>NC_064641.1:161031147-166031147 GCF_023864345.2 Schistocerca serialis cubense | reverse complement strand
AGAACGTACACACACAATAACGCTGTGTCGTCTGTTCACTATAACAATGATTCGTAATTACTGTCTAAATCTGTTCCCTAGGTTCTAGACTGGGTAGTTAATTTTAAAACATAGTTGCATGTTAACAGTCTATAAGTGTTACAAAGAGTACTAGGAACGTGAAGTGAAAAATTTTATAGCAAAGACTAAGTTAAAAAAACAGATTGTCTCTCAATAAACGGTTTTACATGTGAAATGTGGTGTAAACCTGTAATCTTCTTAGTACGCAGAGTTTCAACTTCAATGCAATTATCATTTGGTATACTTCGGATTCTGTAAGGTCTATTGTAAACCGTAAAGAATTTGTGACTCAAGTGTTTCTTCTTATGTGGCAATGAATGAGCTTTAATGAGAACTTTCTAACCAATATATAATTTCTTTGCATTTGCTTTACCGTGTAGATTTCTCCTTTTGTCTGCTGCAGAATTTCTATTTTTCATATCCAAATCAATTATGTCTTTGTGTTCAAGTTTAGGGGTATTCGGAAAAGGTACAAGCTCTCAGATTCTGTTTGGTGGTTCTTCATTCTTCAGTACAATAATAGGTGGTAAAGCAGTGGAGTCATGAGGCAATTCATTCAGCACGTGTTGAAATAAGTGTAAATATCTGTCCCAATAATTATGCTTTCTGTGACAATAAAGTCTGCAAACCTTATTGATTTCATTGATAATCCGTCAGACGGGTTACAATGTGCTGAGTACCATGAAATAAAAACAGGTTTGATTTTATGTTCCTGAAGCATGCGTGACCAAACAGCAGACCTGAATTGCGGTCCGTTATCTGAAATGAATTTACTAACGTGTCCAACTTCAAGTAAGTAATTTTTAACAAAGGCGTTGGATACAGATCGCCCAGTGGCTTTACGTAACGGTGTGAAAGAAACAAATTCTGGAGTAAGTTCAACAGCGAATAGAACGTACGAAAGTCCATTATATGTTCTGACAAGGGGTCCCAAGAGATCAACAGCAGCAAATTCTTTTAATTTAGAAGGAATGATAGGAAACAACGGAGCACGATGTATGATGGTAGAAGGTTTAGCTTTTTGACACAGTTTACAAATTGACGAGACTCTTCAAATTCTCTTTTCCATATTGTTAAAACAACAAGTCGTCCGAAGAATATGATAACATTTTCGTGGACCAAAATCCGCGTAGCTGAAATGAATGTACCAAATGAGCTTATTAACAAAATCGTCAGGAATGCAAAGTACCCATGGGTTGTCATCAACAGTGCAGCGTTTGAAGAGTATGTTGTTTCTAACGAGATAATAATGCCGAATTTGTGTGTGTGTCTTTACATGCAATTTACTTTTGATGTCTTTCCAAATCGTATCTTCATCTTGTTCATGAGCAATGTCCTTTAAAGATGTGGTGATGAAGTTTTCAAAGAATGTAAAGAATACTGAAATTTTTCTCGAGGTTGCCTTCCGTGTTACTTTTCTCACGCCCAGCCGGTGCGCGTGACAGTTCGTCCGCAACAATGTTCTCCTTGGCGCGAATGTAGACTATTGTGAAGCGGAATTCTCGCAGAAACAATGCCCAACGTTTTAACATGTCATGATTTAATTTTGAAGACATAAGAAAATGTAATGCACGATGATGGCTATATACTTTTACGTGCTTACCAGAAAGAAAGAAACGGAATGTGTTAAATGCCCAAACAATAGCTAAAGCTTCTAATGCAGTTACGGAATCATTTTTTTCAGATTTTGTTAGTACTCGGCTAGCAAATGCAATGGTTTTCTGAACAGTAGTGTTATTTTCTATGGCTTCTTGAAATACATGGGCACCAAGACCGACTTTAGAAGAATCCGTGCTAAGGCAGAATTCTTGTGACAGATATGGATGAGTTAGTATTGGCGCGTTAAGGAGCGCTTCTTTCAAAGAATTGAATTCCAAATGTGCTTGTTCGTCCCAGTTCCAGATAGTGTTATTTCCAGTGAGAGAACAAAGTATTGGTTAACTAGAATTGGCGTATTCAGAAAACGACGGTAAAAATTTACGAGACCTGGTAAACTCCGGACTTCTTTTTTTTTGTGGATGGAACTGGGATGGCTCTGATTGCTTGTAACTTTTCAGGATCCGGCTGCACACCTTCAGAAGAAATATGTCCCAAAACCTCACCTTTGACCTACCGAATTCAGACTTTTCCAAGTTAACTGCAATTCCAGATTCTGCAAAAATACGTTGAGGGTGCGATTATGTTGTTCCCATGAGGCTTCTGCTATTAGAATATCATCCACATATAAGGTGATGTGACGTTTTAAGAAATCAGGTAGTATGCAATTTAGCCCGCGAACGAACGATGCCAAAGAAATGTTCAAACCAAAAGGAAGTTTCCGAAATTGATAACAAACGCCGAAAGAAAGAAAAGCTGTGTATTTTCTACATTCTGGATGAAGTCCGATCTGATAAAAGCTAGGTCTGAGATCAATAGAAGACAACACCATTAAAAGTTTGAAGAAGTTCTTCCAACGTTTGCGGCCTGTCTGTTTCAGGATTGATGATAGTCTTGATTTGTCTCGAATCGAAGATAAGCCTGATCGATCCATTTTTTTTCTCAACAACATGTAATGGATTGTTGTATGAGCTAACTGCAGGCTCAATAATGCCCTCGTCGAGCATAGATTGTATTTCTGTTCTAACACGGTGCCTATAATGTGCTGGAATTACGTATGGTTTAACACAAAATTTAGTATGCTTGCGAACACTGAATTGGTATTGAAATACCTTGATTGTTACTATTTTGTGAGTAAAAACTGTGGAATGTGCTTGTAAAATCTCAAAAACGTCCTGCCTATCAGTATCATTACAATTCTTAATTGTTTGAATTTTATTCTGAATTAACTTATTAGTATCAACTACGCCGTCGATATCATCCCTGCCAGTACTTACAGAGTGATCGTTAGTGTCAAGATTCGTCGAAAATTCCGAACTGTTGTCTAACAGGAGGTAAAGCCGATGAATTTCCTCGTCATGATTTGAAAGCCAATCTCCAAATTTCAAAGCTATTGACTTACCTTCTTTCTCTAAACTTATTTCAGCATCTTGAAAGTTTAAGATTGCTTTGTATTCATTCAAAAAGTCTGCTCCCAATATAATTTCCGTCGACAATAATGGAACAATAAGAAAGTTCATAGAGAAACTGTGGCTTTGACAAAAGAATTCTAAGTGTGTTTGTTGGCGTACATCTACACATTTTCCAACGATTGCACCTTGTAATTTAATCTTACGTAACGGAACAGTGGGGTAATCGTTCGATTTGTTGGATTTGCTAAAAGCTGTTTCACTAATTACTGAAATGGGACTGCCAGAGTCAAGTACTGCCGTAAATTTTACGTCATTTACTGTAATGTGAATTACAGGATATGCAATGTTGTTATGTTTCACATCATGTTCCTGGAGTAAGATGTCCCTAATGTCTTCCATTTTTACGTGATTACTAGCCACGGTACCTACGTCGTCAGCTCCATAAGTACGTTTTGTGGCTGCCAGCAGTGTGAGTCACTGCCTATTGTCTCTTTGTCGGCGAGCGTCATTATTGGGATTTGGAGATCTAACTTCTACAAAATCACCTTGTCGAAAGGGCCCTTCCCTGTTTGAATCATGCCAATTGTGATGAAATTCAGGTCTGGCGTTTTGTCGGTAGTTTACATAGATTCTTTTTTGACGGTCATGTGGTGGAGAATTTCTCCCGGAATCGTAACTGCACGGTGTACTGTTGCGTCTGAAGTTATTCTGTCTCCCTTGATAATAATTAATTTGGTTCCCATATTGTCTGTTTCTCTGTTTGTCTCTTTGATAGTCATTACCGCAGAGAGGTGATCTCTTCCTGTAATTCTTACTACTTTGCCAATGGTTGTCATACGGGTGGTCTGTTTTTGTCACGATTTACGTTGTAAAAATAGCCTTGTTGTGTCCAGTTATTATTTCTGTCATTGCGGAATTGTGACGGATGTGACCCGTAATTGTTGAGCTCCTGTTTTCGCGTTCCGCGATTGTCAGTGTCAATTTCCATGTCTTGTAACAGTCCCTGGAAAGCTTCAATGTCGTCTTTGCAACGTCCTGGCAAAATAATATGTCGTAAATGTTCAGGAAATTTGATTAAGCAAATGCGGATGAGTTCTGAGGGGCCGCATGGGTTTGAAAGATACTGATTCCTATGTAACATGTCTTCGAAATATTTGACAAGAGTGGAAAGTTCAGATTGTTCGAAATGTTTCATAAGTATGATGCTATGTTTTACCCGGTCTTCAGTAGCTTGAGACCAATATGCTGAGAGGAAGGTATGAAAAAATTCTCCTTCACTGTGACAATCGTGAATGATCGATCGTATTCTCACAGCTGGTTCATTCTCTAAGTAGCCACACATAAATTCTAACCTGTTCAAAAAATGGTTCAAATGGCTCTGAGCACTATGGGACTTAACATCTGAGGTCATCAGTGCCCTAGAACTTAGAACTACTTAAACCTAACTAACCTAAGGGCATCACACACATCCATGCCCGAGGCAGGATTCGAACCTGCGACCGTAGCGGTCGCGCGGTTGCAGACTTTCTAACCTGTGCTCCAATGACCAGTTGGGAGGAAAACAATGAGAAAATTGGTGGAGTCATGCTTGTGGATGAATATCGTTGCCAGCATTCTTTAATATTTTGAATTTACGTGTGGTAATGAACAGCTAATAGTCAAAATCATCATGTCGGCGAGTCGCATATCTGTCATTGTTACTTCTTTTCGGTGGTTCCATCTCAAAATTCGGTGTACCTTGCCAATTTCTTTCATAATTTCCGAAGTGCCCTGTGTTATTATTTTGTGGCTGTTCCGTATTTCTATGTCCCTCTTCCCGTATTGGAGCGCGAGTGTCCTCCGAAATATGTAATTCTCGTATTACCTGTGTCAACTGATCTTGTACTTCCCCGATTTCTCTTTGTACTGTGTATTGATTTGATTTTCATTTTGTTTGAATTTTCTAATTTGTTCATACTCTTCCGTGTCAGTGAAGGCTACGGTTCTTGTGTCATTCAGATCATCATCTACCTTTGTAGATTAGTTAGTGAACTGATCCGAAAGTTCGGCTACTTTCTCCGATAGTGAACTGATTTCCTCAGTATGTTTTTCTGAACCAAGTTTCAGAGTGTCCATTTGTGTTGAAATCGTATCTACTGTGTCCTTTAAGTTTTCCTTAGTTTTTGCAAGTTGCGTAAACGAATCGGTAGATGCAACTGAGTCATTTTTAGCTTGCAAGGTGTCGTGACTTTCATGAACAATAGTTTGCAGTTCTTTTATAGCTGCTTCGTGATTCTGTAATACATTTTCATGACGCGAAAAAACAGGTTGAAAATGCTCACAAATTTGTGTTTTTACGTCATTACAGACTTTTCGACATTTATATTCGATTTTAAGTAACTCTGCAGTTAAATCTACGCGTGTTTGTTCAAGCGTTTGTTCGATTGAGTTTAACTTTTGAAGCTGTTGCTGTGTTTTTCTCTGGTGTTGTTCCATTGTATCTAACTTTTGAAGATTTTGTTCCATTGTGTCTAACTTTTGCTGTCTTTGTCTCTGATTTTGTTTCATTTGTTGCATTAAATCCAATAATAATGTATTAGGGTCTCGAATCTGTTTCTCTATGCTTATTGGCAGTGCATTATTACCGGCAACATTCACATTTTGACGAGCAGAAAATGTGTCTTGACTTATTTGAGTAAACGGTGAGGACCCAAAACCTGAATCTGCCGTGTTTGCAAGATTGTGTCCTGTCATTTCGGATTCATGAGGCGAGCTGTTGCCGACCGATCGATCGATAATGCTTCCCTGTTCACTAATTGTTTCACTGTCTACACCATTATTTGCCGCCCGCTCATTTCCCTATGCACAATTACCAAATTACTACGTTGAAGGTCTGTTAATTCATTACACGGTGGTGCTGATAAGCTACAATCGTCGTCACTGTCATTTCTCAGTTTACTTTGGAGCTTAGTATTACGTTTTTCACACGCCATAATTGTCACAATATTTCACACGATAACACAGAAAAGCACAATTTGATGTGCAAAAATAAGAAAACACATTAACATAGCATTGAAAATAATATCTGGTTAATCTCAAGCGCAGATGCGAAATACTTGGAGCAAATCTACATGCATGCCACAACTGTTTTACTGTACAAGAATGAAAGTCTGCAACTACAAAGGAGATTCTCTCTACCATTACGCGCTAGCAATAAACAAAAGCTACACTAATTACACAAACCACAAGAAAAAATCAGATGATTCCAGTGAGGTATCGTCGGCTAAGGGTCGACGTATTAAACGTCTTCTTAGAAAAATTTATGAATTATTGTGCTGATAAACCTCTTACTTTATTTGATTTTTTTTAACAGCTGAGCAGAATTGAACGTACTCAGACATTCCTCTCTTTACCTATTCTGATCAACACTAAACTGACACACAATATTTTTAGCGCACGCAATCTGACTTTCAAAAATCCCTACAAAAGAATAGCCCTGACTGACAATAGCCTATACCTTTCATGAATCACTTACCTCACAAAAATCTTCATTACTCGAACCACTGCAATACAGCGAGCGCCAATACTGTCAGCTAAATAAAGGATTCTAGCTACTGAAGGCACTAACTACTAATAGGCATAGTTAGCAAATGAAAGATTTTGATAGAGAACAAACAATGTATTTACCTTAAAAATATTCAAAAGTCATCATCTACATATATAGCAGTTCATGATACACAGTATTACAAATTTACACTTTCCGATGGACATCCGTGCAGATCATCCGCTCTCAAAACTCCGCCATCTCTCTCCCCACATCGGCCATCTCTGCTGGCGGCTCACCTCCAACTGCGCTACGCTACGTGCTGCTAACAGCCAACTGCCTAACACTACAATAGCAAACAACAATGCAAACCAGCCACAGAGTGTACACAGCACAGCCAGTGATTTTCATACAGTGCGCTACGTGGCGTTACCAATAAAGAATCCTAAACAGCCTACTTATAAGAGGCACAAACTGACCATCACGTAATGAATGGAATCTTTCAACGTGTCCTCGTAGGGGAAGTCCACGACTTGTTAGCTTCTTCATTACTACAAACACCCTTTTCAACACACTGCGCCAGTAAATTTTTTCTGTCTCAACATGACTCGAAATGGTTACCTATTGTTCCAAGTGACTTTTTTCCTGTGAAGAGTGATAACTCTGAATTTTTGTATTCAAGTGAATTCTCATCATGAGATAAAATATTTGAAATATTTTTCCAATCTGCAATACCACTAGCAGCAATCGCCGCCTTACCTCACTTTATTTGGTGCACAAAAAACAGCACCAGTAGTACAGGAGTAAACTAGAAAATCACGCAAAGTTGATTCACCATTTAAAAGTTTACAGTAAAATACATTTTTGTTCTAATATCTGGTTTTATCGTCTTTTGATCTTCTTGAATTAGAAAATCAACGTTACAATTTTGAGTAATGCCTCGTTGTCAGAGAATGTCGATTTTTGATTCATTGATGCACCATTCTGCAGGATCATCACTAACTAGGTTATTTGTTTTTGTAATCTCTGACTCGAAATCGGGAACAATATGCTTTTCTTCGTTTTCCAATTTTGTTTCGTCTGTATTTACTTGCAGTGCAAGGAATATCGTCAGTGCTGCTTGAACTCGAAGTCGAACCAGCAACATTTTTGCGAAAATTTATCTACTCTGCCAAGCGTTTTTAGAACATTGGCTTCTCGTCCTCGCCTTTCCTTTGGTAATTTCCGAAACGCCGCCACAATTTATTTTGCCCGTTTGCTTTTTTCACTGCTATTCATGTTAAGGCACTTACAAAATTGTTAACCAACAGTCAAAATAAAAGAATAAAATTTATAAAAGGAAAGAAAAAAAGACTATGTCTAGTTCCAATCGTACTACACTGCACATGAGTACAAATCTTGTTACTTTAAGCAAGGCACACAAGCACAAACATTTTTCCTTTAAACACGGAGCGATGAAGTGACCAACTCGGGTTACTCTGCGTTAACTGTGCTGTGAAAGAACGACAATACGGAATAATTTAATTTAATTTGTCGCCTGTTTCTCTGTTGTCAGTGAATAGCAGAAGCACACCTGCCGGCTGCAATTCGTCTCGCAAAGAAAACGGGATAGTCCCTTTTTTGGCTTCTGCTTCCCCCGTCGCCGGAATTTTATAGCTGGGACGCAAATATGTTCTGAATATTCTTGACACTGTCTATATAATTTAAAAAGCAAATAATGTTTGCAGCTTCTTGCAGTGAGGTGTGCTGGATCGACTCTTATCCCACTTATTCATGTAACATTTTGGAGGTTTCTTTGGACAGAGAAGACAGACTACAAAGTTTAAGTAGTCTTGATGACAGTTGATGTGGCGTGTTGTCACTTGTGTGAAAACTGCTGTTATGTCTACACGCAAATGCAACTTTCGTTCCAACATAAAATAAAAATAACCCTTCCTCGAAGAAAAACGCTTAGTTAAGAATGCTACGTAATATTCGATTGCACAGAGTGGGAACTTTGATATCGTGCATGTTGCAGCACAATAAATGAGACGAACGAAACTTGGTTCTTCCTTTTTAGCCGAAAAAAGTAACTAAGTAAATAAATAAATAAAATTTTTAAGGTTTTGTGAAGTGTATTTCACACATTATTAGATATTCTGTTTATGTTCTTTTCGTATAAACATGTAATTAAAAATGTAAAACATTCCATGTTTCAACACATTTTGATAAACGGGTGTCATCAAATCAAAGCTCAGATATTGAAGACCACAGACATTTCACATTAATTACAGTAATGGAGGGCTGACTTTATACTTCCATTAAATTCCAGAAGAAATTTAAGTAGAGTCGAGTTTTACATTTTGAGGCGCAAACATGTTTCAGTATTTAAGAAGCTACTGATTAGTTTATCACAGCTCTTCAGGGATCACTGTACTACCATGGGGAAAATATGGTAGGGTTAAGTAGAAGCCGACAACATTCTTAGAATAATAACGTTTCAAACATTGTATTGTAGATTGCCGGCCTGAGAGATTACTTCAAAATATTTTGAACAATCATGAATGTGATACCACACAGAAACCCGATGTTCAATTTCCATTCAGTCACCAAGTAAACTATGTATATTTCCAGGCTTGTACAGTCGAATTTCGTTCTCAAGGCATTTTTAAACTAGCGAGTTGCTTAGCAATATTAAAATATTTTGTCGTTTGTATGTGCAGTTATTTTAAAACGGAAGAGGTTAAAATGAGTACAGAGCAAAAAATACGGCCCCCCTTAAGGTGCCGCCCCTAGGCTCGTGCCTAGTGGACCTAAATGTAGATCCGCTACTGCATAGATTGTATGATCGATACTACACGTAAGTGTACAGTACCCTTATAAACTGTTTTAGTTTTAGGTGGTCTCTAGCTTTAGGTGGTATTCATTCTTCTGAAAGAAAGAATCAACATTTTTGTTTGAAACTCACCGCGAACATAAATTTGACACCGCGTTTAGCTCGAGTCATACAGCTGCCGGGGATAATTTTGCTGTATATGCCACTGAAGATTATAATTATTGTTCGTGAATCCCAGAAATATATAATCATCGTACTTCCTAACTTTTTGAGTAACTGCTCCTGGCTGAATAGTTGTGGACGCATTGGAGTAGATTCGCCGAGAGCAGAACCCTGACATTCGCAGTGCGCTCGGCGGGGCCACTTCGCGAATCTACTTCAACCAATCATGTAACGCAATTCTGTACAATTCTCTATGACTGCACCTCAGTGTTGCCGCTGCTCGATACACGATTAACTGATTTTGCCTGCAACCACCTGTGCTTTGCAACTGAAAGCTGGGAACAGTGCTGCCCGCTAGTAGACTGTACTACAGTTAGGTTAACGTCTTTTGAGGCTATTTTATTGATACCATTGCCATTAACACCTTCATTATCCTCAGTCCGAAGCAACAGTGTCAATTTCTGTTATAGAACGCCCTTATAGTATCTGTTTTAAGTTACCTTTTCATCATGCAATAGCCGGCCGGTGTGATCGTACGGTTCTAGGCGCTTCAGTCTGGAACCACGTGACCGCTACGGTCGCAGGTTCGAATCCTGCCTCGGGCATGGATGTGTGTGATGTCTTTAGGTTAGTTAGGTTTAAGTAGTTCTAACTTCTAGGGGACTGATCACCACAGATGTTAAGTCCCATAGTGCTCTGAGCCCAAGATGTCTTGCCATGATGGGCAACAAACCGGGGCGTATAACATCATCGACGTACCACTGGGCTGAAAGGGTGCTGCGGATGACAACCAAAGGCGTCCTGCTATGAAAAAGAAAGGCACCAAACCATAACTGCTGCTTGTTGGGCCGTATGGGTTGGTATCCTAACGCTGTCTTGGGCGTATCTAGACACGCCTCGCTAGTCATAGGGGTTTATCTCTATGCGGGACTCATCACTGAAGACAGGCCTACGCCAGTCAGTGAGATTCCACACCCGGACAGCTGTGAGATAACGCCCTGAGTGTCGCCAGTATACGGCTTAAACACCAAGAGTGATGGTCTGGGTAACATGATAATGTTGTCGTTCTTCGTCTGCATATCCATCAGTGGATGTTTGCGATCACATCCGCCCGGTCCTCTCTGTCTCTTCCAGTAACGTGGTTATGTAACCGATATTTCGTAACAATATGAAATATTACCTTTATATTCGAGTTGTCTCACACATAATACGACGCATGGTAACATTCATGACTTCGACAAGAAGAGAGTAACATGTTCTACAAGACTACCTTTCGTTCTCAATGGTATTTCATATGTAGAGTAGACAGGTCAATAAATATCGATGGAGAAGGTTTAAGAAAACTGGTCTGTTGTAATACCAGCTACCTATTACCTTTGAAGCCCCTACCATTAGTCATTTCATTGGTGACAAATTATTTGGAGCAGATTGTTTCTTACAGTCACATATGCAAGATAATCCAGCCTCTACTGGCAGTTCCTGACCTGCAGTGTCGGTTAAAGTGTATCCTCTGTCTATGTGATCAAAAGTATCCGGACTCCTCCAAAAACATACGTTTTTCATATCAGGTGCATTGTGCTGCCACGTAACGCCAGGTACTCCATATCAGTGACCTCAGTAGTCATTAGACATCGTGAAAGAACAGAAAGGGACTTCGAGCGTGGTCAAGTGATTGGGTCCCACTTGTGTCATACGTCTGTACGCGAGATGTCCACACTCTTAAACGCCCTTAGGTCCACTGTTTCCAATATGATTGTGAAGTGGAAACATGAAGGGACACGTACAGCAGAAAAGCGTACAAGTCAACCCCGTCTATTGGCTAACAGAAACCGCCGACAGATGAAGAGGGTGGTAATGTGTATTAGGCAGACATCTATTCAGACCATTAGACAGGTTTTCCAAACTGTATCAGGATCCACAGCATGTACTATAACAGTTAGGCGGGAGGTAAGGAAAGTTGGATTTCATGATCGAGTGGTTGCTCGTAAGAAACACATCATGCCGGCAAATGCCAAACGACGCCTCGCTTAGTGTAAGGAGCGTAAACATTGGACAACTGAACAGTGGGGAAACGTTGTGTGGAATGACGAATGACGGTACACAATGTGGCAACTGGATGGCAGCGTGTGGGTATGGCGAATGCCCGGTGAACGTCATCTGTCAGCGTGTGCAGTGACAACAGTAAAACTCGGAGGCGGTGGTGTTATGGTGCGGTCGTGTTTTTTTTTTTGGAGGGGGCTAGCACCCCTTGTTGTTTTCCATAGCACTATCACAGCAGAGGCCTACATTGATGTTTTAAGCACATTCTTGCTTTCCATTGTTGAAAAGCAGTTCGGAGATGGCGATTGCATCTTTGAAGACGATCGAGCACGTGTTCATTATGCACGGCCTGTGGCGGAGTGGTTACATAGCAACCCTGTAATGGACTGGCCAGCACAGAGTCCTGACATGAACCCAATAGAACACCTTTGGAATGTTTCGGAAGGCCGACTTCGTGTGAGGCCTCACTGCCCGATATTGGTACCTCTTCTCACTGCGCAGCACTCCGTGAAGAATGGGCTGCCATGCCCCAAGAAACCTTGCAGCAGCTGACTGAACGTATGCCCGCGAGAGTGTAAGGTGTTATCAAGGCTAAGGGTGGGGCAACATCATACTGAATTTCAGCATTACCGATGGTGGGTGCCACGAACTTGTAAGTCATTGTTAGCCAGGTGTCACGATACTTTTGATCACATAGTGTACCGCCGAAAAAGTATGCTGCTCTAAGTACACGTATATTTAGAAAGTTTCCAGCAAATAACGATTCCGACTAAATTCTCATTCCTCTGGAGAAAGACTGTCGGCCGGAGTGGCCGCGCGGTTCTAGGTGCTGCAGTCTGGAACCGGGCTGCTGCTACCGTCGCAGGTTCGGATCCTGCCTCGGTCATGGATGTGTGTGTTGTCCTTAGGTTAGTTAGGTTTAAGTAGTTCTAAGTTCTAGGGGACCGATGATCTGAGAAGTTGAGTCCCATAGTGCTCAGAGCCATTTGAACCATTTGGAGAAAGACTCCTTTATGTGTATTTCCAGGCAAGGGTCCGGAGTTCGTGGGGATCACAATTTCCTCTTTCCAACCCCCCCCTCCCCCTCACAAAATAATAATATGGGGGCGTTCAGTAAGAAATGTACGACCTTTTTCCTCGGAAAGTTTCGATTGAAAAACTCTGTAATTTGTTGTGGGATATAGTGGAATACTCCCGCTTCAGTCCCTCTAGCTTCACGGAGTTTCGATAGGTGCCGATGCTGTACATAGCCTTCAAATTGACGTCTGTAACGGATGTGCGTTCCAAGTACAGAACTGTCACTGAGTTTCTTTTGTCGGAAAACCGGAGCTTCGTAGATATTCAGAGGCACTTGCAGAATGTCTACGGGGTCTTGGCAGGGAGTCGTTGGGCGAGGCGTATGCCTTCATTGCAACAACGTCTCGTAAGCCTATCCGATCTCCCGCGTCCTGGTGGCCCCACACAGCCCTCAAGAAACTGAAGGACGACCTCAGCGTTTTCGTCGTCACAAAATTTGCAAATGAACTTCTCCTTCTGCATGAGAACGCAAGGCTGAAAATGGTTCATATGGCTCTGAGTACTATGGGACTTAACATCTGAGGTCATCAGTCCCCTAGAACTTAGAACTACTTAAACCTAACTAACCTAAGGACATCACACACATCCTTGCCTGAGGCAGGATTCGAACCTGCGACCGTGGCAGTCACGCGGTTCCAGACTGAAGCGCCTAGAACCGCACGGCCACCGCGGCCGGCAGAACTCAAGGCCTCACACAGAAGTCTGCGCACTGGAGAGGAGCTCACAAAACTTCACTGGACCTTTCATCCACATCCACCGTACATTCTCGATCTCGCACCTTCCGACGTCCGACCGTTTGGTCCAATGTAGGATGCATTCCTCGGGAAACAGTACCTGGATGATGGGGAAGTTATTGATAAAGCAAGACGTTAGCTTCGGCGCCGACCAGTGGAGGTCCACCATGCGGCAATACAGACTCTACGAGTAGGGTGGCACATGGTCGTCGAATTGAACGGAGACTATGTTAAAAACAGGGTTTTGTACCCAAATGAATGCGGAATTATATGGCGTATTGTAATCTTGATTTCAGAAGTAAATATGCCTCATTACTTTTGAAAGCTCCCAGTATGCTGTTACATCCACTTCTAACAGACAACACAAATTACTGTAATCGAAGTTATTAAACGGTTAACCTGCCTGGTGCACTGCGCAGAGTCCTAATTGCTGGTTGCAAATTTCATGGCTAACAGGGGCAATCAAAAATTGATTCAAGTATTTTATATGAGGTAAAAACCGACAAAAATTACAAGTTTAATATGCAGTCATATTCTGTTCAATGAAAGATATAATTTTATTTTAAACAGTTAACCCAGTAAGAGAACTTCGATTAAATATGCGTATAGGTCTTGTGGCAGGGTAACTCACGGCACGGATATTATCCAGTGTTTACTCATCCAGGAGAGCATGTAGCTGATTCGAACGAACTTTCTATTTAATTGCTAACCTTTCCGGGACCTTTGCTCATAAACGCCCAGCCCCGTCTCCACCCACAATACGATGATTTTAAAATGTTAACCACTTTCTGCTTTTTCTGAAGTAAAACTTCAGTATAAGGCATGGCTATTTAATTTCTTTTTTCTTTAGTACTAATTTTGTTTTGCCCACAGTATCCTGATACAGAACTGAAACTAGTTGAAAAATATTATCACTATACGTTACACGGTTCATAAAATATGACGTCATGAACATTGACATTCGTGCTAAACCAGCTTTACTTAAATAAGAGTTGACGTAGAATGGGTTACTGACTTAACAGTAGTAACAGTATAAAGGCTGTAAATTGTTTCTATACAGTAATAATAACTAGCTTACATTATTGTTTAGTACATCACTTCATCATGGCTCATAAAAATAGTAACTTACAGCACATAAAATCGAGGCAGACACTCACTGTTATCAACAACACGCTTTCCACAAACTCCTATAGTAAAATGTTTCCTGGGTAAGGGGTCATGACACCGCTGACTCGCTATACACTCCTCCTCGCTTCGAATCAATGCCTGTCCGGTGCTACGCAATTTTTTTCAGCGTCCGCACCACAGCTGCTAAAAGTGGAAGCTTCCTCACACTGTTCCCCTGTCCGCCCGTTTGAGGAACGGGTAGAAGTATCGAGCTGAAATTTATGTCATATACTAACGTCAATGGTCTTTTGCGGTGTAAAAAAGTTTAGCTTTTAAGTCACTCCAGTCGAATAGTACGGCCATTTACGTCACAGTTTGAAAATCCGATACGGAATGCTCAGAACGCAAACACTACTCTCTTCTTGTTTCCTTTTCCTTTTCTTTTTATTTTCTTTTTCTTAAACACTAGTGTTTCTCCATCGATTATGCACAAAGGAAAATCAGGATAACTTGAAAACAATCGTATTATATTTCTTATACACGCCCAATATATTTTCGATGAATTTCGTCTATTTACGGAATGGGGTGCAAACTAACCCGCGTCCGTGTAAGAACTGGAAAAAACGCACACTAGATCGTGCTAAATGAGCTGGAACGGTACTGGGCCCCAGAATTGTCTTGTCGAGAGGATCTCCTGCATTCGCACAGGTGGAATCAAGTCTACGTAGTAATGACTCTCCTAAGAGCTATGAACTACCTGGGCTAGAAAGACAGAGCGGATTAGGTTGTGGAAAGGGGTCAGAATGAGTTCCTGTCGGCTGCACTCAACATACAAACTGTAATTATCAACATACAATATTACAAGAAGACTGCAAAACACTCAAAACTTTAATCGACTTCCTTTGATTAACTTTAGATCGGCTGAAGGACACATTCAAAATCCAAGACACAAGGCCTAAGCAAATTTGAAATACAAGGTTCTTCTGGAGGTTTCACCCAAGAATATATTCTTAATCTTCAATCTAATCGGCTGAAGGCCTTAGCAACTTAATTTTAATGGAACTCGGTTGGGGGTCGCATATTAAGCAATAAGCGGAGTTTCAACGCAAAGGCAGAAGGCCTTATCTTAAAACATTTCAATGAAATTGGGCTTAAAGCCCCATACAAAGCATAACAATATTTGCCTTAAGGGCAAGAGAAGAGCATTAATTTAAGAGATTTTAAAACTCAGCTGAAGGCCACTCACTAATATTTAAGGGCTTAAGCCCTAGAAAGAAGAGTTTCAATTTGGCTGTGGTCCTCTGCACCAGACATCACGGCGCGTAGAGTATCAGCAACCCAACTTACAGCCTGCTGGCGCGGGCTGCCCGCTCGCAGGCACACCGAAGCACTACACAACCGACAGGCAATATCGATGAGCGGCAACAACAGCAATAACAACAACAACAACACTGCGAAGACACTAGCGGCCACCAGGGGCAACTACTGGCCCACATAAACATAAGGAAGAGCTCGCTGCAGATCCCGGAACTATTTACACACGTCAAACCACGTGATGGAAAATAGTTATGACGTACTCATCCGCCGAAGCGCTATAAAGGCCGCCGCTCGGGCGCACATCGGCAGTTCATCGACCGCCAGCAGATGTGGATATCTGCCGCCCCGGCAGCCCGGCTTGGATCTTCTCGCTGATCTCTGGATTAGGCTTGGTATATCGGAGAAGTCTCTGGCGGAGACTAGGTGGAAATTATTTATGTTGTTTTCTATATTATTCTTGTATGTAGTTGTGATTCGAAGTCGGATCTCTATTTTGCGTTGGTGTTATACTTGGAGAATTTGTTTTGGTTAATAGAACAGTCCAATAAATTGTTTTCGGACTTTGATCGTTAGTTTCTTCTGCTTACGCAGATATAGCAAATTTAAAGGGCAGAAGGCCATATCTTGAAACATTTCATATAAAATAAAGAATAAAAGTCTCATATCTTCAGGGCAGGACAAGGACATTAATTTAAGAGATATTAATACTCGGCTGAAAACCACACATCAACCAAATAAGTAACCCCAAATAGGGAAATTAATAAATGACACATAAGGAACGGCGCTCAGAAGTTTCCAAGCGTCAGCCTTGGATTGTAACACTAACGCCCATTTAGGTGAGACAGGCAGCCTCTCCAACTACTTCCTAATGTGGAGGCAACCCAACCGATACACAGCCGACCGACCAATGAACCAAATCATTTACGCTCCACACAACCAGCAAAACGACCACAAGATTTCAATACAACGCCACACTGACTACTGGCGCCCACAACGACCAACAACACCTCAGCTGTCGAACTACACGCCACGCAGGGCAGCAACAACACAACGAGGAAAATACACTGCCTAAAATTACTTCAAGGACCAGGGTAGGTAACCGGAACGGCAACGACCACTAGGCAGAAGATACCATTGGTGAACTTCAATAACGGGGAATAAATTAAGTTAAATTCCATAGGAAGCCGGCTGAAATCTTAGCCGACGTAAATACATATACGTTATTGTTCGCGGGAATATCCCCAAAAGCGACAACCAGGATCAAGTGAAGAAATGTAAACAGTTCCGGCTCGATAGCAAGTTAAGTGAGTACTCAACTTTCATGTCCAAGATCGGTGGGCGACGGACTTCGTAGCACTCGCAAGCAGCACTTCACACTCCAACCGCACGTAGACGCCGCCTGCAGCTCCAGCCCCACTCCCCGCGATAGGGCTTGCTTGCTGCTCCACGCCAACCGACCGACTGGACCGCTGGTCCGTCCGTGACTGCTGCTCCGTCGCGACTGCACTGCTGGTGCGTCTACAACTGACCTCCCGACACACGACGACCCGGAAATACTATCGGTCGTTCCAGAGATGGTACGACAGTGCGCTTATCGATACGCGCTGCTGCTGCCACTCGTGGGCAAGTAAGGCAGGAAGTTAGGGACGCCAGTAAATGGAGTATGAAAACGAGGCGGCACTACCGCAACACAAGATAAACAATAAATGGCATGAACGCGAGCCGTGCACGGCTCAAGCTGTATGATGGGGTGTATCGTACTTAGCTTCGGAATTTGCCAGATGAACGTTGTATGGATAAGCAATTCAAAATGCGGAAATCTTTAGTGAACTCTGCGCGTGGGGAACATCGATGTGCTTGCTATGAAAGAGAGACAGTGGCTGATCTGAAGACAACAGGCACGATTCCATAATATGAGATACTCGGTGCCACATACTCTTATGCACATGTCTATGACATAGAAAATGCCCAACATCTGTCTTCTGGAGCTGGAAATGGTATTCACACTGTCACTGAAAAAGCCGTAGAAATTTCAGTAGCTTATATTTACAAGCCTCTGCTCCCCCAGTGAGCTCCAGATACTACACGTGCTTCCCCACCCAGTTCCTAAGGTGTAAAATTTCAACAGCGAACGTGGAAATACAGCAGTGACTAGAATGACCTAGCTCTCACAGACTGGATGGAGAAAAACAGCCCGTCTCATATTTTCAGATAAGCATACAGAGCAGAGACAGGAAACCAGATCTCTGCTTCTCAACGCAGAAACAAAATCGTCAGCCAGAATGTGTATCCAGCATGGACGTATCAGATTTCCCATAGAGACGACATCGCCCACTCTTACATGATATAGGCTTATATCTCCTGATGATCCGATGAGGCCCAAGACCAAGATGGAATTTCGGAGAGGTAAATTGGGAACAGTCTTCCCCAGAAATTGACGAAGTTGTTAGAGGGACACCAGCAACGTCAGAAGGTTACAACAGATCCGTAGGGCAGTGACTGCAACAGCAAAATGTACATAGCACTAGGGTAACTCAAAGAATGCATTCCGAGAAGGAAAGAAGACTGCGCAGCACTTTGAAACCTTTATAAAGAATGGCGGTGAGGAGCATAATGAGGCAAATATTGCATACAAAAATTTAAAAAGGGACTATAGAAATGCGCAGCGAGCAACATGACAGTAAATTAAGTATTCTCGGAGCTTCACCACTGAAGATCTAGAAGTAAGATAAGGCACCTGGTTCTGATGGGGTGCACTCTGAATTCCTGAGTTGGCGCGAAAAGTAAACGAAGAAATGATTGCCTGCAGTTTCTTCACGCGTATAAGCGTCATACTGGCTGCTAAAATCTTTTAAAATTACTAACGTAATTGCAGTACTGAAACCAAGGAACAATCCAATAAAGTTGAAAACTACAGCTTTCTCAGCTGCTGCTGTAGTCTCCTTCGATGGAATGGCTGCTTTTGAACAGGCTGCGTTCATGGATCACTAAATTGAAGCCACCAAAGCAGGCAGATTTCAGACGAAATAGATACACATGCCGATTTTTCAGCCTAACCACACACAATGATGCAGATTTTCAGAGACAGAAGTGATAGCGGTAGCTTTCATTGACGTACGAGGTGCCTATGGCATTGTGTAGAAAGAAGGGCTTCCACATAAATTGATGAAAGTAATCCTGTGCTGAACCACACTAGATATCAACAACATGCTTTCGGATAGACAGTTCCAGTTGATACAACGTAATCATATAAGCAAACAGAAGAAACTTGAATAACGGACTGCCTCAAGGATTAGTGCTAGCGCTGGTGGCTTTTAATTTCTACATCTCCTACCTACCTGAAACCATGTCAACCAAGTTCAGCTATGCTAATAACATGACTAGCTATCCAAAATAAGTAGTTCAAAGATGCTTAAAAAACTCAAACTGCTGCCCTAAATAAAATGCATGGGTTTTTCACTAAGTAGAAGCCTAGTACCAAACCTCACCGAGAGTTTACAATTGAACAACAAGTCGGCGACAAAGAATCTGAGGGTTCATACTTATAACACTGAACTCGTCAATCAGAAACATCCAAAGCACTTAAAAATTACTCTAGATATGACCTTATTCTTTAAATGACATCATGACAATGTGTCCCATCTAATAAGTTCAGGCAACAGTCTTATTCAGTAGCTCTCCAGCACTAACCGAGGAACAACAGCAGATACACTACAAACATCTGTACTGCCCTTAGTGTACTCTGCTGAGTACCGAACACTCGTAGTACTCGGCTGAGTACTGCGTACTAATATGGTTAACCAGCAAGCATACAAAGAAGGTGGATACACAACCTCAACACTGCTACGAATATTATAACTGGTTGTAGAAAGACTACCCCGCTGTCTTGGCTTCCAGATCTTAGCCATATAGTCCACGTTACATATGGAGACACGAAGCTTTTGTAAATGATATAATAAGAAAGAGTTTAATAATATTCTACTTTCCATCGACGAAGGTGCCGCTGTTTTGGTAACAACTCGACTTCCTTCTAGAAACGCCCTTGAGGTGGCCGAACAACTGGTAGCTACTAACTTCAGCAGGGATACTACACAGCGTGAGAGCTGGACTGATATCGCCTGCCCAGAAAACCGTGAACAGTAGAAAAATCTAAGGGCTTTGAACTTCCATGACAGATACGGCATAGCCTAATAGACACCGAACGGGACACCGAATTCGTGCGCACTATCACCACAAGTGAGGAAAGCTACCCAGCCCTAGCTGTGACTTTAGGGCTCCAAGTCAAACTGTCCAACACATAGCCCAGGACTGTAACCAGGAGCCCAGGAAGGTAGCTAGGCTGACATTTACAGCGCGATAGCGTCGTGCCTCGAACGGATTAGTAATCACGCCGTCGTAATAGACAGATGAAAAAAAAGTAAGCGCGAGATAAGCAACACCAAGAAGGAGTTGTGCGACATAACCGAAAGTTGGTGGGCATGTTTCTACATCTGAAAGATGAGTTCCATTCAAATTTCGTGTCACCCGCATAAGAGGGCGCTAGTAACGCCACTATGCGGATGAAAATCAAGTTTGCTTCAATTACACGCTATAACGATCCTAAGCGTTAGTTACTTCTGAGATTGGACGTGGTGATAAGTCAAGAATGCCTCACTGAATTTGAACGTGGTCGTATAACAGAGCTGCGAGAAACTGTATATTGCAAAATTGTTAAGGCTTTCGTGGCCACTTGTTGACAAACTGCCTATTGGCTTCTGTTTCGGGTTCTTCGGCCGACGGAGTTGCCGTGCGGTTCTAGGCGCTGCAGTCTGGAACTGAGCTACCTCTACGGTCGCAGGTTCGAATCCTGCCTCGGGCATGGATGTGTATGATGTCCTTAGGTTAGTTAGGTTTAATTAGGTCTAAGTTCTAGGCGACTGATGACCTCATAAGTTAAGTCGCATAGTGCTCAGAGCCATATGAACCATTTTTCTTCGGCCGACGTTCATCTAATGATTTTACTGACGTTTCGCCAGCATGAGTGACTGGCATTGTCAAAGCTTCACCCTCCATTGCCGGTGGTGAACTGGAGCCGAGCTCGCGGCCGCAGACTATATGTACCTGGCATGCCAACGTCCGTATATTGCGCAAACACGGCTTAAAGACGGTTTTCAAACTGACAAGGAAGATCAAAGAGTGTGTTGGATCGGCTAAGGAGAAAAGGGACCTACTTGCAATGTCGGGAATATACCGTATACCATGCACATGCGGAAAAGTTTATGTCGGAATGACTGGACGATCAGTCAACACCAGGATCAAAGAACATAAGTGACATTGCAGGTTGGGGCAGGTGGAGAAATCGGCCGTGGCAGAGCACGCACTGAGACCGACCACATAATCAAATTCGCCGACACGGAAGTTCTGGCTTGTAGAGAAGCACTATCACATGCGCTTGTTCAGAGAAGCTGTAGAAATACAAGAACACGCGAACAGTTTCAACAAGAAAGAGTAAAGCCTTAAGGTAAATGGATCCTGGCTTCCCGCACTGCTGTGAACGACCGTCGCAGGTAGCAAGAGGAGAGCCGCACCGGAAATGACCGAGGAGAAGCCCTCGGACGTTGGCGCGCCAGGTACATATAGTCTGCGGCCGCGAGGTCGGCTCCAGTTCACCACCGGCAATGGAGGGTGAAGCTTCGACAGTGCAAGCCAGCAACGTCAGCAAAATCATTAGACGAATGTCGGCTGAAGAACCCGAGACAGAAGCCAATAGGCAGTTTGACAGACTACATGTTCCTTCTGCGATATTGCAAGAATTGGCAGGAATGTAGCCACTGTACATTATTACTGATAGCGATTGTCACGAGAATGTACGGTGACAAGAGGACTTGGCCAGAGACGGCCACGTGACACAACCGAGCAAGAAGACCATCGTCGCCGATGTGTGACTGTCTCATCGTACTGCATCTGCAGCAACAGTATCAGCAGCAGTTGGATTCACGGTGACACAACGAAGTTTTACAAATCGGTTACTTCAAGGACACCTCCGAGCCAGACGCCTTGTCACTTGCGTTCCTCTGACCCCAAACCATCGCCATTTGTGACTTCAGTTGCGTCAAGCGAGAGCTCGTTGGAGGGAAGCGTGGAGGTGTGTTGTGTTTTCTGATGAACGGGTTCTGCCACGGTCCCTGTAATTACTGTGTGATGTTTAAAAGGAGGGCAGCTGAGGGCCTGCAAACAACTTTCGCTTCGTGTCTCTTTTCTGTTTGCTTTGTTTTTGTTTTATTATTATTATTATTTGCGTAACAACTCATATACGAAAAGAGCCGCGAAATACCTTTTATGAATGCTGTGCCGTGAATTTCTGTATAATCATTAATTTTCAACAAAACAGAATGTATGGTATTGTTATTGTTCTGTATCTGGCTTTATATTAAAGGAACATTTTTCGTTTACTGTAACTCACTATAAAATTCAACATATCTTCCCTACTTATAGTTAATGAAAATGAAAATTACTTTGTTATGAATACTGATGTTACAGTTCGCAATGATTGTTCATCATAATTTTGCAGTGGATTTTGGTTAAGAGTAAAACACCAATAATTACCACGACTAGCACAAGAACATGAGACTATTATCGGAGAAAAATACGTTTTTGCTATAAGGTTTGCCAGACCAGAACTAAGCACAGCAAGATTCCTATTATGTTACGAAGGTAAACTATCGTTTTGTACTGTTACGGATATATTCTCGGCAGCCCGCGTCAACCTGCAAAACACATCGTAAAATCTGCTGCTCTGCTCTGCAAGTCCAGAGGCTGAAAGAAATGATTTCATTTCACTGTTACCTTCCCGCTTCTTTGCGGTATGATAGATTGCATTTATCGCAGTTTGAATGCGCCGCGGCAGCGGCTCGTTCGTTCGTAGCGCAGCTCTGCACCACGGATAATATTTAAATAACTGAAAATGTCTTATAAAGATGGGATAATATGCCAAGCAAGCTATTACAAATAATAATGCAAGGTTTCATTAAATAACTCTATTCAAAACATTTAAATATGTTAATTATTACACACCTTTAAAATGAGTACGTAATGGCGTACATCTCTCAGTCGGGACAAAAGAAGGCTACGCTAGCGTACAATACAACGTCACAGGCTATCCAACTCGCATAACTCCAAGAAGAAGACAGAGAAATTAATGTTCGTGCTGTATTATTTGTACTAGTCACACATTCTCATCTTTGTTTGATATTTATCGTCTGTGGCGGTTTCAGTACTCGCCGACACAGATATTATCTAAAATAAGTAATAAAAAAAAGTACATAATTCCATACAATAACAAAACATGATACACAATGTTTTCTCTTTACTACATAATATGTCTTTTGCTAAGAGACGTTACACAACCTGTCTGAGTGCTGGACACACTGGACTTACTTACACCTGGATGTATGGTCTGAGGTGCGAACATTGTCTTGGTTATCTAATGCAACCTGATTGCAAATTTGTACGTCAGTTTCGTGATTCAACCTCCTGTGCTCTGCCATTCATGAACAGCATTCCACGGGTATCTCCAAACAGGATAACGCTCGTTCACGAACATCTGTTGCAACCTAGCATGTTGTACAGAGTGTCGAAATGCTACCTTAGCCTCCTCGATCACAGTATCTGACTCCAGTCGATCACATATGAGGCATCAGCGGACGAGAACCCAAGGGTCATCCACTAACAGCATTAGCCGTCCCAGTATTGACCGATCAAATGCAACAGGTATCAGTGCTAGCATTCAAAACTCTGGCGGATACACCGGTTATTAGTGTATCAACATTTCACATTTGCGATGGCTTATCTCGCGCTCACGTTAACCTGTGGTGTTACAATGTTAATCACTTAAATATGTTATCGAGACAAATACTCCACATTAACAATGTTTGATGTTGCGATTTTTTTGCCGTCAGTGAATGGAGGTACAAGTTACGCAATTTGTCTGCTACGATGTTATGTTGTGTTTCACTGTGTTAATGTATTTTAAATTTATCTCATATTGTCTCGTTTGATTTTGCATCTTTCATTGACGTACTTTATAAAGCGCTTTATAATTAATCACACAACAAGCGTAAAACACGTATGTAGCAGCGTACGATAAATAAATAAGTTCGGAACGTTGGTGCATTCTTGAAAGAAAGAGTGTAATATTTCTACATAATCCCAAGGGTCTTTCATCTGCCTTACACTATCGTTGGAAACAAGGCCTCTCCTCCTGCCCATTAAAAGTCAGGACCACCACGTTTGAGATTTATACCACATTTTAGCTTCATCAGAATCGAGTAGTCATCTTCATTTTTCTCTCGATGAAGGGAATCCTTCAGTTTGCCGAAGAGGAAGCAATCACTCTGTGCCAGGTCAGAGCTAATAGGTCGAATTCTCCAGCCAAGATTTCTGATCACGGTGATTATTTTCTCATTGACTTGTCCTGGACGGCCGGCAGGTGTGGCCGAGCAGTTCTAGGCGCTTCAGTCTGGAACCGTGTAACCACTACGGTCGCAGGTTCGAATCCTGCGTCGGGCATGGATGTGTGTGATGTCCTTAGGTTATTTAGGTTTAAGTAGTTCTAAGTTCTAGGGGACTGATGACCTCAGATGTTAAGTCCTATAGTGCTCAAAGCCATTTGAACCATTGAACCATTTGTCCTGGGCGTTATCATGCAACAACAAATCATAGCGTATCGGTAATTGACGATGTTGTCGAACGTGACAAATTCGAGTAAAAATTGATTTAAGAGTTGTCACATACACATCAGAAATGATGATGGTTATATTTTAAAAGCGTCGTTTTGAGTTAACTACGTGCGACGATCATCAGTCACCAAACGACAACAATCAGTCGCCACGCTCGTGTAGTTATTTCAATTGATTGAAATTAGCGACACTATCTGTCACATTCAGGTAGATGGTTGCATATGAAACGTATTGGAAATCCGTTTTACAGGTAAAAAACCTTGCGTATTTAGTCAGAGAAGAAACTCGATTAATGTCCGTAGGGAACAGCCCTTCAGAACAACAACAACAACAACAACAAAATACAGTAGCCATCATTCTTTCTACCGAAGGCCAAGTCTTCAGTGAAGAAATCATCTCCAGAATTGCAATCCTGTTCCAAACTTCCGCTACACACTGTATTCCCTTCTTTTACGCGAGTACCCGTCATCTTGGAGCCCACCCTACGAAAAAATTACTCAGTATTTTTCTTCGCACACCCACTTCCCCCACTCTCACTCCGAACGACCGTTCGTTCACCATTAGGCGTTTATCAGTCAACATCAAGCTGTGAATATACTGCACATTGTTTAGAGATTGTGTAGTGATCGGTCTACATATGCGCGGTAAGTCCCGAGTATTGGCGTGCCCACTTATGCCATTTAATCTGTTCATACATCGATCGACTATACTACGGCCAACTGCGCCTTCCTTGTGTACCTTCTTCAGTCACTTGTGTATAGTTGTCACTGTCTCATCCGCACAACACAAGAAATTTGTACACCATGTTGCTGTTGCCGAATTCAAGTGTGGGAGCCGTCCGCCTCGGTAGCTGCGCCTTCAGTGCGTTGCTAAGCCAAGGGTCCCAAATTCGATTCCCGGCCAGGTCGGAGATATTCTCCACTCGGATACTGGGTGTTACTTTCGTATGTTCGTTGGCTGGCGCACGCCTTCTACTTGTCTTTTCATATTTTGCTGTAATTTTTTAGCGTTGGAATGGCTACCCTGCCCTCTCCACCATCTGCTCTGGCGCCTCAACCGCAGACAGACTGCTCCTGCTCTTCCACTCAGTCAGATTTTAGTTTCAGAACATGCAGATCGCCACCTTGCTGTCTACAGTACAGCAATTGCTTGTCGCACAAGCGGTGTAGTTTCCCCTACCGGCAAAACAACCGATCCAACAAGTGCACATAGAAGAAAAAGAGGAGGAATAACTTCTGTACAGTTTGGAAGGTAGGAGACGAGGTACTGGCAGAAGTAAAGCTGTAAAGCGTGAGTCGTGTTTGGGTAACTCAGTTAGTAGAGCACTTGCCCGCGAAAGGCAGAGGTCATGAGCTCGAGTCTCGGTCCGGCAGACAGTTTTAATCTGCTAGAAAGTTTCATATCAGCTCACACTCTGCAGCAGAGTGGAAATCTCATTCTGGAAGAGGAGGAATAGCTTGAATATCTCACCGAGATCCGCGCCCACTGTCAAGTCATCGAATTCAAGGTGCTATGAAATCTCATTATTTCCTTTCCGTCGCGGGAAATCCTGTGTTTCGCTTACTTCAAAACCTCTTCTCTACCACGTCTCCCGATGAACTCTCCTATGATGAAGTAGTAGGTGCGTTAAGTCAAGTACTACGAACAGGAGTTTCAGGTTGCGGTAGACAGATTTCAATGTCGTCGCCTTCAGAAAAAGACGGAACAGATGTACCCTCAATGGTATACAACCTTACAGGGTCTCACTAGGTTCAAATGGCGCTAAGCACTATGGGACGTAACATCTGAGGTCATCACTCCCCTACACTTAGAACTACTTAAACCTAACTAACATAAGGACATCACACACATCCATGCCCGAGGCAGGATTCGAACCTGCCACCGTAGCAGCAGCGCGGTTCCAGACTGAAGCGCCCAGGACCGCTCGGCCACAGGGTCTCACTAGGAAGTGTAAATTCAAGTGTAGTTGTGGCAAGTTTTGTAGTGACATTATGGTTTGTGATGCGATCGCGTACATTGTCCCTGAAAACAGAATTAGAGAACAGATTCGCAAGTATTCAGATTCTTCGCTCCATCAAGTACTGGAAATTAAACAATTCGATTCCGGCGCCATGGTTGCCGATAAATTTGATCAGGTCCGATTTGTCGGATCGAGTCATCTCTTGCCCGCGACCACCCCAATTAGCCGCCACAACGAGCGCGCTCACAGACACGCAGACAGTACAGTAAACAAGTAGCCAGGCCTGTATAACTAGTGAAGCCGGCCCTCGCTGTTTTGCTCGCCATAAGCGGCAAGACTGGCCGTCGCGCAACGCAAAATGTTACTCGTGTGGAAAGAAAGGCCATGTCCAGGCAGTTTGTTTGCAACAGCAAAAGAAGGCAAACTCTGCCCGCTCTCTGAACAACAGGTCTCATGCACATTCTATGAATGCAGTGTTCACAATACCTCCTACAGTTTCTAGCAGTCATTTAAGTAAGTTTGTGCTCTCAACTAATCCCAGTACAGTGCGACGCCATTACAACAAACTATTTGGGACTCTACAAACTGCTGGCTGTCGTGTTGACTTTGAATTGGACACACGTGCTTCTGTAACTTTGCTTAATAGTGCCACGTACGAACAGTTAGACTCACAACGCCTGCCAAAATGTAGCACGCACCTAACTGCATACAACGGACAGGAAGTAGCAGTACTTGAACAGTGTACTTTGCCTGCCACTTACAAATCTCGCACTAAGACAGTGAAATTTACTTTGTTGCAATCAGGTAACAGTGCAAATATTTGGGGCTTAGATTCGTTAGACCAAGACAATATACTTGCAGTTATTGCTTTTAATGAAAATATACGGAGTAGGTAGTTTACTTAAGGAATTTCCTGAGCTCTTTTTCTTATGGACTTGGAAAAGTTAATAATTTTGCAGCGCGCATTACTCTGAAAGACAATGCACAGCTAAAGTTTCTCCGGGCTCCGCTCGTTCCCACTGCCATACGAGACCAAGTAACCAGTGAATTAAAAGAATTGCAGGACAATGGTGTGATTGCTCCAATACAAACTAGTTAATGGGAATGCCCATTGCTTTTGACTCCCAGGCCTTCTGGTCGCATTGGAATTTGGGTTGACTTCAAAACTACCGTTATCCACAGAGAATAATTGGCATTTGGCGCAGGCCGCTCCTTTTCTGAGATAAATTTGAGTGACGCATATTTGCAAATACCACTAGACGAAGTGTCACATGAAGTGTTTGTTGTTATTACACATTTAGGCCTATTCAGGTATTTACGTCTACCTTTCGGCAGTGCTTCCTCACCTGCCATTTTCCAACGTTATTGGAACAGCTGGCTGCTTAAGTGCCTTTCTGTTCGAACTACCTTGACGCTATTCTCGTCTCACGTCGCACGCCAGAGGAACACATTGCCAGTTTGCATGTTCTTTTTCGAGTGTTGTCAGATGCAGGACCCTAGTGTAGTCTCGAAAAGTGTGTCCTTTTTCAAACATGTCATTCATAAACAGTCAGCGCATGCACCCCTCCAATTTCGTTTGCTTGTAATTCGTAACTTGCCTGTTCCTTCCAATGTATCTGAACTGCAGTCGGTGTTATGCAAGTGGACACACTACATTCGTTTCATTCCGAACACTTGACAGATCGCGGCTCCATTGCATCGCTTGCGTCGGAAAAATGTGCCTTTCGTGTGAACCAAAGGGTGTCACACGCATTCCAGAAACTAAACAATCCCTTGCTCAATGAAAACTGTTTAGTACATTTTGATCCTGCCAAACCAGTGATTCTACAATTAGACGCATCCTCTTACTGAATCGGCGGTGTGCATTCGCACAGGATTGGTGTACAAGACAGACCTATTGCTTTAGCCTCAAAGCTTTTAACTCAAACTCAGTACAATTATTCACAGTTTGAAAAAGAAGTTCTCGCTATTGAGTATGGTGTGATAAAATTCCATCAGTATCTGTTTGTTCGCAAGTTCTATTCAGTGAATGATCACAAGCCTTTTCATCCATGATTCGGCCGTCAAAGCCGGTTCCTACACGCACTGCTCAACAATTGCAAAGCTGGGCTTTATTGCTTTCGCAGTATCAGTTGGAAATTGTGTACAGACCTACGGCAAACCATGACAATGCAGACGCCCTATCTCGACTTCCGATTGGCCCAGACTCTGATTTTCATGCATCTGCCGCATCTTGTTCCCAAATCTGAATTGCTGGAATCTTTTCCCTTGCCCCACAGAAAATCTGCACAAGGCACGGTAGCAGATACATATTTCAAAATTTTGTTGCCTTACGTTGGCAGGTTTTCTTCTCTCTCACTGAATAGTATTCATAAGTCAGTAATGCACCGATACTTTTCTCGTTGGCATAATTTTTCAGATGAACTAGGTGTGAACTTAGTACAATCTGACAGTGGAAAATCGCGCGTTATCATTCCCACGGTGTTGAAAAACGATATGTTACTACTGCTTCACCAAGAATATTGTAGAATTGTTCACACTAAACAGTTAGCGCGCCGGCACTGTACTTGGAAGGTCATGGACGCCCATATTGAACAGATGACGTCAAAACTGTGTGTGAGTTCCTAAGGGACCAAACTGCTGAGGTCATCGGTCCCTAGACTTACACACTACTTAAACCAACTTAAACTAACTTATGCTAAGAACAACACACACATATGACCGACGGTGGACTCGAACCTCCGGGGTGAAGGGCCGCGCAGTCCGTGACATGGCGCCTCAGACCGCCCGGCCACTCCACACGGTAGATGAAGTCACAGTGTCGGGCATGGGCGGACCACCAATCAGCTCCACCACAGACATTCGTAGCTTGGCCTAAGACTCAATTGTCATTCTAGCGAGTGCACATTGACTTTGCAGAACCATTTTGGAACACTCGTTGCCTTAATGTGGCAGACTCTTTTAGAAAGATTCCCTTTCTTGGAATCCTTTCCCTTGCCCTACAGAAAAACTGCACAAGCCACGGTGGCAGATCCATATTTCAAGATTTTGTTGCCTTACATTCGCAGGTCTTGTCACGTCACGTACAATCATTCAAGTGTTGTCCCTAATTTATTGCATTAAAGGATTGCCTGAAGTGACTGTTACGGACAACGGACCTCAGTTCACGTCACATGACTTTGCACAATATTGTGAACGAAATGGCATTCGTCATCCAACCAGTGCTCCGTTTCATCCCCAGTCCAACGGAGAAGTAGGACGCTTCGTACGCATTTTTAAACAGCGTATGGTGAAGCTTCGCACCTACCACACACGAGAATAGGCGCTGCTACTCTTCTTCGCCTCCTGTCTCTCCCATCCACGCGGTGGACCATCACTGGCGGAACTTCTGCATGCCGCCGCCATCGGAAGCTGCTTCACTTGCTTCACCCACAGCGGCATCGGGCGCCGATGGTCCGCAAGTATTGCTTTGCACAGCGTGATCTTGATCTGTACAGGGCTTTGGGCGGACGTCATCAATGGGAGCGAGGTGAGATCCTGAGACGCATTGGCACATAGATGTATCTAATTGTAGGTGCCGATGGTTTGCAGCGCCATCACCGCATCAAATTCCCATTAGTCGTTTTCCCCTAGATTCTGCTGACTTTCTTACCCCAGTTTCACGACCTCACGGGACAGCGCAGCCTTCGCCGCCAGGGCACTCCAGGAGGAGCGGATGGAAGATGCGTCCTCGTCCTCGCCCCAACCGTCGCCACTCTCCGACCTGATGGACTTGGACCCGCCATCACTGTCGCCGTCATCACTCCAGGACTGGACGTTTATCCTAGGAACGTCTTCATGATGACGTTCCTCTGTTCTCGTAAGCCAGATGGTGGGGTACTACCGAGTATGGCGTTCTCCACAGCTACGGCTACCAGCACTTCTCTATGTGCAGTGGCTCAAAATGGCTCTGAGCACTATAGGACTTAAATTCTGGGTCATTAGTCCCCTAGAACTTAGAAATAGTTAAACCTAACTAACCTGAGGACATCACACACATCCATGCCCGAAGCAGGATTCGAGCCTGCGACCGCAGCAGTCTCGCGGTTCCAGAATGAAGCGCCTAGAACCGCTCTGCCACTCCGGCCGGCTCTACGTCCAGTACCCTGCATCTCCTACCCCCCTGCCTCTCACAGCTGTTGTGGTTCGCATATCCACTACACGACAATGGAGGGGCTTTTCGGGGGCAGGGGGGTTGGAATGTACTGGAGTACGCCTTCGCCAGCACATCGGTCGGCACTAGCTAAGAGTGTACAGCAGGCGCTGAACTAAGCGCGCGTATGACAAGAGAAGACTGCGACACGTCCGCAGGCTACACGCCGATAACGCCCCCTGGGAAGCGTTCACATAGGCCGCCGACGACGACAGAGCTGTCTCAGTCTCTCAGTCTCTGCACCTCAGTAAGTCGCACTGTGCTCTGGTCTTCCAAAGTGATAGTCGTTGCTCGCGCCTTAGCTAGTCCTCAGGAATTGTTAGTCACTGGATATACGAGGGTTGTCCACAAAGTAAGTTCCGATCGGTCGCTAAATGGAAACCACAGTGAAAATCAGAAACTTTTTATTTACAAGAGTTTGCTACACTATTCAGATATTCTCTACATAGTCACCGCTCTGACTTAGACATTTGTCGGAGCGTTATGCCAAATTTCCAACACCGTCGTTATAGAAGGCAGCCGCCTGTGCTTTCCGATAATTCTCTACGGCGGTCTATAGCGCGTAGCCTGCGCCCAAGTGTTGTCTTCGTATCCAGCGTTTCATGTGAACAGAGATGATACTCAGGACGAGCCAATTAGGGCTGTGTTGTGGATGATCGAACACTTCCCACCGAAAAGGCTGCAGGAGCATCTACACTGTCCCTGCAGATTGCGGCTGGGATTTGTTATGAGGAAGGAAGAGCGTGGCAGTTGTGTTAGGTGGGCTGCATTCATTAAGGCGAAGCCTCTCAGCGGGGCCTCCTACTTGGCGGGAGACATCGTTGTTCTAGGCACCTTTACTCGCTCACTGTGCGTTCACAACTGAAAATAGCGTATTGATGCGATCGCGGTCATACTAGGGACACTACCCAACACATCTGTGCAAATCTTCAGCGGGTGTTCACTGTGGTGTCCATTTTGTGACCGATCGGAACTTACTCTCTGGACAAATCTCGAAGTTGTGATATGGACACGAATCAAGAATTAGTAAATGTTACGTTAAAAAATGGATCAAATGGCTCTGAGCACTATGGGACTTAACTTCCGGGGTCATAAATCCCCTACAACGTAGAACTACTTAAACCTAACTAACCTAAGGACATCAAACACATCCATGCCCGAGGCAGGATTCGAACCTGCGACCGTTGCGGTCCCGCGGTTCCAGACTGTAGCGCCTAGAAGCGCTCGGCCACCCTGGCCGGCTAAATGTTATGTGATTGATGTTAACCATAGAACTTCGGACTATACACTACTGAAGTTAAGTATTCAATTAGTTCAGGTAATAAAGTGTATTTTAACCACGTGTGCACTTTTAGTTGTGAGAGGAAATCGGGCTACCACCCATCATACCACCCCCTCCTCATCCAGGCAGATACCAAAAAGTATTACAAGTGCATACAGCCACAACAGTCATAACTGGTATTATCGTTAAGATGTTAGTTCCGCCTTGCGCGTCAGATGTTCATGTTGTTCTTACTTTCGCGTGTACCGCATGCTGCATGTGTCCAATTGGTGTATATTCAGTCTTGGGTGTGTATACGCCGGTGTCACATCGCTCTTGCCTCTGACTGCCACTGCTATTACATAGGAAGAGATTCCTTCTTGTCCTGCATACGTGACGTTAATCCGGTAACAACAAACTTTCAAATGAGAAGGAATATTCTTTGCAGCTGATATTTCTACGGCTTGAATACCACTGAAACATTGCAAACGAAGTTGAACAAACCTGCGCTCCGCCGGATAAGTCGAATGACTTCAAAAGGAAACAATGAAGCATTAGGCGGCTGCCTTCTATGATGATGGTGTTGGAAATATGTTATGACACTCCGACAAATGTCTAAGTCGGAGCGGCGACTATGTAGAGAAGTATCTGGAAAGTGCCGCTAACTCTTGCAAATAAAATGTTTCTGACTTTCACTGTGGTTTCCATTTAGCGACCGATCGGAACTTTCTTTCTGGACGACCCTCGTAAATCCAATGACTAACAATTCCTGAGCACTCTTTGTTCTCTGACCGCGGTGCTCTCTGTTCGCGATGTCTGTCGAGCCTCCCAAGAATATACATTGTCGGTCTACCGCTCGGCCGGCCGTAGTGGCCAAGTGGTTCTAGGCGCTTCAGTCTGGAACCGCGCGAAGTAGTTCTAAGTTCTAGGGGACTGATGACCTCAGATGCTATGCCCCATAGTGCTCAGATCCATTTGAACCATTTGCACCGCTCGTTTCAGCTTTGGCAAGAGTATGTGTTATATTCATCTAGACTCGTTAGAGAATCACGACTGGTTGGTCGGTAAGATTCGAGTTACATCTGATCCGACCAATAATGCTTATTTTGATGCTGATTTGTACGTATTTTTTTGTGAAGCTCCAAAATCCCTTTCAAGTTGGCTGGCTTCTCTCTCTTGTTGGTTCTCAGACGATGCTTTACACATCATGATGGCCCCTTTATTCCAGTCCTTCTTGAAAATGCGGTGATCGAGTACATTCCGTTTGGAATTTATAATCTTCCACTCGAAACTAATGCTTCATTGTTTCCTTTTGAAGTCATTCGACTTATCTGGCGGGAAAGCAGGTCTGTTCAACATAGCTTGCAATGTTACAGTGGTATCAAAACCGCAGAAGTATCTGCTCAAAAGAACATTCTTTCTCACCTCAATGTTTGTTGTTACCGGATTCACGTCACGTATGGAGAACTAGAAGGAAACTCCTTCCTATGTAATGACAGTGGCCCTCTCGGATCCCATTGTACGCGTCGTCCGTTGATATTAGCTCAATTAATGACTTCGCCATCTCGTACCAGCACTTCTGTAGCTTTAGAGGACGTTGGGGAGACATAACCCCCTACTCCGCGCGACCTTCCTCCGTTATCGGCACGTTCAGATGCCTCCGCCCCCCCTCCGCCCCCTCGAACCCCCTCCACCCCCTTTACCGATAAGACACCGGGACCGGCACCGGTAGCGGAGTTTCTACATCTTCATTTACATCTACATGAATACTCTGTAAATCACACTCAAGTACCTTCATAATAATTCTCCATTATTCCAATCCCATAGGGCGCGGAGAAACTAACTCCTAAATTTTTCCATGCGAGCTCTGATTTCACTTATTTTATTATAATGGTCGTTTCTCTCTATGTAGGCCAGCGTCAACATAATATTTAGGCATTCGGAAAAGAAAGTTGGTGATAGACAATTCGTGCGAAGATTTCGCCGCTGCGAGAAACTCCTGCGATTAATTATGTCCACCCCAAATCCTGTGTCATGTTAGTGACACTCCCTCCCCCATTTCGCGATAATACAAAACCTGCTGCTCTTGTTTGAACTTTATCTATGAACTGGGTTAATCCTATCTGCTAAGGATCCCTCACCGCGCAGCAATAGTCCAAAATAAGACGGACAAGCATAGTGCAGGCAGACTAGTAGATCTGTTGTATCTTCTATGTGTTCTAACAATAAAACGCAGTCTTTGGTTTGCTTCCCCACAACACTCACTGTGTGTTCTTTCCAATTTAAATGTTTCTTAATTGTAATTACTAAGAATTTATTTGAATTTACGGTCTATAAATTGGAATGATCTATTGTGTAACAGGAGCTTAAAGGATTCCCTTCAGCACTCATGTGGGCGACCTTACAGTTTGTAACCTCCCCCTCACTTATCGACCTTAATGACAGTGAAAAATTAAACTGCGTGTACCTAATGGAAATTTGGGAAAGGCAATCGTCACCGAAGTTAATCTGTCGGTAAAGAGGGAGGAAAGGGTTACATCTATACGAAAGGAAAAACGCAAATGGAATTGGTGGAAATTAATTTTGAGAAAAGGGTAAAATTAATGAAGAAAGTAAATGTGCGGTCGTCACGTTAACAATTAATTGGAGTTAATTAGGTGTCTGAGATTTGGGGAAAACTACGGTCGCCAGTCCCATGGACAACTATTATAATAACTGAAAATGAAAGATTAATGCACATATAATTAGCACTAAAGGCGTGGCAACTGAAGGTTGACACATGTTGTGTGAAAACTGAAGTTTGTCAGAAGTAATAAATTTCGCTACACTCTAACTTAATTTAGCGAAAGAACTAATAAAACCGGAAAGTTGAAAGTTAATTTAGTGACTGAAATTAGTAGTGAACTTTGTTTCTGAAGCCCTCCGATATTCAATAATAGGGTTAGTCTTGGGCTACCTCAACAATCAGTTCAAAAGCTACTTGAATCTATGCAATTTAGAAATAAGAGATTTAACTCTGAACTTGAATTAAATGATTCTGAACAATTAACAACAGTAAAAATTAGTACGTATCAGGCTGAGCTGCAGTCACAGGTAAGCTAAAATATGGTAACAAAACCCGCACTCTTAATTTGTGCTTGTGTAATTTAAGTACTGTAGCCAGCTATGAATACTGTAACTGAACTTTGAAATTAAAGTAGCGAAATGGAATGATATTACTTTAATGCTGGTGTTTGAATTTCAACGACACTCAGGTTCATTCCAGAAAAGGAAGGGACCCTACTTGGTAATGCAATTGGGACAATGAGCAACAAAGGTTCAAGCTAAGTTGCTGTATTTTTGTGATGCAATAGTTTTAAAAGCTGAGGTCTGCCATACAGTTCTAAAACTTTACGTGTTTCCAGTCTTCCTTGTTGGTTGATTGAAGGTTTGAAGCCGTCGATCGAGGAGGTGGCGACAGTCATTCATTGTCGGCCGTCGCTGTTGCAGAAGCTGGATGTTGGCGCACCTCCTTCTCGGCACGGTCACCAGGCGAAACGGGCTCTTGATGTGCGCCAGCTAATGCTTCCCATCCTCGACACCATGTCAGAAACTATCATAGCAAGTCGAGCGCAGTTATAAGCTGCCAAACCCCGAAAGCGCGGCAACTCGTGGGAGTGTCACAAAACACACCTGCTCCACCGCCCTACCCCATCCAGACCCTGCTCTGCCCGCGGTCCACGCGGCCGAGTTCCCACTAACAAAGATCCTAAACACTTTGTTCTCCTCATGAACTATCGATGTATTCGTTCGATAGCATAGTTTTCCCTAGGCAAGACCCAGCGTAAAAATACAAATAATATTTACAAAACAAACCAATTATACATCGACATAAATGCATAAATATATATATACGAATAGTAAAGCAATTACAATATATAAAGACACAGAAATGTCATATCTTGAAGTAACAAAACAAGGAAAAAAAATTATAGTACAATAGATGGAAATAGGAGGATATGCATTTCCGGCGTTACACGTGCCCCACATTGTCTGAGGATGTTCGTGTAACATAAACAGACTCTGAAAACGTCCCAAAAAGGTAAAAAAAAAACAACGGAAATGCATATGCTCGAAATATCAAGAAAATTTAGCATTAGGCTACTTAACCATAAACCAATTTTTAGACCATAATAATCTTATTCCACTCTGTCATCTTATACAAAAGAAAACAGGTTGACAACATATTAAAACTCATAGAAAACATAGAAAATGGTTCAGCTATTCTAAATTCAAAATTCCTAACAGTATCAAGAAATGGAATACTATTTACAAAATTAACCAGAGTACATGCTCATAAAAAACAGGTATATCAGAATACACAAATTAATAATTAATTACATAGAATACACATTTTTATATGTTGTTGTTGTTGTTGTGGTCTTCAGTCCTGAGACTGGTTTGATGCAGCTCTCCATGCTACTCTATCCTGTGCAAGCTTTTTGATCTCCCAGTACCTACTGCAACCTACATCCTTCTGAATCTGCTTAGTGTATTCATCTCTTGGTCTCCCTCTACGATTTTTACCCTCCACGCTGCCCTCCAATACTAAATTGGTGATCCCTTGATGCCTCAGAACATGTCCTACCAACCGATCCCTTCTTCTGGTCAAGTTGTGCCACAAACTTCTCTTCTCCCCAATCCTATTCAATACTTCCTCATTAGTTATGTGATCTACCCATCTAATCTTCAGCATTCTTCTGTAGCACCACAACATTTTTATATAGCCTTTTCATAATTAATATACTCGTCATGAGAGTCCACTTGAAGGTAAACAAGAAAATAATATACAGCAGATCGAAAAAAAAATTATTGACAGCAGAATTCTTTAACATCAGCTGTCCGGGAAGAAAAACAATTCCGCCTTCCGTACTCGCAAGTACAAAGGCATTGCCGACAGCGGCACAAGAGCCGACAGCGGCACCGCCTCGCCAGTATTGTTGTGCCCGCCTGTGCGGCACGCTTGATTTCACTCGCCTGTCTAACGGCATTTCCAGAACGTCCGTTTCACTGAATTCTTTCTGAAAAACTCACTCCCGAGTAATCTCAAGGAGTCCATTAAGACTATCACTGTTGATAACTCAACACTGTCCACCATCACACGCATGTAGTAGCCTGAAACTTAAAACAGCGTCTAAGTACATCGGCAATGACTAGTAAACCACATGTTCATTAAATCTTACAGCTAGTTACAAAATCATATTTACATTCCTTAATCTACTGTGACAGCTGAAAACTTAAACTAGGAGCTTGGATTTTTCAATTGATTAACAGTCAGGTACTCTTATTTTATTTAATTAAAATTAATTACTTATTAATTACAACTTGTTTCATGTCCTCTTGGTCAGGCAAAAGCATGGCAATCCAGCAAATCGTTAAATCTTACACTCTATATTTACATTCTGTACAAATTACCCATTCTGTGGTATTAATCAATCCTAGGTTGGTACAATTTCAAGTCTACAATGGTCCGTATACCTAATAGTTTTCCAGAGCTTGGATACTCAAAGCAATAGGCATTTGTGTGAGGTATACCAATGACTTTATATGGTCCATTATAAACAAACTTAAATTTAGATATTTCATTATCTATCTCGCTCGATTTCTCATGAGCTTTTACAAGTACTAAATCTCAAATTACAAACTTAGCAAAACGTGCTTTAGCGTCATGACGACGTATGCGAGCATCGGCTTTTAGCTTCATTATTTCTCGCAAACGATCTTTTTTCACACCAATACTAGTGTCAATCCGTGAAGTGAATTTGAGTATCTCCTCCACAAGTCCCGGTTTGTCTGAAAACACACTCTTATTCCTCATTATTTCTTCATACGGGCCTCGTCTTTGTTCGTGTGTTACGTTTGACCCACCGTCTACAATACTTTCCAATTCACTTTCTACACTATTGTCAATGCCGAGATTCCTCACGTTACAGTAGTTCAAATTCATACCTACGTCAATGGCATTCGGCCAGTTAACAATCTGTATAGGCTGGTATTGCCTATGCACACCATCTCCTGCCTCGTCAAAACTAACTACTATTGTTTTATCTTGTGACGTACATGTCAAAGTTTTGCCTTCGCAATTAATCACTGCACGGTACTTTAATAGCCAATCTAACCCGATAATTACTTCTGTAGTTAAGTCTGGCAGGACGACAAACTCTTGTTCAAATCGTGCCCCACATATCTCGAAGTTGACAAAAATCTGTTTTGTGACCGGCTTACTGACCTTCCCAGTAGCACCGATAATTTTCACTCCTGTTACTGGCATAACTAAGATACCAGGTCTGTTTTTCAGTAACTGAAATGTTTTCACAGATACAGCACTCAATTCTGCACCGGTGTCAATCATCACGTTTAGTTGTAGGTCGTGCGTATTAACAGACACTACTATCTGTCTACACTTGTCCTCGACTGTTTCTTTATTTTCCCACAATAAATCCTCGTCTATATCCAGGTCATTCCAGGAAAAACTATCCGGCTTTGATCGTAAATCCGGCTTATCTGGCTGTATTATCAGCCTCTGTTCACATACGGTTTTAATTTCAACACGTTTGTCCTGAGGCTTAGTCTGTAGCTTCGCCTCCAATACCGAAACCTTCTCCTGTAACTCGTCAACTAGTATGTGTAGCTTTTCTGTCACTTTACTAATTGTCACCTTCGTTGATTCCTCTTTGGTCAGATTGATCTCTACTGCCAATCTACCTGGAGGAATGTGCCCAGTAGTATCTGCAATTACCTCCTCTGGATCTGCGCAACCCACACTGCTACCGTCTGACCGTATAACGTCAGCTCTAACCTCATACACGCTGTAATCTACGTGCTTTTCTACCAATGGTGTCCAGCTATCACTAAAATTCTCATAATCTATCTCCTTAATACTTTCGCAATGTTTAAACTGGAGTTTTGCGTCGGATGGGTCGGCTACTTCTAGCACCATAACTTTTGGTAAAGTCTGCGGTTAGGGGCCAGAACTTTCAAACACTTCACAAACACTATCTTCCTGCGGAACGAGACGCGGCAAATCCTGCACGCGCTCCCCATATACACTTCTCCCATACAGGCCCCTATAATCTCTTAGTTCGTCGTATAAGCGACCGAAGTGCCTTAACCAGACCTCATCCCTCTCGGCATCCCCTCACTCGATGACGGACGTGTTGTCCGACATCTGATCTTCTCTCAACACTTGCGAATCATTCTTGAACTCAGTCTCTGGTTCCGCTGTGGGTGTTACAGCTGCCACTTTATAATTGATTTCCGGAACACTTTTTTTATTATTATTTATTTTATGGCATTCATTGGACCACTGTAGTCAAAAATACAAAGTTCGATACAAGTTGTTACACATGGATACAATTTGGTTCGACAATAACTTAATATATTTAGGTAATATAATTATTAGAGGCTATTCTTATATGAGAGGTGTTTTGCTCTTCTGTCTGCCCAATATTTCTTCGTTCATTCAGATATTTTCTTTCTTTCTTCATCTGAGACAACTCTTCCTGTACTCCTTTTATTGAATTTCATTTGCTGTCTGGTTTGTGGGTCTTGCAGTATTCTGGTTTTCTCTGTCTTGTTTTTTAGGTCATCTACTGTAATTTGAAGTTGTTTTATATCTTCCTTAATTTCTGTGATCCTTTAAATGTCGCTCTTGCTATTCCACAATTTTTGTATTATTTTTTACTAATTCTGTTTTCTGGAGTTGTCATCAGATGTCCAAAGAATGAGATGCGTTTCTTCCTGATTGTGCTCATGACTGGTTCTATTTTCTTATATACTGTTTCATTTGATGCTATTCTCCAATGTCCATTTATTTCATACTGTTTATTTATACATGTCCTAATTATTCTTCTTTCTATTTTAAGTATTCTGTCAATTTCTGATGTATTAGTTGTTTTGAAGATAGTTTCAGCTGCATACGTTATTTCTGGTTGTGTAACTGTTTTATAGTGTTTTAATTTTGCATCTGTAGATAGGCTTTTTTTGTTGTATGTAGTTTTTGTAATGTAATTTGCATAGTTCAGTTTCTTTATTCTATTTTGCCATGATGGCTTCTCATTTAGATTGTATGTTATTATTTCGCCTAAATATTTAAATTTATCAACAATTTTGATTTCCTGTTCTCCTATTGTAATTTTGTTTGCAAGTGGTGGATCAGTTAGCATAATCTCCGTTTTTTTCAAATGATATTCTAAGGCCTACTTTCTCTGCTATTTCTTGTAGTGATTTCACTTGTTGCCTGGCTTCTTGAACGATGTTGGCTAGGAGAGCAAGATCATCAGCGAATCCCAAGCAGTTTAAGCTAATATCATCTTTTGCACTTCCAATTCTTATCCTCTTTGGATTGTCCTTGTACCATTCTCTCATTATGTATTCCAGTGCACAGTTGAAAAGTAATGGTGATAGGCAGTCACCTTGTCTTAAGCCTGTTTTTATGAGGAATGGTTCCGAAATTTCTCCTCTAAACTTCACTTTTGATTTGGTGTTAGTTAGAGTGAGTTGTATTATTTTAATTAGTTTTGGATGGAGTCCTAGATTTCTTAAAATTTTTAATACTGAAGGTCTGTGGAGACAGTCATATGCCTTCTTAAAATCTACAAATGTTATTGCCAGAGGTTTGTACCGTTTCTTGTAGTATGCCATAATCAATTTTAAACTAATTATCTGTTCTACACAACTTCTCCATGGTCTGAAACCTCCCTGATATTCCCCTAACTCCTGTTCTAATTGCTCCTTGATTCTTTCATATAGGATCTTGGATAGAATTTTATATGTGCAATATAGAAGAGATTCCTCTGTAGTTTTCTGGGTTGCTCTTATCTCCCTTTTTGTGTAGTGGGTGGATGATAGCTGTGGTCCAATGTTCGGGAAATTGTTCTGTTACCCAGATTTTTGTTAGAGCCATGTGTAAGGAGGTCTTGACTGTGTCACTTGCATATTTCCACATTTCAACAAAAACCTGATCTTCTCCACATACCTTATAATTTTTTGTTCTTTAAGAATTTCTTCTACTTCTTGGAAAGTTGGAGGGTCTAGTTTGTCAGGTTTGGTTGTTATTGGGGTATTTATGTTGATTTGTAAGGGTTCTTTGGGTTCCTCGCAATTCAGAAGTTTGTAAAATGCTTTTGCCATGAATTCTGCATTTTCCTTGTTACTGTGTCATTCTTCCATCTTCATCTTTCAGTATTAGTGTAGGGGCCTCATATTGTTGTAGTTGTTTCCCAAAGATTTTGTATTAGTTCCTGGAGTTGGTTTTATGATAATTACCTTCTATAGACTTTATAATATCTTTATGAAATCCTCTCTTGATTCTTCTAATATTTTGAGTGAATTTTTTTCTTTCATTTTTTAGGTTGATGGCATTTTCTTCAGTTTTATGTGTTTGAAACTTTAACCATGCTTGGCGTCTATCTTCATGGAATTTGTCACATTCTGATGTCCACCATGCATGTTTCCTTCGTGGGTTCAAGCGAGCTAGATTCTCTGCTCCTTTTTTAAGATTAGGCACTAGTTGTTCTAGATCATCTGTTAATTTGATGGTTTGTGTTATTTGTTGGTACTTATTATTTTAATTAGCTGATGTGGGTCAAACCTCCTTTTTATTTTATTAGTTTTTCCGGTCCTCTTCGTTAACGGTGTGAATTTGATTTTAATTTTAACCATATAATGGTCTGAGCCTGTGTCTACTCCTCTCAGTACTTTAACGTTGTGGATCTCCTTATGAAAATTTTTGTCCATACAGACATGGTCTAGCTACCACTCGCCCTTCCTCCAGTCTGGATGTTTCCATGTTTTAAGTTTACTTGGCTTCCTCTTAAAGTATGTTGATTTAGATATAAGGTTGTGTTCTCTGCAGAGTTCTATAAGTCTTTGACCGTTTTTGTTTGTAAGTTTATGTGGACTCCATTTTCCAATTATATCTTTATATTTCCTCTTTCTTTTCCAAACTGAGCATTGAAATCTCCCAATAAGATTTTCACATTATTTTTATTTACTCTTTTCAAAGTTTGTTCTAGAAAGCCCCAAAATTTATCTACCTCTTCCTTTATTTTTGTTAGATAATTTTTTTCATTTGTTGTGGCATGAGCATTTATTATTGTATAGGTTTTATTCATTGTTTTAAAGCTTAGAGTCGCAATTCTTGGTGATACTGCTTGGAAATCCGTTACTGAATCTATTATTTTTATGTTTACTAAAAACCCTGTTCCAAACTGGGGACATTGTTTCATTGCCCTCGGTCCTGGTTTCCCATTATAAATTCTGTATCCTTGTGATTCGAATGGGTCCTCTGTGGTGTTTCTCTTTTCTTGGATCCCTGTTACTGAAATTTTTTGTTTATTTAGTTCATCTGTGAGCTCCTTGAGTTTTCCGGTCTGAAGTAGTGAGTTTATGTTGTGTGTTGCTATATAATTTATTTGCTCATGTTTAATCTTCTTTTTGTGTTTTAGTGTGCATTTTGATGGTTGCAAACGCTCCGATTCGTTGCTGTCTTCTAGTTGACTACCCACTGAATCCGATGTAACCTGTTCCTGCCTTTTTGAGCAGGACCTTGGAATTTTTTTCCTAAAAGACCTTTCCATTTTTGACTGTCGAAGGTTGTCAACCTTAATTGGAGCAAGCTCCGATTTACAACTCAGGTTGTTAACCGCAGAGGGTGTGTTTGGTCCGCGAGAGCTATTTTATTTCACTCCAGTCCGCCAGTAAACCGTTGAGGACTTCCCTATCCGCCACCTGGGACGCGCCACATAGGAGTATCACCTCTCCTCCTACTATGACAGCATAGTAGGTTCGTGGTTTCCGGAACACTAGATCAGCTGTAGACACGGCAGCAGAAAATACATTCTCTGTCAGTGAGAACAATTTAAGTAGTGTTTGCGGAACACTACTTAAATTGTTCTCACTGGCAGTGAATGTATTTTCTGCTGCCGTGTCTGCAGCTGATCTACTACTTGTGGCCGCACTCCTTTCTCCTAACACTGGCACACTCTCCCGCCGTCGATTATTCCATACGGAATTTTCATAACGACGACACCTCGGTTTTCTACTGTTATTGGGCCGCCAAAATTTCTCCACACCCGGTCGGCCCCTCACCGGCGCGGGTAATGGTTTCCCTGTCTCGTCCCAGCAGATACGCTCCCCAGATGGTGCTGAGGCGGCTGATCACACCCTCTGGCGTTATTTCTATTCTGCGAAGCCCGTATCACGCTAGTATGATACTGGTTTCCGTCATTTCTGTTATTATTTGCATTGTACCGATTGTCATTACGGCCCGAACCACTATTGTTATTGCCGCCAAGATTGCGGTATGCATTATTCCCATAGTTATGATTGTTGTGGTTACTGTGGTACCCGTTGTTGTTACCACGGCCTCTACCACTGTCGCGATTATTGCGCCAATTGTCCTCGTCCTCAATTTTTTCCAGGAAATCATTGATTGTCCTGTAATTGCTTCCTACGTAGCGTTTTGTATCATCTGGAAGCTTCTTGCAGAGTTCCCAGACTATTTCGGATTCCGTGCGGCGATCACGCTAATATTCCACCTTGTGGATCCAGCCCTCACAAAACTCCTTCATCGAGCCGCGCGAATTCGCATCGAAAGGCCTCGATACGAGCCTCGATACGACAAATTCGCACCAGACACTTTGTTGTTTTTGCTCTGACCAGTATTCAGATAGAAACAAATTTTTAAACTCGTCAAAACTTCGGTTCGTGATGTTGAGGTTTAAGCCCCAACGCTTGGCATCACCAGCCAACACGTCAATAACCGCATTAGTTTTTCTCTCATTAGTCCATGATCTGGGTAAAACTCTTTCACAATTTTTAATTAAATCCGTCGCCTGTATACCGCCTTATTTGAAGGGGTCGAACCGGTCCTCTTTCGCCAACAATTCCGAACTATGTGCACAGGTTGGCACATAGCTCTGTTTTTCGTCAAGTTTCTCTTCTAATTCCGAAACTCTCGTAATTACTTGGCAAATGGTTGTCGCAAGCGTTTCCACTTCCCTCTTTTTCTCTTCGCAGGTATTAGACTGCTTCCTCACTTTGGTATCTACTTCGGATACTAAAGCCTTTAAAGTTTCCACCTTCTGTTGATCCTCTTTTTTAACTAATTGAATTTGTTCCGTCACCTTATTCTCGATGATGGGAGCAACTGCTTCTCCTACACTTTTCTCGATTCTGCTAATTTCGGAATAAAAACGAGTATTTATGCTCGCAATTTCCGCCTGAACGCCTATCATTTCCTATTTAAGATTACCGATTTCCGTATTAATCACAACAATATCTTCTTAGATTTTACCACATTTTGTTAACAACTCCAACATTGTTGTTAACAACATTAATAGCTTTGTTCTTATTGTCTAGCTTCCGTTCAATTTTTTCAGACTGAGCTTCTTGCTTGGCAGACTAAGCTTCTTGCTTGGTAGCCTGAGCTTTAATTTCTGCCGATTGAGTTTCTATCTTGCTAGACTGAGCCTTGATTTCGTTAATCAAAACATACAACAAATAAGTTAAATTCCCGGAAACCAGCGGTTTTACTTCCGTAGCGGGTGCCTCTTTAATTGTCCCTTCGTATTCGTCATCAAGGGGTTCAGATGTGATTATCACTTCCGATTCCGAAACATTTTCTAAAGTTTGGAATTCCATTTCTGCTCTTTATTGCGTTTCGGCGGTCGCGTCTTTCGTGCTAGCCGCCTGCCCCTGAACAATGGGTACCGCGGTGCGCATTTCCCACTGTTCGACCGATTGTTCCGTACCCAAGTTTACCAAATTTTGATAATTGTTGCCTAACTCATTTTAATAATTTTCAAAATACATTCCAAATCTCAAATATAATTAGGATTACACCCACTACTTATTCTCGCTGACGTAACGGCCTGTTCGTAACCTGTACTTTGTTACGAGATTTGCACAATACAAAATTCGTGTCCAGAACAACCTCAAATCTGAAGACTCTCCTGTCACGACGTCGCCACGTGTAACCTCCTCCTCACTTACCGACCTTAATGACAGTGAAAAATTAAACTGCGTGTACCTAATGGAAATTTGGGAAAAGCAATCGTCACCGAAGTTAATCAGTCGAAAAAGAGGGAGGAAAGGGTTACATCTATATGAAAGGAAAAATGCAAATGAAATTGGTGGAAATTAATTTTGAGAAAAGGGTAAAATTATTAAAGAAAGTAAATGTGCGGTCGTCACATTAACAATTAATTGGCGTTAATTAGATGTTTGCGATTTGGGGAAAGTACGGTCGCCAGTCCCATGGACAACTACTATAAAAACTGAAAATGAAAGATTAATGCACATATAATTAGCACTAAAGGCGTGGCAACCGACGGTTGACACATGTTGTGTGAAAACTGAAGTTTGTCAGAAGTAATAAATTTCGCTACACTCTAACTTAATTTAGCAAAAGAATTAATAAAACCGGAAAGTTGAAAGTTAATTTAGTGACTGAAATTAATAGTGAACTTTGTTTCTGAAGCACTCCGAAATTCAATAATAAGGTTAGTCTTGGGCTACATCAACAATCATTTCAAAAGCTACTTGAATCTATGCAATTTAGAAATAAGAGATTTAACTCTGAACTTGAATTAAATGATTCTGAACAATTAACAACAGTAAAATTTAGTACGTACCAAGCTGAGCTGCAATCACAGGTAAGCTAAAATTTGGTAACAAAACTCGGTCTCTTAATTTGTGCTTGTAGCCAGCTATGAATACTTTAACTGAACTTTGAAATTAAAGTATTGAAATGGAATGATATTATTTTAATGCTGGTGTTTGAATTTCAACGACACTCGGGTTCGTTCCAAAAAAGGAAGGGACCCTACTTGGTAATGCAGTTGGGGCAACGAGCATCAAAGGTTCATGCTAAGTTGTTGTATTTCTGTGATGCAATAGTTTTAAAAGCTGAGGTCTGCCATACAGTTCGAAAACTTTACGTGTTTCCAGTATTCCTTGTTGGTTGATTGAAGGTTTGAAGCCGTCGATCGAGGAGGTGGCGTCGCTGTTGCAGAAGCTGGATGTTGGCGCGCCTCCTTCTCGACACGGTCACTAGGCGAAACGGGCTCTTGATGTGCGCCAGCTAATGTTTCCCGTCCGCAACACCGTGTCAGAAACTATCACAGCAAGTCGAGCGCAATTACATGCTGCCAAACACCGAAAGCGCGGCAACTCGCGGGAGCGTCACTCAACACACCTGCTCCTCCGCCCTACCCCAGCCAGATCCTGCTCTGCCCGCGCTCCAAGCGGCAGAGCCAACACTACCAAAGATCCTAAACACTTTGGTTCTTCACACGACCTATCGATGTATTCGTTCGATAGCATAGTTTTCCCTAGGCAAGACCCAGCGTAAAAATACAAATAATATTTACAAAACCAACCAATTATACATCGACATAAATGCATATACATAAAGACGCAGAAATGTCATATCTTGAGGTAACAAAACAAGGGAAAAAATTGTAGTACAATAGATGGAAATAGGAGGATATGCATTTCCCTCGTTACAAGTTTTCATTGCCAATTTCCGCACCGTACAGATATCTTTTCTAAATCGTTTCGCAATTTGTTTTGATTATCTGATGACTTTACTCGGCGATAGAATGATCGGCAAACAACCTAAGATGGCTGCTCAGATTGTCTCCCAAATAATTTACATTGATGAGGAACAGCAGAGGGTCTATGACACTACTTGGGGGAACCCCATAAATCACTTCTGTTTTACTCGATGACTTTCTGCCAATTACTACGAACTGTGACCTATCTGACATGAAAACATCGAGTCCACTCACATAATTGAGACGATATTTCATAAGCACGCAATTTCAGTGCAAGCCGCCTGTGTGGCACCGTGTCAAAAGACTTCTGGAAATCAAGAAATACGCAGTCAATCTGAAATCTCTTGTCAATAGCACTCAACGCTCGTCTGAGTAGAGAGCTAGTTTTGTTTCGTAAGAACGACGTTTTCTAAATCCCTGTTGACTGAGTGTTAATAGAAACTTCTCTTCGAGGCAATTTATAATTTTAGAACACAGTCAATGTTCCAAAATCTTACTGCACGTCGACGTTAATGATATTAGCCTGTAATATAGACAATTACACCCACTAACTTCCTTCAGTACTGGTATGGCCTCTCCAAGTTTGCAGTCTTTGGGTTGCGGATCTTTCGCCGCACGAGCGGCTCTATGTAATTGCTAAGTACGGCGCTATGACATCATCATATTCTGAAAGGAACCTAACTAGTACACAGTCTTGACCGGAAAACTTAAGAGATTTAAGTTGCTTAACTCCTCCGAAGATATCTTCTTCTAAGTTACTCATGTGGGCAGCTGTTCTTGATTCGAATTCTGGAGTATTTACTTCGTCATCTTTGTAAAGGCTTTTCGGAAGGCTTTGTTTAGTAACTCTGCTTTGGCAGCACTGTCGTCGATAGTATTGCGCAGAGAAGGCATTGTTGTGTCTTGCCGCTTCTACATTTTACAAACGAAATGAAACTCTTTTGATTTTCTACCAAGTTTCGGAGCAAAGTTCCGTCGTGGAACCTATTATAAGCATCTCGCAATGGAAGTCCGCGCTTAATTTCGAGCTGCTATATAGAATCGCCATTCTCGGAGATTTTGCGTTTGTTTGAATTCTGCGTGCTTGTTACGTTGTTTTTGCAACAGTGTTCTGATCCGTTTTGTGTACCGAAGTTATCATCTCCGTCGTTTGTTAATTTATTTGGTATAAATCTCTTAATAGCGGTCGATATAATTTCTTTCAATTGTTAATTTGGAAGGAGTGTCAAGCGAAATTTTCTCTGACTTTTTGGATAGGTATAGTTCTCGTTTACCTTTTGAGGATTTGGGGGTCACAATACTCAGTCTCACTACGATAACCCTGTGTTCGCTAATACCGGTATTCGTTTTAATGGTTGATATTAGCTCAGGATTTTTTGTTGGTAAGAGGTCAACTATATTTCACACCCATTTACTATTCACATAGCGACGACCCTGTTCCTTTTGTCCATTACCTGTGCCTCCCTGTTAACTCATTGCAGCAGATCGCCGATAGCAAATCCGAACAGGAACCTACCGTAATTCAACTCATACCAGGCTGTATACAACGTAAATATTCGAAGAGTCGGGAAAAGGTCTTAATTTTGAATGAAAGATAGAAATACGGGCGAAACGTTGGTATATTCCGAAGTCGCCATTTACACTTTCACTGCCAAACCCATGCTATTCTTAACATAGCCAGGCACAAACTCTTTCACTCACATTAGCAAGTTTATGGTAACTTATTTCTCGAAATCTCAACAGCTACTAAGCACTGATTGTTCTTGCATGAATATGCCCGCCATACTATAAAGTTTATCGGTGTCTAATGCGCTCAAGTTTTTAGTCACAGATCTGCTCAATATGCCACGCGGAATTACTGTCTTTCACTTTAAAACACTTTTGAAGCATATAGCACAACTAAAACCGGCAAATTTTAATTACTTTCGAAGCTCATAATACCCACGGCCGTTCCATTGAAAGGCTGGGCTCCGTCTCCTGTAAGCATTCTCTACCTCCAAGAGAAAAGACGCGAGAAAAATACACCGTTCTGATTGGTCAGTTTTCACTAAGGCCAACAGAAAAACGTTATCCTCCCGCGTTAGTCCGCGCTTTGCATGACTAAGCAGTCAACAAATAACACACATTCGAACTGTACGTTTTCCCGAAATAAATATTTAACAATCTGATATTTTGTTTATACTTTATATTTTAACGATTTTCATTTAGCACTAGAAAAAGCTTTCCTTTTACCATAAACGTACTTGTTATATTATGACACAAAATTCCTCGTCGTCTGCATTCACACTGCATCTCACCCTAGTTTGTACAGCGTTCATCAGTAGAACAATAATCTACATATTTCTTTAAGATCACATTCACGCATCATTCACATTACTAAAAGCGTATACAATACTGTACAAACATAAATAAACAAAAACGCCTTAAAGAAATAAACAGAACAACTCCCAAAAACATTCTCTAGACCCCGTTTCTTGAATGTCTCTGAGCAGTACTGGGCTCTTGTTGATGGTCATTAGATCTACGGTCTCGACTGAACCCACTTCTGACCATCTTTCACTAGCCAAGAGTGACATAAGGTGCCAAGTCTCTCACCCCCAATGACTATAAAAAAAATATCTAAAAACTTTACGGTTATCCAAATTATTGATCCTGGCTTACAATTTTAAATCTTTCAAAAAATTCTCATTCTTATGAACTAAAATTACATATTTCTTACTCCAGACTTGGCAGTCTAAAACAAACCTAGCCTAATATTTTAATTTCTTTATGAAAAACATTTCTAACTTGACAAAATTGATCAGAATTTTCGAAACATATTTTCTACATTTTAATACCTTTTTCAACATTTTTAAATTCATCTTTCATGAAAGTCTTTCAAAGTATATTACTTGTACAAAATTTTGTTGTAAAGCCACTATGATTTCTGTTCTTCCATTTAATAATGGTATTTTATCCTACCTTAACACCAGCACATCACTGTGGCCTTTTTGTCGCATACATTTCCTTGGTTTTTGATTGTGGCACTTTTGGAATGTAGCGTCCATAACATTTCTCCATTCTCCAGATATCTGTCCTTCCAGGGTCTACATGCAACTTTGTCCCTGAAACCATACTTCCATCTAAGACTACTTTCTTTATCTACATCTACATCCATACTTCGCAAGCCACCTGACAGTGTATGGCGGAGGGTACCTTGAGTACCTCTATCGGTTCTCCCTTCTATTCCAGTCTCGTATTGTTCGTGGAAAGAAGGATTGTCGGTATGCTTCTGTGTGGGCTCTAATCCCTCTGATTTTGTCCTCATGATCTTTACGCGAGTTATACGTAGGAGGGAGCAATATACTGTTTGACTCCTCGGTGAAGGTATGTTCTCGAAACTTTAACAAAAGCCTGTACCGAGCTACTGAGCGTCTCTCCTGCAGAGTCCTCCACTGGAGTTTATCTATCATCTCCGTATCGCTCTCGCGATTACTAAATGATCCTGTAACGAAGCGCGCTGCTCTCCGTTGGATCTTCTCTATCTCTTCTATCAACCCTATCTGGTACGGATCCCACACTGCTGAGCAGTATTCAAACAGAGGGCGAACAAGCGTCCTGTAACCTACTCCCTTTGTTTTCGGATTGCATTTCCTTAGGATTCTTCCAATGAATCTCAGTCTGGCATGTGCTTTACCGACGATCAACTTTATATGATCATTCCATTTTAAATCACTCCTAATGCGTCCTCCCAGATAATTTATAAAATTAACTGCTTCCAGTTGTTGACTTGCTATTTTGTAGCTAAGTGATAAGGGATCTATCTTTCTAAGTATTCGCGGCACATTACACTTGTCTACATTGAGATTCAATTGCCATTCCCTGCACCATGCGTCAATTCGCTTCAGATTCTCCGGCATTTCAGTGCAATTTTACATTGTTACAACCTCTCGATACACCACAGCAACATCTGCAAAAAGCCTCAGTGAACTTCCGATGTCATCCACAAGGTCATTTATGTATATTGTGAATAGCAACGATCCTATGACACTCACCTGCGGCACACCTGAAATCACTTTTACTTCGGAAGACTTCTCTCCATTGAGAATGACATGCTGCGTTCTGTTATCTAGGAACTCTTCAATCCAATCACACAATTGGTCTGATAGTCCATATGCTTTTACTTTGTTCATTAAACGACTGTGGGGAACTGTATGCATCCTAGTACACAATCACTTATTATTAAAAGAAATTATTTACAAATTTTAGCAGCAGAAAATTTTTTCAAGAATTTATATCCCTTAGAAGACTTAATGAGATTTTTAAAAAGCTAGTTGCTATTGAAAGCAAAATTTAAACCTTTTCTTTACTTTAACTCAGCTTGAGAACATGTAATTGTGAAAAACGCACTTCACACAAAACAGTTATTGACCAACATTTTACAATACATAATTGCCACTTTTATGCAGTGTCTCTTTACATCACTTGTTCTTAATTTTTTGTACCACTAACAGCAATCAAAATTTTTTAATTACAATATATATCAAATTACCACATTCATTCATATTCCTTTCATAATAAATGTTCTCCAGCTATATTAAGGTATATTTTTCGTCAGCTGTGTTAAACTTCCTTTGCCTACGTGGCCACTGTATACCCCTTTTCATCATTACAACACGCCTTTTCCTGACCATTGCACTTTAGTGTTCATCATCAGAATCTTCTTCATTAACTGCACTTCTCGCATTTGGTTACTTTCATTTCCCTACATTTCACTCAGCCTCCAATTCATTTGTACATATTTCAACAGGATATTTCTTCCTATCATCTTCTTACCTTCATGATTTTCCTACGCCAACATACTTACAACGTCACTTCACTTCATTACAATTTGTCCCCCATTTCTCTCAGCATAAAACTTATTTCGTTGTAAGACACCATAAGGCCCTCTGAGGCTCTCAAACACTTTACCTTCACTGATACAGAAGAAAATTAAGGATGATAGATTCAGCTGAGAAGAAAATTAAGGATGATAGATTCAGCTGAGAATGACAGAAGGGAAAGATTGACAACACGAAAAGAAACTGAAATAGCACTGTCAGATATCTCGAGCACCTGGTATTCGTCAAACATACATAGCTTGCAACGCCCTCTGAAGCCTCCAACCGTAGCTCACATATAACTCTGGACTAATGTATCTTTTCAGTTCTATTTTTTCTTGTACCATGTTCATTTCCTCAGAGTCCACCCCCACATCATCCCTATACTCATTATAGCCCTCTAAATTTTCCATCCTTCTACAGTACCTAATTTGTATACTGGCTACTATTTCTTTGGTAATTTTTTTCGAAATTTTTTTTCCATTTGTTCCAAAGTTACTACATTTCATTAACATTTAATCTGCTTTTGTACTGGTTAAATAAATCTAAGCCTATTAGCAATATTCAGCATAGATCAGGAATTATAAGGAAATTATGGAATACTTGCACACCATTTAATTTTACTGGCAACAGAATCTCGTGATTAACAGGTTTTCAATTGTATCTTCTCCTGTAACTACAATTATCTGCACCGCCGTTACTGGCATTATTACAAGTTCATTTCTATTAGGCAAAGATTCTAACCAACTTTTACTCACAGCACACAAATCACTTTCACTATCTGTTAAACAATGTACTTCTTCGTTACACACTTGCTGACTAATTACTGGCTGACTCAACAATTGCTAGTCTCAAAACCCTCATCCAACAAATCGTTCACAACCTCCCTTGTATCGAAATCATCCCTGTTTCCAGAAATTACACAGATTTTGGCAGAATTACCCTCATCACCTTCTCTCTCTCCCCCCCCCCCCCCCCCCTCCTCATACTAACGATTCTGTCCACTAATGCCAGCTCAAATTTTTTTCCAGCGCTTCGCCATTCTCTCTTTCCTCTCTCTCTTCCTTTTCTAAACAATTAATTGACTGACCCCATTTTGGTCAGCATTTTCCTGCCTCTTCCTTACAGCCTCACAAATGTCGTCATTTATTGACGCTAGTATTTCTTCTACACTCAAATCACTAATCTCCCTTAATTCTGCAGATTCTATACTGTCTTCTACCTCAGAAAAGGACTAGACTCCTACTTGGTTGCTAAAGACATTCAGGCAATCAGGTTCTGTCACATTTTGCGCTAATATATCATCCAATTCGTCTGATATACAGAGCTTACTTTGTTTATGTCTGTCCAAAAAATCCCTTGAGCATCCGTTAAATGTACAGATTTTTATGGAGCTCAGTTCGGCTGTTGTTACTGCCTTCTTTTGCTCCTCACAATCTCTGTTTGTTTAGCTCTAACAGTTACAAAGGGTTTTGCTAGCGGGTTCAAATTACTATTTCCCGTCTTGCATGATTAGGAGCACGAAAATCGTAAAGTCAGACCAGCAAATAATGCAGAATGTAGACGTTAACAGAATTGGTGTGTTCCGTGGAAATAGCAGGAGCAGAAATACCGGGAGGTGGCGCTATCCAGCAAATGATAGGTGAAGTAATGGGAAGCAGGTGCTCAATTATCGGTCGTATTCTCCGGTGCGAGATGATGATGTTGTGCGAAGGCGACAGAAAATGGGGGTAAACGTAAGAAATGGTACAGAATCCCAGAATCCGTTAGACTAAATGCCGTCTGTGTAAGGGCTCATGAACTAACTGCTCAAAATAATTATCAGAGAGCCGGCCGGAGTGACCGAGCAGTCTGGAACCGCATGACCACTACGGTCGCAGGTTCGAATTTTGACTCGGGAATGGATATGTGGGTTGTCCTTAGGTTAGTTAGGTTTAAGCAGTTCTAAGGTCTAGGGGACTGATGACCTGAGAAGTTAAGTCCCATGTGCTCACAGCCATTTGAACCATTTGAATTATCGGAGAAAGCCGTTAGCGCAATTTCGGATGTGTTCTATGCTTACATCCTTATTAAAACATGTATAGAGGGTAAATCAAAGTCACCAGTAACCACACTTGTCTGAGTCGGTTACGTGTTTAAAATTAAAGTTTTATTTAACCTTTCAGGAATTGTACAGTCAGAGTTAGGAGGCATGTAAATGGATCCCATTATTTTTTATTCCGGTTTCCAATAATTAACTCTGCCGATACTAACTGACAACAACTATCAACTGCAATTGCCCTACAAAATATACTATTTACAACAGCAAAAAACACGCTACCGGCAACTGTATTTAGCCTATCCTTTCTGAATGGCGTTAGGTTCTTCTCAAAAATTTTTGCTCACCTTATCTCTGACTTTAGACATCTTTCAGTGCCTATCGCGATCTGATCGTCAGCGCTTTCTGTTAGTGCTTGGAGCTCTGGTGCTTTCGCATCACAGCTATGACAACTTATAACTGTTATACCGACGTTTCCTGTATCTACGTTCTTCTTGTGTTCGTCGTGCATTCTTTGTGACTGAAGCCCCTTTTATGTTTCCCCGAGGCACTCAACCCAGAAAAACGCCAAGTCCCCACCACACAGGCCATGTCACCAGTGTAGCCGCCTCCTGTGTGTCTCGGACTCCTTACCTGTGCATCGGAACCAGAAACCCAACCACCCTATGGTGCAAGTCGAGGAATCTGCAGCCTGCATGGTCGCAGAACCGTGTGACCCTCTGATCCACAACTCGGCTCTTTACCGGAGGTCCGCAATCTGTTCTGTCGGTTATGCTGTAAATGGTGAGCTCTGCTTTCATCTCTCAAGCAAGACTGGCAGCCTTTAACACTTCTGTTAGTCGCTCGAAATCAGAGAGGATCTCTTCCGATCCTAGCCGACACACACCATTCTTACCGATGTGAGCCATATCCGGCAACTTGCCACTGTTTGTGCTGTTCACTTCATCCGGAAGGACCAGTTCCACGTCTGAGATAACTCCACCCGGTACACACACAGACTGTAGATTACTTTCTTCCCCTCCTTGTCAACCATGTCCCTTAGCTGCTCCATAACGTGCCTACCAGTGAAACTCCCAACTACCAGTAATTCCACTTTCTGTGATTGGCCAGAACTTGGAGGCTGAGAGGTTCCCTCTGTAACAGGACAGGCGACTGCGTCTGATTAAGGGACGTTGTCAGCCACCGACAGCAAGTGGAACCTGTTTGTCAGACTCCGGCCCATGCTCCGAGGCGACCTACTACCACTTGACCGCAGTTGTGAGGTCAACATCTGTGCGAGCAGTAACTGGGCTGGCCACCGGTGTTGACCGATTGGCGGACTCAGACGAGCTGGACGTCCGTTAGATCCCTACGGACGACCCACAACAGTGATGTCCATCGACTGCAGCTTCAAGATATGCAAGCGAAGCCATCGCAGCCTGGAGCTGAGAGCAAAGTGTCACCAACTCGGCTCGCATCCGCACACAGCAATCACCGTCCCTAATACCTTGGAAAAGTACACTATACAGACAAACAAGGACAACTGACACCAGCTACGGAACTCTACTGAGAACACGGAGGAAAACGCAAGAACTGTGTTTAATAAATTAGAGTAGCACTCAGAGATTCAAAAACGGAATTACCAAGGCACTCATCTTAGAGTAAATAATTCGCTCCTAATCAGGAACTTGTAATATGTCACAAAATCGGTTTACCTTACGACGTGAATGAAAATGTCAGAACTGTGTCTATTAGATATTAGATGAACACGCAGAAACTCAAGAAACTAGACTATCAAATCACACAGATGAAAGAATACAATTTGCTCCTGGTTAGGAACTCGTAAAATGCAACAAAATCGGTTACCTCCCTGTTGCTGCTTGTGTCTCGGTTGGTTGTTGCTCCCTGACTTGCTCAGGATGGTGAAGATTGGGGGTGCTTCTTCCAGTGGTGAAGTTTTGATTGCTGTCGTTAATTGTGGTTCTTGTTTCGCCAGACGTGATGATTCTGTTGATGTTGAAGGAGCGTTGCATCTGCACTGTCTCTTCCATCTATAGAAACGTCTATTCAGCTGGCTTCTGATGATTTCACGGTGATATCGTCTGCAGTTCTGTCCTTACAGTGTTGTAGTGAAATAGCATCCCTTCCTCATTCCGATACGATGGAGCAACATGTTACTATGGATTCTCTTCTGAGTACTCAGATGATCCAGACAACTTCAACCACAGCAGTGCCTGTTTGTTCTTTATCTGGTGATGACGATGTTCATCGGCCCCAGTTATGCTTCTCGCGTTTCGCTGAATGGAGTAGGGAAAGCCCGCACCCGCAGCGGACGTAGATAAGACCCTAGCATTCTACGTCAAGAATTTAAGTTATCACGGAGTGCTGTGGAATATTTTATAACGTTTGCAGCGCCGCGCTGAAAAAATCTAAATATCATCTGGTGGGGAGGACTCCAAATCCTGTACCTGTTACTCCGTCATCTGCCGATGTTGAGGAGAGAGGGACGTGATGCGAAAATTGTTTTCTTGTTTTCCTTTCTGGGCTTACATGTGTTAAGTAAGGCACTTTATATGTTTCTTCTCCTAAATATTAATAGGATAAGCTCTCCACTACAGTTTGCTTCCTTACAATATTTCTTTATGGTTTCCAAGCTGATGTCGTGTGTTAGCAAAAAGTGCTACTTGATGTGTTTTGTCTCCCTTCGTATTCTACGTTTTTCAATGTTGCGTCAGCAGTCTCTACTCTCACCGACGTGCTTTATAGGGACGGTAATCTGTCGACGGACTTTTCACGTAGGACTATTGTCGGGAAATATGGTGTCATTTTTATGATCTCGCCTTAATTATGCTTATGCTCCATCAGGATCTGGTTGCAAATATGATCGCTTGCGTTTTGGTAAGGAGGACGCGATTTGTTTAATTTGCTAAAATACGCGAGTAATTATTATGGGGATATTTTATCTGCGCCGTACATTAATGCGGTTCTTGTATTTTACAGTTACTTCTAATAGTGGCCTGGACGGGTTTTATATTTCTGTTTCCATAAGCAGCCCGCTTTTCTCAATTGATGTTATTCCAGCCAGCTTCACTGACTTCTGTGTTGTTTCAGTGACTCTTAATCACGACCCTCAGCATACACATTTTTCTCGCCATATTTGGAAGCTAAGTATTTTACAACTGGAGGATGTCTCTCTGGGTGATATCATCGCTGCCGTGTAGAGACGGGCAAGCCGTTCCCAAGTGCATTATTTCTCACTTATGGATTGGTGGGTCGCCATTGCAAAACCCCGGCTTCGTTCTGAACTCATGCGTTTTAGTTGGTTGGTTGGTTGTTTTGGGGAAGAAGACCAGACAGCGTGGTCATCGGTCTCATCGGATTAGGGAAGGATGGGGAAGGAAGTCGGCCGTGCCCTTTCGGAGGAACCATCCCGGCATTTGCCTGGAGTGATTTAGGGAAATCACGGAAAACCTAAATCAGGATGGCCGGACGCGGGATTGAACCGTCGTCCACCCGAATGCGAGTCCAGTGTCTAACCACTGCGCCACCTCGCTCGGTTGCGTTTTAGTACTTGTAAAGGGGTTGAAATGAGGACGACTCGGGAATTTTACTATGCTGTCCTTTTTAATCTCTGCAGTAGTGCTCGAGACGTCCATTTGAAGGTTTAGGATGTCCACCGTGTGAAGGCGAAACTCTTGCAACTCAACTATCGCAGTTAGATGGATTTCGATTCTCTAGGATGAGTTTGCGTCTCTGTATCACCTTACTAGGCTTCGAACGCGGTTTGAAAGGAGGGGTCTCACTACCATCCGTTCTACAGATGGACGTGAGTGGTCATCCCAACCTTATATAATGTGTGCACTTTCCTGGCATTTTTCTGATCTTTAGACTTGAGTGACTTGAGTACAGTCCGCTAATATTACTTCCATCCTTGATAGTGTTGTTACGCCATCTCTCCATGAGGAGTATTTGGCAGCTTTTCACCGTCATGATGTGTATAACACGGCAGTATGTTCTCCTTTCCGCATTTCACTGAGTTTAAATGGTCTTCTCAAAGGATTTTATGTTCGGTTATGACCGCTGATAGGAGATACTATAACATCTTTGGTGAATGAATTGGTGTAATAGGTATACATCCCAAACTTCTTTATTTTTATTGATTCAGATAACAAAAAGACGGGAGTTCTGTCCGTCCATCGGGTCCCACTGAAGACGCTACATTGCTCCCATTTCTAAATATCATGATCTCATCTCGACTGCTTCCACTGTTCCCGCGTCGAGCGCTTTACGTTTTATTGATCTCAGTCATGCTTCTCTCTGAGTTCGTCATGATTCTGTTGCAAGTGTTGACGGCTGTTGGTTTTAATGACGCTGCACGACGAATATGGTTCAAATCAAATGGGTCTGAGCACTATGGGGCTTAACTTATGAAGTCATCAGTCCCCTAGAACTTATAACTACTTAAACCTAACTAACCTAAGGACGTCACACACATCCTTGCCCGAGGCAGGATTCGAACCTGCGACCGGAGCGGTCGCGCGGTTCCCAACTAAAGTGCCTAGAACCGCTCGGCCACACCGGCCGGCCACAACGAATATTCACATCTCTAATTATTGGTATTCGGGCTTCTATTGATGTGAACAGTGGTCTTACTCATTCCATAAAACTTATTGGAGGTGTCATGCAAGCAATTCACCTGATTACGTCATTATTCGTGCTCTTTCTGGAACTCATTTAGCGGTCCATGGCTGCTCTACAGGGTGGCTGCGAATTATTGGGTGAAATTTATCGTCTGCGCCTCTTCCCGGTACTCTTCGTACTCATTACGACATAAGGGTCCTCAAGGACGTTTTGGAAACATTTTGTCGCCTTATGGGAGCACAGGTTAACGAACGTGTCGCATCCTGCCTGCTCATCTAATTAAGGGTACCTAAGAAGCTGTTTTCTCGGATAGCTAGTCACGAATTCAAGCAAATCTTATTAATGGAGTTTATTACAGTGAGTTAAATTGACAATACTTCACTTTGCGTTTTCACAAAGAAGTGTCCCAAGCACTTGGCGACGTGCAAACAATCAATGTCCCCGGTTATATACAATTTCAATGAAATCAAAGCACAACAGTTCATAAGTCACAGCTAAAGCGCTTCAAAAACGTCTAGTTTTCTAAAGCGGCCGTGGCTGGGCGGAGCGGCGCTTATTTTCTCTTCGTATAGGGGCCACTCCCGTTGTGGTGTCGTCCTAGTCAGCGTACTATTGGCTGACGTCGTGTCACAGTCTTCTCTGCTGTAACATTCCAGGCCGACGTGCCGGCGCTTGATGTTACGCCGGAGCAGACTGTATATGTGATTACTCGATGTTCGGGGCTTTGACGCGGTTGAGATTCCATGGACCACGGCTGTTGCCCGCCATCGAGAGATGGGTGTTGTTACTGATCACTGTCCAATGAAGATCGTTGCGTTAAATTGGAAGTCCATCACGGACAGGATTCAAGGAGCTTTTTGCGGATGATGCTGTAGTATACAGAGAAGTTGCAGCATTAGAAAATTGCAGCGAAATGCAGGAACATCTGCAGCGGATAGGCACTTGGTGCAGGGAGTGGCAACTGTCCCTTAACATAGACAAATGTAATGTATTGCGAATACACAGAAAGAAGGGTCCTTTATTGTGTGATCATATGATAGCGGAACAAACACTGGTAGCAGTTACTTCTGTAAAATATCTGGGAGTATGCGTGCGGAACGATTTGAAGTGGAATGATCATATAAAATTAATTGTTGGTAAGGCGGGTGCCAGGTTGAGATTCAATGGGAGAGTCCTTAGAAAATGTAGTCCATCAACAAAGGAGGTGGCTTACAAAACACTCTTTCGACGTATACTTGAGTATTGTTCATCAGAGTGGGATTCGTAAGAGGTCGGGTTGACAGAGGCGATAGAGAAGGTCCAAAGAAGAGCGACGGGTTTCGTCACAGGGTTATTTGGTAAGCGTGATAGCGTTACGGAGATGATTAGCAAACTCAAGTGGCAGACTCTCCAAGAGAGGCGCTCTGCATCGCGATGTAGCTTGCCGTCCAGGTTTCGAGAGGGTACATTTCTGGATGAGGTATCTAATATATTGCTTCCCCCTACTTATACCTCCTGAGGAGATCATGAATGTAAAATTAGACAGATTCGAGCGCGCACGGAGGCTTTCTGGCAGTCGTCCTTCCCGCGAACCATACGCGACTGGAACAGGAAAGGGAGGTAATGACAGTGGCATGTAAAGTGCCCTCCGCCACACAACGTTGGGTGGCTTGCGGAGTATAAATGTAGATTTAGAACACGAGCGTCACGCCTTCTCGCAACTTAATAGGGTTCTGACCTTGGAAATTTATGTGTTCCGTAAAGCCTATTTTGTTTGAAAAATTTTCCCCCTTCCTGTGATGGTGTCGCGAAAGTTGCTACGATTATCAAGTAAGTTGATCTGGTGAAATTCTATTTTTCGGATGCTCTATGAGGCTCTGGTAAGACCCAGGCGGATGAGGGTTTTGAGCCTCCTTGATGTTTGGGCCAGGGCTTCTCCTTTACTTCTTCGATGCCCTGTTTTAACGAGTCTTCGCGTCCGCCAATCTCTTACAGCCTTTCCTTTTAGCTTAGTCTCTGCATTAGATGTTGGTAGGGTAAATAATAAGTTAAGACATGTCCGGGCATTGTTTATTGGTGACAGTTATTTGGGGATTGATATTTTTGACAGTCTCATATCTCTGCGAAGATACTGTTACGTCGCTGCGCGTTTCCAAATCACTCTTCATCTGCGGACAAACTGGAAGGCTGTTTCGTCCAACGTCAGCCTACCCATTTTTCTGATGGATGTGGCATCCTCATAGTATCAAGTCGTTCATAGCCTTGTCCCCATCAAGGTTTCCTTTTTCTCATTGGCCTTAGCGAGACAGACCGATGCTGTCGTTGCCATGACACGGTTACATTATGTCATCGGCTGGTCGCCTGCACACGCAGACATTGGACTTGGCTCCTACGACAACTGACCTTTCCTGCTCGCAATCTCCGGTGAGATTCTCCTGTGACCATAATCAACCTGGTATCGCAGGACTAAGAATAGTACAGCTACCTGTCTTACGTGGCTTCATATTCGTTAAGTGGTGGAGAGTAGGTATGACGCGGATCGTTGTGCCTTTTACCACTATACTGTTACGGCCCATTCGACACGGCAAACGATGCGATGATGTCGTGCGCTTTTTGCGAATATACTGCATATCGTATTTAATCGTCAAGGTGTTGGATGACATGTAGAAGCCCATTTCTGTTCGAATGTTTCATTCCTGTTGCATTGCTATTGGTAAAACTGACCAAATAATGAGGTGAGTTAACCGGTCGTCGTGGTATTTTCGTCATGGTCCCTTTTCAGGTATATTGTTACACAATTTATTTAATTGTTGTGGTCCTGTTTGTCTCTTTTTAAATTATAAAAAAATTATTGCAGGCGATGATTGTTCTTCTTTTTTAAATGGCGGAAGCCACATAGGATTACCCCCAATCTCATTTCTTCCATTTTTGAGTAGCAAGTTGTAACGTATCAAAAACAATAAAAACATAAAATTAAAATAAAAGCCAGTGCTATGTGAATGACCAGCACATTATAGGCGGGGCGAGACAACGTGTCCAGGCCTCGGGTTTCGATCTCAGCCCTCCTTGTTTCCACCCAGCCTGAAACTGACTTTGTCAATGTTTCCTGCCACTTCAAGTAAGAAAAAGCAAGCCGAAGAAAAAAACGAGTCGGTGGGATCACCAACGCTCGGGAGTCATAAATCGAAAAAAAAAAAGTGCAGCAGCCATCTTGACAGAGAGATACGACAGCGTCACTTGCGGGAACAGGTTTAATTAAATATAAATACAAGTGGGATGAATATTTCTGTGGCCTCTGTGAATGGAAACGGTGTTGAAGAAAAGTTGGTTTATTGATAAAAAGAGAGCAATTATGAATTTCATTTGGAGTGACACTCTTATAGAACCACCGTTACAGTTCATCGTTATGTTATGAAAGTTTCTCCAAATAAGGACATTTTCGATAGCGTCCAATAAAGCAGATACTCTGCAAAAGAAAAAGAATCTTCCTTAAAATAAATTCATTTAAAAAAAATTTCTTATGTGTGTGAAATCTTATGGGACTTAATTGCTAAGGTCATCAGTCCCTAAGCTTACACACTACTTAACCTAAATTATCCTAAGGACAAACACACACATCCGTGCCCGAGGGAGGACTGGAACCTCCGCTGGGACCAGCCGCTCAGCCCATGACTGCAGCGCCTAAGACCGCTCGGCTAATACCGCGCGGCAAAATTCATTTCATATTCGTTTTATACATTTTTGGGAAGTTATGTTTTACGAGTATGCACTTTTTTCTCAATGTATCGACAATGGTTTTCGAAGTTAGTATTGATTAATTAAAATATTCACGAGTGAGCTGACGAAAGATCTCGGTAAAAGAGAAGCCCTTTGTCTTTGGAAACATTTCTCCACAGATAAATCACAGTACTTTCTTTTTTCACGGTTGGTACGGAATAAAAGTCCCTTTGAATATTACATGAGGCAGAAATCTGAATTCCAAATAGGGGAGAATTCTTTTTAGCTGAGAAGTTGTGGAATGAAGTGAAAATCTGCTTTACAGCAGAGATTAGCATCATTCGCTTGGAGAATATATCTCGGCTTAGCTCACGTTCAGCTCCGGCCACAGGTAACTTGCCTCACTTAATCGGATGCATTCACTCCCGCCTGAATGTAGCAGGTCCGGCGCAAATTGCTAAAAATTTGTTGACTCTCGTCTGGCGAAATTTGCACGTACTGTGCAGCGCCAGTTTGATTTTCTACCACGGTTCACACATAGTCACCAACCGCTGGTTTCCTTCAAATGAAGTAACTACTCAGGCTTGACGATATGTTATTCTATAAGTAAAACTCAAGAAAAAAAATCATATGAACATACGTCCGCAAATATTTAGTTACCGAGCAACGGCTAATAAAAGATATTGCCTGAAATTTAGCAACTTCTCTAATATGAAGCCATCGCAAAACTGTACGAGGTTAAAGTAAACCACAATTTCCATTTATTTTGTTGTTATTGATCTGGTGTGTCTCCAGTAGTTCTCCAGAACACCCACAGAAGCAAAGATCATTATACAAGCAAATTTGTTTACTTTCCACATTCATACAGTTTCAGTTAACGTTATTACCACGATTTTTCCAAAATTAAATTCGCTACAACGTCTGTTGAAAATTTCGTGCAGTTCTCTGCAATTTAAAAAATAAATTGGGCTACGAAGTTAATATATTAAAAATTTTATGGACTTATGTCTTTGCTTCTCTGGATGTTCTGGAAAACTACAGCAGATACATGTCTGGGGCTTGTTTTATTAGAGTCACCAGATCAATAACAAAAAAATTAACGAAAATCGTGCTTTCCTTGTGCACTTTTGCGATGGCTTCATATTAGCGAAGTTGCCAAATTTCAGGCAAAATCTTTTACTAGCCGTAACTCCCTAACCAAATATTTGCGGACCTAAGTTTATATGAAGTTTTTTCTTCGGTTTTACTTGTAGAATAATATATCAAAATATTCTCATATCTTTGTGAATCACCTTATACAGGGCTATTACAAATGATTGAAGCGATTTCATAAATTCACTGTAGTTCCAGTCATTGACATATGGTCACAACATACTACAGATACGTAGAAAAACTCATAAAGTTTTCTTCGGCTGAAGCCGCACTTCAGGTTTCTGCCGCCAGAGCGCTCGAGAGCGCAGTGAGACAAAATGGCGACAGGAGCCGAGAAAGCGTACGTCGTGCTTGAAATGCACTCACATCAGTCAGTCATAACAGTGCAACGACACTTTAGGACGAAGTTCAACAAAGATCCACCAACTGCTAACTCCATTCGGCGATGGTATGCGCAGTTTAAAGCTTCTGGATGCTCTGTAAGGGGAAATCAACGGGTCGGCCTGCAGTGAGCGAAGAAACGGTTGAACGCGTGCGGGCTAGTTTCACGCGTAGCCCGCGGAAGTCGACGAATAAAGCAAGCAGGGAGCTAAACGTGCCACAGGATGGTGCTCCACCGCACTTCCATCATCATATTCGGCATTTCTTAAACAGGAGATTGGAAAACCGATGGATCGATCGTGGTGGAGATCATGATCAGCAATTCATGTCATGGCCTCCACGCTCTCCAGACTTAACCCCATGCAATTTCTTTCTGTGCGGTTATGTGAAAGATTCAGTGTTTAAACCTCCTCTACCAAGAAACGTGCCAGAACTGCGAGCTCGCATCAACGTTGCTTTCGAACTCATTGATGGGGACATGCTGCGCCGAGTGTGGGAGGAACTTGATTATCGGCTTGATGTCTGCCGAATCACTAAAGGGGCACATATCGAACATTTGTGAATGCCTAAAAAAACTTTTTGAGTTTTTGTATGTGTGTGCAAAGCATTGTGAAAATATCACAAATAATAATTATTGTAGAGCTGTGAAATCGCTTCAATCATTTGTAATAACCCAGTAATTTTAGAAAGAAGCATCTAAATTTTTAATCCATCTTTCATATCCACGCATATCAGAGGAGGTTACTATTTACAGTTATGTTTAAGATCAACGTTTTCGTTTCTCCTTTCACAGAGTGTCAGTATGTCCCCACAGGAAGTAAGAAAACACACAGACTACAATCAAAGTCGTCCCATACTTTTATGAGCAAGTCTGGCATTACCCCATTCAGTTCTTTTGCCATGCAGTTGCATCACGGTTCAACAGTTCCTTGCAGTGGAAATACACAGACACTGGAGGTACCCATACTATAAGTCGTGTACCGTGAGGTAAGGCGCACTTGAGTCCACTCATGCAATGCACGATCCGTCGCACATCATTGTCGATCGATTACTGAAGCAGGTCGTAGTCAAGAAATTCTCTAGCTAGGTGCACTCGCAGAGAGCTTTTGCGAGGATTCATGTCGTGTAAACTGCGATGAGAGTCAACTCGACGTCAGCGTCAGAGAGTGAGCCAAGATCGGAGAATTTAGTCCTGTCGCGAGGACATCGACTTCCATCTCACGAGAGTTGCTCGCCGTAGTTCTCAGACAAGAAAAACAAACCGGCTTTGTAGGGAGAGCTGTGGGCACTCAGGGAGTACTAAGCGGCCATATTACATATTGCGTAACTGACGTGTTCCGAATTTCACAGTTTACACATTACGACATCTTGGTAATACATTTTGCCTCACTCATGCACGCATTAAATTAAAGTACTAATGAAACTGTGAGTTTTGAGCTATTATATGTTGCCATGTCATGTTTCAGCGCGAAGAAATCGCCAGTTTCACCTCTTAAATGAACAATACGAGCAGTTAGCCTATTTCGAAAGTTGTAGAACTAAGAAGTGCTACGCAGCAAGTAACATACGAAAACATCATAGATATATTGTACACACTTTTTAGTTCCGATGGGCCCGCTGAGTAGTACCCGTCAGCATAGGACATAATGAAAATAAATGCTCCAAAATATAGCTGCAGTAAGGTAAAATATTTTCTTAAATATTTAACACGACAGGCCCGCTTCGGCTTATAGCCAGTATTGGTTCAAATGGCTCTGAGCGCTATGGGACTTAACTTCTGAGGTTGTCAGTCCCCTATAACTTAGAACTACTTAAACCTAACTAACCTAAGGACATCACACACAACCATGCCCGAGGTAGGATTCGAACCTGAGACCGTAGCGGTCGCGCGGTTGCAGACTGTAGCTCATAGAACCGCTCGGCCACTTCGGCCGGCAGCCAGTATTTTGTGACGTCTAGTTGGAAGTGAGGACCGTATTACATCTATATTATTTTTTCAGTCATATCTTGGTAAAGTATATTATTTTTTGTACTTAGATATTTAGACAGATCTATATTTCTCTGGTGTGGCCTGGATCGGGCTGCTGCACAGGCAACTGCAATGAACCCCAACATGCCTCTGTGTAGAAGGTTATGTCGTTGTTCACGACATAATGTATATACGTCAGTTGATTATATAGAGCTTACTACTATCGCTGAAGATAAGAAGAATAAAACACGTGTTAAGTCTGTTGCTGTTCATGTTATTCTCGATGATCCTGTAGTTCTGTAGGATGTAATTTTAATTTTAGTTTAGATCTCAATGTTACGTACTTTTCTCATAGTAATGCTTGGTTTACTGTAGTAACTGTTCGGCGACATAGTGGTGTTAGCAATGTTCCTGGTTTGCAGAATATTTCTGAACGAGACGTTATTGCTTTTGAAACATATCATGTTGTTGAACAGGCTAATATGGATTATGGAAAGTCCTACTATTAGTCTAATTTGCCTTTCACCTTGTATCCTCGTACTAGAGGTGAGATAAATTCTGATGAAAGTGTTCATGTTTGGGTAAGAGGTAAAGGTCTGTGTGAAAATGTACAATTCACTGGTCATTGTACTGTATATTATCAAAAATAAAGTTGTATATACACATACTGAAGCGCCAAAGAAACTGGTATTGGCATGCGTATTCCAATACAGATAAATGTAAACAGGCAGATTACGGCGCTGCGGTCGGCAGTGCCTCTATAAGACAAAAAGTGTCTGGCGCAGTTGTTAGATCGGTTACAGATGCTACAATGGCAGTTTATCAAGATGTAAATGAGTTTGAACGAGGTATTACAGTCGGTGGACGAGCGATTGGACACAGTATCTTCGAGGTGGCGATGAAGTTATGATTTTCCCGTATGACCATTTCACCAGTGTGTCGTGAATATCAGGAATCCACTAAAACCTCAAATCTTCGACATTGCTGCGGCGGGAACAAGATCCTGCAAGAATGGGACTAACGACTATTGAAGAGGATCGTGTACCCTCGATAACTGCACGACACAAAGCTTTACGCCTCGCCTGGGCCCGTCAACACCGATATTGGATTGTTGATTCTTGGAAACATGCTCCTGGTCGGACGAGTCTCGTTTCAAATTGTATGTAGGGGATCGACGTGTACGGGTATGGAGACAAACTGATGAATCCATGGACTCTGCATGTCAGCAGGGGACTGTTCGCGCTGGTGGAGCGTGTGCGGCTGGAGTGGTATAGGACTCCTAATACGTCTAGGTACGGCTCTAACAGGTGTCACATATGTAAGCCTCCTGTCTGATCACCTGCGTCCAGTCATGTCCATTGTGCATTCCGACGGACTTGATCAATTCCAGCAGGACAATGCGACACCCCACACGTCCACAATTGCTACAGGGTGGCTCCAGGAACACTCTTCCGAATTTAAACACTTCCTCTGGCCACCAAACGCTCCAGCCATGAAAATTATTGAGCATATCTGGGATACTTTGCAACGTGCTGTTCAGAAGAGATCTCCACCGTACTCTTTCGGATTTACGGACAGCCCAGCAGGAGTCACCGTGTCAATTCCCTCCAACACTACATGCGTTAGTCGAGTCCACAGTACATCGTGTTCCGGCGTGCTCGCGGGGGCCCTACACAATATTAGGCAGGTGTACCAATTTATTTTCCCCTTCAGTGTATTTTGATACTCTCATGTACACATTAAAGGTACTCACGAAAGTGCTAAGTTTGATCCATAATATGTAGCCGTGGAATGCTTCTGAGCTAAGACATCGCTAGTTTTACCTTCTAACCAAACAGCACGAGCAGTTAGCCTAATTCGAAAGTTCTAGAACCAGGCAGTGCTACGCAGTAAGTAACATATGGAAACATCGTAGATATATTGTACAGATGTTTCACGTTCCGCTGGGCCCACAGCTTTGTATACGTCAGTATAGAACATAATGAAAATAAATGCTCCAAAACTGTCTGCAATAAGGTAAACTATATTCTGTTAAATATTTTCCACGACCGGCCTGTTCCGGCTTATTGGCATTATCAAGTGACGTCTACTTGGAAGTGGCGACCATATTGCAGCTAGAGAAAATATTTTCTGTCATGTATTGGCAAGTATGTTCCTTTCTGTAGTTACTAAACATAAAAATACGTTATTGTGAGATATTTCGACTGTTCTATATCTCTCTGGTTTGGTCTGGATCGGCCTGCTCCAAAGGCAACTGCACTGAAAGCCAGCATGCCTCTGTGGAGAAGGTTTCGTCGTTCAATACGTAATGTGTTTAAGTCAATTGATAATATAGAGCTGACCACTACAGCTGCAGATAAGAATAACAAAATACCTGTTAAATCAGTTGCTGCTCACGCTATTCTTGATGTTCCTGTAGTTTTTGTATGATGTAATTTTAATTTTAGTTTACTTCTTAATGATACTTTTTGTTATGGTAATGGCTGATTTACTGTAGCAATGGTTAGGGGACATAGCGTTGTTAGTAATGTCCCTGGTCTGGATAGTTGTTCAGAACGTGATGGTATTGCATTTGGAACCTATCATGTTACTGAACAGGCCAATAAAGATTCTGGAATCTTCCAGCTCGTATACTCAAGCGGAAACATGTCTGTCGTATAAAAATATTTAAAAATGTACTACCTTATTGCAGCTAGTTTTCGAGCATTCATTTTCTTTGTGCTATATGCAATTGACGAAGGAAAATAAAAGAATCGTCAGTGAAGCGACTCGATCCAACGTTAGTACGTAGATACGTATGATGAAACTATCGCGCTAACCACTGTCCTACTTCAACCCTACAACGAATCTTCTTATACCAACGTATGCCAACATTTTCGGGATAGTTTAGGGTAATGTCGCTTTGAATACGCACTGTGAATCAATGTCTGCCACGTGTCGGAGGAAAGGTGATTAAGAAAGGTGCCAGGACGTTGATTCAGGGTGAAGTTGTGCTTTTAATTACTACATAACAAGAAAGGCCACTGTTATGGAATATACAGTTACTGGACTACATTAACAGAGACAAGAAGCAAAGATTGTTTGCTGAAAAGGCTACTGTTTTGAATACATCCACAGTATAAATTTACCAGAATATCAACAGTTCAACAGTTTTATAACATAGATAAACAAGGAAAGTTATGTTTGAGCGCGATTGTAACTCGTAAAATTCTCATTTAACTTCAAGTAATACGTGCTATTCACTGATATATTTTTATATTTCGTTGTTAGAGAACAGACCTTCACCAATTAACGAGTGATGTCTTAAGTCAATACAAGTAGAAACGTTCAAATAAATGTACGTCTAGAAATCCGTCGTTAGTCAGTATTCTCCCTGTTTGGTTCTAACCAATTATTAAAATGAATAAACATAGGTGATGCTAGAAATATTAGTATCAGAAGCGATCGGCCTTAATTTATGCATAATAGCATTTAGATTGGCAAGTTTTGGTCCGATTATAAAGAGTAATTGTTAGATCTCCATCGTTGTAGTTCTCGTAAAATTTCGATATTGTTGTGGATTTTTACATGCTCCTAAATCATCCCGCCGCTTAATCCTCTCTCTTATCCCGTACGAACAGGGTCGTTTACGTTTCTTCTTGGCCACTGCAGTATTAATGGTGCAGCGACAGCCGGACGCCCTTCTGTCGCAACCTCTTCCTACACGTACAGTACTACAACAGAAGTATCTCGCTGAGAGACATCTCTTAACTCTTATAGACACTCTCATCCTGCTGTGTGTAAATGCTTCCGACCTCTGCTCTCGCAAGACTGTCAGACTCTTGCAGAAAGTACTCGCAAAGAACTATTAGACAGTAACTATCTGCGAAAATTCATCCCTAGTGGAAACAGTTCAGTGAGTACTGTCTGAGAGTGCCAAATCGAGAGCAAAAACTCTCATGTGTATCCCAACCCTGCAATTGCCACTGCGGCTATGCTCCGTCTTGCAGAAAAGTAAAACTTTCGGCATGTTTGAGTAGTCGTAGGAAAAATCCACTCTCAATGTACGTGCTTCCTGTAACGGTCGTTTAACACAAACGAACGGGTTCTGTATCTTTACTACGGATGCGGCTATGAAAATTCATTCGTGCTCGACTAGATAGGCGTTGTCCTCCCATTTTTTCCGGAAATACAGAAGATCCCCATGTTCGTCATGTTAACGTAGAAAATTCACCTCACCCAACGAAGTTCGTTAGCACTCAGACTCTACCATCTGGTGAGCAAGATGTATGAGACAGGCGAAATACCCTCAGACTTCAAGAAGAACATAATAATTCCAATCCCAAAGAAAGCAGGTGTTGACAGATGTGAAAATTATCGAACTATCAGTTTAATAAGCCACGGCTGCCAAATACTAACGCGAATTCTTTACAGACGAATGGAAAAACTGGTAGAAGCCGACCTCGGGGAAGATCAGTTTGGATACCGTAGAAATACGGGAACACGTGAGGCAATACTGAACCTACGACTTATCTTAGAAGCTAGAGTAAGGAAAGGCAAACCTACGTTTCTAGCATATGTAGACTTAGAGAAAGCTTTTGACAATGTTGACTGGAATACTCTCTTTCAAATTCTGAAGGTGGCAGGGATAAAATACAGGGAGCGAAAGGCTATTTACGAATTGTACAGAAACCAGATGGCAGTTATAAGAGTCCAGGGGCATTTAAGGGAAGCAGTGGTTGGGAAGGGAGTGAGACAGGGTTGTAGCCTATCCCCGATATTATTCAATATGTATATTGACCAAGCAATTGTAAGCAGGATGTTTAGGTTTTTATATTGGTAACGCCACGTAGCGCTCTGTATGAAAATCAGCGACTATGCTGTGTGCAGTCTGTGGCTGGTTTGCATTGTTGGAATTTGCTATTGTAGTGCTGGGCAGTTGGCTGTTAACAGCGAGTAGCGTTGCACAGTTGGCGGTGAGCCGCCAGCAGTGGTGGATGAGGGGAGAGAGATGGCGGAGTTTTGAGAGCGGATGATCTGGACGTGTGTCCATCAGAGACAGTAAACCTATAAGACTGGATGTCATGAACTGATATATATATATATATATATATATATATATATATATATATATATATATATATAATGACTTTTGAACACTATTAAGGTAAATACATCGTTTGTCCTCTATCAAAATCTTTCATTTGCTACCTATGCCTATCAGTAGTTTGTGCCTTCAATAGTTAGAATATTTTATTCAGCTGGCAGTATTGGCGCACGATGTATTGCAGTAGTTTGAGTAACGAAGATTTTTGTGAGGTAAGTGATTCATGAAAGGTATAGGTTATTGTTAGTCAGGGCCATTCTTTTGTAGGGATTATTGAAAGTCAGATTGCGTTGCGCTAAAAAATATTGTGTGTCAGTTTAAGCACAGTCATTTATAATTATTCTAAGGGGACGTTTCACAGTAAAGGAAACAAAAGAAAAATTCGGAATTGGAATTAAAATCCATGGAGAAGAAATAAAAACTTTGAGGTTCGCCGATGACACTGTAAATCTGTCAGAGACAGCAAAGGACCTGGAAGAGCAGCTGAACGGAATGGACAGTGTCTTGAAAGGAAGATAGAAGATGAACATCAACAATGTCGAGAAGAGAAATTTGTGGCACAACTTCACTAGAAGAAGGAATCGGTTGCTAGGGCATATTCTGAGGCATCAAGGGATCACCAATTTAGTATTGGAGGGCAGCATGGAGGAAGACCAAGAGATGAATACACTACACAGATTCTGAAGGATGTAGGTTGCAGTAGGTATTGGGAGATGCAGAACCTTGCACAAGATAGAGTAGCATGGGGAGCTGCATCAAACCAGTCTCTGGACTGAGGACCACAACAACAACAACATATTAGACTAACAATTAAGTTCCAGTACAAGAATATGTGCAGCAGGAACTGAAGTGGTGAGATAATAATCCACAGAAAAAAACGGAACACCTTGAACGACTATTGATAGGAGATTCATATTCACAAGAGACCTACATTAGTATGTTCTGCCGAAACGATTAGCATTTCAGTCATCTCGGTTCAGCATGTGTCCTGTTGCCTAGTAGGCATAGGCCTCCCTGGGCCTTGATAAATTGTTCCAAGCTTGAAGGCATCGACGCGTATAAGCCACGAGTGGCGCCCTGTGGTATAGCCACCCATACTGCATTCACCTGGTTCCGAAGTTCATCTGAATAGTTCGCTCTGACTCACAGCGCTGCACACGTCGTTTCAGCATATCCTAGATATTTTCGAGTGGTGACATGTCTACTGATCTGGCGGACCAGGGCAAAAGGCTTACATCCTGTGACACCAGAAAGGTCCGTGTTCGTGCAGCAACATGTGGTCATGCTCTGTCGTGCTGAAAAATGGCGTCTCGGGTGTTTTGGAGAAATGGTATTTCTACAAGTCTGGATGTCATTCACGTGTGATGTCCTTAGGTTAGTTAGGTTTAAGTAGTTCTAAGTTCTAGGGGACTGATGACCACAGATGTTAAGTCCCATAGTGCTCAGAGCCATTTGAACCATTTGAATCATTCACGTTGGTCACATTGGTCCTCACTGCTCACAGTTCCCTGGACAAGCGCCAACTGCGATTTGTGGCTGTACCCAATAGCACCCCACAATATAAGGCCTTGAACTGTCGTTGTGTGTCTTGTGCGAATGCAGTCACTGTGATGCTGCTACCTCTGTCTCTGGCGAACCAAAATGCGGCCATCATTTTCAAACAAACAGAACCACGTTTCGTCCGAAAACCATATCTGTTGCAATTCCTGTCTCCAGTGACATCGTACCATACACCGTTGCGGGTCTTGCGTATTTATTCACATTCTTAATGGCGGAGAAGTGGACGACGCCTTAATAAAGGGCGACGGACAGTCACCCCTAATAGTGTACGATGTGTTATACTGCTCCACTGTTGGGCTAGACCCGAGGAACCAGATCTGTCCTGCAGTGCCATACGGGTGTTGACCTTGTCAGAAAGTGGTCTGTGTGGTGCGGCCTGACCCATTTCGTCGCGTTCTACGGCCTTCCGTGGACCATTCTGCATACACCCGGTGCACTACCGAAACACTTAGTCCCATCGAGCAGCTGTTTCGGGGATGGACGCGTCACATTCCCTCATGCCAATAACGCGGCCGCTTTCAAACTTACTGGTTTGACGGTACGGTTCGTCCATACGTCTGCGAGGCTTTCTGTACGCCTGCTCAAGGCACACTGATGCATTACGTTCGGTGTACAGCGACGACGAGAGCGCCAAGCACATTTTACCTGTAGGTGGTGCTGCTCCGCGGTACTCTATTGACCTTGAACCTGCGGGTTGACGTGATTCAAATGCTAATCTTTTGTGCAGAAAATACTGTAATGATGAGGACGAACGAGTAGTGGCCAGTGTTGACTGGTGGCCAATGCTAAATAGAACCATATAAATCAGAGCTGGTTTGTCAGGAACGTCGATTAGGTGCTGGCTGCATGGTCTGGATCTGCAACGACTAAAATATTTAGAAGTCGTTGGTAAAAAATAATACATATTGTAATTAACTGGTTGTAAAGGATTCTTCATGGCTGCATACCTATAATTATAAACATATATCTATTGAGGCCTCACTTAGATCACACGTTACTAGCCTATCAGCTGAAGGCCATGCTACTTTACTACTTGACGTCCCAAGCAAGAGTGGACGAGAGCTCGCTGGAAACTTGCTACAAGCCGCGGAGCAGCACTAGGGCGCTGGTCGCGACTCGCGGGTCCTACGTTACTATTACGGCCGGCGGCTCATAACTGCAACCCCTAATAAGTGCGGTATCGAACGTTGATACCACACATACTAATGTACATGACCTGCAAATATGAACTCCCTGGCTCAAGTGTTCAACGTCTTCTGTTTTTTTTCTGAATATGGCTGTATGAACAGCATATTATGGTACACTGTGTGCTTATACGCTCGGTGTTCGTTAGTTCGTTAGCCGGAAAGATATGTGACTATTCTAGCACGTAATCGAAACAATTAACAAAAGTACACAAAGAAATATTCGAGTTATTTAATAAAAGATCTGTCCAATATCTCGGATCACAGAAGTAACAAAAGAAAGAAAAAAAGAAAGAAACGTACGAGCGAGGTGGTGCAGTGGTTAGCACGCTGGACTGGCACTCGGGTGGATGGTTCAAACCTGAGTCTGGGCATCTTGATTAAGGGTATGGCTGACTTCCTTCCCCACCCGTCGCTAATCCGATGGGACTGATGACCTCGCTGCTTCGTCCCCTCTTACCCCGCTACCGCCCCCCCCCCCCCCCTCCTCCAAAAAAAAAAGACCCTTGAAAGCGATAGTTACCTGAAATAACAGAAAAAAAACTCTGTCCAATCAGTTAAATTAAGAAGACAGAGGTGTGTAGAGCACATGAAGAACACTTTGTAGCTATCCGGTCTTTTCCCTTTCTCAATAAAGAGAGTTCAGTACAATTACAACCATATTTCCAATCAATAGTTTCTATTACTTAGGTAGTCACGAATTCAGCGGTAGTAGGCATGGGCCCATAAACCAGTTAATTAAAAATGTAATGAAGTTAGCCTGCCTATTTGTGCACTGAAATCAACTTGCCCTGGCCAACTGAAATTACTGACATGGTGCCTGTGTAGAGGACTATCGAACGCTGGGGATGGAGTAGTTTAAAGATCATCTAATAATTAATTAATAAAACACACAAGAACACGAAAATCGGCGGAATGTCCGGGATCGTGAAACTTCCTAGCAGATTAAAACTTGTGCCGGGCCGAGAATCGAATTCGGAACCTGAGTTCGAGTCTCGGTCCGGAACAAGTTTTAATCTGCCAGGAAGTTTCATAACAGCGCACACTCCGCTGTAGAGTGAAAATTGCATTCTGGTCCGGGATCGTAATTATAAACTCCAAGTCTCAGCCATTCTGGCCTGTACAAAACTGGCACAGACACAGGTTCATCAACCTGAGCACTGGAAGGTTTAACTGCCCCTGGGCCGAAAGTAGCAAAAACGGTTTGCATCGCTACCCCGAGTCAAGTTGGCTACAGGGACTTTTCCCTGTCGGAAAAAGAACTCTCTTGTGCAGCGTGCGAGACTGAAAAACAACTGAGGGACGGTTTTTCAGTCCCATTTTGTTGCATTCGTTAGTCGGCTTCACTTCGTGACTAGCTGTTGTGAGGTACTTGCTGTCCTTTCGCGATACCTGTATTGGAACCACGTGTAGATCTAGTATCATTTACGATTCGATATTGGAGTGCTTGTGTTATTCTGAATGACGATACAAAGTTCCTTTGGACATGCGTACACGTCCAAAAATATTCGCAGCGTAATTGAGAATAACACAGGAACTTCAATATCGAATTTATCCGCCGACACTGGGTAAGCAACTTTCAAGTAAAATGTCTCACCTGTGCAGGAATGCCCATAGTGGATGTAGGAGTACAGGCTGTAGACGCATGGTTGGCGACGTATGGAAGTTTGGGTCTGGCCGCGACTCGTGCACGGATAGCCGAGTGGTGAGGTGACCACTCGCGTTAAGTGGGAAATCCGGGTTCGAGTCTCGGCCCCGCCAAAATTATTATTGTTGTCATTCCATTCCTTCGCTGATGGTTACCCATATTCGCAACTGTGAATACGTTTAATGTCAGTCTTCTTGAATCAAGATGTTCCACGGTGGAACGGAATGGTCGCGGCAACATTAAGATGCATATATGCGATTGACACCATTAGCAGGCAGCATTACAGTCCCAGTTATATTTGAGGGTTAAGCTTCGTCGCGCTCCTCCTGTTAGGTGTGTGTGGTCATATTATTGGGTTGGTGCTTAAGTCCGTAGCGTTTTTCCTTAAGTTTAATAAACACGAGAAATACACATAACTGAGAATTTCGTCATAAATAATACATTCCCCTTAAGTATTTAAAACAACCTGCCAAGGCTGGCGTAGCTTTTCGATTTAGCGACTGTAGACATCACGTGGTTTTGAGAGGAAGAACTCGTCGAGCGATGTTCGGAGAGCATTTCCATCCACAAATAAAGTCCCTTAAAGGTTGTTCGATACAGAGCGGAAAAGGTGAAAATCTGAGGCCACATGATCAGGTGAATGAGGTGGGTGCGTAATGACTTACCAAACCAAGTCCTGTATAGCGTTTTTTGTGATTCAAGCAGAATACGGGGAAGGGGGAGAGTCTTTATCGGAGAGTAGCTTCACTTCATGTAGTCTTCCTCGTCGTCGTTTTTGGATTCTGTCTGCAAGACGTCTCATTTGTTGATGATACATGTTAGCATTGACGGTTTCACCTGGAGGAGGTGTTTCTTAGCAAACCACGTCGTGGCAGTTTCACCAGAGGCGTAACATAATTTTTCGTGGATATTCGTAGTTTTTTGTGCCGAGAGTTGCTGCTTTATTTGGGCTCATCCATTCCATAAAAACACCGTTTCTCGTCACCAACGACGATAGACTGTAGGAGTGATTGGTGTTGTTCAAGAGCTAGTTGACAACGACCAAGCATATATGCATGGACTATATGGCCACCCGCCAATTGTTGCGGTTCCGGCTTAGTGCAGGCAGTACACATAACCACGATTTTCGAACCTTCCCCACTGCATACAAATGTCACGCGATGGTGGAATGAACACAGTATGTCCCATTTTTCAAGTACACTAACGTGTATCAATGTGGATTAATTAGTTTAAACGACCTTCATCAGATCCGGAAGGTACTCCCAAACGTGGAGAATCACTAATGCGAAAACGATACTCCTTAAAATGAGAAAAAGTTTTTCTTGACACCTCGCAAGTGTTTCTGGCTGCCTCTCCTACTGTCTATTGCACTCAAACAGAAGGATTTGTTCGAAATGTTCCGATTCCTCCACTTTGCACTCCAGTTTTAGCGTCCATAGCTGCACTCACTATATCCAAACGACTAAATGACGACACTTAATCGCATATCAACGGTGAACTACGAACAAGAAATTACAATTGATAAATAAACCCTTAGTAACTGGAATACGAACATGCAAAATAAAAACGCCACGAGGTTAACGCACCCACCTAACACGTGACTCCTTGTGGCTAACTGTTTTTGTTTATGTTTCTTAGGTTCATTTCTGTTTTTCTGATTATCACTTTAAGCTCTTGACAGTTATCGTAGTTTCGCTTTTGGTTCTGTGTCTTTCTACGTACATATAGCTTGGCCGCTTGACCTACAGCAAGTAGACGGCTAGCTGTATAGTCCATAATTGTAGGCTGGCTAAATTCCGTTTTCTCGCAATATGACTGCTTCGTAATTATTCCAGAATGAGATTTTCACTCTGCAGCGGAGTGTGCGCTGATATGAAACACCCTGGCAGATTAGAACTGAGTGCCGGACCGAGACTCGAACTCGTGACCTTTGCCTTTCGCTGGTAAGTGCTCTACCAACTGAGCTACCCAAGCATGACTCACACCCCGTCCTCACAGCTCCACTTCTGCCAGTACCTCGTCTACTACCTTCCAGACTTTACAGAAGCATTCCTGCGAGCGTTGCAGAACTAGCACTCCTGAAAGAAACGATATTGTGAAGACATGGCTTAGCCACAACCTCAGGGATGTTTCCAGAATGAGATTTTCACCCTGCAGCGGAGTGTGAGCTGATATGAAACTTCCTGGCATATTAGAAATGTGTGTGCCGGACCGGGGCGTGAGTCGTTCTTGGGTAGCTCAGTTGGTAGAACATTTAGGCAATGGTCCCGAGTTCGAGTCTCGGTCCGGCTCACAGTTTTAAACTGCCAGGAAGTTTCACATCGGCTTCGTAATTATTGTCTGTATGCTGAGTATATCTGCTTAAATTACAGATCTCTTTCTGTTACTGAGCTGTAGTTCTGACACTATTTCCTTAATTCATCTATCTCGGAAAAATAGTTCCTTGCTGCATGTAGTCTAGTTTGATTTCTCAATGGTCCAGGGAGTAGCAGATTAGCACGTGGGTAGTTATTATCTGCTGTTAGAGGAGAAGATGATAGGCATAATCTGTCATTTACTCCCCGACTAGCATCTAAAAACCCACGAATCCGATCTACAGACTTGGCGAGCTTGACAGAACGGTTCGTCTTTAGCCCAACTTGGCCGAGCCTTTATCGGTGACGTGTTTCCTGCTAGCCACTTCAAATACTATGTGCGGAGAGCGTTTTTTTCTTTTTTATATCCTTTGAACACGATGGGGAGGACATCAATTTTCGGTCCTTGCCTGCTGCAACAGAGTAGCCGTGAGGGAACGTTTACGAAGCCGGACGGGTGGCTTCCTGGATAGTAAGGGGGAGAGAACGGAACAGATACTCCGCACGACGCGCCTTCCTACCCCATCCCTTACGGACAAAGCGATGTCTTTGGTGAGTGAAGCGGCACAGCGGCTCAGCCGCAGCCAACCATCCCAGATGTCTGCCAGCCGAGGGCGCGCGAGGTGCCGTTTCATTGGCTAGAACGAGCACACTCCCCAGCTGTGAGATCCACGCAGTCACTGCCACCGCCGACAGTAACAGTATGCACCACAGCTGTCGTTGAGGAAACCAACGAACAGTCGTCGACAACACCGGATGCAGATGAAGAACAATAGGCGAGTACCGTTTGCAATGCTAGCGATGTGCGATCTGCACTTGGCCAATTAATGGCAGCGATACAAGTGCACAGTGTTAACTTCATAACCTAAAAGGGAGAGTTATCAGTAAGATTAGAAGCACAAGCAATTCAGATTGCAATTTCAATTACTGCTTTGGTTGGAATGTGCAAATAAGTTAAATTAAGTTCTGAATTTATGTAAGAAAACTGAACCGTTCGAAATCCGTTTTCGGCGTCCCTTCAGCCCCACCTTAACGACGTTTTCAGCAAGTTAGAAGCTCAGGCAGGGAGAGGTATTATGAGAAGTTAGTTTCAGAGGTCCTGTTAACATTGGCGTTAAATTGGGTTAGTAGCCGAGTAAATGGTGACTATAGCAAGTCTGGCAGAATGACAGAATGTCACAATAGAGTCAGTGAGTGAAGAAGTGGGAGAAACGAGAACTGTTATTTATAGGTACACTGAGTTGCGCGCTATAGAAACGAGGACTGACGTAACGGAAGGGCGGTTAGAAGAGCTTAAAGCAGGAGTCGCTCAAGGTGCGCTGTGCAGTATGTAAAATTGGAGACGAAAGTAAGTAATTAGTTAATTTACATGGTTTTAAGTGTCACAGCCGACTGGCAAGTGAATCAACTCTGTGTGGTTCACATTACTCTTCGTTAGAGGCACAGGCCTCTTTCTGGGAAGTCAATTCAAGCCCTGTACAATTACATGTGTGGTGTCTCACATGTAACTGTATACAGATGCCTCGACAAGCATACGACTATTTCACTGCGGATGCATATTATCATGCATCACCTTATATGGTACAGCAAGGCTGTGAGCAGTGATGAAACGGGGTCACGTCATTGGTGAGCAGCACTTGGAAATTTGAGGCGGCTCGGAAGAGTGACCCGGTGGCCCAGGTGGTTAAGGCAACCATCTTACAGAAGCAGAGCATCCGGGTGCGCGTTCCGGTAAGGTCATGAACTTTTAAGTGCAGCTGCTGAATTATTTCAGAAGCCAAAGGCACTATGTCACACAAATTTTCCTTTACTAACTCCCTGTGTTAGACGCTGTTCACTCACCAAACACTGCCACATTTGAACATAGTTTCCTCTTAGCTTATGGCCCCTGAAGCTGAAAGAGAAAACACAGTGCAATCGTTTATTCGTCATACAGGGTTGGGACGATTGCGGTTGGCATGAATGTACAGCATTTGATCCGCGAGGAAACGTCCCATTTCCGCGTAGTATCCGACTACCATCCTTGATACCCGACCGTAGCGTTTACTCCATCAAACTGCGAATGATTTAGTGGGATGTATTCTCAAATTATCCGGTTGTTTTTGACAAAATTTCAGCGATTGGTACAACACTGCCCACATTAGTCCCTGACAATCGGTGACATTGTTTGGTCACCGTCTGACCTCCGCTGCAAGTATCTGGTGACAGATAAGAGGAAGGCACAGAGCGAACGTAGCACGGTTGAACTGAGACTTTCGCTCCCAGTTCCGGAGCAAGGTGAGTCAGCACAGAATGACAGTCTCTTTAATGATTGGCCTGGCGTACAGTTCGAGTGGTGGGACTCAGGTAATTCGTCTGGTGTGAAGTATAGGCAGTTCGTCACTTGGACCCACCAAAAGAACCCGAGGAGATGATGCGTATGATTTACCAGAGGGTTCCTCAGTGGGGACTGTGGCAGTTGCTGACCGTCGTCATTATCACCATAGAATAATCAATAGAAATCTTCACTATATCGATGATTTTCAGTAGGACAGGAACCGCCGTAATCTTTTGAGCCACACTGAAAATGCACATATCCGAAAGACGATCGTAAGTGATATATTCGACTAACAATGAAGTTCCAGTGCAAGAATTCGTGCAGTAGGAACTGAAGTGGTGAGGCAGTATGCAATGCTGCGTACTTAAATGGTTCGTCTGCATTAGGCAGTACCACATGTCACTGACCTGATAAGCAATAGAAAGACTTCACACAAGTACACAAAAGAAATACTGGAACTACTTAATGAAAGGTATGACAGATATCTTGGACACAGAAGTAACAATAAAACTTTGAGAGCACCAATTTTCAAAAACCAGAAATGGCACAAAGACACTTAGTGCAGACAGCTAAGTTAAAAAGAGTACCGGCAAACTCGAGACTTCTAGGAGATGTATAGAGCCTATGGAGAAGCCTAGGTAGGTATCAAATACAACCCCATTACAAAGAATGAGATCTGAATACAATAACAATCACGGTTCCTATCACTGATTTTTAATGCTTAAGTAATCCCTAGTTCAATGGTAGCAGGTACAGGCCGAAAGTCAATGAAGTTAATATGCCTACCTTTGCATGAAAATCGAACCACCAGCTGAAATCATCAACAGCTTGTCTGAGTAGAAGACTGTCGAATAGTTGGGGCGGTGCAATATTTTTGATCGCCAGTAACTTAATTCATAAAATACACGAGATGGTAATAACCTGCAGAAGTTCAAAAACCGTTAGTTTCAAATTCAAAATAGAACATCGCCGGCGCCTTGTAGGACTGACCCCGCCTTTGTTTGGAGAAATGGCGCCGCCTTAGTGTGCCACTCGAATGGTGTCATCAAGACACTGTGTGACGTTTCCTCCTTTTTAACCCATCAGTTCCATATCTGCATGACAATCACAAGGTCACAGTCAACGTGAGCAGTAGCATTGCAGAATTCTTTTCCTTACTTGGTGGACCTGGCCGTGGTAGTTAGCGGAAAAGCAGCGTTGGAGGAACTGGGAGACAATCTTCAGAGTAGTTCTGAAAGTTGCCTCTCTGTCAGTCAAGTGTCGCTGACTGTGGCGTCAAAGTAAAAAAAAAAAAAAAAAATCGCTATGCACTAGTAATTACTCCATACACTCGATTGCATCGCGCATGTACTTATTCCAGATGGCTGTTAGCAGATTGTACTCACACTTACCTATCACACTCTAAGTATTCAAAATACATTGGTAGACAAGTACTAAAATGTTTTCCGTGAGTAATGAAAAGTATTTCAAACATTTAAGTGAGGTTGGGACGGTGATTACTATAATGACTTACTTAAAGTAAAGACTCATATATTAGCATCACTGAACATTTATTATTCAGTAGTAGTATATCTTTACAGGATTCACTTGTTGTTAAATAAATAAACCAAGGATACCATTCTTTTTTATTGAGAAAAGTTACGAATTGTTTACAAGCTGCCACTGAAAGGCTATTTTCGTTTTGAACTAATAAATATCTATTATTATTTTGTATAAACACCTTGAGTCTAGCATTGCTCTCTGATCGTCTTTTTTTCTTTTTTGTCTGTTGAAAAGCTTTGCTTTCAGCATAATCTGTCTGGATTACCAGATGCTCTCTGTAGACAATTTTTATGACCCTAAACTTTGTTTCATACCATCGTTCGAAACGCGCCTTCTTCATCCTGTAGAACCATCTGACGACACTCCATGCACGTGAAATTACGTTTTCTACTAGAAACGTAGGTAAAGTTTAGTGGTCAGTACCTGTCGCGAAACACGTTTCCGCCCGACCGCCGTGTCATCCTCTGCCGATGGCATCATTGGATGCGGTACAGACGGACTTGTGGTCAGCACATTGCTCTCGGTCGTTATAGGTTTTGTTGCCCTTGGGGCCGCTACAAATCGGTGGAGCAACTTTTCATTTCGCGAAGGTGACAGAAACAATCCTCCCACCAAGAAAAGTTCCTTGGTGTAACAGCAGTCGAACCCGGATCTCCCGCATGGCAGTCGGACGTACTCACCTCTCACCGACGTAGGCCGACGTTGTTATACATTAGGGGCGAGAAACTTTAAAAACCTACTTATTGTAACACTACGTACATTCGCTGCTTGTACTCACTGCGTCACTAATAAACAAAAATTTACGTCACTGATATGACGTCAGCAAAAAGTACAACCTGACATCTGGTAAACGTTTCTCCGTTATCGAAACGTCAGACGATCTTCTTATGTACAGCCACCAATGAAATGAAACTTCCGCATGAGAAAACTGCAGCTGAACCTATCTTTATCATAGAGAATAAAGATCAAGTGAATCCTACATGTTCTGTGCAGTTGCACTGAAAAACTAACAGTTTATATCCTGCGACTGACAAGATTTACTCTATAAAAAAGGAGCCGAAAATTCAGGAGATATACGACAGTGTCGCAGAGGAATGGACTGGCCAAGGTGGTGAAAAACTAGGGTGGCGAATCGGCTCGTAGCTTAAAACGGTCCGCCTCAAGTTCCGGCGGCGGAGGAGAGCTCGCTCTCGTTTCACGCTGTCGACGTCCGCCGGTCCGTTTCCCCCCCGGAGGGCGCCAGGATGCAGTTTATCACCCCGTGGCAGCCACGCGGCGTTCCGGCCAGGCGCAGTACCGCAGTCCCGCAACGCAGCTCCGAACCGAGCCCAGCCACTCTGCGCTCGGTCAGCTGCGCCTTTCTCAGGGAACCGTACTGCAAATACAGGGCTGTCAAGGACCTGGAACACTGTGTAAACAGCAACTACGTCTAAACTCCGAAAGTAACGTATGTCTCGTATCACTCTCTCCTCACCCCTTTTTCATTTAAACATGCACAATCAAATGCACAAATTATTGCTACGCAGCAGAATAATTACTGAACACGTTCCAATGTTTCAAAAACTTTCTGCCAGGCGACCATGGAGCAGGAATGTCTAGCCAGGCTTGCGTTCCAGTCGGAATGTTAGCAAGGCATACTACCAATGTCAGAAACGTCAGAGCATGACACCAGAATTTTCACACGACCTCAGAGCAAAGAAGGCAGGAACGCAAACATTTCAGTGCTATATAACAAGTCAGTGAAAAGCGCGCAGCTGGCCGGAGTGGCCGAGCGGTTCTAGGCGCTACAAATGGCTCTGAGCACTATGGGACTTAACATCTATGGTCATCAGTCCCCTAGAACTTAGAACTACTTAAACCTAACTAACCTAAGGACAGCACACAACACCCAGCCATCACGAGGCAGAGAAAATCCCTGACCCCGCCTGGAATCGAACCCGGGAACCCGGGCGTGGGAAGCGAGAACGCTACCGCACGACCACGAGATGTGGGCTAGGCGCTACAGTCTGGAACCACTCGACCGCTACAGTCGCAAGTTCGAATCCTGCCTCGGGTATGGATGTGTGATGTCCATGGGTTAGTTAAGTTTAAGTAGTTCTAAGTTCTAGGGGACTAATGACCTCATATGTTAAGTCCCATAGTGCTCAGAGCCATTTGAACCACTTGAAAAGCGCGGAGTTACTATTGGTATTGTCTAGAAGGCTATTCATATACAACATGAACAGCAATGGTCCCAACATGCTGGGGAACACCCAAAGTTACCTCTTCGTCTGCCGATGACTCTCCTTCCAAGAGAGCATATTCAGTCGAGTCACAAATTTCGCTTCAGACTCCATATGATTGTACCTTCGATAAAAAGTTTGGATGTGGTATTGAGCTATATGTTTTTGGAGTACTGCATCTGCCTAACTGCCTTGATCCACGACTTTTAGTATGTCATCTGAGAAAAGTGCAAGTCGGGTTTCACATCTTCGAAGTTTTCGGAAGACACGTAGATTGGCATGCAGGTGTTCGTTCTGTTAGAGATACCTGATTACGTTTGTACTGAGAATACGTTCTAATATTCTACTGTAAGTGTGTGTCAGTGATATTGGGTGATAGTTATGTGGATCCCTTCTGCTACCCTTCTTATAGAGGGGTATGACCTGTGCTTACTTCCATCTAATAGACGCAGTTTCTCGAAGGATCTACAGTAGATTACAGTTAGAAATGTGGTTAATTCAGTCTTAAATTCGCTACTGAATCTGACAGAGATTCAAACGGACTCTCGAATTTTCAGTTTTAACGTATTCAGATGTTTCTCAAAATCTCTGATACTGCTCAATAGCTTTCAGAGTGAGAATTTAGTGCAGGCAACACACACGTACATGCGTTACGCAATGTGTGTCTGGTTTCTGTGTATCACAAATGTCTGGACTTGACAGAGTTACCGGAAACGCATTACACTGCTCTCCATGCATCCACCTACCACAGTTTGCTGTCATGTGCGATTACATATTCCGTGTACTTCGGAGATTTTTGAGCATCTTGCCAAAGTGGTGGCTCTGAGATATCAGTTTCCTTAGTTCAGTTTAGGTGTTACGGATACTTTTGAACGTGATGGCAATTTACGCATAATTTTGACACTGGCGACAAATTACACGTATTCAGATGTTTTGGATAATTTTGAACATAACGTTACTTTAAGCAATTTTAGATCGTTCGGATGCTTTTGAACATGGCCCTAATTTACGTAAAATTTAGATTGTTCGGGTAGCTATGAACATGAGGACAATACAGGCGAAATACCGATCATGTGAATATATTTGAATATGGCACCGAATTACACAAATTGAGATGGTTTGGATACTCTCGAACATGGCGCAAATTTCAGGCCATTCGGATAGTTTTAAACAAGGTACTAGTTCACTAAAAGTTCAGATCTCTCGGGCAGTTTTAACATGGCACTAATTTATACAAAATTCGAGTCGTTTGGATAACTTTTGAACAACGAACAAAATTTACACCATCTGGATATTTTTCAACACAGTGTCAATTTACACAATGTTCATATCCTTTGGATACTTTTTAATATGATGCAAAATTCATATCATTCGGATACTTTTGAGCATGGCGTCAATATACGCAAAATTCGGATCGCTCAGTTTCTTTTCAACATGGCGCAAAATTCAAATTGTTTGAATAGTTTTGAACATGATCCAAGATTCATATCATGTGAATACTGTAAGTTAAACCTTTCACATAATTTTGATAAATTACTCGGATTCCTTTGAACTTCGAGCAGTCTGCTCCGCCTGTTTCGTTTTGATACGTGGAATAATTCTGGGTCTGATTAGTTGCTTTATTTTAGTGACTGGTAAAGTTTTCAAATTTCCCACCAGCACAATCTTGCATTTTTTGGTTTCCTGCCAACGTCATTTGCGTTCTGACATGTTGGATTGTGACGTTTCCCCCTGACCCAGCATCTATGCAATTCGTAGTTATTGGTAATACTGCGTTGACTATGTTATGAGGCTGCGACGTATAGACCCTAACCCAGCGCTGATGGGCGTGCCGGGCAGTACTTTGCTGTACTCCTCTCACATATTGAAAAATATATTTTGGCATATTTTACATGAACCTTTCTCTAAATCGACAACCACTGCATTAATAATTGATTTCGTTATGATGATCGAAGGACAGTTGATTTCTGTTAGTAATTTACAGAAGCGATATTTCAAACTGCTCATCAAAAAGTGCACATATTTGTCTGCTTTAGGTTCTTCCATAATTTAATGAAAATGCTTCTGTTCCGATATATTTAGTAAACTAACACATGTCATATTTGTATACCTGTAACTTTCAGTGTTCTTAGTAATTCTTGAAGTTATCTCATCGACTTCCTGTGACATATCCACATGAAAAGAAGCTGTGCTTTGTTAAACCACTTTCCAGTATCGAATAAAATAACAAGATTACTCTTATCACCTTTCTGTACGCAGCATTGAGTACAATATACTGTCACTCTGCAGTAATTTTACGGCACCGCCATTATTAAAACTGTCCGCTTGTATACAACGGGAAGAGAGAAAGAATTTATTGCTGTTTTGTTTTATACGTGCTCTGTCCAGTAAAGACCGCATAGCAGTACCGACACATACATTGTTGGGCAATAAACATAAAGGCATGTTTTTGTGAATTTACTGTCAGAATAACTGTGTACAGAATGGCCTTTTTCTGCATGCGTAAATTAATTATATGCTTCATGAAATCCAAATAATACCTTTTGTAACAAAACCTGCAATAATGGGTACATCGGAAAATAAATTACATTTCAATTCACTTTCGTTTATTTAAAATAGCGTTTCCAAACAGAATTAAAGCAAAGTAAGAAATGTAGAAAATTTACAGAGTTAACAAACGCGGGATCAGTTCAAACGTTCTTATGCTAAATCAGCTATTACGTGTGGATTAGGTCTATAACTTCTATCTTGTAAATGCTTTGGTTACGCCACAACAAGCGTTGTAGATGGTAGTTCAGATAAGCTAACAAGTTTAAAAAAATGGAGTTGTGCTGTTTTCGAACGAAATGATGAAACGTTATTGCCCTAAAACTTTGGCTTTTCTATCCGTATTGATCTTACTGTCAGTGATGGGGTGTACTATGTCTGTAAGAGAAGCGAATTTACTTCTTCATTTCTCTCTGCCTATCTGGCTGCCTTTCTTTCTTTAGCATTTTTATCCAGATGTATAAATGTACAGACATATCGTTTTAACTCTGTGGTACTGCATTTCAAGTAAATCAATTACTTCATTAATTAACCTCTCTTTTTTATAAGACAGTGGTGTCACTACTGCCATATGTCCCCCTACGCAAGAAACAGCGGTGGAGTAGCTTCCACACATCTACACAATCCCATCCCACCATCACATCGTTACTCTATTCACCGAAATGTCGCCCAACCGCTTTCTTTACGGCCAGCCCCGCATACCTTGCCACAATCTTGCCATTCTCATCCCACTTCCGCTGACCAAGTAAACACTGTGAAGTATCTATTCTGTACACGTTGTGTTATGTAGTTCTGTTCCTAAAAAAATATAATTCTAACAATATTTTCTCTGACGCATCAGTACCTACAGTAGCTGTTCCCCGTACACAACTGTAGTCAGACAAATACCTTACTCTGAAAAGCGAATGCCTGTCTTGTCTCGCAAAGGCGAACGGGTAAACCAGCCGCAATGGAAACGGTCCTTTTCAAAGTAGCCAGTGTTATTACCTCTCAATGTGAACATAAAAGTGATCGCAGAAAATATTTTCGCGAGAAGCCACAACAGCTTGATGGTAATATTGTTAATTCTACTGACAATGAGAGCAAGAAAGGTGTGATAGTGTCGAGAGAGAAGGCGACGGGAGGTGAAGCAAATGCTTACAAGCGGAAGTTAAGTAATTCAGTTGTGTGCCAATTATAGAGAGAGGTATGGTGCCCAGTATACACTCCTGGAAATTGAAATAAGAACACCGTGAATTCATTGTCCCAGGAAGGGGAAACTTTATTGACACATTCCTGGGGTCAGATACATCACATGATCACACTGACAGAATCACAGGCACATAGACACAGGCAACAGAGCATGCACAATGTCGGCACTAGTACAGTGTATATCCACCTTTCGCAGCAAGGCAGGCTGCTATTCTCCCATGGAGACGATCGTAGAGATGCTGGATGTAGTCCTGTGGAACGGCTTGCCATGCCATTTCCACCTGGCGCCTCAGTTGGACCAGCGTTCGTGCTGGACGTGCAGACCGCGTGAGACGACGCTTCATCCAGTCCCAAACATGCTCAATGGGGGACAGATCCGGAGATCTTGCTGGCCAGGGTAGTTGACTTACACCTTCTAGAGCACGTTGGGTGGCACGGGATACATGCGGACGTGCATTGTCCTGTTGGAACAGCAAGTTCCCTTGCCGGTCTGGGAATGGTAGAACGATGGGTTCGATGACGGTTTGGATGTACCGTGCACTATTCAGTGTCCCCTCGACGATCACCAGTGGTGTACGGCCAGTGTAGGAGATCGCTCCCCACACCATGATGCCGGGTGTTGGCCCTGTGTGCCTCGGTCGTATGCAGTCCTGATTGTGGCGCTCACCTGCACGGCGCCAAACATGCGTACGACCATCATTGGCACCAAGGCAGAAGCGACTCTCATCGCTGAAGACGACACGTCTCCATTCGTCCCTCCATTCATGCCTGTCGCGACACCACTGGAGGCGGGCTGCACGATGTTGGGGCGTGAGCGGAAGACGGCCTAACGGTGTGCGGGACCGTAGCCCAGCTTCATGGAGACGGTTGCAAATGGTCCTCGCCGATACCCCAGGAGCAACAGTGTCCCTAATTTGCTGGGAAGTGGCGGTGCGGTCCCCTACGGCACTGCGTAGGATCCTACGGTCTTGGCGTGTATCCGTGCGTCGCTGCGGTCCGGTCCCAGGTCGACGGGCACGTGCACCTTCCGCCGACCACTGGCGACAACATCGATGTACTGTGGAGATCTCACGCCCCACGTGTTGAGCAATTCGGCGGTACGTCCACCCGGCCTCCCGCATGCCCACTATACGCCCTCGCTCAAAGTCCGTCAGCTGCACATACGGTTCACGTCCACGCTGTCGCGGCATGCTACCAGTGTTAAAGACTGCGATGGAGCTCCGTATGCCACGGCAAACTGGCTGACACTGACGGCGGCGGTGCACAAATGCTGCGCAGCTAGCGCCGTTCGACGGCCAACACCGCGGTTCCTAGTGTGTCCGCTGTGCCGTGCGTGTGATCATTGCTTGTACAGCCCTCTCGCAGTGTCCGGAGCAAGTATGGTGGGTCTGACACACCGGTGTCAATGTGTTCTTCTTTCCATTTCCAGGAGTGTAGAAGGATTAACATAACTACCCCAAAGGAGAATAATTAAAACGAACACACTAAATATGTCTTTGAACATACAGATAAATGTGTTATTAGAAAGCAATTTCTGCGATATTATTAACAATACGAGGAAACAGATATTTACAGTTCTTCCAGGCTAGCAAAAAAACTCTGAGATAAACTGTTCCTTCTCTGAGTCTGGATTTTAAAAAGTGGCCGAAAGAGAAAAAATTTACACGAGAAAATGCTTCCAAGAAGTGCACATATCATTAGAATTTTTACGAAAACGTGAAGCGTAAGAATCAATGCGGGCACTGGTTCACATAGTCAAACTACGGATTCAATCCAGTATTGCGCAGATTTGGGAAGGTGACAGTCTGCGAGGGGTTTTGTCAGATAAAAGTGGTAGCAAACGTTTCATTGTTGTGTATGCAGAGTTTCACTTCTTCTCTAAGACTACAACTGTAAAATCTCGTAGTATAATGTAGAAATGGGCAAACAAAGTAAATAAATAAGTAATAAACTTATGTTGCGACCAGGAAAACTGAACTTTTGGCAATAATTAAGGAATATCCACCTCTGTTTTATATTGTTGACAGGATGTTCCAACAAAATAATTTCTGTCCTATTACCGACATCTGACATTAAGTCCTGCACAATTACTCTGCAGTTTCACAAAGAGTAAGCACAGTAGTCAAACATCTCATGCCCTAACCTGAAAAAATTCCAGGTGATGCTTTAAACGCTAACAAACAGAAATCTTGTGTCCTCCAGCCTATTAGAAGCTTTTCGACGTAACGCTAATTTGGCGGCTTGCGCTCATTTTTCCTTCTATCACATATTCAGCATGCCTTACACGGCTTACCGAGCCCCTTTCCAGATATTTCCACCAGCGAAAAATCTGGGGCTGCCTTCAGATGTCCCACATGGAATTGTAACGTTGCTACTCCAACACGTTAACCAATGTTTTTATTTGAGCCTTCATACCACCTCTTCTAGTCCGACCTTTCGCTTTCCAGTTATGCCTCCATTGGAGAGATTCTACTCTGTAGTTTCCAACAAATAGATCCCGAAATGTGCTATCAGTGCTGTTCCTTTGAACTATCTCATTTCCTTTTGAAATGGCTCGAAGAAAGAAAAGGATAGCGTAAATAATACCTTCTGAAGTGGAGAAAAATTAGAGGGAAAAAAACGTATAATTAATGACCCATTAAAGAGTTGAGTGCTGTAAGTATACTTGTTGATAGAAAGTTTAAAAGAGGAATTGCTTCAGACATTAAAGGAATGGGAACTATAAATGATAAGTGAGACGTCTAGCGCTAGTACAACTCTCGAATGTCACTTTTTGCATTTTTTGGATGTTAACCTGAAATACCATTTGTGGTGTGCGTACTGTAAAACCTTCAGTACACACACCGTCAGATTATTTGACTTGGCGCTCTAACGAAGTAGGCGAGTGTCAGCAATATTTCTCGTGGTCTTATCGTGGCGTGTTTATCTTCTGCTGTTAGGTCAGAAGATAGAGATGCCTCTTGCACGCTTAGAGTAGCAGATTGATGGTGACCAGCTTCAAACAGAACTTGATTAATTTTCACACACATTTATTAAAATAATGAAAATCATAGATATTACGTAACTTGATTCTGGATGCTGTTTACAATTGATAATTGGAAGTTCCTTCGGTCTTGATTCATTAATCTTATTCTCACATATCCCTGATACTTGGCAAAGTGTCTATTCATTTATCTTCATGGCTATGTACAGGAATATGATAATCTTATTAGGCGCAGACTGAAACTTGACTATAGACTACCGCAGACTGATGCAGACTGACTAATCGGAGGTTTGTACACTCGTTATAATACCTCGAACGTTCATGTATCACTGCGCGAGTGTGATCCGCGAGAAGAAAAGGTTCTACGTTAGCAGCAATCTCATTGGTTGCGTTACATATTAATACGAGGATCGGCGGAAGCAGAATTTGTTCCGTCTCTAAGACAGCGCCATCTCGTAGTGCGGAGGCGGACGAGCGCTGCGCCTGTGCTGTTGCGCTTAGCGTGGAGCGCTCTAGTGGGAAAGTTGTGTACACGCTGACTACGCGGAACTATGTACACAACACCATTCAAAGTTGAGTGACCATTATATATGTATTAAAAGTGAAACTCTATTTTAGAAATTATTTGAAGGAATGTTCCTTTATTATGATTACATTGGTATTTGTTTTGTCTTTGGTCCTACATGGCGGTGTACATGTATGGTTTATATTTTATTCCCAATTTCGGATTTGTCGGTATTTTACGTCTCCTTTATTACGTGGCCCGGAACGTCTCTGATTGTTATTTCGTAATGTCTAAACTACATACGATATGTTGACACTAATTAACCGTATTAACGTTCTCACTTTCGCACCCGAAAAATCTTGAATGTCTATGTAAATCAGCTGTTTGTTCGATACGTCTAGTGAGTCCTCAAGTAGTATGTCTGCACGTTTGCAACACGTCCATTTCCAAACATCCATCGATTTCAAACATCCTAGCATTGTGTACATGGTAGCATATGTCATATGGCAATGTTGACAGTATGGTTTCTGTTCTAAGTGGATCCTGTGCCGTCGCTCCGTTGTGGGTAAAGGATCTTTGTGAAGATGTATACATGAGACTGTACATCTGAAGTTATGCAATGGTCAGAGAGAATCTTTCGTGTACTCTTTTAATGCGAATCCAGTATTTTAAATTGAAAGAGCTCTGTCACTCATTTATCTGACCGTAAAATTTAGTTAACACCGCATGTACAGCGATTGCTTCCAGTTTCCGTTATCTCCGTAATAATATAAACATATTTAATAGAGGAAAAATCCCCCCGTATTTGCCTATGTGGCTTACTTTTTTCAGACATGCCCTATTATTCCTTGAAGAGTTTCTGTATAGCGACAGGATATGTTTCTCACAAGGAGTGGTTGATTTGTCTACCCTTCCTTCATTGAGAGCGTTAATTGTTCCCTGGAGAGACAAAGGAGCATCCATCTCCATTGAAATCATCCGACGTAACATTTTATTCTGCCAATAAATTAAATTTTAAGTGGAAGTAACTGTAATATGTATCACGCCTTGGACATTGCGTAACTGTTCATATATTTAACATGTAATTTTGTGTCTTGTAAATTTTGCTGGAGATGTATCATGGCTCCTACTATCTCCTGCACAATTTCTTTTGTGTTCTCGTACAGGAATTCATTAGACTGTTTTCTAAGCAGAATCCCAAGTGCTTTTACCTCGTCAATTCCTCGAAGTGATGAGTGCGTGCTGCCTAGGAAAATGTGACCAGTGTAGTTTGCTTTTCCTCATGTTAATAGCTTTTCCACGCACTAAAACGAAAGTATGCCAAACATGGTTTCTTCGTATGTCTACAGTGTTGTTTCTCACAATTATGTACTGGGATATTAGAGTGAAGCATCACTTCTTTCAAGATTTCATGGCTCACTTTGTTAAACACATTCTCGAAATCAGTACTGAGGAAGCTATTGCTTTACTGTTGACTAGATGGGTACCTGTCATTGAACGGATATATTTTCCAGTTTTCTGTCAGTCCCCTTCCTCGTTCCCCTCTGTACATCTCCTTCTCCACCCACTCTCTTTCCATCTCCTTCTGCCCTGCTCCATGTCCATCTGCTCCTCCCCACGCTATCTGTCTAACTGTTCTGACGCGTTTTGCTCCGGTATTGGATTAAAGTTGTAGAATTTGTAAAAAAAATCCACTTGTCAATTGAATCTAATTTCTCTCCCACTGACCAATGGAGCGACGATCATTGTTGGTGGCTGCTCACATTCTTCCTACTGCACGTCATACGCACCTGAAAACAGTCCAATGATTTCAGAATAAAAGTTTTTACCATTTATGACCCCACTTCTGTTGGGCCTGTATGTGAAAGAAGCGAGAGCAGCAGAATCGCAGTTCGGAGACAACTGCCGGAACAAACATAATTTGTGCTCGCTCAAAATAGTCGCAAGCCACTGTTAAACGATCCGCAAATAATGTCAGGGACGTCATTTGCATACAGCAAAATAAAATCAGTGGTTGAACACGAATTGCAATCGGCACATTGTGTCTTTCTGCCATGACCTGCTGGGCTCTGGTTCCTGCTAACTTTCCTGAGACAATTATTACAAAATCGTATTTCATGTACAACTCAGTCATTCCGGGCAGAACTTTTAGTTATAAATGACAACAAAAATGCAATCCGTTTTCAACATATTTCATTGTAAACCAAATTTATATGTACTACAGAGACACACAAAATACGTCTGCTCAGTTGTATGAAGTCATGACAAATTAGAACGCTCAGTTCACTGAAGGCAGCCGCGCTCCCCGATATTTCGAAAACATATGAAAATACAACTCCTCCGATTCGTTTCAGCCAGTGATTGATTTTTGTGCTATCGTTGATCTTAATTCACAATTCATTCACGGTTTATTACATTTTTCAAATACAACTCGAATTACTCGCGTAAGAAATTACTTTTAAATATATGTAAAAATGGATGACGTTCTTCGAGTAATGCCTCTACGCTCCCTAGCAGACTTGAAGCTATTGTGTTTTCAAACAACCTTCTAGGCTTCGGTGAAACTTTAGGAAATGTTGATTAAACTGAGTTCAATTGAGAAAAATATCTTTCGATTGCAATGATTGCTTATTTGTTTTACATGGTACGCATACTTCTAAATATTTGGTATTGCTTTTAAACACAAATTAAATTACAAGTAATTTTATACATGTGAAAAGTGAAAACTGTAATTTACATAAACGTAGATATAGTTTGACTTTATAGGTTGATACATATTGAATTATTGACAAATAAACAAATCTTCATTGCTTTATTTTTCTTAAAGAGTTCTTTCATTTGAAATTTTCAGTAGTTCTCTGAATTTTTTTGCTTTATTGAAATTTACACTGTTGTGAATGATCTTTCCTTTATGCAATGCTATGAAAACTCATTGGAACAATACGGGAGACGGATTTTCAATGTCCTGGTGATATAAAGTTATTTCGTGCGGGTCTGTTTTTGTTTTGACGCTCGGCTACGATCGCTGTGGGCGTAGCGCGGTGGACTGGCCACGCCAGCACGTGATCGTATCAACTCTCGTAGGGCACATTGACAACTGACCACCGTGGCTATTCACCCAAGCTGCAGTAGTGTTGCGAACACCCTCCATCGACGTCCGAGTTCGATTATGAAAAGATCAAACAGCAGTATCAGTTGAATGACAATGGTGGTAAAGCACTCAACTGGCAACACAAGTATCGTTGGCGAATTGTTTATTGACCTACAATGTGTTCAAATTTAGTTAATGTGATCATCTAGGTGTAAGATCTGGTGTACACAGATTCAAAGTTCGTTCATGTCCGTGGCTTCACAAACCATATCACTCAGAATAAATCAGTTCATTTTGATGTGAGAGCAGTTCGTTCTATAATGTTTTCAGTTCAAAATAAACTAATATCTGCGTGCTCACAAGCGTTTTGTTCTATATGCGTTGTCACTCGAGTACAGAAATCTGGTCTGAGTGCAAACAGGCACTTAACACCGCACTCTGACCATCAGTTCATGCAGCACAGTCGAGTGTTGTCGGCTGCAGTTTTCACCGGCGATATCTCACGGGTTTACTACGCGTGCACTGGGCCGAGCACTGTAGAATCTGTGTACACGATTACAGCATCCCGCCGAGTCACATAATACTGTGTTTACGAGTTAATAACTTGTTTCTACCTGTCACAGCTGGGAGGAAATTTTACTGTACACAGTCACATTTTATGGTTTCGCTACTCTCATTTCTTTCGCTTCTGTGACACAGCTTCTCGTATTAAAACGTCTTTGGCTGCCCGTTCTCTTTCTGAAAGTTACATTTTTTGTTTACATTTTCTATGTATTTACACACTACATTTTGTCTTTTGTGAGGAACTAGTACTGCTTTTGTTATTGGACAATATCAGGTTACAGTTCAATATAGAAGTATTTCTTGTTTCTAGGACAGTTGGGATATAATTTGTTTCTTTCAATGCGGATACTTAAATGGGCCTATTTATAGCTCTCCAAGTACGGAACATTTCAGTCAGATACTTTTATCTTATCCCGATACTCTACGCGATAGAATTATTTTTATGGGCAAGGTTAGAAGACCAGTTTCTAAAGATCCGCCGAAAGCGTTATACAAATGCTCCTAAGATGTCGAGACAGAAATATCTAAATGATAAAATGTCGGCAAAACCGAATAAGACGAACTATAATGGATTGGTATGAAACACTCTGTCCATCGCGATCTTAACTTTGGCGTAAATAACCCATAACTCTCCTTTATCTACTATACCATGGATACACAGATATACAGATATAAATGCAATGAAATTGTAGAAGAGAGACAAGCCAAATCTTTTGTCTAACAGATATTTGTGAAAATCGACAAAACTTCATATCATATTCTCTAAAGTAAATAACAATTTGCTTTTGCTAGTGTCTGAAACTAATGCAAAAGTTTAGGTACAACTCTTTGCACTATCATTTAAACATCTGCACTTGGCAGACGACTTCAGATTTTCTACAGTGCATAGCACTACATCTTTGTACACTAAAAAAATTTTCAACATCTAATATGTTACGGGTCTTTAACACTTTGTTTTCATTAAAGCTCTTTGCTTAGCTCAGCTTGAGTATTTCCATTACTCGGGTAAGATTGTCTCTGGGCTTGAAATGTAGATTGTATCCATTCTTTAGCCGTATCATCCTTCATGCAGAACTTTAACAATTTTGAATGGACTGTCCGTTGTATAATAATGGCTATTTCCTGTTCTTACGTTGATGTAGAGATCGTTTGGGATGACGTTTAACTAGAATCAATTCTTCTACAAAGTATTTTACAGTGTGATCCGGCAGTTTGTTACAAACATTCCTTCTTGTTTGCACGAATGCATTTAACGAACTGACTCCTTGATGTAGCTTTTCAGGAGAAGATATACTGTTGTTCTGGATTTGAGGAAGCGGATCTGCCCATTCTTTTCTTCTTTCTGTGTCCAAGATAAGCTTGTCTGGGATGCAGTCTATGGAAATGTGCGGCAAACCATACATGTTCTGTTCAAAGAGAGTGACAAATTACAACCATCGGGATTGTCGATTAGATGTATATGTCCGCATAAACGGGTTAAGTACTCGAAAAATACATGGAATGTAATTTGTTTGCTGATGAAAGAGGTATATTAAAATTATCCCTGTGAGAAAGTACGGCACGTTTTTCCAGAAATTTTGAGGCATTGTCAGACAACCTTTGGCGTTCTGAATCGAGGAAAATAATCTACTTTCAACGTTTTTACAACAGACAATGTTTTTGTTGATTTTTCAGTATATAGGTGTACATGTTTTGTGAATAAATAGAGTACAGCCACAAGGTACTTGATAGCACCCCTGCTTTGAGGATATGGGCAGACCACGTCAATAGCTGTTATTACCCCAGATTTGGTTGTCAGAAAGAAATATAGTGGTATCTTAGTAAATGAGTTTATTGACTTCGCTCTTTATCACATGTAGTAAAGTCTTAAATACATCTGTGCAGATTTGGTGGATGCAGTTTTCTGTTTACATTTCTCTAACCCAAGTGCGTGTACCAGATGAAGTTTTCTTCATGGGATTGTGGTATAAAAACAGCCCACGATTCGGATTGGGGATTAATACCATGGAACGAAACAATATTGTATAATCTATCAAAGTTCGCTATTTTGTAGTTGGGCAGATGCTGAATGGTCTGAATTACCCAAATATGCAGGGTGAGACACATTATGATTATTTTTGTTCCTATGTGCAATCCCAGAACCGTTTTGGTGACGATTTTGCACGTTGTCATTACTGTGGCCTGCAGGAGGCGTGGTACCGCCGCTGTTACCAGCATGCTTCAGTGAATTGTTGTGTTGACTTGCAGAATTCTGCCTGTCCCAACCAACGTTGTCATTCAGATATTTTGCATCTTCTTGAAATAAATCAAGAGACTGACAGAAAATTTTCCACCGTCTCTTCTGGTACATGGATGAGCTTATCTCGAATACTAGTCGACAATTTGTTTTTTAGTATTCCAATTACATATTTACGCTCTATGGGATTAACCAAGTAGCTTGTTTTTACTATATTTTTGAAGTAATTCCAGAGACTCCATTGTTTTCGATTATAAGTCCCAGGATTTAATACTTCTCTCCTCAACGGGACGGAATATGAGATGACCAGTATGTGTTCGAGAAGGCCTGTTCAAATTATTCAAATCTTGGACTTTTTTGTAGCTGCCCACACTGCTGATTGGTCTTGAATGATGGGTCTGCGTACTGAATCTTTTGTCTTTCATTCCCTTTGATGTAGCTGCCCACATTGCGGATTGGGCTTGAGTGACAGGTCTGCGAACTGAATCTTTTGTCTTTCACACCACGTCATAGGCAATATTCCTTTAAGACTGCGAATGAAATTTCCTGCTTTGGAAATTATTCTTATGTATATACTCGTATACTAGAAATTGCCGATGCTTCAGAAAACTCTCTTCTAGAAGTATGGCTGTCAGTGAGGGTGTAGCCGCTACACAATCATATCTGCATCCACCACATGCTCTACTGGCTCCTAAATCGTTCGAGATATGATGGCTGTACGGTGGAACGTTTCCATATGTTTGCGTCATATGTGTGGACGTGAATGTTGTTACACGTGACATGCTTCTTATTTACTCAACATTTTGTTATAAGTCTTTTACATGGTTGTCAACCTCTTTGCGCCACTCAGGTAATTCATCTGACAAAATTCGTCTTATTTGACCGATTTCTGTGTGAACACGGACACGGACGTCCCTGCGTCATGGCGGTATGAGTATACCAATACCGAAATCAGCAAGGAGTGTCAGCGCCCGTAAACTTCGACTGGTCACGATGCTCAGTACTGACTACAAGATCTTTGCGCGAATGTTGGCGACAAGGCTTGAGACTAATATCCAGGTTATTACCACCAGAAGAGGGTTGTCTAGGGGTTCGGACTAACATCCATTCTATCCTAGGTGAACACCATGATGGCGTCCATATAATTGGATTCTGATCGTGTCTTTGACGGGGTCAACCATGATTTCCTTGACTCGACCATACGACGCATGATACCCCAGGGTATCACTGCCGTCCTCATCCGCCTCCTATGCGGCGCTCCTTCGAAGGTGGGAGTCAAAGGCAGAGAGGTAGGGATGATACCTGTTGGGCTGGGTGTTTGTGTTGTCCTTATCATTTCATCACCATTCGTGAACGCGACGAGATTGGACCGAGTAAAGATTGGGACTTTGCGGGGGCGCTGATAACCCCCCTGTTAAGCGCCCCACAAACCATACATCATCATCTAGATTCCTGTTTATAGCTCAGTTAGGCAAGGATGTCTTTTGTGGATAGTTCTGTTTGCAGTAGTGCTCAAACCATTGATGCAGAATCTTCAGCTGAGTCTTACAGTCGTCCGACTACGCGATTCCCCTCACGTATCGCACATATGCCGACGACTTTATGGTACTCGTCCGATCGGAGAACCAAGTGCATAAGATGGTCGCTGTTCTTACTACATACGGCGTGGCGGCGGGCAGCAGAGTCAACATGAATAAAACGAAGATTTTATACTTCGGACGGGGACTGGTCGCTCTGCACAGTCCATCTACGGAGGTGGACATGATGCGATGCTTAGGAGTATTTTACACCCGATCCCTACGGCAATCGGCTGCGGCTAGTTTCCGGGACTGCTCCAGGACGTCCGACAGCACACACGCAACAATTCACTCCAAATCCGCGACCTGCTCCAAAGGGTGGAATATACAAATGATCATCTTGCCTCCCGACTGGCACAAGTACTGCCAATGCCGGACGGTATAGCTGACAGGTAAATGGCGGCGTTTAGATACAATGTCAGCTAAGGGATGCTGTTTATGGTCAAATACGATACTTTACATTTCCCATACCATTCTGGAAGATTTATTCTCTCGAACGTGCGGAACAAGGCTCTCGCTCTATACCTGCAAGCAACGCTACGGACCTGCAACCGACGGCAAGACGTCATCACATTGGCGATCCTTGATGTTCATCTTACCTTGTCCGTGTCCTAGCAGGTACAATATCGCCTTCAATTTCTCAAGTCGCACGATCCTTTGTTGATTTTAGTTAAATTCGGTTACAAATAACTTCTACGTGGAATCTCACAACTTGTGAGATATATCGATACATGAGGCGTCACCGTGGCAGCAATGTTGTCGAGCTTAAACACCCAACGAGAGATTGGCGACCTGGCGATACGCCTTTCTTTACCGCAGCAGCGGTATACATATACGAGGGCTATTCGGAAAGTAAGGAACGATAGGTAGCGAAATGGAAACCACAGTGAAAATCAAAACTGTTTTATTTACAACAGTTAGCTACTACTTATCTCCATAGTCGCCTATCCGACTTAGACGTTTGTCGTAGCGTTGTATCAACTTTCCAATACCCGCGTTATAGAGGGCAGCCGCCAGTGCTTTCCGCCAATTCTCTACGCTGGCCTACAGCTCGCTGCTTTCTTCACAGCCAGTGGGTCATGTGAGCAGAGACGAAACTCAGATGGAGACAATTACGCGCTGCATTGTGGGTAATCAAACATTTCCAACTGAAAACCACGCAGGAACATCTTCATTGCCCCTGGAGAGTGCTGCTGAGAATTTTCTTGAAGACGAAACCGCGCGACAGTAATGTAATGTCGGTTGCATAGCTTCAGGCGAAATTTCTCACCAGACCCTCGTAATTGGATTGGCGGGAGACACTATTGTGGTACCTTCATGTGCTCTCTGTGTGCTCAGAACTAAAAATAACGACGTAACGCGATCGACGGGCATACTAGAGACACTACCCAACACACCTGTACGAAACGTCATCGGATTTTCACTTTGGTTTCCATTTCGCGACCGCAAGACCGTCACCCGCCAACGATTACACGATATTCACATTGTAGATTTCCCATTCTGCGTTACACGCGGCATGCAGAACAACGACGAACAGTGTCTGCAGTGCGGTGATGCGAAGGATGTTCGGCGGTTGACGCAACGCATCATGGCACTCCTCCGACGCACCGATGAATCCGCGATCACGACGGACGCTTTATTTCTCCCGGACGCGGTCTTTTTTCCCTCACAAAGAACGTCGGAAAACTGCCGCATTAGAGAACACGCATCGCACTAAGTACTCTCGCGGACCGTGATATCAGGCATGGACTATTGGCTGTATCAACTAGAACAACATATCTTCTGTCGTCACTACATACAAAACGCACTTTGCGAACTTTCTAAGCAGGATGTTTTATGATAACCCTGGAGCGGTGAGGAGTCCCAGGTTTACATAGTTTACTGGACTACGATATTCCTCACAGTGAACTGACGAGGATGGCACTTCTGCCAGACACTTCTTTCTTTCCATTTTCATACGTAATTGTTTTCTTCTGGGGTATTATAAAGAAAATAAGAAAAAAGAATTTAAATAAGAATGCAATATTTTCTTCCGCTGCCTCTCCCCTATCCTGCCAGGGGTCGAGCACATTGTGGCCAGGCCTCCAAGCACGACCGCTGCTTGATATGCCCCCCTTCTTACACCCAAAAAAAAAAATCACAGTAGTAACATAAAAAATGTAGGTGGCATGGCGGTCAGATTATGTGCCTAGTAAGTAGGAGACATGGGTTCCAATTCCAGTCCGCCACAAATTTTCAACTTTCTCCATTGATTTATATCAATGGTCACTCGCTGCCATGGTCTGATATTCCTTTGTGTTTTCTTTCTTCTCTCGCTTAATGATAGAGACTTAATTTTTCATCGGAGTAAAATGTGTAGCCACTGGACCTAATAAAATTCTATTTCAGTGTGCCTGCATGTAACTGGAACATTTTCGTTTTGAATATCCTCATTTCCTCCACTCTGCCATTGTTGTGACTGCACCCTCTTGTAATGTTTTGTGGTTCCTGGCTGGATGAGGGTGGTATGATAGGTGAGTGGCCGGATTCCTCTCACTACAACACAAAATGCACACGTGGTTAAACCACGTGAACCAATTGAATACTTAACTTCAATGATGTCGAGTCTGAAGTTAAGTGGTTAACAGCAGTCAAATAACATGTACTAATTATTGAATCTTATCCGCGTCCATATCACAACTATATACAAACGTGGCCCTACAGGTAGCCGCGCGCGGTAGCCGCGCGGACTCAGGCGCCTTAACACGGTTCGCACGGCTCCCACATTCGGAGGTTCGAGTCCTTCCTCGGGCATGGGTGTGTGTGTAGTCCTTAGCATGCGTTAGTTTAAGTTAGATTAAGTAGTGTGAAAGTCTAGGGACCGATTACCTCAGCAGTTTGGTCATATAAGAGCTTACCATCATCACCACCAACGCTCACTGGTAGCTATGGTGCGAGGCGAGGACTATCACTGTAGAAGACTAGAGCACAGTGCGACGTACTGTGGTGTAGTGCGGACTGAGTCTCAATGCGAGGTACTGCGGTACTGCGATTGAGAGACAGACAGCTCGGTCAGCGGAGGAGGCCTATATGCACGCTGGATCGAGGGTAGTATCGACGCGTAGTCTGGGGGCATGTGTTGCTCTTCTCTCGTCATAGGAGCGGTTAGTTCAATACCTGCATTTTCATTGTTTATTAGTGCCTGCCGGTGTGCTGGCGAAGGCGTACACCAGCACATTCGTCACCTACCACATCCCCCCCCCCCCCACCCATAAACGCCGCATCGTTGTCGTGTACTGGAGACCGTACAACCACATGGGATGGGGGACACCTACAACGTGCTGTCATGAGCAAAGTTTCCAACCGATTTCTCATACACAAACAGCAGTTGACTGGCGTTGCGTGGTGAAACGTTGTTGTGATGCCTCGTGTAAGGAGGAGAAATGCGTACCATCACGTTTCCGACTTTGATAAACGTCGGATTGTAGCCCATCGCGATTAAGGTTTATCGTATCACGACATTGCTGCTCGCGTTGGTCGAGATCCAATGACTGTTAGCAGAATATACAATCGCTGGGTTCAGGATGTTAATACAGAACGCCGTGCTGCGTCCCAACGGCCTCGAATCACTAGCCGTCGAGATAACATACATCTTATCCGCAAGGCTTTGTCGGATCGTGCAGCCACGTCTCTATCCCTGAGTCAACACTTGGGGACGTTTGCAAGACAACAACCATGTGCACGAACAGTTCGACGACGTTTGCAGCAGCATGGACTATCAGCTCGGAGACCATGGCTGCGGTTACCCTTGACGCTGCATCACAGACAGGAGCGCCTGCGATGGTGTACTCAACGACGAACCAGGGTGCACAAAAACGTCATTTTTTCGGATGAATCCAGGTTCTGTTTACAGCATCATGATAGTCGTATCCGTGCTTGGCGACATCGTGGTGAACGCACATTGGAAGCGTATATTCGTCATCGCCATACTGGCGTATCACCCGGCATGATGGTATGGGGTGCCATTGGTTACACGTCACGGTCACCTCTTGTTCGCATTGACGGCACTTTGAACAGTGGACGTTACATTTCAGATGTGTTACGACCCGTGGCTCTACCCTTCATTCGATCCCTGCGAAACCCTTCATTTCAGCAGGATAATGCACGGCCGCATGTTGCAGGTCCTGTACGGGCCTTTCAGGATACAGAAAACGTTCGACTGCTGCCCTGGCCAGTTCATTCTCCAGATCTCTCACCAATTGAAAACGTCTGGTCAATGGTGGCCGAGCTACTGGCTGATCACAATACGCCAGTCACTGATCTTGATGAACTGTGGTATCGTATTGAAGATGCATGGGCAGCTGTACCTGTACACGCTATCCAAGCTCTGTTTGACTCAATGCCCAGGCGTATCGAGGCCTTTATTACGGCCAGAGGTGGTTGTCCTGGGTTGGGTTTCTCAGGATCTATGCACCCAAATTGCGTGTCAGTTCTAGTATAATATATTTGTTTAACGAATACAAGTTTTTCACCTGCATTTCTTCTTGGTGTAGCAATTTTAATGGCCAGAAGTGTATAAGTGCCAATGCGTTTCTCGGTCTCACCTTGTTCCCAGCGCTGACGTCGGCCAGAAACCTTACTTAGAACACGATCACGTGGTGCAAAGCGATACTTGCGAATTATTGACGGCGCTCGGATGCTGCGGTGTGTGGAGCAAGTAGAGTAGCGTCCGATGGTGGCGGCCATACAAAAGTTCCGCCGCAGATCCTCCGTCGCATGGGTGGAAGCTATTTGAGGCGAGAAAGGGTTGCAGCGCCTGTTCACGTGTGTGGGAGATGCGAAACGTGACCATTTGTTGTTTGAAGGTGCGAACAACGTGTTCCGCCTCTCCGTTGGACTTCGGGTAAAACGTACCACTTGTTAGATGAGGAATTCCATTTTTGTTCACAACATTGTTCAAATTCGTGTGACGTGAACTGAGGTCCGTTGTCCGTAACAGTGACTTCATCCTTCAATTAAAAGAACAGAGGACAACACTTGAATGGTGCTACGTGACGTGGTAGAGTTCACAGGCACCACAGCTGGGGACATGGTGAAAGAGTCGGCTGTGGCGGAGCGGATTGGTGGTCTGCGCATACGCGACAGTGTGACGTCATCTGCTAAATGTGAGCGTCCATGCCCTACGAAGTACAGTGTCGGCGCGCTAACGATTTAGTGCGAACAATTCCCCAATGTTCTTGGTGAAGCAGTTGTGACACATCCTTTTGCATCTCTGTGGGAACGAGCACACGCGATTGTCCACTGTCACGTTATACTAAGGTCACACCGTGCTGAACTGAAGGGCTATACCGACGAACAAAGTATCGGCGCACAACTGAGTTCTGAATACATTTCAATGAGCGTGGTCAAGACGTGCGAATATAATCCAATAGTATCTTCAGAGCAGTGTCCGATTCCGTGGCCTGTGCAATTTTTCTGTAATCAGTGGAAAAGATTGCATCAATTCAGAGTCCTACCTATCAATCTGGCAACAAGATGCGTCTGAGGAATCAAAATATGAGTCGGGGCCGATAAGAAGGTGAGATAGGGTATCAGCATTTCCATGTTTTGCTGTAGATCCGTACACAATTACGTACTGTTACTGGAATAGAAGCAAAGCCCAACGTTGCAAATTTTTAGCAGTACTTGTAGGAAACTTCTTTGACGGATGAAAGAAAGACTGCAAAGGCTTATGATCGTCACTAAATAGAACTTGCGACCACACAGATAGTGGTGGAATTTTGTCACACCATACACACTAGCTAGAGTTTCTTTTCCAATTTGCGAATAATTGCACTGAGTGTGAGTAATAACTTTGAGGCAAAAATAATAGGTCTGTCTTATGCACCAATCCTGTGCTAATGCACACCACTGATTCCGTAAGAAGAAGCGTCGAATTGTAAAATCACTGTTTTCTCAGGTTCAAAATGTACTGAACAGTTTTAATTGAGCAAGGGATTGTTTAGTTTCCGAAATGCGTCGTGACAATCTTTGGTCCACAAGACAGGCACATTTTTCCGACGCAAGCAATTTAATGGAGCCGCGATCTGTGAAGCATCCGGAACGAAACGAATGTTTATGTCAACTTGCCTAGCACTGACTGCAGTTCATATACGCTACGTGAACAAAATAATCCAGACACCCTCAGAAACATAGTTTTTCTATTAGCTGCATTGTGCTGGCACCTACTGTCATGTACTCCATATCAGCGACCTAGTCACTAGACATCATGAGAGAGCAGAATTGAGCGCTCTGCGGAACTCAGGGACTTTGAACGTGGTCCGGTGATTGGATGTCAGTTGTGTCATACGTCTATACGCGAGATTTCCACACCCCTGAACATCCCTAATTCCACTGTTTCCGATGTGACGGTGAAGTGGAAACGTGAAGGGACACGTACAGCACAAATGCATACAAACCGATAGAGGCCGCCGACAAATGACAAAAATGGCTCTGAGCACTATGGGACTTAACATCTTAGGTCATCAGTCCCCTAGAACTTAGTACTACTTAAACCTAACTAACCTAAGGACACCACACACATACATGCCCGAGGTAGGATTCGAACCTGCGACCGTAGCAGCCCCGCGGTTCCGGACTGCAGCGCCTAGAACCGCACGGCCACCGCGGCCGTCGCCGACAACTGAAGACGGCCCTAATGTGTATTAAGCAGACCATCACGCAGAAATCCCAAACATCAGGATTCACTGCAAGTGCTATGACAGTTAGGTGGGAGGTGAGAAAACTTGGATTTCATGGTCGAGCGGCTGCTAATAAGCCAAACATCTGACCAGTAAATGCCAAACGATGCCTCGCTTGGTGTAAGGAGAGTAAATATTGGACGATTGAACAGTGGAAAAACATTGTGTGGACTGACGAATCACGGTACACAATGTGGCGAGCTGATGGCATGCGGTGAACGTCGTCTGCCAGCGTGTGTGGTGCTAACAGTAAAATTCAGAGGCGGTGGTGTTACGGTTTGGTCGTGTTTCTCATGGAGGGGGCTTGCACACCTTGTTGTTTAGTGTGGTACGATGACAACACCGGTCTTCATTGATGTTTTAAGCACCTTCTTGCTTCCCACTGTTAAGAGCAATTCGGGGATGGCGATTGCATCGTTCAACACGTTCGAGCACCTGCTCATAATGCACGGCCTGTGGCGGAGTGATTACATAACATCTATGTAATGGACTGGCCTGCACAGAGTGCTGACGTGAATCTTATAGAACAACTTTAGGATGTTTTGGGAATCCGACTTCGTGCGAGGCCTCCCCGACCGACGTCGATACCACTCCTCAGTGCAGCACTCCGTGAAGAAAGGGCTGCCATTCCCCAATAAACCTTCCAGTACCTGATTGAACGTATGCGTACGAGAGTGGAAGCTGTCATCAAGGCTAAGGGTGTGCCCACACCATATTGAATTCCAGCATTACCAACGGTGGGTGCCACCAACTTGTAAGTCATTTTAAGCCAGGTGTCCGGATACTTTTATAAGGAACAGGCAGGTCATTGATTGCAAGCAAATGAGATATGGGGAGGGGGGGTTGCACACTCTGACTGTTTATTACATGACTTAAGTACTGTAGTTCTGTCTGAAAGTTGTCCCGTTTTTGAGACGTCACTTGAGTCCTGCATCAGACAACACTCGTAAAATAGTACGCAAATTGACAATGTGTTCCTCTGGCGTACAACCTGAGACGACAATATCGTCAAGGTAGTTCGAACAGAACGGCGCTTGAGCAGTCAGCAGTTCCTAATAACGTTGAATGAGGAGGAAATGCCGAAGGGCGTACCCAAATACTTCAGCAGGTCTCAGTGTGTATTAATAGCAAACGCTTTCTGTGATTCTTCGTCTAATTGTATTTGCAAATAAGCATCCCGCAAATTAATCTCAGAAAAGTAACGACCTGCAACAAGCCTGTCCATAAGTCCGTCAGTGCGGGGCAATGGTTGTCATTTACTGTCTGTGGATTGACTGTAATTTTGATGTCAACACAAATGGGAATGCGACATATAGGCTTGGACATCAAAACCAATGGACTTGTCCACTGACTGGCGTGTATTGGAGCAATCACGCCACTGTCTTGAAATTCCTTTAATTCACTGACTGCTTGGTCTTGTAAAGCAATGAGAACGGGCCGAGCTCAGAAAAACTAAGGCTGTGCATTGTTTTTCAGGGTAATGTGCGCTACAAGTCTATTACCTTTGCCAAGTCCACCAGGAAATATTTCAGTAAATATCTTCAGCAACACTGTCTTTTGGATTAAAGGTAGTCACTGAAAGTACGTTATCTTGGATGCTAAGGCCAAACAGGTCAAACAAACCTAAGCCAAAAATATTTTTACTGTTTCTTGATTGCAACGCAATAAACTTCAATGTCCTAGTTGAGATTTGCAAGTGGCAGGCAAACTGCACTGGCCAAGTACTGAGATTTCCTATCCGTTGTATGTAGTGAGGTGCGTGCTACATTTTGACAGGTGTGGTGACCCTAACCTTTCATATGTGGCACCATTACGCAAAGATACAGAAGCACCTGTGTGTAATTGAAAGTCAACACGACAGCCAGCTAATTTTAGTGTTACAAAATGTGTGTTTGAATTGCGGCACACTGCACTGCGGTGAGATGAGGGCACAACCTTACTTGAATGACTGCTGGAACCTGTAGTCGGTTTGGAAAACACTGCATTGACAGAATGTGCATAAGGTTTGTTGCAGCGAGAGCGGGCAAAATTGGCGATCTTTTGCTGTTGCAAACAAACTGCCTGGACATGGCCTTTATTTCCATATGAGTAACATTTCGCGTTGCGCGATAGCCAGTCTTGCCGCATATGGCGAGCGAAACAGGTATCGCCGGCTTCACTAGTTTTACAGGCCTGGCTACATGCTTACTAGGCTGTCTGCGCTTCAGTGTGCGCGCTCGTTGTGGTGGTTGAGTGGGGAGGTGGAGGGCAAGAGGTTACTCGACCCGACAATTCGGGACCTGATCAAATTTATGGGCAACTATGCCACCGGAATCGAATTGTTAAATTTCCAATACTTAATGGAGCGAAATATCTGAATACTTGAGAATCTGTTCTCTAATTCTACTACTATCGACATTTGATGTGATCGTATCACGGAGCATGATGTCATTATAAAAGTTGCCACAGCTACACTTGAATTTACACTTACTAGTGAGACCCTAACGGTACGTCTGTTCCTTCTTTTTCTTAAGGCCAAAGAACTGAAATCTGGCTGCCGCGGCCTGAATCTGTTATTAGTAATACTGTTTTAATGCACCTACCACTGCATCGTAGGAGATTGCATCAGAAGGAAATTTGGAAATTTGTGGTAAGGTCTTATGGGTCCAAACTGCTGAGGTCATCGGTGCCTAAACTCACACACTATTTAATCTAACTGAAACCAACTTACTCTAAGGGAAAAACACACACACACACACCCATGCCCGAGGAAGGACTCGAACCTCCGACTGGGTGAGCCGCCCGAAGCGAACCGTGACAAGCCGCCCGAGACCGCTCGGCTAACCCGTGCGGCGCCAGGAGATGAGGTAGGGAAGTGTTTTTGAATATAGCGAAACACAGGGATTCTCGCGACGGATATGAAATAATGAGATTTCACAGTACCTGGAAATCCATGGATTAGGCAGTGTACCGGAACTGTGTGAGATGTTTGAGCCATTCCTCTTCTTTTTCATCGAAGAGCTGAAACGGTGCAATTTTGTGTGGTGGCACTACCTGGATCGGTTGGCTGCTCTGTTGGGCAGCTGACGCAGCTTGAGCGGCAAGCAATTGCTGTACAGCAGACAGCAACGTGGCCATTTTCTGGTTCCGAAACTGAAAAATCTGATTTATATCCACAGTAGAAGCAGTCTGTGGCTGAGGCGCAGGGGCAGGGGCTGGTGGGGTTGAGATAGGCATTCCAACGCAACATATGAAAGGCAAATATAAAAGCAACATGCAAAGCCTCTGGAAAGAGAAATAGATTAGTTCTGCAGCTGTAATACATGCAACAGCAAGACCAAATTAGCAAATGGAAGCACTGTAACGGCAGCTCCCCTGCAACAACCTAGACCACATGAAAAGCGAACAAAGCTTGTTGATCAGACTGGATGACGAGAGGGTGGTATGATAGGGTGGGTGGCCGGTTTCCTTTCACTCCTACGCAAAGTGCACACGTGGTTAAAATATCGTTTATGAATACTTAACTTCAGTGATGTCCAATCTGAACTTCTGTGGTCAGCAGCAGTCAAGTGATATGAACGAGGGTGGTTTCAAAAGTTCCCGGAACGCAAAACAAAAAAAGTACTTACATCACTGAAACTTTTTTTAGTTTTCAATGTAGTCTGCTTGAAGATTAATGCACTTGGTCCAACGATGTTCCAGTGCCTTGATACCATCTTGAAATTGAGTTTCCTACAAGCCTGCTAAATAGTTGTCAACTCTAGCTATCAGTTATTCATTTGAAGTGAATCTTCGTCCACTAAGAAAAAATTCAATTTTTGGGAGGAGATGGAAGCTAGACGGAGTCATATCAGGTGAATAACGCGGGTGTGGCAACTATTCATACCTTAGTTCGTGCAACTTTTCCATGGCGACACCACATGTGTGCGTATCGCATTGTCTTGGTGGAATATGACATTCTTCCTAAATAAACTTTGCCTTTCTTCGCGTATATTTAGTTTCAGTTTGTCCCGACGGTTGGCATTGTACTCTCCAGTAATTGTTGGCCCAGTAGGGAGATAATGTACAAATACAATCGCCTTCGTATCCTAGAACACTGATGACTTTCCCACCGAAGGAATTGCCTTTGCTTTCTTTGGTGGCTGAAAATCAGCATTTTTCTACTACTTTGACAGTTGTTTCGTCTATGGGGTATAGTAGCGCACCCAAGTTTAATCTGTGGTCACAAACCGGCGCAAAAAATCATATTCGTATGTCATAAAACCGGTCAAACATTGTTCCGATATGTCCCTTCTGATGCGTTTTTGATCCAGCGTCGAGTCGCAGCACCCATCATGCGGATAATTTTTTCATTTCTAATTCTTCAGCTGAAATCTGATATACCCCTTCCGATGTCATCTGGCAAGCTTGAGCAGTTTCACGCACTTTTGGTCGGCGATCCTCCACGACCATTTTGTGCACTTTTGCAAAGATTTATGGAGCAGTCACACTTCTTGGTCGATCATTGCGCGGATCATCATCTAAGCTCTCCCAACCAAATTTAAATTCATTTGTCCACTTGGCAACAGTTGAATATGAAGGAGGAGAGTTCCCCAGTGATTTCTGGAAATCAGCATGAATGTCCTCTGCTTTCACAGCTTTCTTTACGAAGTACTTAATCACTGCTCGACTCACGATTTTTTCCATCTTCGCAAGTCACTAAGCGGGAACAACGACAGAGCCAATTCACCGCCACAGCTCTCTTCCAGGAGCACTGACGCGGCACGTGTTTACAGGCAACAATCGAATGAATATCACGTGAATAACTCATTGCGCTGCTGCTGACCTATCTTGCTGATTCCGAGAACTTTTCGAATCACCCTCGTATTAGTTCTTCAATCTTTCCGTGGTCACATCATAACTATACACAATGGCTAACGTTAACTCACAGCTAGCTAAGGTGCGAGGCGATGACTATCACTACGGAAGACTAGAGCACAGTGCAATGTATGGATGGGCAATGCTATCTGGGTTCCGATGAGATGTTATGTGTTACTGAGATTGGGGGTTTAAGACAGCTCGGTCGGTGGTGGCGACCTACATGCACTCTGCCCAGGGAGTGTTCGGCGTGTGGCCTGGGGGCGTGTGTTCATCTTCTTTTGTCATAGCCCCTGCTATACACTGTCTCCTAATGCCGACCGGCGTGGTGGCGAAGACCTACGCCAGCACACTTTCTATTCGTGTAAGGCACTGTACTAAAATTCGGCCATATCTTATCGCTATCTATGGATTTGATACGATACATTTGTGCAAAAAGTATAATACCTTTTTGCACTAGCTATTCCCACTATTAACTGTGATAGTTCGATCGTTTCTAGGTAACTGACAGAACGACCAGTCTCCTTCACAAAAAACAATGGTCTGATATGTCGTAACAACATCTTAAAGCTCGCTTAGTCTCCCACACCTTCGAAAATTTGGTATACCATACGCCACAATTTACGCGTTGTGAGGAAGTAATGGTAATTTTCACTTGACCACCGAGGAGCACTGAGCGCTCTGTGTACAAATTTGTTTCTCACATGTGGTTTGCGCATGGAATTACGCGCTACTGGCTTGCCTCCCGGAGCATGGTCACTCATTGTTGACTCCCATCATTTTCATGTACACTACAAAAAAATGTAACTATATAAAATATATATGATACATATGATACATAAATATAACTTTTCTGACATCCCAAACGGATCCCTTGTATATAAACAGCTTACTCTTTGTCGTAGAGACAGATTAGAATGCTGGAAACGTAGTAACAAATAAGGAAGTATAAGACATATAAGTAATTACTGTGAAATGGTACTTTACAATATATTACAATTGTTAGAAATTAGCATTAAATAGTAAAAATAATCGCTACTGAAATGGTAGATAGCTTGGCTGTAGCAACGGCAGGTTGCTGAACATTAAGAGTGTAATTATTTTCAACATATTTACTTGCGCCAGAGGCCACATTTAAAGTAAACAATGGCGGACAACATCTGTTTGCCACAGAGCCATAATTTATCATAAACAATGACTAACAATTAAGCTCCAGGTAACAGCTTGTTAAGTCAGGAATGCTACGAAGTACTGCCCTTTGAATATTTCAGATAATTCCCTTTCTTGATTTATTACATAGCAAAAGCTTTGAACTTCATAAACATAAAAAAGTCACCCCTTAAGCAATCAATATGTTTTAACAATTACTATGCCTACATGAAATTCAGTATTACAATAGGAACAGTATGAAACATATATTCAGCTTAAAAAAAAATCTTTCAAGACAGCAGAATACGTGACTTCTACGTACCTCTTAAAATAAATAAGGGAGAACTGGCAAATCAACAAGCATAAAAAATTATTCCAAGTAACTCCCAATGACATAATCAGAGCAAATAAAGGTGCTAAAACAAATAACTTATGCAACGCACAATAATAGGGTCGAGCTTGGGCCATGCCCCGAACGGTGGCTCCATTCGGTGCAGATTTTGTAACATACACATAGAATATACATCAAATTTACATACCAAATAAGTGGCAAAAGTATACGGGCCTCCAACCACGACGGAGAAAATCAGAGCAGGCTACTGCGTCCGTTTGACCTTCGAGTTCTTAAGGTCAGCAGAATAAAATTTACGTAACAGAACAAATAGCAGCATGCATGTGAGCCTTTTAATCCTGACTGAGATAATCAATGCCACTAACTGAGCATAACTGGTGTGAAAAAACTTAACTGAGAATGAAAAACATTAAAGGTACCTAAACCCAGAAAATACATTCACCAATAGTGTGGGTGAAAGCAAGTCATTCTACATCACTGACGCAAGAAAAAGGATCCAAACCCTCTTAAAATTTAATTATTTTTGAAATTGGGCGCGTTCTTTCTACCAGAATGTCGATCCCAGTTAAGCAACTCGGCCAAAATAGTTGCACCAGTATAAGAAAGACCAGCTTTCGATAAGAATGACACACAAAACTGAGTAGCAATGGCACAGGGATTTTCACGAACAGCTGCCGACACTTTACCACACACAGGACTTGGTGCTTACCCTTTATTCCCGCATTGGGGCTGGGAAAGTTAGGGACGGTCTAAGTGTTCATGTCGACCTACCAGAGCAGTAAGAAACAGGCCTAGTCGCACTCCAAAGTACAATCCGCTACGGCAGTGGCAGAGAGAAGCGGCGACTCCTCAGTAAGCGTAGGAATGCTTCCCAAAGTAAACATCCATCATCTAAACGTGGCAAGTGGACTTTCACAGTTAGCGGGTTCAGGCCATTGTCCAGACAGACTCCTTCCCTGACGTGCTGTGTGTGTGCTGGAATCCCACCTGAGGTGCCACCTACTAAGACAACAGAGAAGCTGCAACTAGGTAAAGAAACCCAAAGAAATGAAAGAGTCGATATGAACACACATGTACGGCTTCTTGCATAGGGCTACAAAATAGCATCACAGAAAACTTTATTCACATCTGCATAAAATAGATTCATGGAAAATGAACATGACATTTAATTTCTAAAGCAAAAAGATCAATAAATTAATTGAACGTGCAACGTCCCCTTAGAAAAATTATAAATAACCGTGCTGATAAACTTCAACGTTATTTGACACAGAGACAGCTGAGTAAAACTAAACTTACTCAGACATTTCTCTCTTTACTTATTCTGATCATCAATAAACTGACACACAGTAGTTTTAGCGCAACGCAGTCTGACATTCAATAATCACTACAAAGATTCTAACTACGGAAGGCACTAACTACTGATAGGCATAGTTAGCAAATGAAAGATTTTGATAGAGAACAAACATTGTATTTACCTTAATAATGTTCAAAACTCATCATATATATATCATTTCATTATATACTGTCTTACAAATTTCCTCTTTCTGACGTACACACATCGATATCTTGCGCTCCCAAAACTTTGGAATCTCTGTCCCCACAGCCACCACTGCTGGCGGCTCACCTCCAACTGCCCAACACTACACGCTGATCACATCCACCTGCTCAACACTACAACAGTGAATATTCCAACAATGCCAACCAGCCACAGACTACACACAGCACAGTCAGTGATTTTCATACAGAGCGCTACGTGGCGTTACCAGCATAAAAACCTAAACAGCCTACTTACAAACGGAATAATTAATTTTTAAGTACGAACTTAAGTTCATATTACCTCTCCACATATAAAACGCATATATATTGTTATTAGCCATACTCGATATTTTATTTGAAAAATGACTGTTAGTTTGTAATTGTCTATATTTCATTTTGCTCTGAAATTGTAGTGACACAAATGACGTAACAGAAAACTGTTACGGACGCATTGCGGACCTACGTGCAGTGTCATTACCTTCAGCTTGGAGAAAGTATGCTTAATTTCCCTTCAGAAACGTCAGAAAGTCTGGGCATTGGACATGGTTCCCAACTACCGTTAAACTGAATTTCATTAGTAACATCTATGCCAACGAGCCAGTCAGGTTTGTTATTTCCAATTATGATGAAGTTGTGAATAGCAGCCGCGCTGGAAATATCGTGATAAAAAATTAACTTGTGCCACGGTATATACAATGTGCTTCACTTCCTAAGTTTTCTATAGAGGCGGTGGATATGAATGAGTGCTGTATTCATCTGTACGTGTCTAGAACTCCCTTGAATTCGAGCATTCATTTTATACAACGGTTGATAATCATGAGATAAAGAAGTGTTTTTTCAAGTTCAGTGAATTTGATACTATACACGATGAGCCGTAACATTATGACTACCTGCTTAATAGCTTGTTTGTCCGTCTATGGAACGAAATACATTACTGATTCTGCGTATCACGGATCCGATACTTTATTGGTAGGTTTGTGGAGGTATGTGGCGTTACGTGTCTACGCACAGGTCATGTAATTGGCGTAAATAACGGGCAGCTGATTTGTGTACGCGGTGATTTCAACCTACAGAGACACAGATGGATTCCACCGGACATACGTCAGGCGAATATAGTCGTCAAGGTGAGTTCACTATAATGCTCGTCAAACCACTGCAGCACGGTTCTGGCTCCGAAACACTGATGATTATGTTGCTGAAAGATGACATCACCATGGGGGGAGGCATCAAGCTTGAAAGGATGATGGTGGTTTGCAGCTGTCCTCATGTCTTCGATTACTACCACAAGTCCAGTGCGAGAGCAGCATAATGCCTCCTGTAGCATAATATTGCTCCCACCAGCCCACGTCCGGGACGCACTGCACATTTCGAGCTGCAGTTCACCTCGATGATGGTGTTTGTGGTAGACGACCATCGACCTAGTGTAGCAAAAATGTGATTCGCCACATGAGCCGATACGTTTCCATTGATCGATGGTCGAGTCCCGATGGTTTGTGCCCTCTGAAATCGTAATTGTCGATGTCGTTGGGTCAACATGTGAAGACGTTTCAGTGTTCTGCTGTGGGGCTCCGTGTTCAACATGTACGCTGAACGGTGTCCTCCGAAACACTTGTCCGTGCACCAGAATAATGCGCTTTCGGCACGACCTAACCTGCTTTATACAGCAGACAAGCCACCGAACCCCACGTTCTGTGAAGAGTCGTGGACGTCAAACCATTTAGCGCCTAGGGTTGGTTTCAATGTCCTTCGACCTCGTTCCGTAGATGCTCGCGACAGTTGCACATGAACATTCGACAATCTTCGCAGTTTTCAGGATAGTCTACTCGTTCAAATCCTTTTTGTAATAATAATCTGTCAGTTGATGAAGTCCCTTATTTCACTGGCTTTTCCGAATTTGCAACCCACACCTTAGCTAGGATGATCGCTCATCCGTCTGTGCTGTCCTTACATACTTTTCATAGCGCGTCACGTATCTGCAACGTCACCAGGCAGTGGGCACTGAACAGTGATCATAATTATTTTGGCTTATCAGTGTATACTGGATACAGGAGCACGACACAAATGGAAGTAATATTCTGTGTGCTGCAAAATTTCATTCTTACCGCATAATCATGTGTGACACTCAGTTGTAATTCTATTTCTCCTGTTTCACACTGCAATGACATAATATAAGTTCTTGGGTATAGTTTAGCAGAAAAAAATGGCTCTGAGCACTATGCGACTTAACATCTGAGGTCATCAGTCGCCTAGAATTTAGAACTAATTAAACCGAACTAACCTAAGGACATCACACACATCCATGCCCGAGGCAGGATTCGAACCTGCGACCGTAGCGGTTGCTCGGTTCCAGACTGTAGCGCCCAGAACCGCACGGCCACTCCGGCCGGCTTTAGCAGAAAGCTATGCAAACATTTCGTTATGCTACATTTCACCATGTTACATTTTCTTTGTTATTAGCCATTCTCCTTTGCAGAGTGTTTACATCTCATGTAAGTATTTATAATGCCAACAATGAATTTAATGTTTAAGTAAAAGTGGCCCACGTGGGTTATAACCGTAAAATATCGAAAGTCGTTCGAGAGTATGCACAGCAATACAGAATGTTGTCTCACAAGGGGAGTGCCAGAGTTGGGAAATGAAGTTCGGAGTGGGACGGCGCATGTTTGCAGCACTACCCGGAAGTGTTACAATGCTCCAGCCATACAGCCAGATGGCCAGCCATTCACGAGAAAAACGCTCCGAAACTTTCAGTCCTACGGTATATAATACCCATGCGTCCGCTCACTGAACCGAATGGCGCGGTGGCCGATGCAATATTGGTAACAAATTGTGTTTCGTATTTTCAAAGTATCTATTTGATTTTCCTTATTAAAAAAATTCAATGACGTTCAAATTGAAAACTATTGTTCTTTCAACGTTTTCAACGTTTCCAACCAAATTACTTCCTTCAAATATTCCTTCGTATTGTATATTGAAAACTGTGTGCATGGGAGAATAATATTCATATTGTGAAGACTATGTATAATGATATGTTTGTTCGCTGGATTCCGAAATTACACAAGAGCCAGAATGATATTTGTCGAAAGAAACACTCGAAACAAAAGATATTTGAACAATTTGCACATCGAGTAAATGAAGATTTTTTTACACGAGCAGCGAGGTTTGAGGATATCTGTCGAAAAGCTGACCTCGTTAACATTTCTAAACATGTGTCTTTCTGCGGTTAGTATTGACGCGAACCATGTGTATTGGATCATATCGTGAAAAAACGGGAGATGATAACTGATTGTGAACGATCGAGTGAATTTTAAGACAATCTTCTCTTTAATTAATCTCTCGTTCCTGTTCAATTAACGTGGCACAGTTTTGCAGGCATTTAATGGAATTTTTCTCCTGTCTGTAAAAATAACCATCACAGGGCTGCACTAGTGGTGTACACTTCGGTGGAATAACTTTGAGGCTACAGGTGGGACGTTGTGCGTCGCCCTGGAAAATCTCGTCATACAGTTCTGGTTGTGTTTGCCCTCTCCAGGAGTCGACGATTAGGAGAATCCTTTTGTTCCCAATATAAGGCTTCAAAGATGTTTTAAGAAACACGTTGTACGTGTTTGTAGTCAGCTTTGCAGATTTTGATGACGTCACAATGACGTCCTAGTATGTTTTGGCGTATTCATCGATCGTCTTCTGGACTCGGGATCCCAATGCATCTGTTGTCTCCTGCAGGCATACGAAAATACTCGTCAGGACACGCCCAGATAAAGCAATAGCATATTGTGCTGTATATGAATGCGTAACTTCCTTCATGTCCACTCTCTTCACAAGTGCAGTCTTGCTTCCTTTGTGGGTGAGAGTCCGGTTGAAAGTAAACTGGTACTAACATCCTGGAAGCAAATGAAACAGCGCCGGCCGAAGTGGCCGAGCAGTTCTAGGTGCTTTAGTCTGGGACCGCGCGACCGCTACGGTCGCAGGTTCGAATCCTGCATCGGGCATGGATATATGTGATGTCCTTAGGTTTGTTAGGTTTAAGTAGTTCTAAGTTCTAGGGGACTGATGACCTAAGATGTTAAGTCCCATAGTGCTCGGATCCATTTGAACCATTTGAACCAAATGAAACAGCACGATATTTAATGACCGAAACGATTGTACAATAACATGATTATATAAGAAAATTTTCAAATGGGTATTCGTTGTTTGGAATACCAATTATAGAATGTAATTTCATTTTGTGTCACATACGTCTTTGATCCGTGTTGATAATATAGTCCTTGTCAAAAGTGGGTATTAAATCTCGAGTCTGTAGCCGGTAAGTTTCTGCAACAGCCAAGGTTTATTTCAATGTCACTGTTTCCTTTCCTGATACGAATTTTGTTACTTTCTGTTGAAGAATCCTGTACCGTTGTTTAAGCCTTGCCACCCATCGACTAGAAGCATTAAATTCAAAGTTTTCATATTGTGCGGCCGCTGCCAAAGCCCATTGTTGCAGATTTCGAGTGGTAACTTGCTGGTAATTGTGCCTAGCGTCGACAAAACGATCGTAAGTCCATGAATCTATCTCTGTGTATTTGCCAAATGCAGGTCTATCCTTTTTAATTTCGTTTTTCCATCGTGATAAATATTCCCTTTTTTTTTTTTTTTTTTTTTTTTAAACGATACATCCTTTACTTCTCAGCGCCTGCAGACTCCACCGAGGATGTGCTTTCGGAATGTTGACGCATTGTATTTTGTATTCTAGCGGAATATACGTGGCTCTTTGAATTTTTATCCAGTGGGTTCATACTAGACCGAAGAATCGTCTATTGTAACCTCTTTGAATTCTACATCTTCACCTCCTTCATTCTCGTGAAGTAACACTTCATCAACCACGATAGTGTTCTCACTCCTGAAATCTATCACAGTGTTGTACAAATTCTGCGCCATCAGCATAGCTTCGTGTGGAATTAACGGCGAACCTTCTGACGCTAGTGAATCGTTTTCAACCAGCAGTGCAATGAAATGGGTAACTGCATTTTTAATCAGGATCTTCGATTTCTCGCTGTGTAGAGAATCGTCGGTAATATCTTCTACAAGTCCCTCATAACTCGCGAGGTGTTCACGTCGAAGCATTGTAACCAAAAAACGTAAGCAACAGGAAAATTTTTCGCACACGTGTACTCGTTTCAAGCGCACAAAAGCAACTGCTAGGTTCTTCTTCCGTTTGTAGTGCAGGGAGCGCGGATGCGCGGCTATCCCTTCGCTCTCAAAGTTTGTCAAATGCCCCTTTGTGGCGACCCTCGTTTATATCGGTCTCATGACATTGAAGTCGATCGTCTACATCTACATCTACATACATGCTCCGCAATACACCATACAGTACGTGGCGGAGGGTACCTCGTACCACAACTAGCATCTTCTCTCCCTGTTCCACTCCGAAACAGAACAAGGGAAAAATGACTGCCTATATGCCTCTGTACGAGCCCTAATCTCTCTTATCTTTGTGGTCTTTCCGCGAAATAGAAGTTGGCGGCACTAAAATTGTACTGCTGTCAGTCTCAAATGCAAGTTCTCTAAATTTCCTCAGTAGCGATTCACGAAAAGAACGCCTCCTTTCGTCCAGAGACTTCTACCCGAGTTCTTCAAGCATTTCCATAACACGCGCGTGATGATCAAACCTACCAGTAACAAATCTAGCAGCCCGCCTCTGAATTGCTTTTATGTCCTCCCTCAATCCGACCTGATAGGGATCCCAAACGCTCGAGCAGTACTCAAGAATAGATCGTATTAGTGTTTTATAAGTGGTCTCCTTTACAGATGAACCACATCTTCCCACAATTCTACCAATGAACCGGAGACGACTATCCGCTTTCCCAAAACTACCACTACATGCTTGTCCCACTTCATATCGCACTGCAATGTTACACCCAAATATTTAATCGACGCGACTGTGTCAAGCGCAACACTACTAATGGAGTATTCAAACATTACGGGATTCTTTTTCCTATTCACCTGCATTAATTTGCATTTTTCTATATTTAGAGTTAGCTGCCATTCTTTACACCAGTCACAAATCCTGTCCAAGTCATCTTGTATCCTCCTACAGTCACTCAACGATGACACCTTCCCGTACACCACAGCATCATCAGCAAGCAGCCACACATTGCTATCCACCCTATCCACCCTCCTTAGTTTGGAGTCTGCAGTGGGCACCGAGTCAAACGCTTTCCGGAAGTCAAGGAATATGGCACCCGTCTGATACCCTTCATCCATGGTTCTCAAGATATCATGTGAAAAAAGGGCGAGTAGCGTTTCGCTGGAGCAATGCTTTCTAAAGCCGTGCCGATGCATGGACAGCAACTTCTCTCTCTCAAGGAAATTCATTATATTCGAACTGAGAATATGTTTGAGAATCCTGCAACAAACCGATGTTAAGGATATTGGTCTGTAATTTTGAGGATCCGTCCTTCTACCCTTCTTATATACAGGCGTCACCTGCGCTTTTTTCCAGTCGCTCAGGACTTTACGTTGGGCAAGAGATTCGCGATAAATGCAAGCTAAGTAAGGAGCCAATGCAGTAGAGTAGTCAGTGTAAAACAGAATTGGGATCCCATCAGGACCTGGCGATTTATTTATTTTCAACCCATTCAGCTGCTTTACAACCCCAGGGATGTCTATCACTATGTCCTCCATTCGGGAATCTGTACGAGACTCAAACGTCGGTATGTTTGTACGATCCTCCTGCGTGAAAGATTTCTCAAATGCTAAATTTAAAATTTCTGCTTTCGTTTTGCTGTCTTCCTTTGTCAGGCCAGACTGATCAGTAAGTGACTGGATGGAAGCCTTCGACCCGCTTACCGGTCTTACGTAAGACCTGAATTTAGTAGGGTTTTCAGCAAGAGCTTCTGCTAAGGAATGATGGTGGTAGTGGTTGTACGAGGTGCGGCTAGAAAAAAACCGGACTGATGCTGGAAAAAACATTTATTTACAATTATTTACAATTTCATGTTATCTCCACCTCTGTCTCTACACCGCTCCATACGAATTTTCCACTGTTCATAGCAGTGCTGCAGATCATTTTCGGGACCGATGACCACGCTGTCTGGTCTCCTTCCCCAAACCAACCAACCAATCATTTTCGGTAAGTCCATACATTACTTCCGTCGCTTTTTCTTTTACTGCTTCAACAGTCTCAAATCTAGTTCCTTTCAAAGCTGACTTGACTTTAGGGAAAAGAAAAAAGTCACAGGGGGCCAAATCAGGTGAGTAGGGTGGATGATCTAAGATGGGAATGTTGTGTTTTGCCAAAAACGTCTTCACTGACAACGCACTGTGAGCTGTGGCATTGTCTTGGTGTAGGATCCATGACTTTTTCTCCACAAATCGTTCCGTTTTCTCCGTACTCAGTCACGTAGGGTAGCCAGGACGCTAATGTAGTAATGCTGATTCACTTTTTGTCCCTCTGGTACCCAATCAATGTGCACAATCCCTTTGATGTCAAAAACAACAATCATCATTGCCTTGAATTTCGATTTTGACATTCGTGCTTTTTTTTGTCGTGGAGAACCAGGAGTTTTCCAATGCATCAATTTTGTAAGAAGGTGGGATCACTTTCAATGTTTTCCAGGATGTCAGAACAAATCATTCTTCGGCGTTCCTTCTGTTCAATTGTGAGACACTTTGGAACCATTTTTGAACACACTTTGTTCATGTTGAAACTTTCATGAAGAATCTGCCTAACACTTTCCTTGTCAACTCCTGTTAACTCAGACGCTGCTCTGATTGTTAAACGGCGATCTTGTCGAACAAGTTTACCGATTTTTTCAATGTTTGCATCAGTTTTTGCTGACAATGGTCTGCCAGTGCGAGTGTCATCACTGGTGTCTTCGCGGCCATCTTTAAATCGTTTAAACCACTCAAACACTTGTGTTCGCGATAAACAATCATCGCCGTACACTTGCTGTAACATTACAAACATTTCACTTGCAGATTTTCCTAGTTTGAAACAAAATTTGATGTTAACACGCTGTTCTTTCTGAACACTCAACATTTTCCGACGCACAGGCAAAACGTCAACTACTTAAAGCAGACGCCACGGGCACACTGAGTGCAGGAGGCAGATGAAACTCGAGCAGTAGGCGGAGCGAGAGTCACGTGACAGGCCACGCGACTTTCAGCCTTATTGCATTCGTTTTATTGTTTCACCAGTACTAGTCAGGTTTTTTTCTGGCCACACCTCGTATGCTTCGTGCATCGCTCTTTTTACAGCAGCACGAATCTCTACTAACTTTTGCCTGTCCTCATTCTCCTGATTTTTACTTGTACCGCGAGTGCAACTGTCTTTGCTTCCTGAGCATTCTCCGAATTGCGCTGTTAAACCAAGGTGGGTCTTTTCCGTCCGTAACCAACATTTTCAAAAAAATTTGTTCAAATGGCTCTGAGCACTATGGGACTTAACGTCTACGGTCATCAGTCCCCTAGAACTTAGAACTACTTAAACTTAACTAACCTAAGGACATCACACAACACCCAGTCATCACGAGGCAGAGAAAAACCCGACCCCGCCGGGAATCGAACCCGGGAACCCGGGCGCGGGTAGCGAGAACGCTACCGCACGACCACGAGCTTCGCACCCAACTTTTTCGGCACATACTTCTCCAATGCGTGATTTACAATGTGTTTAAAATTTGCCCATAGTTCTTCCACCTACATCGTACTGGAAGTAAATGAAGTCGATTCATTTAGTAAGTGGGGTGCTAACAACTACTTATCTGCTCTTGCTAGTAAGAATACTGAACTAGTCGGATAGAAGACGTACGCTCCTGTTCGACGGATATTATGTATAGTATACAAGATAGAAATGAAATATTGTCAGTATACAATACGAACGAATATTTGAAGAAAACAATTTAGTTTGAAAAGTTGAATATGTTGAAAGAACAAATGTTTTCAATTTGAACGTCATTGTATACATTTTAAATAAGGAAAAGCAAATAGATACTTTGAAAATACGAAGCACGAATTATTAGCGATATAGCATCGGCCACTGCGCCATTCGGTTCAGTGAGCGGACGCATGGGTTTTGTATACTGTAGGACTGAAAGTTTCGGAGCGTTTTTCTCGTGAATGTCTGGCCATCTGGCCGTATGGCTGGGGCACTGTAACACTTTGGGGTAGTGCTGAAAATACGTGCCGTCCCACTCCGAATTTCATTTCCCAACACTCGCACTCCCCTTGTCAGACTGTTGATGCCAGCCTTACCTCGTTGGTATGACACATGCGAAATATACATTTAGTGACTTCCACATAGTATTCCACATATTCAATAAGTAAATTGTTCCAACTTCCCAGTGAAACTAAGAAAAGTGCACTCCTTCCTCTCCAGCAGCTGGATACAAAGGGAGTCCTTTTCCTGCCATTTTTTCCACAGATCAGCATCTTTGATTACATCATGTGAGGGACGACAGTGCCCTCTGGTAGTGGTACTGTGTACTTGGTCAGTTGGATTCTGGACCTCATGGTGAACACTCTGGGTGGAGCTACTGCCTATGACAACTCAATTTGTTTCAATAAGCAATTCATCCAATATAAAGACTTACGTCCATCTTATGCAACAGCCCACCACAGACTGAGTAATTTTCCCACCAATTACAAGGAAGATGTGATGGTTGGATAGTTTAGGCTAGTGGCGGTAGAGCAATTGACCTATTTTCCCACCAAAATTTGGACTTCCCACCATGACGTCATTGCGATGTTGTCACATCTACCGCCACCATCCTGAATCTGCCATCTTGAGTAGATTTGGCAACAATGCAAAGTGGCGTGGCGTTGGCCTTGTCCTCCTACTTCTGCACACAGCAATCACAGGTCCTATTCATACTAAGGACCATGGTAAGCTACGCAATATGGACAAACAAACTTCAATCGACACACGTTATGGAACTCTTCTGTAGACACAGAGGGAAAGGCAAGAACTGTGTCTAATAATTCAGATTAATACGCAGTGATTCAAAATCTCAACTAATATTGCTTGTGAAGAATTATTAGTGTCTATTCACACTGAAATTAATGGACTTTGATCGCTCGTGAAGAAAGGAACTTCAAATTACTTTTCTACTTTTTTGTCATTTCTTTCGATCATTTAAATGTATAATAGTAGCGTATCTCACCTAATGTATGTATACCAAAGAAATTCTCCACGGAAGTCGAGGTACTGAAGTACAGGATATGAAATGTACTAACAGACATTGGTTGTGGTTATTCCAGCATGAAAATATGTACATCACTGTTGGTCTAGATCAAGTTCCCCCAATAGCACTTGAAAATTAAGTTACTTTTACAGCAATATTCTCCTCTGGAACGACTGAAACTGGTCACACTGACTTTTTGTTTTGCGGATGGGGCACACACGACTGTGTGTGTATGTGTGTGTGTGTGTGTGTGTGTATGTGTGTGTGTGTGTGTGTGTGTGTTTGTCTAACGCTCTCCAAAGTAGGGACGTCTCACAGAGTCGCCGGCGAAGACACACCCACACACACAAACTCTCTCTCTTTCTCTCGCTGGACAATGACCCGGCGATTGTAGTGACTTTGTTCCTCTTTCCCGCCAATTAAGCAGCACTATCCTGATGTGCTGTAAGAGGCGCTGTTAATCAGGGGAGGTGGCTGCGTTATTACTTTAAAGGCCCCGAATTGCCAACGGTTTTACACCAATTCATTACGATTCACTGCACCGCACAAACCCGGTCTTGAGAGACCAGATGTGCAGAATCCAATTAATTTCGGCCGAAGTTGGATGTGTGTGGTTCCTTACGCGGCAGTTAATGGAGGTTACAGCCAGCCGATTCCAATGTTTGAAGCGCAGCAAACGAAATTGGAGGATTGCTCTAATGAACTCATTCGAGACGTACATCCCTTTAACGAGGGTCTGTGTGGAACGCTCTCCAAAGTAGGGACATCTCACAAAGTCGCCGACGAAGACACACACACACACAAGCGCTCTCTCTCTCTCTCTCTCTCTCTCTCTCCTTCTCTCTCTCCCTCTCTCTTTCTCTCCCTGACACACACACACACACACACACACACACACACACACACACACACACACACACGTACACACAGACACTCTGGAGTGCACACGACTCAGCACATTCACCCTTCTATGCTCAAAATTAAAATAGTTTGGAAAATAGATATAGAAGCATAAAAGCCTGATTAAATGCAAAGACGAAAGCTGTATAACTGATACTGAAGCAAAATGGTTAATACAGATGAGACTGGTGAAAATCTTACAGCACAGTGGAGACTGATGTCATGTCTGATATCTGGCGTCTGATTAACACATTACCCATATTCATTTCTTTTTTAATTTTAACATGTGCTCAATGTGGATGTGTACGAGCCAGATTCTCGTGGTTTAGCACATTAGTTTAAGAATGAGAATCACAGAGTGGAAAGAAACTCACTGGAAGAACATCAAAATAAATATCAAACAGCTTAATATGTGAAGAGTACATGAATATTAACCATACTGTAAAAGAACCCGGAGGATAGTCTGTCGAGAATAATCATGATTTAAAGAACGAAGTGTCACACTTCAGAATCGGAGTGACAAGGAACCAGTAGTCTGAAACAAGCCAAACAGTAAGACACCCCATGCGTTTGTAAGACTGAAATATGTAGGACACTGAAACAATGGTACATGGAATGCTGCAAGCTGCTTTTTTCATGTGCTGATAGCCTACAGAGGCTATTCCTTTAGGAAAAGTTACACACTTCTGACAACAGGTGATGATCATTCTTTTAAATAAACACTCCACTGTTACTTTTTGCGGGAAATTTGATATTGCCAGTAGTTCGAGGTATGACACTGGCTTACCTGAAACAAGGAGAAATAAAAAGTAATATGAGAAAATTGAACAAATATAATCACGCAGTAGAACAATGTCACAGTTCAAATAAAACTTCGACACACTGTTTCAATAATAGATTGTAGTTCTGGACTTTTAAGATTATTTTGTGAAGAGCAAACGATGTCCGTACTGATATTGAATACATTAATTATTTCCCATTTTTTCAATTGTCGTTATTATGATACATGACCTACAGCGTAAAAGCCACAAGAAGTTATTATTATCATTATTATTATTATTACTTTTTTATATGTATATATATCCACAATATCTTAGGAATTCTCTTTTTTCTGTATTTTATGGCTATTTAACTGTAGAGTCCTGAAGTTTGAAATAGTACTGTAACACTCAATTATCAAGAAAGTACATATGAAACGATTGTGATCTACAAAAGCAGGAGAAAGAGCGAAGAAGAAGCAAATAAGATTGAATCTAGAGAAACATATTAATTAGAAAGCGTAATAAATGGAAAAAGAATGTAGCAATAATTTTAAAAAATACAGAAATGAATATGATAATCTGCACGTGATGTAGGGAATTCCACAAAATACTGTTCTTGACTGTACTTAGAGTGCTGCAGCATGCCCGTTAGTGTCAGACATTGAAAACGTAGCTTGCTTCATTCATGCTGGTTGTATGACACATTAACAAAAAGAATTCATAACTAATACTGTACACGGAAGGAATCTCTGAGAGATGTGCAAGGCCTATTCTAAGAAAAAACTACACATGTTCCTTGTAAATCAGTGACGTATATGGATCAATGTGCTCATATTATGCTGATGACGTAGAAAAACTTTATTAATGTTTGCAGTAACTGATAAGTGGTAGCGAAACTCATTACCTAGATGATATTGAAAATTTTAATGCGAAAGTGCTGTAGCTTTGAACAACAGTAGTTCATTTGGAAATTCTGAGACAGATAACAGAACTGACAGATTTTATCAATTAACTGAAAACTCCGAGAAGAAATGTAACTATGACGTTAACATATTAAAAGGAGGCATGTTGAGGGACAGAAAGATTTTAGTACACAGAAAAAATTTACGAGATTGGATGGTCAGACGCTGCAGCAAAGGTTCTATTTAGCATATACTAATAAGATACTGCGCAAAAATATATATAAATTCACAGAGAATCAGAAATGTATATTACCACAGCTTTTTATTCTTTTATGACCAGGTAGATGTATCTGATTAAATCAAGCGAGTAGTTGAAAGTATTTACCTAAACGTCGCCGAAAGATCTTGCAGTGTGGAAATGACAAATTGAAAGATAATCTGATGTGGAATAATATAGTTACTACTCATAAGGAGAGACGTTCGTGAAAACGATTGTAGAAACGAAAAAAAAATTTTGAGAATTACATAAAAATGTCTTAGAGAGGATGTGATGAAACCTAATGATAATCTGATAGGAGAAATGATGTGCAACAATAAGAGTGCTAAGAACACAAAACCTGAATTTGTCTTCAGTATTTACCACATTTGATCAGTTCCGATACCGTTGTTGTTACGGTCTTCAGTCCGAAGACTAGTTTGATGCAGCTCTCCATACTACTCTATCCTGTGCAAGCCTCTTCATGTCCAGGTAACTACTGCAGCTTCCATCTTCCCGAATCCTCTTACTGAGTTCATCGCTTGTTCTCCGTCTACGATTTTTACCCCCCAGTGCCTCCCTATAGCACTAAATTAACGATCCCTTGATGACTCAGAATGTGTCCTACGAACCGATCCCTTCTTATAGTCAGGTTGTGCCACAAATTTCCTTTCTCCTTAATTTTATTCAGAATCTCCTCATTAGTTACATCTGCTATCCATCCTTTTTTTTTAGATACCAGGCAGAAAGTACCTGCGAGGATACAAGTAATTGAAGGGACATTCAGCGATTTATACCCTTCGGTTAATGAGAAATATCGATACTTAAGAAAGATGACAATAGCTTCACTTAACGGAAGTCCAGCGAGGAGTGTTTTGTAGCACTTTTCGGTGGGGATAGGATGATGTTCGGAAGAAAGAGATCGTATGTGGACCATAATCAATACAAAACTTGATACTTACTCATAAAATAACTGTGAAGAAAGACATCTCATCAAAACAGAAAGGTAATTTAGTTGCTTTGCTTCACAAGAAGGACAGGCAACAAGTAGGAAAACTGCCCATTTTTACTTGGCCGCTCTGTTAGGAATAAGATATTCGTTGAACTAGTCACCAATAATTCACAGACAGATATTATTCGTCTTCTTTTTCATCTTCGTCCTAAAGAAGGGAGCTCTTGATGAATTGCGGTTTCTTCCAACGTATTTCTCGGTCATCTGACAGTTATTCTTCCCTGCGGTTTGACCGATTCCGCCACCTTTGCTGCTTAGTTTGCTGTTTCCAGTTTTCACGGTATGTAATGGTACATAGAATAAATATTCAACTGTCACACGCTGTGCTCATTCCTCTTACTGAGTTACCTTTTACTTCCTTCAGCTCATCTTAAATCTTTGTTTTCTGTTATTCGTTTTTTTTTTTCCTTTTCTGATACTGAAGCTCATCCTCTCTAATGTGGTTAATGTACACGGGGCTATCAATAAGCAATGCAAATCATTTTTGTTGGCCAATTCCGGTTTCGAAAAAAATGCGAAATTGGTTGTGGGACATCGTTGAATACTACCGCTTCAGCTCCTATAGTTTCATGAAACTGGCTATGGGTGACGGCGCTATACGCAGCGTTCAAAATGGCGTCTGTAGCGGAGGTGCGTTCCAAGCAGATAGGTGACACTGAGTTTCTTTTCGCGGAAAAATGGAGCATCGCAGAAACCCAGAGGCGCCAGCAGAACGTCTGCTTGAAGAAACGACTAGTGTACTCGAAAAAATGCTTCAAATGGCTCTGAGCACTATGGGACTTAAAATCTGAGGTCAGCACTGCCCTAGGAGTTAGAACTCCTTAATCCTAATTAACCAAAGGGCTGCACACGCATCCATGCCCGAGGCAGGATTCGAACCCGCGACCGTAACGGTTGCTTGGTATAGTGTCTTCGTCACCACAAAATGGAAACGAACTTTTCCATGACAACGTAAGGTCTCACTCATGTCTACGCACGTGAGTGGAGCTCACAAAACTTGAATGGACTGTTTTCCCTCATGATCCTACAGCCCACATCTCGCTCTTACCGAATTCCACCTGTTTGGCCTAATGAAGGATGCACTCCGCTTGAGCAGTACGTGAATGATGGGAACGTTATTGATGCAACAAGACGTTTGCTCCGACGTCGACCAGTAGAGTGATAGTATGAGGGCATAAAGACCTTCCCATTAAGGTGACGTAAGGCAGTGGCACAGATTGGAAGTTACGTTGAAAAATAGGACTTTCTTATCAAAAGAATGGGTAATAATACAGTGTACTGAAATCTTGAGTAAAACCGACCTCCTTTAAAAAAAAAAAATCTCAGTTTTGCATTACTTATTGAACTCCTCTTGTAGTTAATGTCTCGTACTGCTTCAAAGACATTTCCCTTCAGAGTTAATTTATCATGTTTTTAATTGCTTCACTACGTAATTGATATTAATATAGTTTATTCTTAGTGCTGATAAAACTTTTAATTCCATAATTAATTTTAATGAGACAAAGAATCGAGATACCCGTACCACACTGCATCATTTGAAAGTAACGAACGAAATTTCGGAACGCAGACATGGGTGTGACTTTTAAGTCAGTCCTGATTCCTAGTTTCAGTTTTTAACTAAAATTCAACGATAATATGTTCCAACATCGTTGATAAACTAGTCATTGTTAAGCGTATCTTAATTTTGTTAAAAAAATACATCCTCCCCATGGAGATTAAGTTAATTATGTTAATTTTTACCACAAAGATGTAGTGGCATCTGAGAATGCTGTAATCCCTTTCAATCCGATTCGGTAGCCGAGTGGTCATCATGAGTGACTGCTGCGCTGAGGACCCAGATTCGATTCTCGGTACCGTCAGGGATTATTCCATGCACATGGAATGGGGTGCACAGAAATTCGTGGTGCCAGTTGAGGAGGTAATGGAGTGAGCGAAGTGGCCGCTTCAAGATCACAAATGGCGACAACGACGGGAAGAGCTAGGCACTCACACCATGTACCTGCATACGACGTCCAGTGACACGATTGGCAGAGGATGACACGGCTGTCGGTCGGCCGCGATTCGCCGGTCAAGGCCAGAAAAAGGGGCTTCGAATTCGGTTGTAATCGTTTTCAACAATTTAGTGTTGGTCATCAGAACCAAGGTACACACAAAAAACGGTGACATATTGTTTACGTTGTCTTGGAAACAATATATCGCAATGGGAACTTCACGTGAACATTTGTAGCGTACGGTTTCTGTCTGGTGCTGATCACAGGATGGTCGAATCTCGTTAGACCATTGCGAAATGCTTTTATCCTTGTCTTGCCGAAAAAAAGATAACATTGTGTTTATGTATTGAAGAATATACAAATTAATGCTACAACGTCGGGCAAACGTTTTGAGAATAATGGGAAAACAAGAATTGACACAGTAGTCAGACAGCGAGATTTGCTACCACCAACACTTCTCGCGACATTTATGAGATGCTTAAGATGAGAAAGCGAGGAAGAAATACTTATTCATGGAATACAGTTAAACCTCATTCGTTTCTTCTGTTGGGTCCTACCGTCTACAATTTGCACGCATAAGCTTCCACTACGAATGGTACCATGTAGTAGAGCATGTTTAGAAATATGTCTGGAAATCAACTACAATAAGATACTAAAACTGTGCAATGAACACGCCGAAAGGAATATAACATAAACTGTCAGTTTATGACCTTTTACATTTAGAATGAGCGTAAGTGTATTCTACTTTAGTACTGTGTTATTTTTCAAGGTTACGCAGTAATATAGTTTTATTGTTGAAACTATTTGAAACCGGGAGTTACTGTTGGTACGAAACAGAACTTACCTGTCGATTACATTCGAGTGTGCGTTGATGTCTGTGCGGCTGGTCCCGGCGGAGGTTCGAGTCCTCCATCGGGCATGGGTGTGTGTGTTTGTCCTTAGGATAATTTAGGTTAAGTAGGGTGTAAGCTTAGGGACTGATGACCTTACCAGTTAAGTCCCATAAGATTTCACACACATTTGAACATTTTTTTGCGTTGATGTTTTTGCTGCGACAATGAATTAAATGTAGTGGAAGTGCATTAACATACAATCCAAGCAAAAGAGTACCAATGCACCACGCAGTAATTATCCGGATGAGACGGAGATCGGTAGATGCGTCGTATATGTATAGACAAAGCGAGGCGGACTCATCGCTGAAAACAATTCTACTCCAGTCAGTTAGATTTCAGACACCAGTGACCCTCGAAGACGTCCCGGTCGGCGATGGGATATCAACATCGCAGTCACCCACCATATGGCCCGACAACCAAGAGTGATCGTCTGTGGTGCCACTTCGCTTCATTTCAAGACACCTTTGGTGTTCGCCCACAGTATCCTCGCAGCACACAGCAGCGTCGATAATATTCCACGCTCCATTTTGTAGTCCTTCATAGCAAGCCATCCCGGGTCTAAATTTCAGCAAGGTAACGTCCACCAGCATACTACGATACTTTCTACAGCTGGTCTCCATGCCTTCCAATCGCTACTTATACCCCCCAAGGTCGTCGGGTCTCTGCCTAGTTGAGAATGCTTGGGTCCTCTAACATGTTAGGGGTTTTTCACGATCTAAAGCGTCAGTTGGACTGTATTATGTACATGTGCTTCAGTAGGAAATCAAACAACTCTATCAGTCAGTGCCAAGGCTAAAAACTGCGAAAGGTGGAAGCAACAGGTTATTGACCTGCTCAGTTTATGAAGCTGTTTCTCTTGAATAAATCACCCTGTTTTTGAGAAATTGTAGTGATTTGGTTTTCTGTACAGGTACGTGACATTTACTGATTTCCATACCATTCGGATAATTCCGTCATGGTGCGTTGTTTTCTCTCTCTGTCTCTTTTTCTTTTTTGTCTTGTTGTGTTGGCGGTTGCACAGAAAATGCAGGAATATATTGAAAATATTGTGGGTTTTAGGACTTAATAAGTTCAATGCAATTTTGTCCTATGATGACATGATTTAGACCGTGGCCGTTGTTTGAAGACAAATGTTGGTGGTGTTAGGACATTAGTTCATGTCAGATGCAGAGATGCGTGACGGAAATTACTGGCAGCGACACGAGAACAAACACGTCTGTCAAGGAAGAGACTGTAAAGGGAGACAAAATATGAATCTGATAAAAAAATTGGCCAGTCCTGTAACGTGGCGAGTGGTAGAATGACCAAGGAAGCTCTTCAATGGGTAGCGGGAGATAAGGAAGTATTAAGAGAGCCGCTAATCGCAAGTAAGGGTGTCATTTTACATGACATGCTGTAGCAATTTCGGTACGTCTTTGTAACGAATGTAACACGTAGAAAAGTCTAGGGGAGACCCTCATCCAGCAACGGACAGATAATGCTGACGGTGATGCCGATGATGATGATGATGATCACAGTGGTGATATTTACTTTGATGGTTGTCTATACATCGTTTCTTCGATCACAATTCGTTTTATTGTTTCGTATGTTTTTTCAAGCAGCCTTGGAATTGTCAAAGAACTCTGCTACTGTAATATTCTTTAACAACTCTAATAAATTCAACTAACAAATAACTCATCCAGAAATTATTTGGAGTTCGAATTTAATGCGTATGCCGAAGAAAGTTTCCTCAAGTAATCAGTTTTTACGTATAAGTTTAACATTTACGGCCAGTGTGTTACTTTCTGCTACTGTTGTTGTTGTTGTTGTGGTCTTCAGTCCTGAGACCTGTTTGATGCTGCTCTCCATGCTACTCTTACCTGTGCAAGCTTCTTCATCCCACAGTACCTGCTGCAACCTACATCCTTCTGAATCTGCTTAGTGTAATCATCTCTTGGTCTCCCTCTACGATTTTTACCCACCACGCTGCCCTCCAATACTAAATTGGTGATCCCTGAATACCTCAGAACATGTCCTACCAACCGATCCCTTCTTCTAGTCAAGTTGTGCCACAAGCTCCTCTTCTCCCCAATTCTATTCAATCCCTCCTCATTAGTTACGTGATCTACCCATCTAATCTTCAGCATTCTTCTGTAGCACCACATTTCGAAAGCTTCTATTCTCTTCTTGTCTAAATTATTTATCGTCCACGTTTCACTTCCATACATGGCTACACTCCATACAAATACTTTCAGAAACGACTTCCTATCATTTAAGTCTATACGCGATGTTAACAAATTTTTCTTCTTCAGAAACGCTTTCCTTGCCATTGCCAGTCTACATTTTATATCCTCTCTACTTCGACCATCGTCAGTTATTTTGCTCACCAGATACCAAACTCCTTTATTACTTTAAGTGTCTCATTTCCTCATCTAATTCCCTCAGCATCACCCTACTTAATTGGACTACATTCCATTATCATCGTTTTGCTTTTGTTGATGTTCATCTTGTACCCTCCTTTCAAGATACTGTCCATTCCATTCAGCTGCTCTTCCAAGTCCTTTGCTGTCTCTGACAGAATTAAAACCCCGCATCTCGTGGTCGTGCGGTAGCGTTCTCGCTTTCCACGCACGGGTTCCCGGGTTCGATTCCCGGCGGGGTCAGGGATTTTCTCTGCCTCGTGATGGCTGGGTGTTGTGTGCTGTCCTTAGGTCAGTTAGGTTTAAGTAGTTCTAAGTTCTAGGGGACTGATGACCATAGATGTTAAGTCCCATAGTGCTCAGAGCCATTTTGAACAGAATTAAAATGTCATCGGCGAACCTCAAAGTTTTTATTTCTTCTCCATGGATTTTAATAGCTACTCCGAAATTTTCTTTTGATTCTTTAATTTTCCTGCTCGATATACAGATTGAATAACATCGGGGATAGGCTACAGCCCTGTCTCACTCCCTTCCCAACCACTGCTTCCCTTTGATACCCCTCGACTCATAACTGCCATCTGATTTCTGTACAAACTGTAAATATCCTTTCGCTTCCTGTATTTTACCCCTGCCATCTTCAGAATTTGAAAGAGAGTATTCCAATCAACATTGTCAAAAGCTTTCTCTAAGACTACAAATGCTAGAAACGTAGGTTTGCCTTTCCTTAATCTTTCTTCTAAGATAAGTCGTAGGGTCAATATTACCTCACGTGTTCCAACATTTCTACGGAATCCAAACTGATCGTCCCCGAGGTCGGCTGCTGTCAGTTTTTCCATTCGTCTGTAAAGAATTCGCGTTAGTATTTTGCAGCTGTGACTTATTAAACTGATAGTTCGGTAATTTTCACATCTGTCAACACCTGCTTTCTTTGGGATTGGAATTATTACATTCTTCTTGAAGTCTGAGGGTATTTCGCCTGTTTCGTATATCTTGCTCACGAGATGGTAGAGTTTTGTCAGGACTGGCACTCCCGAGGCCGTCAGTAGTTCCAATGGAATGTTGTCTACTCCCGGGGCCTTGTTTCGACTCAGGTCTTTCAGTGTTCTGTCAAACTCTTTACGCAGTATCATATCTCTCATATCATCTTCCTCTACATCCTCTTCCATAATATCGTCCTCAAGTACGTCGCCCGTGTATAGACCCTCTATATACTCCTTCCACCTTTCTGCTTTCCCTTCTATGTTTAGAACTGGGTTTCTATCAAAACTCTTGATATTCATGCAAGTGGTTCTTCTTTCTCCAAAGGTCTCTTTAATTTTCTTGTAAGCAGTATCTATCTTACCGCTTGTGAGATAAGCCTCTACATCCTTACATTTGTCCTCTAGCCATCCCTGCTTAGCCATTTTGCACTTCCTGTCGATCTCATTTTTGAGACGTTTGTATTCCTTTTTGCCTGCTTCATTTACTGCGTTTGTATATTTTCTCCTTTCATCAATTAAATTCAATATATCTTCTGTTATCCAAGGATTTCTACTAGCCCTCGTCTTTTTACCTGTTTAATCCTCTGCTGCCTCTACAATTTCATCCCTCAAAGCTACCCATTCTTCTTCTACTGTATTCCTTTCCCCCATTACTGTTAATTGTTCCCTTATGCTCTCCCTGAAACTCTGTACAACCTCTGGTTTAGTCAGTTTATCCAGGTCCCATCTCCTTAAACTTCCACCTTTTTGCAGTTTCTTCAGTTTTAGTCTACAGTTCATAACCAATAGGTTGTGGTCAGAGTCCACATCTGCCCCTGGAAATATCTTACAATTTAAAACTTCGTTCCTAAACCTCTGTCTTACCATTATATAATGTATCTGATACCCTTTAGTATCTCCAGGTTTCTTCCATGTATACAACCTTCTTTCATGATTCTTGACCCAAGTGTTAGCTATGATTAAGTTATGCTTTGCGCAAAATTCTAAAAGGTTCTGCTACTATTAGTGCAAATTCAACGAACAATATTGTCGTAAATGATTAATAAGGTATGAAACTATTAACCTCACATGTTCGCACAGTAATCGAGTTTCTGGTAGTTCTATGACTTTAATAGTTCTAAAAGTGGATATAGTACGTTAGTAAAGACCAGCACAGTTACTGCTATAAAACAGGTTGTTCACCTTCCATGATTGATTCTCAGCTGATCGCGTGTAAATTATGGCCATTAGCGCCGGAAAAAATTATACATGGGATAGAAGGAAAACTCCACGAAGATAAATGACTCTGTGGCGCATAGGACGGAATCGTTTATCGACTAACGCAGACAAGTGTGTGACACTGTTCTAGACAAATGATGTGTTCAGGCGATAGATGGCGAAGGACAGTGTCGTACTTTTAAACGCTTTCTTTGTCACAGAAACAGAAGGGTTGAACTGCATCCCCAGCAAATGTTGCGCCAAATCTCTCTGGAGTTATTCGACCTGATATCATGAAGTACTGTGTAAGACGCTCATATCATAAATCACGGGTATAGGCGTTTACATAGGGAAATATCACAACTATTCTCCCTTTTCTACTCACCCTGACCGTTGCACACCCGTGAACGTTCGGCAAGGTGAGCGTTAGACTCATATTTTGTGAGAGCAAGACTTAAACTGTAGAGTCGTATGAGGAGCATCGTGCAGATAATGGTTTAGCCGACCACAGACCGGCACCAACCTCCCGTCAGCGCACGCGAGCTGCACGTGCGTAGAGCCCTTGTGGCTAGGCTACTGGCAAGGTACGTAACAGGAAGTACTACCAACTAACAACTGCGAGTAGACGTATTGTCCTTCATTTCAGAAGCTTAGCATAAACTTTCCCGAATGCTTGGCCTTTGTAACATCGGTTAATGCAGTTCAAGAGTGAGGATATCGTAAAAATGGAAAAATATCACGGAAAGGTAGAGCAATATCGAACTTTAAGGGAATTGGAAGCTGTGATACTTCTCACTGGCTCAGATATATTCTCATTGCTTGATTGATTTGGGGGAGGGGACCAAACAGCGAGGTAATCGGTCCCATCGGATTAGGGAATGAAATCTGCCTTGTTCTTTCAAAGGAAACATGCCGGAATTTGCCTGAAGCGATTTAAGGAAGTCGCGGGAAACATAAATCACGATGAGAGGACGCGCGTTTGGACCGTCGTCCTCCCGAACGCGAGTCCACTATGTTAACCACTGCGCCACTTCGGTCGATGATATATAATGACTTCAAGATACAGTACTTCTGGTAAACGAATAAGCGCAGAACATGCACCTAGACTTTATACAGATCTTATTGTGGTGAGTATTTTCATATAATAAATAAAGCAACATAAAGATATTTGGTTCCATGTATCATTATCACCTTATGTCTCCTTGAGCCGGCCGTTGTGGCCGAGCGGTTCTAGGCGCTTCAGTCTGGAACGGCGTGACCACTACAGTCGCTGGTTCGAATCCTGCGTCGGGCATTAGTTAGGTTTAAGTAGTTCTAAGTTCTAGGGGACTGATGACCTCAGATGTTAAGTCCCATTTGAACCAATTTTGTCTCCTTGAACCCTAAATAGTTGTTAGTGTAGAGGAAAATTTTATGTTTTTATAATAATTTAGTAACAGGTTGAATTGGAGAGTCGTTTTATACAGCTCATGCCACTATACTGTAGTTGAAGAACCTTGCTACATGGGAAGATGAAGTCATCAGCACAGTGTTTTAAGCTCTATTTCCTTGTGAGGAAATAGTGGTGGAGATGAACTATCTCATGAACTTTGACCTAACCTGTAGCAGAAGTATATTACATCTAATGAGAATAAATGAAGCAGAGGTCTTTGAAGAGGTTCACACTGAAATCGTTATAAGTGACCATGAGGCAGTTGTAGGAACAATAACTGCTAAAATAAAACGGACAACAGAAAAAAATGTGAAAATTTCCATAGTTAGTAAGATAGTTAAGAAGTAGTTGCTTCATACCTCAAAGACAAAACTTGAAACATTTAAATCTGGTCATAAGCATTTTGAGAAAATGTGAATTAAATTTAAAATAATAGTTCATAGAGTAGTGGATAGACGTGTACCTAGTGAACCAAAAGATGGAAGAGACCTTCCATGGTAAGCGGCCACCGTAAGCAAACCTCTAGAAAAAGCGATCACTACACAATAGGTATAAACAAAGCATAGAAATTAAGATAGAAAGATGATAGGTAAAATGTTTTTGGATGTCAATGGGTTACGCTGAAGCCTTCAATGACCACCGTAGCAAATTGTTATCGAATAGTCTCCACAAACGCGAAAGAAAACATCTTGCACGTGAAGTCTGTAATTTGCACGTAAGATAGTGTCGAGAGCCCATGGTTGAGACAGGGGCCGTAACGGACAGTACGAAAGCGAAAGCAGAAATGCGAACGCAATTTTCCCAAGTTCCGTTTCAAAATAAGATCCAGAAACACTTTCCCAGTTTACTTTTCACACGACTCTGCAGGTAGATGATGTAAATGTTAATGTGAGAGTCGTTGCGTTGATAATCAGCTAAAATCACTTAATTTAAACATGACTCCAGGGCCATAGAGAATTATCCATACAGAGAGTGTAGTTGAGGTAGCTCCGGTATCAAACTGATTATACCGTATATCCATCGAACGAAAATCTGTGCACAGTAAGTGGAAGGAAGTAGAGGTGATACCAATCTATACGACGAGTAGCCTATGTGATGCACAAGACAGCCGTCCAGTTTCACTGAAGTCCATGTGTTGTACAGCGTTATACCTTAGTACGAGCACAGCCATATTGAGTTACTGCTAACAGAACGGCTGCCTTGATGCCAAACGATATGGGTTTCGAAAATATAGGTCACGAGAATCCCAACTTTCGGTATGAAAAATATGTATCCAGGCAATTGGGTTGATTTAGTGAAATACTTGACCCATTACCACAGCAACAATGGTTCATTAAACTACGGTAATACGGCTATTCAAACCAAATTTGTGGGTACACTGAGGATATGTTGGTAGGGAGGAAGTATTGTGTTGTTTGTAATGGGGAGTCATTGAAAGATGTAGAATTAGCGCCAAAGAAGATTCAGAGAATTGTGCAGTGTGTAGTGACAGTAAGTTCGAGGACTTAACACACAATTTAATTTTTCTTTCTTTTAGTTCTCAGTTTATTAAATAACTTACTTCCAATATTTTTAAGTTTTCATGGTGAGTCAGGAGGAGAGTTACAGGCTGTTAGGGGTAATAGTTTCTCTGAAGAAGAAAACTTCTTATTGACATATGCCAAATGCCGAATGGTTTTCGAGGAAGAACACATTTAATGTAAATGTTACTTATTTTCTGCATCATACATTGTCATTGCTTACAACCTACCACGGTAGTACAGACGAAGCTGACGCGAACAATTTGATACGGGACACTTGTGCTCCATCATGTCGGTGAACTACCTCAAATTGACCTGTAAAAACTATCTAAGTTACAGAGCAGGGCGCGTCGCGCTGAATTTTCAATAGTCTGGTGTCCTCTTATTACAGACTATTGCTCACAGAGGAAAGAAATGAATATGGGCTTTTTTTTGTAGGAAATTTGATGTAGTTTAATTTCGAGCTGCGGCACATTTGCCTGGAGGTTACGCTTTTCGAGGTATACAGGAAAACCGAACAAAAGTGATAGTAAACGTGTTCTATCTCGAAGACTATTCGGAATAGGGCATATGTCCACATAGAGATATCTGTTTATAATCACTAACGGTATCACCATCCTAAGAATTTACCTTTCTGCTGACTCATCCTGTATGCGCCAGTGTTCTATGAAAGTGCCATTTAGTCGTGTGTGAAATTATTCCAATCTTCGACCTGTCTGTGCAAAGTTATTGTTTTTTGTTACTCCTCAATCATAGATTTTCGATTATTTTACCAAAGATTCAAACGACATAAAAAGCAGAGTGTGCAATGCAGCAAACTGTATCATTTATAAGTGTTTATTAACATCAGAAACAAAGAGGGGTACTTCACGTAGATGAGACATATTGTTTTGTTGTCGAACAAGGAGGCGAATAGTCACTAGATTAGTGACAGTGGTTGGTGAAAAACACGTGGTGTAGTGCATTCTGGATTGCGGAATTGCGTGGTGATGGAGGCTGGCGTCGTATTCATGGAGGAAAACACTTCGTTTTTACAAGTACCAATATTTCATTTCGAAAATCAACTGCTGGCCGGAGAGGCCGTGCGGTTCTGGGCGCTACAGTATGGAAGCGAGCGACCGCTACGGTCGTATGTTCGAATCCTGCCTCGGGCATGGATGTGTGTGATGTCCTTAGGTTAGTTAGGTTTAATTAGTTCTAAGTTCTAGGCAACTGATGACTTCAGAAGTTAAATCGCCTAGTGCTCAGAGCCATTTGAACCATTTGAAAATCAACTCTTCGTCATTTCAGAGATTTTTGCCTCGCAGTGGTTTGGCTGGCTCTGAGCACTATGGGACTTAACATCTGTAGTCATCAGTCCCCTAGAACTTAGAACTACTTAAACCTAACTAACCTAAGGACACCACACAACACCCAGTCATCACGAGGCAGAGAATATCCCTGACCCCGCCGGGAATCGAACCGCAGTGGTTTGATCATCCATGGAAAGAGAAGGAGGAAGAGGGAAGGATGGAGAAGGAAATCAGTTGTGCCCTTTCAAAGGAAACCTCTCGGCATTTGCGTGAAACAATTTAGGGAAACCACCGAAAATCTAAATCAGGATGGCCAGGGACGTGTTTGAACCGTCGTCCGAAAGAGGAATAATTCATCGTGTGCCGTTCCAGTAGAATACAAGGTGGGGTGAAAGAGGGTAGGAGGAGCAACAAAGAATACTGCGATTGCCCAAAGAACTGGCATATGTAAGCGGCCTATGGAGAATGAACTGGAACATTTTCGTGGAGACAGCATTCCACGACACTTCTAGAGAGCCTCTCATTACCTCATCAAGATATTTCGGTAATATAATCTTGTGACTGTATGCTCCTTACCAGCGTAGTCTGTTAGTAAGTCACATTTTTTCACAAACGACTAAGCTGTGGTACACCGGTCTTTGAGCACTAGGGCACCACTTCGCTACATGTTTCAGACTTTTCACAGGGAAATAGTCTATACTTTCGTTCTTCATCTTTCAGATTTGTTTGTTGAAACAGCAAACCTCAGCGGTACGTGAACAGCTTGCCATACGATGGTGCACTGCAGTGTTACGCTTCCACCACGTTCGTCTTGTTCTCCTTCAAAGGCAGAAAGCAAATTACCAGAGGATATTGCATTTTATCTATGGGCTGTGTCATTTTGTTTCAACTCCTGTGTTGAAGAACTGTGTGCCAAGGTTGTTGTCACACTGATTACATTGGCTCCAGTGAGACCATCGAAGTTCAGCACTTTCGGGCTTGACTAGCACTTGGGTGAGTGGCTGCCCCGGTCTACCGAGAGCTGTTGGAAAGTGGGGTGCACTCAGCTCATGTGAGGCCAATTGAGGAGGTGCTTGAATGAGAAATGGCGGCTCCATCAGCTGCGACGTAGTCGCGAATACAAAAAGTGATTCAGGTACTACCAAATGTCTTTTTATTCCAGTATTTGATCACAATATAAATTCCTTTGATGACCGGCTTCAGTCAGTAACGACCATTTTCAGATCTGTTCCACATGTCCTAATGTGATAAAGTCGTAGTGGCTCCTATTACCAACTCTGATAACAGCCGGAAGAGCGGTGTGCTGACCACATAACCCTCCTAGTCCATCCGGTAGCCCCTATCGGCTGAGCATAACACGGCGGTCGGTCGGAACCGCAGCGCATTGCGAGGCCTGTTTGGACGGAGTGCCGGGCTCTGCTAGTGTAGTGCGGAGAATACACTATGTACCAATGCTGAAGACATGCAGATGAAAGAAATATTATTTACGTAACTTTCCCCTACTATACGGTTAAATGATGATGGCGCCTTTATGCATAAAATATAAAGGAGGTAAAATTGTCCCTTATTTCAACCTCGAAGCGAGGAAAATTCAGGAGGATGTCGTCATCAGGATAAACAAAAGTGGCTTTCAACAGGTTGAAGCTTGGAATGTTAGATCCCTTAATTGGGCAGGTAGGCTAGAAAATTTAAAAATGTGAATGCACGGTTTAAAGTTATAAATAGTGGAAATTAGTGAAGTTCGGTGGCAGGAGGAACAAGACTTCTGGTCAGGTGAATACAGGGCTATAAATACAAAATCAGATGAGGGTATTGAAGTAGTAGGTTTGAATGAGAAAACAAGGAATGCGAATAAGCTACTACGAACAGCGTAGTGAACACGTTACTGCAGCCAGGATAGACACGAAGCCCACACCCACCAGAGCAGTACAAGTTTATATGCCAACTAGAATCACAGATTATGAAAATATTGAAGGACTTTAAGATGATATAAAATAAATTATTCAGATAGTTAAGACAATGAAAACTGTGGGTGAATAAGGACTGGGAGAAAGGAATAAAACAGGAAGCCTCTGGTAGAATTTAACGTGGAGCATAATTTAGTAGTCACTAACACTTGTTTTAACAAACATGAAAGAAGATCGTGTACGTGGAAGAGACCTGGAAAGACCGGGAGGTTAAGATTGATCATGTAATAGTGAAATAGAGAACCAAATTTTAAACTATAAGACATTTCAAGGGGCGTTTGTGGAGTCCTACAACAGTTTATTGGTTATGAACTGTAGAATAAAACTGAATAAATTGTCAAAAGCTAAAACATAAGGAGATGAGATCTTGGTAAGTAGAAAGAAACAGAGACTGTTGATAGTTCAGAGTAAGTATTAGCCAACGATTGACTATAACAGATGAAACGAATATAGTCGGAGACAAATGGTCAGCCTTGAGAGGTGAAACACTGAAGGCCACAGAGGATCAAATAGGTAAAGAGATAAGTCCTAATAGAAATCCTTGAACAACCAAAGATACTGAATTCAGCAGATGAAAGGACAAAATATAAAAATTCAAAAACTGAAGCAGGCGAAATGTAAGACAGACATCTAAAAAATGTGATTGACATGAAGTGGAAAATGGCTAAGCAAGAATGGTTAGAGGGAAAAATGTGAGCATTTACAAGCTTTAGAATCACATATGACTAGGGGAAAGATAGATAATGCCTACAGGACAACTGAAGAGCACTTTGGAGAAAAGAGAAGGAGCTGTATGACTAAAAAGAGCTCAGATGGAGCTCATAAGCAAGGAAGGGAAAGCTGAAATGTGGAAGCATTATATAGAGGGGCCATACAAGGAAGATGAACTTGAAGGCAGTATTATAGAAATAGAAGAGGACGTAGATGGAGAGGACGTAGATGAAGATGACATGGGAGATATGATACTGCAAGAATAATTTGACAGAGTATTGAAAGACCTAAGTCAAAGCAAGACCTCAGTAGTAGTTCCATCAGATCTACTGTCAGCCTTGGGGGAAGCCAACCACGACAGAACTTTTCTGTGTGGTGTGCAACATGTATAAGACAAGTGAAATACTCTAGGACTTTAAAAATTACGGAATGATTCCCATTCCAAAGAAAGCAGGTGTCGACTGGTGTGAATATTAGTGAATTTTTAGTTTAATAAGTTATGGATGCAAAATCCAAACCTGAATTCTTCACAGAAGAATGGAAAAACTGGTAGAAGCCAACAACGGGGAAGACCAGTTTGGATTCCAGAGAATTGTCGGAACACGAGAGGCAATACTAACCCTACAATTTTCTTAAAAGATAGGATCAGGAAAGGCATTTGTAGACTTAGTGAAAGCTTTTGTGAAAACTGAGTGGAATACTGTCTTTGAAATCCAGGAGGTATCAAAGATAAAGTACGTGGAGAAAATGGTATTTACAAGTTTCGTAGAAACTAGGCGACAGTTACAATGGTCGATGGATTTGAAAGGGAAGCAGTGCCTGAGAGTGAGTGAGGCATGGTTGTAGCCTGTTTAAGATGCTTCACTGATTGAGTGGAATACTCTCTTTGAAATTCCAATAAGTGGAGTATTCTCTTTGAAGTTCCAAAGTGTGTAATACTCTCTTTGAAATTCAGAAGGTATCAAGGATAAAGTCCGTGGGGTAAAAGGGTATTTACAAGTTTCGTAGAAACCAGGTGACAGTTAACAAGGGTCGATGGATTTGAACGGGAAGCAGTGGCTGAGAAGCGAGGGAGGCATGGTTGTAGCCTGTTTAAGATGCTTCACTGAACGAGCAGTAATGGAAATCAAAGAAATTTTGGAGTAGGAATTGAAGTTCAGGAACAGGAGATAATATCTTTGAGGTTTCACGATGACATTGCAATTCTGTCAGAGACAGCAAAGGACTTGGAAGAGCATTTGAAAGTAATGGACCGTGTCTCGAAAGGCGGATATAAGATGAACATCAAGTGGAAAGTAGAACAATGATCACGGAATGTAATCGGATAAAACTGGGTGATGCTGAGGTTAAAAATGAGACGCTGTTGTTTCGGCAGAAAAATAACAGACAATTACCGAAGGAGAGAGAATATAAAGAGTTCATTGGCAATGGCAAGAAACGCCTTTCTGAAGAAGAGAAATCTGTTAACACTGATTTTAGATACTGGTGTTAGGAAGTCTTTTCTGAAGGTATTTGTCGGAAGTGTAGCCATGTACGGAAGTGTAATATGGACGATAAAGAGTTTACACAAGTAGAGAACTGAGGGTTTTGAAATGTGGTCGAACAGAAGAATGCTGAAGATTATATGGGTACATCACGTAACTATGAGAGGTAATGAACCGAATAGAGGAGACAAGAAATTTGTGGCGCAACTTGACTGAAAGAAAAATCAATTGATGGGCACATTCTGAGACATCAAGAGATCATCAGTTTAGTGTGAGAGGTAAAAATCGTAGAGGGAGACCAACAGATGAAAACAGTAATCAGATTGAAAAGTAAGTAGGCTGCAGTAGTTATTCGGATATGAAGAGCCTTGTACGGGATAGAGTAGCACGGAGAGGTGCATCACAGCAATCTTTGAACTGAAGACCACAACAACAACAACAACAACAACAACATTTCTTTGAGGTGACAAATAAAACTGAACATCGAGTGGCCGTTGAGAAAATCTCTTGATAGTATGTCAGAGTGAGCATATACTTGGTAGCCGCAGTCGTCGCCGGTTTGGATCTTGAGGAGTGTGCAACTGGGCAAAAGTATCGGCAGAGATGTCGCGGCCGGTTAGCGCAGCGCTCAGCACGTGTCGTCGTCGGCATGGTGTCAGGTTGTCGCGGAGCAGACGGCGGGCAGGGCGGAGCAGAACGGAGCAGCTAATGGAGAAGGGCCATTAGTCACGGCGAGGGAGCGCGGAGGCGGCGGAGGCGGCGTAGGCGGAGGCAGCGGAGCTCTCAGCCGCCCCACAGCGCGCCGGGCCACAGTTCAGTTCCCACACCGCGGCCACAATCACTTTCCGACACTCTGCGCGACGCTTTTCCCCGACTGGGACATCTCACTCCTCGGGGGGCGACAGTCCGCTGACCTTCGCTTCAACAAGCTCTGAGTGGAGTGCGATCTAAGAGGCGTGATAAAAGCCCACGGCAAGTGAATTTTCTCAGCAGCAGCTACTGACGCTACTATCATTTGATGTAATTTGTCCGATAGCCTGATCCATTGAGATAGGCAGCGTCAAGATGTGACACAGACTGGCTTGTCTGTTAGAGTCCAGAGCCGATAGATCAGTGGTTCCCAACCTGGGGTAAATACTCCCTGAGGGGTAAAATGAGAAGTAAAAACGAAACGATTCGATTCTGTATTAGCCACGAAACTAAATTATTTTCAAAAGGTGATTATTGTTATGACAGTGTTATAAGTTATCAATAATTACTTTCTCAGCTACTAGAATTAGTGAGGTGGAGGTTGCACGTTCCTCACATAATCAACCCACCACACACATATGTTGTGCTCTGAAACTTCCTGGCAGATTAAAACTGAGTGTCGGACCGAGACTCGAACTCGAGACCTTTGCCTTTCGCGAGAAAATGCTCTATCAACTCAGTTACCCAAGCACGACTCAAGCCCCGTCCTCACAGCTTTAATTCCGCCGGTACCTCGTCTCCTACCTTCACTCAATGTTGTGCTTTGCTCCTTACATCGCTGGAGATGCAAGTGAGGCATATACGTGACAAATACTAAATATGTCAACTAAATATCTTTTCCAAGTTGTGGATAGTACCTGCAGTATGTCTTTTCCAAGCTGAGGATAGTACCTGCAGTAGACCACAATTTCCTTCATTACTCGCTTTGAAATAGATAAATGAATTAATTGATGGCATGACACAGTAGTAATTACGTAAGAATTGCTATAGTGCTGTACATAGTTCTATTATTGGTATTATTTTTACTACGAGGGTGAGTCAAATGAAAACCTTAAATACTTTTTTAAATACTATTTGCTGTGCAGAAGTAGTACTAAGCTGCATCACGTTTCAACATTATCTCCCCCACGCTCAATGCAAGTTCTCCAGCGCTTACGAGGTGCATAAATTTCTTTAGAGAAAAAATCTTTTGGTAGTCCAAGCAAGCACTCATGTGCCGCGTGGCGTACCTCTTCTCCCATAGCATCTTTGAGTGGTCCAAACATATGGAAATAATTTGGGGCAAGGTCTGGTGAGTATGGTGGATGAGGAAGACACTCAAATTGCAGGTCTGTGATTCTTGCAACTGTTGTACGGGCAGTGTGGGGCCTTGCATTCTCATATTGCAAAAGAACATCTGCTGACAGCAATCCACGTCGCTCCGATTAGATTTCAGGCCGCAGATGATTTTTTAGGAGACCTGTGTATGATTCACTGATGACAGTGGTCCCTCTAGGCGTATAATGCTCAAAAACGGGGCCTTTTTCGTCACAAAAGAGAGTCAGTATAACCTTCCCTGCTGATGGTTCTGTTCGAAACTTCTTTGGTTTTGGTGATAAGGAATGGCGCCATTCCTTGCTCGCTCTTTTCGTTTCCGGTTGGTGGAAGTGAAACCCAGGTTTCGTCCCCAGTAATGATTCTTGCGAGGAAGCCATCACCTTCTCGTTCAAAGTGCGGAAGCAGTTCTTCACAACCATCACCACGTCGCACTCTCATTTCAGGAGTCGGTTGCCATGGCACCGATCTTGCAGACACTTTGTGAAACTGGAGCATATCATGCACAGTGTGGTGTGCTGACCCATGACTAATCTGTAAACATGATGCAATGTCATTCAGTGTCACTCGGCGGTCTTCCTTCACTATGGCCTCGACTGCTGCAATCTTCTGTGGAGTCACAACTCGTTGTTCCTGAACTGGACGAGGAGCATCTTCCACTGAAGTCACACGATTTGCGAACTTACTACTCCATTCGTAGATTTTCTGTTGTCACAAACTTGCATCACCGTACTAAACCTTCATTCGTCGATGAATTTCAATAGATTTCACACCTTCACTATGCAAAAGCAGTATAACAGAACGCTGTTCTTCCCTGGTACAAGTCACAATTGGGGCAGCCATCTTTATATTGGTACTGCGACGGTATGTGTGAATCTGCAATATGCTGCCACCTATAGGTCATTCTGCATGCTGTTTGTAGCATGCTTACCAACTTACAGGATAACGGCGCAAAATTTCGATTTGTTATTACAAATTTAATGTTTTCATTTGACTCACCCTCCTATTACTAGAGTGGTTAGACACAAAGCATTAACAACGTGAAGTCATCAACTTCAGAAGTAAGGAGTGCTGCAATAAAGTGATGCACGAATAGTAAGTATAGCACCCTCATCAAGACTGGTTTGAATTTAAATGGGGTTGCGGTGTGCAGGCCAAGCCAGTGCCGTAATGGAAAGGAGGAATGCAGGGGAAGCATGTTTGGTAGCAATTGAGTACGCTCTTTTCTGAACGCGAGTTGTGGGTGGCACCTGGTATGCGCCACGAATTCCTTCGTCATTCATTCTAAAACACACACACACAAAATAACTATCTTTCATCATTTTATCAATAAAGGTGTTCCGAGAAAAGTCTTTCATTCTTCTGTTTAGTTAGATGCTAAATTTGATTATTTTATGGTAATGTATGGGGTGGGGGTGGGGGGGGGGCAAAAGAGGTGGAGAGTGGGGGCGGGAGTACCTGCTAATGTCTGATTGCACTCGGGGTAAAGGTCCAAGAAAGGTTGGGAATCACTGCGCTAGAGTGATATTGTGCTTACTGCGTCTGTGGCGCTTCATGGACATCGAACAAAGAGTGAATACTAAGTTTCGTTTAAAATTGCACAAAAGGCGGTGAAGAAACTCATACAATGTTGAAATTGCTGTATGGAGGTAATACTGTAACTCTGAAGGCCGTTTCCAAATGATACGAGCGATTTAAAAGCGAAAGTGAGTTGGTAGAAGACAAGGGACTTTTGGGACATCCAGCAACCTCAGAAGCGGAAGAAAACGTGCCACATGTAGGAAAAATTGTGCGTTGCAATATGCGAATAACTATTCGAGAGCTTACCGAAGGTCTTAGCATCTCGTATGGGTCCGTGTAAAGCATTTAAACGATAGTTTGCAAATGAGATGTGTGATAGCAAAATTTTTTCCCAGTTTAATGAACGATCAAAGAATAATTCCGCATGTTGGTTTGCACGGTGTTGAAGAATCGTCTTCATTCAGATCCGGACTTCACGTTGTGAACTGTAACTGGAGATGAAACTTGGGTTGCGCGACTGCTACGGTCGCAGGTTCGAATCCTGCCTCGGGCATGGATGTGTGTGATGTCCTTAGGTTAGCTAGGTTTCAGTAGTTCTAAGTTCTAGGGGACTGATGACCTCAGATGTTAAGTCCCATAGTGCTCAGAGCCATTTGAACCATTTGACCCAAACTTGGGTCGAAGTATTTGGACCCGGAGCCAAACATTCAGATTTCCCAATGGATATCGAGTGAACGTCTTTGCCCTGAATCAATACGTCAGTCAAAGGTAAGCTCTTTGTTTTTTACGATACGGAGGGAAAAGTGCGATCAGGCCTCGTTCCAAGGGGAAACTCCGTAAACGCCAAATTTTACAAGGGCGTGCGGCTGCGTTGGCAAAAGACGTACGAAGAGACCAGAAAAATGGGTCAATGGCTTCCCTCATCATCATGACAACGCGCCGTGTCACACCTCGCTTTTAATTCTCAAGTGTTTTGCCGGAAAAAGTGTCATGGCTTTCCACATCCTCATTATGCTCCAGATTCAGCACGCAAAAATGAAAACCGTGCTTAAAGGAAAAAGTTTAGACATCATTCCTGACTCTGAGAGAGCCACGGTGCAGCAGCTAGACGTCCTTCCAAAAGAAGACTTCCAGAAATGCATCTAGAAATCGATCCAGGTTGCAATAAGTCCATTGTCATCAGAGGACGGCACCCTGAAGGACATTAAATCGAATTCATTATTAGCTTATTATTTTGTTTCTAATAAAGTTATTCACTTTATTTTTGGTCGCATTTCTTACATCAGAGGATACGCACTGGAATTTTGAGAAATTCTTCCACTCTGTGTCATTCATAATTTTCAATCGGTTATTGGTACAGTTTTGCATGTATTATGACGTGAAAACGTGTATTCGCTCGTCGGTCGAAGTTTCTTTTGTGACAAAATACCGTCAGATTTCAATCGATGCTAACTGCGAGACTAATAATGAGTAAAAAACGGATAGATCATGTGTGTACGCATTTGTCGCTCACTATTTGTTTTGCCTATGACATGGCACCGATGTTGGCGTCACCGCAAGATGGTTACGAATTAGCTTAACGTAAAGTTATAAATTAGTGTGGTATGGAAATTCGTTTAGCAAGGATATAGATTCGTTTGTCCTTGTGAAGAGCTTGCGGAGTACTACGAACGCCCAAATTCGGACGAAAAAAGTATTCGCCAGAATATAAGCGATAAACGGTACTGAGATGAAAATTACGAAACGATGAAAGTTTTCGTTCCATATTATTCGTAAATAAGCTCGATATTATAGGAAATGTAAACCAGATGAAAGCTGGCGTTGAAAGCAAGCCAAAAAGCATAAAAAGTCCCGTTCAGAGCGAATGGGACTGCTATGGTAGCACTTAAAACGAAATGGCCCATATCACGCAGCGGATAGCAAAAGTCGAAAATTTTCGTTTAACCACTATACTACTCTGTGGAACCACTCTATTAAAGATATTGATAATTAAATACATGTTAATACTAAAGCCTTGTTATGACTTTATCCAGAGGTTTTCACGAAAAATCTACGGATTAGACCCGAACGACCATAGAGAATTTCTTTTAATATGATTTATGTCACTGTTTATGTTTATTTTTAATTTTTTGCTAAATGTATACCGTATCTATACATTTAAACTGTGTGCTAGCCTTTTCATTTTGAAGCAGCAATTACCCTGAACTTCCTCAATTATTTGTAGGAATTATTCCAACCTCGGTCGTCCCCTACAGTCATACCCCATGAAAGTAATTCCCTGATGAGTTAACACATGTGCTATCATTGCATATCTTCTTCTTGTCTGTGTTGTCTACACATTGCATTTCTCACTGTCTGTGAGATGAATCTCATTTTTTACTTCAGCAATGCACTTTATTTTCAACATCGTTCTCTAATACCAAATCTCGGTATTTCTCTTTTCAGGTTATCAGTAGTTCACGATTCAAGTCCATACAATGCTGTGCTCCAAAAGTATGCCCTCAGAATAGTGTTCCTGAAACTATCGCCTCTGTTCGGTACCACAAGAATTCGTTTAGCAAGGAATGCCATCATTTCCTACCCTGGTTTCCTTCTTACATCCTCCTTGCTTAGTCCATCATGCGTTATTTTTCTTGCAATGGAACAGAATTTCGTCACTTTACCTACTGCGTTGTCCCAAATTTTGCAGTTAATGTTGAACTCATCTCTGATATTCCTTATTACTTTCGCTTTTCCTAGGGTTATTCGTAATGTATTCTTTGTGCAAGTTGGACTGTTAGAATCAAAATGAACATTGTCATTAGCGAATATTATTGGTATCATTTCATCATGAATGTTAATCTCCGTCGCAAATACTTCTTTAGCGTTCATCGCTACCTCTACAATGCACGGGCTGAGCGAATGAGGAGAAATACTGCATCCCGGTCTTATTCCCATTTGGGCTGAACGCGTCTTTCTTTCTCTTCCAGCTTATTACTTCCTCTTGACTTTTATAAATGCTGTACGTGACACTTCTTTCCCAGAGGCTTGTATTAATTTTTCTGAGCATGTCTAATTCATTATGCCACACTACGTTATCAAACATGTGTTTTCTAATTTTACAAATCCTATCAAAATTAATCGATGTACTTGAATTACTGCTTCCACTGTCAAGTGCAAAATCAGAACTGCTTCTTCTTTCGAACTAATTGCCAGCTAACTAACTGTATTAGCAGTAAATAATGTAGATAGCAGAGTGACGTCGCCCACATCGGCTTACCAGTGCGCTCTCTTCTACGACTGGAGAGGTCACTTTTGCACCTCAGTTAAAAGCCCCCTCCCATTTGCAATCTGTCTAATACGAAGCTCTTTGCCTTTCCGATCTGCTATTGGTTCCCAGTGAAACACCACAATACGAATTATAAATAGAGCTGGTCAGCTGGTGCTGTTAGCTGACGATTCAGATTTTCAGACTAGTGCAGTCTCTCCATTTAACTATGCGGTACTATCACAAGAGACAATAATGAAAGCGAACCTATTGCTCTACGACACAGCCTGACGAAGAAAGTGAACCACACAGAGGCGAGGAGGAAATGGAAGGGAAATTTCACGGGATTTGTAGCTATGTGATGTTATGTCTGTAATGACAAAAGGCCGTCAGATTTATGAAGAACTTGGCAGTAATGAGTCCATTTACCAGTATGACGTTGTACCCCATCAGGTCTGATGTATGCACTGATTCGTTTGGGAAATGTGTCAACACGCTGTCAAATCCTCTTCTGAGGCCAGCTGTGTAACAACTGTTATAGCTAGCTTTCGATGTTTTCCATACTGGACGGGGCTCAGGAAGGAAATGGTCCCACAAGTGTTCTACTGTTAACAGAGCAGGACACCTTGGCTGGCCACGGAGGTACCTCAACGTCACGCAGACGGTTGATGAAGACAGGCGTCACGTATGGACGAAATTTTCCAGTTGAGAAATGGGACAAAGATACTGTAACACAGGAGGACGCTGGATGTTCGTGACTTACCGTTGTACCGTCAGAGTTCTTCAGTCATTACGAGCGGTGACCTGAAGTCATATCCAATGGCTCCCGATACCATGACACCAAGAATATCACTGCTGTGACTCCCCAAAACGTTGGAAGACTGAGGCGTCTCCGAAAGTCGGCGCCATTATTGCCAACGACGGTCATCCTCTGTAGTGTAGAACAATTATTCATCGCTGAACACACTGGACCCCATTCATCAGCAGTCTGCGCCTCCCAGTCACAGCATAGTGTCAAGAAAATGTGCTTGTGTTGCTGTTTTAACGGCAGCCTACGCATTGGGTGCTTATTTCCTACAGTGGCTGCTGCTGTCTCCGAACAGTGGTTCCTCTAGAAATTCATGATGGATCAAGTGGTTGCTGTCGAAAAAGGCGATCTACATCGTCTTGCTTTGGTTGGATTTTTTCAGCAGACTTGTTTTTTATATTTTTTTTTTTTTTTTTTTTTTTTTAGGAGCGAAAGCTATGAACATCATATCATCCTGTCGCTGGATCGTATTGGTGGCACGAGGTGTCACCTGCTGTAACGCAGGTCGTGACCACGGTTCTACGATCGATTCTTCAGGAAACCGTTTCCAACAGTTTTACAACCGATGTCAGAAGTGTGTTGTAGCTAACGGTGATTGTCCTTTGTTTCCTGAGGCTATTCACATAACTCTCCACACGCACCTTTATCTACATCCACATCTGTATTTAGCGAGAAGAAGCATACTTCGGGTACCGCTATCCGAGCCGCGCGGAGTGGCCGCGAGGTTAGAGGCGCCATGTCACGGATTGCGAGACACCTCCGGCGGGAGAATCGAGTCTTCCCTCGGACATGGGTGTGTGTTTTGTTCTTAGCATAAGTTAGTTTAAGTAGTGTGTTAGTCTGGGGACCGATGTCCTCAGTAGTTTGGTCCCTTAGGAATTCACACACACACATTCACACCCATAAACACACACACACACACACACACACACACACACACACACACACACACATACAGACATACACACTCACATACACACACACACACACACACACACACACACACACGCACACACACACACACGCACACACACGCCTTTCGTGTTACCTCTGTATTAGCTATAATTTCTGGTATTTCCTTGCTGTCATTTCGCGAGACATCTGTGGAAGCAAATCTTATGTTAGCCGCTTCTTCTCGGAATGCTCTCCTTTGGAATTTCAATAGGAAACCTCTATGTGCTGCATAACGCCCTTCTTTTAACGTCCGTCATAGGAATTTGCTGAATACTTCCTAACGCTCTCGTATCAATTACACGACACCGTGGCAAAACACACGGCTCCTCGTCGGATCCGGTCTATTTGTTCTATAAATACAACCTGGTAAGGATCACAATCGATGAGTAGTACTCAAGGATCAGTCCTACGCTGCGTCTTTCGAGAATGAATTAGGTTTCCTTAAAATTGTTCTTTTGAATCGCAGCCTAATTTTGCTACTAGACTATATGTTTCTTACAATGGCCACTAAGAGTAATAGAAAACAAAGTGTCAGCCACATGAAATGACATTAAAAGCGAGTAATAATGGTTCACTGTGCTTGAGACCCAAACCACACTGCCGAAAAAATGCATTAGTACACGTCGAAAGACGACGTCGACTTTGATCCGATGACTGCATATGCCACGTGGGGGACAGTGGATGTCCTGTTAATGGCTTCAAAGTCGTACGCCAACAGATAGTGTAGTAGAATAGCTACCTGTGTGTGTCTAGCCTTAAATAGGGAGAGCTCCCAGCCTAAAGCCTCAGTGTGCTGCAAATATATGAAGGAAACAGGCAACCATACCACGGAGACGCACTCGTGCTTCCTACAGCCAACAGAGAGTTTCAAAGGGGTCACATCGGGGCCTTCCGAGTGGCGGAATGGTCCTTTCGGAGAAATACCACACACGTTGGATGTGCCGCTTTAGTTGTGCAACGACGCTGGTGTCAGTGGATACGTGAAGATTCTCACTATCGTAGACGAGGTTCTGGACGTCCACGCAGCACAGACACCAGCCATGATCGTCATATTGTAAGGGCAGCAGTCGCAGATCGTGCAGCTACCATAGCACAGATAAGAGATAAGAGGCCTTGTTTCCGGCCTTGTTTCCCCGGACGAGTCAACATGAGCTGTTGAGAAATGTCCTTAGCTGTGGGACTACGGAAAACACACCTCTACCCCGTCTTCCATTCACGCCACAGCATCGACGTGCACGGCTCGTATGGTGTCATCAAATAATCACGTGGAAGGTGGAATCGCGTGCCGTGGTCTTTAGTGACGAAAGCAGATTCTGCCCGCACGCAAGTGATGGACGTCAGCGAATACGAAGTGGATCTGGTGAGTGCTGTCTCGCAGAGTGCATTCATCCAAGACACACTGGCCCCACTCGGGCCTTATGGTCTGTGGTGCGATATGCTACAACTCTCGTTCACCTTTGGTGTTTTTGGAGGGGGCGCTAATCAGCGATCGGTAGGTGCAGAATCTTCTAGACCGGTTCGTTTACCGCTCTTGCAACACGAAGGTTGTTCCAACACGATAACTTTCGACCGCACACTGACCTTGAAAGTCAACGTACTCTGCAAGACGTGCACCAACTTCCCTTACCAGCATGACGTCAGTATTTCTCCACCATCGAATACGTGTGGGATATGATGGGACGAGAAGTGAATCGTGCGACTCGTCAGCCTATAACTCTTAAGTGAACAAGTAGGGTAGGTATGGATTAACGTATCCCAGGGCAGTATAGGCCATCTGTAAGATCGACTGGATGCCAGAATCAATCAGAGCTCTTGTGTTATCGATCTGTAAATGTAGTAGTTACATGTACTCCATATGCACTGTTGCAACCACAAATCTTGAGTGAACTGGAATCCTCTAAAAGGGTGTACTAATATTTTCCGGCAGCGTATTACTACTTCCCTCCCGAGTAATAGAACGTAGTGGAAAACAATCTCCAGAAATAAAAGACGTCAATAATAAGAAACAAATGTCTTGTTTGCGTCATTGGAACTACAGCGGATGGATGTTTCCAATTCAATGGCCAAACAGTACGTGCAATAAACAGAGCGAGGAAATAACAGCAGGTCAGTGCTACATATGTTTGACACAATATTTACTAAGAGCGTCAATTAAGAAATAGATGGATTTTAGCATAGCAGACTAGTAAATGCAAATATTGAGTGTTCTGCGTGCTACGGTGACTTTCGGAGGAGTAATTTTAATTTTAAAGCAACCATGGAAACGGCACCTGCTTTGCATTACTGTTCACTGGCAGCTAAACCAAACATTAAGTCCTACTGGTGACCCCACATTTACACAGAGGCAATGCGAACTTGACATTGGACGGTTGCACATTCATTTTCCTGAAAAGAAAACGGAAAAGCTAAACCTATATGCTGTGTATTTCCCGATACAAAACAGCACATCAATTATTTTAAGTACTCCCAAACAGATTTGAAAAATTACTTTGTTGTTGAAGCAGGTTTCCAAAATTTTGTTATTGCGAAAAAAAGTAAAATGACTAAATACGTTTCTTGGAAGCTTATAAATAAACTACTGTTTTTGAATTTTACATTTTATATCTACCTCAACTACAGTTAACACAATATCATGAAACAGAACTGAGGCAGAAAACGGAAATATGCCTTAGAGCAGGAAATATCGTCCTGTCATAACCATGTATTTCAGTTCAAGAAAAAATAACCCTATGCAACAATTTCGCTTTATAGACCAAATGTGATACAGCTTAAACAGATTCCACATGTAAATAGTTCCAAACTAATGTAGAAGTAATTTCATTCATCAACATGTATACTCAAAAGGAAGCATAGATGCTGATTTACAGATCCAGATAGGCGAGTTTTCTGCAAATTATTTTGGTTAAAAGTTTCAATGTCTTTGCGAAGTTGTACAGATATCTATCGGTTTTGAGTTCTAATCTATGAGAGGCGCTTTGGATTTTACAAGAATTGGAAATTTGTGGTATGGTCTTATGGGACCAAACTGCTGAGGTCGTCGGTCCCTAAGCTTACACACTACTTAATCTAACTTAAACTAACTTACGCTAAGGACGATACACACACCCACGGCCTAGGGGGGACTGGAACCTCCTATGGGGGGAGTTGCGCAAACCGTGACAAGACGCCCTAGACCACGCGGCTACCCCGCGCTGCTTACAAGAATTCTTAGCAGTTTACCGGCAATGCCACACTCCCTGTTCCACTTCCTCTTTTATCTGTATCAACATTTATATACAACCGTGCTGCAGTCTAAGAGAACACAATAAATACGTAAGGCTTTTGAGTCTAATACTCATTAAGATTTTCATGTGTGTTAACTGAGAAACGACACTAGCTCAGCTTCCTATTCTCAACCGGCAAACATTCACGCTATGAACATTTTGCTCACAGAAATCTGAAAACACTCGGCATCAGTATATGTGTGCTGTGTTCTGATGAAATGACATATAAATGAAGAAATTAGAAAAAAGTTAAATGCACTTACACTCCGCCACCATAGCAAGAACCAAACTAAATGGCTTCGTAGTTACACAATCAGATTAATATTAGGAACCTATGTAGTTCACATTTCCTTACGATCGTCGAAACGTACATTTCGCAATGTCATGCACAGGGAATGCTACGATCTTTTCTACTAACGAATACATAACCGATGTACGGGTAATCAAAAAGTCAGTATAAATTTGAAAACTTAGTACACCACGGAATAATTTAGATAGAGAGGTAAAAATTTACACACATCCTTGGAATGACATGGGGTTTTATTACAACAAAAAAAAAAAACAAAGTTCACAAAATGTCCGCCAGATGGCGCTGGACAGCAAAACGTCAGTGACGGCGCATGACAATCGTGTACAAAAGGAGCTGTAATGAGAGAGAGAATCAGATGCGCCAGCAGTCGCAGCATGTTGACGTTACCTGAAAAGGCGCTTTTAGTGAAGCTGTATTATCAGACACGTGAAAGATCTCTTGCGCGCATCGTTTGGTGATGATCGTGTGCTCAGCCGCCACTTTCGTCATGCTTGGCCTCCCAGGTCCCCAGACCTCAGTCCGTGCGATTATTGGCTTTGGGGTTACCTGAAGCCGCAAGTGTATCGTGATCGACCGACATCTCTAGGGATGCTGAAAGACAACATCCGACGCCAATGCCTCACCATAACTCCGGACATGCTTTACAGTGCTGTTCGCAACATTATTCTTCGACTACAGCTATTCTTGGGGAATGATGGTGGACATATTGAGCATTTCCTTTAAAGAACGTCATCTGTGCCTTGTCTTACTTTGTTAAGCTAATTATTGCTATTCTGATCAGATGAAGCGCCATCTGTTGGACATATTTGGTTCTAATAAAACCCCATGTCATTCCAAGCATGTATGTCGATTTGTACCTCTCTATCTACATTATTCCGTGATTTATTCAGTTTTCAAATTTATACTGACTTTTTGATCACCCGGTACTTCTACGAACGCGGTGCTCTTCCTCTGGTAATGAAGATGTCTGTGATGGGTTAAAAGCTAAATTTTTATCTTCTTCTAAGGTAAGTACGTCTGTATCTTGAAGATAAGCAATGTCTCGGGACATAATGGAGAAACATTTTTCTCTTCACTGTACCATTCTTTCCTGATTGATGAGGACGCTTTCGCTTAGGAGCTCCTCGTCCAAGACGTAAAGGCCCAAGGGATGCCTACCAGCCACCGTGTCATCCTATGCCTGACGGAGTTTTGGAGGGTCATGTTATCGGCACAACGCTCTCTCGGCCGTTTTGCAAACTTTCCAGACTGTGGAGCAGCTGCTATTCGCTCAAGTAGTTCTTCAATTAGCATCACGAGGCTGACTGCACACCGGAACAGTCCTATCAAGGAAATATCCTTGGCAGTAAAGAAGTAGAGCCCTGTTTCTCAACATGGCATCCATCTATGATAAACACTGAACTACGGACGAGGACACCTTCCTTACACAGATTTCATTATATCTCATGGAGTAATTATCACGGTACTCGGGATTGGGAGTTTTTGTTAAATTCTATATATGCAGTGATTAATAAAAAAAACTGAACACTACAATATTATTTACTCTGTTAAATACTGTGGGCAAGCATGAGACTCTGAAATAAACCAATACCAGGGTAACATGCGTACGGACATCGGCTATTCCGAAGTACGCACGAAATAATATTTTATACACAGCACTCGACTCACCGCCTTCTAACAGATAGTTCGCGGGAGCGCTGCTATTATGTAGAGAAAACATGCGCGCTTTTACGCAAACTATAATGAATAACTTGGTTCTCAGGGGTTACTGGTCATTTATGTACCAACATTCACAAAGAAACTGATATATTTGTTATGTTTATTAAACAGAATATTTACCTGTATTTACTATTCGTTATCTGTAGGACAAAAACTGAATTCTCATCTGCCGTTAAGAGGCCAATCTGAAACGTATTGAACTCATTCAGTACGCAAACATTAATGAATGGAATCTGTCTTTACTTTACTAGGTTTTAAACTATTAAAAGATCAAAATAGAGAAGTCTCCTGCATTTACATTTAATATGACAGACTGAATTTCTAACTAAAAAATATTGTCAGTGTAATTGCCGACCAATTGCTGCTTGGGAAAGAGAGCTCCCTGCAACGCGAAGTTCTGAAATAGAGTTATTAATTACAATAAATGGTGGCTATTTTGGGAGGTGCTCACTACTTCAATAACCAACACTTTCTAATAACAATTGGACATATATTCTGATAACTTACAGACAGACTTACGTTAAATATCAGACTGTGATACAATGGCGGCCTTCCGCTACACGAAGCAAGCTAGGAAAAAAAGTCTAACAAAAAAAAAAAAAAATCTCTGTTCGTCTTCATCTACACTCATGCTCATAAATTAAGGATAATTGCAGAATGTGGTGCCGGACAACGTGGTGGCACTACACAAAACTGGCGCTAATAGCATAGGCACATAGGGAACATACACGACACATATCTGTAAGCCACAATATACATAAATAACCTTGTCACTGACATCGGAAGATCACTGAGGCTTTTTGCAGATGATGCTGTGGTGTATCGAGAGGTTGTAACAATGGATAACTGTATTGAAATGCAGGAGGATCTGCAGCGAATTGACGCATGGTGCAGGCAATGGCAATTGAATCTCAATGTAGACGAGTGTAATGTGCTGCGAATACATAGAAAGATACATCCCTTATCATATAGCTACAAAATAGCAGGTCAACAACTGGAAGCAGTTAATTCCATAAATTATCTGGGAGTACGCATTAGGAGTGATTTAAAATGGAATGTTCATATAAAGTTGATCGTCGTTAAAGCAGATGCCAGACTGAGATTCATTGGAAGATTCCTAAGGAAATGCAATCCGGAAACAAAGGAAGTGGGTTACAGTACGCTTGTTCGCCCAGTGCTTGAATACTGTTCACCAGTGTGGAATCCGTATCAGATAGGGTCGATAGAAGAGATAGAGAAGATCCAACGGAGAGCAGCGCGCTTCGTTACAGGATCATTTAGTAATCGCGAAAGCGTTACGGAGATGATAAACTCTAGTGGAAGACTCTGCGGGAGAGACGCTCAGTAGCTCGGTACGGGCTTTTGTTAAAGTTTCGAGAACATACCTTCACCGAGGAGTCAAGCAGTATATTGGCTCTCCTACGTATATCTCGCGAAGAGACCATGAGGATAAAATCAGACAGATTAGAGCCCACACAGAAATATACCGACAATCCTTCTTTCCACGAACAATACGAGACTGGAATAGAAGGGAGAACCGATAAAGGTACTCAAGGTACCCTCCGCCACACACCGTCGGGTGGCCTGCGGAGTATGGATGTAGATGTAGATGTAGATGTATTGATGATAAGTTGAGAAAACCGTCCCGAAGTACACGTTCTACAAAACGCCACTGTTTCGTGCGTATATACCCCGATATAAATATGGGATATGAACACCATCCACACGTACACAGGCCGCACAACGTGTTGGCAAACTCTGGATCAGGTGGTCAAGCAGCTGCTGGTGGCGTGACTAGGGCCTCCAGTCGGGTAGACCGTTTGCCGGATGCAAATCTTTCTATTTGACGCCACTTTGGTGACTTGCGCGTCGATGGGGATGAAATGATGATGATTAGGACAACACAACACCCAGTCCCTGAGCGGAGAAAATCTCCGGCCCTGCCAGGAATCGAACCCGGGCCCTTAGGAATGACATTCTGTCGCGCTGATCACTCAGCTACCGGGGCGGACAGCTGCTGGTGTATAGTCTCCAATTCTTGCACAAGTGCCTGTAAGAGCTCCTGAAGTGTTCTAGGGGTTAGGAGAAGTGTAGCAATACGTCGACCGAGAGCATCCCAGACGTGCTCGATGGGGTTTAGGTCTGGAGAATAGCCAGGCCACTCCATTCGCCTGATATCTTCTATTTCAAGGTACTCCTCCACGACGGCAGCTCGGTGAGGCCGTGCGTTATCATCCATCAGGAAGAATGCGGGACCCACTGCACCCCTGAAAAGGCGGACATACTGTAGTAAAATGACGTCCCGATACACCTGACCTGTTACAGTTCCTCTGTCAAAGACATGCAGGGGTGTACGTGCACCAGTCATAATCCCACCCCACTCCTCAAACCACGACCTTCATACAGGTAACTTTCAAGGACATTAAGGGGTTCGTATCTGGTTCCTGGTTCACGTCAGATGAAAACCCGGCGAGAATCACTGTTTAGACTATACCTGGACTCGTCCGTGAAGATAACCTGGGACCACTGTTCCAATGGCAACGTACTGTGTTCTTGACACCAGGCTTTACGGGCTCTCCTGTGACCAGGGTTCAGTGGAATACACGTCGCAGGTTTCCGGACGAATAAACCATGTCTGTTCAGTCCTCTGTAGACAGTGTGTCTGGAGACAACTGTTCCAGTTACTGCGGGAAGGTCCCGAGCAAGGCTACCTGCAGTTCTCCGTGGCCTCTGCGGGTACTGATGGTGAGATATCGGTCTTCTTGTGCTGTTGTACACTGTGGACGTCCCGTACTGTAGCGCATGGACGCGTTTTCTGACTGCTGAAATCGTTGCCATAATCTTGAGATCACACTTTGTGGCACACGGAGGGCCCGTACTACCACCTGCTGTGCTTGACCATCCTCCAGTCGGCCTAGTATTCTACCCCTCATAACGTCATCAATATCTGTTCTTTGAGCCATTTTGAACAAACAGTCACCATTAGCACGTCTGGAAACGTCTGCACACTTGCACACTGCACTGTACTCTCACATGCACCAACACATCTCTGCGTATATGGACTGCTGCCAGCGCTACCGTGCGACGATCGCAGGTCAAATGCACCGCATGGTCATACCCCGAGGTGATTTAAACACGCAAACCGTCGACCAGAGCGTTGTTTCATCATGTATCAGCATTATCCTTAATTTATTAGCACGAGTGTACATTACACAGATACTATAAACAATAGGCTATTTGTTAAACGCATCGCTGTTTGCGAGCTTTACAGATAATAAACTGAACTTCTTAAAATTTGATATTCATCGCGCACACTGACGCAGTCTTTCAGTAATTTGTAGTTAACACGTCACTATTTTTAACACACAAGAAACCCTTTTAATTTTTCTCTAAATGTCAATTTAGTTAGATTATGCTCGTTAGTGTTAGGTACGTGTTCAGTCTTTACCACAATACATACGGAATGATACTGTTGCCAGATAACTACCGTCCCGCACACCCAATCGGACGAAGGCTACGCTTCAGCGATTTATTTGGGAAACACTGAAACATCTTCCGTACAGCCCGATTCCTTCACTGTGTGATATTCACTTCTTTGGCGACCTGAGGAGAGGAATTGGACTGGACGTCGGTTTCGGTCGGACGAGGAACTACAAGAGCGGGTGCGGTTTTGGATTTGTCAGAGGCTGACCGCGTTCTACGAAGTAGGAGTTGATCGTTTCGTCTCCCAGTTTTAACGCGTGGGGTGATTACTATGACTACTTTCGAATGGTACAATTCCATGTTCCCACTTCAGCGGGTGTTTGGTTTTCATGTAACTGCGCCTTATAGTAGTAACATATTGATGAAAAGCTAGTATCGCCTACATCAATTATACTGTAATGAGAGTTACATTACAATGATTTAAGAGCGACGTGATGAGTTACTTGAGTACAATAACACATGTAATCCCTGTCACAGTACTCTTTAAAGCCTGTGCTATTTTAAGTGAGCGGGATTCACCTTACGAGAAAGGATTTTCGCTTAGATATCGACCGCGTGTACCTGAATGGTGGCAAATCACACTTACATCCACTCTGTGATAACAATGATCCGTCAAGTAAGTTCGAAATGCAATCACACGTCAGGATGGATCAAAAGGTAACCAGAAGATGCTACCAAAGTGACAATAATACGGTCGCCAGCCCAATTAGGCATTAACTGAGTTTCTTCCCTGTACAAGTTGGTATATATTCATGCAAAACAACAAGTTGTAACACTGCATACTATAGTAGAATTTTAGAACCAGAAAATCTATTGAACTGATAGTTTCACGTTCTGTGCTGATATGGGAAATCATGAATACATAACATTACACTATAATGTTTACTACAAAACTTTATACTGTCTACAAATCTGACTAAAATCGGGCATAGGTTATCCTAGAAATTGTACTTTCGTGCCACACACAAAATGTCTATTTTGAAAAAGATAAAACACTGATAAATTTTGACTTTTATATTGACTTTAACTTTTGCTGGTCAAACTAATTTAGAACACTTCAGAATACAAATGAATGAGGGGGGAGGGGGACCATGAAACTGTTATGATTGCTGCATTTAAAAAAATGATTACTGAATTCATTATTCATTCAAGATTTCCAGTATATAAGTTACTACTCCTTTCATCTTATTTACTGCTCATTTAAATGCCTTTAAATCCGTCTCGAAATAATAAACTTCATTACTATCTCAATACTAAAGTTATGTTTCGAATTCGTTAGACCTTCGCTATTCATTTACTGGTTCATTAACAAAACATTTCTTTAGATACCATTCTAATATAGCTAGTTCTTCAAGTAATTATTATTAACATAATTTTTAATTTTCTTTTCGGGACACTCGGATTACACAACGTTTGGAAAGGACCCTGCCTAGGTTAGTTGTGAGGATAATTAAATGATGGGAAAGTTCCGGTAAAATTTCGGTTATTATTGCACCAAACAAACACAGTTCACTCTCTGATCCATACGAATACAGTACTAAAAGTTTCAACCTGCTAGTATCGATGCGGCGGTTGGCTGGCGGCAAGATGGTGAGGCACAGAGCACACACACAACCACAGCTATTGCTCTTGACGTATAGCCACTTTAATTCTTCTTAGCGTCGCAATACTTTTCCATTTAGTGCCTATGGAATTTTGCCATGCTATGCGGGCATTGGAACGGCATACCCGAGGCTCAGTGAAGCTATGTCTTCCACGAGAGCCTCCTCGCTCCAGAAGATGTAGCTCAAACCAGTGCCAAACTCCAACAACAATAGTGCCCGTTGTGCCGTGCAGTGCCCTTGCGCGCTTTTTCCCGCGCTCGGCTGCCATCCACCTTTTACCGCTACCTGAGAGACCGGGTATTAACCCGAGGTTTTGCATTCTACATATCCTAACACATTGCCTACGTATGGACCAGACGCACAGTTACAAATTTAAACATCTTACAACAGTTTCAACATTTGTTACATTTCAATTCTAATACAATATTACTTGACATTTGACATAAACATTAATATTCACTTTGAAACTTATTTACTGTTTTCTTAACATAATGGCATGAAACAAAAAAGAAATGAAATCAGAACATCAATTACACAATTTCATCGTAAAATCAAATGAATAGAATTGCTTATATGTACAATTGTACAGAGACGTTGTTGTATTCTCTGTAGTCTGGTTATGTTTTGCTTGTTTCACTTACACAAGAAATTGAGAAAGAGAAGAGAAGAACTGCTGCCTTTCATTAGGACTGCACTGATTTAATGAGGACGTGCCGTTCCGGAAGTATTGCATTTCCACAAGTACCAGTGTGAATAGCATACAGGCTTCTGAACAGAGGAGCTGAGGCAATGAATTATGTCGGTCACCCTACTCTAGTAGCTGAATGTAAGATTTTTGTGTATAAACTAATAAAGGGACCCAGATCCACCTACACCAGCCACGTTAAATTTAACGAACTTGTTCTCTTACAATACATGCGTTATAAACATTATTCCTTGAAGTAGCAGGATTAGTATGTTTGAAATCTTTTGTCAAAGGGATTTCATTGGTAACAATTTTTCAGATAACATTTCTTTGGAGTTATTTAAAGAACAATGTACAGATTTAAATATGGATTTCCGCCAGTTTCACTCATTCATCCTATGCTTTCATCAATAGTGTCTGTCTAAAAGCACGATTTCTAACTTCTGAATTTCGTGAATTGTTGATGGTAGGAACTGTGTATTGTGACTACCTTTGAAACATTATATACCCACGTGGAAAATTAAAGATTTACAAGAAGGCCCATAATGCCCCATCTGCCATTTTAGCTCCTCCACACCTGCTCGACGATTAATTGATAGAATTAGTTTATTTACGACGAACACTACTAGGGTAACCCATCCTTAGCTATTATATGTTTGTGCGGTACCCAAATAAAATAGTAATAAGTAAAAAAAAAACTAAGAACGTGCAACTAATAGCACTGGATTTTAAACTTTCGCGAGTGATCTTTTCACACTAGAGCATCGCAGGCCCGATCTGTAAACTAAAACACATGGAAAACCGAAGCGTACTTCATCTAGGGTTACTGTTAAAATACGTAGAAACGTGTCTTCAAATATGATTCTTGATATACAATGTTCGTCCCTACGCACGTGTTGTCCTGATTTCATATTGGTAAACTGGATGAAAGAGGGGAGGCTTCATTTTGGCCATGTGCGTGTATTAGTGAATACGTATCATTACTGGTGAGACCCACCCTATCACTGAACTGTTCACCGTAGCTACTGTTGTCCATGTTAGTTTGTTGTCGATTCTGATGAGAACAACCTTATCACTTAACTTCTCACAGTAACTCGCTCCCTACCATACCTTCCTATTCACAACGAATACTATTCCCGCTATACAGCAGAAGAAAATGGTATAACGAGATTAGAATTCGTCCTGAATAGGAAGGTAGGGCAGAGAGTGAGTTACTGTAAACAGTTCAGTGATAGGGAAGCAGAAGCTGGAGAGATGGGGAATTTGATCGTGTGGTATCGTGGGCCGGGAGTCCCTACGTGTAGAATTTCGGCCGGCGAGTTGCAAGTCTTTTTAGTTGACAGCACAGTGAGCGGGATTGAAGAATAAAGTAGATGAGCTCCTGGTTTGTATAGATGACACTGAATCTAATAATGTAATAGATATACCATGCCTCTCTGAGCATCATATTGAGTCTGATAGGGAAAAGGTATATATCAGTGTTTATAAACTAGCTGCACATATGAGTAGAGAGAATAAGGTGCGAGGAGGAGCTGCTACATATGTCAAAGTTATCATTGCGTAGAAAGCTTAGATACAAAAAAGTTTTGTCCAGAGCAACATACAGAAGCATGTGCCTGTCAACTTAAACTGAAGGAGGGCTCTTTTATAATTGTAAGAGTGTATAGGTCCCCTTCAGGAAACTTTCCTTTAATCCTGGAAAACTGGGATGCCTTGTTGTGCTATCTGTGAGATAGGGGAAAGCAAATTATTATTTGTGGGGACTTCAGTGTTGATTCATTGAAAGAGTGTAATAGGAAGAATGACCTGGAAGTCTTGCTCGGTTCTTTCAATTTGACATCTGTCATTAATTTTCCTACTCGGGTACTAAAGGACAGCAACAAATTGATAGGTAACACTTTTATAGACCAAGATAGGTTTAAAAACATAAATTCTTGTCCTGTTGAGATTGGGCTTTCTGATCATGATGCTCAGCTAGTTACAGTATATGACATAGCTCCATACAGTAATTCAAGACTACCCTCCAAAGTTGTGCATTCAATTAATGACTCAACAATTAGAAACTTCAGAGTAAATCTTCAGCAGTTCGACTGGGATGAGGTGTACAGGGAACCCAATGCGAATTTAAAATATAACTTATTTCATGATACACTTGTAAGAGAATTTGAAAACTGTTTCCCCAAGAAAGTAGTTGAATCTAATTATAAGAAACTATGCAAAAAACCTTGGCTTGCTAAAGGAATAAAATATCTTGTAACCACAAAAGGGAACTGTATCTAACAACAAGAAAGAGCAATGACCCAGAAACAGCCAAATATTATAAAAACTACTGTGCTACATCAAGAAAGGTTATTAAAAAGTCAGGAGGCATGTGCATCATGTCTGAGATTAATACCTCTGATAACAAAATCAAAACAATTTAGAATATTATTACAAGGGAAACAGGACAACCAAGAGTACAGGAAGACGGCATCACCATCAAAGCGAATGGAAACTTGATAAACAACAAGCTGGAAGTCGAAAACATTTTGAATAATCATTTTTTAAACCTTGTAGAGAAAATAAGATCTAAATGTTCATTATAAGAAGTAAGGCAGTTAATGGAAGAGGTCTTACCCACACCATTTGATACAATTGAAGTTCCACCCACCTCTCCATCTGAAATTAGGAAGATAACAAACTCTTTCAATGGGATTGATGGCATTTCCAGCAGGATAATAAAAGCTTGTTCCCAAGAAATAAGTGGGATTTTTAGCCACATATGTAATAGCTCTCTGAAGCAGGGCATTTTCCTAGATAGACTGAAGTATGCCATTGTTACACTACTGCATAAAAAAGGGGACACGTCTGATGTCAACAACTACCGCCCAATCTCTCTTCTGACTGCCTTATCCTAAAGTCTTGAAAAAGTAATGTATTGTAGAATAGCTTCACACCTTTGTAAAAATAAAGTTTTAACTAAATGTCTGTTTGGATTCCAAAAGGGTTTTTCAACGGAAAATGCTATATATACTTTCACTAATGAAATATTAAATGCTCTGTGTAACCAGAAGTCACCCATTGGGATTTTTTGTGATCTATCAAAGGCTTTTGATTGTGTAAATCATGGAATACTTCTAGATAAACTCAAGTATTGTGGTATGAATGGGACAGTGCTCAAATGGTTTAAATCATACCTAACTGGAAGAGTGCAGAAAGTTGAAATAAACAGTTCACATTATATGCAAAAAACTGGTGATTTCGCAGACTGGGGAACAATCAAGAATGGGGTGCCGCAAGGTTCGGTCTTGGGTCCCTTGCTGTTCTTAATATATATTAATGACTTGCCATTCTATATTCACGAAGATGTAAAGCTAGTACTTTTTGCCGATGATACAAGTATAGCTATCACACCTGACAGACAAGAATTAACTGATGAAATTGTAAATGATGTTTTTCAGAAAATCATTAAGTGGTTCTCTGCAAATGGGCTCTCATTAAACTTTGACAAAACACAGTATATACAGTTCCACACAGTAAATGGAATGACCTCATTAATAAATATAGACTTCGATCAAAAATCGGTAGCTAAGGTAGAATATTCAAAATATCTAGGTGTATGCATTGATGAGGGGTAGAACTGGAAAAAACACACTGAGGATCTGCTGAAACGTTTGAGTTCAGCTACTTACGCTATTAGGGTCATTGCAAATTTTGGCGATATGCATCTGAGTAAATTAGCTTACCACACCTATTTTCATTCTCTGCTTTCGTATGGCATCATATTCTGGGGTAACACATTATTGAGTAAAAGAGTGCCCATTTCACAAAAGCGTGTAATCAGAATAGTTGCTGGAGCTCATCCAAGATCATCCTGCAGACACTTATTTAAAGAGCTAGAAATCTTCACTGTAGCCTCACAATATATATATTCTCTTATGAAATTTGTTATTAACAATCCGAACGAATTCAAAAGTAATAGCAGTGTACATGGCTACAACACTAGGAGAGAGGATGATCTACGCTACTCAAGGTTAAATCTAACTTTGGCTCAGAAGGGGGTAAATTATGATGCCACATTAGTCTTTGGTCACTTACCTAATTGCATCAAAAGTCTGACAGATTGCCATATAGCATTTGAAAGGAAATTAAAAGAATTTCTTAATGGCAACTCCTTCTACTCATTAGATGAATTTTTGGATATAGTAAGGGGGTAATTTCCACACCCCCCCCAAAAAAAGTACTGAGTCTCATGTAATATTTTGTCTAATGTAATATCTCGTATAGACACCTTTTATTAACCTGACACTTTGCACGTCATTACGAAGTGTCGTATTCATTATCTAAGGAACAAGTACTAATCTAATGTAATCTAATCTACTTGGCTGTTGATGATGATGTAATGACGATAGGAACAACACAACACGCAGTCCCCGACCCGGTCGGGAACCGAACCTGGGTCTGCTGCATGGCAGTCATACGTGCTAATTACTCAGCTAAGGGGGCGGACCAAGTTAGGGAAAGTATATGAGGTTATTGAACGGGTAAATTAGTGTGTAATGGGAGATGAAAATCTAGTAGACATGAGAGACGGGAATGCGGTTGCTAGGGAAGCATTAAAAGATGGTTACGGGAGAATAGGGGCTTGGTACTAGGAATGAGAGTGGAGGAGAACTAATTGAGATATACAATAAATTTCACTTAGTACTAGCGAAGAATAACAGGAGGGAGAGATATACCTGGAGAAGGACGGGAGATACTGGAAGATTCCAGTTAGGTTGAATCATTGACAAAGATCACGAAATCTGATACTGGACTGTAAGCAGTACCCAGGAGCAGATGTAGACTCGACCACAATTTAGTGATGGTGAAGAGTACGCAAAAGTTTAAGAGAATAGTCAGGAAGCTCAATGCGCAAGGAACTGAGATACAGAAGTATTAAGTTATCTGAGGCTATAGATACTGCAATAATGAATAGCTTGTCAAGCATATGACTAAAGAGGACAGTCATAGAAATTATAAAGAAAATTGTCGGTACAAGAACCGTAACTACAAAAGAAATATGGGTAACAGAGGAAATACTTCAGTTGGTCGACGAAAGAAGGAAGTACAAAAATGTTGAGGGGAATTCAGGAAAACAGAATACAAGTCACTTAGGAACAAAATAGATAGGAAATGCTGGGAAATTAAAAAAAATTCATGAATGAAAATTTTGAAGAAATCTAAAATAAATGATCGTCGGAAGTACGGACTCATAGAATACTCAAAACAGCCTCGAGTCAAATTAAAAGCAAGAGCGGTAACATTAAGAGTGCTGTGGGCATTCAACTATTAAAGGCAGAGGAGAGAATGAATACGTGAGAAGAGAACGCTGAATGCCTCTACAGGGACGAAGATTGATGATTGAAGAGGAAAGGGGAGTCCATAGAAAAGAGGTAGGGGATCCAATATTAGAATCGAAATTTAAAAAAGCCTTGAACGACTTAAGATCACACCAGGCTGAAAGGTTCGACAACATTCCATTGAAATTGCTTAAACCATTGGGGAAAGTAGCAACAAAATGAATATTCGTACTGGTGTGTAGAATGTATGGGACTGGCGACATACCATCAGACTTTCAGCAAAAAGGTCATCCACACAGTTCCGAAGATAGCAACAGCTGACAAGTGCGAGAACTACAATCAGCTTGATAGCTCATGCATCCAAGTTGCGAAAAAGAATAATATGCATATGAATGGAAGAGAAAATTGAGGGTGTTTTAGATGGCACTCGGTTTGGCTTTATGGAAGGTAATGGCACCCGAGAGGCAGTTGTCACATTTCCGTTGACAATAGATGAAAGACTGAAGAGAAATTAAGACACGTTCACTGGTTTTGTCCCACTGGTAAAAGCGTTGGACAATGTAAAAAATGTGCAAGATGTTCGAAAATCTGAGAAAAATAGCGGTAAGCTATAGGGAAAGACGGGTAATATACAATATCTATAGGAACCAAGAAGGACAATGGGACTTGAATACCAGGAACAAAGTGGTCGAATTATAAAGTGTGTACAACGGGGGTATAGTCTTTCGCCTTTACTATCACTCTATACATCGAAGAAGCAATGACGGAAATAAAAGCAAGCTTCAGGAGTGGAATTGAGAGTCGAGGTGAAGGGACATCAATAACAAGATTCACTGAAGAGATAGCTACCCGCAGTGAATGTGAAGAAGAATTACAGGACTTATTGAATGGATGAACCGTCTAATGAGTGCAGAATATGGACTGGTAGTAAACCGAAGAAAGACGAAAATAATGAGTAATAGCAGAAATGACAACACTGAGAAACATTACATCTGAACTGGGGATCACGAAGTAGACGAAGTTAAGGTCTTCTGCTGCCTATGCGGAAAAATAACCCATGACGCTCGTAAGGAGGACATAAAAAGCACACTAGTACTGTCGAAATAGACATTCCTGGCCAAGAGAAGTGTGCTAATATGAAACACAGATCGAAAAGTGAGGAATAAATTTCTGAGAATGTACTTTTGGAGCAAAGCATTGTATGAAACTTCCTGGCAGATTAAAACTGTGTGCCGGACCGAGACTCGAATTCGGGACCTTTGCCTTTCGCGTGCAAGTGCTCTACCAACTGAGCTACCCAAGCACGACTCACGCCACGTCCTCGCAGCTTTACTTCCGCCAGTACCTCGTCTCCTACCTTCCAAACTTTTCAGAAGCTCTCCTACGAATCTTGCAGAACTACCACTCCAGAAAGAAAGGATATTGCGGAGACATGGCTTAGCCACAGCGTGGGGGATGTTTCCAGACTGAGATTTTCACTCACTTTACTTCAGCCAGTACCTCGTCTCCTACCTTCCTAACTTTTCATAAGCTCTCCTGCGAACCTTGCAGAACTAGCACTCCTGAAAGAAAGGATATTGCGGAGACATGGCTTATCCACAGCCTGGGGGATGTTTCCAGAAGCTGCGAGGACGGGGCGTGAGTCGTGCTTGGGTAGCTCACTTGGTAGAGCACTTGCCCGCGAAAGGCAAAGGTCCCGAGTTCGAGTCTCGGTCCCGCACACAGTTTTAATCTGCCAGGAGGTTTCATATCAGCGCACACTCCGCTGCAGAGTGTTAATTTCATTCTGAAAGTATTGTATGGTAGTGGGGCATGGACTATGGGATATCCGGAACATAGAAGAATCGATGCATTTGAGATGTGGTGCTGCAGAAGAAAGTTGACAGTTCCGTGGACTGATAAGGTAAGGACTGAGAATCGGGGAGTAAGAGAGTATATGGAAAACACTGGCCAGAAGAAGGGACAGTACGGTAGGCCATCTATTAAAACATCAGGGAATAGCTTCCATGATACTAGAGGGAGCTGTAGAGCGTAAAAACTGTGAAGGAAGACAGAGACTGGAATACATCCAACAAATAATTGTGGACGTAGATTGCAATTTCTATTTTGAGATGAAATGGTTGGCAGGAGAGAGGAATTCGTGGCAGGCTACACCAAATTAGTCAGAAGACTGATGACTCAAAAAATGCCTCTACTGAGGTAGCATGAACGAATCGATAGGTCGACTGTAGGTGAAGTACAGCCCGGAGTACAAATAGTGATATAGAATGCTCATAAAATGCAGATGTTTTTCAATGTTTCTCCTTACCTGTGGTATATGACAAAATGCTGCGTACATGCAACGTATTGACACTTATAATAATGAATAATGTCAAGCGCTAGTTAGTCGAGTGCTGAGGCCTGCTAGACCGTGCTCAGTGAGCTGTCCTCTGTGTTCGGAGATAAAATCCCTGTGAGGGACAGCCAAAGGGCTGTGGTCTTCACTGTTTTTTAATAAAATCATGGTTGATCTATGTTTGAAATACTATTATCGACAGAAGAGCCGTTTCTGTGATCGAATCGTCGGGAAATATGATAATGTTTCAGAGATGGAGGCCGGGCATGGTAGGCACCGAATGTGATGTAAACCAGTGTCTTTGCGGATCACGTTCTGGAAGCCTTGAGTCGTTTCGTGGATGATGATATATAAACAACTCTTGGTTTGGCGTGGGGCAGGACTGACATCACGCGGATCAGCTTGTAATTCCCGGGCTTGTCATCCGAGAGTTAGTGGTATGTTAAGTCCAGATACTGGTGTCTGTGATATAGGATGTCGTCATGTGAAAGCTGTGGAGCCTAGGTTAACAGATTGGTGAGTAGAGTGTATGGAGTGATTATTTAAGAGTCTAGTTGAGAGGTTGTGTATACGTCTAGGTAAGAGCATAGCTGTACTGCCCGTCTAAGTATTACCTCAGTATATTAGAACCCTAGGGAATGTAGACATCTGCTAATTTGAGTCTTAACTTTGTTTCACTTGTGGGTCGTCTGAATGAAATTGTATTCTCTCAGCGCTTTAGTTTTTAACTTAAGTCATGTGTCGTCAAAGTGAACTCAAGTGTAATCATAGTTTGGTGTATTAAAACCTGTTACATGAAACTTAGTTCTCGTCTTCGCGCACGTTCAGAATCTTTTAAGTTTCCACCTGAGCTCTTATTAACTCTAAATTCTAACTTTAGCCCTGTTCTCTGTAGCTTCTGATAGATGATCCCGCATCCGTTTACTGACATCTTTTAAACCGCTTGCAGGACGCAGTCACCTGTAAGCGCTACGATGTTTGGTTAAAGTTTGCTCACAGACGATACAAAAAAATCTAAGGTGTCAAAGTTGGTGTGAAATTTAGTGACTGAACACTACAGTTTGGTGTGAATCGGCCCCGCTCATAAGATACTTCAGCGAATCGTCTCACACAAACGAGTTCTGGCTTTGAGATTCCATTTCATTTGAAGAAACTAATTAGCCGATTCGTAGGCATAAAGGAACAGGGAGAGAAAAATTACGAATAGTAGAATGTCAGAGGGACAGAACCAAGATGTCCCGCCGGTAACAACAATCCCATCTACACAGGTCCAAGCGGCATGAACGAGAAGTTGGCGAGCCAGCCGATAACAGCCACTGGAAATCAACTGAAGCTATCAGCACGCAAAACCATAAACAGTTCTTGGCAGGCCCGCACGTACTCCATCTGCATTGGCTCCGTCTCAGCAGTCACCACACCAACATTCAAGCACGATACCCAGGAAGATGGCATCCATCAATATAAATTCCAAAAATGAAGTACAATTCTCCAGTCAGTATCGCAGTTTAAACAAGGCACTTAGGCTCACTCCACAACTCTTCAATGGGAATAAAGTGCAATGAAATGAATTTTTAGATAACGGAAATACTGCCTGTGCATTTCTCAATAAAGATTAAAAGGTGTTTATTGCTGTTGTTGTTGTTGTTGTGCTCCTCAGTCCAGAGACTGGCTTGACGCAGCTCTCCATGCTACTCTGTCCTGTGCAAGGTTCTTCATCTCCAAGTAACCACTGCACCCCACATCCTTCTGAATCTGCTTAGCGTATTCATCTCTTGGTCTCTCTCTACTGTTTTTACCCTCCACGCTGCCCTCCAATACAAAATTGGTGATTCCTTGATGCCTCAGAACATGTCCTACCAACCGGTTCCTTCTTCTAGTCAAGTTGTGCCACAAATTCCTCTTCTCCCCAACTCCATTCAGTACCTCATCAATTTGTGATCTACCCATCTTATCTTCAGCCTTCTTCTGTAGCACCACATTACGAAAGCTTCTATTCTCTTCTTGTCTAATTTATTTATCGTCCACGTTTCACATCCATACATGGCTACACACCATACAAATACTTTTAGAAAAGACTTCCTGACACTTAAATCTATACTCGATGTTAACAAATTTCTCTTCTTCAGAAACGCTTTTCTTGCCATTGCCAGTCTCCATTTATATCCTCTCTACTTCGACCATCATCTCATATTTTGCTCCCTAAATAGCAAACCTCATGTACTACACTATGTTTCTCATTTCCTACTGTAATTAGCACAGCATCATCTGATTTAATTAGGCTACATTGCATTATCCTCGTTTTGCTTTTCTGTTTCTATTCTTCCTTCTTATTCATATTCGATTTCTTAATTTTCGGATCACACATTGCGCCACGTGCCATGCGCTTTGACAAAGTACTATGGTTCTCAGAAAGAGATTTTCACTCTGCAGCGGAGTGTGCGCTGATATTACAACGGTTCTTATTAATAGCAGGGAAAATGTTGCTATATCCCAGTTCCACTATTTGTACTGTCGTGTGATGTCTTTATGATATATTACTTATTTGATCCAATGAATCACTTGAAAAGTGCACTCAAAACCAGTATTAAGACTTCAGTACGATTTTCCAGTGAACTGATTTTATGAAATACTAGTTATTCATTTCACAATCTGCGCTCTTCGCGTCCTTTATTTAATGTAAAATAAAGGAAATATAGGAAAATGGCGAGAAGTACATGGGGGAGGGCGGAGGATCGAATTAATTTTCATGATTCAATCTTTCATTAGGTAGGTAGATCATCCCTCTCGACTCACTCATCATATGCTAAGCACTATCTTATTAATATGATATGTTGAGGGAGGGATGTGATTTGTCTTAAACATTTATCGCGTTTAATATCAGCAAGGAATCTTTGGAGAAAGATGATAGTGCATGGACAGCATTGGGAAAACAGTAAGTTTGTTTATGGCAGTACGGAACATTTACACGGAACTAAAGTGCACAGGATTTTCGTACCAGCAAGCACTATCAATACAGATGGATCTCAAATGAACCAAGAAGCTAAGTCCACAATAATGACTAAAGGTCTAATAATTGTAATGAATCTCGAAATCTTTTCTCGGTTGTGAGTATTAATTCCTAACAGGAAATGTAGCAGAACACTACTATACCATCCGGTTGCGGGTGTACGTTAACTTGTCAAAAATAGATTAAGACTGTCAAATTCGGTGCACGCAAATTTCTATTTGTATCCAGGTATTCGTTCCATTTACCAAAAAATGCAAAAATTGATTACTAGGATAACAATTTGATGCAGCAATCATAATCACCGTTAGCAAGAAAGTAACAATAAGACTAAGCAAGTGGGCGCTTCATATGACACCAAAGACCATTTGTTGTCTTGGTTGTTAGTTTAAATGAACGCGATGATTACCTACATCGAAAAGCGTGAAGTTTAAGGGTTCACATCCAGAACTGTAGCTTACGATGGAAACTAGCCACGTGATTGCTGTCATCAAAGGACCCTCATCTGATACGGAAATTAGGGAGCAGAATCAGGATATTATACAAATCACATGCAAATGGGTTTTGTATAGAACCTGCACAACGTGTGTAACACGATCTTATAATGGCCCTGATATAAATCCAATGTTAGGTTGCTAACCTCTCATATAATTCATTCATTAAATTAATTACCCTATAAAAACGAAATTAGGATGGATTCTACTGAGTATGACTCTTTACCAGATAACTGAAATCCTAAAAACTTACAAATACATTTATTTTCTTGAAACCGAACACAAAATTGATAGTGAATTTGTACAAGGAGCGATCATGTATATTAATGTGAACAAAACATGCAAATAGTTGTGTCTAAAAACGCTGCATACTCAGTTCGATAGACAATCATACAATTCGTATTAATGAGTTTTATTACAAAAAACAATTACAATTAGTTAACTTTGATATGTGCCATAAGCAAAGGGTGGCATGAAAAATAATCAGTCTTCTCCAGACTAGACAATCACAAGTCTCTGATATGTAGAGATTCCTAACGCAGTGGCTAACATTGACGTTGCTATCGAAGTGGCCTACCATCTGTCGGGTGCGGCGCTTATGTTCTCTTTACATAGGGGCCGCTGCTGTTGCGTTGTTGTTCTGGAGGTAGGTCGGTCAGCGTGCGATTGGCTGACTTCTTCTCACAGTCATCTCTGTTCTATCCTTCCTGACTGGCGTGCCAGGGCGGACTTCATGCCGACACATTCCTGCAACCCCCCTCCCCCTCAAAGCGACTTACCTTCGATGTATATGGTGCATGACCACTGAGGGGGGGGGGGGGGGGGAGGGAGAAGGGGGCGAAGAGCCAGGAGCGTGAACATTCTGATGGACCGGAAGCTGTCGAAGCAGGGACCTTCAGACTTCCGGTCGTACCCCGCCATTCGGCCTGCACTCTGCTGAAAACGTCCGCTGGTAAACGCCCAAAAGGGTTCCCATCCACCTGCTGAGGCCCATAAACAGTCGTGGAAAGCGTCGGCCACTGCGGCTTGGGCGGGTCCAGTTCCATTGCTAGGACGAGACGAGCAGAGGAAGCGGAGGCTCGGTCTCCATGTGGTCGTCCCATGGTGTCGTGACGACACCCTCTGGCGGCTGCTGTGGCCGCGCTGTCCTCTGGAGCCGTGAATCTGGGGGAAGAGATACAGAAGAATCACGGCGCACATGACAGCGGCGAATATGACTTGACTGTGATGTCGGCACTCCCGAAAAACCCAGTATCATGAGGCGCGGAGCGATACTGGCGGCCTTCCTTCGGCGCCGGTGGCTGAGGTGACGGGAGCTATTGGAACAGTGTCCGATGGCGGCGCCCGTGAAGCAATCCCGCCGGCAATGGTCCATCTCGTGAATGCGAACGATACAAGCGAGAAACAGCTGGAACGCGTAATTCCCGTTGTGTGCGGTGCGAAGTTTGACAATGTGCTGCTTGATGGTTCTGACAAAACGATCCGCCTCGTCATTTGACTGTGGATGGAAAGGTGCACGAGTGAGATGTTGTATGCCATTACGTTCACAAACGTTTAAAATTCATTTGACGTCAACTGAGGTCCGTTTTCCGTCACTATGATTTCAGGCAAACCTTCGAGGCAAGAAATAGAGGACAAGACCGGAACTGTGCTACGTGACGTTGTCTAGTTCATTGGAACAGCGAAAGGAAACTTGCTGTAACTCTAGCACAGTCCACCAACGAGTATTCCGTGAAGATCCCACAAAGTCTATGTGCACACGTTGTCATGGTGATTGCGACTTAGGCCAAGCAGAGAATTTTTGTGGCGAAGCGGACTGATTTTCAGCACATGCCTGACAGTGTGACGTGATATGTTCTATTTGGGAGTCCATACCCTGCCAAGCACAGTGGCAATGCGCTAACTTATTCGTACAGGCAATCCGCCTGTGGGCTTGGTGGAGTAACTGCAACACTTATTTTTGCAAAGCTTTGGAGTTCAGCACACGTGACTGTCCATTGTCATTTTGAACAGGAATCACACCTTGCTGTATAGCGAGGCTATGCCGGCATGTAAAATTATCGGTGCACTACATAGTTCTTTATGCTATGCAGTGGGCGAGGACAAGATGTACGAATGTATTTTATCAAAATGTTCTTATCTGAATCAGCTTGCGTGGCCTGTGCAGATTTTCTACACTCCAAAGGGAAGGATTGAAGCAATTCAAAATCCTGAGCATCGGCGTGACAAGAAGATGCACCAGAAGCGTCAGAGTCTCTCTGCGCCATTCGGAAGACGTTAAAGTTCGTCCACATTGCCATGTTGAGTTGTTGGACGATACAAAATCTAATACTGGTATTGAGACACCAACATACACCATGGTTGCAATTTCTGGGTAGCTTGTACAGGAACCGGTTTCATCGGGTAAAACAAGGACTGCAATGGCTTGTGATCCGTTACTAAATAGATTTTCCTGCCATACAAATAGTGATGGAATTTGGTGATGACATACACAACAGCCAGTGTCTCTTTCTCTATTTGTGAATAGTTACACTGAGCTTTGGTCAACACTTTTGATTGCGAAAGTAATAGGCATGTCTTTATCACCAGATCAGTGCGAAAGCACTGTACCGATTCCGTAAGGGGAAGTGTCAACTTACAACACAAATGGTTTGTCAGGATCAAATTGAACTAAGCATCGATCACTGAGCAATGTATCTTTAAGTTTTTGAAAAGCTTCTTGGCACTCATCTGTCCAAACAGATGGGACGTTCTTGCGACGCAAGCGATGGAATATAGCTGCGATTTTTGCAGCATTCGGTACGAACCGAATATAATAGTTCATTTTCCCTAAGACGCACTAGAATTCTGTGGCATTGCAAGGAACTGGCAGATCACGTATGGCTGACAGATGTGACTGTATATGATGTACGTCTTGACTGTTTATGACAAGAACAAGATACTGTAACTCAGGATTTAAAAAATCACTCTTGTCCTGTCTACACTTTAATCCTACATCAGATAGCACATGAAACAAAGCACCCAAATTTGCGATTTTTTCTTCAGATGTACGACCTGCTACGACAATATCGTCCAAATAGTTTGGTACTTGAGTAGTCAGCTGGTCCATATATCACTGGAAAGTGGCGGGTGCGGAAGCACTGCAAAAAGGCAAACACAAATATTTAAACTAACCAAAATGAGTGTTCACAACACACACGTTTTGAGATTCTTCTTCTAGAGGTATTTGAAGATATGCGTCGCCCATATAAATTTTTGAAAAGTAGTGTTCAGCGCCTAATCTGTCCATGAGATCCTCTGGGAATGGCAATGGATAAGAATCAATCACGGTTTGTGGATTGAGTGTAGACTTAAAGTCAACACAGAGGCGAATGGGACCTGAAGAATTTGGGAGCAAACCCAGTGGACATGCCCCTTCACTAGCTTCTATGGGCGCAATTGCTCCGATACCTTGCAATTCATCGCGTTCAGCACCCACTTGGTCCCGTAATGCAATGGGAACAATTCTGGCACGGCAAAAATTTTGGCTGAGCGTTGTCTTTCATAGTAAAATGGGCAACAACATTGTTAGCCTTGCCTAAACCTTCAGGAAAAGAGTTCAGGGAATTCTTTCAGCAAGCTAGCTACACTGTCTTTGGCATTGAATGCAGTCACTGACAACACATTGTCTTGAATTTGAAAGCCAAAAATATAAAATGAATCAAGCCAAGTATGTTCTTACAATCGCGTGATTGTAGTAGAGTGAAAGTCACAGTTCGCGTATGCGAGAAATAGATGGGAGGCATAGTACATTTTATGAGAACGGGTATGTCTTGTCCACTATAGGCCGTCAGGTACTTTTAGAGCGGGTTGGGGAGCCTAACAGTTCATGTTTGTTTTGATTCAGCAATATAAAAGAGGCACCCGTGTCCAACTGAAATTTTGCGCGTTTTCCACTAAGATGCGAATGACCCAAAAGTTAGTTGGACAAGCGTAGCACTGAAGAAACTGTTTTCTTGCTAGCTTTGCTAATGCCTGCAGCAGGCTTTCAATACACTTCATTGACTACATGGGCCAAGTGAATAGATTTTTGTGAGTGGGTGGAATGCTTACGTTTGTTCCGTTGCAAACATACAGATTGTACTTGAGCTCTCTTGCCACAAGCTTAACACTGTGCTTGTCTGGACAGGCAGTCTTTGCGTTTGTGCCATGAACAGCACTGAGGGCATGACTTAATTCTACTCACTGATGTAGCCGCCTGTTGAGAGAACTGTTTACGCGGCTTGGCATGCACGTGCGTCTTAAACTGAAGCATCTGTGTTTGCTGTGTTGCATCTATCGCTTGCAGCTGAGGCGCCTGAGAAGCGAGTGAGAGAGGTGGGTTGTTCATTTTGGAATAGGTAAAGGCAACAAATAGACAATGCATGCAATAAAACTAAGGACATAAGCAAGAAAATTTCGGCAGCGCCCACCTGAAACCACTGAATAGAGAAAAAGCTACAAGAGACACTGTTAACACATTTAAACACACCCCTGCAAAGAAAACACATGGTAAAATTAAGGTGCCAGCAATACATAAAAGCCCATGACAAAAAGCCGGCACAATCTGTAGCAGCTGACGGCTCGTGGTTCAAACGTTAACAGATTGTCGATATGTTATTCGTTCACCTCGTCGTCAATGTGGTTGCGTCTAGGAATCCTGCATAATCGGTTTGTTAGAGAAACCACTAAACAACTCGTATTAATGAGTTTTATTACAAAAGACATATACAATTTCTTGACTTTGATAATAGTCGCAAGCAAATGGCGACATGCAAAATAATCAGTCTTCTTCAGAATAGACAATCACAAGTCTGTGTTACGTAGAGGTTCCTAACGAAGTGGCTAACGTTGACGCTGACACCAGTCGGGCAATGCGCTTATGTCCTCTTCACCTAGAGGCCGCTGTGTCGCATTCTTGTCCTGGAGGGAGGTCGGTCAGTGTGCGATTGGCGGACTTCTTCTCACAGCCATCTTTTCTCTGTCGTTTCCGACTGCCGTGCCGGCGCCGACTTTATGCCGTAACATACATAGTTCTCAGTTGAGAGAGGGTTTGCTAGAACCTAGTACAAACGCCGCTCCATGGAATCTAATGTACTTTTCTACTAAGAGAAGGTGGAGCAAAGAGAACAGGTGAAATACATGATATCAATAAACAAATGTGTTATCGGATGCAGTACCACAATATCATCAAAGGAGGCAAAGTGGTTCTATCGATGCCACCACTGCGAGAGCCGAATTAGAATTTTGGGCAGTTGAAAAATGAACTGAAACCCTACCGTCCGTAGCTGCGTCCATTACCTAGAATACGGCGCAAGGCGGCGTGCTGATGACCGCTGCTATTCATGTCGTCCGCTGCATGGATATGGACAGCAGCTTGGAGACCAATCGGATCGCAGGTGGTGGACTGGTGGACTGGTAATGGTGTGGGCCGTGTTTACATGGAATGGACTGGGTTCTCTGGTAGAAAACAATCAACTGAGATCACTTGCAACCATTCATGGACGTCATGTTCCCAAACAACATTGGAATTTTTACGAACTATAATGTGCTATGTCATCAGGCCACAATTGTTCGCGACTGGATTGAAGAACTTTCTGATCAGTTCGAGCGACTGATTTGGTCACCCAGGTTGCCCGACATGAATCCCAAAGGGACGTTTAAGGACATAATCGATAGGTCAGATTGCATAAAAGAAACTACAGGGGCAACAGCTTCGCAGTTATGGACGGCTGTGGAGCAAGCATATCTGCAGGGGGTTTCCAGTAACTTGTTGAGTCCACGCCACCTCGAGTTGCAGTACTACGCCAGGCAAAGGGAAGTCCGACACGATATTAGAAGGTACCTCACGATTTGTCCCTGAATGCATCAAACTTCACTGTTCTCGTCAAGCAACTTCGGAAACTTCTAAGTTTACGACTCAGTTTTAATCATATCTAAATTCTACCTTTAGCCTTGTGTAATTTAGTTTATGGTAAATGACCTAGCCTCTGTTTGCTGAAATCTTGAAACCGCTCACAAATTGCTACCAGACGTTAAGTGTTCCGCTTTTTGGCTAAGTTGTTCAGGGATAGGGCAGATGTACTGGGTGACCAAAAAGTCAGTATAAATTTGAAAACTGAATAAATCACGGAATAATGCAGATAGAGAGGTACAAATTGACACACATGCTTGGAATGACAAGGGTTTTTGTTAGAACCAAGTAATACAAAAGTTCAAAAAATGTCCGACACATGGCACTTCATCTGATCAGCATAGAAATAATTAGCATAACAAAGTAAGGCAGAGCAAAGGTGATGTTCTTTACAGGATATCCTCATTATGTCCACCATCATTTCTCAACAATAGCTGTAGACGAGGAATAATGTTGTGAACAGCACTGTAAAGCATGTCCGGAGTTATGGTGAGGCATTGGCGTCGGATGTTGTCTTTCAGCATCGCTAGAGTTGTCGGTCGATCACGATACACTTGCGACTTCAGGTAACCCCAAAGCCAATAATCGCACGGACTGAGGTCTGGGGACCTGGGAGGCCAAGCATGACGAAAGAGGTGGCTGAGCACACGATCATCACCAAACGACGCGAGCAAGAGATATTTCACGCGTCTAGCAATATGCGGTGGAGCGGCATGCTGGATTTTCCTTCTAATAAAACCCTATGTCATTCCAAGCATGTGTGTCAATTTTTACGTCTCTATCTACATTATTCCGTGGCTTATTAAGTTTTCAAATTTATACTGACTTTTTGATCACCCGGTATTTCACTAAGTTAATTGATCTGAATTTGTCATTATATATCTACTAGCATGTTTAACCTGTTCAAAATTAGTTATGTATTACTGTGTATGGTGCTAAATGACCAGGTGCATTGGTATCTAAATAGACGATCGATGACAGGAAACTAATATCACGTCAAACAACATTTGTAAGTAGGCTGTGTAGGATTTTTTATTGGTAACGCCACGTAGCGCTCTGTATGAAAATCACTGGCTGTGCTGTGTGCAGTCTGTGGCTGGTTTCCATTGTTGTTGGCTATTGTGGTGTTGGGCAGCTGGATGTGAACAGCGCGTAGCGTTGCGCAGTTGGAGGTGAGCCGCCAGCAGTGGTGGATGTGGGGAGAGAAATGGCGGAGTTTTGAAATATGTAACACTGGATGTCATGAACTGCTATGTATATTGATTTTTCAGCACTATTAAGGTAAATACATTGTTTTTTCTCTATCAAAATCTTTCATTTGCTAACTATGCCTATTAGTAGTTAGTGCCTTCAGTAGTTTGAATCTTTTATTTAGCTGTCAGTAGTGGCGCTCGCTGTATTGCAGTAGTTCGAGTAACGAAGGTTTTTGGTGAGGTAAGTGAATTGTGAAAGGTATAGGTTAATGTTAGTCAGGGCCATTCTTTTGTAGGGAGTTTTGAAAGTCAGATTGCGTTGCGCTAAAAAAAAAAATATTGTGTGTCAGTTTAAGCACAGTCTTGTATAATATTTCAAAGGGGACGTTTCACATTAATATCCCTTTTCCAGAAACTGTCAACGCGCGAATAAGCAAACTAAGTAGTTACTTACCCAGGTATTGCTCTGTGTTTTTTATAAATGTGTCATAGATATCAAAAAAATAAATGATACATTGTCGATGGCCAAATGACTTGAATACTGTTTTACACAAGACTATTGGCTTACAACTTTCCAATGCGGTTTGAGGTGCTAGAAAACAGTAATCTGGCAAATGTACCTTACGTAGGACTTCCTCCATGAAAGCGATTACTACAAATCATATCTTTCCTTTTCGTTTTTTTTAAGATCGGCTTCCTGTACAGGAACGCAGCGAACGCCACCATCCACGTCACTTGCCACTTTGTATCTGCTTGCATGGATATATCGAAAACGGAGAGCAGGCAACATGTCTCCGGAGAAGAGCTTCCTGCAGGCGGGGCTTGCTTAGTTAGACACATGCGTAGCCTGGCGCTACTGCGAGCACACCTGTTGAGTTCTGCCACTTCGTCCGCGTCGGCGATGCGGCGGCCTATCAACAACTCCCCTGCCTAACTTGCCTTGTACAAGTTCTGAAGTTGCGCCCAGCTGGTGGTACAAGTACAGGCTTTGAATGAAGTGCTCGGACTGGAAAGGAGTTAGTTGCCCAGAAAGTAGGTGCCCGACTCGTCTGGTAAAAGTAGGCTAGGTTGTTGAGATCGTGGTCATCCAGTGAAGGTCGTGCACATCCTTATGAGTTTCGAATCCGAGAGAAATGGAAATCGCAACTGGTTTGAAGTAGTCTTCAGGAAAACTACTGATTCCAAGCAACCGACGAACAACACATTTTTGACGAACTAGCAACCCCACCGCGGTATCGCAAAATTGGCAGACACGCGTGACTTCATACGTGATGCACCAGAATAGATGTGACACTGTTTTCGACATTTGATAAAATTATTCTCGCTGACCAATAAATTTCCACCCTGAACAGTGACCAGATGACCATTTGCTAGTCTTCTACAATGATGAACCTATACACAGTAAAATAATAAGTGTAGCAGCAGTTACCATTACCAGTGTGTGGCGTGATGCAATAGCGTGGTGTAAGCTTTGTTCAGCTGACGTAACCAAGTCTAATTCCGCAGTTATCGTTAGAGTTTAAAATACAACTCTTGTGCAAAACATAGTTATACTTCGCAAACAGCGGATGAACAAACAATAAACCTTGTTGCACTACTGAGATTGAGCTGCCACCAACTACGTGGTCTGACCTCAGCATTGCGAAGTGCCCATAACAAGGGTATACTACCCCTACATCTAAGATTTTCCCAGCTTGTGACTCGAAACACGTCACTTTTCCTGACATTGATGATTAAGTTACTTTCGTATTTATTATGACTCGGGACTTTTCTTGTGATAACTTTTTGATAGACCTGTCTGATGCAAAAAAGTATTTTCCCAGAAGGACTACATCTGTTGTCCCTTTGTGCTGTTGATTTTCTCTCAAACTGTGTCTTACTTTTTAGTTTCGACGGATGTATTCCTACGCTCAGCTTCTGGAATTTTAGAGACGTCTCTATCTCCCTTCTCTGGGACCTGCCTTTCAACAACCTTAAGCGATCGTCCATCTCCCATGGCCGCACCTCGTCATCTTGCGTGACCATGGGTGGATATGGCTCCTACTCGTCTCCTAGAATTCTGATGCTCTGCTCGACTAAAAATCAAATAACACTGAAATCAAACGTCAGATTCTAATGAGGGTTGGATCAATAAATTTCAAAATTCCAGCGACATATTTTACGATTTGCTTTACCCAACTTAAGCTTTATTTAAACTTAAAGAATTTCATAATAACATTTTCGGACATGAGTCGCGCAGTGAAATAATGTGTCACTGCCACGTCTTAATGTGGCCTACAGAAATGATAAAAGTATTGTCTTTTTATTCGTTTACTTAACGTAGTAGTAAATCCTGGCTGTTCTTTATTAACAAAGTACTCCATTGTTCAGCTTTCTCGGCCTCCAGTTTACTCTTCTTAAACTTTTGTGTGCCCTACACTTCTAGCCGTCACTTGCACCTTGAGACTATCACAAATTTCTTCTGTCACCATCAGTAAAGTTTATTATGTAACAGTACGTTACATGTCAGTAAAAGGATGCCATTTACAAATATAGGATGATAAAAAGATCAATAAACTAAAACAAAATATATCAAACCTCATGGGACAAACAATTAACTACCGACACTCTCTTAACAGATTCCAGTGGCCGCTTTGAACCACTGGTGTGAATGATCTGTAACTGTACAAGATTGTTATAAGATACCTTGCCCCAGCGAGGCTAACGTAAGTCGTTGCAGTGATGAGGTGTGTATGTACCAGCCACTCGTTTTACTAATCAATGCACGAAAATACGGTGACGTGGAGACGTAACAGAACGACGTGACAGGAAGGTAGAAAGGAGAAGAACACACCACAAATGCTGCCCTGTTTGTTGGGGTATATACGTGGAAAAGGATCTATAAAGTATGGCGTGCCGCTAGCCGACACGTAACAAGGTGTCAGAACTCTGGTTGTAAAATGATCTTAACCGACAGTAAATGCAGGTGCCATTTAGCGTGTTTCATAGCGAATACTGCGAAGGCAGCTCCGTGTAATGGCGATTGAAGGTGGGTACCTGTCAGAAGTCCATTTCTTGCAGCGAAACCTAAAGATACAAGTCTTTAAAGCGCTAAACAAAAACATGCATTGAGATGACTACAGCTGTGGTAAAACGCTTGAGGTATACTCGCAGTTGCGAATACGAACGATCATCATCAGTTGAAGGGAATGACGACAGTGAAAATTCGTGCCGGACTGGTACTCGAAACTTGATATCCCACATTACGCGAGCGGTCGCCTTACGCGCTTCGGCTATCCGTGTACTACTTAAGGCCAGACTCATTTTTCCATTATTATGCGTGTCTGAAGGAACAATGCGTCGCTCTTCTTAACAACGCAGGCAAAGCCGTATCGTATTTATACGCCAATACCAGGCAGCAACTTTCGACTAAAATGTCCTTCCCTGTACAGAAATTGCATAATGTTTGCACCAGTATACATTGACGTAGTAGCGGCGACATATTGAAGTTTTCGGTCGGATCGCGAGTCGTGCATGGATAGCCATAGCCGTTAACGCCACCGTTCGCGTAAAGAGGGATAACCATGTTCGAGTCCAGAACCGGTACGAATTTTCCTTGTTGTCATTCCCTTATAAAGCTGATGGTTCTTCATATTACCAACTTCGAATACACTTGTTGTGCAGTAGCTGAATAGAAGAGTCTTGTGTGGTCCTACGAGTTGCAATTGTATGTCTTTTAATATTGTGTGACGACCTGTGCACAGAAACATCTCAGCACGTGGAGCATGTATTCAGACTGAAAGCTGTTCTACGATGTTTTAGGCGTGTGTTTTGGTTCACAAACTTCCGGTACCATGAACATGTACCTGGATGTTTTTTTCTATATTTCCGGTGACCATAGGTTGCTCTTTTCTGCGACTTCATCATGTCTATGGCGTGGACACTCTCTTCTTCCATGAAGATGCATTTACTATGAACACTCATGCTCTCTGCAACACATCGAATGAGGTGGCGCAGTGATTAGCACACTGGACTCGCATTCTGGAGGACGACGGTCCAGTCCCTCGACCGGCCATCCTGATTTAGGTTTTCCGTGATTTCCCTAAATCACTTCAGGCAAATGCCGGGATGGTTTCTTTGAAAGGGGACGGCCGACTTCCTTCCCCATCCTTCCCTAATCCGATGAGACCGATGACCTCGCAGTTTGGTCTCTGCCCCCAAACAACCCAACCCAACCCATCTCTGCAACACCTCAATCATGCGAATGCCATAGAGATTACCTTGATTTGTTCGGAACAGTGAGTGAAATGGGGCAATCGACATTCCGTAATCTGCTAGAGCTGTAGACGCTAACCATCAATGGGTCGCTTCTCCTGCACGAAGTAAGTTACGGACTCTCTTCATTCCCGTACTGATACCATTAACAAGGTGATATGGAATTATCGTTAAGTGCCCTGGGAGTGGCAGTTTTGTGGTCCGGTGCTCTTCAACAACTATGAAAATATAAACAATCATATCCAGTAAACATAAGGTAGAAAGTGGATACCCTAAGAGCTGCGAGAATTTCTTCATTTTGGCTGCTGTGAAATACATATCTTCTACTGAACAGGAGCTCTTGAAGTGAGCCCAAGTTTACTTGACAATTTTGTCTTGTTTTGGTCCATACTACATACTCCCAGTGTATCAAATGCTAAGAGCTTGCTGTAGGAAGAGTTGTTTCACGGTATTGGAAGTACTCACAGCTCTTAAGGTATGAATCTTAGAGCCCATGTTGAGTGGACATTTTTGATTCGAATGATCGCTCTTGTCATATCCTACAATAGAAAGTATTAAACATTCTTCGTGTATAGTACTGAATAAAATAAAAATTTCTAATTGTGTCAATTTCAAAATTCTGCTGTAACATCTGAAAGTTATAACATGAAGATATACAGTTTTCAAGAAATACCGTTGCTAAAATGCTGAGAGTGGAGACAGTGGTATGTTTAATACAGTCGGCGCCCTGCACTCTACGAGGCGGAGCTATCCTATAGACTTAGTCCAACTTACGTTCAATCCATCACACGTCCAAGCGGCGTAACATTACTGATGATAAGTACGAGTTGACGACTAAAAGTAAGTTACACAGTGTTACTGAAGTCCAAGTAAGTTTTATTGAATGCTGCACTACACTTCATGCTGATACAGGTACAAGACACCTCCTTTTCAAAATAGCCAACAACCCTCTGAAAACAGCGATCGTAACACTGCACAAATCATTCAGTTCCGCTACGATAAAAATCTTCTCCATGGCCACGGAGACATTGAGACTCGAAGAACGGCCTCATCACTGTAAAACCACTTTTCCCGGATGCTCCTTCAACTTTCCGGAAAGATGGAAACCTCATGAGCAAGATCTTTATTTCATAGTTGGTGTTTCCAAACCTTCAGTGTAAAACTTTGTCACAAAGCGCATGCTGTAGGCGCCATGTTGACTTTTGTCTTGTCGTGAAGGAATACAAGCGCTATGCTTAATTTTCCACACCTTTCGTTCTCTACATTTTGCCCATAAAAATCGTACTAGGCCACGTATGTCACCATTGGAGTCTCAGGTTGTGTAGTACCTGCTATTCGTAGCGCAGCAGAATTATGTCTTCAGAAAACACAAAACATGTAAACATATACTCTATTCCGACAAGGGCCCACTCATGTCGAGCAATGATCTTACCGTTAAACGGTATGTTTAAAAAAATGTGCAAAATGTTTGTGAAATCTTATGGGACTTAACTGCTAAGGTCATCAGTCCCTAAGCTTACACACTACGTAACCTAAATTATCCTAAGGACAAACACACACACCCATGCCCGAGGGAGGACTCGAACCTCCGCCGGGAGCAGCCGCACAGTCCATGACTGCAGCGCCCAAGACCGCTCGGCTAATCCCGCCGGCGGGTATGTTTAACTCAGTTTCTGAAGTTAATACGTGCTTTTACCAGAGTGCACTGTCCCAATTGCAGGTTGTGGAAAGCAAATTGTACCGAAGGTGGTGTCATCGAGAGCCTACATGAAGTCCTTTCTTATCACCAAATAGAAAGGAGACAAAAGCGGCAACGTAAATTCCACATCCTTTATGTTACGAAATGTGTTCATCACTACGGACTTGGGTTTCCAAAACTTTTTCTCTGACGAAACACTTTGAGAATCCGGGTACTTCGATGAAAGAGCCTGTTTAAACGTGGCCCTGTTGGCCGAAAGCTTAATTTCTGACAATCATTATGTTGCCCCTGTCTGCGACTCAGCATCTCCGTTATAAGATGAGTAGCAACATCGGCCAAATCGGATTAAGGAAGCAAGGGGAAGCAATCATCCTGGCATCTGCCTCCAGCAATTTTGAGACATCACGGGAAACCTAAATCAGGATGGCCGGACACGAATTTGAACCGTCGTCCTCCCGAATGCGAGTCCAGTATACCAACTAGTGCACCATCTCCCTCTGAACATTGAAGGTTAGTAAAAGTTTAAAAGAACGAGGAAAACTTGTACTGTTCAGTGATTACTTCTTTTTTAAAGCATAACTAATAGCAGAGAAATCATAATAAAATTCAGAAAATGAATTAATATCGTCAAAACGTCGAAAAAGGAAAAAGTAACATTTTTGTGGAGCACTTATTAACTTTCAGCGTTCCGTAAAACACAATCCTATCAGATGTGTGGTTTTCTATCAAAATGTTTTCGAAATGAAAGCAGTCCCCTCGTAGTGGACGACGAATGTTCATTGGAAACAACAGAAACATCCATTATACCAACGTTCAAACTTGACAGGATCGTTTCTTTTTCTTCACGCTGCAGGGTCCACTGATTATCGTTAGACGCTGTTTAACTACCTTACATTCATATCCATATTAATTCGTCCGACTGATACTTTACGAGTCGGCACGGAGAAGAGGTAAATTCGCTTTAACCATTAGCTTTTAAATCGCGTTAAATGCCTTCTCTGAGGTTTCGTTTCAATGTCCCTGTTTATCAGGCAGAGATAGGGACATAGCTACCCGCTGATGCTCTGGCGGTACGTTGTAGGAGATGTTTTACGACAGATCCGATGATAGGGATATCCTGAAACGTTTAGAGGTAAAGTGTTAACAAATATTGTACTGACTACCAAGACTGATGTATTTCCTTAAGTGACGGACGTTGCTGTATTCTTGCCTTTCTCAGATTTTTCTACCTCCTTCTTTCGTCGATTTATTAAAGTATTTCTTCTGTTACCCAAGGATTCTCCGCGGTACTGTCCTTGTATCTATATGTGCCTGTACAAGCACTGTATTGCAATGTTTAGAGACTTCCATTCCGATTGAGCTGAGCAGCCTACTGTGATATTCACTGTCACCGTATCTACTGCCGTAGACAATTTCGAATGCATCTAATCATTTCTCATTACCTCAGTAATCCATCTCTTTCCACACTGATTTTTCTGGACGATTTTACTCTTTATTATTATTAAATTGTGATCCGAGTCTACATCTGCTCCTAGGTACCACTTACTATCCATATCTGATTTCCGAATCTCTGGCTGGCCATTGTATAATCCAAGCGGAGTTGTCCCGTGTCTTTAGCAATCTCCATGTGTACTTCCACCTACTGTAAAATTTATTATAGAATTCAATTAGTCTTTCTCCTCTCTCATTTATACTATCAAGGCCATATTCATGTGTAACACTGCACCGATGAGCCACAACATTACGACCACTTGTTAATAGCGTGTTGTTCCAATTTTCAATCACAGTGCAACAGAGATTCAGATTTACATGGATTATATAAGTCCTTGACAAGATTCCAAAGGTATGTGGCACCACATGACTACGCACGAAGTCAAGTACAGGGCTATTACAAATGATTGAAGCGATTTCATAAATTCACTGTAGCTCCATTCATTGACATATGGTCCCGACACACTACAGATACGTAAAAAAACTAATAAAGTTTTGTTCGGGTGAAGCCGCACTTCAGGTTTCTGCTGCCAGAGCGCTCGAAAGTGCAGTGAGACAAAATGGCGACAGGAGCCGAGAAAGCGTATGTCGTGCTTGAAATGCACTCACATCAGTCAGTCATAACAGTGCAAAGACACTTCAGGACGAAGTTCAACAAAGATCCACCGACTGCTAACTCCATTCGGCGATGGCATGCGCAGTTTAAAGCTTCTGGATGCCTCTGTAAGGGTAAATCAACGGGTCGGACTGCAGTGAACGAAGAAACGGTTGAACGCGTGCGGGCAAGTTTCAATCGTAGCCCGCGGAAGTCGACGAATAAAGCAAGCAGGGAGCTAAACGTACCACAGCCGACGGTTTGGAAAATCCTACGGAAAAGGCTAAAGCAGAAGCCTTACCGTTTACAATTGCTACAAGCCCTGACACCCGATGACCAAGTCAAACGCTTTGAATTTTCGGCGCGGTTGCAACAGCTCATGGAAGAGGATGCGTTCAGTGCGAAACTTGTTTTCAGTGATGAAGCAACATTTTTTCTTAATGGTGAAGTGTTTAAACGTCCTCTACCAAGAATCGTGCCAGAACTGCGAGCTCGCATCAACGATGCTTTCGAACTCATTGATGGGGACATGCTGCGCCGAGTGTGGGAAGAATTTGATTATCGGCTTGATGTCTGCCGAATCACTAAAGGGGCACATATCGAACATTTTTGAATGCCTAAAAAAACTTTTTGAGTTTTTGTATGTGTGTGCAAAGAATTGTGAAAATATCTCAAATAATAAAGTTATTGCAGAGCTGTGAAATCGCTTCAATCATTTGTAATAACCCTGTAATTTCCGTAAATTACGGGATTATGGTTTACGGGCACACAACTGGCGCCCGAGATGTGTTCCAAATGCCTTAGATTACGCACATTTTCTGGCCAAGACATTTATATGAGTTAACTATAATGCCTCTCAAACCACTGTAGGACGATTCTGACTTTGCTATAAGATATCATCGCCGCATGAGGAGGCTTCAAGCATGAAGCGATGCAGGAGGTCCGCAATAATGTTCAAGTGGTTCACTGATGTCCTAATGCCTTCGATTACCACTACAGATTCCATGGAAGCCCAACTCAATGTACACCATAGCACAATTCTGCCCTCAGCGGCCTGCGGTTGAAGTCCGGTGCATGTTTCGTGCAGCCATTCGTCTGGATGACGGCGTGTAAGGACCCATACATAGATCTGGCGTAACAAGAAATGTGATTCATTCGACAGGCGACACGTTTCTATTGATCTACGATGAAAACTCAGTCATGCAGTGCCAACTGCAATCATAGCTGACGACGTTGTTGGGTCAACACAGAAACAGGTAGGGTAGTACGAAGTGGAGCTCCATGTTCAAGAATGGCCTTTGGACGGTGTTCTCCCAAACACTTGTGCCTGCATCTGCATTGTCCTCTGTCGTCAGATCTGCCATAGATCGCTGCCTATCCTGGATTACACAGAGGGGGTTCATACGATCTCTACGTTTTGCCATGAAACGTGGACTTCCAGTAACGTACTGCCTGCTCGTTATTTCGCCATCCTCCAACCACTTTCCGTAGGAGCTCAAGCGAGTAGTACGCTAACAGGCAACCAGCACTGCCGTTTCAGAGCGTATCGTTCCCAGCCACAGCGCCACAACTATGTGCTCTTTGTGAAAACCGTTTATGAGAGATGATTTCCGCATTCGCGGTCCGTATCTTCGCTATTATGACTGCCCAGTCGTCTCTCTTCCGCTTAAATTCTTTCCTTACTGTATTACGTGCCCGCAAGCCCACCAGGAGGTTCAAATGGTTCAAATGGTTCTGAGCACTATGGTACTTAACATCTGAGGTCATCAGTCCCCTAGAACTTAGAACTACTTAAACCTAACTAACCTAAGGACATCACACACATCCATGCCCGAGGCAGGATTCGAACCTGCGACCGTAGCGGTCACGCGGTTCCAAACTGAAGCGCCCAGAACCACACGGCCATTCCGGCCGGCCCACCAGGAGGCATTCAACCTCGCGATGAGTAGTGGTCATAAGGTTTTGCCTCATCAGTGGTCTATTCATGACCATACAAGAGCATTCCAGTGCTCAATGGCTGTTAGATTTTCGTCTCCATTTACATGCTGAATTATCCTCATATACTTTCTCTTCGTCTTCATCTTCTATTTGTGACATCGGCACGTATACCAAAACTGTTGTTGTTGGCGTCGGTTTCCTGTTGATTCTGATGAGATTAACTTAATTGTTTCACTTTTCACAATAACACCCTCTCAGCCTATCGTCCTATTCATAACAAATCCTACTCTCGTTATAATATTCTTACTCCTGTTGATAATACCCTATATTCGTCTCACTAGAAATAGTATTTTTCCACTTCACTTGACTGATCATCACTATACAGACTATACGTCACATGTCCCGTGGATACTAATTACGTTTCTTAATTTTTCTCTGTTGCTTACTTCAGCTTCAAGTCGTTGAACTACGGTGATTACAGTGTATTTTAGGGGCAATTTCCTAGCCTTGGACAAGATGATGCCCCGAACCTCTGTACGCTTTTCTACCCACTTTTACCAGGAAAATGGCAGAACGAGGGCGATTATTTATATCGGAAGTCTTCGGTCGCCGTAGCTGACGAATTTTACTGAACTTTTAAGCTGTGACTGAGTTCGGACTGTGAATGACTTGATTACTAATTAGAGACGCTACCTCAAGATCACGGTTGCTAGTACTGAAATATATAGCAATACATAGCCCAACCATGAGCAATATGCGTTCTGCTACTGAGGATACTAACGAGAAGTTTGTGTTTTGGAGGGAAATGGACAGAAATATAGATCCAATGAGAACTAAAACGCTGACGAGGAACTTCTGCAGCGAATCACTTTGGTTTTCAGAGGGAAAAAAACATATGTCCATAAGATAGCGTCTGAGTTTCAAGCGTATATTAAAACAGATTAATTTAGACCGTTTCATTAGATTTAATACAAAATAGCCTAGTTTTTGTTGCAAATTTTCCGTATGTGCACCTTTAGTTCTGAGGTACACATACAACCTAAAGTCTAATTCCTCACACATATTGGTTATCAAGTCCGGAGTAACGGAAACAATAGTCTCTTAAAATCTGTGTCTCACCTCTGACAAATCACTTGGTAGTGTCAGGAAATAGACACGATCTTTGTATAGAGTCCCAAAGGAAACAAATGTATAATGCGAGTTTAGGTGAACGTGAAGGGTAGAGGGAAAAGGCTCCGTCGTATTAACCATTACGATCGATCCAACGGTAAGGGACTTCGACGTTCAACCACTCTAGTACAGACAACTGCCAATGAGGAGCGGCTCGAACTTACTGCCAAATAAAGTTTTCAGATCAATTGTCAAATTGAAGAAAGTGCCATTCATGCAACTTACGCATACAAGCTACATCTCTAACGGTAGCTTAAAAAATTTGAGTTTAAAACATATACCAACTTTAACCGATATGGATTCGTGTTTAGCGGTTCTTAAAATCCTGCACACTGTTCTCTTTACGAATGGAAGCTCTAGACTTTGTTTCTGAACAGACTTTCTAGGACTCTTACATCGTCGACATCCTCCTCAGGCACTATTCGTCATCCTGCGATTTTTTCTTTACGCACACATCCGGTCGTTTCCAACTGACTGTACCATCTACAGATGGTTTTGATACATGGAGGATCACAATTGGACTTTAAATGAAATGAACTTTCATTTGAGTTACTCTTATATTGTGACCTCGAAACAACACCATACAAAGGTTGCAGTTGGTACTACAAAAATTTATAAATGAGACGTTCTTTTGGGGACAACCTGTACAATTATTTAATACCAGAGTGCCGAGGTGTTCATCCATGCTGTTTCACTTCAGATCCGATTACTGGAGGAGCACACCTTTTTTTTCTTTTTTTTAGATTAATGCTTGTCACAGAGAATCATGTACACCTCATACTGTGTATCACAATCAATATCTAGACCACGCAATAATTGTTAGTGCCGCAGAAGGCGGAGTGCCGCTCAGGACACATTGCTGCGTAGAACTGAGCAGTAAGCGAGTCGGGCAAATAGTGCACTATGACAGCTCCCAACATGTCATCCTGTGAGCCACGCATTACAGAGTAGCCACATGTAACATCCAAGCTCAGCTATTCTATGGCGTCGTGGCACTGTTCGAACTTGCGAAGGCCTGTAGAGCTTGACTATAAGTGAGATACCACAGTCGGGATAAGTGAGCTGACAAGTCCGGATAACGAATGTTGTAGCATCGTCATCCACGAAGACGTTAAGTCCGGTTTCAATACTCCCTTTTCTGAAATCATGGTCTTAGTGTCATCCCGTGTACATCTCTAATTCTGACCGAATGACAGTCTAGCCAGTTACAAAGTGGTTCAAATGGCTCTGAGCACTATGGGAATTAACTTCTTTGGTCATTAGTGCCCTAGAACTTAGAACTACTTAAACCGAACTAACCTAAGGACATCACACACATCCATGCCCGAAGCAGGATTCGAACCTGCGACCTTAGCGGTCGCGCGGTTCCAGACTGTAGCGCCTAGAACCGCATGGTCACTGCAGCCTAGCCAGTTACAGGATAATTTGGTTGACGAATCGTCATGTGCTGACTGCTGCCTGAAAAAGACTTGCTCTCCAATACTTCAGCCAGCCAGTTGTAGTGGAACTTAGCTGCTGCAAGCTGTTGCTTCATGTTTGCACCATCCGTATCAGAAAGAAAATGTGGAACAGCCGAATGGCATCAAGCCACCACTCCCAACCTGTCGGACGAGGCAACTGTAGTCTGTGTTGCTGATTTTGGTTTTGTACATTCACCTACAGGACTCGCGCCAACTGTCATATGGCACTGGAAGACGCCTAAGTACACGTCTCTCATGAAGACCGCTGAGAAAGGCCACACTGGCTGTTGGTGAGTCTGTAAGCTTGCGCCTGCAGGTACCACAGCCGGCTAACTGCAGCGACATCACTAATACACCCTCACCTGCGCAACGCCGCGACTTCCAGAATGCTGCATGCGCGTTCTCCATCACACTTGGGTGTGGTGATTCAGCATGTACTTCACCGCGCTACAGACGACACTGTGACATGTGATAATGATCTTTCTAGGCAACGCTGTTCAAATAATACCCCCAGGCGTATGGCAGCCATCCTCACCAGCCCTCCGATCTCGGCCTCCTGCACCTGTAGAGCCACGTCCACACCCTCTCAACCCCCGTGTTCACTATAAATCCTGACCCAAGAAGTGACTGCTGCAAAGTACAAACTTCGTTAGGTTGGTTCCTAGTGAGACTCAGAAAACTCTTCTGATGCCATTAATAAAACTAGTCATAACCCAACAGTACTCAAGCTGTCCTCTAACAGGCGCCCAATACCGGTCGGATCCATGAAGAACCTGTAATGATACTTGAATTACGTAACCATTACGGCATCTCACCTCAACATCTCGATACCAGCAATATTCTACTGTGTTTCTGTAAAGTAGTTAACATATTTCTGAGACAAAATTCGGATTTGGTTTCATTAATATAGAGGTACTTTGATACATCGATATGGTTATATTGCAATGATATTATTCTTATGTGTATTCTTTCGTTTGTCACTATGTTCTTTGACGTACTTGTAACTCTGATTTTTGGGCGCGTAAGCGGTTATTAGAGAGTCACGTCTTCGTCGTCGTGTTGAAAAGACGCAAATTGTAGTCACTTTATAAAATGTGAACTTTAACACTGAGGAAGATATTTTCAAGTGTGTTTTATATTGTGAAGTGATATTTTGTGAGTTACGTGATATTGCAACAAAAGCAGTAAAAAAGAAGTGTAACATAAATTCGGAGTGCTGATTACATTTTTACATCACCATTGTCTTAACTTGCAAAAGTTTAATCTTCAAGAATGGTTTATGAAACACATATATAAAACTTTTGAATATCGCAGAATAGCACCTAGGCCTCTTTGCATCCGAGCTTGGAATCATCACCACCTAGATTTTCAATGATTGTGCCATGAGTTCACAACGAGACCAGTGTGGGTAACACGAAAAGATGAGTGCCTAGTTTATCCCTTATTTCATGAAATGACTTTATTAACTGTGCTCTAATGACACCTGCCACATAATGTAACTTTCTTGTTGCCCGAAAATGCAGTATTTAGCAGCTTGAGCAACACCTGAATCATAATTAATTTTTGACCTTTGTTGTGGTAGGGTTGTTAGAAACCACGAAAGTAATTCTAGCGTTACAACAACCAAACACTTATGACGCATCACTATTGCGCTTAAATCGCTGGTATTGAATAAAAAATTTCTCTCTGGCTGATCAAATTCATATTTCTACTTGCAGACGCAGGGTGCAGCTGAACAGTCCTTAACGGAAGAATGTCAGCGTATATTTTAAGGCATCTGCAGTACATAACTGGATCTTTCTGTCTCTGTCATTCAATATGTTACGTTAAATGTAGGTCAGGATCATTTAAACTATAACGTTCGCAACTAAATACAAAGTATACGTTAACTTCATCTTACACACAATGACTCGGAGATTTTCTTACTGCTCTCGCAGTATCATCCCACGAAAGGGTTTTGCTTCGTGACCGTCGACTCAGTTTTTTGTGAATCAGTGTCGGTGATGTGAAATTGATACATTTGTTCTACGTAGTTACCATTTAAAGTTGTGTCAATGTCACCAAAACACCCTACAGAACTCAAATTAAATTACGTTTCGTTGGCAGTTGGAACAACCTCTGCAAGAGACAAGCAGTAGGGCTCAACCAGTCAGTATAATTCAGTCATCTGTATCCAAATACTTCAAAAATTAAATTCCTTAGTGAAAAGAAAAGTGGTAAAATTCTCATCTAATTTCTTCTTGCGTTTGGTTTTTCCTTAAAATTTTTTATAACTATCATTGTTCGTAGTGATATATGTGGATTACGGTTTCGTAAAACATAAATACCCCTGCAGCCTCTATGTTGTTTATAAACGAATCCTCTACGGAAGCTATTTTATCGCATTAGCACTGTGTGGAATGATAAATCAAGGAGTACTCCTCTAGCCGTAGACAAACAAGCTGTCTTCCGCCAGCTTGTGAAAAATCAACAAACTATAACTATACGTAATAACCCTGATATATCTATGCATTTATATCATACAAAAGCAACGGTCTGCAAGTAGTGGAAACAATGTCAGTGTTTGTCTAAGTCTGAGCTGAATGCGTAGAATGCTGGTATTTCATGGATGTTTGCACTCACTTTCAAAATAAATGCTGTACAACTATAGGAGTTGCGAGTGGTGGTCCCAGATTAAACAAGAGTTTCATTTACGGTTATTTCTCAAACAAAAGCAACAAATATTTCATCAATTTATTTCTTCGTTTCCGTGTATCTGAACGATGTGTCGCTGTTACAGCGAAGATATTTCCACACTGTTTTTTGGATTATAATCTGCTGTACAAATATTATCGTAAGAAAACTGAAACTAACTTGGCAGAAAATAACGACATCATTTTATGTAACGTGCAGATGATACAAACACCTTCACTATTTTGTGCTGTAAATGAGTCCGGACAAAACTGAGTAAGCCACACACGATGGATGGAGATACGAAAATGGGTCAGTCCTGTGACTGAATCATATTACGTCTCCTTCTTCAATTTCCTCAAAAATATTTCGATTAACAGTGGTTTAAAGTTCAAGCCACGCGTAGGACTGCGTAACAAAAGGTAAGGCAAAGGCAATGCTGTAATCAGCCCATAGGGTTTGTTCCAACCAAACTGTACTTTGATAAGCACGCTGGTGTGGCGCCTGTATACTTCCGATCTTTGACTCGCTCTCCAAGCTAGATACGGGATGACCTAAAATTTAATACGGATTCAGAACTACGGTATAACTTACTATTTTTCTCATTAACACATATCGCCAGGTTTCTCTTATATATGCCATGGCTGATAATCATTGAAATGAAGTTTTTGGTTTTGAAGTTGTAGTGTTCGATTCACAACGATTTCTATCAAAAATAGGGATATAGCTAGAAAAAACGTTATAAAAAGTGCACAGATTGGATCAAGAAAAGAAAAGTCGTAGAAATTACTGCCTGAGGATTACATATATTTCGCTGTTCGCAGCATCCGTTCCAAGAAGAACATTTCTTTTTATCGCTACAGCTTTCTCTTTGCAGCTACATTTTCTGGTTATTGGTGAGCTACAGCAACTTGTGGCCACACAATGGAATTCAGAGGAGTGAAATAATTGCTCCAGAAACCTAACATTCTAAGTAAAGCTCGTCTGTTTTCAACCGAAGAGCTTGAAGAAAGTTGAAAGAGGGAACCTGAACTCGAGATCTCAAACTGTTTCAAAGTTCGCAGTTTTCACTTTGAGTGGTGGCGTGAGATGTGGTTGGTCAGCGAGGCGTTTGACTTCACTTCGACCGACTGTGGTTGTACGTATGTAGCAACTCTTAAAATTCTTAATGAATGAGCGCGGTACGATACAGATTGTGAAAGTGAAAATGCAGTAAGGTCACAGGATAATGCAGCAACCAGCGTAAAGTCATACCTTCATATCCTTCAGATTCCACAATAGAAGTTCGTTGCTAAGTTCGGCATCCCATTTCACAAACATTAAGCACTAATGTGAGGAATTTGGACTGCACAGACGTAAAAAAGTACTTTGTGCACAAGATTACGCATAGGAGAAGAGCTGTGGTGTTCTTGAGGGATGAGTTAGTCATCATACGTTCATACCATTACAGTATATATTCTTCCGTCATGCACAATAACTGACACGCTAATTTTAAAATCCTGAGGACTTAAATTTTATTTATGAGTCCAAGAATAACAAATTTCTCTATATGTAAATAGCGTAAATGAAGTAATTGGGAGTGCACAGATGTCAGAAAATAGATTTTCAGTGAAGCATCCAGTGAACTCTGTAAAGTAATAAGGTCCTGTGTAAGGTGCTCGAAAATGAGGTCATAAACACCCTGAAAACAGCGGGATACAGGTACTACAAGAAGATTTCAGGAAGAAGCATAAGGAAATGTGATTCTTCCACGAATGAGGTTGCTCCTGAAACCATCTGTACATCGATTATTAATTAGTATTCTTCCATCCACAGAGGCGGTCTTGCGAATCAAAAGAAAGACGCTAAAGCAGACGTTGTACATCACGATGGGGCTCATTTTAAAAATTACTTATTCATGTTTGTCCATGTATGGAGAGCGCTGCTCCACAGCTGTGTAGTGAATTCATGAATAACAGCTCCACTTGCTAAAGAGTTCTTTATTTTACTACACGGTCGATTAAGACTTTTATATTAAAGTTATTTTCTAGAATGTGAAGCTGACAGTATACCATTAAATACAAGCAAACGTTGTACATAAGAATATAATAATTATCATACATATTATTTCCCAAGTCAACATCGTTTTTTTCCAAGACATGTTAATCGTACAGGGATGAATGAGGTACCGTTCGAAACGTTTCATAACTGGCTTCTGACACTGTATATACAGATTTTGCGTTAAAACTTACTATTTGTGGAAAATTTTAACATAAAAGAGACTTTTAACTATCGCAGGCAAAAGGGCATCATAGACTCGTTGCATATCCATATCTTTCGGATATAACTTAATAATCACGAATAAGACTCACTTTTCATATTATCTTATTACAAGTACCATTTTATTTTTTTCAAAGTACTTATTAACTGGATAATTTGCATACAGTATTCTTATAGATAATAACCATGACAGCTGTGGTAGTCCACTATCTTTGCCGGTCGTACACATTGACTTTTTTGAACGCATGTACTTTGCGAAACGACAAACATATTTGCCGCCGTCTCCTTAATTTCTGATTTACCTATTACCACTCTAGCCTAACGTGTTTACTGTACTGAAAATGACTGACGAGTTAAAGCTGTAGGTTATGTGGCTCAACTGACATTCCTGATATGTGCTTGTCGCACAGGACGGAACTAACATTCCGAATGCACAACACGTTTTTCGACAGAAGAAAAAATACATACAAGGATGAATCACAAATTCATGATTATTATTTCACGTAGTTCGTTTCGTTTTTAATATGTTTTTTACTCATTGCCACAACTACCATTATCCCAACAACTATGCCCATTCTTAATATTGTCATTATTAAAAACTAACGTAGTGACAATGTTTCGCACGGGTCCACTGGTTCAAATAATTTATATAAAGGGAATGTAGAAGTGTCGACATTAAAAAACAGTTTACGAATTTGCAGTTTAACTACAGACAAAAGAAAAATATGTAGTTTGTTATGTTGTGGAAGAGCAGAGTTTAATAATTACTGAAGTCAAAATCTGTAAGAAGTAAAAGAGATATGCCCAATAATACCATAGGAAAAATGGGTACGTCCTTACTACACTGAAGCGCCAAAGAAACTGGTATAGGCTAGCGTATTCGAATACAGAGATATGTAAACAGTCAGAATACGGCGCTGCGGTCGGCAACACCTATATAAGACAACAAGTGTCTGGCGTATTTGTTAGATCGGTTACTGCTGCTACAATGGAAGATTATCAAGATTTAAGTGAAACTTCCTGGCAGATTAAAACTGTGTGCCCGACCGAGACTCGAACTCGGGACCTTTGCTTTTCGCGGGCAAGTGCTCTACCAACTGAACTACCGAAGCACGACTCACGTCCGGTACTCACAGCTTTACTTCTGCCAGTACCTCGTCTCCTACCTTCCAAACTTTACAGAAGCTCTCCTGCGAACCTTGCAGGACTAGCACTCCTGAAAGAAAGGATACTGCGGAGACATGGCTTAGCCACAGCCTGGGGGAGGTTTCCAGAATGAGATTTTCACTCTGCAGCGGAGTGTGCGCTGATATGAAACTTCCTGGCAGATTAAAACTGTGTGCACGACCGAGACTCGAACTCGGGACCTTTGCCTTTCGCGGGCAAGTGCTCTACCAACTGAGCTACCGAAGCACGACTCACGCTCGGTACTCACAGCTTTACTTCTGCCAGTACCTCGTCTCCTACCTTCCAAACTTTACAGAAGCTCTCCTGCGAACCTTGCAGGACTAGCACTCCTGAAAGAAAGGATACTGTGGAGACATGGCTTAGCCACAGCCTGGGGGAGGTTTCCAGAATGAGATTTTCACTCTGCAGCGGAGTGTGCGCTGATATGAAACTTCCTGGCAGATTAAAACTGTGTGCACGACCGAGACTCGAACTCGGGACCTTTGCCTTTCGCGGGCAAGTGCTCTACCAACTGAGCTACCGAAGCACGACTCACGCTCGGTACTCACAGCTTTACTTCTGCCAGTACCGGGCGTGAGTCATGCTTCGGTAGCTCAGTTGGTAGAGCACTTGCCCGCGAAAGGCAAAGGTCCCGAGTTCGAGTCTCGGTCGGGCACACAGTTTTAATCTGCCAGGAAGTTTCATATCAGCGCACACTCCGCTGCAGAGTGAAAATCTCATTCTGGAAACCTCCCCCAGGCTGTGGCTAAGCCATGTCTCCACAGTATCCTTTCTTTCAGGAGTGCTAGTCCTGCAAGGTTCGCAGGAGAGCTTCTGTAAAGTTTGGAAGGTAGGAGACGAGGTACTGGCAGAAGTAAAGCTGTGAGTACCGGGCGTGAGTCGTGCTGCGGTAGCTCAGTAGGTAGAGCACTTGCCCGCGAAAGGCAAAGGTCCCGAGTTCGAGTCTCGGTCGGGCACACAGTTTTAATCTGCCAGGAAGTTTCATATCCGCGCACACTCCGCTGCAGAGTGAAAATCTCATTCTGAAGATTTAAGTGAGTTTCAACGTGATATTATGGTCGGCACATGAGCGATGGTACACAGTAGCTCAGAAGTAGCGATGATGTGGGGATTTACCAGTACGACCATTTCACAAGTGTACCGTGAATATCAGGAATCCGGTAAAAAATCAAATCAGCGTGCTAACCATTCAACGAACCATTATCGATACGAACTTTTGGAGCCGAAGGACAACTCGTGTGCCCTTGATGACTGCACGACACAAAGCTTTACGCCTCGCCTGCGCCCGTCGACACCGACATTGGATTGTTGATGACTGGAAACATGTTGTGTGGTCGGACGAGTCTCGTTTCAAATTGTATCGAGCGGATGGACGTGTACGGGTATGAAGACAACCTCATGAATCCATGGACAGTGGATGACAGCAGGGGACTGTTCCAGCTGGTGGAGGCTCTGTGATGGTATGGGGCGTGTGGAGTTGGAGTGATATGGTACCCCTGATACGTGTAGATACGACTCTGACAGGTGATAAGTAAGTAAGCATACAGTCCGATCACCTTCATCCATTCTCGTCCATTGTGCCTTCCGACGGACTTCGGCAATTCCAGCAGAAAAATGCGACACCCTACACGCCTAAAATCTACAGAGTGGCTCCAGGAACACTCTTCTGTGTTTAAACACTTCCCCTGGCCACCAAACAACCCAGACATGAACAATATTAAGTACACTCCTGGAAATGGAAAAAAGAACACATTGACACCGGTGTGTCAGACCCACCATACTTGCTCCGGACACTGCGAGAGGGCTGTACAAGCAATGATCACACGCACGGCACAGCGGACACACCAGGAACCGCGGTGTTGGCCTTCGAATGGCGCTAGCTGCGCAGCATTTGTGCACCGCCGCCGTCAGTGTCAGCCAGTTTGCCGTGGCATACGGAGCTCCATCGCAGTCTTTAACACTCGTAGCATGCCGCGACAGCGTGGACGTGAACCGTATGTGCAGTTGACGGACTTTGAGCGAGGGCGTATAGTGGGCATGCGGGAGGCCGGGTGGACGTACCGCCGAATTGCTTAACACGTGGGGCGTGAGGTCTCCACAGTACATCGATGTTGTCGCAAGTGGTCGGCGGAAGGTGCACGTGCCCGTCGACCTAGGACCGGACCGCAGCGACGCACGGATGCACGCCAAGACCATAGGATCCTACGCAGTGCCGTAGGGGACCGCACCGCCACTTCCCAGCAACTTAGGGACACTTTTGCTCCTGGGGTATCGGCGAGGACCATTCGCAACCGTCTCCATGATGCTGGGCTACGGTCTTGCACACCGTTAGGCCGTCTTCCGCTCACGCCCCAACATCGTGCAGCCCGCCTCCAGTGGTGTCACGACAGGCGTGAATGGAGGGACGAATGGAGACGTGTCGTCTTCAGCGATGAGAGACGCTTCTGCCTTGGTGCCAATGATGGTCGTATGCGTGGTTGGCGCCGTGCAGGTGAGCGCCACAATCAGGACTGCATACGACCGAGGCACACAGGGCCAACACCCGGCATCATGGTGTGGGGAGCGATCTCCTACACTGGCCGTACACCACTAGTGATCGTCGAGGGGACACTGAATAGTGCACGGTACATCCAAACCGTCATCGAACCCATCGTTCTACCATTCCTAGACCGGCAAGGGAACTTGCTGTTCCAACAGGACAATGCACGTCCGCATGTATCCCGTGCCACCCAACGTGCTCTAGAAGGTGTAAGTCAACTACCCTGGCCAGCAAGATCTCCGGATGTGTCCCCCATTGAGCATGTTTGGGACTGGATGAAGCGTCGTCTCACGCGGTCTGCACGTCCAGCACGAACGCTGGTCCAACTGTGGCGCCAGGTGGAAATGGCATGGCAAGCCGTTCCACAGGACTACATCCAGCATCTCTACGATCGTCTCCATGGGAGAATAGCAGCTTGCATTGCTGCGAAAGGTGGATATACACTGTACTAGTGCCGACATTGTGCATGCTCTGTTGCCTGTGTGTATGTGCCTGTGGTTCTGTCAGTGTGATCATGTGATGTATCTGACCCCAGGAATGTGTCAATAGAGTTTCCCCTTCCTGGGACAATGAATTCACGGTGTTCTTATCTCAGTTTCCAGGAGTGTATATGTGCGATGCCCTTTCAACGAGCTGTTCAGAAGAGGTCTCCACCCCTTGAAGCTCTTACGGATCTATGGACAGCCCAGCAGGTTTCATGGTGTCAATTCCCTCCAGCGCCAATTTAGACATCAGTCGAGTCGTGTCATATCGTGTTGCGGCGCTTCTGCGCGCTCGCGGGGGCCCTACACGATATTAGGCAGGTATAGCAGTCTCTTTGGCTGTTCAGTGTGTAAGAAACTGAATATTTTGATAAATTAAACATACTGACTCGTTTCAGTGTTTGGGCTGTAAATTTGTAATTCGTGTCACGTCTTGCTCCCTGTGCACACAGTTGGTTGCTATGGCACTGTTCTGGCGCTGTAGCTAGGAGAGGGGGCATGGCCGGCGGCGTTTGAAGAGCGGCTGGCGCCAGTCGGAGCCTGCATTGAGCAGGAATTAAGTCTCAGTCTGACCAGCACCCAAGCTGCAGGGCTTAGCACGGACCAGCGAGTGAGTCTTAAACGGAGACCGACGGCACTCTGGGACTTCACTCCAGTGACATTAAGAGATGGCGTTCCGGAGTATTTTGCTGACAGCAATGGCTGTTCGTAGCGTCGTCCGTGTCTCAAGTAGGCCCGTTTATGCAGTTCTGTGTTGTCTGTGGAGTAACTGTGGACGTATGCAACGGTTAGCGAAGAACTAGATCGGGGAGCGTTGTGCAAGCTGGTACACCCAGGGCCTGTCTGTGAGACGTCATTGACGGTCAGCGTAGGGTGGTGCCAGTGTGTTGACACGATCAACGGGCAGGTACTTGGCCCCGGGAGGACGTTGAATCCTGTAGAGTCTAAAACATTTATTACAAGTGGAGCACTGTCTTTGGTACTCCAAGGCTGACAGCAGTATTTCGGTCGATGGAGCTATGCAGCATAGTGTAAGGAGAATGTTAACTGTTGGGGCATCAGACGTATTTCAATGAAGGATAAACAACACGTCGGGAACACATAAAGACGAAAAAAATCGCAACATCAACCTAGAGTAACGAAAATTCGAAAATACATTTAACTCGGTAACCTATTTCCGCCCCCGGTAGCTGAATGGTCAGCGTGACGGATTGTCAATCCTCTGGGCCCGGGTTCTGTTCCAGGCTGGGTCGGGGAATCTTCTCCGCCCAGGGACTGGGTGTTGTGCAGTCATCATCATCCTCATCGACTGCAGGTCGCCGAAGTGGCGTCAAATTGAAAGACCAGCACCCGGCGAACAGCCTGCCCGACGGGGGGCCGTAGCCAAAAATGGCTGTGAGCAGTATGGGACTTAACATCTATGGCCATCAGTCCCCCAGAACTTAGAACTACTTAAACCTAACCAACCTAAGGACAGCACACAACACCCAGTCATCACGAAGCAGAGAAAATCCCTGACCCCGCCGGAAATCGAATCCAGGAACCCGGGCGTGGGAAGCGAGAACGCTACCGCATGACCACGAGCTGCGGACGGGGCCGTAGCCATACGATTAAATAAATAAATAAATTTAAGGGATTAACATTGAAAGATCAGAGGTTAAAGTACGCGTGAGATACGCCATTGAAAATATGACATGTCGCAGCATTAATAATTGGTTTCCGCCAGAATACTGTATGCAAGCAGACAAACGTGCATGCATTGCGTGGTACAGGTGCCGGATGTCAGTTTGTGGTGTGAAGTTCCATTCCTGATGCATTTGGTTGGTCAGTACAGTGTCGGTTAATACTGGTTGTGGAAGATCTAGAGTTGTCATCCGATGATGTCCAGTATATGCTCGATTAGAGGTAGATCTGGTGATGAAAGAGGCCAAGGCAACATGTCGGCATTCTGTAGAGCGTAGTGGGTTACAACAGCGCTATGTGGGAAAATGTTATCCTGTCGTAAAACACCCCTTGGAGTGCTGTATATGAAGGTGGCACTACAAATCTAATCACTACACTGATGTAGAAATTTACAGTCAGGATGCATGGGATAACCACGGGAGTGCTGTCACTGTCACACAAAATTTCACCATTCCTTTAAGTGTAGGTCCACTGTACGTAGTACACCAACAGATTGGCTGCAGTCCCTCGCCTGACCTCCTTCTTCAGCAAACGGCTATCAGTGGCATCGAACAGATCCAGCTTTCATCAAGAAAGACAACATACCTCCACCCTTTCCTCTAATGAGTTCTCCCTTGATACCAGTGAACCATTTGGAATCAGTGGAATGCGCCCCACGGGCGTCTAGCTCGGAGCTGTCTTTGAGGCAATCAATGTGTAACAGTTCGTTGTGTCACTATGGCGTGAAATGTTGCTCAGATTGCTGCAGCTTATGCCGTATGATGCGCCATAGACATACGCAACACACGGTGGTCTTCCCTCCGGGTAGTGCAACGTGATCTTCTGGAGTCCGATCATCGTGAATTCATACATTCACGTGACCACCGCTGCCAGCATGTACGGTCGCTACATTCGTTTCAAGTCTTTCTGCAATATCTCAGAAGTAACGTCCAGATTCTTGCAGCCCTATTACAAGACCATATTCAAATTCAGTGATAATAGCGTCTTTGTCGCCTTAAAAGCAGTCTTGATAAACATCAACTTGCCACGTCCAGTCTCAAATGTAACTAAGGCTCATGATCGTTACAGCGTGTATTTAAAGAAAATTTGATTTGCATCCCCATAATGGCGCTACTAGCGCCACTCTTTGCGACTGGCGCCAAATATGAATAGACATCATCTTCCACGGGACGTACCAGCTTTTGTTTACGTCGCACAGCTCCAACTTCATGTTGGGAATTTTTCCGTCACTGTGTATGAAGTATGAGGATTTATTTTTCATTTTTCACATTTCATTTAACATAACTCAGCACTGTGCAATATACGGCTATACCCCATACCTTGGGGTAAAAGTACTTTGTGCGGCACCAATGGCCAAGGTCCCAGGCATAGGACACACCGATACTCATGCAAGTCATCTTCAATCTACTGTGTGCAATCCTCATAGGCCCACTTCTCACACTTTAAACGCTTTACCCAATCATAGAACTGTTTACCACACAGGTCTTCAGATTCTTTCTTTTTTCATCTCGACTGGTGTATGGTAGACCCAAAGTTGATTGCTTATGAAAGAAGAACATGCATACTAATATCTGACCACGGCTACGAAATTGTGGAGTGCGTGTAAAGGAATAGCAGTATACATCCAGGTAGCTGGTGTATCGTCATGTGGATTGCTGGTTGATGATATATTCCTTATATCTTTGAAACTGGGCATAGATTTCTCTTTTTTCGAACATGCACATAAGATATCACCTCTTTGCTGTATGAAAAATTATTACGTTGTTTCTTATACCGCGCACCGTGTAACTGTCTTGTATGACATGAGCGGCAAAGGTGGATTTGCCTCTTACATTGTTCCTTCTTAATTCTGCGTATTCCTTGTATCGTGCATTAAAATTAAGTTCCAACTGTCCTTACAGCCAGATCAGTAGCCACAGCGTATACTTTCTTATCTCCACCTATTTTCGTAATTCCATCAAAATGAAAATATTCATGTATACTCCACGAACTACCTTAAGGGCTGACGTTCATAAAATTGACCGAAAACGTCATTGTTCAGTTTGTTTATTATTTATTAGAAGAACTAATTTACAACTAGTTTCCAAAGTTCAGTGATAAAATCGTATCCGAAATGCCTGAAGAATAAGTAAATGTTTGGTTCGACCTTCCTCTCACACCCACTTCTTGAAGCAATGCTAACTAGGTGAACAACGATTAAGTTCCTTAATGTCAACAAACTCACGCGGGATCACCTAGAAGGCTGTGACATATACTGTTTGGTTTCATAGATCGTCTGTAACTCCGTGACGTATCTCAGAAACAATACCAACTAACATTGGATCCTTTTACCGAATTCGCAACTCATATGATACAACTGCAGAAAGGCTGAAACATAATTTGAGCGTGATGTCCAAAACGTACCCGACTCATACATTTGTAGTTGATGGTGACTTCAACTTACCTTCGTATGTTGGAAAAAATGCGCGTTTAAATATGGAGTTACGCATAAAACATCATCCGAAAGCACTCTCTGAAAATTATTTTTAGCAGGTAATTCATGAGCCCACTTGAAAAGTAAACGAAACTGAAAACACACTTTGCCTCTAGGCAAAAAATAATAGTGAACTAATAACGAGCATCAAAACGGATACAGTGATTAGTGAATACCCGGCTGTCGTGGCGAGACTGAATACCATAGCTCCAAAATGATCCAAAAATCAAAGAAATATATATATATATATATATATATATATATATATATATATATATATATATATACTCCTGGAAATTGAAATAAGAACACCGTGAATCCATTGTCCCAGGAAGGGGAAACTTTATTGACACATTCCTGGGGTCAGATACATCACATGATCACACTGACAGAACCACAGGCACATAGACACAGGCAACAGAGCATGCACAATGTCGGCACTAGTACAGTGTATATCCACCTTTCGCAGCAATGCAGGCTGCTATTCTCCCATGGAGACGATCGTAGAGATGCTGGATGTAGTCCTGTGGAACGGCTTGCCATGCCATTTCCACCTGGCGCCTCAGTTGGACCAGCGTTCGTGCTGGACGTGCAGACCGCGTGAGACGACGCTTCATCCAGTCCCAAATATGCTCAATGGGGGACAGATCCGGAGATCTTGCTGGCCAGGGTAGTTGACTTACACCTTTTAGAGCACGTTGGGTGACACGGGATACATGCGGTCGTGCATTGTCCTGTTGGAACAGCAAGTTCCCTTGCCGGTCTAGGAATGGTAGAACGATGGGTTCGATGACGGTTTGGATGTACCGTGCACTATTCAGTGTCCCCTCGACGATCACCAGTGGTGTACGGCCAGTGTAGGAGATCGCTCCCCACACCATGATGCCGGGTGTTGGCCCTGTGTGCCTCGGTCGTATGCAGTCCTGATTGTGGCGCTCACCTGCACGGCGCTAAACACGCATACGACCATCATTGGCACCAAGGCAGAAGCGACTCTCATCGCTGAAGACGACACGTCTCCATTCGTCCCTCCATTCACGCCTGTCGCGACACCACTGGAGGCGGGCTGCACGATGTTGGGGCGTGAGCGGAAGACGGCCTAACGGTGTGTGGGACCGTAGCCCAGCTTCATTAAGACGGTTGCGAATGGTCCTCGCCGATACCCCAGGAACAACAGTGTCCCTAATTTGCTGGGAAGTGGCGGTGCCCGCATCTCGTGGTCGTGCGGTAGCGTTCTCGCTTCCCACGCCCGGGTTCCCGGGTTCGATTCCCGGCGGGGTCAGGGATTTTCTCTGCCTCGTGATGGCTGGGTGTTGTGTGCTGTCCTTAGGTTAGTTAGGTTTAAGTAGTTCTAAGTTCTAGGGGACTGATGACCATAGATGTTAAGTCCCATAGTGCTCAGAGCCATTTGAAGTGGCGGTGCGGTCCCCTACGGCACTGCGTAGGATCCTACGGTCATGGCGTGCATCCGTGCGTCGCTGCGGTCCGGTCCCAGGTCGACGGGCACGTGCACCTTCCGCCGACCACTGGCGACAACATCGATGTACTGTGGAGACCTCACGCCCCACGTGTTGAGCAATTCGGCGGTACGTCCACCGGGCCTCCCGCATGCCCACTATACGCCCTCGCTCAAAGTCCGTCAACTGCACATACGGTTCAAGTCCACGCTGTCGCGGCATGCTACCAGTGTTAAAGACTGCGATGGAGCTCCGTATGCCACGGCAAACTGGCTGACACTGACGGCGGCGGTGCACAAATGCTGTGCAGCTAGCGCCATTCGACGGCCAACACCGCGGTTCCTGGTGTGTCCGCTGTGCCGTGCGTGTGATCATTGCTTGTACAGCCCTCTCGCAGTGTCCGGAGCAAGTATGGTGGGTCTGACACACCGGTGTCAATGTGTTCTTTTTTCCATTTCCAGGAGTGTAGATTATATAATGGTAAGACAGAGATTTAGGAACCAGGTTTTACATTGTAAGACACTTCCAGGGGCAGATGTGGACTCTGACCACAATCTATTGGTTATGACCTGTAGATTAAAACTGAAGAAACTGCAAAAAGGTGGGAATTTAAGGAGATGGGACCTGGATAAACTAAAAGAACCAGAGGTTGTACAGAGATTCAGGGAGAGCATAAGGGAGCAATTGACAGGAATGGGGGAAATAAATACAGTAGAAGCAGAATGGTTAGCTTTGAGGGATGAAGTAGTGAAGGCAGCAGAGGATCAAGTAGGTAAAAAGACGAGGGCTTGTAGAAATCCTTGGGTAACAGAAGAAATATTGAATTTAATTGATGAAAGGAGAAAATATAAAAATGCAGTAAGTGAAACAGGCAAAAAGGGATACAAACGTCTCAAAAATGAGATCGACAGGAAGTGCAAAATGGCTAAGCAGGGATGGCTAGAGGACAAATGGAAGGATGTAGAGGCCTATCTCACTAGGGGTAAGATAGATACCGCCTACAGGAAAATTAAAGAGACCTTTGGAGATAAGAGGAAGACTTGTATGAATATCAAGAGCTCAGATGGAAACCCAGTTCTAAGCAATGGAGGGAAAGCAGAAAGGTGGAAGGAGTATACAGAGGGCCTATACAAGGGCGATATACTTGAGGACAAAATAATGGAAATGGAAGAGGATGTAGAAGAAGATGAAATGGGAGATATGATACTGCGTGAAGAGTTTGACAGAGCACTGAAAGACCTGAGTCGAAACAAGGCCCCGGGAGTAGACAATATTCCATTGGAACTACTGACGGCCGTGGGAGAGCCAGTCCTGACGAAACTCTACCATCTGGTGAGCAAGATGTATGAAACAGGCGAAATACCCTCAGACTTCAAGAAGAATATAATAATTCTAATCCCAAAGAAAGCAGGTGTTGACAGATGTGAAAATTACCGAACTATCAGCTTAATAAGTCACAGCTGCAAAATACTAACACAAATTCTTTACAGACGAATGGAAAAACTAGTAGAAGCCAACCTCGGGGAAGATCAGTTTGGATTCCGTAGAAACACTGGAACACGTGAGGCAATACTGACCTTACGACTTATCTTAGAAGAAAGATTAAGGAAAGGCAAACCTACGTTTCCAGCATTTGTAGACTTAGAGAAAGCTTTTGACAATGTTGACTGGAAAACTCTCTTTCAAATTCTAAAGGTGGCAGGGGTAAAATACAGGGAGCGAAAGGCTATTTACAATTTGTACAGAAACCAGATGGCAGTTATAAGAGTCGAGGGGCATGAAAGGGAAGCAGTGGTTGGGAAGGGAGTAAGACAGGGTTGTAGCCTCTCCCCGATGTTGTTCAATCTGTATATTGAGCAAGCAGTAAAGGAAACAAAAGAAAAATTAGGAGTAGGTATTAAAATTCATGGAGAAGAAATAAAACCTTTGAGGTTCGCCGATGACATTGTAATTCTGTCAGAGACAGCAAAGGACTTGGAAGAGCAGTTGAATGGAATGGACAGTGTCTTGAAAGGAGGATATAAGATGAACATCAACAAAAACAAAACAAGGATAATGGAGCGTAATCTAATTAAGTCGGGTGATGCTGAGGGAATTAGATTAGGAAATGAGGCACTTAAAGTAGTAAAGGAGTTTTGCTATTTGGGGAGCAAAATAACTGATGATGGTCGAAGTAGAGAGGATATAAAATGTAGGCTGGCAATGGCAAGGAAAGCGTTTCTGAAGAAGAGAAATTTGTTAACATCCAGTATTGATTTAAGTGTCACGAAGTCATTTCTGAAAGTATTCGTATGGAGTGTAGCCATGTATGGAAGTGAAACATGGACGATAAATAGTTTGGACAAGAAGAGAATAGAAGCTTTCGAAATGTGGTGCTACAGAAGAATGCTGAAGATTAGATGGGTAGATCACATAACTAATGAGGAAGTATTGAATAGGATTGGGGAGAAGAGAAGTTTGTGGCACAACTTGACCAGAAGAAGGGATCGGTTGGTAGGACATGTTCTGAGGCATCAAGGGATCACCAATTTAGTATTGGAGGGCAGCGTGGAGGGTAAAAATCGTAGAGGGAGACCAAGAGATGAATACACTAAGCAGATTCAGAAGGATGTAGGTTGCAGTAGGTACTGGGAGATGAAAAAGCTTGCACAGGATAGAGTAGCATGGAGAGCTGCATCAAACCAGTCTCAGGACTGAAGACCACAACAACAACAACATGTAAAGCATGGTACAAAATTTCATAGCCGCGTGTTTAAAATTGTGGATTTGGTGCATTTTTTAAATAGTATACGTTTTCCTTGAACGTCCCCGCTTGGAGTGCGTTTGCATCTACGCAACTTCCCACTCACAGTAAAGGCATGCTGTCGATGCACGAAGAGTCAAAGAGGCGAATGTATGAGTGCAAAGTCACCCATGCCTCTGATTTCTACAATAGGGCAGTCGTAGGCAGGCGCTGATGCTTGCACATCACAGACGGGGAGATACGTACAGTAGTTGAGTGTGTGTCTTCTATTTTCCGCGTTTGGTGCTTTCAGTTCGCCTCACTGTTAAGAAAACCAGTTTTTGGCGCGCACTGAGATTGTCTTTGCATTAGCACTTTCTCGGAGTGGTCTGACTAGGAACACAAAGGAGTTCCATTTTTCCGGCTGATTAATATCGTGTATTAAGATAACAGAAGTAAACTATATAACTGTGTACATTGGCTGACTAATAAAAACAACCTGGAAACTACAAAGGGAAAGCTGGACAAAAACAAAACGAAAAGCTTTCATGTGCATTTCCGATGAATACATAATGTAGGAGACGACAGATTTAGGGGGCCTTGATGAGTGGAAGCCATCCTGGCTCCTTACGGGCAGCTTTTACTCATTAAAAATTTGCGTCTACGAGAGTTAATAAAAGAACACTACAATCTTTAGCAGGAAAGAGAGTCCCGAAAGTACTTTTTCATTAGCAAGTCGAAACCCAACATCTCCAACATGTAGCGCATCGTATTGGTTTATAAGCCGTAAGCCACGTCCATATACTGCAGAAACAGTTGACCTCTATGCTTCTAAAATTTCAACGTCCAATTCCAATCTAGCCAGCGAAAAGAATTCCCAATTCTCCCCAAATTAGAACGCTTGCAGAGTTATGTTACGGCCCTCCTTCCAGCTCGGCATTTTGAAGATTTAACGCACAAATTGGACAGATTGTGACAAGATATGTCTCAGAACGACATCCGACAACTCTATCAATCATTGCCAAGCCGAGTAACTGGTTGCATAAGGGCCAGAGACGCATCAACAACTAACTGACTTGGTCAATTTGTGAAGCTCTCTCTGTTGAATAAATCATCTATTTTTGTTTGTGTTGTTTACAAATTATAATCGTTTGTCTCTCTGTACATTATAATGCCGACAAACGATAAGAGGTCTCTCCAATATTTCAGTCTGCGAGCTCTCCAAGTGAACAAAAAAGTTAATTTATTGTATCATGTTGACTGGGCGATTGTTAGTTCATTTTATTATAAAGACTTTCAGTGTTAAGAGTTCGTCATTATAATTACACGTTTTGTGATATAAATTAAATATACACACTCTAAGACACACAAAAAAGACGCCCTACGAAGGAATTATCCCATTCGGACTGGAATCACGATGTATTCTGAAGGTGGCAGGGGTAAAATACAGGGAGCGAAAGCCTATTTACAATTTGTACAGAAACCAGATGGCAGTTGTAAGAGTCGAGGGACATGAAAGGGAAGCAGTGGTTGGGAAGGGAATGAGACCGGGTTGTAGCCTCTCCCCGATGTTATTCAGTCTGTATATTGAGCAAGCAGTAAAGGAAACAAAAGAAAGATTTCGGGTAGGTATTAAAATCCATGGACAAGAAATAAAAACTTTAAGGTTCGCCGAAGACATTGTAATTCTGTCAGAGACAGCAAAGAACTTGGAAGATCAGTTGAACAGAATGGACAGTGTCTTGAAGGGAGGATATAAGATGAACATCAACAAAAGCAAAACGAGGATAATGGAATGTAGTCGAATTAAGTCGGGTGATGGTGAGGGAATTAGATTACGAAATGAGACACTTAAAATAGTAAAGCAGTTTTGCTATTTGGGGAGCAAAATAACTGATGATGGTCGAAGTAGAGAGGATATAAAATGTACACTGGCAATGGCAAGGAAAGCGTTTCTGAAGAAGAAAAATTTGTTAACATCGAGTATAGATTTAAATGTCAGGAAGTCGTTTCTGAAAGTATTTGTATGGAGTGTAGCCATGTATGGAAGTGAAACGTAAACGATAAATAGTTTCGACAAGAAGAGAATAGAAGCTTTCAAAATGTGGTGCTACAGAAGAATGCTGAAGATTAGATGGGTATATCACATAACTAATGAGGAGGTATTGAATAGAATTTGGGAGAAGAGGAGTTTGTGGCACAACTTGACTTGAAGATGGGATCGGTTGGTAGGACATGTTTTGAGGCATCAAGGGATCACCAATTTAGTATTGGGGGGCAGCGTGGAGGGTAACAAACGTCGAGGGAGACCAAGAGATGAATACACTACGCAGATTCAGAAGGATGTAAGCTGCAGAACGAACTGGGAGATGAAGCAGCTTGCACAGGATAGAGTAGCATGGAGAGCTGCATCTTGCGGAAATGTAAGCCCAGGATGGCTTGACTTAAACGGCAAAAAAAGGGGGCGAAGAATATCATCGACGAAGTACTGTGGTGTGAGGGTGCCTAAGTGACATCCAGTTTTGGCCTGCTATGAAAGAAATTGGCATCCCATACCTGTGGTGTGAGTGTGTCTAAATGACATGCAGTCTGGGCCTGCTATGAAAAGAAATGGCGTCCCAGATCTACACTTCTGGTTGTCGGGCAGTATCGCGGCAGTCAGGATTTTGTCCCACCATTCTCCACTTCGTCTCCAGACACAACTTTGTTCTGAAATCTTATTTCCTAGAGTAGAATTGTCTCCGTTGATGAATCCTGCTTTGAACTGAGCCCTGAGGGCCAGCGATGGCGTGTCTGGAGACTCCTTGGACAGAGTTGGAATATCAACCTGACCCACTTTTCAGCAAAATAACGCCCGCCTGCAGACGGGTGGAGTTTCTATACTAACTAGACTCTGCCTTGGCCGGAAGGTCGCCGCATCTCTCCCCAATTGAGAACACTTGCAACGTTATGTCAGGGCCCTCCTACCATTTCAGGATTTTGACGGTTTAAGGTATTAGTTGGACAGAATTTGTTGCTATATGCCTCGGGAGAACTCCAAAAACTCTATCAATCAACGCCAAGCGCACTAACTGCTTGCATAAGAGCCAGAGCTGCACCAACAACTAATTGACTTGGTCAGTGTGAAGCACATTCTGTTGAATAAATCATCCTTTTCGATTAGTGACTAAAGTTGTGCTCGTTTTTTTTTGTTTTTTTTTTGTCTGTGCATTATAGTGCTAATTCCTTACTTTGCTGTTCATGTATAACGAAGCAACAGTACTACTTCGTATTTAGTATTTCATCGTATAGACAACGTTTTATATTATTTAGTAACAGGAATAGTACCGTAGTTGCTGATAAATAGTTCTGATCTTACAAAGTCGGTCACAGCGTCCAGGCAGGCTCGTTTGTTGCTATATAACCTACTAAAAGATCTCTTAGTTGGCTGTTTAAATGATAAGTCGTTGGAACATTAACTATCATCGTCTTTTATCTGCCTTTTCTTGACGAACATTTTACAGCAACACTTCTCAAATGTACGTTGGACAAAGAACACAGTCGAACAGACAGCAACATGTGCCGTAGTCAGTAAACTCTCTGACGCGCTTGGCTCCAAAAGAACATCTATTACGAACCCAGCTTCCAGTACCTTTTAGATAAAGATGTAGACCAATTGATGTTAATATGACTGTCTCAACTGAAACTGTTTTTCAGTTTTAATTTGTGCAGTATTTTCTGGAATAATTATTTACGTGAAGATTTACAAGCCTAATGGTCAGTAACTAAGGTTGCAAATTTTGACCATATGGATAGTGGTAGCTTTCTGTTATTTTGTAAGATCGGTTTCGTTATCAGTGCTAAAATTAGAAAATTTGTGTGCGAAGACTGAAATTTTGTTTGCATGGAAACTAAAGTAAAGAAACATTATGATTACTGTAATTTTTTTAGATCATTTAAGTTGAGAATTGTGTTTATTAATTTTCATGGTACAAGACCGTTGTTACGAAACGAATCGATATGGGTAATAAAAATATGTATTACTACAAAATTATTTTATGACAATCAAATGTATTTAGACACATCTACAGATGAGGGATATATAATTTAAGCAAGAATGTTTACCCAAGTGTAGCCAAATTTTGTATGGAATCGAAGTTTTCAGTTAACATACGAAAGTTCTGATATTAACAATCTAGCACGTCTTCCGTTCCAAACAGCATGAGTTACCAATGATTTTAGGTGGTCCTCAGGCTGTCTTTAGATGGCACTTCGATGTTGAACATCGCCAACGCACCAGGCTTGTTCTGTTATACAAACCTACGGCCCACTGGCCAGCCACACGTAACATTTGACCTGCAGCTGCAGCTTGAACACTGGAGTAGCATGCTTGCATCTCTCTAGGGTTGAATGTAATCACTCATCTACACACTTTGGGAAAGAGGTATGCAATCACATGTGTGCCTCTTTTTGCGAACAGGACAAGCACAGGAGCATAGCAACTAGGAGAAAAGAGCGCACATGTGTAAATGCTCCTTTACCGCGTGTTGCTAAGGATTCTTCTGGAAACATTCTCGTTTCCACTCCTTTCCTTGATCCACTTGCGTATGCTTCCTGTGAGGAGTGATTGTCAGTAAACTTCCGTATTAGCTCCAATACGCGTACTACAGTAAAAATGGAGACGATATGTACAGTGTGTCTCATTTGGGAGCAAACTTGTTCTAGTGCTTGCTGTTGTCAACAATAATGTCCACTTATCTCTTAGCCCTCACGCTTGCTCTCTACACCTCTTGCACTCCAGAGTTTGTTGCCCACAGCAGTGTTAATTGTAACAGGGGTCCACAGCAGCATGGACAGGTTGACTGGGGAGAAGTTGACCGGCGTGCAGCTCCTGTATGAACCCACTGAATCCAATGGAAGGGTGGCAAGGCGATTCTATGCCTAGCTGTTCCCGAATCGACGGCAGTCACATTACATGACTTTTGCATCTGAAGATTGCTGCAGAACTTTAAAATTTCTGTGTTGTACTTTTTCCCCACTGTAAAGCTGTTTATAAAGAAAATAAGGAAATTGGGATAACAAACCGAATAAATCGTTATTACATTATTACTTTGTAAAGATTAACGGGCCTGGTTACTTAGATGAAAATGGTCGGAAAATATCCCTGATCAACTCCCGAAATTTTGTCGGTAAAGTTCTGCTGCAGGCTGGAAATTGTTTTAAAAGTTCTTCCAGAGTGTGCTTAGTTTTAGCGGTGGCGTATGTTAGTTGACACGAAGTGTACTTATTTTCTCCTACACTACGTTTTCAAAGTATTACTGGCGTATTCTTTAGAGAACGAGGTCCTCAAACAAGTACTCTTACATAATTTTCGGTATAACTTTCTAAGAAATTCAAAGTAAAAAACGGATATGATCGTATGCCAGTATGCAGCTTATCTACAGGGTGTTACAAAAAGGTACGGCCAAACTTTCAGGAAACATTCCTCACACACAAAGAAAGAAAATATGTTATGTGGACATGTGTCCGGAAACGCTTACTTTCCCTGTTAGAGGTCATTTTATTACTTCTCTTCAAATCACATTAATCATGGAATGGAAACACACAGCAACAGAATGTACCAGCGTGACCTCAAACATTTTGTTACAGGAAATGTTCAAAATGTCCTCCGTTAGCGAGGATACGTGCATCCATCCTCCGTCGCATGGAATCCCTGATGCGCTGATGCAGCCCTGGAGAATGGCGTATTGTATCACAGCCGTTCACAATACGAGCACGAAGAGTCTCTACATTTGGTGCCGGGGTTCCGTAGACAAGCGCTTTCAAGTGCCCCCATAAATTGAAGTGAAGAGGGTTGATGTCAGGAGAGCGTGGAGGCCATGGAATTGGCCCGCCTCTACCAAACCATCGGTCACCGAATCTGTTGTTGAAAAGCGTACGAACACTTCGACTGAAATGTGCAGGAGCTCCATCTTGCATGAACCACATGTCGTGTCGTACTTGTAAAGGCACATGTTCTAGCAGCACAGGTCGAGTATCCCGTATGAAATCATGATAACGTGCTCCATTGAGCGTAGGTGGTAGAACATGGGGCCCAATCAAGACATCATCAACATTGCCTGCCCAAACGTTCACAGAAAACCTGTGTTGATGACGTGATTGCACAACTGCGTGCGGATTCTCGTCAGCCCACACATATTGACTGTGAAAATTTACAATTTGATCACGTTGGAATGAAGCATCATCCGTAAATAGGTCATTTGCACTGAAATGAGGATTGACACATTGTTGGATGAACCATTCGCAGAAGTGTACCCGTGGAGGCCAATCTGCTGCTGATAGTGCCTGCACACGCCGTACATGGTACGGAAATAACTGGTTCTCCCGTAGCACTCTCCATACAGTGACGTGGTCAACGTTACCTTGTACAGCAGTAACTTCTCTGACGCTGACATTAGGGTTATCGTCAACTGCACGACGAATCGCCTCGTCCATTGCAGGTGTCCTCGTTATTCTAGGTCTTCCCCAGTCGCGAGTCATAGGCTGGAATTTTCCGTGCTCCCTAAGACGCCGATCAATTGCTTCGAACGTCTTCCTTTCGGGACACCTTCGTTCTGGAAATCTGTCTCGATACAAACGTACCGCGCCACGGCTATTGCCCCGTGCTAATCCATACATCAAATGAGACTCTGCTAACTCCGCAATTGTAAACATTGCACTGAGTGCAAAACCACGTTCGTGATGAACACTAAACTGTTGATGCTACGAACTGATGTGCTTGATGCCAGTACTGTAGAGCAATAAGTCGCATGTCAACAGAAGCAACGAAGTCACCATTACCTTCATTCAATTGGGCTGACTGGCGGTGAATCGAGGAAGTACAGTACATACTGATGAAACTAAAATGAGCTCTAACATGGAAATTAAGCGTTTCTGGACACATGTCCACATAACATCTTTCCTTTATTTGTGTGTGAGGAATGTTTCCTGAAAGTTTGGCCGTACCTTTTTGTAACACACTGAATACTATGTGATCAAAACGTTTTTCATATTAGGTGGATAGTGCTGCCATCTACTGCCAGTTAATCCATATCAGCGTCCTCAGTAGTCATAAGACAACGTAAGAGAGCAGAACGGTGCGCTCCGCGAAACTCGCGAACTTCGAATGTGGTCAGGTGATCGGGTGTCACTTGTGTCATACGTCTTTACGAAAGATTTTCACACTTCTAAACATCCCGAGGTCTACTGTTTCGATGAGATAGTGATGTGGAAACGTGAAGGGACACGTACAGCACAATACAGTACAGGTCGACCTCGTCTGTTGACTGACAGAGACCGCCGAAAGATGAAAAGCGTCATAGTCTGTAATAGGCAGACATCCATCCAGACCATCACACAGGAATTCCAAACTGCATCAGTACCACTGCATGTACTACGACAATTAGGCTAGAGGTGAGATAACTTGGATTTCATGGTCGATCGGCTGCTTATTAGCCACACATCATGCCGGTAAATGACAAACGACGCCTCGCATGGTATAAGGAGCGTAGACATTGGACGATTGAACAATGAAAAAACGTTGTGTAGAATGACGAATCACGGTACACAATGTGGTGATCCGGTGGTAAGGTGTGATGGATATAGCGAATGCACGGTGAACGTCATCTGTCAGCGTTTGTAGAGCCAACAGTAAAATTCGGAGGCGGTGGTGTTCACTAAGGGGGCTAGCACCCCTTGTTGTTTTGCGTGGCACTATCACAGCACAGGTCTACACTGGTGTCTGAAGCACCTTCTTGTTTCCCACTATTGAAGAGCAATTCGGGGATGGCGAGTACATCTTTCAATACGATTTAGCACCAATTAATAATGCACGGCCTGTGGCGGAGTGGTTACACGACAATAACATCTCTGTAATGGGCTGACCTGCACAGAGTCTTGAACTGAATCCTATGGAACACCTTTGGGATGTTTTGTAACCCGGCTTCGTGTCAGGCCTCACCGACCGACATCGATACCTCTCCTAGGTGCAGAACTCCTGAAGAATGGGCTGCCATTCCCCAGGACACTGTCCAGCACCTGATTGAACGTATCTCAGTGAGAGTGGAAGCTGTCATCAAGGCTAGGCGTGCGCCAACTCCATATTGAACCGATTAGGTACAGTGCTGTAGATTCTGACAGGGAAGTAACGCCCGCTACAGACAAAGTTACCTTGAAAAGCGGTACAGTTCTGTATCAACGAATATGAAATTAATGCTGTTGTGACACAAAGCTACGAGCAGAGAAAAACAGACATTAAAACATGTAATAAACGCATCTGATTGTTTCTCGCATTGCATAATGCATTTATATATGCGTACAATTACTGTAATTATCCTATTGATCGGCCACTTACACAGACAACCCAACAACACTTCATCATGTAATTACTGTGTTACGACGTCAGTGACTCCGAGAAGTAACAGTCTGAAACGGAGAACATTGGACGCCAAGACTTCCGAATGGTGCCGACTTTTAAAGATCAGTACTTAAGGGCTGGCGGCTAGCTTATCGTTCAGTTACTACAGCTAGTCCATTGGGAGCTCATAACGTACTAATTAATGTACACTACCAATTAACAATAAGACCATTACGCATTCGCTCCGATATGTCACCCCACTATGTCAGAGTTTTGGCTCTTGACGAAAGGAGTTTGACATCTACTGCCACAGAGACTCAATAATATTAGAATATCATGACAGTCGTGCGAGGAGAGATGCGACAATTGTTACCCGTATTCACAAAACCAGCTGTGTGAACAGGGACCGCTTCGTTTTGGATCACAGGACCATCACTGGGGAACAAACATTTTACCATGGGATTGACCTGATCACCAAAAATAGTCTCAAAAGTCCTGTCAGTAACGTAACGTTCCAGAGCAACGATATGGCACCATGGAATACCACAAAGTGGCTGCCCAAATCGACATCGAGTCCTCTCCAAGTTTCACTCATGGCAGCAGCAACCTGCATTACAGGCTTTGCGAGACATGCACCAATCGTACACTCTCCGAGAAGTTGCAGACAGAAGACCATCTGAGCAAATGACTTTCTTCCGTCGTACCATACTCCAGGTTTTATGGCTTCTTCACTACGTTTCGTGTTACGGGCATTTTTGCATAGCTGGAATCAGCTTTTGGAATTCCAGCTAACCGTACAGTCACCTGTTTATGCAGCTCCCTGTGTGCTATTTTGTTACTGACAGGTTTCGCGTGTGGGACATTCAGCTCTGCAATGACTTTTACAGCTGTTGTAGTCTTATTTTTCGTCAGAATCCTCTTCAACGACCGTCTGCCACCATCACTCAACACATAAATTCATTTGTGTTGCGATTTAGCGATTGATGTTTCTCCGCTTTCCTTGCATGCGGTAAAAATCTTCGATTCGGGATATCTCTGTACACCAAACACTGCGACTCGGCTACAGAAACAGCCACCATTAGAGCACGAAAAATCTCCCAACATTCGAATTTCCTTAGCTCCGACATAATGCACTCACAGCTACACAGAGCACTGTTTTGACTATGAGTGGCACTTGTTTTTCCTATTCGTCAGCATAATCTTGCGTTTTTCTACCCTAACAACTAGCTCCCTTTCCTCACACCAACTATAAACTTTGACTAAATCATCTTATATCCTCCTACAGTCATATAACTTCGATACCTTCCCATATACCACATCGCCATCAGCAAACAACGGCAGATTGTTGCCAACCATGTCCGCCAGATAATTTATACATACAAAAAGTAATACAGGTTCTGTCACGCTACCCAAGCGCACTCCTGCTAATAACCTTGTCTCTGGTAAATACTCGCTATCGAGGGCAACATACTGGGATCAGCTATTTAAGATGTCTTCAAGCCTCTCAAATATCTGGGAACCTTTTCCGTACGCTCTCATCTTCGGTAACCCTCTGCAGTGCGGCACCCTGTCAGATGCTTTCCATAAATATAGAAATATGCAATCTGCCACTTGTCCTTCAACTATAGTTCGCAGTATATCATTTGAGAAACCGGCAAGCTGATTTTCTCACGAGCTAGGATTTCGAAAACCATGCTGACCTGTGGTCATATGCTTCTAGGTCTCAAGAAAATCTATTGCATTGGAACTGAGAGTATGTTCAAGAGTTCTGCAGCAAACCGAAGTTAGGAATATTAATCTTTAAATTTTCGGGTTCTTTCTTTTACCCTTCCTGTATATGGAAGTAAACTGTGCCTTTTTCTAGTCGCTTGCGATAAACGCAAGCTAAGTGAGACGCGAAAGCAGTAGAGTATTGTCTGTGTAACCGAATTGGGATTCCATCCGGACCTGACTGCTTATTTATTTTCAGCACTTCCAGTTGTTTCTCTATGCCAGAGTTGGTTGTTGGTATGTCTGCCATACCGCCGGAGTCTGTTCGATGGCCGAACGACGGTACATTCGTGCGATTCCCCAGCTTGAACGATTCATTAAATGCGAAATTTAAAGCTTCAACCTGTTGCTCTTCATCCATAGTTCACACTTGTCATGCGAGAAAAGGGAGAGGTAAGTTTCGCACGAGCGATGCAACATACTGAGGGCATTGCATAAGTATCGTTAGTGGTGGGATGAAACAGCGCCACTTGCAGGTTTGGCTATCAGCTGTGCTGCAACATCTACATCTACATTTATACTCCGCAAGCCACCCAACGGTCTGTGGCGGAGGGCACTTTACGTGTCACTGCCATTACCTCCTTTTTCTGTTCCAGTCGCGTATGGCTCGCGGGAAGAACAACTTCCGGAAAGCCTCCGTACGCGCTCGAATCTCTCTAATTTTACTTTCGTGATCTCCTCATGAGGTATAAGTAGGGGGAAGCAATATATTCGATACCTCATCCAGAAACGCACCCTCTCGAAACCTGGACAGCAAGCTACACCACGATGCAGAGCACCTCTCTTGCAGAGACTGCCACTTGAGTTTGCTAAACATCTCCGTAACGCTATCACGCTTACCAAATAACTCTGTGACGAAACGCGCCGCTCCTCTTTGGATCTTCTCTACCTCCTCCGTCAACCCGACCTGATACGGATCCCACACTGATGAGCAATACTCAAGTATAAGTCGAACAAGTGTTTTGTAAGCCATCTCCCTTGTTGATGGACTACATTTTCTAAGGACTCTCCCAACGAATCTCAACCTGGTACCCGCCTTACCAACAATTAATTTTATACAATCATTTCACTTCAAATCGTTCCGCCAGCATACTCCCAGGTATTTTACAGAAGTAACTGCTACCAGTGTTTGTTCCGCTATCATATAATCATACAATAAAGGATCCTTCTTTCTATGTATTCGCAATAGATTACATTTGTCTATGTTAAGGGTCAGTTGCCACTCCCCGCACCAAGTGCCTATCCGCTGCAGATCTTCCTGCATTTCGCTGCAATTTTCTAATGCTGCAACTTCTCTGTATACTGCAGAATCATCCGCGAAATGCCGCATGGAACTTCCGACACTATCTACTAGGTCATTTATATATATTGTGAAAAGCAATGGTCCTATAACAGTCCCCTGTGGCACGTCAGAGGTTACTTTAACGTCTGTAGACGTCTCTTCATTGAGAACAACATGCTGTGTTCTGTTTGCTAAAAACTTGCTTCAATCCAGCCACACAGCGGTTCTGATATTCCGTAGGCTCTTACTTTGTTTATCAGGCGACAGTGCGGAACTGTATCGAACGGCTTCCGGAAGTCAAGGAAAATGGCATCTACCTGGGAGCCTGCATCTAACATTTTCCGGGTCTCATGAACAAATAAAGCGAGTTGGGTCTCAGACGATCGCTGTTTCCGGAATCCATGTTGATTCCTATAGAGTAGATTCTGGGTTTCCAGAAACGACATGATACGCGAGCAAAAAACATGTTCTAAAATTCTACAACAGATCAAGGTTAGAGATATAGGTCTATAGTTCTGCGCATCTGCTCGACGACCGTTCTTGAAGACTGGGACTACCTGTTCTCTATTCCAATCATTTGGAACCTTCCGTTCGTCTAGAGACTTGCAGTACACGGCTGTTTGAAGGGGGGCAAGTTCCTTCGCGTACTCTGTGTAGAATCGCATTGGTATCCCGTCAGGTCCTGTGGACTTACCTCTGTTGAGTGGTTTCAGTTGCTTTTCTATTCCTTGGACACTTATTCCGATGTCAGCCATTTTTTTCGTTTGTGCGATGATTTAAAGAAGGAACTGCAGTGCGGTCTTCCTCTGTGAAACAGCTTTGGAAGAAGGTCTTCAGTATTTTAGCTTTATGCGTGTCATCCTCTGTTTCAATGCCATCATCATCCCAGAGTGTCTGGATATGCTGTTTCGAGCCAGTTAATGATTTAACGTAAGACCAGAACTTCCTAGGATTTTCTGTCAAGTCGGTACATAGAATTTTACTTTCTAATTCACTGAACGCTTCACGCATAGCCCTCCTTACGCTAACTTTGGCATCGTTTAGCTTCTGTTTGTCTGAGAGTTTTTGGCTGCGTTTAGACTTGCAGTGAAGCTCTCTTTGCTTTCGCAGTAGTTTTCTAACTTTGTTGTTGAACCACGGTGGGTTTTTCCCGTCCCTCACATTTGCGCTTATGGTAAAGCACAAATTTCTCTCGGTGTTTCCATAATTTTCGCCAACCCCTTTAGGTGAAACTAAAGAGAGCAGCGGATGGCAGATGGGTACGAGGAGCAGCCATCTGAACAACTGCCGTGGCATAAAACGTTATAAAAACAGTAGCTCAGTTAGTTGCATGTCCCCAGTTGGCCATACACCGCCCGTCTAGCGTGTGCGCTGCTGTCCAATGCAGCTGCATACGTATAGCCTTGGATGTAGCAGGTGACTGTCAGCAACTCGGCCGCATGACGGAGTAACGGCCTCACCGCCTGCCGGCTACACTGAGCAGCGGCGCGCGTTACGTCTGAGTCTCCAACGTAAAACTGCCGGAATACGGCCAGCAGCAACTCAGGTCGTAGCCGTCGTCACGCTAGTGTAACGTAGTCCTAAAATGGTGAGACCACGGTCCTAGAGCTTTGTCGAAACTATGGTCGGCCTTGCTCGCACGACCGCTCCTTGCTTTCTACGAACCTTGTATCTCCCTCAACAAAGTGAAATTACGCTACTAAGGAAATTCCATTCCCAGTCCCGCTTTCACTGATGAACTGTAGGCGACGTACAGGGTGTCCGCAAATTATCTTCACAATTTAGACATTAATGTCTATAAAACTGTGCTACAAATTAACAAATGGTTTTGAACATGTGATAAGAGGGCTCTAAAAGTTTTGTTTCCTCATTCATGCACATCAATGTGTGCATCCTTAGAGGCATGAACAGTGTCTAATCGGACTTCCATTTCTCTCCATGGTGAAGAGTTCAGATGCATAGCGAATGCTTACCTTCATGTCCTGTAGGTCTCCAACCTAGATTTGGGGGTGGGGGTGGGCGGGGGGGGGGGGGGGGGGGAGGGGGGAGGCACCAGATCCCTTACAAAACCCAACAGTAAGGATACTAGTGGTAAGAGGCCGAGAGAATGTAGCGGCCATAGAACTGGACCATCACCTCTAATCTACCTATACGAAAACATTTCATTCAGAAATTGACGGAAATTTAGGGACCAGTGTGACGGTGACCTATCCTGCCGAAATATGACATCAAGTTTCAGGTGTTTCAATTGCGGCACAGCACTGTTGTAACACGTCCAGGCAAACACAACATTGATAGTAGACTCGATGAAAAAGTATGGGCCAATATACATCTAAGGCTACATGGATACTCCGCAAATCACATTTAAGTGCCTGGCAGAGGGTGCATCGAACCACCTTCTCAGTTCTCTATTATTCCAATCTCGTATAGCGCGCGGAAAGAATGAACATCTATATATTTCCGTACGAGCTCTGATTTCCCTAATTTGATCGTGGTGATCGTTTCTCCCTACGTAGGTCGGTGTGAACAAAATATTTTCGCATTCGGACGAGAAAGTTGGTGACTGGAATTTCGTGAGAAGATTCCCTCGCAACGTAAAACCGCCTTTCTTTTAATGACATCCAGCCTAAATCCTGTATCATTTCTGTGACACTCTCTCCCATATTTCGCGATAATACAAAACGTGCTGCATTTCTTCGAACTTTTTCGATGTACTCCGTCAGTGCTACCTGGATCCCACACCGCACAGCATTATTCTAAAACAGGATGGACAAGCGTACTGTAGGCAGTCTCCTTAGTAGGTCTCTTAGATTTCCTAAGTGTCCTGCCAACAGAACGCAGCCTTTGGTTAGCCTTCCCAAGAACATTTTCTACGTGTTCTTTCCAATTAAACTCGGTCGTAATTGTAATACCTCGGTATTTAATAGAATTTACGGCTTTTAGATTAGACTGATTTATCATGTAACCGAAGTTTAACGAGTTCCTTTTAGCACTCATGTGGATGACATAACACTTTCCATTGTTTAGGGTCAACTGCCACTTATCGCACCATTCAGCTGTTTCTTCTAAATCGTTTTGAAGTTTGTTTTGATCTTCTGATGGCTTTATTAGTCGATAAACGACAGCGTCATCTGCAAACAACAGAAGACGTGTTCTCAGATTGTCTCCCAAATCGTTTATATATATAAGGAACAGCAAAGGGCCTATAACACTACCTTGGGGAACGCCTGAAATCACTTCTGTTTTACTCGATGACTTTCCGTCGATGACAACGAACTATGACCTCTCTGACAGGAAAACGTAAATCCAGTCAGAAAACTGAGACGATATGCCATAAGAACGCAATTTCACTACGAGCCGCTTGTGTGGTACAGTGTCAAAAGCCTTCCGGAAATCCAGGAATACGGAATCGATCTGATATCCCTTGTCAATAGCACCCGGCACTTCATGTGAATAAAGAGCTAGTTGTGTTTCACAGGAACGAGGTTTTCTAAACCCATGTTGACTGTGTGTCAATAGATCGTTTCCTTCGAGGTAACTCATAATGTTCGAACGCAATATATGTTCTAAAATCCTACTGCATATCGACGTTAACGATATGGGCCTGTAATTTAGTGGATTACTCCAACTACCTTTCTTGATTATTGGTGTGACCTGTGCAACTTTCCAGTCTTTGGGGCGCAACAAACATTGTCCTTGGAATTGTCTCTTTCCATTTTTCACGTGCTACGTGAGGATACTGTTAACCCTATACACGAACGTTATGACAATTCATTTTGCCAGATACATGAAACATTGCCTCTTTCCCAAAAAGGTCATTGTTTGCCTACCATATCCACTGAAAATTGTTCGCGCTCAACTTTGTCAATAGGCATAAGTGCCTGAAGCAGCTACTACTTGTAGGGGTATAACTGTACCCTTTTATGCAAGAAACTATACACTGTTGATCGTCTCATCTCCAACTCTCCGGTCGCTCTACGCAACGATTTTTTCGTTCCCCTAGCTGACGCCTATCGTACCTTGCCTATGCTGGTGTCTAAAACTGAGGGGCAATCCTCCCCCGATTTATGGAGATCTCTACCTGTTTCAATAAATCACGTGTCCCAAGCCCAAATAGTTGGTCGGGACGGTTCCTCCATTCCATACGATGTTTGGAAGATTCGTTGCACTTGGATATCGAACTTTGTCTGTATGAACCAGGCCACACACTAAGCTTTCTCCTGTGGCATCCACATTTTTCCAAGTCTTCAAGTTCTATTTTGTGCGGAAATTGCCATACGGTAAGTAAAACAAGTTATGTGTTATCTTATCACATGTCGAAAAACCATTTTTTAATATCTAACATAGTGTTAACGTTGTTGAAGTCCTAAGTTTTGAAGATAACTTACGGACACGCTGTATATTGTGTCAGTGATTCGGGAAATGTTTGATTTGCCATCTAGCTTATGCACCGCCTGATAAAACGTAGTAGAACACCCAGAAGACGTGGTCGGATGATAGTGTAGCTTTATAGAATACACTCAGTGGAGGCTAATGTAAATGGTTAGCGTTGCGCTTTCCTGTGACATTTAACGGTCGTCAAAGTGAAATACAATTATTCCTGTTCAATATTGACACCAGGCCTGGTACGAAATATAACGGGTGTGAACGGCTTAAGATGTTGAGTGATCTCTTTGAAACACAATGATGCGCCGGTTACTCGTATGAGGCAACCTTATCAGAGGCGGATAAAGTTTCAAAGAGGCCCAGTTGTGGGTTTACATTTGGGAGGATAGCTGAAACGTGTAACATTCCAATATGTGCGGTATTCTGATGTGACAGTGGCCTGATGTTGGACTGCGTAGAACAGTGGGCGCGAGGTGTACTCGCCGTTAACATTCGGGTCAACTGACACCACAAGGGAAAATCGCCGTATGGTTCACCAATCACTTCACGTCTGCGCCTATCAACTGAGAATAAGTAAAGGACTCCTTGCTGCATTCTGCTCCATCCAATACAGTCGGTTACACTCGCAGCAGCCGGAATATGGAACTACCGTACCATGCGTAGGCTGTCAATAACACCAAGTCACAGGCGGCTGCGTTAGGAGAGTTGCCATGACCGGGAAGCATCGAATGGTGGTGGGTGTCGGCCCATCGCGTTCAGTAACGAATCGCTGTTCTGCACTACCCCGGCTGACCATCACTGCCGTGTATGGCGACTAGCTTGGAAGAGGTCCGAGTGTCCCAGTATTTTGCAGATTTGTAGTGGGGTAACTCCAGGCGTAATGGCGTGGGAAGCTGACGGGTTTACCCTCAGATAGTGATTGAAAAAACTCCGACTGCCCGAGGTACGTTATAGACATCCGGCATCCTCTCACGTGACACTATAGTAATGTGATTTTCACCAGGATAATGCTCATCCAAACAAGGAACGTGTCGCTACGTACTGTATATGTGATGGTGTGGTACTCCAGAGGCTGTTAATATCCTGGAATATGTAACCGATAGAGACTGAATAGGACCAGTTCAGATGTCAACTTCGTCGCAGTGCCAATACTTGGGATATCATGGACCACTTGCAACAGCTCTGGGCCTGTTTTCCTCAGAAGGTGATACTACGACTTTTTTATTTTTTTTTATTTTTTTTTTTTTTGGTCATCAGTCTACTGACTGGTTTGATGCGGCCCGCCACGAATTCCTTTCCTGTGCTAACCTCTTCATCTCAGAGTAGCACTTGCAACCTACGTCCTCAATTAATTGCTTGACGTATTCCAGTCTCTGTCTTCCTCTACAGTTTTTGCCCTCTACAGCTCCCTCTAGTACCATGGAAGTCATTCCCTCTTGTCTTAGTAGGTGTCCTATCATCCTGTCCCTTCTCCTTATCAGTGATTTCCACATATTCCTTTCCTCTCCGATTCTGCGTAAAACCTCCTCATTCCTTACCTTATCAGTCCACCTAATTTTCAACATTCGTCTATAGCACCACATCTCAAATGCTTCGATTCTCTTCTGTTCCGGTTTTTCCACAGTCCATGTTTCACTACTATACTCCAGAAGCACATCCTCAGAAATTTCTTCCTCAAATTAAGGCCGGTATTTGATATTAGTAGACTTCTCTTGGCCAGAAATGCCTTTTTTGCCATAGCAAGTCTGCTTTTGATGTCATCTTGCTCCGTCCGTCATTGGTTATTTTATTGCCTAGGTAGCAGAATTCCTTAACTTCATTGACTTCGTGACCATCAATCCTGATGTTAAGTTTCTCGCTGTTCTCATTTCTACTACTTCTCATTACCTTCGTCTTTCTCCGATTTACTCTCAAACCATACTGTGTACTCATTAGACTGTTCATTCCGTTCAGCAGATCATTTAATACTACTTCACTTTCACTCAGGATAGCAATGTCATCAGCGAATCGTATCATTGATATCCTTTCACCTTGTATTTTAATTCCACTCCTGAACCTCTCTATTATTTCCATCATTGCTTTCTCGATGTACAGATTGAAGAGTAGGGGCGAAAGGCTACAGCCTTGTCTTACACCCTTCTTAATACGAGCACTTCGTTCTTGATCGTCCACTCTTATTACTCCCTCTTGGTTGTTGTACATATTGTACATGGCCCGTCTCTCCCTATAGCTTACTCCTACTTTTTTCAGAATCTCGAACAGCTTGCACCATTTTATATTGTCGAACGCTTTTTCCAGGTCGACAAATCCTATGAAAGTGTTCTGATTTTTCTTTAGCCTTGCTTCCATTATTAGCCGTAACGTCAGAATTGCCTCTCTCGTCCCTTTACTTTTCCTAAAGCCAAATTGATCGTCACCTAGCGCATTCTCAATTTTCTTTTCCATTCTTCTGTATATTATTCTTGTAAGCAGCTTCGATGCATGAGCTGTTAAGCTGATGGTGCGATAATTCTCGCACTTGTCAGCTCTTGCCGTCTTCGGAATTGTGTGGATGATGCTTTTCCGAAAGTCAGATGGTATGTCGCCAGACTCATATATTCTACACACCAACGTGAATAGTCGTTTTGCTGCCACGTCCCCCAATGATTTTAGAAATTCTGATGGAATGTTATGTATCCCTTCTGCCTTATTTGACCGTAAGTCCTCCAAAGCTCTTTTAAATTCCGATTCTAATATTGGATCCCCTACCTCCTCTAAATCGACTCCTGTTTCTTCTCCTATCACATCAGACAAATCTTCACCCTCATAGAGGATTTCAATGCATTCTTTCCACCTATCTGCTCTCTCCTCTGCATTTAACAGTGGAATTCCCGCTGCACTCTTAATGTTACCACCGTTGCTTTTAATGTCACCAAAGGTTGTTTTGACTTTCCTGTATGCTGAGTGTGTCCTTCCGACAATCATATCTTTTTCGATGTCTTCACATTTTTCCTCCAGCCATTTCGTCTTAGCTTCCCTGCACTTCCTATATATTTCATTCCTCAGCGACTTGTATTTCTGTATTCCTGATTTTCCCGGAACATGTTTGTACTTCCTCCTTTCATCAATCAACTGAAGTATTTCTTCTGTTACCCATGGTTACTTCGGAGCTACCTTCTTTGTACCTATGTTTTCCTTCCCAACTTCTGTGATGGCCCTGTTTAGAGATGTCTATTCCTCTTCAACTGCACTGCCAACTACGCTATTCCTTATTGCTGTATCTATAGCGTTAGAGAACTTCAAACGTATCTCGTCATTCCTTAGTACTTCCGTGTCCCACTTCTTTGTGTATTGATTCTTCCTGACTAATGTCTTCAACTTCAGCCTACTCTTCATCACTACTATATTGTGATCTGAGTCTATATCTGCTCCTGGGTACGCCTTACAATCCAGTATCTGATTTCGGAATCTCTGTCTGACCATGATGTAATCTAATTGAAATCTTCCCGTATCTCCCGGCCTTTTCCAAGTATACCTCCTCCTCTTGTGATTCTTGAACAGGGTATTCGCTACTGCTAGCTGAAACTTGTTACAGAACTCAATTAGTCTTTCTCCTCTTTCATTCCTTGTCCCAACCCCATATTCTCCTGTAACTTTTTCTTCTACTCCTTACCCTACAACCGCATTCCAGTCGCCCTGACTATTAGATTTTCGTCCCCCTTTACATACTGCATTACGCTTTCAATATCCTCATACACTTTCTCTATTTGTTCATCTTCAGCTTTATTATAGCCTAATCCCAACCGAATTCTTGCATGCAACCAGGCCACACGGGGTGTGAAGTTATCACTGAAATAAATCTACATCAACATTTACATACATACTGTTCAATCCACTATACGGTGCGCGGCGGAGGGTACCTCGTACGACAACTAGCATCTTCTCTCCCTCTTCCACAGCCAAACAGAACGAGGGAAAAATGACTGCCTATATGCCTCTGTACGAGCCCCAATCTCTCTTATCTTATCTTCGTGGTCTTTCCGCGAAATGTAAGTTGGCGGCAGTAAAATTGTACTGCAGTCAGCCTCAAATGCTGATTCTCTAAATTTCCTCATTAGCTATTCACGAAAAGAACGCCTCCTTTCCTCTAGAGACTCCCACCAGAGTTCCCAAACCATTTCCTTAACACTCGTGTGATCAGACCTAACAGTAACAAATCTAGCAGCCCGCCTCTGAATTGCTTCTATGCCCTCCCTTAATCCGACCTGATAGAGATCCCAAACGCTCGAGCAGTACTCAAGAATAGCTCGTATTAGTGTTTTATAAGCGGTCTCGTTTACAGATGAACCACATCTTCCCAAAATCCTACCAATGAACCGAAGACGACTATTCGCCTTCCCCACAACTGCCATTACATGCTCGTCCAACTTCATATCGCTCTGAAATGTTACGCCCAAATATTTAATCGACGTGACTGTGTCAAGCGCTACACTACTAATGGAGTATTCAAACATTAAAGGATTCTTTTTCCTATTTATCTGCATTAATTTACATTTAACTATATTTAGAGTTAGCTGCCATTCTTTACACCAATCATAAATCCTGTCCAAGTCATCCTGTATCCTCCTACAGTCACTCAACGACGTCACCTTCCCGTACACCACAGCAACATCAGCAAACAGTCGCACATTGCTATCCACCCTATGCAAAAGATCGTTTATGTAGATAGACAACAACAGCGGACCTACCACACTTCCCTGGGGCACTCCAGATGATGCCCTCACCTCCGAGGAACACTCACCATCGAGGACAACGTACTGGGTTCTATTACTTAAGAAGTCTTCGAGCCACTCACATACTTGGGAACCAATCCCATATGCTCGTACATTAGTTAGGAGTCAGCAGTGGGGCACCGAGTCAAACGCTTTCCGGAAGTCAAGGAATATGGCATCCGTCTGATACCCTTCATCCATGGTTCGCAAGATATCATGTGACGAAAGAGCGTGTTGCGTTTCGCAGGAGCGATGCTTTCTAATGCCGTGCTGATGCATGGACAGCAACTTCTCTGTCTCAACGAAATTCATTATATTCGAACTGAGATTATGTTCGAGAATACTGCAACAAACCGATGTTAAGGATATTGGTCTGTAATTCTGAGGATCCGTCCTTCTACCCTTCTTATATACAGGCGTCACCTGCGGTTTTTTCCAGTCGCTCGGGAGTTTACGTTGGGCAAGAGATTCACGATAAATGCAAGCTAAGTAAGGAGCCAATGCAGTAGAGTACTCTCTGTACAACCGATTTGGAATCCCATCAGGACATGACGACTTATTTGTTTTCAACCCATTTAGCTGTTTCACAACCCCGGAGATGTCTATCACTATGTCCTCCATTCGGGAATCTGTACGAGACTCAAACGGTGGTATGTTTGTACGGTCCTCCTGCGTGAAAGATTTCTCAAATGCTAAAATTTAAAAAATTTTGCTGTCTTCCGTTGCCAGGCCAGACTGATCAGTGAGTGATCACATACCGTCTCAAGTCGTGAAGTTATTTCGTTTCCTCCTGCTTTTCTAGGTGCTTCAAAGCTTTTAACAGCTAGTGTACTTAAGCTGAACACTGTTGGCCTTGTGTCTGCAGCAGGGTGTTAGTCTAATACACCGACACAGAACCGATATGGAGACAGATTCGGTCATTGGTGGAGACCTTTACAATTATGTGCACAGTGCATAAAGTGTGTGAGTGCAGATATATCAGGTGCTGACTGAAGACAGTGTACTGATCAATAGTACATCAGTATTTACGTCATGTGCAGACTATTATTTGCAGCTATAAGGAATAGTATGTTTTTAGGTTGATTAGTATCTCCAAGTACTTATGGCAAGACAAAGACATTGATGCTTCCACACAGCTTTAACATGCCAGGAAGTTTCATATCAGCGCACACTCCGCTGCAGAGTGAAAATCTCATTCTGGAAATATCCCCCAGGCTGTGGCTAAGCCATGTCCCACAATATCCTTTCTTCCAGGAGTGCTAGTTCTGCAAGGTTCGCAGAAGAGCTTCTGTGAAGCTTGGAAGGCAGGAGACGAGGTGCGGGCAGATTTGAAGTTGTGAGGACGGGTCGTGAGCCGTGCTTCGATAGCTCAGATGGTAGAGCACTTGTCCGCGAAAGGCAAAGGTCCCGATTTCGAGTCTCGGTCGGGCACATAGTTTTAATCTGCCAGAAAGTTCCATTAATGCTTATTTTCCCTGGGCAGCAGGTCAGATGTTGATGTGTGGACACGTGGACACTAAAGGGTTTGTCTATATAACGGGCGTAGTCCACATGGCAGTGCAATTTCGACCATGCAGAACACATCAGGTAGTAAATTAAGAGACGTGTTTGTGGGAAGACTGACTCAGAGAAAAAAACAACAAAACAATGATGTGTGTAAATATGAAGGCACCACATATAAAAATATCTTCGCTTATTCCTGATACACCCTGTATACTCTGCAGACAAATGTAGAGAGTACGTCCCACTGAAACACAGTAGTTAGGTTTTTTCACACTCTGTCCGTGTACAGTGTCTGGGAAGAATGATTGCTCCAGTGTCTCTGTGTACACTGCAACTAATGTAATGTTGTCTCTAGGGAGGCCCACTTGGGGTGTTGTAGAATATTTTATATTGCTTACTTAACGCTGTTTTTAAACACTTTGTGAGGAGGCTTCTGCGGAATAGTTGGCATATATCATGAAGCGAGTGGTGACGCTCTCGCATGGATCAAGAAAACTTGTGACTATTTGTGCTGCCATGATTTTGTTAGGATGGCTGTCGTATTGCCTTAGAATCCTCTCTTGAGGCAAACTGGCCCAACACTGTAAACGGTCCTCAATCCTGGCACTGCGATAGAGTTAACGTCCGAGTTGGTGCAACATATGTTATATCGGGCACTGACAGGAGGATCATGCTCTCCACAGGTGACATCAACATCAGACAGACAGTTCATAGAGACACGTGGCATGCATGGACGCGCAGTGTTCTATACGATCACATGAGATCTATGATTTGTGGACGGACAATGTCGGTAAAACAGATGTGTCGTCACAGTCCCCAAAAGTCACTGTTAGCTGCAACCTGAAGTTAGTCATATCCGATGCCTCCCCACGCCGTGACTCCAGGAGTAACTCTGCTGTGCCTCTCCAAAATATAGTAAGAATGGGACCTATCCAGAGGTATCAACCGTACTCGTCGACCGTGGTTATCCGGGTTGTTGCAGAACTGTGATACGACATTGTAGTGTTAACAGCCGCCTACACATGGGACGGTAATTCCCTTGTCCCGCTGCAGATAGTGTCCAACCAGTGGCACAGTGTGACGTAGACTACTGCCGGGAGTCCATTATCCGATCTCGGATGGCAGGCACAGATGCGAAGAGGCTATGACGTTCTATCCTCACTTGTCATAATCAAATGTAATCGACTTGGGCTTGGATGACGTGTATGCTGGCCCTCATGTTACCATTCACTCAAATGGCGGACAACTGTCGCATCCGAATTCACCACAATTCGAGAAAACGCACGATTCAACCACCCGGCCATATTGCGGCCTACAATGAGATTCGTTTCTAACTCTTTGAGTTCCTGGTCATGCTGCCTCCCACGACAATGTCTCCATATCTTTCACAGTGATCACTCAACGTCCGACACTGTGCCCGCATCTCGTGGTCGTGCGGTAGCGTTCTCGCTTCCCACGCCCGGGTTCGATTCCCGGCGGGGTCAGGGATTTTCTCTGCCTCGTGATGGCTGGGTGTTGTGTGCTGTCCTTAGGTTAGTTAGGTTTAAGTAGTTTTAAGTTCTAGGGGACTTATGACCACAGCAGTTGAGTCCCATAGTGCTCAGAGCCATTCGTCCGACACTGTTCACGCGCGTTATATATGCTACGAGGCCTGGTAACAACACCAGATGCGAATAACACTAATGAAGTGTAATGGCCGATCTACATTAATGGAGAATTGCACATCTAAATAATTACATGGCCACGTCGCACATTGATATTCCTTGGCTAGCAACAGGAAATAAATATCTAACCCGACGGCTCTATCGGCAGTTCGTGTCCCATTCTTGACAGCTTCCTTACGTCAATTCACGAAAGCAACTGTCACTTTTCTTCGCCAGAGCTGGATTTTGATTTTGGACTCCACTATATCGTGTGTTGTTGTTTAACATGATTATAGGTTCATTCCTGTGTTCCAATTTGCGCTCACGTGATTATCTCAGTACATTGTTTTTGGCCGTCCACAGCGTCGATCGTGGTATAAGTACATAACGTGATTCGCGGAAGTAATCTCCCAGTTACTGCTGAACTTCTGAGTAAGAATTATCGACAACGGCGGCAGAAGACTACCTTTATAAGAAGTCACACTAGTGACAACGAGGTGTAGTTACTGAGCCGCCACAAATAGCAATGAACACTGACGAGTTCAATAAACCAGGGCAAATTCGTTTATCCTACTAAAGTCCCCACGTCACATGTGCAAGCTCTGGTACTTTAATAGCGGCACTTTCGGAGCTCACAAACAAATTAAGTCGTGTCGTCTTCTGCCCGTGTCACCAGTACCAGAGAGAATGACATTCTATTGAGTTTCATTGAAACCACAACAAGCTGATCAGTGATGCTCTGTCTGCTACGTGCTTGCTGAATTCGATGCCACTACAAGCCACAGCCGTGGTTTGCCACAGCACTCCACTTGGACGTCGTGGACGAAAGAAGTATGTTTATCTGCCAGCCTACTGAGGGTCGTTCGTTTATGATCAGCACTGATTGGAAGTGATGCAGCGAAACAGGCCCCTAGCCATTCCATGAGCATCTGATGCAATCTTGGTCGCCCCTTAGTGAGAAACTGGCGCTTGTCCTTTACAATAGTCGTCTTGGCACACATAATTGGCTACGCTTACCTAAAGCACGACGGGCTGTCCACGAGAATAATGAGGTGGGGTGCCTCGTGCTGCAAAGTATCAGGAAGCTGGCAACGCCTACTCATCTACATCGCTGCAGCCCGCAGGCCAAGGCTCCGACCGCTGCTCTCTGACTTATGGCACCTACGTCACGACAAGTGGTAGTGGACTTACGTCGAGGACTTGTCCACCAAATTAGTCCGATCTGAATCCGACGCCGGCCGCGGTGGTCTAGCGGTTCTAGGCGCTCAGTCCGGAACCGAGGGACTGCTACAGTCGCAGGTTCGAATCCAGCCTCGGGCATGGATGTGTGTGATGTCCTTAGGTTAGTTAGGTTTAAGTAGTTCTAAGTTCTAGGGGACTTATGACCACAGATGTTAAGTCCCATAGTCCTCAGAGCCATTTCTTTGAATCCGACGGAACAGTCTGTAAACTTCAGGACGCCGGCTCCGCGTCCACAGATCAACGGACCGTACTTTTCACAGATACCTGGTGTCACATACCTCCGGTAAACTACCAAGGGTTTATCGAACCCATGCCAACACAAAATAGCTGGTGGATTGCTTTCTTACGATGAACCGCCACATTATCAAGCAAGTGGTCATAATGATTTCGCAAATCTCCGTAAATTCACCCACAATATGTCCCACGTAATTTATGTACTAATCTCACTATACATTGTCGTATTATTTATAGCTCTAAAATACCATCACTACTGTCTCGTCTGTCTAAGCATCATGCCTTTCGTGGTATCTCCTCTAGTTGTACTGTTAAATATTTTGTTTCACCCCTTGATTAAAGTAATATAACCCTCTGCAGTTAATAGGCTTCGAAATCGTACCAAAATATTGATCCTGACGGTTTCTGTGTCTTACAAAAGTCATATGTGCACGTAACACGTACTCAGCAGTCCTAGTAATTAAGCACTATCCATATAACCCACGGCCAACGGCCATGCCTTAGTGGTAACACCGGTTCCCGTCAGATCACCGAAGTTAAGCCCTGTCGGGTAGGGCTAGCAGTTGGATGGGTAACCATCCGGTCTGCCGAGCGCTGTTGGCCGGCGGGGTGCACTCTGCCCTTGTAAGGCAAACTGAGGAGCTACTTGACTGAGAAGTAGCGGCTCCGGTCTCGGAAACTGACATACGGCCGGGAGAGCGGTGTGCTGACCACGTGCCCCTCCACATCCGCACCCAGAGACGCCTATGGGCTGAGGATGACACAGCGGCCGGTCGGTACCTTTGGGCCTTCATTGCCTGTTCGGTAGGGGTCATATAACCCACGACTTAGTTATGGATAGGTTACTATAGTTGTCCTCCCGACAGTGGAATTCGAGAAACCCGCGTTCAAGGCTTCCGCAGAATAGTCTGAGCGCCTGGTTTGAGCTACACTAGTTCTCTGTTCAAAGGTCCGCGATCGCTTCCGTGAACGGTGCTACAAAATGCTGCTGCTGCTACCGTGCGGCTTCTGAGGATGCATACTGTTATCTTAGAAGCCACGTGTAGCAATTCCTTCGTATCTCGTACGCTACACTCCGGACAAACAATCCACCAGGACAGTGGCTTTTCTTGCCGTCCTGTATGCTATTTTCCCTAGGGTCACAATCCCAGTGATCAGCTAGCTAACACTAAGCACATGTCGAGACTGATAACAGCCCTATTCCAATAGGTTATCCGTACCGCACTCGCTGAAATGTACCCTTAGCAATGAGAAACAGCTCTGTTTTTAAAGCGCAAGCGGACAGCCCTGCCGCCATTACACACTTCCACCTTCCACACAGAAATTCATGACCACGGCACCCCCACACCATTGTGCACAAATCACATGCAGGTGATCGTTCACCTGCTGGTGAAGTTCGTCCGAAGGTGCAATGCCATCAAGAACGCCGGGCGATCTTAGGTGCACCAGAAATAAAACATCTTTCGTCTCAGACACCACGATAGCATCGTAACAGCATGAAGTCGACCATTCCCAATGCAGTTTCCAACTGTTCACGGGTGCTGGACAGTTTCCCCTGCATCCGCACACAACAGGTATAGCCCCTCCACATTTTCAGTTGCCCTATACTACTGAACAAGGTATACATTACAAACATTCGATGTGTAGCTGCTACGCAGCTCCCACAAGTCCAAGACACGAGTGCTAGCAACTATTTGTGACGGGCTCTAATTCAAATAAATGTTTTCCACTGTAGTGCTTTGGCAGACTGAAACTTTACCACAAAGTCTGACACCGCTTTTCTACCACTCGCAAAATACGCAGACAACAGTATAAATGAAAATGCGCTCCACAACGAAGACAATAAATAAACAGCTACTAATTACTACCAAGCAGAAACGTGCCGTGAAATAACTCATTTGAAAGCTCTATACGAACTAATTATTGTCAGTCGCGGCTATTGCTGAGGCTAAAGACAGGAGCGCTATATTACAAGATCAGGACATGCATCACTAATGATTATAGGTTACGCACATATTGAGTGACATCGAACGCTGAGAATTGCATGAAAAATACATAGAAAATAGATAAACCATTCCAAAGAGAGTGGTATGGGCCATTCGCTTGCAAAACTGCACTTCTTACCACGACATACATTTCGATGGACACCCATTCAAAGTCTAAGACAGGAACTTTGGTAACGCAAAGAAACGACGTATTAATATAATAGCGCCGAAATACACATACAGCCTGGGAATCAAAATCTTAACAGGAAGAAATAATAAATGTAAGTAATTAAGTTTCAGGAATACATTTGTCTAGTTAAAATTTTTAAATGATTAACATTTGAAGATCACAGGTTAGTGCAACCGTTAGAAAAGCAATTGCAAGCGTGGAATGCTGATACATTAGTAACAGGGTTAACATCCTGACTGTTGAATGCAAGCATGTAAGCCGTCCGGAGTGGCCGAGCGGTTCTAGGCGCAACAGTCTGGAACCGCTCGACCGCTACGGTCGCAGGTTCGAATCCTGCCTCGGGCATGGACGTGTGTGATGTCTTTAGGTTAGTTAGGTTTAAGTAGTTATAAGTTCTAGGGGACTGATGACCTCAGAAGTTAAGTGCCATAGTGCTCAGAGCCATTTGAACCATTTGCAAGCACGTAAAAGGTTGAGTATTGTGTCGTATTGGTGCCGGATGTCAGTTTGTGAGAAGGATGACTATGATGATGATATTTGGTTTGTGGAGCGCTCAACTGCGCAGTTATCAGCGCCCATACAATCTCCCAACCTCAGTCCAATCTCGCCACTTTCATGAACGATGATGAAATGATGAGAACACCCAGTCATCTCGAGGCAGGTGAAAAACCCTGACACCGCCGGGAATCGAGCTCGGGACCCCGTGCACGGGAAGCGAGAACGCGACCGCGAGACCACGTGCTGCGGACCTGTGAGAAGCCGTTCCATGCCTGATTCACTTGGTCGGTCAATACTGGGACGGTTAGTACTGTTTGAGGACAACACAGGAGTTCTCGTCCGATAATGTCCCACATGCGCTCGATTGGATATACATCTGGCGATCAAGCAGGACAAGGCAAAATGTTGACACCCTCTTGAACATGTTTGGCTACAATGCCGGCATGTGGGCGAGCGATATCCTGTTGCAAAGCAACCTCTGGAATGCTGTACATGAATGGCAGCACAAGAGGTCGAATTACTAGACTGGCCAACAAATTTGGAATCAGGGTGTCTGTAATAATCACGATAGACACGGCGACTTGCTGTCAAACGAAGGCGCACCCCAGACCGTAACTCCAGATGCAGTGTATCTAGGCTGCAGACAGGTTGGTTGCAGGCGTTCACCTGGCCTCCTCATAACCCACACACGACCGTCACTGGCACCCAGGCATCCAGGCAGAACCGGCTTTCATCACGAAAAGCAACAGATCTCCGCCCTGTCCCCCAATGAGCTCTCCCGTGGCACAACTCATGTCGCAAACAGCGATGGTTTGGGATCAGTGGAATCCGCGCTACAGAGCGTCTGACAAAGAGCTGTTCTTGAAGTAACCAGATGAGTGGAATGCAAGCTACAGGGCGTCTGACTAAGAGATGTTCTTGAAGTAACCAGTTCGTAACAGTCCGTTGTGACACTGTGGTGCCAGCTGTTGCTCGAATTGCTGCTGCAGACGCAGTACGATGCGGCACAGTCATACGCTGAACACGACGGTCTTTCCCGTGATCACCGCTGCCAGTTATCATGTGCAGTGGCTACATTGCCGCCAAGTCCTTCTGCAGAATCGCAGAAGGAACATCAAGCTTGATATAGCCCTATTATACGATAATGGCATCCTCGTCGTTTTAAAGCCATTCTTTACTAACAACAACTCATTACGCATAATTTCAAAGGCAACTGACCCTCGTGATCGTTACAGCGCACATTTAAAGCAAACTGATTTGCAAAATTGTTAAGGCTTTCGTGGCCACTTGTTGACAACCTGCCTATTGGCTTCTGTCTCGGGTTCTTCGGCTGACGTTCATCTAATGATTTTTCTGACGTTTCGCCAGCACGAGTGCCTGGCATTGTCAAAGCTTCACCCTCCATTGCCGGTGGTGAACTGGAGCCGAGCTCGCGGCCGCAGACTATATGTACTTGGCGCGCCAACGTCCGAGGGCTTCTCCGCGGTCATTTCCGGTGCGGTTCTCCTCTTGCTACCTGCGACGGTCGTTCGCTGCAGTACGGGAAGCCAGGATCCGTTTACCTTAAGGCTTTCCTCTTTCTTGTTGAAACTGTTCGCGTGTTTTTGTATTTCTACAGCTTCTCTGAACAAGCGCGTGTGATAGTGCTTCTCTACAGCCAGAACTTCCGTGTCGGCGAATTTTATTACGTAGTCGGTCTCATTCAGTGCGTGCTCTGCCACGGCCGATTTCTCCACCTGCCCCAACCGGCAATGTCGCTTATGCTCTTTGATCCTGTTGTTAATTGATCGTCCAGTCAGATCGTATACCATGCACATGCGGAAAAGTTTATGTCGGAATGACTGGACGATCAGTCAACACCAGGATCAAAGAACATAAGTGACACTGCAGGTTGGGGCAGGTGGAGAAATCGGCCGTGGCAGAGCACGCACTGAATGAGACCGGCCACGTAATAAAATTCGCCGACACGGAAGTTCTGGCTGTAGAGAAGCACTATCACACGCGCTTGTTCAGAGAAGCTGTAGAAATACAAAAACACGCGAATAGTTTCAACAAGAAAGAGGAAAGCCTTAAGGTAAACGGATCCTGGCTTCCCGTACTGCCGCGAACGACCGTCGCAGGTAGCAAGAGGAGAACCGCACCGGAAATGACAGCGGAGAAGCCCTCGGACGTTGGCGCGCCAGGTACATATAGTCTGCGGCCGCGAGCTCGGCTCCAGTTCACCACCGGCAATGGAGGGTGAAGCTTTGACAATGCCAGGCACTCGTGCTGGCGAAACGTCAGAAAAATCATTAGATGAACTTCGGCCGAAGAACCGGAGACAGAAGCCAATAGGCAGTTTGTCAAACTGATTTGCATCCTTCTGCTGGTGCAACCGGCACTACTCTTATGCGACTGGAGCGAAATATGAATAGATATCATCTTTAATATCTTTCTTATGTACAAACACGCCTACCAACTTTAGTTTCTATAGCACAATTTTCTCTCTGGTGCTGGCATATCTTGTCCGTTAGTGTATTTCAGTCGCGTGACTGGCTAGTATATTTCCATGTGCTAAAATCATTACGGTATGCGAGCAACAATAAATATTTTCTACTGGAATTCAACTTCACCTTAGCGTTCAGGCTATCCAATACGGGGGTCGTGGGTTGGGTTGTTTTGGGCTAAGAGACCAAACTGCGAGGTCATCGGACTCATCGGTTTAGAGAAGGACGGTGAAGAAAGTCGGCCGTGCCATTTCAAAGGAACCATCCCGGCATTTGCCTGGAGCGATTTATGGAAATCACGGAAAACCAAAATCAGGATGCCTGGACGCGGGATTGAACCGTCGTCCTCCCGAATGCGAGTCCAGTGTGCTAACCACTGCGCTACCTCACTCGGTGTCCGATACGGAATACCATTCTAATTACATTTTCAAATGATAGTGGTGATATACCAGATTTATAACCTGGTTGAAGCCAGAAGTGTTGTCGAATGTGAAAAAGTGGCTTTATTCAGATATGCTTATTGTTCTGTTTCGCTTTACTTTTACCAGTCCACTGAAATCCCAGACCTGCTTTTTGAAGACGCAATAGCTGTGCAATACCACAACAGTAGAGAAAATTTGATATTCAGATATATTAGTTATGTGTGCCGGCAGAGTCGATTTCTCTTTCCCCAGGGATTCCGTTCAAGTCATGTGTCACCCTCCTGCCACGAAAGGTCAGGTGGAGCGGACCACGGGCCAAGTGATGGACGCCAGCGCCGCCAACATGGGGATGATACTCATATAAGGACGTCTAATAACACGGCCTTGTTTCGCTGACAGGCCACTTAGAGCGCTGCAAGTTTATCAGACCATCATCTCGCTTTCTTTTTGGCTGATTTTTTTGTTCTCCATATTTGTTTCCGTTTTGTAGTTAAACAGTAGCTGGTTTCACCTCATTGTGCATCTCATTACGACTTGTTGTGTGTGTTGGACTCTTTGAATTGCGTTGTAAATTGTTGTTTGTGTTCCGATTTCTTTCTTCTTTCATGCGTAATATTGGATGTGGTAAATCATTCCACACATGGTTTTGCTTACAACATGCATGCTTACTACTAATCATAAGCTTGTTTCGTCAGATGGTGCACTGTTGAGTTCTGTATATTTGTTACTGCTTAGGAATCTGTGTGTGAACCGTTCACCTTAAATGCATGTTATGTATAGTGCTTCTATTTTACATTATTTTTATTTTCGTCAGTTTTGCGTACTTTCTGGCATTTGATGGGGAACTCCGTTTTGACACGGTTTGACAGTATTAGTATTCAACTTTACTGCATCTTGTCACGTCCTGAGTATGTAATTCTGTGCCAGCCGTTGTGACCGAACGGTTCTTAGCGCTTAAGTCTGGAACCGCTCTGCTGCTACTGTCGCAGATTCGAATCCTGTCTCGGGTATGGATTTGTGTGATGTCCTTAGGTTAGTTAGGTTTAAGTAGTTCTAAGTCTAGGGGAATGATGACCTCAGATGTTAAGTCCCATAGTGCCTAGAGCCAATCGAACCACTTTTTTGTGACTCTGCTTTGAATGGTGTATTTTGTCACTCAGTGGCATGTATTTCACAGTGGCTTGCAGAGTATGGATGTAGAAGAGTATGATTTGTTGTCTTGGTGACAACACCATTCTACCTTGCAAATGCTAGAAACGCGACAGTAGTTACGCAAATGTTCCTAAACGTTATAAACAGATACCTCAAACACTGCATTTTTGCTAAATTCTGTGAAAGACTCGGTGGCCTCCATTAAACTTCAAGGCACAAAAAACGGCTAGAGGAAAACAACAACATAGAGTACGAGCGATGTACGGAGTTGTAACTTAAATAGTAGCAACTACTGTATTTATTCACAACTGATACAAAAGAGTGACATGTTTGCACCTGTTACTGTCCTTCAAAGTAGTCACCTACTTTGTGCACAACCCGTTGCTAGCGATGTGGAAGGCGTAGTATATACCCTTAGCAGATCGTGTTCTGTTGATGGTGTGACTGACGCGGTCTACTGTGTGTCGAATCTTCGGAGCAGTTCAGAAGCGAATGCCACCAAGTGGTTCCTTCATTCTCGCAATCAAATCAAAGTCACAACGACTTAAGTATGGTGGATGGTACAGTATTTCCCAGCCTCATCCAACGAACAGAAGAGCCATAGCTTGCGCTGTATGTGCTAGCGCATTGTCGTGCAAAATGATGGATGGGTTGCGCAAAAAGTGTCGCCGCTTCTTTCAAAATCCTGGTCGCAGGTGATGCTCCAAAAACGCACAGTAATACTGTGCATTGACGGTCGGCCGTGGAGGAAAGTAATGCGTTAGGATACTGCGCTTTACAAATACACTTTACCATCAGACTAACAGATCCATCCATAATGAGAAATATTATCATCCAGTACTCATATTTTGCAGAAAAACGCTGTACATTATGGCAAGGTATTTTCCCAAATTCCCAGTGCACTGCCAGGGTACTAAGAGTGCAGTGGCCGATCTCTGTTTCCGAATCGTGACTTGGGCCTTACGCTTCTGATATTTTGGTGGTATGTGGCCTCATAGCTGGTAACAGGCGTGGAGGATGGCGGGCAACCAACTGCTGCGACCGGAGCCAGCATCTCCCGGTCTGTGGTCGGTGATTGTGGCGCATCGTCGGCAGTCAGCGAGGGGTGCTGACGGCTGTGGAAGCGGATGAGACTGGTGGCTGGTGCTATTCTGGGAGACGTGCAGCGACGCGAAGTCTGAGGTTGTATTGCATTTGAACGGGATGAGACGGTGGCGTGGTCAGTTGCTAGAGAGACACCACGCGAGGGAGGTCTGATTGTGGCTCAGCGATTTTCAAAGTTTTGCAACCGCGATCTCCACTGACCTGACAAAAAGTCGTCACAGAGCGGTTATACAGATGGCGGTAGCATCGTGTACAGAAGGTATAAAAGGGAGCTGTCATTTGTACTCATGTGATCCATATGAAAATATATCCGATGGTCATTAAGGCCCCAGAACGCGGAGTGGTAGTCGGAGCTAGAAATTGTTAGGACCTTCAGTATCCCCAGATCCACAGTGTCAGAAGTGTGGCGAGAATACCAAGTTTCATGTACAATCTTGTAACGCATCTGGATTTTACGGACCTTACAAGAGCTTGACACATAACGACTGGACGATACAGTATGAGATCCTCAGAAAATAATAATTACATTATATCAAAAAAAGGCAAGTGCAATTAATCTTGAGTACCAAAAACTAACAAAACAATATCTACCAATATATAGACTAGCATGAACAAACAAGATGAGGTGAAACACATTTTGGAGACGAACCATACAGATGGTTAATGATACCATAAACTCTTATTTAGCAAGAGAATGGCTTCAGAACAGAAAGGGATAAGGCCAGAACAATACATTATTCCTTGTAATGTAAATAAGGCCGCGACCGGGGGTAAGTGGCTGCGCATCATTAACAGGGCTAGGCTGCTACACCCCGCTCCCCCCCCCCCCCAAAAAAAAAAAGTTTATTCACCTCTAGCCTCTAGCCAGACGGTGATTGTCTGAAGCTGTACTTGCCAACACAAAGCGATACGGTGGGCAGATCCCCATTATATAAAAGCATTTTGAGACCTAAAAAATCTACATCTCTCTTGTCTCACAGTGGATCACACAAGTGTGTGGAAATAAGCAAGGGCGTTGAGAGCTTTGTTTTCGGCGAAGTGAGAACGATACACTTAACGTATCGTGGGGACAGATAGCAAAGCGGTAGTTTATTATTCCTGCAGGAATATTTGCGGGCAAAGAAATTTTGCACATCGCTCCCACCCGTAGCGAGTGTGCAATAGCCATTATTTCGACTAAGGAAAGATTAACGTTCTACGAAACGCAGAAAAGTGGCGACCGAGTGAAATCAGTCAAGGCCAGAATAGGGAATTAGCGTTCCAGATCCAGCATGGAGACAACATTGCTGATGCCGCTTGGTAACGTACGATCTCGCATTAGGCCACAGTAAATGTTGAGTCTAGATTTTGGTCATTCCAACTTGTGTATGCTTTGACCATTGAATATCAAAAGCTAGGATACTAACCTACCCTCACACTGAGTACATCAGAGTTTTTCCATTGGGTCAAAAAGTAAATTTACACTGCACCAACTGAGTTTGTTGACCAGTTATGACAATATGGATTTAAATGAGCTGGCGAGGATTTTTAATAACCAATCTTCACTGTGATAAAAAAATTTTCGAATGTAGAGATAACGATTTTAATAATCGTAATTTAAATATGTCCAAGAACTAAATATTTTGTTACTGAGTGTCGAAAGTATTTGAAAATGATTGTTGTTTAACAGTTGACCGCTAAAAGCAACAGTTGATAATTTATATGTAGAATAAAAGAGGGAATAGCTATGTTGTTTTTCTAGAGTAGATCACAAACTTTTATTAATTCATGCATTCTAGGTATGTGACAGCAGCATTTCTAATGTTTTTTGTTACGATCCGCACCTGATATTAGTTGCCTTATAGGGTCAGTGTCATATTTATTTAGAATGTCTGTTTGCCACCCTGGACTTGAGAAGACAGTTCAGATGATTTGTCCATTTGCGCGCTAAGTGGTAAACTAAGTTTGCACACGACAGTACCCTCAGTGTGTAGATGCAAAGGGCGGATGTACGACAATCTCCCATCACGGGCAACGCAGTGTCTGACGGCCTTCACTTAACGACCGAGATTAGCGGCGTTTGCGTTGTCAGTGCTAACAAACAAGCAACACTGCGTTAAGTAACCGCAGAAATCAATGTGGGACGAAGGGTGAACGAATCCATTAGGAAATTACGGCGACATTTGGCGCTAATTTGGCAATGGCAGCAGATGACCGACGCTAGCAATGACAGCAGACGACAGAACATGTCGCCTGAAGCGCATTTCCTGGGCTGGCGACCATATTAATTGGATCCTAGACAACTGGGAAACCGTGTCATAATGAGATGAATCCCGATTTCAGTTGGTAAGAGTTGATGTAGGGGTCGAGTGTGGCACATAACCCACGATGTTGTGGACCCGAGTTGTTGACAAGACAGTGTGCAAGCTGTGGTGGCTCCATAACGGTGTCGATTACGTTTACATGAAATAGAATGGGTCGCATGGTCCAACTGAACGGGCTATTGACTGGAAATGGTTATGTTCGGCTCCTTAGACACCATTTGCAGCCATTCATGGACTTCATGTTTCTAAACAACGATGAAATATTCATGGATGCCAATGCGCCATCTCCCCGGGCCACAACACTCCGCAATACATTTGAAGAGCATTGTGGACATTTCGAGTGAATGATTTGACCATTCAGATCGCCAGACGGAAATCCCAACGAACAGTTAAGAGATGTAATCAAGTGGTCAGTTCGTGCAATTGTGGATGGCTGTAGAGGCAGCATGACTTAGTATATCTGCAGGGAACTTCCAACGATTTGTTGAGTCCATGGCACCTTTAGTTGCTGCACCACACTGGGGAAAAGAAAGTGCGACACTACAGGAGGTATCCCATGACTTTTATCGCCTGAATGTATTTCGAATATAAAGAAAGATTTATTTTGGCTTTTCACTAGACACTCCTGACATATGAGGAACACGAGGTCAACGCTGATGATGGAAAATCCTATTTTCAATGCGATACAGCGAAACATCATTTAAAATGGCTCTGAACACTAAGGGACTTAACATCTATGGTCATCAGTCCCCTAGAACTTAGAACTGCTTAAACCTAACTCACCTAAGGACATCACACAACACCCAGTCATCACGAGGCAGAGAAAATCCATGACCCCGCGCGGGAAGCGAGAACGCTACCGCACGACCACGAGCTGCGGACCATCATCTAAAACTAATTTTTTTATTACTGTAATATGGTGTCCTATGTTAATAATGTGATGGTGATATTAATCTAATACCGGAAAATTGTTTTCCTCTTTTCTGAAGTAAAACCTCGAGACGTGCGATTAAGGTCAAGTAAGTGACTATGATGTGTTGACAGTTACTTTCATCGCAAAAAAATATTGCACAACTGGCCATTAAAATTGCTACACCAAGAAGAAATGCAGATGATAAACGGTTATTCATTGGATAAATACATTATACTAGAATTGACATGTTATTACATTTTCACGCAATTTGGGTGCATAGATCCTGAGATATCAGTACCCAGAACAACCACCTCTGGCCGTAATAACGGTCTTGATACGCCTGGGCATTGAGCCAAACAGAGTTTGGATGGCGTGTGCAGGTACAGCTGCCCATACAGCTTCAACGCGATACCACAGCTCTTCAAAATTAGTGACTGGCGTATTGTGACTAGCCAGTTGCTCGGCCACCATTGACCAACGTTTTCAGTTGGTGATAGATCTGGAGAATGTGCTGGCCAGGGCAGCAGTCGAACATTTTCTATATCCAGAAAGGCCCGCACAGGACCTACAACATGCGGTCGTGCATTATCCTGCTCAATGTAGGGTTTCGCAGGGATCGAATGAAGGGTAGAGCCACGGGTCGTAACACATCTGAAATGTAACGTCCACTATTCAAAGTGCCGTAAATGCGAACAAGAGGTGACCGAGACGTGTAACCAATGGCACCCCATAACATCACCCCTGATGATACGGCAGTGGGCGATGACGAATACATGGTTCCAATGTGCGTTCATAAATGGTACAAATGGCTCTGAGCACTATGGGACTTAACGTCTGAGGTCATCAGTCCCCTAGAACTTAGAACTACTTAAACCTAACCATCCGAAGGACATCACACACATCCATGCCCGAGGCAGGATTCGAACCTGCGAGAGTAGCGGTAGCGCGGTTCCAGATTGAAGCGCCTAGAACCGCTCGGCCACTGTGATGCAGCGTCACGGGTAACCGCAGCTACGGTCTCCGAGCTGATGGTCCATGCTGCTGCAAATGTCGTCGAACTGTTCGTGCAGATGGTTGTTGTCTTGCAAACGTCCCCATCTGTTGACTCAGGGATCGAGACGTGGCTGCACGATCCGTTACAGCCATGCGGATAAGATGCCTGTCATCATGACTGCTAGTGATACGAGGCCTTTGGGAGCCAGCACGGCGTTCCGTATTACTCTTCTGAACCCGCCGATTCCATACTCTTCTAACAGTCATTGGATCTCGACCAACGCGAGCAGCAATGTCGCGATACGATAAACCGCAATCGCGATAAGCTACAATCCTACCTTTATCAAAGTCGGAAACGTGATGGTACGCATTTCTCCTCCTTACACGAGGCATCACAACAACGTTTCACCAGGCAACGTCGGCCAACTGCTGTTTGTGTATGAGAAATCGGTTGGAAACTTTCCTCATGTCAGCACGTTGTAGGTGTCGCCACCGACGCCAACCTTGTGTGAATGCTCTGAAAAGCTAATCATTTCCATAACACAGCATCTTCCTGTCGCTCTGTAGCGCGTCATCTTCGTGGTGTAGCAATTTTAATTCTCAGTAGTGTACAAAGACACATCTGAAGTAGATTATTGCGCAAACATATCTGACTGTTTATTCGTGAGCGTTGTCACAATCAGAGGGTGGAATTTAACATTGGAAAAGGCAAAACATGAACACCCTCGCCCCATGAAACCCACGAATGAGATCTCCCGCTTTGACATGTTTACCGGTGCATTATCATGCGGAAAACGTAGGTGGCCACGTTACTAAAAACAGTTGCATCTTATATCAATTTAAATATGTACCAAGCGTATAACGGGGCATCTTGAAAGAAAGGCGTGCACAGGCCTAACGCATGATGTTTGATAGCATCCGCCGGCCGGTGTGGCCGAGCGGTTCTGGGCGCTTCAGTATGGAACCGCGCGACCGCGCTGGTCGCAGGTTTGAATCCTGCCTCGGGCATGGATGTGTGCCATATCCTTAGGTTAGTTAGGTTTAAGTAGTTCTAAGTTCTAGGGGACTGATGACCTCAGACGTTAAGTCCCATAGTCCTCAGAGCCATTTGAACCACTTTTTTGATAGCATCCGCCCAGTCTTTTAATTCCTTCATCTGCTGTGATTATGATTTTGAAGTCGCGCCAAGAAATTCTGTACCTGTCGGAAAAGCAGAGGTATATTTCGGTGGTGTCACTGTAACGCTGCAGATCGGCTGAGCATCAGCATCTACGAAAGGCTTATTGCAGCGCGTCATGTATCCAGTTGCAAATAACTGTCAGTACATTATGTAGACGGCCGGCCGGGGTGGCCGTGCGGTTGTAGGCGCTACAGTCTGGAACCGCGTGACCGCTACGGTCACGGGTTCGAATCCTGCCTCGGGCATGGGTGTGTGTGATGTCCTTAGGTTAGTTAGGTTTAAGTAGTTCTAAGTTCTAGGGGACTTGTGACCTTAGAAGTTAAGTCCCATGGTGCTCAGACCCATTTGAACCATACATTATGTAGACTTATTTACTTATTAGTCACATTTGCCGATGTTTTACTTCAAGAATAAGCAAGGAAAGGTATATCCATCATCAGAATACTAAAAGATACACCGAAAAGAATGTAAAATGACGAAAAAAGCCACGTCCGAGAATTGAACACGGACCAGCGATTTCGTAGCGTAACGATTCGATCGCTCTATCACCGACCTGGCTCTGCTACACGCCTAAAATTATGGGTACGCTACCTACAGAATGAAACCACGAAAATATAAGTATTATGAAAATTATTAACTTTGGACACCATATAACATTAATAAGAAATTTTTGTTTTAGACGATCATTCGATGTGTAGCATGGAAAATATGACTTTCCACCATCACGTTTGACCGCGATTTTTTATTCAGAAACTAGGGAGTATCTAGCAAAAAGCCGATACACGTATCTCTTTACATTCAGTATAGGACGTCGTTGCAAAACTCGATAAAAATCGGTGACCCACATGTCAGAACCTCCCCTTGTACTCTGAGGGGCCCCAGGAACTGGAGTTTGTCCAACTGTTGCTGGACGAGCCTACAGGCAGCATGGACGCCGCTGACATCTAGAGAACCACGTGGTGGAGCGATCGCTGTCTTTATCGTCTCGGACGCCCAGTAACTCCAGAGGAGGCGAAGAAATGCCTTGTGCTGGCTATAAGGAGCATTACCTGACTGTTTTCGCAAATGATGCAGGTAGGCTGGTCGCTTTGTGATTGAAACGATGCACAGTGTAAAGCTAAGGTAAAGATCGGCGTTCTGGTCCTGACCGAGGCCCATGAGACAAACAGGTCGTGGTGCATTCGTCACAGCAAGTGACACTGCAGGTCCTTTGAGTGGCAGCTGACGTCTTAGGCGAGGAAGAGAGTAACTATTTCAAATGATTTTAGTGATTATTGAGTGCACGTTTATATGCATGCCAGTTCTGGATAGCACACGAAAAAGTTAAGACGTTTAGTCGGTACATTTTCAATTAAATATTGATTTCCTGTGAGCCCTACACGCAGCCGACTGTTCCGGAAGTGTGGCTGACAAGCCTACTAGTGTGACGTCACATTGGCACGTTTTATTTCCTCCACTAATTCCCATTTGAGTTCATTTCCGTAACACACGTGAGTTTATTGAACCTACTGATATGAAATCAAGTAGATGTCTCTGTTTACTTCCACGTCTTCCCTGAATCCAGTTCGATAGGGACTCCAAGCAATTGAGCAATACCCGAGAATGGGACGCATGTATGTTCTGCACGAACTCTCCTTTGTAGACGAGCTATACTTTTCAACAGTTCTCCCAATAAACCGAAGTTGCCCATTCGCCTACCCTACTACCGCTACATTTCATATCATTTTGCAACATCGGGCCTAGATATTAGGGGACGGATGACCATAGCTGTTAAGTCCCATAGTGCTCAGAGCCATTTGAAACAACCTAGATATTTAATCAATGTGGCTGTATTAACCAGTAAGACACAAGTACTATATTCGAATGTTACGGGGCCGGCCGCGGTGGCTGTGCGGTTCTAGGCGCTCCAGTCCGGAGCCGCGCTGCTCCTACGGTCGCAGGGTCGAATCCTGCCTTGGGCATGGGTGTGTGTGATGTCGTTAGGTTAGGTAGGTTTAAGTAGTTCTAAGTTCTAGGGGACTGATGACCACAGCAGTTGAGTCCCATAGTGCTCAGAGCCACTTGAATCATTTAGCCAATATTACGGGACCTTTTTCCCATTCATCTGCATTATCGTATGTTTTCCTCACATAGAGAAAGCTGTCATTCATCACATCAAATAGAAATGATACCATCGTGGAGTTTACGAGCTCATCCATAGTGGTAATAGTGGAACAAAATGGCGCAAGTAAACGCCTTTGTGTCCACAGTTACTGTGCTCTCGGCTGGTAGTACACAAGAAATTCAACATCTATGTTCAGCAAAATGGACACGGTCACCAGCTTATTGAACGGCTAACCACACCACACGCCCGTATTGTGTGTCATGTTTTTCCTTTTTGAGAGAGCAGATTTAGTTAAATTAACTGTTTTTCCCACACTTCCGGCACCGGAAGTGTGGCGGACAGGCCTAGTAGCGTGACGTCACATTGGCACCGTCCTGACGGACCGCTGAGGCCCAACCGACCGCCGTATCATCCTCTGCCAATCGCGTTATCGGCTGCGGTACGTAGGAGCATGTGGTCATCACACCGCTCTCCTGGTGTTGGTCGTGTTTCTTGCCCTTGGATCCCCTGCTAATCTTTCGAGCAGCTCGTCAGTTGGCTTCGAGAGGCTGAGTGCATCCCGTACCACTCCTCCCAACAAGGAAGAATACATAAGATTACCGGGATTCGAAGCCGGGTCACCCACTCATATATGGAGGTGGTCGCTATGAATGTAGCCACTTGTAAAACACCATTCTGGACGGAAGTCAGCGAGTACTCCGTGTGAGCTTGTTTGTATTTATGGCATGCGGAGCTTGCGGCAAGCTGAATTGTGATACGGAGTAGCCATAATTGTGACAGTACATGCAGTGGGCGTAATTAAGCAAATGAATCACAAACTGATTGTGTACGCCACGAGCATGTATCAGTTGTTTATTCAGTGGATTAGAGAGCTGCCTGTTTATTGAATTCCTGTGACTGAACCAGTGGTTCACTCCTCTTTTTTTATTGCTTTAGCTGAATTAATTGTCAGATATCTAATTAGTTGTCACTTATAGGATGTTTCTGTAAAAGGCTTCAAAAATGCAGCAGGACATAGAGAATGATAAACTGAACAATTTGAGGTAGGGACCATGAGGTCGGAGAAGCCATCTGAATGAGATATGGAGGTAAACTTGCCTACTGCTTTCTCTTACATTACAGTTTCCTAGTTTATTTCCAACTAACATGCGTACAAGTTTACATTTACCGCACTGTTTATTTATAAGTACATTCTTTATTTCATGCAAGGAGCCGGCCGAAGTGGCCGAGCGGTTCTAGGCGCTACAGTGTGGACCCGCGCGACCGCTACGGTCGCAGGTTCGAATCCTGCCTCGGGCATGGATGTGTGTGCTGTCCTTAGGTTGGGTAGGTATAAGTAGTTCTAAGTTATAGGTGACTGATGACCTTAGAAGCTAAGTGCCGTAGTGCTCAGAGCCATTTGAACCATTTTTCCTGCAAGGAAACAAGGAGGACGAGCCTGATTACTAGGAGGTCATGATACAGGTTTTGTTTACCTTACTTGTCCGTAAGACGACTCTGTTGTATCGTATTGACATTCACCCATGACAGAATGTGCTATGAACCAACAACGTGACAGTGGACTGCCTCACTTCATTGTGGATGTCCGCAATCATCTCAATGATGTATTTCCTGATCGCTTGATTCGAAGAGGAGGTCGCCTGACCTGAATCGCCTTATTTCCTATGTGGATACGTAAAGTCACTTGTGCACGAATCACCAGTCAATACGTTGATGGAATTAGTTGCCAGAATTGTAGCTGTCTTTGATGTGATTCGAAATTTGTTCTGTATTTGACCTTATTCAGTAATGATATTTTGTGCTTGGTTATTTTTGCCCTACGTAAGTGCTTTAGGTCTACAGATAGTTATATTTATTTCAATGCCCGTGATTTAATTTCCATTAACTGAAAATTTTGATCGTAAATAAATAAAGTATTAAATGGAGCCCCCCATCTGCACAATCCCCAGTCACCAAAAAATCGTACGGCGCCCGGTGTGGCCGAGCGGTTCTAACCGCTCCAGTCTGGAACCGCGCTACCGCTACGGTAGCAGGTTCCAGTCCGGCCTCGGGAATGGATGTGTGTATTGTCATTAGGTTAATTGGGTTTAAGTAGTTCTAAGTTCTAGGGGACCGATGACAGATGTTAAGTCCGATTGTGCTCAGAGCCATTTGAACCATTTGAACCTAAGTCGAGGGCTGCCTATTTTAAGCAGAGAGGAATATAGCAATAAGTGACGACATTAAATTTTATGTGTTTTTGGCCCTGTAGTTTAGCAAGTGAATGGATCATACCACCGTATTTAAAATGAGCGATTTACATTGGAAGCCAGTTCTCGTGCGATCTGAGCATTCCAGGTCACGGATCACCTTTGCCAGAAAAACAAATTAATAAACGCTACGTACGCAGCGCCGATAAATTTATAGTTTCTGCTCAGTTTAAAATAGCAGGTTACGAAAAGCAAACAGTAATCGTTGTTTGCAAATGAGGTACAGCTGCTGTTGTTGTTTTTTCATTGATCTATCACTGGGAAACAACTAATTGCTTACAATAACATACGTTGTATCCAATGCCATTCCAACCCGTCGCACTGCGTAATCGTCACCCATGCTGGTAAACTATGGAGGTCGCCACGTCGTGGAAATCATGGCGGCGTCTTAAACATGTGTAGTCGTCACTTGTATAGCGGCCGACCTATGTAGAGCGTTTCTGTGCCTGTTTTACCTTCACTCATAAGTAGTAGGGCTACCGAAAGGCTAAAAGAAAAGTTTCTGAGCGACAGAAGTACCAGGGAGCTTTGGAACACCATTACTGTTCTTCAGCGAACGATTAAAAATGGTATAATCCGTCACTCGCTGTATTGTGTAATGGCTGACTGATGTAATGCCTTGTGTTGCTGCAGGTCAGACTATTCACTGACGTTAATGTTAAAACTGCTTGAATATTTGCAGTTGAATAGGAAAATACTCTTCGCATTGCGTCTAGTATTATTGAAGAAGATATTTGAAGTACACTTCCCGGCATTTATTGTTTTCATTTTTTGTTTGAAAACATTTACGTGACAGAAATGAACTGCCATAGTTGATCTGAAGAATGATTTGGAGTGTAACTTTTAATTAATTAGAAAAATATCTTTTAGAACTGAAAGGCATGTTTATTCCTCATTATTCATAAAAACTCCTAGTGCTCCAAATTTTAGCGGCAACACTCGTTTCAAACGAGTTTCTGCAGACATGGCGTCATTTTGACTTCACGCGCAGTATCGACAACAGCAGGACCTGCTATCGACATTCGTTATTCACTACACTTCATACACGCATTTCGAAGATTTATAAAAATACGCCTTCTTGCTACAGTTTATTATTATTCTCGTTATAATTAATCGTCATATTAAGCGTTATCGGCGGTTAATGCTCTTTTATAAGAATGCTCTCTCAGGAGAGAGTTGTTGTCGTCAATATCTTACACGTTAAGCATGAAACACACTTGTATTATTACTTGCACTGTGCCGTTTCAAGGAACGGTGCATTGAAAATTTATCACAAACGTGTCACCATTATCATTAAGTGTCAATTAACAATGCATCAACGATATAAGCCTTCAAGAAATACTACGATAATTAAGGCAAGAAACTAATACCACACGACGAAGCGCTAGAGTAATAGAAAATGTTGTGTTTTACGGTATCTACATCTACATCTATACTCCGAGAGCCACCTTACGGTGTGTGGCGGAGGGTACTTATTGTACCACTATCTGATCCCCCCTTCCCTGTTCCATTCACGAATTGTGCGTGGAAAGAACGACTGCTTGTAAGTCTCCGTATTTGCTCTAATTTCTCGGATCTTTTCGTTGTGATCATTACGCGAGATATATGTGGGCGGTAGTAATATGTTGCCCATCTCTTCCCGGAATGTGCTCTCTCGTAATTTCGATAATAAACCTCTCCGTATTGCGTAACGCCTTTCTTGAAGTGTCCGCCACTGGAGCTTGTTCAGCATCTCCGTAACGCTCTCGCGCTGACTAAATGTCCCCATGACGAATCGCGCTGCTTTTCGCTGGATCATGTCTATCTCTTCTATTAATCCAACCTGGTAAGGGTCCCATACTGATGAGCAATACTCAAGAATCGGACGAACAAGCGTTTTGTAAGCTACTTCTTTCGTCGATGAGTCACATTTTCTTAGAATTCTTCCTATGAATCTCAACCTGGCGCCTGCTTTTCCCACTATTTGTTTTATGTGATCATTCCACTTCAGATCGCTCCGGATAGTAACTCCTAAGTATTTTACGGTCGTTACCGCTTCCAATGATTTACCACCTATGTCATAATCGTACTGGAATGGATTTCTGCCCCTATGTATGCGTATAAGGATGTAGTTTTGCAGTCCGCCACCACATACAATTTTTCAATCTTAGCGTTGTTAATACATCCTGAGACATTCTTATGAATCTAATACAATCATTACCTGCAATATTCGTCGATATTTACAAATCCGTCTGATCAGAGAATAAAAGAAAAAAAAAACTTGGCGTTTGTCGAGTGTGTGGTTAGGCTGGAACATATGAGGACAGCTTAAATTGCTGCGAGTGAAGCCGAGCGAAGGAGCAGTAATATTTATGTTATTCCTTGTCCCAAATACGTATTTCGCTGCGTATTTTCGTATACGTAGTTATTTCCGAGTGTGTGGGTAGGTAGGAGCCTAAGAGCAAAGCTGTGAGTGGAACGAGGAGTAGTAACATTCATGTTCTTCCTTGTCACAAAGTCAACAGCAGTTCTACCGGTTGTCGTTATTCCAAGTGACATCAAAATGACGTCACGTTCGCAGAAAGTCTTGTGAAATGAGTGTTATCCCAGTTATAGGTAAGATTCAGGGAAGACGTTATCCAAATACGCACTCAGATCTACATCCAGCACAAGAAAGGGCGATTTCAGTTAAATATCCGTTACTAACATTTGAGGATTAGAACTTTATTCCTCTTTTGCCTGTCTTTTCACCTGAGTCGAAGCTGAATAACCTTTGAGCTCTCAGTAGGGGAAGGGTGGGAACAAAGAATTAATTTAACTCAATGCGCTCTCCCAAAAAGGACAAACACTACACACAATAGTGCTAGCTGACGTGGTTAGCCGTTCAGCTAGTTAGTGACGGCGTCCATGTTGCTGAATATAGAAGCTGAATGGCTTGTGTACTGCCAGCCGAGCTGTGGACACACAGGCGTTTCCATGTCTCATATAGTTCCATTATTACAACTATGAGTGAACTCGTAGACTCCACGATGATATCATTTCTTTTTGTTGTGATGAATCACTCCTTTCTCTATGTGAGGAATGCATACATTAATGCAGATGAGCGGAAGAAAGTCCTGTAAGATTCGAATACAATATTTGTGTTGTACTGCTTGGTACAGTCACATCGATTAAATGTCTAGGCCTGACGTTGCTAAACGACATGAAATGTAGCGGTAGTAAGGTAGGGCAATGAGCAACTTTGCTTTATTGGGAGAATTCTTGAAAAGTGTAACTCATCTACAAAGGAGACTCGCGCAGAACATAATGTGTCCCATTCTCGAGTATTGCTCGATTGTTTGGGATCCCTATCGAACTGGATTAAAGGAAGACATGGAAGCAAACAGAGGTATCTACTTGATTTCTTATCGGTAGGTTAAATCAACTCACGTATGTTACGGAAATGAACCCCAATGGGAATCAGTGGAGGAAATGGGACTTTCTTTTTGAGAAACACGAGTGAGAAAGCTTGGAGAATCGTCATTTGCTATAGATTGTGGAAATATCCTCTGTCATCAACATACACCTTGTGTAAGGACCGCGATGACCAGATGAGAAAGATCATTGCTTCTACGGAATCATATAGACCGTTGTTTCTCTCTCGCTACGTTCGCAAGTAGAAAAGGAAACGGTACGACTAACAGTGGTACAAGATATCCTCCAGCATTCACCATTTGATGGCTTGTGGGCTAAGTTTATAGATGTAGATATGGCTGGCATGCGGACAAGACGGCAGTCATCCGGTGCTATCCAGCACTTGCTCTTCGGAGCATATGGCTCTCTTTCATCTGAACATCCCAACACACATCTTGTTAATCAAGGTGTGACAATCTTATTTCCCAGAGACCGATCACTACACCCCCTACGAACAGTTATGTGCATTTTATTTTTAGGGGCGAAGGTGGGACTTGCATACACTTTCATATTTCCACTTTGCCCATTATTCAGTGTTTAAGTGTGTGACTGGACTGAACTTTCCGTTTCCAGATGGAAGGGTGATTTTGAGCCGAAGTATCTGCCCATGCCCACTCTGTGACGTTCTAATATTCCTCTCTGTTGGGATTTTTTTTTTGGGGGGGGGGGGGGGAATTATTCAAATTTCCCAAACTTTAATACTCACGCAGTATCTGAAGAATTATTGCGGATCTTCTCTTATTAACATTTGAAAATGGACTAATTCACCGAACAATGTAGGTAGAGAGATAAAAATTTACACACATGCACACGTTTCTTAAATGACATGGGGCTTTATTGAAACCAAAAACGAGATCAAAAATTGGCCAACATCTGGCGCTGGACAACAACACATCAGTGACGCCACATGAGATTATATGCTGTAGTGTGAGAGAGTAGCAATCATTCCAAACCTGGCTGGTAGACACCTGCTGTAAGGTACGACTTTTATGGAGGATGGCGCTCCATCCTACATTTCTACACGTGTAATAGACCTCTTACGCAATCGCTGAGATGCCACGTCCGTCAGTATTGGGGCCCCAGGACCCCAGACCTCAATCCGTGTGACTATTGGTTGTGGGATGGTGCTGAAGTTGCAAGACTACTGCGATCGTCAGGTCTCATTGGGGTCGCTAAAAGACGACATCTGACGGCAGTTTCTCGCCATACCTACTGATACGTTGCACAGTGCTTTCCACAATATTGTCCCTCGACTACAAAAATTGTTGACGAATAACGGCCGACATGGCAATCGTTTGTTATAAAAAACATTGCCTTTCCTAAAAATCAGTTGTTAATGCTAATAATTGTTTCTGTATCATATGAAGCTCCAGCTGTTAGTCATTTTGTACAGTATTTTCTTTATTTCATTTTTTGGCTTCAATAAAACCCCACGGCATTTGAAGCACGTGTGTCAATTTTTGTCTGGCTACCTACGTTATTCTGCGGAATATTGAATTTTCTAATGTCAGCGATTTTTGAGTCAACCTGTATTTTAAGTGCATCGATGTAGGCTTACTGTTTGGTCTTTTCGTATGGAACTCCTTAAAAAATTGTCGCTCAGCGTGTTAGTTTTAAATATATTGTCCAGTGTGAATCACAGTCAAAGACATATACAATGTTCAAATAATTTAGGGAAATGCGCCAATTTTCAAAGCAAGACTGTACCAAGTAAGCGCTGCAAAAGCGAATTTAAAATCTCGATTTTCAGAGAAATTCCCGAAAGATAACACGCACACACACTGTAAACAGTATCGCTATCACTAACCAATGACGACCGACGTTAGAAATTATCGATAGTGGAATTAATGATCAACGAGTGAGGTACCGTAAATTATTTCCCCCTGTTTTTTGGCAAGGGAGAGATAGTTCAAATGGTTCTGAGCCCTTTAGGACTTAACATCTGAGGTCATCAGTCCCCTAGAACTTAGAACTACTTAAACCTAACTATCTTAAGGACATAACAAACACCCACGCCCAAAGTAGGATTCGAACCTGCGACCGTAGCGGTAGGAGGTTCCAGACTGAAGCGCCTAGAACCGCTCGGCCACAGCGTCATGCCAAGGGAGAGAGCAGGACTCCATGCAGAATTTAATCAAAAACCTCTCATCTCTATAAGGATTCTTTCTGATTTCATTTCAGCGGCTTACTACTATCTCAATAATCAGAGACGGGTTTTATTGTTAATGTTCTGTATGGAATTCTGCTCTCTCCCTTCTCGGAAAACAGAGGGACAGAGTTTATACCACCACAACCGTAGATTATTAATTTCACTATTGATAACTTCTGACGGTGGTCGTCTTTAGTTTAAGATGGCGCTAGTGTTTAGAGTGCGTGAGTATTATCTTTCCGGAATTTCTCTGGAAGCCGAGGTTTTAATTTCCCTTGCACAGTGCTTATTTGCTGCAGTTTTACCTTAAAAATGCCAGGGTGTGCGTCTGTCTAAATATCAGCTAGTGTTGTATACATCGGGAGAAACTCAGGACACACAAAGGCATATACAGTGTAACAGTCTAGAGAATCATTATAAAACCTGACACCTTGAGACACTACGTGTTCTGACGGAAATCAGTGCTGTACACGCACAATATTTCGACAACTTGATCCATTGTCCTCATCGGGTGCTCCCTGGGAGAAATGTGTTCGTCGTTAGGGTGAATAGTTGAAAAAATAAATATGTAAACATGGAGAATAAATGTTTTCCATGTTATACAATCGCAAAAAAAACAGATGCTGTTGATAGCAGGCCTCTTTTTAAATGACGCAAGGCGTCGAACACACCAGCAGCTCAGTCGGGATTTTAACCTGCAGTTTTTTGTAGGGTGCAGGTCAGTCCAAAGATCGTTCTGTGATGTTTTGAAGGAGTTTTGCATACCGTGAGTTGTTCTTCCTATTTGGGTTACCATGGACGCCAAACTGAATATTTATTTTAAAGCTAGTAGTGACCAAGTGTCGCTCATTTCTCAACATCTTGACGGTGAGTGCGTTGTGGACGTTCCAGTTTGCCAAGAAGACAACTGTCGTGTTGTCTTCATCAGGTAGCAACTGACGAAGGCAACGAGTCATGGTATCAAATTAGTGTGTTTGGACGAGACTGATTTTTATTAATTTTTTATTTATTTATTGTCCCGTGGGACCAAATTAAGGAGAAGTCTGCATGGTCATGGGACGAGTAGATACATGAAAATATAACACGATAGTAGAAACAGATAAAAAGAAATATAAGAAACATATTCAGGCGACAAGTCGTAAGTTTAAATAAAAAAATCAACAATGTAACACTGGAATTGGCTTAATTTTTCAGCTCTTCCAGGAGCTTCTCGACAGAATAGAACGAGTGAGCCATGGGGAAACTCTTCAGTTTAGACTTAAAAGTGTTTGGGCTACTGCCAAAATTTTTGAGATCTTGTGGTAGCTTATTGAAAATGGATGCAGCAGAATACTGCACTCCTTTCTGCACAAGAGTCAAGGAAGTGCATTAAACATACAGCTATGATATCTGCCGAGTATTAAATGAGTGAAAGCAGCTAACTGTTGGGAATAAGCTAATATTGCTAACAACAAACAACATTAAAGAAAATGTATACTGTGAGGGCAATGTCAGAATTCCCAGACTACTGAATAGGGGTCGACAAGAGGTTCTCGAACTTACAGCACATATAGCTCGAACAGCCCGTTTTTGAGCCAAAAATACCCTTTTTGAATCAGAAGAATTACCTCACAAAATAATACCATACGACGTAAGCGTATGAAAATATGCGAAATAGACAACTTTTCGTGTTGAACTCTCACTTGTTTCAGATACTGTTCTAATGGTAAATAAAGCAGCATTTAGTTTCTGAACAAGATCCTGAACATGGGCTTTCCACAACAGCTTTCTATCTATCCGAACGCCTAGGAACTTGAACTGTTCTGTATGGCTTATAATATGCCCATTCTGTCTAATCCAAATATCGGTTCTTGCTGAACTGTGAGTTAGAAACTGTAAAAACTGAGTCTTACTGTGATTTAGCATCAAATTATTTTCCACAAGCCACGAACTTTTTTCATGAACTGCATTATTTGATAGTGTTTCAATATTACACACAACATCCTTCACAACCAAACTGGTGTCATCAGCAAACAGAAGACTCCACACGTGACCATCCAGCTGCTCATGTAATTCGCGTCAGCGCATCTCTGTGTATGCGCCAGGCGGTTCTAGGGTATCAGAGTCGTAAGACGGTTTGATGTAAACACCTAACTGAATCGCAGAGAGAAGCTATCGAATTGGGGCATGCCTTTGACCACACAGTGAATGAAGTTGCCCAATTTGTTTGTGTATCGACGCTGACAGGATAGGACATCGCGTCTACAAGAGTGATGTACCACTCGCTGCCATGAAACGGGCCGTAACAACTGTGGTCATAGAACGATCAAATATCAATCGGCCAGGCATGAGTGTCATGCATTGTTAATGGCTATCGGATTCAAGTCCGATAGGAATTGCTATCGTCAGTGAACAGAGGCCCATCTCGGTTCGGAACAAACACTGCGGTGAGAATTGCATGCCGCGCGAGATTAGCCGAGCGGTCTTAGGCGCTGCAGTCATGGACTGTGCGGCTGGTTGAGGCGGAGGTTCGAGTCCTCCCTCGGGCATGGGTGTGTGTGTTTGTCCTTAGGATAATTTAGGTTAAGCAGTGTGTAAGCTTAGGGACTGATGACCTTAGCAGCTAAGTCCCATAAGATTTCACTCACATTTAATGTTTTTTAGAACTGCATGAAGTGAATATTCTGAATTGCTGACAGCGGCATATAAAACTGCAAAAGTAAGAGGGCGTGCTGAAAAGAAAAGCCTCCGAATTCTTTGTTCTCTTCTCAGCTTCGGTTGAGGTATTACATGTCACGCATATTACTCACCCGATTTTCGGACTTGGCTGACGGAAGTTCCGACCGTCTGTCGGTAGACGCCTCGTAATTGTAGCGCCTAAGATGACGTTGTGTAAAGTAACTATGTCAGAGCGTAAGAAACAACGTCCCACAATCGAGTTTCTAAGATCAGAGAAAGTATCTCCAATTGAAATCCATAGAACGCTGATAGCTGTGTACGGTGATTATTGTGTCTACATTACATCAGTAATGAGCGACGTTGGCTTTTTCGTGCTCGCAATGAAGGAGACGGTGGAGGTAAACTCAATTTCTGTGACAGATGTTGAAGTGACGACCGCGACGGTGACCGACGACACTCATCACAATCGGGTTGATGAACTCGTCAGTCAAAACAGTCGTAGACGCAGGTAAGTGTGGCAACTCACAAATGTGCACTCGGTGGGTACCTCTAGTGCTCACTGCTACATCAAACAGAGGAGACTTGACATCGGTCAGCAATTTCTTTTGAGTTTTCAGCTTAAGGGTAATGGCTTAACAATACTGTAACAGGTGATGAAAGCTGGGTTCATCATTTTTACCCCGAAAACAAGAGAGCATCAGTGGAGTTCCCCCACAAAGGACCAACGACGCCAAAAGACTTCAAGACCATGCCATCAGCACGCAGAGTCATGCTTACACTGTTTTGGGATGTTCGAGCTGTGGTGCATTTGCGACTGATGCCCAAAGGCAACACCATAAAATCTGCAAAATACTGTGAGATTCTCAGAAAAGAGAACTCACGGATTCGAAGAGTTCGTCCACACACTGAGGACACTCTCCTTCAGCATAACAATCCCGCAAACGAGCGCTGTGACATCCGCAACAGTCCGAAACTTTGAGTTCACTGTCTTCGATCATCTCTCATACAGTTCCAACCGGGGCCCAACCCAGTATCATCTGTTTGCAGACCTTGAAGAATCCTTTCGAGGAATTCGCAGTGACAGTGATGTAGCGTTGCAAGAGAAGTGAGGTTGTGCCTCCGTCAACAATGTCAAACATTCAACAGTGATGGTATCAACAAACTAGTCCCTCGTTGGGGAAATGTGCTTGTCGCTAGGGTGACTAGTTGAAAAATAAATATGTCAGCATGAAGAATAAATATGAAGACTGTTATACGGTGGCCAAGATACACCGTCGAGCACACCAACAGCCCAATGACGATTTTAACCAGCAGTCTGTGTAGGGTATAGGTCAGAGTATAGATCGTTCTGTGATGTTTTGGGAGCGTCATCAGTACCGTAAACTGCGCCTTCACATTTAGGTTACCGTGAACGCCAAACAGGATATTTATTTCAACGCTAGTGGAGACCAAGAGCCGCTATTTTCCCGACATTTTCACGGTAAGGGTGAAAGGAGACTGCCTTATTAGCCATGTCGATTTTCAAGAAGTACTGTTGTTCAGGCTTAATGAAGCGTAGTTTAACTTCTTCTCATTTATAAGACATGAAATTCACTTCCTCATTTTAAATCCTTTACCTTCATGAATGGGTTTTCAATACTCGCACTGTACATCACAAGATGCGGAAGCATCTTCATGAAAAGTGAAAATCGGTAAGATACCGTCTTGTATTGCACACCGAAAGTACGGCAAATGGAGTTTGGTTTCGGACAGTCAGATTAATGTTCCTAATTGTAACAGGCTGCAGAAGAGACGAGCGTTCCGTGCCCACATGTACGCTAACAAATTTAATTGTCATCAAAGTTCATCTCCATAGCAAGGCACAGTGATTGCCAGAGTATTATTTGCGAAAGTAATAGATCAGTTGAGAGGCTTAATACCGGTAGAAGATCTCAGTAAAGTCATATCTTGTGAGTTTCCAAGTACTTTTATCACAAAACTACTTGCGTCAAAATTTTTGATCATATGCTGTGTAAATAAATTAACGGTTCTGGTACAATTATCATTTGCAAGACTAAAGATAAACAACATTCAGGGCCAACATTTTAATCTGAGTCGTTTGTTCTGCAGTCAGATAACATATGTAAATATCATTGTAGACAGATCGCTCTCTCGCAGGCGAATTGTTTGATGTACTGACTAGTTTTACTTATTCCGACATCAAAGTAAGTTTTATACATTTTTCAGGTACCAAACAGACGCTTACAAATAGGCGTTTAGAAGTTTTAACAGTATCCTTTCAAGGGTGTTGTGGACGCTCCAGTCTGCCAAGAAAACTGTCATGTTCACACGCCCTTAACCACACTTATCCCGTTCAACAAATACTGAAAAAATCATATCGCGCGTCGAGTGACCCACTAAATCACAACATCGTAGTCAAGTTCAAAATGTCTGCAACTGTTTGAAGTAGGGAGTGAACATAGCATTAATCACCATAGCTATTCGGTAGCTATACGGGCTGTAATCATCACTGGTTGGCTTCAGCTGGATGTGACGTCTCTGGAGAAACGTGTTGCCTTTCGTCCTTGACGAACTAGGGCGCTGTTACACAGTACTAGGGTCATATCTACTTGGCGGTGACTAATATTTCGCCCTGTGTGCTGATGTGAAAGTTCATCTTACTAGGAGTTAACCAGCAAAATAGGTTTATAAATATGAGCACAGTGTTAATCAGCTACAATTGTCACAATATTCGGCTGTGGTTTCAAGGAAATTGAATTTCTTCGTGAGAGTTTGATAATGGTTCCTGAACTCCTTATCATCACTAGGGCAGTACCTTTCAACGGAAAAAGCTGTCTCTCTGGCCAAGACTTCAGAAGGTCCGCGGTGTATTGCCGTAGACTCGTATAAGCCACGTCCAACTCAGACGATGAAAAAGAATTTCATTTCCAAAACTCTGCCGGAATACAGAGGGCAGGGGCAGCATACTCATTCTGACAAGTGTACTGCGTGCAAATTTGCTGAACTACTTCGCAGCCCTGTAGGCACTCCCTCAAGGAGTGTGCTGGAATCCTTTAGTGCTTTCTCAAACATAACTGGTTCCACTACGTCTTCCACATCTACACACTGTTTTCAGCTACGGTTTGTGGCGATCCTTCTCCGCCGCACATTCCCCTTCCGTTTTAATCCTTAAATCCTTTTGTTTTCATCTGGTCTATTCGACCCTTGAACTGCATTTCATTAAGTGTTCACACACAGACACAGACACACACATACACACACACAAACACACACACACACACACACACACACACACACACACATATATATATATATATATATATATATATATATATATATATATATATGTGTGTGTGTGTGTGTGTGTGTGTGTGTGTGTGTGTGTTGTAGTTGTTTTCATACAAGCTATACCTGTGGTCTTGTTGCATAGCATGACATCTTCGCCTTTAATGTCTGCAACAACTAAGATAATTCGCTATCTGTCGACTGTGTTATGCATTACAGTAGCAGGTAACCCCTCAGAAGGAAGTGAGTACGGCTGGCACACTGTTGTCTAGCGATGTACACAGACAGCAGTTTTCAGTTGTGCGCGTTGTATTCACCCAAACACATTCAACGCAAAATCTTAATCTAGTGCAAGTTGCTAGGGCAATATGTTTGGTCCAAGAACAATTTACTTTCCGTCGTATTGCTACAGATATCAGTGTATCTCCATCTGTCATCAACAGATTGTAGGCACGCTACAGGGAGAAATTTCAGTATACAAGCTAAACAAGGTTGCCGACGCATTCCAACCCCCACGTGAAGACCAATATCCGGTCATCTACAGCGTCATACGGCTACCGCCAGAACACTGCAAGACCATCACAGAAGGGTCACTGGGGCCGTTGTGTCCTAGCAGCCTGTACGGAACAGGTTACGAAAGCGGGTTTTAAGACCCGGATGTCCTGTTCGAGTACCCCCGCTTCACACTCGCAGCTAGCCTTCGATCCTACCGTTCCTATATTAACTGACAGCTTCGTCACTGGCGAAACATGCTGTTTACAGACGACTCCTGAGTTATGTGGCGCAAGATGATGACAGTGTTGGTGTATGGAGACGCCGTTGTGAACGGTACATTCCAAATGATGTCTAGGAAATTCTGAGTTTTTGTTATTTTGAAGTGAGGGTTCAGTATTGACAGCTATACGGATGCTATCATTTTCCATGGATTCCCTTAGCGCGAGGTAAGATATCGAACACATCCTGTTGGACCACGTGGTGGTTGCTGCATACGATTTTGGCCGGAATTCCTTTTAATATACAATAATACCAGGGGCTATGTGACGGACGAAACAAGGGATGTTTTGAGAAACCTGGAAATTCAAGCAATGGAAAGGCGAGATTTATCAAGTACTCTATATGAGTAATGAGGACAGGTACGACAGGGTGACCACCGCAATATGTGACGTAGTTGTGAGGCGGTGATAAACGTTCACGGAAAGTATGCACGTTATTGAAGCTCTCGCAGTCACTAAAAAGCACCTAGGATGACGGGATGAATGATTACTTCCACTTCGTTTTCCACTCTCTTAGATACTTCAGTTCTTGATATGTAATTGGACGAGGATATAACGATGTCTTGTTGTTTACTTAATTTATGAAAGATACGGTATAATTTGGTAACATAGCCACGCATCAGTTATTGCTCAGTGCCGTTTCGCAGACGCCCAAAGTCAAGTTCCCCTAATTCTTTTGAGCATACTAGTTGTCACACATTGTATTTAAACATGTGCACATGGCATTAGTTTCTTACAGGGTAATGTCTTTTCCAGTTTATTCTTTTAAAGATTTTTCTTCTTTGCACATCGACGTTAAGACTATCATTTGCATTGATACACTTCATTCAGTAATCGGCATGCTACATTATCTACTGAATAATCCGGTTCCTGAGACTATCCTTTCCCTATTTATTTCTACCTTAACACCTTGTACCTCTTTCCTCCTGAACTATTCGCGACTGATTTCGTAAACCATTCTGTATTTCCTTATCACCCTGAATTCAAGTCTCCGGTTCATCACTTATAGGTCTTGGCCAGAATCAGTATCCATACTTTGGTACGTTCTGCCGTCCAGATATTAGGTACAGAAGACTTTGGAGTCATGATGATCTCCAGTTGATACTTTCACTCATCTTCTAGTCTTTTAGAAACACTTATGTTTTTATTCCAATTTTGGCAGATCATGACACAAATACATGAACCTAGTGTAAAACTTCATTGTTTGTTTATATTTCTTGGCCTATTACTTCGTTAGATTAATTATCTTTTCTTTTTAATACTCAAAATAGAATATTCTAAAAGACTAATATTTTAATACTTCTTTTATTACTTCACATGTTACCTCTGTTTCACAATTTGCACTCTGCCATTAGCATACTCATCTTTTACCATTCCCGAATGCTGACACAAAGTGGTAGTTACAAAATAGTATTCCACTATACTACAATTGCTACGGTGTTAAATTACAATACTTCGAAAACGCACAACGTCCATGATGTCAAAATCAAAAACTTTACGTAAACCAGTATCGCCATATTACTAACAATGCTGCCGTGAACTGATCCGTATATGACACGCTCACTGTCATCCTTCGAATCGTCGGTGTAAGAAGCGCAGCCCTTCCATACGATCAATCACAGTCGATAAATGAACTCGTTAACCGCAGCGCTGACCACAGTCCCAATAATGGAAGCTCACGAACAGCTGTCCTGCCTGTCGGATATGTAGGTCCTGGCTGCAAACAGTGAGAGACTTCTGCGAGATTGACAAAGATTCACTTCATCAGAGGAAATTGCAGTAAACTCTTAAAGCTAATACAATGTTACAGTGTTAACTGTCAACATTTTTATTGCATCGGGCAAAGCATAATGAATGTGATGAATCGTGATGGTTATATATGGCAAATGTGGAAGCATGAAATGTTACGGAATCGAAAAGTGTGGAATACAAACACACGCCCGGCTATTCTGCCTTACGTACCTTGTCCTACTCCTAATTCACTTGAGGAGTACTGCGCAATCAAGAAGCGCCTGGTTGACTTCCCTATGCACAACCGAAGACAGTACTTCGTATTTGATAGGCTCGTCTGGAACTGAATAGGTTACGAGTATCATTAGAAATTCACACATACCTGTAAGCAATCATATTAAACTATTATTCTGCTACACGTCTTACAGCATAAATTTGGAATGCTTTTTTCCTACATTTCCATCACATTTCGTTCTTTAACATTCCCTACCTCTACTTACAGTATGACAGAACAAAACTGCAATAGAGGCTTCTCCCTATTCAGTACTGAATTTAGTTTTTCTTTCTCTTATTTCCATAGCTGCAGGAAAAACTGAGTATTCTGAATTGCCAATGCAAATATTTGATAGAAAATAAATAATTATAGATTGGTTGTAGTTCTGTAGAACAGTAAATCTACGTGTCTATCGCACAAGGAACAAACATGTCCCGATTAGACCGATGTTTTATGGTTCAAATGGCTCTGAGCACTATGGGACATAACTTCTGTGGTCATCAGTCCCCTAGAACTTAGAACTACTTAAACCTAACTAACCTAAGGACATCGCACACATCCATGCCCGAGGCAGGATTCGAACCTGCGACCGTAGCAGTCACGCGGTTCCGGACTGAGCGCCTCAACCGCGAGACCACCGCGGCCGGCATCGATGTTTTAAATTTGTATTTATGTCACCATGTTGTTGTTGTTGGGGTCTTCTGTGCGAAAATTGGTTTGATGCAGCTCTACATGCTAATTTATCGTGTGCAATCAAAATTGTACATAATTCTTTTGGAACTTGGAATACCAAAGAAATATGTGAGACTTATTGAAGCGATTTTGAAAAACACAAAAGGTAGAGTAAGCGTGGGGAAATTGGAGTCAAAAGAATTTGTAATAAAGAACGGACTTAAGCGGGGGGATGCCCTGTCTCCGCTACATTTTAATTTAGTCGTAGAATATAGTGTACGAATGGCAGCAGGTAATTCAGAGGGTGTGGAGTTAAATGGAATTATTAAGATATTATGGAATGCAGATGATCTAAACATCATCGGCGATAGGAAAGAATCTGTAACAGCAAATGCGAATGCATTAATCAAAGCTAGTGAAGATGTAGGTCTAAGGATAAGTGAAGACAAAACTAAATATCTGGTTACTATTAGAATGCCAACAGCAGTGGATCAGGAAATGTTAAGTGTTGGAGACATGCAGTTTGAAAAAGAGAACACATTTAACTATCTAGGCGTGGACATCACTTAGAGAAATGAGATTGAATCCGCACTGAAGAAGAGATTACGGGCGGGAAATGCGTGCTGCTTCTCACTTAATAGAATACTTTCATCACGGATATTGTCTAGGAATTTAAAAATTAGAATATACAAAACTATTATTCTACCAGTTATGCTGTATGGGTGTGAGACTTGGTCTCTCACCGTGCAAAATGAAAAGCCGTTTCGAGTATTTGGAAACAAAACATTGGGGAAAATCTTCGGAGTAAAAAGGGATGACATTAGCGGAGAGTGGCGAAAACTGCATAACGAAGAGGTTCACTAACTCTATTCAATCCCTGACGTAATCAATATTATTAAATCACGTAGGCTGCAATGGGCGGGCCACGAAGCTCGAATGGATGAGGGCAGGGCAGCGCGCAGAATGCTGGTAGGGCACTTAGAGGGGAAACGTCCTGTGGGGAGACCGAGGCGAAGATGGGAGGACAATGTGAAGGCTGATCTGAGGAGCCTAGGTATTGAAGGTGAATGGAAGGAAATAGCCCAAGACAGGGACAGATGGCGAAAATACGTTGCTGCGGTAATGGACTCTCGAGTCCGGTATGACCGGTGAGTGTGAGTGTGTGCAAGCCTCTTTGTCTATTGCAAGTTACGTCCTTTTGAATCTGCTTACCGTATTCATTTCTTGATCCCCCTTTATAGTTTTTACAACGCCCCCCCCCCTTCCACTCACAAACACATACTTCCTCCAATACTAAACTGTTAATGACTCAGAATGTGTCCTATCACGCATCCCTTCTTCTAGTCAACTTGTGCCACAAATTTCTATTCTCTCTAATTCTATTCAGCATCTACTCATTAGTTACGTGATCTACTCATCTAATCTTCAGCGTTCTCCTTTAGAATGACATTTTTGAAACTTCTTACGTCTTGTTGTCTAAACTGTTTCACATCCATATTTCATTTCCACGCATGACAACACTTCGTACAAATGCATTCACAAAAGAGTTCCTAACAAATAAATCGATATTCGATGTTAATAAATTTCTCATCTTCGGAAACGCTTTTCTTGTTGTTGTCAATCTACATTTTATATCCTCTCTACTTCGGCCATCGTAATTCATTTGGTGCTCAAATATCTTAATTCATCTACTGGTTTAAGTGTCCAGTTTCATACTGTAATTCCCTCATCATCAACTGATTTAATTCAACTACATTCCATCATTCTTGTTTCGCTTATGACTACATTCATTTGATATCATACTTTCGAGACACAGTCCATCCCATTCTACTGTTCTTTCAAGTCCTTTTCTGTCTCTGACAGAAAGATAGTATCAAGCGCCAACCTCAAAGTTTTTTTCTCCCTGAACTTTACCACCTTCCATTACAGTTCAGGATATCTGACGTCACACTATAAACACAGTCATCTTTATTTTCGTTTCTAATAGAAAAATTAGCAAAATAAATACGCAGGCCACGAGGGCTTGTGACCCAGTACCTAACAAAATATCAGTGTATCTTTCATTAGTCACAGAGCAGTTTTCAAATACATATTTAAATTGGGATATTCCGCCTCTTCAATAATTATACGTCAGTCGCCCGACCATTTTAAAATTTCGTAACAAATACTGTAAAATGATGTCTATGTACTGTAAAATGACGCAGAGTTGTTTTTCGCAATCCTTTATTCATTCTACGACATAAAGTATGTAGAAACGTAAAGATGATGTTCTCTGAACTGCAATATTAGTTTTCACTGTAATTACATGGGAAGCTCTGAATCGTTAGGAAACATGTTATTCACACACAACAAAAGAAGCTTTGCATCACCTCGGTTCCGAGAGTTCCGAAACCTGTACAAAAAATTGGAATAGAGGACAACATAAACATCATTTCCGCCCCTTCTATTGCTCATGAAAACCACACATTGCATGGTGTACCACCATAAAGCGAGACCATCAGAGGTGTGGTCCAGACTACTGTATACATCGGTACGTCTAACGCCCTGTAGCACATCCTCTTGCATTGTTGCATGCCTGTATTTGTCGTAGCATACTATCCATAAGTTCATCAAGGCACTGTTGGTTCAGATTGTCCCACTCCTCAACGGCTTGGATCCCTCAGAGTGGTTGGTGGGTCACATCATCCATAAACAGCCCTTTTCACTCTGTCCCAGGCATGTTCAAAAGGGTTCATGTCTGGAGAACTCGGGTCGAGCGAAGTAGTTATCCTGAAGGAAGTCGTTCACAAGATGAGCACGATGGGGCCGCGAATTGTCGTCCATGAAGACGAATGCCTCGCCAATATGCTGCCGATATGGTTGCACTATCGGTCGGAGGACGGCATGCACGTATCACACAGCCGTTACGGCGCCTTCCATGGCCACCAGCGGCGTGAGTCGGCCCCATATATCGCCACCCAAAAACAGAAGGGAACCTGCACCTTGCTGCACTCGCTCGACGGTGTTCAGCCTGGCCGGGTTGCCTCGAAACACGTCTCCAACGATTGTCAGGCTTAAGGCATATGTGACACTCATCGGTCAAGAGAACGTGAGGCCAATCCTGAGCATGTTGTTGGGCCCATCTGTACCGCGCTGCATGGTATCGTGGTTGCAAAGATGGACCTCGCCATGGACGTCGGGAGCGAGCCTATTGCGCATAGTTTGAGTCGTAATAAGAAGTTCTGTGGCTGCACGAAAAGCATTATCCAACATGGTGGCGTTGCTGTCAGGGCTCCTCCGAGCCATTGTCCGTAGGTAGTGGTCACCCACTGCACTAGTAACCCTTGGGCGGCCTGAGCGTGGAATGTCACAGTTCCTGTCTGTGTCTCCTCCATGTCCGAACAACACCGCTTTGGCTCACTCCGTAACGCTTGGACGCTTCCATTGTTGAGATACCTTAATGGCACAAAGTAACAATGCGGACGCGATCGAACCGCGTTATTGACCGTCTAGGCATCGTTGAATTACAGACAATACTGGCCGTGTACCTCCTTCTTGGTGTAATGACTGGAACTGATCGGCTGTCGAACCACCTACGTCTAATAGGCGCTGCTCATGCACGGTTGTTTTTATCTTTGGACGGATTTAGTGACATCTCTAAACGGTCAAAGGGACTGTGTCTGTGATACAATACCCACAGTCAACGTCTATCTTCAGGAGTTCTGTAAAATGGGGTGATGCAAAACTTTTTTGTTGTGTGTATGTCGAAAATTGTGAATGCGCTAGTGGCAGTTGATGAACGTATAGTTCGTGGCTGGATTTGAAGGTGCTTGGATGTTCATGCGCGAGTGCGGAGTAAATATGTGGGAAAACTAATTTGTTTGTGGAAAGAATAATAGATTTAGCAGCAGAGAAGGATGGAAAAACTGAGGCATATGGTATTGATGTGGAGAACATTTCACTTTACAAGGAAAGACAGATGAAATCAGAACCATCTGGAAGAAGATTGCTTCACTGTTGTTGCGTTCATTTATAACGGTTCGAAAAGAAATTTATACTCCGAACATCGACGAAGAAAAGGAAAATGCAAATGGAGAAGGTCAAAGAAGAAAAACTAATTAATAGTGAAATGACTTATTTCAAGATCAGGACGATTAAGAAACTGATGATAGATTATATCACTTCAATAGAACGCAGTTACCCATACATTTCCTCGAACAACAGTCCGAACTGTATTCCAGTTATGTTACACTGAAAAGAGTCTGTAAAGTTTTAGTGTTCTATGGACTGATTACGGTTGGAGGCCCACCAGTATACTCTGTGCAATGAACTGTGAATTATTTTAAAATCTTAGACTAAATGGTGGGAGGATTAAACTCGCGATCATTTAGTATTCACAAAGTTATTAAATGAAAGACATTCTGTTTAAAAGAGTCACTAAGACGTTATTGTTGTGAGTCGTCTTTCAATGGTGTACTGATGTCCTGTAATACTTGGGACAGGGATTTTGAACCCCTTCTCTAATTTTATTTCATTTTTTGTAACAATAGAATAATTGGTAGTGTTCCTCCTCGAAAACTGTTTTCTGTTTTCTGTTGGCAGCATCATGAAGAACTTCACTTAGTCCAGGCAGTGAGATACGCATTTCGTTTGTGGTGAGGCGAAAGAAAATGGATAAGCAGCTTCACGCATATATGGGCAAAGATATACAAATAAATGTCAGTCATACCAGTCTACGTTTCCGGCTATTCATCGGCGTCTGGGTGAAAGAGGTGATTTCAAAGGACGTGGAAACTGCGAAAATTGCGTGAAAAGCATACCAACACAACGGTCTGAAGAAGATGTATGGTGTCGATGCATAAGTTCGTAACGTTTTTCCATAAGTTTAATAAGCACAACAGATACACATAACCGAGACATTACACATCAATAATGCATTCACTATAACAATTTACAACAGTCTGCACACTCTGTGGTAACTTTCCGATTCCGCGACTGTAGAAATCACGTGGTTTTGAGGTGAAGACCTCGTCAAGCCCTGTTCGGCGTGCATTTTCATCCGGAAAGGAACTTGCTTGAAGGTTGATCGATAGAGACTGAGTAAGGTGAACATCTGGGGTGCAAGATCAAATGAATAAAGTGGGTGCAGAATGACGTCTTTATACTACTTTTTGTCAGCCTAGCAGAATGGGGCGGGCGCTATGGCGGAACAGCATCCCTTTCGTAGTCTTCCAACGCATTGTTCTTAGATTGCGTCACCTAAATCTTTCAGTTGTGGGCAATAATCGTCAGCAGAGACGTTTACACCTCGGGAAAGTAATTCGTTCTACAACACACCGTCAATATTCCACCTGATGCGTAGCATTATCTTTCGTGGATGCGCGCATATCTTTGTATGGGAAACTGCTGTTTTGTTTGGACTCAGTCACTTCTCTTTTTTCCTTATGTTACCATAAATACACCTTTTCTCGTCAACAGTAACGATACAGAATAGAACGAGGCCCTGATGACGAGCATCAAGAAGAGATGCACATAGGGCCACCAGCTGATTTTTGTGATTTTGGTTTAAGCCATGCTGTACCACACACCCGATTTATGAACGTTTCCTGTCATACGCGGTAGTGGAATCATCACAGTTCATTACTTTTGTCAGCTCTCGAGTGCCCTGCCGTGGATCACTGTGGATTAATGCTTTTAAACGAGATTCCGCCCACCCCAGGGGGCTCGCCACTCTTCGGCGAGTTCTTGCTTGGCTACCACGGGGCCCCAGCTTTTGCAGCATCTTTTACCTTCCGTCCTGCGTGTTTATCCTCTTGCTATTCTTTTTCCCCTCCCTTGGGAAACATGTCTGGGGTGTTATTGGGAATGTTCTGCATTGTCTCTCGCTGACATAAGAACAGTCGCACAACAGTTTTTCGTTCCCTTTTCCTTTCTTTGGTTCCCTTCTCCTCTCGTTCCTCCGCCTCGTCGTTTCATGTTCCTCCGTGTGCGCTCCTGAAGGCTGGCCCACGTAAAAGGTGACTGGGTAACACGTAATTCCCACCCCCTGGTCGACAGGTAGGGTTCGCACATACACCTGTTACAGGCCAGACTAAGGGAGGGGTGATTGCATGAGCTGAAACCTTCCCAAAATGCCAGTTGATTCCTCTCTCAGGTGTTCCGGAGGTGTGACCTGAAGTGTGAAAAATCAGCTAAGGCGGGTGCACCCCATTGTGAAGGAGGCCCCCAGTTGGAAGGAGCGCGCCATCTCTAACGCTGGCAATCATGGGCGATTTTCTCGCAATGAGCCATTCATCTTCCCATTCAACGTCTACGAAACGCAACAGTAATGAGGCTAATGATTCAAAGACCCTTCCCGCTGCACTACGGTTCCTCGTGGTCTCACGTACTGAAGACAGTCAGTCCTTCACCACGGTCAATGAGTTTACTATTCAGAAAGGTGTTGATGCAGTTGTCAACCCTGTGAAATCCTGCTCTTGTTGACGGAATTACACTTTGAATTTGGGGACTACTTCTAATTCTCAAGCACAACAACTGCTTGCCGCCTCGCTTCTCCACAGCTACCCTGTTCATGTTGGGGCCCATACAACTTTGAATTCTTCCGGTGGTGTTATTTACACGAGGCTGCTCGACAGTCAAACCGAGGCCGAAACCCAGTCTTACCTCTCTAATCTGGGTGTCATCCATCGGCTGATGAAAAATGTTAATTCCTCCGTAGTGGTCACTCACACTCTTTTCTAACCTTTGATAAAGTGGTCCGACCGTATATTCCGAACCTTATGTGCTGCTACCATTGTCTTCGTTTCATCCACACTACAATATCTTGTCGACTACCTGACATGGCACTGTTGATGACTGGAGATATGTTACCTGATCGCACGAGTCTCGTTTAAAATTTTATTGAGTGGATGGACGTGTACGGGTGTGGAGACTACCTCATGAATCCATGGACCCTGCATGTCAGCAGGGGACTGTTCAAGCTGGACGAGGCTTCGTAGATACGACTCTGACAGATGACACGAACGTAAGCATTCTGTCTGATCGCCTCCATCCATTCATGTCCCTTGTGCATTCCGGCCGACTTGGGCAATTCTAGCAGGACAATGCGACTCCCCACACGTCCAGAATTTCCGCAGAGTGGCTCCAGGAGCACTCTTCTGAGTTCAAACACTTCCGCTGGCCACCAAACTCCCCAGACATGAATATTATTGAGCATATCTGGGATGCCTAGCAACGTGCTGTTCAGAAGAGATCTCCAAACCCACGAACTCTTACGGATTTACGGACAGCCCTGCATGATCCATGATATCATCTTCCTCCAGTACTACTTCAGATATTAATCTAGTCCATGCCACGACGTGTTGTGGCACTTCGGCGTGTTCGCAGGGCCCCTACACAATATGGGGCTGGTGTACCAGTTCATTTGGCTCTTCAGTGTACAAAAGTTAGATACACATTGTGCACATGACTGGATAGAGGAGGTTCAAAATTCTGACATAGCTGCACTGCTGTTTGTAGTGTAAGTAGGCTGATTAGGTTTTTATGTTCGCAACGTCACCTAGCGATCTGTATGAAAATCACTGGTTGTGCTGTGTGCAGTCTGTGGCTGGCTGACATTGTTGGAATATTCGCCATTGTAGTGTTGGGCAGTTGGATGTGAACAGCGCGTAGCGTTGCGCAGTTGGAGGTGAGCCGCCAGCAGTGGTGGATGTGGGGAGAGAGATGGCGGAGTTTTGAGAGCGGATGATCTGGACGTGTGTCTGTGGTGTCACCGCCAGACACCACACTTGCTAGGTGCTAGCCTCTAAATTGGCCGCGGTCCGTTAGTATACGTCGGACCCGTGTGTCGCCACTATCAGTGATTGCAGACTGAGCGCCGCCAAACGGCAGATCTAGTCTAGAGAGCCTCACTAGCACTCGCTCCAGTTGCACAGCCGACTTTGCTAGCGATGGTTCACTGACTACATACGCTCTCATTTGCAGAGACGACAGTTTAGAATAGCCTTCAGCTACGTCATTTGCTGCGACCTAGCAAGGCGCCATATTCAGTTACTATGTCTTCTGAACAGACAATATTGTGAATCATGTGCCGTCAAGAGCGACGTTAATCATTAATGGATTAAAGTTATGTATCAAAGTAATTACGTCCGCTTTCTGGATTCTAATTCCTTGTCGTGTTCCAGACCTCATGTCAGTATAGTTCTTCCCTCCTCACGCCAGCCTGCGTGAGCTAAAACGCGTGCATTTCGGCCTCCTCTAGTAACACGGTGTTGGCTCTTCTGCCAACACAACAGTGTCCATCAGAGACAGTAAATTTGTAAGACTGTATGTCATGAACTTATATATATATATATATATATATATATATATATATATATAATGACTTTGGAACATTATTAAGGTAAATACATTGTTTGGTCTCTATCAAAATCTTTCATTTGCTGACTATGCCTATCAGTAGTTAGTGCCTTCAGTAGTTAGAATCTCTTATTTAGCTGGCAGTATTGGCGCTCGCTGTATTGCAGTAGTTCGAGTAACGAAGATTTTTGTGAGGTTAGTGATTCATGAAAGTTATAGGTTATTGTCAGTCAGTGCCATTCTTTTGTAGGGATTTTTGAAAGTCAGATTGCGTTGCCCTAAAATATTGTGTGTCGGGTTATTGATGATCAGAATAAGTAAAGAGAGTACGTTCAGTTATGTTGACATGTTTGAAAATCAAATAACGTAGAAGTTTATCAGCACAGTAATTCATAAATGTTTCTAAGGGAATGTTTGAGTACCATCGCTGCGACTACACTACGAGAGAAATCATTCTGAGTGTTGAAATTTGCGCGAAGCCAATCCATTGTTCAAGTGAAACGCGTATACTCACATAGATTCGGCCTCTGTACAAGCAGATTTATAACCAGGATACAAAATTCTTTGAAGTTAGTGCACATGCAAAATGAAGAGTACTGCTCGGCCACTCGAGTCTGAAGAAGACGTCGAGCGTGTCCTAGATGACGTTCACGCGGACCCCTCGGAAGTCCACAAGACTGTGTGTCCAGGATCTTCAACTTCCTCAAACTATGGTGCGGCGTGTTCTGAAACGAAACCAGCATATAGAGTTTTATACGGTGCAGTTACTGCAGCAATTGCGTCCTAGTGACCATGAAAGAAGGTACGGATGACTCATCTTTTGGAACGAATCGGGTAAAGTAAACAACCACAATGTAAGAATTTTGAAGTGACGAAAACCTGGCGTCGTTGTCGAACGTGAGAGACTCACCGAAACTGAATGTGTTTGGTGCCGTCTCTGTTCACGAACCTTATAACCCTCTTTTGCGAAGGAAACTCTGACGGGAAATCGTTCTGGACATGCTGCAAAACCGGTTTTTTCCTCAAGTTCACGGAGATCCCAGTGATTTCATTTTTATGAATGACCGCGCACAGTCTCATCTGTACCTTCAGATGATGCATTGTCTTAACGTCACCACCGCACAATGTAGGGCTGGAAGAGATGGACAATAAGATCTGGTTAATTGCTTTTGGTCTCACAGGTCACCAGATGTCATACCCTTCGATTTTTTTCTGTGGTGGTACGTTTAAGAGAGATCTTTGTCCCGCTCATGCCAGCTACTCTTCAAGTGCTGAGAAATCTAATAGTTGAAGCTGTCGATTCAGTAAACGGCGACCTGATGATTCGCGTGTGGAATAGAATGGACTACCGTTTCGATATTTCAGGAGTGACGCATGGTGCTCAAGTTGGGTGAATGTTATGTTGTCTGTGTGAATATAAAACTTTGGAACCTCCTCTGTGGAGTGACATGCGCACTTTGCTTCTGTCTTTCGTAGTTTGTCTGTAAGAAACAATCGCATTCTCTTCGTTTTTATCATCCTGTGTTATAGCCCCACAATTTAGATTGGTTGGTTTTCTCACATCTTAGTATGCTTCATGCCCGATCAGTACGTCGACACCTGTGAACCACATGGGCTCATTAGCCTCTGCTATTGGTACTTTATATTTTATGACAGACACTCTCAGTGTGCTTTTCAATGCCTTTCTGTAGTTTTAAACAATGTTTCAGTTGGGAAGACTTTCATTTCGGTCATCGTGATCTCCCATCTGTATTACTCACTGCGTTTGTAGTCGTCTCCATACATTTTCTTTTAAAATTGTAGTCGCTAAGCTGGCCGCGGTGGCCGAGCGGTTCTAGGCGCTTCAGCCCAGAACCGTGCCACTGCTACGGTCGCAGGTTCGAATCCTGCCTCGGGCATGGATGTGTGTGATGTCCTTAGGTTGGTTAGGTTTAAGTAGTTCTACGTTCTAGGGGACTGATGACCTCAGATGTTAAGTCCCACTGTGCTCAGAGCCATTTGAACCACTTGTAGATGCTGATTATATAGACCCAATTCATAATCCTGTATTCCTCACAGCACCTTTTCGTACGGTTATGATTTTGCCTTTCCATAACAGATTCGACTTCTGGTACGCTCCATTCAACACACCTGACACATAAGCGTTCCTTCTTTCAGCATAAGAGGTTAAGTCGGCCGCCGCATGAGTCTGCGATATGTGGAAGAGATGCGCAGAGAGATTCCGTTGTGTAAATCCAATAAATCCACATAAATACGACGGCTGCGATATCATGTTTATAAGAAGCACAATTACACTGGTAATATTGATTTTATTGCATGGAAATTTTGTTCGTCTCTAGGATGAGACTTACCCACGGAACCCGCATCTGAACGTAAAAAAGGCTTACCGCGTCGTGTTTAAATTACAGTTTACTAATTTACATTATGTACAGTTTTCTTAAAACCCTTGTTTTGCAATACCCGCAAATTTATGTTTATTTTAAGTCTATTTTTGTGCGTTCTCTTGCCTTACGTTTGAAAACACTGTACGACCTCAAAGTAGTGAATACAAATGCTGAATTCAAAATTAAGAATAGTCCTGACATTTTCTGTTGTATGTCCGAATAATTTACTCCTACGAAGCAGCCACGGAACAAACCTAAATTTTTGAAGAAACGATATTGTGCTTATTTTATAGTACAGCTTGGCGACCAGGACAAATCGTGGTCACCACATGAAGCATGCAACTCGACAATGTATTCACGGAACAAGATAAGCACAGGCCTTCGGGGTGCCCTTGAGATGGTGCGAACAAAACAACCGTGGAACTGACTTATTTTTGCTTCCCCAATCTGACAGTATATGATATAAGAAACAGGCACAATATACTCAAACCTTTTGCCCACCTCTCATAGATCAATGTCCCCGTCCCAAAAAGATAAAATAATTTTTCTGCATCTACATCTGAATCAGATATCTGAACTAGTGAATTAGTTAAAGGCTATTAACTTAACGATGCTCTAAACATCCCCAGACCTTTGAGTCAGGAAAAATTTAGTGGTCTAGTTCGTGATCTTGAGCTCTCAAAGAGTTCCGCAGAAAGACTAGGTTGCAGACTTGATTGATAAAGTTTGCTCAGTGCAGAGACTTCATACCTTTGGTACTAGAACTTTCTCCTTATTGAGAAAAAAAAAATTAGTTTTTTGTTATATCATCCAGCAAGCGATGATTAAGGTGGAGGTACCTAATTATAACACTACTGAAAAGAGACTTTTTATTGACCCATCAAATCGCAGTTTGAGGTGTGTCCTATCTAATAAGAATTTATATGTTTCACTTCGAGTTGGTTACTGATTTACAAGGAGTCTTATAAAATTCTGGAACTATTGTTCATTACGACAAAATATTGCAATTGTTTAGAGAATTCAGTCAACACAGTCTTTTTTGGATCAACAGTTGGATTACACAAAATATCTGTGTTCCATTTCCGATTTGGGCCGTACGGCAGACGCACAGCTTTGGATTAAGAAGGAGTGGCCTCAAAGACAATGGCCTGAAGGGTCAGATAACATTAAGGTGAAGAGTCTTAATGAGACATTTGATGTTCTCTCACCTCCTCTCTATACTGAGGTCGGGCTCATGAAACATCTGTCGTGACCTAGGACATGGAAGGGCATTACTTCTCGTACAATAGTGAAAAGTTCCAAGATTTAAGCAATGCAAGAGTGAAAGAACTTATATTTACAACCACGGATGTCAGGAAGCTGCTTCATGGTGGTAGTTCTGAAAGTCAAATGAATTCGAAAGATTTTTTAGCATGGCAGTCGAAATGTTGTAACAACGTTTCTAGGTAATACAAAAGACACAAGGTACAGAAACGTGGGGAACGATATTTTGAATGCATCCAAGCAACTTGGATGTAATATGAGTACCAAGGTCCACATGCTACATTCTCACGTGGACAACTGTCCTGAGTATCTTAGGGACTACAGCGGAGAACATGGGAAGAGATTCAGCCAAGATCTCAAGGACTTACAAACAAGATACAGACCCAAGTGGAGCACCACAGTGCTCGCCAACATCGGTTGGGTGATGAAGAGGGACGCACCTAGAAGTGTTTATAAACGGAGCCCAAACAAAAGAAGCTTAACAAGCAAAGATAAAAGATCACATTCGATAATGATACACTACGTATTTTTGAATCTGAGTGTTTATGATAAGTAAGTTATTTCTAAAACTTCACTGTGTAAGTATGCTATGATATTTTGGTGTCCAATTTTCTAATTTACAGTATGTTAATTTTTGCTTTTAAATATGGGGCTTATAAGAGAAACTTCAAAATGACAATATTCAGTGTTTAGTCATTTCTAACAGTGCATGCATTATTTTTTAATTGATACACAATAAAAGAAATTTGCTAAAATCACTGCAATTGTGCATTGAGTGTTACACCAATCTCTGTTTTACAAGAAATTCTAACGTGATGCAAGGAAACGTTTTGTAGATTCGGATTCAGCACGCCTGAAATCAATTAAGGCACCCTACAAAGTTTTGAAATATTCTGTAGAAGAAAATTAGTTGCCCAGCATTATTAATGCGTGCAAGTTATGGATCTCGATATTTTCTACTTTCATTCTCCAGTGCTGTAAAAGATCGTTTTTCTGGGTAAATCACTAAACCAAACTGAAATTGTGTGAGTCGACAATCATGTAATATGAATTTACCAAACTAAAATTGCGTGAGTCGACAATCATGCAATATGAATTATTTGTGATGTGAACTCAAGAAGGTCGTGCTTGGTCTTGTTAGAGAAACTGAGGATAGTAACTACTGCCGCCCTGCGTATTTTTTCCTAATCAAATAACATATCTATTTTCGACACAACAGCTCAATTCATGGAATCAATACCAGAAGTAAGAATAATCAACATTAAGATTTGTGGTCACTTACTTTGGTTCAGAAGGCGTCGAAAATTTGGGAACATACATTTTCATTAAATTTACTGCTATCAGAAATAATTTAGATGCTAATTAATTGTAGTTTAATGGGAGCCTTGTGGATTATTAGTGGCAAACTTCACTGACGAACTTTTTGGTAGAATCTGTTGACGTTTAAATTATTAGTACTCCAAATTTGAACTCAGTTGTTTTGAAGAGATGAGACTGGTTACACTGCACCCCGTACTTCTCAGAACAATCTAAATTTTAGTTTGAAATTAATATATGAGTTAACACTATATCTAGACGAAGGGTGATATTTTTCTGAGATGGAAAATGTACCTAGCTTTCTAAGAGGTGAAAGAAAGGATCTGTAGGTTTTATTGACACACCTGTCGTCATGAGGCAGAGAGACAAGCTGCAGACTTTTCCGTTTCCACACGTAGCGGGGAGCAGTATTCATCGTTGTGTCTAGGGATGCAGTAAAAGACGCGACCTTGGCGCAGGGGGATGACGTGAAGTCGAATTAGGACCGGAATGTGTCCATGTGGAAACTCTCGGGAGGACTCCTTGAATGTTATAGACCCGACTGCTGCAACTGGTGTACCCACCTGCGGGCAGCCAGATAAAATGAGCAGAGGGCAGGTGTGGACAAACAGCTGATGGGCGGGTAATCAGACAGCCGTGTCGTACGTAGCCTACACCATTGTACTACCCCGGCCGTGCGACTGTGGGTGGGGGTGTCCAAGTTACACGCGCGTGAACGGAATGTATGTAGTTAGGCCACCCAACGGGTAGCCTTTATTAACTGCACCTGAAGACGGCTATAGTGACGGGAGCTCATAGGCTTCTTGCCCTGTGTAGCAGCGTTGAGACAACCTGTTCTAAGCTTTTGACGTTGGTGGACGTCCTATTTGCAGAAAATGTACGCCACATTATACAAGGAGTTACGGGTATGTGAACAAATATTATGATAATTGGTACTTTAATATGTACCCACTTCAGGATGTTACTGGTTTCTTTCTCTATCTGACAGACTTACCGCCAGCACATCACATATTTTACAACCTGATATTAGTTTCACAGTCATAAGTGTGCCGAAAAGTAACTATAGACAATCCATTTTGCATCCACACATCCCCACTTCAAAATTTGACCTCCTGCCCAGGGGAAAATGAACGTTAATGGCTTGCTATTGACATGCGTTCTGGGAGGTACTAACCAACCTAAAAAAATACTACTGGTGACAACTGTAATTATTAGTCTTTATATGAAGTAAACACTGGTGAAACGTTCTTCAGTACACTGTCCTCAGTCACCAGTAGAAGCATCTGCGCCCCTAACACCCTGTGTGTGCAAATAAAACCTTTTGCCTAGAGATTATACTTTTCCACTGGAGTTGATTTAGAGTACAAAAAGAAGTGATAAAATGTAAGAGTTCTGACAGGAAAATAAAGTGGGAAGAAATTCCGTAGTAAGTTAATACTGAAGCTTAATAGCTAAGAGATTATATATTAACTTTGATATATATGTCAGTAGTAGTATGCATAATGACGAAAAACGCCACAAGGGCTAGCACGGGGTAACCAATAGGAGTAACATTCTCTTGGGCGGATGGCCTTTGCTCACCATGTACATAGTTCCTTTGCTTACAGAGAAGCTGTTATTCGATGTGAATTTTCCATCGCTGATGACAACATGGTTGCGGTACAGTGCTGCATATGTAAACGTAGCAGTGTTGTAACTTTGTGAAGTAAATTTCCTTAAGGTTATCGAAGTATTCTGAATCTTCTATTGTGTTTTTAAAACGGAAGTCACAGAAAATGTTTTCACAGGTGAAAAATTCATTTGTATTCCCCTACCGCAAACATTTTGTGATTCATGTGTTTCAGACCGTTGTGTAGAAAATATGAGGAATGCGCGTTCTATCTTAACGGTTTTCCCAGATTGCTCTTTGCAACGTGGTGGGAAGCACAGATCATGATGAATCTGTAACCGTTGCCTGGCAAGAATTTTCTAGGTCCCAGCATCATGATAATAAATTGCTTTTCCACTACACTAGATTCTGTATACGCTTGTAGGCTATTCGTATTTCACCCCTGATTGTTTTTCTGAAGGTTTCTCAACGTAATACGCACGTGTAAATATCAGAACGGTATGTGAGAAGTATTACTTTACTGAGGTACGAACGAATGTAGGTTTATAGAAAGATGGACTAGGCGTGACTTCTGGCAATAGTTGGAAGCGAGGAGCGTGATTTTTGTTTCTCTGTCGCACTCAGAACAGTGCAAAACTGTAAGAGTTGTTTTGAAAATTGAGTTCTCTACATTTTAATTTCTGTGTCAGAAATACGTATTGCAAAATGATTTTTGTTTGATGAAGATTGAGGTGCCTTATATACCTCGGCGTACGTGTATTTAAATATTTGTGACAAAATTTTTCACTACCATGGGGACCATTTCGTTTAGAATATGTGGAAGGAACTCTAACAACCCTGCAGATATGTATTGTGTACTCTTGTTTTATGAGGTCATCTCACTGTCGATTTGTGGAAAAAAAAATGCACGTAGTTTATTCGGACGCGTTCGCAAGGATTAGCCCTTACGTTTGCTTATAATGGTCATCTGCCATTATTTATGCTAACAAGTGATTGTCTCAATTTCCTCTTCCGTTTTATTACTCTTTGACACAAACATATTCTTATCATTCCGAGACTTGGTAGGATTATTTATCATTCGCAGCCTACACGCAGCGCGGCTGCTGCTTCTTGTGGATTTTCCATCACTCTGCGAGGAAACTCTGGAGAAACCACCTTAGGAACACATCTATAGTCCTATTGTCATCCTCTCTCAACAATACTGCATCAGCGTTCTGGTTGTTAGTCAACTCATAAGTTTGGACCTTCAAGTAGCGCATCCTGTCAAAAATCACTTCTACAGTCCTATTTGGCATTTGTCTCAAATTACTTAACTTTTCCCGAAAGAAATAGTGTTTTTGTTTCTCCACTAGAATGTGCTACAAGCTACCCCAAACTTGTAACACAACACATACAAAGCGCGATACTAATACATGTAAATCTACCTAATGTAAATAAACAGTTGTATTGTATTGTATTGTATGGAACTGGGGACCTAAAAACGACGGAGAGGCCTCGTCCCCGCCGTAGCCCACAGTGGTACGCAACCCCACAACAGGCTACAGCAGTCCACTTACCCCACCGCAGCTCCACACCGAATCCAAGGTTGGTGTGCTGTTCGGCCGTCAGTGGAGCCTCACCGGGAACGTCTCACACCAGACGAATGTAACCCCAATGTTTGCGTCGTAGAGTAATTATTGTGTACGCGTACGTGGAGATCGTTGGTTGGTTTGTGGGATTAAAGGGACCACACTGCTACGGTCATCGGTCCCTACGTACGTGGAGAAATAAACAGTTAGTGGTAACAGTAAACTTGTTGTTCCGTTCGACATTTGTAACGATGTTTGATCAGACCAATTGCACAAGCTGGCTGCGGTTAACACGTTATGAATACCAATAGTAACATCCTCCAATGTTTTGCCAAAGAAGGGGAAGATTCGCGGATGGGGAAGGAACTACCAGTATTCACCTAACTTCATTAACACCTGGTTGTGAAGGCTCTGCCGTTTGAATACGCATCTGATGAGGCATTTGCTACTTCTGTGCTTTTAATAATTTAATCTTCTCCGTCAGATACCATGCCATCTGTAGTAGCTGCTCACATCTGTGCAATTCTCTTTTCTAAAACAGTCGCTTTATACACCACACACAATATACGCTGCATGAATACCAAAAATTACTTATTACTTCGTGTTATCGACAGCCAACGACACAGCCCCTTTTGCATGACCATATTTACCACAAGCGGAACATATTAGAGCGATAAACTTATCGCAAGGCACACTGTGGCAAGACAAATTACAAACTTTACAATCTACCACTACTAAATACACTTCACGGTAACTCACCTGAAATTCAGAGTCATCTATATGTTCACTAGGCTTTAATAAAGTAATTATTAACCTGCTGCGTTCTATTCTGGGCATGATCGCTGTCACAACACATTTTGTGAGAAACGAAGCTTTTCAGTACCTCACCCACAATTGTTGTAACTACTGGTGTGGCTCCGGTACTTCGAACAGACTTCTGACGTCTGTGCTATAAGCATCAGAAGCACAACCACATCCTGACTTCAATTTTGCAAGAGGCGACTGTTGGGAAGATGGAAGTAAGGATGGTCTTGTGTCAGGAGGCACTCTCCCAGTTAGATCCTTGCCAGTTTTCCTCGGAAGGATGGTGGTGACCAGATCTCACCAGTAGGAATACTGAAAGGAGATTAGGAATCAGTTATTTATTTCCATAAGTTACAATAGGTGCCTTGACTCACTGTTGAAATGGGCTGTCGATTACTTTCGAGGAACCACGTCAAAAGCGGCCTGCAGTCCGTTCATGATAGCTGACGCCGCACGGCCGTTCACTACCGGCTGCTGCTATGGAGGTTTGCTGTCCGCGGTGGCTTCAGCGTTGTCCGAACAGCGATGCCGAAGCAGTGAGTGAAGGCGGCACATGTGTTGGTCTGGTGTTTTAGTCACTAATGTTCTGATTGGCATGATGCAGCCCACCACGGATTCCTCTCCTGCGCTATCCTCTTCATTTCATAGTATCACTCGCAACCTACGTTCTCAATTATTTATTGGGTGTGTTCCAGCCTCCGTCTTTCTCTATAGTTTTATCCTCTGCCTCTGGTGCAATAGAAGTTATTCCCAGATATCTTAACACGGGCAACTTCCTGGCAGATTAAAACTCTGTGCCGGACCGAGACTCGAGCTCGGAACCTTTGCATTTCGCTGACGATTGCCTTTGCACGAAAGACAAAGGTCGGAGTTTGGCACACAGTTTTAATCTGCCAGGTAGTTTCATATTGGAGCACACTCCGCTGCAGAGTGAAAATCTCATTCCGGATCTTAACAGGTGTCCTATTATCTTATCCCTTCCTCTTGTCACTGTTTCCCAAGTATTTCTTTCCTCTTCGATTCAGCGCAGAATATCTTCATTCCTTGCATCATCAGTCCACCTAATTTTTTACATGTCTGTAGCACCACATCTAAAATGCTTAGATTCTCTTCTCGTTATCCCGTCAGTCCATTCGTCACTACAATACAGTGCTGTGCACCAAACATTCATTCTGAGAAATTTCTTCCTCGAGGCTTATGTTAGATAGTAGTAGGCTTCTCTTGGCCAGGAATTCCACTTTTATCAGAGCCAGTCTGCTTTTGATGTCCTCCTTGCTCCGTTCGTCACTGGTTACTTTGCTGCCTACGTAGTGAAATTCCTTAACTTCATCGACTTCGTGACCATCAACCTGATGTTACGTTTCTTGCTGTTCTCATTTCTGCTGCTTTCCTTCTCTTTCGTCTTTCTTCAATCCATAATATTTACTCATTAGCCAACGTAGATTTTCATTCCATTGAACACATCAGCAATACATCTTTACTTTCACTGAACATAGCAATGTCATCAGCGAGTCTTATCATTTAAATACCTTCATCTTGAATTTTAATACCACTCTTGAACCTTTAACTTTTTTCCTTAATTGCTTCTTAGATGCTTAGATTCTACAATAGGGGCGGAGGACTACACCACTGTCTTACACCCTTTTTAACTGAGCTCCTCGTTCTTGGTCGTCTTCTCTTATTATTATTCGCTCTTGACTCTTATTCATGTTGTACATTACTTTTCTCTTCCTATAGCTTATTCCTATGTTTCTCAGAATTTCGACGATCTTGCACCATTTGACACTGTCGAACACTTTATCCAAGTCGACAAATACAGTGAATAAGTCTTGATTTTTCTTCAGTCTTGCTTCCATTATCAATCACAACGCCAGAAATGCCTCTCTGGGGACTTTACTTTTTCTAAATCCAAATTGATCGTCATCTAACAAATCCTCTAATTTCTCTTCCATTCGTCTGTATATTATTTTTGTCACCAACTTGGATACATGAGCCGTTAAGTGGGCTGTGCGACAATTCTCGCACTACTCAGCTCATACAGTCTTCGGAACTGTGTGGATGACACTTTTCCGAAAGTCATACGGTACACCATCAGCCTCATACTTTCTACAGACCAACGTGAATAGTCGCTTAGCCGGCCGTTGTGGCAGAGCGGATCTAGGCGCTTCAGTCTGGAACTGCGAAACCGCTAAGGTCGCAGGTTCGAATCCTGCCTCGGGCATGGATGTGTGTGATGTCCTTGGTTAGTTAGGTTTAAGTAGTTCTAAGTTCTAGCGACTGATGACCTCAGATGTTATGTCCCATAGTGCTCAGAGCCATTTGAAACATTTGAATAGTCGCTTAGTTACCACTACCCCGAATGATTTTAGAAATTCTGACGGAATGTTATCTACCCCTTCTTCCTTATTTGTATTTAAGTCTTCCAGAGCTCTTTTTAATTCAGATCCTATTGCTGGATCCACTAAACTTACTTATCGTCTCCTGTTTCCTATTCTACCGCGTCATCAGATAAATCCTCCCCTTCGTACAAACCCTAACTGTACTCTTCCCACCCATCCACTCTATCCTTTGTATTCAACAGTGGATTTCCCATTGTATTCTTGGTGTAAACATTGTTGCTTTTAATTTCATCAAAGGTTGTGTTGACATTTCTATATGCTGAGTCAGTCCTTCTGATAATTCTTTTACTCCACATTCTTCTTTCAGCAGTTTCGCCTTAGCTTCCCTAAAATTCCTATTTATTTCATTCCTAAGCGACTTGCATTTCTGGGTTTGTGAATTTACGTGAACATTTTTGTACCTCCTTCTTGCATCTATCAACTGAAGTATTTCTTCTGTTACCCATGATTTCTTTGCAGTTACTTCCTTGCTCTCCTTAGAGATATCCAATCCTCTTAAACTGAAATGCTTACTAAGCTATTCATTGTCGCCTGAGACAACTTCAAACATATCTCTTTATTCCTTAGTACTTCAGAATCCCACGCCTTTGCGTAATGATTCTTTCTGACTAGTCTCTTAAATTTCAGTGTACTTTTCATCACTACTAAATTCAGAACTGCGTCTGTGTCTGCTCCTACGTAAGCCTTACAGTCCAGTATCTGATTTCGAAATCTCTTCCAGGACATGGTGTAATATAACTGAAATACATCCGTATCTCCCAGCTTTTTCCAAGTATATCTCCTCCCCTTGTGATTCTTGAACAGAGTATTCGCTGTTACTGTTTGAAATTTATTGAAGAACTCGGTTAACTTTTTCTTCTCTCATTCCTAGTACAAAATCCGTAGCCATTATTCGACTCCTTCCCCTACAACCACATTCCATTACCCCAAGGGTTTTAGATATTCATCTTCCATTGGGTACTGAGTTACCTGTTCAATATCCTTATATACTAGCTCTACATCTTCATCCTCTAGTTGCGACTTCGGCATGTATACCTCAACTGCCGTTATCGGTGATGAGAACTCTCTTTCCGACCTTCGTACTCAGAACAAATCCTACTCCCGTTATACCATTTTCCGCTGCTGTTTATATTACCCCATACTTATCTGACCAAAAATCCTGGTCTTCTTTCCATTTCCCTTTACTGACCCCTACTAAATCCAGATTGAGCCTTTGCATTTCCACTTTCTGATTTTCTAGCTCCCCTCTCACGTTCAAACTTCTATTATTCCGCGCCTCCACTCGTATAACGTTATACATTCGTTGAATATTCGGTCTTTTTCTCATGGTGTCGTCGACCTTGGCAGTCCCCTCACGGAGATCGAAATGAGAAACTAGTCCGGAATCTTTTGCCATTAAAGAGGTGACCACAACACTTTTTCATTTACAGACCGCATGTCCTATGGATACACATTATATGTCTTTAATGCAGTGGTTTCCATTGCGTTCTGCATCCTCATGCTGTTGATCGGTGCTGATTGTTTCGCCTTTAGGGGCAGTTTCCCACCTAAAGGGCGTGAGAGCGCCCTGAACCTCTATCCATTCCTCGCCCTCTTTGACAAGGCCGTTGGCAGTATGAGACTGACTTCATACGCTGGCCATCTTCAGCCACCAATGATGATGATTTTTATTCTAAATATAAGCGGTCGAACCCAGACCGAGGACGTTTTACTAATCAAAGACGCTACCCCTTTTTGTTTATTTATTATCAGAATTACTTGGTAGTATCATGACACTTCAGTCGATCATAGTCAAATAATCACGTAATATAAGCTGCAAATGGGAGAAAAAATTAATTATGACAACAAAATATTAAAGGGAAGGAGAAATGGAAAGAAACCGAGAACACAGCCGACAACCAACTACCAAGCTCTCATGATATGTATGAACAATTATTCCTGCATAGTTTTTCATATTTTACGGGCAATGGCCTTGTCACAGTGGATACACCGGTTCCCGTCAGATCACCGAAGTTAAGTGCTGTTGGGTGTGGCTGGCACTTGGATGGGTGACCATTCGGGCCGCCATGCGCTGTTCCCGTTTTTCGGGGTGCACTCAGCCTCGTGATGCCAACTGAGGAGCTACTCGACCGCACAGTAGCGGCTCCGGTCGCAGAAAACCATCGTGACGGCCGGGAGTGCGGTGTGGTGGCCACCCCCCCCCCCCCCCTCTTTATCCGCATCCTCATCTGAGGATGACACGGCTGTCGGATGGTCCCGATAGGCCATTTGTGGCCTGAAGACGGAGTGCTTTTTCATATTTTCGTATTTTTTAATTTTTTGTTTTTTCGCTTTTTTTTGTTTTTATGTAGAATCTAAAAGCAGAAGGACAACGACATCAGATTATGTTCTAAATAGCAACCTAAGAAATCCCAATTTTATTGCAGGGCTTGCATACGCTTATGTGTATGTATAATTCATCTATAGACATTTCGCAATAGAATTGGAGCAATGCTGAGTCAAAACACAAAACAAAACGAACAGGGAAACCAGAAGAGTACTGCATGAAGTTCATGTGATCTTCCCCCTCGCCTTCTACAATGTAATGAACGCAGTGTCCCAGAAACCACATAACGGTTTGGGATTTAGACAGTGGAAAGAAGGCAGAATCTGGGCGCAATATGATGCGCTTAGTAAATTGAGTATCAGAAGATCGAGTAGGGAATGCTAATTGTGTCCTAATCCAAGACCTATTTGCCATATGACCTCCACAAGTAAAGCGATGCCGTATCGTATCTATAGACGTACAATCCACCTGATTAGCTCGGTGGTAACGTGCTCGCCCCCCAATCAAGCGGGTCCGGGTTCGATGGCCGTCCGAGTTGGAGATTTTCTCCGCTCGGGGACTGCGAGTTGTGTTGGCCTCATCATCATTTCATCCTCATCACCGACGCGCAAGTCACCCAATGTGGCATCGACTAAAATAAGACTTGCACTTGGGGGCCGAACTTCCCCGAATGGGGCCTCCTTGCCAACGATGCCATACGCTCATTTCCATTTATAGACGTACAACGACTACATAGATTCGTGTGGCTAAGCCCAATACGGAAAAGTCGCTTGTTCGTTGGAATCAAGTTATATACTATCTTATACAGCGAGGACGCTACGCGCATAGGTGAAGTCGGAAGGCTGACATTGAGCCAAACTCTTCAACGAGATTCGGGCAAGGGACTGCTTGCCAACGAGTCTTTAGGAATTTCATGGCGAGGACGGGTCTCCATAAAATGTCAGCCCTTAAATAGCTCACCGCAAGATAGAAGTCACGAATGTATTTTCACTTATAATTTATGCAACCTAAATCAATGGGAGGCTTCAAGACTATCAGGACGGACACAGCTCAGTCTGGAACCGCGCGACTGCTACGGTCGCAGGTTCGAATCTTGCCTCGGGCATGGATGTGTGTGATGTCCTTAGGTTAGTTAGGTTTAAGTAGTTCTAAGTTCTAGGGGACTGATGACCACAGACGTTAAGTCCCATAGTGCTCAGAGCCATTTGAACCATTTGAACAGCGTGAGGGGGGAGCCACGCGAACCCTGACAAGACGCCCCTGACCGCACGGCTACCCCGAGCGGCTTGCGATCACCTCATATCGTAAGCGAAATATACGTCTTGACCATAAGAAACGACCGGAGAATTGTAGTTTCTTCACAATCATCGAAGAAGGCAGGTAAACTTGGGCCACGTAATAGCCTTTGTATTAGACATATGTATCCAGTAAACGGACTTTCTGCAGCAGAGTAAGACAACACCTTTCATGGTCTAGTATCGTTCCCTGAATTTGTTTCCGTAACAGACTTCCAGTTGAGCGTCACCATTTTGAGTGGACAACGATGAATGAAGATACAGAGAGACGTATGCCGATCCACTGCAGTAACCCATGGAACAACCGCGTCATCAAAAGCTCGCAAGGTAAGAAGCCTACATTTACCTTCATTAAGGAGCGCACCTGAACTCCGACAATAATCATCGATTATAGCCGTCAGTCACAGGATTGCGAAGTAGAACCATCACATCATCCGCATATGCACGAACAGCTATAGTCCTGCTGGAAAGCGTCCAACCTGGTAGCTGGGACGCTAGCATCCGAGGTAGGGGCTCCAGAGACAACACGAACAACGTCACTGACAATAGGCCTCCTTGAGCGATTCCGCTACTGATATATATGGGGAGCGTCAGTTGGCAATTAACAACCACCGAAGCCGAAATACCCGTAAACAGATTTGAGAGCACTCGCCCTGAGTCAACAGTAAAACCAACTGCCTCCAGAATCCGAAGTATAATATCGTGATTAACACGATCAAATGCCTTATCGAAGTCTTGAAAAGCGAGGACACACGAGACGGACGTTACAGCAGCGACAGAAACCACGTCACGACACTCGACTATAGGGGTAAGAATGGTACGACCAGGTACCCAGCTTTGAAGTTTAGGAAGAATCTTCTCTATGAGAGCCGATATGCTACTATTAATGGCCCTCGACACGGTCTTATAATCAGAGTTTAACAAAGTAATTGGGCAAAAGCTATCAGGTGCAGTCGGTCAAGGGCGTTTCGGGATTAAAACACTCATACCCACTTTGAACGAGGTCGGCACTACTATACGCTGTAACACTTCATTCAAAAGGGATGTAAAGCTAGCACCCAATAACGGGCAAAAGTGCACGTAAAATTTCTTGTGAAGTCCATCCAGACCCACGGACTTTTGAGAAGGCAATTGCACAATAGGTTTGTAAACTTTCTCAGGCTGATAGGCAGATAAAAGCGTTGCCTTATGTTCAGGTGTAATTGTCGTACCGAAGATGCTGACTAGTGGATCGTAAAAGGTTTCACTGCACTCATCGATGTCGTAGATGTCCACATATTACTGGTGTAAGATACGCACTACATCAGCTTGCACCATTACGATACGTCCATTATCTGTCGTGAGAGAATGAATACAAGCGCTTCGGCGGTGGGTCTGATGCCAAAGCAAATGATGTAAAGAAATTACAATGAAATGAACACCCTTAGCTGCTTACAGGGGTTGACATACGTCAACGGGGACAGATGAAAACGTGTGCTTACATGGCAGACACTCTATTCATCTGAGCCACCGAGGACACAGAGGATAGCGCAACTGCAGGGATTTATCTCTGGCACGCCTCCTGCTGAACCCACATTCTCAACGTATTGTCCCGCACTACATTCGTAGTGCCCCCGCCCATTATACTCACTCGCGGCGCATGGCCGATTCCCGTAAGAGTTAGGGCACTGTTTGTGCATTCGCACAGAAGAAGAAGATGGCCAAGCGCCCGGTGAGCCTTAACTATATATATATATATATACAAAGATGGTATCTGCTCTTTCGGACATGTTTGGATCTGATTTTCAAACCGTCCATTTCTATTCTCTTCAAAGTCAACAATTTTACCTTTACACGCCTAACATCCGCAATTCGCAGAGGGGCTTAATCCGAAGCGGCATATAGTTCACGCAGGATGGAATAGTAATATTCATGTTCTCCGAAACTCTGGATCTTTCGCAGCACAGAAAGTAGGGAAGTTTGCCTGACCTTGGTTTTGCCTGCAGTGTCCACCAGTCAAGGATGAAAGAGTATTTCCCAGTGGACGGCAGAGTACACTCCCACGCGGCTCGCATCACGTCAGCGAGAGAGGAGTGCGGAGTGCGAAACAATTTGACTGTATGCCATTCTAGATTGAGAGTTGTGGTGACAGCACAGTGATCCGTAAAGGAAAATGGGACGGCATCAACACTAAGAATGCAATCGCGCAGACAGTCTGATAAGTAAGCCTATCTAACCGGCTACTAGAAGTCGCAGTAAAGTGGGTAAATTTAACTAACGTCGAGTATTTACATATCCGTACATCTTTCAGGCGTAAGGAGAGGACCAATTCATCTAATTCACAAGTGAAATTAGAATTTTGAGATTGATCTGCAGGCCACAACACACAGTTAAAATCATCACCCAACAGAATAAACAGAGAAATCTCAAGCAACTGATAGACCCTAAACAATTTCTTCTTTGTAAGAACGCCAACAATCTCCTGCACGACCAGTGCCAGAGGGGCATATAAATGAACCAAGGTAAGTTTAAAAATTTGACAATCCATGCCCTACCATAATTCGCCATTTCCACCTCAGCAATAGGAATGTCTTTGCTGAAAGAATAAGGCGGTCCCCGAAGAATATTCGGGTCCTACATTAAAGATCATACGAAAATCAGGTAAGGAGAAATGTGTAAATAACACTGAGAATACTACAGTGTGTCAGCACATGATTCATAAATGACCCGACGCAGCGAAGGCCTGCAGATAATGCTCCAAACTTTCTCAGTTGGGATGTGATCTGACGACCTTGATGACCAAGTAAGGGTTTTGGAAGCGTGAAGGCAAGCAGTAGAAAGTCTCACGTTGTGCGGATGTGCATCATTTTGCGGAAATGTAAGACCAAGTGTCTTGCCTCGAAGACAAGAAAACTGGGCGTAGAACATGGTCGACGTACTGCTGTGCTGTAAGGGCGACGCAGATGACAAACATGGGGGCCCTGCTGTGAAAGAATAAGGCGGTCCCCTAAGAAAATTCGGCTCCCACGTTAAAGATCACGAAAATCAGGTAAGGAGAAATGCCTAAATAACACTTCCTGTGAGAATACTCTGTCCACACATGATTCATCCATGACCTGATTCAGTGAAGCCAGCCGGCCGGTGTGGCCGTGAGGTTCTAGGCGCTTCAGTTTGGAACCGCTGACCGCTACGGTCGCAGGTTCGAATCCAGCCTCGGGCATGGATGTGTGTGATGTCCTTAGGTTAGTTAGGTTTAAGTAGCTCTAAGTTCTAAGGGACTGATGACCTCAGATCTTGAGTCCCACAGTGCTCAGAGCCATTTGAACCAATCAGTGAAGCCAATCGCAGTTCCCATTCCACAACATTAACATTTAAAAAAAGGAACTTGTAGGGTTGTGTCACTGATCACAGCTATACAGGCAGAGATGTGGGAGGGGACATAGACACAGCTTGCTGCCCTCAGAACAAGGGACATGCAATGCTGGTCCTGCCACTAAGGTGGAAGCTTTCTATGGAACCACCGATACAACAGGTGAGACTTCGTCGCTATTTTCATTCTCCTGGGGAGCTGCTGTAGGCGAAAAACTCCGGAAAACGTCGATGGTTTGTAACATTCCCAAGGCCGATGTACCATTTTGTAACATCCCCTCTGCAGAATGACAGACCATAAGTTGTAACGTACTGGACCTCTTGGACTGTCTGGTACGGTAAGCAGTATATTTACAGTGGTGCATGGCAGGTCCTCTTTGTCACTTACCTGCGTGGTGGCAGCGTAGTCAGCCTCCTCGCTTTCTCGAGCTGTAATCTTACCTGCCCTTACCTGCAGTTAAGCCGCTCGTACGTTATTCGGCACCCTGTGGATTCCAGACTTACTAAATACGTACAACTAGCGTTTTGGAGAAGAATTCCGGCGCTACTAAATAATGCAAGGTAGCTCTAATAAAAGCAATTATGTTTTAGAGAGTCGTTAGCCTCAAAATTCTTTGAAACAATTTATTACAAACAAGATGCAGAATCGTAGTTTGCACGCCAGAATCCAACCAGACAGCGGTCAGACGGTTATGCCCCTCTAAGTGGGTTTAACTGTCAGATACCGATTGCCTTTGGTTGATGTCTCAATCAGGCTAATCCCAATTGTGATCGTTTTAATATCATTCACTCAGCTGCCACGCGAGTCTTTTAGTTCACAGACCAGGATCTTGTATTACCTGAAGCCACGGAACTCAGTCTTTACATACACTTGATACCCCACGTAAAAATAAGCATGACCGTAGCCACTTGATCATAATGATCATTGGCAGAAAACTAAAACAGAATTGCAACAGCAGCAGCGAGCACAGCAGCTGACTTACAGTGTTCAATGACTGTCGTGTTGTTGCGTGCACTAAGCTTTGCTCAATTAATGATTTGCGTCTATACCTCAGTAATTGTCACACAGCTAAACATTCATTCACAGTCAAATTAACTTCACCACCTACTCGCCAAGCTTAGTTGAAATCTTGCGGGAGTGCAAATGTCAGCCATCCGTACTGCTCCACCGTCTAACCGTTAGTCATCAACAATGGCGAACTGTGCGGTCTTTCTCCCCCACTAGACAGCCACCATCTCTACCCTTAAAACAGACACATTTAACATTATACTTTCCCTGTAGCTTTCTGCGGAAATAGACTTTTGATTTACACACTTCTGCAAATTTTACTCTGGCCCTCTGCTCTAATTAAAAGGTTTTTTCTCAAATGAAGTACTTTTTTACCCTTAGGCAGCCTCTGGTCGGACCAGTTCACCTTCTCCGTCCTCAAGGGGTGTCCGCTTGTGGAAGCTGCGTCGTATTTCTAAGCTACCCCTGGCTTTTCTGTGCCCTTCTGCCTTCACGTTCTTGCCAGTCAGCATTCTGGCTTACCGAGCCCGACTTGGCTGTTAGCGTAACCCTTTGGCACTCTACCTCCGCTCTGGGTGTCCATCTGTCTGCCATGCCGCTGCATTCTAATCGGCGCTCGCTTAATTAAACTGGTTAGATCTTCAGTTTCATTGCCCGTACAACAACTGGGTTTCTTTATGAAGCCACCTCATATTCCTAGGTATCACATGAAGTTCTTATCTGAAGCGTGGTCATTCGTGCGCAGCACATTGCCACGCTTCAGGCTGAAGACGAAGGAGCTGGAGGATATTGCAGTGTCTCAGAGTTACACGGAGGACGCAAAGACGAAGGGGAGGACTCTGCTCCCTGTCCACACACAGGCAGCTCAGAAGGAGCTACTTCTCGAGCAGGAGGAATGCTGGACATAACTTCTTCGCCACTCACCATACCACGGACGGGTAGTATCGTAGCATCGAGAGCAGAAGGGGACGCAATCGATGCGGAGGAGGTTGGGGCATCAGACAGAGCCAAATCCTCACCCTCAGCATCTTGAGTGCGGCGTAGCTTGTTTGTCACTGTCACAGGTTTTATCCTGGGGGCAATAGGATTCTGAACCTTTCGCGGCCGGCCGAAGTGGCCGTGCGGTCTGGAACCGCAAGACCGCTACGGTCGCAGGTTCGAATCCTGCCTCGGGCATGGATGTTTGTGATGTCCTTAGGTTAGTTAGGTTTAACTAGTTCTAAGTTCTAGGGGACTAATGACCTCAGCAGTTGAGTCCCATAGTGCTCAGAGCCATTTGAACCATTTGAACCTTTCGCGGAGGTAAAGGCGGAAATTCGTTTACACGATTATCAGAACTGACTTTTTGTTCATTATGATCTGAAGCAGAATTTGGTCGGACGTTGCGAGTGGAAGGACCAGCTTCAGCAACTGTCAATCTGTGACGCTGCATTAAGGAGAGCTTTAATACGGACTCGGCAATTAGATCGAATGTGTCCACTTTCACTAGAGAAGGAGGTTTCCTCTTGACCAGTATACATGACTCGAACGCAGTAGCCGGCCGGTGTGGCCGAGCGGCTATAGGCGCTGGCACTGGAACCGCGCGACCGCTACGGTCGCAGGTTCGTATTCTGCCTGGGGCATGGATGTGTGTGATATCCTTAGGTTAGTTAGGTTTAAGTAGTTCTAAGTTCTAGGGAAATGATGACCTCAGCAGTTAAGTCCCATAGTGCTCACAGCCATTTGAACGAACGCGGTAACTACACACTTGCAACGTGATGGAATATCGCGTTTGACATGCATTTCCACGGAACGAGTTCCACTATAACACTGAAATCCGTGTTGAGTAGACCAACATTCACGACGGACGTTTTTCACTTTACCATCAGGAGTCAATATGTCCTTTAGAAAGTTGTCGTCAACCCCCGGTGGGAGGATGAATACTCGAACATTGATATAGTCAATTTCAGTATCTGCGAGGAAGTATCGCAATTCTTGAACGGGATTTGATAACCATGTCGCGACAGTAATTTTTCAACTTCAAGGGGATCCATAAATGGCACGTAGAACACTTACTAGTCTGCGTCAAAATAAGAGGTGTGGGATCCGATCACAGTTCACATGAATTACACTGACAAGCCAACCGTGGATTTCTAGAGACCCGGGCTGCACGAGTCGCATCATCTTATCGGAAGTGAAGCGCTCACAGTACCTTTACGTGGAATACACGGGGAAACCATTGAAGCCGTAGAGGAACGGCCGATGCCGCTGCAAAGTAGACGAACACAAACAGACAATAAGGCGGAGTGGAGGCGCTACGACTCACTCGGCTGACAGACCAACACCTACCAGGAAAACTTCACAGAAGAGACGCTGCAGCTAGTGAAATGTACAAGAAGCTCGGCGCTCGAAATGGAACTGTAGTCCTAGACCACAGGTGCACCTTGAACTTACACAAACTGATTTGTGAGGTGGGTTGTCCGCTCCTACTTATCCTGCTTACCCCATTCTTCATCTTCTGCTGAACCACGATGACAGTTATCATGTAGCCGTGTAGTACGATGGTCCTGGTCTGCTGATCGGATAGGTCCTGGTCTATCAGCCGAAGTATCAGTAACGCTGGTGTTCGTGACAGTGGTGGGCTGTGGTGTTGAACTTTGCGATTGGTGATTCTGGTCAGGTAGCCATCTCCCCCAGTAGGACTGTCTTCTCTCAGTAGTGTGCAGGAAATCTACAGCAGACTTGAGCCACACGTCACTTCATTGTAACCGGGGAGTCGAGTGTGAACGTTATGTCCACCATCGATCCATCTGAGTGAGTGCCATATGAGCTAAAATGCTGGGGTAATTACGGAGCGAAGTAGTGACTAATGTTTACCCAACGTCACTTGTGACCTCATATGTCTCGCCATTATGGAGATGTCAGCAGTTATCACTCTTCCATGCTTTGTTAACGAATTTGTTGCAGTATAGGACCGGTTCAGTATAGGTCTTGGTGCGCGTTGTTGCGTTAGCAATAGCGTTTCTACCATCAGGTGATGTGATGCTATCTAGCTGCTCTGCTTACTGCATTCCTGCTGACGTCCAGAGTCTGGCTCGCCAGAAGCGCCATGTTGTGTTTTCCACTGACCTACCACAGGTGGTGAAACGCTATATTAGGCACTCGCCTCGTGGCGTCATCGCCATAATGTATGTGAGATAGCTTTCCTCTGGGACTTTGAAAATTTTAGCCGTTTGCTGCCTTGTACAAGGTTGGCATGCAACGTACACCTCTGCTCTAAGAGAATTCGTTCCTAATTTTAGGAAAACATAAAACAATTTTACCATTTAGTATAAAAATCTCACTCTGTTCAATAAAATTTTTACCAGCTAAATGTATGTTACAACTCCTGATTTTATTTCGCTACAACCCATTGCAGTGGGCTCTGGTGTGTGAATTATACCTCTTCTTGTTTTATTTCACGTCTTAGAAAATGATAAACTGCACAGATGTACTTGCAAGTACTGCAGTTGTACTAGTGTCTATTACAGCAACGGTATTTCTGTTCTGCTTTCCTTCATGGTGATATTCTTAAACATGTCTTAACATTTGATCGACAGCATTTTCCCATTTTCTTCATCAATTGGTCTCTGCCCTGTAATACCGTGGCATCTAGCGTATAGTTTAGAAAGGTAATAGAATAGCTAAAATGCTGAAGATATGTTGTGGCCAATACGGTGTTGTTGCACGCTAGTAATTACCCTAGCACCGGTGATCATTACTGGTAGATGAAAGTCTTCTCCTGCTTTCGAAGACTAGGAGTGAAAAGCGAATTTTTCTGTTTTGCTGGAAGTATTCCGAAATTGGAAGTTACTGCTTGGAACACACCTTTGTGTACAGTCCTTAAGGAAGTGTTCAACATCATCAATAACAAGAACTGGTTCTATCACTTGCTAATGTAGCCACTTTGAGTCGGCATGTAAAATGAGATCCCGGCAGTGTCTTCCATTTCTGCTGACCTTGAGCTTCCCATTGCCAGTTGAGTCCAGCTGTCTTTCTTACGTCTTCCGTCTCATCTGCCTGGTGTTTTCCCCTTGTCTCTTTTTTTTTTTTTTTTTTTTTTGTAAATAGGGCTTCAGTCTAGTATTTGTTTTGAAAACCTGTCAGGTATTCTTCCAGCGATACGACCAGCCTACTGCCATTTCAAGGCATTCACTATTTCCATTATGTCACTGACCTTTATTGTCTGTCTGATATCAACTGCTTTCTTTCTGTCTTTTGTGTGTAGCTCGATATTATTGTTTTCTTCAACTCGGCAATATCTTGGATCCCAAAATGTAAAGTACGGGGAGATTATTATTGAACTATATGATATAAATCGTAACTACTGAACGTTTTGCATTAGGACATTCCACTGGACTCGCATTCGGAAGGACGACGGTTCAATCCCGCGTCCGGCCATTCTGATTTAGGTCTTCCGTGATTTCCCTATATCACTTCAGGCAAATGCCGGGATGGTTCCTTTGAAAGGGCACGGCCGATTTCCTTCCCCATCCTTCCCTAACCCGAGCTTGTGCTCTGTCTCTAATGACCTCGTTGTCGATGGGACGTTAAACACTAATCTCCTCCTCCATTAGGACATTCAAACTGCATAGTTGGCCGCGGGTAATGATGGGAATTAGTATGGGCATGCTTGTTGTTGTACACGGCTTGTTGTCAGACATTTGCATGTGAAAATATCACGGTACTGCGTACCTGAGTGTATAGCGCTTGTGAAGGCCCACCAATAACAGCCCAACTTCGGCTGAAATGAAGTTTGTGACCGGGTTCAAGATGAATGCAACCGGTCCAAGAGTGCTAACAATGAAGAACTGGATTCGTAGGTTATAAGGGAACTGGTAGTGTTCGTGATGACAGTGATGGAAATGTCGGTCCTCCATAAAGGGTGAAGACGCCTGAAAACACTGAGAAGATACGCGCTGTTTTCAAACAGTCCTAGGTAGTCCATCAGACGAGCTGCACAACAGATTGGAATCAACCGGGAGACACTGCAGCAACCTGTCTTTGAAGACCTGCATCTCTTCCCATACAAAATCCACACCCATCAGCCACTAAGCCCCAGGGCCATGGAACAGCGGTTGTGTTTCGTCAACTCTATTGCCCACAGATTTGATGAACAGGACTTTGATGTGAATATAGTTCGGTTAGGCGGCGCAGCCCACTTTCATATGGGTGGGCTCGTCAATAAGCAACACTAGTAATTTTGGGGGACTGAGAATCCGCGTTTCGCGACCGAGCAGTCTCTTCACCCTCAACGGGTGACTGTATGATGTGAAATGTCCAGTCACGAATTATCAGTGCGATATTCCTTGATGGCACGGCGACTGCCTAATAGTACATTATGGTTTTGAAAGATGATTTCATCCCCATTATCTAAAGATGGGTTGATTTCGACAAGATGTGGTTCATGACAGACGGAGCTCGACCCCATCGAAGAAGCAGAGTATTTTATGTCCTGGAGGAACACTTTGGAGGCCGTATTCTCGATCTGAGGTACGCAGAGGTCACTGGCATGGACTTCGATTTACCGCCAAATTCTTCAGATCCGAACACATGCGAATACCTTTTGTGGGGCTATAATAAGACAAGATGAAGAGTAGATTGAAGTTTAAGAGATTAGTCTGGAAGAATCAATATGCAAAGAACAAAGAAGTGGATATGGAAGTACTACGGAGTGACGAGATACGCTAAAGCTATAGATACAGCAATAAAGAATAGCTCACTAGCCAGTACCGTTGAAGAGGATTGCCTATATCTAAAAACGGCAATCACAGAGGTTGGAAAGGAAAACGCAGGTATAAAGATGGTAGCTGAGAAGAAACCATGGGTAACGGAAGAAATACTTCAGTTGATCCATGAGAGAAGGACGTATAAAAACGTTCAGGGAAATGCAGGAATACAGAAACACAAATCGCTGAGGAATGAAATAAATAGGTGAAACTAAGACCAAGTAGCTGCATGAAGAATGCAATGAAATCAAAAAATAAATGATTTCAGGTAGGACTGACTCAGCATATCTGAAAGTCAAATGAACCTTCGATGAAATTAAAAGCAAGGGCGGTAACATTAAGAGGATAACGGGAATAATCCACTGCCAAATGCAGAGAACAGAGCGGATTGGTGGACAGAGTACTTTGATGGCCTCTATTAGGGGGAAGATTTGTCTGATGTGATATAAGAAGAAACGGAAGTCGATTTAGAAGAGATAGAAGATCCAGTATTAGAATCAGAATTCAAGAGACCTTTGGGGGACTTAGGATCAAATAAGGCAGAAGGGACAGGTACCATTCCATCAGAATTTCTAAAATAATTGGGAGAAGTGGCCACAAAACGACTATTCAATTTAACGTGTAGAATGTATGAGTCTGACGATATCCCATCCGACTTTCGGGAAAAATAGCAGTCACAACGTTCCGACACAAGTGCAAGACTTACTGCACAATCAGCTTAACAGCTGATGCAAATTGCTGATAAGAATAATATACAGAATACTGGAAAAGAAATCTGAGGAGGTATTAGATGACGATCAGTTCAGCTTTAGGAAAAGTAAAGGCAGTAGAGAGGAAATTCTGACGTTGCGGTTGATAATGGAGGCATGACTATAGAAAAATAAGACACGTTCATGGGATTAGATAGTGTAAGGTGGTGCAAGATTTCCGAAGTTCTGAGAAAAACTGTGGTGGGTAGGCTATAGGGAGAGACGGGTAATGTACGATATGTACATCAGCCAAGAGAGAATAGTGTACGATCAAGAATGAAGTGCTTTGATTAAAAAAAGTGTAAGACAGGGGTGTAGTCTATCGCCGCTACTGTTTAATCTGTACATCGAAGAAGCAATGATGGAAGTAAGAGATAGTTTCAGGAGTGGAATAAAATTTCGAGGTGAAAAGATATCAAGTGAGTGAAAGTGTAGAAGAATTAAATCATCTGCTGTACGGAATGGACAGTCTAATGAGTACAGAATATGGATGACACTGCTATCCTGGATGAAAGTGTAGAAGAATTACATGATCTGCTGTACGGAATGGACAGTCTAATATGAAATTAGAGTAAATCGAAGAAAGACGGAAGTGCTGAGAAGATGTAGCAGAAATGAGAATAGCGAGAAACTTGACATCAGGATTGATGGTCAAAAAGAAGATGAAGTTAAGGTATTCTGCTACCTACGAAACAAAATAACCAATAACGGACGGAGCAAGGACGACATCAAAAGGAGCTTGGCGATGGACAAAGGTCATTCCTGACCAGGAGAAGTCTACTAGTATCAGACATATTCCTCAATTTAAGGAAGAAATTTGTGAGAATGTATTTTTGGAGAAAGGCATTGTATGGTAGTGAAACATGGAGTATGGGAAAAACGCAACAGAACAGAATTGAAACATATGAGATGTGGTGCTACAAACGAATGTTGAAAATTTGGTGCACTGATTAGGTAAGGAATGAGAAGGTTTTCAGCAGAATCGGAGAGGGAAGGAATACGTGGGAAAACACTGGCAAAGAGAGGGGACAGGAAGTTAGTACATCTGTTATGACATCATGGAAAGACTTCTCTGGTACTAGAGGGAGCTATAGAGGGCAAAAAGTGTAGAACAAGATAGAGACTGGAATACATCCAGAAAATAATTCAGGACGTAGGTTGTATGTGCTACTCTGAGATGATGAGGTCGGCACGCGGAAGGTATTCGTGGCGGGACGAATCAAACCAGTCAGAAGACTGATGACTCAAATAAAATAAAATTAAAGTCAACGTGTACAGCACTAACCACAAAACAGCTGTTCAGGAGGTCTCTGAGACCATCGACTTTCCGATACTTCAGCGGGTCATGCTAATTTTCGCTGTTCGTCCGTGCCACATCATCGCTAATGATGGGGGCATACCGAATTGCGTCGTAACCTAGATCGGAATATCTGTAGTGACGTTTACTGTTGACTAAAGTGTGTGTAAGCCGTATTTTGTCAATAGTTTACGTTTCTTTTCATATAGTTCAATAATTGTCTCCCCGTATTTAATAGGTCCAAATATTTCTGGTTTTACATCTCCTTTCACATCTATCAGTTGACCAAGATTGACATATTCTGTGACACTTTGAAGCTGCATACTTCCAACAGATACTTACCTCTCCTGTGTCCATCCATTCATTCACCTTGATCTTTGTTTTTTTAATCCAGCTTCAGAGCAGGAAAACGCAAGTTCACCAACCGATGTTTGAAGTTCTTCCATGTTATTTGCAAACAGAAAAGTATCATCAGCGAATCTCCGGTTTTTTAATCTCATTCACAGACTTTGGATCCCCTTTTGTTTTCCAATACAATACAGGCATTAACTTCTCGAGAACTGATGAAAATAGTTTTGAAAATATAGATTCATCTCGTTTTACATAGTTTTCGGTGGAAAATTCGTTGGTTTCTTCAACTACATTCGCAAACGCAATGGAAGTTTCGTGCTTCTTGTGGAAGACTTTAATATAGGCCTGTCGTATTCCACGTTCTTTCAGGGCCGCAAACACAGATGGGTGACTGATCGAATCGAATGCTTTTCCAAAATAAATGAAGGCAAGGCAAAGAAGTTGATGGTTCTCATTTGCTCTCTAATAGTTTCCCGTATAGTGAGGACATGATCAGTTGTACTAAAACCTGCGCGGGATGGCTTGCTCAGTGGGTTGGAAACACCTATCCATGGCCTACATGAAGTTTGAGAAATTTCCTTGCGGAGTTGCCATAGCACGTGATACAATAGGAGAAGATGGAGTTAACGTGAACAAATCTTTTTGTTTCTGTGCCAGAGATAGTCGAGATTATTTTCCGTCTCGAGAATTTAAAATGATCGTCTGCATCACGTCGGGATTGCACGATTTCTCTTGTACAAGATTCAGTGTCAGGTATTGTATGTCTTTTGTTTCTGTTGCAGTTAGCGATGATGTATTTTCTGAAAGCCACGTGCTAATATTACCGATTTCCTTGTTTGCTGTATTATTTGTGCTACTTTCTGTGCCTTAAGGAATAACCCTAATGTCATCTGCAAAGACAAATTATTTAAAACCATTTGTAACGTGTATTGGCAAATTATTAATGCAAGGTGACTGAGAAATAAAGGAAATATTTCAGTTGTTTATTATGAAAAATATAAGAGCAATTCTTACATTCCTGGATAGTGGAAGTTTTATGATCTTTCAACGTGAGCATCACGCGTCTTTCTAGGAACATCGAGAAATTCCATTCGCATCACCATTTGATACATCGAAAGAAAGGTTACATTCCTGGATAGTGGAAGTTTCATGTTCTTTCAACATGAGCATCACGCGCGTTTCTAGAAACATCGGGAAATTTCATTCGCATCACCATTTGATACATCGAAAGAAAGCTAACTAAACAACCTCACCGCATTAGGGTAACACACTTAAGTTATTTATATTACTAAAAGACTCCTTACGACTGCGAGAGACAGGTTATTTATCCTCGTGATACAGAAACTATGGATAGAATTAGTAACATTATGTGGACTATCGACTTACCACCTCTGACTGAGAATTGCGGAGCGTAGGATAGCAATGCAACTATAATTAGCGTCGTTGTCGTAAGCTGCCATTTTGAGTACCGAATGTAATTTGATGAACTATGATAACACTTCACATCAGACAAGAGCATGGTGTATACTGAAATGTAGCTAGGAAAATCGTTTATGGAAAATTATAATTCCATAAATGGAACAAGTATGTCAAATTCTCTAGTTATTTTAACTGCTCCCTTGTTTGTGTCTCGGAAAATTATACGGTGTGTCGTAACTCGTAGGGAATGTTGTATGCTGGGAAATCAAAATAGTCTACACCTCGCTCATTTACGCTCTGTTTTAAGAGAACAAATTCTGGAATTTATCGAAACTGATACACAACTTGGACTCATTTCCCATGCTGCAGCACCTCATAGCACCCCTCTTATCCCATGCTGCAGCACCTCATAGCACCCAAGTCGGCGTCCCCACGGCGTACGATTACGCCTCTGATTGTTTTAAGAATTTTCAGAGTCGACGAACGCCCGAGATTTTATTTCGGGTGGAGTAATTACTTTTATGCCTGTAAGAGTGAAAAAATGTTGGAGAAGCGACTTCTCTCGCCCAAAGGATTCCGTTCAAGAAACTACACATTGTTCAGCCGTAATAATTTAACATCAAATTTCATGGGGAGAGAAGTTAAAACGGCACAAAACTCATTTAGTCTCGGTGAGTATCTTTCATGTTCGACGATTCCACAATCTTGTGACCCCCGAATTCCCATATTATGGTTGTTTACTTTACCCGACAGATGAAAAGTCGGTTCGTCCGAAAAGGTTCAAATGGCTCTGAGCACTATGGGACTTAACTGCAGAGGTCATCAGTCCCCTAGATCTTAGAACTTCTTAAACCTAACCTAAGGACATCAGACACATCCATGCCCGAGGCAGGATTCGAACTTGCGACTGTAGCGTTGGCGCGGTTCCAGAGTGTAGCGCCTAGAACCGATCGGCCGGCGTCCGAAAGATAAGTCGTTCGGAAAATGTGTCAAATGCGTTATAGTGGAGAACTTGTACTACTTATATAGATTAGGAGTAAGTTTATTTTATGTAACTGTGTATTTGCGATTTATGAAGTGTTTAAATTCCTTGATGTATGGCCAGAAAATTAGAGTTTTGTAATTTACATATGAAAAAATTTAAAGAATATGTTTAAATTTAAATTATTATAGTATGAATATGTTTATAAAAAAGAGCATGTTTGTGAGAAGCTGGTTCATGCTTAGGGCACTTGTATTTGTACCATGTAAACGCTGTAGAGTAGTCCCTCCGCAACGAAAGCGGCATGGCGCGTTATGAAAAGTGTGTTTGGTAGGCGAACTGAGTGGCTGTTTGGAGTGAACGACAGGCAGTATGTGGCTAGCCTCAGCACTGTAAACTTCGACGGCGCTAAGGAAGCAATTGGAAGCTGCATTAGAAGGGATTTGCTCGGACGTGGATCTGGCTATTATTTGGTATTCGCGGATTAATAGAATGGTTCTAATATGTTGAAAATTCGACGCCAAGAAGAGAACTTGTAGAGCATTCGCACATCAAGAGCCGTGTGTACAGTCAGCCGCCATTGCGCCTACCAACATTCTTCGCCACTGCTTCACAAACTTCATACAGTCAGATGAGTAATGTATATGGGCGTGGACCAGTTAATTTGTGTGTTGTTTCAATAATAATCACATAAAACTTAAATTCGTGTCCGGAACCATATTTTCATTCCTGATCACGCAACCTACGCAGTGTCCTGACCTAAGTGCTACTAAAATCGAGTTACGTGATTTAAATGAACAATTCTTGCTTTCATGTGTTTAAAAGTGATTTTTTGTCTAAAGGAAAAGGAGTAGTAAAAGTTAAAGACCAGCATTTAGATGTTTTGTTAATTAACTACTCCAAGTGAAATTGTTAAGGTAGGAAATGTAAGTACAAAAGTACAAAGATCAATTAATAGAAAAGTGAAGTTAGATAGACTTTTCCTAAAATATCCTTAGTTTACTATAAAATATAGATTTGTAGGATTACAGTGGAATATTGTGCAAATATTATTGCAAAGAACACCTGCTTCAGAGGTAATTAAAGCTCAAGTACATAAAACTCTTTAAGGAATAGATTTAGGATAGTATTGTTAGAAGAAAAATTATGCACATTTTTAAAGAAGGTGTATTCTTGTTACCTATCATGAAAGCTTCCATTTTGGAGTTAATTAAGCCCAGTGTTGTATTTTATTGTCTTGCGAAGTAATTTATGAACTACCCCAGGTGAAGTAAATGATTAGCTTTTAGAGGAAGTCTTTTCTATTGATTAATCAAAGAGCTTTGACTAGTCAAACTGTACTAGTTTATGGGCCCCCATCACATTTTCCACCTATTAAGAAAATATTTAACTATTAATGGTGCTAAGTAAAACAGATATTTGTTGAGGAGCTTAAACAGCGTATTTCTGATGTTATTCCTCTTTCTTTGTCTTTTCCAGTCACTCAAGATAGAAGCCTCACATGTACAAATTTAGTTCTGCACTTCATGCAGTGATATTTCTGTATTTGATTAAGTAATGCTCTTGAGTGTGACTGTCATTAGCATGAGCTTGGTGTAAATTAGCTCCACATTATTTACTGGTGTGTGTGTTATCGGTAACTGTTGCTACACACAGTACGGAGAGCACTGCATCAGTTTGTATCCTGTTTGGTATCCAAAGGGAAATCTCAACAAAAGTAACTTGAATCACCAATATTAAATTTTCTCAACTATATACTTCCTAATTAATGTGCCTAATTGGGCTGGTGACCGTTCATTTCTTTTTCATTCATTTATGAGTTTACTACTTTCGTTAACTCTCAAGATTAAAGCCCGTTTGGTTTTTTCTGTTGTTTCACCAAATTCAAAATTATAGTCCGATACCCGTGTCCATTAGACACATGCGCTGTCCAACTTCTAAATCCTCTCAGAGGGTAACCTTAGCGTGTTTCACGGCGCGTTAATGTTATAAACTGAAAAGCAAAAGGTTTTACCTTCTGTTAAGGTCGATAGGATGCAATTGCTGCGGTAACTAGAATCTGTAAGACTTCATATGCAGGCGTCGTTTCAGAACAAGTTCAAAAAAATGGCTCTGAGCACTATGGGACTCAACTGCTGTGGTCATAAGTCCCCTAGAACTTAGAACTACTTAAACCCAACCAACCTAAGGACAGCACACAACACCCAACCAGCACGAGGCAGAGAAAATCCCTGACCCCGCCGGGAATCGAGCCCGAGAACCCGGGCGTGGGAAGCGAGAACGCTACCGCACGACCACGAGATGCGGGCTCAGAACAAGTGACACCATTTTCTGTAGAAGTTGAAGTTGGTGTCCTTCCCTTGTTGTGGACGTCCCAGGGCTCTGTATGAACGCATTTGAAATACCCTCTACGTTTTCATCAGATACGTGTAGACAACCAGTGCTCTCCCATGTATATCTGTAACCAACTTCCAAGAATTTTTTATGCTAGTAACAAATTTAGTGGTGCAGAGGCGGCTTCTTGCTGAATCGACGGCAGGATGCACGTTGCACTTGAACATTGGATTGACTTCACGCAGATTCCTGCAAACAAAATTATTCGTCTTGTGGTGCAGTCGCCATATTGCCACAAACAAACAAACAGCGCAACTGTGACAAAAACATTGAATGTGTCTCTATCCAGTGATATGCGCAATGTGTTTCTATCTTTTATAGTTTGCCTGTAATAAACAATTTGTATCTTTTCGTTGTTTTTGAATCACCTCTTACACACACACGAAATAAAAAATCGCAACGCCAAAAAATATTGAATGTCAAGTAATTAAATTCCTTGTATACATTTGTCCAGTTAAAATATTTAAGTGATTAACATTGCATGATCACAGGTTAATTTAACCACGAGATAACCTATTGCAAAAGTGAAATGCTGGTACATTAATAACCGGTGTAACCACCAGAACGTCGAATGCAAGCGTGGAGACGTGCGTGCATTGTGTTGTACAGTTGCCGGATATCAGTTTGTGGGGTGAATTACATGCCTGTTGCACTTCATCGGTCAGTACAAGGACAATTAATTCTGGTTGTAGATGACGCTGGTGATGTCGTCCGGTGATGTCCCATGTGTTCTCGACTGGAGATAGACCTGGTTATCGAGCAGGCCAAGGCAAGGTGTTGACACCCTGTAGAGCATGTCTGGTTACAACAGCGGTGTGGGGGTGAGCGTTAATCTTTTATAAAACACCCCCTCACATGCTGTTCATGAATGACAGCACTACACGTCGAATTACCAAACTGGCGTACAAATTTGCGGTCAGCGTGCGTGTGATGATTGACATACGAAAGCACACCCCAGACAGGTGTAGGGTCCAGTGTGTCTCGCACTCAGACAGGTATCTTACAGGTCACCATCTAACCAACACACGGCCATCACTGGCACCGAAACAGAACCAGTGCTCATCAGAGACCCAACAAACCACAACCTTGGAATCCAAAGAGCTCTCACTTGACACCACTGAAGTCGCAGATGGCGGTGGTTTGGGGTCAGTGTAATGCACGCTACAGGGTGTCTGGCTCGGAGCTGTCCTTAAAGTATTCGATTTGTAATAGTTCGTTGTCCCATTCTGTTTCCTTGTTGCCACCTGCTTCTTCAATTGCTGCTGAAGATGATCTTCCCTCTCAGCAGTGTCACGTGGCCATTCGGTGGTCGGTTTTCTTGTGACCGTACATTCCCCTGTCCGCTGCTGCCAGCAGTAATGCACAGTAGCTGCATTCCTGCCAAGACATCGTGCAGTATCACAGAATGAACATCCAGCTCCACTCGCTTACACGACGTCATTCAAACTCAATGAAATGTTTGAAAATGGTGTACTTGTCGCCTTAACGGAATTCTTGACAAATATCAACTCACCACATTCAATATCAAAGCTAACTACACGATTGTCCATTAAAATTGCTGCACCACGAGGATGACGTGCTACAGACGCGAAATTTAACCAAGAGGAAGAAGCTGCTGCGATATGCAAATGGTTAGCTTTTCAGAGCATTCACCCAAGTTTGGCGCGGGTGGCGACACCTACAACGTGCTGACATGAGGAAAGTTTCCAGCGCCTGCCGGGGTGGCCGAGCGGTTCTAGGCGCTACAGTCTGGAACCGCGCGACCTCTACGGTCGCAGATTCGAATCCTGCCTCGGGCATGGATATGTGTGATGTCCTTAGGTTAGTTAGGTTCAAGTAGTTCTAACTTCTAGGGGACTGATGACCTTAGAAGTTAAGTCCCGTAGTGCTCAGAGCCATTTGAAAGTTTCCAACCGATTTCTCATACACAAACAGCAATTGACCGGCGTTTCCTGGCGAAACGTTGTTGTGATGACTCGTGTAAGGAGGAGAAACGCGTTCCATCACGTTTCCGACTTTGATAAAGGTCGGATTGTAGCCTACCGCGGTTGCGATTTATCTTATCGCGACTTTGCTGCTCGCGTTGGTAGAGATCCAATGACTGTTACCAGAATATGGAATTGGTGGTTTCAGGAGGGTAATACGGAACGCCGTGACGGATCCCATTGGCCTCGTATCACTAGCAGTCGAGATGACAGGCATGTTACACGCAAGGCTGTAACGAATCGTGCAGCCACGCCTCGATTCCTGAGTCAACAGATGGGGACGTTTGCAAGACAACAACTATCTGCACGAACAGTTCAACGACGTTTGCAGCAGCATGGACTAACAGCTCGGAGACCATGGCTGCGGTTACTCTTGACGTTGCATCACAGACAGGAGCGCCTGCGATGGTGTACTCAACGACGAAACTGGGTGCACGAATGGCAAAACGTCATTTTTTCGGATGAGTCCAGGTTCTGTTTACGGCATCATGATGGTCGCATCCATGTTTGGCGACATCGCGGAGAACGCTCGCGTGTATTCGTTGTCGCCATACTGCCATATCACCCGGCGTGATGTTATGGGGTGACACTGGTTACACGTCTCGGTCACCTCTTGTTCGCATTGACGGCACTTTGAACAGTGGACGTTACATTTCAGATGTGTTACGACCCGTGGCCCTACCCTTCATTCGATCCCTGCGAAACCCTACAATTCAGCAGGATAATGCACGACCGCATGTTGCAGGTCCTGTAGGGGCCTTTCTGGATACAGAAAATGTTCTACTGTTGCCCTGTCCACATTCTCCAGATCTCTCACCAATTGAAAACGTCTGGTGAATGGTGGCCGAGCAACTGGTTCGTCACAATACGCCAGTCACTACTCTTGATGAACTGTGGTATCGTGTTGAAGCTGCATGGGCAGCTGTACCTGTACACGCCATCCAAGCTCTGTTTGACTCAATGCCCAGGCGTATCAAGGCCATTATTACGGCCAGAGGTGGTTCTTGTGGGTACTGATTTCTCAGGATCTATGCACCCAAATGTCGTGAAAATGTAATCCCATGTCAGTTCTAGTATAATATAACTCTCCAATGAATACCCGTTTATCATCTGCATTTCTTCTTGGTATAACAATTTTAATGGCCAGTAGTGTAACTCTCACGGCCCTTACAGCGTGTATTTAAAGTGCACCTGATTTGCATCCTCATAGTGGCGCTACAAAGCCACTTTATGGTACTGGGCCGAAAATTGATTTTTTTTTTAAATTTGTGGTATGTTCTTACGGGACCAATCTTCTGAGGTTATTGGTCCCTAGACCTACACACTACATAATCTAACTTAAACTAACTTACGCTAAGGACAACACTCACACCCATGCTCGAGGGACGACTCGAACCTCCGACGGGGGCAGCCGCGAGAACCGTTGCAAGGCGCCTGAGACCGTGTTGCTACCGCTGAAGTTGTCCTTCAGGTGTGTAAACGCATCTACCAAGTTTCGTTTTTGTGGCACAACTACTTCTTTGTGTTGCAATTGTTATTTATTTATTTGTTTTGTTGGCGTCATAGTATATTACGCAAAGCAACGGACCTACAACTGATCCGTGTGGTACGTCCCATTTCACGTGAAACCAGTCATATTATCTGTTTCCCTTTTATTCACGCAGTAGGAGAAACATCCGCATCCCACTTTCCAGGTACAAAACGAACCGCGGTAGAGCTGCCGTCACTTCCAGCTGAAAATTATTTCCACGTACCGCTGACTGCTGAAAGCCGTTTGCGTATGAGGCGGCGTGTCTGGCTGTGCTGGTCCCGGTAGCTGTGCGCATGCGCAGTGAGGCGGCGGTCGCAGACACCTGTTCGCTGCGGGGTAACGAGCGCGCGCCGCCCCCGCTGCAGCCGGTTTCTAATTTGCCGGTGGCGTTAATTACCGGCGCAGCACGCCATCCGCCGCCTCCCGCCCCCAGGCGGCTCAATTAAACGCTCGCACCTGTCCCAGACCGCCCCCGCCGCCGGCCGTGGTCAGCTATTAGCTGGACGGCGTCTGTCCACCGCAGGATGCCAGAGGACACGCGTGAAGATGTGGACATCGCCCGTGCGAGTGAGCAACTCCGACCTTCACCCAAATTATCCAGTAGTGTGCAGCAGAGCTTGGTTCATACAACGTAGATAATTACAGACCGTCAGCAACTGAAGCTTACGTAAAGTGTAACACGCAAAACGTTTCAGCTGACACGACACGTGGATGGCCTGTCGACGTTACTATGAAGTTTCACCTAGTCAAAATTCATCAGCTGACTGATGACTCTTATGGTGGCGGGCGGGGTTTATTCCACTGAAAATGTCTGGGCTGAAAGATTGGTTTGATACATGAACCTGTTTCCTCCCGTTTCGCCTTCGACTGCGATCGGCTTTCAAGATAAATGACTACTCAAGTAATGGAAACGAGCGTTTTAGGTCATTGGCCGGGAGACCCCTTAAGGGGCAGGTCCGGCTGCCTTGGTACAGGTCTTAATAGATTCGTCGCCACACTGGGAGACCTGCGTTCCGGATGGGGATAAAATGATGATGCAGACAACACCCAGTCCCTGAGCGGACTACTCAGCTAATGGGGCGGACTACTGCAGTAATGAGGTGAAGCGAGTACTCCGTCCTAGACAAGAAAAGAGCAGCGACTAAAGAGGAACAACGGCCTTCGATTGGAAACGACTATTTCCTGTTCGTTATCAATATGACAGATCGGATCAGAAACGTGATGGGCAAGTATGGTATTAAAAACATCGCTCGATTACTCAAGAAGATAAAAGGACGCTTAAGGACGACATAAGATGTGCAATATCCTTTAGCAGCATCTGGGCTATACGAAATTGTGTGTATCTGTCAGGAAGTATAAATTGAAGTGACAAAATTCGTGGGGTAGCAATATGCACATGTACAGACAGCGGTAGTATCGCATAGATAAGGTATTAAAACGCAGTGTATTCACGGACCTCTGATTTGTACTCACGTGATTCACATAAAAAGCTTTCTCGCTTGATTATGGCCAAACGACGAGAATTAACAGGCTCTGAACGCAGAATCGTAGTTGGAGCTAGACGCATGGGACCTTGCATTTCGGAAATCGTTGGGGAATGCAATAATCCATGTTCCAAAGTGTCAAGAATGTGCCGAAGGTACCAAATTTCACCAAAGGCAAGGCAGTGGCCGACGGCCTTCACGTAAGCTGAGAACAGCGGTGTTGGCTTGAAGTAGTAAGTGGCAACAGACAAGAACACTGCATTAAATAACCACAGAAATCAATGTGGGATTTACAACGAATTTAAATGTTAGGCCAGTGCGGCGAAATTCGGATTCAGTGGGCTATGGCAACAGACAATCTAGGCGACTGCCTTTGCTAGCAGCACAACATAGCCTGACACGCCTCTCCGGAACTCTTGAACGTGTCTGTTCGGCCTTAGAAGACTGTGGCGGGTCGTAAGAGTCCCGATTTTAGTTGGTAAATGTTGGTAGTAGGGTTAGAGTGTGGCGCAAACAACAAAGGTCCATGCCATGTAGAGTTGCTGCAATACGCCGGCCAAAAGGAGGTCCGACACCATATTAGGAGGAGCACCATGACTTTTGTCACCTCAGCGTGCGGTGGCACCATAAAAGGAGGTACTGAAACACACTCAGTCAAACAGAAAAGCATCTTCCCCCACGGAAATACTGACAAAGCGGTCGTAACGGAACATACATTATGTGATCAAAAGTATCCGGACATCTGGCTGAAAATGACTTACAAGTTCGTCGCGCCCTCGATCGGAAATGCTGGAATTCAGTATGGTGTTGGGCCACCCTCCGCCTTGAGGACAGCTTCCACTCTCTCACGCATGCATTCTATCAGATGCTGGAAGATTTCTCGGGGAATGGCAGCCCATTCTTCAAGGAGTGCTGCACTGGGGAGAGGTATCTATGTCGGTCGGTGAGGCCTGGTACGAAGTCGGCGTTCCAAAACATCCCAAAGGTGTTGTATAGGATTCAGGTCAAGACTCTGTGCAGGGCAGCCCATTACAGAGATTTTATTGTTGTGTACCCACTCCGCCACATGGCGTGCATTATGAACATATGCTCCATCGTGTTGAAAAATGCAATCTCCATCCCCGAACTGCTCTTCAACAGTAGAAAGGAAGAAGGTGCTTAAAACATCAGTGCAGGCCTGTGCTGTGGAAGTGTCACGCAAAACAACAAAGGGTGCAAGCTACGTCCATGAAAAACACGACCACACCATAAAACCACTGCCTACGAATTTTACTGTTAGCACTACACACGCTGCCAGATGATGTTCACCGAGCATTCGCCATACACACACGCTGCCATTGTGTACCGTGATTCGTCACTCCACACAACGTATTTCCACTGTTCAATAGTCCACTGTTTATGCTCCTTACACCAACAGAGGCGTCGTTTGGCTTTTCCCGATGTGATATGTGTCTCATGAGCAGCCGCGCGACCATGAAATCAAAGTTTTCTCACCTCCCGTCTAACTGTCATGGTACTTGCCGTGCATCCAGATGCAGTCTGGAATTCCTGTGTGAGCACCCCATTCTGCTCTCTCACGATGTCTAATGACTACTGAGGTCGCTGATATGGAATACCGGGCAGTAGGTGGCAGCACAATGCACCTAATATGAAAATCGTGCGTTTTTGGTGGTGTTCGAATACTTTTGAACACACATTGTATCTTCCGAGGTAGGAATCAAGATACAGAGTAATTCAGCGAGTCAAGCGTTTCAGCAATTAAATGCATTATCATGTGCCCCTGCATAGAGATCCAATACAGATTCATAAACACCGCGTATTAATTTTAACAGAAAGGAAGAAAATTTTTTGGTTATATAAATTATAGATGTCGATTTTGCGCTATTAGAATGACGGTCGATCATTAGCAATCGAAAACTGTAGCGCCACTTAAGGACAATCACACAATCAGCATCACGTGACTATAGGTCGTTGACCCTTATGCAGCGCTATAAAATTCAGCGGCCCCTCGAGTCCTTGTTGCAGTTACCTCCAAAGATGTTTCCCGCAATTGTAGACTAAACGTGAAGAAACAGCTTTATGCAAGTCGTTTCAATATCTTTACATCGAAGGTCAATAGATTACGTTACGGGGAAGATTTTTTGTTGCAGACGAAATATTGCCAGACACTTCCCATAGACGCTGGGGGTTTTTCATTTGTTGGTTACGCGTCGAAAAGGTGGTGTAACAGCAACAACGCTGTACTATTGTACATATAATAATTTTTTCTTCTGAATTTTGATATATTAGTGTAATCGATGTTCTGATTTCATTTCTTTTTCTTTTCTTGCCATTGTGTTAAAGAAACTGTAAACAATTTTCGGTGTGAATATTAATGTTTATGTCAAATTTCAAGCAATATTATAACAGAATTGATATGTAAGAAACATTGGAACTATTGTAAGATGTCAAAGTTGTAATTGTGCGTCTGGTCCATACCTAGGCAATGTATTAGGATATGTAGAATGCAAAACCTCGGGTGAATACCCTGTCTGTAGGGGAGCGGTAAAAGGTGGATGGCAGGCGAGCGCGGGAAAATGCACACGGGCGCTGCACGGTATAACGGGCTCAGCAGTAGTAGTCGGAGTTGGGCATCGGTCTGAGAAACACGCTCTGGATCGAGGAGGCTCTCCTGGAAAACGTGATTTCATTGAGCCTCGGATGTGCCGTTTCCGACGGCTATACAGCATGGCTATATTCCATAGGCACTAAATGGAAAAGTATTGCGACGCTAAGAAAAGCAAAGTGCCTATACATCAAGAGCCATAGCTGTGCTTGTATGTGTGCTCTACGCCTCGTCACCTCGCCGCCCGCCAACCGCCGCTTCGATACGAACAGGTTGAAACTTTTAGTACTGTATTCGTGTGGACCAGTGTAAATTTTGTTCCATCCTGTTCAATAACAACTTATATTTTACCAGAACTGTCCTATCAGTTAATTATCCTCACAACTAACCTAGACAGGGTCCTTTCCATATGTTGTGCAATCCGAGTGTCCCGAGATGAAGATTTAAAGTTTATGTTAATAATACTGACCTGCAGACCTATCTATGTTAGAATGATGTTTAAAGAACTTTGTTGTTATTGAATATATAGGTCTGGAAAAGTTGGAAGATAATGTTGAAATTGGTTTAGTAATGAAGTTTAATTATTTGAGGCAGATAAAATGGTAATTAAATGAGCAGGAAATAGGCTAAAAAGAGTAGTAACTCACCTATTGGAAAACTTGAGTGCTTAATGAATCCTTTAATCAATATTTTCAATACAGTGATCATAACAGTTTCAGGGTCTCCCCCCCCTTTTTTTTTTCTTTTCTATTCATTTAAATTCTGAAGTGTACTGCACTGATTTGACCAGCAAAGTTAACGTCAATATAAAACGAAAATTTATTAGTGTTTTACCTCTTTCAAAATTGATATTGCATGTGTGTTTAGAAAGTGCTATTTCTAGGGTAACCTATGCCCGATTTTAGTCAGATCAATAGACAGTACGAAGTTTGTAGTAAACATTATAGTGTATTGTTGTGTATCTATGGCTTGTCCATTTCAGTACAGAAAGTGAAATCATTAGTTCAGTAAATTTTCTGGTTCTAAAATTTACCATAGTATGCAGTGTTATTACGTGTTGTTTTGTATGAACGTGCATCAACTTTTACTGGGAAGAAACTCAGTTAATGCCTAATTAGGCTGGCGACCGTATTATTAACAATTTGGTAGCATCTGCTGTGTTGTTTCTTGTCCGTCCTAACGTGTAGTTGCACTTCAGACTTGCTTGACGTATTGTTGTTGTTACTGAGTGGGTGAAAGTCTGATTTTGCCTCCATTCAGGTACACGCAGTCAACATATATACCAAAATCCTTTCTTATAAGGTGAAGCCCGTCAACTTACCATAGTATAAGTTTTAATGACATATTGCGTGTGACACTTGAGTGTTACAGTGGCAGGGCATAAGTGCTATGCATCGTGCATGCGCAGTGTGTGTTGCCTATAGCCAAGTAATTTCTCCACGTGGAATGGGATAGGTACAGCAAAATATAATTTTCTGATTCGCTTCTGAAATTTGTTTCTGACCTTAGATACACTCTTTATTAATATTATGTTACTGAAACTCACTCTGTCTATTTAACAGGATAGGTGGTATGCAGATACAGAATACCTGGTTAGTAAGTCCTGCCAGTTTGGTGAAATCTTGTCTTCCGAGGACCGGTGAACTCAATACAAATACTCGTAAATTCTGTTACAAAAGTTGTGGTCCTGGCATGATCTGTCTCCCCAAAATGTTTGGTGCGAAGACATCCTGTACATTGACTCGTTTACCAGTCTCTATCCCGGAAGTCTTAACTGAAATACTAACACAGCTGTAATGTTGAGGACGGCCTATTTTAAAAACGGTCGTGTCTAATACGCGCTTCAGCTTTCGTGGCCAGAGTGCACATCAGTAACATTCTTATGGGATATGCGACTCCATCATGACTTGCTTAAACTACCGACCTCAAAGCTTTCCATATACAAAAGAAGTTACCTTGAAGATTTCTGCTTGCAGTAGTATCCGAAACAGCAGTATTGTATCATATCACAACCCGATCACACACACAGAAAAACGTCACAGATTAAGACTTGGTGAAAGGGCACATTTTTTTATTTCGGACTCGGAAATTTAAATTATAGTAGCTGATGAGAAATACCAAAAGAAATTCTTTTGGTACTGCACCAAATATCTTGGGGTGACAGATCATGCCATGGGCACCAACTTCTAATAGCGCAAAATCGACGTCTACAACGTATATAACTAAACAATTTGTTCCGTTCTGTTAAGAGTAATACGCGGTGTTTATGAATCTGTGTTGGATCTCTATGTTTCGTATTTGTCCCGCTGAGCCTTCTTCGACAAAATAATTGCTGAATGGTACTCGGGCATTGTGTCGTAAAGCGTTGTGGAAACTGCACCATATTTTTACGAGACAGCATCTCGATATTTTCAGCATTTTTAAACAAACTTTGCACGTACATGTTCCGTTTACATTCTTCTGTTGCACTAAGTTATTTAGACTCATCTTTGTTTTATTTTGAATCCATAACAGTGTAACGACGCCATTTCCGTATGTATAAATAATTTACGGTAAACTTTCAGTGAGTATAAACGATAATTATTTTGTTTTGTCTATATTACCAGTTCCAAGAAATTTATCCATGAATTTTACGTGTTTATAAACTATTTCGCTAAGCAGCCTACTGCATTGCAATGATGCAAGGGTAACTTGTTTAATAAATGCATGGGCTTCAGAGTTCTGTTGTACGATCGACACCTACTGAAGCGCGCCAAGCTAATAGCCTTGGTCGTAAACTTACGACACGAAGAGTGCATTGTAAGACGGCCAGTGCAGACTTTGTCCCCCAACGACGTCATAAAACCTTTTTCCCGTTACACTGGCTGTTAAATTTCGCTCCTCTCTCAATGTATCACACTGCCCGATCAACATCTACATTTTCTTATGCCCTCACTTCGTGAGACACTTAACCCAGAACGTTAGCGCAAAGAATAGTGAACGAGAGCTTCACACCACCATCTCTCTTCCACTTGCCGGCCAAATACTCTCAACGATGTCCTCGGACGCTAGAGCCACATAAACTATCTCCTGATATTTTGTATTTTATTTACTCTCTTTGACTTAAAGAATAGATCTTTGATACTATTTATTTTTATATTTAAGAGTGAAACTTTTTATTCTTGGTGGATGGCGTAACTTAATCCGCTGTGCAATGCGTTAAGTGATTTTTCGGGTAATGGCCAGCATCGATAATTTTTCAAATTGTTAGTAGTAAAAAATAAAATGGAATCTTCTACAGAACTGCTGGCTCTAAGGCGCTTTACCATGAATCGGCAACTGATGCCATCCAACTCAAGCAGTTTCGTTCAACAAAAAAATAGAATTAACGTTAAGTATATTAATTATTAAGAAAAATAGACAGTTACGTAATTCTAGTCTCTTTCACAATACTGAGAGTTATTCTATTTACATTCCAAGACAAGAAGAAAAAGACGCACCGCGAAGGAATTATCCGAAAAGAACAGAAGCCGGTGGATGTGAGCTACAGTTGCATACAAACAAATAATTACAATTTCGTAAAAATTTCATCAATAATTCAAACAGCTTAACAAACTGAGCAAGTCAATAACTTATTGGTCCACCTCTGGCCCTCATTCAAGGACTGGAAATGGAAATGAGCGTTTGGCGTCATTGGCCGGGAGGCCCCTCGCGGGGCAGGTCCGGCCGCCATATCGCAGGTCTTATTACATTCGGCGCCACATTGGGCGACCTGCACGCCGGATGGGGATGAAATGATGATGAACACAACACAACACCCAGTCCCTGAGCGGAGAAAATCTCCGACCCAGCCGGAAATCGAACCCGGGCCCAGAGGACGGCAATCCGTCACGCCGACCACTCAGCTACTGGGGCGGACATTCAAGGACTTATTCAGGTTGACATTGACTGATACAGTAGTTGTATGTTCTTCTCAGGGATATCTCGTCAAATGCAGTCCAATTGCTGCACTAGTTCGTCCAGAGAGCAGGTTGGAAAACCCTGCCGATAATGCTCCAAACATTCTCCATTGGGATTAGATCTGACTACCTTGATGACCAACGTAGCGTTTCGGAAGCGTGAAGGCAAGCAGTAGAAAGTCTCGCCTTGTGCGTGCGGGCAGTAGTTTTGCTGAAATGTAAGACCAAGTGTCTTGCCTCGAGGACAAGAAAACTGGGCGTAGAATATGATCGACGTACTGCTGTACTGTAAGGGTGAAGCAGATGACAACCTTGGGGGATCTGCTATGAATCGAAATGCCACCCACCACCATCACTCCTGGTTATTGGTCTGTATGGCGGGCCACATTCAAGTTCGCATACCACCGCTGTATGGGACGTTCCAGCCATGTCTTCGGTTGTCATCGGAGCTCATATGGAAGCGGGGCTAACCCAACCAAAGAGATTTCATGTGGAAGGCGTGTCTAGATACGCCGTGGACAACGGTGGAATACCAGTCTGTCTCTAGCCGAATGGCCAAAGGACAAGGCCTCCTGAGGTTATCATCTGCATCACCCTTACATCACAGTGATACGTCGACGATATTCTACGCCCTGTTTTGTTGCCCTTCATGGCAAGACACCCTGGGATTACATTTCAGCGAGATAATTCCCGCCTGCAGATGGCGACAGTTTCAACAAATTATCTTCGCGCTTGCCAAACGCAACCTTGGTCATCAAGGTCGACGGATATTTCCCCAATCGAGGACGTCTGGAGCACTATGGACAGGGCCCTACTACGAGGTCGGGAGTTTGTTGATATAACTTGCCAGCTGGACAGAAGATGGCGCGGTATCCCTCAGTAGGACTTTCAACAACACTATGAATCAATGGCAAACTGAATAAAAAACTGCTTGCATAAGGGCCAGACGTGGCCCAATCCATCATCATGTATATCTCATATACAGATTTCCGTCCAATTCGGATTATTTACGTCGTGGTGCATTTTTTATTTTTTTGTCTTAGATTGTAGCTTCTGTGAATCATACTACCAGTACATCGAATGTGTATCGACAAATTGGCGAATTGCCTGCTTGTTTCATTACACGTCTTTATCTGCCAACCAACATAGGCAAAAATCCTCATATAATATTGGCGTTTTTGGTCAGGTATAAGGGAAAAGTTGAGAGTAGCAGCGATAAGAATACGCTGTAGGATTCTGTGCAGCATCTTCTGGTGCAATGGCTACACACCGACATAAAGAATAATCGCAATATTTGGTTGACTTTCAGTGAACATTTCATTCACCGCCTGCAGTCGATACGGCTTATATGTGAGTCGAGCGAAACTGCACAAGCTTTCGTTATGGATCTCCCCTTGTGACATCCCCCTACCCTTCTATCGACAATGTTAGAAATATATGACCATGTAAGCATGTACCAAAACAATTGGAATACAATTTTGAAAAGGCTATCGTTCCGAAGATTCAATATAAATTCAATCAATGAGGGGGAGGTTAACAACAAGATGGCTTCTAGGACAACTTATTCCGCCTACTTAATTACTGTAAAATTTAGTATCGTTGTTCGAAAGGTTTGTGCTATCATTCACGTACTGTACCAACGAGAAGGCGTGGATCGGAACAGAAAAATAAGAGTTACTGAAATAATTAGAGCTAAATAAATACGGTCGCCAGCCCAATTGGGCAAAATTTCTGTTCGGTAGGTGAATTAATGAGCCGAACAGTCAATGTCAAGAATTACCCGAACACGCACGGCAACAGAGGGCTGCACGCACGTTAGCTAAAACAATTGAAACATTTACGTAATAAAGCGAGAAAGAAAATAATTTGAACTTGAAATATCATTAACTAATAGAGCTGAAATTTTGAAAACATACGAGATGACACTTGCATTAATGGTTACTTACTGTTGTACGTGACAATGGCACTACCTCACAATAATGTCTACTATTTTCATATGAATTTTGGAAAATGGCAATAAATAATTAAAAGAAACTCTATTGACTTCTGAACAGGGAAGTAGAAATTGATAATTACTGTATCAAGTGGTAAGTATTATACTTTAGCACGACTTCAAGTCAAAAATTACAATAATCACTGCTATTTGCACTCACTCATTAATTCTAGTTAGTGCTTTTGTTCATAGTGCCAGGAATCATTTTAATTTGATTGGTTGATTTACTATTTGCAACAGTTAGATCGCCTCAGATTAAGGTTCGAATTTAAAGTTAGTGAGACTGAAATTACTGGATGCTTTAAGTTCAAATCTTTAATCTAACTGAATCATTTAGTTCATAAGCAAAATTAACTGGCACTGCGATTTTCATTTCTTATAAACGGTAGTTGCATTATTGTAACAATAGGACAGATCAGGAACCTACTTGGCGAATGATGTTAGGAGAATCACGGGTAAATAGTTTTGATTAAACTATGGTAATTATTCACTCGTCAAACACCACAAAGCTGAGTAACGCCGTTACAAAACTAGTTAACAATAAGCTGTGATGCAACAATCTTACTTCAGTCCATTCTCGCCGTGACGAAGTTGCTGACGACGATACTGTTGCTGGCTCCTTTCCATGATAATTAGGGAGCACGGGAGTTATTGACAATGATATTGGCGTGGCTGGTTCTAGATGTTGCTGCAGCCAATAATTCCACCGCCCATGCTCATCACTTGCCACGTGCCGCTAAACTATCACTCCTCCAGTAGAGTGCACGCCATCCATGCGTCCGCACTTCACTCAGTCTCACACCAGAGTTCCCCCACCGTGTAGCGCGCGCTCTGACGTAACATCCTCCCGCGTCCAGACACGCCGCTACTCCAACGATACTTATTCGTTGACAAAAACCTAACGTTTCCCTAACATTCCCTCAGCGATGTTTACATGACACACATAATTGATTATACAGCAAAATAATCAAATTAATTCATACATCCTGTACATATAAATTTAATTAAAGATAAAACCAAGTATATATACAATAATAAATGGTCGAAGAGCACATCGGCATGAAAGTGTTACAGGCTGCACGGTCGTGTAATTTTATTTTACTGTGTGTCTGTATATTTACGAGGTGTGTACTTGCGTTTATTAACGGTAGAGCGTAGATTTACGCTATCTGCAGAGCCGCTTGGTTTGTTTCGAACAGGCCAGAGACCGGTCGTTGCCAGCAGCGCATTAAAGCCTTCGATCGAGCAGCATCAGCGACGTAGCTCGTTTGTTTATTAATCACATTAAGAACTTCTATGTAGGAGCTAGTGACTTACTTATTCTGTGTGTCTCTCTAGTTTAAGTCCTCGTGTTTGTGTGATGTAGATTCACATCGTATTTAATATGGGTAAGGAATATAAATGTTTTGTTCAGATGCAAGCTGAGTTGGAATACCTTTCTTCGCAGTTCGTCTGATAAACATGTTTCAGACGCTGTCACGCTGATATAGTTCCTTGGTCATTTAAAGTCGTTCGCTTTGTTTCAAAGAAGCGTCTCGGTCTGAAGGGTCCGGATGGTTACAGAGGGTGACATTATTGGTGTTTGCGATCTCCTATGTCAGGTCTCTTGATGGCGATGCCAAGGAAAGGAAGGAGCCCAGTGTGCCCTCTGTGTAGTGCCGGGGCTGAGTCATCCTAGATGTAGAAGGGTTCTTAAAGTGGTGGTTCGTGTCGGTATCAGTGATGCGTGCCTTTTCAGATCGGAAGAGATTCTTCCTGGTTTCCAGGAGTTATATGAAGTGCTACAGACTGACACTCTTACTTGGAACTGAAACCAGAGCTGACCGATCTGAACCAGAGGCCCAGCCGGTTCTGCGAGCGGGGAGACTACACATTTCTTAGCTTGTATCACAGAACGGATACGTGTCAGGGTACGCTTAATAGGTGAAGGGTCCTCTTCACATAAGGGACGTCTACTGTCTGGAGTAGACTGGTCGTCTTTTTAGACTATAGATGGTCTCACAAAATTACAAACAGAGTCAAAATCTCAAAGGAAACAAATCAAAGCAGGACGACGATTAATCTAGTAAACATCGGTACTACAGCTGTAAGTGTCTGTAGGTGTTTTGGGAAAAAACCAGAGCTCCAAGAGCTCATACGAAGCATTATTCTATTTACTGAAAGCTCGCTAAGGCTGGAGATAAGTTGAGCAGAAGATTTTACTAGTAACCCAAAGGAGTTCAGAAAGGATGAACTACTTTCAGTTGGTGTGTCTGTAACTGTTAGTAATTTATCTTGTACTAAAATTAAATTAGAGAACTGCTGTGAATGATTAGATTATACTAGGAGTGATTTCTTTTATTGCTGCCTGCTGCCCCCGCCACCTGAGTCAGGTGATACAGTTGTTGAAAGGTCCAAGGAAAACTGAGTTTCATTTCAAACAGGTACGCATCTCATATGGTCACAGTTGGTGGAGATTCCTACCTTCACTCGGTATGTCGGCAAATATATATATATATATATATATATATATATATATATATATATATATATATACATATATATATATATATCTCTGAAGAGGCTGAGAGGCGTAAAACATGTTCCTAAGGCTTATTAAATCGTTTCTCCGAAAATTATTTTAAGCAGTTGGTTCTGGAGCCCACATCAAGAGTAAATGTTTGTGACACCGTGCTAGAGCTCGTAGTGACAACCTATTCTATGTAAGAGTAAATTACTTTTATTTCCGTCCATGATCACACACTGCTTCGTACTTACACTATCATTTTCGATCAGCAATTCCTGTCCTCAGATCTGGAACAAGTATGGAAAATGAGGTACAACTAGTGAACAGATAACACCTTACAGTAATAAAATATGCCATAACGAAAAATTATCACTTTCATGGATGTGGAATCATGCATGTAAAATATGACGATATATACCTGTTTTATAACATGTCATAATATAATAGAGCCAAAGTGGTAATGTCACAAGATACACACAAAATCAGCTTATCATCTTCGCACATAATTAAAATATAGTGTAAACTACGCCACAGTGCCGGCAGAATAATACTTTTAAATTTTTTTAAGATGTAATCTGTTTGCTAGTTGTAATTTACTTCCAATTTTTGCTGCAGATCTGAAGATGGTGATTGCTGACCGAAACCGGTAGTCTAAGCACCAAACTTCTATGATCATTCACGGATATAACAGTAGATTCTCCTGAACTTCTTCGATCACTGCTTTAATCGGCGCGAATGTCGCAGCTTTGAATTCGGAGTAAACTAAGAGTCATTACAGACAGAAATATTACTGACCGCATGGTCGTTGTGGCGATACTGAGGAGTGTAATATCCAAGCTACCAAAACTAAACATAGAATACATTCATTTAAAAAAGTAGACAAAAACTCTTTTTCTGCGTTCCCTCGGACAGTCTCCATATCTTCCAAAGTAACAATGTAAGCGTCAAGTAACTGAAATAAAGCTTGCAAGTACAGGTATCAGACTTCAAATGGATATGTTAATGAAGTTATTCATCTAACTACAAAAGGAAACTAGCAGTCACTATGTCGATTTGGTTTACTATCACAAGACTTCAAATAAAATGATCTACCATCTGAATGAAGGATATACTCATTTAATAAATGCACAGAAGATTGTAATTATGAACTATAGCCTTGGCTCAGGTAGGTGGGCACATGATAGCGTAATATGAAACTATATCGCAGACAGATGTATAAGAGCTGGGAATTCTGATTCCAGCTCGACAGCTATGCTGCTCTAACTCGGAAGCTTTTTTTTCTCTTTCTCTCTTTCTCTCTCTCTCTGGCACACTTGAAGCAAGAACTCTCTTTGAACCTCTCTACTGGAAGTGTGTTCACAGTTAAGTCTATGAAACGAGAATGGTTCTGCCAGTGTAGGAATCTCTCTGACCTTTCGTGTTCCAAACAATAATTTTAAAAGCAAGGTTACTCCTGTTACAAATTTTGTCATGCTTAACCAATAACGGTGTGGCGCTAGAAGGAAGGTAGAGAATAACTTCCACTACATGACAGATTTCCAACACCGGCCACCCAAAAGCCTTGCATATAAATACACATGGGGAAAGGCCTTCCTTCCAAAGTAATTACTGTGAACCAATCACCGAAAACAAACAAACATTCCTGGTTGACGCTGCCACGTCCAATGGTCAGTCACATGGTGTCAATCTCTGAGTTCTAAAACTGGTTTGTAGACATTACGATTCTCTAGTACTTCACACAATGCAGTTTTTGTGGAGTGCAGACCTTCCTCCTTCACACCTGCTGTGTGGCGTTGGTACTCTGTGACTTCTCTGCTCTGTACCTGCTCAGGGTTGACTTCCACCACTGAATTAATTATGATACTTTGGTCCCTCTAAGTCCGTCCATTCACAGGTCAAGGATTCCGCCAACGACTCTTGTTGATCGGGTCACCGACGTGTCTGACTATCCGTGGGCGCATCGTGACTGCATGGTTGACCCTACCTGCAACCAGTCGCGTGGCAGCTTACACAATCCAAAAAAAGAAGGGGAAATGGTGGCGTGTGGGGTGATAGGTAACGGTTGGGCCTAGCAGGTAGCAATGCGTTGGTGAAGCGGCCACAACCGCTATAAAATCGTCCACCACAAACGGTGACATGTCGGGGCATGGCTGCTTGGCAGGGAGGAGCACTTGGACGACCGGTCGGCCAGTGAACTGGCGGTTTAAAACTGCGCCTCTGGTGCCAGCTAAAGAAAATCACAAGGCTGCAGAAAGTAATGGGTCTCCATTACCGTAGTAAAAGGAAGGCTGAAGAAGAAGTAATTAACAGTACAGTCATTATAGTAGTGAGTATTCTCTTCAGTTTTCACACTGAGTTAAAGAACAGACTCTGCAGATTGCTAGGATCTGCATTTTACGTACATTATCGAAACAGATGGTTTGACTGTTTGAGCACAAACTGCCATCTAACAAATACCTTCACAGCATGATAGCAGTGGTAACGATATTGACGACAGCATGACTAAAGCACTGTTAATAGACATGATATTCCTAAATTCCTTCACTAAAAAAATGTAGTTAATATTCCATGGTTCGAATCAAGGTGTCAGCATGAGTGATTTCGAAGTAGATTCCCGCAGCGTAGCGAAGCAGCTGAAGTCAATTAATAGAGACAAATCTTCTGCTGCAGACTACAGAGCAGTCATATACATCAGTTTACTCGGGTAAGGACCCACACTTTAATTTTTAGCTCGTTCGTACCTGGATCGAGTGAAAAAATTCATTATAATAATGAAAATTAAATATCATACAAACTTTCGGCCCTTGAGCATGGCTTTTCTTTGTTAAAGGTCCGTTAATCTATATTTAACCGTGTTTCTTCTCTTTGTGTTTTGAGGTTCGTTCATGTATTTTTAACCGTGTTCCATCTCTCTGTGTTTTGATTAAAATCGGACTTCGTAATTAGGCAGCACCCGGAGGCGGCTCTGGATCGAGTTGGACAACTTTTTGCTTCGTAATAAACAACCTTTTGCCATGCCAAGTCGCCTACCAATCTTAAATGACTAAAGATACAACATACATAGGTTAATAGTAACAGTATGTTCTGAAATATAACACAATTAAATTACGACACCTAAACTGAGTGTCGTATCATGCAAATAACAGTCCCGTTTGGTTGCAACTCCTGAATGTATTGATAAAATAATGTACTATTAATGGAGGTGTGCCAAAATACGTCCGATCTGGACCAGACCTAGAAGGCAAAAGTTGCCCCTTATTCTTCCAATCATCTGACGATCAAAAATCTTCAAATGTTCCCAGCGGCTGTATACAATATTTATACAGCCGTGGAATACATCTATGGCTTAAATTAATCTTTATTTCAGTACTTATAATTAGGTTTTCTGCTAATAAAGGCTCAGCATGCAAAAGTGCCTTTAAACTGCCCTCTGAGGTGCGAGGCGAAAGAACACACCTGCAGGCGTGCAATTCACTCTAAAGTACATTGCAAACATAACATTACGAATACACATACATATCATATATAACATACATATCATAACACAATATTGATACAAAACAGATTTTCAGTGTTTGAGTGTGGTGGGTGCGGCTATAGCAGATTTATGCTGGTATTGCGGCTACCGCACATGTACAGTCGCTTAAAGTTCAGTACTAGAGCGGCCATTGCGAAGCTAGTTCATCACGCGACAACACAGTGATACATAATTTATACTCAGTCTGTGTGTTAATGTGCACAAGACGTCGCGGAGACAAGAATTATCATCATGGATTTCACGAATGATGGTTCAAATGGCTCTGAGCACTATGGGACTCAACTGCTGAGGTCATTAGTCCCCTAGAACTTAGAACTAGTTAAACCTAACTAACCTAAGGACATCACAAACATCCATGCCCGAGGCAGGATTCGAACCTGCAACCGTAGCGGTCTTGCGGTTCCAGACTGCAGCGCCTTTAACCGCACGGCCACTTCGGCCGGCTTTTCACGAATGAGAATTAAAATTTAAAACAGGTACAAAATCATAAAGTTGAGAGGTTCCATGCCTTCTTATCCAAGTCGCCTCTCATTTTCATCAATTTTATTAATGTTTTTTGTCATTGCACGGTAGTAACAGGCCAAATAAGATTATTGTAATGAAAGTATTTGTACCGAGAGTTCAGAATACTTTTCACTTGATTCCTACGCATGTTGGGTTACTTCCGTGGATGGCCTGTGCGAGGCGAGCGCCAGAGGACACGACACACTGCGTTTCCAGTTGGTGACTGCACTTCTGCGAATACTGAGAGGGTCCTACATCAAAGGGCTTAAGCGCCTGGCCAACGATTGACGTCGATCGAGTTTCGCCTATTGTATGCCGGGCGAAGCGACCTGCGAGACGTTTGAGTGTCGCCGCAGATTATATGTTTACCGTTCCAGCGCGTCCGGAACGAAGACTGCTGGCACCGACTGACAGCATTGTCCTAATGATTCTGAGAATACTTGTGGACCGTGCCCTGCTCGGTGCGACTGTCTGGTGTCGGATGGCCGGTGGTCTAGGCATGTTGTTTTTGTAGACGGTCAAACGGCAAGTTCAGTGCCCTCAGCTGAATAGCAGAGGGATGATTGGTCAACTTAGGCTAGTTGACGTCATAAAGCCCAGCTCAGAATTAGAATGAATGGTTGCTACAGTCGCGAATGATGTTCTGATACAGTGTGGAGGAGTTTTGGAATCAGCACTCAATGCTGATTCGCGGTTTTCGAGCATGATAGGGAGTTGAGCAATGTTGGCTTCGCCCTTGCGTTGCTCGGGCGCAGAGCATTCAGGATCTGATCTCCGTCGGAGTGTTGCGTCTTAGTCGCCCTTTTTCGGCAGAACTTAGAATTATCGGACAGCCTTCGAGGCCAGGGTTTGAAACAGAGTTGCTGCAGAGCAGAAGTCAGCGCCTACACCATCGGAGTGCTGCCTACCAGTGACGTGCCGCAGATTTCAGGATTGGTAAAGCATTATGCGGCTTCAGCATTGTAGGACCTATCATTTTTATACTGAATCCCTCAGCATCACGCGTGCTCACTTTGCTACAAGTCCTCCTTGCTTGTTTCTCCATGTGACCCCATTTCAGCTCTCACTACTAATCGCAATACTTCATCGTACTCGAGGGAGTAATATTTGATTCATTAGGACCTCCAGTCACTATCGTCAATCTGTTGCATCACAGAGTGTAGGAGTCCCATGTTTTCGAGCCAACTCTTATTCTCATAATAGTTCTGTATCACCTACCCTATAGCCTGGTGTTTGTATTGACAACCAAGTACCCTTTGGTTCCGATTTAAAATAAATCACATTGTAATACTTAACCCGCATATCGTTTCACAGATAAATGCAGAATCCCATTACCTGTCGTTTATTACGAAAAAATTTCACATTTTCTTTCCTGAGTAGATAATGATTTTTCTTAAATTATTGTGAGTGTGCACCCCTTATTTTACCAACTTGCAGGGTCCACCATCAATTCCTTTCGTTACCGTTGCGCACATAATCAATTAGGTGGTACGTATGGAGGGCTCGAGTAAATGTACAGTTCTCATGCAAAATTCGCCAGGATAAAAGAGGTGCAAACTCTTCTCCAGATCGGCACCTCGCAAAGTTGCAGCATTCGTTAACATAAAATTACAAATTCTTGTTGTTGATTAGTCTCTTCCGCACAGTATTGAGCTATAAATGTTTTTTTGTTTCAGGTATAACGTCTTTTCACGACGTGTCGTCGTTCACAGTTCCATGAACCGAAAACATACGATAACATTATAAAGGTGAGCATTGTTTATGGCAGTTAAACGTTACGTAAATGCCGTTGGAATTATGTTGTCACAGATCGTAGTTTCGATACAGATGAGTCTGCGCGATCACTCGTAGCACTGTTTATATTTTAGCACTGGTTACACTGTTTATTTATACTGATGTAAATGTTTCTTTTTCTTTTTTGCCCTAGGTCGTACATAGCCTGATAGAAGACTGCGTAGATTCCAATCCCACAGCATAACTTCGTGAATGCATGGAAGCAGGGCCTAGGACGGAGCGATGCTGGCGTCGATCCTTGTTTAGAACAGGTATGAGTGCCCGTCATTTCCCAGGACATTTTAGTCCCTCAGGAACCGTCTAAAATTCCTCCACCCGTCGAGAGGTGTTCATCGTTTTCTAGCAAAGCGCCCGTAGGTACAATAGTGAACCAGTTCTTGCTAATCAGATTTATTTATTTATTTATTTATTTTTTTTTTTTTTTTTTTTACGTCTTCAGTTTGTCAGGCGATATACAAACATTCGTACACAAGTTCAGAACAAATGTCGGTTGTCAATTGTCAAGTCTTTACGCAAACAATTCGTAACATGACTTTACATTAACAGTTTGTAAACAAATTTCAAACGTAATTTCTCAATTATGCGGTTATGCACACCAATTTCCTTGTACTCGTACGTACAAGTTCAGTGATGTATAGTAAACGTCCACAAATACTTTCTTATACGGGCGCATGTCACAAGTGCAGATAACATACAAGTGAGCATATATCATTTAGCTTTACTTAAATAAGGATAAATACATAGAAACATAATGAGATTTTCACTCTGCAGCGGAGTGTGCGCTGATATGAAACTTCCTGGCAGACTCCGCTGCAGAGTGAAAATCTTTCTGGAAACATCCCCCAGGCTGTGGCTAAGCCATGTCTCCGCAATATCATTTCTTTCAGGAGTGCTAGTTCTGCAAGGTTCGCAGGAGAGCTTCTATTAAGTTTGGAAGGTAGGAGACGAGGTACTGGCAGAAGTAAAGCTGTGAGGACGCGGCGTGGGTCGTGCTTGGGTAGCTCAGTTGGTGGAGCACGTGCGCTCGAGAGGCAAAGCTCCCGAGTTCGAGTCTCGGTCCGGCACACAGTTTTAATCTGCCAGGAAGTTTTATATAGAAACATGTTACACATAGGTTTATACATTGGTACAAATACATACAAACATATTACATAAAAACTGAAACATATTTGTCTTCACACAAGTATGGTTGGTGACATAGAAATTTTTTCATATAGCTTTAGATAAGATTACAATAATTATAGTATTTACAACCATTACAAGTTTAGATCCATGTTTTGCTTTTGCAAATGAAGTCACCTGAAATAGAGAAGGATTAGACATGACATCCCACACCAGCGATAAGACCAAGCGCAAAACTACAAATAAGCAAATAACAAAAGCAATGAACTAACATCAAACAGAAAAAATACTCGCGACACGAGTGTAAGTGTGCAGAGTAAGCATGGCCTTAGCTACTCGTAAGTGAGTGTGTTCAGAGGTGAGATGCGTATCCAATCAGTTTCAAGGTGAAAGTGTAAGGGAGTACAATGACTAAGTATTCACGTTAATCAAGTAGTAGTAGACTGACGGTGCAGACAGTCAATCTCGTAGGCTGAAAATATACCTTCTTCACTCCTGTATAAAAGTTAATATAAAATATGCTTTAAAATTTTAAGTGGCTGCTGCGAGTATTCGGCGAAGACGAATCTCTGCTTTCTCCTTCTGCTGCTGATAAGAACAGCTGAAGTAAATCTCGCATACTACGTAGCTTCTCTGTAGAAGTACTGTGAGGTATGTGTATTTAATAGTTGTGTATAACTTAAGCATGATCCATAGATATGTTTACTGTTGAGCATGGGATACTCTAAGATCTCGGTGAGCATATAGTTCAATAATTCTGCTTGTTTTAGGATGCTGCAGCAGATTTGCACCTGGATGCGGAATGCTGACAACAACATAAGGACCGTCGTAAAGCCGACGCCACTTCACGTTGTGCCGCTGAAGGGCAGACGACTTATGGCGAGTACGCAAACGAACTAACATCCCAACTTTAAATTCCTGCTTCCTCTTGACAGTGCGCGCATACGTTTTGTTCCTAATTTTGGCTTCCGCAGACAGCGTCGCATAGACTTCCCTTACCTTTTCGTCGTGTGTTGTTTGCTGAAAAGAAAGTTTTGGTAACGACGTTGTCGAATCGTCGTCTTCCTTGCTATCGAACTAGAGCTCATTAGGAGTGTACGGAGTTTCGTAAACATTGAGGTTGTTGTGTGTACCTCTTCAATTAAAGAGAAATATGTTACCCACTTGGTATTTTTGGTAGAAATGTAGGTTCTCAGAAATCAGTTAATCTCATGGAACACACGTTACGTGGGATTACACTGGGGACTATAGCTTGGGATAAAAATACTCTTAATACTACTGTCTTTGAGAAATTTACGCCAGGTGTAACCAATATAGTATGTAGCATTGTCGGATAAAATAGCTTTTGGTTATCCAACGTGAGGAATGTAGTCACACGACAAACTACGAATGATGGCAGTGGTAGTAGCAGATCTTATAGCATACAGTTTAACATGCTTGGAGAATAAATCGTAAAATGCAAGAATATATTTCACACCAGCACTGCTTGCGGGATGTGGACCTTTTATGTCAGAACTTACTATTTTTGAAGTTTACTGGGTAGAATAGAATGCATATCAGTCTTCGTAGACGAGTTCAGCAGTTTAGATTTTTGACAAATCACACATGTTTTGAGTACACTGTGGATCTTACGTCTCATATTGCTAAAGTAACAGTAGGTATTAAGCTTTGCTAGGCACTTTTTGGTCCAATAATGACCAAACTAAATGTTTGTGCCAAATTAGGTTGCGTTAAGAATCCTTAGGAATACAGAAACACCAAGTAGTGGCTTCAGGATGACGGTGATAAAATAACACATCATTATGTATCAAATATCGGTTAGACAGAGGATGGTGAGGTTGATTTGGGAGTAAACCACTTACCTTATTCCAGTGAGGATCAGATTTCTGCAACTTCGCCGTATTTCTACATAAGTCGATATAATACAGGTGATATAGCTTATCCTGCATAAGAAGTATTTGGTACTCATTCACATTCTCCAGGTCAGAGTTACGCTCATTCAAGCCTTGAGGTAGACGAGACAAAGCGTCGGCAATTACCCTTAAAATATACCATTTCAAAGGAATAGTTTTGAAAAGATAAAGCAATGATGTTTTCTTTACCCTTAATATATACCATTTCAAAGGAATAGTTTTGAAAAGATGAAGCGCAGGGTGACAATCTGGGATGTACAAGCTTACAAGTGAAGAGAATTGTGAGAGATTGGTAGTCATTATAAATTTTATTGTGCTTATCCTACAAATAATAACACAGGCCAATGAAACATGTTTCTCCGAAACATTTTTTACTTTGATAGCTGATCTTTACAGATTTTTACGAGCTGAATCCAAATCTAGTCTTAGTTTCTTGTATCATCCATAGTTTTCTAGACTTATGCTTTTAATTATATATTATAAAAATCCTATGCTATACGGTAAATGGGGAAACTAGGGAAGTGCTTTGGTACAACATAAGCATGGTTTGTATTTACAGTAAGCTACTTAAAACAATTATATGTGTTAAGAGAGGTTTCACTTGTCAGCTGGATTTTGTTTGTATTTTCTTTCTCTTTCTTTGTCTGAAGCTATTTGTGTAGCTTTCCCTACGATGAGTCGTTTGCTGGACTTCTCGGTGAAGTGAACAACAGTAGCCCCCATCATGTTGGTGTTCCAGTGGCCTTGCTAGCGTTTTTCCATCACTTTAATGACCTGGTGAAAACGCTCTCCTTGCTTCTCACTAACATCTTCCATATTGTCCGTGAAGTAATCAAGGGGACTGTTCAAAATGTGAACTTTCAGGCTCATTAAACATCTTAAAGTTTTAAACTTCTTTAACATTTTAGTTATAATATAAGCATATTCTGGGTATTTTTCATGTCCTAAGAACTTTTTAACGACTTGCTTGAATGATACCCATTCTTGTTTCTCATTTAAGGCCATTGTGGATTCAAAGTGAACATCAAACATCGATTTTCTAATGTCAGGTCTGACAAAGACGCCTTCAATTAGTTTAACTTCCGAAAGGTGTGGAAACGTTTGGCAGAGATACTTAAAACATGGTCCATATTTAGGCAAGGCCTTTACAAACTGTTTCATTAGGCCTAAATTTATATGAAGAGGTGGTAGGAGTACAATTTTTGGAAATACAAGGTTTTTGCGTAGATTGTTCTTCTCACCAGGTTGTAAAGACTCTCTCACATGCCAGTTCTTTCTGCACCAGTGTTGATCCCTAGTCCTACTGTCTTATTCACACAAGAAACACGAAAATTTGGTAAGGCCACCTTGCTGACCAAGGAGCATGCATGTTACTTTTAGATTGCCACATTTCATCCAACCATGAACAGAATAGCCTATTTAATTTAGCACTACTTCTAGGTTCTCATAGCTTTCTTTCATATGTACAGAATGTCAATCAGGTATAGATGCCTACATGTTACATTGTGTAGTAAAACAGCCTTTAAATTAGTTTTGGATTTTTACTCTGCTGGAAACCTCTACGTTATTTGATTTTCAGACAGCTGAGCAGAACTGAACGTACTCAGACATTTCTCTCTTTACTTATTCTGATCAACACAAAACTGACACACAATACTTTTAGCCATCTGACTTTCAATAGTCCCTACAAAAGAATGGCCCTGACTAACAATAACCTACACATTTCATAAATCACTAACCTCACAAAAATCTTCGTTACTCGAACTACTGCAACACATCGAGCGCCAATACTGGCAGCTAAATAAAAGATTCTAACAACTGAAGGCACTAACTACTGATAGGCATAGTTAGCAAATGAAAGATTTTGATAGAGAGCAAACAATGTATTTACCTTAATAGTGTTCAAAAGTCATCATCTATATCAGTTCATGATATCCAATATTACAAATTTATTCTTTCTGCTGGACACAAGTCCAGATCGTCCGCTCTCAATATTCTGCCATCTCTCTCCCCACATCCACCACTGCTGGCGGCTCACCTCCAACTGCCCAACACTACAATAGCGAGTATTCCAACAATGCAACCAGCCACAGACTGCACATAGCACAGCCAGTGATTTTCATGTAGAGCGCTACATGGCGTTACCAACATAAAAACCTAAACAGCCTACTTACAGGATGAATTAATAAACAGCCTCCAGTGTACTCTTTGGTAAAAAAAAAAAAATGGTAAATTGCTGCTCTCTCTTTCTACACATGTATATGCTGGTTCCAGCTGCCAATAAGTTCTTTTCTTTTAACCTAGAGCCAAGCAATTCAGCCTTTTTTCCTTAAGCCCAGACCACTAAACAAATCGTTAAGCTTGGTCTGAGTAAACAATATTGGCTCCACACTTTCTGTATTACGCTGGAATTCATCATCATCTGGTTCATCTACATCAGTTTGAACATCAGAAAATACTTCTGTTGGAATAGAATTTAAATTGTGTACACCATGCCCTACTGGTCGGATGGCGGACGGAAGGTTGGGGTAGATTATTACGTTCTTGTTTTTCGAATTATGAGCAGTAATATCATCACTGCAAAAGTAGCAATTATTGAAATGATTTCTTGGCTGCCCCCATATCATAGGAACTGCCAATCTAAAGGCTTTTTTCTCCTTTTTGGACCGTTTTCTCAGATCTTCAACACACACATAAGATACCTTATGTGGCGCCCAAGAATTATCTTAATCACCAAGTTTAGATTCAAAGTATGATAGATAAACCTTTCCCACAACGTCTGTAATGTTTCTTTGGTGTTTTTTTAATCACAAATTCACCACAAATAATACAAAAAATGTCAGCAGAGTTCTGACAACTACGATTAGACATAGTACTGTGCACATGTACAGGAAACGGGAAAGTGACTTTAGGTTGACAGTAAGCAAAAGATCATTTGTCAACACAAAAGAAGAACCGACCTTCTTTGCCAGCAAATGTTGTTCAGCAGTGCGACCAAGGTCATCTACATTCATTACACGTCCATTTTAAATTATTTTACTATTTGAAAGCTATCAAATGCTTTTAAACATCGCTTAATTTAATAAATCTAACCGTATAATGTGAAGAAATGGTGGGTGATACAGTTTTTAAGTATAAAAACATAAGAATAAGGTATTCCCAGCAAAAACGTTTTTCCATCGTTGGCCTATGTAATTGAATTTCTTAAAGGCCCACACAATAGAGAGTGGTAGAGTAACTGCGTTCACATTCACTAAGTGTGTGGCTCGCAAAACTAAAAATTTTCACCTGTTCTTGTTCTCTATTCTTTACATTTTGAAACAAATAACAGCGTAATCCATAGGATAATGTGTCACATGTCATACAAAAATCTAAATTAAAATCGGGGTGATCCAAAATGTTTGCGTTAACCAAAGCATGTTTAATACTATGGTCAGATCATATCCACATCGGATTCTCTTTTAGTAGGTTCCATAGATGATTGCTCTTTAAAAGTTAGTGTGGTAAAAGTCGTCGAAAGGAACAACAAAGTCCAATGAAAGATCTCTATTGCATTCTAGTGCGTGGACTAGGAAAATTCCTGATTGCGTCTAACTTACCTGGGTCATGTCGTATACCTTGAGCATTAATAATATGTACAAGATACTTAATTTCACTACAACCAAAATTTCGACTTTTTTGATTAGCTGTCACTCCGGCATGTGCGAATTCATGCAGAATCTTTTGCGAAGTATCAGTGTGTTCAGACGAAGCCTTACTAGCTTTGGACAGGTCATCAATGTAGTGAGTAACTGATTCAACCATTTCAGTATCAAGTACAGTATCCAATGCGATGATGAACACGCCTGAACTGACGTTCAGACCAAAGGGAAGGTCACGAAATTGACGGCCAAGCGGTTCTAGGCTCTTCAATCCGGAAGCGAGCGACTGCTATGGTCGCAGGTTCGAATCTTGCCTCGGGTATGGATGTGTGTGATGTGCTTTGGTTAGTTAGGTTTAAGTAGTTCTAAGTTCTAGGGGACTGATGACATCAGATATAAAGTCCCATAGTGCTCACAGTCATTTGAACCATTTTTTGATAGGTTCATCGCATCAATGTGAATGCAGTATACTTTTTAGACTCTGGCGTGATTGCGACTTGCCAGAACGAATTGGTCAATTCTATTGTAGAAAAATACTTCGAATCTAAAAATTTAGGGAGTTGCTCCTCTAAATATTCAGATTTCGTGTGGACAGGCAAAATAATCTCATTAATTGCACGAGCATCCGAAACAACTCTGATATTGCCGTTGCGTTTCTTTACAAGTAAAGGGATGCAGTAAGGTGACGTTGCAGGTTCCATGATTTTCCAATCTAACATTTGTTTCCACTCGTGCCACACAGCAGGTCGTTGAGATAGTGGCACATTATAGGTTTTGTCGAAGAAAATATGGCGAGGCTTAACTTCTATTTTGTACAAATATTTGTTGATCACACCTGGTCTTTTAGCCAAATACTTGTATATACGTGAACAAAACATCATAACGTTCATTACGTTCATCATGTATGATAGCTGTGGTTTCTGATAACTTATAACTTATTAATGTCTTCAAGTCCTCAAACTCGGCATCAGGTGAGTGGGTCTTTGTGTCAGCATCATGAGGGTCCTATATTAAATGAATCTTGTACCCTGTACAATATTTATCGTGCTTCTGTGTCATGGTATCCATGTCAATTGAAATATTACTGCCCTTGTCTATAAGTATACATTCACGTTGGAAGAAGTCAAGAGTGCTGGCCCCCTCACACAATATGTCTAAACCTAAAATACAATCAGTGACCAGGTTTTGGACGACAAGGAATGGTCAGTGTATGATTTCATTACCTACCTTGACTGTCACAAATACCTGTTTCTTAACCCTAGAAGACTTATGGCCTACAGTAGTTAAAATGTTACAGTTTTGGACAGAATACTCTGGTGGAGGTTCAAACTCACACATTATCTTCTAAAGATTATAGGACAAGACACTAACAACACCAGTAGTTGAGGCCAAAACAGTTTAATTGGATGATGAACGACATTGAGTGTTCTCTTGTAACAGTTCATCAGACAAGTTTTCGTCATGATTACACCTTATGAATAATAGTTGTTGCTGTTGTAAGTAGGTTGTTTAGGTTTTTACATTGGTAACGCCACGTAGCGCTCTGTATGAAAATCACTGGATGTGCTGTGTGCAGTCTGTGGCTGGTTGACATTGTTGTAATATTCGCTATTGTAGTGTTGGGCAGTTGGCTCTTAACAGCGCGTAGCGTGGGCGGTTGAAGGTGAGCCGCCAGCAGTGGTGGATGTGAGGATAGAGATGGCGTACTTTTGAGAGCGGATGATATGGACGTGTGTCCATCAGAGGCAGTAAATTTGTAAGACTGGATGTAATGAACTGATTATATATATATATATATATATATATATATATATATATATATATATATATATATAATGACTTTTGAACACTATTAAGGTAAATACATTGTTTGTTCTTCATTAAAATCTTTCATTTGCTAACTATGCATATCAGTAGTTATTGACTTCAGTAGTTAGAATCTTGTATTTAGCTCGCAGTATTGACGCTAGCTGTATTGCAGTAGTTTGAGTGACGAAGATTTTGTGAGGTAAGTGATTCATGAAAGGTATAGGTTATTCTTAGTCACGGCCATTCTTTTGTAGGGATTATTAAAAGTCAGATTGCGTTGCGCTAAAAATATTGTGCGTCAGTATAGCGTTGATCAGAATAAGTAAGGAGAGTAATGTCTGAATACATTCAGTTTTGCTCAGCTGTTTGAATAGCAAATAATGTATGAGGTTTATCAGCACAGTCATTCATAAATTATTCTAAGAGGATGTTTCATATGTCGACCCTTAGCCGAGGATACCTCACTGGAATCTTCTGATTCTTTTCTTGTAGTTTGTGTAGTTAGTGTAGCTATTGTTTATTGCTACCGCGGAATTATAAAGAGAATTTCCTCTGTAGTTGTAGTTTTTCATTGTTGTACAGTAAAACAGTTGTGGCATGCATGTAGATTTGCACCAAGTATTTCGCAGCTGCACTAGCAATATACGAGATATTATTTTCAGTGCTATGTTAATGTGTTTTTTTTTTTTTTTTTTGTTTTGCTCTTCGAATTGTGCTTTTCTGTGTTATCGTGTGAAATGTTGCGACAATAATGGCGTGTGAAAAACGTAATACTAGGCTCCAAAGTAAACTGAGAAATGACAGTGAAGACGAAAGCAGTGTGTTAGCGCCACCGAGTAATGAATAAACTAATGTTCAAAGTAGGAATTTGGTAATTGTGCATAGTGAAATGGAGCGGGCTGCAAATAATGGTGTAGACAGTGAAACAATTAGTGAACAGGGAAGCATTATCGGTCGATCGGTCCGCAACAGCTCGTCTCACGGATCCGAAATCACGGGACAGAATCTTGCAAATACTGTAGATTCAGGTTTTGCGTCTTCGCCGTTTTCTCAAATAAGTCACGACACATTTTCTGCTTTTCAAAATGCGAATATTGCCGGTTCAAATGCATTACCGAACTGCACTGAGGAACATGTTTCAGACACCAGTGCATTGTTATTAAAATTAATGCAACAAATGGGACAAAGGCTACAATATTAGACACAACGCTTGATCAAAATCAGAAACAAATGGGACAAAATCTTCAAAAGTTAGACACAATGGAACAACACCAGAGACAAACACAGCAACAGCTTCAAAAGTTGGATACCACGCTTGAACAAACACATGAAGGTTTAACTGCTGAGTTACTTAAAATCGAATCGAAATGGCAAAAAGTCTGTAATGACGTAAAAACACAAATTTGTGAACTTTTCCAACCTATTTTTTCGCGTCATGAAAATGCATTACAGAATCACGAAGCAGCCATAAAGGAAGTACAAACTATTGTTCATGAAATCACGACACCTTGCAAATTAAAACTGACTCAGTTGCATCTATCGATTCAGTTACGCTACTTGCAAAAACTCACGAAAACCTAAAGGACACAGTAGATACTTTGAAAACTCTGTCCCGTCAGAAAGACACATGGGGGAAATTAGCTCATAATCAGAGAAAGTAGTCGAACTTTAGGATCAGCTAAATAATTTATCTACGAAGGTAAATGATAATCTGAATGACACAAGACCTTTAGTCTTTAATGATACAGAAGAGTACGAACAGATTAGGAAATTCAAACAAAATCAGAAAAAAATTAATACGCAAAACCAAAGAGAAATCCGGGAATAACAAGTTCAGTTGACACAGGTAAAATATGAATTACATATTCAGAGGACACTCACGCTCCAATACGGGAAGAGGGACATAGAAATACGGAACAGCCACAAAATAATAACACAGGGCACTTCGCAAATTATGAAAGATATTGGCAAGGTGCGCCGAATTTTGAGATGGAACCGCCAACACGACGTAACAAAGACCGATATGCGACTCGCCGACACGATGATTTTGACTATAAGCTGTTCATTACTACACGAAAATTCAAAACATTTAAGAATTCCGGCAACGACATTCATCCATCTTCTATTATAGTTTCCCTCCCAACTGGTCATTAGAGCACAGATTAGAATTTATGTGTGGCTATTTAGAGAATGAACCAGCTGTAAGAATGCGATCGGTCATTCACGATTGTCACAGTGAAGGAGAATTTTATCTTGCCTTCCTCTCAGCATATTGGTCTCAAGCTACACAAGACTGAGTAAAACATAGCATCATAATGATGAAACATTACGAACAATCTGAATTTTCCCGTCTTGTGAAATATTTTGAAGACATGTTGCACAAGAATCAGTACCAGTGAAACCCTTACAGCCCCTCAGAACTCATCCGCATTTGCTTAATCAAATTGCCTGAACATTTACGACATACTATTTTGGCAGGAAGTTGCAAAGACGACATTGTAGCTTTTCAGGGACTGTTACGAGAATTTGAAATTGACACTGACAATCACGGGACACGAAAACAGGAACACAACAATTACAGGTCACATCCGTCACAATTCCGCGATGAAAGAAATAATAACTGGACACGACAAGGCTATTCGTACAACGCAAATCGTGAACAAAACAGACACCACCCATATGACAACCACTGGCAGAGTAATAGTTACAGAAAAAGATCGCAATTCGGTAGTAATGAATATGACAGAGACAATCATAGAAGCAGATAAAATGGCAACCAGAACAATTATTATCAAGGTAGACAGAATACCTTCAGACACAACGGTCGTCCACACAGTTACGACTCAGGGAGAAGTTCTCCACCACATTACCGACAAGAAATTAATTACAGAAATTACCGACATGACGACGAACGATATAATCCTAACGACAGACCTGAATTTCATCAAAAGTGGCGGGATTCAAACAGGGCAGGGCCCTCTCGACAAGGTGAACTTAGGTCTTCTAATCCCAATAACGATGTGCGCCAACAAAGAGACAGACCATGACTCACACCACTGTCAGCCACGTGCGCCGGCTGGCTCAGGGAAAAATAACATTGACGCTAACCTTGAGAAAAATTTTAGCATTTCTTACCGACGTATACAACATGGTAATTGCTTTGAAGTTGAAACTCTGCGAACTAGAAAGGGTAAAAGACTGCACCACATTTCACATGCAAAACCGTTTATTGAGAGACAATCTGCTTTTTACCTTAGTCTTTGCCATAAAATTTTTCACGTCACATTACTAGTATGCTTTGACACATATAGAAATTGTTAACATGCAACATTGGTTTAAAGTTAACTATTGAGTCAAGACCCTACGGAACTTACGTAAACAGAAATTACGAATGCATTGTTATAGTGAACAGACCACACAGTGTTGTTATTTGTACATTCTTGCTTGTTAGTTGCACGATTACGTAACGACTATAAGGCTCACATACTTACAACATTTACCGCTACTGCTAATGAGATTTTAATGCAACATTTTGGTTTACTTGAAAAGACATTCTTTATTTGAAGTACTTTCTGTGAGATTAAAGATGACTTAGTATTTCGTTTCTTTGACAGCTATACGGTTATATCACAACGCTACTAATGAGTGACACAATTTACATTGCTGCTTTTGTGCTGTATCTGTTTTATACCTGCACAGTTTTTCAGTATCAATCTGGAAAGTAAAACATGTTTTGGTAGTAACTTTTGTGGTATAGCTACAATGAGACAGCCTTTTTTGTAGCACAACAATACGTTACATTGTAGTACTTTCCTGATCACGGTACTGTACGTAATAACTACGATATCTATGCGCATAGCATTTCGCTTTTGTTAATTACGAGGTAAGTACTTTGACTTCCACAGAACTTTGCTTACGGACGACGATAATTGCGACACATGGCACATTTTTTTACCCTTAAGTAATGATGGAGATTATATTACAACAAGACGCACAATTTAGGGCGGCAGTACACGTATTTGAGTGATTACTTTTGTACTTAAAACATTTATTTTTAAAAATTTTTGAATTACACAGAAAGTTTTCCGTGATACATTTCATTCCATTGCTGTAATCTGTAACACCTGAGGGTACAATTACATTAATCTTCAGGGGGTACACGCCTACTTTGTGTGCTAAGCGTGTAGCGAGCGCTAGGAGCCCTAGCTAATACGTTATTTGCTTGTACAACTTTACACATCGGTACCATATTTCTCTAACACAGAATTACACAGCTATCTGATCATTTAACTGAGAGAGACAAACTTTTTTTTTTACTACATCAGTGTCACATGTTTACGCAATTACACAGTTGGTTAACTTTTTTAAAGTACATTTGAGGTAGATGACACTATTTAAATGAGCAGAGAATTTTTTTTAGGTTTTGAAATTATTGCAGAAAGCTACAACATTTTTGAGATTTGACTGAGCTGTTATGATGTTATTATTACGATGACGATGTGTATTATGCTGTTGAGGTATGTTTATGATCAATAAGCTGTTGCTATATGAGGAATTTGATTATGCTAAGTATTTATTATGATGAAATATTGAAGAAGTGTCTACGAATATGTATATGTGTAATAAACTGAGGAATAATGAGTAGTGGTTAGGGACTCTGATTTGTGAAAAAGGATGTTGGAAACCAAGACTCATACTTTAAGAGTTATGAAATATGTGTACATGCGTAAATGTTTCACAGTGCCGGCGAAAACTTTTTGGACACTTTTATATTTACAGGATTTTGTTTCTACACATTTGTAACGCCAATTCTCGACCTGTGAAATTTTTTTATGTGAGACTGTCACTGTAGCACAAACTGCTGTCGTAAATATTTCAGTAAGAAACCTAAGTGACCTTGACGTAATGCATTGTGGGTGCCCAGCTGTGCCACCTGACTGGAAAAAAGCCATTAGGTGGAGAGAAAAAGAGGCCATTAACCTGGCTATCGACATTACTTTGTAGAGAGCATCGCAAATATGCCACGCTCATTACTTGGAAACATATGATTACTCGTACTTTGTGCTACTTACTGATATTCTTATGAATTGATGGGAAATAATCTTACATCTGCACACCTGATTATGACAAGTGTCTTTCTACGAGAGTTGAGAGAATTTCTACTGACTTATGAAATGCCACATGGCTATTGAATGATGCTTTGCGCTTTGCTTTACATAGTTGCTTATTTCATTTGATATTTGGTTTCCAGCTGTGTTGCAGCATTGGTTTTATAAAATTAAATTAAATGCATTTGCTAATGTGAACACTTTCTGTCAGCAAATCTATTAAATAATAATTTTATGACCCACATTCATCGAAAAAGGAGCACTGGGAAAGGAAAGGGCAATAAGAAGGGTCTAATAACAATACCTGCATACATAAATTTCCTTTCAAGTACTTGGTAATATTTTTTTACAAAAGTTGTTGTGGTGCACCACTATAATTACATAGAAATTAAGATGTGAATAGACATTTCCCCTATCTGCAGTGTTGTCTTTAGTGTATTATTATTTAGCTTGAGCTTCGTCATGTTTAGATTTAAGTTACTGCATTTGCTGCTGCTGTTTTCCAGGCATAGTGTTACTGAATTTTACCTTGTGTTAAGCCAGTTTTACTTATGATTAATTTTTCTTGTTTGCTGCACTTTGCCTTATATTAGTTGTAATATTGCAATTGCTTTGCTAATTTAGATATACTGCTGCTTGCTTTGCCAATCTGCATGTTTTTGTCACTGTTATCGTGTTAATTGTTTTGTGCTGCTGCATTGCCTCATCCCTTAGTTTACCGTCTGAGCCCAGTAGATTTTAAGCTTAAGAGGGGGTAGGCTATACAAGAGAATGAGTTGTGATGAATTGGAAGAAATGCATTGACGAGGTATAAAAAAAAGGGAAATAAAAGGAAACATCTATGAAATGAAGTTTTGGGTTGGACTGCAGTACCAAATGTCACACTGAAAACAAACCCTGACCTGTCCTTTTGTGTTATTCCACTATGTGTCTGTGTACCTTGTGTATTTGTGTTCATCCTGTCTTTATGTGTTTATCTGATAAGACTTATGTTGTAAAATTTTCCTAATACTCAGCTACATTCACTATGATGAGGAATACTGTTATCCTCAAGTATAATTTGCATTTATAATATTTTATTTACTTTGTAAAGATGTTTAGACACTATTTATTCTGTTTTGTTTTAATGCTCACGTGTGAAGTTGATGTTTCGAAAGTTATTCTGACCTTTTATGTATTTACTTATGTCATAATTCCTATAACACTGATGTATATGTCTATATCTATTCTTTTGTAAAGGCCATATTACTACAAATGTTATCTGTATTGTTAAGTTCTGTAATGATGTATATTGTACCTTTGTAATTGTATTCTTAGGTTGAAAATTTATAATGATGTAGACACCAGTTCTTCAAATTAAGTTTCCTTTCACTGAACACGTTTCTGTTGGTCATAGTATATGCAGAATATGTGAGAAGTTGGCACTGTTAGTGTTTGCATGTGTGTTAATAATTCAGCAAGGAATTGGTTAACAGCATTGCTGGTTCTAAGGACTTTTCCAAAATACTTTGTGAGTGCACAAGTGGTGGTTTATGGACTTGCTATATTGTTTGCAAGACTCTTCGATGGTGATTGTGCACCTGATTGTGCACCTTCACAGTCGCGACAGATGGCTGCTGGCCGTCTCTACAAGGACTACAGTGGGTCGGCATCTTTGATGGCTCCGTTGTGACCCATTACCTGCCTGCATGTCAAGAGTCAGCACTGTCTTTCCGTTGGGAGGACAACACTACTTCTTCAAGACTGCATGGAAATCCACTACTTCCGTGTGCATTTTCTTTTACTGCTCAGACTTTGAGAAAAAGAAACACTGCAATTTCACTGTGACGAATGATCAGGAATGTCTTTATGGACTATGAGAAAATTTTAGCTTTTGTCCAACATTGTATCAATATGTGTGTGCATTCGATATCTTTGTTATTGTAAATATGAAAAAAGTTTTTCAAATCTGTATTGGCCACTGCCCAAAACAATTTGTAAATTTTTTTGTGGGGAGCATGGGGGCTATGTAAGTACGTTGTTTAGGTTTTTATATCGGTAACGCCACCTAGCGCTCTGTACGAAAATCACTGGATGTGCTGTGTGCAGTCTGTGGCTGGTTGGCATTGTTATAATATTCACTATTGTAGTGTTGGGCAGTTGGCTGTTAACAGTGCGTAGTGTTGCGCAGTTGGATGTGAGCCACCAGCAGTTGTGGACGTGGGGAGAGAGATGGCGGAGTTTTGAGAGCAGATGATGTGGACGTGTGACCATCAGAGACAGCAAATTTGTAAGACTGGATGTCATGAACTGATATATATATATATATATATATATATATATATATATATATATATATATATATATATATGGCCCTGCAGCCAAGCGACTAGCGCGAGGTTTGGTGTTCTCGTAAAGATAAGTTATTTTAGATTATAAAACACATAGATTAGTACTGATTACGTGGTAAATAAGTGTATTAGTGTGCCGTTTAAGTGTACCATTAAAGGTTTCATTTCTCATTACGTAATATAGCAGAAAACGCGAAAAGACCGTACAGTCGTATTTTCTGTTTACGTTCTGCTGCAGCAAATCTATAGAATTTCGTTTAGTTGTTCCTTGCTCTCTCCAGCAATTTAACTTAGCGTACCTCTTCATTATTTAACTAGCATTTCCGGAAAGTAGCGTAAAGTTTAACTTGTTGTTTCAGAAACTTTGCACTTTTGTTTTTGTTTACACACAGTTGCGTATAGGCCAAATTTGTGTAACCATATTTTCGTGTTTATCTGTAATTTAACTGACTTATTCTTAATAAATTATTTGGTTTATCATGAGTGAAAAGTGCTTGACTTGCCGTAGAATTGTTAGGTCGGGGCTTTGGTGTGATGGGTGCTGTAGTTTTTTCCATGTGGGTGACTGTAGTGGCGTGGGAATAGGGGAAGTAAATGAGACTCATCAGTGGTTTTGTAGGATTTGTAGTAGAGATAGGAAGATACTGGAACAGGAGGGGAAAATTGCTGCCCTTCAGGCTGAGTTAGACAAGGCCAGGGGAGATCTTGACAGGTTAAGGAGGGAGAAGGGTAAAGAGAGGTGGGAAGTGGCAACAGGCAACAGGAGGAACAGGCCTAGAACTTTGTCTGACAGCTTTATGGTGAATGTGAAAAATAGATTTGACCTGTTGCTTCAGTTAGAAGCTGGTGAGCCTCAAGCAGTTACAGGTGTAGACAGGGCACAACAAACTTTCAGCAGCAAATTGAAAAGTAAGAATGTAGGGAAATCAGTAAAGAGAAAGAAAGTGTTGTTGTTAGGTAGTTCCCATGGAAGAGGTGTTGGCCAACTCTTGCAGGATGAACTAGGATCAGAATACCAGGTCACCAATTTTTTTAAACCTAGTGCTGGTCTGGAGCAGGTGACAGAGGATTTAGGATCACTTTGCAAAGATTTCACTAAGGAAGACACCGTGGTTATAGTGGGTGGGGCAGGTAACAGTATTGACAGAGATCCTGGGTACAGCATAGAGTGTGACCTGGCGAAGATTGCATCAGCATCGAGGCATACCAGTGTTGAGTTTGTATCTGTTCTTGGGCGCCATGACCGACCTCATTTGAACTCTTCTGTCAAGAGAGTTAATTTGGAGCTGGAACGGCTGCTCATGTCGGGTGCGGGGTCACACATTGGTGTGGTTCATGTTGATTCTGTCAGTAGGTGGGATTATACTAGGCATGGCCTTCACCTCAACAGGAAGGGGAAGGGTAAATTGGCTGGGGAAATAGCAGGAAAGTTAAAGGGGGGAGGCACTGTCATGAGTGGTAAAATACCAGTGGTTATAGGATTCAGAAAAGACCCTTTTTTAGGGTAGGGAGGACAGAAAGAAAACAAATTTTAAGAGAGGTTAGAACTGAGACAAACCTTCAGTTTGAGAAAGAAATCAAAAAACATAATTCCAGCTTATTACATCAACATAAACAGCCATTGGTTAAGAATTTTCAACTGTCAGCAGATATTTTAACTCCATCCAATTTTAAGTCAGTCAATGTGAAATGTCAGCTATCTTTATTGCATCAAAATATTCGAGGACTGAGAAATAAAATTAATGAATTAACTATCTGCATAGATGAATTAGAGTCTTCAAACCCAGCTCACATAATCTGCCTCTCTGAACATCATGTGACCACTGGTATAGAACTTTTAAGTGTTACAGGGTTTAGGTTAGCATCTCACTATTGTAGATCAGAAATGGAGAAAGGAGGAGTTGCCACATTCATCAGGAACTGTCATAAATTTAAGAACATAGACATTCATAAATTTTGCCTAGAACAGCATATGGAAGCATGTGCAACAGAATTAGATTTTCACAAAAAATCTTTCATAATATTAAGTGTATATCGAGCACCTGCAGGTAACTTTAATCTGTTTGTAAACCACCTTGAAGCTGTACTGGCCCATTTAACAACCAAAAACAAAGAAATAGTGGTTGCTGGTGATTTCAATGTAGATTTCCTTAAAGACTCTCCCAATAAGAACCTATTTGAGTTAGTAACACTATCATTCAACTTAATTCCCACAGTAAAGTTCCCCACTAGGATAACCACTTGCTCACAAACAGCCATTGATAATATCTTTATAGAAAAGTCAAATGAACAAAATTATATTACAAAACCAATAGTCAATGGCCTCTCAGACCATGACATGCAGTTCCTTCTGTTAAATGTTAATACTGAACAGGATATAAAATCTGTTAAATCTGAGCTCAAGAGGGTAATCAGTAAGCCAAAAATTGATTATTTTAGGACACTCCTCAGAGACATTCACTGGACTGATGTTTACAGTGCTCATGGCATGAATGAAAAATATAACATTTTTGCTAATAAAGTGCTTACCTTATTTGAACACTGCTTTCCCCCAAAACTTACCAAGGTTAGAGCAAAATCTACAAAGAAGCCATGGATTACTCGAGGAATAGGGGTATCTTGTAAAACAAAAAGAAAACTGTATCTGTCAATCCGAAACATTTCCAATGTTGATGCTATAGCACATTATAAGAAATACTGCAAAATATTAAAGACTGTAATACGGATGTCAAAGCAAATATATTACAAGGAAAAGATAGTCATATCAGATAACAAAATAAAGACAATATGGGATATAGTGAAGGAGGAGACCGGTAGAACCAGACATGAAGAGGAACAAATAGCATTAAGAGTAAATGATGCATTGGTGACAGATGTGTATAGTGTTGCAGAACTTTTTAACAAACATTTTATAACTGTTACTGAGAAGATGGGGTTGTCAGGTTCGGTAGATGCTGCTATGGATTACCTTAGACCAGACATTTCAAGTAACTTCCATAATATGAATTTGACCCTCACTACCCCAACAGAAATAATGTCCATCATAAAATCTTTAAAATCAAAAACATCTAGTGGGTATGATGAAATATCAACAAAGTTAATTAAAGAATGTGATTCTGAGCTAAGTAACATATTAAGCTATCTGTGTAACCAGTCGTTTATCAGTGGAATATTTCCCGAATGGCTGAAATATGCTGAAGTTAAGCCACTGTTTAAGAAGGGAGATAAAGAAATAGCATCAAATTTCCGTCCAATTTCACTGTTGCTAGCATTCTCAAAAATTTTCGAAAAAGTAATGTACAGTCATCTTTATAACCATCTTATCTCAAATAACATACTGTCAAAGTCACAGTTTGGATTTCTAAAAGGTTCTGATATTGAGAAGGCTATCTACACTTACAGTGAAAATGTGCTTAATTCATTAGACAAAAAATTGCAGGCAACTGGTATATTTTGTGATCTGTCAAAGGCATTTGACTGTGTAAATCACAATATCCTTTTAAGTAAACTAGAATATTATAGTGTAACAGGAAATGCTGCAAAATGGTTCAAATCTTATATCTCTGGCAGGAAACAAAGGGTGTTATTAGGAAAGAGACATGTATCAAGCTATCAGGCATCATCCAACTGGGAACTAATTACATGTGGGGTCCCACAAGGTTCCATTTTGGGGCCCTTACTTTTTCTTGTGTATATCAATGACCTTTCATCAGTAACATTACCAGATGCCAAGTTTGTTTTGTTTGCTGATGATACAAACATTGCAATAAATAGCAAATCAAGTGTAGTCTTAGAAAGATCAGCCAATAAAATATTTGTAGACATTAATCACTGGTTCCTAGCCAATTCTTTGTCACTAAACTTTGAAAAAACACACTACATGCAGTTCAGAACTTGTAAGGGGTGTCCCAAGAGTATATGTCTAACATATGATGACAAGAAGATAGAAGAAGTGGACGGTGTTAAATTCTTGGGATTACAGCTTGATAATAAATTCAACTGGGAGGAGCACACCACAGAACTGCTGAAGCGTCTTAACAAATCTCTGTTTGCAATGCGAATTTTGTCAGACATAGGGGATATAAAAATGAAAAAGCTGGCATACTATGCTTACTTTCATTCCATAATGTCGTATGGGATTATTTTCTGGGGTAATTCATCAAGCCAAGCTAAAGTTTTCCGGGCACAAAAACGTGCAGTAAGAATTATATGTGGTGTGAACTCAAGAACATCCTGCAGAAGCCTGTTTAGGGAACTAGGGATACTAACTACAGCTTCCCAATATATTCATTCCTTAATGAAATTTGTCATTAAAAATATATCACTTTTTCAAACCAACAGCTCAATTCATGGAATCAATACTAGAAATAAGAATAATCTTCACAAGGATTTAAAGTCACTTAGTCTTGTACAAAAAGGTGTGCATTATTCAGGAACACACATTTTCAATAACTTGCCAGCAGCCATAAAAAGCTTAACAACCAATGAAATTCAGTTTAAGAGAAGCCTAAAGGATTTATTGGTGGCCAACTCCTTCTACTCCATTGATGAATTTCTGAGGAAAACCAACTGATTTGTATATAAGTACAACATAACTTCTGCACAATTTCAGTGCAGTAATGTGTTCACTGAAAATTTGTGTGTGTGTGTGTGTGTGTGTGTGTGTGTGTGTGTAAGTATAATCTAACTTCTGCACCATTTCAGTGCAGTAATGTGTTCATTGTAAATAAGTATTACAGTAGTTGTATTACATGTTTCTTACCTTATAAATAAATATAAAACTTTTTTATTTTAAATTCAGTGCAATAGTATTTGTAAAATGACTCTTAGTGTTCATTAAAAAATGACGATCATTCCACTTGGGACCTGTGGAATGGTACATTAGCTTATTTGTTTTAGTTTAAATATTTGTCATGTATTGTTGTTTTTCTGACATGTTCCACATCCTGGAGGACCTCCTCACTACGGATCAATTGGAATGAAAGTAAATCTAATCTAATCTAATCTAATCTATATATATATACAGGGCGTTTCAAAAAGAAAGAGCAGATTTCTAACATTTATTTCTCAAAAACTACAAATGATAGAAACACAATTCAAACGTTTCTTGTCAGAGAAAGGTTCAAAGTTTTTCAATGGTCCGCGCAGAAGTTCCATGCAAATCCGCAGTGGCGCTGGCGTTTGTTTGTAGGAAAATGGCGACGACACCACAGGAACGATCATTTTGTGTGCTGCAATTTGCAAAGTTAGAGTCCATTGTTGGTGTGCAACGTGCATTCCGCCGTCAATTCAACAAACAGCCGCCTCGTCATAAGCAAATTTATGAGTGGCATCACAGATTCGTAGAAGATGGTTGCATCTGCAAGCGAAAAAGCACGGGTCGTCCACGCACATCGGATGAAAATGTCGAGCGTGTCCGTGCAGCTTACGAAAGGAGCCCTAGAAAATCCACGACACGGGCAAGTCACGAACTAAACATGTCTAAAACAACGGTATGGCGCGTTCTGAGTAAGCGTCTGCACATGAAGCCGTACAAACTGCAGTTATTGCAAGCATTGCGTCCTGACGACCACAACAAAAGGTTCGAATTTTCAACTGCAATTCTACAGGACATGGAAGAGGACAATTTTGCCGAACGATTAATTTTTTCAGATGAATCAACGTTTCACATTTCTGGTAAAGTTAATCGGCATAACGTACGAATTTGGGCGAGTGAAACTCCGAGGGACGTTATTCAACATGAAAGAGACTCACCAAAGGTTAACGTCTTTTGTGCAATTTCGGTAAACAAAGTTTATGGACCTTTCTTTTTCATGGAGAAAACTATCACAGGAACCATTTACCTGGACATGTTAGAAAACTGGCTATTTCCTCAACTTCAGGAAGATTCAAATCACTTCATCTTCATGCAAGATGGCGCCCCACCACACTTCTCTGAACCTGTACGACGGTACCTAAATAACACCATTCCAGGACGGTGGATTGGAAGAGCAGGAGCACAAGATCAATGTCATCGTCTGTGGCCTCCCAGGTCACCAGACCTTACTCCCTGCGATTTTTATTTGTGGGGGTACATAAAGGACTGTGTTTATGTCCCACCTATGCCCGCTACTCTTCAAGAGGTACGACATCGAATTGTTGCGGCCGTGAATTCGGTAACTAAAGACCAGTTGCGTCGTGTGTGGCAAGAAATGAGATACCGGTTTGATATTTGTCGTGTAACAAATGGTGCTCATATTGAGGTACAGTTTTGATATTTGTTGTGTAACATTTGGTACTCATATTGAGTGAAGGACCGTTGGAATTGTGTTTCTATCATTTGTAGTTTTTGAGAAATAAATGTTTGAAATCTGCTCTTTCTTTTTGAAACGCCCTGTATATATATATATAATGACTTTTGAACACTATTAAGGTAAATACATTGTTTGTTCTTTGTCAAAATCTTGAATTTGCTAACAATGCCTATCAGTAGTCAGTGACTTCAGTAGTTAGAATCTTTTATTTAGCTGGCAGTATTGGCGCTCGCTGTATTGTAGTGGTTTGAGTAACGAAGAGTTTCTGAGGTAAGTGATTCATTAAAGGTATAGGTTATTGTAATCAGGGCCATTCTTTTGTAGGGATTATTAAAAGTCAGATTGCGTTGCGCTAAAAATATTGTGTGTCAGTTTTGTGTTGATCACAATAAGTAAAGAGAGAAATATCTGAGTACGTTCAGTTCTGCTCAGCTGTTTGAAAAGCAAATAATGTAAGAGGTTTATCAGCACTATCATTCATAAATTTTTCTAAGGGGATGTTTCACTGTATACGGCTGTCAGGTACATGATCATTGTGTTGTTACAATGTGGGTGTGTCAAATAATAAATTTAAATTGAAGTCAGACCCTAAATTTTCCGTAGCCAAGACCTGGGGCACACTAGTGACTATTTTTAGTTTGATGTCCTCACATTTATAGTGGGTGCAGGCACAGACGGAAGTGGAGCATCACTAGTTACTTCGATAATATTTATATTTGGGTATTGTTTGTTCTAGTCTCCGAACTGGGGCGGTCGTTGTGTTTTCATGTTTTGACTCACCTGCGGGTTCGTAGATACATTCCAGTTTTCCAGTTTTGAGTTTGCATTTGAGGCGGCGTGAATTGCCAATTGTTTTGCTGCGGTGGTGTCGCAGTGTTTTGATACTGAGCAGCGTAGTTGCTGTTAGTATAGCTCTGTTGCTGGTCTGATGGTGACTGAGAGTTATTTTTGTTTCTCTTAGAAATTTTTGTTACTATTTTGATAATTATTATTACCATTGTACTTGGTGTTGCGCCATATCTTATTTGGATTGCCTCTTTGTAGGATAAGTAGTGTTATTGTTGCTGTTTGTGCTGTGGTGAGTTTGTTGGTTCTGTTGTGTATATAAATTTGCCATGTGAAGAGGTTGATTCTGTTGGCTTGGGTGTGCGACAGCAGCAGGTGCGCCGGAATTGTGTAGGCTACCCTGCGTATTTTCATAGCGCTGGTGCAAACATTGTAGTAATTGTTTGGCCGTACGGAACGCTGGTCCTCGTATAAAGCATATCAGCAGAATCGAGCACTATGAGAAAATACTCTGCTTCGTTGTCTGTGATATGCAGAAGTTTTTCTTTGGTATTAAACGGCAGTCTTGCCTTCAATGCGCGAAGGATGTCCCTCTTTGCAAATATGTCCCATATTTAAATATTTCTCAAAATATCGGTGCAAATTGCCGTGCTTAGGACTGAATGGTTCAGGATCCACAATCAGCCTACGAAGTCGTTCCTGTACAGATTATGACCAAAATTTAGATAAAAGGGCTCTCTCAATTGTTCGTATGTGACGCATCTGTCATGTGCCAACCTCGATTTAGACATCGGCAATACGCAATTTTGTATCATCGAGCACTGCTAGATAAGATTCATCTGAGTAACTACAGACTCTCATATTTTACTGAGATTGTCCACTTGTGCTTGGATATCTGTCACATCTTTATTTGTGTTTCCTTGTTGTAATGTAAGCTCTGAATATTCCGCGTAGAGGTCGGACACTTGTCCAGTCAGTCTGTTATTTATCTCCTCAACACGGCTACACAAATTGTCGTTTGAGGTTTTAAGTGCAGCTAAATCTGATTTAATTTCATCATAACACGTTTTTATCTCGTCATTAGCTGTTTTCAAATTGGTGCGTATAGACGTCATCTGTTGGTTGATACGTGCGTCAGTGTCCTGTTTTTCTTGTGTCATTTGATTCGTAATGGCAATACTAGTGATGTGCAAATGTTCCGCCCGCGCCACGCCGTTAGACTTGACGTCAGACATCAAAATGGGTTCGAACTAGATTTAGGCATATTACTGGTGGGCGGTCTATTTATGAAAATTATCTTCACCAGAGTAGTGAGTAATATGGCGCTCGTCAGTATTCGAGTCAACAGTAACGTCAGTTTTATTACTTAATGGCACATCAAAGTCGGATTGCATCTGTGTTTACAGTCTCTGATTCTACACCTTTGCTGATTGTTTTCTGGTCAATACCATGCCACAAGTGATGTATGACATTTAAAATTTAAACTCGTATGTGTAATCAGAATAAAAGTAAAAATTAATCTCGCTGTGCGACAATATCTGAACAAGGAAATAAGTGTCGTAAGTAATGGTGGAATTTGGAACACTAATGGCTTCACGCCATATTACGTCGCACAGAACTAAAGTTGGCTATATTGTGAACTGATATAACTGTATTGTTACCCTCTATGAATAATGAAAATAATTTAGGAAACCACAATGTAGCTTAAAATCACTGCTATGGATATGGAAAATTGTTATAGGTCAACCATACAAGCTACGATAACACAAAGCGCTTGGGCGAGATTGCTGGTCTAAAGATGCGGTGCCTTACCTTGTATCCGCGATTGCAGCGGTCTCGTATCCAGTGTTTACTATCCAATAAACATGTAACAAAAGGAAGACAATGTAGTACATATAACAATGCGTCCAAACACGAAGTCGCCAATTTAATTTTTTGCTCGTTCGTGCCAGGATCGGGACAAAACAATGAATTATAGTAGTGAATATTAAATATCATACAAGCTCTCGGCGCTTGAGCATGGCTTTTTTTTCGTTAAAGGTCCGTTCATTTATTTTTTTAACCGTGTTTCTTCTCTCTTTGTTTTGATTAAAATCGGACTTCGTAATAAGACAGCACCCGAAGACGACGCTGGATCGAGCTGGACGACGCTTTACTCAGAAGTACAGAACCTTTTGCCATACCAAGTCACCAACCAGTCTTACAATAACTAAAGATACAAAATAAAACATACATAGGTTACTAATAACAGTATATTTAGAAATGTAACACAATGAAATTACAACACTTACATTTAGAGTCGTATCATGCAATTTCGAGTCCCGTTTGTTTGCAACTCGTGAATGTATTGATAAAATAATGTAGTATTAATGGCGGTGTGCCAAAATACGTCAGATTTTGACAGGACCTAGGAAACAAAAGGTGCCTGTTATCCTTCGAATCATCTGACGATCAAAGCACTTCAGATGTATCCAGCGGCTGCATACAGTCATTATACAGCCGTGGACTATATCTATGGCTCAAATTATTTCTTTATTTCATTACTTATAATTAGATTTTCTGCTAATAAAGGCCCAGGACGCAAATGCGCCTTTAAAACACCTACTTACAGGCAAGTTGCACAAATTACACCAATACACTAGAAAGGAAATACAAGCTATCCACTGAATTATAGACCAATATAATTGTTATAGCTTTGTAAGTTAATAGGACTTGGGATCGTATACTGCCATCCGACATGATGAAACGCATCGAAGAGAATGTTCTTCTAATATGTAAAAAGCACGGATTCGGAATATGTCGTTCTTGTGAAGCGCAACTGGCCCTTAATTCACACGAACTAATGAGTGCTGTCTATTGGGGATCTCATGTTATCTTCATATTGTTCGCAAGGTAGTTCTAATCAAATTGTGTGTGTGTGGGTATTGTCACAGTGTGGGATTAGAATCATGCTATCCTATCAGAAATGTCACAGTTCGTAGAAATTTACGGGAAGTCATGTAATGGAACTGCAATGATATCTGGGGTTTCCCAATGAAGTTTTACAGGCCATCTGTTGTTCTTAATTACGTAAAGGATCTAGGAGACAACAAGAGTACCGCTTTCCTCAGTTCTTCAAACAGGCGAACACCCATGAATAAAACGTGATCCGTCCTGAACAATACGTCGCACAACGATATAATCCATAGAGTGAAAACATCGAAAAATTTCAAAGAAGCGTAGCTCGTTTTGTATTACTGAGGAATGGTGGGGGCGTGAGGGGGGGGGGGGGGGAATGGGCACAGTAGCATGGGTGCGATGAGCAAGTAAGGGTGGGAATATTTCGAAGAAAGACGTTTATCCTTGCAGCGAAATCTTTTCGCGTAGTACGAATCACCAACTTCCTCCTCTTAATACCAAAATACACTAAACGAAAAAGATCGCAACACCAAGGAGCTGTGTGACATAAAAGAAAGTTTATAGACATGTTTCTATTATGTCTCTAGGATCACTCCACTACGAGGATACAAATCAACCGTACTTTAAATAGATGCTGTAACGGTCGTGAGCGTTAGTATCCTTTGAAATTGGACGCTTTGAGTTGATGTTAGTCAAGAATGCCTTTATGGCGACAAAGACGTCATTGTCAACGTCTCACTGAGTTTGAACGATGTAGTGTAATACTGCTATGAGAAGCTGACTTTCCCCTCTTTCATATTGTAGAAACCGTAGCAGAAATGTAGCCACTGCACATGTTTGCTAGCAGCGGTGATCATAAGAATGTACTGTCGCTATAAGACTTGGCTCCGGAAGGCCTAGTGCACTACCGAGGGGGAAGACCATCGTGTTCGGCGAATGGCTCTGGCGCATCGTATTGCATCTGCAGTACCAATTTGAGCAGCAGATGGCACCATAGTGACAAAATGAACTGTTACAGATCGGTTACTTCAAGGACGACACCGAGCCAGTTGCCTTGTAGTGTGTATTACACTCCCCTCAAACCACTGTCATTGGTGACTTCAGTGGGTTCAGGAGCTCGTTAGAGGTAAGGATGGAGGTTTGTTGTGTTTCCTCATGAAAGCTGGTTCTGCCTCGGCGGCAGTGATGGCTGTGTGTTGGAGGCCACATAAGGGCATGCAATCAACCTGTCCGAGTGCTAAACACACTGGACCCAAACCTAGAGTTATAGTCTGGGGTGTGATTCCGTATGACAGCAGGAGCGCTCTCATGGATATCCCACGTACATTGACTGCAAATTTGTACGCCAATCTGCTGTTTCGATCTATTGTGCTGTCACTCATAAACATCTTTCCAGGGGGTGTCTTAGAAAACCATAACGCCCAACCACATAACGCTATTGTATCCCAATATGCTCTACATAGTGTCGGCCTGTTGGCTTGCTCGATTATCATATCAGTCTCCACTCGGGAACATGTGGAACATAATCGGACGACAACTCCAGCGCCTGTGCTGCGCGGTATTAACCGAGCGGTCTGGGCGCTGCTGTCATGGACTGTGCGGCTGATCCCGGTGGAGGTTCGAGTCCTCCCTCGGGTATGGGTGTGTGTGTTTGTCCTTAGGACGATTTAGGTTAAGTAGTGTGTAAGCTTAGGGACTGATGAACTTAGCAGTTAAGTCCCATAAGATTTCACACACATTTGAGCATTTTTGAACTCCAGTGCCTTCCACAAGCGAAATTAATCGTCCCTGTATTGACCGACCACGTGCTACAGGCATGGAATTCTATCCCACAATCTGAGATGCGACACTTGTACAGTATATGCACGTTCGCATGCTTGCATTCAACATTCTGGTGATCACACCGATTAGTACTGTAAAAGTGTTTCACATTTGCAGTGGCTTATTTCGAGCTTACATTAACCTGTGGTCTTGCAGTTTATTCCCGTCACATCATTTCTCTAAGATAATTACTTTTTGGTGTTGCGATTTTTTTTTGTCAGTGTAATTTGTTGTCTCCTTCATGTATAGGGAGAAATAGCAACCCTAACAAAACAACAGAAATAATACCTCAGACGGAAGGATTAAGGCATTAATTTTTCCCGCGTGCAGTTCAAGAGTGCAATGGTCGAGAAACCCTGCGGAAGCTGTTCTATGAATTCACATTCAAACACAACGTGAGCTACGGAGTAATCATGTAGATAAAAAAGTGCGTGTAGTTGAATGAAATAGCCGTTGTGTATGCTACATTTAGATAAAAAATCATGTAATCGGATTTTTTGTAGTTTCATTACGTCACTTAGAAATAACATCATGCTTAATAAAACATGCTGTCACACAAACCACCTCAAGCATTTCAGTCCTTAGGTCTAACGGGATGTCAGCTTTTGAGTCTTCCCATCTTCAATGATCAGCAAAGTTTTTTGCTTTTACCTGTTGATGATGATGACGATGATGATGTTTGGTTTGTGGGGCGCTCAACTGTGCGGTTATCAGCGCCCGTACAAATTCCCAACCGTTGCTCAGTCAAATCACACCACTTTCATGAATGATGATGAAATGATGAGGACAGCACAAACACCCAGTCATCTCGAGGTAGGTGAAAATCCCCAACCTCGCCGGGAGTCGAACCCGGGTCCCCGTGTTCGAAAAGCGAGAACGCGACCGCGACATCACGAGCTGCGGCCTTACCTGTTGAGTTGTCCACGGGAAGCACACTTTTAAACTCTGCCTCCATAAGTAGCACGTACTCAGCTCTTCATATTTCGTCGCGTCTTAGGCTCTCGATATACATCTTGAACGCACACTATATGACGGTGTGGGCTACTATACGGAACTGAGCAGTGAGGAAGCACAGCGAGTGATTGCACATATCTAGATCTGTGGTGAAGACTATCCTTATTTCGACCTTGCACTTTACCAAAGTAATATGCAAAAGCAAATTTCTTAAAGCATTCAAATGATCATATTTCAAATAACTGCTTGCGGAATTCTGACCGGAAAATTCGTTTCCGCAAGTGTTTTTCAATTCCAAGTGTTTCTTTAATAGTTTTTAAGCTCTACTTAAATAGTATAAATTAACGAAAGTGAATAATCGAAGACACAACCAATTAATTAAGTAATAATCAAAATTAATACGTGGCATGGGCCAGTAGACTATTTCGGTAACTATTGGGACCACTGTAAAATGCTGGCGTAACTTTTTAAATGTTTTCTGTATCAATCCCGATTTATTTGTGTGTGAATGCAGGTATGGTTGTGATAATTGTAGAATCTTTAGATTTTGACTTTGTGTGGGTATTTCCAGAAGTAGAATATAGCGACTGTTTTACACCCTTCAGACCGAACTCAAGACTTAGATCCGCGGCCGCGTGGGATTAGCCGCGCGGTTTAGGGCGCTGCTGTCATGGACTGTGCGGCTGGTGCCCGCGGAGGTTCGAGTCCTCCCTTGGGCATGGGTGTGTGTGTTTGTCCTTAGGATAATTTAGGTTAAGTAGTGTGTAAGGTTAGGGACTGATGAACTTAGCAGTTAAATCCCATAAGATTTCACACACATTTGAACATTTGAAGTTAGATCCGTTGACTGCTATTGGCTCCTTTTGTAGAATCGTGAATGATGTTATCTTATAGCAGTATTGGCCATGAGACCTCTTATGAGGTTGATGGTCTGCTTGGTGCAAGTACTTCTACTTTACACTAATTTGCCGATTTTCGTGTCTTTTTCATAAAAATGAAATAGTTCTGAACATGGATTAAAGGTACATGGCTTTATGAGGAAAGTGATGTAGAGCAGTGCAAACATGAACAGAAATTTTATTTATTTATGTATTTTTGGGTTACCTGTCTTCTGACTCGTCTGATGCGGTCCACCACAAACCCATCTCCTGCACTAACATTCTCATCTCAGAGCAGCACTTGTGCCTGACATCCTTATTTACAGTTTTCACCTTCTATAGCTCCCTCTTGCGCAATGGAATTTATTCTCTGAACTCTTAACACAGGTCCTATTAAGAGAGGACAAGGCACTCTCTCACTTATTTTCAGTTTCAAGGCTATTCTTTAATGTTTTTATTACACCATTGACATTATGTTAGTGTGAAAAAAGAAAGTTATCAACATGAGCAGGCATTGATGGGACTAAGTACACTGTTAACGCATGTGGGATCCTTACGATAGCTCTCTTCCAAATAGTACTTTCTGCAGTTCAGGATAAGCAGGTCGTTTGGCTATTTGATAGAAAACCTTGTAGTGGACAGTTGGGGCTTGGAAGCCAGATGTGGCTGTTAGGGAGAGGTACATCTCAAAGCATTTATCGGGGACAAAGAGCTGGTCCAACAATTTCTCACACCGGAGTGCAGACAATGCTTTCGACTGAAGAGGCGAACAATTTTCTACCTGACCTACGGTCTGCTCCTTTTTGGTCACTAGAGGGTTAGGGGTGCAGGAGAAAAGTGGGTCGCCCATCGAAGGCGTTTTGACTTAGTTGAAAACGTCCATTGTATAAAGCGCTTTCGTCCATAAAAATTTGCAAGTTTCCATATTCACAATGGACCAGACGCTATAGATGGAGTCATCAGATAGTGTCGTCCCTCTGCCTGTTGAGATTTTGGGAAGCCTCCGGCCTTCAGAAGAATTGTAGGGTGGAAAGCAATATTTATGGTGCCTATGAAATAGTCTGTATTGGGACATAAAAGTACTTTTTTTAGTTTAGCTGAGGCCAATGCTCAGACATGCTGTAGCGCTCGGCCCTTCAAGATAATGATCTCTATAATAAATGTGTTGTTCACTTCAGGTCTACATGAAAACTCAGAACATGCTGCCTAAAGCGGCCATTGGAAAAAGAGTACAAGAGCGTAACATCTTTCCCTCCCTGCCCGGAAATTCAGAAGTATGGGATTGTCTGCTTCTCCAGCAGGGAAAAGGGTATTATGAACTTCGGTTACAATTAGCTGCCGGCCGGAGTGGCCGTGCGGTTCTAGGCGCTACAGTCTGAAACCTAGCGATCTCTACGGTCGCAGGTTTGAATCCTGCCTCGGGCATGGATGTGTGTGATGTCCTTAGGTTAGTTAGATTTAATTAGTTCTAAGTTCTAGGTGACTGATGACCTCAGAAGTTAAGTCGCATAGTGCTCAGAGTCATTTGAACCATTTTTTTTTTTAGAATTAGTTGGAAGGTAGAGCAGACAAGCTACAGGTGAGACATGCCACTCTTGGAGTTTCGTGATTGACATGAAACCTTTGTAAGGGCGGTTGAGTGAGGGCATATAGCGAGTTTAACAAGGTTTTATGAAAGGGACGAGTGGATGGAATGGGGCTTCTGGTTCACACTCCGGTCGGGAGAGGAGATTCTGCTCCTGACTCAGCAGAATGGATTTCAGTTGCGACCCTCGTCCTGAGCGATACTTCGCATTGGCACTGATCATAATTGGGGAGCCCGTAGTGATGTCTTAGCTGTACCGACACCTTACCCATGTAGGACAATTTGCTGAGCCGAGGACAATCTTTTTCCTATCAGATCTGCCGCCTTGACGTTTGTTCTCCGCGAATGCATTGCTTTATAAGTGAGTCAAATTGGTCCATTACATGACTGGCGAAAGCGAGTGACACATGCTGTAACTCGCTGAGATTTCAGTGCTATGAACATCAATGCTCTGCAGACGTTTGCAAAATGACCATCAACTGAGAGAGTGCCGTGCATCGAGAAAGGACAATAATATTGCTCCTGCGTCTTGTTACGGCAAACAGAATCACGGTCTCGCCATTTTTTATCAGTTGCTCCAAAGTACTATAACTTTTGTGAAGAATAAATCCAGCAAAGTCTATTCGGCGTTAGATAAATTCAGATTGCTTTACCTATTTTTTGAGCCAAAGTAAATAGATTATAGAGATAAATCTTAGTCTTTGCCTATCAAACACCAAACAATGAGTGCTAATTATTTTTTACTTCTATTTGTGTTGCCAACAGTTCATGATTTATGTGTCATCTCGCATAACTTGTGTTGATGGTCCTTTTGCATGATCAATAAACTCTTGCCATTTTATGTAAGAGATTAGTCTAGTGTTGATACATTAATCACCCATTAATAATTAACTACAGTAATGAGTTTTTTATCATTTCACTAAATTATTTCAAAATTCAGATATTATTTAAGATTCTGATAAATGTGATAATCTCCTGAGCAGGCTAGCAGCAACAACCACTGTCAGACGGCAGAATCAACATAGCACACGCGTTTACAGGTATATACACTACTGGCCATTAAAATTGCTACACCAAGAAGAAATGCAGATGATAAACGGTTATTCATTGGACAAATATATTATACTAGAACTGACATGTGATTACATTTTCACGCAATTTGAATGCATAAATCCCGAAAAATCAGTACCCAGAACAGCAACCTCTGGCTGTAATAACGGCCGTGATATGCCTGGGCATTGAATCAAACAGAGCTTGGATGGCGTGTACAGGTACAGCTGCCCATGCAGCTTCAACACGACACCACAGTTCATCAAGAGTAGTGACTGGCGTATTGTGACGACCCAGTTCCTCGGCCACCATTAACCAGATGTTTTCAGTTGCTGAGACATCTGGAGAATGTGCTGGCCAGGGCAGCAATCAAACATTTTCTGTATCCAGAAAGGCCCGTACAGGACTTACAACATGCGATCGTGCATTATCCTGCTGAAATGTAGGGTTTCGCAGGGATCGAATGAAGGGTTGAGCCACGGGTTGTAACACATCTGAAATGTAACGTCCACTGTTCAAAGTGTCGTCAATGCGAACAAGAGGTGACCGACACGTGTAACCAATGGTAACCCATACCATCACGCCGGGTGATACGCCAATATGGGGATGACGAATACACGCTTCCAATGTGCGTTCACCGCGATATCGTCAAACACGGATGCGACAATTATAATGTTGTAAACAGAACCTGGATTCATCCGAAAAAATGACGATTTGCCATTCTTGCACCCAGGTTCGTCGTTGAGTACGCCATTGTAGGCGCTCCTGTTTGTGATGCAGCGTCAAGGGTAACCCCAGCCAAGGTCTCCGAGCTGGTAGTCCATGCTGCTGCAAACGTCGTCGAACTGTTCGTGCAGATGGTTGTTGTCTTGCAAACGCCCCTATCTGTTGACTCAGGGATCGAGACGTGGCTGCACGATCCGTTATAGCCATGCGGATAAGATGCCTGTCGTCTCGACTGCTATTGATACGGGGCCTTTGGGATCCAGCACGGCGTTCCGTATTACCCTCCTGAACCCACAGATTGCAAATTCTGCTAACAATCATTGGATCTCGACCAACGCGAGCGGCAATGTCGCGACACGATAAACCGCAATCGCCATAGGCTACAATCCGACCTATATCAAAGTCGGAAACGTGGCATGCATTTTTCCTCCTTACACGAGGCATCTCAACAACGTTTCACCAGGCAAGGCTGGTCAACTGCTGTTTGAGTATGAGAAATCGGTTGGAAACTTTCCTCATGTCAGCACGCTGTAGGTGTCGCCACCGGCGCCAACCTTGTGTGAATGCTCTGAGAAGCTAATCATTTGCATATGACAGCATCTTCTTCCAGTCGTTAACTTTCAGGACTGTAACACGTCATCTTCGTGGTGTAGCAATCAGAGTGGCCAGTAGTGTCAGTCGAAGGCTTATAAGTTAAAGTTATTGCTGTAAGGGTGTAAACTTACAGTTGGCTGTAGCCTTTCAAATCAAACCGCAAGACCAGTGTAGTCTTGCACAACCATTCTGCCCCATTTTCTTGTCAGTAATTTCCATATTTCCATTCTTCCTCGATTCTCCACACAAACCCCTCATTCCTTATCAGTCAACCTCATTTTCAACATTCATCAACTCTGCCACGTATCAGACGTTGCTATTTCTTCTGTTCCAATTTTTCCGATTTCCATTATTCCTAACACACAATGTTTTGCTCCAGACGTACGTTTTCGAAAATTTCTACCTCAAATTAAGGCCTACGTTTGATACAAGTAAATTTCTCTTGGTCAGGAATGCCCTCTTGGCTGGCGTTTGTCAGCTTTTTATGTCCATCCATAATGGTAAGACAGAGATTTAGGAACCAGGTTTTAAATTGTAAGACATTTCCAGGGGCAAAGGTGGAGTCTGACCACAAACTGCAAAAAGGTGGGAATTTAAGGAGATGGGACCTGTATAAACTGAAAGAACCAGAGGTTGTAGAGAGTTTCAGGGAGAGCATAAGGGAACAATTGAATGGGGGAAAGAAGTACAGTAGACGAAGATTGGGTGGCTCTGAGGGATGAAGTAGTGAAGGCAGCAGAGGATCAAGTAGGTAAAATGACGAGGGCTAGTAGAAATCCTTGGGTTATAGAAGAAATATTGAATTTAATTGATGAAAGGAGAAAATATAAAAATGCAGTAAATGAAGCAGGCAAAAAGGAATACAAACGTCTCAAAAATGAGATCGGCAGGAAGTGCAAAATGACTAAGTAGGTATGGCTAACGAACAAATGTAAGGATGTAGAGGCTTATCTCACGAGGGGTAAGACAGATACTGCCTTCAAGAAAATTAAAGAGACCTTTGGAGAAAAGAGAACCACTTGTACGAATATCAAGAGCTCAGATGGAAACCCAGTTCTAAGCAAAGAAGGGAAAGCAGAAAGATAGAAGGAGTATATAGAGTGTCTATACAAGGGCGATGTACTTGAGGACATAATTATGGAAATGGAAGAGGATGTAGATGAAGATGAAATTGGAGATACGATACTGCGTGAAGAGTTTGACAGAGCACTGAAAGACCCGAGTCGAAACAAGGCCCCGGGAGTAGACAGCATTACATTAGAACAACTGACGGCATTGGGAGAGCCAGTCCTGACAAAACTCTACCATCTTGGGAGCAAGATGTATGAGTCAGGTAAAATACCCTCAGACTTCAAGAAGAATGTAATAATTCCTATCCCAAAGAAAGCAGGTGTTGACAGATGTGAAAATTACCGAACTATTAGTTTAATAAGTCACAGCTGCAAAATACTAACACGAATTCCTTACAGACGAATGGACAAACTGGTAGAAGCCGACCTCGGGGAAGATCAGTTCGGATACCGTAGACATATTGGAGGACGTGAGGCAATACTGACCTTACGACTTATCTTAGAAGAAAGATTAAGGAAAGGCAAACCTACGTTTCTAGCATTTGTAGACTTAGAGAAAGCTTTTGACAGTGTTGACTGGAGTACTCTCTTTCAAATTCTAAAGGTGGCAGGGGTAAAATACAGGAAGCTAAAGGCTATTTACAATTTGTACAGAAACCAGATGGCAGTTATAAGAGTCGAGGGCCATGAAAGGGAAGCAAGGTTGGGAGGGGAGTGAGACAGGGTTGTAGCCTCTCCCCGATGTTATTCAATCTGTATATTGAGCAAGCAGTAAAGGAAACAAAATAAAAATTCAGTGAAGGTATTAAAATCCATGGAGAAGAAATGAAAACTTTGTGGTTCGCCGATGATATTGTAATTCTATCAGAGACAGCAAAGTTTTTGGAAGAGCAGTTGAACGGAATGGACAGTGTCTTGATAGGAGGGCATAAGATGAACATCAACAAAAGCAAAACGAGGATAATGGAATGTAGTCGAATTAAGTCGGGTGATGCTGAGGGAATTAGGTTAGGAAATGAGACGCTTAAAGTAGAAAATGAGTTTTGCTCTTTGGGGAGCAAAATAACTGATGATGGTCGAAGTAGAGAGGATATAAAATGTAGACTGCCAATGGCAAGGAAAGCGTTTCTGAAGAAGAGGAATTTGTCAACATCGAGTATAGATTTAAGTGTGAGGAAGTCGTTTCTGGAAGTATTTATATGGAGTGTAGCCATGTATGGAAGTGAAACATGGACGATGAATAGTTTGGACAAGAAGAGAATAGAAGCTTTCGAAATGTGGTGCTACAGAAGAATGCTGAAGATAAGATGAGTAGATCACGTAACTAATGAGGAGTTATAGAATTGAATTGAGGAGAGGAGGAGTTTGTAGCACATCTTGACAAAAAGAAGGGACCGGTTAGTAGGACATGTTCTGAGGCATGAAGGGAACACAAATTTAGCATTGGAGGGCAGCGTGGAAGGTAAAAATAGTAGAGGGAGACCAAGACATGAATACACTAAGCTGATTCAGAAGGATGTAGGTTGCAGTAAGTACTGGGAGAGGAAGCAGCTTGCACAGGATTGGGTAGCATGTAGAGCTGCATCAAACCAGTCTCAGGCCTGAAGACCACAACAACAACAACATGCTTGGTATGTCATACAGTTCATTATATTCAGTAGATCGTGTAAGTCTTGTTCATTTTCACTAAGGACAACAGTGTCATCACAGAATCTTATCGCTGACATCCATTCACCCTGAATTTTAATCAAATTCGTGAACCTTTATTTTATTTCCGCAATTACTTCCTCAGTGTACAGACTGAACGATAGAAGCGAAAGATTGCATCCCTGTCGCATACCCTTTTTAATCCTAGCATTTCGCTCTTGGTTCTTATACGTATTGTATATTACTCGTCGTTCCCTATAGCTCACTCCTTTTTTCTCAGAACTTTAAACATGTCGCACCATTTTACATAGTCTATCGCTTATTCAAGTCAGCATATCCCATAAACTTACCTTCGTTTTTCTCCAGTCTTGCTACCATTGTCAGGCACAACGAAAGGACTTCCTTCTTGGTGCTTTACCATTCATGAAGTCATCTAACAAATCAATATTATGTTTTCCATTCTTCCATATATTTTTCTTGACAGCAACTTGGATGCATTTAGTCTTAAGCTTTCTGTCAGCCAGTTATCACACTTATCAGCTCTCGCTATCATCGGAAATGTGGAGACGACGTTTTCTCGAAAGTCTGAAGATACTGTAACACATATATCTAATAGAAGTGGGTTTATATTATGTATCTATGTACCTGCAATTATGAAGTGAGTATTCTGTGTTATTTAAATTCCTAGAAATGTGGCAAGAAAATCACATTTTTGTATTAATATATGAAAAAAACACAAAAGGATATGTTAAAATGATAAATTATTATAATATGTGTATGTTCATAAAGAGAAAATGTTTATCGAAAGCTGGTTCATGCTTAGGGCACTTGTATTTGTAACATGTAAGAGCTGTGGGAAAGTCGCACCGCAACGGAAGTGGCATGGCGTTATATAAAAGGTGGCCCCTTTGTGTAAACGTCAGGCAGTGGCTAGCCGTAGCACGGTACACTTCGACGGTGCTGAGAGAGGCAACTGGAAGCTGCTTTATAAAGGATTTACCTCAGATGTGGATCTGGCTACTATTTGATATTCTCGCCATAAAGAAATATCTCTAATATTTGGAAATTCCGACGCCAAGACGAGATTATACAGAGCATTCGAACATCAAGAGCCGTGAGTACAGTTAGCCGCTATGTCGCTTGCCACTGCTTCACAAACTTCATACATTCAGTAATGTATATAGGCATGGACCTGTTAATTTGTGTACTGTTTTATCAATAATCACAAAAACCAAAATTCGTGTCTGGAGCCATATTTTCTATCCTGATGAGGAACCTGTGCGGGGTCCTCACATAAGTGTTACTAAAACCGGGCATCCTGATTTAAATGAACAATTAAAAGTGATTTTTGTCTAATGTAAAAGGAATAGTAAATGTTAAAGTTAAAAACCACAAAAGTGAAGTTGGATATGCTTTGCTAAAGTATCCTTAGTTCATTACAAAATATAGTTTTGTAGGATTACAGTGCAAGATCGCGTAAATATTACTGTATAAAATACCTGCTTCACAGGTCATAAAAAGGCAAATACGTTATGCTCATTTTAAAGAATAATGTGGTTTTGATTCCTATCTTTAATGGTTCCATTTTGAAGTGAACCGAGTAGTTACCTTTTTTGAACTGTCTTTTCTACTGTAATATTCATAGAGTGTTTATAGTGAAACTATACTAGTTTATGGGACCCCATCATGTTCTCCACCTATTAGTTAAAAATTGGCCTATTATTATTGCTATTATTGTGCAAAATACAAGATACATAGGTCATAAAAAGGCAAATAAGTTATGTTAATTTTAAAAAATAGTGTGATTATGATTCCTATCTTGAATGGTTCCTTTTTTGAAGTTAATTATGTCCAGTGCTGTATTTTATTGTCTTCCAAAGGAAATTATTATCCACTCCAAGTGAAGTGTATGATTAGTTTATTTGAATTACTCTTTTCTACTGTAATAATCAAAGAACATTGACTAGTGAAACTTTAATAGTTTATGGGTCCCCGTCATATCCTTTACCTATTAGTTAAAAATTAATCTATTATTGTTGCTAAGGAAAACTGATACATGTCGAGGAGCTTAATCAGTGTATTTCTGATATTATTCATCTTTATTTGTTTTTGTATTTTCATGTCAGTTAAGGTAAAAGCTCCTCATATCCAAATTTAGTTCTGCACTTCATGCCATAACATTTCAGTATTTGGTAAAGTAATGCTCTTGAGTGTAGCTGTCATTAGTATCAGCGTGGTACAAATTTTCTTTCTATATTTTACTGGTGTGTGCATTACTGCACTACTGCTTCACACAGTTCAGATTGCACTGTGTCAGTTTGTATCCTGTTTGCCATTCAAAGGGAAATCTCAATGAAAGTGACTTCAATAACCAATATTTAATTTACTTAAACATATATTTCTAAATTAATGTGCCTAATTGTGCTGGCGAACGTTCATTTCTTTTCATTGACTTTGGATTTCACCGCTTTCATTGACTACCTAGGTTAAGGTCCGTTTACTGGTGCGTTCTAGCTATGCAGTGTCCCTCATATTTTGTTATTACTGTTCACTGCGCGTGCCATTATGTCGTAGTTTTAAAAAGATAGTTCATTTGATAGTTCACTTAAGGAACAAGAAGGGGGAAGTTTGATGGTTTGCTGCGGTGGAGGGAGACCGTAACCTCTGTGGTCCATGCTTGGTGGCCACCGGCGTATGAATAGTTTTCCCCTGTTTAACAAATGCTGGACGTCGGCCGAGCGGCGGCAGTTACTCGCCATTAGTACTCGTTCCTCGTGTTGACAATGCGGTCTGTTGGACTCTGATTGTTGGCAGCTAAGATGGGGCAAGCCTGAGTCCATCCTCTCTATTTATGTTCTTAGGTTGTTTAAGTATTTCGATGGCCTCTCTGATTTTGCATTTCGTCATAACGACATAACAGGATGTTTGGCCAATACACAGGCTTCACTGAATTTTATTTCTTTTCCGCAATCTTGCGCACAACGTTTGTAGCCAGTGGCCACAGCCATAAATCGATTTACATAGCCTTGTCGACGAACACAAGTACGCATGATAAGCAAGAAATAGACAAACTGTAGCCAACAGTGCACTTAAGCTATGCGAAAAATGTTGCTGACCGAATAGGCCAACACCTTCGCAGGGTTGAAGTGCAGTCAGTCTTCTACAGTGGTCGCAGGATCCAGGACGTGCTACGATCCACTAAGGAAAAGGTAGGTGGATTACATACTGCAGGCGTGACCAAGGTGAAATGCGAATGTGGAGAGGCATACATCGGCGAGACTGGCAGGCGCATTCGGGAACACGAGCGCTATATTCGTCAAAGGTAACAAAAAAATTCTGCAGTGGCAGAACATCAGCAAGTTTGCGGTACAGAAATAAAGAAAAGCCAAGCCTGTGTATTGGCTAAGCAGCCGGTTATGACGAGACACAAAATCAGAGTGGTCATCGAAGTACTTAAACACCCTAAGAACATGAATAGAAACGGTGGACTCAGGCTTGCCCCATGTGGGCGGCCAGCAACCGGAGCCCAACAGACCGCACTGTCAACGTTAGGACGTTAGCACTACATGCGAGTAACTGCTGCCGCGCGGCCGACACCCAGCACTTTAACAGGAGCCGACTTCTCATTCGCGGGTGACCACCAATCACGGCACATAATGCAGGAGCCAATAGACAACAGAGGTTACGCTCTCCCTCTACCGCAGCAACCAATCAAAGCTCCCGCTCCTACTTCCTTAAGTGATCAATGAAATGAACTTTGGTTAGAAATTATCACGTATTGGTATACGCAGTGAACAGTAATAACAAAATATAAGGGACACCGCATAGCTAGAACACATTAATAGACCCGAAAGAAACAGGCTGCAACCGTGACCGAAACGTTGGTTTCTCCAGCAGTAGTTTTTTACAATATGACGCTGTACCAAAGCCAGAAAAGCTTTATGTCTTCTGCTCACCAAGTTGGATAGCTGTTCGGTTACCAGTGAAAGCTTCCCGTCTCCTCTACATCTCTTTTGTTACGCAATCTTCCCATCTACAATAGCCTATGAAACCTTCCCTTAGAAGTTCTAACTCTTGCTTAATAATAACAAATGAAATCTTCCCTTTGAAATTAATTCTCTTTCTCAATCTTCACATACTAATTTAATTGCTGCTTATTAAAAGTGATTTTCTGATTATTTCGGCGAAACATAGAATGTGTCGTCGACGTGGCCCTCAGTCGTTACCTGCAATAACCCAAAACTGTTCCTTACCTTTTTTGCTCTTACTGGATCGCCATCTGACTGCTACATCGAACTGCGACATGAATATACTTACTCTGTTTTACTATACGCTATTAGCTGCTGGTGGGTTGTCATAATAAGTGGCTGTATTTATTTCCAAAGCTGACGTTATTATTTAATAGCAAAGCTGACGTTATTCTTTAATTAATTTGACTGAAGTTACGTAATTCATAGTTAAACTTTTTCTTGACAACGATAAAATTTTGCAAAGTTTTACGTTGATCGTTTTTGGGATGGATTATAATCAGTAATACAATATTGCTGGCAAAAATTAATTATATTCTGAATGAAATGATTTTACAAACGTTCAAATGGGACTTACCTTCAGTAGTCTTGAGTTTCTCAAAAAATTAATTCAATAATATTAGTTCCTCTTATGATAATAGTTAGCTGATGTCTCTGTACATCCGTTTATAATCTCTTGTAAATCATAGCTAGTGGCTGGCAGGCACGCCGCTCCTGTCAACCTCTCGCTTCAGACCGGCTACCGACTCGCTTCACTTCTCGCTTACTACTGACATCCTACGAACGCTAAAGTGCGGTCTCTCCTGCCAACAATGCTTTCTGGTGCAGATAATCCCTGCTACCATTACAAAATGTATCAATGCGCAGTCTTTCCCGATCTTTTCTAAAAATGTATCCATACGCGGTCTCTCCCACCCTTTTTAAAATTATAGCAATATGCTGTCTCTCTTGCCAGCAATACCTTGGTGCAGACATTCCCTGCTACCACAATTATTTCCAACATGACGAATATTAATTATTCCTACTTAATCCTATTAATAAAATACAAACGTCTTTCATAAATGGTGGTTTGACAATGGACAATAGGAATATACACGTCGTACACCAGTTCCAACCAATGTATGGAATATTAGCTATAAGGGCAATCGAAAGGAAACAAGATAGATGGAATAAAGTAAATAAACCCTTCATTATTTATTCAAAAGTAGTCATCACAAGTGTTAATACGTTTATCGCCCTGTGAGAAAAGGCGGTGAGTGGCTTCATGGAAAATTGTTTGCGGTTATCTACAAACCGATGATTGCACCAGGCCTGCACCTCTTCGTTAGAAACAAATCTAAGCCACGATTGTCTCGCTTAAAGGCTCTAAACACATGGGAGTCGCATGGGAGAGTCCGGGACAGTACAGAGGATGTGTAAGGGCCTCACAGCGAAACTTATGCGGGGTACTCGAAACAGCCTTGGGGGTATCTCAGCTAACAGAGCGGAAATCGTTTTGCTAAAATAAGTTCTTTATTCTAAAAGTGTATAGAGACGATTTTCCGGAGAATTGACAATCATGACAATCACTCAGACATATACTGGAGTTCACGCACTTCCAAGAGAAACAAACTAAACTGAATAGTACATATCTTAAGCCTCATGATTAGACTTCTCGGTCCCTATTTTGGTGTATATTACTGGAGCGGCATTGTTAGGGATATTGTTTTAAGTAGTTTAATCACCCACCTGAGTTATCTGAGACTGGATCAATCCATCTTCTCACTGCGTCACCACGTAATGCCGACAAGATTTCTCAGTGATGCCAACAATTATGATTTTAATTTACATTTGTCTTAATCACTGATAATTCGTGTCGGTATCTACTGATTACCTATACTGGAATATCTTTCAGATCTCTTCACGCTCTTAGTCTCATTATTTGCAAAAGTAACCTTTATCTGCTCAAACATTTGCTAAGCTAAATGTTTCTGTATGCTTTGACACCTCCGCCGCAGCCAAAGAAAAAAACACAACAAAAATGGCTTAAATCAAACTCAGGCACTGACTCGTGGTCTTGGGTGAAAGCGGAAACATTGACAGTACCTGGATCACTAATTGTATTCGCCGCTGTGTCGCAGCTTGTGGAACTAGTGCCATTTATGGCTTACGACAGAGTCAAAAGGCTCTGTAAACTGGAGCAGAAAATTAGTACTGAAATCTGAAGATTGTCATTACTGACTGAAACCGGTCATCGTCGAAGGACTTTATACTCTGATCAAAGATTGGAACAAGAAAACATTGACAGTACCTGGATCACTGTTTGTATTCGCGATTATGTCGTAGCTTGTGAAACTGGTGCCATGGCTGGTTTACGACAGATGTAAAAGGCTCTGTAAACTGAAGCAGAAAATCAGAACTGAGATCTGAAGATGGTCATTACTGACTGAAACCATTCTTCGTCAAAGGACTTTATATTGTGATCAAAGACTGGAATAAAGAAATATTGAAGCAAAAGCCACCAAATATGACGTCGGTTTTACGAGAAACTGTGCCGATAGCTTTGATAAATAAGCCTCTCATACGTAAATTTCAAGAAGATAATTTGAACTAAAATACAGCTTTTCTAACCTGTATGTTTAATTTATTTTCTGGATGCCTCTAACCAAATTCCGATATTTGTTTCATCTGTATATCCACACAACAAGATTAAAGTATATGGTAAAAATTTCACGACTAAAAGCTCCTTGCGCCGTAGTAATTTTGCAATGTGTCACCAGTCGGGGAGAAAGCGTACAGAATTTTCTTGTATAAGCCGAGCAGGTGAGTTTGACTAAGAACGAGGAACAAAGATATTAATCTCCCCTACTGTCGCTTCATTCAAGCCCAAAGTTCTGAATTGTTGCGTCAAACTTCTTTATGAACTACCCAGATAAAAGGCAGTAAAGTCAATTAAGAATTAATATTCTACGACACACGACGGGGGACGGATTTACGAAGTCTGCTCTTGCAGAATGAGGCTACCCTCTACAAAGTAGAGTAGAGCTTTCTCTGTCACATGGGATAAGGCGGACTAATTGAAGACAAGATAAGGAAACTACGGCATGAAAGTAAAATCCCACGCTACACTTTTGTGCAAAGACCAGCTTGTCTGTGGTCGCCGTTAAGAATGTCAGATAACAAATGCCGCAAAGTGAACCATGTCGAGGACATCTTAGAATTCAAAAAAATCTTCCGGAACCTTTTCATGATGAGATACTTCAGATAATACTGATTCTGGCAATATAATGGAACTCTGAATTCACACTTCAGTGTTTCGTCTATTGGAACTAATTCCGATGTGACCACAAGGTTTTCAGGAATGGAACAGCGTAGAAAACCTACGTGTACCCAGATTCATAAGCAGTCTACTGATTCGGTTTCTTACAAAATCGATCGACCACTTTACCCCATACCATCTGTCCGGAATAAGAGAGAAGACTAAATGAATGGAATCTAATCTGAAAACATATGATTTTATCTGAGGTAAACGGTATGTGTTGTAAGTTCGGAGTATCAGGAAGTGATACAAATACTGAAAACTATACGTTTGTAGTGGAAATGTGTGCCACATGTCAGAACCCTTCCACCGGCGATAGTGGCGGTGTAACAACAAGAACCGAATGAGCTTTTAGTTGTTGAAAGCTAGCTTGTATGCCTGAGGCAATATGCGTAACGCTGAAACAAAATTACTGCACATGAAAGCCAATTAGAAATGTAGTTGTGAATATGTAGTCTCACTGAGTAGCCAAGGGGGATCGGCAAACACAACAACTACTGTACCTCGTCGTGACTACCTATCTAATGTTAACATGTAGCAGTTATGTTCTGTTCCACAGGACGTCGGTCGAATGATGATACACAGTATTACCTCCGAAAAATGATGGCAAACTGTTCATTGATGCAAATGGTATGTGTTATTCTTCCCTGAGCGGTAGAACGCAGTTTTTAACGATATGCCTTACGCACTTTTAGGGCACTGCGGTTGCTTCTGTTCTGATTGTTTTCCAAACGAAGGTGGTATTTATTTATCTCACTATCTTGTAACTAAGACAAAAATATGTTAACTCATCCTACAAATGATATATTTATTGAATTTTCTACATTTGTATATCATTTTTTCCTTGGATTTTTTTTCCACAGACCATTTGCTCTTTGTTTCCTTCGCCGGTTCGTTCTCGGACTGCACTTTTCAGTTGCCATTTTTTTACATGTATATCTGCCAGTAATCTCCAAGCATTAATCTGACCTGTTTCTACTGTATATCCATGTTGATTTGGAGAAACTGTGTTGCAGTTTTCAGCCGCTGCTTCTACATTGCAGCTTTTCGAAGGGTAAACGAAGACTCCATAAAGTTTTTACCTTATTTTTACGGATACCGTCCGTGGGGTTGAGCAATTCTTCTGCTGTTTTTCGGAATATTACTATGTAGCCATCATATGTTTCGCCTGAGAAACTGACTTGTAATTTTGCATTCTTCTGAGAGTGAGTTTCTCATGTCGTCTTTTATGTGACGAAGTGTGAGTGATTCACTGGCATTTCAGTTTCAGATTTTTTTTATTGTGTTGCAGACCCTGATTTGCCTGCGTTGCGGGACAGTTTCTGCTGTAAATGTAGCGAGTTCTTCCGTAGACCGTCTTATATTTCTGTAGACGAAATTTGTCTCGTTTTCTGCCTCAGGAGGTTAAGCAGGTAGTTGATGTTCGGGACTCTCTCGCTTTGACCATATTCTATGTACAATTTTTGGCTTGTCGACTTTTGAGTGCATTAATTACTTGGTAGAGGCGTGAGAGGAAGACAGAGGGAGAGAGAGAGTGCCATAACATATACTAGAGTGCTATTCTTTTATATGTATGCTGCTGCTAGATACTTACGGTACATTATAGACATTTTGAAAGGTAATAAAATAGAAAGTCAGCTATGTAATTTCGGGACAAAATCAGATAAATCAAATTTTTATGGGTGGGTGTGGTATGGGGGAGGATGGGACATAAGCGTGCTCAAGAAACGGGCGTTTTGGCCACAGCAGCCAAATATAAGGTCTTCGGTTTTCCTTGTTACATTTTTTTATGTCCCGTACTTATTGATATGTTTATGCAAACCAGTATCACAGGCTTGATCCGTATGTCAAATGCAAGTTTTCGCTGTCGTGTGCTCGTATCTTATCAGTAAAATCTGAATCTTGGTTGGGCCTAGTCTTATTCTGCGTCATGTCGTACAGTCGTCTAGCCACAGTTGGCAGTATCCCATCTTATATTTCATGGTTTTATCTGGAGATTGATTCATTAACCTGTTTATTACATTTTAGCCAGTTAGCTATAGCTTGAACGTAAGTGGTGTTCCTTCTTCTATTTATACTCTCAATAGTCAATAAACTAATGACCCACCAGGGTAGCCGAGAGCGCTAACGCGTTTCTTCCTGGAGTCGGGTAGGCGCGCCGGCCCCAGATCGAATCCGCCCGGCGGATTAACGACGTGGGTTGGTGTGCCGGCCAGGCTGGATGTGGTTTTTAGGCGGTTTTCCACATCCCACTAGGTGACTGCTGGGCTGGTCCCCATGTTTCTCCTCAGTTACACGGGTCACAGATATCTGAACACATTCGCACTCTTCCATGGATTACACTCGATGCTGACAGTAGGGTACGCTAATTCCTTCCTGGGAAGGTATGGGGTAACGATAGGAAGGGCATACAGACACTCCTTAAAATTAACATGTCACATCCGACTAACCAGGAGACCCCGCCAGTCGGGGTAACTGCTCGGAAAGAGAGAATCAGTAAACTAATGATACAAAATGCAGTTACAGCTATCACATAATACTCCCCATTTCCATAAAAAGTTTCTGATATTAGTTAACACTAAACGTGATTTTCTAGCAAACAGAGCTCTAGACTCAGTCCATCGAGGTCCCGGATTCAATCCCAGGTATTGGATGTTTATTATTAAAGTGCAGCTACTCACAGAAATACCGGGTGGGCCGTAATTATCGCACGACAGTGAATCTCGCTAGATATACTCTTGACTTAATGCTGATCCGACTGACGCTAGAAAACAAGTTAGTTCCAATTTGGACCACAAGGTGCAAATCTGGCACTGTGCACTGTCTGTATGATGGTATGTCATCCACTCTGTCATTTGACACGTCGTGACGTGAGTGAACTGTATGACTACCGAGACGAGACCCCTTGCACCATTAGTGAATGTGTCCGCCCGGAGGATTATTGTCGAGGTTCGGCGTGCCGGCCAGCCTGTGGATGGCTTTTAAGGCGGTTTTCCATCTGCCTCGGAGAATGCGGACTGGTTCCCCTTATTCGGCCTCAGTTACACTATGTCGGCAATTGCTGTGCAAACACTGTCTCTACATACACATACACCATAATTCCTCTACCACGCAAACGTTTGGGTTTACTCGTCTGGTATGAGACGTTCACGGAGGGGGAGGGGGGAGGGGTGGCCACTGGGGACCGAACCGCACAATAACCCTGGTTTTGGTGTGGGGTGACGGTGGGGTGGGGGGACTGTTGCGGCCTGTTTTGGGGTTGTGGACCACTGAGGGCTACAGTGGGACGAAGCCTCTCCGTCGTTTCTAGATCCCTGCTGCAATACACACAACATACATAGACACACACACCGCGGTACAGCGGTAGGCCCTGAAACTAAATCTTGTCAACAGGGACTTTGTGTTTTCCATAAAGACGTGATGCCCATCGAGGGTACGTTGCTTGTGAGAGGGTGTGTAGTCTTGAACACAAATTATGACTGCCATTTGTGTAAGATGAAAATTATACATAGTAGGGAGCTGAGCTGATATGACTGAAGAAAGTAGCTGGTATAGAACATACATACCATGTGGGCCGTGTTGTACCAAACCGATTAACAGGTGCTCACTGCAGGTGAGACATAAGACGATTTCCCACACGTTTACTGTGCAGTTTGCATCCTATTGTTTGTGTTTACATACCGATTCATTTGGAAAATGAGTATGGCGTGTTATTCTTCGCAGTAATGAACGGAGACTATCCCAGAGACATTTGTTTGAAGTGTTAGTCATTTAACTTTTAAGCATGTACTGCCACTAGTCCGAAGTATTTTTTTAGGGGGAGTCATTTGCTGGAATTAATTAATTTTCTTTGGATTACTATCGTTAATATAGTTTCAGAATATGAATCAGGCATGTAGATACTGTATTTCGCACTAAATATAACATCATTTTTATGCAGCTATATGATTTCTTTCATTCCCACAGGACTGAGCTCTTCGAAATTTTGATCTAGGCACTAGTTTCACTACTCGGTAAATACCTATTAATTAATGTGTACGAGAGACTGAACTGAAAGCTACTTATTGGCACTCAATACAATGGAAGTATCGGACCAACAGTGACGGCACGCGAAGACAGAATAGTAACGCTTTAACAATGCGAAAACAATCGGAAGTGTCTGAAGGGGACGGTATGCACCTAGGATCAGACAACTCTCATTATTGCTCACAATGGTGTTAGGCGGTATGAACGTGTTGGCTCACTTTAGAGACAGACTACAGGTATTTGTTAAACTGTGGAACTAAAGTAACAATGTTGAATACGAATGGCACTTATTCATGCCCATGAAACACTATACTGCTGTTATTATCACACTAAAAAGTGTAAATATACGTGTGAGCTTAGGTATGATTTGTAGGTATGTAATCGTGACATCAGCTTAATTAGTTACACGCTTATTGCACTTGGAACACTCAATCCATCAGTAGGTGCGTAGTCGCGACATAAGCTTAATTAATTATGAGTTAATGGCACCTGGAAAGCCTAATCTAGAAGTTGTAAACGATGAGAAGAAAAATGATAATTATTTGGCTATGGTACAAAGCTAAATTAATCTATACAAGCCGGCCACTGAGACTGAGCGGTTGTGGGCGCTTCAGTCCGGAACCACGAGGCAGCTACGGTCGCAGGTTCGCATCCTGCCACGGGCATGGATGTGTGTGATGTCCTTAGGTTAGTTAGGTTTAAGTACTTTTAAGTCTAGGGGACTGATGATCTCAGATGTTAAGTCCCATAGTGGTCAGAGCCATTTCAACCATTCCATAATCTATACTATGCGTATTTTAACTTTGGTTTATTCATCAGATATGTCCACATACGTGTGTGTACCCCAGCAATATACCACTGCTTTAGTTCAACTTACGAAATTATTGCAGGCTGGTTTCATTGGAAAGAATAAATGGACAGCTCAGTCCACTAAAATACTGAAAAATGGCTTCGGTTGAATGAAAGAACAAATAACATGGTTTTCACTTGCAAAGAATGAGTGCGAAACGACGGATTTTGTCGGTTGTTTTATTCGCTTGTTCCCACAGATTACTTCACTCAAAATCTTTCTTTCTTTCGCTTGTGCCTAGTCTCGCAGTTCCGCAGGGTCAGCATAGTTACAATGGGATTTGGCAAGATTAATTTGAAGGGGTGGCCGGATGCCCTCCTCCCGCCACCCCATACCCCACGTTACAGAATCAGTGTACCCCAGCTGTCTGTGTCTAGTGTAAATGATGAAATTGTGTGAATGTGTTCCAGATGTCTGCGAGGCGGGACGTGGGGACCAGCCTGGTATTCATCTAGTGGGATGTGAAAAACCGCCTGAAAACCTCATCCAGGCTAGCCAGCACGAAAGAAATCCTCTGCATGTGATGAAAAGGCATGACAGGACATACTTAATAGGGGTGTCCACTGTGTATAATACTATAGCTACCGAACAGGCAAGGAAGACTCGATGTTAGGAAAACAATGGTTTGCGAGACAGCATGGCACATCCTGGACGATTTCACCGACAAATGGTTCAAATGGCTCTGAGCACTATGGGACTCAACTGCTGAGGTCATAAGTCCCCTAGAACTTAGAACTACTTAAACCTAACTAACCTAAGGACATCACACACATCCACGCCCGAGGCAGGATTCGAACCTGTAACCGTAGCGGTCGCGCAGTATAACCGACAAAATTTCAGGAAAATGTGCTTGGGTGACACGTCAGCTAATTATTAAATCCCGTCCACTACTCTAGCATGATTATGACTGAAGATCGAGAAACAAGAAAGCGAAAACTGCTATGCTCAACATTGCGGCAGAGAGCGCTAATACGCTGCTTCATGAACTCAGGTAGACTCGCGGGCCCCAGATCGAATCCGCCCAGCGGATTGCGGCAGAACAACCAAAAGAGCATGCATGGCGATCGTAACAACACCGAAGCGGAAGCACAGATATGGGCCGCAACTCGCCACCAAAGAAACTAAAACCGCGATGACTTAGCATGGCGCGTGGCTCGGCTTACTGACGGGAACATCCGAACGAAAACCATCAGTTGAATAGAGGGCTGGAAAACGATGGACTCATTCGATTGCAGTAGTTGTACGTGTTGATTGAATTATTCATGCATTATTTTGAGAGTCCAGCACACCGGCCCTCGTCGTTAATCCGCTGGGCAGATTCGATCTGGGGCCAGCGTGTCTGTGTGTGATGTCCTTCGGTTAGGTTTAAGTAGTTCTAAGTTCTAGGGGACTTATGACCACAGCAGTTGAGTCCCATAGTGCTCAGAGCCATTTGAACCATTTGTCTATTTCGATCCTATTAGGCAGCGTAAAGTCAATGACAATTCAAGAAGTGTGTCAGACCTCCTGTGTGGCATTCCCGAGCGTCTTTCGCAGCATCTGTTTTGAATTTTAGGAGAAGGCAGATTCGTCTCGTAGAGGGAAATGCAGCTCATCGTTCCTGGCACAAAAGGAAATGATTGTTAATATGCTGCTTGCTTGTGGCCAGTATTCCTATTCCATCCTATACTTCGTCACATTCTCTCTTCAGCCAAAACGTCGCTATCTTTCTTTCGTCTCTGGTGATCGAGTGGACGTATGTCAAGTGTGGCTTGCAACGTGTCATCTGACACAGAACCAAAAGCTCCCATCAATCGGAGAAGTATTCCGCGTTGCACCCTGCTACATAGCCGTGCTCCTACTGCGAGCATAAATCAGTGCGCCTAAAAAAATTGCGCCTAAAAAAATTGCTACACCACGACGTGCTAAAGACGCGATATTTAACCGACAGGAAGAAGATACTGTGATACGCAAATGATTAGCTTTTCACAGCATTCACACAAGGTTGGCGCCGGTGGCGACACCTACAACGTGCTGACAATAGGAAAGTTTCCAACCGATTTCTCATACACAAACAGCAGTTGACCGGCGTTGCCTGGTGAAACGTTGTTGTGATGCCTCGTGTAAGCAGGAGAAATGCGTACCATCACGTTTCCGTCTTTGATAATGGTCGGATTGTAGCCTGTCGCGATTGCGGTTTATCGTATCGCGACATTGCTGCTCGCGTTGGTCGAGATCCGACGTCTGTTAGTAGAATATGGAATCGGTGGGTTCAGGAGGTAATACGGAACGCCGTGCTGGATCCCAACGGCCTCGTATCAATAGCATTCGAGATGACAGGTCTCTTATCCGCGCGGCGGTAACGGATCGTGCAGCCAAGTCTCGATCCCTAAGTTAACACATGGGGACGTTTGCAAGACAACAACCATCTGCACTAACAGTTCGATGACGTTTGCAGCAGCATGGACTATCAGCTCGGAGATCATGGCTGCGGTTACCCTTGACGCTGCATCACAGACAGCAGCGCCTGCGATGGTATACTCAACGACGAACCTGGGTGCACGAATGGCAAAACTTCATTTTTTCGGATGAATCCAGGTTCTGTTTACAGCATCATGATGGTCGCATTCGTGTTTGGCGACATCGCGGTGAACGCACATTGGAAGCGCTTATTCGTCATCGCCATACTGTTCGCACTGATTGCACTTTGAACAGTGGACGTTACATTTCAGTTGTTTTACGTCCCGTGGCTCTCCCCTTCATTAGATCCCTGCGAAACCCTACATTTCAGCAGGATAAAGCACGGCCGCATTTTGCAGGTCCTGTACGGGCCTTTCTGTATACAGTAAATGTTCGACTGCTGTCCTGGCCAGCACATTCTCCAGATCACTCACCAATTGAAAACGCCTGGTCAATGGTTGCCGAGCAACTGGCTCGTCACAATACACCAGTCACTAATCTTGATGAACTGTGGTATCGTGTTGAAGCTGCATGGGCAGCTGTACCTGTACACGCTATCCAAGCTCTGTTTGAATAAATGCCTAGGCATATGAAGGCCGTTATTACGGCCAGAGGTGGCTGTTCTGGGTAATGATTTCTCAGGATCTATGCAACCAAATTGCATGAAAATGTAATCACATGTCAGTTCTAGGATAATATATTTGTCTAATTAATACCCTTTTATCATCTACGTTTCTTCTTGGTGTAGCAATTTTGATGGCCAGTAGTGTATTAATAAGTACACTATAATTCAGTCGCATTTCCCAGAATATGCTTTGGTACTTTATTATTTATTTCATAATCGGGTCTCTTCAATGGTGCTCTGTTAATAAGATATGCGTGGCCTTTCCATGGGCCATACATAATTTAACATCTTTGCACCACTGGTGCCTAGAGCCTCCCTTCGCAAGGGTCGTCATGTCTTCGGCATGTACAACTACTTATGCTGCAGCTTCGTTGTCCTACAGCTTTCCTGACACCGGCTGCACTACCAGATGTCAGAAGATGGGGCCGCTCAAGGATAGTTGTGGCAAACGGTCTGGAATTTTTCTGTAAGGTTTTTTCGTTGTGTAATAGAGAGTTGCTTCTCTGTTTTGCCAGTTTTTCTTAAAGCAGTTAAACAACGCTTGTGATCAGCCCAAGTCCCTCAGACGGATAATCAGTACACAGTATAGTCTGCGTGGAGTACTAATAATTATTATTGTTTGTAAAGCCTGCATGCAATCGCTGCACAGAAATCTTTGCTCTATGTCCCAGAATGCAGCAACCGTGGGATGATGTCTGATGAAACCTGGGATAATGCCGTGGGTTAGCTTTAATAAGAGCTTGTAACATTATTTCCTTGAAGTCGAAGAAAATAAATGTGATAAAATTATAAAAAGAAATCAAAAACCAAAGATTTGTTTACAGAGTCTAAGAAGCTGCTTACACGATTTCCCATTAATTTCTTAACAGCAGATGTTCCAGTTTTCTCATGTCTTGTGCAGACGTACTTAACTTTCTTTTCTATCTTGTCACTGACGAAACATGATGTAAGTACCCACCTGCAGCCTTCTCATTGATTAATTGTGTATTAATTTGTGAAACTCTCTTTTATTTCATAGTAATATTTGAAATACTCTACTCCGAATGTTAAAGATGTTGTTAATGAATCAGACCTGTATTTTTCCGAGGCCATATTAAAAGGTTTTGAAACGGCATTGTTGAATAATCAAATGATTGAAGTTCAATGTTGGCTCTTTCGTTACTCATTCTTCTAAGAGAGAAAGAAATGATTTCGTCAATATCGAAGACAGATAATATAATCCTGACATTTATACAATGAATGAATTTTATTAAACTTTCACAGTCAAGAATCTCGGTGAAAGGTGATGGGAAAAAACTAATATTATTTTTAATTTTCAAACAACCGAATTCGCTTACAGATGCTACCCAGAGAAGCTTTTAGAATGAGAAATAATCCCATCACCAGTGGAGTGTGCTTTATGACATGATTAAATATTCATGCATAGCTTATGAATTATTCGGAATTTATCAGCGTCCATTGGCTGGAGGATTTTTCTCCTTTTGTAATTTTCTCAAACAAGAAGGCACATTTCAACTGGCGACCACAACAGGACCGTTACACGAAGCTAGGCGACACGTGAAGTACCTCTTTGCTCTTTATGATCTTTTCTCAAAGCAATTTAGATTGTACGCCTTTAAAATCTCAGCAGCTTCCTGGTAATAAAAAGGGGAGTGAGTGATTATACACCCAGGTTCGGTAACTCGGAGGCGATACTGACAATGCAACAAATGTCAAAGGTAAAGCTTGGAAGTCTTTTCTATAGCAGCAGGGAATTAAATAAATCCTTATATCAAAATTTCGTCCTGAATAAAATCAGACTACAAACGGTGTTTAAACGAATTATCTGGATTATGAAGACATAGCACACGAACAATCTAAATGGGTCAGACGAATTTTTAGCTCTGTATGAACAATGAGTACACAGTTTACCTTACACGTTTACACACCACTTACCAATCAAAGTCATGCTTGGGGAAAGAGAAAAGAATGAATGGATATGTACCCTACCTCAAATAGCAAGTATTAAGGAAATGTAGGGAGGAGTGGTTGGACAAACCTGTTTCGTTGACAATGAGCGTCTGAGGTAGTAAACCTACGCCAAAGTTTAACATGTGTTCAGAGATTTTGTGTACGTGACAAAATACTGGTAGGGCCCGCACAGAATAGTCCCTCCTTCTAAATAGTAGTACTCTGGACAACACAAAACACTTCACATTCCTCATGAGGAGAGTTGCCTCATAGCATATCGAGAATCTGACCAAATCAAAGTCTTATACCATCATAAAGATATGAGAATACATTCAATGACAATAAGATTTTGAATCTATTTTACTTTTCACATTCATTTTTACTTTGTATATGCTGAAATTTTTATGTTGTGTTTTATTTAACAAAGTATCATCTTTAATTAGAAGTGTGTGAACTTTGTCTTAAAGTTAAGTACCTATGTGGTCAAACCAAGACAAAAGAATCACAATTCATGCACTGTATGGGATATATGTGTATGTATATACACTCCTGGAAATTGAAATAAGAACACCGTGAATTCATTGTCCCAGGAAGGGGAAACTTTATTGACACATTCCTGGGGTCAGATACATCACATGATCACACTGGCAGAACCACAGTCACATAGACACAGGCAAAAGAGCATGCACAATGTCGGCACTAGTACAGTGTATATCCACCTTTCGCAGCAATGCAGGCTGCTATTCTCCCATGGAGACGATCGTAGAGATGCTGGATGTAGTCCTGTGGAACGGCTTGCCATGCCATTTCCACCTGGCGCCTCAGTTGGACCAGCGTTCGTGCTGGACGTGCAGACCGCGTGAGACGACGCTTCATCCAGTCCCAAACATGCCCAATGGGGGACAGATCCGGAGATCTTGCTGGCCAGGGTAGTTGACTTACACCTTCTAGAGCACGTTGGGTGGCACGGGATACATGCGGACGTGCATTGTCCTGTTCGAACAGCAAGTTCCCTTGCCGGTCTAGGAATGGTAGAACGATGGGTTCGATGACGGTTTGGATGTACCGTGCACTATTCAGTGTCCCCTCGACGATCACCAGTGGTGTACGGCCAGTGTAGGAGATCGCTCCCCACACCATGATGCCGGGTGTTGGCCCTGTGTGCCTCGGTCGTATGCAGTCCTGATTGTGGCGCTCACCTGCACGGCGCCAAACACGCATACGACCATCATTGGCACCAAGGCAGAAGCGACTCTCATCGCTGAAGACGACACGTCTCCATTCGTCCCTCCATTCACGCCTGTCGCGACACCACTGGAGGCGGGCTGCACGATGTTGGGGCGTGAGCGGAAGACGGCCTAACGGTGTGCGGGACCGTAGCCCAGCTTCATGGAGACGGTTGCGAATGGTCCTCGCCGATACCCCAGGAGCAACAGTGTCCCTAATTTGCTGGAAAGTGGCGGTGCGGTCCCCTACGGCACTGCGTAGGATCCTACGGTCTAGGCGTGCATCCGTGCGTCGCTGCGGTCCGGTCCCAGGTCGACGGGCACGTGCACCTTCCGCCGACCACTGGCGACAACATCGATGTACTGTGGAGACCTCACGCCCCACGTGTTGAGCAATTCGGCGGTACGTCCACCCGGCCTCCCGCATGCCCACTATACGCCCTCGCTCAAAGTCCGTCAACTGCACATACGGTTCACGTCCACGCTGTCGCGGCATGCTACAAGTGTTAAAGACTGCGATGGAGCTCCGTATGCCACGGCAAACTGGCTGACACTGACGGCGGCGGTGCACAAATGCTGCGCAGCTAGCGCCATTCGACGGCCAACACCGCGGTTCCTGGTGTGTCCGCTGTGCCGTGCGTGTGATCATTGCTTGTACGGCCCTTTCGCAGTGTTCGGAGCAAGTATGGTGGGTCTGACACACCGGTGTCAATGTGTTCTTTTTTCCATTTCCAGGAGTGTATACATGATATAATTTAAGGAATCCTGATTTAGTGATTCTTATGTGAATCAAGGTTTTCAAACGGATCATTAACCTACGCACATTCCTAAGGACAGATATTGGAATAGTTGCTATGGGTTACCGTAACAATGAGAATTATTTACTTCTACTTTTTACTTTAACGAATGTATATACTTATATAGTTAAGATCTCAAAGTAATCGTTGTTTCCCAGGTTTCACTTTAATGCTTTATTATGCAGAGAGTACTAAAAGGTACTAAACAAGGTCTGAGAGAGATGAGTAAATAAGATAAGTGTAAGCCAATAAGAGATGAACACTTCCAACAAAATATGTTATCAGAGTGTAAAATGCAACTTTATATTGCAAACAATAATCACTGAGCTGTACTATATAATTACGAAACGAAACAGTGGTAAATAAATTTCTTGCATATATTGGAATCATTAATATAATAGGGAATTTAGAGCAACTCGCTTTAGTGTTAACACGATGCACAGATCATTTATGTATTTGTACATGTATGCTTCTGTTTCTGGTGTAATTTTACGCTGATAATTCGCAATGTATGTAGTTACTGATGATTATACGTTTTCCTCTTGCGTTATAGATGATTCAACGTCATGGTCCTGTGTTAAGTAACAGGCAATGAATTATTTAGTGCATGTTTTACCGTTTTCTTGCGCCATCTGGTACATTTTCATTCGCGCACATAGTGTTTCTTTCTATTTCACGTTCCGCTTGATTTAGGGACATGCTTGGATTCCTGATTCCTATTTGAGACAGTGGTCTCCCGAATATCAATGGATGTTCTTCACAGAGACAAAAAGGAATATTTTTATTTGTGACAGGCCAATGTGATCAAGAGTTAGTCCTCATGGGCATGCAGATAAGTATTACAAACAGCTTAGTATATGAAGATATCTTGTAAAAGTCACGATTATGCTTAAATCATTTCTTAACAAGAAGATATAATTCATGAAGCAAGAGAGTCAATGTTCGATTCCATGTGAAGGTAAATACTACATCAATACGCAAGTGGAAATAAATGAGATGTCAAAACAAGTGCTAATTAAACACTTATGTGAACTTAACGCTGCTGTATAAGTTTTCATGATTCTAAGAGCTCGTGAAGTAAAAGATGCAGTTTTGAACGACTCGACCCAGTTTCATGTGCCATTTTCTGTGATCCATGCTCAAACCGGAAGTCAAAACTTACAAATATGAATTTGTGTCCAGTTAACTGATTCCATATCCCATTATGCGCTTAATTATTTACAATTTAATTGACAAATAAGGTATATGTAGAGCGTATTAGCGCTAAACAGATAAATTACCTATGTAATTTCATGCTAGAAGGATATGCTTTTGATGCCTATAACTTTCAGCATTGAAGCGGTCCTTTTAATATTGTTTCCTTTAAATTAACTAAATGTGATAGAATAATCTATCAAATATTTTAAAAATTAACGAAAATCATGTATAAATATCCTGAGAAAATATTTACTCAATTTATCATTTTTTTATGTTTAATTTCTCTTTTAACTCTTGCCGACTTAACTGCACTTTCTCATCTATCGTGTCACTTCGGAAGCATGATGTAAGTCCCATCGTAGTCTGCTTATAGAACTGTTGTGTAGTAACTTGTGAAACAATGTTTTATTCCTTAGTAATATTTGCAATATCCTAATTACAATGATAAAATCGTTATTAATGAATCAGATCAGTGATTCTTACTATTCAGAGGCAGTATTAAAAAGGGTAGGAACCTCATCGTTCAACGACAAGGTGATTCAGGTTTCATGTTGGCTCTTTCGTTACTCATTCTTGTAATAGAGGAAGAACCTATCTTCGTCAATATCGAAGTCAGATTATATTAACTTTTACAGTTATACAATGTAAGGATTTTATTAAACTTTCACGATCAATAATCACTGATTAATGACGTCTCGCAGATGCTATGCATTGTCCTGAATATCCATCACTTTTCGATGAAGGGCGAGGTAAGAAGACTAATAAATATTTTTAATTTTCAGATAATTGAAGCCTCTTACAGATGCCACTCAGAGAAACTCTAAGAATGCGTAATAATCCAATCACCTTTGGAATGTGATTCCTTTATGAGACTAAATATTCACGCGCAGGTTATAAATAATTCGGATTTATCTCTCTCGCTTGCCTCAAGGAATTTTCGTGTTATTTTCTCCAGAAAGAAGGCACTTTTCACCGTCGTTCGTTAAGAGAAATTAAAATGTCGTAAGGAGCTGCCCCTAACCACCATTTAACTTATTGTACTGACATTTCATATTCATGTGTGTATCTTTCCCATTTCGTTCTACAGATGTTGTTTCTGCAGGAGAATAATTGTCATATTACTTACCTTCAGAGTGGTCAGATGGTTAATATGGTGAGTGATATTATAGATGTTACGATGGGAGCCTTTCTGTAAGTAGAGTGTCCTTTGCCAGTTCGACAAAGGCGCAGTTACAATCCAAGTAGGTGTGACCTGCGATCGCAGTATCGATTATTTCCTTATTGAGGCTGTTAGCCCATCTTCCTAAACTGTTAATGCCTGTTAGTGTTATTGGCTTGCCATATATACGAAAGTAGCCTTGTTCGATGAGAAAGAGTACACATTTAGTAGCTTACAGTTGAATCTATATGGTTCTTATGGTGTATTTAGCATCAAGGCTATGTCAGTTATTCGTCTTGAAATACTGTGACGACTTGTTTCCAAACTTGTCTGTTTATAGAGCAGCAGCCTTGATGGTGCTGACATTTTCTTATTGTAGCTCCTATGAGTCAGAGACCTTCACCAGTTCACACTTCGCCAATCTACTTTTCTTCAGCACCTTCAAATGTTTTCTGAATGTGCTTAAGTCAAGTTTTGCTACCAGAGTGCCTAAACTATATTTAAGAGTTGTTTAAACTTTCCTTCACTGTTGGCCATAAAGGATACATCACCTACAAGAAAAAGAACCGGTAAAGTTATCTGTTTAGCATTTGTTTCTCGTTGGAAGATTCCCGTTATTGGTTCCTCGACATACAAAAGTTATTCACTATTCTGCGTCACATTAAAGTATTAATAATTTAGTTCGGCTCAAGGACCAGGAGCTAGTCTTTGAAATCGACACCACTTCGCGACTTGCGTGTCGATAATCTATGCCATCAACCAAATGGGGAAAAGAATCTACTGTTTAAGGGGGAATCCGAACCACATGTTGTCACATAATGGAGAGCTGTCTCATAATCGAGAGCTGAAGGGACTGTTTTCCATATTGCGACCTCTCGGTATCCAGGCACGCGGCCTCCAGGCCGCACGCTAATAACATAAGAGCGTCTTTCGTTATATGCACTTTCAGTATTCCTACTTTGTTTCTACCGACACTATTTATGATGTAGAACGTATTAGTCTACTTTCATTTCTCTTCATCCACATTCACGAATTGCTTTATTATTCTTCCATATATTAATAAAGCCGAGGCCACTATTGGTTAAATGGTACATAATTTCTCCTGAGGCAACATCCTATTTATAGCTGTTCAGTGAGCCATCCACGTATTCTTTAAATAATTCTTTTCGGCCCTAACAGGATGAACTAATCACCCGTTAGTTCTCAGATTTGTAGACAAATCCCGAATTCCGTATTGCCGTTATATATTTGTGGTACTGTATAATAAGTTTTGTGAACCACTACAAGCAACTTAGTTCGTATTGATTGTTTAGGTTTCACAGCAGCTACGTTGTTCATTCATTCAGTGCTTTATCAAATTCGTACTAGAACTCACGTTACTTCCATATCTACCTTCTTCCCTTCATTCGGGATAGCTTGAGGCTGCTCCGTTCTATCTGACAACTTCCAATGCACTCCTACTCTTTATCATCCGATAATCTTTGCTCTTAAGAACTCCTTTAATGTGTGACATCAGGGAATGCAATTCTTTCCTTTCGGCGTGAGTACAAGAAACACCTAAGGCTGGAGGATCAGGCTCAAATAAACTATTTTCCCTGTAGCTAACTTTTTCTTTTGTTTTTCTTTAATGCTTTGGCGTAGCGTAATGTCGCCATCACGAACAACTTTTCGCGTATATTGGCACTAGTATTACAACGTTATATAGTGTGTACGAGTAAAAACTGGGTCTGTAAGATCTTTGAATCTGATTTTCATGTATAATCAACGAATTTCTCAAATCACTGTATTAAGATTGTTGATGTTTCTGTGATTATAAGCACTATAAGGAATTATTGTACTATCGACCTCAACCGGTGTTATTCACGGGTACGGTTTGGGAAAGTACGACACTCTCTTGGAAGCGTAATAGTTCCGACACATTCTCAGGTACAACTAATGCCTCTCTCTAATTCTCTTGCCGTTAATATTTTGAGTACGAATAAGGGAGACACTTAATAGTTAATGTAGCACATTTATGCTTTTAGTTCTCTGCTGGCTTAAACGGTGCTGCTCGTAAAGAAGCAACAGGAAAATAAACGTCAGCGGTAGTTCAACAACTGAGTGAGTAAAGTTGGACCATATTGTAGCATGCAATTTAATACTTTCTGTAACACGTAGACATCTCAGTCTCTTCTGTAATAGCATGTACAAATCGTTCACTGTAGTCTGTTTACTAAATAGAATTGTTGCTTTATTTGGTCTATCAAATGGTTCAAATGGTTTTGAGCACTATGGGACTTAACTGCTCTGGCCATCAGTCCCCTAGAACTTAGAGCTACTTAAACCTAACTAACCTAAGGACTTCACACACATCCATGCCCGAGGCAGGATTCGAACCTGCGACCGTAGCGGTAGTGTGGCTCCAGGCTGTAGCGCCTAGAACCGCTCGGCCACTAGGGCCAGCTGGTCTATCGAGACCAGTATTCTAAGAAAATCAAATACTTTTATTTAAACTCAAATAATTTACCTGAAAAATCGATCAATAGGTCTTGTCTGTCCTCACAATAAAACATTATAGTATTTATTATCACCATAAACATTCCTGTTATTGCATGGTTGTAATAACCTTGGGATAGAGAAATAACTATGCTCACATGGCACGTCTGCCTAGGAGAAAGGGGATTGACTGAAGTTGCTTCTGGCTTGTAGAAGTCGGTAACGTATGTTTAAGCCATTGGGGAATAGCCGACGAACTGGATATATCGTCTATGACCACTGTATTCATCATTTGGATTTGCAGCTCCTTATGTTGACCGTGTTTTCAGTTAAAATTGTAGGATGTGAGGCCTGCCAGTTATACAAAACACCGTTTTGTTCTCATTACCCAAACATGTTTCAGCACTACTGTGCCATCATCAATGGGTTTCCGCTTTATTTATTCTTTACACTTGGTGTGCATGATTTTTCTGAATCACTTGTGTATTATTTACTCCAGCTAGCTTGTCATGTCTTAGTGTGGCAAGCCCTCTTATTCTCCACATCATGGTGAGGTGTCGTGATGTACACGTAAATATGACACAAATAAGCTCGTAAAACGCATTTCACTTCACCAACACATACTGTCCGCCCCGATAGCTGAGTGGTCAGCGTGACGGGTTACCGTCCTACAGGCCCGGGTTCGATTCTCGGCTAGGTTGGAGATTTTCTCCGCTCAGGGACTGGATGTTGTGTTGTCTTCAACATCATTTCATCCCCATCCGGCGCGCAGGTTGTCAAATATGGCGTCTAATATAGTAAGATCGGCAACAAGGCGGCCGGACCTGCCCCGCAAGGATTCTCCCAGCCAATGACACCAAACGCTCATTTCCATTTCCACCAAAACACAGTGTGTTTTGGTGAAGTGAAAAGTGTTTCATGACCTCATTTGTGGATAATACGTGTTATATTTATGTGTGCATCATGACACTACACCATGATGTTGAGAATAATAGGGCTAGCCAAATGAAAACATAAGAAGCTCCCTGTAGTAAATATTACACAAGTGATCCGGAAAAATTATGCAAACCAAGCGTAAAGAATAAATAAAACGGAAACCCACTGATGATAGCACAGTGATGCTGAAACATGTTTGGGTAATGAGAGAAACGATGTTTCGCATATCTGGCAGACCTCACATCCTACAATGTTGACCACTGCTTTGTTCAAAACAACTTCTGGTAAGTGTTTTCAATATACACATACTTAGTAAATACAACATGTCTCTTTCAAGTAGAGGAAAAATTTCTATATTCCGGACATAGCTTCTTGCCCTGCAACAGCGATTTGGCTCTGCTTCTAAGACAGAAAGAAAAAAGGAGATGTGTCGATTCCATCTGACAGGATTATATAATAGCAGGAGCTTGTGACAAAAGACCTGTTACCATAAAACAAGCCGTCCATGCCCACTTTGGCACTTTTTCTCAGCTAGGAACAGACATCAAGAGTGACCCTGAACAAAAAATTACACAAATCATGCGGCTAAAATTTACTGCTGTTTTCCGGTTGCAATGCAAGTGTGAGGAAAACTCGTAATGTGTTTCAACATTGGCATCTTTGGTCCCTTCTAAAGAAGAAAAGAGGGACCAACCATATCGTGCGTTTCCAGCACCGCGACAATAATTGCGTCCGTCATCCGAAGAGTTTATGCGTCCTTCATCAGATAAGAGAACGATTTAGTCGCAATGAACAAGTGTTCAAAACCCAGGTCATTGATTTAGTGTGCTTAGTGGTTACTGCATGTATTTTGGTTTCCTTGTCCGTTTTCTGAGATTTATGAACATGAAAATATATGTCGTTATTGTTACTAAAACTCTAGTATTAAAAGAAATGTTTATGGGAACACTAATGAATGATGTACGACATTTAAATTTAACAGAACCACATTATATGCGGTCCTTTTCCGGCTAAAGGAAATAATTTCTCTTAATGTAGAATACATATGTAAAAGTCTATGGTATCATCAGTTTTATAATAATTCACAATTTTTGTAACTTTTGGAATCTATATGACTGTTTAATTTGCTTACATTGTCTCGCCATGTATGTCGGCAATACACAGAATGCGAAGAAAAGTGCCATTTCATGGTAGCGATTTACGAATTTGTAAACTTTTCCCACAGTACAAATAACAGCGGTGAAATGCAAATCCAAACCCTGATGTGAAAGATCCCACGTATAATTTAGAGAATATAGTATTTGTCTGCTCGCCTTAATCCAAAAAGTTTGTTTGTCAACCCGAAATTAGTTTCAGCTATAGTTTGCCATCAACGGTAATGGTTTTTAATGCTAAAATCTATGTCTGTTACAACGCAAACATAACACATTGGTATGACTTGTGAACAGGTGATCCACAAATCAGCCATTTGACTTCCATATAATTACAGTGTACTGATTAACTACGTTATTTCTCTGATTTAAAAAAAAATGTATTTTCTAGTAAATCGAGTCTAACATCGCAGTAACGCACATTAAACGGTGCTAAAGCTCGTCAAAACGTTACATAACTATTGTACATCTATAGCCCCATAACACTGAATTAATTAAATTACAAAAATATATTTCAATGGGTACATGCAGTTCTGCATGGGATGGCATGCCCTATGTGGAAATACAAGTGTTATGAATGTAGTGATGTGTAAGGAACAGGAAAAGTAGAAGACGTGTGCCGACAAAAAGCACGAAACTAATCACGGTAACATTATAGAATTAAGATAATTCCATTATTTAAGGATCTACAATTAATGAGCCTCCGAAACTGAAAAAAATACCGGCCACTTCAAAATTGTACTCAAAATAATTTGGTGATAGGTTCGCATCATGGGAGATACTTAAACCCAGTATTGTTTTACTGACGAAATGCCTTGAGCTAGGATAGCGCTGAAGAGTACAATGATTGATTTACAGACAGTTTTTACTTCGATTTATAAAACTGAACACGCTTAGAAGCAATTATAAACTCTATTATACCACTGCCTTGAGCTTTTCTATGTAGCGGTTACTTGCAGTTTGGCAAGTGTCAAAGCGGATCACCATTAGTTCTTGTATCTAACAGTGATATATCATAACGAAGGAGTACTGACACGTTTCTTTGGAGTCCGAAATGACAGTGGATAACCATGTTCCACTTCGAAGACTAGTGCGTTTATGAGAATGAATAGTTATGAATCACTTTGTATAGTGAGGCATTAATTAAACTGATGCTCTCACACGATATAGGTAGAAGAGTTGGTAACTTTCATTTTGCCTTCGTTTTAATGACTCATTAAGCACTTATATATAGACTTAAAGAGATTGCCTGAACTGATGTCTTAGGCACATCAAATTCCGTGGAGACTTTACGAAAGCACTGATAGGATAGATTACTCATATAACGCTACAGAAACTGATGAAGAATGAGTTTTATCGACCTACTTAATCCTAATGACGCTAACAAGACTCAGACGGCTAATTCGTAGTTTATTCCATCTCAGAAACACCTCCTTTCTTACTCCAAAGAAACTTCCAAATAGCTACAATTTCAAACTATTGTATGATGTCCCTTATTATCGCGTACATTGATTCCATCAAATGTAAATATCCTGAGGAAGAGAACTTCTATACTTCTCAGCTTTTTATCACCTACACAGCAAATAAATCTGTGCAAGTAGAGATCAGGTTTTATTACTTTAATGTTTATTTCAGACACAAGAAAGTGAAATTTATCTTAGTTCCTCCAATTTGTGTTAAGGTTAATGACTCTTACGTGATTATGGGCTTCGACTTACCTGTCTCTACTGTTTTCACTGCTACACTTGAAATGAATGGTATGTATGATCTTAGCACTACTAGAGCATTTTCTTTATTGTTTTCTTCTCAATAAGAGTTTATTTGACTTCCACAGCAATTAAATCACTGAACGTTACAAACGATGGTGTATTCACATGAAGACGATTGACAAAGAAAGTTTACAAAATTATATGTGGTGAATGACATCACGTCAGTTCGCACCATCTCGAATTTCCAGGTTGCGCGCAAGACAGGCTACCGCTGCTCCAGGGGCTGTGGAGGAACGGCCGGCAGGGTCTGGAGCCCGTCTGGAAGCCGCTTCCATTTCTCCAAGATTGCGGTCACCGACGTCACCTGCACAATAAGGGTATCGTCACAAACCGAGTTAAAAGAAAACATTAATTACATGCAGAAGGAAACGTTCAGAATGGCAAGCTGGAAATGTAGGTTATTTAACGATGGCTGCAATGTAAACGTACAGGACAGTGTTCTAAACCGGACACTCCACCTTCCAATGAAGTGGGCCCTTTGTCTTTTGGCTTTGTATCTCTTGGACTGTATTGGGACCACGTGTAAATTGTAGTTTGGACTCCTACCATTCTATACCGGTACGTCTCACTTGTTTGTTAGTAGTTCTCCAATTCATGAATTGACAAAAGACTTTTTGTACTGTTCCACATATTTCGTTACATCTCCTAGATATTGGCCAACACGTCTTTCAGCCCATACATGTCCTTGATCAGTAAGATTTACAGTAAATGTTTACGATCAAACCGTTACATTTAGATATTTGTTTAAAAATTTATTAGGTTCAAATATGTAGGTTACCTAAACTAGACCTCCTTAAGTTAATTAAACTGCACCAGTTATTTTTCTCATGTTGACTGTATTAGTAAACACTACCTTTTTTTGTAATGGCCATGCATAAAACTCCAACACGATATTGAGGAAGTCGATATTGTCTAAGATCACTGAAGTTGTTGATCCAGACCGAACATAAGTTGGAGGAGGAAGGCCAGTGAACAGTTTGAGGTTCCGAAAACAACACTGATGAGGTTGTGCAGTATGAAATACGGTAGCCTAAAGAAACACTTAAAACGAGAAGAGGCTGTGCTAGAGTTTTGGGTAAAGATCTTGAAGAAGATCTGGTTCACAGTTGTCTTGCTGTGCAAGCTTCTTTATTTGGGCTTACTGGTAACGACTTATGAAGAATGGTAGGCAGTTAGCAGAGAGAAATAACAATGAACATTATTTCAGAGACATTGCCGGGGAAAAGTGAGTCAGTCGTTCTCTCAAACGGTACAAAAGCAAAATGTGGGAGGTAAGGAATACGGGATCAAAGCACCTTGGTTTAGCAAAGAAAATATATGGAAATTCTTTAACCTCTTCGAGGATATAATAAGCTTGTACTTTGAACCTAACTATTTTTCTCTGATTTAACATTTCTTCCCATTTTTGGTGTTTTTTGGTTTTTCACAAAGATACTGTTTTGACCACTATTTTTCAACTTCACTAGGCATAAGGTTTAAGAAAAGAACTGTGTTTTAATAAATTTCAATTATACTTGGTAAGAGTAAGTAGTGCTTAACGTCATAAAGTAAATATTAAATGCTTTGAAAATGTATTTTTACTATATTCAATTTTGTAAAACAAAAACTAAAATTCAGATCCAGTTTCAGGCACTTCCCTGTATTAGGGCTACTCAAAATATTAACAAAAGAATATTTTTAAATTCAAAAATGTCAGAAACGCCTTAGCCCTATAAGTTGCTGAGTAAAGGTGTCAAACATAGATTTTTTTTCATTTACTGCTCAAGAGGTACAGTTTATCACGTATATGAACAGTTGCAGTATTTGAATCCAGTGAAATGAGAACTACTTTATTGAACTTTCTGATAAGCAGAATTCTGCATTGAAGGATAATTTCAGTAGCTTGGGTTCGTTGGTATGAAAATGCAAGAAAGGATAAAACACAAATCTGAGATAAAGATGTCAGCGCAAGAGACGAAATCTTGGTGGGGAGCATCAAATAAGTCAGAAAACTAATAATTGAAAAAGATCTAAAAGACAAATAACCTCAGTAGTTTATTTCATTAATTTCTGTATGCGAAGTTACATACAAAATAATTAGTACATAATGGTATATTGTGTTTTCACTCAGTGTAAGCTACCTCACTGAATGTACTGGTTATGTCATTCTGAATTGTGGTTAATAACGCGTTAAGTATCGCAGGTGAATGAAGATAAAAAAATAAAGAATTGTAACCAGTCAGTTAGTTCTACTAAAATGGAAGATGTTAAGTTCACATAAACTTCATTGGCAATCTGAGCAACGCTGTGGTTCTATTCATGCGCATATTATTTGCAAAGGAGGTGTGTCATAATTACCACAGCGCAGTTAACCTTCAGCTGACTACACGTTTGGCAGCTCTCCCAGCCTGTATTTCTCATGCAATATAACGCCATATCTACTAGGCAGAAGCAATCCTAGGAGATCCCTCACTCAAAGAGAAAGGACTAAAAAATAAATAAAGACAAAGGAACACATTTGTGACATTTCATCACCTAATTCAAGACAGTATGGGACGTTTAACTAACATCTGGTGTGTGCACACCAAACCTTCAAAGGTTATTGATTTATTGTTATCTTTAGGGATGAGTAAAAAAGATTTTGCAACACAGAAAAACCAACTAGGATGGAAAATAACCCAATTATCCTATGTTAAATACGGTCAGTCCATTGGTTACTGGGAGATACAGCTGGTACACCATTATAACTTATATCACGTATAGCTCGTCCTTTCGTCATAATACATAGCTGCTTCTATAGTAAATAAACGATCAAACAGTGGTAAACAGAGTCCCTGACATTTTTCCTTACCTTGTGATTCGAAACCTTCTCTAAGATTAAATTTTCTTTTTTTGTGGCACTGTACCCAGTACCCAGTAATTTTGTGACACTTGAGTGCGCTGTGATGATATCATCTCAAACATTTCCATCGTTACCAAGCGCCGTTGGTAAAAAAAAAATCACGTTATGGTACTCACATACTTTCGAAAGCGCCGTCTGGCACAGACAGACATTCAGTTTCTGGGAAGCAATGGCCCAACAGTATAAAACGTTATACTTCACTATATTGTTATTATTTTAGAGACCACTTTGTTGATTATTTGTCAGTGTGTTCAGTAAAAGTCTTGCTGCTGCCTACCCAATCAAGTAACTGCTTTCAACAACAACAAAAATCATTAAATTATTCAAATGTAATTGCATGTCTAGAAAACGTATTCATTTGTAATGAATATCTCAAGAGGAATATTTACATACAACACAACTGTGCATCTTGTGTTATTCTGGGAATTCAGTTAGATTTTTGTCTAGAACAATGAAAAGGAATTTGTGGATTTTTCTATTGATTTTAGTCATTAATCATCTATCCAGCCCTTGACATCTTAAGTTCTACGCCAACTTATTGCATGAACTGATTCCAATATATTTAGTTCATAAGGTATATTAATTTCGAAAATAGTCTATTCCATACGTCACATTCAAAGGTGTAACACTTTAACTAAAAACTGGAAACTAACATTCATAAGTGAAGTGGAGCTTGAACCTCCAGCTAAATCTTTATTTCACCAATACAGAATGTGCTTCAGCAGATTCAGTTGACCACTTTCCAACATATTGATAAATGACGCAGAGATATATGTTGATACTTCAGTCTTTCAGTTAAATTTTTTGAGCAATGTAAAATTGTCGTATTATTTGCTATCTCACCAAAGAAGGCAAATCTGCGACAGTCTCATGACTGATGGGATTACAATACTTATGCTGCCAGCAACAACGAGCTGCGGCTGACGTCATAACACATTGACTACAAAAAGATAAGCTACAATGCAAAGCGGTCTCCGCTGTGAACATTCAAAGCATTTTATACAATTTCCACAACAGTTTCTTCTTGTCTTTTGACTCACTTTGCTTTCTTAAAAGCAAATGTAATTTGACTGATGTGTGTTTGCAGTTTGTTTCGACACTGTTGACTCCACATTAGCAGTAGTCATTACCATTTGCTACATCCATCTTCCTACTTTAATTCTGTTGTAGATGTCATAGCACATGTTAGTAACGTATATTTAGGAGGGTTGTGCGTTTACAAATGTGTGCAGTGATTTTATGGGGCGTAATTACGTATTTTGTTGTGGTATGTGGTTTGGCGCGTAAATTGTAGCCCAAGCACCAGATTCCGAGAGAAGATTAATCGTAGCAAAGCTGCTCGCTAGTTATTGGTACGAGTCACGCTACCGAGGGAACTTCGAATTTCATAGCTGTTAGCTGCGTGAACTCATTTTAGACGCACGAAGAAGTCGATTATAGCAGCGGTTTCTACCGCCGTTTCTGCTCGTGCGCGAATCAGCATTAGGTAGACGTAGCTGTGATCAGAGGACGTAGCACCGCTTATATCGAAGTCCACAGTATACACACGCAAATTTTCAGCACTTAAACCATACAAAAATTTCTCAATCCGTCAATTACCTGAATAACATCCAGTTTATATTGACAGATAAACCCTCGCCCATGTAATTTTTACACAAGTGACATGCAGAGGAAACAATATCAGCGTAGTGCATAAATTTGCATTACAATTTTCTTCCACCAAACAGTTCTCTAATATTTTATAAAAATTTCTCTAGCGCAGTTCCTATGATAATTTTCGAATAATGCATATTTTACCGAGAGTGAAACAGTTCCTTTTTTGATCCCCGTAATAGTCACAAAAATGCGAAGTGTGTGTTGGATGACGGAAACAAACATTTCCCCTACATCAGGCACATCTGATAAATTTATTTCATTAGGGCATTTCGCATTCATTAGTAGTTTTATTTAGACAGAACTGGAATTCAGGAAGAAATGGTCTTGGCCGTTGTTCTGCTTTTTGTGGTGTGTTTCAGGCATGCTTAGTCAAATGTGTATAATGTAGTGATGCAAAGAGACAATGCAGAATTGACTGAAGCTTAACAATACTGTTTCGCTAATAAACTTGAAACGACAAAGAGGTATCAGAAATTACATTGCCTGACAATTTTCTGAAAAATGTTTTATGCTGTTGAAAATTTTTTTATTGAGAGGTTGAATCACACTGTTTTAGGTGGAATATGAATACTTTTTTGGTCTTTCTCCTAAATCAGAGGTCTCATTATGCCCAGGCCGAGAGTCTAACAAAAGTATTGAATTGTTTTCTGCCAATAGTACAATTTTTCTTAGACACGTACAAAATTTTTGGAAGTAAACAGTCATTTTTGATTCTTATTTGGCCTGATATTTTTGAAACCAGATATGAAGCTGCAGAAACAGTAATCCAATTATACACATCACTGGCGGTACAGTATAAGATATTGTAGTATAAGATATTGACTACACAAGCCACTTGGTCCTTTATCGTTAGAAATGCTGAAACGCGATCTGCGCGCAGTTCCTGCATGAAATCTGACTGATTAGCCTTATGCTAAATCTTTAGGGGGTAATGAGAAGTTTGTTTTCACGTCAGCAACGAATTTCTCTATAGTATTGCCTAGTAATGATATTTTCTCTGCAGATTTGGTTGAGGTAAAGTTCTTAAGTTTGCGACTTACTTTTGCGCATTACTTCCTAAATCTGTTTGACCTGGTTGAAGAAACCTGGAAATCAGTCACTTACAATTCAGAGCTCCCAATGTCATAGATCTCTGTTGAAAGTGGTTCACTGGCTCTCGAAGCAGATCTCAATCTTTCGAAAAGTTTTCCTTTCCTTTTGGCGAATAATTTGTACTATACAAAATTATTTCTAAAAAAAAAAACAGCCATTTATTTCTCATTGGGAACTGTCAGTTTACATGTTTTTTCTGGGCCTGGAAAGTACTCCGTTTTTCTTCTGGACTTAATTAACACATCATTTTTGTTCGAAGCGGAATTCACAGAATCGTCCGAGTTATATCCTGTTTGTTCTAATGCTTTCACAATTTCTAACGAAATGTGGAAAGAATGTCCAATAATTTAACTAATAAGTAAAACACAAGTAAATTTCTGAGCCAGGTAGGAGATTCCGATTACATACCATGTTCTTTACATTTCATCAGTACAAGATTGAAAACAATTGGATTCCGCATTACTGGTAAACCCTGAAATGTGCACAAGGACAGATACTGTTAACAACCGAATACGAAGAAATGACAAAGAAAATTAACTCACTTTCATCTCCATTGTTGACGCTTAGTGACATCGCAAAGACAACTGATAATTGTTATCTACATCTACATCTCTGTAATTCATAATTGTCAGTCAGACGGGGTATTAAATGAGTTGCACATTCTAGCTAACGATAACTGTGAACAGTTTGTTGTGTCAAAGTGACTATCACTGTAAACTACAATTACGATCGCGTTGTATCCATATACGAGTGAGCCATCAATCAAGAATACGTACACGCCGTGTGGCGCATGCTCTGTCTGATACAGCAAAAGCAAGGTGTACCCTTCTCCAGCCGCATGGTGAACTGCGAATTTGGCAATTTACTACTTTTTTAAATATACTTCCAGAATGTCTAAGCAGCTAAAATACTGACATTGTGTTTCTTTCGGTGTATACTTGCTGAATAAAAATTTTAGGACCGGTTTCGACACTTCGCATTGGATCATTCCATTGTGGGTTACGACAGGACTGAGTAAGACAGCATTACGACAGGACGTTATGGCGAAATTTCGTCATACCACTGATTCGAATTCTTCACATATGGCGACCGTGTTGTAACATGATAACGTTATTGTAATGCTGTCTTGGTGGGTTCTCTTAATTTTCGGGTCTAAGGTAGTTGGTGGTTTAATTTGATTTGGTTTGTTTTGTTTTCATTAGGTCTACAAAAGGACGACTAAATATATGGGTATGGGAACGGGTGGGAGATAAACACACTGTACCTGTTATGGAAAACAGATAGACGGTTAGCCATTTAAAGTGAACCAGATATGTGAAGAGAAGTGGGTGGAAATGGAGGACTAGTAAGTATGTTAGCATTCGTGTTAATAAAACTGAAAGAACTGACGTATAATATTTAAGAAGAGTGGAAAGAAATGAAAGAAGTGTAGAAAGCAATGAAAGCAGGGCAAAAGGAAAAGAAGAGAGAACTGAAATGACAAATAGCAACTATTAACAAAAAAATTAAAGGTCAAATAGAAATAGTCGACAAAGAAGTAAAACGTGTTCCGATAAGGTAGAGGAATCACAGACATAAATGTCTCAATCTCCACTTAAGAAATAAAATCAAGCTACAGTAAGGAATACATAATTATCTTCGCAAAGGCTTATTAATGAACTTAAACACGCCTGAAAGAAACCTGGATATAGAGAGGATCACAGTGACAATTTTAAATCCTACCGAATTTTGTTTTATATTGTCTTCTCCGTCTTGTATACTACTATGATGATATTTAGTTCATTTTATGCGCATGGCGTAAAAGAACGTAATGTTTCACTCATTTCCTTACAGATTATTATTATTGTAATTTTTTTCAATCACGTTCATGAGTTACTCACTATTTTGAATTAATTAAATACTCATGCGTGCGACAGTAAACTAAAAAACGAAAAAGACCTATGAATGTAAAACATAAAATAATAACTTAAAACATGAAACAAATAAAAATAATATAAACAATCAGAATATTACTGGATGTTTAGATATTTTAATTAGATGTGTTGATAGTCTTCCTACAGCACACTGTGTATATCTTATTTTTCCAACAGTAGTATCTAAGAAACCAGCTTTATTACTCAGGGATGAGTGTGCCTAGGAAGCTTTGATCTATGTTATACGAAAAGTTTTGGTTTTTCGAAATTAATTAAGGGTGATGGAGTACTTTGTGAAATTTCATATTATTGTATAAGTGGATTATACAGTTTTCAAGATCACTAATTACGTATCAACTTTCATATGAACGAAACTTTTTTGTGTGTCATCGTTCCGAAGATAATCCCTTTGAACCTAAGGCGCCAAATTACCTTTCTGGTTGCGTCTTACACCTTAAAAGTAGAATTTTACATGAACAAAAGAATGAGTGTTGGACTATGTTGCCCCCTCTACAGCCCCAACAAGTTTCAGCGAGATTGTTCATTGACATTTGAGAGAGTTCCATTGTAAGTACGGGTATATGTCTGGTTCTCCGGAATTCGCGATTAAGATTGCTAAGAGCGGATGACCTACAGTTCCGCGACCTGCTGCATAAAGAACGTCCTAATCGGTCACATACGAAAGTGGGTTTGTACAAGGTGGTGCAAAAGTCATTGGACACAGTGCACTGATTTATGTAAACGATTGAATCTATGTACCATTACAAACAAAAACAATGCCTACAGTTATTTTTTATGTTCAAACCGTTTTCTGTCTTCATTAATGCATCTTTGAAGTCTTTTTGGGACACTGTTACATAGCCTATGACATAGTGTGGTATCATTGTCGAAATTATGAAATGTGTCATGTGTGTAGTCTTTTAGTTAGGCAGTGGTCTGAGACTTTTGAGAACAAACAGATTCCTTGACGACACCCAATAGAAAAAAAAATCCTCTGGCATGCTATATGATGAACGTGGAGGCATATCAGTTCTGCCCTTCGACTAACCATTTTTCCTCGGAAAGTGTCGTTTAAATAATTACGGACGGCAGTGGCATAATGTTGCGGAGCACCACAATGTTGGAAGTAAATTTCTTGAAAGTTTTCAACAGACGTCGTAAGTCCTCGTACCACGTAATTCTGAAGCATATCGAAACATTTATCTCCTGTCACTGTTCGTTCAAGAAAATACGGCCCAGATACGTCAAATTATGATATTGCCCCCCCCCCCCCCAAACACTCAACACGGTTGTTCTAACAGAAGGTTTTGATTGTCAGTATACCAGTAAGTGAAGTTACGTGTGTTAACGTGTCAGCTTAAATTAAAATAGGCCTCGTCAGATCACACAGCTTTATTGAATAGGTTGGGGTCATGTTTCTGTTGGTCAAGAATCAATTCACAAAACTGAAGACGTCGATCTGGATCATCTTCCAGTAACCCTCGTTTTAATCTGGAGTGTAAACTTTAAACTTCTGTTTGTGTAACATTCCTTGCATTGACCTTCATGATGAATCCAGTTCAGATGCTAATCGTCTGGTTAATTTTCGCGGACGTTTGGTCACTGCTAAACATACTAGCAATTCATTTTCCTCAGTTGTTGGGTGGCCAGATCTTGGTGCACCTATTACAAATCCATGTTCTTAAAAACCATCTCTTATGTCGTACATCGTTTGTCTAGACGGTGGTTTTCATCTGAAGTGTCTTCCCCATTCACTAAAAACTGTAGTAGTACAACTTTTATAAAACGTTTTCAACGCAAACATCCTTTCTCATTTCATTAAGATCCCGACAATTCGGAAAACGACAGCTGTAACCACGTTTCACAGATCGCACTTTCAAAATTCACTAGTTTGATTATTGTGTTTCTTTTCTTTGTCATTGCCTTGTACATGACAAGGCGTATTTATCACCGTTTGGTAATAACAACAAAATGGTTTAAAGCTTCGTACCGTACTACGTCTTGCTGTTACTTTGGTTTTCTTTTAACCAACTGTCCAGTGACCTATGGGCCAGCAATCACAGCAAAGTAGCTCGCTTGGTATTGTTGCAAGGCGCACTACCACGTCGAGCTCCGAATCTGGTAGCTGCCAGCTATGTACACTGTGTCTATATTCGTAGGACTTCATATCACGGCTGAATCATGACAGGGTGCTAGTTCATTTATCTGTTCATTTATAACTGAAACAATTTACAGTCTGTTTCGATATCGTTCACGAAATTATATACGGAACTTTTTTGTTTTCTAAATTTGTGTTCTTTTGGATTTCGCTACCAAACTCTGACATGGTTGCTGCAGCTAACTTTTAATGTTCCACGGTTTCTTTTGAGTTTAAACGATCAAAATTCCAAAATTCACCATCAAAATTTCGTAAAGTAGATCTCTGAGAGTTGGTTTCTTCACAAAGTGCAGTTCAAGCCGTCTTGAAGGTGTATTTTTAATAACTGTTTCTGGTGTTGAACATGTTGTCCTTGGTAAAGCTGGACTCACCAGAAAACTGTATACATCTTTGGTAGGCAGGATACTGTGTATTTTCTTCCAGCAGCCATCAGCTAAAGTAAGCACGACGAGGAAAGTCATGCTGACTCATCGTCTCAGCCTCTTGAAGTTTGTAGATATGAAGATGTTCATCGTGCATAATGCGTCCCAATGCACATATGGCTCATACGTATCGTGTGTGCTATAGCTGTACTGCTCGCTCTGTTGTTCCTAGGAGACTGATCTGCAAAACGCTGACGTAAAGATACTACAGTCTCTTGTGTGGTGTGTCCGCTGGCACCCAATTTGGTGACCGTTAGGACGTAAGCTGACCGGTTCACGTGAACGCCGTTCTATTCTTGCAAACATGGTATGGGTTGGATGATGCCTGCTGCGAAGCCTCACTTGCATTGATTTTGTCTTCCCCGTAAACGCGAAGCATGTCTGTGTACCCTGCAGTTCTATACACAGCTGCCGTTGTTACTTCCAGTTTTACGATAGTCGTCGAATGTCTGAAACCTAATTAGAGTATGAGACTACGGAACATAAAACAACACTGTACTACAGTACTCCACGATTGCCTACGTAAGCATTTGGAGTGCTGTGTGTGTCAGATAATAAGTAAAGCAGCTGACGCTGGTAAACTCTCTACCATCACAATATCCCTGTACTGCTTGTACGTGTTGATTTGTTTTCATACAGTTCAGTTTCGGAGGCCATAGCGTGTGAACAGTCTCATAGCAATTGCTGTTTACGTTGTCTCATTTAGACCCTACCCCTTCTGTAGCCAATTTGCCTTCGTCCTGTCCCACATTTTAGAGAAGCTAGTAAGCATACGAAGGGTTTTCGAACATACGTTTAGCAGCAAAATATGCTCACATAGGACCCAAAACAACACCTCTACTAACAATCCTTTTGATACGTCCTGCATGTAGCTGAGATTAATTTATGGCAGTTTGACTCATAATTACAAGTTCGACTGCATTGAGGAGCATAACTAAAGTTACAGTACTTAGCAAATAGTAATTAAAATGCTTCAAGTTATGTTCAACCAAATCACATACAGTCACATTCAGCCCTAGCAATGCTGCAAGAGGATCACTGGAATATTTCTAGGTCTGACGTTGTTCCACTCATTCCAAATCGTACGTCCAGAACAGCATAAAAAGTTGAAGTCCTATAGTGAGCATTGAGAAATACTCCGTACATACTTACCACTGTAACTCATGTCAAATTCTATAGAATTCCTCTCCGCACCGTAGTATATAGATACTTTACTCTCAAACTACATGGAGAAGCAATAGCTTTTAAGCAGTTAAACTATCAACATTAAATCCAAATACAAAATAGTGACCATGGTGATACTCTGTTTAAGTACTATACAAAGTTTCGCCTTGCATTATTTTTCCTCATCCAAGGAAATGTTTTGGTAAAGGATAGTAAACACGAATACAATATCGTAACTCTGTAAGGCTTTTTCATTACTTTTCTTGGAATGTACAGAAAATTTTAGTTTAACTGTAATTAATATTATTAGCATCATGGAATTCCTAGGCGCAGTAATTACATGGAAGACATAAATATTGCTAAACAAAAAACCGTATAATTGTTACTCCTTCTTTACTCTGCACCGTGCAGCGGTGATCTTTCTGATAGGAAATCACGAATCCAGTCGCACAACTCAGGCGATATTCCATAGGCACGCAGTTTGGTTGGAAGACGCTTGTGAGGAACGGTGTCGAAAGCCTTCTGGAAATCTAAAAATATGGAATCAATTTGACAACCCCTGTCGATAGCACTCATTACTTCATGAGTATAAAGAGCTAGTTGTGTTTCACAAGAACGATATTTTCTGAATCCGTGCTGAATTTGTCAATAAATCGTTTTCTTCGAGGTAATTCATAATGTTCGATCACAGTATATGTTCCAAAATCGTACTGTCAATCGATGTTAGTGGTAGCTAATTTTGAGGATATACACATTAGCAAGCTAATATGCTTTGCATACTTTCACTCTCTGATGTCATACGGAATAATATTTTGGGGTAGCTCAACACTTAGGGGAAAAGTATTAGCTGCTCAAACGAAAGTGGTTAGAATAATGTGTGGATCTCATAGTCTCACACCTTTTAGGCATCTCTTTACAAGGTTAGGAATTCTTACAACAGCATCACAGTACATTTACTCAGTAATGAAATTTGTTCTCAACAACATGGACCAGTTTAAAAACAACAGTGACGTTCATGGTTATAACACCAGAAGAAAGAAAAACTTACACTATCCTCTACTTAACCTATCTTTGGCACAGAAAGGGCTAAAGTACGCTGCTGTAAAACCTTTTGATAAATTACCAGATGAAATAAAATGTCTGACAGATAGCAGTAACCGTTTTAAAAATAAACTGAAATCATATCTCTTTGACAACTCCTACTACACCATAAACGAATTCTTCAATAGGAATACTTAAATCTATAAGTATAATATATACGTTTTGTGCCATTCAAGGTAATGGGGTTGGTAATACAATTTTTAGCATAAAAAAAGGAAACCGTCATTCATGTGTGAATTTCTTTTGCACTTGACACGTTTCCTGGTTAACGTGTGGATTGAACAATGGAACACGTAACTAACTGTATAAAAGGTAGGGCAGCAAAGACAGGCCACTTCGATTACATAAGGAAAGTCTAAATGTATAGAGGTGCCGTTTTTACTAAGTTACAGTAGCTAATGGGGCGAATTTTTGACATAGGCAACTAATTTTAAGGGTTTATAGCCACAGAATAACTATTACTGTTTCATTGTGGTGACAGAATACATTTCCTGTAGATCAGAACAGAGTTCAACGACGTAACATGTAAAGAAAAAGGAGATACGCAGTTGCTCGCAGCCCACATAGACAACGAATGGACACCATTTGACTCCAATGTGATGGCCGAAGAGGATTTATGTTCAAAGTTTGTAAATCCCGCTCTGAAGATATACAGGTGGTGTACAAACATATGGAGTGATCAAAAACCCATTACCAAGCCGCATACAGTGTAGGAAAACCGTGGGCTTTCGAAAAGGTTTCCAGTACTCTAGTTATCGATAAATACATGTCCGGCAAGGTTTTCAAGAGAATCTTATACCATTGTTGCTGCAAAATAGTGTCACGTTCAGGTAACAATGATGATGTTGGAAAGCGATCATACACACTTCTCTCCAAAGCAGATCACACAGTCCCAATAATAATCAGGTCTGTTGACTGTGGTTTCATGCTAGATGAGACAATTCATCCTCGTTCCTACACAACCAATCGTGAACAATGGGAGCTATGTGAACAAGGACACCGTCGTCTTGGAACACGGGGTCACCTTTGGGGAACAAGCAATGTGTTATGAAAGACACAGCTCATCAGCAAAAATTGTGACATAATCCTTGATTCCACGATATAGCTGCCCAAACCACCACTTAATCCTCACCATGTTTCACTTTTGCACGTAATCTTGACCAGAAACTGCAAACAGTGTTGGTGACTGCGACTTTCAGTTCTGCACTGACTATTACAGATATCGTCCCCTTCTTTTTCGGTAGAATTTTCTTTAACTACAGTCTCTCACGATCAATCACTTCCTACTGTTCATAGATCGCTACCATACAATGCTGTGCTGGAAATGCACACACTCATTAACATCTACGTTTGATACCAACACACTTTTCTTGGCCAGGAATGTCATTTTTGCCAGTGCTAGTCTGCTTTTTATGTCCTCATTGCTTCGTCCGTCATGGATTATCTTACATTCAAGGTAGCACAATTCCTTAAATTCGTCTACATCGTGATCACAATTTTTTATACTAAATTTCTCCCTTTTCTCATTTTTTCATTTCCTCATTCCTCTCTTCTTTCTTCGGTTCGCCCTCGGTCCGTATTCAGTGCCCATTCTATCACTCATTTCGTTCAACAGATCAACATTTCCATCATCTTGCACCATTGTACATTACCGAACGCATTTTCCGGGTCGACATATACTTTGAACGTATGTTGATTTTTCTTCAGTCTGTCTTCCATGATCAAACGCTACTCAGGTCGTGTCTTTTCCTTAAACCAAAGTGATCGTCATATAACAAACCTTACATTCTCGTTTCACATTCATCTCTATGTTATTTTTGTCAGCAAGCTGGATGCATGGGCTGCTAACCTGTTTCTATGATAGTTCTAGCACTTAACTGCTGTTGCTATCTTCGGAACACTGTGGATGACATTTTTCTGAAAATATAATTGCACGGCGCCCGTCTGACAGATTGCACACACCAAATTGAACAGTCCTTTCGTTGCCAGCTGCCGTAAGCGTTTTAGCAATTCCGATAAAATTTAATATATCCCTTCTTCTTTATTTGCTCTTAAATTTTCCAAATCTCTTTTTAAGTCTGACGCTAACAAAGGGTCACCGATCTCTTTCATATCGACTCATTTGCCTTCTACCACGTCATCAGATAGTTCTTTCCTCAATTCCTCCATCAATGTTCCGAATCAGTTCTTCTGACCACAATTTTTTTCTGTTTCTTCACAGTTCTGCCTGCAACCATTTCGTCGTGAATTCCCAGAACTTTCTCTTTATTTCATTCTTATGTGATTTATATTGCTGTTTTCCTGTCCACCCTGAACATATCTGCACTTTCTTCTTCCTTAGATTAATTGAATTTTTTCTTCTTATCGAAGGCTTCGTGTGCAGCTCGTAGTCGTCCGGTCGCGTTCTCGCTTCCCGAGCACGTTGTCCCGGGTTCGATTCCCGGGGGGGTAAGGGATTTTCACCTGCCTCGAGATGACTGGGTGTTTGTGTTGTCCTCATCATTTCATCATCACTCCTGTAAGTGGCGAGATTGGACTGAGCAAAGGTTGGGAATTTGTACAGGCGCTGATAACCACGCAGTTGAGCGCCCCACAAACCAAACACCATCATCATCATCATCATTTGCACTTGTCTCTCCTGCAGCTATATTTGTCCGTCCTGCATCAGTGACTGCCCTTAATAGAGATGTCCACTCGATTCCAATTGAACTCTGTATTCTGATATTCCTTATTGCAGTATCGACTTCCTTAGCGAACTCCAGAAACGTTTACCATTCCTCAGTACTTCAGTGTCTCAATTCCCCCACACTGAATCTTCCGTACAGTTCTCCTAAACTTGTGTCTGTTCTTCGCGGTTACTATATGGTGACCTGAAATTATACCTACTCCTTGTCTAGTCTTACAATCCAATATCTTATTTCGGAATCTCTGATACATGAAGTAATCCAGCTGGAATCTTCCCGTGTCTCCAGGCCGTTGTTGTACAGAGTTCTCGATATTACTAACTGAAATTTATTGCAGAACTTACTACCATTTCTCCTCTACCAAGGCTATATTCAGGCGTAGGCCTTACCTTTACTTCTTTCCCTACAACCTCACTATAGTCCCCTCTATTAATAGATTTTCCTCTTGCTTTATGTACAGAATGACACGTTTAATTGCCTCATACACATTCTCTATGTCTTCATTTTCTGCTCGTGACGTCGACATGTATTCCTGAACTAGTGTAGTTGGCAGTCGTTTGTGTCGATTCTGACGAGAACAGTGTGAAGTGTGAGAACACCCTGCCCTATATGTCTACACATAAATTATTGTACTTCGCCATTCTCTGCTGCTATTGATATTACCCTATAATCGTCTGACCAGGGGTTGTGATCTTTTTATCTCACTTCACTGATCCCCACTATAGACTGAGCCATAGCAGATCCTTTTTCAGATCTTCTAGCTTCCCTACCACGTCCAAACTTCTGACATTTCACTCCCCCACTCGCAGAATGTTACTCTTTTGTTGGTTATTCCATCTTTTTCTCATGGTCACCTGCTCCTTGGAGGAGATCCGACTGTAGCATTATTCCAGAATCTTTTGCCAATGGAGAAATGATCACTATACATTTTCAGTTACAGGTCACCTGTCCTGTAGATAAACCTTGCATGCGTTTAATGTAGTGGCCTTCATTGCCTTTTGCATCCTCACGCTGTTCATTATGCTGATTCATCCGCCTTTTATGGGCAGTTCACCACCCCAAGTCAATAGAGGAACTTGAACCAATGTCCACACCTCCACCACCTTCGACAATACCTTCGGTAGAACAAAGGTTAATTCATACGTCGTAAATATTCGGCCTCTACAGATGATGATTTTTTATTCGAAATTCAAGAACTGGCTAGGTTCGATCCTGGAACCTCGGACGTTTTGATAACTACTCAAAAATTCTAACACTAGACCATGGCAGTACTCACTAGTGGGTATACAATAAGCGTAAAAGAGCGGGGCCGAAAAATTACAGACAGATTTTCTTAACTTCGGCTTACTGCAGAATTATTGAATATATTTTGAGTTCGAATGTAGACTAATAAATTACCTTGAGACTGAGAAGCTTCTGTACACAAACTGCGAGACATTTAAAAGGCAGCTTTCTAGCGAAAGGCGGTTTGCGTTTTTTCACATGATACACTGCGAACCATGGACAAAGGGCAACAGGCAGCTTGCATGTTCATAGATATCCGGATAGCATTTGACATGGTGCCCCACTGTAGACTTTTAATGAAGGTTCTATCACACGGATTGGATTGCCAGATTTGTGAGTGGCTCTAACACTTCTTAAGTAATAAATCCCACTGCACCGACCTTTACGGGAACGTTCCTCAGAGAAGCGTGACAGCACCGCTCTCATTCCCTGTATACATAAATAATCTGACGAACAGGTTGAGCAGCAACCTGCGGCTTTATTATAGTGACGTTGTGCTGTACGGAAATGTAGCGTCGTTGAGTGACAGGAGATGACTTAGAAGTTCCTAGGCGGAGTGCTGAACGGCAGCTAGCTCTAAAAATAGAAAAATATAATTTAATGGAGATGAGTGGTGAAAAAGTTTCATAATATTCGAATACAGCACTGTCACAGTCACGTCGATTACATATCTAGGAGCAATGCTGCAAAGCGATCTGAAGCGGAAAGAGCACTTAAAGACGATAGTAGGGAAGGCGAATTGTTGACTTCGTTTTATTGGGATTAGGGAAGTGTAGGTTATCTATGAAGAAAACCGCGTATAGAACACCAGTGTGACCGACTCTTGAGTACTACTCAAGCGCTTAGAACCCTCGGAACGTAGGATTAATGTACAGACGTCGAGGCAACTCAGAGGGGATTGGGTTGGGTTGTTTGGGGGAAGAGACCAAACAGCGAAGTTATCGGTCTCATCGGATTTGGGGAGGTCGTGGAAGGAAGTCGGCCCTGCCTTTGCAAAGGAACCATCGTAACATTTGTCTGGAGCGATTGAGGAAAATCACGGAAAACCTAAATCAGAATGGCCGGACACGGGATTGGACCGTTGTCCTCCCGAATGCGAGTCCAATGTGCTAACCACTGTGCCACCTCGCTCGGTGGCAACTCAGAAGTACGTCATTCGATCAACACCCGCGTATTACGGAGATGCTTTGTGAATTTTATCGGTAATCTCTTGATGCAAGACGGCGTTCTTTCCGTAAAACGCTACTGAGAAAATTTAGAGAAACAGCTTTTGAAGGTGACTGCAGAACGATTAAAATACCGCCAACGTAAATTTCGCGTAAGGATCACGAACATAAGATAACTTAGACTCTATGAAGGAATATAGATGGTCGTTTTTCCCTCTCTCTACTTGCAAGTGGAACGGGGAGGGAAATGACTAATAGTGGCACAAGATAGCCTCCACCATGCACCATACGCAGCTCCCGTAGGATGCATTTATATGTAGATGTAGGTCTAGATATGTCGAACTTGATCGAATACTACTACGATAAGAGTCCCGCAAAACACTGTCCCTCTATCATCAGAAAAGATACCGGAACCATCAACTCTGTGCTATCAAATACAAGACAATACGTAACACAGCCACGGTTCGTGTGTTTATATTGTTTTGATATACAACTCACCTGTTTCCCTGTTTTAGGGCAAAGATTTCCCATTTCTGATACATTTTTAGGTACCACTGCAACATTGTTACCTGACTCAGATACCGATTTTTGACGTAGTAAATTTAGTTTTAACGGTCGTACTCATTCTTCTTATTTCTTCTTCATTAAAGTTAATGTTGCTACCGAAAGTATCATTAAATATTTTTCAATTTATTTTACAGTTTTTGAACGTAAAAATGTTCTATCCGTTACTAGTCTTCCCATACGGGCGACACTTTTTTGGTTTATATAGTAATACGTAAGAAAACAGTTCTTTTCTCTTCTGCTTTACATTGCTGGTTATAGGACATTATAGTTATTAAATGCTGAAAATTTATGATTAATTACAATTTGTATGTGATCATTTTATACATATATATTGATTTTCCTCATACGTGATATCGGCCAATGATACCTTCAGAAATATGAAATTGACTGACCGTGATCCAGAAAGTAATGATTAACGTTTTACAAAGGAATGTCCATGAAGCTCTGCGTAAGAATTGTTGCTGTATTCGAAAACTAAAGGAACTCTAAAGCAATTTCTTTTTATATTTGCAAAAATGACTTAAAAATTTACAGTATTATTCCACAGATGCTAAGAAAAACACAAGAGAATCAGTAATAACAAAACTTCATAAGGATAAGAATGAAAATTTTATTCGATAGTAAAAAATGAGTTCAGTTTAATAATTGTATATCAAAACAGACCTAAAATTTTTAAATAAATGAGCAGCTTATAAAACATTAATCTGAATTAATAACAATAAAATAGTGAACAATCTATAGGATATAGCTAGATACGTCTGCAGACTGTTTATACACGTACTAAGGTAGGACATAAATTATTATCCAATATTAAACACAAACGATGGCAGCAAGGAACTATCGATACACCACACATGAAGTAATTTATTTTTAACACGTCTGTGTGTTCAGTTGTAACACATAAACAGATCGTTTCGAAATGAAAGTTTACTGTCAATATGAACAAACATAGTTTTTAATTTCTTTATTAAAATGTCGGTTCCTGTTTCCTTTCTTTACGAAACAAAATATTGTTTTTGAAGTTCATCATTCGCAACAACTTCAACCCCCGTGTTATTTTATCAAGTAGCGGCGCTTAACAAGTTCAACCGAGGCGCGTGGGCGAGGCGGCAGACAGTAAACACTATTACCAAGTTTTCCTTGCTTCACTCCACTATTGACATTGCTACAAAGTTTTGATTATATTATACTAAAATAGGAGTTTCTTATAGTTTTTGTAACTTTACATCTGAGAACTGACAAACATAGATTGCTGTGTAATTTGTAGCAATAACAGGGACAAGGCTTCAGACGCGGGCAACCGAATCAGCTCGGTTTATCCATCGTGGATATGTAACAGCGGCCGGCCTGATATTTACCAGACGTATGTTTCCAGAAGTTATTACTTTATTTACAACGACCAGTCACGACATGTCATCAACGTCATCTACAGGCTCTATGCACTCCATGTATATAGAATGAGATACATCTATGCATGCGTATCCAGATTTACTAATACGTGGGTCTCTTGAATTTCTTGTGGAGTGTGTACTTCGAAGACTTGTTGTCAATCTTCAAAGCACACACTCCACAAAAATTCAGGGTGTCCAGATACTGATGCCCCCGGTTACGCATGCAGCAAAGTATCTGATTTTCTATACATGGAGGGCATAGAGGCCTGAAGATGGCATTACTGGTCGTATAAGTGAAACACAACTTCTGAAAACACACAGCTGTTTGGTGATTTTTCTTTGGTAAAAATCGGATTTGACAGGTCGTTTATGAACCATCTAAAATGTAGGACTCTAAGATTTTGGACTAAACAAACACCCTGAGAAAACTACCCCAAAGCTCAAGACGCACAATCGACTCAAAATTCTCGGAATCGATAAGTAATTCAGAACTCAGAATTTTTCATCGATATACCTACATAATCTCCACAAACGCATGTTTTCCTAGAACTCGAGGTTAGAAACTTTTTTCAATTGTGGGTTATGTACCCATAAATTAAGAGGTGTTCAATGAAAGCGTCACTGTTATAGCGACCCATACGTTTGCCTGTGAAGCGGGGATGCTGCGTCCGATTCTCATTTTTATTCTTGAGTTTTTCTTTTTGCTTTTTGTTCGTTTTTTTAATTTTTTCCGTTTAAAAATTGGTAGGCATAGGAAGGTCAATATAGGAAATAAATCAGTAGAGAATAACAACAAGGTAGGTAAATAAATTTACCTAATTACTTGGGTTAGTGAATAATAAAAAAATTTAATCCTGATCGCTCTGTAATGTCTCCTTCACCCACTATGTTATATAGGTATGTCCTTAGTTTACTTTGAACAACTAGATGGTTGGTACTTGTCACATAAGCATTCGAAGCAAATAGACTCACATATCCAAGAATGCCCAACGTATGGAGTCTACGCACAACTGCATCGTTCCTTCAGAAGATGCGGAGGAAAATAAACTGAGTTTTCACTAAAAATATTTATTTTTCGGGAATTAATTTTGATGCGTTCTATGCATATTATAATTTATCTGAAAAATCGGTTCTCAAAGTTCATCATGACTTATGATGTGAATCGTTAATGCACCCGTTCTGCTTTGCTCTTCCCAGAAGCAGGCTGGATATAATTGTAAAGCATCGAAGTAAAGCTTTTAATTTGGCGATAAAAAAATATCACTTGGCTGGCACATACGTGTGCGGTTTGGCTGTATTTCTTCTAACGCTCTAATCGATTGACTCTGTTCATCTACAACCATGCTCTCACACATGACGGTTATAGTTTGTCCATTCCAGGAATCCAGTATCACACAAAACTTTAATCAGCAACATCTGGTTTTTAAATGTTCTCAGAATATGTTTTGTAAAGTGACTGTCAGTTCCTCAGATTTGGAGGGAGTGTCGTAAAGATACTTTAAGGAGTTGGTTAAATGTACAAGGGCTGTTCAATACAGAATGATCATAATTTTGTATGGTCATAATTTCTCGCGATAAAATTTAATCTTATGATATTCTGTTAGCTTAATCTGCAACAAACACGCAGAAGTAGTTTCATTGTTGGGACTCCTGGTTCCCGCCTCTGAGAGGCAGGCAAGGTCAAACATGTTCAGTATCGCCTGCCGCGTCAATGGAGTTAACCCACGAGGAACAATACGCGGCTTTTGAATTCTGCTTTTGTCACAAGAAATCTTCAGCTGAGGCCTATACAGTGTTACTGGAGGCCTATGAAGAGTCCGTTATTCCCTATTGCACAGCTCGAATGTGGTTTAAAGTGTTTAAAGAGGGGAGAAAACAAATTGAAAGGAATGTGGACCCGGTAATCCGGTTACTGCTCTTACGGAAGAAAACATCAACACTAGTGCTCTCATTGGGAGAGAGGATCGATGGATTACCACAAGATCACTTTCTGAACTACCGAACATTTCATTGGGTGTCACCCACAAGTTGATGACAGAAAAATTACACATGACACGTGAGTGGGTTCCTAGACTGTTGATTCCCGAAGAAAAGTACATTCGCGAGCAGGTCTGCATGAAGTTAAAGTTGATGTTAGAGGAAGATCCGAAATTTCTTTCGAATGTAATCACTGCTGATGAAACTACGCTACATCATTTTGATCCTGAGAGCAAACAGAAAAGTTCAGCGATGAAATCTCCTGCATCACCAATCCAGAAAAAAGGAAAAGTGGTTGCTTCTGCTGAGAAAATTATGGTCATCTCATTCTTCGATATTCATGGTATGGTTTATCAGCATGTTGTACCTGCACGCACTTTAGTTCAAATGGTTCAAATGGCTTTGAACACTATGGGACTAACATCGGAAGTCATCAGTCCCCTAGAACGTAGAACTACTTAAACCTGACTAACCTAAGGACATCACACACGTACATGCATCAGGAAGGATTCGAACTTGCGATCGTAGCAGTCGCGCGGTTCCGGACTGCACAAATCAGTAACTGGACTATACTACAGAGTTGTCCTGCAATCGTTGGAAATCCATATCAGGCGCAAAAGACCATATTTCCGTGAAGCAGGCTGGATGTTGCACCACGATAATCCGCGGACGCTTATTGCCAATGTTGTTGCTAAATATCTTGCAAAAATGTACGTGAAGTTCATCCCCCACCCTCCCTACAGTCCTGATTTAGCCCCATGTGACTTTTTTCTATTCCCTAACATGAAGAAACGCCTTCGTGAGAGACATAATAGTTCAAATGGTTCTGAGCACTATGGGACTTAACATCTGAGGTCATCAGTCCCCTAGAACTTGGAACTACTTAAACCTAACTAACCTAAGGACATCACACTCATCCATGCCCGAGGCAGGATTCGAACCTGCGACCGTAGCTGTCTCGCGGTTGCAGACCGTGAGAGACACTATCCATCATCAGAAGCAGTGGTGAAGGGTGTAGAGGCATTTTGAAGGACCTCTCAAAAAATGGTTTCGAGCATGCATTTTACGACTGGCGGAAACGCTAGGAAAGTGCATCGCTTTCATGGGAGACTACTTTTGGAAGGCCCATGAAAATTATGAGGATGAGTAAAGGTTGTTGTTGCGGTCTTCAGTCCTGAGACTGGTTTGATGCAGCTCTCCATGCTACCCTATCCTGTGCAAGCTTCTTCATCTCACATCCTTCTGAATCTACTTTGTGTATACAACTCTTGGTATCCCTCTATGATTTTTACCCTCCACGCTACCCTCCAATGCTAATTTTGTGACCCCATGATCCCTCAGAACATGTCTTACTAACCGGTCCCTTCCTTTTGTCAAGTTGTGCCACAAACTCCTCTTCTCCCCAATTCTATTCAATACTTCATAATTAGTTATTTGATCTACCCATCTAATCTTCAGCATTCTTCTGTAGCACCACATTTCGAAAGCTTCTATTCTCTTCTTGTCCAAACTAATTATCATCCATGTTTCACTTCCATACATGGCTACACTCCATACAAATACTTCCAGAAACGACTTCCTCACATTTAAATCTATACTCGAAGTTAACAAATTTTTCTTCTTTTGAAACGCTTTCCTTGCCATTGCCAGTCTACATTTTATATCTTCTCTACTTCGACTATCATCAGTTATTTTTCTCCCCAAATTGGAAAACTCCTTTACTACTTTAAGTGCCTCATTTCCTAATCTAACTCCCTGAGCATCACCCGACTTAATTCGACTACATTCCATTATCCTCGTTTTGCTTTTGTTGATGTTCATCTTGTATCCTCCTTGCAAGACGCTGTCCATTCCGTTCAATTGCTCTTCCAAGTGCTTTGCTGTCTCTGATAGAATTACGATGTCATCGACGAACCTCAAAGTTTTTTTTCTTCTCCATGGATTTTAATACCTACTCCAAATTTTTCTTTCTATTCCTTTACTGCCTGCTGAGTATACAGATTGAATAACATCGGGGAGAGGTTACAACCTTGTCTCACTCCCTTCCCAACCACTGCTTCCCATTCATGCCCCTCGACTCTTATAACTGCCATCTGGTTTCTGTACAAATTGTAAATAGCCGTTCGCTCCCTGTATTTTACCCCTGCCACCTTCAGAATTTGAAAGAGAATATTCCAGTCAACATTGTCAAAAGCTTTCTCTAAGTCTACAAATGCTAGAATCGTAGGTTTGCCTTTCCTTAATCTTTCTTCTAAGATAAGTCATTAGGTCGGTATTGCCTCACGTATTCCAATGTTTCTACGGAATCCAAACTGATCTTCCTCGAGGTCGGCTTCTACTAGTTTTCCCATTCGTCTGTGAAGAATTCGCGTTAGTATTTTGCAGCTGTGACATATTAAACTGATAGTTTGGTAATTTTCACATCTGTCAACACCTGCTTTCTTTGGGATTGGAATTATTACATTCTTTAAGAAGTCTGAGGTTATTTCGCTTGTCTCATACATCTTGCTCACCAGATGGTAGAGTTTTGTCTACTCCCGGGGCCTTGTTTTCGACTCAGGACTCTTCAGGCAGTATCATATCTCCCATTTCATCTTCATCTACATCCTCTTCCATTGCCATAATATTGTCCTCATGTAAATCGCCCTAGTATAGACCACATATACTCCTTCCACCTTTCTGCTTTCCCTTCTTTGCTTAGAACTGGGTTTGCATCTGAGCTCTTGATAATCACAGAAGTGGTTCTCTTTTCTCCAAAGGTCTCTTTAATTTTCCTGTAGACAGTATCTATCTTACCCCTAGTGAGATAAGCCTCTACATCCATACATTTGTCCTCTAGCCATCCCTGCTTAGCCATTTTGCACTTCCTGTCGATCTCATTTTTGAGACGTTTGTATTCCTTTTTGCCTGCTTCATTTACTGCATTTTTATATTTTCTCCTTTCGTCAATTAAGTTCAATATTTCTTGTGTTACTCAATGAGTTCTACTAGCCCTAGTCTTTTTACCTACTTGATCCTCTGCTGCCTTCACTACATCATCTCTCAGAGCAACCCATTCTTCTTCTACTGTACTTCCTTCTCCCAACCCTGTCAATTGTTCCCTTATGCCCTCCCTGAAACTCTGTACAACCTCTGGTTTAGTCAGTTTATACAGGTCCCATCTCCTTAAATTCCCACCTTTTTTTCAGTTTCTTCAGTTTTAATCTACAGTTCATAACCAATTGATTGTGGTCAGAGTCCACATCTGCCCCTGGAAATGTCTTATAATTTAAAATCTGGTTCCTAAATCTCTGTCTTATAATTATATAATCTATCTGATACCTTCTAGTATCTCCAGGATTCTTTCATGTATACAACATTCTTTCATAATCTTGAACCAAGTGTTAGCTATGTTTAAGTTATGCTCTGTGCAAAACTCTACCAGGCGGCTTCCTCTTTCATTTCTTAGCCCCAATCCATATTCACCTACTATGTTTCCTTCTCTCCCTTTTCCGACTTTCGAATTCCCGTCACCCAAGACTATTAAATTTTCGTCTCCCTTCACTACCTGAATAATTTCTTTTACCTCATCATACATTTCATCAATCTCTTCATCATCTGCAGAGCTAGTTGGCATATAAACTTGTACTACTGTAGTAGGCGTGGGCTTCGTGTCTATCTTGGCCACAATAATGCGTTCACTACGCTGTTTGTAGTAGCTTACCCGCAGTCCTATTTTTTTATTCATATTAAACCTACTCCAGCATTACCCCTATTTGATTTTGTGTTTATAACCCAGCATTCACCAGACCAAAAGTCTTGTTCCTCCTGCCACCGAACTTCACTAATTCCCACTATGTCTAACTTTAACCTATCCGTTTCCCTTTTTAAATTTTCTAACCTACCTGCCCGATTAAGGGATCTGAAATTCCACGCTCCGATCCGTAGAACGCCAGTTTTATTTCTCCTGATAACGACGTCCTCTTGAGTAGTTCGCGCCCAGAGATGCGAATGGGGGACTATTTTACCTCCGGAATATTTTACCCAAGAGGACGCCATCATCATTTATCCATACAGTGAAGCTGCATGCCCTCGGAAAACACTACGGCTGTAGTTTCCCCTTGCTTTCAGCCGTTCGCAGTACCAGCACAGCAAGGCCGTTTTGGTTAATGTAGCAAGGCCAGGTCAGTCAATCATCCAGACTGTTGCCCCTGCAACTACTGAAAAGGCTGCTGCCCCTCTTCAAGAACCACACGTTTGTCTGGCCTCTCAACAGATACCCCTCCGTTGTGGTTGCACCTACGGTACGGCTATCTGTATCGCTGAGGCACGCAAGCCTCCCCACCAACGGCAAGGTCCAAGGTTCATGGGGAACGGTATGTGGTCAAAACAATTATGATCATTCTTTATTGAAGAGCCCTCATAGTTTTTTATGTACACTGCCAGCTGCGACAAGGTATAATTTTTCTCCCTTAAGCGATAACGTGGGTCGAACGTTCGTCCTCGCAGCAATCTATTCCAGAATTATTTGCGTTCAACGAAGATTGAAATTTTAATTCTTCAATAACCAAAGTCGTCAGAGAAATTTATTTTGTTACTTTGTTATTATTCCTCATCAACCCTCCCATCACTAGTAGTATCGAAAAAAAATACAAAATAAACCTCTAGGAAAATATGCGTTGCGAAGTTCATACAGTTATTGAAAAATATTCGGTTTTCAGTTATCTATGAATCCCGTCACTTCTGACTCGATTTGCCGTAACGAACTTCAGAGGGAGCATTTATCAAAAATAGGAGGCCTATTGAGCCAAAATATCTTAAAGTCTTTCATTATAGGCTGTGGACAAGCGACTTTGGAAATATGATCCGAATCGATTGGCCGTGTATGATCCCTTCCCCTTGTAAATAGGACATATGATAAGGATCTATTTTACGTAAGTTAAAGTGTTCTATGGGATGTAATTTTTTAGAATTGTGTATATATGAACTCTTTAACAATATCTTAACATATTAAAATACCAGGTGGTTATAAATAAAGATTCCCTATTTAACACTTTATGACACGTAAACCAATTACTGCACGAATACCAAACTTGGTAGCATTAATGTCCAGAGTATGGGGTGCATGATTCCCATGCGTCGCAGCACCACCATCTAGTTCCAACTGTGGCCACCAGGTTCCGTTATCAGTCATCGTGATATACACTCTTACACACCTGACCATTTGCAGTGCATTTGTTGACGCGTCAAAATGAGGTTCGCGAAAGAAGCAGGGCATTATTAGTGAACCTCTGTCATCAGAGCAACAGTAATGCTGTAGTTGCACTTCAGAATCTTCTGGCCAGTGATTTATTATTCCATGACAAATTAAAAATACAGTTTTTATGCGTTAATTCTCTTTCAGGCGCTCTGCTCTGAATTAAAGACATATAGAGTGACTCCCGGCAAATTAAAAATACAGTTTTTATGCGTTAATTCTCTTTCAGACGCTCTGCTCTGAATTAAAGACATGTAGAGTGAGTCCCTTTCAGAATCAACGTACAGCGCACAAAAACCACAGCATTCAAAGTCATTGCGAAAGTACTCTGTAGACTGCAGGAGGCACGAGAGTACCACACCCTTTCCACCACAATCATGAACGTAATCGTAATCAACGCTACCGCTTTCAGTCTGATAATTAACCATTATCGTAACCACAGTGCTTTACTGCAACCCTGAAAGCGACTATCTACGGCAGGTATATGCAGTGCGATCCATATGAAACATTTGAGAAATTACTCGTCTTTACGAATTTATAAATGAACTTTCGTGTCTAATATAGCAATTACTAAAATAAAATTATTCTATAGACTGTCCGTTCTCAAGATTAAATTCAAAATTATTTGAGTCCATCTCCAATTTGCTGTTGTGTTATTGAGGACAGCAACACTACTCGAGTTCAAAAGAGAAATGTAAATACACAGAAAACTTGAAATTACATATATTTTCAGGTCAGTGACTCATATCTGTGCTTCTATAACGTATTTTCAATAAAAGTCACAAAGTAATGAGCAGAACAGAAAGTCGCACCTCAAAAATTTTTATTAAATACAATCCAAATGTTGTTATTCATATTGAGAGGAAGCGGTGCATATTATCTCTAAAGGTAGGAAAAATATATATAGAAAGAGAGAGAGAGAGAGAGAGAGAGAGAGAGAGAGAGAGAGAGAGAGAGAGAGAGACAGGGAGCGAGTGGTAGTGTGCGTGTGATTACCCAGTCTTTTTTATACATAAAGGCATTCAACATAAAACTTTATTGATGCATCTCTGATTTTAGCCTAGAAACGAGACGTACCTGTGAGCGCAGTTGCAGACATTATCTTTCCCGTGCGCCACCTATGCGTCAACCTCAAAAACATTTGACCACTGGATATTACTACTTCCCTCTCAAATTTACTTCCAATCAAAGCCATAAAATTTATAATTTGCGTTACCACCGTAGTTGCGCGATGAAAACATCTGCATGAAAGACTAAACAAAAAGTAGAAAACACCTGAAAAGTAAAGAACTTTTAGAGAAGTGTTTCCTAATAGCTCGACGTATGCAAAAAGAGAAAAATAGTACATCACAGCGCTATCTTTTACCAACTTACTCTAGAGCTCGGACGACGTTTAATGAAAGGGGCACGTAAAAGTTTTTTTAAGACGCAGCGAATTTGTTTTTGCCAGTACATGGAGTAAGTTCAAATGGCTCTGAGCACTATGGGACTTAATTTCTGAGGTCATCAGTCCCCTAGAACTTAGAACTACTTCAACCTAACTAACCTAAGGACATCACACACATCCATGCCCGAGCAGGATTCGAACCTGCGACCGTAGCGGTCACGCGGTTCAAGATTGTAGCGCCTAGAACCGCTCGACCACCCCGGCCGGCTGGAGTAAGTCCACGAGCGTTATTTGCGTGTGAAATATGCACGCGATGGGGGTCTGAGAAAGGGAGAATCAGGTTGCAGAGTACAACACATCAATGTGGTTAATACGACAGCTTTTTTTATATGTCGGAGATGGAATGTTAGAATTTATCTTCAGTGTCAGGACAAAATACAGCTAAAAAAATACTTGCTATTCACTCTTCGAATTACTGACCACCTGATGATAAATACGATGCGGCTACGTTTTCCAATTTATAAGATGCAATTGAAGTAAAATCAAATTCGACTGTTGAGTATATCTTGTGTTCCGTAGGTCGTCGACTCGCTGTACTGCCTTGGGCGTTAAAAAAGAACAAAGAATGGGAGTTACTTTTGTTCCCAATTCGCAAGTTGCACCTTAAACGGAACTTTCAACATCTTAATACTCTTCTTTTCAATAATTCCCCCCCCCCCCCTCCATGAACCATGGACCTTGCCATTCGTGGGGAGGCTTGCGTGCCTCAACGATACAGATAGCCGTATCGTAGGTGCAACCACAACGGAGGGGTATCTGTTGAGAGGCCAGACAAACGTGTGGTTCCTGAAGAGGAGCAGCAGCCTTTTCAGTAGTTGCAGGGGCAACAGTCTGGGTGATTGACTGATCTGGCCCTGTAACACTAATGAAAACGGCCTTGCTGTTTCGGTACTGAGAACGGCTGAAAGCAAGGGGAAACTACAGCCGTAATTTTTCCCGAGGGCATGCAGCTTTACTGTATGTACTGTCCTCTAGGGTAAAATATTCCGGAGGTAAAATAGTCCCCCATTCGGATCTCCGGGTGGGGACTACTCAAGAGGGCATCGTTATCAAGAGAAAGAAAACTGGCGTCCCACGGATCGGAGCGTGGGATTTCAGATCCCTTAATCGGGCAGGTAGGTTAGAAAACTTCAAAAGGGAAATGGATAGGTTAAAGTTAGACATAGTGGGAATTAGTGAAGTTCGGTGGCAGGAGGTACAAGACTTTTGGTGAGGTGAATACAGGGTTATAAATACAAAATCGACTAGGGGTAATGCAGGAGTAGGTTTAATAATGAATAGGAAAATAGGAGTGCGTGTAAGCTATTACAAACAGCATAGTGAACGCATTATTGTGGCCAAGATAGACACGAAGCCCACGCCTACTGCAATAGTACAAGTTTATATGCCAACTACTGCTTCAGATGATAAAGAAATTGAGGAAACGTATGATGAGATTAAAAAAATTATTCAGGTAGTGAAGGGAGACGAAACTTTAATAGTTATGGGTGACTGGAATTCGACAGTACGAAAAGGAAGAGATGGAAACGTAGTAGGTGAATATGGATTGGGGCTAAGAAATGAAAGAGGAAGCCGCCTGGTAGAATTTTACACAGAGCATAACTTAATCATAGCTAACACTTGGTTCAAGAATCATGAAAGAAGGTTGTATACATGGAAGAGCCCTGGAGATTCAAAAAGGTTTCAGTTAGATTATATAATGGTAAGACAGAGATGGCTGGGTGTTGTGTGCTGTCCTTAGGTTAGTTAGGTTTAAGTAGTTCTAAGTTCTAGGGGACTTATGACCACAGCAGTTGAGTCCCATAGTGCTCAGAGCCATTTGAACCATTTTTAAGACAGAGATTTAGGAACCAGATTTTAAATTGTAAGACATATCCAGGGGCAGATGTGGACTCTGACCACAATCTATTCGTTATGAACTGGAGATTAAAACTGAAGAAACTGCAAAAAGGTGGGAATTTAAGGAGATGAGATCTAGATAAACTGAAAGAATCAGAGGTTGTACAGAGTACCAGGGAGAGGATAAGGGAACAATTGTCAGGAATGGGGGAAACAAATACAGTAGAAGAAGAATGGGTAGCTTTGAGGAATGAATTAGTGAAGGCAGCAGAGGATGAAGTAGGTAAAAAGACGAGGTCTAGTAGAAATCCTTAGGTAACAGAAGAGGTACTGAATTTAATTGATGAAAGGAGAAAATACAAACATGCAGTAAGTGAAGCAGACAAAAAGGAATACAAACGTCTCAAAAATGAGATCGACAGGAAGTGCAAAATGGCTAAGCAGGGATGGCTAGAGGACAAATGTATGGATTTAGAGGCTTATCTCACGAGGGGTAAGACAGATACTGCCCACCGGAAAATTTAAGAGACCTATGGAGAAAAGAGAACCACTTGCATGAATATCAAGAGCTCCGATGGAAACCCAGTTCTAAGCAAAGAAGGGAAAGCAGAAAGGTGGAAGGAGTATATAGAGGGTCTATACTGGGGCAATATTCTTGAGGACAATATTATGGAAATGGAAGAGGATGTATATGAAGATGAAATGGGAGATATGATACTGCGTGAAGAGTTTGACAGGGCACTGAAAGACCTGGGTCGAAACAAGGTCCCGGGAGTAGACAACATTCCATTAGAACTACTGACAGCCTTGCGAGAGCCAGGCCTAGGAAAACTCTACCATCTGGTGAGTAAGATGTATGAGACAGGCGAAATTCCCTCAGACTTCTTAAAGAATGTAATAATTCCAATCCCAAAGAAAGCAGGTGTTGACAGATGTGAAAATTACCAAACTGTCAGTTTAATAAGTCATAGCTGCAAAATACTAACACGAATTCCTTACAGACGTATGGAAAAACTGGTAGAAGGTGGCCTCGGTGAAGATCAGTTTGGATTCCGTAGAAATGTTGGAACACGTGAGGCAACACTGACCCTACGACTTATCTTAGAAGAACGATTAAGGAAAGGCAAACCTACGCTTCTAGCATTTGTAGACTTAGAGAAAGTTTTTGACAATGTTGACTGGAATACTCTCTTTCAAATTCAGAAGGTGGCAGGGGTAAAATACAGAGAGCGAAAGGCTATTTACAATTTGTACAGAAATCACGTGGCAGTTATGAGAGTTGAGGGGCATGAAAGGGAAGCAGTGATTGGGAAGGGAGTGAGACAGGGTTTTAGCCTCTCCTTGATGCTATTCAATGTTTATATTGAGCAGGCAGTAAAGAAAACAAAAGAAAAGTTCGGAGTAGGTATTAAAAACCATGGAGAAGAAATAAAAACTTTGAGGTTTGCCGATGACATTGTAATTCTGTCAGAGACAGCAAAGGACTTGGAAGAGCAGTAGAACGGAATTGCCAGTGTCTTGAAAGGAGGGTATAAGATGAACATCAACAAAAGCAAAACGAGGATAATGGAATGTAGTCGAATTAAGTCGGGTGATGCTGAGGGAATTAGATTAGGAAATGAGACACTTGAAGTAGTAAAGGAGTTTTTCTATTTGGGGAGCAAATTAACTGATGATGGTTGAAGTAGAGAAGATATAAAATGTAGACTGGCAATGGCAAGGAAAGCGTTTCTGAAGAAGAGAAATTTGTTAACATCGAGTATTGATTTAAGTGTCAGGAAGTCGTTTCTGAAAGTATTTGTATGGAGTGCAGCCATGTATGGAAGTGGAACATGGACGATAAATAGTTTAGACAAGAAGAGAATAGAAGCTTTTGAAGTGTGGTGCCACAGAAGAATGCAGAAGATTAGGTGGGTAGATCGCATAACTAATGAGGAAGTATTGAATAGAACTGGGGAGAAGAGGAGTTTGTGGCAGAACTTGACTAGAAGAGGGGATCGGTTGGTAGGACATGTTCTGAGGCATCAAGGGATCACCAATTTGGTACTGGAGGGCAGCGTGGACGGTAAAAATCGTAGAGGGAGACCAAGAGATGAATACACTAAGCAGATTCAGAAGGATGTAGGCTGCAGTAGATACTGGGAGATGAAGAAGCTTGCACAGGATAGAGTAGCATGGAGAGCTGCATCAAACCAGTCTCAGGACTGAAGACCACAACAACAACATTCAATAATACGCGTACATGTCTTTGCTGATACTATGATAAGACGGTCTGTAACCAGGTTATTTTTGTTCTATCTCTCCGTAACTGATGAACGATCATCTCTGACCACTTTCACGCGCTTTTAGACACTCACAGTAATCTTAGTTAAGAGGGCGGGTTTACCGACCACTTCAAAAAACCTGTAATTGCGTGAAGCTCACAGTGTGCGGACCCAACATACATGCTGCGTGGCTACCGGAGAGAACGTTTCATATATTCGGAATGGTAGTTCATAGGCAACGTCTTGCCGTTAGTTGATTCGCGTGGCGTTTGTGTCCTACGGCTTATTTTCATCAGCTTCCCGCGTCACATTTCCGTCGAACTGCGCAGATTAGTTGATATTTGGGCATGTTATTACTTATGGACGAGTCTTTATGCATTCGGTAAGCTTGAAGCTAGTTGCAAGGTCGTGTTATTCTTATTCAGTTCGAAAAATTATGCAGTCCGATTCGAGACGCTCCTCCTCAGTTAAGTTAGTCTAGGTTATCTTTCCTAAAACAAATACTCGTGACCACTTACTGAAATCTTTGTGGTTGCTGGAATCTTCGAGTTCCGTTGCACACTTATGTTGAATGCCAAATGGCTTGCATCCTATGGTTGCCTGATTTGAAGTCAATATATTTCACTTAATTGCATATGGTCTTTCTCATTTCCGATTTCCTATGTCGTTTATTAAATATTATAAAAATCTCTGGTGCATGCTTTGTCTCCCACCACAGTAAGGTGGGGTACCTCTTGTCAACTTAGCCGTTGCGCTTGTAAAAGATGCGACGTAATTCAGTTCTAAGACGCCTTCCCCTTATATCTGGTAATAAGTATTCCGACCTTTGCATGGAAATATTTACCTGTGAAGATGAATTTGTCGTCGTTTTCTGAGTGAAGATTTACTGTGGAAGATTTTCTATGTCGTGCCTGTACATATTCCACCACGTAACTTTCACACAGGGTTGTACTGATGTGTTCAGTATTATGTAACAGTCCACGTATCATCACTCAAATCAGTTACAAAAGCATTAACAGCAGTTAGACAACTGTCATATTCCATATACTGATTACAAAAAGGGACCTCGATCCCGATTACACAGTATCGGGCCATACTTCTGTCACTATGCCGCTCTTCTAATTTTATGATCGGATCTTACTAGTGATTCTCTTCTTTCATTGGTTTTCAAATATCCATGATTTGCCTGCAGTTCATTGGTTGAGCGATTTATTATAAGTGTGAGCTACATGTTCAGTTTCCCTTTTTTTCTTTCGACATCAGATGATGTCAAAAAACTGATTATTGGATCACGCGTGTGTTAATAATAAGACATAGCTTCGCTAAATCAGCGTTAACCCACCAGTAGAAACCCGGGGTGCAGTAGACCCCAAAGGCTATATTTTCGTGTATAACACCGAGATGGAGACACGGGCGCTACTGAGGTTCTGAATAGCTGTCAACGACATTTACTCTTGTGAGCACCAAATTTTCTCATTCGTGCGCTAGAACTTGAGGAATAAACATCTCCAATCTCTCCGTTGAGTTTTTCTGCATCTCACTTTTCCGTGCTAGTTATCTGGATTGTCAAGCTGCGGCAGATGTAAATGACAGACGCCTTGCGGACCCTTAATACTATATCATGATACATTATTGCAACAGTCTTATACTCTCCGATGAAAAACAAAAAATGTTGTTTTTTAACTGGACCAGTGGTGTTCGTCTGTTCTATTGTATTACATTATAATTATTTGATTATATATATTAGATTAGATTTTTGATGTCGTCATATAGATCCAAAAGAGCTAGGCTGAAGGAGCTACTGCGAAACGTCGACTAAGAGGAGGAGAAAGCCGAGAATGTGGAGGATCACTAGCTACTTGTTGATGATGGGAGCGAGGAGTCTAATTGTCAAATCGGAGAGAGTGAATAGGAGACTGATTCAAATGAGGACGACAGTGACGATGAAATCGACGTCCACATCAAATGTGACGACTTCTGCTTCGGAAAGGGTGGCGTCACCATGTCTTCCACGCCCGTAGAGGGTTAGGACCAGATCGTGGAACATCATCAGGGAAGCTCCGGGACCGGCGAGAAACACGAGGAATGCAAAGACTCCTGAGGATACCTTTAGTCTTTGCATTAGATTAGAGATTGTTCGAATCATCGTCGACTGCACCAGCAAGAACCTAGAGACATGTACCGAAAACTACAAGACAAAGTCAGATAGCCTGTAGGGGAAGACGAACAAAGCTGAGGTTATGTCTCTCCTCGGGCTTCTCTATCTAATGGGGGGCATTCAGAGCTGGATGAACGAACCTGGCAAGCTTCTGGACCACCAGTGGGACTGAGGTTGAGATCTTCCCCCTGACGATGACCACGAGTCAGATTCCTTCTGCTCTGTCTCAGGTTTTACAATCTCAGCACCCGACAGGCTCTGCGTGCACAGGATAAACTCTGTCCAGTACGTGATGTCTTCCACCAGTTCATCAATAACTGCCAGGACAGTTGCATCCTCTGTAGCAATGTTACGACTGACGAGGAACTGTTTCCAAGTACGGCATCAAGGTCTTCGTCATGTGCAACTCCGAGTTGATCTACACTTCCTGCATGGAGGTGCACATCGGAAAGCAATCTGGTGGAGCTCTCCACAAAAGCAGCTCCCCGTCTGATGTGACTGAACGCCTCATAATGAAAATATCTAGATGGAGAAGAGACTTATCGACGGACAACTGGTACACTTGACCTCCACTGGGCACTTAACTCCTACACAGGCACAAGATAACCATGGTTAGAACGCTCACGGAAAACAAAAACAAAAAATAAATCTCTAAGGTATTCACTGAGACCACTATCCTTCCAGTCTGCAACAGCATGTTCGGATTCAGTAACCAGATCACCTTGGCGTCCTATGTCCCAAAACAGAAGAAGATTGTGAGTCTTCTCTCCACCTATCGCTGCGATGATCATGTAGACGAATCGACTGGGAGGAAGAAGAAGCCTGAGGAGACTACCTATTAAAATAAGACCAAAGGCGGTATCGACACTGTCGATCAGTTGTGCGGAACATTCGACGTCAGCCGAACGTGCGGAAGATGGCCACTCAGGCTGTTCTTCTCGCTACTCATCGTTTTTGGAATCAATGCCCTACTGATTCACTTCTGCTCAAATGCCTCTGAGCACTATGGGACTTAACATCTTAGGTCATCAGTCCCCTAGAACTTACAACTACTTAAACCTAACTAACCTAAAGACACCACACACATCCATGCCCGAGGCAGGATTCGAACCTGCGACCGAAGCAGTCCCGCGGTTCCGGACTGCAGCGCCTAGGACTGCGAGACCACCTCGGCCGGCTTCACTTCTGCCACTCACCTCGGGCAGCCCTTACACGTCCACAATTTCTCAAAACCTCGTCCTCGCCCTCCTTCGCGGTCAGCTTTACGAGCGCTGGAGGCATCCAGGCACCTTCCTAAGCTGTTGAAGCAGCGCCTCAAGGAGTTCGTTCCTAGTTCCAGCAGCCAAGCCGTGACATCTCCTCCGCCAAAGAATTCAATGTGTAGGCCGTGCAGCCGCAAGAAGGACAGAAATACGAACTAAGTTTGTAAAGCCTGCGGGCAGAGCATTGGTCGCGGCGAAAATGCGACATTCCTTTGTCGCGACTGCGTCGCTGAAGCTGGAGCTCCTGCCAAATGACACCAACCCCGTTGGGAAGGAAGAACAGACTCGCAGATATAGAGCTTGGACATTTATTGTATGTTGGATTTATTATGTGAGGCTAATGTGTTCACTGTCAAATGTTAAAAAGACAAATAAGTTTTCATTGCAAAATGTTGTCAAGATACGTAATTTATTCGTTGTAAAATATTCTAATGCTATAATCAAGTATAAAAATGAAACGAAACGTAAGAAAACAATGTAGGACAGGTCTTACGTGGAAAATCAGTAAGGCAGGATAGATGCAGGAATTGGGGGGTACTGCACCTCACCTTTGTGTTGGTGGTACATGATGTATCTTTCTAGCTGAGGATTAAATGTTACTATCTGGATAAGGAGTCGAATCACGATAACGGAAGCACGCTTAGAATTTCTCAGATATAAATATGAGATAATTCCTATATAAATTAGATACTACAGTAGGGAGTAAAGCGTAACGAAATATATTGCTCCTTCAAATGACGATGCTGCCAATACAGTACTGTCTTATTGCATCGCACGAGGGATTGTAGTTTTGATTTATATAAGCTTTGTGTAAAATAATTAACAATCATTTCTCGTTATACCTGCATAGTGGTGCTACTTTCACACAAGATGATGTAATTATGGTTACAGTAGTAGTAAACAGTAATTTATAACAACAACTGTGTCTTTATCCTTTATGTGTACTCTGATGATCCAAAAGCCGGCCACGGTGGCCGAGCGGTTCTAGGCGCTTCAGTCCGGAACCGCGCCACTGCTACAGTCGCAGGTTCGAATCCTGCCTCGGGCATGTATGTGTGTGATGTCCTTAGGTTTGTGTAGTTCTAAGTTCTAGGGGACTGATGAACTGAGAAGTTAAAGTCCCATAGCGCTCAGAGCCATTTGATGATCCAAATCATTACGACCACCAGCTTAATAGCTTGTTTGTCTGTCTTTGGAAAAAAATACATAACTAATTCTGCGATTTACGTATACACTGATGAACCAAAACATTATGACCAACTGCTTAATAACTTGTTTGTCCGTCTTTCAAACGAAATACATCGCTGATTCTGCGTATCATGAACCCAATAGTTTGTGGAGGCACGTATCTCTACCCACAGATAATGCAATTAACGTAAACAATGGCCGCTGTATTTGCGTACTCCATGACGGAGTACGAAGGCACCCAGAGTGTCAGATGGGATTTACATCAGGCGAATCTGCTTACCGAGACATCAGTGTGAGTTCACTGTAATGCTCCTCAAACTATTGTAGCACGGCACTGGATGCGAGACAGGGACAGTTATATTGCTGAAAGATGACATCGCCGTCGGGGAAGACATCTAGATGAAGGAATGCAGCGGTTCGCTGCTGTCAGTGCGTCTTCGATTACTACTTCAGGTCCTATGCAAGAGCAGGAGAATGTCTCCCGTAGCATAATACCGTTCCCAGCAGCCTGTGTCCGTGACTCGCTGCACGTTTCGAGCCGCCGTTCACCTCGATGCCGGCGTTGGTGGAGTCTATCATCGACCTAGTATAGCGAAAATATGAAACCCGAAGAGCCGACACGTTTCCATAGCTCGACAGAAGAATCCCGATGGTCTCGTACCCACTGCAATCGTAATTGACGATGTCGTTGCGTCAACATGTTAACATGTTGGGAAGGTCTGCTGCGGAGCTCTATGTTCAACAGTGTGCGATGAATTGCGTGCTCCAAAGCACTTGAGGGTGCACCAGCACTGTGCTCTTTCGGCAGAGATGCCACGGATCGCCGTCAATCCCACTTTACAGAGCAGGAAATCCTCCGAACCCCATTTTCTGTGAATGGTCGGTGACATCTAACCATTTAGCTTGCAGTGATAGTTTCGCTGTCCGTCGACCTCTTTCCGTAGATACTCACGGCAGTAGCACCAGACCATTCGACCAGCTTCGCAGTTTTCGACATATTTGCTCACAGGCTCTGCGTAATAATAATCTACCCTTTGTCAAAGTCGCTTATCCCAATGGATTTCCACATTAGCAGCCCAAATCTTCGCTAGGGTAATACCCCGTCCGTGTCCGCTCCGTTTATGTGCTTTGGTTACCGGATTACACACGGTACCCGCAAGGCAACCAAGTGGTATCCTGCGTGACGGTGAGTCGTGGTTATAATATTTTTGCTTATCTATGTATGTGAACAGAGATTTATTTTAATCCTTATTTTTTATTTGAATCTGGCGGATCGCTCTGATCTAAACCAATCAATTCTCTCACGGAAGAAGCTTTCTTTCAATTAACACGGCATTAATTCCATGATATTATAGATTTCAACGGAATTAAATAATCACAGTGTTATGAATTTTTGGAAATGATGTCGTTCGAGGATCATCAATGTTTATCGATATCCTTAACTGTTAAAAAATGGTTCAAATAGCTCTCAGAACTATGGGACTTAACATCTTAGGTCATCAGTCCTGTAGAACTTAGAACTACTTAAACCTAACTAACCCAAGGACTCCACACACATCCATGCCCGAGGCAGAATTGGAACCTCTGACCGTAGCAGTCCCGCGGTTCCGGACTGCAGCGCCTAGAACCGTACGGCCACCGCTGCCGGCTAACTGTTAAAAGAAGTATTGTTTTAGATATTATATAACATCCGTAACAGTATTATATTATATGAACTTTAGTGTAGGCACGAGGGGAACACAAATCAACTGAAAGTACGTTTACTACTTAAAACGAGGACAATATTTCTGTCAACATGCTCACACTCGACAGCTTAGGGACTCGCACTGATATACTGCTTAAGGGGATACGGAATCGCCTACCCGCGCAATGTTAAAATATGCCTATTATACGGAACATTTTCTCACAAACTACTGGAGACTGAGAGATAAAATTTTTACTCTATGTGCATTGATATGTTATAACAATACTGAAACAACAGTTTATTGTCGAAGTATTTTCATACATGTGTTTCAAGTAAACTTTTTCTATCACATTTTACTAGATTATCACCGGTAAGTCTTTTGTAAAACATGTATTTAAAAAATCGTTGTTTCAGTGTGTAAAAGAAACCCATGAGACCAAGTCATAAAAATTTCAGACTTATCGGTTCACCAGTATCTGAGATAATGTTCCAGAAGAAGTAAAAACTTAAGGGAAACGGAGAAAGAAGATTAAAACATTCCTGATCCATAGTTAATACCCTCTTTACTGTCTTCATAGTCATCTTCAAGCCTTCTTTTGGCACCCCTCTGCACCTGTCTAGCTTTTTTCACTAACGTTTTGATTATATTGTCAGCATGCCTTAGTCTGTGCTATCTAAAGTCAACATAGTACATACCACGTTCCTTAGCCGAATCACTTTCAAAGTTCAGTGATTTTATCCCTAGGCTTCATCGTTGGCTGATAATACGTATTCCTGCGATCACCGTCACGGTATTTGTCCAGAAAAAACCACCCCATTCAGAGGTAACGTCGTACCTCTATTCGTAAAGTGGGTACAGGTTTTAACATAGATACCTCTGTAGACCTGTAGAACCACGACTGATTGTGACAGTAACATTCGCTAGCTGGGATCGATTTTTTCTTTAACATCTCGCCGATTGCGTGTCTCTTTCTAGGACACAGTGGTAGGACTCGAAAGAACTTAAGAGACATGCATGTCCATCGCTGATTTTAGACAAGTTTTATTTGGTATGGTAGGCAATCAGTTATTGACGAAGTAATATACTTAGTATTATTGGTGGCTGGGTGATATGTTCGCATTTATGCATGAGGTTTATAAAGTATGTGTGTTTCCGGAAAGGAGATGACTATGCCCTGTTGTACGGAAGGTACGGATTTGACTTGGAGTGCTGTGATAGCAGTGGGGGGAGTATGTTCAGTTGTAAGGAAGGTACAGCTTTTTCCAGAGTCACTGCCGACAAGAGCGTGTATTTCCGATATTTCCCTCATTCTCGAATGCTGTTCAGTTGAGAGCGCGATCTTAACATTTAATTGTAAGTATAATGATAAACATATATGCTACCGGTTTTCGGGAATGGATCCGTGTATGAAAAGTCCGTGGTGGTAATGATTCACGTTTCCTGTTAACAGCAGCATCTGTGTGAATGTAGAGGCCTGTTGGGTTCTATGAATGTATATGAGTTAACTTCGCCCTTGTCTAGACGGCCAGATAGCGAACTAATACTTAGTATCTGTTAGGCGGCTTTCGTGATCAAGCGGAACTTTGAGAAGATGGTATGATTGCGATGGAGTGTCATTCCCAACCATATAAATAGTTCGGTTGGCTGTTTGTGCACATTTCACGTCTTTATTTAGTTGAGAGAAGATCGAATGTGCTGTGTGGAAGATACGTTTGCCTGTTCTCTAGACATGGGAAAGACCTTAGTGGGCTTATAAATTATATGGATGTTTTGGAGTATGTTAGATCAGCGAGACCGGTATTCGCAGTTGGAAATAAGATTTTTCATATGTTTCTTTCTAGTTACTTAGTGGTCTAGAGGACGCTCAACGTACCTGAAGTTTACTGTTTGTAGAGGAATGATTTCGAGTCTATATGTCGGGCATTATGTTGCGTTAGCAATAGGGAGGCTACTGCTGTGTTCGTGATATCGGGAAGTACAGCGAAAATGGTATAATATTATGGCGAAAATAAGGGTGTGCTTGTAATCCCCAAGTCTGCAGATGTGCATAGGAAAGAGAGCAGGCAAGGAAGCAGAGACAATAACGCGTTTGTGCCGAGGGGAAACGATCGCGAATTTGTAGAACAGTTCTGAGAGTGACTTTCGTTCCTGATGTAAAAAGGGTTATTTTGTATAGTGGGGGATGTGAAATGTATGTTTACTAGATCAACAAGGTACTTGGTGATATATTGATCGAATGGTGATTGGTTTCAGTGATCAGTGTAAAGTAGTTTATTACCGCTGAATTTCGCGTCTGTTGAAAGAAAGGAAAGGCTGACGGTGCTTCCCTAGGATTGGGGGGGTGGGGGGGGGGGGGGGGGGATCGTGACATATAGATGGTGTGTGTGTGTAGGTATAATTTTTTCAGGTGCTGTACAGATATAAAAGATAACTGCACTGTTTGTCTAAAATGTGTATATATTGTACTGTAAAGTTAGTGTGGCCTACACTGTGTAAACTGTATATATATTGCATTGTAAAGATAGTATGGTTTATGTTATGGCATGACTAGAGAGGATGACTGTGTGTCCTATCGTGAGGGATGTATAGATTGAACAGATTTATAATGATGAGAGTATGAGATAGAGTTTTTAAGTGGAAAATTATATGTGCTATAGATACTGAAGCACAGTCATCAAGAGGAGAGATTCCCTGTAAATTGATAGGTGTCAGACTGTAGCAGCAATCGTAATATTTAATAGTAGTTCACTGGTAAATATGTTCCCGGCTCCCAACATTCTTGTGAGTCTGGTATGTATTTGATAATGTGGAGAGAATTTTGTGGGTTTAACTGTCAATGCAATGTAGCGATCTGTGTAAAATAACCACAGGCAAGCCGAGAAAGGATAGGCGGATGTTGCTTCGATACCGGCGGCATAAATAATTAACCGTGTAACTTCGATAAGAGTCAATCACAACGCTCAATTCATTTACATCGTTTGTGCTGGGATATAGGAGTCTCTACATAGCAGAGAGAACGTTTGCTTATGTTGAAATCTGGAAGGGTAAGACGTTTCTAGCGCTGGGAAGAGCGTAATAGATGTTATTTTGGTAAACAGGTTCTGTTAGAGTAAGAATTTTTATGCATACAAGCTGAGACATCAAGAAAGCGAGCGTTAACTATTTCTGGGATGCTATACAATTCCGAAGAGGTCGACTTGGTTCTTGTTATTTTTTTTCACAAAGCCATGTGACGTAAGAATAACACTGGAAACGTTTTAGATGCTGAGTCGCCACGCAGCGAGGTGAGAGCCACGTTTGGGCAGGTATGCACGGCTGAACGCTTGTGTCAATGCGCCCTGTGCTATTCTTCCCTCAGTGGTAAAGACAAATGGGGCTTGGAGACGTCTCGCATATGAGACTGGCGTGAGCGCGCCTTGGAATGCTATGACCTCAGTATAACCATGACTGTGTAGAGGCATGCAACTTTCACCTGCATTCGACGAGTGCAGCTAGCTGCAGCTGTGACAGAGCACTCAGGAGACAAGTTGGGACCTGTGTGTGCTTTGACAGCTGACAGGCCGCCTTCTTTATGGGCTTTTTGGAGCGCGCGTTCCAGTTTTGATCGCATGTGTGCTCTGTAAATATGTCTTTGCTCCAGTGCGATTGTGTCATCATCTGCGTCTAGGTTATAGGAACTTGTCAGGTGTGAGGTATGAATGGGGATGCCACAACCTCATGCTTGGCTCTGAGCACCATGGGACTCAACTGCTGAGGTCATTAGTCCCCTAGAACTTAGAACTAGTTAAACCTAACTAACCTAAGGACATCACAAACATCCATGCCCGAGGCAGGATTCGAACCTGCGAGCGTAGCGGTCTTGCGGTTCCAGACTGCAGCGCCTTTAACCGCACGGCCACTTCAGCCGGCCCTCATGCTTGCGGGCAGCTGTGTGCAGTTTGACATGTGACGGATGTGTCACTTATTGCTACCTCCTGTGTACTCTACTGGACTGTCATTCCATGTAGGCTTTCACGGCCGGCGTCTTTATCAGTAAACTCTTCCGGGCTAAGTTGCCGTGGTCGATCTGTAGAACTTCTTCTCCCTGACGTTTCGTTCTCAACTACGGAGAACATCTTCCGAGGTGAGTCGTCGACTCACCTCTACTGGACTGTGTTTGCATGTGTTGATTGCATTATTTCACGAGCAGGTCTGTAGGCTGTGCTGTGCGCTATTTGGACAGTTTATGACTATTGAGCATGTCTACACATCAGTGTGAAGCATTATTTAGGAGGAGTCTGAATGTCTGTAGTTAAATAATTTGCGTAAAATAGTAGTTGTTTGCATGTCTGCTGACTGTGTATTGTGAGCCCAAGCATAACATGGCGAGTGTTTTGCTTCAGCGTGATAAATATATTCGATCTCTAAATAAAATTTTCGAAAATAAATAAACACCTTCTTTACTCTCCCTCTCCCTAGCAGCCCAGCGCAGCCTGAGTCATTTTGGCAACATCTGCGCCCCTACAGACCACCATCTGGGATTAGGTCACAGGAGGGATGACAGTACGATCTGATGGCAGTAATGAGTATTATGTCAGTTTGACAGTATATCTCGTGATGGAGACACCACCTGCAAAATAAAGACCTGTGATCAGATGTGTTTTCCCACCATTTCGCCCACACCATTTTGGATGACATCATGCACTGTGCACATTAGTATACGTTAGTGTAGGTTTGTGCACGTTACTGCACATTAGTACACGTTAGCCCGCCAACGTGGGATGGTTAAGGGGCCGTGGTGCTGGGTTGAGGATCGTGGTGGAGACTTTAACTGTTTGATTCCAAGTGCAGGTGAGTGTTTCATTGGTGAAAATTGATTCCAAGTCCTAAGATCTATCAAGTCTAATCATGTGACTAATGCAGTAGCCAATAGGAGTGCAGCATTCTAGGGATGGGGGGTGCTAGGTCATGAATGAACACTGCACTAACAACAGGAAAATGTGGAATTTCTCATTTGATCATTGAATATTGAAATTGTAAATTGACTTATTGCATATGATTAAAACTGAAATGGAATTAAGTACTTAGGTAATTGATAGGTTAGATGAACGATGTTGGTGTCACTTGTGATCAGTTAAATTTATTAGTATATTTATAGAAGGCTATGTCCAGCACAAGTATAAAGGTGCGGGCTTGAGGCTGTGATGTAAGTGATCACTCGCTCCTGGGCCGCTGACGTGGCATGTGTCAGGTTATTATGCATGCATGAAAGAGAGAGAGCGGACGATCTTCTGTCATCACCCAACTTCACGGTAGTGCCCTCTGGTGGCCACGATATCAACTAAGTCAGTTGGGCTCTGGAGCTCGTGGTGAACACACTGGGTGCCATCATCTTGAATACTGGTACTTGCGTCGTGATCTGACGTCAGGAGAGCACCCTCTGGTGGCACTGATATGAACTAAGCCATTTGGGATCTGGAGCTCATGATAAACACACTTGGTATGGCCATCTTGAATAATGGTACTTGCATCATCACCTGACGTCACGGTGGTGTCCTCTGGTGGCGACGATATGAACTAAGCCATTTGGGATCTGGAGCTCATGATAAACACACTTGGTATGGCCATCTTGAATAATGGTACTTGCATCATCACCTGACGTCACGGTGGTGTCCTCTGGTGGCGACGATATGAACTAAGCGAGTTGGAGTCCAGACTCATTGGAGAACACACCTGCTTGAAATCGGTTAAATAGTGAAGACAACTACTTTTTTCTCCTGCCATTTTCTTTGCTTAGTAGAGATAACTGGGGTGTGGTGCATTACCTGCTGGAATTTGAACTTTGCACTCTTTTTCTGGGGGAGGGGGCGAGGTGGTACTTTCGCACCAAAATTCAAACTTGCCGCCAAAATAAGCCATCTTGATTGGCGTCAAAGCCGCCATCTTGGATAACGTTACTTTGTCCTCAAACCAGCCTTGCTCCAATACTGCTATATACCAGATACTCTTTATCCATGTCTGACAAGTGCAGTACCGTTTTATCTAAGAAGGTCTTACAGGTATTCTGAGTGTTTGAGAATGACGTAACGCCAAAAGTTGTAAGGGCGTGTAAAATTCGTAAGCACAGTGGTGAAGAGTAATGTAATTTTGTGAGTGCATTAAAATTGGCATCAGCGTCTCAGAAAGCTTTTATGCAATTTTCCTCTTGTCCATAAAGATATCGTTGGGAATAGCCAGAATGCCTGATAACGTTGACTCTTCAACTGCACCTATAGCTCTAAATTCCAAAATTCAGTTTACAAGGTACTCATTCCGAATGTTTTGCTGAGAAGGAAACCACGTAGATAAATTTGAGAATATGATACTTCTTTGAAGAACCTAATGATATGGCGCAGTGATTGACATGCTGAACTCGTTTTCGAAACCATCAGTGTCACATGGAAAGGTTGGTAAGCGAATAGCAGAATGTGTTCTTAAAAGGAGCTATGTAAGTCTGCTGCCTCACATTTTTCTTCAACTCACTTGGTAGTCTCCAATAAACTGGGCTGCAACTAATCGCTCGTATCCACCGTTCCTTAGCTTTATGGGAACTAAACTCTTACTGTGTAAAAGGTACGATGTTTCTGTTAAAGAAACAACGGTGCCTATGAAGTACGTTTTACAGCGAGGAAGAACATCGTCGCTGATAGGGGGACGTGGTAACGGCAAGTAATTTCGTGCGCCGCTCTGACGTCACTGTCAGTAACTGATACACTGCTGGTCCACGTCGCGTTCCCGTCCCGTCACGGCTAATTAATTAGGCAGCGGCGACCGCTGTAATGGCGTTGGATCAGCGGCAGCGAAACTGGCTGTTACGTGTTGGCTGCACGCCCCACGGCAGCCTAGATTACTGAACCGTACACGTGAAGCTCGTACCGGACAAGGGCCACCCACAGCCACATCTGTCTGCAGCCCGTTACATCGTTCCGGTAACATGCATGGAGGAGTTACCACCCAGAATATCAAATACTTCCACTCTTGTATGCGCCTTTGCCAGAGTTTCATGTCTGTCAGTCTCTAAAACTATTAACGTATGTGTGGGACTTTGAGAATCAACCTGTTACCTGTGAACTACAACATATTACAATGAAGTTAAATTCATTCACTTCTTCACACATTACTAGAACAGGCTTAACAATTATTATATTTTATTTTATTTATTTATTCAATCTGATCTGATCACGGCGATCAGGTCCCCTGTTGCGTCGGACCAGCATGTCAGACACACACAAACCCACAATGTAATAGACAGCATTAAATTGATTGCAGTGCCTGTAGTGACAATCTGAATGTATACTAATGTGCTATATTCCAATAAAATTAATACTGGCCGTACTGCTGCCGCTGTCAATAATGATAGTGGCAGATGCAAAAAAATTATAGGTGTACAAAACAGATGTTTTCTTATGTAGCGAGTTCTGAGAAAATGATTTTTAAGGAGGCTGCACCAGCTAATATTACTGGGATCTCAGTAAGATCTGGTTGAAAAGAAGTATGTACAGGGGTGACGAGTACGTGCAGTGACAATGGCAATCATGATTATTGCTTTAGTAGATATGGTTAACAGTGTTATGACTCTGGAGATGTTTATGCGGGAGGTTATGCGAGAGTCGGGTTCCTGCTACTGAGAAGGACTTCGAGAAAGTGGTTGAACGATGAAGTGTGACAGAAGGGATTTTGCACTGCCTGGAACGGATGTTTCTGCCATGATGTTGAGACAAGAACTTTAAGTATATGAAGCTGGTATCTGTACAGATATCATACGTGATCTGGCAACTCTCGAACAATGAAATGTAAGCACGAGGTCCCGGTCGTTGCACACATTTTTCAACTGTCCCTGTTGATATTTATCAACACCGGTAAGCAGCTAAAGGTCTGGATTTCATTATAAGAACTGTAAGGTCGAGGCCATGTATGTGGGGAAGTGTACGTCAGTAAGACAGCATAGAAGGCAGAGGATACGGAAATCTTCGCACTTGCCTGCACGCAGCCAGTGATGAAATGTGATCAAAGAGTCGAACACGACAGATATAACGAACATAGGCACTCATAACCAATTTCAGGAGCCGTGAGCGTTCCTTAGAAAGGGACTGTAGGATAACATCGCATTAATCCACATTTGAAAGTATAAGTGTTTGTACAAGTTTCTTTTTCAGGTCAAGAGGGAAGAGCTTTTTGTATTTTGGTTGGGCATTGAGAGATACTGATGCCTTCTTCGACATTGCAATTGCATTGTCAGTCTAATTGAGATATTTATTACTAATCTTAGACTCATTGTTGAGGGAGAGAAGTTGATATATGTCCGATTTCGGGCTAACGACGGTACGGATTCCCTATATTACATGCTAATAAGCCTAAAATAACCAACCAGTACCGCACAGATGACAGAGCTGTAACCCTACATCCTGCGTCCATTTTGACATTGCACCGAGGCCGGTATTGAGACTTTCGATATCTGTTTTCAGTTTTATTGGTTCTCTCATAGTTACAACTGGAGGGAATCTGGATGGATGTAGTATTTGTAGTGCAACGTAACCATAATACCTGCTGGTACCGACCGGGTAGGATGTTTACAGTCGCTTATCATGTCCTACTGCTCCTGCAAGCTACCCTCCGTAGTACTGGTTTAACAAATTGGTGTGCTACCAGAAATAACAGGTCCCTGTGAGCTACTACTGGGGTATTAATAATTTCTAGAGGGTGGTTTTAACCCACCAGCAAAAATTTTAAGGCAACGGATAAAGCAGTCTTTATAAGCACTAGAGAAGGCACGTACGCACGGCTGGATAGGTAGCATGGAGCATTTATTTATTTCTATTTTTCGACCCAGCATGCGACTGAGGTAGGGGCAAATATATCGGGGTTTGCCTCTCAGGGATATATTATCAAACCTATTCTCCATTTCGTTAAGGAGATTTGGATACTTTAGATTTCACCTATTCTTTATGCTGTTAATGATAAAGAGAAAAAATAATCAGCAGAGTATCATGTTTATTGACTACCTGCTGCATTTGAAAAATTGGCAATGTATGTACTGGAGTAGTTACTGCCCATTCTTGTGCAACAACTGGGGCTCTCGTATTATACATCATGACAAGTGGTCTCTCTAGTCAATAGGATTCACTTTTACCACGAAATTATGGAAAGGGAGAGGGGAGCGCAGACCTGGCTTCAATGGGATTTTATGCAGGCACACAAATATACCTGAGTCCATGCCTTCTATTGAGATTACATTTAATTACTATAGGTCAAGCAGAACAAGTTCAGCAAAAGACACTACAAGTGAATTCGGTCAGGTCGGAAGGTATCTTTCTAAATATCTCAAATTTCATTAACACGTGCACCAAAAGGGTGGATGGGGGGGTGGTAGCAAGTGGTCCACTTGACTTGGACTGCCAGTTTGGATCTAATCCAGCGTTCCGAAACAACACCACATTACTGTAATGGGGGCTCAAGAACATTTACTACGATATGGCGGGAAAATTTTGCAGGTCTCAATCCCATCAATAGGCATTAAACTCTGAACTTTTCCATAGATCCCATATATGATCCGTATATTTTATGTAGCGCACTCCATTATAAGCAAATCAAACAGCTATGGGGGACACAAGAAATATTTACTACTTATCACCTTGATACTAGTCCACACATGTGGCCAAGTTGGGGTAGCTAACAGAAATGGAAAACATTCTGACACACAAGATTATTTCCTCCCTATCTTACACTCACGCAGTACCGTATAATTATTTACTCATACCATGGATCTACTGATGAGGCCCACCTTTCTATCAACGACCGTTGACACAATTTGGCGCCAAAGTGAATACATGCACGTTTCATGATTCAAAGTTCTTATTATCCGCACAAATCAACTTTTTCCCGAATTGAGCTACTCAAAACTATAGTACAGTTACTGAACATTTTGGGAACGAAACAGCACTACACTAATGTGGCAATGGCTCCAACCGACGACGTGACGGGAAACCAAGTACATGAAGAAAACATGTCAAAAATTAAAAAATCCCCAAAAATATCACTGTGGAAGATACAGCACATTACAGTACATTAAATGAGTTAACTTCTGTTATGCACAGAGCAATAATACTGAAAGGGTGCAGTACCACCCGGCATCGAAAATAGGTACAACATTCTTATCAGAACAACTTTTTTTTTTTGTAATAATAACTCAATTTCACTTAATACAACGAAGCCGGATCCCAGTGTAGGAAAGAAGGACAAATTATTTATTTAATTGATCACATGTGCACTCCTACAAAATAAATCTCTATATACAGTTCGGTGAAATCTGTGAAATGAATGAATGTATGGTCGTCTGCTAACCGCAGATAGTGAATGTGCAATATATGATCATCTTTGAGACGGTCCTTTGGTCACCTCTGGTGGAACCAAAGAGATGAAATTCGCCTGAGCTTTGAGCGTCTTGAGCGTGGCTGACCAATACGGTAGCAAGGTGCTCCCCCAACTCGGCGGAGGTTCGAGATGACCTGCAGAACGGCCATGTTTCAGCACTCTGGCGCTGGATCTTGTGTTGGTAAGACCTGTCTTAGGTGCGCTCCGTAAAGACAAAAGAGTGGAGAAAATGTTATGCATGTGAAATACTTCAGAGTTGCTTGGAATAATTATTTCTCTATTTCAGGAACTTTTGAGGGGAGAATTAAATGACAGGCCGTTAGTATTAAGGGGATTGTAGTAATCTTCGGAAGTGACCAACGGTCACAATGAAACTACGTGTAGCAATAAGTTGAAATACTTGCGACTGCTAGTACTAAGTGCTAAAGTTAAGCTGAATTACTGGCGTGTGTACTGTAAGTTGGAAATATTTAGGAAATGGCGTGTGCCGGACTTGAAATTAGAGACGAGTACTTCCACGTGGTGAGTACTGTGTGAGTCTCAATCTGTGTACGAGACAAAGGATAAAGAGAAATACTGGTCCATGGTATCAGTTGAGGACTCGCGTGTGTGATGAATATGTTCTTAACATTACTTTGCGTGTTATGTTTCCGCGTGACGCTGGATTCAAACTCTAATACTCTGAGAGAGAAGCAAGGTGAGTCAGCCGTCCATCCAGCAACGCCACTTGGCTTGCATTGCACAGGAAGACGTGCATATATCCTCCAGAATTCGTAGTAGGAAAGAAAAGCTACGAAGTGGGGCAGTGTCGTGTGAAACTGGGATGAATACTAATTGAAGTGGGAAAGCTGAAAGTGAAGTGATTCTAACATTGTGACTATTCTTTGTGATGTATTGTATGTTGCCAGTGTGATGTATTTCATGTAATTTAAGTATGTGTGGTTTTCATGGATGAGTAGCAAGATAGGTTCAGAGGCAGTGGGTTATGCATGTTCCTTTTTGTACCGCTCGGTCTGGAGTAAAATTTCGTGAAGATGGGTGTGAGAGTCGAAGTGTGAGATATAGCAAAAGATCCACCATCCTATCCAGAAAGTGCACTGTAGCGTTAGATAATTACGAGACCATAAGATAGAGAATCACCAATGTAAAGCCATGCCCACTGAGCGGAGTTTCTCATGTGTAATTGTTGTATAAACTGTAATAGTGCGTTTAGGTTATCTTTGAATCATAATATAATTTATCAGAATAAAAAAGATAGTGAAAAGAAAAAGATTGGTGGGTGGCCTTATTCTTCGAATAGTGTGTAGTCATGATATGCAGAATTTATAAAGTGTGCGCCATTCATATTCAGTGTGATGGCCACATGTTGATCAAAGCCGTTGGGTAAGAAAGAAAATGTGGTATTGCCAGTGCGTAGTGAACAATCAGAGTTGTGTAAATTACTGATAGTCAGATTGCGTTATCCTTTTCCGTTGCGTAGTATTCAAACAGGAATATAATTTGTAGCTTAACTGTGGGTACTAGAGCTCATGATCAGTCATTGATGTTTTTGCGAGAAACAAGAATGAACCCACTCGCTTGGCAGACCACTCATCTTGCAGGCCTGACTGCTTGATGCCACAGTATGAGCAAGGCATGTGGGTGCCTCTCAATACGACCATGCGCTTAAGGCCCATGAAACGTGCCTGACGCAAAAGTTCTTACTGAAATTTAATCAAATTGCGAATATAAACTCCCTTATGTGGGTTTCGTGGTGAGATATAAGTTTCCATCGTCTGCACAGCGCCGGTACCCGGGAACCAGTGACCTACTGGCCACATTGCCTAACCGTTGCACGTTCTAAAGCAGATGGTGGAGGCGGTGGTGCGCCCACCTCACAGACCCAATAAGAGTGCCTTCGCGACCTCTCTGACCTAACTTGCACAACTTGCACACTTTCGTTACCAAAAGCGTTCGCGTTTTGGGGTTGGTACTACCCTATCACAGAACCAGTCTACTGATGTGGTGCTACAATCTCTGGGTGAAGCTTTCTGCCAATTCAAATAATTTCTCATTCATACAGCCCAGGTAGCAAGTAAAATCAATAAATAAACAAACGCCGTTTGGTCCATTCTCTCCTGCATGTTACCCACTGATTTATATCTGCCGAGTAGAAACACTCTCGTTATTAATTCTCTTGTGTCGGAAATTTTATGAGAAAAAAATGGAACGGTACAGCGAGTTCCGTTTCATCACTCTCGGTTATCTTCGAAGGAAATCTACACACAGCTGTTTTTCCGATGGAACGACAGTCTCGGACATTTTTTCGATAGGTGCCTCAATGGAGACTCTAATCTCCATGCTACACCAATCCATTACATATATATGTTTTCTTTGCACGGTTGAAATTCCATCTTTTGAAATAGTTGACTTGCCAAGACCCCACAAAAGAATACCATTGACACAGTGAGGATTGCCACAAATATTCATAAAAAAGCACTTCGTCGTCAGGCCACGAGTGGCCTACCTGGACCATCCGACTGCCGTGTCATCCTTAGTGGAGGATGCGGATAGGAGGGGCGTGGGTTCAGCACACCCCTCTTCCGGTCGTCATGATGGTATTCTTGACCGAAGCCGGTCGAGTAACTCCTCAATTGGCATCACGAGGCTGAGTGCACTCCGAAAAATGGCAAAAGCGCATGGCGGCCTGGATGGTCACCCATACAAGTGTCGACCACGCCCGACAGCGCTTAACTTCGGTGATCTCACCAGAACCGGTGTATCCACTGCGTCAAGGCCGTTGCCCCACAAATATTCAAAACATTACAAAAATCCTATAAATGATATCTTTTTAAGTAGTTAATCAGACTTACTTGGTATGCATTATGTAAACACTTTAAATTATTCTAAGACATAAGAATCAAATATTCATAACAAGGGTGACTGTTAGTGCATCTCAATGAAATGCAGTATGTCCTATGCAAAGTATTGAAGAAGGAGTAAGCATTCAACGTATTCAATAATATAAACTCTCAGCCTACAGTGGCTTCAAAACATTTCAGGTTATGTCTATTAGTTATTCAACAATTATGCGAAGCATCGATAAAGTAGTAACATTCAACGCAATTAATAAACCCCCAGCCTTCAATGGCTCCACTAACATTTTCTGTTATGCGTATTACCTAGTCACTGAACTTGAAATTCTGATTATATATTTGAAACTGTTTACAACTGGAGACGAATTGCTCGTAATGAAACTCTTAATAAAATATTTGAGACTGATCACTATTTGAGACTATTTGCTCCTAATAAATTTCTTAATAATTAATCTTTGATTAGCTCCAAATCGCAATTTAAACTAATACAAAACTATACAGTGGCTCGTTAGGTAGATCACAAATTTCGTGGGAAAAGCAACTTTGTATTTTAACACTGTAATAAGTTTTATCTATAGTGTTCCTTACTGACTAGCAATGAAGTTATGTACGCCATGAAAGCAATGTTAAGATATCCCATCTTTAGCTAGTTAACTCACAGAGTGACAGTCCTTTAATACACATTACGATCAGATAACACTTGATTACTTTGTTTCCACTATCTTTAGGCTTAGGGCCTCCTTTCCAATACACAAATTTAGTTCCGGTCAGACAGGAATGAGGGAAAGATCCTCGACCTACATTGTGATTCAGTTATTAGATAACATCTTGCCTTGAGCCAGAAAAATTTTGTTCATCTCACTGTCTCTGATACATTACAGTACAACATACCCTCGATCACGCTTCTAAGATTCGAGATAATTCTTTGTATTAGAGCAAAACGTCCTCTCTCTCCTCGCTACTCAGAATTGTTACACAATGACCAAGGTATTGTCCTGTTTCATGTTTCAGCAAAGAAAGGAAACACTAATGAATAGACTAATCTAGAACAAACCACATTTCATATACTACTCAACATATTTAAACGAGGCATAAACAAGAAAACAAGATATTAATATGAGGATAACTAGACAAAGATCCACTATATGCTCATTATCAAAAGGACCAGCTCTCACGCTAGTTCGGTTTTTGTTCGGCATGCCCTAAATTTGAGTAGCCAAACGGCACTATGGAGTCACACGCACACCATCTAGGGTAATCGTCAGGGAGGGCTTTCTTCCAAAGGAACTTGGAGGTAGCCTATTACATTCTGCCGACTCTGTTTCATCCCATGCTGTCTCCTTAAATTTAATGTACCTTAGACAATTTCTTTCTGCAAAATGAAGGCGGCAAACTAGTTGTCCATTTGCAGTCAACACACTGTCAGAAACGAGTACGAGTCCCCCCCCCGTTTTTCATTTACTAGCCTTAGAGCAACTTGAGTAGACGAATGGACTGTAGCAACGGAACGTCAGTTCCAGTAATCCAAATAAATCTGTCTGTCAAACAACTACACTGCATGTACATTATAAAATAAATAAATAAATAAAACATTAATTATTGTATATGTATGATAGTGATTGGATGCAATTAATATTTGCTTATCTGTAACGTGGACGTTTAATCATTTGGTATCAGACGCTTGACAATGGCTTTTTCGTAAGTGCAATGTTATTCGTAGTTGACCGTGCAATGTGATTCAAATAATCGGACTTCGTATTTAAATCGTTTCCAAAGACTGCTGCGGTAGGTGCGGACTCATATCTAAATCTCAGTATTAGAATAATTTGCCAGCCATGTCAATACGTCGTACAGAGGTGACTGTCTACTAAACATAAAAAGTTTACACAGTTAGTTAAATCAGATATATTCAACGAATAAGTCTGCAGTTAAATAATTCTACTTACTTTCATAAATATAAATTCTTTACAGAATCGAGTGCCTAGTAAGATTGCAACTCGCAGTGTTCCTATATAACATCAAATATGGCCGTGTGCTATTTAATAAAATATACGTGCTTCCCGCACCAGTTGTTGTACATGACCTCTCCCTTCTTCTTGTTAATGAAACATAAGAGTTTCCTAATTGTATTTTGTTTTATCAGCGGCATAGCGCTGCAGTTCTGTGCCATAGGCTTTATTTATTTGTCAGAGATTAGTTATTTAATTAAGATTTCGCGTTTCCGAGGAAACTCACGCACGGCATTCAAATGTGCCTTTATATTGCTCCCTGAATTGCGAGGAGAAAGGACACACCTGCAGGCGAGCAATTCACCTAAAGGCACAAGAAAATCTAAGTTATCTACAACTATTTACATGACATACATTATACAGTATATTATATAAAAAATTTGAATGACGCGCGTGCGTCGTAAAAGTTCTTATGTTGGCAAAATAGAGTGCGCTCATGCGCAGAAGCGTCTATGTGACTCCGGCACTGCCGTTATATCGTAAATTTAGATCACGCGGCACAGTATTGCAGTTCATATTGTCCGTGTGCGCGCGCATTTCTTAGCCGTTACACAAAGAAAATATTCCACCAAGATAACACATAAGGAGTACATTCTATGAGAGGTAACTTAATTTTAAAATTACAATATTTGTTATAATATTACTTTAGATTGTTGAATGTTCTTAGTTACATAGTATTGCATTGAAATGCTTCAAAGAAAAATGTCTTTTTGTTTCAGGTGCGTTCACCTATACACATCGTGTCGTTATTACAGTTTATGTTCATCTCCTGCATAGTAATGTTTCACAGGTTAGTGTCGTCGAGGTAAAGTTTTTTGATCGCAATAACATCGCTGTTTAACAACGTAATTGATACATAAGCATGTCCATTTACTATTTCTATTATAGTCGTTGTGATGCAGTTCGTTGTGACAAAAAGCATTGTTTATTACTGAGCAGACGTGACCCGTCGAGTAATTGGTCCATATGCAGATTGTTTTCAATATTCCGTGGAAGCTTAGTTGCAGAACCTCGAGCGACACATAGCTGGCGTCGATCCTTGGACAGTCCAGGTAAGTGTGTCCGTCACATTTCGAGAACATTCCATTCCCTGAAGTTCCAACCAAAATTCTTCCACACGTCGTGTTGTTTTCTGGACAGGCACGTTGTGACCATTTAAACCAGTTAACATCTTGAAGTTAGATACTGTAGTAATGTCACTAGACGATGCACCAATTACGCACTTCACATTTTCAGTTTTTTTTTAAATATAGCTCACCTAAATGTTCGTAGTTACTTACCAAAGAAATCGTTCATCGCGTTTACAAAGGTACGATGCATGATGAATGTCATTAACAGTTTCTTTCACATAGGTTTCTGCGTAGTTGAAGACTTTGTAATGTACGTTAATGTCCGTGAACAGTGGTTCACTACGCTTTTTTTTTAAGTTTTTCACATTTTGGCACTCGTTATTGTTCAAATTTTCACATAGTAACAGTTACATTATACATATTTATTTAAAAAAAAACATAAGTAATCATACATATACACGTCACATATTTTCTTAGCACAAACATAATACAGTTACATAGAAACATGTTTACATCACCATTACATAGCTATAAATTATTAAATTGTGTCACATTTGATTACATGAATTGCAGATATTTACGTTCTCTTTAACGGTTTTGCTGGGATTTTATCGATGTTTTTTTTTTGTGATGTCATCTGAAATTAAGATAGGTTAGACACAACATTCATTACATCAGTAGGCAAGACCAGGCGTTTTCACTACTCAATAAATATTCAAAATAATAAGAGACGGAAAACTGTTAGATTCCTCGCGTTTTGTTCGTGTGTGTATAGTGTCTGTGTGGCCTTGGCTACTGGTAGATGCTTTTCTTGCTGAGAGATGTGCGTCTAATCTATTTCTCGAAGTAAAAGGTCCCTTCACAGATGACGTCTGTCGTTTCGTCAGGTGTCATACCAAGTCAGTGGTACCTACAGTCACAAATGTTCCGTGAAAAATTAATATATCATTCACAGCTACGTAATCATAAATTTTACTTTAATATTCAGTCTTCTTGGTAGAGCCGCGACGTTGAAAGAAAAGCTCTTCTGTCTTCAACTGCGTCACTGGTACAGCTGAAATGAAAATTTCTATACTACTTATTACCTATGTTGTGGTTTGTTTTAGTTCTTGCCACACAGCAGGTCGTTGAGATAACGGTACGTTATATGTCTTGTGGTAGAAGATCTTGTGAGGCTTAACTTCAATCTTGTACACATTCGTGTAGATAACACCTAATGGTTTGGCAAAAACTTGTAAATATTTGGATAACGCTTCCTGCAGTTTCATACGTTCATGTACACTGAAAGTTGTAGCTTCATTTATCTTATGATCAAGCAATGTTTTCAAGTCCATTAGCTCTGTGTCAGTTGAGTGTGTTTGCGTGTCTTGAATGTCATTGTCAAGTACTAACTGAACCTTGTACCCTGTACAGTGTTTGTCATGCTTTAGAGTTCTGCTGTCCAAATCAATAATAATTACACTGCCTTTATCAATTAAAATACATTTACCTTTGGAGAAGTCTATAATGCAGTTCTTCTCGCTCGTAATATCTATTCCTAATATGCAATTTGTCACAAGGTTTTGTACAACCAGGAATGGCCATTGTACGGTTCCATTACCTATTTTAATGTTTACAAAAACTTGCTTCTTAACCCTACATGACTTATTACCTAGAGCAGTAGTTATTTTACAGTTTTGGGCAGGAAACTCAGGCACAGGCTCCAACTCACACAAATTTTTATAGAAATTAAAAGACAAAACGCTCACAGCTGCACCTGTATCTAAGATAATAGTAGTTGGAATCCCACCTACTGCACCAGTAGTAGAGGCTAAAACAATTTCATTTGTGTTTGAACGACATTGTGTACTGTCTTGCAAAAGTTCATCTGATATATTCTCATTGTGGTTGTATCTTATAAATAAAACAGGTAGTTTTTGTTTAGAATTGTTAGGCAAATCAATATTTTGTTGTTCAATGGTGGTGTCAAATAACTGATTAACTTTGAAGTCGCCCCTCAAGAAATCTTCAGCCACGACCCGGGGCATAGAAGTGACTGTTTCTAGTTTGTTGGGTTAGCATTTGTATTAGGTACTGACACAGATTGAGGTAGTGTATCAGGTGTCACTTCTATTATATTCGCATTCGGATATTGCCTGTTGTGATCTCCAAATTTTTGCGGTTGTTGTTGCTGTTGCGCATTATGACTTACCTGTCGGTCGTAAGGTATGCTCCAATTTTGTTCTGGTGGCTGCTGTGGTATAGCAGTGTTTGAATGAAAGCAGTGATCGCTACGAGTCCAGCCTTGATGCTGTCTTGGCTCGTAGTTATTATTATTTCTATTTCTGTTTATGTTTTTGTTGTTACATTTGTATCCGTTGTCACCGTTGTTGTTGTTATTACCACGGTGCCTTTTGTATGGATTGCCGCATGAAGTGTTGTTACTGTTGCAACTGTTGTTTGTATTGGAATACGCGTGTTGATTTTAATTTCCGTATTGAGACGACATGTGAGTTTGCTGTTTTTGCTGTACCGCGTATCCAACTGTGGGCGCTCCAGAATTGAGTTGGCAAGCCTGCATGTTTTGCATACCACTAGTATAAACATTGTGGCTGCTGTTTTGCCTCGCGAGGCGCTGACCTTCTAGTAACATGTCAACCGAATCTAAAGCTGTTAAAAAATAATCTGGATCGTCATCCGGAATATGTAAGAGTTTTTCTTTAATGTTGAAAGGCAATTTGGCCTTCAACGCACGGAGTATATCACGTGTTGCGACTGTTTCGTCCAAAAAATGTCCCATGTTCAAGTATTTTTCAAAATATCTGCGTAAGTTACCATTTTTATTGTTAAAAGTTTCAGGTTCTAAAATTTGTCTTCTGAGTCGCTCCTGGACGGATTGCGACCAGAATTTGTTCAGAAAGGCACGCTCAAACTCACTGTACGTGTTACATACGTCAGCTTGACTGTATGCCCAGACAGCTGCATCGCCTTGGATGTAACCGACAATATATGAAATCTTTTTCCGGTCACTCCAAGTGCGTGGAAATGCGTTACTAATAGATTTAAGAAAAAATCACCGGATGAATGGTTCGTTTTTCTGGGATAAAAGTCCGAAATTGGCTGTGTTTTATTAAGCTTTCTTCTTCCTTTGCATTATGATATGGATTTGTTCCACTGTAATTACTTTTACCATGATAATACCTTGTGTTTGTGTTTGCACGACGTGGTATGTGTTGTTGTCGTGGTGTGTTTGTTGTGAGCGGTATGTGTGCGTTATACTCTTATGTGTGTTGGTTTGAGAACTGTACATTTTGACTGATATTTTCGTTACATTCAGACTGTGGTTGATCGGTGAATTGTGTCATTGGTGCAGTGACAGACTATGCTGCGTCCCTAATCAGCTGTTTGTTATTAGTGATGTGTTCTGCTACGGAGTCGTGCACAATTGTTGATAAATTTTCACGTATGCATCTATCAAAATGTTTGTCTTTGCTCTCTACCCAATCATGAAATTCTTTATTAATATTTTGAAAATGAGCTGTGGCATCAGATTGTAATCTGTCAGTCAGTTGTTGTTCAACATCGCCAAATTTATTCTGTACGTCAGTAGCTCGTTTTTCAAGGTAGTCATGTACTGTAGGATATGTTTGAATTTGTCCAGTAAGAGCTTCACACGTGACATTTAGGTTTTTTACCTGTGCCTGTAAAAGTGCTACGTCATTTGTAGTCTTTTCTTGTATCGTATTAAGCTTGAAAAACTTCGTGCTGAGTTCAGTCATCTGTTTGGTCAGTGTGGCGTCTATAAGTTCTACTCGTTTGCATAAAGTGTCATTACATGTCTTGATTGCTATGAGATCAGATTTAAATTCGTCATTTTGTGTCTTTAAGGTTGCCATACTTTCTTTTTGTTTATTTAGCATTTGTAACATGTTGGCAATGTTTACTGTTTGCAAGGTCACTGCCCCCGCCGCGTCATTAGACGTGACGTCATGTATTAACATGGGCTCTGACTGAGACTTTGCAATTTTTGTGGTGGACTGCCTATTGCCAAATTTCCGTTAACACTTGCGTCAATATTTGATGAATCGTCACTACCGGTTGCTGTCGTAAAGTCATTTTCTAACATTTGTCTCTCGTCCGAGTCGGATTACGTCTGAATAGTATGTCTTTGCTGTTCCATCTTCCCGTTTTGTTTTCTAGTTATGACCATGCCACACGTAAGATATGCTTCAAGAAAATAAAGTTTGACACTGGTTTTAAAATAAAATGCAGTTGAACATGAATCGCTCGTAGCAACAATGGCTGATTGTTAATTTAAAAATTTAAACTGAATAATGGATTATTCTTAATGGCTGCTGGCCATGTTACAACGTATCGTACAGATGTCGGCCATATTGTACACTCGTGTATTGGTATTGTTGCAGAAGATATTGTTTAAGGAAAAGTACTGAGAATGAAATTTATCACTGAAAACTGCTACAAGCGAAAGAAATACTACAGAATCTACTAATACACTGAATTATGCATCTGGTCAAGCCTGCCAATGCAAAGATGCTGCGTCTTACCTTATTTTGCTGGAAGCTTCATTGCGTCTTCCCGCAAAATTTTAGAATTGGAAAATATCTTCAGATTTTTGTTATTTCTCATACATTAACGTCCAGGTCCAGAAAGTTGATTTTTCACATAAAACAAAGAGAACAATGTAACAAATGACAAAATAACAAGTCCTGTCACAGTCGCCAATATAAAATAAATAAATAAATAAAATATTAATTATTGTATATGTATGATAGTGATTGGATGTAATTAATATTTGCTTATCTGGAACGTGGACGTTTAATTATTTGGTATCAGACGCTTGACAATGGCTTTTTCGTAAATGCAATGTTATTCGTACTTGACCGTGAAATGTGATTCAAATAATCGGACTTCGTATTCAAACCGTTTCCAAAGACTGCTGCGGTAGGTGCGGACTCAAATCTAAATCTCAATATTAGAATAATTTGCCAGCCATGTCAATACGTCGTACAGAGGTGACTGTCTACTAAACATAAAAAAGTTTACACAGTTAGTTAAATAATATATATTCAACAAATAAGCCTACAGTTAAATAATTCTACTTACTTTCATAAATATGAAATCTTCACAGAATCGAGTGCCTAGGAAGATTGCAACTCGCAGTGTTCTTATATAACATCAAATGTGGCGGTGTGCCAGTTAATAAAATAAACGTGCTTCCCGCACCAGTTGTTGTACATGACCTCTCCCTTCTTCTTGTTAATGAAACATAAGAGTTTCCTAATTGTATTTTGTTTTATCAGCGGCATAGCGCTGCAGTTCTGTGCCATAGGCTTTATTTATATGTCAGAGATTAATTATTTAACTAAGATTTCGCGTTTCCGAGGAAACTCACGCACGGCATGCAAATGTGCCTTTATAACATGCCCCTGAGTTGCTGACCTAACCTTACTGTCCTCAGTCTACTTACGAAATCTGTAAGAGGAATTGGCCATGGCTTACTGGCTTAAGTTCTGTGATGAACAGTTTCTAGCCAGGCACTGCTGTTTGTGCCTGCTACTCATCGTCATGTGTCACCAAAACACAAATGAATTTCATCATTACAACACACACACACTTTACCCAATTAAATATCAGCTTATTTAAGGCCTCCTTCTAAGTTAGAAAACCGCTGTCTTTGCATTTAAAGTTCTACAGCGTGTCACCCTGTTCTCCGTGTTCATGCATCCAGCAAGGGTTACTAATGAGGCTAGCAGTCCTTAGTATTATATCCTTTACCCCTTGGTCATTGCAAAAACGACAGTGTTCTGCGTCACCAACTAAAAGGTTTGGTAGTGCTAATAACCTCTGCCAAAGTCGCCGCCTCTATGTCCTGGCGGAGCGACATTGCGATCTCCGCCAGACAGGATGCCTCATAGCGATAGCAACAGAGGTCTCTTTTGTAGTGGATTGAGTTTAGCCGCTCTGACCGGCCGTGGCCCTTTCGCAGGTAGCCGCCCAGGGTCGCCTCGTTTCGTAGCCCGGGGCTGTGCGTCAGCCCGGGCCGTCTCCACTGCTGTCGCCTTGTGGGCCACCGCCTCTGCCGCTTGGAGGAGGGGGGACATAACGCGAGACTCCATTCATAAGTCCCGACTGCTACTCATGTCCACGCGATCAGCTGTTGGACAGGGACAGTTCCTCCCATGTCCTTGCCACCTGGGGGTGATAGGCTTCTAGTTTCTCATCGCCGTCACCTCGCAACATTTAAATAGAACAATTGTCACTTCCCTAAACTTTAGGGGTCCTCAGTCCCTCTGTTGTGTGTACCAAGGCCGGCTGTTCTAGGCTGTTCTAGGCGCTACAGTCTGGACCCGAGCGACCGCTACGGTCGCAGGTTCGAGTCCTGCCTCGGGCATGGATGTGTGTGATGTCCTTAGGTTAGTTAGGTTTAATTAGTTCTAAGTTCTAGGCGACTGATGACTTCAGAAGTTAAGTCGCATAGTGCACAGAGCCATTTGAACCATTTTTTGCGTACCAAGTACAATTTTCATCTACTGTCCACCGAATCTTAATTATCTACAGATTTCCCCAGAGCTTTACAATTAATAGCGAATAGTAATTAACCCATTACTGACCAAAACTGTATCGGATCATCTTTTGCAAACTTTTATACATAAATACGTTACATTGAGTGATTAATTGAATAAAAAGTTGTTTTGAAAATTTTCAGTTTATTAGAATAAAGACTACAGACCGTCCCATTTTTGGAACACTGGCCAAATACGCTATCCAAATTCACAACCTTATTCTCCATGCATAGTATTGTAAGAAACAAAACAAACAAAATAGTTCAAATGGCTCTGAGTACTATGCGACTTAACTTCTCAGGTTATCAGTCGCCTAGGACTTAGAACTAATTAAACCTAACTAATGTAAGGACATCACATATATCCATACTCGAGGCAGGATTCGAACCTGCGACCGTAGCGGTCGCACGGTTCCAGACCGTAGCGCCTAGAACCGCATGGCTACGCCGGCTGGCAAACACAAACAATAAATAAAGAATGTTTTAATATTATTGAATGACTATTCAGTATGAAATAAAGCAAAACACTTGTCGTATACACCAACAAACGTACCACTTTATGCTCCATTGTATGTAGGCTGTTTATGTTTTCTTATTGGTAACGCCACGTAGCGCTCTGTATGAAAATCACTGGCTGTGCTGTGTGCAGTCTGTGGCTAGTTTGCATTGTTGTCTGCCATTGTAGTGTTGGGAAACTGCATGTTAACAGCGCGTAGCGTTGCGCAGTTGGAGGTGAGCCGCCCACAGTGGTGGATGTGGGGAGAGAGATGGCGGAGTTTTGCAATTTGTAAGACTGGATGTCAAGAACTGCTATATATATTATGACTTTTGAACACTAGTAAGGTAATTACATTGTTTGTTCTCTATTAAAATCTTTCATTTCCTAACTATGCCTATCAGTATTTAGTGCCTTCCGTAGTTTGAATCTTTTATTTAGCTAGCAGTAGTGGCGCTCGCTGTATTGCAGTAGTTCGAGTAACGAAGATTTTTGTGAGGTAAGTGATTTGTGAAAGGTATAGGTTAATGTTATAGTCAGGGCCATCCTTTTGTAGGGATTTTTGAAAGTCAGATTGCGTTGCGCTAAAAATATTGTGTGCCAGTTTAAGCACAGTCTTGTATAATTGTTCAAAGGGGACGTTTCAGCATCTCCTAACGCTTTCATTCTTTTGGCTTCTGGAGGTACAACTGTAGAATTAGCTTCATCTCGGCTGCTTATGAGCTCTAAAGTACCGGCTACATCTTGTACAACAGACTCATTGTTCCATTCATTTTCGTCAATGTCTTCTTCATCCTTTATCACATGTTCATCGGGTGGAATAATCGCCAATTCTACGTCATCATCTTCATCATCACTCTCTTCATCGTTCTCTAGTTCTGCTAGAATTTCTTCAAGTGTAAATCCACGCGGCATTTTTTTATCCCGTTGGAATCGTAAAATTCGAATAGAATATGGAAAAAAAGTAGATATGAAGAAGATAACATGCAACTCTTCTCTGTATAATACGTGCATACAAGAATAGGACACATCAACAATAAATGATAGTGTAACAAGCCATTGTCCTATTATTGGGACACATAAAATATATCGATATTGCACTTACTTGAAAAAATCTGAAGTATACTTAATCTTAAATGGACATCCGTATTTTCATAACAAACACGCCCAGATAACTAAATCACAGCTCATTGTCGTCCAGGAACTACCAGCAGACATACACTGCTGCCAAGTGCGAGAACAAAAAATCGGCAAGTTTTTAAATATCCTGACGTGAAGTACTTAGGAAAAAGTTATTTATTTTACATTTACAGGCATTATAGCAGTTAACTACACCTACAGGTGCAACTATAAAGGCTAAAAGCTCCATTGCTTACGTAGAAATAAATAAAATATACGCGTCCCAAAAAAGAGACAGTGGCCAGTAATGGGTTAACAAAATAAAACAATCCTAACTCTTCATATTATACGTTTGCTTGGAAACATAGGCCTCTAAAACGTCCATTCTCATTTATGAGGCACTTTACTTACTAAATAAATTGACAATACAGGTCTTTTGATCCTTGAACAACAATTACATAAAGAAAATAGGTCCCTAGAAGTCTTTACAGTGTTGGAGAGTCCTATAATAACTAGCCTATTACTTGCTTAAATGTATTTTTACGCCTTCTTTGCAACTATTAAAGTATTACTGTCACATTGTTTGGTACAAAATCATAGTCGATTGCCCATAAAGGAACAAAAGTGTGGAATCAGTCAAGACAGGTATCATGGGTTATGAGGATTCATATGCAATTCACTACACCACCACCACTATCTACCTCTCCATGTCCTGCTATTCTGCATGCACACATCGCATAAATTATCTGAGCCTAGGTTACTTGCTCGTTATCCATAACATTTAATAATCACAATATGCTCTTACTATCCTTTTCTACTACCACCCATTCCTCTAATCTACCTTCAAAATGGGTTAGATGCTTTGTTACTGTCCCTTTACCACACACAAACAGCCAAAATAGGTGACGTATCTGCTCATCCATGAGAGTATGACCACGATATCACCCCATCAAATGCTAAGCAGAGAATTACACAGTAAAAGAGAATAACCAAGATCAAAACTCATTGGAACGATACCACCTGGCGTTATTACCTCTCAGTCCCATCTCATAATTTACCCAACGCGGACGTATTTATCTCCATTGTATCAAGTTTAGTTCGCTAAGGAAACCATTACGGAGTTGCCCGCTTGAAAAATCTCATAGAAGCATTATACCTCCACTTTAGTTATTGCAGCAACTCTTGTTACTCGCAATTAATTTTGATCTATCGTCACCAACATCTCATCCTCTTTAGTCCCATTTATTCCCTGTGAACAAAATCAAGCACAGATACCACATACCACACTCTACTAATTTAAAGCTAGGCGCACACTTTACATTTACATCTTATTCAACACGTATCATCATCTGCCGCCAAATGGATGACATTCACGACTACAACCAGTACTCCCTTCTGTTTCCTCCATGGGCTTCCTATCTAGTTTTTCCTGCCTTCATTCCTCTGGCGGGTTTACCTCCAGGATGCCTAACTTGATTTTCCCCGCTATGGTCTGTCATGCACTCCTTATAGAGTTCAGCTCTCCCTGAAGATCTTTCAAAGTCAACACTGCCTAAGTCAGCAACACTTCATAGCGCTTCGTCTCTGTGCACCATATAGCACAAATACAACAACTCACAAAATTCGGTGCCTTTTTCAACTGACAATTGGTCCCATCGCTACTTCGGCGCGAGCCATTACTCCACATAAACGCATCTACGGCGCGTTTCCCCGTCATTATTCACTACTGACCATTAAAATTGCTACACCACGAAGAAATGCAGATGATAATCGGGTATTCATTGGACAAATATATTATACTAGAACTGACATGCGATTACATTTTCACGCAATTTGGGTGCATAGATCCTGAGAAATGGCCGTAATATCGGCCATGATACGCCTGGGAATTGAGTCAAACAGAGCTTCGATGGTGTGTACACGATACCACAATTCATCAAGAGTAGTGACTGGCGTATTGTGACGAGCCAGTTTCTCGGCCAATTGGTGAGATATCTGGAGAATGTGCTGGCCACGGCAGCAGACGAACATTTTCTGTATCCAGAAGGGCCCGTACTGGACCTGCAACATGTGGTCGTGCATTATCCTGCTGAAATGTAGGGTTTCGCAGGGATCGAATGAAGCGTAGAGCCACGGGTCGTAAAACATCTTAAATGTAACGTCCACTGTTCAAAGTGCCGTCAATGCGAACAAGAGGTGACCGAGACGTGTAACCAATTGCACCCCATACCATCACGCTGGGTGATACGCCAGTAAGGCAATGACGAATACACGCTTCCAATGTGCGTTCACCGCGATGTCGCGACACGGATGCGACCATCATGATGCTGTAAACAGAACATGGATTCATCCGAAAAACTGACGTTATGCCATTCGTGTACCCAGGTTCGTCGTTGAGTACGCCATCGCAGGCGCTCCTGTCTGTGATGGAGCGTCAAGGGTAGCCGCAGCCATGGTCTCCGGGCTGGTAGTCCATGCTGCTGCAATCGTCGTCGAACTGTCCGTGCAGATGGTTGTTTCCTTGCAAACATCCACTTCTGTTGTGTCAGGGATCGAGACGTGGCTGCACGATCCGTTACAGCCATGCGGATAAGATGCCTGTCATCTCGACTGCTAGTGATACGAGGCCGTTGGGTTCTAGCACGGCGTTCCGTATTGCCCTCCGGGACGCACCGATTCCCTATTCTGATAACAGTCATTGGATCTTGACCAACGCGAGCAGCAATGTCGCGATACGATAAACCGCAATCGTGATAGGCTACAATCCGACCTTTATCAAATTCGGGAACGTGATGGTACGCATTTCTCCTCATTACACGAGGCATGATAACAACGTTTCACCAGGCAACGCCGGTCAACTGCTATTTGTGTATGAGAAATCGCTTGGAAACTTTGCTCATGTCAGCACGTTGTAGGTGTCGCCACCAGCGCCAGTCTCGTGTGAATGCTCTGAAAAGCTAATCAAAAATGGTTCATATGGCTCTGAGCACTATGGGACTTAACAGCTGTGGTCATCAGTCCCCTAGAACTTAGAATTACTTAAACCTAACTAACCTAAAGACATCACACACATCCATGCCCGAGGCAGGATTCGAACCTGCGACCGTAGCAGTCGCGCGGTTCCGGACTGCGAGCCTAGAACCGCGAGAGCACCGCGGCCGGCCAAAAGCTAATCATTTGCATATCACAGCATCTTCTTCTTGTCAGTTAAATTTCGCTTATGTAGCACGTCATCTTCGTGGTGAGCAATTTTAATGGCCAGTAGTGTACGTTGCGAAAGGTTTACCTTTCCTAGCGTAATTTCTTCTTGTTTCCCTTTCAAATGGTTGACGCTCCTCTAGAGCAAATCACGACCGTAACGTACGAATATCTACCTTCGACACTCGTTGTTACGAATCCTACCTAACAGATGACCGGGCAAAGACAGTAAAGAGTACCAAATCCTTCCCACATGATGTTTTTTTTTCACTAAGTTAATTCGTTGCTTACGAGAGATGACACTTCTGCTTCTAATTCTTACTCGACCCGTTTCTTGATATTCCATATGTGATGCAGACCTGTAGGCCTACGGGATCGGGCCGTTTCTATTTCAATCGCGTTCTGATGAGCGACACGCCTCTCCCGAAAGGGTCTAGAATAGACACTGAAAAATTTGCTGCTAATGTACTGGAGTCTTTTGGACAATCTATGAGTTCTAACGAGAACTTTATCTCCAATTTCAAGGGTTAATTGTCTTATACCTCCCTTCTGTCGCCGTTTCCTGCTTTGCGCTGCCTTTTTAATATTCGCTATGTCCAACTTTACTACTTCCCTGTAATGTTGTCGCCTTTCTGGTGGCCAATCTACCAGTTCCCTTACTCTGTTGGGAGGTGACTGATTTTTCAGAACCAGTGTGGGACCGAGCTTCGTGTTCCCGTGTTGAATTTCGTTCAGTATCACCTGAAAGTCGGCCAGATATTGATCCCACTGACGGTGTGTATTGTGGCAATATATTCTGCATAGTGTTAATAATTACTTTATAACCCTTTCTGCGTGGAGAGCTGCATCAAACCAGTCTCAGGACTGAAGACCACAACAACAACCCTTTCTTCTGGATTTCCGGCAGGAAAATAGCGGGAAATGTAAACCTTGGGGTGTTTAGCCAACACATTGACCGAAATTGTGGACCATTGTCCGAGATGAATTTTTTTGCGCTTAATACCTCTCTGAGGAAATTCCTCTTAAGTGCAAACGTCACCATCTACCTGATTGCAGACCACAATGGGGTAAACGTCACATACCTGGAGACTATCTCCACCACGATAAGGACATAGCGATATCCCTGTGTGGTCAGTGGGAGGAGGGCAAACAGTTCCGCCGCTCCTCATTCCTTTAGTCTACTCGGTATTGCACGGTGTAAGGGTGCTCGACAACATTAGGTCGAGTGATTTGCCTCCTGGCAAACCTTACCGGTTTGAAGCACTCTTTCGACCCTACGTTCCATGCCCTTAAAATATACCATTTGCTTCAGTTGCATACAGCACTTACGCGCCCAGAAATGGCCGTAACTTAGGTGTGTATCATAAGAAAATATTATTTACTTCTTCCGGCACACAGACCAGCAACATTCCACTGTTGAAGTCACGTCTGAAAAACAACACGTCCTTCCTTAACGAGTTGAACCGACACCCTTCTGCGGCGCTACCGTCCTACACTTTAGTTTCAACGGTGCTCAACACCTCATCTATGTCTTGTTCTCCTGCTATGCTGCTAAGGGCCGCACTTAAGTAATTTTCAAAAGTAACTGGGCTCCTATACATTAGATCGAACCTGTTCTATTTGAACTCCTCATCCTTCCCCTGTGTCAGTCCAATCGGACCCCGCGCTAGGGCATCTGCTACCACGTTTTGCGTACCTGGAATATGGAATATTTGATGGAAAATTCTTGAAGATATAAGGCTCAGCACAGTAGGCGATTGTGCGTAAGCTTCGCCGTCATGAGGAACTGCAACGCCTTGTTGTCCGAGTAGGCCCTACACCTTCGTAGCGCGACAATACAGGTAATACCGATACTTAATGAACTCCCATACAGTGGCAAATGCCTCTATTTTGGTCACCGTGTAGTCTCTCTCGGCTTGGTTTAAAACACGACTTGAGAAAGCCATAGTTTGCGGGACAATTTTGCCGTCTTGGTTACTCTCTTGAAAAATGGTAACTGCTTTGCCATGCCGGGAACTATCGGATGACATACATAATTCCCTTCCCCATGTCTGGGTGAATCAGAATGGGCGCATTCAACAATGCCCTTTTCAATGCGTCAAACTCCTCTTGTTATTTACCGTCCCAACCCCAGGTTGTTTTTTACCTGTTAGTTGGCATAGTCGCATGGTTGTAACACTTTCTATCCCAATAAGCCGTGTGTACAAGTTTATTAAGCTGAGGAATGCACGTAATCGGTGCTTTGCTCTGGGCATCGTATATTCCTTAACCGCCTACAACTTATCGGGTTCAGGTCGGATACCCTCTGCTCAGACTATATGTCCCAGGAAGCGAATATCCTTTCTCCTAAATTCAGACTTGGCCAGGTTGAGACTGACATTTCTATTTCTCAGCGCCTCTAATTATGACCTGAGCACTCCGTGTTGCTCTTCCCATCATTCTTCGACCATTAACACGTCGTCGATATAAGACGTAATTTTTTTTCCGGAGCGTTTCCGCTAAAACAGTGTCCAAAGCGCGGAGGAAGGCGGCAGAAGAGACACTCAATCCGAACGGAAGCCGTCGGAACTGATAAGATCTGCCAAAACAGAGAAACGCCGTCTGTTTCCTGCATTCCTTCGCCAATGGGACCTGCCAGAAGCTGGCCCGAAAAGCGACCAACGTGAGCACACGTACGCCATGAAGATTCTGGACAGGATGTCTAGCGTCTATGGCCGATCGCTTTCCGTCTCAATAATAGTGTTGATCTGCCTCGAGCCAGAACTAAACGGATCGACTCGTCCTTCTTCGCAACTAGATATATCGGTTTGTTGTATGAGCTTACCGCCGGTTCTATTATACCTCGCTCCTGCGTAGTCTTAATTTCCTGTTCTACGGCTGCACGGTGCACCACTGGTATGGGATAAGTTTCCGCAGCAAACGGCGTATTGGGCTTCAATTTAAATTTGTACTGGAAATTTTCTGTGGGCCCAAGACAATCTGAATAAACCGTTTGGTACCTTCTGAGGATCCCACGTAGTTGCCCCCTTATCTCTATCGATCCTAAATACCGCGTTTTCTCGCGGATTACCTCCTCTACTGTTTTCTCGTTATCGCGGTCTCCTTCCTCGGTATCTAGCATGCATAGGTACACTTCGGCGTAATCATCCTCGCCGATCACGCACATCCCATTCCTTCTACGCGACCCTCATCGAAAGCAACAGTCATTCTTGTTTTATGATCGCTCAAATGGGCGCACATATCATCGAAATCTAGAACAACATTATAATGTCTCAGAAAGTCCAGCCCAAGCCATGCCTCAACTGCTAGTGACGGTGTAAGACGTGTATATTTCTATTGCTTACTTCAAACCACAATTTATGAAAGATGTTTATATTTTATTCATGGGATTAAGTAGGAATAATTAATATTTGTCATTTTGGAAATAGTTGTGGTAACAGGGAATGTCTGCAACAAAGTATTGTCGGGAGAGACCGCACATTGATATAATTTTAAAAAAGCACGGGAGAGACCGCGTATTGATTCATTTTAAGAAAAGAGTGGGAAAGGCCGCGCATTGGTACATTTTGTATTGGTAGCAGGAATTGTCTGCACCAGTAAGCATTGTTGGCGGGAGAGACCGCACTGTAGCGTTCTTAGGAAGTCAGTAGTAAGCGAGATGTGAAGCGAGTCTGTAGCAGGTCTGAAGCGAGAGGTTGAGAGGAGCGGTGTGCCTGCCATCCACCAGCTATGATTTACAAGAGATTATAAACGGACGTACAGCTAACTACTATCATAAGAGGAACTCACATTATTGTGTTTTTTTTTTTTTTTTTTTTTTTTTTTTTTTTTTTTTTTTTTAGGGAACTCAAGACTAATGAAGGTATGTTTGCGCAGTGCTAGTTGTAAGATTATTGTAAAAGTCCCATTTGAACGTTTGTAAAATCATTTCATTACCAACAGTAAATATTTGAAGAATCGTTTTCAGGATATAATTAATTTTTGGCAGAAATATTGCATTACTGATTATAATCCATCCCAAAAACCATCAAGTAAAACTTTGCAAAATTATGTTGTTGTTAAGAACAATAATTTACGTAATTTAAGTCAAATTAATTAAAGAATAACCATCCGCTTTGCTATTAGAGAATAACATCAGCTTCGGTAATAAATACAGCCACTTATTATGACAGTCCACCAGCAGCTAATAGAGTATAGTAAAACAGAGTAAGTATATTCATGTCGCAGTTCGATGTAGCAGTCAGATGGCGATCCATTAACTATAAAAAATGTAAGGATCACTTTTGGGTTATTGCAGGTAACGACTGAGGGCCACGAAGACGACGAATTCTATGTTTCGTCGAAATAATCAGCAAATTACTTTTAATAAGCAGCATTTAAATTTGTATCCGAAGATTGCAGTTATTATTATTGCGAAAGAGAATTAATTTCAAAGGGATGATTTTATTTCTTATTATTAAGCAAGAGATAGAAATCCTAAGTGAAGGTTTCATAGGTTATTGTAGAGGGGAAGGTTGCGTAACAAAAGAGATATAGAGGAGACGGGAAGGTTTCAACGGCACTATCAGGAACACGGCCGTAAGGTCACACGACTGACAAATAAAATCGATGTACGCCTGCTCTTTCGTCTCTACGCTCTTATTCCCTACGGGACCTCTCACTCGTGTTTTCTGCAAAGGAGGCGTCGGCCACAGACTCTTCACGCTGCGCTGCGTGAACACATCTTCTCTCATCACCGATGCCTCGCTTCCTGAGTCACGCAGACAGGGAATCGTAATTCCGTTAATTGGTATGTTGGTTGCAGGACATTTAAACGAGTTTACTACTGCTGTTTCCTCTAGTAATACGTCCCGGATGTCTTCGAACTAGAAGCACAGTGCGTCGACATCGTAAGCTTCACCATTCAGCATTGCGGAGGTGCTCGCTCCTATCGCTGCTAGTCACGCGTCCCTACTTTCATTTGTATTGTTGCCTCGGGAATTACTGTGTGGCTCCACTGACCTCCAGTCCGTTGTGTTCGCCACGTTACCATTATCGAGCCGGTGCCGATCTGACCTACAGCGTCTCCAACCTCTTCGCTGCGCCGAGGGCTCCAATAGCCACGCCAACGCCTGTCATTACCACAATCATGATTATTATTGCAAGCGAACTGAGGCCTCCAACTCTGGCTGCGTCTCTGTCCGTAATTCATTACCTTCGAACCTAACCACGTTTTGCTGCTCATTTAAATTTCTTTCAGCACCTAATTCTTGTAACAGGTGCTGAAAACCACTAACTTCATCCATACCCCTACCCGCAAATTGTAATTTCTTTAGGCAATTTATTCGGAAGCTTAGTTGGACAAATTCTGTTGCGTTCCTTGGTATCATACGGTGCATCAAGAAACTGATTACTTCTGACGAGTTCTTTGTAAAATTCCACGGGGTGCTTTACGTACTGTCAGCATAGTTTTCTCGCATCAAGTTGCTTAAGTTTACCCGTTCTTGCAAGCTCCGAGATCAGAATTCGCTGAGACAAGCCGCTTTAAAGTCCTCGTACGTTCGACAGTCCTTTAGTATTATTTCCATTCACGTACCCCTTTCACCTCCCAGGTGACTACACGCGAATTTTATTCTGAGCACATCTCCCCATGAGTGAGGCAGCGAGTGCTCAAATTGGTTTAACCACGTTGAGGCCGTTATGTAGCGAGTCGGGCCTGGGAAAAGAAAGTAAGATGGTGTCTCCTCTTCCCCCTCGCCACTATCAAAATTCGTACCGCTGTTCGCCGTCCGCAAAGGCGGCGCCGAATTTCCTCTCAGATTACAGTCTCTTTTCGAACTTACGGTATTCATCGACTTCTCTACGTCTATGCTTACTGCTGGAGCTTTCCACTTCTCTAGCCGCGTTACTAACAGTGGCACTCCCCTCAGCGATTTCGTTTTCCCACAGCTTATTATGCAAGTCAGCTGTCAGGGCCTGGTTGCGTTTATTTATGTCTGCTTGCACCCATTTAAACCGCAGCAGTGATTGCATTTCTTCGGATTCTGCAATTGGGGCTGGCTGTGTCCTCCCGATTCCGCCTCATTCGTTAGCGTGATTTTTTTCTACTGCACTCGTTAGGGCACGTATCTGACTGATTACTCTATCAATCTCGTCTGCTTGCGCCGTGATCTGCTCACCCTGAGCGGCGGGCAACAGCCTTTCTCTGTTCCTTGCAGATGTCGTCTAGGACTCCCATCATTTGCGACTCTGAAGGAATGACGATTTCTCGTGAGGACAGTTCGCTTCCTAACACCATTACTCGATTTTCAAGCCTGTCCGATTTGTACAGACTGTATTTCCTTTGACATGGAGTCAGCTAGTTCTTGGTTTCCGGCAGCTGATGTTTCGATTCTGGTTTCTAACGCTTCTACGCGTTCCTGGTGGTGCCCTAGCATGCGTTCTTGTTTATCAAATCGCACATTCATTGCGCTTATTTGCTCGTCCATCTCGCGTCTCGTTATTTGAGTCTCGCAAAGCTTCACTTAGTGCTTTGAATAGTTCAGTTTAACAGTTAATGCATTATTTGAGGCATTGATCTGTAAGGTCAAGTTATCATTTAATGCTTTACTTGCTGTTTTCTGCTCATTGGATTGCTGCTTCATGAAGTGAAGAATGTTTGCTGAAAGATGGTTCTCTACGCTCATACCTCCCACACTCGCCAGGGCTGTCGGGGGAGGGGCCTGTCCGCAACTTTCCTTGTCACATCCTCGCTAGTGCTCGCGGCCTCCAAGATCGTCCCTGCACTTCCTACCTGTGGTCCCGTTGCGGACGAGCCGGGCCCACCTGTTTGTTGGCTGCCCGTGGTCAGATGACCTCGCAAATTCACTGCCCCACTTTCGGACTCTGCACCAGCCGGCACGGCCGGCGCGCTCTCCAATATATTGTTTCCAACACTCAGCGCATCCATTACTACTATACTTTTAGCGCGCGCCCTGGTAATAATCTGACTCATTACCTGTATCTACCGTTATAGCCAATGTTTCCTACACCCTACACAGCGTACAAGCACAAAATAGGAACAAAAAAATTCTAATTACCTAAGCTCATGTTGTGAAATACCCATCAATTTTACAGCTGAAAACAACACACCCTGCAACACAAATGAAGTTTAAGTGCATTCAACACAAGCACAATTGTGCTATGCTATACAAGAAAAAAATTAGTAGTAGTTTAAAATTTTGTTTTAATTAGTACATCCTAGTTACTGGGCAGAAGGACCTGTGACTCGAGATGTTCGATAGGGTCGTCACATGCAACGTAACCATGCTACCTGATGGTACTGGTAAAATTCGACTGGATGGGATATTTACAGTCGCTTATCGTGTCCTACTGCTTTTTCAAGTTATCCTCTGCAGTACTAGTTTAACAAATTAGTGTAGTCCCAGAAATTACAGGCCCCTGAGAGTTACTGCTCGGGTATTAATAATTTCTAGTGGGTGGGTTTAACCTACCAGTATAAATGTGAAGGCAACGCATAACACAATATGTATAACTACTACAGAAGGCACCTATGCAGGGCTTAATAGAGAGTATAGAGCTTTTATTTATCGACTCAGCAAGTGACTGAGGTAGGGAGTACCTTGTGGGGGTTTGCGACTTCACTCCAGATTGCACCATCCATCATCACTACCTTCTCCAGTCCCTGTTCTTTGGGCTGCCACTACTCCACAGATATTCAGTCACCTCGCTGAACGTTTCTCTAGCAGAGTTCAAGTCGTCGTAAGTCATGTACCACTGCTGACTGCCGTTCGTCGGTGACGAAGGCTAGATTTTGTACGACAATATCGCAGCTGAACGTCCACTGAGTGGTGAAAGGTAACCTTTTAAGATGAGACATCTTATATGTTCCGTTAGACAAACTGTTGGAGTGCATCGCCCTGAAACAATCGCCGTATAGGTTCAAGGCGGAAGAGGGACTATATGATCTGGGAATAGCTTTCTTCGCATTCCCTGGGTGATCTCGCCATTCTGAGAGGCACAATGCATCAAAACCAATGTTGTTGGGGACCACGTCCCCCCTACACGCAATTTGTTTTTTCCACGGTACGATGATATCCGCCAGTAGCACAGCACAAAGTGTGACACAGCCCGCAGTGTACCTGCATGGTTCGAAGAGCATCAGGATGAGTTTACTGTGCTGTCCTGGCCACCAAACTCTCCGGATTTAAACCCAGTCGAGAAACTGTGGGAACACATAGATCGGGCTGTTAGCGCCTTGGACTCTCAATCGAGATACCTAGCGCAGCTGGCCACGGACTGGAATCGGCATGGCACCATATCCTGTACGTACCTTCCAGAACCTTACCGACTCTGCAAGAACGCGCGGCAAAAAGAGTTATTTGGGATTTTGGCAGGTGGTCTCATTAACGTGAGTTGACAATGTACTTCTCAATTTCGTCTCGTTGACAAAGATGTGTTTAGTTCTGCCTGCTAAGGAAATCCTGAATCCCTTCACAAATCAAGTCCAACGCTCGGTAAGATCGTATTCTGTTCATTAAACGACGGTGTCGACATCGTCATGGATAGCAAGTTTTCAGTCCTTGGAATACGTCGAAAACACGTAATCGTGAAGTTATGTGATGTTGCACACAGCTCTCTTTAAGGCCTATAGATTGGCGACTGAGACCTTAAAGTGATTCATTGAAGTTCGTTTATACAGCTTTACTTTTTTCCAGTATACCATATAGAGTACTACAATAGAGAAATCGCTTCCTGCGCAACACTACCTCTACAGAAGATACGAGATGCTTTTTACAGTTTTAGACTCTGTGTATACACACAAATATTGATGGTAAGCAATGAAAACTTCATAATTACATTTTGTTAAATTATACAGGTAAAGCAAGAAAGGTTTCTTAAGAAACAATATAAAGTGATCAGGAAGTTGTTGCGTGTACAACCGTATAAAAGAAGCCCAGTTATTGTCAGATAATGGAAATCCTTACACAATCAAATCTCTCTTTGACTATGGCGTAAGTGGTTACTGTAATTAAGAGTTTTAACAGACGGATTGAGTAACCAAGTTTTCATTGTCTGCCATCGACATATACAAATATACACGCTCATTACAGCGGCTGCCTTTTCGGACCACTTGCTGTTGTATAAAACGAATAGTTTTGCACATTAAGACAATACATGCTGGAGAAGTAATCAATTTTGAAGGGAGATTCTTTCATCAAAATTAGCGTTTCCTATGCACCGCTTTGTACAACTGCAGTAGATGAAAAACTACACCCTGCTCGTAATTTTGTGCGTTGATAACATTCTGTAAATCTCTTGCCGCTTCACTTCCGAAAATGTACACTGTTTTCATTGTCACAACATGAGCGATTCCCAGCTCCACTGCGGGCGTAGAGTGGCAGTCTGAGTTGGAATGACGTTACGCAGAGGGTCCGTCCCCTCACACGTCAGGCGGCTGAACAGTATCAAATTGCAGGGAGACATCGATGCTAATAGAATCAGCTGAAAGGTCGGCGAAAGAAAGTGCTATACCACACTTTCAAAACGACTGAGGCGACAACGTTATATGTTTTACACTGAGGTAACAAGTGTCAAGGCGTACCTCCTAATATTGTGGCGGACCTCCTTCAGCCCGGTGTAACGCAGCAGCTCGACGTAGCATGGACTCAAAAAGTGGTTGGAGCTCCCACGGCGAAATATTGAGCCATGTTGCCTCTGCAGCCGTCCATAAAATGTTGCTGGTGCAGGATTTTGCGCACGAACTGACCTCTCGATTATGTGCCGTAACTGTTCCATAGGATTCATGTCGGGTGATCTAGCTGGCCAAATCATTCGCTCGAGGTCTCCGGAATATTCTTCAAACCATTCGCGAAGAGTTACGGCCTGGTGACACGGCGCACTGTCATCGATAAAACTTCCGTCATTGTTTGGGAACGAGACCTCCGTAAACTGCTGCATACTGTCTCCAAGTAGTCTAACATGACCATTTCCAGTCAGTACTCGGTTCAGTTGAACCAGCAGACCCAGTCCATTCCAGTTAAACACACTCTACACCAATAAGGAGTCACCAGCAGCTGGCTCTGTGCCTCGTTGACAACCTGGGACCATGGATTCGTGATACAGTCGAACCCTACCATCAATTCTTACCAATTGAAATCAGGGCCCAGCGGACCAGACCACTTTTTTCCAGTAGTGTAAGACGCAAAAGGCAATGGAAACCACTGCATTAAAGACACATCATGTGTATCCGTAGGACATGTGGCCAATTATTGAAAATGTGTCATAATGACCTCTCCTCTCTATTGGCGAAAGATTCCGGCATAGTCCCTCATTCGCATCTCCAGGAGGGACCAATGGGGAAGTGACTATGAGAAAAGATTGAATAACCAACGAAACCTGAACGTTCTACGAGTAGGGCAGCGGAGTGTCAGAAGTCTGAACGTGATAGTGAAATTACAATATCTGAAAAGGGAAATTCAAAGGCTCGGTGATGTGAAATGGAAAGAAGACAAGCATTTCTGGTCAAATAAATATAGGATAATATCAACAGCAATAGAGGATGGTACAACGGGAGTAGAATTCGTTTTGAATAAAAAGTTCAGAGAGAGAGGGTGTTACTGCGATCTGTTCAGTGATAGGGGTGTTCTCATCAGAATCGACAGCAAATCAACACCAACAACAATATTTCAGGTATATATACCGACGTCGCAAGCTGACGCTGAAAAAAATACTTAAAGGGAGACAAAAATATAACAGTCATGGGGAACCGGAATGAAGTTGTAGAGGAAGGAGCAGAAGAAAGTATTAATGGAGGATATGGGCTTGGTGTTAGGGATGAGAGAGGAGAAACGCTAACTGAGTTCTGCAATAAATATCACCCAGTTATAATGAGTACTCTATTCAAGAATCACATGAGGAAGAGGTTTACTTGGAAAGGGCGCGGAGGTACGGGAAGATTTCTGTCAGATTACGTCATGGTCGGAGAGAGATTCCAAAATCAGATACTGAATTGTGAGGTGGACGCAAGAGCAGATATAGACTCAGCTCACAATTTAGTAGTAGTGAAGAGTACGCTATGGTTTAAGAGATTAGTCAGGAAGATTCAGTACGCAAAGAAGCGCGATACGTAAGTACTAAGGAATGACGAAGTTATCCTGAACTTCTCTAAGATGATAAGGAATAGCTCAATAGGCAGTTCAATTGAACAGGAATGGACATCTCTAAAGAGGGAAATCACAGATGCGGCAAAGAAAAATATCGGTACAGGGAAGATAACTGAGAAGAAACCATGGGTAACACAGGTAATACTTCAGTTTATAGATAAAAGGAGGAGGTGCAAAACTGTCCAGGGAAATTCAGGAATACAAAAATACAAGTTCCTTAGGATTGAAATAAGTGGAAATGCAGGGAAGCTAAAGCGGAATGGCTATTTGAAACAGTGAACACGTCGAAAAAGAAATGATTGTCGGAGGGACTGACTCAGCACGTAGGAAAGTGGAAACAGTCGTCGTTGAAATTAAAAGGAAGGGTAGTAACATGAAGAGCGCAACGGTAATTCCACTGTTAAATGCAGAGGAGAGAGCGGTTAGATGGAAAGAGAACACCGAAAGTCCTGTACGAATGGGTGGACTTACCTGATGACGTGATATAAGAGGAAACAGGAGTCGATAGGAAAGTGATGGGGGACCCAGTATTAGAGTTTAAAAGAGCTCTGGAGCGCTTGAAATCAAATAAGGTAGAAGGGAAGGGTAACATCCCGTTGGAATTTCTAAAATCATTAGAGGTAGTGGTAACGAAGTGACTATTCACGTTGGTGTAGAGAATGTACGAGTCTGGCGACATACCATCGGACTTTCGGAAAAATGTCATCCAATCCATTCCAAAGACAGCAAGAGCTTACAAGTGCGAGAATTATCTCACAAACAGCTTAAAAAACTCATGTACTCTAGTTGTTGACAAGAATAACACACAGAAGATTGTAAAATAAATTTGAGGATCTCTTAGATGACGGTCAGTATGGCTTTAGAAAAGGCACCAGAGAGGCAACTCGCACTTATGGTTGGCAATGGAAGCAGGACTAAAATAAAATCAAGACACTTTCTCAGGATTTATCGACAAAGCGCTCGACATTGTCATAAGGTGTAAGATGTTTGAAAATCTGAGGAAAGCTATAGGGAGATACGGTTACTATACAACATGAATAACAGCCAAGAGGGAATAAAAAGAGTGGAAAATGAAGAACGAAACGCTCGGATTAAAATGATGTAAGACAATGATATAGTCATTCGCCCCTGCAGTTCAATCTGTACATCGAAGGAGCATGGACAAAAAGGAAAGAAAGTTTCAAAAGACGAAAAAGTGGTAAAGATGAATGGATATCAGTGATAATATGCGCTGATGACGTTGCTATCCTCAGGGAAAGTGGAGAAGACTCACGAGACATTCTGAACTGAATCAACAATCAACTGAGAAAAGAATATGGATTGACAGTAAACCGAAGAAAGGCGAAAGTACAGAGAAGTAGCAGAAAGAGGAACAGAGGGAAGCTACTGTGTACATCAGGTTTGATAATCACGACGTAGATTAAGTTAAGGAATTCTGCTACTGAGACAACAAAATAACGAATTACGGACTGAACAAGGAGGACATGTAAAGCGGACTAACACTGGCAAAATAGTTACTCCTGACCAAGACAGTTTTCTATTATCAAACGGAAGTACTAAGGAATGACGAGATACGTTTGAAGTTCTCTAACTATAGATACAGCAATAAGGAATTGTGCAGTAGGCAGTACAGTTGAAGAGGAATAGACATCTCTAAAAAGGGCCATCACAGAAGTTGGGAAGGAAAACATAGGTACAAAGAAGGTAGCTGCGAAGAAACCATGGGTAACAGAAGAAATATTTCAGTTGATTGATGAAAGGAGGAAGTACAAACATGTTCCGGGAAAATCAGGAATACAGAAATACAAGTCGCTGAGGAATGAAATAAATAGGAAGTGCAGGGAAGCTAAGACGAAATGGCTGCAGGAAAAATGTGAAGACATCGAAAAAGATATGATTGTCGGAAGGACAGACTCAGCATACAGGAAAGTCAAAACAACCTTTGGTGACATTGAAAGCAACGGTGGTAACATTAAGAGTGCAACGGGAATTCCACTGTTAAATGCAGAGGAGAGAGCAGATAGGTGGAAAGAATACATTGAAAGCCTCTATGAGGGTGAAGATTTGTCTGATGTGACAGAAGAAGAAACAGGAGTCGATTTAGAAGAGATAGGGGATCCAGTATTAGAATCGGAACTTAAAAGAGCTTTGGAGGACTTACGGTCAAATAAGGCAGAAGGGATAGATAACATTCCATCAGAATTTCTAAAATCATTGGGGGAAGTGGCAACAAAACGACTATTCACGTTGGTGTGTAGAATATATGAGTCTGGCGACATACCATCTGACTTTCGGAAAAGCATCATCCACACAATTCCGAATACGGCAAGAGCTGACAAGTGCGAGAATTATCGCACAATCAGCTTAACAGCTCATGCATCGAAGCTGCTTACAAGAATAATATACAGAAGAATGGAAAAGGAAATTGAGAATGCGCTAGGTGACGATCAGTTTGGCTTTAGGAAAAGTAACGGGACGAGAGAGGCAATTCTGACGTTACGGCTAATAATGGAAGCAAGGCTAAAGAAAAATCAAGACATTTTCATAGGATTTGTCGACCTGGAAAAAGCGTTCGACAATATAAAATGGTGCAAGCTGTTCGAGATTCTGAAAAAAGTAGGGGTAAGCTATAGGGAGAGACGGGTCATACACAATACGTACAAAAACCAAGAGGGAATAATAAGAGTGGACGATCAAGAACGAAGTATTCGTATAAAGAAGGGTGTAAGACAAGGCTGTAGCCTTTCGCCCCTACTCTTCAATTTGTACATCGAGGAAGCAATGATGGAAATAAAAGAAAGGTTCAGGAGGGGAATTAAAATACAAGGTGAAAGGATATCAATGATACGATTCGCTGATGATATTGCTATCCTGAGTGAAAGTGAAGAATAATTAAATGATCTGCTGAACGGAATGAACAGTCTCATGAGTACACAGTATGGTTTGAGAGTAAATCGGAGAAAGACAAAGGTAATGAGAAGTAGTAGAAATGAGAACAGCGAGATACTTAACATCAGGATTGATGGTCACGAAGTCAATGAAGTTAAGGAATTCTGCTACCTAGGCAGTAAAATAACCAATGACAGACGGAGCAAGGAGGACATCAATAGCAGACTCGCTATGGCAAAAAAGGCATTTCTGACCAAGAGAAGTCTACTAATATCAAATACCGGCCTTAATTTGAGGAAGAAATTTCTGAGGATGTACGTCTGAAGTACAGCATTGTATGGTAGTGGAACATGGACTGTGGGAAAACCGGAACAGAAGAGAATCGAAGCATTTCAGATGTGGTGCTATAGACGAATGTTGAAGATTAGGTGGACTGATAAGGTAAGGAATGAGGAGGTTCTACGCAGAATCGGAGAGGAAAGGAATACGTGGAAAACACTGATAAGGAGAAGGGACAGGATGATAGGACATCTGCTAAGACATGAGGGAATGACTTCCATGGTACTAGAGGGAGCTGTAGAGGGCAAAAACTGTAGAGGAAGACAGAGATTGGAATACGTCAAGCAAATAATTGAGGACGTAGGTTGCAAGTGCTACTCTGAGATGAAGAGGTTAGCACAGGAAAGGAATTCGTGGCGGGCCGCATCAAACCACTCAGCAGACTGATGACCAAAAAAAAGGCCTTAATTGAGGAAGAAATTTCTGTGAATGTACCCCTGGAGCGCAGTGAAACATAGAATGTGGGGGAACCGGAACAGAAGAGAATCGAACCATCTGAGAACTGGTGCTATAGACTAATGTTGAAATTTAGGTGGACTGATAATTTAAGGAATGTGGAGGTTGTCTGCAGACTTGGGGAGGAAAGGTAAATAAAGGAAACACTGACGAGAAGAAGGGACAGAATGGTAGGACATCCGTTAAGACATGGGGGAATGACTTCCGTGGTACTAGAGGGAGCTGTAGAGCATAAGAACTGTAGAGGAAGACCGAGATTGGAATACTTTCAGCAGATTGTTTTGTAAAGATGTTCAAAGAGCTACTCTAAAATGAAGAGGTTGGCTCAGGACACGAACTGGTGGGCCGTAGGAAACCAGGCTGACGTCTGATGACGAAAAAAAAAAAAGAAAAACGTTCGTGGCCCTTGTCTGTTAGCAGTGACAACTCTAATTAAACGCCGCTGTTCTCGGTCGTTACGTGAAGGCCATCGGCCTCTGTATTGTCCGTGACGAGAGGTTTTGCCTGAAATTTGATACTCTCGGCATGCTCTTGACACTGTGGACAACGTGGATCTCGGAATAATGAATTCGCTGACGGTTTCGGAAACTGGCTGACTCATGCGTCCAACTCTTCAACAAACATTTCGCGTTCAAAGTCTGTTAATTTCCGTGGTGCGGCCACAAACACGTTGGAAACCTTTCACACAAATCACCTGAGTACAAATGACAGCTCCGCCAGTGCACTGAGTTTTATAACTTCTGCACGTTTTGCTACCGCCATTTGTATATGTGCGTATGCTACACCATGACGTAGTACGGTGTAGAATTTTGGAACACGTATTATGTTCGAGTATAATGACTTATCTGGAGACTAGAAATCTACTCTGTATAAATCAACATGGCTTTCGAAAAAGACGATCGTGTGAAACCCAGCTCGCGATATTCGTCCACGAGACTCAGAGGGCCATAGATACGGGTTCCCAGGTAGATGCCGTGATTCTTGACTTCCGCAAGGCGTTCCATACAGTTCCCCACAGCCGTTTAATGAACAAAGTAAGAACATATGGACTATCAGACCAATTGTGTGAGCGGATTGAAGAGTTCCTAGATAACAGAACGCAGCATGTCATACTCAATGGAGAGAAGTCTTCCGAAGTAAACGTGATTTAAGGTGTGCCGCAGGGGAGTGTCGTAGGACCGTTTGTATTCACAATATACATAAATGACCTTGTGGATAACCCCCGGAAGTTCACTGAGGCTTTTTTGTGGATGATGCTGCGGTATATCGAGAGGTTGTTAGAATGGAAAATTGTACTGAAATGCAGGAGGATCTGCAGAGTATTAACGCGTGGTGCAGGGAATGGCAATTGATTCTCAATGCAGACACGTGTAATGTGCTGCGAATACTTAGAAAGGAAGATCTCTTATCATTTAGCTACAATATAGCAGATCCGCAACTGGAAACAGTTAAATCCATAAATTATCTGGAAGTAGGAGTGATTTAAAATGGAAAGATTATATTAAGTTGATCGTTGCTAAAGCAGATGCCAGACTGAGATTCATTGGAAGAATCTTAAGGAAATGCAATCCGAAAACAAAGGAAGTAGGTTACAGTACACTTGTTCGCCCACTGCTTGAATACTGCTCACCAGCGTGGGATCCGTACCAGCTAGGGTTGATAGAAGAGATAGAGAAGATCCAACGGAGAGCAGCGCGCTTCGTTACAGGATCATTTAGTAATCGTGAAAGCGTTACGGAGATGATAGATAAACTCCAGTGGAAGACTCTGCAGGAGAGACGCTCAGTAGCTCGGTACGGGTTTTGTTGAAGTTTCGAGAACATACCTTCACCGAGGAGTCAAGCAGTATATTGCTCCCTCATACGTATATCTCGCGAAGAGACCATGAGGATAAAATCAGAGAGATTAGAGCCCACACAGAGGCATACCGACAATCCTTCTTTCCACGAACAATAAGAGACTGGAATAGAAGGGATAACCGATAGAGATACTCAAGGTACCTTCCGCCACACACCGTCTGGTGGCTTGCATGGCATGGATGTAGATGTAGATGTAGATGTATCATCGAATGCACCGCACGTCGGTAGTAAGTAGTTTCATATGTACAGCTAATGTTTCCTGTTGTATAAGCTGTTTTATGTGATTATAATTATCTTTTTTCAATGTCACAGAACATATCAACTGTAATTCAGAATAAGCTATTTTGGGTTACGAAATTCTTCCTCCGGTACCATCAATTAAAGAATACACTAATACAAAAGAAACGACGCATCACGAAGGAATTCTGAAAATTGGTCACAAATTGAAATTCACACAAATATCAACCTAAAATACCGAACTGTAAACTTTATCGGTCGATGGATAAGTGAGTGACGCTACAGCGCAGTTTCACTGCGCAGGGGGCTGGGATAGCAAACAATGGGCATGTCAATACCAAGCCATAAAGTCTTTGCGAATTTCGTTCCTTGCACTCAGTTGGACAGTAACTGTGTGTAGCAGACAGGCGCGTGAATAACACATGCAGATGTCACCATTGGACATAGGACATGTAGTTGGGTTCGAAGAAGGCAGCTGGAGTAATCGGGGAATCGCTCGACTTTTGAATGGGAGCGATGCCACTATTCGACGATATCGATAGCAAATGGTTAACCATGGCCGAACACAGCGTCAAGAAGAAAGCGTTCGACCTGGAGAGACTACAGATCGTGAGCACTGAGCCATCGCCAGAGAGGCGCTCATGGCCCTAGATTCGTCATTAACATCTATCCGACGAGCAAATGATGCTTCAGTGACCGCAAGCACCATTAGCAGGCGGCTCACAGAAATGGGATTAGCCAATGGCGCCCCTTGTGCCGCCTACCATTGGCCTTGACACCAACAATTCCGTCTGCAGCGGTGTCGATAACTTCCCCCTGGAATCTCACTGACTGCCGGCAGGAGTGGCCGTGCGGTTCTAGGCGCTACAGTCTGGAGCCGAGCGACCGCTCCGGTCGCAGGTTCGAATCCTGCCTCGGGCATGGATGTGTGTGATGTCCTTAGGTGAGTTAGGTTTAATTAGTTCTAAGTTCTAGGCGACTGATGACTTCAGAATTTGCTCAGAGCCATTTGAACCACTTGAGCCAATCTCACTGACTGGAGTAGAACTATTTTCAGTGATGAGGTCCACTTCGGACTGCGCCCCGATGACCAGAGAAGACGTGCGTCTTGAGACGTCCAGGACAGCTGTTGAAAACCAACCTGACTGTCGCCCACAATACGACCCAACAGCCAGGTGTGACGGTCTGGGGTGCCACTTATTTTTATATCAAAACCAGCTCGTCAACCGCGTCACCCTTACAAAAAAGCTGTATGTCTACAATATTCAGCATCCCGTCTTGTTGCCTTTCAAGACAAGGCGTCCTCAGATTATATTTCAGCGAGCTGTTGGCCTCCCACATACGGTGCGGGTTTCGACTGCTTGTCTTCCTACTTGCGACACCCTACCTTTGCCAGGAAGGCGCCAGATCTCCCCCCAATTGAGAACGTTTGGGGCAATATGGGTAGGTCATCACACCAGCTCCGGATGTTGATGATCTAACGCACCAGTTTGACACGATTCGGCGCGATATCCCTCAGGAGGACATGCTACAACTCTGTCAATCATGAAGCTAAATAACCGTTTACATGAGGGACAGAGGTGGACCAACGCATTATTGGCTTGCTAAATTTGTGAAGCTCCTCCTTTGAATAAATTATCCTATTTTTATGTAATTATTATGGTTTCTAATGGTTCAAATGGCTCTAAGCACTATGGGACCTAACATCTGAGGGAATCAGTCCCCTATACTTAGAACTACGTAAACATAACTAACTTAAGGACGGCACACACATCCATGCACAGATAGGATTCGTACCTGCGACCGTAGCAGCGGCGTGGTTCCGGACTGAAGCGCCTAGAACCTCTCTGCCACAGCGGCCGACTATTATGGTTTGTTTACCGGCATATGTATATCACATCTACAGATATCCATCCCATTCGGATTACATATTCGTAGAGCTTTGTTTTTTTCTTCCAAATAGAATGTACTTAGTAGAAAGAACACACCTGTTTACGATGGAGATTAGTTACCACAATGAATGCCCTTTTTGTTTTATACTTTTTAACTTGGCTGCATGGTCAGCGACCGTTTACAAAGTAAAATTAACAGCAATAGTAGCCTTCACTCGCAAAAGCGGAGTCTTTTGATCCAGGTTTCGGCACTCCTACGAGTGCCTTCATCATAAATAAAACTCTGAAATTGGTATGTTACGTATGAAACAAACATCAAGAGATAAAGTTTTAGTCACCAAATTTGTAAGGCATAATGCTTGAAGGGCAAGGCACTATGTGCTGCTCACATGCGTTGAGCTACGGTAGCTTCAAATGCTACTGCAGCTCGACACATGTGAGCAGCCCATACTGGATTTCAACTGAAACGGCAAACGTTGTGATAAAACAGGTCGAAAACGGATGTAACACTGATTGGCACTGTCCTCATAGCGTTTAGGCAACTATTCTTGTAATTCTTTCAGGGCCACAATGAATTCTTAAAACCTCACGTTTTCTTTAATTTCATTGAACTTGGGGAACTGACTTTGTTTGTCATTTTCTTTTTAAACTCATCCCCAACAAATCAGATAGCAGTTGTTTCTCACCTTGCAATGGCTTACTGTGCGCACAAGTCAACCTTAAATGCGAGGACTGCAACACATTCCGGATTTTCTGCGTCTGCATAATATATACGTTGAGAATTCTGATTCCTCTCTTCTGTCATTCCCATTAAATTTTAATGGCCTGCGACAATAGATCGCTAGACTGCCTCTCTTTGTGCAAACAGCCACTGGATCAGTGAACATCCTTAATACCACAAACAAATAGTGGCCGAGCGGTTCTAGGTGCTACAGTCCAGAACCGCGCGACTACTACGGTCGCAGATTCGAATCCTGCTTCGGGCATGGATGTGTGTGATGTCCTTAGGTTAGTTCTAAGATCTAGGGGACTGATTACCTCAGATGTTAAGTCCCATAGTGCTGAGGGCCATTTGAACCATTGGAACAAACAAATGGCAAACAGCGCTGACACCAGAGTTCCACCGAACTGATGAGATATATGCCGACCGAAAAATACCTCACCGCAAAACTCAATGAAATGTCGCTCTGTTCCGGGTACTTCCGAGAACCACAGAGCGAAGGCGAGTGATAGGCCGGAGTTTGGCCGCACGTGGTCCGCACATGCTGCGTACGTGAAGTTAGGTACGCCGCGGCCAGTCTTGTTCTACGAAGAACGTTTACCTGGGATTCCATTGGACCTGCGGTGGTAATCAAGGACACTATGAAATCTGTAGACTACGTCAACATTGATATAAAAGTTTTCTGAGTACTGTGCCACATCACAATACGAAAAAATTGTACTGGAGAGACCACCGTTTCGGTCACCGTTACAGAGTCCTTGTCCTGGGGCTACTGTAGCTCTGTGGAGTGGCTTATACTTTATTATTGCTGCTCATTGCGCATGAAATTGCTGCATAATTTTTAAAAGTACGTTGTTATGATTGGTCACTTGAGACTTACGAAGCGGGAATTTTATTATAATGGGTTGTTACCGTGAAGGGGGTGGGTTCTGATGTTGTCTATTGCTTCTTGCTTTGTTTGCTATGGTTGGTGAGCTCATGATTTCCTGCTGCTGGGCCCAGGCCGCGCGCCGGCAAATTTTTGGGGGTAGCGCCTCCATTACGGGTTGCTGATGTGGACTGTTGGACCCTGAGAGCTGGCGGCCAGGGTAGAACAGGCGTGTGTGTGGTGTCAGATACACTGTTGTTATCATTGTCATGAAAATGTTATATCGCTCTTATTACTTTTAGAGGAAATGTCGTAAAGAGGGATAAAAGGGCAAACAAACCGTTGTCTCGCTGTTGGACGTCGTTAAACCGTTCAAGAATGAACTTTTATCAGTCTGTAATCAGTAAAGGGGTTTTAGTTAAAGCCACAGATATAGCTACACTGGCCTGAACGAGTGAGAACACTAGTTCATATCACCGGGTGTCCTTATGTGGTTTTGCACTATATCATATTGAACCATTATGACTAACATTGATGGATGGTTCATCGCTGCCAGGGATGGCTACCTTAATTGAAGAAACCTTCCAGGAGATGTGTGTGCAGTTTCGCTAACCGCGATGTGGCTACATTAATTACTCATATATTTACGTATTGAGAAAGTAAAAGAAATTTTATTTTAGTAACACTAAGTAAATATAATTAAAAACAAATATTCAAATATTTTAAGAGGGCTCACAAATGAAACAATGACGAGTTTTGAGTGTTAGTATTGATCGTTGTGGGATCTGAATTGAAATTTATCCTTATGACAATTTTCAATGAGATACTGAACTGTAATTTAATGCCAGACATCTGAATGGGCAGTGTAATTTCGAATCCAGATTTCGTGAGCCATACAACTTACTAGCGTGCCTGGAAATGCTTCGCAATTGCTAGACCTGTATGGGAATTGAATATAAATTGTGATCTTCTTCTCCCCCCCACCTCCCTCTTCTCTTTGACCATCTTTTTCTCTCTCCTCTCTTTGTTTACCTCTTCCTGCTCTCTCTCTCTCTGTCGCTCACGTCCTCTCTTCTCAGACTTTCCATCTCCTCCCTACCCCTATGTATGTCCATTTCGCCTCAACCACACCGCCTGTGACCATTTCCTCTTCTCACTTTCTCTGAACTTGAACCTTACTTACTGTTATTGCCAACGAAACTTTGCTTGGGAATTAAAACGCCTTAAAATAAATGGGATCATTGGTATATGGGGTATGAGACACCTTTCCTGATGCTGGATATGTGAGGATAGTAACTTCAACGACTGTATGCCGCATAGTTTTAATCTGCAAACAGGAAGTAATTGTAGCAATGACAGTTGATGGTTGGAGTGCTGACAGGTGAGTTTCAGATTATCCGCGAATCCAGTAAGGCTGGCAACTGATGGGTTATGCATGGGGATCGTATCCACATGTACTGCATCAAAACGACCTGAAGGTGAAGCAATGAAGCGTCGAAACTGGTACCGACAAAATCAAATCAAATCATAAAGACGGCTGTAGCTGTTTTTATTTTTTGTCCAGATAGTAAACTGTCGTCGTGCCAGAGACGTTCTGCTAAAAGGGTGGACATACAAAAGTTCGAGAGGGTACGGTTACATCAAATGACAACAGGCGAAAATGGTGTAGGAGTAGAAAACGCCAACATATTCGGTATGTTTCAGCGGTTATTACAACAGTCTCAAGTATCAGAAAAGTGTTTAGAAGGGCACATAACCCAACGACAATAAGAATTAGCAGGGCGTTTAGAAGGGTGCAAACTGAAGGGCAAAAAGAGTTAGAAGGGTGCATAGCACTGGGGCTGAGGGAAACTAACAAAGAGATACAAAATACGTGCGATAATATTCAACGTCAATTACATCACACCCGTACTGAAGCTCAATAAGTACAAATTTCGCTTCAAACGTTTTTTACAGGGCACACACAAATGAGAACAGACATTCACACTGCCCAAGCAGACATGATTACGTTACGTGAAGATACGCAACAAAGTGCCAAGAAAGTTAATGAATCTTCTGCATCAGAGCGTCGACGAAAGAGAGACATGGCATTGCTGAAACGATGTCTCACAAAAGAACAACGACAGCTGTATTTTAAAAAAATTCGATGCTCGTATTTTAAGGATACAAGAGAAGAACGAACATCAATTTCAAAGGCTCAGAAAGGAAGTTTTGCGTTCAATGGAAAGTCGGGGAGACGCGGAAAGCGTTTGCGGGGAGTCGCAAACGACGACAGAATCCTCTTTAATGTCGGTAGACAATACTGTGAAGATGGCAAACTCAACAGCCGCCGATAATACCACAGAACGAGAACGCGAAAGTACGGGTAAAGTGAGACAGAAAGGCACATGTGAATGTCAGTCCAAAACTGGAGACAGACATCGGGAAATTTAGTCCAAAACAGCATATCCGAGAACAATACGGTAACAGAAGAGATGAATGTGGTTTGCGACCACTTGTTCACGAGAGAATAACAGGTCAGTCGGGAATACGAGAATGAGGGTTGCAGCAACGTTCAAATGGTTCAAATGGCTCTGAGCACTATGGGACTCAACTGCTGAGGTCATTAGTCCCCTAGAACTCAGAACTAGTTAAACCTAACTAACCTAAGGACATCACACACATCCATGCCCGAGGCAGGATTCGAACCTGCGACCGTAGCGGTCTCCCGGTTTCAGACTGCAGCGCCAGAGCCGCGCAGCCACTTCGTCCGGCAGGTTGCAGCAATGTTACATTCGTCAAGCACAATGTGTGACACATGCAGACCAAGCAATAGCGACATATTTCGCAACACCACAACATGTAGGACGAATACCAACGGGTTATAGTACACTATCTCACGAGCCACAATCACTCACAAGACAAGAAACAGAGCCGGTAGTGGGTGTTATGCAAGCATATTGTGCAATGAAACCTGCAAGTGGTTCTTCGGCGAAAATGTCACATAATGGGCCCAATTTTCTTAGATTTGATGCAAACATGGGACAGAATTCGAGTTTTCAAAACACAGAAGCTATGATGTCACAGAGTGAAACAAGAAGTTTTGATGGTAACCACTTTCTTACAGTGCACAAATACCAGCACTATAAGGGAGATACAAATAGTCTACATCCTCGCACATTTATTGACCAGTTCAAAGTTGGAATACCAATACATTGGCCTGTGAAACATAAACTAGACTTTGTGTACACAAGGAAGAACGTATAGCCGAAATCATGCAGAAAATAGTGGAAACTTGCGATTCGGATTATTCGTTTCCAGCAGCCTTTGTAGCTAGATATTGGTTACCTGAAGCGCAAATGGGAATAAAGTATGGCCTATTGCAAAATGTCTCACTTGAAAATTCGCGAGAGAAAACCGCGGTCAAATTCTTTGAGAACATGGCAGAAAGAGATCAATGTTTAGGCAGCCCATATAGTGATGGAGAACTGATACAGATATGCAACACTAAACTACTAATGAAATACCAACAAGCACTGATAGGACGTGGGGACGATAATGTTGAAACTACCAAAGGTGTTTTGCGAGAAGTTGAGTTGATGTATGAAAATGACGCTGAAAGACGTCGTGAGGCAGGATGGAATAACTTTGAAAGGACAAGTACTAAAGAGACTGGTAATGGTAACAACGGTAGATCGTAAATGGGACTAAATTCTGAACGAAATGGAAATACTTACATAAGTAGGAATAGTGTAAATACGGGACCACAAGGTAATGGGTACGGATTTAATAATAGTAATAATTGGAACAGGACGAATAGGGACGTGAATAGGAATGGCAATTGGAGACTTCGGAAAAACCGACCGACAGCTTTTAATCAGTGATCGCCAGGTGAATGGAGAGAAAGTACATGGGGAGGTGATGCAAGAACACAATCACAGCCAAATACCTCAGTTAATTGAAGGTGAAATGAACCGCAGAGGGAGGTTGAATTACGACCACCAAACCCAGGGAATCGTACATAATGGCAGACGTCAGGTAATGCAAGCGTTAAAGCAGAAAATACACTATCTCAGAAAAGAGTAACGAAGTAACAGCAGCGATAAACAGGTTAAAATATGACGGACTGGAAACGAAACTGGAGATAGGAACGGCAGAAAGATCGTCAAAATTATCAGCACCGGTACTTCAGATAGGAAGGAAGTAAAAACCACAGTGTTGGGACGAGATAGATTGGACAGATACGGATGATGAGGAAGAGCTCCTAGCTTTACCTAATCATGAACCAAGTAATAATGAGAAAGCATTGATGTATATGGCGCAGACGAAAGACGATTCTCAACAGGATAATACATATCCTAATGTAATTACTCACGGTACAATTGAGCAAGACGATTAGAGTAACCCACAAAATACAGCTAGTGTAGATCAGAAAGAAAAAAGGAAAGTACGAACGAGTACACCTAATCAGAAGTGCGATACGCTGCAAGATTTGTTAAAATCCTTCCGTCAAACCTTGGAAGAAAAACGGAAAGAGACGGAAGAGTTATGGATACGGGGAATCGAACAAAATAAGTAAGAACAGGTAGATCATAGAGAGGCCAATGACGGGGCAAATATTTCGTCTAGGCCGAAAAACGAACCAAACAATAAAGTATCAGAACAGTCTTATAAATCAGAGTCAGGGGTATATTGTTGTGGCACATATGAGGACATAGTACGGCAATATTACTGAGACTGTGTAATCATCGAGCCAGATACAGAAAATAGCATCGCAATAAATAACAACATAGCTGAAAATGTGAATCTGCAAACTTCAGTGGCAGATAACAAAGATGAAAATGAATTGTTGAACCAGGGTGCTAGTACAAACACACCTAATGTAGAATATAACGAATCCCCAGAATCTAAACGTGAGGTACTCCCACATTTAAAAAACAGTTGTCATGTTTAAAAGTCCAAATTAAATACGATGACGTGGAAGTGTGACGAGAAGACAAAGTTAAAAGAGAGAGCAAGGTGTCAAAACGATGTTTTAAAATCTAGATTGGCTAAGGTAGAAGCTGATCTAAAAGCAGCAATAATACAGTTACACAATTTGCAACAGAGAAATACTTCTCCCAAACTATCGAACAAACGCAAATACATTGACTAAACTGTGAAGTAATTGAGGGCGTATAAATGGAAGAAGTCAAAGACGAGAGTATTTCGGAGATAAGTCCGATACAGCATGTAACAGTAAAGGGTATTGGCGTTAACGCAATTATAGATAGTGGAAGTGAGTTAACTGCAATATCAGAGCAGTTATTTAATAGAGACAGTAATGACTATGACATATATGAAAAGAACAAAGATCCTGATGTGGTAAAAGTCAAACATAAATGGAAAGAAAAGAAACTGGTTGACATCCCACAGCACTATTTGCTGAAGTATGGTGTGCTAATCTACAGGCACATTGGAAAATAATTTTACACTATTCATAAGGTAATTAGCCATGAGATATGTTATCAGTTCCAGCAGAAATCAAGATGCAATTAGGACAAGCTACAGAAACAAGCAATTATTCAAAATTTAAGTCTCATAATATTAATCAATTAAATTGGTAAACTAGATCATAAAACATTAATAAGAGGAAACTAATAATCTGACAAAGTAACGAACAAATCTACATATCACCAATTCATACTCGTACCTGAAGTGAAGGAACCATAAAACCAAAATAAATTAATGTAAAGACATATAAATGATAAATTTATGTAAAGTAACCAAGAAAATCTTACTTAAATGTCCAACATTTAAATATTTATTGTATTATTCTTGTATTTGTCCATTTATGCAAATATATATGTTAAAGTATATACAATTATTCGATGTAAATTTCCTTTATTTAATCTAAATCATCATGTTTTTATAATTTTCAATTTCATATGTAAAGTCTGTTCATTTATTCTAAACATAGTAGAAAATATTGTGTATAGTAGAGATAGAAAACATGTGTTTGCAGAGATAAATATGATGAAAAAATATAAAGTTGGCACTAAGCAAAATTAATAATTAATTAAATATGATAACAACTTAATTAAAGTAACAGGTATATGTGTTGAGACTACAGATAACAGAAACCAAATGCTTCTTTAACTTCAATTCATCTTCCATAATCACCATCATGAGTGTTTGACAACTGTCGAATGCCTGGAATTATTATTAACAAAGGAGAATATAAAGTGCCGATAAACCATTTGACATAATTTAACCATAAGACAAAGGAAATATCGTAGGACTAAATTCAACAGAACTGTTATAAAAGATTGTGAAGCAGAACAGTAATCATCTAGAAAAAGTACTGTGTAAAGCAAGATTTTAAATTAAAATTTCAGGGTATTAAGACAGAATCATCTAGAATGAGGTAGACCAGTAGCTGGACAACGAAAAATTAATTGAGCTTATAATTTTGTACTGCAATGACTAATGTCGCAGCCATTGCTCACAACAGCACAAAAACAAGTCAGAAGGGATGGCACGTATAAGGTGCCCCCATTTTTTGGACATTAGATTAGCTTCATACATATGATGGAGAATAAAATCCTCAGAAAATAACTCTATATTGTCAACAGGAAACAATTATGGCAATCTCGTGTACAGAATAACAAAACAATATCTACGCTTATAACAACAGGGGAATGCATAAAAGAGATAAAGTGAATGCAGCTTGGAGACCAGCGCACGTGGTTAATGGCATTGGGAAACCCCAATTAACATTAACAAAAGATGGCCCGGCTGAAGCACAGAAGGAAATAAGGTGAGTACAATATAATACCTTTTAGAATAAACACAGCTGTTACTTTGGGTAAACTGCAATACTACATTAACAAGGCTGAGGCTAGCGGGGACCTGGGCACGAAATAAGAATTCATCTATAACGAGGAAGCAGTTGACCGAAGCCATAGTGTGTGACATAGTAGGATAGCAGTGGGGAGAGTAACATCGTAAAAAACAATTTGAGAATTAAATTAACACAGAGAGCTCTGGTCTCACAGCGGGCCACACATATGTGTGTGGTAAAATTAACGAAGGCACTGAGACTCAAACTTTACATTTGCGAAGTGAGGGCGGTAATCTTCACATATTGTGGTGACAAACGTAAAGTGGTAGTTCATATTCCTGCAGGAATTTTTGCGGGCTGCGATTTGTGCACGTTGCTCCATCCCATAACGAGTGTGCAGTTGCCATTCATTTCGACTACGGAAAATTTAACGTTCAGCAGAATACAGGAAAGTTATGACTGATTGAATTCAGTCAAGGCCAGAGTAGGAATTTAGCGTTTCAGATCCAGCATGGAGACAACACCGCCACAGTTCCCGATTGGTAGTATTCCAATGTACTTTAGGCAAGATTAAATGTTAAGTCGAGATTTCGCTCACTCCAACCTGCATGCGCTTTGAATATAGAAATTCAAGAGTTAATACACTCCATTGAGTGCATGAGAGTTTTGATTAGTTCAAAACATAAAGTTCATTCTCCACCAACCTATCCAATTGCTCAGCTATGACAACATAGATGTAAATATCATTGACAAACGTTTAATTGCTTCATTTGTCATAATACTTTCACATATAGACAAAGTTTTAATAATCACATATTCAAAATCTAAATTTTAATTAATTGGTTGAGAGTTGAAATTAAACCCCCTTGTTGTTTATGACTTGAACCTTGAAAAAGTTGATAAATTAAATGTAGAATCAGAAAGGGAGACATTTTGTTATAATTTTAGGATAAATCCCAAACTTTTCATTTACGTTAATTTGTGTATTCTAGTAATGTCAAAGTGCCATTTTTTAGATTTTGAGATAGGCCCAAGATTTATAGCTATGTGGAATGCCTGCTGGCCACTGTGATCGAGCAGTTCTAGACTCTTCAGTCCAGAACCATGTGGCAGCTACAGTCGCTGGTTCGAATTCTGCCTCGTGCATTTATGTGTGTGATGTCCTTATGTTAGTTAGGTTTAAGTTGGTCTAAGTCTGGGGGACTGATGACCTCAGATGTTAAGTCCCATAGTGTTTAGAGCCATTTAAACATTTGGAATGCCTGTTTACCACCGTTGGCTTGAGATGACAGTTAACATACATTACCACTGATGCGTAAGATACGTTATCCACTTGCATAAAGACCATAACATACGTCACCTGCTCACACACTGATAAATAATTGGATTATAGTATCATGTAACAAGGAAAATGAAATTTGTACAAAGGTCAGAACAAGTAACATATGATGTTATTTCTATTCTCCAAAAAATAATGTAGTATTTTAAAGATAGTCATAAAAATCTACAGAGATGTGAAAAAGACAGAAATATTGACAACCAGTTACTGCAGAAGATACTGGCACAATTTAATCCCATGAAAATATTGTGAGTGATAGGTCACAAATTGTCAATATTTTCTGACAATAACTTGTAAATTTGAGCAGCAAAAATACTATTGAATAGTTAAAGTAGCAACAGAATATACTAGAAATGTCTCTCCTCAAAACTTCAATGGCAGGACCAACAACCTTCACTGAAATAAATTGAAATGTGAAAGTTTTCAGAAAGAGCCTGTGTGATGCTCATGAGATTTCAAAGAAATTTCTTAAGTGTTATTGTAGCTTTAATAGTAATGTTCTTAGTGATACTTGTGATATATCACAACCACAGGGAAATTTTTCTGGACGGATTAAAATATGCCACTGTTAATCGTCTTTATGAGATAGATCACAAGAAAAACATCAATAATTATAGTCAAACTTCATAAGTGAAAATTTTTCCTAATTTACGAAAGAATGATGCACTCAAGATGGGTCTCAGATTTTTTTATACAAGTTAATTATCAGACAACATTTCGGATTCCACAAGGGTTCCTCGACTGAGGATGCTATTTGTCCATTCATGCACCAAATATTTTAATCACTGAATTAGAAAATCTCGAAAAATTGAATTTTTTAAAAAAGTGTTCAAGGTGTCCTACTACATAGACCATCATTGTCGCTTAGAAGTATTTAAATTTAAATAACTGATGGGTTTACATCTCACAGGTATTAAAAATATTTGATAAACAAAATGAAAACGATTTTTTATAAATGCAATTTTTAGAAGGAGAGAAAAATTTAAGTGACTGAAAAGAAATAACAAAGGAAGTCACAAGAGTTCAATTTTTGATCCACTCCTAAAACTTATTCAAATGCGAATGACCTTCCATTTAAATTTAATCAAGTAGATTTAGTACTTTTTGAGACGGTACTAGCTTTATTATAAATCTCATGAGAGAGAAAGCCACAAAAGAAATTGTTAAGCATGTATTTCAATGCATAGCTAAATGGTTAACTGAAAATGATGTCCCCTCTAATTTAAAAAAAAGGTACAATTACTACTACTGTACAAGGGAATACAATCACGCCAGCAATGATATAGCACATGAACAACTCACAGTAAACGGTGTGGAATGTACCAAGATTTTGGGTGTACATGTATCTGAAAACATTAACTAAAATAAACATGTTACCGAGTTCCTCATTTAAGCTAATTTGGCTCTTCGTATAAATGCTAGTCATGGAAGCAAACGAATCAACCTGCTAATATATTTCGCATATTTACACTCAACTATGTCTTATGGAATAATTTTACGGGTTACTCATCACTAAGGACATTTTACCCGCAGTTTCGCAAAATATAAATGTACCCATTCGCTGACGAAGTTGCTCATAAACAATCCATGGCAATTTGAGAAGAATAGCATCGCCCATGCCTACAACACTAGAACCAAAATTAATGGCTTTTATTGCTCATTACTAATGTAGAAACCCAGCATTGCCTTGGTATTTCTTTACAGCCATGTATCCACGTCCTTCCCAAGCAGCGTCTGGTGTTGACCCTAATGTTTATGATGTATCTCCTGAACTATGTGTAGTACAGTGACATAATTTTATAGAAAAATTAAGCGGCATACGTGGATGTGTCTGGAAAATACGCTGCGAAGGAAATCAGTATCAACAAAGTAATCAATTTGAGCGTCATGCACAATGTGGCTGTTTTTCACACATGCCGCTGTCTATGACGTTATATCTCCCGACCTGCGTCTACTACAACGATATAATTTGGCACTTACATTCACTGGTATATGTGGATACTGTCTGTAAAATGTCTCGTGCATGCAGTTAGTAGTAAAGAATTAATATATTATAAAGCCATGCCTCATGAAGTACTCTTACTACATGAACAGCGGAAAAGTAGTAAGTAACGAACATTTCTCCTTTCATTATTTTGTAAGGATTGTCAGGAAGAAAAATTTTGTAAATATTCGAAATTATGCAAGTTACTAAGTGCTCTAATTCCCAAATATTAGATTAATAAAGCCTGGGAATTAATTCGAGACGGTGATGCTTTTTTTTCACTCCCCCTCCCTGCCCTTTCATATGTAGGTGGTTGTTACTCTGAGGAGATGTGAAAAACAAACACACAGACACACACACACGCACACATTATGTTTGGATTACTATTCCTCTTTTATGTTTGGGCATTGCCTACAATATAAATCAAATCAATATTTTATTAACAAATACACTAAGTACACTTTACACACTTTTCACGCTTCATTTTCGAATTATATTCAGTCACTATATCACTTTGACTGCTCACACGTCGCTGTTCGTTTTTATTCACTCACTGTATTATTTTTTCATTTCCCCCCTTCCTGACTCACAACAAACTGACGTTCTAACCAACGATGGGTCTTTCTTTGTATACCCCTACCAATGGGTAGCTCACCAGCGGCGAATTCCAGAACATACCAAAGAGGATTCGATTTGTCCACAATGTTGCAGAACATTCTACAACATTCTAGAGTGTTCTGGAATGTTGCACAATGGTATGGAATATTCTGGGATATTAGCGAACATTCTGGTATTTTTCCCGAATGTTCCAGACTATTCCTCAGCATTCCAGAACATCCAGGATCACTGTCGAACACTCTAAAACATTCTTTAATGCTGTGAAATGCTCCCAAATACTCTAAAATTTTCTGAAATGGAATGAAACAGTCTGTAATCTTCTCGAATTGTCCAGAAATTTCTAGATAGTGAAATTTTCTAGCCCTTATATCTTCAAAAGCACGCCCTTTAGATGAAAACTGCAACCTTCTTCGTATAACGAACTTGATCGCAGAGGAATTCGTTTCTGAGTTTCAGCGGAACAGCAGTTAGAGGCTCAGAAACACGTTCAGCATGTACGAATAAAAATTTTGCATCATTTGCACAGTTACATAAAATGTCTGATATTTAATAAAACTAGTTTAAAATCTAACATAAAATCATTTCTTCTGGACAACTCCTTTTAATCCATAGACGAAGTTTTATTTAGAAACATGTAACATGTAAAGGAAACTAGCATTCAATGTAGCTGCATAACACGTTCATCAATGATAAATTTAGGTCAATGTGTCATTTAAGAATTTGTAAATGGCCATCAGGTAGTCATCCATTGAAACTAATCACGTATGCATATACCGTGACCTGATTCACTCCACGCCACACTGAATTGTAAAATCGTTCACATGACCTATGGAAAATGAAGGAAACAGTATTAAGTGACAGAAACCTACCATGAGATAATTCACGTCATGTGATACAAAACTGAACATCAGTAAATCTGTGAGTATTTTTTGGGGGGAGGACCGGGGCAATATTGTGCAGTGTGAAGTATTAACAGTAATACTTTTAACCATTCAGCTAATACGAGCTTACAGTATTTTGCAGTTCCAAATAAATACTGACTAGGTTGCCAATGCCAAAAAAAAAAGTGAAGAAATTACTAACTATTCGGAAGATGCTCACAAAGCGACAGGGTGCTGTCCTTATGTCACGGGTGTCAAATTTGAAAAGACCTTATGCAGTTTCCTTTTCAGTTCATTGAAATTTGTCCAGCGACAGAGCGGGCCAATTCCTTCTACAACGTTATGAATCCCGTCAGTTTCTACTCTCATGGTTGTCCGCCGCTACTGACCTCGATATCGATTCACGTTTCCTGCACACCGAACGAGATGGTGCAGTGATAAGACGCTGGATACGCACCCGTGAGGACAGCGGTGCGAATCCTGACCCGCCATCTATATCTAAGTTTTCATTTATTTTCCAGAAACGCTTAGAACGAATATCGGGATGGTCCCGTGGAAAGAGGATGGCTTGTTTCTTTCGATATCCTTCCACAATCCGACTACTTTGTCTCTTCTTCGATACGATGTGTAACCCTAATCTCATTTCAGTATTTTTTCCCATTGCTGCCATTACTCATTTTAAACTGTAGCTGTAACGACCTCTCCTTTCTTCACATCAGTGATCTATGACTTCCATTGAAAGCCATTGTTAATTCTCTTTATTAGTTAGGTGTCAAAGAAGATTTCAATAATTAGGTAGGTGTCAAAGAAGATTTCAATAATTGTCGTTTGATTACATTCTTGAAATTTTCACTGCGTAGTGAATTTTCCGTGAAGTTTGAGGCTTACAGCGGGATGGCTCGACAATAATTCAGCTGGCGACCATGTAGCCATCTTCTGCTGAGCTGACGTCTAGCTATAATTAAATTTAATATTTTGACAACTCAATTTGAACTGTGAAGGCCCTCAGTTCGACAGAGGCGTGCATGCAGTATCACCGTTGCTCATGCGCCTGCACGCCGAATTTGGAGCAGTATTAGACAGAGGGAGCTTAACACGACAGAGGTCGGTTTTTGTACTGAAAACCATCGTGCCAACATTGGTGTAATTCACTGACGTATACTGGATATCTCCAGCATAAACTCATCTGAAGACGGCTGAATGGTTGTCAGCCGAAATACTGTGGCAAGATGCCAACGTCGTCCGGCTGCAATCCCGAAACCTAATGGAATAGTGCCCTTTCCTTGTCTTTTTCCAAACATTCGAAAAAACAATGTACCCAAGAGCATGTCACGTGTCAAAAGGATATTGTACTATTTTTATTTGATGTGTCGTCACGGTAGTCTTATTTCATTTAAACTTAATGGTGTAGTGGCCGGATTGTAACTGAGCATTATATATATTATTATACGTTGCTTAAATGTGTCCTTTCGACGCAGATGTTGTAGTGTGCAATACTGAAACCGGACACTTAGTGACGTAAAATGGCGGCATCAGGAAGTTTGTATATTTTACTAAAAAGAGTTTCTGACACGAAATGGAGTCGTAAGCTTTACGAGCCTTAAAGAAATTCCGCAGTTGAGCAAATATTTGCGTCCTATTTCAGTTAAATACATACTGTGGAGAATCGTGTTATTAGAAGTACACCAAGATACATATATACACGTTTATAGCAACGGTAGTTTTAGTAAGAACACTCAGATGAATAAAGACACTTATTATCAACGGTAACTAGCATTTTCTACCTGCAGGAGCACTTTTGTAACGAGCATACTATTCTAACGAAAGCCAAAGGTAATCAAAACAGGTTAAAAACACATCATTGAGCTAAATCGGTTAATACTAGGTAATTAAACCCCTTTACATATACAAAACTATTTGAACACTGTCGGTATTTAGTATAAGACGGAATGTAGTGCAATTATCTGTGCTTAATGCAGTACGAAAGCAACAATACGTACGAGATATCTGGTTATGCTTGCTTTGAGACATGTTCCTTTATCTGCTGTACGAAAAAATCCAGCAAACACGACGCATGTTTGGACAATGATGTCAAAACTCTGAAGGTAAAGTAGTTGTATCACTTTATTCCCATTTCTTACGACTGTTTTATCGGTGAATAAACAGCTGTTTACGCGTCTTTTGTGCTCGGCGCCATATTTCTATCCTCAAGTGCTCGCTTCCGTGACACCAACGATATTGTACTCGGATTTGACAGTCTGGTGATATATGTCTGTGATCAATACTGATGCGTGACGGAATTTCAGATTTGAGAGGCAAAGATCCTGTTTGCAGTGCATACGCAGCGTGAGCGGTTCGAGTGGCAAAGAATAGTCTGATAGCAGTTGACCACGAGATAAATAGTTCCTAAATGGTTTCACGTGAGATTATGTGAGTCGTGGTTGAACTATTCTTGGAGTACAGTCACCGTAGGAGAGCGTTGCTGAATCCAGTTTTATGTGCATGTGTGAATGGCCATTGACAGATAAACTTGTGCTAATTGCAGCGGAACAGTACCACTTTCAATGTGGGGTGAACTAGTCTTTTTTGTTTTTTTGTTTTTTAGGATACTCCAAATAGTCGAATAATTACTGCAAGCGTCTGCTTCTGAATTCTTAGTAAATGGTTAATGTAGTGAATAGATGACTAACAAGGGATATCTAGCTATTTCATAATGACGAGTTCGTAAAAATGTTTTATTTGGAAACAAGAGTTCCATGGTGAAGACTCTACCGAGACCAGACTCCTGTTAATGAGTCGCGATTGTAGATGAGGACCACATGCTGATCTGAATGATTCTCTAGATCAGTGTCACTGTTCCATTTCCTGCACGCTCATCTATGCTTGAGTGTTGCCCTAATTGTTCGATGCAGGAATTTGGTATCCTCTGATAGAATCAAGCGTTCAACTCGGAGCGTTACAGACTTATACACTGATTGAGAGAATAGTGCTGTGTGTTATTGTTGCAAAATGGTAATTTATTTTCGTTTTGATAATACCAAATCAACTAGCGGCGACTAGAGTTTCACTGGTACAGATGAACTTTGGAACGTGAAAACTGATTAGTCTACAGTGTTAATTTCGCCAAATCATTGCCAAGATTTTATCTCGAAGGTCCATTAATAATTAACTGGAACCATTTACTTATGTGTGTCATGGCTTTACTGTTAGTTACATTTGTTTTGTGTGCCGACTGGCTACAATCAGCCAACATGTTAAGAGGGTTAATTTCGCTCCAGTTGTTTAAACATTGTAACATAATGTGGTGATGGCGTGTAATATATATATTGTTTTATTGTGGATTGAAATTTGTTGTCACTAGTTCACTATCGTCGGCTGCTTCTATACACGGAAATCAAATAAAGGAAATTTGTGTTAGATTCTTACTTTGAAGAAAGAACTGTAATTACCGTCATAACAGAAAAGAACGATGAAAGAATTTCTCTCCCTAAAGAAAGAAAGCAAATAAAAATTAATTAAAGGAAACAGCACCGAATATTACCACACAGAGATGTTCTTTGGTGCTAATATTTAATTGTGAAAAGTAATTAAAGTTAAAACATGTGGTAGTGTTAACACCAAGTTTCAAATAATATTATTACAAAATAATTTCCAACTAAAGTCAGCAAATTTTCAAAGCAGTTCCTTTATCTTAACGACAGCAGGTACAAAGAGAATAATCTTAAACTATTTATTTGAAGTATAGATAAACAGATGTATAGCAAACCCATTTATTTCATTCATATCGTATACTCATACAAGGTCTATAATGTTGTGTGTATGTAATGGTTAATGGTGAGGAATAATGCGTGTTTGATTACTCACATGTAAACTGGTGCCAAATACATGACTACACTTACGTCGAAGGCCATGTATTGAAAACGGATGTGATTGTTAGAAATGTGTCACCAAAAATAAATGACTGTTATCACAAACATGACATATATTGAAGGAAAATAAAACGCAAGTTGCTGACTCTACCTGCCATCAGCATGGTGGAACTTCGTATATTCAGTGTCGGTCCAAGATGCTACTCCAGGCGGGTGTAAAATGAGTGTGCGCAACGGAAAATAATGAACGCGAAAATCAACATTTGGCCTTGTCTGACTATCCCCTGAAGCAGATCTTAGGATCTCTTAATTGTGATACTATTTCCTCCTTTTTGCTCTTTAACATATAAATTACAACCTAAACATAAATGAATGATTAAGGGAACTAGTAACTACTAAAAGATAAATGTTGTTTCTGATTATACATTATTTGTAGGTTAAATATTACATATAATATTAAATTATATTTTCTAACTAATATTACTGATCAATTTGGCAAATCTGCCCCTTTTTATGGCTACGTGATCTAATATTAATAACGCGAGATGACTGACGTCATCTATGTGCCAAACACTAGAAGACACTAGTTCCAAAGATGATCCACAGTGGTGTGAAACCTTAGTGGAAATAAAACTTGCGTGATCCAAGCTGTTTAGCCTTATAGCCTAATAAGCCGAAGCAATTAACAACATCACCATATCTATTGCTTCCAGTGCGCCGAGTGATGGTTCTCGCCCACGTCTGCGACGATGGAAGAACTCCAGCCACAAAAATCACCTGAGAGCAAAGACAGAAAGTCCGTCTGTATCAAAAAGAGCCGATATCCAGAGATAGTCAAACACGGGTGCTCTAAACGGAAGACCTGTTCATCTCCACCGCTAGCTTCCCAGCAAGTCTCGGCTCCCCTCCCACATAACTGCAGCAAGCGAATCATATTCTCTAAACTATGGAATATTCTCGCCCTCTACAGATTCTTACGAACGCCGACCAACCATATTTTAGCCTTTTGTCATCCAGCGCGGAAAGTTTGTGAGGAAATACCTATCCTCATTAATTAGAAATACATACAATGGTACTCTTCTCAGAGTAAAAAACCTCAGAAGTAACTCAGCCTGCGTGATTTCCGAGGTAACGCTTCCTCGTTTTTCTCTGCTGCGTCAAAGGTTTTCAGAGTTACCTAAGTACAAGTATTATCCGGTTATCCTTCCTGCCCTGCTACAATAGCGGTCGGCCGCCGCTGTATTGGGAATCAGCGCTCAGGTGCCCCGACTGTCCGTCTTGGCTACCTCCTGTATTAAGCAGGGCCAACACACCTGTGTGGGCTTTTCCACTCAGGGCTTGAGTTACGCCTGCCGTTTCATTTCAACTGGCGTTCCAACCTCTACTGGTATAGGCAACCATTCATTACGCCATTTTGATTATAAAGACACCCCATCACCTTTCATGCAATAAGCCTTAACAATTATTTACAAGATATAATTGACAATGTCAGTCTTCTTTAACTATTCATATACACGATGTACAACCTATCAAATGATACCTACTTTCGGTTGTAAGTCACAGCAAAGTATGTAGACGAGCGCTTGTAAGGTGTGAAATAATAGCAACCTTACATCAGAAGGAGGGGAAATTTTAGTAAATGGAAAAAGATTACTATGAAAGTCACATTGGGGTCCACTCTTACCTAATTCTTATATGTATGATTACATTCCGCCGGCCGAAGTGGCCGTGCGGTTAAAGGCGCTGCAGTCTGGGACCGCAAGACCGCTACGGTCGCAGGTTCGAATCCTGCCTCGGGCATGGATGTTTGTGATGTCCTTAGGTTAGTTAGGTTTAACTAGTTCTAAGTTCTAGGGGACTAATGACCTCAGCAGTTGAGTCCCAGGGTGCTCAGAGCCATTTGAACCATTTGATTACATTCCATATAACAGTCATCACGCAGAAATGGCATGTTTTATCGAATATGTTGTATTATGAACATCTCATTAGAAAGACACCAGCAGATGATGAGAAATACTAAGCGGCTTTCTGAAAATGGAGTCTCACTTAATATTAAGTTCTACATTACATACAAAGTCATCCCAACTACTGATGTAGCTCAGTAACAGGTGACAGTGAACAGGGTGGAATGTTCCAGTTTTTTGGGGCACACACTGATAAAAACATGAACATGAAGAAACAAAGATTGACTGGTTCCCTTGCCAATATCCCGTACGATAAATAATTTGTGGCTTGCTAACTAAGACTTGATAACATCGAAATGTGTACACTATGCACAACCCCGATTAACGTAAATAATATTTACGTTGGCCCCTTTTTTCCATTTTCTATTAGAATCGAAAAAGTAACATTTTTAAGTTTACTGAGACAAAACCGCACTTTTACTGTCGGTTATTAGTCATTACTCAAAAATGCTGTACCATGCTAGAGACTGTATCAGCTCTGTGAGATTTACGTGTCTGACTGATATTGGACGTAGTGAGGTCGCATTAATGTATGGAGACGAGACAATGGGATTCGTACTTGACAGCCGAAGGGTCCCAGCGGGCGCACTTTGGACACAATACGACGTCTCCGATTATTAATGAGACATCTGCGCATAACGCGATAGTAACGATAGTTCACTCCGAAGCATAATACTTGCTGTACTACGATGTCATCAATAGAGTGTTGCCAGTAAACAATTGCCAAATCCCTCATATAGTGATATAGCATATTTGAATATCTTGGTGCATCTATTATTTCACAAAACAATCAAATATTTTCGGTGATTAACGAAATATCAACATAAAACAAGACTGTGGCATAAGCCCCCGCATTTTACTCTACTTGTTTCTATTGGAAGTTCTATGCAGCATAATCTGATAGTTGGCTTATTAGCCTGACTTAGTGTTGGCTGATGGCATGATAGACAATGGCAAATTGGTCACGTCTTGTATTACCAAAGCAGATGATCGTGTCTAGAGCGTGCTGTGTTACTCATAATAAGTTCGAGCAAGCACAGGATATTTCACTTGATTTCATGTCAGTAAGTACAGTCAGAATACAATCAGATGAACAAAAAATGTGGCGAGTCAGTTGTCATGGGATACAAGGTTATAATAGGAATGGTCGTAATTACATTTGGTAAATTGCAATGGACCAAAAAAAAAGTAGCAAAATAACTCTCGAGTTACCTCCTAGGTAACAACAATCGGCGAGAAGTAGCATTATGAACAACCAGCTTCTTGTTACGGGCTACTAACATAAACGTTAAACTCTTTCTACTGCACAGCTCAGGTCCTTGAGATTAGCTTGCGGGCCAGGTAGTATGCAAGAAGGCGGGGATATTGTGTTGAGTAGCTGCAACAATAGAATGGATCTATCTGTAAGAGCTCATTGACTTCGAACGTGGATTAGTCATTTAACAAATCCATCACGAACCTTTTAACCAATCTGAAGCTGCCCAGGTCGACTGCTGATGATTACGAAGTAGACACGCGAAGGAATAACCAAATATAAACCAAGAGCAGGTGTACTTTAAGTAGTGATCGACTGTTACCGTCGACCTTTACTGAGGATACTTGTCAGAAATCGCATGGAATCAGAGGAAGTAAACTGCTGTGAGCTCCAATGTGCTACTGGAAGTTGAGTTAGCACAATGACTATACGTAGAGCGTTAAAGAGAATGGCGTAGAATGGTCGGACAGCCACAGATTTCAGTAGTCAGTGCTACGCGACGCTTGAGTTGGTCTAAATAGCGAAGACATTAGACAGTGGACTACTGGAAACTGGTGATCTGGAGTAATGAATCACGCTATACCGTGTGGCAATCCGATGGAAGGATTTGTGTTTGGCAGATGTCTTAATAATGTTACATGCCATCATGTCTAGTAAGAGCAGTGAAGTATGGAGGAGGTAGTGTTACGGTATGGAGGTGTTTCTCGTGGTTAAGGTGTCATCTCACCATTGAATTTAAAGAAAACCCTGTCATAAAAAGCCTCTGTAAGGCAATGGTTTATGGACAATAGCATTTCGGAATGTTACTGGCCTGCACAGAGTCCCAATCTGATATCAATGTAACATCTTTGGGATGAGTCAAATCATCGAATTTGTTCGAGATCCTAGTGTCCAACATAACTACATTCTCTTCTTTCCACTCCCGGGTAAGAATGAGTTGCCTTTCCTCCACACACAGACAGTTCACTGAAAGAGTGTTGGGGTACCAACAGAGATCAAGCAGTCATAAAGTCGAAGGGTAGACATGCCACATATTAATGTCCACTATCTCATCAAAAGTTCGTGGCACCCTCCATCTTCAGTGGTGGAATTCAGTATGGTGTAGGCCTACCCTTAGCCTTGATGACAGCTTCCCCTCCCACAGGCGTACATTCAGTCAGGTACTGGAAGGTATCTTGGGGAATGACAGCCTATTCTTCACGGAGTGCTGCACTGAGGAGAGGTAGACACATTGGTGGGTGAGGCCTGCACGAAGTCGGGATTTCAAAACTTCCAAAGGTGTTCTGTACGACTCGGGTCAGGACTCTGTGCAGTCCAGTCCATTACAAGGATGTTACTATCGTGTAACCACTCCGCCACAGGCCGTGCATTACGAACAGGTGCTCGATTGTGTAGAAAGATGCAATCGCCATCCCCGAATCGCTCTTCAACAGGGGGAAGCACGGAGGTGCTTAAAACATCAGTGTAGGCCTGTGCAGTGATAGTGACAGCAAAACAAGGGGTGCAAGCCCACTCCATGAAAAACACGACCGCACCATAACACCATCGCCTCTGGCTGATGACGTCCACCAGGCATTCGCCATACCCACACCCTGCCAGCGGATCGCCACATTGTGTACTGTGATTTGTCACTCCATCTTCCAATGTTTACGCTCCTTACACCAAGCGAGGCGTCGTTTGGAATTTACCGGCATGATGTGTGGCTTATGAGCAGCAGCTACACCATGAAATCCAAGTTGTCTCACTTCCCGCCCGTCATAGTAGTTCCAGTGGATCCTGAAGCAGTTTTGAATTCCTGTGTGACGGTGTGGAGAGATATCTGCCTTTCACGTATTACGACCCTCTACACCTGTCGGCGGTCTCTTTCAGTCAACAGACGAGATCGGCCTGTACGCTTTTGTGCTATACGTGTCTTTTCACGTTTCCACTTCAGTATCGCATAGGAAGCAGTGGACCTAGGGATGTTTAATAGTGTGGAAATTTCGCCTACAGACGTAAGACACATGTGACACCCAATCACCGGACCACATTCGAAGTCCGTGAGTTCCCCGGAACGCTCCACTCTGCTGTCTCACGATGTCTAATGACTACTGAGGTCGCTGATATGGAACACCTGGCAGAAGGTGGCAGCACAATCGACCTAATATGAAAAATATATGTTTTGGGGGGTGGCCAGATACTTTTAATCACATTGTGTATCTGGATAATTTTTGACAGGTGGTGTGGGACATCGCCAAATTTAATATTTTGTGGTGCCATTTTACCCTCCATAACATCTATACTCAGTCCTGTGCAGTAGAACCATCGATTACAACACCTTCCTAAGAGTGTGTATTTGTGCATTCGTTGAAAAGACGCTTTGCTGCAGCCGTCACAGTGACACAGCATCCCACAGGCACCTACGTCGTTGTTTCTTGTACAACTTCTCATGACCATATAGTATCATACAAACGTTGGTGACATAATATCCTCCTCTCCACTGCTAAGTCCTCAACGACGTGTATGAGGTCAGGGAAGTCACAGGTGCTCGCTACTGACGTAAGGATTCCCTCCGTCGAAAGAATTACCTACACATTACAATTATGGCTAACAATGTCCCTCAGCCAGATGCAGTCGCTTGTTTTGTTTCAGAGGAAAGCTCTCAGCCTGCAAGATTCCGGCAGTCAGGGAGAATAGGTAAAAAGACAAGGGCTAGTAGAAAACCTTGGATAACAGAAAAAATATTGAATTTAATTGATGAAAGGAGAAAATATAAAAACGCAATAAATGAAGCAAGCAAAAAGGAATACAAACGTCTCAAAAATGAGACTGACAGGAAGTGCAAAATGGATAAGCAGGTATGGCTAGAGGACAAATGTAAGGATGTTGAGGCTTATCTCACTAGGGGTAAGACAGATGCTGCCTACAGGAAAATTAAAGAGACCTTTGGAGAAAAGAGAGCCACTTGTATGAATATCAAGGGCTCAGATGGAAACCCAGTTCTAACCAAAGAAGGGAAAGCAGAAAGGTGGAAGGAGTATATAGAGGGTCTATACAAGGGCGATGTACTTGAGGACAATATTATGAAAATTGAAGAGGATGTAGATGAAGATGAAATGGGAGATTCGATACTGCGTGAAGAGTTTGACAGAGCACTGAAAGACCTGGGTCGAAACAAGGCCCCGGGAGTAGACAACATTCCATTGGAACTGGCCTTGCGAGAACCAGTCCTGACTGAACTCTACCATCTGGTGAGTAAGATGTATGAGACAGGTGAAATACCCTCAGACTTCAAGAAGAATATAATAATTCCAATCCCAAAGAAAGCGGGTGATGACAGATGTGAAAACTGCCGAACTATCAGTTTAATAAGTCACTGCTGCAGAATACTAACGCGAATTCCTTACAGACGAATGGAAAAACTGGTAGAAGCCGACCTCGGGGAAGATCAGTTTGGATTCCGCAGAAATGTTGGAACATGTGGGGCAATACTGAGCCTACGACTTAACTTAGAAAATAGATTAAGGAAAGGCAAACCTACGTTTCTAGCATTTGTAGACTTAGAGAAAGCTTTTGACAATGTTGACTGGAATACTCTCTTTCAAATTCTAAAGATGGCAGGGGTAAAACGTAGGGAGCGAACGGCTATTTACAATTTGTACAAAAAACCAGATGGCAGTTATAAGAGTCGAGGGGCATGAAAGGGAAGCAGTGGTTGGGAAGGGAGTGAGATAGGGGTGTAGCCTGTCCCCGATGCTATTCAATCTGTATATTGAGCAAGCATTAAAGGAAACAGAAGAAAAATTCGGAGTAGGTATTAAAATCCATGGAGAAGAAGTAAAAATGTTGAGGTTCGCCGATGACATTGTAATTCTGTCAGAGACAGCAAAGGACTTGGAAGAGCACTTGAACGGAATGGACAGTGTCTTGAAAGGAGGATATAAGATGAACATCAACAAAAGCAAAACGAGGATAATGGAATGTAGTCGAATTAAGGGGCTCCGGAAAGGCTCAAAATCATGAAAAGTTCAATTTTTACTTTTTTGCGTTTTCTGAATCTGCAGACTATTACCTTTTAATAGATATATAATTTATTCAATTCCGAAGACTGCAACTATTTTTAAATTTTTTTTGAAATGTGTTCTACATGGGCGTGACCCACTGTGGCGCTGTTAAACTGCTGTCAAATGCTGTTATTATTAACGTCCGTATTCATCAGGTACATTGTAGTGATGTGAGATAAAGGATGTGTTGTGGCTAACCTGTGATGGTTCAATATATATCGCTGGTGTGATTGTCGATTGTTTCATGTTTATTTACTCTGTCGTTATCTCGAAAATATTCGTAATTAATTCTGTTTCTTGAGTCTCTGTTTTGTTGAAGTATAATAATGAGTCAAAGTAAAGTTATTAGAAATCCTCTGAAGGCTTTTAAGAAAAGGAGAAATGTTGGAAAGTCAAAGGCATGTGTTACTACTGTAAACAATAAAGACGATAACCAAGTGAGTGAACCTAACCTCTCAAGTACACCTGCCCATAGCAGTCAAAGTGGGAAAGAAAATACTTCACAGAAGAAGCTTGGTTCAATGAGTGAAAACTATGAATGTTTTATGGGCGAATCGGATGTGAATGAAATATTTGATATGTCGGTTCTCAAAGGAATTTTTTCAAACTGTGTAAGATGTATTCATGGTAGTGAAGTTGGCCTGGAACTCTCCATAATAAAGTACGTAGGACTTGCTAGTGGTGGTGGTGGTTAGTGTTTAACGTCCCGTCTACAACGAGGTCATTAGAGACGAAGCGCAAGCTCGGGTTAGGGAAGGATTGGGAAGAAATCAGCCGTGCCCTTTCAAAGGAACCATCCCGGCATTTGCCTGAAACGATTTAGGGAAATCACGGAAAACCTAAATTAGGATGGCAGGAGACGGGATTGAACCGTCGTCCTCCCGAATGCGAGTCCAGTGGACTTGCTAGTGAAATACAACTGAAATGTGATAAGTGTTCATACATGACTACCTTTTGGAACAGAAATACGGGAATGAAGATAGGTTCTAACATGGTACGAGCGATACTTGCTTTAGACAAGGAACGCCTTCGGGCTGCAGACAGGGCTGTAAAGAGTCTAGAAATACAGTAAACAGGAGGAGGAACAAGAGGAAGCTGGAGGAGGAGTTTGCAGAGGATGAAGATAATCCATCCTATGGACCTGGAATGCACTAAAAAGTTAATCCAATCTTTGTGGCTCGATTCCCAAAACTTTTATTTTCTCATACTAATTACATGTTTTCTAAGGATCTTCCAAACATATTTGTTTCAAAACTTTCAGTAAATGTTACACAGTACCTTCTGCATAATTTAACACAGCCTTTTTCCAAAAAACTGTATATTTTTGAATATATAAATTAAAAATTGCAAAAAAATGTTGTGAATTTTCATTACAATTGAAAAAAAAATCATCTTTAATAACTGAACTAAAATTTTGTAAAATCCCTGTGTTAAGTTTAGCCCATATTCCAATAAATAATCTGCAGAAAGTTCAACTTCCTACCTCAAGTACTTTGTGAGGAAAGATGTAATTTATAAGCGTTATTTTAACATTGCAAGTATAGGGCGTTCCGGAGCCCCTTAAGTCGGGTGATGCTGAGGGAATTAGATTAGGAAATGAGACACTTAAGGTAGTAAAGGAGTTTGCTATTTGGGGAGCAAAATAACTGATCATGGTCGAAGTAGAGTGGATATAAAATGTACACTGGCAATGGCAAGGAAAGCGTTTCAGAAGAAGAGAAATTTGTTAACATCGAGTATAGATTTAAGTGTCAGGATGTCGTTTCTGAAAGTATTTGTATGGAGAGTACCCACATATGGAAGTGAAACATGGACGAAAACTAGTTTGGACAAGAAGAGAATAGAAGCTTTTGAAATGTGGTGTTACAGAAGAATGCTGAAGATTAGATGGGTAGATCACATAACTGTTGAGGAGATATTGAATAGAATTGGGGAGAAGAGGAGTTTGTGGCACAACTTGACTAGAAGAAGGGACCGGTTGGTAGGACATGTTCTGAGGCATCAAAGGATCACAAATTTAGCATTGGAGGGCAGCGTGGTGGGTACAAATCGTAGAGGGAGACCAAGAGAAGAATACACTAAGCAGATTCAGAAGGATGTAGGTTGCAGTAAGTTCTGGGAGATGAAGAAGCTTGCACAGGATAGAGTAGCATGGAGAGCTGCATCAAACCAGTCTCAGGACAGAAGACCACAACAACAACAATGGGGCCTCTTAGGGGTATGGCTGCCAAGGAGGGAAGAAAGACAGTGTGCAATCCGCATACAGGGTGGAGTCCTTCCGGATGTCACGAAGACCCCGGGGTGAAGCCAACTCCAGGTGGTGGCTCACATCGGTACCAATGATGTGTGAGCCGGCCGAAGTGGCCGTGCGGTTAAAGGCGCTGCAGTCTGGAACCGCAAGACCGCTACGGTCGCAGGTTCGAATCCTGCCTCGGGCATGGGTGTTTGTGATGTCCTTAGGTTAGTTAGGTTTAACTAGTTCTAAGTTCTAGGGGACTAATGACCTCAACAGTTGAGTCCCACAGTGCTCAGAGCCATTGGAACCAATGATGTGTGTCGTTTTGGACCGGAAGGACAGATTCACTCTGGTCTCGATCTGCTATCTGAATTGGTAAAAGCTGCCAATGTTGCTTGAGTGATAAAAATAGAGCTCACCATTTGCAGCATTTCGACAGAACCGTGTGCGGAACTTTGACACAGAGCCGAGTAAAGGGTTTGAATCAGAAGCTCAGACGGTTGTGCCACTGCGTACTTAGCAGATTCCTGCACTTGCACCATAGAATGGTGAGGTTTCGGGTTCCGCTAAATAGCCAGGAGTCCTTTACACGCCGGAGGCGGCTACGCATGTAGCGACGGCTACGTGGCGTGGAATTTGCAGCTTCTTAGATTAGAAGGTCTCGGGCAAACAGAAATGGTCTCAAAGGGTGCCGGTCGTACACAGGAAGAACGTAGGTCCCAGAATCATCATTATAACAGTTGTAAATTGTCTTAACCATTTGCAAAACTACCCGAATTCCAGAAGCTAACAAGAAGCAATGATGCTAAAATCGTTATAGGCACTGAAAGCTGGCTGAAATTGCTGATAAATTCTGCAGAAATTGTTGCGCGGGACCTAATGGTGTTTAGAAAGGATAGGCTTAATAGAATTGTCGGTGACGTGTTGGTTGCTTGGTAGAAGTAATTTATCTGGTATCTAAATTGACTTAGAAAAATGACTCTGAGCACTATGCGACTAAACTTCTGAGGTCATCAGTCGCCTACAATTTAGAACTAAGTAAACCTAACTAACCTAAGGACATCACACACGTCCATGCCCGAGGCAGGATTCGAACCCGCGACCGTAGCGGTCACGCGGTTCCAGACTGCAGCACCTAGAACCGCACGGACACAACGGCCGGCAATTGACTTAGATAGTTCCTGTAAGTTAGTATGGGTAGAGGTCGCTCTTAACAAAGGGAATAAGATAATAATTGGATCCTTTTACCGACCTCCCAACTCAGATGATACAATTGCTGAAAGGTTCAAAGAAAATTTGAGTCACACAATTATAGTTGGTGGTGCCTTTAACTTACCCTCGATATTTTGGCGAGAATGCTTGTATAAACCAGGAGGTACGCACAAAATATCATCCGAAATTATGCTAAACGCATTCTCTAGAAATTATCCCTGGCAGTTAGTTCACGAGCCAACTCGAATAGTAAACGGTTGTGAAAACGCACTTCACCTCTTAGCAACTAGTAATCCTGAGGTAATAACGACCACCAAAACGGATGCAGAAATTAGTGAACGCAGGGTTGTCGTAGTGAGACTAAATACCGTAATTTCCAAATCCAAGAAAAATAACCAAGGTACTGCTATAGGCCCTTTGCTGTTTCTTATCTATATAAAACATTTAGGAGACAGTATAAGTAGCCATCCTAGGTATTTTGCAGATAATGCCATCGTTTATCGTCTAGTAAAGTCATCAGAAGATCAAAATCAATTGCAAAACGATTTAGATAATATATCTTTATGATGAGGAACCTGACAGTTGATCCTAAATAATAAATGTGTGAGGTCATCCACATGAGTGCTTAAAGGAATCCATTGAACTTCAGTTTCACGATAACTCAGTCGGATCTAAAGGCCGTAAGTTCAGATAAATACCTACGAATTAGAATTCCTCGGTTCCAGGTCGTTTCAGAGTACGCTAATGACATAGCTTTCGCTTGACGAAAGATCAATACCCAGAGACTGGAAAGCTGCACACTTCATACCAGTACTGAAGAAAGGCAATAGGAGTAACCCATGAAATTACGGACCCATATCATTAACTTCAATATGCACCAGACTTTTGGGACATATATTGTATTCGCACATTATGAACTGCCTCGTAAGGAACGCTCTAAGTACACATAGTCAACACGGATTTAGAGAACATCTTCACTCAGACGACGTGTTCAATGTTATCGACATTGGATTTCAAATGGATTAAGTATTTCTAGATTTCCAGACGGTTTTTGACACCGTACCTCACAAGGTGCTTGTAATCACATTGCGTGTTTATGGAATATCGCCTCAATTGTGCCACTGGATTCATTAAGAGAAGCCATTTCATGAGTCCGCGAAGGTATTGTTATAGGCCCTCTGCTATTCCCTATCTATATAAACTATTTAGAAGAAAATATTAGAAGCCGTCTTAGGTTTTCTGCAGATGGCGCTGGCGTCTACAGCCTAATAAAGTCCCCAGAAGGTGAAAACCAATTGCAAAACGATTTAGATAGGACATCTGTATCGTGCGAAACCTGACAAGTGACCCTAAATAATGAAATGTTTGAGACGATCAACATTGCTAAAAGTAATCCGCTAAACTTCGGTTACACGATAAATCAGTCAGATGTAAGGGCAGTAAATTCAATTAAATGCCTAGGAATTTCAATTACGAACAACTGAAATTGGAAATAAGGCATTGAAAACATTCTGGGGAAGGCGAACCAAAGTCTACGTTTTATTGGTGGAACTGTTGGAAGATACCACAAATCTATTGAAGAAACTACCGTTCACTTCACTTGCCCGCCCTCTTTTGGAGCACCGTTGCGTGGTGTGGGATCCTTACAGATAGGATTGACGGAGCACATTGAGGAAGTTCGAAGATGGGCAGAACGTTTTGTATTACTGAGATATACGGGAGAGAGTTCACGGATATGATATAATATTTGAGGTGGACTTCATTGAGACAAAGGCATTTCTTGTTGCGTCAAGATCTTCTCATGAAATTTCATTCATCAGCTGTCTCCTCTGAATTCGGAAATATTTTGTTGACGTTGACAGACATAGAAATAATCATCATGACAAATAAGAGAAATCAGAGCTGGCACGGAAAGCTATAGACTTTTTTTTTAGCGCGCTGTTCGAGAGTGGAATAGCAGAACATCAGTGTGAAGATGGTTCGATGAACCCTACCCTCTGCCAAGGACTTAAGTATGATAGGCATGCAGATGTAGAAGTAGGTGAAAGTGAAGTGCTAAAGCGCTTTGTTCATCATTAACGTCAAACATATCTCCGTTACTGTGGCGAGGCACATTGTAAGACAGTGGAAATGCACATTACACAAATCAGGTGTACATTAGCGTTCGGACTTAACTTTTTAAGATTTATAACATTATATTAGGTACTGTTCTCTTCTTCAACGCCATCTGTGATATAAATTTTGAAATTCACACCATTTTCTATTTTAATCAGTACCTAATATGTAGGACACCACATAAAATCTCACATGCTAAGGTGCGGGCAACACAAGCAAAAGCTAATCTATCACATTCTGCAGCGGAACTGTAGCATCCAACCGTAATTGTAGCAAGCGGCTTAAGTTTTCATTTGCTTCATTACATTTCTTCTGTAAAGGGTGATCCAAAGTCTTTTCATCAAACGTCTTGAAGTGACGGACCAAATCATCGGGAATAACATCTGTTGTAAACAAAATGTTTGCTGTACTAGCTGAATACGCCGCCGTTACACAGGTAAGTATTTATTAGAATCTTATGTTAGTCAATCTCTTCCCTCTCACTCTCTCTGACCATGTTCTCCTCAATCACCTATTTGTTCACCTCCTCCACCCCCCTCTCTGACCATCCTCTCCTACTACTTTCTCCATCCATCTCTTCCTCTTCCGCCCCCCCCTTTCTATGTCCATCTGATTGTCACCCCAGGCTACCTGTTTCTTCCTCCACCTGTATCTGTCCATTTTCCCCTCTTTCCCTTCTCTGCCCATCTCCACCTCAACTATCTGCGATCACCTCCTCCTCCGCTCTCGCTGTCTGTCCATCGCCTCCCGCTCATTCTCTCTCCAAGTTATCATCCACACGCTAACAGGAGACTGGTGGTTATTAGCCCAACATTATGCCTTTCCAGATCATAACTATCATATGAATCAAATTTGGTTGAAATCGTTATATAGGTTTAGGATGAGCTTCTTAACGGTGAGTTTGGCAGCAAAAGCCCATGTCAAATTATTTCACACATACACTACTGGCCATTAAAATTGCTACACCAAGAAGAAATGCAGATGATAAACGGGTATTTATTGAACAAATATATTATACTAGAACTGACATGTGATTACATTTTCACGCAATTTGGGTGCATAGTTCCTGAGAAATCAGTACCCAGAACAACCACCTCAAGCCGTAATAACAACCTTTGTACGCCTGGGTATTGAGTCAAACAGAGCTTGGATGGCGCGTACGGGTACAGCTGCCCATGCAGCTTCAACACGATACCGCGGTTCATCAAGAGTAGTGACGGGCGTATTGTGACGAACCAGTTGCTCCGCCACCATTGACCACACGTTTTCAACTGGTGAGAGATCTGGAGAATGTACTGGCCAGGGCAGCAGTCGAACATTGTCTGTATCCAGAAAGGCCCGTACAAGACCAGCAACAAGCGGTCGTGCATTATCCTGCTGAAATGTACGGTTTCGCAGGGGTAGAATGAAGGGTAGAACCACGGGTCGTAACACACCTGGAACGTAACGTCCACTGTTCAAAGTGCCGTCAATGCGAACAAGAGGTGACCGAGACGTATAACTAATGGCACCTCATTCCATCACGCCGGTTGATACGCCAGTATGGCGATGACGAATACACGCTTCCAATGTGCGTTCACCGCGATGTCGCCAAACACGGATGCGACCATCAACCGAAGAAATGATGTTTTGCCACAATCCCGATAGGCTACAATCCGCAATTTATCAAAGTCGGAAACGTGATGGTACGCGTTTCTCCTCCTTACACGAGGCATCACAACAACGTTTCACCAGGCAACGCCAGTCAACTGCTATTTGTGTATGAGAAATCGGTTGGAGACTTTTCTTGTGTCAGCACGTTGTAAGTGTCGCCACCGGCGCCAACCTTGTGTGAATGCTCCGAAAAGATTATCATTTGCATATCACAGCACCTTCTTCCTGTCAGTTAAATTTCGCGTCTGTAGCACGTCATCTTCGTGGTGTAGCAATTTTAATGGCCAGTAGTGGATTTAAGTATTTTTCACGTAATTGTACCTAAATATTTTACCTATATCTCTAGCGTATTTGGAGCATCCTGATTAAGGTTTTTCGTGATTTTCCTCAACCGCTTCACTCAACCCCTCGATGGTTCCTTTGAAAGGGCACGGCCGACTTCCTTACCTGTCCTTCCCTAATCCGATGCGACCGATGACCTTGCTGTTTGATCGCCGTCCCAGAGTAAACCAAGCAATCTAGCGTATTTCGCGCTGTAGTTTCAATTTTGCACATATCAGTGTTTCTGATGTATCTCTAGAACTATGTGATTGGCAATATGGTATATGTGGATTCTGTGAGCGAATTCTGCCGTAAATAGAGAGAGAGGAGCAAAGAAGTAATCAATTAAAAGGTCATGCGTAAGTCGACGCTTTCTCACGCATCTCAGAATGTATGACGTCATATCATCTGAAATATGTACCGCACAATGATGCTTTTTTGTACGTATATTCTGCGGTATATGTGAATACTGTCTGTGAAATGGCTTACGAATAAATTTAGTATCAACGAAGTAATAAATTCAAAAGTCTCGCCTGATGTGGCAGTTCATCACGCAAGTTAGTCGTTGCTTGCAAATTCACTGTGAATATTGTCTGCAAAATGCATCGCGACCACATTTAGTAATAAAAAAGGAATAAATTAAAATTTGATACTTCATGCGGCAGTTTTACTGCAATAACAGCAAATAATGTAGTATGTGATAATTTCATCTTTTTGTGGGGGGTGTCAGCGAGAAAAGATTTCATAAAAGTATGAAATTGTAAGTAAAGTTTGTCGCAAGCCACTAAGTGCTCTCAGTCTCATATACTGGATAAACTGCTTTTTCACCCCCGCCTGCACCCCTTTGATAGGTAGATGGCTCTTACCAAGACAGCGATTCTTCCTTGACAGTAAGCGATATGTGTACCTCGTTTGGTTAAAATCGGTCCAATGGTTTAGGACTGGATGTGAAACATATATACATACTTCCAAATATATGTACACCCATTTGTACAATATGTATGGACACCGCTGATAGGTTCCAAAGTGTCGGCAAGCTACAGAGTCTGTATGCATTGTGTGTTGCCAGTAGTCCAGTCATCTGCTCCATGTGAAAATGGAGTAGGACCAGAAGAATGAAAGTTTCTTATACGCTTCTAAAATACCTTTCTCTGCTTAGAGAGACGCATTTTGAAGCTTTCCTTTTAGAAAATCACACTATCAATGAACTGGGGCAGGTAGGATGCTGCGCACCTGCTTAAATAGACCGTGATAGTACGGTAAGTGTTAGCGAACATTTTGTGCCTAACGTAAGTTGTTCCCAATGACGTGATCTATTACCCTCACACGTTCCATACGAAGATTTTGAAACACCACCTATATTTGTTGATCACTAGGTTATTTACCAAGGCAACTAAATTGTGGAATAGTCTTATTACTTTTATTGGCGTATATCTTTAAAGTAAATCTGGCATTTTTTAACAGTTTTATGATTCGAAAATCCAGTTCCAACCTTGTAATATTGATTCTCCAATCACATTTCTTCATTCCTTCCATAAACGTCATACAGTATCCTCTTTGACATAGTTTAATAATGAAACAAACGGTATAATAAGATTATTAATTATTTAATGGTCATTCCTTTGAACGCATGTTCAGTACGTATCGTACATTGCGTACTTTACCTCTAGTATGAAAGTGAGTCATGCAACAGATATTACAATTACGTATCTTTGAATGTCCATAAGATTGTGGGCGAGTGAAACGCTGAAAATATACACCGATATTTACTGACAGTCATAATATATCTTATTCCACACTGTTCCAGAATTTATGGAACAAACTGAGCTTGGTAAGAGTAACACGATTTTAAATCTTACGGAAAGAAGCCACTTTAAAACCAAGTGCCTGCTTCGTATTATGTGTATTTATACACTACCTTTCTGTATTTCTTTGTTCCGGACATTTATCCAGACAGCAGCTGGATGAAATATTCACGAGTTATTAAAAGCCAATACAGCAGTCCATCAGTGACGCATGTAAACAACTTCTGTCATATGCTATGAAATGATGTGGCTATTCCAAAGCGTAATTATCCACAGAGACGTACTTAATTTCTAATTTCAATTCGTAATTATCTTTCCAGTAAAGTTATCTTTTGCACTTTCCATTTTGTGCTTGTGAGAGGAATTATTCTCTGTTCTTTAGCAACACATAGAGCGTAACACAAGAGCGTTAGTTTTCACACTGCATACTCTCTCCTCAATGTCAACTTCATTTCTAAACTGTCGCGCCTGTGTTTAATATCGGTGCCTATCCCTTCCAACACAGCCCATATAAACATATTCATTTCATTGTGTGATTCTTCTTTACGATTTAAGAAACATGGATGTAAATAACCTCATAAACTTATGATACTGGCTGACGGGAAGCAAGCCGAGTTAAAGAAATCTTTACTGTAAAAAAAGGGACACACTATGTCGGTATAAAATAAAGCAGTTTTCTGTCAAAACGTACGACCAACGGGACGTACAGTTTTATGGTGCGTTCTAGGTTGTTTGAGTTGTCACGTTCACTGACTCATTGAGAAGATCGGAATTTACACACTCTACAAGGCCAAAGAAGCTCATACAAGCAAATCAGGCATACTTTTAAGACAAGAAGCATCTTCTATTCTTAGATTGAAAACTTCAAAGTACTCATTAACTAAAGAGTCATCAATCGAAGTGGATTGGTAGAAGGAACTACACGTATGCCTTGCCGACATCAATGGATCCGGTACTAGCGTGTGAGCTACAACCGAACAGAAAAATCAATTTACTAGAAACAGTCACCTCTTACCTTGGCATTTCAGCTATTACGAGAGTGATACGTGTCTAGAAACAAGAGACAACAAGTACGAGGTGCATTCAAGTTCTAAGACCTCAAATTTTTTTTCTCCGGACTGGAAAGAGATAGAAACATGCGCATTGTTTTAAAATGAGCCCGCGTTCATAGTCAATAAGTCCCTGAGATGGCAGCACCGTACGGTAGAAGGAATTTTACCGCCAGTGGCGAGAATGAGAACTGTTTTAAATACTTAAAATGGCGACGTTTTCCTTACTTGAACAGCGTGCAATCATTCGTTTTCAGAATTTGCGTGGCGTAAAACCAATTGAAATTCATCGACAGTTGAAGGAGACATGTGGTGATGGAGTTATGGATGTGTCGAAATTGCGTTCGTGGGTGCGACAGTTCAATGAAGGCAGAACATCGTGTGACAACATACCGAAACAACCTCGGGCTCGCACTAGCCGGTCTGACGACATGATCGAGAAAGTGGAGAGAATTGCTGTGGGGGATCGCCGAATGACTGTTGAACAGATCGCCTCCAGAGTTGGCATTTCTGTGGGTTCTGTGCACACAATCCTGCATGACGACCTGAAAATGCGAAAAGTGTCATCCAGTGACCACATGGCTGCCCGTGTGGCATGTTACCAAGCAATGTTGACGCGCAACGAAAGCATGAATGGGACATTCTTTTCGTCGGTTGTGACAATGGATGAGACGTGGCTGCCATATTTCAATCCAGAAACAAAGCACCAGTCAGCTCAATGGAAGCACACAGATTCATCGCAACCAAAAGAATTTCGGGTAACCGCCAGTGCTGAAAATAATGATTGTGTCCATGTTCTGGCACAGCGAGGGCGTAATCCTTACCCATTGCGTTCCAAAGGGCACTACGGTAACAGGTATATCCTACGAAAATGTTTTGAAGAAGAAATTCCTTCCTGCACTGCAACAAAAACGTCCGGGAAGGGCTACGCGTGTGCTGTTTCACCGAGACAACGCACCCGCACATCGAGCTAACGTTACGCTACAGTTTCTTCGTGATAACAACTTTGAAATGATTCCTCATGCTCCCTACTCACCTCACCTGGCTCCTAGTGACTTTTGGCTTCTTCCAACAATGAAAGACACTCTCCGTGGCCGCACATTCACCAGCCGTGCTGCTATTGCACCAGCGATTTTCCAGTGGTCAAAACAGACTCCTAAAGAAACCTTCGTCGCTGCCATGGAATCATGGCGTCAGCGTTGCGAAAAATGTGTACGTCTGCAGGGCGATTACGTCGAGAAGTAACGCCAGTTTCATCGATTTCGGGTGAGTACTTATTTAGAAAAAAAAAAAAAATCGGAGGCCTTAGAACTTGAATGCACCTCGTAACTGGATAACGCTATGACACTAACGTGGCCTTCTGCCTTTCTGATCGTTTTGGATAGGAAAGTATCGTCCAAAATGTTGCCCACGACTTGATCGCTGCAAATGTTTTTGTCTTCCTCTGCAGAGTTCGCGATGCTGTATGCTGCTTCGTGGAAGAGTCACACGGATGCAACTGCACTGAATTCAACTGGCCTAATGCCCTAAACTGACTAAGTCGCGCACATGTTCAGTGTCAACATTGTATGATTGTTTTTCTTCATTTTTAGGACTTTGATTTCAACTCGTCCTGCAGTGCAAATACCACATTTGTTGATTGCTACCGATGTAACTCCCGCCTGGCAGGGAACATTGTTGAGTGATACTATAAGGAAAGAGCACGTTGGGTGTTGAAGATATCGCTAGACACAACTTGCTATACTAGGTCTTAACGGAAATATCATTGAGCTCTAACAGCCCATTCTCGCTACTAATTTTGCAATAATTCAGCTACAGATGACGCGTAGACATAGGACGAGGAATGTGCAAGTCTCCTTCGTATAATGACACGTTACGCTATACATTCCACCTGTCGTGCCACATAATACATTGCAGATACAACTAGAAAGAAACTTCATCAGGTTGCCCTCCATGGGATGGGTGCACGCAACGACTGTGGTTATATTGGGTTAGATAGATCAGCAATCAGTCGTGGAATTAAGTTGCTTTAATATGACATTTATAGTCACAACGCAGATCAGATTTCGACCTGTGTCAGGTCATTATCAATGCTAAAACAAATACAAGAGTATATATTACATTGTTATTTAAAAAAGTTATAGGTCCATCACATCGTTGCCTTTTAATGCTAACATTAGATACCAGATCGGAATTGTAGCAGTTGTTCGTTCTCAAATGAATGCTTACACAGTTCAACCACTACTGTCGTAAAATGATATGTTGGTTTCACAGTACACATCGGTTTTGCGTGTGGCGCCCTCTATGAGCTGTGCCTGAAGTTACAGTTTTGACGTCAAAACTATAACTAACAACTGCTCCAATTCCGCACTGCTATGTAATGTTAGCATTAAAAGGCAACGATGTGATGGACTTATAACTTCTGTAAATCACATTGAAGTATATACTCTTGTATTTGTTCTAGCATTGATAATGACCTGACACAGGTCGAAATCTGATCTGCGTTGTGACTATAAATGTCATATTAAATCAACTTAATTCCACGACTGATTGCTGATCTATCTAACCCAATAGGAAGAAACTTGTTCTCAGCAGTCCTCCAATAACGACTGCTAATGTTAAGGGGTTTGGGCAACATCCACGTAGCAGAGCATTCTACTAGAATGGTGTTTAGTCTACCTGTTTATACCACTACAGTCTTTCACGCTGTTCTGAATTTGTTTCCCACCCCTCATTTGCTTCAGACCCGCAGAGAAGTGGGAAATAGCTAATCTCGATAGAGATTATTGTCGAAGAACCTTACTGACAGACGAATCCCTCATTTATATTAGAGTTTCGTCACAATTCTTCCACGAACCTACTGAAATAATAGTATACAGACTCCAGACGTTTCACATCTATATAAGATGAGGGAAGAAAAATAGTTATGATAAAATCCTAACGGTAACACGTTACTCATGCCCATTTCAGGTATATTATCGTTTAAAGTGATTACGGTCTCTTGCATAGTTGTGTAAAAGTGAAACAACAATTAAAGCGGCGATATGCAGAGTGTACAAACAGATATTGCAAACATTGGTACCTTAATATGTACCGACATGAGTGTGTGAGATGTTCTTTCTCTGCATCTAACGACCCTCTCACAAACGCATCTCGCAGTTTACTGCCTCATGTTTTCTGCATGGTCGTAACAGTGTCATGAATTGAACTATTCTTGTCAATATAGACTTCCCGTTTTGCGTCAAAGCGTCACGCTTCAATACCTGATCACCTGCCCGGGGAAAATAAACATTAAGGACGCATGTGTCACGCATACTTCAAGTACTAAGCAACCTAAAAACATACTACCTATAATAGCTATAATTATTAGTCTGAAAATTAAACAAATACTGATGTAATGTTGTTCAGTACATTTTATTCAGACATCCATACACATATCTGAGCTTATCCCCCAACACCATGTAATATATTGTTATTCATTGCAAGGTCCCGAATAGTCTTGTCGGTACATTACTTACATTCCACATTACAGCAACGCTTCTTCATATGAGGGGTACTAAAAAAGTTTAAATTTTTATCTCTAAACCACAAGTGATTTTAGGTTTGTTTGCAAGAAGATCTCTGGAGTTCTGGCACACAACGAAACCCGCACTCTACAATACTAAATCACTCCACTAGAAGAACCAATAAGAATGGCGTAACCTAATCTTAAGGTTTCGAGCGGTAACGCAGTTTTCATGGGTAATAACGCTGCAACCACTGAGCGAGATGGCGCAGTTCTTAGCACACAGGACTCGCCTTCAGGAGCACGATAGATCAAACCCGTATCTGGCCATCTCGACCTACGTTTTCCGTGATTTCTCTAAATCGCTACAGGCAAACCCCGGGATGGTTCCTTTGAAAGAATACAGCCGACTTCCTTCCCTGTACTTCACTAATTCGATGGGACCGATAACCTCGCCGTCTGGTCCCCTCCCTCAAAACAACCATCCAACCAACACTGCAACCTTTCATGATCACCAATGCTTCACCATATGAAACAATGGGTGGGTGGCATGGAAGCTATCAAGATGGTCAGACTAATCTGAATGATGAGGTGTAAGAACAGCTCTCTGTGATGAATCGTAAGAGAAATGGAGGCCCTACTGCTTGGAGATCGTAGCCTAAAAATTGTACAGAGATAGCTGTGAAAACATGTTGTTTTACGACTGCCGAAAATGGCGAACGCCAGTCCATGATCGGACAGGGTGAATCTGAGTGATTTATGGAAGTGAACTGGTGTGATGCTAAGAATTAATGTAAGAAAGCTGTCACACAAAGATACTAGCAAAATATTCCTACGAGGATATCAAGTTTAATGGTCCAGGGAAGCAGGGAAGTGGGAACGACATTCAAGTGTGTGGGTGACGACTGAGTTGAATAGGCAGTGCGGGACATTCCGTCACAGGTGTAACACTACCTAGGACAGTTTTATTGTGGCCTTCGAGGAGGTGATCAACAATCTCTTGGACGACGCTACGAGTTTCGCTCAGTGCGAACTCGTGTTTGATAATAAACCTACGAGAGTTATCGGCGAGGAAGTAGCCTTTCCGGTGAGTGGGAGTCTAATGCGAGATGAGATCGAGAAACTGGCCACGTGACGAATGTTAAAGAGCGCAAAGGAGAGATAAAAGTTCATGAATGGATAGCTAAGCGGTGTCTCAACCAGGTGATTTCGTATTGGTTAAGCCGAAAGAGCGATCTAACAAAGTGTTGCAAGAAATTAGGAAGTTATTACAGGTGAACATATAATCGGCACTTTCTCTTGGAGAGTTCATCACACACAAATGCACATTGCATGGTGTACCTGATGTCAAGTTAAGGCATGTACTAGATTTAAAGAGTTATGTAGAAGAAGGTCGCAAAGGAAATGTGTAGGGGAGCTCTCACTCTTTGAGAGATATCATAACCTTGCAACTGAGCCTACCCCAGGTACCTAGACCCATAGTCTTAGGTTATAGATCCTCTTGACATGTTTTCTGTCTGTTGACCTTAGAAGAGGGAGTAGTTTCTCACTTTGTAATCGATCTTGCCTTAAGGTCTAAGTAAGAAAAAGCGATGATATGAGTCAAACTGTTGATGTAAGGATTTATATTCAAATACGACAAATAAACCTAACAGGATAGATGTGAAGAACAAATGTTTGCTTCAGAACGGTAAAGTAGCAAAGGATGAATCTAGCTAAGTCTGTAAGTTAGCAGCATAACACTGCACATTCTCAAGCTTCTAATTAACAATTCAGACAATTAAGAATAATAATTCAGAAATACAAGTAGTTGGAAAACATGTTAAATGATGCGATATTTTATTTTAATAATTATGGCGAAAACAGCTAAACGGTTGGAGTACATAGCGTGGAGATAATTAAGTTTTAATTAAGCGAGCGTAACATAATTGATTCAGAGGCGGCTGGGAAGCAGTTAGGCTGTGAAACGCAGTCGGACACAGGCACAGCAGTCGTCCTAAATATCGCCGGGCATCGTGGTGGGTGCAACCAGTAAGGCATATAAATGATAGGAGCAGACACAGGAATACAGACAAGGGACCCAAATTAAAAGTAAGACACAGTTCTCTGGAGTGGAAGCACCTTTACTTCAGTCCCGGTAAATGACTCCACCAACAGAACCAACCACAAGGCAGAATTATACACTGTACACTTTAATGTAGTCAACAATAGAGGATTCACCGAATTTATAAAAGCTTTGTTTACAGTTTGTCTCCATATACGTAAATCGGAGAGAATATTGTAGTGGCAGGCAATGGTAATATTTCGCGAACTGTGATCTTTGACGTCACTGCCACTAAGAATCGTGAGCACACCATTTTTCGAAGGGGCATTGCTCAGTGACTGAACAGGACGGACTTCGGGTGAATGTAGCTTCATCTTAATGTCACAATAAGCTTTGTTGATCGATGAAAGAAGCAAGTAGTAGATGTTCAAAGGGAAATTCAGGAATGCACAAATTCAATTCATTTACAAATCAAATAAATACGAAGTGCCGGAAAGCTAAGGCGAAATGCCTGAATGAAAAATCTGAAAAATCGAAAAATAAATGATTGGCAGAAAGGCTGACTCAGTATAAAGAAAAGTCAAAACAACCTTCTGTGAAACTAAAGACAAGGGTGATAACATTAAGTGTGCAGTAAGAATTTCACTCTTAAACGCAGAGGAGAGAGAGGATAGGTGGAGAGAGTACATTGAAGGCCTTTATGAGAGAAAAGACTTGTCTCATGTGATTGAACAAGAAACAGGAATCTGTAGCGAACAGATAAGGGATCCAGTATTAGAATCAGAATTTAAAAGAGGATTGGAAGATTTAAAATCAAATAAGATAGAAGGAGTAAATAAAATTCATCAAAATTTCTAAACTCACTGGGGAAGTGGCCACAAAATGATAATTAACACTATGTGTAGAATGTATGAGTCTGGGGATACACAATCTGACTTCCGAGAAAACGCATTCCCGAAGATTGCAAGCGCCCACAATAGCGAGAATTCCCGAACAATTAGCTTAAAAGCTCATGAAACCATGTTACTGACAATAATAATACACAGAAGAATGGAAAAGAAAATTGAGGATTTCTTACAAGACGATCAGTTTGGCTTTTGGAAAAGTAAAGGCACCAGAGACGCAGTTCTGACGTTTCGGTTGATTATGGAAGGAATACTAAAGAAAAATCGGGACACCTTCGTTGGATTTATCGACCATCGAAAAGCGTTCGATAATGTAAAATGGTGCAGGATGTTCGAAATTTTGAGTAAAATAGGGGTCAGATTTAACGAAAGTTGGGTAATGTACAATACAGGAGCGAAGCCGGAACAGTATGAATGGAAGACCAAGAACGAAGTTCTGGAATTGAAAAGGGTGTGAGAATGGGTTGTAGTCTTTCGCCCTGTCGTTGGATCTAAACACTGAAGAAGCAATAATGGAAATGAAAGAAAGACTGAACAGAAAATTTAAATTTGAAAGTCAAACAATGGCTGATGACATTGCTCTCCTGAGTGAAAGTGGAATTACAAGAGGCGTTCATGGCATGAACATTCTGATGACTACAGAATATGGATTAAGTCTAAATCGAACAAAGACAGAAGTGATGAGAATTACCAGAAATGAGGACAGTGGGGAACTTAACATCAGGATTGGTGATCACAAAGTAGACGAAGTCAACGAATTCTGCTGACTAGGCAACAAAATAACCTATGACCGACGGAGCAGGGAGGACATCAAAACTAGACTGTGAGAGGGAAAAGGGGCATTCCTGGCCAACGTAAGTCTAGTAGTTTCAAACATTGGTCTTAACTTGAGGAAGTAATTGCTACGAATGTATGTTTAGAGCACAGATTTATATGATAGAGAAACATGGACTTTGAGCAAACCGGATCAGAAAAGAATCGAAGCATTTGAGATGTGGTGCTACAATCTAATGTTGAAAATTAGGTGGACTGACAAGGTAAGGAATGTGGAGGTTCTGCGCAGAATCGGAGAGGAAAGGAATGTATGGAGAACAGTGACAAAAGGAAGGGATATAGTGATAGGTCACCTGTTAAGAAATCGGGGAATACCTTCCTTGGTACTAGAGGGAGCTGTAGAAGGTAGAAAGTGTAGAGCAAGACGGAGATTGGAATACATCTAGCAAGTAATTGAATACGTAGATTGTAAGTGATCCTCTGAGACGAAGAGTTGGCACAGGAGAGGAATTCGTGGCGGCCCGCATCAAACCAGCCAGATGACAGATGATTCCAAAAAAGAAAACTTTGTTTTGGCTCATTCTGTGATAGTAACATCATTTAAAGTAAAGATTCACTTCAGTAATGTGTTTCAAGTATATATCTGCTGGTGACAAACTGCTAAAGTTTAGATGTGAGTAGTTCAGAAAGAAAGCCTATTGTGTGTGCGGCGCAGAACTCTCGTTTGTGAAGGTAGGAAAGCGTGTTGTAGTACAGAGTCGTTCTGAACTCTGGTAATGTCGTATTGTTGTCACTGAAGATACTTTGATCGCGACTTGTAATGCGAGAGGTTTGTTTAATTGCAGAGTATCAGATTATTTATTTAAAGCTTCCCTGCACAGTTTGGATGTCTGGTATAAGGATATATTTCAGTTTAATATATCTACGCACAAACTTATCACGTTTTAGACGCTGCGATTGTATCCCATAGCGACGCTTAAGTTTGGAATTTGGTTCAAAGGTGTCTACAACGTTCCTCGGTCATAGTGAAAAACCGTGGCACCTTACAACATCACCCTCAGACTCAGCGACCACTTCAACCCATCTTTTGACGCATCGGCGATGGATTTCAGAACCACGACACCCAGGGTTGAAATCACACGATTTTCTTATGGGTGGACAAGGAAAATATTGCAGACACAACGCCCCACGGAATCTACATGAAAAGCCCTCAGAGGGACCCATACAGGACGCCAATGAAAGCACGCCTTCCCTTTTGTCGTTGATTCCCACGCATTTCGCGGACAGTTTGCAGTGCGACGAGCAAGAGAACGACGTTCTTGACAAAGTTCGACACTGCTGCCATACCTCGAATGATTGAATCCTATTCTAAAGACGTTTAGTACATTGCAACAGCAATTTATGCTGTGGTGTATATAGTGGGACAACTAGGGAGCTTTCAAAACCATAAACATGATTCGAAGCAACGATAGGTGTTTGCATTTTTTCAGTCCTTTTGTTCTGCGCCTCCTTTGGTCTGACAAAGGAGGGGAGAAAAATTGCCATGTGTATGAGTAACATGGCAAAAGGTCCCTCTAAGAACCCCAGTTCGGCAACACCTTCAGTGTCACCTGCACACCTTTGTCAATCACGTGAAAAATGTAACTTCTGGAGATGTCGACAACTGTTCAGCTAAGTAGCGCCACACGACGGGTCCAGCGCCTGAGGCCAGACAGCCCATTCTACACTCATCAGGGGGGCTTGGTTTCATTGTAAACGAGGCAGTATTAGTCTTATTCTCTGTCTGACCACGAGTGTGAACTGGTTCAGCCTTTCCATCGCAGTATGCCCGCCGCTCATCTGAATCACTGATCCCACATGTTGTGTAGTACAATATGCCAAATTTTTTAGGAATTCACTAGTCAATGCATTTCCGTCAGATAAAAATTACTAAAAGCACTATTACTGATTTGCATTCGACAAATGTTTAGTGCCGGCCGGGGTGGCCGAGCGGTTCTAGGCGCTACAGTCTGGAACCGCGCGACCGCTACGTCCGCAGGTTCGAATCCTGCCAAGGGCATGGATGTGTGTGATGTCCTTACGTTAGTTAGGTTTAAGTAGTTCTACGTTCTAGGGGGCCGATGACCTCAGAAGTCAAGTGCCATAGTACTCAGAGCCATTTGAACCATTTTTGAACTGTTTAGTGTCAAGGCCAGGTACGGTTTTACTAGGTTTCATTGACTTTAAGCGCCATTTCAAAGGATCTGCTCAAACAAACCTACGTTTTATGGATACTACAACAGGTGCAATGGAATCGCTAGCTGAAAAGCCTGTGTGGAATTTACTTTCGTTGATTCGGCTTTGGACGCCAGAAACGTGCAGCAGAATTCTATTTCACTATCCACAAATAAATCATGATTAAAATTCGAATAAAATTCTTTGACAAAAATGAAATTAAAATCATTAATGTTTAGAATAGAACTCAGCCTTACTAAATGCTTTATAGTAAATAATCGTTAAAGATTTTAAATGTAGTTTCAATAATTTAAGCCTAAAGTAACTTCATTTTCGAATGGTCAAGCCATACAAAATTAGCAAACTTTTACCGAAAAATAATGATAGCAAATATTATGATTTCAGTATTCCAGGAACTAACAAAGAACTCACACGGGGAGCACAGTGACTTGCACGTACTTAGTGCACTGTTTCCCAACTTTTGTGAGACTACTAACTGCAAGTGCCATCGATGTGACATTTAAGTAATGTGTCAGTGTGACAATTGGTAGTACCTGTTTCTATGAATCTTTTAAGTATAGAATGATAAAACAGTTCTCATTGTTTCACAAGTGCTACCGACAACATTTTCTCAGAGAAGAATGCAAACTTCCAACAGTGTGGGAATGTCGGTACAAGACATGGTTCTTCTGCATCACTCACCGAACTAGCAAGGCTTGATTCACCCATACCCTGCACCGATATTTACAATGAAACCCGATAAAAAGTAATTTATTTTTTGTAAGTCGTTTGATTGCCAAACTCCTTACTTCCGAAGTGACAGAAATATGATGACTTGAACCTGCCAGTGCATCATGTATGACTTCTCTCACTAATAATAAGAATACTGTGTATGCCATACAGAATGGTATCCACCATACGGTTGTGTTACACTATCAAATTGTTTCGTCTATAGTTGCAAAGTAATAACGAAGCAATTCGTGATCCATTGTGGGAACTGATGAAAAGCTCTAGGGTTTCCAGCCTTGTGGCAGTATTATAAAATCGCAACATTTCGACGAGCGATATACGCATCCTCCTCTGGCGAAGATGACTAGTACATCACTCGTCGGAACGTCGCAGTCTTGTAATACTGCCGGAAACCCGTAGGCTTTTCATCAACAGTATGCACCGGGAAAGACCACATTCACATTGTGGGAACTACCTAAAACTTGCAGAGGACGTTTTCATGAAATAATTTAGCATATGTATAGGCGGAAGAAATCACAACACCAAAACTGTTTTATGTAGAGTACTGAAATTTCGGGAGTACATTTGTATAGGTAACATTTTTCAGTGATTAACAATGCAACATCACAGGTTAGCGTAGATGCGAGATAAGAAATTGAAAATGTGAAATGCTGGTACATTAAAAACCGGTGTAACTGTCAGAATGCTGAAAGCAGGACTGCAAAAGTGCACGCATTGTGCGACACAGATGCCAGGTGTCAGTTTGTGGGGTTGAATTCCACGTCTGTTGCGCATGGCAAGTCAACACATGGAATGTTAATTCGGTTTGTTGATGACTCTAGAGTTGTCATATGATAATGTCCAATACGTACAGTATTGGAGGTAGAACTGATGATCTAGCAGGCCAAGTCATGCCAACAAACCATGGAGCATACTGGGTTACAGCAGCGGTATGTGGAGGGGCGTTACCCTGTTTTTAAACATATTCATGAATGTAAGCATACGAGGTTGAATTAGCAGATTGACGTATAGATTTGCAGTCAAGTTGCGTGGGAAAACAACGAGAGTGCTTCTGCTCTGGTAAGAAATCATACCCCAGACCATAACTCTATGTGTAGGTCCATTGTGTCTAGCACATTCGCACGTTGGTTGCAGGTCCTCTAGCCCGCAACTGGCCTCTTTCTAACCAACAGACACTGCCGTCACTGGCTATGATATAAAACCAGCTTTCATCAGAAAAGATGACTGACCTCCACCATGCACTCCATTCAATTAATCGGTTTGTAACAATTCGTTGTGTCACTCGTTATCATCATCGGTTTTCCGCTGTAATCGGAGGTCCTTTGTCTCTCCATTTTCTGCGATCCATTGCTTCCTTCTTAAGGCTGGTGTAAGTTGTACCGTCCATCAAGTCATCCACTATCTGAAATCGTTCCTCGTTTCCTTTTCCCCTCCTACATAACCTTCTAAAGCTGTTTTTATCAGTCCGTCATTCTTTCTTAATGTATGCCCTATCGAATTCCTTTTTCTTCTTTTTATTACATCACGTAACTCTCTTTACTCTTCCACTCTTCTCAGTATCTCTTCATTTTTTACTCTGTTCATCCAACTTATTCTTCCCATCCGCTGCCATGTCCACATCAGAAAAGCCTCCAGCCACTCTCTATCTTTCTTCTCAATGTTCATGTTTCACGGCCCTGCACGAGAAAACTCCACAAAAAAAATTTTATGAGTCTTTTCCTCAGTTCTCTGTCCAGACTGCTGCAGAAAATTCTCCTTTTCTTATGAAATGCCTCTTCTGCCATTGCTATCCTAGTTTCAATTTCTGTGCTGCATTTCTAGTCGGTGTCTATCCTGCTTCCAAATTTTGCAGCTGTTCTAATATTTCCCCAATCAGCATAACTTTTATTTCGTTATTTCCTCCTAGTGCCAATACTTTTGTTCCATTGTGTTAATTTTGATTCCATCATTTTTTCCTTTAGCTTCAATGGTGTCCACTAAATCCTGTTATTCTTTTTCCCCAGTGGCTAGAAGGACCATGCAATCAGCAAACCTCAAACACCCTACTCTTCTTCCTCCAATTTCTACTCCTTTGTTATCTAATTAGCATTGGTCAGTCATATTTTCCAAGTAGAGGTTGAAAAGTGTAGGTGATAGACAGCATCCTTGTCTTACTCCTTTTCCTAGCCCGATCCAGTTTGTACTTTCTCCTTTCACTTTAACTCAGGCTTTTTGATTCAGTTGTAATGAGTTTACAAGTCTTCTGGTTTACCAGGACACTCTCTTTTCCCTCATTATAGTCGCCAGCTTGTTCCAAGCCACATTGTCAAATGCCTTTTCTAGGTCGATGAAGCACATATAGGGGTCTCTTCCATTATTAGTAAACCTTTCTCCCAAGATTCGTAGAAACCCTATTGCATCTCTGGTGCCCATATACCGTCTGAAGCCAAACTGCTCCTCACCAAGATTCTCCTCCATTATCTTTTTAAGTCTCTTATTAATTATTCTTGTGTAACAGTGGTGCCAAAATTGCTGCCTCAGATGCACTATGATGTGTCAGAGCTATACGCTGAACACGATGATATTCTCTCTCGGTGGTGCCATGTGGCCATCCAGAAACTGGACGTCTTACAATCGTACAGTCTTGTGACCAAAGCTGCCAGCTGTCACGTACAGTGTGTGTGTATCGATACCACCCCACAGGCGTCTTTAAGTTGGCAGTGGAATTACAAGTTACCAAGAGACCTCGACAGCGTTCGTGAGAGATCCGGCGGACACAATGCTGCGCTCCCACTTTGCCACTTCTCCAGTGGCTCTGGATTATGAATGCCCTCTGCTGCCACAATACAGGACGGCCAACGGCAGCCAGTGATTTAACTAGCATCTGCAGCCTTTTAGCTGTGACACACTATGCAGACGCCCGCTAACAGCAGCTCCGACTCCATCATTCTTGCTTTGGTACAGTAAGCCCATCCTTATTGACATAGTGATAGTGGGATTCTGTTTCTTGCTGCATTATTTGTAATAAGTCTTCCTTTGCTTGGAGGATTACAAGTTAAGTAAAATCTTCTGTCTACTGTGTTAGCTTGTTCGCTAATCATTTCTGTTCCTCTCCAGCCTGCCGTGCCACTCTGTAGCCCATCTCACCATTATTAGACGAAGTAGTACACAACACAGGCTATATTAGTGCCAAGTCTTTCTACAGCATCGTAGAAGGAACATCCAGTTTCTCGTAGCCCTGTTACACGACCCCGTTCAAACTCAGTGAGGTGTAGATAATGGCGTCTTTGTCATCTTAAAGTCATTCCTCACTAACTTCAACTCACCACGTCCAACACAAAGGTAAGTAACGCTCACGATCGTTTCAGCGTGTATTTAAAGCTAAAATTATTTGATCATCTTAGTGGCAATACTAGCGACTGGCGCGAAATCTGAATAGACATGAACTTTCTGATGTAGAAACACGCCTCACAAGTGTCGTATATGTCGCACAGCTCCCCCATGATGTTGCAATTCTTTTCCCTGTCCGTGTATCTAAATCATACTCCATAAATACATGGTACAAAGAACAAAGTATGTGTGCAGTGGGTGGACTGTGTGAGGAACCCGTTGCTCAGACGTTCGTTTCAGAAGTTGTAAGTTCCACTAGACTATATGAAACGCTAATATCAATATCGGTAAAAATGTACTTTTTGATTACTTATGCAATCATTATTACAATCTTACTGAATACTGATAATAGTAACGGTGTTTTAAAAATAAATGATAGGAAAACAAATGAAAATTTTGTTTTTAACCCTCAGAAAATATCACTTTAATCTTCAGGTACAAATAGTTTGGGAACCACTGACTTAGTCGGTGCAGAACCTAGCAGCGTTGTTTGCTAGCTAAGTCTGTTGGATTTACGATTTACCTCTGTGTTCCATGACCGCCATACAATGTTAGACACACGTTTGCTAACTATGTCTAATGTTTTCAATAAATAAATATATGATTACATAAGCAGGTACATTCAGTTAACTGGTTGGTCATCTTGGACAGCTCAGCTACTAGGCAGTAAAAAAGATGTTAAACAGACTGAACATTTCTGCTGCAGAAAAGATAAATATCCGTTATTGGTGAGAATTTTTGTATCATTGAGTATGGAGCAGCAGCATCAGACCATGCTATTTTACTGTATCTTTACAACCTAGGGTAGCGGAAACGGTATCACATCTGACACTTCATTCCTTTTCAAGTTTGTCAGACATGAGCAAAACCACACTGTGAATATGTTAGCGTCACTATAATCAGTGACTGGGATTGGGAGTAGATCCTTATTCTAGGACAGACTACATTTGTCTTTAGCTTTAAAATTGGATTATTCCTATTTTGTTGTTAAAGAAGCATGACAATTTCAGGACAGTTGTCAATATAATTCATTACTTCCTGTTTAGCGGAAATAACACTGAACATAACAATATCAGGTTCGAACAGAAGGTTCTCTATAAGATTTTTCTTCCTTATACACAGTGAAGTTGGCCAATATTAAGACAAATCATCCGATTCCGGTTCTAAGTTTGGTACTATTTAGGATGACAATCAAGTCTATGGAGGATGGTTAGTTTTGTGATAAGAGGAGCTAAAGATTACTCAAGGTCGCTCTAGTTCACAGTTGATGCAAGCTGGTGAATCAACAATTCTACGCCTCTGCCAATGGCATTTACCTTTAGCTGTGAAGTGCTGTCAGCTGCATGACTGCTGTCGCCCTCTAAAAGCCCTATAAAAATCTAATAAAACGCCTTACCGATTTTATCAGCCGGCCGAAGTGGCCGTGCGGTTCTAGACGTTGCAGTCTGGAACCGCGGCACCACTACGGTTGCAGGTTCGAATCCTGCCTCGGGCATGGATGTGTGTGATGTCTTTAGGTTGGTTAGGTTTAACTAGTTCTAAGTTCTAGGGGACTAATGACCTCAGAAGTTGAGTCCCATAGTGCTCAGAGCCATTTTTGATTTTATCAGTTGAAACTGCGCTATGTTTCTCGTTAGGTGAGAAAATATGCCCTCATCCCTAGTCTGGAAAATATGGCGATCTACACGTGCATAGATGGAGCAGTGTGTATGCTTCAACGCCCTCACAGTTCTCACAAGAACAATTAACTATGTGCCTGTTTCGTTTCTCCCCTATCGGAGCTCAACGACTCTTCAGCTAATTTCTAGCTGAATGTCAGCCAAAGAGAACGCAGTGTTCACACAAAATTCCTCTTCTGCCTTCGTACAGAGCGTGATGCGACCTGTTCTACACTCGACGCTGGTCCCGTGTGTTTCGTAGCACACTGTCACACACACCTGTGTCCTTTCGTGCTTCATGTATTGGCTTTTTCAGACCAATGGGAGCGTCCCTTTCATCTTTCAGAAACTACCTCTGCCAATCACAAAGTATCTACCCTTAAACGGCATCGAAATGCCACCCCTTTTCTCTCCTTCTGAGTTTATTTCAGCCAATTGGACACTTTGTGCCCGCTCCTGAGGCCTAAAAGTTACACGTGTACATCATGAGCGTAGCACGGGCATCTCACGTGACCAACTGCATCGTTGGTCTGTTTGTATCCATTTGGAAATTCCCCTAAGCAGTTTTCTAAAGAATTTCTCCGTCGCAAGCAATGCTGCGCCGTTACCTGCTCCCCTCAATGTATCACCAGGCGCGTTCGTGGTCCCTTTCGCCACAGGTCACCAACCTGTTTTACAAGCGTTTTGTTGTACTCTGGCCATGACGGAGCAACTCGCGTCTGCCCCCAAACGAAAGCGTTTCTTCCAGCAGCTTTTTTCACCTTTTGCTCAATGACATGCAGGATTTAGGTTCAGTGTGTTAATACCGTCGAATCGAGTTTCATCCCTTAGCATTACACACTGTACATTTTTATTTTCAAATCTGTTCATTATCGCCGAAGTATGTCAGGTGACATATTCATCTACTTGTTATGATGTATAAAATCTCATGTAAGGTGCGAAATTGACATTAATTCAAGCTGGCAACTGACACACTATCTGTTACTATATTTTCCTGTCAACTTCGGATGATATGTTCAAAGAGAAGGAAAAGAGTGTGAAGAAACCATTCCATTCCATCTTGGCCTAGTGGTACAGCAACATTCTATTGCTACTATTTAGAAAACTGTCATACGTTGCCGAATATTCTTCATTAACTTAAGACCGATGTGTTTGCTCAGAAAGGACACCATAATGTTATCTGAAAATACAAGGGGGCAGCGATACCGCAATAAATCCTCTGTGGTCCTATCCTGGACTATTGTAAAAGCAGATTAAGCTTCAAAAACCTACCAAATAAAACTATATGGAGAAGACTAATGTAATTCACGTTAAAAAATCAGAAATAATCTGTTAAAAAGCACCTGTCAAGAAAACATGATACCACATAAAACTTACTAAAACTCAACCTAAATGGAAAAATACAAAATATTAATTTTTAACATTTTTTTTCATATGGGTTGCCTTTATGTACGTTTTATTTTTTCCATATATGTTGCCTTGTAGTAAGTTTTATGCGGTATTATGCCTTCTTCCTGCCTGTTTTTTGACAGAAAATTTCTGATTTTTTTAAGGTGAGTTACATTACGTTTGCTATGTAATTTTAATCAGTTGATTTTCGAAGCTTATTTTGCTTTTATACTAGTCCATGATAGGAACAAGGCGAATTTATTGTAATAGCATCGTTCCCCTATATTTTCAGATAACCTGATGATGCCCTACCTGGGCAAAACTGGTCGTTCTTAGGTTAAGAAAGAACCTTCTGCTACCTACAACTGCCAGTATTTGACATAAACACTACAAAAGCAGAGGTACCAGAAAGTGGTTGTAATTTCTTCCGCCATAAACATTGTATTGAGCACAACTAATGTATAGGTGTTTTTCCTTTCTAATGGTTCAAATGACTCTGAGCACTATGGGACTTAACATCTGAGGTCATCAGTCGCCTAGAACTTAGAACTACTTAAACCTAACTAACCTAAGGACATCACACACATCCACGCCCGAGGCAGGATTCGAACCTGCGACCGTGGCGGTCGCGCGGTTCCAGACTGTAGCGAAAAGGCCGTCTCTTTATATTGGATTGGTACTCAAGTTTGTAGCGTTTTTGTTTTTCATAGTGGTATCCCAGTTGCTGTGGGTTTATTTATCGATTGTCATTTTTATATGTAGTTCAGTGTTGCTATTAGAGTTTACATATTGTCATTTAGTAATCTGGAGACAGTGAGCGGATCTGACATTTGCGACATAGTCTTCTGTTTCAGTTCAGTAGCGGGGTGACAGCAGCGGAGGCACTGAGAAACATTTATACCGTGTATGGGAATAATGCCACTGGACAGAGCAAGGGAAGAAAATGATTTTCTCGTTTTGAGGAGGGTCGTTTTGGCATTGGTAACTCTTCACATTCAGGAAGACTTTCGGGGTTTGATGAAGATGGTTTAAACGGTTTAATCCACAATGTCACCACACTCAATAACTGTAAAATGTGATGAACTATGATCGTTGCACCATCGTGTGACATTTGAATGCAATGCGAAAGGTTGAAAAATCGGGTATATGTATACTGCATACCGTACACCAAAACGCAAAAACAGTGGTTGGCCAAATGTGCATTCTGCTTCCTAGTCATCAGTTCTCTCCTAAACAACTTCTTCCATTCCTATCCTATATCGTTATTAGTGACTTGAAATGGTGTCTTTATACTTTTACAGGGAGAAAGAAGGGCGCGGTTGATTCTAGAAAATTCAGCAACTCTGCGTACATAAGACAATTTTATGCATCTGGCGATACAGTGACGGTGCGATGTACTACGAATTGCTTCCCCAAGGTGTAGCCATCACTGATGACTTTTACCGTCAACAACTTTGACGTCTTGCAGACCAAGTTATAGAACGACGACCAGGAAGACTGCGTGAAGTGGTGCTGCTACATGATAACGCAGGCCCGCTTTCTGCTAGAACGACCAAAAACACTATACAAAATATGGGCTGGGAAGTCATTCCGCGCCCACCATATTCACATGATCTTGCGCCCTGATTTTTCAACTTTTCCGCTCTCTATTGAACAAACTTTGAGGAACCTCCTTTTGTGGCTGGTCCCGGCGGAGGTTCGAGTCCTCCCTCGGGTATGGGTGTGCGTGTTTGTCCTTAGGATAATTTAGGTTAAGTAATGTGTAAGCTTAGGGACTGATCACCTTCGCAGTTAAGTCCCATAAGATTACACACACATTTTTAACCTCCTTTCCAGGTGAAAATGCTCTCCGAACACGGCTCAACGAGCTCTGCGCGTCAGAACCACGTGATTTCGACAGTCGGGGAATTGTAAAGTTACCCCAGCTTTGTCAGGCTGTCGTATATAGTGAGAGCAATATATTTCTGATGACTGAAGTCTCAGTTAATGCATCTGTTGTGTTTTTTAAACTTATGGAAAAACACTACGAACTCATCCAGCAACCCATCAGTAACAGAAGTACACAGTTAGAACTAAATTCTCTACAGACTTGTGATTTAACTCAGTCCAGAGTTTCCTGCTGCTTCTTTATTTGGACCTCAAGACGTTGACAGTTGATGCAAGTGAACCTTAAGCCACCACCGTGAAGATCGAGAAATATACACTCCTGGAAATGGAAAAAAGAACACATTGACACCAGTGTGTCAGACCCACTATACTTGCTCTGGACACTGCGAGAGGGCTGTACAAGCAATGATCACACGCACGGCACAGCGGACACACCAGGAACCGCGGTGTTGGCCGTCGAATGGCGCTAGATGCGCAGCATTTGTGCACCGCCGCCGTAAGTGTCAGCCAGTTTACCGTGGCATACGGAGCTCCATCGCAGTCTTTAACACTGGTAGCATGCCGCGACAGCGTGGACGTGAACCGTATGTGCAGTTGACGGACTTTGAGCGAGGGCGTATAGTGGGCATGCGGGAGGCCGGGTGGACGTACCGCCGAATTGCTCAACACGTGGGGCGTGAGGTCTCCACAGTACATCGATGTTGTCGCCAGTGGTCGGCGGAAGGTGCACGTGCCCGTCGACCTGGGACCGGACCGCAGCGACGCACGGATGCACTCCAAGACCGTAGGATCCTACGCAGTGCCGTAGGGGACCGCACCGCCACTTCCCAGCAAATTAGGGACACTGTTGCTCCTGGGGTATCGGCGAGGACCATTCGCAACCGTCTCCATGAAGCTGGGCTACGGTCCCGCACACCGTTAGGCCGTCTTCTGCTCACGCCCCAACATCGTGCAGCTCGCCTCCAGTGGTGTCGCGACAGGCGTGAATGGAGGGACGAATGGAGACGTGTCGTCTTCAGCGATGAGAGTCGCTTCTGCCTTGGTGCCAATGATGGTCGTATGCGTGTTTGGCGCCGTGCAGGTGAGCGCCACAATCAGGACTGTATACGACCGAGGCACACAGGGCCAACACCCGGCATCATGGTGTGGGGAGCGATCTCCTACACTGGCCGTACACCACTGGTGATCGTCGAGGGGACACTGAATAGTGCACGGTACATCCAAACCGTCATCGAACCCATCGTTCTACCATTCCTAGACCGGCAAGGGAACTTGCTGTTCCAACAGGACAATGCACGTCCGCATGTATCCCGTGCCACCCAACGTGCTCTAGAAGGTGTAAGTCAACTACCCTGGCCAGCAAGATCTCTGGATCTGTCCCCCATTGAGCATGTTTGGGACTGGATGAAGCGTCGTCTCACGCGGTCTGCATGCCCAGCACGAACGCTGGTCCAGCTGAGGCGCCAGGTGGAAATGGCATGGCAAGCCGTTCCACAGGACTACATCCAGCATCTCTACGATCGTCTCCATGGGAGAATAGCAGCCTGCATTGCTGCGAAAGGTGGATATACACTGTACTAGTGTCGACATTGTGCATGCTCTGTTGCCTGTGTCTATGTGCCTGTGGTTCTGTCAGTGTGATCATGTGATGTATCTGACCCCAGGAATGTGTCAATAAAGTTTCCCCTTCCTGGGACAATGAATTCACGGTGTTCTTATTTCAATTTCCAGGAGTGTAAGTGTCTCACTTTTACTTCAAATAAAGTGATCTGTATTTGGTTGAATCAATTTACTTTGTGGTGACTTGGGTGTTCGGAAACAAAACACAAAACGTTCTATTTCATGTCATTATTGAACGAAATGCCACGTTATGCTTTCGAAAGGGATCGTAAGAGATGGAAATCTAACGACACCATTTCGGGAGAATACGGAGGATTTGGCAGCACTTATCGTCCAAGTGTCTGAACAGCTACCTCCGTCACATTGGCGGTGTGAGGGCGGGTCTTGTCGCGCTGCAGAAGAACGCCATGTGACCGATAAGGTCGTCTTCGCAGGATAGCGTTGCTGCGTCTTTGAGTCTGTTGGACATAAATTTCCGCATTCACTGTTCCGTCCATACACACACCGTTTTGCGCGAGTGCAGGCCTTGTTTTCCTCACGCCGTCCTCCATCTGTGGGGGCTAAGCCATTCTTTGCACAGCTTCATATGGATCTAAAACCAATAGTTTTCGTCGCCAGTAGCAATCTGGCAGCGGAATGCTGCTTGGGTCCATCAGTTTCTAGATGACGGGCAAGAACCGGCGGAGACTGTCGCTGGTTGATTGTTGTTGTTTTCAGTCAAAGCACGCCTAACTTTTGAATCTTTCCCGTCGAGTGCAGGTGACGCTTTATTATACTGTGAGAGTATTCCATTATCTCTGCCAATTCCCTCATCGTTTGTCGTGCATCCTCATGAATTATCTGATTCAGTCGCTCCTCGTCGAAGGGAACGGAGAGTGCGAGGCGATGCGTGTCTTTGAGGTTGAAATTGCAGTCTTTGAATCGCTTACACCAATATTATAAGCCGTCCACAGAGGCATCACTTCGCTTCTTCGCCATACACTCCACAAATCTCTCGAGCAGCTTCTGATGTTTTGCCACCTCGATTAAACCCGAAAAGAGGAACGTTTCGAAAATACTCTTTTCTCTAGAGTCGACACTCCACTTCAATGGCTTGAAAAAAGGTACTGTACATAAGAAAAAAAAAACAAAAACACTTACTTTGCATAGCACTTAATTCTCTATCGAATAACATAAAACCAGTGACAAAATATTTTATTTCCCAAGCAAAATTTCACTCAAAAAAAAAAAAAAAAAATGCCAGGCCTTATGGATCAATCTTAGATTTTTCAACTAGTCTCCGTTTCAATTTAAATACTTCTCATAGCGCTCCATAAACTTTACTGTACCTTCTGCCCACCGAGTTGTAGTTTATTGAACCAATGGCTACGGACATCTTTCAGGTCGTTGTCATTTGTGTAGTGCCTTCCGAAAAAAAAAGAATGCCGTAGTTTGGGAAATAGATGAGAATCATTCGCGCTGTAAGGTGGAGTGTTAAGAAAACTTCCCACTTTAAGTGCCGAAGCAAATGCTTTGTCGAGACATCAGAATTAAAATGGCGAAGACAGCTGAATGTGAGGAGGGTTGTCGTGAAGTAGCACAATGTCGTTGACAGCAGTACACGTCACTTGTTTAGAATGGCGCGGCGTAGTCGCTGAAGGGTCGGACAATAGACGGCTGCATTAATCGTCTCTCCTCTAGACATAAAGTCGATGAGTGGGACGCTCTTTCGATCTCAAAACACTGTGGCCACAATCTTTTGGCGCCCCGGTATTTACCTTGCGTGTTTTGATTTTGTTGATGCCGTTCCACTGACGGGCGCTCTGTTCATGCAAAACGCAAGTCTCGTCAGCAGCAACTCTGCTGTTCAGAAATTCCTTGCCAGCCTTGTCATACTGTGTAACAGAATAAAGTGCAGCTCCCATTCGTTGTTTCCTGTGTTTATCTGTCAATGGTCGTTGAACCCTGTTGGAACACACTTTTCTGTATCCCAAATCACCGCTAGCAATGTGATAGAGAACAGAACGTTAAATTTCTGGAAAACAAAAGGTCAGTCCCAACGCAAAACGTCCTTCCTGTAATGCTGAACAGTATCCTCATTCCTTGATTTGAGTTTTTTTGGTCACAACTGGAAGTCGACGTTTGCGTTCCTGATCGTAAATTTATTTTCGTCTCCTATTAGACACAATGCTACATTTTAGAATTATAGTCTCATTATTGACATTCACATCAATTTCATTTATGTGTCTGTAGATTTCTATAGTGCGAACTTTTTCCATTCATAAACTATATGTATGATGCTTACTTTTGACGGGGTTGCAAATTTTGTCACGTATTTTATATTGAATTAATGAACAGTGAACGACCCTTTCTGCTCGGTGTTAGCGTCATAGTGGCTGCTACGATTAGGAATGTCTGTGACGTAGCGGCAGGATGTCACAAGAATTAGCTGGCTCATTAGATTGTTAGACTGTCTCTCGTAGTTTCGTTTTGCTTGCAGGGTCGTACTTTGTCCGTAGACTGTATTGCACAAGTTGTGTTCTGCACTTCGTTTTGGTGTTGTTCAACAACAAGAACAACAACAAAGACTTTCCAATTCATCTTGACTATTTAAGCAGTAGGAGAACCCGGGGCACGTTTACGCACGGGGTACCTTTTTTGATAGAATCTTTCTTGATAGAGCGCTACCATCTGCTCAAGTTCCGTAGTGCCAGCTGCTGAAGTCTGTCACAAACGTCACAACACATGTTGAGTGAACGTCTTAGCGCTAAGAACATATTTACTTTTTTGTGTAAGGTGAGTAAATTCTGTAACTCAAATACCGAGGCTCCTAGGGAGCGAATTGTTTGTCCATCCTTACGCCGTGTCAATTATATCCACCATCGAGGAATACGTTAGGCCACTGGCGCTTTTTACACTAGCCCGGTCGAGAGTCTCTAGCAGAAGCTGCTGAACTACCGTTGTCATACCGGCATGACGGTCTCCTCAGCAGACACGCATGCGGTTTGTCTGCCTTCCCCGGCCACCCATCCTATTCCCTCCTCTTTGATGACTCCCTTGACCGCCAGTACGAAGCGCGCCTTGCTTCTTTACTACCTCCCGGAGTTCGCTTTCGGCTACTGCTCCGGCAGCGTAACTTCACGCTACCTGCCACGTTCCAAGTGGATGTGAATCCTTCACCACCTTGGCTCCGTGCGGGGCCGTGTTCATCATTGACTTTATTCGCTTCCCAAGGAAACTGAAAGTTTCTCGACATTTTCATGCCACTTCGCGATAGCATCTTCGTGTACCCTCATGGCTGTAAGACTGACCGTGGTGTCGGGTGCGCCTTCGTCATTGGCAACGAACGTATTCGGTATCGGCGTCCAGAACATTGCTCAATATTTACAGCAGAACTCTTGGCCCTCTACCAGACCACCCAGTAAATCCGATAAGGACTTTTTGACTGTGTCATATGCTCCAATTCAGCCAGTGCCCGTCAGAACTTCTGTGTGATGTACACAGTCCGTCCCTTAGCACAGCGGGTCCAAGAAAGCTTCCACTTGCTAGCTGTTGAAGGAGGCACTGCTGTGTTCATCGGGTGCCGAGCAGCGCAAGCTGTGTGACGGTCACAAAGGGGCGGCGTTTTTACATCGCACCGTTGTGAACGTATTGCGGAATTGTCGTGTCGATAGGTTGACAGGGTGAAATAGGACTCAGGAGAGCCTCCGCAGAATAGCTGGGGATAGGATGGATAGCGAAGGGAACGATGAAGACCCAGGGCCTCAGACGCAGGGGCCCGAGCGAGAGCAGGCCGGCCTCCCGCGAGCTGTACGTCCGCGGCCTTCCAGGCAAAGAACTACCAATAGGGCTGAGGTAGATCTCGCGAGTAGGTCTGAGCCGAACACCACCAACACACAGGAAACAGATGTCAAAAGTGCACTCAGACAACAAATCCAGAAGCTACAACAGGCACAACAAGACAACAACATGGCGACTTCCCGCCAAAACCAACCAACCAATCACGACGCACCACGACAGGACACAGAGCAAAACTCGCCCAATGAAGACACAAATCAAACATACGATGATGACAACATTTCACAGTACTACCGCTCTTCAGAATCTGAGTCATCTGAGCGAGAAGAGATGGTACAAGACGATGGGGAAGGGGATTTCCAAACCCCTCCCCCACGGAAAACAGCAAAACGGAAGAACACTGAAGACGACACAGCACTGAACAAACAATTCACCATTCAAGCAGAAAACCGATTTGAACCTCTCTCACCTCCAACGCAACGAAGCAATACTATCAGAAATCCAGCAACTGCAACCCAACCAACTCCATCATCATCAAACGCACCTCAAGCCATCCCAAAGTAACTAAGGATCCCGCCCATTACTATCCAGTACAAAGGCCACTACCTAACGCTCAACGCAGCATTGAAAAAGCACATGAAAGGACCAATACAGGCTATCCATAAAGGAGACTGTTGTATAGCTAGAGAAGGCCGAAATGCACGCCATAAGCTCACGCAGGATGGCATGAGGTCTGAAACAGGATACGTAATGAATGCTATAAAGAAAAGTACGTAGCTTCTGGAATACTTAATTTTAATCCATCATTTGTATACATCGTTCTTGATGAGACATGCTTCATACGATAACTATCAATTGCTATGGCGCCTTGATAGGTCGTAGCCATTGACTTAGCTGAAGGCTATTCTAACTATCTTCTCTGCAAATAAACGAGGCTTCGTCAGTGTTGCATCGCTAGCTAAGTCGTCCGTACAACTGGGGCGAGTGCTAGTAAGTCTCTCGAGACCTGCCGTGTGGTGGCGCTCGGTCTGCGATCACTGACAGTGGCGACACGCAGGTCCGACATGTACTAATGGACCGCGGTCGATTTAAAGCTACCACCTAGCAAGTGTGGTGTCTGGCGGTGACACCACAGAGACACTATCAAATATCACTTTCACTCAATGAAAGACCAACGGACAGCACTCGACTTCTTTCATCATCACAACATTTGCAATTTTACTCATCAACCGCAAAGTGAAAGACGCCTAAAAGTAGTGATAAAAGGTTTACCAGAAACAGTCACAAAAGCAGAAGTAGACAAAGATTTACGATACCTCAACTTCAAGCCAAGAAACGTTCATCAATACAAGAAAAGGGACAATAATACAAAACATTTACGACCCATGGATGTCTTCTGCGTAACACTTGACACAAAACCAGAAAACGACGTCATTTACCACGTCCGCTACATCCTTGCCACAAAGGTGACAATTGAATCTTATCAAAATAAAGACGGTCCACCACAATGTAAAAAGTGTCAGGGTTTCCTTCACACCGCAAACTATTGTTCTCTGCCGACTCGCTGTGTCCGCTGCGGTGGCACCCATAGAGCAAGAGAATGCAGCCTACCAGTAAATGCAACATCACACTGTGTAAACTGCAAACAAGATGGCCACCCCGCGTCCTTTCGCGGCTGCGAAGAATTCCAGAAAGCAATACGCATTTAACAAGCCCAACGACCAAGAACCACCACTCCAACAGTAGCAACAGTTCAACCAGGCATAAAGAACACACCATTGCCAACTCCAGCCGAAGCCAGCCGCAGAGGACGCAAAACATGGGCATATCTCCAGACAAATCAGGAATCACCCTCAACTACCCAGACACAACAGGCACCAAATTCAGCCTCAAACCAAACAACTGGACCTGCTTCCTTCCTCGACTTCCTAAACCATATTAAAAACTTCTGGCAAAACGCTCAGTGGACGGACATCATATCAATCATCACCACCACATTTCAGCAATTTATGACTGCACCAGACATACTATCAAAAATAATGGCAATTGTCGGTGGAGTAATGAAATTCTTTGGTACCGACAATGGAAATTAGACCTACCAGGAAACAAAACCTACGTTTTTGTAACTTTAACGCCTCAGGAATACACAACAAAAAAGACCTATTAAATGAATTCGTGGAAGAAAACAAAATCGACATACTATTTGTTACTGAAACACATTTACGTCCAACACAATCTTTTAAACTCAGGAATATGGTATGCCACCGAACAGACCGAACCAACCGACAGGGAGGCGGAACGGCCATCTTCATTCGCTCACATATACGACACAATCCTGAAATTACGCCATAAATGACATCATTAGAAGCCACAATAGTAAAAATAGAAACAGTACAAGGAAAAATAACCCTGGTGGCTACATACCTCAGCCCCAGATAACAACAACAACAAAATCTTACTGGCCGGCGACTTAAATGCAATAAACACCACGTGGAATGCCCGACGAAACAATGCACGCGGAAACACACTATATAACCTACAAGGACGACTGAATGCTGCAATTTCCGCTCATGAAGATACTACCCACATTCCATTCAATCACCGAAACCAACCGGACGTCCTAGATATCTGCATAACCAAGAACCTCAATCCCGACCTGCATCTCCGAACCTTTCAAGATCTCACCTCCGACCATCTACCTGTAATCGGCCACATCGGTAACGCAATAGAACCGCCTCACCCACGACACAAAACCACAATAAATTGGGACCAATTCCAGAGATGGTTAAACAAAAACATTCGTCCCACACTAGACCTAACAACCACTCCAAAAATAGAAGAAGCCATCGGCTCTCTAACAGACAAAATTAAAACAGCCTATAAGAAAGCATCTACAACAAACATATTTCCTGAGACAAACGTTCACACTCTGCCACCACTTATACAAGATCTCAAGTGCCTCAAAAACGCAGGTAGACGCCGATGGCTCCAAACACGCAACCCGGAAGACACAAGACAATTAAACAGACTCAAAAAACAAATACATCACCGTGTACAAGAATGGAGAGCCGAAGTCTGGGAAGACCGAATGAGCACCCTGCAACTCCGAAACAAAGACGACTGGAAACTAATTAAAAACCTGCGACGCACAAAAACACATAAACTGGCCTTACTGCGCAACAACAACCTCATCTTCGACGCCCTCAGCCAGGAAGAACTGTTTGCAGGTACCTACGAACAACAAAATACAATAGAACCTCAAGAAAACCAACAACCTGGCATACTGCAATATCAACAACATGTGACAGCTACAGCCCAGAATATACGTCAGACACCAGCTCGCGACCTACCAGAACTAACCACTCCTGCGGAAATAAAAATAATTATCAATCGACTCGGCACAAACTCCGCTCCTGGACCGGACCTGATCTCCAACATTAAACTCCAGAACCTGCCTAGAAAGCCTTTAGTCCTACTGACAAGAATCATCAACGCCTGTTTAATCAACCATTATTTCCCACAAGCATGGAAGATCTCCAAAATAGTACCTACCCCAAAACCTGGAAAAGACCTGAAACAACCACATAATTACAGACCGATAAGCCTACTCCCAACAATGTCAAACCTACTGGAACGCATCCTGCTCCCAAGAATTCGACAACCATTACTTGACGGCAACATCATCCGACAAGAACAATTCGCATTCCAAGAAAAACTGTCAGCAGAACTCCAGGTCCTCCGTATTACAGAATATATTACTGAAAACATGAACCTCTCCAAGTATACAGCCGCAGTTTTTCTAGACGTCGAGAAAGCATACGATAAAGTATTGAAGGACAACCTTGTTGCGAAACTAAAAGACCAGACCGACATACCTGAATGCTATATCAAAATGATTGATAGTTTTTTACACGACCGGAGATGCTTTGTACAGATAGATAGCAAACGATCAGCACACAAAGTACTACAAGAAGGAATACCGCAAGGTTCGGTACTTTCGCCAACCTTATTTACCGTGTATGTAAACGACATCCCGAAAACAGAAACCTCGACAATAGAGCAATTCGCAGAGGATACAGCACTTCTAGAAACGCACAGACGACTATCAACAACAATAAATAGACTACAAAAACAAGTTGACTACACAGAAAAATGGGCCAAACTAAACAAGATCAAAATAAACCCAGAGAAGACAGTCGCCATCATATTTACACGCCGTCGACCACAAATCCACGACCAAATCGAGTTAAACGGAACGCAAATACCATGGACAACATCTGCAAAATACCTTGGCGTAACAATAGACAATAGAATTTTATTCAAGCAACACATAGAACAAAAACGACAACGCATGTCAAAAACCATCCACGCAATTTACCCTCTTCTGGCCAGCAAAAAAATGTTTCAAAGAACAAAACTAAACATATTCAAAGCAATAGTCCAACCAATGATGCTCTACGGCTGCTCGTCGTGGGGCATAACCAGGAAACCACTTCAGACACTTCAAAACAGATGCTTGAAGCTCATTCTTAACGCCCCATGGTGGACGAGTACTAATCAAATACACGAAGAACTAAACATGCCGACAGTGGACAACCAAATCAACACCTCTACAAGAAGACGCATCGAAAAAATAGAGAGGCTCAGACCTACCAGACAGCAATTACAAGAATTGGCAACTGTAGAACCAGCCCCTTGGCACAAAATAAGAGTTCCGCTATCCATATTACAATACAACTAAGAACCAAGATGCAAATCAAATCGGAAAGATCGCAACAAAACAACGAAGCAACAATAAGTATATATAAAATACCAAGACTGTGGGCCCCAAGGACCAATAAACCGTGCCCAAAGGCTCTCAAATGGATAGAAGGTGTCCCATTTTTTCAAATAAATGGTGTCCCCAGTAAGAAAACCTACCCCGCTCACTTGAGGGACCAACCTCCTCCGGAGATAGAGCCCTAGCCAACGCTATGTTCATGTGGGCTTCTGGTCACTTCGATCTGACGCGAAATGAGGCCGCTGACTCTGCTGCCAAGTCTGCTGTCCTACGTCGCCCCACTAGCTCATCCATTCCTTCGGATGATTTCTGTTTTGACAACTGTCAGCAGGTGGTTTCACTTCGGCGTCACCACTGGTCTTGTCTTCACGGAAACAAGCGCCGGTGAATTAAATCTCTCCCAATAGCTTGGCCGATCTCCTCTCGGCCCTCTCGCCACGAGGAAATCACTTTAGCTGAATTGCGTATTGGTCACTTTCCGTTTAGCCATCGCCATTTGTTAATTGATTATCCCCCACAACTATGTGCTTATTTTTGTCAACCATTTAAGGTTCTCAAATTTCCTGGCCGAATGCCCTTTTCTTAACCGTGTATGTTAGCCATCAGAATTATCGGCCGTTTTAGGGAACAGCGCTTGGGCTGTCGACCGCGTTTTACTTTTTATCCGTCGTAGCATTGTGGCGAAGAACATTTGATCTTTGGTTCGTGACGGCTGCCTCTGCTCTGTACTATGTTGACCTTTCTCCAAGAGCAACTCTTTGTTTTTAGTTCTATTTCCTTCCGTCAATTGGCTTAAGGTGTAGACGTATTCAGCTTCTTTTTCTTATTAGTGTTCCAAGGTTATGACATTGGCGCTTATGACTTCAATTGGTTTTGTGACCTAAAATGAAAAAAAAAAATGGGGTGAAGTGAGAATGGACAAATATATGTTCGTTTACAGGAGATTATTCTACTTTGCAAAGTACTTTATATAATTCGAACACCCAAATGTATCTATTGCATTTTAGCAACTTTTCAAACATGGCAAAGGGGTACTTTGAGGCAGTTCTGTTGGGACACGTTTAGGCACTATTTTGCATTGCTGTCCTAGCTAATGCCGCAGTCAAGGAAACTTTAAGACAACAGAAATGAAAAGGCAGCCTTAAAACGTCATGGAACAGGAGAACTATAGGTAGGAATTGCTGAAAAAGGTATTTGAACCTAATGCATCTCAAGCAGAAAGAATTAATTCTACGAGAGGGAAGACTGATACGGGCAAGGGATGTTGTTCATTTTTGGAACACAACCTACGTCCAGCTTAGAGACAGAAGTGATGACACTTTCTGCAGGTCCTTACTATCATTTTGAAGAACAATGCTCAAGCACGTACAGTACAATCTCTTACTGATTTGTTTGACTGATAGGGTAGCTAAGTGCTATACCACCTACTGCACTCCCCTCGTAAGTTCAACTCGATTTCTAAACTGGAGGAAACACTTCACGCCATTCGCTTCAGAACTGCTACAAATTCGTCGGGCAATACACCGCTCCGCTCGAACTGTCAACACAACTGGCACTGCTAAGAATATCCTACGACTTCCACATCGCTGGCAACGGATTATACACAATGCTGGTGACTACTTTGAAGGTCAGTACAACTTTCAAACACGTATCTATTTTGTACGAGCTCTAAATAAATAGATGCCACTATTTAAGTTCCAACCCTGATAATCTGCAGCAGTCTGATGAAGAGGATGAAAATTGCCTTTGTATTTACTGTTAGAAACGGTACAATCAGTCAAAAGGAAATCAAGAAAGGATATAGTGCCTTCGATGTAAAAGGTGGGCCCATGAGTGTCCCACAGGAAACACGTTAGTTTTTGTCAGCATAAACTGCACCTCGAATAGAGGTGGAATTTCGCCAAGAAGTAGTTTACTGCCAGTAACATTTTGTACTTTAGCATGTTCATCATTCTAAGCAAGGCAGTAATATTGCTCATTGCCAATAAAAAATATTTTGAAAAGTTTAGTGTAGTGTTTTGTAGACTCGGTATTGTGTTCTTTGATATGTGGAAACGTGCCCCTATAGATGCGTACACTTGCCCCGCAACAGGGTCGGTTATGCACTCGGTTTGAGCCTGTGTAATATTAATTTGCACTGTTAATTGTACTGTCGAGTTAGAATTATATGTGCTAAGCTATATTTTAATAACACTCTATAAATCTGAAATATTTCAATCACAATAAATCTAACCAAAATAATTAAAAAATTTCTGAAACGAAATCCGCTTAAATGTGTCCCAGTTTCCCCTACTTGCTTCATATGAGCAACTGTTCCCGTAATCACATCTTCTCTATTATGTTGTCAAGTATAACACTAAACAATTTCAAACACAATAAATCTTACCAAGGTAATTTAAAAAATTCTGAAACGAAATCCGCAAATTTGTCCCAGTCTCCCCTGCTTGCATCATATTAGCAACTGTTCTCGTAATCACGTCTTGCCTATTATGTTATCAAGTACCTGTTCTTCCAGTAATCCGGCACCTGTCCTTCAAGAAATCCGCCTTGGAGAGCACATCACTCTTACAGACTTGAAAGACTTTTAAATTCTGCAGAGCACCAGACTCTGATAATAAATGACCGTCACCTTCCTGAAGGGACTGCAGCGGGACATTCACAATCATGTGAAATGTGAAAGGCTAAGGAGGAAGAGAGTTGTATACTCTCTTTCCTTAAAGTCTAAACGCGGTTCTTGTACGTGACAGGAAGCAGATGTGCAGCGTCTTCTTCGACAAGGGAAGGTGAAAGCAGTGTCGCCTGTTTGCCCTGTGTGTACCTTGTTTTCTGATTTCAAAAATGGTCCAAATGGCTCTGAGCACTATGGGACTTAACATCTATGGGCATCAGTCCCCTAGAACTTAGAACTACTTAAACCTAACTAACCTAAGGACACCACACAACACCCAGTCATCACGAGGCTTTTCTGATTTCCATACCACACTCGTACCCTAGTGTTTCCAACAATTCATGTGTAACTCTAAGGCGAGCAAAGGTGTTTCTACATATTTTTATTCTAAAAGCACTGCTCCATGATTCCTGCAATTGTTCGAAGTAGCACCTTATTAAATATTGTATTAGTATATTAATAATATACACCAATGTTCAGAAAAAAAACAGAACACCCTGAATGACTAGAGATGGGACGTTCATATTCCCAGGACATGTACGTACGTATGTTCTGTAGAAGTAATAAGAGTTTCAGTCACCTCGGTTCAGAATGTGTCCTGCTGCGTAGTAGGCACAGGGTCCACCATGGGACCCGATAAATTGTTTTATTCATGATGGTATCGAAGCGTATAAGGCGGGAATGGTGCCCATGCTGCATTCACCTTGTTCCAAAGTTCATCTGTGGTGGTTGGCGTCGGGTCACAGCGCTGCCCCTCTCATTTCGCAATATCCCTCACATATTCTATTTCCGAAAGGTCTGGTGATCTGGTGGACCAGGGCCAAAAGCTGACGTCCTATGATACCAAGAAGGCAACAACATGTTGTCATGCGTTGTATTGCAGAAAAGTGGATGTCATGCAGGAAGAGTACGGTTACGGGTCGCAGGATGTCATTCACGTAGGTCACACTGGCCACTGGTCTCTGGACACGCACCAACTGCGATTTCTGGTTGTACCTAGTAGCAACCCACATCATCAGGTGTTGAGTTGTCTTGAATGCAGTCACCGTGATGCCGCTACCACTGTCCACGGCGCCGGCCGAAGTGGCCGAGCGGTTCTCCGACTTCCAATTAGACAATTTGTGGAAAAATTGTTTACCTTGTTAGTCCTAGTTTCAAACTTTGTCTGACAGAAAACGTAGGCATGAAGGAGTCTGTAAAAGCAATTATTCGCTATTATAGCTAACTTTTTAATCCATTTGATACCTGAATTCTCTATATTGATTCTGACAGTTTTGTTATTTCTCTTGTTATTTACTGTCTCAATGTCATCCGTGAAAATAAAATTAAAGGCAGTTGGATTAGGTTCCAGATCTATAAACTGTGATTTAATATTCTGCGCCGCTAAATAAATTTTGAAGGTTGTATTCTTTACGTAAAACAGAGTATCGGTTTCAGTCCTAGAACTGACGATAAACTTCAGAAATACAATTACAGAAAAGTGGGATATCGATTATGGCTCCTCACCATCAACAATAGTTGTTACCCATAGTTTCGTATTTGCTATTTTACCGTCGTTACCCTTTAGAGACCAACCTGATCTTTCCACAATGCCATTTTTGACTTGCTTCTTAATATGTCCTATAACCACAGATTTGTTGAAAATATTAACTGTTAAATACGCTATTCCACAAATTAAAAAATCCAGTTATTCTTCAAATCTTGAAACTTACTACCGTTGACTTTCACTGGAGAAAAGATACATAATAATAAAATGAAATCAAAGATTAGAATGTCAAAGCATAGCGTGAATGGTTAAAATGATATGAACTAAAAATCATCTCCTTGTCTAAAACACGTTACCTCTCAAAAATTTTTACACCTCTGATGTTGCCCGCAGCTCGTGGTCGTGCGGTAGCGTTCTCGCTTCCCACGCCCGGGTTCCCGGGTTCGATTCCCGGCGGGGTCAGCTATTATCTCTGCCTAGTGATGGCTGGGTGTTGTGTGATGTCCTTAGGTTAGATAGGTTTAAGTAGTTCAAAGTTCTAGCGGACTGATGACCTCAGATGTTATGTTCCATAGTGCTCAGAGCCATTTGAACCTGTCCACGGCGAACAAAAATGTGGCCTTCATTTCCAAACAAACAAAACTTCTATTCTTCGGGAAACACTATCTGACGCCATTCCTGTCGCCAGTGACATCGTTCCACACACCATTGACGTCTGGGATGTTTCTGCACATTCGTCAAAAGTAGGCGGAGAAGTGGACGACGTGTACGCTACGCGTATCAAAATGAACTGCGACGGCCTATCAACCCTGATGGTATGCGATGTGTTCCATTATTCCACTGCTGTGGCAGAGCCGAGGAGGATGCAGGTATGTCCTGTAATGCCATTCGGATGAGGTGTCGAACCTCTCAGCGGGTAGGGAGAGGAAGGTGGGAGGGGTGCGACCTGACCCATCTCGTCGTGTTCTACGGCCTTCCGTGAACCATTCTACAAACATCCGTTGCACATGAATGCATCCCGTTCTCTCATGGCGATAATTCGTGCTCTTTCAACTCACGGATTTTATGGTACGGTTAGCGCACACGTCTGCGATGCATCCAGCACGTCTCCTCAAGTCACACTGATTGCTAGCCAGCTCATGGAACACTTCGGCTAATGAATGTTTTCTGGCTGTGGCGAATCTAATGGAGAATTAGAAACATTGTAGAATACGTTTGGCAGCTATGTCGCCGCCGGCCGAAGTGGCCGTGCGGTTAAAGGCGCTGCAGTCTGGAACCGCAAGACCGCTACGGTCGCAGGTTCGGATCCTGCCTCGGGCATGGATGTGTGTGATGTCCTTAGGTTAGTTAGGTTTAACTAGTTCTAAGTTCTAGGGGACTAATGACCTCAGCAGTTGACTCCCATAGTGCTCAGAGCCATTTGAGCCATTTTGAGCTATGTCGCCGTTTATTTCCTAGGTTGATGCAGAATTATCCTACTAAATTTACTCGCTAATACCAGTATTTTGTTATTTCGATAACCATCCCGAATGATTGCCACATAAGCGGTGACATAAAGGTGGAGAATTCACGTATTTGAGTCCAGAAAGCTCTATGCAACAGGAACTGCAGATCATTTTGCCATTTTCATTGCAAAATTGCCGGCTTATTCATGCCTGGGGTAATAATAGAGAGCTGTTTGCCTGGGTTGTCCGCTAGCGTAGTCAAAGGTGTTTGCTACTGAAACACGTATGTAACATAGCAGCGATGGCGAGGCACTCTAGCATCTGTGACCAGAGAGTATGCGCTTGACCGCGCGAGTGTTGCGAGCGGTTCTCAGTCTGTCAGTCAGTCGTTGCGAGTCTGTAGCCCTGTTTAGTTGCGTGCAGTACTCTGTCAGTAGTGGTCGCGAGCAGTAGCTCTGTTCAGTGGCGTGCAGTACGCTAGTAGTCGTCATGCAGAGCGGTCGGTCAGTGGTAGCAGTCCAGTGGGATTGCGTGATGTGGTCTGGCGACAACACTGGTCAAGATGCTGAATGAGGTATACTGTTAATTAAGATAATCATCGGATAATGTAAAGTTTAATTATTGTAACTAATTTTCAACAAGTGCCCCCAATAATAACTTTGATTTCAAAAGCAATTTTACATAAAATTTTCATTTAATTGAAGTAACTATCTCGTTCCACTTCCCCTAAACAGAAGTTTCAGTTTTCAATTAGATTACAAAAAAAAAAAGGGGAATATTATTATTTGCAATGCGGTTCCTCCAAGCGGTGCGCAACAACAAGAGCAGAAATTTGACTAGGTGTTGTAATGAGGTAAGAATTTTAATTTTGATTTTTTGCACAGGGCCAAAGACCGATATTTCGGTTTAATTGAATCATTATCACTGAGATTTTCTTATCACTGAATGGACTTTAATTTTTTATGAAGAACTTATACTTGAGTCAGATTGCGATTCTCACTTTTATTGTCATTAAAGTTAATTGCAGGGAGGTTACGTTTAGCTCCCATTTCTATTAAGTATTGTCTTTACATTCAAAAAAAAAATTTGTGGGGAGGTTACACTTGGCGACACCCAGTCCAGGATCGAATTTCGTTGAGAGTCTTTTGAGCGACAGTCAGATATCTGCTCTTATTTGCTTAGATATAATTAGGATTTGGCGCTACGCTTTTATTAACTTGTGACTTTCTTTCTACAGGTCAACGGCAATTTTTGCTCTATTGTATTTGTGTGTTGCCTTTGCATTTGTGCTTATTTGTTTTTGAATAATTGTGACTACTGTAAAAATGCCGCGAAAGACTGTGAATAGTGTATCGCGAGGTATTACGAACGAAACTACCGATTTAAACAACTTTACCGATAGGACATGTGACACGCAGTGTAATGATGACAATCCTGCGTTCACTAACAATCAGTGCATTCCAACCACTAGTGATGACTTTTACCCTGATAATGAACAAACGAACTCAATTGTCTCGTCTGTTAATTTGACGACAATTGATGACGCAGAACGCTCTATAGTAATGAGCGCTGCCGAGCTTAACACACCCGATTTAGAAAATCCAAGTAATGTACAGACAAATTTTTCGAATGAAAATGGTCAGTGTAGTGAAAGTACGACGGATTTATTTAATTCCGAAATAATGTCTGACAGTGTATGTCTAACTGGCAAACCTTTTTCTAAATCTCAGAATAACCAAATGGTTACAGTAAGCGAGAAAGTTCCAGATCCACCACTAAACAGCACAGAGAGTATAAACGCTAACTTTGGCTTTGAACAAATGATGGCAAGATTGCTACAACAACTATTTAGTGAACAGAACAAGAAACTAGACAAACTTATTGAACGGATCGGACAACAGAGTGAAAGTTTCGACAACCATTACAAACAACTTAGCGAAACAATTGATAAAAGTTTCGAACTCACAAACGAAAAACAAGACGATCTTAAAGAACAGAACAAACAAGTTAGTGAGCAGATTACAGCTGTTACCGTGCAATGTCGGGACAATAAAGTACAATTACGTGTAGATACTAAGACTTGTGCTAATAACAGTAATGAAGAAGTTGGCACTGTTGCACAAGAATTAAGTAGCACACGTGTAGACACAACAGAATCACATAAAGACGGGATTATTGCAGTCACCGAACAATGTTCAGCAAACGAAACACAGATACACGAAATTAATGCAATCACTGAACAATGCCCTAAAAACGCAGTACAGATTCGCGACGAAGTTAATTTAGAGTCAGTGGAAGTTTCACACACTCCGAATACGGAAGTCAATAATAAAAGTGAACGACAGAACAACCAAAATGTCGCAAGTTTTCAAGTAACAGAATTAAAAACTATTTCAGTCACCAATACGTCACAGAATCCGCCACGTTATGAGCATTTGTCAGAGTCACGCAGCGTGTATAATGTGAACAATTTACAGAGACTACGCGAATTAAAATCTGAAAAGCTACGCGACTTAAAATCTGAAAAGTTACGTAACTTGAAGTACGAAATGACACAGACAAACAGATTCACACACAAACTCGAACGTGTTTTTAAATTCAATGACGAGTACGTAGATTTCGAGCAATTTGCATTTGTAAGAAAATGTAAAGAACTTAATAATGACAGCGTACAGGTACACGCTTTGCACTGTATACGACAATTTATCTTTGTACATTCACCGCTATTACCTGTAATGCAAAAGCTAGCTTTGAACCAGATGCGACAATTTATTTTTGTATTTTCATCAGCATTGCCTATAATGAAGAAACTAGAATTAGCACGGATACAACAATTTGCCTTTGGAATTTTACCGGCATTGCCCGCAACGCAAAAGCTGAAATTTATTTGCAGTGCGTAATAGACCTCAGGGGATTCATTACGCTTTAATGAATATGTGCCGTAGCGAGCATAGGGCCCCGAGCTGTAGTAGTGCTGTTTCATCTTTAGTTTTCTGCACTGCAGCCTTCTCTTCTACTATCCTTTATATCTATCAAAACTGCTCTTTAACTATTGCTCTATCTAGAATTAAGAAACATGTAATGAATACCCGATAAGACAACTTTTACCGACTGTGACAATTTTATTAAGCACTCCCGTAATGACAACTACCGCCGTAACTTTATTAACAGATAAAATCGTAATCATCAGTATGTACAAAATTCTCGGCAGTCGCAACCACATTTTTGTAACAATAGATGTTTTTCACCACAATAGCATGAAAGTCAACCGCTTAGCATACCTAACCAACAATGCAGTCTACAAGGTCAACCAGGCTTTAATGTTTCGCCGCGTGCACGTATAGTCCCAGCTCCAACAAATAGTAACGCATGGCAGCAAAGAAATAACTACGTACAGACAACACACTATTTCAACTCGTATCGCAATGCGCCGTATAGAAATTACTATCATGACAGACGTAAAAAAAAAATGATGAGCACAATTTTCAGCGTACATTTAATAACAGTCGATCTTTTCAGCAGCAAGAACATCAGCAACAACACATTATCATGAATGATCCAGACAATAGGTGCCATCCATAGCGTAATACGTCAGGAAGAGTTAACAGAACAGTTCAAATAGTCGAAATGCCACAGCATCTTCCCGTAAATAATAGCACGTACGACAGAATTTGACCAGACACAGTACAGATTGCATATTTCAGTAACGTAAGCACTAATTTAGACACGCAGAATGTTATTCACGAAAATGTAATTGCTTTTGACGAAATCAGAGACACTCTTTTGCAGGAAAGACCATTTGTTCAGAAATCTAGTTCACATCCTGTTATCAAAATTAAGATTGGTTCATCGAAATTCTCAGCAGTAATTGATTCCGGCTCACCTATATCTGTAATAAATGAGGAGACTTTCAACGAGTGCAACAAAGAGAATACGTATCCGACATTACCATTAGGCAAAACAAAATTGAAAGGAGCAGTACCGAGTAAAGGTGTAGACGTTAAATTACAGACACATTTATCATTTTATATCGCAGGTCATACCTTCCACTCAAATTTTTGGATTGTTCCTTTATTGACAACAGACGTAATTTTAGGTACGAATTTTCTGGTACAACACGACGCAGTCATTGATTTTCAGAATTCTTATTTAATGTTAAAGGATGAAAATATTCAATTTGCTATAGAATTTCAGCACTCACTATCTGCGGAAGAGCAAACAATTAATCGCACGGAGGTCATTTCCACGTCGCGTAACATAGACTGTAATCCCACATTGTTGACTACGACGTAATGCAAATGATTTCCGATAAAGCTAGACAAAGCAGTGCAACTACAGACGACGAACGAACGCAATTACACAAAATTCTTTTACAGCAAGCTCCAGTTTTCGACAACATTCCTGGTACTATGTCCGGATTTATGTACGAATTTCAAGTCAAACAGCACGATACATTTAAAGCAAAGCATTATCCCATTCCATATATTCACAGAGAACAAGTTAAAAAAGAATTGCAGGATATGCTCGGCCAAGGAATTATAGAACCAGCAGTTAGTCCGTACATAAACCCGTTGCATATTGTTAAGAAAAAAGATGGCTCACTTCGCCTTGTACTTGATTCACGTCACATTAATGACATTATTATTAACGAAACAGATCGACTGCAGACACTAGAGGAACTTTTACAGAAATTTCATGGTACAGCTATTTATTCTACACTAGATTTGAAATCGGGATTTTGGCATATTCAACTTCATCCGAATTGCAGAAAATACACAGCATTTCTTTGTTTTGGCGACTGTTATCAATTTTGCAAATTACCGTTCGGCTTAACTATTTCTTCTGCAGCTTTTATTCGCGGTTTGAACACAATACTTCCGACAGAACTTAAGGACAGAATTACGACGTACGTAGACGATATTCTTATCGCAGAAGCTAACTGGTCTGAACACAATCTGATTCTTGAACAACTGTTACAAACTTTTCGTGCACAAGGACTTACAGTTAACCTCAGTAAATCGCACTTTGGTAAAACTTCTATAAAATTTCTTGGACACGTGATTTCAGCAGAAGGCATTGCACCTGATCCGGAAAAACTTCAGGCTCTACGTGACATTACTGTTCCTACGACAAAGAAACAACTACGCAGTTTTTTGGGCTTAATTAACTTTTTTCGTAAATTTATTCATTATTCCGCTTTAGACACGCCTAGACTATGCCAATTAACAGGTAAAAACACTATTTGGTCTTGGGATAAGCAAGCACATTCTGAATTCATGAACTTGAAACATGCTCTGTTGAATGCTCCACTGTTATCGCACCCCGATCTTACTAGAAAGTTTTCCATTGCTACCGACAGTTCCAACACCGCTTTAGGCGTACACATTTTCCAGGAAATTGAAGAAGATGGTTCTACTGTAATTAAAAACATCGCATTTGCAAGTCGCATTTTGTCACCTGCTGAACGAAATTATTCCGTTACAGAATTGGAAACATTATGTGTTGTATGGGCTTTTACGAGATTTAGGCACTTTCTTTATGGCAGACATACCACCGTCTACACAGACCACAGAGCAATACAATTTTTGCTTTCAGCTAAATTTACTCACGACAGATTAAGCAGATGGAAACTTTATTTGCAAGAATTTAATTTTACGATTGTTCACATTCCCGGCACACAAAATGTTATAGCAGACGCACTATCGCGTTCTCTCGGCAACAGTCAGCAAGACGTAGCAACCAACTTCTGCAAAACAAATTTCAGTGTCATGTACATTCAGCAAGTCGCATTTGAAAACTTTATTTCATCGTCACTACAGGACATAGCGCAAGAGCAAAATAAGGACAATGTGTGGAAAGAAATTAAACACCTTTGGCAAGATAGGAAAAATGTTACGATTAGACACCACTACACTGTACGCAATGACATTCTGTTTCGCCGCTCTCATCCTGACAGCAACAATTGGTTATTATGCATTCCTGACGAACTGGTCAACAAATTAATCTGGTACACTCATTTAAGTTACGCACATTACGGAGCACGAAAATGTTTTCTTATACTGAGACAGAACTGTTATTTTACCAACATGGAGAAACGTATACGACGAGTTTTAGCGTCTTGTAAAATTTGCCAGAAAGCTAAATCAGACACCACTTCACATATTCCTCCATTATATCCCATTATACCTGTTAAATTAAGACATATGGCCGCTGTAGACATTTTTGGTCCGATTCCGAGAACTAACTGAGGTTTTTGCTACATCTTTGTCGCTGTTGAGCTCACTTCAAAATTTGTTACTTTCACTCCATCACGCAAAGCTACTGCTAAAACTGTTTCGAAAGCATTTGTAAAACATTTTCTATTTCATGTAGGGCATGTGATGAAAGTAATTTCTGAAAATGGATCTCAATTTCGTAGTAGCGTATGGACACGCATGTTACGAGCCAGAAACATTTCTCCGATCTATATATCCAAGTACCACGCTTCTTCGAACCCCTGTGAAAGATTAATGAAAGAAATTGGTAAGCTGTGCCGAATATACTGCCACAAAAGACATATTGATTGGGATACACACACACTCTCATTCCAAGATGTAATTAATTCCATTCCAAATGAATCCACTATGCTATCTCCGTCTGTTATACTGAAAAACGTTGAACCACCAAACAAAATTAAAGAATTAGTAAACTTCCCTAAATGTCGTCGACTAAGACACCACGAAATAATTGACATTGCGCTGAACAACATCAAACGTGCCGCAGAGCGCCGGAGAAGACAGCAAAAACAGGTTTGTAGACGCCGAGACTTTCACGTTGGACAGAAAATATTAGTACGTGCACACTATTTATCCAGTAAATTAAAAGGTAAGTGCAGTAAATTTGAACTTCTATACGCAGGTCCATATCGGATTCGCAGCATCCCTCACCCCAATGTTGTACACGTCGAAACTTTGAGAACCAGAAAATCGAAAGGCAACCACCATATCTCAAACATTAAACCGTTTATTGAATGAAGACACTTTGTGATTCAACACACTATGATGCAATTTACTAATGCAATTATATTCACCTGACTAATTACTGATGATTATCGTATTTTTTCTTGGCAAGTGCCCGGCAAGGTAAGGTTAGCAGGTCGGTTTTCTTGTCGTTACACATCAGACCGTGCATATTTTTCCAGACGAACTTACGTATTTTATGAATAATTATGCAATTCTATGTAATGACGTATTAGTTTTATCAAATTCTCTCTCCATTAAAGTCTTTAATTCTCGCCTCTATTAATTACACTCTATACAAGCTGAAGACTACGAACGTCACATTTGTCTTTTTATGTACGATTGTTTTCAGTTTTGTTTATATGCACTGTGAAATAGTTAAGGTATAACACATCAGTTGACTTTGACATTTTTGTTGCCATATGACATCTCTAGATCGTGACTGTTTTTACGTTTTTTGCTGCTGCATTGTATTATTCTGTGTACATTTTTGCATCTGAACACTGTCAATGTCTTTGACACATTACGTTTTCTGTCATGTTATGCTGTATGGTTAATTATGTTACCATAAACCAGTCATTATTTAATGGGTATATGATTTAAATGCAAGACATTAATCTCTGTTCATCAATTTCAGAAAGAAATGATGCGTGTAAGAAATAAATTCAACAGAAATGGGAAATTCACCCACGGAATAAACGATAGAAGATGCAATAACTTTATGGGGAAGAGTAAATGGATCAGGATTAACAAGCATTAACAAGAATATACAATACTCATCATAGAATAGCAGCCTTAACTAATTTTTTCTTTCAGAATACAAGGTGATTGATGCAGGCTGTCAGACTGAACTACACATCTTAGTTTTGGTGATGAAATATGCTAGAGATAAGGAATAGTTGTATAATGAGTAATGAAATGATTTTTTGCAGATGATAATGAATACTGATGAATAATGATGAAGGATATGGTATTATGAATAATGAAGTTTTTATTTACAGGTGATGATAATAGTGAAGTTATGATAGTATGGATAATGAAGTGATTGATAATGAAGTTTTTTCTTTACAGATGAGGATAATGTTGGAGTTTTATATTTATGCTATGTAGTTATTTAAGTATTTGTTGCAGTTTGTTTTGACAGCAGGTGTTATATTGCATAGTAGGATAACGGAAAGTTTTGGAAAGGACAGCTATGGAACACATTTTATACACATTTCACTACTTGTTAATTCGAAGTTCACTACTTTTCAGCATAGTGTGCGTTTCTTCTTTCAGGTCAATAATCCATTTTGTATTTTTTCCAGGAGATGCTTGTCATGATACTTACTAAAACTGTTACTTATTATACCTGTTCTAGTACTTGCATTTTTATTTTTTTTTACCCATTTGTGTTTATCATTTATAAATGTGATCACATATACTGCCTTGTTACATAACCTTGCTACAGCTGACTCATGACGAATGACGTTACCTATCCTCATTTGCAGCAATAGGTCAAAAGCAAAAAGTGTTATGCCTCAGCAATTAATTATCGATCCCAACGCAATGCATTGCTAACAAACAAAAATGTATTAACAGTCCCAAATAGTGATACCAGTTTGAGAAAATTCTGAATAATACTGATTAGCTCTGAATAGTATGTCACTTGAGTAATGACTTCTTAATGAGACAACAAAAATACACATATATATAAAATAATGCTTAGTAACTGGCTAGTAATTGCCACTGTTATTGTAATGAGACTACTTATAATCCCCATGATTATTAATGCTATGACTATAATTAACTGATTTTTAATAATGACTTCATAATGATCTGAATAATACTGAATGAGGAACAATGCTTCATACTATTCGATACCTGATGGCCACTGAGTGCCAATAATTAGTGTCACTTAATGAATTGTTATTAATTATGCCATTAATTAGCTCTTGTTTTCAATGTTCATACTTTGTAATTGGAAATGAATGTGACTGTTTAATAATGCTTTGTAATTAGAAGAAGGCTAATGATTCTTACTAGATTGGAATGACACATAATTAATTAACTATGCTATTGTTTCATAATGCTTTGTAATTAGGAAAAAGCTAATGATTATTACTATTGAAATGACAAATGATTAATTAACTATGCCATGCTTTGTAACTGGAAAAGAATGCGATTGTTTCATGATGCTTTGTAATTAGGAGAAGGTTAATGATTAATACTATATTGAAATGACAAATGATTAATTAACTATGCTATACTTTGTAACTGGAAAAGAATGCGATTATTTAATAATGCTTTGTAACTAGGAAAAGAAGATTACTGATTCTATGCAAAACAATTCATGAACATTTTTCTGTAATACTACATACATGGTACAGAAATGTTCAATAACTGGGCTATGAATGCCGCAAACTACTACTGTAATTGACAATATTATGTGACTTAATGTCCTTCACCTCATGAGCTAACTACCCTGAATTACTGCGATGTCCATTTGTCCTGTTTATCCTAGTGATCATGGAGCACTATATTTGGTTTTGCACTAATTCTACGTTGATGTGCCGTGTAAGAGCGTGGTGTTGACACGACATGCTGTCCACCACCGTGAGCGATGAAGACGTTATTATGGTCCCACTGTTTGGTGTACCTAATATACTGCCAAAATAAAAAAAAAATGGAATATTACTACGACAGTTCAGTGTCTTGGCTACACTGATAAATTCTGAGGGGAAAAGAACTTCAAGTTGTGTCACTTGGTGGTGTACTTCTGTGGAAAGATATGGACTTTCAAAACAGCTGTGTGCAATCTAAAGTGCTACAACCATGATGCAATCCTTCCCCTTCCTATCCTAATTCTTGTCACATAGTGAAAAATCATTTTTGCTAACATTATTTATGTTCATGGCTATACATTTTTTCAATTCGCTAAACTCCAGTGCGAGTACACTTATGTCACTGGTCGACATGATTTTTTTTGCTATTATGTTTATTTATTGCCAAAATGCTAAAGACATTTTTTTTGATTTGTTCTGAAGTACAGTATATGTGCACTTTTGTCTTTTATATTGTATATACACTTTTTATTTTCTGAACTACAGTGCATGTGCACTTCTGTTAGGTGTTAATATGTTTTATACTGAACTTCAGTGCCTGTACACTTTTCTCATTTTTCAATATGATTTCTACTATTCTGTATATTCAATACTTTAATGCGAATGCACTTATGTCATTTGTTACTAATTGTACATACATTTCATCAATTACTGATATGTTCTCAACTGCAGTGCATGTGCACTCATGTCACTTGTCAACATAATATTTTTTGCCAGTCTGTTTATTTGTTCTGAATATGCTAAAGAATTTTTTTCAGTGCCTGTGCACTTTGTTATCTGTCAAATAATTTGTATATACATTTTTCTGATTTGCATTTAGTGCGTGTGCACAACATTTAAATATTCTATAAGTTGTAGAATTTTGTTAATTAAAGAAAAATTTTGCCGCACTTGGCAAGTCCAAATGAATCACCATCGCTGCCAAATTTTTGCCCCCCCAGTGGAGGGTTATGAAACACGTATGTAACATAGCAGCGATGGCGAGGCATTGTAGCATCTGTGACCAGAGAGTATGCGCTTGACCGCGCGAGTGTTGCGAGCGGTTCTCAGTCTGTCAGTCAGTCGTTGCGAGTCTGTAGCCCTGTTTAGTTGCGTGCAGTACTCTGTCAGTAGTGGTCGCGAGCAGTAGCTCTGTTCAGTGGCGTGCAGTACGCTAGTAGTCGTCATGCAGAGCGGTCGGTCAGTGGTAGCAGTCCAGTGGGATTGCGTGATGTGGTCTGGCGACAACACTGGTCAAGATGCTGAATGAGGTATACTGTTAATTAAGATAATCATCGGATAATGTAAAGTTTAATTATTGTAACTAATTTTCAACAAGTGCCCCCAATAATAACTTTGATTTCAAAAGCAATTTTACATAAAATTTTCATTTAATTGAAGTAACTATTTCGTTCCACTTCCCCTAAACAAAAGTTTCAGTTTTCAATTAGATTACAAAAAATAAAAAGGAATATTATTATTTGCAATGCAGTTCCTCCAAGCGGTGCGCAACAACAAGAGCAGAAATTTGACTAGTTGTTACAATGAGGTAAGAATTTAATTCTGATTTTTGCACAGGGCCAAAGACCGATATTTCGGTTTAATTGAATTATCATTATCACTGAATGGACTTTAATTTTTATGAAGAACTTATATTTGAGTCAGACCGCGATTCTCACTTTTGTTGTCATTAAATTTAATTGCAGGGAGGTTACGTTGGGCTCCCATTTCTATTAAGTATTGTCATTACATTCTAAAAAAAAAATTGTGGGGAGGTTACACTACTGCAAGGAACGTCTGGTTTGTTTTGGGTTCTAATCTCGATGGAGGCAGGTAGAATACCAGCAAAGCAATTTTAAGAAATTCTCGCGCCCCCAATACGTTTTATTGCTACCTGTATTCTGTACCGGCGCCCTGTGGATATCAATATGAAACTCTTGTAGAATTTCATACTTGTTACTGCCTGCTTTTCCGCTTCTGTCAATAACTGCATTGATTTAAGTGTGGCACTGAATGATTTTTAAACCGAATTTCGTTATTAATCTTCACGCATTGCTCAAAAATGGTTCAAATGGCTCTGAGCACTATGGGACTCAACATCTGTGGTCATCAGTCCCCTAGAACTTAAAACTACTTAAACCTAACTAACCTTAGGACATCACACACATCCATGCCCGAGGCAGGATTCGAACCCGCGACCGTAGCAGTCGCGCAGTTCCGGACTGAGCGCCTAGAACCGCGAGACCACCGCGGCCGGCACACGCATTGCTAAATGTGCACACTTTCATGGTAGGTCAGCAACGGTAATCCATTATGACTGGTCTGAACGTTGACACAGATCGTTTCGCGGCCGAATGCGCATAATACACTCCTGGAAATGGAAAAAAGAACACATTGACACCGGTGTGTCAGACCCACCATACTTGCTCCGGACACTGCGAGAGGGCTGTACAAGCAATGATCACACGCACGGCACAGCGGACACACCAGGAACCGCGGTGTTGGCCGTCGAATGGCGCTAGCTGCGCAGCATTTATGCACCGCCGCCGTCAGTGTCTGCCAGATTGCCGTGGCATACGGAGCTCCATCACAGTCTTTAACACTGGTAGCATGCCGCGACAGCGTGGACGTGAACCGTATGTGCAGTTGACGGACTTTGAGCGAGGGCGTATAGTGGGCATGCGGGAGGCCGGGTGGACGTACCGCCGAATTGCTCAACACGTGGGGCGTGAGGTCTCCACAGCACATCGATGTTGTCGCCAGTGGTCGGCGGAAGGTGCACGTGCCCGTCGACCTGGGACCGGACCGCAGCGACGCACGGATGCACGCCAAGTCCGTAGAATCCTACGCAGTGCCGTAGGGGACCGCACCGCCACTTCCCAGCAAATTAGGGACACTGTTGCTCCTGGGGTATCGGCGAGGACCACTCGCAACCGTCTCCATGAAGCTGGGCTACGGTCCCGCACACCGTTAGGCCGTCTTCCGCTCACGCCCCAACATCGTGCAGCCCGCCTCCAGTGGTGTCACGACAAGCGTGAATGGGGGGACGAATGGAGACGTGTCGTCTTCAGCGATGAGAGTCGCTTCTGCCTTGGTGCCAATGATGGTCGTATGCGTGTTTGGCGCCGTGCAGGTGAGCGCCACAATCAGGACTGCATACGACCGAGGCACACAGGGCCAACACCCGGCATCATGGTGTGGGGAGCGATCTCCTACACTGGCCGTACACCACTGGTGATTGTCGAGGGGACACTGAATAGTGCACGGTACATCCAAACCGTCATCGAACCCATCGTTCTACCATTGCTAGACCGGCAAGGGAACTTGCTGTTCCAACAGGACAATGCACGTCCGCATGTATCCCGTGCCACCCAACGTGCTCTAGAAGGTGTAAGTCAACTACCCTGGCCAGCAAGATCTCCGGATCTGTCCCCCATTGAGCATGTTTGGGACTGGATGAAGCGTCGTCTCACGCGGTCTGCACGTCCAGCACGAACGCTGGTCCAACTGAGGCGCCAGGTGGAAATGGCATGGCTAGCCGTTCCACAGGACTACATCTAGCATCTCTACGATCGTCTCCATGGGAGAATAGCAGCCTGCATTGCTGCGAAAGGTGGATATACACTGTACTAGTGCCGACATTGTGCATGCTCTGTTGCCTGTGTCTATGTGCCTGTGGTTCTGTCAGTGTGATCATGTGATGTATCTGACCCCAAGAATGTGTCAATAAAGTTTCCCCTTCCTGGGACAATGAGTTCACGGTGTTCTTATTTCAATTTCCAGGAGTGTATTTTGCTAATTCGTGAAGATCAGGTGTACTTTGTCTTACTAAAACAGTTATGTTATCTCGATAAGCTGCAATTCATTTTTATTAGTACAGTTCATACTAATAAGCGTTTCTCGTTTCATTTATATCTTATATTTACGTGTTGCGCTTAACACACTAATCAGCATTAATATAGTCTTGCACATGATTGAAAACAGTCTTACAAAGTTCAGATAGTTTTTCAATTCCGCGCCTGTGCATAGTATGTTGGTAATACTTCGTCGCCTTGCATGTTATGCTGTGTAGCAGACTTTAAAGCTGTGCGGATCAGCATAATGAAAAGGCGAGGGGTCTCGCTCGTTTTGTCCACGGCTGTACATGTCCTGTGAATATGAAGGTCTTATCTCTGGTCGTTCAAGATGTTCTGTTTTTTTATGAACATGAGTGTATTTCAATAGATAAAATACTACCAAAGACATCACATAACGTTTGGGGCGAAGAAAACTAATTTTCGGCCTATGCAGCGAACGATTATGATAAATAATAAGGTACAGAAGTCTTATATGTTTAGTGCCTCTCGAGATGAAAGTATCAATCAAATCCAATTGTTTAAAACTTATTGAATTTATTCTCATTTCCCTAAAGTAATGAGACGAAAGCTCTTCTTACGAGGAAGTTAAAATGTTGCTGTTCAGTTAGGAAGGATACTGATAGGTTTACATGCTTTGTTCAACATAAACGGAAACTGAAGATGATAGAAACCAATTTTTCAGTGGAGAGTGAACAACGATCGGTGTAAAAATTTAGATCATCTTCGTGGCCATTGACGGAGCGAGATGTATGTGCAACGATGGTTTATTAACACGTAATATAGTGTAAATACAAGATGGGAAAGTACAGCAGCAGAGACGATTGCAGTCAAACCGCTGATAGTATACACTTCTAGAGACCAACTCAACAAAAACTTCTTCACGTCTATGCCGCGTAATTAACTAATGCTGCTTCTTAGTACGGCCTTCTTTTCAGGGCGTCGTCCATTTCCCCGTGCATGAAATGGAGAAGATTTAAGTACGAAGTTCTTAACCAAGCTCTAAGCTACTGCTCTAGCATAAAAAGCACAGACTGTATCTTACTCCGCCATAATCCTACGAAACGAGCTCCGTGGACTGAATAAAGGACATTAGCGCTCATACATAAGAACGTAGACCGCAGACGTAGAGTTCGTAGTGTTTATGTTACAGACTCTTAGTATCACTGAATATAATCGGAGTGATTCTGATTCATGACGAACAAGGGACCGCCCTAATCTCTCCGGCTGACGTTTGATCCCAACAGGTGGTTTTGTGCGAATGCTTTCGGCCTTTGAACTTGTGGAGATGAACACCTGTGGAAGATAATTCGGAAGATTATTAATATGTGATTTTGTGACATCCTCGTATGGAGGGTAGGGAGGCATAGAACAGTATATTATTACTTCGAGATTGTTAGAAGTGGATATAATACTCATGTAGTCATGGTGTCATCAGTCTTTTGATGCGGCCAATCACCAATTCCTCTCCTGTGCTAATTTGCTCGTCTCATAGTAGCACTTGCAACCTATGTGCTAAATTATTTGCCTAATGTTATCCAATTTCTTTCTTAGTTTACAGTTTTTAACAGCTGCAGCTCCCTCTAGCACCAAGGAAGTTGTTCAGTGTTGTCTCAACACATGTCCTATCATTCAGTCCTTTCGTTTTGGTAGTTTTTCCAATATGTGTTTCCTTACCGAGTCTCCAGATAAACTCTTCATTCCTTATCTTATCAGTCAACATAATTTCAACATTTTTCCTTAGCACCACATCTCAAATGCCTCGATTTGCTTATGTTCTGGTTTTCCCACAGCCCATGTTTCATTACGATACAATTCCGTGCTCCAAATGTGCATTGTAAGAAATTTCTTCCACAATTTGTGGGCTATACTATTCGATAATAGTAGATATCTCTTGGGCAAGAAAAGGCTGCTAACAAAGCCCAAATACTGGCGGAATACATCTTTTGCAAAAGGTGATTCATTTCATTATAAATACACGCCTGTTTAGAAAAAAACAGTATACCTTGGATACAGGACGTTCATATTAACAGGTCGTGTACATTACCGAGCGAAGTGGCGTAGTGATTAGACACTGGAATCGCATTCGGGAGGGCGACGGTTCAATCCCGCGTCCGGCCATTCTGATTTAGGTTTTCCGTGATTTCCCTAAATCGCTCCACGCAAATGCCGGGATGGTTCCTTTGAAAGGGCACGGCCGAATTCCTTCCCCATCCTTCCCTAATCCGATGAGACCGATGACCTCGCTGTCTGGTCTCCTTCCCCAAACAACGCAAAAAGGTCGTGTACATTAGTTTGGTCTGCAGAAATGATCAGTATTTCAGTCTGTTCAGCTTCTCTCCTGTTGCTTTGCAAGCATAGGGTCCACTATGGTCCCTGATAACTTGTTCCAAACGCGCTGGCGGCGACGCTTGTAAGGTACGAATGGCGTCCTCTGGTATAGTCGTCAAAGCTCCATTCAGCTGGGTCGAGACGTCATATGTGGTGGTTTGCACTGGCTCATAACGCTGCACCCGCATTTCACCATATCGCACCCACTTTTCATTGATGACAAGTCTGATCATCTGTCGGACTATGGCAAAAGGATGACATCCAGTGACACCAACAAGGCACGTGTTCGAGCAGCAGCAGGTGGTGGTGCATTATCTTTCTGAAAAATGGCAGCAGGGGTGTTTTGCAGAATGGGTAGACTATGCGTCGCAGGATGTCATTTACGTAGGTCATACTGGTTAAAGTGCTCTGGACACGCACCAACTCTGATCTGTGGTTGTACCCAATGGCACCGCACACCGTAAGGCCTTGAGCTGGCGCTGTATGTCTTATGCCAATGCAGTGACTGTGATGCCGCTCCCTTCTCTCTGGCGAACCAAAATGCGGCCATAATTTTCAAATAAACAGAACCCTGAGTCGTCAGATAATCCAATCTGATGGCATTCCTGTCGTCAGTGAAGTAGTTGCATCCACAATTGCCATCTAGCATGATTGTGCACATTCGACAAAGGCACTGGGAGAAGTTGACGACGCCCTCGTAACCTATGCCATAATGAACTGCGACGGACTGTCACCCCTGATAGTGTACGATGTGTTACACTGTTGCGCTAGAGCTAAAGAGGACGCAGACCTTCCTGCAATGGCATTCGGATGAGGTGTCGATCTTCTCGCGATGGGGGGTGTGGTGGTGATCTGGGTGATGCGACCTGACATATCCCGTCGTGTTTTACGGCCTTCCGATGGTTGGTTGGTTGGTTGGTTTGGGAAAGGAGACCAGACAGCGAGGTCATCGGTCTCATCGGATTAGGGAAGAACGGGGAAGGAAGGCGGCCGTGCCCTTTTGAAAGGAATCATCCCGGCATTTACCTGGAGCGATTTAGGGAAATCACGGAAAACCCAAATCAGGATGGCCGGACGCGGGATTGAACCGTCGTCCTCCCGAATGCGAGTCCAGTGTCTAACCACTGCGCCATCTCGCTCCGTCGGCCTTCCGAGAATCATTCTGCACACACCCGTTGCAATGCCGAAACACTTCGTCCCACACGCGGAGCAGTTTCCCGAATGGATGCAACACATTGTCTCGTGCCGATAATGCGCCCTCATTCAAACTTACTGATTTGACGGTGCGGTTGGCACATACGTCTGCTCAACTCGGACTGATCCATTGCCTTCGGCTTATAGCCACAACGACAGCCGCAGGAACATTTTACCGGTACCTGGTGATGCGCCACGATATCGATGTTGACTCTGAACCCACGGGCATTCATGATTCAAATGCAAATTATTTCTACAGTACATGCTAAGGTACATGTTCTGTGAGTATGAACCTCCTATCTCTAGTCGTTCAAGGCGTTCAGTTTATTTCTAGGCAGCCACGGTGGCCAAGCGGTTCTAAGCGCTTCAGTCCTGAACCTCCCTGCAGCTGCTACGGTCGCAGTTTCGAATCCTGCCTTGAGCATGGATGTGTGTGATGTCCTTAGGTTAGTTAGTTTTATGTAGTTCTAAGTCTAGGGGACTGATTACCTCAGATGTTAAGTCCAATAGTGCTTAGAGCTATTTTTGTTTATTTCTGGACATGAGTGGTGTATTACCCAGAAATTAACTCACATATTAATATTTATTAATACTGTAGTTATTTTTCTAGTCATTTCCCCTATCTCTAACGTCCTAATTGTTTCTCATGTCAGATCACTAATATTTGACGGCAGTACTGTAGAATTTTCGCTTATATATTTACGTTTTGTTTTCTCCTGTAGTGGATGAAATATTTAAATTTGGTTTGTTTACTGTTGACACTAATACCAGCGTTACAGACTCAGATGAGGATATGTGAAAGATAGCAAAATAAATTGGTGCAGTCCTTGATTCACAGACAGAGGAAACGTATTCTTGTACGGTGCATGTCTCTAACTACTGTTCAAAACAATCTTCCACATTGATTTTCAATAGTATTATACCAAAAATGAAGGTTGTCTTCGAGAAACTGCAAGTTTTCCCAGCACAATTTGACGACAGTAGCTCACGAAAAACTATCTTTTCCCCAATGAGAAACTTTAAATCCTAGCACTGTTGTAGAAAGTCAACGGCCTTGCTGCGGTAGAAAAACCGGTTGCCCTCAGACTAACGAACTCCTAGCACTGTTATAGAAAGTCAATGGCCTTGTGCTGCAGTAGTAACGCCGGTTCCCGTTAGATTAACGAAGTTAAGCGCTATCGGTCTCGGCTAACACTTGGATGGGCCAGCGTCCTGGACTGCCAAGAGCTATTGACAAGTGGTGGTGGTTGGGGGGGGGGGCACTCAGCCCTTGTGAGGCAATTTGGGGAGTTACTTTTCTGGGAAGTAGCGGTTCTGGTCTGGTAAACCGACAACAGCTTAGTAAACGGACACTCCATCGGCGGTTACGTAAATGATTATGGAGTTGCTATTCTCTATAACAAGTAGAACGGCCACCAGAGTGCATTAGTGTTGTTGGGGTTTACTGTTGTTACCAATCCTGGTAGCGAGTATAAGGGTCTTGGACAGCGTCAGATGTTGAGTGATAGCTGTGAAAGACACGGAGCTGCTGTTTACTCGTATGGGACAGCATGATAACAAATTAAAGTTGAATGGGGCCTCACTGTAAGTCTCCATTTGGCGGGCTGCTTGAATCGTGCAATATTCACATTTTTGCAGCACCCAGGTATGCCCGATGTTGGACTCAACGAGAACATCAGGGCAGACATACTTGTCATCAGGGTTCCGGTCGACCTCGTCTGACCACCACTGGAGAGAATCATCCTATTGTGCATCCAGGACATCGCAACCCCTTCGAAACTGAGAAATAATGTACTCACAGGCAACATTCAGTGTCATCTCGTGCCATTGAACGGAGCAAGGTGGCAGAGGAGTAAGCACACTGGAGCCGCATTCGGGAGGACGACGGTTCAACGCCGCGTCCGGCCATCCTGATTTAGGTTTCCCGTGATTTCCCTAAATCGCTTCGGTCAAACACCGCGACGGTTGCTTGGGAAGGTCACGGTCTACTTCCTTCCCTATCCTTCCGTAATCCGATGGGACCGATGACCTCGCTGTTCGATCACCTCCCCCAGACAATCAACCAACCAACCAACATACTATTGGTCGGAGACTAGCACCTACCAGATTAGACAGTTACTATCCCGTGCGTAGGTTGTCGTTAAGACCACAATGCATACGGCTGATTTTGGAGTGATGCTGTGATTGGGAAGTATGCCCTGCTCATGAATGGTGCTGCATTGTGTTCAGCGATAAATTCGTTCTCCGCTAACCATTGACGACCGTCATCAGTGAGTATGGTGGCAGCCGCGGAAGGGTTCAATTCTTCCAATGTCCGGGAGAGGCACAGAGGTATTACTCCCGGCGTCATGGTATGGTAAGACATGGGGTTCGACTTCCATTCACGGCTGTTAGTGATTGATGATACTCTGACAGCACAACGACCTCAAGTGTTACCTCTCATGCCACCGTATTGTGGTGCCATATTTCAACAGGACAATGTCGGTCTACATGTGGCACGTGTCTCCATAAACTGCCTACGTGAAGTTGAGACACTCCCACGTTGAAGGAGACACCATATCTCTCCCAGATAGATCATCGGTGCAGCCACATTTGACATCAACTTCGTCCCAGTGCCAGTATTAGATATCTCGATCATCTTTTACCATGGTTGTAGGCCAGCTTGCCTCATAAGAGGACACGGCTCTTCTATGTCACCCATCAGAATGAAACCAGTGCCGGCACACAAGCGAGAGGGGGCGCAAAGAGCAGGTGATACGTGAGCTCATTCTGAAAAGTTCATTCTAAATTTGATTCAGTTTCGTAATTACTGAAATAAACATCACGTACCCTCTGAACCAGTGAAGTTTAATTTCGTTTCCAACTCCCCCTATTACGACAGGCAGGGTAGTATGTTGTATAAGATTCGACTGAGAGCATTACTGAACGTCATACATATGTGGCAATTGTATCAGTTTTTACGACAGTGCAATGCCTCTGTTGTTAAGAAGAACGATCTAATGTTTCTTCGGACTTGCATGCATAGCCGCACGGGGTGGCCGCGCGGTTTCAGGCGTCATGTCACCGACTGCGCGGCCCCTCCCACCGGAGGTTCGAGTCCTCCCTCGGCCTAGGTGTGTGTGTTGTTCTTAGCATAAGTTAGTTTAAGTAGTGTGTAAGTCTAGGGACCGATGACATCAACAGTTTGGTCCCTTAGGAATTCACACACATTTGAACATTGTTGCACGCATATCCAAAGGAAGAGACACTGCCAAGACTACCCGCTATGAAATATGGAACGGTATTCGCAGTTGCGAACACGAACAATCATGGATTTTATAAAAGAAATGATGACAGTGAAAATTCATGCCGGAGCAGGACTCGAACCTGGATTTCTCTCTATATACGAGCGGTCGTCTTAATCACTTCGAATATCCATGCACGACTCACTGTTAGACCAAGGTTGCATGTGTCGTCGTTCCTTTGTCACAACCTCTACTTGTAGACACATTACGTAATTCCCGTACAGCGGGGAGACATTTTAATTGAAAGTCGCTGCCCGGTAGCGGCGGATAAATACGATATTGCAGTACCTGTGATGTTAATAACAATGAAATGTTCCTTCGTACATGCACGTTCGTTATACAACCGACGGTTGTTCGCATTCGCAACTGTGAATACACATCATGTATTTTATGATGGCTGTAGTAGCTACAACGCCAGTGCCTTTGGACGCGCACTGCATCATTCTTCTTAACAACACATGCACGGCAGTATCTGCTGATCTGCCGACATCAGGCAGTCACTTTCAATTCAGGTGTCCTCCCCCGTGGCGAAATTCCATAACGTGTTTACAAGTGCGGATTGCGACTCAGGAAAGACGACGCGTGGAAGTTTTGGTTTGGCCTTCAGTCGTGCGCGGATAGCCAAAGTTGGTAATACAACCGATCGCGTGAAGCGGGAAATCCGTGTTCCATTCATTATCGTAATTGCCTTATACAGCTAATGGTTGCTCGTATTCTAAACTGCGAATACATTTCACGTATTAATTTTTTTGCCAGATATTAACGTTACAGTAAATTACCCAATCACGGACTTCGAAACACGAAGAATTAAAGTTCCTACTTGAATATTGGAACGCTCACATCCTTATGTGTTGTACTGGGATGATGTGCTGGTCCTTCTCCACTTCTTTTCACAACAATATCTGAAACGAATAAAGATGGACAACTGGGTACGCTAGTTACACCTACTCCGTCAACTAGTTACGATGCATTATACGACGAATCACATCACAAAAAGTGTAGTACAGAAATTATTCGTACGTTTTCTGATTTCCATACAGTTGTAGCAATAACTACAACTACAACTGTAAAATTGCTGCACCATTAGGCTTATCATCATATCAAACAATTTTAATCAGATGAGCCTTTGCTAAATCATTATCATCCTGCTTCTGTGTCAGCTATAGTAACAAAAGGAACAATGTCGCACAATCGGTCACACGGGAAATATTACAGTCCATTCTTATACAGGGTGGTCCATTGATAGTGACGGGGCGAAATATCTCACGAAATAAGCATCAACGAAAAAACTACAAAGAACGAAACTCGTCTAGCTTGAACGGAAAAACTAGGTGGCCATAGGTCAAACGGAAATCAAGTGCGTTTTTAAAATAGGAACCCCCATTTTTTATTACATATTGGTGTAGTACGAAAAGAAAAATGAATGTTTTAATTACACCACTTTTTTCGCTTTGTGATAGATGGCGCTGTAATGGTCACAAACTACACTACTGGCCATTAAAATTGCTACACCAAGAACAAATGCAGATGATAAACGGGTATTCATTGGACAGATATATTATACTAGAACTGACATGTGATTACATTTTCACGCAATTTCGGTGCATAGATCCTGAGAAATCAGTACCCAGAACAACCACCTCTGGCCGTAATAACAGCCTTGATACGCCTGGGCATCGTGTCAAACAGAGCTTGGATGGCGTGTACAGGTACAGGTGCCCATGCAGCTTCAACACGATATCACATTTCATCAAGAGTAGTGACTGGCGTATTGTGACGAGCCAGTTGCTCATCCACCATTGACCAGACGTTTTCAATTGGTGAGAGATCTGGAGAATGTGCTGGACAGGGCAGCAGTCGAACATTTTCTGTATCCAGAAAGGACCGTACAGGACCTGCAACATACGGCCGTGCATTATCCTGCTTAAACGTAGGGTTTCGCAGGGATCGAATTAAGGGTAGAGCCACGGGTCGTAACACATCTGAAATGTAACGTCCACTGTTCAAAGTGCCGTCAATGCGAACAAGAGGCGACCGAGACGTGTAACCAATGACTCCCCATACCATCACGCCGGGTGATACACAAGTATGGCGATGATGAATACAAGCTTCCAATGTGCGTTCACCGCGATGCCGCCAAACAAAGATGCGACCATCGTGATGCTGTAAAGAGAACCTGGATTCATCTGAAAAAATGACGTTTTGCCATTCGTGCACCCAGGTTCGCCGTTGAGTATACCATCGCAGGCGCTCCTGTCTGTGATCCAGCGTCAAGGGTAACCGCAGCCATGGTCTCCGAGCTGAAAGTCCATACTGCTGCAAGCGTCGTCGAACTGTTCGTGCAGATAGTTGTCGTCTTCCAAACGCCCCCATCTGTTGACTCAGCGATCGAGACGTGGCTGCACGATCCGTTACATCCATGCGGATAAGATGCCTGTCATCTCGACTGCTAGTGATACGCAGCCGTTGGGATCCAGCACGGTTCGTATTAGCGTCCTGAACCCACCGATTCCATATCCTGCTAACAGTCATTGGATCTCGACCAACGCGAGCATCAATGTCGCGATACGATGAACCGCAATCGCGATAGGCTACAATCCGACCTTTATAAAGTCGGAAACGTGATGGTACACATTTCTTCTCTTTACACGAGGCCTCACAACAACGTTTCACCTGGCAACGCCGGTCAAATGCTGTTTGTGTATGAGAAATCAGTTGGAAACATTTCTCAGGTCAGCGCGTAGTAGGTGTCGCCACCGGCGCCAACCTTGTGTGAATGCTCTGAAAAGCTAATCAATTGTATATCATAGCATCTTCTTCTTGGCGGTTATATTTCGCGTCTGTAGCACGTCATCTTCATGGTGTAGCAATTTTAATGGCCAGTAGTGTATAAGCACGTGGTATCACGCAACATTCCGCCAGTGCGGACGGTATTTGCTTCGTGATATATTACCCGTGTTAAAATGGACCTTCTACCAACTGCGGAAAAGGTCGATATCGTGTTGATCAACGGATATTGTGATCAAAATGCCCAACGAGCGTGTGATATGTATACTGCTCGGTATCCTGGACGGCATCATCCAAGTATCCGGACCGTTCGCCGTTATTTAAGGAAACAGAAAGTGTTCAGCAAATGTGAAACGTCAGCCACGACCTGCAACAAATGATGATGCCCAAGTAGGAGTTTTAGCTACTGTCGCGGCTAATCAGCACTTCAGTAGCAGACAAATTGCACTAGAATTGGAAATCTCAGAAACGTCGGTGTTGAGAATTTTACATCAACATCGATTGCACCCGCAGCATTTTTCCATGCACCAGGAATTGCATGGTGACGACTCTGAATGTCGTGTACAGTTCCGCCACTGAGCACAAGAGAAATTACTGGACGATGACAGAATTTTTGCACGCGTTCTGTTTAGCGACGAAGCGTCATTCACAAACAGCGGTAACGTAAACCGGCATAATATGAACTATTGGGCAATGGAAAATCAACGATGGCTGCGACAAGTGGAACATCAGCGACCTTGGCGGGTTAATGTATGGTGCGGCATTATGGGAGGAAGGATAATTGGCCCCCATTTTATCGATGGCAATCTAAGTGGCGCCATGTATGCTGATTTCCTACGTAATGTTCTACCGATGTTACTACAAGATGTTTCACAGCATGACAGAATCGCGATGTACTTCCAACATGATGGATGTGCCGCACATAGCTCGCTTGCGGTTGAAGCGGTATTGAATAGCATATTTCATGACAGATGGATTGGTCGTCGAAGCACCATACCATGGCCCGTACGTTCACCGGATCTGACGTCCCCAGATTTCTTTCTGTGGGGAAAGTTGAAGGATATTTGCTGTCGTGATCCACCGACAACGCCTGACTACATGCGTCAGCGGATTGTCAATGAATGTGCGTACATTACGGAAGGCGAACTACTCGCTGTTGAGAGGAATGTCGTTACACGTATTGCCAAAAACATTGAGGTTGACGGACATAATTTTGAGCATTTATTGCATTAATGTGTTATTTACAGGTAATCACGCTGTAACAGCACGCGTTCTCAGAAATGATAAGTTCTCAAAGGTACATGTACCACATTGGAACAATCGAAATAAAATGTTCAAACGTCCCTACGTTCTGTATCTTAATTTAAAAAAAAAACTTCCTGTTACCAACTGTTCGTCTAAAATTGAGCCATATGTTTGTTACTATTACAGCGCCATCTATCACCAAGCGAAAAAGTGGTGCAACTAAAACATTCATATTTTTTTACGTACTACACGAATATGTAATAAAAAATGGGGATTCCTATTTTTAAAAAAACGCACTTGATATCCGTTTGACCTATGACAGCTCCATCTATCAGGCCAACCATAGCGCCACCTGGTTTCCCTCTTCAAGCTTGACAAGTTTCGTTCTTTGTAGTTTTTTCGTTTGACGCTTATTTCGTTGGATATTTGACCCAGTCACGATCAATAGACCTCCCTGTATTTGCTGTTTATCTAAATCCTAGCCTTTACAAATTATACACTAATCAGCCAGAACATTAAGATCACTGACCTACTATCGATATAAAAGTGTCCAGGCGATAGCAGCGTCACCTGACACTGAATGACTGCTAATTAGGCACACGCACGTTGCATATTGTATAGTGAAGGTGCCGTCCGTTTGTAGAATGCCGAAGGCGCGCTAACTATCTCAGTTTGACCGAGTGCAGATTGTGATAGCCCAGAGGATCGGCACGAGCATTTCCGAAACTGCGTGAGTTGTCGGGTATTCGTGTAATGCTGCAGTGAGTATCTTCAACACATAGCGAAATCGAGGTGAAACCACATCCAGACGTCGTGGGATTGGGCTGCCACCCCTCATTACAGATGTCGGACATCGTACGCTAGGCAGACTCGTAAAACAGGACAGGCGGCGAACAGCGGTGGAACTAACAACAGATCTTAATGCTGGGCAGGTTATAGGTGTGTCTGAACACACAGTGCACCGTACACTCCTAATGTTGCGCCTTGGCCGGCGACGACTCACGCACTTGCCAATGTTAGCACCACAACATGAGCAGCTACGACTGAAATGGACGAATGACCATTTGCACTCGACGTTGGCGCAGTGGCAGAGAGTTGCATGGTCTGATGAATCCCGATACCTTCTTCAGCATGCCTATGGGAGGGCAGGAATACGACACCTCCCAATGGAACATCTCCTTCATACCTGCAGTGCAGGACGGAGACAAGCTGGCGGCGGCTCCATTATGCTCTGCCAAACTATCAGGTGGGCGTCCTCGGGTCCAGGAGAAATCGTGCAAAGCACACTGGTTACAGACCACGTGCAACGGTTCATGACGATCATATGTCGAGACGGCAGCGACATTTTGCAGCAACATAATACACCATGTCACAAGGCCAGTAGTGCGGTGGAGTGCTCTGAGAAACATTGTGGCGAGTTGCAGTTGATATGCTAGCGCCTCAACTCGCCAGATCTGAACCTTATCGAACACATCACGTCACCTCAGAGCTCACCACCCCCCTCCTCGGAGTTTACGGGAATAAGATGCCTTGTGTGTGCAGATGTCGTGCCAGCTCCCTCCAGCGACCTAGCAAGGCCCCATTGCTTCCATGCCACGACGCATCGCCGCTTATATCAGTGCAAAAACTGGATATACTAGCTATTAGTTTTTTCTACACTTATGTTTGTATTTTAAAAACTTGGTTTCGGAAATACTCAAAAGCTTCTTGCGTTTACGAAAATTGCGGTACATGCAACATTCTTCTTTTAATTTTTTTAACCTGAGGGGCTAACAAATGGCCCTGAGCACAATGGGACTTAACCTCAGAGGTCATCAGTCCCCTAGAACGTAGAACAACTTAAACCTAACTAACCTAAGGACATCACACACATCCATGCCCGAGGCAGGATTCGAACCTGCGACCGTAACGGTAGCGCGGTTCCAGACTGTAGCGCCTAGAACCGCTCGGCCACCCCGGCCGGCGAGGGGCTAACAGTAAGTCTTTAAGCGATAAATGACGTGCTAACAGGTACTGGTTTATTAATCCGACGTTATTCTCCTTCAAATAACCAGCAGTTTGACGTCCTATGTAAGATCCCGCGTTACCGTAATATTATGAGCAATATGTGGACGTATTTGATCGCTATACTGAATTACATTACGGGCTAGCGGCAGACATATTTCATGCAATTCAGCGTTCACTGTTTACCATTCTGCCAAAGTAGGTGTCTCAAAAATACGGCCCTCGGATCGCATCCAGCAAGCGAAGGGATTTAGTCCAGCCCGCGCTTGAGCGAAACTTTTTTAAGGTAGCGTACGATTCTTCCTGCTCGTTTAACTACAAAGAGAGGCCGCCACGAGTACTGCCCTCGCTTGCTCGTAAATAAAGAGATGACAGCACGAGCACTCCGCCTGTAACTGAGTGTGACTGCCTGGCTGCGCTTGCTGCGTTGTTATTGAAATGTTTCCATTCTTTCGAGTACCGTATGTGTGCAATATGTCCGTTGAAGCAAACAAGGGAAAAGTGGATACTGAGTGTTGTATCTTCAGTACAATGTGGAACGTGAAATACGCTGTTATAGAGAAAAACAACAAATCAATGTGTGTTATCAGTAACGAAGGTATCGCTGTTTTTAAGGAATTACAGAGAGAGGGAGAGAGAGAGAGAGAGAGAGAGGGAGCATGATACACAGCTTGATATATTCAGGAACAAGGTAAATAATCATAAATTTGAAACAATGAAATATGGACTTTGATTGCAACAAAACATTTCATGAAGATGAAGCCATTACAAAGTGCTTCACTCTTGTTTGCAACGGAATTTCTTGGCGTAGATGTAGAAAGTGTCTTCTTCTAGGTCCTCAGATTTAGATCCTCATTCAAAGGAGGAAGGCGTGTTGTTTTACAAGTTTCTTCCAGAGGGAAAATACCTCAAAATGAGACTTTGCACTGCGTTTATTATCTGTGTTTAGCTCTGCCTACAAGCGTGAGCCAATATGTTCTTTGCTGATGTTTATAAGTGACCAGAACAGCGAACATTTACGAGAGAGTTTACTCATATAAGAGAGTAAGTTAGAGCAACGTACTGAGAAAATTTTGGAAACAAAAGGCAAGTTTCATACCTCTCACTAACAGTAATAAGGGTAACAAAGTGTACCTGAGGTTTTCATGTAATAATATGTTTATGTTAAATAACAATAAATTTCGTCACAAAGTTCTTCTTGAATTGCTGAGGAAATGTGTTGTTTGCCCCCACTGAGATTCGGAACTTGATATGCTGCCCTCATGGTGTAACAATTTGTGAACCCTTGTTCTAGAGGAAGGGACCTGATGCGTCTAGTGTCGCCTGAGAAATACTCATTATTTTATTGGAAGACGAACAGCTTTTGTTGATATCGTCTCTCCTTAGAGCACCCAAACAGTTAACTCCTCTAAGTTTTCAGCAGTTACCAATAGGCACAAGTTTCGTGTCTTTTCACGACGTTTTATATGGGTTTTGTATTTGCTATTGATACGAGACTGGTTTTGAGATTAATTCGAATAGTACAGAATCCATGAGCAGCGGACCTTCTTTACAGTGACGTATTTGTGCATAATTGCATGCACTGCGACCTTCGATGGTCAGAAGAATGCCTTTAATCCACGGTGAATCGTAGGAGGGCCCTTTTCAATCACGGTGTCGGTAGTATCGACCGTCTTTGCAATGACAGTCCGTTTTGAATTACTACATCTACATTTCGCAAGCCACATTTTGGTGTACAGCGGAGGGTTCTTTGTTTATCATTTTCCTTTGCCCCCTTTTCCTGTGCCAGTCGTAAGCAGATCCTGGGAAGAGCTACCGCTTATACGCATCCGTGAGGCCTCGATTCTCTTTCCGCGAGATGTACGTACGAGGAAGAATACAGAGGGTCCCAGAAAAATGTAGACATTTTTTGACAGTCAGTACTAATGGAATAAGACGACATACCTTTATAATTCTTCCACGGAGATAAGGTTATTTTCTATGTTCAAACTGACCCCCATAAACAGTCAAACAAATTCGATGCCGCTGAACTGTTGACGGAGCTGCGGCTGTCATTGTTGCCGCTGTAACAGCCGCACAGGACGCCTCGATGGGTTCTCGTAGCTCATTCAGTGTAGCTGCTTTCTGCTGATGAGCCTCATTCCTCAAGGTCCCCTGTAAGTAGAGGTGTAAGCTCTGGAGGCCATGACGGGTAATCAACGTCTCCTCTTCGACCTATCCATCGCTCAGGTAGATTTTCATCAGAGCAGGCTCTGACATCTCCGTGGTAGTGAGGCAGACTGCCAGCTCGTTGCAGATAAAATCTTTCGTTTCCAAACACCTTTCGGATACCGGGTAAAATCGATGTTAGCAGCAAATGAACATACACCTCACCAGTTACGGAACCCTCAAAGAAGAGTGGGCCAGTCAAACCCCTCGATGACAGACCACGTCCCATATTAACCTGTTTGTTCACGTGAGTGGGAGGATTTTTGGGAGCCCAGTAAACGCAGTTGCGGCTGTTTACAGTACAGTTCACTTTGATCTGCGCCTCATCAGACCTGAGAACCGTTCATCCTCGCGATAAATTGTTGTACCCGTTGGTGGCTGAGTTCCGTACACGTTAAGCCATTGCTGTTTCACCTCCATCATGTTTTCGTACTTCCAGTGCCACTTCAACACGGCTACGCGTTGCTCTAACGACAGTCTTACTCGAATGGAGTAATTGCTGCACTGTCATATGCAATAAAACGCTCGCCCAGATCTGTCGAGAAAACAATGGTCTACGCTGCCGCGCAAAATCACTACGATGTGTCATTTTGGTCCACAGATATTCACTATTAAAGAATGTGTACGTTTTTCTGGACCCCTCTGAATTTGGTGACTTTTAGGAATGTATGCTCTCGGAACTTAAATAGTAAACCACAGGTTGATGAATATATCTCTAGCAGTTGGTTTATCAGCTCTGTAACAGATTCGCTCTTACTAAATGAATCTGTAACGAAACGTGCTGCTCTTCTTTGGATGATCTTTACTTCCACTGCCAATCCTACCTTTTATGGATCCCATAATGACGAGCAATATCCAAATATTGGTCGACACAATGGTTTTATAAGAACTACTTTCCTGAGGATTCTTCCAGTGAATCTCAGTCTGGAATCTACCGCTCCTCTGACTAGCTTTTTGCGGTCGTTCTGTACGCATACTCCCAGATATTTATATAAGGGACGGTTTCCATTAACTTCTCTGTAATCGTGTAATCATACAATAATGGATCATTCTTCCTATGTATACTCAATACGCTATATCTGCTGATGTTGAGGGTCAACTGCCACTTCCTGCACTAAACGTCGACAGTGCGAGGTCTTCCTAAACATCACTACAATTCTCTAGCGCGTATACAACAGCATCATGCGAGGAAAACATAAAACTTCCGGTTTTGTCTAATACGTCATTTGTACATATTGTGAAAAGTAAAGTACCTGTTCACTCCCATGGGGCCGGCCGCTGTGGCCGGACGGTTCTAGGCGCTTCTGTCTGTCCGGAACCGCGCTGCTGCTCCGGTGGCAGGTTCGAATCCTGCCTCGGGCGTGGATGTGTGTGATGTCCTTATGTTAGTTAGGTTTATGTAGTTCTAAATCTATGGGACTGATGACAACAGATGTTAAGTCCCATAGTGCTTAGAGCCATTTGAACGATCACTCCCTTGGGGCACTCCCGAATTCACTGTTATCTCTGAAGACCTCTGTCCATTGAGAATGACATGCTGAGTTCTCTTTGTTAGAAACCCTGCAGTCCTACCAAGCAGCTGATCTGATATTCCGCACGCTCGTATTTTGTTCTTCAGCCGGCAGTGCGGAACTGTATCGCATTTCCTACGAAAGTCAAGGAACACCGATTGTTCCCGCCTTCGGGTCTCGTCGACAAACAAAGCGAGCTGAATCACATACGACCGTTGTTTTTTGGATGCATGTTGATTTCTACATATGATTTCTTTTTTTTTTCGAAATTTGTGGTAAGATCTTATGGGACAAAATTGCAGACGTCATCGGTCCCTAGGCCTACAAACTACTTAATCTAACTTAAACTAACTTTCACAATGAATATCACACACACCAATGCCCGAGGGAGGACTGGAACCTCCGAGGGGGGAGCCACACGGACCGTGGCAAGCGCCGCAGATCGCACGGCTACCCAGCGCGGCTCTACTGATGAGATATCCAGTCTCCAGAAATGTCGTAACACTGGTACACAAATTTCCACTTTTAATTTGTTATAGAAACTAAAGTAGCCGTAATTTACACACTCATGTTCACAAAAAACAGAACGCCTTGAACGACTAGAGATAGGACGTTAATATTTGCAGGAGATGTAACGGGTGATCAAAAAGTCAGTATAAATATGAAAACTGAATAAAACACGGAATTATGTAGATTGAGAGGCACAAATTGACACGCATGCTTGGAATGACATCGGGTTTTATTAGAACCAAAAAAGTACAAACGTTCAAAAAATGTCCGACAGATGGCGCTTCATCTGATCAGAATAGCAATAATTAGCATAACAAAGTAAGACAAAGCAAAGATGATGTTCTTTGCAGTAAGTGCTCAATATGTCCACCATCATTCGTCAACAATAGCTGTAGTCAAGGAATAATGTTGTGAACCGCACTGTAAAGCATGTCCGGAGTTATGGTGAGGCATTCGCGTCGCATGTTGTCTTTCGGCATCGCTAGAAATGTCGGTAGATCACGATACACATGCGACTTCAGGTAACCCCAAAGCCAACAATCGCACGGACTGAGGTCTGGGGACCTGGGAGGCCAAGCATGGCGAAAGTGGCGGCTGAGCACACGATCATCACCAAACGACGCGCGCTAGAGATCTTTCACGCGTCTAGCAATGTGGGGTGGAGCGCCATCCTGCATAAACATCGTACGTTCCAGCAGGTGTTTATCAGCCAAGCTGGGAATGATGGCATTCTCTAACACACGGGCGTGCCTCTTACCCGTCACGGTAGCAGTTTTGCTGTCCAGCGCCATCTGTCGAAATTTTGTGAACTTTGTTTTTCTTGTTCTAATAAAACCCCATGTCATTCTAAGCACATGTGCCAATTTTTATCTCTCTATCTACATTATTCCGTGGATTATTTAGTTTGCAAATTTATAGTGACTTTTTGATCACCCTGTACATTAGTATGTTCCGCAGAAATGATGAGCATTTCTGCCACCTCGATTCAGCATGAGTTCTATTGCCTAGTAGGCACATTGTCCGCCGTGGGCCTTGGAACGTGTTCGAAGCGTGATGGCACCGCTACATATAAGGTGTGAATGGCGTCCTGTGGTATAGCCGTCCAAATTCATCTGTGGTGATTAACATTGTGTCAAAGCACTGGGGCCGTTGCTCCACCATATGTCACACATTATCGGTTGGCCACGAGTCTCGCAATCCGGCGGCCCAAGGCAAAACGCTGACATCCTGTGAAACCAAGAAGGCACGGGCAGCAACATGTGGTCGTGCGCTGTCTTGCTGAAAAATGGCGTCTGAGGTGCTGTGCCGAAAGGGTAGGCTGTGGGTCGCAGGATGTCATTTATGTAGATCACACTGGTCACAGCGCCCTGGACACGCACCGACTGTGACTAATGGTGCTATGCAATAGCACCTCACAACATAGGGCCTTGACTTGGCGTTGTATGCCGGCCACGGTGGCCGAGTGGTTCTAGGCGCTTCAGGCCGGAACCGCGGGACTGCTACGGTGGGCGGTTCGAATCCTGCCTCGGGCATGGATGTGTGTGATGTCCTTAGGTTAGTTAGGTTTAAGTAGTTCTAAGTTCGAGGGAACTGATGACCTCGGATGTTAAGTCCCATAGTGCTCAGAGCCATTTTTTGGCGTTGTATGTCTTGTGCGAAAGCAGTCACTGTGATGCTGGACCTCCTGTCTGCGGTGAACCAAAATGCTGTCTTCAATTTGAAACAAACTAACACTATCTGATGCCATTCGTGAGTACAGTGACATAGTGCCACACGCCGTTGCCGTCTAGTATGTTTCTGCTCATTCGTCAAAGGTAGGCGATGAAGTGGACGTCGCGGATATAACCGTGCCATAATAAATGGCGAAGGACTGTCATCCCTGGTAGTGTCCCACGTCATACACTGTTGGGCCAGAGCCAGGGAGATCTTTCCTGCAATGCCATTCGAATGTGATGTCGTTCTCCTCGGCGGGTGGTCCGGTTGGTGCGACCTGACCCATATCGTAGTGTGCTACTGCCTTCCGTGGACCATTCTGTACACACCGGTTGCAATGCCGCTACAATTCGTCTCACATCAGCAGCAATTTCCCGGATGGATGCATCAAATTCTCTGATGCCAAGAATGCGCTGTCTTTCAAACTCACTGATTTGATGGTACGTTTCGCTCCAACGTTTGCGAAGCATCCTGCTCGTCTGCTCCAGTCATACTGATCCGTTACCTTCGGTTCATAGCGACACGGAGAGCCGCAGGCTCATTTTACAGGTAGATACCAGTGTTGAACTTTAACCTGCGGCCCACATGGTACAAATAATAATCATTCCTGCAGAACACACTAATGTACATGTCATGTGAATTTGAACGTTCTAATTCTAGTCGTTCAAGGTATTCTGTTTTTCTCAACATGAGTGTAGGTTCAGAAGTCCTGGACACGAATATGAAACCAAAAATTTCCTCCCAGCTCAGGGTTACCAGTAAATGAGATATTTACGTTTTACAGCCACACTTGGTGCATTATGAGAGATACAAGCAAGGGCATAGTGACAAGGGTTCCTCTGCCATGGGTGAGTGAGGAGTGTGATAGATGCATCCTGTTTAGCGCTGCTTTGCATTCACGACTCGTGAGCGCATTGTTACTGGAACAAGTGTCGTGGCGGTTGTGAGTTAATGTATCTGAGATGAAGTGCTGTAAAAAAATGAAATGAGTCTATGGCATTGTGGGCCGGGAGTACCCCAGTCGGGGAAGTTCGACCGCCGAGGGCAAGTACTTATTGCATTCGCCGCCAGATTGGGCGACTTGCACGCCGGAGATGGGGATGAAATGATGATGAGGACAACACAACACCCAGTCCCTGAGCGGAGAAAATCTCCTGCCCCAGCCGGGAATCGAACCCGCTCCCCTTGACGTGGCATTCCGCCACGCTCACCACTCAGCTAACAGGGGCGGACATATGAAGTGTTGAAACTGACGAATTGTGTTAGTGTGCATGTATACGTTTTAACAAAAATGCCCCACAACTGCAGTATCAAACCTGATAACTTTTCTTACCTTTCTGCAGATGTTATTTATATTTTAAGAAGGCGACCACAGACTAATTCCGTGGCACGAGCATACCACTGTACTGCGGGTGGCGAGTTGGAAACCAAAGTAAATCCTAGGGTCCACACGTGCGTTGCGCCTCGAAGGAAGGAAGGAAGATGGGGTTTAACGTCTAGTCGACATCGAGATCATTGGAGATGGAGCCCTAGCTCGGATTGTGTTAAGGATTGGGAAGGAAATCGGCCGCGCCATTTCAAAAGAACCATTCCGACATTTTCCTAGAGAGATTTAAGGAAATCACGGAAAACCTAAATGTAGATGGCCGGGCGCTGATTTGAACCTTCGTCCCCCCCGAATGCGAGTCCATGTGCTAACCACTGCTACAGCTCGCTCAGCGCTGCACCTCGAGTTAGTCTACACTGAATCCCTGGATAGATGGTAAAAGTGTCTCCATGAAGTTTGGAGTGCCTGCTTTTTGGCGTGAACCTCACAAATCATGCGTCGGATTGCTAATTTTGTATGGTATCTGCCCTGCGGAAAGGAGCCAATACCAAGAGCAAGAGCAATATTCAATTCCCTGACGTTCTATCTGTGAAGCACCCTGTGGCGCATGGTGAAGAACGGCCAGTTTGTATCCCACCATCAAGTAGCAGTAGCAGTGACTGTGAACCGACGCCTGCAGCCGGAAAAGTGCAGTCATCCACCACTGACACAGGTCCTACATTTACGACATCATCATCATTTGAAGATCCACACAAAATCATACAGTGTGAACTCAGTGACCTGATCGTGGACTTCGATGTTCCAAATTGTGAGATCATATTCTTGGTACCACGACTGCAGCAGTGCAATCTCCGCGTGCGTCTGTGTTTTAGGGGTGTCAAAAAATATTTGAGTGTCATTTAAATACTGAAGGTAAGATTGCATTCTGCAGCGACAGCGACGGTTTGTTGAAAGACCTGAGAGTTACAAAGAAACCAGATGAGTGATGATTCTTTATAGATCGCTCAAAAACAAGGCAGTACTGTTACACAATAGTCATTACAGGGCTTCCATCATCGTTTCAGTTGCTGCCTTAGCTAAAGAAAGTTAAATCTTGAAATTCGTTGTAAATTGCGTTAATTGCAATAACCATGAATGGCTGATGTGTGGAGATTTCAAAATCATTATGATGCTGTTGAGTTAGCAAATGGATAAACTAAGTACTGCTGCTGCCTGTGTGAGTGGGACGGTCGTGAAAGAGAAAAACACTTCACCCAGACGGAAAGGTATCCAAGAACGGCTCTTGTGCCTGGGTCAAAATAGTTCAAATGGCTCAGAGCACTATGGGACTTAACATCTGAGGTCATCAGTACCCTAGACTCAGAACTACTTAAATCTAACTAACATAAGGACATCACACACATCCATGCCCGAGGCAGGATTCGAACCTGCGACGACAGCAGCAGCGCGGTTCCGGAATAAATCGCCTAGAACCGCTCGGCCACAGCGGCCGGCGTGCCTGGGTCAAAAATATTGCCGGAGACCTTCTATTGAATCCAAACAAACTTGTTCTCCCATAGTCGAAAGATAAGTTGGGACTCATGTCAGCATTTGTTAAGGCTATGCTCAGGAATGAAGCAGCATTTCAGTTTCTGTGTAAGAAGTATCTACGGCTCAACACAGAGAATATCACCAAGGGGACATTCACAGATCCACAGATACGTCAGCTGTTGTGTGACACACACTAAGAGTCTACTCTATCCCTGGTCACCTGCGTGTGTGGCATTGTTTTGTAAAGTGACAATGTTGTTCTTGGGAAAAAGGAGAGATGAAATTACACGGACGTTGTGGACGAATTCATTCATGCCTGTAAGGTCACTGGCTGCAACATGACCCTGAAGATGCCCTTCCGTTACTCCCATCTCGATGTATTCCCAGACAACTGTGGTCCATTCAGTTTTGAGCATAGCGAGCAGTTTCACCAGGACGTTTCTGTCATGGAGCAGAGCGGTACACAGGACGGTGAAAAACTGCTGTCTTGCCCTATTTCCACTCGATGGGACCGAGAGATGATCCAGACAGCACCCTCACCAGTATCGCAAAGAAACAGCATGAATATACTAAATAATTCCAAATTAAATAATACAATTTCAGTTACTTTACTGGTCTCGTACAGGTATGATGCCGACCGGGGTGGCCGAGCGGTTCTAGGCGCTTCAGTCTGGAACCGGGCGACCGCTACGGTCGCCGGTTCGAATCCTGCCTCGGGCATGGATGTGTGTGACGCCCCTAGGATAGTTACTTTTAAGTAGTTCTAAGTTCTAGGGGACTTAACATCTGGGGTCATCAGTCCCCTAGAACTTAGAACTACTTAAACCTAACTAACTTAAGGACATCACACACATCCATGCCCAAGGCAGGATTCGAACCTGCGACCGTAGCGATCTGGCGGTTCTAGGCTGTAGCGCCTAGAACCGCTCGGCCACCCCGGCCGGCGCTGTAACCTTATAATTGACAAAGGTACTTCCAATCCGTCTTTGGAACTACTAAACATGCTTTTCTTTGTAGTCGTAACGAGAAGTTTAGTTACCTATAACATTCATCAGATTACTAAGAAACCATTGTTTTAAAAAATTGTAAACTTTATTAAATTTTTTATGTTCAGAAATCATAAGGAGCGACCTGTTTTACTGTACCTAAGATCGCATAAACTCTTCTTTATTTTTGACAATGGGTTTCGATAGGGATACAGTAACTATCGTCTTCTGGTCTTCGAAAAATTTTTTTTACTAAACTTGTTCACTGTGAGTTAGGGTCTCACTTAGTTGCAGTTGCACCATATATCTCGCTATAATGTATCCCGAATGTGCGAGACAAATCATGCGGACATAAACATTGTGATTTTTGCGAACTGACACTAATTTGTGATTATTACGCATGACCATATACACAAAGTGATTTATAATTGTAAATATTTTATTTCTGACAATCCTGTGCTTGAAGTGTTGTGTTTTATGCACTATAATGACGACAACGCCTCAAGTTTTAAATCACAATGAACACGTATAGTAACAAAAAAAATTTTAAGACTAGAAGATAATTGTAACATTTGTCGAAAATAGTTGTTAACAATAAACATCAGATTATAAGTCCTTGGCTATTGAAACATTTTTACCATGAGAAGTTTTAAAACATTTGTAATTTCACGTCTCGATAATGCTTTCTAGTGGTCTCAGGTAAAAATTTATAGCGACACTTCTGAATTGTGGTCGTTTGCTACATTTTAAGATAGCTTTTTTAATAGCAAATTTAATTTTTTTGAGTCTTTGATAGTTATTTCGGGTATATGCGGCCATTTTTAATGGGAATGATCAAACCAGCTTTAGCACGTATTTTAATATTCTTGTACCAGTGCTACTATATGCCATTAAAACATATTATAACATTTCTATCTCAGCAGTAACGTGGCCAAGAACATGAATGTTTAAGTATTCACTTGATGGGGAGCTCGATAAAGGCATTTATCGCCATTATGATCAATGAATAACCTCCAGCAACCTGAAGTCGACTTGGCAGTAAACATATTTGATTGCTGTCTGGCACCGAAGCGTTGCCTAGTAACTAGACGTCGAGCTTCGTCCACAGCAAAACGAGGAATAACGGGTCCTCGTACTGCGTTCATCTCGCCGTGCTTCTTTGGAGCTGGAGCCTATACATGTATAAATATTTGCTGCTTTATATAACTTGCACCCAAAGTTAATCTGTTTACTAGTCTTTAAATATTTAAATCTGCGTGCCTAAAACTATTGATACGCAACTTTTAGTCATGTTATGTCGTTTTAAGTCGTGCTGTGTCAAGTCGTGAAGCCCTCCTTTTCTGTGCTTCTTTGCACACAATATAGTTCCTGTTATTATCTATTATCACAGATAAGTAAGTAATAAAGAAAAAAACAAATGACATTGGTGGAAAAAAGAACGTGACTAGTCGAAGAATCCTACCACTGGAATTGGCAGCAGCTTCATCACGCTGAACGAAAAAGACGATTTCTACACTTGTAACTAATTTGTTACAACACTAGCGGAATTAAAATTTTTCCGAAACTGCGCGAGAAACTTACCCCTAAGATGTTTCGTTAGACAGACACCTAAACGCCATTACACTTCAGCGGAGAAGCGGATGCAGAATCGTCTTTGAATAAGGACATGGAAATTTTCGCAGAAGTAATATACTATAAACCGAAAAATCTTCTTACGCACAACGTAACCAGACGTCACCAAGAGTGAATGTTTCTCATAATTCTAACGTTCTGTTCTTGTTTGTTTCCCCGTGAGAATTGAGTTGGAGAAAATGAGTTGTAACATGGAGAAAAAGCGTCTCCAGGTCCGTTTAACATAATTTGATCGCCTACGTGTGAAGAATATGTCCTGGGCTTTGTGCCGTAAATTTTTGTTATACCCTGCATACAGATGGCGGGGTAGAATAGCGTACACAAGGTATGAAAGGGCATTGCATTGGAGGAGCTGTCACTTGTAAACAGGTGACTCATGGGAAATGGGGACTGATGACCTCAGATGTTAAGTCCCGTAGTGCTCAGAGCTATTTGAACCATTTGAACTCATGGGAAAAGGTTTCTGAAGCAATTATGGACGCACGAAGGGAGTTAACAGACATTGAAAGTGCAATGGTAGTTGGAGCTAGACGCATGTGACACTCCATTTCGGAAATAGTTAGGGAATCCAGTATTCTGAGATCCACAGTGTGATGAGTGCGGCCTTCACTAAACGATCGAGAAAAATGTCGTTTGCGTAGAGATAACAGTGATAACGCCGATAAGCAATATCGCGTAAAATAACCGTAGAAATCAATGTGAGACGAACGAAGAAGGTGTCCCTTAGGACAGTGCGACGAAATTTTCAATAATGTGCTGTAGCAGCAGACGACGCGACTGCCTTCGCTAACAACACGACATCGCCGACAGCCCCTCAGCTGAGCTCGTGACCATATCGGATGGACAATAGACGTGTGCAAAATTGTGACCTGGTCAGTTGAGATTCGATTTCAGTTGATGAGAGCTGATGGTAGGATTCGAGTGTGGCGCTCACCCCACGAAGCCATAAACCCAAAGTGTCAACAAAGCACTGAACAAGCTGGTGGTGCCTCCTTAATTGTGTGGGCTGTGTTTACATTAAATGGGCTGGGTCCTCTTTCCCGACTGAACCGATCATAGACTGGAAATGTTTACTTTCGGCCATTCATGGACTTCATGTTCCCAAAGAACTATGGAATTTTTATGGATGACAATGAGCCACACCACTGGGCCACAACTGTTAGCAGTTAGTTTGAAGAACAATCTGTAGAGTTCGAGTGAATGATTTGACCAACCAGATTATCCGACATGAATGTCATCGAACACGTACGGGCCCAATCGAGAGGTCAGTTCGTGCACCAAATCCTCCACCGGCAAAATTTTCGGAATTGTGAACGGTTACAGAGACAAAAGGGCTCAGTATTTCTGCAAGGGTTTTTCAACGACTAGTTTAGTGCATGTCACGTCGAGTTGCCGAACTGCGCCAGGCAGAAATAGGTGTGACGACCATATTAGGAGTATCCCATGAAGTTTTTCACCACAGTGTATATGGGAATCTAACTTTTACTGTTTTAGAGATAACTAAACCTAATTTTGTACATGTTGTAATTATGTTATTGGCTAATATCTGGATTTATTTTCACATATTTTGCCAAATAATTTGATCACGACGTTTCTGGATAGACACATGCTATCACAAGAGGAACATTTTGTCAACGGTTACTTTACTTATTACTTTCCAATGTCTCAGGTTACTATACGTATTCTGCAGCTCGTGGTCGTGCGGTAGCGTTCTCGCTTTCCACGCCCGGGTTCCCAGGCTCGATTCCAGGCGGGGTCAGGAATTTTCTCTGCCTCGTGATGACCAGGTGTTGTGTGATGTCCTTAGGTTTGTTACGTTTAAGTAGTTCTAAGTTATAGGGGACTGATGACCATAGATGTTAAGTCCCGTAGTGTTCAGAGCCATTTGAACCATTTTTCTTTATTATTCGTAATTAGATAAATAAATCTGTGTACCAGTTTTTTTTTTTATTTCAGTTTGATTAGTAGGCACATAGCAAACTTTTTTCACAAAAATTTAAATAAATTTAACGCACTGAAACATCTTGTGTCACAGCAAGCTGTGTTATAGTGTGTACGAAGTTTGTAGCAAATTTTACCCTTCAGCGGAAAATAGGCCTTATATGCTGAAAAATGACAATTACGGAAATGTAGAAAAAAGTTTGTACTAGCATTTGTGCCAGAAACAAGTACCTTCATGCTAACCATAACCACTGATATGGTCCTTTTGCTCTTGATGTAGCCCTTTTCTTGTAGTCTGGTCCTTCCGGTGTGCTCTTTTGGCATGGTACGCACTGACATTTCGTAACTAGCAATACGCACATTATCAGTCTTCTTATGCAGGAGCCGGCCGAAGTGGCCGTGCGGTTAAAGGCGCTGCAACCTGGAACCGCAAGTCCGCTACGGTCGCAGGTTCGAATCCCGCCTCGGGCATGGATGTTTGTGATGTCCTTAGGTTAGTTAGGTTTAACTAGTTCTAAGTTCTAGGGGACTAATGACCTCAGCAGTAGAGTCCCATAGTGCTCAGAGCCATTTGAACCATTTTTTTCTCATGCTGGTTTACAGTGAAGCAATGCACATAAAATACTAGTCTCATTAGGGACCTGATTCTTCCAGTGTCACCATCATTGTGCACCGGACAATCGTCATATGAGGAAATCTTCATTAGCCTGTACTAAATGCGGAAGCTGTTGCCTTTTGGCGTTTCTTCTGTGTGCAGATATTAAAGCTTTCGTTCCTGTTTTGTGTCCCTCTATGCGTACATTTCTTTAATAAATCGTGATTAATCTCATCGTAAATTGGTTCACAGCTTTCTATGTTCTACAGATATTTACTCTGGTTCAAAAATGGTTCAAATGGCTCTGAGCACTATGCGACTTAACTTCTGAGGTCATCAGTCGACCAGAACTTAGAACAAATCAAACCTAACTAACTTAAGGACATCACACACATCCATGCCCGAGGCAGGATTCGAACCTGCGACCGTAACGGTCGCTCGGTTCCAGACTGTAGCGCCTAGAACATCACGGCCACTCCGGCCGGCTATTTGGTCTGGTGACAGGAAACAATAATATAAGGCAAGGAAGGGGGAGTCGTGTAGAAAAGGAAGCGTGGCTTTGCGCATTGGTTGAAACAAGCTGGCTCTTGCATCATTTTTGGCACGAGTTTAATTCTGAAAACTGGAGAGAATATTTGCAACATGTCACAAATCATCTGGCGTCAAAAGTACTTTCGACATTATTCTGCAATTTTACGTGAATCCCCCCCTTAACTGGACAGACAGTGACTCGACATGTAGGATGCTAAAGTGTGCTGATGAGCTAGCTCGGCCGTTTTTATCTTACCCTCCTCCTGTATCGGCTGTTGAGCCGAAGAGTTTGCGGCGGGCTGGCTTTGAAGTGCGGTAGCCTGTGTGATGAGACGATGCCTCGGCTTTGTCTGGAAGAGTGGTAGACACGTGGCCGGCGATTGTCTGCTGTCGGCAGTTGGTCGCTTCGGTAGTTACGTAGGAGTAGAGTGGATTAAGACTTCCCGCCGTCGACCGTGGCCCCTCAGCCGGGCCTCCTCACCATTCACTTAGTAGGCCGTCAGGTGTTTAGCCGTCTTTGAAAGTAGTGTCGTGGATTTTAATAAAGTGGGCTTTGCGACCCGTGACGTCAATAAGTGTGTCCGACCACAAATAAAGTAAGGTGCCCTAATATCGTCCCAGCTCCTAATTGCGGCCCCCTACAAATTTTCGGTTTCCACAGTTGGTAACAAATGTGAAGTTGCGCGTTCATGCGTGAACTCTGTGTACTGTATTTTTGAGAGAGTTTGTTGTGTGGAGCATACGTAACTAGCGTGTAAGAAGGAATTCATTCCTTTATGCCGAGGTGAGTTAGCGTGACAGTAAAATTAACAGCCTGCAATTCCTAGGATTTTCCGTCCGTTGTTTGACCATGTAGTCTGCGAATCTCTTGACGTTTTCTATACCAAGAATATCCCTCACTGCTACCATTTACGCTTCAGCAACACTGTTTCTTGAATAGTTCCACTTCAGCACACATGCTGATAGGCAGTCGGGGTTCTTCTCTCTCCATGTAATCCTCCGTTACCAAGTTCCTGTATTTTCTTACAGAGGTACTTGCTGAAGTGAAAATTGTAATCGGAAAGAGAATTTTCTGGCAACATCGTTTTCATAGCTTTAATTGTAACCATTTAAAAAAATTGTTCAAATGGCTCTGAGCACTATGGAACTTAATATCTGAAGTCATCAGTCCCCTAGAACTTAGAACTACTTGAACCTAACTAACCTAAGGACATCACAAATATCCATGCCCGAGGCAGGAGTCGAACCTGCGACCGTACCGGTAGCGCGGTTCCATACTGAAGCGCCTAGACCACTCGGCCGCAAAGGCCGGCATGTAACCATTTCAAAGTCTGCTCCAGTTTTCGGTGACCACCTAGGCTTCTTATTTCCCAGTCCAGGAAAAAGGTCTTTCACGTGTAATTTGAAATTTGTCTGAGAGTAAATCAAATAAAGTAGGAAATATCTTCTCCTCATCTTTCGTGTTTCAGACGTCAACGTGTAGGGTATACAGTTGTTTCAATTACTTCGAACAACTTAGTCTTAATATTTATTGCTCTTTTAAGACTAGATCATTACACTTATTTTGTTCTTATTTATGTTACGGCTATATCACATGGCGTGCGTCGAATATCTATAGCGGTGGTGCGGAGGCGGGAATCGGGAGTTCACGCCGCAGAGACATGTCAGATGTCCTATCCACAAGAACAGTTATATTTTCGCACAGGACTTTTTTACACTTCTTCCCAATCGAGTACCAGTATTCCTTTGTTAGGAAGAGATTAGTCGTAAAGTTTCAAAAAGCTGTTACCTTCAGTTAATTCCAAAATGTGAACGCTCAGCTGGATCTCCGAAATAGTGCCACGGCTCTGTGCCGTCCCAATCGCTTCGTTTCTTGCTTTACACAGTTCACACTTAAAGTTCACATAATACGACTTATTGCGACGAATCTAAACCTTTATCTTCCAAATCTTGGAATTAGCCTTTAAAATTTTTGAAAACAGGTGTTGTCTTCCCTTTGTGGACGCTTTTCCTACAGCTAAGCATCCGTTTCGTAATCTGGAAATCTGCTTCGTTAGGTGGGAAAGAATTTTGGTGTTCAGCCAAGATGCAGCCTTTTGCCATTTTTAAAGAGCCTCGGCACTTGCTCCGCTGTAGTGTATAACTGGTTGACCGGTACAGCGACGGTTCCTGCAGCACTCACAATGAACTCGGAAACTCCACGGTCGGAAAGTCGACGTAGCCGTTGCGTTTGTACCCTGAAATCAAGATAGAACATCAAATGAGAGTCGAAATGATGTTTCGAATCAGAAGTGGAACAGGAAAGGAATTGAAATTAGCGTCCAATGGGATGGAGTGGCATTATTCATCGAGCGAAACTCTAAAAGCAGCACCAAAGGTATCAGACTTAACAGAATGAGAGCCTGATAAGTACTGGAACTGAAATGGGAGTACCATAGCACATAATAAAACGAACTTAATGTGACACTGGATCAGCACGATGTCTCAAATAAGAAGTTTCCGAAGACGGATTTTGGGTCCTCTTCCAGTAAACAGCGCGGAGTTTTTCAGTCACTAATATCCCCGCTTGTGCTGCTAGGAGCCGGCTGCGGTGGCCGAGCGGTTCTAGGCGCTTCAGTCCGGAACCGCGCGACTCTTACGGTCGCAGGTTCGAATCCTGCCTCGGGCATGCATGTGTGTGATGTCCTTAGGATAGTTATGTTTAAGTAGTTCTAAGTTCTATGGGACTGATGACCGCAGATGTCAAGTCCCATAGTGCTCAGAGCCATTTGAACCATTTGTGCTTCTAGGCGCTCTAAGTCTGCCGTCTCACCCTGTCTTTCGTTAGCAACTTAATGTAGCCCGACAGTAGATGTTATCTAATCGGCAGTTATGCTCCATTCCTAGTCGCACGGTGCCAACATGCATCTAGACTACCTCAACAAATCCTAAAATTTTTGTTTGCTGCCATTTATAGTGAACTCTGATATCCTCTTTTCCTCCAGAAGTTCTCGCGGCATCTCATTCCCAGAAGGTATCTCCTTCGGTGCCAGGCTGATGGCTTGCAGCGTCCCTCCATCAAGCTTACACACTTGAGTGGTCTTCAGTGGCATCGTGACAGGATATTCCACATCTGCTCAGGTTTTACCACTTTTCCTTTTCTAGCGGATGCACAAGTATAGGGTGGTATAAAAAGTGCAGGACGCTTTCTTTCTCTTTCAAAGACAGGAAAAAGAAATAATTTTCAGCCAGGTCCCAGGGCAAATAGGGATCCGTTGAAATAAATTCGCTAATGTGGCTGCCAAGGAGCCTTATTTCCTTCCACCTGCCGTAAGCCGTTCAGCCCCACTGCTGGCTGTTACCTCACACGTGACTTGGATGACCATGTGACTCGGAGGCAGGAACTGAGGAGTTAATAACATGCGGACAGTGAAACAGTCAGTGCGACTCGGGCTTACCTCGTTCTGAATACGATGAGCTGAAGACACGGCCCTTGCAAGGCTTCGAGTGGAACATTGCCCGTTGACACGGAGATTTTTCTTACGTCGCCAGAAGCCCCCAGTGTAACAGAGATGGGAAACACACCTATCAATACGATATGCACTCCCGTTCAGAAGACACCGAGCACCTTATATGACTAGAGATAGGGCGTTCATATTCACAGGACGTGTACATTAGAACGTTGTGCAGAAATGATTAGCGTTTCAGTCACCGCAGTTCAGCATCTGTCCTGTTGCACGGTTGGCACAGGGACAGTCTCAGGCCGTGATCACTTGTTCCATGCGCGACAGCATCGAAGCGTGTAAGCCGCAAATGGCATCGTTTGGTATAGCCATCCATGCTCTATTCACATGGTTGCAAAGTTCATCTGTAGTGGCTGGCATTGGCGTTACACCCATCGTTTCACCATATCCCACACATTTTCGATTGCCACAAGTCTGGTGATATAGCAGGCCAGGGCAAAAGGCTGGCATCCTGTGACACCAAGAAGGCACGTGTTCGGCAGCAACATGTGGTCGAACCCTGTCTTGCTGAAAAACAGCGTCTAGGGTGTCGTGCAGAAACTATATGGCTATGGGTGGCTGTGGCTGTGAGTCTGGGGATATCATTCGCGTAGATCTCAATGGTCACATAGCCCTGGACACGCACCAACTGTGATTTGTGTTTGTACCCAATAGTACGCCACACCACGAGGCCTTGAGTTGGCACTGTATGTCTTGTGCGAATGCAGTCACTGCGATGCCCTTCCCCCTGACTCCGTTGAACCAAACTGCGGCCATCACTTTCGAACAAAAAGAACCTGAAATCGTCCGAAAACACTATGTGATGTCACTCCTGCCGCAGTTATGTCGTTCCATACACTGTGTCGTCTAGCTTGTTTCTGCACTATCGTCAAGGGAAGGCGGAGAAGTGGACGACCCCCACATAACTCTCAACGCAATAAAAAAATAAAATGAGCGTATGGCAACGTTGGTCGGGAGGCCCCTATTCGGGGAAGTTCGGCACGCAAGCGTAAGTCTTATTTCAGTCGCCGCCGCATTGGGCGGTTAGCAAGCCGGTGTTGAGGATGAAATCATGATGAAGACAACACAACATCCGGTCCCTGAGCGGAGAAAATCTCCAACCCAGCCGGAAATCGAACCCGTACCCAATTGCACGGGAAGCGAACACGTTACCACCCAGCTATACAGGCGAACTTACCGTAATAAATGGTGACGGGCTGACACTCTTGATAGTGTACGATTTGTTACTCTGATTTAGTGGTGCGCCACAGCCAAGGAGGACGATGATCTGTCCTGCAATGCCATACGGATAAGTTGTCGATCTTCTTGGGGAGCGCTGGCCGATGTGGCCGAGCTGTTCTAGGCGCTCAGTCTGGAAGCGCGTGACCGCTACGGTCGCAGGTTCGAATCCAGCCTCTGGCATGGATGTGTGTGATGTCGTTAGGTTAGTTTGGTTTAAGTAGTTCTAGGTCTAGGGGACTGAAGACCACAGATGTTGAGTCCCATAGTGCTCAGAACCATTCTTGGGGAGCGCACTGGCTGGTACTACCTGACCCATTTCGTCGTATCCTACGGACTGCCGTGAACCATTCTGCACGCACTTGTTGCACTACCGAAACGCTTCGTCTCACAAGAATAGCAATTTCCCTACTGGACGCATCACATTCTCTCATGAAAATAATGCGCCCTTTTTCAAACTCACTGATTTAACGGCACCGTTGGCGCCTACGTCTGCGAGTCATTCTGCACCTCTATTGAATTCACACTGATTATTACCTTCGGTAACATTTCACGGGTAGGTGGCGTTGCGTTGCTAAATCGATGTCGACGTTGAACCCCCGGGCCGACGTGGTTTAAATGCAGATAATTTCTGCAGGACATACTAACGTATATGCCCTGTGAATATGGAAGTCTCATCTCTAGTCGTTCAAGATTATCTGTTTTATCTGAACATGAGTGTATTTTAATTGAGAGTATTTTTTATGATGGCATGAGGGTAGACCTGGGTCTCCACAGGACGTGCCCTTTGTTGTAACGGAAAATGAGAGGGATAAGATCCATCTTTTTAGTTTTCCCTTCGTGTCAAGTCTCCTTTCAAAAATATTCGGTGTGAAATTTAGATGTGTCGCAGAGTGGCTTGGTGGCCCAGTTTTCCCAAGTGGTCACTCATCCACAATGGTCTGGACCACTTTCAGTGTTTGTAAAATGGGATTTCATCCTTGATCCTCTTATTCTAATGTATTTTATCTGCATTTGAAGACTGGTCTCTTAAGAGTCTCAAAACGTAATTGTTCTATTTTACACTGAAAAGCTAAAGAAACTGGTACACTTGACTAATATCGTATAGGAGCCCCGTCAAAACGCAGAAGTGTCGCAACACGGAATTGACACCATGAATCCTCAAGGTTATCCATAAATCCGTAAGATCACGAAGTCGTGGAGATCTCTTCTGAACAGCGCGGTGCAGGGCATCCCAGATATGCTCAGTGATGTTCATATCTGGGGAGTTTGATGGCCAGCGGAAGTGTTTAAGCTCAGTAGAGTGTTCCTGGAGCCACTCTGTGGCAAGTTTGGATTTATGGAGTGTCGCATTGTCCTGCTGGAAATGCCCAAGTCCATCGGAATGCACAATGGACATGAATGGATGCAGGTTATCAGACAGCATGCTTACGTACGTGTCACGGGCCAACATGTCAGAGACGTATCTAGACGTATCAGGGGTGCCATATTACTCCAACTGCACACGCTCTACACCATTACAGAGCCTCCACCATCTTGAACAGTACCGTGCTGGCATGAAACGCCCATGGAATTACAGGGCTGTGTCCATACCCGTACACTTCCAACCGTTTGATAGGATTTGAAACAAGACTTGTCCGACCAGGCAACATGTTTCCAGTCATCAACAGCCGAATGTCGGTGTTGACGGGTCAATTCGAGGCGTAAAGCTTTGTGTCATACAGTCACCAAGAGTACACGAGTGGGCCCTCGGCTCTGATAGCCCTATCGATAATGTTCCGTTGAATGGTTCGAATGCTGACACTTGGTGATGGCCGAGCATTGAAATCTGCAGCACTTTGCAGAAGGGTTCCTCTTCTGTCACTCTGAACGACTGTCGTAAGATGTTGTTAGCCCCGTTCTTGCAGGATGTCAGAGATTTGAAGTTTTACCGGATTCCTGATATTCACGGTACGGTCTTGAAACAGTCGTATGGAAAATACCCACTTCATCGCTACCTCGGAGATGCTGTGTCCCATCGCTCGTGTGCCGTCTATAACACCACGTGTAGCAGCAGTAACCGATCTAAAAAATGCGCCAGACACTTGTTGACTTACCCAAGCGTTGCCAACCGCCTCGCCGTATTCTCCCTGTTTACGTATCTCTGTATTTGAATACGCATGCCTATACCAGTTTCTTTGGCACTTCAGTGTGATACTGCCCGTTTTTTAAATTTATTTCCGTTTTTTTAATATATTTTCACCGCCCTCTTCGCCACTTATGCAAGGGCACCGAAGAACTCGTCGTTTAGGGTCGTAAGGCACGAATAATTATCATCGCTGTCATTACCCGGTCAAGAGTAGCCATAGGACGGTTAATACCTTCACGAAAGTAGTATTCCTGTTACGTTTCTCCAGGAGGTGCTGGATTAGCTGAGGGATGTATTTTCCTGGTGCAGAAAGCTTTAAACGGTCCCGAAGCCTTTCTATCGAGTCGTATTGAGCTGTTTGCCCATCCCCCCAGACAATCACCGCCGTTATGCGATAAGATCTCTCCAACGGGAAACAAAAAACAGTCGCACTGCTGCCTTGTCCTTCACCCGTCAAAGAAGTATTCCCAGGAAAATCATTAAGAGATTAAGTTGCCATTTTCTATACTGTGCCGTTGCATAAAAGTCAGAAGCTGACTGTCTATCATTCCTCCTCATTCACTACCATTTTAGATGCTCTCCCTCCTACCGCGCTTTTGTATTTATTGAATTATGGACGGAGCAGGTACAATATGCGGAAACCCAATCAATCGGTAGTTTCAGTTACACAGGCAAATTAATCGTACACTAAGACTAAGAGTAATCTGCGTCAGATATTTCGAAAAGAACCTCGTATACAAAATTTTCGAATATTTTAAGAATTACTTCGTGTTGAATTGTGTCATATTGTATTTAAATTTCACTGTTTATGTCTTCGTCATATGAACTTTACTGAGATAAAATGGTTTTTATTCTGTCGTAACTACAAATGCGGGAAGGAAGTGGAAGAATGCAAGACTACAAAAGGCGGCAAGGTGACATCTGCTAATAGCCCGCTCACAAGTACCGTACTGTGCCAGGAGCGAGCTCTGCAAGAAATGAATATAAGCGCCTCTCCTGCCACCCTTGTCCGGACATTAGTGTCCAGATTGGCAGTGTATTAGCACGGCCTAGCAGAGAGTGTAGTTAGTAGCGGTCCGTATCAAGTGCTTGGACATTATCTACACGGTGTTACAAAAAGGTACGGCCAAATTTTCAGGAAACATTCCTCACACACAAATAAAGGAAAGATGTTATGTGGACATGTGTCCGGAAACGCTTACTTTCCATGTTACAGCTCATTTTAGTTTCGTCAGTATGTACTGTACTTCCTCGATTCATCGCCAGTTGGCCCAATTGAAGGAAGGTAATGTTGACTTCGGTGCTTGTGTTGACATGCGACTCATTGCTCTACAGTACTAGCATCAAGCACATCAGTACGTAGCATCAACAGGTTAGTGTTCATCATGAACGTGTTTTTGCAATCAGTGCAATGTTTACAAATGCGGAGTTGGCAGATGCCCATTTGATGTATGGATTAGCTCGGGGCAATAGCAGTGGCGCGGTACGTTTGTATCGAGACAGGTTTCTAGAACGAAGGTGTCCCGACAGGAAGACGTTCGAAGCAATTGATCGGCGTCTTAGGGAGCACGGAACATTCCAGCCTATGACCCGCGACTGGGGAAGACCTAGAACGACGAGGATACCTGCAATGGACGAGGCAATTCTTAGTGCAGTTGACGATAACCCTAATGTCAGCGTCAGAGAAATTGCTGCTGTACAAGGTAACGTTGACCACATCACTGTAAGGAGAGTGCTACGGGAGAACCAGTTGTTTCCGTACCATGTACAGCGTCTGCAGGCAATATCAGCAACTGATTGGCCTCCACAGGTACACTTCTGCGAATCGTTCATCCAACAACGTGTCAATCCTCATTTCAGTGCAAATGTTCTCTTTACGGATGAGGCTTCATTCCAACGTGATCGGCCGGCCGAAGTGGCCGTGCGGATAAAGGCGCTGCAGTCTGGAACCGCAAGACCGCTATGGTCGCAGGTTCGAATCCTGCCTCGGGCGTGGATGTTTGCGATGTCCTTAGGTTAGTTAGGTTTAACTAGTTCTAAGTTCTAGGGGACTAATGACCTCAGCAGTTGAGTCCCATAGTGCTCAGAGCCATTTGAATCAAACATTTTCCAACGTGATCAAATTGTAAATTTTCACAATCAACATGTGTGGGCTGACGAGAATCCGCACGCAATTGTGCAATCACGTCATAAACACAAATTTTCTGTGAACGTTAGGGCAGGCATTGTTGGTGATGTCTTGATTGGGCCCCATGTTCTTCCACCCACGCTCAATGGAGCACGTTATCATGATTTCATATGGGATACTCTACCTGTGCTGCTAGAACATGTGCCTTTACAAGTACGATACAACATGTGGCTCATGCACGATGGAGCTCTTGCACATTTCAGTCGAAGTGTTCGTACGCTTCTCAACAACAGATTCGGTGACCGATGGATTGGTAGAGGCGGACCAAGTCCATGGCCTCCATGCTCTCCTGACCTCAACCCCCTTGACTTTCATTTATGGTGGCATTTGAAAGCTCTTGTCTACGCAACCCCGGTACCAAATGTAGAGACTCTTCGTGCTCGTATTGTGGACGGCTGTGATACAATACGCCATTCTCCAGGGCTGCATCAGCGCATCAGGGTTTCCATGCGACGGGAGGTGGATGCATGTATCCTCGCTAACGGAGGACATTTTGAACATATCCTGTAACAAAGTGTTTGAAGTCACGCTGGTACGTTCTGTTGGTGTGTGTTTACATTCCATGATTAATGTGATTTGAAGAGAAGTAATAAAATGAGCTCTAACATGGAAAGTGAGCGTTTCCGGACCCATGTCCACACAACATATTTTCTTTCTTTGTATGTGAGGAATGTTTCCTGGAAGATTGGCCGTACCTTTTTGTAACATCCTGTATAGCTGGTTACATGTCGCCCATCTCTTGCAACTCTTATTGAAAATACGAGTTAAGTATTGCCATTCTTCTTATTTGTAATAAAAACTACTTCGTTATTTGCTGGGATTGTTGTATAGCATTCCGAGAACACAGCTTCCTTTAGGCACCCAATTCGAAACGTTGAGCAAGACCCCATAATTGGAGACGAGTATCCTCCAAACTCGGTGCCGAACGGCCACAGCAATTCGTGTATATTGTGCTGGTGCCTTAATTCTCTCTTGTCTTTTCTTTGCAGGGGCGCTTATTACTTTACAGTCTCTTGTCGTTTTGATAATAAGTGTTTTCAATTGGGTGTTGTAGAAATTTTCTTTGCTTGTGTCCTAATTTTATTTGCTGACCTAGTCTATTTGTTACATCTGCGTCTTCCAATATGGTCACCCCACCTGTCCCGGCCCCTGCTCAGGCGCCATAGCCGCAAGCGTTACATGTAACACAGCTAATGCAGGTGTTCCAGTATCAGGCGCAGCAGATTTCGGCCCTACTGAACACTGTGCAGCAGCTACTGACCGACGCTGGGCGCCCATTGGAACAAGCACCTGCAACTACAGCGGCTATACCACCCACAATTGGTTGACCAAGAAGAGGAATGGATCGAGGGGTTAGCCCAGTTTGAGGTACACCTACTAGCCTGCAATGTTGCAGGTACTGTGAAACTTCCCCATCTATTATCCATGGTAGGAAGTGCAGTGTTCAGATTAATTCAAAAGATTTTTCCTAATGCCACTCTGAATAAACTTTGTTACGACCAGGTTGTTGTTTCGCTAACTAACTATTATTACCAACAAGTGAATGTGGTAAAGGCTAGGTATCAATTCCTACACTGCAAAAAACGGACAGAACACAATTATCGCGAGAGGGTAACAGATTTGCAGGGTATGCCAAGGAAATGCAAATTTAAATGTGCTTAGGTGCTTTATATTCAGATGTTATGTTGCGTGATGCGATCGTGTACAATGTACCTGATGTCAAACTCAGAGAACAAATTTTGAAAAAGTCCGATCCATCATTTCAACAGGTAGTGCAAGTACTAGATCAGTACTACTCCGGTGCATTGTCGGCTCATACATTTGAGCACCCAGCTTTTTGTTGGGTTCAGTCCCTTAGTTGCGATCCCCCCATTCCGCACCGGCGGCGTGCGTTAGCTACGCCGATTAAACAAAGATACGCCCCATGTAAGCAGCTCGCTAAACAAGCAGCTATAGAGGCGAACACAATTAAGTCTTGCCCTAGGTGTTATTCAAGGCACAAACGCCAAGACTGCCCCTCTCGACCGGCTCAGTGTGAGGCTTGTGGTAGGAAAGGACATGTACAATCCATATGTTGGAAACGGAGCATACTTAAGAATTCGGCTCTATTACAAAAATCGAGTCACCAGGCCGATGTGATTAATGCAGTATATTCCAAGACTGGAACGGGCATTAGCAAAACTAGCAATCATGTACTTTCTTCACTGACACGCCAATTACACATAGGTTTCGTTTATTTACTTATTTGTGGGAAACGTGGAGAATTTCTTTTGGACGCGGGTGCCTCTGTCACATTGCTACATCGTCACACATGTGAACTGTTAGGCTCCCCACGCCTGACTAAAACTAGCACGCAACTGACAGCTTATAATGGACAAGACATTCCCGTTCTCAGAAAGTGTACTTTGCCTGCCTTTTATCGCTCACACAAGCGAACAGTGACATTTAAAGTGCTACAATCACTTGAGTGTGAGAACATATTTGGTATTGATTCGGTTGATTTGTTTGACCTTAATATCGAGGACAATGTGTTGTCAGTGTCTGCATTCAATACAAAAGACAATGTAGCTAACTTGCTAAAAGAATTACCTGAAGTCTTTTCTGAAGGTTTAGGCAAAGCTAATCATTTACGCTGAAAGACAATAATCAGCCGTAATTTTGACGGGCCAGAATTGTTCCCATTGCTTTACAGGACAAAGTCGCTGCTGAACTTAAATAATTGCAAGATACTGGCGTTATTGCGCCCATATGAGCTAGTCATTGGGCAAGTGCACTGGTTTTGCTCCCCAAACCTCTGTGTTGACTTAAGGTCTGCAGTTAAGCCACGAACTATCATTGACACTTATCCATTACTACGCCCAGAGGATCACATTCACAAATTAGGCGCTGGACGCTAGTTTTTAAAAACTGATTTGCGCGGGGCGTATCTTTAAATACCACTCAATGAAGATTCTCAAAACGTAAGTTGTCTCAGTCCTCATTACGCCTCCGTTACAAAACTTTTAGCGTGGAAAGAGAATCTTTTTTAACACAGGACATTCTAAGTCTTTTATCGAGTCTCTCTTAGTAGTCAAGAATTCATACCCAATATCTCCCTCTTACTGCCAATGTCTACGTATGGGTCTCTCCTATAGTCTCCTTTTTCACCTACAAACTCTCTCCTGTCTGTCCCCCATTGCCACAGTTTTCATCACTTTCTCTCGGTCCTTCTTACCACTGTCTCCTTCCCTGACACTTTCACTCTCTCTCTGTCCTACTGCCACTGTCTTTGTCCCATTTTTTTCTCTCTCACTTACATTGTCTCTTTCTTTCTCGCTCGAAGGCTGCTGTCTTTCTCTTCAGCCTCCTTTGTCTCCTTTCCACCCATGTCTTGGTGGATGGTTGGCTTGGGATTTTAACTCCTAGATTGTAAAGCTTTAGGTGGAGGGTACAGGGAATGTGGGAGAGTGCTCAAATTTTGTGTGTGTCAAAGTTCGCCAGTCTCGAGGGAGTGAGTGAAGGTGATGGGGTGGTCCAGACATCCTCCGCCCCCAAATACTACATATGGTCTCTTCTTATCTCTCTTCCTCATTTCTCCTTTCTCTTTTGCTCCCACTGCTACTATCAGCATCCATCTCTCTTTTTCTTTTACTCTCATTGTCTCCCACTGACCATCACTATCTCCTTTCTCTCTTTGTCTCCCAATAGTCTTGTCTTCATCCATCTCTCGTGCTCCTTCACTGCCACGTCCTCTCTCCCACCATCACTGTTTTCTCTATCTTTCTCTGACACAGACATTATCTCCTCTCTCTTCCGCGGTCACCGTCTCTCTCCTACTCTCTTTCAGCACAAAAAAGCATTAACATATTCAGAAGGCAACATTTTTAGGAAGGCTGAATGAGGATTGAGGCAGCTGATTCCCCACTTATTTCACAAAGTTCTCTAAAGACGAGCATATTCACCTTTTTTGTACTCCATCAGGAATGTTTTTCAGTAGACTCCCTTCTTTTTCTTATTACAGCAACATGTGGTGCTATATAAAATTAATTCTGTTGGTCAGTGAAGTTTTGATAGTTTATTGTTTATACTTCCACACACTTTCATACTTTGAGATATATAAGCAAGAAATAAGTACGCATAGTATAACGTGAAAGTAAACTCTCTATTGCTCCATAATGGTACATACCAGCCGATGTCTCCTGGCCGTACTTGACCAACACAGGTAAAATATCTTAAAGTGTATCGGTAAAAATTAAAATAAAATCGTCTCCCATCCAATGCAAGGTCATTTTACACTACTTTACATAAAAATGCACCACATGTTTAGGCTACTCCTACAAAATACCAAAAAACTTCTGTGTTTGATCAGGAAGTGCAAATGATTTCATGTGATAGTAAATTTTTTGTGAGGTGAAGACAAGCCTGTATAAGCATCTAGTGCTCATTATAAAGAGAAAGAGAAATGTAAAGTTTTATTGGTGAAAAAATGGCGACCAAAAACACAGTCTGGTGGTGTCAGAACCCTTGCGATGACACCAGACCACTTGCTACTTGTTCACTACTTCACTTAAAAATTTACGCCTTAGACTGGATAGTACGTGCATGTGTCATGTACGTAAGCGTGGTAACTATGAACCTATGCATCTCAGTAGCGGAAATGATATCGAAAACGTTTTCTGTATTCCATGAGAACATCATCCTAAGAAAATGTGGCAAGAATTTCGACCATTTTCCATGAATAGAAATTGTAGATGTGGTAATCCACATAACGTACTTCTGTTACCCAAAAATCATGATTTATCGTGTGTATCTTGGTAACAAATAAAGACTTTCGGAAACGGGAAAGTGGCATTGATAGATCTACGTCTAAAAAATGTACTGTTAAAATGTGACCCATTTGCTGTTTATTGAAATAATTGCTTCCCATGTGGGAAAGTGGTTAAAACTAGTTTTTTGCTGTTTTTTGCGTAAGTATGAAAGCTTTGAACTTGTGGATCTCAGTAACGGATATTTATATCGAAAAAAGTTTCGAAGTTCGCCTGGAATATCATCTCAAGAAAATATGGTAACATTTTCGACGAATTGTAATAAATAGAATTTACAGAAGTGGCCATACCCACGGTTTGTAATTTTCATACACATAAATCATAGTTGGTTGGAGTTTTCTCAGGAACCACACGTGAACAAGTGATGCTTTGATAAGCTGCCTATGGTCTAACCTACACAACATCTAATGCAAAAGAAGCAACTGATCAGTCCAACTTGCCTGGGTCGGAGGAAGTGCGTAATGCTTAAATTTTTACCCTGTACTGTAGGATTGCTGCATTATACCCGCTCTTCCGATAAGTATACAAATTATCGCTAGGCCAAGGCGTATCTAAAAGTCTTGAACCCTTATTCTGTGATCAACAGAGCCCAAATCGTTATAATTTCTAGTACGCTAACACACTACTTTGTTATCGAAAACATCATCCCAAAAATTTCGGAAAATCGATCTCTTATGCACATATAGACAAGGCATCTAACGACAGAACTACATAAGTAAACATCGAACATGGGATTTTAGGATAAAGGATCCATTTACGTTCACATAGGAAATGTAACGCGCGCGCCAATAGCAAGCGGCGGTCATTGCGCAGCGTACTGCACACCCCATCCCCTCCGGCCGCTCATCGGAAGCCTTTATGTCAGGTTTTACGGTACGCAGCCACACTGGTGCTCTTTCAGCTGTGGCATAGCTAATGCCGCTCACATGTGGCCGGCCATCCGATGCTGGGCGCACGTCAGTCGTAAATAGCGCTGCTGAACGGCGGGTCGATAGCCGAGAGAGGGACACGATGTCAACCACGGTGACAGTCACACGTGAAGTGTGGCACGCGAAACTGTCCGCCACAGGCTGTACAGCATACGTAACAAGTGGAAAATGAAACAGAAATACTGCCCCCCCCCCTCCAACGAGATACTGAAGTTCGTTGGGTGATGTGTCGATAGTGGCAAGTGGAATCTGATTGTTGGGTTCGGCATCTGTGACGGTACGTCACATAAATATTGACATTTTTATTGGTTGTAAACAGTGAACAATATTGTGACGTGTTAAGGGTTAACTAAAAATTATTTGTAAACACTTAAATATTTTGTGAACATAATTAGTATAAAAGATACAGTTAATGTTCTTGAAACAACTGGTATGCAGCGATAATTTAAAAGTAGCATCTTTATTTAAAACATGTGTATGAAAATAAAAAAAGGGTCGTAAAGAGACGCGATTGTACGGCCGAGGAGGAAGGACGTACTTTATGGAACTCACACTGTTTTGTTTCGCTATACGGAAGGCAGCCATTGAGCGGCTACACATATTTTGTGTACGTTATTCGGTATTCTGCTAAATTAAACTAATTATTGTTATCAAAAAATGAATTTCTTTGTAATAGTTGTCACCTCTAACTGTCGCAGCGGCTAACTATTTTTAATAAGCATTTTTTTAGTAATTTGCGCTGTGGGAAGCTCATCTTCCAATGCTGCCTCTAGTCGGCCATTACGCGCCGAAGTATTAATTTATTCTTCAAAGTGTTCAAAGTAACTGTAAGTGCGAGAGATTTCGTGGTAAGAACATTTTTAAATCGCAACAGATAATTTACGTTAAAGTTCATTTTTTAAATTGTACAGATTCCATGAGTTCAGTAAGTTTTATCTTGGCCGCTCCACGGCAACAATCGAAATTCTCTCGAGCCTTGCTTTGCAATCAATTAATAGAAATTAACAGAATTATATTCAATTCAGTTAACGGCAACTGTATTTTAGTCATCACGTTCAAAATCTAAAGCTGGTACATGAATAACAGCGGCCCTTTGAGAACCCGGTTCATAATTACTTATGCATGTAAGTAAAAGTGATAAGAAAAGGAAATATTCCTGAGAGAAAGAATCATGCTCTAACAAAAGAAAAATTCACCTGATAAATTAAATATATATAGTTATATGTATGCGAAATTAATGCCATATGTGCAATCTATTTCCACGTACCACAAAATACAAAACTTGTACGAGATCCAACCAGTGAAGATATATGGACATGAAGCTTACTAGGTGCGTACCATTGTCTCCAATGAGATAGAAACAACTCCAAAGAACAGTAACCAATAACGGTAAGGGTGTATATGCATGCGCTTCTGGGCTGGAAACTAAAGGAAGAAAGGATTCGGGGGCCATGCACTGTGATTATCTTCTTGAGTTAAAATTTGTCAGAAGTGTTTATTCAATTTGTTTTAACGTCAGCGGATTGTGCAACAGTGAGGACTCTGGACACGTATGTGAACTACTGCCAGAACGTCCGGGTAACTTTACAGGATCCTGACGCGTTGAATCACACCAATAGCGTTGTAAATCAAGACAGCAGCGAACCGGAACTCGGTTGGGAACGGGAAAATGCTACTATTAAGCAACATAATGCATCAAAAGTAGTCGAATCGTCGTACCTGAGCCTGTCACAGCAATCTGAGCTAAGTGCTGAACCAATTTGTACAAGTGTTTCAGGAAAACCGGGGATAATAAAAGAGTATGAGTTCGACATGCATGTAAAACCTCACCAAACTTTCTGCCGTGCCTATTCAATACCGAGGTCGGAAAAACAAACCGTGGGGAGAGAAATTCAGAGAAGGCTGCGGTGGAAAATAATAGAACCGTTAACATCACCATATAGTTGACCGCTGTTAGCGGTTACAAACACAGACGGCAGCGTTCGGCTGCTGGTGGACGCGCGGGATATTAATAATATAATAATACCTGTTCCGACCCGGCCGGAAAATATAGAGGAACAAATTTTGAAATGTCATGATGTTAAGTACTTAACAAGCCTGGATTTAAAAAGTTCGTACTGGCAGGTCCTGTTAACGCCAAACTCAAGAAATTATGCCGCGTTTACACTCGCCGGTAGAAGCTATCAATTTCGAGTTCTACCGTTTGGGCTGAATATAAGTGCGGGCTTGTTCATTGCAGCTCTGGACATCGTGTTAGGACGTGACCTTCTCCAAAAGGTAGCGGTGTATGGCGATGACATTCTCATCGGCACAGAAACCTGGTCTGAGCACATGGAGATTTTGTACCATGTGCTGGCAAGATTTGCAGCCGTCGGAGCTACTGCCAACCTTGAGAAGTCAGAATTTGGCCGGCAAGAAATAAAGTTCTTAGGAAACAAAAGCAAAACAAGGATAATGGAATGTAGTCAAATTAAATCGGGTGATGCTGAGGGAATTAGATTAGGAAATGAGACACTTAAAGTAGTAAAGGAATTTTGCTATTTAGGGAGTAAAATAACTGATGATGGTCGAAGTAGAGAGGATATAAAATGTAGACTGGCAATGGCAAGGAAATCGTTTCTCAAGAAGAGAAATTTGTTAACATCGAGTATAGATTTAAGTGTCAGGAAGTCGTTTCTGAAAATATTTGTATGGAGTGTAGCCATGTATGGAAGTGAAACATGGACGATAACTAGTTTGGACAAGAAGAGAATAGAAGCTTTCGAAATGTGGTGCTACAGAAGAATGCTGAAGATAAGGTGGGTAGATCACGTAACTAATGAGGAGGTATTGAATAGGATTGGGGAGAAGAGAAGTTTGTGGCACAACTTGACTAGAAGAAGGGATCGGTTGGTAGGACATGTTTTGAGGCATCAAGGGATCACAATTTTAGCATTGGAGGGCAGCGTGGAGGGTAAAAATCGTAGAGGGAGACCAAGAGATGAATACACTAAGCAGATTCAGAAGGATGTAGGTTGCAGTAGGTACTGGGAGATGAAGAAGCTTGCGCAGGATAGAGTAGCATGGAGAGCTGCATCAAACCAGTCTCAGGACTGAAGACCACAACAACAACAACAGGAAATATTATTTCTCCGGTGGGGATTCTACCTAACCCGAAGAAGCTGATATCGATAGAGGAGATGCCGTACCCCAAGACGAAACAGCAACTGAATGCATTCCTTGGAATGGCCTCCTTTTTCAGGCGGTTTTTGCCGGCGCAGTTGCTAAACAGTGAGGACTTACTAGGTCTGCTTAGAAAGAATGGGCCGTGGAATTTTACGGAAGAATGCAAGAGAGCTTATGACCAAATTAAAGCGGCATTAGAGAATGCAGAAATCCTACACCATCCTGACATGTCACGAGATTTCTATCTAGCAACAGACGCATCTTTTTTCGGGCTGGGATTTGGTTTATTCCAAGTAGACAACAATGGCCAGCTAACAGAAGTAAAGATAATAATATTTGCCAGCCGAGTGTTAAATTCATGAGAACGGTCCTATTCTGCAACTGAATTAGAGGCGCTTACAGTAATTTGGGCCTTAAAGAAATTTCGCTACTATGTATATGGCAAAAGAGTCTTAATCTTTTGCGTCCACCAGGCGCTCAGCTATGTGCTTACGTGCCGTTTGTTGCACAAGCGACTCACGAGGTGGATTTTAGCTCAACAGGACTATGATTTTCTAATCAGACATCTGAAAGGATCGGATAATGTTGCGGCAGACGCGTGGACTAGATTACCCCGAGCATTGCCAGAATTTGCAGGGCTTGTAGAACTATCTACAGAATTCAAAATCTTGGTACTGGGAGATTCCATCCTGCGGTATAAATATGTGCGTGTGTGTCGAGCGATCGCACACATGCAGCATGATGATCCGTTGTGGTGTAGAATAATGGATTCTTTAAGCAATGATTCGTATGGGGAACTTGCCAAATTATATATGACACAAAATGATGTTTTGTACCACCGAAGGACTGAAACATCTGAAAACTGGTGTGTGTGTATACCAACACAGTCAGTAGAGAATTTAGTATGATACACACACGATTCTTGGGGACACTTTGGTGGAAAGAAATGCTCGCACTTACTGTCTAGGTTCTGCTACTTCCCAAACTTGCATCGTAAGGTAGACGCTCTATTGAGAACTTACCTTATTTGTCGAAAGAGAAAACCGTGCACTTGTAGCGCTAGACACGAGCTACACCCAATAGTGCCGACAGCACCAGCACAGATTGTTGCTGTTGATGTGACAGGATCCTTGCGATTGTTAGAGGCGGGTTAAAGTATGTTGTAGCAGCCTTGGACATTTTTTTTCAAAACATTTGAAGTTGTATCCTACAAAAATGGCTACCACAAAAGCAATAGCCAGGCAAATGGTATCAGATTACATACCGAACAACGGAAAGCTGATGACTTCATTAACTGACAATGCTACTTATTTTAAAAGTCACGACTGCAAAGTGGTTGTTTATGAACATAACATCAGGCATGTTGTGTGTCATTGTATAGCCCGAGCACAAACCCTGTGGAACGTTGCTTCCGCGACTTCAACAGGTTTGTCCGCACATATGCGGCAAATCATCAAACCAAGTGGATTGAGTTAGCACCTCAATTGGAGGAAATACATAATAATATACCCCGTGAATCCACTGGGTACACACCAAGTGAATTCATGACACAGGATTCACGCCACAAATTACACGACTTGTAAACAGAGAGCAGAAGCTACAGCAAGACCTGCTCGCAATGCAACACAATGCAGTCATTAGGAAGGACAAGTACGATCGCATATTGAATAAACCCTACACGTACAACAGAGGAGACTTGGTGATGCTGAAGAGTCATCCCAAGTCCTCGTGTATCAAAAAAGTCAACAGAAAGTGGCAACTCTTGTATACAGGACCACATAGTATTTTAGAGATACCACATGACGGGTGTTACCTGCTGGCACACCCGGACACAGGAAAGATAAGAGGGTTGTTCCCGCACATGGACTTAAAACCGTTTATATCCAGGGATACTTAAGGGTATAAGTCTAAAATGTGTATTGTGTAAAGGTAGATGTAAGTTTTATGCCTATAGTAAGATTTATTACATGTTTATTTGATTTTATACTTGTGCTTGTTAGATACAGAGTAGTTGCTAAGTGCATGTATGAGTGAGTAGTGATACAAGGAGAATACTGCTCTTAAACATGTGCCGTGACAGAAAAGAGATTATCAAATGAATCTGTGTAAGGACGCTCTGCACAGGATAAACCTTGAAAAGGGAAGAAGCATTGTGCATGGTAGCCGGACGCGCACCATACATCGACTCGCTGTACAAACGCGAGAATTCGCGTAATAAAAAATTTCAAACAGAATAATATCTCTTAACTTCCACACTGATTCCAGCTTGAGGGCGCTTGCAGGTACACTCGCGAGCAAGCAAGGCAGCTGCAAACGCAACAATGACAAACGTTTCTGAATCAGTGTTAAATGAATAAATAATACACATGTCATAAAACCTACTGAACTCACCGCTCAAGTAACACCAACTAGTCAACACTTTAAATAAGAGGTGACAACTAGGTCAATCACTGAATACCAAGTGATAAGGCCGGCCGAAGTGGCCGTGCGGTTAAAGGCGCTGCAGTCTGGAACCGCAAGACCGCCACGGTCGCAGGTTCGAATCCTGCCTCGGGCATGGATGTTTGTGATGTCCTTAGGTTAGTTAGGTTTAACTAGTTCTAAGTTGTAGGGGACTAATGCCCTCAGCAGTTGAGTCCCATAGTGCTCAGAGCCATTTGAACCATTTTTTAACCAAGTGATAAACGCACCTAGAAGGAACTCTAATTGTATATTAACATCTAAAATGGAAATAATATTTATTATGTAATTCTAGTAAAATGTAATAAACCATGTTACAATTTAAAAGTGACTATGCGAACGCTCAAATAGTGAAAAGACGGATAAACTGAACTACGAATTGGAACGATATAAAAGTGTGAATAGTTAATTGTGCAAGAACACTACGTGTGTGATTGTGTTTATCAGTGGAATTGTAACAAAGACTAAAACAACCATCTGTACAAAAAAAAGACTGCTGTACGTTATGTAATTTCATGTTTTAATGATGATTTTTTGTAATGTAAATGTATATGTATATATTTGTCTGTTAATTTGTGTGCAGGTGCTATACGTTCAATGTAAATCAAAATTAACCGTAATAACAACAATCCGAAGGCTCTGGGCGGGGTTATTTGGCCCGTTTGTTTCCCTTACGCCTGTAACCCGAATGGGGGAGCGTAAGTCAAAGTGCCTAGGGTCTGTAAGATATCGGATTGTTCCTGTTCATAATAAAACAGAAAGACAGATGGGACTGATAGACGTACTCAGCTGTAATGGTGAATTATGTAAGACACCTATAATTGCGTAGTGAACAGAGAACTGAACAGTGAATTGAAATACGTGGACCAAACATAGACTTTAGGACATCCACAAAACTGAACTGAATGTAAAACCGTAGTGATTCTAAACATAAACAGTGGACTTCATTACGTACACCTGAACTAGGGGGCCCATGTGGCGGTATATTACATAAATATTGACGTTTGTATTGGTTGTAAACAGTGAACAATATTGTGAGGTGTTAAGGGTGAACTAAAAATCATTTGTAAACACTTAAATGTTTTATGAACATAGTAAGTATAAGAGATGGAGTTAATGTTCTTGAAACAACTGATATGCAGCTATAATTTAAAAGTAGCATTTTTATTTAAAACATGTCTATGAAAATAAAAAAAGGGTCGTAAAGAGACGCGATTGTACGGCCGAGGAGGAAGGACGTACTTTATGGTACTCACACTGTTTTGTTTCGCCATGCGGAACGCAGCCATTGAGCGGGTACACATATTTTATGTAAGTTATACGGTATTCTGCTAAATTGAACTAATTATTGTTATCAAAAAATGAATTTCTTTGTAATAGCTGTCACCTCAAATGGTCGCACCTGCTACTTATTTTTAATAAGCAATTATTCAGTAATTTTCCCTGTGGGAAGCTCACTTTCCGATGCAGCCTCTGGTCGGCCATTACGCTCCGAAATATTAATTTATTCTTCAAAGTGTTAAAAGTAACTGTAAATGCGAGAGATTTCATTGTAAGAACCTTTTTAAATTGCAAAAGATAATTTACGTTGAAGTAAATTTATTAAATTATACAGATTCCATGAGTTCAGTAAGTTTTATCTTGGCCGCTCCACGGCAACAATTGATTTTGTCTCGAGCCTTGCTTGGTAAACAATAAATAGAAATTAACCAAATTACATTCAATTCAGTTAACGGCAACTATATTTTAGTCATCACGTTCAAAATCTAAAGTTGGTACATGAATAACAGTTGCCTTCAAGAACCCGGTTCATATTTACTTATGCATGTAATTAAAAGTGATAAGAGAAGGATAATATCCCTGAGAGAAAGAATCATGCTCTAACAAAAGAAAAATTCACCTGATATATATATATATATATATATATATATATATATATATATATATATATATATATATCAGGTGAATTTATATATATATATAATTTTTATATACACCGTATATAACGTAACACAGCTACACTGGAAAGCCTTTCTTACCTCACATCCAGTGGTACCCTTCTTCCACACAGTGTTAGTTGTACATGCTAGGAATCCTTATATAAATTAAAGCGCATGTGTGTGAGTACGTATGTATACGAGTATGTGTATGTATGTATGTATGATGCACACCTCCTCCTAATCAGGATCGATTTCAACGACACATGAAAAACTTATCACCCACTGCCTGGAAAGGCCAACTGTCAGGGTACGAACCAACTACCTCTCAATTGGTGGGGGTGAGAAACGAACGTAGCTCACGACACAGAAATTGCCAGATAATATCCATCAAATATTTGAGAATGAGAGCACTTTGTGACTTGCACGTAACTTGAAAACTTTACCCAAGTTTTTCGTACTGAAAACCCCACTAAATTATGTCAGGAAAAATGTTTTGGTCTTACTACATTTTTACTTTTCATGCGGTAAAGCTACGACACGAGACACGAGCTATTAATTTATCACTACTTTATTACGAACTCTATTTGCAAAACAAATTGTAGACAGTGTGTGGCATATACCACTGAATGTACCTACCTAATTATATTAATATTCGACACATAGTTCAGGAGATATGATGACATTAGCATTGATCTATGTGAAGAGAAAATGGCAGGTTGAAATTCTTCAGACGTTGGTGTTGTGGTCTTCAGTCCTGAAACTGGTTTGATGCAGCTCTCCATGCTACTCTATCCTGTGCAAGCCTCTTCATCTCCCAGTACCTACTGCAACCTACAGCCTACTGAATCTGCTTAGTGTATTCATCTCTTGGTCTCCCTCTACGATTTTGACCCTCCACGCTGCGCTCCAGTACTGAATTGGTGATCCTGTGATGCCTCAGAACATGTCCTACCAACCGATCCCTTCTTCTAGTCCAGTTTTGCCACAAACTCCTCTTCTCCCCAATTCTATTCAGTACCTCCTCATTAGTTATGTGATCCACCCATCTAATCTTCAGCATTCTTTTGTAGCACCACATTTCGAAAGCCTTTATTCTCTTCTTGTCTAAACTATTTATCGTCCATGTTTCACTTCCATACATGGCTACACCCCATACAAATACTTTCCGAAACGACTTCCTGACACTTAAATCTATACTCGATGTTAACAAATTTCTCTTATTCAGAAACGTTTTCCTTGCCATTGCCAGTCTACGTTTTATATCCTCTCTACTTCGACCATCATCAGTTATTTTGCTCCCCAAATAGCAATACTCCTTTACTACTTTAAGTGTCTCAATTCCTAATCTAATTCCCTAAGCATCATCAGATTTAATTCGACTACATTCCATTATCCTCGTTTTGCTTTTGTTGATGTTCATTTACTACCGTCCTTTCAAGACACTGTCCCTTCCGTTCAACAGCTCTTCCAGGTCCTTTGCTGTCTCTGACAGAACTACAATGTCATCGGCGAACCTCAAAGTGTTTTTTTCTTCTCCATTGATTTTAATATCTTCACTGAATTTTTATTTTGTTTCCTTTACTGCTTGCTCAATATACAGATTGAATAACATCGGGGAGAGGCTACAACCCTGTCTCACTCCCTTCCCAACCTTGCTTCCCTTTCATGGCCCTCGACTCTTATAACTGCCATCTGGTTTCTGTACAAATTGTAAATAGCCTTTGCTCCCTCTATTTTACCCCTGCCACCTTTAGAATTTGAAAGAGAGTATTCCAGTCAACATTGTCAAAAGCTTTCTCTAAGTCTACAAATGCTAGAAAAGTAGGTTTGCCTTTCCTTAATCTTTCTTCTAAGATAAGTCGTAGGGTCTGTATTGCCTCACGTGTTCCAACATTTCTACCAAGCTGATCTTCCCCGAGGTCGGCTTCCACCAGTTTTTCCATTCGTCTGTAAAGAATTAAGAGTGTGAATTACAGGAACAAAAAGAACCGCCTGATAAAATAATAGCTGGACAAGAGATGTTGTATCTTGCTAAAGACTTTGAAATTCCAAAACCTAAAAAGCCACCTGATGAAACAGAACGTTGGCAAGAATTCGCGTTATTTTTTGCAGCTGTGACTTATTAAACTGATGGTTCGGTAATTTTCACATCTGTGAACACCAGCTTTCTTTAAGATAGGAATTATTATATTCTTCTTGATGTCTGAGGGAATTTCGCTGTCTCATACATCTTGCTCACCAGATGGTAGAATTTTGTCAGGACTGGCTCTCCGAAGGCTGTCAGTAGTTCTATTGGAAAGTTGTCTACTTCTGGGCCTTGTTTCGACTTATGTCTTTCAGTGCTCTGTCAAACTCTTCACGCTGTATCATACCTCCCATTTCATCTTCATCTGCATTTTCTTTCATTTCCATAATATTGTCTTCAAGAACATCGCCCTTTGATATTTCATGCAAGTGGTTCTCCTTCCTCCAAAGGTCTCTTTAATTTTCCTGCAGGCAGTACCTATCTTACCCCTCGTGAGATAAGCCTCTAAATCCTTACATTTGTCCGCTAGCCATCCCTGCTTAGCCATTTTGCACTTCCTGTCGATCTCATTTTTGAGACTTTTGTATTCCCTTTCGCCTGCTTCACTTACTGAATTTTTGTATTTTCTCCTTTCATCAATTAAATTCAGTATCTCTTCTGTTACCCAAGGATTTCTACTAGCCCTCGCCTTTTTACCTACTTGATCCTCTGCTGCCTTCACTATTTCATTCCTCAAAGCTTCCCATTCTTCTTCTACTGTATTTCTTTCCCCCATTCCTGTCAATTGTTCCCTTATGCTCTTCCTGAAACTCTGTACAACCTCTGGTTTAGTCAGTTTATCCAGGTACCATCTCCTTAAATTTCCACCATCTTGCTTCTTCAGATAATCGGGTGAAATATGTGAAGAACGATATGTGAAATATACTAAATATATGTGTTGCGTGTACATGGGAAAGGCCACTGATAAAGAGCTCCTCCTAGACCTCTGAATAGATTTCAACCAAACTTACTGTCTGTAAAAAATTTACATTGGGGATAAGAACTAGCAACCTCCTGTTAGTGTGAGGTGATGACGTGGGGAGGAAGGGGATAAGGAGTAGATGGAGAGACAGAGAGGGAGAAGGAGGTGATAGACAAAAATATAATGGAGGAGGAGATGGACTGAGAGAGGGGGAGAGGGGAGAGAATGGGAAGAGGAGGAGACGAACAGACAGAGGGGAAAATAGGAGATGGACACCGGAAGGAAAGAACCGATGGACAGAAAATGGAGCAAGAAGGAGATCGACAGAAAAAAGGGAGGTGGACAGACAGAAGATGGAGGAGAACATGAACATAGAGAAGGGAGGAGGAAATGGACTTAGAGGATCTGAGGAGGATATTGACGATGTGGAACACAACAGATGGACATAAGGGGAAGGAGAAAATGGACAGACAAAGGAAAGAGGAAAAGATGGACAGATAGTGGGAGGAGGAAATGGACAACGACAGAAGGGAGGGGTGTACATAGACAAATAGACAAATAATGGGGCAGGAGGAGACAGAAAGGATGAGATGTAAGGAGAAGATGGCTTAAGACAAGAGGAGGAGGAGATAGACTTGGAGGCGATGAGCAGGATATACAAGGGAGGAGGAAGTTAGAGGGGTAGGAGGATGTAGACAGAGATGAGCAGACCGAAGAAGGCGGAGAGAGGAGCAGATGGGCAGAGAAAAGGTTGAGGAGGAGATGGAGAGAGAGGGTGGGATGAAATGCACAGAGAGAAGGTCAAGGAGGAGATGGACTAATAGAAGATTGGAATAAATACACATTCAGGAAACATTGGATACTCAGCTACTATATAATAAGTTTACGTCCTTTGTTGACAGTTTGCAGAGATTTACTGTCGTGTCTATATTGTTGACGAAGAGAGAAAGAAAGGAGAGGATGAAAACTGATACTGGATCATGGAATAACGTCTTATACCCGAGAATTACATCAAGAAGACCGCTCAGTTTAACGACCCATACGACGAGCAGATCATGGTCAACATTGTCACGTGTCCTCACTGAGACAGACATTGTGAGAGCATCCATTTTAAATCAATGACATTACCGCAGTATTTAGTGATCAGGAACGCTTGCCGTTTCCCTGTCAACACTGGGCGTGTCAATTTCTTTCACCACCAAGATCCAAACCCTGTTCATCCATGATGATCGACCTCACACAAGCGTACGATAATGACATCGGATGTTGAGATAGTTTCTGAGTCTGATGATGGAAAATTATAAGCACATTCAAGTAGAAGTGGAGGTGCTGTGGTTCATCTGAAAAAGAAATTATTATATACCGAACTGACAAGCATTAGTCGACTAAACATAAAATGGAAATGCATAGGTACAGAACCAAGCATTACTAAGGAGGAGAAAGATCTTGCCAACAGAAAAATTAAGGAGACGTTTGGTGAAAATAGGGCTACCTGTATAAATATTAACCCATTCATCCCAGAGATATATTCTCGCAATACGATATTTTTCACAAAATGCAGTCAAAATGAAATTATTGTACAGAACTGGTCGTCAATGTGTGGAAAGCGCCCAAAAGCCATGTGCCCAATTTTTTTCTCTTTCGCGATTAGTCTAACACATCGTTAAAATCTGTTACTGAAAACTTCGTGTTGCCTGTACGCAATACTGGGAAGAAATAGTTTAAGAGCTGAGGTGTCAAGACAGTAACATGAAAAGAGGGGAAGGTGGACACGTGGCAGTAATATGCTGAAAGGCTACACAAAGGAGACGAACAAGCCACATTGAGTAAACGACATGTCTTCAAAATCATTTTGTACCTGACGTCCAACGCATGAAACAGTGCAGGTACCCTAAGGTTGTAGAAAATGTGGTAATGTCATTTCAAAGATGCCTTCAGATGTGAATATTATCGAGCAATTGAATTAATAAGTCGTACGTTTTACAGTGGCAAAATTGCAGTCGTAATGTCATGAAAGGGATTTGAGAATGGAGCTACATAGGTTGTCAGTCTCTGATCGATGTTATTCTGCCTATACCTTGAGCAACCATAGAGGAAACCAAGCTAATGAAAATTCAAGGACAAAAAAGTACAGGGATTGTGGTTGCAGATGACGCTGTAATTCTCGCAGAGACGCCAAAGCCCTCAGCAGATCGACTGAATAGAAAAAAAGGAGCCTTGAAGGTAGGGTACAAAAAAAAATTAAAAAAACGCGCATAATCGAATGTAGTCAAAATAAATGTAGCGACGCTGAGGGAATTGGATTTGAAAATGAATCACTAAAAGATTTCAGGACTACTCAAACGGTAAAGAAAAGAATTGGGGAGAAACGTAATTTGTGGCACCACCTGACTGAAACAAGGAATCGATTGATAAGACCCATCTTAAGGCAACAGGGATCGCAAATTTGGTAGTAAAGGGACGTTTGAGACGTAAAAATTATAGACGGGAACCAAGGCTTTGCTGCAATAAACATTTTCAACTGGATTAGAGAAATGGAAGATCTTAAACTCGTTAATGAACTGTGAAAAGCGCGATGTATCAACAATGTCATTGTAAATATTGTTTCACAGTTGTGTTCCTATATTTTCTGTATTACATATCATTTGTGCAAAAGTTTAGTCATTATGAAAAATTGTGTTCGTTTGTAGACACTGCCCAAAGGCTTAGCACCTAGAGAACAGAACTGTCCACGATCTGAGGATCGCGAACTGTATACCCAAATATATTCGTCCTCCCGACGATTATTCCACTCTAAGATTGTGATGAACTTATAGATCTAGAGAACGGATATTTATATTGGAATTAATAAAGTAAGCAAGCAGCACGAGACGAAAGACTAGTGATAAATTCGATCAGTGAAAGACATTGCATTTTTGGTGAAACATTTATACACTGTTTCTATGTAATCCTGTATTACATCAGTACACTTCATGAAATGTTTCTGTAGTGATTCGACTCAATACCTACGCCCTAATTACAGAATGCGTGCGCAATGTTTATCAACAGCTGCAATAATATCGTTATCAGACGCAACGTTTTGTGCCTAACACTCACAGTTTTCCTAATTTGGAGCCCTTATGTGAACTTGATCATTGTTCTGATCAAAATTGATATTTCTGCTTTTCAATACAAGTCTCCTCTCGAGTATGGGCCCATCCAATTAGTTCAGAAGATTTGCACAACAGTCGATAGTTGCTGCTTCTCCTTGCGTGTGGTTCCTTACTAGAATAATTATTTTATGAGTGCAAAACCGCTGGGCGTAAGTACGCTAGTATAGCAATCTAACCTTTCAACCAGTTTTTGATCTGTATACGCACACTGTATTCCCTCGAATTAACTGTTGCAGCGTTATTACCATGTCAAAATCGGTCCCTAACCGATAAAAAAACATGTGTCTAAAATAACATGATGCAATACTATTCACACTTCATCTTAGTCCTAAAAGAGAATATTTTAAAACCGCACTGACCGAGCACCATTGTTAGGAGGAAGAAAATAAAGAAACAAAGAAATATAATTAATTGTACAGGCCGACTAATACAGCTTATTTTATTTACTGTAGAATCCTGTTGTAGTATTTTTTTCGACTGATGTCATACTAACCAACATCTTAGCACAACAAAGTACACTAAAAATGATATGTTTCGAAGAGATCTTTGATGTGCATATTTTCGTAAACACGTGAGTATATCTAAGAAATTCACAAAGTATAAGACGCAAAACACAGTACAGTCAAAGACAGGGCTCCCACACAAAGGAGGTTTCGATGCCTCTAAAAGTCGATATTTCGATATTTCGAATGCAATAAAATTATTTATCAAAGTACGGATACATTTTTCCAATAACAGTACAAAACTCATGCAAGTTACCTAACATAAACCGCAACTGTAGCTTCGAAATGCAAACACAAACATACATCAACATACACAATGCTTTCTGCTATAACAGCACGAAATATATTTGGCACCACTGTAGTAACGTAATTATTCTACATCATTGAAGAAGAAAGCCCCATGGCTCCCATATTATGACTACTTAGTGAATCTGCTCTTGTAGATGATAATTGTTCGATCTTTGTACCATAGTTTAAAGGAATCAAAAATTGGCTGCATTATTAATTAAAACATGTACAGAATATTTCCCATGATATTACAAAGATCACGACGACGCTAATGCCAATGCAACTTGCGGATTAAAACACACTCACCAATGTGGATAGTTTGGTCTTTGTTTGAAGCTTTAAAGAGAAAAAAATCATCTGTGTTATTGACCAAAACACACGGCTCGCCTATTGGTACTACTGGTCTAACTTACAGGTAAAAGTCTACTCCTGGACATCCATCATAAGCTGTCACACTTGGTATTTGAAAAAGATAGCACACTTATCAGAAATAACAAGCATTCAAATCGGTTAGAAACGTTTATAGCTATGCTTTCAACTAAATGCTTTTAATTACTTTTCAGATTCATCCCAACAACATCCCAAATACATATTGAGATAATAAATTTATCTTGCAGTACTAAATGTTCGTCGGCTTCTAACAATGCTAATTTTTGCAGTCACGCAGTGGAGACTGCATGACACTTCACTGTTTAAATAGCCACTTTACAGCAAAACTGTAACATATTGCCCCATATTTTACAATATTACAGGAAAATTGCATCAAATTTCCCCATTTTTTACACTGCCAGAAAAATAAATTAGCACACCAGGAAAAACCACGTCGATTTTGATCCAGTGACAGTATATGCCATGTGGGGGACAGTATATATTCTGATAATGGTTTCAAAGTCGTCTGCCAACAGATGGCATAGTGGCTCAGCTACCAGACCGCCATCTGTGTCTATATTTTAATGGGGTATGCTCACAGCCAGGAGGCTCAGCGTAGTGCAGACGTGTGTAGCTAGCATGCAACCATGCCACAGAGATGCACTCATGCTTGTACGGCTAATGAAGTGAGTCTAGAAAGGGTCAAATTGTGGTCTTCCGACTGGTGGGATGGTTCTTTCAGAAAATTGCCACATAAGTTGGACGTGATGCATCAGTTGTGCAATGATGCTTGTGTCAGTTGTCATGTGAACATTCTCACACATCCAGTCGAGGAGGTCCTGGACGTCCACAGAGCACAGACAACGACTAGGATCGCCTTATTGTAAGGGCAGCAGTGGCGGGTTTTGTATGTACCACAGCACAGATAAGAGGGCTTGTGAGCCAAGAGGTTTCAACAGAAATTGTTGTATACTGATTATTAGCTTTGGGACTATGGGCATGCACACTTCTAGACCATCTTCCACTCAGGTCACAGCGTCAACGAGCATGGTTCAACTGATGCCATCAGATTATAGCTTGTAAGATGGAGTGGCATTCTGTTGTCTTCAGCAACGAAAGTAGTTTCTCCTTGCACGCAAGTAATGGTCATTTGTGTGTTCGACATAGACTTGGTGAGCGCTGCAAGACATGCAGCAACTTCCTTGGCCAGTACAACCTCTGGACCTGTCGCCAACTAGGTACGTGTGAGATATGACAGGACGAGAATGGCAGGACAGTATTTACCATCTGTACGATCAACGGATGTCAGAGTCGGCGTCTGCATTATCACCTGTGGAGGCTACATCACATACTAATATGAGTTTCACCATGGGTCCACATTGTTACCTCAAAACCGCTTTTGCTTTTTATCTGTCATTGTAATTATTACGTATACACCATATATACAGTGTTGCAAAAATAAGACTTCAGTGAGTTGAAACCCTGTTAAAGAGTGTACCATTTTCTTCTGGCAGTGTGTTTGGTTACAGATAAAAAAAATTAAGTTTTAGAAAATTGTGTGCACAGCAACATGTTACGTCAAGATTGTAAAATGTTACCCAATACATCGCCAAGTTACAGTATAACTATAAGAAGTTGCCCCACACATCACCATTGTTCCACGTAAGAGTAACAAATTGACGCATGTGTTGTGAATGCATAGTGGATTCTACTGGATAATGATTGTCACCATTGCCCCTCATGGTGACCACCAGTGGATACTGTTGTGGAGCAACTATGTCCAGTTGACATGATGATTGCCATTACCCCAGTCATGTTGACAACCATTGACCTGACCATATGATGGATACTATTGGGGACCACAATTGTCATTTGACATGGTTACACCAGTTATGGTGATTACAATTTCTGTAAATCCATGGTGGATATTATTGACTGGGGGGGGGGGGGGAGGGGCAATTTTGTCAGTTGACACAATGACTGCCATTTGCTAGATAATGGTGACTACTATGGCATTTCTTCACAGTCTCTCACTGGCGTGGCTAGATTGAATTTACCTCATGGGGGTGGCATAGGTTAGTAAATAATAAACTATGCTATCTTTACAGTAGTGAGTTTCCATGACGTGGAAGGAATACACATTTATGATGACATTTAGATTCATGAGAGTGCCGTATGGAATTGTTAAATAAATTTCTGTTACAGTAATATATACATTATCTGTATTGCCCTTTACTGGCTTTCACAATAGACCCGTGATTATGCTGGTAGGCGTCATTGTTCCAAGATGGAGTTCGGTCAGATGTACACAATTCTCACAATGGAACGTTATTTACGACAAGGGAAAAACACTTTTTGAGAATGTATCAGTGGTTAAGTGGCCATCACACGACGTATCAGAATCCTAGAGGATCAATAGAAAGTCGGGCTAAGAATTTTTTGTGTTTCCGGAAATTCAACATCTGAAAATGTTTTTTGGAAATAACGCTTGGTGGCTCGTAGTCAGCTTTAAGTGAAGTGGTGATTTTCCTCTCCTTACCCCCATCCCATCCCCATGCAACATGGTAACTAGCTGGGTAGATAGTTAAAAGGTCTCAGGTTGGCAGGCACAAACAGTAAATACTCGTAGTAGTATCAAATCTAGTAAAACACAGTGAGCAAATAGCAAACTTTTTGTAGAGGACAGCTTTACGTTACTGATGTTAACTGTACGCCTTCTACTTCTTAAAAATTCATAGATATATAATTCAATTCCCAACAGTAAGGTCTAGTGTTTCACAATAAAACGATAGGTGGTAAGTTTTATAGTAGTGAAATTAGGAAAGGGAGCGATATAACATCATTATGGTACACTTTAATCAACCTCTAGCCTCCTACGAAGGCGATTACACAGCACGTTGGATACTTGATTCAGTCCGTGGAAACATTGTAAATTACAAAACACAACTGACCAGAAACTGAAGCTATATTGAAGCATGAGATAATACCTGCCACCCTGCATTATTTTGGCACAAAACACAACCTCTGACACGGGAATAAATTAATAACTGTAAAAAGGAAGAATTGAACATTACAGTAAATTGGAACCGTTCTGTTTTGCTACGAGTTAAACAGCAACCATCAGTTATTCGCGTAACTACATTACAGCTGGCCTCATCGCAAAATGCGAGGTAGGGGGTGGAGCCATTTGTAGTCCTGAACCATTCTGCGGGTTACCACAATTGATGTCACCTGCCAGGCACGTCCCAGACGCCATTAGATGCTAGACAGCGATAGCCGCAGTACTGCCGGCGGTCACGTTATGGCTCGCACTACCTGTTGTAAACAGCATACAGGAGCAGGCAGGTGCTGTGCCATTTCAAACTCGTGACGATCTCACTATTCGTAATGTATTATCAAATGCTGTTTCGTAGAATAATGTATCTACAGACCTGTATCCAGTGGGAATTATATACTTTTTCATGTTACTGTTACTGTATCGTTAAGTCAACAGGTGAGAATACTACAGTTTCCAATTATCAGTTCGATGGGCTGAAGTCCAGATGGATTTCTGGATCCACGGCTGAATCGGGCTCATTCCTTAGTCTAGTCTGAGTTGGGGAAGAGAGAGAATCTACGTGATGTATGTTTTCGTCTTCAACGTTAATTTTGTTTCTTTTTAAATATCGCAATTTTCCAGTTATGTCTGTACTAATTGTTTTTCTGCTATTACAACTTCGGCGTTCGCCGCCGTCAAACTTATAGAGACATACAATACAATGTGTCTGAAAAATATGAGGAGCATACAATAATTGTACGTATCTGTTAACATCAACGTACTTATAAATATTCGATGCCATGTCACGCCACAGTTATACGTTACAAGCAACAGTAACTTTATATGGTCTCAGTTTTATCTTGTTTGTAAGTCATAGGTAGGTAAGTTACATACGATATGAAGGATGTAAAATGCATAAGAGACGAGCGGCATTATTGCAGAGACAATACTAGCAATGAGAGCAAAAGCTGTGGTAACTGATGCAAGTAATATATTAATTAAACATTATTTTACTTATGTCGCCAGTCGCATCTGTACCTGATATTTAAATTTATTGTTATAATACACTGACCTGGATATCTTCTAATATTGTGTCAGACCTCCTATTGCCCGGCATAACGCAACTCGACGTGGCATGGTCTCAACAAGTCGGTCGAGGTCCCTGCAGAAATATTGATCCATGCGGCCTCTATAGCCGTCCATAAATGGGAAAGTCCTGCTGGTGCAGGATGTTGTGCACGAACCGACCTCTCGATTATGTCCCACAAATGTTCGACGGGATTCATGTCGGCCGATCTGGGTTGCCAAAAGATGCGCTCGAATTGTCCGGAATATTCTTCAAACCAATCGCGAACAGTTTTGAGCCGGTGACACGACATCGTTTTTTTTGAGAACATGAAGTCCATGAAAGGCTGCAAATGGTCTCTAAGTAGCCGATCACTGACATTTTCAGCTAATGATAAGTCACTTCTTTAAGAACACAGCCCACGCCATTGTCGGGACACCACCAGCTTGCACAGTGCCTTGTTGAGAACTTGGGCCCATAGGTTCCTGGGGTCTTCCCCACGCTCGAACCCTGCCATCAGCTCTTACCAACTGGAATCGGGACTCATCTGACGAGGCAAACGGTTTTCCAGTTGTCGAACATTCAACCAACATGGTCACGAGCCCAGGAGAGGTGCTGCAGGCGATGACGTGCTGGTAGCAAAGGTACTCGCGTAGGTCGTCTGTTGCCATAGTCCACTAACGCCAAATTCCCCCATACTGTCCTAACGGATGTGTTCATCGTATGCCTCACATTGATCTTTGCGGTTATTTCTCGCAGTGTGGCTTGTCTGTTCCCTCTGACGCCTCTCTGCTCACGATTGTTAAGTGAAGGCCGCAGGTAATTGCGTTATTCGTGGTGAGAGGTAATGCCACACTCTTGACACTGTGGATCTTCGAGTACTGAATTCTGTAACGGTCTCCGAAGTGGAATATCCCATCGCGTCGTGCGACCAGGACCACGGCGGACACCTTTTCACATGATCCATTTGAGCGCAAATGACAGTTCCGCCAATGCACTGCCATTTGATAATTAGGCATAGGCCTAGATCATAACCACTTGCGGCGATCTAATACACAACCAAATACGACAACATCGGAAAGCCCCTGCAAATCAGAATCATTGACTGGATATGCCAACTGCGATTAAAGCCGACCAGCAGGCTGCAAGAGGAAAACCGACAAGCTCCCACTCTAACGTACAACCAAAACGCCAACAGTACACTACACTGTGAATCCGATATATGATCTATTGGGCACGAAACGACGATGAGCCCAACTGTTACAGGTATGCTGATGCTGACCGAGAAGCCAACAACGGCACCCAGCTGCAGCCGCCGAATAAAACCACTGCACAACAACAAAGGTATCGGTCTCCATGATAGCCACTTCTAACAAAGCCTACACTTGGACGACATGTCGGAGACAGCAAGATAGTTGCTACTGCTTTTACAACCCGACCCAATTATTGCAGGAGTTTTTTATCCCCCTTGGCTCTTGCCTTGGCACTCCCCCCCCCCTCCCCCTCTGCCCTTGAAACTTCTACGCTTCGCTCAACTTTCCATCCAATCTCCAGATGAGATTGCCATCGGTGTTTGCTAAAGTTATCGAGAAGGTTGTATATACAAGCTTACTGGAGCACTTAAATTCACATAATTTGCTGTCAAATGTACAGTTTGGTTTTAGAAATGGTTTAACAACTGAGAATGCTATATTCTCTTTTCTCTGTGAGGTTTGGACGGATTAAACAAAAGGTTGCGAACGCTAAGTGTTTTCTTTGATTTAACGAAGGCTTTTGACTGTGCTGACCACAAAATATTACTGCAGAAATTGGACCATTATGGAGTAAGGGGAGTAGCTTACAATTGGTTCGCCTCTTACTTTAAGAACAGAAAACTGAAGGTAATTCTCCGCAATATCGAGAGTGGTAGTGATGTTCAGTCCCAATGGGGCACCGTTAAGTGGGGCGTTCCCCAAGGGTCGGTGCTGGGGCCACTGCTGTTTCTTATTTATATAAATAGTATGCCTTCTAGTATTACAGGTGATTCAAAAATGTTTCTTTTTGCTGATGACACCAGCTTGGTAGTGAAGGATCTTGTGTGTAATATTGAAACATTATCAAATAATGTAGTTCATGAAATAAGTTTGTGGCTTGTGGAAAATAATTTGATGCTAAATTACAGTAAGACTCAGTTTTTACAGTTTCTAACTCACAATTCAACAAGAACCGATATTTTGATCAGACAGAATGGAGATATTATAAGCGAGACGGAACAGTTCAAGTTCCTAGGCGTTCGGATAGATCGTAAGCTGTTGTGGAAAGCCCATGTTCAGGATCTTGTTCAGAAACTAAATGCTGCTTTATTTGCCATTAGAACACTATCTGAAATAAGTGACAGTTCAACAAGAAAAGTTGTCTGCTTCGCATATTTTCATACGCTTATGTCATACGGTATTATTTTTTGGGGTAATTCTTCTGATTCAAAAAGTGTATCTATGGCTCTAAAACGGGCTGTTCGACCGGTATGTGGTGTAAGTTCGAGAACCTCTTGTCGACCTTTATTCAACGGTCTGGGAAGACATTGCCCTCACAGTATATATTTTATTTAACGTCGTTTGTTGTTAGCAATAGTAGCTCATTCCCAAGAGTTAGCAGCTTTCACTCAGTTAATATTAGGCAGAAATCAAATCTGCATGTGGAATGCACTTCCTTCACTCTTGTGCAGAAAGGAGTGCACCATTCTGCTGCATCCATTTTCAATAAGCTACCACAAGAACTCAAAAATCTTTGCAGTAGCCCAAACACATTTAAGTCTAAACTGAAGTGTTTCCTCATGGCTCACTCCTTCTATTCTGTCCAGGAGCTCCTGGAAGAGCTGAAAAATTAAGCAAATTCCAGTGTTACATTGTTGATTTTCTTTATTTAAACTTACGAATTGTCGCCTGAATACGTTTCTTATATTTCATTTTATCTGTTTCTACTATCGTGCTATAATTTCATGTATTGACTCGTTTCATGACCGTGGAAACTTAGCCTTAATTTGGTCCCACGGAACAATAAATAAATAAACTATTAATGGTGAAGAAAACATCACAGCATCCACATCCTGCGAGGCCTGACTTAGTAAAGACTAACCGATATGCAGAGATGGCAGTAGATCTCATTTGTTGCCATCATGCCGGTGTGGGCGTGGAGGTGCTCCACACCCCGCCTTTCATACCTTGTGTACTACCGCCAACCGTATACGTGCAATCACTCATTAGCCATAATTTCGGTCGCCCACAGTGTGTAGCATACGTACGTATCTTGAGTTGTTTGTAGGCTAAAAGGTAGGGCAAGAATCCAAAGGGGTGCAGTTGCTTGTATCATTGCCGTGAGATGGCGTCGAAGTGAGCGCGCATGTTAGGAGATTCCCGCGTTTAATGTCCATATCATTTACATATTCCTAGCGTTTATAACTTTCGTACCGCCTGCAGCCACAAATTGCAAACAGCTACTTCCTTGTGATTGAATAGAATTTAAAGGCGAAAAAATTTAGATCCCGGATTCGAGATACAGAATCGGTCGGGGATATTTATATCTCGGGGTAAGCTGCGATGTTACGTATTGTTTGAAAGATACGGCCGGGCGAAAATTCATTCTTGGTGTAGAGTTTACGGGGTTACTGCGGAAAGATTTCGGGAATTTTACAAAATTTGAGCTCTATTTATGTAATTTGAGCTCTATTTATGTAACTGAGTTAGTCAAATAATGGGGAGCGTCGGTAGCAATATTTGAGAATTTTTTCTAGACGACTTACACGTTCCTCAGGAAGGTGTCAGAATATACCGACCAAATTTCAGAACAGTTTGTGATATTAACTAACTTTCCATGTGGTCTTGATTCTGGGGCATCTCATTTACTGGTTCGTTAATTTTGTTGCTGATGTATTTAATATATCTGCTGAATTCTAACTTTGAATCAATAACTGGATTTAAACACTTATTTCTGAGATATCGGTTTTAAAGACGTCTGATAAGTCTAAAATTTGAGATTGGCGAATGTATTCGTCTTACCTTCCTAACTAATTATACCTGTCACCGTAAAGTCGTTCGCCGGTGGCAGAGTTCCCTTCATAGGGCAGAGTTTGCAATAAACCGAGCACTGGCTCAGTTGAAGTAAATATTGGTTATAAAGTCTTCACCTGCTTAATGCAGATATATTATTTCAGTTAGACCTGTATTGTTAATCTATTGGATCAGGTACCAACAATAAAACAGATTAATTGTATAGGCGCAATTGTCAATCGAAATTTATTACAAACATTCTGTACTTAGGTGTACGTTGAGTATAAGAATTTATAAAGAGCATAAGCGTCAGGAAATATATGACAACTTATACACCCTTAAAATGTAGGATGTATAGAGTGTAATTCTTCTAAGCTGTTAATCTAGAATACTTCCGGAATCGTTAATAAAATCGTAATTCTACTTTAACACTGATTTCTTTTAAAAAAAGTCTTCACTAACTGACATTTTATCTCAAGATACAGCTGTCTACGCTACAGAGACACTAGAATCAACTTAAGCTTTCGGAATTAAACTACGGTAACAAGTATTTCCCATCTGCTGTCAAGTTATTTATCACTTCTTAAATTAGAGCATGTTCAATTTTTTTTACCTGTTCCACATGCAGAAGGACCGTATCACTTGGTGTTGTGGAAGGTACACTATGTCATCAAAAGTATCTAGACACCTGGCTGAAAGTGACTTACAACTTCGTGGCGCTCTATATCACTAATGCTGGAATTCAATATGGTGTTAGCCCATCCTTAGCCTTGATGACAGCTTCCAAGTTCGCAGGCATACGTTCAATCAGGTGCTGGAAAGTTTCTTGTTGAGTGGTAGTCCTTTCCTTGGGCAGTGCTGCACTGAGGAAAGGTATCGATGTAGGTCCCTGAGGCATGGCACGAAGTCGGCGTTCCAAAAATTCCCAAAGGTATTCCACGTTCAAATGTGCGTGAAATCTCATGGGACTTAACTGCTAAGGTCATCAGTCCCTAAGCTTACACACTACTCAACCTAAATTATCCTAAGGACAAACACACACACCCATGCCTGAGGGAGGACTCGAACCTCCGCCGGGACCAACCGCACAGTCCATGACTGCAGCGCTTTAGACCACTCTGCTAATCACGCGTAGCATCCCAAAGGTATTCCATAGGATTCAGGTCGGGACTCTGTGCAAGCCAGTCCATTACAGGGAGGTTACTGTCGTGTACTCACTCAGCCAGAGGCCGTGTACTATGAACAGATGCTCGATCGTGTTGAAAGATGCAATCGCCATCCCTGAATAGCTCTCCAACAGTGGGAAGCAAGAAGGTGCTTAAAACACCAATGTAGGATTGTGCCGTGATAGTGCCACGCATAACAAGAAGGGGGGCAAGCCCACTCCATGAAAAACACGACCACATCATAACACCTTCGCCTTCGAATTTTACTGTTGGCACTACACACGCTGGCAATGGCGTTCACCGGGCATTCGCCACACCCACACCCTACCATCGGATCGCCACACTGTGTATCGTGATTTGTCACTCCACACAACATTTCTTGACTGTTCAAACGTCGAATGTTTATGCCCCTTACACCAAGCGAGGCGTCATTTGGCATTTATCGGAGTGATGTGTGGCTTATGAGCAGCCGCTACAGCATGAAATCCAACTTTTCCCACCTCCCGCGTAACTGACATAGTACTTGCAGTTAAACCTAATGCAGTTTGGAATTTCTGTGTGATGGTCTGCAGAGATGTCAGCCTATTACACATTACAATCCTCTTCAACTGTCGGCGGTCTCTGTCAGTCAACAGACGAGGTCGGCCTGTACGCTTTTCTGCTGTACGTGTCCCTTGACGTTAGAAAATCACTATCACATCGGAAACAGTGGACCTAGCGATGTTTAGGAGTGTGTAAATCTCGATTACAGACGTATGACACAAGTGACGCCCAATCACCTGACCACGTTCGAAGTCCGTGAGTTCCGCAGAGCGCTCCAACCTGCTCTCTCACGATGTCTAATGATTACTGAGACCGCTGATATAGAGTACATGGCAGCAGGTGGCAGTACAATGCACCTAATGTGAAAAACGTATGTTTTTTGAGGTTTTCCGGATGCCTTTGATCACATAGCGTACGTCAGCATATTTATTTGTCTTCGTAAATATTAAATGTGTATTCCCGTTTTCCTGACTTGTTCTACATCCTACAGGATCTCATCAGCATGGTTCTACGACCTTTGAACCTGTCGCTTCCCTCTCCTAAATTGTATGGTACGCAATTTCTTTTCTTTTATAGAATTTTTGTGCTGTTACACGCATTGCTCATGTGTAAATCTACACAATGTGCTAACAGTTTAAACTCAAATATTAATTTTCGAAACTCTGGCTCCAATGTCGCCTTAAATGCGACATATAAAAAAAAAACTCACATCCTCTGTTTCACTCGCTCAGAAGTTGAATTATGAAAAATATCTTCTTAAACGATGCCTACAGTTTAAGATCAAAACACTTACCAGTTTCAAGTTTCGATTCATAACGAGTTGGACTGGGCCATGATTTGTCAGTCAATTAGAACAGTTCCTCTTATACTGTGCACAGTGGTTGGAACGAAAAGTTCATATAAGCTAATATAATTAGAAAGACTAATCGAACCACGTTTCAGTACTCTCAGTATAGCAGTAAACGGTTTGGAACATCAACCGACTGCTATCTTATGCGGAAATTGAAGATTTCATACGTCGCGACGGATAAGGTGGACACTGAATGACGCGCCACAACGATACTGGTATACAATGTCTATCCATATTATTAATATGACCACCCGCCAAAAGACAGAATAACCACCTTTTACAGTGGTGACCGCGAAGAGAAGTCCAGGAAGAGAGTCAGTTAGGTTCTGGAAGGTTCCGACAGTGATTTGCAGCCATGTCGACCCAAGTGGTGTGGCCAGCTGCGCTAGGTTTCTCAGTTTGCATCCATAGGACGAACAGCCCGATCGGTGGTTTTGGTCGTGGTTGATTACGGTTATTGATTTCGGCTCGGGCTGGACATTCGTCTTTAGTGATGCTTCTTGTCGGTTGCGGAGGATTGGTAGCTTTGCCTGGACCCGCCGGCGGTTGCTCTGCTGAGTCCTGTGGCTTCCTGTGGCTTTCTGTACGGTGTGACATGACATTTGTGTCCAGCAGGGGGTGCAACGTAGGAATTGCGAGACTAATTGTGTGGGTCTCTCTGGTCGACTTGGATAGGTGCAGCTGTGGCGGGCTGTTCTACTTTTATTCCGTTTTGTATTTTAGTACTTTTGACACCAGAATTGGGACGCCTGTATTGCTGTGTGAATTGTTACTCAATTGTGTGATGGCAGCTATCTCGAAATGTAGGAAAATGTAATTTAATGTAGACTAGTGTCGCATGTGGTCGAAATTCGACAAGTTGAGTTCGTAATTTAATGAAAGTAAATTTTTTATGTAATTACTTGGACCTATGAGAAATAATGATGCACTCCACGTAAAACTGTGTCTGTAAATTTAGCCTCAGAACTGACTGTAACAAATGCTGCATTGTGGCTACGAGTATTATCGAAATTATTCTTTGATTTCCCTTTAATTCTTCGATCTTTTGAAGTGAGTTCTTCATACAGTGCTTTCAAAAATAGATTTTGTGTCAATAGTGACAGATCTACTGTTATCGTATGACGACACAGTGTGAATAACGCTGTATCACACAAAGGAGCCTCAGATGGGAACGTTTTGTATTACAAAATCCTCATTGTACATTCATCAAACCGCAGTTACAACTCTCAAGATTGTTCAGTGCACATTTAAATGTATGTTTAAAAAAAAACAGTAGCGCTACCATCACCAATGTCCCAGTTGTCTCTGTTACTTCGCGTACGCACTAATTGTGTGGCTCTAACTCTTCTTTTTTCAGTATCACACTTGTTCTTCTTTGAGGCATAGCGTAGAACAAATATACTTCGCGTCTAATAAGGGAAGTCGTGGCTATTCAGAAATGAAAAATTGGAAATTACGAACTTACTTCAATTTTTTTATGATGGTGACAAATGAATGTAAAGTTAGTTCCTTTTACTCCTAGCACAATTAAGAGAGAAAACCGTGCCAATAAAGAACTTTATGTAGTCTGGGTTGCTCGCGAAGTCTTTGTTAGAGCAATATTTTCTTTTTCTAACTGTCACCATCAGAGACCTACGATTGTTCGTATAGTAGCTGCGCGGTATGTGGGTGTTACTGCAAATGAGCCAATCTGCAACATTTAAACGTGGAAGTCCATAGACTGGGATTTCACGAAATTTTGTTAGTTTCGTGTGTCATTTCTACCGTAGCACCTGATCAAGATGCAGGGTAAGAATTGTGAGAGACAGAGGAAAACATTTCTCGTATCGGTATATCTACTTCCTCTTAATTACTTGCCGGCCGTTGTGGCCGGGCGGTTCTAGGCGCTTCAGTCTGGAACCGCGCGACCGCTACGGTCGCAGGTTCACCTCCTGCCTCGAGCATGGATGTGTGTGATGTCCTTAGGTTAGTTAGGTTTAAGTTGTTCTAAGTTCTAGGGGACTGATGACCTCAGATGTTAAGTCCCATTGTGCTCAGAGCCATTTGAACAATTTTTTTTTTTTTTTGCCTTACTTGACTGCTACGCACACATAAGATTTTTTATGCATGTCTATGACAGAGTAGCTTTAGAATTTATAAGATACGTGGACCTCCCAGCGTAATTAATATAAAATACCGATACTTCCATTTTCGATGTTCGCGCATTATATTATGATGAGAAACAAAACCAAATCAAGAATGTTGGAATACAGTATTATTTGTACGCTACCTCAAACGGTCATGTCGATTACATATCTAGGAATAATGTAGCAAAACAATATGAAATGGAATGAAAATGTAAGGACTATAGTAGGGAAGCCGAATAGTTGACTTCCGTTTATTGAGAGAATTTTAGGAAAAAGCGGTTCATCTATAAACGAGAAAACATTTAGGACACCAGTGCGACTCATTGTTGACTACTGTTTAAATGTTAGGTATCCGCACCAAGTCAGATTAAAGGAAGACAGCAAAGCAATTCATGGACGACCTACCAGATTTGCTACCAGTAGGTTCAAACAACACGCAGGTACGGAGATGTATCAGGAACAAGAATCGGTATGACTAGGGGGATGGCGACGTTCAATTCGGGGAACACTTTTGAGAAAATTTAGAGAACTGGTATTAGAGGCTGATTGCAGAACAGCTCTGCAGCCGCCAATGCATATATCACGTAAGGAACATGACGGCAAGATGAGATAGCTTAGGACTCGTACAGGGGTATATAGACAGTCTCTTTCCCGTACTCTATTTACGAGTGGAGCGCAAAAGGAAAAGACTAGTAGTGGTTCAGGGTACCCTTTACCACTCATCATATATTGGCTTAGGGAGTATATATATGGGTGCAGATCGTGGAGGTCCTACAGATTCTCGATTTGGTTCAAAACTGTGGAGTCTGGTGGCCAGGACATTCTTTACTGAAAGCAGGCTCCTTTTATTCAGGATTCCAATACACCACATATTTTCCCACTCCTTTGGAAACGAAATCCAATTTATCAATACAGCCTCCTTGGTATTTGACCGTCTTACTTGGAGGGCCTAAATGCCCGCATGGTACCACTCTGCTGCTCGACATCGGAGCTAACCTCTTGTTGCATCGATAGCGTCATCATCATCCACCTGCTATTTCCCGTGGAGCGCATCTTTCATTGAGCAAAGAGATGGAAATGGTGAGGAAGAAATGTCCAATGAAGTTTACTGTGCTCCTTTCTGGTGAACACAGGTGTGAGACCTTGACTTTTCATGGAGAAACAGAAGTTAGTTTGCACTTTTGTAGCGATGAACACGCTGAAGTCGTTTCCTGAATTTCCCGAGTGTATCACAGTACATTTCAGAGTGATCGCGGCACCATGAGGGAGGACATAAAACAGAATAACCACTCAGAGTACCAGAGTACAGTCGGCAGGACTTTAGCTGCTCAGGATGCGGCTTTGAACTTTTGTAATCGGAGATGAGATTGTATGGAACCACTCCACGCACTGTCGTTTCTTTTCATCACCTGGTAGAGTGTTTGACAAAAATTTTCACTATCACCCTCGTAACGCGCAGTCAATTGCGCGTGCACAGACCTTAGTTGCTCTTTATTGTCTTCTGTTTGGTGGCAAGGAACCCAACGGGCACACACCTTTGAGAAACCCAACTGGTGGACGAATGTGTCAGCACTACCAACACATCCGTCCAGCTGAGCAGTGGGGTGTTTGATTGCGATCCTCGAATGTCTGTGTCCGCCTGTTTGAACATCGCAGTTGTTACAGCTGCGTACGGCCGGCCGGCAGGCAATGGATCACCAGGTTTGTGCAACCTTGTTGCGATGATAACAGATCCCTCGCCCAAAGACCCACCGTGCTTTTAGTTCACTGTCTAGTCACAAATGGTTCAAATGGCTCTGAGCACTATGGGACTCAACTGCTGAGGTCATAAGTCCCCTATAACTTAGAACTACTTAAACCTAACTAACCTAAGGACAACACACACATCCATGCCCGAGGTCGGATTCGAACCTGCGACCGTATCGGTCGCGCGGTTCCAGACTGAAGCGCCAGAACCGCTCGTCCACCAGCGGCCGGCGTCAAGTCTCCGTAGACATTCTGCAAGCGCCTATAAATAGCCCACCAAACTCTGCTTGGGACTCATCTCCGTTACAGACGCCATGTTGAAGGCTACGTGTAGCTCCGCCAACTACCGGAAGTTCATGTAACTGTAGGAGCTGAAGCGGAAATTGTCAGTGATGTCCTAAAAAAATTCGGCATTTTTTCAAGCGGAACTGGCCTCGAAAATAATGTTGCGTTACTTATTGAACACCCTCGTACACTGCGAGCTCTTTCACACGTAGCATTCTCGGTGCTCGGACATGCCACTGTGCTGCAGAAAACCAACCGATTTTGGGGTGGACATAGTCCCCGAGGATAGATGCATTCTTGTATTGATCCATTGTGCCTTCCAGAGTGATGAGATTTTGTCATCCAGCCTGGACTCTTCCGTCGATTGTTGCAGGGAGTTTGCTTTCCGACGCCGCACACATCAACAGCAAATATGTCAGACGGAGCGTAAAACTTGAGTTATCTGGAAAGGCCACTTGTCGCTAATCTTTGGACGTCCCGTCGCGCTATTAGCGTGCAAATTTCAGCCGTCATCTCCGATGAACCGAAGTCAGTGTAGTTGCACGAAGCAGCCACCTTCTAAGGAGGTCCATACGTAGCAACGGTCACTAAACAATTGTTGAGAAGACACTGTTGGTACTCCCATGGTCCATCTGTTCAACTTTTGTTGGTCTGTTCGCCCATACATGTGTCCGCATCCTTCATTCACCCTTTTTATCTATGGCCCATGGTGCACCATAGCTGCCTCATTGCCAGTTTTGGATAACGGCGGTATGCCACGCACAGTGTACTTTAACCTCAGTGGCTCGCTAACAGTTTACAGACTTCCCCGATTCGGAAACTCTTCCACCGTTATAGCGGAAGCCAGTGAGCGTGCCCTCTTGGACGTCAGATAAATCACTCCTTTTGCACATTGCGACAACGACGGCAGCGTTTTTCAGCATTCCCCCGACACGATTTGTACACCTTCCTTTGCTAGTTCTTCCACCTACCGTCTGTGAGTTGTTATTACACTCTGAAGTCGAACATAGGCGATGGTCACTTTAATGTGACTGGACGGTGGTGTACGAGGGGCGTTTGATAAGTCCGTGCAAAATCCTAGAGATGGCACCACCGGCGCGTACCGAGGTCATGTTTAGTTAGTAGCATCTTTGGAAAGAACGCATACCAAGTTTCAGCCATATTGGTCTATTTCTTTGTGTTTGGCATTCGTGTGAATCAAGGAAGTCGAGTGATTGTCAAAAAATGGACGAAGAAGAATTTCGTGTGGTGATTAAACATTACTTTATGGAAGGCAGGACGCGTCAGGAGACTAAAGAGAAGCTTGATAAACATTGTGGTGACTCTGCACCTTCGATTAGAACTGTTTATAAATGGCTTCAAAATTTTCGTAGTGGCCATATGGGCACAAGTGATGCTGAACGTTCTGGACGTCCGTGGAGGTTACGACTCCAGAAATCATTGATAAAATCCGTGATATGGTGATGGAGTTAAGGTGCGTGAGATTGATAGTGCTGTGGGCATCTCGAATGAACGGGTACATAATATTTTGCATAAACATGAGACAGCTATCCGCAAGATGGGTTCCGCGATTGCTCACGCTTGACCGTAAACGGAATGGTGTGAAGTGTTGCAAGGATGGTTTGCAGCTCTTCAGGAAGAATCCGCAGGACTTTAAGCGTCGTTTCGTCACTGTGGATGAAATATAGATACATTAATATACGCCTGAGACCAAACAACAATCTAAACAATGATTTACCAAGGGAGAATCTGCACCAGAAAAGGTGAAGACCAGTCCTTCGGCCGGGAAGGTTACTGCAACTGTCTTTTGGGATTCGCAAATGATAATCTTCATCGACTATTTGGAAAAGTGTAGAACTGTACACTGTACAGGTGCATATTATTCATCGTTATTGGACCGCTTGAAAACCGAGCTGCAAGAAAAACGCCGGCGACTGGACCGCAAAGAAATCCTTTTCCAACACGAAAATGCACCAGCATACACCTCAGCAGTTGCGATCGCAAAATTAATGGAAATAGGATTCCAGCTCCTTTCACGTCCCAATTATTCTCCAGACTTGGCTCCCTCGGACTACTATGAGGAGGTGATTGCAGCAACTAATAGCTATTTTGCAGACTTGGACTATTCCTATTATTTGGAAGGGAACAACAAATTAGAACAGCGTTGGACGAAGTGTATAAGTCTAAAAGGAGACTATATCCAAATATAAAAAAGGTATACCGCAAACACGTAAGAAGTTTTTATTTTGGCACTTAATTTTCAAACGCCCTCGTATAAGGCACGCCGCTGATCCGCATTTCCTACGTGTAACACTGCTGTGTGGTCGAGCTGCTGTTTTACTGATCAAGCCATATTGTCAATGAAGTGCTAAACATGGCACCATTGCGGTAGTACAGTACAGTAGGATATAGAAAGAAAAGTAGATCTGAGACCAATCAGACTGACTGTGGGTCAAGTATAGCTTATGCAAATTTTGCCAGTACATCATTATACCTAAGAGTAGCAAACATTATAGCACGAAACGTCAGAGAGGCGCCACCAATATATTCTATGAAAGTTACATGTTCCATAATTCCGTTTCAGAAGATAAGAGAATAGAAGATTGTCGTTCTTATAAGAGTGACGTTGTGTTGACTGAATATTCGAAACAAAGATGCTGACGAAATTAATCACATAAAAATTTATTTTCCGTTCAACACATGTAGTTACAGCGGTCTCGCGAGCGCGCTTCTGGCGCCTGACAGCATAGCTAGTTAGGAGCCGATAACTGTCCCAATTAGGTTATCTCATCCGCCAAGTGGTCTGCGGTCTACCGGTCAATCAGCGACGTGTTGGACGCAGCCATCCTGATTGGCTTGCGGCTGGGTGGCGGCAGACTGATATGCCAAGGGTCGCCGCCAACTTTGGCAATCGATATACACGCTAGTTACGAAAATATTGAAGTTTACTCACTACGTTATTTTCAGTTTCATCTACAAAACGAGATTCAGTTCTGATATTAGAGTATTTACTGGTTACACTAAAGAAAGTAATCCATAAATTGCGTTCTGATGAACTAATACACTGAGGTATCAGTATTCAGGATCTGAACACGGCTAAGATTATGATAAAACAGTTACTGACAGTGATACGAGGTTTTCGGCAAGTGGTAAGATACAAATAGGTGAGAATCTAGCTGATGGTTAGAGGTTATACAGATTTTTACACACACTGATTTTACAGTAACGATTTTATTTTAATGGGACTCGATGTGCGATGTTAGACTCTTTGAACATATTTGACGACCATATGTACAGCTGTCCTGCTTGCACGCAGACATGCACAGAGATTTCCATGCCCTTTGTCATCCCTACTGTCGTATCAACATATACTCTGTCACATCTCTCTCTTCGAACTTAACGCTCTTGTCTTAACAACATGGCAGAAACACCCGTTCCCATCAGAGAAAAATCCTTTCTTCCCCACTCCTTTCTCAGTCACATTCTCTAAGTCCTTCTTAGTAGCAGAAACTCTGGAATAACTTCTCATATTATATTAGAGAAATGAATAACATCTCCAGTTTCAGAAGGTAGTTAACGACATATCTACTAAAGCAACAATGAGGATTATCACAGTCCCTGTATGCACTCATTACCTATGTACATCCTTCTTTCCTCTTAGTAAATTTGTAAAGCTTCTTGAGTGTTTCCTTTTAAAAGATGTAAGATCGCATTTTTTAAGCGTGCCGCGTGGTAGGGTCAATATGGAGATGGCTAGTTTGGCCTCGCCCATTCACTGTACGAGTGGGCATGTGACCACTGCTTCATCAAGATCCGAGATCGCACATAGGGCGAGGGGTTTTCTAGTCACCGGAAGATCGAGGCACGCTGTGGAGAACCGTAGGCAGATAGCGTTCTGGGCCGGAAAGAAGGTCAATGTGAGCCCGGTATGTTTGTCGGGGGGCCTCATGCGAAGTGTGGAGGCAGCCCCGCTACCGGCTACCGAGCTGGCAGAGTGCAGTCGTCTGCAAGCTGTGGTTCACTTTAGCACTAAGGACGTCTGTCGCATGGGTTCTGAGGCCATTCTCAGTTAATAGAGGCAGCTGGCAGATGTGCTGAAGATTGTTGGCCTCCCGCACGTGGTGCAAGCAAACCTCGCAATCTGCAGCAATTTTCCCTGAACTGACTGGTGTCCTTTGGTTCGAAGCCGAGCTGAGGCTCTCAACAAAAGGATTCGTCGACTTTGTGATGGTCTTAGCTACAGGTTTTTAGATCTGCGTAATCGGTTAGGGATTTGTGATACTCTCGTTGATAGGTCAGGCATGCAATACGCAAAGGAAGCAGTTACCCAGATAGCAGACTACTTATGAAGCTTAGATGACGATTTTTTAGAGTACACAGTAGTTTGAGGTACCCTGATGAAAACTCGCCACTTGGTACGCAACAAGTGAAGTCAGACCGTGTTAAGAGTAAAGACATATCGACTGTCAAAAATTTATCAGTAATTTGGGGCAGTATTCGTAAGGAAAGTTCTCACGCTCAAGTTATTCTCAGGACCGGAGCTATCTCAAAAACAAAGTGGAAAGCTCCAAGATATTTAGTGAGTCATGGAACAAGAGGGGGAGTGTTCCTCTTAGTCAACAAAGATATTGTCTCTATTGAGGTCGACGTTGTGTTTGACAGTGAAGTTATCTCGTCGTGTTTGCAGGCCTAGGTGAAACCAAGTTAACAGTTGGAGCTCTTAACGCCCACACTGGATTGTTCTCTTCGCAGTTGTAGAGTAATTCAAAGATCATCTACGGTCACTAGGGCGTAAATACACAGATCATGCATTATTAGTGGGAGGCGACTTTAACCTACCGGTTCATTGCAACGGGTGCAGACATGTAGACAGATAGTCTTGTGAAATATCTTACAACACGTTTTTCGAAAACTGCATTGAGCAGCTAGTTTCCCAGCCAACACATAATGGATGCATCTTGGACCTTGTAGCTACAAACAGGCCGGACATTATTGACAACTTCAGTACTGAAACGGAGATTAGCGATCGTCATGTCGACATTGCAACTGTGGTTACGAAAATTAATTAAGCAGTCAAGAAGACTAGGAAGGTATTTCTGCCAGAAAGAGCAGATAAGCACTTGTCAGAATCTCACTTACACAATGAATTGACATCACTTATTTCCCAAGATGGACGTAGAAGAATTATGGCCAAAGTTTAAGCAGATTGTAAATAGTAGTCTAGAGAGATACGTGCGTAGTAAGTGGAGTAAGAATGGGAGACACCCACCATGGTTCGATAACGAGATTGGGAAACTGCTGAAGAAGCAGAGACTTTTGCACTCACGGTTCAAAAGATAAAGCGCAAATTACGGTAAACGACGTTAGTAAAGATTCGAACGTCTGTGAAAAAATCCGTGAGCGAAGCATACAGCTACTGCCGCCGTGGTACCTTGGCATAAGACCTGAAAGAGAACACTAGAAAATTCTAGTCCTATGCCAAGTCACTAACTGGGTCTAAGGCTTCCATCCAGTCACTTGTTGACCAGTCTGGTGTGACAGGTGAAGTTAGCAAAACGAAAGCAGTTCAAGAAATCATTGACGCAGGAGAGTCGTACAAACCTACCGCTGTTTGATCGTCGAACAAACTCCCGTATGGACGACATAGTAATATGCATCCCTGGCGTAGAGAAACAACTTAAATGGTTAAAAACAAATAAGTCACAAGGTCGCGCTGGAATTCCAATTCTGTTTCTGAAAGAGTACTGTACGGCATTGGCCCCTTATTTAGATTGCATTTATCGCGAAACTCTCACCCATTGAAAAGTACCAAGCGCTAGTGACTCCTGTGTATAAGACGGGCAAGGAACGGACCCGCAAAATTACAAACCGATATCCTAACACCGGTCTGTAGCTGATTGTTTGAACATTTTCTCAGTTCGATAAATTTTCGTCAGAGCGGGAAGCTTATGTGCACGTATTACCATGGTTTTAGAAAGCATCGCTCATGTGGAATTCAGCTTGCCCTCTTTTCACGTGATATACTCCGAACTATGGATGAACGGCAACAGCCAGTTTCCATATTTCTAGATTTTCGGAAAGCGTTTGACACGGTACCCCAATGCAGGCTGCTGAAGAAGGTACGAGCATGTGTAATAGGTTCGCAGATGATGTGAGTGGCTCGAAGACTTCTGAAGTTATTGAAGCAAGTATGTTGTCCTCGACGGTGTGTGTTCGTCAAAGACACGTGTATCGTAAGGAGTGCCCCAGGGAAGTGTGATAGGACAGCTGTTATGCTTTATTTACATTAATGATTTGGAGGACTGGGTGAGCAGCAACCTGTGGTTGTTTCCTAATGATGCGGTGGTGTACTGTAAGTTGACGTCATTCAGTGACAGTAGGAGGGTAAAAATGACTGAGACACAACTTCTAGTTATTCTGATGAGTAGCAGATAGAACGTAGAAAAATGTAAGTCAATGCGGATGAGTAGGAGAAACAAACCCGTAACGTTTGGATAGAGCATTAGTAGTGTCCTGCTTGACACAGCCACGTCCTTTAAATATCTGGGTGTAACGTTGCAAACTGATATGAATTTGTATGAGCATGTGAGGATTAAGGTAGGAAAGGCGAACGGTCGACTTTGTTTTATTGCGACAATTCTACGAAATTGTGGTTCATCTTTAAAGGAGACCACCGGTTGGACTCTTCAGTACTGCTCGAGTATTTTTCGTCCGTTCCAGGTCGGATTGAAGGAAGACATCGAAGCCATTCACAGGCGGTCTCCTATGTTCGTTACTCTCAGGTTCGAAAAACACGCAAGTGTTACTGAGATGCTTCAGGATCTCAAATGGGAATCCCTGGAGGGAAAGCAAAATTCATCAGTGAAAGAATTTAGGAAATCGACATTTGAAGCTGACAGCAGAATGATTCTCTTACCTCTGCTCGTAATGACGACTAATATGAGACGCGATAAATTGATACTCATACGGAGGTGCACAGACAGTCGTTTTTTCCTCGTTTTATTTGTAAGTGGAACAGAGAAGAAAATGACTATTAGTGGTACGGGGTATCCTTCGCCGCTCGCCTTAAGGTGGATTGTGGAGTATCGATACAGATGTAGATGGAGATTTAGATCGTCGTCATTTCCGAGTATTCTTAGCTGGTACACCATCCACAAATTTACTTACCCCGAACTCGCTATATCAACAAACATCTATTTCGTTCACCAATAAGTTCTTTTTATATCTGCCACAATCATTACTGTTACTGTTGACATTTTTATTTTTATTTATACTATTGTTATTATTATTTGTGGCAGCAGCAGCAGCAGTGGTACAAGTACTGCAGTATTAAGTTTACTGCCTGATAGTATTATTTACTTCCATTCCCGTTGTAGACACTCAGATCATTTTAATACTATTTGTCATATTACAATTGTTATTTCTTAGGTAACTATGCTGTATGAAATTTACTGTATGTATGAAACCCTGGTCCGAGGTAAGAGAAGGCCTGATAGCCCTAATCAGATAAGGTTAAGTAAATGAATTATTAAATTCGTTCTAAAGTATTGGATTCACCTTGTGTCTTATACTTTTCAGTGAAACTTTTAGATAAGAATTGGTTGTCTGGAATGTGCCCACTGATTTCAGACCAACATAGTGTGCGCTTTCTGAATCTCGTATAATACGGCCAATGTTTTCATTGAAACAGAGGAGACAAAAATGAAGCACATTATGCATTTGCTCATACCCATGGGATTATATCATTATACAGTGAGATGTGTAAATGGATTAAAAACATATTTTAAATATGTTAACACTTACGCGTTGCGAAGCGAATATTACATTTTTCGCTCCTCACAGCTTATAAGTTGCATTAATTCGATTCGTATCCCACAGCTTTCGACGGGACTAACAAGGACAAAAATTAGAATTGCATGGCTGTTTGTCTAATTCAATAAAACGTCAATGGATGTACAGGAGTTGTGGAATACAATAACTTGAGACTAAGTACATCTCTAGAGCGTTCATCTCATACTGGTTGATGAAACTTCACAAGTAGATTTTCGTGAGATAACTTCAGACGTCCAGCTATTAATACATTTCAGTACTTCCCTCACTCTTTGCTGTGTATGAAACAAATCTATAACCATTTGTGCTGCCATTCTTTGTTCATACTGAATATCCCCTCTAAGAGCTGTCTCGTACGAGCCCAATGGACTTGAACTTTGTTCTAAGGTGAGGTGTGTTTTGGAACCAGTCTCCTTAGCAGACTGACAGCATTCTTCCACAATATTTCTAATGAACAGGCCTGTCACCTGTTACTGATATGCCCCCCCTCACAGGTATTTCCACAAGCTGTCTTATTCCACGTGTTACTAATTCTTTTGACATAAGATATTATTTTTCCTTTTTCTTGCGCTGTGCGTAACTTTAAAATTCTGCACTTTTGAAACAAGTGTCCAATGTTTGTGACACTTTCAAATCTTATAAAGAGCTTTCATCAAATAAAATTTCGTTATAGATAACTGGATCATCTTCAAAAAGTCTGAGATTACCATTAATGGTGTCAGTTGTTCATTAATATTCATCAGAGACAGGAAGGATTGCAAAACACTTTACTGGGGCACGTCTGAATTTGCTCGATGACCTTTCATCTAAAATAACATACTGAGTCCCCTCTAACAACAGTTCCACAATACACACAAAAGTTTCAATTACAGTTATACTTCTATTAAAAAACTTTGATGATGTACCGAGTCATTCCCTTCTCGGTGGTCAAGAAATAATACATTCCGCGTTCCCTCCAAACATGGCTACAATTCTGAGAACAGTTCTAAAGTACCAACAAGGCATATCACACACACGCCGATGCTTATATAAAAAATATTTTCCAGCAATACTTTCCTCTATTAGAAGTTTCTGACTTAGGACGGTGCATGTGTAGCATGGTTGCGTTGGTAGATACGTGTTTTCAGTTGATCCCATAGTATTGCCCGGATTGTTTAGCTGGTAAGAAATTCGGTAAATCGGCATTGAAATTCTATATGTTGTCTCTACGGTAAAAATTTAAACTTTATGAGGAACTGTGCCATGCTCCAGAATTCTGAGTAGCAAACGTGGCCACACACTTTAAATCAGATGCCATTACCTAGAGTGATAACACCAAGAATAAGTAGCCGTAGAGTGCAGTAGTATAAATGGTAAAGAAAATCCGTAATTATTGGAATTTTTTCATGTTGCGAACCCTGAACATTTGCCAATTCTTCATTTTTAGCTGTGGAGCACTCTCCTATTTGTTACGTATCACTACTGGATCATTAGAGATGAACCATTTTGTCCTTTCTTGATAGAAAGAGATTATTATATGTGCATACAAAAATTTAAAAAAAGAAACAAGTGAAAAACGGTGTTAAACATGCGAATTCATATTCTTTGAACTTGCAGAGTACTACGTTAGCAGTCTCTATCTATCATGTCATAGAATCAAACAATATACCTGAGCTTTGCTACTCCAGTTTTCAGCTTAGAGATAATTATAAACGAATCTTACAGTCCAGATGGAAAAAGATGAAGCCGCCATGTCCTGTTCAACGGACCATCAAGGTATTCACCTTCAGTACTCTAATGAAGCCTGAATCAACGTGTTCGCCTGACGAACTGAAGTGAGCTCTATTCGAGTACAGTTCCAGCACATAATATTTTTAACAGCTCATTATTTGTCAGATAGTGAGATCCGTTGCTCCACCAAACTTGTTTTTAATTGAAGCTTTATGGTTTTAAATGACAGTGAGTTGTGCCTGAAGTGAAACAATCAGCCAAAGACAGTATAAAACATGAATATACCAGCGGAAAAGTGTTCGTATCGGAGCACAAAAAATTACTCTTTTTAAAAATACTGGAATACCAGTTGCTTCATTCTACCTTATTCAGCACCTTTAAACATTTTACCACCCACTGCCACTTGCTCAATATCAGACACTCGTTCAGCCAAACTCATTGTCATTATCTCTTTTTGTCCAACTGTGGTTGTCTCCTGTGTTACAGCCATACTCTCCTTCTTTCTGTACTAACACCACTGTCTCTTCTCACTGTTTTCCTCTTGCTCTCTCTTACTGCTACTATCTCATTCATTCTTTCATACCTTTACTATCTCTTCTCACCGTCAGTATCTGCCTCTCTTTCTCGTTTTCATTGTTAAAGAGTGTCTCGCATTATCACTGGCTCTCACCCACTTCCACTCTCTCCTCCTCTTCGTTCCTCTCCCACATTCAGAGCTTTCCTTCACTTTTATCTTAGCACTGCTCTCTGATTGTCAACTACGTTCCATTGCTGTTGTGTTCCTGTCTTTCTCTCAAACCACAGTGTCTCATTGTTCCTTTTGTATCCTGACCGCTGTCTAGTATGTTCCAGTATTTGTTACTTTTCCGTGCCTTCCCGCTGTCAATGTCTCCTTCTCTATCAGCATAAAAAAGCCAAATATGTTCGCCTGCCAAAATTTGGAGAAAATTATTTAAAAGTGGTGAGGAAGATAGAGCCGATAACCCATTTTTGAGTCAGAGTCTTTTAAACAGGAGCATATTCACCTTTTTTTTTAAAAAAATGTGTGTGACATCTTATGGGACTTAACCGCTTAGGTCATCAGTCCTTATCACCTTTTTCCCCCTGCCACATCAGGGGAAGTCACTCACATGAAAGGCACTCTATAAAATATTGACAGTTTACTCATGTGAAATTGCAATAACGCAAAAACTGGTTTTACTACTCACACTTGATTTTATGTACCAAGAGACCTTGCATGTTCTTCAGTACCATAACATGCGGTCCCTAGAAAACTTCTAATCATAACGCATATCCTTTACAGCATACGGTTCCGTGGTATGTCACTTTATATAAACCACGTTTCCGCATCACATCGGATTTTACGTGTAGAAGTATGATAACTCTGGGTCTCTGTGCCTCTGAAACGGATAAAAATATGAAGAAAACTTTTAAGATTGTTCGAGATCGGTCTCTTAGAGTATACTGGAAATTCTGTAGCCATTTCTTGTGCATAGCTCTCTTGGATTCTTGGCTTTGTTTTGGTACTCAAAAACCATGTTCCCGCGAGTTTCTCAGTAACCTATTAAGATTTCAAAACAGGAAGACGGCAATTCCAGTTAAATGCGTGGTCAATATACCGTTAACATTTGAGCAAATTTCTGCTGTTAGTTCTTTAGACATCCGCTGCTGAAGGTCGAAAAATGGTAAAAAACCGTTTTTTCGCGTATTCTTAGGAGGTATCCATGAACTAAGTGGTGCCTCCAAAAACTCGTTAAGATACACTGTAGATCACATCTAATGAGAAAGGTACCAACCGATTTGCTCCATTTGCCTAAGCTGATGAAAGTGTGTAATGTTGAAACTTGGACAGTGTAATGCAAGATAGTTACAGTGAGACAATCGTTCCGTTGGATATAAGTGGGCACTCTAGAATTCTTGAGCCTACTTTTCCGTCACGAACAGAACCCGAGGTATGAGCTCCGGTTCAAATGGTTCAAATGTCTCTGAGCACCATGGGACTTAACGTCTGAGGTTATCAGTCCCCTAGAAATTAGACCTACTTAAACCTAACTAAGGACATCACACACATCCATGCCCGAGGCAGGATTCGAACTTGCGACCGTAGCGGTCGCGAGGTTCCAGACTGAAGCGCCTAGAACCGCTCGGCCACTGCGGCCGGCGTATGAACCATTCCTAACGCTGAGTACGGTTTAAGGACTTATCACCATGGGCTTCCTGCATCATTTAGCGTCTTTTTGTAAAGGCTTTCTTGAGTTTCAAGTGAAATTCAATGCAGATGAGTTGCTCCTCTAATTCTGCCATCTCGAAATTCGCCAACTGTGCTACACGACGTTCTACTCAATACAGCACTGAAAAATAACTATGAGATGTACAACAACGAAACTTCGGACCGTTACACATTGAGCTCAGGTGTGTGCAGCGCCAACGGCATTTCACTGTAACATACCATTTGCGCAAAATTACGTATTTTCCAGAATTTTGGGAACGGACGTCGTATTTAAAATCATACGCGTAAAGAAACACAAAAGTGCGTACTCAAAGCAATTTGTAGCTTCATTACGTATTCGTGCAAATGTGACGGTCGTAAGACTTCCCGTTTAAACAGCAATAGCCTAAGTGTTCCCATCGATTTCTATGTTCACCCTCATGAATCTGACGTGGCAGGCGCTATTTAGTTCCGCAACTTGGCAGCAATGTGCAGGACTTTCGGTTCTATTGGCAGTTGTCAATCACAATTTTAGGTGTTAGTATAAATAATAGCGGTGTACGGCTTTTACTGTCACGTGACGAATATTTAACAACAGATCGCTATAGCGACAGCAACTATAACAAATACGCTGTCATCCCTTTAACTGTTTGATTAATGCATGGTGGCAAAACAATTGTCCCGCGAAATATTTGCTGCGGCTTTTCAGGTCAATTGCAAACAGTACTGCACTTATGCATAACCACAGCTCTTACCGTAACTGCTACAAGAATACAACTAAGTGAGCGCTGTGATATATCATGTTCCGACTGGTTTTTGAAGCAAGTAAATTCTTCCGGTAGTTTTATTTACATGCATTTATGTAAGACCACGTTAAACAGTTTTGCAAAATTTCTGTGTCAATGTAGTATAAATGGTATTTGCCCATTGTGATGAACCACTCTGTTATTGAAATATCGCCTAGGTCACTTTAATATTTTATTAGATACCTGGTTTCGACCTTTTCTTGTGTCATTCTTAGGTATATTGCTCATTAAATGGAAAGAAAAGGGGGTACAATAGTAACAGGTTAGCTAACATAATAATGAAAAAGTGAGCTAGACTTTTTCTTTTTACACGTTGGACGTGGTCTCAGTGCCTTGTAGTCACTACCTCTACAGTTATGATGAACTAACCTGATAAAATAAATGTAGATATTCTCGCGCAATGTGGTAACTTTCTTATAACTACTGTACACTTTGACTACTGTATGTGTTAACTGTTCCTTTTGTGGTTCGTTACATTATTACTCCTTTGTTATTCGAGTATCGGCCAATTAATTTGTGAAGCAACTCATTATGTTTATTACTTTGTTTTAAAGTGTGAAATAGCTGATGAGATAGAGATTTGCCACTAGATAGAATTACTTCTTTGAGCAACAGCTAGAAACATACAATTTAATACAAGTTTCCAGAAAGTAGAAGATATAAATTGACTTAGAACAATTCAGTTTTCAAACACGACAGCCATTTGTTACTTATAACAATTATACTTTACTGTTATACGTAAAGAAAACATCAGAAATTAATAATTCCCTCCCTAATGTGACTTTAATTAGGTAACATGTTCCGCTCTTTTATACGAGAGGACTTCAGAAACTAAGTTACACATAATTATGGTAGCCAAGTAACTTATTGAATGCTGCACTACACTTCTAAGTGACATACATACGCACGACACTAGGTTTCAACACAGTCATCAAGTGTCTGTAAATAACAGCCGGAACGTGATACCAATCAATTCCTCGCCCACATAAATTCGTTCCTTGACCACGGATACATTGCAGAACTGCTGTGTGAATTTCATTGTCATTGGAAGATCTCTTTCTTTTCAGGTGTTCTTTGAGATCATCGAATGGATGAAACTCGTATTGCGTAAGATCTGGACTACCTGATCAGTACCACACAAGTTTGTCCGGTCTTGATGAAATTACTTCACATGTAGGGAAACTACATCTACATACATACTCCGCAAGCCGCCGTACGGTGCATGGCGGAGGGTAGCCTGTACCACCCGTAGCCTTTACTTTCCTCTTCCACTCGCAAATAGAGTGAGAGAAATCCATCTGTGTATAGGCGTCAGTAAGAGCCCTAATTAATCACGTCTTGTCTTCGTGGTTCTTACGTGAAATGTACGCTGGAGGCAGTAGAACCGTTCTGCACTCAGTTTCTCAAAATTTTCTAAATAGTGTTCCTCGATAAGAATGTCACCTTCCCTTCCGGGATTCCCATTTGAGTTCCCGAAGTATCTCCGTAACACTTACGTGTTGCTCGAACCTACTGTTAACAAATCAAGCAGTCAGCCTCCGATGTGCTCCGATGTTTTCCCTTAATCTGATCTGATACGGATCTTAAATATTCGAGCATAACTCAACAATAAACCGCGCTAGCTTCCCAGGTGCGGTCTCTTTTACAGATGAACCACACTGTCCCAAAATTCCCCCAGTAAATCGGAGCCTACCATACTGCAATCCTCACATGTTAATTCCATTTCATATCGCTTTACAACGTTACTTCCAGATATTTAAACGACGCACTTTCCTAGGGACACTCCCGACGATACCCTCGTCTCTGATGAACATTCGCCGTCCTAGGCAACGTACTGGGTTCTATTACTGAGTGCCGCGCGCAGTGGCCCCGCGGTTTGAGACTCCACGTGAAGGATTGTGCGCCCTCTGCCCGTCGGAGGGTGGAGTACTCCCTCTGGCATGGATGTGCGTCTTGTTCTTAGCATAAATCAGTTTAAGTACTGCTTCAGTCTAGATCAGTCCTTCGTAAAAATCTGCAATGGGGCATCGGGCAGTGTGTCAAATTCTATCTGGGTATCTAATAATATAAAATGTGCCTCTTGTCCTTCGTCCATAGTTCGCAACATATCATGTGAAAAAAGGGCAAGTAAGTTTCGTACAAGAGATACTTTCTAAAACCGTTCTGATTGAGCACATTGATTATATTCGGACATTGATTATATTCGAATTCAGAATATATTCAAGGAACTGATGTTAGTGATATTTGTCTGCAGTTTTGCGAGTCCATTCTTTTACCCTTCTAATACACAGGATTAAAATAGTCCTAGAGTATGGGACGGGTATGAATGGTAACAACAGTGAAAGGACGCCAGTATTGATAAAATAATTTCCCAGAACACGTAACGGAGGTCTTTCTAATCCTCAGAGGATTAATAAATTCTTATTTGAATATAATACTGCTCCGTTCTCTCTCGCTTGGCGCTTTTACACATTGCTCCAGTAACGTAATCGGTAGCAATAAGCGCAGCTGTAAATTTTCTCTTCCAGGTACCAAATGGCTATGAGCATTATGGGACTTAACATCTTAGGTCATCAGTCCCCTAGAACTTAGAACTACTTAAACCTAACTAACCTAAGGACACCACACAACACCCAGCCATCACGAGGCAGAGAAAATCCCTGACCCCGCCGGGAATCGAACCCGGGAACCCGGGTGTGGGAATCCAGGTACCACTTTTAATATTGATGCAGTAGTACATAAATCAGCTGCGAGCATTTACCTCTTTCATAATGTTGAAATTAACTGCAGTCGTCAACAAAGAATGAAACACTTCACATAGGAGCGTAATGCTTACTTGTCTCACTGCAGTAAGCTCTCATCACAGTTCACTGTTTACGCATCGCAACTCTCACGTATGAGTCATTCACTACACGCACATAGGTATTTCACATTTCCATTAGCGAGCACGTGCTTTTAATACCACACAGTCTAGAGAGCAGCAGCTCGTAATTCGCGTCATCGATAATCATCAATGCTCCATCAATAGCCAGCTGTTCGCTTGGGTAAAAAACAGTTCTTCGACTCTAACCGCTACCTATCGATAAGCGAATATTTTCTGCTCTCTCTCTCTCTAAGATAACCTTATGTCATCCACTACAATCACATCGACTGAGCACGACGAATAATTTTCAATGAAAAGGAAAAAAGTATTACTAATTCAGTAAACACGTAGTGGCACAAGTAAAACTGATCAACACAATTATACCGAAAGTCAGACGAAATAAACAGACTCATGAATGAAACACAATGTAACACACTGGAAATAAATATTAAGGCAATATGAGAAAAATAGTATCATAGTCTTGCAGCAGCAGTCATCAGTCAATATTGTGTGCAGACACCAGTTACATCTACATCTACATCTACATTTATACTCCGCAAGCCACCCAACGGTGTGTGGCGGAGGGCACTTTACGTGCCACTGTCATTACCTCCCTTTCCTGTTCCAGTCGCGTATGGTTCGCGGGAAGAACGACTGTCTGAAAGCCTCCGTGCGCGCTCTAATCTCTCTAATTTTACATTCGTCATCTCCTCGGGAGGTATAAGTAGGGGGAAGCAATATATTCGATACCTCATCGAGAAACGCACCCTCTCGAAACCTGGCGAGCAAGCTACACCGCAATGCAGAGCGCCTCTCTTGCAGAGTCTGCCAGTTGAGTTTATTAAATATCTCCGTAACGCTATCACGGTTACCAAATAACCCTGTGACGAAACGCGCCGCTCTTCTTTGGATCTTCTCTATCTCATCCGTCAGACCGATCTGGTACGGATCCCACACTGATGAGCAATACTCAAGTATAGGTCGAACGAGTGTTTTGTAAGCCACCTCCTTTGTTGATGGACTACATTTTCTAAGCACTCTCCCAATGAATCTCAACCTGGTACCCGCCTTACCAACAATTAATTTTATATGATAATTCCACTTCAAATCGTTCCGCACGCATACTCCCAGATATTTTACAGAAGTAACTGCTACCAGTGTTTGTTTCGCTATCATATAATCATACAATAAAGGATCCTTCTTTCTATGTATTCGCAATACATTACATTTGTCTATGTTAAGGGTCAGTTGCCACTCCCTGCACCAAGTGCCTATCCGCTGCAGATCTTCCTGCATTTCGCTGCAATTCTCTAATGCTGCAACTTCTCTGTATACTACAGAATCATCCGCGAAAAGCCGCACGACAGTAATGTCGTGGTTATTTCACGATCGCTAGGTTCAAAAAATGTTCAAATGTATGTGAAATCTTATGGGACTTAACTGCTAAGGTCATCAGTCCCTATGCTTACACACTACTTAACCTAAATTATCCTAAGGACGAAAACACACACCCATGCCCGAGGGGTGACTCGAACCTCTGCCGGGACCAGCCGCACAGTCCATGACTGCAGCGCGTAAGACCGCTCGGCTAATCCCGCGCGGCGATCGCTAGGTTCCATAGTAATGAATTGTAGTAAGTTGGTTGTACTCAGAAACCTTCGGGGTAGTAACACTTTGTGAACGGACACAGCGACAACTAAAGACCTAACAACAGCAAAACCATAGGCAGCATTGCAGTATTCTGTTCAGCACTAGTGCGTAGTAAAACAGGGAGGATACAAAAAGCCGAGAAGCACATGCAAAGAGTCCATTACTGGCCAGGAGAAGACGACAGGCATCAAACATAGGCTTTAATTTGAGGAGAAAATTTATGTGAATGTACATTGGGAACACAGTTTTGCGTCGTAGTGGATCATTGACAGTGGGAAAATCGGAGCAGAATCGAAGCATCTGTGATGTGCTGCTACCTGAGAATGTTGAAAATTAGATGGACTCATGAAGTAAAGGATCTCCGCAGAATCGACGAGGAAATGAGAAGATGGACATAATGACAAGAATAAGTGACAGTATAGTAGGACATGAGTGAAGCCATCAGGGAATAAAGATACTAGAGGGGAGCTGTAGTGAGGAAAAACTAAAGTGGAAGACAAAGATTGTAAAACAGCCAGCAAGCAACTGAGGAACTAGGGTGCCAGTGCTATTCTGAGATGATGAGTTTTGCGCAGGAGAGGAATTCGTCGCGGGCCACATCAAACCAAGCAGAAGACTGATGACTCAAAAAAGTAGGGCCATTAGACTTGTTTCTTTTAATAAGTGTAAGGGAATTACTTACTACTCTTCGGAGAATGTGTTTTGATTGTGGAATACTGAAAAAATTTAACATTTAATTTGTAACATTTAAGAGTGATATTACTTCCGTGTATTTCTTTTACTTCTTCACTGCTGCTCTTTACGAAACACACAACACATGTTGTTCGCTGAACTGTGTAAGTTATAGAGTAACTGTTCCTGTGAATCGCTCTACTCTCAACTACAGTCTGTAACACAGAGGAAATAGACTACGCCCATCGCCCTTATAGTCTGTCTGTTCGGTGCAGCTTGCGTCTTCCAGTCAATACTTCCCCTCTGGAAACGGTCGCTGAAATTTAGGCAAATAGTAGTAAATTTTCCAAGTTGTCCATTGTGAAATGTCCAGTAAATGTCAATGATATGAAAGTGAAAGTATAAGCCAGTCACGTTTCGATCAGTGGGAAAATATTAGGGGTGTGGTGTAAGTTAAAGTTATTGATTTTTAGTGTGAATAGTAGCAGTAATACAAAGGTAATGAAATGACAGAAAATTTTTAATGGGGAAATTCTGAAAATTTAGTCCGCCTGTGCATTATTGACATGTATTCTATGGGAAGTATTACTTCATGAGATATTCGACTTAATTATACATATAAGATGTAATATATAAATACAGTTTACTTGTGGACTGCTTTCTTTTATCTGGAATTGTGAACGTTACAATATATCAAGATCTGGAATCGTCATTTATTTATATAGGAAGAGAGAGTAACGCGGTCACAAAAACTGCAAAGGCCGGGAGATCGGTGTGCTGACCATATGCCCCTCCGTAACCGCGTGTGGTGAAGCATAGGGGTGAGGAAGACACGGTGGTCGGTCAGTGCCATTGGGCCTTCAAGGCATGTTCGGATGACGTTTATTTGTTTTTCAGGAGGGCAATGGGAGAAGCGTTAAGCGACTTTCAAAGTAAAATTTGGTCAACCCATCTCACTAAAAACCGTTAGGAGTTTTAGTCTTATGTAACAACGGTAAGTGGTTCGAAATCATGCAATCAGTCACTCAGTGATCACATAGGCATCGAAACGAAATACAACAGACAGAAGGCCAAAGCACTGTCTTTCGAAATTGTTTCACCTAGGAAGTTCTTTCAACCATCGTACAAACGTCGAAATGCAGACATTGAGATAACCGATCGCGAAATAGAAAAGCAACTACAATCGATTAGTAGTGGGAAGGTATCAGTCCCAGATCAGATACCTATAAGGTTCTACAAAGATTTAGCGAAAGAACTTGCTCCCATTCTATCAACAGTCTATCTCAGTTAGCTGGAGCAACGGAGGGTACCTAGTGACTGGCAACAAATCCTGAGCAATCTCGTTTTGAAGAAGGGTCGTAGGACGGATACACATATTTATAGGTCCATATCGTCGACGCCAATCTGTTGCAGAATTATAGAACACGTTTTATGGAGAAGAATTATGACGTTTCTATGGAACGAAAATCTCCCCTACAAAAATCCACCGAGCGACGTGGCGCGGTATTCAGCACGCTGGACTCACATTCGGGAGGACGATGGTTGTAATCCGAGTCCGGCCACACTGATTTAGGTTTTCCATCATTTCACTAAATCACTTCAGGGGAATGGCGGGAAGGTTTCTTTGAAACGGCACGGCTTACTACTTCCCCCTCCTTCCATAATCCGATTGGACCGATGGCCTCGCTGTCTGGCCCCCTCCCCCAAATCAACCAACCAACAAAAATCGACACTGCGCAGTGATCTTTCGTAATTTAGCTCCCTCTGTTCCTGCATGAGATCCATAGCGTTGTAGGCAACAGCGCTCTGATTTTTGCTTCGTTTCTTGAGTTCAGATAAGTATCTGGCACCAACCCGCACTACCGTTTAGTGAAAAAGAAATACGAGCTTACCGAGAATCGGACCAGATTATCGAATGGTCTGAAGATAGAACTCAAGACCACGACTTTAACTGAACAAAACTGACAGATGTGAAGATAATTTCGAGAGTAACACAAGGAATGTTGATAAAACCGTTACTGTTTTCAGTGTGTATAAATGATCTAGCAGAAATTGTCTGGTGCTGTTTAGGACTGTTAACACACTACGCGAATGTCTGTAAGGAATTAGTAACACCAGAAGACAGTATCGATTTGTATAATGATCTATAGAGGGTTGAGGAATGGTGCAGACTCTGGCAGTTGACGCTGAGAATCAATAAATGTAAAGTATTGCGCATATATGGCAAAAGAAATATACTACTGTGCAGCTGCGCTATTGCATATCAACTGCTGGAAACAGTATCTACTGTGAGATACCTAGGAATGACTATCCAGAGGGACGTTAAGTGGAATGACTACATAACACAAAAACAGATGCCAGACTGAGATTCATAGGAGGAATTAAGGAAACGTAACTATTCCACGAAACAACTGGTTTACAAGACGCCTGTTCGACCGATTCCCTACTTGACTTGGGTTGATATCAAGTCTTCGAATGAAGCATTAGTCTAACGATTGAGTTCACGACATCCAGAGGTTTTTGGCTCTATATGAGATTTCCGTTTATTTGGAGAGATGTGTATGGGGCCTGACGAAGGCATAGTGAAATGCTGAAACTGGTAGCCTTAGAAATAAAATAACATCTTAAGTTGCACGGCTTTTGGTGAATTTCATTGACATTAACAATTACTTAAACAGCAGATGTTCCCTGTCCGTGATGGACCAACAGAGATATTTCGTACCAGTCTAGTTTTTGCTGCGTTTCACAGAAAAATGTACTTTTATACTGTATCTTTTTATTCATATGCGATCGCTTCTGTCTCGAAATTGGAGACTGTATTCGCTCTTCCCTGTTTCATGCCAAAGTAATTTGACAGAAAATGACTGTTTCAATTAATAGCAAGTAACAAGCCTTCTCCTTGTCTTATTTTCCGTTCATTATTCCTTAAGTAGAACGTCAGATTTAATCTGTTGAGAAATAAGGTAGAAACGCAGTAAAAATTGACTTCTGTTCCCACCGTTATTTCTGAAGTAGAGCGCCATATTTAACCCACTCAGAAAGGAGGTAGGAACATAGTAAACGCTTATACCGGTAGTTACATCAGGGAGTAAATAAAGATTTTTACAATGTTACAATATAAACGCCCAGTCTACTGGTCCGTTTTGATGCCCTGATAAACCGGTGGTAAAATGAAAAATAGATGTGACGAGGCAAATATAATTATTATATCACAAGCACTGGATTAATGAAAATAGTAACATTTTAAAGCTTCGACTATTCGAAGCAATGTTGATTTATCATCTGCGGAAAGTTCGCGTTACAATATACGTCACGGATAAGATTAGACATGCATATTTACTCAAGGAGGAATTCATTTGACAGAACAGCGAGACCACTTACGAACAATGGATAACAGAGTCATTGTGAAGGTCGCTGTGATTAATGACCGAGGATCGCCACACTGTGCAGACCACGCTTGGAATGAGTGTCGGTTGTTTGAATCGTGTTTTGCCAAAACACTGAAACCTTTGAAACCTGGTATCGCGTAAAACAACCATTTCCGTTTATTTGTCTGGTCACCGGTAGCCGCGCGTACATCCTCAGCTACAAATGCAAGCAAACAGATGAGAAAAATGAGCGCAGCAGGGTGCAGTACCCCGTGCTCCCGAGGAAGATTCCAGGCGAAGAATTAACGACAAATTTATTCACGATGTCGGAAGCCCGCTATCTCACACAAAAGAGCGATCGTCCGCCATTTCTCGAGTTTTCTGCGAGTAGAGGGAGCTTTTATTCCGCTGCATGAGTTGGAGAAGCTTCCGGAACGTCTCTCATATTTGTCGGATTTGCAAAGCCATTCGTGAAATGCATGAATGTACCCCATATATTGTAGGCACTACAGGTTGGTAGTCATGCCACAAATAATTCGGAACATCCAAGGCCGATTTAAGGAGTGAGGACGCGACATCTCCACTTCTCGAGGGTTTTCCAGCGAATACGAACGAAAATCTCTCCCTGTGCTTATTTATAACACAGAGACTATTCCGCTCTTTATTTCTGTTATGATAATGAAGGAGAAAAAATTTATTTATGTTTACGTTAACATTTCTAACTGAACGGGTCAACGAAAGAAATTGCTAATCCACATGAGCGAATGGTATGTTACTGCATGCTATATGTTCGTTAAATGTGAAGACAAGAGATAAAAATAAAAACACAAAGGAATTTATATATAAGACAGCAATTTCTAGATGTGCATATGAAACTACTTGTCACCAACATGTGATGCACCCGAAAACATAACAGGTAGCATTATCAGACTGAGCCTCAATAAATTGTAGGTTGACACTTCCATCCACTCCGCCCTACTGCTTGTACTGTGCCTATTCGGAACGTAGGGTCCGATTAGGCGCGAAATGGAAACCACTTAGAAAATCCGGTGGAACTTCGCACAAATCTGGTGGGCAGTATCTTTAGTGTGTCTCTCGATCGTTTCATGTCGCTGTTTTCAGTTCAGAGTGCAAAGTGATCACGGAGAAATGCCAAGAACAACATAGTCTCCCGCCAAGTATGTGGATCTGGTGAGAAAATTCGCCTGAAGCTATGCAGCCCACATAACAAAAATGTCATGCATTTCAAGACAATTTTCAGCCATTTTCTGCAGGGGCAATAAAGACCCTCCTGCAGCGTTTTCGATGGGAAGTGCTTGATCTCCCACAATACAGCCCTCAATTGACTTCCATCTCTGCTCATATGAACTGCTGGCTACGGAGACAACATTTTGGCATAAACAAATAACGGCAGACCAGCGTAGGAGTTGGTGGAAGGCACAGGCGGATGCTTTCTGTGACGAGGGTACTGTAAAGTTTGTACAACGCCACGACAAATGTCTAAGTCGCAGCGGAGACTATTTAGAGAAGTAGCTGGAAGGAGTGGCTAACTGTTGCGAATTAATTTTTTTTTATTTTCACTGTGTTTTCATTTCGCGACCGGTCGGACCTTACTTTCCGAACATCCCTCGCAGATATAAATAACTCGAATACAAAGCACATAGATACAAGCTTCTCACTTCAATAGCTGTAGCATATTACGTTTGTGTCACATTCAAAGTTCGTACAAATCACAAATGAACTTTGTGTGGGTGGTCTGCAGATAGTGAACATCTCGAGTGCTCAGTGAGGCAAGGACTTCTGGTGGATTAAATAGGCCTGAGATATAAATTGTTTTAAGTATATGGTTTTATCCGTAATTTGCATTTAATACGCCAAGAAGAATTATTGCATCTTACATCATTTTTCTTTCGTCGCAGATCACGCTACATCCACCTTCAGGTAAAGTCATGTTTAGTTTTTTATATACTCATATGGAGCAGTGTCTGACTGAAATTTTCACATTATACGGGATCTATCTCGACGGTATATCACACACCGTATAACTCACCTCGGCAAAACCCTATTCCCATTTCAAAACATTCCGAAATTTAAAAACAAGTTGCAAGTGTCGAAATGAGTGATTGTATTGATCGAAGAGAATATTAAACTCCCTGGAGCAATAGTATTTGGTTTTGTAAGTAATATTAAGCGCTCCATGTGGTAGTTAAACTTCATAATTTTAAACTTTGGTAAAAGAATGTTTAAGTGAAATTTCTATACGAAGTGATGACTTTCATGAATGAAAACCATTTCACACGAAATGAAATTTCCTAGGAAGAACAGTGACTTTAAATTAGATCCTAGGGCATAACAGACTAAAGATCTGCACATTTCTTCTTCTAAAACAGGTTTGTAACAGCGCATTTATGTATTTATACCTATATGTTTTTATTGCTTTCACTTAACGGTGAAATTGTTAGTCAGAAAAATTATTGTGGGACAGAAAATTTTCAGGGACCCTTATGCTATAGTCAGTCTATCAATAATTCTACAGTCAAAGTTGTGTAAAGCTCAGTTAATCATTCATGTAGCATTAGAGACCGTTGACTGTTGATGGTTGGAGTGACGACGTCACAATTACAGGTGGTCTGCGTAAACCAGTTACGTTGCCCACTGATGCATCGTATACAGGGTGCTTGACGAAGACATGCAAATATTTTAATATGTTATTCTGCAAGTAAAACTGAAGAAAAAAGTTCATATAAACATACGCTCGCAAATGTCTAGTTACAGAGTTGAGGCTAATAAAAGATTTTTCCTGAAATTTAGCTACTTCGCTAATATGAAACCATCGCAGAACTGTACGAGGTTAAAGTAAAGCACGATTTCCGTTTATTTTGTTATTGATCTGGTGAATCTAACAAAACATGTCCCATACTTGCATCTGCAGTAGTTTTCCAGAACATGTAGAGAAGCAAAGAAGTAGTTCCGCAAAATTTTGAATTTATTAACTACTTGGTCCAGTTTGTTTCTTAAATTCCAGGCAATTGCACAAAGTTTTCAACAGAAGTTGTAGATTAGTATTTAACCAGTTGCACAACTCCAAGCGAACGGCAGGATCTCCCGGAGGTATTTTTTGTTTATCGTAATGACAGATTATTATACTTCAATGTACACCATACTTTAGATTGTGAAATGCCAAATCGTTGTGAAACACGTCCTGTACTGGTACCCGGGCAACATTGAACAGCATTCAGAATATCGTCATCATCGTTTTCACATATCGAGCACTCGTACTGATTATGAACGGTAGGTAGAGAACAGTCTCACGTAACATTCGAAATGCTCGACGAATGGTTCGTGTATTCGGAATACTTCGAGTTGGATAACTTATGGGATATTCGTTATCTGCAGCCGTAGCATTACCATCACATTTGCCATAAATAAACGCCATATCGGCGTATTCCTTTCTCGTAAATTTCAAAGGCATCCCTATTTCATAAATAATCTACAAACTACAACAGTTACGGTGTGGTTTTACTTAAATACACTGTTGTTATAAATTCTATCACTGAACAATACCGAAAACTAATTCGTTTCAAGGCTAGGAAACGACCGCAACAACTCACTAACGGTTGCCAACAATGACATAAATGTTTCTACACCCTCTGGATGTTCTGGAAAGGTACTGTGATGGCCTCACATTAGCGAAGTTGCTAAATTTCAGGCAACATCTTTTATTAGCCGTAACTCCGTAACTAAACATTTGCGGGCTTATGTTTATGTGAACTTTATTCTTTAGCTTTACTTGCAGAATAAAATATTAAAATATTTGAGTATCTTCGTGAAAAACATTGTATATGGTTCTTGATAATCCCTTCAGCATCAACTAAACCCTCACTTGGCCCATTGAAGCGCCGAAACTGGTAGTCACACAATTAATGGTGATGGACATACCAAAACAAAACAGATTAGTGCATGTCTGGTTCCTTAGCTAGCGCTTGGTTGTGCTTTCTGTGTCCGTTTGCTAACCTGATTTCTTACTGAAGAATATGTTAATTAAGAAATTATTTTATGTTATGCTATACAATTGGGTGAAATTTGCTTCGCCTCATACAGCCTGGCGACATCTTAATTTGCTTCACCACAAATTTTGCTTCCTTACTGTATACCGCTGGTCGGGATCCACTCGAATAACTTTTCGGCATTTCAGTACTCACATAAGGCAGGAAACGAATTAGAGTCCTATAATACTTCTCTTTAGCACACATGATTACGGTCGTCCTAAATCCTAGTAAAAGGGGTAATATTTTATAGTGAAATCGTCAATATCATTATCCCTCTGTAGTGTTGTAGTGTACAGGCGTTTCTGTACGGTAAAGGTTTGCTTTTTTTCCACGCAGAGCAAGTCTCCGCACTTGATTTATGTGTATGCCGCCATCTTTGTTTCTTAACCTTTCTCGGGCCCTAATATTCGATAGCATCGTTAATCACGCAGTCCAAGAAGAATGAATATGATCTAAGTATTTTTGTTTTGGTGTAATTTACAGTATGGCATGTTTTTATAGTATGAGCGGTCAAGGCTGATTTGGTGGTCTTTCATAGTTCAGTCTGGCGTCTATATTCACGGCACCTGTCTTCTAGCGTGCATACAGTTTCCCCCATGTATATTTTGCCGCATTGGTAGGGAATCACGTAGACATCTCGCGTACGAAGGCCAAGATAATCCTTTGCTGAAACTGCTTGTGTCAAGGTCTTAGAAGATAGTCGAAATGACCATTTACCATAGCGTCGCTCCACGATTCTACCGGCTTTTCTGGAGGTATTGCTGACGCGCGGATTGCACCCTAGTGATTTGTGCTTTTATTTATCTTTCTATTGTTGTCTAGGTACAACCTGTCTAAACGCACACCCTGTCTGGTTGCTGCAGTACTCAGTTCTTCGAAATATTGTCTCCAGATACTTCATCTCACTTGGAAGGCTGTCGTGGTCGTACGGATTGCGCTCTGTGGAGAGATGTGCATAAAATGCTTCCACCAGGGGAATTGTGACTACTGGAGGTATAAAGATACAGATTAATACTGTAGACGTCTTGCCCACATGTGTTCCAACTTGGAGTCTGGTTTCTGTTTCACCACTACGTCAAGAAACGGGAAGGCGCAATCTTATTCCACCTTCATAGTGAAGTATACGGTATAATGAAGCAATTTGAGGTGATTGAGCTACCCCGTCCATGTGACCAAACAACGAACATTTTCTCAGTTCGCATATAATTTTCTTGCGACCGAGAAGCTTATGCCCGCGAGTTAGCAGGGTTTTTGTGAGCATCGCTCGTGCGAGGTTCATTGCCCTTATCTCACGTGATATACTGCGAACTACGGATGAAGGGAAACAGGGAGATAAAATATTTCTAGATATCCGGAAAGCGATTCACACGGCGTCCCATTGCAGGCTGCTAACAAAGTTGCTGGAGGTGTTCTAAAGTTACAGAATCCAGTATGTGGTGCTCGACTGGGAGCTTTCATCAGAGACAAGATTATCGGCAGGAGTGCCGCAAGCATGTGTGCTAAGACGGCTATTATTCTCCATGTACATAAGTCACTTGACCGATAGGATGGGCATCAATATGTGGTTGTTTGCTGATGATGCTGTGGTGTACAGTAAGGAGTCAAAGTTGAGTGACTGTAGAAGGATACAAGACGACTCAGACAAAGTTTGTAGTTGGTGTGATGAATGGCAGCTAGCTCTATAAGCAGAAAGGTCTACGTTAATTTACATGAACAGGAATAACAAGTCTTTAATGTTCGCATACAGCGTTAGTAAGGTCCTGCTTAATACCGTCAAGTCGTTTGAATATCTGGGAGTAACGTTGCAAAGCGATATGAAATCTAACACGCATGTGAGGATTATGGGAGTAAAGGCGAATGGTCGACTTCGATTTATTGGAGAATTCTAGGAACGTGTGGTTGGTCTGCAGAGGAGACAGCGTACAGAACGCTTGTGCGAACTACTCTTGAATACTGCTCGTACTAGGTCGGAGGAAAGGAAAACATCGAAGCAAGTCAGAGGCTGGCTGCTAGATTTGTTATTGGTAGATTCGAACAGCACGCAAGTGTTATCAGCGTGCTTCTGGAACTCAAATGGGAACGCGACGTTATTTTCGAGGAGCGCCATTTAGGAAATTTAGAGAACCGTCATTTGAAGCGGACTGCTGTACAATTCTATTGCCTCCATATTACATTGCAAGTGAGGACCACGAAGATAAGACACCAGAAATTAGAACTCGTAAGGAGACATAATGGCAGTAGTTTTTTGCTCTCTCTGTTTACGAGCAGAATGGGAAAGAAAATGACAAATAGTGTTATAGGGTAACCTCCGCTATCCACCACAATATGGACTGCAGCTTATATCTCTACATGTAGATGAAGATGACATCCATGTAGCGATATTAACAAAATATCTTAAATGGGCTTGCTCCACGGGTTTAATCACACAAAATTCTTTTGGTGGTATATCGTCACCTGAACATTTAATATTTTCTTTGTGTTAAAAAGAGAGTTCCTAGTGTACGAGCTTGGATTATTGATAATTCTAGAAATATCTTTCCTTTTCTGTATTTCTATATTCTCTTGTCACTTCGTTCTTTATCTGTTATCCTCCTGGCCTCTACCTCTACTGATGTGTGTAATTATGTGAATTATCATTTTCCAGAATAATACATTTGATCAAATGAACACATAGTATTGTGCTTATTCACTTCCATGACACGAACGAAAGAACTGTATATTAAGTGGGCATATTTTGGAAATGTTGATGGGTGTGTTCCATGACTAGAATTAACCGGCTTGGGCGTAATCTGTTTAGCCGCTATCCCACTAACTACTGATTACAGCATTTATATCTAACCTGCTTGTTGTTTTCTTAATCATGGAGTCCGATGTTCCAGTGTGAATAAGGTTGGCGAACTTGAAATATTTAAAATTCACTGTCGCAGAATAATTACCCAAGCCTGCTACGTACTTCTAAACCACAGTATTTAGTGCTTTTCGTTTAACTCTTGATCAAGGCCGTCTACGTAAGGATGGCGTTACAGGCCTACTGCTTGGAATCTGCCATGAACAAATTCACCACAACTACAGACAGAGGACATCGCATCGTGACGCTATACATCTACTGATAATAACTTCCGTCAAACAGGAAGTTTCGTTATAATTAACTTCATCGATGTCCTCTGTCAGACCTATCTGATAAGGATCCCATACCGCGCAGAAGTACTCAAGAAGAGGGTGGACTGGCGAGAGAACGGACAAGCGTAGTGCAGACATCTAAGTGTTCCGCCAATGGAATGTAGTCTTTTGTTCCCCTTCTCCACAACATTATCTACGTGACAGTTTTAATTTTAGTTGTTCGTAGTTGTAATCCTTAGGTAATTGACTGCCGTTAGACTTGTGAGATTTATTGTGTAACCAAAATTTAACGGACTCCTAGTTATCATATCGGTGATCTGAAATTTATCTTTATTCAGAGTCAGTTACCATTTTTTGCACCAGAAAGGTACCTTATCTAAATCATTTTGCAATTTGTTTGATATTCTGGTCACTCCAGTAAACGGTGAACGACAGCACCATCTGCAAACAATCTGAGGGTGCTGATTACTTTGTCTCCTCAATCTTTTTTAAAGATTAGAAAGAGCATAGGAGCTGTAACGCCTCCATTTGGGAGTGCCAGATATCACTTTTGCTTTACTCGACGACTCTCCTTCAGTTACTACAATTTCTGGCCTTTCTGACACAACACCAGCGTACTGGCTTTGCTACATTCATACTGGATCAAGGAAAGGACGATCATTTCTGTTACTGTTGTTTTCTGTGGAACTTTTTATTTCTGTGGTGAGACTGCAAATAAATATACTTTGCAAAATCATATACGGAATCATCAATGATCTGCGTGCGTAAAGACAATGATGCAACCTGCTGACTTAAATTCCCACTGCCACAGGTTAAAACAAGTAGCATACACTAATTTTATGCTTTATTCTCCTACACTTCGGAAATTACGTTTTTAACAATTTATTTACGTTACGAAACCCACTTATAACCATACTTCTTTTTCCTTTTTATTTCTTTTCCACCCTGTTGTCATCTTCAATGGCACGAAGTACAAAATTCATCATTAGGTTGAATGGCTCCGTTGTTACTATTGTTCTGCTTTCCGAGGAGTTCTGGTCTTTTATAATTGTTTTTCAGGCCTATTTTAAAATTTACGCTATTAAGTTGTCCCTTTAGTTTCTGAAACATGTCTCTACTAGATGTGTTCAAATGGTTCAAATGGCTCTGAGCACTATGGGACTTAACTACTGAGGTCATCAGTCCCCTAGAACTTAGAACTACTTAAACCTAACTAACCTAAGGACATCACACACATCCATGCCCGAGGCAGGATTCGAACCTGCGACCGTAGCGGTCACGCGGTTCCAAACTGACGCGCTTAGAACCGCACGGCCACACCGGCCGGCTAGATGTGTTCAATGAAGTGTCACCATCAGATCGAAGGTGGATAGGATATGTTAGCTCAACAAGCCAGGCATTGTTATTTTCTCAGTTAATCGATATAAAAACTTCCTGTAGGCCTCCTGAAAATCTTCTGGATTTGCTAACGACAGTTCCGTTGTCAAGGATCTTCTTGGGTGATCCCACTTGCAGTCTAGAATACCCCATCGTCCTGATGAGCTCCTATAGGCACTATAGCCGTGTTGGGTGTGTTCCACTGTGTACTACGACTGCCTGAATCAGATCCTCGTGTCTGAATGTCTGACACTACAGGTATCGAAGCAAATGACACAAATACTGTCTGAAAACTAAGATCCTATGAAAGGTGCAAGTCTTACTCAAAGTTCCGATCTATAACAATTTTCACAACTGGAAGATGGCTCATTGTGATTCACCATTTGTAAATCAAATTTTCTTGCGGGACAGGATCAAAATCTAGTATTCTGTACATTTTGCGACATAGTCGCAGCAAAAATCGACAGTCATCGAGAAAGTTATTTATACATACACTACTAAATCAAAAATATCCGGATACCCTTATGTAATGGGAAATTGATCGGTAGGCTTTACTAGAGGGTAACTGACCAGGAAGGGTATGGTGTTGTAGTAACAGCAGAGCGTGTCAGCCAGAAGAGCTCAGGGGCTTCATGCGTGGACTAGTCTTTGGATGTCACCTGCGTAACACAGTCTTCAGGGATATTTCAATCCTCTTAAAACAGCCCAGGTCGACTGTTTATAACGTAATTGTGAAGTACAAACGCGAAGAAACAACCGCAATTAAACTTAGACCCGACAGACCTCGTGTACTGATGGTGCCGTCAACAAATTGCGAAGGGTGCTTGTGAAAAATTGTATGAAAACAGCTGAAGGAATCACACGTGTTCGAAAGTGCTACAAGCAATCTAGGTAGTACAACTACTGTGCTTGTGGAATGGGGTACACTGGTCGATCACGTACTCATAAGGAACACATTTTTGTGGTCAGGATTAGTCACGCTACTGCGTTATGTACGATCGGGAAAGAAGGATCTGAAGTGACCAATCACGTTTTACCCTGTGGCAGTTCGACGGTAGGCTATGGGTTTGGTGAATGTGTGGTGATCGTTGGTACCTCTTAAGTTTTCTCGTCTCAATTGATTAATAATGTGCGTCCATGTGTTCTGTAGAAATGGTGTTTCCATTCTATGCACAGTATTTCGAGAACCGATCCTACAGACTTCTGCAGGTGCTCTAGTTTTGCTGATAGTTGTACTCACTCCCTGGACTCTTACCAGTTATTTTGAAGAAAATGGTTCAGTGGATCGTCAAAATATTGTTTATGAAGTAATGGAAACAAAGACTCGGCTGAACGTCCGAAAGTACACTACTGACCTGGAGAAATTACCTGCCACCAAGTGTGTCGACGACAGTGTAGTACAGAGAAAGAGAGTTATGGTATGGGGGTGTTATACATCTACATATACGCAGATAATCCGCAAGCCGCCGTACGGTGCCTGGCGGAGGCTACCCTGTATCACTATTAGTCATTCCATTTCCAGTTCCACTCGCAAATAGAGCGAGGGAAAACGACTTTCTCTATAGCTCCGTATGAACCCTAAATTCTCGAATCTTCGTGGTCCTTACGCGCAATGTATGTTGGTGGTAATAGAATCGATTGGCAATTAGGCTTCAAATACCGGTTCTCTAAATTTCATAAATAGCTTTTCTGGAAGAAAAGAAAGTCCCATTCCATCCAAGGATTCCCATTTGCGTTCCTGCAGCATCTCCGCGTCACTTACGTGTTGTTCGAACTTGCCGGCAACAAATGTAGCAGCCCGCCTCTGGATTGTTTCGACACCTTCCTCCAATCCGACATGTTATGGATCACAAACACTCGAGTAATACTCAAGACCAAGTCGCACCAGCGTCCTATATGCGGTCTCCTTTACAGGTTATCCACTCTTCCCCAAAATTCTCCCCATAAACCGAAGTCGCGGAAGTCGACTATTCGCCTTCCCTACCACAGTACTCATATGCTCGTTCCATTTCATATCGCTTTGCAAAGTTACTCCGAGAAATTTAAACGACTTGGCTATGTCAAGCAGGACACTATTAATACTGTATCCGAACGTTACGGGTTTGTTCTTCCTACTCATCCGCATTAAATTACATTTTTCACATTCAGAGCTAGCGGCCATTCATCACATCAACTAGAAATTTTGTCTGAGTCGTCTTGTATCTTCCTAAAGTCACTCAACTTCGACAACCTACCGTACACCAGAGCATCATCATCTAACAATTGCAGATTTCTGCCCACTCTGCCCACCAATACATTTACGTATAAAGAGAATAATAGTGATCATATCACATTTCTCTGTGGCACTCAAGACGATAACCCGGGCTGTGATGAACACTCGCCATCGAGGACATACTACTGGGTTGTATAACTTAAGAAGTCTTCGAGCCACTCGAATGTCTGTGAATATATTCCATATAGTCGTATCTTCGTTAACAGCCTGCAACGGGCACCGTGTCAGATGCTTTCCGGAAATATAGAAGTATGGAATCTGCCAGTTGCCCTTCAACCATAATACGCTATATACCACGTGCGAAACGGACAAGCTGAGTTTCACACGAGCGATGTTTTCTAAAGCCATGCTGGCTCGTGGAAGTAAGCTTCTCAGGCTCAGGAAAGTTTGTTACACAAACATTCAGACTTCTCATTGAAAGCGTCCCCAGCGGAGTTCAAACCTTCATAAGGATGAGGGGTTGACACAGTCTATGTTAATGTCCATTAACATGTCTTCGGACACTTTTAAAATGAGAGTGTATTAATTACAGTTACGGATCACAAAATGTTACTACTAGTTTATTAATTTGGCTCAGTAATGACAAACTTCAGACCTGAGTAACTCACAAGTTTCTAATCACGCAGTCTCAGCGTACGTAAAATTGGTATTACTTGTTGCTACGCTGAAGTGTTCAATATACAGGGTGTTACAAAAAGGTACGGCCAAACTTTCAGGAAACATTCCTCACACACAAATAACGAAAAGATGGTATGTGGGCGTGAGTCCGGAAACGCTTAATATCCATGTTAGGGCTCATTTTAGTTTCGTCAGTATGTACTGTACTTCCTCGATTCACCGCCAGTTGGCCCAATTGAAGGAAGGTAATGTTGACTTCGGTGGTTGTGTTGACATGCGACTCATTGCTCTACAGTACTAGCATCAAGCATATCAGTACGTAGCATCAACAGGTTAGTGTTCATCACGAACGTGGTCTTGCAGTCAGTGCAATGTTTACAAATGCGTAGTTGGCAGATGCCCATTTGATGTATGGAGTGGCACGGGGCAATAGCCGTGGCGCGGTACGTTTGTATCGAGACAGATTTCCAGAACTAAGGTGTCCCGACAGGAAGACGTTCGAAGCAATTGATTGGCGTCTTAGGGAGCACGGAACATTCCAGCCTATGACTCGCGACTGGGGAACGACGAGGACACCTGCAATGGACGAGGCATTTCTTCGGGCAGTTGACGATAACCCTAATGTCAGCGTCAGAGAAATTGCTGCTGTACAAGTTAACGTTGATCACGTCACTGTATGGAGAGTGATCAAATTATAAATTTTCACAATCAACGTGTGTGGGCTGATGAGAATCCGCAAGCAGCTGTGCAATCACGTCATCAACACAGATTTTCTGCGAATGTTTGGGCAGGCATTGTTGGTGATGTCTTGATTGGGCCCCATGTTCCTCCACCTACGCTTCATACGGGATACTCTACCTGTGCTGCTAGATCATGTGCCTTTACAAGTATGACACAACATGTGGTTCATGCACGATGGAGCTCCTGCACATTTAAGTCGAAGTGTTCGTACGCCTCTCAACAACAGATTCGGTGACCGATGGATTGGTAGAGGCGGACCAATTCCATGGCCTCCACGCTCTCCTGACCTCAACACTCTTGACTTTCATTTATGGGGTCATTTGAAAGCTCTTGTCTACTCAACTCCGGTACCAAATATAGAGACTCTTCGTGCTCGTATTGTGGACGGCTGTGATACAATACGCCATTCTCCAGGGCTACATCAGCGCATCAGGGACTCCATGCGACGGAGGGTGGATGCATGTATGCTCGCTAACGGAGGACATTTTGAACATTTCCTGTAACAAAGTGTTAGAAGTCACGCTGGTACGTTCTGTTGCTGTGTGTTGCCATTCCATGATTAATGTGATTTGAAGAGAAGTAATAAAATGAGCTCTAACATGGAAAGTGAGCGTTTCCGGACACATGTCCACATAACATATTTTCTTTCTTTGTGTGTGAGGAATGTTTCCTGAAAGTTTGGCCGTACCTTTTTGTAACACCCTGTATATCATAGAGTCAACGAGTTTGCAGCACTTGTATATTTGGTACCTACATTTTATGTAAGTACGTGGAAGATTGTTTGGCTTATTACTTTGACTGCGCCATTTTTATATACAGTGACTCGACGTGGTTAACAATCATGTGTTCTGAGGTCTGAAGGTTGTCAGTACCACCCGAAATTAATAAATCTGTACAAAGTAATTGTGATATATAACTGAAATGAGTATATACAGATACTTTTTGTACGTATGAAGGACATGATAACACATTAATATATGATTTTATCGCGTATTTTACATGGCTCCTTTCTTGGATAGCAAATGACATATAACACAGTGTTCCAGTTTTGGAGAACCGTCTTCCATTTTAAACGATGTCTAGACTTTTTTAAGTGCTGTTTGTGTTACGTTTGCTCCAGCTTTGGTCACTTGCACAAAAACACTATTCTCTCCAAATTTCGTTTCTTGTTTAATAGTGCACGGCAACGGCCTTGCCGGTTCCCGTGAGATCACCGAATTTAAGCGCTGTTGGGCGTGGCTGGCATATGGATGGGTGACCATCCAGTCGCCATGCGCTGTTGCCATTTTTCCGGGTGCACTCAGCCTCGTGATGCCAATTGAGGAGCTACTCGACCGAATAGCTACGGCTCCGGTCAAAGAAAACCATCAAAACGACCGGGAGAGGGGTTTGCTGATCGCGCGCCCCTCCTATCCGCATCCTCAACTGAGGATGACATGGCGTTCGGATGGTCCCGGTGGGCCACTTGTGGCCTGAAGACGGAGTGCTTTTCTTTTTAATAGTGCAGGCGGTAGCTAACTATTTAATAATTGCCTTGTTCGATACGAAATATTCTTTCCAGTTGCTCACATAACACCAGTATGATCTTATGGTGTTCAGCTCTGTGTTTTTGTTAAATAATTGTCCCCCTTCGTCTTCAGATTATTTCTACAGTTCACGATGCCAACTTTTTTCTTTAAATTAGTCTTCTATATGTTCCTATTCTTCTTCTTCTACTTCTTCTTCTTCTTCTTGGTGCCATACACTTGTAGTGCGTCGGCTGCTCACGGGCGGCGTTCCCTTGCTTCTTGGTCCAGCTCCTCAAAGTTCAAATGGTTCAAATGGCTCTGAGCACTGTGGGACTCAACATCTTAGGTCGTAAGTCCCCTAGAACTTAGAACTACTTAAACCTAACTAACCTTTCAAATGGTTCAAATGGCTCTGAGCACTATGGGGCTCAACTGCTGTGGTCATTAGTCCCCTAGAACTTAGAACTACTTAAACCTAACTAACCTAAGGACATCACACACACCCATGCCCGAGGCAGGATTCGAACCTGCGACCGTAGCAGCCCCGCGGTTCCAGACTGCAGCGCCAGAACCGCACAGCCACCGCGGCTGGCTCCTCGGAGTTGTTGATGCAAGTCCATGTCTTGATATTCTGTGACCACGATTGCTTCCTTTTACACGGTGGGCGCTTTCCTTCTATTCTGCCTTCTAAATTGCGGAAGTTCATATTTCTTTCCGCTTATAATGTGCCCCAGGTACGTCTTTCTTCTTTTGATTCTCCTCATTAGTTCTCTATCCACCCCGGCTCTACTCAGCACTTCAGCGCTGTCACTTTCTCAATACATGGAATTCTTAGTAATCGGCGCAAGAACCACATTTCTCTTACTTCTAATGTCTTTACAGAAGCTGCGTAATTGACCAAGTTTCCACTCCGTAGAGTAGGACGGGGATAACGTAGCATTGTGTCACCCTTATTCTCAGATAACAGCGGCATACCTGTGTGTATCAGCACATTTCGTAGCTTTCGGAACGTTTCTTTGGCAATCCTACAGCGAATCTTAATTTCCTCATCACAATCAAGTTTCGAGTTTATTTACGGATCCTAGAATTTTAAATTTAGTTACTTAGTCGATTATATTACCAATAATGACTAGGGACTGGTTTTCACCAGGGGTCCTTTCAATTGACATCCTTTTAGTTTTCTTGTCATTTACTCTGACACCAAAATGCTGCCATCTTTATCTATTCCTGTAAGCATTTTCTTTCGCTCGGCTAAGAATCGCGCAAACAAAGCTGTGTCTCCGTCATACCTTAAGTTCCAGATCCTCACTCCATTTACTTTTGTACCAAATAATTCTGAGTCTTCACTGGATTGAAAAATCTTGTCCAGATACAAATTTAACAGTTCTTGTTATTCAATAAATTCTCAGAACCTAACTTTCTCACTTTTCGATGAATTTGTTTCTTTCCAGATTTTGTTCATTTGTTCAAGGGTCACTTCAATTATTAAGAATCCTGTGCTGTTCCGATTTTGACTGAAAATGTATCCCTTTGCATTGTTTAGTTAATTTTGGTTCTTGCTACACCACATCTCTCTTTGTTTCCACCTAGAAAAATGTGTTAAAGGAAAATTACATTCCTCTCGGTAGACTGATACTAACGTTTGCTCTATATCACTCATTTCGTCATTCTTTGTGCTCAATCGTGCACTAAGAAAATGTTATCTTCTAATTGCACCGCATGAGTAAAGTCCCTCGTTATCATCTTGTAATGGTATTTGCTGTCACTGACCAAATGAAACCCTATCTTTTGCCTTGTTCTACATACTTTATTATAATTGTACAACCTACATTTTGGGGTAATAAGACACTTTTCTAATGCACAATGATCCCACAGATGGCAACCAAGTAAAGGTAAATACATCACCTTCTTAATCTATCTATTCTTTGACATATAATAACTATAAACATACGTTGAAGTAGAGCAATGCACACCAGCTATGGCAGTCTTTGTCATTACCTATTTATGAATAAACGCATTAAGGTTCTTCTCCTACGTAGAGGTTGCAGTATTGTCCAAAATAGGTGAATAATAGAACTGAGTTTACTCTTCCAATAACAAATGTTGTGATATACACATCTCTCTTTTTTTTAATTTTTGATATTAATAACTGAGCAATCTTTCCACTCTTTCCCTCTATGTGTAATACTTTTTCATCTGTTAGGTATTGGTGGTTATTGTTTAAGTAATGGTCAGCAAACGATGACTCTAACTTCTTTAACCTCCAGTTTCTATGGGGCCCTCTGAGCGTAGTACATACTGAACGTCCTGTCTGTCCCTTACACCAGAAGTGACATTTTCGGTAGATGACTTTATAAACCTCGACTGCTATAGTTCCAAACTGTCATCATCCGAGAGAGATGTGGACCGAAGAAAATGTGTGCAAATACAACATGCACAAGTAGAGCTTTTGCACTGACGTTTCGTATAAGTGTGGTGTCATTCAGACAATGAGCAACACTGTAAGTGAGTGGCCTAAGAGACGTTTCCATGGTTGCTTCTATAGTCTATGCGAAGCATCCAGCGAGTTACTCCAGTGGACTGCCTTCCAACATCTGCGTCTAATGTGGGTAATTTGAGATTTATATCTGTCAGCACTCTACAGTTTTATATACATACAGCTTGTGTTATACTAAGAATCTGAATTTATGCAACGATACATATTTTATCTTTTCGATTTAATTCTAATCGCACGTTTTTTGTACCTCAGAGGTGATATTACCGAACGTCACTGCGTCGTTCCGCTAGATAACTGGAAGCATTAGTTTCCCAGCTTTATCTTGACTTCGACTCTAGGCGAGAGTGATTTATTACGGTCAGAACACACAAAGAAGTCAAACAAAAACACGACTGCGGGGAATCGGCTACGAAGCTGAAGAAGGCGATGATTAATGATGCGCTCCTGTCTCCGGTGACCCGATCGGAAGCAAATCTTTCTACACCGCGCAAGAGGATACATTGCTCGGTTACCCAGTCGACAAATGGTCGCTTCATAGTTCATTCAAAAGCCGACTTTTATTGCTCTACGGAAACCATTGCAAAACTTCCTCCTTTCAAACAGACACTATGGTGTTTGACGATTTCTTTCACTGTTATCCTGGAAAAAGCTTTCTGCAATGCCTTCAGTTCCTGCGATTAATATTGTAATAGTAATACAAGTTAACTCTTGGTTGCCCATTTTAACTATTTTGGTAATTATATTAATTTCAATTTTACCGTTTCGTCAGTTCCGCCACATGTATACTGGGTGAAGAAAAATTAGCGCGCAAGTACTTCGCAGCGCGATTCCACACCTACTAACAATGCAAAAATGTCTGATACAAAATTTCGTCTTGCGCATATTTCCGGCTGTAAATGGACGTCAAAAATGGAGAACGTGGCAACATTGTAATCATATGAATGGTAACAACCTTTGCCAGTATATGAGCGTGGTGCTGCGCAGTAAGTGCAGAGGATAGCGTTTACAGTTAGCGTGCAGTGGGCTGCCTGTTGGATTCTCGATAATGGCGAATTCGATTTTATTTGCTGAATGTAGTCTGCATGGTACGCTGTCTGGCGTCTTAGTTGTCTTACAGCTATTAGAGTGGGTTTTCTAAGTTACATTTGCACTTACTACAAACACAGAAATGGAAGACAGTCGTTTCGATTGGTAAGCTTTTAAGAAAGCCTTTTGCACGTTTTAGACGCGAGTTGTTTCGTACGACTGCATCTCATAGACTTCAAACCTGTTTTTTCTGTACCCCTCCCGCAATGGTACCATCGATTAGTACCAACTATTACTCTTGTCACGTTCAGATTCACTTCGTTCCGTTAGGAACGTACTACGTAAATGTTGAATACGTGTGGCTTAAGGAAAGGTGTATAGTACAGTATTATACTGCAGAATGAAACCAGCAAATAAAAACAACGTGTGACTTAAGGAAAGGTGTATACTACAGTATTATACTGCAGAATGAAACCAGCAAATAAAAACAACGCGTGGTTTATGGAAAGGTGTATACTACAGTATTATACTGCAGAATGAAACCAGCAAATAAAAACAACATGTGGCTTAAGGAAAGGTGTATACTACAGTATTATACTGCATAATGAAACCAGCAAATAAAAACAACGTGTGACTTAAGGAAAGGTGTATACTACAGTATTATACTGCAGAATGAAACCAGCAAATAAAAACAACGTGTGACTTAAGGAAAGGTGTATACTACAGTATTATACTGCAGAATGAAACCAGCAAATAAAAACAACGTGTGACTTAAGGAAAGGTGTATACTACAGTATTATACTGCAGAATGAAACCAGCAAATAAAAACAACGTGTGACTTAAGGAAAGGTGTATACTACAGTATTATACTGCAGAATGAAACCAGCAGATAAAAACAACGTGTGACATAATGGAAGGTGTATACTACAGTATTATACTGCAGAATGAAACCAGCAAATAAAAACAACGTGTGACTTAAGGAAAGGTGTATACTACAGTATTATACTGCAGAATGAAACCAGCAAATAAAAACAACGTGTGACTTAAGGAAAGGTGTATACTACAGTATTATACTGCAGAATGAAACCAGCAAATAAAAACAACGTGTGACTTAAGGAAAGGTGTATACTACAGTATTATACTGCAGAATGAAACCAGCAAATAAAAACAACGTGTGGCTTAAGGAAAGGTGTATACTACAGTATTATACTGCAGAATGAAACCAGCAAATAAAAACAACGTGTGACTTAAGGAAAGGTGTATACTACAGTATTATACTGCAGAATGAAACCAGCAAATAAAAACAACGTGTGACTTAAGGAAATGTGTATACTACAATATTATACTGCAGAATGAAACCAGCAAATAAAAACAACGTGTGACTTAAAGAAAGGTGTATACTACAGTATTATACTGCAGAATGAAACCAGCAAATAAAAACAACATGTGACTTAAGGAAAGGTGTATACTACAGTATTATACTGCAGAATGAAACCAGCAAATAAAAACAACGTGTGGCTTATGGAAAGGCGTATAATACAGTATTATAATGCAGAATGAAACCAGCAAATAAAAACAACGTGTGACATAATGGAAGGTGTATACTACAGTATTATATTGCAGAATGAAACCAGCATATAAAAACAACGTGTGGCTTAAGGAAGGGTGTATACTACAGTATTATACTGCAGAATGAAACCAGCAAATAAAAACAAATGCGCCTCATTCCAAAATCGAACGCTCGACGTCCTGCATGCTGACTCAAAACCCCATCCACTGCCCCAGCTGCACAGAGGTAGTTACCGTACATGTGATTACAGTGTTGCCAGATTTCCAGTCTTTAACATCCATTTCCTGCTGAAAATATGCCCAGGACGAAATTTTTCGTGTAGGCGATATCTGTCTTTCCCATAGTGATGTATGTTTCTAAAACCTTGCATTTGTCCCCCAGCCATTGCCACGTAGCCATTTTGCACTTCCTGTCAACATCGGTTTTTAGATGTTTGTTTTCCCTTTCGCCTCCTTCATTTGCTGCTGTATTAAAATTTTTCTTTCATCAGTTATATTCATTATCTCCTGTATTGTCCAAGGATTGATACCAGCCCTTATTTTTACTTATTTGATGCTTTGCTGCATTCCTTATTTCATTTTTCAAAGGTACCCATTCACTTCTACCGTATTCATTTGCCCCTTTCTAGTCAACCATTGCCTAAGCTATTTCTCAAATCCCTAAAAACCTCTGGTTCTTTCAATTCATCAAGTTCCCATCTCCTTAAGTTCCCACTTTTTGCAGTTTCTACAGTTTTAATCTACAAGCTTTGGTCAGAGCCTACATCTGCCTCTGTAAACATCTTACAATATAAACTCTGGTTCCGAAATCTCTCTGTGACCATCATATCAATCTGAAACCTACAAGAATCTGCAGGTCTTTTGCACATGTACAACTTCCTTCATGGTTTTTTAAATCACGTTTAGCAACGATTACCTTATACTCTGTGGAAAATTCCATCTTGTGGCTTCCTCTTTCTTTCCTTTTCTCCCAGTCCATATTTACCTAGCATTTTCCTTTTCATCCTGTTCCTTCTGTCGAAAGCTACTCTCCCAGCACAATTAAATTTTCATATATCTCATCTACCTAAATAACTTAGTCACACAAAATGGTACCCTGAGGAAAAATTGATTCTTCATCAGTACGAAAAAAATTCTAAATGTATGAAGATGATTCGGTGGCGAAAGCGGGACGGAGGCGGGACGGCTATTAAGCTCGCGCCACGCATCAGCAATGCTCTGCTCCCTCTCTGTTAATACTAAGCATACTATTGGCCATTAAAATTGCTACATCACGAAGATGACGTGCTACAGACGCGAAACTTAACCGACAGGAAGAAGATGCTGTGATACGTAAATGATTAATTTTTCAGAGCATTCAACAAGGCTGGCGCCGTTGGCGACACCTACAATGTGCTAACATGAGGAAAATTTCCAACCGATTTATCGTACACAGACAGCAGTTGAGCGGCGTTCCCTGGTGAAACGTTGTTGTGATGCCTCGTGTAAGGAGGAGAAATGCGTACCATCACGTTTCCGACTTTGATAAAGGTCGGATTGTAGCCTATCGCGATTGCGGTTTATCGTATCGCGACACTGCTGCTCGCATTGGTCGAGATCCATTGATTGTTAGCAGAATATGGAATCGGTGGATTCAGGAGGGTAATACGGAACACCGTGTTGGACCCCAACGGCTTCATATCACTATCAGTCGAGGTGACACGCATCTTATCCGCATGGCTGTAGCGGATCATGCAGCCACGTCTCGATCCCATTTGTCAACAGATGGGGACGTTTACAAGACAACAACCATCTGCACAAACAGTTCGACGACATTTGCAGCAGCATTGACTATCAGCTCGGAGACCATGGCTGCGGCTACCCTTGACGCTGCATCACAGCCAGGAGCGCCTAGGATGGTGTACTCAACAACGAATCTGGGTGCAAGAATGGCAAAACGTCATTTTTTCGGATGAATCTAGGTTCTGTTTACAGCATTATGATGGCCGCAGAACTGTGTTTGGCGATATCGTGGTGTACGTACATTGTAAGTGTGTATTCGTCATCGCCATACTGGCGTATCACCCGACATGATGGTACGGGGGGGCCAATGGTTACACGTCTCGCTCACCTCATGTTCGCACTGACGGCACTTTGAACAGTGGACGTTACGTGTCAGGTGTGTTACGACCCGTGGCTCTCCCCTTCATTCGATCCATGCGAAACCGTACATTTCAGCAGGATAACAGACGACCGCTTGTTGCAGGTCTTGTACGGGCCTTTCTGGATACAGAAAATGTTCGACTGCTGCCCTGGCCAGCACGTTAGATCTGTGACCAACTGAAAACGTCTGGTCAGTGGTGGCCGAGCAACTGGCTCGTCACAATACGCCAGACACTACTCTTGATGAACTGTGGTATCGTGTTGAAGGTGCATGGGCAGCTGTGCCTGTACACTCCATCCAAGCTCAGTTTGACTCAATGCCCAGGCGTATCAAGGCCGTTATTACGGCCAGAGTTGGTTGTTCTGGGTACTGATTTCTCAGGATCTATGCACCCAAATTGCGTGAAAATGTAACCACATGTCAGTTCTAGTGAAATATATTTGTCCAATGAATACCCGTTTATCATCTGAACTTCTTCTTGGTGTAGCATCTTTAATGGCCAGTAGTGTAAATTTGATTACATCGTTTATTAATAGCAACTGTCGTACAAGTTTGCATTCGTTTGCCCATGAATTGCTCCGATGTAAGAGAGTAATTTTATGAAATACACTCATCTTCAGAAAAAGGAAAACAGAACGCTTTGATCGACTACAGACGGGGCCTTCATATTCACAGAATGTTCTGCAGCAATTAATAGAATTAGAACCATGTCGGGTCCCGGTGTTCGAGCTAAAAATCTACATCGCGTCCCAACACCACCTACCGGTAAAATATGCCTGCGGCCCTAGTTGTCGTTATATACCGAGAGTAATGGACCAGTGTGACTTGAGCAGACGTGCAGGATGCCTCGCAGACGTATTGGCGAACCGTTCCGTCAAATCGGTGAGTTTGAAAGAGGGCGCAATGTTGGCTTGAGAGAATGTGATGTATCCATCCGGGAATTTGCTGCTTGTGTGCGACGAAATGTTCCGGCAGACCAACGGGTGTGTGCGGACTGGTTCACAGAAGGTCGTAGAACACGACGAGATCAACAAGATCGACATCTCATCGAATTTCATTGCAGGGCGGATCTGCGTCCTTCCCGCTTCTGGCGCAACAGTGGAACAGTGTAACACATCTGACTCTATCACGGGTGACAGCCCGTCCCCATTTATTACGACATGTGTTACATAGGCGTCGTCCACTTTCCCGCCTACCTTTGACGAATGTGCAGAAATATGTTAGACGGCATTGGTGTATGAAACAACGTCACTGGGGACAGGAATGGCATGTGATAATGTTTTCCGACGAATTCAGGTTCCGTTTGGTTGAAGATCATGACCGTATTTGGTATGCCACAGACAGGGGCGTCACAGTCACATTATTCGCACAAAACATACAGCACCAGTTCAAGGCCTCATAGTGCGAGTTGCTATTGGGTAAAATGTCCAGGACACTGGGAGCAGTGTGACCTAATTGAATGACATTCTGCGATCCCTCAACATACCCTAACTGCAAAACACCCCAGGCGCCAATTTTCAGTAAGACAATGCACGACTGTATGTTGCTGCACGAACACATACCTTCTTCCTGTCACACGATGACAACCTTTTGCCCTATCCCGCCAGATTAGTAGGCTCATCACCAATCGAAAATGTGTGTGATATGATCAAACGATGGATGCAACCAGCCACCACATATGAACTTCGGAACCAAGTGAATGGATCATGGATAGCTGTACCACAGGACCCTATTCGCGCCTTATACGAGTCGACGCCATCACGCATGGAACAAGTTACCAGAGCCCAAGGCGGACCCTGCGACTGCTAGCAACAGGGCATATGCTGAAACGAGTTGACTGAAATGATAATCATTTCTGCATAACATTCTAATGCGCATGTCCTATGAATGTAAACGTCCTGTCTCTAGTCGTTCAAGGTGTGTTTAGCTATAGGTTACAGTGTGGTAGAAGTCATGAAAATGGCAGCTCTAAATTGAATATCAGTGGAAAACAGGCCAGTGCCATCACGTGGTATCAAAGGGAACTAAACGTTAGCCTTAATAACATTAATGTGTGACGAACTTCATTATTCCCAGAAATTGGCAGTTTAAGTTCATGCCCGGACTAGGCTTCAGACAGAACCAGCCTTGTATACTTGTAGGTAAATATTTACAATGCATTACGGTTCTCGTTTCATGAGCAAGATACCAAGAAATGCCGTTACATTTCTCTTGCGCTCAGACCAATGCTTCGGTGTCACAGGAAGGAAGAATATAAATCCCTTTCTTTGTGCCAAAAATTGATTCATTATTGCTATGGTCAGTATATGAAGGAAGGAATCATTTGTCCTTCATGCCCCTTGTACAGTGGTGGTAGAAGTATTTGCATATATTTGTTGCAGTATCTTGCTTGTTTATTAGTGGTTTCAATTGCTGTTAGACGGAATTTATGCTACCGTAACGTCGGTCAGATTGTAAATACAGTGTTTAGACATTTATGAATATACGAGTATATAACCAGTATGAATGGTTTCCCAAATGTGCGAAATGTGCTTCAGAATGGATTCCGTGATTGATATACTGTAATGAAGTTATTCAGTGGAATATTGTGCTATGACGTAATTCAAGGCAATAAGACGGTTTTTGTATAATGTAAAACTGGGAGAATTAATTTGCACTAGAAATTCAAAACTCTGGATTCAGAACTGAAATCAAAATCGGGAGTCAATGTGTTGAGGTGTTACACGTACCTAGAACACAGACAGATGTTGGATTTTCCACAGGTATCGAGCAGTTTTAAGCTGTTATTCAGGGGTGATATAGGAAAATCACCAATACATTACAAAAACATCTCAGTATCTTGAAATAATAAAATGTTTATTGCTTGATGGCGTACTGGAACAACAGGAAATTGTAAGCGAAGTGTAATATGTACTGATCTGAACATGCAGTGACTCTTCATACAATTCTATATGTATAAAGAGACAGCGATATGCTACGTCATTGACATTTAACACATCCGTGGAAGTTACATTTAAAACTTGTTGAATTTATAGAGTGCTCCATATTCAAGTCCGTCGTCCTACAGTGATTCCGTCAAAGCTGAACAGCTATTCCGAACACTGGCCATCTGAGGGGGGACCGTTGACATTGCATTTAGGTAACGAGTTGATGGGCTCCCTGAGGTGTTATTCGGAATGATACTGATATGTTTGGTGTTAGGTACGTTGATACTAGAAAGCTGGAGCTAAGAAAGCTCCTAAGAAGCAATGGATGAATAACTGCTTATGTGTACTGAAGTTAGATTTACCTGCCTTTGAAGCTCTCCTTAATACCATCCTTGCACTTCGCTACACACGAGCACCTGTTCGCGTAAAAACTGCAGATGTAGTCTAATGTGTTGTATATATAATCACCCATTACTGTTACATTACGCAGTTCGCGACAAATCATTGGAAACAATTAACAAATGTAAAATATCCATGAGAATCAGCCCCGTCTTATCTAATTGGAACAACCACACAGAAACTATTTGTAATGAAAACAGACAGGAAGCTGAGACTCAATGTAACTCCTACACGTGTAACCTCCCCCTCACTTATCGGCCTTAATGACAGTGAAAAATTAAACCGCGTGTACCTAATGGAAATTTGGGAAAATCAATCGTCACCGAAGTTAATCTTTCGGTAAAGAGGGAGGAAAGGGTTAATCTAAATGAAAGGAAAAATGCAAATGAAATTGGTGAAATTAATTTTGCGAAAAGGGTAAAATTAATAAAGGAAGTAAATGTGCGGCCGTTTCGTTAACAGTTAACTAGCGGTAATTAGATATTTGAGATTTGGGGGAAATTACGGTCGCCAGTCCTATGGACAATTACTATAGTAACTGAAAAAGAAAGGTTATTACACATATAACTAGCACTAGAAGCGTGGCAACTGAATGTTGGCACGTGTAGTGTGAAAACTGAAAGTTTGTCAGATGTAATAAATTTCGCTACACTCTGACTTAATTTAGCAAAAGAATTAATAAAACCGGAAAATTGAAAGTTAATTTAGTGACTGAAATTAATAGTGAGCTTTGTTTCTGAAGCACATAGGAATTCAGTAAAACACGGTTAGTCCTGGGCTACCTCAACAATCATTTCAAAAGCTGCTTGAATCTACGCAATTTAGAAATAAGAGATTTAACTTCGAACTTGAATTAAATGATTCTGAACAATTACCAACAGTAAAATTTAGTACATACCAAGCTGAGGTGCAGTCACAGGTAAGCTAAATTACGGTAACAAAACTTGCACTCTTCATTTGTGCTTGTGTAATCTAAATATTCTAGCCAGCTATGAATACCTTAACTGAACTTTGCAATTAAAGCAGTGAAATCAAATGATATTTCTTTAATGCTGGCGTTTGAATTTCAACGACACTCGGGTACATTCCGGAAAAGGAAGGGACCCTGCTTGGTAATGCTATTGGGACAATGAGCAACAAAGGTTCATGCTACGTTGCTGTAATTTAGCGAGAAAAATTTAACAGTTTGAAAAGCTGAAGTCTGCCATACGGTTCTGAAACTTTACGTGCTACCAGTCTTCCTTGTTGGTTGATTGAAGGTTTGAAGTCGTCGATCGAGGAGGTGGCGACAGTCACTCATTGTCGGCCGTCGCTGTTGCTGTAGCTGGATGTTGGCGCGCCTTCTTCTCGATACGGTCTCCAGCCGAAACGGGCTCTTAATGTGTGCCACCTAACGCTTCCCGTCCGCGACACCATGTCCGAAACTATCATAGCAAGTCGAGCGCAATTACGTGCTGCCAAATCCCGAAAGCGCGGCAACTCGCGGGAGCGTCACACAACACACCTGCTCCACTGCACTACCCCAGCCAGACTCCCCTCTGCCCGCGCTCCACGCGACAGAGTTAACACTCTCAAAGATCGTAAACACTTTGGTTCTCCACACGACCTATCGATGTAATCGTTCGATAGCATAGTTTTCCCTAGGCAACACCCAGAACAAATATGCAAATAATATTTACAAAACAACCAATTATACATCGACTTAAATGCATATATATATATATATATATATATATATATATATATATATATATATATATATATATTCACAAATAGTAAAACAATTACAATATATAAAGACACAGAAATGTCATATCTTGAGGTAACAAAACAAGGAAAAAAAATTATAGTACAATACATGGAAATAGGAGGATATGCATCTTCGGCGTTACACACGGAAGAAGCGGCTTATAAAAACTCATCTGGGCGATTCTTGTAACAGATGAACAGAGAACATCCAAAGGAGAGCGGTACATTTCATCATGCGTTCCTTTAACTTGCGCGAGGGAGTTAAGGAGAAGTGCATCAAATCCATTGGGAGCGGCTGTACGACAGGTGCTATGCCTCAGAAGATAGTTCCTATTACCATTCCGACAGCCTAATTCGTTGCAAGAATAGTCAGATGGCATGTGTAATACATTATTTCCTGTCCTCTGTTGTCTTCTCGTAGGCCATCATCAAGTTCAGGGGAAGTGGGTTTTTCTTCACTCTAGATCTGATGGGGAGGTCTATTCCAAATCCTCGTAAATGGACTGTGATCGGAACCTGTCAGGCGGGCGAACAGGGAGAACAATTTCGCCATGACGGCTGGTATTTCCAAAATTCATTGCAGAAGGAGTTCTTTATGTCCTGCTCGGAAGCACCACTTTACAGAGGGCTTTCCTGGTAGGAAATGATCAGTGAGAATGCCTATATTTCTGCTTTTGATACGGCTAGGCTGGAAGGCCCGGAAGTTAAATGATTTCTCTCAGTGATTCGGAGCTCACGAAGTCAAGAAGTCGTCAGGCATCCCTCGTGGGTTTGGGGTGGCGAGTCGTAGGCCCTGCGTAGCGGAGCTTGCGTTTTAAAGTGGTTCTGCTTTCGGAAGGGCGGGGAGTTAGCTATTCTTGGTGGTCAAGATGATTAAGTTTTTGGTACGGACAGCATATACCAAACTACGGTCCTGTGTGTGAACGTCAAATCGTGGATAGGTCCTTTCAAGCTTTCTGTTGCAATTCCTAAAATTTAATTAGTGTGGAACTGTTCGGTAAAATAAGGACACAGAGCAGAGCATGGAGACATTAGCTAGCTGGAGACGTTCTTGGATAAAAGTGTCGGATTTGGCTCAGGTTATTTGATGCCAGTAAATTACGTTTGTTTCCTTGTAAACTCGATTTTGGTGCTTTAAGGTGACTTTCAACCATACTGTCCCACCACAGTTAATGTGACGACCTGCTAAAAGAGTGAACAGCCACCTTTTCCAACGCTGTCCACTGAGAGAAGTGCAAGGAGAGAGTCTCTGAAAGTAGCGACAGGAACGCGGAGTGCCATGCCCAGCTAACTAGCTTCCTCGGTTGTGTCCATAGCGTGAACAGCTCAATCCATTTGACTCTACAGGTTTTGGATTGAGTTTAAAGCTAGGGAGTCTCGTTGATAGGGAAGTACATTGAACTCATCCTGGTACTGTATGAACCACGCACGTCCACCGAGAGCTGTGTGACACATTGGATTATCCTGCACATAGATGTCATCGCGCTGCGGAATAGTGACCTGCATGTAGCTTTGGTCCTGGTCCCCAAGGATAGATGCCTACTTGTGTTGATCCAATATATTTTTTAACAGGACGATGCACCAAGCAATGACACAATAATATACCCAGATGATAGTGGGGCCTTCATGTTTATTTCGAGGGTTCACAAGGTGAAAGCCAAAGGCCATATATCCGATGGAGTACAAAGCGTGATTCATATGAGAAGACCACTTGTTGCCGCAACTTGGTGTGCAAATTCCAACCTTCGTCGCCAATGAGCAGCATCTAGCATGGGCGTATGATCCAGGCACCTGCGCCTAGGACTCATTCACAGCAAAGTTTCTGCAGACATTCCATGACGAGGCAGTGTTGATAGTCGCATGGTTCATCTGGACAGTCAGCTGCTCGACAGTTGCACGTCTGTGCACCCGTACAAATCTCTGCAGCCGGGGTTCACCCATGTTGTCTATGGCTCGTAGTGCACCACAGCTACCTCGGTGCCAGTTTTTGGTAGTGTCATTTTGCCATACACGGTATACTTTAACCACGGCGGCACGCAAACAGTTTACACTCTTGGCCGTTTCGGAAGTGCTTCGATCCTTGACCTTCGATCCAATGATCATGCCGTTTTGGGTGTAAGACAGATAGCTTCATTTATACACTGCGACAACGACTGCACTGTTTCCCCCCTTCCTCTTCACATTTTACATACTCTGCGCTGCTAATGCGGTCACTTTCCGTCTGCATGCTGATGTTGAACATAGGCGGTTGGTACACTGACATGACTGCATCGTGTATATTCGGTTTTGTGCTCATGGTGATAACTGATGAGAGTAGTTAGTGGACAATTGGAGACAGCGTATGAACTTTCAGCGACAACCCAATTCCACTTCAGTAGGCAGATCTAGAAATTTCTCTGAAAGTGGTTATACATACGTTACAAGATGTTTAGTTATTGACCTTGGAATACTGAAATTTTTAACCCTACCTCATGGGTCAAAGTGTGGCTGTGGATCCTTATTTAGACTGATCTTGAATGTATAGCAATATAAGAAAATAATCATGGTCCACTAATAGAAGATCCTAGTTGAATCTGCGTAACACTACGTCGTATACATTTCTGGTACGATCACATCGACGAGAGTACTGTGGATTCTGGAAATGGGCACGTGTATGATTTCACTCGACGCCACGTAAGTTCACACACAAGGACGGAAGGAACGTTTCAAACTTCCTTTCACACACACGTAGATATAGGTGAATATATACAGGTGGAGTACCTGGTCGGCTGAGGAGGAAGCCGCTCTATGGTAGTCCGCGCAGTTGTAAAAAGCCACTGTGCCAGGAAGGCGAAGTGGTTAGCGCATCTGCCTAGTGAACATGAGACCCAGGTTAGAATCCCGGCATTGGTAAAAACTTTCATTCCTCGTTTCAGTCTGCATATACAGGGCGATTCAAATGTAGCTGCTCACACTTCGTGGATGTAATGTATGCATCAAAACAAGAGTAAAATTTTGGATCAATTTTTGTAAGAAATTGCTTTACTTCTGAGACTTGCAGTAGAGTAAGGATCACAAGTGCACCACAAACAAATAAAACTACTTCTTGGTGATTCAAAAGTAGTTGTACACACTTTGTGGGTGAAGTGGAAGCATCTAAGCAAAAGTAAAATCCTAAATAGAGCTAAGCAGTAGAGGAAGGATCACAAGTGCACCACAAGCAACACAAAATTAATTCTTCTCGAAAAGCAACTACACGAAGGGATCCAAAATTCAGCGCAACTACCTATTGTACATATACCCCAGAACATGTTCCAAATAAATGCCCGTATAGACAAGAACAGTGACGTGCTCGATGTTTTACCGCTCTTGGAATGTTGGAAGTCCGTTCATATTGATCGGCACAGTTGCAAAGCCATTTTGGGTTCGCTGCTGTAGTTATACTACATTCTCAATTGCAGCATTACACACCAGTCCCTTGACATGGCCTCAAATATAAAAGTCCATGAGGTCAAGATCTGGAAATCTGGTGAGACTGGCAAATGCTCCTGCATCACCTATCCTTTGATCTGGATAAGCAACAATGAAATACTCTCTTGCCTCCACACTGAAATGAGCAAGGTCATCGTCATGCATAAACCATACGGATTCGTGTAGCGACAGGGAAATCATGGAGCAGACCAGCAAATTCACGCTGCAAAACTGTGGATCTCTCTGACAGTCAGGCACTGTGGAAGAACATGTGGTCTGAGTAACTGACTGTTCACTATTCCACACAAAATGTCCACTACAAAACGACACTGATATCCTTGTACAGCAGTTACTTTAGAGTTGTCATACGACGAAGGGTGCATATTTTATCAGCGTCCACGATGCTGAGAAAAATTCTGTCGTCTAGGATGGTCTACAGGTGTCAACTGCTGTACCTTCTGCAGGTGAAGCGGGCAGAAGTGCTGTCTCCGAAGCAGGCGGCCTAACAGTTGATTGAGGAACCGCCGAAGTGATACTTATTTGGCAGATACGTATGGTCGGATCTTCAACTACCATCCCCAGGAAGTTCACAGATCCCCCACCACCATTCACCTGATGCTAACCTAACCGTAGTGCACCATTTATGGCAAATTCCATAAAGAGCCTGTGTACAGGTTTGAAAGCCTGAAGGGTTGGTACTCTTCTCTTAGGAAACGTTTCCACATACCGTCATCTTGCTGCTCGTAATTTGCTTTCTGCTGCGTTTTAAGGATCCCCCTGTTCACCATCTGAATGTGTCGTACATGACACATTGACTGCAGTCTATGAACTACCAACACAATGAATGTGCGATCACCTCTGGTGCCCGTACACTATAACAGCGCCATACTATTCGACGGACTGCACTGAAGTCAAGTAAAGCAATGGATTTCGTGACACAATCAACCGAGGAATGTAGAGAGATGTACAAAGCAACGTAAGTCGACATGCAGGCAAAGGCTACTCAGCGAAAGCCTTTGCTGACCTTCTAACATTCTGCGTGGTGTCTGTTTGTTCTATATCGTGTCTCCCTACCACTTTCGCGCAACGAGGCTCTGAGCGTGTTTTTTAGGGAATTGACTAGTTTGAACCTGGGACCTGATGCTGGTAAGGAGACGCCAGACCTTACATGACATGTAGAATTAAGAAGAGTTGAGTGAGACTAGCGATGATATAACCAAATACTTAACGATTGGAGCGTCAGCTCCACTGCACTCCCTGTAAAAGAATTTTAATACTAACTAAATTTAGTGGAAGGGGTTCAAGGCTTTCCTATTTTTAGTTAGCTGGTAAAGTAACGTCGAAAAAGCAGTTAAATTTACCACCGGAAACTTTATTCTACTCACAAAACATCGTTTATAAATTGCACTATTGATAAAAGGAAATGTTTTAATACAGAATGGTAAAAATCAACTGCGTTCAACAAAAATGTGAACGAATATTCCCTGAATGGGTTTCCAAATTCTACAATGGATCGAAGGACGACCTATGCCATATCACATCAATAATCTAGGTTTAAATTAAGTTTCACAAAAGAGAAAACTATCAAAATGGTCTACAGTGACCCTCAATTATCTTTAATTACTTATCTAACTTGTCGTAAATTACAGTGGCTGATGTGGCTTCTCAATAACTATATAACAGAAAAATCATCGCGTTTCAGACTTTTACATCAAGTGGCAAATGTGAACACCATGAGCTCTAATTGACGATCGACACTAGTATTACGCAAAAACGGGGTGTAACAGATGAGACTTGTGTAGTTCTGAGTGAAGCTTTATGCGTTGTTATGCGGCATCGCGTGTTTTCACTACCTTGTCGGTGTTTGTCAGGGGGTGGCGGACAGCACAGCTCCGCTCACCTCGACGTCTCGGAAGGAACTCTCTCCTAACTTCTCCTTACTACAATTTACCGAAGTTGGTTTAAAAAAAAAACTATCTGGCTGTGTTTTCATCTGACGAATCAGGGTCTCAATGTTAACCATAAGCTCCGGCTACAAAAATTCTGTCTATCGAATGAGAAACGTTATACTTTTCATTGTGGGGCAATGTTTTTAAAGTTTGCAACGTAACAGAGGCACGAAAAAGTCTCACGCGAAAACTCTGGGGTAGCCCTTTTTGTGTTATCATAAGATCTATACTGTTCTTCTGGAGGGCTCTAGCTTTTAACATTGGCTGGGGGGTGGTCCTGACGTAACAGAGACGCGAAAAAGTCTCACGCTAAAACTTTCGGGTGGTGTGGTCCTAACGGTTAGCTGGCGACGTGGGTGTCCGTCCGTCCCCAATCGTAGGGCCTTCCAGCTTAACACGGTTCTGCTCTCGGCTTCTGTTCTCGTTTCTCCCCTCGGAACTGCCTCTGTCTCACGGTGGGAAGGTATGACATGCATTTAGGCATCCTTGTGTTAGTCTGTAGTATTCCATTTGCTCACTCGTTACTCATATTACTTTGGTTAATTTAATGTCACGATTTATTCGGAGCTATGTGACATACTACTGGATTTGCTTATCATGTCAGGGTTTTCATGGAAGGTGTTGGATTTGCCTGACACCTTACAGCCTTTGTAGGAATGCCCAACACAAATGAAACTTAGGATTGCAACCCTGAAATAAAGACATTTTAGACAAAACTTTATTTAACATCTTACTCTTCAACTTTCATGCATATATTACATCCACTGAGTGTGTACAGTTAATTTTAATCGCCCTTTACACATCATAGTTGTTTGAGACTTGAAAAGATCTCTGCCACCACAGATTCATTTGATATACAGACAGTCTTCTGAGATACATCACAACAAGCCGCTTTTGTTATGGAGTATAGATACAGACATAGGTGCACACGCATATTTTGTGTGGACCAATTGCTGATGTTTTGTACTCAAATTTAGTTTCTGTTTGAATAAAAGTTGTTCTTTTTTGTTTTGAATCCGTATAATTATCAGCAGAAATTCAAGTTCTTTGTTTTTCCCTTGCATCTGCAGGTCTCTTCGGTTCGGAGTATGTTGTCAGTTTCACGCCTTGTTTCATCTGCCTCATGCACTGAAGTCTTGGACTTCCTCGTGCGATCTTTCCAGGAATATTTTCTTGTATTAATTTCTCAATGGCGGGACAATGTCTGTGCGGATGCACAACGTTCTTCCCTTTCCGGCGTTATTAAAGACTACATCATTGGTCATTCTGCCTGTTCATGAAATCTTTAGGACTCTTCTCCAATACAACGCCTCAAAATCCTCTGGCGTTTTCCGAAGCGTTTCCGCTATTGTCCATGTCTCCGAGTCATATAGGGATGCGCTCGAATTAAAACGTTTTACATACTGTTTAAACTATCTTCAGATGGGTAGTACTTCCTTTTTGTTTATGAATGCTATTTTGGTTTGTAAAATTCTGCATTTAATCACCCACTTTTAATGACAATCCTGTGTTGGTCTACTACCCAGTGAACCATACCTTGCCGTGCTTCAATTACGCATCCCTTTCGAATTGTTAGACTGAAATCAAGATTAATGCTTTTTTGATGAAGTAAGTCTAATGCAGCTAATTTAAGAACAGATTAATAGGAATGTCTACTATGCTTTCTCTGAATAATCGGGATGTTTTCTCTCTGACATGTATTGTATTGGATTAAAAGTAAATCTTTCGTATAAACGTCAAATGAAATAAAAAATGCCAAATATTTTATAAAATCAGATAACTCTGAGGGAGCAAGACTAAAAATGGGAGCGGTTACACAAGTACCATAAAAATACAACATAGAATCCAGTGAACATTTATTCCACAAATCGGATCGTAAGAACGTCAAATGACGAACACTGAAGATCACTTTAGGAATGACCGATAGCGTGTGCATGACACAGTAACTACTGTATGACAATTTCTGAATACATGGGAAAGACATTGGTTTAATACAAGGAGGAGTTCATCTCATCTACACGCACATACAAAAAAAAAAAGGTTCAAACGGCTGTCAGCACTATGGGACTGAACTGCTGAGGTCTTCAGTACCCTAGAACTTAGAACTACTTAAACCTAACTAACCTAAGGACGTCACACACATCCATGCCCGAGGCAGGATTCGAACCTGCGACTGTAGCGGTCGCGCGTTTCCAGATTGTAGCGCCTAGAACCGCACGCACACACACTTCATCCCAGAACACACCAACAGAAAGACAAGAGCATAAAAATAAATTTTCACACCAGATGCATACTCGATGGGCAGGAGAAACGCTAGCTTAACTGCTCAGCCGCGTGGTCGGTAGCTTGCGTAGAAATCCTCCACCTCTGAGATACAAAACAGACAGAAATATGTAGAATGAAAACAAATTCGCATTCGATGCGAAATTCATTTTAAAGAGTACGTTTGAATGAATAGTAACGTTGAACGGAAGGTTCTCCACGTGACAAAAATGCACGCTTTCTAGTTCAGCTGGCTAGCAGAAAGAAATGTCGATCTCAGGAACTGAATTCAAAGTTATAACATGGATAAGGAATTTTAATACGACAAACTGATACAGCACACACACGGGGCATTCTCACTTTGAGATTCACACCAACTGAAACAAGACATGGGTTGAGGAAATAGTAATAGGATAAAGAATCGCGTTAATTAACTTAAATATTAATAAGCATTGTCGCACTCCATAATTGAAATAAATACACCTGCGTGATTTATCATAACCAGAGTCCTAAGAAACGTATTAGTTTCTCAGTCTCAACAAAATCTTTACAAATTCCAACTACCGAAACTTAAATTATAAGAAACGTCACCTTCCGACGTATTGACGAACAGTAATGATCCACGCTACAGGAGAAAGATCCACAGGTAGTAGCGCAAATGGGCAGAGATACTACGTTCCGGCTATTTTTACTAACTTACACAATAGCTGAAAACCGGTCTCCCCTAATATCTCTTTGGTCCAAGAGTAGTAACTTTGCCTCTACACCAAACTTTTCCAAACTTCCAGTTCCATTGAAAGAATCCCTTCCCAAGAGCCAAAGTACATGGAAGCACCACACATAGACGGTCACACACTCTCTCTAGCAGACATGACAGGAAATGGAAAATAAAAACACAGAAATATAACAAGGAAACATAATAGATAAATGGGAAAATGAAGCACACGGCTACGAATGTACACTTAGTCTACCCATAGATGTAAGAAATGTAAATTATGAATTGATAAATGACAGTATCTGCCTATTTGAAGTGGCACAGTCGCTGTGTAATTAAACACTCTGCATCTCATCCTTCTCTCCAGAATCGAAAGCACAGATGCGCCGCCAAATGGAGGTGAAAATAAGAATAGAAAGATTGAAGTAAGCTGAGTAGAGCCAGTGGAACATCTCACATTGAGACATTTCACCAGGTACTTAAAGCTGGTGACCTGCTTCAGATTCTCTCCCTCCAGAAACAGATTTGCTGCTGTTGGAACTTTACTACAAACCAGGATTTAGGTTTTTATTTATTCTTTTCATATTATATAATTTTAAAAACATATTGATCATGCATTCTATAGATTTTCGCAGGCTCTTTTCAGATTCGTCTAACACTGCTACATCATAAGTATATCTCAAAATGTTCGTGTTTTATCCGTGTATATTTAGTTATCTCTTAATCATACTCATTTTTATATTAGTTCATTGCACCTTCACTGTAGCTGTAGAAGAGCTGAATTAGTAGAAGTTATATCTACATTAGGAATCCAATTTTAATAGTTTCAGTTGTTACTGTGCCTCAACTTGTAGGTATTTATAGACAATCACTCCGTACCACCGAATGCTGCTATGAAAATCTGCGTTAGTTCTTAAGGTTCAGATTGTTCTAATCATTATCAGGCACAAGACGTTTTTCGTAAACAGCATCTTAGTAAATGTGTCTGTCGATGAAAATAGCAGCAGTGTCATGATGTCGCCATGAAGTGTTATTTCACACGTGACAGGTAACACCGAAATAAACACATGTTGCCCAACCACTGCTAAAGATAGCTCCACGCCGTTTGTCCGCACTTGTGTCACATGTGGAGCACGGTTACTGAAACTCGAGACGTCACGGAGAGTGACGTAAACCGGCAACAACACTCTGAACTACATTTTGTAACCTTCCCGGAGTGTTTTGAAAAGCCAATGATTAAATGTTAATGGGAATATAACCAAGTGTAGCCTGGCCGCAAAAATGAAAGATAATTCTTAAATGTGAATAGACATCGTGCTAAGTGTAACCTCCCCGTAATTATTATTAAATGATATGAATTGAATAAAAATGCAATTAGACCCAAATGTTAGCTTTCCACAGTAATGAAACTCAATGATAATAAAAATGTAAAAAAATGTTAAATCTCCACAAAATTAACGTTAAGATCAACCTGATAAATTGATTCCGGGAGGAAAAGCAAAGGAAATATTGTTTCAATTGTAATGGTTATTTTCTTAAAAAGATTGTTTTGAGAACAAAATTATTATTGGGGCAATTCTTGAACAAATTAATTACAGTTAACATACATTACCTATCAGATGTGCGCAATGCTGCTTCATTACCTTATTTAAAAAATATACGTCGTCCTGAACCTTGACCAGAGCCCCATGTCGACGCCCGCCGACTCCTCACACACAACTCCGACTGTCTCTCGCCCGCTACTAGCACGAACGAACTACATGCTCTCGCGACTCGCTACGTACAACTTTCTCGCAACTGCACTGAACTCTCGCGCGGTCAAGCGCAGACTAGCAACGATAAATAACTCTCTGGTCAGAGATGCTGTCATGCCTCGCCATCGCTGCTACTGAATACATACGTGTTTCATAACCCTCCACTGGGAGGGGGGGGGGGGGCAATATTTGGCAGCGATGGTGAGTCATTTGGACTTGCCATGAGCAACAAATTTTTTCCTAACTAATTAACTTTACAATTACAGCATATATACAGATATAGAACATGAAAGAAATATGGTGCACATGCATCAAGTACAAAACATATGAGACAATGACAAAATGTGAGTACAAAACAAATAACGTAAGTGCACACGCACTGAAAAAACTCTTTAGCATTTGCACAACAAATAAACATAATGGCAAAAAAATCATATTGATAAGTGACATAAGTACACATTTCAGCAAATCGAAAAAAATGTATAGGCCATGAATATAAATGATGTTAGCAAAAAAATGATTTTCAGTATGTTACAAGAATTAGGATAGGAAAGGGAAGGATTGCATCATGGTTGTAGCAATTTAGGTTGCACGCAGCTGCACTGAAAGTCCATATCTTTCCACAGAAGTACAACACCAAGTGAGACAATTTGAAGTTCTTTTCCCAGAAGTATTTATCAGCGTAGCCAAGACACTGAAATGTCGTAGTAATATTCCATGTTATCATTTTGGCAGTACCTTAGGTACACCAAACAGTGGGACCATAATAACGTCTCCACCGCTCATGGTGGTGGACAGCATGTCGTGTCAACACCACGCTCTTACAAGGCACACCAACGTGGAATTAGTGCAAAGACCAAAAATAGTGCTCCATAATCAGGAGGATGTACAGGACAAATGGATATTGCAGTAATTCAGGGTAGCGAGGTCAGAAGGTAAAGGACATTAAGTTACATACTAGTCTTCATTAGGAATTACATTAGTAGTTTGCGCCATTCATAGCCCAGTTATTGAACATTTCTGTACCATGTATGTAGTATTACAGAAAAATGTTCATTAATTGTTTTATATAGAATATTTGCACCCATTCTCTAATTATAAATCATCAGAAGTCATTACTTTAAAACAGGAGGTAGTCAATAATAATGTTGATACTCAATCATTGGTCATCCCAATACAGTCATCATCTCTCAGTTACAAAGCATTATTAGTTAATAGTATTCCAGTTACAAAGCATTATTAATCATTTGTCATTTCAATATAGTAATAATCAATATCCTTCTTTTCCTAGTTACAATGCATTATTAAATAATCGCATTCTTTTCCCAGTTACAAAGCATAATGAATAGCATTCAGTTTCTAGTTACAAAGCATAATTAGTAGCATTCTTTTCCTAGTTACAAAGCATTGGTCTTCTCAATACAGAAATTAGTAGTATTTTCCTAGTTACAAAGCATTGGTCATCTCTATACCTTAATTAGTAGGATTCATTTTTCAGGTGACATATTATTCATAGCTGATCAGCATTACTCAGAACTCTCTTAAACTGGTATCATTGTTTGGGACTGGTAATACATTTTTTTGTTAGCAATGCATTGCGTTGGGTAATTATAAGGGAAAGCAAGAGAAAAATTTGCTTCTCGGTTGTTGGTGTAAATGAAAATGTGTAACTTCATTCGTCATAAGTCAGCTGTAGCAAGATTATGAAACAAGTAGAGTATATGTAATCACATTCATAGATGACATAGATTTAATGAACAACCGCTTATTGCACATTAATTTCATAAATAGTTTCTGCTGCAAAAATATATATATAAAAAAATGGATTATTAAGCTGAAAGAAGAAGCGCATTTTTTGCTGAAAAGTAGTGAACTTCGAATTAACAGGTAGTGAAATGTGTATAAAAATGTGTTCCATAGCTGTCCTTTCCAAAACCTTCCGTCATTATACTATGCAATATAACACCTGCTGTCAAAGCGAACTGCAACTAATACTTAAATAACTATATAGCATAAATGCATAACTTCAACAATATCCTCATCTGTAAAGAAAAAATAACTCCATTATTATCATCACCTGTAAAGAAAAACTTCATTATCCATAGTAGCATATTCTTCATCATTATTCATCAGCATTCATTATCATCTGCAAAAATCACTTCATTACTCGTTACACAACTATTCCTTATCTCTAGCATATCTCATCACTAAAACTAAAATGTGTAGTTCTGTCTGACAGCCTGCATCAATCGCCTTGTATTCTGAAAGAAAAAATTAGTTAAGACTGCTATTCTACGATGTGTATAGTATATTCTTGTTAATGCTTGTTAATTCTGATCCATTTACTCTTCCTCATAAGGTTTTTCCATCCTCTTTCGTTTATTCCGTAGGTGAAATTCCCATTTCTGTTTAATTTATTTCCTTTACACGTTATTTCTTTCTGAAAATGATGAAAAAATATTAATGTCGTGCTTTTACATCATATACTCACTAAATAATGACTGGTTTACGGCAACATAATTGAGCATACAGCATAACATGACAGAAAACGTAATATTTCAAAGACATAGGCAGTGTTCAGAGGCAAAAAGTGTACACAGAATATCACAATGCAGCAGCAAAAAATGTAAAACAGTCATGATCCTGAGATGTCATAGGGCAAAAAATGTCAAAGTCAACTGGTGTGTGTTATATCCTAACTATTTCACAGTGCATACAAACAAAACATGAAACAATCATAAGAAGGACAAAATGTGACGTTCGTTGTGTTCAGCTTGTATGTTGTGTGGTTAATAAAGGCGAGAATTAAAGACTTTAATGGAGAGAAAATTTAATAAAAATTGATGTGTGACTAGACAACATTGCATAATTATTCATAAGATACGTAAGTTTCTCTAAAGAAAAATTTGCACAGTCTGATATGCAACGACAAGAAGAGCGACCTACTAACCTTACCTTGCCGGGCACTTGCCAAGAAAAAATACGATAATCATCAATAAGTAGTCACATAAATATAATTGCAGAAATAGTCATAAAATGTGTAAATGGCACCATAGCATGTTAAATCATAAAGTGTCTTCATTCAATAAAGGGTTTAATGTTAAAGACATGGTGGTTGCCTTTACTTTTTCTGGTTCTCAGAGTTTCGACGTGTACAACATTGGGGTGAGGAATCCGACATGGACCTGCGTATAGAAGTTCAAATTTACTGCATGGTTCTCAGAGTTTCGACGTGTACAACATTGGGGTGAGGAATCCGACATGGACCTGCGTATAGAAGTTCAAATTTACTGCACTTACCTTTTATTCTGCTGGATAAATAGTGTGTACGTACTAATATCTTCTGTCCCAAGTGAAAGTCCTTGTGCATGAAAAGTTTGCAACAGTCGTTCTAAAATCACATTGTGTTCAGACCAGTTAGCTTCTGCGATAAGAATGTTATCTACGTACGTCGTGATTCTGTCTCTAAGTTCTGTCGGAAGTATAGTGTTCAAACCGCGAATAAAAGCTGCTGAAGAAATAGTTAAACCGAACGGTAATTTGCAAAATTGATAACAGTCACCAAAACAGAGAAAAGCTGTATACTTTCTGCGATTCGGATGAAGCTGAATTTGCCAAAATCTCGATTTCAAATCTAATGTAGAATAAATAGCATTACCGTGAAATTTCTGTAGAAGTTCCTCTAGTGTCTGTGGTCGATCTGTTTCATTAATAATAATATCATTAATATGACGCGAATGAAGTACAAGGCGAAGTGAGCCATCCTTTTTCTTGACAATATGTAGCGGGTTTATGTACGGACTAACTGCCGGTTCAATTTTTCTTTGGTCGAGCATATCTTGCAATTCTTTTTTAACTTGTTCTCTGTGGATATATGGAATAGGATAATGCTTTGCTTTAAATGTGTCGTGCTGTTTGACTTGAAATTCATACATAAATCCGGACATAGTACCAGGAATGTTGTAAAAAACTGGAGCTTGCTGTAAAAGAATTTTGTATAGTTGCTTGCGTTCGTTGTCTGTATTTGCACTACTTTGTTTAACTTTATCAGAAATCACCTGCATTACGTCGTAGTCAGCTTCGTCTGGAGTATTATAGTTATGTACGTACGTATCAGTGAACAATGTGTAATTACAGTTTATGTTACGTGATACGGAAACGACCTCTGTACGATTAATTGTCTGTTCTTCCGCAGATAAAGAGTGCTGAAATTCCAAAGCCTACTGTACATTCTCGTCCTTCAACATTAAATAGGCATTTTGAAAATCAATAACTGCGTCGTGTTGTACCAGAAAATTCGTACCTAAAATAATGTCGGTCGTCAGTAATGGAATAATCCAAAAATTTGAGTGAAATGTGTGACCTGCAATACAAAATGATAAATGGGTCTGTAATTTAACGTCTACTCCTTTACTCGATACTGCTCCTTTCACTTTCGTTTTGCCTAATGGTAATGTAGGATAGGTATTCTCTTTGTTACACTCGTTAAAAGTTTCTTCATTTATTACTGACATTGGTGATCCGGAATCGATTACTGCTGAAAATTTCGATGAACCTATTTTAATTTCGATGACAGGATGTGAAATGGTTTTTTGAACAACTGGTCTTTCCTGTAAAAGAGTGTCTCGTATGTCATCAAAAGTAATAACATTTTCGTGAATAACATTCTGCGTGTCTAAAGTTGAGCTTGTGTTATTGGAAGATGCGACTTGTACAGTATCTAGTCAGATTCTATCTGACGTGTTACTATTATTAGGAGGATTTTGTGGCATTTCCACTACTTGAATTGTTCTGTTATTTCTTCCAGACGTATTACGCTCTGGATGATACCTACTGTCGGGTTCATTCATGAGAATATGTTCTTGTGGATAATTTTGCTGTTGGTATGACCGACTGTTGTTAAACGTACGCTGATAATTGAGCTCATTGTTTTTACGTCTGTCGTGATTGCCATTCCTATACTGTGCATTGCGATAGGAATTGAAATACTGTGTTTTCTGTACGTAGTTGTTTCTTTGCTGCCGTGCGTTACCATTTGTTGTATCAGGGACTATACGTGCATGCGGCGAAACATTAAAGCCTGGTTGACCTTGTGCATTCCATTGTTGGTTAGGTATGCTAACCGGCTGACTTTCATGCTGTTCTGGTGGAAAACGTCTATTGTTACTAAAATGTGGTTCCTGTTGCTGAAAATTTTGACAATATTGATAATTAGAATTTTGCCTGTTGTTATAGTTCTGATGGTTGTCATTCCTAAAGCGTCTGTTACTTTTACTATTGAAATTACGTGCCTGATCATAGTTGCTGTATGTTTGTTGACCTTGGTTATTATACGAAAAATTTTTGTTTACAAAGGAATAATCAGATTGCTGTACTTCCAAAAGCTGTAACAGATCACTGAATGCCGAAATGTTTTCTTTTTGCTGACCCGTTAGAAGTGACACTCTTAATGACTGTGGTAATTTAGAAATGCATAATTGTATGAGTGCAGATTCACTATATGGTTCACTTAAGTACTGGTTTTGTTGGACCATGTGCTCAAAAAATTGCATAAAACTGGGAAAATTTGAGTTCTCATAATTTGGTAAACTAATTAACTGATCTTTATTTCCGCACTGTGTCGTCTTCGACCAATACGCTGACAGAAAAGCATTCTGAAATTCTACCGAGTAGCATTGTCTCGCGATCGGTCTCATATGAGTTGCCGGTTCGCCTTCCAAAAAACTGCAAATAAATTCAAGTTTGTGTGTTACAGGCCAAGTCGGTGGAAAAGCAAAGCTAAATTGTTGTATCCAATCTAGCAGATGAATCTGTGTTCTGTCATTTTTAAACACTTTAAATTTTCTCACTGATAGAAAATGTTTGTAATCGAAATTATCGTCTCTGTATGACGGAACAGGTTCATGATTGTATGAGAATCTGTTGAACTGTGGTTGTTCGGAATCTAAGTCCCGTACTCTCTGTAGATTACCCAAATTATACGCGCTGCGTGAGTCTGACAAATGTTCACAAAGTGGCGTCTACTGTGATGTGTTATTGACTAAAATACTTTTCATCTCTGTTACTTCTTGCTGTAAACTTGACAATTTTCTGCGTAATGTGTTATTAGATGAATCTATCTCATTAATTGTCTGTTGTAAATTTTGAAATTCAGGTGTTTGATTAAATGAAACCGGTGAAGTATCGTCTGATTTATTGTCATTAGTACTTTCGATAACATCAATACGACTGGCCAACTCATCATATTTTTCAGTCAGTATTTTTGCCTGATCATCGTGTTTACTGTCAGAAGCATTAATCTGTTTTTGTAATTTGCGTGTGGTTTCGTTTAATTTTTTAACGTCAGCTTTGACAACATCAGAATCCTGTGTTACTTCTAATTGTTCGAATCTGTCTGTCACTGTTTGAATATCCGGTGTGTGTGTATCTGTTTTTGATTTAAGATCAGAAATTTCATCACGTAATTCGGCGTTCAACTGTTTGATGGTATTAATTTCGTCGGACACTGTAGCAATATTATTGTTTACGTATGTTTTTGCCTTCGCAAACAATTTACGTTTGTCCTCTTGTCTCTGTGCTGTGATTGTTTCCATGACTTGACGTTTTACTTTATTTTGATCCTGAATAAATTTGCGGAAACGCTTATCACTGTATTGTATGTGAAGATTAAAGCGTTCGTCAATTTGAGTGTTCTGTTGGTCGAATTTCGCGTCAATCTTTTCATCCATTGTGCGTGAAAGTTCTGCTGTCATTGCTTTAAACTCGTCGCGTAATTGTGTAGCTTTTTCAGAGCATTGTTTACCGACTGTACTAATTTCGTCTCCGAGTGATTCTGTTGTAGCTGTTTGCATATCCCTTAATTCTTGAGCAACCGATCTAATTTCTTCGCTACTTTTTCTTGAATAAGCCTCAATTACCTCGCGTAACTGTTCCTTAGGATCATGACATTGTGCGGCAACGGCTCTAATCTGTTCACTAAGCTGTCTGGAATTGTTGTCTAATTTTTCAGTTAACTGTCTGGAATTGTTGTCTAATTTTTCATTTAAGTGTTGTTTGAGATTTTCGTTATCTTGTTTGTTCTGCTCTCTAAGTTGTTTGAGATCTGCATTATTATTGTCTTGGTTTTTACCCTGTTGTAGCAATATTGCCATAATTTGTTCCAAGGTAACATTACCTACTCTATTTTCTGTACTGTTTGATGGTGTATCTGCCATTGTCGCGTTTTGTGTGACCATTTGGTCATTCTGTAATTTACAAAAAGGTTTCCCAGTCGGATGTACACTGTCAGTCACTATTTCGGAATTAAATAAATCTCTTCTACTTTGAGTATCCTGCTCATTTGCATTAGAAAAATTCGTCTGTCCGTTATGTGAATTTTCCAAACCGGGTGTGTTAAACTGGGCACCGCTAATTACAATAGAGCGCTCCGTGTCATCAATTGTCGTCAAATTAACAGAGGAGACAATTGATTTCGTTTGTTCATCATTAAGATAAAACTCATCATTAGTGGTTGGAACGCACTGATTGTCAGTGAACGCAGGATTGTCATCATTACACTGCGTGTCACAAGTACTATCGGTGAAGTTCTTTAAATCGGTAATTTCATTCATTATACTTCGCGATACACTATTCACAGTCTTTCGTGGCATTTTTACAATAGTCACTATTTTTCACAAATGAAATAAGCACAATGCAAAAAGCCACAAACACAAATACAACAGAGCAACGAATTGCCGATGATCTGAGGAGAGACAGTCATAAAATTAGTAAAAGCGTTGCGCCAAATGCTAATTATATTAAGTAAATAAGAGCAAATATCTGACTACTTCTCAGATGATTCTCAACGAAATACCATCCTGGACCGGATGTCGCCAAGTATAACCTTCCTGGAGTGTTTTGAAAAGACAATAATTAAATGTTAATGGGAATATAACCAAGTGTAACCTTGCCGCAAAAATGAAAGATAATTTTTAAACGTGAATAGACATCGCGCTAAGTGTAACCTCCCCGTAATTATTATTAAATGATATGAATTGAATAAAAATGCAATTAGACCCAAATGTTAGCTTTCCACAGTAACAAAACTCAATGATAATAAAAATGTGAAAAAATGTTAAATCCCCACAAAATTAACGTTAAGATCAACCTGATAAATTGATTCTGGGAGGAAAAGCAAAGGAAATATTGTTTTAATTGTAATGATTATTTTCTTAAAAAGATTGTTTTGAGAACAAAATTATTATTGGGGCAATTCTTGAACAAATTAATTACAGTTAACATACATTACCTATCAGATGTGTGCAATGCTGCTTCATTACCTTATTTAAAAAATATACCTCGTCCTGAACCTTGACCAGAGCCCCATGTCGACGCCCGCCGACTCCTCACACACAACTCCGACTGTCTCTCGCCCGCTACGAGCACGAACGAACTACATGTTCTCGCGACTCGCTACGTACAACAACTTTCTCGCAACTGCACTGAACTCTCGCGCGGTCAAGCGCAGACTAGCAACGATAAATAACTCTCTGGTCAGAGATTCTGTCATGCCTCGCCATCGCTGCTACTGAATACAAACGTGTTTCAATTTCCTTACACGAGAGAAACTTAACAGCTCACTTTCATCAGATTCTCGCAAAAGCTCCGCTGAGAACCGCGATGGAATGAGGGACGTTATGCCAGGTTTGCTTGCATGGTGACATGTAAAGCTCGGTTCATATTGAGACAACGCGACATGCGGTACAACACTATGCAATAAAGGTCACACCCCGTGTCGCTTATCGGTACGTCACCCGAGTTCCCACTGCGAGGATAGAATAGGCTACACCATAAGCGATGCGGCTCGCCATACGACAAGCATGAATCACGTTTCTGCTTCAGTTGCAGTAGCAATCGTGAGCTCTGATGAAGAGGACTTTACTGTGGTTTATTATTAATTAATGCTCAAGATGTCGAAAAAGAAAAGAAAATGCTGTCTGCACACGTACAATGCTATAAATATCACACGTAGTTCGGCTGTTGTTTCTCTTAAGGATCCTCAATACGACAAATTCTACGATTTATTCAGGTTGAGTTCAGAAAGTTTCCACTTTTTGGAGCAACTAGTGTCAGTTACTCTGCCAAAGCAAAACATAAATGTTATACCGCAAAATGACATCCACGTTGGCGTCCGCCCAGGTAGCTGAATGGTCGGCGTGATGGAATGCCGTCCTAAGGAGCCCGGGTTCAATTCCCGGCTGGGTGGGAGATTTTCTCCCCTCAGGGACTGAGTGTTGTGTTGTCTTCACCATCATTTCATCCCCTCCGGCGCGCAGGTCGCCCACTATGGCGTCGAATGTAATAAGACCTGCACGAAGGCGGCCGGACCTGCCCCATAAGGGGCCTCCCGGCCAATGACGTCAAACGCTATTTTCCATTTATCTATGTTAGCAGGCAGAAAGATTGAGACAAGGATAGAGTGAAACACTAAAAGCAACAAGACTTCAATTACTTTCATATGAATATTTGGTAGGCATAAGGTTTTTTTCCTGGTTCACGATACTTATAGCCGAGTATATTAAATAAAATGCTCGAAGAAAAACGTAACTGATCACCGTCAAAGGAAACGTTAACATATAATGAAAATTTGAAATAAACACATCAGTTTTGAGTAAGGAAACCTACCTGAGAAAAAAAACTGGCATCGCGCTTACTGGGAGAAATGAAAGTAGTAATAAAAAACAATTACACTATCAATCCCTAGAGAAAGTAACAATCGCATAACATTGGTAGCAGTAGAGCTCAAGAGCAGCTATGGAGCCAACGCTTGTAATCTCTGCAAAAGAAAATTTGTTTGAATAAGATTAATGAAACAGGAAATAAGACACAATTACAGGTTGTAAGGGCATTGAAGGAAGTGAAAGAAATATTCGGACAGAGGTAACAGGTGAAAGAGAATGGCAAAGAAAGTATATAACACTGCTTCTGTCCACTCCAAAATAGCGGTTTTGTTTAAAATAGAGATATCCACAGTGTTTATTACATGGAACAGAGAGGTTATTTATCAGTGAATTGTGAATAACTGACCCATTAAGCAAGGAAGAAGTGGGAGAGAAATGTTATTACACGTTCCATGTGTTACTTCCTTTAGCTTCGCTAACAATACACTGAAAGACAGGAAGCGTTGGAGGAATACGACACAAATCACCACCCTCCCATTAACAGTTATTAAGAAATCTAACACTTAGAAACAATAATGATGAAAGTAGTGACAATGTAATAACCATACCAGCAATAGCTAACAGGGGTGTAGCTAGCTGTGAATATTAAAGTAATTACAGGGCGCTGTGTTTAGGGTATGGGTGGTGGCAGCAATTGATACGATAAGAGAGATGGAATCAGGAAAGACAAAGAAACATGGTAAACCGGTGGAGGGAAAGTAACGGAAAGTAAAGCAGGTGAATAATGAAAACAGGAATAATCGTAACTGGAAAAAGAAGTTAGCGTTTGCTTCTCTGTTTAATAGAGAGAACTGTTCTTACTTGTTTACTATTAGGGAAAAATAACAAGGATGGCTAAAGGGCTTCAGCGATTTCTTAAAAGCGGTGGATCGTTACGTTGTGCCCAGAGTACAGGGTAGCTTCTCCAGATACTGACCGCGTCAGTGGAGAATGTATTTAAGACTCTTTTTATTTCATATCAATATAGATATAATAATTAATAGATGAAATATTGTTGTATCTATTGCAATAAAATCGGAGATACGATATGAGAAACCAAGAGGTACTTGGAGCATAATATGTAGGCGTGTTACAGGCAAGTGAAAAAACCTTTATTTTCAACCTCCATGCCATCCACAGATAACGGCACGGCGTTTTGGGCACACGCTTGGTTCAGCTGATATACTTAATTCTAAACGTCTCGATTTTTCGCTTCTTCTGCAGTCTTGGATTACAGTGCACTACAGAGATTCAGAAGAATAAGTTCTGCACAAAATTCTGTTTCTCATCCAGTATAAATAGAGTCCCGAATCTTTGGAGGGCATTTGTACAATTGGACGTCTTCCTACTTACGGCAACATTGTATTCTGGCCATTTTATTTTCTCTTCAAAGCAACTGTTCCGGCGTGACCACAAGTGCTGCCGCGAAGATGAAGAGAGAAAGAGCAGAGAGGTCTGTGAGACGACGTCAGCCAATAGCCCGGAGCGGCTTCTATCCGAAGAGAATACAAGAGCCGCTCCTCCCAGCCTTTGCCGCACAGTAGTAGACTGGCATAGTGATCCATATCCATTGCTTACATGGACATTGTATATATTAAGGACACTGAAGTACTTCCACGTCGCCCACCGTCGACACCGTTGTAAATCCAACGTTAAGTACTGTCGCTTTATTGTAATAGAAACTGTTAATGTGATTTGCTTGAATTGTTGCATAACTGTCCGAGAAAGTAGCATCCTTTACGCACCCTATAAGAGACGCGTAGGCAAAACCCCACAGTAACATCCAGATTAAACATAATTTACGGCCAAGTCATTGCAATACTGTTCACAGAACAGATGCCCTATCAATTTCTCATTTGTTGCTAAAATTATTTGTAAATTTTTTATCGTTTAGCTCAAGTTAATGCTTTCTCCTAATCTGAACAATGGAGACAAATCATCTTGGATGTGAACGTTGGCTGTACTTACATATTCCGCTGTGGCTCTTAAGCTGATGGCTAATGATATGCAGGGTGATCAAAGATTCAGTATAAATTTGAAAACTGAATAAATCACAGAATAATGTAAATAGAGAGGTACAAATTGACACAAGTGCTTGGAATGACATGGGGTTTTATTAGAACAAAAAAATATACAAAAGTTCGAAAAAAGGTCCGACAGATGGCGCTTCATCTGATCGGAATAGCATTAATTAGCATAACAAAGTAAGACAAAGCAAAGATGATGTTCTTTACAGGAAATGGTCAATATGTCAACCATCATTCCTCAACAATAGCTGTAGTTGAGGAATATTGTGAACAGCACTGTAAAGCATGTCCGCAGTTATGGTGAGGCATTGGCGTCGGATGTTGTCTTTCAGCAACCCTAGAGATGTCAGTCGATCACGATACACTTGCGACTTCAGGTAACCCCAAAGCCAATAATAGCACGGACTGAGGTCTGGGGACATGGGAGGCCAAGCATGACGAAAGTAGCGGCTGAGCAAACGATCATCAGCAAACGATGTTCGCAAGAGATCTTTCACGCGTCTAGCAATATGGTGTGGAGCGCCATCCTGCATAAACATCGTACGCTCCGGCAGGTGTTTATCAGCCAGGCTGGGGATGATGCGATTCTGTAACATATCGGCGTACCTCTCACCCGTCACGGTAGCAGTTGTCTGCTGTCCAGCGCCATCTGTCGGACGTTTTGTCAACTTTGTTATTTTTGTTCTAATAGAACCCTATTTTTGTTCTAATAGAACCCCATGTAATTCCAAGCATGTGTGTCAATTTTTACCCCTCTATCTACATTATTCCGTGGTTTACTCACTTTTCAAATTTATACTGACTTTTTGATCACCCGGTAGAATTATTCCAACCTGACAGAATTGGTGTTCAAAGAGAACAACAGGGGATTCATTCTGTGAATTTTCTACATCAGTTTAGGCGAACTTCTACGTAAGTTGTTCAATAGGCTACAGTCGATACATTTCTTCATCTTTATGTAGATGATTTTTCTGTGTTTGTAACGACCAAGATGCAGACGAGACTACGAACGTCTCAATCAGCTAGAAAATCGGAGTCCGCAATGTGGTTGTTCATTAAGATTAGTACAGAGATATTCCGTCTCCCCTAAGTTATGAACGTCTCCTGTTTCCCACAGCCCTCGGTGCTGCTGCACTGAACTGATTGCCCACTGCCATTCAGTTGGTCGACCTTTAGTCGTCTTGTCATATCCTTAGGAAGTAGATCAGTGTCTAGGGACAATCGTGTCATTGCATTTGCATTGAGATGGCAGGGAAATTGAAGGTGAAATGGGAGGGTGCTGAACCCAAAGAAAGAGCGACTTTTGACAACATATAATCCACTCAGTAGCATTTACACAGCATTAAACATTTAAGGTCAGTTTTGAAAGTTTTATACATATGATTTTCAATACGATAAACACTGAGATAAAGAATGTTGATTCAAACAAAGAAAACACTAGCAAAGTTAAATCTCAACTCAGTGAACTGAATTAAATCTTCTTGGTTATTGATTAACAGTTGAAATAAGGCGACCTACATGAACTCAACCCATACATCGCTCGGTAGATTCTAAAACACATACAAGGTCAAATTTAAAATCGCATATCCATAAGCTGACAAAAAATCTGAAATGAACTCACAAGGTAGAGGTATCTCATAAGGCACTTCGTGGCTTTAAGTGTGACTCAGTTATTTTGAAAATATTTCTGGCAATTTTGACATGTGACCACTTAAAAGAAAGTGAACACCTTACAGTTTTAACCATTTATCAATTTTAACACATGGGCCTTCAAAAGGAAGCATACAGTTATACTGAACTTTAATATCTCTTCTTAAATAAGAATTCTACAAAACAATCAGTATGGATCCATGAATTCCGTTTGTCGGTTACAAGTAGGCTTAAACTTACTCAGGTATTTACAGGTAATTCGGAATGCTGAGCCACGTTTGGGACTAAGGTCAATATGACGGTCACTGATCAAAGAAACACACCGCTACACTTAAGAAACAAAATTAAATATCTACGGCAAAGGCTTGCTCATAGAACAAAGGCTTTCCTGGATCACAATCAGTAATTTAATCATACGTAACAAAAGGCACTCACCGTTTTCCTTACTGCTGCGGACAAGAAGTTAGTGCGCGTGCGAATAAATACGTTCGGCACACAGCTAAGCTGCTTCCCATGGGACGCCGGTGAACACATCGCTCAGACAAGATGTTCAGAGAAGTATACTGAGCAAGACGTATCGATACTGACATATGCGTAGCACATGCATCCTTGGTTGTTTTTGGTGTATGGACTCGAGGCTGTAGTCCAAGCCACGAAAACGTTTCGTCCTCTAATGCTGGAAACATCAGCACACGCTACAGAGACTCAAGTACTTCATACTTCAAGAAACAAAACAACTGCAACTAACAATAAGTACCCGCGGAATGGTCAACTGGTGACGTTGTCAGACCAATGGCAAAAACTGCGGTACCAGTCCGAAGTATTTTATGGAGCTTTCTTTGGGGAGGAGTTTATCCAGGATCACTAATTACTATGCTAGGATATACAGAGAGAGAATACGAATTCAGATGTAAAAACATACCTTTAACAGCGAAGAAGAAGGACTGATATTACACAAGGTGTGTACTTTACAAGAAGAGGTCGCCAGAGCGTGATCGACTTTTGAAACCATTGTAACCTCCCCACCGAAAATTGTACGTCTGAAATATTAAATGACTGGGAGCCTAGCGTAACCTCCCAGCAATGAAATGTACTGACAAAGACAATTAAATGTGAAAAATCGCAATCTGACTCAAGATGTAAGCTCCCACAAAAATAATAAAAAAATTCAATGCTAATGAAACTTCAGTGACAATGAAAACTAAATTAGACCGAAATATCAGTCTTTGGCCCTGTGCAAAAAATCAGAATTAATTTCTTACTTCATTCAAACTGCATGTCAAATTTCTGCTCTTATTATTGGCCACGGCTTGGAGGAAATGCATCGCAAGTATTTTTTTTGTTTTTTTTTAAATTTACTGAAACTTTTCTTTAAAGGAAATGGAAGGAAATCGTTCGTTCAATTAAATAGTTCTTTTGTTAAAAAAAATTGCTTTGAAATCAAAATTATTATTGGGGCAGTTGTTGAAAATTAATTACAGTGAATAAACTTTACATTATCTGATGTGTGTAATGCAGCTTGGTTACCTTAATTAACAATATACCTCATTCAGCATCTTGACCAGAGACCCACGTCGACGCCTGCGACTGCGTCCCGCACGCGACCGTACTCGACTACTAGTGCTAACAGACTGCCATTCGCAACTGAACTCGACTACTGCTACCGACAGAGTGCAACAGACAACTGCACTGCCGACAGACTACCCACGGACTACTGCTCGCAACACTCGCGCGGTCAAGCGCAGACTAGGAATGACAAATAGCTCTCTGCTCAGAGACTCTGCAATGCCTCGCCATCGCCGCCACACAACATGCGTGTTTCACCATCTATATGGTGATGTAGGTTAAGATCCCAGTTATTACCACCAGCAGCCATTGACCCTGGTGGACCCTCGTTTGCGAGTAATCGACTAAAAAATCCGAATTTTGCAAGACGTCCAATAGCATTAATAAGCAATACCCTGTTGACGCGTTCCGTGGTGGAACGGACAGTACATTCACCTACAGTACCTCGTGGATTCTTTTATTTTTAAATCTTTATCGAAATGACTCTGATCACTAGTTTGCCTTGGTTAGATAGTTGAAACATAATTTTATATTTATATTCTTTTGTAAAGTCATTTTAATCATGATATCGAATTCTTCATGAGCACTCATTTTCTTCCCGTTTTTCTTTTTCCGCTTGAAATCTTTTTTCGTGTGATTGTAATTAATTTATGTACTATTTTTGATTTAGTTTTTTCTTTCGTTTAAGTCTTCATCCGCGTTATTTTGTTTATAGTGCAATAGGACTTTAGGGTATGTTTTCAATGTTTGGATGACGAATGCCATCCAAAAACCAGTGCACACCTTTTAACGAAAAATACATTTTGGACAACAGTGCACATTATTTAGTCGTTTGCTCTCTAACCAATAGATCGGAATTTTCAAGGATTTAAATATTATAATGTATAAACATATTTAAATTGACATTCACAAGAATTCCGAGTGGGGAAAAAATGAGGGTAAATGAAGAAGTTGATGTGCTGATTAAAATGATGTGACAAATGAATAATAAAGGAAAAATAATGTAGGTCATCCAACATGTTTTAAACTCCTAAGCTGTTGCATACGAAGGTAGAACTCCGTCCATTCCACCACAGAACCATTCAACACAAACCTCGTTATTCAATGTTATTGAGCTCGATGCAAACTTCTGAATTTTTTTCTTTCGACGATTAGTCGCGAACGAAGGGCCACCAGAGTGAGTGGCTACAGGGTGTAATAGCTGGAATTGTAACGCACATCACCGTATGGATGGTTTCAAAAAGTCGACGCCACTGCTAGGGGCCTCTCCTTGTTAGTGCTAAATCAATCGAAAAATAGTAACTCGCGCTACTACAGACTACATACCCCACCTCGGTACGACTCCGTGGTCTTAGGTATCTTCCTGATGACATGAGGGACCGACCGTTGTGGGGATATGGATCAAGAATTTTTCTTTCTGAGTATATGAAATGCCTGGTTAAATCCGCAGGACAGAACAGGTAGCTGGGATTGTGGAAAGGGGACAGAAATGATCGGCAGTCAGTTACACTCGAACATATATAACATTATTTACTTGCCCAAACATTACAGCCCAAATTTCCGAGTTTAGCTATCGACTTAATATGTCACACAATCTTATGGCTTAAGGGCAGAACCTCTTTAATTTTTAAAACGGCTGAAGGCCCATGATTTAAAACACAACTTCAATCAATTTTTATAAGGTAGAAAGCCCAAGGCTTTATCCTTATTTTTTTTGATGAGGCTGAAGGCCCAAACTATGCAAGATTTAGCAACTAAGGAATTTAAATTTTAAGAGGGCTAAAGGCCCATGATTGAAAAACACAACTACAATAAATTTTCAAAAGCTAGAAGGCCCAAAGCTTTATCCAAAAATATTTTAAATGAGGCTGAAGGCCCAAACAATCTAAGACTTAACAAGCAAGGAATTTAAATTTTAAGACGGCTGAAGGCCACGATTGAAAAATACAAATACAATAAATTTTCATAAAGCAGAAGGCCCAAAGCTTTATTTAAAAGTATTTTAAATGAGGCTGAAGGCCTAAAGAATCTAAGACTTAACAAGTAAGGAATCTTAATTTTAAGACTGCTGAAAGCCCGATTGGAAAACACAACTACAAAGAATTTTCAAAAGGCAGAAGGCCCAAACCTTTACCAAATGAAAATTTTAAACGAGGCTGGTTGTACAGTAAAAACGGGATGTCATGTAAGATATGGCATGAACACGAGCCACGCACAGCTCAGTGTGGTTTAAATTTATCAGTACTATCCGCGTCTTATAGATTCTATTGCAGTTCCAGGATTAACAGACGAAACGTTAAGCAGAGAAACGTGTCTTCGACCACGGCCCTTACAGTATAAATCACCAACAAAAAAATTGTTCAAATGGCTCTGAGAACTATGGGACTTAACTTCTAAGGTCGTCATTCCCCTAGAACTTAGAACTACTTAAACCTAAATAACCTAAGGACATCACACACATCCATGCCCGAGGCAGGATTCTAACCTGCGACCGTAGCGGTCGCGCGGTTCCAGACTGTGGCGCCTAGAACCGCTCGGCCACCCCGGCCGGCAAATCACCATCAACTATGTATTTCAATTTATCCCAAAATTTGGAACAGGGGGTGGTAGTTGTTACTGCGTAAACGATGGTAACACTGTAATATGCAGACATACTGTAAAACATCCCTCATCCTTCAGCACAGCACGTTTAAAGAGTTAACATTCTCATTTGGTTACCGGTGCATAATTATGTAACTGAAAGTTACTGTCCCAGTTAATAAATGAAACGTGTTTTGGATTAAGAGATCTTATTCGATTCGTCGGTTGAGAGTTTGTATCGTCTTCACTTACTGCTGTTTAAGACGTCATATTATCACTTTCTACAACGCGTAGTTACGTCCGTGGTTATGTATGTATACCCACATAACCACTACGTGAATACCGCGATGATTGTTTTGAAACGACAGTTTCTTTTCCTTGCTGTTACCAATAATGAGCTTGTTTTGACTTGAGGAAACAACAGTCATCTAGCATAATTGTTGGTTTTTTAATTGTTCTGTGAGATGGTGGAGTGGAACTACAAGATACGAATTATTAGTTCACTTTATTACAAAACTGATAAAAAGACTTACTTAATGTTATACAATCCGTTGCCACAAGAATGTACCGAATGTTTAGAATAGTCTTTGAATATTAAAGTGTCACCAGATGCACACGGGCACTTAACTCTCCCCTCGACGTACAAATCTCGCAGATAGCGTCCAGAATGACAGTTGAGTCTAAGACATGAGTAACATACATGTCATAATCAGACGATGTTGTCTACGTGATTGGAGGTTACGAACTGCTGAGCCTTCCTCTGTTCTGTTGTACGTTGGCCTCCGTGCGGTTGCGCTGCAGCACTCGGAGGGAGAGTGTGGATTCGCCAACGTCTCTCATTCGTCGTTGCTGAATGCAGCGAGACATCAACTTCTTTGGCATCGATGCGAGATGTGGACCTTGTTACGGCATCGTGATTTTTGGTCTATATCGCAGCGTTTATTTTCCATCACTAATTGTGGGCATGGAATAGAATCACATTCACTGGTACGGTAATACAGAAAGTGGAGTGATTGTGCTGTGAAGCTACTAGTAGTGAGTACCTTATCAAATACCAGCTCACAGTCGTTCCAAAAGATAATAATACTGAATGTAAGTACTGTTCTGAGGTAAAGAGTTTGGCCCAGCAGAGGACATCGTGTTGTGTCGCATCAAACCGACGAGTACACTACTGAAAAAAGAACTAACCAGAGAAAATGGCAGCTATATCACCACATTCCTTTGCAGAGTCAATAATACAGACTAATTTCAAGTCAGGTGTGTAGAGCAAAACAAACCTGTCTTCCACTATGAAAACGAATGACATATCCGGGCTGTCCGAGATATGGTGTAGTCATGACGCAGATAAACTTTAGAAGCTCGAGACGATTCTCATACAATCATATAATTTACGATGAGACTTAAGTAACATCTATGTGTCCTCGGGATTATCAGCATGGCACTGGACAAATTAAAAGACTTTCGCAGTGCAGTCATCTTTAATAATCCAGTACAGTCTTCTGTAATAAACGTACGATCTGTCTGGATTTTGATTGTTGGTGGAAAGCCATACATTCGCTTTTTGTCTTCAAGCTGAGGAGCACAGGAAATAAGACGTAATGCACTAGCGGACTTGTTCGTGAAGAGAGAAGATAAATAATAGAAATAGGATTGTTGGACATTTAAGTATCTGAAAAGTAGTAATAACTCAAAGTAGATGGTACTTTTACATCTGACAAAGCTTTTACCCAGAAAGATGTGACATCTGCGTAATGTGAGACAGTCATCGACGCCTGGGGATCTATTTGTTGAAAAAAAAAAGCCTAAAACTTAATGAAACCCGCCATTAATAACGCATACAGCTTCTGATAAATAAAAGTAGACGGTGTTCACTGAAACGTCTCACTCCACATTCGAGCGATCTAATCATAATAAAAAAAACGTTCCGCTGCCAAAACTGCCGTATATCAAATTATCCATTAACGTTAATAACCAGAAATTTTTTGAAACTCATGTACAGATACTGAGCCCCATAGAATGCCATATTACCCCACAATTACAAACTTACTTTAGTTCTTTCGTTAACAAAACGAAGTGAAATACTGTCGTACATTGTGCACATCCATATGCTTCCTTCTTTGCTGACATGTAGTTTGTTTTTTTCGTCGTGCTTATTTCGATCTATTAGGAAGCCTTCGTCATTTCATATTGGTTAAATCGGTGTTTTTCATATGAAAACGTGTATTACAGCCAACGCTCTCAACTATTAATGCTACCTGACCGCTTACTACATGCAGAGGTAAAATAACGATACATTGAAACTCTGTGCTGACGTACAACAGAAAATGTAGGACGGATAAAACAATTACTGATGAAAAACTCATCTTCGAATGTGAAAAAGTTTGCCATCGCAGATATGAATTTCAATAGCGAGTGTCATTACTTTCACTACCAACACATTAGTATTAGCGATGTTTGATGCTGTTACAGTTTGCTCCTGTGGTCGCCGTAACATATGAACGCAGAGCTTCCCTCGGTGAGACAGTGACAAATGGTGGAGGACCTTTGCAAACGTGTTACAAGCCATGAGCAGTAATTCAGTTCCGCAGTTAAGCGAATTTCGTTCACGATTCAGGAAGCAGCCATCACCTCTAGATTTCCTGTTGCAATTTCGACGCAGATTCATGGAGGTTTGTCAGTCGCGATAAATTCATGCTTCAGCTTGCCACAAAACTGCTATTAAATCAGCTGTTTTCTGCACAGCTTGGCCCTTTGTATGCCATAAATCTACCACACTCATATGATCCATTTTTAAAACGCCAGGCGTAAGATGCACTTCTTAGCACCGTCTTTAAAGAAGAATATGCGTTCCGACGTCTCATGTAGGCAGTGAAAATCCTGAAATGACGAACCATTTCAGTGGCTTTTACACCGTGGTTTTACTGTGTGGTCCTTCGGGAACGACATTGGTCGAAAGGAAAGATGTAGATTCCTACTATCGCAAGAGTCTTATTCAAGACGGGGAAGGTAGTATGAATAGTAAAGACTAGTAATACAGCACTTGTGAGGTTCTGTGGTAGGCTTTGGAGCGCATGAGTGTTTTCATCTCTGAAAAGTCGCCTGGTTTTTAGCCTGTCAGGAACGTGCGCGATCAGCTAGGCACGTAACCGAGTGAATTTGAATTCACACGAGTTCTTTTCATCGAAGCTAAGCAGTTCTGAGGTGGTGAGTGCAGTATTGGAGATTTTGATGAGACCACTTCAGGTGATTTTCCGTGGTTGTTCTTATGCAACGATCAGCTCACTTAAGTCACGTGATTAAAACATTTGCACACTTATTTCTCAACCAATCCGTATTGTGAACTGTAATGAAGTTTAACGTGATTTGGTATTCAGTCGTGAAGGATTCTAAAGTCTTACAGATCGCATATTTTTCTTAAGACAGAACCCGATTATGGGATCAAGACGTATTCAGTCCTCTCCTGCACTTTAAATACGTTACTGATTTTGTGGAAGACGCGTAGGGAGAACACGTAATTCTTGGCTTTACCAGAACTTCGATTCATGGTACGTGTACTGAGAATCATACGCAGTTTATATTATATGTCTGATCAGTCTGAAGTCAATACACATTCTGAGTTCGGTAGTACTGCTAGTTATTTTGGTCTCTCCAAGCCATCCATTAACTCTTGCACGTAACATAGATACACGACTTCTCTGACGCTATCTTACCACCACGTATTGCTAAAAACCCCTTTGTTCCTTTGATGATCTTTCGGTGTACGTATATTGTAAAAATTCAATGGTTTAGAACTCCCCCACTTCACTAATAATAAATATCCCTCTCTTTGCATGAGTAATGGCAAATACTACACGGTCTGTTTGGATGCTGTCTCCAGAATACAGACACCTGGGGCAAATTTTGTAGTGTGTATATTCATATGACAACGAGATATTTTGCATAACACATGCAGGTAACACCTTCCTACTTTTCCAATAGTTTGTGAGATATGGTCCATGAACTACGCTCTCATGGTGTCAGTTGGATGAGGCACTGCAGTAATAAATCCTTTTAGAATCCCAGTTCCATAATCACAGTCAAGAGGTGAAGAGTCACGAGCTGAACGTATGCCTATTACACAATTTTGGTGGGATTGAGTGACTACCTAATGTTTGACATTCAATTACGTAGGCTATGCACTTTTGTTTTACGTTAATGAGAGTTAAGTAAATGTGTATTACTGTGATAAGTATAATTGCGTACTTATGGACAAGTATCATTTACAAATTGAATACTGGGTCATGACCATTCATACAGCAGATTAGGGGTTAATCTAACTACTCACGGTAGCAGATCAGTTTGCAATATGGTACACGCCACTTACAATGTGAGGAAAAAGTACGGACAAGGTCAACAAGAGCTGAAAGTTGTTACAGTACTGAGCTTATTAGAAGTTTCGATTGTCAGTAATAAATTAATTTAGAGATTACCGAAATTTAAAAAAAAAAAATAATGATTCTGGGTATCGGTAGGTGCTCACTGGGCACAGAGACTGTACCAGGATACTCAAAAAGCTGTGGAATCAAGCCCTCTAAGAGAAAGGAGAAAATTGAACACATCATTGTGTGTAGTGAAATGTTAAATCAGTCATTAAGGTGCTCTCAGACATATTAGGTCTACAACTTTGCTTCCGCCGTTTTGCAATAGACGGCAGTAGCGGCAAGTGGGGTTCAGGTGGGTGGTCATAGGTATAACACAACAAGCTTGGGCATCTGTAAACATAATGCCATAAAAATATTAGTCGACTTGTGATTGCATCATAAGGTTATTCTCGATTAAGTACGTCAACTTACGTACCCATTTCTCGCCACTTGCGGGAAGTTTTAATTTTCTGCTTTCACATGAAGAAATCTGCGGCTGTGGCTCTTAAAATGCTGGGTAAGACCAGTGGCGAGGGACTATTAGTGGAAGAACGTGCAGATAATGTTTTCAACGCCTCAAGAACGGCGGTTCTGATGACGAAGACCGGCATGGCGGGGGAGGACAAAACTTTTTTGTAGGTACTGAAACAGACGAAGACAGTCACAGTACATGATTATCGAAAGCTATTGATGCGTTCGAGACCAGCATTGAAACACAAACGGCCACAATACAGCGATAGACACGTAACGGTAATTTTGCTGCAGGTCAGTGCTCGACCCCATGTCGAAAAACCCGGCAAAATATACATGGAAACGTCGAAATGAGAAGTCCCATCCCTCCCACCGTATTCTCCATACCTTGCTCTCTCTTTTCGATCAGTGGCATACAGTCTGGCTGACCAGCACTTCCTATCATACGAAAAAGTGAAAAATTGAATCTATTCATGGATCCCCACAAAAGAAGCCCAGTTCTTCCGCCACGGGATTCGTAGGCTATCCAGAGCTAATTCACAAAGGACAGGAAAAAAACCATACGTGGTTCCTTTATATATGAAGGGCAACCGAATGGACCCCTAAACTTACAGATCAATATCCCAAACAATTCTGTTGCTGCAGAATCCTTGAACATATTTTCAGTTCGAATACAATACATTTTCTGGAGACCGAGAAACTTGCGTCCACGAATCAGCATGGTATTAGTAAGCATTCTTCGTGCCGAACTTAGCTTGCCCACTTTTCATATGACATGCTGCGAAGTATGGATGAAGGGCTACAGGCATATTTCATATTTGTAAATTTCCGGAAAGCGTTTGACACGGTGCCCCTTGCAGACTATTATAAAAATTGCGAGCATGTGCAACAAGTCCACAGATACGTGTGTGGTTCGAAGAGTTCTTGACTTATGGGAACCAGTATTTTGTTCTCGACAGCGACTGTTCATCGGGGACAAGGGTATCGTCAGGAGTGCCCCAGGGATGTGTGACATGACTGCTATTATTCTCCACGTACATAAATGACTTGGAGGACAAGGTAGACAGCAATGTGTGGTTCTTTGCAGATGAGGAGGACAAGGTAGACAGCAATGTGTGGTTGTTTGCAGATGATGCTGTGATGTACAGTAACGTGTTGAAGTTGAGTGACTATAGGAGAATAAAAGATAACAGACAAAATTTCTAGTTGGCACCATGAATAGCAGTTAGCCCTAAATGTAGAAATATGTAAGTTAATGAGAATAAGTAGGTTAAACAAACACGAAATTTTCGGATACAGCACTGGTAGCGTCCTGTTTATCACAGTTACGCCTTTTAAATCTCAGGGCGTAAGGCAGCAAAGCGATTTGAACTGGAACGAGCATATGATAATTGTGATAGGGAAGGTGAATGGTCGACTTCGGTTTATTGGAAGAATTCTAGGAAAGTGTGGTCTACCTGTAAAGGTAACGGCATATAGGACGAGAGTGCGACCTGTTCTTGAGTACTGCCGGAGTGTTTGGGATCCGTACCAGGTCGGTTTAAAGGAAGACATCGAAGCATTTCAGAGTAGGGTTACTGGTTGAAAAAACGCAGGCGTTAGGGACATGTTTCGAGAGGTGTTTGTAGTAAGAAGGGTACAACTTCGCCACGCACCAGAACTCGAATCACAATGATGGGTTTTGGGCTAATACTGCAATCTCAAAGTCGGACAAAATGAATTGTAAAGTGTTTTGATGCGGTAATGTCAGAAACAACGTATAAAAGTACTCCTAGATACATTATGCCGGCTTTTCCGACAGCAGTCGAACCTGAAAATGGCATCTACAGTACAAAAGAGGCAGATAATCACACACGCAAACATCACCAAAAATATCCAGGTAAACAAATGGAATTGAAAGTGAGAATAAATTATCAAAACGCATTGTGTTAAGCATAAGAAAATAAGTGCTTGATGCAGTTTTTCATTATTTAAATTAGGAGTGATACAGCTGCGGGCTTTTCTAAAACATCGATAATCTTAAACGAAATTAAGGATATAATGGAAAGGTGAACTGAAATCTACTTATTCATCTACATAGCCATTCCGAAATTCACCGCACGGCGCGTGGCGTAGGGTACTCCTTACCAACACTAGTAATTTCCTCTCCTATTCCACTCGCAAACAGAGCCAGGGAAAAACGGCTGTCTATATGTCTCCGTATTAGCCAAAATTTCTCGTATCTTCGTGGGCCTTGCACGCAGTGTGTGTTAGTGGTAGCAGAATCGTTCTGCAATCAGCTTCAGATGCCGGTTCTTTAAATTTAATCAACAGTATTCCTCGAAAGTAATGTCCCTTCCTCTCCAGAGATTCCCATTTGACCTCTCGAAACAGATTTGCACCACCACCACCACCCCCTCAATCTTCCTCAAGCCATGATGACGTCAGACTGCCCCCAACATCTTTGCTTCCAGCGGTAATAGTCTCCGGATAGAGTTGTGGTACCTCGTCCAACTACAAGGGATATCAAAAAGTAAGTTACACTTTATTATGGGAGGTCAAGTAACTTTTACTGATTGCTGCACCACACTGGAATGAAACAAAGATACACGACACTGTTTTTCAAAATAGCCACCGAGTTTCTATAAACGACTGCCGGACCGTCGTAGCAAACTATCAGTTCCTCGATAACAGAAGTCCGCTCCCTGATCACGGAGACATTAGAGAACAGTTATGTGATGATCCTTATCGCTGGAAAGTCCGCTACTGGTACAAATCAGTTCCTCAGCTGCCTGGACATTGTCTCCTGTGCCCGATGTTGATGGTCTTCCTCCCCGATCAGGCATTACCCACTTCTCTGAGGCTGTGCTAAAATTTTCAGCACCATTTCATCACAGCTGGACGCGTCGTTTTACTTGGTCCGTAAACCTCAAGAATATCACGGCAAATCTGTGTGTAATTTAGATGTTTCGCATTGTCCCGTGTACGAAGACTGTTCGGAAAATTCCGGAACTTTGTCCACATAATTTTTCTAGGCTGGCCTTTTACTTCTTGTGCATGGTCCCCTTCGAAATACTTTCCTTCAGAAGTGATAAACAGCTCCCAATGCCGCCAGGTCTGGAGAGTACGGAGCATGAAGCAGCGCAATGATTTCGTTTTTTGAGCAACAGTCACACACCGACAGGAATGAATGGGCGGGTGCGTTGGCGTGATCCATCAGCCATGAACCGTCTCTCAACATTTCAGGCTGTTCCTTCCTCACATTTTTTTCGCAGGTGTCGCAACACATCCAGATAGTACCATCGATTAGCAGTTTGTCTCTATGGCACGAATTCGTGATAAACTACTCCTTCGAAGTCAAAGAAAACTATCAGCACAGCTCTGACATTTGACCTGACGTGACGAGCATTTCTTGGTCTCTTCCCGACCCATTCTTAAGAGTGATCTTTGGTCAGAACATCATAGCTGTAGATATGCGGGATCCAAAAGCTCTTCACAGATTGTGAGGCGAAGGTCTTTCTGGTCTTGACTCATGAGCCGTGGAAGAAACATGGAGGTCACACGATTCATTGCACGATGCTCAATCAGAATTTCATGACATGATCCGATTGAAATGTTGCATACTTCTGCAATCTGTCGGACAGTGAGTCTTCTATTGGCACGCAAAATTTCGTTTACATTCCTGGTGTGAGGGTGGTCAGTCAACGCCGAAGGGCGTCCTGAACAAGAGTCATCTTTAACTACCGCGAGCCGGCCGGAGTGGCCGAGCGGTTAAAGGCGCTACGTTCTGGAACCGCACGACCGCTACGGTCGCAGGTTCGAATCCTGCCTCGGGCATGGATGTGTGTGATGTCCTTAGGTTAGTTAGGTTTAAGTAGTTCTAAGTTCTAGGCGACTTATGACCACAGCAGTTGAGTCCCATAGTGCTCAGAGCCATTTTTTTTAACTACCGCCAGTCCATTTTTAAACCGTGAGAACAATTCATAACACCGAATACGGCTGAAGAACTCAACACCGTAGGCCTCCTGCACGATTTGGTGCCTCTCTAAAAGTTATCTTGAGTTTCACGCAAAATTATGGAGACACGTTGCTGCTATAACCCTCCCATCTCGAAATTCGCAACTGTGCAACACAACGTTCTACTCAACACATCACTGAACAATAATGAACCGATATACAACAATGAAATTTGAAGCAGTTACACGTTAAATACAGACGTGTGAAGGGACGCCAACGGCATTTCGCTCCAACACGCCATTGGCGCGAAATTACTAATGTTGCGAAATTTTTTGAATAGACCTAGTACTTCAACTTCGGAGTACGTTTGCATTGCCTTTTCACTCGCACGCTGTAGCGTGCCTGTTAACCGTATCACAGCAGAACTGAGTCCGCAGCAGCCCTGGAATATGTACCCTTTCCCGACACTGCAACACTCTTGTAGCACGGTGGTCTGAGCGTGGGATTTTTATGTATAATCCTACTATCTCATAATAACAGGCTTCGCTTGGATTTTAGTTCTGTTCCAGTAGTTTTATATACTTAATAATGGAAAAAACTGCAGTGAAAGACATTTTCGTTTCCTATTCTTTTTCGCTCTGTTGCAGTATCACGATAACTAATTTCTTTATCCACAATTATTACGGCCAGTTCATATGGTTGAAGTGTATTGAACCGTCATTCATGCTCACCTGTTGGTCTCTTATCAGCTCTAATTATTAATTTGTAAATACGTGAGATAGGTTTTCCTATTTGATTTTTCAACTTTCCTACCAACACATTGCTTTTATGACGGAAACGTTGTAGGTCCAGAATAAAATCTCGATGCAATCCATTGATGTTCAGAGAGTGCTGATCGGCTTCATCATCTTCGTTTCCTACAAAGTAAACTTGAAAAAACTTCGGCGCTTTGTTTGGAAACGATAGCAGTGACCCAGTTTTACGATGTATTTGTCCTAGAATCTTAAACACCGGACTAAATCCTTCCTCCCCGGTTATTGCTATTGATCCCAATGTTATTATTTGGAAACATGCGTTACAGCGTCTCCATTTTTACAATAACAGTCCTTTGATATCAGTGTTTCACATTCATAAATGCAAAGGGTTCAGCTGGAAGTAATTTACTGGTGGCTATGTAATTTTACTATTTGAGCAGCATATAATTGGTGTTTCTCCTTTAAAATTTTTCGTCCTACAATACTTACATAGTTTATCCACTCTCCGGGTTGCTATACATGGATGGTCACTATATTTTATACTTGGATCGTAATGAAATGCCTCATTTTCACGACGTTCCTAGCCCAACCATCATTTGAAGATGTCTACAATGGTTGTGCCTCGGCCTGATTTCCTAAGCGAAGATTATTTATTACACCTTTATTCTGTTCATCATTTTTATTGCAGCCCGACCTTTTTCCTGCTCCTCCGTATGAGTGCTCTCTTCTCTGATCTGTCTCCCTAATAGTTTCACGTTGCTTTTCTGTTTGATAATTTCTTCTTCGTTGGCTCCTAACACTGCTACATATGCTTCTCTTTCATGATCTGTTTCGTTGTCCTGCGCCATATTTGGCCATTTCGACACTATACGTGGTCGCGAGTAGTTGCTTTTACGTTCGGGCATTTTGCTCTAGTATATTTTCACTTTCTTTATTATTACTCACAGAAATTAATTATTCCTCCTTTAAATGTTGAATTGGAACTGAATAAATATTTTCGGGAGCAGTTTTTCCTTTTTATATTTTTTTCCTGTGGTTACTATAAATAATATTGGGACGCACTAGGCAGAGATTAATTACACCATGCAATTTGTGTTACCAGCTCCGATTATTAATTACGTGAGCATTACGATTTTTGCCACCCACTTCCACTTCCGCTACCAAACCAGTGTAGTGCACAATGCGAGATTTAAGGCTACCCCATTCATAAACATCATTGGTCTCCGGTAAAAGACATGGGGCCCCTCCACGCCCGCACCAACGTGGTGGCCAAACCAAAAGTTCCACTGTCACCTCCGTAAACATGTTAGTTATGTAGTAAGTGGATCACAGGATGCTGGGCTGTGATGTTGTCCGTGCGTCTGGGTAAGACTACGCATTAACACGGTCCATCAGGTGATAGATAGTGGACGAAACGCGAGTGAGGGTAGGGATTTGAAGAGCAGAAAAAAAGTGCCATGGCTCGTGCCGTGGGAAAAAACCTCTGCGACAGTGGGATGGGTAGTAAGAGCAGTAGTGGCTTACTAGCTGCGATAGCTCATGCAAGGTTGGATTTGTTAGTATAGGTATCATGCATCATTACCGTGACAAGCGATGGCGATGTGTCCCAGTTGCTGCAGCTGCTACATTCCTGGAACAATCAAGATCGTTATACAGTAGTGGGAGATCGGCAATAGATCATCTCACTGTGTGGGAGATGTGTGGAGCTTGTTTGCATGCAGTGTACGGTACAGCTTCCCTGTGTGGTGCCAGTTATTCGGCAGTGTATTCCAGCTGGATATCCAGTAATGGCGTCTGATTAACAGGGGCTCGCCTGTGTCGTTATGTTTGCGTATGCTTGGCCATAGATGTTATGTCCTTACAAGTATGTCTTTTGGTCTTTTATGTTTCCATCTATGGTTGTGGTCGTAGTTCCCCAGATTCAGAATAAACGGGTTCTGCGAATGTCTGGAGTTTCTGTATAGTCTTGTGGTGAGTTTGTAGATTACCTCCGTGTGAGTCTCAGGTCGGTATTCCCGGTGAAGGTCCACGATGCGTGTGTATCGTGGACCATTGCTTATGATTTTAAGTACTTTGTTTTGTATGAGCTGCAGACGGCGCAGGCGTGTAGGGGCAGAGTATCCCCAGACAGGAGCTGCGTACGTCATCAGGGGTCGGATAAGTGTCATGTCCATGGACCCCGACACCCTTCTGTTCAGTGTGCTACGCCTGTTGAGCATAGGATAGAGCTGTTTGAGCCTCGCGCTAGCTCGGTAGGTCATGTATTGTTTGTGGTCCCCCCAGAGTAATTTCCGGTCCAGCCAGACACCGAGGTATTTGACTTTTTTGCGGAAACGTATTGGACGTGCATGTAGAGTTATTGGTCTGCAGTAGCGGTGTTTGCGCAGTTGCTTCGGTCTTCTAGTGAACAGAACGGCTACGCACTTGTCGACGTTTACTGTAACACGCCATTTCTCCAACCAAGGCTCGCCCACTCTGAGTGCAGTCTGTAGGCGTGACGTAATGTTTGATCGTTTCCAATCTTGCGCAAGGACGGCTGTGTCATCCGCGTACATTGCCATCATTGTGTTGTGTGTGGTTGGGAGATTATGTAGAGGTTTATGTAGAGGTTAAACAGTAGGGGCCGTAGGATGCTTCCCTGGGGTACTCCCGCGTGTATACCGTGTCGTGTTGATCGTTTTCCCTGCACGTCAAGGTTGAAACTCCTGTCTGTGAGGTATGAGTGTATTAGACGCAGCAGCCCGTCGGGGAATCCCACGTCGCTGAGTTTGCGGATGAGGCCGTTGTGTCATAGACGGTCGAAAGCCTTTTCGATGTCCAGGGACACTGCCCCTGTAGCTTTGTTTATGTTGAAGCCATGTGTTATATGTTCAACGACCTGTTGGAGTTGTTGTGTTGTGGAGTGGTGATTCCTGAAGCCGAATTGCTCCAGTCTCAGGATGTCATTTGTTATGCAGTGCCTATTGATGCGTTTAAGAATCACCTTCTCAACAATCTTACTGAGCGAGCTCAGAAGGCTGATGGGTCGGTAATTTTGTGGGAGGCTGTGGTCTTTCTCCGGCTTCCGGAACATCAGGACCTTGGCCGTCTTCCAAAAGGCGGGGAAGTGTTGGTGTTTTAGTATGGCATTCGTTATGTGTGTTAGGTACTCAGTTGCTTTATCCGTGAACTCCTGCAGGACACGGTTTTGAATGCCATCATGACCAGGGGCTTTCGTAGCAGCGGAATGCATTATAGCCCAGGAGACTTCGGCTGTGCTAGCATGTCGAATGTCGTCGCGCGATGGTTGGGCTAGAATGCGTGTAACCTCTTGGTCAGTAGCAAGTGTGAACACTGGATCTGATGGTACCAGGTTCGGTGTGAATGACGCTGCGAGTGTTCGGGCCATTAGTTCTGCTTTCTCTTCTGCTGAGTATGCAGGTCCGTCAGGCCCTTGAAGCGTTGGGGTGTATATTTTCTCCCTGGTGAAGTGTCGGGCTAGTTGCCACACGCCAGGTCGTGCGGTGTCCAGCCCTTCGAGTTTTTGGTTCCACTGTTGTGTTCTATGTGTTTGTATTTTATCGTGTATGATGCCCTGTAGTCTGTTAATGTGCCGTTTGAAGTACGGACGCCTGGTGCGCTGCCATGGTCTCCTGAGGCGATTTCTCATTGAGATTACGCCCAAGATTTCCTGGGGCAGGGCCGCACTGCGTTGTTGTGAGGTGCGATCAGGTATGGTTCCAGCCATTGCGTCCTGGACGGCGTTAGTGATGGTTTCTACTGCCTCATCAATTTGTGCTGTTTCATTAATTTCGTGTATAGGTTGGATGTGGCTATCGAGTGTTTGCCTGAACAATGTCCAATTCGCACGCCCGTAGTCCAACATCTTGCGTTGTTCCATGTGCTGCAGTGTTTCCTCAATGTATTGTATTACAGGTTGGTGGTTTGAGGGCAGATCGTTTTCAACGGCAACGTTGAGTGTCGCTGTAATGCCCTTGATGAAGGCCGTGTCTATCACGTCTGGCCTGTGTCCCCTCTGATAGGGAATGTGCGTCGGTTCAGTCGGCGCTAGTATAATGTGGTTTCTGCCTAGTGAATGTTCGTACAGTTTTTTGCCGTTGGGATTTCGTATGCGTGAATTCCATTCTGGGTGTTTTGCGTTCAGATCTCCAGCGACTATTACTCGCGGTGAAATGTTGAGTAATGTGCTGATATCGCGTGTTGAATGCCTGCAGGGCTATTGTATACCGATATCAGTGTGGTGTAGGCTCCATTGAACTTGACTCTGACGGCCTTAGCCTCGATTTTTCCCAGTTCAGGGAGCTCTATGTTTGTGTGCTCAATGTCTTTGTGTATGACGATTGCAGTTCCACCTGCCACGGCGTCGCCCGGTCGGTCGGTACGATAGACACAGTAGCCAGGAAAGTTTAATTGCCGGCCGCGGTGGTCTCACGGTTCTAGGCGCGCAGTTCGGAACAGCGCGACTGCTACGGTCGCAGGTTCCAATCCTGCCTCGGGCATGGATGTGTGTGACGTCCTTAGGTTGGTTGGGTTTAAGTAGTTCTAAGTTCTAGGGGACTGATGACCACAGCTGTTAAGTCCCATAGTGCTCAGAGCCATTTGAACCAAAGTTTAATTGTTTGTGCGGTTTAAGTTTAGTCTCGCTCAGTAGCGCAACAAGGATTCCCTTGCGCTCCATGAACGCGGCAAATTCTACCCTTTTGTTGTGGATCGAGTCTGCATTCCAGAACAGGATCTGTGATAGTGTGTGCGGCTCTGCGTTACGGGCCGGGTGTGGCATATTATTCATGTAGGAGTGTGAAAGAGTGTTGTGATGGCAGTGTGTATGACAGCCCAGTATTGCACGGGTTCGGCGCTCATGAGCTGGGTGATGAGTGTACTGACGGCCGTCAGCATCTTGGTAAGGATTTGAACGGTCGTGTGTCGGGGGAATAGTGTTTCCAGTATTCCCCCAGGTGGTGTGTTGGTGCTGGGTGTGGCAGCCTGAGGTGCTGTCGGATCGTGCGGCTGGTCCCGGCGGAGGTTCGAATCCTCTCTCGGGCATGGGTGTGTGTGTTTGTCCTTAGGATAATTTAGCTTAAGTAGTGTGTAAGCTTAGGGACTGATGACCTTAGCAGTTAAGTCCCATAAGGCTTCACACACACATTTGAGGTGCTGTTGTGGAGTTAGCGGCCGCATGTGCGGGTATCGGTGTGTTGTTAGGAGCGGCATTTGTGCTTTGTGACAGAGGTTGTGGCGCTTGTGTTACTTCTGTGGTGAGGGGGATGGTAGTGTGAGTTACAGTCTCGGTGTCTTGTTGACTGTTTTCCTGTGTATTGCTGTTCTGTCGTTGCTGCGTGGCCTGTTGTGGTGATTTCGTGTTCCCCGCCCTGTGTTTGCGTGTACGTCTATTCCTCCTCTGGGCTTGGGGTTCGGGGGGTTCTTGTGTGGATGTGTTTTCCTGTATATGGCGCGTTTCTTCGCAGCACGTGATTTCTGGGAGTGGGGTCGTGTTGTTTGGGGGGCATAGGTGTTGGTACCGATGCTTGTTGGGTTTCAGGTGTTGTCTGGTGCTGTTGTGTGGCTGTTGCAGCGGTTGTTTCACGTGTGTGTAGGGCGCTGAGGTTCCGCAGCCTGAGCCATTCCGCCAGGGCGTGCAATCGTGGCAAACGTTACGCCGTTCCTTACTGGATTCGGCGCTGGCCTTGGGCGTGGTATGTCGTACTGTACCCTGCTCTTGTCTTGTTTACCCTTCAGCGGCTGTTTGTATGAGTTGCACTGTCTGAAGTTTGCCGCATGGGGCCCACCGCAGTTGGCACAGCGTCGCTGGTTTGGCTGTGTTTGTGTGCAAGTGTTGGATCTGTGATTGCCAGCGCATCCGCGGCAGCGAGTTGCCAGGCCGCAGCGGAGGGCCGAGTGGCCGAACCGCTGGCAGTTGTTGCATTGTTGGGGGACGTTAGGTGGTTCGTAGTGTTCTGCACGTACGTCCATCCGCTGAAAGCAGGATGGCGCGGGAATCAGCCGTGTCGGCTAACTCCACCATGTAGTGTGGTAACGGTGCGTGTGTACGGAACCCTGTCATCCGGGAGGCACTTTTACAGTCGAATCCCAGATAACAAAGGGCCGCATGTACTGTCTCGTTGGGGGTACTGGGATCACGTACTGCTGGGTTCTCTCGTCCAGCGTTCTGTACGTGTAATGTTCGATCTTCCGATCTTTGAGGAAGGTCAGAAGATCTTTATATTCGTAGTCTGTGGCAAAGTACAGTGAGGCCCTATCCCCCGAGTACTTTGCATGTAATGTGCTGTTTATGTGCCTTCCCGCGAATGCAGTGTTAAGGGCACTAAGGTTCCCATAGTTTTGTATAACGACTGGGGGGAAACCAGTCTTGTGTTGTGTGGGCACCGCTGAGGCTTTGTGTGCTTTGTTGTTGATCGCCACAGCTGTGTTTGCGTTTTGTTTTGTGTTAATGTTGCTAGCCTGAGATGAGCTAGTGGGTGTAGGCAACAGCGCCTTTCGGTTGCCTAGCGAGTTTGGTTGCTCGCTTGTTTGTGCTGGTGTTTTTCTGGGTCTGCGTTTTGGGCCCTCCGCCTGCCAGGGCTCTATGTAGTGGTTTTCTGTGTCCACATCCGCCGCCGCTGCCTCGATCTCTTGAGGCTGCGGCGTCGGTGGGAGAATGGTAAATGACTGTCCAGTGACAGGTGAGTGTAAAGTGATGTTGAGTGTAGTTGTTTCGGTGGGAGAGACATCCGCCCCGAAAAGTTCGGTGATTAGCCGGCGCGACTCGAGCTGCTTTTGCGCTTTCGCGCCAAGCTGTTGAGCGTCGCCAGCCGCTCCCTAGCCTTCGGTAGCGGGCGGGGCGCGAGTTTCGGCGGGTGCAGTCGGTTCTCGCGCCTCGTGTGTTGCAGTCTTGCTGCGGGTGACAGCAGGGGAAGTGCTAGCAGCGTCCGCCATCCCGCGCTTAGGATTATTTATTGGGTGGGAAGGGGGAAACGACAATTTTGCTTTTCTCGATAGGCGAGAGAAGTGTCTCTTGTAGCCGAAGCAAGGAAAATATCAGACCGTATACAAATATGATGTGAACCATCTGACGTATGAAAATGTAGAAGCTAAAAGCATTTCAAGTTTGGTGCTAAGGGAGAAAGTTAAATATAGAGACATACTAAAATAGTTTAAAATGGAATGTCTAGAACACCTTTGGTTTCGTACAATGCTGCTGTCTGAGATGATGTATAAAAAAGTTACTGTAAACTTTAGCTAGTAACCCGGCCCTCCTGACACATTCCACCATTTCATCAGGGCTACTAGGGATACAGAAAGACAAAATATGCAAGACTGGCTATGGGAGAATGTTGGGAGAGGTTGTCAAGTGGAGATCAAAATAAAACATCCCGTAGGAGGATCGTTCTAAGGAACTTGCAGGTAAGCCAAGCCAGAGAGCTTGCTGTTCTCCCTACCGGCATTCTGATACGGCCTAACGAGAACGGAAAACTCAGACGTCTGAGTATGAAGCCTGGACAACGTTCCAGCGGCAGGGGGTGAATTCTCATCCTCCCCTCCTACTCTCGCCACGCTTTGAAAATACTGCACTCTCGATGACGTAATCAAGCTTACAAGCAAACTGCAATATTGTAGAACAAAAGCAAACTGGTGCTTTACATTTATTAAACTGCAAAGTCCTTAGTGATGTGCTGCTGGCTCAAAAATTTTCGAAGTAAGGCGACATTTTTGGCAGTCTTAGCTGTCTAGACAATAGTTGTTAATAATTACGAGGGAGGAGATTGCGATGGTTTACCGTAGGCAATTGGAACCAAGTGACACACCACATATCACATTTGTTAGACAGAGAAAATTAAGTACAAGGAAGGTAACTACGAAGAAACCTTAGTTGGCAGGAGAAATACGTCAACTGATCGACGAGAGAAAAATGTACAAAAATGTTCAGGGGAATATACAGGGGAAAACAGAAATATAAGAGGAAGTGCAGGTAGAACAAATAGCAACTCCAGGGAAGCCAAGATGAAATGGCTGCCAAAATGTGTGAAGAAGTAGAAAAAGAAAAGATCGTTGGAACGACTGATTCAGCATACAGAAAAGTGAGAAATGAAAGGAAAGCCTTGCAATAGAAAAAGCGCAATCGGAATCTTAAAGCTTAACGCAGTGGAGAGAGCGGATGGTAGAAGCATGAGGGGACTGGTAAGGCACTTTAAAAACACACTTAATAACAGATTTATTGTTAATCTCCTGAAAACTTTAAATACTTGAACTCAAATTGTCATATCAGGGAACTTTAATCAAAGTCTGAAAACCAACATTTAAGAAGATTGTTAATTTAACAACTCTGATTGCTGGCAGTAAAATGATATTGACGATAAACAACATGCACAAAGATTTTCAAGAATCTTCAGATATGACCGTGTCTCCTTAAAACAAACAATTACATCTATTGTTTCACAAACGGCTGACTCGAGGAATCAATTTAAAGCACAAAATATTTAAAGTACGTTAAAAAAACAACAGTGGTGTTATAAATATGCACACTGTACTAAAATGCAGCCAACTGGAGTTGAAACGGTTTTTCACAGGCAGAAGAATTTTGAACGGTACAACATGGGCAAATTACTAATATCGAACCACTTACACCAACCAGCTGTTTCATAATACGAGGGCTATTCGGAAAGTAAGGAACGATCGGTCGTGAAATGGAAACCACAGTGAAAATCAAAACTGTTTGATTTGCAACGGTTAACTAGACCTTCCAGCTACTTCCCTACACAGTCGCAGCTCAGACCTGGACATCAGTCGTAGCGTTGTACCAACTTTTCAGTTCCCTCCTTATAGAAGACAACCGCCAGTGCTTTTCGACAATTTTCTACTCTGGACTGCAGCTCGTTATCTGTGTCAAAACATTGTCTTCTTAGCCTGCGGTTCATTTGAGCAGAGATTAATCACAGGGGTAGCCATTTACGGGCTGTATTGTGGGCGATCAAAAACTTCCCATCGAAAACGCTGCAGGAGCATATTTATTGCCCCTACAGAGTGCGGCATAGAATTGTCGTGTAGAACGAACAGTATGAAAGTTATGTTATGTTGATTGCGTATCTTCAGGAGAAATCTTTCGCCAGGCCCTCATACTTGGTGGGAGACACTAATTTCTAGCGCCGGCCGGTGTGACCTTGAGGTTCTAGGCGCTTCAGTGTGGAACCGCGTGACCGCTGCGGTCGCAGGTTCGAATCCTGCCTCGGGCATGGATGTGTGTGGTGTCCTTATGTTAGTTAGCTTTAAGTAGTTCTAAGTTCTAGGGGACTGTTGACCACAGATGTTACATCCCATAGTGCTCAGAGCCATTTGAACCATTTTTTTGAACTAATTTCTAGCCATCTTTGCGTTCTGACTGTGAGCTCAGAACTGAAATGAGCGATATGATGTGATCGACAGGCGTACTAAGTACAGTGTCCAACGCATCTTGTAAAGCTTCATCAGATTTTCACTGTATTTCCAGTTTCACGACCGATAGTTCCTTACTTTCAGAATAACACCCGTACATGAGCTCGGTAGTGCGATTCTGTCAGAGAGTAGCATGTAACAGAGTATATGTACTCGCACTTGTACTGTAACCAGGCTGTGGGACACACTAATACTTTAAAGAGCATTTTGGCCATAAAACCAACGTACGGTCTCTGCTGTTTGTAAACATGAGTGCAAACTGGCCCCGCAGACTCGAGTGTACAGCACCCTTGCAGAACCGTACTCAGCGACCACACCGGCTCCCATCGATCACAGAGGACAAAACGTCCCCCAGTGCTCCGCCCGATCGCTCTCTCAGTCTGCCAGCAGCAGTGTGACCCTCCATCTCCCGGAGTATCCTCATACCACCTCGGAACCAAACTGGAAGACTAGAGAGCCACCGACACGGAGCGCGCTCTTAAATAGTCTTCCGACCAGAGACCCTTAGACCAGAGTCTCTGATGGGAAGAGTAAACGACGGACGATCATCGATAGCCAAAGAACCACTACTGCGGTCGTGTAGCCAGCGTGAATGGCGCAGACTGGTGGAAGGAGTGCGCTGAAGGACTGTATGAGGGAGAGGAATTGTTTGATACTATAGAAGAAGGAACTGTAGTTGATATGGAAGAGGTAGGGGTCTAGTATTAGAGTTACAATTTAGAAATGCTATTGAATACTTGATATCATGTATTGCAGAAGGGATAGATAACATTTCATTGGCATTTCCAAAATCACCGTGGGAATTGGCAAACAAATGAATATTCAAGTTTGTGTGGTGGTGGTGGTTAGTGTTTAACGTCCCGTCGACAACGAGGTCATTAGAGACGGAGCGCAAGCTCGGGGTAGGGAAGGATTGGGAAGGAAATCGGCCGTGCCCTTTCAAAGGAACCATCCCGGCATTTGCCTGAAGTGATTTAGGGAAATCACGGAAAACCTAAATCAGGATGGCCGGAGACGGGATTGAACCGTCGTCCTCCCGAATGCGAGTCCAGTGTGCTCAAGTTTGTGTGTACAGTGTATGTGACAGGGGGCATAACATCTGGCTTTCTAAAAAACATCATCCGCACAACGTATCGAAGATAGTAAGGGCAGATAAGTGAGAGAACTACCGCACAATCAGCTTAACAGCTAAAGCAACAAATTTCTGACGATGATAATCTGCAGAAGAATAGGGAAGGAAAATTGGGGATCTGTTGGATGACCATCAGTTTGACATTGTGAAAGGGAAAGAACAATCAGGGGCAGTTCTGACATCTTCCAACATTCTGAGCGAGTTTTTTTTTTTTTTTTTTTTTTTTTTTTTTAAGGAATTGACTAGTTTGAACCTGGGATCTGTTGCTGGTAAGGAGACGCCAGACGACAGATGACATGTAGAATTCAGAAGAGTTCAGTGAGACTAGCGATGATATAACCAAATACTTAATGATTTCTGCGTCAGCTCCACTGCACTCCCTGTAAAAGAATCTTAATACTAACTAGATTTAGTAGAAGGGGTTCAAGGCTTTCCTATTTTTAGTTAGCTGGTAAAATAACGTCGAAAAACAGTTAAGTTTACCATTGGAAATTTTATTCTACTCACAAAACATCGTTTATAAATTGCACTATTGATAAAAGGAAACGTTTAATACAGGACGCTAAAAACCAACTGCGTTCAACAAAAATGTGAACGAATATTCCCTGAATGGGTTTCCAAGTTCTACAATGGATCGAAGGATGACCTATGCCATATCACACTATAATCTAGGTTTAAATTAAGTTACACAAGAGAGAAAACTATCAAAATGGTCTACAGTGACCCTCAATTATCTTTAAATACTTATCTAACTTGTCGTAAATTACAGTGGCTGATGTGGCTTCTCAATAACTATATAACAGACAAATCATCGCATTTCAGATTTTTACATCAAGTGGCAAATGTGAACACCATGAGCTCTAATTGACGATCGACACTAGTATTACACAAAAAGGGGGTGTAACAGATGAGACTTCGGCAGTTCTGAGTGAAGCTTTAAGCGCTGTTATGTGGCATCGCGTGCGTTCATTGCCTTGTCGGTGTTCATCAGGGGGCGGCGGACAGCACAGCTCCGCTCACCTCGCCGTCTCAGAAGCAACTCTCTCCTAACTTCTCCTTACTACAATTTACCGAAGTTGGTTTAAAAAACTATCTGGCTGTGTTTTCATCTAACCAATCAGGGTCTCAATGTTAACCTTAAGCTCCACCTACAAAAATTCTGTCTATCCAATGAGAAACGTTAAACATGGTGATTCAAAAAGAATACCACAACTTTAGGAATTTAAAACTCTGCAACGACAAAAGGCAGAGCTAAGCACTATCTGTCGGCGAATTAAGGGAGATATAAAGTTTCATTTAGTTGTACATTTGTTCGTTTGAGGCGCTGTTGACTAGGCGTCAGCGTCAGTTGATGCTAAGATGGCGACCGCTCAACTGAAAGCTTTTTGTGTTATTGAGTACAGCAGAAGTGAATCGACGACAGTTGTTCAGCGTGCATTTCGAACGAAGTATGGTGTTAAACCTCTTGATAGGTGGTGTATTAAACGTTGGTATAAACAATTTACAGAGAATGGGTGTTTGTGCAAAGGGAAAAGTTCTGGACGGCCGAGAACGAGTGATGAAAATGTAGCACGCATCCAGCAAGCATTTGTTCGCAGCCCAGGAAAATCGACTCGCAGAGCTAGCAGAGAGCTGCAAATTCCACAATCAACTGTATGGAGAGTCCTACGAAAAAGGTTAGTTATGAAACCTTATCGTCTGAAATTGGTTCAAGCATTGTATGCAGCTGATAAGATTAAAAGAATCGATTTCTGTGATTTTATCCTTGCTCAAATGGAAACAGATGAATCTTTCGTTTCAAAGATTGTGTTTAGTGATGAAGCAACTTTCCACACTAACGGGAAAGTCAACCATCACAATGTCTGTATATGGGGCACTGAGAATCCGCGGGAAACAAGTCAGTATGAACGTGACTCACCTAAGGTGAACGTTTTCTGTGCCATTTCAGCCAATAAAGTTTTTGGTCCCTGTACTGCTACTGTAACTGGACTACAGTATCTGGAGATGTTAGAGAATCGGCTGTTCCCTCAGCTCGAACAAGAAGCACAACAATTCATATTTCAGCTGGATGGAGCGCCACCACATTGGCACTTATCTGTCTGTAACTACCTGAACGTCAACTACCCGAGGCGATGGATCGGCCGCCAGGCAGTCCGTGACAGAGCACTTCATCACTGGCCTCCAAGAAGCCCTGATCTTACCCCTTGCGATTTTTTCTTATGGGGGTATGTTAAGGATATGGTGTTTCGGCCACCTCTCCCAGCCACCATTGATGCTTTGAAACGAGAAATAACAGCAGCTATCCAAACTGTTACGCCTGATATGTTACAGAGAGTGTGCAACGAGTTGGAGTATCGGGTTGATATTGCTCGAGTGTCTGGAGGGGGCCATACTGAACATCTCTGAACTTGTTTTTGAGTGAAAAAAAAAACCTTTTTAAATACTCTTTGTAATGATGTATAACAGAAGGTTATATTATGTTTCTTTCATTAAATACACATTTTTAAAGTTGTGGTATTCTTTTTGAATCACCCTGTACTTTTCGTGGTGGGATAATGTTTTTAAAGCTTGCAACGTAACAGAGACGCGAAAAAGTCTCACGCTAAAACTTGCAGCTGGTGTGGTCCTTTAGTGTTATCGTAAGATCTATACTGTTCTTCTGGAGGGCTCTAGCTTTTAACATGGGCTGGGGGGTGGTCCTGACGTAACAGAGACGCGAAAAAGTCTCACACTAAAACTTGCAGCTGGGGTGGTCCTAGTGGTTAGCTGACGACGTGGGTGACCAGTCTGTCCCTTATCGTAGGGCCTTCTGGCTTAACACGGTTCTGCTCTCGGCTTCTGTTCTCGTTTCTCCCCTCAGAACTGCGTCTGTCTCATGGTGGGAAGGTATAACATGCATTTAGGCATTCTTGTGTTAGTCTGTGGTATTCCTATTGCTGACTCGTTACTCGTATTACTTTGGTTAATTTAATGTCACGGTTTATTCGGAGCTATGTGACATACTACTCGATATGCTTATCGTGTCCGGGTTTTCATGGAAGGTGTTGGATTTGCCTGACACCTTACAGTCTTGCTAGATAATCGAAACAACACTGAAGAAAAATCAAGAGCATTTCATACGATTTATCCACTTGGAAAAGACGTTCGACAGTGTGACATGGTTCGAGAAATTCTATATTTTGAGAAAAGTTAGAGAAGGCTACAGGGAACGATGGGTAATATACGATACGTACAAAAGCCATGCGGGGACACTAAGACTGGAGGAAAATGAAGTGCCCAGTATGAACAGGGTGTAAGAGAGAACTGTAGTGTTCCGCCCCTACTCGTTAACCTTTTCGTACAAGAAATACTGACAGAAAGAAAAGAAAATTTGAGGGTTGGGGCTAAATTTCAGCACGAATATCAGTGATACCATTCGCTGATGACACTGAAGTTCTCAGCGAAAGTGAAGAAGAATTACAGATTCTGTTGAAAGAAATGAACGACTGAATGAGTACATATTATGGGTTGAGATTAAACCGAAGGAAGACGACAGTAATGAGGAATAGCAGAAACGTGAACACAGAGAAGCTTAAGATAAAAATTGGTGATCATCAATTAAAAGAAACTATTGAATTCTGTTACCTAGTGAAATTACTCACGTCAGACGAAGCAAGGAGGACATGAAAAGTAGATTAGCGCCGGAAAAATGACCATTCCTGTTCGACAGAAGTCTAGCGGTACCAAACAAAGGCTTAACTTGTGGAAGAAAGTGCTGAGAGTACACATACGGAGTACAACATTGACTGGCAGTGAATCATGTAATATGGGAAACGTAGAGCAAATGAGAACCAAAGCATCTGAAATGTCGTCTTTCAGAAAAATGCTGAAATTCACGTGGACTTACAAGGTTAGGAACGAGGAGGGTCTCCGCAGAATCGGCGAAGAAAGGAACCTATGAAAAATGGTGACAAGGAGAAGGGACACGTATAAAGACGTAAGGGAATAACTTCGATGGTACTAGAGGGACCCGTATAGGGTAATAACTGTAGAGGGTGGCAGAGATTAGAATACATTCATTAAATAAGTGAGGACGTAGATGGCAAGTGCTGCCCTGAGATGAAAATTTGGCACAGGAGAGGCATTCCTGGCGGGCAGCGTCAAATGAGTCAGAAGCCGTATGCCCTTCCGTTAACAGATCTCAGAGCAGAATGGGGCTGCGAGGCTCAGATAAACCGACAAAAAGGTTACAGATTAAACCGTGTCATCTGAATCGTCTGAGTGTCATTGTGTGAAGAATACCGTGAAACATTCTAGTGTGGAGGTGGCTGGAGTGGTCAGGGCGTGTAGTGCAGATTAACCAGCTAAATGTCGTCTTTCAGAAAAATGCTGAAAATCACGTGGACTTACAAGGTTAGGAACGAGGAGGGTCTCCGCAGAATCGGCGAAGAAAGGAACCTATGAAAAATGGTGACAAGGAGAAGGGACACGTATAAAGACGTAAGGGAATAACTTCGATGGTACTAGAGGGACCCGTATAGGGTAATAACTGTAGAGGGTGGCAGAGATTAGAATACATTCATTAAATAAGTGAGGACGTAGATGGCAAGTGCTGCCCTGAGATGAAAATTTGGCACAGGAGAGGCATTCCTGGCGGGCAGCGTCAAATGAGTCAGAAGCCGTATGCCCTTCCGTTAACAGATCTCAGAGCAGAACGGGGCTGCGAGGCTCAGATAAACAGACAAAAAGGTTACAGATTAAACCGTGTCATCTGAATCGTCTGAGTGTCATTGTGTGAAGAATACCGTGAAACATTCTAGTGTGGAGGTGGCTGGAGTGGTCAGGGCGTGTAGTGCAGATTAACCAGCTTACTAACGAAGCTCTTCTTTACATGAAATGTTCAAAATGATATCAGTTATCATTAATATATGCATAAAACTTTGACCGCATTTAATTGTGAGTATGCTGATATACCACGAAGTTCTGAGTATTGTTTCACAGCCAATATTGGCAGAACGACTTTTTATATCCTCATCAAGATTTGATAGAGGGAATAGAAGATCATAGAAAACAATCTGGCCTCTCTGACAGTGGTCTTGTGTGACAAATACGTATCAGAGACCGCTATAGCGCCCAAGAAACACAAAAAGATTCCGTTTGCACTCGGCTACATGTGACTATACCGCATGCGGTAGAGCTGCTTGCTAGGAAGCCCCCAGAGTCCCGGCCGGCAAAGTAACTATACGACCTATTCAAAGGCAGTCCACTAAACATACCACTAAATCAACATTTACGCAATACCGGTGGAATATCGTATGGTAAAACGTCTGAGCGCGGTTTTTATCACCGTAAGTCAGCAGCACGTGGTGCAATGTTGCTAACAGAACGACACCGACGAATGAAAAAGTATCAAAGACACATGTAGTGAGGACAGACACCTACAACACGTGTAGGGGACGAGACACTCTGGAACACGGGAGTCTGTCGAATACTCACATACTTATGGAAAACTAGTGAACTAATACACAGCCTGATAAACAGAAACGCGCCGAACCCTTTAGGTTCAGCAATAATCACGGGACCACACTTTAAGCAGTTCCCTGCCAACAAGCGGTCTTCCACAACATGGATAGTCGACCAAACAGTGCAGTATGTCTATGACCGATAAGCCAGTGCAGTATGACCACTTATCTAACAGCCAATGTGTCCACCTTTGGCATGGATAACAGCGGGGATGCATCGTGTCATGGAAGCAGGTTGGGTTGGGTTGGGCTGGGTTGTTTGGGAGAGGAGACGAGACAGCGAGGTCATCAGCCTCATCGGATTAGGGATGGACGGGGAAGGAAGTTGGCCATGCCCTCTCAATAGAACCACCCTGGCATTTGCCTGGAGCGATTTAGTGAAATCACGGAAAACCTAAAGCAGGATGGCAGGGCATGGGATTGAGCCATCGTCCTCCCGAATGCGAGTCCAGTGTGCTAGCCACTGCGCCATCTTATTAGGTTCAGGGAAGCAATGAGGCCTTGGTATGTCGCTGGATGGAGTTGGCACCACATCTGCACACGCAAGTCACCTAATTCCCGTATATTCTGGAAACGGGGCCGATGAGTTCTGACTCCATTTTCAATCACATCCCAGATTCCTCGAACCACTAAATTCCAGGCCTTTTGACATAGCGCATTATCTTGCTGAAAAATGCTACTGCCATTGGGATACATAATCGTCATGAAGGGGTATACAAAGTCAGCAACCAGCGTAGAGTACCCCTTAGCCATCATGGCGCCTTGCACGAGATCAACTGAACACATGGATGCCCACGTGAATGTTCCCCAGAGCATTATGAAGCCGCCGCCAGCTTGTCTCAGTTATGCAACACAAGTGTCAAGGAGTTGTTCGCTTGGAAGACAATGGATTCGCACCCTCCCATCGGGATGATGAAGAAGTACGGGGATTCATCCGGCAATGCAACGCTCTGCCACTGCGCCAACGTGCAGTGCCGATGGTCACGTGCCCCTTTCAGTCCCAGTTGCTGATGTAGTAGTGTTAACATTGGCACATGCATGGGTCGTCAGTTGGAGAGCAAAGTCGTTTGGAGTTTTTGGTTCACTGTGTGTTCAGACACACTTATACTCTGTCCAGCATTAAAGTCTAATGTCACTACCGCCACATTTTGCCGCCTTTCGCTTTACCAGTCTGCCTAGCCTACGGCGTCGACATCTGTAACGACGGGCGGCTGCCCAACCCCACGACGTCTGGTGGTGATTACGCTTTGGTTTCGGCAAGTGTTGAAGATACTCAACACAGCTCTCGTCGAACATCCGGCAAGACGTGCAGTTTCCGAAATGCTCGTGCTGAACCTCCAGGCTATCACAAGCAGCTCTGACAAACTCAGATGGATTGCTCGCCTTCTCCGTTCTACGTATGGACAGCATGTTCAGTGATGCTACATGCACAGTGCATCCATCCACTCTGAGTATGCCTTCCTGTAACACCTATTCACAATGAACAGTGTCAAGTCAAAAATTTCCTGTTTATAATGTTGACTTACTTATGTAAGTTCATATGACAAGAATTATAATTTTTTTAAGAAAAAGATACACAATAATTATCAAATGCTTCAATAAACAAAAAGGAAAATTAAGGTTAGTTCACTTCACCTTATAAATTTCTGATGGAGTCAGTTATCTGTTGTTTGGATGGCGACAACTTAACCAAGACATTATTTTGAAGAAAGATTTGTAGTACTGTGCTGGTTCATTCACTTCCTTTGCGTTTCAAGTTCTTAACAGAGTACGAAAAATTGTAGGAAATGAGTTCTAACTTGGAAATAATGCTTGAAAATGATCTGCGATTGGTGCAAAATGACTCCTAAAGTTCGTTAAAGCGTCAAAAGTCTTCGCTTATTGGTACTCCATACTTGTATTCATTAAGAGACATCTTGCTATACACTACGAGTTGCACATAACAGTTCAGAGGCTAATTTTACTCCTAGCGTATAAGCGACGTCAGTCCTGTAATTACGGAGGCAGCTTAAACTAATAACTGTAAACAACAGATGTGCGTTCAACCAGTCAGTTGTCAACAGGCATTGTTAAGTAATCGATATGTGGCACATGCGATGGTAGTGTGTCATCGCTGTTATGTCGCAAATCGCAACGGAGAAAGGTATCTCAATCAAGGGTTCAAGGCATTTTCCAGAATGTTTGCAGGGAGAGAGGAGGTGTGTGCAAAGTTTGCCCCACATACCCGTACTCCCGGACTCCCGAACAGAAACAAGCTGCCGCGACATGATTGAAATGCAAAAAGCTGACAGTTCTTTTCCGGAAAAATCATCACGCATGTGGAGATTTGGTTTAATCTATATGCAGTTACCACAAAATGAAAAAGTATAGAAATTCACATGAAGGGTCAACAGTTTGTCGACAAAACCTACGTTTATACTGATATAAAGTGCAATTTGAACAACATCAAGTACCACTTTTCTGACAGTTTAACATAGCTGCACAAACGTTCTGTACGTTGTACTAAAGTGGGGGGAGACTGTTGAACAACATGAAGGACTAAAACCACCATGTTAACATTTGTCTATTTTTTTTTATTTTTCTATTCTCGAAACTTCTTTGGACTGATGGAGAAGGTATATATCAAATGATATGTGGGTGATGAATTAAATCTTTATGATGTTGAAATTGATGGCGTTCTGTGCGTTACAGAATTTGTTGTGTGTACATGTTATAACTGTCAAACGCTAAACAGCCACACCTCTTCGTCACACTGGACATTTCTGCCTGTCACACTGTCTTTCCCTAGTGATACGGATACAACAAACTGTAACGCAGAAAATTATTCAGGGGCTTCGCACCTTACAGTGATGTAAGCGATCTTGGACTGTGTCTTGCTGCAGACCCGGGAGGAGAGTATTTTATTTATTTGTTTATTTATGTATTTTTCCAAATCGGCACAGGCATCGCTGAACGGCGGGGCAGCGTGAGCTGGCTACTGTGCTTACGATTCCCTTGTGCCCACTCAGTGTGAATGTAAGGAAATTATTAAATTACAGTATTAAATTTCATTCGATCTTGTTCATGCTCCTCAATGTGAAAAAAGGTAATTATGAAATTTGAAACGTCCCCTTGGAAAAATTTATGAATGACTGTGCTGATAAACCTCTTACATTATTTGCTTTTCAAACTGCTGAGCAAGACTGAACGTACTCAGACATTACTCTCTTTACTTATTCGGATCAACACTAAACTGACATTCAATATATTTAGCGCAACGCAATCTGACTTCCAATAATCCCTACAAAAGAATGGCCCTGACTAACATTAACCTATACCTTTCACAAATCACTTACCTCACAAAAATCTTCGTTACTCGAACTACTGCAATACAGCGAGGAGCCATTACTGCCAGATAAATAAAAGATACTAACTACTGAAGGCACTAACTACTGATAGGCATAGTTAGCAAATGAAAGATTTTGATTGAGAACAAACAATGTATTTACATTAATAGTGTTCAAAAGTCATTATATATGTATATCAGTTCATGACATCCAGTCTTACAAATTTACTGTCTCTGATGGACACACGTCCAGATCGTCCGCTCACAAAACTCCGCCATCTCTCTCCCCACATCCACCACTGCTGGCGGCTCACCTCCAACTGCGCAACGCTACGCGCTGTCAACAGCCAACTGCCCAACACTACAATGGCGAATATTACAACAATGCAAACCAGCCGCAGACTGCACACAGCACAGCCAGTGACTTTCATACAGAGCGCTAGGTGACATTACCGACATAAAAATCTAAACAGCCTACTTACAAATTATAGTATTAAATTTCATTCGATCTTAATCATACTACTCGTACAGACTCGTATAAATAATACGATGATACTGCAAGAAATCTTTGTTCAAAGTTTTCAATACTTTTCAGGACATAAACTTGTAATTAAAACCGATACTTTCTTTGACGGTAGGGCAACCAATCACTTCTCTTTTGTTCTTCAATTTTTATCTTCTCACTACCAGTTTCGAACCGCCTCGTGATTCGCCATCAGATGGTACATATTCGTTAACTGTCTGCAGCAGAGTCATGTAGCTGTGGCATGAGGTGTAATTGAAACGTGTAAGTACTGAGTGTGGCGACAAATATTCACATTATGAGACCGATTTTGTTGCGTTACTTACAGTTAGTAGTATCCGTTTTTTTCTTTCCTTTATCTTTGATGACGTTACAAAATGAGCCAGGAATTTTAATGTAATCATTTACAATATCGATTGAAACTATAACTAAAAATATTTAGTTCATAGAAATTGTTTTTCTAAATTTTTCATTGTTTTTGTTACAACAGTTTGCTGACATAATAGTAATCACGTGGAAAAATTATTATTTAATTATGTTTTGTTGTGTGACATGTCGGAAGAGTGAAAGAGTGTATGGAGGGCACATGTATGAAGGGGGGATGTTTCATTTTATTAAAAACTATTTGTATAAAAGCAGCTAGAAGAGCTTGGTTATAAATCACTTCGTATTTCATTTCTGGGGATAATTCATACTTCTTTTTACTAAAATCTAAATTTGTTTCGCAAATATAGCATTTCTTACGTAATTTTTTTCTGTGATTCTATTGGATGACATAGGGATTAATGCTAGTATTGGAGGGCTGCAGGTGTTCCCGTCGGCTACTTAAATCATCATCCGGTAGGAATTAAGCATTTCCTGCGCTTTGTGTAGTGAGTTGTTGCACATATCTGTGTCTTTTGGATTCGCCCGAAAAACGTCTTATCGTAGAGGTCAATGTGAATCCACGGCACTCATATATCTTTGTTAAAATGAAGAATATGTAGACTTTTGTCAGTAAAATTATCGTATTTAAGAAAGAACAATGATTTTGAACGTTTTGGTGAAAGTTTGGGAATTTAATGTGAGTTAGTTTCGAAGTTACTGGCACGTAAACTTTTCTGTCATATTTAAAACTCCGCGTGGCATGTTTCGGGAACATCTCGGACCATTCTGGGTGAGCACTTCTTCTTAAGACCACTGAATGACTTGATCCAGTAACTCACGAATAACAGTGGGTCGGCGACTGTATAGAACGTCAAAATCATTCAGATCGGATTTCCAAAGTTCTGTCTGTTTACATGTGAAACTTTGTAGATAAAACAGTAACCAAACTACACCGGTAATAGCATGGCAGTAATACCGATTTGATGGCCATTTGCCACGTGTTTTGGAGGCAATAAAGACTTATTAAGTGAACTCTAAAACATTTTCAAGCAAGTTCCTTAGTATCCCGAAAGCCCGAAAAATTTACGAACTCACAGATGCTGCCTCCAGGCTCTAGTCTGGCAAGCTTCGTTTGGCACGTATTTAGTCGAATTTCTACCCGTGCTGCTTTTGTCGGCTGGGTCAGTACCTATCAACACTGAATGGAGGGGCAGGCAACAAGAAACCTATTCAGGTAGGTGGGCTGCTATGACTGTTATAGGGATGAGAAGTTACAACACACCCTGCCATAAAATATAATGTAGCACGCTGCAGCAAATGAAATCTAAATCAACAGCAGTCCAGATGAAACTAATGGAAGGAAAAATATTCTCACAGATTTCTGACAGTGGGACCTCAGTGGTCATCTCCCTGTATTCATACAACCATCCCTATCCATAAGCTTCTTAGATACTGGCACCGAATTGCTTATGTGCTATGTAGCGGTTACAAACAAGAGAATGGTTACTCTCATGCGAACAGCCCGTCCACCTACTTGCAGTCGTTTACATGATGTGCACTGTAAGAAAGCGAGTGCAATGTTCGTTTCTACGAGAATTAGTAATTTTTTACACAGAAAGTATTCACAGTTACGAATACAAACAACCACCAGCTGTATCAGCTGCAATGACGACCTACGAAAATTAGTGCCGGATTGGGAATGGAACTCAGATTTGTCGCTTTACGCGAGCTGTCGCCGTAGCTGCTACGGCTACCCGTGCACGACTCACAGCCAGACCAGAACTTTCGTATGTCGTCGTTCCTACGTCACACTCTGTACTCATATAGACAATATGTAATTCCTGTACAGGAGAGGACATTTTAACAGAAAGTAGCTGCCTGCTGTCAGCGGATAAATACTATATTGCTGTGCTTGCATTGTAAAGAAAAACGATGCAAAGTTACTTCAAATATTCACGACTGCAAATACATTTCGTATACTATTTCATTTTGGCTATAGTCGCTGCAGTACATGTCCGTTCAGACATGAATACATGTCCGACGGAACATTGCATTAACTGCAAAGACACTGCAATATCGTATTAATTTTTTGATCACATCTGACTCTACCGGTGTATGTCAAGACCGCGAACGACCTCAAAACCTACAGAAGCACGCCAAAAAGCCAAGACCGTCAGCATCAAGTCATAAAGACTGAATGGGTGGACAACTACGAGAGAAAGAGAGAGGCTAAGGAGATGGTATTTTTCCTTTATTCTTATTTTCACACCTGATACAGGTAGGCCGGCAGCGGCATAGTACGCCACTCTTCGGCCACAGAAATGATTCAAATGGTTCAAATAGCTCTGAGCACTATGGGACTTAACATCTGTGGTCATCAGTCCCCTAGAACTTAGAACTACTTAAACCTAGCTAACCTAAGGACGTCACACACATCCACGCCCGAGGCAGGATTCGAACTGGCGACCGTAGCAGTCGCGCCCACAGAAATGACAAACGATACAAATAGAGACAGTGGAAAAACAGACATGGTGGATATACAAACGTAGACATACAAAATTAAAACACACGGAGCCATTCACGGGTGCAGTGTCCAAAATATAAAAATAATAAAACGTTCAGAAACGTGGACATGCACAGAGATGACAGAGATGACACACGTGAACGACGAAGCACAAATGATGAAACACTGGAACACGAACACGACAGCACACACAAACACTAGGCGATGATCGCCGGCACGCGAAGGTCACTATATGTGTATGAGTGCGTGGACCTGACAAAGGGGAATAGATGGGAGAGGTGGGAAGGGGGAGGGTGTAGATGCCAGTGGCAGAGGAAATGTGAGAGGGAGGAAGGAACCTAGGTGAGGTAGGGGAAATCTGGGGGAGAGGAGGGAGGGAGGAACAGAGGAGGGAAAGAAGGGGGAGAGGGTGCCCATACGAAAAGACACAGGGTGTGGAAGGGGAGGATCAAAGTTGGTAGGAGGGGCAGATGGAGGGGATGAGGGCATCATTAGGGAGGGGGAGTTGGCAGAAGCCACCTTGGGCGAGGGTATGGAGAGTGGAGGGATGGAGAGCAGGTGGGACATGGGAATACAGGTGCAGCGGCGGACGGGGGTTGGAGAGGATGGGAGAGACAAGTGGGTCAGGGGAATGAAATTTACAGGAGGTGTAGAGTATCCACATCTGTTTGAGGAAAAGGAGGAGGTGCGGGAATGGAATGAGGTCATACAGGATCCGTGTGGGGGAGGGGAGGCGGATATGATAGGCAAGTGGGAGTGTATGGCGATCTAGGATTTGAAGCGATTTGTAAAAGGTAGGAGGGGCGGAGATCCAGGTAGGGTGGGCGTAACAGAGAATAAGGTGGATGAGGGATTTATAGGTTTCAAGGATGGTGGAGGGGTCCAGACCCCATGTGCGGCCAGAAAGGAGCTTGAGGAGATGGAGTTAGGGGCGTGCCTTGGCTTGGATTGTCCGGAGATGGGAGGGGGGGGGTCCAGGAGAGTCGACGGTCAGGGGTGACGCCAAGGTACTTGAGGGTGAGAGTGAGGGTGATAGGACGGCCATAAATGGTGGTGTAGAAGTCGAGGAGACGGAAGGAGGGGGTGGTTTTGCCTACAATGATCGCCTGGGTCTTCGAAGGATAGACCTTCAGAAACCACTGGTTACACCAAGTGGTGAACTGGTCAATATGGGATTGGAGAAGATGTTGCGAGCGTTGCAGGGTGGGGGCGTGGGCAAGGAAGGCGGTGTCATCAGGCGTACTGGAGAAAATGGACATGGGGCGAAGGCGGTAGCATGTCCGCCGAATGCAGAAGGTAAAGAAGAGGGGAGAGGACGGAACCTTGGGGCACACTGGCGGAGGGGTAGAAGGTGTAGGAATCCGTATTATGGATGGTGACATAGGGAGGACGTTGGGAAAGAAAGGACCCTATCAGACGGACGTAAGTGATAGGAAGGGCAAAGGTTTGGAGCTTGAAGAGGATAGTGGAATGCCATACACGGTCGTAAGCACGTTCAAGGTCGAGGGAGAGGAAGATGGCGGATCGACGGGAGTTGAGCTGTTGAGAGAGGACATGGCCATGAGAGGAGAAGGCCATCGGACGGTCGAAAGCCACACTGGGTAGCGGGAAGGAGGCGGTGCTGTCGGAGATGCTGGTGGATGCTTCAGGTAAGGATGGAACGGAGATGGCACAGCAGAGTGCCCATGATACACAAATGCAGAGGAATAGCCACGAAAGATTGACCTGCTGCGTTGCTGACTTTAAAGAGCATCCGTGAACATTGATATGCCAGTAAGATGAACGTGGCTACGTGGCCGCCACTCCAACGGCGACACCTGCGCTCGCAGGAGTAGCAGCGCCGTCTAGCGGCTGTTATTGAGTTCCATGCTCTACGGAGCGCTTTCAAACTCGCCCGGCTTCGAGAGGCATCCACGGGCTATGAGTATGTGGAAAAGGTCGTAACGAGGTGTGGCGAGCGCAGCAGGCGCTTCGACTGTGTGGAGGCGTGCTCACAGGTAGCCGTCCACCCCGAATATCTGCACTGACCGTTTTTCGTAGAGCTGCTTACCGGCTATGCCACTAATTGAAGGAAGTTTGTTTATTGCAATACGCGTTTCGCTTCATTTATTTGGGAAGAATCATCACATGCGATTTCCAGCGTTGTTAACTGATATGTGTGGTCCTGGAGATGTATTCGTTACTTTCCATACTCCAGCTGGCCAATTTCTGGCGTTCTTTCACCCACATTTGTCACATCGCATAAATTGATATATGCGATAAATGAAGCGAAACGCGTATGGCAATAAACAAACTTCATTCAATTAGTTGCATAGACGGTATATACCTCCACGAAGTTAAAGCAACTAAGGGAAAGACGGAAAAAAGAAAGAAGGGTGAATGCCTTTCTTCCGCCACTGGTATAGCATATATGTAATATGGGCCACTTACAAGAAGAACTAAGAACAGCGTTGGTCCACAAAATTTTTCAAATTCTTATTTGCATGATATTTTTACTGATTCTTAACGTTATTGACCTGCTGATTTAAAACCTGCGTCAGTGTTACTCCCCATCCTCTCGTTTTCACAACCTTCCCATTCTAATGGTCTGCGGATAGACTAATTACTTACATGCCGAGTGGGATTAGCCGAACGGTCTCAGGCTCTGCAGTCATGGACTGTGCGGCTGGTCCCGGCGGAGGTTCGAGTCTTCCCTTGGGCGTGGGTGTGTGTGTATGTCCTTAGGATAATTTAAGTCAAGTAGTGTGTAAGCTCAGGGACATGATCTTATCAGTTAAGTCCCATAAGATTTCACACACATTTGAACATTTTTTAATCAATTACGTGTTTGCGTTGTTGAAACAATTATGATATTGTAATTTTTGTTGCAGATCTGATATCGTTACGTCGCGGCTACGAAAAGACGCCAACCAAATTTTTCAAATTCTCATTTGCGTGACAGCTTTTGCTGCGATATTGCAAGGCATATGTTGTTGAGAAGTGTGGTAAGAGTTGCATAATGTATACAGGTTGTGACACACGAATGGTTCAAATGGCTCTGAGCGCTATGGGACTTAACATCTTAGGTCATCAGTCCCCTAGAACTTAGAACTACTTAAACCTAACTAACCTAAGGACATCACACAACACCCAGCCATCACGAGGCAGAGAAAATCCCTGACCCCGCCGGGAATCGAACCCGGGAACCCGGGGACACACGAATGATGACGCTTGGAAGTGTGGGGTTTACCGAGAGTGGCGCACGGGAAACCAAAGCGGTAAACATGACCACTGTCATCGTTTCATTGTGCAGCTGATCGTTGGCGGTATTCGCAACTGCGCATCCATTTCATGGGTTTCTGTTGCAGTTGTGGTTGCTACACACTTATCCGTCAAAGACACAATATGACATCTTTTCCGTTGCAAGCTTATAAAACGTACTGTGGATTTACTCTTGGCGACCAAAATAAAGCATTGGCCCCACAAACTACACGTCGCAATTGTGAGGAAGTGCTGATGATTGGACCAGAAGAAAGCCTAGGAGCTTACCTTTCGGAATCCCCATGTCCCGGTGGGAATCAGTACATCACACAAGTGACTACTATTTTTGCACCGTTAATACAAAGAAAATTCGTATGAAAAACAGACATGGAATATTATATCCTAATATCCGTGGTTTATCACAAAAAGGAACATCAAGGAAAGGGCTGCATGGGCGTCATTCTTGGCGGTGATGGGAAATTTTCTTAGTAATAAGAAAACAGCTTTAAAAGTCCCGTAGCTCGTATGTTGTCAGCGTTTCTTGACGTGTGATGTACTGTGAGTTTCCAACAACATCCCAGCACGTTGATAAATTTCCTGAAAACCTCGGAGGCGTCTGTAATCAACAAGGCGAACGGTTGCATCAGGACCTTATGACCATGGAAGAGCGCTATCAGGGAAGATAGGGCAAACATATGATGACAGACTATTGCTGGAGTAATAAACTGTATCTCCCTGATGTAGTCCACAAACTGAAGAGTTTTAAACGAACATTTCTGCCTCAACAGAGGATTTCGTTGTAATTCACTTTTATCAAACTGTAACCCTCTTTATGGCGGTATGTGTTTCAGCTCATGTTACTTAATAGATTTAGACTCTGTTTGGATTCTATTCCATTTAAAGTGATTTGATTTGTAATACCAGCTAAATTCAAGAGATTTATATGAAATATTTATCCACTTACATTATGATTTAATGAAAAAACATGAAATATTGACATTTTATGATTCCAATAAAAGTAGAGTTTCAGAAGATAAAAACCGACTTCAGATCTGAAATAAACACCCTTAAACAACTGTTGATAGCACGCAACAAAAATGTTGTAGGTCAGTGCACTAATTTACTTTTCCCAAAGAAACCTGCACCTCCCGTAACGCTGCAGTCAGTGGGCTTGATCCCTTCTTTGTTGAGCGTTGTTCAAGATTCTCCACTTGCTCCTGAAGAGATGGCACTTGAAACTGCCTGGCAGATGAAAGCTGTATGCCGGACCGAGACTTGAACCTGGGTCCTTTGCCTTTCGCCCCAAGTGCTCCGGAGTTCGAGTGTCGGTCCTCTATACAGTTTTAATCTGCCAGAAAGCTTTATATCAGCGCACACATCTCTGCAGAGTGGAAAATCTCATTCTGAAAATAGTACATTCTAACTATCACTTTAGCCCTGTACCGCAAAGAAATAGAAAGTGGGTACTAAGGTTGCATAGTTGTTCTTGATATGTAATGCCTGCGACAATTAAGTCCTCGAGATATTACGAGCAGTGATGTACATGATTAGCATTTCCAGGTGTCCCTAGAAGACTGCCAGAGTGGGAGCCGTCCCAAAAGAATAAGGTGGTTACAAATGTTGCACACTTCCTCATGATACATAGCGCGTATGACAATTAATTCCTCGACACAGTTAGTATGAACGGGTATGGACACAGTTAATTGTTCCAGGTATCTCCAGAAAACCGCCAGAGCGCAAGAGTTAGTAAAAGGCAAAACTGTTGTATCTGTATAAGCATGATGTTTTTTAATTCATCCAGCAGGATCTGCAGATATGCATCAGCAAGAGTTACCTTAGTAAAATATTCACGTCCTACAGCTTTGTTTGGTGGTCCTCTGGATGAGGTACGGGATAGGTTTCCATTTGTACCTCGGTATTGCCGGCCGCGGTGGTCTCGCGGTTCTAGGCGCGCAGTCCGGAACCGTGCGACTGCTACGGTCGCAGGTTCGAATCCTGCCTCGGGCATGGATGTGTGTGATATCCTTAGGTTAGTTAGATTTAAGTAGTTCTAAGTTCTAGGGGACTGATAACCACAGCAGTTGAGTCCCATAGTGCTCAGAGTCATTTGAACCATTTTTTGTACCTCGGTATTTTTTCCATTTAAAGTCTCCGCATAGGTGGATAAAGCCATTGGGTTTCTTTTCCACTGCCAAAAGTGTGACCCAAGCAGTGGTTTCAACAGGTTGAGTCAATTCAGCTTCGTGAATTCGATCTAGTTACTGCTAATTCGGCATTCTTAGGCCTCGAACAGGGCACTGTGTTTAGATGCCAGATTTGAAAATAGGTGCTGTAAGTTAAGGCCATATCATATTACTTTAATCGGTACATTCATTGCAATCTTCAATCAAGTGTCTAAATTTGGCCCTGCATATCTGATAGAAGTAAAAATAATCCATCAAGGCAATGATAAAGGAATTCACCTTACTATGAAATTAGACGAAGGTCTAAATGAACTGAGATTGTTACACATGTACATAATTATATTCACAATCAACAAATGGAACGAACATGAAAAGGATGTTAACAACCGCGCTACTGAGGCTATGAATACACAAACACAAGCACACAAAACAGTCAGTATTGAGTACTTATGGCTGTTTTATTTATCGGTACCCTTATTAAAGACTCCAAGGTCCTTAATAGGGACTGCATATTGACAGATATACGGTACGTTCAACAAACCTGTGAACAGTCTTATGCTATATAAAGTATGCGTATTAAAAGCATTATGTCACCTATCGTTTCCTGTATCAAAAGTTGATTCCCCTGATCTCATACAACTAAAGCACTACTTCTTAAACACCTTTTTTTCAGATTAGTACTCTTACGATCACTAATTAATTGGTAGTAGATAGCTGAAAAGCACACTGGACTCAGTGCTGAAGCAATGCGCTTTCAGCGACGCGGGCTTCGCGCTTTTGTGAACACGCGGCGAACAAGGTTAACTGTGGAAGTGATGCTCCTAACATGAGTGCGTACCACTTATGAATATTAATATACACGTTGTCAGCAGGCAATTTACGCCGTATTAGTGGCCTTCACTAGTGTAATATGGTTTACTGCTGGAGGCAAGCGGCATCCGTATTCATGAGTCTGTTCCCGCATGTTGTTACTATAACCAATCATGGGTCTCTGCTTGATGAAAGTTCAAAGTGCCTTAAATATGCTAACTGTAGTGCATCAGAAGTAACTTAACATCTTCAATGATATGTTAGCGGGTTAGCGGCAGCAAGTGGTAGACAGTATACACTTAGGGCTATTTTCTTACTTAGCGGTTAAGCAGTATTTTGAAAGTGACATTGAGTCCAATTTTGAGTATGGGCATCTTTCTTGTAAAGGTACATGCGCAGAATAGAAAGTAGATCCGCTTCAAAAAATTTAGGTCCAACTTGTGTTTTCTTCGCATGAAATCATGAGAAGTACGGATCAAAGGAGTTATGTAGATACAGTATTCATTGACTTAAAAACTGCACTTGATTACACCAACGTTTATTAATGAAAAAGTGGCAATATGGAGAGTAATAGGGAATTTGTGAGTGGACTGGAGATTTGTTGGTAGGGAGGACTCATCATATTTGATGAATAGTCAGCGACAGATATAGAACTGATTTCAGGAGTCACTGAGGGACGTTTGTTGACACCCTTGCTGTTCATATTGTATGCTTTTGACCTCGCAACAGTGATAAAAATAACATCACACTTTCTGCAGATAACGAAGTTATATGTAATGAAGTATTATTTAAGAAAAGTAGCACAAATGTAAAGCCAGTCCTTCACAAGATTACAAAGTGGAGAACAGACTGGCAACATGGTTTGAATTTTTGTAAGTGTAAAATTGTATAAACCAAGAAACATAGAAAGGTGATATCCTGTGATCGCTATATGAATGATTTACAATTGGAATCAGTCTTAAGTAGGGCCCAAACTTTAAGTTTGTATAAAGTGGGTGTAAACCCTCTATTTTCTTGGAATAGCCCTGCTAAGATATAAAGAAACTGGTTAAAAATTTTTGGTGTGTTTTAATGAAACATAATGGACACTAAAATAAACATAGAAAATATCAATACAGTTTTCACAGAGTTATTCTAGTTACTCACGCAAAGTAGACAGTTAACTATTTCTTGTATCGCACTCGATAAAATACACAAAAAATTAAGATATTTACCTCTGTTGCAATCATTTTCCCTTTTCACAATGTTTTATAGAAAAGCCTTTTACTAAAAAACTCCTTTTAGTTATCTCTCACATAAAAACAGACACTAGAAACGTGTAGGTTTGTATGATCACATTCCGTGGCCTAACGCTACAACTGACAAGAAATTATACATTCTTTTTGCTAGTGCAGTATATAATTAACCACCTTTCTAAGTGTTGTAAAGTAAAGAGTTTCCTATTGTCTGTCAGTACATATTTGTATCCTGAGAAAGAGCGAGCTACAGCACTGGACGTCAGTGGTGCATATTCCGACCCAATTGCTCATTTTCCCACAACACTACACTCCACTGAACTTCTGCTCCTAATTAATGGTGAACCGTTTCTTCATATCCGGGATTTCTCAGAAGAATATCGATTAATTTTGTGACAAATGTTGTATCCACTGGACCAAGTATCTCTTTCCATTACATTTGCGATTCATGTGTAGATCATATTTCAGTGACAGTGATACGGGCTCTAGACGTTGAATTGCAACAGGTAGACATTGGTAGCGAACTCAAAAGTGCCAAGAATGTCAAATTTTTGTTACTTTTTAGGTAGTGTTCGGCATAATAATAAGCTGCCAAGAGCCAGGTGGAACAACTAAGAAGGGCTTCAGATAGGACACGAATGTTCAGAGCTCTTTTCTGAAATGACTGAAACACGCAGGAGCTTGGAGAAAAATATCCTTAACACAGGAAATGAAACTGTTAAAACCAGGAAAATTATTTCTGGCTTTCTTTGATAGACGTTGTACGCCATGAGCAAGGCAAGTGCATTTCATCATACTGGAACAGATTTATCTCACGTTTCTCTCACATTCATCGTGTATGGACAACAGGCTGTCACTAACGGCAAAAATTCTCATTCCTATCTTCTTCTGGCCCTAGTGTGCACGACAGTATCTGCTACAGTACTGTGACTGGTCATCTCTATCTCTTTAAACAGGTAAAGGTGAAGTTTCCCTGGTTCTTTGGAATCTAATTTTCCATCTCCGACATGAGCTACTGACCTGCACAACTGTCAATGGTCTCATCGACTGCAAGCCCCATATAGTAGTCACCATTGTGTGTTCTAAAATCGGCAATGACCTAGTCCTACACATGTTTCAAATGATTCTTGCACAATGACGTCTCATCTGGTATACTATAGCTGCTGACATTCTAGCTGAGTGATACTGAGTAGAAGTACCGCTAGATTGTTAGAATGGTTTTGTGGACCTGTAGAGTGTCTTTTGATGCTAATAAAACCTGATTAGCTAGTTAACATTCACTAATTCCGATTTATAGCTCATTGTCTTCTCATTAGCCTCGGATGAAGCCCCATGCCAGTGACATTGTAGAAATCCGATGACTGCTTATCCAGCTTGGCCCAGGTAGTCGCCAAGGCCGCTATTCTAGAGCTTTACCTGGAGTCTTGCGGCTGTCATCTTCTGCAGGTGAAACTGGGAGAGAGTGCCCCCATGTTGTTAGAGCATCCTTAATTCTACTATGGAAGATGACATTGTCATGTGATGCCTCATTGGGTCATCCCACAGGTAGATCCTGGCACCCAGAAGTGCCTATGGAGATGTACAGGAACAGAGGCACCAGATGGACCTCTCGCCCAGCAGTGATGACGGTGTTAGTGTGATAAGCAACGCGAGACGTACAAGTCGTGGAAGCCCTTCAGTACCTCCATCAGCAAAGTGATAGGTGGTGGCAAATACCAAGTTCTACGAGTGACTGGTTGTAGTTACTTGTATGTTGTCATCTTAGGAACTGCAAGCAGCATGGTCATCTGAAGTGCACGAACAACACATGGATCATTGAACTGAGTGCTTCGATACAAACACCATCGATCCTAACGACTGACTTCCTTCAGGACTAGAGAATTTCAGTATTACTGAGACGAGCAGGAGAAAATGGCTTGAGTCGTGAGTCTCCATTCGTTATCTCCATTGGCCCACTTCTTTAACAGTGGTTAGGTTCTAAGCTGCACTGCACTGCCAAGTCTCTGAAATGTGTTATTGTGTTTGAGATTATGCTTGCTGTTTCACGTATCAATGCTATTGAATTTATCTCCATCTCTCTCTCTCTCTCTCAGTTGACACTTTGCTGGATGTGAAACTTGTGATTGGTGACTGGTGGCAATGTAGAAACACTGACTTCGCAAAAATTTATGGTAAGGACTATGGGACAAAACTGCTGAAGTCAACGGCGCCTCAAACCGCGCGGCCACTCCGCACGGCAAGAAGACAAACAAGAAGGCTGGTGCATAAAATGAATGTTAAATGTAACATATGTTTACTCACATTTTTGACAAGCTTGGTTAAAAATCAGGCACAAGTACATAACAGTGATCTCAGAAACGTACCAGTTAGTTGAATGTAGTTAATTACAGTGATTGGAAAAGGAATGGACAAGATACAAGGACACAGTACTAGAAGTGGCTAAGGAATGTCTTGGAACAGTAGTGTGTAAAGCTAGGATGAAGCAAACAGCTTGGTGGAATGACACAGTCAAGGCAGCCTGTAAAAGGAATAAGAAGGCGTATCAAAAATGGCTACATACTAGAACTCAGGTAGACAGAGAAAGTTATGTTGAAGAAAGAAACAAAGGCAAACAGATAATTGCAGCATCTAAGAAGAAATCTTGGTAAGACTTTGGAAATAGGTTGGAGACTTTGGGTCAAGCTACTGGAAAAAAGTGTGTGTAAAAAGAAGAGGGTTAGTAGAAATCCTTGGGTAACAGAAGAAATATTGAATTTAATTGATGAAAGGAGAAAATATAAAAATGCAGTAAATGAAGCAGGCAAAAAGGAATACAAACGTCTCAAAAATGAGATCGACAGGAAGTGCAAAATGGCTAAGCAGGGATAGCTAGAGGAGAAATGTAAGGATGTAGAGGCTTCTCTCACTAGGGGTAAGATAGATACTGCCTACAGGAAAATTAAAGAGACCTTTGGAGATAAGAGAACCACATGTATGAGCATCAAGAGCTCAGATGGAAACCCAGTTCTAAGCAAAGAAGGGAAAGCAGAAAGGTGGAAGGAGTATATAGAGGGTCTATACAAGGGCGATGCACTTGAGGACAATATTATGGAAATGGAAGAGGATGTAGATGAAGATGAAATGGGAGATACGATACTGGGTGAAGAGTTTGACAGAGCACTGAAGGACCTGAGTCGAAACAAGGCCCCCGGAGTAGACAACATTCCATTGGAACTACTGACGGCCTTGGGAGAGCCAGTCCTGACAAAACTCTACCATCTGGTGAGCAAGATGTATGAAACAGGAGAAATACCCTCAGACTTCAAGAAGAATATAATAATTCCAATCCCAAAGAAAGCAGGTGTTGACAGATGTGAAAATTACCGAACAATCAGTTTAATAAGCCACAGCTGCAAAGTACTAACACGAATTCTTTACAGACGAATGGAAAAACTAGTAGAAGCTGACCTCGGGGAAGATCAGTTTGGACTCCGTAAAAATACTGGAACACGTGAGGCAATACTGACCTTACGACTTATCTTAGAAGAAAGATTAAGGAAAGGCAAACCTACGTTTCTAGCATTTGTAGACTTAGAGAAAGCTTTTGACAATGTTGACTGGAATACTCTCTTTCAAATTCTAAAGGTGGCTGGGGTAAAATACAGGGAGCGAAAGGCTATTTACAACTTGTACAGAAACCAGATGGCAGTTATAAGAGTTGAGGGACATGAAAAGGAAGCAGTGGTTGGGAAGGGAGTAAGACAGGGTTGTAGCCTCTCCTCGATGTTATTCAATCTCTATATTGAGCAAGCAGTAAAGGAAACAAAAGAAAAATTTGGAGTAGGTATTAAAATCCATGGAGAAGAAATAAAAACTTTGAGGTTCGCCGATGACATTGTAATTCTGTCAGAGACAGCAAAGGACTTGGAAGAGCAGTTGAACGGAATGGATGGTGTCTTGAAGGGAGGATATAAGATGAACGTCAACAAAAGCAAAACGAGGATAATGGAATGTAGTCGAGTTAAGTCGGGTGATGCTGAGGGTATTAGATTAGGAAATGAGACACTTAAAGTAGTAAAGGAGTTTTGCTTTTTGGGGAGCAAAATAACTGATGATGGACGAAGTAGAGAGGATATAAAATGTAGACTGGCAATGGCAAGGAAAGCGTTTCTGAAGAAGAGAAATTTGTTAATATCGAGTATAGATTTAAGTGTCAGGAAGTTATTTCTGAAAGTATTTGTATGGAGGTAGCCATGTATGGAAGTGAAACATGGACGGTAAATAGTTTGGACAAGAAGAGAATAGAAGCTTTTGAAATGTGGTGCTACAGAAGAATGCTGAAGATTGGATGGGTAGATCACATAACTAATGAGGAAGTATTGAATAGGATTGGGGAGAAGAGAAGTTTGTGGCACAACTTGACCAGAAGAAGGGATCGGTTGGTAGGACATGTTCTGAGGCATCAAGGGATCACCAATTTAGTATTTGAGGGCAGCGTGGAGGGTAAAAATCATAGGGGGAGACCAAGAGAAGAATACACTAAGCAGATTCAGAAGGATGTAGGTTGCAGTAGGTACTGGGAGATGAAGAAGCTTGCACAGGATAGAGTAGCATGGAGAGCTGCATCAAACCAGTTTCAGGACTGAAGACCACAACAACAACAACAACTGGAAAAATGGTTCAAATGGCTCTGAGTACTATGCGACTTAACTTCTGAGGTAGTCAGTCGCCTAGAACTTAGAACTAATTAAACCTAACTAACCTAAGGACATCACACAATCCATGCCCGAGGCAGGATTCGAACCTGCGACCGTAGCGGCCGCTCGATTCCAGACTGTAGCGCCCAGAACCGCACGGCCACTCCGGCCGGCAAGCTACTGGAAAACCATTCTGGAGTGTAATTAGTAGTCTTCGAAAGGGAGGTAAGAAGGAAATGACAAGTATTTTGGACAGGTCAGGAAAACTGATGGGGAATCATGTTGATTCCTTGGGCAGATGGAGGGAATATTTTGAAGAGTTGCTCAATCTAGGTGATAATTCGACCAGTAATGTTTCAGATTTCGATGTACAATGGGATAGGAATGATGATGGAAATAGGATCACATTTGAGGAAGTGGAGAATATGGTCAATAGATTGCAGTGCAATAAAGCAGCTGGGGTGTATGAAATTAAGTCGGAACTCATCAAATACAGTAGAATGTCAGGTCTTAAATGGCTACACAAGATATCTGAAATGGCCTGGGAGTCGGGACAGGTTCCATCGGACTGGATGAAATCAGTAATCACACCCATCTTTAAACATGGAAACAGAAAAGAGTGTAACAACTACAGTGGTATCTCTTTAATCACAGTTGTGGGTAAAATCTTCTCAGGTATTTTTGAAAGGAATGTGCGAGTATTAGTTGAGGACAATTTCGATGAAAATCAGTGTGGGTTTAAGGCTCTTAGAGGTTGTCAGGACCAAAGCTTTAGCTTACGGCAAATAATGGAGAAGTGTTACGAGTGAAACAGGGAAATGTATCTATGTTTTATACATCTAGAAAAGGCATATGACCGGGTTCCTAGGAGGAAGTTATTGTCTGTTCTACGAGATTATGGAGTAGGAGGCAAACTTTGGCAAGAAATGAAAGGTCTTTACATAGATAGTCAGGCAGCAGTTAGAGTTGATGGTAAATTGAGCATGGTTCAGAGTAGTTTCAGGGGTAAGACAAGGCTGCAACCTGTCTCCACTATTGTTCATATTATTTATGGATCTTACGTTGAAAACAATAGACAGGCTGGTTAAGATTACGATATGTGAACACAAAATAAGCAGTAATTAAAACTTCCGGGCTAAGAGGCCGTGGTCCAATAGTAGAAATACTTCTCCCTGACGTTTCGTTGCCAGCTGCGGGCAACATCATCTGAGGTGAGTCTACGACTGGCTGCTAGGCCGTGGAGGTCCTGTTTATATAGAGCGCGTAGAGGGCGCCACCACTCGTCACATGTTGTCAACAGTAAAGCTATCTCTGGCTGGCGTCATTACTCTCGATCGAAGGTAATCGATTGTCACGTCTTTGGTACAGAGTCGATCGCCATATCTTATCTAGCTTCAAGCCTTCTTCTTTCCTGTTAAAATTATTGTGGTGTTTAAAAATCTCAACAGCCTCTCTATACATACGTGCATAATAATGCGATGTCTTAGCTAGCACGCTTGTCTCACTAAATTTTATTTCATGGTCACCCGTTTCAAAAACATGTTCCGCTACAGCCGATTTGTCCGTGTGTCCCAGTCGACAGTTCCTTTTATGTTCAGTTAGGTGAGTATTGATACTTCTTTTTGTGGTTCCAATGTAAACCTTCCCACAACTACACGGAATCTTATAGACACCAGGAGTAGCTAGAGGGTGTCGTGCATCTTTCGCCGATCTCAAGCGTTCACTAATCTTCTTGGTGGGTCTGAAGATTGTTTCAACTCTGAACTTGGCCAGCACATTCCCGATACGGTCCGTAATATTGTGGATGAATGGAAGAAAAACTTTCCCCACCGATGGTTGTTGTTGTTGCACGTTTTCGGACATTTTTCTTCTGGGATGGAGTACTCTATCTATCTCCTTGCCAGCGTACCCATTTTTCTGGAAAGCGGTTCGCAACTGGTTTAGTTCCACTTGCAAATAAGCTGGATCACAGATTTTATTAGCCCTGTCCACCAATGTCTTGATAATACCCCTCTTCTGCCTGGGATGATGGTTTGAATGCTTATGAAGATAACGATCGGTATGCGTATCTTTCCTGTAGACTTTGTGACCAAGAGTCCAATCTGCTCGTTTAATTACTGAGACGTCCAAAAAATTTATCTGTCCATTACTTTCTGTCTCCATAGTGAATTGTATTTTTGAATTGATGCTATTCAAATGCTTCAAAAACGGTTCAGTTCTTCTTGACCGTGATTCCATATGACAAAAGTGTCGTCCACATACCGATACCACTTCAAACGCCTCTTTCTGGCTGACTGCAGTGCTTGATGTTCAAAAAATTCCATAAAAATATTGGCAACGGCTGGACTTAGAGGGCTACCCATTGCCACTCCATTAATTTGTTCATAGAACTCATTATTAGACTGAAAATAAGTCGTGGAAAGGCAATGTCTAAACAAAGCTACTATATCAGTCGGAAATATGTCAGATATGCAAGCAAGAGCTTCGTTGACAGGAACCATGGTGAACAGAGACACCACATCAAAGCTGACAAGAATATCACTGGGGCTGACGGTAATCTCCTTCAATTTATCGATGAAGTGCATAGAGTTTTTAATATGATGATCAGTTTTTCCAATAAACGGTTCTAACAAGGTCGCACGATGTCTAGCCAGCTCTTGAGTAGGGGATCCTATAGCACTTACTATCGGTCTAAGTGGGACATTAGCTTTATGCACCTTAGGTAGCCCATATAATCTAGGAGGATAAGCTTCCGTTTTACAAAGATCTTTTTTATCCTCTGAAGGAATAGAAGACTTTTTTATTAATTGATTGGTAACTGTCAACACTTTCGTTGTAGGATCCTTTTTCAACGTTTTATAAGTGGTAAGATCCAAAAGGTCACTGATCTTCTTGTGGTAGTCTTCACTCTTCATCACCACGGTAGCATTTCCCTTGTCAGCAGAAAGTACAATAATACTCTTGTCCGCATTAATCTCCAGTAATGCTTTCTTTTCTCCTTGAGACAGATTACTGCTAGGTGGCTTAGCTTTATGCAGTATCCTGGCTGTTTCCATCCTAACTTCATCAGCAGTGTGTGATGGTAACAGCCGAATCCCCGCCTCTATATTAGCTACAATATCCTCCGTTGGAATCTTCAGTGGGGTAATTGCAAAATTACCTCCTTTCGAGAGAACAGAAGTTTCTTCCCGGGATAACTCTTTTTCCGAACAAATTTGTAACCGTTCGAGAATTGTCTATAGCCGGTGTTTCCTGTCTGCTCTTATGTAGATAGTCAAACTTCTTCTTCTGTCTATTAGAAGACACTTCTGCACTATGTTCCATGGATCTAAATGTTAGCCCGTCCACCTTACTCCAATCGCAAACCTGCATTGTATTGCTAATAAATAGATGGAGATTTAATAGTTGACTGCATGTTACCGCCAGTCCTCGACGTGTTAGATGGATCCGTTCTCGTAGCATTGCCAGTTCCATGCGTGAATAGATACGGCTAGCTTGCGCTGAATGAAACAATCTTCTCACCTTCAAAAACTTCGGAACTGTACCGGTGTCACGACAACGTAGCAAGAAAGTGAGTGAACAAAGCTGCTGGGCCTTCTTCTTGCGTAGGCTCTCCAGTCGTCGTACCATAACCGACATATCCTACCCGTAGAGGCGCCTAATCATAGCGTGTAGGCTTTCGGGGCCGGCGTCTTCAGTAATTAAAACTTCCGGGCTAAGAGGCCGTGGTCCAATAGTAGAAATACTTCTCCCTGACGTTTCGTTGCCAGCTGCGGGCAACATCATCTGAGGTGAGTCTACGACTGGCTGCTAGGCCGTGGAGGTCCTGTTTATATAGAGCGCGTAGAGGGCGCCACCACTCGTCACGTGTTGTCAACAGTAAAGCTATCTCTGGCTGGCGTCATTACTCTCGATCGAAGGTAATCGATTGTCACGTCTTTGGTACAGAGTCGATCGCCATATCTTATCTAGCTTCAAGCCTTCTTCTTTTCTGTTAAAATTATTGTGGTGTTTAAAAATCTCTACAGCCTCTCTATACACACGTGCATAATAATGCGATGTCTTAGCTAGCACGCTCGGCTCACTAAATTTTATTTCATAGTCACCAGTTTCAAAAACATGTTCCGCTACAGCCGATTTGTCCGTGTGTCCCAGTCGACAGTTCCTTTTATGTTCAGTTAGGGGAGTATTGATACTTCTTTTTGTGGTTCCAATGTAAACCTTCCCACAACTACACGGAATCTTATAGACACCAGGAGTAGCTAGAGGGTGTCGTGCATCTTTCGCCGATCTTAAGCATTCACTAATCTTCTTGGTGGGTCTGAAGATTGTTTCAACTCTGAACTTGGCCAGCACTTTCCCGATACGGTTCGTAATATTGTGGATGAATGGAAGAAAAACTTTCCCCACCGATGGTTGTTGTTGTTGCACGTTTTCGGACATTTTTCTTCTGGGATGGAGTGCTTTATCTATCTCCTTGCCAGCATACCCATTTTTCTGGAAAGCGGTTCGCAAGTGGTTTAGTTCCACTTGCAAATATGCTGGCTCACAGATTTTATTAGCCCTGTCCACCAATGTCTTGATAATACCCCTCTTCTGCCTGGGATGATGGTTTGAATGCTTATGAAGATAACGATCGGTATGCGTATCTTCCCTGTAGACTGAATTAAACGAGCAGATGGGACTCTGGGTCACAAAGGGTGTTGTGACGTGTAGGGACTTAGTGGATATCCCCATAGACGAGTTAAAGTCTGAATGGGCTGATGAAGGTATTGTTGACGTGCAGCATATTATGAAACGAGTCGATGGGGACCTAGTCAAATCCGACTCGTTTATTCTCACGTTCAGTTGCCCACGACTCCCAGAGCATGTTAAAGCGGGGTTCTTACGTTTGCCAGTAAGGCCATATGTCCCCAACCCAATGCGCTACTTTAAATGTCAGCGCTTTGGGCATACTACTTTGGGGTGCAATGGGATAGCCACTTGTGGTAAATGTGGTCAGCCTGCCCACGAAGGAGCGGATTGTTCATCGCCTGTGAAGTGCGTGAATTGCTCAAGGAGTCACCCCGTCTGGAGCCGGGTCTGCCCCATCTATCTCGACGAACGGAAGGTACAGGAGATTAAAACATCTAAGCGCATCCCCTATGGTGAGGCCAAGAAGCTCTCTAAGGCCTTGCAACCTCCTGTGTTTACGACATCTTTCGCTTCCGCTCTGAAAAAACCGGTACAAGTGGCCACTGTTGCTACGCAAACGGAGGTTGCTAGTGTTAGCACTAATACCTGCGTTTGCCAGTGCACTTGTGCTGCTGCGGTTGTTTTGCAACCTGCGGCTCTCCCCGCAACGTCGGACAAGGCTGTGATTGCTGACATTGGGGTACTTCCTCCCTCTCCCCATATGGGGCCTTCTGCCCATGCGAGTAAGTAATGCTCCGCCTGTTGACAAGGCTCTGCATTCTAAGCCCCCCAAGACAAAGACGCCGAAGCTGAAGGTTTTGCCACCTGCGGAGACTAGTCAGGGTCGGTCCGATGACGAGGCCATCGTACTGTGTGACGTCTCTCGTGGGTCGTCATCGGAGCTGATTGACATTGACGAAGACCGGGGGCGATCTTCTCGGCCCAGGAATAAATCTCCGGCCAGTACGGGCTCTCCTCCAAAGCACAGAGGCAAGGTGAGAGTTCAGCCCCCCTGATCACTGGCTCCCCTATTACAGTGGAACATGAATGGGTTCAGGACGCATGTGGCCGAATGACAGCTCCTTGTGCGAGAGTGCCCTTTGTGCTTATGTCTCCAAGAGACACATTTTCGGGCCACTGATGCTCCTTCTTTACGGGGCTAAACCATCTATCGGAAAGATGATCTGACGGGGGAAAGGGCAAAGGGTGGTGTTGCGGTTTTTGTCCGTGACATGCACCCCTCATCTGAGCTCCCTCTCGTTACAGACTTGCAAGCAGTTGCAGTTGACCTTCTTGTGGGTCGGAGGCTCACAGTCTGTTCACTTTACTTACCACCTCAGCATGCGATAGACTCTGAGGCTCTCGCAGACCCTATTAGCCAACTCCCCCGCCCATTTCTTCTTCTGGGGGACTTCAATTCTCATAATGTCTTATGGGGCTCTTCGACTACTTGCCCCAGGGGTCGCATTCTGGAAAGCTTCATGATGTCTGAAGAACTGTGCATCCTCAACTCTGGTGCTCCCACTCATTTATGTACTGCTTCTGGGTCGTCAACAGCTATTGACCATTCCTTTTGCTTTCCAGCATTCGCGGATTCTGCTCTGTGGGAGGCTGCTGCTGACCTCCATTCTAGTGACCACTTCCCCCTTTGGATTCGCCTCCTGGATGGGGCTATGGCATTACCAGTGCCGCCCCGGTTGCACCTCTGACGAGCTGACTGGACACTTTTCAGCCAACTGGGTGTTTTGGAACACCGTGCCAGCGTCCATGAATGGGTAGACCATGTTACAGCTGTGATCTCCCATGCTGCTGAATTGTCAATCCCACGGTCATCCGGTCTTCCCAAGAGGCGTCCTGTCCATTGGTGGGCCACTGAGTGCCGCTCAGCCATCCGAGCCCGCCGTGCAGCTCTGCGCCGCTTCCAGTGCCGTCCCTCAGCTGACAATCTTGCGGCCTTTCGGGTGGCAAGGGCCAAAGCGCGGCGCGTGATTAAAGAGAGCAAACGACGGTCATGGCATTCGTTCTTGAACTCCATCTCCCGCTCCACTAATTCTACGAAAGTATGGGAAGCCATCAGGAGGATTTCCGGGAAACTCGGCCAGCTACTTGTCACGGCATTGCTGCATCAGGGAAGTCTTCTCACGGCGCCGAGAGACATTGCCCAGACACTGTCCATGCATTTTGCGGCATCTACCGCCACTATTAACTGTGATCCCGATTTCTGCCGCTACCGCACTGCCATCGAGAGGGGTCACTTGGACTTCCGGTCTCCAAATTCTGAGCCCTACAACTGCCCCTTCACAATGTGGGAACTGGATTCGGCGCTGTCTGTGGCTCATGATACTGCGCCTGGTCATGATCAAATCCGGTACAGCATGCTGCAGCACTTGTTACTGCCTTCCAAGGAAGTCCTCCTGAATTGTTTTAATATGATATGGTTATCCGGCACTTACCCTGACTCGTGGCGGGAGGCGATTTTGATTCCCCTCCTCAAACCGGGGAAGGACCAAACGCATCCCAGTAGTTATCGGAGTATTGCTTTGACGAGCTGTGTCGGGAAGACATTGGAACGCATGGTCAACCGTCGCCTGGTTTGGCTGCTCGAGACCAGGCAGCTCCTTAGCCCCTCTCAGTGTGGTTTTCGAAGATGTTGTTCAACTATAGACAACTTCACCCTGCTTGAGGCGGCCATCCAACAGGCCTACCTGCGTAACCAGCTTTGTCTAGGTGTATTCTTTGACATTCATAAGGCGTATGACACTACTTGGCGCCGCCATATCCTCAATCAACTCCATGAGTGGGGCTTTCGTGGCTGTCTCCCCATCTTCATTCGGTCCTTTCTTTCCCACCGCCTCTTTCGATATAGGGTTGGTAATGTGCTATCTGATTTGTATGTGCAGGAGAATGGTGTTCCTCAGGGAAGCGTTTTAAGTGTCACCCTCTTTGCCGTCGCCATTAACAGTATCACGTCCACTATCCGGTGTCCTACCCAATGCTCCTTGTTTGTGGATGATTTTGCTGTTTTCTGTTCTTCCTCCAGTCTTGTCACTGCTAGTCGGCAGTTGCAGCTTACGATACAGCGATTAGAGGCATGGACTGCGAAGACGGGTTTTACCTTTTCTGCAGACAAATGTGTGTGTGTTCATTTTAATCGTTCTCGACGTCTTTTTACCTCCCCTGAATTGCGTCTGAGGGACACCATTCTTCCTTTTAGCGACACTGTGCGGTTCCTGGGCCTCACTTTTGATTCCAAACTGTCATGGTTCCCTCACCTTAAAGACCTCAAGGTGCGGGCCCTGAAGGCACTGAATATTTTAAAGTGTCTGAGCCATCGGTCCTGGGGAGCAGATCGGGCGCGTCTGCTGCAGTTTTATAGGGCTTTCGTCCGATCGCGTCTTGACTATGGTTGCACCGTGTATGGGTCAGCAAGGCCTTCGTACCTGAAGATACTTGACGCAGTACACCATGAGGGTATCAGGCTGGCCACTGTTGCCTTCCGTACCAGTCCCATCCCCAGCCTGTGTGCTGAGGCAGGGGAACCGCCGCTCGCAGGCGGAAACTCCTCATGGTGCGACGGGTGTGTCAATTCCTTGCCTGTCCTACCTCCCCTGCGTACCCTACCGTTGCCCGACCGCCTATGGAACGTTTCTTTTCCAGTCGTCCCAGGGCAACGAGACCATTTGGGATTCGTGCCAAGCATTTGCTTGAGTCCCTTGGTGTGGAGCGTGTGGCCCCCCAACGACAAGGTTTTACTCGCCTGCCTCCCTGGTTGCTCCAGAGGCCCAGCGTCCTTTTAGACTTGTCGGAGTACTGGAGGAGCTGCACTCCTGCGTTTGTTTTTACTTCCTTATTTTAAGATATTTTAAACCAGCATCCCGGCCATGTACCAGTATTTACGGATGGCTCTAAACAGGGGGACTCTGTTGGTTGTGCTGTTGTTTTCCCTGATCGACTCGTCAAGTTACGGCTTCCTGCGGCGTTTACCATCTTTGATGCCGAATTGTTTGCGATCTTGCGGGCATTGGAGCAGATGAGATGTGTTCCCAGTCGTAAGTTCCTCATCTGTTCTGACTCCCTGAGTGCCCTTCAGACCATGCAACACTTGTACCCAGCGGATACGGTCGTCCAGAACATCCATGATGCCCTACTCCACCTGCAGCGGTAGGGGAAGGAGGTTTCCTTCTGCTGGGTGCCGGGGCACGTGGGTATTACGGGAAACGAACTGGCGGATGTGGCTGCCTAAGATGCATGTTCCCTCCCTCACGTTGTTGAATGTGCCGTCCCCCTCCATGCTGTTACCTCCCTCCTGCGTTTTCGTGTTATGCGTCAGTGGGAAGAGGAGTGGCTGGCAGTCGGTGAAAATAAGCTGCGTCTGGTCAAGGCCACCACGCGGCCATGGCGTACGTCCTACCAGTCATGCAGGCGGGATGAGGTTCTCCTCACTCGCCTCCGCATCGGGCACAGTCCCTTCACACATGGTTTTTTACTCCGGCGGGAGGATCCCCCAATCTGCAGTGCTTGTGGCGTCCAGATTACTGTCCACCACATTTTACTTGACTGTCTTCTATTCTCTGACCAGAGGGCGGTGGTTTCTTTGCCACCGGATTTGCCCTCTATTTTGAAAGTCGACGCAACGTCTGTGGTTAAGGTTTTACAGTTTTGTGTCCTGTCCAATTTGTTGCCTCGGATTTTAGGGAGAGGGTTTTAATGTGCTGCTGGATGACTGGCTCACCCAGATTTTAGGTAAGAGGTCCGCCAGTCGCGAATACCTCCATGTTTTCCTTCGGTTTCTGTCCTACCTTCCTTGTGTTTCCTTTCCTTCTTTAGTGCACTCCTTCTCCTCTAGTTTTGCCTCTGTATGTGAGAATTTGGAACTGCGTCCGGTCTGTGTCTTTTAGCTGTTCCCCTTGTTCGCTGTTCGTCTTAGTCTCTTCACTGCATGTGTTCCTGTTTTTATGCGTTTGGGCGCTGATGACCCCGCTGTTTAGCGCCCGTACACCTCAAACACACACACACAATAAGGTTCAGGGTACGGATATGAAAGTAGCTAGGATGATTGCAGGTAATAGTAGATGGGAACAATGGCAGGAGGGTGTCCACAATGAGGAAATCAAAGAAAAACTGGGAATGAACTCTATAGATGTAGCAGTCAGGGCGAACAGGCTTAGATGGTGAGGTCATGTTACACGCATGGGAGAAGCAAGGTTACCCAAGAGACTCATGAGTTCAGCAGTAGAGGCTAGGAGGAGTCGGGGTAGACCAAGGAGAAGATACCTGTATTCGGTTAAGAATGAGTTTGAAGTAATATGCTTAACATCAGAAGAGGCACCAATATTAGCACTGAACAGGGGATCATGGAGGAGTTTTATAAGGGGGACAACGCTCCAGATTGAACGCTGAAAGGCATAATCAGTCTTAAGTGATGATTATGATGATGATGATGATGATTATGATGATGATGATGATTGGTTAAAAATTACTCGTGCATCAGTTGACACGGGAGTGTTCTGCAATCCACTGCCAGAATGGACTACTCAACGTGAGTCAACGAACCACGCTAGTTTACTTCGTAACTACAAAATAAATAAACTCCCGTGTTATCGATGTTTCCGTTTCATATACTGTCAAAAGGAATTTAACGAAAGGTTCACTGGGTCACAGCGGCGCCATAAAGAGTGTCGATTTCAGAGCAGGCTGTTTTCTTATACCATTCGAACTACAAACATTAGTAGACTCAAATGTCACCGAAAAAGCATCGTACTGGTGCATGATCGAGCTATGAAGACAAGCAACATTGCGTCATACACGTTCTTGGTTTCAGTTCAGTGTGTACATATATTTCTTATGTTCTTTCTTAAAATGTTCCACGTCACACTGTTAATTTTCCTTAGTGTTAAGTCGGGAATTCTATTTCAAAACCTTGATTTTTCTGGAAAAGTCCTCTTTAGCTCCTAATACTTCTGTGAAAGTTTTACGTAGTCCCTTTCAGCCCTTTAAGGGAGATTGAGCCCTTTTTTGGTTTCATTTTTTCAGTTCTGAGAAAAAGCAGCCTACAAAGTAAATTCTGCGTAATGTCGGACGTTTTTTAGTATGGAAAGAAGACATTTGATGCAGATGTAAATTACTCGTGCATCAGTTGACAATGGAGTGTTCTGCAATCCACTGCCAGAATGGACTACTCAACGTGAGTCAACGAACCACGCTAGTTTACGTCGTAACTACAACCCTTTAAGGAAATAAGACATTTGATGCAGATGTAAGTGGGGTAGAGGAAAGACCTTTCTTATAAGAGTCCTATTGAGGAGAAGGATAGGGTAGCAGTCAGAATGGGTGTCATTGTCTGGGTGACAGATCTAGTTAAATTTGCGTTGGTAGAGTATGCAAATAGTGTAGATGAAGAATAGGTGGGACACACTACTCGAAACTGATTCACGTAGGAGAGTGTAAGGAGATGAAGAAGGCGAGGCGGAGTGCATAGTATTCAAATATTTAGGGAGAGATGATGATGATGTTTGGTTTGTGGGGTGCTCAACCACGGGGTCATCAGAGCCCGTACGAAGTCACAGCTTTTACACAGTCCAATTTTTACACAGTCCAATTTAGCCACTGTCACGAATGATCATGCTGATGAAGAAGTGATGGGGACAACACAAACACCCAGTAACTGGGCAGGGAAAATTCCCAACCCGGCTGGGAGTCGAACCTGGGACCCTGTGATCCAGAGGCAGTAACGCTAGCCACTAGACTACGAACTGCGGACTTTAGGAAGAGAGGGATATAACTTTGGTAGAGAGGATGTGCAGGCTACATTTGCTTATCACGGGATGGGTCAGGCGCGGAAAGATGCTGTCTCGCGTTCACCCACTTAGTAGATATGGTACCTTTGGTGCCTTGTGAGATGTTTAATTGTTGGGATTTCTATGTTAATTTCCTATAACGTGATATTTTAGTCTGTTAATGAGAGAGGCAGTTCGCTTTTCCTGTTACGCTTTTGGTTTAATTGGAGACAATGTCATTTTCAGAGAAGGAAATAGAGGTTAAGAGGAGACTGGATTATTGGAATAAAAAATTTGAAGAATCATGTTGAATGTGAATAAGACCACGACAGTGGCTATTAAAATGAGTAGGATACACACACTTTCTAAAATTGTAGTGGAAGGAGAGATGGCTGAAGAGTTTCAGTTATCTGTAAGTGTCATATCAAGTGTTGGAAGTGCCAAACAAGAAGTTTTAAACAGAGTAGCATAACGATTCAGCTTCTTACACCAAGTACGAAACGCCTGGAACAATGGAGTCACTCTAAAATCTAAACACACCATACAGAAAACGTATCTCCTGCGAATCATGATGTACAGTATGGAGACTTGTGACATAAATAAGAGAGTAAAGGGTCAAATACAAGCATATGAAATTAAGTTTCCTTTGTCGGCTCTACAACGAAACAGGAGAAACAGAGTTTTCAGGAAATATTATGTAAGGAGAGACAAGCAAGTGCCCTTGACTCTGGAAGACAGACAGAGTGCTGCATAATTGAAGTGGTGAGGTCAAGTGAGGTGAATTCACTCAACTCGAACTCCACATTAGTATTCTGAGATGATGGTACCAGAAAAAGACAAACTGGCCGCCCTAAGAAGAGACGTGCAAACCAGGATAAGGAAAATCGCAAGAAGAGAAGAGTAACGTGGACTGCAATGGAGAGAGAAAAGCCGTACCAGGACATAAACCAATGAAAGCATATCGTTCACAAAGTTCGTACGCAGATCGCTGGAAGGAAACCCAGATGATTATGAATTCGAGAGGATGGTCATAAATAGTTCGGAAGAAGTCATGCTGACTGAAGTTGTAGATGGTTCGTCCTCTACTTCGTACCTAGGTTTTTATACAGTTTATCTTGAGGAGTCACTGACTGTACTCCTAGATCAAACGACGACATGTACCTGAAGGGAAACTCTGAACTTTTTGAGTATACGGTAAAGGGCTAGTTAGGAAGGATGTCAGCGGCGCACTGGTGGAGATGGAAGGGAGGTGGTGGCTTGGGCATGTGGGCAGTTTAAGGAACAGATAGCAGTAGAGAGAAGACTGAGCCTTTCTGCACTCCTTCACAAGAAGGGAATATATGGGATTTGTTGTTCTTTGTGGCTGGAAAGAGTGGACGATTGGACAGTAACTACGCATCAAGGCCGACATAGTTTGGTGGGAAGGTCATAAGTCTAGAAAGAGACTCGAATTCTATACACAGCATTACGTTCTTTTCGACTTCAACGGATAAAATCTAACGGCCTTTCGGCTATCGTGCTGAAGGGATAGGAGGTGACTGAAGTAGAGAAGTCGGCCGTAATGCGAAAAGTGAGACACAAGCCACACTAGATAAGAGGAAGGGCTATGTGCTTATTTAGGTTTTCGTACAATAGGGGTATTAGCAACACAAACTGGGGAGAAGAGGTAACTGAGGGTTGTGAGACATCTACCTTTCTCATTAGAACACACAGCTTTTCCCCGTTAGAGTAATATAAAACAATTTGCAGGCCGGCTGCGGTGGTCTACCGGTTCTAGGCGCTCAGTCCGGAACTGCGCGACTGCTACGGTCGCAGGTTCGAATCCTGCCTCGGGCATGGATGTTTGTGATGTCCTTAGGTTAGTTAGGTTTAAGTAGTTCTAAGTTCTAGGGGACTGATGACCTTAGAAGTTAAGTCCCATAGTGCTCAGAGCCATTTTGAAAACAATTTGCAACCAGTAATACAGTTCAATACAAATAAAGAACTTTAATAGAAATCTAAAGATTGGCAAATAGCAAGTCACATATTGAGGAACAGCATTAACGGCTTCCCAAATAATGCAGGATAAGATGACTCAGTCTCCAAAATTCGAAAATGAAAGAAGAAAGAGACTGACAGGACAATAACACTAAAACTAGAACAACAAATTTAATTTGCATTAGACGAAACCAAAAAATTAGAGTTCAAATTGACTAAATGAACTGTTATAATAAAAATCAGTCGTCATGGTTCCAGAACAGAAAATTTAATCACACCAGACCCTCATGATCAAATCAAGAGAATACTTCGCTGTGCTCACAAGCTCCACAAAATGAAACTATAAAATAAGTATTATAATTAACACCATAGCCATCGTCATTTAGTCCACAATGAGTTTACCTTCTAGGTTCGAATGTATCATCAATTAACACACGTAAGATTTTGCCTCACCGAAAACTGTTACAGGGCCTGCCCAAGGTAATGTTACCCAGGAGATTCACAATTGGGCCTAATCAGACACACACAAAGTCAGTTAAATGCAGTGTAAGAAAGGGATCAGTCTTTGACAGACCTACTGCCCCAAATACATTATTTTTTTCTAACACCTGTTACATTTTCAGTAAAACAAGGTCGGCTGTATGATGGGCTGTCTTAAAACAACTTACACTGGTCCTTGAGAAGTGCTGCACGCAAGGTGCACACGCAGCCCCTGATACAGCCGAAAGTCGCAGATTTCCAGACACCAAGTCAACACCAGACGCCGTGTGGGACTGCATTATCGTGCTGTCAATCGGCAACCACCAGTCGACTCTTTAGGCAGCTCTAGAAGTCTGTGCTGTTCTATTACATCAAAACGCACTCTCTCGGACATCAAGATGAGAGTGCTTCCTCTTACTCTACCAACATGGGCCCACTATCACATGTGGTCTGCCTCTAACTGCCATTCATCTCCCAACGTGCGCACTCCCAACTCCACGGTTCTGCTGCTGGACAACCAGCTTTTGGACATCAAGGCAACAGTGCCTGGCCCATGGTCCTTGGATCTGGGCCGTCTGAATGTGACAGCTTGTTAACTGCAATGTGTCATAGTTGGCATCTGCTGCAAGACCAGGCAGCTACATGTCTAGCCATCAGTCTCAGAGATCAGCTACTCTGGGACGAAGACAAGACCAGATAGTGCATCGTCCATGCGTCTGAAGCCACTCGTGGAGGGATATCAGGCAGCTGCTACCCATGGACCTGCTGCTGGCTTCAATTGGTGGCTACTCCTGCAACGTTTGTCCCATTCGTCAACCGATGGTAGCTTTGAGGTTCCTAGCTTTGACGTTTTGGGGAATGGCTGCCATGGAACGGAGACATCATCAGCCCTGTCACAAAATGCTGAGTGGGGTAGAACGTAACTGTGCTGTGAGCCACTAAATCATGCCATAGTGTTTGTGAATGTGTTTGGAGAGGATCGGCTGAAATACATGCCTAAACAACGAACTGAGGCTGCTGGGACAGTAGGTGGAGGCATCATAGCAGGATTTGTGAGGTTAGGAAAAATTAGGATTAGTGAGTTTTTCCTGAGACCATGTTCGTATTCTGGGTGGAGGATAATAGTAGAGACCTGGGGAACATTGTTTAAGGAATTATGTGGCCATTGTTCCCAATGTCATCATATGAAACAATCGTGATAACGCACAGTGTTACGTTGGCTGTGAAGTACATGTTGTATCTAAAGCTGTAGATGGTGTGTTAAGCTCTGTTTGTAGGATGTTGTCTTGTAGATAAAAATTACTGGTGCATTTACTGACTGTTGAAAATTAAGAGTAATCAAAGTGATATACATATGAGACTGTGAATCTATTGTAGAGCTAAGATGAAAAAAGGTTTATTTTTCTGAAGGTGTCAGTCAAAGTACTATTATAGTGTAAATGTGGATAGTAAGCAAAAGGTTGTTGGTAGAAATATGGCGATTTAATTTTTTTTACTCGTATGAGTTTATGAGGAGCATGATGTTGCTGTTGGGGCAACTTTGGTATTTCCATAATCGTGCGTTACGCTTACATTTCCTGAAAATAAATAATGTGGGGCCACAGTCATAATATAATTCTTTAAAGCGAGTACCACCATTACACTGTTGTTTAGTTACAGTGTTACATTACACTTACACAATCATGATTTCGGCTTCAAAGTGCCATTATCAAGTGTTTTAAAGCACTTCGGCTTCAAAGTGCCATTATCAAGTGTTTTAAAACATTTGATAATGGCATTTTGAAACCGAAATCGTGATTGTGTAAGTGTAATGTAACACGGTAAATTAACAACAGTCTAATGGCGGTACTGACTTTAAGGAAATAATGTACCATGGACATATTGCTGGATGATAGTGTGATTCCTTGCGTTGTTGTGGCAGGTCTGGTAAAGGGGCTGCAAGTGTCGGGTGATCGCTGCGAAGGACGCGGAGATACTGTGTGCTCCTGTGAGACAGCGTTATAACTACCAGGAAGAGTCTGAAAGGGGCACATTGTGAGTCTCCTCTTACTGACTGGCCGAATACTGCCATATCCAGTTTCCTGAGGTATTCAGTTATGATGGTGACCCGATGTTGAACTGCTTGTGAACGTGAAGGTAGGCACAGGCGCCGGCCAGTGTGGCCGAGCGGTTCTAGGCGCTTCAGTCTGGAACCGCGAGACCGCTACGGTTGCAGGTTCGAATCGTGCCTCGGGCATGGATGTGTGTGATGTCCTTAGGTTGGTTACGTTTAAGTAGTTCTAAGTTCTAGGGGACTGATGTCCTCAGATGTTAAGTCCCATAGTGCTCAGAGCCATTTGTGGGCACAGGCACATTCACCATTAAAGTTTCGGTCGATCACCATAACAGAGGACCGGTGAGTTGTGTACCAAGCATATCTCAACCCCTTCACATTTGTGGCTGCCATCCGAGAATAAGTAATGGGCTCCTTAAAACATTCTGTATTATCCATCACCACTGGTGGGAGTCTGAAATCAGCCGGACCAGAGATCCTGTGGGCTGCTATTAACATCGCAACAAAAATAGGTGCGTTTGGAGCAGCACTATGGTTGGTGTGAGTGAACCGCTGGTGAATGGTATCGCACTATGTTCAGGGATGAATCATCTGCGAGTATGGTGCTGACCTGGCGAGAGGTCCCTTTCTCGCAGAGAAACACAAGGCTAATTCAAAAGCCAAGATCGCTTAGATACTGTTTAGGGAAGAGAGATAAAGCATTCCGTCATCAGGCCACGAGTGGTCTACCGGGTCCCTCAAGGAATTTTTATTGTCTATAGTAAAACTTACGGTCACCAACAATCTTTATTTTACAACTGTTGTTCCCCACTTTAGCCCATATAAACAGATACTCGTCAGCATTCAGCTTCTTCTTTCTTCTTGTAGACAAGGTAAAGTAATCCAGTTAATCCAGTAAACAGTATTTAAGCGATCTTGGCTTTTTAATTATTTCTACAACAGAGTGATCGACCCATCACATACTATGTGTTCACTGCAAAACAAAGGGCTGTTACTCCTGGCGCTATCGTGAGAGGGGGAGGGTGAGAGGGGGGGGGGGCACTTTTGGTGTGGTGGGACTCCAGGTCACAGCTGGTAGTGACTGGGAAAACTATGATGGCACAATGGTACCTCACAGACATCCTGTGTCTTCATATGTTACCTGCCACGTGACTGTATCGTCGTGTTACTTCTCAACAGGACAGTACATGTTCCCATTTGGCACGATTATCTGTAAATTACCTCCGCGACACTGAGGCTATCCAGCTCGCGAGACTTTTCCCCAATAGAAAATATGTGAGACCAGCTTGGACGTCAGCTTCGTCTCATTTCCGATATCAAGGACAACAAATCCAACAGCTGTGGGCCAAACTGTCTTTCTGGCATATAACAGATTTATGACATTTAGCAGACACGTTTCATCTTTTTCTATCATAACGTCAATAGAATGAAGTATCCATTAGTGAATGCCAGTGCCATCTGACTGACAAATTCCAGTTCTCGTTCCCTGCGTGCGGGCTGCTTCAGATCTAAATATCGAAGTTGATACACAAGAGCCCTCTAGGTTACAAGTGGCGCAACACGGTGTATGAGCAGCGCTAGCACTGACTAGGCGGCGTTGTTAGCATGCTTTTCCATTGTGAGAATTATCAAATGTCACAGCATTTAGCTTGTTTTGCTGTTATCAGAACTACCCAGTGTCAAATATAAAATTCCTGTTGTGGACTGACAAGACAGCCAGTCCACAGTGACGGGTAACCGAAAGGCACGCGCTTAAACTCACGCAGGCTGGCGTGAGGTCTGAAACAGGATACGTAATGAATGCTATAAAGAAAAGTACGTAGCTTCTGGAATACTTAACTTTAATCCACAATTGGTGAACATTGGTCTTGTTGATACAGTATTATCATCTCAATATAACTTGGTGATGGCGCCTTGCTAGGTCGTAGCAATTGACTTAGCTGAAGGCTATGCTAACTATCGTCTCGGCAAATGAGAGTGTAATTCTCAGTGAACCTTTCCTAGCTACGGCGGCTGTACAACTGGGGCGAGTGCTAGTACGTCTCTCTAGACCTGCCGTGTGGTGGCGCTCGGTCTGCAATCACTGATAGTGGCGACACGCGGGTCCGTCGTATACTAGCGGACCGCGGCCGATTTAAAAGGCTACCACCTAGCAAGTGTGGTGTCTGGCGGTGACACCACAAATCCCCTTACAGATAATGATAGTTTAAATATTTCTGATACTGGTAAATATTATAGTGAGGTGACAAGTGTCATGGTACAGCGATATGCACATATACAGGTGACGAAAGTATTGTTTACAGAAGGTATGAAACGCTAGTCTGTTATTTGTACTCAGGTGATTCATGTAAAACGTTTCTCGCGTGATTATGGACCCACAACCGGAATTTACAGACTTTGAACGAGGAATGGTAGTTGGAGCTAGATGCATAAGACTTTCATTTCGGAAATACCGGGTGATCAAAAAGTAATCGGAAATACCGGGTGATCAAAAAGTATGTATAAATTTGAAAACTGAATAAATCACAGAATAATGTAGATAGAGAGGTACAAATTGACACACCTGCTTGGAATGATATGGGGTTTTATTAGAACAAAAAAATATACAAAAGTTCGAAAAAAGGTCCGACAGATGGCGCTTCATCTGATCAGAATAGCATTAATTAGCATAACAAAGTAAGACAAAGCAAAGATGATGTTCTTTACAGGAAATGGTCAATATGTCAACCATCATTCCTCAACAATAGCTGTAGTTGAAGAATATTGTGAACAGCACTGTAAAGAATGTCCGGAGTAATGGTGAGGCAATGGCGTCGGATGTTGTCTTTCAGCATCCCTAGAGATGTCGGTCGATCACGATACACTTGCGACTTCAGGTAACCCCAAAGCCAATAATCGCACAGACTGAGGTCTGGGGACCTGGGAGGCCAAGCATGACGAAAATGGTGGATGAGCACACGATCATCAGCAAACGACGCTCGCAAGAGATCTTTCACGCGTCTAGCAATATAGGGTGGAGCGCCATCCCGCATAAACATCGTACGTTCCAGCAGGTGTTTCTCAGCCAGGCCGGGGATGATGCGATTCTGTAACATATCGGCGTACCTCTCACCCGTGACGGAAGTAGTTACAAAACCAGAATCGCGCATTTCCCCGACGAAAAACGGCCCGATAACGGTAGATGTGGTAAATCCAACCAATACCGTGACTTTCTTGTCGTGCAATGGAGTTTCCACGACGGTTCTAGGATTTTCGGTAGCCCAAATTCAGCAGTTGTGGGCGTTAACAGACCCTCGGAGCGTGAAATGAGCTTCGTCGGTTCTCAACACGTTACTCAACCAATCGTCATCTTTCGCCATCTTTAGAAACGCCCACACCGCAAATGCCCACCGCTTCACCAAATCGCCAGGTAACAGTTCATGATGCCGATGGATTTTGTACGGATAGCATCGGAGGGTACGCCTCAGTGCCAACCAAACAGTAGTGTATGGAATGCTGGTGCGAGGTGTGACTGCAAGAGCACTGACTTCCCCGTGCATAGGCGAACCCGATACAGTTTTCATTTCTTCCCGAACTGTCTCAGCAACATTACGCCTTGTGCTCGGTCGGCCACTACTGGGTCTATCGTCCAAACAACCCGTGGCTTCCAATTTCGAAATCATTCTCGCCACAGCTGCACTTGCCAAAGGACCTGTAACTGCTCGAATCCCCTTCCTATGGCGATGGGATCGTAACGCTGAACTAGCACATTCCCAATTCTGATAATACAGCTTCACTAAAAGCGCCTTTTCAGGTAACGTCAACATGCTGCGACTGCTGGCGCATCTGATTATCTCTCTCATTACAGATCCTTTTATACACGATTGTCATGCGCAGTCATTGACGTCTTGCTGTCCAGCGCCATCTGTCGGACATTTTGTGGACTTTGTTTTTTTTGGTTCTAATAAAACCCCATGTCATTCCAAGCATGTGTGTCAATTTTTACCCCTCTATCTACATTATTCCGTGGTTTATTGGGTTTTCAAATTTATACTGAGTTTTTGATCACCCGGTAGTGAGGGAATTCAGTCTTCCGAGATCAACAGTGTGATGAATGTGTCAAGAATACAGAATTTCAGGCGTTGCCTCTCACCATAGACATCGCAGTGGCCAACAGCCTTCACGTAACGACCAGGAGCGGTGGTGTTCACGTAGAGTTCTCAGTGCCTACAGACAAGCAACACTGCGTGAAATAAGCGCAGAAATCAATGTGAGACGTACGACGAACGTATCCGTTAGCACAGTTCGGAGGAATTTGGTGTTAATGGGCTATTGCAGCAGACGCCCGACGCGAGTACCTATGCTAATAGCACAACATCGCCTGCAGCGCCTCTCCTGGGCTAATGCCCATATTGCTTTAGCCCTGTACGACAGGAAAAAGTGGCCTGGTCAGATGAGTCCCAATTTTACTTGGTTTACACAGAGTACGTGAGGGAACTGGCCCCCTTCTTGCAGCGGTGTACCGCAGTTCTCTAGAAGACCATAACGTTCCAAATGATTGGAAAAGGGCACAGATCATCCCCATTTTCAAGAAGGGACGTCGAACAGATGTGCAGAACTACAGATGTATATCTCTAACGTCGATCAGTTATAGAATTTTGGCACACGTATTATGTTCGAGTATAATGACTTTTCTGGAGACTAGAAATCTACTCTGCAGGAATCAGCATGTGTTTAGAAAAAGACGATCGTGTTAAACCCAGCTCGCGCTATTCGTCCACGAGACTCAGAGGGCCATAGACACGGGTTCCCAGGTAGATGCCGTGTTTCTTGACTTCGGCAAGGCATTCGATACAGTTCCCCACAGTCGTTTAATGAAGAAAGTAAGAGCATATGGACTATCAGCCCAAGTGTGTGATTGGATTGAAGAGTTCCTAGATAACACAACGCAGCATGTCATTCTCAATGGAGAGATGTCTTCCGAAGTAAGAGTGATTTCAGGTGTGCCGCAGGGGAGTGTCGTAGGACCGTTGCTATTCACAATATACATAAATGACCTTGTAGTTGACATCGGAAGTTCACTGAGGCTTTTTGCGGATCATGCTATGGTATATCGAGAGGTTGTAACAATGGAAATTTGTACTGAAATGCAGGATGATCTGCAACGAATTGACGCATGGTGCAGGGAATGGCAACTGAATCTCAATGTAGACAAGTGTAATGTGCTGCGAATACATAGATTGAAAGATCCTTTTTCATTTAGCTACAATACAGCAGGTCAGCAATTGGAAGCAGTTAATTCTATAAATTATCTAGGTGCAGGCATTACGAGAGATTTAAAACGGAATGACTATATAAAATTAATCGTCGGTAAAGCAGATGCCAGACTGAAATTCGTTGGAAGAATCCTAAGGAAATGCAATCCGAAATCAATACTCCTCGCCGTTGTTGGAACCGTACCAGATAGGGTTGATAGAACAGACAGAGAAGATTCAGCGGAGAGCAGCGCGCTTCGTTACAGGATCATTTAGTAATCGCGAAAGCGATACGGAGATGATACATAAACAGCAGTGGAAGACTCTGCAAGAGAGACGCTCAGTAGCTCTGTACGGGCTTTTGTTGAAGTTTCGAGAACATACCTTCACCGAGGAGTCTAGCAGTATATTTCTCCCTCCTACGTATATCTAGCGAAGAGACCATGAGGATATAACCAGAGAGATTAGAGCCCACGCAGAGGCATACTGACAATGTTTCTTTCCACGAACAATACGAGACTGGAATAGAAGGGAGAACCGATAGATGTACTCTAAGTACCCTCCGCCACACACTGTCAGGTGGCTTATGGAGTATGGATGTAGATGTAGATGCAGATGTAGAAGAGCTGATGGTAGGGTTCGAGTGTGGAGCACACCCTACGAAGCAGTGGAGCCAAGTCGTCAACAACGCACTGTGCAAACTGGAGGTGGCTTCATAATTGTGCGAGATGTATTTACAAGGAGTAGACTGGGTCATCTGGTCAAACTGTACTGATCGTTGACTGGAAATGATTATGTTCGGCTATTTGGAGACCATTTTCAGCAATTCATGGACTTCATGTTTCCAAACAACGATGGGATTTTTACGGATCACACTGCGCCTTGTCATTATTCGAAATTGGTTTGAGAAACAGTCTCGAGAGTTCGAGCAAATGATTTGGCCATCCGGATCGACCAATATGAATGTCATCGAACTTTTATGGAACATAATCCAGAGGTCAGTTTCTGCACAGAACCCTGCACCGCAACACTTTCGCAATTATGGACAACTATAGAGGCAGCATGGCTCATTATTTCTGCAGGGGACCTCCAAGTAATTTTTGGGTCCATGCCACGTCGTGTTGCTGCACTACGCCGGCGAAAAGGAGTTTCGTCAGGATATTACTTAGAATCCCATGACTTTTGTCACCTCAGTGTAAAAAGTGAGAGAGAGAGAGAGAGAGAGAGAGAGAGAAAGTGCGAAGCATTGTATTTTCTGTAAACAGATTAAAAAGAGATAGACTGCTGTCAGTGGCAACACCTTCAAAGTAGTAAAGACTTGGAGATTTTATCAGAACACGCACACCGGCGATCTGCGTTATATTCAGTAATTATTGAAAATTTTGGAAATTTGTGGTAAGTTCTATGGGACTAAACGGTTGAGGTCATCGGTCTCTAGGCTTACACACTACTTAATCTAACTGAAACTAACTTACGCTAAGGAAACACACACACACACACACACACACACACACACACACACACACACGCACACACACACACAGACATACCCAAGGGAGGACTCGAACCTCCGACGGGAGAAGCCGCGCGAACCATGGCAAGCCGCCCAGACCACACGGCTACCCCACGCGGCTGAGTAATTATGTACCAGTGAAGTGAAAGGGCAGTAAAAGAAATAAAAACTGTCTCAATGTAAAATATTTCACAATTAATTTTTGTGTGGTAGCAACTGAAACTTTTAGCCAGTTACCTACGTGTATTGTGTCGTTGTTAAATGTTAAACACGGAAGGAGAATGCGAGCTGTACCAAAGACAGAGGATGAAATCTACCTTAGTTCAGCTAAAGAATTGTTCCAAGGTACAGTGCATTAAACTGTGTGGTGTAAAATGTGAAAAGTTGTGCTTTAGCATGTGGACGTTAAGATCAAGAGGGTCTATGGAATTAATGATCGAAAATAACATATGCCAGATAACCATTCACTGTAAAACTTCGTTTCCGCTACGACGATAGAGTAATACTTTTCGATTCTCTTTTAAATTAATGAAACGACTGCCGAATATAGAACACACTGCTATTACCTGTTATTCTAACTGAAATCTAATGCGAATTCTTACTGCGTTATAGTCACAGAATGAACTTAGAAGTGCTACAAGAGGAAAGTAAATAAATCATTGAACTTTTTTCAATAATTGGTCAGGTTGCTTTGCCTTCCCGCTGTAGTGATACATGACTGCAACTTAAAAGAATCTATAAGTTAGACAGATTATGAGCCATAAAGGTAAATCCTGAAACCCACCAAATGTTTTACCAACAAAAGTAGATAATAGTAGTTTTGCCTTGGACGCTGACATATGAAAGGGATATACACACAAACAAGCAAACTATAAGAGGTGATAAAATCCTACTCCCCTTTCCTAATCCCATAAACATTTTTGTAAATCTTAAACACGCTGTAAATTTGACGATCATAACTTCATTGTTTCCCTAAATTCTCCCCTGTCGCAGATACTCGCCGCGTTTATACCAACATGTGCCCCCTTGGCTTATTTTCTCAGCCTCTACATACGGAAATTTTTTATTCCTTATCTCTCTTTGAAACCACAGGGAAAACATTTTTCCAGAGTAGCTGCTATACCCGTAGCCTTCATATTCTCTCCTTCGGTCAGGTCTTTAATACCACTCGCCGCCTCCTTTGTTACTACTATATAGCCACACCTCCGCTCCATTATGTTCCAGCACTCACTTATCAGTCACGCTTTCCAGCCTAACAGCACCACCTACCCCTTCGTCACTCTCTCAGACATAGCACTGCTTTCTACAATTTTATTGCTCATATCTGCATCCTCCTTTGCAACCCTCACAGCATTTGTTGGGAAATGACTATGAGATTTGGTTAAAGCAGCGTCTTAACTACGCTGTACCAAGGTCTTTCCGTAGCTGAGAGTTACCTGTTGCACAATTACCGTGCTTAATATTACCTACCTGACTCTGACTGTTAAATCGTCTGAAGTTCCATATACACAGAAAAAAATAAGAAGTCAGTAATGGGTTGATCCGCGTATGGCCCTTATGCAAGCAGTTACTCGGCGTATCATTGATTTTTAGTTTTTAGATGGCCTCGTGAGGGATATCGTGCCGAATTCTATCCCACTGGCACATTCCACTGTCAGCATCCGAAGATGGTTAGAAGGACCTCTCCATAAGGCTCAAAACGTTATTAGTTGGAGGAAAGTCCAGCGACCCTTCTGGCCATGGTACGGTTTGGCAAGAACGTTCACAAGAAGTTGAAGCTCTCGAAGTGTGTGGCCGGGAATTATTTTGCTGAAATGAAAGCCAAGGATGGCTTGCTATTAAGGGCAACAAAACTTGGCGTGGAATATCTTCGACGTACCACTGTGTTATCAGGGTGCCACGAATGACAACCAAAGCGGTCCTGCTATGAAATACTAGTAAATGGCACGACAGACTGTTACTCCCGAGTGTCGGGCTGTATGGTGGCTGACAGATTGGTATCTCATCACAATCCGGGATTTCTCCGTACACTTCACTGCTCTTCGAGGTCTGGTGTCTCATTTACTGCAGTACAATTGTTATCGGTGATGAATTCCCGCCTCGAACTGAGCCCTGATGTCCAGTGAACACACGTCTGGAGACGCCATGGACAGCGATGAGACGCCAACCAATTACCAGCCACACGGCCAGACCACTTTGATGACAGACCCGTACCGGGCCTACATTTTGGCCAGATAGGACTAATGCCCTCCCGTAGCCAGCGAACGTTTCTACTGTTTGTCTTAGTGCTTGCCAAGCCCTACCTTAGAAAGCAAGATCGTTGGATCTCCCAAAAGTTAAGAAAATTTTTAGCATTATGGACAGGACGCTCCAACGATATAGCGCGCCAGATTGGACAGAATTCGACCCGATGTCTCTTACGGGACCATTCTAAATCTCTATCAATCAATGCTCAGTCGAAAAACTGCTTGCATAAAGCCCGGTCGTGGACCAACGAGTTATTACTTCCCTCACCTTGTGGTGCTCTTGTTCTTGAATAATTTATCCAGTTCTTCTGAAATCGATATCCTTAGTTTTTCTGTACATATACATGTACATAACGTCTACCAAGTACTTTCACCTCAATCTGTCCGCTGGCATTCGTCTGCAATTACACCCACAATCATTCAAATCGAAAGATCATCCATGTTTGGGACTTGTGGTTATGGGAACATGTTGTGCTGATACCAGTTGTAATTGAAATGAACGTAAACACGCAATTTATGTTCTCAGCGTTATCTTCCTCCCTGAGACACACCAGCAAATGCAGGCAGACTTTGCAGGCAAATTTGATACAGCATTTTATAGTCGCCTAGTCGTAGATATTGCTATAATCGCACTATTTCACTCCCATTTACGGAGCATGTTAGCACTTGATGTTAGGTTGGCGCCATTAGAATGCATTGTGGTAATCGCTGCTGCTTGCTGGATCGCTGCTGTGTCTCGATGCTGATGCTGGCTCTAAATCTGGTTGTCTAGGGGTAAAATGATGTGCTTTTGATGATAAATAACGAGCGGAACCAACAAATATTCAAACTTCAAATATTTATTACTCTGGTGGCCATCTCAATTCCACTGTCCACCAAAGACAATGACACAACACAAAGTAGTACTTCCTTTAATAGGTTCCGTTACAAGCAGCACAACAAAGTTATATGAGGCCTACCATGCATGTTGGTTATCATGTAGCCCATATGCACACAAGTTGATTACGTTAAGTTCCTGAATGCAGGTGCTCGTTATTACTTGATGTACTAAGTGAGTACATAGTGAATTACCTTACTTGTCGTGCTACTTTACAGTAATGTATGTTTCCTTTTATACGTTCGTCTTCTCTGATTACATTTCTCTTTACGGCAACGGTTTTTATTTGTTTCACAGTAGCTTCATAAGAAATAAGAGTCACAGGTATTATATTTTGTCGATTTACGTAAATGTAGATCTCGATTGTAGTTTGGTTACGATGCTTATTACCATATAGTTGACATTTTAGAATGAGAAGTGAATCTTTAAACTGTGTCACCCCAAACGAAACGTGTTACAATTTCTTTTTCCAGGCGTTCCATATACGAAGATATTCCAGGAAGTAACGAACGTTAGGAGAGAATAAAATCTCCAGAAATACCTTATATTATCAAATGACATCAAACTAAAGAAATTGAACCTTAGCTTATTTCTGCGCATTTAAACTGTTTTATTTAAACATTTGCCAAATTTTCCGACGAAATTTAGAATCCACATGTCGCAGTCGCCTGCTCTCAGTCCATTTACCCATTTCATTGCGGTCTTCGCCTCTGCATATCTTCCGTTACGTTTTTTGCACAAGAACTCTTTAGACACTGTGCATAGGTGTATTGCATTATTTCATTCCTTGCTTGCTACTTCGATTAATCTTTGATAAATGAAGAAAGTCGAATTTTGTATGTTCATTGTTGAATATTTCACATTACTTCCTTCGTTCATTACTGTATCATTATATATTTCCTTTAGTTAATAAATATTACGAGCATAGAGAAAGGAGTTAACACCAGTAACCCCGTCTTCTTCGCAGTTCGTTTTAAACAATACCACAATGCACCAGAATAAACTTCTTCGACAGGTACTCAAAAAAACTGAGTCAAGATGTCGAGCAAACCATAGATGGTTGACAGAGGCCTAGTAACTGCGCTAATGCGAAACAGATCTTTACGTGATGAACTGTACTTGAACGATTTCTAAATTTTGGTTACATTCGTGACTCGATCCCAAGTTAATCATGATCATAAGTAAATATGATATAGATGATAGTGGGTTTGAAAATCAGCTGCAATCGGTGAACAGAGGTAAGGCAGCTGGACCTGTTTCAATACATTAAAGATTCTACACAGAGCAGCAGTGAACTGCGGGTTTGCTGGAGGTGCGAAGCATTTCAGGCTATTGGAAAAATACGAGATCCGTTAAGCAGAGTCACCAACCACCTATATCGCTGACGTCTGTATAATGCAGAACTTCGGATCACGTTTCATGCTCGTTATGCTTGCTTACAGCGACATTTCTGAAGACTGGAAATCTTCTCTGTAGGAATCAACACAGATACCAGAAGAAACGATCGTGTGAAGGCCAGCTCACTCGGTTCGACAGTGAGCTCCACAAGTGAGTATACATCTGTGCTAAGTTTGATGTGTTTCTTGACTTCCTGAAGGTCTCAGTAAGTTTCCGTACGGTCACCTAACTGTTCTAATAGCAGCTCACTGGATATCAGACAAGTTTTGTCTCTATACTTAAGAGTTCCTAGAAAACACTGCACACCATCTTATTTTTAATGGAGAGAAACATTCACACGCAAAAGTAATTTCGTGCGTACCCCAAAGAAGTGTAAAAGGAGCATTTTTTTTTTTTTTTTTACAATACATGTATACGACTCAGTAAGTAATTTCGGAAATTTCATGAGGCTTTTCTCAATTTATGTTGTTATATGCAGAGAAATGGCTTCGCTAGTAGCTTTTGCGTCGTGTCGGATAGATGATTGGCGCAGATGCTCGCAGCTGACTCTATGTATCGTATTGTGCATAAATATGCAGGAAGATCAATTACTTTTTGATCAGACGATTGAAAAACTATCAGTGGAAGCCATCACATACATTAAATATCTGAGAGTACGCGGACTGTACGATTTAATGTGGAACGACCAGACATAGAAGCAATCGGAGATACGGCAGATGCAACAGCGAGATTAATTTTACGAAACCTCAGGAAGTGCAATCTGTTCACGAAGGAGGCAGCTTACAAGCTGCTATCAAGATTATTTTACATCATCGTTTACGAAGGGGCGGGGGAGGGGGGATAAGGGGACAATACAATTCTTCTGAGACAAAACTGTAAATAAAACAATTGTTGTTATACGTCACACAGAGCAATACAGAATGGCAGTTACTAAAGTAAACTAATGTTTATTAAAGATTTGAAGCAACTATTGAGATGTATTAGAATTAAGGACCGCAGGTATACAGTCACTTTGCATACGGCCGCGGTAGTCTAGCGGTTCTTGGCGCACAGTCCGGAACCGCGCGACTGCTACGGTCGCAGGTTCGAATCCTGCCTCGGGCATGGATATGTGTGATGTCCTTAGGTTAGTTAGGTTTAAGTAGTTCTAAGTTCTAGGGGACTGATGACCACAGTAGTTAAGTGCCATAGTGCTCAGAGCCAGCCACTTTGCATACACAACAGGATATTAAAACTTTCAATAACCGACAAATTTAATCTTTTCAAATGACTTGTCCTAACACTGATTTTTCCAGCAAAAACTGTGTTCCTTGTATGGTTTTTGAACGCTGATTTTTGCACTTTATGCATCTTAATCTTGTTTTCACTATTCATTTGTCGGTCACATTGAACGTCATCTTCTTGCATTCAATTTGGTAGGCTCTTCTGTGGTACCTTCAGTGCAATGTGCATTATTTACTTCAATTGCAATTGCTCTTACATATTCCGTCTATAGTCCAATTGGATTTCCTGCACGTTCTTCTACGTGTGGTCCCGCTAACTTCAGGATAATTTCCTGAGGAAAATGCTTTCTTCCTCTTGTGGAATCTTTCTGTCAATGTGTATATTTTTGTAACTACATATTACATGCATTGAGAGCTGCAGTATCCATTATTTCGTTGAATATTGAGTATGGCCTTCGATCTGTTATACATACACAGTTGTATATTCTTGTCGTCATATCATCGATATCTACTACCCCTTCAGTCTCAATATAGTGAGCAATTATGGTAAGCGTGTTGTTTGCTTGTTCTTCTTTAGCAGGATCATCATGGTGTTGGCCTGAAAGCAGGTTAATACACTTCTTTTCCTTTGGATCGTATGACATAGCAGTCATCTTTCTTCTCAATCGAAACGATGAAGATTTTTGTTTTCTTTTGTAGCATTAGACAAAAGCTCTTGTGCTATTTCTCTTTTTTTTACACTTAATCGAGTTGCAACTAACATTAAGTTGTGATGCAAAAATTTTTCAGCTACAAATATGGAAGTAAAATAATTATCTCAAGAGATTCCACTTCCGGACTAAAAATTTGGTTCGATCATATCTAATACATCATGTTGCCCTACATTTTCTTCTCTCTTGTTGTGTTTCATGTCCGTATATACTTCAAGATTACATACATATCCGTTTTTACCATCTGCAAATACCAAAAATTTGTATTCTCTGCTTCTTGGTTTCAGTTTCATGCATACTTGAAGCGGCCACGGAAAGTTGCCAGTCGTTCGTCAGCAGTTAAATAAGGATTACAGCTGTAACTACTCCCATTTACCACAAAAATATCAAAAACATCTCTCACTACCTGAAATTGCCATTTGTATCTGGGATTCTGAAGGCCATGGACGTCCCCAGGAATCACTGATCTGCTGAATTTGAGAAAGTGTTACTTCCCAAATAATAATTTTAACAGGAAAAACTAATTCTATCTCAAAAGACTGAACATTAGTCACTTAGTACTCGAAGGTAGATTGTTTGATACATAAACGGTATGCATATTTCAACCGTATATGCAATCTTTTGATATTATTAAGTTAATATGGACGCTACAATATTTAATAAACAACCTGAAATTGTATCATCATATAATTACATTGAAAGTTACCAGTCCTTATTGAAATATAGGGTAAAAACATTCACAAAAAACTCTTAGTAAAGTTCGGCTGACACTGAAATTAAAACTCGGTTGCAGAAAAATTCAGAATGACTGAGAAAAACGTGTTGTACATCAACGAAAACAACCGAAGGAAAGACATCTCAAACTTCCACAAAGTGAAGAAACAAGAAATAAACTTTACGTAACACTTATTCAACTTTGATGACATCTATAACACTGTTTGCTTACGAAGCTTCACATCTGTTCATTTTAATTGATTCCCTGAATTGGAACACTCCATTTCTTTTACGAAACTGAAGTTGAAAAATAAACGTCTTAAGATATACATTTTTTTTTTTTGGTTGGAAGAAGTATAACGGAGAGACAACATTGAACTTCATCAATGCGGCAGATCTCACAAAACTGTCACATTTGTATGCAGTCATTCCTATTGTTCTGCAGGATTCGTAGCTCTACGACTGCATTTGGGGCTGTGTCTTACCCCATAGAGGTAAAGAGCAGGACCTCGTTTCGATTTTGAAATTTCACTGTTTCATTCTACCTCCACTCTATCGCAGAAGACGGTGTTATCTGTTTTTCGAATGACCTATTTAGGTATCAGCAGTAGCTCTGCTGTGTAAAGCTGAATGTTTGTTCAGCAACTCATCACAAATCTTCTTCGCCAATCGAAAACAGTATACTACTGTTGTGGTTGCTGTATGAGGAAGTGACAGAGAAAAATCGAGGACAGTATTTCGGCACAGTTCTGAAATGTTTCGCAACCTTTTTGACTGCAGAACAGTGTTGAAATCGCCACCGGATCTAGGATTCGACATAATTTCCCTCGGCCATTTTCACAACGAAAAAATTCAAGATGTACAGTATATTGATTACTAAAGTCACAGAAGTTCTCGTCGTGCTCAATAATGTTAAACTTACAGCTCAGTAGAGTCACTGAGAAAAATGTGTAAGAAATCTATAATAAGTAAAAAGTCTTTATCCAGGCTCCAGGAGGGGAAAAGTGTGCCACCTCCCCCCCCCCCCCCAAACCCGCCTTGCGGTCGGCTATGGTTTTGTCATCAAACCTCATTGTTGAAATATGGTACGTGACATGACATTCGTGATAAATGGATTTCTATAAAGCTGAGTGGGTGGTCCCATCACTCGGAAACGATAGTGTAATTTCCATGAGCGTTTCCTGCTGCCAGGAGAATGGAAATAAACGCCAGCTCCTCATTTGTCATGTTGTTCCACTCCTTAGGTTGTTTTGGGTGCTGTTGGCATTTTTCACTAATATGCCTACATGTAATATCAAAAAAGTTTTCAAGAAGAAAGAGAGGAAATATAATTACTGCTTTTATTAGACTAGACTCGTGTGAAAGAATATTTTAAATTGCAGTTCTTCGTTAACGGAAGGGTATAGAATGCCATGCTAGACCACTTCTAGATTCGAATACCTGCAGGATTTGGACGCTGATAACCTCGCCTTTGAGCGCCCGTAAGTTCCTCTTCTGGAAGAGTGGGGTCCTCGTCTTTGTTGATGTCATCTAATAAATTATCTGTCCCCGGTTGGCCTCTGTATATGCCTCTCATTTCTACGATATCACATTCATTAACATCAAAGTTAACCTTTTGACCTCCATCATACCACAAATTTTACGTATCATAATCACCGTCAAGAGATCATCTGAATTATGTTATACAGGAGTATTCGTTTCACACACCCGCAGACTGTAACGCTTGTCCAAACTTATGCGCTGATCAAAATAAGAATGCCACAGATCGAAAGAGCAACAAAGAAACGTTATAAAGTCATTGTTGTCAATGTTTTCTACGCCCAGCGATGAAAATCCAAGTACAATTTGAAAACAATATTGATGACAATATAACTTCCATTGCTTCTGTCTGTTGTAACAAGGATATAAATGAAATTATGTTTGCCACAAATTTCATATCAAACACTACGAAGGGGAGTAACAAGAAAGTCGCAAATGAAGAATGGATTATCAATGAAAAATGGAAATAGGATATTTAGATATGGTAAGTGAAAAACGCTAATAGATATATAATGAACAAATGCAGAGACTTCGGAATTGTAAGTACAAATATACGCGAAATACGGTAACTGGCTTAATTCCATTACCTCTATGTGTATCAGAAGGATTAATAGAGTAAATGAAAAAATCCAAAGAAGAGCTACACGGTTCCTAACACGATCGTTTAGTGAGCGCGAATGCGTCATGGAGATGCTCTGCCCACTCCAGTCGCCGACGCTAGGGTTAGTGCATTCCTGTGTGGTTTACTAATAACATTCCGAGAGCGTACGTTCTCAGAAGAGTCAGTCAGTAAGTTATTTCCCATGCAAATTAGGTGAAAAGATTCATGAGAGTAAAGGCTCGAGAGATTCAAGTTGGCACTGAGGCTTGGTGACATTTCTTTTCTTTTCGAAGACTACATACAACTGAAACAGGAAAGGGGAGGGAAGTGATGGTGAGATACAAATTATGCTCCGTCACGCACCTTAAGGTAGATTGCGGAGTATAAATGTGGACGTAGTAGATACACTGAGGTTCTGAAACACCGCTAGACACACAACCTTCAACATAAATGCAGGTGCTAGTCTGGTCTGCATTTTGCGCTGTTACATTTAATCACGAACGGCACCTGTGGAAGGCCCTCAGAACGTTGCACGTGTTAGTCGCGGTCAGAACATTGTTCTGTTTGGTTCTGAATGCGTTGCGTCGGAGGTAAATTAATTAGAATTTGGGCAAATTGTTGGTGGTCGTGGGGTTCGTACGTCCGTACCCAAAGTAGCCGCAATGTGTTTCAAGAGGCACCCTATCGAAGATATACAGGGTGGTCAGATGCCATTAGTGTTTGCGCAGAAGATAGCGTGAGAGACTGTTCAGCCCTTGGCTCGAGTTCGATCCTTCCTATCGTCTCATGTCTAATTTTTGTATTGCTTCTTGTTCGGTTTTAGGAAACCAACACGAAATACAAGTTTGACGACACTGCCTCTGACGGACCGCTTGAATTTGTACGCGCAAGGGTCTGATTGGGTAACTTCAACGCTAATTAAATCGAAAGCAGTGTAACATACCGAATTTTTTCTTAACAATTATGTTTCAGCACAAACTACCCTGCAATACCCTTACAAGTATTTCAGACTACTTGTGACCAACCAGTACATCGCGTACTGCGAGAGCGGAGAAACATCATCCACTAAACTAGAGCACAGACGTGTGTGTTGAGTGATTGTGACGGACGGTTTTGACGAGGACTGTGACGAAAGATAAGAGGATGACAGCTGCAGAAATTAACGTTAAACTGAATGTCGCTATCGTGAATCATTTCAGCCATGGAACAAAGTTATTCGTATTGTTTGGGCAGCCATATCGTGATATTGCATGGGAGTGATCAGATCTACCTCATCGTACAATATCTGGTCCCGAATGGTGATGCCGTATTCCAAAACAACAGGACCCATTTTCACACAACTTACTCTGGGGTGACAAAACTCATGAGAGCGCGATGTGCATGTATACAGATGGAGGGAGTATCACGTACACAAGGTATAAAAGGGCAGTGCATGGTGGAGCTGTCATTTTTACTCTGGTGATTCACGTGAAAAGGTTCCCGTCTTTACTTAATATATATTAATGACTTGCCATTCTACATTCACAAAGATGCAAAGCTGGTACTTTTTGCCGATGATACAAGTATAGCTATCACACCCAACAGACAAGAATCAACTGGTGAAATTGTAAAAGATGTTTTTCAGAAAATCATTAAATGGTCCTCTGCAAATGGGCTCTCATTAAACTTTGACAAAACACAGTATATACAGTTCCACACAGTAAATGGAATGACACCATTGATCGATCAGAAATCGATAGCTAAGATAGAATATTCAAAATTTCTAGGTGTATGCATTGATGAGGGGTTGATCTGAAAAAAAAAAACACTCTGAAGATCTGCTGAAACTTTTGAGTTCAGGTACTTATGCTATTAGAGTCATTGCAAATTTTGTCGATATACATCTGAGTAAATTAGCTTACCATGCCTATTTTCATTCTCTGCTTTCCTATGGCATCATATTCTGGGGCACTCATCATTGAGTAAAAGAGTGTTCATTGCACAAAACCGTGTAATCAGAATAATTGCGGGACCTCATACAAGATCATCCTGCAGACACTTATTTAAAGAGCTAGAGATATTCACTGTAGCTTCACAATATACATATTCACTTATGAAATTTGTTATTAACAATCCGAACGAATTCAAAGTAATAGCAGTGTACATGGCTACAACACTAGGAGAAAGGATGATCTTCACTACTCAAGGTTAAATCTAACTTTGGCTCAGAAGGAGGTAAATTATGTTGCCACGAAAGTCTTTGGTCACTTACCTAATAGCATCAAAAGTCTGACAGATAGCCATATAGCATTTCAAAGGAAATTAAAAGAGTTTCTTAATGGCAACTCCTTCAACTCATTAGATGAATTTTTGGATATAATAAGTGGGCAATTTCCCCAACCCCCACAAAAAATATTATTTAAAATATTAAGTGTCATGTAATATTTTGTGTAACGTAATATCTTGTATAGACACCTTTTATTAACCTGACACGTTCCACATCATTACGAAGTGTCGTATTCATGATCTATGGAACAAGTACTAATCTAATCTACTCTACTATAGCCGTACGACTTGAATCAACAGACGCTTCGGACATTTCATTTCGGAAATCGTTGGGAACTTCAGTATTCCGATATCCGCTGTGTCAATAGTGCGCCGAGTGTACCAAATTTCAGGCATTATCTCTAACCGAGAACAGTGCATTAGCTGACTTACTTCAATTAACGACGGGCAGCGACATTATCATAGAGATGTTATTGCTCGGAGACAAGCAACATTGCGTGAACTAACCGCAAAAATCAGTGCGTTAATGGACTATGGCAGCACGCGACCGACGCGAATGCCCTTGCCATCAGCGCGATATCGCCTGCAGCGCTTCTCCTGGGCTCGCGACCATATCGGTTGGACCCTAGACGACTGGAAAACTATGGCTTGGTCATCTGAGCCAGATATCAGTTGGTAAAAGCTGACGTTAGTTTTAGAGCGTGGCACAGATCTCACGAAGCCATGCACTCAAGTTGTTAGTAACGCAATGTGAAAGGTAATAGTTGCTCCATAACGGTGTGGGCTCTGTTTACATGGAATACATTGGGTCCTTTGGATCTTCGTCTACTGGGAGAGCGTCTGAAGCCGTTTATGGACGTCATGCTCCAAACCTACGATGGCATTTGCATGGATCGTAGAGCGCCACATCACAGTGCCACAATTGTTCGCGATTGGTTTATAGAACATTCTGGACAGTTCGAGCAAATGATTTAGCCACCCAGATCGCCCGACATGAATTCCGTCGAACATTTATGGGACATAATGGGTCCTTGCACATTATCCTGCAACGGCTACACTTTTGCAGTTATGGACGGCCGTAGAGGCAGCATGGCTCAGTATTTCTGTAGTGGACTTTCAACGATTTGTTGAGTCCATGACACGTCGAACTGCTGCATTTCGCCTGGAAAAGGCTGTCCGACACGATTTTAGGAGGTATCCAGTGACTTTTGTCACCTCGTTGCACAAGGTCCAGGACTAGTTAGATCTGAATACAACTGAGCCTTTGAGGTCTACTTTGGAGAGAAGGGTGCATGATGGCCAATCTCCTCCATTATCGGTACCTGAACTTGGCACTACTTTGCAAGAAGAATAATATAAGACTGCTTTGAAAACTATACAGGACCTGTATTTTCGAAGCAATTTTGAATTCCAACGGGTTTCCTTTTCCGCATTAGACATTGTAATAAGTTACGTTTACGTTGTCTCTGTACTTTTCTCCCTCTCTGTAATCGATAAGTTGAATGGGCACTATCTCATATTCCACTACGATTTTCAAGAAGTTCTGACCATAAATGTAAAAGCCAGTTGTGAATATGATAAATGTACTCAACCTCTGTAGTATCGATATGCTATAGTGGAAATGGAAGATTATGGAAGGTAAACCTTCCCAAGTGGATGTACACCATCACTAAAATGATCAGTTAGAGCTTACCATAAACTCAAAAAGCCATATCCACTAGTGAAAGTGAACCATCACTGTACTCGGCTAGGAAAAGTGTACAGTAGCATACTATCCACAAGTAAAGGTGTACTATCGCTGTTCCAGGGTTATTAACGGTGCGTCCAACAGTGCTACCACGTATCAGCGTAAATATAAAACTTCCTGGTAGATTAAAACTGTGTGCCCGACCGAGAATCGAACTCGGGACCTTTGCCTTTCGCAGGCAAGTGCTCTACCAACTCAGCTACCGAAGCACGACTCACGCCCGGTCCTCACAGTTTTACTTCTGACAGTATCTCGTCCGCTACTTTACAAATCTGCCAGGAAGTTTCATATCAGCGCACACTCCGCTGCAGAGTGAAAATCTCATTCTGGAAGCATAAATATAATTGTCGTCAGTTCATTATTGTTATGTTAAACAGCAGTGCAGTTATTGTTGACAGTAGTGCAGTTACGATTCACATCTGTTATGGTTGAATCAGTGTAGTTCTAACAACAACTTCGAGTGGAACTGGAAAAGCCGGCCGCGGTGGTCTAGCGGTTCTAGGCGCTCAGTCCGGAGCCGCGCGACTGCTACAGTCGCAGGTTCGAATCCTGCCTCGGGCATGGATGTGTGTGATGTCCTTAGGTTGGTTAGGTTTAAATAGTTCTAAGTTCTAGGGGACTGATGACCACAGATGTTAAGTCCCAGAGTGCTCAGAGCCATTTGAACCATTTTTTAACTGGAAAACCTCAGTTATAATTCTGTCTTCGTGGACACAGAAAAGTACGAGTCACTTATCAGCAAGGCTAATTCGCTAAAATCTGAACGAAAGAGGAACGGACAACGGCAATGACTACAAGTATTTGAAGACATGTAAAGTGCTGGAAGTGAATGACGTAACCAAATTAACACAACCTGTAACTCAAGAAGGTAAGATTAAATGCTGTCTTTATGATGACGAACTGCATGATATTCTGCATGATGCTCTTGTAATGACTGGCCACGGTTGACGCGACCGAATGATGAAATGCTTGACGTCAGTGTTTTGTAATATAACATAAAGCACTCCGTCTTCACGCCACAAGAGGCCCATCGGGACCATCCGACCGCCGTGTCACCTCAGTTGACGATGCGGATAGGAGGTGCGTGTGGTCAGCACACCGCTCTCCCGGTCGTTATGATTGTTTTCTTTGACCGAAGCCGCTACTATTCGGTCGAGTAGCTCCTCAATTGGCATCACGAGGCTGAGTGCACCCCGAAAAATGGAAACAGCGCATGGCGGCTGGATGGTCACCCATCCAAGTGCGGGCCACACCCGACAGCGCATAACTTCGGTGATCTCAAGGGGAACCGGTGTATTCACTGCGGCAAGGCCATTGCCTTACATTATAACATAGATGTCTAAATTTATCCTAGTTCATGTGAGCCTTGTTTACTAAAGCAAAAAGGTCAGAAAAAAGGAATAATAGTGAGGCGAAGCTGTTCAAGGAGCTAAATTCCAGATGTCAAGTTGATCTCATCAACTTCAAAAAAGTGGTTCAAATGGCTCTGAGCACTATGGGACTTAACACCTGATGTCATCGGTCCCCTAGAACTTACAACTACTTAAACCTAACTAACCTAAGGACATCACACACATCTATGCCCGAGGCAGGATTCGAACCTGCGGCAGTAGCAGTCACGCGGTTCCGGACTGAAGCGCCTTGAACCGTTCGGCCACCGCGGCTGGCCATCAACTTCAAATCGCAACCAGATGGTGATTACAAATTCGTTATTGTTTATCACGACCATCTCACAAAATTCGTTGTTTTCATGGCACTGAAGTCAAAAACAGATGAAGAACTATGCGCTGACATTACTGACATTTTTACGTTGTCAGGTGCCCCGTCAGTATTGCTGTCTGTCAGTGGTAGAGGGTTCGTTGGCAAAATAATGAGCAGCTTAACTGAACTATGGCCCAATTTTAAGGTGGTGGTGGTGGTGGGTAGTGTTTAACGTCCCGTCGACAACGAGGTCATTAGAGACGGAGCGCAAGCTCGGGTTAGGGAAGGATTGGGAAGGAAATCGGCCGTGCCCTTTCAAAGGAACCATCCCGGCATTTACCTGAAACGATTTAGGGAAATCACGGAAAACCTAAATCAGGATGGCTGGAGACGGGATTGAACCGTCGTCCTCCCGAATGCGAGTCCAGTGTGCTAACCACTGCGCCACCTCGCTCGGTAATTTTAAGGTTTCTCACGGTAAACCTAGACAGTCAGGACCAAGGCAGCGTAGAGCAAGCCAGTCAAGACCCAGAAATTATGCAAACTACATGGATGCAGGAGCACTACACTGCAGATTAGAGCCGCGCTTTGCCGGCCGGTGTGGCCGTGCGGTTCTAGGCGCTTCAGTCTGGAACCACGCGACCGCTACGGTCGCTGGCTCGAATCCTGCCTCGGGCGTGAATGTGTGTGATGTCCTTAGGTTAGTTAGGCTTAAGTAGTTCTAAGTTCTAGGGGACTGATGACCACAGATGTTAAGTCCCATAGCGCTCAGAGCCATTTGAACCATTTAGAGACGCGCTTTATATTTTGGAAATAAAATATCTCCGTATGAAGCGATGTTTGGCTGTCCTTCTAAACATGGTTTGTCTTCAACAAGTTTACCTCCTGAAGCACTGATGAAAATATAATTAAACAGTTGAGTGTTAGCAATGAGACAGGCACTGAAACGTCGCAGGATAATGATCACAATAAATTTCCATTGCAAGAGGATGCATAAAGCACATACTTGCGGCAATAAATGAATTTTACATAATATGACTATGTTTTCAAACATCAGGTGATAAATACAGCTTTCGAAGTACGACTGTTTTGTTATTGCAGCCATGCCTTACCTCTTGGCAGTGAAGGTACACATTCACTAGCGATATTCCACTAATCCTAGCCAATGTGTATTATTTGACAGAGCTGGAATCAGTAATCCACTTTCACTAAATGGGCCAGTCAAGTTGCACTATCACCAGTGACGGTATACTTTCCCTGAAGCTTCTGCTTCCAATATAACAGATATAACCAAATTATTTGTAAGCCTTTTCAAGAGACCTCACACAATGATCAGAGAGGTTACTTCTTTTGTAGAGAGTAGCAGGCAGTGCGTATTACACAGTCTGACAATGTACTTGGTTTGAATAGGATGGAAGCTGACCGGCCGTATAGTGGAGGCAGCATTATTTAAAATGGATTTTGTAACAATATCTTTTGATGAAAAATATTCTGTTAAGTAACTGTAGTAATGGAGGAATTATGTAATCCAACGTGTAAAGTAATCCAGTTTTTCGTATTTGTTTAGTTTCTTATTGTTAAAACATTGACCATGATTAAAGTTTGGTGAAGTAATTTTATAATGCAACACATGGTTTTTTCTTATATTTGAAACAAGTGTCAAGGAAAGTAATTGTACACAGGAATGATAATCAGAAAAATGTTGATAACTTGTGTAGGCCATGACTGTTGTCATGGCGTAGAGAAGCGTAGTTTAACGGGGAGTTTTTGTTCCCATTTATATGTCGCTAAGTGTAGTTCCTCATTTTGATTTACTTTATAATTGCTGGCATGCTCGCATTCCCCACCACGACTTGTGTAATGAGAAGCATTTTTATGAAAACTGCTAGGACACTGTCTTGCACATCGCAAGTAAGGTAAACGAAATTAGGTTTTGGACGGTCGGAGCAACATTCCGAATACTAACAGACTGCAGGACTGACCAGTTTTCGGTGCGCGCACGTATGCCGACAAATTTAATCATCGTCAAAATTCATGGACATTGTAAGGCACAGTGGTTTTCAGAGTGTTACTTGCGAAAATAATACATTGGTTCAGAGGCGTAATACCAGTAGAAGATCTGAGTAAAGTGCTGTCTTGTGAGTTTTCAAGCAGTTATATCAGAAAATCATACGCGTCAATTAAATTAACACATAGGACCAACATTTTAATATCAGTCATTTGTTTTGCAGTCAAATAGCACTTATAAATTTCATTGAAAATAGATTGCTGTCTCGCAGAGAAGTTACTGGATGTATTGGCTAGCCTGGATTTCACATCGTGTAGAGTGTACTTCCCATACACTACTGGCCATTAAAATTTCTACGCCAAGAAGAAATGCAAATGATAAACGGGAATTCATTGGACAAATATATTATACTAGAACTGATATGTGATTATATTTTCACGCTCTTTGGGTGCATAGATCCTGAGAAATCAGTACCCAGAATAACCATCTCTGGCCGTAATAACGGCCTTGATACGCCTGGGCATTAAGTCAAACACAGCTTGGATGGCGTGTACAGGTAGAGCTGCCCATGCAGCTTCAACACGATACCACAGTTCATCAAGAGTAGTGAGTAGCGCATTGTGGCGAGCCAGTCGCTCGGCCACCATTGACCAGACGTTTTCAGTTGGTGAGAGATCTGGAAAAAGTGCTGGCCAGGGCAGCAGTAGAACATTTTCTGTATCCAGAAAGGCCCGTACAGGAGCTGACACATGTTGTCGTGCATCATCCTGCTGAAATGTAGGGTTTCGTAGGGATCGAATGAAGGGTAGAACACCACGGGTCGTAAAGTATCTGAAATGTAACGTCCACTGTTCAAAGTGTCGTCAACGCAAACTAGAGGTGACCGAGACCTGTAACTAATGGCACCCCGTACCATCACGCCAGGTGATACGCCAGTATGGCGAGACGAATACACGCTTCCAAAGTGCGTTCATCACGATGTCGCCAAACACGCATGCGACCTTCATGATGCTCTAAACAGAACCAGTATTCATCCGAAAAAATGACGGTTTGCCATTCGTGCACCCAGGTTGTCGTTGAGTACACCATCGCAGGCGCTCCTGTCTGTGATGCAGCGTCAAGGGTAACCGCAGCCATAGTCTCCGAACTGATCGTCCATGCTGCTGCAAACGTCGTCGAGCTGTTCGTGCAGATGGTTGTTGTCTTGCAGACGTTCCATCTGTTGACTCAGGGATCGAGACTGGCTGCACGATCCGTTACACACAAGCGGATAAGATGCCTGTCATCTCGACTACTAATGATACGAGGCCGTTGGGATCCAGCACAGCGTTCCGTATTACCCTCCTGAACCCACCGATTCCATATTCTGCTAACAGTCATTGGATCTCGACCAACCCGAGCAGCAATATCGCAATACGATAAACCGCAATCGCGATAGGCTACAATCCGACCTTAATCAAAATCGGAAACGTGATGGTACGCTTTCTCCTCCTTACACAAGGCATCGCAACAACGTTTCACCAGGCAACGCCGGTCAACTGCCGTTTGTGTATGAGAAATCGGTTGGAAACTTTCCTCATGTCAGCACGTTGTAGGTGTCGCCACCGGCGCCAACCTTGTGTGAATGCTGTGAAAAGCTGATCAATTGCATATCACTGCATCTTCCTCCGGACGGTTAAATTTCGCGTCTGTAGCACGTCATCATCGTGGTGTAGCAATTTTAATGGTCAGTAATGTACTTCCGTTCAGAATTTATTTTTAAGACAATTCTTTTGCCCTGGACTGAGATTTACATATTTCGATGTTAAAATATGTTTTATAGAATTATCAGATACCAGCCAGACATTTGCGAATACGAGTTTAAGTAAAGACAAACAGGAGTTCAAGTTCTTAGACATCACTTTCAATTTTTCCTCCAATCAGTTGGCAACCACGCTTGCCGGATTGCTTTGCTGGACTCCGTCACTGAATCGGTTTCCGCGCAGCCGCAGTCTAGCGGGCAGTGGTCGCGGCAATTAATTGCCCGGTGGTGAGGGAAGCGACAGTTGTCGGCTTTCGGATAGGCGGGGTGCGCGACGGTCCTCCACGTGCGCAAGCCGTGACGCAAGCGGCCGTTGACGTTGAGGGATGGACGGAGCGGGCGCGGCGCGCGCCGCCTGGAGCTGACGGCCGGCGTTAATGGAGGCGTGGCGTCGCGACGCAGTGGCACGGCCCCCGTCCTGCCCGCTCATCGCCCATCCGGGACCATCGATCCAGGCGCGGCTATTGTCGGCCCCTCCGCCCCCGACTGGGAATGTAACCCCAGCCTCGGCCCTTTGTGCTCTCCCCACGCGCTCGCTCTGAAATGTCGTCATCAATGTCACTCCTTCCCACGTGCTATTGCGTCCTAACGGGCCCCGTAACGCGACGACGTGCAAGGGTGATTTCTGAAAATTACTCATACTCTTCAACTACTTTATAAAGCTTTAGCGTCACTGGAAAGAGGATCTACTAATATATTACTATACAAAGACAATACATTGTTATCAACAATCTCAAAAAGTACTTTTGATCGATTTACTCCAATTTTTTACACGATATTTTAACAAACAATCGGATGGACATGGTCTTCATTTTTTTATTAATAATATATATTATTATTATTATTTTAGATTATTCCCATTTAAAGAGAGCGTTTGAACTTGAATTCCTTTATGATGATTGATTACGTTTTTTCTAATCTCAAATTTTCTTCATGTGTTCACTGTGTTGTTTCTTTCGTTCCGCTGTCCATTTGCATCCTGGTCTCTTCTGTGTTGTGGTGTCAAATGTATGTTTTTTGATGATGTTCCCGAATTCATTTCCATTTTCTGCGTCGTTTACTGTTATGTGTGCTTGTCTGAGGTCCTCTTCAACTTCTTTTATCCATTTTGTTTTTCCCCTGACTTTAAGAATTCGCTTTGAAATTCTGTTATCATTCATCCAGTGGATACGTCCGTCGAACTGCATTCTTCTTTTCCTTATTGTATCCGTAATCTTGTCTGTGTATTTGTATAATTCTGACGTTGGTCTCTTCTTCCAGATTCCTTGCTCTTGTATTGGACCAAAAATTTTCCTGAGAATTTTCCTTTCTTGTTTCTCTATTTCTTTGATTTCAGTTTGCCCGCCTATTTGTGTTGTTTCAGATGCATACAGTGACTCCGGAATTATTAATATATAAATATACATATAATACATTATAAGGAAATGTTGTAAGCCAGTATTTCGGAATCTTCTCAACCAATTTACTTCACATTTTTACACGATACAGTAGCAAAAACTCTCAGAGATAGGCTGCATATTTTTTTTTTAAAGTGACAATATACAGTTTTAAACATGGCTGAGCAACGGTGCACTTAGAACTTTGGTAGGATTCGAAAGTAACAGCCACCCTGCTGCAGAATCTAAGGTTTATTAACACTTTACAATGGCTTCGGCAAACATAAATATGTCTCCCTCTTTATGAAGATGGACCTACTGGACAAATTATTACAAAATAGTACAAATATTAACCAGAGAAGGAATCAAATGCAATAAACAATAATTTAAAAAATTGTAGAAAAGCGTACTCAGTTGTAAATCACGTTTTGGAATTAATGGATGTTGAAGCCATAAGATTCTTGTCTAGTACGGGGGACGTTCAATAAATAATGCTCAATAAAAGCAGATTGCTTTTATTCAGGATTCCAATACACCAAATTATGCCCCACTCTTCTGGCTACAAAACCCTACTTTCTTCATAATCGTCATTCAGTGCCACCCTGCTTGGAGGTCCTGTATGCCAAAATGCTACCAATCTACTGGTTAAAGTCAGGGCCGACGTCTTGCTGCATCAATAACCTCCCCACCATCCACGTACAAATTCCCACGGAGTGCATATTTCAGTGAGCCAAACAGATGGAAGTTGCAAGATGCGAGATCCGTGCTGTAGGGTATATGAGAAAGAACAGTTCATTGACATTATGTGAGCTCCTCTCGGATGCACAGACTTCTGTGAGGCCTTGCTTTGTTATGGAGAACTAGAAGTAGGAGAAAAAGAAGAGGATCACCTCGAATAAGTGTGTCCGGACGTTCCAACGTTGCAGGTGCCACAGCTGTGTGTGACCCGCGGGTAAGCCGGAGATCATGTAGGTTAGATCACGTTCGCTGCGGTGATGACAGACGCCTGGCCCTACGACTCAAATGCGCTATTATTTACTTCCAGGTCTCCGCAGACATTCTGCAACACCTTATGAACATCTGTGACGTTGTGGTTTTCTGTCCATAAAATCTCAATGACAGGTCTCCGCTTGGAAGGCCATTTTAAAGCCTACTTTTAGTGTCCCCATCTACAGGAACTTAATGAAACTATAGGGACTGAAACAGGAAAATTCCATGATGTCCCACAACAAATTCCGCATTTTATCAACCGAGACTCGTCGAGAAAAAGAAAGGTGTTGCATTACTTGATGTAAAGTCCTCGAATATTACTTTAGATAATGTTACAGGGTTCTGTAAACACAAGGAAAACCTCAAAAAGTTGTTTCAAAAAGTTGTGCACCCCTATCAATCAGTGCGAAGGCATTTTTAATGCGAGCTCGCAGTTCTGGTAGGTTCGTTGGACGAAGGGGTGGTAAATCTGAAGCTTTCACTTAACCCAACACAAAACAGTTGCAAGGGCTTAGGTCGGGAGACCGTGAGAGTCGTGATATGAATTGCTGATCACCAACCCTGCGAATCATCAGTTTCTCAGTTTTCTGTTTAAGAATTCACGAACATCATAACGTCTGGAGCTGGAGCAGCATCCCGTTGATAGATGAAGTTTGCACTAGACGGTCTCCAGTTGCGGTATGACCCATTTATCCAAGATGTCGAGATACACGTGTCTTGTAACGGTCTTTCCGCAGAAGAACAAAGGCCCTGTATATTTTAAACTGTGAGACTGCACAGAAAACATTAATGGCTGAGGAATCTCGAAAGTGCTGAACGTTAGCGTGGCGATTCTCTGTTCGCTGTTCCATTCACAAAAAGTGTTGCTTCATCGTTTAAGATGGGTTTCTTACAATATTCATCCTCATCCATAGGCTGCTGCAACTGTGCCGCAAATTGGGAGCTTCTGATTCTGTCATCGGGAATCACTGCTTGTGCAATTCAAGCGGTAAGGCTTGACTTCAGTCGTTTCTTTAAGACCATCAGAACGATCTGTTGTATGTTTCGCTGTCTGCTTGTTCTGTTCATCGACTTCTGTGTGCTACGTGCGAAACGCCCGCACGCTGTCAACCGTTTCTTCATTCACTTCTGGCCGACCCGTTGATTTCCGCTTGCAGAGGTATTCTCGAACTTTGAACTGCTCACACCATCTCCGAATGGAGTTGGAAGCTGGTGGATCTTTGTTGAAGTTCGTTCTGAAATATCGTTGCACCGTTAAGGCAGATCGAAGTGAATGTATTTCATAGCAACATAAGCTTTCTCCGTGACTGTCGCCATGTTGCCTCAATGTTCACTGCTGCAGGCTCGAGACAAATATCTGAAGTGCGGCTCCAACAATAGAAAACTTTTTGAGGTTTCCTACCTGACTGATGAGTTTCGTGACAATATGTCAGTTAATGCAGCTACAGTGAATTTATGAAATCACTTCAATCATTTATAATAACCTTGTGCATTCTTTCTCCTTATACAGGGTGAGTCACAACTATTGCCATCCAGAATAACTCCTAACGTATTATAGTAGCTGAAACGTTTGTGAGACAAATGTTGCATAGGACAAGGGAGGCCATAATATAAAGTTGGTTTTTTATTGCTAGGTGGGGTCGCGTCAGAGATATGAAGGTCAATATTGTTGTTTTAAATGGAATGCCATAGTTTGGTACTTATTTTGTGATAGCGGCTATCGAGACGAATCCAATGAAGTGTAACAGTAAGGTCTTTGAGGGTCAAAACGGTGGCATGAACGTCCATTTACAGAAGGTGTTCGAAGTGATGATCATTCGTATCAATGCAGTTCTTCAATCATCTTATCATGGATTGAGTGGTATTCCTTATCACATCGGCACTTATCGAAGCACATGCTCTGACAATTCTCTCTCGCATATCTTCAGGTGTAGTAGGAATATCAGTCTCCTAACGCATACCCAAGCTGTATTTTTCCAAACCTTGCTATTTTGTAGAGGAAAGTGCCCAAAACCGGACACCGATTTGTTATTGGCCTAACAAATTGAAAATATTAACAAAGTAAAAAAAAAATGTCTTTTGAAAGGATGTCATTTTACTGTAATGCTGTGTGACATTTACATTTCACTCCAGGAATTACTATTAAATTTTCAACGAAAATTATTTTTCACAGCCTTACACATAGACAGTTTGAAAAATAATTGCTAAAATTTGACTCAAATAATTAAGACAGAACTGAACAAAACTAGAGAACTGTGTTCAGTCAGGTTATAGAATTTCTCAGAGTTTTCTTTGCTCAATCCAGCAGCCCTACTGTACGACGTTCATGTTGGTTTACTTTCTGAGAGTTTGCTTTTTCTGTGGCTCTTAAAGAATAGCACTAACCCACTTTTTCCGAGCAGTTTCGTCAATGAAACGTTGTTCAATATTAGTTGCCTCTAGCGTTTTTTCTTCACATGTCATTACGAGTAACCTCAAAAGTAGTAGCTTTCATAGAAAGACAAAAGTCAACCAGCTGTTCTTCAGAATCTTTACCCAGCACTGCAAGTGTGCCTCTTTTTGTTTGTGCTGGATGCCCAGGTGTAATGCACTCTATTTTGAACAACCTCTTGTGTATAGTATTTGGAAAATTAAAAATGTTTACTGGCCTTCTTCTAACAGATGTTCTTTCTCTCAGCTGCCTTAGCAGCTTTAGTCGTTTTAGATATTCTCCATTTCCTTTGATCAACCTTTTCCACTGCCCTCTTGAAATCTGCAAGAAAATTCCAAGACAAAAAGAGCGTGCGCTAATACAGGCAGACCTGGAACATGAAAAGGTAAGGGACATGGTTGACGCTATTGTAGATGGTCCAGTTTAAGCAACTACAGCCAACACATTGTCAACCGAACAAATTTTTATTTAAACATGTAAATGAGACAATTTATTCATTTATTCCTTTTTACTGTTCCAGAGAACATGCGGGTTGAAAGGCTTACCTGCCATCACCTTCAAGAAATAACGACGTGGAAAATTGTAAAAACTTTTTCCATTGTGAGAACATGTAATGGTGAACACAAAAGCACCAAGCCATGAGAGCGACTTGTGTACTACATTTTTCTTTTTTGTCATCATTCTTCTGACTGGTCTGATGCGCCCCTATACGGATTCCTCCCCTGTACCAATATTTTCATCTCAGAGTGGCACTTGCATACTGAATTGTGGATTTATTCCAATATCTGTCCTCCCCTACAGCTTTTACCTTCTACTCTCTCTTACATTAGAGTGGAGGTTACCTCCCGACGTCTTAAAATGTATTCTAGCGCTCTGTCCCTTCTCCTTGCCAGTGTTTTGCATATGTTCCAATTTCTCATGGCCAGCAATGCCCTATTTGTTTGGGATAGACTGCTTTTTATGTCCTCTTTGCTTCGTCCATCATTGCGTATTTTCATTCCAAGGTAGAAAAATTCCTAAATTTCATCTACTTTGTGATACCAAATTCTAATATTAAGTATCTCGCTATTCTCTTTTCTGCTGCTTGTCATGACTTTCGTTTTTCTTCTGTTCACTCTCAATCCATATTCTGTAGTAATTAGGCTGTTCATTTAATTCAGCAGATCATGTATGTCTCCCATACAGAGTGGTAAAAGCCTAAACAGCTATTTAGTTTTGATCTCACTAGGGTTTAAGAGTATACAAAGCCAAGTTACCCGGAGGTATCCCTTAGTTGGAGGGTGCGTCCAGTTTAGGGCACTTTTTTTGTATATAATTTACTGCTTGCTGATAACTATTCTGCGGATCCATGGTGTAGAAGCATTGCACTTATAAAAGTATTCAAACGACAATTGGTGTAAACCACACTTATTGTAAACCACACGTATTGCCAAAATCAGGCAACGCTAATAATTGTATGCATTAAGACAAAGTTACGTTACTTGGCATCCCTCATTTCCGTCAGCTTAAAGAAGATGTGGTCTCTTCTGAAAATAGTATACTTTAAAAGTTATCTTCATCTACAATTCTCGATTCATAGAATGCACCCATGGTGTAGTAGTAGTAATACACTTGTCACACCCTTTTTGTTGCTGTTGACGTTACGCAATATTAGTCGGTCCCCATTTCCATTTCACGCTGCTATCGCTTGCTATTTTTAAACTGAGCCTTTGTAAATCCTCACTTTCTAGCTTCCCTACCAGAATCAAAATTATGACTTCTACACTCTGCCTTGTAGAACATTAAAATATCATAACCTAATTTAATTAATATATAAAAATAATAACAATTATAATAATTCTGATTTTCTACACTTCTAGACTATTAAGACATTATTATTAAAATACAATGATATAATAATTGTGATAACTCAATAAGTAATGTCAATAATAATAATAATGAAGTAGTAGAGAAATATAATATTATATGAAATATTGGATATTTAATATTGTTCTCGTGGTGTTTTCCGTCTTGGCAGTCTCCTCTCAGAGATCTCAGTGGGGAAATGGTAAAAAATGTTTTGCAGATGTAAAGATCATGATGATATTTTCTCACTATCATGTCATATGCCCTGTAGATACAACTTATATGTCTTCAATGCAATGGTTTCCATTGCCTGCAACATCCACTTGTTGCTTAATTAGGATTCTTCCGCCTTTGAGAGGAGTTTCTCACCCCTCGGACAACAGTTTGTCCTGCTTTTCCAGCCTATTTGATGTGGCTGTTGTCAGAACGAAGTGACTCCTTATTCCAGAAATTTTCGCCTGCCATTGCTGATGATTTTTATTAAATATTTAAACACAGGAGCTAAAGACGCTGACGCTTTTTCTATAGCTCGTTCAAGCTTAAGTCAACTATCTCCTTCACGATTGCATATCAGTAGTTTCTGAAATCTTCACCTAAACATTTCGGATTAGTTTTATTTATTTCAAAAATACAACAGTGTTCTACCAATCCGCTTTTCATCCTATGTAAGACGTCTCCGGTGGTTCTAAGAGGATATTTGTAATTTTTCGTAGATATATCTATGATATCTTCAGTTTTTAAGTTCTCTAATCACCTTATACTCGTAAAATGGTTGACAGACTGTTTTGATTGTTAACTGATATTAACACATGTCGTTTGTGCAGCCATATGTAGCTATTAATTACTAACAGTAGCAGTGAGTGGTTTATACGACAGAATATGGAATGGAAACGTAGAGTTCTCCAGTGAAGCTGACAAGATTATTCCTCTTCAGTGGCAAATATTGTGGCCAGTAACATAGTACATATGTGTTTCATATTACACTCAGTCGATGCGTGAGACTACATGTTGCAATAGGTACATTTTAATGTATACATTTCACATTTATCAACCCATATGAACGAGAGCTCATAATTAAATTAACAAAGCTTGTAGGGCGCATTTCTACAACTTGTTTCATTCACGATTTGATATATAATACTACCTGTGAATACCTATTCTGTGTTACATTTAAAAATCACTTCACGAAAACGATTTTCCGACTTAAACTAACATCAATTCGTAACAGGGTGGAGCATGAAGACTGAAGCAAAAAGCGCGAGGATTTTGTGTCAACAAAAAATTTCGCAATGCGGAATTAGCTTGTCATCCGTTATTTACGTCCTATTTTGGATGACTATAAATCAGAGAAAGGATGATGTCAATTGCTGCATACGATTTAAATTCGTTTTTAATTTCTATGCGGATACTGAATGAAGAGTGATGAGTCAGGTTTAACAGCAGTGTCAAACTGCACAGCGTTGCTGACGGATGGGCGTGGGTGCACGATCAGCGTTATTCACAGCATTCCTCTGTCACCTTATCAAGAAGGTGTGTATTATCACGTACGTGCGTTAGTCATATTGTAATGATTCAGGTAGATTCTAAGTTTCAAAGCCATCAGTGAACTGCATGTTATCTTCCAAAGCTAGATAAGCCACTCTCTGCAGTTTGTAGCGGTACTCCCTTATAGGACTGTTGATATTTTTAAAAATATCGGGAGTCCGGTATACCGATATTTTAAAAAATGTTAGTGGCTCTGGATGTATCGAGAAAAGTAATAGGTAATCAATACATGGTCAGAAAAGATATTAACGAACAGGGAAAAAAATTACTGCTGTTAGTTGTAAATATACTACCAGTTTTAGAGTTGTACATTTAAATGTTGGTTTATTATTAGATATTCTGTACATAAACGAGCTATCAGCCTGCTCATGCCGCTTAGAGCAAGAACTGAAAGAAACACGATACACTTTCACGCTTGGTGATAACCGCTCTGCTAACAAAGGTAACTGCAGGTAAGTGATTAACAAAAGCTGTCCGATGGTCGTTCGGTTTCGTCACATATCGGATGTCTTGAACGCTTCCTGTCGACTTCCCTTTCTTTTCATTCCTGTAAACGCCAGCCACTTAACAGCTGTAGTGTTAAAATTCCGTAATGAAGTTAAACGTTGCACTTTCTGTTGGTACCACCGAGGGCCGATCACGTCAGTATTTTCCCCCACACGTCTCCGTCCACCGCAAAGACCAATTCTGTCATTTAGATTTTTGCTCATCACTTTCAGCAACTGCTTCTGAAGAATACCGATATGAAGGAATGGCATGCTAGTTGCGTTAAAAATTGTTTCTTGCCGCTACTGGTGTGTCATTTATTCACATCGTATATTTTGATAACCCATCACACCACGACCTTCCACTGGAAACGGACTTCCTCTTTGTGCCACCTGTACTTGCTTCACACAAAGAGAAAGACTGGGCGTGATGGAAGATTAAAAAGCATTAAGACTCCTACAGACAATGAAAGTGAAATTACGTTCTACAATAATTTCAAAAGAACTGCATCAAGAATTTCTCGGAAATTGCGAAAAAAATTGTAATACAAAATAAAAATATCGGCACTCGATATTGCCATTTCGATACCGATGTATCAGTGAAAATAATAATGCCGATACACATCTACATTTTTTGGAAAAATGATCGATATATCAATATTTTATCAATAGCACCAATCACGTAGAAGCAAGTGGCAGCGTTGTTCACTTATTTTTCTAACTGAAGATGAACGTAGAGGATATGTTCTAACAGAACGACATTCTTTTCTAAAATATTCTCGGTATTCTTAGGGCGCCATTTTGGGACAAAGTATCGAGCTTTCGATGATAATGCGTCCACATCTACATCCACGCTCAGCAGACGACTGGGAAACGCATGGCTGAGGCAGGAGCGCACAATCTGTAAATCTAAACAGTTACAATTTTCAACACAAAATTACGTTTTATAAAATGGCTTATGTATATTTCTCCTGACGAAGTGAACATTGGACGTACAAGTTAATGACGTGTTTTCACTGTTCTAAACCTCATACCTTCTTACAGACATAGATTTAAAAGGATGGCAAGGGAACCACAGTTTCTGTCGTAATGCAAAGCGAAAGGGCTGCTCACAGTAGGCTTTGGGACAGTGCAGACAACCCACATTACATCAGTGTAGCATTACGGCAGAAACTGTGGCGCGGTTCTCATTAATTAAAGTCTTAAGTATGCCAGAATGTGTAAGGTTTAGCGCAGTGAATTCAAGTCTGCCATAATTTTTTGCTCCTCTCATATTAATTTTGCTAGAAGAAGATACATGTACCATTTTTAAAAAGAACTTTGTGTTTAAAGTGATGTCTGTTTACTTGTAGAGATAGAGCATTCCTGGTCACTGTGTGGGCCCCTCCCATAGGTACATCCCCGACCAATTTCATTTCTCACATTTTGTCTCCTTTAGCAAATACATGAGATCGCAAAGATAGATGGGTCATTATAAATATGCATTTTTCTTCGCTATATACATATATATGTTACCAGACAAACCCGATTTTAGGATGAACTAGTTTCGCCTAGGTCAAACTCGTTTATTCTGTTGCCGATAGGATGAAACAGTTTAGCCTCGGTCGAATCAGTTTAGCCTAGTTAGAATTTACATACTTTAGGATAAACTGGTAAGTATTCTGAACTAATTTCACCTACTTTGTACCTTTTATAAGCTTTTCAAAGTGAACTGAATAAAGGAATAGAAATAAAATAGTCAATATGATTCATTAAAGTTATTTATAAACTAATCAGTAAATTCATATCTATCACTAGATCAATTTACATGTATATGCATCCACATAAATCATCTTATTTGCAAGTTGCTTATTTACTTATTTTTGTAAGGTTTACTTTGGTGGCACTTAGAACAGCAGAGTTCTTTGTTTTTATTACAATTGCATTTGTTTGTTGTACAGTTTTTCATACAACTGCATTTCACGAAGCCTTTCCCTGATCCAATAAAATGTTTTGTGGCTGTAGTCCCTAAAGATATTTTAATATCCTGGTTAATATCTCCCATATCTAAAAACTTCTGAACGCAGACGTCAAAATCAGTTCTAAAGAATAAAAAAGAAGCTAAAACAAATATTTTTAATATGTTATTACAAAAATTGAGGGAAATTTTAATAAAATTATACCTGAAATAATGTTTTTGAAGTACGCCATGTTTGGTGTCAACTTTGTAGAGGGCCTCACCAGTCTTTTGAAGTATTACTCCAATTATGTTTCGAAGGTCACTTCTGCCTTTATCTACATCTGGAATAGGTATGGTTACTTGGTCTTCAGTGTCAGTTGGTGGATGGGATTTGTCAGAGGAAGCTTTCATTCCTTTAGCTTGTTTTTTAATATTTCCTGACGCAATTATTCTAGCATTTTGAATGTCGTTTGCGTCAATTTTCACACTGTTATCATCATCACTGTCGTCGTATTGTTCAGTATTGCAGTCATCGTCGATTGCTTTTTTTAGGTCATCTTCATCCCGAATATCATTCACGATTTCTTGAGGCAACGAGGAAGTGGAAAGTCATATTCTGGGTTCGATTCCGAATAATGCTTTGTAGGGTGATTGTTTTATGCCAGAGTGGTAAGCTCGATTATTCATCAATTGGACATACCTTAATCCTTCCTACCACTTCGTCGAATTGTTGTCTATTAACCAAGTACTTTTCATATTTTCAAAGTCTTGGTTGGCACTTCAACTTTCCATGCACAATTTTCAGTTGTGATCAAAGCTTTGCGATTTTACTTATAACATTATTGACAAATTCTCTGCCATTATCAGACTGAAGAATGCACAGCGCCCCTACATTTAGGAATATGTCATTCAAATGATAAGCCACTTTTTCATGTTAGCGCACGAAGGAGAACAAATTTTGTGAGATGGTCTTGCTAAACTAGAATGAATTGGAAATTCCCGTCTAGTTGTGTTTGGAAATCAATCAAATCGACTTGGCATCTGCTATTTCCGAATGGAGAGTTGGCTTTGAAACTATCACTGTATTCTTTTTTGTCTTCTTTTGATGACGAACATCAGACATTGATAAATAGAAGCGTATCATGTTCTTTGTGATATTGGTATGTGTTTTTGATGTCTCGGCTAACATCCTATAGCGACCACCATGACTCATAGCTACATGAGCTGCGTCCATCACATCATAAGGTTCATCAGCTGGAACAGAGTATTTTATGTTCCCTTCACACCACGCAATGAGTTTTTTCACATCACCAATTTTCAAAACAGCAAATCGTTTCAGTCTTCTGTTTTGTAGTGATGTTCTTTTTTCCAACTTTTCCGTGTCTTCTACTTGTTTAACCAAATACGCATATTCGTCTACTGATAACACATTATAATGAGAAGACTTTTTGTTTTCACACTGCAAAATTCCCTCCAGAAACTTTTCTCTCCACAGCTTTTGAGTGGCTTGCCTACTACACGAAGGCTCATCCATGATGAAACGTCTCTCAATAATTATAGTAGGATTATAATAAAATCCTCTAAACGCACTCGCCGGTGCAAAATGCCATTCGAAACAAAGAACAGTGCTAGCGAAGACCGGTTGAGACGCGTGAGGGCCGAGCCAGAGATGATTCGGGGATTCCCATTTCGTACAGGCAGAGACATGCGTTCCGACTAGGCAAAATTAGTTCAGACTATGACGTAGCAGTTTACCCTAAATCATGTAAGTTCTAACTAGGATAAACCGATTCGACCTAGGCTAAACTGTTTTATCCCATCGGTAACAGGATGAACGAGTTTGGACTAGGCGAAACTACTTCATCCTAAAATCGAGCTTCGCCGGTAACTTATGTTACCGAAAAGCCAAAGACACTGGTTCACCTGCCTAAAATCTTGTTAGTGCCCCGCGAGCACGCCGAAGTGCCACAACACGACGTACCACGGACTCGACTAATGTCTAAAGTAGTGCTGAAGGAACTGACACCATGAATACTGCAGGGCTGTCCATAAATCGGTAAGAGCACGATAGGTTGGACATGACTTCCGAACAGCACCTTACGAAGCATCTAGATATGCTCAATAATGATCATGTCTGGGAAGTCTGATGGCCAGAGTAAACTCGGAAGAGTGTTCCTAGAGCCACTCTGAAGCAATTCTAGACGTGTTGGATGTCGCGTTGTACTGCTGGAATTCCCCAAGTCCGTCGGAATGCACAATGGATATGAATGGATGCTGGTGATCAGAGAGGATGCTTATGTACGTGTCACCTGTCAGAGTCGTATCTATATGTAGTATCAGGGGTCCAGTATCACTCCAACTGCACAATCTCCGCACCATTACAGAGCCTCCACCAGCTTGGTCAGTCCCTTCTGACATGCAGGGTCCATGGATTCTTGAGGTTGTCTCCCTACCTGTACACGCTCATCCTCTCGATACATTTTGAAACAAGACTGGTCTAACTAGGCAACATGTTTCCAGTCATCAACAGTCCTATGTAGGTGTTGACGCGCTTGCCGGATATTTTACCGGCCTCAGCGATGTCGGAGATTTGATATTTTACCGAATTCCTGATATTCACGGTACACTCGTGAAATAATTGTACGGGAAAATCCACAATTCATCGATACTGCGGAGATACTATGCCTCATCATTCGTGGGCCGATTATAACACCACGTTGAAACTCAAATCTCAAAAATTTGCCATTGTAACAGCAGTAACCGAGCTAACAACGGTGCCAGCAATTGTTTTCGTATATACACAAACAGCCGTCTGTAGTTGGTGCAGTGGATAGCGTTTTGGGTCAGCTTGCAGGAGGTCCACGGTTCGATTGTGGGTCGAGGTTTATTTGTTTTTATTTACTAAATGTAATCTGCAGGGCATCTGGCGTATTAACTCTCATATAGCGTTTACAGTTGGTCTTCTACAAAACTTAGGCACTTACATACTACGAACACAGAAATGGAAGTACAATCGTACTCATTGGTCAGCTTTTAAAGAAGCCTGAAACCGTGGGCACGAATTGTTTCGGGGCACTGCGTCTGCTAGATTCCACACCAGTATCCAGTGTAGCCGCAACCAATGGTCCCATTGAAATTGTTTACAGAGCTTGTTGGTAGCTCTACTAATGACGAAAGGCCCTAATGGAATGTAATGGACCTGAACGTGACAAGAGTAATAGTTGTTATTAGTCGATGGGATCATTGGGGCAGTGTACAAGAAAACAAGATTCGAAATTAGTAGATGCATCACGACATGCAAAAGGTTACTTTAAAATTTGACCAATTAAATCAACTGCATTTACAGTACTGTGTTCGCAGTACATAACTGAAAATGTTTTGTAGAAGACCCACTGTAATCGCTGTATGACGATTAAGACGCCAGATACCGTATCATACAGACAACATTTAAAAAAAAATTATCCTCCACCTCCTGCAACTTAACCCATAATGCTATGCACTGCATCAACTACATAGCACTCTTTGTGTACAATGACAGAGGTAGTTACCGTACAAGTGATAACAGAGCTACCGACTGCCATTCTTTACCGTCCATTCACGGCCCGAAATATGCCTAGGACGAAATTTTGTGACAGAAATTTTTGTGTTGCATTAGTGTGTGTGGATTCGCTCTGTGAAGAACGAATACGCAAATTTTTCTTCACGAGAAAGTTACTGACGTAATTATGTGTTGTTTTGTGTTTTGCATTGCAAAATATCAATAAGAGTAATGCGATAAAACATCAAGAATATTGAAAAACCCTTCTCATAAATACGTATGCGACAATTATTTTATTATGACTAAACTTATAGAGGATATTGTTGATGTTGTTGTGGTCTTCAGTCCAGAGGCTGGTTTGATGCAGCTCTCCATGCTACTCTATCCTGTGCAAGCTTCTTCATCTCCCAGTACCTACTGCAACCTACATACTTCTGAATACGTTTAGTGTGTTCATCTCTTGGTCTCCCTCTATGATTTTTACCCTCCACGCTGCCCTCAAATACTAAATTGGCGATCCCTTGATGCCTCAGAATATGTATTACCAACCCATCCCTTCTTCTAGTCAAGTTGTGCCACAAATTTCTCTTCTCCCCAATTCTGTTCAATACCTCCTCATTACTTATCTGATCTACCCATCTAATCTTCAGCATTCTTCTGTAGCACCGCATTTCGAAAACTTCTATCCTCTCCTTGTCTAAACTATTTATCGTCCACGTTTCACTTCCATACATGGCTACACTGCATACAAATACTTTCAGAAACGACTTCCTGACACATAAATCTATATTCGATGTTAACAAATTTCTCTTCTTCAGAAACGCTTTCCTCGCCATTGCCAGTCTACATTTTATATCCTCTCTGCTTCAACCACTGTGAGTTATTTTGCTCCTCAAATAGCAAAACTCATTTATTACATTAAGCGTCTCATTTCGTAATCTAATTCCCGCAGCATCACCCAGTTTAATTCGACTACATTCCATTATCCTCGTTTTCCTTTTGTTGATATTCATCTTATATCTTCCTTTCAAGACACTGTCCATTCCGTTCAGCTGCTCTTCCAGGTCCTTTGCTGTCTTTGATAGAATTACAATGTCACTGGCAAACCTTCAAGTTTTAATCTCTTCTCCATGGATTTTAATTCCTACCCGAGTTTTTCTTTTGCTACCTTTACTGCTTGCTCAATATACGGATTGAATAACAAACATCGGGGATAGTCTACAAACTCTGACTCACTCCCTTCCCGACCACTGCTTCTCTTTCATGACCCTCGACTCATGTAACTGCCATCGGGTTTCTGTACAAATTATAAATAGCCTTTCGCTCCATGTATATTACCCCTGCTACCTTCAGAATATGAAAGAGACTATTCCAATAAACAATGTCAGAAGCTTACTCTAAGTCTACAAATGCTAGAAACGTAGGCTTGCCGTTCCTTAATCTATTTTCTAAGGTAAGTCGTAGGGTCAGTATTGCCTCACGTGTTCCAATATTTCTACGGTATCCAAACTGATCTTCCCCAATTCGTCTGGGAAGAATTCGTGTTAGTATTTTGCAGCCGCGGCTTATTAAACTGATAGTTCGGTAATTTTCACATCTGTCAGCACGTGCTTTCTTTGGGACTGGAATTATTATATTCTTCTTGAAGTCTGAGGAGGGTATTTCGCCTGTCTCATACTTCTTGCTCACCAGATTGTAGAGTTTTGTTGGGGCTGGCTCTCCCAAGGCTATCAGTAGTTCTAAAGGAATGTTGTCTACTCCCGGGGCCTTCTTTCGACTTTGGTCTCTCAGTGCCCTTCAAACTCTTCACGCATTATCATATCTCCCATTTCATCTTCTTCTACCTCCTCTTTCATTTCCATAATATTGTCCTCAAGAACATCGCCGCTGTATAGACCCTCTATACACTCCTTCCACCTTTCTGCTTTCCCTTCTTTGCTTAGAACTGGGTTTCCATCTGAGCTTTTGATATTCATGGAAGTGGTTCTTTTTTCTCCAAATGTCTCTTTAATCTTCCTGCAAGCAGTGTCTATCTTACCCTAGTGATACATGCATCTACATCCTTACATTTGTCCTCTAGCCAACCCTGCTTAGCCATTTTGTACTTCCTGTCGATCTCATTTTCGAGACGTTTGTATTCCTTTTTACTGCTTCATTTACTGCATTTCTGTATTTTCTCCTATCATCAATTAAATTCAATATCTCTTCTGTTACTCAAGGATTTCTATTAGTCCTCGTCTTTTTATCTACTTGATCCTATGCTGCTTTCACTATTTCATCTCTCGAAGCTACCCATTCTTCTTCTACTGTATTTCTTTTCCCCATTCTTGTCAATCGTTCCCTAATGCTCTCTCTGAAAGTCTCTGCAGCCTCTCGTTCTTTCAATTTATCCAGGTCCCATCTCCTGAAATTGCCACCTTTTCGCGGTTTCTTCAGATTTAATCTACAGTTAATAACCAATAGATTGTGGTCAGAGTCCACATCTGCCCGAGGAAATGTCTTACAATTTAATACCTGGTTCCTAAATCTCTGTCTTACCATTATATAATCCATCTGACACCTTCCAGTGTCTCCATGCTTCTTGCATGTATACAACATGCTTTTATGATTCTTGAACCAAGTGTTAGCTACGATTAAGTTAAGGTCTGTGCAAAATTCTACGAGGCGGCTTCCTCTTTCATTCCTTATCCCCATTCAATATTCACCTACTACGTTTCCTTCTCTTCCTTTTCCTACTATCGAGTTCCAGTCACTCATGACCATTAAATTTTCGTCTCCATTCACTATCTGAATAATTTCCTTTATCTCATCATACATTTCATCAATCTCTTCGTCATCTGCGGAGCTAGTTGGCATATAAACTTGTACTACTGTGGTAGGCATGGGCTTCGTGTCTATCTTGGACACAGTAATGCGTTCACTATGTTGTTTGTAGTAGCTTACCCGCATTCCTACTTTTTTATTCATTTTTAAACCTACTCCTGCATTACCCCTGTTTGATTTTGTATTTATAACCCTGTATTCACGTGACCAGAAGTCTTGTTTATCCTACCACCTAACTTCACTAATTCCCACTATATCTAACTTTAACCTACCCCTTTCCCTTTTCAAATTTTCTAACCTACCTGTCCGATTAAGCGATCTGACATTCCACGCTTCGACCGGTAGAACGCCAGTTTTCTTTCTTCCGATAACAACTTCCTCCTGAGTAGTCCCCGCCCGGAGATCCGAATGGGGGACTATTTTACCTCCGGAATATCTTACCCAAGAAGACGCAATCAACATTTAACCATACCGTAAAGCTTCATGTCCTCGGTAAAAATTACGGCTGTAGTTTCCCCTTGCTTTCAGCCGTTCGTAGTACCTGCACAGCAAGGCTGTTTGGGTTAGTGTTACAAAGACAGATCAGTCAATCATCCAGACTGTTGCCCCTGCAACTAGTGAAAAGGCTTCTGCCCCTCTTCAGGAACCACACATTTGTCTGGCCTCTCAACAGATACCCCTTTGTTGTGGTTGCACCTACGGTATGGCTATCTGTATCGCTGAGGTACACAAGCCTCCCCACCAACGGCGAGGTCCATGGTTCTTGCGGGTAGGGGGGGCTTATAGAGGTATAGGCCTCTAAATTTCAATATTTGTCAAATGCAGCTAAGAGAAAACGTAAGTTCTTTAGCGGTAACATGATGTTCGCACAGTAAACACAGCCATACCGAATCCTGCTTTTTTTTCTCAGGCACTAGTAAAGATGACGGTTAATTCGTACATAGTCTCTAAAGACTGATTAGAATTACAAGCGACTATAACGGACATTGCCGATTCTTTCAAGATGTTCTATATTGCAAAAGGTTTACGCCAAAAGACAAGACTGTACCAAAGGTACCTCTAGAGCAGATGTTACATCGAAATTTCATGGTAAAAGTATTTGACATTACAGTTTTACACCCTTTTTGGCATAGTTAGAACACGAAGTTACAGTCTGTCCTAGATATATCTTGTTAAATGGTTAAGCTCTTTTGATGTTGTAGTGGACCACATCTGTATTGTGTCAGGTTTTCTATGCATGATTGGCTAATGTGTGCATCGCGGACGCCAACCGAGATGCTCCGTTTGTTTTTATGAACAATATCAGAATGGCCGAATATATCTCCACTTCAGACGCTGTGATTGCTATGCGACATACACTATTTGCCTGGATTCCAGCCACGCTGGTTTATATAGCCAGTAATAATGAAATACGTATGACAATAAATGGTTCAAATGGCTCTGAGCACTATGGGACTCAACTGCTGAGGTCATTAGTCCCCTAGAACTTAGAACTAGTTAAACCTAACTAACCTAAGGACATCACAAACATCCATGCCCGAGGCAGGATTCGAACCTGCGACCGTAGCGGTCTTGCGGTTCCAGACTGCAGCGCCTTTAACCGCACGGCCACTTCGGCCGGCGTAGGACAATATTATACATAAATATTAAATAAATAATAATATAATTTATATTATTATAATTGAAAGTCCCCTGTCGCTTTTTTCTTTAGCTATTTGAAGGGTAATCTGAAAAACTACCGTAGTGATTTTCACGAGGAATGGGTGTGTATATAATTGACAAGTAAGATAATGTTGAGTGCACATTATGTATATTGTTATCTGGTCCACATTTAATTTGCGGTTGTAGTTGCATCTCGAGGCAATAATTTCAATATGAGCTGGTCAGTTAGGTAGGGGGCGTGTCAGACAGAGAAAGCAGAGAAGTAAACAACCACCACAACTCCATAGATACACAAACCTAGACCAGAATCTGTACATATATGTTATTGTAGTCTTCAATCCTAAGACTATTTTGATACAGCTCTTCATGCTACACCATCCTTTGCCAGCCTCTTTATCCCCAAATAACAACTGCAACCCACACCCTTATGAATCTGATTATTGTCTTCCGCTCTTGGTGAAACTTTACAATTTTTACCCCCACACTTCCCCTTAACACTAAATTGGTGATCCCTTGATACATCAGAATGTGTCCTATCAACCGATCCCTTCTTTTGGTCAAATTGGGCCACAGACTTCTTGTCTCCCCAATTCTGCTCAGCACCTCCTCATTAGTTACATGATCGACCTGTCAAATATTCAGCATTCTGTAGCGCCACATTTAAAAAAGTTGTATTATCTTTTTATCTAACCTCTTTATCGTCCATGTTTCACTTCCATAATCACTACACTCCAGACAAATATCTTCAGAAAGACTTCCTAATACTTAAATCTATATTCGATGTTAACAAATTTCTCTTCTTCAGAAATGCTTTTCTTGGCATTTTCCTCCTACATTTTATATCCTTTCTAATTCAACCATCATGAGTTAATATTGCTGCACAAATAGAAAAACGCATGTACGACTTTAACTGTCTCGTTTCCTAATGTAATTCACTTAACTTCACATAATTTTATTCGACTACATTCCATTATCCTTGTTTTCCTCTTGTGGATGTTCACCTTATAACTTCCTTTTATAGCTGTGTCCATTCCGTTCAACTGCTCTTATATTCTTTTGTTGTCTCTGACAGAATTACAATGCCACTGGCAAACCTCAAAGTTTGAAGTTCTCCTCCCTGAACTTTAACTACTAATCCAGATTTTTCTTTGATTTCCTTTACTTCTTGTTCCATGTATAGACTGAATAACATCAGGGATGGGCTACAACTCTGTCTCACTTCCTTCTCAGCCACTTCTTTCCTTTCGTGCCTTTAGACTCTTATAACTTCCGTCTGGTTTCAGTACAAGTTGTAAACAGTCTCTCGCTCCCTGTATTTTAGTCCTACTACCTTCTGGATTTCAAAGAGTCAACACTATCAAAAGTTTTATCTAAGTCTACAAATGCTATACGTGTACGTTTGCCTTTTCTTAACCTATCTTCTAAGATAAGTCGTAGGCTCAGTATTGCCTCACGTGTTCCTACGTTTCTGTGGAATCCAAACAGATCTTGTCCGAGGTCGGCTTCGACCAGTTATTCTATTCTTCTGTAAGGAATTAGTATTTTGAAACGATAACTTACTATACTTCGCTAATTTTCACGCTGTCAGAAACTTTGGAATTGGAATTACCACATTCTTCTTGATGTCTGAAAATATTTTTCTTGTCTCATACATCTTACACACCAGGTGGGAGACTTTTGTCACGGCTGGCTCTCTCAAGGTTGTCAGAAATAGTGACGTGATATAGTATACTCCGGGTTTATTGTTTCGAGCTAGATGTTTCAATGCTCTGTTAAATTCATCTCGCAGTATTATAACTCTCATGTTATTTTCATATCATTTTCATCTTCCCTTTCTACAATACTGCCTTCAAGTTAATCTCTTTTGTATACACTCTCTACATATTCCATCCACCTTTCAGGTTTCCCTTAATTGCTTACGATCGGTTTCCCATCTGAACTTTTGATATTCGTACAGCAGCTTCTCTTTTCACCAAAGGGCGCTTTAACTTTCCTGCAGGTGGCATCTATCTTTCCCCCTAGTGAAATGTGCCCCTAAATCCTTACATTTGTCCTCTAGCCATTCCTGCTTAGCCATTTTGCGCTTTCTTTTAGGCTGATTATTTAAACGTTTGTATTCCCTTTCGCCTGCTTTTGTTGCATTTTCATATTTTCTCATTCATCAATTAAATTCAATATCTCTTGTGTTATTCAAGGATTTCTGCGAGGCCTTGTCGTTTTATCTATTCGATGCTCTGTTGTCTTCACTATTTCATCTATTAAAGCTACCCATTCGCCTTCTCCTGTAGTCCTTGTCCCTGTTCTAATGAACCGATGCCTAATACTTCCCCTGAAACTCTCAGCAGCCTATTTTCCTTTAACTGAAACTGGCCTCATATTCTTAATTTCCTACTTGCTTCCAGTTGCTTCAGTTTCAGTCTACAGTTCACAACCAATAAATAGTGGTCAGAGTCCGCAAGGGCCCTGTAAATGTCTTACAGTATAAAATACGGTTCCCCAATTTCCGTCTTACCATGACGTAATAATCGTGAAGACTTTCGGTGTCTTCAGATCTCTTTCACGTGTACAATCCTCTTTTCAGCCGCCACAACTCCAGAGACGCACAGAGCTACACCAGAATTATCACATCCCTATCACCTACATATCTATATTATACAGGGTTGTCCACTGATCGTGACCGGGCCAAATATCTCACGAAATGAGCGTCAAACGAAAAAACTACAAAGAAGGAAACTTGTCTAGCTTGAAGGGGGAAACCAGATGGCGCTATGGCTGGCCCGCTAGATGGCGCTGCCATAGGTCAAACGGATATCAACTGCGTTTTTTTAAATAGGAACCCCCATTTTTATTACATATTCGTGCAGTACATAAAGAAATATGAATGTTTTAGTTGGACTACTTTTTTCGCTTTGTAATAGATGGCGCTGTAATAGACACAAACATATGGCTCACAATTTTAGACGAACAGTTGGTAAATGGTAGGTTTTTTGAATTAAAATACAGAACGTAGGTAAGTTTGAAAATTTTATTTCCGTTGTTCCATTGTGATACATGTACCTTTGTGAATTTACCATTTCTGACAACGCATGCTGTTACAGCTTGGTTCAAATGGTTCAAATGCCTCTGAGCACTATGGGACTTAACATCTTAGGTCATCAGTCCCCTAGAACTTAGAACTACTTACACCTAACTAACCTAAGTTTATCACACATATCCATGCCCGAGGCAGGACTCGAACCTGCGACCGTAGCAGTCCCGCGGTTCCGGACTCAGCGCCTAGAACCGCTCGGCCACCGCGGCCGGCTGTTACTGCGTGATTACCTGTAAATACATTGATGCAATAAATGCTCAAACTGATGTCCGTCAACCTCAATGCTTTTGGCAATACGTGTAACGACATTCCTCTCAACAGCAAGTAGTTCGCCGTCCATAATGTTCGCACATGCACTGACAATGCACTGACGCATGTTGCCAGGCGTTGTCGGTGGTTCACGATAGCAAATATCCTTCAACTTTCCCCACAGAAATATATCCGGGGACGTCAGATCCGGTGAACGCGCGGGCCATGATATGGTGCTTCGACGACCAATCGACCTGTCATGAAATATGCTATTCAATACCGCTTCAACCGCACGAGAGCTATGTGCCGCATATCCATCATGTTGGAAGTACATCGCCATTCTGTCATGCAGTGAAACATCTTGTAGTAAAATCAGTAGAACACTACGTAGGAAATCAGCATACATTGCACCAGTTAGATTGCCATCGATAAAATGGGGGCCATTTATACTTCCTCCCATAATGTCGCACCGTACATTAACCCGCCAAGGTCGCTGATGTTCCACTTGTCGCAGCCATCGTTGATTTTCCCTTGCCCAATAGTGCATATTAAGTCGGTTTACGTTACCGCCGTTGGGGAATGACGCTTCGTCGCTATAAAGAAAGCATGCAAAAAATCTTTCGTCGTCCCACAATTTCTCTTGTGCCTAGTGGCAGAACTGTACACGACATTCAAAGTCGTCTCCATGCAATTCCTGGTGCATAGAGATATGGTACGGGTGTAATCGACGTTGTTGTAGCATTCTCAACACCGACGTTTTTGAGATTCCCGATTCTCGCTCAATTTGTCTGCTACTGATGTGCGGATGAGCCGCGACAGCAGCTAAAACACCTACTTGGGCATCATCGTTTGTTGTAGGTCGTGGTTCGCGTTTCACATGTGGCTGAACACTTCCTGTTTCCTTATATAACGTAACTATCCGGCGAACGGTCCGGACACTTGGATGATGTCGTGCAGGATACCGAGTAGCATACATAGCACACGCCCGTTGGGCATTTTAATCACAATAGCAATACGTCAACACGATATCGACCTTTTCCGCAATTGGTAAACAGTCCATTTAACACGGGTAACGTATCACGAAGCAAATACCGTCCGCACTGGCGGAATGTTACCCCGATACCACGTACTTATACGTTTGTGGCTATTACAGCGGCATCCATCACAAAGCGAAAAAAGTGGCCCAACTAAAACATTCATATTTCTTTACGTACTACACGAATATGTAAAAAATAGGGGGTTACTGTTTAAAAAAACGCAGTTGATGCCTGTTTGACCTATGGCAGCGCCATCTAGCGGTCCAACCATAGGGACATCTGGTTTCCCCCTTCAAGCTAGACGCGTTTCGTTCTTTGTATCATTTTTTCGTTTGACGCTTATTTCGTGAGATATTTGACCCGGTCACAATCTTTGGACCACCCTGTATATACATCTATATATGTTACAGCCACCTGACTCGTTATTTTCTTTCTATATGCGAAGGCTAATTTCAGGGGCCACTATAGGCACTTTGATATAGTTTTCATGCATGGAAACCTGACTCAGAAGGTAGGTTTTTGGTATACTGTATTACCGCTTCGGCCGACACATCATTCGTCCGTAGATAGTTACTGCCACCCGCTCATAGTGGCGGCTGATTGCTAGTTAATGTTATAATCATGGGCATTTGTCTCGCGTTAAACGTGTGCGGAGGAGAAGTAATGTTTGCATGGGGGTGGGTAGAGTAACAACCTGTGAGCCCCTGCCTCATCAAGAGCACCCACACCCAGTTTCAAGGGGACGCCGCTCTCCCCTCCTGTCCCTATAGCTCTTACACTCAAACCTCCATATGTCAGATAGTCAGACCGGTATCAAACGTTTTGCATACACAGAGGACCAACCAAATATCCAATATAGTTTGTGCTATGGGCTGTTGCCTAGGAGTCCATGTATAAAAAGTAATTTATAAGTAACACCTGACGTACGGAGCACATGAAAAGCATAGCTTTACACCTCTGCAGTATAAAGCCCGTGTGGACAAAATCAGTAGAAAGTTAGTCGTAGTGCCAAGGGTGTGATTGCGACTCAAGGTCGTGTCAGTCTTTGTGCTGTAGAACGTATGAAACTATTATCCGCGGAAACATGTTCCTGACATGTAAAAGTACTGTTCAGAGTTTATCGTTATGTTCTGTTGGCATCCACTTTAGCTTCGTTTATTTAAATGCAGCAAACCCGCAGAGGACATCTGAAGCGTTTCAGAATAAACGTAAATAATGATCACAACAGAAGAACACAGAAACTGTTGCACCACACGCGCAGGAGTGTCAGTAATAGCAGTAATAACAATAATAACAACAACAATAATAACAATAATAGTAATAATAAGTAGAACAAAATTCATAATAATAATAACAATTATTTTTATTACTACTAGCACTTCCCCACGAGTGATGCAAATGTTTCTTCATTTCGTTTTTCCGATTGTTTATATTTATTCTGTGAAACTACAAGCGTACTCTGTACTCTTTGGAATAAACTAAGCGAAAGTGGACAGCCAATTAAACATTATTATAAACACCGAGCAGTCCTTTTATATTTGAGAAATGTGTCACCCCATTTAACAGCTATACACACTAGCTACTTCACACACTACAATACAAAAAACTGGCACGACCAGTGCTCAAACTCGGGATCCCTATAGTGACAAACTGACAGCATATCGAGTTCCCCACGAGAGCCTGAATATGTTGCCCAACGCAACAGCTTCACACACTACATATCTTTACGAATTAGCCGGGTGGTGTTGCCGCCCGGTTAGGGGCGCCATGTGACGGTTCGCAGGGCTACCCGCGACGGAGGTTCGAGACATCCCGCGGGCGTGGGAGTGTGTGTTAACCAAGTTAGTTTAAGTTACATTGAGTAGTGTGTAAGCCTAGGAACCGAAGACGGCGGGCCGGCCGAAGTGGCCGCGGGGTTCTGGCGCTGCAGTCTGGAACCGCGAGACCGCTACGGTCGCAGGTTCGAATCCTGCCTCGGGCATGGATGTGTGTGATGTCCTTAGGTTAGTTAGGTTTAACTAGTTCTAAGTTCTAGGGGACTAATGACCTCAGCAGTTGAGTCCCATAGTGCTCAGAGCCATTTGAACCATTTTTTTGAAGACGGCGGAAGTTTGGTCCCATAGGGACTTGCCACAAAATTTTACGCATTACAGTACAAAACTGGCACCACCAGTACTCGAGCTCGGGATTTGTAGTACGACAAATTAACGTCATATGGACTTCCCCATTGTAGCTCTGTGCGGTAGACACTCACAGTTACTCTTTTACTGTGTTGCATACGTAAGCTCTTACCTAGTACGTACAGTTTACGTACGTTCTCCTGGACAGCAGCGTGTAGTACAGATTGCAGCTGTGTTTTAGTTTATACTGTGTCGCTATATAAAATTCCGAAATGACCTGTCAGACATCTGGAGGTTTTGTTGTTAGGGTAAGGAAAAAAATGTGTTTTAGTCAGGTAATTTTCTTTCAAGGAAATCAATTACAAAACAGGATTACGAAGGTTTTTCTACAGGACCAATAACTGGAACTTATCTATGTCTACTTAGAAGTCAACACTGGTCTTCCAAAGCATTAAAAATGTTCCACACCCCCATTCCATTTTTAGCCCCCCTCCCTGTTACAGAATATCCCCCACAAACAAACTAGGTTGCAGTGACTGCAATCAGTATTTTTTGTAAAAATATTTAATGACAATAACTCGAAGATTAAACGCTGATCCGTCGTTTTGGAGCTCGCTGCCGAAGCTAACCTAGAAAACACAGTATCTGGGCAGCACTGTAGTAAAATATCCGCTAGAACAGAGGTTCCTAATCTTTGTTAGACCATTACCCCTGAGTATCATCGGACATTAGGTAGTACTATGGTCCACCCCCCCTCCCCCCTCCTTCTCGTCTGCCATCTGTTGCCCCTAACTTTAACACCTAACTAAACTGTAGAATAAGACATTTTTTGGAAAATTGTAATTTTTGCAATTATGAAAGATGAATTACTTTGAGTTTGTGTGTGGGTGTGTTTTAGAATGAATAACGAAGGAAATCGTGATGCATCACAAGTGCTACCCACGACTCCTTCTCGGAAAAAAAGCTTACTATAGACAATGAGGGTACAGGCTTCTTAGAAAACATGGTTCTCCTACATTACTCCTCTCCAGTGCGCCATTTGCTTCACCTGCACACTGCAACCCCATTTAAAATCACACAAGTTCAGGTGTGTGCACTACACTCACTATTTGTAAATCTCTTAATTGCTGCACTCCTTACTTCTGAAATGGCAGAAATTGGACGACTATAGACTACTAATGCTATGTGTCTGATCACAGCCACTGATAGTAATAATAATAATTGCTTACAGTAGCATAGTAGCCCTCATGTCTCTAGTGCTGCGTCCTGCTATTAATTAATTAATTTATCTGTTTCAAAGCGGGTATTGAAGTGTTCCTGGACTACTGCAGGTACTATCTACAACACGGAGAATACATTTTCTTCAGATATTTAGCATTTGTAACATATGTTTCTCACTTTTGTTATCAGCGATGTACGGGACAAAGCACAACGTATGTGTTTAGAGAGTGGACTAAATGAGAACCTGTAATCTCCACCGAATTAGTGCTACCAACTGAGAAAAATTAATTAATGGCAAATTACTTAATCACTATGAGAGTCTTACTAAACTACTGGCCATTAAAATTGCTACACCAAGAAGAAATGCAGATGATAAACGGGTATTCATTGGACACGCATATTTTATACTAGAACTGACATGTGATTACATTTTCACGCAATTTGGGTGTATAGATCCTGAGAAATCAGCACCCAGAACTACCATCTCTGGCCGTAATATCGCCTGTGATACGCCTGGGCATTGAGTCATACAGAGCTTGGATGGCGTTTACAGGTACAGCTGTACATGCAGCTTCAACACGATACCACAGTTCTTCAAGAGTAGTGACTAGCGTATTGTGACGAGCCAGTTGCTCGGCCACCATTGACCAGACGCTTTCAATTGGTGAGAGATCTGGAGAATGTGCTGGCCAGGGCAGCAGTCCAACATTTTCTGTATCCATGGAGGCCTGTACAGGCCCTGCAACATGTGGTCGTGCATTATCCTGCTGAAATGTAAGGTTTCTCAGGAATCGAATGAAGGGTAGAGCCACGGGTCGTAACACATCTGAAATGTAACGTCTACTATTCAAAGTGCTGTCAATGCGAACAAGAGGTGACCGAGACGTGTGACCAATGGCACCCAATACCATCACGCCGGGTGGTACGCCAGTATGGCGTAGACGAAAACACGCTTCCAATGTGCGTTCACCGTGATGTCGCCAAACACGGATGCGACCATCATAATGCTGTAAACAGAACCTGGATTCATCCGAAAAAATGATGTTTTGCCATTCGTGCAACCAGGTTCGTCGTTGAGTACACCATCGCAGGCGCTCCTGTATGTGATCCAGCGTCAAGGGTAACCGCAGCCATAGTTTCCGAGCTGATTGTCCATGCTGCTGCAAACGTCGTCGAACTGTTCATGCAGATGGTTGTTGTCTTGCAAACGTCCCCATCTGTTGAGTGAGGGTTCGACACGTGGCTGCACGATCCGTTACAGCCATGCTGATAAGATACCTGTCATCTCGACTGCTAGTGATACGAGGCCGTTGGGATCCAGCACGGCGTTCTGTACTACCCTCCTGAACCCACCGATTCCATATTCTGCTAACAGTCATAGGATCTCGACCAATGCGAGCAGGAATGTCGCAATACGATAAACAGCAATCGCTTTGGGCTACAATCCGACCTTTACCAAAGTCGGAAACGTGATGGTGCGCATTTCTCCTCCTTACACGAGGCATCGCAACAACGTTTCACCAGGCAACACCGGTCAACTGCTGTTTGTATATGAGAAATCAGTTGGAAACTTTCATGTCAGCACGTTGTAATTGTCGCCACCGGCGCCCACCTTGTGTGAATGCTCTGAAAAGCTAATCATTTGCATATCACAGCATCTTATTCCTGTCGGTTAAATTTCGTGTCCGTAGCACGTCATCTTCGTGGTGTAGCAATTTTAATGACCAGTAGTGTACTTTTGATAATAGTAACGACGCTTTGAAAATAATTTAGTTCCGTGACGGAAACAGAATGTAATCGTTTAGAATTTACCCCATGAAAATTTCATTTTAGCCCTCAGGGGTTAATTACGCCGAGGTTGGGAACCGCTTTGTTAGAAAAAAACTGTGGCGTGGCACGTGGCTTGGTTGCAGGGAAGGCTGGGTCAGCCGCCCCCCGTAACAACGGCGCCTCCTCTTAGTGTGGGGAGGGGCGGAGCGGGGGCGGCAACAGTCGGTAATGAGAAACTCCGCCCCGGGGACTCAGACGCACTGCCCAGGTGGTGCCGTGCTCCGGGTCGGAGCCGCGTGTTCTCAGGTAGCGACCCCTCAGCCCTCAGCTGGGACAACAGCATCACACAGCAACTGGGCGTAGCACCTCCCAGAACTTCGAAGGGCAAAAGCCGAAATTAAAGGACAAATTTATGTTTGTTTGACTTAGAATTTGAAGAACGGGCGCAGAAGTAGCTCAGCACGTAGGGTTGTCTTAGACATAATGTTAAAAAAGTTGAAGCCAAAGTAATGTATTGGACCAAACAGACTTTAATGAAAGCTGCTTTCCACTAGATCCACAAGAAGTAATAACGGTTTTAAACTGCAATCAGTATACCTACCGTAAAGCATCAGGACCTTATATAGAAGTAAGGGAATATGAATCAAAGTATACAGTAGATTCAAGGGCCACCTGCATTAACTCACTTAAACAAAAAAAGAGGTGTAGAAGACGTTTTACGAGAGGGCATGTCTTTTGTAGGTGCTGACGTAAATAAAGTTTGGCACAACGTACAACATGAACTGATCTTAAAACAGGCGAAATCGAGATTTATTTCAAAACTTCTCACGCCAGTTACTGTTAAAAGGTTATTAAATAGGGCTAAGTATAAATACATTAGAGTGCCCCTACTGATATGTATATCCAACACATAATACCTTCTAAAACCACAGGCGAGATTTTCGTTTTCCATAAAGGACACGGTTTTCGAGTTATTCAAGAAAAAACGCATTTAAAGATCACTTTTATAAGTAATTCGAAAACTACAATGTGTAGAGAAAATGCGTTCCAATACGAAATTTAACTAATTTAACCTTGCACGTGTTATTTGCACTGCGGGTTGCATAAAATCCTGTGATAGGGACAGAAGACTCACATAACATTGCTGAAAAAAATAAATCAATATGAACAAACTACGACAGCAATCTAAGGTAAGACAATAATAAGATAACAGAAAGTAAAGTGCAAGTATTGGGATCCAAACCTCATCGTATTACATTGAAATTGTTCCTGCGTAATAGTAGTGATAGTATGGGTAGAGGTTATAGTTGACAATCGGACTAAAGTATTAATTCGATGGTTTTACCAACCCCCCCCCCCCCCCCGACTGAAAAAATTTTAACTTTAAAACCGGCGGCAGGCATAAAACGTCATCCGACATTGTCTTGAATACTTTGTCACAAAATTAGTTTCAACAATTCGGTCATGCGCCCACTCGAAGCGTAAATGGTTGCGAAAGTATACTTGACTTCTTAGCAACAAATAATGCTGGACAAATAGTGAGTATCGTGATGAATTCAGTGATTAGTGACCACAAGGCAGATGCTGCTAGGCCGAATTCCGTAACACCTACAGCCATCGAAAAGAAATGCAAAGTATGTCTATTTAAAAATGCTGATAAAAATACTTTTAACGCCGTTTTAAGAGACAGTCTTCACTCCTTCCCATCTGATCATGTAGGCGTAGAAAAGTTGTCAAATGATTCCAAAGAGATAGTATCGACTGCAATTTAGAGATACGTACCACATAAATTAATAAGTGATGGTATTGATCCCCCATGGTACACAAAACGGGTCAGATAGCTGTTGCAGAAGCAGCGAAAACAGCATGCCAAATTTAAAATAATGCAAAATCCCCAAGACTGGCACAGATTTGCAGAAGTTCGAAATATAAAGCGTACTTCAATGTGAGATACTTTTAATAGTTTCCACAACGAAACTCTATCTCGAAATCTGGCAGAAAACTCAAAGAGATCCTGGTCATACATAAAGCACAACAGTGGCAAGACGCAATGAATACCTTCACTCCGCGATAACAACGGTGAAGTCACTGATGACAGAGCCACTACAACAGAGTTATTAAACACGAATTTCCGAACCTCCTTCACCAAAGATGACGAAGTAAATATTCCTGAGTTCCAATGAAGTACAACTGCCAAGATAAAAACAATGAAGTGGATACCCTCGGTGTCGCAAAGCCGCTTAAATCACTTAATAAAGGCAAGGCTTTCTGTCCAGACTGAATGCCAGTCAGGTTCCTCTCTGAGTATGCTGATACAATAGCTCCATATTTAGCAACTATATACAACAGCTCGCTATATACAACAGCTTGCTCAAACCACACGAGTACACAAAAATTGCAGTAGGAGTAATCCGTTGAATTACAGGCCCATATCACTAACGTTGATTTGCAGTAGGGTTTTGGAACATATACTGTATTCGAACATGGTGAAGTATCTCGAAGAAATAGAGTTATTGACACATAGTCAGCACGGATTCAGAAATTATGGTTCTTGCCAAACACAGCTAGCTCTTTATACTCATGAAGTGATCAGTGTTATCGACAGGCGATGTTAAATTTATTCCATATTATTAGATTTCCAGAAGGCTTTCGACGCCGTTCCTCACAAGCGTCTTTTAACCAAACGGCGTGCCAACGAAATATTGCCTCAGATGTGTGACTGGATTCGTGATTTCCTGTCTGAAAGATCACAGTTCGTAGAAATAGGCGCGAAGTCTTCAAGTAAAACTGAAGTAATATCCGGCGTTCCCCAAAGAAGTGTCATAGGCCTTCTACTGTTCCTGATCTATATTAACGACATAGGAGACAATCTCAGTAGCCGTCTTAGATTGTTTGCAGATGATGTTGTCATTTTCCGTCTTGTAAGGTCATCAGATGACCAAAATCAATTGCAAAATGATTTAGCTAAGATGTTTGTGTGAAGAGAAAAGCGGCAATGGACCCTGAATAAAGAAAAGTGTGAAGTTATTCACATGAATACTAAAAGAAATCCACTAAATTTCGATTACGCGATAAGTCACACAAATCTGAACGCTGTAAATTCAACTAAATACTTCGGGATTACAATCACAAATACCCTAAATTTGAACGATCACATAGATAATCTTGTGGGTATTGCAAACCAAAGACTGCGATTCATTGGCAGAACACTTATATGGTGCCACAGGTCTACTAAAGAGACTGCTTACACCATTCTTGTCCACCCTATTTTGGAATACTGCTGTGCGGTGTGGTATCCGGATCAGGTGGGATTGACGGATGACATCGAAAAAGTACAAAGAAGGGCAGCTCGTTTTGTAATATCGCGAAATAGGGGAGATAGTACCACAGACACGATACGTGAATTGGAACAGCAAGGCGTTTTTCGTTGCGACGGGATCTTCTCATAAAATTTAAATCACCAGCTTTCTCAAATGTTCAAATGTGTGTGAATTCTTAAGGGACCAAACTGCATAGGTCATCGGTCCCTAGGCTTACACACTACTTAAACTAACTTATGCTAAGAACAACACACACACCCATGCCCGAGGGAGGACTCGAACCGCTGGAGGGTGGGGCCACGCAGTCAGTGACAGGACGCCTCAAACCGCGTGGCCTCTCCGCGCGGCACCAGTTTTCTCCTTCGATTGCGAAAATATTCTGTTGGCACCCACCTACACAGGGTAAAATGATCATAACGATAAAATGAGAGAAATAAGCTATAGCACAGAGAAATTTCAGTGCACGTTTTTCCCGCGCACCGTTCGAGAGTGGAGCGGTGGAGAGACACCATGAAGGTGGTTCATTGAACCCTCTGCCAGGCACTTTATTGTGAATAGCAGAGTAATCAGGTACATGTAGATATAGATGTAGAGTCATGTGAGTCTCAAGTTTATCTTCGATAATGATAGAAGCTGAAGAAATGTATTAAAATATGTGATACAAATGGGACTTGATTTCATGTACTCTGCTTGCTAGATCGATGCGCTGGTCTTTACACCACTGTACCACTAGAGCTTATCCATCTGCATGGTCTACACCCATTCAGTGTCCTCCCTAACATAAACTTCGTTTTATGCCTTCAGCCGATTTGCCCCCTCTTAAATCGTCAATTTTCCAGGGCTCTCTGTTACAGGAATAGTATCACAGCCTGAAATACAGGCAGGATTTCCATATTACATACAAAGCTGGGGTATTGTAATGGCTAGCATATCGGCCTAATAAGCAGGAAATCTCGGTTCATGTCCTGCTATGACACAAACTTTAACCCATTTTTTCAGTCTCCGTCATTATCGAAGATGAAGTCGAGATGCACCTTTCTCGAGGATATTGTAATTCCACCACATCAATCTTTCATAATATTACTAAGGGTGTTAGCGAGAAAAGATTATAAAAGATTTGAAATTACGTGTGCAGGCTGTTGGAAGTCAATAACTGCTCTCATTCTCAGATACGGAGTGAATATAGCTTAGGTAATTTGTGCGCCATGGTTTGGGTCCCTCAAGATACACACACAGTTTCTAACTTTAATAACTGACTTATTGTGTTAAACCTTTAATGTACAATTATACCTCTCGATTCGAGGAGTATGAGAGCATTTGAAATTATAAACTAGGTCAATAAATACATGAAATATTGAAAATAAAATTTTTGTTCCCCAGAAGCCTTTAAAAAGCAAACCTGTAACTGGCACGGATGACTTCAGTCGTTCTTGCTGGTAGTATACAGAAGGGCGTTGTACCCGCCATGCATTTCTTTTGTTTTCCAACACATTCAGTCGCTGCAATTGGACAGTTATTCTAGCATTTCAGCTTATCGCCTCTGTTTCAATCATAATTACAAATCTGTTGTTAATACGAACAAAGACACCAACCTGATCGCTATCGGTAACGTTTACGGAGATACTACTTCTCCAAAATGAAAAAAGCAAAATTTAGGAAATGAAATCACTATACAACATACAAGATAGGTTATTTTGCACTGTAATGCTGTAATGACTACAGGCTACAGTGAACGAACAAAAATTTCTACATACTTTCATTTCGTTTTCCGAGTGGGAGGTTCTTACAAAATAGTTGCCGGATCACGTGACGCAGAGATTGAACTACGATTTCACATGAAGATGATTGACTCATGCTGGACATTTTTCCAATACCGAGGCCTATTATGCACTATATATTCGCAGCGAAGGAGATACTTGATGCCAACATTGACTTGAAATTGAGATTTGCGATGCACTTCCGCTGCTCAAGTAGCCATTCTCACTGCGTTAATCAACATGTAGTGTAAAGCGATGAGCCAAAATATTTCGACCAATACCGAGGCCAAGAGTGGTGAAGAGGGAAATCATTCTAGCGGGGGTATGGTACTCAGATGGGCAGACCCACCAACATGAACACCACCGACAAATGCCATCTTCTTTTTGCCCGACGTCTAAGAACAGGCCTCTACCCGCCCGGTTAGCCGAGCGCGCTAACGCGCTGCTTCCTGGACTCGGGTAGGCGTCCCGGCCCCGGATTTAATCCGTCCAGCGGATTAACGACGAAGGCCGGTGTGCCGGCCAGCCTGGATGTGATTTTTAGACGGTTTTCCACATCCCCCTAGGTGAATACCAGGCTGGTCCCCACGTCCCGCCTCAGTTACACAGCTCGCAGACATCTGTACACTTTCACACTATTCCATGGATTACACTAGTTGCAGACAGTTAGGGTACATTAATTCCTTCCCGGTGGGGGGGGGGGGGGGGGGGGTACGGGGTGGCAGCAGGAAGGGCATCCGGCCACCCCTTCAACTAACATTGCCACATCCGATTAACCATGCCGCCCCTGCGTCGCTGCGGGAAACAAGGCACAAGCAAAAGAAAGAAAAGATAAGAAAGTCTAGGAATGGGCCTCTCTGACACTCCGAAGTCTTTCCACTGCGTCATGGTGTTCGATGTGCAAGCCTCATCACATAATGTTGCGGTCGGTGGCAAACCCTCTTTGTAAAGCCGGATAGGCTGCGATCTGTGGCCATCCTGACGACAGAGTACAGTCTCGGTAAAGACAAAAATGTTTCGAAGCGCACTGTTCAGCACACATTGTACAACATGGATTCCACAGCAGAAAAACCTGTCCCATGTTGACTCAACGGCATCGTCAAATTAGACCGCAGTGAACACGTGTTCACCGATTTGTAGAGAGTGATATGTATTGGAAATGCAGGTTTTGATGAGTTGTTTAGATGTGTGGCATCTCAACGCTCTTTGAATCGAATGTCGAAGCTTCTCTCAGTTCGTTATCTACAGACAAGGAGTAAAAAGTTGTAAGTAGGCTGTTTACGTTTTCTTATTGGTAACGCCACGTAGCGCTCTGTATGAAAATCACTGGCTGTGCTGTGTGCAGTCTGCGGCTAGTTTGCATTGTTGTCTGCCGTTGTAGTGTTGGGCAGCTGGATGTTAACAGCACGTAGCGTTGCGCAGTTGGAGGTGAGCCGCCAGCAGTGGTGGATGTGGGGAGAGAAATGTCAACGTTTTGAGTGCTGATGGTCTGGACGTGTGTCCATCAGAGACAGTACATTTGTAAGAATGGATGTCATGAACTGCTATATATATTATGACTTTTGAACACTATTAAGGTAAATACATTGTTTGTTCTCTATCAAAATCTTTCATTTGCTAACTATGCCTATCAGTAGTTAGTGCCTTCAGTAGTTTGAATCTTTTATTTAGCTGGCAGTAGTGGCGCTCGCTGTATTGCAGTAGTTAGAGTAACGAAAATTTTTGTGAGGTAAGTGATTTGTGAAAGGTATAGGTTAATGTTAGTCAGGGCCATTCTCTTGCAGGGATTATTGAAAGTCAGATTGCGTTGCGCTAAAATATATTGTGTATCAGTTTAAGCACAGTCATGTATAATATTTCAAAGGGGACGTCTCAAAGTATTGGAGAACACATCTGGATATTGCACCATGCTGTCAAATGCAGCCTTATGAAGCCACTCGCAGAGATAGAAACACGAACATATGTACATCAAAGCAAATCACATCATCTCCTCAATGAACAGATGGAGTTACCCGGTACAGCCTTTCTACAGGATTTCAATCGCCTACTTTCCGTCGCGAATAAACAACATGCTATCAGTAATCCAATATAAACATCACACTAAAGTATAGCAGCCTGTTCAGTCACACGTTAATACAACGGTTAATTTAAGCTTTCAACTAGTCATCAGATGTCAATATAATATTTACTTCCGTAATATTTCGTTATATCTCACCGCTTATTTTTTTTCCCTGTGTATACCGCAGTATCTACGTATCTCGTACACAGTAGCCCCTAAGTAACATTTCACAACATACTGGTTGCTACATCCGTAGTCTTTATTCGTAAATAATGCCCATTAAATATTAAATGCATGTAGTATAACGTTTATTTTATATAGATTTACTACCGTCAAATCAATATGTATAATTTAATACCTCTCAGAGAATTTCTTTGTCACTGTTGTATTTGTGATATCGCCGTGTTTCTGTAAACTTCCCACGCAGCAAAAACTTCCTGGTGTGTGTGTGGGGTGGGTAGGGGTGGGCGGCGTGAGAGCGGAGTTCTCTACGCAGTGTGTGTTATACAGTCATACAAGTGCTACATATACTGTCAGTCCCACAAGAAAGTCTGCGCCTTAATTTTATATTTAACGTCCACAGCGTCTCGAATCTGTAATCAGTCCGCTTCTGCACAGTGTATATAGATAAACCGTGTGAGTGCTGAATGTTTTATTTTGTCGGTTTCAGTTTAAAATGAGCGGAAAATATCTGAAGCATCACGAGGTATGATCGTAAATCATCGAAAGGGCCTAAAGCTTTCATATGGAGCTAAAATTCTTAGAAAGACAAACACTTACGTTGCGAAGTGGGTCAAACGATATTTAGAGGTTGGAATCGTGAATGATTTACCAGAGAGAAGGCTAAGGTGCCAACCCATATTCGGTAATGGCAGCTATTGGATTCACTATTAGGTAATTGTGCAATTAGTAAACATTTATTTATGATAGCGTCTTTTATTTCACACAGATAGCGGCGTACACTCCCTGTGGAACTGGCTGTACTCTATAGTATTTCCTAAATGCAAGCCATCAACATTCCAACATAATTAAATGGGATTTTCGACATTCAATAAAATACAACTACAACATCAGTCTTAAATGTTTCTTTACAGTGTATTCGATCGTAATTATGGATTGTTGCGTTTGCGCACATTCCACAGCAGAGTAACCTGTCCCATGTTGACTCAACGGCATCGTCAATTTAGACTGCAGTGAACACATGATCACCGAATTGTTGAGAGTGATATTTATTGCAAATGCAGATTTTGATGGGACAGCCATACACATGTCTACGAAGCGGTAAATGGATGGTCAAGGCTCTGAGCACTATGGGACTTAACGTCTCTGGTCATCGGTCCCTAGTCTTAGAACAACTTAAACCTAACTAGCCTAAGGACATCGCACACATCCATACCCGAGGCAGGATTCGAACCTTCGACCTTAGCAACAGCGCGGTTCCGCACTGAAGCGCTAGAACCGCTCGGCCACAGCGGCCGGCCCTCAGCCATTCAGAGACAGCTTCCACGAACGCAGGTGTTCAAAAGTTCTGTAAGTTCCCGAATGCTTAGAGCCCTTTGAACCATTTTTCTTCTAAACAGCTGAGCAGTTTGACGCTACATGAACTTTAAGTTTGAAATGCTGTTTACACACTTCAGAAATTTCAGCATAGCTTCGTGGATTCTGTAAAGTTGTATTGTGAATCCGGTGGCCAGAATCTGGTCCTCTATCTCACTGAATGGCTCCCTTGTCGCCAACGAAGATGGTAAAGTACTGAAAAATACAATTTTAACCGACTGAATTCCCAGATGGCCATGTTTTATGGAGAGACATTACAGTAGTTGAGTCGTTGATAGCAAAAGTGTTTCGAGACCCAGTGATGTGGCACTAACAGTAACCTAATACGCATCTAACCATACAGATTTTCTGTGATTTCTATAAATCACGTAAGACTGAACTGTTATGGTTCCTTTGAAAAGTCCACAATCTACTTCCTCGCTCAACTATTTCTGTCCTAGCATGACGTACATTTGAAATATCGCCCTCGTCAGGACGCTATTCTCCTAATTTGAACACCTGTTTCATTTCATAGTTCCAAAAACAATGATAACTTTGCTGATAAAAATATGTTTTCAGTGTACCTCTATTACGACATTTTCTCCTGCCATATCTGTAGGTTTTAACATTTTTTTGTGACGTGTTAATCCAATAAATCTATCTGAGTGTCATTGTACCTACCGGTTGTCTTTTGATTTCTCACGTTTCGTGATTTTATTTTTTGATCCACACATATTTTAACAACTGTGTAATAAATGACTATAGTAGCCCAGCGTAACAGGAGAGTTACTCAGTTAACACATTAACACCCTCAAACTGTCCTGAAGAACACACTCTAGTTCATGGATGAGCATTTCTTTTGCCACGAAGACGCGACGGCTAAGAAATCGCCCTGTGCAGTACCTAGCTCCTCAGCGTCCCATCCCCCAGCTCTCTACAGAATCGGACCCGCTAGTTCCTTTATTTACTTTTAGTGCTCCATTAACGACGCCCATGGATTAAATACCCTCACTCTACCGGCTCCTAACCCCTCCCTATCTGTCGAAGAACAGCCGTAATTGCGTCAACGACCTCGTCGTCGGCTGACGCAGTCGGTGACGTAATGTCTGGCTACCCCTCCCCCACCCCCCCCCCCCCCCCCCCCCCCCACCCCCCCACCCACCAGACCGCCAGGTCGCGCTCCATAGGAAGCAGCGGTGGGGACTATTCCGAGACGTTGAGACCTTTTGCCGGAATTTCGTCTTCTCTCTGCTGGGGCCATAGAACCCCACCTGCAGAAATACTTCTTTCCCGTCGCGTGCTTCAGCTGCGAATCTACTGCTGACAGACATACCGAGCTGTATGAATTGTTCCAGATAAATGGGAAGAGTCATAGCTGTATGAAGATCTGTATTTTCGACAGTATTATTCAGTCTGGTTACGGAGAGACCGACACAGTGATCCAACCGAAGATATTAATGTTGTCAAAGTGTTCCCTGGACAACACAGGCTGAAACTGTGAAACTTCGCTCACAGTTCAACAGCGCAAGACAGAGGATAAAATAAGTTTAGGCTTTATCATATAGATAAGAAAAATTCCGTCCTTTTCAGCTGAATTTATTTGTGTGTAGCAAAATGTTTCGCCTCTTCATACAAGACATTATTAGTGGTATTCATTTTATGGCTATTCCTGCATTAATTTGTTATTCTAGATAAGTTCGTAAATAGCACAGTTTTCTTCCAGTTGATATGTCACCTTTAAAGATTTCCTTGCACAAGACGTGTACTGTACGACATAGCACATGTCCTTTCTCACATACTTTAAGACTGACGAGAGATAAGAAGAGTTGTAGAGAGAGATGTTAGGCGGCGTGTTGGAATGGGAATGGATTTGGGGTGGGTGGTGTGGATGGTGGGGAAGCGTGTGTGTATGTGTGTTTGTGGGTGTGCAACATTTTATGGTTAATAGTGAATTCATTTTAATGTCGTTAGTCATGGCCTTTCTATATTGAATAATCTTTAATTGGAGTGAGCGTTCGCTTTTTCTTTCTCTTTGTTTTTATGGCATAAGACTGTCACGTTTACTTTTGTCCAAGTGTGATGTGTATTTCTTGTATTAAATATTCCGAACAAGTGGAGTTGGTACGTTCAGACATCAGTGTCTTTTACATGTTCTTTGTACTTGGTGTAAAAATTTCTTGTAGGCGTTCCAATATATTTAGAGTGGCACATATTACATGTTAATCCATATATTCTTGAACTATTGTATTTATCTTTATATTCCGTCACATTTTTAGTTACTTTTGAATTGTGCTACTTCTCTCAAACAATATATTATTTCTATGTCTTTTTAAAATGTAACAATGTTCTATGCGAATTTATTTTAGAATGTTCCTCTGCCTTTTTTGTTGGGAACCCTCTCTTCTGGTGTGAGTGTGCACTGTGTGTTATTGTCATTTTTTGGTATATTTAGACTGTTTACAATTTTGCTTCCCCTGTCTGTATTTCCCTTTTAATAGACTCCTGTACTTTCTGTATTGTGTTGTTATTGCGTCCATTGTTTTGCCTTATGTTGGTGGGTTATATTTAATTTTTCATTATAGTTCTTTTTGCTTAGAGGTCTGCACAGTTTATACCGTACGTTTGATAGTTGCTATTTTTGGAGAATGTAGGCGGTGTGTTTCCTCATCTGTTATCATGCCTGTAGCTGTTTCCCTTCTGAAAATGTAGAAACTGTGGATATTGTTAGATGTTGTGATTTGGAAATAGAGGTAGAGTGTTTTCTCTACTCTTTCTGTTTCCATGTCGATCTGAATATTGTGGTTTATGTCATTTATCTGCTGAGTAAAGTGTTCGTATATTCTGTGGTTAGGCATATTATATTCTCTACATGACTGTGCCAGTACAATAGTTTATAGTTTTTTTGTTTCTGTTGTTGTAGCAAACATTCCGTTTCCAGTGTGATTCATTAGAATATTTACTAGTATGTATGGATTGGCTTTCCATTGGATGTCTTTCTTTTGTAAATAGACTGAATTGTTACACTGAAAATAGTTTCTCTTAGTAATTATTTCTATGATTTGTATAAGTTTTTCTGTAGTGGTGTTCGAAGTGTCTGGGTTTCCAGTTATTCGTTCACCTATGAAGTTAATTGTTTCATCAAGTGGGACTGAAGTGTATGTGTATTTCGCATCAAAGGAATCAGTCTTTCAGTTGATGAGATCTGTGTATCTTTTACATTTTGGTCAAATTTTAAGGAAATTTTTATACTTTTGCGGTTTTTGGATGTGTTCCAATAAGTATTTGTGTGAGAACTTTGCTGTATATGTGAGAGCAGACATTTAATTAACAGGTCTTACAGGAATATTGTGTTTATGTATTTTATGCTGTCTTTTCAGCACTGATGGTACCGGATTTTTTGCACTACGGTTTTTTCTGTGTTTCTATGAGTGTGCTTTTGATATCTGCTAATGTGTGAATTTCAGTTTTGTTTCAAATATTTTGGTTGGAACAGGATTTTATTCCTCAATGTTGTATTCTGTAATACTTCTTTCTTTATCCATGTATTATTTTTTATCTACGAAGACCACCCTGAAGATTTTTCTTTACTGACTCACGTCTTAGTTCTTCTTTGTTATCCTTCGACCTGTTGTGAAAGGAATCTTGATGTCTGATGAAACTATTTACTTGCTTTGCAATCAGTTTCGCGACCAGCACTGCATTTATTTAATTGATTTGGTTTTTTGTTCTTGTGGTCTGCATTTGTTAATCCACTTCGAATAACATTCTATTTAATCTCTTTTCCTAACAAATTTGTTTCTGCTTCACTTAGTAGTGTGTAAGCGAGACTTATCAGGTATATGTAAGTCGAAATGTGTTCTGTGTGTGTGTGGGGGGGGGGGGGGGGGAGGTGTTGGTGGGTGGATGGGTGTTCTCCTGCAGTTGATTTTTTGTGAATAAAATTTATTTCATCTTTTGTGTATTGTGTTCTTCTCTTTATACCCTCTTTGCTACCTGCTCAGCTTTATCTATCATACGCCATAGGGCTGCAGGTCCAGGTAAATTGCTATCTGCGGGTGAAATCTGTACAGTTTTTTGCTAGCTTCTTTGTTTCGTTGTAAAATGCTGCCTTATTTAATTACTTAAATGAGGTCGCTGTGTTGTTAAATTGGCTTTTTGTGCTGCTCAGAGACTTGTATTTATCTTTATATTAATGTAATATGGAATGTAATGGTATTGTTTAGGCTTTTTGTCGAATTTCTAATTGTTGCTCGTCCTGTGGAGATGGTTGAGGGCCTTATTATAGGTGTTGTAGGACTCTGGTGGAAATACTTGACGGACAGTAGTAAGATTGTTGCTACAAGTGTCACTGAAAAAGTAATCCATCCTATATTCTTTCTTCATTTTTGATTCATTTATTTGCGACGAATTTTAGACGCAGTTACGTACGTTGAAAAGCAGAACATTGACGATTAATTTATGACTTTTCGATATAATCTCTGTCCATTTCACAGTCTTGGTCCATCTTTTAACAAAGGCATGTATTCCAGTGTGGTAAAACACAAGTTTCTGCTTCCGAAGCCACTGATCCACAGACGTTTTCACCACCTCCTCATCCTCGGCGTGAATCCCACAAAGACTTCTTTTAGGTACCTGAACAGATGGAAATCTGATGGCACCAGGCAGCGCTGTCTGGAGGCCGAGGAAAGACTTCTCATCAGATTTCCACACTCTCTTCAGTGATGTGACGTTTGGCGTTTGACCTTGCATTGTCATGCCAAAGAAGGACATCTGCCATAGCTTTTGTTGGAAGAACGGTGCAAGGGTTTTGACGTATTCGACAGAATTTATCATGAATCCCTGTTCTGAAAAGTCAATCATAATCACTCCCGCTGTATCTTTCCTGCCAATCGCACAGTTTTGAACTTTCTCTTCTTCGATGAGTTTTCATGGTGCCATTCCATGACAGCAGCATTGTGCCTGGTTAAAAAACTGAATCCATGTCTCTACTTTGGCCAAAGTTTCTTCCAGACACTCCTCTCCCTCTAAACGGAAGCTCTGAAAAACGTGGAGGAAAGTTATTTTGCTTTCCTCTTTATTCTAGGCAGTTAACATTTAGGTCAGTAATGTAAAACTATAAAAGTAAACGAATCGCACAAATTTGCTACAAAAGGTTGTTTCAATGGATTCATTTGTGGTCAAGTATGCTTATCCTAAGTCCACCCCCCCCCCCCCCCCCCCTAAAGAGACTGTGCTTAAGTGTTGCGCGGTAAAAATGTCTCCATAAAATGTGTATTTTTGCGGTTTTACTGCTATATCTCACAAAGGACTCACAATATCGATAACATTGTCCTATTGAAAGTTGTAGAGCATTAAATTCTCCATTGAAGGAGACCAAACGCATATTTTTCAGACCACCAGTTCCCATACTAGTACTCATCAAATATGGACAAGTTTTACATATCTATGAAAAATTTTTATTTTCACTTGTGCTTTTTGGTAATATGATCTGAACTAAACCATATATCAATAAATTAGTCCATACGCAAGTTATGGATGAATAAATTCTAAGTTCGATGAGACCAAAAGTTTCCATACAGCTCCACCATGAAGTTCGATCATATCTCATCATCAATGAAGAATGTTTAAACTGCAATTCTTCAGTAACTGTTATTTACACTACATTAAATATACTACTATAGCACTTCATTGTACTAATCGTGTACCTAGTAAATATGGTAGTACAATGTAATATTAAATTGGTACAATATATGAAGAGATTATCTTAAAAATGGTTTCATATAGAATATGATGTAATCCACTCAAATCATATGAAGATGAAGGGAGGAAAATAAATACAATTTTAGAAATCAATAAGTGATGATAATTTTTCATGACAGAAACAGTAGTTAAAGGTATGAAGATGGAAAGGGGAAAAATAGGTAGTACACAAATTTCGCAGACGTCAACTTTTGACCATCGTTGAGCCACCCGGGTTTTTAAAGTCTGTAATCTCCGATTCGGAGTTCGTCGTCCAACACCAAGCTGTTTTAAGTCTGTGTAGTTCGTCGCCCCAAGTATGCAGTTCACGTTTTCGTCAACGTCTGGTTCGTCAGTTTCATCTGGCTGGAGGAAGTTCGAGGAGGAATTCTTCTTCCAATGGTCGCAAATCAGTTATCACTTAATCCCAGCCCTCCGACACCCACAATCACGTGCATTTTCAGAAAACTGTGGAGAGACGAGACTATTTCACTGGTTTCTTGGAGGTATAAAGATGGTCAAAATCAACCTTTGAAACCCGTCATCCACAGAGGAGCGTATCCATCTGGTGTCCTGTCCCCATACGTTCCTGTAGGGACGTTATGAAGCAATGTTGATAGGCTGCTTATGGTATTTGTTGGCAGTCAGATTGAATTTGTATATCACGAGGTCTTAGGAAAACATGTCGAATCGCAATTTATCTGCAGTATCTGCTGCCCTAAATTCGCACAGGGTTGTTAAAAATCATAGAATAGCATCGGCAATAGCTTCATCTTGAGTGCTATCGACGAAGAAAAGTTCGATTTCTTCAACGTGACATTTGTTTTCGACCATTTGCTTGACTACCTTCTTCTTGCCCTGCTCGAATAGTACTGAAGATGTGTCGTATCCAATTACTCTGTGGAGAAGTATCAGTAGCCTTCTGTCGTTCTATGCCAGTGTGAAGCTACTGGGACTAAATACTTCTGAAGGGATGTTTCCTTTTGCTGCTTCTGAGAAATAAATGTTTGCTGATCGTTTGGCCATGGCACTGAGCATGATGCAAATGTCAGTATCCTCACCAACTACAACAACCTTTTCACGCTTCTGTGATACCTTAGGGCCGTGACAACAATCAGGTGGTCAGCGTCTTCATCAGCTTGCTTCACTGAGAAGTCTTCACCTTCAGGCCTCTCAAGTAAGCTAATGAGATGCGCTTTATTTCTGTCGTTTGAAAAGAAATGCTTCTGAGTCATGGTCATCACAATTAAATCGGTGAAGATAATCTCAGGAGTAGTGTGTCTTTAATTTCGGTGGACGCCCTCAACATATTTGACGAACTTGGTTGGCAGGCCTTCTGGATATCCATCAAACACCACACCTTTCCACTTCAGTTGAAGTGCCTTCGTAGGTAGTTAACGTATTTGGTGAGGATTCATTGTAGTATTTCATCTTCCTTCCACACAACCTGCTGGAGAAGAAATCCGTCATCGATTACAAAAGCTGCTCCTTCCAAGTTTACCTCTTTCATTTTTTGTAAGTGTACATTCATTCAGTATGCACAGCAGTAGTTGCTCATTTGCTGTGTTCTGAAGAGAACCGTCTATTTGTTTGTTAATCTAGTCAATCACGCAGCAGCTCTCAGCTGATACACATCTACAGAGTGGCTAGATGAGTGTTTATTTTTTCCTGTGTTTTCCTGTAGTACTTGAATTTAATTTCAGGCGTGTTTTTCTGTTTAAGCGGTTCAGCCTCTCGTTTCTGCCAGAGTAAATTCACCCAGTCTGTAGCGCAATAGCTGCCCACTGAACAGTCAACTACATAACTCACTGACGCAACAGCGTCCATCGGTGACAGCACGAAGGTAGCAAGTTACAAATTTAGGATTCTGTCTGCTTTTATAGCTTACTTCCTCAGTTAGTTTCGCGAGAATATATACATACTGTGTATGGATGCAGGATGAGCAGGACTATGTTCCCGAATAGTTGAATGCCATTTTAGCTATGGTCAGTCACCTTAAGGCTTCTGCCACGGGGTGAGTCGGTGGCGGAGATGCTGATGCATGGGACACCCAGGTGTCGCTTGTTTTGTCCACGCACTAAGCTTTCGAGGGACTTCTTAACGTACCCGACGCGGAGGATTGGCCCTTACACAGGGTGGGTGGCGGGTGGTAACGCCTTCGCGTTAGTAGAGGGGAAAGGCCTACGTGGAGACTGGCCGCCCGTCTTCGCCCATTCACTCTGTCAGTGGACAAGTGGACAAGGGTCCGAGACGCAAATAGTGGGAGAAACTTACTAGTTATCGGGAGCTATAGGGTCAGATGCGTCATGGAGCTCCTTACGCTCCTAGCTTTCAGGGATGGAAAGAAAGCCAATATGCAGTTGGTATGTCTGCTTGGGGCGATGGGGGGGGGGGGGGGGGAGGTTCACCCGAGAACCCGAGATTTGGAGGCGGGCGTTGCCTGCCGGCTATTGAGTGTGGAGGGTGCAGTCGTCTTCAGGTTGTGGCTGACGCCAGCACCAACGACGGTTGTTGTATGGGTTCTGAGGCCATCCTCACAGGCGACTGGAAGAGGTGGTGAAGATTGATTTCCTGCCTTGCGGGCCGGCCGAAGTGGCCGTGCGGTTAAAGGCGCTAGCAGTCTGGAACCGCAAGACCGCTACGGTCGCAGGTTCGAATCCTGCCTCGGGCATGGATGTTTGTGATGTCCTTAGGTTAGTTAGGTTTAACTAGTTCTAAGTTCAAGGGGACTAATGACCTCAGCAGTTGGGTATCATAGTGCTCAGAGCCATTTGAACCATTTTGAACCTGCCTTGCGGGGTGCAAACAGAGCTAGCAATTTGGAGCATTGTTCCCAGAGCAGATCGGGGTCTTTTGGCATGGAGCTGAGTGGAGAGTCTCTTCATCGACTCTGTGAGGGTTTTGGCTGCAGATTTCTTGACGAGCGTTATCGTGTAAGGATTTGTAGGACTCCCCTTGATAGGTCAGGGGCGCATGACACTAAGGAAACAGCTACTCGGGGAGCAGAGTAATTGCGGAGTGCGTGTGAGGGTATTTTAGGCTAGGTGGCAGTTTGAGGTGCACGGATTAGCATTCACCAGTCGATTCACAGCAACGGAAGCCAAACGGCGTTCGGAGTAAAGACACTTCGACTGTCAAAATTTTATCAGTAAGCTGTGGGAATATTCGTGACCAAATTTCCTTCCAGGAAAGTTCTCGCGCTCAGATTATTGTTGCGACCGAAAGCTGGATGAAACTCGAAGAGGAAAGCTCTGAGATATTTAGCGAGTCCCGGAATGTATATCGGAAAGACGGATTCGAGGCCATAGGAGGGGGAGTATTCACTGTAGTTGACAAAAATATTGTCCCCATTGTGGTCGAAGTTGAAGGTGATAGTGAAATTATTTGTCGTTTGTAACAGATGCAGGTGAAACCAAGTTAATTGTTGGATGTTTTACCGGTCACCAAACACCACTGTCAAAGTTGTAGAGTCATTCGCAGAAAGTGTACGGTCAGTAGCGCGTAAATATCCAGATCATGCATTACTAGTTCTGGGCGACTTCAACCTGTCGATTACAGAATGGGATGTCTATGGATTCGTTGCGGAGGGTACAGACAGATAGTGATGAAATACACTGTTGAACACGTTTTCTGAAAATTGTCTTGAGCATCTAGCTCGGCGGTCCACATGCAGCGGAAATATTTTAGACCTTGTAGCTACAAATCGGCCGGACCCTATCGACAATGTTAGAATAAAAACTGGGATTAGTGAGTAAGATGTTATTTTAGCAACTATTGATTCCGAAAATTAACAAATCAGTCAAGAGGGCAAGGAGAGTGTTTCTGCTAGACGGAGAAGATAATCAGCTGTTAACATCTTACTTAGACAGTGAACTGGCATCACTTAGCACCAGTAAAATGGATGTTGAGGGCTTATAGACAAAGCTTAAACAGACTGTAGGGTCCCGTGCCTAGTAGGTGGACAAACGACGTTAAAGTCCTACCATTGCTTTACAGAGAAATTTGGGAAATGCTGAGGAAGCAGAGGTTGTGGCACTCTCGGTTCAAAATCGAACGCACAAATAACGAATAGCAAAGGTTAGTAGACCTTCGTGCGTCACACCTTAGCAAAAAATCTGACAGAGAACCCGAGAAAATTCTAATCTCTTGGCGGGTCTAAGGCTTCCATGCAGTCGCTTGTTGAAAAGCGTGGTGTTGCTGTTGAAGCTTTAAATTTCACGTCGAGGAAATCTTTCACGCAGGGGAATCGTAAAAACGTACCGTTACTTGACCGTCGGACAGACTTGTGTATGGACGACATAGTAATATGCATGCATAGCGTCGAGAACCACTTGAAAGATTTAAAAGCAAATAAATTACCAGGTCCAGACGGAGTCCTAGTTCTGTTTTCCAGAGTACTCTACGGCATTGCCCCGTTACCTACCCAGCATTTATAGTGGATCCCTCGTCCAGCTCAAAGTTCAAAGCGACTGGAAAAAAGCGCAGGTGACTCTAGTATATAAGGAAGGTAAAAGAACGGACCAGGAAAATTACAGACCAATATTCCTAACTTCTGTTTCCTTCAGAATCATTGAACATATTCTCAGTTCCAATATAATAAACTTTCTTGAGACTGAAAAGCTTATGTCCATGAATCAGCATGGTTTTAGAAAGCATCGCTCGTGCGAGACTCAGCTTGCCCTTTTTTCACATGATATATTGAGAACTAAGGATGAAAGGCAACAGGCAGATTCCATATTTCTAGATTTCCCGAAAGCATTTAACTTGGTTCCCCATAACAGGCTGTTAACGAAGGTAAGAGCGAATGGAATATGTTCACAGAAATGTGAATGGCTCAAAGACTTCTTTAGTAACTGAACCGAGTATGTTCTCCCCGACGGCGAGTGTTCATCAGAGACAAGGATATCGTCAGGAGTGCACCAGTGAAGTGCGATAGGACCGCTAATGTTCTCCATATACATTAATGATTTTGTGGACACGAAGGGTGGTAACATAAGATTGTTTACTGATGAAGCTGTGGTGTATAGTAAGGTGTATGGTACGGTGTCGAATTTGAGTGACTGCAGGAACATACAAGACGACTTAGATAAAATTTATAATGGGTGTGATGAATGGCAGCTAGCTCTAAATGGGGAAAAATAGAAGTTAATGTTCATGGTTCGTAAGAACAAACTTGTAATGTTCGGATACAGTATTAATATTGTTCTGCTCTACACAGTCAAATCGTTTAAATATCTGGGCGTGACGTTACAAAGCAATATGAAATGGAACGAGCGTACGAGAACTGCTAGGGAACGCTAATGCACGACTTCGATTCATTGGGAGAATTTTAAGAAAGCGTGATTCATAGGTAATGGAGACCGCTTATTGGTCGCTGGTGTGACCAGTTCTTGAGTACTGCTCCAGTGTGTGGGATCTGTACCAGGTCGGATTGAAGGAGGACATCGAGGCAGTTAAGAGGCGGGCTACTAGGTTTGTTGCAGATGGTTTGGACCAACACATAAGTAACGACTGATCATATATTTATCGGTTCTAGGAAAATGAATTAAGTATGTACATTTCTTAACTATCCATCCCTTCCACGTGTCCTCCATTCGTTTCTTTTTTATTATATGCGTGATAGAATTAGGATTTACCCCATGAAAGGTGGCTATTGCCACGCTAAAATTTAAAAGAAAGCAAAAACCTTAAGGTTGGTGACGTTTTGCACAGGTTCGAAAGTTAGTGTGTATTTCAACGTGAGGTGATTTTAATACTATCCACAACGATACTTTCTTGCAATCTGGCAGAATATCCAAATAGATTCTGGTCGTAAGTAAAGTACACAAGCGTCAAGAAACAATCGCTACCTTCACTACGTAAAAGCGACGGAAATGTTACCAATGACAATGCCACTATGACAGAGTTACTATGAACATGGATGCGTGGACAGGAAATAAAAAGAATATCACTTCAGATGCCTAGCTTGAATAAGCGAAACATATTACGTGCACACAAATAGATTCAGTTGCAATAGACAGAACTTTCCTTATCTGTACGGTAAAGCATAATCCAAGATAACAGCTGAGGGGGAATGAGTGCAGATACGAGGGTAAGTCACAAAGTGATGCCTCCTGCTTCTTACCTCCTTAAATAAAGTTTTTTAAGGGAATGATTTGAGTCTGGCGCTATTCAGCAAACTATCTTCTCTAACCCAGTTAGTTGTAACTGTCTGCGTCGATAGATACAAGTACTGCGATCGCTTGCAAAATGGCAGATACCAATGTTCGTCTTAAACAGCGTTCTGTGATACAATTTTTGAATGCAGAATGTGGAACAACTCTTGAAAGACTGAAAAATACGTACGGTGATGTTAGCAGTGCATATCAATACTGTTAGACGTTCGTCACTGTAAGGAAGCTTAAGGACAATCGCCGTCAGCTGACAAAAGAAAGAGTGGCAGGCCGGTGACTGCAGTGACTGCAAACAACATTCAGCAAGTCGATGACATCATTCTTTGTGACAGTTGGGCGACTACAGATGATTAGCGTCGCGTAACTTCCCTCAGTGAAGGCAGTGTGATGACACTTATTCAACAACTGGGATACTCAAAGGTTTATGCAAATTTTCTACAAAGAATTAGGCCAATAGGCTTCAAATCCAAATCAGAAACAAAAGGTTAAATTGTTTTAATGATCATTTGTGACACAGTATGAGTATCCTAAATTCCCAACTCCCAGCATAGCTGTGCTTAAGTGGCTGGGAGACGGGGGGAGGGGGAGGGGGGTAAAAATGTAGCCCAGAAGAGGTTTCTTTCGGTATCGCATCTATATCTCGTAAAGAACTCACAATACCGAAAACATGGTCCTTTCTGAAAATATTGTGCATAAAATTTTGCACTGAATGAGACCAGAGGCGTATTTCTGGACAACCCGTTCCCATTCTATAACTCATTAAAGTTGGACAAATTTTACATCTTTATGAGAAATTTTCGTTTTAGCATCTGCTGTTTGGTAATATCAGCTAAACCAACCCGTCTGTCAATAAAGTGGTCCATACAAAAGTTATAGAAATATCAATTTTGCGTTATATCAGACCAAAAGTCCAAAACTGAGTTTCTTCGACCACCCTTTTCCGTACAGGTCCGCATTAAGAGTGAACCATTTAACAATGGTTGTTTAAGTTGTGGGGAAGAGTAGGAAACTTTTTGTTGCAGCATGTTTCATATTAGAGTTAGGTTTTCAAGTGGATTTTTGCTAAATTGAGATTATCTTCCAGGTTAGAATGGCTTCATGGAGCAAATAACGTGCTCTGAACTGTACTCGAAGTCACAGATACTGTATTTACCATTCACCACTGCAACTTCCAATAACAATGACACTGTTTACACTTCACTTCTCACTGCAATAATAAAATGCAAAAGCATCAAAGTATTTTGTTACATTTGACCAGCCTCTCTATCTTAAGGCAGGTGAGACAGTGGCATCCTTCTCTCCAGACTCCGAATTGGGCATGTGAATAGTACAGTTAAGAGGGTATCACCTATTCATGTCGTTCTTAGCAGCCACAGGCCACGTTATGGACGGAACTGGGCTGCTGGAGCAATTTTGCGTTGCGTATCCACGGAAAATAAACGATGGTCGGTTGTGCTTATTCAAGGACATAACTTCCCCAATTTGGTTCTTGCACATACCATCCTAACGAGAATGAGTAATAATAAGATAACAAATGAGCACCCTGAAGAGGGGTCTACCTCAACAATTCCCTTGGAAGGAATTGACCACCAGGATTTGAGGAGTGGCGATGGGGAACTGCACTTCACCATTGTCAAGAAAATGGTACTCTAGTTTCATGCCAGTGGGCATTTCCTGTACGCCATATCTGCGCAGCTTTATTTACACGACATAATTTTCCTTGAAAAGAAAATACCCCAAGAAGTCTATGCACAAGATGCGCAGAATGGGTGTTTTACTATCGAAGGACTGATACGTCTTGTAGAGGGTTATGGTCTGAAATTACGACCGAGCAGACCCTAACGCAATCGTCAAAAAGTACCAGAGGGTTCGTCATGGTCGCGGGATTTCAGACTATACTCTCAGTATATGGATTCTAATCATGCCAGCTGCTAGTACAGTGACCCAGCAGTTTCAAGAGTTTTGTTGGGTATCACTCACCATCTCAGTGCAAGATGTTGGTGCGAGGGATGCTAGAGTGCAGCGTGACAATGCAGAACTTCAGAAGTTTGTTGAGTGATGCTTCCACCCCATGATCCTTTCCCTGCTACTTATTTTGTTATATCTATCCACAGGAATCATCGGAAATGACTCAGTCAGCTGCCACAGGGTCTTTGAATTTGGTAATTCCTCAATGCTTGCCTTGGTTGGTCAAACCTTTGACACGTGGATGTGTGTGATGTCCTTAGGTTTATTAGTTTTAAATAGTTCTAAGTTCTAGGGGACTCATGACTTCAGAAGTTGAGTCCAATAGTGCTCAGAGCCATTTGAACCAAACCTTTGACAACATGAAGTATGTCCGAAAAAAAAAGAGTGACGAGTATACAAGGATTCATATCTGCTGTGATCGTTGACTGGATGGATCTACAAGTGACCCATTAAACCATATTCCATCGGATAGAGCTCCTCAGGAAATCCGATGATCAGCTTCAAGAATTTTTCCATTATGAGATGGCCTTCTATCCCCTCTCTCTCTTCGACGCAGTTAGAATGAGGAAGCCTCACAGGTCAATGTTATACGATTTCTTCTATCCATCCATCCACATTCACATAGATCCACAGCAAGCCACCGTACGGTGCGAGGCGGAAGGTCATTCCCTCCCTTCTTACATTCAGAAACATAGCGAGGGAAAAAAATTGTCTATATGCCTCCTTATGAGTCCTAATTTCTTGTATCTAATCTTCTCGGTCCTTACTGTCGGTGGCAGTACAATCGTTCGGCAGCCAGCTCCAAATGCCGTTTCTCTAAATTTTCTCAATATTGTTCCTCAAAAGAATGTGGCCTACCCTCCAGGGATTCCGATTTTAGCTCCCGAAATATCTCCATAACACTTACTTATGTTGTCCCTTATGTTATCCCGGAAGAAATAACACTCGTTGCCTCGGCAGTGGGTTGTTAGATTACGTCTGGAGGAGACCAAGTTCATGCTAGACCACATACAAAATATTACATCACTTTACTATAACTTCAACAAGACGGAATACTTTGAAACATTCTGTTTCCACAGGAAAGTCGCGTGTATTTGTTACCGTCACTGAACATTCAAAGTACAGTTACCTATAAACGTTGCTGTGTAGTCTGTCTACCACGTGACTACAGACCGGGCTGAGTGGCGTTCTGACATCAGTAAGGCAGCACCAGCGGTGACGTATGGAAACCCTTTAGCGCTTGTGTATGTCAACGTCTCGCGCTCGTCGTTTCGTCTGTCAGCGACTATGTTTATTTGCTGTTCCGCCGTAGGTACCAACCTTGCCATGTCACCTCGCTTTTCGGACGACACTACTACACCACTTACACCATCGTGCAGAAAGAAATGCATAAATTTTGTATTCTTAAACAATGTGAAAGTACTTTGTCGTTCTTTATTACGTGCTACGTAACAGAATTGACTTTTCATTAAGTAATTTGCTGAAAAAAATTTCCAGTTTCCATATTTTTATGTATTAGACACAAGCTTTTAACACTTTCAGCACTATGCCCGTAGGCCATTCGGGCATGTACCGACCGTGTGGACGGCTCCCCTACCCCGTACAGGCACAGCTTTTCCATTCGCTGAAGTGTGCTTTCCAGCACGCTACACGACTCCTGGCTTTAGGATAGCCGTAGTAGTTCATATTTTGTCTACTACATGCAGCAGGAGAAAATCTTTCGAGTGTGCCTTTGAGGAACGTGTTCTAGGAACATTAGACACTAGCTATCGAAACTGTCATGGAAAACAGAAAAGGCTCTACCAATAAGCTTCAAAACAAGAAAGCTGATGCAAAATGATTTTTTTAGGGGGTTCTCTTATTCTAAGGCTCCAATGGAAAAATCGAAGTGATGTATACGGCCTCTCCGTGAAACGTCAGGCAATCGCTGAAGGGGTTTCTGTACGTTCAAAACGAGGTTTTAGAAGGACAATAAAGTCAAACATTAACATAATCTAACACGAACACAACTTGAAGACTGTGTCTGTAAGTTTTAGAACAGCTACCCATTTGTAAGACAAAAAATGAAGTGGTGGAAAAACTTTTCTTTCCCATTTTCCTATGGTCCACTGTCGATCGTTTCAATTTGTACAAGGATATCACCAAGCAAAAGATATCTCTAGTGGAGTTAATAAAAAAAAAAAAAGAACACTTAGCATCGACATTTTAGATGCAGGAGGAGATATTCGATAATTGCAAACAACACAAAAAACAAGCGTAAATAGAAATTTTGGTCTATATTTCCCAGAAAAATACCGCGAACTGCCAAGAAAATAAACGCCATGTGCTACTATTAAGTTTGCTCCGACAAAGGAAAGCAAAAGACTGGTAAGTGGATAAGGAAAGAAAGCAGGTGGCGATACAAGGACTGCAGCGTTGGAGTTTGTATTCCATACTGTTTTCAATACTACCATCTGGAAGTAAATTATGTACAAATTACATGTAATCATTTTTGTCATAAACATGGATTAAATAGGCATTTTGAGAAAATATGAAACAGTGGTTACGTTTTGCGGGGGGAGGGGGGGGGGTGTTAATGTTCTTGGCAACGTTTAATACACCAGTACTTGTGCAAACATGCATGTAAGCGCAAGTGTGTTTTCTAATCTGTAATCTGGGGTTTCAAATGACACTAAATAGGTGTGTCTAAGATGCTCCATTAATCTGTATTTATTGTTTATATTAGCTACAAAATCGCCAGTTCATCTACGCAATAGAAGAGGAGGGGTAGCAGTGTTGAAAATTTTAACTCATGCGGCGATGGAATAGAATTAGTACCCGGCGACAGTATAGTTTTTCTTGCTGACTGCTACTTTCGGGGATACTGCTTTGGCTAAAAGGTATGATGGTGTCACGAGATCCTCATATTTTGATGTCACTTCGTGTGGCAGCAGAGCAGGTGTTTTCCGGAAGCATGTTTCCACCAGGGGGAAACGAAAGAGGTCCGTTATCAACATTCAGATCGGGTACTATTTTCTTCCAGTCACCAGCTATGGTGGCAGTATCCTAAAAACAAAGTGATTTTGATGTATGGAGGGCAAGGACCGTGATCTGTCTTGTATCTGAATTTAGTTCAAACAGACGACGTAGATGTCTGCGGGCTGTGTAAATTCCATCAGCATGTTACACCCATCGTTTTATATTTTTATTTTTTATTTTTATCGTTCTGTCTCTTCCTCTCTCTCTTTCCCTCTTCTCTCACTCTCAAGCAACAGCAGAGGAATATTACGGGTCCTACCAACAGACCACAGACTTGCCCCTATTTATAATTGCCGTCACGAACCCGCGGCACTTTGGAAAGCAGGAGGGGTGTACTGCCAAAGGCACAGCTGTAAGGGCGGGCGGTGAGCCTGTGAGGGTAGATTATCCGGTGCCCCACCTGATCGCGAAACGCAGAGATTCAAACTTCGAGTGCAAGTAAAGCATACGGTTTTGTTCTGGAAGTTTCACATCAGCACACACTCCTCTGCATAGCGAATATTCATTCTGGAGAAAACGGTAGTCGGCATTACTAAATTTTCTTCCAGTTTCATATCGGTATTTCATTTGGTATATTATAAAGTATTCTACATCTGAAAAAAGTTATCTGAGTTCTGTCTTTATTCTCTGCTGCGTAGGTTCTTGGGAATGAGATATCAGTGTGACTTTGAAATACACTACTGGCCATTAAGATCGCTACACCATGAAGATGACGTGCTACAGACGCGAAATTTAACCGTCAGGAAGATGATGCTGTGCTGTGCAAATGATTAGCTTTCAGAGCATTCACAGAAGATTGGTGCCGGTGGCGACACCTACAACGAGCTAACATGAGGAAAGTTTCCAACCAATTTCTCATACACAAACAGCATTTGATCGGCGTTGCATGGTGAAACGTTGTTGTGATGCCTCGTGTAAGGAGGAGAAATACGTACCAACACGTTTCCGACTTTGATAAAGGTCGGATTGTAACCTATCGCGATTGCGGGTTATCGTATCGGGACATTGCTGCTCGCGTTGGTCGAGATCCAATGACTGTTAGCAGAATATGGAATCGGTGTGTTCAGGAGGCTAATACAGAACGCCATGCTGGATCCCAACGGCCTCGTATCACTAGCAGTCGAGATGACTGGCATCTTTTCCGCATGGCTGTAACGGATCGTGCAGCCACGTCTCGATCCCTGAGTCAACAGATGGGGACGTTTGTAAGACAACAACCATCTGCACGAACAGTTCGACGACGTTTGCAGCAGCATGGACTATCAGCTCGAAGACCATAGCTGCGGTTACCCTTGACGCTGCATCACAGACAGTAGAGCCTGCGATGGTGTACTCAACGACGAACATGGGTGCACGAATGGCAAAACGTCATTTTTTCGGATGAATCCAGATTCTGTTTACAGCATCATGACGGTCGCATCCGTGTTTGGCGACATCGCGGTGAACGCACACTGGAAGAGTGTATTCGTCATCGCCATGCTGGCGTATCACCCGGCATGGTGGTTTGGGGTGCCGTTGGTTACACGTCTCGGTCAGCTATTGTTCGCATTGACGGCACTTTGAATAGTGGACGTTACATTTAAGATGTTTTACGACCCGTGGCTGTACCCTTCATTCGACCCCTACAAAACCCTACATTTCAGCAGGATAATGCACGACCGCATGTTGCAGGACCTGTTCGTGCCTTTCTGGATACAGAAAATGTTTGACTGCTGCCCTCGCCAGCACATTCTCCAGATCTCTCACCAATTGAAAACATCTGGATAATTGTGGCCGAGCAACTGGCTCGTGACAATACGCCAGTTACCACTGTTGATGAACTGTGGAATCGTGTTGAAGCTGCATGGGCAGCTGTACCTGTACACTCCATCCAAGCAATGTTTGACTCAATGCCCAGGCGTATCAAGCCCATTATTACAGCCAGAGGTGGTTGTTCTGGGTACTGATTTATCAGGATATATGCACCAAAAATGCGTGAAAATGTAATCACATATCAGTTCTAGTATAATATATTTGTAAAATGAATACCGTTTATTATCTGCCATTTCTTCTTGGTGTACCAATTTTAATGGCCAGTAGTGTATTATTTCTCACTGTTTTAATGGATCTGAACACACATCTAACCAGACAAAAGGTGCAATTAATCCTTCAGGCTTTCCCAGTGCTATGTTGGCATCTTGAGGTGCTGAGATTTCTGCTGGATATCAATAGCAATGCGACAGCATAACTCGTGGTCTTTGTCTGGTAATACAGAACGCCATGCTGGATCCCAACGGCCTCGTATCACTAGCAGTCGAGATGACTGGCATCTTTTCCGCATGGCTGTAATGGATCGTGCAGCCACGTCTCGATTCCTGAGACAACAGATGGGGACGTTTGAAGGCAACAACCATCTGCACGAACAGTTCGACGACGTTTGGAGCAGCATGGACTATCAGCTCGGAGACTCTGTACCGTTAGACGAGTGAAACGCATCCACTTTTTATGGCTCCTGTCTTCTAGTTGTAGTCCTTAGCCTACGGTCCGTTCCCATTAGATCCAACCTAGAACGTTCCCTTTTCATACACCAGCTTCCAAGAAATCCGCGAAAACCGAAACGAGAATTATATTATAGACAGAATGAAAGATCACGCAGAAAAAATTTCTTGAAGATAGGCCTCGTAAGGGACGTAACACCACAGATACGAGATGTAGGAACAGTTGATACCCATACATGGCATAGTTTCAAAGTACAAAAGTCAATAAAAGAAGAAAGAAATTTACAGAGGTGAACAAAGACCAGGAAGACAACGACAGCCGTTCCACTACCCCAAAATTGGAAGAGACGCCATATAATAGACCTCTCAATGACAGGAAAAGACCACAGAAGTTCTAATCCACCCGATTCTGAGAGCACAAGTTTCATTCGAATGTGAAATAAATAAAATTAATTATAACTTTACCCTGTAACCACACAGCCAAGAAGTAAATACCACCAAAGGCACTCACACTTGGGACAACACATGACAAACACACACACACACACACACACACACACACACACACACACAAATCGGTCCCGTTCTCCTAAGAGCAAGCTGATCTTCCACTTTCTGATCGGTGCGACGGACGACGATTTGGCGTTCTGTTCTCGGTGTACTGCACCTGGTGTTCTTTCTGGGGTTCCTTTCCCATGTCCTCATTCTCAGTTCTTTCTGTTGAGTTCTGCCGTTGCAGTTTTAGAGATTACAGTAGAGGACAACATGCTTGCTGAGCTTCATGAGATTTTCTGCCATCATGATCTCTATTGCTTCTGTTACAGTACTGTCCAATTACCTCGGGGTCTGCGCCAGAACTCTCATTTCTTCGTATATCATGGTATGATTTCCAGGGAGTGTTCAGCCATAGCTGATTTAGTTGCCAGTCCCAGTCTGGTGTACCTCTGATGGTCTTGTTATCTGATATCCACTACCCTGGTTTCATGGTCCATGTACGGCACGTCACATTGACATGACGTAAATGCCTGGTTTTCGTAAACCAAGGTAATATTTCACATACCCCAGTACTCCTCGTCCTTTGGTAGAGAACATACATTTGACGTTATACTTCTTGTGAAGCCTGTTGATCTTGTCAGAAATAAATCCCGCATGGGGCAAGTAAACTGCTGTCTTTGTTTCATTTCGCTTCTCTACTCCAACTGGTGCCACAGTGGTTGGTGGAAAGGCCTTTGTTTCTGACGCTGTATCCATTTTTGCAGAAATCCAAGGGTAGATGCTCTATTTCTGACGTCAAAATATTTCGTTCTTACGGGGTGTGTGCCCTGTGGACCTATATCTTTAGAACTCCATTCTTATGAGCCAGATGATTACAGCTGCTGGCGTGCAGATATAAACCGCCGTATATTTGTTTGCGGTACAGGCAGTGACCAAACGATCCATCTGCTCTCCTTCTGATCAGCAGATCCAGAAAAGGCAGCTCGTCATCCTGCTTCAGTTAAATGGTGAACTCGACATTTGTTTGGCGTAAGTTAAGATGTTCCAAAGTCTCATGGATCTCTTCCCCATCATGATCACTAAGTTATTATGCAGATACGTGAGAAACTATGTGGGCTTATACCCAGCCATCTATAACGCTCCCTGCACGAAATTCTCCACGAACAGATAGGCAACCACTGGCGACAAGAGGCTACCCAAGGCCATTCCTTCTGTCTGCTGATAATATTGGCTCATATACAGAAAAGACCTGCATCGACATAAATGACCGTTATATGAGACTCCATGAACATAATTTGAGATATTTTGTGATATCTTTTGAGCTGCAGGTATGGAAAATTTATTTCTCCACATATGGGCACAACATTTTCTTCAAATACTTAGCTGCATGGTACATTGACGCACCAATCTACATCTACATCCATACTCCGCGGAGGGTACCTTGAGTACCTCTATCGGTTCTCCCTTCCACTCCAGTCTCGTACTGTTCGTGGAAAGGATTGTCAGTATGCCTCTGTGTGAGCACTAATCTCTCTGATTTTATCCTCATGGTCTGTTCGCGAGATATACGTAGGAGGGAGCAATATACTGCTTGACTCCTCGGTGAAGGTATGTTCTCGAAACTTCAACAAAAGCCCGTACCGAGCTACTGAGCGTCTCTCCTGCAGAGTCTTCCACTGGAGTTTATCTATCATCTCCGTAACGCTTTCGCGATTACTAAATGATCCTGTAACGAAGCGCGCTGCTCTCCTTTGGATCTTCTGTATCTCTTCTATCAACCCTATCTGGTACGGATCCCACACTGCTGAGCAGTAGTCAAGCAGTGGGCGAACAAGCGTACTGTAACCTACTTCCTTTGTTTTCTGATTGCATTTCATTAGGATTCTTCCAGTGAATCTCAGTCCCGCATCTGCTTTACCGACGATCAACTTTATATGATCATTCCATTTCAAATCACCCCTAATGTGAACACCCAGATAATTTGTGGAATGAACTGCTTCCAGGTGCTGACCTATAGTGTTGTAGCTAAATGATGAGGGATCTTTCTTTCTATGTATTCGCAGCACATTACACTTGTCTACATTGAGATTCAATTGCCAATCCCTGCAACATGCGTCAATTCGCTGCAGATCCTCCTGCATTTGAGTACAATTTTCCATTGTTACAACCTCTCGATATACCACAGCATCATCCTAAAAAAGCCTCAGTGAACTTCCGATGTCATCCACAAGGTCATTTATGTGTATTGTGAATAGCCACGGTGCTACGACACTCCCCTGCGGCACACCTGAAATCACTCTTACATCGGAAGACTTCATTGAGAATGGCATGCTGCGTTCTGTTATCTAGGAACTCTTCAATCCAATCACACTACTGGTCTGATAGTCCATATGCTCTTACTTTATTCATTAAACGACTGTGGGGAACTGTATCGAACGCCTTGCGGAAGTCAAGAAACACGGCATCTACCTGGGAAACTGTGTCTATGGCCCTCTGAGTCTCGTGGACGAACAGAGCGAGCTGGGTTTCACACGATCGTCTTTTTCTAAACCCATGCTGATTCCTACAGAGTAGATTTCTAGTCTCCAGAAAAGTCATTATACTCGAACATAATACGTGATCCTGTTGCTGACAACTGGCCGTAGTTGTTCACTCTTATGTATTCTTTCAGCATTCCTTATAGCAGGGGTGGAACGCTTGGTGGTAGCTGTTTGATGAGCTTTCAAGTCATATATATTGGGCTCAAGAGAGGTCTAGTCACTCGTCCATTCTGTCCATTATGTCAGATTCCTGAAGTCTGTGTGCTGAATCCTCCAGAAGTTGACGAACTTTCTCAACGTAGTCAGTCCATTTCCTAACAACTGTGAAATTCCCAGATCTTCTTGAGTGCCAGCTTCTCATGTCTGCAAATGTTAGATTTGGAGATTTTATCTTGATGATCAACCTGCAGTTCTCCCAGTGGATTTCTTCTGCCACATGTGGTGGAAATATGTCGGTTATATATCGAATATATAATTTTAAATAGGCACATTCCGAGGAGCAGCTGCAACGTTGGGGCCCAAGCTTTCGTTTTACAGGTTACTTCATATTGAGTATTTTGCCAAGCATTTTATGATGAATTGTCATTCTCAGTAAGTGCCTAACCCACGCTTGTCCTCTTTTACCAGGATCAGAATAACAGTGATTGATTGCTAGTTGTTTACGGACTGCTCCCATTGATAGCAAGCAATCAGAGTTGGTGGTGTCAGGAAACTGCTTGCCGCTTAGGTTAAGCATGGTGACAGTATGTTCCACTTGCTTTGTTTCCTGACATATACAACCAACACTGGCTCAATGAGTCTTTCTTCCTGGAGCACTGTCCTAGAGCTTAGGGTCAATGTCTGCCCAGTCCCAATCTTGAGCAGCCAGGCAAGCTGAACGTGAAAAAGCTCGCCAGCCTCCACATCTGGCATGTAGAGCATATCTCGAACCCTTATTCTCCATAGTGCCTTCCGCGCGCGACGTTGATGTGATGCTTCATCCAGGCGGTAGGTGGTACTATAATGTTATATTTAATGTTTACGTTTATGTTTAACATTTATGCTGTTATGAAATGTTGTGTTTTATTTCTTAACTTACCTTCATTTGGGTTTCTAGTCATGTGTATTGTAAAAAATTCCCCTTTCTTCCCTTCTCCCTCGTCTCCGTCCCCCTGGCAGATCCTCTCAGTTTGTTCACCGTCGTCGGTGCGCTACCTCAGTGTTGTGTTTGGTGCTGTCCTCCCATGGCATCAAGAGCTGTGAATTTAATCATGTGCTTGACTTGTACATAGCGTTGCTGTCAGTGATTGTTATGTGCTACGCCGCCCATCGCTACTTTTATGCTCCGGCCGTTTTTGCATCCGGCAAGGAAGCCGAGAGCGCTAATGTGCCGCTTCCTGGACTCGGGTAGGCGCGCCGGCCATGGATCGAATCCGCCCGGAGGATTAACGATGACGGCCGGTGTGCTGGGCAGCCTGGATGTGGTTTTTAGGCCGTTTTCCACATCCTACTAGGGGAATACCAGGCTGGTCCCCACGTCCCGCCTCAGTTACACGACTCGCAGACATATGAAACACATTCACACTATTTCACGAGTTACACTAGAAGCAGACAGCTGGGCTACACTATTTCCGTCCCAGGGGGTTATAGGGTGGCGGCAGGAGGGACATCCGGCCACCCCTTGAAATTAACGATGCCAATTCCATACTTAACCCTGCCGACCCTGCGCACAATGCAAGATAAAGGCAGTAGTAAAAGAAAGTAGAAAGAAAGAAAAAGTATCTTGTTTTTGCGTATAGTTTTTAGGTTTTTATCATCATTTTTAGAGTCACCCCCTTTTTTACGCTATCTTCCATTAATTTTTCCCCTTTTATATCTCTGTTTCGCCGTATTTCCTCCTTTATGTTGTTTTAAATGTCTCCATGTTCTGTACTTACTGTCTGTCTCTCGGCAGAAGAGCGGCGCCTATGCTGCTGCCAGCCCGCTCCATATGGGGAACTAAAATACAATAAAAAGAAACTTGTCGTCACTTTTGTGACTTACTCTGAGGATGGCCAGACGACATGCGGCCGAAATATCAGTGAAAGAAATTTTATTTGTGTGGCTGCAAGCCCGAAATTTCATGGACTATTCATTATGCCGCGAGAAGTTAAAAACGGAAAAAAGAGTTCTCTTCTAACACCTGTAGTTGATCAGGGTGACAGACAAGTATGCTGAATAATGTTTATTCGAGAAAGTTCATCTGACATAAACAGAAAGTGGTCCTACGATATCCGATGAAAGTGTAGACAGAAAATAACATTGGTAAATGAAGTTGAGTTGCGTTGACAGCGTTACAAGAATGATAGCAGAGTCCCCAAGCTAAATCGTCATTCATTACATACGATAACTAAGTACTTTTGTGATAACAACACACGAAATATTCACCAGCTCGAAAGAACGCAGACTTCTACATGGTGATTTACAAATTAAAATACGAGAGATAACAAGTAGAAACGCGTATTTTGTGTATTGTCATTTCCGTAATGTCGTCGGAAGAAGTCAGAGTTTTGTAGCTGCCGTTCACCTGTACTCCCAAATCACACACCTTACCACAGGCAGACCTGCCCTCTTCTAGCACAAACATATAAGTGTCCTAAAGTTAAAGTCTCGTAGCAACCATCATCTGCCCGGAATCTGTCACCCACTTGTTCAAATATCACACGATTCCACAGGTATGCGTGTGTCCTTGAAGAAATCGACAAAAAATGTCTTCTTCAAGATCCACACGAAATGTGCCCAGAATCGCTCCCTTGAGCACACCATTTGAAAAGTTCTGTCTCTGACTCCTGTGCGGTTCAGCCACTGCCTGATTCTCTAATGGTTGAAGGCCATTCCCACAAAAGATACAAAAATACAGCGTTCTTATGTTGTACAGAAATGATTTAAGTCTATATTACCAGTTTCCCCAATAAATTAGTACACGAAAATTCATTTTCTTCCAGGACTGCTAGTTCTCCAGGTTCGCAGGAGGGCTTCTGTGAAGTTTGGAAGGTAAGAGACGATCTGCTGGCGGAATTAAAGCTGTGGGGACGGGTCGTGAGTCGTGCTTGGGTACCTATATCTTTTGTTCTGTTTCACATATTTCCTTCTACTTCTCCCCATACTTCTTGAAGAAAACGTTATTTTGTTTAAATGGCTTCTGTATTTTTCATTGTTCGTCAATCGCGTTTTTCAATACTATTCTATGTGCAATAAGCTGAATGACATGCACTGTAATCAGTAAACTGAGTCGTAGTAAAATATTGGATAATGTAAATAATTTCGATTAAGCTTGTGGACTATTTTACTTGTAGCTTTAAGTTAAACGTCGCCATTTTTGACATAGGGATTGTATTTCAGGATTCAGACAAATTTCCAACGTGTTACTGCCCACATTAAGATGAAATTGCCGGCCGTAATGGCCTAGCGGTTCTAGGCGCTACAGCCAGGAATCACGCGACCGCTACGGTCACAGGTTCGAATCCTGCCTCAGGAATGTATGTGTGTGATGTCCTTAGGTTTCAGTAGTTCTAAGTTCAAGGGGACTGATTACCTCCGAAGTTAAGTCCGATAGTGCTCAGAGCCATTTGAACCAAGAGGAAACTCAACTGAAAATAGGTCTCGTTATCTAATGCTTGCTACCTTCATATGAAAGCTATATATCCGGCTCTTTGCGTATCCGTGTTTACAGCTATCAATTTAAATCACGGGAGTATATTTAGCATGTTTTTGGCTGACAAATTTGAATACTATGCCTTCTAAGCACTGAAATGCCTTAAAGAGCTTATTTTCCTTATTAATTCAGAATAAGAATAGATTTTTATGAACTGTGAGGGTCTTTTAAAACAATCTGCTCAATAAAGGGGAGGTGATAAGAATATATCGTAAGAAAACTATACTTGCTGACTGATATGAACATATCGCTTAACATTGTTGTTCAAGGAGTAAGCATATGATATCTGCTACAAATTAATACTGTTACTGTAAATTGATGTATCTGAGTGAACAGGACGTAACACACGTGAACAGACCCGTACCATTAAAGCAAAATAAAGGACGAACACTACTGGCCATGCGAAACCAGCAGGAACACCACGCCACTCCTGGGGCAGCTGCCCATTCGTTGTCAGTTGCAGACGTAGATATAAACAGCAAATTTATTTGTAGTCTGACGCACGTCGTAGGCTTGTCCGCGACGGGCGATGTATGTGTGTGCACTGGGCAGCGATTATTTGGCGGGCAGTACAGTACCTTGCTGTGCCACCAGGGAGCAGGGTGGTGCAGCGCGGAACAAACTCACTCGTCAGCGTGTGACGTCCATCAAGCTAATTACCCGTATTAGTTGACTCTGGTGCAGTCTGCACGCGCGCACTGAGAATATGGCAGCCGAAAGGGCAGCCGCGAGCTGCACAGCTCTCGGTCTCCTAAAAACTAATTACGTCATGCAGCTTAGTGCATTCACATACAGCACGTGTCACTGCACACACCGGGCCTTCAGACAGAAAAAAAATTAACAATTGTAAAATGTTTTACTAAATGGTTTGCGTAAATGTAGGTTTGAGAAATGTGTCACCCACCTTTGAATGCTGCTCAAAATCGTGTACTGGAAGGGAGGTTGTGAGGTTACTGCCAACTACGAGATATCCCTTTCTTTCTGTTTCGCCTTCCTTTTCTTCTGCTTGTCTTACCCTGTACATGCATTTTTGATCGTCAAGCTATAAACAAAATTTCGGTGCGGACGTTATGAAACAAAATGTTAGAATGTGAATAATGTGAACATAATTGTGTACTATAAATAGCAGTGGCAATGCTTACACAAATGGACTGTGATTGTCGTTGTTAGAAACGAACTGTTTTTTTTTTACGTAAGTTCAACTTAATCAGCTGCATTCCGCAATGAAACGTTAACTGCTGCCGCGGACAGTTTTCAGCAGTTTGTTACGTGTGTCACTATTTTTCTCAGATCTGTTACATAGCGGTCGTGATTACTAAAATCGGAGGGACTGTAAGTTCTCGATTGGCGAGTAAAAGGGAATTGTATACTATTTAAAAGATGTGCACGTGGTGTTAAAAAACAGAGAAGCATGTGTAAGGAATGTCGTAATTGCACAACTACGAAAATGGATTTACACATTAGCAAATGGGTTCGACCGGCTTATGAGAAGAGGAATGCATCACCTTGAAAACGACATAGTAAGCAAGAAGACATATACGTGGCGATCTAAGGACTGATGGAGCTATAATAATTACGCCGCCAGCATCAGCAAACCACCATCGACGTTACATCACAATGAGCCCACATACATATAAGCTGCAACGCTAAGCGCTCTCTTTTATAAAGATTAGAAGTGTTTAGATTGTTCAAGATATGATTTCTTTTTCTGTTGTGACAAAATGTTCCTTAATTTTGCTTTCCTTAAAATAAATGTAGTTTCACCAAAGAGAGTTGTTCACACTCTTGGTTTCACCGTAATCATTTGTCATTCCTATTACCTACTTCCATCTTCGTTTTCTTTTTAATTGTAGCTGCTATTGCAAGCCTTTCAAAATTGTCTTTTGGAGGGCTGTGACTTTTTGGATGTACGCAGTGTTTTATCAAATGAATTGACGTATTTTTCTGTGGTATGTGCCCAATTTGTGGCGTTTACCATTAGATTGCCGCACGGGATTAGCCGAGCGGTCCAAGGCGCTGCAGTCATGGACTTTGCGGCTGGTCCCAGTGAAGGTGCCAGTCCTCCCACGGGCATGTGTGTGTGTGTTTGTCCTTCGGATAATTTAGGTTAAGTAATGTGTAAGCTTAGGGACTGATGACCTTAGCAGTTAAGTCCCATAAGATCTCACACGCATTTACCATTAGACTGCGAGCGGTGACCAATCCCACTTTGGCGGCTCCTGCGTGGTTTGTGCAACACACGCTATATATAGATGGAAATTTTAAATCTCACATCTGTCAGCAACGTAAAATGTATTTACACTCAATTACAGCATATTCATGACCAAGTAGAAGTTTATATATATATATATATATATATATATATATATATATATATATATATATATATATATATATATATAAAGAATTACAAACTTTTACCGAATTATTTACGCATTTTTTTGTGTTTTCTGTTCTCCTGTAGTTTGTTACCAAGTTCTGACGTGGATACTTTACTTAACTTTGGGGGCAAAACGGGGTCTGTTGAGTTTAAATAATCAAAATTATCGGCCAAAATTACAAAAATTAAATCTATGAGAACCGTTTTGTCCACAATTTCCTTTATTTCTTTGCTCAGAGAGATTGAAATGTAATATGTACTGAAAGTTAAATATTAGAGCAATTTAACATTTTATTCACAAAGGAGATAAATCTTGAGAAGATAAACTTTATCGTACCTCCCAGTGTCTGCTGTTCAGGAAGTGTCCTAAAATTAGTTCTTGATTCAAAGGAAGATATTTAGACAGTAAGAAAACACATTTCACATAATGTTCGTACGCTGTGTTTCTGTTTCTTTCCCACGGTTAATGTGAGTATGAGAAGATGTAGAAAATTATCTATAACATGATAATAATGCGTTTACTAGAGCTATGACCATATAAAGCATTTTATTACACTCGATGTGAGGGAAGTTTCCTGAATGTTTGGCCGTACCATTTTCTTAAACCCAGTATATCCCCGATATGTTGTTGTAAAACCCTAAAAATGAGCCATTCTGTACAAGTTACTATAAAACTACACACATAGTTGACTATAACAGAGGAAAGGAATATGGTGGAAGACCAGTGATCAGTTCTAAGAGATGAAATAGTGAAGGCAACAGAGGATCAAATACATAAAAAGACAAGGGATAGTAGACATCGTTGGATAATACAAGACACACTGAATTTAGTTGACGAAAGGAGAAACTATAGGAATACAGCAAATGAAGCAGGCGAAAGGGAATACAAACGTATTAAAAATCGGATTGACCAAAATACAAAATACAAAATACAAAATCGCTAAAGAGGAATGACTACAGGACAAATGTATGGATTAAGACGCATATTGCATCAGCGGAAAGATACATAAAGGAAAATGAAAGAGGCCCTTGGGGAAAAGAGATGCAGCTGTATTAATACCAAGAGCTTAGGAAACCTGTCCAACACAAAGAAAAGAAAGGTGAAAAGTATATAAGTATGGAGTATATAGACGGTCCATGCAAGGTAAAGTGGTCTTAGATAAAGATGAGATGGGAGATATGATACTGTAAGAAAAATTTGACAAACCTCTGAAAGATCTAACTCGAAACAATGCCCTGAGAGTAGACAATATACCGTCAGAACTACTAATAACCATGGGAGACTCGGCCATCTGGTGCGCAAGATGTATGATACAAGCGAAACACCCTCAGACTTAAAGAAGAGCGTAGTAATTCCAAATACTCAAGTTGCTGACAGGTGTGAACGTTACCGGACCATCAGTTTAATAAGTAATTTTTGCAAAGTACTAAAACCAATTCATTACAGAACAATGGATACACTGGTAGAAGCCGACCTTGGTGAAGATCAGTTGGGATTCGGGACAAATGTACGAACATTCGGGACATTTCTGACCATAAGACTGGCCGTAGAATATAAGTAAAGGTAAGGCAAACCTACGTTTATAGCATTTGTAGTCTCAGAGAAAGCTTTTGGTAATGTTGAAACGAATACTCTCTTTGAAATTCTGAGGATAGTAGGGGTAAAATACAGAGACAGGAACTGAACGCTATTTACAACTTGCACAGAAACCAGGCAGCAGCAGTAGGAGTCGAGAGGCATGAAAGGGACGCAGTGCTCGAGAAGGGAGTGAGACAGGCTTGTAGACTATCCCCTATGTTATTCAATCTGTACACTGAACAAGCAGTAAAGAAAACCAAATAAAAATGTGTAGTACGAATTAAAGTTCAGAGAAAAGACATAACTTTGAGGTTGCCAAATGCCAACGCAATACAGCAACGGAATTGGAAGAGCAGATGAAGGAATGGTCGTTGTCTTAAAAGAACACAAGAAGAACGTCGACGAAAGTACAACGTAGTAGGGTGATACTAAGAGAATTAAATTAATAAACGAGACATTTGACGTTCTAGATGTTTTTTGCTGTCTGGGCAGCGGAATAACAGATGATGGTTGCAGTAGAGAGGATATAAAATGTAGAATAGCAAGGGCAAAAAAAAAAATTTATGAAGAAGAGAAATTTGGTAACGTCGAATATTCAAGTGCTAGGAAGTCTTACTGAAAGTATTTGTCTGGAGTGTAGCCGTGTGTGGAAGTGAAATATGGAAGATAAACATTGTAGACAAAAAGATTAAAAGCTTTTGAAGTGAGGTGCTAAAGAAGAATGTAGAAGACTAAATGAGTGGCTCGCACAGCTGGAGACAAGACGTTTGTGGCACAACTTGTCCGAAAGAAGGTATACGTTGGTAGGACACGTTCTTAGACATCAAGGAATCAACAGTTTATTACTGAGGAAAGTATGGGGGACGGGAGGGTAAAAATCGTAGAGGGAGACAGAGAAATGAATACAGCAATTAGATTCAGAATGATGAAGGTTGCAGTATTTATTCAGAGACGAAGAGGCTCGCATATGGTAGAGAAGCATGGGCAGCTACATTAAACCAATCTATGAACTGAAGACCACAACACCAAACAACAAACGCCGCATTTCGTGACTCGTACCTGCATGGTGATTCTTTGAGCTCAAAAGGCCAGTTAGATAGTCTTTCTGTTACGAAATCCGACATAATGTCTTTCGTTGCTAGTGCCTGAACTCTACAAGGAATAATATATTGCATTAAACGTATCGCTGTCATAAGTATTACACTGAATTACGGCTGTAACGTCATCAAGTTTTCAGGGGTGACGTTAGGTTTTTGCTGGGGTTCATGGTTCTTATGTTATTAGCATCTTATTCAGCGAAACGGTGAAAATTATTTTATTTAATAGTACCTATTTTTTATTTAAGGCGACCCCAGGTCTGTACAGAGCGTTATTGTTGTCTGTTTTATAATACTGTCGTTACATCTATTGTTACGTTAGATATTTTATTCTAATATTAGCTTTTTAAACCTATGGATCAATATTCCAGATCAGATCTCAAATATAACTGTTTCAATAGAACTTATAAAGCCGTTTGGAGTAGTGTTGTTCATGTGGTACAGAATTAATTAATGTTTAAGGGTATTAAATGTACTCAGATCTTTCGTCGTCAGTCAGCGTCAGAAAATAATCAATGTAGAGTAATGAAATTTTGGAAATACGTTTGTCTAGGTAACATGTTTAAGTGATTAATATCGCAAGATCATAAGCTAATAGAAATGCAAAATAATCCACTGCAAAGTTGAGAAGCTAGTACATGACTAGATGGTTTAACCGCCAGAGCGCTGAATGCAAGCATGCAAACTTTCATGCAGTATATTGAACAGCTACCGGATGTCAGTTCGTGGGATGGAGTTCCATGTGGGTTGCACTTTGTCGTTTGTGGATGACTAATGTTCCTGTCATGTAAGTAAACAATCTTCCATCTAATACACAAAAATCACAATTAGTTCTTTTTGCAGATGACGCTAAAATTGTAATCAATTCAAGCAAAAGAAAAAGGAAGACATAGTAAACAAAGTTCTTGGAAGTATTATTGACTGGTTTTCTGTGAGTGGTCTCACCGTCAGTTTTAAAAGGATGCAACATATTCAGTTCTGCACGTCTTAATTGGTAAGTGTAACACATGGTGAGGAAATAATAAACAATGTGGAAACTTCTAATTTCTTAGCGGTCTATACTGATAAGAATTTAAGTTGATAATACAACAGCCCGCATCTCGTGGTCGTGCGGTAGCGTTCCCGCTTCCCACGCCCGGGTTCCCGGGTTCGATTCCCGGCGGGATCAGGGATTTTCTCTGCCTCGTGATGGCTGGGTGTTGTGTGACGTCCTGAGGTTAGTTAGGTTTAAGTAGTTCTAAGTTCTAGGGGACTGATGACCATAGATGTTAAGTCCCATAGTGCTCTGAGCCATTTTTTTGATAATACAACAAATTTTTTAATTCCCAAAACAACTTAATGCAACCACATTTGGATTTAGAATCATTGCAAATCCTGGGAAGAGACAAATCGGTAAATTGACATATTTTGCATATTTTCATTCAATAATGCCATATGGAATAATGTTGTGGGGTAACTCATCTTTAAGAAAGAAAGTCTTCATTGCGCAAAAACTTGTGAGAATAATATGTGGTCCCTACCAACGATCATCTTGTAGACATTTGTTTAAGGAATTGAGAATTCTAATTGTTGCTTCATAGTATATTTATTCACTCATGAAGTTTGTTGTAAATAAGCCACTAAGTTCAAGAGGGAGAGTGAGGTACATGATTACAATACCAGAAGGAAAAATGTCATTCGTTATTCCACATTACAGTTGTCTTTAGGAGAAAGAGGAGTGCACAATATTTTGGTCATTTACCGGTAATATAAAACGTCTGACAGACAGCAAAGTATGATTCAATAAGAAACTGAGAAAGTTTCTCCTGACAACTCCTTCCACTCCGCAGAGGAATTTCTATCGTCGTAATGTGTAAGAGGTAGTGGGTAGGAATTTCTAACTCACATCCGTATATCTTTTGTTTCTTTTTGTAAAAAAAAAAATTGAAATATTCAGAACGCAGCAGTATGTTCAAATTAATTTGCGATGTGACTGTGTAATAACTCGCTCCACATTATTACCAACTATCGTGCAAAACGTTCCATGGAACACGTTACTAACTAACTGGCTAATTAACTAACAATATCCAGTCTCAAAGGTAACTAACGTTTACGATTTTTATAGCGCGTATAGCAAACCTGTTTTGCATCCTTATAGTGGCTTTGGCGCTGAATTAAAAATACATCATTTTTCAGATGTAGAAACACACCTACCAACTTTCGTTTATGTCGCACAAATTCTTCTTGGTGTTGTGTTTTTTTTTTTTTTTTTATCGTCAGTGTATCTACAGAGTTGTTATTCAGCTATGCTTTCTTGCGTGGTTTCTGACTTTCCTGTAGAGCCAATACCTATTCTGTGTCTCTTCTGATAGGCACATCACATACACTGCAGCTGTCAAAAAATTTGGGTTCTCCGAGTAATCACCATGACGACACGGCACTCTGACGTCACACTTGTATCTGTCTCCGCCACACACCTCTGGAGAATCCTTAAGGCTAGCTGCTGCCCGTGTGACTGCCAGCCTATTTCGTATATTTCGCCATCCGCTTAAGCTGAGGTGCGATCGACAGCGCCACTTGCTACTGCCTCGTATCCTATGCTCGGAGTCTAGCCGCGGTTGTCTGTCATCTCGCATTGTCCCTCGTATTCCATGAGGTTTCGGGAGTGGACTCGAATGCCTTCGACTTCTTATGTCGGTAACTGTGGCACTGATCCGAAGGTGAGTATGACAACTGGACTTTTTTGTCTTTAATTATTTCTGTGAGACTACAGTTGGGCATTTATCATACCCTGAGATGCTAGCATGATCTGAACCCAGTGAGCTATACAACGAACTGGACGCTTTCAATAACTGCATGTGAAATGTAATGAAGAAAATGTCGAGTAACAGGACCTGTTGAACATCTGAATTTAAACATGGGTGGCCCAGTTAAACATGAAATATTGGTACCATAGGTGACATAGATATGATGAGAAAGAGATTTCGTCGAAATACAAAATGAAGCTAAAGCTACAAGAAAATACATGAGCTACATTTTGATCATTGAATAGGCAAAAGAAATAATTATACGGTGGCCAAAGTTTCAAATGAGTCATTACTTATACACAGTATCACCTCCACACAGGTGGGTGGAATTGGCATTGGTACAATTTACTGTGTTCTTATAAATCCCCAGCGATTCCTGAATTAGTCAACAGATTACAGAAAAGTATTTATAGGCACCAGCTCATTTCCCTAAGGACATGTTGAGTGTAAGTAGTGAACTGCATGAATTAATTTACAAAAGCAAGACTCAAACTCGGAACAAAAGCCTATGGGATTCTCTCGTCACGGAGCGTGCAGATGCTGCTCATGCTTAAGATCGCAATGAAATTCGGGTGCAGAAGATAGTTGCAGTGATAGCTGAGAATTAAAAGTTCAGCCTTGGCCCCTCTGATCAGCTCTTTGAAGGAATCCTTGCTCTGCACAGATCTATGGAGAATGTATCTTTCCCTCTGACGACCCAAGTCGTAGACGTAGCCCCACTGCAGCTCTAAGGCGGGGCAGAAAGCCGAAATTCTCTCGTGCTAAAATCCTGCAGCGGTAACGCTTCCGCAATTATGGAAGTTGTAGAGGCGACTTGACCCGATATTTCTGCAGGGACTTCCAACGACTTGTTCAGACCATGACACGTCGAGCTGCCGCACTACGCCGGAAAAAAGGAGCTACGACATAATATGAGGAGGTATCCCATGACTTTTCCCACCTCAGTGTAATAACTAAAGGGTCACCGAAAATCCTGTTAATATTTGAAAACTTAATAATGGTTCAAATGTCTCTGAGCACTATGGGACTTAACGTCTGAGGTCATCAGTCCCCTAGAACTTAGAACTACTTAAACCTAACTAACCTAAGGAGATCACACACATCCATGCCCGAGGCAGGATTCGAACCTGTGACCGTAACGGTCGCGCGGTTCCAGACTGAAGCGCCTAGAACCGCAGGGCCACACCGGCCGGCGAAAACTTTATATGTCACCGAAAAAAGTAGGTAGAGAGGTAAACTTTACTCAAATACTTGAAATGACACTGCGTTTCTATTGAAACCAAAAAAGTGCACAAAATCACCAACAGATGGCGCTTCATATGATACGAAAGCAGTAAGTAGGATAACAGCTGATTTTTAGCAACGATTAGTTTCTTTATAATAAATGTTCAATGTGGCAGCCGTCATCCATTAACTACATCAGTAGGGGAGGGACAATTTCAAATTTCGGTAAGTGATACCAGCTCCAGATACGCGTCTGTCAGTCTTCATCATTGCTACCAATATAATTTTGGGTGAACCAACCCGCGACCCCCTTACAAAATTTGAACATGAACTACTGACGACCCTCTTTGAATGGAACGGATTTCTCTCGCTCTGAGTGCATCGTGCTTTTGCCATCTCCTTGCAGAGCAGTACCTTCATTTGGAGGCGGTCTTCTCAATGCAGCTCACAATGCGCAACATGCTGAGTTCGGCCTAGCGACTTCTGCTGTGGTGGACTATATGGCACAGCGGCTGTATCAAAGAACACCCGTCACCCAGTGACTCTTCCTTTTAGAGAAGCAACCGTTTCAAAGCCCCTTGCCATCTTACAGCTGCCTTCTTCACTTTCCCACAGTCTTCTAGTGAACACAGCCTACAGAAGAACATAATCTCCTTCAACGATGAAATAAAACTGAGAAGTAAGTATTAGATTCCGTGTCAGTGGGGTGTATCTACGTACTGTTAAGCGTCGCATAATGTGAATTGATTTGGTTGTCTAACTTGGTGTAGTGAATTGTTAACTAGATTATGGTACAGTTATGGGAAACACTGTACCGTAACGTGGCATACTACAGCCTCCAGCAGTTGAGGGTGTGCGACCAGTGGTCCAACATGTCTCTATTAACCAAAAGGTTAACAAATACATGAAGATGAAACTGTACATACAGAGCTTGAAGCTGTTCCATAAAGTTTCGGGAGTGCAGTCGCATAAATTCGGCTTCCTCTTCTTCGGCTGAATACCGTCTAACTATCTTCAGAGTAAGCCGACGTCACTAACGCTCCAACACTTGCTCCGTCCTTTTAAACCCGAAGACCGAACCTAATGTTAACATTTTAGTTGTTAAATAAAAACCAGAAGACCATAAATTTAATAACATTTTAAATAAAAACGTTGCAGATGGGTGCTATCCTCAAAACAAGCGCTGGAGAAGACTATTTAGGGGAGGGAAAAGCATTACATGTATTGTAAGAAGTCCGTTCAGGTATAAATGTGGACATTAATAATTTTCTTCCTGGTTGTCATATCTCCAACAACTGTGGAATACATTTTTCCGTAGTAAAACCAGTCACCGGCTTCAGTATTGAAATATTTCATTGCTCTTAACCAGTTTAGATGGCATATTGCGAAATGTACTTAGTGATAATTTCATCCAAAGTTGGATGAACTGGCTAAATGCAACAAAATATTTCAATAGTGCAGCTGACGCCTGACTTTATTTTGGGAAAATGTGGACTTTATGTTGATTTATGGTGTGTATTGTTGGTACCAAGAGTTTAGTGTGCGGTCAGGGCAATAATGAACATAAGGAAAGATCGAAAAGTAGGAAGGGGAAGTCCCTATGAGGTATGGGCCAGGTGGATATGTAATAGAGGTTGTTGCCAAACAGGGTGAAGAAATGCAGCACTTACCTCGGGCCATGGAAAGGGGGTTTCCTGTTTGATAGAGAATGTAGGAGTGGCTTCAGTGTGATGGTGTCGAAGGATCATTTCATACTGGATGATTGTATGGCTTTTGTGCTGGGACAGGATAAGCGTAAACAGCGGTTTGGTTGTTCCGAGTGAACAGATGTTTCTGGCAGCGATGCTGTACGGATATCGCACCTTGATGAGTGAACAGAGCGTTGTGTGTAGGTAGGAACTGTAGAGGGTTTAGACAAGGTTGTCTAGACGTTTCAAAACGGACAAGTGTACTTGGTTTCACGAATTGGTAGTGATCAAATATAAGTGGAATACGGAGCGGGCTGCATCAGGAATCAAGAGCTAAATTTTGTCTCTGCGAATAAATTGAAATCATTGAACCCCACGCCTCGTCAAGTCAAAAGCCACCATCAAAAAGAATCTTAAAAATAGAATTCTAGAAGGCAGATTAGCCCATCAAATACCATGCTGAGATATAATTCCTAGTTATTATTGACTTACTGGGATGCAAAACGAGAGGGTCGCACTCATGTTACTTAAAATTTCATGTACTATGTTTGTACTTTAACCAAAATATTCATTGTTACAAGATAGTATCTAATTACCTCGATATCGACGGGACGGTTTACACTACCTTCCTACCTTTGTACAGAGGAACCTGCAAAGTGCAGCCACCTGCAACCCCAAGTAACCCTTTACAGAGTCGACAAAACCACAGGTCGTTGAAGCTGTTGAAAGGTGGGGTGTAATGCTTTTCTGAAGTTCAGCCTAATTTAGACAAAATGTGGCCAACATATGAGAAGAACTCTCTAAACAGAAGCATCTCCTTTTCCTCGTTATCTCTGACCAGTCTCGTATTATCCTCAATAAATCTGTACAAATCTGATGTGAAGAACACTTCTTTTCGTTTAACTGAGGTTGTGGGTGTTTCAGAACCTTTCCACAACTGCTGTATCTTGAAGAAACATGCGTACCAACCCTCACAAACTGTGGGTGTCCTTCGAGGGCTGGCGCAACGAGCACGTGCCATCTTGAAAACGCATAGAGTGCTCACTACGCTGTCAAAACTACAAGATGCGCACTCCACAGCACTTTTCAAGGCCAACTGGAATGGTTGTCGTCTCATCAGCCAAATGGTCTGTATTATTTCCAAATCGCCTTTTGTGTCTATCCGGAGATGATACAGCAATTCACGAAAGTGAACAATACTCCTATCTAGACTCTGGTATTCTCCCCTTTGCACTGAAAACGCATAGCATCCATATATTGCTTCAGATGGGTTAATATGTACGAAACGTTGTAGGTTTTTCTCTTACAAGGGATTATGTGTGCATAGTCCCGATCATAGATGAACATAATTATTTTGTTACTGCGCCCAAGATAACTAACATTTGTTTCATTCATTTGCTTTGGTCACCTCCATAGCATTCGTCACTTGTGTTTTTGTCATTTTCAAGGTAATCCGTAAGAAAAATTCCTTTTTCACTTCAGAAAATTAGAATGGTCTTTACCTTTTTTGCTGCATTTCGATGGACATAATTTTCTCTCTGATCATGATACCGTCGTTATCTGTGCCCATTCTACAATCTTATGAGTGGATCCCCTCCTGGAACATAAAAATGTTGATGGGATTAGTGGAAGCTGGGGAGAAAAAGAGCCAAGGGAGGCCGCGCCAGCTAATGTTTATGTTCCAAGTCTGCATCCCTACTAATTCTGCACAGGACACACCTGTTCTCCAGACAGCGACATTTTCGTCTTTACTAAATCTTGTGATTGAAATCCCTCTTCTGGAATATAAAATATGTTGACAGGGTTACCGGAAACTGTGATGACGAAGAGCAAAGGGAGGCAGCGCCAAGTGGGTTTACGTTCCAACACTACAACCCTGATCATTCCAGATAGGACACACTTGCTGCTTCTTTGGGCTATTAAATTTTACCTTAACACCTGTATTCTCAAGACAGCAACGTTTTCGTCTTTCTTAGGATGAAGAAGCCACTGCATGGCACGCATAGGAGAAATCATGGTGAGGTGAATTTCCATGTGGAGCATTTCCTGAATAGCCACAAATGTAGACTTCTACAACCAAGGTGACCGCTAGTCACCAGTTATTGGGAAACATGTCTCACACAGAAGCATGAATGTACAGGGTGACTCACTTGCCCTACCGATAGGTTGTATGCAACCTACAACATCTTCAAAACGAAGTTAAATTCTGTATTGAGATACTTTTTCGCCATATGCAATAGTTTTCAAAATATTAAATAAAAACGTACAAAAGTGACCCTCAAATATATTTTTCTACAATAACTCGAAAACTGTGGCCTCCAGAGAAAAAGCATCACAGTACAGAATTTAACTACACTAAATTTTCGACGAACAGGTCCAGCTCATTGTTTCTGTAGGATTAACAGTTCACGCGTAGCGAGTGAGAGAATGTGAAAACACCAGGTGCGGTTTGTGCCGGCGTTGCAGATTGCCTAAAACATATCAGTAGGGGCAGCTGAATCACCCTGAATAACCCTGATGACGTCGACGAAATTTGTAGTCGGTGTGATGAATAGCAATTAACTCTAAAAGTAGAAAAATGTGACTTAATGTGGATGAGTAGGAAAAACAAACCTATAATGGTCGGATAGAGCATTAGCAATATCTTTCTTGACACAGTCACATAGTTTCAGTATCTGTGCGTATCGTTGCAAACCAATATGAAGTAGAACGAGTATGTGATGATTGTGGTAGCGAAGGCGAATGGTCGATTTCGGTTTAGTGAGAGAATTCGTGGGAAGTGTCGTTCATCCATAAAGGAGACCACATATAAGGAGGGTGATGAACTGCGTTCTGGCACACTTTTGATTTCATATTGATATGATACTAATAACAAACATCAAAAATAGTTTTGCATCACCCCCGTTCCCAGAACTCCTGAAGATAGACTTTGACTGTGGATATTGTATCACAGACACAGTCCCTTTCACTGTTCACTGATGTCACTAAACCCGCCCAAACATGTAAACAAACACGCATGAGCAGCGCCTATTAGACAAAGGGGTTCCCACAGCCGATCAGTTCCTGTCATTCCAACAGGATGGAGGTACACGGCTTGTGTTGCCTGTGGTTCAACCATGCCTATACGGTCAGTACAGCGTTTCGATCGCGTCCGCATTGCTGCTTTGTGCCAGGAAGGGCTCTCAACAAGGGAAGTGTCGAAGCGTCTCAGAGTGAACCAAAGCGATGTTGTTCGGGTACAGAGGAGATACAGAGAGACAGGAACTGCCGATGAAATGCCGCGCTCAGGTCGCCCAAGGACTAATATTGCAGTGGATGAAGGCTACCGGATGGTTTACGGCTCTGAGGAACCTTGACAGCTACGCCACCTTGTTGAGTAAGGCTTTTCGTGCAGCCACAGGACGTCGTGTTATGACTCAGACTACGCGCAATAGGCTGCATGATGCGAAACTTCACTCCCGACGTCCGTAGGGAGGTCCACCTTTGCAACCACGACACAATGCAGCGCGGTTCAGATGGGCCCAACAACATGCCGAATGGACCGCTCAGGATTGGCATCACATTGTCTTCACTGATGAGTGTCGCTTATGCCTTAAACCAGACCATCGTTGGAGACGTGGTTGGAGGCAACTCAGTCAGGCTGAGCGCATTAGCACACTGTTCAGCGAGTGCAGTAAGGTGGAGATTCCCTGATGTTTTGGGGTGGCATTATGTGGAGCCGACGCACGCCACTGGTGGTCATGGAAGGCGCCGCAATGGCTGTAGATACGTGAATGCCATCCTCTTACTGATAGTGCAACCACATCTGCAGCATACTGGCGAAGCATTGGTCTTCATGGACGACAATTTGCGCCCCCATTGTGCATATCATGTGAATGACTTGCTTCAGGATAACGACATCGCTCGAGTAGCGTGGCCAGCATGTTCTCCAGACATGAACCCTATCGAACTTGACTGGGATAGATTGAAAAGGACTATTTTGGATGACGTGACCCACTAACCACTCTGAGGGATCTACGCCCAATCGCTGTTGAGGAATGGGACAATCTGGACCAATAGTACCTTGATGAACTTGCTGACAGTATGCCACGACGAATACAGGCATGCTCCAGTGCAAGAGGATGTGCTACTAGATATTATAGGTACCGATGTGTACAGCAATCTGGACAACCACCTCTGAAGGTCTCGCTGTATGTTGGTACAACATGAAATGTGTTGTAACTCTACAGGCTTTCCTGGCGATCTAATGACATCTTGGGTTGTCGGGTGTTCTGCCGGATATCAGCGTCGCACTTGCACGATATTTCGGTCACGTAGCTCGTAACCTTCATCAGGTGCGACCTGAGACTGCTCCTCGAGTCGACCTGGTCTAGTATTTATGCCTATAGCGTGGCATAAATACTGGACCAGGTCCACTTGAGGAGCAGTCTCAGGTCGCACCTGATGAAGGTTGCTAGCTACGTGACCGAAATATCGTGCAAGTACGACGCTGATATCCGGCAGAACACCCGACAACCCAAGATGTCATGAAATGTGTTGTTTCCATTAGCAGAAAAAAAAAGGCTAATATGATGTTTTTGTCGATCTCTATTCCAGTTTTCTGTAGAGGTTCCGGAACTCTCTGAACCAAGGTGATGCAAAACTTTTTTCTATGTGTGTAAACTGTGATAGCTGATTGATTTATAACCTTAACCTATTGCGCTACTAAGTGGCTTATGTCCCCTGAGGGCTGATTTATGACTGCCTGGGGTAGTCCAGCTCTCCAAGAAAGCCCTCAGGAGGTCATAAGCCACTAGCAAAAGAATAGCTTAAGATCAATAATAAATCAGCTGTCGCAATTTAATTAATTTGCATACCAATTTTATATCAATAATGTGCACGAACGCAGTTTGTCCCCCTGCTCTTATAGGACGCCAGTGCATCATATTCTTAAGTGTTGCTTGACTCTTTGTAATCTCCACCAGATTGGATTACAGAAAGAGATAGAAGCACTTCAGAGGAGGCCTGCTACATTTGTTACTGGTACGTTCAGACAACATGCAATTGTTACAGAGATGCTTTGGGAACTCAAATGGAAATCCTTGGATGGAAGGCAACGTTATTTTCGAGGAACACTATTGAGAAACTTTAGTGAACCGGCATTTGAAACTGACTGCAGAACAATTCTACTGCCTGTTCAAGGTCAAGAAATTCTATGAATGTAACTCTTCTTAAATCCTGCTTGCGTTGCCAAGTGCAAAGTCGTTACTGGCACTGTGGTGCCTTTCCCTTTCCTATTAGATCCTTAAATTTCTTTTCCATTCTTCTGTGTATTATTCTTGTCAGTTATAGTAACACATGAGCCGTTAAGCAGGTTGTATGATAGTTTTCTCACTGATCCACCTATGATATCTTCCGAACTGTGTGTATCATATTTTCCGAAATCGTGACAGTATGTCCCCAATCTCAAATATTTTACTCACTAACTTGAACAGTCAGTTTGATGCCCCTTCCTCAAATTATTTCATAAATCCCGAAGAACGTTATCTAAGAATTCCGCATTATCAGACCTCAAATCTCCTGAATCTACTGGCACATAAATTTGTTGTAAATTCTGCTGAAGTAAATGCTTCAGATTTCAAGATATATCTATCAATATTCAGTATACCAGTAACGTTACTGAATACCATTCATACTTTAATTAATTAATCGACATACCTTGTAGTAAAAATTGCATAAAACGTCTATTGTATATCAAAGTAAATCCAGTTAATGCCTTCATTGGAAATTTCTGTATTGATTCCTCCATGTTAATGTGAACGCAGACGTTGCAGCATGTTTTGTTGACATGGAATTTTGAAGAACTTCCAAAGAGAATTTGTTTCTTGAAGTCTAGATATGAAAAAAATATTTACACTTTGATGTTAAAAGTTATCAACACTGTCAGCGATTTGTCGTCATCTGGTAGATAAATGCCTTACTACACCTTTCCGCGAACTACTGTCTTTATTATAGGATTAAATTTCACTGCGGCCACTAGGGCGATATGAAGGTCCTCTCATGGATGATGGATGACTTCCTAGTCCAACTACAGGGGCCACCAACGTTCTGTGGTTTGTTAATTGCAGAATGGCACATATTAATTGAGTTTACATTGTATCCAGTTTCTTTTGAGTGATCATGTAGCTAAGTTTTCCTGTGTTATTATTTTAGCCATTGTTCTAAAGTTCGTTTAGAATTTTATCGAAGTATTTGAACGTTGAAGATATCGGTATTATATAACCGGCTCGTGTGGGTTTGATTGAGTAGGTGAATGTGTGTGAAAATGGGTGAGAGGTTCCAATTTTACGTGAGCCTGTATTTCATGTAGTTTCTATGAATATTTCAGTATGGGTGCAAATAATCTCGTTGTTGAGGGTTCCAACTTTTTTTTCCATTTGTATTCTGTAATGAACGACGTGTTACACAAGTAATACCTTAGACAAGAACAGTAATAATAATGATGTTACTTTGTCAATGAGAGGAGTAGGAGTTTAATTAAATATGGAAACTGAAGTTGAAAAAATAGAGTTAGATGAAGAAACCAGAGTCTTAGAGAATCAATTTTACTATCGCCAGTTCCCAAATTCTGCTGACTGTGTGGTCTGGACAGAGATTCCTAATATGTGAGTTTAAGCCGTTCCAGTCAGATATTGATCAAAGATTACGTGCGGACTGCTGTGTATTTGAGACACCATACGGTATGGAATCACTCATTGGTCAGCTTAGAATTGTATGTTGAGATAGATTCTTTGGACTGACTTGAAGACTACGTTTATTCATCTAAGATAACTGAGTATCTTAGGGAACTGCCATCAAGTTACACGTTTTTTTTCTGTAATGTGCAAACTAAGAAGTTAAAGGAATATTTAATTGGATGGGTACGCTTAAGAAGCGTTCGCCTTTATGCGGACTTACGAACATAGTGTATTTAGTTATTGAACAGAGAGATATACCAAAGAGTTATAATATTAAAAAAATAGAACATTATTTCCGTCTCATACATTGCTGATGTATTTGAACCAACTGCGTGCATATCAGTTTAAATTAAATTTCTGGCAGTTTAGGCTATGTATCTCCAAACATTCAATGTTTCGGAGGTGGGTATAACATGTTGTGCATAAATGGCTGTGTAAAAATAGATGTTGTGGTGGCGGATGTTCATGTAAGTGAAGTGTTTAAAGGATTGCCCATTTTCCTGAATGCTCGGCTGTGCTCCTGCAGTCTTGATATGAAGTTGGTGCCTTCAATGAGTCACGATGTTTGAAGTCTTGTTCCATTTATTTGTAGAACATATCCTTACATTGCAGTAGACAAGGTAGGTAGGATTACACGAACAAACAAGGTGTATGTCTGTCACGGAAATTAACGTGGAATGAAAAGGTATATAGATCCAACGAGTACGCTGGCCCGCTGATGACGATTGACGAAGGCCAACACGATGCCATTGAAGCAGCTATGGCTTGTACCGTTAGATACGCTGGTGGAAGGGCTCAAGCAGCAATAATCTGAGGAGGCGCGTTGATAAACGAGTACCAGAATGTATAAAGGATTTAATAATATCAGTTTTAGCTGCGATAAATCATGCTCTCCTTGTCAGCTTAACGGTAACTGCTGCAGTGTCTAGTATTAGTGTAATATGTGCGTTGCGAGTAGTACAAGGTCACAAGTTTCACAAAGACCACCTGCACCGACACAGCAGCTGCACGGTAACGATTTAAATCGGAGAGTAACTTACTGCGAAAAGCGTTTGAACAATTTCTTTCTGAGGTTGTGAACAAGGTGACATAAACACGATTTTTTAGTTTTCCTCGCAAGAAGGTATCTACTGGTGTTGAATCGGATTATCGTACAGGTGATTCCTGAGGACCAAGGCGTCGTAAATATGTTCCAGAAAACCCGTTGTTGAGTTTGTGCAGAAACATCACACGCATAGTGGATTGAGTGACCATCATCCTTCGTCCACAGACGGCCTTTAATATCTTAACTGATATTCTCAAGAAAGCGTCTAAATTGTCGATCTGTCGTAGTAACCGAGAAGTAGTGTAGGATGACTATCTCATGTCCAAGGATGCCACACATCAAAATATTGTACCACGTACTTTGATAACCTACATGTCTTACCTACCTACAACATTCTGTGGCCTCGATATCATTATTAACATGATAAATTACACTGTAATTTATGAAGGTGGTTTCATCAGAGAATACAAATGTAATTAATTCATTAAAAACAAAGAAACACTTGAAGCCTTGAGCGATCATAACGGACAAAACATCCACTTAAAGCACTTCATCAGCAATATCGGAAAGCAGCTGTGTCATCCCTGGAGTTAAAAATCGCATTTCAGTGCAAAATAATATATTTTCGTGCCTGGCCATGTTCCGCAGTAGATTTTATGTAAATTATTGTTGTTTTCTTTCGTCTTAAGCTTATGGCAGTGGAAGTGTATTTTACACCAGACGTGTTTCGATTATGTTTACGAAACAGCTCCTGTGGTTAATCTACACGTTAAAGCAACATTGATGTGACCACTGCTACAAACGATGTCAACGTTCAATAAACTCTTACAGACTGCAGATGGCAGCACTATCAATGGAAGACACATAAAGCATGTCGGAGAGACGGAGAGAACAGTGCAGACTTTGTCGTCAGGTGGAAACAGAGCGACTTATCTGACGTCCAAAAGGGCATCTATCATTGGCTTTTTGAGCATTGGGGAAAGCATTTCCGAAACGACAAAGTCTGTAAACTGTTCGTGTGCCACCATGGTTAAAGTATACTGTGCATGGTAAAACAGGGCTCTTCAAAACCGGCACTGAGGCAACTAGAATGCACCACTGGCCGTAGGTCACAAGGGTTGCGCCACCTGGTCCATTTACCTATGCTGACCGCTGTTCATCGGTGATGAAGACTGGAATTGACACGTCATGGATCAATGGATCAACACAAGTAGGCATCTATTCTTGCGAAGCATATCCACCCCTACACGCAGTTTTATTTTCCCTTGGCAGGATGGCATCTTCTAGCTGGACGATGGAGAGTGTCACACAGTTCGCAAGGATACATGCGTGGTTCGAAAAGTACCACGATGAATGTAACATATTCCCTTGGCCACCAGAATCCCCAGATGAAAAACCCAATCGACAGTGTGCAGGACCACTTAGATCAGGCTGTTGGTGCCTCAGATCCTCAACCAAGAAACCTGGACCACTTAGATCAGGCTGTTGGTGCCACAAATCCTCAACCAAGAAACCTAGCGCAGCCTGCCACTGTACTGGAATCAGCAAGGCTCCACTCCCATGTCGATATCATCCAGAACATAATCGACTTTCCTACTGCATGTCTCGCAGCGGTTTGCACTGCAAAAGGTGGTTATTAGTGATTGTGATATGTAGTCGTGTTAGTGTGACTGGACAGTGTAGCGACATAGATACATAATACGTCGATGCAAACTGATCTTATTGGATTGAAAGTAGTACATTTTTATAAAATTGCTTTCCAATTTACTTACGGTTTTTTTTGCCTCATGTTTATATATCCTGCGAACCACTGGTTTTTCTTTTGTTGCTATTAATGGCTGAGATCAAAAGAAACTTCTACATTTCTTCTTGGATATTTTCTACCTTCTTTGAAATTGATTTTTCTTTCGACATTGCCTTACCGTTATATGCGCTTCACCTCACCTTCTAAAACTTCTTAACAGAAATGGAACCACAGTTTAATGCGTTGAGTAAAATTTGTTCTGCGATGAGCACAGTGACTGCCTTTATGCATTATTTTCTGTGAAGGCTTTGAGCATTGTGGGGTGATGTTTACTTTCATAGGCTGTATATCAGTAAGTGATAGTGATTCTTTCTGTATTGACTTTGCTTTTATTTGAGAAAAGTGACATTTGAATTGCACAGAGTAAGAGATCTCCCCAACAACTGTTCTTTTGCAGTGTGTGATATTTCCCCTTGTGCCAAGGAGAAGTTTCTATATAATATTTTTGAGCTTTTGTGTTTATCTTACAACAGGAACAACAAGTGATGACCCAGATGTGATTTAAACACGAAACAAACATGATTAAAAATAAAGAATACAGTTTATATCCCAGATCCCGTTAGTTCCCTCCCCACTAACTGTAAACACTGAGCTATTTAAAATTTCACGAATTGAGAAAGTCCACCCTTACAGTGGAAGAAATTAAGCATGATTCCAAACAGTAAGTAGCAACCAGGAATGGCCCTCCAGTGTATTTAAAGCCCGCATGTTAGATCCACATAAATGGAAACAGTCTAAACAAGAATTACATCTCCCTCTGAATCGTAATATTATTTTCCCCTCTAAACCACAGTGGGCTAGTCTTGTGCACGTGGTAGGAAAGTCAGATGGTCAGTGGCATGTTAATGAAGACTACTGACACCTTAATAACTGGATTCTTCTTGACCACTATGAAATAACCCCATGTAACTGGTGCAAATTCCATCGTTGTGGACCAGAAATTTCTTTGTAATGTCAATCTCCTCGAAACATATTACCTAATTCGATTAGACAAAAATGATAACGAAAAGTTCTGTGACAACACCATTTGGACTTTATGAATTAAGTTTCATCCCTTTTAGCTTCACGGATGCACCCAGCACCTTTCACAGATTTATTGATGAAGTTTCACGAAATTTATATATCTGTTTTGTGTACTTAGGTGACTTAGTAATGGTTTCTAGCTCTCCAGAACACACTCAAATTAAATTTTGAGGCCATGATGTTGCTCCAGAAGGTACTAAACCAGAGCCAGAACGAATGCAACTGATCATCAATTTCAGATGTCAAGGAACTGTTTTACAATTATGTATTTTGTTTTGCAACTGAATTTTTACCAAAGGGATTTGGAACACATCGCAGAACTTCAAGCTACTTGAAATGATTATCTGAAGAACACCAATACAAAAGACAAAAGAAACATTCAGTGGATAAAAGATGCAGAAAGGCAGATCGAGAAGTGCTAAATCAACCTAGCAAATGCAGACTTCTAATATTCCACAATGTAAACAATGAACTTGCATTGTGTATAGACACTTCAGATATTGTACCTGGTGCAGTGCTGCAACAGAGAGATGAAGAAATAGGGAACCAGTTGGTTCGAACCCCAGAAAATGCTCGTCCTCCCTGAAGAATTATTCAACATACCATAAAGAGCTTCTCAGAATGTACGTGGCATTAAGGTATTTTAAATATGTAGTTCAAGGACGTTCATATGCAGTGTATACGGACTCTCTTCCTTTGATGCATGACTTTCAATAATGAAACGATAAGGCAACCCCTATGAGGTTGCATGTGATAGCATCGCCCACAATTCATATCACGACTTACGTCAGATATAACACACATTTCTAGAAAAGAAAATATTGTGGCTCACACCCTATCCAGACTGGAAGAAGTAGTACCAACTGATTGCGAGAAGATAGCAGGCGTTCAAGTGAGTGTAGAAGAACTCGTGAATAATCAGTCCAGACGTCACTGAAATTTAAAGAGTATGCAACCCCCGCTCGCAGTGGAAGTTTATTGTAGTCAAATATATATACAAGTAAATTTCGATTTCATATTCTTTTTCAGCATTACCACAGTATGACACAACCTGGTATTAAGTTTTCTGTGACATTATTCAGGTGGAGAAGTATTTAGCCAAGCATCAAATAAAATTGGTGAAATTATGCAAAGTGTGTAAAAAGAACGATGTGACTAGATGTACTAGGTCTACTATTGGCTTTTTTCCAAGCGCAGATAGACTATTTAAGGTGATACACATCGATGTGATCGGCCCATTGCCTCACTGACATAGATCCATGCACTATTTAACGTTTATCGATCGGTTCTGTATGTGGAACGAGGTCACTCCAGTACGTGATGTTCTAGTAAAAACAGTGGTACGAGCGTCTTATAACTCTTGGATCACTAGATTTGGAGCAGCTAACCAAATAGTTACTGACCAAAGACCACAATTTCAGTCAGAGCCGTTGTGTGCATTAGCTCAGATTTGTGATTCTAAATTAACAAAAACTCTTGAATATCATCGACAATCAAGTGGTAAAATAGAGAAACTCCATCGAACAATGAAGCTGCCATCACAGCACATGGTAATAACAAATGGAGTGATCTCATTCCTCCTCCTACGACTGTATTGGTGTGTGGGAAAAGAAAGTAGCTCAACAGATGCTGAAATGCTGTGTAGCACAGCTCTCATATTGCCTGGTATTTTCATTTTAATTTCTGTAAACAAACAGGACGTAGATGTACCAGCATGCAAGCCACATCGGCACCAACATATGGATAAACTACGCTCTTCAGAATGTTTCCAGAACGTAAAGGAAACGCCATCCGTCAGTAGAGATCTGTATAAAGGACTCATGCATACATGAGGAACTGCAAAATTAAAGTCCCAAACAAGTATCTCTCAAGGAAGGACACTATGAAGTACTGGAGTGAATAATAAAATATTTAGCTCTAGAAATTGTGGATGTCGCAGTTAACATCTCACTTGATGAACTGAAACCTGCCTACACTCTTACGAATTCAGATACCAGCGGTCTACAGTACTTCACTGGTGAACGAGTTACCCACAGCTCCAACTGCCCCATCAAATAAAATTACCTCATTGGGTTGATTTCTGGAATTCCACGAATATTACAAGTGACTGCCTTATATACTTAGGAGGATGATGCAGGGTTGTTTTTGTGTTCATTACCTACAATCTTGTAAATAGTTCTTGTATGTGTTGACTTTTTTGGAAACAAATGTCATTTGAATTACACAGAGTAGGAAGAGGTGTAGCTACTCTTTTCGAGGTGTCAGATATTTGTCTTTCTATAACAAATGGAAATTTCCGAATAATATATTTAAATTTAAATTACTGTGTTTTTGGTTTAATTGTGCATTGTATTTAGGGATAATGGAGAGTGTTTGTGTGTGTGAGAAGGAGAGAGAGAGAAAGAGAGAGGGTGGGGGATTAGAATGAGCAGTACTGCAGCGAGAGAAATGTGTACGTGTGTGGTGATGGGGGGGGGGGGGGGGGAGGGAGGTTTGAGCGAGAGCATATTAGTGAAGATTTCTTATATTCACAGCAGATGTGTGATTGGAGGGGGAGGGGGAAAGCTCAGCATGGAGTATTAAGTTAAAAGTGTGGGATAGTGATACAGGGAAAACAACTTGGAGCAGATGGTATGGTGAGTGGAAACTGATTGCAGGTGGTACTCAATGGGTGACATACATAGCCGAGTGATAATATGTCATTTGTAGTATTATGTAAGTGAAACATTAGTTTACAATTATGTAAACTGAAGACTGGGGGGGGGGGGGGGGGGGAGGGGGAAGGAAATGAAAGAAAAGGCAAGGAACTGCTGATATCAGCTGGATCGGGACTTTACGTGGAATGAGCTGTGCTGAGTGAAAACGTGTTTTGGCAAGGATTTGAATCTGGGATCTCCTGCTTAGTATACATTTGCATTGACCAGTGCGCCACTTAGACCCAGTGTTAATCGAAAAAACGTGGACCATCTCGGCACGCTCCTCGGCTGATCCACATTCCCACCTACTGCCACCACTTAGCCACAGTCGTTGTCAGTGTGCTCAATGCTCGATAATTATCGTTCCCAGTTGAAATGTTCATATGATTGATGTGCCTGGATAGCCTACAGATCCTCAATCATCAGTGTGGATGCACATTTATGTTCAACCTCCAGGTGGAATTTAAAATTATGAATCACAGTTAGCATGGATGAGGACTGTCAGGAGCATTCTGAGGTAGCCCCCACATTTGCGATTAACACTGTGTCTGGGTGGCACACTGGTTAATTCAACTGCCTAGCAAGCAGGAGATTCCAAGTTTGAGTCCAGATCAAGCACACATTTTCGGTCACGACAGCTGATTTCACACGAAGCAGCTGATATCATCAGTTCCATCCCTTTCATTCTCTTCCTCCCCACTCCACCTTCAGTTTACATAATATGTAACACAGCTGCGGATTCCACGTGGGGCCCGCATCTCGTGGTCGTGCGGTAGCGTTCTCGCTTCCCACGCCCGGGTTCCCGGGTTCGATTCCCGGCGGGGTCAGGGATTTTCTCTGCCTCGTGATGGCTGAGTGTTGTGTGCTGTCCTTAGGTTAGTTAGGTTTAAGTAGTTTTAAGTTCTAGGGGACTTATGACCACAGCAGTTGAGTCCCATAGTGCTCAGAGCCATTTGAACCATTCCACGTGGTTCCTGTTCTTTCGGACATGTAAGAAAAAACAGACCCCACACATTGATATAATTAGTTTATAATGTGCGTCATTTGCCATGTTGGTTTTGAATAGCTATGAATAGTTTGTTATCTCTTATGGCATTCTGAATGTGGTAGCTTTCTTGTATGGTGAGAGGGTCTTTTTGATATGTTTATCGTTATGATTTCCTTCTCGTTTTCTCGTGTGTTATGCAGAGACAAACAACTGGCAAAAAGAAAGGAATAACACATTACAAGCAGCCTCAGGTAATGGATACACAGAAAACTTTGAAACAAACATGCGCAATAAAATAAAGAAAAAGAAAGGAGCACACCCACCCCTATCACCAACGCAACACACAACAAACAGCACACACAACATGTTAACATTTGTAGATTTTTTAGCACACACTGTGTAATTGTTTTCTTTTAAGTTTGTTGTCGCAGGCTTCAGTACTCAATGATTACACTCAATTTTGATCTGCTGATAATATGTGACTAACACTTGCAAAATGATTGACGACCTGTGTCATAAACGCAATAAACGCGACACGTACGGACCGCCTAGGTATTGCAGATGAATAAGCGATCCCTGGCTAGTAATTTCAATCTTAGTCTCAAACGCGTACTAACTCTAGGTCCGAATGAAGTTGGGATTCGTTATTCCTACAGAAATAGTCTTCATTGCTCTGGGATTTATTTCAGTAGCTGCAAGTGAAGAGGAAGGGAGCGCATAGAAAAGTGCAGAAGTTGGCAATCTGTTCTGCAAGTTATATGGTATAGAGAGAGGAAATGTAAAACATTACTGACGTCTTAACATAGAAATCATGAGAGATTGTGTACAATCTAGTTAGGTTAAGCCCATTCCAGTAAATCGGCTGTGGATATTTTATTATGAACCATTCTAATGTCTACTGACGTGTCTTGCAAAAATTGCGGAACAAGTAAATCGGAATTTCAGGACAATAATCCTGTACCCCAATGTCACTGGAGTGTCATAACAGCAAAATGCACGTGACGCACTAGATGTAAAACATCAACATTTTTCCAAATTAAATTATCTTCATATACACACATATGGTGCATTTTTTCCTTATATTGTTCTAACAGCGAATGGTATGACAAATAATAATGTGACCACCTTCATTAGTAAATAACTATATTAATGCCTGTCTGTTTATCGAACTAAAACTAAAACTTTACAGTATAACAAATTTCGACAAAATGGAGAGATTCAGTGGCAGCTGACGTGTTGTCGAGTAGTTACAACATACGCGTTCTTACATTCTATTTAAATGATATAAGGTGGCATTGTCACCTGGAAATATATTAGAAATGTGTAGAGTGCAAGAGAAGTTTATGGAACATTTTACCTGAACTGTGTTTTCTCACAGGTTCCTTTAGTTAGTGCGAAAGCGTAACAGACATTCTCATTCAATGCAAATCTCAGACACTATAAGTGGGAAGTTGGGCTTAACGGTGTGGTTTTTTTGGTAAAAATCCGAATGCGTACATTCTGTCAGACAGCAGCAAAAGGTTAATAGTCAGTGGTGATTTCAATGTAGATTTCATGAGGGAATCTGATAAGAGAAATCATCTGCAAACTTTATTTAGATCCTAGAATTTAATCTCAGTAATTAACTTTCTACCATAGGTGGACAAAAAGCTGTAGGACCCTAACTGATAATTATCTCTTTGATGAATCTCAGACCAAGAAAATAATTGTATACTTAGTAACAAATGCTCCCTCTGATCATAAACCATGACGCATGAACATTATGTATAACAAAGGACTTGGATTCATGATGCATGTCGCCCATCACTTGCGATACCATTGTTATTTCAAATTTAATTATCGTCAATCTGCTTTATTGAAACAAAATTACTAATGTTATTTGCTTGAATTGTTGTATAGCATTCCGAGAACGCAGCATGCCTTAGGCACCCTATACAACATTAGTGTGCAAAGCCCCACACAAGACACAACGGAATTAATGACATTAGCTTCCATTGGCCAAGTCAAAGCACAAATTTGAAAATGTATGCCAGACTGGGAATTCGAACCCGGGTCTCCTGGCTAATAAGTAGACGCGCTAACCACTGCGCCATCCAGACAGACTGGTTAGCGTTCGTCTGCTTAGCTAAGTGGTTACGTGCTTGCCTACCATGCAGCGGACCCGAGTTAGATTCGCGGCCGGGTTGGAGACTTTCTCCGCTCGTGGACGGGGTGTTGTGCTGCCCTCATCATCATTTCATCCTCATCACCGGCACTTAATTCTCTCAATGCGGCGTCGGCTGTAATAAGACTCGCACTCGGCTGCCGAACTTCCCCGGATGGGGGTGTCCCGGCCGGCAATGCCACAGATCATTTCAAAATGGTTCAAATGGCTCTGAGCACTATGGGACTCAACTGCTGTGGTCATCAGTCCCCTAGAACTTAGAACTACTTAAACCTAACTAAACTAAGGACATCACACACATCCATGCCCGAGGCAGGATTCGAACCTGCGACCGTAGCAGTCGCACGGTTCCGGACTGCGCGCCTAGAACCGCGAGACCACCGCGGGCGGCCAGATCATTTCATTTTGTGCGGAGTGGTTAATGCAACGGCATGGACTACCCTAGCACGCCTCCTGTCAGAACCAAGTTCTGATCTTATACAAGCACTACTGATATAGTACCACTTCAGCATTGTCCTCAATAGTCGCTGCATTTCGCCGATTCCCATAATTGCTGAAGCTTTGTGTGCATCCACACTGAGGAGATCATTGCCCATCGTCACCTTCATTATATGTATACGTGGTGTAAGTTCTTTCGGACATGACCGAAGGAAGGGACGCAACATAATATATAATTACATGAAGATGGTATCTGTTCTTCCGGACATGTCCGAAAGAACAGATACCGTCTTCATATAGTTTAGACTAACCGGCCATTGACATTCTTCTTCTGTGCTGGACGCACACGCATTGGCCGAACTCTTACGGAACTCGGTAAGATTGTCTGCCGCGAGTAATGAGTATAGTGGGCAGGGGCACTACGAATATTGTGTGTGGACATAAAGTTGGGAATGTCGGTCTCGCGGGGAGCGTGAAAGGGACAATATCCCTACAGTCACACTATCCTATGTGCCCTCGGTGGCTGTGATGGATAGAGCGTCTGCCATGTAAGCAGGAAATCCCGGATTCGAGTCCCGGCCGGGGCACACATTTTCAACTGTCCCCGTTAATGTAATCAACGCCTGTCAACAGCTTAGGGTATTGATTTAATTATGATTTCATTAATATATAATTAGCTATGTATTATGCCCACTCTAGAAGATGGTGTACTGGATGTGCTAGACAACATAATGATAGTATGATAATGAATACAGGCCGAAGCAATGAGTTAAGATTTGTACCTAGGCCATGATTCGAACTCGGGTCTTCTACACAGTATGCAGATGCGCTAACCACTGCGCACCTTGGCACTGCAGCTAACACAGCAATGCAAGTTACCGTAGTACGTGTCTCTCCCGCATATGAACTTCAGTTGCCGCTTCAGCCCATCTTGTTACTACCCTTCATGAAGATTATGAGTATTGCAGAGGCTAACGGTATGTTGATAATTTTTACTTGTGGACCGTCTGACAGCAACTGAATGAAACACAATTTTAGTGCCATACGAATTTCGACTTCATTTTCTGCAAGGCATCATCAGTGGCAGGTTGCGTGAACAATTTCTTACATCTTACGCTCCTGTTGCATTTCTGGTGTTGTTGTTCTTCTTATGAATGCCAATTTGCTGTTTTTTTTCACATTCCACAGCACTATGAACTGAACGCTTGTTTCAGTGCAATATTTTGGTCTACCGCTGAAACAATACGCTATTTTCCAGGGCTGCATCAGCGCATCAGGGATCCCATGCGACGGAGGGTGGATGCATGTATCCTCGCTAACGGAGGACTTTTGAACATTTCCTGTAACAAAGTGTTTGAAGTCACGCTGGTCCGTTCTGTTGCTGTGTGTTTCCATTCCATGATTAATGTGATTTGAAGAGAAGTAATAAAATGAGCTCTAACATGGAAAGTAAGCGTTTCCGGACACATGTTCACATAACATATTTTCTTTCTTTGTGTGTGAGGAATGTTTCCTGAAAGTTTGGCTGTACCTTTTTGCAACACCCTGTATTGTAATAGCAGCATAGCATTGAACAAAATGGTGATAATTCTGCCCGATCAATCATAATAATACATTGCTATGAGTGGCTATACGTGTACTCACCTACAAGGTATTACTGAGGACGCCGGTGAGCAGATGGCGGCCGTCTTGTTCGAATTTCGACTCGTCCTTCACCTGGAGGTGAACCTCTTCGGCAGGTACGGAGTAGGAGGCGCATCTTGTGGAGTTGTCTTCTTTTACCTCGGCAGGAGATGGAAGACGTGTGAGGCACGCAGATGCAGGTAGGGGCTGCGTAGTTGACGTCGTCGGCAGCAGCGAGTCCTGCGTCCTGCCACTAGGGGCGCAGGAGATCCTCGGTGCGCCGCGAACGTTGCCGCCGCCCGTGTCGAGTCCGAAGCAGGGCAGGACGCGGCGGAACTCCTTGCGGAAGTTGTCGTTCATCCAGGCGTAGAGGAACGGGTTGTAGCAGGTGGAGCTCATGGCGAGCGCGTGCACCAGGAAGAAGCAGAGGTTGAAGTAGCGCCAGGTGCCGAACGAGGTGAAGACGTCGTTGGCGAGGTTGAGCACCGTGAGCGGCATCCAGGAGAGGCCGAAGATGGCGACCATGGCGACGAGCATTCGGTTGGTGCGGCGCTTGCGCTCGCGGTCTGCGTCGTCTCTGCGCGCCGAGCGGCAGCCGGGTTTGTGGCGCGCGCGCCGGCCCAGGCGCAGCGAGACGCGCACGTAGCAGAAGGCGGAGACGGCGAAGGGCAGCGCGAACTGGGCGGCGGCGGTGACGGCGCCGTAGGCGAGGCGCGCCCTCTCCGACGGCCAGCTCTCCTCGCAGTAGTAGTAGCCGTGCTCGGCGCGCAGCACCGTGTACAGGCCGTAGGGCAGCGTGGCCAGCGCAGAGAACAGCCAGATGCCGGCCAGCGACCAGGCGCACGTCGAGAGGCGCATGCGCGGCCGGAACGGGTGCACGATCACGAAGAAGCGGTCGACCGCGATGCTCGTCAGCGTCAGCGTCGACGTGTAGACGCTGGTGCCCTGCGCGAGCACGACGGCGCGGCACAGCGCGCCGCCGAACACCCAGCTGCCCAGGAAGGTGTAGAGCGGCGTGAAGGGCACGCACAGCGCGCACAGCAGCACGTCCGACAGCGCCAGGTTGCCGATGAACACGTTCGTCACGGTGTGCATCGCGCGGTTGCGCGCCACCACCGCCACGACCAGCGCGTTGCCCGCCAGGCCCAGCACGAAGATGGTCGTGTACACCACGCAGAACAGCACCTGCACCGCGTCGTTGTAGATTATGTCGTTGCCGATGTCGTACTCCAGGAAAGCGGGACTCTCAGAGCTGTTCGTGGTCCATGACGTATTAGCCGTCACAGGTACCTCACTGGCTCCATAACCCTCTGTCATAACTACTTGTCGATATGCTGCACACAAACCGAATACCAATTTCTGTTCTTAGCTCAGTGCACACAGACCTTAACAATACATCACCAACAGAGGACAAAAATCATTCAACAGAGCCATTATTTGTCTATAGCGTGGGAGAAGATCTTCACTTTACTTCACAAATCAAGCTAAAATCCATTCGTTTCTCTGGGAACTGGAAATTTCAAAACAGTATACACTTCAGATTTATTCACGAAATCATTGTTTGCTCGCAATACTAAGTAAATAATCGTTGATATGTAAACATTGCCCTGGGAAGAACGAATTGCTAAAACTTGTGAAGTGAGAGTCAGGCTTCTCACTGGATTTTTCTGGTCGAATTACAAGCATTTCAAGAACAGGGAGTTGCTGTCTCACTTGTGAATGTCGTCGCTAATGCCATGTGTGGTTCGAAGAGTGGATAAAGAGTGGTTGAGCTACTGAGTAATTTCAGAGCACAAATGTCTTAAGCATGTGGCTCAGGAACATGCATACCTGGCATAGGGAACATTGCTTGTTAGCTTCTAATGATGTATATGGTTTTTCTACTTCTCAAAGACGCTTCACGTGAACAGTCCATTAGTTTCTTCCAAAATTCAAGAGTGCATAACTGATCACAAGGTATATTACTCATTAGCTTAAAACGGTTATACAGTTCCAGATTTCACAAAGACTCTCCAATTTTACTTTTTAGACGATGCCGGACACCATCAGATACTTTCAGAACTCTAGTTTACGAAACTTCTAAATACACTAACCTAAACAACACATCACCAACGCAGGAAAAGACATTTCATAGTCAGCACTATCAATTTCGAAAACTATCATCCCATTAATTCCGCTGGCTCTCTGTAGCACGCTTCAAATGTTCGCTGGAGATATCAGGCAAAACGTAGAAAGTTTCATAAAAATCGATATGATCGTTCATATATCCGTTATCTTTTTGGCACTAGTCGTTGGTAAGGTTTCTTTCTATCAGCTTTTTAAAAGTTCTGTTTTTTTTTATTTCAGTAAATTGTCAACATGTTATCATTTTTGGGGTGCTTTGAAGTTAAGTATGTTACTTCCAGAGCTTCAAGCTAATATACACCAGAGAGATCATATAAATTTTAATATTAATCAGTGTAATACTTAATACATTTTACCAAGTGAAAATCTTTGTAATAGACCTCCACGAAACATTAAATATTATTGATACCTGATATTCAGCACAGAAATGCGCGAAGTCAACAACCACGTCTTATCACACGTTCAAATACACTGGTCAAAGCTTTGTGTAGATGAACGAACAAAATATATCTTGGAGCCGTACTAAAGTATATTTGATCTAGTTTCGTAACAACAATAAAATAAACTTCTTTTCTTTAAGGATATCGTAATCCATTTCAGTCACTTCCTACACTTGAGTTTACAAGTACGAGTATTGCAGAGCAATTGTTAATACGTTGTACGTGGCAGAGCACAAATACATTGGTGTTTTTCACTGTATATGTTTACACATTCATAAAACCTTGGTCATAAATGAAGTGAGATGGTCCATAGTCGTATACATAGCATCCGGATTTGGAATAGTATTTCTTTCTTGTGTGGAAAAGAAGAGAAAAACTTACTTTCCTCCGATAACGCAGAGGAACCAAATTATGAATATTTCAAGATATTACGCATTAAATATTACACAGAGAATATTAGACGAACCAACATGATTAATGTGCATTATTTACTTTTACGTTCACAGTTAATACCGCGAGAATAAAAGGAATCGTCACGTGAGCACTTTACACACCTGTTGTCTCTTGAACCGTATGACGCTGTTTCTCGATGAAGATTATTCAGTGGTCATAATGTACGAGAAACAGAAGGGCTGTTGACGTTATTCATACGTGATCATTCCATCAGTATACCTACTGTGGTATCAAGTTTTCACGTGCTTTCACAATCTCGTAAAATACAAAGTTGTTATCTGTCGCTCTTTAACTCGGTTTACGCTAGAAGTACACTCACAGTCGGATAAAAACACCGTTGAAGATTGTCAACTCTCCAAAAACTTGTCAGTTTTCCCATTGTCCTCTATTATATTTCCACAGCTACGAATAACGTTTCATCGACTACCGTAGGACATGCGCAGAGGCTCTGTGACTGTCCTGTCTTCTTTAGTGGCTCTGTTTTACGATTTGTACGACAAGTGCTCCGGTTATTGGATAACGTAGGACAGAGCCGTCTAGTGGAAAGCAAGGCGAGATAATAAGAATACGGAGGTGCTAATCTGCGTATTTTAGCTTCCTCTAGCTAGCACAAGTATTACTCGAAACAATAGCAGCACCAAAATTTCTGAAAATTGAGCTTCGTCGTCCAGCTTCAGAAGGACTTGTACTGGTCACTGACTTAGCTTATCGCCTCAGTAGCAATTGTCGCTTGATATGATGACGACTATAAAAATGCCAGGATGTGGACTGAACGTAGAGACTTTACGAGACTAATTTCTTCTGGAAATTACTTTGATATTCAACAGTGTTAACGATGATGTATTTTATACCTGAAACCATTGCCAGATTTGATGTTTCCAGTATGAAAAGTACTTCCTTGGGGACGAAGTTTGCTCGACGTCGTGACGTTTGCAAAGAAATCCATCACGAAATTGCTATGTTATACGCCAACTATACCTTCATTGAGAGTTGGGTAACCTGGTTATTGGTAAACAAGCAAGAATGTCTTTTGTTTTTGAGAATTGTAGATCAAAATTTCACTCGTTGACGTGACAGCATATGCACGACACAAGTGTTTTTGTTTTCTCTGTTTCGTGCTGGATTTTGAGAATGACTGTGTAAGAAATTACGATACGTTACATATGCGCACACTAATTCATCTTTTTCCGTAAGTCCACTTTACGTAGCCAGTAGAGAAATTGTCTTTTACCCTTTCAGCGTGCAATTATCATTTAAATATCTACGATGAATCACCGATGAACACAGTTTGCGTTCGGACCGCAGCAGTCACGCGATGATCACCTGCGTTCGAGTGGTAGTCGGCAACAATGCAACTTGTGCCGCGCTCCCGTCTCCGGGGCGACAGCGGCGGCGCGCTCGGCGGCAACGGCGGCGACGGCTGTGTGGGCTGTGGTCGCGAGGCAGGCTCGTCGCTGCCGGCGGCGGACGGCGAACTGCCGACCACTGGGGGCTGGCGCCGCGACGCCTCGCGGGGGCGGCGGTGGCGCCTGCGCTCAGCCGAGCCGCCGCCAGCCTCGACTGGGCCACGCAGAGAGACTCCGGTCGCTGGCTATGCAAACACTGCACAACGGCGGCAGGAGATCCTAGTTGCGCAGATAAGGTTTCCTGGGGAGCGGAATGCAGCGCGATGCCTCGGTGGGGCACAGGCGAATCTCTGCGGCTACTCGGCTAGAGAACCACACTTTATCCACTCTCCGAACCACACTTCGGATTAGCGATGACATTCGCAATTGAGATAGCAACTTCCTGTTCTTGACATGCTTGTAATTCGCCCAGAACGGTGCACTGAAAAACCCGAGTCTCACGTCCTAACTTATAGCATCTCGTTCTTTCCAGGACAACGTTTACGTACCAACGGATAGTTACTTTGTCTGGCAATCAAACATTGATATCCTGAATGAATCTGTCACTCTATAGTAAAGTGTATACTGCTTGATACTTCCTGGCAGATTAAAATTGTATGTTGGATTGAGACTCGAAGCCCGAGCTACACCTACCGTTCTCAGTGTTCTGTCATCTGAGCCATCCGGGAATGACTCATGACCCGTCTTCAAAGATTCTCCTCAACCAGTACGTCTCTTCCAGTTACGAAATTTCAGACACGTGCTCTGCATATCTCACGGACTAGCAGTCCCGGAAGGAAGAGCACTGCGAGGAAATGGCTTCCTCTTGCCGTAAGCGATTGTTTTCATAATAAATATTTCACTCTGGATATAATTCTCTAGGCTACAGCTAAATCATTTCTCGGCAGTATTCTTCCTTCTGGGATCTCTACTCCTCCAGGCGCGCGGGACTACATTGGTGGCCGGCCGCGGTGGCCGAGTGGTTCTAGGCACTTCAGTCTGGAACCACGCGGCTGCTGCGGTCGCAGGTTCGAATCCTGCCTCGGGCATGGGTGTGTGTGATGTCCTTAGCTTAGATAGGTTTAAGTAGTTGTAAGTCTAGGGGACTGATGATCTCAGATATTAAGTCCCACAGTGCTTAGATCCATTTCTACCATTTGACTACATCGGTGAAGATGAGAAAGTAAGAGATGGTTACGGGCCGACGTAAAGTAAACAGGGCGGATCCCAAAGGTTTTCCTGTTTAGTACATTAATCTGAACGCTTAAATCAAACTTTTTTTTATTAATTTCCTTCAGCAGCGAATAAAGCAACGAATAGTTTAATGGGAGCTTGTGATCTGATCGTATACCTTGAAGTGGGACTTAAATTTTTTGGAACTGCTCGTCAGTACGACTTTGGAATTTATTCGCACTTCATTGGCAATCGTCATTCTCACTATATTTATCTAACCGAGAGTGAAACCCTCTCTCATACTTTTTTTTGATGTTTCTGTGAAATCACTGTCAGACTTGGATATCACTTACCAGTCTGAGTAGTGTGTATTTATACCGGGAGCGAGAGACATCACAAGTGCTGTAAAGATGTAATGTTGCTGTTGTCGTCTTCAGTCAGAAGAATTGTTTGTTGCAGCAGAATAAAGTCATAATTGGATCCTTTTACCGACCTCCCAATTCAGATGATACAAAAAAACTTCCTGGCAGATTAAAACTGTGTGCCCGACCGAGACTCGAACTCGGGACCTTTGCCTTTCGCGGGCAAGTGCTCTACCACCGAGCTACCGAAGCACGACTCACGCCCGGTACTCACAGCTTTACTTCTGCCAGTACCTCGTCTCCTACCTTCCAAACTTTACTTTCTTTCAGGAGTGCTAGTTCTGCATGGTTCGCAGGAGAGCTTCCGTAAAGTTCGGAAGGTAGGAGACGAGGTACTGGCAGAAGTAAAGCTGTGAGTACCGGGCGTGAGTCGTGCTTCGGTAGCTCAGTTGGTAGAGCACTTGCCCGCGAAAGGCAAAGGTCCCGAGTTCGAGTCTCGGTCGGGCACACAGTTTTAATCTGCCAGGAAGTTTCATATCAGCGCACACTCCGCTGCAGAGTGAAAATCTCATTCAGATGATACAGTTTCTGAAAGGTTCAAAGAAAACGTGAGTTTGATTTCAAACACGTACCCGAATCATACGATAATAGTTGGTGGTGACATTAATTTACCCCCGATATGTTGGCGAAAATACATGTTTAATTCAGCAGGTACGCATAAAATATCATCCGAAATTGTGCTAAACGCATTCGCTGAAAATTATTTCGAGCAATTAGTTCATGAGCCCACGCGAATAGTAAACGGTTGTGAAAACACACTTGACCTCTTATCAGCAAATAATCCTGAGTTAATAACGAGCATGGAAACCTATTCAGGGATTAGTGGACACAGGGCTGTGAAGCAAAACTGAATATTGTAATCCCCAAACCCTCGAAAACTAAGCGAGAAATATACCTATTCAAAAAAGTAGATAAAAATTCACTTGACGCCTTCCTGAGAGACAATCTCCACTCATTCCAAATTAATAATATAAGCGTAGACCAGATGTGGCTTAAATTCAAAGAAATAGTATCGGCAGCAATTGAGAGATTTATACCAAATAAATTAACAAACGACGGATCTGATCCTCATTGGTACACAAAACGGGTCAGAACACTGTTGCAGAAACAACGAAACAAACATGTCAACTTTAAACAGACGAAAAGTACCCAATATTCGCGATCTTTTACAGAAGCCCGAAGTTTAGCGTGGACTTCAATGCGAGACGCTTATAACAGTTTCCACAACGAAACTTTGTCTCGAAACCTAGCAGAAAATCCAAAGCGATTCTGGTCGTATGTGAAGTATGTTAGCGGCAAGAAACAATCAATGCCTTCTCGGCACGATAGCAATGGAGATACCATCAAAGACACTGCTGCCAAAGCAGAATTGCTAAACACAGCCTTCCGAAATGCCTTCACAAAACAAGACGAAGTGAATATTACAGAATTCGAATCGAGAACAGCTGCCAACATGAGTAACATAGAAGTAAATATCCACGGTGTAGTGAATCAACTTAAATCACTTAATAAAAGCAAGTCTTCTGGTCCAAACTGTATACCAATTAGGTTCCTTTCGGAGTATGCTGATGCATTAGCTCCATACTTAACACTCATATACAACCGTTCGCTCGACGAAAGATCCGTACCCAAAGACTGGAAAGTGGCACAGGTCACAGCAATATTCAAGGAAGGTAGTACGAGCAATCCAGTAAATTACAGGCCCATATCGTTAACGTCGATATGCAGCAGGATTTTAGAACATATATTGTGTTCGAACATAATGAATTAACTAGACTAAAACGGATTTAGAAAACATCGTTCTTGTGAGACACAATTAGCTCTTTATTCACATGAAGTGCTGAGTGCTCTTGACAAGGGATTTCAGATCGATTCCGTATTTCCGGATTTCCGGAAGGCTTTTTACACTGTGCCACACAAGTGGCTCGTAGTGAAATTGCGTGTCTATGGAATATTGTCTCAGCTATGTGACGGGATGTGTTGGGTTGTTTCGGGAAGGAGTCCAGGCAGCGAGGTCATCGGTCTCATCGGATTACGGAAGGACAGGGAAGAAAGTCGGCCGTGCCCTTTCAAAGGAACCATCCCGGTATTTGCCTGGAGCGATTTATGGAAATCACGGAAAACCTAAATCAGGATGGCCGGGCGCGGGATTGAACCGTCGTCCTCCCGAATGCGAGTCCAGTGTGCTAGCAACTGCACCACCTCGCTCGGTATATGTGACTGTATCTGTGATCTCCTGTCAGAGAGGTCACAGTTCGTTGAAATTGACGGAAAATCATCGAGTAAAACATAAGTGATTTCTGGCGTTCCCCAAGGTAGTGTTGTAGGCCTTTACTCTTCCTTATCTATATAAACGATTTGGGAGACAATGTGAGCAGCGTCTTCGGTTGTTTGCAGATGACGCTGTCGTTTATAGACTAATAAAGTCATCAGAAGATCAAAACAAACTGCAGAACGATTTAGAAGAAATATCGGAATGGTGCGAAAATTGGCAGTTGACCTTAAATAACGAAAAGTGTGAGGTCATCCACATGAGTGCTAAAAGGAACACGTTAAAGTTCGGTTACACGATAAATCAGTCTCATCCAAAAGCCGTAAATTCAACTAAATACCTACAATTTAAATTGGAAGGAACACATAGAAAATGTTGTGGGTAAGGCTAACCGAAGAGTGCGTTCTATTGGCAGGACACTTTGAAAATGCAACAGACCTGCTAAGGAGACTGCCTACACTACGCTTGTCCGTCCTCTTTCAGAATACCGTTGTGGGGTCTGGAATCATTACCAGATAGAACTGACTGAGTACATCCAAAAAGTTCAAAGAAAGGCAGCACGTTTGGCATTAGCGTGAAATATGGGAGAGTGTCACAGAAATGATACAGGACTTGGGATGGACATCATTAAAAGAATGGCGATTTTCATTGCGACGGAATCTTCTCACGAAATTCCAATCACCAACTTCCTCCTCCGAATGCGAAAATATTTTGTTGACACCGACTTACAAAGACAGGAACGATAACCAAGGTAAAATACGGGAAATTAGAGCTCGTACGGAAAGATGTAGGTGTTCATTCTTCCCGCGCGCTAGATGATATTTGAATAACAGAGAATTGTGAAGGTGGTTCGATGAACCCTCTGCCAGGCCCTTAAATGATTTGCAGAGTATCCACATAGATGTAGATGTAGTATACTACTTCCACCTTTGTACTTTCCCTCCCTTGCTTAGAACCGGTTTTCCATCTGAGCTCTTGACGTTAACACTGCTGCTTCCCTTTTCTCGAAAGGCCTCTTTAATTTTCCTGTACGTGGTGTCTATCTTCCCTTAGTGAAATACGTTTCTGAATCTTGACATTTATCCTCTAGACACTGCTGTTTAGCCATCCTGCACTTTCTGTAAACCCTATATTTCAAATGTTTCTATTTCCTTTCGCCTGCTTCATTTGTTGCATTTTTTATATTCTCCTTTCGTTAGTTAAATTCAAAATCTCCTGTGTTATCCGAAGATTTCTACTAGGCCTTGTCTACATACCCCTTCGTGTTCTACTGGATTCCTTTCCCCCATTCTAGTCAACTCCTGATTAATGCCCTGTCTGAATCTCCCACCAACCTCCAGATCTCTCAGATTATCCAGGTGCCAGCCGGCGTGGACGAGCGGTTCTAGGCGCTTCAGTCTGGAACCGCGCTACCGCTACGGTCGCACGTTCGAATCCTGCCTCAGGCATGGATGTGTGTGATGTCTATAGGTTAGTTAGGTTTAAGTAGTTCTAAGTTCTAGGGGACTGATGACCTCAGATGTTAAATCCCATAGTGCTCAGAGCCATTTGAACCATTATCCAGGTACCAACTCCTTCATTTCCTACCTTCTTGCATTTTCTTCAGTTTTAATCTACAGTTCGTAGCCAATTAATTGTAGTCATAGTCTTCATCTGCCCCTGGGAATATCTAACAATTTAAGATCTGGTCCCGAAATCTCTGCCTTACCATTATACAATCAATCTGAAACCTACAAGAGTCTCTGCGTCTCCTCCACGTATACAGTTGTCTTTTATGATTCTTAAACGAAATATTAGCGTTGATTAAATTATGCCCCGTGCAAAATTCTACCAATCGGGTTCTTCTTTCATTCCTTCCCCTTCCCCCCTCCCCCCAAGCCCATATTCACTAACTATTTTTCCTTCTATTCCTTTTCCTACTATCGAATTCTGGTTCCTGATCACAAAGTTTGGTCTTCCTTAATTACCTGAATAATTTATTTTATCTCATACATTTCTTCAATCTCTCCATCACCTGCGGGTATAGTGGAAAGATAGGATTGTGCTTTTGTGGTAGGTGTGGGCTTCGTGTCTATCTTGGCTACGGTAGAGCGTTCACTATGCTGTTCATAGTAGCTCACCCACATTCCTATTTTCATATTCATTATTAAAACTACTGCAGCATTACCCCTATTTGGTTTTGTATTTACAACCCTGTATTGACTTGATCAGAAGTCCTGTTCGTCCTAACAACGAAATTCACTAATTTCCACTGTTTCTAACTTCAAACCTAACCATTTCCCATTTAAAATTTCCTAACGTTCCTTCCCGATTAAGGCACCTAACATTCCACGATCCAATCCGCAGAACGCCAGTTTTGTCCTCCTGAGTGGTAACCGTCCTGTAATCCGAAGGGATGACTATTTTACCTCCGGAATATTTTACGCAGGAGGACACCATCATCATTTCACAATGCAATAGAGCTGTATGTTCTTGGTAAAAATTTCGGATGTAGTTTCCCCTCACTTTCAGCCGTTTGCAGTACCAGCATAGAAATTCCGGTTTGGCTAATTTTACATGGCCAGATCAGTCAATTATCCAAACTGTCATCCCGCAACTACTGGAAAGCTGCTGCATCTCTTCAGGAACTTCATGTTTGTGTGGCCTCTCAACACATATCCCTCCGTCGTGGTTACCTCTGCCCTACGACTATCTGTATTGCTAAGGCACGAAAGCAAACCCACCGACGGCTCAGTCCGTGTTCCACGGTAGCACAGACCTCAGATTCGAGCAAAACAGACTTTTTGGGTCTGTTGTTTAGAATAGCGTGTAATTTCATCACGTTCTTCACAGTAAGAAAGTAAAGCTTTCATAGGACTGTTGATATGCTTAATGCTTTTTGGTAACGGTCTTCTCTACAGAAGCGTCGTTGCCAGTAACCTTTTATAACATGGTCAAAGTCAACTGATTATTGATTATTTTTCGTGTGGTGTGTCGGACTTATCGTTGGAGACCTTTACAAGAGATTACTTTCAGTATTTTTTCTTTTCAACATTTGCAATATTTACTGCCAATATGTTGCTGTAGTAGATACTACTCCATTCTCGTGGCTGAAATTACCTACGTTTTCTGTACATTCTCATCCTATTTAATGACCAATCTCAATTCGTACTATAACACGTATAACACATTTGCTACCGATTCCTAAGTACTGCTCGAGTGTTTGGGATCTCTGTTTATTGTATCAGAGGAAAACATCGAAGGAATTCAGAAGCGGGCCGCTATATTTACTTCTAGTAGGTTAGAGCAACACGTGAGTATGACGGAGATGCTTCACGAACTCAAATGGAAATACATGGAAATATGACGACTTGCTTCACGCCAAACACTGTTGAGAAACTTTAGAGAACCGGAATTAGAAGCTGAGTGGAGAAAGTTTGTACTGCCACCAAGATACACTTCCAGTAGGGACCACAACGATAGGAGGAGAGAAACTGGGGCTCGTACGGATGCATATAGATAGTCGTTTTTCCCTTGCTCTATCTTCGAATGGATCAGGAATGGAAATGAGTAGCTGTGGTACTAGGTACCCTCCGCCGAGCACCATTCTGTGGCTTGAGGATTAAATATGTAGATGTAGATGTAAATATAGATATTGTCAAGCCTCTTGGAGAGGTATAGAAATCTACCGCTTAAAGTATCGCCTGATATCGAGATGAATACTGGAATAAAACGATGCTGACACCCACATAAATCCCTATTGTAATATCTTGGGCCAGTGATAGCATCTTAAGTATGTTCTTACGATTGCAGGTATAGTAGCTAGAGTATGTTAAGTCACAATTTATTGACTTCATAAGGCTACTTCAAGTGAAGCAATGGACGATTCTAATGATTTGCCGTTGTTTTTTTTTTTTTTTGCGCCTAACATTTAAGTTATTACTGCCTGTGTATGATGTTAGTATAAGAGTGAGATTAAAATATTCGTATAACCTTTATTATACAATCGCTGGAACCTCACTAATGGTAATCAGACAAAAAATTAAATGCAAGGAACAATAATAACAAAAAGGCCTGTAAAATTGTGACCTGCTGACTACTGATGAAAAAAATTGACTTTGTTGCCAATTAAAAACTGTGTTCTAATTAGAGACTGGAAATGTCATTGCACACTGTCAAAATTAATTCTTCCGAGGCCTTTGAAACGGCAGTTCCTGTACATCCTTTAACGAAATAATACTAAGCTCAAACAGTGTTAAGTGGCATTGTAAATAAGATTGGTATTGCACAATGTCATTTCGCGGTTATTGTGCGTTGAAAGAAAGCGGTGTCATTTCAGTTATAGATAAAAGCAACGCACACTGGTCAGCCAGAGCATTATGACTGCCTACCTAATATCCGGTATGTCCACCTTTGGCACGGATAACAGCGGTGACGTCTGGAGGCATGGAGTCAGAGAAGGGATTTGGCACCACATCTGCACACGCAAGTGACCCAATTTCGGTAAATCCGGGAAGGAGGGCGATGAGCTCTGGCGCCAGGTTCAGTAACATCGCAGATGTGTTGGATCGGGTGGCCACCATATACTGGGAGTAGCCACTGTGTTAATCGAACCGCTCCATCACACTCCTGGCCTTGGGACAAGACGCACCATCCACTAGAAGCATAACACGGCAGTCGTGAATGGGTGTACGTGGTCCGCAACCACTGTACGATACTCCTTGGCCATCATGATGCCTTGCATGAGCTCCACTGGATCCATGGATGTTCATGTGAATGTTTCCCAGAGCGTATTGGAGCCACCGCCAGCTTGTCTCTGTCCTACATTACAGGAAAACTGGAAATTTGTGGTATGTGTCTATGGGACTAAAGTGCTGAGGTCATCGGTCCCTAGCCTTACACACTACTTATTCTAACTTAGGCTAAGGACAACACACACACACACACACACACACACACACACACACACACACACACACACATGCCCAAGGGAGAACTCGAACGTCCGACGGGGGTAGTTGCCCAAACCGTGGCAAGGCGCCTCAGATTGCACGGTCACCCAGCGCGGCTGCATTACAGGTGTCAAGAAGCTGTTCCCCTGGAGGACGACGGATGAACGCCCTCCCATCGGCGTGATGAAGAAGGTATCGGGAATCATCAGACTGTGCAACGCTCTTCCACTACGACTATGTCCAATGCCAATGGTCACGTGCCCATTTCAGTCCTAGTGGCCGATGTCACGTTGTTAACATTGGAACACGCATGGGTCGGCGGCTGCGGTGGAGGCCCATTGTTAGGAGTGTTGAGTGCACTGTTATTCAAACACCCTTGTTCTCTGCCTAGCATTGAAGCCTGATGTGAGTTCCGTCGCCATTCAACGCCTCTCCTGTTTCACCAATATGCCCAACCAATGGCGTCCTATACCTGTAATGAGGGATAGCCCCCAACCCTACGGCGTCAGGCCGTGGTTTCATCGCAATTGAAGACACTCATCACAGCACTCCTCTAATACCCTACAAGTCGTTCCGTATTCGAAATGCTTGAGCCGAGCCACCGGGCAATCAGAATTTTTCCTCAGTCAAACTCTGACAGATGGCAGAACTTTCCCATTCTGTACACGGACAGAACACAGACTGATACTACATGCGCCGTGCGTGTGTCTGACTAGCAGTCATTCCTCGCCAGGTGATGCCGCTATCGCCTGGACGGATTTATATTGACAGTAGGTCGTTGGTCGTATTGAATGTATGAAATAATGTCCCAAAATTAAATAAATGAAAGTCAAGAAGTACTACAAGAGATTTGTGGGCTTTCAAATAAAATGAAATGATGTGGTGGCCCTCAACTGTGCATCCGCAGACTCAGATCTGAAACATTAAAAAAGGAGTTGAAATATTAAAAGTTTTGGCTGGTCTCGTTGTCTACGGGCTGCGATGCGTAGTTGTCGCGTTACAAGCCAAATACTCCTGAGTCTACAGTATGCAATATGAAAATACACATGAATCGAATGGTCGAAGGGTCCTATCACTCGGCAATTGCGAATTATGAATGTAACATATAAATTTATAAATAAAAGATTTCAATTAAAAAAAATCTGCAGGTGCTATTTTAACGACTTTATATGATGAGTACGATAGCAGAAGTACCTTTAAGAATGCCCTTTATTACTGTAAAACCCTTATTGATGTCTACGGTACAGCAATTAAACAAAATATAAGTTGAATAACAGGGAAATAATAGATTCCTACTTCATGTAATTAGTTATGAGCAACAACATAGTTCGCCAGAAATTCACTTCCAAACGCATACTACGTCTTCACTGCAGAAGCCACGGAAATGTCACAAGTGCACAAGTCGGCACTAGAAAATATTTCAATCTCTCGCCACCATGCGCAAACTGCTCCCCTCTCCAAGTCTTTTCTGCAACTGTGCGTCCTTAGCGCCGTCACGTCCAATACTCTCCCGTGTCCTGTCCCGTACTGTTCTCCCACTTCCATCGAGTCCCCCCATTCACGAGCGCTGTGATTGGCTAGAGCGCACCCGCCATGTCTTCAAGCCAATGCACACTCAAAAACATAAATCGCTTTCGAAATACTGGATTTACATTTAAATAACTTAAAATTAAATAAATATTCCTACAGCTGGGCAATAAACATGCTCTATCGTACATTATTAAATACACAAATTAATTAAATACACATATACCAAAGGAATAGCAAGGAAAAGTAGGACAGTAGCTTAGCAGTCTCTGTGCTTTCTAAAACACGGTAAATAATTGAACAATTTCTTCATGAATAGCACATATCGGATACGAACAAAGACATAGATGAATAAATATATTTATAAGCGTGCTGCTAACGTGTTTTTCGTGTAACTTTGGAGTACTTATGGCCTGATGCGATCGATAGTAATGGGCCAATTTGACCCCCAATAACTCATGTACTATTCAAGTTACATGCCTGCGATTTATACCAATTTAGGTTTACACTAATAGCTTTCTAAAGACATGTCGATCGACAGAATCAGACGAACCGCTTAGATTTTGATAATTCGTTGCTGGGTGTTACTTGTGTAAGTTATCGTCATATACTAAACTTTACACTAATAAAGATACACTCCTGGAAATTGAAATAAGAACACCGTGAATTCATTGTCCCAGGAAGGGGAAACTTTATTGACACATTCCTGGGGTCAGATACATCACATGATCACACTGACAGAACCACAGGCACATAGACACAGGCAACAGAGCATGCACAATGTCGGCACTAGTACAGTGTATATCCACCTTTCGCAGCAATGCAGGCTGCTATTCTCCCATGGAGACGTTCGTAGGGATGCTGGATGTAGTCCTGTGGAACGGCTTGCCATGCCATTTCCACCTGGCGCCTCAGTTGGACCAGCGTTCGTGCTGGACGTGCAGACCGCGTGAGACGACGCATCATCCAGTCCCAAACATGCTCAATGGGGGACAGATCCGGAGATCTTGCTGGCCAGGGTAGTTGACTTACACCTTCTAGAGCACGTTGGGTGGCACGGGATACATGCGGACGTGCACTGTCCTGTTGGAACAGCAAGTTCCCTTGCCGGTCTAGGAATGGTAGAACGATGGGTTCGATGACGGTTTGGATGTACCGTGCACTATTCAGTGTCCCCTCGACGATCACCAGTGGTGTACGGCCAGTGTAGGAGATCGCTCCCCACACCATGTTGCCGGGTGTTGGCCCTGTGTGCCTCGGTCGTATGCAGTCCTGATTGTGGCGCTCACCTGCACGGCGCCAAACACGCATACGACCATCATTGGCACCAAGGCAGAAGCGACTCTCATCGCTGAAGACGACACGTCTCCATTCGTCCCTCCATTCACGCCTGTCGCGACACCACTGGAGGCGGGCTGCACGATGTTGGGGCGTGAGCGGAAGACGGCCTAACGGTGTGCGGGACCGTAGCCCAGCTTCATGGAGACGGCTGCGAATGGTCCTCGCCGATACCCCAGGAGCAACAGTGTCCCTAATTTTCTGGGAAGTGGCGGTGCGGTCCCCTACGGCACTGCGTAGGATCCTACGGTCTTGGCGTGCATCCGTGCGTCGCTGCGGTCCGGTCCCAGGTCGACGGGCACGTGCACCTTCCGCCGACCACTGGCGACAACATCGATGTACTGTGGAGACCTCACGCCCCACGTGTTGAGCAATTCGGCGGTACGTCCACCCGGCCTCCCGCATGCCCACTATACGCCCTCGCTCAAAGTCCGTCAACTGCACATACGTTTCACGTCCACGCTGTCGCGGCATGCTACCAGTGTTAAAGATTGCGATGGAGCTCCGTATGCCACGGCAAACTGGCTGACACTGACGGCGGCGGTGCACAAATGCTGCGCAGCTAGCGCCATTCGACGGCCAACACCGCGGTTCCTGGTGTGTCCGCTGTGCCGTGCGTGTGATCATTGCTTGTACAGCCCTCTCGCAGTGTCCGGAGCAAGTATGGTGGGTCTGACACACCGATGTCAATGTGTTCTTTTTTCCATTTCCAGGAGTGTATTTAAAATCTGATTACACTATCAGAATCGTCGTGCATGTAATGGTTATGTACATGTTTCTTTTTGAGGTATCATGATTCATGTGGCTACTATTACTTTCTGTACGAACTGTGAAATGTCTGCCATTAAGTTTTCACGAAGTCCGCCATCTTTGGCACTCCCTGCATGTCTCCTTCATCGACACAGCGCTACCATGGAATTCCCAGCCACATTGCCGATGGTCCATGTGCTCTGGCCGTTGTGAGGCACCACGCAGATGCTAACGAACTTAAACCTGCCGCGTGCCACATGCAATGGCCCCAACTCAGAACTTAGAACATTTCCAGGGCGCCGCAACTCGCCCGTTACCTCACAGGTTACACAAACCGAAGCTTATTTGCAAAGGTGACTACTCGTTAAAAACATACATAATCAGTAATGGAGTGCTGTTCGAGCCCATGGGACCACTTATTCAGATTGTTTTGCAAACACATGTAATGTGAGAAGATGGACATCAGCTAAAATAGCGAACGTTTCAAAAAACTATTTGAGGATCAAGCTAGGGTACTCTCAGTGTAACTTTCTGCTGCAGCACTGAGACTATGCGAGAAGAGATTTTTATTGTGAGAGTGAAACACTTCCAAACATTTTTCGAATATTTCTGTGAAATTTTTGTTAGTCTTTAACGTGTCAGTGTAAACTGAGCCTAGGCGGAGGGTGAATGTTACTGTCGCACTTACGCTTTAGACCTTTAGGTGATGATATTTATGGTTTATGCTTCTACTGAAGCTTCGTGTTTCAGGCACTGCTCACCAGAACTTTGTGTCAATCAGCAATATTTCTGGTACAAGACATTACTTCTTCATGTAATCACCTGTTGCTGGCCCCACTCAGAGATTTTATGTTGGCTGGTTTTGCATCTGTTTTGAAGAAGCCCACACAGTCGTCATCCAGTTCATGATACCAGTTCATCCTAATGACCAAAGTTTATCTCAAAATCACAAATATTTAAGGAGAGACAGAAGCGAAAAGCGATCAAATAATCGATTTGTAAATTTTCGTAAACAGTTTTTCTTTCTCGCTAATACGACAATTTTTTCGTGAGTTATGATGGTTCTCCTAACATTGTGCGTGATCAGGTATTTAAATTTAACGCCTTCTTTTTCGCGTCATGCTGAGATAATGCAGATATTTCTTTGATTCCTTGTGCGTTATTTCCTGCTTCTGTTGTTTTATCGTGTCAAGGTTTCCTACCCCATATCTACTATCGATAACCATCGTTCACATGGCGTTTGTTGTCGTTTTTAAATGATGTGAATGTAGCCCGAAAAATGCTGAAACAGGTTACAGAATTGTTATGGCTTGGCCATAAGAAGAAATGTTGGGAATTTAGAAAACACGAAAAAGCTGTATGAGCTATCTTTCGCTATGAGCTTTCGACAAATGAAAATCCTTAGTGCTGTCTTTGTGTGAATGATCCTGACATTTGGTGCAAGTGCAAAGCGCAGGAGAAGTGCAACATACGACCACAAACATTTTTTACCTGCCACAGTAATGAAGGAAATTAAACTGTTAGGGATCTTTGTAAAGACATTTTATTGTAGTCTTGTTTGTCTTCACGGAAAAACGCAAAATTTAAATGAATGTGTGAATTTGGTCATTTGGACACGATTATCGAAAACTGAATTTGTTCATATTAAAACCTTGAAACCTGGTGTTTATGATGCTATTTGAAGCTTCATTGACGAGGTACTAAAAAATAGAATATTTTGGAAGTATTGGGTCAAAATCTAATGGAAATACTGAAAAATCCTTGGTGCAAATAGATAAAGAGAGAATCTGCAAAGCAGAAATTGCTAATTTAAAATGCACAAAAGAAGCTAGATAAAAAAATAAGAATGACAAAGAGAAGAAAAGAACATTAGTATGACTCAAATTATGCTCAGTATGCTCTAGGAAAATAGTAGTGGTGAGTAATTCTCATCAATAACCATATTAAAACTGCATTACTAAACTTGAAATTGATTTGCTTCAGAAGAAAGTTTTTCTTTTTTTACTTTCTGGTGTCATTTTTTCTAAATTAATTACGTTATAAATACAAAATTTGTTGAATTTATACTCAGGCTGGTAATAAGTTATTAAAATTAAACTGAGAACCACCAACCCAAAAGGAACTGTTTTATAATAATTCATGTATTAAAAGAAGTGATATTTTGTTAGTGAAAGAATAAAAAAATTTCTTCGCGCACACAAGTGGCATTTTGTTAATTTTACTTGTAAATGCAGGTATATGTTATATTAATTGAGTAAAATATTCACTGATTTAAAATTTATAATTCTTCTAAAAAGTGTACCAATTCAAAGGATGAAATAGTATTGCCAGAATAGTGATGAAAATTGCCTTCCGTCTCCCCTTAATAAAAAATCAAAATGACCTCGACATTACAGATGAGATGCACAACAATTTATTAAAGAGTATTTGGAGAGAGGCAGTTTCATGTTCATCAACCATTGCAAAAAGGTACTGTTGAAGATCTTTAAAGTGGGAACCTGTACTAATATTCAGCGGTGCCCGAACCTATTTTACGTGAAATACAAGGAAAAACTACCTGTCGAAAAACTGAAGCACCCAGAAGACACGGTTGTACGAGTACACACCATTGCAGGGTACGTAAATGATTAGTGTTGCAATTCTGTGATGCAGGTAGAATGGCCACAACAGTGCATTACTGATGCACTATTGGGGTGAAAAGAATCGGATACTGACTGATCACTGTTAACATCACGGAGATACACGAACTCGTGCAAGACTGCGTTATCAGCCAATGTGGCGGATCGAAAGGGGTCTCATTGTAGATATTGCTGGTCGAACCTGGCAGTAGGTGCATTTGTGGGGAATTGGGGTGTGACCGTGACCCAACGTTCGAATGTTTAGGAACGTGAAGGCAGGCATACGCGTGTTCAAGTATTTGATTGACAACGTCCGACTACCACAAGGGTCGATCACCGCATTGTGCGCCAAGTACATCGTAAGCACTTAACGTACGCGCCTGCCATCCGAAAACAAGTAATGGACTCCCGGCAACAGTCTGTCATCTACATTTCCACGCAGCATTCTGACATCCTGCATCACTGGTCGAAGACTAGCAGCAACAGCATTATGGAATTACCGGCCCGCGCGTACAATGCCTTAACACCACAACTCAAACGGCTGCGTTTGGGGTTGTACCACGATGGGGAAGCATAGACTGCTCATAAATGGCGTCGCACTGTGTTCAGCGGTAGAATGTGGTTCTGCACTAGCCCAGAATGCAGTCGTCAGCGAATAAGGGGGCGAACTGGTAAGAGACGCCAAATTTCCATTATCTTGGATACGCACAGCGGCTGGTAGTAGATGGGAGAATTACGACGGCGCAACGTTAAGACACTGGCATCCAGAGCCCTCATGCGTTACCTCTCACGCGAGCAGTATTGTGCTGAAATCTTTCAACAGGACAAACAGGACACAGCCCCTATAGAAATGACACATGTCTTTACCAACTGAGACAGCGTGATGTTCAGATACTCCCGTGGCCACCTTATATCTGTCCCCCACAGATCATGTGTGGGACCAACTTGGACGTTTAACTTCGTCTCAGCGCCCAAATCCAGTTGGCAAACACCAATCCGAGCAGTCGTGGGCCAGGTTATCTCAGGAGAGGATGCAACGGCTTTGTGATATCCTTCCCGACAAAATCACCTCATGCATCGAGGTCAAACATTATACGGTTAAGTCGGCCAGTACTGTGAAGTTATCTCTAAATTTGACTCGATTTTTTAATCACAACAATGTCATTACTTGCTCTCTCAACCTGTGGAGTGTCATCTCGTTTCCTCCTCCCCTTCCGACTGCTTAACTTTTGTCAGGCTGTGTGTAATGTATCTGCACTCTGTTCTTGCAGCAGGTACGTCTGACGCTGGTTACTCATTCTGGTGCTCACTTGCACATTAATTATTAATGTCCTAAGACATTACACTGTCGGACACTGAGTAGTTCCTCCCTAGCCTAAAAGAAATATCAAGAATGACCAAATTCCTTCCTACCAATGGAGCTATAGACTACCTGCCGGGACATGGTCCGTTAACCAGCTACTTACTAAAACTGCGCAGCGCTCCACAGACACTTAACGAATGGTGAGCAATCGGTATCCCAGATCACATCGTCTGGGAGTGTACCTTTGAACGCGATGTTGAAGACCACGAAAGGGACGCGTTTCGAAATGCAACATCTTATAGCATAATAAGGAATGAGGAACTGTGGCATAAGATGAACTCACTGACAGCTAAGATATCAGATTACGAACTGCCACCATACGTAGCTGAGAGGCAACCAAGAAGACGCTTTACATGATGATAACGAGATGCGCAACGGCAGAAAACCCAACTACTTCAACCATCTGGAAGTAGGGAGCAGACGGGCCTCAAGGAGGCCCAGGAAGGAATTCCTGAGTCTCTGACAGCCATTCCCAAATCTCTACATCTTGGATGGCCCCTGAGAATCTTGATTGGCACCTTAGCGCGCCACGGGCTAACCATCCAGACGTGTGAGAGATCCAGCTTGGTTCAGATACCAAGAATAATAATGTAGTGTTGTGTAGTGTAGTAGTACTGTGTTGTATAGTGTTGTATTAGTGCAGTCCAGAATTATAAATTATGAAATTACTGATGTGTATTGGATTAGTAATTTATATTTTATGGATTCCAAATGAACAAATCCGTACGCTAGTTGGCCAAATTGTACTAAACAGACCGTTTTCAGTTATTATTATTATTTGTTGTTTTAATGTAGTTATTCTACGCAGATCTCCGCCCTTATAGAGCATAATGGTAAGGTATTACCAATACATTTGAAATTATGTTAAAATATTATGTGCTCTAGTCATGCCAATTCGTGTACAACAGTCTGTTTGTTCTTTCATATAAATATTCAGTCCGGAACCGCGCTGCTGCTACGGTCCAAATCCTGCCTCGGGGATGGATGTGTGTGATGTCCTTAGGTTAGTTAGGTTTAAGTAGTTCTAAGTCTAGGGGTCTGATGACCTCAGATGTTAAGTCCCATAGTGCTCAGAGCCATATGGACCATTTTCATATAAATAAGAGACTAAAAGAAAGTAATAAACAAATAAATAATGTATGACACTGAGTACAAATTAATCAGAATGAATTTTTTTTCTTTCTTAGTGTGACAGAGCAGCGAGGCGGTAGGACTAAGATGAGCCGTAAGTGAATATCACTTTTAGACAGTTTTTACTCCACGTAGAAGTTTCATACCGGAAAAAAGAAGCACCAATGATTTCATGTGTGGGTGCCAGACATTCATATGAATATATCGTTTGAACATTAATGAATTTAACGTGCGTTTTCATAACTATTAAAGTAAACACCTTTAATTTTAATGGCCATCAAGTGTCTGATAGTTGGTGAAATAGAATAACTCTGTACTAAATTGCCAAATCAATGAGAACATAATTTGCATTTAACAACAATTAAAAATTAATTGCAATGGTAACGCCAACATAATCAGTAAAATTATTAGTCAGTTACCGAAATAGGACTCCTGTAGCCACAGATCTAATACATCAGTTAAGATGTCACCGGTTACACAAGCGAGGATCTTGCTGTAATTACGAAACCGAACGAGTAAGTATTGTTAAATCCCGCTATTATTTATAAAAATCATTACAGTTAGCCAACAAAGTTGGCGATTATTCAGCCGCTTATGAAATACGCCTACCAATTAAAGCATCCATAAGAGCAGACTGCTATAGTTAGTCGACACCACGTTGTGGTCTCCTGACGGCACAATAACTCTTGTCACTAAATAGTAACCGCGATTAGCAGTGTCAGACAATTACTGGTTATGATGGTCAGTGGCTATCGTCGATTAATGTCTGAGCATAGCTTAGTTAACAGTTCCTCTGAATAACTGACAGTATTCCGCTTCTGCATGTAGCAGATACGATTTTCAGGAGAGGGACTTATTTGTATGCCCATTGTGCAGTGTCTCCGAGATTCATGAGGTGTTTTACCTAATCTATTAGCCAAGGTGCAGGTAGAAAGCTACAAATTTGCCCCCATGAAATTAGTATCTGTAATGGCTTTGCGCTCATTAATACTTAATACCAGTAAACTGGATCTCATTTGTAAATATTGCTTTACGAGAAAGGTAAAGGGAGTTACTTTACTTCTTCTTTACGGTAGCGTAAATGCCTTATCATCGAACGTGACTTCCTTGTTATAATGAGTGTGCATGTAGACAATGATTTTTTGCGCAAGGTCAACAGGATACTAACGGTAGTATACAGGTATACTTGAGTAGAACGTAGAAGTTTTTACAGAACCAGAACCCTGACGCAAATGGCCAATGATGTACATGCGTACTAAGCCACCCACTAACTATTGACTTCTAGATCAGTTTATAGAAAGTCTACATTCTAGGCTTAGTGAGCAACAGAGTGGCACGTTTTAGATACACTTCACAAAAGAGGGGAAAACGAGCTTTGAAGGATCTAATAATTATCATAACTCCTTGACATAATACGGTGAGAGGGTAGTTAGTTAAATGAATCTCTTCACTGAAATCAGCACCCTGCTTTGTGTGAATAAACTGTTGATCCTTTCCGGAGTATAACTGTTTACAATAGACGTCAATTATCTTGTATTTGAAGCCCTTTTCTCATCCTTGTTTGCTTCCTGATATACTGTGTAACATGGAATCGTGGTTCTAACTTAGAAAAACACAGTTCATCTCATTTTAGTACCCAAACATGTTTCGGAGAAGTTTTCCATCTTCATTAGGACCATTTATTCTATGTTAAATAACCTATAAAGAATTTTTCCGTCATCATACGGCTTTTGAGATTATAGGATTATATTAATAAAAGTATTAACAGAAAGATTAGCAGGAATGATGTGTATCTTATTATTACATATTAGTGTTCATGTGGGCGTCAGACATTCAGGGTACAGTATAATTATTGTGCCTAAGTACGTCACCTGTAATGAATAAAGCTTTATTGATAATACTTTATGTAATTTCCCAAATTTTCAGGCTTAATAGATTTTCACATTGCTGTTATTATTTTACATTCTGTTGTCAACATAGGTTCACCCTTTTTCTCTTCGACTATTGTTTTATTTAGGTTATTACTTTTCGAAAACTTACTGGAGAATATGCTGAGACACTCCAGCAACTCACCATCTCAGAGAACGTACACACAATCAGCATATTCTGCTGAACATTCTAGAAAACTAGTAATGTAACCTAAGAAAACGATATTCAATAAGCACATACAATTTAGATACATTATTTACCTCCCCCTCCCCCCTAAAAAATTCACCATTTCACGACGCCAATTCACAACGCACCTATTCTTCAACACATTTCCGAAAACTAGTAGTGTGACCTAAAAAAGCGGTAGTCAAAGAGGAAAACGGCAAGCTCTTGTTGACAACAGAACGTTAAATAAAAACAGTAAAGCTATAAACTTACACTAATCTTTATCATGTTGAGCATCAAAGTTGACACTAACGTTAGTGATTACTAAAAACCAGCTGTCATAAGGCAACAGATGTGGTTTCCGTTAATCAATAAAATTTTGTATTAGACCTAAGGTTTGACAAATTATGTAACATAACATTGAAAACATTTTATTAATTTCAGATGACATACTAGAGGACAATAATATTACCTGTGTTATTGTCCTCTAGTACATCATCTGAAATTAACAAAACGTTTTCAGCGTTATGTTACGTACTGTGATGTCAGGCAGCCACATGAACACTAACACGTAATATTAAGCGTCATATTAATCGTGCTGGTATTTCTGTTTGCATTTATTAATGTAATACTGCAATCTCAAAAACTGTTACCAGCATGTGTTATGCTGCTAAGTTTAAACATATTACTTAACAGAGAGTAAATGTACCCATTAAAAATGGAGAAAATTTGCGAAACACGTTTGGGTACTAAAACAAGAGGAATTGTGTTTTCTCAGGGCAGAATCACATTTCCATATTGAATAATAGGTGTCAACATCGACTATAGACAGTAACTAGTATGTACGTCCCCATTTGTTCAAAGTTCAGTGTTCGTCGTTACGTCTACACTTAGATCTCGATTCGAAACACTAACTCAGCAGTACAAGCGGAGTAACCTGAACGCTTTTAGCTGCCAAAATATCTCTTCGCCCTAAAACCTTGGATAAGAAGTGTATAAGACCTTCTATGCCTGAGTGTCTCTGCCTTGTATTCTGCCCCGCGAAGTATTCAGGTGAGATTCTCTGGATGTTGGATACTAGGGAACATTTACCAACAGATTATAATTTTCAATCGGTTTCTGACGTCCGCTGGAAGGGAGTGGTTTGTGGAGCAGTAGATGCTAGAACACGTCTGTCCGTTGGATCTAATCTTAGGAATCTCAGCTTCCATCTCTCACAACTTTACGTTGTTTAGTATTCCAGTATACTTCGCTGACGAATGAACTTCGATTGTATAACGATTTTATTGGTATACCGTATGCATTGATCGTAGGATATTTGATATTTAGTAGATGTTTCCGTGAAACGGCAATGTTCTCTTACGACTCTCCAAAAAACATATCTGCCTGACAATAGTTCCCCAAGCTGATTCGAAATCGTTGCAGTACAAGAAACACGCAAGCACATAGGTTAATGCTTTCTAGGCCATTTCAGTTTCTTGTCTATCTGATTGACTGTTCGGCACAAATTTTAAAACTAATTTCAAACTAACTCAGTGATTTAGCAGGAATTTGAAATTTTCAAAATTGAAGTAGATGACGAGACAACGTTAAGTCACTTTTTCGTTTGGTGTGTATCGGAGGGTACCTTGATTGCCAATGCCACTTGAAACTTTCAGCATAGTTGAAAACTGGGAGGCAATGCAATATTAACTCCTGTTCTTGTCTGGTGTGTGGTGGAAGATACTTTGTGTACCACTCCCATTTCTCAATTTTCCTGTTTCCAGTCGAGAATGGTTCGCGAAAGAACGACTGCTGGTATGCCACTGTGTGAGCTCTAACCTCTCTAATTTTTAACTTCACAATCTCTCCGTGAGATAAACATAGCAGGAAGTAATATATCATTTGACTTAGGGGAAAAGTAATTGAAATAATCCTGAGATTTATCATATGACCATGTTGTAATCTCATCAAAAATTTAGAAACCGACTGAAAAATTTTACTCAAACAGACCTGAAAACTAGAAAATATTTATGTAAATCAAAATAATTTCACGTATTTAAATCAGAGTAGAAAGTATTAATTTATGTCATCCACACAGAGATTTCTATCCCCATGCAGATAGACTGACTATGTTGGTTTGTAACAATTAAAAAACAAACGAAAGAATCTGAAGTCAATGGTTAATAGTTTTGGATTTTTCTTCTGTTATCATGTCACTCAAAATTAGTGTAATTCCTGATACTGTTCGTTAATACTGTAAAGGATTATTAAGTGATTTTTAACGTACCATGCATTTAAATCGGACTAAAAAGTATAAAACTATTTCTCCTAGCCACATACAAATTCATAAATCAGTGGAGATAATCTTGAAAATTCGTGACGGTGAATTTTTAATAGCTTTGACTCTAGTTGTAAGATTCAAAGCGATGAACATAATACATAAGATGCATGAATATTTTACTTTTTTGTTACTGTCTACTACATTCTCCCCAAGTTTCTATTGGTAAATCTTGCAACTATTCTCATAGCTCTTAAAAATTCACAACTACAAACCTGTCAGACTATCTGCATAGGGTTAGGGATCTGGAATAGATTAAGAGAAAATATTTTATATTTTTTAGTCCAATTGGAAAACGTGGAATTTCAAAATTGATATTTGTTTCAGCACCTGTGTAATAATGCGAATTATGAATTATCCTTTTCCCTATCAACGACGTAGTATCGGGCATTACATTAGTCTTTAGTGAGATGGTAATATAAAATAAATCCATAACTTTACTTTTTATTCATTAGATGGCTAATTTCGAGTCAAGACTCATTTTCAGATCATTATGGCATTTCCGAATATGTTAAAAATGTGCAACAATCATTTACAGTGCATACTGTGTTATCTGTATGCAGTGTACATGTTTGTTGCTCATTTTTGCCATCTTCGGAAATGCCATTTTCGACTATATTACGATGGTTTGGATTGGGTCTAGGCCCGAAACTAGTCATTGATTGAATAAAAAGTAAAAATTAGCAACTTGAACTGGTTTTTCGTTCTACTGGTGAACAGAAGTTGCTGATCCAAGCTACTCCAGCATGCTGGAAGTTCGTAAAAAATCCATAACTATTACAGACCAACATAAAAATGTTTGATAGACTGTTACAATCTGACACCAAATGATTACCCTTTTTAATTTAACATTATATTTAATTTCAGCAGGCAATAGTTAGTTAAAAATCCATAGCTATTACAGACTAAAGTAAAAAAAAAAAAATTCATAGACTGTTACAATCTGACAACAAATGATAACGGTTTTTAATTTAAAATTATATTTCATGTCAGCAGACAATGTTACAAATTTTTCAATAATTCGTATATACAATTCGTAAACGCAGCAATGGTTTGGAACCGAAAGGTTACATATCAGGTTCATGTAATACTCCCATAATCCGACTTCGTAACAGTCTGGTTTCGTCTTCTCGGTCGCTAAAAATTGGCGTAGTGGAGGACACTAGTTCAGCAAGACTATAGAGATATATTCCTATTATGGGACCTTCATTCAACGCCAGTGCTATAGAAAGACAAACAGTGAGATGAAATCGCATAGCTTCCAGTGATGTCGACATTAACATTCATTATAAAAATATCTCTCTTGCCGAATGGCCACAACGCAATCTCCTACGTTCTTAGCAGTGGTAAGTAAGGTGCTTTGAAACGCGCGAGTGGAGCTAAGAGTCGTATTGCAGCTTACAGTAATTGTTATCTGTTAAAACGTTTTACAGATGTGTGCAAAGCGTAACAGCGCGAAATAGTTACTCGAAAAAGAATTTTTAGGATATGATTAACACTCTCTTTACCATACCTTTTTTCCAAGGAATGTTTGTCCAGAACCGCATAACAGAATATTTCGGTAGAAATCTGAGGGAAGGTCAGAACTACTGATAAACTGAAACTGTTCGTCAAAACAGAAAACCTGAATCAGGGTCACTATCGGAAACAGTTTACTTCCATCCAGTAGATTCAAGCGACCCACGCTTCCGTGCCTACGATGGAAAATGTAATGAATAATTCGGTACACGTACCATAAGAATGTGGTGCCCACAGTATGGCGTGGATGTCAGATTACTGCGTATACCACTTTATTCAGATTATTTCTAGAAGTCTGTAGCAGGCATTCAGATCGCAGCTGGAGTGAGTGTGATGTTAGGCTGAAAAGTTCTTCCTGTCAAGAAGAAACTAAATTAACCAACTTTACTGAGATGAAAAGTGCTTCGGGACTAAATTACGTAAACACAATTAGTGTCCAATTTTCGTCGAAATTTCCATCCATTATGAAAATTCTATAAAGCGTGAGGTTTCCTTTCTCCTCCGACACTTTTGTACGATCCTGGAAATTTGGTTTAAAAAGTCGCTGAAGCTGGAGGCAACAATTTTCCAAGTCCAACCTAGTGATAAAGTGATCTCAGTCATAAATTGTCTCTTTAGGGACGTACGAAGAGACGGCTTTGTTTATTGAACAGGTGTTTCGATATGTATATGGTCTGACTCCTCGCAAATGAAGGGCAAAGTGAGGTCGCCATCTAATATTTCTCCTATCACTATTCCGTCTCAGGAAACATGATTCGTTTTAAGGAAGTAGTTCAAGGTTCTAGTAGGGTGTAGAAGTATGAGGCCCTTCAAAATGGTTTCAGGTGAGTGGTTGGCAGCATCCGGGATATTATTTCCAGTGATCTTCGAAAGTTATGAGACCTAACAAAGGTATATGTAGGCATCTACCTGGATGTAATGTGCAGCATATTATGGAGTGCTCCTGACCAGTACGTCATGCTGTCTGTAGAAAGCTCTTGTACTAGGGCTGCTCATTTCAGACGTGCTGATCAGTTATTGATGAAGTCTCAGCAGAATGTGGAGTAAAATAGTTCAATACATAGAGCCCAGTACTTCGTATGACAGTGGAGAAAAAGAAGGATGTAGAGTAAATTCGTACCAGACGTACAGTTTTGGACTTCACTGATGATGCTGTGCTTCTTTCGAAGAAATAAGCTAGAGTGAGACACGTCAACAGTCTGAAAATTGCTTTGAGAATGTTATCCCTCAAGGAAATACGGTCAAATGTTACTCGTTACAGATCTTCATTGTAACCAGCAGCAAAATATGAGGCATTGGAACAAGGCAGGCACATAAAAATTATGCGTGCGCGGAAAATACATCTGTAATTCAGTTATATTGGGTGCCCCAGTAGGAATGGACAATATTCAGGGAAATAAAGGAACGCTGATATCGAGAAAAATACATCATATGTACACAGTGGACATACGGTTTCCGAGATAGAACATTAAATCTACATTTGTTTTTGGGTTATTAGCACACATGACGGGGCAGAATTACTTGCATTTTTTGGAAAATTCCTTTCTTGAACACCTATAGGATGTTCCTTTGGTCACGCGGACTACAGTATAAATTGAGCACGACCGAGCCCTCCAGACGTGAGAGGGATAATCTCAGCAGCACTTAACCTAATCGTTGGGTCGGTCGTCGTGGTACAATGAACTGGCCGCCGAGATTGGCAGACATTACATCATTAGAATTTTGTTCATGGTCCTGGGTGAAGTTGACGTGTACAAACGAAAGGTGGAGATGCGAGATGAACTGCTTGGTCGCATCGTGGACACTGTTGGCCTCATTAGAGAACATCCAAAGACACTCAGCCAAGTAATATGACGTGTTCTACCAAAAGACCAAAAACACGTTGAAGCTGACGGTGGGATATTTCCACACGTATTGTGAACGGTACAACAGCTGTAATATGACGCGTACGATAATTGTATGAATGAATGCGTTAAAAGTATGTATTTTTGAGTTGATACTTTGAAAAACCCATGTTGTACTATTAACTAACTGTTGTACAAGTGTACATGTGCAACCCTGACAGTGAATTGAATAATACAGAAATATGCAATAGTATACGTTAAATGTGTACTATCTTGGGAACAATTCAGAATAGAGCATACGTCTGCGTGAAGAAGGTTTTTGCTTCAAATGACCATTCCTGTCATGTCCCTGTATATCGGCCATTCCTCCTGGAACATCTTGTATGTTTGAGAACCGATGTATCCAAACATCCGTGACAAATATGTGAGGCTGCCTTGAAAGAGTATGGATGTGCTTTACCTAAGCATTTACACAGAACTATCTGGTCAAAATAACTACGGCAAGAACTGCATAAAGTAATGTCAGACAGGAGGCTCATAACCAAAACTGAGACAGCAGCACATAAATAGGTCAAAGGCAATGTTATCCTGGATCTAAGAACTTGGTCAATTTTATAACGCTGATTTAGCAGTGGAAATTACCCTGCCACAAAAATTTCACACAGTGGATCGTGCCAAATTGTACAATTGTGCTACAATATTACAGAAACAAGCAGAGGGCCTTTCACTATGTCGTAATGATTGTTTTTTTGAGGTCTTCAGTCCAGAGACTGGTTTGATGCATCTCTCCACGCTACTCTACCTGTGCAACATCTTCATCTCCCAATACCTACTACAACCTACATCCTTCTGAATCTGTTTAGTGTATTCATCTCTTGGTCTCCCTCTATTATTTTTACCCTCCACGCTACCCTCCAATACTAAATTGGTGATCCCTTGATGCCTCAGAACATGTCATACCAACCGATCCCTTCTTGTAGTCAACGTTGTGTCACAAATTTCTCTTCTCCCTAATTCTATTCAATACCTCATCATTAGTGATGTGATCTACCCATTTAACATTCAGCATTCGTCATCATGATAGGCGTGACTTAATATCATTGTGGTATAAGCTTAATCTAATGCGCTAAGATCAAGTATGTTGTTTATATGCTTATAATTTTCGCTACTTCTTTTTATTACTGCATTAATATGAACTACATATTCCTCTCCATCTATACCTCGCGCTTCGCTGTTCCTGAATAACTATTGGGTCTACAACCTTGCTTCCGCTGTTTTGCAGTACACGGCATTAGTAGAAAGTAGTGGCGCAAGTCGTAGTTCGTGTTATACGGTAATCTTCGGCATTTGAGAACACAACAACATCAAAATATTAGTCGATGTTTTATTGCACCTTAAAGTTATTCTCCGCTGAATATTTCAACTAATGAGCCCAGTTCTCGTAATCTGCGGGAGGTTTCAGTTTTCTGCTTTTATATGCAGAAATCTGCGGCTAAGGCTCATAAAAAGCTGGGTAAGACCTATGATGAGACGCCTGTTAGTGACAGAACGTTGCATAAAATGGTTTCCATGCCTCAAGAACGGTGATTTTGATGTTGAAGACGGGCATGGTTGTGAAAGAGAGGAGGCTTTCGATGCTACTGCAACCGACGGAAACAATCACAGGAGATCGTTATCGAAAGCAATTGATGAGTTTGAGCCGATTGCTGAAAGACAAACGGCCACAATACAGAGATAGACGTGAAAAGGTGATTTTGCAGCATGATAGTGCTCTACCCCATGTCGCAAAACTCGCCAAAACATACCTGGAAACGTTGAAATGGGAAGTCCTACCCCACCTGCCGTATTCTCCAGACATAGTTCCCTTTGACTACCAACTTTTTAGTTCAATGGCACACGACCTGGCTGCCCATCGCTTCCGGTCATATGAACAATTGCAAAATTGGATCAATGCACGGATCGTCTCGAAAGACGCCCAGTTCTTCCGCCGTGGGATTCGTATGCTGCCCGAAAGATGGGAGAAAGTAGTGGCCAGCGATGGCCAATACTTTGAAACGTAAATTTTTTGTAAGATGCTCACAACAAAGCCTCGAACTTCGAGAAAAATGGCGGAAGCGAAGTTGTAGCCCTAGTAAAATGGAAATCATAAAAATGCATTGGGAGCATCTCAACCCAGATCCCACTCTTTTCGTAACTTTCATATTAAATTTTCTCTTACACTAGCTCTTTTTTTACCACCACCATGTAGTAGCCGTAACTAATTTGAATATACTCGTTTGAAATTAATGAACTGAACTGTTTAAATGTATTTCAATATATAATAGTGGTTTAATATTTCGCTAAATGAAATAACATGGGAAAATGGTGATAGTAGCGGCAATCGATTCCGAATCCAGGAATTGCTAGTCGTCACGTTTCACCACTGCGTCTCAGCACCAGCACGCCAAACGTTCCTCTAAAAACCGTCATACATACAGTGCTCGTAAATCATTAGAGAGCATTTTAATTTTTCCTACGACCAACTCAGGAGAAATATATTAAGGAACTTGAGAGGGGCATTTAACTGCTTCTACTCGCATACACTGCCGGGAAACAGTCGCTACAATAAAACTTAATTAATGTAGACGAACGAAATTTCAGGGATGCGTTAACGTGTTGTTGTGGTCTTCAGTCCAGAGACTGGTTGATGCAGCTCTACACGCTACTGTATCCTGTGTAAGACTCTTAATCTCTGAGTACTACTGCAACCAACATCCTTCCGAATCTGTTTACTGTAACCATCCCTTGGCCTTCCGCTACAGTTTGTACACCTCACGCTTCCCTCCATTACTAGAGCAAATCAGTGATCCCTTGATGCCTCAGAATGTGTCCTATCAACCGATCTCTTCTTATAGTCAGGTTGAGCTACAAATTTCTTTTATCCTCAATTCTATTCAGTACCTCCTCATTGGTTACGTGACCTACCCATCTAATATTGAGCACTACATTTCAAAGGCTTCTATTCTCTTCTCGTCTAAACTGTTTATTCTCCATGTTTCACTTCCATATATGGCTGCACTCCGTACAGATACTTTCATAAAGGACTTCCTGATACCTAAATCTACACTCGATATTAACAAATTTCTCTTCTCCAGAGACGAGTTTCTTGCTATTGCCAGTCTACATTTTATACTCTCCCTCCTTTGACGCTCATCAGTTATTTTCCTTCGCAAATAGCAAAACTCATCTACTACTTTATGTGTCTCGTTTCCTAATCCAATTCCCTCAGCTACATTTGTCTAGGTAACATATTTAAGCGAGTAACAGTGCAATCTTACAGGTTAATGTAAGCGCTATTGCGAAGCACTCCGTCTTCAGGCCACGAGTGGCCTACCGGGACCACCCGACCACTGTGTCATCCTCAGTAGAGGATGCGGATAGGAGGGGCGTGGGGTCAGCACACCGGTCTCCCGGTCGTTATGATGGCATTCTTGACCGAAGCCGCTACTAATCGGTCGAGTAGCTCCGCAATTGGCATAACGAGGCTTAGTGCACCCCGAAAAATGCCAACTGTGCGTGGCGGCTTAGATGGTCATCCATCCAAGTGCCGACGACGCTCGACAGCGCTTAACTTTGGGGATTTCACGGGAACCGGTGTATCCACTGCGTCAAGGCCATTGCCTAAGCGCAATTGAAGCATAGCAAATGTGATATGCTGACACATTCATGTCCAGTGTAACCTCAAGAATGTTGATTGCAAGCATGCTGACGTGAATCCATTGTGTTGTACAGCTGTCGAATGTCAGTCCGTTGGATGTAGTGTCAGGCCTACAGCAATCTTCCAGTGAATACAGAGGCGGTTAATGCTGGTTGCGAATGACGCTGGAGTTGAAACTTCCTGGCAGATTAAAACTGTGTGCCCGACCGAGACTCGAACTCGGGACCTTTACCTTTCGCGGGCAAGTGCTCTCCCAACTGAGCTACCGAAGCACGACTCACGTCCGGTACTCACAGCTTTACTTCTGCCAGTACCTCGTCTCCTACCTTCCAAACTTTACAGAAGCTCTCCTGCGAAACCAGCACTCCTGAAAGAAAGGATTTGCGGAGACATGGCTTAGCCACAGCCTGGGGGATGTTTCCAGAATGAAATTTTCACTCTGCAGCGGAGTGTGCGCTGATACGAAACTTCCTGGCACATTAAAACTGTGTGCCCGACCGAGACTCGAACTCGGGACCTTTGCCTTTTCGCAGGAGAGCTTCTGTAAAGTTTGGAAGGTAGGAGACGAGATACTGGCAGAAGTAAAGCTGTGAGTACCGGACGTGAGTCGTGCTTCGGTAGCTCAGTTGGGAGAGCACTTGCCCGCGAAAGGCAAAGGTCCCGAGTTCGAGTCTCGGTCGGGCACACAGTTTTATTCTGCCAGGAAGTTTCATATCAGCGCACACTCCGCTGCAGAGTGAAAATTTCATTCTGGACGCTGGAGTTGTCGTCAGACGATGTCCCATATGTGCTCAATTGGAGACAAATGTGGCCATCGACCAGACCAAGGCAACATGTCGACACTCTGTAGGACACACTGGGTTACAACATCGGTATGTGGGCGAGTGTTAACCTGTTGGAAAACATCCCCTGGAATGCTGTGCATGTATGGCAGCACAACATTTCGTATCATCAGACTGACGTACAAAACTACAGTCTTTGTGCGTGAGATAGTCACGAAAGTGCTCCTGCTGTCATACGAAATCGCACCCCTGATCATAACACCAGGTGGAGGTCCACTGTGTCTAGCATGCAGACAGGCTGGTAGCAGGCCCTCAACTGACCTCCTCCTAACCAACGCACAGCCATCAGAGCCATCGAGGCGGAACCAGCTTTCATCAGAAAATATGACAGACCTTAACCCTGCACTCCAATGAGCTCTCGCGTGACACCACTGAAGTCACAAACGGCGGTGGTTTGGGATGAGCGGAATGCACACTATTGGGCGTGTAGCTCGGTGCTCTTCTGTAAGTAAACGATTTGTAACAGCTCGCTGCGTCGCTGTAGTGCCAATTGCTGTTCGAACTGCTGCTGCAGATGGAGCATGATGTGCCAGAGCTATACTGCGAACTTGGTGCCTTACCTCTCGGTAGTGTGACGTGGCCGTCCAGAGCCCTTTCTTCATGAGGCCGTACATTCACGCGACCACCGATGTCATCAGTCACGTGCAGTGGCTACATTCCTGCCAAGTCGTTGTGCATTATCGCAGAAGAAATACGCAGCATCTCGTAGCCCTATTACAATACATCGTTCAAACTCAGTGAGGTGTTGGTAATGGCGTCTTTGTCGCCTTAAAGGCAATCTCGAGTAACATCAACTCACCATGTCCAATCTCAAAGCTAACTAACGCTCATATCCGTTAAAACGTGTAATTTGAAGGAAACCTGTTGTGCAGCCTCATAGTGGCGAAACAAGCGCCACTCTCAGACGGCTGGGACAAAGTCTAAGTAGACATTATCTTTCAGATGTAGAAATACACCTACAAACTTTTCTTTAAGTCGTACAATTGCTTCTTGCTGTTGCGATTTTTTTTCCCCGACTATAATTTCAGTCAAATCGGTGAGCTTCGTCCCTTACCCTCTCCAAGTTAGATTTAAATTTCCAGTAGGCTTTCCTGATAACTCTCATCTCTGAAGATCCACTGCGAAACGGCCTCCTTAGCAGATTATCTGCAGAATTCGCCATGTTGCTTAGATAATGTTTTACACGCATTTTCAAAGAGAGATACTGACCAGGTTCTGTGAGCGATGTAGCACCATTATTGCCGTGAAGCATGACGTCACATCAGAGCGCGTGCAGTCGAAAACAGACAGCTGCATCCCTTCTGCTACTAAATATGTTTTCATCTATTTTATTTGCGTACCAATACACATATTGCGACCCATATTCGAAGGGAAATGGCACAATTATAGTGCGATATTTAAAGAGTATTGTACCACATTACTACGTACCACCGGCTGACAATGCCTCTGACGTACGCTATAGCCCACCCCTGCCATTGTACAGTGGTCAGTCAGTAAAAAAACTCGGATTATCTTAAAGACAATGTTACGAGAATGAAATGCACAGTTACTCATCCTCCAACGTCACGAAAAATAAGGTGAGCTCATCGAAGATTAACATTCTCCGTTGTTGTAATATCACTCACCGTAATACGACCGTTCTTTCGCATGAGATCAACACTCGCAGTGTTGTCCTCCATGACTGCAGAGACATAGCGATCTGGCCGTTGCGAAACTGCAACACTTGTTACACACAGTTTGAACTTACACGCCCACTCGTACAGTTGTGTTTGATTCAAACGACTTTCACCGTACTGCACTGCCATCTGACGGTGAATTTCGATTGGCTTCAACCTTCTGAGCAACAGAATTCTAACAACACGACGTTGCTTTACGTTCCCGCGCACCTGCAAGGGTACCGACAGCCTGTTCCACTGGTTCCCAGCATTCCGTTCACAAGTCAGGGGCGTCTGCCCCATGTGATTACATTTCGTTGGTGCATAAGTTCGCAGCGTTTCTCCATAGTTTTAATAAACACAAGAGATAGAGATAACAGATACTTTATTCATACATATGTATTCTCCTTCACTATGTAAGCAGTCTACCAATGCTGGGGTACCTTACCGATTCCGCGACTGTAAAAATCACGTGATTATGAGATGGAGAAATCGTCGAACCATGTTTGGAGCGTATATTCATGCAGAAAGTAAGTTCCTTGAAGGCTGTTTGATGGGGAGCGAGAGATGTGCATACCTAAGGGCGCAAGATCAGGTGAATAAGGATGGTGCGGAATGACTTCGCAGTCCAGCTGGTGTGCAGTGTTTTTTGTCAGTCTAGCAGAACGCGGGCTGGCATTATTGTGGGTTAGTACCACCTGACACATTCTTCCTGGTCGTTGTTCTTGAATTGTATCTGCAAGACGTCTCATTGTTGACAATAAATAGCAGAAGTTACGGTTACATATCAAGGAAACAATTCCTACTAAACCACACCGTCACTGTTCCACCAGATAGGTAACATTATTTGAGGATGTGGGCATATCTCTGTACGGGGAATTTCTGCTTTGTTGGGGCTGAGAAGTTCCTTTTTTTTCCTTACGCTTGCTTAAGGACACCATTTCTCGTCATCAGTAACGGTACTGTTCACGAGCCAATTCATGGCGTGCTAGCAGAGATGCATGTATCGCCACCCGCTGATTTAGGTTATTCTGGCTTAGAGCATGCGGTACCAATACATCCGATTTTTTAACTTTCCAACTGGATGCAAATGTCGCACGCTAGCGGAATGACCACAGTTCATCATATGTGGCAGCTCTTGGGTGCACTGACATGGAACGTTATGCATTAATATGTTTACACAGTATTATCAGTCCTGCCCCCCATGAACCATGGACCTTGCCGTTGGTGGGGAGGCTTGCGAGCCTCAGCGATACAGATATCAGTATCATAGGTGCAACCACAATGGAGGGGTATCTGTTGAGAGGCCAGACAAAGGTATGGTTCCTGAAGAGGGGCAGCAGTCTTTTCAGTAGTTGCAGGGGCAACAGTCTGGATGATTGACTTATCTGGCCTTGTAACACTGACCAAAATAGCCTTGCTGTGCTGGTACTGGGTACGGCTGAAAGCAAGGAGAAGCTACAGCCGTAATTTTCCCCGAGGGCATGCAGCTTTACTGTATGGTTAAATGATGATGCCGTCCTTTTGGGTAAAATATTCCGGAAGTAAAATAGCTCCATATTCGGATCTCCGGGCGGGGACTACACAGGAGGACGTCGTTATCAGGAGAAAGAAAACTGGCGTTCTACGGACCGGAGCGTGGAATGTCAGATTCATTAATCGGGCAGGTAGGTTAGAAAATTTAAAAACGAAAATGGATAGGTTAAAGTTAGATATAGTGGGAAATAGTGAAATTTGGTGGCAGGAAGAACAAGACTTTTGGTCAGGTGAATACAGGGTTATAAATACAAAAACAAATAGGGGTAACGCAAGAGTAGGTTCAATAATAAATAAAAAAATAGGAGTGTGGGTAAGCTAATACAACCAGCATAGTGAACGCATTATTGTGGCCAAGGTAGACACGAAGCCCACGCCTACTGCAGTAGTACAAGCTTATATGCCAACTAGCTCTGCAGATGATGAAGAAATTAATGAAATGTATGATGACATAAAAGAAATTATTCAGGTAGTGGTGGAAGACGAATATTTAATAGTCATGGGTGACTGGAATTCGGGAGTAGAAAATGGGAGAGAAGGAAACATAGTAGGTGAATATGGATTGAGGGTAAGAAATGAAAGAGGAAGCCTTCTTGTAGAATTTTGCATAAAGCATTACTTAATCATAGCTAACACCTGGTTCAAGAATCATGAAAGAAGGTTGTATACATGGAAGAATCATGGAGATACTAGAAGGACAGATTATATAATGGTAAGACACAGATTTAGGAATCAGGTTTTAAATTGTAAGACATTTCCAGGGGCAGATGTGGACTCTGACCGCAATCTATTGGTTATGAACTGTAGATTAAAACTGAAGAAACTGCAAAAAGGTGGGAATTTAAGGATATTTTGTATGGAGCGTAGCCATGTATGGAAGTGAAACATAGACATTAAACAGTTTGGACAAGAAGACAATAGACGCTTTCGAAACGTGGTGCTACAGAAGGATGCTGAAACTTAGATTGGTAGATTACATAACTAATGAGGAGATATTGAATAGAATTGGGGAGAAGAGGAGTTTGTGGCTCAACGAGACAAGAGGAAGGGACCGGTTGGTAGGACATGTTCTGAGGCATCAAGGGATCACAAATTTGGCATTGTGTAGTGGGACGTGAAATTGAAGCGTCACCCATCCACCAGTGTCAGCCCAGTTTGCAGGTGAATATAAGTTAATTTAGTGTTTTGTTTATGTATTTTGTAATATTTGTAATTGTTGTGAATTATCTAAAGTTTTGTATTTTTTTTATGTTTCATGTACGGAGAGGGCGGTGCAACGAACGGAGACAGCATCTTCACTGCCGGGACCAGAGAGAAAATTGCTGGCCACTATACGTCGCGGGTCGACAGCCAAAGAGCCACAGAAGATCCTGAAACCGAGTTGTTGCGTCGTGCTTCTAAAAACTGAAAAAATAAGAATTTGTAATGTTTCTACAACAATGACGTCATAGAAAGTTTAATCATGTTGTAAACGTTTAGTCCTATCTTGCCAAGGCTCAGGCTCACGTCTATATGTAATATATAGGAAGATAATAAACTAATGTATACTACAAAAGCTTAAATACGTGTTCCGAGAATTTATTTATGAAGAATTATATTAAGGAAGAAGCAGTACTGATTTATTTGACAAGATTATTAATTTTGACAACGTTCATCGCGAGTTTGAGTCTTAAAAGTTTATTCAATGTGGTTTTAATATTTAGTAAAGCAGATAACTTGCATTAATATAATGTCTGAGAAGAAACAAACGACAGCTAAATTGAAATAAGTTTGCGCAAACCGATTGGACTGAGTGACGTAATTCTGCGCATACGACTCAGATGATGATGTTTTAATTACAGTTTCGTTCACGAACAATTCAGAGACAACTTTAAAAAGAATTAAAATAATTTTGAAGAGTTTTGTAACTGACGTAGGTGACGAAGTCTGCACATGGTCATATGTCAAAAGGAAGTCATTTATACAAAACTTACGTCGTTACACTACACCGTGGCGACCATATAAACAGGACGTGTGTGCAACTAAGGCACACAGGTACGAAAAAATTAAAACATCAAGAGTCCTTCGAAAGTCAACGCGAGTCTTCGTGAAGCCTTCACCAGCCAGCGGCGACTTCGCGGGTGTTGGCATCTGACGGAGCGCAGCCAAGCAGTACGGTCACGCAATTATTCCACGAGAAGGAGCATCTGTTGGGTAGCAGCTGAACGCTGCAAACCCCGACCACCTTTTCCTCCCGAAACTACCATGCCCAGTACGGTCAGCTGAGGGGGGGGGGGGGGGGTCCTCCGGCTGGTATTAGATGTGTTGCTGAGGGCTTCGCCTGTCCACGGTGCGGCCGGGCGTGGTTGCAGCCAGTGACGTCTCCGGTGTTCGACCCAGCATCCTGCCGGTTGCGGAAGCGGGGTCGCAGCATCTCAGCGGCTGCACCAACGGCTGTTACTTCTGCAGCCCATAGCAGCACACTGATCACCGAGAACTACAAACTGCAATATTGGTGTCCGGTGAGTCTGTTTTAAGTTGTAAGTGGAGTGTTGTTCATAGGGAGTGTGCTTTTAATAGGATTGTTGATTACAAGTATGTGTGTGTAACTAGTTAATATCTTACAATAATGTCGGGAAGTGAAATGTCAGACGAAGAGCAATCTGTGGCCGATAGGAGCATGAGATCCCTTTTTAGGGCGATCGCTAAATTAAAACAATCTAACGAAGAATCTACGGCTAGATTAAAAGAGGAACTTAAAGGAGGTTAACAAAATCTACAGACAGGTTAGAGGAACATCTTAATGAAACCAGTCGAGAATTAAGTGAGCTAACAAAGTCTACAGACAGGTTTCAGGAACATCTTAATGAGACCAGTCGAGAATTTAGTGAGCTAACAAAATCTACAGACAGGTTACAGGAACATCTTAATGAAACCAGTCAAGAATTAAGTGATAAAATAGAGGCTTCTAAAGTCGAAATTCAGGAGAAACTAGTAGGACTTAGTAATAAGATTGCTGATAATTGTAAAAGGTTAGAAGAACATATCCAGGAATAGCTTGAGAAAAAAGCTCGCATGCGAAATGATATTACTGACTTAACCAAGAGATTAGATAATGTCAATGTCTTAATTGTAAAAGAAATAGAGAAAAATAACGATAAATTACGAGAAGAATTTTCTATACAAACAGAAACTGTTCGTAGAGAATTATTAGAACCTATTAAAGAGGTTTCTACCAAACCAGTAGAGATTTCTTCAATATAGAATGAGACATTAACTCATCGAGTAGAATAAGATCATACTGAAATAGAAAACATGAAATTTTTAATTACTGAAATATGCAGTAACCTTGAAACTTCCAAAGATAATAACATTGACGAAGGTACAGAGCGTTCACATCGTGAACACAGTGAAGAATCAACATTAGCTAAGCGTGTATCCAATATAGAAATGCGAATACAGGAAATTACTAAACGGTTATCGGAATTAGACAATAATGAAAACAATTCAAGTAGTAGAAATAATAACGTAATCAGAGACAACAGTCGCATCGTGTTTGCTAGCTCGGGCGACAACTATACAAATAAAGAAATCACGGCAAGCAAATCCGACGCAACTCCGTCTCTGCAATCTAAACTAAATCCAACTATGTCTCTCGCAGAATGTTGGGGTGATATAACGACAAATTCAAATGTAGCAAGTCGATTTCCTGTATTCAAACCAGGAGGCTAACTTCACCTTATAATATTTATAAAAGGTTCTGAAACATCATTATCTCCTAAATGGAGTAATGAAAAACGGATTCAATTTGTAATAGGACGTTTAGAAGCAAAAGCTGCGGAATGAGCAGTACTGCATAGAACTGAATTTAGGGACTGGGTCGATTCTGTTAAGCAGTTTAAACAAAATTATTGGTCAAGAAGAAAACAACAACACTTAACTTTAGAGTTATTAGACCCTCCTCCTTATTCTAAACGGTGGGGAGGTTATAGGAATTATTTCGAATGGCATTTAAACGGTGCTAAATTAATTGAAGAAACAATTATTGAAAGTCATCTAATACGAGTCCTAATTAGCAGGTTACCGTATTATGTAAGGGAAAGAATGATAGAAAGGGAATGGTCACAACCTTGCGAATTATTAGGATATTAAGAACTGTTAGATGTACTTAATAGAGAACGGGAAGACGAGAAATTTAGATTTGGTAGAAATGACAATTCTCGAAATAATAATAATTCAGAACCACGAAAATTTAACAACAACGATCATAGCCGGTTTTGTTATATAAAACGTCAATCTAAAGATAAAGAGAGCCAACGAAATCGGGGTAGTTATTTTAAAATTCGGAAATTAACACAATAACGATAATGAGATAAATCATCTTCAAGAAATGAATGAAGGTCAAGTTGTAGGTGATGTTATCATAGAAAGTTCGGAAAACTAGTAAAGTCCTTTAGTACAGGTCGACTAAAGGGAACTATTAGTCACCTACAGAAATTTTAGGCAAATGAATTATAGGTGAGCCTTTACTAGCTGCTCTACCTTGGCCACCATTATATGAGATCCGACAATGCATTCCAAGCGACAAAATTCGCGAACAGATTGTTAAAAATGCTGAACGAAGAATTAAAAGTTATAATCAACATGCTATAGAACCGTCATTTCAGGTAGGAGACCTTGTATTAGTACGATCTCATCCTAAAAGTTCGAAGATCAATAAGGAATGTAGAAAATTCTTCTTTACCTTTGAGGGTCCATATGTTGTTCATACGATTGTACATCCCAAAGCGTTACTTATTATGGAACCTTCATCAGGTGTAATTAAAGGATTATATAGTGTCGATCTAATTAAACCCTTCTTTGCTAAACAAGTTAATATATAGTGCATGTTACATACGGACGAGCGTTCATAGTTTCTTCATGTGAAGTTTTCGTGATAGTTACGTGTTATTTTAAAGAAATAACAGGAAGCTTAAACAAGTGTCCTACAATAACTACCGGTACTTCAAAAAGGGAAAGATAACTAAAAAGGGATTTATATAGAAGAAATATTTGTTACTAGGTCAGAAGGAATTTTGTATATTTTATATTTACTCGGATAGTAGGAACCAAAGGGGATGGTAAATAATTTTAGGGACCATGGGTGTCCAGAGCTATATGGCTCACGGGAACATAGCAGAGTGCCGTTAATAGCGATTTGTAATAGTGTTAATATAGAACACACCAAACGGGGCTCTCTCGCTTGTTTCTCCTAAATAAATTGCCATTACCCAACAAAGTGTCCGAAGGTAAAGAAAGCCGTGCCGAGAAACTAAAGAAAGTTTTTCTTGGTTTCTTCTTGACCTCAGGCATAAATAAAGCATTATGGAAAAGAACGACATAAAGGAAATAGTACTATTAGTTATTGTGAGAAACTTATTAGTAATATATATTCTGGAAAAAATAACTCTAGTAAATAAATAAAACTGAAACTAACCTATCACAATTTGAACGCTCTGTCCTAATGTAACAACGTTAAAGAACGTACTAAATTATTATTTACTAGCAACTATTAAATGAAAGGGAGTAATCTCCATACATTCGGTTATGAATTACCATAATAGCACAATTAAAAGTCAATGACAAATAGTCACAACAATATCGTCATAAAAGGATTGAATCTATCTAAGAGCAAGGACTTTAGATTACGGAAAATGTGAGAAAAATGTATAATATTAACAGTTAAATATTGGATATAGAAGAAGTTTTATTTTCGGTTAAAACCTGACTAACTGAGCTTGTGGGTGGGGTATGTAGTGGGACGTGAAATTGAAGCGTCACCCATCCACCAGTGTCAGCCCAGTTTGCAGGTGAATATAAGTTTAATTTAGTGTTTTGTTTATGTATTTTGTAATATTTGTAATTGTTGTGAATTATCTAAAGTTTTGTATTTATTTTTATGTTTCATGTACGGAGAGGGCGGCGCAACGAACGGAGACAGCATCTTCACTGCCGGGACCAGAGAGAAAATTGCTGGCCACTATACGTCGCGGGTCGACAGCCAAAGAGCCACAGAAGATCCTGAAACCGAGTCGTTGCGTCGTGCTTCCAAAAACTGAAAAAATAAGAATTTGTAATGTTTCTACAACAATGACGTCATAGAAAGTTTAATCATGTTGTAAATGTTCAGTCCTATCTTGCCAAGGCTCAGGTTCACGTCTATATGTAATATATAGGAAGATAATAAACTAATGTATACTACAAAAGTTTAAATACGTGTTCCGAGAATTTATTTATGAAGAATTATATTAAGGAAGAAGCAGTACCGATTTATTTGACAAGATTATTAATTTTGACAACGTTCATCGCGAGTTTGAGTCTTAAAAGTTTACTCAATGTGGTTTTAATATTTAGTAAAGCAGATAACTTGCATTAATATAATGTCTGAGAAGAAACAAACGACAGCTAAATTGAAAAAAATTTGCGCAAACCAATTGGACTGAATGACGTAATTCTGCGCATACGACTCAAATGATGATGTTTTAATTACAGTTTCGTTCAAGAACCATTCAGAGACAACTTTAAAAAGAATTTAAATTATTTTGAAGAGATTTGTAACTGACGTAGATGACGAAGGCTGCACATGGTCGTATGTCAAAAGGAAGTGATTTACACAAAACTTATGTCGTTACCCTACAATTGGAGGGCAGCATGGAGGGTAAAAATCGTAGAGGGAGACCAAGAGATGAATACACTAAGCAGATTCAGAAGGATGTAGGTTGCAGTAAGTACTGGGAGATGAAGAAGCTTGCACAGGATAGAGTAGCATGGAGAGCTGCATCAAACCAGCTTCAGGACTGAAGACAACAATAATAACAGCAGCCTTGAAAGCTGAGAGTCACTAAAGTCAGAACGATCATCTTTAAAACAAGGAAACCATTTTTTGCAAGGATCTTTGCAACTGAAATATCCCAGTACACTGTGACCACGATTCTGGCTGACTCCGCTGCTGTTACCCTCTACTGAACTCAAACGGAAAAATATGTCGGAAATGTTCCTATTTCTCCACTAGTCACTACACTTTTTAGCGTCCACACCTCCAGTCACTATCAATAAATGACTACATGTAAACTCAAATAGCAACAGTGACAACATCATTGCAGCCAACATGCAAAACAAAAACGCTACTTATGCACCAGTGTAATAGTTTAGGACAGCGTAAAAATTTTTAAAAAAGCACGAACCTTGTCCAAGTTGTGTGCTTTTTATATAACTCTTCTGGTTATTTTTTATCGATGGACCTTGTAAGCTGTGTAACTCTGTGTTAGCTCCAGTAACTGTTCTACTTCCAGTAAACAGGGAGTCGACAATATAGTGGCAGCAAAACTTCCACTGGTGCTAGGGGACCTGTGTATAGACCACACAACATTGCCCGTGATTCTAGGAACAGAATTCTCGGACAGTCAAGCTAACGAGCTGTCCTATCCTCATTGCTTTCGCACCCGCTGTCCATGTCTTGGCGGCCGCTAGACCCCAATAGTCTTCCAAGGCGCACGCTGCAAGTGCCGGATGTTCTGCTTCCGGGTGGGCAGCCATTACTACCAAATACAGACGATTGCGTTTGGGGTGGTGCAGTGTCCAGGAAGCACGGAAAGCAGATAAATGACGTTGCATGCGTTCAGCAATGAAACGCGGTTCTGCACTACTGCAGATGGCCGTCGTTGTTGAATATGGCGGCCACCTAGTGAGAGGTCACGTTCCCACTTCGTTTTGGAGAGGAGTAGCATTGTTGCTCCTGATGTCACGGCGTGGAGAGCCTTGTGGCGTAACTTCAGGTCACGGTTGGTGATGACTGACGGACCTCTGACTCCATAACGGTACTTCACGGACTTCTTGCTACTGCTAATGCAACATTATCCGGGTACCATTTTTCAATACCACCATGCTTTTCCACACATCGTGTGTATCTCTATGAACTTTCTGCGTTATTTGTAAGTACTCCTATGGTCAGCAAGATCCCTCCGCTGTACCGGCAGAACACGTGTGGTGAAATGTCACTCTCACTATACGGTGAAAACAGTGATGATAACTTATGAAAGTTAATTGACGAAGATTACATATACAGTGTCTCACAGGTAAGAAGACAGTATGGCGATTCCAGAGTCTTCCAAGTAGCACAACTGTGAGCTTCATAGAAAAATACGCTTGTATGGAAAACGTTCCAAGTCCGATGAAGCTGTACTGAAAAACACCGGCATAGGAACAGAAAAGGCTAGCCTGGATAGAGTCTAATTTCACCTAGAGAAATGAACATGGATTATGAACACAGCGGTGTCGGTCTCTACGATGGGCTTCGAGAGTGTCCTAAGACGACGGGGTGAGTAGCCCGCGCCCGGAGACTAGGAGGGAGACTCGAAGCCAGAAGAACAGACTTGTGCAGCTTTGGTGCCAACCTTTGCAACGACCGGCAGCGGAATACTTGTGACACTATTTTCTGGTCACGTGTATGGCGATGCTAGTAGGTGTCTTGGAAATGGCGGCCTCTGCTAGCGCTCGTACCGCCGACTGGTGCCCGTCCGTTACTGCACTATGTATCCTAAGTAACGTCCTTCTTCACCGTGCACCGCAGCGAGACAAGCTGGAAGATAGTTACTTGAGGTCTGGAGGGTATCAACAGGTATGTGCAGCCATGCCGGCGAAACGCGTATGGCACAAAAATTGTGTTTTATTCAGTTGCTGTCAGACGGTCCATAAGTAAAAATTGTCGATATACCGTAATATTACACGCAACTGAGGAAAACAGGACTACAAAAGTAGAAGATAATGTTACAAACGTATTAGGACAGACGGTGTTCTTCTGTAGAGGACAGTACTATGACATAATAGTCAGTATTATAATATCAGATTAGCTATTACACAAGTAAGACAAATTGTGTGAAAAATGATTGAAATACCTTCAACTTTTTTTTTCAGCGTTGTCTGCTCGTTCCGTTGGCTAGGCATAATATCTGTGGCTTTGCATTCATGTTCATTCTACACTCTGCAGTCGCATTAATGTGTCCACTTGTCAAAAACCTAAGTAACGTCCTTCTGCACCATGAACCGCAGCGAGACAAGTTGGAAGAGTGTTACTTAAGGTCTGGAGGGTATCAACAGGTATATGCAGCCATGTCAGTTCCATTGCCATGTCTGATCTATGTTTCTCGTGGCGCAAACGGACCCACAGATTCTCGTCTGGCTTTCAATCTGGGAGGTCTGGCGGACTTGGGAGTACGGAAAACTGATTATGGCACTCTTCGAACCACACACGCGCACTGCGAGCTGTGTGATGCATTGCGTAGTCCTGCTGGTAGATGCCATCGTGCTGAGAAAACACACACTGCATGTAAGAGTAGACTCGGTCCCCCGAAAATAGATTAGTACTTGTGCCGATCCATTGTGCCTTGCAGGATGATGAGATCAGCCAGTGAACGCCACGAAAACATTCCACAGACCTTAATAAAAGTAAACATGTACCGTAGTAGGCTGTAATGTGATGTTTACCTAGTTGTACATAGAGCAAAGTTCAGAATACGATCATAAAAGGTGCCATTGTAATGTGGATCCTTTCTTAAACTGACATAATATCTAAGAGTGATTTGAAAATGACATGAAATACAGATATTACAAATGTTTACATTTGGTAAGCCTCTGGAGTCTGTGGATCCCAACAAATACAAAATTCCACAGCCCACGACGCACACTGATCCAACTTAGATCCTTTCGGCGTTTTTTGCAGGGAGCTTGTCATTTATACGATAGAGCTTAAAATGTGATTCATCTGGAAAGGCCACCTGTTGCCACTTTGTGGGCGTCTAGTTGTGGTAATGGGGTGCAAATTACAGCCTTCGTCGCCGATGACCAGTAGTCATCATTCGTGCATAAACCAGGAGCCTGCTGCCGAGGTCCATATCTAGCAACGTTCGCCGGACGTCGTTCAGGAAACTGTTTGTAGTCTCTTGGTTCATGTGGTTGGTCAGTTGCTCAATAGTTCAGTGTCTTTTCGCCCACACACGTCTCCACAGTCGTCGTTTACCGCTGTCACCTACTGGCCTTGGTGGACCACTGTTGCCTCGGTGTGTGTGAACAGTTTGCAAGCTTAGCTACTTCAGAAATGTTGCCACCCTTGATCCGAAAACCAATGATCTTGCGCTTTAGGAGCTCAGATAAGTGGCTTCGTTTCCGCTTCACAACAACACGTACATTGTTTCCCGACTCCCCCTCCCCGACACTCATTACACAGGTGATTTTTTCCAACAAACTCTAAGGATTGTTCGATCAGAGGATACGGAAGAAAGGAGGTCATTTTAACTTTTATCCGGAAATGCATGCTTTCTATGCTAGAGACCACTTATTCAATCATACATCCTTACAGAGACTTCAGTCTACGCGCCGTACCATGCAGCCACGGATACAGTATGTGCTGAAAATGGTTACCATATGTCTCAACGCATGTGTGTACGCGCCGTAGCATGTTCTGTCTCACACGTTTACATCGGCCAGGCAGTGTTGAGGGCAGCATCAATACGCTGCTCCAGTGTGTCCACATCTGGAATACACTCTGCATACACAATACTTTTGAGATGACCCCATAACTAAAAATCGCGCGGGTTGAGATCCGGCGAACGAGCATGCCATGGAACTGGACCCCTCGTCACATGATCCATTGACCAGTGAAGACAAGACTGAGATGCGTCCGGACGTTAACTGCGAAAAGGCTGAAGCACCACCATGAAGCAGCCACAAAACCCTACGAATCATCATTAGAACTTCTTCTAGCATGGAAGACAAAGCCAGCCGCAAGAAACGCCAATAATTCCGGTTTTTTAGGTGTCATGGGAGGAAGACTAGTGCCACAATAAGATTCCCAGTTATCCTGGCCCACACATTCCGGCTGCACTGATGCTGACGATTCGCTGTTACCATACCGTAGGGGTTCTGCACACTATCCAACACATGACCGTTATGAACGTTGAAGATACCATTCTGCGTAAAGCTGTCCTCATGTGTGAATAGGATGGATGTCACAAATGCCGGAATCGTGGTTTTCTAGTGAATAAGACAGTCTGTCATTAGTAATTCCTGCACATGCTGTAAGTGATAAGGATAGTAACAATTGTCATGGTGAATGCTACACACGGTCACCTGACCTTCCCTGTACTAGCTGGCCGACTACGTGGTACTGACACAGCGGATGCCTTCCACAGTGTTAATCATATTTTCCTCGAACTATGGTGTTCGAACATTTCAGGTGTGTCCTTCACGATTTTCTGCTTCCTGAAATCACCCTGTCTCAGGCAAACGGCGAAATACTGTTGCAAACATTGAATGCTGTGGTTGTTGTCGGCGGGTAGAGATCTCCTGATACAATTTTGCGACCCATCTCCCGTTGCCATTTGCCTTTCCGTAAGTGAACAGCACGTACCGATAGAGGTACTCAAGGTATCCTCCTCCACACACCGTCAGGTGACTTGCGGAGTATGGATGTAGATGTAGATGTCGACAAGCTCTCGATTCGAATACGGAACCATTCTGTACAAAGCTGTATCACATCTATTTCAGCAAGAGAAGCGAATCGGACACAGGATTACCAATTACTATGATAGGAGAGGGCGCTGTGTCATGACGAATGAGGAACAGTACCACCGTCGAGGAGGAAACCCTTTGTAATGAAAGTGTGGCTTCATGGTACAGCGCGTATTAGATCGCAGTCTCTGTAACAAAATATTTCTGTAACAAAGTATACTTGAATAAATGGTCTCTAGCACGGAAACAATGCATTTTCGGACATAAGTTCTTATATCTTTTTGGTTCCGTGTCCTCTCATCGACAATCCCTCGAGTTTGAACACGGTGGGAAAAATCACCCTGCATACCCTACACTGCTAGTGATGCCATCTACCATCTACGAGTAGCTATTTCATGTTGACGACGAATATACGTAGTGGACACATTAATGTGAGTAGGCTGTGTGTGTCTATCATTTTCTTCGCACGGTATGGTACTGATTTACTGTGCTCGATGACTAGACAGTGTTGTAGATGTATGTCACTATAATAGATTCATTGTGGCCATTATATCTGACAGCACTGACATGCTTTTAATAAGCAGACGAGACTAACAACTAGTGAGCCGCAGAAGGCATTACGCTAGTAGCCATTGTCCAGCCTTGATAATGATCCCAGTTGGAAGAGTAAGATAATCCACAAACTGCTTTATGTTTGCAATAGCCTGCAGAAGCCACGCATTAAGTGTTAGAACCTGTACAACTATCGTACTTTGTTGGGACGTTAATTTTTACGGTTCATCTTTTGTTCCCAATAGTCTCAACTATGGATTTAAAATCGGGTGATTTGTCAAGCAAGTCGAGTTGCGAAGGGTTATTTATGTGTTTTTCAACCCACAAACGTATGCAGGCAAACCGAGAAATCGGCTGTTGCCGTCAGGGTACACAGGAGTGAGCACATAATAGTCATCATGAAGACGTAGATGAAAGGGCAACACTTGGTCACGAAAAATAGTCATATTACAATAGACTAAATATACACTGAGGAACCAAAGAGACTGGTACACCTGCCTAATATCGCGTAGGGCCCCCGCAAGCACGCAGAACTGCTGCAACACGACGTGGCATGGACTCGCTTAATGTCTGAAGTAAAAATCCTACTTCCCCAAAACAACGGAACTGTCTCCGGCCTCAGTTATACTTTCAGCAAACAGCACTTTCAACGCCTCATTGGGCTGTCGGTGAACTAGACGCTTCCATCATTTGAAAACAGGCGAAACAGCGACCCTTTGAAGCATACTGCACGCCTACATTTAGTTACTGTCCAGTATCTGTGTATCTTCTTGTGTTTGGTGTTAGAAAATGCCTTTTGCGAGATATCCGAGTGCTAAAGTTCACTGTATGTGATTTGTTTTGCAATGTTCACTGGAAAACTGTTTTAACTTTACCTGTATTCATCAGTAGGCGGCAATTCTTGTAGGGTTTGTATCCGATTGTCACTGACAAGGCGTGACACTCGCCTTGTGTCCATGTCGGCCGACGTCTCTTTAGAAGCACTGTTCCGACGTCGTATTACGCGGCTGTGAGGGATATACCATACTTGTTCGTCGCTTTGAAGAGTACACACTGATATGCCAACAAAGCGGTTAACTTCACTCACAATGTAGTTCATGAGCACGACCGAGGAAGACAGCTTCTTTCTGTCAATCTGTCTCATGTGCAGTCGTACGATGCAATAAAACCGACCTCCACATACACACTGCTATGAACTGCAACAGCAGTGGAGACTTGCATGGCAGCCTGGTGCCTGGTTTAAGCCATCAACATCGTTGCGAAGTGAATAGTCCTTTCTTCGTAGAGGTTAACTATTACTTTTACGGTGAGATTATCCCCTTCTACCGTCTCTTCTCGTGTAACCTACTTAGAAAGAATTTTATACTGATAAAGATTCTCGCTAATAAATATCGTTGTTCCTGTAGCTCTCTGTGAAGGTTTTCGTCGATTGAAACGCAATAATATTGCAGCAACATGCAAAAAAAGCTCTTATCTTCTATTACTTGATGGAAAAATACATCCATGGTAGAGGAACGCGACCATTTACGCTTTACACAACAATGAAATATAGAAAGGTCTTGATCGCACTGTTCTTTATTAAGCCTTACGCTTTTCAAAATATTACCACCATACTGAGGCTGTGGAATAAAGTGTACAAAGAAATTAACGATAGTTTATATATACGTAGTAACATAAGTAATTTTCAATTGATATCATACTTACACTTAAACGAAACTTTAGTAAAATGCTCACGAAACGAGACCGAATATAATGGACTTCTCATCTTATATAGGCATATCTGACAGTGCCGCTGTCTGTTCGATGGGAGTCATTGCCAAACCGAGCGTGGCGATTAGGCTATGTAAGAAGAAATGAGGTGAAAGAGTAGCTTTAGAAAGAACTGTACATTGCGATGAACAACACGTCATAACATCGTGAACAACTTGAGAAAGATACATTTATGCTAATTTGGTTTGAGGACAAAGTCATACTGACAGTAGGTACAATTTCCATAGCATGAAATGTGCGTCACTAGATAGCATCGTGAACGACATAAAACAGCTATTTGTTAGTCAATAGCCGCGTGGGATTAGCCGAGCGGTCTAACGCGCTGGAGTCATGGACTGTGTGGCTGGTCCCGGCGGAGGTTCGAGTCCTCCAACGGGCATGAGTGTGTGTGTTTGTCCATAGAATAATTAAGTTTAAGTAGTGTGTAAGCATAGGGACTGATGAGCTTAGCAGTTAAGTCCCATAAGATTTCACACACATTTGAAATTTTTTTTTGCTAGTCAATAATCAAAACAGAAACATGTTGCCAGTCTTTGACTGGTGTAGTAAATATAAACATAAAAGTGTTATAGATCACAAATACAATATAAGGAGTGAAAGAATACATTTACATTCGGCACAAAGTATAATCTTACATAAATATCACCAAAAGTGGTCGTATTACATGAGTCGAAGGTACAAGAAGTAATATACTAAAAGGATCATCAGGTGAGACTATATGAAAGGCAACAACTTCAAATAAAAAGGAGGTTAATGCTACAATTAAAAACTTTTTTAATTTTGTGAATGTATCCTTTCCCGGCGTATACAGCTGGCGAAGAGTTCTCGGGCTTCCAGCCGGGTGGCGATGTCTTCAAAACTGCGACGTTTCGACGAGTGACATACTCATCACCTTCAGGCGAAGCGCCGAGCCTTTGTGGATGCCGGTCCCTTTATACCTGCGGTGTGCCCCCCACCACCTGGCCGCGGGAGGCTGGGTCCAGTGGAGCCGGCGGGCGGGGTGGAGGGGGAAGCGGGTGCGCCGTTCGTGTCTCCGTCAGAGCATTCTGATCGCGTCTCGTGAGCTGGACGGTTCTAGGTGCGTTCCTGGCTTATTGTGGCTAATGCTGGATTCCAGGCCGCGCTCAGTTGATAGCCTTCGTCCCTGTTCGCAAAATTCTCGTGGACCCGTATTTCTATTGATTCTTTAATGACGCTATCCCAATAGCTCCCGGCTCGACACAGCACCCTGGTGTTTTCGAAATCAAAGGTGTGGTTTTCTTTGATGCTATGTTCAGCTATAGCAGATTTCTCTATCTGTCCAAGTAGAATATGCCTGATGTGTTCCTCGCACGTTTTAGAGATGCAGCGCTGCGTTTGACCAATGTACTCTTTTTGAAAGCTTCATGGTATACTGTTAGATCGTAATAACAGTCCAAAATGGTTCAAATGGCTCTGAGCACTATGGGACTTAACATCTGAGGTCATCAGTCCCCTAGAACTTAGAACTACTTAAACCCATCTAATCTAAGGACATCACACACATCCATGTCCGAGGCAGGATTCGAACCTGAGACCGTGGCGAACGCGTGGTACCAAACTGAAGCGCCTAGAACAGCTCGGCCACACCGGCCGGCTAATAACAGTCCAGATGTTACCGATTTAGAAGTTTACAGCCTTCACACACTAAAATGTTAGAAGTTTATGATCAACTGTAGTCATATTACAATAGTCTAAATATACACTGAAGAACCAAAGAGACTGGTACACCTCCCTAATATCGTGTAGGGCCCCCGCGAGCACACAGAAGTGCTGCAACACGACGTGGCAAGGACTCGCTTAATGTCTGAATTATTTCTGAAGGCACCATGAATCCTGCTGAACTGTCCAAAAATCCGTAAGACAACGAGGGGATGTAGATCTCTTCTGAACAGTACGTTGCAAGGCAACCCAGATTGCTCAACAATGTTCATGCCTGGGGATTCTGGTTGCCAGCGGAAGTGTTTAAACTCATAAGAGTGTTCCTGGAGCCACTCTGTAGCAATTCTTTATGTGTGGGGTGTCTCATTGTTCTGATGGAACTGCCCAAGTCCGTCGGAATGCATAACGGACATTAATGGATGCAGGTGATCAGACACGATGCTTACCTGCGTATCACTTGTCAGAGTCATATGTAGACATATTAGGTGTCCCATTAAATGTTGTTGCATTAATTTGAGGTGTAAGCGGTGCTGATATACAAGATCATAAAAATGGGTTAAAAGCTGTAAGCTATCTGAGGAAGTTAACCTTGCATTACTGCGCAAGTGTTTCACCAGGTATCCAGGTATCACCGATAATATATATATATATACTATCGGTTATCCTAAGAGGAGTACTAAAAGATTATAACTAATGTTAGTCTGGTTGGGAATTTGGTAATCTAGACTGGATACCTGGTGAAACAGTTGCGCAGTTTATATTTACTACACCAGTCAAATACTGGAAACATGTTTCTGTTTTGATTATTGATTAGCAAAAAAAATTTTCAAATGTGTGTGAAATCTTATGGGACTTAACTGCTAAGCTCATCAGTCCCTATGCTTACACAGTACTTAAACTTAATTATTCTATGGACAAACACATACACTCATGCCCGTTGGAGGACTCGAACCTCCGCCAGGACCAGCCACACAGTCCATGACTGCAGCGCCTTAGACCACTCGGCTAATCCCACGCGGCTATTGACTAACAAATAGCTGTCTTATGTCGTTCACGATGCTATCTAGTGACGCACATTTCGTGCTATGGAAATTGTACCTACTGTCAGTATGACTTTGTCCTCAAACCAAATTAGCATAAATGTATCTTTCTCAAGTTGTTCACGATGTTATGACGTGTTGTTCATGTAATAAATAAATAAATAAATATATATATATATATATATATATATATATATATATATATATATAAAGACAATTTAAATAAAAAGAAATAAATCAGTTTATATTTGGACATTTATTTTAACATTGATCATTGAAATTTCAGCATATTAAATTTTAACTGAACTGGTGCCTTATTTAGGATTGTGAAAATGTGAGTTTGTAATCTTACAGAACACATCAAATATGGAGCCAAGATTGAGAGACTGCATACAACACTGCATTCATAAAATAACACACGAGGAACGTTGAAACATATGCAAAAGGAAATTAACCACAACCGACCGCTTCAATTTTCACCCAAAGAAGTTACGTTCGTAGCGCAATCCTGTCCGTCATGTAATTACCACACACTGGTATACTAAATTCATACTAACTCTCTGTTAAATCTTCCCAAAAAGAATAGCTGAGGGCTACTTTGATGATTACAGCACATGCTTCACGTGGTCAACTTGGTTTACACAAAGAGTGTAGCTCCACAATAATTTTGATAATTAAAATAAATTACATCGAAACGCAATCTACTAAAGAAAAACCTCGAACTGGTTACTATCGTCTTACTATTAACCTGATGGGTCAAACAATTGTATAGGCACGTGGTACTGGTCTCACAAAGTACACCCCACGTGGGTTGAACATAAAGAAATGTTGCTATGTTGAAAAATATTGTCAAGACGAGACGTTATAATCTCACGCACATTCGCATTGAAGATTGATGATGCTTGTTAGAGTTACTGATCAACACGTGTTTCCACTTTACTCACAAAGTAGTGACAAAGCAACTACCGGAATATATTCTGAACTTCACACTCGAATTACACAGCGTTGCAATTTAAGATAACATTAGATATTTTAGAGCTAAACCTGAAATAAAGATGATTAAATTTTCAGTTAGGCTGAACTTAAGAAATCCATTGTTCTACGGACTTAGCAGACACGCGCTTAGCCGGAGATCTTACCACTTCAGACGCTCGCCGCGGACAGACTGCCCTGGGCTCCTACCAAGGGTGCTTCAGTATACAAAACGGAAGTGACCAGAGAGGCAGCTTCCTACATCAACATGAGAAGGGACGGACAGGACCATACTAAGGATAGAAACCTCTTTGCGTTTAGAAAGCGTAGCTACCTGTTCCGACGTTGGTCCTACTGTTCTCTAGCAGACAGGCTTGTCTGCTACCATCCAGCATGCAACTAGAAATACATTTGCTCATTCATCCTCTCACACAGAAGGGAAGGGGGATGACAGTATCTTATCATATACAGAACATAAAAGAAAGCGGATGTAGGTTCCGTATGAGACTGTGTGACATGAGTTACATACATACTGTCTTTTAAAGTGTAGTAGTGTGACAGATCGTTCATGTTTATGTGTAAAAGTAACACGTTCCTCTACTCAGTCTCCTCCCAGATAGTCAGAAACGCCACAGTAAATTTAGAAGAGGTATATATGCCGTAAATGACAACAGATTTAAGAAATTAACATGAAAGGAATCCTACAGAGACCATTCACCATATCATTCAAACTGCACACGCCCCACACCACTGCAGAGCCTTCGCCAGCTTGAACAGTACCCTGCTGACATGCAGGGCCTATGGATTCATGAGATTGTCTTCATAACCGTACACGCCCATCCCCACGATACAATTTTAAAAGAGGCTCATCCGACCAAACTACTTGTTTCCAATCATCAAAAGTCCAATGTCGGTGTTGACGGGCCCAGGCGAAGCCTAAAGCTTTGTGTTGTGTAGTCATCAAAGATATACGACCGGGTCTTCGGCTCCGAAATCCCATATCGATGATGTTTCGTTCAATTGTTAGCACGCTCACACTTACTGATGTCCCAACATTGAACTCTGCACCAATTTGCGGGAGGGTTGCACTTCAAGAATGTTAAGACGTGAGTGAATTCCTAACCTACCAAACTGATGAGAACATCAGTCCCTAGACTTACACACTGTTTAATCTAACTTAAACTAACTAATGCTAAGAACAACAACATGCCCGAGGGAGGACTCGATACTCCGGTGGGTTGGGCCGTGCAATCCGTGACATGGCGCCTGTAACTTAGCAGCCATTCCGCACGGCAGGTTGCACTTCTCCCACGTTGAATGATTCCCTTCAGGCGTCGTCGATCCTTTCCCGGTCACAGAGATGTCGGAGATTTGATGGTTTATCGAATTCCTGATATTCACGGTACACTCGTGGTATGGTGGTATGGTGAAATCTCCACTTCATCGCTACCTCGGAGATGCTGTGTCCCATCACTTGCGTGCGGACTGTAACAAAACGTTCAAACTCACTTAAATCTTGATAACCTGCCATTGCAGCAGCAGTAACCGATCTGACAACTGCGGCAGACACTTGTTTTATTTAGGCGTTGCCGACCTCAGCGCCGTATTGTGCCTGATTATATATCTCTGTATTTGAATAGGATCTGAGCATTGTGGGACTTAACTTCTGAGGCCATCAGTCCCCTAGAGCTTAGAACTACTTAAACCTAACTAACCTAAGGACATCAGACACATCCATGCCCGAGGCAGGATTCGAACCTGCGACCGTAGCTGTATTTGAATACGCATGCTTATACCAGTTTATTTGGCGCTTCAGTATAGAAAGTAATATTATAGTTAATATTTCTTCCTCTTCTCTTTTATCCATATTTTAAATTAAAAGGCATCATGGTGTAATATTGGACAGGCTCACAGTCGAGAAGATCAGTGGGCACGGTATTCGGTTGCAGAGCTAGGTTCGCCGTACTTACGCCCTCTCTGCATTAGGCAGATTGCTGCCCTCTCGCGAGGCGAGCGGTCCGATTTTGTGAGGTGTTCCTTCCCTCCGCAGAACGCCCGGGGGCGGCTCTCTGTACCAACGAACTTGCCGACCAGGCGCCGGTGGGAGCCGGCAGATGGTCCGCCCCCGGCAACAGGCGGCTAAGGCCACGCTGACCGGCTTCCGGCGGATACACACAGTCCCTCCGCTTCACAGTTTTGGTTGGAAAAAGCCTTAGGAGAAACTCGGGCTTACCACGAGTTCCCTTCAAACTTTCCACGAGTCCCCCGGTTCGTAATCCTAGTCTTCCCTTTCGAGCTGTGTGCCCACTTGCGTAACTTTATTTACAAACCGTTAACAGTTACGCGATTTTGTTCCAAATTTCTGCTTGTCGGCATAAATGTTGCATCTAGTGGTACTGTGTCCTACCCGAACGTCATATGGGCCAAGATTTGGGCAAGCGAAAATGATGTTACTTCTTATACCTCGCACAAAAAACTTAGAACAAAAGTCTTCACTATACGCGCAAAGCCAACATGAAACACCTTCTCTCACCAGAGACTGCTGAGCTCAATTGCTACAAAAAATAGTTCAAATGGCTCTGAGCACTATGGGACTTAACATCTGAGGTCATCAGTCCCCGTGAACTTAGAACTACTTAAACCTGGCTAACCTAAGGACATCACACACATCCATGCCCGAGGCAGGATTCGAACCTGCGACCGTAACGGTCACGCGTCAATTGCTACATGCTTCAACCGTCATCTCTGTTTTATAGAAGACATCACTGTAGCTGATCCAGAATTATTTGGGCAGAGAAGAAAGCGAGGTGATATAGCATTTCTTTTTAATCATGAACTACACTAAAGCGCCAATGAAACTGGTGCAGACGTGCTTATTCAAATACAGAGAGATGTAAACAGACATAATACGGCGCTGTGGTCGGCAACGCCTATATGAAACAACAAGTGTTTGGTGCACTTCTTAAATCGGTTACCAAGATTTAAATCAGCTTGAACGTGGTGTTACAGTCGGCGCTCGAGCGATGTGACACAGTATCTCCGAGGTATCGATGAAGTGGGAATTTTTCCGTACAACCATTTCACGAGTGTATCGTGAATTTCAGGAATAGGTAAAACATGAAACCTCCGACACCGCGGCGGCCTGAGAAAGATCGTGCAAGAATGGGACCAACGACGACTGAAGAGAATCGCTCAACGTGACAGAAGCGCAGCCCTTCCACAAATTGCGGCAGACTTCAATGCTGGGTCATCAGTCAGCGTGCGAACCATTCAACGAAACATCATCAATATGGGTTTTGTGAGCCGACGGTCCACTCGTGTAACCTTGATGACTGCATGACACAAAGCTTTATGCCTTGCCTGAGCCCGTCAGCACTATTGAACTCTTGATGACTGCAAACATGTTGCCTAGTCGAACGAGTCTCATATCAAATTGTATCGAGCGGATGGACGTGCACGGGTGTGGAGACAACTTCATAAATCCATGGATCCTGCATGTCAGTAGGGGACTGTTCAGGTTGGTGGAGGCTCTGTAAAGGTGTGGGGGGTGTGCAGTTGGACTCCTGATACGTCTAGATACAACTCTGACAGGTAACACGTATGCAAGTATCTTGTCTGATCACCTGCATCCATCCATGTCCATTGTACATTCCGATGGTCTTGGGCAATTCCAGCAGTATAATGGGACACCCCACATGCCCAGAATTGCTACAGAGAGGCTCCAGGAACACTCTTCTGAGTTTGATCACTTCCACTGGCCATCAAACTCACCAGACATGAACGTTATTGAGCATATCTGGGTTGCCTTGCAAAGTGCTGTTCAGAGGAGATCTTCTCCCCCTCATACTCCTACGGATTTATGGAGAACTCTGCGGGATTGATGGTGTCAGTTCCCTCCAGCACTACTTTAGACATTAGTCGAGTCCGTGCCACGTGGTGCTGCGACACTCCTGCGTGCTCGAGGGGACCCTACAAGATATTAGGCAGGTGTATCAGTTTCTTTGGCTCTTTACTGTAAACTACTAGGTTGTTATAAATGACTGAAGCGATTTTATAAATTCACTGTAGCTACAGTAACTGTTACATTGTCACAAATTTCAACACTGCTATGGGAAAACTGAAAAAGGTTTGTACTGTAGGTGCCACACTTCAGTTTTCTGCCACGAGAGTGCAAAAGAGGGCAGTGAAGCAAGATGGCTACAGGCGCCGAGAAGGCGGATGTTGTGTTTAAAATACATTCACATCAGTCTGCCATAACAATGCAACGTCACTTCAGGAATAAGTTGAACAAACATCCACCAAAAGGTGTAGTGTTCTGTATAGTGTCGTGGTTTAAAATTTACAGCCCATTTTTCTTTTGCAAAAGGCTGCGTATCTGGACATGCTGGAAAATTGGTTCATGCCACAACTGGGGTCCGGACTTCATTTACGGACTTCATTACCAATAGGCTTGTGCTCCAACTAACATCCCACTTGACTTTCGTTACTTGTAAATTAAGAATCCGATGGGTCGGTCGCGGCAGTGTTAATTATCGGCAGTTCATGTCAGGCTTCCACGTTTTCCCGACGTAGCACCATGTAGTTTTTTTGTGTGGGGCTATGTGAAAGATTCATGTTTAGATCTCCGCCACCAACAAACCTACCATAACTGCGAGCTCTCATAATCAGTGCTTTTGAACAGACTTATGGGGACATGCTGTGCTAAACGTGAGATGAACTTCATTATCGATTTGATCTCTCCAGAGTCAGTAGGGGCCACATTTCGAGAAGGTTTAGTATGTAAAGCAATCTTTTTGAAACGGTGTACTAAGGTCTGTGGAGATATGTCAAATAACAGAGCTGCAGAAAATATATGAAATCGCTTCGAACATCAGTGGGTGACAGAATTATTTTTTGAATATGCAACATTTAAAACCAAAGATTTTAATTTCACAACGTCCGCTTACTAATGTATATTAATAAAATCACAGCCCGATAAGCTATATATTTATGCTACATCACCTTGTTTTAGCAAAGTTGTGTTTTATATTCACTTGTCACATGTGTATCTGTTTATCTTTCATTACATTGTTCTGGTGGAAGCAACATGTAGGATATGTGTACACTCTGTTTACAGAATAATAAGTTATCATCAACTATTCAAATGTTCTGAATTTCATACTAGTAGATGAAATATCTTACTTTCAATTCATGAAAAACATTTTGAGGTTTTTATGTCTTATTTACTATTTTCAGAGGTTTCAGAGGTCGTTTCCGAAGGGATAGAGTAGATATCTTTAATGACCAACCGATTTGAACTTAATTTTTTCTGTTTCGTTAATAATTCTCTAAATAGAGAAAGAAATTTACATCGTCAGTATCGAGGTCTCATTATATTAATCTTAATTACTTTATTAAATTTTTATGGTCGGGAGTCACTGTACAGTGACGACAGGCTAACAAAGGCAGTGGCCTTAAACATCATCATTTATATGGCGATGGTAATAATTATTATTGGTAGGCTTATTGTTTCAAGTGACTGAAGATTTCTTATTAAAAGCATTTACGTTGTCTATAGGCATCGCGGTTGGACTTTGCCTTCTAGACCTTCCTCTTAACATTCAAAATGTTAAATTGGTGCTTTTCGCTGAAGATACTGGCGTTATTATAAACCTCATTAGAGAGAAACCAACAAAATAGTTGTTACTTTTTATTTCAAAGAATTGTTGAATGGTTCTCTGAAAATGTATTCTTCCGTGTATTTTGAGCAACCACACTACATTCAGTTCAGTTCATACCAATAACTTATGTAAGACATGAGCAGGAGTTAGTAATAGTGTACAATGCTCCAAATTTTTAGAGGTCCATATTAATGAAAACCTGAAATGGAAGAAGCATGTTGCTGAGCTTCAAAACCAGTCAGACACTTCTGCTTATCGTTCAATTGCTAATCTTGGAAACAAACGTATCAGCCCTCTGACCTATTCTGCGTATTACACTAAATAATGTCGTACAGAATAATTTTCTGGGGTAACTCACCACTTCGGAAGAAAGTATTGATTTTACAAAAGCAAGCAGTATGGCAGTGGTGTTCACCCACGAAAGGCATGTAGGTACCTCTTCAAGGAGTTATGCATATTAACTGTTCCGTGACAATACATATATTCGCTAATTAAATTCGTCATAAATAGCCCATCAAGTTTCAGAAGAACACTGAGGCACATACCTACAAAATTTGAGAGAAAAGTGACCTTCATTACCCGTTGTTCAAGCTGTCAATGGCCCCGAAATTAGTTCAATATGCAGCAACAAAAAATTTTGATTATTTGTCCAATAGCATAAGATTTCTGACAGGTTGATGTCTTAAGACTAAATTAAAAGCATTTCTCCTGGACATTTGCTTCTATTCCATTGATGAATTTCTACTGAAAAACTTGTAGTGAGGAAGAGATACGAGAAGACATTAGGACTAAAACAAACAATAATGTGTTCGTTAATCTTAACACTGATCGTGTATAATCATGCATACATATCTCGTAAACTGACTCGTTCCACGCATTTCGACCAAGGAATCGTTCACATAATCATCAGAACGTGTAACGGTCTAGCTGGCTGACTAATTAGCGACAAAATACGCATGAGAAACTTTTAATTAATTCGCGTTTTTCATTGTCGCTTAATTTCTCTATCGAGAGGGCACATTTTCCTGATCAAAGAAAAGACTGGCGGGGTGGACTTAATTATAACTGTGATGAAATGAAGCTGCGTGTTTCTCAGTGAACGGGTTCAAGTCTTTCGAGTGGGCGCCACTTTTGCGACTTCTGTGAACTAATGTACCCTTGCTATCCAACGGAAAGATGACCTACAGCTTAAAGTTGAACCCTAACCACGGGTCTTTCGTGACGGATCCTCACTTCGCTGAAAGCTGAAGGTTAGATTGCAGCCATACTGAAAATTTCCATAAAAAACAAAACGTAAAATTAATTTTGCATTCAAAATATAGACGGCTGCAGGTGTCTATAATTTTATACTTTGTATTGATCAGCCCAAGTCCGTCAACAATCTTCTACAAAGATGAGCTCACTCAAAATTTCCAGGATCTTGCCGGAATTCGATACCACGACCTCTGGCGTTTCAGGCACTCGCTTTACCGCGTTTTTAATTTTTAATTTTACTTGTCATTATACTCACCATTTAGTCTTGGCTGACGTCATGGGAGGCTCCTTCAAGTTATATGTCGAATACTTCACTCATGTTTTTTTTTTTTTTTTACTTTTTTTATTCCAGAGAGCAGCACACGCTGAGGTATGGTGCCGGCCACTAGACTACTAGCCCCGACCTAAAATGAAACAGAGTTATACTAAACACATTCCAGGAGAATGGTTAGTAACTGCACTAAGCAAGTTCTTTGATGGATGTTAGGAGTAAAAGAATAAGGATAGCAATGACTACTTTTGTTTTGGCGCCCTCATCATGACGGTTATCAACGCTGGTAATAAACCGCCCTACAAAGTATTAAGTTAAAACGTCTAAAATTTACAAGCCGGTTCCACACAGGCTTGATTAGAAGACCAATCAGCCACTCCCATCTATTCTAGCATACATGCATACAATCACATTTACATTGACAATGAAATACACCTATTTCTTTTCCGTTTCTTAAAACAGAGGATTAAAACAGTGATTTACTATATAAGGAAACCAACACAGTAAAATTTGGAATTTTGTGGTAAGGTCTTATGTTACCAAACTGCTGAGGTCATCGGTCCCTAAGCTTACGCACTACTCAATCTAACTTACACTAACTTACGCTATGGACAACACACACACCCGTACCCTAGGGAGGACTGGAATCTCCGATGGGGGTAACCGCACGCACCGTGACAAGACGCCCAAGACCACGCGGCTACCCCGCGCGGATGAACCACGCGGCTACACCGCGCAGGTGAACCAACACAGTAAGTGAGGGTAGTGGGACCCTCTGATTTCATATACCGGATGTCCCAGGGAGAATGATATGATAATCAGGAATATTGCAGGAACGATCATTCGAAGCAAAATAACAGCCTAAGGACATGTACCCTGTGTCCAATGTGTAACAAAACACGTGGACTCCTTCCATCATTTATACTTCTCTTCGCAGCAAAATTATTTGTTCTTAACGAATATTTTCGATATGATCATTTATAGGGAATGTGCACAACACATAAAAATCTTCAAAATTATCTCAATACTTAGCCAACTTCACTTTAATACCTATTTCTGTCTTTCGGTTATTTAAAACCCATAAGGGTGACAACAAGAACAAGGGTAATGAATTTACCTAAGAATAATGCTAATTACAAACAAAATTGATTTTTAATTTAGTTTTCATTGTTCAGATGTACACTGATCAGCCAGAACATTATGACCACCTACCGTACAGCAAGTATGTCCACCTTTCGCACGGATAACAGCGCCAACGCACGTTGGCAAAGGAAACAATGAGGTCGCTCGGTCGAGGGAGGGGGTGGGGGTGGGGGTGGGGGAAGAGTTGGTATCACATCTGCACACACAACTCACGTAATTGCCGTAAATTACGGGAAGGTTGGCACTGAGCTCTAAGAAAACGGCCAATCACTACTCAGATGTGTTCGAATGGGCTCTGATCTGGCGAGATGTTGGGGCCAGCACTTTAATTGGAACTCGCCACTGTGTTCTTCAAATCCACTCCATCACACTCCTAGCCTCGTGACATGGAGCATTATCTTCTTGAAAAATCCAACTGCCGTCGGGAAACATGATCGTCATGAAATGGCGTACGTGGTCTGCAATCGTGTGCGACACTCTTCGGCTGTCATGGTGCCTTCCACGGGCTCCACTGGACGCATGGATGTGAATTCCTTAGGGAATAATGGAGCCCCCCTCCTCCCCCCCCCCCCGCCGTCTTTCACCATCCCAGGTGTCAAGGAGCTGTTCCCTGGGAAGACGACAGATTCACGCCCTCCCATCAGCGTGATCAAAAAGTATTGGGATTCATCACACGATGCAACGCTGTGCCACTGCGCCAACGTCCAGTGCCAAAGGTCAGGTGTCTAATTCATTCGTAGTTGCCAATGTTGAAGTGTTGACATTGGCACACGCATGGGTCATCGGCTACGAAGGCCCGTCGTTAGGAGTGTCCCGTTCCCTCTATGTTTGGACGCACTTGCACTCTCCCCTGCTTTAAAGTTTGATATTAGTCCCGCCACAGTTGGCCGCCTGTCCTGTTTTATCGGTCTTACCAGACATCTGTAATGAGGGATGGCCGCCCAACCCGACGACGCCTGGACATGGCTTCACCTTCGTTTCGTCACCTGTTGAAGACACTCACCACAGCTCTCCTCAAACACACAAGTCGTGGAGTTTCCGAAATGCTCATGTCGAGCTTCCAAGCCATCACAATCTTCCCCATTCTACACACGGTCAGCACGCTCATTCATACTACGTGCGCCGTGCGGGTGGCAGACAAGCAGTCATTCCTCACCAGGCGACGCTGCTGTCGCCTGGACTGGTTTATATCGATAGTCGGTAGGCGGTCATAATGTTGTGGCTGATCGGAGTAAACATAAATCTGATTACCGACTCCCAGACAAAGTATATTGACAAAGAAACCGTGGTGTAGTGGTTATGATACTAGACTGTGAGGGCCGTGAGTTCAAAATTCACCAGAACTCTAAAATTTTGATTTCTGTATTCAGTTCGAGTACATTCTAGAAGTATCCACAAATGTCAAGAATCATTGTACTGGAGTGTGCCGGCCAGTGTGGCCGAGCAGTTCTAGGCGCTTCAGTCTGGAACCGCGCGACCGCTACGATCGCCGGTTCGAATCCTGCCTCGGGCATGGATGTGTGTGATGTCCTTATGTTAGTTAGGTTTAACAAGTACTAAGTTCTAGGGGACTGATGACCTCAGCTGTTAAGTCCCATAGTGCTCAGAGCCATTTGAACGATTTGTACTGGAATGTTCTGGCCGGAGGCAGTTCGCTCCGCGCTCTTGTATGTGCAAGTGCAGAATAAATCTTCGTTAAGTGAAGTTAGTGTTAGTCATTCATCTAATTATACCTTTTTCTACGTAACATTATTCTGTTGGTGGCGCTTCATATTGGAACTAGTGATAGCGCACATTATCGACGACACAGTAGCTCCCATCAGGCCACGACAGAGCCGCCGTTTACGTGGCGAGAAACACGAGTTCGAGCCATATTCAACAGGTCGCAATCTATCGGAGGCAGAAGAAGAAGAAGACGACACGATGACAGCAACTGTGTGCCACAACATGAGACATCCTTAAGGGTTCTCTGGTGACGATGGCCAAGAACCAAACAAGTGGCTGAAGGTGTATGAACGTACAGCCAAATTTAAGAAATGGGATGACACCGTGTGTTTGGCTAACGTATTTTTCTAGTTGGAGGGCACTGCGAAGCAATGGTGTGAGAACAACGAGGAGAAGTTCACAAGCCGACAAGTATTCCAGGCGGAACTGCGCAAGTATTTCGGCGACACACAGCGACAGAAGTGGAAGGCTGAAGATAAATTAAAGTGCAGGGCAAAGCGTCCAGGAAAAACTACAGCATCGTACGTTCAAGACATCTTGGAGCTGTGTAGAATAGTGGATCCTAGAATAAAGGAGGAAGATACGGTTGCACATTGCACATCTCATGAAGGGTGTTGCTGAGGACATGTATCAAGCCCTATTCCTGAAGGATGTTCCGACAGCAGACAACTTCATAAAATGTTGCCTGTATATCGAGACAACGCATCAAAAAAGAATTACACGCAAGAAGTTTGAACCACTTCCAAACGTCGTATCGATGTCTGTGATGGAGGAAGAAACTGATTTCACATGCGTGCCTTAAATCGGTCAGACGATGTGGAAGGACAATTTAAGGTACTTAATGGATTACTTTGCGAGGAAAACTTTGATCCGCTTGGGAAGAGGTGGCTACCTATGATTCCTAAACACATGCTCTTAGATGTTCTACAGAAATTCCATGAGACACTGCGGCGGTGCGGTTCTTTCCGTCCCTTTACGACGAACCTGCACCTATCTGTGAACATTGTCTCAGCAGATCATCAGTAGGAAAGCGGAGTGAAACCTACTGTACTTCGACGTGAACCAGGCTGATATTAAAGTCACTAATCTACGTTTCGGGAGAAACATGAAATGAAAGGTTGGAAATTTTGTCGTCAATTAATATATTCTGAAACTTAGGTGAACAAATATCCCTGCCAAGCCCGTGCTAGTCTTAACACGGTCACTCACAATACCTTTCACTCACGTTAGCAAGTTTATGGTGATGCATTTCCCGAAAACGTAATAGCTACAAAAATACTGATTGTTTTTGATTGACAATGCTCGCCAAATATTAAGTCTGTCCGTACCAAATGCAGTCACAGTTTTTAGCCACCGACCTGCTCAATACACGACTCGGAATTTATCTCTTTTCCTCACATAATTCACTTAAAAATTCCGAAATTTCTGCACACCCATCGGAATAATTATGCCGTCACTTTACAACACTTTTGATGTATGGAACACTGCTAGATCCGGCAACTTATTATTTCCATCGTAACTACTACTACACACGTCCGAACTGTTTCATGGCTAGGCTCCGACTCTTCTATAGAATACTCTAAATCTTCTCCACCTGCAGAGAAGGGCGCGCGTAGAATATTGCTTTACCATTGGTCAGTTTACTCAACAGCCAATAGCAGAACAAGATTCTCCCGCATCAATCCGCTCTTTTCATCAATAACCAAACGCAAAATAGTAAACCTAACGACTGCACTTTTTACCGACGTAATTATCTAATATGCTGAAGTCTTGCTTATGCATAAAGTTATTTACTATTGTTATTTATACCTGAATTAACTTTCCCTTTACCATAAACTTACTTTACAAATCTATTCTACAAAAATCCCCTTTGTCCACATCCATACTTCTTTGAAATGTTCCCACACAAAAACCCCACTACATTACTCGCTAAACAATTATATTCATATTAACCTTAAACTGCACTCACGCATCATTCATACTGCTAAAACACATTTATGACATTTTAACTACACAAAACGACATAATAACACTTTATCAAAATAATAGAACGGTTTATGAAAAACATTCTATTACTTTAGTGCACTCTAGTGGGCACAATCGAAACTGAATCAGTCCCCTATCCAACATTGTCCTCTATCGGTTGATACATAAACTACGTGCGCGTCCAGTCTCGCGTCACCATCTATTACTCTCCATCTCTGAGACACATCTCCCACTTAACCGCCTCCAAGGCAGGATTGCTATACGGCGCTACGGCTCAACACCTGATGCCGGACATTTAGAATTTATTAAGACATACGATAGGATCCGCAAGAGATTTTCCTGGCCAGGTTTATTTAGGAGTGTCCGTCACTATGTGTCGCACGTCGGGAGTGCCAGAGGAGGAAGGCAGTACCTCAGAAACTACCTTGCCGACTCATACCAATTCCACCAGCTGAAACGCCTTCCCAGCGTGTTGGGATTGACTTCCTTGAACGATCTCCACCGTCTGCTAGTGGCAACAGATGGATTACTGTTTGCGCTGATTATCTGACACGCTATGCCATTACAAAAGCCGAGGTAGCCAAATTAATAGTGGAAGACATTGTATTAAAACACGGTGCCCCAGGGACGGCAATTGCGGATAGATGGAAAGTTTTCCAATCGAATCTTGTGACTGAGATTAACAGTCGGTGCAACATTACTCATCACATGACGACAGTCTACCATCCGCAAACTAACGGGCTTACTGAACGCCTTAATACACGACTGGCCATTAAAATTACTACACCAAGAAGAAATTCAGATGTTAAACGGGTATTCATTCGACAAATATATTATACTAGAACTGACATCTGATCACATTTTCACGCAATTTGGGTGCATAGATCCTGAGAAATCAGTACCCAGAACAACCTCCTCTGGCCGTAATAACAGCCTTGATACGCCTGGGCATTGAGTCAAACAGAGCTTGGATGGCGTGTACAGGTACAGCTGCCCATGCAACTTCAACACGATACCACAGTTCATCAAGAGTAGTGACTGGCGTATTGTGACGAGTCAGTTGTTTGGCCACCATTGACCAGACGTTTTCAGTTGGTGAGAGATCTGGAGAATGTGCTGGCCAGGGCAGCAGTCAACCATTTTCTGTATCCAGAAAGGCCCGTACAGGACCTGCAACATGCGGTCGTGCATTATCCTGCTGAAATGTAGGGTTTCGCAGAGATCGAATGAAGGGTAGAACCACTGGTCGTAACACATCTGAAATGTAACGTCCACTGTTCAAAGAGCGAACAACAGGTGACCGAGACGTGTAACCAACGGCAACCCATACCATCATGCCGGGTGATACGCCAGTATGGCGATGATGAATACACGCTTCCAATGTGCGTTCACCGCGATGGCGCCAAACACGGATGCGACCATCATGATGCTGTAAACAGAACCTGGATTCATCCGAAAAAATGACGTTTTGCAATTCTTACACCCAGGTTCGTCGTTGAGTACACCATCGCCAGCGCTCCTGTCTGTGATGCAGCGTCAAGGATAACAGCAGCCATGGTCTCCGAGCTGATAGTCCATGCTGCTGCATATGTCGCCGAACTGTTCGTGCAGATGGTTGTTGTCTTGGAAACGTCCCCATCTGTTGACTCAGGGAGCGAGACGTGGCTGCACGATCCGTTAAAGCCATGCGGAGAAGATGCCTTTTATCTCGACTGCTAGTGATACGAGGCCATTTGGATCAAGCACGGCGTTCCGTATTACCCTCCTAAACCCACCGATTCCATATTCTGCTTTCAGTCACTGAATCTCGAACAATGCGAGCAGTAATGACGCGATACGATAAACCGCAATCGCGATAGGCTACAATCCGACATTTATCAAAGTCGGAAACGTGATGGTACGCATTTCTTCTCCTTACACGAGGCATCACAACAACGTTTCACCAGGCAACGCCGGTCAACTGCTGTTTGTGTATGAGAAATCATTTGGGAACTTTCCTCGTGTCAGCACGTTATAGGTGTCACCACCGGCGCTAACCTTGTGTGAATGCTCTGAAATGCTAATCATTTTCATATCACAGCATCTTCTTCCTGTCGGTTAAATTTCGCGTCTGTAGCACGTCATCTTCGTGGTGTAGCAATTTTAATGGCCAGTAGTGTAAGATCTTGGCCAACATGCTATCAATGTTCGTCAATGTTGAGCAGAGCAACTGGGATGAGGTGCTACCTTTCGCGACGTTTGCCTACAACACCGCCAAACAAGATATCACAGGATTTATGATATGTTTGCTGGTGCATGGGCGTGAGGCGACGACGGTAATGGACACTGTGTTTCCGTTAAATCCTGACTACGTGGACGACGACTACATCGACCAGGTGTTAACCAGAGCTGAGGAAGCTCGGCAGATAGCTCGACTCCGCACACTGCAGGCTCAAGGAAACGATTGCCGAAGGTATGACGCGAGCCACTGCACTTTTGTCTACCAGCCTGGTGACACCGTCTTGATCTTCACTCCTGTTCGAAGGTTAGTCTCTCTAAGAAGCTCCTCAGGCGCTATTTTTGACATTGTAAGGTTGTAATACAGTTGTCTGATTTTACTTATGAAGTTGAAGATTTCGACACGGACACAAGACGACGCAATATCAGAGATACGGTCCACGTCCTCCGAATGAAGCCCTATAAGGATCCTGCAACTCAGATTAAATTCGAAGATCCAGCGACAGGCTGGAAAGGTGACGAAGAGAGTAGCGGCAAAGGAAGTTCTCAGAAAATCACCGCCAGGGCGAACATCAGTCATCGGCAGTCGGAGTATGCAGGTCCGATGACTCGTTCCCGGAGTAGGTGGACGTAACAATGAGACGCTGTTCGCTTAAGGAGGGAGCAATGTCGCAGAATCCGTGGTGTAGTGGTTACGGTAATAGACTGTTGTATGGAGGGTCGTTAGTTCATAACTCAGCTGAACTGTAGAATTTTGATTTCTATCTTCGTTTCGAGTACATTCTGGAAGTCTCCACGGATTTCAAGAATCATTGTACGGGATGTTCTATACCTGTATATATACCGTATGTGTTCTGGCCGGAGGTGGTCCGCTCCGAGCTCTTGTATGTGCAAGTGCTGAATAAACTTTCGTTAAGTGAAGTTAGTGTTCGTCATTCATCTAGCTTCACCTTCTTTTACGTGACACTATGAAAAAGATACGTAAAGAACTATAGGATTTATACAGCTTATATTGGAAACATGTTAGCGATATTTACACTCATTTAGTTTCAGAGTAATTACATTCTTACTTCAGACATTAATACTGAAATTAAATCCCATATTTTGGGAAACTAGAGAGTATAGTTCAATACTAATTAATGTAGTGGCTAGAAGTTCACATTCCGAAGAATCTTCCTCTTCTGTTGATATGCTCAGGAAGCTAAATCTTTAATTGTAATTTGGGGAATGTTAGTGAACGACAGTAACTGAATGTAGTTATAATTCCTGCAAACTTACAAAAGAGCCCGGGCGGAAACCATTTTGGTCAGTCTGCTGTCAGTTTTAACAGGGAAACATCTATGTCCGAAAATATAGAATAATGTACCACAGACTAGTTTTAGTTCATGTTACAAGTCTGAAAATGAACGCAGTTTATCTAGCTTTCCAGTCTAGGAGTTATTACAAAGACACTGTGACTGTTTTAAATGATTAATTGGACAGTGAGTGTGTAATTTTCGTTGTGGACTGGTCAAACTTCAATAATGATCATCTACTGTGACAACAATCAGTCTGTAAACTTTGTTATTATCTCCAGTTGTTGTTTACTGTGCACATCGTATTACATATTGATACGAATGTTTAATTTCTAGGACAGTGGCAGTGAGTGTTTTAATTATTTGTTTGTCAAAGTATAGAAACTCTTTGCCAAATGCTGCCAGGGAGTAATGTAACGTTCCCTGGCAGCACACACACTATTAATAAACTGAAATGACATTTAATTGTACTATGTACGCCGCTATGAAGCAATTCGTATGTACTGTAATTGTTTAACAAAAAATATTATTTCATTTTGTATAATGGACGTTGGTTATTATTGTAATATTTTCTGTAATAATATTCTCGATGTATTTATGATTGCAATATTTCTATACTCATAATGTAATTACGAAATATGTTAATATATGCTATAAAAAATGTAAATATACCCACAGAGGAAAATAATGTTGTAAGATTACAAAGAGATATGCATAACCAGCAATAGTATAAATAGCACTACATAATGTGCATCCTTTGTCGTCTCCCTCGAGAGCTGAGAGAGAGGAACCTGTGACGTAGCATTATATGAATAAGTAGATTTCTTTTGTCTGTATCTATCTTTAGCCGCCATTAGAGGAGAAATTGCAAAGGTGTGTAATTTTAATTATTGTAATTATTGTAATTTTAATTATTGTTACGGTCTAAATACATTATAATTTATCAAAATTGTGTATTACTAATGTAAATTAGCTTGCCCATGTCATCTATAATATTTCTTTAAAGAATTTTCAGCACTTTTAGCGATTATCGTTGGTGTTGCTGGGCTGTGCCGCGGCCGAACGATTTGCAGCGGCGGCACATTTAAAAAATTGTTCCGCTATAAAATTAACCAAACCCGTAAATCGGGAGCAGGTAAAGTTAGCAGTGAATTACGAAATATTTTTCTTTTATAGCGATTCGGAGGCTGACTGAATTTATTACTGGTTTTACATTTGTGCATTCATAGGCGGATAATTAACGTTGAAGTTGTTGTTAATCTGTTGGTTCTTTCAATTTCTAAAGCAAATAACTTAAACGTATAGTGAAGTGTGTTTTGTCAATGATAATTAAACGTTCAGGTCGGCTTGACAATATTTAACCGTTTTATGCTACCAGAGATAGTCTTGTGTTCCATAGCTAACGACGGGAAAGAGTTCAGTAAATATTTAAGAACCCACTGCATCTAGAAAATATGTGCCAAGGCCGAAATAAGTAAAAATTTAATTTCAATAATTTTCAAACTCATAAATATTGTTAATCAGTTAGTTTGAATTTATCAGCATGAGAGGGTTGCTAAAGTTCACGTAATTTTAAATGTGCTTCATTCTGTCTAAATGAATTTTTATTACCACACGTAAAAAAAAGGGTTCTACAACAAAGTTCGTACTGAAAGAGTAATTAACAAAAATATTTAAAGCCATTTATTCCCCATTTTCATCCATTCATTTTACATAATAAATATATATATATATATATATATATATATATATATATATATATATATATATATATATATATATTTATCAAAAATACCATATGATCATTCCAGTTCATCGTAAACAACACATAAATTTAAAACATTTGTCTTGTTGTCACTTGAAATCGAGAGCAGATCAGCTACTAAATCTGGATCCTGCCCTTTTGTTAAAATAAAACACAAAGAAAATTTTGTCAGCCACAAGACATACACCATGGTGGGTCCTGTGGCTGAGGAAGACGGAGGAAGGATGAGCGCCACAGCCCAATTCTTGGACTGATCAGTCACACCTTGCAGTCCCCCAATTGCTGACACTTTTGCTGCAACTGGGACCTGATCCTGTGCCTCAACAACGCAGTGACAGTGTATAGGGGGTCACTACACATTGTGTCCTATGCAGGGATTCCTGTATGCTCCAATTATAGCCTGGCTTCCTTGTGTTCCCACGTGTTAATGAACTAGACCTGCAATTGTTCGTATAGCTACCGTATTTGTATTCAAACTGCAAGGTTAAACTTAATAATAGGTTATTAATACTTGTAAACTCTATAAATATTAACTGCTTTCCGCGTGAATCATTTTCACTTGCGAAGTGTAGACTGTTCATTGACTGATCGTCGCTGCCCAAGATGGCCAGGAGAGGCCGAGGGGACAAAGGACAAGGATGCTAATTTGATGCCTCATTTAGCCAAAGAATTGTGGAGACTACGGGTGGATACAAACTGGATGGAAAGATAATGAGTAGTTTCTCCGCCAAGACATTCCCTAGAAGATTCAAAGACAGTCTACGACCAGTAATAGGTCTGTCTATTCCCTTCTATTGAAGCATGATCGTTGTGTAAAGAAAAAGTGGCTCTCGAATTTTGAAAGCTCCCTTCCCCTTTGAGCACTTCATTAAAAGTAGGAAAATGAACTACTGTAATATTGAATCCATATATATACAGGGTGAGTCACCTGACATTACCGCTGGATATATTTCGTAAACCACATCAAATACTGAACAATCGATTCCACTGACCGAACGTGAGGAGAGGGGCTAGTGTAATTGGTTACTACAAACCATACAAAAATGCACGGAAGTATGTTTTTTAACACAAACCTACGTTTTTTTAAATGGAACCCGTTAGTTCTGTTAGCACATCTGAACATATAAACAAATACGTAATGAGTGCCGTTTGTTGCATTGTAAAATGTTAATTACATCTGGAGATATTGTAACCTAATGTTGACGCTTGAGTACCACTCCTCCGCTGTTCGATCGTGTGTATCGGAGAGCACCGAATTACGTAGGGATCCAAAGGGAACGGTGATGGTCCTTAGGTACAGAAGAGACTGGAACAGCACATGACGTCCACATGCTAACATCTTTTCATTGGTCTTTTTCACTGACGCACATGTACATTACCATGAAGGGTGAGGTACACGTACACACGTGGTTTCCGTTTTCAATTACGGAGTGGAATAGAGTGTGTCCCGACACGTCAGGTCAATAGATGTTCAATGTGGTGGCCATCATTTGCTGCACACAATTGCAATCTCTGGCGTAATGAATGTCGTACACGCCGCAGTATATCTTGTGTAATGTCGCCGCAGGCTGTAACAATACGTTGTTTCATATCCTCTGGGCTTGTAGGCACATCACGGTACACATTCTCCTTTAACGTACCCCACAGAAAGAAGTCCAGAGGTGTAAGATCAGGAGAACGGGCTGGCCAATTTATGCGTCCTCCACGTCCTACGAAACGCCCGTCGAACACCCTGTCAAGGGTCAGCCTAGTGTTAATTGCGGAATGTACAGGTGCACCATCATGCTGATACCACATACGTCGACGCGTTTCCAGTGGGACACTTTCGAGCAACGTTGGCAGATCATTCTGTAGAAACGCGATGTATGTTGCAGCTGTTTGGGCCCCTGCAATGAAGTGAGGACAATGTTTCAAGCGTCAACTTTAGGTTACAATATCTCCGGATGTAATTAATATTTTACAATACAACACACGGCACTGATTACGTATTTATTTATATGTTCAGATGTGCTAGCAAAACTAACGTGGCTCAATTTTTTTAAAAAAAACGTAGGTTTGTGTTAAAAAACATACTTCCGTGCATTTTTGTATGGTTTGTATTGAACAATTACACTAGCCCCTCTCCTCACGTTCGGTCTGTCGAATCGGTTCGTCAGTATTTGATGTGGTTTACGAAATATATCCAGCGGTAACGGTAGGTGACTCACCCTGTATATATAAATGGATATACATACACACTCATGTGCTTAAGTACTTATGTTCCACATCTCCACCTAAACCGTTGGACTGATTTCAACCACACCTGGTACACATTGCTCTCACCGTCTGGAAACAATCGTTGAGTGTGTAAGAACTAGGCACCTATCAAAGGAGCTTGGTAAGAAGTGAAAGATCTAATTTATCCAGTATTTGAGAGTGAGAGTACTTAGTGATATGCGACAAATTTTACAATCATTTACAACCATTATGAAACAGTTGCTGACAACCACCACGAAATGATGAAAGGAAAAAGGTTTCTCGCTTACTACGCTTTCGCTATTGATGCTGTGAAACTGCCGCATAAGACCTGACGTTTTACTTTATAATTTATTTACTACTAACTGTATTGTTGACACATCTTGCAGACAGTATTCACATATACCAATACATGTACATGCGAAATTGTACCATAGTGCGACATGTGGTTCAGGAGATATGATGTCGTAAGCACTGAGACACGTGAAACACCGCCGCATCGTGCTTTATATTTAAATTTATTACTTCTCTGCTACTAGCTCTATTGGCTAACGAATTCGCAAACAGTAACCACATATGCCAATCAATGTAGCAGCGAAGTAAGATAGTTGTACGACACAGGAGATATAAGGTGATGAGTACTGGGTGGCGTGATATCCTGTTACATCCCGCATGACGTTTTAATTTATTAGTCTTTACCACTAACTCTAGTAGCAACGTATTTCCCAGACAGCATCTCAATACACCATCGAATGTACCTGCAAAACTGGATCACTGTGCGACACATTCTTCAGGAGACATGATGTAACAGAAATGAGCTGCGTGAAAACGAAACGTGAAGACGAAATTCGGTACAGATACAAGTGAAACTAGAGTACAAATATGTAAAGAATATGTTAAATATACGTGACATGAGTCCTCTTGGAAGGCTGCAAGTAAAAAGCTCCTCCCAATCCCCCAGATAGACTTCTTGGATATGGAAGGAAATAGTGTGGTGGAGGAAGAGATGGACAGAGACTGGGAGGAAATGAGGATACAAACACTGATATTTGGGAGCAGCAGATGGACACACAATGATAAGGTGATGGAAATGGGCAGAGGGAGGCAAGAGGAGGAGGAGGACAGAGAGAGGGGGAGCAAAAGATAGAGTGAGGGAGGCAAGAGGAAGAGATGAAGAGAGAGATGACAGAAGAGAATATGGACAGAGAAGGGAAAGAGGAAGAGATGAACAGAGAGAAGGGGAGTAGGAAACAAACACAGAAAGGAAAGAAGAGATGACCAGAGAGGTACAGAAGGAGGACATGAACAGAGAGAGGGTGAGGAGGAGATGTACTGAGACATGGGGACGTGGAGATAAAGGGACTGAGGAGGAGATATAGAGGCAGGAGAAAATGGCCTCAGAGGTGGGGATGATATGGACAGAGGGGGTTGTCAGATCGACAGAGGGGGCACGAGCAGATGGACTGTCAAGATTAGCGTGGAGGAGATGGGCAGAAAGAGGGTGGGGGATGAAGGGGTGTTAGACAGAGTATGTGGGGTATAGGAGTTGGACAGAGAGAGTAAGAGAAGGAGATAGACAAAGAGAAGGGGGGGGGGCGGAGATATATAAAGGCAGGTGGAAGGGGAAGATTTGTTAACAGAATAAATAACAGGTGATCAAAAAGTCAGTATAAATTCGAAAACTGAATAAATCACGGAATAATGTAGATAGAGAGGTACAAATTGACACACATGCTTGAAATGACATGGAATTTTATTAGAACCAAAGAAATACAAACGTCCTAAAATTGGCCGAACAGATGGCGCTTCATCTGATCAGAATAGCAATAATTAACATAACAAAGTAAGACAAAGCAAAGATGATGTTCTTTACAGGAAATGCTCAATATGTCCATCATCATTCCTCAACAATAGCTGTAGTCGAGGAATAATGTTGTGAACAGCAGTGTAAAGCATGTCCGGAGTTATGGTGAGGTATTGGCGTCGGATGTTGTCTTTCAGCATCCCTAGAGATGTCGGTTGATCACGATACAATTTCGACTTCAGATAGCCCCAAAGCCAGTAATCGCACGGACTGAGGTCTGGGGACCTGGGAGGCCAAGCATGACGAAAGTGGCGGCTGAGAACACGATCATCACCAAACGACGCGCGCAAGAGATGTTTTCACGCGTCTAGCAATATGGGGTGGAGCGCCATCCTGCATAATCATCGTACGTTCCAGCAGGTGTTTATCAGCCAGGCTGGGGATGATGCGATTCTATAACATTTCGGCGTACCTCTCACCCGTCACGGTAGCTGTTTTGCTGTCCAGAACCATCTGTCGGACATTTTGTGAACTTTGTTTTTGTTCTAATAAAACCCCATGTCAATCCAAGCACGTGTGTCAATTTTTATATCTCTGTCTACATTATGCCGTGGTTTATTAGGTTTTCAAATTTACACTGACTTTTTGATCACCCTGTGTGTACCCCAGAAACTACGAGTACTCAGATAGTGTAAAAGATAAATTTAAAACAAATATGCATGTCAATCAGTTATATTTCCTCCCACGATGCGTTTCGATTGCTTAAGTTCTCATCTTCAAGTCGATGAAAGGACTAATTACATTCGGTTTTGGTGGCTGTAGCCAGTCGTCTGTACTGAATTTCTTTTCGCTACGAACAGGGTGTAGTTTGCATTTGGTATCGTAATGCACAACTGCAATAATACATTTTGAACACTCATAAAGCACGTACTACTTTTCTAGCAAAAAGAGGCATGAGGTGCGTTACAATTACACACTTTGATCACTCTGTGGCACAAAACCTGGAAACGGGAGCACAAACAGTCCCGAGGTTATACAGGTATAGAAATACAGTGCATTGTAAGTTAAGTAAAAAAGGGAGCTTAAGATGGCGGCCACTGAGTGGCGTGCGTTTCTTCGGCTCGCGAGTTTTTCCGCTTACTGAAGGTGTTACAGAGCAGTGCGGCAGTCCACAACGTGAGCATCCGAGTAAACAAGTGTTACTTGCCGTGGTGTATTGTTCTCCGTTGATTACCACAAGTGATAAGTGATAAGTGAATGAAAAATGGGAAGAGCACGAGCAAGCGGCAGCAGGCTAGGCTACAGGGGCGCAGGCAGCGCGGGCGCCCGGTCTCCGGCGGCAGGTGAGGCCTCGCTTCCCGACATCGGGAAGCTCGTCCGGTCCCAGGTGAGTGCGGCGCTGCACAGTAAAGACACGCTAGACGGAATCGTGCAATCCATAACGGACTCTGTGACGGCCTCGGACGTGGACAAACTGCAAGAGTCTGTCGGGCGCAACAGCGCCGAAATCCAGTCTCTTAGAAAGTCCCTGGCCGCACAAGAGAGAAAAGCCGCCGACCTAGAAGCTAAACTGTCTGCGGCCACCAATGAAATTGAACAGTATTAGCGAAGGTACAGCTTGCGCATGTTCGGGGTCGCCAGAAACGATAGTGAAAACACCGACGACCTGGTCACTAACCTAGTGCGTGAGACAGTTGGCGTGGAGGTCGACTGAAGCCACGTGTTGGGCGCTGGATACCAGGTGCCATGAAACCCAGGCCCATAATAATTAAATTTGTGTCCTACCGGAAAAGAGCTGAAGTGTTTGCTCAGAAAAGAAAACTACCAAGAGTGGGGTCCCCCTGAGGGAAGTTCTGACGCACAAAAGACTAAAAGCTTTGAACGCTGCGATCACACGGTTCAGCCTTCAAAATGTATGGACCCACAATGGCGGGATCATAGTCAAGATGGAAGGAGAGAGGAAAACGGTGACGAACATGTTCGAACTGAAAGACTGAGCGAAATCTTGCGAGACACAAAGTCTCATATTGTACTCTGTCTAATATAAGTTAATTTTTAATTTTTTTCATTTTTAACGTAAATATTACTTCGTTATTTCTCTAAGTACCATAAGTACTCTGTTTAAAGTAAGTCAGTTCTTTCACATAAATATTGCTTCTTTATTTCTCTATCGTAGGTGCTCAAGTACATTCATATCGTCAGTCAAACAGGAATTAACATTCTCCATTAGCAGGAATCTCCTTAAATCCGCCTTTCTATATCTATTATTTTCATCCTCGTCACTACCACTACTACTACTATTATCTTTTTCGTAACCACTACTGCCACTTTCCATCTTTCTTTTCGCTCCCTTCTCCGATACTTCGAGCCTGTTTTTCACCTTTAGCCCACATATGCTTGAGTCAGCCATGACCTTGGGCACACCTGCAAATATGCCTTCCCCCCCGAATTCCAGCTTTTGGCCCTCTTCCGGGCAGCAGGTAAACGGAGCGCGCTCGGTCCTACAGGCGGCCACAGTGGGACGGACCGGTTCCGGCGGCGGGCTCTTTTGTGGCCCACGCGAACGCGCAGTCGCTAACGGCTCACTTCGACGAGTTCTGTGACCTGTTCTGCCAGTCGCTGTTCCATATTATCCTCGTCTCTGAAACTTGGTTGAAACCAAACATTTCTTCCGACGCTATCCGAATCACTGGTTACTCTCTCCCAAGGGCAGATCGTGAAACACGACGCGGGGTTGGTGTGAGTGCCTATGTTCGCTCTGATCAGAAAACCTATGATACTATGCACATCGGATGCAAAGGGCGAAGGAGAAGTAGAGATCTTGTTTTTCGAAATAAATACATCAAATCAGAAACTGCTAACTGGAGTAATCTATAAACCTCCAAACGTCGGTGCTATGTCCTCCTTTCAGTCTGCCCTGTCCTCGTTCGTGTCACAGTATGAACACATAATCGTTATGGGCGACACAAACATTGACTTAAGGTTAAAATCTCCCTCTGTAGAAAAACTAAGGAAACTGTTCCTCTCCAGTGATATAACACCGCTGGACCCAACTGATCACACGCCACACAGCCATACACTCATAGATATAATAGCAACAAAGCGACCAGATAAAATAATTCGCCTTAATCAAACATCCGCTTCGGGACTCTCTGCTCATGATGTGATATTCTTAAATTACTCAATGCATACTACCAAAGAAAAATCTCACCTAGTAACCTGCAGAAACCTAAAAAATGTTAACCATGACGCTCTTCAGTAGGATTGCTCAGACTCCCTTGGCATGATATAAGCAATTAACCGACTTTAGATGGAAAAATTCGGGAATTATGTCGCAAAATTATTGCACTGTATGACAAACATGTTCCTCAGCGCAGTGTCAAGGTAAAGAGAGCTCCCGCTCCGTGACTCAACACTGAATTACGCCAGTTAACGAATAAAAGTGATGCTGCAAATAGAGCCTTCAAGCATAACCCAACTCACGAGGCGTATGGAGCTTACAGGGAACTCCGAAACAGAACCAAGCAAAGCAAGAGGAATGCCAAAATCTGGCATGCCCGCTTTGTCGTATGCGGCATATCGAAACCTGCTGCACTGTGGAAAAAGCTGCGCAGTTTCGGTATAGGGAAGCGAATATCTGACGCTGTGTTTCAAGCGTCTGCAGAAGAATTAAACGATTTCTTCTCAACAGTCGTGAACTGTCACGCAGCGACAAATCACCAGCCCCAAGACATCAGTCCCTCGAGGGACAAGTTTTTCTTAAAACATGTCTCTTGAGGAACAGTACACAAGGCAATTATGAGAATCTCTTCCGAGGCAGTAGGAAATGATGGAGTGAGCATTGGCAGGATTAAGAACGTTGTAGACACTATTATTCCAGTTACCACTGACACCTTCAACCTGTCTCTTGTCAGTAGTACATATCGTACTGAGTGGAAGCAAAGTTTAATTCAACCTATACCCAAGACTGACAACCGAAAGTCGCAAGGTCGATCAGCATACTACCTGCAATATCTAAAGTTCCAAAATACATTGTCCATGAGCAGCTGACGGATTACCTCAAAACTCATAACACCCATCATAAATAACAGTCAGGCTTCCGAAAGCACCATAGTACAGAAACTGCATTAATAAAAGTAACTGATGACATTAAACATGCTATTGACAGACAAAAAGCTACCATCGTAACACTGCTTCACTTTAGCAAGGCTTTTGATACAGCTGACTTTGATATATTACTAATTAAAATGAAACAGCTGAATTTCTCAAACAGCGCAATACACTGGTTTGACAGCTACCTCAAAAGCAGAAGTCAACACGTCATTTGTGGGTCGGAGAAGTCATCATGGAAAAACGTGTGCTCTGGAGTTCCCCAAGGCTCAAATACTCCTCAATGGTACCCAACTACCATACCAAAAAACAGTAAAAGACCTTGGAATAATCTTGGATGAACACCTAAACTGGGAAGAACAAACAGTCACTACTTGCCGGAAATCGCTCTCCTCCCTACATGCAATCCAAAAATTTAGAAAAATATTTCCAACCCATGTTAAACAAAAATTAGTCCAAACACTAGTCTTGCATAATCTTCACTACTGTGATGTAGTTCAACACAGTTCAAATAGTGAAAATTCGAGGTGCCTCGAGCTAGTGATGAACGCTTGCGTTAGATAAGTGTGCAATATACGGTTGTATGATCATATCAGTCCTTCATACTCCCAGCTAGGTTGGATACGCCAACATAAGGCACGCGATCTTCACACGATGTGCTTACTTCATCGATTTCTTAGTCACTGGTGCCCCCAATTTTATCTTCTCACATTAAACACCTATCAACATTCCACAACCGACAACACCAGACCGGATACGTTTAGCATCTTGGCTGTACCTTTACATAACACAAAATCTTTCTCCGTGTCATTCTCCATCTCAGCCACACGACTATGGAACACATTCCTCTGTGAACTGGGTCTTATCCAGAACCACTCAACATTCAAGAGGGAACTCAGAACTTACATATTAGGGACGGTGTAGCCACCATAGTTGTGCCCCTCTCATCTCTTTCTTTCTCCTCTCCATCATAGCTTCAAATTGTACCATTCTATTTCTCTTCCTCTAACCTAGCTACCTCTTCTATATCTCTTTCACCCCACTCTATCGTCTTATGTCTCTGCTCGATGTGAATAACTCACAAGCTGCAAGAACATAACGAGAAAATTCCCAAATAGCAATATGACTGACATTCATAAAAGAAAAATATGTTTACTTTCATGTAATAGTCATTACTATCGTTATTATTATCATTGGTTGTTATAATTATCCTTGCACTACTGTTATAATCTCAATTTTTTTCTTTAACATTAATAATGTGTAACACGTGGTATGTCCATAATGTTCTGTACAAACTGAAATTCGTTCAATCTGAGTATGCCTGCTTAGGTGTAAGAGAGGTCCTGAAGGCCTTAATCTTGCCAGGTAAAATAAATGCATAAATAAATAAATAAAGAGCAATACAAGCTCACATAGCGGATCGAAGATAATACACATCTAATGTGCACAACCATTTGCTTAAAAATATCATTATTGCGAAAGAAAAGTAGGTGACACAGGTAACTATTTTTATTTATTTGTTATGTCATAAACTGTCGTATTTTCCACACCAGTCCACTAAGAACGACAGAAGGTAAGGGATGCAGAGCTCGTACGTATGCAACAACAGAAGGTATTCCTGTGTGTGACAGCACGCCTCTCAGCTGTTACCGCTCCGTACCCTCCATATTCAGATATGACGAGAGCTGAACCAAATTGCAACCTGTCACAGACACTGATTAATGTACTAACGGGCGAGAAACTGCTTCCGTGACCATTTTCCTTACAGATAATGCTTCGAATAGTAACCTGATAGCCGAGTGTGTAGGAGAAAGGGCCCTGAACTGTGTAAAGTTGTAGCACTCTGGTGAAAGATCGCATCCCTTACGTTTTTATGGTGGAATTAACATCTAAATCCGTATGTAAAATGAAGAACACACCGCCTTCAGTCACAAGTTGCGTTTATTTACTGCACTATGCATTTCGAGCCCTGGAGGCTCATCCTCAGGTGCTTTTTAGTGATTTACATCGGGTTGTTTTAGTTGTTTGCCTGTTGATATTACAATTTTGTGTTACAACATGGTATATCGTAGATATAAGTTTAACATTTAACTTACAGTTTAACATTGTATGATGTTTGCTTCTGTTATGTAGTTGGTATACACAATATACATCTTTAATTTTGCAGTACATACTGGGATATATACATAGTCACACACTTTTTCGCACATTGTAGTAGCATAACGTAAACACGGCGAAGAGTCTCGTTCATACAGACGTTCTACTTATAAATATAATCGATTTTCTTGTTTCACAGAAGATAATTTGATACAGTATTATTAGTACACATGTATTTCCACATCTGTCAACACCTGCTTTCTCTGGGATTGGAATTATTATATTCTTCTTTAAGTCTGAGGGTATCTCGCCTGTCTCATACATCTCGCTCACCAGTTGGTAGAGTTTTGTTAGGCCTGACTCTCCCAAGGCTGTCAGTAGTTCTAATGGAATGTTGTCTACTCCCGGGGCCTTGTTTCGACTTAGGTCCTTCAGTACTCTGTCAAACTCTTCTCGTGGTATCATATCTCCTGTTTCATCTTCATCTACATTCTCTTCCATTTCTATTATATTATCCTCAAGAACATCGCCCTTGTATAGACCGTCTATATACTCCTTTCATCTTTCTGCTTTCCCTTCTTTGCTTAGAACTGGGTTACCATCTGAGGTCTTGATATTCATGCAACTGGTTCTCTTTTCTCGAAAGGTCTCTTTAATTTTCCTGCAGGCAGTATGTATCTTATCCCTAGTGATATGCTCCTCTACATCCTTACATTTGTCCTCTAGCCATCCCTGCTTAGCCATTTTGCACTTCCTGTCGATCTAATTCTTGAGACGTTTGCCTGCTTCATTTACTGCATTTTTGTATTTTCTCCTTTCATCAATTAAATTCAATATCTCTTCTGTTACCCAAGGATTTCCACTAGCCCTCGTCTTTTTACGTACTTGATCCTCTGCTACCTCCACTATTTCATCCCTCAAAGCTACCCATTCTTCTTCCACTGTACTTCTTTCCCCCATTCTTGTCAATCGTTCCCTAATGCTCTCCCTGAAGCTCTCTACAACCTCTGCTTCTTTCAGTTTATACAGGTCCACATATCCTCAAATGCCCACCTTTTTGTAGTTTCTTCAGTTTTAATCTACAGTTCATCACCAGTAGATTGTGGTCAGAGTCCACATCTGTCCCTAGAAATGTCTTACAGTTAAACACCAGGTCCCTGAATCTCTGTCTTATTATTATATAACCTATCTGAGACTTTCCAGTATCTCCAGGCTGCTTCAATGTATACAACCTTCTTTTATGATTCCTGAAAAGAGTGTTAGCTGTGATTAAGTTATGCTCTGTGCAAAATTCTACCAGGTGGCTTCCTCTTTCATTCCTTAATCCCATTCCATATTAACCTACTACGTTTCCTTCTCTTCCTTTTCCTGCTATAAAGTTCCAGTCACCCATGACAATTAAATATTCGTCTCCCTTCACTACCTGAATAATTTCTTTTATCTCATCATACATTTCATCAATCTCTTCGTCATCTGTGGAGCTAGTTGTCATATAAACTTGTACTACCGTGGTAGGTATGGGCTTCGTATCTATCTTGGCCACAATTATGCGTTCACTATGCAGTTTGTAGTAGCTTACCCGCATTCCTATTTTCCTATTCATTATTTAACCAACTCCTGCATAACCCCTGTTTGAGTTTGTGTTTATAACCCTGTAGTCACCTGACCAGAGGTGGCTCATATGGCTCTGAGCACTATGCGACTTAACTTCTGAGGTCATCAGTCGCCTAGAATTTAGAACTAATTAAACCTAACTAACCTAAGGACATCACACACATCCATGCCCGAGGCAGGATTCGAACCTGCGACCGTAACGGTCACGCGGTTCCAGACTCAAGCGCCTTTAACCGCACGGCCACACCGTCCGGCTGACCAGAGGTCTTGTTCCTCCTGCTACTGAACTTCACTAATTCCCACTATATCTAACTTTAACCTATTCATTTCCCTTTTTAAATTTTCTAACCTACTTGCCCGATTAAAAGATCTGACATTTCACGCTCCGATCCATAGAACGTCAGTTTTCTTTCTCCTCATAACAATGACCTCCTGAGTAGCCCTCGCCCAGAGATCCGAATGGGGGACTATTTCACCTCCGGAATATGTCACCCAAGAGGACGGCATCATCATTTAACCATACTGTAGCTGTAGTTTCCCCTTGCTTTCAGCCGTTCGCAGTACCAGCGCAGCAAGGCCATTTTGGTTAGTGTTACAAGGCCACATCAGTCAATCAACCAGACTGTTGCCCCTGCAACTACTGAAAAGGATGCTGCCCCTCCTCAGGTACCACATGTTTGTCTGGCCTCTCAACAGATACCCCTCCATTGGAGTTGCACCTACGGTATGGCTATCTGTATCGCTGAGGCACGCAAGCCTCCCCACCAATGGCTAAGTCCGTGGTTCATGGGGAAGGAACCTTGTCAGCATTATTGCATAGTTTACTCTGGTAAGCCTTCTGCACATTTTCTTACCTTCTTTATCAACGCACTTGTATCAACCAGGAAGTATTGAGAATATACAACATACCCAGCTCCTTTCGAGCTGAATGATATTGCAGTTAATTTATTATTGTCACACTGGGATGAGACGCGCTTTTTAGTTAATGGGAACCACATACCAAAATTAAAAAATTTTATTTAACGAAAACAATTAGACTGAAGCAAAGTAATATTAACATAACTTGTAACACGCCTGGGGGTACAAATGGGGGTGTGGGACCCTTAAACTTTTTTCTCGTTTCGTGACCGTGCTCCCTGTCCACACCACGTACCTGGTAATCCCGCTGCGTTTGTACTGTTCTGCTCCACACTGCTGTTAGCTTGCCTACAATTATCTATCCAAATATGCAAGCGTATTTAGGGGAGCCACTCAACGTTAGAACACAACACTGCCCTATGTCTGGTATGAACATCTATATTCTGAGACGATATGGAAGCCACAGGTTGCACTGTTTACACTCTAAATCGTAAATGTTTATCCCAATTAACAATCTTGATGATTAACAGTCAAAAATAAAATTCAGACGAGCGTACGCTTAACCAAAACGACGCCGGTGATTGTTGATGATGCGGAATCCGAATGATTGAACGAAAGTTCTTACGCTCGTCACACATACAGATACCTGGTAATAGTCCTCCTTGTCACTAGTAATGATATAACACTGTTCGTAAAGTTAATTTTTCAGTTCTCAGTTCTCACCGTCGCGGCGCGGCTGACTGTTGATAATGCGGAAACGCGATGATCGAACGCACGTCCTCACGCTCGCTACAAGACACTGGCACTTGACTGCACTCTTATATGGTAACTAATTTTTACTGATTCACATTGGTTCATTGTGTGAGACCGAACACGGCGCGGATGATCGATGCTGAGTGACACGCAACGAGAGGATACACAAATACGTTATCGGCGGCACTGCTCATTTTTAATTACAAAAAAATGGCTCTGAGTACTATGGGACTCAACTGCTGTGGTCATAAGTCCCCTAGAACTTAGAACTACTTAAACCTAACTAACCTAAGGACAGCACACAACACCCAGCCATCACGAGGTAGAGAAAATCCCTGACCCCGCCGGGAATCGAACCCGGGAACCCGGGCGTGGGAAGCGAGAACGCTACCGCACGACCACGAGATGCGGGCTTTTAATTACATCTTGATGCACTTTCCTCTGAATTACTTCCATATTTATTAATCACTTTACTGTAACAGCACTTCTAGCAACACTTCAACCTGAATACCAAAAAAGCCTCTCACATGCACAGCTACACACTACACAACATAACAGTACCGTGTCCCGCAGTCGACTCCCAGACGCGGCTGCCCGCAAAGATAGTCCACAACGAAGCCAGCGATATGACAATACGCTTATAAACTGAGTCCATAGAATCTCTCTCTACTCACAGAAAGGTTGATATGACAAATTTGATGTACTGCCACTGGCTTCTTAATTTTCATGTATCCCAGCTGTAGTGTTCTGAGGTGTTCAGCCTGTCTGATACACGGTAAACCGAGAAAATTATATAGCAACTCTGATTATGCACATCCGAAAGTCTGAAAGACTTCCCAAGGACTTTATGCCCAAAATATAATTTGTGTACTCAGCCTTCTTGTCGGACTGTTCCGCTTCCTGGCTGCTTCCTGTATCTTCTGGAGTTCCTGTTCCATTATATTTTTGTGTTGTTTCTGTATTTTTGTATTTTTGGCGGAAAGTAAAAAAAAATTCTCCAAATAAGTGTTTTGGCTCATGGTTCCTCGATAGAGTGACTGGAGCCAGCGTTGCAATATCAAACGGCACATCATGCATCACATATTGGAAACTCCGTACGAAGAATCCAAGAAGTGTGCTGTTTTATACAGCAGATCCTATAGAACTTCTGTAGGTGTGTGTGAGTGACACGAATTTCGAAGCGTCTCCACAACCACCATTATGTAACAAAATCCTCTTTGAGTTTGTGGGATGTGTCCCATCAAATCCTTTGCCTCTAATTGTTTCAGTTTCTGGATCACGATGAGGTACAATGGTTCCTGCATTGCCAATGTGTATTGATTTGCTTTCTGGCAGGACTTGCAGTGAGCCAAGACTCTCGTAATTCTCCTCTCGATTTGTTGACGTAACAGAGTGTCTGTAGCTGTAAGAAGCTCTTTCTGGGTTGAAACTGCGCGTAACTCAGACGTGTATGCCGTAAGACTTTGTTAATTAGTTCCTCAGATACAAACAACGGTATCAATGACTCTGCTGCACTGTTCTGGTGGAACTCAGTTCCCTTACACAACAGGTAAATCCATCAACTCGCTGCTTGGTACCGCTGTTTTCATCTCCTTTTCAGTGCTGGAAGCGCCTGGCTCTTGTCTTCTCTTTCTCTCGATCTCATTCATGTCCTTATACAATTTCCAAATTTCACTTTGCATGTGGAGAATAAACTGAAGTGGTTGTGCCTCATACCATCAATCAATCCGACATGTGAACATGACAACACATCCACAATTATATTGGTCTTTCCTGGTACTTATATGATGGTGAAATCAATTTTCCGGACGTTAAATACCCATCTCGTTAATCTCTTGTGCATTAATCTTACAGTTAATAGGAACTCAAGTGTCTCGTGGTCTGCGAATATTCTTACCTTTCTGTCAAACAAGGAAAACCTGAATGTTAGAAACATGGAACAACAGCCAGAGCTTCCGATCAGTGACAGAACTGTTCTTTTCACATTTTGATAAAATACGTAAATTTCCTGTGGACTAGATTTCTATTCTTTCCATATTGTTGAAATGTGATGACTTTGTACACCGTATAGGCAATGTCTGTGGCCATACAGAATTCCTCTGATAAACTGGAGTGCAAAAATTACGGCACTCGTAACAAAGCCGACTTTAAGGACTAAAATTCTTGTTCTGCCACAGTGTCCCAAGACCATATAGACTTCCTGCCAGTAAGTTGACAAAGTCGCGCTGCTGCTGATGTAGTCATCTTTATAAATCTCTTTTAGAAATTAAGAATCCACAGGAATCTTTTAAGGTGATTTTTCGTTGTTGATCTCGCCAGTTAATCAATAGCCACTGTGTTTTCCGGATTCGGAGATACTCCTTTATGTACTAATGTGTCGAAGAAATATGACTCCGAGAATTCGAAAAAAATAATTTATTGATGTACGCTCTCACACCGTGCTCTTTGAAATCTGTAGGACGTGGCTCATGGTTTTATTATGGTCCTTCCAAGGCACTTCTGTTATGAAGAGGTAATTCACATAACTGGTGACGTGCTGCTTAAGGGAATATTTCCGAATACTGCACAGCTCTCTTATAAAGGCAGATAAAGGTACTTTTAACCAAAAAGGTAGGTGCTTGAACAGATAGCATCTAGCGCACGCCAGAAACGCCGCGTACTTCCGACAGTCTAGGTTTAGTGATAATTGCCAGAATCTGGAGTGCAAATCAGTTGACGTAAATACCGTCACGTCATGAACATTTTGTAGAACTTCTTGTAATTTCTCTGTTCTCTCCGTCTCTGATGCGGTTGCGGTGTTTATCTGAAGTGAGTTTAAGACAAGTGGTACAGACCCATCTTACGTCTGCACCATTCTGAGTGAGGTAATGTTTGTTGATGTTTCAGGCTGAATTATGTCATCGTCTCACAGTCTGCGAATCTCAAGGACCACTCTGTATCTGTACACTATCGGAACTGGATATGGTGATACAAAGAATTTCATGTGCTCTCGTATCCTGAATGTGTACTCAAAGTTCTTTCTGGTGCCAGTTTACAGCAGTGTTTTGTAGTGCCTCTTTCTCTTTTCCTGAAATGTACCGGACTTTCTGTACATTTTCTTCAATTGCATCCTTCACATCTTCCCTCATCTGTTTCTCGTTGTGGTCGTATACTTCTCGATTGTAGCATCACTTCTTTGTCATCTTTTCTGTCGGCATAACTCGGCTTAAGACAAGTTTCATGCTCTTCAGATCGTATGTGAGTGAAAGCATCCCATTGTAGCATAGCCGTACTGACCAGACCCCTACCGAGATCTATGTAATATTGCTTGAAGCTAATTCAGGAACCCCCGGACCAGATTCACCACGACCAACAGATGTGTTACAAGCGTATATCCTTGACATCTGAATACTGTGCGAGTTTGGCGTTGTACATCCTTATGTTTTCCTATTAGCACATCTCATATTCTTGAGTGACAGACCCGGCCAACAAGGAGTTTGTGATATGCCGATTCTGATATGGCTGTCACGTGGTTACTGTTGTCCAAAATGGCCTTCACCCTAATATTCCTGGTGTAACCTTTACAGTGGAGTGCAAATCCTGTCTTGCGAGTTTCTCTTTCTCTTACGAAAGTAGCTTGCCTATGTCTTCATGTTCAAACAAGTTCATATGGCTCGTTGCGATTACTGATGAGAGTGTTTTCCTGCCCCACGACCAGTTGTTGAGCGTTGTGTAATGGTTTCCCATTATGGTGTTTGTTCGACAGATTTGGAGGCTGCACCTCTACGATTTCGGCCTGCTAATGTTTCTCATCCGTTTCTTGCCAGTTTCACTCAAAATGCCAACTGTTATTACCCCAATCAAAATTATTCTAGATGCTTCTTTTCTCTGATGGTAGCACTTTAGCCTGTGGTCGGCTATAGCACTATCCTCCTGATGTTGCACTCCTACTGTTATTCCTCCTATCGTTGTTTGTATTTGACAGGTCGTGGAACTTTCCATCATGATTCATCCCCTTCTCTCTTGCGTTCTGCGCTTCATAGGTGAGCTCTAGCTCTCGGAGAATGCTTTTGAATGCCTCTCTCTTATATCTGCACCCACTCACAAGAACCTGTAGATAGGTGAATGGTCACTTCTTTTAGGAGAAACGGATTATTTCGCTTGAGCTACATGGCCCGTCCACGAACTGATGCTTTTTTATTACTAATTCCAAGAGTTTCACAAGGGTCCTAAATTCCTGTTTCATTCGATTCTGAATGTCATGTGACCTTTAGCTGGTGAGGGAACTATCTCTGATCTCCTTTTGTGATCTAAAAGTGGTCGCATTACATCGCATTTTCTTGTCTATCGAACCACCCATGTTTTAGAAATAATCTCCGCTCTGTAACTGAATAGTCAAGAAGGTGACGTCGAGCTATGAAATTGAGCAATTCGAGACTTTGGATGCTGTTTGTTGCCACTTAATCGATAGCTCTGGAAATTCTGAACGAAAATAAAATGCTGTACTACTTATTTCCCTTGCTTCCGAAATGCGTATTTCTTCCATAAGGTGGGTGGCCCCATTACGCTTGTTACTGCCACTTCTTCGGACACTATCTTCATCACTAATGTGTGAGACAGGTATCTATAGGGGCTCTCTAAGTCGCAGCATGTGACGCACTCGCTTGTGATGATGTGCAGCGGCTGGTCAACATAGTGTTGATTGTACTGTATGTAAAGGTTCTGTTACTACCGAATGCAATCTGTCCCTACTCACTTCCTGCTCTACTCGTTTTAAACTATCATTGTCCTCGTTCAACTTCTTCGCAGAGCGACTTTCCACATGCTTTACGGGACACTGCATTTCTTTGAGATCAGTAATTATTTCTACTTGCTGTGCACTAATGCGCGAGTGGAACTCCAGCAAGTATGACATGTTTTCCTGCTGCCGTTCTAACTGTTCTATCCTCTTCGGACTTTATGGTATTACATTCTGTAATTCCTGTAGTGTGGGAAGACCCTTCTTCATTTGAGTTCCTGCATTTCCAGCTAGCCTCCCGTGTTTCTTCGCTACTAGTGGCACTTCCCTTGTTCGTAATGGTTCGATCCTAGCTACTCTTGCGTCTTTCTTCGCTTAAACTGCTGTATGCTTTGACTCAACTGCCATCTCCTTATTTACCGTCACCTCTTCTTTGATTTGGATTACATTTTCCTCCATTTTTTCTCGAATTCCTTTTTTTCCTTACTTTCTCTCTGACTTATCTTTTCTTCCTTTCGCCTCCAATCTTCTACCTGTGCCTACTCTATTCTTCATGCTTTAAATTCTTTCCCCTCCTCTCATCTTCCTGCTTCAAAAAATCTAAGATCACATCCACCTGTGTATACATTCCCATCACTACTTCTGGTGTAGATGCGCGTGAACTCGTTGCCCTACGTCGCTTTGGTGCCAAGACCAAATTATCATTAACCCCTACTGAAGTACTTCTGATCGTGACCATAGCATGGACACGTCGGGATTCTATTATCCCCTCATCTTCGTTGCCATCGTACACCATTCAGTTCCTCACAATTTGACACTGCCTTATCCAAACTGTCAGCACTTCTGCCTGACAGTTCCATATGAAAATTGATCAATTTTTCGCAGGACTCGTCAAGTTTCCTATTTTAAACCTGTTTTTACTCCCAACGCGCTCTAACGGTGCTTTACTTCTCGGTACCATTGACGTGACGATCTGCCTTATCATTATAACAACAGAATATTGCTTGTAGTTCTAGCAAGAAAATAGAAAAAAACCTACAGCGTATTGGCACACATATACTATATCGAAAAAGTAACAGTTCCAGAAGTGAACTCCTCTGTTATTGATACCGTGAACAGCAACAACATGTGGTACAGGAACCACAGACTAACGCACACACTCAAATAAAGCTGACTGGTAATTGAATTGAAATATACATAACAAAACCCGATAGTACCAGGCGTTTACGCGATATACACTAGCGAAATTAAACGAAGTGTGAACTGAGCATTACTGTTCTGAATGCATCACAAAAATTTTGACTTCCTGGTAGGGAATGACGCTTTATAAAATGTGCCTGGTGGGGAGGCAGTGTGGGAATAGGTATAAAGAACTTCTGCCCCGGATTACTCTAGGGCACAGAGTCACCCATCAGCTACACTACTTGAAATTAACGCAAAGGAAGAATTCTACACAAACGACTGAGTTTGACCACGGAACAGTGAAGCTTAAGTTGATACGATGTATTACACTCCAATATACTTTTATTATCTTCCACATTATTGAAGAAAATTAATAAATGATAACGAAATGGTACCTTCTGGAACAAGGGACGATATTCGAGATAGTTAAAGATATATTACGAAAGAACATGAACGATATTTGAGGTAAACAGAAGTAAACCACGTTGTTGACATTCAAGCACCTGTCTAATAAGATGAAGTACATACTGAAGTACGGTTGAAGAAGTAGGGGAGTGGATGGAAAATTAATTACACCCATGACTTTCAATATCGATAATGTGATCTGACTGAATCCGCTTTGTTTGACAGTGATTGTAAACTGGAAAGGAGCAAACTCAAGCGATATGAATATAATGAACAGTGATTGTTGCTGTTTGAACAAACGTACCACATTGAGTGAAAATTCACCTTAACGGTTCCTAGAGCACCGGAACTGCAAAACGTTCACACTGCACTTGTAGGAGTCTGCAATACTGCCACTAGTGCGTCTGTGAGTCGATTTTAACAGTGGATCTCCGTTTTCTTCTCTCGGACCACGATTCGTGATCGCATCACCAGATCAAAACTTGTAACCACAACCTAACGCAACTCACGGCCAAAGCCCGTACCTCAATCTTACTCGACTTGCGGCCAAGATCCAATTAACAATGTCTCCGTCTCTTCTCTAATATTGCCAAAAACACTCCACATCAAGTATTCTTGAAGAAACTGAAACTGCCAAATTGAGTTATTGACATTTCAGTTATTGTCTTTTTTCAGTAAAATCTTCATCCAGAAGACAAGCAAATTCGTTTCCGCCGATCATATAGCTTTCTGGGACGGGAAAAAATTTCTCCGATACGTTTTCTGACTTAACCATCGAATTTCCAGTTAAGGCACTTCTTCCCTATTCTTGAACGAAACCTCTTGGCCTTTGTGCCTAAGTGACTCCTAACAAAGCAACGACTCTCCAGGTGGCAGTCGTTCGAGTGTCCTGCCATGCCGCCCTTTTCAGCCACCAAGGCGAAATATATTCTCTGTCATTACAGATATGGTTCCCGCAGGAAGGTCCTGGAAAAACCTGCAAAATCTGAAGAATGCACTGACCACGACAGGGATAAATTATCAGCACGCCGGTCTATCCCGACTTGGCTAAAGAAGTCGTAAAGGACTCTGCCATAAACCTCTCTGTCAATGTACTCTGGCTCGCAAACAGCCCTTCTCTGCTCGTGGCTCACTCACTGCTGCTCAGGCAGTATACGCCAGCCTGCCTCCCTCTACATGAAACCGACGGCTAAGTCTCCCAGGCTGGGCTGAAATACCAGCACTTGCTCCACTTCCTCGTTCGCTGAACTGGCACCAATACAGCGGCCGTTTGACCGTCTAAGCCTCGCCGGGCCTCTCTTCACCCAGATCAAGCACAAATTAGGTCCCCGTCACATAAAATAGCCCCGGGCAATTAGTTACTACTGAACACAGTACCGGACCAGTGTCAGCCCTCTTTCATAAGCATCATATTGGTCACAGTACCTTCGTGGTTAGATGAGAGTGTCCTAATTGCATACGTCCACATGATCTGAATTAATAAATAGAACGAATCTCGAGTGCAAATGTTTTGCAATGCCATCTACCCACATTCCTTTAGATCGAAACTGCAATCGTTTATTAAGTTTTGGAATACAAGGAAAAACATCCAAGCTGCATGTATCATCAATCTAGTAAGGTTTAACCCTCCATTTTAAATTTAATTCCTCTTGTGATTACGTCCTCCATTTCCGTCAGCCCTCTGATGCATTGGTTGATTTACCTGTCTCTGGTAGTAATTCCTAACATGTGCGTCTCCATCGCTCCTTGATTCGTTTCGGCCGCTTTCACATTTAGAGTCTATGGTAGACTTATGAGACACAAGGAGGTTGTCCGCTGAACCAGAAAGGGAAGGACCATGTGGAAAATATTGACAAGAAGGAGAGAGATGATGGTAGAACGTTTGTTTGGACATGTGGGATCAACGACCGTGGTACAAGAGTGAGGCGTAGACGGTCGAAAACCTTCGGTGTAAGTGCTACTCTGAAATGCACAAGTTGGCACAGGGTAAAAAGTTCAAAAAATAACTGATTTTTCCAGCTTGCCTTAAATCTTAACATACTAGGTTCCTCCATTAGTTGCGGAAGCTGATGTTTAATGTAAACAAACTTTACATATCGTCAGTAAAATGAAGTTGATTCACAGATAGTCAATTACCATATATTCCTTTATCGCCCTCCTAGTTCGAGGGTTTGAAATCTTCCTCTCGGACAACTAATTTGGTGATATGCTATCTCCTTAACTGATACTTATTTCTGTTTAGGTGTTCTCACTATTGGTGTGAGTTGTAACGGAAGCAGTAGCACAGTGGTATACATGTTTCAGTATTTTCTAAGCTCTAATGATAGCTGTGACGTTAAGGTGTATGTTCCGCAGTACTCTATGAATAGTTGAATCAATGCGTTGTTTAGCAACCGTTGTCGGTACGGGATATACGTTACAATACGCTCACCAATGTCATAACTCACTTCTTCGCTTGTTGAACTAAAATGTTTAGATTTTTCTGTGCCTTTGGTGACAATTTTAGTGAATGTGTTTGTGGCGTCGATAGTTACGATGCCACAACGGAGGTGCGCGTTCTCGGAAGTTGGCACTACAAGAGAAGACTAACTACACCGACCACAGCGCCCTCTGGCCGACGCTGTGGAGCTCAGCGAGTGCCGTCTTGTTTTGTGGCCCATTTCATCAAGAGCAGACGGCCTAGAAATATCGCTTCTACAACCGAGTGGGCTAGCTTGGTGTTGAGACTTCGTATTACAGTAGTTACGTTCAGTTAAAGTTTGGACAGCTACCAGTATTTATTAGTTTTGAGATTATAGAGAACAGTGATCGTAACTTCACAGGATTAGACACTGAGTACGACTTCACTCCTACGTGCTCATCCTAGCCAATGTTATGTATGCATTTGATATTTACTTGTAGTTTTGACTCTATTAAAAGTGTCAAAGTTACGTGCAGTACCGAAGTGCTTCACCTCTCCTGCTCCTACTCGCTTCCTTCACTCTCGGCCTATATTACAGAAGCAGTTCTCAGGAGCAGAACCACGCAACGCCTATCCAGGCGGGATACAAAACTATTAAATCTTGCGGAATGGGGGGCGACAAGCTTACATTTTCTTACGTGTTTCCAGTCTGCCTTACTGTGAGCTATAGTAGTTACAGAACTTCATTCGTTTAGAAAGATAATTTTCTCGTTTGGCATTCCGTAAATAATTGCCAGAGTACCTACTGTAATACTTCGCCCCCTCTCTGATCAATTACATAGAAAAATAATGTTCTGGAGCAATCTTGACTTTCCTCGTACCTTCAGTGATTTTATACACCCTATCTCAAATTACTGAAACAAAGTATTTGTTTTCGTTTTTATCCCTGTTCCAGATTAAACTCTTTAAAAACAGAGCCTCCTAAGGAAACGTCGATGTTTGTACAATTTGCTCGCTGCAGTTACTTAATACACGCTAAGAAACAATAAACAAAAAAGGAAAGAAACCACTAAGAAATTATCCGAGCAAATAGAGTGAGTCAATAGTGCATTGGCCCATCTCTGGTCCTTATTTTGCCAATGATTGATACAGCTGATGAATGTTCTCCTGACTGATATCAAGCCTAATTTTGTCCGATTGACGCATTAGGTCGACAATATTGAGCTGATTAGAGGACCTTGCATATAGTGCTATAACCGTTCTCAACTAGGAGAGACATCGCGACCTTTGTGGTCTAGGTAGGTTTTGGCAAGCACGAAGACAAGTAGTAGAAATTCTCACTGTTTGTGGGAGGGCATTATCTTGCTGAAATGCATGCCCAGCAAGGCTTGCCATGAAAGGCAACGACACAGGGCGTAGAATATCGTAGACGTAGTGCTGAGCTGTAAGGTTGTCACGGATGACAAAAAAAGCGGTACTACTTTGTAATGAAATGGCAGTAGAGACCACCACTCCTGGTTGTCGTGACGTAAGGTGTGTGACAGTCAGGCTTGTATCACACGTCTCTCTGGGTTCTCACCAGAGGCATCTGCGATGGTCATCAGGGCTCTGTTCTAAACTGCAATCATCACTAGAGACAATTCTACTCCAGTCAATGAGATTCCAAGTCATATGTGCCCGCACCCTTCCAAACGGGCGTGTTGGTGAACAGAGGGCAACGTTAACAGGCAGAAGGGACGCCGTGAACTCGGTTCCCTTTCTGTGAACCGCCTGTTAATGGTCCTTGTGGACAGACAAGCACCAGTTGCACGTCGGATCGGTGATCATAGTGAATCCGTGGCTCTGAGTGCCTCTCTGGCGACTGTTCGGTCCTCTCGTTCTGTTGTCTCTGTAGGTCGACCGCTTCCTTCTTGACGTAGTTTTCATCCGTGGTTCATCCATTCGTGCCAACATCGTCGAATAATCCCATCACTATTACTGAAACGTCGAGAGATTCGGCGATTACTCCATCAGGCATCTTTGAGGCCAGTTACACGTCCTCCATCTAACAGAGAAATTTGCGTATATTGCTCACGCATCTGTCTGTGAGACATTGTTACTGTCTAACTGAGGACACGGAATGAAACTGATATCGACATGTCATCTGTTTTCTAGCCTCGGCAGCTGCGTGGTGAAACAGCGCTGCAGTGGGACACACGCGCCGCCAATGTTTACAGTTTTGCATTTTCCGTCGATACTTGTATGAATATTAATCTGTGTCCAGTTTGCATACTTCCCCAATAGTGCGTCGTTTTTCTTTCTGGGTGTATATAATCAACCGTCTTAAATGTCGAATTTAGGTTTCTACTCAACTGGTTTCCATCTTTTTACGCTCTTATTGTCTTCAGTTGTTTCTATTACCAAACACTGATTGTAGGTCCTCAAGTCTCTAGAAGACTTTTCCGAATAGTTTCACTTTATTTTTGCCTTATACTTTCTAAGTAAAAACGAAATAATATAGAGACATATAGATAGCTTATACTACTAATCAACGGTGAAGTGTACAGGAGGCGAATTTTGCAATCACCATTTCCTTTACTAGTATATAACAGGCAATGCAGACTACGGAAAGGTATAGATCCTTGTATATCACTTTGGGTCAGTGACTCTAAATTACGTTTGTATGCTTACTTTGTGAAGCATTTCTATCAAGCTTCATTGTCGTAGTTAACAGAATAGACCTACGTTCTTTACTATGCTGTTTAGAACTGGTGTGTGGAAAGAGATAATTATATCCCGTGCTGTTCTGTAGCTGTCTCTTTAACTTGATCGATAAGCAACCGACGCTATACGTGGTAGAGAAGTGTAATACGCACGTGTAATTCTCGATGCTGAAGCGTTCTCGGAACAGGTAAACGAGCCCATTATATGAATGAGGAAGCGGTTCTGTGAATGTCTCCAATTAGGTACTACTGAGTATCTCCGCAGTGCAGCTAACAGAAGCACACCACAAAGCGCACAGTTTGTCTTCAGGCGTTTCAATTTAAGCCGTTGTGCAGAGTTCACAAGGCAAAGGAGCAATTCGAAACCGCGGGTCTCGTAACCCATTCATTTCAAATATGTCTCACATTTGCTGAACCCCTCTTTGTTTATCAGTCTATTGCATCAGTACTCTCCAATAACACAATTTCTATGCACTTAAATCTGTGAAGCTGCAGTCTTTTCCCCAAAAGTATTTTGCTGGAGTAGTTTAGCAACAAATTGTCAATCAAAACGAGTATAATGCTATGGCGACCTTACCCAGTCGTCAGCCCTGGGTCCGGATGTATACGTCCTGACTTCACGACACAGTGAGACCACTTTTGCAGTGATCTCATGAGTGACCTTGAACTTGACTTGTTCCCTGGTTGCATCACTTGACTCAATATTCTTCAACGCATGATGTTATCGAGAGAGCAGACGGCGGGAAACTTAAAAATTGAAGATGGCAGATGGTGGGAAATTGGAATATTAATGATGAACAAAAAATTTTAATAAAATTGAAGATAGATGAACCAGCTCAGTTTCCCCACACTACCCATCCCCCCACCTAATACCTAATACATCACAAACTATTATAATGAAACAGGCGGTAACAGTCCCGCCATTCGGCCACCCTAGATAGTATACGAACGCTCCAAATTTTCTTTTGCACGAAGTTCAGTAGTATTACTCCAAAAATTTATGTAAGGGGTAACAATGTAGCCTTCTTGGTTATTCTCAAATGTATGCAAACGCTCTGAATATTATTTGAGCAGTTTTCAAACCCATTTATCTAAATATTACGGAAGGTGTGTAGCTTTTCGTATTTTCGGCTGCGCTCAAGAGCAACTAAATGCTGTGACACATTTTTACGCCTTGTTCAAAGGTATTTACTGCAAAAACTACGTAAAGCATAACAATGTAGTCACCTTGGGAGGGCTCAATAGTGTCTAAAGGGTCTGAATATTTCTGTGCCACCATCAAAACTCTTTATCTGCAAATTACGTAAAGGGAATAAGTTCAAGTATTTTTTAATGTGCTCCAAAATATCCAAACGCCATAAAATATTTGCTGCATATGAAAGTTCGCCTTATCCAAAAATTTACCTTAATTTTGTAACCTTTAGTACCTTTGGATGTGCTCAAAATTATCGGCACACTTTGAATTTTTTGGGCCATGTTCCGAGGTGTTTACCCAAGAAATCACGTAAAACGCTGTAGCCTCCCATATTTTCACGTTAAAAAGTAGTTTACAGACTATTAAAATGAAACAGCACGATGTATAATATTGTCTTTTGCGAACAATAGGACGTTACAAGGAACAAACGTGCATCTGCTAAGTTCTCACCGTTTGTGACGATCAGCTTGTAATGCAGACACTGTAAGTCAGTCTATATATTTAGTTCTCATCTCCCTAGCCATTTTTTCCCCCAAATCCAATGCAAGCTGTTCGATATGCAAAATCACGCGCTATAATTGTTTCTATTTTTTTTTAATTTGCGAAATGTATCATTTGAGGTGTTTTGCAGATGACGAAATGTTCTCATACGCATAGTTTCATTCTGAAATTTAGTCTTTACCATTTCCGCCAGCCATCGTAAACTTCAGTCGGTCGTCGATGTTTCTCAAAGTTCCCCTTTAGTATATAGTATTTCATTAATATGGACATTATTGTGTATGCCGTCAGAGGTAACAAGTACACTAAACGCTCTACCAGTTCATTTGGGCCATTCTAGTGGGTATAGTCGATATCAGCTCGAGACTTGTTGGATGGCATCTTCCAATGATGAACGTTGTCTGCCTCCTAGTTATCAACACATCATAACCATCAATATCATTATCATCATAGTAGCCATGCCCTTCAAGTTTTCATCGCAATCCAACTGTTGTACGTCTGCTGCAACTTCTCGGATTCCTCCTGTTATAAATACCTTGTTTCATTTAGCATTATCACCCTTGTCTTCACGGTCTTCATCAGCTTCTTCCTCATCATATTCTGTTTTCCTGAACATCTGTAGTTGTTGAGAAACGGATATGATAGGAAGTTGGAGACGTACTTATAGCATCTTCTTCTCCGACAAAACCAGGTGAGATATTATTATGTCAAAGTTGCATATTGATTACGATATGAAAGTGTGGTGTCTCCTATGTGGTATACATGTCATCATTTGACAGTAGCGAACCTTGGATTCTACTTAATGCAGGCTTAAAAGTATGTACATATTTGCAGTCTCCGTTAAATTAGCTTGTGTATGGAAGAGATATCGTTGATTGCGAGCATTGATAGCCTTGAGAATTTTACCATAATCGTGATTCTCTTCGTGTTGTGGAATTCCTTTTAGATGGTTCACTTTTAATCAATAGATTGGGTAGACCTTTCCGTGCTGTGTAACTTATAAAGTGCGTTATTAAATCATCTCCATGGACATTACCAGCCACATTTCTGATATCAGTTCAAATCTGAAGTAGTATGGAAACATCAGGTGTTTTATCTGTTGGTTCAATAAAAATGCTGTGCCAGTTTGCCCCTCGTGTCTGCTATAATATTGTTTCCTGATTTTTCATTGTCTCCATCATCACAATCATCATTATAATTATTTTCTTCTTCATCATAACCACCGTTTTCCTGATTATTTGGATATTCCACCTCTTCTCCTTCATTATCTCCACCTTCTGCTTTAATAAATACATTTTTGTCTTTCACTACATCTTCTTTTTGTTGCCCTGCCATCTCCTATCAAAACAGCATCTCCAGTCTCTGTAGCAGCTGAGAAACTGATTTAAATATATTTTGCAATGCAGTTCAGATTCAGTTTGTGTTTTCTGCAGGAACGCCAGTTTGTTCCAGATATTTCATTGGGATTTCAGCGGCTGACATTTGAGATTAATCTTTCGTCCAATGGACACGTTGGAAACCACAAAGTTCAGCCGATATCTCAACTAAAATGTAAGCAGAAGTCTCAGTTTATCCCACTGCCCACATGGGTAATTGACTAAACCGTTAGACCGTGAAATTCTTAAACTTTCAAAAGGTCCAACAACTAAAGAGATAAATGTTACTTGATGACTGATGCATGGTGCTGGCCTCCCACTGACTGCCAACCACCACCTGCTGCCCGAACACCACCCACTACCCAGAAATGACTACATGCAGTCTACTGCCCCCATCTACCCGTAACTGTTAACCACTAACTGATAACAGAGAACCACGAACAGCAAACTGAAACTGTACACTATTAAATGTTGTCAATTAATTGTTAAACGTTACTCGTTTAGCGTTAACTGTTACTTTTAACCAATATCACTTACCCAGTTACAAGGGCCGGCCGCTGTGGCCAAGCGGTTCTAGGCGCTTTAGTCTGAAACCGCGCGACCGCTACGGTCGCAGGTTCGAATCCTGCCTCGGGCATGGGTGTGCGTGGTGTCCTTAGGTTAGTTAGGTTTAAGTAGTTCTAAGTTCTAGGGGACTCATGACCTCAGATGTTAAGTCCCATAGTGCTCAGAGCCATTTGAACCATTTTGAAACAGTTACAAGGGTAAGCTTAATGATCCAAATAATTAATTTCCACTTTGGTTGATCAGAAAGCTATGCAATACACTATAAGAATCTAGAACACTGCTTGCATCACAATATGTATTGAGAAAAGTTCACCGGATATTATCATTCTCTGAAGTTGCCTTTATGAAAACTAATTCATATTAATGCTGAGAAATGCATGAATGCGAAGAACGTTTTCGAAACAAAACCCTTTTTTAAGCTCATCTTCTTTTTTTTTTTTTTTTTTTTTTTTTTAACTTGCTGAACTGCATACTTTTCAATATGGAACATACATTGAAGTGACAAAAGTGATGGAATATCTCGTAATATCGTGTTGGACCTCCTTTATCCCGGTATAGTGCAGAAACTCGACGTGGTATGGACTCAACAAGTCGCTGAAGGGTCCCATACACAAGTATCGACCCATGCTGCTACTAGAGCCGTTCATAATTTCGAACTTGCTGCTGGTGCAGGATTTAGTGCAGGGACTGACCTTTCGACTACGTCCCATAAATGTTCGATAGGAATCATGTCGGACGATTTGGGTGGCCAGATCATTCGCTCGAACTGTCCAGAATGTTCTTCAAAGCAATCACAAACAGTTGTGACCCGATGACATGGCGTATTGTCATGCATAAAAATTCTATCGTCGCTGGTGAACTTCAACAAGATGAATGGCTGCAAATAGTGTCCAAACAGCAGAACGTAACCATTTCCAGTCAATGATCGGCTCAGTTGGACCAGAGGACTTAGCCTATTTCATATAAACACAGCCCACACAATTATGGAGCCACTACAAGCTTGCACAGTGTCTTGTTGACAACTAGGGTCTCTTGCTTCGCTGGGTCTGCGCCATCTCGAACCCCAGCATCAGCTCTCACCAACTGAAATCGGGATTCATCTGACCAGGCCATGGTTTTCCAGTCGTATTAGGTCCAACCGATATGGTCACGAGCCCAGCCGCTGCAGTCGATGTCGTGCTGTTAGGAAATTCCTGTCGTACAGCCATAATCACGTCGGAAACTTTTACATATTAATCACCTGAGTACAAAAGATATCGCTGCCAATGCACTGTTCTTCTATACCTCGTGTATGCGATACAAAAGGTTATCTCTATCTGTGCATATCGCCATCCCATGAAATTCCTCACTTCAGTATAGTAGACCTACTGCGTTTACTAAGGTTTCTGCCTATAAAATGTAATCTTTGCTTCGTCTTCCCCATAAAGTTTTCTGCTTCAGGGTTCGAGTTTAACTTGTTCGTAAATGTAATTCCATCTTATGTGCTTGAATAGAGAATCCTAAAATTTGAGTGATTTATCATGTAATCGAACTTCACCCGATTTCTTGTAGAACTCATGTGGATGTCAGCACTCTTTTTATTGTTGAGCGCAACTGCCACTTATCGCACCATACAGGTATCTTTTCTAAACTATTTTGCATCTATTGATCTTCTGACGGCTTTATAAGACAGTAATCGATAGAATTATCTGCAGACGGGTTATGGGGGCTACTCAGATTGTCTCCTAAAAGGTTCATATAGATCAGGAACAGCATAGGGTCTGTAGATTTCTTTGGGGGACTCCAGACATATTTTCTGTTTCACACGATAGTTTTCCGTCAGTTACTGCGATATGTGACCTTCCTCACACGAAATCACGAATCCAGTCACACTACTGCGACGATACTCCATAGGCACACAACTTGAGTAGAAGCCAGTAGTGAGGAATGGTGCCAAAACACTCTGAAAATCCAGAAATATGAAATCAGTTTTAGATATCTGAGCCGTGGCTGGCTCGAGTCATGCTTGTCTAGGATTAAACCTTGGTTGCAGTCCTGCGGTTTTATTTCTCCTGCAGTTAAAGAGATCATGTTGCTGTCCTCTCCGTGAGTGGCAGCAGCAGTGTGTATCGATACTAGTATGGCTCTACTATCTTTGGTGTGGCGGATGTAGTTTCCGGCTGCGCGGAGTGTGACCAATCGGTCGCTTAGCGTGGGGCAGCAAGGAAATCTCCGTTGCGCATGCTCTGGCCGGGGCCTCTGTCGATGCGCATGCGTGGTTGGAGTGTGAAGTGCTGCTTACGAGTGCTACGAAGTTCGTCGCCCACCGATCTTGGACACGAAAGTTCAGTCTTCACTTAACTTACTATCGAGCCTCAACAGTTTACATTCCTTCGTTTGATACTGGCTGTCGCTTTTGGGACATTCCCGCGAGCAACAGCGTGTGTGTGTTTTCAAGTTGGCAAAGATACCAGTTGTCGTCCTGTAGAGTTTAACTTAATTTATTCCCCGTTGTAGAGGTTGACCAGCGATATCTTCTGCCTTGTGACCGTTGACATTCTGGTTACTGGGCCTGGTCGTTGCCGTAATTTTCGGCAGTGTATTTTCCTCGTCGTGTTGTTGCGGCCCAGCGCGACGTGCAGTTCGACAGCTGAGGTGTTTTTGGTCATTGTGGGCGCCAATATTCTGTGTGTCGTTGTACTAAATCCATGTGGTCGTTTTGCTGGTGTGTGGAGCAGAACTGATTTTGTTGATTGGTCAGACGGCTGTCTGTCGGTTGGGTTGCCTTCAGATTAAGAAGTCGTTGGACTGGCTGCCTGTCTCATCTAAACGGGCGTTAGTGTTACAATCCCAGGCCAACCTTTGGAAACTTCTCAGAACCGTTCCTTCTGTGTTACATAGTAATTTCGCTGTTTGGGTTTTAGGTATTTGTTTGAAGCGTGGCCTTCAGCCGAGTTTTAATATCTCTTAAAGTAATGTTCTTGTCTTGTCCTTAAGGCATAGAATTGTTATTCATTTGTATGGGGCCTTCAGCCAAATTATGCACATTTTGAGATAATGCCTTATGCCTTTTGATTGGAACTCTTCTTATTGCTTAATATGCGGCCTCCAGCCAAGTTTCATTAAAATTAAATTTCTAAGGCCTTCAGCATGTCTAGATTGAAGATTTAGAAAATATTCTTGGGTGAAACCTCCAGAAGAACCTTGTATTTCAATTTCTTGCTTAGGCCTTGTGTCTTGGATTTTGAGTGTGGCCTTCAGCCGATCTAAAGTTAATCAAAGGAGGTCGATTAAAGTTTTGAGTGTTTTTCACGCTTCTTGTAATATTGTGTGTTGATGAATAAAGTTTGTATGATGAGTGTAACTGACAGGAACTCATTTTGGCCCCTTTCCCCAACCTAATCCGCTCTGTCCTGCTAGCCCAGGCATATCCCTTTGACAGCACTCGTTACTTCGTGTGAATCAGGAGCCAGTTGTGTTCCACACGAACAATATTTCCTAAATCCGTTCTAGTTAGGCACTAACAGACCGTTTTCTTCGCGGTATTTCATAATGTCCGAACACAGTAGATGGTCCAAAACGATACAGCAAGTTGATGTCAGTGATATGTGTCTGTAATTCAGCGGATCACTCCTATTCCCTTTCTTGTGTATTGGTATGAGCTGTGAAATTTTTAAGTGCTTAAATACAGGTCCTCTGTCGAGCGAGAGGTTCTACATTATTGATAAATATGGAGGTATTATATCAGAATAGTCGAAAATGAACTAATTGGTATGCTGTCTGAATCAGAAGATTTGCATTCATTAACCGAATTGAGTGGCTACGCTCTACTTAGGGTACACACGTCGAATTTGCTCAGGTTGGTGGCTGCTGTTGATTCGAATTCTTGAATATTTGTTGTATATTCTTTGATGAAGGGTTTTGGGTAAATCATGTTCAACAAATCTACTTTACTGGTGCTATCATCGTTAACAAAATGGTAGAAATGGCTCTGAGCACTATGGGGCTTAACTTCTGAGATAATCAGTCCCCTATAACTTAGAACTACTTAAACCTAGCGGACCTACGGACATCACACACATCCATGCCCGAGGCAGGATTCGAATCTGCGACCGTAGCGGTCGCGCAGTTCCAGACTGTAGCGCCTAGAACCGCTCGGCCACTCCGGCCGGCGCATCGTTAACGTTACCAATGCTATAGCACACTGAAGATATTGATTGTGTTTTAACGTTGGTACACATTATCACAAGACCGGAATCTGGATTTTCTGCCATTGTTCTATGTCCACGCTGATGTTACATTTTTCATTGTTTCCTCTAATTTTGACGGACGAGGTGGGATAGTTACCGACGAAAGGACAAGTAATGTTTTATTCCGCATCCTTACCCCATCCGAACTCGTCCTCTGTCTCTCGGGATATTGTCGTCTATGGGACGTTATACACTAATTTTCCTTCCTTCGAAGCCATAACGTATGCCATAAATTAATGTATGGCCCACAAAATTGAAGGCTATGTAAAAGTTAAAGCAAACGATAACAGTCTCTTTTTTTTTTTTTTAAGTCTTTGGCATTTCGAATAACTTGATGCTTTTCTCGAACCACTCTTCTCACGTCCCAATCCGTTCTTGTCCATAAAACAGACCCAAAATTCTCTGATCTGTTTTGCACACTGCGTCTTCGGTCTGCGTCCTTTTTCTCCAGTACTGCTCTTATCAGTGACAGGTCAACTGTTCCTGTATCACTAGATGTCGCACTAACCACTATGTAATGGTCTCCCTCAGACTCTTTGAGGTATTCTTTAATTTAAAACACACTCTTCTATATTTATTCAGTCACCCGTGTTTGAGTGTGGCTAATCACCGGAAAATCCGAAGAAAATAACTGAAAATGATGTGCAAAATTATGCAACTAACGTTTATTATTTCACATGGATGTACTGCCGTAATAAGGATTCGGTGAAAACATGGGTAACTGTAAACATGAATTTGATTAATTGGTCCTGGAGTACCCGAACTTTCCCTCTGACACAACACTCGTGGAAATTTGGTACTTTGATGGAACGCTTTCTTTATTTCGACATTTAATACACTTCAGAAAAATGAGAGAAACTATTTTATTCAATAATATCTTGAATTTTACTTTCCAGCTTATAACACAGAAATCATAACAAAATATAAAATATAGTATCCTGAGAATGTTGCAAAAATCCGCCATGTTAATAACAGTTTTTCTCAGAGCACTAATTGAGTTACTGCTGAACACAAGTGCTCCACAGAACTGTGAATTAGGTGGATTTTTTACAAATTACGAAACTGTAATTTAGTGAAATTTTAATTATTTAGTGAAATAAAACTCTCACCGGTCCTAAAGTGGACTATAGTATTATACAGTGATTGGTTCAGATCGAATATTAACTTAACGTAACGTTCAGCATAGGTACATGGGCGTCCAGTGTTGGTTTGTACGCTATGTCCAGATTACAATCGCTCTTGTGCTCCTTAAGGCGAGTGTTAATGGTTTTTCTTGTGTTCCCAGGTTCTAAAATATCTAGGGCTTCTAATGAAAGGCAACCAAGTAGAGGGAAAATTTTCCTTCCATCTGTGAGAACTATCACTGGGCGCATTTACCCAGTGTTTAAACCAACAGGAAAGCTGTACGAGTATTTGAACACTGAAAAGGACTTACGCCATCTGTCACAGCAGGATAATTTAGAATCCCTTTTATTTGCGGCCTAGTATGTGTAGTAACTACAAAAAAGCCTTAACACGCGCTTTAAAGAACATGATAGCAATTGTCGCCTGCGCAAAATGGAAAAATCTGCAAAATAATCACGCACTATCACCGAGAAACCTCCATATTCGTTTCTCTGACACTGTGTTTTTAGCAAGACCTAATGATTACTGTGGTAGGATGTACACAGAAGCTGTAGAACTTTAAAACCACAAACTAAAAGTGAACAGAGGAGAAGGAAGACTGACATTTGATGCGCTTGGGTTTTAGTGTAAAATAAAACAAACAGCGCCAATTCTTCCTCACTGCTAGTGCCACACCATACAGCAGCGGGGCTCTGCAGTCTTAGGCAGAGGTGGCGTACCTAGAGAAATACGGGCCCTGCAGCGAACTTGTGACATCACATTAATCGGCTTGTCTGCTTCACGTTGCGAGAGCTCAGCTCCGTGTAGGTCCGACGGAAAATCAGTACGAAACTGAAAAGGTAGGCCCACCCACTAAAGGTCTTAACCTTGTCATGTGCTATCGAGAGCTTGCATGCATTTAAATGCGCGGTCAATAATTACTAAATTCGTCTGAAATACTTACCCGCTTCCTGTCGGAGACAGCTGATGGCCCTCGTTAGACCTGCAGTGTCACGTGCTGTGACGTACGCGCCACGGGCTGCCTTTCTCATGGACATGGAGCAGCGGTCTCATTATGTTATGATTTGACCATTGAGTATACACTTCGACTTGCTGTGCTTGCTTGTGTCTGTAACGGCTTTGTGAGTTGTTAAAGGCTCTGACGGTTTCTTCACCTTTGGAAGACGAAACGTTAGGTAGAGATTGATGCCTTGGATTACAGCTTTACGTCCTTAAATGATCAACCGTAACACAAATACCACTGTAAAAGCCTGCGTTCTATGATAATTCATACTTTTTGTTTGGTCTTCACCGTTGAGTTAGTTTACTTGTGCACGAATCAACTTTCGTACGTTCTTATTGCAGTACTAGACAAACTGCAGTTCACTGTTAAGTACAAAATACCTTATGTTCTGTAAGCTATCCGGCAATTTGCACCACAGGGAAGTGAATGGCACAGAACATTGCAGACAAACTTGTAATACTTAAGCCCTCCTCCACAGAATCAAACACACTATCTGTTCTGCAGATAAAAACAGTAGCTTCCAGTGTGGTAATACCATGTTCGTAGCCAGTGAAGACTTAAGACTTACTTATACATACATTTCAGGGGACTTAATAAAACTGACAAGGAGCTTACGAATAGTTTTGTTTATATAGATAGCAAACGAGGGTTGCGATCCTTTCAACGACATAAAGCAATTTCAAAGACTTATCAAGGTTTTCCAGCTACCCAGTTTAAACTACTGTGCTTTCAGATTACAGCAACTCATTATACGTTCAACCTTTGGATCGTGAATGAATTTCTAACCTTCAAATATCAGTACTAAATCGCGAGGGCGCTACGAGTAGGAAACAGGATATTATTCAACCACTTGACGCAATATCACTGACTAATTTCATTACTTTTTCTTATTAAGTCTGGTCAACGAGTATTTCGATGAGTGAAAATTTCTGTCGTGCATTTGTCTTTTGTTAATTCAGTGTTATAGTGAAATTCATAAGTTCATGGCTTGTAGCAAACAGAATGGGCATATGATCAGTGAAAATGAGCAGTTCAAATTTCTAGGTGTTCAGGTAGGTAATAAACGGTCGTGGAAAGCCCACGTTCAAAGTCTTAATGTTGCCATTTTTTACTATTCGAACGGTATTTGGTGAGTGGTCTTTGAAGTTCAACAAAGGTCAAAAAGGTGGCATGACCGTCCATTTACAGAAGGTGTTCAAGGTGATGACCATTGCTATCAATGCAGTGCTGCAACCTTCTTATCATGGATGGAGTGATATTCCTTAACACATCGGCACTTATCAAAGCATATGCTCTGACAGATCTCTCTAGCATATCTTCAGGTGTAGTTGGAACGTCTTTATAAACAATGTCTTTTACGAATTCCCACAAGAAAAAATCCAGACGCCTCAAGTCTGGCGAACGAGACGGCCACGGCACATCTCCTCCGCGTCCAATCCGAAGATTTGGGAATTATCTCTGCAACTCATTTCTAGCCATCAGCGAAAAATGTGCCGGACACCCATCTTCTTGATACCACATTCTGTTCCTTGTTCCTAAATGTATTTCTTCCAATACAAACCTAATGCTTCTTGCAGGAATGTGGTGTAATTCCAACCATTAAGATTTCCTTCGATGAAATAGGGGCCTATAATTCTATAATTCTGTCCTCCAGAATCCCACACCATACATTCACCAACCACGGTTTTTGGTGGGAAACATGCACCAGCCAACATGGATTTACAGTTGCCCAATTATACATGTTATGAAAATTAACATTTCTATGGTTCGTTAATGTACAGTTGTCAGTAAATAATATCAAATTAATAAATTTGTCATCCCTCTGAATCTGAAGTTGAGCCCATCGGCAGAATTCAATGTGACGCATACAACCCGTAACAGTTAATTCTTGGTGGAGACTGATATGGTAATGAAGATAATTATGACGATGCAGAACACCAACAACACTACTCTGACTCATGTCAGATTCCCTTGCGATTTGACGCGAACTAACTCAAGGATGTCGAAGCACAGTGGCAAGAGTACCAATTCCTGTTTCCTCGTTAGTAACTTACCTTTGCCGGATATGTTTCCGATGCGCTAAAGATCCAGTTATTCTCAGTTTATCATACACATATTTAAATGTATGACGTGTAGGGTGAGTACGTTGACGATATCTTCCAGCATATGTCTCTAGCTCTCACTGAATTTCGTTGGAATTTTCTGTAAATGAGAAGCATATTGACTACTTCTCCGATGGAATACGTCACTCACATTCGCTTGATTCGACGACACTAGTCTTACCTTTCCTATTAGTGTTGTACTGCGAAATCATCTAAAGGTGTTTACATGTCAATGGCACGTTAGATGGATACACCGTATTCCGTGAATATTTGCTATTTGCGCGATATTCGAGAGAGAAGTGTCAGAGCGTGTGCTTCGATAAGTGCCGAAGTGATAAGGAATACCACTCAATCCATGATAAGAAGATTGCAGCAGTGCACTGATACCAATGGTCATCACTTCGAACACCTTCTGCATATGGAGGTTCATGCCACCTTTTTGACCTTTACTGAACTTCAAAGACCTTACTGTTACACATTACTGGATTCGTCTCGATAGCCGCTATCGGAAAATATGTACCAAACTATAACATCCCATTTAAAAGACAAAGTAGGAACTCATACCTCTGACAACCCCCCACCTAGCAACAAAAAACCAACGTCATATTATGGCCCCCGTTTTCCCATGCAACATTTTCAGCTACTATCGTACTTTCGAAGTTATTCTAGGCGTGAATAGTTAGTGACTCACCCTGTATTTTTGGGTAACTCTTCCCAATCTAAAATGGTATTTTTGGCTCAGAAACGGATGGGTCGGGCGGTAAGTGGTGTTAAGCTCACGAACCTCGAGTCGACCCCTGTTCACTAGTCTGGATATTTGGACATTGGCCTATCAATATATTTATATTCCTTACTGTCATTTCTTGTTAACAACATTAGCTTATACCCAAGAATAAGCAGCTTTCACTCAGTTAATACTCGGCAGAAATCAAACCTGCATTTGGATCGGACTTCCTTAGCTCTTGTGCATAAAGGTTTGTATTATATTGCTGCATCCATTTTCAATAAGCTACCACTAGAATTCAAAAATCTTAGCAATAATCCTCGTGCTGTCAAATAGAACGTGTAGAGTTTCCTCATGAGTCACTAATTCTATTCTGTCGAGGAGTTCCTTGAAAAATTAAGCTGATTCTTGTTGTATTGTTGATCGCATTTACATAAACTTATGGCTTGACTTTTCTCCGGTTCATAAACATTTTATTTCTCTCCGGTTCATAAACATTTTATTTCTATCTGTTATTACCTTTATATTGTAATTGCATGTAGTGAGACGTTCCGTGACCTTGGAGATTTGCTCCTCGATTTGGTCCTATGGAACTTGAAATGTAAATAAACAATAAATAAATAAATACAGGCCAAAGCCTATCCAGAGTATGGGCATTTAGAAGCTCAACAATCGCCTTAAATTGCTTTACTATGATGCAAAAATATAACACAAGTCGGGCTTACTACTTTTTCTTCACAATAAGTGTGCGATTATTTTTATATTTAAGTACAACTGAAATGGCCGCGTAATGGCGACGTATTGGTACGCTCTGAATGCACGACGCCAGTGATGCTACTATTAGCTGCTTCTGTTGTACTGAAAATCTAGAAAGACCTACATATTTGGCATGGAGGAGGATGCTAAAATTTTATAAATGAACAGAAGGCCAACATTTACCACATACGTTCTAAATATTTTGTAAACTACAGACCATGACACAACAGCTCATATATAATATGACTAGTTTCGATCGCAGACAGAGCTAGAATAATCCTTGCATATCCTTACAGGAAACAAGATAACGCATTGCACATTAAAAATATTCCTCCTTGGACGGTAACGCAAACAGTTACATAATTCATGTCTTTTGTTCACTTCTGATGTCCTTTTGTGCACTATTTAGTGTTCCAAAATGGAAATAATAGTATTTCATCACCACTGAAACTGCTTTCACTTCTCTATTATATACATATATATTCTTTTGCCATCAACATTAGCAGACACATCTTTAACTTTTACAGCTGCTGGCCAGAATCTGACTATCATGTTCGCTTTTCTATTTTAATCTTTTATTCACGTATACAGGTTGTAGAGGTTGTTCAGAGGTGTTTACTGCATATGCCGATATAAGCGACTCTAGTCTCCAGTGGCTTGATGCAGAGAAAGAGAATTTCGTTTTGTTTGCTACCCGCTTACATTTGCATCTCCGTTCCACCAGAAATATCTGCAAAACGTGAATGTCGGTAGTACGTGTTGTTTGTCCCGTTTATATACGAACAGACTCCATACACATGGGATAATTGCTGATGCTTGAATTCAGTAGTGCTTGGTTGTCCGCTTTTGTATACGGAATATCTGAATGTGGTTTCATTTCTTACCCCATTTAACTTTGTATATGCGTTGCAGTGGATACATACGTGCAAAAACTGCCAGTCTGGCCCGTATTCACAAACAGTAGCAGTTCCTACCAAATGTGTGTCTGATTACAAATGAGACTCATACTCCATTCCGTTCACTGTCAGTTATAAAGTTATACTGACACTGTGTTACATAGTGGCAAGGGGTAAATCATTCATTGTAGACCTGATGCGCACGCCATGTTAATACACGAACCAATCTATTTTGCCATTATCTCGCCCACCCTTCCTTCTACCATTATTTCAAGTCTCCAAGCGGACCTGTCTTACAGTGCTGATCATATGCAACAAAATGACTCACAGCCCATTGTTTTTCCATTGGTTAAGGCGACACAACCAGTCAAGAAATACGTCCAAACCAGGCATCCTGTTTTCTGTGGCACAAAAACACAGCTGTTGTTCGATATTTGTACCCCCTTGTCAAGATGGTTTGCTTGTACATCGATTAACTTTGTTCCTTCTTATTGCCTCCCAGCACACAAATTGCACAACACTGTCAAACACAAAACAGCAACTATTGTGTAAGCATCCGATAGTTGACACCATACAGAAGGCTATTGACACAGAATACACTGAATCATATCGTAAATACTGCTTGTTGCACTTTACACTACTAGACTGTCTTCCACAGGTCCAAACGTTCCATCCATTCTGTAAATATGAATCGTAGATTCCAGTTCCCATTCTCCACACTTAGGCAAGGTAGATGAATAAGTTTCTCGTAGATGCATTGTAAGGTGTCAGGCAAATCCAACACCTTCCATGAAAACCCTGAGATGATAAGCAAATCCAGTAGTATGTCACATAGCTCCGAATAAATCGTGACATTAAATTAACCAAAGTAGTACGAGTAACGAGTGAGCAAATGAAATACCACAGACTAACACAAGAATGCCTAAATGCATGTCATACCTTCCCACCGTGAGACAGACGCAGTTCCGAGGGGAGAAACGAGAACTGAAGCCGAGAGCAGAACCGTGTTAAGTTAGAAGGCCCTACGATAAGGGACGGACATCCACGTCGCCAGCTAACCGACAGGACCACCCCCCAACCCATGTTAAAACCTAGAGCCCTCCAGAAAAACAGTATAGATCTTACGATAACACTAAAAGGGCCACACCAGCCGCAAGTTTTAGCATGACACTTTTTCGCGTCTCTGTTACGTTGCAAACGTTAAAAACATTGCCCCACCACGAAACGTAACCGACAGGACCACCCCCCAGCCCATGTTAAAAGATAGAGCCCTCCAGAAGAACAGTATGGATCTTACGATAACACTAAAAGGGCCACACCTGCTGCTAGTTTAAGCGTGAGACTTTTTCGCGTCTCTGTTACGTTGCAAACTTTAAAAACATTGCCCCACTACGAAAAGTATAACGTTTCTCATTGGATGGACAGAATTTTTGTAGGTGGAGCTTAAGGTTAACATCGAGACCCTGATTGGTCAGATGAAAACGCAGCCAGATAGTTTTTTTTAAACCAACTTTGGTAAATTGTAGTAACGAAAAGTTAGGAGAGAGTTGCTTCCGAGACGGCGAGCTGGATGGAGCTGCGTCGCCCGACGCCCCCTGACACTGCCTAACCTACGACAAGGTAATGAACGCACACGATGCCGCATAACAGCGCATAAGTCTTCACTCAGAACTGCAGAAGTCTCATCTGTTACGTCCCCTTTTTATGTAATACTAGTGTCGATCTTCAATTGAAGCTCATGATATTCACATTTGCTACGTAAGTTAAAATCTGAAACGCGATAATTTTTCTGTTATATAATTATTGCGAAGCCACATCAGCCACTGTAATTTACGACAAGTTAGATAAGTAATTAAAGATAATTGAGGGTCACTGTAGCCCATTTTGATAGTTTTCTCTTTTGTGAAACTTAATTTAAACCTAGATTATAGATGTGATATAGCATAGGTCATCCTTCGATCCCTTGCAGAACTTGGAAACCCATTCAGGGAAAATTCGTTCACATTTTTGTTGAACGCAGTTGGTTTTTATCATCCTGTGTTAAAACATTTCCTTTTATCAATAGTGCAATTCATAAACAATATTTTCTGAGTAGAATAAAAATTCCAATGGTAAACTTAACTGCTTTTTCGACGTTATTTTACCAACTAACTAAAAATAGGAAAACCTTGAATCCCTTCCTCTAAATTTAGTTAATATTGAGATTCTTTTAAAGATTCTTTTACAGGGAGTGCAGTGGAGCTGACGCTGAAATCATTAAGTATTTGGTTATATCATCGCTAGTCTCACTGAACTCTTCTGAACTCTACATGTCATGTGTGGTCTGGCGTCTCCTTACCAGCAACAGGTCCCAGGTTCAAACTAGTCAATTCCCTAAAAAACATGCTCAGAGCGTCGTTGCGCGAAAGTGGTAGGGAGACACGACTTGCAACAAACAGAAACCACGCAGAATGTTGGAGCATATTGGCGAACACTTTATAAAATGGATACAATAGTTACTGATAACTTTATTCACTCCTAGGGATGTGTTTTGATACTTAAATTTGTTATATACCTTTATTGCACAACTGGAGCTAATCCACATCAAACTGTGTATTCCAACCCTGTTATTGGCTTCATAATCACTTTTCTGCTCTCTTCGCAGTCTTCTTGCACACAGAACCACTGATTTGCTGTTAGCTAATTGAAAATCTCCAGTTTGTCAAAAATCCATGCAGAACGTTGAATTATATCCAGGTCCACGTGCAGCCCATAGTGTGACACCCTTATTCCGAGACTGCATAATCTGAAGAACCTCATTGTTTAGTCAGGATACTAAATCATTCTATCTCATTCATGCGCTGCAGTGTGAGTGGCCACAAAGAAAAAACTTTTCCAGGTTGTCCTCTTTTGTCTCATTGAATTTCTCATGTAAGTGGAATTGTAGGGTGGCCCTGAGTCAGTGTCTCGTGGAGAAAATCTTGGAGACTTTACCATGCTGAAAGTGCTAAGTACCATATGATTTTCTTCTTTAACATTACAGGCTGTACCATCTCCAATTTTTCTTTGCAGCTGCTCTCGCTGGCGCTGTACATTAGCTGCTCACAGACCTGTAATATGAGAAATAAGACACATCCAAGTTTGAATATGAAGAAGTATCGACTTGTATGACATCTTACTGACTTATGCACATACATATCGTGAGACAGTCCCTACGATGTCACATGCACGGAGTCCGGCTCCATTCCCTCGCACCACCTTGGTCAATATGACTTCACCGTGACTGTGATAAGATCCTTATATTTACTTAGTCAGCTAGGTTTCATATTATGGAGATGTGGGTTGCACATCCATAAGGTTGCCGCCAGAGAGACAGCTGTTCACTAGTAGACTGTCAAGAACAATTAAAGACGTTACCATTTGTCATGTTAAAGAACGAAACGTATTTAACTGTTACCTACATGACAAATTGGTGCCTCTGAAATATGACTTCAAGAGAAAACAACTACTCGTCCTACACAGGAATGACAATGTGACAGCAGAAGGAATACTGAAAAACTGTTCCTTCCCCAGCAATGCCTCCTGCATGGCATTGTAGTACAGTGGAATACAACAATGTTGAATCTGGGTTATGCAACGTGGTGCCCCACATTATGTGATGCAGAGTTGGGGGTGTCACCCAAGCGGTACATATAGATCTGGATATGATGTAAGATTTTCCTGGGATTTTTGACTAAGTGCAGAAGTGTAAATACCTAACATTAAACCAAGTCTTTTGTGTACAAGAATACTAGCAAGAAAACAGCAGCCTGATCGTAAACAACAATAAAACAGGTGGAACAAATAACTTAATATGGATTAGCTCCAGTTGTACAATAAAGATATATAACAAATTTAGGCATCATAGCGCGAGACCTCCCCGCCCCCCCCCCCCCTCCTCATGAACCATGGACCTTGCCGTTGGTGGGGAGGCTTGCGTGCTTCAGCGATACAGATAGCTGTACTGTAGGTGCATCCACAACAGAGGGGTATCTGTTGAGAGGCCAGATAAACGTGTGGTTCCTGAAGAGTGGCAGCAGCCTATTCAGCCTATTCAGTAGTTACAGGGGCAACCGTCTGGATGATTGACTGATCTGACCTTGTGACACTAACCAAAACAGCCTTGCTGTGCTGGTACTGCGAACGGCTGAAGGCAAGGAGAAACTACAGCCATAATTTTTCCCGAAGGCATGCAGCTTTAAGATATAAAAACTTTGAGGTTCGCCGATGACATTTTAATTCTGTTCGAGACAGCAGAGGATCTGGAAGAGCAGTTGAACGGAATGTACAGTGTCTTGAAAGGAGGATCTATAATTAACATGAACAAAAACGAAACGAGAATTTTGGAATGTAGCCGAAATAAATCGGGTTATGCAGCGGGAATTAGATTAGGAAATGAGACGCTTAAAGTAGTAAAGGAGATTTGCTGTTTGGGGAGCAATATAACTGATGATCGTCGAAGTAGAGAGGATATAAAATGTAGGCTGACAATGGCAAGGAAAGCGTTTCTGAAGAAGAGAAATTTGTAAACATCGAGTATAGATTTGTGTCAGGAAGTCGTTTCTGAAAGTATTTGTATGGAGTGTAGTTTGCTGTAGGTACTGGGAGATGAGGAAGCTTACACAGGATAGAGTAGCGTGGAGAGCTGCATCAAACCAGTCCCTGGACTGAAGACCACAACAACAACAACATCACGAGACTTAAGATTAATAAAGATATCAGTAACCATGTTATCGAATTTGAAAAGTATTACCCAATATGCTACAAGAAGAAAGCTTCGTTACCTAAAGGAAATGCTGTCGCAAGACTGGAACAATGATTTATGACTACGGAACGGATGGTGTATTTAATCCTGGGGAACACTAAGTGTATTAAATGCCTACAAACAGTGTTTACAATAAGCATCATTGTAGTTTGTCCCAGTGGCCTTCGATGTTGTGTTAAGTATCAGATAGATTACAAAACAGTTGCTGAGTAATTGCTAAAAGTGTTCCGTAATTTCTCTACTGGAAGGCAATAAGAACACAAAACTTAATTTTTATAAAAATAAACTTCCTCACAATCAAGACGAAGGAATGACTGTAAACCACGTTCTTTGTTTCCTACATTTTTAAGTACATATGTATAAACTATATGGAAATTGCTGAAACTGAATGTAACAAAGGATTGTGTTAAAGGTGGAGGAACAAATTTTTTTCAATCCAGGAGATAGTTCTCTACAATTCCATCAATCATTGATTCTTCCCAATTTGGTTGGCTCCCCTGAATAATGTTATTCCGCAGTTCTTAAGAAATAGAAGGAATGTATCTAACGGACTTAAACTATTCGCTATAATAGAACTTAACGTGTTACTTGTTATGGACTTAAACTATTCCCTATAATAGAGCTTAACGTGTTGTGTGTACACCAAACGAAAGACGTCGAAATAAAAAATCATTCACTGGAGTATTTGGTAGAAACAACTGCCACGAGGGAAGAACATAATCTGGTATTGAAAAAGACCCAGTAACTGCATATGTGCAGACATGGTTTGCAAATTACTTAACACCTTACATGAAAAATTCTGGATACTGCTGGGACAGACACAAGATATCAGTATTCACTGCAAATATCAGCAGAATGTGGGCATACCACCTTGGAATTTTCGCAGAAAATGAATGATAGAAGAACATCTCTTGCGTTACAGCATTAACAAAAAATCTGTTTAAAAATTTTCATCTCCGTTCTGACCTGCTTCAGTGGACGGTTTCATTATATTTAAATGTGGTGCTCTCAACATTGTGCAACTAACAAAAGCAAACTAATTTACAGACTTTAAGACTTACGGAATAACTACTTTTATGACCATTCCTTTTCCAAAGCTGTAAACTTAGTGTTCTATTCGCAAATTCCGCTGAAATATCTGAAAGTTTTGACAAAGTACACTAACAAGAATGTGAAATGGATGGATGGATGGATTGATGGGGTTAAAGGGACAAATTACAAGGTCATCTGTTCCTTAATCCCTTCGGTGTCTGGCCAGGAATAGTCCCCCAGAGAGTAAGCATACAAAATATAAATCTCAATCGACTGAATTGTAGTTGTAGAATGTATTAAAAATGTTACTATGAAAGAAATACGGGGCAAAATCAAAATTTCGAAGTGCTTTTGACTAGAAGAAATGTTATGCTTGTTATACATAAGCACACTACCTGGCACTGTGATGATACCAGTGCTACCAGGAAGGCAGGTTTCAATTGTAAAGTATGCTGTGTCTTGATCATTGAACTCTAGACACAAAAGGGCCTTCTTGCATTAGTCGTAGGTCTGAGAAGGAAATTATTTGCAGACAGTATAATATTACTAATGTCTGCAGGTACTTCGATTATGTCGATCATATAGATAAGAACGAATGTTATCAGTCGTAGCGGAATATCTCCTCAACAGGACCTAATAACATCGAAAGAATGAATATATATATTTATCCGTCACTAATGACAAATAGTTATACATCCTTGAGCAGAAAGTAATGCATTACATTATTCCTTTCCAAAAACAGTATTTCCTGAGATGGACTATCAGTGAAAGAACTTCTAAATCTGTAAACGGATGGTACTTCCTTTACTGTACCATCTATTCCACATGTGTTCTGTACTGGTACAGACCATTAATATACGTTATTTAGACGTGAGAGAATATTGTGGCGCTCGATTTGTGTATCCATTGTGCCTTACAACCGGCGGGGTACAGAGAAGAAGATGGCCGACTCAGGGTTTTATACTGATTGTTTGATTTGTTTTAACCGATGGTAAAACGCCGGGTTGTAATTGGGATATCTAGAAGCCCTTGAACGGGAATATTTTGGAATTGAAGATTAAACGCCGGCCGGAATGGCCGAATGGTTCTGGGCGCTACAGTCTGGAATTGCGCCACCGCTACGGTCGCAGGTTCGAACCCTGCCTCGGGCATGGATGTGTGTGGTGTCCTCAGGTTGGTTAGGTTTAAGTAGTTCTAGGTTCTAGGGGACTGATGACCTCAGAAGTTAAGTCCCATAGCGCTCAGAGCTATTTTGGAACCAAAGATTTAACAATAGTCTCTGCAAAGTGTACCTTAACTTACAAATTCCATGAGTGGTGTTAATAAGTGAGCCCTTTCTCATTTCTCGGAATAAAATTGTTTACACTTCATTTCAGTGTCCATTGTGCCTTGCAACAAGTGGGGTACAGAGAATAAGAGGCTGACTCTGGGATACGTACTGACTGAATGCTTCTTTCCAACGCTCACTAAAATTGTGGCCCTTGACTCTAAAAATTGTTTGTGGGTTTGTTAGAAGATTATTGATTGATCTATTTCCTAGAAACTACAGTGACTTAGGAGAGGTGTTGGGAACGGGTGGATAAAAGACTGAGTCTGATGAAATAGTCGCTGCAACGCCACCACTATCATCGACACAACTTCCATCCATTCAACCGATAACTCAAACGTGAATTTGTAGACCAAGATCAGTCTGCTCTCCTCTCGCCCAGTACGAGTTTCAGAAATCTTCAGCGCTACGAAGCGACCAATGAACTCTTTTAAGGGGACAGCTAATATTTTCAAGAAAGCATTAAAGTACCTCAAGCCATGCGGCTTCTGTCCTAGCCAAGAATCTCATCGGAGCTAATCCCTTTGATAGAGTACCGGTAAAACGTACATTAAAATGGAAAAGCAACGTTATACGAAATACAAACAGTGGTGAAACTTTCGTTATTTTCATTTAATTTCTTTAATTCCACCTGTAAATTATCTATGCAGAGTGTTTAAATATCAAAACACTTTGAAGTATACTACGCAATGAGATTTTAAAAGACAAACCATTGATACACGTTGCCGCTGGGACGTTGCTCATCTAGCGGTAGCTCTAAGGTAATTAACCTCTGAAACCCTCGTTATTCGATTCTCTGTGGTGATTATTTGACTGCAGTGCAGAAAACGAACTAAACACATTTCCTGTTATTCAGCGTATTACCATAATCGCTTTGTGGAGGATGCAAAAATAAAACACACCCTCTCCTCTGTGCAATAAACTACCTCACGCTATTCGCAACACGCTTTCACTTAACAACTGTATGTGTGTGCTGGATCATCATGTATTTAGAGTCCAATACTACCCATATTTACTTTTCTGTCCGTCTGGTTTTGCACAATTTTCCTTTTGCTGCAACTCCCCGAGGCATTGTAATGCGACCCATTACGCACTACTATAGTGCATTTACCTACACATTAGTTCATTAAAAGTGACAACATTAAACAATATACCTCCAAGGCAAATGATAATGCTTTTATTCCATTTGGCTGCAGTGAACGCATTGTATCTGAGAGACCATTCCTCTTCATTTATTCTAAACAATTGATTCAGTATTATTAACCTGTGATACTTCTGCTAACCTCCTCCACCACCAAATCTCCCCCCCCCCCCCCTCCCCGTTTTTCCGGTTATTTGGTAATTTTGTTTTCGTTTCCTCTGCATATCAAGTCTTAATGACTCCTTTCATAGATGACAGGAGGATTATGGTTTATCGCCTAGTCGACGACGAGGTCATATCAGACAAAGAACTATGATGTAAATCATGTAATATTCCTGTGTACAACTATTTATGTGAATTATACTTGTGAGTGTGTTTGTTGTATGAAATGCAAAACTTTTCGTAAATATGTGAACCAGTCACGCCCGATTTGTCATAGGTAATATCTGAGATGAGCAATCAGATTACATAAAAAACAATGAACAGATATGATGTAGCATAAAATGAAAAATTTTTCAGAATAATTTTCAGTCGTCAGCTGCAAATAAATGTTTGTTACACTTCACGGGCTACGACAAAGTAATTTCTTCTCTTCAGAAGCCAACTAAATTAGGGATGTTATAAATATTTAAACTTCAGCTATACATTTACGTCAGTTATAAGAAGTGTATTACAGAAACTTTCTTAGTGTAGGCTTAACCGATTACAAAATCTTTTTCATAGAAGTACACTATCATGATTTGTCCATATTGTACAAACTGTATGTGATTATTCTAAATATATACTGACAATTTACAGTAACTTCAGTACATCTACGCTTATGTCAAGCTGTAGTGCTAGTAGCAAGGGCCATATATAAAAGTATATAAAAATAAAAAGAATAAGGATGGGCTGATTTTCGTAGTTTATAAGAAGTAATATGCAATCAAAGCAGTGTCCGTTTTTTTAAAGCAAATTGAGCTAATCTTGTTGATGTAGGTGGGAAAGTTTATACATTTTAATTTCTTCTAGAAGCTTCACTTTGTAGACCTCGTCAACTACTGACATAATAATTATCGTCCACTCTGTTGGGCAAGTGCACACGAAAGTGTGTCTTAATGCTGTCTCTGTTTGCCCTATATGAAAACCTAGACACATGTTACGTTCTGTTTTATATGATCCTGTTTCAAGATATTTGTAAGTTGGAGGTTTCACATTACGTGTAAAGAGAAACTTGGTGGCACTGTTAATGGTAAAGAACACAGTGATGCCACGTTCTTAAAGAAACTGCCTACGTTATATGAAATGTCACCTAGAAAAGGGACTGTAGTGTATTTCTTGAGAGTAAGGCCAATTGCATTGAGTGTAGACGAATTTATATTCTTTTTGCTATTACTATTGTGAAGTTTTTGTACAAAATGAACTTGGTATCAGTTTTTGACTGCTGTATACTTTTAGTTATTAAGTTCCGTAGCAATAGCAGAAGCGGTAATGGGAGCACCTCAAAAATATGGTCGATTATAGCATGAATGAAAGCAAATTTGTGCTTAAAGGAGTGGCAAAAAGAGACATGAGTAATGTCATCTGTTGTGGTGGATTTCCTGCAGATATCAAAGTTAATTTTATCATGCACCAAACATAGTTTGATATCCAGAAAAATTTCACTATGCTGACTTTAATTTTTATATGTAAATTTAATTTTAGGATGGAAAATTGTGTTAAAAATATATTTCGAAGAGACGACTGAATTTTATTCTAAAAAATATGTATTATAGTTGCTGTAAATGAAAGCCATGAATTAAACAGCAAAACGAAGAATGTTTGTCAGTTGCTTGTAAAAAGAGGTTCCATGGTAGCTTGTAATTATCCTTCTTTCTTTAAAAAAACCTTTGTAATTGGTTCGTATGCAATGAATATCGTTAAATTAAACTCTGTTCATAGGCTGAAATTGTTTTGCAACAGCATTTGTGGCCAGATGACGTTAAAAAGAACAAAACACAGTTTTATAAAAAGACTGACTAAATCCAGTTTATGCTTGCAGAAGGAACTTCTGTTGAAACAAGTTGTACGGTAATGGGAAACTTCCATATCAGTAAGGCTGCCAATGGCGATTAAGAAAGTGAATATTGATAAACTAAGATGATGTTTGGCTTGTTTGGTTTGTGGGGCGCTCAACCGCGCAGTCATCAGCGCTCATACAAAATCCTAATTTTTCCACAGCCCAGTTTTTCTACACAATCCAATCTAGCCACTGTCACGAATTCTGAAGATGATACAATGATGAGGACACCACAAACACTCAGTCTCCGGGCAGAGAAAATCTGATAAAGTATGTGGGAAAGACAATCGTGAAAAGTGGAAATGGTTTATCACTGTGGCGCTTCGTTCATATCGACTGGAAGACATTACTAAAGGCACGCGCGGAAGTGCGATGTTGCCATGGCAACCAACAACTGAAATGTAGAATGGCGAAAAGATATATGCCCTAAGTAAACCAATTATAGAAATTAGGTTCACGTGCTGGAATGCTAAAGAAATATGTGACAAACTATGACCGCAATTTGAATGTAGCAACACACAAAGTTTAAACTCGTCACTTGACACCTTTCTTACGACCGGGGTGGCCGAGCGGTTCTAGGCGCTTCAGTCTGGAACCGCGTGACCGCTACCGTCGCAGGTTCCAATCCTGCCCCGGGAATGGATATGTGTGATGTCCTTAGGTTAGTTAGGTTTAAGTAGTTCTAAGTTCTAGGGGACTGATGACCTCAGATGTTTAGTGCCATAGTGCTCAGAGCAATTTGAACCATTTGACACCTTTCTTTAAGATATGTGAGGCGAAGCTAAGGATTATAACACACAGGGAGCCGAACTGGAAAGCCTATTTGTTTATCTAAATGGTGAATCTACGAAATATGAAGGGGATACATTGAACGAATACAAAAGTATCGTATTTTAAATGCGCTGTGTAATATCCCTTGGCCCATTCTAGCGGGAAGTAGTCGTGAGTCGATCAGCTGATCGGAAAGTGGCGCATTTTTCCTGTGGGAGTGAAATATTTATTGCTTGACTTCGCGGTGCTCCATGGCGAGCGAAGAAAAGTAAGAAAATCGGGTTGTGACGGGACTTGGTTGCGAGACAGGATAACGAGATGGCGTGTATGAAGTCTTCGCAATGAGACAGTCATTGTTAACCGCCATATTATATATTTTGAGTTTTTTGAGACTAACAAGCGATAAGTAACGTTAACGTGGAGTTTAGTAGCGGCCATAAGAGCCTGTTGCATGGCAAAGGTAATTTTGCGTATTTATTTTTTATCAAAAGATTCGGTGATGAACTGTAATGTACGAGAAGCTTGTACAAGACTTCGAACATTTGGTGGCCGATGTTTGCTGTATAACCTGCTTCAATAACATGGTCAAAAGCATAGAGAACGTTTTCTCTGCAAAACGAACTCATTTCACTCGCAGACTCGAATGACTAAATGCGAATCGCACTATTCCAATTCGAGAATATCCTATAGAAGTTTTCTTTCTCTGACATTTCAAGAATTTTACAGGCAACCGTCGGAGTCAGCAGCTGCTTCTACACCATGAGAGTAACTTGTCTACCTGTATCACATTACGTAAGCTGCAGGACTAGTCAACGCCACTCGGGATATTGTTCTTCACGAAGATACAAGCAGAGAGACTACTCACACTAGTTCAATAACAACGAGTTTACTATTACCAGCTTATAAACAACAAATTTTTCTTGTGAGCAATGCTATTAAAACCATTAAAGGAATACGATCATTTGAAAGGTCTCTGGGACACAATACCACGGCAAAATCAAAATTTGAGCTGAGTTATTAATCAGTTTTTTGCTATAGTATTCCGTGAAAAAAATATAATGGAAAGAACTGCATTTTAGTTTAAATCTCACGAAAAGGGCAACAAAATAACAGTCGTATGAAGAAGACAAAAGAATGAGAAAACAAAAATTTCATGTAATGAAAGTAAACAACTAACTCAATCTGTAGTTGAATGTCCACAGAACACTCATGACTGCAAAAATACATGAAAAGAGAACAAGGCGAGTGGAGACGATGTATTCACTCCATATGACATGCATGCGGATGTTGGAAACTACACCGATGCAAATAAATGATATTGTGGTAGTAGTGCTACCAAGCATATCATTCCGAATAAATATCGCTTTGTTTCGGACCCTCGAATTTGTTGTCCCTGAAGTGGTTTCACTGGGAAAACAAGGTGCCATTTCGCAAAGGAACAGTTTATATCGAAATTAGACGAAGCAATGAACGGTGCATGTCTAGAATGGAAATGTTGTACATGTGCCTGATGCAGGCGCTCATTTGTTTTCATCGAGGACAGTTACATATAGCGCTACACTATAACGAAGGATTAGAAAACTGACGAGTCGAGAAGAAGGCATGATGGCATTGTCCAGACATTTTATATGGAATCTGCATGTTGTCAGAGCAGAATAAAGCTATCAAATGAACTTCGTGATACCCTCTGAATCACTACAAGTGTACCACCAAAATAAGTAATACTTCAAAAACATGTTGAAAAACTTTGTCAGCAGTACAGGAGGTTGCCAGGATGAATTTTGCGGTGGTTCGCATTACGTAAGACGTTTTATAGTTCCTTACAAATTAATCTATGCACATGTCAACGGAACAATAAGTATAGAATCGTTGGGAGATGTCCGACGTTATTATTGTTTTAACGATTATTTCAGTAAATTTCGTCGACTTTTCTTTCTGAAAGACATAATGAAATGAAGGATGCACTAAAAATATTTAAATGAAGCTCAAATCTATGGACGTGTTACTAAACAATTAAAATTTAGTGGAGGCAAATAATTTAACAACAAAATAGTTAAGGGGGACGTACATGAAAAATACACTGCTGAAAAGATGATCCAGTACCACAATCTTGGAGCCACGGGAAAGAAAATTTGTGCTCTGCTTTACGTGAAATTAACACTTACTGTTAAGTTCCTTGGTTTATATACACATATTTAAACCAGTGTTTTTCAACCTGTAGGTCGCGACCACCTCGATGGTTACAAAACCTTGATCTTTGGGTTGTGTCGCAGAATAAAACATTTGGAGCATGGCTGGTAACGTATGTTTGATGACGGTCATCTGCTACGATATAAATGTCACACGGAAGTGACAAGGTTCTGTGAAAGCACGTTGCAAGTAAGTTCAGTTTCAGATGTGGTACTTCTTTGTAATAACGAATACGAATTTAATTTCAACCTGTTGAAGAGTTCTAATACGCAAACACTTGCAGCAGTGAGAAGCAACATGACGTTAATCGATCTCTTCGCACTTCAGCGGAATGGAACTAGGGCGGCGAGAGTCACTCAGTCCTGTACAGATAGTATTTACCTCTGAGAGGTTGGCAGCGATAGGGAAAGGACCACATCAATTTCCGGCCTAGAACGGCGGTGCAGTTACAGCGTCTTGTGAATTAGTGACAACTTAGTTTACGTGCCAATCATCTGTTGTGATAAAAATATCACACACAACGAGAACAATTAATCAATGCGAATTTAGAAGATGCACTCGTTCAAATGTGACACGAAATGACTGCAACAACACGCACACAGCTCACGTGCAAGCTTTGGCACCACGGCTACTAGAAACATGCCAGTTACAAGCTTCAAACCGAACAATAGATCGCTAGGATTGGCAGCAGTGAGACAAGGCACGAAGTACAGCAATTTCTACCGAGCGGATCTAGGATGCCTGAGCTCAACTCACACTTTAATTCACAAACTGAACGTTGACGTTGTTTCTGTTTTCCTAGTTCTGCAGATTCATCAGGATTCCCACCTATTCGTCGTTGCTAGTAACCTGGTTAATTAACCCTTTCTTTGACATAGTTAATTGTGGTGATTCCTGGGAAGGGAATCATTGTTGTTTTGATAGCGCTTTGTAAGAAAGTTGAAAAAACCTTACAAAAACCAGGATCACCATTTGTAAAAATATGTACTACATATTATCGCAATTAACTAAAAAGAAATGTTGTTTCCTCTTGAAACTGAATGAAAGTCAATGAAATATCATTCTGCTACATGTCTCAAAACTAGGGGTTCTGTAATACATAAAAACATAGGCATGCAGAGAGAGGTATTCTCTTTTATTGAAGCTGTGTAATTTCTTGTTTAACATTAATTCTGAATTGAGCATAATGCAGATTGTTTTATAATAAGTACACCATGTTAGTAGTAGGGCAAAGAGAGAGCTGGCGCATTTTGTTAGTGGAGTTTACCTACATTGTAGGCAGGCAAGCACTCAGGGGCAAACCTATTGTTCTCCTTTGATTGACAGGTCATTAACTTATTGTTCTCCTTTGATTGACAGGTCATTAACCTATTGTTCTCCCTTGATTGTCAGGTCATTAACCTAGTGTTCCTGTTTGATTGACAGGTCCTTAACCTATTGTTCTGCGAAAACGATCCTTCCTTTTTATTGACAGGCACTTAACCTGTTGTTCCCTCACACACTCTCACAACCCTTCCGCTACAGGAAACCTCCAACCCACCCATCCCCCCTCACTGCTACAGGTACACACTCAGGTCTCAGTTATTGCAATAGCATCCCTTACTCTTATCAGTTTCAATGACTTCTTAAGTAAACTGATCAATTAATTAACCTAAAGCCCTCCCATTTCCCTCCTCTCACTAGAAAATGGCGAGAAGTTCAAATTCCAGAAGGACAATGCAACACACCACAGCTACCTCCACTAACCTAAGAAAATGGCGGAAAAGTAGGTCACTTGGGCTACCTCCACTAACCTAATTCATCTGACTGACACCTCTTTCTAGGAATTGGTGGGGAAGGACTCAGCCTCCTCTGGGCTGCTGGATAGGGTGGATAAAAGTCTTTATTTTGCATGCAGTGTTTATTTAAACAACTTGAGGCAATAGCTCCATCCAGTGTGTTCACCATGAGGTTTGGATTCCAACTGACCTAGTACACAGTATCGCATCAGAGAATGCTGTCGTCCCTTCCGTGACGTAATCCAAGATGGCGGTCTTGGGGCGAAAAATGGAGGGAAAAGGGCTCAGCCTGTGCTGAGTGGCTGGAGAGAGGAAGGAATGTGCTCTATTTATTTGGTAACAATTTATTTAGGGAAAGATTCCAGGTAGTTTATTAATTACACTGATACAACACACTCATTCTGACGTGCTTGGGGTCGCAATACACAGCGTACAGACCTGCAACTACTCGTAAATCACCGAAATAATGCAAAACACTGATGTGCAGAGACGAAAACAACTCGTAAATACTCAAAATTATGCTTGTAAAGGGCTCTGCAAACACGCTTGCTAATCATGAACTGTCGAAATAATGCATATCACAGCCTACACACCAGTTCACAAAATAATTCAAAAGACACGAAAACAACTCAAAAATTGTCTAAAGATAGTGCATGTGTAGCACTATGCAAACACGCTCACTGTTGTGTTGGCAGAAGAGCCAACACCGTGTTACTAGAGGAGGCCGAAATACACGCGTTTTAGCTCACGCAGGCTGGCGTGAGGAGGGAAGGACTATACTGACGTGAGGTCTGGAACATGACAAGGAATTAGAATTCAGAAAGCGGACGTAATTAGTTTCATACGTAACTTTAATCCATTAATGATGAACGTCGCTCTTGACGGTACATGATTCACAATATTATCTGTTCAGAATACATTCATAGTAACTGAATATGGCGCCTTGCTAGGTCGTAACAAATGACGTAGCTGAAGACTATGCTAAACTGTCATCTCTGCAAATGAGAGCGTATGTAGACAGTGAACCATCGCTACCAAAGTCGGCTGTACAACTGGGGCGATTGATAGGGAGTCTCTCTCGACTAGACCTGCCGTGTGGTGGCGCTCGGTCTGCAATCACTGATAGTGGCGACACGCGGGTACGACGTATACTAACGGACCGCGGCCGGTTTAAAGGCTACCACCTAGCATCTGTTGTGTTTGGCGGTGACACCACACTCACAACACATAATCATTGGAAAATAATGCAGTGCACAAGTACTTATTGCATGCAAAAAAGCCGGCCGTGGTGGCCAAGCGGTTAAAGGCGCTACAGTCCGGAACCGCGCGACCGCTACGGTCGCAGGTTCGAATCCTGCCTCGGGCATGGATGTTTGTGATGTCCTTAGGTTAGTTAGGTTTAAGTAGTTCTAAGTTCTAGGGGACTGATGACCTTAGAAGTTAAGTCCCATAGTGCTCCGAGTCATTTGAACCACTAGAACCATGCAAAAAAACGCTTTCGAACTATCGTCAGTCACGACATATCAGCGAAGTAAGACTTTTATCCATTTTGCTACCCATCTAGCAGATAATAAACATTCCATAACAGACATTAAAACTAACCTTCAAATCCTACACACTGTAGACAAGGGATTCAAAATGGATCTTCTCGAACAATTAGAGATTTTTACCCACAAACATAATTCCCCACATACCATTTTAAATGAGCAGACAGAATTGGCGAATAACTCCTTCTTTCAGAATTTTAAGGATTCTTTGAACTTAAAAAACTAAACAGTCATTCAGAAACAAAATGCCCCCCCCCCCACACACACACATAAAAGCTTGTACCACTTCTGCCCCCCCCTTCAGCTCTCTTCTCTCTCCACATCATCCTCTCAACCCCCCCCCCCCCCCCTCTCCTTTCTCCTATACCCCCCCACACACACACACCCCCCCCCACCGCCAACTCCTTTTCCACACCCTTTCAAGTACCAGCATCACTTATTATTTCAAGTTAACCATTAACCTCTCATCCCAGACATCATATGCCAAGATCAGCCAATGGAAGGAGCAAGAAATTAGCTGTCATAATACTCTCAATACCAATAATCTTAAATGTAACTGAAATATAATGTAAAAAAATCTAGTTTTTTATATACCTGTTAAAATTGCACAGTTAATTTATAAATAAACATTTTACTAGTTTAAGCTAATTTACATTTATTTTCTATGTAATAAAGACAAATCTCTTGTCAATGTGTGTGATGACTAATAATGCCTCTGGTCAACTTGAAATCTTTGATACTGTAATTATATTGCAATCTTTGGCTTGTTTATAATGTGTAAATCCTGTATTCGTATCTGTGGCTAAGTGTGTTCAGCGATGTTTACGTAAAACAAGATATATGTTTCCAACAGTGCCTCATAAAAGTAATATACATCTAGTGAAAGTTTTAACTTGTGAAATTGTGAAAAACAAGACACAATGGTTTCAAAAATACGTCCTAAAAGAGATATATATACCTGCAGAAAGATTTATCTGTAAGTAACACCTCAAAACGTAAATTAAACTGTAAATATTTCGTGTAACTGTACCACATGTAGTGATTATTTGCTCTTATACGTTAAACATAAATTATGCTGTAAATATTTCGTGTTACTGTACCACATGTAGCGATTATTTGTTCTCGTTTCTGTCTAGCCACAGATACTCAACCACCCACACAATGGGTACAAAAATACACTAAATGTATATACCATCTGATGATGAGTTGCTAGGCAGCTCGAAACCGGTCATGGTTAAATAAAATACATCTACATAAAAGGCGACTGGTTGCAGTAATTTCTGAAAACCATATCAGCGAAGTGTCCCCCTACAGAGCTCAAAGGCACGTATGCCGGGATGCGTGCTGAAGTCAGTTCCGTACCCAAGACGCCTCTGGTCTGCATGCGCGTGTTCACCGTTGCTGGCACGATACCTCTCTACCTGGAGATACTGACGTCACAGGTTTCGCTGTACAAATTTGTTCATATGCGTCCCAGAATAGCACAGGTCGGAACAAAGGCGTTGGCTGAGATGCTGTTTCCGGTCATGACCTGCTTGCTTGCTGCTGTGCTCTCTACGGCCATCTTCAGACTCACATGAACATTAGAAATCAGAGACATATTTATCAGTGTAACTTCAATTAAACATTAGGATTGTTGCACCAGCCTGACGCCGAGCAGTGTACTGGATATGTCTCCTCTTTATGACTGTGGTTCTGGAACGATTCTCAGTATCTGTAGCGGAAATAATCGTCCACGAAAAAACACAATCTTTCTTTCCCCTTATGGCTATTAATGACCTGAATCTACAGCTCGCGCACGGTAGGACATGTGGTAGCGATCACCAAACTCTCGTATATATTTCACGAAGACTGTTGTAGAAAGGCTGGGTCGGTTCCCCGCAGCACAAAGTCGTCACTGTATCTCGTCCTGACCTATTTGCTTGCTTTATACACCAATCTCCAGACTCTGAGATTGCATGGATTGCCAGAATAATATACCATTTCCGAATACGTATCAATATGAAACACATAGCAGTGTGCTACCGATCGCTTGTGCAACATAATTCCGCAGATATAAACTGGAAATTATATCTGTAGAAACCCGAAACTTTAGTTAGGTAGAGCGTGCTCTAAACCATTGAGTAACTAGAAACTGATCTCGTCTTAGAAGGCATCGAAAAAAAAAGTTAGAGGAAACTGATATCTCCTCTCACGAATACCGATGTTGGTGATATAACAGATCCCAAATCTACATTATAATTTACAAAGTCAACTAAGGTGTTCCTCATGTCTAGAGGACCAGCAAACCTGTCTTCCACCAGTCTTACACCTGCTAGATGCGTACATCACAATCGATGTTCTCGCAACCAAATAAAGAAGAGAAATAAGCAGAAGCAGTAACCCAAACAATTCACATGGGAGGAATGATGGTCCAGCACAGACTTATGTCCATATTGAACCTCCTCAATTTTCCACGTGATCACGAATGCTCTCCGACACATACTAAGTATTAGTTCACTATTCTTCCGTCTAGAGGAAGACACAGTTAAGCTACCTACATTCCTGCATCCCAACAGGCCTCTCCACTCGGACAGCTCGTTCCATTAGAGAGAAACATCAATCACTACTGCCACAGACCACTGGCACTAAGCTCCATGCGTGCATAGACAAAATCGGAAGCCTCCTCGAAAACTGGCCACATTTACATTTTATCGCTATACTTACAATTAAATGATACGATTCTGGTCTCAATTGAATGACATTTGACAATGAGAGAAGTATCAGTAATACACCCTGCTGACGGCTGTGACTCTGGATATAAAAATATCTGTGCCATTATTATAGCCTGATATACTCTCCCCTTTGCTATCACAGTATATCATATAAAATTCATACCTTTCTTACTATAGGACATAGATGTTTCCTTTGCACATCTCGCAACACGAGCACATACTTTACAAGCCTGATGCTCAAGGCGAGATAATAGCACATCTGCAACTCCTAAGTATAATACTTCGCCAATAACCGATTGCCGGCTATACGAAATAATACTGACCAAAAATCAACTATGGGAGGGCATGTCTCATGAGTTCTTCTTGCGAGTGGTATCACTGTGTCTTCGAGAGGCGTAATTGTCTTACAAACCACTAAGTGTTAAAAAAACACGGTCATAACGACCACGTTACTGTCACAAGTAGTCTTGGTTCTACAGGTGCAGACAAAAAACAAGTTAAAAACTATACCAGCGTTATTGATCGAGGTATGACGTTACTTCCAAATGAATTGATCGACACTGAAAATAGACAGCTATCGCCGGATTGTATATTATCAGAACAATAGTACTGTTACACGTTGCTGATGATGCAACCTCATATTAAAATTACCAAATTTAGAAAGTGCTTCAGTTAACCAATATATGCAACTACTTTATGCCTCCGCTAGGTATTTCTCCAGTGTTGGTTATGCATTCTGTCTCGATGGAATGTCAGAGGTTTGGTGATATATTGACTGGGTTGTGGACAAGGATCACAGACACTAGATGGTGAGCTGATTGAGGTCATAAGAAATGTACACTAGCTTTTCAGATCTCTAGTGTTCCACCACAAATGCTTTCCGGGATTTGGAATCAAATCTTTCCATTCAACCACGTATCTGCATTGGATCCTATTGAGAAGTCCTTTAGTGATTACAGCCACTAGTGAATCATATTTATGGCACTCTCATACCTCGAAATGAGTCACCATCCTCGAACCTATCTGTTCCAGTAAAATTCGGATGTGGTTTTAGGTAGTCCCTATGCATCTTGCAATGGCTGCCATTTCTTCAGCTTTACGCATGTGACCGTTCCGATTTAAGTTGGAACTGAGTAGAAGTCTGTGAAAGCTATATCTACTACCTTCTGCAACCCATGTAGAAACAGTCTAAGCTGAGTTAGTGCAACAGGACTGTGTTTCGACCATCCGATGGACATGGGAACATGTTGTCATAGCTCCACCAACAGTGTATAATGTGTAAGGTCAGCGCCAAAAGAAGCCCGCTCCTGCAAGACGAGGTAGTATAAAGACAGTATGGGAACTGGGAGAAGGACGAGGATTTTTCTACTGCATTGTGGTGCTTCTCCAAACTACATGCAGATGCTGCAGTCCGAAGCAAATTCGCGTCCCTCAGGGCCAAGTCACCACTAACGCTCCAACATGCTATTATCGTTTATCTGTACCATCCAACAGAGAAAAATTACGAACTATGAAAGCTCCACTAACTTCATTCGGTAGAGAACTCTATCAGATTTTTATCGCATCTTCCTCGTCCAGTATGTCGAAAACAGATACTGCATGTGTGACAGACCAAGCACGGCTGGGTGGCTGGCCACGGTCACCAGATATATCTGGCGGAAGCAGTCTCGCGGAAAGTGATCTCATGCGGTCCCGAAGTTCACTTGGACGTGCTAATGCACTGTTCGAATATATAAATAAACATTATGTTTCATTAAGTTTCTCCCACCGTCCTTACGACTCGGTCCCGTTGCTCTCCCATTCGTGGAGACAACAAAATTTTTAGGTCTTACATTTAACAGGAAACTTAGCTGGTCTCCACATGTGTCTTATTTGGCTGCCCGTTGTACCCGTTCTCTAAATTTCCCCCGTGTTCTCAGTGGTATGTCGTGGGGAGCGGATCGAACCGTCCTACTTCGCCTATATCGGTCGATCGTCCGCTCAAAGCTGGATTATGGGAGCTTCGTATACTCCTCTGCACGGCCGTCCATCTTACGCCGCCTCAACTCCATACAACATCGGGGTTTACGTCTTGCGACAAGAGCGTTTTATACTAGTCCCGTCGAGAGTCTTCATGCTGAAGCCGGTGAATTGCCACTGACCTACCGGCGCCATATACTGCTTTGTCGGTATGCCTGTCGGCTACTGTCAATGCCCGACCACCCGTCTTATCGTTCAATTTTTGACGACTCTCTCGATCGTCAATACGGGTTGTATGTCTCTGCCCTGCTACCCCCTGGAGTTCGCTTTCGTCGCCTCCTTCAACACCTTGATTTTTCACTCCCTGCAACCTTTAGAGTGGGCGAGAGACACACGCCACCTTGGCTCCAGGCTCAGGTTCGCGTTCACCTTGACCTCAGCTCGCTCCCAAAGAAGGTTACCCCCGGTTCGGTATACCACTCCCGTTTTGTCTAACTTCGTTCGAAATTCATTAATATGACCTTCATTTATACAGATGGCTCTAAGACCAATGACGGGGTCGGTTATTCCTTTATTGTCGGGGCACCAAGTTTCAAATACCGGCTCCATGGCCATTGTTCGGTCTTCACAGCTGAGCTCTTTGCCCTCTACCAGGCTGTTCTTTATACCTGCCGCCACCGACATTCTGCTTATGCCATCTGCTCCGATTCCCTGAGCGCCATCCAGAGCCTCAGTGATCCGTATCCGGTTCACCCTTTCGTGCACCGGATCCAACGCTCTCTTCAGCAGCTGGTGGACGACGGTTCTCCGGTTAGCTTTACGTGGGTTGCTGGCTATGTCGTTATCCCTGGGAACGAAGCTGCAGATGCCGCGGCCAAGGCTGCGGTCCTCCAGCCTCGGACAGCTTCTTGTTGTGTCCCTTCATCTGATTGTAGCAGGGTCATTTGTCGGCGCATTTTATCGCTGTGGCATGCCGATTGGGCTGCACTTACGGACAACAAGCTTCGGGCCTTGAAACCTCTTCCGGCGGCTTGGACGTCCTCCTCACACCCTTCTCGGCAGGAGGAGGTAGTTTTGGCCCGGTTACGAATTGGACACTGCCGGTTCAGCCATCGCCATCTGCTGACGGCTGCGCCGGCGCCGTTCTGCCCATTTGGGCAATTGCTGATGGTCCGCCACATTTTAACGTCCTGTCCGGATTTTACTACACTGCGTCTTGATCTTGGCCTGCCATGTACTCTCGATGCCATTTTAGCGGATGACCCAGGAGCAGCTGCTCGCGTTCTTCGTTTTATCTACTTGACAAACCTATATAAGGACATTTGATTATGCTGTTTTTTTAATCCTATGCCTGTCAATCTTTTATCGTGTTTTCCCTTTTATTTGCTGTTTTAAACTTGTGCCTCGCTGTGCATTCCTAACGTAGTCGGGGCGCTAATGACCGTTGAAGTTGTGCGCCCTAAAACCACAAAAAAAAAGACCAAGCACATGTGACGTACCTAATATGTATACAGGCATTGACCCACTGCACAAAACAGTTTAAAGTTACCCTAAGTCGTTGTTTGAAACATTGACATTTCTTCTACTGTAACATGCTTTGTACACTGCCATACATTTTGTTTCTCCACCACGACTTCGAGGTCTGTGTCAGATTCAAAACTGACATTAACACTTTCTGATCCATTGCCTCTCGCAGAAAACTGGACATCGCATATTGTAAACCATGTTGTTACTGCTGCTACCATAACACACCAAACACACTGGATGACTTTAAATAGAAAACAGATGGCTCTGCATTCTGTTTAGACTGATTCCTCATATTACAGCCATGTATGCAATCACTGTTTCAGTGTTAGCCATCCCCAGAAGGTTTGCCTTTCCACCAAATCTCTTTCCCCACCTCAAACAAGCGATGTCACTCAATCATTATGTGGTGACCACAGTGCACCAATAGATGGATGGGGCTGAAAAGAATCCGTCATGTACTGCAGTAATAAGCATGACAGTTAATAGTGAGAACATTTCTAGCAATTCTACAGTAGTTTTAAAACTGGCCATTGATGCGACAGCATGTTTCCCAATTTCAGTATCATCGCTAAAACGCACATTCTCTACTTTGCGAGTATCATTGTGAATCTAGGTAGATAACTCAGCAGTACGTCCATTCACTGTTAATTCTCGAACATATACATCATCAATGTATAACAGACAGTACTCTACATATTTCTAGCACCTCAATCACAGCACATAATTTACAGTCTGTCTCTATGCAGGTGGGAGTGACAGAGCATTCTCGCACTCTTAGGCTAAAATTAGAGACAGAATGACCAACTCGAGCTGTCTTTGACCAACCCACCCTGCAGTATATTTACCGATATATTCTGCAGCTGACCACAAGTAGACCGCTACATTTTGCATCTCACGAATGAATGGACCTTGCCCATTCTATTGCACAAGATTTCTCCAGATGCGCCCATGTGCAGGATGTTAGCACCCGTTATCGGTGTATGGTAGAAGATTTTAAAGTGTTGTAATAGCAGACGATTAAGAAAACAAGAAACGGGTGGTTTTTATGCATGATGGAGCTCCAGACAGACGGAGTTTGAAGCATTTAACGTAAATCAAACACACTATAAATTTTAAAACATTGTTCTAGTGTTTCGGATCAGTACCAGGAGGGTAATGGTAAGAGAGATCATGAGCACATGCACTCCTAAGGCTACATGGTTCTGCACTTAAAACTGGCTATAATGTTAGACCACTTCAGTTGCCAACCTATCATTCGTGTTGATTGCAGCGCTGTTAATATCCCACTGTAAGACATATTTTTCCATCACAGTTTTTTTCATTTTACAGTTTGTTACCACAGTTTATCTTAGAGAAACCTCCTAGAACAATGTGTGTCATGCACTGGAAATATGTATCTTACAGTGGTATATTTACAGCGCTGCACTCAACATGAATGATAAGTCAGAAACTGAAGCGATCTAACATTATAGCTGGTTATAAGTGCATAACCGTGTAGCCTTAGGGGTGCGTGTGTTTGCGTTCCCTCTTACCATAACCTTCTTGGTACTGATCCGAAACACAAGAGCAATATTTTAAAACTGATAACGTAGTTTATTTATGCTAAATTCTTCAAACTCTATCCGTCTAGAGCTCCTTCATGCATAAAAACCACGAGTGCCTTGTTCTTCTTAATCGTCTGCTATTACAACACTTCAAAATCTTCTACCACACACTGATGAGGGGTGCCATCCTGCTCCACATGGCCACATCTGAAGAAATGTTGTGCTATTGGATGGGCAAGGACTCAGCAAGGTCCATTCATTCACAAGACACAGAATGTAGGAGTCTACTTCTGGTGAGCTGCAGAGTTAATCGGTATCTTAGCTGCAGGGCGGGTTGGTCAGAGATAGGGCGAGGTGGTCTTTCAGTCTCTAATTTTATCCTGAGACTGTGAAAATGCAGTGAGACTTCCATCTGCATAGTGATAGACTGTAAATTATGCACCATGTTTGAGGTGCTAGAAATATGATGAACGCTGTCTGGTATACTTTCATGATGTGTATGTTCGATAATTAACAGTGAATGAACATACTGAATAGTTGTCCATCAAATTGGCGGTGATACTAGCAAAGTAGAGAATGGGCGGTTTCGTGCTGGTATTGAAATTGCGAAACATGCTGTTTCATCATTTGCTGGTGTTGAAATTACTGTAAAATTGATAAAATCGTTCACACTATCAACTGTGATGCTTATTATTACAGTATATCTACGGTGTCTGTTCCATCCCATCCATCCACTGGTATGCTGTTGGTAACCCCACAATTATTGACTGGCATCCCTTATTTGAGATGGAGAAAGAATTCTGGTGGAGTCACAACCCCTTCTGGGGATGGCTAGCACCGAAACAGTGATCGTGCACTTGGCTGCAATATGAGGAATCATTCGAAACGGAGCGCAGAACTATATGTCTTTTATTTAAAATCATCCAGCGTGTGTGGTGTGTTATGGTAGCAGCAGTAACTACGTGATTTACACCATGCGAAGTCTAGTTTTCTCCAAGAGACAAAGGATCAGAAAGTATTAATGTCAGTTTTGAATCTGACGATGACCTCGAAGTTGCGGCGGAAAATCAAAATGTATGACAGTGTACAAAGCATGTTACAGTAGAAAATGGAGCACTGTTTCAAAGAACGACACAGGGTCACAGGGAGCATCTCTTGCGACTTGCAGTTTAGTATGTGGGATACTCGTATGGTCATCCTCCTACAGTACAGATGATGAAATGTTTAACTTGTCTGTGGAGTGGATCATTTCCTGTACATAGGATCATCACATGTGCTCAGTGCCATCACGCATGTGGTACTTATTTTTGACGTATGGGAAGAGAGAGATGGGGTAAAAGTCTTATCGAGTTCTCTATCGGATGAAGTTAGTGGAGCTTTCATAGTTCGTAATTTCTCTCTGTTGGATGATACAGAATAAGGATGACAGCTAGTTGGAGTGACACAGGTGAATGGGCCCTGAGGGATGCGAATCTGCTTGTGTCTGCAGTATCTCTACGTAGTTTGGAGTAGTAAAAGCCTAAACCTGCTCCCAGATCCTGTACAGTCCTTTATACTACCTCCTGTTGCAGGAGTGGGCTTCCTTTGGTGCTGACCTTAAACATTGTAAACCTTTGGTGGAGCTACAACAACATGTTCCCGTTTCCATCGAATGGTCAAAACTCAGTCCTGTCGCACTGACTCAGCTTAGCCTGTTTCTTCACAGGTTTCAGAAGGTGGAAGATACAGCTTTCACAGATTTCTACTCAGTTCTGACTTAAATTGGAACGATCACATGCGTAAAGCTGAAGAAGTGGCAGCAATTGCAAGATGCTTTGGAACTACCTAAAATAACATCAGAATTTTACTGTATCAGATATGTTCGAGAAAGGTGACTCGTTCCGAGATATGAGAGCGCCAGAAATATGACTCACTAGTCGCTGTAATCATTAAAGAACTTCTGGATAGGATCTACTGCAGATATGTAGGTGAATGGAAAGACTTGATTCAAAACCACAGACAGCTTTCTAGTGGATGACTGAGCACTAGAGATCTGAAAAGCTTGCGTACATTTCTTATGACCTGAATCAGCACACTATCTACAGTTGTTATCCTTCTGAATCAACCATCGCCTATAACCCAGTCGAAATATCACTGAATCTCTGACATTGAATCCACACAGAATGCGTGGGAAATACTGGAGATAAATCTAGCGGTGGCATGAGGGAGTTGCAAATGCCGGTTTCATAAGACTTTCCTTAGGGAATCACTTTCTAGATTCGGTAATTTTATTACGAGGTTGCACCGTTGGTGATGTCTATCCATACTGTTGGTCTGATAATATACACTGCACCTATAGACCCAAGACCGCTTGTGACAGTAATATGGTCGTTGTGACTGTGTTTTTTAAACATATAGTGGTTTATGAGACGACTATGCCTCTCTTTCTAAGACACAGTGGTACCACTAGCAATAAAAGCTCATGAGACATGTCCTCCTATCGCTGATTTTGGATCAGTACTATTTCGTATCGCCAACAGTCAGTTATCGTCAAAGTTTTATGCTTAGTAGTAGGGGATGTGTGATTGGTTTGCCTTGAGCATCTGATTTGTGAAGTATGTGTTTTTATCCTGACATGCGCAAACGTAATGGCTATGACCAGTTGTAAGGAAGGTATGGATTTGGCGTGGAATACTGTGATAGCAAAGGGGTGAGTATGTCAGGACATAAGAATGGCACAGATATTTCTATATCCAGAGGCACAGCCGTCAGCAGGGTGTACTTCTGATACATCGCTCATTGTCGCATGTCACTGAATTGAGACTGCAATCGTAACATTTATTTGTAAGCATGGCGATCAAGTATATATGTGGCCGGCTTCCTAGGAGGTTTCTGGTTCCGTCTATCTGTGCTTGTGTCACAGTCCTGTTCGGATGTAGAGATGTAGTTCACTTAACTGTGTCATCCACTAGACGCCAGAATAGCGAACTAATACTTAATATGTGTTGTAGAGCTTTCATAATCGCGTGGAAATTTTAGAAGATTCAATATGGACATGTGTTTGTGCTGGCTCGTTATTCCCTGCCATGTGAATTGCCTGGTTTACCACTTCTGCACATTTCCTTTCTTCATTGGTTAAGAGAACATCGATTGTGGTGTACACATCTAGCAGGTGAAAGACTGGTGGAAGACACGTTTGCTGGTTCTGTACACATGAGAAACACCTTAGCGGTCTTTGTAAATTATAAAGATAATTTGGGATCTGTTATGTCACTGACATCAGTATTTGCGAGTGTAAATATTAGTTCCCTCAATTTTTTTGAGGTCTTCGCAGACGAGATCAGTTTGTAGTTACCAGCACGCTCCATCTCGCAAATGTTTCGGGTTTCCGCGAGATATAATTTCGTCTATATGTTCGGAATTATGTTGTGTGAGAGATCAGTAACATTCTGCTATGTGGTTCATATCGAGAATTATAGTGAAACTGGTATGCTGTTCTGGCAAGCAATTGAAATTAGGTATGTTCTTGTAATCCCAGAGTCTCCAGGTTGCTGTAGAAATTAAGCAAAGAAGCAAATAGGTCGGGGTCTGAAACAGTGACGCCTTTATGCCAAGAAGAACCGACCCAGCTTTTCTACAACATTCTTCATGGGATATGTACGAGTGTCCAGTGATCGCTACCACATGTCCCATCATAAGGGAGGTATAAAAAAATTTAAATTTAAATTGGTGGTAAGAACTTATGGGACCAATCTGCTGAGGTCGTCGGTCCCTATGCCTACACCCTACTTGACCTAACTTATGCTAACTTACACTATGGACAACACACGCACCCACTACTGTGGAGGGACTCGAACCACCAATGGGGAGAGCCGCATGGAGCACGACAAGGCGCCACAGACTGCATGGCTACCCCGTCCATCAGGAACATATAGATTCAGCACATCGATGGCCATAAGGGAAATGAAAGATTGTTTTCTCTTTACATGGAAAATTATGTGCACTATAAATACTGGTTCCTGAACCACGGTCCTAAAACGATATATTGATCAGTGTAGACTGCAGCAGCAATCCTGATATTAAACTGTAGTTACACTGTTAAATGTGTTTCTGGTTCCCAACATTCTTGTGAATCTGAAGATGGCTATATAGAATACAGCAGCAAGCAGGCAGGTCGGAGTCGGAAACAGCATCACAGTGGACACCTTTGTTCTAACCTGGGGTTTGTCCATCGTTTGCACATTTGTTTGAAGCGACCAAGAAAGCGTCTGGTTTATGATGATTTGGCTCACACTTCCACTGGACAGGTGAATAGTGGAATAATACGAAGTTTGCATTGAGTCGCCTGCGGGACTCTGCGTGTGGTGTGTATACTCAGCAGAAACTTGAGAAGGTTGACTATAACGAGTGTTTGAGCTGGGAATATTGACAGCGATCTCCTGGGATGTGAGATTTTCCACAGTTGGCTGGCCTCTTTCTGGTTGACACAAGATTCTGTGGCTGTGGTCGTGGGAACCGTTCATGGTGGTAGTTTCCCCCTTCGGCGTGCACAGCAGAATGGAGATGACATGGCATTTATTTGACCATCTGTAGATTACTTTTTGCAGGGTTTAACTGTCAGTGCAATACGGCGATCTGTACAAAATAGTTTTTTCGCTGAAAGTCTCGTCTGCAGATAAAAAAGGCAGACAGTGCTCCCACACCAGCAGCATCAGTAATTTGGCGGGTAAATTCAACTAGAGCCAATCAGAATACTCCGTTCATTCACAAGACATCGTTTGTGCTAGTGCACAGGAGCCTCTACATAGCAGTGAGTACGTCTGTGTTTCAGAGATGTTTGTTGAAAGTAGGACTTAATGCTTTCCAGGAAAGGTAATATGTGATGGATGGGGTGCCACGTTAGGACCATCAGGAGGAATGCATTTGGTGTTAATCTGGCTGTTTTCGTAAACAGGATCAGTTAGGACGAGGATTTCCATGTGGACTGGCTGAGACATCACGAAAACTCCAACAAAAGAGACCATTAACTATATCTGCAACAATTTACAGTTTCTGAGAGGTCGACTTGGCTCTTATTTACAATGCAATGTGACATCAGTATAATGTTGAGAACCTTTTAGATGCACCTGTGATGGTAAAATGCTAGGCGAACATTTTGTGGCGATGCATCAGCCATGCTGGGCAGGTAAATGCGTGCACAGCTAGACACAGCTCGTTTGTCCCGTTAGGATCGCTAGGAACAATGCACCGTGTGCTATTCTGGGAAGCATTGGAACAAATTCCTATAGCGTGACCTGCATCCCCAGGTAGAGAGTTATCACGCCAGCAACGGTTAACACGCGTGAATGGCCCAGAGGTGTCTCACTTATGGGACTGGCGTGAGCACGCAGCCTGGAGTGCACCTATTGGAGTTCTGTAAGGGGGCAGTTCGCTGATATGTCGCGATTCACGAAAGTTCAAAAGCGTTTTTTTATGTGCAATGAGTGTTTGTGCACTGCACTATTTTCGGCTGTTTAGGCACTGCAAGCATGTTTGCATAGGATTACACATGCATTATCTTTTGACAATTTACGAGTTGTTTTCCTGTCTCTTGAATTATTTTGTGAACTTGTAACGCCGGAAATGCATATCCTCCTATTTCCATCTATTGTACTGTAAGTTTTTTCCTTATTTTGTTACCTGAATATATGACGTTTCTGTGCCTTTATATATTGTAATTGTTTTAGTATTTGTATATATATATATATATATATATATATATATATATATATATATATACATATTTCTGCATTTATGTCGATGTATAATTGGTTTGTTTCGTAAATATTATTTGTATTTTTACGCTGGGTCTTGCCCAGGGAAAACTGCTATCGAACGATTACATCGATAGGTCGTGTGAAGAATCAAAGTGTGTAGGATCTTTGGTAGTGTGAACTCTGCCGCGTGGAGCGCGGGCAGAGAGAGTCTGGCTGGAGTAGCGAGTGGAGCAGGTGTGTTGTGTGACGCTCCCGCGAGTTGCCGCGCTTTCGGGGTTTGGCAGCATGTAATTGCGCTCGACTTGCGATGATAGTTTCTGACATGGTGTCGCGGACGGGAAGCATTAGCTGGCGCACATCAAGAGTCCGTTTCGTCTGGTGACCGTGTCGAGAAGAAGGCGCGCCAACATCCAGCTTCTGCAACAGCGACGGCCGACAATGAGTGACTGTCGCCACATCCTCGATCGACGGCTTCAAACCTTCAATCAACCAACAAGGAAGACTGGAAGCACGTAAAGTTTTAGAACTGTATGGCAGACCTCAGCTTTTCAAACTTTTAAAATTGTTGCATCACAAAATTACAGCTACTTAGCATGAACCTTTGTTGCTCATTGTCCCAAGTGCATTACCAAGCAGGGTCCCTTCCTTTTCCGAAATGAACCCGAGTGTCGTTGAAATTCAAACGCCAGCATAATTCCATTTCACTGCTTTAATTTCAAAGTTCACTTTAAGTATTCATGGCAGGCTACAATACTTAGATTACACAAGCACAAATTGAGAGTGCTAGTTTTGTTACCATATTTTAGCTCACCTGTGACTGCAGCTCAGCTTGGTACGTACTAAATTTTACTATTGTTAATTGTTCAGAATCATTTAATTCAAGTTCAAAGTTAAATCTCTTATTTCTAAATTGCGTAGATTCAAGTAGCTTTTGAAATGATTGTTGAGGTAGTCCAAGACTAACCGAATTTTACTGAATTTCGATGTGCTTCAGAAAGAAAGCTCACTATTAACTTCAGTCCCTAAATTAACTTTCGATTTTCCGATTTTATTAATTCTATTGCTAAATTATGTCAGAGCGTAGCGAAATTTATTACTTCTGACAAACTTTCAGTTTTCACACTACACGTGTCAACCTTCAGTTGCCATGCTCCTAGTGCTAATTATATGTGTAATTACTTTTCTTTTTCAGTTACTATAGTAATTGTCCTTAGGACTGGCGACCGTAATTTCCCCCAAATCTCAAATATCTAATTACCGCTAGTTAATAGTTAACGTAACGGCCGCACATTTACTTTCTTCATTAACTTTACCCCTTTTCAAAATTAATTTCCACCAGTTTCATTTGCATTTTTCCTTTCATTTAGATGTAACCCTTTCCTCCCTCTTTACCGACAGATTAACTTCGGTGACGATTGCTTTTCCCAAATTTCCATTAGGCACACGCGGTTTAATTTTTCACTGTCATTAAGGTCGATAAGTGAGGGGGAGGTTACAAACTGTTGTGTAGGCTGTGAAACGCCTTCATTCGACAGTTCGCGATTAGCAAGCGTGTTTGCAGAGACTTTTACATGCACCATTATGACAGTTTACGAGTTGTTTTAGTCTCTGCACATCAATGTACCGTATTATTTCGGTGTTGTACGAGTAGTTTAGAGGTCTGTAGACTATTTAGTGCGACCCCAACCACGCAAGGGGGAGTATTTTGTATCAGTGTAGTAAACAAACTACGTGAAATCCATCCTCAAATAAATTGTTAGCGTTATTTCAACAGTTTACAATTAGTGAGCATGTCTGTACATCGGCGAACTGCATTATTTCAGTGATTTACGAGTAGTTTGCAGCTCTGTAGGCTGTTCAGTGCATTATTTCGACAGTTTACAATTAGTAAGCGTGTTAACAGAGCATTATACATGCCTTATTATAACAATGTATGAGTTGTTTTCGTGTCTGTACATCGGTAGACTGCATTATTTCAGTGATTTACGAGTAGTTGCCGGTCTGTAGACTGTGTATTGCGAGCCCAAGCACGTCCGAACGAGTGCTTTGTGTCACTGTAGTAAATAAACTAACTGAGATCCATCTCTAAATAAATTGTTACAAAATAAATAAAGTACACTCCTAGCTCTCTCCAGCAGCCCAGCACAGGCTGAGTCCTTTTCCCACCATTTTTTGCCCCAAGACCACCATCTTCGATTACGTCATGGAAGGGACGACAGCATGCTCTGATGGTGGTACTGTTTACTACTTCAGTTGGAATCCATACCTCATGGTGAACACACTGGATGGAGCTAATGTCTCAAATTGTTTAAATAAACACTGCATACAAAATAAAGACTTGGGTCCATCCTATCCAGCAGCCCAGAGCAGGCTGAGGCCTTCCCCAACAATTCCTAGTAAGAGGTGTCATTCAGATGAATTAGGTTAGTGCAGATAGCCCAAGTGAGCTACTTCTCCGCCATTTTCCTAGGTTAATGGAGGTATCCGTGGTGTGTTGCAGTTTCCTGCTGGAATTTGAACTTACTGCCGTTTTCTGAGGAGGGGTGGAGGATGGGAGGTATTTATGTTAATTAATTGATCAATTTAATTAAGTGGTCAATGAAATTGATAAGAGTGAGGGAGACTGTTCCAATAACTTAAACCTGAAAGTGTACTTGTAGCAGTGAGGAGGAGGGGAGGGGGTTGGAGGTTTGCTGCAGCGGAAGGGGTGTGTGAGTGGGTGAGGGAACATTAGGTTGAGTGCCTATCAATAAAAATGAAGGATCCTTTTGGCAGAACAATACGTTAAGGACTTGTCAGTCTATGAGGTAACAATAGGTTAATGACCTGTCAATCAAAGGAGAACAATAGGTTTGTCCCTAAGTGTATACCTGCGCCTGATGTAGGCAACCTGCACTAACCAAATGCGCCAGCTCCCTCTTTGCCCCACTACCCATATAACAATAAATTAATGCAAATGTGGAAAACTGTTTTCAGGAACCGATAGATAACTAAATGAAGACGAAACCAATATGTAACTGTGAGACTAATTTGGAAGAGAAACTGGTAAGTTTCTTTCCAGAGTTGGACTCTGACACTGACAACAGTGATAGATAGACACTAAATACTTTTTTAGATACAGTATGTCAGATCTTCATGTTTACTAATTGACAATCGAGTGGGACCTTATTTAACGAGTATAATTCACCTGAGTCATACCTGCATTAAGATACATTCATATACGAAAAGAATAATGCATTCCATATCTAAAAATTACTAATACAGTTTATAAAATGTAGGTCCCTTTTTACAAGAAGTCATGTAATGAAATTGGCTTTTACCTTCTCTTCAAAATGACTCATAAACATTGAAGATGGCTAGCTGAATGAAACATCGGCCTATATATTTGCTAATGCTCAGCTTTATTGAATTCGTGTTGGTTAATGACGACATATCTAAGTTGGAATTCACATAGAGGTATTTCAAGGGCATAAAGTAACACGAGTCTTGCTTCCAACACCATCACAGAGAATTTGGCAACATCATCGAGGAGACCCGAGTGGAGGTATCGGTTACAATGATTGAAACTCGAGGAATGTTGTCTAACAATACAGCTCAATACTGCATTGTCGGCGGCGTTGTCTTTGTCAGAGCGTCTAGTGTATTTTGTTCGTTAATAATAATAATAATAACAATAACAATAGTAATAACAATACTGATGTAAAGCATTATGCTCTTTCCTCCTCTGCATTGTCTGTTATTTCATTCTCATTTCTTTACAATGGAGCATAAGCAATACTGTCCAGAGTAACGTCAGTAACAATACTAGAACGATTCAGCGATTATACGCAAATGCAAAGCGCTTTATTGGCACAACTGCAGTTTGGTGCCTGATGGCTAATTTCATACTTGACACTTATTAACATTTTATTGTTTCGAACAATTTTCATTCATAGGGCGACACCAGCGATATATGCCATGGGTGATACTTAACAAGATGAAAGCAAGCAAGGGTTATAGGTCCTAGACTTCAATCAAAATATACCAGTTTCAATGAGAAGGCTGTGCCTGTTTGTTTCTTAATAATTTGTCAAATTGTGGTTATATTTTTGAGACACAAATCACCAAATCATTTTGTAGTTGAAGTCTATTTCCCTTCTTAGATTTTATTTTCACCATTGCAGAAAAGGCTAATTAAAAAAGGTGAAAGTGGTGAATATCACTAATAATTTCAGAGCTTCCTTTGCCATATGTGAATACTCTTCTTTCTCTTCACCCATAAGACTTCAATCTTTTGCGAATTAAATTCCATTCTAAGCATCCCACCAGCAGCTAAATCTATAAGTGTTCCTTTTGTGGTCGTGCTGAGATCAGCCAGTTGTACTGACATATCTAAAAAAGGATTTAGTGACTATGTTTGACAGTTCTCAGCGTCAGAGTTCAACTCTGGAAAGTAACTTAACAGTTTCTCTTCCAAATTATGCAAGTTGTGTATCGTGCAAGGAATGTGAGAACTTGGTACCACAGACTGGTCCATTGCTATTTCTTTGACAATCGTCTGAATACAAGAGTAAGACTCAAATAACATCTTTTCTAAAAACCTTGACCGCAAACTAAGTTTGTTACAATGTTTTCTTCTTTCTCTTGGGGCTCTTGTTTGAAATATTTAGGTGATTAAAACGATCCGTGAGCAATGCTAATTTTAATAGCCAAACACGGTCACAACAGTAATTCGTATACCTAGATTTAGAATCTTGTAAAAATATTAACAATTCACCTTTCAATTCCAGAGTTCGAGTCAATAACTTTCCATTGGAAAGCCACCTGACCTCTGCGTGATAAAGGAGAATTTAATGAAGCGAAGCTGTGTCTTCACAAATCATCCTAACAGTCGAGTTTGCAACGCTACACCTTTAATACAATTTACAACATTGATTACCTCTTTAAAAACATCATTTAAATCAGAAGTTAAAGTGCCAGAGCTTGTCGATGAAGAAAGCAGTGTGTCGATGAAAATATTTGGCATTATTGATTTTAATGTCTCGACAAGCCCACTTTCACTTCCAGTCATAGCTTTAGCACCATCACTACAAATGGCAATTCATTTTGTCCAATCAGTCTCGTAGTGGGGGTGCTTTCTAAAATCATGTCATACAAACAGTAACCAGTAATATTCGAAAAGAGTTTTTTGCAGAATAAAATGTCTTCCATGATACTTTAATCTGCTTCAAACCACACAAATACTATAAATCGAGCAAAATCCGAAACATCAATAAATTCATCAAACTTCAGTGAAAAATGTGGGCTCTTCTTCAAATTTTCGACAAACTCTTCCTGGATGTCACCTGCCATATGGTTTATTCCACATTTAGTACTATTGTCAGAAACTGGTATGCTTTTAGCTTGTTTGCCTCTTGCTTACGTAACATAATATCAACCATATTCAGGGCTGCTGGCAAAATGAGATTCTCTGCATCAGTTTGCTGCTTCCCTGTTTTAGGGACTCGGAATGCGAATCGGTAGCTAGCTGGTAACGCTTTCTCGTTGACACTGGATACAAAAATCAGAAAAAATATTGTTAAATCATAAAAACGAATAAAAATTCAGAAACGTTAATACTATTTTAAATCAACATATAACATTACTATTTTATTACCTGAATCAGAGTAGCTTGCTGCTAGTTAAGTATTTTCAATTCTCTTGCGAAGAAATCCAACGTTTTATCAGATTCCTTAGACTGTTTAGTTGAGACGTGACACAATAACCTTTGATGGTTTCATACTGTCACGTGGCAATACTTCACCGCAAATGACACATTGAGGTTAATTGTTCATGACAGTAACACCATACTTCAGATAACTGTCGCCATGAAGTCTATTTTTTTCGATTATGATTCTCTTTCGCCACTGCAAGTTGTGCCACACATGGAGGACTGCACAGATCTTTTAAGAAACTTGACCGTTTTATCTTCGCTCAGAGCAAGGCACGAAGATAATAATCACCTCCATACTTGCTGGTGTACTCTGACAACTGATTGTAGTGATGGAAACGAGTGATTATGACCCCACTGACCCCTCCTCACCCCCATGCCTCTACCGCTGCAAAGAATATATCTGTCCCCAGATCACTGCGACCTCATTTCACATTGCACTTGATTTCTCGATCAGTAGAACCAAAAGTATATACGTTGGCTTTGAAATCGCTGACATACTTTCACTATGGCTTTAGGGGTCGTCAGAATATATTTACTTGAAAAGGAGTTGCGTATTCGAAAAGGTTGAAAAACTGAGGCCACACTGTGAGCAACAGCAGTGGTGCATGATGTGAGTTGCGACTGGGTGGAGATAAGGAGGAGGCTGGGGCAGGGAGAGGGAGGGACAGCAGGGTATGCATGGCAAGCAATGATGTGGTGTTGGGGAACACAAAGTGATGAGGTGTTAAAAGGGTTGGGCAGCTAGGTGCAGTTTGGAGGTTAGATGGAGGGGGCAGACAGAGTGCAGCCCTCATTCCTCCATATGCCGCAGTCTTATTAGATCCCTCCTTTTCCACTATCTCCCACCTCCTCTCCACTCCCTCCTACTAACCCCCTGACTGCACATAACTGCCCTACCCTCTTTCCACCTCATCCCCCCCGTGCTCCCCAACAGCACATAACTGTCCGCCATGCCTACCCTATTATCCCTCCCCTTCCCTGTCCTATCCTCCTCCTTAGCCCCACCGATTCGCGACCTCCATCAGGCACAAGTGACCTCAGTTGCCTGAGACTGCAGTCATATATGTGAGAGTTGCGTTTGCTCAAGTGTGTGTACATGTGTTTGTCATCTAATTCTGATGAAGGCCTTACTGGCCGAAAGCTATTATTTGAGACAGTCTTTTTGTTGTGACTGTCTGCGGTCAGCATATCCACTACTTGATGAGTAGCAGCTTTCCTTTTCGCAATACATATATTAAAATTATTTTATGGAATTTAAATTTTTTTTCATTTATGCACCTTTTTCTCAGAAACTATTCAAGGGATTTCTAGAAAATTTTATCTGTTCAATCTCTTTGCATACAGCATGCTTCTCTGCATGAGAGTCTTGGACTATTTCCAGAATGAGATTTACACTCTGCAGCGGAGTGTGCGCTGATGTGAAAGTTTCTGGCAGATTAAAAATGTGTGATGGACTGAGACTCGAACTCGGGACCTTTGCCTTTCGCAGGCATGTGCTCTACCAACTGAGCTACCAAAGCACGACTGGCGCCCCGTCCTCACAGCTTCACTTCTGCCAGTACCTCGTCTCCTACTTTCCAAACTTTACAGAAGCTCTCCTGAGAACCATGCAGAACTAGCATTCCTGAAAGAAGGGATATTGCACTTGCCCGCGAAAGGCAAAGGTCCCAAATTCGAGTCTCGGTCTGGCACACAGTTTTAATGTGCCAGGAAGTTTCACATCAGCGCACACTCCGCTGCAGAGTGAAAATCTCATTCTGGAAACATCCCCTAGGCTGTGGCTAAGCCATGTCTCCGCAATGTCCTCTCTTTCAGGAGTGCTTGTTCTGCATGGTTCTCAGGAGAGCTTCTTTTAAGTTTGGAAGGTAGGAGACAAGGTACTGGCAGAAGTGAAGCTGTGAGGAGGGGGGGTGAGTCGTGCTTGGGTAGCTCAGTTGGTAGAGCACTTGCCCGCAAAAGGCAAAGGTCCCAAGTTCGAGTCTCGGTCCGGCACACAGTTTTAATCTGTCAGGAAATTTCACAGTTTTGGACTATATCGAATAAGAGAATTTTAATAATTTTTAACTGTAATTATGTAAGGATAATGTATAATTCATGCAAAATTCCAAGCACTTTTCCACCTATCTCAGCTTACTCTCAGGATTTCAAAATTAACTCTAGTGACAACATTCATTGGTTTCATAGAAATAAGAGTACAAAACTTCATAATTCTAGCCGCCATAGATTCTGCATAAAACCTAAATAAAACTTAAACATCATACTTTTCCAGGAAAAGCAATTTAAAGTTCAATGTAAAGTTTTTCATTATGTCACCTCTTCAGAAGACCCAAGATTTGTAATCAGGTTCCTCTTTCCCTTCAATGCTCCTTTTGGGGTTTCATGTGGCAAACATCAAAGGCATTCTGCTTCCAGAAGAAGTCGATGTGGTGAACAGTTTGCTGATTGTGCGGAAAATTATGAACTGAAGGTAACATCCTCCACTGAAATTAATGGAATTAAAAAAATTCTAAGAACCAAAAGTCGTTATGGTGTTGATGGAATTTCAAACTGAATTCCGAAAAGGTCTCCTAACTTAATAAGTAATGTTTTCAGTAATCCTACTGTAGTAGGAAAATTTTCCAGACAGACTGAAATGCCAGCAGCTCGTAGTCGTGCAGTAGCGTTCTCGCTTCCCGCGCCCGGGTTCCCGGGTTCGATTCCCGGCGTGGTCAGGGATTTTCTCTGCTTCGTGATGGCTGGGTGTTGTGTGATGTCCTTAGGTTAGTTAGGTTTAAGTAGTTCTAAGTTCTAGGGGACTGATGACCATAGATGTTAAGTCCCATAGTGCTCAGAGCCATTTGAACCATTTTGAACAGACTGAAATAGGTATTTGTTTAACATCTTCATAAGAAAGGCAACAAGAAAGGCCTAAATAGTTATTATCACATCTCTTTACTGACATCTTCTTCTAAAATAACAGAAAAAGTAAATTCCTCGAGAGTAGTCTCATATTTAAATAGAAATATATCGAGCACAGTCGTTGCCTGTAGGGGAACAGCAACCATTAGACACTGAAACTGCAGAGCAGCCCCTAGTGAAATGTAACTTCTCCTTTATTCTTACATGTTTCACTCGTCCAATGCGAGCATCTTCAGGACTCTGGAAATACAACGAGTTACACCAGTATAAAATAAAGAAAATACCCAGATTCAGTTTACAACCTGATAACTTGCATTGTGCAGCCGACGCCGCGCGTTACAAATATCAGCCTGTGTGTGGCGAAAACATCATACATAGAATGGAGAGAAAGTTGCTTGTGTACAGTTAATGTAAACTATCTGGTTAGGTACATTATAACATTAAACATCAAACATTTAATACAAAAAACACTAATATCGGAAAACTATGAGAAATATCCGTCGCTATTTCGGGCGATCATACATTGCTTTTCATTAGGTTTCGCGACCTGTACGCAACCAGGTTACTTCATTTTATGTAAGACGGCGGCGCTATAGGCAGTCGCATATTTCTACGTGTGTTATAACGTTGTGAGGTGAAACTGTGAATTTATCTTGTTCTATGGTCGGGCAACACATTGTATTTACACGGAGTTGAAGCTATTGCAGGTGCCCGAGTGAAACATATAAAAATAAAGAAGAAGTTACGTGAGAATTGTGGTTGCTCAACAATTTGTATTTAACTCGAATCAGTTTGCTTAGAGAATACCAGTTAGGATTCCATAAGGATTGCTCGACCGATAATGTTATTTACACATTTACTCACTAAATATACAAGCCATAAATAATAAATTATCGCCAACAGATATGTTCTGGGTTTTTTGGAAGGCATTTCAGTCTGAGGATCATGTTCCAGCTTAGAAAAAGTCGAGTTTTATCGAATTGATGGCTTTACACTCAAGTGGTCTGATTCATTATTAACAAACATAAAGCAAAAAGTGAGGCTGAATAATTCAAACAATGTTCAAGAGTAGAAAATTGCAGTTCCTGTGGAGAAATCACAAGGGAGACCCACATGGTTTAATTTTGAGTCCATTCCTATTCCATATACTCGTATATGTGAACGACGTTCCACTTTACATTCAATAAGCAGAATTGAAGCTTTTTGTTGAAGATACTATTGTTATACCAAATCCCATTAGAGGTAAAACGCAGAAGAGGTTGTTAACAATTTTTCAAAGAGTACTTGAGCATTTTCTGAAAATGGATTGTCCTTAAATGTTCATAAGATGCACCACATTCGTTTCTGTGCAACAAGGACAACCATACCAACAGCTCGTGTAGGACACGAACAGAATTAGTAATAGGGTAGAGTGCTCCAAATTTTATGTGTGCATATTGATGACACGTAGAACCAGAAGAGACGTGTTACTGAGCTACTCAGATAATTAAGTTCAGGTAGGGTTGTTCTTCGTATAACTGCTATTCTTGGAAACGAAGGAATCAGCTCCTGACATAATTGTCATACTTCCACTCAAGAATGTCCTATGGATAAGCTTTGCGGGGTAATTAACCACTTAAAAAGAAAGTATTGATTGTACAAAAGCGAGCATTAGGAATAATATGTTGCATTCACCCACGGTCGTCATGCATATCCTCTTAAAGACGTTTGAGATTTTAACTGCACCGCCAGAAAACACATATTTGTTAATTAAAATTCATCATTAACAATCTATCACATTTCGAGAAGAACAGTGATGTCCATACTAACAACACTAGCTGAAAAACACCTATTATTAAAGCTTCCAGTTGCTCAGAGAGAAGTGGCAAGAAAGGAAACTACAGTTTTTCTGAAAATTTTACTAGCTACTTTGATGTAACAACATATACTCTTGAGCTTCCTTGGCATAAAAATAAAGCAGAATGGAAACTGAAGATTTGTGATAAGACCAGAAAATTTAACGAAACAGATACTGGGAAGATTCCGAATCAAGGAATTCCAACTCCTATAGGATGTGAAGAGAACGACACAAATGAGTCAGTTTCGTCGTCCGTCTCTTATTCCGAGGCAACAGAATGTCTCATCTGTCTTTCAATAACGACTCAAAAAAAAAAAAAAAAACGGCTCTGAGCACAATGGGACTGAACTACTGATGTCATAAGTCCCCTAGAACTTAGAACTTCTCCCGTAATGAAATCTGCTCGATCTATCATAAAAACATCTACTAAGTATCGGAATCGAGTGAAATGCATATTGAAGATTCTTAAGGGACTTTAATTGATTGTATTACTTAAGTTAGAGAAGAAGTTTTGTGATGTACAATAATTCTAGTATCGCTGATGATATGCGGACAAGGCGTTCCACAACCAGTTCTGGTGAGGCAACATCATGGACAAGTCAACTGTAAATAGTCGTGGCCACGTCTACAAATGAAGCCGAAATTATTGCAGCAAATGCTGGTGTCAAAGAACTAATTTGACGGCATCGCTTACTAAACGAAGGTGTTATAAAACCAGAACAACCTCGAAAGCTTTGAGTTCCGTATTAAAAGTGCCAAAGAAAAACTGAATATCATCTACAGTCAAAACATATTGATAGCCGAAACTTCCATGTTCATGAAACATTTCTGAACCGCGAAACTGTGTTGGAGTATATAGCTGGAATGAACCAGTTGCGTTTTCTTCGGATGAAGTCACCTGCACGAGATCGGTTTAATAGGTTACGGGTAGAAATTGGCATTCATGAAGTTACACAGTAATTCTTTGTTTCTTTATTTGACTGATCTATCTTGTGGAGGAAAAGTTTCGAATAAAAGAAAACGTGTTCAAGGATTCACTGTAAATTACTATACCGCGGCATTTTTAAGAAGTGTAAGAAATTTTAAAATTTTTGTAAAGAAATATCTCTTTAACAAAACCCTTTATATACTTTTTTCTACCTGAAGAGCTTTTATCCTACGAATAACTCTTTTATTTATAAATCGTTTTGTTCTTGAAGAGCTTTTATCCTCTGAATAATTCGTTATTAAATGAAAATGTGTTGGTCGAACTTAACAAGCGCACTTTTGCAACGCTTTTAACGATCAGGAGGTTAGTGGAGGCTTGCAATAAATGTCAACGTAGATTACGAGTATCTACTGTACACAAAGATGAGAATACTGTTAAGTTTTCGAAATATGTTCCTACAACTCCATAATAATGTAACAGTTATTCTCACACTTACAGTTATGTGAACAACATTATTTCATAAATAAATTAAGAATAGGTTCTGCCCCAGGTAGTGATGAAGCATTTCGCTATTTGTATTTATTTGGTGTATGGTATACATGGTATTATATTTCTATATATTTAAGGAAAGAAAAACTGTAAAACGAAAACTTCACCTGTAAATAGTGGTAGGAGACATTTCTGTTGTCTCGAGAAATCGAATAGTAAAGTTTCAACAAATTCTCATAATATGATATTGCATATACATCCAACGTGTTTTTTTTGTGCCGATAAATCACTTTTTCACAAATATTGCAACGTAGCAAATCATTACACGTTGTCACCTTGCCTTTGAAAAAGTAACTTGCCGGGGAGCCGGGAAGAGAGAACATGTTAGTTCTCACACTCTCACAGCTGACGCTGACTGCTGGGTCAAGCGAGCGGTGTACTTGACCAATGCTGCCCGTAATACGTTACACATACTCTCTATGAATCTGAAGAAGTACTATTAAATATTATTCGACCTTTTTGATACTTAGTGTAACAATTTCTAGAATAACAGAACCATACTGCTAAAATTTCAAATCAGTTAATTCAGTACTTTCGGAGATACAAATTTTTAACTAAAACACGTAATAAATGTGCTGGAATTGTGAAACCTTCATCCATTGTTTCAATTGAAACTACTACCAAGAGGATAGGTTAGTATCATCTAATTTTCTTTAGTTTCCTTACCACAGATTTCTGACGCAATTAACAATATATTGGAAAATTATTATTTCATTGTGGTTTGGTTATTTGAAGGTTTGGAGAGACTGAGAGAGCGAATGGAGGACGTACGTTAAGTGAGAATGTGATATTTTATCAAAACTATATAAATGTAAGCGTGAGAGGGCAGTTGTATAATAGGGGCATTTCTGACGCATGTTGGAGTGAGCTTAATTTTGTAAAGGGCAGACAGAAGGGACGTCGAATATTAAATTTACTATAAATTCATTTTGTGGAAAGTAGTCGTATACTGATTTCAATAAATTATATCTAGTGTCAGGATTACATGGTTCCTAGTCTAAATTAGGTGTCGTAATCCGATTGGCTGACATTTGAAATTGAGCTCGCATAGAAGTGCTCGAGATGATGTGATTGGCTGTTTAACATACTAGCCTATTGGAATCCACCATTTATCGCGCGTCTGAGTAGGGCTTTATGCCTCAGATCAGTGAGTCGATATAGACGCTCGGGAGCATCTATTGGTTAACACCTGTGTTAAATCGCGCTGGTCGAATTTGTACCAAAATGAAGAACTCCGTGTGTTTTCTCGGTTCTCGTGTAGGTGACGAAAGGCGACTACAGTGTTAAGTATTTTCTGAAAGACTGAGAATGATGAGTGGTTTATTTTAGGTGAGATTCGCGTGTGAACATTTCAAGTCGTACATAAACTCTACGTGGTGTAACGAGACATTATGGCGAGCACCTCTGTACAAGAGGGCTTGACCGTGTTAGCTCGCAACTAGTCGTGGGTTAGTGTTTGTCTAGGACGTTTAAAATATCTGGTCAGACTAAATATCTTGAGGCTGCTTTTGCGTATGAAATTCTTACAGAGACAGTCAGTAGCATTGCATAATTGATGTCGGGATATTAAATACGGACTTGATAGCCATTTTTCTTGTTTTAAAGACAATAAGAGAATAAATCAGCTAAAAGGAAATTATTGACAATTTTTTTTTCAAAAGATTAATGCAAGAATCCCGAACGCTCGGTAGTGTAAGCAACTTTCTGATGCTACCCATGGACTAGAGTTATGTGGGCTTTGCGTAGTAGGTGTTCAGCAGAATTTTCATCAACGATATTTTTGCTGGTTAAACCAGTATCTTCCATCGCAGAGTGAAGAAGCAGACAACCTGAAGCATTTTCTGGTAGGTGGACAGATTGTTTAAATGATAGTGAGAGAGCAACCCGCCCCGTCGTAAAATCTACTGTAACGACATATTTTGAAAATGGTAAATTCTACCCACAATATTATTCACAAAATTTTAATGGATAATTAACTTCGTTTACTCGTAAACCGAGTGCACTTAACATCACTTACCGTTGACTTGCGAATGTTTACTTGCTGGGCGAGTTAACGAAGCATCACCGCTAAACACCTCCAGAATACGAATCTCAAAAGGTCCTCTTATGGATAACAATTTTTGACGGTAAACAAACCTTAGGTACGCATTTTGTGTATCTTTTGCTGCCAGAAATTCCTGACTAGGCATTGCTTGTCTTTTTTACATAATATTCAAAAAACACTTTTTAGAGCATTCACGTGTTGAGCCTAATGTCTCCATCAACAGTCTCCCACCTGCTATGTATGTCCTATATTCCTTTCCTTTCATTCCCTTTTTCTTCATTTGTTTCTGTATACCTCCATGTTTTACCCTCTTCTGACCTCTCTGCCGACACCAATGGTCATTTGCACCAATTTCATCTGCTTGTTGAATATCAGGACCTGGTGCAACTTCGAATGGATACATTACCACGATGTTCCTCTGAACCTATAAACTTCTGAGTGACAAGCTTCGCATTCTTTCAGAATAACCTCACGAACAAAAGAAAAATGGTTAATACAGAGTATGAACTCGTCAACACCAACATATACATGTTAAATGTAAGTATTTACGAAACACAAACCTTACAGTAAACATGGGACAGCACGTGATCCAAAACGCGGAGCATAAAATCTAGATTTTTTCGGGGTTCATACCTTGTGTTCTATTGGTGATAGAAAGGTAGTGTTAAGTGTTTTCGATAGCCCTTGGGCTAGGAACTATTTGTGTACCAACAGAAGTATCGTCTCACTGTAACTATATTACAGTACAGGGCCAACGTTTCAATTTTACACACTTTCTCTAGCTTAAACAAATTGAGAAAATGGGTCGGTTCTGTTTGTATTGGATGTGACCTACAGTGTGCCTTAACGTGCTTATGTAAACGCCATTTAATTAAAGAGCAATTACTGAGAAAACCAGAAAAAGCGTTTCTCACCATTTTTCTCCGTCAACAGCGGATACTTAAATGAGTAAGAGCATAAAACTGCTCAAATGCCATTTATGTTCTCTAGGCATTTATTTAGAAGTGCCATTTTCGTTTTTTCAAGAATCTTTATGTCTTGTTGAGAAACATCCCAAAAATATGGGTCTTCAGTACCAAAATGGAGTAGTGGTGCCCAAGAAAGCAGTGCAAAGCAAATGTCTAAAATTTTAGGGATACATTCCTACGATGCCGCTCTTGAATTACCTTGAAAATTGTGTTGATGTCTTTATCCTTTTCTGAGCTACAGAGGTTCAAAAAAATGGTTCAAATGGCTCTAAGCATGATGGGACTCAACTACTAAGGTCATAAGTCCCCTAGAACTTAGAACTACTTAAACCTAATTAACCTAAGGATAACACACACATCCATGCCCGAGGCAGGATTCGAACCTGCGACCGTAGCGGTCGCGCGGTTCCAGGCTGTAGCGCCAGAACCGCTCGGTCACCAGAGGCTCAAAGTCATCCTATTTTTATACGTAAAATAGACAGTAAAATCTTGTGTGGGGTGAAAACAAAGTTTATACGGTCACGTAGAACGGAAAAGTATGCTACGAAGTGTCTGTGCTATTATCACTGTCGTTCTGGGAATCACATGGTGTAATACAAAGGTAAACGCAAAATTTTTGTAAACAGAAAATCTGTCTGATGTATAGAATTACTTTGGTAGTATTTCAGTTTCACTTAATTAATCTATCAAAAGTATACTGACCCAAGAAGTTCTTTTCACATTTCATGTGAGTGACATGTTTTGCTGTTGCATCAGAAAAAGGGAATCAGCGGAAAAATGTTCCTGCCAGAGCACAATAAAGACGAATATGCTCCTGATCGGAAGACTGTCTGAAAAGGGGGTTCCCATTTGCCTCATTCAGCGTTCCTCAGTACTTTTTAAGTTTTCCGCAAAAGTTTCACACGAACCGCACTTATCTATGCTGAGAGAGGAGCCCGTGGGAAAGAGACAGTGAGTGGTAAGTGCCTGCAGCTTCAAATGGATCAAATGGCTCTGAGCACTATCGGACTTAACTTCTGAGGTCATCAGTCCCCTACAAGTCAGAACTACTTAATCCTGACGAAACTAAACAGTCGCTCGCTTCCAGACTGTAGCGCCTAGAACCGCTCAGCCACCTCGGCCGGCTACCGGCAGGTACCTGACAGTGGTTGCGGTATGCGAGGAACCAAGGAGACAACCGCTGTGTGAGAGAAAGATAGGGTCACAGTGGCTGTGAACATAGTCGACAGCGATAGAACAGTGCTGGGAAAAAAGTGAAGGAGACGATGCCAGTGGTCGAAAAGCGCTTGACACGATGACCCACTGAAGACTGTTGACTAGGGTACGAACACATGGAACAGGCTCCAAAATGCTGGAGTGGTTAGAGGAATTCTCAAGTTACAGTTACCAGTACGTTGTCCTCGACGGCGAGTGTTCATCAGAGACAAGATTATAGTCAGTACCCCAAGGAAGTGTGACATGACCGCTCTTATTTTCTGTATACAGGGTGGCGCACGAAATGTGTTACGACTTTGTTTTTGAATATAAACTTTATTGTCAATACAATATGAAAGAAACATATACTACAATGGAGATTTGTTCTAACTCAGCACACGCTCAATATTTCCACCATTTCGTTTCCTATCTTCCTTTAAACGAACACTGAAGTTAGTGATTACCCTACGGCACATGTATTCCATAATTTCACTGCAAGCTTGAAGAATAAGTCTTCAGAGCTGCACCGCTACGATCGCAGGTTCGAGTCCTGCCTCGGGCATGGATGTGTGTGATGTCCTTAGGTTACTTAGGTTTAAGTAGTTCTAAGTTCTAGGGGACTGATGACCACAGATGTTAAGTCCCATATTGCTTAGAGCCATTTGAAGCATTTTTTTCTTCTGAGCTCCATTAAATCACGTGGATATTTTGGGAAATTTTTTTCCTGAAGGTGCGCCCGAAGAAAAAGTCACATGGATTGAGGTCTGGACTATTGGGGGGACCAATTTTATCCTTCATTGAAGCGACCTGGAAACCTGAGTGAAATCATCCGCATGTCGAAATGCTCGTGTAAAAACTCCAACTCAGTGTTTGCAGTATGTGGCCTTGGATCTTGCATGAACCATTGCGTGTTGAATGCCAAGGCAGTAGCAAGAACCTGTGGAATGAAGCTATTGCGAAGCATGCTCAAATAACGTTCGCTGTTCAAGGTTTCTTCAAAGAAAAGGGGTCCAATAAGTCCGTGACTAGAAATTGCTGCCCATGCTGTAATCCTCGGAGCATAATGTTGTCGTTCATGAAGCACTTGTTGGTTTTCAGTGGCCCAGAAGCGTACATTAGGTTTGTTAACCTCATCGTCTAAATGAAAATGCGCCTCTTCTGAAAACCAAACGTTGTTGAGAGTTTCTTCCCTGTCCTCCGCCCACTGATTAAACTGTGGTCTCTGCTGCTTCTGTTCTTGAGTGAGCTTCTGTGCACAGGTCATCTTGTATGGGTACATATGGAGGTCACTTTTAAGAATGCGTTGAACGGAGCGTCTGGATGTTCCCAGTTGCACTGCTGCCTTTCTACACCATTTCCCGGGACTTGTCTGTACAGCAACACATACCGCTTCAATATTCCCCGGCGAACAAACAGGCTTAGGCCGAGGTCGCCTCGCTTCCAATAATTTTCCTTCCTGTACAAATTTGTCGTACAACCTGTGGATGATCTTCTTGCAAGGGACCTATCGTGTGATAAACTGTTGTCGAAAACGCCTCTGAGTCACAACAAGGCATTTCCTTTCATGAAAAAGTAACACAATTACCGATTGTTGCTGTGTCGTCTGTCTTCCATTGTCAGCCATTGCTACTTACTAGTCTCTTAGCGGCGGTATAGTGAATTACACGTCATTTCGTAACTCATTTGTTTTTCGAATCTCTGCTGGTACTGCTGTAGAGATCCCAGCGGGATATCTAATGTGCGTCGTAAATTGTGAAAGAAACAATTGGTAACACATTTCATGCGCCACCCTGTACATGTATGATCTGCAGACAAGGTGAGCAACAATCTGCGGCTGTTTCCTGATTATATTGTGGTGAACGGAAAAAGTCGTCGTTGAGTGATGGTTGGTCGTCCCTGTAACCTTAGTGTGCTAAAACGACGTTTATCTCCTTTCATTGGTGGTCACTATTATGGTGGCCTATTCTATGTTAATTAGTAACGATTATTTTATGACAGCTGAATATAGGACTTGTCAGAAGCTATAATCCTTTGTATATTTGTATAATGATATGAGCGACTGCAAGAATGCTCATGCATCGGAGAATAGTATATGTATTGGGGATAGAATTAGTAAAATATTTGTGGCGATAGTGAGCCAAAACCGTTAAGCTGTTGTCAAATATGAGCTGCGTCAATGCAGAGATGATTGTATGATGAATGGATGTTTCACTTTTCTTGGTGAGACACGTAAAACATAATAAATATAAATTCTAACGATGTTTCAGTAATCTACGTGCATTTTGCGAGAGATTCGGATTTGATGAAATCATTTACTGAAAAGTACACCGTCGCATGTTTTACCAAGCTAAATACTTTTGGTGGTGGGAACAAGCTCTTGCCGCTGTTAATGTCAAAGTTTAGTTTGCATACTAATAATGTGTTTAACTGTTGGAGACATCTATGACAAACATACAGTTATATTTTATTTTAAACAGTACTTCACGATTTTATCGAAATACGAAGTACACTAGTACTTATCTCACTCTGTGATATGTTGCAGTAGTATTTTGCACTACATGTCTTACTTCGGTCATTCATTTTAAGATGACTCCACAAAATTGTGTTATGATGTAATGATATCATCTGTTAGAATCAGTTTCCCGAAACTGTTGTACAAACTTTTTCCTCCACATTTCAGTTGTGGGGCCCTATGTGATTTGCTTGACATATTTGGAAATTTATTGTGACATTATTTGGAAAATTTTAAATACAATTATAACTAAATTTTTCCCTTGGCAACACTACAGGAAAATGAAACACAACCATCCTAGTTTTGATGTCCTCTCTGCTCAACCTTAGTGTTCCTCTCCGCAACCCAACGCTGACGCCATTGGTAGGTGATGACACGGCTGCCGGACAGTAGCAAGTGGCCCGTATAGGGCCAGAATGCGGAACTTTACCTTACTTTAGTTAGTCAACCCGTTTGGCGGGAGGACTTTGTGGAACCGCAGATCCCTGCGACCACTTGTATTGGTTGTACGTATAGCCATTCCGAGCAACTGGGAGTAATTTATTAATACGTTGCTGAGAATCCAAAACTTCACATCACGTCAGTAGCTGTTACCGCCGCGCGGGATTAGCCGAGTGGTCTTGGGCGCTGCAGTCATGGACTGTGCGGCTGGTCCGGGCGGAATTTCGAGTCCTTCCTCGGGCATGGGTGTGTGTGTTTCTCCTTAGGAAAATTTAGGTTAAGTAGAGCGTAAGCTTAGGAACTGATGACCTTAGCAGTTAAGTCCCATAACATCTCACGCACATTTGAACATCTGAGTAACTGTCACCAAGCTACAGGCGTAGTTTCCCAACGTTAGTTGTCGCAGCGACCTACATACCTGCAAACAACACAACAAGCCTAGCTTCATGTTTGGCTGACAAGGTCCTCTTATCAGAGCTTTGCCCTATGCAATAACGTATCCTCCCTACTTTGTTTATCCAATAAGAAGAATGAGATTGGGGTAACATAATAGCTGCTAGCTGTGCAGCGGAGAGAAGAATGGAGTTGTTCATCTCTACCACACAGTACACTACTGCGCCCCAATCTTGAGTACTGCTCCAATGCCTTGGATCCGCACCAGGTGGGATTAAAAGATGACATGTCTGAATACATGCGCTGTTAGATTTCTTACCGGTAGGTTCGAACACCACGAAAGTAGTACGGTGATGCTTCGGAACTCCGAGGAGGAGTCGAGGTTCTTTCCGAGGAACAAATCGAGAAAATTTTGAGAACCGGCGTTTGACGCTGACAGCAGAAGAATTACACTGCCACCAAAATACACTCATGCACATAAATGGAAGATAATGCTGATACATCGTGAAACAACTCTCTGGTGGGCGGTTTGCTAGTTTAAATCACCTCTGGGTATGACCATGCGGTGCATTTGACCTGCGGTCATCGCACGGTGGTGCTAGCAGCAGTCCACAAACGCAGAGGTGTGTTGGTGAATGTCTGAATACGGTGCAGCGAGTAAGTGTGCAGATGTTTTCAGATGTGCTAATGGTGATTGTGAGTTGAAAATGGCCCAAAGAACACTTTTTATGACCTTATGAGGGGTAGAATATAAGGGCGATTGTAGGCTGGCCAAACACAGCAGCCGGCCGCGGTGGCCGCGCGGTTCTAGGCGCTCCAGTCCGGAGCCGCGCTGCTGCTACGGTCGCAGGTTCGAATCCTGCCTCGGGCATGGGTGTGTGTGATGTCCTTAGGTTAGTTAGGTTTAAGTAGTTCGAAGTTCTAGGGGACTAATGACCACGGCAGTTGAGTCCCATAGTGCTCAGAGCCATTTGAACCAAACACAGCAGGTCGTAGCACAGGCCCGCCGTGTGCCACAAAGTGTGATCTCAAGATTGTGGCAACGACCCCAGCAGACAGGAAAAGTGTCCAGGTGGTACTTTACGGGACGTCCACAGTGTACGACACCACAAGAAGACCGATATCTCACCATACGTGCCCACAGACGGCCACGGAGTACCGCAGGTAGCCTTGCTCGGAATCTTACCGCAGCTACTGGAACAGTTGTCTCCAGACACACAGTCTACAGACGACTGAACAGACATGGTTTATTCACCCGGAGACCTGCAAGGTGCATTCCACTGACCCCTGCTCACAGGAGGGCCCGTAAAGCCTGGTGTCAAGAACACAGTACACGGTCATTGGAACAGTGCTCCCAGGTTATGTTCACGGAAGAGTCCAGATGTAGTCTGAAGAGTGCTCCTCGCCGGGTATTCATCTTGCGTGAACCAGGAACCAGATACCAACCCCTTAATATCGTTGAAAGGGACCTGTATGGAGGTCGTGGTTTGATGGTTTGGGGTGGGATTATGATTGGTCCACATAAACCCCTGCATGTTTTTGACAGAGGAACTGTAGCACGTCAGGAGTATTGTGACGTCATTTTGCACCAGTACGTCCGCCTTTTCAGGGGTGCAGTGGGTCCCACCTTCCTCCTGATGGATGAAAACGCACGGCCCAAAGAGCTGCTATCGTGGAGGAGTAACTTGAAACAGAAGATGTCAGGAGAATGGAGTGGCCTGCCTGTTTTCCAGACCTAAATCCCATCGAGCACGTCTGGGATGCTCTCGGTCGACGTATCGCTGCACGTCTTCAAACCTCTAAGACACTTCAGGAGATCCGATAGGCACTGCTGCAAGAGTGGGAAGCTATACCCCAGCAGCTGCTCGACCACTTGCTCCAGAGTATGCCAACCCGTTGTGCAGCCTGTATACGTGTGGACAGTGATCATATCCCATTTTGATGTCGGGGTACAATTGCAGTCTCACCAACTACCACACGGTTTTGTAGACATTACGGGCGGAAGAAACTGTTCCTACCGCAAAATCTAAGCTATCCAGGACCATGTACAGTCCTCGCGAGTTCACTTCCTACTCTTGCAGAAAACATATGCAAGTCTGCCCATCCGAGGCACAATGCACGAAGGTGTTCGACTGACACGAACATTTTGACATCTCGGTGCAAAGTGTGTCATCCCACTGCCTGTCTGGCTGTATTTATGGAGAGGCGCAGCGGCCTGTCAAACGGAAGATCTGCGATCAGTCGCCCTAGATACAGGTAGTAGTATGTAAATGGTCCCTTTCTCAGGGATGTATTAATTAACAGCTCTGTCGTTTAACAATTTACAATATTGTAAATTATTATATCAGTATAGTTAAGTTCGCCTTTGTTACTGAATAGGTTTTACCTCGATACATTTAAACTCTGCTGGCTAAAATTGTTAGAACAGAACTGACTGTAGAACATGGGCTCTGAACTGCCTCTTTGAGGACCTTTGTAACCACTATTATTTACAAAACAGTCCTGAAACGTGGTAGAGATGTGTTACTGCATGAATGTAATCGAATGCTATGATTAGAATTTTCTATTACAAATACAAACGACACTTAATCTGCCATGAACAATGACGTTTTCGTTGCAATTTTGGTTTTTAGTAAATAACTTGAAAACTAGTCCAGGTAGCTAACTGGTGTCACCCATTAAATGTTTTTACATGAAACTGAGGCTACATATGTATTTTAAGCTTTCTGAGTCCATTATTTAGCGACTACAATTTTTAATAAAAACGCTGATTTTAGCCAAAGTATTGCTCTGATTAAGTTAAGAGTTGTCACTTTTAATTGTGACATACTTTTGCATATTGTGATCAATTTTTAGCTTTATAGCTTTGTTATTCTCCACGACCTATTGTTTGCTTGAGATCGTATATTTTGCCTAACATGTTCGTTTGATCATTGTGAGACTTTACTGTGTTAATATTAATATACTTAATCATACACTGTTGATGTTTGGAGAAAGCTATTATAATTTTTAATTTCAGTATCAAATTAAGGTGCATTTCATTGTGTGCTAAGTACATGCGCATTCTTACGATGTGGTGTTGGTAGCAGTGAACTGGGTAAGGCCCAGCACATTCCCTCGTCTCTGTACCTCTTACAATCATACAGAGCTTGTTTCGCCAGTTACCGTATTTTACTTTCAGTAATTCAGATTCAGGCTGAGTTTGTCTTATACTTACTTACAGCCATGTTCTTAAAATCTGTGAATATTAGGTATCAGTGTGCCGAGATTTATTACAGCTGGCCACTTATGGCCCCTGTGTGTTAGAACAACGGACTCCATTGCATCACCAGGGTATGCTGACAGCTCACATTCATCGGCAAGTTCGTTAAGTCCCATGGAGCCTGATGCACACTAGCGCAATAGTTATGGACGGCTGTGCCCATGTGGCCAAAGAACAATGGAAGTTTATTAACTCAAACACAAAGGAAATTCAAAGGCGGGTCAGAAAGAACACGAGATTGTTCTGATCTGTGTATGGCTCGAGAAAACAGTAATATTTCTTTAGAAGGTACGAACAATATCGTGTTTGATACCAGTAGTCACTGAAGGAATTATATTGGTCAGTCATAATAGGGTATCACTGATGAATCCGGGAACTGTTTGTACGAGGATGTATAACAGTTCTGACACTAAATGTAACACTTCTGTCACTAAATGTAACTGAGTTTTCTCTTTTGATGCTAGTCAGTTGTCAGGATAAGCATTACTGCAATGGGAATTTAATTCTAAAGCATTATATCAGGGTGAAAATCCTAGATAAATTAATTTTTCTCTCTTAATAACATGTGGGCTGGGTGGGTTCTCCCTTATCTCGGGTATGAGGTAGAATGAAACAGCATTTTTACATAAGATAACTTTTATTGAAAGTTTTGTACAACTGTTTCTTACTGGATGTTCTGGCTCGGAGAGAGGCAGCTGTGTCATTTGCGAAGCCTTCTGCTGCGGCAGCGGCGGCGTCTGATTACGCCTTGCAGTGTATATCTAATGTCGCCGTCTCGCCCAGTTGACTGGAGACGCTCATCTTGCTGGGGCCGTTTAATTATTGAGAGCGAAGTCGTATATCAGATGGTGATACCTTGGATGTGGCGTCCCTGTGTTTCTCTTCTCTAAGCGCACGCGTGTGACAGTGTTGTGCGTCGGCCAGCTGAGCGGCGCGGTGGGGGAAGGCCAGTCTCCCGGACTCGAACAACGGACTCCCGCTTGCCAGTCTTCGGTTGTCAGATCTTCATCCCAGCTCACAGGTGATTGCTGATGTGAGGCCGTCTCCTTCCCGTCCTCACGAGTCACCCGGGTACGTAAAATACGTTTTAACTTCTGTCTTCTGGCACCGAGGCTGCTGCTATCCCATTACAGCGGCGGACTTGGTGCGTCTGTGCATGATGTAGTTTCTTCTTGCCTGACGGTCTTCAGCACCGAAAGTGACTGAAAACTACTGCTACTCTTCACTCCTTTCCGGGCCCACTGCATCCCGCGTATTTATTCACTTCGGTTCACTGGAGGTGAACGACTTCACGGTCATTGCCTCTTCTGTCACGTTGGAAAGCTTCTCGAAAAATCTTCTTTACGTCGGTCATTGGCTCTTGGAATGTAGGCGAGGGCCTTTGATCACATGTGACAACTGAGAAACACTTGAGCCGGTCATTGCGTCTTCTGTCACGTTGAAAAGCTTCTCGAAAAATCTTTTTAACGTCGGTCATTGGCTCTTGGAATGTAGGCGAGGGCCTTTGCTCACATGTGACAACTGAGAAACACGTGAGCCGGTCGGGCGATGGCCTGGCGGCTGATTCGACAGCGTCCGCCTATGTGGGGAGGGCGATGGCTACTGAACTTGCTGACTTCACGGTCATTGTCTCTTCTGCTCTGCCCGCTGTTTGCCAGTATGTAACTCTCTAAACTTAACCAAGTTTTTCATATATTTTCTAATTTCTACTTAACTTTGATTTCACTAATTTATTTACTTAAGTACCACTCAACATTCCTCCACCCTTCGGAGAAATTCGCCCTCGAATTTACCACTCAATATTCCTCCACTCTTCACACGGCAAAAGCACTAACACAAGCAATGAAAACTCTCGACTCAGACGATTACACATGCTTTACATTAAGTATGTTGAAAATATTTTATCACTTTACTAAAGCACTGTACGCTCATGAATCACATAGTTCACATATAAATGGTTATAATAAGTGTAACAAATCTTGATGACTATGAATAAACAAAAATAGATTTTTCACTTATAGAACTACATAGCAACACCTGTTTAATCTACCCTATATTAAGGAAAGAATATCTATTCTACAGTATTGTTTATTTTAACATGAGACTGTTTAATAAAGACTGAAGTACAATAAACAAAATTAATACAATAATGCTCATAAGTACTCAAGTACACCAGTTAAGAGTGTGGTATCCAGTTAACAGGGATTTGATAAAGTGGTATATTATTATTTGGCTTATTTTTTCATCTTAAATAAAAGAAAACTGTACAAAGCAGAAACACCAACACAAAGGTTCCAGATATTCCCGTTCCTAGCATTATAATTTTAGTTTTGTGTTCACTTTTTAACTTTAAAACATGTTCCATCATAACATTGGCATCAATTTTGCCTTGCTGTTAGCTTATAAACATATCTAATGACTTCAGAAGGGAACTGTGAAGGGAGTCATTGAGATAGGATAAGTTTTGTGTAGGAAATGCTAGTAAAAACAAAAACAAAGAAAAGAAGGGATATATTGTTAACTACAATATCTACATGTTTCTACGTTCAACTTTTTTTCCTTACAAAATAAACCATTATCGTTTATTACTTATTTACGTTTGTATACTATCCACAGTCTACTAAGATTCAACTAGGACATTCGCACCCTTGGTCGAAGATTGTATGGTGCCATGTCTGTATGTTGTGCTGGCGTGGGCACTCTTTTACCTTTTCGGGAACCTCCTCCACCCTTCGGAAAAGCCGACACTATTGTTGAAGGAATTGCATCTGGAGCGCCCTTAAAAGGTTTGAAACGACTTGCATGCACAATGGTAGTTCGGGTGGGCAATTGTAGTTTAACGTTGACTGGTGACGTGATCTCAATAATATGGTAAGGACCTCTGTAGTTTGTTACAAATTTCTTCGTTTTTCCTTTTGCAATGTATGGGGTTGACAGCATCACCCACTGACCGATTTTGTAATTTAGATATTTAGCTTTGGCATTACCTAACCTTTCCTGTCGTTCCAAAGCCATTGTATTAGATTTTTGAACCTTTTTCCATATATCCTTCATCATTCGACTGAAATCTCTTACTGTTTCTCCGACTTTTCCGTTTTTCTGCCAGATTACACCAAAAGGGGACGGCATTTTTCTCCCATAGACCACTTCATAAGGTGACATGCCAGTTTCTTCATGCGTTTTGGCGTTGTATACCGACACGATTATTGGTAAATATGTATCCCAATTAGAATGTTGTTCATTACTATAATAACTAAGCATGTTGCCAATTGTTTGATGAACTCTTTCTGTGCGTCCGTTGCACTGAGAGTGTAATGGAGTTGTGTGTAATTTACGTACTTTTAGTAAGTGGCATGGCTGTTTCATTAATTCAGACATAAAATTAGATCCCTGATCTGTGATAATAGCTTCACATACGCCAAATTTAAGTATCCAGTTGTTAAGTAAAGCTTGGGCAACTGTATTTGCTTGCTGATCTGGGAGACTCACCATAGGTAGATAGTGTGAAAAGTGATCTATAATTGTAAGAACATACTTACTACCAGCAGGTGTTTTATGAAATGGTCCGTATAGATCCAGTCCACAGATTTGAAGTGGACATGAAGCCTCAGGGAGCCTCTGTAAGTGTATTTTTGAACGAGAAAGTTCAGCTCGTTGTGCGCACGCAATGCAATTACGAACGTACTGCGCAACATCTTGCTTTCTGGTTTGCCACCAAAATCGCTCTGCTACGCGTCTTTCGGTTGTCCACCGTCCACCGTGTCCTGCTAGGATATGATCGTGGGCCTCTGCCATTATTTCTTGTCTAAGGTGTTGGGGAACAACAATTCTCTGTCGAAGTTTTGCTTTACGGCATAATACACCAACTTCAAAGAAAAATTGTTTTTGAGTTGCGTAAATTTTGCATTCTGTATCCTCATCTTGTGCCTTTCTCCAGTCCTCAGTATCTCGACCTGTTGCTTCCAAAAGTGCTATTTACCGAATTAGGCAATCTGCATGCGTGTGTTTTTTACCTGGTTTATGGATAACTTCGAAATCCATTTCGGAAAGACATAGGGCCCAATGGGTAAGACGACTAGATGGATCCTTCAACCCAAGCAACCATTTTAAAGCTGAGTGGTCTGTAATAACCTCGAATTTCCTACCAAGTAAGTAATACTTAAAGTACTTGATGCCATAAATAACACTTAACAATTCTTTCTCCGTTGTGGAATAATTTCTTTCTGCCCTTGATAGTTGTCTCGAAGCGTAGGCTATGGGGTGCTTCGCACCATTAATATTCTGACTCAAAACAACTCCTACTGAATGACCACTTGCGTCACAGGATGAAAAATTAACTCTGTATTATAATCTGGGTAGGCGAATACTGGACTGTGTGTTAACTCATCTTTAAGGGTTTGAAATACTGATTCACAATCTTCAGACCAATGAAATTTTGCACCCTTTTTCAATAATTGGGTTAAGGGTCGGGCAATTTCAGCAAAATATGGAACATATTTTCGGTAATACGATGCGAGAACAATGAAACTTTATACTTCCTTAACGCGTTGTGGTGTTGGGAAGTCCTTAACTGCCGAAATTAATCGAGGATCTGTTTTAATTCCTTTTCCACTAGTGACATGCCCTAGGTATGTAACCTCTGTCAGTGAAAAACTACATTTTTCCATATTTAACGTTAATTTTGCTTTTCTAAGTCTCTAAAAAACATTACGCAGATGCACAGCATGTTCATTAATGTCTTTGGAGAATTCAATAATATCGTCTAAATATACACAACATTGCTGAGTTTTGAGTCCTCACACTACTCCATCCAGTAGTCTCTGAAAAGTTGCTGGTGCATTTTTCAAACCGAAAGGCATTCTTTTAACTTGCCAGTGGCCTCCAGGGGTAGAAAATGCTGTTTTATGCCTATCTTCGGGTGCAACTTCCAATTAATGATATACGCTACGTAAATCGATTGTTGAAAGGTATTTACTGTTACCCAAACTGTCTATGATATCTGTAATGTTTGGAAGAGGATAAACATCTGAGATAATTTGTTTTTTAAGGTGCCTGTAGTCACAACAAAATCTATATCGTTTCGTACCGTCGGGAGACTTCTTTGGAATAATTGCAATATTTGAATTGTAAGGCGAATCAGAATATTCTATAATTCCATCATTTAGATGCTGTTCTAAAAATTCATCCAGTACTGGCTGAAAGTGATGCGGAACTCTATAAGGCTTCCTATAAACTAGGGGGCTGTTTCCTGCTGGGATCCTATGCTGTGTGATATCTGTTGCTGGCAGTGGACCTTCTGCATTAAATAAATCTTGGAACTCAACTAAAACTGCTTCTATCGTGTCTCTATCATTTCCTTTCAAATGCTCAATCTTCTGGCGTAATGCGGTTTTATAGGCGTCTGGTTTCTGACCATCATCAATATCTCACCAAATGAAATCTTCTTCTTCAAAAGTACTGACTGTTGCTACTAATATTCCCTTATGCAACTCTTTGTCCTCCACTCCGAAATTTTCAGTATGTACCGGTACTTTTCTTTCTCCCTCAGTGTCTTGAACCCGTACAACACTTCTATGTTCAAAACAATATGGTACATCTAATTCCTCATTTTCCTCTAGTGGCTCTATTAAACACACTGTATCTGTAGGTACCTCGGGGTCAACGGTCATCCAGAAACGTTTTCCTGAGGCAAATGGTATCGTATCCCGTGAATCAACCTTCAAGTACGTTGCGCGCAGTGTAGTTGATTTCGCCTTCTGGTTGGGGAAATCTTGCGGCAGCGGGCCCTTTGCAGCGGTGTCACCTAGCTGAAACACTATTCCGCTACGTTCTACAGTTTGCTGTCTGAGGTCGATTTTAGCGTGATGTTTATCCAGGAAATCCAGCCCTAGGATCGCGTCGTACCCGTCAGTTACCTTTGTTATCACTTCTACATCTTGAAATTGTACATCGTAAATATAGAAAATCAGTGATGTACATCCTAATGACTTCACTGTACCTCCTCCTACTCCACTCAATCTATACCTTGGAGGGTCATATTTCTTTTCTCCAACGCATTCATTACTCACTATTGATACGTTTGCGCCTGTGTCCACCAGTATCCATGCTTCTTTATCCAGTATTGTAGCAGATAACCAGCATTCCGCCTTCACATTCGCCTTAATGGCATGAAAATTTATTGGGAACGCCTGGCGGCGGCTCCGACATTACCGTTTGAGTTTAATTGATTTCTATTTCCAAAAATTTTCTTAGACCTGCATTCCTTGAATGTGTGACCTATTCTTTGACAATTAGTGCATTGAGGTTGTCTGCAGTTTTTTGCTGTATGTCCCTGTCGATCGCATGTAAAACATCGTACTCCTGCTGAAAATATATTTCGCTTCTGTTTGTATCTGGTGTCAACGTGTATTTCTTCGAAAGCCGTCGCCATAGATACAGCTTCTGCTAAATTTTTACGAAACTCTACCCTAACACGACGGGACGTTTCAGGAGGTAACCCACGTAAAAATGTATCCAGAGCTCTATCTTTTGCCTCTTGTAAAATAACTTTATTTGCTTCATCACTAGTTGTCAACTGATAGGTGTTAATATTAACTTTTCTGATCTCTTCTCTAAGCGGCCGCGTGTGTTGTGCGTCGGTCAGCTGTGCGGCGCGGCGGGGGAAGGCCAGTGTCCTGGACTCGAACAACGGACTTTATCTTGCCAGTCTTCGGCTGTCAGATCTTCATCCCAGCTCACAGGTGACTGCTGATGTGAGGCCGTCTCCTTCCCGTCCTCACGAGTCACCCGGGCACGTAAAAATCAGACTTCAAATACCTTTTAACTTCTGTCGCCGAGGCTGCTGCTTGCTATTCCATTATAGCGCCGGACTTTGTGCGTCTGTGTATGATGTAGTCTCTTCTTGCATGATGGTCCTCAGCACCGAAACTGACTGAAAACTATTGCTACTCTCCTCTTCTTTGTCGGGACAACTGCGTCTCGTGTATTTATTCACTTCAGTTCATTGGAGGTGAACGACTTCACGGTCATTGCCTCTTCTGTCAAATTGAAAAGCTTCTCGAAAAATCTTCTTTACGTCGGTCATTGACTCTTGGAATGTAGGCGAGGGCCTTTGATCACATGTGACAACTGAGAAGCACTTGAGCCGGTCATTGCCTCCTCTGTCACGTGAAAAGCTTCTCGAAGATTATTCTTAACGTCGGTCATTGGCTCTTGGAATGTAGGCGAGGGCCTTTGCTCACATGTGACAACTGAGAAACACGTGAGCCGGTCGGGCGATGCCCTGACGGCTGAATCGACAGCGTCCTCTTATGTGAGGAGGGCGATGGCTTCTGAACTTGCTGACTTCACGGTCATTGTCTCTTCTGCTCTGCCCGCTGTTTGCCAGTATGTAAACCAAAGTTTTAATTTATTTTCTAATTTCTGCTTAAATTTGATTTCACTAATTTATTTACTTGTCTTAAGTACCACTCAACAGATGCAGTCTAAAGAAAATGCAATAATGATGACTCGACAATATGCATGGCAATAGGATCCGACTGGTGGGCCACAGGTGTGGCTAGTATAAGTCTTAGAGCTCAACGAATGGTCCTCTGATTGAGAAACCGTTTATTTCGGACGTCGTTTAACCTGGTGAACCGTAAACGCCCGATGTCGACCTCCTGCGATGTCCTATAAAGTCGTCTAGCAGAAGAATAGCAGTAAAGGGTATGGTATGACTCGCGTAATCAAAACAGCAGAAATGATACCAGTGGTGGATACCGCGAACGTAGCGCAACCTGGTTCCGTAGCGACTGCTAGGGATGCAGGCTCCCTCGATTTGTGGCATACTGGATGGGCAGCAACTGGTGATACAGCCGAAGGTGTGGATAGTCTTAGAGTTTCGCAATCGTAGTCTGGTGCTGGAAGCTTTCGCCATTTGTAGAGGTTTCCTGCAAAAATACCATGTCTTCGGTAGCTTGCCCTTCGCCATCAGATCTACAGTTGGAATGGAAATGCCCTTCCACATACTTCCAGTTCAGATCCCCCCCCCCACCCCCCTACCACTGCCCCATACTGATGCGATACTTGGCAGAAAAGGACAAAGTTCTACAACTGCCGTACATGATCTCTCGAGTTGGGAACGAAATATGAGGCAACACAGGTACACACTGCGCATTATAAACTACTCAGGGAGTTAACTCTTTACATTCCCACCAAAATTAGGTTTCATTTTATTACTAGCTTTTATTTTATGCCAGGGATGTATCGTTAAATTAGTGCCGTTACAGAATATCTCCGTGAGATATTTCGTGATAAATGGAACTGACGTGGTTCTGTTTGTTTGGCTTCGCCTTTGGAGTAGCCACCCTGACGTCCTGATCTGTCATCTTGTGACACCGCATTGTGGGGTTTCATTAAAGAGAAGGTTACTGCCACACGTTACGGGATAGTTGATGAACACAAAGGTGCTCTTCAACGTCAGCAACGTTGAGGAGAATTTCACGTGATACATGGAGGAGACTCACATTCTGCTATGATAAGGATGATGTACATACAGACACTCTCGAATAGAAAAAATTGTGTGTGAAATCTTATGGGACTTAACTGCTAAGGTCATCAGACCCTAAGCTTACACACTACGCAACCTAAATTACCCTAAGGACAAACACACACACCCATGCCCGAGGGAGGACTCGAACCTCCGCCGGGACCAGCCGCACACTCGAATAAGAGTCACACTACCTTAAAGTTACTGGGGGATGAAGAAGCTTGCACAGGATAGAGTAGCATGGAGAGATGCATCAAACCAGTCTTAGGACTGAAGACCACAAAAACAGCAACAACCTCAAAGTTGTCCTCCACCATGATCCCGCAATTCAGTGGGGCCATATTTGAATATGCGGACACGCGGTAGGAAGTAACGGGGCTTTGTGATCATTCTGTACAGATCAGTCACTGATAATTCAATTATGAGAATGGGACAGTACTGTTGAGTCCATAGAAATACAAATGAAGTAATATGCCTTCCCTCACACAATGCTAGAAAAAGAATGAAAAATTAATTTCACAGTTGTAATGTACTGGAACATTGGGTCTCGCATTGACGAAATGAGTGACACTGATATAGCCGCCGACTAAGTTGGATAATTCAGAGAACATATAGTGACTTTAGAAACCGTCTTAAAAGGCTGTTGCAGGGTAGGTTGTGTTGAGACAAAAATTTCGATAAGCTGCAACGTTTCGGAGTTAATTATCGTTGAAGTTAGCAAAACAGGCCCTTGCATGCACAAACTGAAGCTGCTCCCCAGAGATGGTGTCGGGAAACGTGTTCTTCATTTTCCTTCCTAGAACAGAACAAAAGAGCGGATGTGGCTCTGAGCACTACGGGACTTAACTTCTGAAGGCATCAGTCCCCTAGAACTTAGAACTACTTAAACCCAACTAACCTAAGGACATGAAACACATCCATGCCCGAGGCAGGATTCGAACCTGCGACAGTAGCGGTCGCGTGGTTCCAGACTGTAGTGCCTAGAACCTCTCGGCCACTCCGGCCGGCAAAAGAGCGGATCAAAAAGTGGATATGGGATGGCAGTAAGGATCAAAAGGCTAAGCACTATCGTGTGCTATCATGTACAAGCACGCAACGGAGTGATTGGCTAGGTTTAGTGCTAATTAACTCGGAAACGGCGTAATGAACTGTTTTACAATTATCTCACAGCCTACCCTACAACACTAACAAATTTTTCAGAATGTTTCTGACCACCCTGCGTAGGAACATATAATTTGATTCTTTGCATCAACATCTGCCATACTTACGTAAACACAAATGAACGATAAGCCTGCATGACACACAGTGAACTCCGAAACGAGCAAATTCTCTATCATATAAGAAATATCGTTGTCACGTGCATCAAATCATACCACATAACGAAGGAACAACAAATAACGCAAATATGCTGACGTGACAAAAGTCAGAGGAATACCTCCAAATATCGTGTCAGACCTCCTTCTGCCGGGCTAGTACAATAACTCGATGTGGCATAAACTCAAAAACTTGTTGGAAGGCCGCTGCTGAAATATTCATAGCTGCGAATGTGTTTCCGGAGCAGGGTTTTGTGCATGATGTGACCTCTCGTTAATAACCATAAATGTGCAATGGGATTCATGTAGAGCGATATAGGTTACTGAATAATTCGCTCGAATTGTCCAAAGTGTTCTGATAATGATTGTGGCCAGGTGTCTTAGCGCATTTTCATCCATAAAAAGACCATCGTTGTTTGGGAGCACGAAGTCTGAGAATGGCTGCAAATGGTTGTAGGGCGGCAGCCTACTCATGCCTTATAAAATTCCCATCAGTCTTTCCATTGTGTGCCAGCCAGACCGCTGTAACTAGCTCTGACGTCATAAATGTTGCGCAATACTTTAAAAATCAAGTAAATAACCTGAAACGTTTCTAGCATGTCAGGAGTAATACTAAATCAATATGCGTTGAATATCAGTTCAATAACTTTAACCATTTTCGAAATTTGGACTTTTTCTGTAAAAATCATTGGCGCAACAGAGCTAGAAACTTAAAAATTTATATTTAGATTCCTTTTGCATAATAATTTAGGAGAAACAGTATTCTGGATCTCACAAATTAAAATTTTAGTTGAAATTCATGACTTTTTGGTTTTTATCTTAAAAATTTAGGAAGCAAGACAGATTAAGTAGGCGAATAAATACATCTAGCATGTTTAAATTTAAGTAGAAGGGAGATCCGCTATAATCATAAAGATATGAGAAGTTTCAACTGAATAACTATACAACTATAGCGATAACGATTCTCCTAAGGGCAAGTTCAGAGCTCGTCTACTGCGTGTAGTGTAATTAAATTAATTATCTCGCCCAAAATATTTGACTTAGCCACGTCAGACTTTTATTATGATTACTTACCTGTGTGCTGATTGCACATTTAAATTGAGAGCTTCATCGGCTATCAGCATAGGAAGCAATGAATTATTCGATAACTTAAAGTGGTGCATTACTAGCCCAGCAGCTAGTCGGGAGAGCAGATTTGATCAGGTGTTGCCTTAGCCGTCCGCACCGCGGCTTTATATGTAAGAAAGCTGCGTGAAAAAGGAAGGCCCCAGATCTCTCCAGATGCTGATTAGCACACCACCTGTGCTGGGAGTCACGTTGCGTCGGTATCGTTGGTATAAACAGCCTCAGATGCAGTAATAAGTTACACGGGATACGCGTAACCATGAAATCGTTTTCGAGTGAAGTGTTAATTTTGGGATGACGTTAATGATCTATCTTTAGTTTGTGTATGTCGTATTTTCACGTGCCGCCGCAGGACAGACATTCTACCATTATTACTGTGGCGTTTGATGAACATTATCATCAAATTATGGCGAGCATTCACTTAAACATTTAATTTGAACAGTTATACTTTCATAAGCGCATAAGACGCTGGACTGCTCTGGTAGTTGGATTGTGTGGATTCTTTTTGGTCTGTGACTTTCAGAATATAGTGAACATTTTAGAGAGAAGGGGTTTTGATTATGAATCCCAGACAATCTCCTAATTCCTCAGAGCTATAAGCTGTAGCTATAAATGTATTTCTCAGATGAAGTGGGCACTAGGAATTCTAATTACAGGCTTCACGTTTTGCTAATCACTTTCTGGATACCAATATTGTAGTTAGGGAGCCAGTGTTGAGAATGGCAAACGGCAGCATTAAATAAATAATAGGAACATTAACAATTATTAAACCCGCCGCCCCACATATGGTGCATCGGCTGGGTATGAAACTGAGTAAAAGTGAGAGTGATTTTTAAATATTGGGATTCAGGAGTAAAATGCGACATGCAACTGAGTAATAGAACAGTGATAGTGTTACGGGTACATGTGGAAGACGCAACTGGATTAACAAAGCATCTGGATTGACGGAGCTGGCACTGAGTCTAGCGGCGCTGCCGGCATCGCGAGAAGCCAGTATCGCCTCACCGCAGTCGTACGCCGGAGGAACTGGAGCCGCGACTGCTGTTGCGAGCCACGCAAAGACACAGCAGCCGTCGAAGTGCCGTCTGCAGCTCAACGCGCCGCGTAGCATCAGTAATCCTGGTACGCCGCGCCGGCAACGCCATACGTCGTGCAGAAGGAACTATGTTAAGTGAAAAGCTGTTAAAGCTGCACTAAAAGACTGTCGGCGATGGAACCGCCAGATAAAACTGAGATTAAACTTAAATCAGAAGTATTGTCTCCTGACAGTAGTGTGAAAAGGGGCAATGATTCAATAATAGAGACCCCTGTAGTAAAGCAGAAATCAGAAATTGTTAATTTATTGGATGATAGTTTATCTGACGAGTTAAAAACGAAACAGTCATCAGAGGTGGTAGAGTTTAAAAATGATAAGTTAGATATGACTGATCAATCAGATGTTTCATTTCGTTTTGATGATTCTGGTACTGGAGCTAGCTTTTCATCACCTGAGTGTGATAAAAAACCAGCTAGTGTGCAACCCAAAGATATTGGGGCTATTGATTTAAATGTTATATTACAAGCAATAGCTACCAGTAATGCTGAATTGAAGAATGAGACAGTGGCCAGCCAAACCAATTTTAATAAACGATTGGAGGTTGGTTGCAATAAGTTGAAAGAGGATCTTGACCGTTTGAATTATAAAATTGATTACAATCATGAGGATATTAAGAAAAAGGTTGCTCAACAATTTTCTGAAATGTATAAAACAGTAAAAGCCGAAGTTGCTGAGGTTCGCAAAGACTTCCAAATGGAAGATGCGACGCTGGAGCACAAGTTAACAGAAAAGATCGAGGCGGAATCTGAACTGTGCTCAGATAGGTTTAAAGATGTTAATATAAACGTAAACATATGCCAAGCAGAAGTAGATGCAATCAAAACTGATACTACTCATATTGTGCAAAGAGTAGATAATGTTGAAATGAGAGTAGAAAATATTAGTACTAACATTGCTAACATTCAGAGGAAAGTAGCTTCAGTAGCTTCTGGTAATGGTAGTATACAACAAGTTGTAGCTGCTAACGCCGCATTTATCGGATGTCGGCAGTTCTTGCCGTTCGATCCAGATAAAAATATCCACCCGCTAGATTTCTGGAACGATTTTGAAGATCTGATTCCACCACTCAACGTGAGTAAATCTCATTTATTAGAAGCCATTTAGCAGGTGACGCCATGCGTTGGTCAGCTGATGTTATGTTGAAGTGTAAAACATTAGCGGAATTTAAAACAGCTTTCAGTAATGAGTATTGGTCTAGCAATAAGCAAAATGAAGTGTTGAGAGAATTTTGGAGTGGAAAACGCTTCAATGCAGGCAAGGAATCAATTAAAGAGTTTGCTAGGTCATGGATTTCGCGTTTGTCACATTTGGCGGAAAAGCTGAAACCTGAAATGATAATACTAGGTGTTGAAGCCAAACTGCCATTGTATTGGCAAACTAGAATTATATCTGCCCTAGAAACAATCTTGATCGTTTCATTGAGTATTTGGAACGTGTAGATCGTGTTGCTGCCAATGAGGAGCAAGCACGTAATAACAGAAATGGTAATAACACTAGTAGTAATTTTAAGAACGAGCAGAATGGCAATGTAAACGTCAGAACAGTAGGTATTCGCCATCCTAAGAGAGGTAGGAATTGGAGAAATAATTGTCAGAACCAACAATGGCATCCAAATGATAGTAATTTTGTTCCGAACAAAAGCAATGCTGTGCCAGTTAACTATAATGGAAATAAAGGAAACAGTAGTAGGCCGAGGCAGGAAAACTAGTTCCCGTCTATGAGGACACTGGCGCTCACCAAGCGGTTACTTTTCCTAAGCCAGTAATTACAGTAATTGGTAAGACAGATCAGTATACTCAGACTGAACATGTAGATGAGCGGTCGGTAGCATCTAAGGATACAGCAGAAATATTAGATCACTCACAGTATTTAGTAGATACCATGTTAGAGACTCTTTCTAAGTGGGAAGAGAAAGACAAGGCGCAGCAGTGTAACGGTAGGGAAACGCTACAAAATACTGAATTGTCATGTGAAGAAGCAGAAGAAATTCATGCTTATATTTACGATGAGGATGATGTGCTCTTATCTAAAGTGCCTGTGCAGGATGTTGATACTAGACTAATAGATTTAGGACAGGAGGTAAGTGAGAATGTAGAGGATAGCTTATTGTGGGTCGATGAACCCAGTAGCAGCGACCAGTTGTCACTTGAAAAGGAACCCGACGATAATAGTGAAAGTGGTTTAGCTGTAACTAGTGTTATGCCCGGTCTGGAGGCGCAGAATCGCTCAGACTACAGTAATTTGGGTCATGTTCAGCAAACTAAATGTAATGAAGTCGTGCGATGTTTCGATTTTACTTTAATAGGCCGACTGGAAAAGGCAGCTGAAAATGTAATTCAGGAAATCCCTACACACTTTGACCTAAATGTAATGAAGACAGATGTCAATCACTTTAGTTGGAGACAAATCCAAAAGGAACTATTGGATCAGTTTGAGGAACCACCTGTGCAACCTAGAATAAGCCACCCTATAATAATAGTGAATATGTTGGGTATCAATGTACGTTGTCTCTTAGACAGTGGAAGTGAGGTGAGTGCGAAATCTCAGTCCTTCTTTGATGCATTACCTAGTAAAGACTAGCTTACCGTAATGAGGGTATCAGGTCTAAGAATAATTGGTGCTACTGGCAAGGTATCAAATACGGTAAAACAAGAAGCTTTGCGGCCCTTTAACATTAATGGTAATTTAATTGATTATCCATGCTTAATTGTAAATTATTTCACTATTGAAGTTTTAATTGGCACAGATTTATTTTCAAAATATCAGAGTGTTGTTGTCTTTGATAGAAGCCAGTTAAAAATGGTCTTGGCGATAACCGGAGTAGTTACGGTACCTTTCATTGATAAACATGTAGTAACTAATGATGAAACTTGAGAGCTGCCTATACGAGTTCTGAAAAATAGGAGATATTGGGACGAAGGTGTTAATCTTAGTAAAAGTAAGCTAAACACAGAAGAAGAAGAGGAAGCAATTATTTTGGACAATATAGAAGCTAAATTGCAGGAAATCGATAAAATTTCAGCTAATCAGAAGGAAGAACTGAGACAGGTTTTAAAAAGGCATCATAAGGTATTTTCAAATCGACCTGGCGTGGTCAAAGGTTATGAATGTCAATTAAAGGTGAAACTTGGCCACGAACCACACAATGTGATTGCAGATATGGTAGAATTCCCTATTCTAACGCAAATATCCACAGACGAAAACAAGTTGAGGGCTAGGGCAAATATAAGGAAAAGAACATTAGAAAGAAAGAAGCGTCATGACGCAAAAGCTGTACCCACCAGTTTCGAAATATGTCAGTTAGTCCTTGTCAAGACCAAGGAAAAATCAAAGAAAATAAATGCAGAAACAAAGAAATTCATGTTCGTATACGAAGGACCTTTCAGGATCATAGGAAAACCACATGCAAATGCATATAGGCTAGAGTACCCTAAGAGTAAAAAGCTATTAGGTCTCAGGAACGTGATCGACCTAAAGAAGTTCATAGGTAGTGAATGAATTCTGTAGGGAGGAGGTTGTTCTGTAACCTCTACACAGTGTGGCAGCTGTGCAGTCCCAGCTGTGTGAGATCTTCTTTCCTTTTCAGGTCTCACTCGTTCTTCATCTGTCCTATTCACCAAAATATCGGCTCTTACTCTCAAATATTAAAATCTTCCGGTATGACTATCAAGCCAGCATTAAGCTAATGAATTCCGTAAGGAGGAGGTTGTTCTGTAACCTCTACACAGTGTGGCAGCTGTGCAGTCACAGCTGTGTGAGATCTTCTTTCCTTTTCAGGTCTCACTCATTCTTCATCTTTCCTATCTACCAAAGTTTCGACTCCTTCTTTGCAATACTAAAAGTTTCTGTCATGGCTATCAAGCCATGAGTTCTGTAACCATTCTATCCACCGATTAGTAAAGAAAATACCTAATGTGACAAACCTAACAGTGACATAAACAATAGAGAAGTATGACGTAATTAAGATTCAAATGTATTTGAGTAATAAGTATGTATAGAACCCTGGTAATATTGTAAGTACAAAGTGTTGTTTTATTGGAAATGGTCCCACAATAATATTTAAAAAAGATATATAAGTTCATTTATAAGCTGGATCTGAAGTGGCAATAAGACCTAGTGTATGCATTAGAGCTAACTACTAAATAGTAAGAGAGAGTGCTTAGTGTTATGAAAAATGGGCAGATAAGTTGTAAAAATGAACTCATCTTGTGTAGCAAGGAATGGCAGTGTAATAGAATTTAACAGTGTTTGTGGTTGAGACGTGAAGGACACGTCCTTGAAATATTTGTAAGGTTTGAGCTGGCCGTTATTTGGTGTAGTGTGTGACAGGACACCCCTACACGTGTTAAGGTTATGAGTTGGAGGCGTGAATGCGACCATAGGTACCCTTATGTTAGATGAGACAGAGCAGCTCATGGTGTCCTATAATTTTAAGGAATTTAACATTACGCTCTGCCATAATTTCTTAATGCACTTTAGTGGAAGGTCGAGAGAGACTACCTGTGGTTTCAGCATCCAATCAAGTGGAAATGGACTGCAACGTGAGCAGACTGATCAGCTGTAATACACTATAGATATGAAATAAATGTGCTATCCTATGCGTTAAATGTTAATAGAGTGAGTGTTAAATAAGTACATACACTAGCAACATAATTGAGTAACATAATGGCGGACATGAAACATTATTTATAGCTCAGCATAAACACACTTCGATGAAGTAGGTACATAATTGCAGATGTGGAACTGACACAGTACCAGAGGACGAATAAGTGGATTTAGTAGTCAGCTAAACGTAGTGTGTTTTAAACACTCAGAACTGTACTATTACCACAAGTCACTCGCATGTACAAAGAGGCTGAGAAGACAACTGCTAATCAAATATACTCGTACTATCTCTAAGTATAAGGTAATCGAAGACGAGTGAGTTACGTAAATAAAATACAGATTTTTCAGGAATGTACCGAGCATTGGTTCAGTGTTACGGCCCAGAAATAATGAACTGAGATTAAATAGGATTTATGATTATGTATGCCTTGAGCATAAATTTTCTCTAGTACGTGAGTAAAGGCGTTTTGAGCCATTTGTTTACCGATTTCATGACAGTTAAGTAACCGCAAGAGTAAAATTGAAAAAGTTCTGTTAACTTTGTTCCAGCAACATATTGAAAGATAAAATGTATATATCCCCATTTCATTGTGACTCACCCTTAGATATTAAGTGAACAGAGTCTGAGGCACTCTTTTTGTTTGTTCTGCAGGACAAACCAGATAATGGCAGCCTGGTAGCTGCGTGAAAGCGTGGAGTGACTTGGACACAACTCACAGTGACCCCTCCCCTTTCCCCATGTAATTTAGAGTGAACGTGAAGGACGCACACCATAGCAACTTCCCGTCCTCTACCCTTGTCAATGGAAGTGAAGAACGCCAGCCAAAGCGGCTACAACCACGTGTGTAAAAATGAAATTGTCACGATTTGTGAAATTTTCTTTCAGGTTTAGAAAAGACTGCTAAGATATAATTATCTGTTTATGTATAATGAATAACTGTTATTTTCTCTGAATTTGTGTATGTAAAAATATTTACAGACAATTTAATGGATTTAAGATTTTCATAATTTTACATATTTTTATGAGTTTGTCTGTCTAAGGCAATATGTATGCCAAAGTGTTTCATTGATTTTGCTTAAATTTTGAGTAATAATGTTGCCTAAGAGGCAGTGAACATTCCAGCAATTTAAATAATTGTAGTAGGTAATAACTTTCTTTTAATATTTCAATATGTTTAGATTTCAATTTTAATTTTTCATACGGAGTTAAGCTGTACTCTTGCATCCCTTTTTGTAATTGTTTTTTTTATTTACATTCAAAAAAATTAAGTAGAGGGTGATGTAGGGAAGCAGCCTACTCACGCCTTATAAAATTCACATGAGTCTTTCCATTGTGTGCCAGCCAGTCCGCTGTAACTAGTTCTGACGTCATAAATGTTGCACAATACTTTAAAAAATCAAGTAAATAACCTGAAACGTTTCTAGCTTGTCAGGAGTAATACTAAATCAATATGTGTTGAATTTCAGTTCAATAGCTTTAACCATTTTCGAAATTTGGACTTTTTCTGTAAAAGTCATTGGTGCAACAGAAGAGCTAGAAACTTAAAGATTTATATTTAGATTCCTTTTGCGTAAAAATTTAGTAGAAACAGTATTCTGGATCTCACAAATTAAAATTTTTGTTGAAATTCATAATTTTCTGGTTTTTATCTTAAAAATTAGGAAGCAAGATAGATTAAGTAGGCGAATAAATACAGCTAGGATTTTTAAGTTTAAGCAGAAGGGAGATCCGCTATAATCATAAAGATGTGAGAGGTTTCAACTGAATAACTATAAAACTACAGCGATAACGTATCTCCAAAGGGCGTGTTCACAGCTCGTCTAATGCGTGTAATGTAATTAAATTAATTATCTCGCCCAAAATATTTGACTTAGCCACATCAGACTTTTAAAATGGTTCAAATGGCTCTGAGCACTATGGGACTTAACTTCTAAGGTCATCAGTCCCCTAGAACTTAGAACTACTTAAACCTAACATCCATGCCCGAGGCAGGATTCGAACCTGCGACCGTAGCGGTTACGCGGTTCCAGACTGTAGCACCATTAACCGCTTGGCCACCCCGGCCGCCTCAGACTTTTATTATGATTACTTACCTGTGTGCTGATTGCACATTTAAATTGAGAGCTTCATCGGCCATCAGCAAAGGAAGCCAAGCGGGTAGTCGGGAGAGCGGATTTGATGAGGCGTTCCCTTAGCCGTCCGCACCGCGGATTTATATGTAAGAAAGCTGCGTGAAAAAGGAAGGCCCCAGTTCTCTCCAGACGCTGATTAGCGCACCACCTGTGCCGGGAGTCGCGTCGCGTAGGTATCGTTGATATAAACAGCCTCGGATGCAGTAATAAGTTACACGGGATACGCGTAACCATGAAATCGTTTTCGAGTGAAGTGTTAATTTTGGGATGACGTTAATGATCTATCTTTAGTTTGCGTATGTCGTATTTTCACGTGCCGCCGCAGGACAGACGTTCTACCATTATTAGCGTGGCGTTTGATGAACATTATCATCAAATTTTGTCGAGCATTCACTTAAATATTTAATTTGAACAGTTATACTTTCATCAGCGCATTAGACTCTGAACTGCTCTGGTAGTTGGATTGTGTGGGTTCTTTTTGGTCTGTGACTTACAGAATATAGTGAACATTTTAGAGAGAATGGTTTTTGATTATGAATCCCAGACAATCTCCTAATTCCTCAGAGCTATAAGCTGTAGCTATAAATGTGTTTCGCAGATGAAGTGGGCACTAGGAATTCTAATTACAGGCTTCACGTTTTGCTAATCACTTTCTGGATACCAATATTGTAGTTAGAGAGCCAATGTTGAGAACAGCAAAAGACAGCATTAAATAAATAATAGGAACATTAAAAATTATTCCACCCGCCGCCCCACATGGTCTCCAAGTAGCCGTTACATGTAAACGCAGCCCTCACCATTAAGGGACCACCACCAACTTGCACAGTGCCTTGTTCAAAACTTGCGTCGATAGCTTCGTGAGCTCTGAGCCACACTTGGACCCTACTACTAGCTCTTAACAACTAGAATCGTGACTCATCTGAGCAGGACACGGTTTTCCAGCTGTCTAGGGTCCAACAAATAAGGTCACAAGCCCAGGAGAGGGGCTGCAGAGGACGCCGTTCTGTTAGCAAAGGCGCTCGCGTCGGTCTTCTTCAGCCATAACACATTAACCCCAGATTTCACCGCACTGTCCTGAAGGATACGCTCGTCGAACTTCCCACGTTTCGCCAATTTACTGCTCTTTCATAGTTTGTGTATGCGATACTACCGCCCTCGGATATGCTTATTGCCACACCATCGGTATATGTGCAAATCGCTATCACCCCTGTGTACATCTTATGTTCATTCATTGACATACTACAGGAATGTATAGCCACCACTGTTATGTGTTTTATCGCAGATCTAAGATATACCTAGAGTGTCGTAACATACATACAACAGTCCACACCAAATGGAATCGAAATGCAAAATATGTAAACAGTTGCCATCTGGACCATATTATTTCTGATATTTTTATCAATCGACGTAGCCAATCATTAAATTTTGTTCCCTGTAACACTTGGTTTGTGAAAAACTGCAAAGCCGAAACTAATCAGCCAATAAATAAACAGCAGCTTTGGTGCAAACAACTAACAATTATTTTCTTCATTAGTTTATAGACGTTTTGAATAAAAGTTGAAGATGTTTTGAATTCAATTTTTATTTCAGACTGACATCACTAATATTTTACTTCTGTCATGTGAATCTATCTCCGAGAGCGGTAGTCAGTTGTCATCTGATAACATCGTAAGAAGCACGAAGTCGATTGTTGTACGAATAAACGCTTTTGCAGAACATAAATAAAACCTTCTTCCTGAATTTAGTAACGCATTCTCTCTAGCGCCGACTAAGAACACAGTTACCGATATTTTTGACAATACTGTCACTTACAACACATCTTTCGATACGTGCCACTGGCGGCAGAGATCTTATTTCCGAAACGAAAAGTTTAGTGCGTTATTGTATTGTGGCTTGCTTCATTGGTTCATGTGTCTCTCGCATTTAAAAAGAATCCTCTTTGTAAAACAAAACTCATCTCGGTATATAGATTAGGTCAACAGTCGTGGACAGTACCAGCGCACAGCTGTGCCACAATCTCTGGATGCAGAAACTTCAGCCGCTTTTAAACCGTCAGCTCCAGATTCTAGTAAATGCTTTGGAACATATCGATTCTGTTGCTCCCACAATTTCCGCACGAGTAATTTCGCGTTAATCCCGGATCATAAAAGCCTGCAAGCGAATTCGACGCAAAAACACACATAAATCCCCACGGTAACTCCGGACCCAGTTCATTCGTGCGAAATTATTATTCTGACGCTGAAAGCGGCTTTTTGTGATTCTTACATGTGATTAATTTTCGTTCAGACACAGCGACCTGCTTCCAATGCTGTTGTAAATCTGGCTTTTAAGAGAATTTCCAGCGTCCCAAATTTCGTCAAGCTGTTGGCAGCGGAAGGCGAGCTGCCGCAGAGAGATAAATTATGTAAGGAACTTTGTACATCTGTTCATATGTGACTACCGTTTACCATAGCACATACGCTATTAAATCTCTGAGATATATTTCTTGGTTAATTACAGTCCTCACAAAAGCTGTTAAAACAGAAACAGCGGATTGTTAGCTGTTGTTTGTTATCTTTAAGATTCCCATGACAGAGATATCGCTGATGAAGACCATTAGAGATTATGTTTCACAACACGTAAATAACTTGCATCAGAATGCATATACCTATATATATATATATATATATATATATATATATATATATATATATATATATATATATATGCTTGGTAATGCTGCATCCCGTAAACGAGTTCTCAAACACCGCGTATTTTTCTGCAATGTTATCTGGTAGCTCTTTCATCTATATACCATCTACAATTTTACCAGTTTTCGTCCAAAGTCGCACTGTACCATTTTGATCATGAATTCTGTCAGGCAGTCACTTCTTTCAATACGTTCAGACTCACTACACCATCTGATTAAATACCTCTTATCACTACCTTGCAATCAATATAGGCCAAACATAAGCCTTGTTTCATCATTTGGTATTTTGTCTTTTCTAGTAATATCTGCAAAAATTTTAACAAACTAATTACTGACGTTTCCGTTCTTCCCTTAGCCTTCCATGAGTAAGTGAGTGTTATTGTTATCTATTCCGCATTTTAATTTCCTGTGAAAGTGTTACCTTCATGCAATACTGGTTAACAAAAAGCAATAGACTTGTGAAAGCATACGGCTACGTGCTTTAGATGTTTTCTTCAGTCCGCAGTATTGCTTAGTGCCACCTCCCGTTCGTCTCCCGTAAAAGTCTCTTCATTTAGGAAGAAGTACTGAAACTTACATCCATTTGATCTGGTTGCTATAGTAAAATTTTGACCTCCCTCTAGAACATTTAACCCACACACTTACCTCCCACACCCAATTAACAATTCACTGATGCCTTATGAGCCTAAAAGTAAAGACGTATTCAACAATAACAACGTTATGGAAGTCACAGCACTATAATATACTAGAGATATTCTCCGACTGATGAACTGATTACTCTACCGGTTGTTGGGAAATATTCAGTTTACGGTATACTTCGAACTACAGTGCAACTCTGAATTTTTGACATTAGAACCATTGCTAGACGTGAAAATATTGATAAATGATATATAAAAGTGCTAGAATCGACCGGGTATCGAACCAAAATTTCGAGCCAGGACTGGAGATGGAAATGGCCTAATAGGGAGCCACCTTATACCCTGCCTTCACTCAAGATGTACCAAACTTTCTTTTGTCTTCTGTTTATTACCTGTCTGGCTTCTACCATGCGTTCCATTCTTTCGTAAATAATGTGTGAGTAATCAGAGCATGTAGCATTAAATTTCCTTCTTTGGATACATTTTTTAAACATTAAATTCAGTTAGGAATACAACTTTAATTCCATTTAAATTCGACACATAGAAGTGAACAAATTACACCGTTACAAGCACATACATTTATACTTTTTTTAACAGATTTTCGAATCTCAGTCGGTAGAAACAGAACTGTCACTGAATTACGTGGTTGTTGGTCTGTCGGTCTGCCTTTCCAACTATTAAGAGCCTTCTTTCACAGGAACAGATATACGTGTCAAGTTGAAGTTTTATGTCAAACACTAAGGACCACGCTCCATTGGCGGTGAACATAATTAAAGCTTCTAAGTCAATGAAATTAAAAGCTGTGGCCATATGTGTCACAATTTTCGACACTACCAATCTCACTTAGCAAAGCCTATCGCAGAACTATCCATATGCAGGATGTCCGGAACTAAAGCCCAGCCTCAAAACTCTGTTGGAAGAGAACCACCGGTCAGAAGGACGACATATTTGAACATCATGTTATTGACACAGAGGGAAACGTCATGAACAAAGAAGATTTAACGAAAACCTGACGACCATATGCAGCTCTAAGCCTCAGGTTATGTACACCAACAGAAACGCTGCATACAGGTGTTCCTCAGTTTGCATTCTAGACGACCAGTGGAATTGTCTCCTTGAAGGATCGTGCGCTGCTGTTGATGCTCTTTTTGTGACCGTGCCACAGTAGCCCTACAGAATTCCCGGAGTTCAGGGATATGAAAAAAGGCATAGGTTCGATGGTCGCTAAGGGTCTGGAGAAAATGAATACAAAATTCGAAGAGACTTGTTCTTCTTAAGTGCAGTGCGGTAGAGAGAGGAAAGCAGTTGGTCCGACGTCGATGACATGTCCACAGCATTGCAGGAGTGGTGTACAAACATGCTCTGCACGTGGAATTGCCCGAACGGTGAACATGCCCGCGATCACGGTGCCAAAAATTCTATGAAACTTCCGCTATTGCATTCAACAAAGAATCACTCATGCCGGCTGTTGTGACTGAGCGGTTCTAGGCGCTTCAGTCTGGAACCGCGTTGCTGCTACGGTCGGAGGTTCGAATCCGGCCTCAGGCATGGATGTGAGTGATGTCCTTAGATTAGTTAGGTTTAAGTAGTTCTAAGTCTAGTGGACTGATGACAGCTGTTAAGTCCCATAGTGCTTAGAGCCATTTGAACCATTTGAATCACCCATTTTCAGCTGTTGCTTACTGCTGACCTGGTAGCAAGACAAACGACCATTCTGTAATTTCTCGTTCGCATGAGAGCGGACACTGAACGGCTATGAAATATTCGATGGACAAACGCAGCCCATTTCCATCTCCAAGAACATGTGAATACCCAGAATTGCAGAATACTGGCAACAGAAAATCCGCACGCATATCAGGCGGTACTATTTAATTTTGCAAACATGACTGTGCAGTGGGGTTAATAGCATCGTCTATGGTAGGGCTGTATTTTTATAGAGGAGTTGAGTCCTGCAGATCCTCTTACCTGTACCACCAGTGGTAAATGTTATGAGAGGCTTTTCCGTACGAACGTCATTCGAATCCTTCAACAGCGTGGATGAGCGCTGAGTATCATTTTTATGCATAACTGTGTTGCTCTGCACATTGCACACCCAGTGAGGCGGTCACTGCAGAGGAATTCTGGAACGTCTAGAAATATCAGCCGTCACTTCTCTGCAAACTGGACGTTTGGATCACGTGATCATAATCCGTGTGACTTCCGGATGTGGAGTTATCTAAAAGATGAGTTGAGTGCTACGGTTACAAACGTGGCTGAACTGAAGACACGAAGTGAACAACGCATTCTGAACGCGACCCCTGAGATGCTCCAATTTGCTGTGGAACATGCTATTCCTCGATTTCATCGTGTGACAGAATACGGTGGACAGCAAAGTGAACGTGTCTTGCGCCAGTCTCACAACATCTAATTTTCCTTATTACATGGTTTCTGGACCGAGTTCAATTAAAACCCGATCTCCTTTTTTTTTTTTTTTTTTTTTTTTTTTCTCGGAACAATTGTAACCCGATTTTTCCCATCTCGTGATGGATAGGCTTACCAAACTAACAGTGCCACAACTTGACTGCTCAACTTGTGCAATCATGCACATTGAACAGTACGGGTAGTGTAATGCGCACCTCAAACCATAGCCATTGTATTGCGTCTCATCTGTCACTCCCAGCCAACTCTATTTAAGTTAAGAATCTATCAGAGTCATCTAATGGTAAAACTTTTACTAATTTTATTTGTTCCATGACCTTTCCCCGGCGTCAATAATATGCTGTTCCAATATGACGCCGTTCTGAGCCGTGATTCTCTTCTTACAGCGTTTTGAAACTACAGTCTTAATTATGGGCACCTTAGATACAGTATGTCGGGTCTTGTGGTCAAGAGGTAAATCGCGTGCCGGCAAACTGAGAGATGACTGGACCGAAACTCATTCGAATCACAAATGTTCATTGTTTGTTTTAACCTGGCCTTCACCTTTTAACGATATGATGAGTTGCTAAAAACCAGAAGTAGTTCAGATTCCACATGAGGCTAAAGATAATTTTTAACCGATTGGATAACTGTCGTAGGTAAGGGACACACGAAGTCGACAAGACGGCGTCCAATAGAAACACTTCTATCAGGCCACAGAGAAATACGAAACTACGATTATGATTTACATATATAATTACGTTTATACGAAAAACTCAGAGCGTGAGCCCCGTTCACATTCGTCGGGGTTTGTATTATGTCTGTAATCTACAGAGTGTTTCACTATACATGTTACACAGTTCTAGAAGTTGTAGAGGAGAATTAGTAGGTCAAGTTATACATCGGAATCCATGTCCGGAAACAACAACCGTGCAGAACGTCAATGCTATAAACTAGGCACCTGTAAATGTACATATGTATGTACAGGGTTATTCCGTGATGGTTTTACGAACTTCCTAAGACGATGGAGGAGAATAAATGTATCAGTATGAAGTAAGGGTCCCTGAACCGCAAATGAACGAGTCGAAAGTTAGAAGTTCTGATACCTCTGACAGTGGAATACGTGTACTGGTATTGTCGTTGGTAAGATTGTAACGCAGGCAAATTTCAGAGGTGTTGGTATGGACCATAAATAGAAAGAATGTTTGGTAAATATGGACTATAAAATGCATACTTTAAGAGCTATGAACACTTGCTTAGTAGAGGAGATGTGTTTCAAAGTAGCTACGATCAACAAGTGCTCAAATTTCCTCAGGTATGCATTCTCGATCCTATTTTTGTTGGGATTTTTTTGTAGTTGGTTCATCGTACCACCTCTATAAGTTGCCTTCCCTAAGTCTTACCGACAAAAGTAGATATATTCCACTGTCAGAGGTATCGGAACGGTTTTCTCTTATAGCTTTCTACTCGTTCGTTTGAAGAACAGGGACTCTTATCATAAATTGATACATTTATCCTTCTCCACCATCCTAGACAGTTAGTGGCACCATCACGGAATCACCCTTCATGCAGGGTGAAGAACAATTCGCGTACTTGGACTGCGCAGCGCGGTTCCTCACATACTGACAATACAAAAATGTATCTCAGAAAAGTTCATCCTTCACGTACTTCGGGCAGTAAATTGACGTTAAATATTGCCAATCTGGCAACATTTTAATCACGTGTATGGTAATTACCTCTGTCAGGGTATAGCAGTAGTGCTGTGCAGTTGGTGCAGTGAATAGTGTTTTGGGTTACGATGCTGGAGGTCGAGAGTTAGGTTCTGGGTAGACGTTTATTTGGTTTTATTTGCTAAAAGAAGTCTGCGTGGTACTCTATCTGGCGTCTTAATCGTAATACAGCGATTACATTGGGCCTCTTGCAAAACATTTGGACTTACGTACTATGAACACAGAAAAGGAAATAGAATAGTTTTCATTAGTCGGCTTTTAAAGAACCCTTTTGCATGTCGTGGACGCAAATTATTTCACACCACTGCATCTACTAGATTCCGCACAGTTTTCGGCGTACACCCCCCCAATGGTCCCATCGATTAATTATTCATGCCAAGTTCAGGTCCATCATATTCTCTTAGGGCCTCACATCGATCGGAACATTGTGGGTGGGTACAGAGAAAACAGGTTAGGAATCTAACAGATACAGTGGTGCGAAGTATTTCGCGTCCACGAGGTGCAAAATGCTTATTTAAAAGAAGACCATGTCACTGCAAGTGTTTTGTAGAAGACCCAGTGTAATTTCTAACTGACAATCAAGATACCAGATACCGTGCCATGTAGACTATTTTTAGCACATAAAAACAAATAAGCCTCCAGCCATAAACAAACCTTCGACCTCCTGCATGCTAACCCAAAACGCTGTCCACTATACAGTGTCGTGTCGCTCTTTCTACTGGGAGAGGTAGTTAACGTAATTGTGATTACAGTATTGCCATATTCCCAGTCTCTAACGTCCGTTTACTGCCCGATATATGCCATTAGGTCAATAATTGTGCTGCGAAGTCTGTGAGCGCGAATTTTTCTACACCCTATCTATTTACAGGCACCGGCGCCTATAACTTTGATGCTCTGTAGCGTCTTCGGATGACGTTTTCGGACCTGGGGTCCTACGTAAAAGCTTATCTGTTATCTCCCCTCTACAACACACATGCATGTAATACCCAAGTCCAGCGCCTTCCCTAGCAAAAACTCCAATTCGCTCCTCAGCCCACCATGATTTTCGCCTTCTTAAAACGTCACAACTGCCAAGGCTCTCCGATATTTGAATATCACTCGAGCTTAGTACATAATGGGGATATCCTGCTTTCACCTTAGGTGTAGTCAGCCTCCAGTAGCTGAGTGGTCAGCACGGCAGAATGTCAGTCCTAAGGGCGCGGGTTCGATTCCCAGCTGGGTCGGAAATTTTCTCCACTCAGGGACTGGGTGTTGTGTTGTGTTGTCATCATCATCTTTTCACCCCCATCGAGGTGCAAGTCGTCGAAGTGGCGTCAAATCTAAAGACTGGCACCTGACGAACTGTCTACCCGACGGGAGGCGCTAGTCACACGAAACTTACATTTACCTTAGGCGTAGGTGATTTATTGATCTGATGGAATTATATTTCTTTGGAAACATATTGTGCTAGGGAGGGTTTTGTACTGGAATAGTCAATGCAGGTGTGTTGACTGTCATGCCACGTATGTCTAGAAGGTCCCAGGTTCGATTCCTGGCCTTGACACAAATTTTGATTCGTTACTTCAGCGTCTATCCTTATGGAAGATAAAGTTGAGACTCAGTATAGCTCCAGGTAAATGTAATTCCATCAGATCAACTGATCAGCTACGCCTGATAGATAAGATGTCCGCCAGGCTAGTTGTGTGGTCACGAGCTTGCCTCTCATGCAGTGGTCCCGGGTTCGATTCCCGGCCGGGTTGGAGATTTTCTACGTTCGTGGACTATGTGTTGTGTTGTCATCCTCATCACCGGCGCGCAAGTCGCCCAATGTTGCGTCGACTAAAATAAGACTTGCACCGGCGGCCAAACGATGCCATACGCTCATTTCCATTTTTTTCAGGTAAATGTAATTCCACCATACTTCACATGTTCGTTTTAAAATTTTGTAGTAAGAAATCGTGTCATGTATATTGCGAAAATTAGTGGATGGTAATAAACGCCATGATACACGTTGCTGAAGGTGCAGTTTCAACAATCTCGTGGTAACTCTAAAAAAATAAATCAGTTGAACTCTCATTTTTCGACATTTGGTCGTCCATGTTTGACCACAGTACATAAAACAAAAATAAACGCAGTCCCCATCACACAGCACACAGTCCTTTTCGCTTTGTGGTGTGGGTAAAAGTGAGAGCACCATCTCCGCTCGATGTAATGTCAAATGTGACCATACATTATTTACGATTACCAGCTCATTAACAATACAAACACTATAGAATTGACCTCCAAAACAAATGTCAACGTAGTTTTTCCATTTGCCTGCAGTTTGTACACTCTGTTTGAGAGGCCACTTCATCGAGTACACAATTAGCACAAGTGATGCAGGCAATTAATCGTGACAGATTCGTACGACTTCTATTTCCTATTACTTTCGTGTCGTGGCCATTTCACAAAAGGTATGTGAAATGAAGTAACATGTTGCTTGATTTAGGTTGGAAAGTGCGCTCTTGGAATTTCAATAATAAACATCTATGTAATAGACAACGCCTATCATGTTGCCTTCCACTGGAAATTCTTGAGCTTCTTCCTGTCGTTTTCGCACTAAGTAAACGTTTCCATAAATGAAGGTACTTCTTTTTGTCGGATTTTCTCTACTTCTATTAATCCCTTCTGGATGAGGGTCTCATACTTATCTGTTTGGAACCAACGATATTCGGAGCTGTAGCTCTATATGAAAGAAGTACATTGATGTTTCTTGGTGTTACATCTGTGCTAATTCACAGTCTAGTAGTAAATGAACGACACTGTTCTTCGTTTGTCGAGAAAGGTTTCAAACACGAGTTCAACGAAGAATTAAAGTAGTAATTGACATTATCTTCATTTGGCAATAAAAAGATTCAGCTTAACCATTGGCTCTACAGTTATGGACACCCAACAACTATATGTTTGTTAATAACAAAAAATCACCTTATCGCAAATGAACACATTAGAATGTTGCCACATTAAGCTGGCTATATGATCCGTATCGAAAAACACCCAAGACCGTGAGTTCCGTTCGCACAAGGCAAAGAAAGGATATTCTTGTATGCTGCATACGTACTTGGAATGGAATATAGGACTCCCCTTGATAGGTCAGGGGTGTACTACACAAAGGAAGCAGTTACTCCGGTAGCAGAGTACTTGTGAAGAGCCCATGGGGGTCTTTAGGCTAGGCGATAGTTTTACGTACTCTCATGGACATTCGCTTGTCGATACTCATGTAGGGAAATGAGGCAATATTCAGAATAAAGACAGTTCAAATGTAAAAATTCTATCATTAAATTGTCCAACTATTTGTAAACAACGTTCCTGAATTTACTGCCATTCGCGAAGGTTCTCAGTTTCAAATTATTCTTGGGAATTAGAGCTGGTTAAAACTCGAAGTAAAAGGCTCTGAAATATTTAGCGAGTCTAGAAATGTTTATCGGAAAGACAGATTAGACGCCGTAAGAGGGAGAGTGTGCATTGTGGTCGACCAAACTGTTGTCTCTACTGAGGTTGAAATTGAGTGTGATAATGAAGTTACCTGGTCGCTCATAACAGGTCTATATGAAACCAAGTTAATTGTTGGATGGTTTAATCGGCCACTCGACTGTGCTGTGATAGTTCTAGTGTCCTTCAAAGAAATTCTGTAGTCGGTTGTACATAAATACACAAATCATACAACAATAGTTGGGGGTGACTTCAACCTACCAGACGGGACGTGTGTGGACTAATTGGAGGGCTACGGACAGACAGCCTTGTGAAGTAATTTTGAACACGTTTCCGAAAACAGTCTTGAGGTGCTAGTTCGGCAGCCTACACACAAAGAAAGTATCATGGGTTTTGTAGCTATAAACAGACCGGACCATATCGATGGTTTAAATGTAGAGACCAGGATTACTGATCATGATATCATAGCGACTAAGGTTGCGAAAGTTAATATATCAGTCAAGATGTCTACAAGAGTGTTTCTGCTGTAAAAGCAGATAAGCAGTGGTTCGCGTGTCACCTAGACAATGAACTGCCGTCATTTAGTGCAAAAAATGATGCACATAGAGCTATTATGGGCAAAGTTTAAACAAATTTTAAATCGTACTCTGGACAAGTGTGTGCCTGGTAAGTGGATTAAGGACGAAAAAGGCCCACCGTGGTTTAATAACGAAGTTCGGAAAATGCTGAGGAAGCAAAGGCTGTTCCACACTCGCCGCGCGGGATTAGCCGAGCGATCTGGGGCGCTGCAGCCATGGACTGTGAGGCTGGTCCCGGCGGGGGTTCGAGTCCTCCCTCGGGCATGGGTGTGTGTATGTTTGTCCCTAGGATAATTTAGGTTAAGTAGTGTGTAAGCTTAGGGACTGATGACCTTAGCAGTTAAGTCCCATAAGATTTCACACACATTTGAACAATTCTTTTTTCCACACTCGGTTGAATACAGGACGCGCAAGTGACGGCAGGAAAATATTAATAGAGATTCATCGTCTGTGAATAGATTTATGCGCAAAGAATACAACAACTACAACCGTCATACATTATCAAACAGTCTGGCGCGGAACCCGAAAACATTCTGGTCCTATGTAAAATCGCTAAGTGGATCTAAGGCTTCCATCCAGTCACTCGTTGGCAAGTCTGGTTTGGCAGTAGAAGATATCATAAGAAAGGACGAAATTTTAAATTCCGTGTTTAAGAAATCGTTCACGCAAGGCAATCGTTTAAACGTACCTTCGTTTTACCGTGGCACTGAGACCCGCATGGATGACTCAGTAATAAGCATCGCTGGCGTAGAGAAAAAGACTGGAGGAGTGGGAAACAAATAAGTCGCCAGGTCCGGAAGGAATCCCAATCCGGTATGATATAGATTAGTATACGTCATTGGCCCCTTCCTTAGTATGCATTTATCGCGAATCTCTCGATCAGCGCAAAGTGCTCAGCGACTGGAAGAAAGGACAGGTGACTCCTGTGTATGAGAAAGGTAAACGAACGGACCTGCAAAACCACAGACCAACATCCTTAATATCAGTTTGCTGCGGAATTCAAGAGCATATTCTGAGATCGAATAATTCAATAAATTTCCTCTCGACCGAAAAGCTCATCTCCACGAAGCAGCACGGTTTTAGAAAGCACCGCTCGTGCGAAACCCAGCTTGCTCTTTTATCCCATGATATACTGCGAACTATGGATGGAGGACGAAAGGTTGATTCTATTTTCCGAAAAGCCTTCGACACGGTAGCCCACTGCGGACTGTTAAGGAAGATACGTAGTTACCGAATGGCTCCCACATATGTGATTGGATCGAAGACTTATTAAGTTACAGAACCCAGTATGTTGTCCTCGACGGCGAGTGTTCGTCGGAGACAGGCGTAACATCAGGTGTGCAAAAGTGAAGTGTGATAGGATCATTACTGTTTTCTATACACTCGTACGTAAATGATCTGGCGGACAGGGTGGCAGCAATCTGAGGTTGTTTGCTGATGATGCTGCGGTGTACAGGGAGGTGTTCAAGACAACTGACTGTAGGTTGACATAAGATGACCCAGACAAAATTTCTAGTTGGTGTGATGAATGACTGTTGGTGTTGTTGTGGTCTTCAGTCCTGAGACTGGTTTGATGCAGCTCTCCATGCTACTCTATCCTCTGCAAGCTTCTTCATCTCCCAGTACCTACTGCAACCTACATCCTTCTGAATCTGCTTAGTGTATTCATCTCTTGGTCTCCCTCTACGATTTTTACCCTCCACCCTGCCCTCCAATACTAAATTGGTGATCCCTTGATGCCTCAGAACATGTCCTACCAACCGATCCCTTCTTCTGGTCAAGTTGTGCCACAAACTTCTCTTCTCCCCAATCCTATTCAATAGTTCCTCATTAGTTATGTGATCTACCCATCTAATCTTCAGCATTCTTCTGTAGCACCACATTTCGAAAGCTTCTATTCTCTTCTTGTCCAAACTATTTATCGTCCATGTTTCACTTCCATACATGGCTACACTCCATACAAATACTTTCAGAAATGACTTCCTGACACTTAAATCTATACCCTATGTTAACAAATTTCTCTTCTACAGAAACGCTTTCCTTGCCATTGCCAGTCTACATTTTATATCCTCTCTACTTCGACCATCATCAGTTATTTTGCTCCCCAAATAGCAAAACTCCTGTACTACTTTAAGTGTCTCATCTCCTAATCTAATTCCCTCAGCATCACTCGACTTAATTCGACTACATTCCATTATCCTCGTTTTGCTTTTGTTGATGTTCATCTTATATCCTCCTTTCAAGACACTGTCCATTCCATTCAACTGCTCTTACAAGTCCTTTGCTGTCTCTGACAGAATTACAATGTCATCGGCGAACCTCAAAGTTTTTATTTCTTCTCCATGGATTTTAATACCTACTCCGAATTTTTCTTTTGTTTCCTTTACTGCTTGCTCAATATACAGATTGAACAACATCGGGGAGGGGCTACAACCCTGTCTTACTCCCTTCTCAACCACTGCTTCCCTTTCATGTCCCTCGACTCTTATAACTGCCATCTGGTTTCTGTGCAAATTGTAAATAGCCTTTCGCTCCATGTATTTTACCCCTGCCACCTTTAGAATTTGAAAGAGAGTATTCCAGTCAACACAGTCAAAAGCTTTCTCTAAGTCTACAAATGCTAGAAACTTAGGTTTGCCTTTCCTTAATCTTTCTTCTAAGATAAGTCGTAAGGTCAGTATTGCCTCACGTGTTCCAGTGTTTCTACGGAATCCAAACTGATCTTCCCCGAGGTTGGCTTCTACTAGTTTTTCCATTCGTCTGTAAAGAATTCGTGTTAGTATTTTGCAGCTGTGACTTATTAAACTGATAGTTCGGTAATTTTCACATCTGTTCACACCTGCTTTCTTTGGGATTGGAATTATTATATTCTTCTTGAAGTCTGAGGGTATTTCGCCTGTTTCATACATCTTGCTCACCAGATGGTAGAGTTTTGTCAGGACTGGCTCTCCGAGGGCCGTCAGTAGTTCCAATGCAATGTTGTCTACTCCGGGGGCCTTGTTTCGACTCAGTTCTTTCAGTGCTCTGTCAAACTCCTCACGCAGTATCGTATCTGCCATTTCATCTACATCTACATCCTCTTCCATTTCCATAATATTGTCCTCAAGTACATCGCCCTTGTATAGACCCTCTATATACTCCTTCCATCTTTCTGCTTTCCCTTCTTTGTTTAGAACTGGGTTTCCATCTGAGCTCTTGATATTCATGCAAGTCGTTCTCTTATCTCCAAAGGTCTCTTTAATTTTCCTGTAGGCAGTATCTATCTTACCCCTAGTGAGATAAGCCTCTCCATCCTTACATTTGTCCTCTGGCTATCCCTGCTTAGCCATTTTGCACTTCCTGTCGATCTCATTTTTGAGACGTTTGTATTCCTTTTTGCCTCCTTCATTTACTGCATTTTTATATTTTCTCCTTTCATCAATTACATTCAATATTTCTTCTGTTACTTTAGGATTTCTACTAGCCCTCGTCTTTTTACCTACTTGATCCTCTGCTGCCTTCACTACTTCATCCCTCAAAGCTACCCATTCTTCTTCTACTGTATTTCTTTCCCCCATTCCTGTCAATTGTTCCCTTATGCTCTCCCTTAATCTCTGTATAACCTCTGGTTCTTTCAGTTTATCCAGGTCCCATCTCCTTAAATTCCCACCTTTTTGCAGTTTCTTCAGTTTTAATATGCAGGTTATAACCAATAGATTGTGGTCAGAGTCCACATCTGCCCCTGGAAATGTCTTACAATTTAAAACTTGGTTCCTAAATCTCTGTCTTACCATTATATAATCTATCTGATACCTTTTAGTATCTCCAGGGATCTTCCATGTATACAACCTTCTTTTATGAATCTTGCACCAAGTGTTAGCTATGATTATGTTGTGCTCTGTGCAAAATTCTAACAGGCGGCTTCCTCTTTCATTACTTAGCCCCAATCCATATTCACCTACTACGTTTCCTTCTCTCCCTTTTCCTACACTCGAATTCCAGTCACCCATGACTATAAAATTTTCGTCTCCCTTCACTATCTGAATAATTTCTTTTATTTCATAGTGGCCATGCGGTTAAAGGCGCTGCAGTCTGGAACCGCAGGACCACTACGGTCGCAGGTTCGAATCCTGCCTCGGGCATGGATGTTTGTGATGTCCTTAGGTTAGTTAGGTTTAACTAGTTCTAAGTTCTAGGGGACTAATGACCTCAGCAGTTGAGTCCCATAGTGCTCAGAGCCATTTGAACCATTTTTTTTTATTTCATCATACATTTCTTCAATTTCTTCGTCATTTGCAGAGCTAATTGGCATATAAACTTGTACTACTGTAGTAGGTGTGGGCTTCGTATCTATCTTGGCCACAATAATTCGTTCACTATGCTGTTTGTAGTAGCTTACCCGCATTCCTATTTTCCTATTCATTATTAAACCTACTCCTGATTTACCCCTATTTGATTTTGTGTTTATAATCCTGTAGTCACCTGACCAGATGTCTTGTTCCTCCTGCCACCGAACTTCACTAATTCCCACTATATCTAACCTTAATCTATCCATTTCCCTTTTTAAATTTTCTAACCTACCTGCCCGATTAAGGGATCTGACATTCCACGCTCCGATCCGTAGAACGCCAATTTTCTTTCTCCTGATAACGACATCCTCTTGAGTAGTCCCCGCCCGAAGATCCGAAAGGGGGACTATTTTACCTCCGGAATATTTTAACCAAGAGGACGCCATCATCATTTAATCATACAGTAAAGCTGCATGCCCTCGGGAAAAATTACGGCTGTAGTTTCCCCTTGCTTTCAGCCGTTCACAGTACCAGCACAGCAAGGCCGTTTTGGTTATTGTTACAAGGCCAGATCAGTCAATCATCCAGACTGTTGCCCTTGCAACTACTGGAAAGGCTGCTGCCCCTCTTCAGGAACCACACGTTTGTCTGGCCTCTCAACAGATGCCCCTCCGTTGTGGTTACACCTACGGTACGGCTATGTGTATCGCTGAGGCACGCAAGCTTCCCCACCAACGGCAAGGTCCATGGTTCATGGGGGGGGGGGGGTTCTTTATGTAGAAAAATGTAAGTTAATGCAGATGAGAAGGAAAAACAAACCACTAAAGTTCAGGTAAAGCATTATTAGCGTTCCGCTTGACACAGTCACTTCGTTTAAATATCTGGGCGTGACGTTGTATTGCGATGTGACATGGACCGAGCATGTGAGGATTGTGATAAGGAAGGCGAATGATCGACTTCGGATTATTGGGAGGATTTTAGGGAAGTCTAGGAGACAGCCTGTAGGACGCTAGTGCGACTTGTGCTTGAGTACATCTCGAGTGTTTGGGATCCGCACCACGTCGGACTGAAAGAAGACTTCGAAGCAATTCAGAGGCGAGTTGCTACATTTGTTACAGGTACGTTCCATCAGCATGAAAGTGCTACGGATGTACTTCGGGAGCTCAAGCTGGGAATCCTTGGATGGAAGAAGACATTAATTTCAAAGAACACTACTGAGAATGTAGAGAATCGACATTTGAAGCTGAATGCAGAACGATCCTATTGCCGCCAACATACATTTCGCGTAAGGAGAACGAAGCTAAGATACGAGAAATTAGAGCTCATACGGAGGCATATAAAGAGTCCCTTCTCCCTCGCTCTGCTTGCGAGTGGAACAGCAAAGGAGACGACTAGTTGTAGTAGAGGGTACTCCACACAACGCCTCGTACAGTGACTTGCAGAGTACGTAGGTAGGTGTAAAATGAATGAATGAGAAGTACTGCCTGATTTGTCAGCTATCATCTCTCAGCCGAGAACAGCAAGGTAACGTACTGGCATTTCATGCAAATCCATTTGCTCCGATAGAGAACATCACATGATCAGCGAGAAAATACGTCTCTCAGTCGTTCCGCTTTTACGCTGGGAAAAGATTTAAGAGACGCTTCACAAACTTGAAGTTTCTTGTATGTCATTCTAGGTCACACAACATCTATTGTAATCAGCACATCTTGTACACCACCGACAGAGATTCGTTCAGTATCCCGTGCAGGCCATACTACTTTGAATGTATTAAGCTCTTACGAATCACATGAAAGAAATTACTATAATATCGCATAAGTATTCCTGTCCGTAACAGTAAAACAGCTTTCCTGCTTTACAAGAGATCCTAAATTAACATCCCCATCTAGAGTCATTCGCTCACAGTGCTCAGTAAAAACAAAGGTGTTGATCCGCTCTCGTAGGCAAAGACCCCAGTGGATTTCATATAAGTTATAACCTTTATTTCCATCGATTCTGTCAGAGCCTTGTTCTCGACAACATCATTAAAGGGCACTTTTCATTGTGATTCTGGTTCGTACAGTCTCCGTGGTCCCCACTAATACAATTAACTGTTGTAGACGCGCGTAACACAACACCTGTCCATTAATACTGCTTTCCTCCTACGTAATCGAAGCTGGAATTACTGTGATTGTTCAGTCCGCAACAGACCCATTTCTAGTTTCAGTCAGCTCTGCGTCCCTCTGCTTCTGAAACACTGTTCTTTAGCGTGGCTAGACCTACACATTCTTCTTCCTTCTTTTCTTCCTTAGATAAGCGAGTATCATCAATCATCTCCTTATCTGGCTGAAATTACAATCGTTTTCATTCCGGTTTTATCGTCTCCTCTAAGAGTTCTAAAGCTCATTGGTGCCGGCGAATGCCTCAGTAGCGAACGTCTCTCGAGTCTTGCAACTTACCGGTTTCCTTTTCGCTGTTGTATGCTTTACAGGTTCATGAAAATGCTGCTGACTCTGCTCTTGTTCCCTTCAGCAGTTATTGCCAATCCTATTACAGTTATTACCAGTCTGTTCTTACTTATTTTGATATTTCAACTCATGACAGTTCCGCATGTGTCACGGTCTCTAATTTTTACCCCTGATCCAGTCGTTATTTTGCTGATTTCGCTGTAAACCACATGGTGTGTAGCACAGGGAATCTTGAACCTTTTCCACGAAATCCAAAAGGTCATCCGTAGAACTAATTTTGGTGTGTACTCACACCCATTTTAGACTCTCAAGTACTCCTTCTTACGAAAATATATCTCTATAAGCGCTCCTAGTCGTCTATGAAGATGATTTAGCTTGGGCAATTCGCATAGTCCTGAAAGAAATAAGAACGTAACAGGACCCTAATATGTGTACCGGTTTCTGGAAAAGTAATATCAATTTGTCTAAATCACATCATTCGGGATAAGAAAAGGAGCGCCTTGTATGTCTAAAATATGTGGATAATTCTGGACTGATGAATGTTCCGTGCCTCTCTGAAAACTATGTAGCCAGAAGGGTGTAGAAGTTTAATATTAGAAGCTATATATAAACGTTACTTTCCTGTAGACTCACATTGAAAAAAGGAGGAGTTGTAAGATGTATAGAACGTCTAAAAAAATCAGAAATATTGAAACAAGTAGGTTCAGTGTAGATCAGAACCTAGGAGCATGTGCTCCTTAGTTTTTACTGCAGAATACTTCATTTGTAATTGTGACAGTCTACATATCCCGTCTAGGAATCATTCAGATATTTATGAGAATTCTCGATTCATTATTGAGTAACAGTCAGACGAGATGAAACATTTAGTTGTTTCTGTAAATTTCAATGTTGATTTCTTAAAAGACACTAACAAGAAAAATGAGCTGCAATAATAACTCAGCTTAAAAAAAAATCGTACAGCAGCCTCATGTCCCATGTAAATCTTATTTATTGACACGTTTCACTCGACATACGCCCACATCTTCATTAAGTAAATAAACAAGAACCACACTTGAAATTCTTCTGGCCCTCTGTTGGCTACACGATATAGCAATACATCAGAACGCTAATTGAGAGCGTTTTTGTAGGCATTGCGCCGGCTGAGATAGTTAACTTATACCCAGCCATCAATGTATCGTCTGATCATCGTTCATAGTTACTGGAACTAAAGAATGTAGCACTTTTCAGATTCTGATGCATATCCATACAGATCAATGAGGCTTACTAACGACACAAAGATACAATGTTTTAAGAATAAGTTGAGTGGTAGTACAGAGTGATATATGCATGGAAGAGATGGTGATGTGAAAGTGTGAGTATTCCATACTATATTATGGTCAATACTTCAAAGTAGCTTTCCTAAAACATTATTAAGGAAGTCCATTAAAAGAAAAGTACGCCATGGAAAACTGAAGGGATCGAAATATTGTATAAAAGGAAACTGGAGGTTCAGATAAATGCCACAAGAAGTCAAGATCCGACAGTAATTGATTTTTGGCAAAAATTCGATAATGTTTTGAGGAAATTCATCAAAATGTCCAAAAATATGCTTATCATGGGAAAAATTGATAAAGCAGATAATATTATTTAAACAACATGGTATACTGTGAAACAGTAAGGTCCTATTTTGAATCCATTCCTATTCCTCATATTTGTGAACGACCTTCCGCTTAGTACTCATAAAGCAGAAATGGTCGTTTTTGAAGACAGTCAGCACAGAGAATGACACTGAAGAAATTGCTCATGATGTTTTCAATATTCAGTTGTAAAATGAATAGGGGTGTCCCACGAACATGAGTCACCAAGCGAGACTGAATGCTCGAAGTTTCTCGATGCATATATTGACGAAAATTTGAATTGTGGATCATATTACTGAGATGCTCAAACGGTTAAGTTTAGCTACTTTTCCTCTTTGTATAATAGCAAGTTTAGGTAACAAACGTATCAATCGATTAACACCAAATGAATTTCCACTGTGGAGACGGGCACATTTCAAGTGACGCATTGAGCCAGCGATGAAAAATCGCCCTTCAATTGCGATATAAGCAAAATATCCCAACTCTTCCATTAAACCTTGTACTTTATGGCAATATCACAAATCCATCACCGCTTCGAAAGTAATGCAAGAACTAGTTTTCTCGCGATACAAAGGAGGGTACCTTAGCTCCTTTTCCAAACAAATTGTTTGGCCACAGACTTATTGCTCGCAGTTATGAAGCTTCCTTGGATAATCCCAACTCTCATGTCAATAATTTAGGCCATGCTGCTCAAATCCCTTACGAACGGCACCGTCTTCAGTAGCAACATATTCGTTCTTGGGTCGCACTCGTATTCCTATACTTCCCAAGGGGGTAATTCTTTGAAAACTGGCACTGCGATTTCAGTTGAATGAGGAATTTGTTGTATAGCTGATGATAAACTAGGACACACTATTTTACATTGGTTTTTGTTGTTGAATCCTTACGTTTTCAGTAACAACAACTTTGGTAATTACTGGGCTCCTGACAAATTAGATATACACCAAACTGATGTTTTTCGTCACGTGTTCTCTGCGTTCACATCAGTGCTTTCTCGACAGACTCTTTGTATACTTTGTGAAGGGCTCTTGATTTATCTTGATCACTAGAGATTTAACTCCTTTTTACCTGTTTTTGCATATTTTAACTAAAAACTAGTGATGATGCATATTTTCGCTCCATGTTTACAATATTTTAAAAATTTTGACGGTGTCTCTAGCTCGATCTAGTTTTGAAGTCTCACAGATTGACCGCGACCTACAACTGCGTGCAATCGCTAACCGAGAGGCAACTATCTAGCGAAATCGTTGCTGAAAAGGAGCAGGAAGAGACAGACCGAAGTCAATGCTCCTGCGCCCGTACCACCGGTTACTCCCTTCCGCTCTCACACAGTACGCGTCGGCAACAATTACATTAAACTATGCAAGCTTTTAGTCGCACGTCCATTGTTTCATTTTAGCTTTCTGTTTACTTGTACACAGCTGAATGTGTTTACGACTTGTAATGTGCAACGTGTTGTGCGCTATGACGCCGGGAAAAAGAAACGTCCTTTCGTGGATAGCTGACCATCCTGGAACATTTACATGCGATGGATTTTCTTTTTTACATTCTCAGGCTTGAGAGAAAACCGTTTCGTGCAAAAAACAAGTTTCAAATGGACCAGCTAGTCAAGACAACTCTTCATATCGGAGAATTGCAGAAGAAACGACCACGACAACAATTTCTGACAACAGCAAGTTGCAGTAGCAGGGATCTATCCATAGGTAATAAAAAAAGTCGGTTTAGCAAGGATATATGTGAAGCATTTACAGCAAGCAATATTTCATTTCCCAAACGTACAAGCCCTATCCTCAAAGGCTTCGTGTGCAAATATTGTTTAAATAGAAATATACCTGATGAATCAACATGGCGTAAAAATTACATACCGACAGATTACGTAAATATTCTTGAAGAAATACGCAGTGAACTGAAGGAGAGCATTATCTGAATTTCAGTTTACGAAGCTACTGAAACTTGTTACCGTTACATTGCAAATTCAATTGTTGGTGCTTTAAACGAAGAGCCTTCATCTTCCTATTTAGCGACCTGCAAAGAACTTGAACAAGTAAATCGTTCTCCGATGGTCAGATTTGTGAATGAGGCTATTAGAAAAGTATTTCCAGAATCTTCTGCAAATGAAAGGGTGTTGGTGTTTATTTCAGATGCTGTTCCCTATGTCTTCAAAGCAGGAAAAGCCCTCTGAGTAGTTCATCCCATTATGATTCATGTGATGTACTTTGATTATGGACAACAACACCTTGCTGAAGAAGTATGTTCCACGTTTGTGAATGAAGATAAACTGATTTTATCCACAAAGAAAGTGTTTCTAAAGGCTCCTGCTCGCATCATCATGTACAAAGAAAAACTACCAAATGTGCCTTTACGTTCAGAACCAATGGTAATTCGTTGGGATACGTGGGTCGAAGCTGAGTTGCTTTACAGTGAACATTTCAAGGCCATTAGAGGGGTAGTAAACTACTTCGATAGTGCAGAGGCTTGGGCAGTTTGCAAGTGCAAGAAAGCTTTTAATGATTCCGTTATTAAAAAAGATGTTGCTGTGATTAGCACTCATTTCTCCCATATACCTGCGAGTAATGGAAAGCTTATAACCTGTAAGGCGTCTGGATTCTACGGACATTACATGAGCTCGGTTCATAACGACAATACGATACAGAATGAGATTCTCAGACAACTATATTATCAACAAAAAGAAACTGCAGTAATCTCATGTACTGAAAACTAAAAAAGCAATATCTACCAATATAAGGACGGGGGCGTGCATAAATAAGCTAAAGTGAAACGTATTTTAGAGACAAACGAGCAGGTGGTTGACGGCATTGGAAAACCCCACTTAACAAGAGAACGTCGAGCTTGTGTGCAGAAAGGGATAAGGCCAGAACAAAACATCATTCCCTTTAACATAAATACGGCCGGGACCGAGGGCAGTGGCTGCATGGCTTTAACAGGGATAGCGGCGACCCGGCAAGAAAAATAAAACTTCACCCCTAACGAGACGGCGGTTGGCTGAAGCCATACTGAGTGATGCAAACGCGACATGGCGGGGAGGTCACCATTATATAAAAGCATTTTGAGAACTAAAAATGTCAGGAGATCTCCCGTCTCGTGGGAGATCGCAGAAGTGTGTGGAAAATAGCAAGGGCGTTGAGAGCTTAGCATCTGCGAAGTCAGGATGATATGCTTCACATATCGTGGCAACAAATAGCAGAGAGGTAATTAATTACCCCTGCGGGAATTTTTGTGGACAATGAAATTGTGCATGTCGCTCCAACCCTTAGCGAATGTGCAATAGGCATTATTTCGACTTGGGAAACATTAACATTTTAGGGAATGGAGGGAAGTTGAGACTGAGTGAATTCATTCAAGGCCAGAGTAGGGAATTAGCATTTCAGATCCAGCACAGAGACAATGCCATTGCAGATTCCGATTGGTAAAGTACCATCGCGCACAATAAAGCCACAATAAATGTTGAGTCGAGATTGTGCTCAGTCCAACCATTGAATATCAAAAGTTAGGATACTAACATACTCTCACACTGAGTACATGAGCGTTTTTTCATTGATTTAAAAGGTAAATTTATTCTGCACCAACTTAGTGCATTGACCAGCTACGATATTGTAGAAGCAAATTTAACAGATGAATAATTTGATCATTCTTGCTTGTGATAACATTTTCATTTGTAGGTATAACGATTTAACAATTGCCAATTCAATATGTCCAAGAGTTAAATATTTTGTTATAAGAGTTGAAAGTAATTAATTGAACATCATTGTTGTGTATCACTTGAACCCTGAAAGCACAGTTGATAAATTATATGTAGAATGAAAAAGGGAACAGCTGTTTGTCTTTCTAGAATAGATCCCAAATTTTGACTTTTATTAATTCATGCATTGAAGTTACATGCCAGAATCATATCTGTTTGGAAAGTCTGTTTAACACCCTGGGTTTGAGATGACACTTCAGCTGCATTATCCATTTGCGCACATATCCGTACAAACTCAAGATTAGGCGTTGAAGGAATCTATTCAGTTAATGAATAAAATTATTCTAGTGAACTCCTCATTGCTAGAGGTACTCCCAACAAAACTTAAAGAAAAGTTAGAAAACATTTTAAACAATAAATTAGGCTTTGAAGCCCTGTGCCAAACTGATTGTTTTATAAACGGGATGGGTGAACTTTTACCAGAAACAATAAGCCCCAACATAGCGAAACAAATTTTAATACTGTCCAGTTACCTCAGTTGATGTAGAATGGTCCTTTTCTGCTTACAAAAATGTTTTCAGTGATTGAAGACACAATCTTACTACTGACAATTTGGAGATGTACTTGGTCATTTGTGTTTACAATAGAAGAAAAATGTAAAATAAGTTATAAATGATTCTTTGGTCCAATAGCATTAATCAAAAGATAATGCTGTGCAAAAAATTCATGATTATATGTTGTTTTTGAAATAATATATTACGTAGTTTTTGAGCGTGGCCCCCTGGGTGCGATACATCTCGAAGTCGGTCCTGTACTTACCGATTGGTTCATTGTGACTCGCTCGTATCGTATCCTCTTGTTACTTGCAACAGTAGCAAAGAAGGAACTATTCCTGAAACACAGTACACGTCCCAATTTTCTAAATTTGTACAAAATAATCTCAGAAACGCCTCGTTCCGAACCTCTACCTGAAAGTAATCAGAAAATGTTATCAGCGTTCTAAATGTCCCGATTTTTCGCGTGTCTGGTGCTTTTCTTCGTAACTGATATGCACAGGTTCGACTCTGACATATAACGCACGAAGTAACTACCTTTTTCTTAATTATTTGATTTTGCATATTTCAACACTTTTCACGCATTTTTAAACATTTTTCATGCATATTTGCACATACATTTTGAGGTTCTTATGATGCGTATAATTCGTTAATGATCACCAATTATCGCTTTAAAACAGGCAAAATATGCTTGCCTGAGAAATGTCGAGATGTTTCTCCGTCGATGGGGAAAGGCAAAACAGCCATACATATAACAAAACGAATAGGGGCTGTTTAAGAATTTACAACGCTAACTACCTGAGGTAGACATATCGAAAGGTTTCAGTTCACATATAAATAAAAACGGAACACTGCTAACCTTCTGTACAAAAAAGAACTAGGTGTCTACGTCGGAATCCGTCTCACTACATGAGAGCCACATACAACGTCTCACTACAGTACCTCAGTCCTAACTGAAGTCGTCTTGTCGATATGAACCTGTTATTGCTTTACTGCGGCATTATTCACTTCTCCCTTCGCCAGTCAGAGAAGGTTTGTGTCAGCCGATGGGGGAACAGTAGTGCTTGCTGTACACCACGTTCGAACCCTCGGGAAGCAGTTACATTCACTTAAGGTGTAGAGAAAAAACTTGACATGGTAGAAAAGAACTAACTATGATTTTGCCATCAGTGTGGTTATTTAACTCTACAACACCTTAAAAATCGAAATCAACAGAAACTGAGTTACAAATTGTTCCCCAGTGAATTAGTTAAGGTAGCAGTTACGCAAACGTTATCGAAAATATCTAGCAATTACCGGGTTTGTAATAATGTAAAGTTGAAGAGAAAAACATCTACGTACCAAGAAGGAATTTTCGGAATAGGACGAAAATCGGTAGATGTGACGTACATGTACAAACAAACAAATTATTATTGTTTCAGGAAAATTGTATGATTTATTTAAGAGAAAGACCTTCACAATTTGAGCAAGTCAGTAACGTGCTGGTCCACTTCTGGCCGTTACGCAAGCGTTTATTCAGCTTGGCACAGATTGATAACAGCTGTTGAGTGTCCTCCTGGGTGATATCATGGCGACTATTGTCCACTTGGCGAGTTAGATCGTCAAAACCCCCAGATGGTCGTAGGCTTCAGCCCATTGTTCAAACAACGCTTTCAATTGGGGACAGATCTGGCAACCAAGCTGGACAAGGTAGTGTTTGGCAAGCTCGAGGACAAGTAGCAGAATCTCTCGTCGTCGTGTGGGCGGGCATAATCTTGCTGAAATGTAAGCCCAGGATGGTCTGCCACGAAGAGCAAGAAAAAGAACATCATCGACATACCGCTGTGCAGTAAGGGAGCCACGGATGGCAACCGAAGGGGTCTCACTAAGAAAAAAATGGCACCCCAGAGCAACACTCCTGGCTGTCGGGCCCTACGGTGGACGACAGTGAGGTTAGTGCCCAATCGCTGTCCAGTGCCTCTCCAGACACGTCTTCGGCCTATAACCTCACTGACTGGAGTAGAATTGTCTTTAGTGATGAGTCCTGCTTCGAACTGTGCCCCGATGACCAGTGGAGACGTGTCTGGAGTCATCCCAGACAGCAGTGGGTTACCAACCCGACAGTCGCCCGCCATACGATCCGACAGCCCTTTATGGCAAGCCGTTCTCGGCTTATATTTTCTTGGCCAATCAGGTGAGCGAATTTCTCCCAAATTCAGAATCTTTGGAGAATTTTGGGTAGGGCTCTCCAACCATCTCGGGATTTTGATGATCTAACGCGCCAGTTGGACAGAATTTGGCAAAACGTCCGTCAGGAGGACACTCTACAACTGTATCAGTCAATGTCAAGCCGAACAACTGGACCAATGCTTTATTGACTTGCTCTTTTCTTTGCCTTCTTAGAACGTACGAGCACGTATGAAGCGATGCTACCATTAACCTCAAAGTGAAAGTTCTGTTTGTCTTCTACACAATTCCTCACTTTAGCTACAATGCCTGTCTCAGTTCGATAGTTTACCAAGACCCATTGGGGTCGCCCCTACTGCCACTGGCACCGCACGTTCTGCTCCTGTCGCAGAAACAATTACACGGTCGCTACGTTTACGTGAGAAACAACGCCATTCAAGTCGTGGAACGGCTCCTTTCGGATGTCGATAAGAGCACAGGGTGCAGCCAACTGCAGGTTGTGGCTTATGTAGGTACCAATGATGTGTGTCACTTTGAATCGGAAGAGATAGGGCCATTGAATAGCATGTCGTAAATTGCGATTGTGTACCTGTTTCTATTCCTCCGATTACAGCGCCATCTGTGGCGAAACAAAGGAAATGCTCTAGAGGAAACGCGTGCCGATTTTGCCTTAGAATCGTAATCTAAGAGAACAAAAAGAGAAAGCAAGGTTTCTCATATCCCCTCCGAGACAAAAAAATTAGAATTATAACTTTCTTTGATCCCAACACACTGTTACAAATTTACACAAGTAACAACATAGGTAACAGACTGCTCACTCAATATTAAACAAAAGGAATGCATTAAGTGGTAGTTCATAACTAAGCACCTGTGCTTAGAATTCCCCAACGTTCAACATTCTGGCCTGTATTTCGCCTTATGTGTATCAATTATCTACAATTTTATGCACATAAACCAGAGTTTGGTCATATTATAGGTGACGCAATTATCGTTTTCATTTCCAATAAACAGAGAACAATTTTGGAAATTCTACAGAGCTGGTCTACGAAGATTGTTGATGGGTTTCCGTACACAATCTTAATTCCAGTTCTACGCCTCGAAGGGTAGAACCCCAGTGACGTATTTAAAATTCAATAGTTTGTGTGTATTGATGAGAATTTAAATTCAAAACAAGTGATCAATATATTTGACAGCTTCTCAAACGACTTACTTCAGCCGCAGTGGCACTTCACAACACTGCAACCTTGGAGAGAGACAAATCAGTACATTAACATAATCCGATTGTTTTCCTACAGTACTACTACACTTACTGTGCTCTTGAGTAATTCATCTTTTGGGAAGAAAATTTACATTCCACATAACTGTGATGTTATTGTCTTGTAGAAAACTTAAGTGCGCGTCATTTATGATGGCGGCCGAGTTTAGGTTCGTTCTGCGCATCTGATGTCACAAAACACAGTCAGCCAATGAACAGAGAACGACGTTGCCAGAGCTCGACTGCAGTGCAGAGCACGGACGAGTGCCTTCAGTTTTAAAAACGTTCAGTCATAAATAAAGTAATTGAACAAAAGCAATGTCTTGATAGGAGACTTTCTTTTATAGAAAGTTTGGAAAAAGCATTCCTTGTACCAATTGCTTCATAGTCTATTAATTAATTAAACCAAACAAGCAATAAGCCCCCTAATTCAGGCGATAGCAAGGAAAAGTGTATGTATCATTCTCACTAACCGCTTTTTCACAATAAAGAACAGCAGTAATTGTTTATCTCCTATTGTTTCGATGTTCAACCCAGTTATTGTGCAGCATTAGATGCAGTAAACCATTGCACGAAATTTTGAAGAGTTCGCAGAGGTAAAAAGTCCATAGTGTTTACTTTCCGTATGGTCGAATTTAGTTGCCACTAGAAATTTCAAAAAATGGCATTCAAACGAATAAAATTCATGATGTAAGACACTTCAATATTGTTTTTAAATAAAGAAAATATTAAGCACCGATCAATGTTTCAACTCAGAACCTTTCGCTTAGCAGCCATACACTTTAACCATTACGCTAAAGCAGCTCGTCTTTCAACGTATCTCCCGGAGGACTTTAAACTACCACGCAAAATACCGACAAACACTGTCTAAAGCTCAACGAAACCGTGTCTCATGTGGCAGCTGTCTGCAGTTTCGCTCGCTCGGCGCTGTTCCGTGCTGGCGGAGATCGATGGACCTGGAATTTTAGTGACTGCTATTAAATGGGACATTAAACGGGAGGGAGAGCCGTGTCGGATTTGGGCAGAGGGGTCTGCTGTGCCGGGGGTGCGGACGGCTCAAGCTTAGCACCTCCGCTCCCCAACCTCACTTTGCATTCCCGTCACGTCTCTGCCATCCTAATGGGACGCTGAGTATTAATTCCCACTAGGGATTTTCGCTGTGTGCTCCTTGCCTTTCTAAAGGACGTGGGCACTCGGCGGATTGACGACGCAATAGAGCGGAGATGATACTATTGCCAGAGTGGTACAGGTTAAACTTACTGTGGAATACGACACTGGGATATTAGAATGACTTAAATTGCTCAGAAAAAATAAGAGTTTATATTCGTTCGTAATAAGTGCTACAACAAAGATAAATTACAGGTTGGATGCTTTAAACTATGACATTCAGTAGCAATGGAGTGAGAGAACAGATGGAAGACTGAAAGAGAGAGGAACGTGATGAGGAAGAGGTACTGCAGATGGGGGAAAGAGAGAGTTGTGACTGATAGTGAAATAAAAAGAAAAAAAAAACAGAAGCAGCGAGAATATGTTGTGCAGACGGGAAGATAACCAAACGTCTTCATTATCAAGGAAACATTGTCAGATTGGTAGAAACATATACTTATGTGGATGTGGTATCTGTTCTTTCGGACATATCCAAAAGAACCCACAACATTCATGACCTGCAGCCGTCTGGAACGAAATTAGAATTATATATTAATACCTTCAGCTGCTGACGGGTACAGGCGAAAATCTGTGCCCCGAGCGGGACTCGAACGCGGCATGTCCTGCTTACATGGCAGACGCTCTGTCCAGCAGAGCCACCAAGGGCACAGAGGATAGTGCGACTTCAGGAACTACCTCGCACACGCCTGCCGCGGGATCCACATTCTCACCTTACATGTCCACACACGACATTCGTAGTGTCCTTACCCAACACACTCATTAATCGTGGAAGACATTCTTATCAAGTCCCGTAAGACTTCGGGTAATATGTATGCATCCGCACAGAAGAAGAAGGTCATTGTCGGTATTGCAGAACTGTACAGTTATATGGATATCGTGTCTGTTCTTTCGGACAAGTTATATGGATATGGTGTCTGTTCTTTCGGACATGTGCGAAAAACACCATAATCGTATAAGTACATAATTCTGGCAATACCGGCCATTACCTTCTCCTTCTGTGCAGATGCACACAAATGGTTGAAATGGCTCTGAGCACTATGAGACTTAACATCTGTGGTCATCAGTCCCCCAGAACTTAGAACTACTTAAACCTGACTAACCTAAGGACATCACACACATCCATGCCCGAGGCAGGATTCGAACCTGCGACCGTAGCAGTCTCACGGTTCCGGACTGAGCGCCTAGAACCGCATTGCCACCGCGGCCGGCAGATGCACACATATTACCCGAAGTCTTACGGGACTTGATAAGAATGTCTTCCACGAGTAATGTGTGTGTTGGGTAAGGACACTACGAATGTCGTGTGTGGACATGTAAGGTGAGAATGTGGATCCCGCGGCTGGCGTGTGCGAGATAGTTCCTGAAGTCGTACTGTCCTCTGTGCCTTCGGTGGCTCAGATAGATAGCGCATCTGTCATGTAAGCAGGAGATCCTGGGATCGAGTTCAGATCGGGGCACACATTTTCACCTGTCTCCGTTGGTGCATATCAACGCCCGTCTGCAGCTGAACGTATGAATATATAACTCTAATTTCGTGGTAGAAAGAAGTGCGTCAACTACATTTTACAAAGAATTGGTGATTGAAATGCGAGCAGGCTGTTGGATAGCTTGCAGCAGCTTGCGGACGAAAACAACAATGAAGAGCGAGTTTCTTTTTTATTTATTTTTGAGCACACCTTGCATAATAAATAAGTGAGATCTTGTGCCTTGATTATAGCGAAATGACAGACAGTTGATCACTGACGCGAAGTACTGTGGTACGTGTGTACTTAGAAGCCTATGACGAAGGCATAAAATATCTATCAAGACTATCTGGACACCTATTCGAGGACATTAATAAGGTGTGCGTCCACTCATCACCTTTATGAAAGCTTGAACTCTTCTGGGGATAGTTTCAACAAGTTGTCAAAATGTCTGTGTAGGGATGGTACCCGATTTTAGCTCACTGGGTGAGACCAGATAACGTAGTCTCCGTTGGTCCATTGCGGACAGGGGGAATGTACTTTTCAATTCAATAAACTTTAGCAACAGCCGTACACTTTTAGATACTTTATTTTGAACGCAACCAGTTTCTGCAATTCATTCTGCTATCTTCAAGCCCCATACGCTTTCTCTCTTTTTTTTTTGTCGTATCAACGAACTTGTCGTAAAGCGCCATAGAACTGGATATCGTGAATCCCAATCGTATGAATCAGCTGTACAACGATTGGGATTCACGGTATCCAGTTTCACGGCACTATGCTATAAGTTAGCTGATTAAAAAAAAAGTGTATGGGGACTGAAGATGGGAAATTGAATTGCCAAAACTGTCTGCGTTCAAAACAAAGTACCTTAAAGTGTACGACTGCTGGTAAAGTTTATTGAATTGAAAAGAGAACTTAATGGTTTGAGCAGTTGGATGTGGAGCGAAGTTGACTTCCTAACCCATCCCTAAGATATACCATTTGATTCAGGATGGAACTTAGGCCAGGCCAGTCCGTTTTAGAATCGTTACTTTCCAAACAGCTTTACAGATGATGCCTTAAAACAGGTTGCATTGCCATGCTGATAAAATGATTGTCCCCTGACTGTTACTGTAATGTTTGGAGAGCACAACGCTGTAAAATGTGTTCATAACCTTCGGCATTTAGCGTTTTCTCAAGTGCAAAAAGAACACTATGCCCTAACGAAGAAAGACACACCCATATCCTTACACCATTTTCCGTGTACTTTAGTGTTGGTACGGCACATGATGGCAGGTGAAGTTACTCAGGCATTAGCCAAATCCAAATTCTGCCATCGAATTCGCAAAGGGTACAGCACGATTCGACACTCTAAGTCACTCGTTTCCAATCATCCATTGTACAGTGATGTCGCTCTTTACACCATCTCAAGTATTGCTTTGTATTGATTACACGTATGTCTGGCTTATGAGGAGAAACTCCGTTCTTACTACCTACGCATATTCTTTGTTCTAGCTGGACTGCCAGTAGCACTTTGGAACTCACGAGTTATTCCCGTCGCTGATATCGTGAGATGTTTTATTTCCAGATACCCTCGAAAACACTAAAAGACCGCATTCAGTCGGTACTTGAAGTCTGCCAAGTCCTGGTTTTGCTTTTCCACATCATAATCACATCACCAACAATCGACTTAGGGAATTTTATAACGATTAAAATATCGCTGACGGATGTGTTATTTATGCGACAACAATCACTAGTCTACCTTCGAAGTCCTTGAGCCCCTTTAACTGATCTATTTTGCTGGTAATACTGCCAACACAGCGCATGTACATGTATTGGCCAGTTCCCTTTTACATATGGTTGTCTGGATAGTTTTGATAACATAGTGTAGCTGATGGTAGTCTATTTCTATTATTTATTTATTTCTCAAATTCAGTCGTACCATGTCAGCGACAGCTACTTAGTCATGGGACAAGGCAGTATAAAGTGCACTAAAGCGCCAAAGAAACTGGTATAGGCATGCGTGTCCAAATACATAGATACGTAAACTGGCAGGATACGGCGCTGCGGTCGGAAACGCCTATATAAGGCAACAAGTGTCTCGCTCAGTTTTTAGATCGGTTACTGGTGTACAATGGCAGGTTATCAAGATTTAAGTGAGTCTGAACGTGGTGTTATACTTGGCGCACTAGCGATGGGGCACAGCATCTTCGAGGCAGCGACAAAGTGGGGATATTCCCGTACGACCATTTCACGAGTGTACCGTGAATATCAGGAATCCGATGAAGCAACAGACCTCCGACATCGCTGCCGCCGGAAAAGGATCCTGCAAAAACAGGAGCAACGATGACTGAAGGGAATCGTTCAACTCGACAGAAGTGCAACCTTCCGCAAACTGCTGCAGATTTCAATGCTGGGCCACCAGCAAGTGTCAGCGCGCGAACCATTCAACGACACTTCATCGATATAGGCTTTCGGAGCCGAAGGCCAACTCGTCTACACTTTACGACTGCTCGACACAAAGCTTTACGCCTTGCCTGGGCCTGTCAACACCGACATTTGGATGTTGATAACTGGAAACATATTGCCTGTCTCGTTTCAAGTTACATCGAGAGGATGGACGTGTAGAGGTATGGAGACCATTTCATGAATCCAGTTGCTGGAGACTCTGTAACTGTATGGGGCGTGTGCCGTTGGAGTGATTTGGGACAACTGATACTTCTAGACAGACTCTGACAGGGGACATGCACGTAAGCATCATGGCTGATCACCTGTATCCATTAATGTCCAATGTGCATTTCGATGGACTTCGGCAAATCCAGCAAGACAATGCTACACCCTACAGGTCCAGAATGGCTACAGAATGGCTCCAGGAACTTTCTTCCGAGTTTAAATACACTCCTGGAAATTGAAATAAGAACACCGTGAATTCATTGTCCAAGGAAGGGGAAACTTTATTGACACATTCCTGGGGTCAGATACATCACATGATCACACTGACAGAACCACATTCACATAGACACAGGCAACAGAGCATGCACAATGTCGGCACTAGTACAGTGTATATCCACCTTTCGCAGCAATGCAGGCTGCTATTCTCCCATGGAGACGATCGTAGAGATGCTGGATGTAGTCCTGTGGAACGGCTTGCCATGCCATTTCCACCTGGCGCCTTAGTTGGACCAGCGTTCGTGCTGGACGTGCAGACCGCGTGAGACGACGCTTCATCCAGTCCCAAACATGCTCAATGGGGGACAGATCCGGAGATCTTGCTGGCCAGGGTAGTTGACTTACACCTTCTAGAGCACGTTGGGTGGCACGGGATACATGCGGACGTGCATTGTCCGGTTGGAACAGCAAGTTCCCTTGCCGGTCTAGGAATGGTAGAACGATGGGTTCGATGACGGTTTGGATGTACCGTGCACTATTCAGTGTCCCCTCGACGATCACAAGTGGTGTACGGCCAGTGTAGGAGATCGCTCCCCACACCATGATGTCGGGTGTTGGCCCTGTGTGCCTCGGTCGTATGTAGTCCTGATTGTGGCGCTCACCTGCACGGCGCCAAACACACATACGACCATCATTGGCACCAAGGCAGAAGTGACTCTCATCGCTGAAGACGACACGTCTCCATTAGTCCCTCCATTTACGCCTGTCGCGACACCACTGGAGGCGGGCTGCACGATGTTGGGGCGTGAGCGGAAGACGGCCTAACGGTGTGCGGGACCGTAGCCCAGCTTCATGGAGACGGTTGCGAATGGTCCTCGCCGATACACCAGGAGCAACAGTGCCCCTAATTTGCTGCGAAGTGGCGGTGCGGTCCCCTACGGCACTGCGTAGGATCCTACGGTCTTGGCGTGCATCCGTGCGTCGCTGCGGTCCGGTCCCAGGTCGACGGGCACGTGCACCTTCCGCCGGCCACTGGCGACAACATCGATGTACTGTGGAGACCTCACGCCCCACGTGTTGTGCAATTCGGTGGTACGTCCACCAGGCCTCCCGCATGCCCACTATACGCCCTCGCTCAAAGTCCGTCAACTGCACATACGGTTCACGTCCACGCTGTCGCGGCATGCTACCAGTGTTAAAGACTACGATGGAGCTCCGTATGCCACGGCAAACTGGCTGACACTGACGGCGGCGGTGCACAAATGCTGCGCAGCTAGCGCCATTCGACGGCCAACACCGCGGTTCCTGGTGTGTCCGCTGTGCCGTGCGTGTGATCATTGCTTGTACAGCCCTCTCGCAGTGTCCGGAGCAAGTATGGTGGGTCTGACACACCGGTGTCAATGTGTTCTTTTTTCCATTTCCAGGAGTGTAATTGCGCTGGCCACCAAACTGCCAAGACATAAACATTATTGAGCATATAATTGTCAAAGCGATGAAATTTTTGAAAGATTTCTTGAAGCCTTCAGCTGCAATTCTCTTTGTATCTTGTACGGTTGTATAATTTCGGCCTTAGGCCATTTTCAAGTATCTATAACTGAAGTAACGTACATTGTATACATTAGTGACACTTGTGATTTTGATGTAGGGCAAGTCATATCTGTAGATCTAATAGGCGCATTATAACTTCCTTTATTGATAATTTTTTAGTACAGATTATGTCATATACGTCGTTGCTCCTATGACATCATGGTATGCTCCTAAAATGTTCACGCTATTTTAGCAGCACGTTACTTTAAAGCAGCCGTAGAAAAGCTTTTATCTATAACATACTTAATAGTAGGAAGATTATAATTATTTTACAGATATTTGTTACGTAACCTGCATATGCTTTCGTTTCCAGTTATATTTAATTATCGTTCATCATTGCTATAAATATGACTGTATGTAATTTCTTTGAAATAACTTGTAAATATTTGTTCTGTTATCGTAGGAGCACGTCGTTTCCGAATAGTTGTCATAAATGTGATATATAAGATCTTTGTAGCACGTTATTTTTGAATAGTTGTGACAGATGTGATATGTAAGATCTATATGTCCTAGTGCACATCATTTTTTTCCGCTTAGCGTTCCCTGGATGAATGGTCAAGTTACTTCTGAATAAATCGATACTGACAGTAACTAATCCCATGTTGGAATATATCTGCAGGGATGAGAGTTAGAATTGCGGGTCTCCTTAACAATGTCCTACACGAAGTTCGCGAACAGACGCCCCAGGACAGCTTATTTTTTCACTGTTTTCCCCACCGGTAACTCTCTACCACCCCTTGTAGGGTGGCGCGTAAGTAATATAAATTGTGAATACTCGTTATGACGTCATCAAAAGACACTTAAATTTTCTGTACCTGCTTTATACTTACCTTCGCCGTTTACAAGAGCCATAAGAGAACATAGCGACCATAGTTTCCAGGCTGCAAGTCTACTCACTGAAAGGAAATGTTCCTACTTGTCATTCAATCAGAGGGATTAGGAACTTTGACTATAAATAAAAGTTATGAGTTTTAACGGTTTGGTATAGTATGTAAAAGTTAACATGCACAAAACTAGTAATACCCCTCATGATATTAACAATAACAACACACCTGTCGATGCAGCACTGTCAGCAGTTCAGAGGCGACCTCTACAGGAGGTTTCAAGTAAAATGGTCTATCTCCCTAACTTCTAATCACCAGATGTTAATTGGTCGCATTAAAAGTGGAAAATAATCTCGCCCCTTCCCAAGCGATTTTGTCGACATTACGGCGGGCACACAAACAGTTATTTCCATGAAATGTAACAGATCCAGGATGATGTAGAGTCCTCGCGAGTTCACTTCTTACTTTTACTGAAAACGCATTCAAATCTGTCCAGCTCTGGCGTCATCCGAGGCCCAACGTATGCAGGCGTTTGATTCACGCGAACAGGTAGATATCTCACGGCGAAGTGTCTCTCCTTATTACCTCTCTGGTTATGTTTATGTAGGGGTGCAGTGGATCGCCTAACAGAAGAGCTGCTATCAACCACCCGGGTGTAGGTAGCAGTATCTAAATGGCATATTTGTTGGACTCGTATTAATTAATAACTATGTATGCTAACGATTTACAATCTTCTTAATCTTCATATGAATGCAGTAAAGTTTGCTTTTAGTTCGACTGCATTTAAACCTTTCCGATTAGAATTTTTAGAACGGAAATGACAGTAGAACATGACCTCAGAACTGCCTCTTCAAGATTCCACGCAGCCCTAGTTATTTACAATAGTCTTGAAACCGGATGCAGCTGTATTATAGCATGAACGTAATCGAGTGCTGTAATTAGAACTTCCTATTACAAATACAAATTATACTTAATCTACCATAAATAAGGACCTTTTCGTTCCAAATTTTGTTTTTATCGAGTACCTTGAAAACTAACAGTGGTAGCTCATTCATGTTGCAACTTTCTATCATAAGGAAGCTTTACGTTTACGTTGACTGAATGTCTGAACTGTGGAATGGGTACCAAACTCGAATTATCGTGTAGCGTATTGTTAAGTGCAAATGGTGTGCCTACTCTGTGTTACTGTTAGGAAAAATTTATACACATTGATTGGACAATGCAACTCACAATACCAATAAAGAAATACAGTAACTGCAAAATACATTCAGCCCCTGAGGCACTGAATCCTCTGCCCTGTTCAAAAATGATAACTCTGGTCTCTGTACACATAACCAATAAATTAAGTTGTCTGATCTCTAAAGCAGCAACGGTGTAACGCGATATATTCTTGTCTCTCATGAGAAAAATATACTAGCTACAGGCTCAACGGTGTGCAGTGCTGACCGTAATACTTTGAAATGCACATAAAATTCTTTTGGCTGAAAAATTAAAACATTCGAGAAAAATCCGACGTCTTAGAAAAACGTATGGACTCGGCAGGGAGGCGGTACTGATTGTGGTGAATTAGTAACGCTGAGATTTTTAGCAATATTATATAGCAAGTTAAGTTTGTCGTTTCAAAAACATCTACAATTGAAGCTATATTGATTAGAATAATATATCATGTTTTCTAATTGATCCACAAATAATGAGATTTATACAACAAGTACTATATAACCTCACTAAACAAGCATAAATGCAAATCACCAAATGATATATAGGTCTGTAAACAAATCATAGAAACATTTCAAAAGTGAAATATCTAACTAGCCTTTTTATCAAATCAGTTTATACATATTCTGGAGTTAAACAACAAATACAAGTTTTCATCCACCTCATGTATCCTAACGCGCTGGCGAACAAAAATCGTAATTATGTAACATGTTTACCTTGCTTGAATGTTCTCGGAATTCCGCCATTAATCTAACACTTAGTGGCTTCACACAGCACACCACAAAAACTGCCTACTCCATCGTCTTTCACTCCCAGACAGCAACCTACAACTGAGCGCCAAGTCCTCTCTTACTCCAACACTACAATCTCAGACCAGACGCTGTGTCTTTGAGTCTGGCGTCGTACGTACACAGTCATAGATCTGCATTAGAAAGCCTATGAGAGACATACATCGTTTAATTGTATACTAGTTCCATTTTAATTTACATTAATATTATTGCCATAATCAGGTGCCACAGACAAGTGTGCCCCGGTAGACTCCTTTCAATGTCACATAGTTAATGTTTTTGTATCAAACTGACTTTACATAGGAATTTTCATCTTTCTGAGTCTAATATTTGGTGCCTTCAATTTTTCGTAATAACACCAATTTTGACCAAAATTTTGCTCTGATCAATTTGATACTTGTAACGTTTAATTGTGACATACATTTGCATGTTCTGAACAGTACTTGACTTTGTAGCTTTATTATAAAGCGCCACTTATGATTTCCATAAGATCGTATAGGTTGTCTATCGTATTCATTTGATCTTTCTGAGACCTTACAATGTTAACTTTAATATACTGAAGCACACACTGACGAAGTTTTGAAAAGTTATTTTAATTTCTAATTTCATTCATAAATTATGGTGTAGCCCTTTGTATCTAATACACAGGTGGGTTATGGTGATGTAACGTTAGTAGCAGCGAACTGGGGTAAGGCCCGGCACACTCGCTCGCCTCTATACCTCTTACAACGATAACAGCGCTTGTTTCATCTCACCCAGAAACTTTGCTGAATTGAACTCTCACCTGTAAATGAGTTAACTTGTTATATATTTAGCATTAAGCTTGTTTCTCATGCATTTCAATGTCCGTGATGTCATGTCTCTTGAACTATGTGACTTACAATAATAACTTTTCAGGTGCATTCAGTGGTATGTGTGGGTACTGCTTGCAAAATTTAGTGACTGCGGAGTTAGTAGTGAAGAAGTATTAAACTGAAGTGTAATGCGTGATGCTTAAGTTTCACTACCTGATCAGCGAAAATGTAGTGCGCTATACATTTTTTTCCCTTCATTATTTTGTCGGAGGTTAAGTGAGAAAATGTTTTCAAAAGGTTTGAAATTTAGTGTATATTTTGTTGGAAGTCATTAAGTGCTCTCATCCTCAATTACTGGATGAATAAGTTGTGGACCATTCGCACGTCGTGAATTTTCATAGTTTCTAACTTGACTTTGACTTTGACTTTCATCCCAAACTTTTACTGGAACGTCATACTTCTTAACGAACAGATTGTGACAGCATCACATTTTTTTAAAACATTCGATCACTAATTATATGAAACATTGAAAACGAAGCCGTTAGGCAATCAACCTGTCACGCTTTTTAGCAATATAGACCTGTACCTGTACCACAGTCTAACGTAACAGTAGCGACACTCCGCCATTTTTTTGTTACCCACTGCGATTGCAGCGCGCAAAGAGGCCAGGAAGTGACCACGATATCAGATGAGTACAAACACTATCGTTTATATTGATTTGTAACACAGTTTTAACAGTAAGGAGCGCATGTAGCGCAATAACGGTCGCCAATAACTAGAAAACGAGACAACGTTTGTCATTCTTGAGTTTTCTAAGGAGCCAAGCAGATACGAAACGGAAGGTTGGAGGACATTTTAATTACGATTCTTTTCTAAAGTACACGTATTTCACAGGACTTGGTGAATGGCAGTTTAGTAATACAGACCTGTAGAGCCTGTACTTCATTCTCTCATTCGCCATAATACTGTTTGTCCATCGTTTGGCACTAAATAGCTAATTTTAGTAAACTAGAGACTACCAGTCAATAAAATGAGGGCTCTCTATATTTTTTGCTGCTGCTGTGAACCCTTCAATTCTCCTGTACGCGCCGGCCGGAGTGGCCGTGCGGTTCTAGGCGCTACAGTCTGGAGCCGCGTGACCGCTACGGTCGCAGGTTCGAATCCTGCCTCGGGTATGGATGTGTGTGATGACCTTCGGTTAGTTACGTTTAAGTAGTTCTAAGTTCTAGGGGACTGATGACCACAGCAGTTAAGTCCCATAGTGCTCAGAGCCATTTGAACCAATCTCCTGTACGCATTGTGAATAAGCACGCGGTATGTAATTACTGCAGATTTTGTATGGAGCATAGGCCCATGGAAATATTGTGCGTATGGGCAGGTGCCTTTCCTGATTGTTGTATCTGACACTTCGAAAAATCCAACTTTCTTACTGGTGTACCGCTATTCATTGCTTGTAACTACCGTATCCGATCATTTAGAATGTACTACAAACGCCATCCAGCTGCAAGTTAGATTAACTTTCTAGTGGGTCTGCCGCCTCTATGTTAACACTGCAGTGGCAGCATAGTGCTGTGCGGGAAGTCTGGAACAGCCACGTTCGCCACCAACTTCCATGGACGATACGAGGGTTTAAACTGTGTGCTTTCACCATTTGTCAACATTTTACCAACTGTGTCTATTTTATTGACTGCATTTTGAACATGGTATGTATACGTGGGAGTTCAAAAATGGTTCAAATGGCTCTGAGCACTATGGGACTTAACATCTATGGTCATCAGTCCCTTAGAACTTAGAACTACTTAAACCTAACTAACCTAAGGACATCACACAACACCCAGTCATCACGGGGCAGAGAAAATCCCTGACCCCGCCGGGAATCGAACCTGGGAACCCGGGTATACGTGGGAGTCTCTATTATACTTTGACTTCATGTAATGTAACTTGACAATTTTATAGCAAGTTCCAGAAGGTACGTGGAATATTGTATATTTTATATATCCGTCATATGAGCTGCAGTCTCCCTCCTCCCCCCCCCCTCTTCATTGTTTTCCCCTTAGATCAGATAATGGCTGTATAAGGCTGTTGAAACCGGTCATGTTTGAGCAATAAATGTGTCTACACTGCGATCGCGACTTATAAGTGTGTCATTTCGGAGCAGATGATGATTGTTGCTTTACATGTCAATTCTGTGAATATTATTGCTGATTAAATTATACTTCAATAAAAATTTCTTCTGCTTTCTCACTGAAAATCTAGTTTTTCTGTATTTCCATAAAGTTGGTACCCACTCTTGTCCTACTAATGGGGTAAGACAGAGTGATACGACTTTTTCTGTAAATGAACTACTCACTGAGAAGGTAACGAAGCTATGACTTCTCAGTAATATTATGCTGTACCCAATTAGATATTGTTTATTTTTACATTTGACAATCTTTAGGTCAAACAGTTTAGCTTGAAATGGCTTTGAAGTATTAGCTACCAGATCTTACTCTACTTAGCTCTACATACCTTTCCTTTAGGGTCCTGTTAAGGTTCCTTGTAAAGCTATATATTATTTTTAGTATTTACAATCTAAATTCGTAACTGTTCTCGGTATTCTCACTGCATCCAGTTAACTTCTTAAATGTAGCGTACTTTATTGCTCTACACCTACTTGTGACTTAAATTTTTGGACTTACCAACGAAACATATCTTTAATAGCCACTTGAGTCAGTTTAGAAGTTGCTATGTGTGTAAAACTATTTAACTAGCACCGTTGAGCTGTGGGCTCGACTTATAACTCATATGTACTGCCGCTTTGGCCTTTTTTTAATTTTTCTTGACGAATTATGCTTTGGTCACTGCTTGTACAGTCAGTTTTTCAACTTTAAAATTTTTCTTTTCCCGGTGCTTCATTATTGGTGTATTTTTCTAACTGTATTGATTCATTTTGATAAATTGTTGTTAAAATCACTTAATTTTGTGATCCCAGTACCTTAGCACCCCGCATTCAGCTCCCTACCGCTTTATTTTGGAAGGTTTAACAAAAGTCTCTAGTAAACACACAAAAAATTTGACACGGATGTTCATTCTGCCGAAGGCGGCGTAGGACGATCAAAGTATAAATGCCAGAAAGATATAGTCGATTTGGAGTATAAATACAAGTGAAAGTATGTTCGGTGACCAATGTATGAAGAAAGGTAGAGCAATTGTTAATAAACTCATTCGATCAAGACTAGTATAGAAAAAACTGTGTGTGCTCGCGTCCGCCCGTTAGTCAATCACATGTAGAATACTGAACAAATTGAGCTTAAATTTTGCTACGACGCAGTTTATGTGTCCGATTCGCTTTAAAAACTATAAAACTATTGCCGTTTCCAGATATCTCACAGCTTAAAGATCACGATCTTTTATATGATTTCGGTACAAACTTTCAACAAATGAAGCTTATATCTGTGATACTGTTTTACGGCCGTGTGACGACTGTTTAGTTAGTATAGGACTAAACGCTACTGGATGCATTGGGATACCCCATTTTTCTATGAATACCTCAAGATGATTACTATTTGATTGTTCCCGTATTTCATTCCAAATGCTACCGACATGTAATCACCAAGTTAGTTTGAGCCACAGAATTCCTATTTCTCATTTGAATTGGTCCAATATGATAACTTCAACGTTCAGATTACATGCCAACTGCTCTTCAACCAGTTTTTGTACTTCAGAAGTCAAAGTCAGTGACTTCTCTCCATTATACTGGATCAGGGCAAACTCGGAACCGAGAGTTACGTACACATAAGGGACACGACTGCTAATTATGGAGCGGTCAATGCTAACGATCCCGGCACTTAAGTGACAGAGCACACACCGCTTTGTTCTATGATAAACAGTGCGGCCGCTTTCATCCCGTTATGACGTGCAACGCCCTCTGCACAGAGATAATACGAGGGCCACACCCTGGATTTTCGTTAATGTAATCAATAACGATGATATCTTTGCGACTGGATATCGGTTTATGTAGACTGTGGAGCTAATTTACTTTCAGTTCATACATTAATCTCGCTGCGTGAACTGCAGCAAACTGACAGTGATGTTAATGCTTAAGTATCTAATCTGTTGTATACTCACATCGTATAAAAACTCAGTTACAGAATCAAGACTGAAATGACACAAAACGAAACAAAAAAAAGGTAAACAGGCACAAAACTTCACATACAACACAGACGCTGTATTACAAAAAAATAAATGGAAACAGAAACCCTAACAACATTAACAAAGGTAATCCATACACAATGACTTTTCTCGTACAAGATGACACACAGGATATGAAACATATCAAAGAACAAGGCGTACACGTAGCATGTAGAACATGATTGACACGAGAGTCACACTTACACATATCTATAGAAAAACGTCAAAGACCACAGTGCAAGTATATGTCAGTTAAGGTGTCGAGACTGCAAATGTTGGTATCTGGGAATGATGAGAAGAAATCTCAAAACACGTCACAAAGAACATGTAACAAGTTGTGAACATGAAAATGGCTTTGCATCTTTTGTTGACCAGCTAACTACGATGGACGTTCAATAAGTAACGCAACACTTTTTTCCGGTCATTTTAGATTGAAACAACGCGATATTTCTTGTGGGAAATCGAGGAATATTCCCCCTTACGCCCTTATAGTTTCGTAAGGTCCGATAGGATACGTAGCCTTCAAGATGGCGTCTGTCAGGCAGGTTGGTCCCAAGCAGTGAGCTATCACTGACATTACTTTGGCGGAAAACGAGTGCACCGCAGATATGCACAGGTAATAGCAGAATGTCTCCGGAGACTTGGCATTGAACAAAAGCACGATGAGGCGTCAGGCGGGACGTCTGTCGTCATCGCAACAGGAAGGTCACGAAAATCTGTCCAATCCGCCGACCAGCCACAACAGCTATGACTCCTGATGGAACGTGCGGACACTCTCATTCAAGGTGATCGGAAGATCACAGCCAGGCACCTGACTCCTACAATGTTGGAACGTGCTTTCAGAACCATTCGAGGTGATAGATGGACCACAATGAAAGACCTCGCTGCACAACTGGACGTTTCTGTTGGTAGTGCTGACACTCATCCACCAGTTACGGTACTCAAAGGTGTATTTCCGCTGATTTCAGCACCGCCGATCAGAAGACCATAAAGAGCAACGAAGGACCATCTCTGTTGAACTAAGTGAGCTTTACCAAGATAACCGTAACAATTTCATACCAATTGTTGTCACCCGATAGCAGCTCGCCAAATTCTATTGGACTGTTGTTTCCTATCCATCCTACAGCCAGGATCTCGACCCTTCCGTCTTCCATCTGTTTCAAAGCAGTATGTGGGTGTTGGGGAGGTCATTGCTGCAGCAGTCGATTGGCTCCAACGTCAACCAGTAGAGTGGTAAAATGCGGGTATACAGTAAGTGTAGCGGGTCGTAACGTAAGGCCGTCGCACTGAACGGACATTATGTTGAAAAATAGGGTACCAACCAAAAGAGTGGGGAATAAAATGGTGTATTGGAATCCTGAATGAAGAGAATCTGCTTTCAGACAAATGAGTTTAGCATTGCCCATTGAACGCCTACTGCTTTGCCGCAGTGGTAACACCAGTTTTCGTCAGCTCACCCAAGTTAAGCACTGCCGGGCTTGGCTAATACTTGGATGGAGGACTGCCCGGGTACGTCGAGTGCTGTTGGCCACTGGGGTGCACGCAGCTCTTGTGAGGTGAACTGAGGAACTACATGACTGAGAAGTATCGTCACCATTCACGAATACTGACAACTACAGGGAGAGTGGCGAGCTTACCACAAGCCCCTCCATATCTGTATCCAGTGATGCCTGAGGGCTGAGGATGACACGGTGGTCAACCAATACCGTTTCATCTTCCGAGACCGCTTCCGATGGTATGTTACTTATTGAACGCCTCTCATAGTATAACCATGAACCACTAAGTATGGAACAGGATTTAAAAGTTAGTACAATGAAAAACCGCTAAAGAAACATGACAACACTGCATTATTGTGTACAGAAACCCTTAAACTAACCAAACCAGAATATGCAACAACTAATTGGTGATACTGATCACAGAAACGAGAATAAACCGAGAAACAGAGATAAGCCACCACTTACATCCTTATATAAAGGGGTAATACATACTATTAAAAATTAACTGCATACAGCCACCACAACAAAAGAGTTCGACAAAATAACGCACAGTGGATTTCGGAAACAAAATAAGTGCAATGGTTCACATAAGGTGTTTCGAAAATTTAAGAAGAGAAATGCGTCAGGGAACAAAGAAAACAGACTTTCGCTTAGTCGCAGGGGCAGAATTTATACGGTTAGAAGACATCAGTGTTCAACGAATTTGTGTGAGATATCGTGATACAGAATAAGGACCAAGTAGCCTGCGATTTCCTACATCAACAGACTCCTATAAAGGCTATCTTTGGTCTATGATTAAGGGCTAAATGTGGGCATACAGTATAATTCAGTCCCACATTGGTTAACATATTTAGGGTATACATTTACCTTGAGTACCGTTTTCTGTCAGGGCCGTTACGTGTGTGTGTGTGAAGATGCACAAATACACAGAAATTAGAGTGATGATTGTGGTGGTTCCTGAAGGCAGATGGAAAGACATACGTCCCCACCAATGTGGCCAAGACGTAAGTGGGAGCCCAAAGCCCTTCATCTCACGGCTCCTCTTCTGAGCTGTCAGGGTAGTCCTTTTTTGAATGTCCCAGAAAAACCTGCTAAACCCATCAAATATCACTGTAGCTGCTTTTTTTTTCGAGTCTGTTTTGAAGATGGTTTTGCTATAACACTGCTGCCTCAAGAAGTTCTTCAGTGTTGCGTTTGGAACACCAGATGGAGGAAGATTAAGCGTCATACTGTCGGGGCTACATTCATTGTCCATTTACACATTAAACAAATGATTAAAGACAAATTTTAAATCAAATCCGAAAACATTTTCACCTGTTACCCTTTCACATCATTTAACTTTAATAAAAATCGGGTAGTGTGTGATTGTAGTAGACAACTATGTTTACTTTCTTGTTATATGCTCGCTTTTGTTAAAGTTAAACAACTATCCAGGTTAGTAATCTTTAAATGGCCAGCAAGCAGGTACTCATACTAACTAATCATATATACATAGCCTATAAATTGAATCGTTCCACATCGTTTCCGTGGGGCTTTTCAAAATGATACATTGAACCTTCAACTAGCGAACTAATTGCACGCCGATGCATCTTTCCTGTGCATCCGGTCAAGTTTCAACACCACTTTCTCCGTCTACTTTCCAGGAACGCTCACTTACCTGCATCGCTGACTGCTAATTTTCACCTGTTGTTCCACATAGTTCCAGAGATTTTCTGTTGTGTAATGTCGGGTGGTATAGGTGCCAAAATGTTCCTCAAAGTAGGCACGTAACATCCAGAACTGCGTACACAGCTGTTGTCATCTTAGAAGAGTGCTCGGTCACAGCCTACTCGTCATTAACAAAGAAATCCCTGAGTGGCTCAAATGGTTCAAATGGCTCTGAGCACTATGGGACTCAACTGCTGTGGTCATCAGTCCCCTAGAACTTAGAACTACTTAAACCTAACTAACCTAAGGACATCACACACATCCATGCCCGAGGCAGGATTCGAACCTGCGACCGTAGCAGCAGCGCGGCTCCAGACTGGAGCGCCTAGAACCGCACGGCCACCACGGCCGGCTCAATCCCTGAGTGCGAAACTGCAAAAGGTCAATGCTGTTGACGGCATCCGCCGCCCCACATATTGTCTACCATGCAGCCACACTGTTGGCTGCTAATGGCAACAGGGAGCGGGGCTGGAGGCACAGCATGAGGCTAGGCAGCATAGTCAAACAGCTTAGTCGACAAGTAACTCTCAATAATGCTACATTGATAGTGGTGTTTATACAAAGCCGAGCAATGGCGACGATAAGCAAAGAAAATATTGTACACTCATGTTCAAGAACAGCAAAACACCTTGAACGACTAGAGATAGGACGTTCACATTCATAGGACATGTACATTAATATATTCTGTAGAAATGATTAGGATTTGAACAACGTCAACCAGCGGGTTCAACGTCAACATCCTTATAGTGGCATAACACCACCTACTAGTAAAATGTGCCTGCTGCTCTCGTCGCCGCTATAAACCAAAGATAATGGATCAGTGTGACTTGAGCAGATACCTCGCAGACATATGGGTGAACCATGCCATGTGTGAGTTCGCAAGAGGACACATTTTTGGCAAGATAAAGAGTGATGCACCCATCCGGGAAACTTCATCTCATTTGGGATGATGTACTCCGGCAGTGCAACGGGTGCATGCAGAATGAATCACGGAAGGCCGTAGAAAACGACGAGAGTGGTCAGATCGAACCACCTAGATCACTCCCCCACGAAGATCGACATAGCATCCAAATGGCACTGCAGGACACATCTGCGTTCTCGTCGGCTGTAGCTCAACAGTAGAACAGTGGAACACATCGTAAACTGTCAGAGGTGGCAGTCCGTGACCATTTATTACGGCATGGGTTACGTGCGCGTCACCCACTTGTCCGCTTACTTATGACGAATGTACAGAAACATGCCAGAAGTCAGTGTTGAATGGAACGACGTCACGGGGGACAGGAGTAGCATCAGATAGTGTTTTTGGACGAATCAAGGTTGTGTTTTTTTTGAAACTGATGGCCGCATTTTGGTTCGCCGCAGACAGATGGAGCGGCATCACAGTGACTGCATACGCACATGACATACAGCGTCAACGAAATGCTTTATGGTCTCGGGTGCTATTGGGTACAACCAAAAATCACAGCTGTTGCCTCTTCAGGACACCGTGACCAGTGTGGGCTACGCAAATGACTACCTGCAACACGTAGCCGTACTCTTTCTACACGACACCCCAGACGATATTTTTCAGCAAGACAACACACGACCACATCTTACTACACCAACACGTGCCTTCATGGCGTCACAGGAAGTCAGACTTTTGGTCTGGACCACCACATCTCCAGGATTGTTGCCAATCGAAAATGCGTAATGTATAGTGAGACGACGGGTGCAGTACTGTGACTCAACGCCAACAACCACAGACGAAGTCTGGGACTAGGTGAATGCGTCGTGCATGACGATACCACATGCCGCTATTCGCGTCTAATACGCGACGATGCCTTCGTGCAAAAAACAAGTTATCCTGTATCTCCTAGACAACAGGACACATGCTGAATCGAGGTGATTGAAATGCTTATCATTTCTGCAGAACATACTAATGTACATGTCCTGTGAAAATACACGTCTACCTTTACCCATTCGAGATGTTCTATTTTGTCTGGAGATGAGTGTAATGTTTCTACGACATACGTTTGCGAAGTTGACATTTCGTCAGAAAAGGACCAAAGGAATATCGCAGACTGGAAAAGAAGTGCCAGATAAAATATTAGCCTTCCTGTAAGATATGTCAGTAGAATGTGTGGTGTCGTATATGCTCGACTGGGCAGATATTGTACATGAGGCGTACAATGGTGACGGTACGTGCGTAACAAGTCAAAGTGGCATTGAAACACGTGTCGAGTCGTGCAGTTCATCGCCCTTGTTGGACAGGGACCCACAAATCTCGTCTCCACTGAAACGTAGTAAAGGACACTCGTTATCCAAGGAGTGAGTACTAAACATAACTACGTGCTTGGAAGATCAGCCGCAGCATAGTAAAAAACCATTGTCAACAGATTTCTAATAAGTCTGCAGCTATATGAAATGTAGTGCATAAAAAAATATTACAGATATTCAAACGAGGACAAGGTACACATGTTACAAAAACTGGTGTTCGCGTGATTCAGGTCTTCTCGATACAGTTTACATGACGAGCACCATAGTGACCTACTACGTTACGCACATTAGGTTTCGCACGTCATAAATTCCAGTGATATCAAACAAATCAGGGGATGGTTGGATAACTTTAAACAGAGCTACAGAATTGGACGACGTCAGACAAAGAAATTTCAAACAAAAGGTCGACTTGACGGTGCATAGAAACCTGCTGAATGGGACAGAAAATTCGTAGATGAGATAAACAAACTTAACCCGTCGTTCAGGAACGAATTTATTTTCAACTCTGAAAAATCGGGATTTGCAGTGGAAATGCATGTGATAGGAACCCTTAAAATTAGAGGTACCGAGAGAGTTGCCTTAATCCATACATATACTGTCTCTCTGACTGTTAATTTGGATGGAAAATTGGTTGAGTAGTTATCTATTGTGCTGAGAGAAGCTGGAGTCCTCTGCCCTTACGATTCTTTCTCATTTGCGTTATCTTACAAGGGACTTAGGGAATATTTACGTCACAGCAAGCAAGCGTAAGAAAATGGGCGTAAGAAAACTATTACGAGCACCGATTTTGGCAAACAGATGGTTAAAATAACTTTCATTTGCTTGAATCTTGGTGCGTGCATAAAACTCATAGTTTGTATCGTGTATTAAACCAGGGACCTATAAACGACGGAGAGGCTTAGTCCCGCCGAATCCTTCAGGATTATTGTGCTGTTCGGCTCCCAGTGGATCGCCCGGGGAACGTCTCATACCAGACGATTGTAACCCCAAATGTTTCTGTGTTAGAGTAATTATGGTATACACGTGCGGGGAGACAGTGTTTACGCAGCAATCGCTGACATGGTGTAACTGAGGCGGAATAAGGGGAACCAGCCCGCCTTCGCCGAGGCAGTTGGAAAACCGCCTTAAAAGCCATCAACAGGCTGGCCAGCACAACAGACCTCGACACTAACCCTCCGGGCGGATTCATGCCGGGGATCGGCACTATTTCCCGCACGGGAAGCAGCGCAATAGACCGGGCGGCTACCCGGGTGGGCCACGTAAAAATCATACTTCCTGAGAGCAAACAATCCCTCCTGAAAAGAGTATGACATTTCAATTCATACCACCTGTAATCACTGGACAAAATCAGCCTCTGCATGTTTGTTCTTTTCCGTGCCAATAGAACATATTATCGCACTATCTGCAGCTACGCTTTAAAGGATAGCCAGTTTTAGAATAAGCTCCAAGACAGACCGTTTCGCTTCCAGTTGCACGCCATCACATTCCACCAGTTTTTACTCTTCCATTACACCAGTATGATTCTGCATGTGTTCCTTAAGAGTGGATACCTAGCTGAACGTCCAGCGGGCTTTGTAACTCCCAAGGTGATCGCCTTTCATTCTGATGGTGCAAATTTTTGTGATCAAAAATGGCTCTGAGCACTATGAGACTTAACTTCTGAGGTCATCGGTCCCCTAGAACTTAGAACTACTTAAACCTAAGGACATCACACACATCCATGCCCGAGGCAGGATTCGAACCTGCGACCGCAGCGGTCGCGCGGTTCCAGACTGTAGCGCCACCCCGGCCGGCTGTGATCACTGTGGCGCGAGGTTTTTCGTTCGATGAATATTGTGCAAATTAATGGTTTGTTTCGAACATTTCTTGAATGTCGACGGTGTCCGTTTTGTGAAGTGCAATAAATACATCCCATAGAAGGTTGATCTCTGCACCTCTCGGATACTCATTTTCTGTCGCCCTCAAGGTGAGCCGTTAGCTATTAATATTTTCCCCGTCACAACTGTCAACACAACACCTTCAGATGAGCACTCAGTATGTTCCTTATAAGGTGTAAATCGGGGATAAGACTTAGTCACCGTGAATGTAGAAATAAACTTCCTGTTTCACGTTCGCGGTAACATGGATGAATAAGCGCAAAGCAAAAGTACAAAAAATACAAAAAAAAGCTAAAAAGAACGCCGCTTTGAGCAGCCTGGGCACTCAACGTCTTGCATTAACTTGAGCAGAGTCAGCATCGACACTCGCCAAACCACGTGCAGTGCCTCCTATGAGCTACTGTGCAGCTTCTGTTGCTCGCACCGCTGAAGACAGCCTCTGCGTTCCGCTGTGAACACTGATCTTCTGTCCATTAGACACAGTCCATTCTTGACGTTACCTCGGACCTGTTTGAGGTAGCCCTGCGAACATTGATAGTAGCAATTCCTGTAGGGTTTGGAACCGATTGTCATTGGCAACACATAAGACTCGTCTTCCTTTCTCGTCGGTTAGAATCCTTTTGCAAGTAGCCGTGTTAATGTGGCTGGGAATGGTACCCCGTTCCATGTAGGCACCCTAAACAGACGGTGCTGATGGTCCTAAAATCAGACAATTGATCACATGTTGAAATAATTGCAGCCACGCCAAGTGGTTAAAAATCTACGAGCTTTCCGCTGAGTGCTCCGTGACTGATTTCAGCTGTCAACACCAATATGGCCCGATCTTAGCCGTCACCTTTCTGTCTACGGGCGCGTGTTTGTGTTTGATTGAAGTGTCTCTTACTTCTACAATAGGCTTTCCTGTTACAGTGAGTGTGGATAATAGTGCAGACACTTGAGAACGACATTTATCCATTTTGCTACTAGTGTATGGTTTAGTGTATTAATTAAAATGGAGCTGATATAGCTAAACTGTCCAAAGAATTGAGGGAGCGGCTAGGGAAGGATCGAAGAGAATTGCGAAAATGAATAGAGATTATAATAGAGAATTGGCTCAGTAACTAACTCATCTGCTCTCGGAGTAAATGTCTAAAAATAATCAGGCCCTTCGTGAACAAATGTCCAATTATAAACAGGGTATTACTGAGTGAATGTCTAATGATAATCAGGCTCTTACCGAGTAAATAACTACTCAGATCTCAGGACATGTAACCAGTAGCAATTTTCGGTTTATAGATAATTTTTGCTTTATGGACCGTCTGACAGCAACTGAAAAAAACAAAATTTTAGTGCCACACGCGTTTCGCCTTTATTTCCTGCAAGGCATCTTCAGTCTCAGGTTGTGTGGACGATTTCCTACGTATTACGTTCCTGTTGCACTTTTGGTGGTGTTGTTCTTCTTCTAAACTTCTCCATAGTGCTGTGAAATGTGGGAAGAAAACGGAAAATTTGCATTTAGAGGAGCGTAATACGTAGTAAATCGTCCACACAATCGAGACTGGAGATGCCTTGCAGGAAATAAAGGCGAAACTCGTACGGCACTAACATTGTGTTTTATTCCGTTGCTGTCAGACAGTCCATAAAGCAAAAATTATCAGTATACCGTAATATTACACGCAACTGAGGAAGACAGGAGTAAAACAGTTGAAATAGTGATTTAGCTCGAAGTCAGAGATCTCTCAGCAGATACGCTAAGTTAACATGCAACTCCATAGTCAAATGAAGAGCAGGTACACAATGATATAAACAAATTAAAAGAGAATTTATCTAGTTTAGGATTAAAGTTACTCACCTATCTCGAAAAGGATAAAGACGATCTACGCAAAGCAGTAAAATCTAATATGCAAGAACACACAGAATCTACTAACGAAGTAAGACTTGCTTGGGACAAGAAACAAGAAGAAGGATTATCTAATTCATAGGAAGAGATGAGGAAGTAAACTATTGAACTACATTGTGCAAAGTGTCAGCTTAAAACTTATTCTAGAATAATATCGGAATTAAAGCAAGGAAATCCTAGCTACATGTCACGATATCCCAAAGAATAGCGGGAGGAGTTTAGTTTATCGTGAGGCAGGTTGTATTCATTTTGAGAGCCTCATGGAACTCGAAAAAGAGAAGAAAGGGTGTCATGTGTAGGGACATCCACGTGAGATCCTGATTGTAATCTCAAAGTGTTGGCACTCTTTGTGAAAATGTAGCGGACGACAACAGGATTCACAGTCGTTTGATGTATATCATCTTCTTTTGTTTTCCGTACACCATTCGTATCCTCTAAGTATCCTGTACCTTCTCTTTGTAGTTTCTTCGACTATCCGTTTTTCACTTGATAAATGAACCAGGTGATAGGAGGAAGAACACCGTAGAAGTACTGTTACGGTCAGTTGTGGCTACATAATATTACGTCAGGTGTTTAACATTGTAAGTACATGAAGTACATTTAGAGGAAGAGGTACATATATGTATTACCGCGCGACTATCGTAAAGCAGTCCTTTATGAGAATTAGGATAGGAGATATCTGTAGTACTCTAATACAAGTTGAGAAAGGGGGATGAAGCAGGAACGCTTAAATTATAATAACTGTTACCGGTCCATAAGAGATAATTATAATTTGATACCATGCAGGGAAATGAAAAGGAGTGATTAGCCCATAGTTTATAATAATCGAGGAGAAACGTGTATAAAACTAAAATAAAAATGCTTATGGAATAGTAAAGTGTATGAAGAAAAGCGAAGATATTGCTAACATCTGTCTCTGGTCGGTGCAGTGTTACATATATAATGTACGTAGTTTACTAAGAGAGATACTTTGTGTAGTACATCCCATTAAGCACAATGGTTGACGTACAGTTTACCACTAATCTCTACTAGTGTAGCTCCATTTCTCTGTGATATAGTACTCGGAGTATTGCATGGAAGCAATCTCCACAATAGCCATTACCGGCAGAGTGATGTTGGCATGTTGATAGGAACTGATCGTTAAGGAAGAGGGTAGTGCTAAACCAAACATGAACCTGAGCTGCTCATGAAGGTTGGTGCAGCAGACGTAATTCTGTAAGTGACTACCATTTTTCATTACTTATACTGTTAGAGTTCATACCGTAAAAGAATTTTGTCAGAGGTTTTGGACTAAACAGTGCCTCCAAAATATACTCACTAAAATACTGAACAGGAGCCATCCCAACGAATCCCGAATTTTCTCGGTCACGAGATGCATCTTTAAAGTTTTCTCAGATCATTCCTCGATTTAAACGGAGAAAATAAATAATGAAAGATAAAGTGCCCGCCTATATTGCAAGCAGTGCTTGGTAAATACACATTGTACTCATTCCAAGGCGTATTGTCAACGTAATTAAGAACACTTTATCCAATGATCGAGAATACTTAGTAATGCTAAGCAGATATTAAAAGGGAAATGGTAAATGCAAGCTTAATGGCAGAAAGAGTGAGATAATAACCACTGTAGAGCCAACGGCGATATTTTAACAATGGAAGGAGGGGTAGCAGTCCACACATACGGTAAATACAACATTCGCTATCCTGTGGGATAGTAGGACAACTAATGCCAGCAGCAGTAAGGTAATATGATGAGAATAAAAGGTAAATGTTACTACCCCTACTGTTCAAGGTATTATACACGGAAAGAGCCAGTCACTGAACATAAGTACAACCAATGTGCTATAAATCGATATAGTAAGCTGACGTGTTCTCCGTTACTAACAATATATATACTTCGTATGTATAAAGATAAAAGACGAGTGAGTTATTCTAAAGTAATTTACAAATAACAGATCCTAATATCTCAACGGAGGGCCAAAATTATTTTTATTGCATTCTTGAAGCAAAACCGAAACCTATGTAAAGAGAGAACTTTATGACTGCACCTTAATGGTAAAACTAGGAATATACCTACGTGGTGTCAATATCCTTCCAAGCAGTAGAAGAGCAGAAGTAAAACCTACGATAATTAGGGAGACGTACAAATAATTATAGCAGCAATCATTGCATATAGGTTCCAACTTTTATGAAAAACACATGATGTTGGCACAGAGATGCCGAAACATGTTTGGGTAACAAGGGGGACACTGTGTTTTGCAAAATACGCTGAACAAGTATCCATTAGTTTTAACTGCAAACACGGAAAAATGAAAGGCCTGCAAATCCAAAAGATGAATGTGTAGCAGCAACGTAAAGGAATCGTAATTATTAAATGTCAAGTAATTCAACACTAATAGGAACTAAACAGACAGTGCTGAAGTATGGAAAAGTGATTTATTCTTAAAATTATGACTCAGATATTATTCAGTATTTGTATGATTTTGTTATGTGAAGTCACAAATATTTCTAAAGGTAAGTTATTAGTGGGTATCAAATAGCTCCAATGTTAACCACACTCAATATCGAATTCTATGAAACTTAATAGTGTGAGACTTATACAGCAGATTTTCCTAGACAACACTACTAAAAAACTCTGTTAACAGAAGTACATAATGGTACAAAATAAGTTCCGGATCTAGCTATTTTCTACCGATGAAGCAATCGGAAGTGCAAGTCACTAAAAAACTGGCGTCGGCCGTTCATGACGGTGAGAACATCGCGCCATCATTGTAAGATCTCTTCTGAGCCTTCTTATTGAATGAATATTTGAAATTAATTTTTGAATAATGAGTTAATTAATAAATGGTTCAAATGGCTCTGAGCCCTATGGGACTCAACATCTGAGGTCATCAGTCCCCTAGAACTTAGAAGTACTTAAACCTAACTAACCTAAGGACATCACACACATCTATGCCTGAGGCAGGATTCGAACCTGCGACCATAGCAGGAGCGCGGTTCCAGACTGAAGCGCCTAGAACCGCTCCGCCACCTCGGCAGGCAATGAGTTACTTCAGACGAGTTCTTGAAATTGCAATGATTCCTGTACATCAGATCAACATTTCACGACTAGAAAGTGTATTACTTGAAATGTGTGCTGACTATGTATGTTGAACAGTGCAGCGATACTACCAAAAGTACGAAAGAGATTCTTAATTTTTCTGGTTTTGAATAACGGTGAGAGGCCTATGAGCGCTTCATAGTTAAAGCAAATAACCTTAATTTTGACGTTTTGTTGGCCAGTTAAGGAATCCTTGAAAGATATTAGTGAGGAGTCTGTTTTGGAATATATTAGGCAAGTCAAAACATATACCAAAAGTTTCACCCATTTGAGAAAGAGTGTTGGAATTATAGTTCTACAAAATTAGAAAGAGGGTAACCTTAATATCAGTTTTTAATAATCCCTTTCAATAAATTTCCATTAATTCCTAGAATAGAAATTTGACTTTGGTGGTAATACAATTGTTTCTTACAGTTATAAGAAATTTGCATCAAGTCAAGGAATCTTTGGAAATGTCTTAGTAACAGTTTAAATAAATAAAAATATACGTAAATTACAAAAATAACATTGAAGAACAACAGATCCTACATTGTCACTGATAGTATTAACTGAAAATTTGGAAGAATAACCAGTTTGAAGTGACATACCTAAATATTACGCGGCTACACACTGAAATAGTACCTATGTCCAATCGAATTCTACTGGGCTACGTGCCATTGTTTTGAGTAACCGCTAAAGGAATTTTGGCACTACAGCAACAACTTAAATGGAGTTTTAGAAGAAGTCGTTCCTTAGCGAGACAGACTAGACGATCCCCTTGTGGATAAGAAGAAACAGGAATCCATTTCCCGTTAAGAAAAATATTAAATAAATACGAAGAAATATTCGAATGTGATGAAGACACGCCGATTAATACAGTCATCTGTATCTACGACAACAGCTAGATGAATGTTATTGACCATTGTCCAACACTGCCGAAGAAGGGCTACAGCTCTTATTTACAGCAAAGCAAAACTAGCTCACCTCATCGGCATTTATGCACTAATGAGTGCTCAAGTCCGTGTGACATTGAAGATAGAGAGCCACATTATCATCCACATTATGCCAAGTAAGGCAGTACACAGCTGATGGAATACATAAACACGGATAACATGGAGACGGGACACACCTCGACTTGCGAAGAGAATGTAGTAAATATGCATACTCAAATGTGTCAACTACAAAGTGGACTTACTCAAAAAGATTCCTTCGGGGTAATATACCTCTGAACAGTGTTCCTGGGGATAGGATTTCGCACCCTGTGGATTTTGTGCATCATTGGAAGGGTATGTTACGTCCTGAAATAGGTAACGAGGTAGAAATTAAATTTGTAAAGAGAATTCTGTAGGGTGAAGTATTTCTTGACCCAACAAAATCAACTCTCAGATTTTACCGTTTGACCAGTCTGAGAAAGGGTTTCTGGAGACGTTTTTGTCAGAATCAGAGCTAGCTAGGATAAAGAGTGCGTTTCTGAATGCACCATGCTACAGAGACAGAAGAGAGTCTCGAATGATTGTTGCATACTTCAGTTGAAAGAGTTCGCTCGTTTGAATCCACTCTTTGACGCATTAGCACAGATTAATGCGTTGAGAGGAGATTGGCTGAAAGAATGGCATTGCTTGTTGTATGCACCAGACTACTCAACCGAGCAATTTTTGAAATATGTGGGTAAGTTGTATAGGATTTTGGACAGATCACGTATACAGAAGTTTGACTAAGGGAGACACAATTGGGGAATGATAAGCACAATAATAATATTAATATTAATAATTAAGACAACAGGGATGGCTATAAGTACAGGTAATGTTATGTTGAGAGGGGGCTCGTCTGATGTAATCAGAATTGTAGTGGGGGCAGAAATGGTAACAGATTATCTGAAGGTAGAAATAGACCTTGGCCAAAGCACAATCAACCACACACTGTATTAGGCCCAATTAGAGAAAAGATACCTCGTCAAAGAGAAGGTCTCTCTTTTGGCAGTCCAGCAATGTGAGAGCATATGATGGTTTCAGTACAGGGACGATTTACAGGGATAATTGCTTGGTTTACGAATTGTGCCTGGAATGATATCAGTGATGTGAAAATGATTCAAATAAATAAATTAAATAAATAAAACTTTCACTGACGAGAAAGTATGAGAACATCATTCAGACTGTCAAAAAAATAAATAAACAGGAGTTGCAGGGTTTTATTTAGAGGAAAGGGATTTCTAAATGCTATTCAATGAAGAACCGGACGTAAGCCAAGGGAGGAAAGGTATTAGGAAAAGGTCCAAACGTGTGTGGATTGCTAATGGACCAAACTGCTGAGGTCATCGGTCCCTATTCTTACACACTACTTAAACTAACTAATGCTAAGAAGAACATAAACAACCGTGCCCGAGGGAGGACTCGAACCTCCGGCGGGAGGGGCTGCTCAATCCGTGACAAGGCGACTTAAACCACGTGGCCACTCCGAGTGGCAGGAATTAGGAACTGGGAACTCAAAGGCTGCCTGCAGAGGGGAACAGAAGAGAATGAACTGAATGATAGGACGTAACACACAATACAGTAGCTGATGGTTTCCTATTACAGTAGTTTCAAGATGTGGAAAGTGAAGATATGGAGATGGAAGTAATGGAGAAGTAGGGTATCACGTCGGTTCAAATTATGAATTTCATTAGGTAATAAAGAATGCAATGTATCGTATATAGCGAAGTTGTCAGAAGTTGAGAGATTATGAGAAGCTATAGGTTACCCAAAGTCTACGGCGTTGGAAATGACGGTCTGCTCATGTATTAGATAGTAATCGGCTTGCAGATCATTTAAATACACAAAACTCATGATGTGTGAGAACATAGTTCCAATGGGGAAAAATGAAAGGTTCCTGTACAAAATTGGGAAAACTTTAGTATAGTTTCCTGTAGTTAATTAATGAAAATATCCATCGGAGTTGGAAATAACATTTTTATTAATGACTTGTTACGATTATTTTCGTTCTTTCACAAACCATCACATATATTGCAAGGTACAACGTAATAAACAAAACACGAAAGACAACATTATCTAACAGCAGTGCAATAAATTTGTGACATACTGGCGTGTGTAATGTTTCATTGTACGTAATTCTTTTGTTTTTACTTCATATCAGCATAACCGATATTGCTCGTCTGTATTATGGTTATCTTGGGACGCTGACGAAAATCTTAAATAATAAATTACAGATATATTGAGTTTGCTGATCGTGATACCAACACAATGTGCGAATTACGTCCAGTTTCTAGTAATTACTCTCTTTAGATCCAGAATTATGAAAAAAGTGTCAGGTGTGTTCTGCAACTACTTTAATGATAGATTAGACGATGTTGATAAATATTTAAAAGAAAGTAGAAACGCTATTGGGAAACAGAAGTGATGAGGTGCAGCACCACAATTTTGGAATCAGCATTAAACTTATAATAAAGGTAACAAGGTTGATTATAGTAAGGATGTAGAATTTGATGACATACATTGTGATATGTTGACCGAAAATATTGTTGATACATTATACAAAATTAGTGGGACTCCCAAAATATAAAAACCTTAAAGATTTACACTGGCACTTAATGACTCTTACGTGAAAATGAAAGGCTTTCACCAACATATGACATCAGTGGTGCACACATTCTTTTAATTTCATGTCCCTGGCAAATACAAGCATCCTCGCCGTGAAAGGCTGACCCTCTATTGCCATTTACTGGCGTTGCACTAACTTTGTCTTCTGATTCTATAAATACAGTTAACGTATTGTGTATGTCATGTTATATATTTCTTAGAATTATAGTGTGAAAGTGGAAAACAAGTTAATCTGATCTATGTTGAGATCAAGAAGTGGAACACTTGTGTTTAAAAGGAATTGTTGATTATTCATGATGATACTTCACCCATGTAACATGATATGTTCTTGTATACACTGACCGGTTTCGTGCAAGCTGTATTGATTTTGTGATAAATCACTTGTTTGTTACGGTACAGAGATACTACTCTGTATTTTTCTATGTGTCAAATCATTTTCAGTAATGTTTTACGCTTATGCATATCCCCTGTTTTGTCTATTTAGATCTTAGAGCAAATCGGTTTTCATGTTGTAGTGAACCTCACGTGAAAGCATAATATTTGATATTTGACTTCAATAATGGTTTAAATTGCAAGTGTAGCCCATAGGAAAAGCCTAAGTGGATGCACATTCACATGTTAATCTCAACTGCTAAGTATTTTTGTGTATTTAGTCAAAAGAAAAATATTGGAGTTAATTGTAGACAAATTGGTCATTGTCAGAGTAGACGCAAGTATTGTAGTACTTTTCTGCCAATGAAGAATCAGTAACACTCTGAGTACATTATGAACTATTTCCTTTTTCACTTCACTTAAATAAACCATGTGTGTAGCGATCGAGCTGCATTCACTGTCTCTATGTTATTTCACGTGTTTATTTCGAAATAATGCTGTGGCCAGAGTGGCAACTCTTGCAAGCTAGACTTCCCTCCAGCGATAGAGGTTGAACGGGGCAGCCTAAGCACTAAGTGGATCTTGGCCACCAGAAAATTCTGTTGGCCATCTACACAGACCGCTAGCAGAGTATGAGCTATGTTTCACGTCAAGCATCACGTGGAACAGATAGTGCGGATCTAAGGATCACTGCGCACTAGCAAATAAGCCGCTCTCAGCGGCTTACCTGGCAGAATTCCAGCGAGAGTCAGCCAGAGTTCAAGTTACAAAATGGCTCTGAGCACTACGGGACTTAACATCTGACGTCATCAGTCCCCCATAACTTAGAACTACTTAAACCTAACTAACCTAAGGACATCACACACATCCATGCCCGAGGCAGGATTCGAACCTGCGACCGTACCGGTCGCGCGGTTCCAGACTGAAGCGCCTAGAACCGCTCGGCCACACCGGCCGGCAGTTCAAGTCACATTTCCAGTCGTAGTTACGCCACCAGTTCATCGCAGCTCACTTGTCCGTAGATGAATCCGTTGCTCATCGAAAACCGCACGACTCCGCCACGATAATGTTTACTCCAGAAAGAAGAAAGTACTGTTCACCGACTGGACTTAGTCTCAGAGCAGGCCTGGCACAAGAAACCAAATCCTGAGGTTGAGTGTAAGCATTATTAAATAAATTAGTGTTTCATAATAGGAATTTGTAGTCATTTCAGCCGTTCTGCTTTATACTGGATGATTATTATTGAACTACATGAATGGAAACGTTAATTAGTTACAAACTACGACGTACACACACTTTATTCAACATATAAACGTCACTACAGATATTCGGATTTAGGTTATGACATGTTCGATATGCTTGGCATCACTGGCGGTGATGTGGGGCAGACGGAAGGTGAAATTCTGCATGACCCACTAGGGCGTCGGAACATCGTTGCTGTCGATGACGTATTGAATGGCTGTTTGCAGCCCAGCAAATGTTTTGAGGGATCACTGTGCACCTTGTCTTTAATATAGCCCCACGAAAAGATGTCGCATGCGTTCAGATCCGGATAATATAGCGGACAATCGAGGTCCAAGCCAGTGGCCTCTGGGTACCCCAGAGACAGAGTGCGATCCCTAAAGTGCTCCTCTAGGACATGTCCCGCGGCCAAGAGTGCAGCTTGAACGTCCTAACGAAAAGCGTTAAGGATTTACTGCTATTTTTTTCATTTTTTTCAATAATTGTCACCCTGTATGCATACTCTCGATTTGGAGGAGATAATCTGTTCACAGTGGCATAACAGCAGCACCTCGGGATGCTGTGTTACACTTTGTTTTAGATGACCAAGGACTGGCGCACCACGAACATCATATTCCTTCTGTATATATGTTTATTTAGCTAGTTGTAGATCTGTGCGATTACACTTTGTACTGAAGTTCTTGTCGGTGGTATTTACTGGTAGTACCCAGAGATTTTTTACATTTTTGCTGTCATGCTGCATAGCCTCATAATATTCATTATGTTTCGTTGCTATAGCGTCAAGTAGAGATAACCACAAACGTCGCACTGCAACCATCGTTACTCTCTGTATTCAGACTCATAATGCCGAAGTAGGTCGAAGTTATTATTGTACAAGTGGTTTTCACTGTGAGTACTTTCAATGTTAATATGTATTTCGAGCCTAGTGGAGGCTCTCACTCAAAGGCTCCGTCTTGGCTGCATGTGGGTGAGGAGTTCCTCGACTCCCCTTGATCGGTTAGGCGTGCATTACAAAATGGAAGCAGATGGTGGCTTTCTAGGCTATGCGGTAGTTAGAGGGCCTCTAATGAACGCTCGTTAGTCGATACTCAGAGGGCGAAATCAGACCGCACAACAAGTAAAGACACTTCTATATTCCAAATTTTAGCAGTATATTGTCAATGTTTCTGTAACCCTAAATTCATTGGCATCCGGGAAAGTTCTGGTGTTCAAGTTATTCTCGGAACAGAGAACTGACCAACCCAAATTGGAAAGCTCTTAAGATATTTAGCGAGGCACATCGAAAAAGCAGATTAGATAGTCGTAGGAGGGGAAGTGGTCATTGGAATTGATAGAAACCTTACGTTTATCGAGGTCGAAATTGAGTCTGGCTGTGAATTTATCTGGACTCGTGTAGTAGGTCTAGGTGAACCAACTTGTTCATCTGATATTTTTATCCGTTACGCGATTCCACCGTGGCAGCTTTAGAGTCATTCAGAGATGGTCTACGCTCAGTAAAAGGGAAATACCCATATGATACCGACAACTGATTCAGTGCAGGTTTTACGGATAGAAAATCCTGTAGAGCACTCTTGAACACATTTTCGGAAAACTAGTTTCATACAACACATACAATGGAAATATTTTAGACCTTGTAGCTCCCAACTGGCCTGACGTTATCAGTGGCATCAGTGTAAAGCGAGGGACTAGTGATCGTGATACCATCATGACGACGATGGCTACCAAAGCTGATGAAACCATCCAGATGGCTAGGTGAGTATTTTTGCTAGAAAGTGTCAATAAGCAGTTGCTACCACCCCACTTAGACAATGAATGGACATCATTTAGCTCTAATGTGACGGAAGTAGAGTAATTGTAAGTAATGTTTAAAAGGACTGTACATCAGCCTGTGGAGTAGGAATTGCCGAGGAAGTAGATTAAGGAAGGAAAGGACCCAACGGGGTTTAATAACAAAACCCACAATATGATGGGGAATCACGAGACTGTTAATTTTTCAGTTGACAAAAGAACGTGCAAATGCCGAGAGGCAAAAGTTAGTAGAAATTCGTGTATCTGTAAAAAGATCGAGGCGCGAAGGATACAACTACTACCGTTACATCGAAGCAAAAGATGTTCCCGAGGACCCAAGAAAATTCTGGCCCTATGTAAAACTGCTAAGTGGGTCGAACGCTCCTGTCCAATCAGTCGCTGACGAGTCTCGTGTGGCAACAGACGACGGCAGCTAAGTTTTAAATTTCGCGTTTAAGAAATTATTTACGTCGGCGTCTCATTCAAACATACCATCGTTTACAGTCGCAGAGACTCCCGTATGGAGGACGTAGTAATTGGCAGCCCTGGAGCCGAAAAGCAAGTGAATGAGTTGGAAACAAATAAACGTAGCTTCATTTTGCGATTATAGAGTGCGGGAATGCGGCAGATCGATGTTTTGTAAAAATAATATCCCAACAGCGGTTAATTTTATAGCTTTTTATTTAAACTACCAGTTTTGACTCCTCAATAGAGTCATCTTCAAGCCCTGTAGCATTTACGAGAAAAAGCATCGAGTACCACATATATTCAACACGGAACAACATTCGCGAGTGGTTTCTGTAGAACACTTCATGAGCAATGTGTGCGGTTCACACATGTAATGTAGTTGTTACACGTGTGAAGAGAGTGGTTAAACACCGCTCATAATAATTCTAATACTACAGTAATATTCATGAGAACATTTTGATATTTACGTTCTTATTTTTAAGCCTATACACATGCGTGCAGAAAGTTAACAAATGTTGCTGTTTATGGACAAGAAATGCACGGTTTTATCGTAAATCAGATAATTGCAGCTTCTATGTGGGTCAAATTACCATTCATAGCGGTAAATGTAAGTTATTCTACAGGTGGCGTTTACAGCGTTGTGTAGTAGAATGTAAATCGGATACTATAATCCTGAATTGGGTTGTTTATAATAGTGTTCACTGTGAATCCGATATTACAGTAGGAATTTGCACACTTAAATAGCAGCACATAACACACACAGACGAAGGAATACACAAGGGGTTACTATCCTAGATGTTTATACGTATACAGTTTTTCTAACATTCAGTTTACATACTCACGGATAGATGAAGAAAACAATACATTATTGATGAGTAGTAATTACAACCCCTTCCAACATTCTTTGCAGCACTAATCAAACTATTCAAGAAATCAAATTGATATATAATCTAAAGAAACACTTGGCTTCAGAATATACTGGATAAGGTGTAAACAACATACACTTTAGATTATTTCTCAACTGTTGTATTGGCATAAAACCCAAATATTAAAAAAAACAAAAGTACATTTCAAATTAATACATACTTCATTCTCTCAAATACCGGTACTAACATCACATTTAGGTTTTTGCAGCTATGAAACACTATACAGAACCTGGAAGTCGTCTTCAGAGAAAAGGCGACGTCGGATTGTAGTTTTGTTTAGAAGACTATCAACATATCTGCTGAGCTCAGTTTCCTTGATCTTTTAGAAACAAGAACGCTAAATTATTAAGAGCAATGTAATTGTAATAGTAATGCGATAATATGATCATTGAACATTTCGAAGAAGTAGAAATATTACATTACAATTTCCTAACTCTGTTTATTGTTCAACGTAATTCGAACGATTATTAGTAATCTGCAGTAAAAGGTTAAAATGTGAAACATCTTTTTTGTCTTTTGACCAAGTGTGCCATTGTGGCACTAACAATTCCGAAAAAGGATGCAACTGAGATGCGTTGCAGGGCTGATGCTTTGTATTAGTTATCCTTGTGAATGTTATAGCAACTTGTATGACATGAAACAAAATTGTGGGGAAAGAACCTTAAACAGCTTCTGAGTTTATCAAAAATGTGTGTTAACTTTTTATTTTTGGAAATTATATCCATTATATCTTTTTTAGCAGAACCTGGAGACTGTAAGTACGACATTTCAGCTTTTAGGAGACCTTAGAGAACAAAGCTAAGCTTGTTTTCGTGATCACAGAAGGAATTGGTCGTTCTGAGCTCACCTCAGACGTGACAGCACGTGGTAAATCCGGTTGAGAATTTTAGTAAGGGTTACAGTCTGTGAAGATTTAGATCATTGTCACGTTTGTCATTTGCTACGTGGCAGGCGTAAACATTCTATATCTATGTTATGATGATATTTTGAGGATCACAGCAGCCCTTTATGACCTTTCTACGTCTGTTATCAAATTAGGTATTACCAATGTATTATTTGTTGAATATTGGTAAATTTAATATTAAGTTGAGTAAGAAGAATTATTGATTCCAATATCTCTAGAAAACAGTCAGTTGTGAAGAAGAGGTAATTCGACGGTTATCTCGTTTGTCATTAACTAATAAGCAGTATTATCAGTAAATCTAGACATACGTTGGTTTCTTTTAGAAGGTTCAGAATTGTCTGTTCACCTTCAAAATGGTTGCGTAATTTCATACTGTTACTGATTTCGATCGTGCAACGGTCTTCAGTAGAACATAAAAGGTTATAATTGCGTATTGAACCCTTGTGTTGTCAGCTGAGGGTATTGAGTACGTTTCTGGGGCATTGTGCGTTCTAAAGAACGTCGTTAGATAGTCGGAGACAGTAACATAATTATTGAGTGGTTGTGTCAATGAATGAACCTCCTTACAAATACACCAGTCTCATTAGCCTCCATTATCACACTATTATAAACAGCATTATATAAAACTAGATAAAGTCTGTAACTACTTCGTTTCAGAATTATCCAACACGTAAAATTCATTCGTTTTTCCTTTCGGGCCCAGAGACTGGAGCGAGAGAAATCACTGGAAGTGGTTTAATATCGAAGCTCTTTTACTTCAGCTCGATTCGTTTAATTAGTGAGAAGGGCTGTTCATTCTAACTCGCGTTTCCACTTTGTGATCAATTTCCTATAGCAGCTCACGTCAAGAGGAAAGGATGTTGATTGGGCAACACTCTTTGAGTTAATTTGAGAACAAAGAATACGGAATGAAAAGACAGAACCAGATTCCATTTGAGTTCGTAAGCGCGAGAATTACCAGTTTACTATTTCCTAGATGAAGTACGTATTGTCTAACAAGAATCTGATTATTAAACAGTACACTACTCTTACAAAAGAAAATAAGTGTTCGGTATTCTCTAACGATATCATACCAAGTCCCGGACTTATTATCGCCTTACTGTTCAAATCTAGTTGAGGATAGGAAAGCACAACATGCATCAATCAAAATATTTCACATTAAATTTGAGTAAACTGACGAAACAATGAGCGTCTATTGTCAAATAACACCCAGCTGCTATTTCGAAGAAAAGGAGGATAGTATTATTACCTCATTACTTGTGTACGTACCCATATATGAAGTACAGTCTGTAACAGTTTAACCCTCTTAAAATGATACATCCAACATTGTGAGGTCCTGCAAACATACTTGCATATTCCGATAAGAATCAAAGTGTCCGTCAGTAGTTGGAATCCGAAGCTGTAGCTTCGGTAATAAATTAACTAAGAAACGAAACGTTGCTCCGTTAAAGAATTGTAGTGCACTTCTGCTACTTCCGACCATCACAAATAACCTTCAGAAAGCAAATAGGACCTACAGATTAGCAATAATAAACGAGAAAAAATAAAACAATGTGTCTCCCATTAGGTATAAAGGGAACCTAAATAATACTCCGGAATGTGGCAACTCGAAGTTCTACCGCCATGTGTCTTTGGGCATTTGGGACAAAATATCGACAACCTCCAACATGAAGAGTTTACACATTTTCGAAATAGTGTGAAGCGATTTGAAAACTGTCAACGCTTTCGAGATGAGATATTACAAATTCCTTTGTGGACGTCTTGAGATAGGCTAGTATTCCTCTATCACATGAAGCATATACAACCATGTTAGATTACACACGGCCATGAACGACTTCTTCCCTGAAGGTAGACGAATCAAAGTGAATGCTTCGTTACTGATAAGGTCCGTATCACTACGAAGGTAAATTCAATTCTTCTTCCTTCAGTAATGTAGTACTATATTCTTGTAATAGCCAAACATCGATGGAAGCCAAGGAGAGAGACTGTTAGTTGTTATAGCTGCACAAATTAGGGGCTGTTATATAAAAATAGACTTCCTCTTATACTTAAAACTCAAGCTATATGAGTGTATATGGTCATCAAAGCAGAACGAGAGTGACAATGGGTAATTAGTTATCCATGGTGAACTCAAAGCAGACTGTCCTTGCAGATAAGCGAAGTCGTTCTGTGCTGCAAAAGTTGTAAAGATTTATCACCCTGAGGTCTCATTCCTGCATGGTAGTCAGAGAACAAATTTTAAAATACGTAACTTGTTAACTTCAATGCAAATCCATTTCAAGAAACATTCTGAGAAATTTGACAGACGTATTTACGAGGGCGCATTTGGCAGTTGAAGTCATGCGGCACGTCGATATTTTAAATCGAAAGTTGGAATAGGTGTTACGTAAAGAACAGTATAGTAATCCGAATGAGACTGTCCCTAGGGAAAGGGCAAGTGATGATCGAAGGGTTCGCTGTGTGAAGAAGTAATCTGCGGACACCAGTCACTGAATCATGGCCCCGTTTTGTCTGGCCCAGAGGTGGGACTCTTCCTAGAAGTCAGTCAGGGGGCCTGAAGATTGCATAATGTAGTGCTGAAGCTGGCTGCTCAAGCAAAATAACAACAGGAAATTTAGATGACTGAAGGTGTTTTGATGTAACATTTTACAACTGTGCTAGGACGCATGGTTTTCTCTCAGGAGTCATGGTTTTATTTGCACTAGCATACGAGTTCAGACGCTGTAACAACCATTCCGATTAATCATAACCGTCTCTTAGCTATCCTAACTGAAAATTCCTCTGCACTATACCCACGAATATTGGAAATTCCCGTTGAAAAAGAACAGTTACATACCCGAACATTGAATAAGCTTCGCACACACTTTCAGTACCAAGAGAAATACAAATAATAAATTATAGTACTGTCACCTGTATTTTTCAAATGTGCTTTAGATAAGACAGTGAGAGAAAGGACGAAAATAATTAAGACTAATGCTGTTCAAATAGCAGTAAATCTCAAAAGCATCAATATCGGCCGTCTAGCGTTTGCGGACGACATGGCGGCAATCACATACACATTGGATAAGGCCAACGAACAAATCATTGAAATACAGAAGCAAGTAGCCAAAATAGCACTAAATGTTCATTTGAAATGCGCAGTTCCTTCTTCAGAAATGTTCTTTTTTTTCCAGTCCACAATTTACATCCTCTGTACTTCAGCCATCATCAATTATTTTTCTGCCGGAATAGCCAAACTTATCTACTACTTTAAGTGTCTCGTTTCCTAATCTAATTTCCTTAGCATCCGTATTTCAAAAATATTTGGTAAAGTCTCACAGTACGTTCGTCTTACAGCAACCAACACTTCATCACAACCACCTTATTAGCAATAGAATCAACAAAGTGAAATGGTTATTAAGTCACTCCGTATGTAGATCACCGCTTCAGATTTCATGCTGAATGCATAAACATGTAAAACTGCAGTTGCTACTGTCACTCCTCAACAAAATTTCTTTTTTTTAATTTATTATTTTATTTCGTCAATTATGTGAATGGAAGTAACACTAAATCCAATACTCCGTCACATCACTGTAACGTAAGTTAAATATGTACCATTTGAGCCATGTAGTACTATAATTAACAAGCTAAATAGTTTCAAAACGTAAGTGCAATTGTGGAAGTTTTTCACCAGTACGAGAGACGAAAGTCATTTGGTGTAATTCAGATAATGGGTCACTAGACTTTATTCCTCTCATTTCTGCGGCTTTATCTCATTAATCGGGCGTGAGTAATAGTCTGTCTCGCTAACTCTAACAACTGTGCCGTTCTGTGACTGTCAGGAGAAAGACTGAGACACATTTAACGCCAAATATATCAACACATTCCTTGAAAATGGAGTTGTAGCTTCGCAACGCGTTAGACAGCTTTTATAAAACAAAATATTTGACGGACGACAGAATGTTATTAATTAATAATCCCTAGTCCTAAAGCAGTTTCTGCATTCTAATATTACAAAGAGGAGTATAAAAAAATAAAAAATTACACGTTATGATGTTTCAAAGCAACAGGCAATTGAAGGACTTTCTGCAAAAACCAGGCAAGTCACAAAATACACATTCTGAGAAAACTGAAAAACAAAGTTTGACATCTACAGAACGTGTACATTTTTGAGAAATTATAAAAGACAATGTTACTGACTTATAGCCCTGTATTTTATGTGCGATACATAAAATTTTGAAACTAAAAATATGCACACAAATAAATCAAAATTGCAATTATAAATATTTGGAATTACCTGGTTTTTTCACCAAGGACTTTAACATCTGGAATACTGCATGCAAAATCGGACATAAATAACATAAAAACAAAATAACAACAAATAATGAATTGGTGTTAAGGCTTTAGAAACATCTGTCTCATGTTGTTCTAAATATAACACATACATTCTCTTTACATTCAATTCTGGATATAAAAATACTTTCTTGATATTATCTGCTCTACTGTAGTGCGATGTTTGTGCATGAAACTGTTTTATGTGATTCATAACATTTTGTAGGTCATTATCACTCACTCTGTTAGGCCTGTTTTGACGTTTTCCTCTACGATCTGCGGGTGGAGCAATATTTTTTTATGCAAATGAAGCCAGACGTTCAACACGTGCCTTCTTTATCCCATAAAGGCTGCAGAAAGCTTTTTTGCATATTACATGTTGTTGGGTTTTAAGCTGAACCTGGAAAGACATAAAATATTATTTCAAAAACTTTCGTGAATAAATTCGGTTTCCTCATTTTAAAAATCATATAATTTTGGGCTAATATTACTTCACTGCATGCTATTACACAAATACATATTTTGTGAACGTGAGTGAAGTTACGAACTTGTTAATCTTCACCTTCTTTAGCCATTCGCCGGTCAACTTGCTTTGATGTAATCGATGCACACAAAAACGCATCCTGTGCTTCTTTTGTTGCAAGTGAGATAAACTTTGTCGGTATTTCCTCTTTTTCCTTTGTATCAGGTACATCTAAACGTTTTCTTTTGCAGTTGCATGCAGGCCCAATTTCACGATCTGCAATAACTGTGCCCCTACATGTGACATACGACTCACCGCGTAGCCTTTTCAGTTTGTCTCTGTTTCTTTTCCATTACTAGAATCACCTTTTCTTCTCTTTGTTACGTGTTGAAATTCACTATCACTGCGTGAGTCATCGGAAGACATGCCTTAAAAACAATATACACTGCAGATAAACGCACGATCTGAACAACTTCAACTTCACATGCAGCCATGTAAGCAACACAACAGCCTGCCACACTAGTGCTGCCACCTACTAGTGCTAGAACCAGGCAAGTCCAGGACTAATCTGTTTCTTCCACCAAACGCAACCATGCATTCAGATCAGTCCGCAAAAGTCTGGTTCTTTCACCAAAAGATGCACGTTCTGATGTTACATCTCATGCCGATAACATCTCATTTTTGACCAGAAATTGACTTATCTGGTTTTTGCAGCAAGCCCGTCTTATTATTTTTTCAAGAAACAGATATGTTACAGAGTTCAGATCCTCAAAGACGTACATTAAAAGCGCGTAATGAACATAAATGTCTCCGAATTTCTTACATGAAAACTCTTGGTGATTTTTAAATAAAACAGACATCTCTATTCTTCATGTCTAAATTTTTGCAGCCCTCTACCGCTAGAAGGCTCCGAACAGTAGCGTGTAACATAGTATTACGTAACGTAAATATGTCGTTGCATGACAAACGGCATGCTGTATTTCAATTTCGGATTCGAAGAGTTGGTACAAATGGGTAGCACCCTATCCTTCATCATTGCAATGCCTGGCCACACGCGACCCCTACGATATGTGCAGCAATCTGACGCCTTAGATGCACTGTTATCGATCATTCTCCATACAGTAACGACTTGGCCCCATCCAATTTTCTTCTGTTTCCAACACACAAGGACACATTCGTGGACATCACTTTTCACAATGATGGAGCGTTTCGAGCAGAGGTGGCTTTCAGATTCCGTCAATAAATTAATACATTCTAGAGTAACGGTATCGACAAAGTGGTCTCTCGTTGGTGAAATGAGTTCGTCGCCAGGGTGACCGTGTTGAGAAATAAATATTTAGACAAGAAGAATAAAGACATAGAATGTTAATAACTTTAGTTTTATTTAAAATGCTTTAAGAGTTTTCAAATAAAATGTTCTGAGGCCTCACTCTTCAGCACGCCCTCGGATGTAGAACGCTTTCTTCCCCACCCTGTTTTGTAGTTTCCGTATTTACGAGGTATCAGGTTGCTGTGTGAATAGTCTGTAAAAGCACTTTGCCTTGTTATTAAATGACACCTTGTGACCACCACGCATAGTTTAGGAGTGGTAGCTGAGTAGCCGAAGTCTCTGATTTACAATGTCCGATTATCAAGATTTCACTTACGGTATTCATACATCAAGCAAGGATAACTGTAGCCTCTAACAGAAAGAAATACTGTGTAGCAAAATACCAATAAAACATGTTTGATCATTCTGCAACAATAAGAGTATAAGATTACCAAAATAAGTATTTCATGGACCATAAGATCGGCCACCCAACTCTCTGATCAGCTGGATGCGGCTAATGTAAAACAGGACGCCTGTCGTCAGGTACACGAAATATTTTCCGAATGAACATCATTTTACGAGTACTTTATGACCTGTGGTTTTCCTCTCTCGTCATTTATCGTGGCTTATGCTATCTTGGGGGAACTACTATCTCTCCTTCCCTAGTCATAACGGCGTCACTGGCCCACGCACGGCTTACAAGTGAATCGATTTATCGAAGAGCAAGTGCAGAAAATTTCACGCCCTTTGAGCATCTGTTAGAAAGAATTACTAATCGCTTTTATTTCAAGTTACACTCCTGGAAATTGAAATAAGAACACCGTGAATCCATTGTCCCAAGAAGGGGAAACTTTATTGACACATTCCTGAGGTCAGATACATCACATGATCACACTGACAGAACCACAGGCACATAGACACAGGCAACAGAGCATGCACAATGTCGGCACTAGTACAGTGTATATCCACCTTTCGCAGCAATGCAGGCTGCTATTCTCCCATGGAGACGATCGTAGAGATGTTGGATGTAGTCCTGTGGAACGGCTTGCCATGCCATTTCCACCTGGCGCCTCAGTTGGACCAGCGTTCGTGCTGGACGTGCAGACCGCGTGAGACGACGCTTCATCCAGTCCCAAACATGCTCAATGGGGGACAGATCCGGAGATCTTGCTGGCCAGGGTAGTTGACTTACACCTTCTAGAGCACGTTGGGTGGCACGGGATACATGCGGACGTGCATTGTCCTGTTGGAACAGCAAGTTCCCTTGCCGGTCTAGGAATGGTAGAACAATGGGTTCGATGACGGTTTGGATGTACCGTGCACTATTCAGTGTCCCCTCGACGACCACCAGTGGTGTCCAGCCAGTGTAGGAGATCGCTCCCCACACCATGATGCCGTGTGTTGGCCCTGTGTGCCTCGGTCGTATGCAGTCCTGATTGTGGCGCTCACCTGCACGGCGCCAAACACGCATACGACCATCATTGGCACCAAGGCAGAAGCGACTCTCATCGCTGAAGACGACACGTCTCCATTCGTCCCTCCATTCACGCCTGTCGCGACACCACTGGAGGCGGGCTGCACGATGTTGGGGCGTGAGCGGAAGACGGCCTAACGGTGTGCGGGACCGTAGCCCAGCTTCATGGATACGGTTGCGAATGGTCCTCGCCGACACCCCAGGAGCAACAGTGTCCCTAATTTGCTGGGAAGTGGCGGTGCGGTCCCCTACGGCACTGCGTAGGATCCTACGGTCTTGGCGTGCATCCGTGCGTCGCTGCGGTCCGGTCCCAGGTCGACGGGCACGTGCACCTTTCGCCGACCACTGGCGACAACATCGATGTACTGTGGAGACCTCACGCCCCACGCGTTGAGAAATTCGGCGGTACGTCCATCCGGCCTCCCGCATGCCCACTATACGCCCTCGCTCAAAGTCCGTCAACTGCACATTCGGTTCACGTCCACGCTGTCGCGGCATGCTACCAGTGTTAAAGACTGCGATGGAGCTCCGTATGCCACGGCAAACTGGTTGACACTGACGGCGGCGGTGCACAAATGCTGCGCAGCTAGCGCCATTCGACGGCCAACACCGCGGTTCCTGGTGTGTCCGCTGTGCCGTGCGTGTGATCATTGCTTGTACAGCCCTCTCGCAGTGTCCGTAGCAAGTATGGTGGGTCTGACACACCGGTGTCAATGTGTTCTTTTTTCCATTTCCAGGAGTGTATTTTCACTCCCTTTTAAACCTTACGAGGTACAGTGACAGACAATTCAGAGAATAAGTAATGATATCCACTATAAGCACTTAGCTCCCTGTTTAAGGCCGAGAGAGAAATTCGACAAGTATGTGGCAAAGTTATGACTACAGCAAAGAAAACAACACAATATGATCACGACTACAGCAGAGCGCCGATAGATCATATACATAATTGGGTGACATGCCATCGGAATGGCTTTTACGACAAATAACCGATCGCCCGGGGTCAAACGGACGACGGAACGTGGAGCCCTATGAGGTAGGAGCTGGAATTCAGGGAACGCAAGCGTCCCCTGCGGCATTCGGTAGGTAATCTGCTTAGCTGATGATGTATCCGCCTGAATTTCACCCTTGGCCGCGCGAAAACCACACTACGGCCCCGCAGACACTGAGAATTCAGCGTGTACCACGATATAGCCAGGAAAGGTTTTCGAATCAGCAATTAGATATTAGTAAAATGCATCATTGTTCTGGCGAATTCGTTGGAGACATTGTACAGTGGTAAATATCAAAAAAATGGCTCTGAGCACTATGGGACTCAACTGCTGAGGTCATTAGTCCCCTAGAACTTAGAACTAGTTAAACCTAAGGACATCACAAACATCCATGCCCGAGGCAGGATTCGAACCTGCGACCGTAGCGGTCTTGCGGTTCCAGACTGCAGCGCCTTTAACCGCACGGCCACTTCGGCCGGCAGTAAATATCTTTAACATATTTACCTTTAGTCTCAGTTCACACTGTGATATTTTGACGTAATTTTTGCAAATCTGTTGCCCATTACTAATACATTTTCGGACGATGGGTCTTAGGAAAGCCTATGGTCTGCTGCAAAAAATACTTTCGGCAGTTCTCTGTTTTGGGGAGGGCCACACTAGAACGTTCTATTTTCTCCTAAAATTCGAAGTGTTAATATTTAAACTTTAAAGTGGCCGAAACAGCAAAAAATGCCTCTGAGTACTATGGGACTTAACACATGTGGTCATCAGTCCCCTAGAACTTAGAACTACTTAAACCTAACTAACCTAAGGACATCACACACATCCATGCTTGAGGCAGGATTCGAATCTGAGACCCTAGCGGTCACGCGGCTCCAGACGGAGTGTGCGCTGCAGATTAAAAATCTCATTCTGGAAACATCCCTCAGTCTGTGGCTAAGCCATGTCTCCGCAATATCCTTTCATTCAGGGGTGCTAGTTCTGCAAGGTTCGCAGGAGAGCTTCTGTAAAGTTGGGAACGTAGGAGACGAGGTACTGGCAGAAGTAAAGCTGTGAGGAGGGGACGTGAGTCGTGCTCGGGTAGCTCGGTGGTAGAGCACTTGCCCGCGAAAGGCAAAAGTCCCGAGTTCGAGTCTCGGTCCGGCACACAGTTTTAATCTGCCAGCAAGTTTCATATCAGGGCATATTCCTCTGCAGAGTGAAAATCTCATTCAGGATGAATTACGTTTCCAGGAACTACGACTCCGCCAGACCCGCTGCCGTGGGAGGGTTAACGTGCAAAAATATGCAAGGTGATCCGTAAAATCTGTGGGCCAACGTTCAACAGCCAACACGTGATCTCTTAATCCGTCAGAAACATAAATCCGATCCACCCTGCTCGCCGAATGGCTAGTAAAATACGTGCAGCCCTCTCGCTGCCCATGGATCTTTTCCCTCGTATTAGGGCCATGTCCCGGCAGATCGTTTTCAATGCGTGGCAGGAGCTGAAATTAGGAGTTTGATCCTTCGGTGTGAGTACACAGTTAAAATCCCCTCCTACCAAGATGTGGTCATACCTCCCATGGAATAGGGGGTCAATCTCCTCCGAGTAGAGTCGTGCACGCGCTTGTCGATTGTCAGATCCGGAGGGTGCATAGATATTGACGATACGAATGCCGTTCACGGTAATAGCCAAACCCCGAGCCGAAGGAAGATAATCGAGGTCACACATCGGAATCCCTTCCAGGACTAGTATTGCTGTGCCACGTCCTCCATCTGGAGTCGGCGCTAGATAAGTGTTGTATCCACGCACGTCAAGAAAAGCAGCATTGCAGGTTTCCTGCATCAGCAGAATATCAACGTCTGTGGCATAAATCATGTCCCGGAGAAGTTGCATCTTTGCAAGCGAACGCGCGATGTTAATGTTCACTGTGCCCACCTTATATGCTTGGTTCGTTGTCGTTGTCATGCTCGTGTCATGTCATTGAGAACACCAAGGGCTTTAGTCCACTATTCGTGCTCAGAGGGGTGCCCGCCAACGGGTTTCCCTCCTTTGTTGTCGTTCCATGGTGTGCATCCTGTATGTGAGTGGTCATCATTTGGGGGTGGCAATTCCCGTATGTCTTCGACTGGTTCCGCCCAGTTGCAGCGGTCATCGATCCGAGAAAAGTCCTCTGATGTATTTCGACGTGGTTGCCGGGACATTGGTGTCCCTGACTCCTTCGTCGGCAGCGCTGGATCAGTCGGTGTCAATAAAGAGGGACCATGTGAAAGGCAGGACATCCGGTCACCATCTGACGGAATCCTGTCAGCGTCCTCTAAAGGCACGTGTTCCGTGTCAGACAGTTCTTCGGCTAGGATACCTTCCGTGTCCCCTAGGCTGGGGAGGACGTGTCACCCGAACTATGGCGAAGCTTTCTGCGACGCTTTGGCGATCGCTGTCTCTGCCGCTTCACTGTGTTCGTCGATCGTTCGTTGGTCTGTTGCCGGCGCCACTGTCTCGACCTCTACTTCCACGCCGCGTGCTACATGTGAGTTTTCGGAAGGTTGCCCCCTCAACTGACGTGACGTGGATGTAGGGACATTCTCCGAGTCACCTCCATGCTCCCGTAACCCGGTCTGCTCTTGCATAAACACGTCCTTGTCACGCTCTGAACTTGGCAACACCTCCCGGCGGGCCACCGACACGTACGTCATCGGCAATTTTGTGGGAACTTCTCACTGTGACGCTTCTCCATGTGCCAGTTGCACGACGCGGCGTTGGATGCACTCCGAGCGGATATGGCCTTCTCCACCACAGCCAGAACAAGTGCGTGGCTGGCCATCTTAAATCACAATAGCTCGACATGCCCCAATGTATAAATAAGAAGGGATATGTTTAGCAACGACGATCCGCACCTGCCGGACGCCGTTTACCACAGGATAGGTGCTAAAAGTTGCCCAGCGTTCAGGCGTATGACTAAGTACCGTTCCACATGGTCGCAGCGATTCAGTAACCATCGATTCTGGCACCTCAAACGGCAATTCAAAGATCCGAATGACCCTCGCACCCAATCCTGAAGGAGCTACTGTTACACGGCTGATTTGGCCATCAGAGTGTCGAAATTTAAATCCTCTTTGAGCAGCGGAGAGAGTTCTTTCACACGCAGCTTCATCGGTCATCTTTACGTACATTGTACTGCATACAATGGACAGGTGTATTCCAATTACGTCTGCAGCAGGTAAAAGAACTGCTTCCCTCAAAAAGCGCTCTATTTCGAAAGCCTCTGGTCTGGCAAATTCGTTGTCGAACGTAAATTGGAACGTAGTCTCTCGAAAATTGTGTGCCATGGCGACCGAGTCAGACAACAACACGCGCGAGTACCGGCGGTGGGAACACTTCCTCGTCCACGAGCGCCCGCGGCCGGGACAGCAGGTTCGTGTCGCGCCACCGCCTGAAGCAGACTGATTTCCGAAGTTCTAATCAACCTCCGCCCAGTTATCCCTCTGTAACTCTCAACAACCTCTGGTCTTTTAAACAATCAATACAATCAATCTGGAACCTTCTGATGGGTCCAGGTCTCTTTCATGTATACCACCTACTTACTTCATCATTAACGATGATTGAATTATGCTCAGTGCAAAATTACGCCAGGCGGCTTCCTCTTTCTTACTTTCATCACGTCCTTATTCATCTACCATCTCTCCCTCACTTCGTTTTCCTACTTTCGAATTCTAGTCACCCATCACTACTAAATTTACGTTCCCTCAACTATCTTAATATTGTCTTTTATGTATTCGTGCATTTCTGCATTCTGTTCAACATCTGCGGAGCCAGCCGGCATATAAATTTTTGAAATTACAATGAAATGAACACCATTACCTGCTTTCAGGCGTTGACATACGTCAACGGGGACAGATATAAATATGTGCCCCGTCCGTGACTCGAACCCGGGATCTCCTGCTTACATGGCAGACGCTCTATTCATCCGAAAAAAAAATGGTTCAAATGGCTCTGAGCACTATGGAACTCAACATCTATGGTCATCAGTCCCCTAGAACTTAGAACTACTTAAACCTAACTAACCTAAGGACATCACACAACACCCAGTCATCACGAGGCAGAGAAAATCCCTGACCCCGCCGGGAATCGAACCCGGGAAGCCGGGGGCGGGAAGCGAGAACGCTACCGCACGACCACGAACTGCGGACCGTCCATCTCAGCCACCGAGGACACAGAGGATAGCGCGACTGCAGGGATTTATCTCTGGCACGCCTCCCGCGAAACCCACATTCTCAACGTAATTCCCGCACTACATTCGTAGTGCCCCGCCCATTATACTCGTTACTCGCGGCGCGTTGCCGATTCCTCTAAGGGTTCGCGCACTGTTTTTGCATTCGCACAGAAGAAAAAGATGGTCAAGTGGCCGGTGAGCCTTAACTATATACACTCCTGGAAATTGAAATAAGAACACCGTGAATTCATTGTCCCAGGAAGGGGAAACTTTATTGACACATTCCTGGGGTCAGATACATCACATGATCACGCTGACAGACCCACAGGCACATAGACACAGGCAACAGAGCATGCACAATGTCGGCACTAGTACAGTGTATATCCACCTTTCGCAGCAATGCAGGCTGCTATTCTCCCATGGAGACGATCGTAAAGATGCTGGATGTAGTCCTGTGGAACGGCTTGCCATGCCATTTCCACCTGGCGCCTCAGTTGGACCAGCGTTCGTGCTGGACGTGCAGACCGCGTGAGACGACGCTTCATCCAGTCCCAAACATGCTCAATGGGGGACAGATCCGGAGATCTTGCTGGCCAGGGTAGTTGACTTACACCTTCTAGAGCACGTTGGGTGGCACGGGATACATGCGGACGTGCATTGTCCTGTTGGAACAGCAAGTTCCCTTGCCGGTCTAGGAATGGTAGAACGATGGGTTCGATGACGGTTTGGATGTACCGTGCACTATTCAGTGTCCCCTCGACGATCACCAGTGGTATACGGCCAGTGTAGGAGATCGCTCCCCACACCATGATGCCGTGTGTTGGCCCTGTGTGCCTAGGTCGTATGCAGTCCTGATTGTGGCGCTCACCTGCACGGCGCCAAACACGCATACGACCATCATTGGCACCAAGGCAGAAGCGACTCTCATCGCTGAAGACGACACGTCTCCATTCGTCCCTCCATTCACGCCTGTCGCGACACCACTGGAGGCGGGCTGCACGATGTTGGGGCGTGAGCGGAAGACGGCCTAACGGTGTGCGGGACCGTAGCCCAGCTTCATGGAGACGGTTGCGAATGGTCCTCGCCGATACCCCAGGAGCAACAGTGTCCCTAATTTGCTGGGAAGTGGCGGTGCGGTCCCCTACGGCACTGCGTAGGATCCTACTGTCTTGGCGTGCATCCGTGCGTCGCTGCGGTCCGGTCCCAGGTCGACGGGCACGTGCACCTTCCGCCGACCTCTGGCGACAACATCGATGTACTGTGGAGACCTCACGCCCCACGTGTTGAGCAATTCGGCGGTACGTCCAGCCGGCCTCCCGCATGCCCACTATACGCCCTCGCTCAAAGTCCGTCAACTGCACATTCGGTTCACGTCCACGCTGTCGCGGCATGCTACCAGTGTTAAAGACTGCGATGGAGCTCCGTATGCCACGGCAAACTGGCTGACACTGACGGCGGCGGTGCACAAATGCTGCGCAGCTAGCGCCATTCGACGGCCAACACCGCGGTTCCTGGTGTGTCCGCTGTGCCGTGCGTGTAATCATTGCTTGTACAGCCCTCTCGCAGTGTCCGTAGCAAGTATGGTGGGTCTGACACACCGGTGTCAGTGTGTTCTTTTTTCCATTTCCAGGAGTGTATATACTAAGATGGTATCTGCTCTTTCGGACATTGCCGAAAGAACAGATACCATCTTAGTATACATATATAAACTTTTACTACCGTCGCAGGTGTGGGATTCGTGTCTATCCTGGCTACGATTATGCGTTCACTATGCCGTTCATAGTACCTCACCAACATTTCTGTTTTCTTATTCTTCATTAAACCTACATCTGCATTACCCCTATTTGATTTTATATTTATTACCCTGTATTCAGCTGACCAGTGATCCTGCTCTTCCTGTCACCGAACTTCACTAATTCCCACCATACCTAACTTCAGTATATTCGTTTCCTTTTTCAAATTTTCTACCCTACTGCGTAATTACGGGACTTAACGTTATACACTCCGATCCGTAGAATGCAGTTTTGTTTTTCCTGGCGATAACATCCACCCTGGTAGCAACGCCAGTAGACACGAATGGGGGACTATTTTGCATACATAATGTTTTACCCAAGAGGACTCCATCATCAATTAACCATACAGTAGCGCTATAAATCCCCAGAAAAGAATTTTATTTGTAGTTTCCCTTTGCTTACAGCCGTTTGCAGTACCAGCACAGCAGGGCTGTTTTGGTTGATGTCAGAAGGGCAGCCCAGTCATTCATCCAGAAAGTGACCGCTACAGCTACTGGAAAGGCTTCCGCCCGTCTTCAGAAACCACACCTTTTTCTGGTATTTGAATAGATACCACCCCACTGTGGTTTCTCCTAAGGTACGGCTATCTGTGTCGCTGAGACACGCAACCCACTCCGCCGACGGCATGGTCCATGGTTCACAGGGTGAAGATAGACCCTACCATTAGTTAAATTATAGTTGTCGAATACAATAGGAACCTCTCTAAATCTACCTTCATCTCGGTTTTGAATTCTAGTGTAATGGGCTTTGGTGTTTCTATTTGAATTGAATTTTAAATACCCCTGATTTCTTTGGATGCGTTCGGTAACATGGCGTTATTCAGAGATCTACCTAGACCATAAAGCTCAAGACAGATGATTACATGCATTTGCAATCTTCAAAAGTCTGAGAGATTCTTCTTCCGTCGTGGTGAGCTCAGGCACTTTTCCTTATTATTTTATCAGTGATAGCCTTGTTCTCTTCACCACCTCCTTCAATGTATGAGCTATCACCCTTACTAGAATAAGTTCCTGTTTAGCAGGTGTAACAACGCATTTCATGGTTTCGAAATATCTCATCAGAATCTTAAGACGAATGCATCAGCTAAAACGTCTGTATTCAGGCGTTGTTCCGCCCGCCAGTTTGTGTTGGGGAACATCCTGTGCGTTCTGAACCATTCAGGTCAGAGTCCGATGCGAAAACGTATGTTTTAATGAATGACGTGGTGCCTACATTGCAAGTGCGGGCAATCTCTACTTTGTTCACTTCATACCTTATTTAATGAAACGGGGCTGTTAAAGCATTAGTTTTTAGCTTTGATGCCGCACTAGTGTTACCATCTCTTTTCCGAAACTTGCTGTCAAGGCATAATAAACTCTTGCTTGGACTCGTTAAACTGTCCTTGTTCTGGGTAACAATCCTGATTTCATCATTTTTGTTAAATGCTTCAAAAGCTTAGCGCTTGTGAAAAGTATTACTGACGTGTTGTATGGACGCCATATTTGATGGAAGATATTTTAACGAGTGATATCATTGTGAGGTTTCAGGTCCAGTAATTTAAGAAACTGTAAGTTCTCCTCTGTTATCACGTCATGTCCTCAGTGTGAAGCTGTACACTGATGACTCCATGTTCTCGTTTGATACCTTACACCCGTCCTGCTTTAGGTGAAGGTGTACTATGATTTCCTCAGCAGGAATGTCGACTACATAGCACTCTTGGTCCACAATAAACAGCTCGAGATGGTCTAATGCCTAGACGGTCAGAGGAAGGTGTATTGCGTTGGTCGACGTCTCAGTAATCTTATATCCTGGATCAAATGCAGAGATGAGATCGTAATGAGATTGTTGTTGAGACGTGTGTTAGCGCAGTGCTTTACGCTATGGGAATTACAAAATATATTGGGAATATTTCCCAAACTCCGAGTTTTTGGAAAACGTAGTTGCCGTGCTATTAAACCTTTTTGGCCAAAGTTTATTGTTTACTGCATTGTCCGTATTTCTAATTAAAGTGTACTGCTGTTTGCACGTTGCACAATCCCTTTTACTTTCGGTCTTAAAAATGGTGCAACACATTAATATGGAATGCGCTGGGTGGTATTCCCACGACATTTTTTCTAGCTTCTAGATGTAATTTATTGTTTGCCTTGGGTATTAGGAATCCTGTTATACGTCTCCAGCCCAATGAAAACTACACTCCAGTCTCCATTGCTTATACTTAATGAAGAAAATTAGCTCACAGCCGGCCGGAGTGGCCGCGCGGTTAAAGGCGCTACAGTCTGGAACCGCACGACCGCTACGGTCGCAGGTTCGAATCCTGCCTCGGGCATGGATGTGTGTGATGTCCTTAGGTTAGTTAGGTTCAAGTAGTTCTAAGTTCTAGGCGACTTATGACCACAGCAGTTGAGTCCCATAGTGCTCAGAGCCATTTGAACCATTAGCTCACACATAGAACTGACAATCGTTCTTTTGAAGTCAGTTTGTACGAGATCTAAACCTCAACTGATGTAATGATGTGCATGGCTCTTGTTTATATACACTCATCAGGAGGAACAAGAGTCATGGCTACGTAAGCATTTACTGAAGTTTCAGTAATGTGTAAAATTGTAAACACATGATAGCTGGAAAAATATTGGCGATATTCTTCTGGCGGATGGAAGTCACCAAAGAAGTTGAAAAAGTTTACGTTATTCTGGATTTAATGAACATTCTGTACACTATGGAGAGTATGATAAGAGCTCAATGAGCTGCGCGGGGTAGCCGCGTGGTCTATGGCGTCTTGTCACGGTATGCGCGGCTCCCCCCGTCGGAGGTTCGAGTCCTCCCTCGGGCATGGGTGTGTGCTTCGTCCTTAGCCGTAGTCAGTTTAAGTTAGATTAAGTAATGTGTAAGCTTAGGGACCGTTGACCTCCGCAATTTGGTCCCAAAAGACCTTACCACAAATTTCCAAATAAATAAATAAATAAATAAAAATAAAAATTTCTTGTAACGTGGATTGATTATAGCATTATTCCAGTTCTGCTTGTTGTCTCCTTTCACAAACATTTTGTAAATAATTTTGCAAGTTTCTTTTGCTTGAATTTTGTACAGGTTCAACCGTGCCGTACAGAAATACCACTACACTGATGTTTCCTTCATTCTTTGACTAGCGTATAATCTAAATTTTCAAGTTAATGCTTAAGCTCTTTCGAGCTCTGTATGCAGAGAAATAGACAGTTACGTATTTATACCTGTAAGTGACGACTGCTTTTACCAAACTGTTTCAATTCTGGCGTATATCGCCAAAAAATAAGAACGCACACTACTAAACCTTATCAAATGTGTTCATTCTGCGATTGGGACGGCAGACGAGGTTGATGTCGGGAGGCACCAAATAGAAACATAGATCGCCAGTGACTAGTGGCAGCTGATGCGAAGCTTACATTCGCCTGCTAGAGCTTCATGACCGCACATAGCATGAGCGATAATATCCTAAAACACATTGAATATAATAGCACCAATGTCTATAACGTTTGGAGGGGCGGAGAAACTGAATGGGTTTGTGTTCTTCCTGGATGATTGGTAGACAATTGACAAGTGATAAGTGTCAGAAGAAAAGTGACAAGTAGTGTCTTATCATGTTTCTCTGGCGAGGTAGGCTTCGTTGTCCAACACAGCAACTTCATACATTGAAACAAAAGACCTTCTTTCAAATGAGCCTTCGTAGCACCTTTTGGCTCTTTTGATCCCCGTCAGTATGTATGTGCTCTCACTTTTTCAGGCTTTCTATTTTCCATCGACTGTTGCTGACTACTGGGTGAAAATCAAAAACTTATGTGTCGACTATTGGTCCTTCTCTTGCAAGGCTGGTTATAGCTGATTTGGCTGTTGGTATATGGCAGCTGACAACTCAGCACCTCTGGTTTCTTCAGTTTCTCTAACGATATCTACATTTCTGTTCTTTAAAAAAAAATCGTCTTATGGCGCCCGGGAGCTCAAGGCCACTATTCGTTCTTTGCAAATTAAATTTGTGCTTTTGCAAATCCATCTTCTGATGAACACAGTATCTTCCCTTTTATTTACTTTTTACCAAAGCATTTTTTGACACCTATGTGTCAACTTCACTACATGTAGACTTATACCAGGAACTGCATAAATTGTATTGATGGGTTTGTGCAGGCTGGTTTGTGTTAACACGTTTCATGACTTGACAACAGCTGGTGTATTTCGTCATATTGCGTATCTATAGTGTCTTTGTTTCTAGGCTGTAATTATATAAACTGTTTTTCACAACATTTTCACTTCATACTCACCACCTCCCGCAAGTTTCCTAGGACAATAGCGAGACACAGCGTAACTTATGTCACCACGTTCATAGAGAGATACAGAGAAGTTGTGATGAGTGTTTCGACGTAAATTATTCTAAATGCTCTTTCTTTTGTGTCTGGTGAACTTGTGGTTACAGTTAAAATGAAGAAGCTGTGTCTGTTTGAAACATCCCCTTAAAGGAATTTGATTATGCTACATATTTATAATGATGAAATATTGAAGAATGTCGACGAATATGTACATGTGTAATAAGGTAAGGAATAATGAGTAGTGGTTAGGGACTCTGATTTGTGATAAAGGATAAGGATAGTACTTTAAGAGTTATGAAATGTGTGTAAATGCGTGAATGTATCACAATGTCAACGAAAATTTTTTTGACACTGGTATACATGAGATTTTGTTTCTACACACTTCTAATGTAAATTTCTAACCATTGAATCTTTTTATTTTATATGAGACTGTCACTGTAGTGGAAACTGCTGCTATAAATATTTCAGTAAAGAAGGTAGATGACATTGACGCAATGTGCTGTGGAGACCCAGCTGAGCGACAGTCACCTGGAAAAAAAAGCCATTAGTGTGTGCCTTTCAAAGGCACAGATGGAGAAAAAAGGAGGCCATTATCCTCGCTATTGACATTTCTTTGTAGAAAGCATCGCAAATACGACACACTCAAACTTGAAAACATATGATGACACTGTGGAGCTCGTAATTTATGATCTTTACTAAAATGCCTAATGAAATGATGAGAAACATTTTACATCTATTGTCCTTGTAGTTGAGAGATTGCTCATTTTGTTTAATATCTAGTATCTAGCTCCACTGCAGCATTGGTTAAAATAAAATTTTATATATGTACTAATATAAATATTTTATGCTTACAGATCCAGTAAATAATAACTTTATGTTGTACTTTAAAAAAAAATGAAGGAACACAGAAGGACATTATTTTCACCGGAATTGCATACAGAATTTTCTTTTCAAGTACTTGGTAATTTCTTTTGTAGAATAAGTTGTGGTGCACAACTTTAATGACATAGACATTAAGATGTGAATAGACATTTCCCTTAGCTGCATTGTTGTCTTTAGTGTACTATTTTTTCTGCTTGGGCTTTGTCATGTTTAGATGTTAATTATTGCATTTGCTGCTGCTGTTTGCCAGGCATTGTGCTACTAAATTTCACTTTGATTACTCTGTTAAACCAGTTTTACTATTGATTTATTTTTCTTGTTGCTACACATTGGCTCATATTAGTTGTAATGTTGCATTTTCTTTGCTAATTTATATCTACCGCTGCTTGCTTTGCCAATTTCCATTTTTTTGTCATTGCTGTTTGTGTTAATTTGTTATGTGCTGCTGATTGCCTCGTCTCTTAGTATATATATCTGAGCTCAGTAGATTTAAGTTAGCTTAATATGGGGTAGGCTATATATGAGAATGAGCTGTGATGAATTGGATGAAATGCATTGAGAAGCTGTAAGAAAATGGTTTGGCCAAAAACGGATTTTGAAAGAGGATATGAACAAAAATTACGGTTTAGGGACAACAGGTTTAGGTAAGATTTTCTTGGAAATAAATGATGAGGTAAGATAATGCATAATAAATAATGAAGTAAGAAATATGTAAACATATAAATACAGAAAGCATGCTTGGATAGGATTTTTTTGGTGGAAATAAATGTTGAAATAAGACGAAAGATCTATGGAATGAAGTTTTGGGTTGGACTGCAGTACCAAATGTTACACTGAAAACAAACCCTGTCCTTTTCCGTTGTATTATTCCGCTATGTGTTTATGTACCCTTGTGTATTTGTGTTCTTCCTGTCTTTATGTGTTTATCTGATGAGAATTATGTTGTAGAATTTTTCTAATACTCAGTTACATTCACTATGATGAGGAATACTGTTATCCTCAAATATAATTTGTATTAATAATATGTTATTTTCTTTGTAAAGATGTTTATAGACATTATTAATTATGTTCTGTTTCAATGCTCATGTGTGAAATTAATGTTTCGAAAACTATTCTCATTATTTTATATATTTATTTATGTCATAATTCCTGTAACACTGATGTATATGTCTATTTCTATTCTTTTGTAAAGCCTGTATTACTACAAATGGTATCTGTACTATTATGTTCTTTAATGATGTATTTTGTACCTTTGTAATTGTATTCTTATGTTGTAAATTTATAATTGCATAGACACCAGTTCTTCAAGTTAAGGTACATTTCACTGCACACATTTCTGTTGGTCATAGTAATGCACAATATGTGAGAAGTTGGGACTATTAGTGTTTGCACGTTTGTTAATAGTTCAGCAAGGGACTGGATAACGGCATTGCTGGTTCTATGGACATTTAAAAAAAAAAATTTTTGTGAGCGCTATATTGTCTGCAAGACTCTTCGATGGTGATTCTGCACCTGCACAGTCGCAACAGATGGCTGTTGGGCGTCTCTACAAGGACTACAGTGGGTCTGCATCTATGATGGCCCACCAATACCATATTCTCTACCAGGACTACAGCGGGTCTGCTCTGTGATGACCTACCTACCAATATTCTACAAAACTTCGACTGACTCTGCTGTGGGTTTGCTCTGTTGTGACCTATTACCTGTCTGCGTGTCAAGAGTCAGCACTGTCTTTCCGTTGGATGGACAACACTACTTCTTCAAGACTGCATGGAAATCAACTACTTCCGTGTACATTCTCTTTTACTGCTCAGACTTTGAGGGAAAAAAAACACTGCAATTTTACTGTGATGAATGATCAGGACTGTCTTTATGGACTGTGATGAATGTTCAGGACTGTCTTTATGGACTGTGAGAAAATTTTAGCTTTTGACCAACATTGTATCAATAAGTGTGTGTATTTGATTTCTTTGTTGTTGTAATTATGAAATTTTTTTTCAAATCTGTATTGGCCACTGCCCAAAACAATTTGTAAACCTTTTTGTTAGGGAGCATGGGGGCTATGTAAGTAGGCTGTTTAGGTTTTTATATGGGTAACGCCACGTAGCTTTCTGTATGAAAATCACTGACTGCAGTGTGCAGCCTGTGGCTGGTTTGCATTGTTGGCATTTGCTATTGTAGTGTTGGACAGTTGGCTGTTAACAGCGGATAGCGTTGCGCACTTGGAGGTGAGCCGCCAGCAGTGGTGGATGTGGGGAAGTGAGATGGTGGATTTTTGAGAGCGGATGATCTGGACGTGTGTCCATCAGTAACAGTACATTTGTAAGAATGGATGTCATGAACTGCTATATATATTATGACTTTAGAACACTATTAAGGTAAATACATTGTTTGTTCTCTATCAAAATCTTTCATTTGCTAACTGTGCCTATCAGCAGTTAGTGCCTTCAGTAGTTTGGATCTTTTATTTAGCTGGCAGTAGTGGCGCTCGCTGTATTGCAGTAGTTCGAGTAACGAACATTTTGGTGAGGTAAGTGATTTGTGAAAGGTATTGGTTAATGTTAGTCAGGGCCATTCTTTTGTAGGGATTATTGAAAGTCAGATTGCGTTGCGCTAAAAAATATTGTTTGTCAGTTTAGTGTTGATCAGAATAGGTAAAGAGCGAAATATCTGAGTACGTTCAGTTTTGCTCAGCAGTTTGAAAATCAAATAATGTAAGAGATTTACCAGCACAGTAATTTATAAACATTTCTAAGGGGACGTTTCACTTTTATCCCCTTTGGTGGAAAATACATGTACAATTTGGTGCAAACTGTGGCCACTTATACAGGGAGGAGCAAATAAAAGCGGCCCGGAGAACAGAGTTCTAGGGTCCAAAGAGAAACAGCAGAGGAAAGGGAATGCAGAACTAACCTTACTTTAGCAGATATTGAAAGTGACCACCATTCTTCTCTTGGCACTTTTGGACCCTGATAAAGGCCGATGGAAACTGGGCTACTGGAATTGCTGCAGTCTCATCCTAAATGTTCCGCTGCAGTTCTAGAAGTCTATGAGGGCTGTAGTGATACACCTTAGGCACGAACGCTCCCACACAAAATAATCGCACACTGATAGCTCAGGTGACCTGGATGGCCAGCTAGGGCCACGACCAGACTGGTCTATGCCAACAACTCTATCGCTGAGGAGTATCTGCTGGTTTTAATGCATGAACAACATGCAGTCGATAGGGATGCGTCTGCAGGTCAGGGTGGAGTATTCGTCCGCACAATCGAGTGATACACTGGTCTCTTGCGACAGACGTCGTCTTGATTTGGTAGCACTCTGAAGCATTATCTGTCCAGCATTTTCTGGAGTGCTGGAACATTTCGGAATGTTTTTCGACTTCTTCAAAACAGATCTGGTCTGACGCCATTTTCGGACTAAGCGTTCTATGGCACTTTTTAGTGTTGGCACTTTGACACCATTAAACCTTTTGGCAAACTACTGACCACTCCGTTTCAAACGACACTGTTCTCTCGTAACTCGCCACAACGAACACCCACTCCAGCACTGTGAATACTATCGTCGCCTTTGCACAGCTCCACTCACACTGACGTAGTCTGCACTACGCTCTGAACCGGTGTCGGTCACTTGGTGTCAGTACGGGTGGTGTGTGCGTCACGCGGTGTGGTTATATGCATACTTTGACGTCCAATCGTACCACTCCGCCGGGCCACTTTTATTTGCCCCATCCTGTACACCCATGACGCACAGTAACACAGAACTTGTTCAGTGGAATATCCCGAGGCATATCACAACACAGGGATTCTGTTTAACAAATGCGGAGTCACAGGTAGAAACTGCTACGTTTTTCGCGTCTATAGAAATCCGACATTACGGGTGCTCAAAACGCTACCGCGCCGACATATTGTAGGAAAAAGCGAAACCTATATGAATTTTTGGATGATTATGTCTTATTTATGTTCCTGAATCGGCTTGACGATGACAGCTTCATTGCATCAGTAAAATTCTTCCACACATAGTCATAAAAAAATTGGCTGACGAGAGCTGGTGGGCAGATAGAAGTCTGGCTGCATATGAATGTGCTTGCTTGTATGGTGTCATGATATTTTTCAACTGTTAGCTTCAAAGTTGACATCTAAGCTACATAAAGGCAAGGTTGAACCGCAAAAAAGATGTATTGTAAGCCCATGCAACAAACCAACGCCGATTCGCTACTGTTAGAGACTTCTGTAATTACGATGTCCACACTTGTACTTTTACTCAGTCGAGATTGAGCTTCAGCATGTAGCAACAGTACGCTGCATAAACAGTCCTCCCGCTTTTGGAAGGCCTTGTGCTTATGATTATTCGTATTTATCGGTTTATTCCGTAATTCGTAGTACTGAAAACAGAATTTTGAGGTATAGAGCTAAAATTTTGTGGCGATTTTAAGCTTTCTGCTGTAAGATCATTTTTCTTTGTTGTGTAGTATGTGCGAACTGTAATATAAATTAAAAGACGGAACTGACTCCCAAGGTACACAAAACATGTCAGAACACTGTTGCAGAAGCAACGAAAAATGTATGCCAAATTTAAAAGAACGCAAAATCCACAAGGTACGGAGGTTTTACAGAAGAGTGAAACTTAGCGCGAGCTTCAGTCAGAGATTCATTTAATAGTTTTCGCAGTGTAGCTCTACCTCAAAATCCAGCACAAAGTTCAGAGATATTCGGTCGTATGTGAGCTACGCCAGCGGCAATCCACAATCAATATCTTTAATGCACTATATTAACGATAATGTTCCAATTACAGTGAATCTAAAGCGGAGTTACTAAACACAGTTCACCAAAGAAGACGAAGTAAATATTCCATAAATCGAACCAAGAATCGTTGACAACATGAGCAACTTAGAAACAGATATTCTACGTGTAGCGAAGTACCTTAAAGCACCTAATGAAAGCAATGCCACCGGTCTAGAGCGTGTACCATTTGGCATAATGGCTCCGTACTTCACAATCATTTACAACCGCTTGCTCGACCAACGATCCGCATCTAAGGAGTTGAAACTTGCACAGGTCACATAATTACTCAAGAAAGGAAATAGTACCAATCGGGTGTATTAGAGACCCATATCACTGATGTCGATTTGCAGTAGGAATTTGGAACACATACTGTGTTAGAACGTCGAGAAATACTTCGAAGAAAACGAACTGTTTACACACAGCCAACATGGATTCAGAAAATATTGTTGGTTGGTTGGTTTGGGGAAGGAGACCAGACAGCGTGGTCATCGGTCTCATCGGATTAGGGAAGGATGGGGAAGGAAGTCGGCCGTGCCCTTTCAGAGGAACCATCCCGGCATTTGCCTGGAGTGATTTAGGGAAATCACGGAAAACCTAAATCAGGATGGCCGGACGCGGGATTGAACCGTCGTCCTTCCGAATGCGAGTCCAGTGTCTAACCACTGCGCCACCTCGCTCGGTGAAAATATTGTTCTTGTGAAACAGAACTAGCTCGTTATTCTAATTCAGTAAAGAGTGCTATCGACAGGCAATCTCAAATTGATTCCTTTTTTCTAGATTACCAAAAGGTATTTGCTACGCCCCTAACAAGAGGCTTCTGATCAAATTAATGTCCTATGGAGTACCATCTCAATTGTGCGACTGGATTCGTTATGTCCTGTTAGGAAGGTCACAGCTCGTAGTAACTAATGGAAAGACATCGAGTAAACGAGAAGTGATATTTGACGTTCATCAAGGAAGTGTTATAGGTCCTCTACTGTTTCTAATCTACATTGATATCTAGATTCATAATCGACAAGCCACCGAACGGTGCGCGGCAGAGGTTACCTCGTACGACTACTGTTCATTTCCATTCCTGTTGTAATTGCAAATAAAGCAAGGTAAAAATGACTATTTATGTACCTGCGTAAAAACCCTAATTTCCCTTGTGTCGTCGTCGCGATGCTTACGCGAAATGTGAGTTGGCGGCAGTTCTTTAGACAGCTTCAAATGCCAGTTCAGTAAATTTCTACGATAGTGCCTTGCGAATGAGAGTCGTCGTCCCTTTGGGGTTCCGCATTTGAGTACCTGAAGGATCTCCGTAACACCTGCATGCTGATGGAACCTACCGATAACAAATCTGGCAGCCCCCTCTAAACGTGTTTCATGCCTTCTTTCTACCCGATATGGAGAAAGTAACACCGGAAATGCTGATGAAACACCTTCTGCACCATCCAGAAATTTTTTGCGTTTAATATCCGTTGAATACTAATACTGTACTTCTGAATCTGAAGCTGTAAACTGCATCACATAAACTAGATTTACTTAGCAATCTACACTCCTGGAAATGGAAAAAAGAACACATTGACACCGGTGTGTCATACCCACCATACTTGCTCCGGACACTACGAGAGGGCTGTACAAGCAATGATCACACGCACGGCACAGCGGACACACCAGGAACCGCGGTGTTGGCCGTCGAATGGCGCAAGCTGCGCAGCATTTGTGCACCGCCGCCGTCAGTGTCAGCCAGTTTGCCGTGGCATACGGAGCTCCCTCGCAAACACTGGTAGCATGCCGCGACAGCGTGGGCGTGAACCATATGTGCAGTTGACGGACTTTGAGCGAGGGCGTATGGTGGGCATGCGGGAGGCCGGGTGGACGTACCGCCGAATTGCTCAACACGTGGGGCGTGAGGTCTCCACAGTACATCGATGTTGTCGCCAGTGGTCGGTGGAAGGTGCACGTGCCCGTCGACCTGGGACCGGACCGCAGCGACGCACGGATGAACGCCAAGACCGTAGGATCCTACGCAGTGCCGTAGGGGACCGCACCGCCACTTCCCAGCAAATTAGGGACACTGTTGCTCCTGGGGTATCGGCGACGACCATTCGCAACCGTCTCCATGAAGCTGGTCTACGGTCCCGCACACTGTTAGGCCGTCTTCCGCTCACGCCCCAACATCGTGCAGCCCGCCTCCGGTGGTTTCACGACAGGCGTGAATGGAGGGACGAATGGAGACGTGTCGTCTTCAGCGATGAGAGTCGCTTCTGCCTTGGTGCCAATGATGGTCGTATGCGCGTTTGGCGCCGTGCAGGTGAGCGCCACAATCAGGACTGCATACGACCGAGGCACACGGGTCCAACACCCGGCATCATGGTGCGGGGAGCGATCTCCTACACTGGCCGTACACCACTGGTGATCGTCGAGGGGACACTGAATAGTGCACGGTACATCCAAACCGTCATCGAACCCATCGTTCTACCATTCCTAGACCGGCAAGGGAACTTGCTGTTCCAACAGGACAATGCACGTCCGCATGTATCCCGTGCCGCCCAACGTGTTCTAGAAGGTGTAAGTCAACTACCCTGGCCAGCAAGATCTCCGGATCTGTCCCCCATTGAGCATGTTTGGGACTGGATGAAGCGTCGTCTCACGCGGTCTGCACGTCCAGCACGAACGCTGGTCCAACTGAGGCGCCAGGTGGAAATGGCATGGCAAGCCGTTCCACAGGACTACATCCAGCATCTCTACGATCGTCTCCATGGGAGAACAGCAGCCTGCATTGCTGCGAAAGTTGGATATACACTGTACTAGTGCCGACATTGTGCATGCTCTGTTGCCTGTGTCTATGTGCCTGTGGTTCTGTCAGTGTGATCATGTGATGTATCTGACCCCAGGAATGTGTTAATAAAGTTTCCCCTTCCTGGGTCAATGAATTCACGGTGTTCTTATTTCAATTTCCAGGAGTGTATATAACAGTGCATTTATTCCTGCCTGAATACAGCTGATCACAATTATAATGAAAATATTGTAAGTTGCTGGGTAACAGCCAAGGGAACTTTAATGTATCGATAGCAACGACGAAATGGCAGTAGCTGTGCCGTTGTTTATCACTGCGTATGGAGACTATCTGTCGAGTTACGAGCATAGCGGAAGCAGAGAAGCTTGTGTCATGAAACAGTGCGGAAGTCTTTGTTGAGCGCTCTCGCAGACACGGGTGCAGCTATGATCGCGCCAGTGTAGGCGCACCTAATTCATTAACCTCGAATATTGAGAGCACGACGGGAGTCGACAGTCGGAGGAAGCTACAAGTCTGTTGCCTGTCCCAAAAGTGTTCTTGGATCTCGAGACGGCTCCGGTTTCTTATCCAGCAGCAGCAGCAGCAACAGCACCAGCGGCATCCCAGCGTTGTCGTCGGCTACACTGTTCGTCGTCCGCACAACTACAACGTCCAAAGACCGTTAAGTGAAAAACTATAAACTTACGTAGTTATTACCCAGTGATGTTTCTTTTACAAAATATGACTTACTTGAACAATAACCTGCAACAGTTAAATCTTGTAGGGCCCCTCTGTTGTCATTCTCGTGAGACATTATTACCAGGCAGGGTCCATTTCGTTTCCATGTCGTAAGAATATGAAAACTGATTAACAATTTGCTGCCAGTTTTGTGTGTTTGATAATGAACAGTTTTAGTCTAAATTCTCTCTCTCATCAACTGTTCATTCCTGTATTGCCTAACAGCGGCTAAACTTGTTTAATTTGCAATTGTAAGTATTAACTTCGTTCACTTCAGGTGACGTAAAATTTCACTGGTAAAACAAATAACTAAAGACACAGCACAAATTAAGAGTGCACAATCTCATTTACTCTGCATTTAGATTAGCTAGTGACTGCAGCTGGCTTGGTACGTATTTCATTGTTGTTATTTTAAAAGTAAAATCTTTTGCTCATTTGCTTAAAGTAAATTCACTTCAGTCTTTCCATAATCAAAAGTTAATTGCTTGACTTTTCTTAAATTTTGCGTTATATTACACTGAGGTTACAGAAAGTAATTTTTTTTAACCATACAAGGCTTTAGTTGCATTTATTTAACCAGTAATTCCTTTTAATTTTACTTTCAAACTTAGAATTTCAGAATAAGTAACTGCAAACTCAATGCTTCCTGGTCGATTTACTTTCTCTTGAATTGTTGTGCTGTGGAAAAGCGTGACGACCTCCAGCTGAGACGCCAGTGATTACTTTCCTTAAATTTCTCTGCCATTACCTTTCTTAAGATTCTGGAGATTCATTGCCCTAGCGGGATGGCGACCGTTTAATTATCCCTTTTTTTAGCTAATCAGTGTTTTCTTTGTATTATGAGTAATTTTTGTAGTAAATATTACGTGGTGCCCTTTTCTCCCCTGTGTGGTTCCTCAGCGATTGCGCTATTCTCCACCTATTTCAAAATTATCATCTCTATTTAGCTGGAATTTAGAATAGATTCTTCCTTCAGAAGGATGTGTTGCACACTTTCCACCAACTAACTGGTGTCATTTTCCTTCGCTAACGATACCTTTACTCACTTTAAAATTTCATTAGGCATACTGCGATCACGGACAGTTATATCGTAATTCAGTAGACCGATTAGAAAGGGGGAGCTAGCAAGGGGATCCCAAATACTCGATCAATACTCAAGAATGGTCGCACTGGTGTCCTTTATGCAGCCTCCTTTACACATGAACCACACTTTCATAAAATTTTACCAATAAACCAAACTCAATCTTTCACCTTCGCTAATACACTTGGCACATGTAAGTTCCATTTCATATTGCCGTGCACGTAACGCCTATATATTTAATCGATGTGACCTCTCAATCAGCACGCTACTATTGCTTTATTCGAACGTTACAGATTAGTTTCTCCTACTCAAATGCATCGACCTACATTTTTCTACTTTTAGGACTAGCTACCATTCATCATACTACCTAGAAATTTTGTCCAAATCATTTTGTACCATCCTACAAAATGTTTCAAATGGCTCAAAGCACTATGGGACTTAACCTCTTCGGTCATCAGTCCCATAGACTTACCACTACTTAAGCCTAAGTAACCTAAGGACAGCACACACAGCCGGCCGCGGTGGCCGTGCGGTTCTAGCGCTGCAGTCCGGAACCGCGGGGATGCTACGGTCGCAGGTTCGAATCCTGCCTCGGGCGTGGGTGTGTGTGATGTCCTTAGGTTAGTTAGGTTTAAGTAGTTCTAAGTTCTAGGGGACTGATGACCTAAGATGTTAAGTCCCATAGTGCTCAGAGCCATTTGAACCATTTGACAGCACACACACATCCATGCCCGAGGCAGGATTCGGACCTGCGACCGTAGCAGCAGCGTGGTTCCGGACTGAAGCGCCTAGAACCGCTCGGCCACACCGGCCGGCTACCATCCTACAGTGACACAGCGACGACACCCTCCCTTACCCCACAACGTCATCAGCAAACAACAGGAGCAGTGATTAGGACATAATCTGAGCAGCCATCGTAGACTGTTTGCAGTTGATTCTGTCATTTACCGTCTAGTAAAGCAACAGCAGATCAAAACTAATTGTAAAATTATTTAGCCACGTTTCCTGTATGGTGCAAAAAATGGCAGTTGACCCTAAATACTGAAAAGTATGTGGTCATTCACACGAGAACTAAAAGGAATCTATTAAATTTCGGTTACGGGATGAATCACTCAAACATAATGACTGTCAGTCCTACTAAATATCTAGAAATTTCGATTACGAACGAGTTAAATTGAAAAGATCACGTAGATAAAGTTGTTGGGAAAGTAAACCGAAGACAGCGTTTTGCTGACAGAAATCAGAAAAAGGTCTATTAAAGTGATAGCCTACACTACTCTTGTCCGTCCTCTGCTAGAGTATTACTATGCGTTATGGGATCCTTATTAGACAGAGCTTATGGCGAACATCGAAAAAGTTCACAGTGGGGCAGCTCGTCTTGTGTTATGGCGAAATAGAAGAGAGAGTGTTGCGGATACGGTACGCAATTTGATGTGGCAGTTATCAAAACAAAGAAGCTTTTCGTTGCTGTGAGACCTTTGCCGATATTTCAATCGTCTACTTTCTCCTTCGAATGTGAAAATACTTTGTTGATTTCCTCCTACACAAGGAGAAAATAAGAGAAGCCTGATCTCGTGCAGAGAGATGGAGCCGTTCGCTTCTCCCGCGCATGTTTCGAGGGTGGCACGATAGAGAAATAGAGCGATGCTGATTTGATGAACCATGTCTCAGTCCTGTTAGTGTGAGAAAAACTTGTTTCATATCTATTTGTTGAGTCAGTAAGTAAAATGAGTTATCGGCTTATATGTAGGTCGCTCGAAGCCTCAACTAGTGGTTAACATAACAATGTCAATTACAACTCCAGTTTTCAATGAAACTGGAGAATTTAATTCGCATTATTCTGCAAGAGCCCACTACAATAATCCGTAAAAAATGGTTTGTTCAGCAGCAGGGAGACAGATGCAACTACGTTTGACAGCATTTTTAGGATTTATGGGAAGCAGCAAAGCTGTTCGAAATAACATTATTGGGTCACGTGTTAGTGCAAGAGGATAATATTTTGACCTTTGTTCGTACAATGTAATCCATAACTTTTCTTCTGTCACCTCGATAGTGTTATCTACAGTAAAACAATACAGAGACGGTGTATTCATAGCTTTGTAATATTGGAGAAGTGTCGTAGGGTACGTGATTTATTACCGCAGGAAGCAAGGGAACTCGAGAGACGGAATTCCGCCTGGGTGCCGTGCAGAACTCGACAGAGCTGCGCTCTCGCGGCAAATCGGAAAGCTCGTTGCATCTGCTAACGGCACGCGGGGCTCTGCTAACATTCGTCTTCCCAACGATAGCAAAGTGTCGGTTTGGTCCGTCTGCCAAGCCCCGAGAACAATCTATTCATCACTTCGTAAAACAAGCACGGTGGCATGTAAACATTTCTCTTTTTCTCGCTACATTTCGTACTCATTCCATCAAAGGCCATCGAAAAGAAGTTAGTTGAGATTGAAGAAGTTACGTGCAATTGAACAAGGGAGTTTTAATCGAGCGATCGTTTGATAAACGTTTTTATGTGCTACGCCGCCCATCGCTACTTTTATGCTCCGGCCGTACTTCGCTTTGTGTTTCTTTTAACAGTCACAGTGTTTGGTTTTTTGTGTACAGTTTTTAGATTTTTATCACCATTTAACAGTCACCCCCTTTTTTACGCTATCATCCATTATGCTTCCCCCCTTATGTGTCTGTTTCGCAGTATTTCCTCCTTCCTGTTGTTTTAAATGCCTCCATGTTCTGTACTTACTGTCTGTCTCTCGGCTGAAGAGCGGCGCCTATGCTGCTACCGCCCGATATGGGGCATTGAAATGCAGTAAAGAAAAAAAGGTAAATTTTTAATTTTTATGAATGGTAATTTACCGATATTATAATGTACCGGTTTATATCCATACATATTACACTCCTGGAAATGGAAAAAAGAACACATTGACACCGGTGTGTCAGAAAATGGCTCTGAGCACTATGGGACTCAACTGCTGTGGTCATACGTCCCCTAGAACTTAGAACTACTTAAACCTAACTAACCTAAGGACAGCACACAACACCCAGCCATCACGAGGCAGAGAAAGGTGTGTCAGACCCACCATACTTGCTCCGGACACTGCGAGAGGGCTGTACAAGCAATGATCACACGCGCGGCACAGCGGACACACCAGGAACCGCGGTGTTGGCCGTCGAATGGCATTTGTGCACCGCCGCCGTCAGTGTCAGCCAGTTTGCCGTGGCATACGGAGCTCCATCGCAGTCTTTAACACTGGTAGCATGCCGCGACAGCGTGGACGTGAACCGTATGTGCAGTTGACGGACTTTGAGCGAAGGCGTATAGTGAGCATGCGGGAGGCCGGGTGGACGTACCGCCGAATTGCTCAACACGTGGGGCGTGAGGTCTCCACAGTACATCGATGTTGTCGCCAGTGGTTGGCGGAAGGTGCACGTGCCCGTCGACCTGGGACCGGACCGCAGCGACGCACGGATGCACGCCAAGACCGTAGGATCCTACGCAGTGCCGTAGGGGACCGCACCGCCACTTCCCAGCAAATTAGGGACACTGTTGCTCCTGGTGCATCGGCGAGGACCATTCGCAACCGTCTCCATGAAGCTGGGCTACGGTCCCGCACACCGTTGGGCCGTCTTCCGCTCACGCCCCAACATCGTGCAGCCCGCCTCCAGTGGTGTCGCGACAGGCGTGAATGGAGGGACGAATGGAGACGTGTCGTCTTCAGCGATGAGAGTCGCTTCTGCCTTGGTGCCAATGATGGTCGTATGCGTGTTTGGCGCCGTGCAGGTGAGCGCCACAATCAGGACTGCATACGACCGAGGCACACAGGGCCAACACCCGGCATCATGGTGTGGGGAGCGATCTCCTACACTGGCCGTACACCACTGGTGATCGTCGAGGGGACACTGAATAGTGCACGGTACATCCAAACCGTCATCGAACCCATCGTTCTACCATTCCTAGACCGGCAAGGGAACTTGCTGTTCCAACAGGACAATGCACGTCCGCATGTATCTCGTGCCACCCAACGTGCTCTAGAAGGTGTAAGTCAACCACCCTGGCCAGCAAGATCTCCGGATCTGTCCCCCATTGAGCATGTTTGGGACTGGATGAAGCATCGTCTCACGCGATCTGCACGTCCAGCACGAACGCTGGTCCAACTGAGGCGCCAGGTGGAAATGGCATGGCAAGCCGTTCCACAGGACTACATCCAGCATCTCTACGATCGTCTCCATGGGAGAATAGCAGCCTGCATTGCTGCGAAAGGTGGATATACACTGTACTAGTGCCGACATTGTGCATGCTCTGTTGCCTGTGTCTATGTGCCTGTGGTTCTGTCAGTGTGATCATGTGATGTATCTGACCCCAGGAATGTGTCAATAAAGTTTCCGCTTCCTGGGACAATGAATTCACGGTGTTCTTATTTCAATTTCCAGGAGTGTATAAAAATATGGATGAAGGAAAGAAAATTGATATCTGCAGGACGTCTAATTGGGATGGAAGAGAGATGACTACCACAAGTAGCATTCTCAGCGCCACTGGAAGGCAGTGGGACAGATGGAGGACACGGAGAAAACGTATGGATGATATCAGGGATACAGAAGCAATAGGTCTGAAGAAAGGAGAACGGACCAAGAAATCCAGGAATAAAAATGATTGGTGGAGGAATGTTGAGAACGCTTTTGGCCTCCTGGACCAAGGCAACAAATTACGAAGAAAAACAGTTAATTTGTGTCCGTTATAGGGTAACATCACAGCTCGTGACAATGGGCTGCAACAAACTGTTCTAAGTTCACGGAAGCGTGCAGAAACTGGGTACCATCGTATGACACTTATGGTTAGATGGAGTGTGATCAAACAAGTCCCAATGACAAGAAGCAACAAATCATCTCTCTGAGATAACTGGAAATCGCATCAGAAGTGGAGGTCCTGGTGCTACAACCCAGCGACTAAAAAAGAAAAGAAATTCCAGCATAAAAGTGGTTAAGAGGTACATCTTACGACAAAAGGATGTTTGCGCAAATATACACACATGCATAATATTAGCTGGCAATCGATTACAGTCACAGATCATGAAAACAGACAGAAACAGTTATTCTACATTATTAAGGAAAAGCAGATAAAGAATATATCTCAGCCGCGGATCGGATCCTCTCGACAGAGGTTATATTTGTACAATATCTTTGACTTTGTAACCTATGAACAGGTACTCTGACGTCCAACTGAAGTGTGCAGCTTGCGCCGCCAGCCGTCTTTCAGGTTATTGACCACGCTGTCCTGTTCTCAGTCTGTGTTCCTCCTCAACTGCCTTCAAGCCATCATGCTGCAGCGGAACTGTGTAGTGGGCTGCACGGTTCACAATAGCATGTTGGTGGAGACGAACTCGCTGCGCTGCGTTTTCATGAGACATGCTCCATTCCGAACTAACTACACTATGTAATTAATAGTATCTGGACACCTTGCTGAAAATGACCCTGAAACTCGTGGCTCCCTGCATCGGTAATGCTGGAATTCAATATGGCGTTGGCCCACCGTTAGCCTTGATGACAGCTTCCACTCTCGCAGGCATACTTTCAATCAGGTGCTGGAAGGTTTCTTGGTGAGTGGCAGCCCATTACTCACGGAGTGCCGCACTGAGAAGAGGTATCGATGTCGATCGGTGAGACCTGGCACGAAGTCGGCGTTCCGAAACATCCCAAAGGTGTTATATAGGTTTCAGGTCATGACTCTGTGCAGGCCAGTCCACGACAGGGATGTTATTGTCGTGGAACCACTCCGTACACAGGCCGTGCATTATGAACAGGTGATCGATCGTTTTGAAAGATACAGTAGCCATCCCCGAATTATTCTTGAACAGTGGGAGCGAGAAGGTGCTTAAAACATCAATGTAGGCTTCTGTTGTGACAGTGCCACGCCAAATAAGAAGGGGTACAATCCCCTCTACGAAAAACCCAACCAACCATAACACCATTGCCTACGCATTTTACTGTTGGCACTACACACGCTGGCAGACGGTGTTCACCGGGCATTTGCCATACCCACACCCTACCATCGAATCGCCTCATTGTGTACCGCGATTGGTCACTCCACAACCTTTTTCAGCTGTTCAATCATCCAGTGTTTACGCTCCTTACATCAAGCGAGGCATCGTTTTGCATTTACCGGCGTGATGTATGGCATACGAGCAGCCGCTCGACCATGAAATCCAAGTTTTCTCACCTCCCGCCTAACTGTCATAATACTTGCAGTGTATCCTGACGCATTTTGGAATTCCTGTGTGATGGTTTGGATAGATGTCTGCCTATTACCCATTACGATCCTCTTCAACTGTCGGTGGTCTCTTGTCAGTCAACAGGCGTGGTGGGCCTGGATACTTTTGTGCTGTATGTGTCCCTTCACATCTTCGTTTCACTGTCACATCGGAAACAGTGGACCTACAGATGTTCTGGAGTGTGGAAATCTCGCATACAGACGTATGACACAAATTACACACAATCGCCTGACCACGTTCGAAGCCTCGCGGTGTAGCAGCCTGGTCTCAGGCGCCTTGTCATGGTTCGCGTGGCTTCCTCCTTCGTAGGCTAGAGTCCTCCCTCGGGCATGGGTGTGTGTGTTGTACCTAGCGTAAGTTAGTTTAAATTAGTTTAATGTATAGGGACCGATGGTCTCAGCAGTTCAGTCTCATAGAAATTTTCCACGTTCGATGTCCGTGAGTTCCGTGGAGCGCCCCATTCTGCTCTCTCACGATCTCTAACGACTACTGAGGTCACGATATGGAGTACATGGCAGTAGGTGTCAGCACAATGCACCTAATATTAAAAACGTATGTTTTTGGGTTGTGTCCGGATACTTTTGATCACATTGAGTACATATAAAATATGAGCTTGTCAGTGCAGGTTTCGCAGTTTCTAATTTTTTTAAATCATTCATTCCTATGACGTGTTCCAATTTCTTTTCCTTAATATCTTTCTCTGGGAGCCTAGCAGCTTTTGTTCATCTGTTGTCCTTAATGTAAATCTTTCAGAGCCAAAGAAAAACACCGAGAGAATTTTACTCTTGCATAGTTGATCCTAAAACTTCTTAAAGCTGTTCTTCTGCGTAACGCATCCCTTAAGGCAGATATGTTTTTTTGCCGGTGCGATTGGTTAATCTCAGTTTCTATTCTAATCAGCTCGATAAAAATATATGTCAATTCTTTTAAAGGTTTTGCATCACTTCTCAATGGGATGCCATCGTCGGGTGTCTTGCTCACGACCACTTCTCTTCATTAATTTGTAAACCAGCTTCCCTAGAAATGTTTTTGTAAGAACTTGTAGCGACCTACAAGTCCACATCGCTACCACTTATTACATCAACGTCTTACGCAAATGCGAGCCTATTAGTTGAGTTGTTATCCAGCCTAATTCCAACTTCTTTTAATTTTTGGTGTTCTTTGTTTTTTTAATTACGAATCTTAATGTTTCTAAGGTGACAATTAAAACGTTATGATTATCTCTCGTACGTCCTGTCTGCACAACGTGTATTGCAAATATCAATAAATAAATATGACAAGCTTCCTCGTCTGCATAACAGTTTTATCTTGCAATCATGTAAACATCTCCCATATTGCACTCCGCAGTTCAATGTTCACGGTGAAATGGCACAACTGACAAAGTTTGTTGCGTAATGGTACAAGTAACTGCAATGGGCAGCATTACTGAATTGTATTAGCAATAGTATTTTCCGATCTATTAGGGCTGATAGCTTTTATAGCATAAGAGGATGGGTTTGACTGCGCTCTACTGTACTCAGTGTAGGGCCGCATGGACAGCGGTGCAGATCCGTCCGCTTTAGTCTCTCGAAGCGATGAAACTTTTAATGGGGAGGCCTCCTGCGGAGAACTGATAGTGGCAAAAAAGCCTGCTCTCCAACAAGGATCGAACACTGCAGACAGTCATTTCACGGCCTGGCAGTAGATTTTGTATGTCCGCTCAAAAGAGTGCTGCAAACCATGTGTGTGATGCAGTTTTGTATTCCACATATTGTTATAAGATCCACTAATTTCCTCACTATACTTACAAGTGTTTGATAACTCTATAAATCATTGTTACTTTTAGAAAGAGCCGATAGTATTTGCGTGAAATGAAGTAGGCTTAAACATGCGCTTTTCCATCTACTGAGCAGCAGGATTTCCATAGAATTTTAATCATAAAGCTCAGTGTACTATTTCGTAGCACCTCACGATGAGGGCAGCGTGTTCAAAGCTATCCCATACTATGTTACAGAACAGTTATCACTAACTTCGTATAGAAACACATCGGTTATGAGCCAGTCAAAGAGAAATATTGGCCTTTAAAACAACAAAACTTGCGAAGTAGCTTCTAAAGAGTAATTGAAAATATATTATTTCTTTTAGTGACAATGACTGATTTTGGAAAAGCTTCTAGCTCAGTTCCAACAGCAGTTGTACTAACAGCTTATCACGAACTAGGCACTGATTTAACATACGTTAGTACACTGAAGAATATAAACTTATGGCAAAAAATAAAAAATCACTGAGAAGGAACGGTGCGAGTTAAACGAAATTTGGTAGGCGTGTTTCTATAAATGGAGTATCATGATTATTCATATTTCGCGACAGTCTCCTAATAGTGGTGCTAGTAGTACCACTATGAGGATGCAAATTAGGTTTGCTTTAAGTAGACTTTTTACCGGTCGTGAGAACTAGTTAACGGACGTGGTTAGGCGACAGAAACGTTATGTGGTAGTAGTAGTAGTAGCTTTATTCAACCGTATATCTCTTTTTATAAGGATATAGGACATGTCAAAGTATTTACAAATTTAGATAAATTTAAAATAAGCTAATTCGTATACACATATCTTTACAGTCTTCTAGTTAGAGACAATCATTAGATTTACTTCTGGTATACAATACATTTTTACAAATAACTTATTAAATAATGTAATGCCACATTGTTCACTCATATCTCACTCCCAGCCACTGCCCACACTATATACACATTGTTTCATAACACTTCACTCACCACACACACACACACACACACACACACACACACACACACACTGGTGATCTCTGGGGCATTTTTTGTATTGCAACTTCCCATATGCTATCCTGAAACAATGAGTCAGCATCCCTCCATAACGAGTGAGATGTTGAGCTCAGAAAGAGGAGAAGTATTTCCAGAAAGGGAAAAAAAGAAGGAAAAAAACATAAAGTGAAAGTGTTATGTGGAATGGTGGATATTTTATAATCATTATTATTAGTATTTATTTGCATGAAATTTGTTATCAAACCTCTACTTTGTTTTAGCTAAGTACTCCTTCAATGTATAAAATGTATTGCATAAGAGGTACTTCTATCTCCCTTTTTAAATAAGCGAATTTTTGCAGTTTCTTTAATCTCTTTTGGTAATTTGTTGTACAGTTTTATTCCTTTGTAGAAAATGCTGTTTTTAGTTTTATATTTAATTATGTATAATTTTTCTTGGTAGATGTAAGTTCAGTCTATCTCTTGTTGCATGGTCATAGACAGAGCTGTCTGTGCTGTAATTACCAATGTTATTTTTGATGTGTGCAACTGACTGGTAAATGTATTCACATGGAGTAGTTAAAATCCCCAGTGTTCTGAACAGATCTTTATAATGAGCTCGACTAGTATTTTTGGTTAATGTTCTTATGGCTCTTTTCTGGAGTTTGAAAATTGTGTTCATATTTTCTGCATTTGTTCCCCAAAAAAAGAATGCCATATTTAAGAATTTAGTGTACATATGAACAATATGTAACTAAAAGACACTGCATGTTACATACTAATGATAGGATTCTAAGGGCATAACATGCTGATGACATTCTGTTTGCAAGTACCTTTGTGCGTTCACACCACGTCAACTGAGATTCAAAATTCATTCCCAGAAATTTGGCGTTTGTTACACCTCTATATAGGTGCCATCTACATTTAATTTAAGATTGTCATTTTTCCTCTTGAAACTGAAATTCATGGCATTAGTTTCCTTTATGTTACTTACTGACCAATCATAAACTTCCCTAAGTGTTTCAGCTGCTTTCTTGGCAAGGAGTTCTCTTGTTTTCTCAGTGACTATAATATTGCTGTCATCAGTGAAGAGGATTTTTCACCATGAGTAACACTGCTGGGAAAGTGTTTGATGTATATCAAGAACAGTATTGGTCCTAATATGCTACATTGTGGAACCCCTATATTATTGTATTTTGGTTCTTATAAGTGTTTTACTAAATGTTTGGATCTGTTTGAAGTATGTGTTATCTCTACTTTTTGTACCCTATATGTTAGGTATGATCGAAACTAGTCATTAGCTACCCCTCTTATTCCAAATGCTTCTAATTTATTTAATAGAATCTTGTGGTCGACTGTATCGAACGCCTTAGAAAGATCCAAAAATATGCCTGTGACAGATTCAGCTTCATCAGGAGCATCAAGTACAACTTTTGTGAATTATACTATGGCTGACTGTGTTTTTGCCACTTTGGAAGCCAAACTGTAATTCGCTTAAAAGATTCTATTTATTCAGGTAATTCATTAATCTGTCTTTCATAATTGCTTCTTTTATTTTTGAGAATGCTGACAGCAGGGAAATGGGCTGATAATTTTCTATGTCTTCTGCATTACCTTCCTTAAGCAAAGGTACAACTCCTACCTGTTTTAACTGCTCTGGAAATGTCCCTGATGTGAAGGATTCATTTATTATATTTGTTAAGGGGCCTTGTATAATCCCTGTGCATTGTTTCAGTACACACATTGGTACTTCGTCTAAGCCTATTGACTTTTTATTTTTTAGTTTCTGAATTGTTTTACTGACTTCATTCTCTGTGGTTGGAAGTAACATCATTGTATGTAGTGCAACATTATTCACAGGTGTTATATTTGTTTGGGTGAATTTTTGCTGTAACTTCTCTGAAATACTTTATCCCCCTCCCTTAGCAATATGTTATTTTGCGTTTATTTGCCTCTCCCAGTTTCCTTTTTTACAACATCCCGGACTGCTTTGCTTTTATTCTCTGCATTATACATTATTTTGTCAGTAAATGACTTTTTTGCAGCAATCAGTACCTTTCTATAGGTCTTTTAGTATCTATGATAGAAATTTAAGAATTTTCGATTACTGCGTAATTTTTTTATTCATCTGAGGTGTTTAAGTGTTTGGGAGGACTTCTTAATACCTACTGTTATCAATCTGTTTTTGTGGGATGCTGATACAGACATGCATACTTCTGGAAATGCCTTTTCAAAGTTCAATTTAAACAATGTGGAGAATTTAGAGAATTTCATATTAACATTGGTTTCCTTATAAACTTCATCCCAGCTTTGTTTTTCTAGTTCCTTTGAAAATTCTTTTATTTTGATTTCTTATAGGTGTTGTTTGTAAGCTTGTAGTTTAGGGAATCATTCGATGCCTGACTTTGCTGTTGTTATTTGACAGAGATGGTCTGATAGAGACTTCTTACAGCTACATCACATTTTTTCCTGTCCATATTTGTGACCACATGGTCAATTATTGATGAAGTAGTTGTGGTAACCCTTGTTGCACTATTGACCAATAGGAACATGCCAAAAGTTTGAACGATGTTTATGAAGGTGCTGCTGTATTCATTTATGATGTTAGTGTTGATGTTCATGTCCCCACACAGAATTATGTTGACCTTTGTACTTGAGACTTTATCTAGAACTTCTGTTAACTTATTGAAAAATGTGTCGACACTACCACTGGGAGATCTATACACACACAAAATGATTAATTTCTTGGTGATATCAAGCCCCGTTAATTCAATAGCTGATGTTTCAAAGTGTTTGTCATCACTTACAGTACTGAGGTCATGTATTGATTTGAAATGTGTTCCTTTTCTGATAGAAATGCATGATCCTCCACCCCTTGATGTAGTTCTGCAATAAGAGTTTGCCTTTTCATGCAATGATAATACTATATGTTGGATTTCTGTGTCTGTACACCAGTGCTCAGTAATACAAACTACTGTGCAGTTCAAAGATCGGAGCTCAACTTCATATAGTTGTATTTTATTTTTTTATTGATTTCATGTTTTGATGGAGGATTTTGAAGTCTGTGTGCAGCCACTGATAAACAGCAATCCAGGGGGTGTTTTCCAACAGGATAACGGCCAACCACATACCACTATTCCAACCCAACACGATCTGCAGATTGTCGACATGTGCCTTTGGCCTCTCGATCACGAGATCTGTCTCCAATGGAGCACATATGGGATATCATCCGAAAACAACCCCAGCATTATGCACAAAGAGCAGTAACCATCCTTGTATTGATGGACCAAATGCACCAGACATAGAACTCCATCCTACAATCCGGCACCTCTACAACCCAATGCTTGCAGCTTTGCATGCTTGAATTGACTATTCTGCCGGCTATTAATGTACTAGAATTTCACATTTGCTATTGCTTATCACGCATTTACATAAACCTATGATCTTGCAGTGTTAATCACTTAAATGAGTTACCTAGACAAATGTATTCCCGGAATTTCATTGCTCTAGAATAATTCTTCTCTAATATTGCGATTTTTTTCCGTCATTGTACATCTAAATCCTACAGCTTCTACGAGTCTTCTTCATGATAAAATTTCAGTATTCAAAGAGGACTTAGGTAAGGATATTTCACAGAACCAAACCTTTACCCAACAGTCCTGGAGGAATGATTTAACACCTTGAAACCGAAAAGCGAAGTGAGAATACATGTTAGTGGAACATATCCGAACCGCCTTTGTCTAGTGGAGAAAAACCTCATCATCGACCGGTAGAAAGTTTGTTAAGTATGCCCGAAATAATACGTCTACAATAACGTTGAAGTATATACTTATAATCAAATAGAAGTAAATGAGAATGAATTTATAGAACCAGTTTTTTGTTCAAAGTATATAAAAACCACGACCTAATGGACAGGAAGAGAAATAACCGTAGGAGTGGAGGTTTCCTAGAGTATTGATAACTACGCTTCTGCTACTTCATTGAAGGTTGCCTGCGAGGTATAACAGTGAGACACAGACCTCAAGGCAAAAACCACCCAAAAACTGATTTATTGATCGAGCAATATAGAGATGCTATTTGAGAGGTGCTAGAAAGACAGGGATACTAACAAATGGACGAGAGAAAAGACAGGTAGAAAAGTGATTGTGACAGATATGAAAACTGGGCGGGATCAGTAGTTATGGAAATGGATGTCGGATCCATTAAGGAGCCCATCTCTGGATTCCAAGACGTAAATAATACTACCGAGGCGCCAATATAGTGTAAGGTAAGTATATTGCCCATCCAAAACGTTTTGGTCGCTTGCTTAATAGGGAGTTCGCCCACCTTCGGAACGCAGTACAGCGTCTATTGTGTGTGGCAGGTGTTCAACAAGTGATTCGTCATCTTCTGGAGTTAAACAGCACCAGACGTGTACGCTCAGGTCACGCTATTCGCATACATTACGTGACGGTGGTGTGTGGGGGTGCAGTTGGCGCTAAAATAGCAGACATAGAGCCTTGTACATTCCATCAGAAAAAACGAAATGTAGAACGTCTTCAACTAAAACCAAAGGAACTGACTACGCTTAGATTATTTTATTACTGCATGCTGAAGGTAGGTAGCGACGCTGTAGTCATAACTGGTTTATCACTGTCTTCCAGAAATAAAGTTTGATTCCCCGTGCACTTAAATAAAGACAACTCCTTGAAGCAAACCCATACCCTCTCAGATGATAAGCGACAATTCCTACAGTCTCTGATTCGAAAATGGAAATGGCGTAACTTTTAATGGTGACTTGAGGCCGAACAGGTTGTTTTGCCAATGTTGGAAAAGATACTTCTTAACATCTGTGTTCCTACATACAGAAGAAGTATTGTCAACATTACCTACGACGTCATCACGCCCCTTCTCTCACCTACCCCTCCCTACCTACCCCTTTCCACCACTCTCTACACTCTCGACTCTCTTCTCCAGCCAATCTTAGCATAGTATTTTTGTGGCCATTGAAATGAAGTACCCAATAATAGCCTGGTGTTTTATCTGGCGTTAAAATTCTTAAGCTAATCACAACATAACAGTGATATTATATAAGTTTCACTTCAATTAAGTAAAAATGGCGCCACGATGAAAGATTTACAGTGTTTCCATATAAAAGAAACATGTAATATTCACTTAAATTGAGTAAAATGGCACTACTGTGCGGCTGATCCGGCGGAGGTTCGAGTCCTCCCTCGGGCATGGGTGTGTGTTTGTCCTTAGGATAATTTAGGTTGAGTAGTGTGTAAGCTTAGGGACTGATGACCTTAGCAGTTAAGTCCCATAAGATTTCACACACATTTGAACATTTTTGAAAATGGCACTACATGGTACACAAAAACACACACACATATACATCACTTTCTATTCAACTTTCTATTCAGCACACACACAACACACACACACACACACACACACACACACACACACACACACACACATAAAACACACTCACACAGACACACAAACTTGCAGCATGTTAAAAAGGTGTTGGCAGTACTACAGCGTTTCCAAACGAAGTTTCCTAAGTTCTAATTGAACTGAATAAACAGGCACCACACAGTACCAAAAAATTTCACACAATATTTCCTCAATTTCCTCATCACCATTGTCATTATAATCAGCAAATTTCATTGCTCTGATCCATACACTTTAAGAAAAGTTTATGTCAAATATTGTACTGCTGCAGTAAATTTTTGCTCTCTCTCTCTCTGTAATGATACTTTAATGTCATCAGCAGTGCAATATATTACGGAGGAAGTAAGAAGGGAAAAATCCGTATAAGAATACTATAGATACAAATTTCATCATTACTTATTCTATCATTTTCATATAAAACGTTAGTTTTTCATACATGCAGTAGAATGACAGTTAACTCTGACCTGAAACACAAATCATTTGTCATCTTTCGGGTCACATAATGGAAACAAGTGAATTTGATAATCATATTAGGCCCTAGTGTCCACGCTTTTGTGAAGATGGAAACTGCCATCAAGATAGAAAAAGCTTTGTTGAATTCTTGTGACTAGAAACTGATAAACTCAATTGCGAAAACCTTACCACAGATCTACCGGAAAACTTAAGTGGATCTGTATTTGGAGTGTGGATAACTTTGACTGTAGTGATTTAAAAAGAAAAGAAAAGCTACTCTACTCCGCTAACTTTCAATCTACATGTAATACGTGATTCTAACGCGTCTTAGCACATTGTACTCAGGTTTGGTTTTGAAGCTGAAAAGGCAGTTATATGAGTTACTCTTAATGCGATTTTCTGAGAATCTCACATAGCCCGGTTGAAGGCACTGGAAATATTAATTACTGTCTCCCAGTTTACAAATCACAATAGATCTATTTTTCAAAGAAAAGCTCAGTTCTTGGAATCATTACCAAATTAAACTACATGAAGCTCTAATGTTACTTACTACGGTCCACAACATTGTCAATGACTTAGCAGTATGTATTTTCGACGGATTCTCAGCATCCACAAAGATTTAGTTACTAATCAAATAATCTTTAAAAGAACTCTAAGTTGTTTATTAGTGCCCAGTTACCAACACGGCTTCGACATATTTTTATTGGTAGAACAAGAATAACAGTTTTAAGTAAAATCTGGCTTCTGCCTGTCTTCAAATGCACCGATGTTGGCTGCATATGTAAGTGACAGGCCGGCAGGTGGGACCGTGCGGTTCTAGGCGCTTCAGTCTGGAACCGCGTGACCGCTAAGGCCGCAGGTTTGAATCCTGCCTCGGGCATGGATGTGTGTGATGCCCTTAAGTTAGTTATGTTTAAGTAGTTCTAAGTTCTAGGGGACTGATGGCCACAGATGTTAAGTCCCATTAGTGCTCAGAGCCATTTGAACCATTTTTTTGTTAAGTGTGGGAAAATATTTCCTGTTTGCAGATATGCTGCACTCTCTCAATGTTCATTTTTGTTTTACTTATTTGTTTTTTTTTTTTTGTGCACTTATGTGCTGTGAAAAAGCAAATTAAAACAAGTATACCCATTCGGAAGGGTGGAAACCCCACTAAGTGGTAAAGCAAGGTAGGGGAACTGGGTGCAAGGTGACGGCGCGTCACGTTTCGTTCCTAAGCGGGCGAACGCCTGCCACGCAGGAAACAAGCCAACTTAGTAGGGTGGAGGTGAAAATGCTGCAAAGATTAACTGGCGAAACATGTGCGATAACGAGAACAGCGCGCAACCTCTGCATTTGCAGTCTGCAAGCACTGACAACAATCAAGGTGCGAGTGAAGAGCATCTCCATATGGATATACTAGGTCCAGCCCTTTATCCAGAGAACCGCCCAAGACATTGTGGGAGGAAAATTTTCCACGGTTAGGTATAGAAAGCACTCGAGATCAATAACATAAGGCGGAACTCGTAGAAAATACTCGACCGTTTGTCGCCCTAACAATCAGATATCTGCAACGGCTACACAGTTGAATCGGTGATGATCACATCGATAGTACGACAGACGGCACCGAAGAGAGAGTACGTCATTTATATGGCATGGAGCCGCTGATAAGTTGGATACTTACTACAGGCGGCATAATACCATATTGATCTGATACGTGTCGGGAAAAAATGTGGTGATGTATGTGCCGCCAAATTACAGTCCACTGCAGCAAAGGGAACTTGCGTTCTATCACTTTACAGACGATACTACGCAGGAAAATGACACAAAAATACTTTTGCATGCGGCTGGCCATTTCTTGGGATATCGGCGCGAGCGTAACTGAGTTCCACAATGAGGGCAGCGATGTATGCCAGTGTGAGCCTGCTGCTAGCGAACGGGAACGGCAGGGAAAGGGACGCCGGCAAAAGGACGACAAGTACATGGTGCGTAATGGAGGTCCCGCCACTGCATCATTGTATACACATCGTGGCCATGTAAAGTACCGCCGTATAGTCTCGTACGACCGAGCCCTGCTACACGCGGGGGCGAGTAGGTGTGTCACAGCGTACTTTGAAGATGGACCCAGCCGTCAGAAAATTTCCGAATGCCGCTTGAGTACAGCGTCCTATCGTAATTGGCATCGGTAGAACCTGCACAGTATGAACCATTCTGGATGCCAGACAGGCGTTCAGGTAGCCAACAGGCTGCAGAGGATCGAGGCGGCGGAGGGAGTTGTGAGTGGTGTCATGGAGTAATTCTCAAAACTTGACGAAAGTCGCCCGCCTCTATACGGAGCGTTGAAGAGATAAAAGTGGTCCCATGACAGCGGAGAAGTGGGACAAGTGGCAGGGGCGCCAGCTCTTCTAGGGGTAGTTCGCGACCAGTGGACACCGTCTGGACTTGCGCACATTCGTCACACTTCTGACTGCCCTCCTATGAGCAATAATGGTGTCGAGGGTCTGTGCGACCTCCTCTCAAGAATGAATCAGCAGAAGGAAGTCATCTGCGCATGCCCATCGGAAGGTGTAAGGGCGTAAGGGCAGTCCAGACAGCTGTGCCGTCTGCAGACCTGTTAGCAGCTCCAGCGTCACGGCATAGCTTCTTGCGTCCTGAAGACACATACAATCTCCTATTTTAATGAAAGTATATTTCAGGGCCCCTACATGAATAAATTAGGATGAAATAACTTTTTTATTTTTATTTTTAGTAAAATTTTACAGATGGTCTCATGTCTGTTACCTCAGCCCTCAGCTATTATACAATGCACATGAAAGGAGAAAACTGCATTATGTTCTCACTACGCAGATTTAAGCTTCAACTTCAACTGATGCTCTTCTTTGATTGCATACTGTGAGACTTCAGAAAACAGTTGCGTCCGCTTGTGCTGCAATATATACCTCGAATTCTGTACAACAAATGAAGGTGAGATCCTTACATCCCGGGAATCTACATTTGGATTTGCATTTATGGTGAGATTTTTCTCATTTCTGGCAAGTGTAAAGCATTTGATGACCTAGAGTGAACTGGGGCATCGCCTGAAGTGCTCTCGTACGTTTGGACTCTTGCTGTCCATCATCCCCTTCTAAGCTGCCCTCATTTTGTTCAGCAGGCCTCTTCTAGTAGTCCACATTTTGAGCAATACCAAATTTAGATGTGAAATACTGCATCATATCCTTTCTTGACCATTTGTTTTGGATAGCATCCTGTCTGCTTTTTAGTCACGCAGCAGTTATAGCAAAGTCCACAGAATGATGTGTTATTCCTACTGCCCATTTTTTTGTTTTCTCTTTCATTGCATACTTCTTTCTAACCCTGTCAAATAGATCTTATCCGTACATAAGATTATTGTATTGGGTAATAGCGTTTGGTCTAGGAATCCTCACATTTCTTGCATCCTTCTTTGACCAACGCAGAATCTACAGTTCAGGTTCAACACCAAAGGCAGGTGAAGCAACGATAATTAGTTTGTTGTCACACTATTTGATGATAGACATGTTGTCATCATTCCTTACGCCTGGTCAGAAGAACTCCTGCCTTCCTTTCTCGTATCAGGGTCTCTTTTGAAAAAAATGGTTCAAATGCCTCTGAGCACTTTGGGACCTAACATCTGAGGTCATCAATCCCCTAGAACTTAGAACTACTTAAACCTAACTAACCTAAGGACATCACACACATCCATGCCCGAGGCAGGATTCGAACCTGCGACCATACCGGTCACGCGGTTCCAGACTGAAGCGCCTAGAACCGGCTTTTTTTAACTGAACAGAATTGGGCAGACAGTTTGTCATTGTTGTCACTGTGAGGGAAACAGAACTGCAAATCAAATGAGAGTCTAATAGAGGGATAGACTTGATGTACCGATCTGAGTATAACTATAACCCTGGTGGCAAGGAGTCTGATAAGAACAGAACAGTTCGCCCTCCTACTTCCAGGTTCTCTGCAGTAGGAAATTTTTCAGAAGTTATTTTCTTTCCTTTCTCGTGACAGAGCGTGAAATCAAGTGGTAAGGCATAGCGTACAGCCATTACAATTTTTTTAACACAGATACTATGAGATACACCCCTTAAATACTGACGGGTCTTGAACGGAATCATCTGTTCATCTAACGTCACATATATTGGCCGGGGATGACACAGACAAGTATTCTTCACACTTCACACTATCAATCAGGGGACGTACTTTCCAGTAACTATCTTTGTATTTCACTTCAACTGCGATGGCATTATCATTCATCAATATTAAATGGCTTCTTAGCAGATAATAACAGCGATTCCTGGTAATGTTCTTTGCTATTACAGGATAGCGGCTTTGACGTTCCCAGCGCATGCTCATACTCGGGAAACCCAACAATGCAGCAACAATACTAACTCCACAAAATTTCTGCAGATCCACATCGCTCCAGTTCAGAGACTTTCCAGTAATTGGAATATGGCGCACATTCATCTTGTACACCATCTCAGCGAACAATAAAAAATATGGAATATACTGGCGAAAGTAGTGAAATGGTACCTACACTTCAGGAATACTAACAGACGGAGTATCAGGCAGAGTTACTCGGAAACTAGAAATGAGACAAAAACAGTGTGAAATTAAGATAGACTCATATTACACACATTTTTATACATCCATTATGAATTTGGGAATTAACCGTAATTCTAATCCACATACTCAGATTTGTGTCAACGTCCTACGCTTCGACATGTTAATCACCAGGAGGAATGGAATCATTTTCAGATTCCGATGGTATCTCGTACTCTGGGGGAGTTGCAGCCTGGACAGTTAAATCAGCATCGTCTTCAACTTCAGATCATTCTGCATCCGAGATGTTTGGATCAGTCACTTGTAAGAGCTCTTCTTCATTTCGGACAATCCTGCAGATAGTTAAAGAATGAATGTAACAAAACGTAAACAAAAAAGATGGATTTAAAATTTTAATGTGAAATTCATGATATTTAAGCTTAAGTAGTCCAGTGTGCACTTAAAAGTTGATATATGTAACAAACGTAATTGCAGTAATAGAGTTCTGGCGTAGATAGGTGATACCATATAGAAAACTGTTCGTTAGTAACAGTTATATCACTTTCAATCACTGGATTCTGCAACATGTTAGTTCGAAGACATTTTAAAAACCAGATATAAAAACATCCGAAACAATAACAGTTGAGAAAGCTGTGTAACTTACTTTTGTTGCTCCACACGTCGTTGGAGCACAAAATCCGCAACTACCAGCACAACTCGCCAGCGTCAACGCACGACGAAATAAAAAATTAGAAGGTATCATATATGATACCATATGTCGCAGGAGGATAAAGGTACATGCACAGGGGGCAGACTAGGCGGACTGATCGTTGGATCGGTATCGGACCCACCCCACCACACGCCCGTTGACCTGGACCAACGAACGCGCGATGAAGAAGAGCCGCCAAAGGACCCTGATGAACCAGGAAATAGACTATAGACGTAAATGGCGCACCCTGTCAAACACGCTGTCTAAATCTACGGCTCCTATCGCCGCACGAAGTCTGCACACCTCTGCCAGCAAAATTACGTCACGCAAATTCCAGTGGCTGTGTGGACGTTAACTGTGCACCTGGCGTAGTTTGCTCTGCGGAGAGGACACGTAGTAAGTGGGGTCTGCAGCGTGCCTTCAACATACGCGCAAAAATATTACAATAAGTATTTAATAGTGTGATAGTGTAAGTAGGCTGTTTAGGTTTTTTTATTGATAACGCCACGTAGCGCTCTGTATGAAAATCACTGGCTGTGCTGTGTGCAGTCTGTGGCTTGTTTGCATTGTTGTTTGCTGATGTAGTGTTGGGCAGCTGGATGTGAACAGCGTGTAGCGTTGCGCAGTAGGATGTGAGCCGCCAGCAGTGGTGTATGTGGGGTGAGAGATGGAGTTTTGAGAGTGGATGATCTGGACGTGTGTGCATCAGAGACAGTAAATTTGTAAGACTGGATGTCATGAACTGAAATATATATTATGACTTTTGTACACTATTAAGGTAAATACATTGTTTGTTCACTATCAAAATCTTTCATTTGCTAACTGTACCTGTCAGTAGTTAGCGCCTTCAGTAGCTACACTCCTGGAAATTGAAATAAGAACACCGTGAATTCATTGTGCCAGGAAGGGGAAACTTTATTGACACATTCCTGGGGTCAGATGCATCACATGATCACACTGACAGAACCACAGGCACATAGACACAGGCAACAGAGCATGCACAATGTCGGCACTAGTACAGTGTATATCCACCTTTCGCAGCAATGCAGGCAGCTATTCTCCCATGGAGACGATCGTAGAGATGCTGGATGTAGTCCTGTGGAACGGCTTGCCATGCCATTTCCACCTGGCGCCTCAGTTGGACCAGCGTTCGTGCTGGACGTGCAGACCGCGTGAGACGACGCTTCATCCAGTCCCAAACATGCTCAATGGGGGACAGATCCGGAGATCTTGCTGGCCAGGGTAGTTGACTTACACCTTCTAGAGCACGTTGGGTGGCACGGGATACATGCGGACGTGCATTGTCCTGTCGGAACAGCAAGTTCCCTTGCCGGTCTAGGAATGGTAGAACGATGGGTTCGATGACGGTTTGGATGTACCGTGCACTATTCAGTGTCCCCTCGACGATCACCAGTGGTGTACGGCCAGTGTAGGAGATCGCTCCCCACACCATGATGCCGGGTGTTGGCCCTGTGTGCCTCGGTCGTATGCAGTCCTGATTGTGGCGCTCACCTGCACGGCGCCAAACACGCATACGACCATCATTGGCACCAAGGCTGAAGCGACTCTCATCGCTGAAGACGACACGTCTCCATTCGTCCCTCCATTCACGCCTGTCGCGACACCACTGGAGGCGGGCTGCACGATGTTGGGGCGTGAGCGGAAGACGGCCTAACGGTGTGCGGGACCGTAGCCCAGCTTCATGGAGACGGTTGCGAATGGTCCTCGCCGATACCCCAGGAGCAACAGTGTCCCTAATTTGCTGGGAAGTGGCGGTGCGGTCCCCTACGGCACTGCGTAGGATCCTACGGTCTTGGCGTGCATCCGTGCGTCGCTGCGGTCCGGTCCCAGGTCGACGGGCACGTGCACCTTCCGCCGACCGCTGGCGACAACATCGATGTACTGTGGAGACCTCACGCCCCACGTGTTGAGCAATTCGGCGGTACGTCCACCCGGCCTCCCGCATGCCCACTATACGCCCTCGCTCAAAGTCCGTCAACTGCACATACGGTTCACGTCCACGCTGTCGCGGCGTGCTACCAGTGTTAAAGACTGCGATGGAGCTCCGTATGCCACGGCAATCTGGCTGACACTGACGGCGGCGGTGCACAAATGCTGCGCAGCTAGCGCCATTCGACGGCCAACACCGCGGTTCCTGGTGTGTCCGCTGTGCCGTGCGTGTGATCATTGCTTGTACAGCCCTCTCGCAGTGTCCGGAGCAAGTATGGTGGGTCTGACACACCGGTGTCAATGTGTTCTTTTTTCCATTTCCAGGAGTGTAGAATCTTTTATTTAGCTGCCAGTATTGGCGCTCGCTGTATTGCAGTAGTTCGAGTAACGAAAATTTTTGTGAGGTAAGTGATTCATGAAAGGTATAGGTTACTGTTAGTCAGGGAAATTCTTTTGTAGGGTTTATTAAAAGTCAGACACCGTTGCGCTAAAAGTATTGTGTGTCAGTTTAGTAATGATCAGAATAAGTAAACAGAGTAATGTCTGTGTACGTTCAGTTTTGCTCAGCTGTTTGAAAAGCAAATAACGTAAGAGGTTTTCCAGCACAGCAATTCATAAATTTTTCTAAGGGGACGTTTCAATAGGGCAGTAATGGGTCGTAGTAATTCCAAGAGGGAACAATAATGCCCGCGACAAAAGCTTGCGGAGGCGCAGCTGCAGACTCGATCAGTTCATTATACACCTCCGTTCATCATGTAGACATGAGACCAAAACACGTACAATAAAATTCAGTACGAGGTCCGTCAGTGTCTGGCGATATATACATCATGTCCGAAACAACAGATACCGTCTTCATATATATATATATATATATATATATATATATATATATATATATATATATATATATATAGTTAAGACTCACCGGCCATTGACCATCTTCTTCTGCGCGGATGCACAAACAGTGCCCGAACTCTTACGCTATTCCGCCGTAAAGTCGCGAGTAATGAGCATAATGGGCAGGGGCACTATGAATATAGTGCCGGACAGTAAGTTCCGAATGTGGGTCTCACGGGGGTCGTGCCAGAGATAAGTCCCTGCAGTCGCACTATCTTCAGTGTCCTCGGTGGCTCAGATGGATGGAGCGTCTGCCATGGAATCAGAAGATCCCAGGTTCGAATCCCGGTCGGGGCACAAATTTTCGACTGTCCTCGTTGACTTATATCAACGCCTATATGAAGCTAGGGGTGTTCATTTCACTGTAATGCATGGCGACTTGCGCAGCGCACCTCTCATGAAAGCGGTAGTGATCTCCACGGAGGTTTCCTTAATGCAGCCCACTCCTCAACAGTGAACGTCCACTGCGATAGGATCGAAGACCAGGGTGGCCCCATCATCGGCACGGTAGACTCGGCGATAATGTTCGACAAAGCTATCGACTATGTCCGATTGGCAGGTGACGCGTTGCGCTCGGCGATATACGAGTTCTTTGACTAAGTTTTGCTTGCGGTGTCTGCGGTAGTGCACAATATAATGCATGGTGAAATTCTCCCGCCTCACCATATTATGTATGTGGGCCTCCACCACAGCCCCCTGTACTTTCCGGCAAGTAATGGCTAGTAGTTTCGCCTTAATCATGCTGCGTTCAGTTTGCACTGCCGGAGAAGGTGTTGGCTGTCAAGGTCGCCGAGGGCGCTGAAGTAGAAGTCGGTAGTGTGCCTGTGCCAAGCGACCACTTCCCTGCTGTAAGTGATGAATGTTCAATGGCCCATCGGTTTGTCACATTCCTGCCACCAGTCCATTACTGATGCATAGGATCGGGGACGGTGTTAGCGCCTTTTACACGTATGAGAGATATACTGGCAACAATACGGATCCTGTAGATAGTGAATGTTGAATTTCCACGGTGCGCAACTCCTCCGAACCTCCTGTCGGGTAAGGAGCAGTGTACACATTTACGTGCAGTCGTCAGGAACACCAAAGGCCGCGCTCTACATTGAGCATCGCATCAACCAGACCACGGGAGACATAAATGTGGTCTAACCGAATTGGCCTAATGGTTCTTGAGAAACGTGAATCCAGGATCATCTGAGCGCCGTACCGCCCAGGTATTCCGTAGATCTGGATCGTGAACAATGAGACGCAGCTCCTGACAAGTCCAGGTATTGATCTTTCCGACCGAGTACGCTGTTAAAGTTCCTTCAAAAGAGAAGATGTTCTTGTCGACATAAGAACAGTGGGGAAATTTCTTTCGCATAAAATTGTGCCGTTTCAAGCCGACACCTAGTACCAGAAGGTGCATACACATTAATGACCCGTATGGAAAGAATCGTAAACGCTATAGCCCTGACAAACGGGAGATACATGTTGTCGCGAATTAGGATGCCTTCGCGTAACTACACCGCCAGTCCACAGCCGAGCTGAAGGCCACGATAGGCATAGAAGTCGTATCCTGCTATCCGTGGAAGCGCTGCTAAATGCACCCCCCGTGACAGTGCAATGTCTCGTTCCGAAACCCATTTTCATTTCTTTCAGGAGGCGGATCTTGATGGGTGCGCGGACGTCGTTGACATTCAGTGTCGCGATACGATGTCCTTGAAAATACGTCCTACCAGTGTGGGGGGCTGCAGGTTGCTGCTGTGACGAGGTAGAGGGACCCGGCAGCAGGCGCTGCCGGCGTCCGTGGAAGGGAGCAAAAGCTGACATCAGCACGTCTGACCAAACCTTGGAGATAGCTGTACGGGATATGTTGTTTCTTCAAAATCCACGCTCCACGCCGACGGTGACTCCGTCGCCGTGGTATCCATTTGTTCAGCTCCTGCTGACAAGGTCACATCGGCAGATAGCGTTCCTTTTTCTACATCTACATCTACAGCTAAATAGATACTCCGCAAGCCAACGTACGGTGCTTGGCAGAGAGTACCCTATTCTACTACTTTTCATTTCTTTTCCTTTTCCATTCGCAAATAGAGCGATGGAAAAACGACTGTCTGTATGAGCCCTAATTTCTCGTACCTTACGTTCGTGGTCCTTTCGCGCAATACGTGCTGGCGGCAGTAGAATAGTTCGGCAGTCAGCTTCAAATGCCGGTTATCTAAATTGTCTCCATAGTGTTTCTGGAAAAGAACGTCACCTTCCCTCCGGCAATTTTCATTTCAGTTCCCAGAGCATCTCCGCAACACTCATGTATCGTTCGAACCTAACGGCAACAAATAAAGCTGCCCACCTCTGATCTGGTTCTTGTCTTGCTTCAATTCTATCTGTTACGGATCCCAAACACTCCAGCAGTACTCAAGACTAGATCGCCCCAGCGTCCTAAATGCGGTCTCCACTACAGGTGAACCACTCTTTCCTAAGTTCTCCCAATAAATCGAGGTCGACCATTAGCCCTCTCTACCGCAGTTTTCACACGCTCGTTCCATCTGATATCGCTTTGCAGCGTTATGCTCAGATATTTAAACGACTTGAATGTTTCAAGCAGGACACTAGTAATACTGTATCCTAACATTACAGGTTTGTTCTTCCTATTAATCAACATTAACTTGCTTTTTTTCACATTTAGAGCCAGCTGCCTTTCAACACCAACTGGAATTTTTTCTGAGCAAATGGCTCTGAGCACTATGGGACTTAACATCTAGGGTCATCAGTGAATTTTTTCTCTAAGTCGTCTTGCATCCTCCTATAGTCAGTTAAATTCAACACCTTACCGTACCCCATGGCGTCATCAGCGAATAATCGCTGATGGCTGCCCACCCTACCTACCAAATCATTTATGTATGTAGAGAACAACTGCCATCCTATCACACTTCCCTGGGGCACTGCTGACGGTGCCCTCATCTCTGATGAACACTTGCCGTAGAGGGTTTTATTATTTAAGAGGTCTTCTAGCCACTCACATATCTGTGAACTTATTCCATATGCTCGTACCTTCGTTAACAGCCAACAGTGCGGTACAGTGTCAAATGTTTTCGCGAAATCTAGAAATATGGTATGTGCCTGTTACCTTTCTCCATAATTCTCAGTGACTCATGTGAGAACAGGGAAAGCTGAGTATCGCACGAGCGATGCTTTCTAAGACCATGCTGATTCGTGAACATAAGCTTACCAGTGTGAACAAAATTTTTTATATGCGAACTGAGAATATTCTCAAGTGTTCTGCAGCCAACAGAAGTCAGAGATATTGGTCTGTTATTTTGCGGGTCCATTCTTTTTCCTTTCCTGTACACGGGAGTCACCTGCGTTTTCTCCAGTCGCTGGTTCCTTTGTGCTGCGTGAGAGATTCACGATAAATGAAGCCAGGTAAGGGCGAAATGTCGTAGAGTACTCTTCGTAAAAGGGAACTGACGGAGATTCCATCCGGACCTGGTGGTTTATTTGCTTTCAAATCTTTCGGTTGTTTCTCTGCCTATTACTATATCGTCCATACGGAAGCCTGTTCGTAGGTCAAATGACAGTATGTTTGCACGATTCTCCTGTGTGAACGATTATTTGAACGTGAAATTTAAAACTTCGGAGGCAGGAACACTCCGTTTCGTCGATGCGAGAGCCACCGACAGCCGCCGTTCCGCAATCCGCCCTGCGGGTTGGTGTCGAGGTCCGGTGCGCCGGCCAGCCTGTGGATGGTTTTTCAGGCGGTTTTCCATCTAGTTCGACGAACGCGGGCTGGTTCCCCTTATTCCACCTCAGTTACACTGTGTCAGCGAATGCTGCGCAAATACCGTTTCCAAGTGCGCGTACACCATAATTATTCCACCACGCAAACATTTGGGGTTACACTCGGCTGGTATGAGACGTTCCTGGTCGGGGAGGTGTGGGGGGGGGGGGGGGGCGGGGGTTCCACTGGCGGCCGAACCAAACAATAATCCTGGGTTCGGTATGGGGCTGCGGTGGGGAGGGTGGACTGGTGTGGCTTGTTTCAAGGTACTGAACCACTGAGGACGACGGCGGGACGAAGCCTCTCCGTTGTGTCTAGGTCCACAATTTAGTACATACATACATCTACTACCGTGGTTATTACAAATACTTCTGCTTAACTTTACGATACACTTGTGATTCGACCTCTTAGCCTCCGTGGCTAATCGCAGACAGATGCTTGTTCCTATCCAAGAGGCGGGTCGCTACCATCTGACAGTAAAGCTAGTGCCACCTAGTGCCACTACTCTGTAGATCCCTTCCCCTTCCCCCCATAAAGTCTTATCAACAGTCAGTGAATGACAACAGTTACAACTGACAAAAAATTTACTGTCTAACATTCTGTTTGCGCTACTGTACTACAGCACAACTACAAAATATTTCTTAACGCCTGATACGAGGCAACCATCAACACAGCTATTCCCACGACACCCCACCCTCCTCCCCCCACCACTAGCGTAGTGAAGTGAAGCCTGCCAAGCACCACACTCCAGCGTCCACCTCGGTCCATCAACATTTGGTAAATCAGCAACCATTCCCTTCGGCGGCCCAACCCATGGGCGCCTTCCCGAAGAATGTTCTTGCTAACATCTGTTCTAACTTTGTCTCAGTTAACTGTTTTTTCCTACTTACTAAGTCGCACGGCTTCTGCCACTGTCTTACGTTGGCTTCTATTGTTTACCGTAATACACGGTAGGAGGTTCTCCTAAACACTATTTGCCAGCTTAGAGTAAATACGATGTAAGTCACCATCGTAAAACTATGTTTCAATTGCTGGATTGTTAACTGTTGCCTCTCTATCAAGGCAACCCATGCCTGTGATGAGTACTAAGACAATATATGTCCAGGCGTTCCCTTGCGGCGGCACAGTCACACTCCGGTGACAGTCGTTTAGCTATCCCATGAAAATACATCGGATGGGGGCCACGGCCAGTACGAGAATGTATTATTCCTTCAGAATCGCTGTCTGTCTGCCGCTGGGCAGGAATACATAACGCTCCTATCGGTTACCGATTCCTCCCACTGAGTTTCCAACATTCCAAGTACTTTTATTCTTTATGTCTTTCACCGAAGCCAGGGGAACACCCTTTCATAAATGCACTTTATTGCAGTCTTGCTTTGGTTATTGTTATTGATGTGGTCTGCGGTCCAGAGACTGATTTGATGCAGCTCTCCACCCTACTCTATCGTGTGCAAGCTTTTTCATCTCCCAGTACCTACTGCAAACTACATCCTGAATCTGTTTAGTGTATTCATCTCTTTGTCTCCCTCTACTATTTTTACCCTCCACACTGCCCTCCAGTAATAAACTGGTGGTCCCTTGATGCCTCAGGATATGTCCTACCAACCGATCCCTTCTTCTAGTCAAGTTGTGCCACAAATTTCTCTTCTCCCTAATTCTATTCAATACCTCCTCATTGGTTATGTAATCTACCCATCTAATTTTCAGCATTCTTCTGTAGCACCAAATTTAGAAAGCTTCTATTCTCTTCTTGTCCAAACTATTTATCGTCCACGTTTCACTTCCATACATGGCTACACTCCATACAAATACTTTCAGAAACGACTTCCTGACACTTAAATCTATACTCGATGTTAACAAATTTCTCTTCTTCAGAAACGCTTTTCTTGCTATTGCCAGTCTACATTTTATATACTCTCTACTTCGACCATCATCAGTTGTTCTGCTCACCAATTAGCAAAACTCATTTACTACTTTAAGCGTCTCATTTCCTAATCTAATTCCCTCAGCATCACCCGATTCAATTCGACTACATTGCATTATCCTCGTTTTGCTTTTGTTGATGTTCATCTTATATCCTCCTTTCAAGACATTGTCCATTCCGTTCAACTGCTCTTCCAGGTCCTTTGCTGTCCCTGACAGAATTACAGTGTCATTGGCGAACCTCAAAGTTTTTATTTCTTCCACATGGCTTTTAATTCCTATTCCGAATTTTTCTTTTGTTTCCTTTACTGCTTGCACAATATACAGATTGCTTAACATCTGGGATAGGCTACAACCCTGTCTCACTCCCTTCCCAACCACTGCTTCTCTTTCAAGCCCCTCGACTCTTATAACTGCCATCTGATTTCTGTACAAATTGTAAATAGCCTTTCGCTCCCTTTATTTTACCCCTGCCATCTTCAGAATTTGAAACCATTACATAATAGCTTGCTGCCTTATTATTAAATCCAAATGACATAAACCCATTATTGCCAGTACGGCATTTGTAGACTCGTACTAAAAGGCTACAACACAACGATACTATACATATCTTTGAATTGTTGTTATTGACATAGCCGGCAGCACGTGAGTGAGCATTCGGCTCACAGACTGGAGCCGTACCCCACAATCGGTACTAGCAGGCTGTTATGACATATCTTTATTGATTTGTTAGGAAACTGAAACCTCCACTGTTCGTCGGGACAACCAGAGCGTCGACCAAGGAGTCACGTTCGACATAGCGTCGGCCACGGACGCAGCCGCAGCAACCAACAGAACTGACGACATACCGTAAGTCACATGGTCAGTCACGTCGTCCAAAAGCGGTTCGGAAAAGATCGGAACACTATCCATCAGCTGTTCACGTGATTCCGAAAGCCGCCGAGCGGAAGTACCGTAGACGACCAAGGAAACACCACTCCTCCAGTTGGTAGCTGCGTTATCCGTCGCTGCAGACATTCAGATCTGATGTGGCCCTATTTTACACACCCAGATCAAGTAGGCAACTGTCCGTCGTTAATGATTAAGGCCTGACATCCGCTGACTGTCATATAAGACGGAACCTGGCTGTGTAGATCAATTGTCATATGACGCACCCCGTTAAGTGGGCCCAGCGTTCTGCCTTATGATCATGAACAGCGCCGTAGGGCCGGAAAGCCTCTATGCCGTCCTCTGCAAGTACTGCAAACGGCAGTTCGAACAGGCGAGTAGTTCTAATGCCTAGTTACGCATATTCGACTTTGTCCACGCCGAAGTTACCGTCAGCGCGACGGAAACGGACTCCCTGTTTGGTAGCGTTTAAAACACGCTCGCACATGGCGTCTTTGATCATTTAACGTAAACGGTGTTACAAAGAATCGAGAGGCGGATACCCACAAGTTACGATGGTGGGATCTTTGTCTCCTCACGAAGGAAATTTTCCACATCTGAGGCTTTAGGTCATGCATATTCCGGACTAAAGTTGAAGTGTAATGTTGATTAACTGAATTTATTTTCAGTGATTTCTGTGTTCGAAGCCCGCGCGCCTAAGTCGTAATGTAAACAAACACGAACTCACACGCTCCGCAGGCGGAATTGGCACGTTCTCTCCGGGCGGCAGCTAATGCCAAACTGCCAATCTGGCTATCCATGCGCGAGTCACGGCTAGATACAATCTACCATGTCGTTCGGGCATCACTATTTGCACTCGTAAACATTGTGTAATTCATGTACAGTGGGGAGGCTTGTTAATTGAAACTTAGTGCACGGTATCGGTAGATGAATACGTTAGTACAGTGGCTGTGTTTTTAAGAAGTACAATACAGAGTTTCTTCGGACTTGCATGCAAGCAGAGCGCTTGACGAGACGGATTTGAAACCCGGTCCAGCACAAATTTCCAGTGTCGTCATTCGATTATACATGTGAAGGTTGTCCGTATTCTCAGAAGCGAATACATTTTGCATATTTCATGACTGCTGTAATCGTGCAGTGTCTGTACATTGAATCGTACTTCTTGACAAGACAGGCACTGCAATATCGTGATTTGACTTTTCTTTACGATATTTTTCATGGTCTTTTGACTTTTGAACAAAAAAAAAAGAAAAAAGGAAAAAGAGCAGATGAGGGAAACCACATCCGTGTCTCAATCCAGTTCTCTCTCAAAATATTCAGAAATTTCACCTTCCCGTTTCAAAAAATGGTTCAAACGGCTCTGAGCACTATGGGACTCAACATCTTAGGTCATAAGTCCCCTAGAACTTAGATCTACTTAAACCTAACTAACCTAAGGACATCACACACACCTATGCCCGGGGCAGGATTCGAACCTGCGACCGTAGCAGTCCAGCGGTTCCGGACTGCAGCGGCAGAACCGCACGGCCACCGCGGCCGGCAGCCTTCCCGTTTCACTTTAGACTGAGTTTTTGTTAGCGTTTGCTTTATTAAAGCGTTAGCTTTGATGTCTAAACCAATTACTTTGCGAATATGAAACAATGACTAGCTGTCGATTGAGTCATAAACTTTCCTGAAGACAACAAAGGTGATTACGAAATTTTTTGGCCTTCTGTTGAGATATATTACTATTAACTTTATGTTAAAAACCAGTTCTGAAAATGAGGGATTCTCTCTAAAGCGACATTGATGTTCGTCAGTCCGAGGGACAAGTTGTTATTTTTAACTCATGAGTTACTTCACCTGGGTATCCGCCACTCAGTTCTCTGTAACACTTACGTTAAAATGACCAATGACGCAGCGTGCGAGAGAATTTTAAACGCGGCCAAACACAGAGACGTAACTCGTGATTTTACTAGAATATAACATCAAAAATTTTATGCATTTTAAAGCGTGATGTAAATTCAAAATCTCTTGCACTGGTCAAGCAACAGAATTGTGCTGGCGCAGTCAACACAGAAGGAATGACGTATTCATTACCGGAGATTTACGTGAACTACTTACACATCATGCTGCTAAGAGCTGTGAGTGTCCTGTGTTTCTTGGCCCTTCTTTGAACTTTTTCGATGTTCTCCGTCGATCCTCTCTTATGCGAATCCCACACCGCACAGAAATACTGAAACAGAGGACGTTCAAGTGTACTGTAAGCAGTCTCTTTAGTGAACATGTTACTTTTTCTAAGTGTTCTACAAATAAATTCCTGTCTTTGGTTTGCTTTCCTCACAACATTATCTATGTGATCCTTCAAACTGAAGTTATTCGTCATTGTAATGCCTAAGTGTTTAATTGAATTTACAGCCTTTATATTTGTGTAGCGGAGATATAGTGGTTACCTTTTAGTACTGGTGTGAATGACTTCTTGGTGTTTGTTATTTAGAGACAGTTAACTATTTTCGTACCATAGAGATAGCTTGTCAGAACCGTTTTCCAAATTGTTCTGATCATCTGATTACTTTATAGGGCGGTAAGTGACAGAATCGTCTGCAAACAATCTAAGAGGGCTGCTCATATTGTCTCCTGAATCATTTATATAGCCCACGAACAGCAGAGGGCGTACAACACTTCCTTGTGGAACTCCAGATGTTACTTCTGCTTTAGTCAACGACTTCCCATCAGTTATTACGAACTGTGACCTTTCGGACAGGAAATGGCGAATCCAGTCGCTCTTCTGAGGTAATACTCCATATGCAAGCAATCTGACTAGAATTCGCTTCTGAGGAACGGTGTTGAAAGCCTACTGGAAATTTAAAAATATGGAATCAATTTCACATCCCCTCTCAATAGCACTCATTACTTCGTGAAAATAAAGAGGCAGTTGTGTTGCACAAAAGCGATATTTTCTGAATGCGTGTTCGATGTTTTTCAATAAATCTTTTTCAAATGGCTCTGAGCACTATGGGACTTAACATCTTAGGTCATTGGTCACCTAGAACTAAGAACTACTTAAACCTAACTAACCTAAGGACATCACACACATCCATGCCCGAGGCAGGATTCTAACCTGCGGTCGTAGCGGTCGCGCGGTTCCAGACTGTAGCGCCTAGAACCGCTCGGCTACCCCGGCCACCAATAAACCGTTTTCTTCAAGATAACACATAATGTTGTAACATATTATATACTCCAAAATCCTACTAAAAATCGACGTTAGCGATATGGGTCTGTAATTTAGGGCGCTACTATTTTTTTCCTTTGATGTTGGTGTGACTTGTGCCACTTTGCAGTCTTTAGGCACGGATCTTTCGACGAGCTAGCGGTTGTATACGCTTTTTAAATGTGGATCTATTGTATCAGCAAACCACCAATATTGCTCTCATTCTCAAATATTGTATAAATAAATTTCGGGTATTCGGGTGTCGTGTGCTTCATTTCTTTCGCCTTCTCTCCTCCACACCTTTGACTAGTATGTAGTTCGTACCTCATTGCGATTATTTCCAGACAGTAAGTGATAAATGTTACAAATATGGTTGAAATCGGTCCAGTAATTCAGGTGGACACGTTGGTCACAGATCCATTTTTATTATAGGTATGGTTTAAAGAGTGACAAAATGAGATGTCACACTAACATGGGCCCAATTCACACTGAGAAAATGACAGTCCACCTCGGGCTATCTGACCCTGTAGGAGGGAACTATATAGTCTGCTTCCTCACACATACAACGTACCACACGAGACTTTTTATATAGAAAAAGCTTTATAAAAATGAAGCTTATGGTGGATAACAACGATAAGGCAGCACGACGATAAGTGACTTGCATCCCGGTAAAATTTATAATGGCATGCAAAACGCGAAATCCCCATTTCACTAAACTGAACAGCAGATTCTGAACTAAACAGTAACTAAACGTCCTAAGTGTTTCTTCTTTAATCATCCATTAACACTATCATCCCATTACTCATCAGGAACTGATGTCAACGATGATTGTGTAAACACACTGTCAGCGCGTTCTGAGGGCTGCTTGCTCACAGCGGCTTCGACCGACTCCTGCCTAGTATCCAGTAGCACTGCTACCTTCGGTGCCGTGTGTGACACTCGATACGCTTGTGTGGGACGCACATGTCCCACCCTCGCCGCTTCCGCGACTCTCTCTCTCTTTGGAACATCTTACGCTTGCTCTCTGTGCCCTACATAGTCACATAGTCAGCGTTCGTAGCCACATACGCTGCTGCCACCCCCCGCCCCCCTCCCCCGTTCACCCTCCAGCCATAACCTCTAAGATTTTGATCCTACTGACAGAAGGTATCAACAGTACCGGCCCGCACTGTGAGTGACGTTTTAATTTCCAAACCTCCCGTCGACGATTAATTTTGCCGTAGCTGAAAAGGACGCGTTCCGTTTTGTCCATTCCCGTGTATGATTTGCGGATTGGAAAATGATATTCAGTTAATCATCACAGTTGTGTAACATTTAAATTCTTCAAAATACCCTAAAGAACCAGAGAAACTGGTACACTGCCTAAGAAGTGCCGCAGCACTACGTGGCATGGACTCTACTAGTGTCTGAAGTAGTGCTGGAAGCGAACTGACATCCGCAGGGCTGTCCATAAGTCCGAAAGGGTATGATGGGGAGGCGATCTCTTCTGAACAGCACGTTTCAAGGCACCGCAGCTATGCTCAAAAAAGTTCATGTCTGAGGAGTTTGGTGACTGAATTCAGAAGAGTGTCTCTGGAACCATTCTGTAGCAATTCTGGACGTGTGGCGTGTCGCATTGTCCTGCAAGAATTTCCCAAGTCAATCGGAACGCGCAGTGGACATGAATGGATGCAGGTGATCAGACAGGTTGCTTACGTACATGTCACCTGTCAACTGCACACGCCCCACACCAATACAGAGCCTCCGGCAGCTTGAACAGTCCCCTGCTGACATGCAGGGTCCTTGGATTCGTGAGGTTGTCTCCATACCCATACACGTACATCCGCTGTACACAATTAGAAACGAAACTCGTCCGACCAGGCAACATGTTTCCAGTCATCAACAGTCCTATGTCGATGTTGACGGGCCCAGGAGAGGCGTAACGCTTTGTGTCGTGCGGTCATCAAGGGACACGAGTGGGCCTTCGGCATAGAAAGCCCATATCGATGATGTTTCGATGAATGGTTCGCACGCTGACACTTGTTGATGGCCCAGCATTGAAATCTGCATCAATTTTCGGAAGGATTGCACTTCTGTCACGTTGAACGATTCTCTTCCCTCGACGTTGGTCCGTTCTTGCAGGACCGTGGCGATGTCGAAGATTTGATGTTTTACCGGATTCTTGATATTTACAGTACACTTGTGAAATGGTCGTACGGGAAAATCCCCACTTTATCGCTACCTCAGAGATGCTGCGTCCCATCGCTCGTGCGGCGACTCTAACACAACGTTGAAACTCATTTAAATCTCGATAACCTGCCATTGGAGCAGCAGTAACCGATCTAACAACTGCGCTAGATGCTTTTCGTCTTGTGGTCTTAGCCGGCCGTTGTGGCCAAACGGTTCTAGGCGCTTCACCCCGGAACCGCGCGATTGCTACGGTCGCAGGTTCGAATCCTGCCTCGGGCATGGGTGTGTGTCATGTCCTTAGGTTGGGTAGATTTTAGTAGCTCTAAGTGAAGGTGGGAATTTAAGGAGATGGGACCTGGATAAACTGAAAGAACCAGAGGTTGTACAGAGTTTCAGGGAGAGCATAAGGGAACAATTGACAGCAGTGGCGAAAGAAATACAGTAGAAGAAGAATGGGTAGCTTTGAGAGATGAAGTGGTGAAGGCAACACAGGACCTAGTAGGTAAAAAGACTAGGGCTAGTAGAAATCCTTGGGTAACAGAAGAAATACTGAATTTAAATGATGAAAGGAGAAAATATAAAAATGCACTAAATGAAGCAAGCAGAAAGGAATACAAACGTCTCAAAAACGAGAGCGACAGGAAGTACAAATTGGCTAAGCAGGGATGTCTAGAGGACAAATCTACAGATGTAGAGGTTTATCTCACTAGCGGTAAGATAGATACTCCCTACAGGAAAATTAAAGAGACCTTTGGAGAAAAGAGAACCACTCGTATGAATATCGAGAGCTCAGATGGAAACCCAGTTCTAAGCAAAGAAGGGAAAGCAGAAAGGTGGAGGGAGTATATAGAGGGCCCATACAAGGGCACTGTACTTGAGGACAATATTATGGAAATGGAAGAGGATGTAGATGAAGATGAAATGGGACATACGATACTGTGTGAAGAGTTTGACAGAGCACTGAAAGATCTGAGTCGAAACAAGGCCCTGGGAGTAGACAACATTCCATTAGAACTACTGACGGCCTTGGGATAGCCAGTCCTGACAAAACTCTACCATCTGGCGAGCAAGATGTATGAAACAGGCGAAATAGCGTCAGACTTCAAGAAGAGTATAATAATTCCAATCCCAAAGAAAGCAGGTGCTGACAGATGTGAAAATTAGCGAACAATCAGTTTAATAATGACGGATGCAAAATACTAACGCGTATTCTTTACAGAGGAATGGATAAACTGGTAGAAGCTGACGTCGGGGAAGATCAGTTTGGATTCCGTAGAAATATTGTAACACGTGAGGCAATACTGAACCTACGACTTATCTTAGAAGCTAGATTAAGGAAAGGCAAACCTACGTTTCTAGCATTTGTAGACTTAGAGAAATTTTTGACAATGTTGACTGGAATACTCTCTTTCAAATTCTGAAGGTGGCAGGGGTAAAATACAGGGAGCGAAAGGCTGCTTACAATTTGTACAGAAACCAGATGGCAGTTATAAGAGTCGAGGGGCACGAAAGGGAACCAGTGCTTGGGAAGGGAGTGAGACAGGGCTGTAGCCTATCCCCGATGTTATTCAATCTGGATATTGAGCAAGCAGTGAAGGAAACAAAAGAAAAATTCGGAGTAGGTATTAAAATCCATGGAGAAGAAATAAAAACTTTGAGGTTCGCCGATGACATTGTAATTCTGTCAGAGTCAAAAATGGCTCTGAGCACTATGGGACTTAACATCTGAGGTCATCAGTCCCCTAGAACTTAGAACTAATTAAACCTAACTAACCTAAGGACATCACAAACATCCATGCCCGAAGCAGGATTCGAACCTGCGACCGTAGCGGTCGCTCGGTTCCGGACTGAAGTGAATAGAACCGCTCGGCCACACCGGCCGGCTGTCAGAGTCAGCAAAGGACTTGGAAGAGCAGTTGAACGGAATGGATGGTGTGTTGAAGGGATGATATAAGATGAACATCAACAAAAGCAAAACGAGGTAATGGAATGTAGTTGAACTAATTCGGGTGATGCGGATGGAATTACATTAGGAAATGAGACACTTAAAGTAGTAAAGGAGCTTTGCTATTTTGGGAGCAAAATAACTGATGATGGCCGAAGTAGAGAGGATATCAAATGTAGACTGGCAATGGCAAGGAAAGCGTTTCTGAAGAATAGAAATTTGTTAACATCGAGTACTGATTTAAGTGTCAGGAAGTCGTTTCTGAAAGTATTTGTAACGAGCGTAGCCATGTATGGATGTGAAACATGGACGAGGAGATAATAGAAGCTTTAGAAATGTGGTGCTATAGAAGAATGCTGAAGATTAGATGGGTAGAGCATATAACTAATGAGGAGGTATTGAATAGGATTGGGGAGAAGAGAAGCTTGTGGCACAACTTAACTAGAAGAAGGGGTCGGTTGGTAGGATATGTTCTGAGGTATCAAGGGATCACCAACTTAGTACTGGAGGGCAGCGTGGAGGGTAAAAATCGTAGAGGGAGACCAAGAGATGAATACACTAAACAGATTCAGAAGGATGTAGGTTGCAGTAGGTACTGGGAGATGAAGAAGCTTGCACAGGATAGAGTAGCATGGAGAGCTGCATCAAACCAGTCTCAAGACTGAAGACCACAACAAATACAACAACAACAACAACAAGTTCTAGGGGACTGATGACCTCAGATGTTAAGTCCCATAGTGCTCAGAGCCATTTTAACCATTTGAACTTGTTGTCTTATATAGACGTTGCCGTCCGCAGTGCCGTATTCCGCCTGTTTACATATCTCTGTATTTGAATACCAATGCGTATACCAGCCCGATAACAACAGTGAATAAAAGCAACACTAGTACACTCTGGTGGCCGTCCTACCTGTCACGAACAATTGTAAGTGTAATCGTTCACATTTCCACGATGGTGGTTGCACGTAGTAAGTTGCACTCAGATTCTATTATCTCGTCCTGCAGCATTACGTATTTTGGTTGAATTTGTATACACTCCAAAAAAGAAAAAAAAAATGGAAAAGAACGCACCACGTAATAATTATCCGAATGGGACCAAAATCACTAGATGTGATGTACATGTACAGACAAACGAATAATTACAATTTCAGAAAAATTGGACTATCTGTTCAAGAGGAAGAGCTTCAAAAATTGAGCAGGTAAATAACGCGTTGGTCCACGACAGGCCCTTATGAAAGCAGTTCTTCATCTTGACATTGATTCATAGAGTTGTTGGATGTCTTCCTGAGGTAATATCGTACCAAATTCCGTGCGTGTAGCGCGTCAGATTGTCAAAATGCCGAGCAGATTGGAGGGCCCAGCCCAAAATGCTCCAAACGTCTTCAGTTCGGGAGAGGTCTGATGACCTTGCTGGCAGAGGCGTGGTTTGTCAAACAAGAAGTAGAAACTTTCGCCGAGTACGGACAGGCAATATCGCGGTGTGCCTCCATACACATATTCGCTACTCGTCTAGACATTTCGAAGCGGAAGTCTTCACTGAAAACACTTCTGCGCCAGTCAATTAGATTAGAGACCGAAGACGTGTCGATAGACGCTCCGGACAGCTCTTACCTGACTGTCGCGCGCCATACTGCCCGACAAACAGTAGTGCCGGTCTGGGGTGCCGTGACATTTTATAACAGGACCCCTTTGATTGTCAACCGCGGCAACACAGCGGTACGTCGACGATATTCTACGCCCCGATTTTTGCGCTTCATGACAAGCCATCCCCTGCTTAGATTTCAGCAATATTATGCCCGGCCACACAGGGCGAGGATTTCTACTGCTTGTCTTCGTGCTTGGCAAACCATACCTTGGCCAGCAGGGTCACCGGATCTCTCACCTGCTGAGAACGTTGGGAGCAGTTTATATTTCACAGAGTGTGAAATACACCAGGTACAGGGCTCTCCAACCTGCTCGGGATTTTGAAGATCCAATGCACCATTTGGACATAATTTGGCACGATATCCGACAGGAGGACTTCCAGTAACGGTATCAGTAAATGCCATGTTGAATAACTACTTGAATAAGGGCCAGAGGTGGACCAACGGGCTAGTGTTTCTTGGTTTGTGAACATCTTTCTCTATAACATATCATCCTCTTTCTCTGAAACTGTAATCATTTGTTTAACTGTACATGTTCATCATTTCTAGCGATTCTCCTCCCATTCGGATAATTCCTTCGTGGTCCGCCTTTTTTCAACTTAAAGTGTATATTGTGCAGACGACTGCCACAGGAGCTATGTACACAGAAATAACACCTATGCACACAGACATGTTTATATTTCGCAGCGTGTGAATAACAGCAGGTAAAGTATATCATTGGTATGGGGAAGTACTCACATTCACATTCACAGATTAGCCCTCCACTTTCACAGTCTGTCTGTAGCCAACTCTGCAAAATGTAGGCCCATACCCGATATTTCACCTCTCTGGTCAGCTGGCACCAACACTTCAACTCGCCTGACCCTAGCCGCATTAACCTCTGAGAGAAAACAATCGATTATCTTATTGCTATTAAATAATTATTGTTGACTGTACTGTGTTATTACCTGTCCGTACAGCTATTCTTAAGTTATTTTCTTTTTATTTAGGGATAGTAAGTAGCGTACAGTTGAGTCTTTTATCAATGTTTCTGAATAGTGCGTTTCAACAATAATGAGTTTTTGGCTACATCCAAATGCCGAAGCGGTCAGTGGCGTGCGAATGGGAGAAATTATATGACTGCATAAAGAGTAACAATCAACGTAAATTCAATGCAGCAGATAGCATATGCAAGATGATTCATATTGTAAAACTATCGTAACTAGCAAAATTCATAGAAATTTAGTAATGATACAAAGATTTTTCCCAATAAAATGCTACTCACAAGTGGCAATAAGTATATGATAAAATAGCAAGTGATTAAGTCACGAACAATCAAAAAACATTCTATCTTCACGTCACCTCAGCATTTACTGAAAGGGAATTATGGGCGATTATTTCAAATTAGCGGAAAGAGGTAGGTATAGTTTCGATTAATTTAAATAAAAAACAATTTGTTTATCTGTTAGGCATGCGTACCTCAATCGTCAAAAAAGGAAGCTTTATAGTATCACTTTATTTTCCGTCCGTCCGTTAACACCTGCTCTTCTCAGGACCTCATAGAGATATCAAGTTCAAACTTATACAAAATTCTAAGCCCTACTGTAAATAATTTAAGTTTTCAAATCAATGTAGTGAAAAGAGATAGCCATTTATGTCACATATTTTGATAGGGACAAACTCATACATCAAAACCAGTAGGATGCCTCCCGTTGTCCTAAATCATGAAATTTGGAAAGGAGCAACGTTTCAGAATGCAAGTAAAGCAAAAAAATTCGAAAATTATTGAATTGTAATTATATCACATACAAAATTATTTGTTTCCCATTTGTTCTCTGTCTGTTAAGACTGATTCTTCGCGGTACGGGTCGGGGTATCAAGATGAAATATGTCTGACATACGAGGTGCATTCAAGTTGTAAGGCCTCCGATTTTTTTTCTAATTAACTACTCACCCGAAATCGATGAAACTGGCGTTACTTCTCGACGTAATCACCCTGCAGACGTACACATTTTTCACGACGCTGACGCCATGATTCCATGGCAGCGGCGAAAGCTTCTTTAGGAGTCTGTTTTGACCACTGGAGAACCGCTGAGGCAATAGCAGCACGGCTGGTGAATGTGCGGCCACGGAGAGTGTCTTTCATTGTTGGAACAAGCCAAAAGTCACTAGGAGCCAGGTCAGGTGAGTAGGGAGCATGAGGAATCACTTCAAAGTTGTTATCACGAAGAAACTGTTGCGTAACGCTAGCTCGATGTGCGGGTGCGTTGTCTTGGTGAAACAGCACACGCACAGCCCTTCCCGGACGTTTTTGTTGCAGTGCAGGAAGGAATTTGCTCTTCAAAACATTTTCGTAGGATGCACCTGTTACCGTAGTGCACTTTGGAACGCAATGGGTAAGGATTACGCCCTCGCTGTCCCAGAACATGTCCACCATCATTTTTTCAGCGCTGGCGGTTACCCGAAATTTTTTTGGTTGCGATGAATCTGTGTGCTTCCATTGAGATGACTGGCGCTTTGTTTCTGGATTGAAAAATGGCATCCACGTCTCATCCATTGTCACAACCGACGAAAAGAAAGTCCCATTCATGCTGTCGTTGCGCGTCAACATTGCTTCGCAACGTGCCACACGGGCAGCCATGTGGTCGTCTGTCAGGATTCGTGGCACCCACCTGGATGACACTTTTCGCATTTTCAGGTCGTCATGTAGGATTGTGTGCACAGAAACCACAGAGATGCCAACTCTGGAGGCGATCTGTTCAACAGTCATTCGGCGATCCCCCAAAACAATTCTCTCCACTTTCTCGATCATGTCGTCAGACCGGCTTGTGCGAGCCCGAGGTTGTCACAAGATGTTCTGCCTTCATTAAACTGTCGCACCCACGAACGCACTTTCGACACATCCATAGCTCCATCACCACATGTCTCCTTCAACTGTCGATGAATTTCAATTGGTTTCACACCACGCTAATTCAGAAAACGAACGGTTGCACGCTGTTCAAGTAAGGAAAACGTCGCCATTTTATGTATTTAAAACAGATCTCATTCTCGCCACAGGCGGTAAAATTACATCTGCCGTACGGTGCTGCCATCTCTGGGACGTATTGACAATGAACGCGGCCTCATTTTAAAACAATGCGCATGTTTCTATCTCTTTCCAGTCCGGAGAATAAAAAACGGAGGCCTTAGAACTTGAATGCACCTCGTACTAATGTCTGCAGTCTCTTGGAGGAGCAAAAAAGTGGGCAACTAAGTCGACGCAATAAAGAGATACAGCTGTCAACACCTCTTTTTCTCAAGAACGGATGTAAGTATCAAATTGATATGCCAAATAGTAAGGGCTACGGTCTCTTCCCAGTACCAAAACCGAAAGACTCTTGGTCAATGCCATTAATAGAGACTAATTTTGTCAAATATTTGAAACTCGCAAACTCACTCGTCAGAAACTACAGACGAACTATCTCTATACATAATTAAGTTTGTACAGAACTCGCACTTGAGTGGTTTCTCGGCCATTAATTTACAGTGCAGCTCCTGTTATTAAACTCTTAAGTCCAACTAATATTTCATATTCAATGTCTGAAGAACGAAACATTCGTATTTAAGTAAATAAATATTTGATTCTGTGAGGTATGTTACATTTATGCAACTAAATGAAAGTCAGTTTGTTTTTCGCCATACGCATTTCGTTTCTTTTATTTATGAAGAATCTTCCGTGGCCTTTAATGCATATTTGTTTTTATACACATATAAGTGTCGCAGTATGTTGCAATGTTACATTTTGTCATGTTTTTTTCTCTGGTTTTTAGATTCGAAACAAATTTTGTATCACAATACAGAGAAAACAGATAAACTTCATACAGACATGACCAATATACATGAAAATATTCAATTCACCATGAAATAATAAACACCGAAACAAATACATTTCCTAAAGAAGAGACACTAATAAGCACAAAATTGACAGCTTCAGAAAACCAACATCCGCAGATAAAATTATACATTCTTCATCCACCACCTACAAAATAAAAAATTTTCGGCCCTACGACACATGTTACATATATTAAATAACATCCCACTCAGCAAAGAAAACTACGAAAAAGAATGATAAACAATACAACCCATCCAGAATGAGATTTTCACTCTGCAGCGGAGTGTGCGCTGATATGAAACTTCCTGGCAGATTAAAACAGAGTGCCCGACCGAGACTCGAACTCGGGACCTTTGCCTTTCGCGGGCAAGTGTTCTACCATCTGAGCTATCGAAGCACGATTCACGCCCGGTACTCACAGCTTTACTTCTGCCAGTATCTCGTCTCGTACCTTCCAAACTTTACAGAAGCTCTCCTGCAAACCTTGCAGAACTTTGGAAGGTAGGAGACGAGATACTGGCAGAAGTAAAGCTGTGAGTACCTGGTGTGAGTCGTGCTTCGGTAGCTCAGATGGTAGAGCACTTGCCCGCGAAAGGCAAAGGTCCCGAGTTCGAGTCTCGGTCGGGCACACAGTTTTAATCTGCCAGGAAGTTTCATATCAGCGCACACTCCGCTGCAGAGTGAAAATCTCATACTGGAAACATCCCCCAGGCTGTGGCTAAGCCACGTCTCCGCAGTATCCTTTCTTTCAGGAGTGCCAAAAATGGTTCAAATGGCTCTGAGCACTATGGGACTTAACTGCTGTGGTCATCAGTCCCTTAGAACTTAGAACTACTTAAACCTAACTAACCTAAGGACATCACACACATCCATGCCCGAAGCAGGATTCGAACCTGCGACCGTAGCAGTCGCGCGGTTCCGGACTGAGCGCCTTAACCGCGAGACCACCGCGGCCGGCTCAGGAGTGCTAGTTCTGCAAGGTTCGCAGGAGAGCTTCTGTAAAGTTTGGAAGGTAGGAGACGAGATACTGGCAGAAGCAAAGCTGTGAGTACCGGGCGTGAGTCGTGCTTCGGTAGCTCAGATGGTAGAGCACTTGCCCGCGAAAGGCAAAGGTCCCGAGTTCGAGTCTCGGTCGGGCACACAGTTTTAATCTGCCAGGAAGTTTCAATACAACCCATAGCTATAAACAGTGGTTACAACAACCGTACAGTACAAAGAAGTCAACCAAAAAATCCAAACATAACTAAATAAAAATTACAACAAGCAGAAATCACAGACACCAATGAACCCCACAAGACTACAGCGCACATGGAAACACGAAACAGTAGCACTCATGACATAGCTAACAGAAATAAATGGAACACTTTAACATACAAACACAAAACTACATACAAGATAGCCATTATATTAAAGAAACAGAGATTTCACATTGCTTATAGAACAAGAAACACAGTCCAGACACATTTACAAGCAACAACAGACAAACCAGATAATTAACCAGGAGCAGGTATATATCAGTTAGAATGCCAAGAATGTGAATGACAGGCACCAATTTCAAAACTAGCTATAAAGAACATATAAGAAGCTATAATTATAAAATTAGCCATTCTACCTTTGCTGCACACCGATATGAAATGGACCTCAACAATCCAAAACTGAACAATACAATCGAATTATTAGAGTGAACAATCACAACAAACTCCTGACAGCACAAAAAAACGTTAGCATACAAAGAGCCCTTGCAAATGAAAAATAAAGTAATGAATGACCAAATCAATAAAAGTAATAGCTCACTCATCATGGTAGACACAAAAATAGAATAGCAATCTGAAACATAATCAGAGTAAATAATTAACAAATGTTCCAAATCTTCCTTCTTTCTTTCCCTTTCTCTCTCTCTCTCTCTCTCTCTCTCTCTCTCTCTCTCTCTCTCTCACACACACACACACACACACACACACACACACAGACAGATTCACACACACAGATATCCACAAATAACCCCTCTCACAAGAAACGACACATTCACACATAACAAAATACACACACACAAAACAAATGAAAAAAAAACAAACCACATACACACCACAAATAAAGGACAAAAGATGAATATACAGTGAAAGTAGCCAGCACTACACTGTAAAGACACACATGTTGATCACAAAATCAAAAGTGTACGTGATGTGTTGTAATAAATGTGGTGGATAAAACGCCAAAATAGGCCAACTGGAGAATGAGGACCGAATGAATACATCTCCAGGACCACACACTAACAACACTGGTAATCGCAAGTAACACCAAACGATAACTTAATCTCACGAAATTTATGCTAATGATGTGGTTTCTAATCCGAGAACCAAGAGAAAAACGTGGCAGAATGTAATACAGTAACATACTGTAACTACCACGTAGTGCGTTTATTAAGTGTGCAAAAATAAGCATGTATTACAGGCCACTGAAGATGTTTCATAAATAATCGAAATGGAAAATGTATGGCAAAAAACAAAGTGCTTTTCATGTAGTTGCATAGACGGAACATACGTTCATAAATTCTGAAGTAAATAAGGAATGACGGAAAACTGAGAAAAGACGATAACTAAGTGAATTTCGGAAATTATTTCTTTTTAGGGATATAGCTCTTCTACACTTCTTTGAAATAAAGTTTGTTATTATTGTGTCAAAAATTGGGCAATCTAGTGATGGTTCATGCACAAGCGAAAATGGTTATTAGGTATGCAAGTGAAACAACTGAGCGAAAACCTTCATGTGCATGACATATCCGCCCAAGACTTACGTCAATCTTTATTCTCACACTGAAATGACTCTAACCCGTGGAGTGAGTGAAAACATTCACTTACCTGACGTGACCACAGAGACAATTTCGATTCGATGCTCATTGGACTGAAAAATCTGACTGAACGAAAGAACAATCGATTGTCCAGTCAGTTGCTAAAACCAGTCAATTGTGACGTCGTTAGCCGATACGTCTTCCCGCCCGAATTCATCATTTTATGAAGTATGTATCTGCAGATTACTCCCATGTGAAAACATATTACGTCAATTGCAAATAGCGCTACCAGCCATCGTTACGTTATCCAAACAATTTAATCCCCCAGTTCGGAGTGGAAGAGACAGTGCGTTTGCAGAGAGAACGTAATTGCGCTACCTCTGTTATTGGCATTTTTCCATTGCGAGAGCAATTAGAGCAGCGACTGTCTATTGAAAACGTTTATACAGTCGCTGTTGCGTGCTGGAGCACGCAAGTTGACATACAAAGTTAAACGGTGGTATTTTGCTGAGCGACGGATAATTGCTTTGTAAAAATGCGACAGAGCGAATTACAGTGAAATTGCAATTAATCTGAGAACTTAACAAATGATTGAACTTCCACTTGTATGACGATAGTCACTCGATAGACGTAGTTTATCTGGCTGTAGCCCCCTGGAGTGGTTACTTGTTGTACAGTACATACGAAGGAGCTTAAAAGAAAAAGCTAGAAGGACAAAACTGTCCGATTATCATAAAATACGCGCGATATTTATCGGAACTAGCTTTTCCCACTGTTAAAGTGTGTACAGAGAATAACTCCACATTAAAGGTCATAACGCCAGTGTTATTGTTGATGACGTATTTCAAAACGATGTCGCCTAATATCAAATTAAAATCTTATTCAAAAATTTTCAACTGTTTGAAAGTGGTGCTTCATTCACATTACGAAATACACCAGAGACTGGTTTTGTTCCCCTTCCTGGTTCGTGTAATAACTAACGTGACGCGTCTGTGGTAGATGCGCAGTTAGGTGTTTGTGTGTTCCATTAACCATAAACTTTCCCTGTGAGGAGAAGTACCTGAGATAACGTGGCGAGGTACACAGTAACACGAGAGGCGATACTGACTCTACCACTTATCTCAGAAGGTAGATTAAGGAAAGGTAAACCTACGTTCCTTGCATCGGTAGACTGGGAGAAAGCTTTTGACAATGTTGACTGGAATACTCTCTATCAGATTCTGAAGGTGGCAGGGGTAAAATACATGGAGTGAAAGACTGTTTACAATTTGTACAGAAACCAGATGGCAGTTATAAGAGTCGAGGGGCACGAAAGGGAAGCAGTGGTTGGGAAGGGAGTGAGACAGGGTTGTAGCCTATCCCCGATGTTATTCAATCTGTATAATGAGCAAACAGTAAAGGAAACAAAAGAAAAATATTGAGTAGGAATTAAAATCCATGGAAAAGAAATGAAAACTTTGAGGCTCGCCGATGACATTGTAATTCTGTAAGAGACAGCAAAGGACTTGGAAGAGCAGTTGAACGGAATGAACAGTGTCTTGAAAGGAGGACATAAGATGAACATCAACAAAAGCAAAACGAGGATAATGGAATGTGGTCGAATTAAGTCGGGTGAGGCTGAGGGAATTAGATTAGGAGATGAGTCACTTAAAGCAGTAGATTAGTTCTGCTATCTGAGGAGCAAAATAAGTGAAGTTGGTCGAAGTAGAGAGGATATAAAATGTAGACTGGCTATGCCAAGGAAATCGAATCTGAAGAAGAGGAATTGTTAACGTCATGTATAGATTTAAGTGTCAGGAAGTCTTTTCTGAAAGTATTTTTATGGAGCGTAGTCATGTATGGAAGTGAAACATGGACGATAAAAAGTTTAGACAAGAAGAGAATAGAAGCTTTAGAAATGTGGTGCTACGGAAGAATACTGAAGATGAGTGAGTAAATCATTTAATTAATAAGGAGGTACAGAATAGAATTGAGGAGAAGAAAAATTTGTAGCACAACCTAACTAAATGATGGGATCGATTGGTAGGATATATTCTGAGGCATCAACGGATCACCAGTTTAGTACTGGAGGGAAGCGTGAAGCGTGGAGGGTAAAATTCGTAGAGGGAGGCCAAGAGATGAATACAGTAAGCAGATTGAGATGGATGTAAGTTGCAGTAGTTACTCAGAGATGAAGAAACTGACACAGGGTAGAGTAGTGTGGAGAGCTGTATCAAACCAGTCTCTGGACTGATGACCACAACTACAACAACAACATTCTCTTCATTTCCAAATCTAATTGGTCTCTTCTGCTACCTTACTAGGCCTACAAATGCCTCTGCCTGTGAAAATACAGCAACATATAGACCACTTACATGGCTGCCCTTCTCAGTAATGTTAACATTTCTTTCACCTATTCTTACGCATGCTCATTTACATTTAATTTCGTCTGTCCCTCTCTCTCTCTCTCTCCGAGAAACACACACAGACACACACACATTTTATGTTGTTAGATATTTAGAAACTTTTCCACGAAACAAAGAGAACTGGATTTCAATGTAATTATATTGTCAACCAGCTGAGTTCCCAGCATTTCCCGGATATATACGTATTTATTCCAATCCATCTCCCCCCCTCCCACCCCAAGGTCCAATTCCTCCTCCTCCTCCTCCTCCTCCTCCTCCTCCTCTTCTCTCTTTCCAAATTCACTTTCCTTTCCTATTCCATCTCTTTCTCTCCTCTCTGTTCATCTCCTCCTCTTTGTTGTCCCTACTTCCTTCTGCCCCCTCTTTCTGTCCATCTCCTCCTTTCCCACCGAGCGAGGTGGCGAAGTGGTTAGACACTGGACTCGCATTCGGGGGACGACGGTTCAATCCCGAGTCTGGCCATCCTGGTTTACGTTTTCCGTGATTTCCCTAAATCGCTCCAGGCAAATGCCGGGATGGTTCCTTTCAAAGGGCACGGCCGGATTCCTTCCCCGTCCTTCCCTAATCCGATAAGTCCGATGACCTCGCTGTCTGGTCTCCTTTCCCAAAACAACCAACTAACCTCCTTTCCCATATTTCCTCATCCCCTTTCTCTGTCTGTCTCCTCCTCCACCCCACCCCCTCACTCTGTACATCTCTTCCTGTCTCCTGTATCCATCTCCTCTTTCCTTTCTGTGTCTTTTCCCTTTGTGCATCTCCTCTTCCCTCTCTAAGCCTACCTCCCCCCTCTATCAATCTCCTTCGACTCCCTATCTCAGCTCATCTCCTTACATCTCCCTCTTTGTCTGCCCATATCCTTTTCTCCCGTTCTCTATCCATGTTATCATCAATACCACAATGGGAGGTTGCCCGTTCTTACCCCCACAGTATACCTTTAGATGTAGTAAGTAGTACCTATACCAAGTCTAGACGAAATCGATCCATGGGTTTAGAAGGAGAATTTTACCCGTGGGTTTGCCCACGTACACACATGTCAATACATTTAATACATGTTTCACATTACGTGCCACCTGATCTCTATCGAATTTCACACTGAAATTTCGTATTCACGCAATTCAATATTTATGAACATCATATATCCTCAACTACGCATCGTACAATGATATAATCTTTTATGCTCAGGGTGGGGCAAATAAAAGTGGACTATTACATCCAACAGGGTGGAGTAAATGCCCAGAAGCTTGCCCAACCTTGAAGCAGATTTACACAATATTCACGCCTGGCAGAAATGTTAGCAGAGGACAGCCTGGTCGCCTCCCTAGCTGGCCCCAAGGTCACTTGATCTGACAACGAGCAGTTACTTCGTGTGGGGAGCCCTAAGGTCTAACGTGGATCGCAACAACACTCATAGTTTTCGAGAACTGCAGCAGAACATTTCGGATGAGATGGCAGCAATCCGAGCAGTCCAGCTTCGATCCGCCTTCAGTAACTTGCTTACCATGGCCAGAAAGTGCCAAGAGATGAATGGTAGTCGCTTTCAACATCTCCTATAGTCAAGTTACTACTGTATTGCCCTTTCTCTGTTGTGTTTTTTTTTTTTCCTGGAACTCTGTTCTCCCGGCCGCTTCAATTTGCCCCACCTTGTACATTCGTAAGGATTTGAACTTACGTGTAAAAATTGTTGCAAGTCACTAAGTGCTCTCATTCTCAAATACTAGACGACTAAAATGTGAACATTCGCGCACGCTTTTTTCATTCCATTCCCCACCACTTTGATTGGCAGGTGGTTCATGCTCCATCAGCGATACTTTCCGGACAGTAAGTGGTAGGCGTACCAGTGTACAAAGACGGCTGAGTGATATTGAAGGAAATGTGGAATATACATACACATACAAATCTGCACCATGCGTGCTTCCCCTTTTATTAGCCATATAGATTGTATTCTTCACATCACTGGTGTATTTGACAAAAAGTTTTGTGGCCGAGTGTCTCATCCATGCACTAAGGTCAAGTGATGGAATATCTCACTCACCTCCTTCTAGTGTGATATTTACGAATGTTAGTTTTGTTTTCTAACTATGATTGATTCTGTACAACCAGTTTCACAAGGGATTACATGTACTGTTGTCTTTTGACGGTATGCCCAACTGTTTAATAAACTGTTTAAGGGAGGTTGTACATTTTCATCTACGCACATACTCCGCAAGCCATCATACGGTTAGTGACGGAGGGTATCTTCTACAACTACTAGCTACTTCCTATCCTGTTCTACTCGCAAGTAGAGCCACGGGAAAACGATTGTCTATAAGTCTCTGTACCAGCCAAAATTTCTCTTACCTTGTCTACGCTGTCCGTACTTTGGCGGCAGTAGAATCGTTCTGCATTCAACTCCAAACTATGGTCCTCTACATTTTCTACCTACTGCTTCGCGAAAGGAAAGTCCTTTTCCGTCCATGGATTCCATTTGAGTTCACTGAGCATTACCGTAATACTCTGGCGTTTATCGAACGTAATGGTAAAAAACCTATTAGTATTTCTGTGAATTATTTGGATGTCCTCCTTTAGTCCACCTGTTGGAGATCCCAAACACTCGATAAGTGCTGAAGATTGGGTCACGTTATGTTCTGTAAGCGTTCTCCTTTACAGATGAGCTACACTTTCGTTGAATCCTCCAAATAAACCAGAGTCGACCATTAATCAATTACCGTCCTTATGTGCTGGTTCCTTTTCATATCGCTTTGCAACGTTACTCATATATGTCACCACTAATACTGTATTTGAGTATATAAATAGACTGCTTTTACTATTCATGTGCATCAATTTACATTAAAGCAAGCTACCAATCATCACATCAGATAGAAATTCTGTTTAAGTCATGTTCTACTCTCCTACAATAACACAATGACGGCACTTCCCCATGCAATCAACACCACATTCTAACGCTTCTCCCACGCCCCTGAGCAATGAACATTTTCTTCCTCAGTGAACGGCTGACCCAGAAAGTAGTATCATAATAAAATAGGAAAGGTTAGTATACGTATTGATGTTTCAGTTTTTTAAAATCTTTTTAACACTAAAAATATGGAATTTTGTACGATGTGATTTGAAAAGAAAGAACAAACTATAAACGATAGAGATACATTACGCATGACACTGGTAAGGGGGACGTGTAACCTCCCCCCTCACTTATCGACCTTAATGACAGTGAAAAATTAAACCGCGTGTACCTAATGGAAATTTGGGAAAAGCAATCGTCACCGAAGTTAATCTTTCGGTAAAGAGGGAGGAAAGGGTTACATCTAAATGAAAGGAAAAATGCAAATGAAACTGGTGGAAATTAATTTTGAAAAGGGGTGAAGTTAATAAAGAAAGTAAATGTGCGGCCGTTACGTTAACAATTAACTAGCGGTAATTAGATATTTGAGATTTGGGGGAAATCACGGTCGCCAGTCCTAAGGACAATTACTATAGTAACTGAAAAAGAAAGGTTATTACACATATAATTAACACTAGAAGCGTGACAACTGAAGGTTGACACGTGTAGTGTGAAAACTGAAAGTTTGTCAGAAGTAATAAATTTCGCTACACTCTGACTTAATTTAGCAAAAGAATTAATAAAACCGGAAAATCGAAAGTTAATTTAGTGACTGAAGTTAATAGTGAGCTTTCTTTCTGAAGCACATCGAAATCCAGTAAAATACGGTTAGTCTTGGACTACCTCAACAATCATTTCAAAAGCAACTTGACTCTACGCAATTTAGAAACAAGAGATTTAACTTTGAACTTGAATTAAATGATTCTGAACTATTAACAATAGTAAAATTTAGTACGTACCAAGCTGAGCTGCAGTCACAGGTAAGCTAAAATATGCTAACAAAACTCGCTCTCTAAATTTGTGCTCGTGTAACCTAAATATTGTAGCCAGCTACTGAACTTTGAAATTAAAGCAGTGAAATCTAATTATATTATTTTAATGCTGGCGTTTGAATTTCAACGACACTCGGGTTCATTTCGGAAAAGGAAGGGACCCTGCTTGGCAATGCAGTTGGGACAATGAGCAACAAAGGTTCATGCTAAGTTGCTGTAATTTCGCGAGGCAAATGGAACAATTTGAAAAGCTGAGGTCTGCCATACAGTTCTGAAACTTTACGTGCCTTTAGTCTTCCTTGTTGGTTGATTGAAGGTTTGAAGCCGTCGATCGAGGAGGTGGCGACAGTCACTCATTGTCCGCCGTCGCTGTTGCAGAAGCTGGATGTTGGCGCGCCTTCTTCTCGACACGGTCACCAGGCGATATGGGCTCTTGATGTGCGCCAGCTAATGCTTCCCGTCCGCGACACCATGTCAGAAACTATCATCGCGAGTCGAGCGCAATTACATGCTGCCAAACCCCGAAAGCGCGGCAACTCGCGGGAGCGTCACACAACACCTGCTCCACTCGCTACTCCCGCCAGACTCTCACTGCTCCGCCCGCGCTTCGCGCGGCAGAGTTAACACTACCAAAGATCCTACACACTTTGAGTCTTCACACGACCTATCGATGTAATCGTTCGATAGCAGTTTTCCCTAGGCAAGACCCAGCGTAAAAATACAAATGATATTTACGAAACAAACCAATTATGCATCGACATAAATACATAAATATATATATATACAAACAGTAAAACAATTACAATATATAAAGAGACAGAAATGTCATATATTCAGGTAACAAAAATAAGGAAAACAAATTATAGTACAATAGATGGAAATAGGAGGATATGCATTTCCGGCGTTACACGTGCCCCACATTGTCTGAGGATGTTCGTGTAACGTAAACAGACTCAGAAAATGTCCCAAAAAAGAAACAGCAGAAATGCATATGCTCAAAACATCAACAAAAGTTAGCATTCGTCTAATTAATCATAAATCAATTTTTAGACCATAATAATTGAGTGGAGACACTCCTAATCTTATTCCACTCTGTCACCTTGCACAAAATAAAACAGGTTGACAACATATTAAAATTCATAGAAAATATAGAAAATGGTTTAGCTATTCCAAAATCATTAAAATGCGTAACACTATGAGAAATGGAATACTATTTGCAAAATTAATTAGATTGCATGGTCATAAAAACAGGTAGATCAAAATACGCAAATAAATAATTAAATAGACTACACATTTTATATAACCTTTTCATAATTAATATTCTCGTCACGAGAATCTACTTAACGCTAAACAAGAAAATAATATTTAGTAGATCGAAAAAAACATAAATATTGACAGCAGAATTCTTTCACATCAGCTGTCCGGGAAGAAAAACTATTCCGCCTTTCGTACCCGCAAGTACAAAGAATGCCGAGAGCGGCACGGAGAGCCTACGGCGGCACAAGAGCCGACAGCGGCTCCGCCTCGTCAGTATTGTTGCGCCCGCCGGTGCGGCACGCTTGATCTCACTCGCCTGTCTAACGACATTTCCAGAACGTCCGCTTCACTGGATTCTTTGGGGAAAACTCACTCCCGAGTAATCTCAAGGAGTCCATTAACACTATCACAGTGGATAACTCAACACTGTCCATCATCACACGCATGTACTAGCCTGAAACTTAAAACACCGTCTAAGTGCATCGGCAATGACTAGTAAAACACATATTCGTGAAATCTTACAGCTAGTTACAAAATCATATTTACATTGCTTAATCTACTGTGACTCAGCTGAAAACTTAAACTAGCAGCTTGGATTTTTCAATTGATAAATAATCACTTTCTCTTAAATCATTTAGTCAAAATTAATTACTTATTAATTACAACTTCTTTAATGTCCTCTTGGTCAGGCAAAAGCATGGCAATCTAGCAAACCTTAAATCTTACACTCTATATTTACATATTGTACAAATTACGCATTGTGTGGTATTAATCGATCCTAGGTTGGTACAATTTCAAGTCTACTATATTCCGTATACCTAATCGTTTTCCAGAGCTTGGAAACTCTAAGCAATAAGCATTTGTGTGAGGTATACCAATGACTTTATATGGTCCATTATAAAGAAACTTAAATTTAGAGATTTCATTGTCTATCTCGCTCGATTTCTCATGAGCTTTTACAAGTACTAAGTCTCCGATTGCAAATTTAGCAAAACGCGCTTTAGCGTCATGACGACGTATGCGAGCATCGGCTTTAAGCTTCATTACTTCTCGCAAACGATCTTTTTTCACACCAATACTAATGTCAATCCGTGGAGGGAATTTGATTATCTCTTCCAATTCACTTTCTACACTTTTGTGAATGCTGAGATTCCTCATGTTACTGCAGCTCAAACTCATTCCTACGTCAATGTCATCCGGCCAGTTAACAATGTGTATAGGCTGGTATTGCCTATGCACACCGTCTCCTGCCTCGTCAAAACCAACTACCATTGTTTTATCTAGTGACATACATGTCAAAGTTTTGCTTTCGCAGTTAATCACTGCACGGTACTTTAATAGCCAATATAACCCGATAATTACTTCCGTAGTTAAATCTGGCACGACGACAAACTCTTGTTCAAATCGTGCCCCACATATCTCGAACTTGACAAAAATCTGTTTTGTGACCGGTTTACTGGCCTTCCCAGTAGCACCGATAATTTTCACTCCTGTTACTGGCATAACTACGATGCCGGGTCTGTTTTTCAGTAACTCAAATATTTTCCCTGATACAGCACTCAGTTCTGCACCGGTGTCCATCAACGCGTTTAGTTGTAGGTCGTGCATATTAAGACACTACTATCTGTCTACACTTGTCCTCGACTGTTTCTTTATTTTCCCACAGTAAATCCTCCTCTATATCCAGGTCATTCCAGAACAAACCATCCGGCTTTGATCCTAAATCCGATTTATCTGGCGGCTTTTTCAGCCTCTGTTCACATACAGTTTTAATTTCAACACGTTTGTCCTGAGGCTTAGTCTGTAGCGTCGCCTCCAATACCGAAACCTTTTCCTGTAACTCGTCAACTAGTGAGTGTTGCTTTGCTATCAATTCACTAATTGTCACCTTCGTTGATTCCTCTTTAATCAGATTGATCTCATCTGCCAATCTACCTGGAGACATGTGCCCAGTAGTATCTGCAATTACTTCCTCTAGATCTGCGCAACCCACACTGTTATCTTCTGACCGTATAATGTCAGCTCTAACCTCATACACGCTGTAATCTACGAGCTTTTCTACCAATCGTGTTCGGCTATCACTAAAATTTTCGTAATCTTTCTCCTTAATACTCTCGCAATGTTTAAACTGGATGTTCGCGTCGGATGGGTCGGCTACTTCTACCATTACAACTTTCGGTAAAGTCTGCCGGTTAGGGCCAGAACTTTCCGTTACTACTTCAACATTCAACTCCTGCGGGACGAAACACGACGCATCTTGCTCGTGCTCCCCATTAACATCAACTATTTCTAGTAAAGTCTGCCGGTTAGGGCCAGAACTTTCTATCACTTCACAATCACTATCTTCCTGCGGGACGAGACGCGGCAAATCCTGCCCGCGCTCCCCATAAACACTTCTCCCGTACAGGCCCCTATAATCTCTTAGTTCGTCGTATAAGCGACCGAACTGCCTTAACCAGACCTCATCCCTCTCTGCATCTCCTCGCTCGATGACGGACGTTTTATCCGACATCTGATCTTCTTTCAACACTTGCGAATCATTCATAAACTCAATCTCCAGTTCCGCTGTGGGTATTACAGCTGCCACTTTATAATCGATTTCCGGAACACTACTTAAATTGTTCTCACTGACAGTGAATGTACTTCCTACTGCCGTGTCTACAGCTGATCTACTACTTGTGGGCGCACTCCTTTCTCCTAACACTTGCACACTCTCCCGCCGTTGATTATTCCATACGGAATTTTCATAACGACGACACCTGGGTTTTCTCCTGTTATTGGGCCGCCAAAATTTCTCCACGCCCGGTCGGCCCCTCACCGGCGCGGCTAATGGTTTCCCTGTCTCGTCCCAGCAGATACGCTCCCCGGATACTGCTGAGGCGGCTGGTCACACCCTCTGGCGTTATTACTATTCTGCGCAGCCCGTATCACGCTAGTATGATACTGGTTTCCGTCATTCCGGTTATTATTTGCATTGTACCGATTGTTATTACGGTCCGAGCCATTATTGTTATTGCTGCCATGGTTGCGGTATGCATTATTCCCATGGTTATCGTTGGTGTGGTTGCTGTGGTACCCGTTGTTGTTACCACGGCCTCTACCACTGTCGCGATTATTGCGCCAATTGTCCTCGTCCTCCACTCTTTCCAGGAAATCATTTATTGTCCTGTAATTGCTTCCTACGTAGCGTTTTGTATCATCTGGAAGCTTTTTGTAGAGTTCCCAGACTATTTCGGATTCCGTGCGGCGATCACGCAAATATTCCAACTTGCGGATCCAGCCCTCACAAAACTCCTTCATCGAGCCGCGCGAATTCGCATCGAAAGGCCTCGATACGACAAATTCGCGCCAGACACTTTGCTGTTTTTGCTCTGACCAGTATTCAGCCAGAAACAAATTTTTAAACTCGTCAAAAGTCAGGTTCGTAATGTTGAGGTTTAGGCCCCAACGCTTGGCATCACCAGCCAACACATCAATACCCGCATTAATTTTTCTCTCATTAGTCCATGATCTGGGTAAAACTCTTTCACAATTTTTAATGAAATCCGTCGGGTGTATACCGCCTTTTTTCAAGGGGTCGAACCGCTCCTCTTTCGTCAACAACTCCGAACTATGTGCACAGATTGGCACATAGCTCTGTTTTTCGTCAAGTTTCCTTTCTAATTCCGACACCCTCGTAATCACTTGGCAAGTGGTTGTCGCAAGCGTTTCCACTTCCCTCTTTTTCTCTTCGCAGGTGTTAGCCTGCTTTGTCACTTTGGTATCTACTTCGGATACTAAAGCCTTTAAAGTTTCCACCTTCTGTTGATCCTCTTTTCTCACTAATTGAATTTGTTCCGTCACCTTATTCTCGATGATCGGAGCAACTGCGTCTCCTACACTTTTCTCGATTCTGCTAATTTCGGAATCAAGACGAGTATTTATGCTCGCAATTTCCGCCTGAACGCCTATCATTTCCTGTTTAAGGTTACCGATTTCGGTATTAATCACGACAATATCGTCTTTGATTTTATCAACTTTTGTGTTAACAACTTCAACATTGTTGTTAACAACATTAATAGCTTTGTTCTGATTGTCTAGCATTCGTTCAATTTTTTCAGACTGAGCTACTTGCTTGGCAGCCTGAGCTGCTTGCTCGGCAGCCTGAGCTTCTTGCTTGGCAGCCTGATCTTTAATTTCTGCCGATTGACTCTTGATTTCGTTAATCAAAACATTCAATAAATCAGTTAAATTCCAGGAAACCACCGGTTTTACTTCCGTAGCGGCTTCCTCTTCCATTGTCCCCCCGTATTCGTCATCAAGGGATTCAGATTTGATTTTCACTTCCGATTCCGAAACATTTTCTAAAGTCTGGAATTCCATTTCTGCTCTTTGTAGCGTTTCGGCGGTCGCATCTTTCATGCTAGCCGCCTGCCCCGGAACAGTGGGTACCGCTGTGCGCGCTTCCCACTGTTCGACCGATTGTTCCGTATCTAAGTCTACCAAATTTTGGTAATTGTTGCCTTCACTCATTTTAATAATTTTCAATATAAATGCAAAATCTCAACTCTAATTAGGATTCCTCACACGAATATTCTCGCTGATGTATCGACCATTTCGTAACCAGTACTTTCTTACGCGATTTGCACAATGCAAAATTCGTGTCCACAACAACCTCAAATTTGAAGATTGTCCTGTCACCAGGTCGCCACGTGTAACCTCCCCCCTCACTTATCGACCTTAATGACAGTGAAAAATTAAACCGCGTGTACCTAATGGAAATTTGGGAAAAGCAATCGTCACCGAAGTTAATCTTTCGGTAAAGAGGGAGGAAAGGGTTACATCTAAATGAAAGGAAAAATGCAAATGAAACTGGTGGAAATTAATTTTGAAAAGGGGTAAAGTTAATAAAGAAAGTAAATGTGCGGCCGTTACGTTAACAATTAACTAGCAGTAATTAGATATTTGAGATTTGGGGGAAATCACGGTCGCCAGTCCTAAGGACAATTACTATAGTAACTGAAAAAGAAAGGTTATTACACATATAATTAACACTAGAAGCGTGACAACTGAAGGTTGACACGTGTAGTGTGAAAACTGAAAGTTTGTCAGATGTAATAAATTTCGCTACACTCTGACTTAATTTAGCAAAAGAATTAATAAAACCGGAAAATCGAAAGTTAATTTAGTGACTGAAGTTAATAGTGAGCTTTCTTTCTGAAGCACATCGAAATCCAGTAAAATACGGTTAGTCTTGGACTACCTCAACAATCATTTCAAAAGCAACTTGACTCTACGCAATTTAGAAACAAGAGATTTAACTTTGAACTTGAATTAAATGATTCTGAACTATTAACAATAGTAAAATTTAGTACGTACCAAGCTGAGCTGCAGTCACAGGTAAGCTAAAATATGCTAACAAAACTCGCTCTCTAAATTTGTGCTCGTGTAACCTAAATATTGTAGCCAGCTACTGAACTTTGAAATTAAAGCAGTGAAATCTAATTATATTATTTTAATGCTGGCGTTTGAATTTCAACGACACTCGGGTTCATTTCGGAAAAGGAAGGGACCCTGCTTGGCAATGCAGTTGGGACAATGAGCAACAAAGGTTCATGCTAAGTTGCTGTAATTTCGCGAGGCAAATGGAACAATTTGAAAAGCTGAGGTCTGCCATACAGTTCTGAAACCTTACGTGCCTTTAGTCTTCCTTGTTGGTTGATTGAAGGTTTGAAGCCGTCGATCGAGGAGGTGGCGACAGTCACTCATTGTCCGCCGTCGCTGTTGCAGAAGCTGGATGTTGGCGCGCCTTCTTCTCGACACGGTCACCAGGCGATATGGGCTCTTGATGTGCGCCAGCTAATGCTTCCCGTCCGCGACACCATGTCAGAAACTATCATCGCGAGTCGAGCGCAATTACATGCTGCCAAACCCCGAACGCGCGGCAACTCGCGGGAGCGTCACACAACACCTGCTCCACTCGCTACTCCCGCCAGACTCTCACTGCTCCGCCCGCGCTTCGCGCGGCAGAGTTAACACTACCAAAGATCCTACACACTTTGAGTCTTCACACGACCTATCGATGTAATCGTTCGATAGCAGTTTTCCCTAGGCAAGACCCAGCGTAAAAATACAAATGATATTTACGAAACAAACCAATTATACATCGACATAAATACATAAATATATATATACAAACAGTAAAACAATTACAATATATAAAGAGACAGAAATGTCATATATTCAGGTAACAAAAATAAGGAAAACAAATTATAGTACAATAGATGGAAATAGGAGGATATGCATTTCCGGCGTTACAGACGGTTCAAAGTTTTGACGCAGTTGTGCTGTTGTTTCTTTGTAGCAACATGAAAAATTATTTTATGTCTTGGAATTATAGCGAATTCAATCCATTGTTCAGGTGCAACGAGCATTCCGCCGTCGATGTAGCAAGAAGCCGCCTCTGTACAAGAGATTTATGACTGGCACAAAAAATTCTTGGAAACTGGTTGCATATGCAATGGGAAGACCACTGGTCGGCCACGCTTGCAGGTAGGCTACGAACTTCATCTCCTTCAAACAACGGTGTGGCGTGTTCTGAAACAACGCCTGCATATGAAGCCTTACGAGTTACGCTTAACTACATCACTTTTTCCCAATGTCTTATGTCTTCGAAGGAATCAACATCGGTTAAAGTAAACCGCCAAAATGTAAGAATTTGGGAGTGAAAAAATCCTGCCGTCGTCTTCAAACATAAAAAAGACTATCCGAAACGGAATGTGTTCTGTGAAATACCTGTTCACAAAGTTTATGGACCTTTCTTTTTTGCAGAGCAGACTGTGGCAGGAATGTTATACCTGGATATATCGCAGAACTGGTTGTTTTCTAAACTTTACGAAGGTTCCACTGATATCACTTTTATGCATGGCGGCGCTCTGCCCCGGTTCCACCATAAGGGGTGCCGTGACCTTAAAAACCTCTTCTCACAACGTTGGATTAGAAGAGGTGGGCAACAAGATTTTATTCATTGCTCTTCGGCTCACAGATCACCAGACCTCACATCTTGTGATTGTTATCTGCGGCGGTTTTAATGGGATATTCTCCTCTGGCATTACCTTTCCTTAACAGTAGTTGTCGATACCAGTATTATTTTTCGAATTTCGAACTGGCCAATATTATCCAAGTTGCTTTTCTAAAAACTGTCATATAATTTTATATACAGTATCTTATATTTCAAGGTAAAATTTATGAAAAGGAATTAATTTATAAAATATTTTAGTTTCAATGCTACAATCGATAATTGGTAGTTCTGAATGTACAGTTAGAATTATTTTTTCAGAAACATTTGATATTACGAATTACTGGCAGACTTAAAATTTCCATTATTAATTACTGTTTACTATGTTTATTTCTGTATCCATTTCTGAAATAATAATGGAATTCAATAATGTAAGAGAAACTAGAAGAAATCTATTTGTTAAGAAAAATTTTAAGAACTTAGGAATAGTGTTATTTTCCTCAGAGTGTGGGGGTCGTAAGCATGCCTCTGCTGTGATCGAACGTAATTTTCTACGAACAACGTAATTTCGGCTATGTTAATGTGAAAGATCAAACGACTGTATGATATATAAAATGTGAGAAAATGCATTTACGTAAAAGCAGAAGTCCTGCAACAACAATCTTAAAATTTATTTAGTTTAATCCAACCGTGAGGACCTAAAACGTGAGATTTTCAGGTTCAAGAGTCAGACCCTTGGATAAGAAGAAATTGAGCAAACTCAATATGACAAACTAAGTAAACTAGAAAGTTTACAGTGATCATGACTCCTCTAAAATTTTCATAATGTACTTTACTTAATGTGGACAACACATGGATGTAGCAAGGAGGGGACGGGGGGGGGGGGGGGGGAGATTACACTGTACAAAAAAAAACAGAGCCTATGTCCCATTTATGGCAGCTACTCTTCAAGAGCTGAAAACTCGAATTGTTGAAGTTGTCTATTCAACAAACACATACCGGTTGATTCGTGTGTGGAATGAAATGGACTATCGTTTCGATGTTTCTCGTGCTATTCATGATGCACGTATTGAGTGTATAGTACAGAATATGTGAAAACATATAACTCTGAACGTTCTTCCACCCAGTGACATGTGTAACGTGTGTATAACTTCCATAGATTGTCTGTAATAAACAACTGAAATCTATTTTTTATTTTTGAATCACCCTGTGTTTAATGTATTGAGTTCCCATCACACATTCTGTCGATGTTTCGTCAAGCCCTGTCTAATGGAGAGTTTCATGTACTGTGTTTTATCTAAATGCAATGTCAGTATTATTACAAAGAACATAGTTTGACGACAGTGAAGGTCCAGACGTAAATATACCAACGAAAGTAGGCAGTGGAGTTAACATAACAAACGTCAGAGAGCAGTGTTGTTTTTCAAATATCAGTTTGACCGTTATTCAGTCACAGAACTGTTACTCAGTCACTGTGCTCCGATGGAAACAGTAAAAACACAGAAGGTAAGCCCCGAAGAGCAAGTACTAAGGGAAAATATTTTTTTAAAATAACCGCAGTCGATGAACTACAATGTCCAGTGGAAAAAAGAAGGCAATGCTGTACCCAGAAAGAAAGCTACATCTTGCGAAGACGGAGACGAGGCATTGCTGTCGTGGGAAAGTTGGCAGCTGCGCACACTGAACGCCCCGTAGGAAGGTGTGTGGGGCATCGCCCCCTTGCTGCAGGTAAAGAAAACCAGAATCGAAATTTATCTCTGCCTCGCAGGCGCCCTTCTGCAAGTGTTTACGCTGGTGCAGTGCGATCGTTCAGTAAAATAACATCTGTGCAAGTCTCTCGGTGTAACGCAGCGTCTGCGAAATTCGCAAGAATTTTATTTCTTTCCACTGCGCATTTCGATAGTTTCAGGACCACACTCAGGTGGCAGGTCTCTTATTGCATTACTTAAAAAGCATTGGTGCTTTATTGAAACAATCTGCGAAGTGGTCGGGAGGTTATGTTGCATCTCACGTCGTTGTCAGTTAGGATGATCCAACTCAGAACGCAGCTCATGTACGATATTTCTTCCATGTGCAAGACGCAACATAAGCTTCTGGCCGCCTCAAATTCTCCTGCAAGATATGACAAAAGAGATTTACGGTAGGAATAGCAATGTTAAAAGACCTTCAACATAAAGGCGATGATGTCATATTCTAAATGCGTCACGCCAAAAATAAGACACTTGTGAGCTACGCAGATATTACTGAGTGATCCCACAACGAGGTCACTTATGCTACTAAACTACTAAAATCATCCGTTTGCAATTGCAGAACCAGCTTCCTGAGCCAATATGCTTGTATTTCCCTTATGTCACGTGACTATTGACCGAATGTAAACAATTAATATGCTACCATAACCTACTGTTTAAGAGTTATAATCTAACTTTGAACGTTTAACATAATAAGTCAAATATTAAAGTTAGCTACTGTGTGTATGTATTGGGGCGTCATAACTTACGACGGGCAAGTTACCTACATAATACGCATCTGGTACTTAAAAATGAGACCACTTAGTGACATCGAAAAGTGTTTTCCTCTCTTTTTAAACGTTTTCGTTACTTTTTCTCACGGGCACTCTGTACCAAGTAATGAATGAAAACAGTTTTTCGCTTAATACATTTTCTCTGTTGGTGGAGTAAAACTTCTGCAAAGCCATGGCGTTTTAATTTTTCACTTCTTTACTACTGAATCGACTCAGAATACATTTTGCAGACAATATCCATACAAAAGTCTCAATGTACCTGAAAAATATAAAGTTTTACAATACATACTGTAGGATATATGGTGTCATAAACGTTGAGATGCATGCAAAGTTAACCATTTTGAAAACATAGCGCAAATTCCGTGAAATATACTCATCCAGTGTTCGAAAATGATAGCGCTTAGCCACTCCCAACGAATTGCAAACATAATTTAAGCTGTTTAGTACACAGAAGTTCGACTCTTTAAATAGCTGGTGTAGGTCACTGGCCACATACGAAATGGATGCTACCTCTTGGTTTGCTTTAATGACGAAGTTCGAATCTGACCTCCGTCCCACGCATATTAAATTTAATAATCACGTAGCAACCAGTGTTGTTAAGCATGTCACAATATCTTTGAACCACTGCTATATGCGAAACAAAACGAACACTTGGTATTACACAGGCGATGGCAAGTCATTTCAAGGAATGTTTAGGACGTTGTTTAAAGCAGTGAAGAGTTACATATCACAACGACTTGCAGTAAATACACAAAAAAAGAATTATGGAATATGTAACTTCCTGGCAGATTAAAACTGTGTGCCGGACCGAGACTAGAACTCGGGACCTTTGCCTTTCGCGGGCAAGTGCTCTACCAACTGACCTACCCAAGCACGACTGACGCCCCGTCCTCACAGCTCTACTTCTGCCAGTACCTCGTCTCCTACCTTCCAAACTTTACAGAAGCTCTCCTGCGAACCTTGCAGAACTAGCACACCTGAAAAGTTGGGAAGGTAGGAGACGAGGTACTGGCAGAAGTAAAGCTGTGAGGACGGGGCGTGAGTCGTGCTTGGGTAGCTCAGTTGGTAGAGCACTTGCCGGCGAAAGGCAAAGGTCCCGATTTCGAGTCTCGGTTCGGCACAGAGTTTTAATCTGCAAGGAAGTTTCATATCAGCGCACACTCTGCTGCAGAGTGAAAGTCTCACTATGGAATATGTATCACTCCACACAAAAATGTTGGCGCGTGTTCATATTTCTCATCCGTCTAAGAAGGAGAGGTCCCCAGTGTTGGGCTAAACATTTTATAACATTATGTGCGGCGATGTAGGTTAAGCCTCAAAGAATTACACCCTGCAACCATTCACCATGCCCGAATAATAGACTCAAAAAAAAGTTCGGAATTTCGCGTGAAGGTCTATAGGTTTAAAAGCAAAACAATCTAAATACTGACTGCATAATGTAATGGCTAAAATACTGCCCTCACAAGTTAAAGGTTTGCAACGGGGCGGGAATATAAAGCAGTGCACTTGAAGAGTACACACGAATGTGCATATACAAATGTTGGTTAAAAAATGTTATTGCAAATTTTGGCTCTCACGCAAGTCTCAGGGGATGATTTCCACACTCGGTGCTTTAGTGCACTGTTCCGCACCCTCGCATTAGTTATAGTTTTTGAATTAATATTCATGAGTACTATTAACGCTAGGGAACAAGATTAGTTGATTCTTATAGCAAAATCAGTGTTTCACGACACAGTTCAATCACTATTTATTGGCGTTGCCCTTTTCTTTCACACAATGAAATTAGCACTGATGAGACGGTTTACAGTTTTACTTTAATAATAATTTGACTTCGAGCCCCCAATAGCAATAATGTAGGCTGCTATAAACGAAAATTACTGAATCAATTCGAACAGAACCACAAGTCCCACTGTCCTCTTTGTTCTGGCAGTTTTGGCGTGACATCACAGATCGCCACATGTTCCCTTACGACGATGTAGATCTCGTAATTCACAGTCACACAAATAATCTTAGCACTTCCAGTTCACCAAATATATGCTTGCACACTTGCACTATTAAACAATACTCTTTCTCGAAATAAATCGGCGCAATAAAAAAAAAAATCTCAAACGACCACATGGGCCACCCTCAAGTGGGACTCGCTCGCCACCCACCCTCCAAAACGACTGACTAACGACTGACCCCTGACCAAGATGGCCGCTCGCTTGTATAGGCCCGTATGTCTACCCCCTGGTTATGCAAGTACCCATCTCACCAGTTAAGATTACAAATTTTGATACATACATTCCTCGACAGAAATAAGTACACAATCGAACCGCGCTAAAAACTATATCTTATTTACTATGTTACATTAATTTCTAGGATTATTCTATCGCCCGTACATCAAGTTTTAGTTTTGGCAAAGTTTCATCACTTAGCGCAAATTTGTTTACATCTGTGCCTCAAAGTTTTAACATAGAACTGCATATAGCACCGTATTTCGATGTAATCCATAGCGACCTACGTATCTACGAGGGCAGTTCAATAAGTAATGCAACACATTTTTTTTCTCGGCCTATTTTGGTTGAAAAAACCGGAAATTTCTTGTGGAATATTTTCAAACATTCCCGCTTCGTCTCGTATAGTTTCATTGACTTCCGACAGGTGGCAGCGCTGTACGGAGCTGTTAAAATGGCGTCTGTAACGGATGTGCGTTGCAAACAACGGGCAGTGATCGAGTTTCTTTTGGCGGAAAACCAGGGCATCTCAAATATTCATAGGCGCTTGCAGATTGTCTACGGTGATCTGGCAGTGGACAAAAGCACGGTGAGTCGTTGGGCAAAGCGTGTGTCATCATAGCCACAAGGTCAAGCAAGACTGTCTGATCTCCCGCGTGCGGGCCGACCGTGCACGGCTGTGACTCCTGCAATGGCGGAGCGTGCGAACACACTCGTTCGAGATGATCGACGGATCACCATCAAACAACTCAGTGCTCAAAATGACATCTCTGTTGGTAGTGCTGTCACAATTGTTCACCAGTTGGGATATTCAAAGGTTTGTTCCCGCTGGGTCCCTCGTTGTCTAACCGAACACCATGAAGAGCAAAGGAGAACCATCTGTGCAAATTGCTTGCTCCTCATGTGGCTGAGGGTGACAATTTCTTGTCAAAGATTGTTACAGGCGATGAAACATGGGTTCATCACTTCGAACCTGAAACAAAACGGCAATCAATGGAGTGGCGCCACACCCACTCCCCAACCAAGAAAAAGTTTAAAGCCATTCCCTCAGCCGGTAAAGTCATGGTTACAGTCTTCTGGGACGCTGAAGGGGTTATTGTGTTCGATGTCCTTCCCCATGGTCAAACGATCAATTCTGAAGTGTATTGTGCTACTCTTCAGATATTGAAGAAACGACTTCAGCGTGTCTGTAGTCACAAAAATCTGAACGAACTTCTCCTTCTTCATGACAACGCAAGTCCTCACACAAGTCTTCGCACCCGAGAGGGGCTCACAAAACTTCAGTGGACTGTTCTTCCTCATGCACCCTACAGCCCCGATCTCGCACCGTCGGATTTCCATATGTTTGGCCCAATGAAGGACGCAATCCGTGGGAGGCACTACGCGGATGATGAAGAAGTTATTGATGCAGTACGACGTTGGCTCCGATATCGACCAGTGGAATGGTACCGTGCAGGCATACAGGCCCTCATTTCAAGGTGGCGTAAGGCCGTAGCATTGAATGCAGATTACGTTGAAAAATAGTGTTGTGTAGCTAAAAGATTGGGGAATAAACTGGTGTATTTCAATACTGAATAAAACAACCCCTGTTTCAGAAAAAAAAAGTGTTGCATTACTTATTGAACTGCCCTCGTATAATCTTCATATCTATAATTATTTCTTAATTATGGGCGATAAATGTTAATAATAATTTACAAACAATGAAAACTATGGCAAGTTAAGTGTATAGTATAACTTAACTAGTTTAAAATACGTGTGATGCCACCCAAAATATTATACAGTGCCGTTCTTTACGTCATGAATTTTTTATAGTATTTTATATACAATTTTCACTCAAACGTTGTTTATTGCTCTTTACGGGCTTAATTATTTATGAATCTTAACATATGACTACGGCACTCGATACGCTATGACGAAATGTTTTTAAAGAGTACTCGCTCATCCCTGTGAGTTGTTATTTACTATTTTCATTAATGTTTCAGTATTCGTGATGTTAACAGATTTTTAGGTTACTATAACTTTTGCGTCTCGTGACTTGAAATAAAGATCAATCTTTCAGTAGGTGCATAGTGCTGGCCACAATCCACTGCCGCATCGATCTTCACCGTAAGTTACACAGTTTTCGCGTAAAGCGCGAAGAACCAAACAGCCCAAGCTGCGGGCCACGTGCCCGCCGGGCCGCGGAGACCGTCCCACGCCCAAATCTCTCGCGGGCGCGCCACGCGCTTCCGCGAATCGCCCACCATGTAGCGCGCTCGCTCTCCACAAAGCAATCCTTGCATACTAGAAATATTCATCTAGTAGCGGGGGTTCTTACCGTCACAGGCTGTTTGTCTGAATTTCGTCAAATGCATCGGAGTTCTTTTTATTTTGAAATCGTTATCAAAATGACTGTGATAGTTATCTTTATTCAATTGATTGGTTTAAACGCAGTTCTTTTATTTATATCTCTTTGTCACGCCATTTTAATGAATGTTTTAACTTCTTCAGTTGCTCTTATTTGTTCTGTCTATCACTCTTTTTCCACTTGGAATCTGTGTGCACAGGAATTTATAATTATCGTCATGTATCTATCATAATATTTGAACATTTGAGAATGCCGATCTGTCGGTTAAAAACAAAAGATGCAATAATATATTTATACTGCCTATGCAATGGCGTCAAGAGTGTATTTTTTGTTACACGATGTATGTCCTTCTGGATAGCAATTATAATACAAACATTTAAAAAACAAATTATTATTGTATTCTGGACAAAATAACGCGAAGGATAATTTAACCGAAAGTAGGGATTATAAGTAAAACGAAATTCAAGAAAAATGATAAACAGAAATAACGAAGGCCATAACATGGATAAAAGTGTAAGATAACAAAACAAAAGCAATCCAACCGATGTTAATGCATGATAATAATCACTATCATGTGAATGTAAATTCCATTTTTAAAAAGACTGACAGAAAGAAAAAAGAGAGCAAATGTGTATTTCATACGATGACAAGGGAATAGAATAAATTACATTTAAACCAATTAATTGAATAAAAATAATTATGAAAGTCATTGCGATAAATATTTCGAAGCACCCGACAAGATTCGAAACTACACTCGTTTGCATGCGAAACTAGTATCTTACCCGTTGTGCTATAGAACCAGTCCCCAAGGTGAAATTCCGAATTTTGTTTTTCGTCGAGTGCTCGCAAACTAGGGCCCACCTGGATAAGTCGATCCCACCAGTCGGGACATCTCCTTGTTCACTGTTCCAAACAGATCTGCTTCTATTCCTACATCTTTATACATATTTTGCAACCTGATATGCAATGAAAGCAGGGTGTACTTGGCATGATACAAAATGTTAGAGCGTCCCGTTCCATACGAAGTGAGCTTAGAATTATTCCTTAAAAACGTCTGTGTGTACTGAAATTAGTCTACACTTACTTGTACGATCCGTACGGGAGCAATACGAAGGGGCCTGTGGAAGTCTCTACTGCAAAAGATTGGCGTGGAGGGCTTCTACAGTGTCAGGGTTCAGTTGAGACGGTGAGCAGATTCCGGGAGGATGACCAATATCTTTAATATTCATCCATTTATTATTCCTTGGGTTACACAACCGTGACGGCACTCTAGCGTGACCACACACACCCCTCCCCTCCACCCTTCGACAAGACGTATGCTGTTTAGGGCGTACGGAAATGTGCATCGTTAGCAGGTTGCCCAGTGGGCACGTACCCCTTTCTTTCTAAAGATTTTTTACCGATTTTAATTTTTTTACACACACAAGACCGAAAAATAAACTATGTATCCCATTTCCGTACAATTTAGATTTGTTTCTGGATAGGGTCCACCTTGAGAAAAACACAAGTTCCTATTTTTCTTTCTTTTTCCCGGTCATGTTTCGCTGAATTTACTGCATCATCAGTGGGTGACGTTTATCTTCTACAATACAGGAAAAATGCTTTTCACCACTAGTACAGATATAAATTTGACTTTTTAAACACAGTTTGTACACATCTGATAATTATTATCTCAAAGCCCTGTCAGGCATTTCCAAGCAAACTCTACAACAAAATCCAGAACACCACAGCAACATTACATCAAAATATTTTGTAGAAGATTACATGTAACCCAAAGACGATGCTGTAACTTCAGGGAAATATGTCTGGGGAATAAAAAGAAAAATAAGAAATTGTGTTTTGCTCAAGGTGGGCCCTCTCCAACAACAAAGCCATTTGTAAGCCAACCCGGACAGAAGAGCTTCAACCTCAAGATGATTATCTGTACACTTTTGTAACAGACACAAATGTAGGCACTGCATTTACAGGAACACTTTACGTCGTCAGACAAAATATTAACACAATAAACATCGAGAAAGTCAAAACCATTGTGTTGACACTTGACTCAGAAAACCAGAAAACTATGCATGGTTATGATGTAAATAAGCCCTTCTAATATTCTGTGTACAAGGTGTGCGGGTAAAGTAATGAGGTAAATTTTTTTATCTACCAATGCTTATATTTTTTCCTACAATATTGTCCTCTTCAAAGTTATTCACTTCGATAGCTATACAGGTTTTTTCCATAGTCGCAGAATGACACACTTTTAAGACATTTTTCCATTTTGCGAAAAGAAAAGGTGAATAGAGGGACTGTGGAAGGAAAGGAATGCCTTTTGAGGCCAAAAGTTCCTTCATGTAAGTGGCCGTGTGACATGGGGTGTTGTCATGATGTAACATCCCCTTTCTGCAATGTGCAAAACTTCGACCGACATTTGATGTACGGTGAAAGCGTTTAACAGGTCACCCATCAACCTTACTGTTAAACATCGGCCTCATTCGACACGAGCACACACGGGTTCGATGTTTCCGTCGGTTTCATGAAGTTGAAGTTCTCCCTGGCAGAGATTCATATTCCGCATGTACTCGGCGTTCAAAATACCACTTGTGCCGGGGAAATACTTGTGTTCTTGGTAAGGAATGTTCTCCATAGGCCCGTTTCCATTTAGAATGGTCATACTTAGGGATTCCCGAAGTTTAACAGAAAACTTGATAGCATAACATAGATCTAAGCTCCGCAGTTCCATTTTCGTAACACACAACTTCAACGGTGGCGCTTGAAAAATAATCACGTGATGGCTGTACGGAGCTGGATCTTGCACTGAGCATCAGGAAGAAATGAACACAACGGTCTACACAAGTAGAACATTCCGGCGTTGACAGATCGCATTCATTGATGTCAGACTCATTATTATCCTCACACACGTCGTACATTTTGTAAACGTATGAGAAAGTGAATTTAGGGCGTAAACATTAGCATAGTACATTTATTTATTTCCTGTTAATCAGCCTTCCTGAAAAGATGTCAATGTGTAAATTGTGTACTCTCAATGACACATACATTATGTCATGACGCACTGGAACACAACGTACATGGGACAGTACATTAAAGGGGACCGCGCACACGCTACATACACTGGCAGGGCAGCTGGCCAGCTCCGGCATTCGTTAGCTGGGCTGGAGTGTATGGATGAGACTCCACTGGCTTCTCCTCTCCACTCCCAGGCATCTCGCTGAGTTGTTGAGTTGTACTCTCGATCAGCAACCACATCAGCTGTTTCTTTAATTTTTTTATGAAGATTAGACTGCCTGCAGGTAGGCGAACATTTGGTACTCAACCAGTACAAGTTGCGTTCCTGCGAGCGCCTAGGACTATTTTGAAGGTTTTACTTGTAAAGGCACTTTTTTAAAATTCTCAGTAAATGTAGGAGGGGGGGGGGGGGGGGTTGCGCCGAGGTTATTGCCGAACTGTGAGACTTCAGAGGGACCATCTGTAGTTTTATTCACGCACGTGTCAAAGTCCCATCCCTCCGTGAGTACCCCATAGGTGGGAGCGAAATAGGAGTATTGAAACGCAGAAGACTACTTTGCCGCTTCGGTTCATGTTCAGATTTCATCGAATGGTGTTGAACGGTTCCTAGTGGTTACATCCTGTATGCCAGAGCGAAAACTGCCGTCGCACTGGACTCCACAGGGGTGAGATCCCGTTCGATGTGGTTGCTAGACCACGATGTCGTTAAAAAAGTATTGAAGAGTCATGGAGATGTCAGCAGTATCAAAGGTTATGAAGAATGTCTACCTGTTGCTCCTCTCACTACAGACTGTTGTTTTAGACGGGAGAGGTGTGGAAATCAACGTCCCAAAGAAAGCCGTGTTTTCATTGACTCGTTTTGCACCGCTCCCTGAGGCCTATTCGTTTCGATATACCTGTAGAACAGCAGTTTGTCTGAAATGTTTTCTGCCGCCACTCATAAGAAAACCGCTTGATTTCAACATTTCAACGCTGGAAGTTGAATTTCTGGCCTCCATCACAGAGACGCTAAAGGTGGGGGTGAAATGTACGTAATATGAGATGTGGCTATCTTCCCATAGTGTAAAACGTCTACAGTTTTTTTTTCACGTTATAACACTTCCACTATCGCTGTTACACCTTAACCCTACAGACTTGAGTCAGTACGTGTTACCAAATGTGGTATCATTAACTTTTACGTATACTGATCTTCACAACACAACATACTGCCTCTTATTTACGTAACGAAACTGTTTTGTTAATCAAATATGGTATAAAGAAACAGTCCAATGTTACCCTCTAAAAGGAATTTGGTTGTTTTGACTGTGATGTCCCTAAAGAAGATTGCTATCGGACGTGAAAATCAGGGTTACGTAATCGTCCAACAAGCAACAGATAATGCTTTACCCATATAGCTTCAATAACATTATTATGAAATTTCACTGCTAAATTATATATTTGGGCATAGGTTTCGTCTCACTTTAACAAATACTTTTGTACCTGACAAGAAATTCAAATAGAATTCATTAGCAAAAAAATTCTCACTGTTATCTAAAGAAAAGGAGTAACTACTTTTATATGTAATGATCTTTCTGTTAAAATTTTCTCAGTAAGCACAAAAGACAAAATATGGATCCCCTTAAACTGCCAATATATTCTTTAACACGCACAAGAACCATAAATTTAGCAAGCCTGAGTAATTAGCTGTTAACAGTGAGAGTATTTGGACTTTACTGCAGTGAGACACAAACTAACATAATTTAATATAGCACAGGCTCACCTTTTGTACTTTCCAACCGACTGTAAAATAATTGATTACTATGAAGAACACTTTAAGCCAAGTTTTTAAAAGTAAATACATTTGCAACTAACTTCAAATAGAATTAATGCCCGTCTTTATTGCTTCAATCTGTTATTTGGAAACCAATGAGTATATTTATGCTTTTGAAAGCCCACATACCTTCAAAAAGAACTGTTTCAATTACTGAGATACTTCCACAAAACTGCATTTACTATCTCAGACAAGTTTGCCAAGTTTACAATGAATTTAACTACCTTCTTTTAACTGTATTTAAGTGTCATTATTCAATTAATAACTTAGCTTTTATATTTTCACCCTCGCAACTAGGACACTCGGTAAGCCTGGTTAATAAGAAAGGGACCCGGCGTGGTTCTGTAATTCAGGATGATTCAAGGTAAGTTTTCAGAAATTGTTTCTAAGTTACCTTACTATTGGGACCAAACAAAACATCCAAATAGTCTGATCCTTCACTTCTACAAATACATTGTTCCGTTTCGGTGATTGCGCAATTTGGTGGCGAGTACTACTTGGGAGGTGGATTTGCAATCGGTAATGTTGAGCTCTGTCATTTATTAGTGGCAATGATCCTCAGATTACTAAGTACAGTTTCCAGAACAGAGCCAGCTAATTAATCCATCCATCTGAGACTTTGGCATAGTGGAAACCAGCACACAAAAAGCCTCTCTCGGCATCAGCACATCACACTGTTCAAACATAAGCTCTTGACAGTTCAGTAGCTCGTCTCCGACTAACTCTTGGTCCCACCTTTCTATCCCTGCCAACCACGTTTTTCGCGTGCTGCTACTTTTCGTTCCAGGGGAACCACACAAACTTTTCCTCTTACAATAAACTAAGAGCCCTAAGTGAAGGTCAGTAATTACGTAGCAGGAACCAGACATTTTAAACAAAACAGATCATTTGCACATATTGACAATTCTACAAAAAAACTATTTACACAAATTCCAGTTACATGTGGTAAGTTTTGTCTTCCTCGAAATAAGGCAAAGAATTTCACTAATGAAGATAATACATTACATATGATTTAACAAGACAAAGAAAAAAGTATACATTTTTATACAGTATCGACTCAATCAATCAATAATTACAGAAACTCAACGATGTAAAATTGAGTTAAACAAAAAGCAAAATATGTCAGCGGAACATTAGAGCTATGGTGTTACAAAGTGTCTAAACCTTACTGTCTGATGCGTTGTTGAGCCCAATGGTGAGCTCGCAGGGTGCCACGCTTTTGCACCATTACAGATGAGAGTTGTACGCACCTTTGAGCCAAATTTTAAACTTATGCGTCGCAATGGGAGACACGTACGGTGTTTCGGAAAAGTGATCCTTTAATTATGTTGCACAGTGCAGAAGTCGTGTCCGGAGGTGGAAGCTGATGGAATCATGATGACTCGTAGGCTGTAGAGTTCCCCGCATGGACGGTTCTGCCAGACTGGGATGCAAATGGCTTAAAATGGTGGATATTTATACAAGTTAGCGCTTGCCCGTTTCGCTGTGGCACTGCTTCCAGCCAAGTACACCAAAAGAAGCCTGGTCCTTGAAGGTGTATTAACTGGCCTGTCAACGCCACAGTGTTTCTGCGTTTTTTTTTCTTTTTTTGTTGTTGTTGTTGCTGTATAGACATTATTACGTAGCTTGGGCCTGGCTTAGCCCACTGTGTGGACTCGACTTGTGCATTGCCGTCTCTGTCGTAGCCGGCCGTAGTGGCCGAGCGGTTCTAGGCGCTACAGTCTGAATCCGCGCGACCGCTACGGTCGTAGGTTCGAATCCTGCCTCCGGCATGGATGTGTGTGATGTCCTTAGGTTAGTTAGGTTCAAGTAATTCTATGTTCTAGGGGACTGATGACCTCAGAAGTTAAGTCTCATAGTGCTCAGAGCCATTTGAACCATTTTTGTCTCTGTCGTAAGGGTGTTTTGGTCGATTCTCTGCTTGCAAGCTACCACGGAACTTTTGCAATAGCCATGGCAATGCCGTTATTTTCCTCAGTATCGCCCGAAAATAGTGGCAGTGCCAACGTAAAAACTTAATATTGGTTCTTGGTACTTTCAGGTTTTCCAGTGTTTGCATGGCCCTCTCCCGTAACTAAAACAATGCTGCGACCATTCCTCCCTCTCCTCTTCATATACGTTCAATACCCCATGTCGTACTGTTTCGCATCGGTTTCACACTCCTGAATAATATCCCAGGTTCAAATGGTTCATATGGCTCTGAGCACTATGGGACTTAACATCTGTGGTCATCAGTCCCATAGAACTTAGAACTACTTAAACCTAACTAACCTAAGGACAACACACACATCCATGCTGGAGGCAGGATTCGAACCTGCGACCGTAGCAGTCGCGTGGTTCCGGACTGAAGCGCCTAGAACAACATCCCAGGATGCAATACATTACTGACTTATAAGCACTCCGTTTATGAGCTTAATGGGTGGCAAAATTAGATGCGATGACTGAGCAAAAGTCGACATCGTTAACCAACGACGACCTGTGTTAGTTCAAAACTTCATAGAATGTTTGCGGTGCTAGCCAGTGCTTCGCACCAGAGCATCAACTGCGTTATCATAACTGACGTACTGCTGGAAACTGAACCTGAAATCGACTTCAAGTACCTTCCATTCGAAAGCTGTGTTCCTCCGGCGATTCAAAGGCAAGCCCGCAATGTCGTGGGACATAATTGTGCACTGTGACAATAGGGGCGACTAAAGAAACGTTAGGGTCCTGCTAAAAACAGAGCATCGGTGTGTGAGGTGTACTCCAACTGGTCAATCGAAGAATGTTACTCTCTAGTGGAGCAGCGCTACAATCGAGTCCCCAACCGTTTTAACACGTCAAAAATGATGAACACAGCATCTGTGCCCTTAATAATGGAAAAGAATTCACTGACGTTTAATTAATGATGTTACAACCGATTTCCATTTGTAAACTATTGGCGAGCTGTTGTTTCTTTGTTCAGGCAGTTTTTTTACTCAAATAAAACAAAAGAATGAAACTAGTCTGCGGCGTCACGTCATCTATTTGAAAGTTCTACCCTAACATTCTCGGTCAATGTGGTTTCGCTTAACGCATGACAGCTGACTGATACAACTCTTTGAATGTTGTGTCAGATCCGTGAATGTTTCGGCACAGTCTCCGGGTTTCGGTGGTTTTGCTTACACACTAGGGCAGGCTTTTCGGCTGTACGTGAGCCACGAATAGAGTTCCAATTTTTTAGAGGCGAATAACGTTTCTTACCTGAAGAAGAGGAAAATAAAACTTTTCTTTGTAAAATGCAATACTTTAAAAATTATGTATTTAAATACGAATTTTTCATACATCTGACACTAAATATCAATTTTATGTTTCCTCTAAAAGTTTAATAACTGCTTCTAGGTTATAAATTTTGTATTTAAATTAATGAACAAATAATTTTAACTCGAATTTATTGAAGCATTGTGTGTGTCTTCCCACTGATTTGTACTCCTGATCGATGTATCTCCATTGGTAAATGCTGAGCATTCATTTTTTTCATTGTTTGCTGACGTAACCACTTGCTTTTAAAACTGCTCACAAGTATTTTTAGCCAAAAATTTAGTCATCATTGATTCAGTTTCTTCGAATTTCTGTAATCATGTACTTTCAGAATATGAACAATCCTCTCAGATACCATATATGGACTTGAAATTATCTTGAGAATACTGGTTCATTCAGCTATATTTCTTCCATACCAGCGTTACTGAGAGCTTCAGCATTTTGATCCAAATTCGAATGTCACTGTTAACTAAAGCTATCATCATAAATATGGACGAAAAAATGAACTAAAACCTATTTATTGGTACCACTAAAAAGTTAATATAAGGGGCGATCAACATATTTCCGTTGGACGGTTGCTGCAGCATATATGCAATCTAGAGCGACCCCGGCTTGGGTATATAGACTCAGCCATGTATGGAGTCGATTATGAGTAAAAATTGAATAAACAACGAAAGGATAATGTTCTATGAGGAGCGCGTGGAATGTCAGCAGCTTTAAAGTGGTAGGGAAGCTAGAAAATCTGTAAAGGACAATGTTAAGTCTCTATCTAGATAAAGTGGGCATCAGAAAGTGAAATGGAAAGAAGACATGGATTCTAGTCATATGAATGCAGGGTAGTACCAACAGCAGCAGAAAATGGCGTAATGGGATTAGGATTCATGATGAATAGAAAGGAAAGTACAGAGAGTGAGTTACTGTGAACAGTTCCGTGACAGGATTGTACTCATCAGAATCGACAGCAAACCAACTCCAACAACGATAGTTCAGGTAAGCCGACGTCGCAAGCCGAAGATGGAGAGACAGAGAACGTATATGAGGATATTCAACGGGTAATTCAGTATGTAAAGAGAGATGAAAATCTACTGGTCTCGGGAAATTTGAATAAGGTTGTATGGGAAAGAGAAGAAGAAAGGGTTGCGGGAGAAAATAGGTTTGGTACTAAGAATGAGTGAGAAGAATGATTAATTGGGTTGTGCAATAAACTTGAGCTGGTAATAGCGAATACTTGTTCAAAATCCAGAAGACAAGGACGTATACTTGAAAAAGGCCCTGAGATACGGGAAGATTACAGTTAGATTACGTCATGCTCAGGCAGAGATTTCCCAAATCACAAACTGGATTGTACAGCGTATGTGGGAGCAGATAGACTCAGATCACATCTTAGTAGTGATCAAGAGTAGGCTGAAGTGTAAGACGTTAGGCAGGAAGAATCATTGCGTATGTATGAAGTAGGATACGGTAGTATTAAGGATTGAAGAGACACACTCAAAGTTCTCGGAGGCTATAGATACTGATACAAGGAACAGCTCAGTAGGCAGTTCAATTCAAGATGAGACGCCACCTGCAAAAGGGTTATCACAAAAGTTGGAAAAAGAAACGTAGGTACAAAGAAGGTAACAGCGAAGAAACAATGCGTAACAGAAGAAATGCTTCAGTTGATCGATGACAGAAGGAAGCACGAAAATGTTGAGGGAAAATCAGGAATACGGAAATACAATGCACTTAGGAATGAAATAAATAGAAAGTGCATGGAAGCTAAGATGAAATAGCTGCATGAAAAGTGAACAAATCGAAAAAGAAATGACTGTTGGAAAGACTTAGCATACAGAAAAGTTAAAACAACCTTCAGTGAAATTGAAAAACAGGCTAATAACATTAAGAGTGCAAGGTCAATTTCATTGTTAAATTGGAGGAGAGAGCAGATACATGGAACGAGTACATTGAAGGACCCTATTAATGGGGGGGGGGGGGGGGGGGGATGGATACTTGTATGATGACGTGATAGAAGAGGAAACATGAGCCGATAGAGAAGAGAAAGGGATAGAGTATTACGATTTTAACTTAAAAGAGCCTTGGAAGATTTAAGATCGAATTAGGCAGAAGGGATAGGTAACATTTCATCAGAATTTCTAAAATCATTGGGGGAAGTAGCAACAAACAACTATTGACGTTAGTGTGAAGAATGTGTGAGTCTGGCGATACATCATCTTACTTTCGGAAAAAATCATCCACACGTTTCCCAGGATTTCAACAGCCGGCGAGTGGGAGAATTAGCGCACAGTTTGCTTAACAGGTCATGCATTCCAGTTACTGACCAGAATAATATGTAGAAGAATGGAAGAGAAAATTGAGGATGTGTTAGATGACGCCGGCCGCGGTGGCAGAGCGGTTCTAGGCGCTGGCCGAGCGGTTTTAGACGCTTCAGTCCGGAACCACGCGGCTACTACGGTTGCAGCTTCGAATCCTGCCTAGGGCATGGATGTGTGTGATGTCCTCAGGTCAGTTAAGTTTAAGTAGCTCTAAGTCTAGAGGACTGATGATCTCAGATGTTTAGTCCCATAGTGCTTAGAGCCATTTGAACTATTTTATTTTTAGATGTCAATCCATTTCGCCTTAGCAGTAACAGAAATAAACGAAACGGTCAAGAGTACAGCTAAAATTCAAGGTTAATGGATATTAGTGACAGCACTCACTGATGATATTGCTCTCGTCAGTGAATAAGAATCATAGGATTGGAATGAATAGTCTAACGAGTACAGAAAACGGCTTGAGAATGAATCGATGAAAGACGAAGTAATGAGAAGTAGCAGGAATGAGATCAACGAGGAACTTATCATCAGGATTGGTGATCACGAAGGAGATGAGATAAGGAATTCTGCTACCAAGACAGCATAATTCCCCATTACGGGCGGAGCAAGGACGATATCAAACGCAATATAACTCTAGCATAAACGGAATCCTTGGTGAAGAGGAGTCTACTAGGATCAAACATAGACTTTAATTTGAGGAAAAGATTTCTGAGAATGTAAGTTTGGAATACATCACGGCTGATATCAAACGCAATATAACTCTAGCATAAACGGAATCCTTGGTGAAGAGAAGTCTACTAGGATCAAACATAGACTTTAATTTGAGGAAGAGATTTCTGAGAATGTAAGTTTGGAGTACATCATGGCTTGGTAGTGAAATACGGACTGTGGAAAAACGAGAAAAGAACAGAATCCAAGCATTTTAGATGTTACGTTTCAGAAGAACGCTGAAAGTTAGGTGGCTTAATGAGGTAAGGAATGAGAAGGTTCTCTGGAGAATCGGCGAGGATAGAAAAATATGGAAAACAGTGACAAGAAGAAAAGACAGGATGGTAGGACTTCTGTAAAGACAAGAACTTCCATGGTGTTAATGGGAGCTGTAAAAGGTAAAAACTGTAGAGGTTAACAGAGGTTGGAATACATGCAGCAGATAGCTGAGGACGTAGATTGTTACTCTGGCATGACGAAGTTGGCATAGGAGAGGAAATGCGTTGTGGACGGCATCAAACCAGTCATATGACTGATGACTCAAAAAGAAAAAAAAAAACGACAATGGCTGAGACACGATGACCTGACTTTACGCCCCTCCGTACAGCATCCGAGTAACATCATTGACTGATAGATGACACTGTGGATGGTTCGGCCTGTTTGGCCACTCTGAGGCCAGAACGGCGGAAATTCTTTTTCTTTCCTTCCCACTGGGTGCGTGAGACTTGTACGTATGTAGCCGGCGAAGTAATATTCTGTCCAAAATATTTAACTTCCACACAAATAATTGGACCAGTAAGTGATTTGGTTTTAAACGGTTTTTAATTTATGGAAATCATCACATCTTTTCAGTTAAGCAGAATGCATAATGTCGGCGAAATCTGGCAATGTTCCGCTCTTTTTAACGTTTTAAACTGGACTTTGTACATCCAGCGATATTAAGTTAAGTGTTTCTTGCATTTGGAACAACTTAAAGCACAACAATGTTGTTAAAAAGTTTTAAACGCTGAAAATATTTTAAGTGTACTGAGTGCACATTTGTAGCCCATGCCCCCTGAGATGTCTCCATAACCTGCTGGTGTTGGAAATATTCTCTGAGGGTGTGTGTATATGGTTTGTATGCGACAGTTTTATGATTTTAAGAAGAATTCCATTGACAGTTTGTAAAATTCTTGTGGCATTGAAACACAATCGGTTTCGTGGCCAAAAGCAGTATCATCAGATGCAACCTACATGGCAGTGAGTAATGTACAGCGTCTCGGCCTTATGCTATTAAAATTAATTAATTTTGTCAGGGAGACGGTGTATTTGAAGGATCTTTCCTCGGAATTTCAAGGGCAGTTTTCATACTCGCCTGTGGCGTGACTGTGAAAGCGCAAACCGTGCAGCCGTCGGCTGTGGCCGAGCAGTTCTAGGCACTACAGTCTGGAAACGCGCAACCGCTGCGGTCGCAGGTTCGAATCCTGCCTCGGGCATGGATGTGTGTGATGTCGTTAGGTTAGTTAGGTTTAAGTAGTTCTAAGTTCTAGGAGACTGATGACCTCAGAAGTTACGCCCCATACTGCTCAGAGCCATTTGAACCATTTTTTTGCAAACCGTGCTTCCGCCGAGTCCGTACCGTGATCGCCGTATTTCTTGCTACCGATATTTTTCACTTATAGGTCGCGACACGTTCAGGTCGTTGCAAGTCGTACAGCAGTTTACCGTCACAAACTTGAGCAACGAAGACTTATTGAATTAGTACGCAACTGTCCTGTGTTGTATGATATCTCCAGTCCCAAATACCTGAACGCAGAGCTGATGAAAACAATCACAAATAAAAAAATGGCTCTGAGCGCTATGGGACTTAACATCCGTGGTCCTCAGTCCCCTAGAACTTAGAACTAATTAAACCTAACTAACCTAAGGACATCACACACATACATGGCTGAGGCAGGATTCGAACCTGCGACCGTAACGGTCCAGCAGTTCCAGACTGAAGCGCCTAGTACAGCTCGGCTAATCTCAAATAAAGAAGTAGCTAAAATGAAAACGACTGGTAGGTACAATAGAGTCTATCTTTGATTTTACATCAATAAATACAACCGGTGAAACAAAATATTATTGTTGGAGAATGTTGGGCATAGTTCTAGCATTATCTTTCCACATGCTTCGACATCATTAGCAGTATAGTTACACTGAGCGTCTACAAGAGGCAATAAATTTATGGAGAATGTCTTTGTGTGATTAAAGATAGTGATTCACTGTTCAAAGAAGCTTGAAGAGAGACGTGTTTTTCCACAGCTCTTATTAAGTTGAAAAATGCCACATTTCATAAAAACCCTTAGCGATGTTCTTCCACATTTCTTCTGTCGGAGTAGGCATCAGTTCGTCCATCATAATGCCTGCAATTATGTTGCAGGTTCTCGTACAATCATGAGAACTGCACTATGCACCGTACGATATCTAAATGAAATTTTGTTTAACACATCTCCAAGAAACATGTACAAAACGTAGACATTAGCTGTAAATAGTACGTTTTATCTGAAAATTAAGACTACAAAAACCTCTTGACGCTAAAATAACGTTTAGTATGTTGTAGGGCCATCATTGAATGGTAGGCGGGAAAATGTTAGAGAACTGGAACTGTGAGTGATCGAAAGAGTAAATGTATGAAGCTATACAAAAATTCGGAACAGTTGAGCTTTTAGAAGAAACGCTAAGAGGGGATGGAGACCAGTACTAACAATGATGACAAACGAAGATGTCACAGGTGGTCTTAGAGGTAATGAACCAGATTTGCGCGAGACAGAACAAAACACGCAGGACTATACAACAGAAACCAATATTTATGAATGTTGATTTCATGTCTTTATTTACCAATACACTGTCAAAATGTATGTTAATTATATAACATACGAACAAACTTCAAACCAACGGTAAGTCGTTCTCTTGATATGATGGCTTTTCTCCAGTGTGTGCTTCGCTTTTTCAAATGAACCTCCAATTAGTTCAGTAGTAAACTGAATGAGTTTTCTGACATTGGAAGATATTAGTAAATATTTGCTCCATCGCCCATCAGTTCAATGTACAGAGTGGCAAATTCCACTTCTGTTAATCCATTTTTCCACGACTGACGAACCTAATTCCATTTCATCAATTGTTTTGCTTCTTGCTTATACTAGTCACAATAATCAGCATGAGATCGTTGTCCGAGAACTTGATCGTCCCTGCTGCTCAAGGGCACTGCCGCACGCCAGAGGAAACACTGACCAATGAGAAAAAGGGTCACTGTGCCATCACGGCCGGTGCAACCACGGGCCGGTCAGGGCGCTGTAGCGGTGCTGACGTATGTGAAGCGGCCTTCAGTCGTGTACAATATTATTGGAAATTAAGGTGACGGTGCTCCGGTAGGCATCTTGAGAGTTTTTATCGTGACGTTTCCCGAGGACACGCTGAAACAATTAATAGTTTTTGCACTGCTGTCTTGAAATCATTCACAATCCGATGCGTTTTTCTTAGTCACCACTGAACTTGTTCATGGTAACGTCACCGCATGTCGGATAGACGGTCAGAGACAGAGCACCTTGAGTTCTGCTGCTAATAATGGGAGTACACCGTTCATTTAATATATTTTGTTACGAGCTTTCAACTGGAGCCATTTATTTACAGATGTTACTAGATTATTTTTGTAATTTCTTGCGTGTTCGAGTGCTTACTAGGCACAAGCTTTTATTCTAATAACAGCGTAGCGTATATTACTGCCGTTATTATCGACCTTCGTATCGTATAGGCTTTTATTTGTTTTGGTTTGTGTAGCTCAGTGTCGTTTAGACCGTTAGTGAGAGAGCACTTCGAATTCCTGCTGCCAATAAGCCGAAAGCACCGATCATTTGTTATATTGTTTTATGAGCTTCAGACAGGAGCAACTCCAGTAATGGATATGAACTGTGATTGCTGTGTTCAGATGAGACATGAGTTGGCGACACTTCGCTCACAGCCTCAGGCTGCATTGGCTTCCGTCACACAACTTGAGGCTGCTGCCAAGAGGCATCACTGTGGGGGGTCGGACGCGTGGATGAGAAGGAAGTCGAGCACATCCCACGTGTCGGTGCACTGTTTTGGCCGCTCTGGGTACTGCATGCATTGAGGTTAACCCCTCATCTGTGGTTGAGTGGGATATCATTCCCAAGTCAGCAAAATACTTTCCGAGGGGCCAATCGTAGCGCCTCCCCGGTTCGTTTGATGAGCACGTTTCGGGCGTTATCTGTGGCAGACGACGTCTTTATACCGGATACAATCGTACACCCTGTTCCAGAGGAAGCGTCTCCGCCAGCAAGGTCTGCGCATTCAGAGAAGGTGTATTTGCTGGAAGTTGGGTGCTCCAACGTTAGGGGCCGGCCGGAGTGGCCGTGCGGTTCTAGGCGCTTCAGTCTCGAACCGCGTGACCGCTGCGGTCGCAGGTTCGAATCCTGCGTCGGGCATGGATGTGTGTGATGTCCTTAGGTTAGTTAGGCTTAAGTAGTTCCAAATTCTAGGGGACTGATGACCACAGATGTTAAGTCCCATAGTGCTCAGAGACATTTCAACCATTTTTGAACCAACGTTAGGCGCATAATGGGGCCCCTTAGGAACATGGCTGCCAAAAAGGGGAAGGAAGTCAGTGTGTACTCCTTCTGCATGCCGGAGGAATCATTCCGGATGTGGAAAGGATGCTTCTGGATGCCATGAAAAGTACAGGGTGTAGCCAACTGTAGGTGACGGCTCATGTATTGTGCCTCTTTGGATCAGAGGAGGTTCTATCTGGTTTCGGACGCGTAGCGGAAACGCTAAAGACTGCCAGTCTTTTTTTTTTTTTTCAAATGATTCAGAAAGGACAGATTAAATACAGCTGGTGGTGGAGTACTTATTGCCGTCAGAAGTAGTTGGCCTTGTAGTGAAATTGAAGAAGATATTATGGCTTGAGGTTATCCTTGACTCTCTTACTAAATTATTAAATGGATCGTTTTACCGACCCCCTGACTCAGAAGATATAGTTGCTGATTAGTTCAAAGAAAACTTGAGTCTCATTTCCAACATGTAGCCAACTCATTAAATTATAGTCGGTGGTGACTTCAATGTACCCTCGGTATGCTGGAAAAATTGTACGTTTTAAGCCGGCGGCAAGCGTTAAAACATCATCCTATATTGTACTGAACGCTTTCTAGGAAAATTATTTTGAACAATTAGTTCATAAACCCACTCGAAGCGTAAATGGTTACAAAGCATACTTGACCTCGTAGCAACATATAATCCTAGACAAACAGTAAATACCGTGACGAATACAGGGATTAGCGACCACAAGGCAGTAGCTGCTAGGCTGAATATCGTAGCTCCTACAACCATCAAAAAGTAACGAAAAGTATATCTATTTATAAAAGCAGCTAAAAATGCCTCCCACGCTATTTTAAGAGATAGTAGGTACTCCTTCCGTTCTGATCATGTAAGCATAGAAAAGATGTCTAATGATTTCAAACAGATAGTATCGACGGCAATTGAGAGATGTATACCACAAAAATTAATTAATGATGGTACTAAACCCCCATGGTACACAAAACGGGTCACATCGCTGTTGCACAAGCAACGAGAAAGCGTGCCAAATGTAAAAGAACGTCAAATCACCATCATTGTCAAAGTTTTGCAGAAGTTCGAAAGATAACGCTTCCTTCAATACGAGATCCTTTTAATAATTTCCACAATGAAACTCTGTCTCGAAATCTGGCAGAAAACCCAAAGAGATTCTGGTCATACATAAAGCACACAGGTGGCAAGACGGAATCAATATATTCGGTGTGTGATAACAATTGTCAAATCACTGATGACAGTGCCACTAAAGCAGAGTTATTAAACATCATTTTCCAAAACTGCTTCACCAAAGAAGACGAAGCAAATGTTCCTGAGTTCCAATCAAGAACAACTGCAAATATGAGAAACATAGAAGTAGATATCTTGGTGTCACAAAGCAGCTTAAATCACTTAATAAAGGCAAGGCTTCCGGTCCAGATTGTATACTAGTCCGATTCCTCTCAGAGTAAGTTGATAAAATAGGTACATATTTAGCAATTATATGCAACCACTCGCTCACAGAAAGATCCGTACCTAAAGACTGGGACTGCTCAAGTCACATTAATACCCAAAAAGCGAAGTAGGAGTAATCCGTTCAATTGCAGGCCCATATCACTAACGTCGATATGCACTAGTGTTTTGGAACATATACTCTATTCAAACATTATGAAGTACCTCGAAGAAAACGATTTATTCACAATAGTCGCATTCAGAAAATATCGTTCTTCCGAAACACAACTATCTCTTTATACTCATGAAGTACTGAGTGTATCGATAGGGGATGTTAAATTGATTCTATATTTATAGATTCCCTGAAGGCTTTCGACACCGTTCCTCACAAGAGTCTTCTAACCAAACTGCGTGCCTATGGAATATCGCCTCAGTTGTGTGACTGGATTCATTATTTCCTGGCAGAAAGGTCACAGTTCATAGTAGTAGTCGGAGAGTCATTGAGAAAGACAGAAGTAATGTCTGGCGTTGCCCAAGGAAGTGTTAAGGGGCCTCTATTGTTCATGACATATTAACGACGTAGGAGGCAATCTGAGTACCCTTCTCAGTTTGTTACCGAGCGAGGTGGCGCAGTGGTTAGCACACTGGACTCGCATTCGGGAGGACGACGGTTTAATCCCGTCTCCAGCCATCCTGATTTAGGTTTTCCGTGATTTCCCTAAATAGCTTCAGGCAAATGCCGGGATGGTTCCTTTGAAAGGGCACGGCCGATTTCCTTCCCAATCTTTCCCTAACCCGAGCATGAGCTCCGTCTCTAAGACCTCGTTGTCGACGGGACGTTAAACACTAACCACCACCACCACCACCACCTTAGTTTGTTTGCAGATGATGCTGTCATTTACCGTCTTTTAAAGTCATCAGATGATTAAAACGAATTACAAAATGATTTAGATAAGATATCTGAATGGTGCTAAAAGTGGCAATTGACTCTGAGTAAAGAAAAGTGTAAAGCTATTGACAGGAGTACTAAAAGAAATACGCCAAATTTCGATTTCGGGGTAAGTCACACAAATCTGAAGACTGTAAGTTCAGCTAAATACTTAAGGATTACAATTACAAATAAACTAAATTGGAACGGTCACATAGATAATGTTGTAGGGGGAGCAACCAAAGACTGCGATTTATTGGCAGAACACTTAGAAGGTGGAACAGATCTACTAAGGAGACTTCATACACCACTCTTGTCCGCCCTATTCTTAAGTACTGCTGTGCGGTGTGGGATCCGGATCAGGTGGGACTGACGGATGGCATCGAAAAAGTACAAAGAAGGGCAGCTCGTTTTGTATTATCGCGAAATAAGGGAGATAGTGCCGCAGACACGATACGTGAATTTTAATTGCAATCATTGAAACAAGATCGCTTTTCGTGGCGACAGGATCTTCTCATGAAATTTCAACAACCAGTTTTCCCTTCCAATTGCGAAATCGTTCTGTTGGCACCCACCTACATATGGTTAAATGATCATCACGACAAAATAAGAGTGATCTGGGTTCGCAGAGAAAAAATTTAAGTGCTCGTTTTTGACGCACGGGTTCGAGAGTGGAACGGTAGAGTGACAGCTTGAAGGTCGTTCATTGCACCCTCTGCCAGTCACTTTATTGTGAATAGCAGCGTAATCCCGTAGATTTAGATGTAGATGATCCAATGACGTCCACGGGAGACCAAGTGCAGAAATGTGGTCGGGTAATGAGTAGCTGCTGTGGACTGCTGGCGATGTTGGAGACAGAAATTTCTTGATTGTCTCGTAAAAAAAATTATTTGGGAAAAATAAACGTCCATTTACGCTTCATGTTCATTAATAAACATTTATGTTGTGCTCTGTTGATATCATTAGCCAAAATATTGAGCTTTAGAGCACCATACAGGGTGTTTTCGTAAGAGCGTGGAAAAATGTAACAGGACATAGAAAATGCTCCATTGAACAATTTGAGGCATGGGACATGGGATAAGAAAAACCAGCTTAAGGAGATTTGGAAGTAAACTTGTCTACCATTTTGTGTACCGTTTCTGTTTTCTAGCTTATTTGCAAGTAACATGCGTACAAGATTTCACATACTGTAGTGTTTGTTTACATGTACGTTCTTTATTTCCTGCAAGGAAACCAGGAGGACGAGCCTGTTTATTAGGAAGTCGTGGTAGAGGTCTTGTTTACTTTACTTATCCATAAGCTGCCTATGGCGTATCATATATACTGTGTCCCATGACAGAACGTGCTATGAATCAACAACAGACCATTCAGATAGTTCTGTTCAGAGACGTACAGTACGTTACGATGTAGCAGTACCGGTATAGTTTCGCAGAACTCACTGTCATGCAACTTGTGTATGTAGAAATACTTTGCAATGCTTTCGCTGCTGAAAGGTTGTAAAGGAAATGATTCCCTAATAGGCATCTTCCGCATAACGAGTGTTTATTTCTCTCGATCGACGAATGAGGAAGACTGGTTCATTGGAAAGGAGATACAAGGGACCTGACAACACGAGGGATACTTGTCAGGGCGCGTCGGATTCTTGTTCGCCGATGTTATATTAGCATTGAGGTTGATGGCCGTCAGTTTCAGCACATTTTGTAAGATACAGTACAAATGGTACATACGTTCTGTCAGTGATGGTATTTGTAGTTAATTGTAACTAAAGGTAATAAAAAGGTACACAGTAATGTGAATTTATTCCTATTCTCTCCTTAAGGTGGCTTCTCGGAACCCAGGTTCCCTACCTCAAATCGTTCAGTGGAGCGTCCTCTGTGACATGTAAAATTTTTACACGCTCTTACAGGAACACCTTGTATGTCAAGTACTTCACTAAAGTGCTACTTGTGTAATACGGTCTATTATCCTGACAAACTAAGAGTGTTACGGTACTTTAAGCCTGGCTGATTTAACAGCCATGCCTTGACCGCAAACTGCACACGTAATGTGTATCGTCCTTATGCAGCCATAGGTATTTGAAGTTTGCCTAGCTTTGACTATTTAGCTGAAATCATTATGTACAGCTAATTTCATTAATAACTCTGCCATTTAACATGACACGATCTGGCCGGCGCATGTAAGTTTAAATGCACACCCTTCCGTGCGTTCGTCATCGATTGGCTATCATGTTATGCTCATAGCATTTACGATGTGTCGTTGATTACCTGGAAAATTTTGCTGGATTCGACGTCCCCTATCCTATCATGACCTCATTATCTTATAGATTTTCTCTACCTGTCATTGGCAGCCAGTGTAGTAACGCAATACTTATCAAACATAGAGATAAGTGTAAAAGTGAATGGAGGAGGAGGAGGAGGTTAGTGTTTAACGTCCCGTCGACAACGAGGTCATTAGAGACGGAGCGCAAGCTCGGGTTAGGGAAGGATGGGGAAGGAAATCGGCCGTGCCCTGTCAAAGGAACCATCCCGGCATTTGCCTGAAACGATTTAGGGAAATCAAGGAAAACCTAAATCAGGATGCCTGGAGACGGGATTGAACCGTCGTCCTCCCGAATGCGAGTCCAGTGTGCTAACCACTGCGCCACCTCGCTCGGTGAAAAGTGAATGAAAGATAGATTAATAATATACGTTAAGGTGACGAAACACCAGTGTTGGCAGAACTTGTGACACAGTTACAGACCCGATTTGAAGAAACTTATGCAGTCAGCAACGTTTCTCCCTCAGAATGGATTTTAGCAAAACCACATATACAATTCCTAAGATATCGTCGTGCATTGCTATTAACACCGTAGCCGTTAAATGTGTATCAAATTAAAAATAGCTCGGTACTTGCATCAGTGATAAAGTCAGAGAGACCCAGGAAACCAATAACGAATTGTACAGTCTAGATCTACCTTTTTTAAAATGACGTACTTCCTTGCCAAATGTAATTTAAACTTTCAGCCATGACTCCGAATGATTAAATGTTATATGTGGAATGCAGACAGGGAAAATTAACAAACCGAACAATGAAGAAGACACAGGCTTTCGAAATACGATTGTACCGACGAGTGTCAAAAATATCACGAACACAAGCAGTTACCAACGAAGACGTTCTGATACGAATCAGTAACGATAAGTTATTGGGGAACGGAATCAAACCCAGAAAACTAGAATATTTAGGGCATATCCGAAGAAGAGAATGGCGAAAATCATTTCTAGGGATGGTGTGAGACTGATTCAGACGCATTTCCCTACAACTGTTTACATCCGCAAAGTTAAAACCAAGATTAGCCATAGTGATACCAAAATCTGAACAGAAACGGCACCTTAACAAGTCGAATAGTGTACGACATCTACTACCTGACGACCGATCTGCCATTCTCATTTAGCTACTCGTATTTACAACAATGATGCACAGATCCCTTCCCACCCCCAGTCACAACCTCTCCACGAAACATAGAAGTTGCTGGTTGTTGGCTTGGTGAAGTTTCTCGCGTGACTCAACAAAAAAGATAGCCGTCCCGTCTCATAAGTGCATACTTTGCAGAGGAGTATCTGTGGACAGGACACTCTAATGAATCGTACCAAAAGAGGGGTAGCAGTCTTTTCTATAGTTTCAGGTGCGGCAGACTAATTTGGGCTTATAACAAGAGGGCTACTCGGAAAGTAAGGTCCGATCGGTGGAAATTCTACACGCTGGTCTACAGCTCATTGTCTGTGACAAAATGTTGCCTTCACAGTCAGTTGTTCATGTGAACAGAGATGAAACTCAGTCGGCTCCAACTACGGGATGTATTGTGGGTGAGCAAACACTTCCCACAGAAAACGCTGCAGGAGCATCTTCACTGCCTCTGCAGAGTGCGGCCGAAAATTATGATGTGGGTGAAACTGCATGTCAGTCAAGTTACGTGGGCTGCATGACATCAGGCGCAATCTCTCACCAGGCCCTTATATGTGGTGGGAGATACAGCATGGGGCAAACAAGAGAACCCTGGAGAAGAGAGTTCTAGGGACCGGCTGGGTGGCCGAGAGGTTCTAGGCGCTACAGTCTGGAACCACGCGACCGCTACGGTTGCAGGTTCGAAGCCTGCCTCGGTCATTGATGTGTGTGATGTCCTTAGGTTAGTTAGGTTCAAGTAGTTCTAAGTTCTAGGGGACTGATGACCTCAGAAGTTATGTCCCATAGTGCTCAGAGCCATTTGAACCATTTTGAGAGTTCTAGGGCACAGGAAAACACAGCACAGGAAAGGAAAGACAGTACCGTACTTGAATCACAAATATAGATTACAAGTAGGTTAATATTATGTAACTGTGTGTCTGCAACAATATAGTGTGTATTCATAATTATTTAAAGTCCTTGATTTGTGACAGGAAAATTAGAGTTTTGTAATTTATATATGAAAAATGCAAAATGATTTGTTAAAATTAAAAATTATTATAATATGTGTATGTTCATAAAAAGAAAATGTTTATTCAAAGCTGGTTCATGCTTAGGGCACTTGTATTTCTAACACATAAAATATATAGGGAAGTCCCTCCACAACAGAAGTGGCATGGCGCGATGTAAAAGATGGGTATGGCGGTCGAACTGAGTGGCTCCTTGGTGTGAATGGTACGCAGTATGTGGCTAGCCGTAGCACGGCACACTTCCATGGTGCTAAGAGAGGCAATTGGAAGTTGCGTTTCAATGGATTTGCCTCCGATGTGGACCTGTCTGTTATTTGGTATTCTCGACAAAAAGGTATAGCTCTAATACGCTGAAAATCCGACGCTACGAAGAGAGTTTATAGAGCATTCGAACATCAAGAGCCGTGAGTACATCTAGCCGCCATGTCACTTGCCACCCATCTTCGCCACTGCTTCACTAACTTCGTACATTCAGTAATGTATGTGGGTATGGACCACTTAATTTGTGTATGGTTTGAATACCAATCCCAAAAAAAATTTGTGTCCAGAACCATATTTTCTATCATGGTCAGTAACATACGCAGGGTTCTCACCTAAGTGCTACTAAAACCAAGCATCCTGATTTAAATGAACAATTCTTGCATTCAAGTGTTTTAGAGCGATGTTTTGCCTAATGTAAAAAGAGTAGTAAAAATTAAACTTAAAATCACAAAAGTGAAGTTACACAGGATTTTGCTAAGGTATCCTTAGTTTATTACAAAGTACAGTTTCGTTGGAAGACAGTGCAAGATTGTGTAAATATTACTGTTTAAAATACCTGTTTCACAGGTGATAAAAAGGGAAATAAGTTAAGCTCCCTTTCCAAAATAGTGTGGTTTTGATTTTTATCATGAAGTTCCTTTTTTGAAGTTAATGAGCCCAGTGTTGCGTTTTATTGTCTTACAAAGTAAATTATGAAGTACTCCAGGTGAAATGAATGGTTATCTTTTTGAATTAGTCTTTTTTTTACTGTAATAATGAGAGAAAGTCGACTGGAGAAACTATGCTACTAAACTAGCATATTATATTCTCCACTTATACGAAGGAATTGAACTACTGCTGTTGCTAAGGAAAACTGATGTATGTAGAGCAGCTTAACCAGTGTATTTATGAGATTATTCGTCCTCATTGATGTTTTTTATGTCAGTGAAGATAAAAGCCCCTCCTGTCCAAAGTTAGTTGTGCATTTCATGCAGTAAGATTTCAGTATTTAATTAAGTAACGCTCTTGAGTGTAGCTGTCATTGGTATGAGCTTGGTGCTAAATTACTTCCTATAATTTGGTGATGTGTGCGTTTGTGGTAACTGCTGCTACACACAGTTCAGAATGCTCTGTGTTAGTTTGTATCCTGTTTGCTATTCAAAGGGAAATCTCAACGAAAGTAACTTCAATAACAATATTCAATTTTCTCAAACGTATATTTCCAAATTAATGTACCTAATTGGGCTGGCGACCGTTCATTTTTTTCGTTCACTTACGAGTTTATCACTGCCATGAACTCCCAAGGCTAAAGTAAGTTTTTTTTCTATTAATTTCACCAAATTCAAAATTACAGTCCGATACCCTCGTCCTTTAGACACATGCGAGCTCAATCTTAAAAATCCTCCCAGAGGGTAACACTAGCATGTTTCGCAGCAAGTTAGTGTTATATACTGACTACAGAATATGTTGGAAGTGACCACCATTCATCTCTTGGTCCTTCTGGGCCCTGGTCAGCCAGTTGCTGAAGGCAGGTAGAATCTGGACAGTCGGAATTGCTGCAAGTCATTCGAAATGTTCTGCTGCAGTTCTTGAAGACTATGAGCGTTGTAGCAATACGTCTTACATTTGAGGGCTCCCCACACACAGTAGTCACACACTGACAGATCCGGTGACCTGGGTGGCCAGCTATGGCCGCGAATAGACTGACATCTGAAAATAACAGTCAGGCGAGAATATAGTGTAAATGCACCGTGAACCGGTGTGAATGACGTGTCGGGGGGTTCACGTCGTGTGAGCTTCACGAGGTGTGGCTGTATGCACGCATTCGTCCAAGCCATTTTTACAAACCACCACCCTGTCCTATTTATCTAGACATCTTTACGTTTTCACTGTGCGGTCAGAACTCAAAATAGCGACGTGACGCGATCTCTGGGCATACTAGAAACACTGTTCAACATATCTGTGCAAAGCTTCATCGGAGTTTCACTTTGTGGTGCGACTGCCAACGTCTGAGAGCATGTGGAAACTACAGCCGTTATATTTCCATAGGACATGGAGCTATACTGTGTGTCTTACTAATTATGACACACTCTTGTGTAAACTATTCCGAAGGTAAAATACTCGTAACCCAATGGTTTCTTGGTGGGAGCGCTAAAGAGGATCTTGTCATCAGGAAAAACAAAACTGTCGGTCTTGAGGTCAGAAAGTTGAATGTTAAACCAATTAATCTGGGAGGTATGTTAGAGTATTTAAAAGGAGATACGGATAGGTTTTAAGTTAGACAGAGTGGGAGATAGTGCAGTGTGGTTACAGGAATAACAGGCTTTTTGTCAGGTGAGTTCAGTGTGATCAAAACAAAATCAAACAGGGGTAATGGACGAGTATGTCTAATAATGAGAAAGTAAGTAGGAATTCATTAAGTTACTATAAACAACATAGAGAACACAATATTGTAGCCAAGGTAAGTGGAAAACCTATGAGAGGGGTACACGTTTTTACTACTAGTTCCGCAGGTGGTGAAGAAACTGTAAGAAGATAGAGTGAGATAGATGATTTTATCCTGATATTTAAGGGGAACATTCAATTATGATAAGAATCACACTTCTATGGTAGGGAAAAGAAGAGAAGAATAAAACATAGGAAAACATGGACTGAGGCAAGAGGAGCAGTCTCGCAGAATTTGGCTCAGTGCACAATTGCTAACACTTGCATTAGGAAGGATAAACTAAGATTGTGTACATTGGGGACACTTAGGTACACCGGAATGTTTGAGACGGATTACACAGAGATCTTGAAAAACGATTTGAAAGGGAAAAAATTTACGACGGCAGCGTTGGACTCTTGTCATAATTTATTGGATACTAATTGCATATTAAAAGAGAATAGGTAACTGAACTGTAGAAAATTAAAGGGCTGTGACGTCTGTAAATAGAATAAATGAGAGGTTATTGAAATCTACGTAGAAATGACAACCTTCGCGCGTGCAACCGAGTCCTTATTTCAAAGCCCGTCCGGTGGTGTAGCTGTCCTGCCTGCTACCGATGGGGAAACCTCAACTATTGGTCACTGAATTTATTGGCTTCATGCGTGCAGAATTAATAAATAAATTGCCATAAAAAGCAGGCCTCAGTCCTAGTTCAGCAGTGTGTCCTTTCACACCGTGCAAGTAGTCTGTCGAGAAAGCCTCAAGCAACATTTCCTTTTACATATCTAACCCCCCGCCCCCATGAACCATAGACCTTCCCGTTGGTGGGGAGGCTAGCGTGCTTCAACGATACGGATAGCCGTACCGTAGGTGCCACCACAACGGAGGGGTATATGTTGAGAGGCCAGACAAACGTGTGGTTCCTGAAGAGGGGCAGCAGCCTTTTCAGTAGTTGCTCGAGCAACAGTCTGGATACTTGACTGATCTGGCATTGTAACACTAACCAAAATGGCCTTACTTTGGTGGTACTGCGAACGGCTGAAAGCAAGGGGAAACTACAGCCGTAATTTTTCCCGAGGGCATGCAGCTTTATTGTATGATTAAATGATAATGGCATCCTCTTGGGTAAAATATTCCGGAGGTAAAATAGTCCCCCCTTAGGATCTCCGGGTGGGGAATACTCAAGAGGACATCGTTATCAGGAGGTAGAAAACTGGCTTTCTACGGATCGGAGCGTGGATTGTCACATCCCTTCATCGGGCAGGTAGGTTGGAAAATTTAAAAATGGAAATAGATAGGTTAAATTTACATATAGTGGGAACTAGTGTTCGGCGGCAGGAGGAACAATGCTTTTGGTCAGGTGAATACAGAGTTATAAACAAAAAATCAAATAGGGGTAATGCAGGAGTAGGATTAACAATGAATAAAAAATGGGAATGCGGGTAAGCTACTACAAACAGCATAGTGAACGCATTATTGTGGCCAACATAGACACGAAGTCCATGCCTACTACAGTAGTACAAGTTTACATGGCAGCTATCTCTGCAGATGATGAAGAAAATGATGAAATGTATAGTGAGATAAAAGAAATTATTCAGATAGTGAAGGGAGACAACAATTTAATAGTAATGGGTGACTGGAATTCAACAGTAGGAAAAGGAAGAGAAGGAAACGTAGCAGGAGAATATGGAATAGGGCTAAGATATAAAAGAGGAAGCCGCCTGGTAGTATTCTGCACAGGGCATAACTTAATCACAGCTAACACTAGATTCAAGAATCATGAAAGAATGTTGTATACATGGAAGAACCCTGGAGATACTAGAAGGTTTCAGATAGATTATATCGTGGTAACACAGAGATTTAGGAACCAGGTTTTAAATTGTAAGACATTTCCAGGGGCAGATGTGGACTCTGACCACAATCTATTGGTTATGAACTGTAGATTAAAACTGAAGAAAGAGCAAAAAGGAGGGAATTTAAGGAGATGGGACCTGGATAAACCTTACAGAACCAGAGATTGTACGGAGTTTCATGGAGAGCATAAGGAAACAATTGGCAGGAATGGGGGAAGGAAATACAGTAGAAGAAGAATGGGTAGCTTTGAGGGATGAAATAGTGAAGGTAGCAGAGGATCAAGTAGGTAAAAAGACGAGGGCTAGTAGAAATCCTTGGGTAACAGAAGAGATACTAAATTTAATTGATGAAAGGAGAAAATATAAAAATGCAGAAAGTGAAGCAGGCAAAAAGAAATACAAACGTCTCAAAATTGATATCGACAGGAAGTGCAGAATGGCTAAGCAGGGATGGCTAGAGGACAAATTTAGGGATGTAGAGGCTTATCTCACGAGGGGGAAGATAGATACTGCCTACAGGTAAATTAAAGAGACTTTTGGAGAAAAGAGAGCCACTTGTATGAATATCAAAAGCTCAGATGGAAATCCAGTTCAAAGCAAAGAAGTAAAGCAGGAACGTGGAAGTGGTATATAGAGGGTCTATTCAGGGGCGATGTTCTTGACGACAATATTATGGAGATGGAAGAGGATGTAGATGAAGATGAAATGGGAGATATGATACTGTGTGAAGAGTTTGACAGAGCGCTGAAAGACCAGAGTCGAAACAAGGCCCCGGGAGTAGACAACATCCCATAGAACTACTGACAGCCTTGGGAGAGCCAGTCCTGACAAAACTCTACCATCTGGTGAGCAAGATGTATGAGACAGGCGAAATACTTTCAGACTTCAAGAAGAATATAATAATTCCAATCCCAAAGAAAGCAGGTGTTGACAGATGCGAAAATTATCGAACCATCAGTTTAATAAGTCACCGCTGCAAAATACTAACGCGATTTCTTTACAGACGAATGGAAAAACTGGTAGAAGCCGACCTCGGGGAAGATCAGTTTGGATTCCGTAGAAATCTTGGAACACTTGCGGCAATGCTGGCCCTACGACTTATCGTAGAAGAAAGATTAAAGTAAGGCAAATCTACGTTTCTAGCATTTGTAGACTTGGAGATTGCTTTTGACTATGTTGACTGGAATACTTTGTTTCAGGTTCTGAAGTTGGCTGGGGTAAAATACATGGAGCGAGAGGCTATTTACAATTTGTACAGAAAGCAGATGGCAGTTATAAGAGTCGAGGGACATGAAAGGGAAGCAGTGGTTGGGAACGGAGTGAGATAGGGTTGTAGCCTCTCCCCGATGCTATTCGATCTGTACATTGAGCAAGCAGTAAAGGAAACAAAAACAAAGTTCGGAGTAGGCATTAAAATTTATGGAGAAAAAATAAAAAGTTCGTGGTTCGCCGATGACATTGTAATTCTGTCAGAGACAGTAAAGGACTTGCAAGAGCAGCTGAACGGAATGGAGAGTGTCTTGAAAGGAGGGTATAAGATGAACATCAACAAAAGCAAAACGAGGATAATGGAATGTAGTGGAATTAAGTCGGGTGATGCTGAGGGAATTAGATTAGGGAATGAGACACTTAAAGTAGTAAAGCAGTTTTGCTATTTGGGGAGCAAAATAACTGATGATGGTCGAAGTAGAGAGGATATCAAATGTAGGCTGGCAATGGCAAGGAAAGCGTTTCTGAAGAAGAGAAATTTCTTAACATCGAGTCTTGTTTTAAGTGTCAGGAAATCGTTTCTGAAAATATTTGTATGGAGTGTAACCTTGTATGGAAGTGAAACATGGACGATAAATAGTTTAGACAATTAGAGAATAGAAGCTTTCGAAATGTGGTGCTACAGGAGAATGCTGAAGATTAGATGGGTGGATCACATAACTAATGAGGAGGTATTGAATAGAATTGGGGAGAAGAGAAGTTTGTGGCACAACTTCACTAGAAGAAGGGATCGGTTGGTAGGACATGTTATGAGGCATCAAGGGATCACCAATTTAGTACTGGAGGGTGGCGTGGAGGGTAAAAACCGTAGAGGGAGACAAAGAGATGAATACACTAAGCAGATTCGGAAGGACGTAGGCTGCAGTAGGTACTGGGACATGAAGAAGCTTGCACACGATAGAGAGGCATGGAGAACTGCATCAAACCAATCTCAGGACTGAAGACCACAACAGCAACAACAAAAACAACTTCTAACAAAAGTGTGTGGTTCTCTCACATCTAGATCAGTTATAGCATAATTTATATGTTTAGTCGTACTGTAAATTTTCTATAGCTAAGCTAACTATATGACGTTGCAGAATCAAACATTTACTGGAGCAGTTCCACAAAATACATTATAATTCAAAACCATATTCTGCTAACAACATTAATTTTATACCTCTGAAACGTTTGTGTACAGTTTCCGTGCCATATTTAACAGACCTTATGTCTTTGGTACAGGAGAGATTGTATTGAAGATCGGACAGGAGCCAACAGAAAGACAGAATGGCGGGTAGGAGAAATGAGCTGTGAGAAACGCAAATAAATAATGAATTTTGTTTTTTATTTGTGTTCGAAGCATTTGCTCTACGTGATATATGTTAATTTTACAAAAAAACGGGATACGTGAGATAGGTATTCAACAACTGGCTACAGTGAACTAAGGTCAACATCAAGAAAAACCAGTTAAGTGAAAGCTTAGTTGCGCTTGTTCTCGACAACTACTTTTATTTAAATGAATCACACTCATCTGCTAACGGTTAGGTGAGAACTTGTAATATTTTCATTCACCTTCCGTGTTAACGATATTACTTGTTCGTACTACTTCATTCCATAGGGCCGTATCGTCCCTAAATATTTCAGGGTATGCCGGGGAATTTAACGACAACTACTGTAACATCGGTGCGTTCTTTCTCTTTGTTATGCGTACGGGCATTATCTCAAATTTGTGTACGTTTAATAAGAGCTGCCATTCATTATACCAAGCCGCTATCCCTATTTCCTAATTTTGGACGCAAGCCGAGACTGTTCTCCATAGAGAAGTAGCCCAAGGTTTCCAATGTTCTCGATACCTATGGGACTACCCTCTCCATATGTCACCCAGAAACTATTTTAAGATAAATGTTACACATTTTGGTTCATTCTAGTGTATAGTACTACACCTTAAAACCTCTGGTATTTTATCGTAATATTACAATAAGATGTATTTTACACAGGAGACACACGTGAATGCAGAACTGTATCTCATTTGCCGACAGACATGACAACTGGCCACCTGACAAATATCCTTCATGTATAATACTGCATTACGATCACAGCTGACAACTCATATGCACATTGAGATACTCAACATTTCGTATCTGTATCTCGTATAGAAAAAACGATGAAACGTAGTTCTCAACAATGCACGAGTCCATGGAACGTCACACGCCGTTGCGTAGCAATATCAGTATCGAACGAGAATGGTGGGAAGCAATGCGAACGCGGCTTCCCTTCGGAATATCGAGGACTGCTGTGTGATTGGCGAGCTGGCCTATACACAAGGTGAGTGATCACCAAATATTTCAATAGCTTTCTACTCCTAGGCCGATAACAATTTTATAAACACAAATTATAAATAAAAGTTGTCCTCCTTCGCGATGCTCACGTATGTCTTGCCAGGATGAAGAGAAATTGATGATGCTAACCATCGAGTTTGACCACTGATGTAATGGTTGTCGTAGAGCTGAGCTCTCGTCTAGATACGCGTTTTAATTTGCAATTCTTTGTTGCACTGCTTCTTGACATGCTTTAGATGGTTATTGGTGAAATTATATTTGTGATCTTCGCCGTGAATAAGAAACAAATTACCCTCTGTTCTGTTTCGGAGGGAATAATAATGCTTAGTCGATTCATCAGGCTTATTTGCGCGAGCTATTGTTTTCTGGTTTGGACTGTTTCTCGTAGTCCACATTACTGGTGCATTATTGTGTTAAGTCATTACATCCCGATAAGTAGTTAAAGTTCTTGTGTGATAACGTTTCGGTTACTAGTGATACATGCATATACTCATAACTGCGTACTATAGTCTCCACTTGAGGTATATAGCTGAAACATGTTCTCGATGTTAAAGAGTCGACGTTTTGTGGTTTTCCACTACAGCTACAGAGCTATTTTGCAGTAGTCGATGGTTTTTCTTTCCGATATATAGTTATTCTTGCGATGATCGTTTTCTGATTGCTACATGTATTGGGAACTGTGTATCACAGTCTCTGCTTGAGCTATTTTCAGTTACTAACTTCGACCTCTGTATGATTCATTTTAGTTCGCACTGTATGCCGTGGTACACACTGCAACTGTTTTGATGCTGCTCGACTCGTTTACGAAAAAACGTTAAATAGCTTCTTGCCACAAACATTACGATTTACGGCTGAAAGTATGTAAAATCGAAACTGAGTACCGCAATCTACTATTCAGCTCTATAGCTAAAGTGTATTTTACGACACTAGTTCCGATTGCGATATTTTATTTTTGCTTCATAGGGTGAATCTTAATCTCCACAGCAACTGTAGACATCTTTTTACCATAATCGAGACAATTCCTTTCTGGAAAAATTATGTCTCTTACGTCTCCAATTACTTCTGAGAAATACCGTATATTCGTAACTCCATATCGCAGTCCCTCATTCAGCCATAAAAGTAAAACGTATATTCTGATACCAGCTTCGATTTATTTACGATAAATGCATCTTTCATACGTTCATACTATACGCCGTTATGTCCATTTTAGCTGTACTGCTTATTTCTACAGAACTTAACTCACTTTTTCCTGACAAATAAATGATGTGCCGACTTACCACTAAAAAACGAAGTCCCCTCTTGAGATTTTTATTTAAGTTGTACCTATCTATCATTTACTTACGAGATATTTTTTGTGATTCTACTGTCTGATGTGACTCTGTACAGCTGTTTTCACGATACTCGATTCAGTTTCTTCAAATGTAGTTGCATTGCTTCGTATTAAATGATTTTCGCTCTTTTGCTGAAAACCATATGTATTTGAAACAGCGTAATGCAGTCTTCTTTTGATCCATGTAGGTGAAGTGTATTTTCAAATACTAGCTGCTATTTATCTACACATATATATTTTTTTTTAGTTAATACTCTATGTCTTGAAGTCCGTTCGAGCTATTTATGGTAGTCGATTCCTTTTCTTTCCAAGAAACATTTCTCATACGTATATGTCATTGATTATAATAGTTGTAATTTTGTGTATTCGTTTCACCATGTAGCAAATTCTCGTACACAAAACTGTATGTGTTTCTTATGTTCAAAAAACCACCATTGCGCAAAAGAAATCTGCGTTAATGACAATCAAATTTCATCTAAGATGTGACGGTAAACGTGATGACTAGATGTTGTTTGATGTCCTTAGGTTAGTTAGGTTTAAGTAGTTCTAAGTCCCATAGTGCTCAGAGCCATTTGAACCATTTGTGACGGTAACGGCTGCTGTGCATTCTTGAAGTTTATTTTGATTAGTATTTATCTATAGCGGTTTTCCATTGATATTCTATATTGTCAGTCTGTGCTGTGTACGAGAAACAAAAAAAGACCTTTTCTGTTCCGATGGTAGAAGGAACACTTTCTTGATATATGTTTCAAAACGTGAAGCAGTAGCGAATAAAGTTCTGCATGTTGCTGTACCTATGCAGTAGCGAGAATGTAGTTAACGAAACTCATGGAGTGCTTGTCAGTATTGTGAAACTGATTTTAGGATATTAGAGATGAAAAGGCCCCATTAGTTTCATCAGGAAGTATATGGGTACGTGGCAATAATCACTTGGTTTATTGTTGATGCGCACTTATATTTGTAACTGGGTACTGTGCTCTCCACTTAGTTTATATTGCTAAAGTCTGATTTACATCATAATCTTCAACTTCCTTCCGATGAATAAGTTACATTTGCTTGACTTTTGTCCGAGAGCTCTTTTTGTTTGATATATCATTGTGTAACGCAATTATGTCTCTAGATACAAAGTTAAAGTTTTTGGGATTTCACGAGCCTATAATAATCACATGAACCGTTATAGCTATTTATGGTAGTCGATTCGTTTTCATATTCGTTATAAATTACTATAGACATTTTCCACAATTACGTTTCATGATTGCTCTGTGACTAATGTGGTATTTTCTATTACTCTGTATGTTTATAAAAGAACGTTTGTCAGTAAAACATCTTCGTAATGTTGTTCTCATGATATTTCGAAGTCCGAAATACAACGGAAGGTACGTGGCTACAGTCACAAGTTGGTTCGTGGTAAGATGCAGACCCACCATGTTCATTACGTCCTTATTCGTACAGGACATGCACTGTCGTCATATCAGCTTGATTCCATAGTTACAAATATAATGATAAAAAAAAACCACGAATACGTGCTGAATTTTACCTAGCAAGCGGAATTAGCTTTGTACAGTTATCGTCAGAAGGCACTGCCATAATTCAAAGTACCGTGGCAAGATCGTTACTGTCGACGCTAAATCAATATACACCCCATAGCAGTAACCTGGACATCTTATGCCTCTTTCACGTCAATGTATTTTTGAAATGAAAAATTCGAGTTTATTCTACAGTATGTTCAATCTTTAGTTAATATTCTCGAATGTTAATGAATATTTTCGAATGTTCTCAATTGTTCTACAATGCAATCTGGTAACAGCAAATACCACATCAAACGCTCACTCGCAAAATCACCTTTATCAGTGAACTGTGCATGGTAGTAAATACAGAAACAACTCATCGACAAGTGTATCCTCTTATAGAGAGAAACCACGTAAGCAAACATGTTTGTTTGCATGGCGATCTTCCGGAGAAGTTATTAAAGGCAATTATTATTGGTTTCTCCGTCTTAAGCTTACTGCAATCAATTAAAGAGAATTTTCCAGCAGACACAATTAACTTTTATTTACAAAGTATCTGCTGTTGTCATCGGTGTTTCTGCCTCTTGTTTACATATTCTTCGAACCACTGCATCTATTTTCTCTCTTAGCAGAGGCTGATGTTAAAATAAATTTCGTTACACGTGAATACCAGTTAGATTTTGCCTTCTTTCCATTTTTCTTATGCTGTATTTGGGTTATTTACAATTCACCTCGCTTTTGGAAATAGAACTGAAGTTACATGTGTCCTTACTGAGCATATTATTGCAGGTCAGGTCAAGTGTAAACAATGCAAATGCAGCGTAAGGAAAAGTGCAAAACGGCCAAATCTCCCAAGTGTATATATGTAACGAAGTATCTTTCGACATCAACCTCTGGTAACAAAGCAGTGGGTTGGATAACATGCAAACTCAAATGACAACGGTAGATCTTCGTGTATAAAAGTGAAACGCGTCTGGAGTAAAATTCTCTTAAATTAACTGCAGTAAGCTTAAGACGAAGAAACCAATAATAATTGACATGTAAACAAAAAATTTGTGTGTGTTCTATAAACAAATCATCATACACGAACTTTGATACCTGGGCAAGAAAAAAATATTTAAATTCATTCATACCGTGATGAAACAAGACGGAAGCGTAAACTTCCCATCAGCATTCCCAAGTTTGCTCAGTGTTCCCGATATGCCCTAGCGAGAAGACTTCTGAACTACATCCTAGAAGAGGAAACATTAACCTGAAGAGAAAAAGGAGTGTCCGTATTCACACTACGAATTCCATCCAGTCAGCTAACATACCATTTACCTTCAGAGGACTCCAATTTCCGATAGGATTGGCCCATTATACGACTGTCTATTAGGCACTAGGACAAACATACCAGTGCTGTGGAGTGAATTAAAAGAATCGTCTTTCTCCTATGGACAACTAAGTGTTAGACAAACATAAAACTTACTCTTATTTGTAGCTGAGAGCAAAACAGCAAATGTAATTTACAAGAATATATCAGGAGTACGTTAGGTGCTATATCTATATCTACAGCTACATTTATATCTGCATAAGTACTTTGCAATTCACTCTTAAGTGATTGGCAGAGGGTTCACTGAACCAGCTTCCCACTCCCGAACAGCGCTTGGGAATAATGAACAATTAAATTTTTCCGCACGGGTTGTGATTTCTATTATTTTCATTGTTTCCTCCCTGTGTAGGCTGGCATTAATAAAATATTTTCACATTCAGAGGAGAAAATTGGTGATGGTAATTGCGTGACACTACCTAACCACAAAGAACAACGCCTTGTTTTAATGACAGCCGCCCCAAGTCGCTTGTCGTATTCGTGAGACTCTCTCCCCTATTTCGGGATAATACAAAACGATTTGACCTTCTTTGGAATTTTTCGATGTCCTCCATCAATCCTATCTGGCAAGGATCCCACATCACGCAGCAGTACTGTAGCTGAGAACGGACGAGAGTAATGTGGGCGGTCTTTTTACTAGACTTGTTGCGTCTTCTAAGATTTCTGCCAACAAAATGCAGTCTCTGTTTCGCCTTCCCAACAACGTTATCTACGTGTTCGTTCGACTCCAGGTTGTTCGTAATCGTAATTCCTAGGTGTTTAGTCCAGTTGACAGACACTAGATTTGTTAAATTTATCTTGTAACCGAAGTTTAATGGATTTCTTTTAGTGCCCATGTGGAAGACCTTACACGTTTTCTTATTTACTGTAAACAGCCACTTCTCGCACCATACATACACTATGTGATCAAAAGTATCATGACACACCCAAAAACATACGTTTTTCATATTAGGTGCATCGTGCTGCCACCTACTGTCCGGCACTCCATATTAGCGACCTCAGTAGTCATTAGACATCGCGAGAGAGCAGAATACTTCTTATTTTTAATCTGTTATCTTTATTACAGAAGCTCTATTTAATATGTAACGTATGTAATAGGGCATTTAATTGTGAATGTATATAATTGATTGTAATTATAATGTTAATATAGTAAATTCTGGGTAATAGTCAAGGGAACTTTAATTTGATGCACCGATGGCAGCGACGAAATGGCAGCATGCGCAGTTATTTATCTTTGCGTGGGGAGAGTGTCTGTCGCGCTGCAATCAGAGAGGAAGAAGAGCAGTCTGAATCATGAAAGAGTGTGGAAGTGTTCGTTGGCGCTCGCGCAGACGCGGTGTGCAGCTATGATCGTGCCAGTGTAGGCACGCCTAATTCGTTAACCCCTGAGTATTGAGGATGCGGTAGGAGTGGACAGGCGGAGGAAGCTACAAGTCTAACTATTGCGTGTCCCATTATTATCCGTGGCTCTGGAGACGGCTCGGGGTTCTCAAGCAGCAGCAACATGGGTAGCTCAGCATTGTCATCGGCTAGCCATTATCCAGATATTTCTTTCACAAAGTAGCACTAACTTGAATTATAGCCTGCAATAGTTAAAACTTGTAATACACCTGTGTTGCCATTGACCTCAGACATTAGCACCAACCAGTGTCCTTACCTTCCCATACAGTCACGGAGTGTCGTAAAAATATGAAAATTGATTAAATATTTACTGCCAGTTTTGTTTGTTTGCTAATGACCAATTTTGGTATGAACTTTCTGCCTCACTAACTGTTCATTCTTCCGTTGCATAAGAGACGCTTGGCTAATTAGCAATTTTTAGTATTAACTTCATTCATTTAAAGTAACGTAAAATTTCACTGGCAAAACTAATAGCTGAAGGTACTGCATAAATTAAGTGTGCCCAATTTCATTTATTCTATATTTAGCTTAGCGAGCAACTTCAGCTGGCCTGGTGGGTATTTCACTGTTGTTACTTTAAAAGTAAAATCAGTTGCTCATTGCTTAGAGTATGTTCACTTCGATCTTTCGGTAATCAAAAGTAAATTACTTGCCTGATTTTTCTGAAAGTCATTTTGTTACATGACGAAGTGTTAGTTGCATTTATTTAACTTTTCTTTCAAAATGTTGTATCTGAAAATAACTACAAACTCACTACCTTTTGACCTATTTATTTTCTCGTGAATTGTTGTGTTGTGGAAAAGCTTGAGAACCTCCTGTTGCCACGCCAGTGGTTATTTGCATAAATTTCTTTGACATTACAATTTTTACGGTTCATTGAAATAGCGGGCTGGTGACCGTTAATTATCGCCTTTTCAGCTAATCAGTGTTTTTTGTATTATCGGTGTTTTTTTTTTTTTTTTAAATTAAATATAGTGTGGTATCCTTTTCTCCACTGTATGGATCGCCATGATTGCACTATACTCTCCCCATTTAAAAATTATCATCAGTATTTAGATTAAGTTTAGAATAGAGTCTTCCTTCAGAAGGCTCCTCCTACTAACCTGTACTATTTTCCTTCGGTAACGAGAGCCTTACTCACTGAAAAATTTCATTAGGCATACGCTATCACGGGCAATTACATCGCTTACCTGTAGGCCAATTAGGAAGTGGGATGTTACAATCTATTGACGTAATAATTGGAACAGCTCTGTACGCAAGTCCCAACCGAGAGAGTGCCGGCCGGAGTGGCCGTGCGGTTCTAGGCGCTACAGTCTGGAGCCGAGCGACCGCTACGGTCGCAGGTTCGAATCCTGCCTCGGGCATGGATGTGTGTGATGCCCTTAGATTAGTTAGGTTTAATTAGTTCTAAGTTCTAGGCGACTGATGACATCAGAAGTTAAGTCGCATAGTACTCAGAGCCATTTGAACCCAACCGAGAGCCGATCGCACTGGCTATTGGCTGCACCCCAGATCACCACGGTAAGCAGGTGCGATCCCGCCAGTGTTCCCTCGAAGGAGCACCACTCCTTCTCATTTCCTTTCCTCCGGCGTCCTCGGCGCTAATTTATTTCATCTCCGTAACATGATGACCTGTAACGGCAGCGACATCGTTGTTCCAGTTAAGCATCGCGCCTCCTCCAGTAAAGGGGAGGTCGTAACTGGAGCGTGGAGGCTGGAAGTGGCTGCTTTCCGCGGCCGAGGAAATGAAGACGTTAATTACGCGTGAAATGAAACTTGGAGACAACCTCGGTTAAGTGTCTCCTTAAAGAAGCAGCGTCTCAGCTGCGATACGCACTCAACCCTCTGTCGAACTGCAAGCGGCGATCATCTGAAATAAATGTCAAATCTGTGACAACGTAAAAGCTTATTTGAAATAAACTGCAGACATTCTCTAATTCTTACAAGTATGATAGGGTGGTCCTTTAGACTCGTGTCCAAAATTAAGGCAACAAACCGCTGTTTCCCCGTCCTGTGTCTAATTCAATATAAAGTAATACGAACTGAGATTCTGTTCTGCACGGAAGATGACTTTCTGGTCAATGAACAACTACACCAAAGACGACTTCAGGCCACCTATTAAACAAGATAGTGTTTGCCGGGTAGTCCTACATCCACATCGCTGTGTATACAGTCACAGACGGTGCAATATGGCACAAAGAAGACGCCTACCACACTCTCTGTGATGGAGGGCCACAAGAAGAATGGAAGCAGGACTGTCGCAAACTTATGTGGTCGGAAGGCTTAACGTGAATCGATCTGTTGTTTCTCGGATGTGGCAACAATTTACAAAGAACGAAACAGTACCCCGAACACCAGGGCTAGGCCGACCACGTGTGGCGTCATAAAGAGAGGCGCCTTATTTGGCTGTAAGGGAACGACGGTACCAGCTTACCAGGGAACCTCCCCATCGCACCCCCCTCAGATTTAGTTATAAGTTGGCACGGTGGATAGGCCTTGAAAAACTGAACACAGATCAATCGAGAAAACAGGAAGCACTTGTGTGGAACTATGAAAAAAATAAGCAAAATATACAAACTGAGTAGTCCATGCGCAAGATGGGCAACATCAAGGAAAGTACTAGCCCAGGGGCACCGTGGTCCGGTGGTTAGCGTGAGCAGCTGCAGAACGAGATGTCCTTGGTTCAAGCCTTCCCTGGAGTGAGAAGTGTGCTTTCTTCATTTTCGCAAAGTTATATCTGTCCGTTCTTTCATTGACGTCTCAGTTCACTGTAATAAGTTTAGTATCTGTGTTTTGCGACCGCACCGCAAAACCGTGCGATTAGTAGACAAAAGGACGTGCCTCCAATGGGAACCGAAAACATTTGATAGCAAGGTCATAGGTCAACGGATTCCTCCACAGGAAAACACGTCTTATATATTCTATACGACAATGGTGACGGCATGTGCGTCACATGACAGGAATATGTTGTCGACCCACCTAATTTGTACACTTGGCGAATGGGTAAAAAGATTCTTCTTCCTTGCCCGATTTAGGTTTTATTGTGGATGTGATAATCACTCCCAAAAAGGTGATGGAAACATAAGAGTTGGTCTAATAAACTGCAACAAATGAATGCAACAGTTTCACAGTCGCACAGTTTTCCCTGCGCTCTGTCAAAACATATGTTTTTAACGTTTTCAAATTTTTCCGTTTAGGTGTAGCGTCCCCATAATACGGCGCAGTTACCTCGATTCGGACGGACGGATGGACAGATAATAATTGCCTGAAAATAAAAAATAAAACTCATGACTAGAGGGGGGACTTGAACCAAGGACCTCTCGCTGCGGAGATGCTCACGCTAACCACGGGACCACGGCGCTCTTGTTCTTACAGTTTCCTTGATGTTACCTATCTTGCACATGGACTACTCAGTTTTTATATTTTGCTAATTTTTTTCATAGTTCCACACAACTTCATCCTGTTTTCTCGATTGATCTGTGTTCAGTTTTTCAAGGCCTATCCACTGTGCCAACTAATAACTTAGATTTAGTTATAAGTTGTTTAGTTATAAGGGGAGTGCGATGAGGAGGTTCCCTTGTTAGTATTACGGCAACCGGCATCTGACCTTTCAACATCAAATGGATGTGTTGTATCGAAGCAAAACGTGTACAGAGAGCTACGGCAGAGTTGCCTTTATTGTCGAAGACCTGCTGTATATGTATCTTTGATGCGTCTTCACAGAAGGGAACGCATAGAGTGTAGTCGTTAACATGCCACCTGGACGGCCGACAGGGGGCCAATGTTCTTTTCACAGATGCGCTCCTATTTGTTCAGAGTGATTCTCATCGGATCGCATCTGGAGAGAACTTGGACCACCATTTCGGGACCAAAAAGTCGTAGAAAGAGACCTATATCGAGGAAGATCCTGATAGTGTGGCAGGGATTATGTTCATCTCTCGAAAATCACCTCATGAAATTGTACGGTTGAACCAGCAAGGTTTAACTGGTGTCAGGTACTATGACATGTTAGGCTTACACGTGCTGTTTTTGCGAAGTGGGTCCAGATTCCGTATTGATGGGCGATACTGATCGACCTCGTAGAGCACGTGTGATAGGTGTTTTCTCGCAAACGGAAGATACTTCGTGCATGGCGTGGTCTGTTCTCTATCCAGATTTTAATCCCATAGAGCTCGTCTGGAGTGCACTACGGAGATAGTTTGCATCACGGTAGCATTCACTAACCACTCTCCAAGACTTGCGAGCAGCTCTGTCGGAAGAATGAGCGATATTCCCTCAACATGAGACTGATGACATCATTTATAACATTCCCCGTCGTTTTCAAGTCTGTACTGCTGCCAGAGGTGGTCGCACCCCACATTGAGCACATTAACCAGTTGTCGGAATGTGTTTGCAAATGCGCTAAGTTCGAAAAAAAGAAGAACATTGTAGTCTACCATTATGAATGTTGCAGTTGTTTACGTTCTGCATTCTTTACATTGTCTCTCCTTTATTATCACCTGTTTATATTGTTTTGTTGCAAAATAAGCACAACCGTGCACAGTGTCCGTTTGTTGCTTTTCATTTTGGACACCACTGTATATGACGATTCAGGCATAGTGTCTCTTTCGATGATGGTAGGACTGAGCTATACAGGCATTTTACACCAGATTAAAGCTATCACCATATGCTTAACTTATTACAATTGACGGGAACTACAAGAATGCAAACGCACTTCTCGTGTTCAGCACCGGATAAGCTCACGCAAGGTCCACAAAATTTCACTAGAACAACCGTTTGACATCTAATGGTGGTGATTGTTGCTGTAATTCACTGCTGTTGAGACGCGGCAGGTGATGTTCGCGTGCGACCTCGAAATCTATCACTGACAAGGGGTCCTTCCATACTGTAAATCACGGATTTTGATGCGCTTCAAATATGTTGTAGAGGCACTTACCCTGAGTACCTGGCTATCCGGATTTTGAGCGGCGGGCCATGGTTTTTGAGGAAATTGATTTTGAGTTCATTGCTCACTTTTTATACCCGTAACATTACACATATTCCAAGTAAGTCAGTGCAGCTCAGCGGTAAACGTTCGTGGCTACCGAGCTGGAGATACGGTGTTCGAATCCTACTCGTGTCCTCTTTTTTATTTCAAAATTGACCGCATTTTTTATTTTTATTTCAAAGAATATCAACAAACAGTGTGAGGTGTGCGGAATTATAAAGATATATTCAGCTTTTAGTTTCTTCAAATATTCATTCCGTTTGTGGTTCGCAGTTGGAGTTCCAAATGTTCGTGCAACGGTCGCTTCTTGTATTACCTGAAATCGATCTCCGCCCATTGTCGTCCCCGGTCCTGTGAATACCGTTAGCCGTAACGGGAACCCCAGCTCCTAGGCCAGTGAGGACGCGAGTTGTATTCCTTTACGTTCGCATCTAACTACAGCGTCAATTGCTCGCAAAGCGTCTCTAATGCCGTGTGTCAGAAAAATTCTGTGAAATGGAAGAACCAACTGTTTTTGCAGCAGTGCAGCAGGAAGAAGATGCACAAGTATAGGAGCTGAACGAGGAATCAAAAGGCGAAATCACAAATGCCATTAAATACGCCGAATATCTACTCTGCGATTTGAATGTCGTAACTAATACACCCCCTAGCGCGATCTCTGCCAATGCCGTTGCAATTGGCGATGGAATATGTATCGCAATACAGGATCTCTTGGACGAAAGACAGATCATTATTGATGATGAATTGATAGATTTCAACGAAGAAGATGAATTGGGAGAATATGATGCGAACCACAAATGGAATGAATATTTGAAAAAATTTGTAACTGAATATATCATTATAATTTCGCACACCTTACACTGTTTGTTGATATTCTTTGAAATAAAATTGAAAAATTCCGTCGATTTTGAAAAAAAAAGGTACACGAGCAGGATTCGACCACGGTACTTCCAGCGCGGTAGTTGTGATCCTTGACCGCTGCGCTACGCTGACTTGCTCGGATCATATGTATTGTTACGGGTATGAAAACCATGCAATGAATTTCAAAATCGATTTTCTCAAAACCCAAGGCCCGTCGATAAAAAACCGGATAGCCACGTACTCTGGGTAGGTGCCTCTACAACATATTTGAAGCGCATCAAAATCAGTGATTTACATTATGGAGGGTCCAATTGTGAGCGAGGTGGCTAGTGGCTGGCACACTAGACTCACATTCTGGAGGACGACATCTCACACCCGTGTCCGGGCCATCCCGATTTAGGTTTTCCGGCAAATACCAGGATCGTCCGTTTGGAAGCGCACAGCCGATTTCCATCCCTATCCTTAACCAAATCCTCCGTCTCTAATGACATCGATTTTTACGGGACGTTTAACCCAGACTTTCTTCCTTCGAAATCGATCTGCCGTCTCTGTGCAATATTACAGTGTCTTATATAGGGTGCATGTGGTCTCAGATCCCTACAGCCTGCCAAGCGAGCTCCAACACCCGTGAACGGTGTTCCAACAGAACGGGTATTCTAAAACAGTGATGAGTAATGCATCGCGATCAAAGCGAGTTTACTGTAGGGATGTAAACGAAGATGGGGGACAACTAATGTCTTCATGAACCGAAAGTATCTTCCAGAAATACGACTTTAAGTGCTGTTTATGTGCAGTGGCAAATATGAGGGACTTGTGTGTTAGCCGGCCGCGGTGGCCGAGCGGTTCTAGGCGCTTCAGCCCGGAACCGCGCGACTGCTACGGTCGCAGGTTCGAATCCTGCCTCGGGCATGGATGTGTGTGATGTCCTTAGGTTAGTTAGGTTTAAGTAGTTCTAAGTTCTAGGGGACTGATGACCACATATGTTAAGTCCCATAGTGCTCAGAGCCATTTTCTTTGAACTTGTGTGTTAGCTCAAAGATGATCCCGGCCTTGGAAAACGCGGGGTATATAGGATCAGTCGCCAGTGTGGGAGGCTGCCATTGTGGGAGGCTGCCATTAAATTAAAACGGGAGGCACAAGAACCGATGTTTTCTGACCCGACAAGAAAAGTTATCTCAGCAGCGTCCGGCAGCACAGCCACTGCCGACTTCGTATGTCTGCAAGGTTTCTCTTCGACTCCCGGCAGATGGCACTTTAAGCGCTACTTTCCTCCACCTGTGTGCCGGCCAATGTGGCCGAGTGGTTCTAGGCACTTCAGTCGGGAACCGCTCCGCTGCTACGGTCGCAGGTTCGAATCCTGCCTCGGGAATGGATGTCTGTGATGTCCTTAGGTTAGTTAGGTTTAACTAGTTCTAAGTCTCGGGGACTGATGACCTCAGATGGTAAGTCCCATTGTGCTTAGAGCCATTTGAACCATTTTGAACCTCCACCTGTGAGTGCTAATCCCTGCACGCATAGTTCCTGTTCCTGGCCCCGATGAATTTCAATGCCGCCACGCGAGACGACTAAAATCATGGAATACCTCCTAATATCGTGCCTGACCTCCTTTTGCCCAGCGTAATGCAGCAGCTCGACCTGTCTTGTTAACAGCAACTTGTTGGAAGTGCCCTGCAGAGATACTGAGCCATGCTGCCTCTATAGCCATCCACAACTGCGGAAGTGCTACCGGTGTAGGATTGTGTGCACGAGGTGACCTACCGTTTAAGTCCCATGAATGTTTGATGTGATGTGTGTCGGGCGATCAGGGTGGCCAGATCATTAGCTCGAACTGTCCAGAAAGTTTTTCAAACCAATCGCGAACAATTGTGGCATAGTGACATAGCTCATTGCCACCCACAAAAATTCCATCGTTCTTTGACAACATTATGTCGAGAAATGGCTGCAAATGGTGTCCAAGTAGCCGAAAATAGCCGTTTCCAGTGAATGATCCGTTCAGTTGGCCAAGAGGACTGAGTCCATTCCATGTAAACACAGACCACACCATTGTGGGGCCACCACCAGCTTGCACACAACCTTGTTGACAACTTGGATCCATGGCTTCGTGTGACCTGCACCACACTCGAACCTTACCATCAGCTCTCACCATCTGAGTCTGAGGATTCATCTGATCTGCAGGTCATGGTTTTCCAACCGTCTATGGTCCAACCGATATGGTCACCACAAACCCAGGAGAAACGCTACAGTGGATGTCGCTCTGTTAGAACAGGCACTCGCGTCGGCCGTCTGCTGCCATAGCCCATTACCACCAGATTTCACTCGCGTGCGTTTCACATTGACTTCTGAGGTTATTTCATGCAGTTTTGCATGTCTATTAGCACTGACAACTCTCTACGTTGGTCGTTAAGTGAAGATCGTCGAGCTCTGCGTTGTTCGAAGTGTGAGGTAATGCCTGAAATTTGTACTCTCGACACACTCTTGACACTGCAGATCTCGCAATATTGAATTCCCTAACGATTTCCGAAATGGAATGTCCCATACTTCTAGCGACAACTACAACTCTGCGATGAAAGTCTGTTGATTCCTGTCGTGCGTCGAGCATCAGGTCGGGAAGATTTTCACGTGAATCACCTGAGTAAAAATTAGAGCTCCGCCAATGCACTGCCCTTTTACCTTGTGTACCTTGTGTACGTGACCTGACCGCCATCTGTATACGTGCGTATTGCTATCCCATGAGTTTTGCCACTTCACTGTATATTGCACAGGGTCTTCTCGACATGTAAGAAAGTTGGGCTGAAGCCATCGACACACACGCTCGGGGCCGCCGGACAAATCCACTGTGGCGGAGCAATCCCTGAACATGGAGCATCGCATGTTCTATGAGTAGAGTGAAGTCTTTTCCTCACCATCATCGTTTTAGATTGTGCTTTTAGGATTTCATAAACATCTGTAGAACAGAAAATTCTGTTCACACGGACGCGAGATTTTAAATAAGTACCGCTAGGAATCCAGCACTGGCTGCCATTAAATTAAAATGGGAGGCACAAGAACCTATCTCTCCCTTACCGACACAGAAAGTCATCTCAGCTTTTAACTACAGCAGCGTCCGGCAGCACAGCCATTGCCCCCTGGAAGGCTTCACTCGACTCCCGGCAGAGGGCACTTCAAGCGCTACTGTCCTCCACCTTGAGTGCATCTCCGCACATGTATAGTTTCTCTTTCTGGCCCCGAGTAATTTCGATGCCGCCGCGCGTGTATTACCAGCCATGTCTCGCAGCAGAGAAGGTAGGAACAAGTACTGTGGGGCGGTGGGTGGAAAATAAAGTTATAGACTTCACTGTGCCCAGTCTGATGGCGAATAGAAGTTATTGATTATTGAAGTTCATTACTCTCAGGATTCAGGATGATGTCTGGAATTCACAGAAAATGCAGTTTACTATAACAATTTTCACTATATTCTGAAAGCGATAAAGCGTAAAATTCTAGGCAAATGATTACCCATATCAGCTATTGTACTATCAGAGTCTATTGCGTGGATTCTATTATTCCTAGATTATGAAACTGTTCAATAATCGCTGTCGGTGTAAATTCTGAAAGTGAAATGCTCGCCAAAATTTGATGTTAATACTCATCAAATGCCACATTAGTAATAATAGAAGGTCTGTCCTACGGCGACACATGAAAATACGACATACGCAAACTGAGAACAAATCACTGGATTCATTCCGTTATTAACTCCCTGCCCCAATGCGAACTCATTTACATAATACAGCATCCAAGGGTGTTCCTGGCAAGTACACAAACGCGACGCAGCTTCGAACACAGAGTGCACACTGATACGAATCTAGAAGAGAAAAAATGGTTCGTATGGCTCTGAGCACTGTGGGACTTAGCTTCTGAGCTCATAAATCTCCTAGAACTTAGAACTACTTAAACCTAACTAACCTAAGGACATCACACACGTCCATGCCCGAGGCAGAATTCCAACCTGCTACCGTGGCGGTCGCGCGGTTCCAGACTGTAGCGCATAGAACCGCTCGGTCCTTACCACACAGGTAAGTATTTATAATAAAATTCGGATGCGGCTAGGTTAAATACTTTTTGCGAGAGAATTATTTTAGTTGGACTGCACGCGATAGATAAGCTCTGAACTTCCTCTTTGGAGAGACGCTACAGCTACAGTTTAATAGCTACCTCTTGGAAACTTCTCACATCTTTTTTATTATGCATATCTCCATTCTACCTAAATCTAAACATCCTAGCTTTATCTAATGACGTACTTAATCTATCTTCCTTCCGAACTTTTAGGACACAAAAACAGAAAATCGTGAATTTCAACCAAAAACAGCAAAACTCATCTACTACTTCCAGTGCCCCGTTTCCTAATCTAATTCCTTGGCGTCACCTGACTTAACTTCACTAAATTCCATCACATTTGTTTCTCTTTCATTGGTGTTCATCTTATATCTTCCTTTCAAGACACTGTCCAATCCGTTCAGATGCTCTTACAAGTCCTTTGTTGTCTCTGACAGACTGACTATCTCACGGGAAACCTCAAAGAGTTTATTTCTTTTCTCTTACCTTTAATTACTTCTCTCAGTTTTTTTGTGATTTCCTTTACTGCTTGGCCACTGCACACATCGAGTAACGTCTGGTATGGGGTACGTCGCTCTCTCACTCTCCTCTCAGCCACTATTTCCCTTTTATGCCTCTCGACTCAGTAACTGCCTTCTGGTTTCTGAACAAGTTGGATACATCCTTTCGCTCCCTATAATTTACCCATACCACCATTATAATTTCAAAGAGTTTATTCCAAACGACATTAACCAATCATTTCTCCACGCTTACAAAACCTTTAAACGTAGGTTTGGGTTTCCTTAACCTATCTTCTAAGGTAAGTCTAACATTCAGTACTGTCTCGCGTGTTCCTATTTTCTTGGCAATCGAAACTGATCTTCCCCGAGACTGATTACTACCACTTTTACTACTCAGCGGTAAATAATTCTTATTAATGTTTTCCAACCATGAATTATTAAAATGATAGTTCGTAATATTTACTCCTGTTAGCATCTGTTTTCTTTCGAATTGGAATTATTACATTTTTCTGAAGTCTGAGAGTATCTCACCTATGTAATAGACGAAACTGCTATAGGGAAGCGTATACAAATACAAAAATACATAAACAGGCAGAATACGGCGCCTATATAAGACAAGTGTCTTGGCAGTTGTTAGATCGGTTACAAAATTTAAGTGAGTTTGAACGTGGTGTCATAATAGCCGAACGAGCGATGAGACACAGTATCTCCGAGGTGACGATGATGTGGAGATTTTCACGTACGACCATTTCACGAGTGTATCGTGAATATCAGGGATCTAGTATAACATTAAATCTCCGACATCACGGCGGCCGGCAGAAGATCCTGCAAGGAAATGGCTCTGAGCACTATGGGACTCAACTGCTGAGGTCATTAGTCCCCTAGAACTTAGAACTAGTTAAACCTAACTAACCTAAGAACATCACAAACATCCATGCCCGAGGCAGGATTCGAACCTGCGACCGTAGCGATCTTTCGGTTCCAGACTGCAGCGCCTTTAACCGCACGGCCACTTCGGCCGGCTTCCTGCAAGGACGGGCCAACGACGACTGAAGAGAATCGTTCAACGTGACAGAAGTGCCACCCTTCCGCAAATTACTGCACATTTCAATCCTGGGCCATCAGCAAGTGTCAGCGTACGAACCATTGGAAATTCAACCAATATGGAGCGAAATAGAGGATGAAAATTTTTAAGCAAATATTTCATTATGGAAGCATTTTTGAAGCTAAATCTACGAGAATTTATATTTGACTCCTCTGATAAAAGTAAGGAAATACGCATTTCACTGTTCCTGGAAATTCAGTCCGTATGGGGTGAAATAGAGGATGAAGATGTTTGAGAAAAGACTTGGCTATGTTTTAAAGCTTCAGTTATGGGAATTAGTATCACACTTCTCGGTTACCGAGGAAGGTGGCGCTGTGGATAGCACACTGGACTCACATTCGGGAGGATGACGGTTCAGTGCCGCGTCCGGCCATCCTGATTTAGGTTTTCCGTGATTTCCCTAAATCGCTTCAGGCAAGTGCCGGGATTGTTCCTTTGAAAGGGCACTGCCGACTTCCTTCCCCATCCTTTCCCAATCCGATCAGACCGATGACCCCGCTGTTTGGTCTCTTCCCCACTACAACCCAACCAACAATTCTCTGTTAGATATATCTGTGTTAGGGGGTTTAAGTTTCTATGAAAATATCACTACAAGAACGCAAAAGACATGATTAACAAAAACCTTGTGCTCAAACTACCAGAATCGCTTTTTTGATCATAAGCACATTCGGAAACGAGCATGCTTCAATGACCTTAATTAGTGCGAAACGCTCAGAAGGTGTTGTAATTAATGAACAACATAAAAATTTGATTAAAGAAAAATAAAAATATCTGAGCAAACCATACGGTCTACACGAGAGGAGCAACAGGCGTTACGCTAGTAATTTCATACGTAGGATCGCGGTAAGAAAAGGAAGACTGATTGAGGTTTACAAGAATGATTGAGGTTTACGTACCGTCGACCAGGAGGTCGTCTTAAGCGATGTAGGGAATTTACGAAAACCTCTGTCTGGATGGCATCTTTGGGACTGAACAAAATACCTTTCCAATGTTTTACCCCTGCCGAAACTTGCTCGGTAGTATCTCAAACAGGGCACTCCCTACTAAAACTAAGATATCGTCAATACTAAAGAAACTCATAAAATTCAGAAAAATCTGATCAGGGGAGCAGCACCTCATCCAAATTTTTCGAAACAAACCTAGTCAGAAATAAGACCTTAAAAACAGACAAATGTTACACAATAATCTGAATATATACATGACGATACAACGCAGATTGTGTTTAAAAATTTGACAGCTTCAGCGTACTTGGTGTAAACGTAAAGGCTGGTTTCTGTTGCTTACCAAAAATAGTTCTGTTATCGTAGTATTAAACTCATTCTTTAGTATTCCATTTTTGTTTACTAGGGCTCATGTGCAATCAAATTCATACATCAGTTAATACGTCACTGAATTTAGTCGTTAATAGCTTCAAATGGTTCAAATGGCTCTGAGCATTATGGGACGTAACATCTGAGGTCATCAGTCCCCTAGAACTTAGAACTACATAAAAGTTAACTAACCTAAGGACATCACACACATCCATGCCCGAGGCAGGACTGGAACGTGCGACCGCAGCGGTCTCCCGGTTCCAGACTGTAGCACCTAGAACCGCTCGGCCACCCGGGCCGGCTAAGATATTGTATAAGAGGTTTTGGCACTTACTGGGACTAAACCTCCAGCAAATCTTTAATTATGTTTCAATTGGTGTATTAATAATGGGGCCTTTCACTGATGGAATCATCGTCCTTACAGCCAACAAAGGCAAACCAACAACGAAATAGCGTTATCGGCCTATAACGTTCCTTACGCTGTCTTCCAACTGTATACCAGGGCACTTAATACACGATTGCTGACAGCCACTGCTCTTATATCAGTATCGTGTCGATCCATGGGAGAAGTTCTTGCACTATACAGAGACGTTGTATGAATGGCGTTGCATGTGAACACTTACTTGCTTTTTAGGTTTTAATATATCCTATGACCGCACCGAATATTTCTACCAAAGGCAGTGGCTACTGGGTAACGGTTTGGATCCCAAGTTCGATCACACTATAACGTGATGTATCATGCACACTAGAACCAGAATTAGGATCAATCAGTCCAACACCTCTCACGTATCTTTCCATCGATGTCTGAGACGAGTATGGCTTTACATGCGTTAGCCGCTGTACTACTTCTGCAACGCTTCCATTCTAACCTCGAGGGCTTCACGTTACTGAGACATCAATATGGAGTTCAGGCTTATGCAGGTGACGTCAGCGTCATACTTTATGGAGAAGCTGATTTCGTCTTAAGCAACAACTCATACAAGAACACGAAGAGCATACTGGCATCATCCTGAATAGGCAAAACTGTCCTGCTATAGATGGCCCATGAACAAGTCGTGCACTAATCGCACTGACTACCAAATGTCACGATTCGTAAGCAATTGAGCTTATACGTCTTAGCTAAATACAAGAACTGGATGAACAAAATGCAATCCTTTTGGATAACCTTTTGCTATCACCAACTGAGATATTTTGACAGATTGCAAATGGCCCATTTCATTAACACGTATGCTTTACCTAAGATCCACCACGACGCATCAATATGTTCCCACATGGTCAACACAGCGATACCAATTCCGGCCGCCGTTGCTTGGATAATTTTGTCGTCTAACATCTTCATGTTATCCTTTCTGACGACTGCTATACCCATTCCTGACAGCGATTTGGGTCTGTGCGATTCTCTAATACATTTCAATAGTATTTGAACCAGATCTATTTTCCGTTTCTTATCAGCTACCAGAAATTCTGTAACTAAAAACTTGTTCAACTCCTCTAGGCCTGTCGACGTGTTTCTCTTAATATTCAGGCAGGAAACAGAACACCTTCAGCTTTATGTGCAGTCGTACGTGATTAGTACAATTTACATGGGGGGAGCCGGTACGTGATTAGTACAAGTTACAAGGGGGCAGGAATCCGTTCACAATTCCACAGATTTTCAGCATGCATCAGCACACCCACTTTACGGGAATTAACCAACAGAAATTTGGAGCAGAGTCTGGCCGGTGTCGACACCTACAACGTGCTGACGTGAGGAAAGTTTCCAACCCATTTCTCATACGCAAACAATAGTTGACCGGCGTTGCCTGGTGAAACGTTGTTGTGATGTCTCGTGTAAGGAGGAGAAATGCGTACCATTACGTTTCCGTCTTTGATAAAGGTCGGATTGTAGCTATCACGATTGCAGTTTATCGTATCGCGACATTGCTGCTCACGTTGGTCGAGATCCAATGACTGTTAGCAGAATATGGAATCGGTGGGTTCAGGAGGGTAATACAGAACGCCATGCTGGATCCCAAAGGCCTCGTATCACTAGCAGTTGAGATGACAGGCATCCTATCCGTGTGGCTGTAACGGATCGTGTAGCCACGTCTCGATCCCTGACTCAACAGATGGAGACGTTTGCAAGATAACAACCATCTGCACGAACAGTTCGACGACGTTTGCAGCAGCATGGACTATCAGCTCGAAGACCATGGCTGCGGTTACCCTTGACTCTGCATGACAGACAAGAGCACGCGCGATGGTGTACTGAACGACGAACGTGGGTGCACGAATGGCAAAACGTCATTTTTTCTGATGAATCCAGGTTCTGTTTACAGCATCATGATGGTCGCATCCGCGTTTGGCAACATCGCGGTGAACGCCCATTGGAAGCGTGTATTCGTCATAGCCTTACTGGCGTATCACCCGGCGTGATGGTATGGGGTGCCATTGGTTACACGTCTCGGTTACCTCTTGTTCGCACTGACGGCTCTTTGAACTGTTATTTATTTATTTATTTAAATGTCAAGTTCCATAGGACCAAATTGAGGAGCAAATCTCCATGGTCATGGAACGTGTCAGTACATGAACTTACAACATAAGAAGTAATATCAGATAAAAATAAATGTTCATGAACCTGAAAGAAAATCAGTCCATAAGTTTAAGCAAACGCTATCAGCAATACAGTGAGAATCATCTTAATTTTTCAAGGAACTCCTCGACAGAATAGAAGGAGTGATCCATGAGGAAACTCTTCAGTTTCGATTTGAAAGCGCGTCGATTTCTGCTAAGATTTTTGAATTCGAGTGGCAGCTTATTGAAAATGGATGCAGCAGTATACTGCTCACCTTTTTGCACAAGAGTTAAGGAAGTCCCATCCAAATGGAGGTTTGATTTCTGCCGAGTATTAACCGAGTGAAAGCTGCTTATTGTTAAAAATAAACTAATATTGGTAACAAGAAACGACAATAAGGAATATACATATTGAGAGGTCAATGTCAAAATACCCAGACTCGTGGAAAGAGGTCGACAAGAGGTTCGTGAACTCACACCACTTATTGCCCGAACCGTCCGTTTCTGAGCCAAAAATATCCTCCTAGAATGGGAAGAGTTATCCCAAAACATAATACCATACGACATAAGTGAATGAAAATAAGCAAAGTAGACTAATTTACGTATCGAAATATCACTCACTTTCGATACCGTTCGAATAGTGAAAATTGCAGTATTTAGTTTTTGAACAAGATCCTGAACGTGGGGTTTCCACGACAGCTTACTATCTCTCTGAACACCTAGTAATTTGAACTGTTCAGTTTCACTAATCATATGCCCGTTCTGTGAGATTAAAACGTCAGGTTTTGTTGAATTGTGTGTTAGGAACTGTATAACCTGAGTCTTACCGTGATTTAACGATAGTTTATTTTCTACAAGCCATGAACTGAGGTCAGGTACTGCTCTACTTGAAACCGAGTCAATGTTGCACACAACATCCTTTACTACCAAGCTAGTGTCATCAGCAAACAGAAATATTTTAGAATTACCCATAATACTAGAGGGCATATCATTTATATAAATAAGGAACAGGTGCGGCCCCAATACTGATCCCTGGGGCACCCCCCCCCCCCCCCCCCCCCACTTGACAGTACCCCACTCAGATCACACATCACAGCCGTTATCAACATCGTGAATAATGACCTTTTGCTGCCTGTTTCTAAAGTAAGAGGTGAACCAATTGTGAGCTACTCCCCTTACTCCGTAATGGTCCAACTTCTGGAGCAATATTGTGTGATCAACACAGTCAAATGCCTTTGTTAAATCAAAAAATACGCCAAGCGTTCGAAACTTTTTGTTTAGCCCATCCAGTACCTCACAGAGAAAAGAGAATCTACATCTAAATCTACATGACTACTCTGCAATTCACATTTAAGTGCTTTGCAGAAGGTTCATCAAACCACAATCATACTATCTCTCTACCATTCCACTCCCGAACAGCGTGCGGGAGAAACGAACACCTAAACCTTTCTGTTCAAGCGCTGATTTCTCTTATTTTATTTTGATGATTATTCTACCTATATAGGTTGGGCTCAACAAAATATTTTCGCATTCGGAAGAGAAAGTTGGTGACTGGAATTTCGTAAGTAGATCTCGCCGCGACGGAAAACATCTTAGCTTTAATGACTTCCATCCCAATTCGCGTATCATATCTGCCACACTGTCTCCCCTACTACGTGATAGTACAAAACGAGCTGCCCTTTCTTGCACCCTTTCGATGTCCTCCGTCAATCCCACCTGGTAAGGATACCACACCGCGCAGCAATATTCTAACAGAGGACGAACGAGTGTAGTGTAAGCTGTCTCTTTAGTGGACTTGTTGCATCTTCTAAGTGTCCCACCCATGAAACGCAACCTTTGGCTCGCCTTCCCCACAATATTATCTATGTGGTCTTTCCAACTGAAGTTGTTCGTAATTTTAACACCCAGGTACTTAGTTTAATTGACAGCCTTGAGAATTGTACTATTTATCGAGTAATCGAATTCCAACGGATTTTTGGAACTCATGTGGATCACCTCACACTTTTCGTTATTTAGCGTCAACTGCCACCTGCCACACCATACAGCAATCTTTTCTAAATCGCTTTGCAACTGATACTGGTCTTCGGATGACCTTACTAGACGGAAAATTACAGCATCATCTGCGAACAACCTAAGAGAACTGCTCAGATTGTCACCCAGGTCATTTATATAGACCAGGAACAGCAGAGGTCCCAGCGCGCTTCCCTGGGGAACATCTGATATCACTTCAGTTTTACTCGATGATTTGCCGTCTATTACTACGAACTGCGACCTTCCTGACAGGAAATCACGAATCCAGTCGCACAACTGAGACGATACCCCATAGGCCCGCAGCTTGATTAGAAGTCGCTTGTGAGGAATGGTGTCAAAAGCTTTCCGGAAATCTAGAAATACGGAATCAACTTGAGGTCCCCTGTCGATAACGGCCTTTACTTCGTGCGAATAAAGAGCTAGCTGCGTTGCACAAGAACGATGTTTTCTGAAACCATGCTGATTACGTATCAATAGATCGTTCCCTTCGAGGTGATTCATAATGTTTGAACACAGTATATGCTCCAAAACCCTACTGCAAACCGACGTCAATGATATAGGTCAGTACTTCGATGGATTACTCCTACTACCCTTCTTATACACTGGTGCGACCTGCGCAATTTTCCAATCTGTAGGTACAGATCTATCGGTTTAGCATTTTCCGTTGTCAAACGACTTCTAAAGCCGAACTGTACATTTGATGGCAAATCGTGTGATATAAAATGATCAATTAACCTTACATACACAGCCTTTTCGATAACTTTTGCAAACACTGATGGCATAGAAATAGGTCTAAAATTATCTACATAATCCCTTTCTCCCTTTTTATAAAGCGGCTTTACTATTGAGTACTTTAATCGCTCAGGAAACTGACCATTCCTAAAGGAAAAATTAGAAATATGGCTAAATACAGGGCTAACATGTGCAGCACAGTACTTTAATATTCTACTACACACTCCATCATAACCATGAGAGTCCTTAGTCTTCAGTGATTTGATTATTGTCTCTATCTCCCTCTTGTCTGTATCACAGCGGAGTATTTCAGGCGTCAATCTCGGAAAGGCATTTGCTAAGAAATTTATATGATTTCCTGTAGATACTAAATTTTTATTTAATTCACCAGCAATGCTCAGAAAATTGTTGGTAAATACTGTACATATATCTGATTTATCAGTAACAGAAATATTATTACTGCAAACTGACTTTATATCGTCAACCTTGTGCTGCTGAACAGACACTGCCTTCACAACTGACCATATGGCTTTAATTTTATCCTGTGAATTAGCTATTCTATTTGCATACCACATACTTTTTGCCTTGCTAATAATATTTTTAAGCACCTTACAATACTGTTTGTAATGGGCTACTGTAGCTTGATTGTGACTACTTCTAACATTTTGATATAATTCCCGCTTTGTTCTACATGATATCCTTATCCCACTAGTCAGCCAACCGGGCTGTCCATTACTGCTAGTACCCTGTTTGGAATGTTCTAATCGAAAGCAACTCTCAAAGAGCATGAGAAATGTGTTATGGAAAGCATTGTATTTATCATCTATATTATTGGCAATATAAACATCTTGCCACTCTTGTTCCTTGACAAGTTTTGAAAAACTCTCTATTGCTGTTGGATTAACTTTCCTACGTAGTTTGTTATTAAATACGACATTGGTTAGAGTACAAAAACCTTTTAGTGTTAAAATTTTTGCATCATGGTCTGAAAGGCCATTCACCCTTTTACTAACAGAATGCCCATTTAGTAATGAAGAATGAATAAAAATATTGTCTATGACTGTGCTACTGTTTCCCTGAACCCTAGTTGGAAAAAACACAGTTTGCGTCAGCTCATATGAATTTAGGAGATCTACCAACATCCTTTTTCTTGCACAATCATGTACAAAATTAATATGGAAGTCACCACATAGAACTACTTCCAGGTACTTCCTACAAAGTGAATCAAGAACCCTCTCTAGCTTAAGCTAAAATGCTCTGAAGTCGGAGTTAGGGGACCTATAAACAGCAATTAGAAGTTTATTTTCGCTAAATTCAACTAATGCTGCAAAACTTTCAAATATCTGTTCAGTGCAGTGTCGTGATACGTCTATGGATTGAAATGAAATACTGTCTCTTACGTACAGAGCCACTCCCCCACACCACAAGGAACTCCTTGAGAAACAGCCAGCTAAACTGTAGCCTGGTAAAGGAAGCCTCTGAATTATCAAATTATTTAAGTGGTGCTCTGATATACCAATAATTTCAGAGTTAACATCTATTAGCAGTTCATTAACTTTATCTCTAATACCTCTTATATATTGATGAAATATGCTAAATGCTACTCTACTTGGAAACATACATCCTCTGGAGGTGAGCCCTTAGTTAGAGGCACCTCCTTTAAGCAGGTATACCTATCAGCTGACTTCAGTCTAAAAAAGGTGCAGCTCTAATACCAACTACTATAGGAATTTTTCCATGAGTGATACCACTACCACCACCACCACCCACTACACTGTCACCTATAAGCTTAACCAGCCTCCCCTTCCCATACCTATTGAGGTGCATGCCATGCCTAATGAAACCCCATCTACTGATAGACCCAACTGGCACCACTGAGATGTGATCCATGCCCTCCGCCATCAGTGCCCTCCACAGCCCCACAATAACGCACCTAACAGCCGCATTATGGTGAGTCCGATCATGACGCTGAAACAGTTGCACGAAATGCACATCAGTACCACCAGTTTGAGTAGCTATCTTAACCAAGTCACCACTGACATCATATTCCCCGTCCCTATCGAGACTGTTCCCTGCTCCACCCACTATCACTACCTGATCCTCTTTCGTAAAATTCTTACATAACTCCCCTATGCTTTCAGTCACCTGAGTCAACCCTGCACTAGGCTTCACAATGCTGGTGGCCTGGTGCTCACTCCCCAACACTTCCTGCAACTGCTGGCCCACACCTCTACCGTGGGAACTACCTAGCAGCAGAACCTTCTTTCTGCTAGACTTTGCAACTAACCTAGGCCTCCTAATTGCTGAGGACTGCTGCAAGTTACCTACATCTACGGCTACACGAGGCTCCTCTCCACTCAACTCTGACTGTTGGTCGTATCTATTGCATATATGCAAAGTAAAACTATCTGAGTACCTCCTCTTCCTAGCTACCTGCTTGCCAGCTGACAGTTCCCATTCCCCACCACCCTTCACCCTCCTCAACCTATCTAGTTCCTCCTTTGCGCATTGTAACTTCACCTGAAGGGCACAGATCTTACGCTCCTGCTCCTCTATTAACTTGTTTCTACTACAGGATCTACATTCCCCGGAGAGGATCTCCCTAAAATGACCACTGGCTTCCCCACTGCATTCCCCCCAATGAAAATACTTTCAACAAATCCCACACCGTAATCCACTACTCACAAACCTACGACAGAGCCCACACTTTTCACTCATGGTAAATTTTACAGTTACTGAAAAAAAAAAAACTATATGTCTACGTTACCAAAGTTCAGTTACACCAGTAGAACTATTTAAGAACTAACAATAATGGTCTCGAAATTCTCTGCGTACTAAGAAAGCCGCTACTTGTATTAATACTACTACAACACAGTCAATACCAATACCAGCAAAACTTCACAAAATTACTAGCTACAACCAAAAAAATAAAACTACCACTGTAACACTAAGCGAAGTTAAAACACTATATGAAAATTTTACTGAAATATTTCACTAGAAAGACTAATAAATGTCAGTTGAAAACTAAAGCACAAAAATTACTAACGACTTCAACACACTGAAAACTCTCTAAAACACAGGGAGCGAACGATTACAAAAGTTTACTAAGTCGTTATTTCGCCACAAACGGCACGCAACACCGCTGAAATCTATTAAATTTAATAACTATTACAGAGCACAAATAAGTTTATCAGTACTTAGATTATAGCCGCTACAGCTGCAGTGCACGCCGCAAAATGTAAACACACTACTGAGGCGCGAGGCTTAGACGAACGACGAAAGCAGACTCACAAATAACAGACCATTCGAGTCAATAACACAGGTAGAAAGACTGAGATTAATGAAAATCCACGGAAATACGGAAGCGTCCGACCCCACCCGTCTGCTTTGACCCATGACGTCACAAATATGGAGGAAACAAAAACAAACACACACACTTTCCACAAGAAGCCTAATGACACTAACGGGACAAGCGCGGGAAATGGGGTGTTTTGGGTGGGGGGCAAACTAAATATAAACAAATGTCGACGCCTTGCGTAGCTACAACGTGTAAGTGAAGACAGCCATTATAAAATTAATAAAATAAAATAAATAAAATATTAATTATTTTATCTGTATGATTGTCTCTCCTATGAGTCGTCAGGTTTTAATCATTCGGTATCAGACGCTTGACAATGGCTTTTTCGTAAAGGCAATGTTACTCGTAGTTGACCGTGAAATAAAACTGAAATAATCGGACTTCGTAATTAAATCGTTTCCAAAGACTGCTGCGGTAGGTGCGGACTCATAAACTAAATCTCAATATTACAATAATTTGCCAGCCATGCCAAAACGTCGTACAGAGGTGATTGTCTACTAAACAAAAAAATTACACAGTTAGTTAAATCAGATATATTCAATGAATAAGCCTACAGTTCACAATCCTACTTACTTTTATAAATATAAATTGTTTTCAGAATCGAGTGCCTAGTATGGTTGCAACTCGCAGTAATTTTCTATAACATGAAATATGGCGGTGTGCCAGACAATAAACTAAAATACGTGCTTCTCGCACCACTTCAACCAGAGCTCTCTTTTCTTAATCAAACATACGAGTAACGTAATTGTGCTTTTGTTTTATCAGCGACACAGCGCTGCAGTTATGTGCCATAGGCTTTATTTATTTGTCACTGATTATTTATTTAATTAATATCTCGCGTTTCCGAGGAAACTCACGCTCGGCATGCAAATGTGCCTTTATATTGCCCCCTGAATTGCGAGGCGAAAGGACACACCTGCAGGCGAGCAACTCACCTAAAGGCACAAGAAAATCTAAGTTATCTACAACTATTTACATGACCTACATTATACACATTATACACATTATATACAAACTTTGAATGACGCGGGTGCGCCGTAAAAGTTCTTATGTTGGCAGATAGAGTGCGCGCATGCGCAGAAGCGTCTGTGTGACTGCCGTTATGTCGTACAGTTAGATCACACGGCACAGTATTGCAGTTCATATTGTTCGTGTGCGCGCGTTTTTCAGTCGTTGCACATAGAAAATATTCAACCAAGATTACATATGAAGACTACATTCTATGACAGGTAACTTAGTTTTAAATTTACAATATTCGTTATAACACAATACAACTGTTGAATGTTCTTAGTTACATAGTATTGTTTTGAAATACTTCAAAGAAAAATGTCCGTATTTTTCAGGTGCGTTGACCTATACACATCGTGTCGTTATTACAGTTCATATTCATCTGCTGCACAATAATTTTTTTTTACAGGTTAGTATCGCCGTGGTAAAATTTTTTGATCACAGTAACATCGTTGTATAACAACGTGATTAATACATAAGCGTGTCCATTTCCCATTTCCATTATAGTCGTTGTGATGCAGTTCGTTGTGAGTAAAAGCATTGCTTATTACAGATCAGACGTGACCCGTCGAGTAATTGGTCCACGTGCAGTTCGTTTTTTACATTCCGTGGAAGCTTGGTTGCAGAACCTCGGACGGCACATAGCTGGCGTCGATCCTTGGACAGTCCAGGTAACAGTGTCCGTCACATTTCGAGAACATTTCATTCCCTGAAGTTCCAACCAAAATTCTTCCACCCGTCGTGTTGATTTCTGGTCAGGCACTTTGTGTCCATTTAATCCAGTTAACATCTTGAAGTTGGGTACTGTAGTAATGTCACTAGACGATGCACGAATTATTCACTTCACATTTTCAGTTTTTTGCTGAATATAGCTCACCTAAATGTTCGTAGTTATTAATCGAGGAAATCGTTCATCGCGTTTACATAGGTACGATGCATAATGAATGGCATTAACCGTTTCCTTCACATAGGTTTCTGCGTAGTTGCAGAGTTAGTAATGTTCGTTAATGTCCGTGAACAGAGGTTCACTATGCAATGTCTTTTTGGCACTCGTTTTGTTCAAATTTTTACATGATACATCAGTTAAAAAAAATAAGTAATTATACGTACACACGTCACATATTTTCTTAGTATAAACATAATACAGTTGCACATAAACATGTTTACATCATCTTTACATCGCTATAGGTTATTACATTGTGTCACATTTGATTACATGAATTGCAGATATTTACATCCTCTTTAGCGGTTTTGCTGGGATATTATCGATGTTTTTTGTGATGTCATCTGAAATTAAGATAGGTTAGACACAACATTCATTACATCAGTAGGCAAGACCAGGCGTTTTCACTACTCAATAAATATTCAAAATAGTAAGAGAGAGAAAATGTTCGATTCCTCGCGTTTTGTGCGTGTGTGTAGAGTGTCTGTGTGGCCTTGACTACTGATAGATGCTTTTCGTGTTGAGAGATGTGCGTCTAATCTATTTCTCAAAGTAAAAGATCGCTTCACAGATGACGTCTGTCAGTTCGTCAGGTGTCATACCAAGTCAGTGGTACCTACAGTCACAAATGTTCCGTGAAAAATTTATATATCATTCACTGCTACGTAATCATAAATTTTACTTTAATATTCAGTCTTCTCGGTGGTGCCGCGGCGTTGAAAGAAAAGTTCTTCTGTCTTCAACTGCGTCACTGGAACCGCTGAAATGAAAATTTCTATACTACTTATTATCTGTGTTGTAACAACAGAGTTTTTCGAGTTGCTTAGCAATATTTTGATGGGTATGACCTTGACATTATTCAGCATGAAATGCTCTAAGATCTCGGTGTGCGTATAGCCCAATAATTTTGTTAGTTCTACGATGTTGTAACAGATACGCACCAGGGTGCGGTATGTTAACAATTATATAAGGTCCTTCATATAGCAGACGCCACTTAGCGTTGCGTCGTTTGAGTGCAACAGATTTATGATGAGTACGAAGTAGTACAAGCATTCCTACCTCGAATTTTTGTTTTCTTTTTATTATGTTTCTGTGATGTTTGTTTCGTATTTGTGCGTGATGTGTCAATGTAGTCAATACTTCTTTTATTTTCTGTTCAGGTGTGATTTCCTTGTCTGACAACTTAGGTAATGGTTCTATCCACTGATCGTTCTGTTTGCAATTGAACATGATCTCGTTAGGTGTGTAATTTGTATCGTAAATATTTAAGTTATTGTGTACGTCTTCGAAAAGACTTAGGTAGGATACCCAATTAGTATGTTTTGATGAAATATAGGTCCTCATGAAACGATTTAATTCTCGGAAAAGTCTCTCAGTCGCGTTACATTGTGGACTAAACCTCGAAATACATATACTTTTAATGTTATTGTCCTTCAAGAAATTTCTCCATTTGTACCCAGAGTAGTATGCTGCATTATCTGATAGAATTGCTTTAGGTTTTCCCACGTGCGTCAGGTAATCACTTGAGAATCTTCGTATTATAGCACTTGCAGTGGCGGATTTTAAAGCATAAAGTTTAACATGTTTAGAAAATATATCGTAAAAAGCTAAGATATATTTGACGCCTCCAGAGCTTGCTGGATGCGGTCCACTGATGTCAGTACACAGAATTTCCAGGGGGTTTACTAGGTAAAATAGAATGTAAATCTGTTTTTGTGGATAAATTCTGAGGTTTTGATTTTTGACATATGACACATGTTTGCAGTTCCCTGTAAATTTTTCTTCTCATATTGCTAAAATAACAGTATGTACTGAGCTTCGCTAAACACTTTTTTGTCCCATAATGACCCCAAACTAAGTGTGTGTGCCAAATTAAATTACGTTCAGACTCTTTGGGAATGCATACACACCAGTTAGTAGCATTTGGATGTCGGCGGTAAAATAGCACATCATTGTGTATTTTGTAATACTTAGTCAAAGGATGATTGTGTTTTTCTACCAGTAATGTTATTATTTTATACCAGTGAGGATCAGATTTTTGTAATTCAGCCATGTTTCTGCACATATCAATATAATATTGGTGATACTGCTTGTCTTGCATTAAGAGAATCCTGTAGTCATTTATATTTTCTAAGTCACTGTTGGTATCATTCATACCTTGTGGAAGTCTAGACAAAGTGCCTGCAATGGTGTTGTCCTTACCTCTTATGTACTTAATTTCAAAAGAGTAGTTCTGAAGTGTAACTGCCCATCGTGATAGTCTAGGATGTACAAGTTTACAAGTTAACAAAAATGTCAGGGCCTGGTGATCGGTGTAAATTACTGTATGTTTTCCAAATAAATAATAATTGAATTTCTTGAATGCCCATACTATGGAAAGTGTTTCTAACTCAGTAGTGGAGTATGTACGCTCACATTCAGTTAGAGTGCGACTCGCAAACCCAATAATTCTTATCTGTTCCTCCTCTTTATTCTTTACAACTTGAAATAAGCAACAGCCCAAGCCAGTACGTGAAGCGTCACAAGTCATACAAAAATCTAAATTGAAATCTGGATGGCTCAATATGTTAGCATTCACTAAAGCATGTTTAATTGTATTAAAGTCATTCTGGAACTGTTCCGACCAGATCCAAACTTGATTCTTTCTGAGTAGTTTTAGCAGATGTTTACTGTTCAAAAGTGGTTGTGGCAAAAAACGTCTGAAAAATGAACATAGCCCAAGGAATGATTTTAACTGCTTTTTAGTTCGAGGGCTAGGAAAGTTTCTGATAGCATCTAATTTACTGGGATCCGGACGTATGCCCTGTGAATTAATGATATGTCCTAAATACTTTATCTCACTGCAACCAAACTTTGATTTTCTAAGATTGGCTGTGACTCCAGCTTGTGCAAATTTTTCTAAAATTCTTTGAAGTGTGTCAACGTGTTCATTCCAGGATTGTGTAGCTATCAGTATATCATCTACATAGTGTGTGACTGTCTCAACTAAATCGTCGCCAAGCACGGTATCCAGGGCTGTAATGAATACCCCAGAGCTGACATTCAGTCCGAAGGGTAGAACACAAAACTGATAGGTTCGCCCCCCGAACATAAATGCAGTATATTTCCGAGAATCAGGAGTGATACCCACCTGCCAAAACGAATTAGCGAGATCTATTGTGGAAAAATATTTTGCATCTATAAATTTCTGTAATTGCTCTTCTAAATTTTCAGGTTTTGTGTGAACCGGTAAAATTATTTCATTAATAGCTCGTGCGTCTAACACTAACCTAATGCTTCCATTTGATTTTTTGACAACAAGTAGAGGACTACAGTAAGGTGAGGTGGATGGTTCAATGACCTTCCAGTCTAACATTTGTTTTAATTCTTGCCACACAGCAGGTCGTTGAGATAACGGTACGTTATATGTCTTACGGTAGAAGATCTTGTGAGGCTTAACTTCAATCTTGTACACATACGTGTTGATAAAACCTAATCGTTTGGTAAAAACTTGTAAATATTTGGATAACACTTCCTGTAGTTTTATACGTTCATGTACACTGAGAGCTGTAGCTTCACTTATATTATGATCAAGCAATGTTTTCAAGTCCATTAGCTCTGCGTCAGATGAGCGTATTTGCATGTCTTGAATGTCTTTGTCAAGTACTAACTGAACCTTGTACCCAGTACAGTGTTTGTCATGCTTTAGAGTTCTCCTGTCCAAATCAATAATAATTACCCTGCTTTTATCATTTAAAATACATTTACCTTTGGAGAAGTCTATAATGCAGTCCTTCTCGCTCATAATATCTATTCCTAATATGCAATTAGTCACAAGGTTTTGTACAACCAGGAATGGCCATTGTACGGTTCCATTACCTATTTTAACGTTTACAAAAACTTGCTTCGTAACCCTACATGACTTATTACCTAGTGCAGTAGTTATTTTACAGTTTTGGGCAGGAAACTCAGGCACAGGTTCCAATTCACACATCTTTTTATAAAAATTAAAAGATAAAACGCTCACAGCTGCACCTGTATCTAGGATAATAGTAGTTGGAATCCCACCTACTACACCAGTAGTGGATGCTAAAACAATTTCATTTGTGTTTAAACGACATTGTGTACTGTCTTGTAAAAGTTCATCTGATATATTGTTATTATGGTTGTATCTTATAAATAAAACAGGTAGTTTTTGTTTAGAATTACTCGGCATATCATTATTCCGTTGTTCAAGTGTGATGTCAAATAACTGATTAACATTGAAGCCGCCCCCCAAGGATTCCTCAGCCACGACCTGGGGCAAAGTAGTGACTGTTTCTAGTTTGTTGGATTAGCATTTGTACTAGGTACTGACACAGATTGAGGTTGTGCATCAGGTGTCATTTCTATTATATTCACATTCGGATATTGCCTATTATGATCTCCAAACTTTTGCGGTTGTTGTTGCTGTTGCGCATTATAACTTACCTGTCGGTCGTAAGGTATGCTCCAATTTTGACCTGGTGGCTGCTGTGGTAAAGCAGAGTTTGAATGAAAGTACTGATCGTTACGAGTCCAACCTTGATGCTGTCTTGGCTCGTAGTTATTATTATTTCTATTTCTGTTTGTGTTTTTGTTATTACCTTTGTATCCGTTGTTACCGCGGTGCCTTTTGTATGGATTGCCGCATGAAATGTTATTACTGTTGTAACTATTGTTTGTATTGGAATACGCGTGTTGATTTTGATTTCCGTACTGAGACGGCATGTGAGTTTGCTGTTTTTGTTGTACCGCGTATCCAACTGTGGGCGCGCCAGAATTGTGTTGGCAAGCCTGCATGTTTTGCATACCACTAATGTAAACATTGTGGCTGCTGTTTTGCCGCGCGAAGCGCTGATCTTCAAGTAACATGTCAACCGAATCTAAAGCTGTTAAAAAGTAATCTGAGTCGTCATCCGGGATATGTAGGAGTTTTTCTTTAATGTTGAAAGGCAATTTGGCCTTCAACGCACGGAGTATATCTCGCGTTGCGACTGGTTCGTCTAAAAAGTGTCCCATGTTCAAGTATTTTTCAAAATATCTGCGTAAGTTACCATTTTTACTGTTAAAAGTTTCAGGTTCTAAAATTCGTCTTCTGAGTCGCTCCTGAACGGATTGCGACCAGAATTTGTTCAGAAAAGCACGCTCAAACTCACTGTACGTGGTACATACGTCAGCTTGACTGTATGCCCAGACAGCTGCATCGCCTTGGATGTAACCGACAATATATGAAATCTTTTTCCGGTCACTCCAAGTGCGTGGAAATGCGTTACTAAAAGATTTGAGAAAAATCACCGGATGAATGTTTCGTTTTTCTGGGATAAAAATCTGAAATTGCCTGTGTTTCATTAAGCTTTCGTCTTCCTTTGCACTATGATATGGATTTGTCCCACTGTAATTACTGCTATGTCCAGCTGGCGAGTAATTACGATAATGTTGCTGTGGTTTACCATGATAATAGCTTGTGTTTGTGTTTGCACATCGTGGTATGTGTTGTAGTCGTGGTGTGTTTTGTTCTTGTGCGTTTGTCGTGTGCGGTATGTGTGTGTCATACTCGAATGTATATTGGTTCCTGAACTGTGCATTTTGACTGATATTTTCGTTACATTCAGACTGTGGTCGATCGGTGAATTGTCTCATGGGTGCAGTGACGGATTGTACTGCGTCACTGATCAGCTGTTTGTTATTAGTAATGTATTGCGCTACGGAGTCGTGCACAATTGTTGGTAAATTTTCACGTAAGCATCTATCAAAATGTTTGTCTTTGTTGACTACCCAATCATGAAATTCTTTATTAATATTTTGAAAATGAGCTGTGGCATCAGATTGTAAGATGTCAGTCAGGTGTTGTTCAACATTGTCAAATTTATTCTGTACGTCAGTAATTCGTTTTTCAAGGTTGTCATGTACTGAAGGATATGTTTGAATTTGTTCAGTAAGAACTTCACACGTGACATTAAGGTTTTTTACTTGTGTCTGTAAAAGTGCTACGTCAGTTGTAGTCTTTTCTTGTCCCGTATTAAGCTGGGAAAATTTAGCACTGAGTTCAGTCATCTGTTTGGTCAGTGTGGCGTCTATAAGTTCCACACGCTTACATAAAGTGTCATTACCTGTCTTGAGTGCTATGAGATCAGATTTGATTTCGTCATTTTGTGTCTTTAACTGTTCATTTTGCGTCTGTAAGGTTGCCATGTTTTCGGCGTTTTGTTTCATTAGCATTTGTAACATGTCGGCAATGTTTACCGTTTGCAAGGTCTCTGCCCCCGCCGCGTCATTAGACGTGACGTCATGCATTAACATGGGCTCTGATTGAGACTTTGAAATTTTTGTGGTGGAAGGCCTATTGTCAAAATTTTCGTCAACACTTGCGTCAATGTTTGATGAATCGTCACTACCGGTTGCTGTCGTAAAGTCATTTTCTAACATTTGTCTCTCGTCCGAGTCGGATTGCGTCTGAATAGTACGTCTTTGCTGTTCCATTTTTGCGTATTGTTTTCTAGTTATTACCATGCCACACGTGATATATGTTTCAAGAAAATATTTGACACTGATTTTAAAATAAAATGCAGTTGAGCATGAATCGGTCGTAGCAGCAATGGCTGTCTGTTAATTTAAAAATATAAACTGAATTTGAGATTATTGGTAATGGCTGCTGGCCATGTTACATGATATCGTACAGAAGTCGGCCATATTGTACACTCGTGTATTGGTATTGTTGCATACGTTATTGTTTAGGGAAAAGTACTGAGAATGAAATTTATCACTGAAACTGTTATGCGGAAAAGAAACACTACAGAATTTTACTGAAAAGCTAATACACTGAATTATACGTCTGGTCAAGCCTGCTAATGCAAAGATGCTGCGTCTTACCTTATTTTGCTGGAAGCTTCTTTGCGTCTTCCCGCAAAAATTTTATAATTGGCAAATATCTTCAGATTTTTGTTATTTCTCATATAGTCAAGTCCAGGTCCAGAAAGTTGATTTTTCACATGAAACAAAGAGAACAATGTAACAAATGACAAAATAACAAGTCCTGTCACGGTCGCCAACATAAAATTAATAAAATAAAATAAATAAAATATTAATTATTTTATCTGTATGATTGTCTCTCCTATGAGTCGTCAGGTTTTAATTATTCGGTATCAGACGCTTGACAATGGCTTTTTCGTAAAGGCAATGTTACTCGTAGTTGACCGTGAAATAAAACTGAAATAATCGGACTTCGTAATTAAATCGTTTCCAAAGACTGCTGCGGTAGGTGCGGACTCATAAACTAAATCTCAATATTACAATAATTTGCCAGCCATGCCAAAACGTCGTACAGAGGTGATTGTCTACTAAACAAAAAAAATTACACAGTTAGTTAAATCAGATATATTCAATGAATAAGTCTACAGTTCACAATCCTACTTACTTTTATAAATATAAATTGTTTTCAGAATCGAGTGCCTAGTATGGTTGCAACTCGCAGTAATTTTCTATAACATGAAATATGGCGGTGTGCCAGACAATAAACTAAAATACGTGCTTCTCGCACCACTTCAACCAGAGCTCTCTTTTCTTAATCAAACATACGAGTAACGTAATTGTGCTTTTGTTTTATCAGCGACACAGCGCTGCAGTTGTGTGCCATAGGCTTTATTTATTTGTCACTGATTATTTACTTAATTAATATCTCGCATTTCCGAGGAAACTCACGCTCGGCATGCAAATGTGCCTTTATACCATGCATGAATACCCACCCACCTCCCCAGGGGTCGTAACCCCTGCAACCCATAGAAGATAAAGGTGCTTCAGTAGCTGATTAGTGTTTTTTGTCTCTAAAAAAAAAACTCACGGGATAGAACGAGCAGGTCAGAAAGATAAATATAATAAACTAAAACAGAAATTCGAGGAAACAGATAATTAAAATAAGTAATAAGTGTTTTTAAATTTAAGAAAAATCTCACGAGATAGAACGAACAGATCAGAAAAGTAAATAAAATAAGATAAAACAGAACTGGAGACAGCCACACTCAAACCAAACTCCGCGCCGTCATGACGTCACACACGACAACACCCTTACGTCACGGGTCAAAGCCGACGCGTTGGATCGGACGCTTCTGTCGACCCAAATCCACTAATAAGTTACTTTGACGCAAATATTAAAACAAATAAACTTTAAAATAAGTAAATGAAGTCTAAAATTTATAAAATATTAACGAGTTATTTCAACAGCAGTGCAGCACACGTAACATTTCTGATGTGTTACGAACCATGGCTCTACTCTTAATTCGATCCCTGCGGGACCCTACATTTCAGCAGGATAATGCACGACCGCATGTTGCAGACCCTGTACGGGCCTTTCTGGATACAGTAAATGTTCGACTGCTGCCCTGGCCAGCACATTATCCAGATCTCTCACCAACTGAAAACGTCTGGTCAATGGTAGCCGAGCAACTGGCTCGTCACAATACACCAGTCACTACTCTTGATGAACTGTGGTATCGTGTTGAAGCCGCATGGGCAGCTGTACATGTACACGCCAGCCAGGATCTGTTTGACTTAATGCCCAGGCGTATCAAGGCCGTTATAACGGCCAGAGGTGGTTGTTCTGGGTACTGATTTCTCAGGATCTATTCACCCAAATTGCGTGAAAATGTAATCACATGTCAGTTCTAGTATAATATATTAGTCCGATGAATACCCGTTTATCATCTGCATTTCTTCTTGGTGTAGTAATTTTAATGGCCAGCAGTGTACTACTGAATCCATCCATGATGTGTTGAGCTGCTCGAAAAAGAAAAACTGTGACCAAAATTTTGTAGTCTAACATCTTCATGTTATCCTTTCTGACGACAGCTATACCCATTCCTGACAGCGATTTGGGTCTGTGCGATTCTCTAATCCATTTCAATAGTATTTGAACCAGATCTATTTTCCGTTTCTTATCAGCTACCAGAAATTCTGTAACTAAAAACTTGTTCAACGCCTCTAGGCCTGCCAAAAGCATGGGAGTTCGAGTTCGACTCCAGTTTCAATATGTAGTTTTAATCCTTCAGGATATTTCGTAGCAGCCCTTACTCCACTGCAAAACTAAATAGTGCCGCTGCTTTTTACACAATTTGCTTTCACAAAGTCGTCTATCACCACAAATAGATCCCACGTGCGCTATAACACGCCCATCTGTTAGTGCAGCGAGTCCAGGAAAACTGTCACTTGCTCAGTCTTCGTGGAGCCACTGTGGTGTTTATGTGAGTTCCTGCTCATGTCGGTCTGCCAGGAAACGAGGCGGCTGACGCTGCTGCCAAGGCTGCAGTCCTCGTATCTCAGTCCGCGAGTACCTACATTCCCTCCGATGCTCTCTTTGTTGCCATCTGTCAAGAGCTGGTGTCCCTTTGGCATCGCCAATGGTCCTCCCTTCACGGGAATAAGCTCCGGCTTATTAAGCCTCTCCCAGCTGCTTGGACGACCGCCTCTCCACCCTATCGCATATTGGGCACTGCCTTTTTAGCCATCGTCATTTGATAAGTGGCCCTACCCCACCACTTTCTACACATTGCGCCCTAGTTTTAACTGTCCACCACTTCCTGGCGAAATATCCGTTTTTTAACAGTTTAAGTTCCCGTTTGGGTTTGCCGTCTTTGTTATCGGCCGTTTTAGCAAATGACGCGCGTGCTGTCGACTGCGCTTTACTTTCTATCCGCCGAAGCAGTACGGCGAAGGCCATTTAATTTTTAGTTTTCGACTTCCGTTTCTGTATGGTGTCTTTTCTAGACCTTTTTCCACGCCCCAGCTGTTTTTGCGCCGTAAAGGAAAATAAAACCAAAACCAAAAAACTAACAAAACAACAACGTAGCTCAACCTCTTCCGTGACACCAGGTCCGCTTGAGTGCACTGCCGCTATAGTGCTGGATTACTCACGCTGTGAAAGTTAATTTATAATTTAATTGCCTAATTTTGAACTACACGTTATATGGCTTCTTCAGTGTTGTACACGAATTAAACCAGATCCTAGACAAAAGACATGTAATTACTTAGTAGTGAAACAGACATGAGAGTACAATCGTTTTCCTTATTCCACTTTCAACAGAAGAGATCAGACTACATGATCCCATGGGCATTTAATCTTAGGGGTTGCAGGATGGTCGACTTGTATATCTTCTTTGAAGACCATTCATGTTTTGTGAAAGACATGCTGTCATTCCTATTTTATTGAGCCGCTATTACTGAAATTGCAGGTATGTATAACATCTCCACATTGATAATTTTTGTAATCATTTCTGTTTTATCATCGATAATATTTTTGACTGATTATTACCCTTCATGGGTATTTCTGGCATATCTGACAAATAAGTGCTGTGTTAAACACTAAAAAGTGTATTTTTAAGATACATATTGTTCAGAGTGTACACTACAGAAATATTGAAGAGATAAAAATTGGAAAATAAAAAAAGTATTTCTACACCTGGAATCGAACTCGATTATTCTAATGCAGAACTCTAACCCTTGCCCTATCTTCTTTTTTTCACTCGATATTCTTCTAAGTGCTATTTTTCTTTTATCCTCTCCTTTTTAGTTATTTGATCTTTATTCTGGAAACTAAAGTTCTTCATATTGAAAACAGAAATAAAATAAAATAAAAAAGTACATTTTTCGTGATCTACATATTCTTTCTGGTCCTGTAAAGACTATTTCCAATCCAAGGGCGTCGGCATTCACCATCAAATTCGAACTTGTATTCTTCGTCAATGCAAACCAAGAGAAGTGATTAAAACTGATGGGGAGTCGTTTAAGGTATTTCCTGCCGCACCTTTGTTGCATGAATCATTGGTGCTATTGCAGGTACGATTGGTAGTCTTAGATGTCTGGAGTAACTGTGGTAATCGAGTAGTGAGTGAAATGAGCCGCGTACCAAGTATACGAGCAATGTGTTATCCCTGAGAAGATGTTCCATTCCGGTTGAAAAATTACGTTCAAGTCGATAGTGACAGGGCTCTTTCTGGTAATTACAGTTCATTTAATCCTTATCATCGACCTAATTGCACTTTGATCTGAATAAATGAATCTATGTGCGAGGTTGTCCATTAACTGACCCATTGTGCAGAGACGATTTAGTATTAGACTGCTGTTGGGCAACTTCACTCTAGTTGGAATGTAATATCCAACCAAGTGGACTTAACAGTTGACTGTAGCAATTTTTTATGAAAATTTCGCCAGACTCCGCTCCAAATTTTCGTTGGTTAACTCCTCTAAAGTGGGTATGCTGATGCATGCTGAAAATCTGTGAAACTGTGAACGGATTCCTCCCCCCATGTTAACTGTACTAATCCGTACGGGCTCCCCCCATGTAACTTGTACTAATCACGTACGACTGCACATAAAGCTGAAGGTGTTCTGTTTCCTGTCTGAATATTAAGAGAAACACGTCGACAGACCTAGAGGCGTTGAACAAGTTTTTAGTTACAGAATTTCTGGTAGCTGATAAGAAACGGAAAATAGATCTGGTTCAAATTCTATTTAAATGGATTAGAGAATCGCACAGACCCAAATCGCTGTCAGGAATGAGTATAGCAGTCGTCAGAATGGATAACATGAAGATGTTAGACGACAAAATTATCCAAGCAACGGCGGCTGGAATTGGTATCGCTATGTTGACCATGTGGGAACATATTGATGCATCGAGGTGGATCTTAGGTAAAGTATACGTGTTAATGAAATGGGCCATTTGCTATCTGTCAAATTACCTCAGTTGGTGATCGCAAAAGGTTATCCAAAAGGATTGCATTTTGTTCATCCAGTTCTTGTATTTAGCTAAGACGTATACGCTCAATTGCTTGCGAATCGTGACATTTGGTAGTCAGTGCGATTAGTGCACGACTTGTTCACGGCCCATCTATAGCAGGACAGTTTTGCCTATTCAGGATGATGCCAGTATGCTCTTCGTGTTCTTGTATGAGTTGTTGCTTAAGACGAAATCAGCTTCTCCATAAAGTATGACGCTGACGTCACCTGCATAAGCCTGAACTCCATATTGATGTCTCAGTAACGTGAAGCCCTCGAGGTTAGAATGGAAGCGTTGCAGAAGTAGTACAGCGGCTAACGCATGTAAAGCCATACTCGTCTCAGACATCGATGGGAAGATACGTGAGAGGTGTTGGACTGATTGATCCTAATTCTGGTTCTAGTGTGCATCATACATCACGTTATAGTGTGATCGAACTTGGGATCAAAACCGCAACCCAGTAGGCACTGCCTTTGGTAGAAATACTCGGTGCGGTCATAGGATATATTAAAACCTAAAAATGCGCAGAGCAAGTAAGTCTTCACATGCAACGCCATTCATACAACGTCTCTGTATAGTGCAAGAGCTTCTCCCATGGATCGACACGATACTGATATAAGAGCGGTGGCTGTCAGCAATCGTGTATTAAGTGCCCTGGTATACAGTTGGAAGACAGCGTTAGGAACGTCATAGGCCGATAACGCTATTTCGTTGTTGGTTTGCCTTTGTTGGCTGTAAGGACGATGATTCCATCAGTGAAAGGCCCCATTATTAATACACCAATTGAAACATAATTAAAGATTTGCTGGAGGTTTAGTCCCAGTAAGTGCCAAAACCTCTTATACAATATCTTAGCCGGTAAGGGTGGCCGAGCGGTCCTAGGCGCTACAGTCTGGAACCGCGAGACCTCTACGGTCGCACGTTCCAGTCCTGCCTCGGGAATGGATGTGTGTGTGATGTTCTTAGGTTGGTTAGGTTTAAGTAGTTCTAAGTGCTACGCGACTGATGACCTTGGAAGTTAAATCCCGTAGTGCTCAGAGCCATCTGAACAATCTCTTACGAATACCGTCTGCTACAGGCGCCTTATTGGCTGGAGCCTGGCGCAAGGTTTACCTTCGTTCTTCGAGGTCGAAAGGCTAAGAAAGTCTGGTGTTAGTGTTCTTCATCTTCTACATGTTGCCTGGGGTTCGAGGAAGCCACGTCGGAACTTCTTCGAGTATAACAGGGGCAGTTGCGTTGGCATAGAGTTCCTGACAATGCTGCGTTACGTATTTTTAGTTGCCCTCTATGCGTAATGAACTTGGCCCTTCGGATCGTCCGAGGTGTCGACGAGGTGTTGTTTGGATCGCTTGTCCTCGTACTTTCAGTTACATGTTACGTGGTAGTCATTTCAGTGAACTGTAAGACCGTATCCTTCGACCTAATTGAACATCATTTTACAGATACGCTAATAAGGTGGAGGATCTTTAACTTGTATTGTTTGGCTCGTGACAGGTTCTGTTGTTCTATTGTAGGTGATGCGTATCTTCATACAGTTCGCTGAGCGATGTAAAGTGATACCCCTGAGCAGATTGTTGCCACTGAGCCTTTTTTCAAGTGTAATGCTTTAAAAATTGGTTATTTCAGCTTGGCACAACTGAGCGACCATCCAGTTCCGGCTTTGTATCATGGGCGGCCAGAAACTTATTGGTCCCAAAGAGCTGGTATCACATAGTATCGCTCCCCGCGTTAGCCAGGTTGTCTTTAACTGCCATGAGTCTCTGGCTATGTTAATAGATTGTCGTATATGACGCCACAGGTAGTGGACCGAGAAACTAAGCAGTAGTATTTCACAGTCTACTATACACGGCAGCATTTCCATGTCAACGTATATTCTGTAAGACGATTTGCTGAGGTTGTTGTGACGTAGGTGAAGGTCGAATGCAATATATCCACCAACTGTTCTTTGCTCCGAATTTGTTGAAGTTCGGCTCGGTGTTTAAAATTATGATTTTGCCCACTTTAAAATCGCCCCCTATAATCGTATGCGGTCGAAAATTTGTGAGAATTTTAGCTAGCTATATATTAAGGACTTCTTCCCTGTCACTCCGCACTCTATCACTGAAGGGCATAAATATTTACAATATGTAAAAAAATATGTGTGAAGTCTTATGGGACTTAACTGCTAAGGTCATTAGTCCCTAAGCTTACACACTACTTAACCTGAATTATCCTAAGGACAAACACACACGCCCATGGCCGAGGGAGGACTCGAACCTCCGCTGGGACCAGCCGCACAGTTACAATCTGTATATCAAAGAGTTGGCAAGTGATGCCTCTACCAGATGGGAGCAAACTGTAGGTGTGCATAGTGTTCCTTGCCTTAACATGCCCGATTTTGATAATTGAGTCACATCCGGTGGTATTTGTAACGACAGGAGAACATACTTCCTGCAAAAAGACGACATTGACGTCTCCCATAATTCAAGATTTTTGGTGGAAGAAGATATCTTGTTTACTTTTGTAATAGCTGAACGATATGTTTGCGTAATCATCTTTGTCGCCTAAGCAAACGTGCCTTCAGACCAGGGAATTTTTGGGTCATATCGGAAGTCCAGCGGTGCAATTTTATTTTCTGGTTGTTGTTTAGCCGGTGAATGCTATTAACGGCTGCATTCATCTTGGTATCTTCTTTAACTGGCTTTGGAAGATCTCTAGTTTTTTTTTTAACTTGATTTCCAAGTTTTCGCTGTTTTCTGCCCTGTTCTTTGGAAGTAACCACTTACTGTGATTCTAAACAAGTGTGGGTCTCGTCTGGCTCTTCTGTGTATCCGGTTGAAAGACGTAGCTTTGTATAGATTGTTTAATGTCTTCCTTCTATGTATTAGTGGATTGCATCCATTTGACTTTGTGTTTTTCGGAAATTAATCATCAGATGGTGATTCTGCGGGAATCACGTATACGTCACGCATGGAAGGTGCCTCCGTCATTTGCAAATGTACCGAAGGTTGTGTCGGTGATTCGTTCGCCTGAACGTAGAAAGGGTACGACTGTGGGCGTGGTGGGTTGTCCTGAATTTTCATCGCCCTTGCATCCTTCTATCTAATCTGTGGTCTGTTGTAATAATCTGTTGCCAGCCGGATTCACTATTTGGTATGAAGTGGTAGTCATGCTAGTATGTGATGGTTCCGTTATTATTTTGTTGGTGTCTCCCATGCTTCTGTCTGATGACAGTTGAAGGGCACTACGAACACGAGTGAATGTCGCCCGTAAGTGAGCAACTTGTCCAGCTGAAGTTTTGGGATGATCTACATATTCATCCAGGGCCCGAAATCCGGTCACATTAATGCAGGACATGACATGTTTGCTAAATCATTGGGGATCTCCGGATCTCCTTCAAATATTTGGAGTGAGTATTCGTAATCCGCTTTTATTGTTTGATCGCAGAGTCCTGCCATACGCCGTTAGTGCAGAACGGACGTATTCACCCGGAATTTAAATACAGCCAGCGATTCTAACACCTTGATAATCTCACCTGAGGGTCTCACAGTATCAACGTCTGCTACAGTGTTGTCCATGATCCGTTGTCGTGTTAAGTTCCGAATTTACTGCGTTCGAAAGCGATCACATTGAAACCCATAAATACACTGACAGAAAAAAGTACAATAATAGAAAATAATTAATGCAAAGCAATGAAATTTCCGGAATGTATTTGTCGAGATAACATATTTAAGTGATGAGCATTGCAAGATTACAGGCTAATGTACGCGCGAGATAAGCCATTGCATATGTGAAACGCCGGTACATTAATAACCGCCAGAATGTTGATGCTGTTTTGACTCACAATTCGCAATTTTTCACAACACAACTTCTATTGATGTAAGTTCACAAGGTTAATGACTGAACATACAAACTAAAGGTAACAATAACGAAAAAAGTCTCCTAATTGAGGCAAACGAAAGTTCACTTATTATTTTCCACAAAGGTTCGTGGTATCACACTCAGAAACTAGTAACAGTCCAATTCCGAGACGAAGACGTAATCTTTGACCGTTGCAATACACGAGCTCTGTTTCCGGCGTGAACTTAACTTCGGGCCTGGTTCCATCCCCTTAATAACTGTTTCCAGCCAACCAGATTTCGGCGTAGTGACACTTCCTGCGGACCGTGGTCCAGCTCCCCCCGCACGAAGTAGTTCTCGGAATGTCTGTTTCCATTATCTTGTGTGTAAATAGCCGGTGTTTACCATGGTGCTTTTGGGTACGCTTTTGAGCATAGACAACCTCGTCCTCTGTTGTGTTGTATGGGTTGCCGGCCCTCAGGGGCTACCTTGACGCCGGAATAACAGATGCAAGCGTGGAAACGAGCAGGGTTGTCTTGTACAGGTGTCGGATGTCAGCTTGTGGGAGGTTCCCTGTCCGTTGCACTTGATTGGCAATTAAAGGGACGGTTAATGCTGGTTGAGGATGAGGCTGGAGTTGTCGTCCGATGATGTCCCATATGTGCTCCACTGGACACAGATCTGGTGATCGAGCATGTGCCGGCACCATGTAGAGCATGTTCGGTTGTTGTTGTTGTTGTGGCCTTCAGTCCTGAGACTGGTTAGATGCAGCTCTCCACGTTCGGTTACAACAGCGATATGTGGGCGAGCGTTAACCTGTTAGAAAACACCCCCTGGAATGCTGTTCATGAATGGGAGCACAACCGGTCAAATCACCCAACTGACTTACAGATTTGTAGTCAATGTACGGCCGATAACCACGAAAGTGCTCCTGTTGTCATACTCCAGATCATTACTCCATGACTTGTTCCAGTGTGTCTAGGACACAGACAGATTTGTTGCAGGCCCTCACCTTATAACCAACAAATGACCATCACAGACACCGAGGTCCGCAACTCGTGGTCTAGTGACCAGCAATGCTGCCTCTAGATCACGGAGACCCGAGTTCAATTCTTGGCCGGTTTGGGGAATTTCTCTGTCCGGCGACTGGGTATTTGTGTTGTCCTCATAATTTCACCCTAATCATCATTCGTGACAGTGGCTAGAGTGGACTGTGTAAAAAAATTTGATTGTGTAAAAATTGGAGCTTTGTACGGGCGCTGATGACCTCGCAGTTGAGCACCCCACAAACCGATCATCATCATCATCACTGGCACCGAGACAGAACCAGCTTTCATCAGAGAATACGACAGACCTGTACTCTCGTCCTCAGTGAGCTCCCGCCTGACAACACTGTAGTCACAATTGGCGGTGGTCAGGGTCAGGGGAAAGCACTGTACAGGACTTCTGGCTCGGAGCCCTCCTTGAGAAGCAATCGATTAGTAACAGTCGTCGTCTCACTGTAGTGTCAAGTCCAGCTCATATTGCTCTGCAGATGCAGTACGATGCTCTACAGCCGTGCGCCATACAGGATGATCTTCTCTTTCGGTAGTCGCAGGTGGCCGTCCTGGAGCTGGTCTTCTTGCGGTCGTACATTCTCGTGTCCACCACCGCTAGCAATCATGTACAGTGCCTGCATACTTGCCAAGTGTTTCTCCAATATCACAAAAGGAACATCCAGCTCCCCGTAGCCTTATTACGCGACCTCGTTCAAACGCAGTGAGGTGTTGATAATAGCGTCTTTGTCGCCTTAATGGCATTCTTGACTAACATCAACTCGCAGCGTTCGACTTCAAAGGCACTAACGCTCATCACCGTCACAATGCGTACTTCAGCCAAAAGGATGATTTGTATTATTTTATCCGACTTGGTTAGAGCAGACAGCAGGTTTCAATAAACTACACTATAGGAAGTACTACAACCAGCCACAAATTTTCTTACCCGAAACTAGTTATGTTATAATAAAGTCATTTCAAGAAAACGAATGGCTTTCTGCAGTATTTACTACTGTGTAAGCAATATACGCAACCACATAGTAGCGGCACTCGCGCTATTTCCATGCGACTGGCATGAAATTGGAATATGCACCATCTTTCAGATGTAGTAACACGCCTACCAACTTTCGTTTATGTCGCACAAGTCCTTCTTGGTGTGCCGCAAGTTCTTTTTCCGCCCCTGTAATTTTGCAGGTAAATCTAATTTCATAATAAGCAAATCATCAATTACGGATGTGCACGGTTGTCGCAACCATTTGCGAAGCTCAATCTGGTCGCATTTTTTTGAAGTTCTTCCATGTTCACTATGTGCTCAGCAGCCGCTTATTTACACTTACTGCCGTCGAACGAGTTAGCGTAACAAAGTCACAATATTATTGCACTTCTCCTCCCGTAGTCGTTATTGGATACGCACTGTGATGTTACATTAAACGAGTACAGTGCTGACAAAGGAGAAAAGCCTTGTACTGCCAATGATTAACAAATCGGCTTTGAATATACTATCAAGTGTTTCAGCGTCTCCTCGTGAAACAACGTCATAAATGCAGTGCGGCTCTATTCATATTCATTTCTGAGCGTGGGAAACAGAAGAAGTCGTGGAAGTGGGCTCATTCAGGTGATAAAGACTTTTATTTAAGGCCGTAGAACTTTGCCGGGAAGGAAAAAAAGCAGAATCAGGTAATAGTACCTCTACAAAAAGCAATACTGCGGGCGGCAAAAATAAAAATTGGAAATTTGTGGTAAGTTCCTATGGGACCTAATTGCTGAGATCATTGGTCCCTACACTTACACACTACTTAATCTAACTTAAACTAACGTACGATAGGGACAACACACACACCCAAGGCCGAGGGAGGTCTAAAACATCCGCCGAGGGGAGCCACACAAACCGTAGGAAGGTGCCTCAGAAGGAACAGTAAAATATATTTTGAAATGCATTACAAAGGCGGAAGAAGGAAAAATTAAGCCATATAAAACAAAGATGTGCTGAAAAAAGTAAACTTAGACGAAGTACTCATTCAAAGAAAATTTTTGCCGTACAATGAGCAGAAGATTAGAACCTCAATGTTGAGAAAGCTGCTAATATTTTCGAAACACCGAGAGAAATTTCCAGGAGGAAGGGAAACATTGTGGACAATTTTGAAAGGGATGGCATTTTGTTTCAAAAAATTTAAAAATTTGAGAATCATGCAAACTGAACCTACCGACATTTTTGCAAAGTGCGCGGAATACTTGAAGGCTATTAGAAATAATAAGAATTAGCCAAATAAGCCAGTGGTTATTCACGGGTGAAACGAGGATGCTTGGAGAAGTGCTAGCAGCATGTAGCTCCGGATGTAGTGACTAAGAGCAGTGCACTCAAAAGAGATATTTATGTCCAAGCTAAAGCAGCAGTGGGTTACATAGAGGCAGTAGAGTTAATTTATGATTCGAAATTTAAGACCCAAGACTACTGCGATTATATGAATGGGGGTAATTATCACAAAATTTTAAAAGAGATACAAATTTGTAACCTCCCATCTCGTAGTATTGTTCCTGGTAATGCACCGTATCAGATTGTTCAGACAAATAAAGACCACTCTGCTGCAACTCGTAAGAAGGACGTAACTGAGTGTCTCCTTCGGAACAAAATGCGTTTTGAACCGAGATGAACAACAGCTTTTGCAGCTAGTGCATTATAATAAAACAAAGCCTGTTTGTAAAGCAGATGCAGTTTTAGAGAGCCCGCATCTCGTGGTCGTGCGGTAGCGTTCTCGCTTCCCACGACCGGGTTCCCGGGTTCGATTCCCGGCGGGGTCAGGGATTTTCTCTACCTCGTGATGGCTGGGTGTTGTGTGATGTCCTTAGGTTAGTTAGGTTTAAGTAGTTCTAAGTTCTAGGGGACTGATAACCATAGATGTTAAGTCCCATAGCGCTCAGAGTCAGGTTATGAACACAGATGTTGGTCTGAAGAGCAGAGCTGAGTACGTACCACGCGGTAATGGCAGTGTTACGGGAACTTACCCGGTGGATAAAATTCGAACGGATTCCAGTGAAACAGATATAGCAGATGAAGCACTTGCCATTTATCCACCTTGTGATGGAGCATCCACTTCATAACTCTAATCACCAAGGTTACTGCAGTTTTCACTGCATAACTGTAGTTGTACTGTCTTTCCTTAACCTCCACAATCCCGACTACGCGTTTACCCACGGTTAAACAACCGAAACGCCATCGCTCCCGGCTGCGAAGGTGACAAAGACATGGGACAGCGATACGCACGTATACAGATGGCGCCAGTATCCCGTACACAAGGTATAAAAGGCCAGTGCCAATGGCGGAGCTGTCATTTGTACTCAGGTGACCCATGCGAATAGGCTTCCGACGTGATTATGGCCGCACGTTGTGAATTAACATGCTATGACCGCGGAATGGTAGTTGGAACTAGACGCGTAAGACATTTCATTTCGGAAATTGTTGGGGAATTCAACATTCCGAGATCCACAGTGCCAAGAGTGTGCCGAGAATTCGACATTTCAGGTATTACTTGTCACCACCCAAAAAGCAGTGGCCGACGACCTTAACTTAACGACCGAGAGCAACGGCGTTTCCATAGAGTTGTCAGTGCTAGCAGACAGGCAACTCTGCAGGAAACAATGTGGGACATACGAATAACGATTCCGTTAGGACAGTACGGCGAAATTTGTCATTAATGGGCTGTGGCAGCAGACCACTGACGCGATAGCATTTGCTGACACCAAGGCATTACCTGCAGTGCATCTCCTGGGTTCGTAACCCTGTCGGTTAGACCCTACACGACAGGAAAACCGTGGCCTAGTCAGATCAGTCACGATTACGGTTGATGGGAGTTGATGGTAGGATTTGAGTGTTGCACAAACCCTACGAAACCATGAACCCAAGTTGTCGACAAGGCACTGTGCATGCTGATGGTGGCTCCATATTGGAGTGGGCTCTTTTCGCATAGAATGGACTTTATGTCCTCTGGTCCATCTGAATCAATCATCGACTGGAAATGGTTATTTGCGGCTACTTGCAGACCATTTGCAGCCATTGCATGGACGTCATGTTCCCAAACAACGATTAAATTTTTATGGGTGACAATGCACTAAGTCACCAGGCCACAACTGTTCGTGAATGGTTTGAAGAACGTTGTGAACGATGCTACCGAATGATTTGGCAACAAATCGAACATTTGTGGGACATAATCGAGAGGTCAGCACGTGCACAAAATCCTTCGGCAGCAACACTTTCTCAGTTATTTATGTTTATAGAGGCAGTATGGTTCAGTATTCCTGCAGGGGACTTTCGACAACCTGTTGAGTTCATTCCACGACGAGGCGCTGCATTATGCCGGGCTAAGGGAGGTCATACTCGATATTAGACTGAAATGATAATTAAATCAAGACCCTAAGCTGTCGACAGACGTTGATATACACCACCGGGGACAGCTAAAAATGTGTGCCCCGACCGCGACTCGAACCCGGGATGTCCTGCTTACATGGCACACGCTCTATGTTCGAAAGAACAGATACCATCTTCACATATTTAAGGCTAACCGGCCATTGATCTTCTTCTGTGCTGGATGCACACGCATTGCATGAACTCTTACGGGACTCGGTAAGATTGTCTGCCGCGAGTAATGAGTGTAGTGGGCAGGGGCACTACGAATGCAGTGTGTGGACATTAATTTGGGAATGTGGGTCTCACGGGGAGCGTACAAGAAATAAATCCCTATAATGGCACTGTCCTCTGGACCGTCGGTGGCTCAGATGGATAGAGCGTCTGCCATGTAAGCAGGATATCCGGGGTTTGAGTCGCGGTCGGGGCACACATTTTCAACTGTTCCCGTTGATATATGTCAACACCTGTCGACACACCTTTATTTAATTATCATTTCATTCTAAGAGCTGCATGGTATCTGTAGTTTCGGACATGTCCGAAAGAACAGATACCATCTTCATGTCGATATTAGGAGGTATCCGATGGCTTGTCTCACCTCAGTGTTATACGATGGTCCACTGGTATTCTCATACGATGTGCTTGTCTCACCTGACCGCCGGACGTATACAGGTACCTCCTCGCGTGACGACAATAGCAGACAGAAGTACGTGTTACAATGAAACTGATGTATGGGAACGTTGAGAACTACGATAGATCGATACTCATAGCCTGCCACACTACCTCTAAGTGGTGACATGACTAATTTGATTAATTGAACATTCTCGTCGTATATGTGACTACAGTGTTGTCAAACTGCATTTCTTTTATCTCGGTTTTCTACTGAAATACGCACGGGAAGAAATTTTGTTATAGACGTTTGTTTACTGTAGCTATACAAGAACCTTCACTATAGCCGGGTCGTAAAATTTTGGTTCAACTTGTATACACAGATAAACTATGTGATAAAAATATCCCGACACTCCAAAAGACATATGGTTTTCATATTAGGTCCATTGTGCTGCCATCTATTGTAAGGCACTCCATATCAGCTACCTCAGTAGTCTTTAGACATAGTGAGAGAGCAGAATGGGGCGCTCTGCGGAACTCACGGATTTCGAACGTGGTCAGGTGATTGGGTGTCACTTGTGTCATACGTCTGTACGCGAGATTTTCAACCTCCTAAACATCCCTAGGTCCACTGTTTCCGATGTTGTAGAGAATTGGAAACGTGTAGGACATGTACAGCACAAAAGCGTGCAGGCCGATCTCGTCTGTTGACTGACAGACAGTTGAAGAGGGTCTCAATGTGTAATAGGCATACATCTATCCAGACCATCAAAGAGGCATTCCAAAATGCATAAGGATTCACTGCATCTACCATGACAGTTAGGCGGGAGGTGAGAAACCCTGGATTTAATGTTCGAGCGGCAGTTCATATGCCACACATTACGCCGGTAAATGCCAAACGACTCCTCGCTTAGTGTAAGGAGCGTACACATTGGACGATTGGACATTGGAAAACGTTGTGTGGAGTGACAAATCACGCTACACAATGTGGCGATACAATGGCAGGGTGTAGGTATGGCAAATGCCCAGAGAACGTCATCTACCAACGGGTGTAATTACAACAGTTAAATTCGGAGGCGGTTGTGTTATGGTGTGGTCGGGGCTTGCACCCCTCGTTGTTCTGCGTGGCACTATCACAGCACAACCCTGCATTGATGTTTTAAGCACCCTCTTGCTTCCCACTGTTGAAGAGCAATTAGGGGTCGGCGTTTGCATCTTTCAACACAATCGAGCACCTGTTCATAATGCACGGCGTATGGCGGAGTGGTTACACTACAGAAACATCCCTGTAATGTACTGGTCTGCACAGAATCCTGACCTGAATCCTATTAAACACCTTTGGAATGTTTTGAAACGCCGACTTCGTGTCAGGCCTTACCGACCTACATCGATACCTCTCCCCATTGCGGCACTCCGTGAAGAATTGGCTGCCATTCCCCAAGAAACCTTCCAGCACCTGACTGAACGTATGCCTGCGAGAGTGGAAGCTGTCATCGAGGCTAAGGCTGGGCCAACACCATATTAAATTCCGGCATTACCGATGGAGGGCGCCACGAACTTGTTAGTCATTTTCAGCCAGGTATCTGGATACTTTTGATTACATAGCGTAACATTTTGACAAAGTGGAAACTTTTAGTTTACTGTGGCTTAAAAAATCATTGGAAGCACAAATAAACACTTGTTTATCAGCTGATGACCATAGTATTGTATATCATGATGAAGGTAAACTACAAAATTTTGTTCACAGGCTGAGTTTCCTGCTCGAAGAATATAATTCGAATACACTATTAATAAGAGATAAGTTATGGTATTTAGAGAAGTCGAGTATCTACGGCCAAAACCTGTCTTTTTCGAAATAGTAATTGAACGAATAATAAAATTTTAGTGTCCTGGAAATCAAGGTAGTTATCTGGAAGACTTAGATTAAAAAATCTAACAAAATTCTTACATAAGTATGCCAGTGTAAGCATAACTTTAAAAAAATATGACGAAGGCCTTGAAATTTAAATTTGATTAAGCTGTGACACTTAGGGACTCATCTACCGTAGTGAGATCTTCACCCTAACCAAAGGTCAGCGAAAAATGATGCAAGCGTGTGAATGCAATGCCTAGGAGCTGCGAAAAGACGTAGAAAATTAAATTCAATAAAAAGCAGATATATTAATAGAGAGTTCAGTGCTGAATCAGTATTCGAAGCCACAGATGAATGTGGAGGTAAATGGAAGGAGTATGTGGAAAAAATGTCATGACGGTGAATATCATTAGAAGCTATGAAATACGTATTAGACGCAAAAAATGCGTTGGAAGACCCAGTGAGAAATGGCTAGAACACGGCTGACCCATTTATCAGGTGCAACGCTCAAACTAAGATAAAATGAATAGGATGAATATGACGATGACGATTCATTAGCTTTGTAATACGTTATTTTCTTTCCTAACAGATCGGTTGTGATATTAATACAGCGACATTATAAATTATACATTTATCATTATTACCTAAAGCTGAAGTTACTAATTTAAAGTCGAATCCGACTGGAGCAGCAGTGTTTGAATCCCAAAAAAGGTATACATGAAGAAAAAAGAAAGGTTAAATAATGACGCAAAGTTCTTATCTCAATATTGTTAGCAGATGTTCTGCATCAGAATGTCTCTGCAGTGTCTCGTGAAGTGAAGTAATAAATCATAGTCGATTGACGGATGAGGACGTTAAGCTCGACAGCTCCTATGCCGCTTTTTCAAGAAACTTTCTAATGGGCTGACGATGGATTTCACTCTCGCGCTGTCTCCCACACCATGTTCTGCAGAAAGATATAAAGGGCCCTTAGACCCTTCCCAAAATACATGGCTGCGAAAACGACATTGATGCTTTCGTGTTACTATTCGATTCCAGGAGCGTTAATGTGTACACTAAACGTATCAGAAAAGCATTCACTGGGAATGAAAATTTATCAAGTAAAGCACATCTCATAGCGCCGTTCAAGCTTTCACGGTTGCTTTAAATGTCTTCTGCACCATATCATTGCGGCTGTACCACAAAGCTCTGCCTTGTCCATTGGCAACTGTCACTCACCAAGAGGCAAGACGGTGCTACTCTGGTTCAAAATGGTTCAAATGGCTCTGAGCACTATGGGACTCAACTGCTGAGGTCATTAGTCCCCTAGAACTTAGAACTAGTTAAACCTAACTAACCTAAGGACATCACAAACATCCATGCCCGAGGCAGGATTCGAACCTGCGACCGTAGCGGTCTTGCGATTCCAGACTGCAGCGCCTTTAACCGCACGGCCACATCGGCCGGCGCTACTCTGGTGTCCAAAATTAAAACAACAATCTGAATTTTGCAAGGTTGCATTTATTTTGCCACAAACCGTGTAAACAGGTGGCAGTAAAGTAGAAACAATGTAAATACTGCACAATGTAATTAACTGCAACGTGCATAACGGCAGTCGTAAATGTTTTTCGTTTTTTTTAACTTAGCCTTTTTGCACACACATTCTGACAACTGCTCACTGCGCTCAGTATGAGGTTAGGCCACCTCTGGCACCAATACAGGCCTCACAGCGATGGGACATTCTGTGGATAATGTCATCAGTCTCATGTTGAGGCAACAACTCCCATTCTCCCTGCAGAATTGCTCACAAGTCTATGAGATGGGTTGGTGGATGCTGACGTGATACAACCCGTCTGCCTTGAGCATCCCAGACATGCTCATTGCGGTTCGAGGTGCGAGAGCGATCAGTACACACCATGCATGCAAAATCTTTCATTTCCAAAAAGACATCAACCACCGCTGCTCTATGAGGTCGAGCATTATCGTCCATCAGTATGAAGTCTGGGCACACAGCACCTACCAACTACTGGGCATGAGATCTCAAGATCTCCTCGTGGTATTTGACAGCAGTTAAAATATGCTGAGTCACTCGTACAATATTATGTAGAGGTGTTTCACTGGTCAACATAAACCCTGCCCATACCAGTAGGGATCCTCCTAGATATCGGTTTCTTACCACAGTGTTTGGGTCCCGAAATAGTGTTCCACATTCCCTCCAGATGCGAATCTATCGAGAATCACTCTTGAGACCAAATCAGAACTCATCTGGTAAAAGAACATTGCCTTGCTGTTCGACCGTCCCTGTGGCATGTTAACGACTCCACTCTAGGCATTCCCTTCTCTGAAGAAGCGTTAAAGGTACACATACAGCAGGTCTCCGACAGTAAAGGCCACTCTGCCGAAGCCTTATGTACACGTTTTACCTCGATACAACACGTCCAGTGGATGCTGCGTCTTCAGTTGCAGTATTGTACTAGGACGGTACCGTCGTTCCACTACAGCCAAATGACGGTCCACTTTTTCTGATGTCACACATGGTCGGCACTGTCCTGGTCTCCGTGATACTGTTTCATTCTCCATAAACTGTCGCCTCATTCGATAAACAATAGAACGATTCACATTGGGATATCGGGTCACATCGGTTTGCGACTGTCTTGCTTCCATTCTCCCTGTAGACCTCCACCACAGAGAGTCTCGAAGAGTCTTCTCCGTGCCATACTGCACCCTCTGTGACTGTACACAGTGATGGTGTCTGTGAGACTACCCAGCAAACAGTTCCCCGCTTAATAGGTGCCCTGACGTCATTGCTCGCGTGACTGTCCGTTGATCGGAATGCCATCCTCCGTGCGAAACACTTTCGTAACATCTGTTGACAGTTTGTGTGATTATATCGTGAAGTAGACACAGGAGGGAATATAGCAGTTTGTTGCTTTAATTTTGGACACCAGTGTAGTTGTAGGATATAAACGTCGAGAGCCAAAAGACTTGATGCATAACGTGGCCATTGTGTCAGGTGTCAAATGAAAAACATAGCTAAACACTATGAACATGCTTGGTCGTGAACTTTAGCTATAAAATTCTTGTCATGCTCCTAGGGAGATCATATTACTTAAGACAAAAAGGAATCACACAGCTTGGCTGCAAGCAGGCATTGATGGAAATCAATGAGGAAAGTAGGAAAATCTGTGCCGAACTGGGTTTCGAACCCGGGTCTCCTGCACACCTGGCATTCTCTGAACACATTTAATAATCATCATCATCTTCTTCTTCCTCTTTTTCCTCCGAAAGAACCTTCCAGGCGCCTAAAGGAAGGGGTGGGGACAAAGTGTGCCGAAGTTTCAATCCGAGGCCTAGCCACCATGTACCATTCCCTCCCTCAGGAATCAAGGAAAGCGCTAGGATCATCGTGGAATAGAGTTACAAAGAACATTACGATTTATTTATTTATTCATTTATTTTAATACCACCGAGAATAGCGGAAAACGACTTTGCGAGGAGAAGGGAGTGGCAAGTAGCCTGACTCTGTTAGGCTACAGACGAATGCTTTTACAAAGAAGAACATACCGATGGCCAGAGAATAACCGATTATAAGAGTGTAAATGGTGTGCATCAATTCCTCATTGTAGGAACACCCCAGTTCTGCGATGGGTCTGTATTTGTGATTCCGGAGAACTGCACAATAACGTTCATTAAGGAACTGCCAAAAATCAAGGAAAATTTTCTCGCCTTCATAAAACAAGTTGTTTGCTGAGTGTCCCCAAATCCACTTCACGGTGTTCATCTCTGTTTGTGACTACTATACCAAATCGAGAAAGAGGAGCAGGTGAGGAGATATCTGATGAGGAGTTGTACTGGTACGGCCAGCATCTGTCTCACTAAGAACCAGACACTTATCACCAATCCGCACACGAGACGATGCACGTATGTGTCTAGAACACCACACGTGACACATAGTTGGGTGTGTGTAAGGTGAATCCCGTGAAGGTGTGACCAGAATACTTGCTTCCCATTCACTGTAAGGTACCCTGCAGACTCGACGTCAGTGACAACGTAATGAGCACATACCGATCGCCAGACGGCACGCCAGTCGACGTGGGGATGCTTAGCCTCAACCACATCCGATGGCCTGTACTGCTGAAGAAAGTCATAGATCGCCTTCCTGACCTCAGCGCTGCTATGGAGAACGATGACGAGATCGTCTGCATGAGCCTTGAAGCAGAATACATGGCCCCTGAGAACCATCCCAGCCAGTCAGAGGTGACGGAGGCTGCAGACCAACGGTTCCATAGCGTACAACCGTCCAGAGAGCTGGCAGCCTTGACGCACCGAACGACGGCTCAAGATGGGAGGAATCAGACAGACATTGTAGAGTACACAGGACATAGCTCCACGAAGGATACGCCTTACGACGTCGACCGTAGTACCAGGGTATCCCATACTGTGGAGCTCCCCTTACAGATGGTCGTGATCGACCGGATAAAACGCTTGGCTGAGGTCAAGAGCGGCCAAAAGTCCCGGTACATGAGGATCGTGAGCAACAGCGATTATATCCCGATAGCGACAGAGGGCTGTGCGGATGATATTAGGGCCTCCCAAAGAAGTTTCGTCAGGGGAAACCATGTACCGGGCCATCTGCTTAAGCCTTGCATCCAATAGCCCCGTAAGTGTCTTCGTGTCGCTGTTGACCGAGGTCAAGTGGCAATAACATTATTGGTCTTGACGAAGCAGTATAAAGATAACATCGCCGCAAACCACTGTCCCGCCGTCAGAAGAAGAGGCTCGACCACCAACGTCCGTCCTATTAAACTAAATGTAAGAAAACACGTAACTCAGGTACACTTCTTGTTCTTACCCGTGCGCTTCAAGCCCAACATTCTTCTCGTAAAACTATTGAGGCATTCACAATGTATACGACAGTCTAAAGTGTGAATATCAGCTTTACTGGTTCACGGGCGTCGCGTTGGATAATGTTGTGGAAGCTGCACAATATTTCAACGAGGCAGCTGGTCGTCATCTTCCGGTGCTTACTGATGTGTTGCTTTCTTTTCTTTATTGTAATTTTAAAACCTTTACAGAAAGGTAGGCCGGCAGTGGCCTATCTATGCAGATCTTCGGCCACAGAAAAAAATTTAAAACAGGAAGACATATAAAACAGACATACATGAAGGATAAAAACAGGAGACATACATATTAACATAAAGGAAGGCGTTCACGGACGCACTGAGTGTATAAAAACGATCAGCACAGTACACAATGGAGACACAGAGTTTCACGCGCGAACGGAAGAAGACTGAAGAAGAGACAGTGAGTAACTGACGGTAAGACGAACACTAGCACAGTGGCGACGATCTCCGGGCGCACTAAAAACATACTGTGCACACGAAAAGCCGGGGGCCTGCCAGAGGAAAGAGGTGTGAGTAGGAGGGAAGGGGGGGGGGGGGGGGAATGCCAGTGGGAGAGAAGAAGGGAGGTGGAGGGGAGACGGTTTGGGGCTGTGTTGAAGCCCGGGGAGAGGGGAGGGGAGGGAGGGACGAGGGGGGAGGAAGTGAGGAGGGAGAGAAGGGAAAGAGGGTGCCCTGGAGGAAAAACACAGGAGGAGGAAGCGGAGGATCAAAGCTGATATGAGAGGTAGGTGGAGGGGACGAGGGCATCATCAGGGAGGGGGAGTTGGCGGAAGCCACCTTGGGCAAGGGTATAGAATGTGGTAAGATGGATAGCGGGTGGGACGCAGGTGCACAGATGTGGTAGCGGACGGGGGTGTTATGTTGCTGCAGTGGGTGGCCAATATAGACGCTGACTCGCTAGCGGAGACCAGGCGCCAAGGGGTGGAGGCTGTAACGTCATCGTAGACGTATCATAGCCCACGGCGACATCCAGTGCCGCCTGCCGGAGAAACTGGCCGCGGTCTTCGCATTTCGCATTAACGACGCGGGGAAAAGCGGGGCAACTATTCGGGGCCCTGCACGAGCGTGCCAGCAGCGTTGGCGCCCAGTTTATACGTGCGGCCTTTGATTCGCCGTCTGTGTTGACTAGGATTCGGTCGTCTGCGCCCGACGATGCCTTAGTGCCGCCATTGCTGATACGCATGCTTTACTGAGTTGAAATCCTGTGTCTCTGTTGATCAGGTCGTTACTTACAAGTATTTAGACCGCTTCTTTAATGATGGAGGCCCTATAAGCGTACGTGGAAGCAGACGAAAGGATCTTTGTCTCTCAGCAATGCATCCTGTGTCCCGTATCAAGACAGTGTTCAGTCACAGCAGACTTTTCTGGCTCACCCAATCATATGTGTCATCTATGTTCAGCGCATTTATCCGTAACAGTACGACATGTCTGGCCAATGTATGATATCCCACACTGGCATGGGATTTTAAATATCCCTGGTCTCCTTAGACCCAGGTATTTTTTAATGGAACTCAGCATCGTTTGGAATCGCACTGGAGGCTGGAAGATACATTTTATTTAAGGTTTCTTGAACAGCTTGCCTATATAGAAGGACCCGCCACTAAGATAGGTAGGAAAACCGTCCTCTTTGCGTTCTCCGTTTCATTTGACTGTTCTTGAGCTTCAGTTGAAATGCATTACGGATGTATTTATCAGAGTACCCGTCTTATACGAACACAGATCGAAGATGACACAACATTGTCCGACGTGATACTCGTGAACCAATGAAGAAGTAATGTCGAGGAAGTCTCAAACAGCACAAAGTGAATATCGTTTATTGCGAATGTCGAACTATTTGAGCAGTGATGCGGTTGTATGCTAAAGCACTAACATTCTGTCTTTGGAAACACTGTTAATAATAGTGCTAGAAACTGAAAGAGTGGAGAATGAAATACGCCAGGGAAAAGAAGAGGAACTGATCAATGAAATGCAAGTAACCTTTCAGCAACAGTAACACGCAATGAAAATGTCAGTAAGAGGCATCTCAGAACCAGAAGAGGAAGCGAAAACTATACTCCGTCTCATTTTATCCTCTTCACATTTCCCTTCATCTACAGCTTCACTGGAATGAGTTCTAGAATCGATTACATTTATCCAAATGTTATCAACGAAAAATGCAAAGTGAAGCACCAAGTATAACCGAAATTTTGTTTATGGAAGAAACACCTTTTACAAACTATGCGCAAGTCAATCCTTGGAATATGCACTAATCGTCAGTTTGCTCAAAAAGTGTGGACAAAAATAATGATCTTCATCTATCTTTGGTGCATGTTTTTCGAGACATGCATCATTGGGCGCTATTTTATTGATGAGAATCTACATACACCCAAGTATTCCAGTTCGTAGGATATGCTGCTGCCGCAGTTACTTAAAGGCATCCCACATGACATAAGGTAATCACTGTGGTATCAATACGACGGGTATATCTTCCATTCCACACAGGTAATGGGAGACCCTTTTAAGAGAACGTTTGAAGAGCACTGGAACGGTCGTTTGGGAAATGCATAATGGTCTGTATAATCACCGTGCTCAACCCTTCCATACTTCTATCTGTGGTGAAAATTAAAGCACCAGGTCTACCAGGAAACACCGATGACTCCCGTAATGCCTGACAACATGGTGCTGTGCTGCCGTTATCTCCCGATGACTTTGAATGTGCAGTATTGTTTTTTCCAGAATCGCTTTATAGCGTGCTCAGCGTCAAGATTTTGAGGACGTGATACAACAGCAATGATAATAAAAACACGAAGACTTCCTGAGTTAAGTGTTTGGTCACATTTAATATAACAGGGCAGATGTTTGTAGAATTTCTCCTCCAGAGAGCAGAGCAGAGGATTGCGGCACTGTTATCTTGATACTGCTTAAGTGGCTGGCTCTGAGCACTATGGGACTTAACATCTATGGTCATCAGTCCCCTAGAACTTAGAACGACTTAAACCTAACCAACCTAAGGACATCACACACATCCATGCCCGAGGCAGGATTCGAACCTGGGACCGTAGCGGTCACGCGGTTCCAACTACTTAAGTCTTATACTTGTTACGACGCTAAAGTTCTCTTATAAGCTCCTTTCAAATGCCACAGATAAAAATGCATAGTTCCATTATGAAAAAAGAACAAAGTCGGTGTCGTAATTGAGCGATTATAAACGAGAAAAATTACTTGCAAATGTCAGGAAATTTGCCATCTTGTGTTCTATATTAATACAAAAACCGCATATATTCAGTCATTCTGGATATACACTGATGGAAAGAAAGTCAAAATCAATAAATAATTAATGTAGGGTAAAGGAATTTTAGGAATCACTAGTCTAGGAAACATACACTCATGCTCATAAATTAAGGACAATGCTGATACATGGTGAAACAACACTCTGGTGGGTAATTTGTGGGTTTAAATCACCTCGGGGTATGACCATGCGGTGAATTTGAACTGCAGTCGTTGTACGGTTTCGCAGGCAGCAGTCCACATACGCGGAGGTGTGCTGGTGCATGTCAGAGTACGGTGCAGCGAGTAAGTGTGCAGACCTTTACAGACCTGCTAATGGACACTGTGTATTGAAAATGGCTCAGAGAACACATACTGATGATGTTATGAGGGGTAGAATACTAGGGCGGCTTAAGGCTGTTCAAACACAGCAGGTCGAAACAAGGGCCCTCCCTGTGCCACAAAGTGTGATCTCAAGATTATGGCAACGTTTAGAGCAGACAGGCAACGTGTCCAGGCGCTACAGTACTGGACGTCCACAGTGTACAACACCACAAGAAGACAGATATCTCACCACCAGTGCCCGCGGAAAGCCACGGACTACTGCAGGTAGCCTAGCTCGGGACCTTACCGCAGCCACTGGAACAGTTGTCTCCAGACACACAGTCAACAGACGACTGAACAGACATGGTTTATTCGCCCAGGGACCTGACAGGTGCAATCCACTGACCCCTGGTCACAGGAGAGCCCGTAAAGCCTGGTATCAAGAACACAGTAGATGGTTATTTGAACAGTGGTCCCAGGTTATGTTCACGTACGAGTCCAGGTATAGTCTGAACAGTGATACTCGCCGGGTTTTCATCTGTCGTGAACCAGGAACCAGATACCACCCCCTTAATGTCCTTGAAAGGGACCTGTATGGAGGTCGTTGTTTGATGGTGTGTGAATGGGATTACGATTGGTGCACGTACAGCCCTGTAAGTCTTTGACAGAGGACCTGTAACAGGTCAGGTGTATTGGGACGTCATTCTGCACCAGTATGTCCGCCTTTTCAGGGATGCAGTGGGTCCCAACTTCCTCCTGATGGATGATAACGCACGACCCTACCGAGCTGCCATCGTGGAGGAGTACCTTGAAACAGAAGATACCAGGCAAATGGAGTGGCCTTCCTGTTCTCCAGACCTAAGCCTCATCGAGCACGTCTGGGATTCTCTCGGTCGACGTATCGCTGCACGTCATCGAATCCCTACGAAACTTCAGGAGCTCCGACAGGCACTGGTGCAAGAATGGGAGGCTATACCCCAGCAGCTGCTCGACCACCTGATCCCGAGTATGCCAACCCATTGTGCGGCCTGTGTACGTGTGCATGGTGATCATATCCCATACTGATGTCGGGGTACATGCGCAGGAAACAGTGGCGTTTTGTAGCACATGCGTTTTGGGACGGTTTTCTCAACTTATCACCAATACCGTGGACTCACAGATCAGTGTCGTGTGTGTTCCCTATGTGCCTATGCTATTGGCGCCAGTTTTCTGTAGTGCCACGTTGTGTGGCACCGCCGGCCGGTGTGGCCGAGCGGTTCTAGGCGCTTCAGTCTGGAGCCACGCGACCGCAACGGTCACAGGTTCGAATTCTGCCTCGGCCATGGATGTGTATGATGTCCTTAGGTTAGTTAGGTTTAACTAGTTCTAAGATATAGGGGACTGATGACCTCAGATGTTAAGTCCCATAGTGCTCAGAGCCATTTGAACCATTTGTGTGGAACCACATTCTCCAGTCACCCTTAATTTATGAGCATGATTAACGCTGCAAGACCACAGGTTAAAGTAAGCGTGAAATAAACCATTGAAAATGTGAAATGTTGGTACACTAGTAACCAGTCTAAACGCCAGAATGTTGAATGCAGGTAGGCAAACTTGCATGCACTGTGTTGTATAGGTGCCAGATGGTAGTTTGTGGGATGGAGTTCCAAGCCTGCAGCACTTGATCGGTCGATAGAGGGGAGCTTAATGCTGTTTGTTGACGAAGCTGGAGTTGCCGTCGATTATGCCCTACATGTGCTCCATTTGAAGCAGGTCTGGTGATCGAGCAGACCAAGGCAACGTGTCGGTACTCTGTAGAACATGTTGGGTTACAACAGCGGTATGTGGGCCAGTGTTTGTCCAGCTGGAAAATACCCCTTGGAATGCGGTCAATAATGGCAGTACTACAGGTTAAATCACTAGATTGGCGTACGATCTTGCATTCAGCGTGCGTCCCATAACAACAAGAGTGCTCTTGCTGTCGTACGAAATCGCACTCCAGACCACAACTCCAGGAGTAGGTCTTGCGTGTCTAGAATGAAGACATGTTGGGTGCAGGTTCTCAACTGACCTCCTTCTAACCAACACACACCCATCACTGTCACCGTGGCAGCACGAGCTGTGATCAGAAAACACGCCAGACCTCCACTCTGGCCTCCAATGAGCTCTCGATAGACACCATAGAAGTCGCAAGTGGTGGTTGTTTCGGTCAGTGGAATGTGTAACGCCGGAAATGCATATCCTCCTATTTTCATCTATTGTACTATTATTTTTTTCCTTGTTTTGTTACCTCAAGATATGACATTTCTGTCTCTCTATATATTGTAATTGTTTTACTGTTTGTATATATATATTTATGCACTTATGTCGATGTATAATTGGTTTGTTTCGTAAATATTATTTGTATTTTTACGCTGGGTCTTGCCTAGGGAAAACTGCTATCGAACGATTACATCGATGGGTCGTGTGAAGAATCAAAGTGTGTAGGATCTTTGGGAGTGTTAACTCTGCCGCGTGGAGCGCGGGCAGTGAGAGTCTGGCGGGAGTAGCGAGTGGAGCAGGTGTTGTGTGACGCTCCCGCGAGTTGCCGCGCTTTCGGGGTTTGGTAGCATGTAATTGCGCTCGACTCGCGATGATAGTTTCTGCCATGGTGTCGCGGACGGGAAGCATTAGCTGGCGCACATCAAGAGCCCGTTTCGCCTGGTGACCGTGTCGAGAAGAAGGCGCGCCAACATCCAGCTTCTGCAACAGCGACGGCCGACAATGAGTGACTGTCGCCACCTCCTCGATCGACGGCTTCAAACCTTCAATCAACCAACAAGGAAGACTAAAAGCACGTAAAGTTTCAGAACTGTATGGCAGACCTCAGCTTTTCAAATTGTTCCATTTGCCTCGCAAAATTACAGCAACTTAGCATGAACCTTTGTTGCTCATTGTCCCAATTGCATTGCCAAGCAGGGTCCCTTCCTTTTCCGAAATGAACCCGAGTGTCGTTGAAATTCAAACGCCAGCATTAAAATAATATAATTAGATTTCACTGCTTTAATTTCAAAGTTCAGTAGCTGGCTACAATATTTAGGTTACACGAGCACAAATTTAGAGTGCGAGTTTTGTTAGCATATTTTAGCTTACCTGTGACTGCAGCTCAGCTTGATACGTACTAAATTTTACTATTGTTAATAGTTCAGAATCATTTAATTCAAGTTCAAAGTTAAATCTCTTGTTTCTAAATTGCGTAGAGTCAAGTTGCTTTTGAAATGATTGTTGAGGTAGTCCAAGACTAACCGTATTTTACTGGATTTCGATGTGCTTCAGAAAGAAAGCTCACTATTAACTTCAGTCACTAAATTAACTTTCGATTTTCCGGTTTTATTAATTCTTTTGCTAAATTAAGTCAGAGTGTAGCGAAATTTATTACTTCTGACAAACTTTCAGTTTTCACACTACACGTGTCAACCTTCAGTTGCCACGCTTCTAGTGTTAATTATATGTGTAATAACCTTTCTTTTTCAGTTACTATAGTAATTGTCCTTAGGACTGGCGACCGTGATTTCCCCCAAATCTCAAATATCTAATTACCGCTAGTTAATTGTTAACGTAACGGCCGCACATTTACTTTCTTTATTAACTTTACCCCTTTTCAAAATTAATTTCCACCAGTTTCATTTGCATTTTTCCTTTCATTTAGATGTAACCCTTTCCTCCCTCTTTACCGATAGATTAACTTCGGTGACGATTGCTTTTCCCAAATTTCCATTAGGTACACGCGGTTTAATTTGTCACTGTCATTAAGGTCGATAAGTGAGGGGGAAGGTTACAAATGCACGCTACAGGGCTTCTGGCTTGAAGCTGTCCTTGAAGTAACCGATTTGCAATAGTTCACTGCGTCATTGTGGTGACAACTGCCGCTCGGATGGCTCCATTTGTAGTACAACGTGACAGAGCGCTATGCTCCCCTCTCGGTAGCGACACGTTGCCGTCGAGAGCGCGGTCTTCTTGCCACCGCACGTTCTCGTGGACACCGCTGCCAGCAAACATATACAGTGGCTACATTCCTGCCAAGTCTTTCTGCAGTACCATTGCAGGAATATCCAGCTTCTCGTACCCCTATTACACGACCTCTTTCAAACTGAGTGAGGTGTTGGTAATGGTGCCTTCGTAGCCGTAAGGGCATTCTTGGCAAACATCACCTCACCAAGTATAGTCTCAAACGTAACTGTCCCTCACGACCGTCACAGCGATTATTTAAAGCAACATTATTTGCATCATCACAGTGGCGCTACTGGCGCGAAATCTGAATAGTCATCATGTGTCAGGTGTACAAACAGGCCTACCAACTTTAATTTATGTCGCACAGCTCCTTCTTGGTGTTGCGATTTTTCCCCGTTACTGCTTTGAGGAGGACTCATTTAGCTGCTTCACCGTGTATGTGTATTCAAGAAGCCTCGCACACCCTAAATATCCGCTTCAAACAAATCCCGAGGAATAGTACGATAAAAAACCGATTCCCTTTCAGAAATGGAAGAAAGATTACAGAGACCGGGTCCTATAACACATACAGGGAATGAAGTCGGCCAAATCGTCTCAGAGGGACCATCCCGGTATTAGCCTTAGTAGGTTCGGGGAAGTGACGCTAAAACTACGTCTGGATAGCTGGATGGCGATTTGAACCACCCTCCTGTCAAATCTCAGTCCAGTGCGGTAAAAACTGAGTAAGGTCTTTCTGTCTTTTCTTTTGAAGCGCAATCTTCAACTAATATACTGCGCAGTTTCTTTAATGGGAAACATACGACAGCTGTTCTGCCAATAATAACACGTAAGTTTAAAGTTAGCGAGAATCTGAAACGCAAAGCGCTGTTATGCGAACTGTTACTTCTTTTGTGACTGATAACCCTCGAATATTCTCTTAAAAGTTTGTTGCCTTAGTAGGAGAACAATGGAATTTGCTGCTGCATATCTGTATACACCAATATACATGGCGGCTCCTTTAAAATTCTAGTGAAATTCTAATTAAGCATTCAGTGACGTCTGTATATTGAGCTGCACGGTCTGTAACGACAATTTGCTCCTGAGCGAGAGAAAAGTAGCAAGCAAATGCTGCAGCAGTTGGTTCACTGCCTTAGCACAATGTGATAGCTCACATTACAGTTACTGCCATAGCTGAATTTCTTAGACTCGCCATTCAAAACTTACTTCGAATGAGGCTCTGCTGCCGTTACACTAAATACCCATATATTTCGCAGACAATGGCCAACAGCCGTGTACGTTTCAGTAAAGTCTTCAGCGCAGAGGCAGAGTGGCAGTTTGCATAGCAAATTCGTTCGCTGCAGTTTCTATTTGATGTTAATTATAACGCCTTTCTTGATTACACAGATAAGCTGGAAGAAACTGTTACATTTATGTGTTGTAACACCCTTAACGATCTCTGCTACAAAGTTTTAAATGGAAATGGGAAATCCTCTAAAGAGATTATGTACAGCATCTGTTTTTGTTAAAGCTGCAGCACTTAACGGCTGAAATTTTTCTGCTTCGGTGCTCTGATTGCTTTGTGGCGCTGTGAGACCCGTCGGTGATGAGATATTCAGATATGGCCATTTGGACCAGCGCTCGCCTTTTAGTACAGAAGTCTTTGCCCTTCCTCTGGCCAAACTGAACATCCGACGATACGGAATCGTCGAATCTGTTGTGCGCTCTGATTTCCTCAGTGTTCTCCCATGTCTGCGCGCAGTGTATACGTAACACTCTTTAGTACAACGGAATCAGTTGTGCCTTTACTCACTCGCTGATGCTGGCATAAATTTGTCGATCACACTGGTTTCTGGACACGCCGTCCTATCGGGAAGTAAGGCTACTGATGCTGCTGCCAAGGCTGCAACCCTACTACCCAGACCTTTTAGCAAATCTGTCTCCTTACACGATTTCAGTGTCTTCTTTTCGGCCGGGCTCGCAGCATAGAAAGTTGCAAAATTTATTGAAAGGGAATTACAGAACAGAAAAACATACAACAAACACACTCAAACTCAACGCATTACTCTCAGCTGCATAAACCATAAATAAGTAACACAAAACTAAATAGCAGTAAAATCCGATAAAGGTGGCAGTATAGTTATTATAAATCGTAATAAATATGTTAACAGAATATTAACTATTATCGTAGACAACAACCTTACGAAATTGCCACACTGCCCAACCAACAAGTGTGGCACACAAATCAGGAAATTCACTAAAAATTGTAATGTAATACTAACAGATGAAGAAAAGAAAACTTCCTTCATCGTGAACCCACTACTCCAACATTACACAAGCAATGTAAAATACACAAACAGTTCATTGAAATCTGCCTCATCATAAACTGTACTAACATCACAGCTTGTAAGTAAAAACTTAACACATTACTAAGCTATACATCTACAGTAAAACAGATACCTTAAAAATCCATGACCGTTAGCACGTACCACTAAAGCTATACAAATACCACAAAAGAGCAAATTTAATCCCTGTGATGTTACAAACCTATATACAAACGTACCAGAACACGAAACAATAGAAATTATAAAAAGCAGCATTATAAGCCACAGAAAAAATCAGTTATAGGAATCTCTGAAATCATAGATTTCCTAAAAGTAGCTCTAAATCAAAATTATTTTGAAATCAGCCACAAAATTTACACACGGGCTGAATGAGTGGCGATGGTAAACAGTATTGGTGGCACAATTGCAGATATATTAGCAACACACTGGAAAAAAAAATTTCACCTCCGAAAATGGCCATTTCTCGACACAATTAAATTGTAGTGTAGATATGTAGATGACTTTTTGGTTCTAATAATGGGGAAGATGAAGACATCCAAAATATTCATCAGTAATTCAACGACTAGCATCCAAAAATAAAATTTACAACGGAAACAGAATCAAACAAATTCATTAACTTTCTTGATCCTAACATCAGCAACAGTAACAACCATCAAGTGTTTACAATCTGCATACAACCAAAGCCTACAGACAGCATAATTAATGGAAGTTATTGTCAGCCAAAATCGCAAAAACATACATATTTCAACTGAATGGTCAATAGAACAATCAGTTTACCTCTCAAACACCAAGCAATTAAGCATGAACTCACAGCACTCCAATATACAGCTAAACAAAATAATTTCAACTCGAATACAACTCCCGAACTGGATGAAAAACACATAAAATCTGAAAACCTAACTGTAAAAAGAACAAAAAATTAAGAACACAAGATAAAACTTAACGAAACGCCACATACGTAACGACAATGTACGTGGAATAAATATGTAATAAAATGAACCAAATTCTAAATAAATCAACCTTAGAAGTACCGTTCCGTAAAACAACAATATAAAAACGAATACTCGGACCTGAAGAAACAGAATTTCTGATTAGGAAACCTAGCTATATGCAAAATTTCGTGTGAAGACTACGATAAAATCTGTATCGGTCATACACGACGAAATTTTAGCGTTAGATTCAAAGAATACAGAAGGTATTACGACAGCATAGTCAATGGAGCTATTAACTATACCTCAAAAACCAAAACCACAAATCAGAACACATCGGAAATGCTTTACAGTTGCTACACAGCCCCCAGAAAGCACCTGTTATGAACATCTTGAAAGGTTTACATGTACATATATTTACGCACATAAAAAAATTATATTCTTAAACATAAAAATTACCTAGAAAATTGATGTTTTGGGAAATTAGAACATATAAAAACCACAGTAAACGAATGTAAAAGTTACTCATAGATATAAATCATAATAATATTTTAATATCAATGAAACACAAATAACATTACTGACTGCAAACATAAAGCATCATGAGGAATAAACTGTCTTTGTAGAAGTCAAAAGTATTTCACGAAAAAAAAATTCTACACAGGTAGAACTTAGGTCAGTTACAAAAATAGACAGACGACAATTTTCTCATTGGTGCATAAGGGCGTCTGTCAAAATAGATGTAAATATATTCGTAAAGTGACCTTTATATACAACTTTTACTAACTTAAGTAGACTCACCAACTGTAATACCTACAGGTTACTTTAGAATGGCGATATAACCGGAACAATCTTGTAATACAGAAGAAACAGCATTAATTAAACTGTTTGCAGCTTACCAGGAATTATTTTCTGTAAAAGATTTCATTGGGGCTGTACGTACGGACGTCCTATCAATGTGGTACAAATACTCGTATGGTCGTCTCTCCGCGGTATCCAACTCAAGAAGGCTAAACCCTTCCTTCGGCCTGGGGATGAGGAGAAACTTTTAACCGGAATACGTATTGCACACTGTTTTTGCAGCCATCGTAATCTGTTAAGCGACGACCTGGCACCACTTGTAACTTTTCTGAATAAAAAAATAAATAGCAAGCTGAATATTGTGAATTTTAGCTCGAGTATGTCAGTGTTGTTATGGTGAATGATGTAAGTGGTGTAAATACGGGAATTCTACCCGATAATAATCAGTCGCCAAAACTTTTTCAGACTGTATAATTGTGTGAAAAGAAAGCTTTGCAAAGTGAAATGCAAGTGCGTGCAACTATTCCAAGCAGTCATGCTTGAGTTTTGACCACTTTGTTCCGCAGAGTTCAATGCAGTGACACACTATTAATAGTAAAAAAATTCGTAAAGAGTTAGTGGCGGATATTGCATTCACTACACGACTGAAATGGAATAGCATTCACAAACTATACAGAAACTCTTAATTCCTCCCTTCATAATTACAAGCATCTTTACAAAAATTGCTTCTTATTAAAAATATGACTTTGCCGTGAAATGACTTAGTAGAATGATAAAAGAGCAGTAAATCTACGACTTCTAAGAACAAGCCATCTGAATAGGTAACTTCCCTTAATGCCATTTCAGTAACCGAACTATCTAACGCTATCCAATAAAGAAGAATCACACTAAAATTTTCCCTTTTCCAAACACAACACAAATTATGAACGAGCAAGCACTGCAGCGACAACATTACCTGAAAAACTTCACCCTTATCAAATCAATGATTATCACATCGTATTCTTACAAATCAACACCCTCTGCATCTTTATCTCTGAGCTCTGTTAGGAATTTTGAGGCCGCTCATTAGTGTGCCGAACACCCGACTCAATCTCTTACTTCTCATAAAGCAACGACAATGCTATTGGGAACCAAAGATCACAGCGCTCGAGCTCAGAACATACGGACTATTGAAGACAGCCCAGTGTACAAATATGAATGATACATCGCATGGAAATTTTGAACTCACATCTCATTCTTTGAACACCAAAATTAAACTACTAACCGTACACACCTTGCCCCCAGTCTAACGAAACACTACCGGTGCGCCACTTCCGAACACAGTGTCAGTTTCTTAACCCCTTACGCTTTCATGTGTGCTTGTGACCTGAGCTATCCCATGTTTTAGCAGAAGCACAACAACGAGTGGAACACGTTCTACTCTTTACTCGTCATAACAACTTGGTGAACGAGATTTTGTTTTCCGCTTTGAACACCATCTGTTCTTGGAAGGCTTACCGAAAGCCGTCAGTGAAAGAAAGAGAGGGATTTTTGTAATTCTTCGTTTTACCTAATCACCAAGTTTGTTACATTTTATCCAGTGTTCCAGGTTGGTTGCCTTTATTCATTATAGCTTTACCGAGCTACTAAAACCGAGAAGCACGAAGTGCTTTCCGTAGAAAAGACACCATTTTAAGCTTTGATTTGGACTCTTAATCTCTCAGATATTTTGCACCATAAAGGCGGAACATACAAAAAAGACGATGGTTAAATATCCTTTAGTGGATTCCAGACAATTAGGTTAATTCCAATGACATTTTAATTTCAAGTGTGAATTTCGTGCGAGCCTTCATGTGAGTATAAATTGCTTATCCTTTTAGAAATTTGAGGCTTTGTTTCGATCTCTTACCCTTAAATCCATGTTTCATCGCCTGTTATGACGCGATTCACTAAATCTGCATCGTTGTTGACGAATTTTGCTGTCACAAGTTTCTTAACTAGAACACCGAAAATATTTTATGGCATGATCTAACATATGTGAAAATATCATCAGCGATTTCCCATACTGTGTCTCGGCGATCGTTCATAACTTTTTTTTCCCATTTTCTCCATTTTGATCCCTTGTCAATATTCCTGGTGGCCCAGAGCGCTCGTCATCTGAAACATCTCAAAGCTATTCTTCGAAACGTTTAAGAAGCTCGTAAACTCTTTTTTTATTCATAGCGGAGTCACCAAAATCAGTAAATTATTTTTGAAACTCTTCTTCACTTTATTCCGTTCATATAGCAAAATTTGATAAAACTTCCCTGACCAATTTTTATCCAAACAGACATTCGCTGATACTACGGAACATATGTAAGCTGTTTCACAGCTGGCATCAGACCACATATACAATACAGCTTATTCTGTACAGATCTCATATCCTTGGTAAATATTTTACCTCACATTACTATACAACTGGATTTTTCCCCATCAGTTTTCTCACTGGTTTGATGCAGCACGCCACAAATTCCTCTCTTGCGCTAAACTCTTCATTTCGAAGTCGCACTAGGGACCTATTATTTGCTGGATGTATTCCAATCTTTGTCTTCCTCTGCAGGTCCCCCTATTACTATGGAAGTTACTCCCTGATGTCTTAACAGATGTCCTACTCCTCGCCGGTTTCGGCGGAGGCCATATTAGTCAGCCTAATTTTCAACACTCGTCTGTAGCACCACATCTCAAATGATTAAATTCTCTTCTGTTTCGGTTTTTCCACAATCCACGTTTCACTACAATATAGTGCTGTGCTCCAGCATGCAGTATCTGCTATTTCTTCCTCAAAGTACCGCATATATTTGATACGAGTTGAGTTCTCTTTGCCAGGAATGCCCTCTTTGGCATTCTTTGCTTTATCTGTCCCTCTTGTTCCACCGTCTTGGGTTATTTTGCTGCCTAGGTAGCCGAATTTATAACACTACTACAATGTTTGTTATACCGTTATGCAGTTTACCTAGTGACGATAAGATTCTAGTCCTGTCACGAAGAAGCCAAATACAACACGTACCGCTCAATAGCTAGTGCTATAACGAGAAAAGCCAAATGCAACACTATACTGCGCCGTTTGGTATACTGGCACAACGTGTGTTACCAAATATGGTATTACGTTCCAGTAACTGTTTCCCTCTGGGAAGATTTAAGTGAATTGACCGTTAGTTACCTATTGCATTTGGATTATCGAAACTGAACTTAATATAACAGTAGAAACCAGAAAGCTAAAGATCGAAATTTGGAAATTTTCTCAAATAACCAAGTTTACTTAAATGAAATAAAATCGGTCACCACCCTAATTAGGCACAGTAATATGAAACATTACTTTTAAAGAATATGTATTGAATTTTGGTAAAGGAAAGCTACCATTACTTCTTTCCCAGAGAACTACAATGAAACTCTACTATAATACGATAAGTGATACAGTGAATACTAGCAGTCATAAATAGTATATGCAAGCTGTCAAAGCAACAAATGACACTATATCTCTTCTCAACAGTAATACTTTGTCATATATAAATTATCTCATCATCAAATGTTGTGAAAGACATTACTAAACCAAAATTTGGACATGGACATAGTCCTCTTTCAGTAGTTACTTTCCATATAGTACAAATATAATTAAGAGTCACTGGCAATAGGATTTTTACATTCACTATGAAGCAGTCTTGTTAAGCAACACTAAAGTGGGGATTCTCAAACAGTACATTACACTAAAGCAAACTAAACACACTTCTCTGAGACGATTTGGTACATGCAAATACAGGTATAAATTTTCCACAAATTTCACTCGCCTTGCATGGCCTTTAAAAAAGTTAAGGCCAGTGATTTATCATACAGGTTCTTAAGTATGAATTTAAATGCATTTACACTCTACTAACTTCAAGACAACGTAGTGTCTTATTGCCATTTATACTACCAGTAATTTTCACTGACGGAATTAAATGCAGTTAATCTTTGACTTAGAAAAATAAATCAGACATTATGAAGGTTTTCATAAATGCTATACCAACTACCTCCCCTGATTTAAAAAAAAACACACAGTATTTCAATATCTCTTGTTGGATTGAGAACTGTGCAACACCAACAATCATTTATTTTCAATCGGTTTTCACCTACATCATACTCGGATGTTAGTAATTATGTGGAATGGAACCTACGAGGAATGATGAGAAGAACCAATTCAAGGGTCGGACACACACAGTTTAACATAATTTGCCTTATTATTGCAAATTAAACAACACTTAAATGTACTGGCTCATACTTTTACATAAATCTGACCTCTTAGATTTGCTGAAGTGATGGCGCAATATTGGTGCCGAGTACATGGTGGCTACCTGGTCTTTCCTCTGGATGTAATTTGCTCTATTATCTTCTTCTTGGCCACGATACTTCCTACATTCGAGCCTTTTTCATTAAGAGAGCACCATTTTATAGCGTACACACATCGGAGGCCTTTCATTGTTATTCCAGGTACTGAATGCTACCAGCAGCACTTGCGCTGTCCACTCACTTACTCAGACCAGACCAGACTGTCCAGTAGCTAGCTGCCTACTGACTGTGCTCTCTCACTTGGCGCCCACACTGAGCGCCACATCCACCTTTTAGCCCGCGCCTACCATATTATAGCGCGCCAACTCACTTCCATTACAAATGGGAAGTACTGTTGCGTTTCATATAATACAATGCAAGTCCCTATGTATGAACCACCTTGTACATAGTTGTAAACAAACATCTGTAATAAAATCTCATCATTTAAACACATTAATAAGTCGAAATAAAATAACCATAATTAAATATTACTTTTCTCCTATTAATACAAAGAATTTAAATGGTAAAGAGAAAACATTTTACACAAATTTTCACTTCATTACAATAGGTCAAAAGACATTGCATAGTGAAAAATACATACTTGACACTGAACAGAATTAATCCACAAAATATTTACTTAATTAATTGTTGTGTTACAAATTCCTTAACTTCTGCTACTTCGTGATCGCTGTTCTCATTCCTGTTACTTCTCATTAATTTCGTCTTTCTTCGATTTACTCTGACTCCATGTTCTGTACTCATTAGACTGTTCATTCCATTGAACAACCACGAAATTCGTCTTCACTTTCACTGAGGATTGGAATGCCATCAGCGAATGTTATCATTAATATTCTTTTACTTGAGATTTGAATTTCACTCTTAAACCTTTCTTTTATTTACGTTATTGTTTCTTCGATGTATGGATTGAACAGTAGGGACGGAAGACTATATCCCTGCTTTACACCCTTTTTAATCCGAGCACATCGTTCTTGGTCTTCCACTATTATTGCTCCTTTTCGGTCCTTGTACAGATTGTATATTACCCACATTTCTCTTTAACTTTCCCATATTTTTCTCAGAATTTTGAACATCTTGCTCCATTTGACATTGCCGAACATTTACTCCAGGTCGATAAATCCTATGAGCTTGTCTTGACTTTTGACTAATAGCAACTGTAATATCTGAACTGTCTCTGGGGTGTCTTTACCTTTCCGAAAGCGAAATTGAGCGTCATCTAACATATCCATAGTTTCCTTTTCCATTGTTCTGTATACTATTCTTGTTAGTGCCTTGGATGCTTGAGCTGGTAAGTTCATTTTACGATAATTCTCGCTCTTATCGACTGTTGCAATCTTCGGAAATCGATGGATGAAGTTATTGCCAAAATCAGATGATATGACTCATTCATTCTACACACCAACGCGAATAATTGTTTTATTGCCATTTTTCTCAACGATTTTGGAGATTTTGATCAAATGTTATCTGCACTTTCTGCCTTCCTTTATTTTAAGTCTTCCAAACCTCTTTCAACTTCTGATTAGAATACTGGTCTCCTATCCTTCTATAACGACTCTTGTTACTTCTTCTAACAGTTTCTCGGACATGTTTTACCCATCACAGACGCCTTAAGTGTATTCATTCCACATATCCGCCTTCTCCCCAGCATTTAGCGGTGGAATTTCCATTGCATTCTCACTGTTTCCACCATTTCCTTTAATTTCACCGATGGTTGTTTTGACTTTTCTGTACTCTGGAGCAGTACTTTCGACAATCGTTTCTTTTTCGATTACTTCTCTTTTTCATTTAAAAATTTCGCCTTAGCTTCCTGGCACTTCTGATTTATTTCAGTCCTAAGTGACATGTACTTCTCTATTCCTGAATTTCACTGAACAGTTCCATACTTACTTTTTCATCAGTCAACTGAAGCATTTCTACTAACATATTCATTACCTCAGTGTCTATGACCTCACAAAATTTCAAGCGAATTTCTTCATTTCTTAGTACTTCCGTACCCCACTTCTTTATGCACTGATTCTTCCTAATTAGTCTTTGAGACTTCAGCCTACTCTTCATCACTACTAAATTGTGATATGAGTTTGTATTTGCACCTGAATACGCCTTAAAATCCAGTATCTGATTTCGGAATTTCTCCACAACCATGACGTGATCCAACTGAAGTCTTCCTGTATCGCCAGGCTTTTTCCAGTAATAACTCCCCCTCTCGTGATTCTTGAACTGGGTAATCGTTCTGACTAGCTGAAATTTATTGCAGAACTCTATTAGTCTTTCTCCTCTCTCATTACCAGTACTAAGCCCATATTTTCCTGTAACCCTTTCTTCTACTCCTTCCCTACTACTGCATTCCAAATGACTATTAGATTTTTATCTCCCTTTACGAACTCAATTACCCGTTCAATATTCTTGTATACTTTCTCTATCTCTTCATCCTCGGCTAGCTATGTCGGCATGTACACCTTAAGGATCGTTGTTGATTTCGGTTTGCTGTCGATTCTGACAAGATCCGTCCTACCATTGAACTGTTCACAGTAACTTCGTCTCTGTCCTACCTCCGTGTTCGTAACGAATCCTACGCCCATTATAAAATTTTCTGGTGCTATTCATCTTACCCTATACTCATCTGAATAGAGATTCTTGTCTTGAACTAATACTCCTCCCATACTAGCACGTAGCTTGTTGCTCAGAACATGAGGAGAGAATGTTGGGAGCAGACAGCCGGTGTACTAGTATTAATTGTTACATACATTTCCCTGCTGTATTAAAATATCTAGGTTGGATCGGGCATTTTATCTGTCCAGATCACAAGCATAAATTCTGATAGGAAGTAAAACAAATGCATAACTTCCAGTGATGTATATCTATCACAACCACGGTGCTGATATACTGGAAGGAAGGAAGACTAGGGCTTAGCGTACCGTCAGTAACGTTGTCTTTGGAAAAGGAGCATAGGTTCAGATTGTTTCAAGGACGGGGAGCCATCCCGGCATTTGCGTGGAAAGCCTTAGAGAAACCACGGAACATCTATATCAGAAAGGTCGTACTCGGATTTGTACTCTCGCGCTTTTCTCCTGATTGCGAGTCCGGTGTGGCTATATTGCAGTTAAGTTCATTTGTCAAATCAAACTCTCAGTCTACAACTTAATTTCTTTCTCTTCTGTTCTGTTGTCTGCTCGAGCGTGAGGTCAAATGAAAAGTTTTGTCACGTCACGCTGCGTAATATATCTTACACAAATCGACTATTAAGTCAACACCTACGGTCGCGGCTCACCTTAAATATAAAGGTAATTCAAACTCCGACTTCCCATAGGTCGTGATTTATGATTCCTTCAAATCATTTCAAGGGATGCCACAATTCTTTGCTTAGTAAGGACACTATCGACCCCTTAATCTTTTGTTTTCTAACTGAGATGTTCTGTCAATCTTAAATGATCCACCCGCTTTTTGTAATTGTGATAATTCAGAGAGAAAATTGAAATTTTTTTAGTATATTTCAGTATTTTCTTTCAAAATCAGTGTCTATAGATGTTATGAATACAGTTTTGTCCAAACATTACAAGCGGATCATGCTTGTCCTATATTTAGATATTTTCATTTATGCACATATCAGAAATACAAGTATTATGTACACTGTTATGACTATCTTATGTACTTAGGTATTAGTGAATATAGGATACTACGTAGATACATTTTTCGGTTGGTCCATCGGTCCGCTTAACTGCAGGCTGTAATTGTCCATGGACGACAGTAAAATGTCCCGCTATTATCAGCTTATATTCTTGGGATCTAAGCTGTTCCTCAATAAAAAGAACTTGTAAATTTACCACGTCTACGACATTTCTACGTAAGTGGATATTCTAAATGACTGTTCGGATTTCATGATTTTTCCTTTAGTCAATGGAGAACGTTCGCTCATTACCGATGGATGTATAGGCAAAATTCCCGAACTGAATTTTCTCTATGCATCGGAAGTGCGCTAATATGAAACTACCTGGCAGGTTAAAGCTGTGTGCCGGACCGAGTCTCGAATCCAACGCCTTTGCCTTTCGCGGGCGAGAGCTCTACCGACAAGGCTATTCAATCACAACTCACGACGCACCCTAACTGCTTTGTTTCCGACAGTACCTCAACTCTTCCAAACTTAACTGAAGTTCTCCTGCCTAGATGGCTGGAGGAGCTCTCCTGCAAAAAAGGCTACTGGATAGACATGGCTTAGCAACAGCTTTTGGGATTGTTCCACATCCCACGTGCGAGTGCCGGTCCGACGCATAGTTTTAACCTCCGTAGCATTTTAAAACTCTTGCATTATTGTTCTGTATCAGATGTAACTGCCTCTTTTAATGTCAGATGCCAGTTACAGCAGTATTTACAATAATATGGGCAGTTTCAAGTGGATTACAGGAAGGTTCCTCCCTCTGATGTGTCTGCTTGCAGTGTGTTATTTAAATGTTAGAATTTCCGTTGTTTCTACAAAGATCGACGCAGTCAGCTTCTAGCTATCTAATAAATGGTAGTCAATTCTGCCAGGGTAGATTATCTCTGTAACCGTAAGAAAACGATTACATGAGGTAGCAGGGAACTGAATTTACCTCAAACCACTTCATGACTTGTGATAAGAAGGCGCCTGGAGGTTAATCCATACGACTTACAATTGTGTCAAGCTGTAAATGGCAATAATAAAAGCCTACCTGCAAAGTTCAGTGTCACACCGTAAGTGCGCCTAGAAGAAGATGGTTTTAGTGACAGACTAGTTTTCAGAAACGAATACAACACCCCCATTGGCATTGTAGCGAGAAGGAATTACTTCTCTGGGCGGTATCACTAACCTGGTGTCTTGCTGCTTCGGTAAGTCCCTCGCAGAACAGTAGTAGTGTTCAGTCGCCATGTTCCGTGTAGGTGGTGATCCTGCTGAAGTGGAGTGTTTAGGGATGCCAGTTGTTAATTATCAACAACGTTTGAACTGTACTTGTTTTAATACAGAGATTGATTTGTCACACACGTCACAGAATCAGTATTTTCAATATGGTTGCTCTGGACTACGCCGTTATATTCGACCTATTACAGACATTAACACAGTTTTCTGACTTTACATAATGATAGACACTGCCCACGACACGTGGCGTTCTTATAACTAATAACTGCACTTTATATCTTCATTAACACCCCCCCCTTTCTCCCTCAGCCAATATGGACACTTCTCTCGTTTCCTATATATATATATATATATATATATATATATATATATATATATATATATATATATATTGTGACGCATGTTTGTCTCGGAACACTGTCTCAGATTGTAAGATCCTAGTCCCGAACTGTCGGATCCTGTTCCTCCTAAGGTTGCACAGCATAGCCTCCTATGATTTCATCACTACTGTTCCTTGCTGAAACTTACTTGTTAAATGTGCATGTAGCCTGGCTGCTTCTGAGCATTCCCGATCGCGTAAATATGCGAAATATTTGGCTTAAATACGTGAAGAGAATGCATATATGCATTACATGAAGACACCTATTAATGTGAATAGAATGGTTAACAAAACAGACAAAAAAAATCTTTGGACAGCAAAAATCCCTGAGATGTTGGAGGCATATGTGGGATGATGTAGACAATTTTACTTCATAGACAGAACGACAGCTGAATCACCAATAAATAAATCAATGGTTGTATTTTCATCTCTGGTTTATTGAACAGGCGACCGGTTTCGGCATTTCATTGTGACATCATCAGTTCTTCTACGGTAACATAGTGGCTGAGCTTATATCGCCTGACAAAATGTTATGTAAGAGGAACCAGCATGCGCACCAGATTAAGTAAAAAGTCTGTACACTCACAAACCATATGTGCCCACATCAGGTAGACTGTCGTGTAGAAATGTGACGCATGACAAATGGGCCACATATTGCTCTTATGTGACGTAATATTGAGATATGTGGAGTACTAATGCAAGAAAATATAAAAAAATTTAAAACTAAAAATTCTCTTTGAAAACCATGCAAAGAACGTTTGTGAGTTATAGTGCACAATAAAATAAGGTTCATTCTACTAGGTCAGTTGCACTCTACACTTTTTTTACACCGACAATCTTTTAGAGTAGCTTTCTATTTAGTTTCGTTGATTTAAATGTTCAGGATTATTGTACCTAGATCGATGCTATCGATTGAGTTTGAAAATGGATTATTCACTTATTGTCGAACTGGTACAGTAGCCTACAAGTCATGTACTGACACTGCCCTTCGCCTGGTTTGCAGAACACCGTGCGCTATCAGATTTCTATTCCATTCCGTTACGCGTCGCCCAGGTCTCTGCGGCCTATTTGAGTAGCAGCCATTTGAAACCCCGTTTTGGCACGAAGCATTCATGTCGTCACTGCTAACAAGCGGCACGTGCGTGTTACGGCGTTGGCAATAAGCCAACGTTAGCAGACACACTTCCGCTGTAATGTCACAATGAACATGACGCGTCTGTTCTCGCCAACTAAACAACACTTAGCGGGCAGTTAAGGCACTACAATGACTACAAACCCTTATTTATTTAATATGTAACAGCATAGGCACCTTCTGTTTGTATAGTTCATACAATCGCATGGTCTATTTTCATTGTTTTTGGAGCGACAATATTTCAATACTAAATTCAATAAACAACCGTCATGCGAGCTTTTCATAGCGTTGCTTTCATTTAACTACGCCTTCTGTCAATACGTAGGCGATTCATTGTGACGCTCACTTCACCACTGCTATAGTGAAACAAACAAGCCAAGGTCTCCAGTAGAGAAGGAGATGCTGCGTTGAGCTTCCCCTGTTTTGAAATCTGGTCCACTTCAGAGTCTTTATCAGTGCAGTGCTGGGTCAAGCGATAGATAGGCTGACAAATCACAGTCATGTCGTATCTGGCCAAAGAACACTGAATTAATTTTGGAGGATGAGCGGATGCGTTATCGTGGTGAAGGTTCCAACTGCCCACTGTCTGCAAGTCCGGCCATTTGCGTCTCACTGATTCTCGTAGATGACGCTGAACCTCTTGGTAGTACTTCTTACTGACATTAGTTCCTTCCGTTGCGTATTCGTGACGGAGACAAAAAAGACTGTGAGCCTGAGTTTCACATTGCAGCAGACCTGCGTTGCATTTTGGGTCTCGGGTATGATGGCTGCTTCCACTGTGATTACTGGAATTTTATTTTATGGGTTGTACCCGTAAATAAAGTAGTCATTAGCAGTGGTCACTGTTTTAAGAAAGTTTGGATTACTTCTCATAGTATACGGCATGTCCTGTAAGATTCCCGAACGAAGTTACTTCTGCTCGCTTGTTACCAACTTTGGCACAAATTTTGCTGAGATCCACCTGAGATCCAAATGTTCCAATAAAATGGAGTGAATGGATCCAGTACTAATTTCTACCTCGTCTGCAAGTTCTATGAGCGTGATTCAACTATGCTGCATCGCATGGGTCCTTACTTGATCAATAACAACCTCATTTGCAGATGTTCAGGGCTTACCTCAAAGTGCTTCACCCATCGTTGATGAGCGGCCGTCTTTGAACCATTGTCTCACCCCTTTGTCTGTGTGGCACCCAATGCTTCAGCTCCAAACACTTGCCGAATCTGGTGCGGTGATTTACCTTGAGAGTCTCAAAATCTAATATAAATTTTGATTGAAAAACGTTGTTCCTTTTTTTCTATCGTTTTACCCGCAGCACAAAATCGACGGCTACAATTTACACATGTTCACTTGTCAACGGCTAGCCAACGACCGGCTGTTTCCGCAATCGTTGAAAAAGTCACGCATGCACAGTACGCAAGTGTACCAACGCAGAGAGCGATCTCCCGATACCATTGTTGGTTTCAACAATAAAAAATAGTGTTGGTTCAAAAAATGGCTCTGAGCACTATCGGACTCAACTGCTGAGGTCATTAGTCCCCTAGAACTTAGAACTAGTTAAACCTAACTGACCTGACGACATCACAAACATCCATGCCCGAGGCAGGATTCGAACCTGCGACCGTAGCGGTCTTGCGGTTCCAGACTGCAGCGCCTTTAACCGCACGGCCACTTCGGCCGGCCAAAAATAATGTTGGGCACTTTTTGAATAGACCTCCTAATGCTGCTGCTACTAATACCGGTTCCCGGTATTTCACTAACAAACTTAACAGTCAAAATGTTATGCACTGCCAATTAGTCGACCTTTTAGTGTTAGGAATGATGATACGAACACAAGGACAATGCAACACCCAGTCACCGAGAGGAGTAAAACTCCCACCTGGCAATGTTAAAAACTTCAAACCGAAAAAGATAATTACATATCCCTGGGCGCCAGTACGCAACTAATTAAGTGGAACTACAGTTCACAGTACGTGACCCACGTCAATGAACGTCCCTACCGTCATTCCGTCAATCCGTTTTTGTTTCTTCATCTATGTCAGTCATAACGCACATGCAGATCAGCTACCGTGGTGTGTAATTTCACCTTTTGATTCTGTCTCTCCCAGTTTAAATTTTTTAATATTTGTTTCAATTGCCATAAACAAGCATCGTAACTGTCACAAAACTGTTTCTTCTATTGTTATTGTTCTTAATAAAATATTTTCTACTTTATTTAAATCCGCCACTGCAGGCGAGGTCACTAGCGCATTCTTGAGCTGTGGCGTTCGACTCAGAGATAGCGGATTCCAATCCAATGGAGATAAAAATTTTCCCTGCTATTATTCGACGGCAAGCGGGGAAGGGTGGGTGACTGTAAATTTCCTGGTCAACAGAGTATTCACCAATGTCGTGGATTAGGTTCCAAACACCGAGAGAGCAGGGGCATCGGGAAGGTACTGGAATTATATTCCAGTTCTTAATTTTTCCTATATCACATCGTGTGAATGCAAGCCTGAGGTTGGTTTAATAGTTCTGGTATTTTTGCATGAAAGAATGGGGAATTTTTGTTGGGCCTTCATAGTTAGTAACCTTCATTATTGCAGTTCATTATTGAAAGCCGTCTGAATTGGTCAGTATGTCGACTGCGATTCGAAATGGAAAAAACTGAGTTTCCTTATAGTAAAAAATATTTTCGTTTGAAGGTTTGGACTGCCACACAAATCAAAACAGAATTGGATGAAATTCACACGGGCTCTGCACCATCGTTGAAGACCGAATACATTTAGAGTTACCTATTTAAACGTGGTAGGGCACGCACCATACGGGAAACGCGCTCCAGTCGCCCAGTTGAGTTCACCACAAAGGAAACCATTGACAAAATCCATGATACGGTGACGTAAGACTTTCGGCTAAAAAATCGTGAGATTACTGACACTGCGGGCATCTCAACTGAGCGAGTACATAATATCACGCACGGAAAATTGGCTATGGAGAAGCTGCGTGCGACTTGGGTGCTGCAATTGCTCGCAGCTGACCAAACGCACATGCGGAACAACATTTCAACACACCGTCTGGCGACGTCCAACTGCAGTCCGCATGAGTTTTGTGCCGATTTGTGACTGTCGATGAAACCTAGATCTATCATTACACAACAGAGTCAAATGGCAGTCGAAGCAATGGTCAAAGGCTGATGGAAGTTCACCGAAGAAGGCAAAGATCATTTTTTCAACTGTTAAGGTGACGGCCACTGTTTTTCAGGATTCCCAAAGATTAATCCTCGTAGATTACTTCCACAACTGCAGAGCGACCCCATTATGCTTCAGTGTTCGAACTGTTTAAAACTTGCGTTGGCTGGACAGAGACCAAGATTGGTTCACAATTAGGAGGTCATTCAGCAGGATGACGCACCATCCCACACAGCAGCGATAACAATGGTGAAAATGCATAAACTGGCATTCAATTGGTTACTCGTCCATCTTGTTCACTAGAGTAAGTCCCAAGTGAGTTCCTCCTGTTCCCGAAACAAATGAGGAAGCGAAATTTGCAGTCAACGAGTATTTTTCAGAATTTGAAAAAACCTATTTTTCAGATGGGATGAAAATGCTGGAGGATCGCTTTACCAAATGTACATCCGTTAAAGGCGATTTTGTCGAGAAATAACGTGAGTTGTTTACGATGCAAACGTTTGTTCTTGCTTTTTTACGAGACTTATCAAACCACCCTCGTAGCCAGGGTTACTAATGCAAGCTTGAGCGGTGGCGTTTGACTCAAAGGTGGACGATTCAGAATCGACGGAGAATTACATTTTCCCCCTCTACTATTCAGCGACAAGCGGAAATCTTGGTTTGGGGTTCCCGTCAGTTCACTACATCTGTATCTAAATGGATATTCTGCAAATCACATTTAAGTGCCTGGCAGAGGGTAAGTCACTTACGGCGAATGCCACGCTGGCTCTTGGAAAAGGCACTGTCGATTGCCTTTCGCGTCTTTCCCAAATTCCGAGTTGTTTTTCGTATCTAATAACCGTGTCTTCGAGAGGATGTTAAACCCTCCTTAATTTTTCGTTAAGATCCAAATTGGTGTGTAGTATCTCTTTCAGTGAGCACGTGCGACACTGCTCATGGTGATCCGACGTCGAATGGGCACATTTCACTCAGTGGTCTCCTTGGTGCTATTCGGAAGTTATAAAACTGTATCTCAGCACTTGGTTTCATCTTCTGTCTTCTCTTATGAACATGGGAACTCAAACACGTTACACCTAAAACCTGTTCTGTAATTATTGGCTTTCAGATCAACCACCGTTTTCTGTGTCCTTGTATTCTACAATAAACCACATTGTCTGCCTATTCAATATTTCAGCGCAGTTCCATCACCATATATTCTCAGAACCATTGCTATTTCCCGTCTTGGTAGTCTTGTTTTGTCCCAGCGTCAATCCACCAGCCGCCGCAACTACAACCCTATTGTACCCAATCCCCATATTTTACCCAGTCCCCACAACAACCGTCGTAGGTGTCTGTTCCCTAGACTCATTCGTGACCTTACATGTTCTTATCTTCCTGCCACCGCCAACTTCAGCTTCCTCCCTAAAATCCTCGGCCACTTTGCTCCTAACGATCTCTTGACATTAGCCGATGAATCTGTTATCTGCGTATCACAGTGTAGTCTTATAATCTCCAAACTTCGTCTTACAACCAAATTAAAAAAGCTCAGCAACAGCATCTCTTACAAAATCAACGACTGAATGTTCACATTGCAGACAACAGTCAAATCAAGGTTGTCAGTTTTAATAACACCACAAGTATACCATTATATTTGGTTTCAAGTGTGCTGACTTAAAAGAAATAACATTGCCAACGTTGCCCTACCGTTGACTACCGTTGAGACTCCCGCTCTCCCTACCCCCATATGAGTGACTGCACTGACAGTACATGAAACGAAACGTCTGGGCGTGCTCTTTGAAAACACCGTTTTAACATCTGCCGCTATGAGTTCACAATCATTTAACTGCTGCGCCTCTAATAATTTCAGTATCGACGATAGTCTGATTTTAATAGCAATGTCGTTTATCTCTGCCGCTGCTTGTTATTCACCTTCTAGTTCGGCAATGTATGTTACGAAATAGCTGAAAACTGTCACTCATTATGAGTTGCCGGTAGCGTATCTAATGGTCTCTTGACCCAGCAAATATTCGATTTTTAGAATTTCGTATAAGTACTGTGAACTGAATTCCAAAAACTGAAAACGTGGTCGTAATCCGCTCGTTAAGAGGTACAGTCCTATGTCAAATGTTCAACTGAATAAGTCGCGTATTTAAGTTAGAAACTCTGTGCATGGTTTGAGCCAGCGTAATTTACTGCGTGAAAATTACCGAGAGTAGTTTCCTCTAGTATTAGGGAATGAGACCTCTGATTGTAACTGACCAATCTTCCCTCCTCCCTTCCACCGTCCAAGAAAGTGATGAATGGAGAAACGATTGTCACTCACTACACTGACGCTGTACATGCGGCAGAACATCAGCATCAGGCATGGCCTTTTAATTTATTACTCCTTTACTACCAACTCTGTTTGCAGCACATTTTTCAGACAGTATCCTTATACATCAATGAATGTACCTGCTAGATTATATTATTGTACGACACACAGCTTAGAAGATATGAGTCGTACAAGTTAAGATGCGTCTAAACAATCTTTTCTTAAAATAAAGTTCAAATTATCCAAACTATATTAATCGAGTGTCTGATAATGAGAGCACTTAAAAACTTCCTACGAATTTTGAGTTTAATTTCAAATGTCTGCAATCTTCTTCTTGCTTACAGCTCTACAAAATAATGACGGGAAAAGAGTTTATCACTTATGAAATTTTCCTTCTTCGTGCGGTACAACTCCGTCATCAAGCATCACGATTTGATTCGTTATTTTTTTACCACTACTTCTATTCGCTCCTCATTTTGCGGACGCTATCCACACATACCACTGAAGATACAAATACAATTATGGAGTAGTTCGGAAATAACATTTCAGAAAAATGTGACCAATTCTCAATATCGTTAGTATCAATATTGTTGCTGTTGTGGTCTTCAGTCCAGAGCCTGATTTTATGCAGCTCTCCATGCTACTCTATCCTGTGCAAGTTTCTTCAACTCCAAGTACGTACTGCAACCTGCATCCTTCTGAATCTGCTAACTGTACTCATCTCTTGGTCTCCCTCTACGATTTTTGCCCGCCACGCTGCCCTCCGATACTAAAATGGTGAACCCTTGATACCTCAGAATGCGTCCTACCAACCGATCCCATCTACTAGTCAAGTCGTGCCACAAATTCCTCTTCTCCCCAATTCTGTTCAATACCCCCTCTTTAGTTACGGGATGTTCCCATTTAAACTTCAACATTCTTCTGTAGCACCACATTTCGAAAGCTTCTATTCTCTTCTTGTCTAAACTGTTTATTGTCCATGTTTGACTTCCATACATGGCTACACTCCTTACAGATACTTTCAGAAACGATTTCCTAACACTTAAATCTACACTCGATGTTAACAAATTTCTGTTCTTGAGAAACGCTTTCCTTGCAATTACCAGTCTACATTTTATGTCTTCTCTACTTCGACCATCATCAGTTATGTTGCTCCCCAAATAGCAAAACTCAACTACTACCTTAGGTTTCTCGTTTCCTAACATAAATCCCTCAGAATTACTTGATTTAATTCGACTTCATTTCATTATCCTCGTTTTGCTCTTCTTGATGTTCATCTTATAACCTCCTTTTAATATACTGTCCATTCCGTTCAACTGCTCTTCCAGGTCCTTTGATGTGTCTGACAGAATTACAATGTCATCGGAAAACCTCAAAGATTTTATTTCTTCTTCGTGGAGCTTAATTCCTACTCCAAATTTTTCTTTTTTTTCCTTTACTGCTTGCTCAGAATATAGATTGAACATATCGGGGATAGGCTACAACCCTGTCCCACTCCCTTCCCATCCACTGCTTCCCTTTCATGCCCCTCGACTCTTATAACTGCCATCTGGTTTCCCTACAAATTGTAAATAGCCTTTCGCTCCCTGTATTTGATCCCTGCCATCTTCAGAATTTGAGAGAGAATATTCCAGTCAACATTGTCAAAAGCTTTCTCTAAGTCTACAAATGCTCGAAACGTAGTATTACCTTTCCTTAATTTATCCTCCAAGATCAGTCGTTGAGTCAATATTGCCTCACGTATTCCAACATTTCTTCGGAATCCAAACTGATGTTCACCGAAGTAGGCTTCTATCAGTATTTTCCATTCGTCTGTAAAGAATTTGTGTTAGTAATTTGCAGCCTGGAATTATTAAAATGATAGTTTGGTAATTTTCGCACCTGTCAACTCCTGCTTTCTTTGAGACTGGAAATATTATATTATTCTTGAATGCTGAGGGTATTTCACCTGTCTCATACATCTTGCTCACCAGATGAAAGAGTTTTGTCATGGCTGGTTCTCCCAAGGCTATCAGTAGTTCTAATCGGAAGTTGTCTACTCCCGTGGCCTTCAATAAATATTACAGAATTATAAATTGTGTTTGGATGTCGTACACATGACTCTACTGTACACGGTAATTCGAAATTCCTAATGCAGATATATAGGGTTGAAGAGAGCACTCATTAGATGAAATATTGGTAAGGAACCCTTGTCCGGAGATGTACGGCTTATATGTAAAATGAGTTTGAGGCTCGGGTCACTTTCAAATTTCTCTCTTCACAGTACTCACATAGCCGGCTGCGGTGGCCGAGCAGTTGCAAGCGCTTCAGTCCAGAGCCGCGCGACTGCTACGGTCCCAGGTTCGAATCCTGCTTCGGGCATGGATGTGTGTGATGTCCTTAGGTTACTTAGGTTTAAGTAGTTCTAAGCCCAGGGGACTGATGACCTCAGATGTTAAGTCCCATAGTGCTCAGAGCCATTTGAACCAGTACACACACAGCGGAAAAATTGAGCTCTGATATGTATGCTGTAGAAACACGTGGTATGGCCAGCGTTTCGAGTACTTGTCCTCGGGTTCTCTACTCCCTGATGAAGTACGTCTTCTTCAGTACCGGAAGTGGAGGGCGTCCGTACTGCACCGCAGCCAACCCTCCATATTCCGAAAGTACCAGTTTCTCGCATCCGTGGTTGTACTCGGAGGAAGATGTTATGCGACGTCATAATTACAACAGGTACTGACGGTGCACCCTCATTTCAGCATGTGGGAAATTTGAAAGTGTTTTGATCTTCAAACAGATTACACATACAAGCGGTACATTTCTGGAGATGGGCTCCTTATCAGAACTTTATCTACTAAGTCCCCTCAACAACCCCTAGAAACCTCTATTAGGAATTTTGAATCACCCTGTATACGATAATTTTTAACGAATTAAAAAGAAATGAACATGTCACTTGGACGTGGGACTTCAATTCTTTAAGGCATGGCGGAAGGGTGAGTAGGTGGTGGGAGGGCAGGTTACTGTCAACACTAGAAACAGGAAGCAAACTTGACTTATCCTCTTCACTCCTGAAGTTTAAAAAATTCAAAAGAAATTATTGTTTTCCTATTTTCCTAGAAATCAATTCACACGCATGTCACAAAGGAATAAGAAGTATTTTATAATTCCCTAAGGTATAAATGCAAGTCCACGTGTGGTCCCCTTTAACGGTAACACCGATCGCCTTAAACGGCAATCGATACTAACGTTAAACCTCTGCAAAGAATTTTCGGGAAAGTTTTTACCGTGAGATAACCTAGTGGGACAGATCAATCAAACTGGGATTCGTTTCCCAAACACTTCAGCAGAGTAAAACCAACAGTATACAGGTGGGTCAGGAACAGACGGTCTCCCAGCACAAGAGCAAGTTGTAACATTACAAATTAATATCGGTCGCCTGCCTAAGTAGACATTCTTGTGTCGAGCAGTATAACAAAGCAGAAGGCAGTGCTAAGGCTGCCCTTACCTTCCTTGAGACACATGCTAAACTCTTTCTTTACATCTGTTCACACAGCAACACAGTAACCTAACATTGCAGATAAATGTACTATCAACTTGAAAGTCAGACAAACAAAGGGGCAATGAGTTAGAAAACAGTAACATATGCCTCTCAACAACAAGTACCTAAAATGAACTAGATGCAGCAGTTTATAGAACCAATCACCAACACACATGAAACTAGTAGTAATAGTAAACAGCGAAGAGCATCAAACGTATCTGATTTAAATAAGGGGGTCTGTTAAAGATCAAAGTCTGTAACATCATTGCTTGGTACAGAGTCTCTATGCCGGTGCACTAACCACATTGCATTAGAATAGCTATAAATATTTCTTTCTTAAACTCGATTTGAAGCAATTACACCGAATGCAAATTGAACCACACTGGCTCTGATAGAACCTTTGCTTTGGTTCATTAACTAACTAGCTTATTACATGTGGACACTTAAACTTCCGTGGTTTATCAACGAAACTACACAAATATGTATGACAAATGGTAAGTATTCTCATCAATATTTATTAATTAAGTAAAGCACAACAATCTAAAGCTCTTTAAATAACAAATGTGCTTTGATAAGCAGTCTTCTAACCTACTCAAAATATAGTTGGCTGTGCAAATGCCAACATAGCATTAAATTCAAGTTGAAACAATTTCTCATGAAATGAACGCTGATAAAACTTTTTAATTCTGATCAAAGCGTATAAATGCAAAAATTAATGATCTTTTTCACTTCAGATCAACTTTACTATTTCCAGGTAGCTTTTCAAGTAAGGTAAATTATTTAATGAAATTCCTTCAGACTGATTTAAAAATGCAGTGGAAGTGAAGTATTTCTCAAACTATAAAACGGAACTTTCAACACCAAAACCCCACACATTAGAAAGCAACCACACTATTTTTACAGCTGCCGAATAAGTCTTTCCACGATAATTTAGGACACTCGCAATTACATTCACAAGGGTAGAATTCCTGGCCAGATTTGTGATTTGGGATAACGACGCGTGAAGATAGAGTTTTTAGCAACACCGCTATTATTATTAACATCAACCAAAATTCGCAAATACCTATCCCATTTACAGAGTGTCACATATAAACAACTTAGTGGAAGGCTGGTGGTACCGGTGACGTAGTTTGCAGTTGCTGTTAACATTGCGGCGATGCAGTCATGGCAGTAATGTAGGCCTGTATCACAAAATGCAGCATTCGAGGCCCATAAATACTGCTCTTAAGCTACTCTGGTCTGAAAACTCCAAGAATATGAGCCACAATGAGCCGCTACTGTTAGCGAGATGTTAACCACAGCACTGCTCAGCACAGACTCCTTACCCGTTGTGGTGTCACCGCCAGACACCACACTTGCTAGGTGGTATCCTTTAAATCGGCCGCGGTCCGTTAGTATACGTCGGACCCGCGTGTCGCCACTATCAGGGATTGCAGACCGAGCGCCGCCACACGGCAGGTCTAGTCTAGAGAGACTCCCTAGCACTCGCCCCAGTTGTACAGCCGACTTTGCTAGCGATGGTTCCCTCACTACATACACTCTCATTTACCGAGACGACAGTTTAGCATGGCCTTCAGCTACGTCATTTGCTACGACCCAGCAAGGCGCCATATTCAGTTGCTATGTCTTCTGAACAGATAATATTGTAACTCATGTACCGTCAAGAGCGACGTTCATCATTAATGGATTAAAGTTAAGTATCAAACTACTTACGTCCGCTTTCTGAATTCTAATTCCTTGTCAAGTTCCAGACCACACGTCAGTATAGTTCTTCCCTCCTCACGCCAGCCTGCCTGAGCTAAAACGCGTGCATTTCGGCCTCCTCTAGTAACACGGTGTTGGCTCTTCTGCCAACACAATACCCGTCACGAAGGTACGAGTTGCCACTTGCCCGCCAACAACACCTATTACACTCCCCCAAGCTACTCCCGTAGCTGCGTGGCTTCCCAACATCTTTTACACTCAACCTTACGATCCCTAACTATGGGCCAAGTCTTTCACAGTACATTATCGTCGTGTAAAGCGTAAGTGATTTCTGGCGTTCCCCAAGGTAGTGTTATATGCCCTTTGCTGTTCCTTATTTATATAAACGATTTGGGAGACAATCTGATCAGCCGTCTTAGGTTGTTTTCAGATGATGCTGTTGACTAATAAAGTCATCAGAAGATCAAAACAAATTGCAAAACGATTTAAAAAAGAAATCTGAATGGTGCGAAATTTGATAGTTGATCCTAAATAACGAAAAGTGTGAGGTCATCCACATGAGTGCTAAAAGGAGTTCGTTAAACTTTGGTTACGCGATAAACCAGTCTAATCTAAAAGCCGTAAATTCAACTAAATGTCTCGGTATTACGATTACTAACAACTTCTATTGGAGGGAACACATAGAAAATGTTGTGGGGAAGGCTATCCAAAGACTGCGTTTTGTTGGCAGGACACTTGGAAAATGTAACAGATCTACTAAGGAGACTGCCTACACGACGCTTGTCCGTGCTCTTTTAGAATACCGCTGCGCGGTGTGGAATCGTTACCAGATAGGACTGACGGCGTCCATCGGAAAAGTTCAAAGAAGGGCAGCACGTTTTGTATTATCGGGAAATATGGGAGAGAGTGTCACAGATATGATACAGGATTTGGGCTGGACATCATTAAAAGATAGGTGATTTTCGTTGCGACGGAATCTTCTCAAGAAATTCCCATCACCAATTTTCCCCTCCGAATGAGAAAATATTTTGTTGACACCGACCTACATTGGGAGAAATGATCACCACGATAAAATAAGGGAAATCAGAGCTCGTGCGGAAAGATATAGGTCTTCGTTCTTTCTGCGCGCTATACGTGATTGGAATAATAGACAATTGTGAACGTGGCTCGATGAACCCACTGCCAGGAACTTAAATGTGATTTGCAGAGTATCCATGTAGATGTAGATGTAGATAATATAACACTCATTCGAACAGTTATTTAAATCCACAGGCTCAGTTTAAACAACAACGTTAAAAAAATTCACATAACTGAAAAATGTATACATGGTCAAGGAACTTCCATTTCAGATACAACATTCTATATAAGCATCACTACAAATTGATATAGATATATCGATAAAGATACAAAATAAGTCGAAAATATGTGTTACACACCCAGTCTCACTAATCGTGAAAATGCACTAGCCTTTGTCTTGTATTTACTCTTCCTGTTACGGTAAAATATTTATTTTATTTGAAACTGTGACCTACATATGCTAATGTACATTAAAGTAGGTCCCTTATTGCTAACAGTTTCGAATTATATGATTTTCAATACAGGTTTTTGTTGATAATTTCTGGCAAGTAATTATTTTCTGCTGCGAGTAAAAAATACCATCTCTTTTTAATATAAGCTTCAAAACACTTATTTTCCAAAATACATAAATAAATTTCACATTTTATGCACGTGACTCTTGGAACTGCAGGCAAGTTTCCTGCATTTTGAAACGTTCTTCGCAGTAAGGAATTTTGGTAGGTGCTCAACAGTGTCAAATCTAGCTTCTGCAGTTGGTTGCAAAAGAGCTCTTCTTCGCTGTTTACTCAGGTTTTCTACATCATCTACATCTTCCCTGGCACGGAAACTCACTGTATAAGAATTTCCTCTTCTCCTAGCAACTAGATGATAAATTTGTAATTAATGATATCTTTACCATTATGTATTTTGTAATAAGTCACTGACAGTGTTTTGTTTGGCTATTTGATTGAGCCTCATCTGCGGTACATCATCCAACAATTGACAATCACATGCTCTAAAAAGTAATTAAAGATCGGTACCGGCCCTTTTACTCTGCGAACGTAACATCAATAACATGATAAAACGCTATCACTAAGATCGACATCTCACATGGTTTCACTGTTGTGTTTCACTGTCATTGGTTGTGGGTCATCTAACTTCTTCTTCTCGTATCTCACCTGAGGTCCATGTACGAGTGCGCTAGGAAATTGTGTTACCTCATAGGATTGAACAAAACCTTTGCGAATGTGAACTAATTCTCACACTCTACAATAGTTATCGAATTTTAGATAAAGAACACAGATTCTCAGTATAATGTTTCGGGACAGTAATTATTATAAGTATTTTCAGTACGTAGAAGCAATTGTTTTCAGCATACGACCAACTTTAAACTAACAAACGTACTGTCCTTTGCAAGATGCTCCGTCATAGTGTATTTCTAGAGAAAAAAATAATGAACAAAGACCCTCATTTGTTGTTCGAGAGAACGACGAGGTGATATATGGGAAAGATCTTGCTTTTTATATTGACTGATGTGGACCGCTCGTTATCACATTATATAAACATAGAAACAATCTGATGGCGCACAGTAATTTCAGCACTTTACGCAGAGACCTTAAGCTTATTTTGCTTACACTGTACGTCCATTTCCCAGCTGATGGCTTGTGAAAGCAAGGTGGATAAACAAGACGGAGCCGGAGAAGGGTAATGAAGTTTCGGCTGAAAGGAGTGCCTGCCGCCCTGGAACACAATTTTCCGCTGGAGCGAAAGTTGAGAGTTAACTCTGGAGGAACGCCGCGTCAAGCGTGCAGACACAGGGGCGCAGCGATGGGCATATGACGCAAAGTGTTTGGAAGGAGGTTGACGGGAGGGGGGAAGCTGGGTCGCATGAGATATTTGCTCCGTAGCAAAGTTATTTTGTGGCGCTCTGCAGTTACGAGTTTTCTGATATGGTCGTCTATTCTTCATGTGTTAAACGCTGCATATTGTACGATTAGATAGTACGTGTACTGATACTTGAACGTCGTCCGCCAGCAGATAGCATAGTGAAATAGCTACCAGAGCAACGTCTGTGTCTCCTCTTTAATATGGAATGCACACAACCAAAAGGCTCAGTGTAGTGCAAACGTGTGAAACAAGCAGGCAACCATGCCTCGTAGACACTCTCGAGCTTCCTACGGCCAACTGAGTGACTTTGAGAGGGGTCAAATTGAGGCCTTCCGAGTGACGGGATGGACGTTTCGGAGAATTTCCAAACATTTTCGACGTGTTGCTGAACCAGCTGTGGTCACGTGAACATTCTCACACCCGCAGATGAGGTTCTGGACGTCCACTCGGCACAGACATCCGCCAGGATCGTCGTACTGTAAAGGCAGCAGTGGCAGATGGTGCAGCTACCACAGCGCTGTTCAGAGGTCTAGTGAGCCCGTATGTGTCAACAGAAACTGTTGCCAACTGATTTTTATCAGTGGAGCTGCGGGCAAGCGCACTTCTAGCCCGTATTCCTCTCTTGCTACAGCGTCCACATGCACGCGTCGACTGGTGCCTTCGGAGGATCGCTTGGAAGATGGAAAGGCGCTTCGCGATCTTCAGCGGCGAAAGCAGAATCTGCCTACACACAAGTGATGGTCGCTTGCGCGTCCGACGTAGACCATACGTGCGTGGTCTCGTAGAGTACATTCGTCCAAGACACGTTGGCCCCAACCCAGGCCTAATGGTCTGGGGTGCGATAAGCTACAACTCTCGTTCGCCTTCGGTGTTTCTGGAGGAGGCGCTGACCAGCGCTCTTTAAGTACAGAATGTTGTTAGAGCTGATCTTTTGCTGTTCTTGGAACAGGAGGGTGATGTGTTGTTCCAACAGGTTAATGCTTGCCCACACATTGCCTGTATAACTCAACGTGCTCTGTAAGACATGCAGCAACTCCCTGGGCAGCACGATCTCCGGATTTGTCTCCAATCGACCATGTGTGGGATATGATGGGATCAGAAGTGCCTTCTGCGGCTACTCAACCAACATATCTTATAGAACTACATGAACAGGGCGAGAAGGCGTGGCGAAGTACCCCATGACAGTATTCGCGATCTGTAGGATGGTGTAAATTGCCAGAATCAGCGCCTGCATTGCGGCCCGTGGTGGCTAACCCACTTACTAGTATTGGTGATTCAGCATGGGTCGATACCCAGTTACCTCAGAACAGCTCGTCCTGATCATCTGCAAATGTAATCATTTCATGTGCGCCACATGCATTATCACTACAACAAATATTAAACTTCCTGGCGGATTAAAAATGTGTGCCGGACCAAGACTCGAACTCGGGACCTTTGCCTTTCGCGGGCAAGTGCTCTACCACTGAGCTACCCAAGCACGACTCACGGCGCGTCCTCAGAGTTTTACTTCTGCCAGTATCTCGTCACCTACCTTCCAAAGTTTACAGAAGCTCTCCAGCGAACCTTGCAGAACTAGCACTCCAGAAAGAAAGGATATTGCGGAGACATGGCTTAGCCACAGCCTGGGGGATCTTTCCAGAATGATATTTTCACTCTGCAGCGGAGTGTGCGCTGATATGAAACTCCCTGGCAGATTAAAACTGTGTGCCGAACTGAGACGAGACGAGGTACTGGCAGAAGTAAAACTGTGAGGAAGTGGCCTGGGTCGTGCTTGGGTAGCTCAGTGGTAGAGCACTTGCCCGCTAAAGGCAAAGGTTCCGTGTTCAAGCCTCGGTCCGGCACACAGTTTTAATCTGCCAGGAAGTTTCATATCAGCGTACACTCCGCTGCAGAGTGAAAATCTCATTCTACAACGAATATTGATTGAAATGAAAATCTCTAAAACGGTGTACTATTTTTTCCGGCAGTATATATGGGCTACAGTGTCTCTCCTATGAGCCATCAGTTCTCAGTTCCTCTAGTGTTTCAATAGATATTTGCAATTTCGTTTTTGCATTGTGTAGCTGGAGTCAGTTCAGACAAACAGCGCTCATTACGTCTTTCATGCATCACCCATTTCCAACGGAAAGCGCGGTTTGTTTCGCGTTACAAACAACATTATTTTTAAAGGAGCACTTTACGTGCCCTGTTGATAGAGCGTTCCCACAATAATCTAGTATGATACTTTGTTTATCGATATGCATTAAGAGGGACAATAAAGCTCAAAGACTAACCAGTACAGTACTGCCATGGCTCAATTTGCCTGCTATTACCAAGCATGTAGCGCTAGTGAGTCCTTGCTGGATTGCTGTTTGTTCAAATGTGTGTCAAATCTTATAGGACTTAACTGCTAACGTCATCAGTCCCTAAGCTTAGACACTACTTAACCTAAATTATCCGAAGGACAAACACAAACACCCATGACCAAGGGAAGACTCGAACCTCCGTCGGGACCAGCCTGCTGTTTGTTCTCTATGTTTTTACCACCCTGTATATATATGTAACAAAATCCGGCTCTGGCGCACATCTCTGTATACGATTGAAGTGTCTCCAGGCCATCAAATAGAAAAGAAAACATTTGTGTGCTGAGCAAATTATCTGCTTCCGATGGGTTCTTTTTTCACAGGATTGCTGAGCAACGTCAATACGTAGTGGAACGTCCCCGTGCTAGGATGAATGCTAGGATCTGTCGCGGCACACCACCGATGACATCACCAAGGCAACTCTGGTCGAAACCATCCCACGCCTTAATGATGATGCTCAGCCAGATGTGTTGGGTATGTGATCTTTGTCGACTTCCAAACATGAATCGTTTCGATTGTGATTGGGTTCATGTACGGGGAACACGCAGTCCACTCTACTCTGCTGATCCGCGCATGTCGAAAGGAAATCTTTCATGAGAACAATACGAGGAGCACGCGAGCTATCATCCATCAAAATCAAAACGTCACGTGATGTTGGCTATTCAGTGCTATTACTATTTTCAGAATATCGTACCTGTATCATAGAGCAGTGAAATCGCACTCAACAGCCACCTGCCACGAGTGCCGTGGCCACATGTAATGCCCACCCAAGGACATCACTCCATCACCACCATGTGGCACCTGGACATACAGTGTTCGAGGCGTTCGGTGATACCAGTTTGTCTCCAGACATTCTATGTGTGACTATCAGTGTACAAACGGATCCAAGTTTTGTCCGTAAACAATACCTGACGCAAATACTGGGCCGTCCGTCCAGCATGGTTTCTAGTGTATTATTCACGGAATTTATGGTGTAGTGGTGTACGATACGGCGCCCACCACTGTCTCTGCGAGTGGAAATTCGCGTCGTGCTGTTGTCTCACAGCAGTCCGACGCGATACATGACCTCCTGTAGCCTCCATATAACGCCGAATTCAGTTCCGCAGCAGCCGACCCACGGTTCCTTTGAGTCAAATGTCGTAGATGCTGACAGTCACGTGCACCTGTCAAACGGGGATGACGTGTGAGTTGTAAGACCTCAACACTAACTGTCGACTGGGAGCGATTCTATGTCGCCACCACATCACTTTGACTCCGGTGAACAACTTCCCCGATTGACAAGCACTATCCGTGTAACGTGATGAAGCCCTGACCAATAGTCGCGATTTTCTTTCGTGACTTCGTGTATGTTTACTTTACTGTATCACATATGTGCCTAGGCGCTTCAGTCTGGAACCGTGCGACCGCTACGGTCGCAAGTTCGAATCCTGCTTCGGGCATGGATGTGTGTGATATCCTTAGGTAACTTAGGTTTAAGTAGTTCTAAGTTCAAGGGGACTGATGACCTTAGATGTTAAGCCCCATAGTGCTCAGAGCCATTTGAACCATTTTTGAATATTTATGTCTAATTCGCCCCTATTCTCCCTTACTTTCATATGAAATGATGCAGTCGTTTCGAGTGTGGCGTCCTACGAGTAGGTAGCGCTCAAGGCAGCTGTGTGATATTCATAAACTTCATGAGCGGTGACTTTTCGATCGGTATACGAACAGTCACTGTAGCAAAATACCTGCACCATATATCGGGGTGATGCTAAGCTTTTGTTTCTTTGTGTATAGTTTTTCTGTGAGAAAGTCCTCCCGACAAAGTCTTCTTTATTGGCTGCTGGTGATGATGAAGCACATGCCGTTAGTCGTGTGCACTGGTGATGTTCACTATTCTCTGGGATTCCCGTGGTAGAAATCAGATTCATTGCTCCCACAAATACGAAATCAGGTTGGGGCGTAGCGCCTTCGCATCGCTCCTGTCACTTGTTAGAACGATATCGTTATAGATATGAGTCATCGACAGATGTCACCAGCTGACATGACCCTTAATTACAGAGCTGCACGTAGTTGTACTAGTAGGTGGCAGAGGTCATTAGTTGACGGACAGTGCTAGCAGTCGTAGCCAAAACAACGATGTAAAGTTATGTTTGATTAATATTTAAATGTATTTGCATAATTATAATTGTTTTATATGTGTAGTAATTAGCAGTGTGAGTGTTGTATGAGTGAAGAAGAACAGAAGTAAATGAAAATTGTTTTGTTTATTCACGAAGTACCAGTTAAATTATAAAGTGGATTTACTATAATTAACTGGGCAGACAGGTTATGGTACTAATAAATCGTGAGTAGAACACAAATTAATCGATAATTTCGGAAGGAGTAATTTTATATTTGATACTTTTCTAAATTTATTTACTTAGCAATTGCCATAGAAAGAAATGTTTTACAATGATTGATCATTGAAGTAAAGTGCGGGTTAGCGCGGGATAATACTGCAACCTGATTTCCTTTTTGTGATATCAGCCAATCAGAAAAATGCAGGCTCGCGCCACTCTATGCTGGGAACAAAGCCTTTGGTGTTATCTAAGGCAGTCAGGGCTGAGGGTTCAAACTAGTAACATCTCATCGGAAGCAGCTCCGATGAAAGTACTGTAAAATCGCGGAAAAATGCTAATTACGAGTTCGTGAAGTAGTACAAAGTGTATTTAAGTGAACGGTATAGTGGAAGTCGTGTGAAATTTCGGACGGAATATCAAAATTATTGCTTTTGACTGTTAGTTAAAACAGCGTGGCGTGTTGTGCGATCTAAGACTGGAACAGGTATTACATGTAGAGCAGAGTGTACAACATCTGAACGAGCATTTTCATAACTAAACGATCCAGTGAATTCTATTAACTTCGGCAACGGGTGTAAATACCATAAACTGGCTACGTGTGTGATTGTGGTGTGCGTGGGAGCTTTACATTGTGTAGACACTTAGTACGGACTTGGCAGTATTAACTGTGATCTTTATCGTGAAAATACACCTGAAAATTTACATTGCCAAGTTAAAACTGTTATTTCAGTACTAGCCACATCCCGTTTACCGGAAAATTCTATGTATGTTGCAACCTGCAGTAGACAGTAGTGGTCTAGTATTTTGTACTAGAAAGCTAAAAGCTAGACAAATGAACATTGCTGGCCACTAGCAGGGCGGTAAAAAAAAACGTGCCGCGCCGCCAGGTTCCTAGTACCCTTAATTGCTGCATCATTGGATTTAATTCAGAAACTCCCAACACAATTGCAACCAAATATCAGCTGGCATTCGAAATTAACACGAATGATTTATTTTCGTTCTCGTCCATTTATATTAGTAATACGAAGTTTTTATCAGACGTGTAAGTGATCGTTTTCATAACGGCGTATTTTTAATTTTTTAACAAATATGACTGCTCTAATGGGATAAAAAACTCTAATCTTTCTGCATCTAGTGTATACTTGTCGAAGGGAACCAAGTTAAAAAAACAATGTTCAAAAATCAGCTGCTTTCCTTTCTGCCTCATTTAAGTACACTATTTAAAAGTTTGTGGTAAGATCGTATGGGACCAAACTGCTTAGGTCATCGGTCCCTAAGCTTACACACAACTTAATCTAACTGAAACTAACTTACGCTCTGGACAACACACACCCCCATGCAAGAGGGAGGACTCGAACCACCGACGGGGGGAGCCACTCGGACCGTGACAAGACGCCTGAGACCGCGCGGCTACTCTGCACGGCAAGTACACTATTGACAGTAAATTACTAAGACGGTGTGCAAACCCCCACTGTCAATTTATAAATCTTCCTGCTTTGCATCGTCGAGCTGATGCAGACAGGAAGTGGATTCAGGCTGAAACAGATACATCGTTAGTTCCTAAATTAGTAATCGAAATTTGAAGAATGGAACGCCCTTGAATTCGCCTCTTACTGACGTATGATAGTAGCAGCAGAAATTACCATGTAGGTAGTTTGCTTTGAGAAAGTGAAATTCTTGCCAGTGCAGTGTGATGGAATTCTCTAAACTCTTACCTGCATTTCGATTTTCTAATGTCGTCTACCGACGTTGCACTAGGTCGTCGTCTATGTTTCTGCTCGCCTCCATGTCATTTTTATTTGCGGTCGCAAGTACGTCCTCTACTCCAGTTTGTTCGCTGACCAATTTGTTTACCTTACAGCTCTTCTATGTAACTAGGCCAACCTAAGTTTCTGAATGGCTTTAGCTACTCTGTAAGCTCATTCTTGTCCTCAGTTGCCCTAAATCCAAAAAATTCGTTTACTAACTCCATGGCTTCATTAATAATTTAGACAAATTTCCTTCAGATATTTTGTTTATAAACTAACTGTCGTAATTTAATTTACTATGACACCTTCTCTCATACTGATTTTGCATATTCATTATATTCTTTGCTCATCTGTGGTCCATTAACACGTTCTACTACCCCGTTTTCGCAGTTTGTGGATGTAAAAGCTTGTTACGGGTAGGCTGAGAATAGTTTTGGTGAACTTAAAGGAAGAAACTTATGGTTCAGCATTCTGTCCATGACTCAGAGAGGCAAGGACGTGGAAGTTTTTTTCCTTCAGGGAACCGTCCAAAAATTTATCTTAATCGACTTACAAAAATCACAGAGGACGGAGATTTAAAACACGTTCCTACGACAATGCGAGCCCGTTCTGCTAACAAAGATGACGCCTCAGTTTGTTTGCTGTTGTGAAATCGCCTCCTTGGGTAGTTGCACCATTCACGAACGTATTCTTTAGTACACTAACTTACCTATAGCTTATTTCTCGAGATCTATTAGCACAGAATATGAAGATGCAACAAATGTTCTCCTGAAATCGAGGGGACGGCGGTTCTAGTGTCGGTCCAGTGATACTGGTGTAATTTAAACTCATCCATTCGTCGGATGTCATACTTTATCAGTAACTGTACTTCACACAATGAGACAGAGTGATTTGCGAGACAATGTTGTCATCAGTTTAGTACATTAAAATCGTCCTCTTATATCGTGGCTGAATGTGAACCATGTGTTTAATTGGTGATGGTTCAGAGGTCAAGGTGTTTTATTTTAATTTTTGAACGGTGCAGTTTTTTGTTAGTGTTTTTATTGTTTTAGTTACACTGTGACCCCACTCGTTTTATCTGTCCCATGCGTGTTTATATGCAATTGAGACTTTACCCGTATATGACAATTAGTGTCATAACCAAGTATAAAGATCGAGAGCAAACGTGAAGTCTAAGCAACTCATGGAATGTACATTTACCAGATTTAAGTTTGTGATGACTGGTCCCCAATCCTAAATAAGGACATGTGGTAATCGTAACTTATCTGCAGTTGACACTATTGCAATGCATTCGGACACCTACTAAAGTACGTTAATATGTGGTATGTAAGCCCTTCGCCTTTGATCACTCCACATCGCTCGTTTTCCAGCATCCGCTGTCCATTGGCGTCGCTCTTTACACTAGCTCAAACATCGCTTGGGATTGAATACAGGAATACGTGGCGTATGAGGGAGTCCTCAACCACTGTACCACATTCCTTTCAACTCCCTTCGCCGAGTCATTGTGCTAGCTAGACAACTGGTCGCACTTTGGAACTCATGAGTGATTCCTCCCGCTGATTTCACGCGATTTTATACAACCACTTTTCGCAATGATTGATAGGCCCTGTCCGTTACTGCCTGATTTTGTTTCAGCTTTGGTTATTTTTTTAACATTTCCACTTCACAGTCATATCACAAATAATAGACTTGGACGACCTTAAAAAGGTGGAAATGTCCCTGACGAATTTGCTACGCAGTAACATCCAGTGACTAGCCCTCGTTATAAATAACTGAGCTCTTCCGGCAGATCCGCTCTGTTGTTACCGCTCCTCTACTGACAACACTCTATTCCCCGACACTTGGCGGGTCTGCCTGTCGTGGCATCTGGCGCTCAATACCACATGATACGTTTGATCAGACGGTGCAAGTAATTTAGAACAGTGAGATTAAGTTACTAGAAAAAGAAATCCCAAGGAATTAAGTAATCGCCAGCCGATGTGGCCGTGCGGTTCTAGGGGCTACAGTCTGGAGCCGAGAGACCGCTACAGTCGCAGGTTAGAATCCTGCCTCGGGCATGGATGTGTGTGATGTCCTTAGGTTAGTTAGGTTTAATTAGTTCTAAGTTCTAGGGGACTGATGACCTCAGAAGTTAAGTCGCATAGTGCTCAGAGCCCGTTAAGTAATCTTTATCAGTGTGGAAGAAGTACGTAACTGTAGGTGCAACGTTATTATTAGGAATTATGTTCAATATCGTCGTCACAGTAACCTGTACTTCTAGTAATTATCCTAAGCACCGTTCATACGAAGCAAAATTGACACTAACTTCTTCCATCCAGAAGTAATAATGTGGAATTCTGATAAAGAACAAACAAAGCTGTTTCACTCCAGATCAGAGAACCAAGAAAGCATTCCTTTACGGTAATTTAATACACTACACAATGAGGTGACTGAAGTCAGGGTATACCACTTAAAACACTAATGGCCATTAAAATTGCTACACCTAGAACAAATCCACATCATAAACGGGTATTAATTGGACAAATATATTATACTAGAACTGACATGTGATTACATTTTCACGCAATTTGGGTGCATAGCTCCTGAGAAATCAGTACCCAGAACAACCACCTCTGGCCGTAATAACGGCCTTGATACGCCTGGGCATTGAGTCGAACAGAGCTTGGATGGCGTGTACAGGTACAGCTGCCCATGCAACTTCAACACGATACCACAGTTCATCAAGAGTAGTGACTGGCGTATTGTGACGAGCCAGTTGCTCGGCCACCATTGTCCAGACGTTTTCAGTTGTTGAGAGACCTGGAGAATGTGCTGGCCAGGGCAGCAGTCGAACATTTTCTGTATCCAGAAAGGCCCGTACACAACCTGCAACATGTAGTCGTGCATTATCCTGCTGAAATGTAGGGTTTCGCAGGGATCGAATGAAGGGTAGAGTCACGGCTCGTAACACATCTGAAATGTAACGTCCACTGTTCGAAGTGCCGTCAATGCGTACAAGAGGTGACTGAGACGTGTAACCAATGGCACCCCATACCATTATGCCGGGTGATACGCCAGTATGGCGATGACGAATACACGCTTACAACGTGTGTTCACCGCGATGTCGCGAAACACGGATGCGACCATCATGATGCTGTAAACAGACCCTGGATTCATCCCAAAAAATGACGTTTTGCGATTCGTGCACCCAGGTTCGACGTTGAGTACACCATCGCAGGCGCTCCTGTCTGTGATGCTGCGTCAAGCGTAACCGCAGCCATGGTCTCCGAGCTGATAGTCCATGCTGTTGCAAAGGTCGTCGAACTGTTCGTGCAGATGCTTGTTGTCTTGCAAATGTCCCCATCAGTTGACTCAGGGATCGAGACTTGGCTGCACGATCCGTTACAGCCATGCGGATAGGATGCCTCTCATCTCGACTACAAGGGATACGAGGCCGTTGGGAGCCAGCACGGCGTTCCGTGTTAACGTCCTGAACCCACCGATTCCACATTCTGCTAACATTCATTGGATCTCGACCAACTCGAGCAGCAATGTCGTGATACGATAAACTACTATCATGATAGGCTACAGTCCGAACTTTATCAAAGTCGGAAACGTGATGGTGCGCATTTCTCCTCCTTGCACGAGGCATCACAATAACGTTTCACCAGGCAACGGCGGTCAACTGCTGTTTGTGTATGAGAAATCGGTTGGAAACTTTCCTCATATCAGCACGTTGTAGTTGTCGCCACCGGCACTAACCTTGTGTGAATGCTCTGAAAAGCTAATCATTTGGATGTCACAGCATCTTCTTCCTGTCGGTTAAATTTCGCGTCTGTAGCACGTCATCTTCGTGGTGTAGCTATTTTAATGGCCAGTAGTGGATCCAGTCGCACTTGCTTTTTACCCGGCGTGTCGTGGACTCTCTTCGTTGGGTGTCCCCTGCGGAAATATGAGCCGTGCTGCCTCTATAGCTGCCCATAACGGCGAAACTGTCGTCGGTGCAGAATCTTGTGCGCAAACCGATCTTTAGATTATGTCCCATAAATGATCGAGGGTATTCATGTCGGGAGATCTGGCTGGCGAAATCGTTGGCTCGAATTGTCCAAATGTTCCTCAAACCCGTCACGAAAATTTGTGGTGCGGTGACATGGCACTTGCCATCCCTAAAAATTCCATCGTTGTGTGGGAACGTGAAGTCCATGAATGGCTGAAAATTGTCTCCAAGTATCAGAAATTAACCATTTCCAGTCAACGATCGGTTCAGGTGGGCCAGAGGTCAGCCCTAACTATTATGGAGCCACCACCAGCTTGCTCAGTGCCTTCTTGACAATTTGGGTCCATGGCTTCGTGGGACCTGCGCTGTACTCGAATCCCACCTTCAGCTCTTAGCAACTGAAATCTGGACTCATCTGATCAGGCCACACTTTTTCAGTCGTCTATGGTCCAACGGGTATGGTTACGAGGCCAGGAGGGGCGCTGCAACCGATGTAGTGCTATTAACACAGCCACTCTCGTCGGTCGTCGGCTGTACAGCCCATTGACGCCCAATTTGCCGTCCTGTCCTAACGGATACGTTCGTCGCACGTTGTCCCACATTGATTTCTGCGGTTATTTCACACAGTGTAGCTTGCCTCTTAGTACCTACAAATCTACGCAAACCCCACTGCTCCCGGGCGTCCAGTGAAGGCCGTCGGCCATTGCGTCGTCCGTGGTGAGAGGTAATGGCTGAAATTTGGTATTCTCGTCGTCAAGACTGTGCTGAGAATACTAAATTTCTCGGAATATTGAATTTTCTATAGTTTTCCGAAATGGAATGCTCCGTCTACGATTTCGCGTTTAAAGGCTGTTAACACTTTGCTGTCCGCACATCTTGTACAAATTTACTCGCTTGGCGCCGGCAGCGTATATTTGTATTACTTGGCTTCTCGACGGCCGCTTGTCACCTTTCCGTTGATGACAGGCTTCAAAGACATTGACTTTTGCACACTTTAATTTTTCTGGAAATCCTTTATTTTGCCATATCGTTCCCACTAACTAGAATTTTCTTTTCAAGTAACTTTTCTGCAACTTCTTCACTGTTATAATAATTACCCAAGTAGAGGTGATACCACTTTCCGGAAGAAGGTGTCAATAGTTCCATCATAGCTTTTACCAACGGCTGTCCTGCGCCGGAATATATCTTGAATGAGGAAATGTATCCCGTACTCTAATCACACAGCATCCGAATAAGTATCCCACATTTCGTAATTCTCGACGGATTGTAAACTTTAAAATTTAATCGTCCACGCCATGCTATCATTCCTTCATCAATCTAGATGTTTTGACTTGGATTAAACGTGCCTTTATAATTTTGGAAAAATAATCAATTACGAATGCCACTTTGGAAAGCCGGTCGACATTATCGGGTTTATTGATGTTGTCGGAAAAATTTAAAAATGATAATATTTGTCTGAATCGGTTGCGGGACATCGTTTTGCGAAATATCGCTGTGTCTGTCAACGGATTCGTTGACCAATAATCATTAATCTTTGCCTTTTTTACAGTTCCCATAAGGATAGCAAGCCCAAACCATTGTCTAAGTTCGGGTCCCGTAACGTCGACAAATTTCGCATTTTATCCCGTTTCCTTCTATTGCAATTTTTACCGTAGAATTTGTTCGTTTCGTTGCTAATATATTCAAATAGATCATTGCCAGTATATAATTCTACGATATTATCGACGCTCTGTGTTTCTTTGGGAAATATGTTTGGACCTGGACATCCTTCAAATTTATTATTGTTCCTCGGTAAATCAAAGTCTGACCACTGTGCACTGTCTCCTTCGTCCGATTCATTGGTATCACTTGGCAACCGTAGAGTTCGCCGAATTCTTCTTCCACGTATTTATATATCTTCCGACGATTCTGCATCACTTTCATTTCTTTTTATATCAATTGTCTTCTTCCCAATAGGCCAAGTCGTCCAAAACGTCAGACAAGATGTCCGCGCATTCATCGTAAATAATCGTATCGTTTCTTTCGTCTGCCATAGTGAAAGAGCACTAGTACTTATAAGAACAAAAACTTGTTGACGTGTGTAACTTATTGTTACGTAAACAAAACACCAACAGAACGCAAAAGATACTAAAGTGCTGTCGTCATCCACTGCGCGATACTACGCTCGCGGCACTACTGTGGTGTCGCCGGCTACTGAGCGATACTATGCACACACCAGTCTGGTGTCGCCGGCTACTGAGCGATACTATGCACACGCCACCACCGTGGTGCCACCCACCGTTGACCCCTATTTCCCGCACGATACCACTGTGGTGTCGCCGGACGGCAGAGTGTTAATTCCCTAGTGCGGCCATAAACATTTCGAAAACCTTTTCACGTGAATCAGGTGAGTGCAAATGACACTTCCGCCAATATCCTTCCATTTTATGCCTTGTGTAAAAGAGAGTAATGCCATCTGTATATGTGCATATCGCTGTCGCATGGCTTTTGTCACCGCAGCGTGGTAGTAAGTGGCAGTATTAGTTTTGTGTTGATGGAGTACTTGATCAGTAAATTAATTAAAGTGCACAGCACTAGTTATCAATGTAACCAAAAATTACCCAAATAGTTTCAAGGCATCAGAAGCATTAAACTGAAACATAATCAGTTGAAATAAGGACCATAGAAAGGAATGTCAGAGATGAAATATGTCTCAGAGTAAGAAATGATTTGCACTAGTCCAGTTTGCTAGTGTAGTATCGCAAATTACAATTTAATGACTCTGTCCTTTTACAAAAGTATGGGAATTCACTTTATATTTTTAATCATACTTAAAAATGTCGTAACCTACTGTAGTATTACATATACATCTACATCTACATTTACACTCCGCAAGCCACCCAACGGTGTGTGGCGGAGGGCACTTTACGTGCCACTGTCATTACCTCCCTTTCCTGTTCCAGTCGCGTATGGTTCGCGGGAAGAACGACTACCGGAAAGCCTCCGTGGTCGCTCGAATATCTCTAATTTTACATTCGTGATCTCCTCGGAAGGTACAAGTAGGGGGAAGCAATATATTCGATACCTCATCTAGAAACGCACCCTCTCGAAACCTGGACAGCAAGCTACACGCGATGTGGAGCACCTCTCTTGCAGAGTCTGCCACTTGAGTTCGCTACACATCTCCGTAACGCTATCGCGCTTACCAAATAACCTTGTGACTAAACGCGCCGCTCTTCTTTGGATCTTCTCTATCTCCTCCGTGAAACCGATCTGGTACGGATCCCACACTGATGAGCAATACTCAAGTATAGGTCGAACGAGTGTTTTGTAAGCCACCTCCTTTGTTGACGGACTACATTTTCTAAGGACTCTCCCAATGAATCTCAACCTGATACCCGCCTTACCAACAATCAATTTTATATGATCATTCCACTTCAAATCGTTCCGTACGCATACTCCCAGATATTTTACAGAAGTAACTACTACAAGAGTTTGTTCTGCTATCATATAATCATACAATAAAGGATCCTTCTATCTATGTATTCGCAATACAATATATTTGTCTATGTTAAGGGGTCAGTTGCCACTCCCTGCACCAAGAGCCTATCCGCTGCAGATCTTCCTGCATTTCGCTGCAATTTTCTAATACTGCAACTTCTCTGTATACAACAGCATCATCCGCGAAGAGCCGCATGGAACTTCCGACACTATCTACTAGGTTATTTATATATATTGTGAAAAGCACTGGCCCCATAACTCTCCCCTGTGGCATGCCAGAGGTTACTTTAACGTCTGTAGACGTCTCTCCATTCAGAACAACATGCTGTTTGAAAATTGTTCAATACAGCCACACAGCTAGTCTGACATTCCGTAGGCTCTTACTTTGTTTATCAGGCGACAGTGCGGAACTGTATCGAACGCCTTCCGGAAGTCAAGGAAAATGGCATCTACCTGGGAGCCTGTATCTAATATTTTCTCGGTCTCATGAACATATAAAGCGAGCTGGGTCTCAAACGATTGCTGTTTCCGGAATCCATGTTGATTCCTACATAGTAGACTCTGGGTTTCCAGAAATGACACGATACGCGAGCAAAAAACATGTTCTAAAATTCTACAACAGATCGGTGTCAGAGATATAGGCCTAAAGTTTTGCGCATCTGCTCGACGACCCTTCTTGAAAACTGGAACAACTTGTGCTGTCGGTTTCTAAAAGCTGCCGGTAGTTACAAATTTTGCGTCTCTACAAAAACAGAATTTTCTGCAGGATTGACTGGCGTGCATTCAGATACACCCGAGATCTCTCTGGCTCGCAATCAGCCGGGTTGGTGGAAGAGGCTATCAGTTCAGTGACACAGTAGCCTGCTAATGTCACCTGACCACATTTTAATGCATGACTTCATTTGACACTATGCTTCTTCTGGCGATACTTCTGTTTGCAAGGGAAAAGTTTATTTAGCCCTTAGATAAGTAACCACCTACTACGGTAAAACACTATGCGTTTCTCACGTCGTGTGTCCTCTAGTGAAATTAGTATACACCAACTTCACGTCTCATTCAAACTATTTTGGGGTCCACACCAGACCCGAGGAACCACCATTTCCAACGCATTACGCAAGAACTCGCGCTATCAGTGCGTAGTTATCATGCCGATGAAGCCAGGTGAGCATCTCCACGTGGAAATTCTTACGTTCATGTTATCACTTACGTCACCCTACCAGTAACAGGCTCCACCTGTGAGTCTGGTCTTCGTCACGGCCCTTCTTAACAAAGGAGAGACATGACTCTTGTTTCCACCCCTGAATTTTGCTGATTTGCAATGTTACGAACTGAATGGGATCGTAAATATTGATCCGATTCTGATACGAATTACGGCTATAAAATTAACTTTTTCAGCTTGTATTGTAATTGTGTAAATAAATAAAGGCACAGTCAGTTTAATATCGGATAATGTGAGAGCATCGGAAACTGGGATGTGGGAGGAGACTGGCTGAAAGTGGCTCACCGGGCTTGGCAAGGGTCAGAAGCTGTCACAATACTCTTTCGTTCAAAGAAAGGGCTGAACCACGACAAAATTCTTGCGATGAGCTAACGCCCAGACCCCCTCGGTGCCACAGGCCATGGTCTATGCTGCCTTGCTACCTAAAAAACTGCTTTCCGCCGCTCTGCGTTTGAATTGTGTTATGTCCTGTTTATTACATACATCAAATACATTATTCATTACTTACACCGTAGGTACAGAGAGTCTGTCTCCCACATATCTTATGTGTAGATTAATTATTTTTTTAAAGCCGCAGGAATTATAGAAATAATATTTAAAGCTAAATTGGAGCAGAGGGAGGCACCGGTTCTCGATTGGCCGGTAGAAACACTCGTTTTGCGAGCCATACTGGAGACGACGCCGCTCGAAAAACGACAGTTGTTGCTGGGCCCTCATGAGTGGTACGAGGTTTGAGTAGTGATGCACAACACTGGTGAGATGTTGCCTATCAGTTGCCTTGATTGGGTTGTGTTGGGTCTCCCTCTCCAGGATGAGTTCAAGTCTTAACAATCTTAGCGTAAATAATTAGTGCAGGATACAACTTAAGTTTCCTAAAGGGTAATGAATACGGTACTGCAAATCGGACGTGACTGTTGTAATAAAATCCAATCTTAGATGGACTTAGCTTTGTTTATTCCTGGTTGTTAACCGTGGCGACCTTGGTATTTTATTAACTCCAGCTGATGTTGTTGCACTTGCTGTATCCAGGGTGTTTGGTGCACCCACTGTGCTACATGGCACAGAGGTGTCGGTATTTGGAAGAGTCATGCTGGGGCTTTACAAAGTCGATGTTACTCCTCTGACTTCCGCAGGAGACGGAATCTGCATGCTTTAGCACAGTTCTGTAACAGCATCACACGCACCGTAATGCTATGCGCTACATCCACTATACAATCACAAGGCGCAAAAATGGCTCAAATGGCTCTGAGCACTACGGGACTCAACTGCTGAGGTCATTAGTCCCCTAGAACTTACAACTAGTTAAACCTACCTAACCTAAGGACATCACAAACATCCATGCCCGAGGCAGGATTCGAACCTGCGACCGTAGCGGTCTTGCGGTTCCAGACTGCTGCGCCTTTAACCGCACGGCCACTTCGGCCGGCTCACAAGGCGCATGTTATCAAACACAAGGAACAATAATTCGTTTTTAAATTGCCTTAAGTTATTACAAAAAATTGTACTCGTTGATGTGTGCGGGCAAGGAAATGAAATAACATTCCCGCATCTCTACATTGGCTTCGATGATGTGCTTTCTCTGATTTTCACTTACGTTTGCTCTATCTGCTACTCGTTTACACAGTGATACACAATGACGTACCAGTTGTACAAGTTCTTTTCAGCTATTGTGCATCTGTCAGTTCTCTCATGAAAAGGTTGTCCACTACGGCTCTGTTCGGTTCAAGCACTACCACCGTCTCGTTCTCTCGAATATTAACTTCTTTATATCCCTGGCCATTTATCCTTACATACGTGTTTTCTATGCGTGTATACTCTGTCTCTTACACATTAATTATACACTGATTTGCCACAATTTTATGACCACCTACCTAATAGCCGGCATGTCGCCTGTGGCACGGAGAACAGCGGTGACGCGTCGTGGGATGGAAGCAGTGACTTCTTGGTGGGTCTGTACACACATGTCACATAATTGCCGTAGATTCCGGGGAAGGGAGCGATGAGCTCTGACGCCATGTTCAATCACATTCGAGATGAGTTCGACCAGGTTCAGATCTGGCTATCTGCGGGGTCAACACATCAACTGGAACTAGCCACTACGTTCCACGTTCCACTCCACAACAGTCCTGATCTTGTGCCAAGCCGCATTATCTTATTGAAAATCCCACTGTCATCAGGAAACATGATCGTCATGGAGGGGTGTACGTGGTCTTCAATCAGTGTGTGATACTCACTGGCCGTCATAGTGCCTTGGACTAGCTTCACTGAGCTCGTGGATGCCCATGTGGATGTTCCACAGAGCGTAATGGAGCCACCGCTTGTTTGTCTCCGTCCCGCAGTACAGGTGTCAGGGAGCTGTTGCCCTGGAAGACGACGGATTCGCGTCCCCCCATCGGCATGATAAAGAAGATATCAGAATTCATCAGACCATGCAACGCCCTGCCAGTGCGGCAACATCCAGTCCTGATGGTCACGTGATTATTTCGATCGTAGTTGCTGATGTCACGGTGTTAACACTGGCCGATGCATGGGTCGTCGGCTGCGGAGGCTTATCGTTAGGAATGGTCCGACATCTGTAATGAGGCCAACTCCACGGCGTCTGGATGTGGTTTAACCTTGGTTTCGCCACGTCCTGAAGATACTCATCACAGCACTCGTTGAACGCCCGACAAGTCGTGCAGTTTCCTAAATTCTCGTGCCGAGCCTCTGAACCATCACAATCTATCCTCGGGCAATCTCAGATGGATCGCGCGCCTTCCACATTCTACACACGGACACAACGATCAACAGTTACTACAGGCACCTTGCGTTTGTCTGCCTAGCGGTCTTTCCTCGCCTGATGCTGCTATCGCTTGGACCGGTATATATCCAAATTAGGTCCGTGGCTATAATGCCCTGGCTGATTAGTGTACAATTCAAAGGTTAATCTATCCAACTTAAACGTCGTACCATTGGAAATATCACATTCAGAATGAGGTTCCTGAAAGTGAATAGTTTAAGACTATGGAACGTCCTACATAAATACTTCAAAACGTAGCACCCGTATCACTACATAATAGAAGTCATACAGTTGTTTTAAGTGCAGCGGATGTTTAGCGCTGTATGTATTTGTGTCACAACATGAGTTGGGTGTCGACAACCAGATGATGAGAGCAATGTTTCTCTAAACGCGCTGTTGCATTACACGGAGTACAGTTGACGTTATTGAATAGTATCACTTATTCCTGATTCAGGTTTAGATTTTCCATGGTTTCCCTAAATCGCTTAATGTACATGCCGCGTGGAATCCTTTTAAAGGAAATGGCTACTTTGCTTCACTATTCTTCTACACGAGCTCGTGCCCCATCTCAACTTACGTCGTTGCTGACGAGTCGCTAAGCCCTAATCTGCTTTCTTTCATTTCTGAAAATCTACGGGTCTTAGACTACATGATAGTTCGTAGCCATGCTCACTACTATGACGTCTTTCTCTACTTAAAAATAGTCTGTTGTCTTGCCAGCTCACATTTCTGTCCGATTAAAATCCTTTGTTTCGGCTGTTGGCGATCATTTCAGAGTACGTTTCAAAAAAAAAAAAAAAATGGCTCTGAGCACTATGGGACTCAACTGCTGAGGTCATTAGTCCCCTAGAACTTAGAACTAGTTTAACCTAACTAACCTAAGGACATCACAAACATCCATGCCCGAGGCAGGATTCAAACCTGCGACCGTAGCGCTCTTGCGGTTCGAGTCTGCAGCGCCTTTAACCGCACGGCCATTTCAGTACGTTTCACATACTGTGGAGAAACAGCTGACAGATATAAAAGTTTTTACATATAGTCCCATACTGGCGTAGCTACCTTACAGCGTACGGTGGAAGATACTTCTTGTGCCATAATCATGCCCACACTTCTTTTTTAATTTGCAAATTGTTACGAATGGAAGAACGACTGTTCTCAAGGCTTCATGCCATTGTGAACAGGAAGTCATGGTAAGGCACTGGCCGTAACACGTTAGAAATGTGCGACGACGTCGAGTGGAGCTGTTACAGTTGTTTCTTCGTGGTGGCCACACTACGATACGCCCATCGCTATGCTGTATGGAAGACCGAGAACTGTCTGGAAAGACAACGTCGTACCATTTTGAGTACAATGCAGTCACTGGGCGTACCTATCTTGGCAATTATCTCCCTGCTGCGTTCAGAAAATCTACCAAAATGATCTCTGTGCTTACTATCCATGGTGTTCCAGATGTCGTCACACCACTCGCCTAGATACTTGTAATACAGCAAACATGCTCACTTATAGATATCTCTTCCACTACCAATTCCATTTTCACACAGCAGTCATGGGTTACCAACCAGTCTCAACAGCAGTATAGCGGAACAGTGACCCAAAGCTTCGATAGACTTCGACCTCACCAGTGTCTAACTCCAAACACAAATGTGATCTAGTGCATACAGTATTTATGAAATTATGCAAGAAAAAAAGGGCGGGATATTGGTTCCTAGATCTATCACGTGAATCTAAAACAATACCATGTGTGCTGCTTCTTAAGAGCCTGGCAAATTGTGGCATCAGAGCAATAAACAATAACTTTGCAATGTTGCCCAATTTATTAAAGCTGGCTGATACGCAACCCTCCCTGTCTGGAACGCCCCAGTCCTCCTCAACCCCTGTCCCTGGTATGGATGTGGCAATGTCGCACTGACAAGACCAGATAACATCTTAGATTTTCCCCTGCCCCCACCTCCTTCCGCCACCGTCTCCCCTCTCCCTCTGCCAATTGACGGGAAAAATGGCTCACTCTGTCCAGAGCTGTCGGTGTGCAGAGACATAGAGTAGCTTATTTTCTTTATTTTGGGTGTTATCCTGTTTTCTCCCCGGTGTGCAGAGCCAGACTGACGTAATTTTCACCACCGCTACCAGAGTGCACCGAAGAATGTGTTGTCATTTGTTTCCCCCTTCCCTTCCCTCCTTGCTGATTATGTGCCAATTGACGAATTAATTAAATTGGTCAACAAATTGTCCTGTAACCTCCAGGAAATCCCCAGCCTCCTTCGTACCTCTACTGGTAGGAAATTCAAAAGTCGGTCAGAAATTCAAAAATGGGCGGGAAATGAAAATTTTCGTGGTAAATTCGAATTTAGATATTAAATTCAAATGCTAATTACATTGAATTACAGAGGACATAATAATAATAATAACTACTATTATTATTCCTTTTCTTTCTCAGACGTTATGTCTGGTTAAAAATGGAAAGTGACGCGGACCTTTATCAAGCGTGATTTCCTTTTAACTGTACGGTATGTGTTACATTGCATTTAAGAACTTTCGGGTAATTGAACATGTATCAATAATTACAGATTTCTGTAGTTGTATATATACGTTTGGATGTAGCTGTATTGCGTTGATGTACTGGTGGATACTGTGTGGTATGACTCCTGTAGTTGACACTATAATTGGTATAATGTCAACTTTATCCTGATGCCGCATGTCCTTGGCTTCCTCAGCCAGTTGGGTGTAGTTTTCAATTTTTTCTCCTGTTTTCTTCTGTGTATATGTCGTATTGGGTATGGATATTTCGATTAGTTGTGTTGATTTCTTCTTTTTAATGGTGAGTATGATGTCAGGTTTGTTATGTGGTGTTGTTTTATCTGTTATAATGGTTCTGTTCCGGTATAATTTGTATTCATCATTCTCCAGTACATTTTGTGGTGTATACTTGTATGTAGGAACGTGTTGTTTTACAAGTTTATGTTGTAAGGCAAGCTGCTGATGTATTATTTTTGTTACATTGTCATGTCTTCTGGGGTATTCTGTATTTGCTAGTATTGCACATCCACTTTTGATGTGATCTACTGTTTCTATTTGTTGTATGCAAAGTCTGCATTTATCTGTTGTGGTATTGGGATCTTTAACAATACGCTTGCTGTAATATCTGGTGTTTATTGTTTGATCCTGTATTGCAATCATGAACCCTTCCGTCTCACTGTATATATTGCCTTTTCTTAGCCATGTGTTGGATGCGTCTTGATCGATCTGTGGCTGTGTTAGATGATACAGGTGCTTGCCGTGGAGTGTTTTCTTTTTCCAATTTACTTTCTTCGTGTCTGTTGATGTTATGTGATCTAAAGGGTTGTAGAAGTGGCTATGAAATTGCAATGGTGTAGCTGATGTATTTATATGAATCATTGCTTTGTGTATTTTGCTAGTTTCTGTTCGTTCTATAACAAATTTTCTTAAATTGTCCACCTGTTCATAATGTAGATTTTTTATGTCGATAAATCCCTTTCCTCCGTGCTTCCTGCTTAACGTGAATTTTTCTGTTGCTGAATGTATGTGATGTATTCTATATTTGTGGCATTGTGATCGTGTAAGTGTATTGACTGCTTCTAGGTCTGTGTTACTCCATTTCACTACTCCAAATGAGTAGGTCAGTATTGGTATAGCGTAAGTATTTATAGCTTTTGTCTTATTCCTTGCTGTCAATTCTGTTTTCAGTATTTTTGTTAGTCTTTGTCTATATTCTTCTTTCAGTTCTTCTTTAATATTTGTATTATCTATTCCTATTTCTTGTCTGTATCCTAGACATTTATACGTATCTGTTTATTCCATCGCTTCTATGCAGTCACTATGGTTATCCAATATGTAATCTTCTTGTTTAGTCTATTTTCCCTCGACTACGTTATTTTTCTTACATTTGTCTGTTCCAAAAGCCATATTTATATCATTAGAGTATACTTCTGTTATCTTTAGTAATTGGTTGAGTTGTTTATTTGTTGCTGCCAGTAGTTTTAGATCATCCATGTATAGGAAATGTGTGATTTTGTGTGGATATGTTCCAGTAATATTATATCCTTATTTTGTATTATTTAACATGTTGGATAGTGAGTTCAGAGCAAGGCAGAACCAGAAAGGACATAATGACTCTCCTTGGTATATTCCACGCTTAATCTGTATTGGCTGTGATGTGATATTATTTGAATTTGTTTGGATATTAAGTGTGGTTTTCCAATTTTTCAATACTATGTTTAGGAATTGTATTAATTTAGGATCTACTTTGTATATTTCCAATATCTGTAGTAACCATGAGTGGGGTACACTATCAAAAGCTTTTTGGTAATCAATGTATGCATAGTGCAGCGACCTTTGTTTAGCTTTAGCTTGATATGTCACCTCTGTATCTATTATCAGTTGCTCTTTACATCCTCGTGCTTCTTTGCAGCTGCCTTTTTGTTCTTCATTTATAATTATGTTCTGTGTTGTATGTGTCATTAATTTCTGTGTAATGACGAAGTTATTATTTTGTATATTGTTGGTAGGCATGTTATGGGGCGATATTTTGCTGGGTTTGCTGTGTCTGCAGGTTTCAAATAAGTTATTCCTTGTGTAAGTGTATCTGGGACTGTGTATGGGTCTTCAATGTAATTGTTAAATAATTTAGTTAGATGTGAATATATTGAGTTGAACTTCTTGAGCCAGAAATTTGCTATTTTATCATTTCCAGGGGCTTTCCAATTGTGTGTAGAATTAATTGCTCAGGTGACTTCATGTTGCAAAATTATCACTTCAGGTATTTGTGAAATCATCTTGTATGAGTCTGTTTCTGCTTGTATCCACCGTGCGTGTCTGTTATGTTGTACCAGGTTTGACCATATGTTGCTCCACAAGTGTTCCATGTCTGTTATGTTTGGTGGAGTGTCTATTTTAATGTGTGTGTTATCTATTGTCTGGTAAAATTTCTTTTGGTTTGTGTTGAATGTTTGGATTTGTTTCCTTCTATTTTCACTTTTTTTGTATCTTCAAAGTCGTTTAGCCAATGCTTGTAATTACTGCTTCTTTTCATCTAATTGCTCTAGCGCTTCTTGTTGTGAGATTTTACCTAACCTTTTTCGTTTTTTGTCTGATATTTCAGTTCTTATAAATTGTGTTAGCTCTCTGATGTCTTTTGTCAGTTTTTCTATTCTGTTGTGTAGCCTGTGTTGCCATGCTGGTTTTGTGGGTTTCTTCTGTGTGTTGATTGGCTCTAATCTCTGCCTAGTGTGTACATTTTGTGTAGTGTGTGCTCCTACATAAACCAGTAATTGTAACTCTTCGGTAGTTGTATTTCCATTTATTTTGCTGTGTATGATTGTGTTGATAGTTGTTATTGTGGTTTCGACTTTGGGTTATTTGGTGGTCTATGCAAGAATGGTCTAATGTCTGTATCTGTGTCTTTGTATTCTATATATGTCAACTGAAATTTTTCTTCTATATCTACAACGTGTGTCACTTCCTGTTCTATTTGTGCTTGTTCTTGTGGCTGGCTTAAGATTTCGTTTTCCTCTGATTGTTTAATTGATGCGTGTTGTTCTTTGTTTGTTTGCTCTGGGATGTTTGAGTCTATTACTGTATTTTCTTCTTCTTCTGATTGCACATTATTTTGTTCCAGTATTTGTTGTACTTGTTGTTTGATGTTTTCTAATTCTGACTGGGGTATCCTGTTATTTTTGATTATTACACAGATCTGATTCTGTTAAAAATTTTAGTTGTGGGTATCTGGTAATAAATGTTGTGTATATTTGTGATCTGTATCCAGTTGTGTTGGTTCCTAAGTTTGTTGCTTCATAATAACAGAACATGAGGTGTTGGTTAACTTCATCTGACCATCTCAACCTCTGTCTTTGTTTTCCTTTTAGAGTGGTTGCAGGAAGCATATCTTGCAAAACACCTCTATTTGGATTTAAATCATTTGCCGTGTGGCTAGCAGTGTCGTTACCATTGTGGACGGGCATAGGGTTCAAGTGTCGTCCCCGACCATGACAGCGCTTGTCCCAGGCTTCATTAGTTCTGTCCTGAACCAACTAATCACACTAAAAGGGGGGTTAGCCCTATTAGTGGTTTGTTCTTTTCGTCGCCTTTTACGGCTAGCAGAACATACTGGAGGCCTATTCTTATCCCAGGCCTCCATGGGATTATTATTATTATTATTATATTCTTTATTTATAAAAAATTCTATTTGCACATCGCTGGTGTGGAAGGATGTAGAGATCGTCTTTAATTTCACCATCTTTAGAATCTGAGGTGACCTACCCAAAATACTGGTGCAGTCTAACTCTACTTGTCCTATTGGCAGGAAACTCAAAAATTGCTGGTAAATTCAAATATCACTGAGAAAATTCAATTTTCTTCCTCTGGCTGGGGAGCTTGGGAGTTGGGGAGGCTCAGTTGCCATTGATTGTCCAGTAGACAATACCGATACCGAGTCTCTTAAGTAACTGCTCGATACAGCAGTGGAGAGTTGCTGCAACCAATCAAGCCAATGGCCTTATATGTGAAGAATGGATAATGATAGTAGGACAGCAAATTATCACTGAAGTGCGGGGCAGCAGCCTCCTGCCGATCTAAAAGTGAATAGCTGTTGGGAGACACAAAAGAATGGGTAAAAATATAGATCAGTCATGCTAGTTTTTTTTCCTTTATTGTTATTTCCTCCCTCCCCCACACCCCTCACACCATGTTGGCAGTGGGGTGGACTGACAGCAGTACAATTAACCCGCTCTTCAGCCAGTGGAACTTAACATTAACTTAGAGGCTAAAATAAATAAAAAACAAGAAGAACGTGTACTATGAATTTAAAATAATTAGAAAAGACTATGTGAATGAGAGAAATACATAAAATATAATTATGTATTCATGAATTGGTTAAAAACAGTGAAAAATATGTGGGCAGACACCACAGTTTAAAACACTTGAGAAACACTTGAAGAACACTAAACACTTGAAAAACACTGAGCACAACAGAAAATATACTAACCATTGAAATTGGAGCGCTGTGTGCTTTCACTAAAACTGGAAAAGGACCTTCCAGGGGACAGTATATTGTAGATAAAAAAGGATAGGTATGAAGGTATGAAGGGAGATAGCGGAGTGGACCTAATGAGGACAGAGAAATGGTAATAGGTGATGACAAGACAGGTGTGACTGTGGAGGACAAGGAGAGAGGGGCAACTGGTAATGGGACCTATATATTGGAGAGTAAACGGGAGTGGGGGCGACAGGGAACAGGAAAAAGGATGAAGTGTGGTAGGGGAATGTGTAGAAGGGTGTATCCATGTGCAGATGAATAGGTTAGGATGGATTCAGAGTTGGGAGGACTGGTATATGTTGGGGCAGAGTTTGTGATCTGTGAGAGGGAGATGGTTGAAATATCTTTGGGAAAGGATATGGGGTGTGTACAGGGATGTGTAGGCAGAAGTGCACCAGCACACAAGAATTAGTAAGGAGAGGCGACACAACAGGATTTTTAGTGTCGAGTTTATGGATGGTGTAAGTTATTTGGAGGTGTTCAGTGTGAGTGAGGAGAAGTGGGAACCTGATGAAATAGTAAAGGATCCTTGTAGGGGAAGGTAAGTGGATGCAGAAAGTGAGGTGGAGAGCATGGCGCTCCAGAATGTGGAGGGACTTAATGGACTTTGGAAGTAGTTTTAGTAGTCTTAGTCTGTTGTGAGCTTCCTGTTGTATGGTTAGTAGGTGAGGTTTCCACATTAATTGTAGGTCCAAGGTTAGTCCAAGATATCTGAGTGTGTTTTAACTGGATGGGACTGTTGTTGTTGTTGTTGTTGTGGTCTTCAGTCCTGAGACTGTTTTGATGCAGCTCTCCATGCTACTCTATCCTGTGCAAGCTTTTTCATCTCCCAGTACCTAGTGCAACCTACATCCTTCTGAATCTGCTTAGTGTATTCATCTCTTTGTCTCCCTCTACGATTTGTACCCTCCACGCTGCCCTCCAATACTTAATTGGTGATCCCTTGATGCCTCAGAACATGTCCTACCAACCGATCCCTTCTTCTGGTCAAGTTGTGCCACAAACTTCTCTTCTCCCCAATCCTATTCAATACTTCCTCATTAGTTATGTGATCTACCCATCTAATCTTCAGCATTCATCTGTAGCACCACATTTCGAAAGCTTCTATTCTCTTCTTGTCCAAACTATTTATCGTCCATGTTTCACTTCCATACATGGCTACACTCCATACGAATACTTTCAGAAATGACTTCCTGACATTTAAATCAATACTGGATGTTAACAAATTTCTCTTCTTCAGAAACGCTTTCCTTGCCATTGCCAGCCTACATTTTATATCCTCTCTACTTAGACCATCATCAGTTATTTTACTCCCCAAATAGCAAAACTCCTTTACTACTTTAAGTGCCTCATTTCCTAATCTAATTCCCTCAGCATCACCCGACTACATTCCATTATCCTTGTTTTGCTTTTGTTGATGTTCATCTTATATCCTCCTTTCAAGACACTGCCCATTCCATTCAACTGCTCTTCCAAGTCCTTTCCTGTCTCTGACAGAACTACAATGTCATCGGCGAACCTCAAAGTTTTTATTTCTTCTCCATGAATTTTAATACCTACTCCGAATTTTTCTTTTGTTTCCTTTACTGCTTGCTCAATATACAGATTGAACAACATCGGGGAGAGGCTACAACCCTGTCTTACTCCCTTCCCAACCACTGCTTCCCTTTCATGTCCCTCGACTCTTATAACTGCCATCTGGTTTCTGTACAAATCGTAAATAGCCTTTCGCTCCCTGTATTTTACCCCTGCCACCTTTAGAATTTGAAAGAGAGTATTCCAGTCAACATTGTCAAAAGCTTTCTCTAAGTCTACAAATGCTAGAAACGTAGGTTTGCCTTTCCTTACTCTTTCTTCTAAGATAAGTCGTAAGGTCAGTATTGCCTCACGTGTTCCAGTGTTTCTACGGAATCCAAACTAATCTTCCCTGAGGTTGGCTTCTACTAGTTTTTCCATTTGTCTGTAAAGAATTCGTGTTAGTATTTTGCAGCTGTGACTTATTAAACAGATAGTTCGGTAATTTTCACATCTGTCAACACCTGCTTTCTTTGGGATTGGAATTATTATATTCTTCTTGAAGTCTGAGGGTATTTCGCCTGTTTCATACATCTTGCTCACCAGATGGTAGAGTTTTGTCAGGACTGGCTCTCCCAAGGCCGTCAGTGGTTCCAATGGAATGTTGTCTACTTCGGGGGCCTTGTTTCGACTCAGGTCTTTCAGTGCTCTGTCAAACTCTTCACGCAGTATCATATCTCCCACTTCATCTTGATCTACATACTCTTCCATTTCCATAATATTGTCCTCAAGTACATCGCCCTTGTAGAGACCCTCTATACACTCCTTCCACCTTTCTGCTTTCCCTTCTTTGCTTAGAACTAGGTTTCCATCTGAGCTCTTGATATTCATACAAGTCGTTCTCTTATCTCCAAAGGTCTCTTTAATTTTCCTGTAGGCAGTATCTATCTTACCCCTAGTGAGATAGGCCTCTACATCCTTACATTTGTCCTCTAGCCATCCCTGCTTAGCTATTTTGCACTTCCTGTCGATCTCATTTTTGAGACGTTTGTATTCCTTTTTGCCTGCTTCATTTACTGCATTTTTATATTTTCTCCTTTCATCAATTAAATTCAATATTTCTTCTGTTACCCAAGGAGTTCTACTAGCCCTCGTCTTTTTACCTACTTGATCCTCTGCTGCCTTCGCTACTTCGTCCCTCAAAGCTACCCATTCTTCTTCTACTGTATTTCTTTCCCCCATTCCTGTCATTTGTTCCCTTATGCTCTCCCTGAAACTCTGTACAACCTCTGGTTCTTTCAGTTTATCCAGGTCCTATCTCCTTAAGTTCCCACCTTTTTGCAGTTTCTTCAGTTTTAATCTACAGGTCATAACCAATAGATTGCGGTCAGAGTCCACATCTGCCCCTGGAAATGTCTTACAATTTAAAACCTGGTTCCTAAATCTCTGTCTTACCATTATATAATCTATCTGATATCTTTTAGTATCTCCAGGGTTCTTCCATGTATACAACCTTCTTTCATGATTCTTAAACCAAGTGTTAGTTATGATTATGTTGTGCTCTGTGCAAAATTCTACCAGGTGGCTTCCTCTTTCATTTCTTAGCCCCAATCCATATTCACCTACTATGTTTCCTTCTCTCCCTTTTCCTACACTCGAATTCCAGTCACCTATGACTATTAAATTTTCGTCTCCCTTCACAATGTGAATAATTTCTTTTATTTCATCATACATTTCTTCAATTCCTTCGTCAACTGCAGAGCTAGTTGGCATATAAACTTGTACTACTGTAGTAGGTGTGGGCTTCGTATCTATCTTGGCTACAATAATGCCTTCACTATGCTGTTTGTAGTAGCTTACCCGCATTCCTATTTCCCTTTTCATTATTAAACCTACTCCTGCATTACCCCTATTTGATTTTGTGTTTATAACCCTGTAGTCACCTGACCAGAAGTCTTGTTCCTCCTGCCACCGAACTTCACTAATTCCCACTATATCTAACTTCAACCTATCCATTTCCCTTTTTAAATTTTCTAACCTACCTGCCCGATTAAGGGATCTGACATTCCACGCTCCGATCCGTAGAACGCCAGTTTTAATCATACAGTAAAGCTGCATGCCCTCGGGAAAAATTACGGCTGTAGTTTCCCCTTGCTTTCAGTCCCTTGGGACTGTTGTAAATGGCAAAATAAAAATCAAAGAGATAGATGTTGCAGGTGATGCTTCCATTTATTTCCTGAGATTTGGAGGAGTTATTCTTGAAGAGCCATTGGTTACACCAGCAGGTAAACTGACTGAGGTGGTTTTGGAAAGATATATGGGATTTCTGGAATGTAGGACAGAGTGTGAGGAAAATGCTGTCATCATCATGCTGAAGGAGATAGGTGACACAAGGTGGTTAGGGCATATAGACAGTGTACTAGATGTACAGGAGACAGGAGAAAACAGAACCTTGGAGCATTCCTGCAGTGCAGGTGGAAGGCACAGGAATTGGTTTTGTTAACAATGACATAAGTTGGAGGACTAGAGAGGAAGGATGCAATAAGGCAGACATAGTTGACTGGAAGTATGGAATCCCTTACATGGTCCTATGCTTTCTCTAGGTCAAGGGAGACAAAGATGGAGGATTTATGGAGGTTGAGCTGTTATGATAGGACGTGGGCGAGTTTCAAGAGTTGATGAACAGCAAAGAAAGAGGAACCAAAGCACCACTGTGTAACAGGAACGAGATTGAGTTACTGCAGTTGCAGGTGGATAAATAAGGGGAGGTTGCATTAAAATCATTGGTTCGTGGAAAAGGGTGATAAGAAAGGAGATAGTGAATTCTTTAAAGTGGCGATAGGTAACACAGTCACGACAGAGGGTGTGTTTAATTTTCTGTGAGGTACTTTTTATATACTGTGCTGTTATTGGGGTGTGTAATTCGGTTTCTGGTATGCTGTTCAAGTACCAGAAGGTGCGAACCATGAGTGGGCCTGTGGTGTCTGTGCAACCATGAACAGATGGGAATTGGGAATAGTCAAAGTGAGATACATCAGGGATTGACAATATGTTGGAGAGACATGATGTAAAGTGATTGGCTTGATAAGGGAAAGTTGCTGTAAATGATCAGGTTATGAGGGATGGGGGGGGGGTTTGTTTTGGGGAAGGAGACCAGACACCGTGGTCATCAGTCTCATCGGATTAGGGAAGGATGGGGAAGGAAGGCGGCCGTGCCCTTTCAAAGGAACCATCCGCGCATTTGCCTGGAGCGATTTAGGGAAATCACGGAAAACCTAAATCAGGATGGCTGGACGCGGGATTGAACCGTCGTCCTCCCGAATTATGAGGGATGGGATGCGTGCCTGTAAGTCAGTGAAATGCTCTCCAGTACTTGAAACAGGTAGCTGTGAATGTAACATTGAGTCTGGTGCATGTCTGTCGTCAGGCACGGCGTTTTTTGGCACAGAGTAAATTTCTAATGTGTAGCTGTATTTGCCATTGGTGTGTGAGTATATCTCTGTTGTGAGTCCAGAGGAAGAGGCAATATATGAGACAGGATTCTTGGAGAAGAAATGTGGCTTGTGGTGGGAGAGTGATACGATGGGGATATATAGCTTTAGTGGAGATATGGGTGAAGATAGCATCTGACAATCTGTAGCAAGAAGTCTGTGGTTCATATGGCTCTGAGCACTATGGGACTTAACTTCTGAGGTCATCAGCCCCTAGAACTTAGAACTACTTAAGCCTAACTAACCTGAGGACATCACACACATCCATGCCAGAGGCAGGATTCGAACCTGCAACCATATCGGTCGCGCGGTTCCAGACTGTAGCGCCTAGAACCACTCGGCCATCCCAGCGGGCGGAAGTCTGTCGCATGGGGGTTATCATCTATTTGCTGAAAGATGGTGAAGGTGTGGGTTCTGATCAGGATATCTATGGATTTCTGGTAGGCAATCCAGTTCGCATGGGTGTATTCATGGACAGCTTTTGGACTGATATTGGGATGGGATTGAAGGGGATGGGGTGGTGTGTACGGCATGGTAAGGGGGACAGGTAGATGGTCACTTCCATTTGGACCAAGGACTTGTGCAATCAGCCCTTCAAGGAGGTTGGGAGAAGCTAGGATGACACAGGGGTGGTGATGCCTTCAGGACAGGTGCGCTGTGGGATGATTCACTAAGGTGATACCACCGCAAGAGTTCAACAGGGGATCTACTGTAGATACTGAGATATGTGGAAAAAATATAGGTGATAAAGGTACAGTCGATGACAACAAGTAATTCATTGGCAATGGTTTTATTTGGTCTTACATAGATTTTAGTACAGGTAACAGTGGGTGTTCTGAAGAAGAAATAAGGTTAAGGTGTTTGGTGGGATTGTTGAGTAAGTGAAGTGGGCGAACTGGGATGTTTCTATGATAGCCAGTTGCTGCTCCACTCCTGGCCAGAGGGAGAGGGTTATCAGTGCAGTGGAGAATATAGGGAGAGGAATGGATGCAAAGGTGTGGTTGGAGGAATATTTCATTAAGGATGAAGGTATCAATGTTGTGCTGGGACTGGATATGCACAAAAAGGATAGGTGGGTAGGATTGAACACCACACAGGCAGCAATGGAGATTGCTTAAGGCTGTGGGTGCATTTAAAGGGGTGGGTATTTTGGAGTTTGATGGTAAGGGTACACATGATGTCCAGTGCAGTGGAGGGTGAGCAGAGGGAGTTGTTGGGATGGATGGGATTGTCAGTAGGGCGGACAGGCTTAGTTAATTCAAGTTTTATAGATGGTGGTTAAGCCTTGCACTTGGTGGAGAAATAGGATGAACAGCCGGCCGAAGTGGCCGTGCGGTTAAAGGCGCTGCAGTCTGGAACCGCAAGACCGCTACGGTCGCAGGTTCGAATCCTGCCTCGGGCATGGATGTTTGTGATGTCCTTAGGTTAGTTAGGTTTAACTAGTTCTAAGTTCTAGGGGACTAATGACCTCAGCAGTTGAGTTCCATAGTGCTCAGAGCCATTTGAACCATTTAGGATGAACATTATTGCTGGGGTTGCAGGTGAGAGAAAACCTAAGTTCAGACATTGCTTGAGGAATTGGGATTGCTTACAGTGGAGGTAAGTGGGATGATTCCTGCAGTCAGCAGTAAGATGCTTGATATATGGGAAGCCGTGGAAGTGGGGGTTGTGAGGTTCTTCCTTGTGACAGCAGTAGGCAGTTTTTGATGAGGGCTCCTTCTCTTGGAAGGCAATTGATTGTGGGAGCATGCTCTGTGAATACTCCCATGAGGAATGTGGGACAGGAGGCACTGTAGTAAGATGGGTGGTGAAGATATCGCTGGAATGGTGGGAATTTCGTTCTGCGACAATCTCCTCTGCCATGAACTCTGGACAAAGCTCCATAATCACAGCAATGAGGGTGGGGCTCATAGCATCGATTGTGGTGTTTAAGGGTGTGAGGGTAGTATGAGGAGAAAAGGTAGTTTGAGGAGAATGTATGTGTGGATGCTGGGATTGGTGTATTTGATGAGGACTGAATCTTTGTGGGGCTGATTTTAAGTGGGGCGAATGTGGCGGACAGGTTTCTGATTTCGAGAGTGAGGGATTTGGCATTTGGGTACTGAACAACTGTTGCTCTAAATCCCTAACCCAGTGTACATGACTCTTGCAGCAACAGCATTTGGGAATGGAGCACACTTCTTCCAATTTACTACCCATCAGAAATGTGTAAAATACGTCGTACAATATTTTTACGAGTGTACTACTCATTATCTTACTTGAACATGGCATCTGAAGGCGAAAAAACTGTCACATCACCTCCATCTACGAAGAGTATTGTGTACGTGAAGAGCCAACTAGCTTGACCTTTAGTTTGTAGCCTCTGGTCATGAGAGTCTCTCGATCAGCCGATCTATCGTGACCGTACCCGCTGCTGGCCGACGACAGGCCTCACTAACTAAAAGTTCACTGCCGGATAAGGACCAAGTAGAGTTGTAACTGCAATTCCATCCCCGACATAGGCTCCTCAGTTTCAAAACATCCACTTTACCCAATCTCAGAGATCGATGCTTGAATTTTTCACGTCAAATGGAGCTACCTCCCTTTCATAAGCGTTATTTTCGAAGACAGAAGAAATCGGATCTCACATGCGCCTTCAAATCCTTGAAGTGTCGCTACTTATTGTGAAAATGCTGGACTAGACTGGACGTCTTGAGATACCCTGTTCCAGTAAGATAATGAGAACTTCACACGTAAAAAAATCGTAACATGTATTTCTCACGTTTATGTTGGCTAGGGTGTGACTTGCTATTCCTAAATACGTATAAGACTGTTTCATTCCCCAATGCTGTTGCCGCAAAACTTATATGTATAGTATCAAAGATTTATACAGCACTGGGACAACTATCCTAATATTATCACCCATTCTTATGTCTCTCCCAACAGCTATTCATTTTTAGACCGACAGGAGGCTAGTACCCTGCACTTCAATGATATTTTGCTGACCGATTATTGTCACCCATCTTTCCCGTTTACGGATATTAACTAGGCTGAAGCAAATCTCCAGTACTAGACTAACAGCGAAAATATCCACACTACTTCCAGCAGTTTTTGTGTGACTGGATAGAGCTGCTGTCTAGCGCCAGGTAAATGGCAATTACTCCTCCCAACTCCCATTCTTCACAGCCAGAGGAAGAAATTTTAATTTTCTCGCTGGTTTTTTAATTTATTGCTAAAAGGAGGAGGCGAGTTAGACGGTGCCAGTATTCTGGGTCGGCCATCTCGGACTGTAAATCCATAGTTACACTGCGCCAGTATTGCAAAGATTATAAAGCAAATAGAGTACCCTACATCCTTCCACGCTGGCGATATGCAAATTGAAATTTTAGGAACGAAGAATATGTTATTATTGTTATTACAATTATTATTATGGCTTCTGCAATGCTATGTATTGAGCATTTGAATTTACCAACGAAATTGAAATTTTCCATGAAAATTAGCATTTCCCTCCGATTTTTGAATTTCCTACCAATAGGGGGTGAGGTGGGGAAGGCTGCGGATTTCCCAGAGTATAGAGGGTAAATAATTAATCAATTTAATTAGTCAATTAACTGGATATCTGAAGTAGAGCATTATCGGCGAAGAGGGGTGACAAGGGGATCATCCCATAATCTCACTATTTCAAACGTCTGGTGGTGGCAATGTCAACTGTGTCAGTCGGGCTCTTCACGTCAAGGGGAGCACAGACAAGAAAATATTCCAACAGGATAACACACAAAATAAAGAACTTAAACTACCTTGTGTTCTTCCATATCAACAGCTAAGGTAAGGCTGTACAATTTTTCCAGCCATTTTCCAAGTTTGCTATAAACGAAAATGACGCAAGTTTATATTCCCTGATATTTAGCTTCCCGATCCATGTGTTTACGTGGTATTCAGAGAAGAACAGAACATTAATCGTTTCGGAAATTTCCACATCATCATGTCATACAAGAAACTCATCTATCTTGTATCCCAACACACTACTGTACTGAAGGTGGTTCGATGAACCCTCTGAATGACACTTAAATGTGATTTGCAGAGTATCCATGTAGATGTAGATACAGATGATGAAATTATTTTTCTAGATTATGTTGTATGTATTATGGTTCTGTTCTGCTATAATTTGTTCCAGTACTGACTGTCTGTGTCGTGGCTCAAACCAAAAAAAGATGCCCCTTTTATTCCAGTGATTATAGGGATTTTGTCTTGTGTACTTGTGGTCCCCACTTACACGCCCTGCGAGATGCTATGTCAGAAAAATGTGCCACTTCCACTCCATAATTCCACTAAGCACAGGGATTTTGTCATCTATTCTTGTATCCGCCTCCCACACTGTTTCTGAAAAATGCTCAGCCAATCTTTCTTCCCCCTCCTACTCAGGTGGAGGCCATGATTTGTCTTATTTGTCACTAATGTTATACTGGGACGCTGTTGTTAACAGTGTAACTGCTTTTTTTACGTAGTTGTCCGGAATACTACAGCAACGATTAAGAAGACGTTCCCATCATTGGAACACAGGCTGCGATACTAGCCGCTCCATATGGCACTGAATTAAGGCAGTGGGTTGAGGGACTCTGAGTAGGGCCTAAGCAGTGTGACTGAATCCTGCTTGAATATTATAAATGCTGCGGCCCACCAATAGTTAGGCACCAAGCAAAGATCTTTTCTTTGTCAAATATTAATTATTAAGAGCCACTATGAACATACTAAATGCCAGGTATAACTTAAGTGTCATGGAAGTTCTGCTACTGTAGTGCGAATATACAGCAAATTACTTGTATAAGGAAACAAGTGAAAAATATTACACTGCTATTAACACATGAATAATTCTAAAGTTATACGAAGTGTACTAACGCTTTCTGTGGCGGGTCAAGCTCTTCAGTCAGAGGTAGGATGAAATGCAGACCTCAGCTCTGTGCAAGCCATGCTCTCACTTTTAAGTCATTTCGAAGTTATTCGTATTTGAAACTGTGATTGTTAACTGTTTAACGTTGTTTATCATTAAATGCGCCGCGGGTGGCATCCTGGAATTTATTTCACCTAGTCTAGCTACCCGCACGTCCACTTATAGCTACATAGGTAGACAGTTTGCATCTCCGAGAGAATTCAAGAACTGCGTCAAGCGATTATATCAGTGGGAAACCTGCATAGAACTCATAGGAGGGCATCTTAATCATCGAGTCACAAAGCTGAAGCAGGAAGTGATTATCTCAACTTCTGTAATCTCGAGTGGGAAGGAACGACTAGTTCTACTGCACTTTCGGCTAAACTGAGATGATTTTACGGTGGTTTATTAGCAAGAAACTGCCATAAGCACTATCCAGCATTTTCTTCTGTTAATGTTGTGAGACATAAGATTTTGTTTTGTGCAGCGTTTATAAATATTATGAGTTTCTACGTACGTATGAGGTGTATAATATTTTAAAGCTCTAATTAAGCTGTTTTTATGGCCTTGCCGCAGTGGATGCACCGGTTCCCGTCAAATCACAGAAGTTAAGCGCTGTTGGGCGTGGCCAGCAGTTGGATGGGTGACCATCCAGCCGCCATGCGCTGTTGCAGTTTTTCGGGGTGCATTCAGCCTCGTGATGCCAACTGAGGAGCTACTCGACCGAATAGTAGCGGCTCCGGTCAGGAAAACCATCATAACGCCCGGAAGAGAGGTGTGCTGACCCCACGCCACTCCTATCCGCATCCTCGTCGGAGGATGCCACGGCGGTTGGATGTCTCGGTAGGCCACTCGTGGCCTGAAGACGGAGTGCATTAAGCTATTGTTACAGGGTTGCAGGGCTTTCCAATGAGCAAAATCCTATACATTTTTAAAACTATTTATACAGACTGAACATCAATAAAACCGACAAACTGCAGGGACGAGTTACTCACTATAAATGGAAGGAAAAATGTGTTTTGAATATGTTCCGGAAATGGACAGTGTGTGTGCAACGACAACTAATCGTTCTGGAACACAATACAGAGCTGCATCGAATCCGCGTCACAACAGACCAGTGACCTCCATGGGAGATGAGGTTGTCATGCAGGATACAAATAACCGTACTTTGGCTTACATCACGTTGGCGGGCCACTTTCCTATACTAGGATACGTTTCAATATCCTGTAGAACACTGTTCTCCAAATCTGGTATACGCACAGTCTGCCGTCTGCCTGCACGTTGTTCTATCTGAAAGGAGCCACGATCGCACAAACACCCCAAAAGGGCTTGAGATATTGTGTGATGTGGTTGACGCCTGTGAGGGTACTTGTCTTGGTACAACCATACTCCCTCTCAACCGTTTCCGTCTGATTGGCCGCACACACAAACCGTCTTTGTTTGTTCCCGACATGAATACCGGACCGTTCTGCTGCTTACAGTACGCTTCGTCAATAACACAACCTGAAACACACAAGGAACACACGGCGCGTAGTCAGAGGAACTTTATTTCGTCAGCGCCATGTACTGTGGCAACGATGATACATTTCCAGACACAAGTTCATAGGATCTTCTTTCCTCCATTTCCAGTCAGGAAACCACCCCTGCAGTTTGTCGGTTTTAGTAATTTTCACCCTGATAACATGTGGACTATTAAGATGTATTTATTCGGTTGTGTACCATGTTGTACCTTGAAAGGGAAAAACGTCTTCGGCCATGGAACGCATGCTACCTGCAAATCAACTAAGCTTCGTTAATGTCGTAAAGTTTTTCCCGTCTTCAGAATGGAAATTCGTGCTGGTTAGCATTAGCTTTAGTTTCACGCGCGACAGTCGCCCATGTATCTGTGAGATACATGACCTACTTTTTCTCTAATATTACCGCAATGAACAGTGATAACGGTTTGCTGGCCCACGACATCTTGTGTCATACCTTTCTTATTGCTTCACAGGAATTTCAGTCTTATCCCGATACTGACAAGGTCATAAATGAGTCAGTGTGGGAACGTGTACTGCCTGTATCTCTCAGATACAGCGCGCCTACTCGGGTAACGCTTTGTCGCCGCTAATGACTGCAGCTGTTGCATTGTTTGCAGCGTACGCAAGTAGGCAGTTGCGTTCTAGTCTTCTAAATGAAGCAACGTTTCGTTGTAGCTACGTGTACTCTCTTTCTAAGTGAGTAAACTATATGATCTAGAAAATCGTAAGGATTTGGATGAAGTACATCGCCTTCTTCTCCACGACGAGGTATCCATTGAAGATCAGGATGATTTTGCAGAAACTGATTCAGAAACCGAAGATATACTGGAAACACGATCTGTAGACTCAGACACAGATATTGAGTTTGATGAAGAGGAAAATAATGAAGCGCAGGAAACTGATGCACATTACTATTTTGGTGAGTAGAATAGACAATAAATATGCTTTCAGATGTAATAATAACAATATCTAATAACGGTGTAATGTACTTCTTTTATTTTAGGTAAGGATGGAACTAAATGGAGGAAAGTGCCTTGGAAAGCAACAGACACGGCCTCATAATATACTAACCAAACAGCCTGGGGTAGTTGGAGACGCAAATAAAATGGTAACTGAAATTGACTGCTGGAGTCTATTCATCAGTAATGATATCCTAGATCTAATTGTGGTCAACATTAACAGGCGTATAGCTGATCTAAAAGGAAACTTTGCTCGCTAGAGTGACTGCAAGGACACAGACGCAATCGAAATAAAGGCCTTTCTTGGCTTGTTATACCTTGCTGGTGTGTTCCGTGGTGGGCGACAGAATTATCACGACTTCTGGAGAGCAGATGACCTTGGTCGGAATACTTTTAGAATGACCATGTCCGAAAAACGTTTCCTGTTCCTAATAAGATGTATTCGTTTTGATGATGGAGCCACAAGACAAGAACGGCGCAAGACAGACAAATTAACAGCCGTGAGGGAAATGTTCACCATGTGTTCGAATAACTGCAAGACACATTACTCCCTCGGTCAGAACGTCACAGTTGATGAGCAGCTACCAGCATTTCGAGACCGGTGTTGATTTCGCCAGTTCATACCATCCAAACCATCTAAATATGGCATCAAAATTTTCTGCCTATGTGATGCCAAGTTTTATTATACTTACAACATGGAAATATATTGTGGATTACAAACAGAAGGACCCTTCAGAATAACAACTCCGCCAAATAAGTAGTTCTGAGACTTGCCGAACCAATATATGGGACGGGAAGAAACATTACAGCAGATAACTGGTTCACTAGTTTGGAGTTAGTATGAGAACTGCATAAAAGGAGACTGTCGTTTGTAAGCACAATTAGAAAAAAGAAGAAGGAACTGCCATCGAATTTCGTAGCACCAAAAAGTAGACAGCAATATGATGGCGTATTTGGCTACAGCAAGAATGAAACCCTTGTGTCGTACGTCCCGAAAAACGGGAAAACTGTAGTCCTCCTTTCGAGTATGCATGTATCGTCAAGTGAGGTATCGGAAGGTTTAGAGAAAAAAACAGCAATTATTCTACACTATAATGACACCAAATCTGGAGTTGATGTAGTTGACAAACTCTGTGCAACCTACAATGTAGCTAGGTCAACAAGAAGAAGGCCTATGGTGATTTTTTTCCACCTGTTGAACATTGCAGGCATCAACTCAAGAGTAATTTTCTTGGGCAACAAGAATAAATACTCAAATCGGCGCGAGTACCTCAAAACTTTCGCTCTGACTCTACTGCAAGATCATCTCAAAAGAAGAGCTCTTATTATGACTCTACCTGATGATATAAAGTCAATGCTAGTAAAGTACAAACCTAAAGGAAAGGAGCAAGAAAACGCTGAACAATCCTTGAAATCAGAAAACAAGAAAAGAAAAACGTGCCAGTCATGCTACAGGGAGACAAAAAAGACTTGTCTCAGCAAGTATACATGTGAAAAATGCGGTACACATCTCTGTTTGCAAAAGCACGCAAAAATAATTTGTGAACAATGTCTTTCTGTAGAGGGCAATCAGTAAAACGAGACATGCTTTGATTAGTTCAATAAATTATTTGTATCTATAATAAAATCAATTTTTAAAAGAATTTCATGTACTTCTCCATTACAAAATGTCAAATATTTCTGTTAATTTGAAAGTGTGATGAGCCTGATGTTCACTTCTGTATTTGTAAAATCTGTAACAACAAAGGTAACTGCTATTTAAAACAGAAACAAAAGAAAAAGAATCTGTAAACAAACAAAAAACCACAAAAATCGTCGCATGTATCCACGAGATACATCGCGACTAGTGGCGTCATGAAAGTTGACTCGCCTGCTGGAGGGTTAACTTGCAAGTAATTTTTGATAATATTTCTTCTTAATTTAGTTTCGCTTATTAATTACTGGTGTGTAGTACAATAATAATGTAACCCATAGACCATTAAATACTCGTAGTTGTTCCACCAGACTGAGCACTGCATTTGAACTGCCCCAACCCACTGATCAAACTGGGTTTCGTGCAGGGTTTAGTACAAATGAACATATCCTACTCTACGCGAAACAATTAGTAGAGCAAATGGGTAGCATCTACCCCTTTTTCTTGTCTTAATAGAATTTGAAAAGGAATTCGATTCGGTCAGTCATCCATCTGTGTTTGAGGCTCTAACAGAGCAAGGAATAGAAGGGGCCTATATTAAAGTTTAGTTTTATACAATACATACAAAACGTCCACAGCGTTTATGAATGCAGGTGAAGAAACCAATGAAATACTCATGTATAAGGGCGACTCTATAACTCCAAAATTGTTTTCAGCAGTCCTCGGAAAAGCAATGTGTAAATGAGATTGAAAACAAAAGGAATCCTAATTCTGAGATCGAGATTAAGTAACCTGAAGTTCGAAGATTATATTGTGCAATTTGCAGATGGTCTTATAGAACAACTTCAGATGCTGGTTACTGAACTTTCGTCTGTCTGTTCTAAAGTCAGCCTAAACATGAAGTATGATAAAACCAAGATCATGCTGAATGAATGGACACCGAAGGCAACAATTTCTGTTGGAAATACGCAGTTGCAAACAGTCACAGAATATGTCTATCTGGGTCAACTGCTACATATAAAAAGAGATTTCAAAACAGAAATATTTCGGCTTATTAAATTAGGCTGGCAACGGTGGTGAAGAAAACAGTTGACCAATGTGTAGTGCCAGTGAAATGAAATGTCGTGTGACGAGGGCCTCCCGTCGGGTAGACCGTTCGCCTGGTGCAAGTCTTTCGATTTGACGCCACTTCGGTGACTTGCGCGTCGATGGGGATGAAATGATGATGATTAGGACAACACAACACCCAGTCCCTGGGCGGAGAAAATATCCGACCCAGCCGGGAATCGGACCCGGGCCCTTTGGATTGACAGCCTGTCGCGCTAACCACGCAGCTACAGGTGGCGGACTGTAGTGCCAGTAATAGCTTATGGCTGTGAGATATGGACATTAAATGAACTCGTCGTCAGGAAACTAATAGTAATCGAAACAGGAATGAAATGATGGGGTTCAGGCTACGCAAAGAAAGGCACAAAGAAAGAAGTCGATATTAGGCGGACAACAAAGGTCAGTGACTTAATGGAAAGAGAGTCCGCCGCACGGTAGCTGAGTGGTTACCGGCACGTTATCTCAACGTGTTCGGTCAGAGACTTGCCGTATCTGTGTAGTAAAAAAAATTTCTTTTTTAAATTAAAAAAGTAGTCAGCGCGACCGAATGTCAATCCTTAGGGCCGGGGTTCCATTCCCGGCTGCGTTGGAGATTTTCTCCGCTCAGGGACTGGCTGTTGTGTTATCTTAATCATCATCATTTGATTCCCATCGACGCGCAAGTCGCCGAACTGGCGTCATATGTAAAGACTTGCACCAGACGGAATAGTCTACCCGTCGGGAGGCCGTAGTCAAACGACATTTACATTTTATTTTAATGGAAAGAGTGAATACCTTGAAATGCAGTGGGCTCGTCATGGACAGCAGGTAGTCAGAAGTAGTAAACTGAAGCCTGTTTTACCAAAAAAGATCAAGGGGATAACTATCGGACAGAAATTTAAAAATGGCAGCCGGAGTGAACTGGTAACGGGAAGCTCAGGGTTGGGGGAAATCTAAGTTCCTGAAGGGACCCTATATTGCACGCTGACTCAGAGGCCACATCACAAAGTGATCGAATTGATTGATGATGATGAGGATGATGATGATGATGATGATGTCGATGGTGAGTTGTTTCAAGGCACATGATCAAGTAGTATCTTGTACCAGTTTTCCATATTTGGGAAAACCTTAGTTAAACGTAGTAATTTTTGTAACTTCAAAATAAAATACTGCAGCATGCAGAGTGAATGCAATCGTTTCAGAATGAAATGATAAAATACGGTAAGCCTCCATTACAGGGCTGTCTAAAGGCGAATGTCGGAAATGTGTTCCGAAGTCCAACACTCTCCGCCACCACGAAACACCCGTACTTTTAGCAGCCTGTATACTCTAATTTCATGTATACTTTGAACTAGTGCCTCACATAAGCTGGACGTCTAAATGTGCTACTTCCTTCTAATTAATGTGAGGTTCTACATTTATTTTCTGTGACTTTTAGCTATTTCCGGTTTTCTAATAACTGCTTTGTACATATGTTTTGTTACTTCGTTGTCACAAATTCTGTTGATTTGGACACACACAAACCGGAAAATTCGTGTCAAACAAATTGACAGTGCGGCCGAGACATTAGTTACTTTAATACTTTCTTCCGTTTCACGAATAGTTCTCCGGCGGAATTTCCAATCCACACTAATATTATAAATACCAAACTAACCCTGCCTATTACGTTTTCACGACTAAAATACTGCACCGACTTCGATGAAATTTGTTCTCGAGATGGCTTGTACCTCAGGAAGAACGTATGTTACCTAATAAATAGTAAAACAAAGATGGACGACTAAGGAGATGGGGTACAGGAGGGTGGCGTGGAAAGGGTTGACATAACAAGCTATGCTACCAGAACAGGCATACACGGAAGGCAGCTGACGTTATTTCACATACAATAGCTTACCTTCACGCCGTCACTTATCATAACGGACGGCAGCCAGCGGGTAACAGATAGACAGTAGATAAATAACAACCCCACGTAAGTTCCTGTAGTTACTTTGAAACCTTTTGTGATCACACAAACATAAACGATTGTGAAATTTCCTGGCAGATAGAAAATGTGTGCCGTAACAAAACTCGAACTCGGAAACTTTGTATTTCACGGACAAGTGCTCTACCAGCTGAGCTACCCAGGACGACTCACGACCTCTCTTCATAGCTTTATTTCCTTCAGTACCGTGTCTCCTACCGTCCAAACTTCACAGAAGTCCTCCTACGAAACTTGCAAGGCCAGCCTCTTAGAAGAAAGCCGTAAGGACGGGCTTCGATCGCGTTAGGGTATCTAAATCGGTAGAACACTTGCTTGCGAAAGGCAAAGATTATGAGTTCTAGTCTCGGTCCGCCAAACACTTTTAGTCTGCCAGGAAGTTTAGTATCAGCGCACACTTCGCTGCAGAGAGAAAATTTCATCCTGGATAAATAATTGTGTTTGGGAAGGTAAGCCTCCAGTAATGTATAATACAAATTAATTTGTACTCGGTCCCGAGTGTTCGCTCGTTTGCAGTAATGGTACACAAAATGACGTTTCTTCTCATCTCTCTTCATAACAGTGTAACACAGTATCCTAGTATCTGTTAACATAAAATGACCATTTATATATTTATGTTGCTCTGATAACACTGTTTGCAAAAATAACTGTAATAGCAGATGCCGCTCGGTTTTTACACGCTCTTCTGTGCGTACACATTTCTGCCATTATCAGTGGCCGATAATTTTGTATACTCTCTGAAAATTTTAAATGAAACAATAACAGCTAGGTTGTGAGATATCAAACTGCTGATTGAATTACTCTTTGTTACAATATCGTCTGTTTTTTCCTTGCTATTTGTTTTCAGTTAGACAATGCGAATCCTTTGTGCCTCAGCAGGCTGTCATCAGTAAATTCATGCTGCTGTAGTAAGGTCAGGCGCAGTTTAATAACAAATCGGCTTTGTACTGTCCGTATTGTGAGCAAATTTCTTTGAGTTATGCGTTTCTTTTCTACGCTGATATCGTCAAGCATATATTCGTGTCACCTAAACAAAGTGACAGAAGTGCTATAGGTCGCATTTTATTGGTAATTCTAGAAAAAATCCAACTGCGAGCAGTAGCACACAAAGAAAGAATTTAATATCTGTTTTAGTTCGCAAACACACATTGTGATCGCGGTACATGCTGATTTCGTTTTCTCTTGCATGCTTAGTGCGGAAGACATTGTATTTCGGGGTTTCTGCGCGATCGTACTAATGTGTGTACATGTGTGTGTGTGTGTGTGTGTGTGTGTGTGTGTGTGTGTGTGTGTGTGTGTGCTACTTTGCTTTAGATGAGCTTAGACTGATCACGTGTCGGCGAAATTTCTGTTGAAACTTCATGCTGGGAGGTTGGCTGTATACGTTAAATTATTTCCTTGTATTACGTTTCGTCCACGTTTGCGGGAGGTGTCTTCGGAGATAAAACTCTGGCAACTGCCAGTAACCGAACGAACGGGTAAGATATCCTAATGTGGTTCACAACGAAATACCTTTTGCCCTACACATTGAAATGGCCAGCAGAATGTAGATGTAGATATTAAAGACAATAGTAACTTAACAACTGTGCAACGAATCATGACCCAGAGAGAGTCAGATAGTTCGCTCACAAAGATGGTGACACTTTTAAGTGTGCCACCCACCCTGTATAATACGCGGTTTATACTCTAGTACGAGAATGGAGTTGCCAGCTGGCGTAGTGCCAGCTCAGGGGGCTGGAGTCATTCGGCGCAGCTGACCTTTACCAGAAGTTCCCGCCCCATGTTGTTAAATACGAAACGGGGGTGCACTTCTATTTCGCACTCCGCTGCAGTCGCCGTCTGTAACAAATGGCAGCTGTTCAAACGTCGTAAAACTACCCTTATTTATTCCAGCGATATTGGCTGTTTCATTAAACTTTCTTTCTGGAAAACAGCTAATATTTCACCTCAGCAGAAGTAGTACCTTGCACCCATATACCTCGAGTGCCATAACTGAAGTTTCTATACCTACATCCATACTCTGCAAACCACTATGAAGTACATGCGAGTGAGTACTTTCCGTTGTAGCAGTTATTAGGGCTTCCCGTTCCATTCACACATCTAGCACGGGAACAATTACCGTTTAAGTACTTCTTTGCTCGCTGTAACCAATCAAATCTTGTCCTCACGTCCCGGGCAAGAACGATTTGTAGGGGTTTGGAGTATATTCTTGGAGTCATCATTTAAAGCCTTTTCTTCGAACTCTGTATGTAGTCTGTGTAAGTAGTCTCGGCATTGTTTGTGTCTATCTTGAAGAGTTTGGCAGTCCAGTTCCATCGCTCTCTCTGTGACACTCTCCCTAGGGTCAAATTAGTCTGCGACCATACGTGCTACCCTCATTTGTGTACGTGCAGTAGCTACTGCTACTAACCAGGATCACTTTTGACCTCGATCGCCCACAGCCGTATGAATCCATGCCTACACCATAAAAGTGACCTGCATAATTCCGTGTTAAACTCCGCACTTATCTGCTAGCATTCTCAGATTGTGGCATGTTGTATGTGCACTAGCAAGTGCTTGAGCTGCGCCAAAGGTGTAGCGTCAGTAAGAATGTGTCTCTCGGAGTGTTCGCGTACTGGATCTGGATACTGTGTAAAGTGTATGTAGTGATATCATGAAGAGTATTAATCCTACGAACGTAGTCCAAATATTAAAGGCAAAGTAGCGACGTGCTACATTGGGAAATGAAATCGGAGTCTAGGATAGAGAGTTGGGGGGTGTACTATATAACATAATAATTAGAAATACAGTGGGGATGATATAGAAATACATGACGTTACGCTGGATTTATACACCGATTTTGAAGGGCAAGAGGAACCTCAAACTGTTCAAGCAGTACACAACACTCATCTCCAGAGCATCAGAAAAAGTCCAGTGAGCACGAACTGATCCTCGCAAACAGTGGACTACCAGTCTACTTGAACATATTGATGACAGCGTAGTAGAGAACATTTATGAAGGCTGTTACAATAGTGGTTTCAGGTCCTATAGCTAATTAATGAAGTGCTGTAAGTGCATTAAAAGTAAATCAAACTGCAGATTAATTCTGAATTATAGATCTAGCAAAAAGTGAGCAAAAGTTCGTTTCAAAGGAAACACTGTCGCAAACTATGAAAGAGCATGTAATATCGCTATCTGATACAGCGAGGTCATATAGATCTACGGTTCCACGATGGCATCTGCAAAAATATGTCTACATCTACATCTGCGTACATACTCCGCAATCCACCATACGCTGCGTGGCAGAGTGTTATGGTTCAAATGGCTCTGAGCACTATGCGACTTAACTTCTGAGGTCATCAGTCGCCCAGGACTTAGAACTAACTAAACCTAACTAACCTAAGGACATCACACACATCCATGCCCGAGGCAGGATTCGAACCTGCAACCGTAGCGGTCATTCGGTTCCAGACTGTAGCGCCTAGAACCGCACGGCCCCTCCGGCCGGCAGAGTGTTATGGCTCCTGACGCATACTCTTATCGTCTGCTGTGTCCGTATAGGTGACAAATGTAGTAATATACCTGGATGAAATGCCATATTCACCTTAAAGGTGGTCGATAAAAGAAATCGAAGCGTTTAAATTGTCGAAACCAATCATTTTAGACGATTGGGTACTACAAATTCTAAAGTGGTTGGTTTCGACAATTTAAACGCTTCGATTTCTTTTATCGATCACCTTAGGGGTGAATATGGCATTTCATCCAGGTATATTACTACATTTGTCACCTATACGGACATAGCAGACGATAACAGTATGATTCAGGAGCTACAACACTTTGTGCAGGAAGTCAACATGTTTATGACAGAGTAGGTTGTGGAGAAAGGTAATGTTTGGAACAGTGGCCAGAGTCAATTCCAGTATAAAACATCTTCATCACCAACTCTGTTTCAAATAGGAGAGAAAACTACAGTTAGTGTGTTGCTGTCTCTACATAGATCCACTCATAGCTACAGAGCTGATGGGTTTATTAATGACAGACAGACAAGCATGCAAGACGTACATCTGTTATTAAGAGGCACAAATCACTTTAGGCTCAGAAGTTTCAAAGAAACTTAGAACAATCTGCCCACGAAATGTTTATGTGGAGGCAAGCAAAAATGAAAAAATGACTAAAGAACACATGAAACGTTTTTTAACTTCAGTCCTTGGCGAACAAGCAACAAGTGAAATGAGCCTACTGCAGTATGAATTACGTTCAGGTCATACAAATTGTACCATTCTAGATGCAATCTTTCCGAACAAAAATGTTATGCTGAAGATATTGCCGCCGAAAACAATAAAATATAGCCAACCCATTGATGTTTACTTCCTTCAAAAATATAAGTTCTATATCAGGAAGATTGCTTGATTCTATAAAACTACAATGTGCCACACCACAAGTGAAGATACATGACCGTTACTTCATCATCGAACTTCACTATGTGATTTACTATCAATTTTCTGCACCAAAGTATACGTTCATGCTGGACATAAGGCAGTTTATGACATTTGCATACCCATGTCATGATTGGAAAACTTAAGTAGTGTGGCTTTTGACAATTGGCTGCTTGAATGCAAAAGTTATTTTGAATGTAAAAACGTGGCTTTAGTGAAGTGTCTACTTTGTTCTCTTCAACCTTGTTTTAACCAATTCATCGAAATCACTGCACCTGCACTATAAGGACTAATATTAGCACTAACAGGTGTGTCGTATATGTGTTTTCTGCACTACAATAATTAATTGATGCAAGGTATTTCTGATGCTGTTGATTCAAAATGTAATGACACAGTGACATCATTGAACTACGTATATTTTTCTTCCTATGGTATTGGTATCTTGTTAATTTGTTTCTCTTCATTAAAATTTCATTTGTGGAAGAATGCAGCGTTTTGCATGGAAGTGAAACACCACCGCTTTTTTTACGATCGAGTGTTATTCTAAAGACGGTTTCATGCGGCTCTGAGCGTTCGAGGTGAAAAATGTCTCTGGTAAGTATGGGTCCCATGCGATTGAACGACATTCAGGATATATCGGACGACTGATTTGTAAGTGATCCCCTCTCTACACTGATTGCATTTCCTTCGTATACTACCGGTGAACAGTAATCTGCCACACTCTTTACCTACGACTGAGCTTTTGTTATATAGTTCCATTTCATATTCCTACAAAATTTTAAACTCAGGTGTTTGTATGAGTTGTCCATTTCCAACTGCGAGTCGTTGGTATTATAGTAGCAGCAAACGACGTTTTCTCGTTTTTTGAAGAGTCTTATTTACACATTGCTGAACATTTAAAGCAAGTTGCCAATATTTGTACCAGTTTGAAATCATATCGAGATAAGACAATACTTAATTACAGATAACATTATCTATGGAACGTATGAATTACTGTTAATACTGCGTACTACAAGAACGCACTTACCTGGGCACAACCGAAACTGTTTCTACAAACGTTCATGGCGCTCCATCCTAGATAAAAGTACTGGGTCTTACTTGTCAAAAAAGTCCTCAGTACAACGACAAATTTTCTTTACCGCCCTATGCGTTATTACATTAGATAGTAAGCGTAGATGTGTTACTGTGTCATATGGTATTCCAAATCGAAATATACTCGGGCTACCTAACTCCCTTGATCCACTGCTTTCAGGATGCCATGTGAGAGAAATGCGAGTTATGTTTCATATCGATGTTTCCGAAATCTATTCCGACTGGCATGGAGGGAGTCATTCTATTCGAAGTACCTGATATCTTACGTGTTCGGAATATGTTCTAACTTTTACGACAAAGAGATGTGAAAGATATTGGACGTTAGTTTTGCGTCTTTCCACATCGGAGGTTCAAGTCCTCCCTCGGGAATTGGTGTGCTTCTTGACCTTAGCATAAGTTAGTTTAATTTAGATTAAGTAGCATGTAAGCCTAGGGACCGATGACCTCAGCAGTTTGGTCCGATAGGAACCTACCAGAAATTTCCAAAAAAATTTCCGTTAGCTTTGTGGATCACTTCTGCTGTCCTTCTTGCAGACGGTTTTGCACTGATCATTCTCGCAACTAATGGGAACGGTGTATTGTTCAAGGAATATACAGTAGACTCTAGTTAAAAGAGACGCTACCTTAGCCTAAAGTTCGCTTTACATCACGTACTGAATCCAAAGGTGGCGGGAGCTTTGTTCTGTTTTAGCTTTTCAGCTCTTTGTAAGCATCACCGACACTAATATCTGTATGACTCATCTTTGCCGTCCGCAAATGGAATACAAGGAGATGTCTGTTTCGTCCGAAGAGGAAAGTACGTGTTTCGGATTTATAGCAACTAACTGAAACCTTGCTGGTATAAGAGACCTGTGTCTGCAGTCACTCTGAAATAACCAATAATGAGAAAGCAGAATATAAGAAACTTTTAAAACATAATCAGTTTAAGAGCAAAGGAAAAATGTCAACAGTCTACGACGTTAAGGTCAACAAAAAGTTATTAACCGTTTCTAGGAAGTCAAATACAGAGTACATCAACTAACAGATTCGAATATAGTTTTATGCACAGTACGATTGCATTACTTATTCTGAAACGAAACAACAATAAAGCTGAAATTTTAGCATTCTGTGCCCTAGTTCAAGCAATACCTCAGTGCGATAGGGAAATCGAATGAATTGACTGTCATCTTGTTAATGTAATCTTATTTTTCTGTCCAAATGATGGAGATAAATCACAGGGAAGCTGAGACGAATCTACAGGCTGGCAATTTTAACTGCACTATTCACCTTCTTTGTCTTGACCACCCAATTAACTCGCTCCCTCTCTCTGTTAGGAAATTTTCTATTGTGAACGATTGACCTAAGACGGGTCAGGAATCCCTATACCAATAACTATTGACAAGGGTGCAGTAGACAATACAAAAATCTAAAGGGAACTCATTTAAAATTCGATGTCACTTAAGATCGTTAAAATTTTGAGACATTCACTAAGTGCAAAATGAAAACTGCTATAGTGACCAGAGGAATCACAAATGATTACAAAGAAAAGGCCAGTTGCAATGCTTCCCATTTACAAGATACATTGGAATAAGTAACAAAAGGTTTTTGGAAACCTGATGTGGTCTAAGTATTAGTATGTGGGTGTGAGACTGACAGGAGATTTAATACAGTGCAGAATGTAGTAAAACATTAAAATACAAATTTCTAAAAATAAATAAAATAATAAATAAATAAATAAATAGAAAACCTCTGAGAACGTACTGAGTGCTTCTGTATTGGGTTTCTGTAAATGTCATGTTCTCTTTTGTCTCAGAACAACAGTTCACTAATTATGCTTTCCTTTATAAAAGTAAGTATATTAAATTCTCTCTTTCAGTTATTCCTTTTTTACTCTTGTAATAAATCTTTATTTAAATGAAAAATGTTCATTTCGTCAAATACAATCCAGACAACAGGAAAACGTGTCTGATGACTAAAATCTTTTGCAACTGAGTCCTTGGACAAAAAGTATTCTGTTTACTTGGTGTGTCAATTTCATGCAAGTCATTTTATCAACAAAATGTAATAAACAGAGCGAGCCATTAAATAAATTACATTAAGTCTATGAATTAAAATAATTAAAAAATAGCTAACTACACTAATATTAACACTATCACGAAATTTTCTATTAAATTTCAAATCTTAATAAAACAATCGGAAATAACTATAAAGTCATAATAATAAACAAAGGTTTAATTTATTATCAAAAATAAATACCTGGTTTAAAGCCTACTACAGTATTCAGTACATAATAAATTGAGGTTTAACACTTTTAGAGCTTATTTTCTAAAGAATAAATAAATTCGTACTCATTTCGTTCATTATGCTCATGATTTTCCCTACTCCGGATGTTATTATTTTGGTGATAACCACGGTTTCCTCTCCAGTGGTCCGCATCTTCTACTCTTTCCAAAAACGACGAGAAGCTTTTGTGATTGCTTCCCGCGTAACGTTTCGAATCCTCCGGTAGATTTTTCCCCAGTCCCCGCACTATTCCGGATTCCGTCCATCTGTTCCTCAAATGTGTCAATTTTTGATACCACATTTCACTAAACTCTTTCTTTGAGTTTATGCCTCTATCGTCATACAACCTTTCCATGATAAACTTTCGCCATAGGCAGTCCTGTTTTTGTTCTGACCAGTATTCCTCTATAGATTTTGTTTAAATTCTCCAAATGACATTTTTTCCATATCCAAATTTAGTCCCCATCTTTTCGCGTCGCCTGCTAGGGCGCTAATAACTACATTGATTTTTTCATGGTCCATTACATTATCAGGGAAATTCCTTTCACAGTTCTTCAAAAGATCTTGTAGGTGCCATCCATTATGTTTTTCAGCCGGATGGAATCGTTCTTCGCCCTCCAGCAATTTGTTACACATTATTCCGTCAGTTACATAATTCTGTTTTTCCCTCATTTTCCGTTCAAGGTCGTGCACTTTACCTTGCATCTGGGAAGTGTTCTATTCACACTTCTTTTCGCAAGTTGCCACTTGTTTACTCAGTTCTTTTTCGGAATCATTCACCATTTGTCTCAGTTGAGAAATTCTGGTGTTACATTTGTTTATTAATTCGGTTTTGACGCCAAAAACTTTTCCGTCAACTTTTGTTATCACCATAGGTTCTACAGTATCTTGAATTTTCATTATTTCGGTATCGAATCTATCGTTTATTTCATTTATCTGTCCCTGCGTATTGTCGACATTGTTATTCATAGTGTCTATCTCAGTTTTTAAGTCCCTGATTGCACTGTGCACAACACCTACGTTTCAGTTTACTTCTACCATCTGTTTACTGATTTTAACGCCTTGCATTTCAGTTTGATGACCTTGTGCTTTAATTACATCTGCCTTTATTTTAAGTTGGTTGTTAATATTACTACCTTGTGCTGTAATTTGATGACCTTGTGCCGCAATATGTTTGGTTATGTAACTATCTCGGGTTTTAATTTGATGACCTTTGCTGTAATTTGTGGGGATAACATTTTTAACAATTCGGTCATATCCAGTGGTTTTTCGCTCTCATGTTCTAAGGTGTCCTCATATTCAGATTCTATTTCTCGTGTTTTGCTCGTTTGACTTCCATCAAGTCGTTAACGTAACCACTCTCTCCAGTCGTGTCATCTTTCCTACCTCGTTTTATTTGCGACGAGCTCATCATCTGAATTTTAACATTTACGTGCGTATGGTACTCCACGTAAGCCTGTTGCCGTCCCGTGGCGTTATCTGTGTTCCCGTCAAATGAACTACCGCCACCTGGTACTCTAGGTACTTTCCCGTCTCGTTCGTTCAGCTCTACTGTCGTCTTCGTATCCATTTTAATTTTATCAGTACATTATATTTTACCTTTTAAAAACCTGTCAAGTTTTCTATTAATTATTTTGCCTAATCTGTTGCACGTTCGCGCTACTGGACATTTAATACTCGTCTTCCAATTGTTTTACACCAAATATTTACGTTATGAATCATATTTTAGTGAATAAAACTGACGAATATCCTGTCACGCGGTGCCTCGTATAACAGCAGCCTGCTATACGTCACCAGCCAGTTTTACGTTATTCTTCCCTAACCACCGAACATTTAGCCCTGTCAAGGGAAAAACCACGTGTAACACTAGCCTGACGTGATACGAACTAATGTTACCCTCTGAGAGGATTTATAATTTTCACCGTGCTTGTATGTCTAGCGGATAAATGTATCAGGCAGGAATTTTGAATATAGTGTAATTAATAGAAAAACTAAACAGGCTTTAACTTTGGGGTTAATAAAATTAGTAAAATTCATATACGAATGAAAAATCGAACTGACGACAGCCCAATTAGGCACATTAATTTGAAAATATGCGTTTAAGAAATAGAATATTAGTTATTGAATTGACTTTCATTAAAATTCCCTTTGAACAGCACGTGGGATACAAACAGACACAGAGCATTCTAAGCTGTGGGTAGCAATAGTTACCAACCACAAATCACTGAAAGTGAAATTGCACCCAACTCATAATAATAAATCTTACAATGACGATCATTACGTGACTCAGCACTAAGATGTTACTGCAGGAAGCACCGAACTAAAGTTGGATGTAGAGGGGCTTCTAACTTAACTGACATATAACAACCAGTAATAAAATTAGAAAACAAATAATATCACAATTACAATGTATATACTCCCATTAGAGAAATATATCAGATTTCCTTAGTAGCAATAATATTCCAATTATCTTTCTAATATGTGAAGAATATATTTAAGGCCCATAAACTGGTTTAGTATCACTGCTCAAGCTCTATGATTATTTCAGTAACAAAATTTAAATCAACTAAGGGTAATTCTTAGCTTCACTTGGAATAGTTTGTGTTTTTTAATTTTCAAGACAAATTAAACAACACTAGCTCAGTTAACTTCAATTATGGTTCATGATAGTAATCAAAACTAAATTAAGTTTAAAATGAGCATAACGTATTTTCTTTTTTTTTTTTTCATCACCTTTGAAGCAGGTGTTTTAGACAGTAACATTTACACAGTCTGGCACTGAATTTATACAACATGATACATTGCAGTAAACTAATATCACTTTAACAACATTCTAACTAACTTCAACTATTGCTAATCCTTGCACATTTAACAAACATATATATATTACTAGTGCATTTGAAATAGGGTACTCGGTTTTCTGAATACTTGGGAGGGTGTCCTGCATAGGTTCATGATTAGGATAAAAGACAGGATTCCAAACGCAGGTTTATAGCTCTTGGATTATTATTAAAATCACTCACACAAATTAACTGGTCCATGCTCTGGTACTTATCTGAATGCATGAAGTTGGTGGAGCAGTGGCGAAGTAGTGGTGGCAAGGACGTGGCGGCTAACTGTACTCACGGCTCTTGTTTGAATGCTCTATACAAGCCCTTCTTGGCGACGGATTTTTAAAGTGTTAGAGCTATTCCTTATTGCCGAGAGTACCATGCAACCGCCAAATCCACATCCGAGGCAACATTCCTTGCAAAGCGGTTTCCTTTTGCCTCCCTTGGTAACGACGTTGTGTACCATGCAACAGCTAGCCACTGACTGCGTACGGTTCCCACCGCCCGTTCTTGCCTATTAGCACGTGACTGCATCACTATGGTGTCATAAGTTTTATCAAGACCGATTAACTGAGTAATCTTCTACATTCATACCCTATGATTGCTTAAATGCCTCTCTGGGTGCTGTATTTGGTCCGATCCTGTCTTCACAGTCCCTAGAAGATGTACACTATCTAAGGTTAACCATCTGTACACCCCCAGTGTTATGCATAATTGACCGCCACTTGTCACTTGAGGTGGGCCTACCAGGAGTGGGTTACCGTTGTTTTGTCAGCAGAGATGCAACAATAGCGGAATGGGTTCGTCAGGAGAGCTTATTGGCTTCTAACAGGGATAACTGTACGTCATATGAGTAACAAATGCATCAAGGAAACTTTAATCCTTCTAAAGTTGTTCCGGTTGACAGTTGGCGATGTACTTCTGAAATGAAAACACGGAGGAACAGCCAGAACTATACCAATACCAGTCTGACTTGATATACTGACAGAAAGGCAACGTGGGGCGTTGCGGAGGGTGGTTGCAAGAAATCGCATGAATTTAGCGGAAAGATTATCTCTGAGATTGGAAGTGCCACCAGCAGTCCAGTCAGCATCACAACTGTGCTAGTGACTCTAGAAGTGGTGTAGACAGCGGCGCCGCTGGACGGGGGATGACAGCAAAAAGGTGAACTGAAGTGATGAATCAAGCTGTACCAAGGGGAAATCAAATGGGATGGTTTGTGTTTGGATAACGCCTGGAGAACTTTACCTGCCAAGATGTGTAGTCCCAACAGTGGCGCATGAAGGAAGTGGCGTCAAGGTATGCGGATGTTAATAGTGGTTGACGTTTGGTCCCCTTATTCCGCTTAATGAACCCTAAATGTGGAATGATATGAACATATTTTACAGCACTGTTTACTGTGTGACGATGATTATTTCCATCAGCATGTGCATCAGCATGACAATGCACGGTCATAAAGAATAATCTGTCAGGAAATTCTGAAATCGTCTGGCCTGTCCAGAGTCTCGACCTGAACCCAATGTAACACATTTTGGATGACTCTGAACGTTGATGACGCTTCATATCACAGCGTTCAAGAAGACTATCAGGGCCCAGTGCACCTCTAGAGGACGACCTTCAGACACCTCATTGCGTCCCCAGCATAGTTTCATCCATCATGAAGGCGGAGAGTGGACACACCCCATCTTAATGTCCACTAATAAGTGTCCAGATACTTTTCGTTAGATAATATATAGGAGATAATAGTGTATTCATGAATTCCTCACTGAATACTGGCACTTGAAAGTAGACCTTTGCAGGATAGTTGGCGCCAATCTTGTAGTCTGCCAGTTAAGATTGTTTAGAATGTCTACTGTGTCCGGTAGATGAGTTTCACAGTAGCCAATGTGAAGAATTGCTGATGGCTTACAAGTTATGCACTTTAGAGCCTATGTTTAGCTGTAATTTTTTCTTGCTCTCGTTCCTACTACAACCTCATAAAATATGGAAATCTAAGGATCTGCATTAGACGAGCTTTGTTTTACAGTGTCGAAGATTAAAAAATGGTCTTAGCTTTTTAAGGCATACATTTTAGAGCCCATGTTTGCTAGACTTATTTGCTTGTAATGATCGTTCCTATCATTTCTTTTACTATCGACCATTCCTTTAGGGATACCTTACATGTTGTCAACATCTCTGTTTTAGTCCTATTTGCTACAGACTCCTCAAACTTGAGCGGTGCACTGTAATGGGTTGCATGAGTTTCTGTAACCCACCTCCTCTGAGGAAACACCGAATTATTTCAATATCCTACCAACGAACCAAAGTTTACCACTGGTTTAATTTACTAACAGTTTTTGTGATAATTGTGATTTATACACTCACAAACTGCTACACGCAGGTACTTCTGTGATATCTGATTGAAATTGTAACTCACTTATCTCGCAGCCGTAACATACTATGTTTTTTTTTTCTTTTTGTGAAAATATCTGTACACGTAAAGCAAGTAGCCAACGTTTGAACCAATAAGAAATCTTATAAATACCTGCCTGAATTTGCAGTACTTTTTTCAGATAATACATCATTATAAATAACTATTTCAACTGCAGAATGTCTGAGATTACAGCTAATTTGGTTTTCCATGTAAATGATGTACAATAAGAACAATGAGATCCCCAACATACTTCCCTAGAGGAAATCGGAAGTTACTTCTATATCTGTCGATGACACGACTTGAAAGATAACGCGCTGTAACTTTCTTATCTATAAATCTTCAGTCCAATGCAAGATCTCGACTGATAATGTATATCAGAGGTTCTCAAATTTTCTGGGACCATTACCCCTCTGTGAAATCAGATGTAAACTAGTAACTCCCAGCAAAATGTCTGATATTACTGTTAATTTTGTCCTCCAGGTAATTGATGTACAATTTGAGCAGTAAGATCTTCAGCACATTTCCCTAGGACATACCTGAAGCTACTCCTTGAAATATAACTCGCTGTAACCCCCTTATCAACAAATTTTCAGTCCTGCCTGAAATCACGACTCTACATAAGAAATTCCCAACCTTTCTGAGACTATCAGCCTTTAACGTAATCAGATATAAACTACTACCCCTCCCCCCACCCTCCAGCCATCAGCAACATTATCACCAAGCTAAGCATCAGAATGAAAAAAAAAATTCTTTCAACAATGCCGCATAAATGATATGTAGTTTTTATAGCTGTTTAGTAGAGGTATGAACTAATGAGGCCACGAGCCAACTGCTACCCTGTTTTACAGATTCGTGATGATTGGCCTCAAAATTTCTTGATAGGAAGGTTGCAGCATGTTATCTACAACTCTTTCTCAGCAAAGTAAACTAATTATCCATATAGAGGGTAGAAACTCGTTGCAAAACATACTTCCTCTGCACCACTCCTCTCCATATAGACATCCACACTCTACAATGGTGGTCCGCCCCCATAGCTGAGTGGTCAGCGCTACAGAATCTCAATCCGAAGGGCTCAGGTTCGATTCACTGCTGGGTTGGAGATTTTCTCCGCTTAGGGACAGAGTGTTGTGTTGTCCTAGTCATCATCATTTCATCCCCATCGACGCTCAAGTTGCCGATGTGGAGTCAAATCGAAAGACTTGCACCTGGCGAACGGTCTACCCGACGAGAGGCCCTAGTCACACGACAAAAAAAAAAAAAAAATTGAGGTAATATCAAAGGACACCACCCATTTTGTGCGTGTTTTAATTATTATGCATGCGAGATTTTACATCTGAATGACTTTTTTCGACTAATTTTGGAAGTACCTCCACCACAACATGTAACCCAGATATCATTATATCCTTATGAATAAGAAATTCTTATAAACGTTAAAACCATGGTAAAAGGTGCTTAAATAAACTTTCCTTTGCAGCTGTTTGGTTGTCTGTTATTTCTCCAAGTATTTGCATTGAACTTCGTCTTTCTTACCTATTTAATCCTCTACTGTACTGACCATTTATCTCTCAGTTATCCAGACCGTCCGCTGTGTCATACTATACCTTTGCCGTCATTCGGATACAGTATGGAGAGGCTCATGAACAGAACACCGCTCTTCCGGCCATTGTTAGATTTTCACACAATGGAGCTTGTCTTTCTGTCAGCCCACAATTTGGCATCACGGGACTGAGATTTCATTGCATTCCACTCTGTGTAAAATTATGTCAGGCGGCTTCCTCTTTTACTACTTTCACCCCGTCCATCCTCCTGCTATTATTTTCCTCTTATTTTTACACCTATTGAATGAATTTCAATCCCCCATCACAATTAAATTTCCCCCTCTCTTGATTATCTGAATTGCAGACTTTTTTTTTATTATTAGTCTTGCATTATGTTCTCACTCTGAATAGTACATGGCAAATACAATAAGGATTATAGTTCTTAATTACCAGGAGATGAATGTCATTCAACCGAGCTCAAAGTAAGCAGGTTTCAATCAAAATATGACGACACAACCCGTCTCGAAATATTATTTTAGCTTACCAGAAGTAATTACAGGTGGCAGTAAGATTTCCTATTATATCTGAAATATATAGAATAGGAAATATCTGCACTTAGAGCTGCCTTCGTCTGTATTTGTATTTCAGAGTAGCTGTTTGCTTTGGCCAACTTTAATTTCACCATTCGTTTCTAAGTCTGCAGTAACTCGGTCTTGAGTTTTACGTCTCAGAGTAACATTTACGACTGAACGCAAGGAAGGCGACGCGTGACGCTGTATGCTGCAGTATATCATGAATTACGTACGCTTGTGATTAACAGCTACTAGGCCAAATGGAAACTAGATAATTATGAGAAGTGCTCGCTCAGTACTGCTCGACTGCAGATGTGACAGATAACGGCCAGAACTTTGTTAGTTTGCACCCAGCCGGAAGTTTATGTGCAGCGGCTACGCTTAATCTCAACCATAGAAATGTGGAACTATACTTAACATCAACTAGTAAACACTACGAACAGAGTTAATTTTCTCTTTATGTCGAGAGTGAAATATATTGTGCACAAACTACAATCATAAATTTCTGTCAGAAACTTAACCGTATCTGTCTACAGTATATAAGACACAAGCACTCAGCAGTAGATAGTGTAGCGCATTTCGTACCATAATTAGGCACTTTCTTCCCTATACAAATCACGTACACTGTGTGGGTGAAATTTCTGTCTGTTCATCAAACACAATTCCAACAGAGCAGCCAGCCGGTGTGGCCGAGCGATTTTAGACGCTTCAGTCTGGAACCGTGCGACCGCTACTGACGCAGGTTCGAATCCTGCCTCGGGCATGGAGGTGTTTGATGTCCTTAGGTTAGTTAGGTTTAAGTAGTTCTAAATTCTAGGGGACTGATGACCTCAAATGTTAAGTCCCGCCGGCCGCGGTGGCCGAGCGGTTCTAGGCGCTACAGTCTTGAACCGTGCGACCGCTACTGACGCAGGTTCGAATCCTGCCTCGGGCATGGATGTGTGTGATGTCCTTAGGTTAGTTAGGTTTAAGTAGTTCAAAATTCTAGGGGACTGATGACCTCAGAAGTTAAGTCCCATAGTTCTCAGAGCCATTTTTGTTGAGTCCCATAGTGCTCAGATCCATTTGAACTAACAGAGCATTTAAGTCCCCCCCCTTCCCCCCCCCCGTTTAATTTTCCTCAGCAGCTCTGTTACAGTGTGTGATGTAAGGATTTTGGTGACCTATAATCCGATCAGCAAGTTCCCTGTTCGCGCACGCGATAAAGACAACAATTAATTGAACTGAACTCTAGAACATGTCCTTTACAGTCATGTGACTGACCATCAGAAACGCAATGTACGGCAGTGAAGTGGTTTGAACGGACAGATCAGTTTTATGGAATCAGCACTGTTAGTTGGATCGAGCGGGAGACATGACAGAATATCACAAAGCGGAGGACTTGTTTGGACATCACCATAACTATTCCGACGAAGGAACTGCCGTATTTGTTGGTATATCAATGTGAACTGTCAAATATGCCTACAAGAAACTGTGTGCCAGTCGCAGCTATGTAACACGACGTGCCTACAGTGGTCGTACACAGTTCCCAACTAACGGGGAGCAGAGAGAAATAGCATCCCTTACCAATGACAATTGTCAACAAAGCCAACCGAAATTGATGTTGTTAGTGAATGAAGGTCCATGTCAACCAGTTCCCGAGCGAATATTGCAAACGGAATTGCTTACATTGGACAACTGGAGTCGGATAGCTCGCAAAATATGACTGCTCACAACGGTACATAAAGCTGAACGTCTTCACTAGGACAAACAACACTCTGAATCAATAATTGTGAAGCAATCCACAACAATCTAAGAAATAACCTAATGCAAAGATCCCTTGTACAAGGGGTGTTAAATAAGTAAAGCAACTCATTTTTTCTGAAATCAGTTTGGTGTTTTTCAGGATTCAGCACACCATATTATTCCCCACTCTTTTGGCTCCAAAACCCTATTTTTAAACATAATCTCCGTTCAGTGCGACGGCTTTACGCCAACTTACTGTGAGAAATTGTAAGCGCGCATGGTACCACTCTGCTGATCGACGTCGGAGCAAACGTCTTGCTCCAGCAATAAGCTCCCCATCATGCAGGTATTTCTTCACACGGAGTGCATCCTTCATTGAACCAAACAGATGGAAGTCAGAAGGTTCGGGATACGGGCTGTAAGGTGGATGAGGAAGAACAGTTCAATGAAGTTTTGAGAGCTGCTCTCGGAGGCGCAAACTTGTATGAGGTCTTCCGTTCCAAGGAGAACGAGACGTTCGTTTTCATTATTGTGGCGACGTACAGGCCTAAGGATAGGATAAACGCCAATGGTGGAGGAGTATTTATAGCAGTAAAGAATTCAATAATATCCAGTGAAGTTATTAGCGAATGCGAATGTGAAATAATCTGGGTTAAGTTAAGTATCAAAGGTGGGTCAGATATGATAGTCGGATGCTTCTATAGACCACCTGCATCAGCAACCGTAGTAGTTGAGCGCCTCAGAGAGAACCTGCAGAACGTCGTGAAGAAGTTTCGTGATCATACTATTGTAATAGGGGGAGACTTCAATCTACCAGGTATAGAATGGGATAGTCACACAATCAGAACTGGAGCCAGGGACAGAGACTCTTGTGACATTATCCTGACTGCCTTGTCCGAGAATTACTTCGAGCAGATAGTTAGAGAACCAACTCGTGAAGCTAACGTTTTAGACCTCATAGCAACAAACAGACCGGAAATTTTCGACTCCGTGAATGTAGAAGAGGGTATCAGTGATCATAAGTCAGTGGTTGCATCAATGACTACAAGTGTAATAAGAAATGCCAAGAAAGGAAGGAAAATATATTTGCTTAACAAGAGTGATAGGGCACAAATCGCAGAATATCTGAGTGACCACCATCAAACGTTCATTTCTGAGGAAGAGGATGTGGAACAAAAATGGAAAAAATTCAGAAACATCGTCCAGTACGCCTTAGATAAGTTCGTACCGACTAAGGTCCAAAGCGAGGGGAAAGATCCACCGTGGTATAACAATCATGTACGAAAGGTACTACGGAAACAAAGAAAGCTTCATCATAGGTTTAAGAGTAGTCGAATCATAGCTGATAAGGAAAAGCTGAACGAAGCGAAAAAGAGCGTAAAGAAAGCAATGAGAGAAGCATTCAACGAATTCGAACATAAAACATTGGCAAACAATCTAAACAAGAACCCTAAAAAGTTTTGGTCATATGTAAAATCGGTAAGCGGATCTAAATCCCCTATTCAGTCACTCGTTGACCACGATGGCACCGAAACAGAGGACGACCGAAGAAAGGCAGAAATACTGAATTCAGTGTTCCGAAACTGTTTCACTGCGGAAAATCGTAACACGGTCCCTGACTTCAGCCGTCGCACGGACGCCAAAATGGAAAATATTGAAATAAACGATATCGGAATTGAAAAGCAACTGCTATCACTTAGTAGCGGAAAAGCATCCGGACCAGACGAGATACCCTTAAGATTCTACAGTGATTATGCTAAAGAACTTGCCCCCTTTCTATCAGCAATTTATTGTAGATCGCTGGAAGAACGTAAAGTACCTAGCGACTGGAAGAAAGCGCAGGTCGTTCCCATTTTCAAGAAGGGTCATAAATCAGATGCGAATAATTATAGGCCTATTTCGCTTACGTCAATCTGTTGTAGAATAATGGAACATGTTTTGTGTTCTCGTATTATGACGTTCTTAGATAATACAAATCTCCTTCATCATAACCAACATGGATTCCGCAAACAGAGATCATGTGAAACTCAGCTCGCCCTATTTGCCCAAGAAATTCACAGTGCCGTAGACACTGGCGAGCAGATTGATGCCGTATTCCTGGACTTCAGGAAAGCATTTGATACGGTTCCGCACTTACGTTTAGTGAAAAAAATACGAGCTTACGGAATATCGGACCAGGTTTGTGATTGGATTCAGGATTTCCTAGAAGAAAGAACACAACATGTCATTCTTAACGGTTCAAAATCTGCAGATGTAGAGGTAATTTCGGGAGTACCGCAGGGAAGCGTGATAGGACCTTTATTGTTTACAATATACATAAATGACTTAGTTGACAACATCGGTAGCTCCGTGAGGCTATTTGCAGATGACACGGTTGTCTACAAGAAAGTAGCAACATCAGAAGACTCGTACGTACTCCAGGAGGACCTGCAGAGGATTAATGCATGGTGCGACAGCTGGCAGCTTTCCCTAAACGTAGATAAATGTAATATAATGCGCATACATAGGGGCAGAAATCCATTCCAGTACGATTATGCCATAGGTGGTAAATCATTGGAAGCGGTAACGACCGTAAAATACTTAGGAGTTACTATCCGGAGCGATCTGAAGTGGAATGATCACATAAAACAAATAGTGGGAAAAGCAGGCGCCAGGTTGAGATTCATAGGAAGAATTCTAAGAAAATGTGACTCATCGACGAAAGAAGTAGCTTACAAAACGCTTGTTCGTCCGATTCTTGAGTATTGCTCATCAGTATGGGACCCTTACCAGGTTGGATTAATAGAAGAGATAGACATGATCCAGCGAAAAGCAGCGCGATTCGTCATGGGGACATTTAGTCAGCGCGAGGGCGTTACGGAGATGCTGAACAAGCTCCAGTGGCGGACACTTCAAGAAAGGCGTTACGCAATACTGAGAGGTTTATTATCGAAATTACGAGAGAGCACATTCCGGGAAGAGATGGGCAATATATTACTACCGCCCACATATATCTCGCGTAATGATCACAACGAAAAGATCCGAGAAATTAGAGCAAATACGGAGACTTACAAGCAGTCGTTCTTCCCACGCACAATTCGTGAATGGAACAGGGAAGGGGGGATCAGATAGTGGTACAATAAGTACCCTCCGCCACACACCGCAAGGTGGCTCGCGGAGTATAGATGTAGATGTAGATGTAAGTCGTTTCTTCATTGCCTGACGGTAGCTTAATACACTTGGGAGTTGATGGATACACCATCAAACCAAATAACTCTCTTCAGAGTCCCAGAAGACCGTCGCCGTGGCCTTATCGCCTAAGGATGTGGCTTTGAACACTCTCTTCGGAGGAGACGTGGTATGGCTCCACTCCACGGATTGCCATTTTGTTTCCAGTTTTAAATGCTGAACCCTCGCTCCATCGCCTGTGCCGATGTTCGAAAAAAAATTTCTCGTGACGAACTTCGTAACGCGTGAGTAATTCCACACAGATGAAAACTGTTTGCGGTCTTCAGTTAGGCGGCGAGTAATACAGCGGTCACAAACCTATGAATACCCCTACCGGTGGACGAGTTGTCAGTACTAACGAGAGGGACGTCCAGTTCTGCAGCGAAGTGTTTGATTGTGATACTTCGATCACCTAGAATAAGAGTGTCCGCACGATCCAATATTGCAGGATTCACCGCTGCGTGCGGGTGACTGGCACGAGGAAGATTGGACAGGTATGTGCAACTTTTTTGTGATGATGACAGACTGCTCTCTCAACGACTCACCGTGCTTTTGTTCACTGCCCTGTTTCCGTAGACATTGTCAAAGCGCCTATGAATATCTGCGATGCCGTGGTTTTCCGTCAAAAGGAAGTTAATGACAACTATCTGCTCGCAACGCACCTTCGTTAAAACAAGTTATTATGAAGGCTATGTATTGCGTCGTCACCTATCAGAGTTTCGTGAAACTATAGGCGCTGAAACAGGAATATTCAACGATGTCCCACAGGAAATTCCGCACTTTTTAACCGTAACTGGCAGTGAAAAATAGTTTTTACATTACTTACTGAACACTCCCTGTAGAAGTGTCGTGGAAAAAGTCAGAACCATTCCCAACAATTCAAAGGTCTTGCGAGCAACGTGTGGGTGCTATTCTGTCATTCTGCACAACGGATTAATCTGAGATGTACCCTTTACCCTGTCGCTCCTGCAAGATGCAATTTCACCCCCACACTACAACAGAAGTCAGACAGACGCTCCTAACATTCTAAAGAGAAATGCCTGAAAAACTTTCAGGAATAAATATCTTCTGGAGTCGTCCGCTGTAAGGAAATGACACAAAAATTCATAAAATTTCTTACGTAACTAGTGGGATACTTGGGTACTGGGGTAGTGCTAGTAAGTGTAAGAAAAACATGAAATTAACGAAAATTATTATTTATTTTGCAAAAGTTCCGAGAAATCACAATGGCACTTTTAGTTATGAACTGAATAAGTTATTTCCAGGTTCTTTTCGGAATGTGAAGTTACCTCTTAAGGACAGGATTCGCTAATGAAATTTCTATACAAAGTTTAAGATTGTTATTGACTTGGCAGAATGGTTGAGAGCCGTGCCTACTCAACTTGAATAATTATCCGTTAGAATGTTGCTAGGTACTGTCGAAGCTGTCGCATGTGAAATGCAGTGAAGGGTACTGTTGTGGAGGAAATATGGGTCTCGCAAGAGCTGTAGCGCACAATGCCGTAGGCTGCGATGACTGCGGTCTGCGCCGCTCGCTGCTGGCAAATGAGATAACTCTCGTTCTATCTCGATTGACCTTCGCCAATCAAACTCTCCCTACGCCTTGATGAAGTCAAGGACTACTATTCGCCCCTAGTCTAACTATTGGTGTGGTACACTGGTCAGATAACCAGTCCACCGTGATGCCACTCAAAAATTCGCTCGCAGGCGTTTAACTATAACTCTGTCCGTTCACACCGCACAATAAGCGTGGCGGCCCACACAGTGAACAATGCTTAATCTCAAGGACTCCATATAGAGTCGCACTCTGATTCGCTCTCGACAGAGGTGCTATCCCAGTGAAGTACTCAGGAGAGACTTGTTCCTCACTCTTTGAGTACACGTACGACCGCACACGCTCTCGTTACGTGTTCTCGCTCCAAGAACAACAACGGAACGGCCCCTCTCCACACCAGACATGAAGGGGTATATCTTTTGGCCTCTTCCATTACTCCTTCAGCTCAAGGCGCCAGAAATATCATCTGCCAATCAGCATTGCTCTTCTAAAATGGGAGAATGACGTTTCGTTTAAGGCGACCAATCCGTTAATCTGTAGCATCTACGTTTGCTATCTCCCTGTAAAAATCTCTGAAACTTCATGCTATATTTATAAAGAATGTGTAGGCCGGGCACTCCCACAAAATGCAGCGGAATTTGCTTTTGAGCCGAACACGGGGTCGTCCTGTCACCCGGGCAAACACTGTCTACTCCACGGGCGGCTGCCGGCCGACGTTGATAGCTCCCTGTGAGAACCTCTGAAGGGACCGGCGTCCTGGCGTGTGGTGTTTGCCTCTCCTGAACTGAACGCTTTTGTGACCCTCGTGTCTTGAATGTGTGTGTGTATGCCAGCCTCGAGTATTTCAAGCACGGTCGCTTACTTGTTATTCGCATATTTTTTACATTAATTCATACAACATTGTCTTTATCTTATCGAGTTTCAGTTCGAATGAAGCGTCTTGATGTGCGGAATATAATTCCGAGGGTGGAATATGTAAGCAATGAAGGTCAGGAGACCACGACGTCTTACAGTCTGCAAGCTTACTACAGTACATGGACCGATGGGTGAGTGCTTGTATGTGTGGAAACTACAGGATGTTTCAGGAAATTGAGGTGTTTCTCACCTGATAACATGTTCCTTAAATTTTAATAATCGAGGGATTTGTGTACTTATGTCAGTACAGATGTTTTCCACCTGTTGGTGTGAGGAATCACCAATCAAAATTTGTAAAAGTTGTTGTTAGCCATTGGAATACGTTGCAGATTCCTGTAAACTTTAGCTCCGTGTTGTAAACTCCCGCGAAAGCCACCAGGTGTGTTGTGGTTTCGCATATTCCTCAGCGGCAGGGCAGAACGGAATTGTTTGGGTACGGCGCACCGCAGTCCTCGGAATCAGAGGACGCTCCTGAGGGAGCAATAAGTCTCAGAGACCAACTGCGGAGTCCGATAGCCTCGGCCCAAGCAGCCGCCGAGGCCAGCGCGATTCCTATCTCGTAGTTACGTTTGTTACACCGTCACCCCAGCAGCTATCTCGACCCCGGAGTACAGCAAGGTCGCTATAACGGGCGGCCGTGGAGATCTCGGAAACAATTTAGCTATTTAATCGTGACAGCTGATCTTAATGAATACGATACTACGAATGTTCCATAAATTGGGACAACAATGTACACTACTAGCCATTAAAATTGCTACACCAAGAAGAAATGCAGATTAAAAACGGGTATTCATTGGACAAAAATATTATACTAAATCTGACACGTGATTACATTTTCACGCAGTTTGGGTGCATAGATCCTGAGAAATCGGTACCCAGAACAACCACATCTGGCCGTAATAACGACCTTGATACGCCTGGGCATTGAGTCAAACAGAGCTTGGATGGCGTGTACATGTACAGCTGCCCATGCAGCTTCAACACGATACCACAGTTTATCAGGAGTAGTGACTGGCGTATTGCGACGAGCCAGTTACTCGGCCACCATAGACCAGACGTTTTCAGTTGGTGAGAGATCTGGAGAATGTGCTGGCCAGGGCAGAAGTCGAACACTTTCTGTATCCAAAAATGCCCGTACGGGACCTGCAACATGCGGTCGTGCATTATCCTGCTGAAATGTAGGGATTCTCAGGGATCTAATGAAAGGTAGAGCCACCGGTCGTAACACATCTGAAATGTAACGTCCACTGGTCAAAGTGCCGTCAATGCGGACAAGAAGTGACCGAGATGCGTAACCAATCACGCTGGGTGATACGCCAGTATAGCGATGACGAATACACGCTTCCAATGTGCGTTCACCAAGATGTCGCCAAACACGGATGCGACCATCATGATGCTGTAAACAGAACCTGCTTTCATCCAACAAAATGACGTTTTGCCATTCGTGCATCCAGGTTCGTCGTTGAGTACACCATCGCAGGCGCTCCTGTCTTTGATGCAGCGTCAAGGTTAACCGCACCCACGGTCTCCGAGCTGATAGTCCATGCTGCTGCAAACGTCGTCGAAGTGTTCGTGCAGATGATTGTTGTCTTGGAAACGTCCCCATCTGTAGACTCAGGGATCGAGACGTGTCTGCACGATCCGTTACAGCCATGCGGATAAGATGCCTGTCATCTCGACTGCTAGTGATACGAGGCCGTTGGGATCCAGCACGGCGTTCGGTATTACCCTCTTGAACCCACCTATTCCACATTCAGTTAACAGTCATTGGATCTCGACCAACGCGAGCAGCAATGTCGCGATGCGATAAAACGAAATCGCGATAGGCTACAATCCGACCTTTATCAAAGTCCGAAACGTGATGGTACGCATTTCTCCTCCTTACACGAGGCATCACAACAACGTTTCACCAGACATCGTCGGTAAACTGCTGTTTGTGTATGAGAAATTGGTTGGAAACCTTACTCATGGCAGCACGTTGTAGGTGTCGCCACCGGTGCCAACTTTGTGTGAATGCTCTGAAAAGCTGATCATTTGCATATCACAGCATCTTCTTCCTGTCGATTAAATTTCGCGTCTGTAGCACGTCATCTTCGTGGTGTAGCAATTTTAATGGCCAGTTGTGTAGATGTCGTGACTTAACTAACTGTTCTCATAGGACAAATCGCGGATAATTCCTTCGTACATTGGAAAATATTTGGATTTAAAGATAAGGCAGTAAGAAGATGAAGGTTCCTCAATACGGTCGAAAGACAATAACACTAGCATGCAGCAGGACTACTGTAAGGCGATGTAATCCTCAGCCTTCATTTCAGGACCACTTCCTCTCCTGAGACCTGAGTTTCACCTGCTGTATACAACTTTCAAATAACTTCCGGAAATTCAGACAGGTAACACTTTCAGCGACCGCCGATATTTCGGCGGGGTAACACCCCGCCATTTTCAAGGCAAACTGCAACGCTATCGACCAACTGTACATCGGGTGATTGATGCTAATTATGAGTCATCACGTAACGTCTACTGCCTTTTTTGCCTTACGTAGGAAACACTTCCAACAAGATCGGTCATATTTTACGGAAATACGATGTGAAATGTGTTTCCGACCTCCATATAAAATTAGACCGATTTTTAGTTCTGTTAAGGATTATCTTGGTCTGCGTAAGGGGAGTGTATATCGTATTCCTTGTAGCTGAGGCATGGCATATATTGGTCGAACTATCAGGACCGTGGAGGACAGATGTGCTGAGCATAAACGGCACACACGATTACAGCAGCCAAGTAGATTTGCTGTTGCCGAACTTTGCTTGGATACTGGTCACCCCATGTTATATAATAACACGGAGATATTGGCATGCACGTCCAGCTATTGGGACAGTCTTATTAAGGAGGCAGTTGGGATTAAATTAGCGAGCAACCTCGTTAGCAGGGATGGAGATATCTGTTTAAACTCTATTTGGAATCCGACGCTCTCCCTTCTCAAAAAACAGAGGCACAGAGTCAATGCTACGTCACCTGCGAATTCGTAATCTCACTATAGATAGCTCTGACTTTGGTCAACTTTGGTGGCACTAGTGTTCAGTGTGTGTGTTATCTTTCCCGCTTCAGTCCGAGAACCGAGGTTTAAAATTTGCATGTACGTCGCCTGTCCGTTGCAGTTTGCCTTGAAAATGGCGGGGTGTTCTCCCGCCGAAATATCGGCGGTCGCTGAAAGTGTTACCTGGCTGAATACCCGGAAGTTATTTGACACTTCCTCTCTTGTATGCTGTTATGGCTTGCCTGTGACATTATCTCTAAATCTCCTAAGTTTGTAAATGCCTGAAGTATAATTATGAAGCTACTTTCTGTACAGATATCATTGGCCATCTTGCAGCTATCGAAGAAATGAAATTATAATGATATCTAGACCTTTAGCTGCTTACAGACGTTGATAAATATCAACGGGGACAGTTGAGAAATGATTGCCACGACCGGAACTCGAACCGGGAACATCCCACTTGCATGGCAGACGCCCTATCCGACTGAGCCACCGAGGACACAGACAATAGTGCGACTACATGAACTTATCTCTGGCACGCTCCCCGTGAAACCCACACTTTCAACTTACTGTCCACACATTACATTTGTAGTGCCCCTGCCCACTATACTCATTACTCGCGACAGTCAGTCTACAGATTCCCATAAGAATTCGGGCAATTTAAGTACATCCGCATTGAAGAAGATCATTGGCTGGCAAGCCTTATCTCTATGAAGATGGTATCCGCTCTTTTGGACACGGGAGCGTGCCAGGGATAAGTCCCTGCAGTCACCCTATTGTCCCTGTCCTCGGTGGCTCAGTCGGACGCCGGCGCGGTAGCTCAGCGTGTTCGGTCAGAGAGCTGGTTGGCCTCTATAGTAAAAAAAATGAGTGGAAGGATCAACATAGGAACTTGACAAGATGTCATGTGACGTCCGCAACGACCAAACACAACGATCAACAACGAACAAAATGCAAAAAAAAAAAAAAAAAAAAAAAAAATCGGATAGAGTCTGCCATATGTCCCGGCTGGGACATACATTTTTCAACTGTCCCCGTTGATATTTATCAACGCCTGCAAGCAGCTAAAGGTCTAGATTTCATTATAATTTCAGAAGTATAATTGTTCCAATTCCTGTCAGAAAAGGCGTTATAGAGCAAAGTATTAAAATTTAATCCATTATTCAAGATAAGACGTTGCGGTTGTATCAAGCATTGCAAGTTGTTTTACTCAGATTCAACCATAATTGTCATTAGTGTTGATCAGATTACGAAAAAAAGAAGAAGCGGTTCAAGAGGAGGAGGAGGAGATTAGTGATTAACGTCCCATCGACAACGAGGTCATTAGAGACGGAGCACAAGCTCGGGTTAGGGAAGGATGGGGAAGGAAATCGGCCGTGCCCTTTCAAAGGAACCATCCCGGCATTTGCCTGAAGTGATATAGGGAAATCACGAAAAACCTAAATCAGGATGGCCGGACGCGGGATTGAACCGTCGTCCTTCCGAATGCTAGTCCAGTGTGCTAACCACTGCGCCACCTCGCTCGGTAAGCGGTTCAAGAGATTATACGGCAGTCCTCAGGCAAACTTCACAGAAAATCTATAGCACAATACGCAGAATGTAGAAAAGTTAGTGCACTTAATCTACAAAATATTGTACAGTTCTTATATTTGATAACAGGCCAATGGTCAGTTAATTTTTGTTACCAGCTCGACGACATACGTAACTGTATCTATTCCTTCGCTTTCATCGTTTACGGCTCGCCACAAACTCAAGTACATTCATGCTTTACGCAGTTCTGAGTCAGATCGAATTAGTGCCACTTGATGAGTTACTACAACTTATTTTACAGTATCCACTGCAGAAACATTTTTCTTCGTGATGCTGTATATCACTTTTTCCAGTGGACTGCCCGTCTCCACTGTTAGGATGAACAATGCGGAATTGTATTATTCAAAAAAATGTTCAAATGTGTGTGAAATCTTATGGGACTTAACTGCTAAGGTCATCAGACCCTAAGCTTACACACTACTTAACCTAAATTATCCTAAGGACAAACACACACAGCCATGCCCGAGGGTGTGTTAATTACTCGTGAACTCTTCCCGGGACATCAGCCGGGTGTCAGTGACTTCTCGGTGCAACTTTTCAATAAATTTCCAATCTGTCATCTTATGGCAAAGTGCTTAATTCCTGAGTGATATATTTCTCACAGTTTCTGGTCTATATGTCCTCTATTCGGCGATCTGTTTGGTGTAGAGTTGCTGTGTTTCACCGGTGTGGTGACAGTCTTGGCGGTGAATGCTCATTTCGTACGATACGCAAGCCAGACACATGGCACAATGGCGAGATTTAACGCTGTACCCCAATCGTTGCGTGGGGCAAATAAAACACGGTGACATCGGCCACACAGGAAGCAGCGACCACAGAGCACAGCTTCAACGAATGTTGTATATTCGCTTAGATGAACGTCGCGATACATCCTATGGATGGGCTATCCCTTTTTTCGTCACCCATACGTCTCCAACGAAGCACAAATCCCACTGTCCAAAGACCAGGCAAAGAGGCGTTTATCCCAAACATTAATATTATTGTCAAATAATACTTCTACTATGTTGTCCATAAATAGGCATACGTTCGCTTAGTCATTAAACTATAAAACTTGTTTGTTTATTGTGGTCTCGCGGCCCATATTGCATCACCAGGCGGCATACTAGTACACAACTCAACATTACTTAAAAGTCAATTATGGATGGGTGCAGAGATTTCATTACGTGTGCGGAAAGAAGGTCGCATTCGTTTTATCATTTTGAGGTAAACCTCATTTATAACGCACACATTTCGAGTGCAGCTTATGTATACTGCCTCACTAACCGAATACCTGCAGCAGTGGCTACATAATGCACGCTCAATATTTTCCACAGAGCATATGGATTTTAGCCGAGTTACGTGCGTCGTAAATCAAACTGTCACTGTAACCACACTAACATACACTTACAGTGGTCTTGGTGTAAATATCACCAGCATCCAATCAGTTCCTTGTTTTTGTAGTAGCCAATCCTGCACCTCATACTTACAAACAGTCCTCGAAGAATTATGTAAACCATATTGTTAATGACACAGCCACTCGGTTGCAAATAGCTCTTTGATACATCGACCTAGATTTCGACACGTCTAAGGATGTCTTCAGCAGAAAGAAATTTTAATAAATTGTATAGTTACATTGCTAGAAGGCAATGGTCATAGTTTAGAGCAGATGTGAACGTTCCGGCCTTTGGTACATATGCATTGATAGGAACAACGTCCTAGCAAGGCATACGTGCTAAAGATCGTAACGTTTTTAATTTTAATTTTGGACCTGAAGCTATCTGCCCTAAAGTTTGATCAATGACTTCTATCAACGTCACTTTACTGTTTCTTGAAATTTCATTCTGATGGATTCATCCTTAGAGGTGTCTAAATCTAGGTCAGTGTACCAAACAGCAGTCCTGAGAGGCAGCAATGTTTAAAACTGTAATATTTGTAGTGAATCATTAAACGGGTTGGTTCACGATTTCTATTACAGTCTTGTTGGGGCTGAAGAGGAGCCTTGGTAGATAAAGTTTTGACGTAGAACCCATGCCTCGATACGTACCGCTTGGATATATGATGAATTGGGAGTTCGGATCGCTTTCAGGTCTGCCGATTCATGGTACGGTATGTAATGTTTAAGCTGCACAACGCATGAATTGAAAACGTTTTCCAGATCGCGCAGTCTGTTGTATAACGTTTTCGTCCAACTACTACAATGGCTGCTAGAAACGGGTATACAGGGTGTTCAGAATATGTGAGACTTGTAGAGGGGAGTGAGTAGATAATATTTTGAATTCAAAGTTATGTCTGAAAACGTACCGTTTCCGTGCTATAACCATTTGAAAACTTCTCGGTAACGCGACCACATTTACAAGTAACTGATTAGTTGTGACACAGTACATGACTTGTTTCACAGTTCCATCCATTAATAGCCACAGAAATTGCTCGTGCTATCGTTGACTGGTCTTCTTCAACGTGGCGCAGTACGGCGTCTTCCATTTCGGGCGTGAGTTATCTCCTTGGAGCACCATAGTCACGCCTGCTGACGGTGGAGGTGCTCCTTCTCGAAGCCGTAGCCTAATTGTCGCGAAAAGGGTATGCGACGGTGTCGGGCGTTGTGGGGAACGATCTTGACCAAGGTGACGCGAAGGTCTTCCGTTACTGTGACGTTTGCCTCTCAGAAGAATCATGTCGGTGTATTCTGCGAACGTGTACTCAACCAAGTTACTTACGTCGCAAATAAAACGGTTAACGTAAGCACACTAACTTATACTTACATCGGTCGTGGTGCAATTAACATCCGCATCCAATCAGTTCTTAGTTTTTGCGGTAGCCAAAATCTGTATTTCATACATGAAAGCGTATTTGTTCTAACACTCACAGACACGTAAATGAGGCTCGACGCAGGTTAGAGGGGTAAGATAATCAGCCTATCCGACGTAACTACCGCACCATCATGAATACCCTGTTGCATACCTGCCTATACTCTGATCAAATTTACTTCATAGATGACACATCACGTGCTGGAGGTGTCTTCCTCTAATCAGTGCTCTCCACATCACATCTGAACTTTTCATGACTGCCACATTGTCACAACAAATGGTCAGTTAACTTCCAATTCCTCGCATGGCCTTTTTTGTGTTTGGATCCAGAATCCTGTGTTCGGACAATTCATTTCGCATTTCATCACACTCATAAACAAACACATCACACACACACACACACACAAAACGATGGTAACGAAATACCCACATTTCGTACGCATCAGCAGCCAAAGACAGCTGGGTTATTTCCCACAGGACGCGATTCAGCTCCTCAAATAAAATTATCATCGGAGATATCGGCCTGCAGTAGATGAACTTCATATAACATTGTGTAAAACCTAACATTTTGAAGGCAGAAAATGATCGTGGCAATTGGTTCTATATATGTAATCAAAGTATAACAATAACACGTCGAAGTCGTCCGTACGGCAATGGTAATGTCACAGTCTGCGGTACGGAAGGATACGTGTGTTCGAATACCGGATAGTATTTTGCTTTTTTAAATCTACCAAAATCTTTTTTATTATTATTTTCAGTTCGTTGGCATCAATTTAATTATTTTCTATTTTTAATCTTTTGTTGCGTCATTTTCACCATCGTATTGACTTTTTTTTTTTACTCTTACGTTTTCCTATCATCTTCTTTCATTAGGAATCTGGTAGTTTCGCCTTTGGGTGTAACCTGTATATGAGTTCCAACCAGCACTGTTCATCGGTCGCTCTCACGTCAGCACGCGTAGGAAAAGCGAGACGTTACAGTTCGATTTTAGCTTTGAAACTGAAATTATTCTCTGTTTTGGGTTTGTTCTTAGAGTTTAGTTTTAACCGCCGTGACTACACCGAGCGTGATTAGTAGTTCTGCCGCAGGTTCCTTATCGCCGTTTTCTCGGATTCATAGCACATCGGGAGGTTGTGGTTAGGTTAGGACACGAGTGCAAAATTCAGAAACACAAAAAGCGTTTTCTGTTGCAGTTCAGTCTACAGTCAATCTGTTGTTGACAGAACATCTCTCATTTCCGCAATACCTGTTCCGCGTTACATGAACAGCATTTCAGCACTTGTGATGTGACGAACCGTGTCTGCATATCGGCTTTAACTGAGCGAGAGCCTATGTGGCGACACTCTAGCGCCGAGTGACAGACGTCAACTATCAAGTAATTTTAAACGGCCAATGGCAATCACTTTTTCAGACGGCTGTAGCACGGAAACGGTACGTTCCCGAAGATGGGTTCCTGTTCAAAATATTATCTACTCACACCCCTCTACAAGTCGTAGAAATTTATAACGGGAATTTCCGAACACCCTGTATTCACAGCTAAGAGGGTTGATGGTGGTGTTCTTTCGCGCGCACCAGGGTTTGTGAAATTGTAAGATGGGCACGTCATTTTGATATTTGTAAGTTATCGATGTGCGCGCCAGAGAGAGAGAAACTTACGTTACTGTTAAACAGTGTTTGGTCTTGTTTTGCCACAGTCTTTGCCGCTGTACAAACTGACACGTTCTTAGTTGTACTAAGTATTCAGTAGTGCTGTGTTGACTTGTGATTGTATCTGTTAGATGAAGAATGATTTATTGTAAAGGACAGCAAGGATGAATATGATGTATGTACTGAAAGGTGAGAAGAATATAAATTTTTAATACAGTTCTCTTTCTTAATTTTTTACTTTTTTGAAGAGAACAAGTATGTGGTAAGACTGCAGCACTGTGCTGCTAGTTTGTCGGAATGATTATTGTCCGCGAGTTATCTTTGCTCACTTCCTCAAAGCTGAGAAAAAGATCGCCTCAGTTCCCTGAGTCATGTGTTAACATACAAACTGACTAAGCTCTTTGGTTTTTATAGGAATTCTCTATTGACATTAAACCCTTTTTACATCATTCTTCACTTTGTAAAGCGTAGTATTGTTAAGAGTGATGTTATGCGCGAAGATCAAGCGAAGTTTGACTCCATCTTTTTGAATAAATACTTCATTATAAAATCTTTGTCTTGGAATATCATTTCATAGGAATAGCTACTCTCCCCGTCGCCCTGTTTGAAGAAGGTTTGTCAGTAAGCATTACCATATTGCATCACTCGGTATTCAACAGTTTCGAAACTGTTTGGAAAGTTTATTTAAAAATAGAAATCTAGCTTATCCACTGCCTGTTTACTGTTTGCTGTTGAGCAGATTTCAGACTACCTAACAGATCAAAACGAAAATTTCTGTTCCGACACTGACAATGTTGAGTGTTTATGGAAAAAGTTCAAGGCAATCGTAAAATGCGATTTAGACAGGTACGTGCCGAGTAAAACTGTGAGGGACGGGACAAACCCACCGTGGCACAACAACAAAGTTAGGAAACTACTGCGAAAGCAAAGAGAGCTTCACTCCAAGTTTAAACGCAGCCAAAACCTTTCATACAAACAGAAGCTAAACGATGTCAAAGTTAGCGTAAGGAGGGCTATGCGTGAAGCGTTCAGTGAATTCGAAAGTAAAATTCTATGTACCGACTTGACAGAAATTCCTAGGAAGTTCTGGTCTTACGTTAAATCAGTAAGTGGCTCGAAACAGTATATCCAGACACTCCGGGATGATGATGGCATTGAAACAGAGGATGACACGCGTAAAGCTGAAATACTAAACACCTTTTTCCAAAGCTGTTTCACAGAGGAAGACCGCACTGCAGTTCCTTCTCTAAATCCTCGCACAAACGAAAAAATGGCTGACATCGAAATAAGTGTCCAAGGAATAGAAAAGCAACTGGAATCACTCAATAGAAGAAAGTCCACTGGACCTGACGGGATACCAATTCGATTCTACACAGAGTACGCGAAAGAACTTGCCCCCCTTCTAACAGCCGTGTACCGCAAGTCTCTAGAGGAACAGAAGGTTCCAAATGATTGGAAAAGAGCACAGGTAGTCCCAGTCTTCAAGAAGGGTCGTCGAGCAGATGCGCAAAACTATAGACCTATATCTCCGACGTCGATCTGTTGTAGAATTTTAGAACATGTTTTTTGCTCGAGTATCATGTCGTTTTTGGAAACCCAGAATCTACTATGTAGGAATCAACATGGATTCCGGAAACAGCGGTCGTCTGAGATCCAACTCGCTTTATTTGTTCATGAGACCCAGAAAATATTAGATACAGGCTCCCAGCTAGATGCTATTTTTCTTGACTTCCGGAAGGCGTTCGATACAGTTCCGCACTGTCGCCTGATAAACAAAGTAAGAGCCTACGGAATATCAGACCAGCTGTGTGGCTGGATTGAAGAGTCTTTAGCAAACAGAACACTGCATGTTGTTATCAATGGAGTGACGTCTACAGTCGTTAAAGTAACCTCTGGCGTGCCGCAGGGGAGTGTTATGGGACCAGTGCTTTTCACAATATACACTCCTGGAAATTGAAATAAGAACACCATGAATTCATTGTCCCAGGAAGGGGAAACTTTATTGACACATTCCTGGGGTCAGATACATCACATGATCACACTGACAGAACCACAGGCACATAGACACAGGCAACAGAGCATGCACAATGTCGGCACTAGTACAGTGTATATCCACTTTTCGCAGCAATGCAGGCTGCTATTCTCCCATGGTGGAGACGATCGTAGAGATACTGGATGTAGTCCTGTGGAACGGCTTGCCATGCCATTTCCACCTGGCGCCTCAGTTGGACCAGCGTTCGTGCTGGACGTGCAGACCGCGTGAGACAACGCTTCATCCAGTCCCAAACATGCTCATTGGGGGACAGATCCGGAGATCTTGCTGGCCAGGGTAGTTGACTTACACCTTCTAGAGCACGTTGGGTGGCACGGGATACATGCGGACGTGCATTGTCCTGTTGGAACAGCAAGTTCCCTTGCCGGTCTAGGAATGGTAGAACGATGGGTTCGATGACGGTTTGGATGTACCGTGCACTATTCAGTGTCCCCTCGACGATCACCAGTGGTGTACGGCCAGTGTAGGAGATCGCTCCCCACACCATGATGCCGGGTGTTGGCCCTGTGTGCCTCGGTCGTATGCAGTCGTGATTGTGGCGCTCATCTGCACGGCGCCAAACACGCATACGACCATCATTGGCACCAAGGCAGAAGCGACTCTCATCGCTGAAGACGACACGTCTCCATTCGTCCCTCCATTCACGCCTGTCGCGACACCACTGGAGGCGGGCTGCACGATGTTGGGGCGTGAGCGGAAGACGGCCTAACGGTGTGCGGGACCGTAGCCCAGCTTCATGGAGACGGTTGCGAATGGTCCTCGCCGATACCCCAGGAGCAACAGTGTCCCTAATTTGCTGGGAAGTGGCGGTGCGGTCCCCTACGGCACTGCGTAGGATCCTACAGTCTAGGCGTGCATCCGTGCGTCGCTGCGGTCCGGTCCCAGGTCGACGGGCACGTGCACCTTCCGCCGACCACTGGCGACAGCATCGATGTACTGTGGAGACCTCACGCCCCACGTGTTGAGCAATTCGGCGGTACGTCCACTCGGCCTCCCGCATGCCCACTATACGCCCTCGCTCAAAGTCCGTCAACTGCACATACGGTTCACGTCCACGCTGTCGCGGCATGCTACCAGTGTTAAAGACTCCGATGGAGCTCCGTATGCCACGGCAAACTGGCTGACACTGACGGCGGCGGTGCACAAATGCTGCGCAGCTAGCGCCATTCGACGGCCAACACCGCGGTTCCTGGTGTGTCCGCTGTGCCGTGCGTGTGATCATTGCTTGTACAGCCCTCTCGCAGTGTCCGGAGCAAGTATGGTGGGTCTGACACACCGGTGTCAATGTGTTCTTTTTTCCATTTCCAGGAGTGTATATAAATGACCTAGTAGATAGTGTCGGAAGTTCCATGCGGCTTTTCACGGATGATGCTGTAGTATACAGAGAAGTTGCAGCATTAGAAAATTGTAGCGAAATGCAGGAAGATCTGCAGCGGATAGGCACTTGGTGCAGGGACTGGCAACTGTCCCATAACATAGACAAATGTAATGTATTGCGAATACATAGAAAGAAGGATCCTTTGTTATATGATTATATGATAGCGGAACAAACACTGGTAGCAGTTACTTTTGTAAAATATCTGGGAGTATGCGTGCTGAACGATTTGAAGTGGAATGATGATATAAAATTAATTGTTGGTAAGGCGGGTACCAGGTTGAGATTCATTGGGAGAGTGCTTAGAAAATGTAGTCCATCAACAAAGGAGGTGGCTTACAAAACACTCGTTCGACCTATACTTGAGTATTGCTCATCAGTGTGGGATCCGTACCAGATCGGTTTGACGGAGGAGATAGAGAAGATCCAAAGAAGAGCGGCGCGTTTCGTCACAGGGTTATTTGGTAACCGTGATAGCGTTACGGAGATGTTTAATAAACTCAAGTGGCAGACTCTGCAAGAGAGGCGCTCTGCATCGCGGTGTAGCTTGTTCCCCAGGTTTCGAGAGGGTGCGTTTCTGGATGAGGTATCGAATATATTGCTTCCCCCTACTTATACCTCCCGAGGAGATCACGAATGTAAAATTAGAGAGATTAGAGCGCGCACGGAGGCTTTCAGACAGTCGTTCTTCCCGCGAACCATACGCGACTGGAACAGGAAAGGGAGGTAATGACAGTGGCACGTAAAGTGCCCTCCGCCACACACCGTTGGGTGGTTTGCGGAGTATAAATGCAGATGTAGATGTAGATGTAGCATTCGAGAAAACAGCAACAATGTTGTCAAGAAGTGAGGTAAGTAGAAATTTCTATTAGGGCCAGTTACTTGTCTTACCCCGGCTGCGCATTTCATTTAAAGACATGTTACATTCAGGCCAGTTACAGTTCACAAATTAGATTCTGCCTAGTTGAACGTTAGCATACGAGTCTGTGTTGGATAATAGTTTGTGGGTACATAGTTTTGGTGATACGTAAATTTTTACGAACAGGGAGGTAAATTTGGGCTAAATTTCATACAGAAACACATAGTGGTGAACTTGCAGACAGAGAGAGAGAGAGAGACTGTGTGTATGTAAGGATGTATCGCAAATAACAGCAGGTTCGGTACATGGAACAGATCTTGTACAATATACACGTAAGAGCTCACTGTTTCCGCTGTGTGCATAACGTGAAGCGGGACATCTGAAAATGATCCGATCTTCAAACGGGACATATCCGGACATGGTTTCCTTGTCAAAACTTCACCTACTAAGTCGCCTCTACATATCGTAGAAAGCTGTAAATTGTGAAACACGTTGTTTAAGTCAGCGTCGTGAGTCAGTTTCACACGTGCCTTCGACGGAGTGGCTGGAAGAGACGCCACCTTAATGGAACATGTAACCACACTGTAAGTGTGCAAGCCTGGATGACTCCGGGCCTATAACGATGAGGAGGCGATAGCAGCAGTGGGACCTAACTTTGCGGGCTTGGCTAGGCTTGGGGTGTCATGGAGGACAAAGGAGTAGAGAGCGAGTTAAGAGCAAGGAAGTGTATTGAAAATTCACGAAGGGAAGGTAATAGCAAATTCAGTGACTAGCCACTGGCTGTCTGCAGATGTTGTCTTCTTCTAGCAATGAAATATTAGTTGCAAAATTACACACACAAATACATAAATGCACTCTGTCGGAACCACATAATAAATGAGTACCTCAAAGTGTGTATCATTCATCACGCCACGAGATCAGGGCAGCATTTTGTAAGTAATTATTGCGAAAATAATGTAAACTGCGCTAATGGTAAGACAAAAATGCTACAGTCATTATCAGTACGTTCGACTATGGCTGAACTGTGCTGTGAGTACATACTAACGACGATTAATTGTGATGAAAATGGATCGAGAGCACTGATACTATTCAATTACATTATCCAGAACTAAAGCTATTCCATGACAGCTACTGTTATAAATTCTGTGTGTGATATATAAGGAACAGTCGAATGAAAACGAGACGGATGAAGAAAGGGAAATAAAATATTTACTTATGAAAAGATTTTCAAATACCACTTCCAGTCACAAGTTTTGTTGACAACTTAATTATTTATTTAGCGACATGTTTCGAGGTGATATCCCATCGTCATGCGACATTGGTGTTTGAACAACATTACCGCATGTTTATACAGATAAAGTTATTTTACATGGCTGCAGTGATCATCCTCTGGGCAGAGAGAAGGATAACCTAGTGAGTGGCGATGTCACTCTGAGTACTATCTTTCTGTTCACAGGAAAATTTTGTAAAACATTCGCTCACTTTGCTCTTGCGTCTTGGCTGTTTCTTATGATCCGTTGAAGCATCGCTATTTCCATGGCTCTTTTGGACTTCTGCACCACTGTTCAGAGACATCACAACGGTGTCTTTAAATCACGACACACAAAACAAATTATCTGTGCAGAACACAAGATGGCGGTCATAACAAGGCTAATTTCGTTTTGACTACCGATATATCGATCCTGGTGTTGTCAGTACCAATGTCTTCTTCATGTCTTGCTGTCGTATCACTGATTTTAGTTAGAGTAATATACACTATGTGATCAAAACTATCCGGACACCTGGCTGAAAATGACTTACAATTTCGTGGCGCCCTCCATCACTAATGCTGGAATTCAGTGTGGTGTTGGCCCAAACTTAGCCTTCATGATAGCTTCCACTCTCCCACGCATACGTTCAATCTGGTGCTGGAAGGTTTCTTGGGAATTGGTAGCCCTTTCTTCATAGAGTGCTGCACTGAGGAGAGGTATCCACGTCGGTCGGTGAGGCCTGGCACGAAGTCGGCGTTCCAAGACATCCCAAACGTGTTCTATAGGACTCACATCAGGGCTCTGTGCAGGCTATTCCATCTCATTGTCGTGTAACCACTAAGCCACAGGCCGTGCATTATGAACAGGTGCTCGACCGTTTTGAAAGATGCAATCGCCATCCCCGAATTGCTCTTCGACAGTGGGAAGCAAGAAGGTGCTTAAAACATCAGTGTAGGCCTGTGCTGTGATAGTGCCAAGCAAAACCACAAGGGGTGCAAGCCCCCTCCATGAAAATCACGAATGCCTCATAGTACCACCGCCTCCGAATTTTACTGTTGGCAATACGCACGCTGGCAGTTGACGTTCACCGGGCATTCGCCATACCCACACCCTGCCATGGGATCGCCACATTGTGTACCGTGATTCGTCACTCCACACAAAGTTTTTCCACTGTTCAATCGTCGAATTTTTACGCTCCTTACACCAAACGAGGTGTCGTTTGGCATTTACCGGCGTGATGTGTGGCTTATGAGCAGCCGCTCGACCATGAAATCAAAGTTTTCTCCCCTCCCGCCTAATTGTCATAGTACATGCAGTGGATCCTGATGTAGTTTGGAATTGCTGTGTGATTGTCTGGATAGATGTCTGCCTATTACCCATTACGACCCACTTCAACTATCGGCGGTCTCTGTCAGTCAACAGATGAGATCAACTTGTACGCTTTAATGGTGTACGTGTCCCTTCACGTTTCCACTTCACTATCACATCGGAAACAGTGGACCTATGGATGTTTAGGAGCCTGGATATCTCGCATACAGACGAATGACACAAGTGAAGAGGCACCAAATCACCTTTCCACGTTGGAAGTCCGTGAGCACTGCGTATCGCCCCTTTCTGCTCTCTCACAATGTCTAATCACTACCGAGGTCACTGATATTTAGAACCAGGCAATAGGTGGCAGCACAATGTGTAAGTAGGCTGTTTATGTTTTCTTATTGGCAACGTTACATAGCGCTCTGTACGAAAATCACTGGGTGTGCTGTGTGCAGTCTGTGGCTAGTTTGCACTGTTGTCTGCCATTGTAGTGTTGGGCAGCGGCAGCTGGATATGAACAGCGCGTAGCGTTGCGCAGTTGGAGGTGAGCCGCCAGCAGTGGTGGATGTGGGGAGAGAGATGGAGGAGTTTTGTAATTTGTCATGAACTGCTATATATATTATGACTATTGAGGTAAATATATTGTTTGTTCTCTATCAAAATCTTTCATTTGTTAACTATGCCTTATCAGTGCCTTCCGTAGTTTGAATCTTTTATTTAGCTGGCAGTAGTGGCGCTCGATGTATTGCAGTAGCTTGATTAACGAAGATTTTTGAGAGGTAAGTGATTTGTGAAAGGTACAGGTTAATGTTAGTAAGGGCCATTCTTTTGTAGGGATTTTTGAAAGTCAGATTGCGTTGCGCTAAAAATATTGTGTGTCAGTTTAAGCACAGTTATGTATAAATTCTTCTAAGGGGACGTTTCATATGTCGACCCTTCGCCGAGGATACCTCACTGGATTCTTCTGATTTTTTTCTTGTAGTTTGTGTAATTAGTGTAGCTTTTGTTTATTGCCAGCGCGTAATTATAGAGAGAATTTCCATTGTAGTTATAGTTTTTCATTGTTGTACAGTAAAGCATTTGTGGCATGCATGTAGATTTGCAACAAGTATTTCGCAGCTGCGCTTGCAATTAAGTACATATTATTTTCAGTGCTATGTTAGTGTGTTCTCTTATTTTTGCTCTTCAAATTGTGCTTTTCTGTGTTATCGTGTGAAATATTGTGACAATAATGGCGTGTGAAAAACGTAACACTAGGCTCCAAAGTAAACTGAGAAATAATAGTGACGACGAGCGTAGCTTGCCAGCACCACTGTGTAATGAATTAACAGACGTTCAAAGTAGTAATTTGGTAACTGTGCATAGGGAAATGGAGCAGGCTGCAAACAATGGCGTAGACAGTGAAACAGGTAGTGAACAAGGAAGCATTATCGATCGATCGCTCGGTAACAGCTCGCCTCAGGAATCCGAAATGACAGGACACAATTTTGCAAATACTGTAGATTCAGGTTTTGCGTCCTCACCGTTTTCTCAAATGAGTCAAGACACATTCTCCGCTTGTCAAAATGTGAATGTTGCCGGTGCAAATTCACTGCCGAAAAGCACTGAGGAACATGTTTCAGACACCAGTGCGTTGTTATTACAATTAATGCAACAAATGGAACAACATCAGAGACAAACACAGCAAAAGTTAGACACAATGGAACAAAATCTTCAAAAGTTAGACACGATGGAACAGAATCAGAGACAAACACAGCATAAGCTTCAAAAGTTAGACACAGTGGAACAACATCTTAAAAAAATTAGACGCAATGGAACAAAATCTTCACAGCACGCTTGAACAAACACGTGAAGATTTGACTACTGAGTTATATAAAATCGAATCGAAATGGCAAAAAATCTGTAACGACGTAAAGACACAAATCTGTGAGCATTTTCAACCTATTTTTTCGCGGCATGAAAATGCATTACAGGATCACGAAGCAGCCATAAAAGAACTGCAAATTATTGTTCATGAAAATCATGAGACTTTGCAAGCTAAAACTGACTCAGTTGCATCTACCGATTCGGTTACGCAACTTGCAAAAACTCAGGAAAACTTAAAGGACACAGTAGAAAGACACATGGAGGAAACTAGTACATTATCAGAGAAAGTAGTTGAACTTTCGGATCAAGTCACTAACTTATCTACAAAGGTAGATGATGATCTGAATGACACAAGACCTGTAGCCTTCACTGACACAGAAGAGTATGAACAAATTAGAAAATTCAAACAAAATCAAAATCAAATCAATACACAGTACAAAAGAGAAATCCGGGAAGTACAAGATCAGCTGACACAGGTAATACAAGAATTACATATTTCAGAGGACACTCGCGCTCCAACATGGGAAGAGGAACTTAGAAATACGGAAAAGCCGCAAAATAATAACCCAGGGCATTTCGGAAGTTATGAAAGAAATTGGCAATGTGCACCGAATTTTGAGATGGAACGGCCGACACGACCTAACAATGACCGATATGCGACTCTCCGACATGATGATTTTGACTGTAAGCTGTTCATTACTACATGTAAATTCAAAACATTTAAGAATTCTGGCAACGACATTCATCCACAAGCATGGCTCCATCAATTCTCTCATTGTTTTCCTCCCAACTGGTCGTTAGAACACAGATTAGAATTTATGTGTGGCTACTTAGGGAATGAACCAGCTGTAAGAATGCGATCGGTCATTCACGATTGCCACAGTGAAGGAGAATTTTACCATGCCTTCCTCTCAGCATATTGGTCTCATGCTACACAAGACCGAGTAAAACATGGCATCATAATGATGAAACATTTAGGACAATCTGAATTTTCCAGTCTTGTGAAATATTTTGAAGACATGTTGCATAAGAATCAGTATCTTTGAAACCCATACAGCCCCTCAGAACTCATCCGCATTTGCTTAATCAAATTACCTGAACATTTACGGCATATTATTGTAGCAGGACGTTGCAAAGAAGACATTGAGGCTTTTCAGGGACTGTTACAAGAACTGGAAATTGACACTGACAATCGGGGAACGCGGAAACAAGAGCACAACAATTACAGGTCACATATGTCACAATTCCGCAATGAAAGAAATAATAACTGGACACGACAAGGCTATTCTCACAACACATATTGTGACCAAAACAGACACCACCCGTATGACAACCGTTGGCAGAGTAGTAATAATTACAGGTAAAGATCACCTCACCGCGGTAGTGACTATCACAGAGACAATCAGAGAAACAGACAGTTTGGGAACCAAAATAATTATTATCAAGGGAGACAGAATAACTTTAGACGCAACGGTCCAGTGTGCAGTTACGATTCAGGGAGATATTCTCCACCACTTAACCGACAAGAAAGAAACTACAGGAACTACCGACATGACGACGGACGACAGACCTGAATTGCATCAGAATTGGCGGGATTTAAACAGGGCAGGGCCCTCTCGTCACGGTGAATTTGTAGAAGTTAGGTCTCCAAATCCCAATAACGACGCGCGGCAACAAAGGAATAGACAATGACTCGCACCGCAGGCAGCCACCTGCGCCGGCTGGCTCAGAGAAAAATAACACAGACGCTAACCTTGAGAGAAATTTTAGCATTCCTTACCGACGTATAAAACATGACAATTGCTTTTCAGTTGAAACTCTGCGTACTAGGAAGAGTAAAGGTTTACACCACATTTCACATGTAAAACCGTTTATTGAAAGATAATCTGCTTTTTAACTTAGTCTTTGGTATAAAACTTTTCACTTCACATTTCTAGTATGCTTTGTCAGACTTAAGATACTACCGAGCGGGGTGGCGCAGTGGTTAGACACTGGACTCGCATTCGGGAGGACGAGGGTTCAATCCCGCGTCCGACCATCCTGATTTAGGTTTTCCGTGATTTCCCTAAATCGCTTCAGGCAAATGCCGGGATGGTTCCTCTGAAAGGGCACGGCCGACTTCCTTCCCCATCCTTCCCTAATCCGATGAGACCGATGACCACGCTGTCTGGTCTCCTTCCCCAAACCAACCAACCAACTTAAGATACTGTTAACATGCAACAATGTTTGAAGTTAAATATCCAGTCTAGAACCTAGGGAACATTTTTAAACAGAAATTACGAATGCATTGTTATAGTGAACAGACGACACAATGTTGTTATTTGTACATTCTTGCTTGTTAGTTGCACGATTGCGTAACGACTATAAGGCTCACATACTTAGAACATTTACCAGTACTGCTAATGAGATTTTAATGCAACATTTTGGTCTACTCGAAATTTGGTGTATCATGAGGTAAGTACATTGGCTTCTGCAGAACTTAGCTTTCGGAGGACGATAACTACGACACTTCCACAGAGATTATGTTGCAACAAGACGCACATTTAGCGCTACAGGACCCGTGTTTGAGTGATTAATTTTGGACTTAAATCATTTATTTTTTAAAGATATTTGAAGTACAATGATACAAAGGTTTTCCATGATACATTTCATTCCATTGCTGTAATCTGTGACACCTGAGGGTATAATTACATTAATCCTCAGGGGGGTACACGCTTACTTTGTGTATCATGTGTTTGGCAAGCACAAGGAGCCCTAGCTAATATGGTATTTGCTTATACAACTTTACACATCGGTACCATATTTCTCTAACACAGAATTACACAGCTATCTGATCATTTAACAGAGAAAGAAACTTTTTTTACTACATCTGTGACACATGTTTACGCAATTACACAGTTGGGTAACTTCACACTTATGAAATTGTATTTTGTCTGTACTTTGTGAACTGTTCATATTTTTTCGGAACCATTGTGATACTATGAGAGCTTTGAATGATGTGTTTGGTAAGGGAGCATGATTTTAAAGTGCGTTTGAGGTAGATGACACTCTTGAAATGAGCAGAGAATATTTTTAGGTTTTGACATTATTGCAAAAAGCTACGACGTTTTTTAGATTTGACTGAGGTGTTATGATGTTATTATTATGACGACCATGTGTATTATGCTGTTGAGGTATGTTTATGATCAATGAGATGATGCTATATGAGGAATTTGATTATGCTACGTATTTATTATGATGAAATATTGAAGTGTCAATGCAAGATTGACGTGTCGACGAATATGTATATGTGTAATAAGGTAAGGAATAATGAGTAGTGGTTAGGGACTCTGGTTTGTGAAAAAGGTTGTTGGAAACCAAGAATCGTACTTTAAGAGTTAAGAAATGTATGTAAATGCGTGAATGTATTACAATGCCGACGAAAATTTTTTGGACACTGTTATATCAATAGGATTTTGTTTCTACAGATTTGTAATGCAAATTCTTGACCTGTGAAATATTTTTATATGAGACTGTCACTGTGGCGGAAACTGCCGTCGTAAATATTTCAGCAAGAAAGGTAAGTGACCTTGGCGTAATGCATTTTGGGCACCCAGCTGAGAGGTAGACGTCTGACAAAAGAAAGCCATTAGGTGCAAAATAAAAAAGAGGCCATTATCCTCGCTATTGACATTCCTTTGTAGAAAACATCGCAAATACGACACGCTCGAACTTCAAAACATATGATTACACTGTGCAGCTCTTAATTTATGATATTTACTGAAATGAAATGACGAGAAATATTTTTATTTCTATACACCTGATTATGACTACTGTCTCTCTAGTTGAGAGATTTTTCTACTGACTTATGAAATGCCTAATGACTACTGAATGATGTTCTTATGCTTTACTTTGTACACAGTTGCTTATTTCATTTGATATCTAGTTTCTAGCTGCACTGCAACATTGGTTAAAATAAAATTTTATAGATGTAGTAATATAAATATTTTCTGTCTACAGATCGAGTAAATAATAATTTTTTCAAAAAAATGAGGGAGCACAAAACGACATTTACCTTCACAGGAACTGCATTCATAATCTTCTTTTCACGTACTTGGTAATTTCTTTTGTAGAATAAATTGTGATGCATCACTCTAGTATTAAGATGTGACATAGGTATTAGACATGGCCATTTTTAGTGTAATATTTTTTCTGCTTGAGCTTTGTCATGTTTAGATGCTGCTGCTGTTTGCCAGGCGTAGTGCTACTAAATTTCACTTTGCATTACTCTGTTAAGCCAGTTTACTGCTGATTTATTTTTCTTGTTTGCTGCTCATTGCCTTATATTAGTTGTAATTTATGCTGCTTGCTTTGCGTTTTGTATTTTTTATCATTGCTGTTTGTATTAATTGTTTTGTGCTGCTGCATTGCCTCATTCCTTAGTTTAGCATCTGAGCTCAGTAGATTTAAGTTAGCTTAAAATGCGGTAGGCTATATAAGAGAACGAGTTGTGATGAATTGGAAGAAATTCATTGAGAAGCTAAAAGAAACAGATTTGGCAAAAATGAGTATTGTGCACTGAGAAATAATCATTTTGAAAGAAATATGGTTAGAATACAGAAAAGAGGTATAGATAGGACTTCTTGGGAATAATGATGAACGAAGGGAGATCTCCAAGAACAAAAGAGGTTCGTTCACAAAATACTGCATTACCAAATGTTACACAGAAAACGAACCCTGTCTTTCCTTTTGTATTCTTTCGCTATGTTTTTGTGTACCCTTGTGTATTTGTGTTCTTCCTGTCTTTATGTGTTTAGCTAATACGATTTATGTTGTAGAATTTCTCTAATACTCAGCTACATTCACTATGATGAGGAATACTGTTATCCTCAAATATAATTGGCATTAATAATATGTTATTTACTTTGTAAAGATGTTTAGACATTATTTATTCTGATTTGTTTTAATGCTCATGTATGAAGTTGATGTTTCAAAAGTAATTCTGATCTTTTATATATTTACTAATGTCATAATTCCTGCAAAACTGATGTACATGTTTATTTCTATTCTTTTGTAAAGCCTGTTTTACTACAAATGTTATTCGTATAGTTATGTTCCTTAATGATGTATTTTGTACCTTTGTAATTGTATTTTCATGTTGTAAATTTATAATTGTATAGACACCAGTCCTTCAAATTAAGTTACATTTCACTGCACACGTTTCTGTTGGTCATAGTATATGGACAATATGCAAGAAGTAGGGACTGTTAGTGTTTGCACGTGTGTTAATAATTCAGCAAGGGACTGGATAACAGCATTGCTGGTTCTAAGGACATTTAAAAAAAAACTTTGTGAGTGCACAAGTGGTGGTTTATGGACTTGCTATATTGTCTGCAAGACTCTTCGATGGTGATTGTGCACCTGCACATTTGCAACAGATGGCTGCTGGCCGTCTCTACAAGGACTACAGTGGGTCTGCACCTTTGATGACCGACCAATACCATTATTTCTACATGGACTACAGTGGGTCTGCATCTTTGATGGCCCACCAATACCATTATTTCTACAAGGACTGCAGTAGGTCTGCACCTCTGGTGGCCCACCAATACCGTAATCTCTACCAGGACTACAGTGGGTCTGCTCTGTGATGACATACCTACCAATATTCTTCAAAACTTCAAATGACTCTGCTGTGGGTTTGCTCTGTTGTGACCCATTACCTGTCTGCATGTCAAGAGTCAGCACTGTCTTTCCGTTGGAAGGACAACACTACTTCTTCAAGACTGCATGGATATCCACTACTTCCGTGTGCATTTTCTTTTACTGTTCAGACTTTCAGAAAAACACTGCTATTTTACTGTGATGAACGATTAGGACTGTCTTTATGGACTGTGAGAAAGTTTAGCGTTTGACCAACATTGTATCAATAACTGTGTGCATTTGATATCTTTGTTATTGTAATTATGAAAAATTTTATCAAATCATTATTGGCCACTGCCCAAAACAATTTGTAAAATTTTTTGTGGGGAGCATGGGGGCTATGTAAGTAGGCTGTTTATGTTTTCTTATTGGCAACGTTACATAGCGCTCTGTACGAAAATCACTGGGTGTGCTGTGTGCAGTCTGTGGCTAGTTTGCACTGTTGTCTGCCATTGTAGTGTTGGGCAGCGGCAGCTGGATATGAACAGCCCGTAGCGTTGCGCAGTTGGAGGTGAGCCGCCAGCAGTGGTGGATGTGGGGAGAGAGATGGCGGAGTTTTGTAATTTGTCATGAACTGCTATATATATTATGACTATTGAGGTAAATATATTGTTTGTTCTCTATCAAAATCTTTCATTTGTTAACTATGCCTATCAGTAGTTAGTGCCTTCCGTAGTTTGAATCTTTTATTTAGCTGGCAGTAGTGGCGCTCGCTGTATTGCAGTAGCTTCAGTAACGAAGATTTTTGTGAGGTAAGTGATTTGTGAAAGGTACAGGTTAATGTTAGTAAGGGCCATTCTTTTGTAGGGATCTTTGAAAGTCATATTGCGTTGCGCTAAAAATATTGTGTGTCAGTTTAAGCACAGTTATGTATAAATCCTTCTAAGGGGACGTTTCAAATGCAGCTAATATGAAAAACGTATGTTTTTGGGAGTGTGGTTCAAATGGCTCTGAGCACTATGGGACGTAACATCTATTGTCATCAGTCCCCTAGAACTTAGAACTACTTAAGCCTAACTAACCTAAGGACAGCACACAACACCCAGTCATCACGAGGCAGAGAAAATCCCTGACCCCGCCGTGAATCGAACCTGGGAACCCGGGCGTGGGAAGCGAGAACGCTACCGCACGACCACGAGATGCGGACTTTGGGAGTGTCCGGATACTTTAGATCACATAGTGTATACAATATGACCGACTGTGACAAATTTGTAACACAAACGGCAGTATAAATACCTTTTATTTCCACAAATACAAAGATATTTCTGGGATATATATTTACTAGGATTGGAACTTTAATAGTGGCAACTATTTATTTACAGCTCGTACAAAATAGATACGTGTTTCAAAATTTTACTTACCTTCAAAGTAGTTGCTAGTGTTTAGTATAATGATGTGTAAGTCGTAGGTTACTCTTAGCAGTGTCAGTTCAGATGACAGTTCGAGCGGCGCGGTCTATTGCCCGACGAATTTGTAGTAGTTCTGAAACGAATGGCGTCAAGTGTTTCCTTCAGTTTAGAAATCGTGTTGAACTTGCGAGGGCTTAAGTCAGGGGAGTGCAGTTGGTGGTGCAGCACTTAGCAGACAGAAGTGATGACACTTTCTGCAGGACCTGACCATCACTTTGCAGGACAATGCTCAAGCACGTACAGTGCAAGCTGTTACTGATTTGTTTGACTGTCGGGGCTGCTAAGTGCTATACCACCTACTGTAATGCCCTGAATTAAGCCCTCGTACGTTCAACTCGATCTCTAAACTGAAGGAAACACTTCACAGTATTCGCCTCAGAACTGCTAGAAATTCGTCGGGCAATAGACCGCGCCGCTCGAACTGTCAACACAACTGGCACTGCTAAGAGTATCATACGACTTCCACGTCGCTGGCAACGGGCTATACACAATGCTGGTGAGTACTTTGAAGGTCAGTAAAACTTTGAAACACGTATCTATTTTGTACGAGCTGTAAATAAATAGTTGCCACTATTAAAGGTCCAACCGTCGTATATATATATATATATATATATATATATATATATATATATATATATATATATATATATATATATAGAGTGTTTTAAGAATACTGAATTGAAATTCGTAATGAAGAGTAAAGGCTATGGATGAATATTTCCATTTCATCCAAGAAGTCCATTCTCCACCTCTTTTTCAAAGTATGTAGTACTTTGAGACCCTTACTTATTGCAAAACTGTGTATTGCTACATTTATATGTTTTGCTATAGCTGATATAAGTCAATATGACTTCAAAATATTTATTATTTCAAAAGTAATAGCTATAGCTGAAAGTACATTATCCCACTGTGAGACAATCCGGTCAATGAAGCTTCCTGGCAGATTAAAACTGCCTGCCGGATGGAGACTCTATTTCAGTACCTTTGCCGTTCGCGAGCAGGTGCTCTACCAATTGAGCTGTCCAAACACGACTCAGGACCGGTCCTCAAAGCCGTACTTGCACCAGTATATCATCCCCTACCTACCGAACTTCACAGGAGTGAGGAGGGGTCGTGTGTTGTGTGTAGGAAGCTCAGGTGGTGGAGCATTTGCCCGCCAAAGGCGAAGGTCCTGAGTCTTAATCTCGGTCCGGCACACAGTTATAACCTGCCAATAAGTTTGACTATTCGTCTTGCCTCAGAGTAGGATACATATATTAACTACTATGGCGATTAGTTTCGAAATAATCAATAGCTGACTTACTTTTTTCTTCTCTCTCGGATTCCTTTGACTGTTACTTATATTATACCTTTATCCTTTCCTTTATTGAGTTTATGTTGAGATACGCAACATATTTCGTTTTTAAATAAAGATCTTTTCAGTTTAGTTGCAAAATGCCTCTAATTAAACCAACTGTGGTCTGAATTTAGTGAGTGCCACACCTAATTTTTGAACTTATGCTAAATAGCGTTAAGAGTAGCGCAACGGGCTTCGGCCCCTTTGGGCTAATAAGCGAGTAAAGACGGAAAACGAGATATCCAGAGTCAATGAATACCCAACAGAAAGAAAAATACTGTAACAGAGAGTAACGTGGTCGTTAGGAAACAGGTGGAAAAGGAGAAAACAGCTGAACGGAAGAAACGGCACGACACTTTGGATAAGCCGATAAAATACCGTGCTGGGCATTTAACTCTAGTGCGAACAAACGAGAAGTCGAATGAAAGAGACAGTCAGACGAAAAAAAATGTTCGAATTGCATTTCGGACCATTTCAAGCGACAGAAAGTGTGCACGCCGATTATTACAGGCTAAAGCACCCGACTTCAGGAAAGCCATTGGTCTTGTGTGATGTAACAGAGCTACAGTAAGTGATAGCTGAGGCCTGGGGGAAAGAGCAGAAGTGCAACAGAGGTGATTTGCAACGTATATTTATAGATCAGAGGTACACAGTTTCATGCATGAAAGAATAAACAGGCTTGCTTCCGTTTCACCTTATACAAGACATCTTCATATTGGTCTACGAGAAACAATAGAAGCTATCAAATAAAAGTGACATGACCCCGATTTAGCAAAACTGGACATGCAAGAAAACATAAAAAACTTATTGTTAAAATATGGTGTTAAGCACATACGATACCACGCATACAAATGTCCCTGTAGTAAACTGCCGTGCTCACAGTTTGAATAAGCCTTGTGGTGTGTCCTATAAAATAAGAGTAAAGTGCATCGTAAAATGGGCGAAAGAATGATCAGAAGCTATTAAACAGTCTAATGCGGTAAAATCGCGAAACACTTCCAACAAAATTTAACGATATAGGAAAAGAACAACTAACAACTACAGAAGTCGTTCAATAAAACGCCAAAAAGCGCCTAATCCACATGAAAGCCCCAACGAGTAGTTGCCTTTGTCAATTTTTCTTATTTTTTAAAATTTTATATACTCTTGTTTATTATGACCTAATGGTATAAATATTTTACCTGCTGTTCTAAGCAAGCTTTTGTATGTGGCTTCACTGTTTGTCGCGCTTCTCTTTATGACAGTATATGAATATCTGCCGCCTACACGCGCCCTCCGCTTTGGTCTGCATATACAAGCCGTATACTTCTTGTACGTTTCTAAGCCTAGTACTGTGCGATCAGCAGAGAGCATGAGCAACTGAGCCTCCTACGTATTTCCCGTGTGCAGCGACTATGTAGGCCTGATCCCGTTTTAACGGATGCGGACGGCGCTGCATATCTGACAAGGTAATGTAATCTGCTGCCCGTCTACACAGATGTATAGATATATACACTTCTTCAGAGATTGAGCCGGTTATTGGCTTTTGAACACTTCTGGACGGTTCTCGAGGTAATGGTGTTATAGGATCCCGCGCAAGACCGTTAAGAAAAAAAAAATGACAAGGGCAACCAGCAGCTGGGTGTCTTGGGCTTTTAAAAATTTTATTAGCCATTTTCCGATACATTTTACTCTTTCGTGTAGAACACTGCATGATGCTATTTTGGGGAGGGGGAGGGGGGAGGGGCAGGGCATTGTACGTTTGGCATCCTATGTGCATAACACCATATTTCACCGGTAAGTGGTTTTACGTTTTCTTTGAGGACAAATTTTGTTAGCCGTTGTTATGCCATTTCTACAAAAGGTAGTATTTATTTTCTTAGGCGAAAATAAAGATGCCTTGTATAAGGCCAAACATGCCATTAGAAGATAAACAAAATTTTAAAAATCCGGTTTTGGAACCAAGACTGTTTGTTCTTTAATACTTTTAGCACTGGCTGCTATATCTCCCCGCCATGGATTGGACAAAGTTCTATTTTTATTATCCTTTTGTTCATCTCTGTTGTTGCTTTGCGTATTTTGTAAGCAAAATTGTCTTCATTTCTGGGGCGCAACAGCTCGTTTAGTGCATGGACGGGGGGGGGGGGGGAGGGAAGGGGTGTGAAGTAGCTATATAATGTGCATTCAAAAGGGAACGAGCTGCAGGTTGTAAAACGAAAACCGATGAAACTACCGTAGTGCCATTACCCTCGGAAGAAGGTGTGGTCTCTAGAGGAGCGCTGAGGCTCCAAACTTGTCTCTAGAGGGACACGGTTGCATAGGCATGTAACGAAAGTGTGAGCAGTCCATGCATCGACCGCCCACTGCCCTCAGTAGTGCTGAAAACTTAGAAATAGAGACTTCAAATGACGACTAAAGGCGTGTAGCCGGTTACCTGATACTGGCAGCTGTGTAGGGCGTCGGAAATTCATCGAACAGTGGCACAAGTGTACGAACACCGTATCTCCGTTGATGGGCGCAGGCGTGGCTAAAGCGGTTGTAGGAAACAGAGATGTCGTTGGCCGATGAAGCGCCATCTGGAACGCCACATTGCAGTACTGAAACCATTGTCCAGCAAATGGATGCCGTCGTTATTGAAGCCAGATAAGTTACGGTGGCAGCCATTGCCCGCAGGTCGGACTGCGCGTCAGGAATGCAAAGGGAACGCGGCGATCTCCGTACACTTGTGCTTTTCTTCGGTGAATTTTCGCTTTCCGCACCCCTTCCACTGTACGGAAAAGCACTACCCTTTTCTATTATTTTGAAGCCTCAATTTCTCTGTTTTCAACACTGATAACTGCAGCTGACGATCGATGCATGCTCGTGTAGGTTCTGTCGTCACGTGGGTGTGCGCCCGTGTCCTTATAGAGGCGAGTTTGGGCCCTCAGCACTCTTTAGGGACCACATCACGTTCCGTATCAATGGCATTACGATCCCTCCACCGGTTTCCATTTTAAATATCCCAGTTCGTTTCTTTTTGAATGCCGACTTGGAGCACGACCTACAGAGGATTGAGCAGTGGTCCAGTCTCTGGCAGTTGACCTAGATCGTCAATAAGTGTATCATATTGCGCATACATGCTTTTGTGACGGCTCCCAAACCCAATGTCCTCGGCGGTACTTTTGGGGCAGCCAGCACAAATTGTATAAAGCGTGAGCAGTGACCAGGATGTAGCTATGTCTGTTGGCCGAAAAATACACTCCTGGAAATTGAAATAAGAACACCGTGAATTCATTGTCCCAGGAAGGGGAAACTTTATTGACACATTCCTGGGGTCAGATACATCACATGATCACACTGACAGAACCACAGGCATATAGACACAGGCAACAGAGCATGCACAATGTCGGCACTAGTACAGTGTATATCCACCTTTCGCAGCAATGCAGGCTGCTATTCTCCCATGGAGACGATCGTAGAGATGCTGGATGTAGTCCTGTGGAACGGCTTGCCATGCCATTTCCACCTGGCGCCTCAGTTGGACCAGCGTTCGTGCTGGACGTGCAGACCGCGTGAGACGACGCTTCATCCAGTCCCAAACATGCTCAATGGGGGACAGATCCGGAGATCTTGCTGGCCAGGGTAGTTGACTTACACCTTCTAGAGCACGTTGGGTGGCACGGGATACATGCGGACGTGCATTGTCCTGTTGGAACAGCAAGTTCCCTTGCCGGTCTAGGAATGGTAGAACGATGGGTTCGATGACGGTTTGGATGTACCGTGCACTATTCAGTGTCCCCTCGACGATCACCAGTGGTGTACGGCCAGTGTAGGAGATCGCTCCCCACACCATAATGCCGGGTGTTGGGCCTGTGTGCCTCGGTCGTATGCCGTCCTGATTGTGGCGCTCACCTGCACGGCGCCAAACACGCATACGACCATCATTGGCACCAAGGCAGAAGCGACTCTCATCGCTGAAGACGACACGTCTCCATTCGTCCCTCTATTCACGCCTGTCGCGACACCGCTGGAGGCGGGCTGCACGATGTTGGGGCGTGAGCGGAAGACGGCCTAACGGTGTGCGGGACCGTAGCCCAGCTTCATGGAGACGGTTGCGAATGGTCCTCGCCGATACCCCAGGAGCAACAGTGTCCCAAATTTGCTGGGAAGTGGCGGTGCGGTCCCCTACGGCACTGCGTAGGATCCTACGGTCTTGGCGTGCATCCGTGCGTCGCTGCGGTCCGGTCCCAGGTCGACGGGCACGTGCACCTTCCGCCGACCACTGGCGACAACATCGATGTACTGTGGAGACCTCACGCCCCACGTGTTGAGCAATTCGGCGGTACGTCCACCCGGCCTCCCGCATGCCCACTATACGCCCTCGCTCAAAGTCCGTCAACTGCTCATACGGTTCACGTCCACGCTGTCGCGGCATGCTATCAGTGTTAAAGACTGCGATGGAGCTTCGTATGCCACGGCAAACTGGCTGACACTGACGGCGGCGGTGCACAAATGCTGCGCAGCTAGCGCCATTCGACGGCCAACACCGCGGTTCCTGGTGTGTCCGCTGTGCCGTGCGTGTGATCATTGCTTGTACAGCTCTCTCGCAGTGTCCGGAGCAAGTATGGTGGGTCTGACACACCGGTGTCAATGTGTTCTTTTTTCCATTTCCAGGAGTGTAATTAATGACAAGAATTGCGCCAGCCATAATGAAGAGATAACTTATCTTTATTTCTGACAAACCGTGCACCAGCAATAAAAGTACAAGTAATATCCAAGAGTAATGCGTTTACTGAGCCTAGTCGAATTCAATAGCAAATATCACACTGCAACGGCTCCGCTATAGACCCCACGAAAGGCTAGCAATAGACAATCGGCAATCGACTGTCCGTCTCGGGGCCAGCGCTCCTCCTTATATGCAAAAGGCAGAGGGCGCTGCGGACCCGAGCTCAGCCATGGCGCGACCTCTTCCGTCGGCGGTAACGCCCAGAGTCGCCGACGGCCGCGACAGCGATGTCACGGTCAGGGCGCGCGTGCACTAGTTGGTTGGTTGGTTGGGTCCGTGGATGCAACACATAGAAAAATAAATTCACATACTGTGTAACCATAGTAATAATGACAAGGAGCAGGAAAGAATATCTGCCGTAAAATATCGAGGGGTAACTATCCAGAGTGATCTTAAGCTGAATGATCATACGTAACAAATAGCAAATGCCAGACTAAGATTCATAGGATGGATCTTAAGGAGGAAGTGGACACCCTCCACGCCCACACCGGCATGATGGCCAGTATAAAAGGTCTACTGCCATCTTTGCAAAAGGGTTAGTTTTCACTAGAGTGAGGTCTCGCACGATGTGGGTACTGTGATGTTTGTGTTCGTGAGGTTAATGTTATCCATTAAATCGCTCTCATCTGGAGATAGATTGGGTGTAAACTTGAACGAAGGGTAGCGGTTTCAAGAGCAGAGGAAAAAAAGTGCCAAGGCAACAGCCAAGGGTGAAAAACCACTGCGATAGTTGGGTCGGGTAGTACGAGCCGTAGCGGTTTTCTTGCTGCTGGCGACAGGTCGAGCAAGGGTAGGCTTTGTTAGTAGTGGGTATCATGTAGGTGGATACCTCTTACGTTGTGCGGTGCTGTTGCTCGACGGCTCCCCTGTATGCTGGTGTTTATCTCTCGGCCAGCGTCAGCATACCTGTAACAGTTAGGTTCATCATCGTTTTCTGTCCGAAAGGTCATATCTCTGATTAACAGCGTAGGGTACTGTTGGCGATTTGTTTGTGCGTCACTGTGCAAGGTTGTCGGTTTCCCTGCTGTAGCCTGTTCAAATATGGCTCTGAGCACTATGGGACTTAACATCTGTGGTCATCAGTCCCATAGAACTTAGAATTACTTAAACCTAACTAACCTGAGGACATCACACACATCCATGCCCGAGGCAGGATTTGAACCTGCGACCGTAGCGGTTCCAAACTGAAGCGCCTAGAACCGAACGGCCACACCGGCCGGCTGTAGCCTGTTGGTCGGCTTTAATAGCAGCTGACATATCCAATCAACATTGCTGATATGCAGGGGCTTGCCGACGTTTGTCGCTTGTGGGTGTAAGTTAGCTTGCCATAGGTGGTTATACCCTAGCTAGTAGTGTCTTTGGCCGCTTATGCTTCCACCTATGGTTGTGATCATATAGTTTCCCAGAGCAAGGATGAAAGAATTGTTCGAGTGTCTTGAGTTCCTGTATAGTCGTGTGGCGTGTTTCTTGAGTTATTTCTTGAGGGTTTCAATGCAGTATTCGTTGTGAAGATCCACGGTGCGTGTATAGCGTGGAGCGGTGCTAATTGTGCGTAGCATTTTTCTGTGTATGATCTACAGGCCGCAATGGTGTGTAGGGGCTGCGTCTCCCCAGACGTCAGCTGCGTATGTCATCAGAGGTCTACGCTTAAGGAAATGTAACTGATCCACGAAAGGAGTGGCTTACAAGGCCGTTTTCGACCGATTCTTGACTGTTGTTTGTCACTCTGGGACCCTGTCCTGGTAGGACTGATAGAAGAGACAGGGAAGATCAACCGAAGAGCGTAGCGTTTTGTCAAGAGATCGTTCAGTCGGCGCGAGAGCGTTACGGCGACGCTCAACAAACACCAGTGGCAGACGCAACAAGAGAGGTGTTGTGCAGCACAGAGAGGTTCACTACTGAAATTTCTACTGAGTACTTTCCGGTAAGAGTCCGCCAACACATTACTTCCTCTCACACACATGTCACTGAACGACCACGAGGAGAAAACTGGAGAAATTAGAGCTTACATAGAGGCTTATCGACAATCATTCTTCCCATTCGCTATTCGAGAATGGTACAGAGAAGTAGGAACCAATTACTGGTACCATAGGTACCTTCCGCTACACACTGTCTGATGGCTTGCGGAGTACTGATGTGGATGTAGACCAGTATTCTAGGATGGGTCGGATGAGTCTTTTTGTCAATAATCTCGTTTGTTGACAGACTCTTTTTTCGCAGTGTAGTTAAGAACTGCTTCAACTACACTACTGGCCATTAAAATTGATACACCAAGAAGAAATGCAGATGATAAACGGGTATTCATTGGACAAATATATTATACTAGAACTGACATGTGATTACATTTTCACGCAATTTGGGTGCATAGATTCTGAGAAATTATTATCCAGAACAACCACCTCTGGCCGTAATAACGGCCTTGATACACCTGGGCATAGAGTCAAACAGAGCTTGGATGGCGTGTACAGGTACAGCCGCCCATGCAGTTTCAACACGATACCACAGTTCATCAAGAGTAGTGACTGGCGTATTGTGACGTTGTGACGTGCCAGTTGCTAGGCCACCATTGACCAGACGTTTTCAGTTGGTGAGAGATCTGGAGAATGTGCTGGCCAGGGCAGCAGTCGAACATTTTCTGTATCCAGAAAGGCCCGTACAGGACCTGCAACATGCGGTCGTGCTTTATCCTGCTGAAATGTAGGGTTACGCAGGGATTGAATGAAGGGTAGAGCCAAGGGGCGTAAGACATCTGAAATGTAACGTCCACTGTTCAAAGTGCCGTCAATGCGAACAAGAGCTGAGCAAGATTTTTAACCAATGGCACCCCGTATCATCACGCCGGCTGATACGTCAGAATGGCGATGACGAATACACACTCTACTAACTTCAAGACAACGTAGTGTCTTATTGCCATTTATACTACCAGTAATTTTCACTGACGGAATTAAATGCAGTTAATCTTTGACTTAGAAAAATAAATCAGACATTATGAAGGTTTTCATAAATGCTATACCAACTACCTCCCCTGATTTAAAAAAAACACACAGTATTTCAATATCTCTTGTTGGATTGAGAACTGTGCAACACCAACAATCATTTATTTTCAATCGGTTTTCACCTACATCATACTCGGATGTTAGTAATTATGTGGAATGGAACCTACGGGGAATGATGAGAAGAACCAATTCAAGGGTCGGACACACACAGTTTAAAATAATTTGCCTTATTATTGCAAATTAAACAACACTTAAATGTACTGGCTCATACTTTTACATAAATCTGACCTCTTAGATTTGCTGAAGTGATGGCGCAATATTGGTGCCGAGTACATGGTGGCTACCTGGTCTTTCCTCTGGATGTAATTTGCTCTATTATCTTCTTCTTGGCCACGATACTTCCTACATTCGAGCCTTTTTCATTAAGAGAGCACCATTTTATAGCGTACACACATCGGAGGCCTTTCATTGTTATTCCAGGTACTGAATGCTACCAGCAGCACTTGCGCTGTCCACTCACTTACTCAGACCAGACCAGACTGTCCAGTAGCTAGCTGCCTACTGACTGTGCTCTCTCACTTGGCGCCCACACTGAGCGCCACATCCACCTTTTAGCCCGCGCCTACCATATTATAGCGCGCCAACTCACTTCCATTACAAATGGGAAGTACTGTTGCGTTTCATATAATACAATGCAAGTCCCTATGTATGAACCACCTTGTACATAGTTGTAAACAAACATCTGTAATAAAATCTCATCATTTAAACACATTAATAAGTCGAAATAAAATAACCATAATTAAATATTACTTTTCTCCTATTAATACAAAGAATTTAAATGGTAAAGAGAAAACATTTTACACAAATTTTCACTTCATTACAATAGGTCAAAAGACATTGCATAGTGAAAAATACATACTTGACACTGAACAGAATTAATCCACAAAATATTTACTTAATTAATTGTTGTGTTACAAATTCCTTAACTTCTGCTACTTCGTGATCGCTGTTCTCATTCCTGTTACTTCTCATTAATTTCGTCTTTCTTCGATTTACTCTGACTCCATGTTCTGTACTCATTAGACTGTTCATTCCATTGAACAACCACGAAATTCGTCTTCACTTTCACTGAGGATTGGAATGCCATCAGCGAATGTTATCATTAATATTCTTTTACTTGAGATTTGAATTTCACTCTTAAACCTTTCTTTTATTTACGTTATTGTTTCTTCGATGTATGGATTGAACAGTAGGGACGGAAGACTATATCCCTGCTTTACACCCTTTTTAATCCGAGCACATCGTTCTTGGTCTTCCACTATTATTGCTCCTTTTCGGTCCTTGTACAGATTGTATATTACCCACATTTCTCTTTAACTTTCCCATATTTTTCTCAGAATTTTGAACATCTTGCTCCATTTGACATTGCCGAACATTTACTCCAGGTCGATAAATCCTATGAGCTTGTCTTGACTTTTGACTAATAGCAACTGTAATATCTGAACTGTCTCTGGGGTGTCTTTACCTTTCCGAAAGCGAAATTGAGCGTCATCTAACATATCCATAGTTTCCTTTTCCATTGTTCTGTATACTATTCTTGTTAGTGCCTTGGATGCTTGAGCTGGTAAGTTCATTTTACGATAATTCTCGCTCTTATCGACTGTTGCAATCTTCGGAAATCGATGGATGAAGTTATTGCCAAAATCAGATGATATGACTCATTCATTCTACACACCAACGCGAATAATTGTTTTATTGCCATTTTTCTCAACGATTTTGGAGATTTTGATCAAATGTTATCTGCACTTTCTGCCTTCCTTTATTTTAAGTCTTCCAAACCTCTTTCAACTTCTGATTAGAATACTGGTCTCCTATCCTTCTATAACGACTCTTGTTACTTCTTCTAACAGTTTCTCGGACATGTTTTACCCATCACAGACGCCTTAAGTGTATTCATTCCACATATCCGCCTTCTCCCCAGCATTTAGCGGTGGAATTTCCATTGCATTCTCACTGTTTCCACCATTTCCTTTAATTTCACCGATGGTTGTTTTGACTTTTCTGTACTCTGGAGCAGTACTTTCGACAATCGTTTCTTTTTCGATTACTTCTCTTTTTCATTTAAAAATTTCGCCTTAGCTTCCTGGCACTTCTGATTTATTTCAGTCCTAAGTGACATGTACTTCTCTATTCCTGAATTTCACTGAACAGTTCCATACTTACTTTTTCATCAGTCAACTGAAGCATTTCTACTAACATATTCATTACCTCAGTGTCTATGACCTCACAAAATTTCAAGCGAATTTCTTCATTTCTTAGTACTTCCGTACCCCACTTCTTTATGCACTGATTCTTCCTAATTAGTCTTTGAGACTTCAGCCTACTCTTCATCACTACTAAATTGTGATATGAGTTTGTATTTGCACCTGAATACGCCTTAAAATCCAGTATCTGATTTCGGAATTTCTCCACAACCATGACGTGATCCAACTGAAGTCTTCCTGTATCGCCAGGCTTTTTCCAGTAATAACTCCCCCTCTCGTGATTCTTGAACTGGGTAATCGTTCTGACTAGCTGAAATTTATTGCAGAACTCTATTAGTCTTTCTCCTCTCTCATTACCAGTACTAAGCCCATATTTTCCTGTAACCCTTTCTTCTACTCCTTCCCTACTACTGCATTCCAAATGACTATTAGATTTTTATCTCCCTTTACGAACTCAATTACCCGTTCAATATTCTTGTATACTTTCTCTATCTCTTCATCCTCGGCTAGCTATGTCGGCATGTACACCTTAAGGATCGTTGTTGATTTCGGTTTGCTGTCGATTCTGACAAGATCCGTCCTACCATTGAACTGTTCACAGTAACTTCGTCTCTGTCCTACCTCCGTGTTCGTAACGAATCCTACGCCCATTATAAAATTTTCTGGTGCTATTCATCTTACCCTATACTCATCTGAATAGAGATTCTTGTCTTGAACTAATACTCCTCCCATACTAGCACGTAGCTTGTTGCTCAGAACATGAGGAGAGAATGTTGGGAGCAGACAGCCGGTGTACTAGTATTAATTGTTACATACATTTCCCTGCTGTATTAAAATATCTAGGTTGGATCGGGCATTTTATCTGTCCAGATCACAAGCATAAATTCTGATAGGAAGTAAAACAAATGCATAACTTCCAGTGATGTATATCTATCACAACCACGGTGCTGATATACTGGAAGGAAGGAAGACTAGGGCTTAGCGTACCGTCAGTAACGTTGTCTTTGGAAAAGGAGCATAGGTTCAGATTGTTTCAAGGACGGGGAGCCATCCCGGCATTTGCGTGGAAAGCCTTAGAGAAACCACGGAACATCTATATCAGAAAGGTCGTACTCGGATTTGTACTCTCGCGCTTTTCTCCTGATTGCGAGTCCGGTGTGGCTATATTGCAGTTAAGTTCATTTGTCAAATCAAACTCTCAGTCTACAACTTAATTTCTTTCTCTTCTGTTCTGTTGTCTGCTCGAGCGTGAGGTCAAATGAAAAGTTTTGTCACGTCACGCTGCGTAATATATCTTACACAAATCGACTATTAAGTCAACACCTACGGTCGCGGCTCACCTTAAATATGAAGGTAATTCAAACTCCGACTTCCCATAGGTCGTGATTTATGATTCCTTCAAATCATTTCAAGGGATGCCACAATTCTTTGCTTAGTAAGGACACTATCGACCCCTTAATCTTTTGTTTTCTAACTGAGATGTTCTGTCAATCTTAAATGATCCACCCGCTTTTTGTAATTGTGATAATTCAGAGAGAAAATTGAAATTTTTTTAGTATATTTCAGTATTTTCTTTCAAAATCAGTGTCTATAGATGTTATGAATACAGTTTTGTCCAAACATTACAAGCGGATCATGCTTGTCCTATATTTAGATATTTTCATTTATGCACATATCAGAAATACAAGTATTATGTACACTGTTATGACTATCTTATGTACTTAGGTATTAGTGAATATAGGATACTACGTAGATACATTTTTCGGTTGGTCCATCGGTCCGCTTAACTGCAGGCTGTAATTGTCCATGGACGACAGTAAAATGTCCCGCTATTATCAGCTTATATTCTTGGGATCTAAGCTGTTCCTCAATAAAAAGAACTTGTAAATTTACCACGTCTACGACATTTCTACGTAAGTGGATATTCTAAATGACTGTTCGGATTTCATGATTTTTCCTTTAGTCAATGGAGAACGTTCGCTCATTACCGATGGATGTATAGGCAAAATTCCCGAACTGAATTTTCTCTATGCATCGGAAGTGCGCTAATATGAAACTACCTGGCAGGTTAAAGCTGTGTGCCGGACCGAGTCTCGAATCCAACGCCTTTGCCTTTCGCGGGCGAGAGCTCTACCGACAAGGCTATTCAATCACAACTCACGACGCACCCTAACTGCTTTGTTTCCGACAGTACCTCAACTCTTCCAAACTTAACTGAAGTTCTCCTGCCTAGATGGCTGGAGGAGCTCTCCTGCAAAAAAGGCTACTGGATAGACATGGCTTAGCAACAGCTTTTGGGATTGTTCCACATCCCACGTGCGAGTGCCGGTCCGACGCATAGTTTTAACCTCCGTAGCATTTTAAAACTCTTGCATTATTGTTCTGTATCAGATGTAACTGCCTCTTTTAATGTCAGATGCCAGTTACAGCAGTATTTACAATAATATGGGCAGTTTCAAGTGGATTACAGGAAGGTTCCTCCCTCTGATGTGTCTGCTTGCAGTGTGTTATTTAAATGTTAGAATTTCCGTTGTTTCTACAAAGATCGACGCAGTCAGCTTCTAGCTATCTAATAAATGGTAGTCAATTCTGCCAGGGTAGATTATCTCTGTAACCGTAAGAAAACGATTACATGAGGTAGCAGGGAACTGAATTTACCTCAAACCACTTCATGACTTGTGATAAGAAGGCGCCTGGAGGTTAATCCATACGACTTACAATTGTGTCAAGCTGTAAATGGCAATAATAAAAGCCTACCTGCAAAGTTCAGTGTCACACCGTAAGTGCGCCTAGAAGAAGATGGTTTTAGTGACAGACTAGTTTTCAGAAACGAATACAACACCCCCATTGGCATTGTAGCGAGAAGGAATTACTTCTCTGGGCGGTATCACTAACCTGGTGTCTTGCTGCTTCGGTAAGTCCCTCGCAGAACAGTAGTAGTGTTCAGTCGCCATGTTCCGTGTAGGTGGTGATCCTGCTGAAGTGGAGTGTTTAGGGATGCCAGTTGTTAATTATCAACAACGTTTGAACTGTACTTGTTTTAATACAGAGATTGATTTGTCACACACGTCACAGAATCAGTATTTTCAATATGGTTGCTCTGGACTACGCCGTTATATTCGACCTATTACAGACATTAACACAGTTTTCTGACTTTACATAATGATAGACACTGCCCACGACACGTGGCGTTCTTATAACTAATAACTGCACTTTATATCTTCATTAACACCCCCCCCTTTCTCCCTCAGCCAATATGGACACTTCTCTCGTTTCCTATATATATATATATATATATATATATATATATATATATATATATATATATATATATATATTGTGACGCATGTTTGTCTCGGAACACTGTCTCAGATTGTAAGATCCTAGTCCCGAACTGTCGGATCCTGTTCCTCCTAAGGTTGCACAGCATAGCCTCCTATGATTTCATCACTACTGTTCCTTGCTGAAACTTACTTGTTAAATGTGCATGTAGCCTGGCTGCTTCTGAGCATTCCCGATCGCGTAAATATGCGAAATATTTGGCTTAAATACGTGAAGAGAATGCATATATGCATTACATGAAGACACCTATTAATGTGAATAGAATGGTTAACAAAACAGACAAAAAAAATCTTTGGACAGCAAAAATCCCTGAGATGTTGGAGGTATATGTGGGATGATGTAGACAATTTTACTTCATAGACAGAACGACAGCTGAATCACCAATAAATAAATCAATGGTTGTATTTTCATCTCTGGTTTATTGAACAGGCGACCGGTTTCGGCATTTCATTGTGACATCATCAGTTCTTCTACGGTAACATAGTGGCTGAGCTTATATCGCCTGACAAAATGTTATGTAAGAGGAACCAGCATGCGCACCAGATTAAGTAAAAAGTCTGTACACTCACAAACCATATGTGCCCACATCAGGTAGACTGTCGTGTAGAAATGTGACGCATGACAAATGGGCCACATATTGCTCTTATGTGACGTAATATTGAGATATGTGGAGTACCAATGCAAGAAAATATAAAAAAATTTAAAACTAAAAATTCTCTTTGAAAACCATGCAAAGAACGTTTGTGAGTTATAGTGCACAATAAAATAAGGTTCATTCTACTAGGTCAGTTGCACTCTACACTTTTTTTACACCGACAATCTTTTAGAGTAGCTTTCTATTTAGTTTCGTTGATTTAAATGTTCAGGATTATTGTACCTAGATCGATGCTATCGATTGAGTTTGAAAATGGATTATTCACTTATTGTCGAACTGGTACAGTAGCCTACAAGTCATGTACTGACACTGCCCTTCGCCTGGTTTGCAGAACACCGTGCGCTGTCAGATTTCTATTCCATTCCGTTACGCGTCGCCCAGGTCTCTGCGGCCTATTTGAGTAGCAGCCATTTGAAACCCCGTTTTGGCACGAAGCATTCATGTCGTCACTGCTAACAAGCGGCACGTGCGTGTTACGGCGTTGGCAATAAGCCAACGTTAGCAGACACACTTCCGCTGTAATGTCACAATGAACATGACGCGTCTGTTCTCGCCAACTAAACAACACTTAGCGGGCAGTTAAGGCACTACAATGACTACAAACCCTTATTTATTTAATATGTAACAGCATAGGCACCTTCTGTTTGTATAGTTCATACAATCGCATGGTCTATTTTCATTGTTTTTGGAGCGACAATATTTCAATACTAAATTCAATAAACAACCGTCATGCGAGCTTTTCATAGCGTTGCTTTCATTTAACTACGCCTTCTGTCAATACGTAGGCGATTCATTGTGACGCTCACTTCACCACTGCTATAGTGAAACAAACAAGCCAAGGTCTCCAGTAGAGAAGGAGATGCTGCGTTGAGCTTCCCCTGTTTTGAAATCTGGTCCACTTCAGAGTCTTTATCAGTGCAGTGCTGGGTCAAGCGATAGATAGGCTGACAAATCACAGTCATGTCGTATCTGGCCAAAGAACACTGAATTAATTTTGGAGGATGAGCGGATGCGTTATCGTGGTGAAGGTTCCAACTGCCCACTGTCTGCAAGTCCGGCCATTTGCGTCTCACTGATTCTCGTAGATGACGCTGAACCTCTTGGTAGTACTTCTTACTGACATTAGTTCCTTCCGTTGCGTATTCGTGACGGAGACAAAAAAGACTGTGAGCCTGAGTTTCACATTGCAGCAGACCTGCGTTGCATTTTGGGTCTCGGGTATGATGGCTGCTTCCACTGTGATTACTGGAATTTTATTTTATGGGTTGTACCCGTAAATAAAGTAGTCATTAGCAGTGGTCACTGTTTTAAGAAAGTTTGGATTACTTCTCATAGTATACGGCATGTCCTGTAAGATTCCCGAACGAAGTTACTTCTGCTCGCTTGTTACCAACTTTGGCACAAATTTTGCTGAGATCCACCTGAGATCCAAATGTTCCAATAAAATGGAGTGAATGGATCCAGTACTAATTTCTACCTCGTCTGCAAGTTCTATGAGCGTGATTCAACTATGCTGCATCGCATGGGTCCTTACTTGATCAATAACAACCTCATTTGCAGATGTTCAGGGCTTACCTCAAAGTGCTTCACCCATCGTTGATGAGCGGCCGTCTTTGAACCATTGTCTCACCCCTTTGTCTGTGTGGCACCCAATGCTTCAGCTCCAAACACTTGCCGAATCTGGTGCGGTGATTTACCTTGAGAGTCTCAAAATCTAATATAAATTTTGATTGAAAAACGTTGTTCCTTTTTTTCTATCGTTTTACCCGCAGCACAAAATCGACGGCTACAATTTACACATGTTCACTTGTCAACGGCTAGCCAACGACCGGCTGTTTCCGCAATCGTTGAAAAAGTCACGCATGCACAGTACGCAAGTGTACCAACGCAGAGAGCGATCTCCCGATACCATTGTTGGTTTCAACAATAAAAAATAGTGTTGGTTCAAAAAATGGCTCTGAGCACTATCGGACTCAACTGCTGAGGTCATTAGTCCCCTAGAACTTAGAACTAGTTAAACCTAACTGACCTGACGACATCACAAACATCCATGCCCGAGGCAGGATTCGAACCTGCGACCGTAGCGGTCTTGCGGTTCCAGACTGCAGCGCCTTTAACCGCACGGCCACTTCGGCCGGCCAAAAATAATGTTGGGCACTTTTTGAATAGACCTCCTAATGCTGCTGCTACTAATACCGGTTCCCGGTATTTCACTAACAAACTTAACAGTCAAAATGTTATGCACTGCCAATTAGTCGACCTTTTAGTGTTAGGAATGATGATACGAACACAAGGACAATGCAACACCCAGTCACCGAGAGGAGTAAAACTCCCACCTGGCAATGTTAAAAACTTCAAACCGAAAAAGATAATTACATATCCCTGGGCGCCAGTACGCAACTAATTAAGTGGAACTACAGTTCACAGTACGTGACCCACGTCAATGAACGTCCCTACCGTCATTCCGTCAATCCGTTTTTGTTTCTTCATCTATGTCAGTCATAACGCACATGCAGATCAGCTACCGTGGTGTGTAATTTCACCTTTTGATTCTGTCTCTCCCAGTTTAAATTTTTTAATATTTGTTTCAATTGCCATAAACAAGCATCGTAACTGTCACAAAACTGTTTCTTCTATTGTTATTGTTCTTAATAAAATATTTTCTACTTTATTTAAATCCGCCACTGCAGGCGAGGTCACTAGCGCATTCTTGAGCTGTGGCGTTCGACTCAGAGATAGCGGATTCCAATCCAATGGAGATAAAAATTTTCCCTGCTATTATTCGACGGCAAGCGGGGAAGGGTGGGTGACTGTAAATTTCCTGGTCAACAGAGTATTCACCAATGTCGTGGATTAGGTTCCAAACACCGAGAGAGCAGGGGCATCGGGAAGGTACTGGAATTATATTCCAGTTCTTAATTTTTCCTATATCACATCGTGTGAATGCAAGCCTGAGGTTGGTTTAATAGTTCTGGTATTTTTGCATGAAAGAATGGGGAATTTTTGTTGGGCCTTCATAGTTAGTAACCTTCATTATTGCAGTTCATTATTGAAAGCCGTCTGAATTGGTCAGTATGTCGACTGCGATTCGAAATGGAAAAAACTGAGTTTCCTTATAGTAAAAAATATTTTCGTTTGAAGGTTTGGACTGCCACACAAATCAAAACAGAATTGGATGAAATTCACACGGGCTCTGCACCATCGTTGAAGACCGAATACATTTAGAGTTACCTATTTAAACGTGGTAGGGCACGCACCATACGGGAAACGCGCTCCAGTCGCCCAGTTGAGTTCACCACAAAGGAAACCATTGACAAAATCCATGATACGGTGACGTAAGACTTTCGGCTAAAAAATCGTGAGATTACTGACACTGCGGGCATCTCAACTGAGCGAGTACATAATATCACGCACGGAAAATTGGCTATGGAGAAGCTGCGTGCGACTTGGGTGCTGCAATTGCTCGCAGCTGACCAAACGCACATGCGGAACAACATTTCAACACACCGTCTGGCGACGTCCAACTGCAGTCCGCATGAGTTTTGTGCCGATTTGTGACTGTCGATGAAACCTAGATCTATCATTACACAACAGAGTCAAATGGCAGTCGAAGCAATGGTCAAAGGCTGATGGAAGTTCACCGAAGAAGGCAAAGATCATTTTTTCAACTGTTAAGGTGACGGCCACTGTTTTTCAGGATTCCCAAAGATTAATCCTCGTAGATTACTTCCACAACTGCAGAGCGACCCCATTATGCTTCAGTGTTCGAACTGTTTAAAACTTGCGTTGGCTGGACAGAGACCAAGATTGGTTCACAATTAGGAGGTCATTCAGCAGGATGACGCACCATCCCACACAGCAGCGATAACAATGGTGAAAATGCATAAACTGGCATTCAATTGGTTACTCGTCCATCTTGTTCACTAGAGTAAGTCCCAAGTGAGTTCCTCCTGTTCCCGAAACAAATGAGGAAGCGAAATTTGCAGTCAACGAGTATTTTTCAGAATTTGAAAAAACCTATTTTTCAGATGGGATGAAAATGCTGGAGGATCGCTTTACCAAATGTACATCCGTTAAAGGCGATTTTGTCGAGAAATAACGTGAGTTGTTTACGATGCAAACGTTTGTTCTTGCTTTTTTACGAGACTTATCAAACCACCCTCGTAGCCAGGGTTACTAATGCAAGCTTGAGCGGTGGCGTTTGACTCAAAGGTGGACGATTCAGAATCGACGGAGAATTACATTTTCCCCCTCTACTATTCAGCGACAAGCGGAAATCTTGGTTTGGGGTTCCCGTCAGTTCACTACATCTGTATCTAAATGGATATTCTGCAAATCACATTTAAGTGCCTGGCAGAGGGTAAGTCACTTACGGCGAATGCCACGCTGGCTCTTGGAAAAGGCACTGTCGATTGCCTTTCGCGTCTTTCCCAAATTCCGAGTTGTTTTTCGTATCTAATAACCGTGTCTTCGAGAGGATGTTAAACCCTCCTTAATTTTTCGTTAAGATCCAAATTGGTGTGTAGTATCTCTTTCAGTGAGCACGTGCGACACTGCTCATGGTGATCCGACGTCGAATGGGCACATTTCACTCAGTGGTCTCCTTGGTGCTATTCGGAAGTTATAAAACTGTATCTCAGCACTTGGTTTCATCTTCTGTCTTCTCTTATGAACATGGGAACTCAAACACGTTACACCTAAAACCTGTTCTGTAATTATTGGCTTTCAGATCAACCACCGTTTTCTGTGTCCTTGTATTCTACAATAAACCACATTGTCTGCCTATTCAATATTTCAGCGCAGTTCCATCACCATATATTCTCAGAACCATTGCTATTTCCCGTCTTGGTAGTCTTGTTTTGTCCCAGCGTCAATCCACCAGCCGCCGCAACTACAACCCTATTGTACCCAATCCCCATATTTTACCCAGTCCCCACAACAACCGTCGTAGGTGTCTGTTCCCTAGACTCATTCGTGACCTTACATGTTCTTATCTTCCTGCCACCGCCAACTTCAGCTTCCTCCCTAAAATCCTCGGCCACTTTGCTCCTAACGATCTCTTGACATTAGCCGATGAATCTGTTATCTGCGTATCACAGTGTAGTCTTATAATCTCCAAACTTCGTCTTACAACCAAATTAAAAAAGCTCAGCAACAGCATCTCTTACAAAATCAACGACTGAATGTTCACATTGCAGACAACAGTCAAATCAAGGTTGTCAGTTTTAATAACACCACAAGTATACCATTATATTTGGTTTCAAGTGTGCTGACTTAAAAGAAATAACATTGCCAACGTTGCCCTACCGTTGACTACCGTTGAGACTCCCGCTCTCCCTACCCCCATATGAGTGACTGCACTGACAGTACATGAAACGAAACGTCTGGGCGTGCTCTTTGAAAACACCGTTTTAACATCTGCCGCTATGAGTTCACAATCATTTAACTGCTGCGCCTCTAATAATTTCAGTATCGACGATAGTCTGATTTTAATAGCAATGTCGTTTATCTCTGCCGCTGCTTGTTATTCACCTTCTAGTTCGGCAATGTATGTTACGAAATAGCTGAAAACTGTCACTCATTATGAGTTGCCGGTAGCGTATCTAATGGTCTCTTGACCCAGCAAATATTCGATTTTTAGAATTTCGTATAAGTACTGTGAACTGAATTCCAAAAACTGAAAACGTGGTCGTAATCCGCTCGTTAAGAGGTACAGTCCTATGTCAAATGTTCAACTGAATAAGTCGCGTATTTAAGTTAGAAACTCTGTGCATGGTTTGAGCCAGCGTAATTTACTGCGTGAAAATTACCGAGAGTAGTTTCCTCTAGTATTAGGGAATGAGACCTCTGATTGTAACTGACCAATCTTCCCTCCTCCCTTCCACCGTCCAAGAAAGTGATGAATGGAGAAACGATTGTCACTCACTACACTGACGCTGTACATGCGGCAGAACATCAGCATCAGGCATGGCCTTTTAATTTATTACTCCTTTACTACCAACTCTGTTTGCAGCACATTTTTCAGACAGTATCCTTATACATCAATGAATGTACCTGCTAGATTATATTATTGTACGACACACAGCTTAGAAGATATGAGTCGTACAAGTTAAGATGCGTCTAAACAATCTTTTCTTAAAATAAAGTTCAAATTATCCAAACTATATTAATCGAGTGTCTGATAATGAGAGCACTTAAAAACTTCCTACGAATTTTGAGTTTAATTTCAAATGTCTGCAATCTTCTTCTCGCTTACAGCTCTACAAAATAATGACGGGAAAAGAGTTTATCACTTATGAAATTTTCCTTCTTCGTGCGGTACAACTCCGTCATCAAGCATCACGATTTGATTCGTTATTTTTTTACCACTACTTCTATTCGCTCCTCATTTTGCGGATGCTATCCACACATACCACTGAAGATACAAATACAATTATGGAGTAGTTCGGAAATAACATTTCAGAAAAATGTGACCAATTCTCAATATCGTTAGTATCAATATTGTTGCTGTTGTGGTCTTCAGTCCAGAGCCTGATTTTATGCAGCTCTCCATGCTACTCTATCCTGTGCAAGTTTCTTCAACTCCAAGTACGTACTGCAACCTGCATCCTTCTGAATCTGCTAACTGTACTCATCTCTTGGTCTCCCTCTACGATTTTTGCCCGCCACGCTGCCCTCCGATACTAAAATGGTGAACCCTTGATACCTCAGAATGCGTCCTACCAACCGATCCCATCTACTAGTCAAGTCGTGCCACAAATTCCTCTTCTCCCCAATTCTGTTCAATACCCCCTCTTTAGTTACGGGATGTTCCCATTTAAACTTCAACATTCTTCTGTAGCACCACATTTCGAAAGCTTCTATTCTCTTCTTGTCTAAACTGTTTATTGTCCATGTTTGACTTCCATACATGGCTACACTCCTTACAGATACTTTCAGAAACGATTTCCTAACACTTAAATCTACACTCGATGTTAACAAATTTCTGTTCTTGAGAAACGCTTTCCTTGCAATTACCAGTCTACATTTTATGTCTTCTCTACTTCGACCATCATCAGTTATGTTGCTCCCCAAATAGCAAAACTCAACTACTACCTTAGGTTTCTCGTTTCCTAACATAAATCCCTCAGAATTACTTGATTTAATTCGACTTCATTTCATTATCCTCGTTTTGCTCTTCTTGATGTTCATCTTATAACCTCCTTTTAATATACTGTCCATTCCGTTCAACTGCTCTTCCAGGTCCTTTGATGTGTCTGACAGAATTACAATGTCATCGGAAAACCTCAAAGATTTTATTTCTTCTTCGTGGAGCTTAATTCCTACTCCAAATTTTTCTTTTTTTTCCTTTACTGCTTGCTCAGAATATAGATTGAACATATCGGGGATAGGCTACAACCCTGTCCCACTCCCTTCCCATCCACTGCTTCCCTTTCATGCCCCTCGACTCTTATAACTGCCATCTGGTTTCCCTACAAATTGTAAATAGCCTTTCGCTCCCTGTATTTGATCCCTGCCATCTTCAGAATTTGAGAGAGAATATTCCAGTCAACATTGTCAAAAGCTTTCTCTAAGTCTACAAATGCTCGAAACGTAGTATTACCTTTCCTTAATTTATCCTCCAAGATCAGTCGTTGAGTCAATATTGCCTCACGTATTCCAACATTTCTTCGGAATCCAAACTGATGTTCACCGAAGTAGGCTTCTATCAGTATTTTCCATTCGTCTGTAAAGAATTTGTGTTAGTAATTTGCAGCCTGGAATTATTAAAATGATAGTTTGGTAATTTTCGCACCTGTCAACTCCTGCTTTCTTTGAGACTGGAAATATTATATTATTCTTGAATGCTGAGGGTATTTCACCTGTCTCATACATCTTGCTCACCAGATGAAAGAGTTTTGTCATGGCTGGTTCTCCCAAGGCTATCAGTAGTTCTAATCGGAAGTTGTCTACTCCCGTGGCCTTCAATAAATATTACAGAATTATAAATTGTGTTTGGATGTCGTACACATGACTCTACTGTACACGGTAATTCGAAATTCCTAATGCAGATATATAGGGTTGAAGAGAGCACTCATTAGATGAAATATTGGTAAGGAACCCTTGTCCGGAGATGTACGGCTTATATGTAAAATGAGTTTGAGGCTCGGGTCACTTTCAAATTTCTCTCTTCACAGTACTCACATAGCCGGCTGCGGTGGCCGAGCAGTTGCAAGCGCTTCAGTCCAGAGCCGCGCGACTGCTACGGTCCCAGGTTCGAATCCTGCTTCGGGCATGGATGTGTGTGATGTCCTTAGGTTACTTAGGTTTAAGTAGTTCTAAGCCCAGGGGACTGATGACCTCAGATGTTAAGTCCCATAGTGCTCAGAGCCATTTGAACCAGTACACACACAGCGGAAAAATTGAGCTCTGATATGTATGCTGTAGAAACACGTGGTATGGCCAGCGTTTCGAGTACTTGTCCTCGGGTTCTCTACTCCCTGATGAAGTACGTCTTCTTCAGTACCGGAAGTGGAGGGCGTCCGTACTGCACCGCAGCCAACCCTCCATATTCCGAAAGTACCAGTTTCTCGCATCCGTGGTTGTACTCGGAGGAAGATGTTATGCGACGTCATAATTACAACAGGTACTGACGGTGCACCCTCATTTCAGCATGTGGGAAATTTGAAAGTGTTTTGATCTTCAAACAGATTACACATACAAGCGGTACATTTCTGGAGATGGGCTCCTTATCAGAACTTTATCTACTAAGTCCCCTCAACAACCCCTAGAAACCTCTATTAGGAATTTTGAATCACCCTGTATACGATAATTTTTAACGAATTAAAAAGAAATGAACATGTCACTTGGACGTGGGACTTCAATTCTTTAAGGCATGGCGGAAGGGTGAGTAGGTGGTGGGAGGGCAGGTTACTGTCAACACTAGAAACAGGAAGCAAACTTGACTTATCCTCTTCACTCCTGAAGTTTAAAAAATTCAAAAGAAATTATTGTTTTCCTATTTTCCTAGAAATCAATTCACACGCATGTCACAAAGGAATAAGAAGTATTTTATAATTCCCTAAGGTATAAATGCAAGTCCACGTGTGGTCCCCTTTAACGGTAACACCGATCGCCTTAAACGGCAATCGATACTAACGTTAAACCTCTGCAAAGAATTTTCGGGAAAGTTTTTACCGTGAGATAACCTAGTGGGACAGATCAATCAAACTGGGATTCGTTTCCCAAACACTTCAGCAGAGTAAAACCAACAGTATACAGGTGGGTCAGGAACAGACGGTCTCCCAGCACAAGAGCAAGTTGTAACATTACAAATTAATATCGGTCGCCTGCCTAAGTAGACATTCTTGTGTCGAGCAGTATAACAAAGCAGAAGGCAGTGCTAAGGCTGCCCTTACCTTCCTTGAGACACATGCTAAACTCTTTCTTTACATCTGTTCACACAGCAACACAGTAACCTAACATTGCAGATAAATGTACTATCAACTTGAAAGTCAGACAAACAAAGGGGCAATGAGTTAGAAAACAGTAACATATGCCTCTCAACAACAAGTACCTAAAATGAACTAGATGCAGCAGTTTATAGAACCAATCACCAACACACATGAAACTAGTAGTAATAGTAAACAGCGAAGAGCATCAAACGTATCTGATTTAAATAAGGGGGTCTGTTAAAGATCAAAGTCTGTAACATCATTGCTTGGTACAGAGTCTCTATGCCGGTGCACTAACCACATTGCATTAGAATAGCTATAAATATTTCTTTCTTAAACTCGATTTGAAGCAATTACACCGAATGCAAATTGAACCACACTGGCTCTGATAGAACCTTTGCTTTGGTTCATTAACTAACTAGCTTATTACATGTGGACACTTAAACTTCCGTGGTTTATCAACGAAACTACACAAATATGTATGACAAATGGTAAGTATTCTCATCAATATTTATTAATTAAGTAAAGCACAACAATCTAAAGCTCTTTAAATAACAAATGTGCTTTGATAAGCAGTCTTCTAACCTACTCAAAATATAGTTGGCTGTGCAAATGCCAACATAGCATTAAATTCAAGTTGAAACAATTTCTCATGAAATGAACGCTGATAAAACTTTTTAATTCTGATCAAAGCGTATAAATGCAAAAATTAATGATCTTTTTCACTTCAGATCAACTTTACTATTTCCAGGTAGCTTTTCAAGTAAGGTAAATTATTTAATGAAATTCCTTCAGACTGATTTAAAAATGCAGTGGAAGTGAAGTATTTCTCAAACTATAAAACGGAACTTTCAACACCAAAACCCCACACATTAGAAAGCAACCACACTATTTTTACAGCTGCCGAATAAGTCTTTCCACGATAATTTAGGACACTCGCAATTACATTCACAAGGGTAGAATTCCTGGCCAGATTTGTGATTTGGGATAACGACGCGTGAAGATAGAGTTTTTAGCAACACCGCTATTATTATTAACATCAACCAAAATTCGCAAATACCTATCCCATTTACAGAGTGTCACATATAAACAACTTAGTGGAAGGCTGGTGGTACCGGTGACGTAGTTTGCAGTTGCTGTTAACATTGCGGCGATGCAGTCATGGCAGTAATGTAGGCCTGTATCACAAAATGCAGCATTCGAGGCCCATAAATACTGCTCTTAAGCTACTCTGGTCTGAAAACTCCAAGAATATGAGCCACAATGAGCCGCTACTGTTAGCGAGATGTTAACCACAGCACTGCTCAGCACAGACTCCTTACCCGTTGTGGTGTCACCGCCAGACACCACACTTGCTAGGTGGTATCCTTTAAATCGGCCGCGGTCCGTTAGTATACGTCGGACCCGCGTGTCGCCACTATCAGGGATTGCAGACCGAGCGCCGCCACACGGCAGGTCTAGTCTAGAGAGACTCCCTAGCACTCGCCCCAGTTGTACAGCCGACTTTGCTAGCGATGGTTCCCTCACTACATACACTCTCATTTACCGAGACGACAGTTTAGCATGGCCTTCAGCTACGTCATTTGCTACGACCCAGCAAGGCGCCATATTCAGTTGCTATGTCTTCTGAACAGATAATATTGTAACTCATGTACCGTCAAGAGCGACGTTCATCATTAATGGATTAAAGTTAAGTATCAAACTACTTACGTCCGCTTTCTGAATTCTAATTCCTTGTCAAGTTCCAGACCACACGTCAGTATAGTTCTTCCCTCCTCACGCCAGCCTGCCTGAGCTAAAACGCGTGCATTTCGGCCTCCTCTAGTAACACGGTGTTGGCTCTTCTGCCAACACAATACCCGTCACGAAGGTACGAGTTGCCACTTGCCCGCCAACAACACCTATTACACTCCCCCAAGCTACTCCCGTAGCTGCGTGGCTTCCCAACATCTTTTACACTCAACCTTACGATCCCTAACTATGGGCCAAGTCTTTCACAGTACATTATCGTCGTGTAAAGCGTAAGTGATTTCTGGCGTTCCCCAAGGTAGTGTTATATGCCCTTTGCTGTTCCTTATTTATATAAACGATTTGGGAGACAATCTGATCAGCCGTCTTAGGTTGTTTTCAGATGATGCTGTTGACTAATAAAGTCATCAGAAGATCAAAACAAATTGCAAAACGATTTAAAAAAGAAATCTGAATGGTGCGAAATTTGATAGTTGATCCTAAATAACGAAAAGTGTGAGGTCATCCACATGAGTGCTAAAAGGAGTTCGTTAAACTTTGGTTACGCGATAAACCAGTCTAATCTAAAAGCCGTAAATTCAACTAAATGTCTCGGTATTACGATTACTAACAACTTCTATTGGAGGGAACACATAGAAAATGTTGTGGGGAAGGCTATCCAAAGACTGCGTTTTGTTGGCAGGACACTTGGAAAATGTAACAGATCTACTAAGGAGACTGCCTACACGACGCTTGTCCGTGCTCTTTTAGAATACCGCTGCGCGGTGTGGAATCGTTACCAGATAGGACTGACGGCGTCCATCGGAAAAGTTCAAAGAAGGGCAGCACGTTTTGTATTATCGGGAAATATGGGAGAGAGTGTCACAGATATGATACAGGATTTGGGCTGGACATCATTAAAAGATAGGTGATTTTCGTTGCGACGGAATCTTCTCAAGAAATTCCCATCACCAATTTTCCCCTCCGAATGAGAAAATATTTTGTTGACACCGACCTACATTGGGAGAAATGATCACCACGATAAAATAAGGGAAATCAGAGCTCGTGCGGAAAGATATAGGTCTTCGTTCTTTCTGCGCGCTATACGTGATTGGAATAATAGACAATTGTGAACGTGGCTCGATGAACCCACTGCCAGGAACTTAAATGTGATTTGCAGAGTATCCATGTAGATGTAGATGTAGATAATATAACACTCATTCGAACAGTTATTTAAATCCACAGGCTCAGTTTAAACAACAACGTTAAAAAAATTCACATAACTGAAAAATGTATACATGGTCAAGGAACTTCCATTTCAGATACAACATTCTATATAAGCATCACTACAAATTGATATAGATATATCGATAAAGATACAAAATAAGTCGAAAATATGTGTTACACACCCAGTCTCACTAATCGTGAAAATGCACTAGCCTTTGTCTTGTATTTACTCTTCCTGTTACGGTAAAATATTTATTTTATTTGAAACTGTGACCTACATATGCTAATGTACATTAAAGTAGGTCCCTTATTGCTAACAGTTTCGAATTATATGATTTTCAATACAGGTTTTTGTTGATAATTTCTGGCAAGTAATTATTTTCTGCTGCGAGTAAAAAATACCATCTCTTTTTAATATAAGCTTCAAAACACTTATTTTCCAAAATACATAAATAAATTTCACATTTTATGCACGTGACTCTTGGAACTGCAGGCAAGTTTCCTGCATTTTGAAACGTTCTTCGCAGTAAGGAATTTTGGTAGGTGCTCAACAGTGTCAAATCTAGCTTCTGCAGTTGGTTGCAAAAGAGCTCTTCTTCGCTGTTTACTCAGGTTTTCTACATCATCTACATCTTCCCTGGCACGGAAACTCACTGTATAAGAATTTCCTCTTCTCCTAGCAACTAGATGATAAATTTGTAATTAATGATATCTTTACCATTATGTATTTTGTAATAAGTCACTGACAGTGTTTTGTTTGGCTATTTGATTGAGCCTCATCTGCGGTACATCATCCAACAATTGACAATCACATGCTCTAAAAAGTAATTAAAGATCGGTACCGGCCCTTTTACTCTGCGAACGTAACATCAATAACATGATAAAACGCTATCACTAAGATCGACATCTCACATGGTTTCACTGTTGTGTTTCACTGTCATTGGTTGTGGGTCATCTAACTTCTTCTTCTCGTATCTCACCTGAGGTCCATGTACGAGTGCGCTAGGAAATTGTGTTACCTCATAGGATTGAACAAAACCTTTGCGAATGTGAACTAATTCTCACACTCTACAATAGTTATCGAATTTTAGATAAAGAACACAGATTCTCAGTATAATGTTTCGGGACAGTAATTATTATAAGTATTTTCAGTACGTAGAAGCAATTGTTTTCAGCATACGACCAACTTTAAACTAACAAACGTACTGTCCTTTGCAAGATGCTCCGTCATAGTGTATTTCTAGAGAAAAAAATAATGAACAAAGACCCTCATTTGTTGTTCGAGAGAACGACGAGGTGATATATGGGAAAGATCTTGCTTTTTATATTGACTGATGTGGACCGCTCGTTATCACATTATATAAACATAGAAACAATCTGATGGCGCACAGTAATTTCAGCACTTTACGCAGAGACCTTAAGCTTATTTTGCTTACACTGTACGTCCATTTCCCAGCTGATGGCTTGTGAAAGCAAGGTGGATAAACAAGACGGAGCCGGAGAAGGGTAATGAAGTTTCGGCTGAAAGGAGTGCCTGCCGCCCTGGAACACAATTTTCCGCTGGAGCGAAAGTTGAGAGTTAACTCTGGAGGAACGCCGCGTCAAGCGTGCAGACACAGGGGCGCAGCGATGGGCATATGACGCAAAGTGTTTGGAAGGAGGTTGACGGGAGGGGGGAAGCTGGGTCGCATGAGATATTTGCTCCGTAGCAAAGTTATTTTGTGGCGCTCTGCAGTTACGAGTTTTCTGATATGGTCGTCTATTCTTCATGTGTTAAACGCTGCATATTGTACGATTAGATAGTACGTGTACTGATACTTGAACGTCGTCCGCCAGCAGATAGCATAGTGAAATAGCTACCAGAGCAACGTCTGTGTCTCCTCTTTCATATGGAATGCACACAACCAAAAGGCTCAGTGTAGTGCAAACGTGTGAAACAAGCAGGCAACCATGCCTCGTAGACACTCTCGAGCTTCCTACGGCCAACTGAGTGACTTTGAGAGGGGTCAAATTGAGGCCTTCCGAGTGACGGGATGGACGTTTCGGAGAATTTCCAAACATTTTCGACGTGTTGCTGAACCAGCTGTGGTCACGTGAACATTCTCACACCCGCATATGAGGTTCTGGACGTCCACTCGGCACAGACATCCGCCAGGATCGTCGTACTGTAAAGGCAGCAGTGGCAGATGGTACAGCTACCACAGCGCTGATCAGAGGTCTAGTGAGCCCGTATGTGTCAACAGAAACTGTTTCCAACTGATTTTAATCGGTGGAGCTGCGGGCAAGCGCACTTCTAGCCCGTATTCCTCTCTTGCCACAGCGTCCACATGCACGCTTCGACTGGTGCCTTCGGAGGATCACTTGGAAGATGGAAAGGCGCTTCGCGATCTTCAGCGGCGAAAGCAGAATCTGCCTACACACAAGTGATGGTCGCTTGCGCGTCCGACGTAGACCATACGTGCGTGGTTTCGTAGAGTACATTCGTCCAAGACACGTTGGCCCCAACCCAGGCCTTATGGTCTGGGGTGCGATAAGCTACAACTCTCGTTCACCTTCGGTGTTTCTGGAGGAGGCGCTGACCAGCGCTCTTTAAGTACAGAATGTTGTTAGACCTGTTCTTTTGCTATTCTTGGAACAGGAGGGTGATGTGTTGTTCCAACAGGTTAATGCTTGCCCACACATTGCCTGTATAACTCAACGTGCTCTGTAAGACATGCAGCAACTCCCTGGGCAGCACGATCTCCGGATTTGTCTCCAATCGACCATGTGTGGGATATGATGGGATCAGAAGTGCCTTCTGCGGCTACTCAACCAACATATCTTATAGAACTACATGAACAGGGCGAGAAGGCGTGGCGAAGTACCCCATGACAGTATTCGCGATCTGTAGGATCGTGTAAATTGCCAGAATCAGCGCCTGCATTGCGGCCCGTGGTGGCTAACCCACTTACTAGTATTGGTGATTCAGCATGGGTCGATACCCAGTTACCTCAGAACAGCTCGTCCTGATCATCTGCAAATGTAATCATTTCATATGCGCCACATGCATTATCACTACAACAAATATTAAACTTCCTGGCGGATTAAAAATACGTGCCGGACCAGGACTCGAACTCGGGACCTTTGCCTTCCGCGGGCAAGTACTCTACCACTGAGCTACCCAAGCACGACTGACGGGGCGTCCTCAGAGCTTTACTTCTGCCAGTATCTCGTCTCCTACCTTCCAAAGTTTACAGAAGCTCTCCAGCGAACCTTGCAGAACTAGCACTCCTGAAAGAAAGGATATTGCGGTGACATGGCTTAGCCACAGCCTGGGGGATCTTTCCAGAATGATATTTTCACTCTGCAGCGGAGTGTGCGCTCATATGAATCTTCCTGGCAGATTAAAACTGTGTGCCGAACTGAGACGAGACGAGGTACTGGCAGAAGTAAAACTGTGAGGAAGCGGCCTGGGTCGTGCTTGGGTGGCTCAGTGGTAGAACACTTGCCCGCTAAAGGCAAAGGTTCCGTGTTCAAGCCTCGGTCCGGCACACAGTTTTAATCTGCCAGGAAGTTTCATATCAGTGTACACTCCGCTGCAGAGTGAAAATCTCATTCTACAACGAATATTGATTGAAATGAAAATCTCTAAAACGGTGTACTATTTTTTCCGGCAGTATATATGGGCTACAGTGTCTCTCCTATGAGCCATCAGTTCTCAGTTCCTCTAGTGTTTCAATAGATACACTCCTGGAAATTGAAATAAGAACACCGTGAATTCATTGTCCCAGGAAGGGGAAACTTTATTGACACATTCCTGGGGTCAGATACATCACATGATCACACTGACAGAACCACAGGCACATAGACACAGGCAACAGAGCATGCACAATGTCGGCACTAGTACAGTGTATATCCACCTTTCGCAGCAATGCAGGCTGCTATTCTCCCATGGAGACGATCGTAGAGATGCTGGATGTAGTCCTGTGGAACGGCTTGCCATGCCATTTCCACCTGGCGCCTCATTTGGACCAGCGTTCGTGCTGGACGTGCAGACCGCGTGAGACGACGCTTCATCCAGTCCCAAACATGCTCAATGGGGGACAGATCCGGAGATCTTGCTGGCCAGGGTAGTTGACTTACACCTTCTAGAGCACGTTGGGTGGCACGGGATACATGCGGACGTGCATTGCCCTGTTGGAACAGCAAGTTCCCTTGCCGGTCTAGGAATGGTAGAACGATGGGTTCGATGACGGTTTGGATGTACCGTGCACTATTCAGTGTCCCCTCGACGATCACCAGTGGTGTACGGCCAGTGTAGGAGATCGTTCCCCACACCATGATGCCGGGTGTTGGCCCTGTGTGCCTCGGTCGTATGCAGTCCTGATTGTGCCGCTCACCTGCACGGCGCCAAACACGCATACCACCATCATTGGCACGAAGGCAGAAGCGACTCTCATCGCTGAAGACGACACGTCTCCATTCGTCCCTCCATTCACGCCTGTCGCGACACCACTGGAGGCGGGCTGCACGATGTTGGGGCGTGAGCGGAAGACGGCCTAACGGTGTGCGGGACCGTAGCCCAGCTTCATGGAGACGGTTGCGAATGGTCCTCGCCGATACCCCAGGAGTAACAGTGTCCCTAATTTGCTGGGAAGTGGCGGTGCGGTCCCCTACGGCACTGCGTAGGATCCTACGGTCTTGGCGTGCATCCGTGCGTCGCTGCGGTCCGGTCCCAGGTCGACGGGCACGTGCACCTTCCGCCGACCACTGGCGACAACACCGATGTACTGTGGAGACCTCACGCCCCACGTGTTGAGCAATTCGGCGGTACGTCCACCCGGCCTCCCGCATGCCCACTATACGCCCTCGCTCAAAGTCCGTCAACTGCACATACGGTTCACGTCCACGCTGTCGCGGCATGCTACCAGTGTTAAAGACTGCGATGGAGCTCCGTATGCCACGGCAAACTGGCTGACACTGACGGCGGCGGTGTACAAATGCTGCGCAGCTAGCGCCATTCGACGGCCAACACCGCGGTTCCTGGTGTGTCCGCTGTGCCGTGCGTGTGATCATTGCTTGTACAGCCCTCTCGCAGTGTCCGGAGCAAGTATGGTGGGTCTGACACACCGGTGTCAATGTGTTCTTTTTTCCATTTCCAGGAGTGTATTTGCAATTTCGTTTTTGCATTGTGTAGCTGGTGTCAGTTCAGACAAACAGCGCTCATTACGTCTTTCATGCATCACCCATTTCCAACGGAAAGCGCGGTTTGTTTCGCGTTACAAACAACATTATTTTTAAAGGAGCACTTTACGTGCCCTGTCGATAGAGCGTTGCCACAATAGTCTAGTATGATATTTTGTTTATCGATATGCATTAAGAGGGACAATACAGCTCAAAGACTAACCTGTACAGCACTGCCATGGCTCAATTTGCCTGCTATTACCAAGTGTAGCGCTACTGAGTCCTTGCTGGAGTGCTGTTTGTTCAAATGTGTGTCAATTCTTATAGAACTTAGCTGGTAACGTCATCAGTCCCTAGGCTTAGACACTAGTTAACCTAAATTATCCGAAGGACAAACACAAACACCCATGACCAAGGGAAGACTCGAACCTCCGTCGGGACCAGCCTGCTGTTTGTTCTCTATGTTTTTACCACCCTTTATATATATGTAACAAAATCCGGCTCTGGCGCACATCTCTGTATACGATTGAAGAGTCTCCAGGCCATCAAATAGAAAAAAACATTTGTGTGCTGAGCAAATTATCTGCTTCCGATGGGTTCTTTTTTCACAGGGTTGCTGAGCAAAGTCAATACCGTAGTGGAACGTCCCCTTGCTAGGATGAATGCTAGGATCTGTCGCGGCACACCATCGATGACATCACCAAGGCAACTCTGGTCGAAACCATCCCACGCCTTAATGATGATGCTCAGCCAGATGTGTTGGGTATGTGATCTTTGTCGACTTCCAAACATGAATCGTTTCGATTGTGATTGGGTTGATGTACGGGGAACACGCAGTCCATTCTATTCTGGTGATCCGCGCATGTCGAAAGGAAATCTTTCATGAGAACAATACGAGGAGCACGCGAGCTATCATCCATCAAAATCAAAACGTCACGTGATGTTGGCTATTCAGTGCCATTACCATTTTCAGATTATCGTACCTGTATCATAGAGCAGTGAAATCGCACTCAACAGCCACCTGCCACGAGTGCCGTGGCCACATGTAATGCCCACCCAAGGACATCACTCCATCACCACCATGTGGCACCTGGACATACAGTGTTCGAGGCGTTCGGTGATACCAGTTTGTCTCCAGACATTCTATGTGTGACTATCAGTGTACAAACGGATCCAAGTTTTGTCCGTAAACAATACCTGACGCAAATACTGGGCCGTCCGTCCAGCATGGTTTCTAGTGTATTATTCACGGAATTTATGGTGTAGTGGTGTACGATACGGCGCCCACCACTGTCTCTGCGAGTGGAAATTCGCGTCGTGCTGTTGTCTCACAGCAGTCCGACGCGATACATGACCTCCTGTAGCCTCCATATAACGCCGAATTCAGTTCCGCAGCAGCCGACCCACGGTTCCTTTGAGTCAAATGTCGTAGATGCTGACAGTCACGTGCACCTGTCAAACGGGGATGACGTGTGAGTTGTAAGACCTCAACACTAACTGTCGACTGGGAGCGATTCTATGTCGCCACCACATCACTTTGACTCCGGTGAACAACTTCCCCGATTGACAAGCACTATCCGTGTAACGTGATGAAGCCCTGACCAATAGTCGCGATTTTCTTTCGTGGCTTCGTGTATGTTTACTCTACTGTATCACATATGGGCCTAGGCGCTTCAGTCTGGAACCGTGCGACCGCTACGGTCGCAAGTTCGAATCCTGCTTCGGGCATGGATGTGTGTGATATCCTTAGGTAACTTAGGTTTAAGTAGTTCTAAGTTCAAGGGGACTGATGACCTTAGATGTTAAGCCCCATAGTGCTCAGAGCCATTTGAACCATTTTTGAATATATATGTCTAATTCGCCCCTATTCTCCCTTACTTTCATATGAAATGATGCAGTCCTTTCGAGTGTGGCGTCCTACGAGTAGGTAGCGCTCAAGGCAGCTGTGTGATATTCATAAACTTCATGAGCGGTGACTTTTCGATCGGTATACGAACAGTCACTGTAGCAAAATACCTGCACCATATATCGGGGTGATGCTAAGCTTTTGTTTCTTTGTGTATAGTTTTTCTGTGAGAAAGTCCTCCCGACAAAGTCTTCTTTATTGGCTGCTGGTGATGATGAAGCACATGCCGTTAGTCGTGTGCACTGGTGATGTTCACTATTCTCTGGGATTCCCGTGGTAGAAATCAGATTCATTGCTCCCACAAATACGAAATCAGGTTGGGGCGTAGCGCCTTCGCATCGCTCCTGTCACTTGTTAGAACGATATCGTTATAGATATGAGTCATCGACAGATGTCACCAGCTGACATGACCCTTAATTACAGAGCTGCACGTAGTTGTACTAGTAGGTGGCAGAGGTCATTAGTTGACGGACAGTGCTAGCAGTCGTAGCCAAAACAACGATGTAAAGTTATGTTTGATTAATATTTAAATGTATTTGCATAATTATAATTGTTTTATATGTGTAGTAATTAGCAGTGTGAGTGTTGTATGAGTGAAGAAGAACAGAAGTAAATGAAAATTGTTTTGTTTATTCACGAAGTACCAGTTAAATTATAAAGTGGATTTACTATAATTAACTGGGCAGACAGGTTATGGTACTAATAAATCGTGAGTAGAACACAAATTAATCGATAATTTCGGAAGGAGTAATTTTATATTTGATACTTTTCTAAATTTATTTACTTAGCAATTGCCATAGAAAGAAATGTTTTACAATGATTGGTCATTGAAGTAAAGTGCGGGTTAGCGCGGGATAATACTGCAACCTGATTTCCTTTTTGTGATATCAGCCAATCAGAAAAATGCAGGCTCGCGCCACTCTATGCTGGGAACAAAGCCTTAGGTGTTATCTAAGGCAGTCAGGGCTGAGGGTTCAAACTAGTAACATCTCATCGGAAGCAGCTCCGATGAAAGTACTGTAAAATCGCGGAAAAATGCTAATTACGAGTTCGTGAAGTAGTACAAAGTGTATTTAAGTGAACGGTATAGTGGAAGTCGTGTGAAATTTCGGACGGAATATCAAAATTATTGCTTTTGACTGTTAGTTAAAACAGCGTGGCGTGTTGTGCGATCTAAGACTGGAACAGGTATTACATGTAGAACAGAGTGTACAACATCTGAACGAGCATTTTCATAACTAAACGATCCAGTGAATTCTATTAACTTCGGCAACGGGTGTAAATACCATAAACTGGCTACGTGTGTGATTGTGGTGTGCGTGGGAGCTTTACATTGTGTAGACACTTAGTACGGACCTGGCAGTATTAACTGTGATCTTTATCGTGAAAATACACCTGAAAATTTACATTGCCAAGTTAAAACTGTTATTTCAGTACTAGCCACATCCCGTTTACCGGACAATTCTATGTATGTTGCGACCTGCAGTAGACAGTAGTGGTCTAGTATTTTGTACTAGAAAGCTAAAAGCTAGACAAATGAACATTGCTGGCCACTAGCAGGGCGGTAAAAAAAAACGTGCCGCGCCGCCAGGTTCCTAGTACCCTTAATTGCTGCATCATTGGATTTAATTCAGAAACTCCCAACACAATTGCAACCAAATGTCAGCTGGCATTCGAAATTAACACGAATGATTTATTTTCGTTCTCGTCCATTTATATTAGTAATACGAAGTTTTTATCAGACGTGTAAGTGATCGTTTTCATAACGGCGTATTTTTAATTTTTTAACAAATATGACTGCTCTAATGGGATAAAAAACTCTAATCTTTCTGCATCTAGTGTATACTTGTCGAAGGGAACCAAGTTAAAAAAACAATGCTCAAAAATCAGCTGCTTTCCTTTCTGCCTCATTTAAGTACACTATTTAAAAGTTTGTGGTAAGATCTTATGGGACCAAACTGCTTAGGTCATCGGTCCCTAAGCTTACACACAACTTAATCTAACTGAAACTAACTTACGCTCTGGACACTCTGGACAACACACACCCCCATGCCCGAGGGAGGACTCGAACCACCGACGGGGGGAGCCACTCGGACCGTGACAAGACGTCTGAGACCACGCGGCTACTCTGCACGGCAAGTACACTATTGACAGTAAATTACTAAGACGGTGTGCAAACCCCCACTGTCAATTTATAAATCTTCCTGCTGTGCATCGTCGAGCTGATGCAGACAGGAAGTGGATTCAGGCTGAAACAGATACATCGTTAGTTCCAAAATTAGTAATCGAAATTTGAAGAATGGAACGCCATTGAATTCGCCTCTTACTGACGTATGATAGTAGCAGCAGAAATTACCATGTAGGTAGTTTGCTTTGAGAAAGTGAAATTCTTGCCAGTGCAGTGTGATGGAATTCTCTAAACTCTTACCTGCATTTCGATTTTCTAATGTCGTCTACCAACGTTGCACTAGGTCGTCGTGTATGTTTCTACTCGCCTCCATGTCATTTTTATTTGCGGTCGCAAGTACGTCCTCTACTCCAGTTTGTTCGCTGACCCATTTGTTTACCTTACAGCTCTTCTATGTAACTAGGCCAACCTAAGTTTCTGAATGGCTTTAGCTGCTCTGTAAGCTCACTCTTGTCCTCAGTTGCCCTAAATCCAAAAAATTCGTTTACTAACTCCATGGCTTCATTAATAATTTAGACAAATTTCCTTCAGATATTTTGTTTATAAACTAGCTGTCGTAATTTAATTTACTATGACACCTTCTCTCATACTGATTTTGCATATTCATTATATTCTTTGCTCATCTGTGGTCCATTAACACGTTCTACTACCCCGTTTTCGCAGTTTGTGGATGTAAAAGCTTGTTACTGGTAGGCTGAGAATAGTTTTGGTGAACTTAAAGGAAGAAACTTATGGTTCAGCATTCTGTCCATGACTCAGAGAGGCAAGGACGTGGAAGTCTTTTTCCTTCAGGGAACCGTCCAAAAATTTATCTTAATCGACTTAGAAAAATCACAGAGGACGGAGATTTAAAACACATTCCTCCGTCAATGCGAGCCCGTTCTGCTAACAAAGATGACGCCTCAGCTTGTTTGCTGTTGTGAAATCGCCTCGTTTGACTTCTCCTTGGGTAGTTGCACCATTCACGAACGTATTCTTTAGTACACTAACTTAGGTTAACCTATAGCTTATTTCACGAGATCTATTAGCACAGAATATGAAGATGCAACAAATGTTCTCCTGAAATCGAGGGGACGGCGGTTCTAGTGCCGGTCCAGTGATACTGGTGTAATTTAAACTCATTCATTCGTCGGATGTCATACTTTATCAGTAACTGTACTTCACACAATGAGACAGAGTGATTTGCGAGACAATGTTCTCATCAGTTTAGTACATTAAAATCGTCCACTTATATCGTGACTGAATGTGAACCATGTGTTTAATTGGTGATGGTTCAGAGGTCAAGGTGTTTTATTTTAATTTTTGAACGGTGCAGTTTTTTGTTAGTGTTTTTATTGTTTTAGTTACACTGTGACCCTACTCGTTTTATCTGTCCCATGCGTGTTTATATGCAATTGAGACTTTACCCGTATATGACAATTAGTGTCATAACCAAGTATAAAGATCGAGAGCAACCGTGAAGTCTAAGCAACTCATGGAATGCACATTTACCAGATTTAAGTTTGTGATGACTGGTCCCCAATCCTAAATAAGGACATGTGATAATCGTAACTAATCTGCAGTTGACACTATTGCAATGCATTCGGACACCTACTAAAGTACGTTAATATGTGGTATGTAAGCCCTTCGCCTTTGATCACTCCACATCGCTCGTTTTCCAGCATCCGCTGTCCATTGGCGTCGCTCTTTACACTAGCTCAAACATCGCTTGGGATTGAATACAGGAATACGTGGCGTATGAGGGAGTCCTCAACCACTGTACCACATTCCTTTCAACTCCCTTCGCCGAGTCATTGTGCTAGCTAGACAACTGGTCGCACTTTGGAACTCCTGAGTGATTCCTCCCGCTGATTTCACGCGATTTTATACAACCACTCTCCGCAATGATCGATAGGCCCTGTCCGTTACTGCCTGATTTTGTTTCAGCTTTGGTTATTTTTTTAACATTTCCACTTCACAGTCATATCACAAATAATAGACTTGGACGACCTTAAAAAGGTGGAAATGTCCCTGACGAATTTGCTACGCAGTAACATCCAGTGACTAGCCCTCGTTATAAATTACTGAGCTCTTCCGGCAGATCCGCTCTGTTGTTACCGCTCCTCTACTGACAACACTCTATTCCCCGACTCTTGGCGGGTCTGCCTGTCGTGGCATCTGGCGCTCAATACCACATGATACGTTTGATCAGACGGTGCAAGTAATTTAGAACAGTGAGAGTAAGTTACTAGAAAAAGAAATCCCAAGGAATTAAGTAAGCGCCAGCCGATGTGGCCGTGCGGTTCTAGGCGCTACAGTCTGGAGCCGAGAGACCGCCACGGTCGCAGGTTAGAATCCTGCCTCGGGCATGGATGTGTGTGATGTCATTAGGTTAGTTAGGTTTAACTAGTTCTAAGTTCTAGGGGACTAGCGACCTCAGAAGTTGAGTCCCATAGTGCTCAGAGCCATTTGAACCATTTTTTTCCACTGTTCAAAGTGCCGTCAATGCGTACAAGAGGTGACCGAGACGTGTAACCAATGGCACCCCATACCATTATGCCGGGTGATACGCCAGTATGGCGATGACGAATACACGCTTACAATGTGCGTTCACCGCGATGTCGCGAAACACGGATGCGACCATCATGATGCTGTAAACAGACCCTGGATTCGTCCCAAAAAATGACGTTTTGCGATTCGTGCACCCAGGTTCGACGTTGAGTACACCATCGCAGGCGCTCCTGTCTGTGATGCTGCGTCAAGCGTAACCGCAGCCATGGTCTCCGAGCTGATAGTCCATGCTGTTGCAAACGTCGTCGAACTGTTCGTGCAGATGCTTGTTGTCTTACAAATGTCCCCATCTGTTGACTCAGGGATCGAGACGTGGCTGCACGATCCGTTACAGCCATGCGGATAAGATGCCTCTCATTTCGACTACTAGGGATACGAGGCCGTTGGGATCCAGCACGGCGTTCCGTGTTAACGTCCTGAACTCACCGATTCTATATTCTGCTAACATTCATTGGATCTCGACCAACTCGAGCAGCAATGTCGCGATACGATAAACTGCTATCATGATAGGCTACAGTCCGACCTTTATCAAAGTCGGAAACGTGATGGTGCGCATTTCTCCTCCTTGCACGAGGCATCAAAATAACGTTTCACCAGGCAACGGCGGTCAACTGCTGTTTGTGTATGAGAAATCGGTTGGAAACTTTCCTCATATCAGCACGCTGTAGGTGTCGCCACCGGCGCTAACCTTGTGTGTAAGCTCTGAAAAGCAAATCATTTGGACATCACAGCATCTTCTTCCTGTCGGTTAAATTTCGCGTCTGTAGCACGTCATTTTCGTGGTGTAGCTATTTTAATGGCCAGTAGTGTATCCAGTCGCACTTGCTTTTTACCCGGCGTGTCGTGGACTCACTTCGTTGGGTGTCCCCTGCGGAAATATGAGCCGTGCTGCCTCTATAGCTGCCAATAACAGCGAAACTGTCGACGGTGCAGAATCTTGTGCGCAAACTGATCTTTAGATTATGTCCCATAAATGATCGAGGGTATTCATGTCGGGAGATCTGGCTGGCGAAATCGTTGGCTCGAGTTGTCCAAATGTTCTTCAAACCCGTCACGAAAATTTGTGGTGCGGTGACATGGCACTTGCCATCCCTAAAAATTCCATCGTTGTGTGGGAACGTGAAGTCCATGAATGGCTGAAAATGGCTCCAAGTATCAGAAATTAACCATTTCCAGTCAACGATCGGTTCAGGTGGGCCAGAGGTCAGCCCTAACTATTATGGAGCCACCTCCAGCTTGCACAGTGCCTTCTTGACAATTTGGGCCCATGGCTTCGTGGGGTCTGCGCTGTACTCGAATCCTACCTTCAGCTCTTAGCAACTGAAATCTCGACTCATCTGATCAGGCCACACTTTTTCAGTCGCCTATGGTCCAACAGGTGTGGTTACGAGGCCAGGAGGGGCGCTGCAACCGATGTAGTGCTATTAACACAGGCACTCTCGTCGGTCGTCGGCTGTACAGCCCATTGACGCCAAATTTGCCGTCCTGTCCTAACGGATACGTTCGTCGCACGTTGTCCCACATTGATTTCTGCGGTGATTTCACACAGTGTAGCTTGCCTCTTAGTACCTACAAATCTACGCAAACACCACTGCTCCCGGGCGTCCAGTGAAGGCCGTCGGCCATTGCGTCGTCCGTGGTGAGAGGTAATGGCGGAAATTTGGTATTCTAGTCGTCAAGACTGTGCTGAGAATACTAAATTTCTCGGAATATAGAATTTTCTATAGTTTTCCGAAATGGAATGCTCCGTCTACCATTTCGCGTTTAAAGGCTGTTAACACTTTGCTGTCCGCTCATCTTGTACAAATTTGTTCGCTTGGCGCCGGCAGCGTATATTTGTATTACTTGGCTTCTCGACGGCCGCTTGTCACCTTTCCGTTGATGACAGGCTTCAAAGACATTGACTTTTGCACACTTTAATTTTTCTGGAAATCCTTTATTTTGCCATATCGTTCCTACTAACTACAAGTAACTTTTCTGCAACTTCTTCACTGTTATAATAATTACCCAAGTAGAGGTGATACAACTTTCCGGAAGAAGGTGTCAATAGTTCCATCATAGCTTTTACCAACGGCTGTCCTGCGCCGGAATATATCTTGAATGAGGAAATGTATCCCGTACTCTAAACACACAGCATGCGAATAAGTATGCCACATTTCGTAATTTTCGACGGATTGTAAACTTTAAAATTTAATCGTCCACGCCATGCTATCATTCCTTCATCAATCTGGATGTTTTGACTTGGATTAAACGTGCCTTTATAATTTTGGAAAAATAATCAATTACGAATGCCACTTTGGAAAGCCGGTCGACATATCGGGTTTATTGATGTTGTCGGAAAAATTTAAAAATGATAATATTTTTCTGAACCGATTGCGGGACATCGTTTTGCGAAATATCGCTGTGTCTGTCAACGGATTCGTTGACCAATAATCATTAATCTTTGCCTTATTTACAGTTCCCATAAGGATAGCAAGCCCAAACCATTGTCTAAGTTCGGGTCCCGTAACGTCGAGAAATTTCGCATTTTATCCCATTTCCTTCCATTACAATTTTTACCGTAGAATTTGTTCGTTTCGTTGCTAATATATTCAAATAGATCATTGCCAGTATATAATTCTACGATATCGTCGACGCTCTGTGTATCTTTGGGAAATATGTTTGGACCTGGACATCCTTCAAATTTATTATTGTTCCTCGGTAAATCAAAGTCTGACCACTGTGCACTGTCTCCTTCGTCCGATTCATTCGTATCACTTGGCAACCGTAGATTTCGCCGAATTCTTCTTCGACGTATTTATATATGTTCCGACTATTCTGAATCACTTTCATTTTTTTTTATATCCATTGTCTTCTTCCCAATAGGCCAAGTCGTCCAAAACGTCAGACAAGATGTCCGCGCATTCATCGTAAATAATCGTATCGATTCTTTCGTCTGCCATAGTGAAAGAGCACTAGTACTTATAAAAACAAAAACTTGTTGACGTGTGTAACTTATTTTTACGTAAACAAAACACCAACAGAACGCAAAAGATCTAAAGTGCTGTCGTCGTCCACTGCGCGATACTATGCTCACGACACTACTGTGGTGTAGCCGGCTACTGAGCGATACTATGCACACACCAGCGTGGTGTCGCCGGCTACTGAGCGATACTATGCACACGCCACCACCGTGGTGCCATCCACCGTTGACCTCTATTTCCCGCACGATACCACTGTGGTGTCGCCGGACGGCAGAGTGTTAATTCCCTAGTGCGGCCATAAACATTTCGAAAACCTTTTCACGTGAATCAGGTGAGTGCAAATGACACTTCCGCCAATATCCTTCCATTTTATGCCTTGTGTAAAAGAGACTAATGCCATCTGTATATGTGCATATCGCTGTCGCATGGCTTTTGTCACCGCAGTGTAGTAGTAAGTGGCAGTATTAGTTTTGTGTTGATGGAGTACTTGATCAGTAAATTAATTAAACTGCACAGCACTAGTTATCAATGTAACCAAAAATTACCCAAATAGTTTCAAGGCATCAGAAGCATTAAACTGAAACATTCTCAGTTGAAATAAGGACCGTAGAAAGGAATGTCAGAGATGAAATATGTCTCAGAGTAAGAAATAATTTGCACTAGTCCAGTTTGCTAGTGTAGTATCGCAAATTACAATTTAATGACTCTGTCCTTTTACAAAAGTATGGGAATTCACTTTATATTTTTAAACATACTTAAAAATTTCGTAACCTACTGTAGTATTACATATACATCTACATCTACATTTACACTCCGTAAGCCACCCAACGGTGTGTGGCGGAGGGCACTTTACGTGCCACTGTCATTACCTCCCTTTCCTGTTCCAGTCGCGTATGGTTCGCGGGAAGAACGACTGCCGGAAAGCCTCCGTGGTCGCTCGAATCTATCTAATTTTACATTCGTGATCTCCTCGGAAGGTACAAGTAGGGGGAAGCAATATATTCGATACCTCATCCAGAAACGCACCCTCTCGAAACCTGGACAGCAAGCTACACGCGATGTGGAGCACCTCTCTTGCAGAGTCTGCCACTTGAGTTCGCTACACATCTCCGTAACGCTATCACGCTTACCAAATAACCTTGTGACTAAACGCGCCGCTCTTCTTTGGATCTTCTGTATCTCCTCTGTCAACGCGACTTGGTACGGATCCCACACAGATGAGCAATACTCAAATATAGGTCGAACGAGTAAGCCACCTCCTTTGTTGATGGACTACATTTTCTAAGGACTCTCCTAATGAATCTCAACCAGATACCCGCCTTACCAACAATCAATTTTATATGATCATTCCACTTCAAATCGTTCCGTACGCATACTCCCAGATATTTTACAGAAGTAATTACTACAAGAGTTTGTTCTGCTATCATATAATCATACAATAAAGGATCCTTCTTTCTATGTATTCGCAATACATTACATTTGTCTATGTTAAGGGTCAGTTGCCACTCCCTGCACCAAGAGCCTATCCGCTGCAGATCTTCCTGCATTTCGCTGCAATTTTCTAATACTGCAACTTCTCTGTATACAACAGCATCATCCGCGAAGAGCCGCATGGAACTTCCGACACTATCTACTAGGTTATTTATATATATTGTGAAAAGCACTGGCCCCATAACTCTCCCCTGTGGCATGCCAGAGGTTACTTTAACGTCTGTAGACGTCTCTCCATTGAGAACAACATGCTGTTTGAAAATTGTTCAATCCAGCCACACAGCTGGTCTGACATTCCGTAGGCTCTTACTTTGTTTATCAGGCGACAGTGCGGAACTGTATCGAACGCCTTCCGGAAGTCAAGGAAAATGGCATCTACCTGGGAGCCTGTATCTAATATTTTCTCGGTCGCATGAACATATAAAGCGAGTTGGGTCTCAAACGATTGCTGTTTCCGGAATCCATGATGATTCCTGCAGAGTAGATTCTGGGTTTCCAGAAATGACATGATACGCGAGCAAAAAACATGTTCTAAATTTCTACAACAGATCGATGTCAGAGATATAGGCCTATAGTTTTGCGCATCTGCTCGACGACCCTTCTTGAAAACTGGAACAACTTGTGCTGTCGGTTTCTAAAAGCTGCCGGTAGCTACAAATTTTGCGTCTCTACAAAAACAGAATTTTCTGCAGGATTGACTGGCGTGCATTCAGATACACCCGAGATCTCTCTGGCTCGCAATCAGCCGGGTTGGTGGAAGAGGCTATCAGTTCAGTGACGCAGTAGCCTGCTAATGTCACCTGACCACATTTTACTGCATGAGTTCATTTGACACTGTGCTTCTTCTGGCGATACTTCTGTTTGCAAGGGAAAAGTTTGTTTAGCCCTTAAATAAGTACCCACCTACTACGGTAAAACACTATGCGTTTCTCACGTCGTGTGTCCTCTAATGAAATTAGTATACACAAACTTCACGTTTCATTCAAACTATTTTGGGGTCCACACCAGACCCGAGGAACCACCATTTCCAACGTATTACGCAAGAACTCGCGCTATCAGTGCGTAGTTATCATGCCGATGAAGCCGGGTGAGCATCTCCACGCGGAAATTCTTACGTTCATGTTATCACTTACGTCACCCTACCAGTAATAGCCTCCACCTGTGAGTCTGGTCTTCGTCACGGCCCTTCTTAACAAAGGAGAAACATGACTCTTGTTTCCACCCCTGAATTTTGCTGATTTGCAATGTTACGAACTGAATGGGATCGTAAATGTTGATCCGATTCTGATACGAATTACGGCTATAAAATTAACTTTTTCAGCTTGTATTGTAATTGTGTAAATAAATAAAGGCACAGTCAGTTTAATATCAGATAATGTGAGAGCATCGGAAACTGGGATGTGGGAGGAGACTGGCTGAAAGTGGCTCACCGGGCTTGGCAAGGGTGAGAAGCTGTCACAATACTCTTTCGTTCAAAGAAAGGGCTGAACCACGACAAAATTCTTGCGATGAGCTAACGCCCAGACTCCCTCGGTGCCACAGGCCATGGTCTATGCTGCCTTGCTACCTAAAAAACTGCTATCCACCGCGAAGGGAAATCAGCGAGTCACAGTTCTGCGTTTTAATCGTGTTATGTCCTGTTTATTACATACATCAAATAAATTATTCAATACTTACACCGTAGGTACAGAGAGTCTGTCTCGCACATATCTTATGTGTAGATTAATTCTTTTTTTAAAGCCGCAGGAATTATACAAATAATATTTAAAGCTAACTTGGAGCAGAGGGAGGCACCGGTTCTCGATTGGCCGGTAGAAACACTCGTTTTGCGAGCCATACTGGAGACGACGCCGCTCGAAAAACGACAGTTGTTGCTGGGCCCTCATGAGTGGTACGAGGTTTGAGTAGTGATGCACAACACTGGTGAGATGTTGCCTATCAGTTGCCTTGATTGGGTTGTGTTGGGTCTCCCTCTCCAGGATGAGTTCAAGTCTTAACAATCTTAGCGTAAATAATTAGTGCAGGATGCAACTTAAGTTTCCTAAAGGGTAATGAATACGGTACTGCAAATCGGACGTGACTGTTGTAATAAAATCCAGTCTTAGATGGACTTAGCTTTGTTTATTCCTGGTTGTTAACCGTGGCGACCTTGGTATTTTATTAACTCCAGCTGATGTTGTTGCACTTGCTGTATGCAGGGTGTTTGGTGTACCCACTGTGCTACAGGGCGCAGAGGTGTCGGTATTTGGAAGAGTCATGCTGGGGCCTTACAAAGTCGATGTTACTCCTCTGACTTCCGCAGGAGACGGAATCTGCATGGATTAGCACAGTTCTGTAACAGCATCACACGCACCGTAATGCTATGCGCTACAACCAGTATACAATCACAAGGCGCATGTTATCAAACACAAGGAACAATAATTCGTTTTTAAATTGTCTTAAGTTATTACAAAAAATTGTACTCGTTGATGTGTGCGGGCAAGGAAATGAAATAACATTCCCGCATCTCTACATTAGCTTCGATGATGTGCTTTCTCTGATTTTCACTTACGTTTGCTCTATCTGCTACTCGTTTACACAGTGATACACAATGACGTACCAGTTGTACAACTTCTTTTCAGCTGTTGTGCATCTGTCAGTTCTCTCATGAAAAGGTTGTCCGCTACGGCTGTGTTCGGTTCAAGCACTACCACGGTCTCGTCCTCTCGAATATTACCTTCTTTATATCCCTGGCCATTTATCCTTACATACGTGTTTTCTATACGTGTATACTCTGTCTCTTACACATTAATTATACACTGATTTGCCACAATTTTATGACCACCTACCTAATAGCCGGCATGTCGCCTGTGGCACGGAGAACAGCGGTGACGCGTCGTGGGATGGAAGCAATGACTTCTTGGTGGGTCTGTACACACATGTCACATAATTGCCGTAAATTCCGGGGAAGGGAGCGATGAGCTCTGACGCCATGTTCAATCACATTCGAGATGAGTTCGACCAGGTTCAGATCTGGCTAGCTGCGGGGTCAACACATCAACTGGAACTAGCCACTACGTTCCACGTTCCACTCCACAACAGTCCTGATCTTGTGCCAAGCCGCATTATCTTATTGAAAATCCCACTGCCATCAGGAAACATGATCGTCATGGAGGGGTGTACGTGGTCTTCAATCAGTGTGTGATACTCACTGGCCGTCATAGTGCCTTGGACTAGCTTCACTGAGCTCGTGGATGCCCATGTGGATGTTCCACAGAGCGTAATGGAGCCACCGCTAGTTTGTCTCCGTCCCGCAGTACAGGTGTCAGGGAGCTGTTGCCCTGGAAGACGACGGATTCGCGTCCCCCCATCGGCATGATAAAGAAGATATCAGGATTCATCAGACCATGCAACGCCCTGCCAGTGCGGCAACATCCAGTGCTGATGGTCACGTGATTATTTCGATCGTAGTTGCTGATGTCATGGTGTTAACACTGGCCCATGCATGGGTCGTCGGCTGCGGAGGCTTATCGTTAGGAATAGTCCGACATCTGTAATGAGGCCAACTCCACGGCGTCTGGATGTGGTTTCACCTTGGTTTCGCCACGTCCTGAAGATACTCATCACAGCACTCGTTGAACGCCCGACAAGTCGTGCAGTTTCCTAAATTATCGTGCCGAGCCTCTGAACCATCACAATCTATCCTCGGGCAATCTCAGATAGATCGCGCGCCTTCTTCATTCTACACACGGACACAACGATCAACAGTTACTACAGGCACCTTGCGTTTGTCTGCCTAGCGGTCTTTCCTCGCCTGATGCTGCGATCGATTGGACCGGTATATATCCAAATTAGGTCCGTGGCTATAATGCCCTGGCTGATTAGTGTACAATTCAAAGGTTAATCTATCCAACTTAAACGTCGTACCATTGGAAATATCACATTCAGAATGAGGTTCCTGAAAGTGAATAGTTTAAGAATATGGAACGTCCTACATAAATATTTGAAAACGTTGCACCCGTATCACTACATAATTGAAGTCATACAGTTGTTTTAAGTGCAGCGGGTGTTTAGCGCTGTATGTATTTGTGTCACAACATGAGTTGGGTGTCGACAACCAGATGATGAGAGCAATGTTTCTCTAAACGCGCTGTTGCATTACACGGAGTACAGTTGACGTTATTGAATAGTATCACTTATTCCTGATTCAGGTTTAGATTTTCCATGGTTTCCCTAAATCGCTTAATGTACATGCCGCGTGGAATCCTTTTAAAGGAAATGGCTCCTTTGCTTCACTATTCTTCTACACGAGCTCGTGCCCCATCTCAACTTACGTCGTTGCTGACGAGTCGCTAAGCCCTAATCTGCTTTCTTTCATTTCTGAAAATCTACGGGTCTTAGACTACATGATAGTTCGTAGCCATGCTCGCTCCTATGACATCTTTCTCTACTTAAAAATAGTCTGTTGTCTTGCCAGCTCACATTTCTGTCCGATTAAAATCCTTTGTTTCGGCTGTTGGCGATCATTTCAGAGTACGTTTCAAAAAAAAAAAAAATGGCTCTGAGCACTATAGTACTCAACAGCTGAGGTCATTAGTCCCCAAGAACTTAGAACTAGTTTAACCTAACTAACCTAAGGACATCACAAACATCCATGCCCGAGGCAGGATTCAAACCTGCGACCGTAGCGCTCTTGCGGTTCGAGTCTGCAGCGCCTTTAACCGCACGGCCATTTCAGTACGTTTCACATACTGTGGAGAAACAGCTGACAGATATAAAAGTTTTTACATATAGTCCCATACTGGCGTAGCTACCTTACAGCGTACGGTGGAAGATACTTCTTGTGCCATAATCATGCCCACACTTCTTTTTTAATTTGCAAATTGTTGCGAATGGAAGAACGACTGTTCTCAAGGCTCCATGCCATTGTGAACAGGAAGTCATGGTAAGGCACTGGCCGTAACACGTTAGAAATGTGCGACGACGTCGAGTGGAGCTGTTACAGTTGTTTCTTCGTGGTGGCCACACTACGATACGCCCATCGCTATGCTGTATGGAAGACCGAGAACTGTCTGGAAAGACAACGTCGTACCATTTTGAGTACAATGCAGTCACTGGGCGTACCTATCTTGGCAATTATCTCCCTGCTGCGTTCAGAAAATCTACCAAAATGATCTCTGTGCTTACTATCCATGGTGTTCCAGATGTCGTCACACCACTCGCCTAGATACTTGTAATACAGCAAACATGCTCACTTATAGATATCTCTTCCACTACCAATTCCATTTTCACACAGCAGTCATGGGTTACCAACCAGTCTCAACAGCAGTATAGCGGACAGTGACCCAAAGCTTCGATAGACTTCGACCTCACCAGTGTCTAACTCCAAACACAAATGTGATCTAGTGCATACAGTATTTATGAAATTATGCAAGAAAAAAAGGGTGGGATATTGGTTCCTAGATCTATCACGTGAATCTAAAACAATACCATGTGTGCTGCTTCTTAAGAGCCTGGCAAATTGTGGCATCAGAGCAATAAACAATAACTTTGCAATGTTGCCCAATTTATTAAAGCTGGCTGATACGCAACCCTCCCTGTCTGGAACGCCCCAGTCCTCCTCAACCCCTGTCCCTGGTATGGATGTGGCAATGTCGCACTGACAAGACCAGATAACATCTTAGATTTTCCCCTGCCCCCACCTCCTTCCGCCACCGTCTCCCCTCTCCCTCTGCCAATTGACGGGAAAAATGGCTCACTCTGTCCAGAGCTGTCGGTGTGCAGAGACATAGAGTAGCTTATTTTCTTTATTTTGGGTGTTATCCTGTTTTCTCCCCGGTGTGCAGAGCCAGACTGACGTAATTTTCACCACCGCTACCAGAGGGCGCCGAAGAATGTGTTGTCATTTGTTTCCCCCTTCCCTTCCCTCCTTGCTGATTATGTGCCAATTGACGAATTAATTAAATTGGTCAACAAATTGTCCTGTAACCTCCAGGAAATCCCCAGCCTCCTTCGTACCTCTACTGGTAGGAAATTCAAAAGTCGGTCAGAAATTCAAAAATGGGCGGGAAATGAAAATTTTCGTGGTAAATTCGAATTTAGATATTAAATTCAAATGCTAATTACATTGAATTACAGAGGACATAATAATAATAATAACTACTATTATTATTCCTTTCCTTTCTCAGACGTTATGTCTGGTTAAAAATGGAAAGTGACGCGGACCTTGATCAAGCGTGATTTCCTTTTAACTGTACGGTATGTGTTACATTGCATTTAAGAACTTTCGGGTAATTGAACATGTATCAATAATTACAGATTTCTGTAGTTGTATATATACGTTTGGATGTAGCTGTATTGCGTTGATGTACTGGTGGATACTGTGTGGTATGACTCCTGTAGTTGACACTATAATTGGTATAATGTCAACTTTATCCTGATGCCACATGTCCTTGGCTTCCTCAGCCAGTTGGGTGTAGTTTTCAATTTTTTCTCCTGTTTTCTTCTGTGTATATGTCGTATTGGGTATGGATATTTCGATTAGTTGTGTTGATTTCTTCTTTTTAATGGTGAGTATGATGTCAGGTTTGTTATGTGGTGTTGTTTTATCTGTTATAATGGTTCTGTTCCGGTATAATTTGTATTCATCATTCTCCAGTACATTTTGTGGTGCATACTTGTATGTGGGAACGTGTTGTTTTATAAGTTTATGTTGTAAGGCAAGCTGTTGATGTATTATTTTTGCTACATTGTCATGTCTTCTGGGGTATTCTGTATTTGCTAGTATTGCACATCCACTTTTGATGTGATCTACTGTTTCTATTTGTTGTATGCAAAGTCTGCATTTATCTGTTGTGGTATTGGGATCTTTAACAATATGCTTGCTGTAATATCTGGTGTTTATTGTTTGATCCTGTATTGCAATCATGAACCCTTCCGTCTCACTGTATATATTGCCTTTTCTTAGCCATGTGTTGGATGCGTCTTGATCGATCTGTGGCTGTGTTAGATGATACAGGTGCTTGCCGTGGAGTGTTTTCTTTTTCCAATTTACTTTCTTCGTGTCTGTTGATGTTATGTGATCTAAAGGGTTGTAGAAGTGGCTATGAAATTGCAATGGTGTAGCTGATGTATTTATATGAATGATTGCTTTGTGTATTTTGCTAGTTTCTGTTCGTTCTATAAGAAATTTTCTTGAATTGTCCACCTGTTCATAATGTAGATTTTTTATGTCGATAAATCCCCTTCCTCCGTGCTTCCTGCTTAACGTGAATTTTTCTGTTGCTGAATGTATGTGATGTATTCTATATTTGTGGCATTGTGATCGTGTAAGTGTATTGACTGCTTCTAGGTCTGTGTTACTCCATTTCACTACTCCAAATGAGTAGGTCAGTATTGGTATAGCGTAAGTATTTATAGCTTTTGTCTTATTCCTTGCTGTCGATTCTGTTTTCAGTATTTTTGTTAGTCTTTGTCTATATTCTTCTTTCAGTTCTTCTTTAATATTTGTATTATCTATTCCTATTTCTTGTCTGTATCCTAGACATTTATACGTATCTGTTTATTCCATCGCTTCTATGCAGTCACTATGGTTATCCAATATGTAATCTTCTTGTTTAGTCTGTTTTCCCTCGACTACGTTATTTTTCTTACATTTGTCTGTTCCAAAAGCCATATTTATATCATTAGAGTATACTTCTGTTATCTTTAGTAATTGGTTGAGTTGTTTATTTGTTGCTGCCAGTAGTTTTAGATCATCCATGTATAGGAAATGTGTGATTTTGTGTGGATATGTTCCAGTAATATTATATCCTTATTTTGTATTATTTAACATGTTGGATAGTGAGTTCAGAGCAAGGCAGAACCAGAAAGGACTTAATGACTCTCCTTGGTATATTCCACGCTTAATCTGTATTGGCTGTGATGTGATATTATTTGAATTTGTTTGGATATTAAGTGTGGTTTTCCAATTTTTCAATACTATGTTTAGGAATTGTATTAATTTAGGATCTACTTTGTATATTTCCAATATCTGTAGTAACCATGAGTGGGGTACACTATCAAAAGCTTTTTGGTAATCAATGTATGCATAGTGCAGCGACCTTTGTTTAGCTTTAGCTTGATATGTCACCTCTGTATCTATTATCAGTTGCTCTTTACATCCTCGTGCTTCTTTGCAGCTGCCTTTTTGTTCTTCATTTATAATTATGTTCTGTGTTGTATGTGTCATTAATTTCTGTGTAATGACGAAGTTATTATTTTGTATATTGTTGGTAGGCATGTTATGGGGCGATATTTTGCTGGGTTTGCTGTGTCTGCAGGTTTCAAATAAGTTATTCCTTGTGTAAGTGTATCTGGGACTGTGTATGGGTCTTCAATGTAATTGTTAAATAATTTAGTTAGATGTGAATATATTGAGTTGAACTTCTTGAGCCAGAAATTTGCTATTTTATCATTTCCAGGGGCTTTCCAATTGTGCGTAGAATTAATTGCTCAGGTGACTTCATGTTGCAAAATTATCACTTCAGGTATTTGTGAAATCATCTTGTATGAGTCTGTTTCTGCTTGTATCCACCGTGCGTGTCTGTTATGTTGTACCAGGTTTGACCATATGTTGCTCCACAAGTGTTCCATGTCTGTTATGTTTGGTGGATTGTCTATTTTAATGTGTGTGTTATCTATTGTCTGGTAAAATTTCTTTTGGTTTGTGTTGAATGTTTGGATTTGTTTCCTTCTATTTTCACTTTTTTTGTATCTTCAAAGTCGTTTAGCCAATGCTTGTAATTACTGCTTCTTTTCATCTAATTGCTCTAGCGCTTCTTGTTGTGAGATTTTACCTAACCTTTTTCGTTTTTTGTCTGATATTTCAGTTCTTATAAATTGTGTTAGCTCTCTGATGTCTTTTGTCAGTTTTTCTATTCTGTTGTGTAGCCTGTGTTGCCATGCTGGTTTTGTGGGTTTCTTCTGTGTGTTGATTGGCTCTAATCTCTGCCTAGTGTGTACATTTTGTGTAGTGTGTGCTCCTACATAAACCAGTAATTGTAACTCTTCGGTAGTTGTATTTCCATTTATTTTGCTGTGTATGATTGTGTTGATAGTTGTTATTGTGGTTTCGACTTTGGGTTATTTGGTGGTCTATGCAAGAATGGTCTAATGTCTGTATCTGTGTCTTTGTATTCTATATATGTCAACTGAAATTTTTCTTCTATATCTAAAATGTGTGTCACTTCCTGTTCTATTTGTGCTTGTTCTGGTGGCTGTCTTAAGATTTCGTTTTCCTCTGAAATTTTTCTTCTATATCTACAACGTGTGTCACTTCCTGTTCTATTTGTGCTTGTTCTTGTGGCTGGCTTAAGATTTCGTTTTCCTCTGATTGTTTAATTGATGCGTGTTGTTCTTTGTTTGTTTGCTCTGGGATGTTTGAGTCTATTACTGTATTTTCTTCTTCTTCTGATTGCACATTATTTTGTTCCAGTATTTGTTGTACTTGTTGTTTGATGTTTTCTAATTCTGACTGGGGTATCCAGTTATTTTTGATTATTACACGGATCTGATTCTGTTAAAAATTTTAGTTGTGGGTATCTGGTAATAAATGTTGTGTATATTTGTGATCTGTATCCAGTTGTGTTGGTTCCTAAGTTTGTTGCTTCATAATAACAGAACATGAGGTGTTGGTTAACTTCATCTGACCATCTCAACCTCTGTCTTTGTTTTCCTTCTAGAGTGGTTGCAGGAAGCATATCTTGCAAAACACCTCTATTTGGATTTAAATCATTTGCTGTGTGGCTAGCAGTGTCGTTACCATTGTGGACGGGCATAGGGTTCAAGTGTCGTCCCCGACCATGACAGCGCTTGTCCCAGGCTTCATTAGTTCTGTCCTGAACCAACTAATCACACTAAAAGGGGGGTTAGCCCTATTAGCGGTTTGTTCTTTTCGTCGCCTTTTACGGCTAGCAGAACATACTGGAGGCCTATTCTTATCCCAGGCCTCCACGGGATTATTATTATTATTATTATATTCTTTATTTATAAAAAATTCTATTTGCACATCGCTGATGTGGAAGGATGTAGAGATCGTCTTTAATTTCACCATCTTTAGAATCTGAGGTGACCTACCCAAAATACTGGTGCAGTCTAACTCTACTTGTCCTATTGGCAGGAAACTCAAAAATTGATGGTAAATTCAAAAATCACTGAGAAAATTCAATTTTCTTCCTCTGGCTGGGGAGCTTGGGAGTTGGGGAGGCTCAGTTGCCATTGATTGTCCAGTAGACAATACCGATACCGAGTCTCTTAAGTAACTGCTCGATACAGCAGTGGAGAGTTGCTGCAACCAATCAAGCCAATGGCCTTATATGTGAAGAATGGATAATGATAGTAGGACAGCAAATTATCACTGAAGTGCGGGGCAGCAGCCTCCTGCCGATCTAAAAGTGAATAGCTGTTGGGAGACACAAAAGAATGGGTAAAAATATAGATCAGTCATGCTAGTTTTTTTTTTCCTTTATTGTTATTTCCTCCCTCCCCCACACCCCTCACACCATGTTGTCAGTGGGGTGGACTGACAGCAGTACAATTAACCCGCTCTTCAGCCAGTGGAACTTAACACTAACTTAGAGGCTAAAATAAATAAAAAACAAGAAGAACGTGTACTATGAATTTAAAATAATTAGAAAAGACTATGTGAATGAGAGAAATACATAAAATATAATTATGTATTCATGAATTGGTTAAAAACAGTGATAAATATGTGGGCAGACACCACAGTTTAAAACACTTGAGAAACACTTGAAGAACACTAAACACTTGAAAAACACTGAGCACAACAGAAAATATACTAACCATTGAAATTGGAGCGCTGTGTGCTTTCACTAAAACTGGAAAAGGACCTTCCAGGGGACAGTATATTGTAGATAAAAAAGGATAGGTATGAAGGTATGAAGGGAGATAGCGGAGTGGACCTAATGAGGACAGAGAAATGGTAATAGGTGATGACAAGACAGGTGTGACTGTGGAGGACAAGGAGAGAGGGGCAACTGGTAATGGGACCTATATATTGGAGAGTAAACGGGAGTGGGGGCGACAGGGAACAGGAAAAAGGATGAAGTGTGGTAGGGGAATGTGTAGAAGGGTGTATCCATGTGCAGATGAATAGGTTAGGATGGATTCAGAGTTGGGAGGACTGGTATATGTTGGGGCAGAGTTTGTGATCTGTGAGAGGGAGATGGTTGAAATATCTTTGGGAAAGGATATGGGGTGTGTACAGGGATGTGTAGGCAGAAGTGCACCAGCACACAAGAATTAGTAAGGAGAGGCGACACAACAGGATTTTTAGTGTCGAGTTTATGGATGGTGTAAGTTATTTGGAGGTGTTCAGTGTGAGTGAGGAGAAGTGGGAACCTGATGAAATAGTAAAGGATCCTTGTAGGGGAAGGTAAGTGGATGCAGAAAGTGAGGTGGAGAGCATGGCGCTCCAGAATGTGGAGGGACTTAATGGACTTTGGAAGTAGTTTTAGTAGTCTTAGTCTGTTGTGAGCTTCCTGTTGTATGGTTAGTAGGTGAGGTTTCCACATTAATTGTAGGTCCAAGGTTAGTCCAAGGTATCTGAGTGTGTTTTAACTGGATGGGACTGTTGTTGTTGTTGTTGTTGTGGTCTTCAGTCCTGAGACTGTTTTGATGCAGCTCTCCATGCTACTCTATCCTGTGCAAGCTTTTTCATCTCCCAGTACCTAGTGCAACCTACATCCTTCTGAATCTGCTTAGTGTATTCATCTCTTTGTCTCCCTCTACGATTTGTACCCTCCACGCTGCCCTCCAATACTTAATTGGTGATCCCTTGATGCCTCAGAACATGTCCTACCAACCGATCCCTTCTTCTGGTCAAGTTGTGCCACAAACTTCTCTTATCCCCAATCCTATTCAATACTTCCTCATTAGTTATGTGATCTACCCATCTAATCTTCAGCATTCTTCTGTAGCACCACATTTCGAAAGCTTCTATTCTCTTCTTGTCCAAACTATTTACCGTCCATGTTTCACTTCCATACATGGCTACACTCCATACGAATACTTTCAGAAATGCCTTCCTGACATTTAAATCAATACTGGATGTTAACAAATTTCTCTTCTTCAGAAACGCTTTCCTTGCCATTGCCAGCCTACATTTTATATCCTCTCTACTTAGACCATCAACTGTTATTTTACTCCCCAAATAGCAAAACTCCTTTACTACTTTAAGTGCCTCATTTCCTAATCTAATTCCCTCAGCATCACCCGACTACATTCCATTATCCTTGTTTTGCTTTTGTTGATGTTCATCTTATATCCTCCTTTCAAGACACTGCCCATTCCATTCAACTGCTCTTCCAAGTCCTTTCCTGTCACTGACAAAACTACAATGTCATCGGCGAACCTCAAAGTTTTTATTTCTTCTCCATGAATTTTAATACCTACTCCGAATTTTTCTTTTGTTTCCTTTACTGCTTGCTCAATATACAGATTGAACAACATCGGGGAGAGGCTACAACCCTGTCTTACTCCCTTCCCAACCACTGCTTCCCTTTCATGTCCCTCGACTCTTATAACTGCCATCTGGTTTCTGTACAAATTGTAAATAGCCTTTCGCTCCCTGTATTTTACCCCTGCCACCTTTAGAATTTGAAAGAGAGTATTCCAGTCAACATTGTCAAAAGCTTTCTCTAAGTCTACAAATGCTAGAAACGTAGGTTTGCCTTTCCTTACTCTTTCTTCTAAGATAAGTCGTAAGGTCAGTATTGCCTCACGTGTTCCAGTGTTTCTACGGAATCGAAACTAATCTTCCCTGAGGTTGGCTTCTACTAGTTTTTCCATTTGTCTGTAAAGAATTCGTGTTAGTATTTTGCAGCTGTGACTTATTAAACAGATAGTTCGGTAATTTTCACATCTGTCAACACCTGCTTTCTTTGGGATTGGAATTATTATATTCTTCTCGAAGTCTGAGGGTATTTCGCCTGTTTCATACATCTTGCTCACCAGATGGTAGAGTTTTGTCAGGACTGGCTCTCCCAAGGCCGTCAGTGGTTCCAATGGAATGTTGTCTACTTCAGGGGCCTTGTTTCGACTCAGGTCTTTCAGTGCTCTGTCAAACTCTTCACGCAGTATCATATCTCCCATTTCATCTTCATCTACATACTCTTCCATTTCCATAATATTGTCCTCAAGTACATCGCCCTTGTAGAGACCCTCTATACACTCCTTCCACCTTTCTGCTTTCCCTTCTTTGCTTAGAACTAGGTTTCCATCTGAGCTCTTGGTATTCATACACGTCGTTTTCTTATCTCCAAAGGTCTCTTTAATTTTCCTGTAGGCAGTATCTATCTTACCCCTAGTGAGATAGGCCTCTACATCCTTACATTTGTCCTCTAGCCATCCCTGCTTAGCTATTTTGCACTTCCTGTCGATCTCATTTTTGAGACGTTTGTATTCCTTTTTGCCTGCTTCATTTACTGCATTTTTATATTTTCTCCTTTCATCAATTAAATTCAATATTTCTTCTGTTACCCAAGGAGTTCTACTAGCCCTCGTCTTTTTACCTACTTGATCCTCTGCTGCCTTCGCTACTTCGTCCCTCAAAGCTACCCATTCTTCTTCTACTGTATTTCTTTCCCCCATTCCTGTCATTTGTTCCCTTATGCTCTCCCTGAAACTCTGTACAACCTCTGGTTCTTTCAGTTTATCCAGGTCCCATCTCCTTAAGTTCCCATCTTTTTGCAGTTTCTTCAGTTTTAATCTACAGGTCATAACCAATAGATTGTGGTCAGAGTCCACATCTGCCCCTGGAAATGTCTTACAATTTAAAACCTGGTTCCTAAATCTCTGTCTTACCATTATATAATCTATCTGATATCTTTTAGTATCTCCAGGGTTCTTCCATGTATACAACCTTCTTTCATGATTCTTAAACCAAGTGTTAGTTATGATTATGTTGTGCTCTGTGCAAAATTCTACCAGGTGGCTTCCTCTTTCATTTCTTAGCCCCAATCCATATTCACCTACTATGTTTCCTTCTCTCCCTTTTCCTACACTCGAATTCCAGTCACCCATGACTATTAAATTTTCGTCTCCCTTCACAATGTGAATAATTTCTTTTATTTCATCATACATTTCTTCAATTCCTTCGTCATCTGCAGAGCTAGTTGGCATATAAACTTGTACTACTGTAGTAGGTGTGGGCTTCGTATCTATCTTGGCTACAATAATGCCTTCACTATGCTGTTTGTAGTAGCTTACCCGCATTCCTATTTCCCTTTTCATTATTAAACCTACTCCTGCATTACCCCTATTTGATTTTGTGTTTATAACCCTGTAGTCACCTGACCAGAAGTCTTGTTCCTCCTGCCACCGAACTTCACTAATTCCCACTATATCTAACTTCAACCTATCCGTTTCCCTTTTTAAATTTTCTAACCTACCTGCCCGATTAAGGGATCTGACATTCCATGCTCCGATCCGTAGAACGCCAGTTTTCTTTCTCCTGATAACGACATCCTCTTGAGTAGTCCCCGCCCGGAGATCCGAATGGGGGACTATTTTACCTCCGGAATATTTTACCCAAGAGTACGCCATTATCATTTAATCATACAGTAAAGCTGCATGCCCTCGGGAAAAATTACGGCTGTAGTTTCCCCTTGCTTTCAGTCCCTTGGGACTGTTGTAAATGGTGAAATAAAAATCAAAGAGATAGATGTTGCAGGTGATGCTTCCATTTATTTCCTGAGATTTTGAGGAGTTATTCTTGAAGAGCCATTGGTTACACCAGCAGGTAAACTGACTAAGGTGGTTTTGGAAAGATATATGGGATTTCTGGAATGTAGGACAGAGTGTGAGGAAAATGCTGTCATCATCATGCTGAAGGAGATGGGTGACACAAGGTGGTTAGGGCATATAGACAGTGTACTAGATGTACAGGAGACAGGAGAAAACAGAACCTTGGAGCATTCCTGCAGTGCAGGTGGAAGGCACAGGAATTGGTTTTGTTAACAATGACATAAGTTGGAGGACTAGAGAGGAAGGATGCAATAAGGCAGACATAGTTGACTGGAAGTATGGAATCCCTTACATGGTCCTATGCTTTCTCTAGGTCAAGGGAGACAAAGATGGAGGATTTATGGAGGTTGAGCTGTTATGATAGGACGTGGGCGAGTTTCAAGAGTTGATGAACAGCAAAGAAAGAGGAACCAAAGCACCACTGTGTAACAGGAACCAGATTGAGTTACTGCAGTTGCACGTGGATAAATAAGGGGAGGTTGCATTAAAGTCATTGGTTCGTGGAAAAGGGTGATAAGAAAGGAGATAGTGAATTCTTTGAAGTGGCGATAGGTAACACAGTCACGACAGAGGGTGTGTTTAATTTTCTGTGAGGTACGTTTTATATACTGTGCTGTTATTGGGGTGTGTAATTCGGTTTCTGGTATGCTGTTCAAGTACCAGAAGGTGCGAACCATGAGTGGGCCTGTGGTGTCTGTGCAACCATGAACAGATGGGAATTGGGAATAGTCAAAGTGAGATACATCAGGGATTGACAATATGTTGGAGAGACATGATGTAAAGTGATTGGCTTGATAAGGGAAAGTTGCTGTAAATGATCAGGTTATGAGGGATGGGGGGGGGTTGCTTTGGGGAAGGAGACCAGACACCGTGGTCATCAGTCTCATCGGATTAGGGAAGGATGGGGAAGGAAGGCGGCCGTGCCCTTTCAAAGGAACCATCCCGGCATTTGCCTGGAGCGATTTAGGGAAATCACGGAAAACCTAAATCAGGATGGCTGGACGCGGGATTGAACCGTCGTCCTCCCGAATTATGAGGGATGGGATGCGTGCCTGTAAGTCAGTGAAATGCTCTCCAGTACTTGAAAGAGGTAGCTGTGAATGTAACATTGAGTCTGGTGCATGTCTGCCGTCAGGCACGGCGTTTTTTGGCACAGAGTAAATTTCTAATGTGTAGCTGTATTTGCCATTGGTGTGTGAGTATATCTCTGTTGTGAGTCCAGAGGAAGAGGCAATATATGAGACAGGATTCTTGGAGAAGAAATGTGGCTTGTGGTGGGAGAGTGATACGATGGGGATATATAGCTTTAGTGGAGATATGGGTGAAGATAGCGTCTGACAATCTGTAGCAAGAAGTCTGTGGTTCATATGGCTCTGAGCACTATGGGACTTAACTTCTGAGGTCATCAGCCCCTAGAACTTAGAACTACTTAAGCCTAACTAACCTGAGGACATCACACACATCCATGTCAGAGGCAGGATTCGAACCTGCAACCATATCGGTCGCGCGGTTCCAGACTGTAGCGCCTAGAACCACTCGGCCATCCCAGCGGGCGGAAGTCTGTCGCATGGGGGTTATCATCTATTTGCTGAAAGATGGTGAAGGTGTGGGTTCTGATCTGGATATCTATGGATTTCTGGTAGGCAATCCGGTTCGCATGGGTGTATTCATGGACAGCTTTTGGACTGATATTGGGATGGGATTGAAGGGGATGGGGTGGTGTGTACGGTATGGTAAGGGGGACAGGTAGATGGTCACTTCCATTTGGACCAAGGACTTGTGCAATCAGCCCTTCAAGGAGGTTGGGAGAAGCTAGGATGACACAGGGGTGGTGATGCCTTCAGGACAGGTGCGCTGTGGGATGATTCACTAAGGTGATACCACCGCAAGAGTTCAACAGGGGATCTACTGTAGATACTGAGATATGTGGAAAAAATATAGGTGATAAAGGTACAGTCGACGACAACAAGTAATTCATTGGCAATGGTTTTATTTGGTCTTACATAGATTTTAGTACAGGTAACAGTGGGTGTTCTGAAGAAGAAATAAGGTTAAGGTGTTTGGTGGGATTGTTGAGTAAGTGAAGTGGGCGAACTGGGATGTTTCTATGATAGCCAGTTGCTGCTCCACTCCTGGCCAGAGGGAGAGGGTTATCAGTGCAGTGGAGAATATAGGGAGAGGAATGGATGCAAAGGTGTGGTTGGAGGAATATTTCATTAAGGATGAAGGTATCAATGTTGTGCTGGGACTGGATATGCACAAAAAGGATAGGTGGGTAGGATTGAACACCACACAGGCAGCAATGGAGATTGCTTAAGGCTGTGGGTGCATTTAAAGGGGTGGGTATTTTGGAGTTTGATGGTAAGGGTACACATGATGTCCAGTGCAGTGGAGGGTGAGCAGAGGGAGTTGTTGGAATGGATGGGATTGTCAGTAGGGCGGACAGGCTTAGTTAATTCAAGTTTTATAGATGGTGGTTAAGCCTTGCACTTGGTGGAGAAATAGGATGAACAGCCGGCCGAAGTGGCCGTGCGGTTAAAGGCGCTGCAGTCTGGAACCGCAAGACCGCTACGGTCGCAGGTTCGAATCCTGCCTCGGGCATGGATGTTTGTGATGTCCTTAGGTTAGTTAGGTTTAACTAGTTCTAAGTTCTAGGGGACTAATGACCTCAGCAGTTGAGTTCCATAGTGCTCAGAGCCATTTGAACCATTTAGGATGAACATTATTGCTGGGGTTGCAGGTGAGAGAAAACCTAAGTTCAGACATTGCTTGAGGAATTGGGATTGCTTACAGTGGAGATAAGTGGGATGATTCCTGCAGTCAGCAGTAAGATGCTTGATATATGGGAAGCCGTGGAAGTGGGGGTTGTGAGGTTCTTCCTTGTGACAGCAGTAGGCAGTTTTTGATGAGGGCTCCTTCTCTTGGAAGGCAATTGATTGTGGGAGCATGCTCTGTGAATACTCCCATGAGGAATGTGGGACAGGAGGCACTGTAGTAAGATGGGTGGTGAAGATATCGCTGGAATGGTGGGAATTTCGTTCTGCGACAATCTCCTCTGCCATGAACTCTGGACAAAGCTCCATAATCACAGCAATGAGGGTGGGGCTCATAGCATCGATTGTGGTGTTTAAGGGTGTGAGGGTAGTATGAGGAGAAAAGGTAGTTTGAGGAGAATGTATGTGTGGATGCTGGGATTGGTGTATTTGATGAGGACTGAATCTTTGTGGGGCTGATTTTAAGTGGGGCGAATGTGGCGGACAGGTTTCTGATTTCGAGAGTGAGGGATTTGGCATTTGGGTACTGAACAACTGTTGCTCTAAATCCCTAACCCAGTGTACATGACTCTTGCAGCAACAGCATTTGGGAATGGAGCACACTTCTTCCAATTTACTACCCATCAGAAATGTGTAAAATACGTCGTACAATATTTTTACGAGTGTACTACTCATTATCTTACTTGAACATGGCATCTGAAGGCGAAAAAACTGTCACATCACCTCCATCTACGAAGAGTATTGTGTACGTGAAGAGCCAACTAGCTTGACCTTTAGTTTGTAGCCTCTGGTCATGAGAGTCTCTCGATCAGCCGATCTATCGTGACCGTACCCGCTGCTGGCCGACGACAGGCCTCACTAACTAAAAGTTCACTGCCGGATAAGGAGCAAGTAGAGTTGTAACTGCAATTCCATCCCCGACATAGGCTCCTCAGTTTCAAAACATCCACTTTACCCAATCTCAGAGATCGATGCTTGAATTTTTCACGTCAAATGGAGCTACCTCCCTTTCATAAGCGTTATTTTCGAAGACAGAAGAAATCGGATCTCACATGCGCCTTCAAATCCTTGAAGTGTCGCTACTTACTGTGAAAATGCTGGACTAGACTGGACGTCTTGAGATACCCTGTTCCAGTAAGATAATGAGAACTTCACACGTAAAAAAATCGTAACATGTATTTCTCACGTTTATGTTGGCTAGGGTGTGACTTGCTATTCCTAAATACGTATAAGACTGTTTCATTTCCCAATGCTGTTGCCGCAAAACTTATATGTATAGTATCAAAGATTTATACAGCACTGGGACAACTATCCTAATATTATCACCCATTCTTATGTCTCTCCCAACAGCTATTCATTTTTAGACCGACAGGAGGCTAGTACCCTGCACTTCAATGATATTTTGCTGACCGATTATTGTCACCCATCTTTCCCGTTTACGGATATTAACTAGGCTGAAGCAAATCTCCAGTACTAGACTAACAGCGAAAATATCCACACTACTTCCAGCAGTTTTTGTGTGACTGGATAGAGCTGCTGTCTAGCGCCAGGTAAATGGCAACTACTCCTCCCAACTCCCATTCTTCACAGCCAGAGGAAGAAATTTTAATTTTCTCGCTGGTTTTTTAATTTATTGCTAAAAGGAGGAGGCGAGTTAGACGGTGCCAGTATTCTGGGTCGGCCATCTCGGACTGTAAATCCATAGTTACACTGCGCCAGTATTGCAAAGATTATAAAGCAAATAGAGTACCCTACATCCTTCCACGCTGGCGATATGCAAATTGAAATTTTAGGAACGAAGAATATGTTATTATTGTTATTACAATTATTATTATGGCTTCTGCAATGCTATGTATTGAGCATTTGAATTTACCAACGAAATTGAAATTTTCCATGAAAATTAGCATTTCCCTCCGATTTTTGAATTTCCTACCAATAGGGGGTGAGGTGGGGAAGGCTGCGGATTTCCCAGAGTATAGAGGGTAAATAATTAATCAATTTAATTAGTCAATTAACTTGATATCTGAAGTAGAGCATTATCGGCGAAGAGGGGTGACAAGGGGATCATGCCATAATCTCATTATTTCAAACGTCTGGTGGTGGCAATGTCAACTGTGTCAGACGGGCTCTTCACGTCAAGGGGAGCACAGACAAGAAAATATTCCAACAGGATAACACACAAAATAAAGAACTTAAACTACCTTGTGTTCTTCCATATCAACAGCTAAGGTAAGGCTGTACAATTTTTCCAGCCATTTTCCAAGTTTGCTATAAACGAAAATGACGCAAGTTTATATTCCCTGATATTTAGCTTCCCGATCCATGTGTTTACGTGGTATTCAGAGAAGAACAGAACATTAATCGTTTCGGAAATTTCCACATCATCATGTCATACAAGAAACTCATCTATCTTGTATCCCAACACACTACTGTACTGAAGGTGGTTCGATGAACCCTCTGAATGACACTTAAATGTGATTTGCAGAGTATCCAAGTAGATGTAGATACAGATGATGAAATTATTTTTCTAGATTATGTTGTATGTATTATGGTTCTGTTCTGCTATAATTTGTTCCAGTACTGACTGTCTGTGTCGTGGCTCAAACCAAAAAAAGATGCCCCTTTTATTCCAGTGATTATAGGGATTTTGTCTTGTGTACTTGTGGTCCCCACTTACACGCCCTGCGAGATGCTATGTCAGAAAAATGTGCCACTACCACTCCATAATTTCACTAAGCACAGGGATTTTGTCATCTATTCTTGTATCCGCCTCCCACACTGTTTCTGAAAAATGCTCAGCCAATCTTTCTTCCCCCTCCTACTCAGGTGGAGGCCATGATTTGTCTTATTTGTCACTAATGTTATACTGGGACGCTGTTGTTAACAGTGTAACTGCTTTTCTTACGTAGTTGTCCGGAATACTACAGCAACGATTAAGAAGACGTTCCCATCATTGGAACACAGGCTGCAATACTAGCCGCTCCATATGGCACTGAATTAAGGCAGTGGGTTGAGGGACTCTGAGTAGGGCCTAAGCAGTGTGACTGAATCCTGCTTGAATATTATAAATGCTGGGGCCCACCAATAGTTAGGCACCAAGCAAAGATCTTTTCTTTGTCAAATATTAATTATTAAGAGCCACTATGAACATACTAAATGCCAGGTATAACTTAAGTGTCATGGAAGTTCTGCTACTGTAGTGCGAATATACAGCAAATTACTTGTATAAGGAAACAAGTGAAAAATATTACACTGCTATTAACACATGAATAATTCTAAAGTTATACGAAGTGTACTAACGCTTTCTGTGGTGGGTCAAGCTCTTCAGTCAGAGGTAGGATGAAATGCAGACCTCAGCTCTGTGCAAGCCATGCTCTCACTTTTAAGTCATTTCGAAGTTATTCGTATTTGAAACTGTGATTGTTAACTGTTTAACGTTGTTTATCATTAAATGCGCCGCAGTGGCATCCTGGAATTTATTTCACCTAGTCTAGCTACCCGCACGTCCACTTATAGCTACATAGGTAGACAGTTTGCATCTCCGAGAGAATTCAGGAACTGCGTCAAGCGATTATATCAGTGGGAAACCTGCATAGAACTCATAGGAGGGCATCTTAATCATCGAGTCACAAAGCTGAAGCAGGAAGTGATTATCTCAACTTCTGTAATCTCGAGTGGGAAGGAACGACTAGTTCTACTGCACTTTCGGCTAAACTGAGATGATTTTACGGTGGTTTATTAGCAAGAAACTGCCATAAGCACTATCCAGCATTTTCTTCTGTTTATGTTGTGAGACATAAGATTTTGTTTTGTGCAGCGTTTATAAATATTATGAGTTTCTACGTACGTATGAGGTGTATAATATTTTAAAGCTCTAATTAAGCTGTTTTTATGGCCTTGCCGCAGTGGATGCACCGGTTCCCGTCAAATCACAGAAGTTAAGCGCTGTTGGGCGTGGCCAGCAGTTGGATGGGTGACCATCAAGCCGCCATGCGCTGTTGCAGTTTTTTGGGGTGCATTCAGCCTCGTGATGCCAACTGAGGAGCTACTCGACCGAATAGTAGCGGCTCCGGTCAGGAAAACCATCATAACGCCCGGAAGAGAGGTGTGCTGACCCCACGCCACTCCTATCCGCATCCTCGTCGGAGGATGCCACGGCGGTTGGATGTCTCGGTAGGCCACTCGTGGCCTGAAGACGGAGTGCATTAAGCTATTGTTACAGGGTTGCAGGGTTTTCCAATGAGCAAAATCCTATACATTTTTAAAACTATTTATACAGACTGAACATCAATAAAACCGACAAACTGCAGGGACGAGCTACTCACTATAAATGGAAGGAAAAATGTATTTTGAATGTGTTCCGGAAATGGACAGTGTGTGTGTGCAACGACAACTAATCGTTCTGGAACACAGTACAGAGCTGCATCGAATCCATGTCACAACAGACCAGTGACCTCCATGGGAGATGAGGTTGTCATGCAGGATACAAATAATCGTACTTTGGCTTACATCACGTTGGCGGGCCACTTTCCTGTACCAGGATACGTTTCAATATCCTGTAGAACCCTGTTCTCCAAATCTGGTATTCGCACAGTCTGCCGTCTGCCTGCACGTTCTTCTATCTGAAAGGACCCACGATCGCACAAACACCCCAAAAGGGCTTGAGATGTTGTGTGATGTGGTTGACGCCTGTGAGGGTACTTGTCTTGGTGCAACCGTACTCCCTCTCAACCGTTTCCGTCTGATTGGCCGCACACACAAACCGTCTTTGTTTGTTCCCGACATGAATACCGGACCATTCTGCTGCTTACAGTACGCTTCGTCAATAACACAACCTGAAACACACAAGGAACACACGGCACGTAGTCAGAAGAACTTTAATTCGTCAGCGCCATCTACTGTGGCAACGATGATCCATTTCCAGACACAAGTTCATAGGATCTTCTTTCCTCCATTTCCAGTCAGGAAACCACCCCTGCAGTTTGTCGGTTTTAGTAATTTTCGCCCTGATAACATGTGGACTATTAAGATGTATTTATTCGGTTGTGTACCATGTTGTACCTTGAAAGGGAAAAACGTCTTCGGCCATGGAACGCATGCTACCTGCAAATCAACTAAGCTTCGTTAATGTCGTAAAGTTTTTCCCGTCTTCAGAATGGAAATTCGTGCTGGTTAGCATTAGCTTTAGTTTCACGCGCGACAGTCGCCCATGTATCTGTGAGATACATGACCTACTTATTCTCTAATATTACCGCAATGAACAGTGATAACGGTTTGCTGGCCCACGACACCTTGTGTCATACCTTTCTTATTCCTCCACAGGAATTTCAGTCTTATCCCGATACTGACAAGGTCATAAATGAGTCAGGTGTGGGAACGTGTACTGCCTGTATCTTTCAGATACAGTGCGCCTACTCGGGTAACGCTTTGTCGCCGCTAATGACTGCAGCTGTTGCATTGTTTGCAGCGTATGCAGTTGCATTGTTGTCTTCTAAATGAAGTAACGTTTCGTTGTAGCTACGTGTACTCTCTTTCAAAGTGAGTAAACGATATGATCTAGAAAATCGTAAGGATTTGGAAGAAGTACATCGCCTTCTTCTCGACGACGAGGTATCCATTGAAGATCAAGATGAATTTGCAGAAACTGATTCTGAAACCGAAGATATACTCGAAACACGATCTGTAGACTCAGACACAGATATTGACTTTGATGAAGAGGAAAATAATGAAGCGCAGGAAACTGATGAACATTACTATTTTGGTGAGTAGAATAGACAATAAATATGCTTTCAGATGTAATAATAACAATATCTAATAATGGTGTAATGTACTTCTTTTATTTTAGGTAAGGATGGAACTAAATGGAGGAAAGTGCCTTGGAAAGCAACAGACACAGCCTCATAATATACTAACCAAACAGCCTGGGGTAGTTGGAGACGCAAAGTAAATGGTAACTGAAATTGACTGCTGGAGCCTATTCATCAGTAATGATATCCTAGATCTAATTATGGTCAACACTAACAGGCGTATAGCTGATCTAAAAGGAAACTTTGCTCGCGAGAGTGACTGCAAGGACACAGACGCAATCGAAATAAAGGCCTTTCTTGGCTTGTTATACCTTGCTGGTGTGTTCCGTGGTGGGCGACAGAATATTCACGACTTCTGGAGAGCAGATGACCTTGGTGGGAACACTTTTAGAATGACCATGTCCGAAAAACGTTTCCTGTTCCTAATAAGATGTGTTCGTTTTGATGATGGAGCCACAAGACAAGAACGGCGCAATACAGACAAATTAACAGCCGTGAGGGAAATGTTCACCATGTGTTCGAATAACTGCAAGACACATTACTCCCTCGGTCAGAACGTCACAGTTGATGAGCAGCTACCAGCATTTCGAGGCCGGTGTGGATTTCGCCAGTTCATACCATCCAAACCATCTAAATATGGCATCAAAATTTTCTGCCTATGTGATGCCAAGTTTTATTATACTTACAACATGGAAATATATTGTGAATTACAACCAGAAGGACCTTTTCAGAATAACAACTCCGCCAAATAAGTAGTTCTGAGACTTGCCGAACCAATATATGGGACGGGAAGAAACATTACAGCAGATAACTGGTTCACTAGTTTGGAGTTAGTAAGAGAACTGCATAAAAGGAGACTGTCGTTTGTAGGCACAATTAGAAAAAAGAAGAAGGAACTGCCATCGAATTTCGTAGCACCAAAAAGTAGACAGAAATGTGATGGCGTATTTGGCTACAGCAAGAATGAAACCCTTGTGTCGTACGTCCCGAAAAACGGGAAAACTGTAGTCCTCCTTTCGAGTGAGGTATCGGAGGGTTTAGAGAAAAAAACAGCAATTATTCTACACTATAATGACACCAAATCTGGAGTTGATGTAGTTGACAAACTCTGTGCAACCTACAATGTAGCTAGGTCAACAAGAAGAAGGCCTATGGTGATTTTTTTCCACCTGTTGAACAATGCAGGCATCAAATCAAGAGTAATTTTCTTGGGCAACAAGAATAAATACTCAAATCGGAGCAAGTACCTCAAAACTTTGGCTCTGACTCTACTGCAAGATCATCTCAAAAGAAGAGCTCTTATTATGACTCTACCTGATGATATAAAGTCAATGCTAGTAAAGTACAAACCTAAAAGAAAAGAGCAAGAAAACGCTGAACAATCCTTGAAATCAGAAAACAAGAAAAGAAAAACGTGCCAGTCATGCTACAGGGAGACAAAAAAGACTTGTCTCAGCAAGTATACATGTGAAAAATGCGGTACACATCTCTGTTTGCAAAAGCACGCAAAAATAATTTGTGAACAATGTCTTTCTGTAGAGGGCAATCAGTAAAACGAGACATGCTTTGATTAGTTCAATAATTTATTTGTATCTATAATAAAATCTATTTTTAAAAGAATTTCATGTACTTCTCCATTACAAAATGTCAAATATTTCTGTTAATTTGAAAGTGTGATGAGCCTGATGTTCACTTCTGTATTTGTAAAATCTGTAACAATAAAGGTAACTGCTATTTGAAACAGAAACAAAAGAAAAAGAATCTGTGAACAAACAAAAAACCACAAAAATCGTCGCATGTATCCACGAGATACATCGCGACTAGTGGCGTCATGAAAGTTGACTCGCCTGCTGGAGGGTTAACTTGCAAGTAATGTTTGATGATATTTCTTATTAATTTAGTTTCGCTTATTAATTACTGGTGTGTAGTACAATAATAATGTAACCCATAGACCATTAAATAGTTGAAACTTCCTGGCAGATTAAAACTGTGTGCCCGACCGAGACTCGAACTCGGGACCTTTGCGTTTCGCGGGCAAGTGCTCTACCAACTGAGCTACCGATGCACGACTCACGCCCGGTACTCACAGCTTTACTTCTGCCAGTATCTCGTCTCCTACCTTCCAAACTTTACAGAAGCTCTTCTGCGAAACTTGCAGAACTAGCACTCCTGAAAGAAAGGATATAGCGGAGACATGGCAGAGCCACAGCCTGAGGGATGTTTCCAGAATGAGATTTTCACTCTGCAGCGGAGTGTGCGCTGATATGAAACTTCCTGGCAGATTAAAACTGTGTGCCCGACCGAGACTCGAACTCGGGACCTTTGCCTTTCGCGGGCAAGTGCTCTACCAACTGAGCTACCGATGCACGACTCACGCCCGGTACTCGCAGCTCTACTTCTGCCGCGAAAGGCAAAGGTCCCGAGTTCGAGTCTCGGTCGGGCACACAGTTTTAATCTGCCAGGAAGTTTCATATCAGCGCACACTCCGCTGCAGAGTGAAAATCTCATTCTGGCATTAAATAGTTGTTCCACCAGACTGAGCACTGCATTTGAACTGCCCCAACCCACTGATCAAACTGGGTTTCGTGCAGGGTTTAGTACAAATGAACATATCCTACTCTACGCGAAACAATTAGTAGAGCAAATGGGTAGCATCTACCTTTTTTTCCTGTCTTAATAGAATTTGAAAAGGAATTCGATTCGGTCAGTCATCCATCTGTGTTTGAGGCTCTAACAGAGCAAGGAATAGAAGGGGCCTATTTTAAAGTTTAGTTTTATACAATACATACAAAACGTCCACAGTGTTTATGAATGCAGGTGAAGAAACCAATGAAATACTCATGGATAAGGGCGACTCTATAACTCCAAAATTGTTTTCAGCAGTCCTCGAAAAAGCAATGTGTAAATGAGATTGAAAACAAAAGGAATCCTAATTCTGAGATCGAGATTAAGTAACCTGAAGTTCGAAGATTATATTGTGCAATTTGCAGATGGTCTTATAGAACAACTTCAGATGCTGGTTACGGAACTTTCGTCTGTCTGTTCTAAAGTCAGCCTAAAAATGAAGTATGATAAAACCAAGATCATGCTGAATGAATGGACACCGAAGGCAACAATTTCTGTTGTAAATACGCAGTTGCAAACAGTCACAGAATATGTCTATCTGGGTCAACTGCTACATATAAAAAGAGATTTCAAAACAGAAATATTTCGCCTTATTAAATTAGGCTGGCAATGGTGGTGAAGAAAACAGTTGACCAATGTGTAGTGCCAGTGAAATGAAATGTCGTGTGACGAGGGCCTCCCGTCGGGTAGACCGTTCGCCTGGTGCAAGTCTTTCGATTTGACGCCACTTCGGTGACTTGCGCGTCGATGGGGATGAAATGATGATGATTAGGACAACACAACACCCAGTCCCTGGGCGGAGAAAATATCCGACCCAGCCGGGAATCGGACCCGGGCCCTTTGGACTGACAGCCTGTCGCGCTAACCACGCAGCTACAGGGGGCGGACTGTAGTGCCAGTAATAGCTTATGGCTGTGAGATATGGACATTAAATGAACTCGTCGTCAGGAAACTAATAGTAATCGAAACAGGAATGAAATGATGGGGTTCAGGCTACGCAAAGAAAGGCACAAAGAAAGAAGTCGATATTAGACGGACAACAAAGGTCAGTGACTTAATGGAAAGAGAGTCCGCCGCACGGTAGCTGAGTGGTTACCGGCACGTTAGCTCAACGTGTTCGGTCAGAGACTTGCCGTATCTGTGTAGTAAAAAAAATTTCTTTTTTGAATTAAAAAAGTAGTCAGCGCGACGGAATGTCAATCCTTAGGGCCGGGGTTCCATTCCCGGCTGCGTTGGAGATTTTCTCCGCTCAGGGACTGGCTGTTGTGTTATCCTAATCATCATCATTTGATTCCCATCGACGCGCAAGTCGCCGAACTGGCGTCACATGTAAAGACTTGCACCCGACGAATAGTCTACCCGTCGGGAGGCCGTAGTCAAACAACATTTACATTTTATTTTAATGGAAACAGTGAATACCTTGAAATGCAGTGGGCTCGTCATGGACAGCAGGTAGTCAGAAGTAGTAAACTGAAGCCTGTTTTACCAAATAAGATCAAGGGGATAACTATCGGACAGAAATTTAAAAATGACAGCCGGAGCGAACTGGTAACGGGAAGCTCAGGGTTGGGGGAAATCTAAGTTCCTGAAGGGACCCTATATTGCACGCTGACTCAGAGGCCACATCACAAAGTGATCGAATTGATTGATGATGATGATGATGATGATGATGTCGATGGTGAGTTGTTTCAAGGCACATGATCAAGTAGTATCTTGTACCAGTTTTCCATATTTGGGAAAACCTTAGTTAAACGTAGTAATTTTTGTAACTTCAAAATAATACTGCAGCATGCAGAGTGAATGCAATCGTTTCAAAATGAAAGGATAAAATACGGTAAGCCTCCATTACAGGGCTGTCTAAAGGCGAATGTCGGAAATATGTTCCGAAGTCCAACACTCTCCGCCACCACGAAACACCCGTACTTTTAGCAGCCTGTATACTCTAATTTCATGTATACTTTGAACTAGTGCCTCACGTAAGCTGGACGTCTAAAAGTGCTACTTCCTTCTAATTAATGTGAGGTTCTACATTTATTTTCTGTGACTTTTAGCTATTTCCGGTTTTCTAATAACTGCTTTGTACATACGTTTTGTTACTTCGTTGTCACAAATTCTGTTGATTTGGACACACATAAACCGGAAAATTCGTGTCAAACAAATTGACAGTGCGGCCGAGACATTAGTTACTTTAATACTTTCTTCCGTTTCACGAATAGTTCTCCGGCGGAATTTCCAATCCACACTAATATTATCAATACCAAACTAACCCTGCCTATTACGTTTTCACGACTAAAATACTGCACCGACTTCGATGAAATTTGTTTTGGAGATGGCTTGTACCTCAGGAAGAACGTATGTTACCTAACAAATAGTAAAACAAAGATGGACGGCTGAGGAGATGGGGTACAGGAGGGTGGCGTGGAAAGGGTTGACATCACAAGCTATGCTACCATAACAGGCATACACGGAAGGCAGCTGACGTTATTTCACATACAATAGCTTACCTTCACGCCATCACTTATCATAACGGACGGCAGCCAGCGGGTAACAGACAGACAGTAGATAAATAACAACCCCACGTAAGTTGCTGTAGTTACTTTGAAACCTTTTGTGATCACACAAACATAAACGATTGTGAAATTTCCTGGCAGATAGAAAATGTGTGCCGTAACAAAACTCGAACTCGGAACCTTTGTATTTCACGGACAAGTGCTCCACCAGCTGAGCTACCCAGGACGACTCACGACCTCTCTTCATAGCTTTATTTCCTGCAGTACCGTGTCTCCTACCGTCCAAACTTCACAGAAGTTCTCCTACGAAACTTGCAAGGCTAGCCTCTTAGAAGAAAGCCGTAAGGACGGGCTTTGATCGCGTTAGGGTATCTAAATCGGTAGAACACTAGCTTGCGAAAGGCAAAGGTTATGAGTTCGAGTCTCGGTCCGCCAAACCCTTTTAGTCTGCCAGGAAGTTTAGTATCAGCGCACACTTCGCTGCAGAGAGAAAATATCATCCTGGATAAATAATTGTGTTTGGGAAGGTAAGCCCCCAGTAATGTATAATACAAATTAATTTGTACTCGGTCCCGAGTGTTCGCTCGTTTTCAGTAATGGTACACAAAATGACGTTTCTTCTCATCTCTCTTCATGACAGTGTAACACAGTATCCTAGTATCTGTTAACATAAAATGACCATTTACATATTTATGTTGCTCTGATAACACTGTTTGCAAAAATAACTGTAATAGCAGATGCCGCTCGGTTTTTACACGCTCTTCTGTGCGTACACATTTCTGCCATTATCAGTGGCCGATAATTTTGTATACTCTCTGAAAATTTTAAATGAAACAATAACAGCTAGGTTGTGAGATATCAAACTGCTGATTGAATTACTCTTTGTTACAATATCGTCTGTTTTTTCCTTGTTATTTGTTTTCAGTTAGACAATGCGAATCCTTTGTGCCTGAGCAGGCTGTCATCAGTAAATTCATGCTGCTGTAGTAAGGTCAGGCGCAGTTTAATAACAAATTGGCTTTGTACTGTCCGTATTGTGGGCAAATTTCTTTGAGTTATGCGTTTCTTTTCTACGCTGATATCGTCAAGCATATATTCGTGTCTCCTAAACAAAGTAACAGAAGTGCTATAGGTCGCATTTTATTGGTAATTCTAGAAAAAATCCAACTGCGAGCAGTAGCACACAAAGAAAGAATTTAATATCTGTTTTAGTTCGCAAACACACATTGTGATCGCGGTACATGCTGATTTCGTTTTCTCTTGCATGCTTAGTGCGGAAGACATTGTATTTCGGGGTTTCTGCGCGATCGTACTAATGTGTGTACATGCGTGTGTGTGTGTGTGTGTGTGTGTGTGTGTGTGTGTGTGTGTGTGTGTGTGTGTGTGAGTGTTACTTTGCTTTAGATGAGCTTAGACTGATCACGTGTCGGCGAAATTTCTGTTGAAACTTCATGCTGGGAGGTTGGCTGTATACGTTAAATTATTTCCTTGTATTACGTTTCGTCCACGTTTGCGGGAGGTGTCTTCGGAGATATAACTCTGGCAACTGCCAGTAAGCGAACGAACGGGTAAGATATCCTAATGTGGTTCACAACGAAATACCTTTTGCCCTACACATTGCAATGGCCAGCAGAATTTAGATGTAGATATTAAAGACAATAGTAACTTAACAACTGTGCAACGAATCATGACCCAGAGACAGTCAGATAGTTCGCTCACAAAGATGGTGACACTTTTAAGTGTGCCACCCACCCTGTATAATACGCGGTTTATACTCTAGTACGAGAATGGAGTTGCCAGCTGGCGTAGTGCCAGCTCAGGGGGGTGGAGTCATTCGGCGCAGCTGACTTTTACCAGAAGTTCCTGCCCCATGTTGTTAAATACGAAACGGGGGTGCACTTCTATTTCGCACTCCGCTGCAGTCGCCGTCTGTAACAAATGGCAGCTGTTCAAACGTCGTAAAACTACCCTTATTTATTCTAGCGATATTGGCTGTTTCATTAAACTTTCTTTCTGGAAAACAGCTAATATTTCACCTCAGCAGAAGTAGTACCTTGCACCCATATACCTCGAGTGCCATAACTGAAGTTTCTATACCTACATCCATACTCTGCAAACCACTATGAAGTACATGCGAGTGAGTACTTTCCGTTGTAGCAGTTATTAGGGCTTACCGTTCCATTCACACATCTAGCACGGGAAGAATTACCGTTTAAGTACTTCTTTGCTCGCTGTAACCAATCAAATCTTGTCCTCACGTCCCGGGCAAGAACGATATGTAGGGGTTTGGAGTATATTCTCGGAGTCATCATTTAAAGCCTTTTCTTCAGACTGTATGTAGTCTGTGTAAGTAGTCTCGGCATTGTTTGTGTCTATCTTGAAGAGTTTGGCAGTCCAGTTCCATCGCTCTCTCTGTGACACTCTCCCTAGGGTCAAATTAGTCTGCGACCATACGTGCTTCCCTCATTTGTGTACGTGCAGTAGCTACTGCTATAACCAGGATCACTTTTGACCTCGATCGCCCACAGCCGTATGAATCCATGCCTACACCATAAAAGTGACCTGCATCATTCCGTGTTAAACTCCGCACTTATCTGCTAGCATTCTCAGATTGTGGCATGTTGTATGTGCACTAGCAAGTGCTTGAGCTGCGCCAAAGGTGTAGCGTCAGTAAGAATGTGTCTCTCGGAGTGTTCGCGTACTGGATCTGGATACTGTGTAAAGTGTATGTAGTGATATCATGAAGAGAATTAATCCTACGAATGTAGTCCTAATATTAAAGGCAAAGTAGCGACGTGCTACATAGGGAAATGAAATCGGAGTCTAGGATAGAGCGTTCGGGGGTGTACTATATAACATAATAATTTGAAATACAGTGGGGATGTCATAGAAATACATGACGTTACGCTGGATTTATACACCGATTTTGAAGGGCAAGAGGAACCTCAAACTGTTCAAGCAGTACACAACACTCATCTCCAGAGCATCAGAAAAAGTCCAGTGAGCACGAACTGATCCTCGCAAACAGTGGACTACCAGTCTACTTGAACATATTGATGACAGCGTAGTAGAGAACATTTATGAAGGCTGTTACAATAGTGGTTTCAGTTCCTATAGCTAATTAATGAGGTGCTCTAAGTGCATTAAAGGTAAATCAAACTGCAGGTTAATTCTGAATTATAGATCTAGCAAAAAGCGAGCAAAAGTTCGTTTCAAAGGAAACACTGTCGCAAACTATGAAAGAGCATGTAATATCGCTATCTGATACAGCAAGGTCATATAGATCTACGGTTCCGCGATGGCATATGCAAACATATGTCTACATCTACATCTGCGTACATACTCCGCAATCCACCATACGCTGCGTGGCAGAGTGTTATGGTTCAAATGGCTCTGAGCACTATGCGACTTAACTTCTGAGGTCATCAGTCGCCCAGGACTTAGAACTAACTAAACCTAACTAACCTAAGGACATCACACACATCCATGCCCGAGGCAGGATTCGAACCTGCGACCGTAGCGGTCACTCGGTTCCAGACTGTAGCGCCTAGAACCGCACGGCCCCTCCGGCCGGCAGAGTGTTATGGCTCCTGCCGCATACTCTTATCGTCTGCTGTGTCCGTATAGGTGACAAATGTAGTAATATACCTGGATGAAATGCCATATTCACCCTTAAGGTGGTCGATAAAAGAAATCGAAGCGTTTAAATTGTCGAAACCAACCATTTTAGACGACTGGGTACTACAATCGTCTAAAGTGGTTGGTTTCGACAATTTTAATGCTTCGTATTGATCTACGATTCCTCGATGACATCTGCAAAAATATGTCTACATCTACATCTACGTACATACTCCGCAATCCACCATACGGTGCGAGGCAGAGTGTTATGGACCCTGACGCCTACTCTTATCGTCTGCTGTGTCCGTATAGGTGACAAATGTAGTAATATACCTGGATGAAATGCTATATTCACCTTTAAGGTGGTCGATAAAAGAAATCGAAGCGTTTAAATTGTCGAAACCAACCATTTTAGACGACTGGGTACTGCAAATTCTAAAGTGGTTGGTTTCGACAATCTAAACGCTTCGATTTCTTTTATCGATCACCTTAGGGGTGAATATGGCATTTCATCCAGGTATATTACTACATTTGTCACCTATACGGACATAGCAGACGACAGCAGTATGATTCAGGAGCTACAACACTTTGTGCAGGAAGTCCACATGTTTATGACAGAGTAGGTTGTGGAGAAAGGTAATGTTTGGAACAGTGGCCAGAGTCAATTCCAGTATCAAACATCTTCATCACCAACACTGTTTCAAATAGGAGAGAAAACTACAGTTAGTGTGCTGCAGTCTCTACATAGATCCTCTCACAGCTACACAGCTGATGGGTTTATTAATGACAGACAGACAAGCATGCAAGACGTACATCTGTTTTTAAGAGGCACAAAGCACTTTAGGCTCAGAAGTTTCAAAGAAACTTAGAACAATCTGCCCACGAAATATTTATGTGGAGGCAAGCAAAAATGAAAAAATGACTAAAGAACACATGAAACGTTTCTTAACTTCAGTCCTTGGCGAACAAGCAACAAGTGAAAAGAGTCTACTGCAGTATGAATTACGTTCAGGTCATACAAATTGTACCATTCTAGATGCAATCTTTCCGAACAAAAATGTTATGCTGAAGATATTGCCGCCGAAAACAATAAAATATAGCCAACCCATTGATGTTTACTTCCTTCAAAAATATAAGTTCTATATCAGGAAGATTGCTTGATTCTATAAAACTACAATGTGCCACACCACAAGTGAAGATACATGACCGTTACTTCATCATCGAACTTCACTCTGTGATTTACAATCAATTTTCTGTACCAAAGTATACGTTCATGTTGTAGTATGCTAGACATGAGGCAGTTTATGACATTTGCCTACCCATGTCATGATTGGAAAACATAAGTAGTGTGGCTTTTGACAATTGGCTGCTTGAATGCAAAAGTGATTTTGAATGTAAAAACGTGGCTTTAGTGAAGTGTGTACTTTGTTCTCTTCAACCTTGTTTTAACCAATTCATCGAAATCACTGCACCTGCACTATAAGGACTAATATAAGCACTAACAGGTGTGTAGTATATGTGTTTTCTGCACTACAATAATTAATTGTAGCAAGGTATTTTTGATGCTGTTGATTCAAAAAGTAATGATACAGTGACATCATTGAACTACGTATATTTTTCTTCCTATGGTATTGGTATCTTGTTAATTTGTTTCTCTTCATTAAAACTTCATTTGTGGAAGAATGCAGCGTTTTGCATAGAATTTAAACACCACCGCTTTTTTTACGATCGAGTGTTATTCTAAAGACGGTTTCAAGCGGCTCTGAGCGTTCGAGGTGAAAAATGTCTCTGGTAAGTATGGGTCCAATGCGATTGAACGACATTCGGAATATATCGGACGACTGATTTGTAAGTGATCCCCTCTCTACACTGATTGCATTTCCTTCGTATACTACCGGTGAACAGTAATCTGCCACAGTCTTTACCTACGACTGAGCTTTTGTTATATCGTTCCATTTCATATTCCTACAAAATTTTAAGGGGATACGGAATCGGATTTTGGGTTAAAAAATCGAATTTTTTTTTATTGGCGTATTATATTCTGCCATGTTTCCTCTTTAAAATGACGTATCATACATAGCTCTACTACAATTATAACTATTTTATTTTTATATATTTGTGAGATCGGGTATTGCGCTTTAGTTATACACGTCTCTCGTGGCTGACCATGAACTTTTTGGCAGTACCTTTAAAGTGACATGAATTCAAATATCCCGGTTTCCAGCGACTATTTATACACTAGTTGCCCGAAAATGTTTCTCTCTGGTTTCCTCAAGTTACTCTTTGACTTTGTGGCGGGACTGTTTTGTAAACAGTGTGATATAAGGAAGTAGTTGTTGTTGAGTTATTTCGTATTTAGTGCTTCATTTTTCGCAGTGAAAATGCCTAGAGCTAAAGCAAAAGTATTTAAAAAGCGTGTAAACTGGAAAAAGAAAAGAAATAATGATTCATTAGCAAAGCAAAGCAGTTCATCATCATCACTGTTGGAAAATGTGAATCCACTTATTACTGATTTGCCGAACGAACTTACACCAAATGAAAACAGTGCTTCTCATAAAAAACTAAGAGATTTGGAAGAGAAATATAATTTACTTGATAGAGGGAATGAAGTTTTTGAACTCATTGATACGAATATATTGTGTGAAGCTCTTGAAAACAGTTTGTGCTGCAAAAAATGTCATGGAAACGTTTCTCTGAAAGTAGAATCCCATGTTGGCCTGGCTGCCCAGTTTAATTTAATATGCAGTGTTTGTAAATACAGCTGTAAGTTTCCAAGTTCGGTTTCTGTAACTGTAAATAATGGATACAAGAAAACTGAACTTTATAGTGTAAATATTAGGTTAGTTTATGGATTGCGAGCAATTGGTAAGGGCAAAGCAGCTGGTGATATGCTATGTGGTGTTCTAAATCTTCCAAGTGCACCTTCAAAGTTTGAAGCTTACAATTATGTACTAGGATCTGCAGTTGAAGATGTAGCACAGAAGTCAATGCAGGTTGCTGTGGAAGAAGCAGTGGAAGAAAATGACGGCAGTCGTGACCTCACAGTGGCGTTTGATGGCACGTGGCAGAAAAGGGGCCACACCTCCAACAATGGTGTTGTAACAGCAACTAGTGTTGATACTGGCAAGGTTATTGATGTTGCTATAATGTCTAAATACTGTAGGTGCACAGGCAGGCTGAAAAATGAACACAGTGATGACTGTATTGCTAATTATTATGGTAGTAGTGGTGGCATGGAGGTTGCTGGGGTGAAGAAAATTTTTCATCGCTCTTCACAGTGGTATAATGTTCGCTATGTCAAATATCTGGGAGATGGTGACTCTAAAGCATTCAAAGAAGTTTTGGAAAGCAAACCATATGGGAACAGTGTAAATATAAGCAAACTTGAATGTATAGGACATGTGCAGAAGAGAATGGGTGCCAGGCTGAGAAGGTTAAAATCAGTTATGAAAGGGAAAAAACTAGATGATGGGAAAACCTTGGATGGCAGAGGAAGATTGACTGATTCCATAATAGACCACATTCAGAACTGCTATGGCCTTGCAATCAGGCAAAATACAGGCAATCTTGAAGAAATGAGGAGAGCTATATGGGCTTTATATTTCCACACCGCATCCACGGATGAGCATCCACAACATGGTTTGTGCCCCAAAGGTGAAAACAGCTGGTGTAAATACAATAGGGGACTAACAACAGGAGAGAAATACATTCACCACCACAGTCTACCATCAGCCATCATGGCAGAAATAAAGCCCATTTTCAGAGATCTGGCTGACAGAAGTCTTCTGATGAAATGTCTTCACGGAAAAACGCAGAACCCCAACGAGTGCTTGAATAGTGTGATATGGCATCGTCTCCCAAAAACAGTGTTTGTCGGAATTAATACACTACATTTTGGTGTGTATGATGCTGTGGCAACCTTCAATCTTGGAAATATAACTAAATGCCAGGTCCTTCAAAAGTTGGGTATGTGTGTTGGTTCCCGTACGGTACGTGCTATGTTCTTTTTAGATCAGCGCAGACTAAGGCATGCTGATAATATAATCAAGACATTAGTGAAAAAAGCAAGACAGGTGCAGAGGGGTGCCAAAAGAAGACTTGAAGATGATTATGAAGACTGTGAAGGGGGTATTAGCTACGGATCAGGAATGTTTTAATCTTCTTTCTCCGTTTCCCGTAAGTTTACTTTTTACTTCATCTAGGAACATTATCTCAGGTACTGGTCAACCTAGAAGTCTGAAATTTTTATGACGTAGTGACATAGGTCCCTATTACATACTGAAACAACGATTTTTTAATTATTTGATTTACAAAAGACTTAGGGGTGATAGTCTAGTAAAAAGCGATGGAAAAAATTTACTTAAAAATAAATGTACAATATCTCTGTAAGAAAATACTTTGACAATAAACTGTTGTTTCAGTATTGTTGTAACATATGAATGCACATACAGTAAAATTTTTACCTCTCTGTCTCCAGTAGTTTGTGAGAAAATGTTCCCTATAGTAGGCATATCTTAACATTGCGGGGATAGGTGATTCCGTATCCCCTTAAACTCAGGTGTTTGTATGAGTTGTCCGTTTCCAACTGCGAGTCGTTGGTATTATAGTAGCAGCAAACGACGTTTTCTCGTTTTTTGAAGAGTCTTATTTTACATTGCTGAACATTTAAAGCAAGTTGCCAATATTTGTACCAGTTTGAAATCATATCGAGATAAGACAATACTTAATTACAGATAACATTATCTATGGAACGTATGAATTACTGTTAATACTGCGTACTACAAGAACGCACTTACCTGGGCACAACCGAAACTGTTTCTACAAACGTTCAAGGCGCTCCATCCTAGATAAAAGTACTGGGTCTTACTTGTCAAAAAAGTCCTCAGTACAACGACAAATTTGCTTTGCCGCCCTATGCGTTATTACATTAGATAGTAAGCGTAGATGTGTTACTGTGTCATATGGTATTCCAAATCGAGATATACTCGGGCTACCTAACTCCCTTGATCCACTGCTTTCAGGATGCCATGTGAGAGAAATGCGAGTTATGTTTCATATGATCGATGTTTCCGAAATCTATTCCGACTGGCATGGAGGGAGTCATTCTATTCGAAGTACCTGATATCTTTTGTGTTCGGAATATGTTCTAACTTTTACAACAAAGAGATGTGAAAGATACTGGACGTTAGTTTTGCGTCTTTCCACATCGGAGGTTCAAGTCCTCCCTCGGGCATTGGTGTGCTTCTTGACCTTAGCATAAGTTAGTTTAATTTAGATCATGTAGCATATAAGCCTAGGGACCGATGACCTCAGCAGTTTGGTCCGATAGGAACTTACCAGAAATTTCCAAAAAAATTTCCGTTAGTTTTGTGGATCACTTCTGCTGCCCTTCTTGCAGACGGTTTTGCACTGATCATTCTCGCAACTAATGGGAACGGTGTATTGTTCAAGGACTATACAGTAGACTGTGGTTAAAAGAGACGCTACCTTATCCTAAAGTTCGCTTTACATCTCATACTGAATCCAAAGGTGGCGGGAGCTTTGTTCTGTTTTAGCTTTTCAGCTCTTTGTAAGCACCACCGACACTAATATCTGTATGACTCATCTTTGCCGTCCGCAAATGGAATACAAGGAGATGTCTGTTTCGTCCGAAGAGGAAAGTACGTGTTTCAGACTTATAGCAACTAACTGAAACCTTGCTGGTATAAGAGACCTGTGTCAGCAGTCACTCTGAAATAACCCATAATGAGAAAGCAGATTATAAGAAGCTCTTAAAACATAATCAGTTTAAGAGCAAAGGAAAAAGTCAACAGTCTACGACGTTAAGGTCAACGAAAAGTTATTAACCGTTTCTAGGAAGTCAAATACAGAGTACATCAACTAACAGAATCGAATATAGTTTTATGCACAGTACGATTGCATTACATATTCTGAAACGAAACAACAACAAAGCTGAAATTTTAGCATTCTGTGGTCTAGTTCAAGCAATACCTCAGTGCGATAAAGAAATCGAATGAATTGACTGTCATCTTGTTAATGTAATCTTATTTTTCTGACCAAATGATGGAGATAAATCACAGGGAAGCTGAGACGAATCTACAGGCTGGCAATTTTAACTGCACTATTCACCTTCTTTGTCTTGACCACCCAATTAACTCGCTCCCTCTCTCTGTTAGGAAATTTTCTATTGTGAACGATTGACCTAAGACGGGTCAGGAATCCCTATACCAATAACTATTGAGAAGGGTGCAGTAGACAATACAAAAATCTAAAGGGAACTCATTTAAAATTCGATGTCACTTAAGATCGCTAAAATTTTGAGACATTCACTAAGTGCAAAATGAAAACTGCTATTGTGACCAGCGGAAATAACTATAAAGTCATAATAACAAACAAAGGTTTAATTTGTTATCAAAAATAAATACCTGGTTTAAAGCCTACTACTGTATTCAGTACATAATAAATTGAGGTTTAACACTTTTAGAGCTTATTGTCTAAAGAATAAATAAATTCGTTCTCATTTCGTTCATTATGCTCATGATTTTCCCTACTCCGGATGTTATTATTTTGGTGATAACCACGGTTTCCTCTCCAGTGGTCCGCATCTTCTACTCTTTCCAAAAACGACGAGAAGCTTTTGTGATTGCTTCCCGCATAACGTTTCGAATCCTCCGGTAGATTTTTCCCCAGTCCCCACACTATTCCGGATTCCGTCCATCTGTTCCTCAAATGTGTCAATTTTTTTTTTGATACCACATTTCACTAAACTCTTTCTTTGAGTTTATGGCACTATCGTCATATAACCTTTCCATGATAAACTTTCGCCATAGGCAGTCTTGTTTTTGTTCTGACCAGTATTCCTCTATAAATTTTGTTTAAATTCTCCTAATGACATTTGTTCCATATCCAAATTTAGTCCCCATCTTTTCGCGTCACCTGCTAGGGCGCTAATAACTACATTGATTTTTTCCTGGTCCATTACATTATCAGGGAAATTCCTTTCACAGTTCTTCAAAAAATCTTGTAGGTGCCATCCATTATGTTTTTCAGCCTGATGGAATCGTTCTTCGCCCTCCAGCAGTTTGCTACACATTATTCTGTCAGTTACATTATTCTGTTTTTCCCTCATTTTCCGTTCAAGCTCGTGCACTTTACCTTGCATCTGGGAAGTGTTCTATTCACACTTCTTTTCGCAAGTTGCCACTTGTTTACTCAGTTCTTTTTCGGAATCATTCATCATTTGTCTCAGTTGAGAAATTCCAGTGTTACATTTGTTTATTAATTCTGTTTTGACGCCAAAAAGTTTTCCGTAAACTTTTGTTATCACCAAAGGTTCTACAGTATCTTGAATTTTCATTATTTCGGTATCGAATCTATCGTTTATTTCATTTATCTGTCCCTGCGTATTGTCGACATTGTTATTCATAGTGTCTATCTCAGTTTTTAAGTCCCTGATTGCACTGTGCACAACACCTACGTTTCAGTTTACTTCTTCCATCTGTTTACTGATTTTAACGCCTTGCATTTCAATTTGATGACCTTGTGCTTTAATTACATCTGCCTGTATCTTAAGTTGATTGTTAATATTACTACCATGTGCTGTAATTTGATGATCTTGTGCCGCAATATGTTTGGTTATGTAACTATCTTGGGTTTTAATTTGATGACCTTTGCTGTAATTTGTGGAGATAACATTTTTAACAATTCGGTCATATCCAGTGGTTTTTCGCTCTCTTGTTCTAAGGTGTCCTCATATTCAGATTCTATTTCTCGTGTTTTGCTCGTTTGACTTTGGACTTTCGATGAATTGAACATATCCATCAAATCGTTAACGTAACCACTCTCTCCAGTCGTGTCATCTTTCCTACCTCGTTTTATTTGCGACGAGCTCATCATCTGAATTTTATCATTTACGTGCGTATGGTACTCCACGTAAGCCTGTTGCCGTCCCGTGGCGTTATCTGTGTTCCCGTCAAATGAACTACCGCCACCTGGTACTCTAGGTACTTTTCCGTCTCGTTCGTTCAGCTCTACTGTCGTCTTCGTATCCATTTTAATTTTGTCAGTACTTTATATTTTACCTTTTAAAAACCTGTCAAGTTTTCTATTAATTATTTTGCCTAATCTATTTCACGTTCGCGCTACTTGACATTTAATACTCGTCTTCCAATTGTTTTACACCAAATATTTACGTTATGAATCATATTTTAGTGAATAAAACTGACGAATATCCTGTCACGCGGTGCCTCGTATAACAGCAGCCTGCTATACGTCACCAGCCAGTTTTACGTTATTCTTCCCTAACCACCGAACATTTAGCCCTGTCAAGGGAAAAACCACGTTTAACACTAGCCTGACGTGATACGAACTAATGTTACCCTCTGAGAGGATTTATAATGTTGACCGTGCTTGTATGTCTAGCGGGTAAATGTATCAGGCAGGAATTTTGAATATGGTGTAATTAATAGAAAAACTAAACAGGCTTTAACTTTGGGGTTAATAAAATTAGTAAAATTCATATACGAATGAAAAATCGAACTGACGACAGCCCAATTAGGCACATTAATTTGAAAATATGCGTTTAAGAAATAGAATATTAGTTATTGAATTGACTTTCATTAAAATTCCCTTTGAACAGCACGTGGGATACAAACAGACACAGAGCAGTCTAAGCTGTGGGTAGCAATAGTTACCAACCACAAATCACTGAAAGTGAAATTGCACCCAACTCATAATAATAAATCTAGCAATCACGATCATTACGTGACTCAGCACTACGAAGTTACTGCAGGAAGCACCGAACTAAAGTTGGATGTAGAGGGGCTTCTAACTTAACTGACATATAACAAATAATATCACAATTACACTGTATATACTCCCATTAGAGAAATATATCAGACTTCTTTAGTAGCAATAATATTCCAATTATCTTTCTAACGTGTGAAGAATATATTTGGGACCCATAAACTGGTTTAGTATCACTGCTCAAGCTCTATGACTATTTCAGTAGCAAAATTTAAATCAACTAAGGGTAATTCTTAGCTTCACTTGTAATAGTTTGTGTTTTTTAATTTTTAAGGCAAATTAATCAACACTGAGCTCAGTTAACTTCAATTATGGTTCATGATAGTAATCAAAACTAAATTAAGTTTAAAATGAGCATAACGTATTTTCCTTTTTATTTTCATCACCAGTGAAGCAGGTGTTTTAGACAGTAACATTTACACAGTCTGGCACTGAATTTATACAACATGATACATTGCAGTAAACTAATATCACTTTAACAACATTCTAACTAACTTCAACTGTTGCTAATCCTTGCACATTTAACAAACATATATAAATTACCAGTGCATTTGAAATAGGGTACTCGGTTTTCTGAATACTTGAGAGGGTGTCCTGCATAGGTTCATGATTAGGATAAAAGACAGGATTCCAAACGCAGGTTTATAGCTCTTGGATTATTATTAAAATCACTCACACAAATTAACTGGTCCATGCTCTGATACTTATCTGAATGCATGAAGTTGGTGGAGCAGTGGCGAAGTAGTGGTGGCAAGGACGTGGCGGCTAACTGTACTCACGGCTCTTGTTTGAATGCTCTATACAAGCCCTTCTTGGCGACGGATTTTTAAAGTGTTAGAGCCATTCCTTATTGCCGAGAATACCATGCAACCGCCAAATCCACATCCGAGGCAACATTCCTTGCAAAGCGGTTTCCTTTTGCCTCCCTTGGTAACGACGTTGTGTACCATGCAACAGCTAGCCACTGACTGCGTACGGTTCCCACTGCCCGTTCTTGCCTATTAGCACGTGACTACATCACTATGGTGTCATAAGTTTTATCAAGACCGATTAACTGAGTAATCTTCTACATTCATACTCTATGATTGCTTAAATGCCTCTCTGGGTGCTGTATTTGGTCCGATCCTGTCTTCACAGTCCCTAGAAGATGTACACTATCTAAGGTTAACCATCTGCACACCCCCAGTGTTATGCAAAACTGACCGCCACTTGTCACTTGAGGTGGGCCTACCAGGAGTGTGTTACCGTTGTTTTGCCAGCAGAGATGCAACAATAGCGGAATGGGTCGGTCAGGAGAGCTTATTGGCTTCTAACAGGGATAACTGTACGTCATATGAGTAACAAATGCATCAAGGAAACTTTAATCCTTCTAAAGTTGTTCCGGTTGACAGTTGGCGATGTACTTCTGAAATGAAAACACGGAGGAACAGCCAGAACTCCTAGCTCACTCATTTGTTACATAGTTTAACTCTTAATTTCTTTGCGTGTTTTTGGTACTTGCATTGTTTAATTCATAAATTTCGGGCGTATTATAGTATTTGAGAGTGTAGCATCGCGTTTTAGTACCTGAATAGTGTAATTTCGCTTAGTCTCCTTCCGCCGCCGAGCAGTGTCAGCAGTGCGCAAGTAGCAGCATTACTGCATTTACTAGGCAATCTTGTATTTTAATAACCGTTTAAATTTTGTCGATTTGTTTGCGCTCTCTGTAGATTAGTTCAGACGTTCTTTGCAAAACAGTTTTTAGCATGGATAGGGACTGCAACTGCTGTGTTCGGATGCAGGCTGAGTTGGCATCCCTTCGCTCCCAGCTTCAGGCAGTGTTGGCTTCGGTCACACAGCTTGAGGCTGTTGCCAATGGGCATCACTGTGGGGGTCCGGATGGGGGTTTGTCGGGGACGGCCAGCTCGTCCCACGCATCCCCTGATCGGACTAAGACTGTGGTTGCCCGGGATACTGCCCGCATTGAGGCTGATCCCTCACCTGTGGTAGAGTGGGAGGTCGTTTCAAGGTGTGGCAGGGGGCGAAAGACATTCCGGAGGGCTGAACGGAAAGCCTCTCCAGTTTGTCTGACGAACCGGTTTCAGGCTCTGTCTCAGGCTGATACTGATCTTCGGCCTGACATGGCTGCTTGTCCTGTTCCAGAGGTTGCCCCTCAGTCTGCAAGATCCGGGCAGTCGCAGAGGGTGGGCTTACTGGTAGTTGGGAGCTCCAACGTCAGGCGCGTAATGGGGCCCCTTAGGGAAATGGCAGCAAGAGAGGGGAAGAAAACCAATGTGCACTCCGTGTGCATACCGGGGGGAGTCATTCCAGATGTGGAAAGGGTCCTTCCGGATGCCATGGAGGGTACAGGGTGCACCCATCTGCAGGTGGTCGCTCATGTCGGCACCAATGATGTGTGTCGCTATGGATCGGAGGAAATCCTCTCTGGCTTCCGGCGGCTATCTGATTTGGTGAAGACTGCCAGTCTCGCTAGCGGGATGAAAGCAGAGCTCACCATCTGCAGCATCATCGACAGGACTGACTGCGGACCTTTGGTACAGAGCCGAGTGGAGGGTCTGAATCAGAGGCTGAGACGGTTCTGCGACCGTGTGGGCTGCAGATTCCTCGACTTGCGCCATAGGGTGGTGGGGTTTCGGGTTCCGCTGGATAGGTCAGGAGTCCACTACACGCAACAAGCGGCTACACGGGTAGCAGGGGTTGTGTGGCGTGGGCTGGGCGGTTTTTTAGGTTAGATGGCCTTGGGCAAGTACAGAAAGGGCAGCAGCCTCAACGGGTGCGGGGCAAAGTCAGGACATGCGGGGACCAAGCAGCAATCGGTATTGTAATTGTAAACTGCCGAAGCTGCGTTGGTAAAGTACCGGAACTTCAAGCGCTGATAGAAAGCACCGAAGCTGAAATCGTTATGGGTACAGAAAGCTGGCTTAAGCCAGAGATAAATTCTGCCGAAATTTTTACAAAGGTACAGACGGTGTTCAGAAAGGATAGATTGCATGCAACCGGTGGTGGAGTGTTCGTCGCTGTTAGTAGTAGTTTATCCTGTAGTGAAGTAGAAGTGGATAGTTCCTGTGAATTATTATGGGTGGAGGTTACACTAAACAACCGAACTAGGTTAATAATTGGCTCCTTTTACCGACCTCCCGACTCAGCAGCATTAGTGGCAGAACAACTGAGAGAAAATTTGGAATACATTTCACATAAATTTTCTCAGCATGTTATAGTCTTAGGTGGAGATTTCAATTTACCAGATATAGACTGGGACACTCAGATGTTTAGGACGGGTGGTAGGGACAGAGCATCGAGTGACATTATAATGAGTGCACTATCCGAAAATTACCTCGAGCAATTAAACAGAGAACCGACTCGTGGAGATAACATCTTGGACCTACTGATAAGAAACAGACCCGAACTTTTCGACTCTGTATGTACAGAACAGGGAATCAGTGATCATAAGGCCGTTGCAGCATCCCTGAATATGGAAGTTAATAGGAATATAAAAAAAGGGAGGAAGGTTTATCTGTTTAGCAAGAGTAATAGAAGGCAGATTTCAGACTACCTAACAGATCAAAACGAAAATTTCTGTTCCGACACTGACAATGTTGAGTGTTTATGGAAAAAGTTCAAGGCAATCGTAAAATGCGTTTTAGACAGGTACGTGCCGAGTAAAACTGTGAGGGACGGGAAAAACCCACCGTGGTACAACAACAAAGTTAGGAAACTACTGCGAAAGCAAAGAGAGCTCCACTCCAAGTTTAAACGCAGCCGAAACCTCTCAGACAAACAGAAGCTAAACGATGTCAAAGTTAGCGTAAGGAGGGCTATGCGAGAAGCGTTCATTGAATTCGAAAGTAAAATTCTATGTACCGACTTGACAGAAAATCCTAGGAAGTTCTGGTCTTACGTTAAATCAGTAAGTGGCTCGAAACAGCATATCCAGACACTACGGGATGATGATGGCATTGAAACAGAGGATGACACGCGTAAAGCTGAAATACTAAACACCTTTTTCCAAAGCTGTTTCACAGAGGAAGACCGCACTGCAGTTCCTTCTCTAAATCCTCGCACAAACGAAAAAATGGCTGACATCGAAATAAGTGTCCAAGGAATAGAAAAGCAACTGGAATCACTCAATAGAGGAAAGTCCACTGGACCTGACGGGATACCAATTCGATTCTACACAGAGTACGCGAAAGAACTTGCCCCCTTCTAATAGCCGTGTACCGCAAGTCTCTAGAGGAACGGAGGGTCCCAAATGATTGGAAAAGAGCACAGATAGTCCCAGTCTTCAAGAAGGGTCGTCGAGCAGATGCGCAAAACTATAGACCTATATCTCTTACGTCGATCTCTTGTAGAATTTTAGAACATGTTTTCTGCTCGCGTATCATGTCATTTCTGGAAACCCAGAATCTACTATGTAGGAATCAACATGGATTCCGGAAACAGCGATCGTGTGAGACCCAACTCGCCTTATTTGTTCATGAGACCCAGAAAATATTAGATACAGGCTCCCAGGTAGATGCTATTTTTCTTGACTTCCGGAAGGCGTTCGATACAGTTCCGCACTGTCGCCTGATAAACAAAGTAAGAGCCTACGGAATATCAGACCAGCTGTGTGGCTGGATTGAAGAGTTTTTAGCAAACAGAACACAGCATGTTGTTATCAATGGAGAGACGTCTACAGACGTTAAAGTAACCTCTGGCGTGCCACAGGGGAGTGTTATGGGACCATTGCTTTTCACAATATATATAAATGACTTAGTAGATAGTGTCGGAAGTTCCATGCGGCTTTTCGCGGATGATGCTGTAGTATACAGAGAAGTTGCTGCATTAGAAAATTGTAGCGAAATACAGGAAGATCTGCAGCGGATAGGCACTTGGTGCAGGGAGTGGCAACTGACCCTTAACATAGACAAATGTAATGTATTACGAATACATAGAAAGAAGGATCCTTTATTGTATGATTATATGGTAGCGGAACAAACACTGGTAGCAGTTACTTCTGTAAAATATCTGGGAGTATGCGTACGGAACGATTTGAAGTGGAATGATCATATAAAATTAATTGTTGGTAAGGCGGGTACCAGGTTGACATTCATTGGGAGAGTGCTTAGAAAATGTAGTCCATCAACAAAGGAGGTGGCTTACAAAACACTCGTTCGACCTATACTTGAGTATTGCTCATCAGTGTGGGATCCGTACCAGGTCGGGTTGACGGAGGAGATAGAAAAGATCCAAAGAAGAGCGGCGCGTTTCGTCACCGGGTTATTTGGTAACCGTGATAGCGTTACGGAGATGTTTAATAAGCTCAAGTGGCAGACTCTGCAAGAGAGGCGCTCTGCATCGCGGTGTAGCTTGCTGTCCAGGTTTCGAGAGGGTGCGTTTCTGGATGAGGTATCGAATATATTGCTTCCCCCTACTTATACCTCCCGAGGAGATCACGAATGTAAAATTAGAGAGATTAGAGCGCGCACGGAGGCTTTCAGACAGTCGTTCTTCCCGCGAACCATACGCGACTGGAACAGGAAAGGGAGGTAATGACAGTGGCACGTAAAGTGCCCTCCGCCACACACCGTTGGGTGGCTTGCGGAGTATCAGTGTAGATGTAGAACTATACCAATACCAGTCTGACTTGATATACTGACAGAAAGGCAACGTGGAGCGTTGCGGAGGGTGCTTGCAAGAAATCGCATGAATTTAGCGGAAAGATTATCTCTGAGATTGGAAGTGCCACCAGCAGTCCAGTCAGCATCACAACTGTGCTAGTTACTCTAGAAGTGGTGTAAACAGCGACGCCGCTGGACGGGGGATGACTGCAAAAAGGTGAACTGAAGTGATGAATCAAGCTGTACCAAGGGGCAATCAAATGGGATGGTTTGTGTTTGGATAACGCCTGGAGAACTTTACCTGCCACCATGTGTAGTCCCAACAGTGGCGCATGAAGGAAGTGGCGTCAAGGTATGCGGATGTTAATAGTGGTTGTCGTTTGGTCCCCTTATTCCGCTCAATGAACCCTAAATGTGGAATGATATGAACATATTTTACAGCATTGTTTACTGTGGACGATGATTATTTCCATCAGCATGTGCACCAGCATGACAATGCACGGTCGTAAAGAATAATCTGTCAGGATAATCTGAAATCGTCTGGCCTGTCCAGAGTCTCGACCTGAACCCAATGCAACACATTTGGGATGACTCTGAACGTTGATGACGCTTCATATCACAGCGTTCAAGAAGACTATCACGGCCGAGTGCACCTCTAGAGGACGACCTTCAGACACCTCATCGCGTCCCCAGCATAGTTTCATCCATCATGAAGGCGGAGAGTGGACACACCCCATCTTAATGTCCACTAATAAGTGTCCAGATACTTTTCGTTAGATAATATATAGGAGATAATAGTGTATTCATGAATTCCTCACTGAATACTGGCACTTGAAAGCAGACCTTTGCAGGATAGTTGGCGCCAATCTTGTAGTCTGCCAGTTAAGATTGTTTAGAATGTCTACTGTGTCCGGTAGATGAGTTGCACAGTAGCCAATGTGAAGAATTGCTGATGGCTTTCAAGTTATGCACTTTAGAGCCTATGTTTAGCTGTAATTTTTTCTTGCTCTCGTTCCTACTACAACCTCATAAAATATGGAAATCTAAGGATCTGCAGTAGACGAGCTTCGTTTTACAGTGTCGAAGATTAAAAAGTGGTCTTAGCTTTTTAAGGCATACATTTTAGAGCCCATGTTTGCTAGACTTATTTGCTTGTAATGATCGTTCCTATCATTTCTTTTACTATCGACCATTCCTTTTGGGATACCTTACATGTTGTCAACATCTCTGTTTTAATCCTATTTGCTACAGACACCTCAAACTTGAGCGGTGCACTGTAATGGGTTGCATGAGTGTTCTGTAACCCACCTCCTCTGAGGAAACACTGAATTATTTCAATATCCTACCAACGAACCAAAGTTTACCACTGGTTTAATTTACTAACAGTTTTTGTGATAATTGTGATTTATACACTCACAAACTGCTACACGCAGGTACTTCTGTGATATCTGATTGAAATTGTAACTCACTTATCTCGCAGCCGTAACATACTATGTTTTTCTCTCTTTTTGTGAAAATATCTGTACACGTAAAGCAAGTTGCCAACGTTTGAACCAATAAGAAATTTTGTAAATAGCTGCCTGAATTTGCAGTACTTTTTTTCAGATAATACTTCATTATAAATAACTATTTCAACTGCAGAATGTCTGAGATTACAGCTAATTTGTTTTTCCATGTAAATGATGTACAATATGAACAGTGAGATCCCCAACATACTTCCATAGAGGAAATCGGAAGTTACTTCTATATCTGTCGATGACACGACTTGAAAGATAACGTGCTGTAACTTTCTTATCTACCAATCTTCAGTCCAATATCAGATCTCGACTGATAATGCATATCAGAGGTTCTCAAATTTTCTGGGACCATTACCCCTCTGTGAAATCAGATGTAAACTAGTAACTCCCAGCAAAATGTCTGATATTACTGTTGATTTTGTCCTCCAGGTAATTGATGTACAATTTGAGCAGTAAGATCTTCAACACATTTCCCTAGGACATACCTGAAGCTACTCCTTGAAATATAACTCGCTGTAACCCCCTTATCAACAAATTTTCAGTCCTGCCTGAAATCACGACTCTACATAAGAAATTCCCAACCTTTCTGAGACTATCAGCCTTTAACGTAATCAGATATAAACTACTACCCCTCCCCCCACCCTCCAGCCATCAGCAACATTATCACCAAGCTAAACATCAGAAAGAAAAAAAAAATTCTTTCAACAATGCCGGATAAATGATATGTAGTTTTTATAGCTGTTTAGTAGAGGTATGAACTAATGAGGCCACGAGCCAACTGCTACCCTGTTTTACAGATTCGTGATGATTGGCCTCAAAATTTCTTGATAGGAAGGTTGCAGCATGTTATCTACAACTCTTTCTCAACAAAATAAACTAATAATCCGTATTGAGGGTAGAAACTCGTTGCAAAACATACTTCCTCTGCACCACTCCTCTCCCTATAGACATCCACACTCTACAATGGTGGTCCGCCCCCATAGCTGAGTGGTCAGCGCTACAGAATCTCAATCCGAAGGGCTCAGGTTCGATTCACTGCTGGGTTGGAGATTTTCTCTGCTTAGGGACGGGGTGTTGTGTTGTCCTAGTCATCATCATTTCATCCCCATCGACGCTCAAGTTGCCGATGTGGAGTCAAATCGAAAGACTTGCACCTGACGAACGGTCTACCCGACGAGAGGCCCTAGTCACACGACAAAAAAAAATTGAGGTAATATCAAAGGACACCACCCATTTTGTGCGTGTTTTAATTATTATGCATGCGAGATTTTACATCTGAATGACGTTTTTCGACTAATTTTTGAAGTACCTTCACCACAACATGTAACCCAGATATCATTATATCCTTATGAATAAGAAATTCTTATAAACGTTAAAACCATGGTAAAAGGTGCTTAAATAAACTTTCCTTTGCAGCTGTTTGGTTGTCTGTTAATTCTCCAAGTATTTGCATTGAACTTCGTCTTTCTTATCTATTTAATCCTCTACTGTACTGACCATTTATCTCTCAGTTATCCAGACCGTCCGCTGTGTCATACTATACCTTTGCCGTCATTCGGATACAGTATGGAGAGGCTCATGAACAGAACACCGTTCTTCCGGCCATTGTTAGATTTTCACACAATGGAGCTTGTCTTTCTGTCAGCCCAGAATTTGGCATCACGGGACTGAGATTTCACTGCGTTCCACTCTGTGTAAAATTATGTCAGGCGGCTTCCTCTTTTACTACTCTCACCCCGTCCATCCTCCTGCTATTATTTTCCTCTTATTTTTACACCTATTGAATGAATTTCAATCCCCCATCACAATTAAATTTCCCTCTCTCTTGATTATCTGAATTGCAGACGTTTTATTTTTATTATTAGTCTTGCATTATGTTCTCACTCTGAATAGTACATGGCAAATACAATAAGGATTATAGTTCTTAATTAACAGGAGATGAATGTCATTCAACCGAGCTCAAAGTAAGCAGGTTTCAATCAAAATATGACGACACAACGCGTCTCGAAATATTATTTTAGCTTACCAGAAGTAATTACAGGTGGCAGTAAGATTTCCTACTATATCTGAAATATATAGAATAGGAAATATCTGCACTTAGAGCTGCCTTCGTCTGTACTTGTATTTCAGAGTAGCTGTTTGCTTTGGCCAACTTTAATTTCACCATTCGTTTCTAAGTCTGCAGTAACTCGGTCTTGAGTTTTACGTCTCAGAGTAACATTTACGACTGAACGCAAGGAAGGCGACGCGTGACGCTGTATGCTGCAGTATATCATGAATTACGTACGCTTGTGATTAACAGCTACTAGGCCAAATGGAAACTAGATAATTATGAGAAGTGCTCGCTCAGTACTGCTCGACTGCAGATGTGACAGATAACGGCCAGAACTTTGTTAGTTTGCACCCAGCCGGAAGTTTATGTGCAGTGGCTACGCTTAATCTCAACCATAGAAATGTGGAACTATACTTAACAACAACTAGTAAACACTACGAACAGAGTTCATTTTCTCTTTATGTCGAGAGTGAAATATATTGTGCACAAACTACAATCATAAATTTCTGTCAGAAACTTAAACGTATCTGTCTACAGTATATAAGACACAAGCACTCAGCAGTAGATAGTGTAGCGCATTTCGTACCATAATTAGGCACTTTCTTCCCTATACAAATCACGTACACTGTGTGGGTGAAATTTCTGTCTGTTCATCAAACACAATTCCAACACAGCAGCCAGCCGGTGTGGCCGAGCCGTTTTAGGCGCTTCAGTCTGGAACCGTGCGACCGCAACTGACGCAGGTTCGAATCCTGCCTCGGGCATGGATGTGTTTGATGTCCTTAGGTTAGTTAGGTTTAAGTAGTTCTAAATTCTAGGGGACTGATGACCTCAGATGTTAAGTCCCGCCGGCCGGGGTGGCCGAGCGGTTCTAGGCGCTACAGTCTGGAACCGTGCGACCACTACTGACGCAGGTTCGAATCCTGCCTCGGGCATGGATGTGTGTGATGTCCTTAGGTTAGTTAGGTTTAAGTAGTTCAAAATTGTAGGGGACTGATGACCTCAGAAGTTAAGTCCCATAGTTCTCAGAGCCTTTTTTGTTGAGTCCCATAGTGCTCAGATCCATTTGAACTAACAGAGCATTTAAGTCCCCCCCCCCCCCCCCCCGTTTAATTTTCCTGAGCAGCTCTGTTACAGTGTGTGATGTAAGGATTTTGGTGACCTATAATCCGAGCAGCAAGTTCCCTGTTCGCGCACGCGATAAAGACAACAAGTAATTGAACTGAACTCTAGAACATGTCCTTTACAGTCATGTGACTGACCCTCAGAAACGCAATGTACGGCAGTGAAGTGGTTTGAACGGACAGATCAGTTTTATGGAATCAGCACTGTTAGTTGGATCGAGCGGGAGACATGAGAGAATATCACAAAGCGGAGGACTTGTTTGGACATCACCATAACTATTCCGACGGAGGAACTGCCGTATTTGTTGGTATATCAATGTGAACTGTCAAATATTCCTACAAGAGACTGTGTGCCAGTCGGAGCTATGTAACACGACGTGCCTACAGTGGTCGTACACAGTTCCCAACTAACGGGGAGCAGAGAGAAATAGCATCCCTTACCAATGACAATTGTCAACAAAGCAAACCGAAATTGATGTTGTTAGTGAATGAAGGTCCATGTCAACCAGTTCCCAAGCGAATATTGCAACCGAATTGCTTACATTGGACAACTGGAGTCGGATAGCTCGCAAAATATGACTGCTCACAACGGTACATAAAGCTGAACGTCTTCACTAGGACAAACAACACTCTGAATCAATATTTGTGAAGCAATCCACGACAATCTAAGAAATAACCTAATGCAAAGATCCCTTGTACAAGGGCTGTTGAATAAGTAAAGCAACTCATTTTTTCTGAAATCAGTTTGGTGTTTTTCAGGATTCAGCACACCATATTATTCCCCACTCTTTTGGCCCCAAAACCCTATTTTTCAACATAATCTCCGTTCAGTGCGACGGCTTTACGCCAACTTACTGTGAGAAATTGTAAGCTCGCATGGTACCACTCTGCTGATCGACGTCGGAGCAAACGTCTTGCTGCAGCAATAAGCTCCCCATCATGCAGGTATTTCTTCACACGGAGTGCATCCTTCATTGAACCAAACAGATGCAAGTCAGATGGTTCGGGATACGGGCTGTAAGGTGGATGAGGAAGAACAGTTCAATGAAGTTTTGAGAGCTCCTCTCGGAGGCGCAAACTTGTGTGAGGTCTTCCGTTCCAAGGAGAACGAGACGTTCGTTTTCATTATTGTGGCGACGTACAGGCAGGCCTAAGTCGTTTCTACATTGCCTGACGGTAGCTCAATACACTTTGGAGTTGATGGATACACCATCAAACGAAATAACTCTCTTCAGAGTCCTAGAAGACCGTCGCCGTGGCCTTATCGCCTAAGGATGTGGCTTTGAAAACTCTCTTCGGAGGAGACGTGGTATGGCTCCACTCCACGGATTGCCATTTTGTTTCCAGTTTTAAATGCTGAACCCTCGCTCCATCGCCTGTGCCGATGTTCGAAAAAAAATTTCTCATGACGAACTTCGTAACGCGTAAGTAATTCCACACAGATGAAAACTGTTTACGGTCTTCAGTTAGGCGGCGAGTAATACAGCGGTCACAAACCTATGAATACCCCTACCGGTGGACGAGTTGTCAGTACTAACAAGAGGGACGTCCAGTTCTGGAGCGAAGTGTTTGATTGTGATACTTCGATCACCTAGAATAAGAGTGTCCGCACGATCCAATATTGCAGGATTCACCGCTGCGTGCAGGTGACTGGCACGAGGAAGATTGGACAGGTATGTGCAACTTTTTTGTGATGATGACAGACTGCTCTCTCAACGACTCACCATGCTTTTGTTCACCGCCCTGTTTCCGTAGACATTGTCAAAGCGCCTATGAATATCTGCGACGCCTTGGTTTTCCGTCAAAAGAAACTTTTTCTGCACGCAACGCACCTCCGTTAAAACAAGTTATTATGAAGGCTATGTATTGCGTCGTCACCTAACAGAGTTTCGTGAAACTATAGGCGCTGAAACAGGAATATTCAACGATGTCCCACAAGAAATTCCGCACTTTTTAACCGTAACTGTCAGTGAAAAATAGTTTTAGCATTACTTACTGAACACTCCCTGTAGAAGTGTCGTGGAAAAAGTCAGAAGCATTCCCAACAATTCAAAGGTCTTGTGAGCAACATGTGGGTGCTATTCTGTCATTCTGCACAACGGATTAATTTGAGATGTACCCTTTACCCTGTCGCTCCTGCAAGATGCAATTTCACCCCCACACTACAACAGAAGTCAGACAGACGCTCCTAACATTCTAAAGAGAAATGCCTGAAAAACTTTCAGGAATAAATATCTTCTGGCGTCGTCCGCTGTAAGGAAATGACACAAAAATTCACAAAATTTCTTACGTAACTAGTGGGATACTTGGGTACTGGAGTAGTGCTAGTTAGTGTAAGAAAAACATGAAATTAACGAAAATTATTATTTATTTTGCAAAAGTTCCGAGAAATCACAATGGCACTTTTAGTTATGAACTGAATAAGTTATTTTCAGGCACTTTTCGGAATGTGAAGTTACCTCTTAAGGACAGGATTCGCTAATGAAATTTCTATACAAAGTTTAAGATTGTTATTGACTTGGCAGAATGGCTGAGAGCCGTGCCTACTCAACTTGAATCATTATCCGTTAGAATGTTGCTAGGTACTGTCGAGGCTGTCGCATGTGAAATGCAGTGAAGGGTACTGTTGTGGAGGAAATATGGGTCTCGCAAGAGCTGTAGCGCACAATGCCGTAGGCTGCGATGACTGCAGTCTGCGCCGCTCGCTGCTGACAAATGAGATAACTCTCGTTCTATCTCGATTGACCTTCGCCAATCAAACTCTCCCTACGCCTTGATGAAGTCAAGGACTACTATTCGCCCCTAGTCTAACTATTGGCGTGGAACACTGGTCAGATAACCAGTCCACCGCGATGCCACTCAAAAATTCGGTTGCAGGCGTTTAACTATAACTCTGTCCGTTCACACCGCACAATAAGCATGGCGGCCAACACAGTGAACAACGCTCAATCTCAAGGACTCCATATAGAGTTGCATTCTGATTCGCTCTCGACAGAGGTGCTCTCCCAGTGAAGTACTGAGGAGAGACTTGTTGCTCACTCTTTGAGTACACGTACGAGCGCACACGCTGTCGTTACGTGTTCTCGCTCCAAGAACAACAACGGAACGGCCCCTCTCCACACCAGACATGAAGGGGTATATCTTTTGGCCTCTTCCATTACTCCTTCAGCTCAAGGCGCCAGAAATATCGTCTGCCAATCAGCATTGCTCTTCTAAAATGGGAGAATGACGTTTCGTTTAGGGCGACCAATCCGTTAATCTGTAGCATCTACGTTTGCTGTCTCCCTGTGAAAATCTCTGAAACTTCATGCTATATTTATAAAGAATGTGTAGGCCGGACCCTCCCACACAATGCAGCGGAATTTGCTTTTGAGCCTAACACGGGCAAACACTGTCTACTCCACGGGCGGCTGCCAGCCGACGTTGATAGCTCCCTGTGAGAACCTCTGAAGGGACCGGCGTCCTGGCGTGTGGTGTTTGCCTCTCCTGAACTGAAATCTTTTGTGACCGTCGTGTCTTGAATGTGTGTGTGTATGCCAGCCTCGAGTATTTCAAGCACGGTCGCTTACTTGTTATTCGCATATCACTTACATTAATTCATACAACACTGTCTTTATCTTATCGAGTTTCAGTTCGAATGAAGCGTCTTGATGTGCGGAATATAATTGCGAGGGCGGAATATGTAAGCAATGAAGGTCAGGAGACCACGACGTCTTACAGTCTGCAAGCTTACTACAGTACATGGACCGATGGGTGTGTGCTTGTATGTGTGGAAACTACAGGATGTTTCAGGAAATTGAGGTGTTTCTCACCTGATAACATGTTCCTTAATTTTTAATAATCGAAGGATTTGTGTACTTATGTCAGTACAGATGTTTTCCACCTGTTGGTGTGAGGAATCACCAATCAAAATTTGTAAAAGTTGCTGTTAGCCATTGGAATACGTTGCAGATTCCTGTAAACTTTAGCTCCGTGTTGTAAACTCCCGCGAAAGCCACTAGGTGTGTTGTGGTTTCGCACATTCCTCAGCGGCAGGGCAGAACGCAATTGTTTGGGTACGGCGCACCGCAGTCCTCGGAATCAGAGGACGCTCCTGAGGGAGCAATAAGTCTCTGAGACCAACTGCGGAGTCCGATAGCCTCGGCCCAAGCAGCCGCCGAGGCCAGCGCGATTCCTATCTCGTAGTTACGTTTGTTACACCGTCACCCCAGCGGCTATCTCGACCCTGGAGTACAGCAAGGTCGCTATAACGCTATAACGGGCGGCCGTGGAGATCTCGGAAACAATTCAGCTATTTAATCGTGACAGCTGATCTTAACGAATACGATACTACGAATGTTCCATAAATAGGGACAACAATGTACACTACTAGCCATTAAAGTTGCTACACCAAGAAGAAATGCAGATTATAAACGGGTATTCATTGGACAAAAATATTATACTAGATCTGACACGTGATTACATTTTCACGCAGTTTGGGTGCATAGATCCTGAGAATTCAGTACCCAGAACAACCACATCTGGCCGTAATAACGACCTTGATACGCCTGGGCATTGAGTCAAACAGAGCTTGGATGGCGTGTACATGTACAGCTGCCCATGCAGCTTCAACACGATACCACAGTTCATCAGGAGTAGTGACTGGCGTGTTGCGACGAGCCAGTTGCTCGGCCACCATTGACCAGACGTTTTCAGTTGGTGAGAGATCTGGAGAATGTGCTGGCCAGGGCAGAAGTCGAACATTTTCTGTATCCAGAAATGCCCGGAGGGGACCTGCAACATGCGGTCGTGCATTATCCTGCTGAAATGTAGGGTTTCTCAGGGATCCAATGAAAGGGAGAGCCACCGGTCGTAACACATCTGAAATGTAACGTCCACTGGTCAAAGTGCCGTCAATGCGAACAAGAAGTGACCAAAATGCGTATCCAATCACGCTGGGTGATACACTAGTATGGCGATGACGAATACACGCTTCCAATGTGCGTTCACCACGATGTCGCCAAACACGGATGCGACCATCATGATGCTGTAAACAGAACCTGCTTTCATCCAACAAAATGACGTTTTGCCATTCGTGCATCCAGGTTCGTCGTTGAGTACACCATCGCAGGCGCTCCTGTCTCTGATCCAGCGTCAAAGGGTAACCGCAGCCATGGTCTCCGAGCTGATGGTCCATGCTGTTGCATACGTCTTCGAAGTGTTCGTGCAGATGGTTGTTGTCTTGCAAACGTCCCCATCTGTAGACTCAGGGATCGAGACGTGTCTGCACGATCCGTTACAGCCATGCGCATAAGATGCCTGTCATCTCGACTGCTAGTGATACGAGGCCGTTGGGATCCAGCACGGCGTTCGGTATTACCCTCCTGAACCCACCTACTCCACATTCAGTTAACAGTCATTGGATCTCGACCAACGCGAGCAGCAATGTCGCGATGCGATAAACCGCAATCGCGATAGGCTACAATCCGACCTTTATCAAAGTCGGAAACGTGATGGTACGCATTTCTCCTCCTTACACGAGGCATCACAACAACGTTTCACCAGACATCGTCGGTCAACTGCTGTTTGTGTATGAGAAATCGGTTGGAAACTTTACTCATGTCAGCACGTTGTAGGTGTCGCCAGCGGCGCCAACCTTGTGTGAATGCTCTGAAAAGCTGATCATTTGCATATCACAGCATCTTCTTCCTGTCGATTAAATTTCGCGTCTGTAGCACGTCATCTTCGTGGTGTAGCAATTTTAATGGCCAGTTGTGTAGATGTCGTGACTGAACTAACTGTTCTCATAGGACAAATCGCGGATAATTCCTTCGTATATTGGAAAATATTTGGATTTAAAGATAAGGCAGTAAGAAGAAGAAGGTTCCTCAATACGGTCGAAAGACAATAACACTAGCATGCAGCAGGACTACTGTAAGGCGATGTAATCCTCAGTCTTCATTCCAGGACCACTTCCTCTCCTGAGACCTGAGTTTCACCTGCTGTATACAACTTTCAAATAACTTCCGGAAATTCAGACAGGTAACACTTTCAGCGACCGCCGATATTTCGGCGAGATAACACCCCGCGATTTTCAAGGCAAACTGCAACGCTATCGACCAACTGTACATCGGGTGAATGATGCTAATTATGAGTCAACACGTAACGTCTACTGCCTTTTTTGCCTTACGTAGGAAACACTTCCAACAAGATCGGTCGTATTTTACGGAAATACGATGTGAAATGTGTATCCGACCTCCATCTAAAATTAGACCGATTTTTAGTTCTGTTAAGGATGATCTTGGTCTGCGTAAGGGGAGTGTATATCGTATTCCTTGTAGCTGCGGCATGGCATATATTGGTCGAACTATCAGGACCGTGGAGGACAGATGTGCTGAGCATAAACGGCACACACGATTACAGCAGCCAAGTAGATTTGCTGTTGCCGAACTTTGCTTGGATACTGGTCACCCCATGTTATATAATAACACGGAGATATTGGCATGCACGTCCAGCTATTGGGACAGTCTTATTAAGGAGGCAGTTGGGATTAAATTAGCGAGCAACCTCGTTAGCAGGGATGGAGATATCTGTTTAAACTCTATTTGGAATCCGACGCTCTCCCTTCTCAAAAAACAGAGGCACAGAGTCAATGCTACGTCACCTGCGAATTCGTAATCTCACTATCGATAGCTCTGACTTTGGTCAACTTTGGTGGCACTAGTGTTCAGTGTGTGTGTGTTATCTTTCCCGCTTCAGTCCGAGAACCGAGGTTTAAAATTTGCATGTACGTCGCCTGTCCGTTGCAGTTTGCCTTGAAAATGGCGGGGTGTTCTCCCGCCGAAATATCGGCGGTCGCTGAAAGTGTTACCTGGCTGAATACCCGGAAGTTATTTGACACTTCCTCTCTTGTATGCTGTGATGGCTTGCCTGTTACATTATCTCTAAATCTCCTAAGTTTGTAAATGCCAGAAGTATAATTATGAAGCTACTTTCTGTACAGATATCATTGGCCATCTTGCAGCAATCGAAGAAATGAAATTATAATGATATCTAGACCTTTAGCTGCTTACAGACGTTGATAAATATCAACGGGGACAGTTGAGAAATGATTGCCACGACCGGAACTCGAACCGGGGACATCCCACTTGCATGGCAGACGCCCTATCCGACTGAGCCACCGAGGACACAGACAATAGTGCGACTGCATGAACTTATCTCTGGCACGCTCCCCGTGAAACCCACACTTTCAACTTAATGTCCACACATTACATTTGTAGTGCCCCTGCCCACTATACTCATTACTCGCGACAGTCAGTCTACAGATTCCCGTAAGAATTCGGGCAATTTAAGTACATCCGCATTGAAGAAGATCATTGGCTGGCAAGCCTTATCTCTATGAAGATGGTATCCGCTCTTTTGGACACGGGAGCGTGCCAGGGATAAGTCCCTGCAGTCACCCTATTGTCCCTGTCCTCGGTGGCTCAGTCGGACGCCGGCGCGGTAGCTCAGCGTGTTCGGTCAGAGAGCTGGTTGGCCTCTATAGTAAAAAAAATGAGTGGAAGGATCAACATACGAACTTGACAAGATGTCATGTGACGTCCGCAACGACCAAACACAACGATCAACAACGAACAAAATGCAAAAAAAAAAAAAAAAAAAATCGGATAGAGAGTCTGCCATATAAGCAGGAGGTCCCAGGTTCGCGTCCCGGCCGGGACATACATTTTTCAACTGTCCCCGTTGATATTTATCAACGCCTGCAAGCAGCTAAAGGTCTAGATTTCATTATAATTTCAGAAGTATAATTGTTCCAATTCCTGTCAGAAAAGGCGTTATAGAGCAAAGTATTAAAATTTAATCCATTATTCAAGATAAGACGTTGCGGTTGTATCAAGCATTGCAAGTTGTTTTACTCAGCTTCAACCATAATTGTCATTAGTGTTGATCAGATTACGAAAAAAAAGAAGAAGTGGTTCAAGAGGAGGGGGAGGAGATTAGTGTTTAACGTCCCATCGACAACGATGTCATTAGAGACGGAGCACAAGCTCGGGTTAGGGAAGGATGGGGAAGGTAATCGGCCGTGCCCTTTCAAAGGAACCATCCCGGCATTTGCCTGAAGTGATATAGGGAAATCACGGAAAACCTAAATCAGGATGGCCGGACGCGGGATCGAACCGTGGTCCTTCCGAATGCGAGTCCAGTGTGCTAACCACTGCGCCACCTCGCTCGGTAAGCGGTTCAAGAGATTATACGGCAGTCCTCAGGCAAACTTCACAGAAAATCTATAGCACAATACGCAGAATGTAGAAAAGTTAGTGCACTTAATCTACAAAATATTGTACAGTTCTTATATTTGATAACAGGCCAATGGTCAGTTAATTTTTGTTACCAGCTCGACGACATACGTAACTGTATCTATTCCTTCGCTTTCATCGTTTACGGCTCGCCACAAACTCAAGTACATTCACGCTTTACGCAGTTCTGAGTCAGATCGAATTAGTGCCACTTGATGAGTTACTACAATTTATTTTACAGTATCCACTGCAGAAACATTTTTCTTCGTGATGCTGTATATCACTTTTTCCAGTGGACTGCCCGTCTCCACTGTTAGGATGAACAATGCGGAATTGTATTATTCAAAAAAATGTTCAAATGTGTGTGAAATCTTATGGGACTTAACTGCTAAGGTCATCAGACGCTAAGCTTACACACTACTTAACCTAAATTATCCTAAGGACAAACACACACAGCCATGCCCGAGGGTGTGTTAATTACTCGTGAACTCTTCCCGGGACATCAGCCGGGTGTCAGTGACTTCTCGGTGCAACTTTTCAATAAATTTCCAATCCATCATCTTATGGCAAAGTGCTTAATTCCTGAGTGATATATTTCTCACAGTTTCTGGTCTATATGTCCTCTATTCGGCGAACTGTTTGGTGTAGAGTTGCTGTGTTTCACCGGTGTGGTGACAGTCTTGGCGGTGAATGCTCATTTCGTACGATACGCAAGCCAGACACATGGCACAATGGCAAGATTTAACGCTGTAACCCAATCGTTGCGTGGGGCAAATAAAACACGGTGGCATCGGCCACACAGGAAGCAGCGACCACAGAGCACAGCTTCAACGAATGTCGTATATTCGCTTAGATGAACGTCGCTATACATCCTATGGATGGGCTATCCCTTTTTTCGTCACCCATACGTCTCCAACGAAGCACAAATCCCACTGTCCAAAGACCAGGCAAAGAGGCGTTAATCTCAAACATTAATATTATTGTCAAATAATACTTCTACTATGTTGTCCATAAATAGGCATACGTTCGCTTAGTCATTAAACTATAAAACTTGTTTGTTTATTGTGGTCCCGCGGCCCATATTGCATCACCAGGTGGCATACTAGTACACAACTCAACATTACTTAAAAGTCAATTATGGATGGGTGCAGAGATTTCATTACGTGTGCGGAAAGAAGGTCGCATTCGTTTTATCATTTTAAGGTAAACCTCATTTATAACGCACACATATCGAGTGGAGCTTATGTATACTGCCTCACTAACCGAATACCTGCAGCAGTGGCTACATAATGCACGCTCAATATTTTCCACAGAGCATATGGATTTTAGCCGAGTTACGTGCGTCGTAAATCAAACTGTCACTGTAACCACACTAACATACACTTACAGTGGTCTTGGTGTAAATATCACCAGCATCCAATCAGTTCCTTGTTTTTGCAGTAGCCAATCCTGCACCCCATACTTGCAAACAGTCCACAAAGAATTATGTAAACCATATTGTTAATGACACAGCCACTCGGTTGCAAATAGCTCTTTGGTACATCGACCTAGATTTCGACACGTCTAAGGATGTCTTCATCAGAAAGAAATTTTAAGAAATTGTATAGTTACATTGCTAGAAGGCAATGGTCATAGTTTAGAGCAGATGTGAACGTTCCGGCCTTTGGTACATATGCATTGATAGGAACAACGTCCTAGCAAGGCATACGTGTCAAAGATCGGAACTTTTTTAATTTTAATTTTGGACCTGAAGCTATCTGCCATAAAGTTTGATCAATGACTTCTATCAACGTCACTTTACTGTTTCTTGAAATTTCATTCTGATGGACTCATCCTTAGAGGTGTCTAAATCTAGGTCAGTGTACCAAACAGCAGTCCTGAGAGGCAGCAATGTTTAAAACTGTAATATTTGTAGTGAATCATTAAACGGGTTGGTTCACAATTTCTATTACAGTCTTGTTGGGGCTGAAGAGGAGCCTTGGTAGATAAAGTTTTGATATAGAACCCATGCCTCGATACGTACCGCTTGGATATATGATGAATTGGGAGTTCGGATCGCTTTCAGGTCTGCCGATTCATGGTACGGTATGTAATGTTTAAGCTGCACAACGCGTGAATTGAGAACGTTTTCCAGCTCGCGCAGTCTGTTGTATAACGTTTTCGTCCAACTACTACAGTGGCTGCTAGAAACGGGTATACAGGGTGTTCAGAATATGTGAGACTTGTAGAGGGGAGTGAGTAGATAATATTTTGAACTCAAAGTTATTTCTGAAAACGTACCGTTTCCGTGCTATAACCATTTGAAAACTTCTCGGTAACGCGACCACTTTTACAAGTAACTGATTAGTTGTGACACAGTACATGACTTGTTTCACAGTTCCATCCATTAATAGCCACAGAAGTTGCTCGTGCAATCGTTGACTGGTCTTCTTCAACGTGGCGCAGTACGGCGTCTTCCATTTCGGGCGTGAGTTATCTCCTTGGAGCACCATAGTCACGCCTGCTGACGGTGGAGGTACTCCTTCTCGGAGCCGTAGCCTAATTGTCGCGAAAAGGGTATGCGACGGTGTCGGGCGTTGTGGGGAACGATCTTGACCAAGGTGACGCGAAGGTCTTCCGTTACTGTGACGTTTGCATCTCAGAAGAATCATGTCGGTGTATTCTGCGAACGTGTACTCAACCAAGTTACTTACGTCGCAAATAAAACGGTTAATGTAACCACACTAACATATACTTACATCGGTCGTGGTGTAATTAACATCCACATCCAATCAGTTCTTAGTTTTTGCTGTAGCCAAAATCTGTACTTCATACATGAAAGCGTATTTGTTCTAACACTCACAGACACGTAAATGAGGCTCGACGCAGGTTAGAGGGGTAAGATAATCAGCCTATCCGACGTAACTACCGCACCATCATGAAGACCCTGTTGCATACCTGCCTATACTCTGATCAAATTTACTTCATAGATGACAGTTCACGTGCTGGAGGTGTCTTCCTCTAATCAGTGCTCTCCACATCACATCTGAACTTTTCATCACTGCCTGATTGTCACAACAAATGGTCAGTTAACTTCCAATTCCTCGCATGGCCTTTTTTGTGTTTGGATCCAGAATCCTGTGTTCGGACAATTCAATTCGCATTTCATCACACTCATAAACAAACACAAACACACACACACAAAACGATGGTAACGAAATACCGACATTTCGTACGCATCAGCAGCAAAAGACAGCTGGGTTATTTCCCACAGGACGCGATTCGGCTCCTCAAATAAAATTATCATCGGAGATATCGGCCTGCAGTAGGTGAACTTCATATAACATGGTGTAAAACCTAACATTTTGAAGGCAGAAAATGATCGTTGCTATTGGTTCTATATATGTAATCAAAGTATAACAATAACATGTCGAAGTCGTCCATACGGCAATGGTAATGTCACAGTCTGCGGTACGGAAGGATACGTGTGTTCGAATACCGGATAGTATTTTTCTTTTTTAAATCTACCAAAATCTTTTTTATTATTATTTTCAGTTCGTTGGCATCAATTTAATTTTTTCTATTTTTAATCTTTTGTTGCGTCATTTTCACCATGGTATTGACTTTTTTATTTGCTCTTACGTCTTCCTATCATCTTCTTTCATTAGGAATCTGCTAGTTTCGCCTTTGGGTGTAACCTGTATATGAGTTCCAACCAGCACTGTTCATCGGTCGCTCTCACGTCAGCACGCGTAGGAAAAGCGAGACGTTACAGTTCGATTTTAGCCTTGAAACTGAAATTATTCTCTGTTTTCGGTTTGTTCGTAGAGTTTAGTTTTAACCACCGTGACTACACCGTGCGTGATTAGTAGTTCTGCCGCAGTTTCCTCATCGCCGTTTTCTCGGATTCATCGCACATCGGGAGGTTGTGGTTAGGTTAGGACACGAGTGCAAAATTCAGAAACACAAAAAGCGTTTTCTGTTGCAGTTCAGTCTACAGTCAATCAGTTGTTGACAGAACATCTCTCATTTCCGCAATACCTGTTCCGCGTTACATGAACAGCATTTCAGCACTTGAGATGTGACGAACCGTGTCTGCATATCGGCTTTAACTGAGCGAGAGCCTATGTGGCGACACTCTAGCGCCGAGTGACAGACGTCAACTATCAAGTAATTTTAAACGGCCAATGGCAAACACTTTTTCAGACGGCTGTAGCACGGAAACGGCACGTTCCCGAAGATGGGTTCCTGTTCAAAATATTATTTACTCACACCCCTCTACAAGTCGTAGAAATTTATAACGGGAATTTCCGAACACCCTGTATTCACAGCTAAGAGGGTTGATGGTGGTGTTCTTTCGCGCGCACGGGGGTTTGTGAAATTGTAAGATGGGCATGTCATTTTGATATTTGTAAGTTATCGATGTGCACGCCAGAGAGAGAGAAACTTACGTTACTGTTAAACAGTATTTGGTCTTGTTTTGCCACAGTCTTTGCCGCTGTACAAACTGACACGTTCTTAGTTGTACTAAGTATTCAGTAGTGCTGTGTTGACTTGTGATTGTATCTGTTAGATGAAGAAAGATTTATTGTAAAGGACAGCAAGAATGAATATGATGTATGTATTGAAAGGTGAGAAGAATATAAATTTTTAATACAGTTCTTTTTCTTAATTTTTTACTTTTTTGAAGAGAACAAGTATGTGGTAAGACTGCAGCACTGTGCTGCTAGTTTGTCGGAATGGTTATTGTCCGCGAGTTATCTTTGCTCACTTCCTCAAAGCTGAGAAAAAGACCGCCTCAGTTCCCTGAGTCATGTGTTAACATACAAACTGACTAAGCTCTTTGGTTTTTATAGGAATTCTCTATTGACATTCAACCCTTTTTACATCATTCTTCACTTTGTAAAGCGTAGTATTGTTAAGAGTGATGTTATGCGCGAAGATCAAGCGAAGTTTGACTCCATCTTTATGAATAAATACTTCATTATAAAATCTTTGTCTTGGAATATCATTTCATAGGAATAGCTACTCTCCCCGTCGCCCTGTTTGAAGAAGGTTTATCAGTAAGCATTACCATATTGCATCACTTGGTATTCAACAGTTTCAAAACTGTTTGGAAAGTTTATTTAAAAATAGAAATCTAGCCTATCTACTGCCTGTTTACTGTTTGCTGTTGAGCATTCGAGAAATCAGCAACAATGTTGTCAAGAGGTGAGGTAAGTAGAAATTTCTATTAGGGCCAGTTACTTGTCTTACCCCGGCTGCGCATTTCATTTAAAGACAAGTTACATTCAGGTCAGTTGCAGTTTACAAATTAGATTCTGCCTAGATGAACGTTAGCATACGAGTCTGTGTTGGATAATAGTTTGTGGGTACATAGTTTTGGTGATACGTAAATTTTTACGAACAGGGAGGCAAATTTGGGCTAAATTTCATACAGAAACACATAGTGGTGAACTTGCAGAGAGAGGGAGAGAGAGAGAGTGTGTGTATGTAAGGATGTATCGCAAATAACAGCAGGTTCGGTACATGGAACAGATCTTGTACAATATACACGTAAGAGCTCACTGTTTCCGCTGTGTGCGTAACGTGAAGCGGGACATCTGAAAATGATCCGATCTTCAAACGGGACATATCCGGACTTGGTTTCCTTGTCAAAACTTCACCTACTAAGTCGCCTCTACATATCGTAGAAAGCTGTAAATTGTGAAACACGTTGTTTAAGTCAGCGTCGTGAGTCAGTTTCACACGTGCCTTCGACGGAGTGGCTGGAAGAGACGCCACCTTAATGGAACATACAACCACACCGTAAGTGTACAAGCCTGGATGCTTCCGGGCCTATAACGATGAGGAGGCGATAGCAGCAGTGGGACCTAACTTTGCGGGCTTGGCTCGGCTTGGGGTGTCATGGAGGACAAAGGAGTAGAGAGCGAGTTAAGAGCAAAGAAGTGTATTCAAAATTCTCGAAGGGAAGGTAATAGCAAAGTCAGTGACTATCCACTGGCTGTCTGCAGATGTTGTCTTCTTCTAGCAATGAAATATTAGTTGCAAAATTACACACACAAATACATAACTGCACTCTGTCGGAACTACATAATAAATAAGGACCTCAAAGTGTGTATCATTCATCACGCCACGAGATCAGGGCAGCATTTTGTAAGTAATTATTGCGAACATAATGTAAACTGCGCTAATGGCAAGACAAAAATGCTACAGTCATTATCAGTACGTTCGACTATGGCTGAACTGTGCTGTGAGTACATACTAACGACGATTGATTGTGATGAAAATGGATCGAGAGCACTGATACTATTCAGTTACATTATACAGAACTAAAGCTATTCCATGACAGCTACTGTTATAAATTCTGTGTGTGGTATGTAAGGAACAGTCGAATGAAAACGAGACGGATGAAGAAAGGGAAGTAAAATGTTTACTTATGAAAAGATTTTCAAATACCGCTACCAGTCACAAACTTTGTTGACAACTAAATTATTTATTTAACGACATATTTCGAGGTGATATCCCATCGTAATGCGACATTGGTGTTTGAACAACTTTGCCGTATGTTTATACAGGTAATAAAGTTATTTTACATCGCTGCACTGATCATCCCCTGGGCAGAGAGAAGGATAACCTAGTGAGTGGCAATGTCACTCTGAGTACTATCTTTCTGTTCACAGGAAAATTTTGTAAAATATTCGCCCACTTTGCTCTTGCGTCTTGGCTGTTTCTTATGATCCGTTGAAGCATCGCTATTTCCATGGCTCTTTTGGACTTCTGCACCATTGTTCAGAGACATCACAACGGTGTCTTTAAATCACGACACACAAAACAAATTATCTGTGCAGAACACAAGATGGCGGTCATAACAAGGCTAATTTCGTTTTGACTACCGATATATCGAGCCTGGTGTTGTCAGTACCAATGTCTTCGGCATGTCTTGCTGTCGTATCACTGATTTTAGTTAGCGTAATATACACTATGTGATCAAAACTATCCGGACACCTGGCTGAAAATGACTTACAATTTCGTGGCGCCCTCCATCACTAATGCTGGAATTCAGTGTGGTGTTGGCCCAAACTTAGCCTTCATGATAGCTTCCACTCTCCCACGCATACGTTCAATCTGGTGCTGGAAGGTTTCTTGGGAATTGGTAGCCCTTTCTTCATAGAGTGCGGCGCTGAGGAGAGGTATCCACATCAGTCGGTGAGGCCTGGCACGAAGTCGGCGTTCCAAGACATCCCAAACGTGTTCTATAGGACTCACATCAGGGCTCTGTGCAGGCTAATCCATCTCATTGTCGTGTAACCACTAAGCCACAGGCCGTGCATTATGAACAGGTGCTCGACCGTTTTGAAAGATGCAGTCGCCATCCCCGAATTGCTCTTCGACAGTGGGAAGCAAGAAGGTGCTTAAAACATTGGTGTAGGCCTGTGCTGTGATACTGCCACGCAAAACTACAGGGGGTGCTAGCCCCCTCCATGAAAATCACGAATGCCCCATAAAACCACCGCCTCCGAATTTTACTGTTGGCAATACACACGCTGGCAGACGACGTTCACCGGGTATTCGCCATACCCACACCCTGCCATGGGATCGCCACATTGTGTACCGTGATTTGTCACTCCACACAAAGTTTATCCACTGTTCAATCGTCGAATGTTTACGCTCCTTACACCAAACGTGGTGTCGTTTGGCATTAACCGGTGTGATGTGTGGCTTATGAGCAGCCGCTCGACCATGAAATCAAAGTTTTCTCACCTCCTTCCTCACTGTCATAGTACTAGCAGTGGATCCCGATGCAGTTTGGAATTCCTGTGTGATGGTCTGGATAGATGTCTGCCTATTACCCATTACGACCCACTTCAACTGTCGGCGGTCTCTGTCAGTCAACAGATGAGATCAACATGTACGCTTTTATGGTGTACGTGTCCCTTGACGTTTCCACTTCACTATCACATCGGAAACAGTGGACCTAGGGATGTTTAGGAACCTGGATATCTCGCATACAGACGTATGACACAAGTGAAGTGGCACCCAATCACTTGACCACGTTGGAAATCAGTGAGCACTGCGTATCGCCCCTTTCTGCTCTCTCACATTGTCTAATCACTACTGAGGTCACTGATATTTAGAACCTGGCAATAGGTGGCAGCACAATGCAGCTAATATGAAAAACGTATGTTTTTGGGAGTGTCCGGACACTTTAGATCACATAGCGTATTACAATATGACCGACTGTGACAAATTTGTAACACAAACGACGGTATAAATACTTTTTATTTCCACAAATACAAAGATATTTCTGGGATATATATATATATATATATATATATATATATATATATATATATATACTAGGGTTGGAACTTTAATAGTGGCAACTATTTATTTACAGCTCGTACAAAATAGATACGTGTTTCAAAGTTTTACTGACCTTCAAAGTAGTCGCCAGTGTTTAGTATAATCCGTTGCCAATGATGTGGAAGTCGTAGGTTACTCTTAGCAGTGCCAGTTGTGTTGACAGTTCGAGCGGCGCGGTCTATTGCTCGACGAATTTGTAGTAGTTCTGAAACGAATGGCGTGAAGTGTTTCCTTCAGTTTAGAAATCGAGTTGAACTTGCGAGGACTTAAGTCAGGGGAGTGCAGTAGGGGGTGCAGCACTTAACAGACAGAAGTGATGACACTTTCTGCAGGACCTGACCATCATTTTGCAGGACAATGCTCAAGCACGTACAGTGCAAGCTGTTACTGATTTGTTTGACTGTCTGGGCTGCTATGTGCTATACCACCTACTGTAATCCCCTGAATTAAGCCCTCGTAAGTTCAACTCGATCTCTAAACTGAAGGAAACACTTCACAGTATTCGCCTCAGAACTGCTAGAAATTCGTCGGGCAATACACCGCGCCGCTCGAACTGTCAACACAACTGGCACTGCTAAGAGTATCATACGACTTCCACGTCGCTGGCAACGAGTTATACACAATGCTGGTGAGTACTTTGAAGGTCAGTAAAACTTTGAAACACGTATCTATTTTGTACGAGCTGTGAACAAATAGTTGCCACTATTAAAGGTCCAACCGTTGTATATATATATATATATATATATATATATATATATATATATATATAGTGTTTTAAGAATACTGAATTGAAATTCGTAAAGAAATGTAAAGGCTGTGGATGAATATTTCCATTTCATCCAAGAAGTCCATTCTCCACCTCTTTTTCAAAGTATGTAGTACTTTGAGACCCTTACTTATTGCAACACTGTGTCTTGCTACATTTATATGTTCTGCTATAGCTGACATAAGTCAATATGACTTCAAAATATTTATTATTTCAAAAGTAATGCTGATAATACATTATCCCACTGTGAGACAATCTGGTCAATGAAGCTTCCTGGCAGATTAAAACTCCCTGCCGGATGGAGACTCTATTTCAGTACCTTTGCCGTTCGCGAGCAGGTGCTCTACCAATTGAGCTGTCCAAACACGACTGAGGACCGGTCCTCAAAGCCGTACTTGCACCAGTATATCATCCCCTACCTTCCGAACTTCACAGGAGTTAGGAGGGGTCGTGTGTTGTGTGTAGGAAGCTCAGGTGGTGGAGCATTTGCCCGCCAAAGGCGAAGGTCCTGAGTCTTAATCTCGGTCCGGCACACAGTTATAACCTGCCAATAAGTTTGACTATTCGTCTTGCCTCAGAGTAGGATACATATATTAACTACTATGGCGATTAGTTTCGAAATAATCAATAGCTGACTTAATTTTTTCTTCTCTCTCGGATTCCTTTGACTGATACTTAAATTATACCTTTATCCTTTCCCTTATTGAGTTTATGTTGAGATACGCAAGATATTTCGTTTTTAAATAAAGATCTTTTCAGTTTAGTTGCAAAATGCCTCTAATTAAACCGACTGTGGTCTAAATTTAGTGAGTGCCACACATAATTTTTGAACTTGTGCTAAATAGCGTTAAGAGTAGCGCAACGGGCTTCGGCCCCTTTGGGCTAATAAGCGAGTAAAGACGGAAAACGAGATATCCAGAGTCAATGAATACCCAACAGAAAGAAAAATACTGTAGCAGAGAGAAACGTGGTCGTTAGGAAACAGGTGGAAAAGGAGAAAACAGCTGAACGGAAGAAACGGCACGACACTTTGGATAAGCCGATAAAATACCGTGCTGGGCATTTAACTCTAGTGCGAACAAACGAGAAGTCGAATGAAAGAGACAGTCAGACGAAAAAAATGTTCGAATTGCATTTCGGACCATTTCAAGCGACAGAAAGTGTGCACGCCGATTATTACAGGCTAAAGCACCTGACTTCAGGAAAGCCATTGGTCTTGTGTGATGTAACAGAGCTACAGTAAGTGATAGCTGAGGCCTGGGGGAAAGAGCAGAAGTGCAACAGAGGTGATTTGCAACGTATATTTATAGATCAGAGGTATACAGTTTCATGTACGAAAGAATAAACAGGCTTGCTTCCGTTTCACCTTATACAAGACATTTTCATATTGGTCTACGAGAAACAATACAAGCTATCAAATAAAAGTGACATGACCCCGATTTAGCAAAACTGGACAAGCAAGAAAACATAAAAAAACTTATTGGTAAAATATGGTGTTAAGCACATACGATACCACGCATACAAATGTCCCTGTAGTAAACTGCCGTGTTCACAGTTTGAATAAGCCTTGTGGTGTGTCCTATAAGATAAGAGTAAAGTGCATCGTAAAATGGGCGAAAGAATGATCAGAAGCTAGTAAACAGTCTAATGCGGTAAAATCGCGAAACACCTCCAACAAAATTTAACGATATAGGAAAAGAACAACTAACAGATACAGAAGTCGTTCAATAAAACGCCAAAAAGCGCCTAATCCACATGAAAGCCCCAACGAGTAGTTGCCTCTGTCAATTTTTCTTATTTTTTAAAATTTTATATACTCTTGTTTATTATGACCTAATGGTATAAATATTTTACCTGCTGTTCTAAGCAAACTTTTGTATGTGGCTTTACTGTTTGTCGCGCTTGTCTTTATGACTGTATATGAATATCTGCCGCCTACACGCGCCCTCCGCTTTGGTCTGCATATACAAGCCGTATACTTCTTGTACGTTTCTAAGCCTAGTACTGTGCGATCAGCAGAGAGCATGAGCAACTGCACCTCCTATGTATTTCCCGTGTGCAGCGACTATGTAGGGCTGATCCCGTTTTGATGGATGCGGACGGCGCTGCATATCTGACAAGGTAATGTAATCTGCTGCCCGTCTATACAGATGTATAGATATATACACTTGTTCAGAGATTGAGCCGGTTATTGGCTTTTGAATACTTCTGGACGGTTCTCGAGGTAATGGTGTTATAGGATCCCGCGCAAGACCGTTAAGGAAAAAAAAATGACAAGGGCAACTAACCGCTGGGTGTCTTGGGCTTTTAAAAATTTTATTGGCCATTTTCCGATACATTTTACTCTTTCGTATAGAACACTGCACGATGCTATTTTGGGGAGGGGGAGGGGGGAGGGGCAGGGCATTGTACGTTTGGCATTCTATGTGCATAACACCATATTTCACCGGTAAGTGGTTTTACGTTTTCTTTGAGGACAAATTTTGTTAGCCGTTGTTATGCCATTTATATGAAAGGTAGTATTTATTTTCTTAGGCGTAAATAAAGATGCCTTGTTTAAGGCCAAACATGCCATTAGAAGATAAACAAAATTTAAAAAATCCGGTTTTGGAATCAAGAGTGTTTGTTCTTTAATAGTGTTAGCACTGGCTGCTATATCTCCCCGCCATGGATTGGACAAAGTTCTATTTTTATTATCCTTTTGTTCATCTCTGTTGTTGCTTTGCGTATTTTGTAAGCAAAATTGTCTTCATTTCTGGGGCGCAACAGCTCGTTTAGTGCATGGAGGGGGAGAGGGGGGGAGGGAGGGGGTGTGAAGTAGCTATATAATGTGCATTCAAAAAGGAACGAGCTGCAGGTTGTAAAACGAAAACCGATGAAACTACCGTAGTGCCATTACCCTCGGAAGAAGGTGTGGTATCTAGAGGAGCGCTGAGGCTCCAAACTTGTCTCTAGAGGGACACCGTTGCACAGGTATGTAACGAAAGTGTGAGCAGTCCATGCATCGACCGCCCACTGCCCTCAGTAGTGCTGAAAACTTAGAAATAGAGACTTCAAATGACGAGTAAAGGCGCGTAGCCGGTTCCCTGATACTGGAAGCTGTGTAGGGCGTCGGAAATTTATCAAACAGTGGCACAAGTGTACGAACACCGTATCTCCGTTGATGGGCGCAGGCGTGGCTAAAGCGGTTATAGGGAACAGAGATGTCGTTGGCCGATGAAGCGCCATCTGGAACGCCACATTGCATTATTGAAACCATTGTCCAGCAAATGGATGCCGTCGTTATTGAAGACAGATAAGTTGCGGTGGCAGCCATTGCCCGCAGGTCGGACTGCGCGTCAGGAATGCAAAGGGCACGCGGCGATCTCCGTACACTTGTGCTTTTCTTCGGTGAATTTTCGCTTTCCGCACCCCTTCCTCTGTACGGAAAAGCACTACCCTTTCCTATTATTTTGAAGCCTCAATTTCTCTGTTTTCAACACTGATAACTGCAGCTGACGATCGATGTATGCTCGTGCACGTTCTGTCGTCACGTGGGTGTGCGCCCGTGTCCTTATAGAGGCGAGTTTGGGCCCTCAGCACTCTTTAGGGACCACATCACGTTCCGTATCAATGGCATTACGATCCCTCCACCGGTTTCCATTTTAAATATCCCAGTTCGTTTCTTTTTGAATGCTGACTTGGAGCACGACCTACAGAGGATTGAGCAGTGATCCAGTCTCTGGCAGTTGACCTAGATCGTCAATAAGTGTATCATATTGCGCATACATGCTTTTGCGACGGCTCCCAAACCCAATGTCCTCGGCGGTACTTTTGGGACAGCCAGCACAAATTGTATAAAGCGTGAGCATTGACCAGGATGTAGGTATGTCTGTTGGCCGAAAAATAATTAATGACAAGAATTGCGCCAGCTAGAATGAAGAGATAACTTACCTTTATTTCTGACGAAACGTGCACCAGCAATAAAAGTCCAAGTAATATCCTAGAGTAATGCGTGTACTGAGGCTAGAGTAATACAATAGCAAATTTCACACTGCAATGGCTCCGCTATAAACCCCACGAAAGGCCAGCAATAGACAATCGGCAATAGACTGTCCGTCTCGGGGCCAGCGCTCCTCCTTATATCCAAAAGGCAGAGGGCGCTGCGGACCCGAGCTCAGCCATGGCGCGGCCTCTTCCGTCGGCGGTAACGCCCAGATTCGTCGACGGCCGCGACAGCGATGTCACGGTCAGGGCGCGCGTGCACTAGTTGGTTGGTTGGTTGGGTCCGTGGATGCAACACATAGAAAAATAAATTCACATACTGTATAACCTTAGTAAAAATGACAAGGAGCAGGAAACAATATCTGCCGTAAAATATCGAGGGTTAACTATCCAGAGTGATCTTAAGCTGAATGATCATACATAACAAATAGCAAATGCCAGACTAAGATTCATAGGATGGATCTTAAGGAGGATGTGGAGACCCTCCACGCCCACACCGGCATGATGGTCAGTATAAAAGGTCTACTGCCATCTTTCCAAATGGTTAGTTTTCACTAGAGTGAGGTCTCGCACGATGTGGGTACTGTGATGTTTGTGTTCGTGTGGTTAATGTTAACCATTAAATCGCTCTCATCTGGAGATAGATTGGGTATAAACTTGAACAAAGGGTAGCGGTTTCAAGAGCAGAGGAAAAAAAGTGCCAAGGCAACAGCCAAGGGAAAAAAACCTCTGCGATAGTTGGGTCGGGTAGTACGAGCAGTAGCGGTTTTCTTGCTGCCTGCGACAGGTCGAGCAAGGGTAGGCTTTGTTAGTAGTGGGTATCATGTAGGTGGATACCTCTTACGTTGTGCGGTGCTGTTGCTCGACGGCTCCCCTGTATGCTGGTGTTTATCTCTCGGCCAGCGTCGGCATACCTGTAACAGTTAGGTTCATCGTCGTTTTCTGTCCGAAAGGTCATATCTCAGATTAACAGTGTAGGGTACTGTTGGCGATTTGTTTGTGCGTCACTGTGCAAGGTTGTCGGTTTCCCTGCTGTAGCCTGTTCAAATATGGCTCTGAGCACTATGGGACTTAACATCTGTGGTCATCAGTCCCATAGAACTTAGAATTACTTAAACCTAACTAACCTAAGGACATCACACACATCCATGCCCGAGGCAGGATTCGAACCTGCAACCGTAGCGGTCACGCGGTTCCAAACTGAAGCGCGTAGAACCGCACGGCCACACCGGCCGGCTGTAGCCTGTTGGTCGGCTTTAATAGCAGCTGAAATATCCAATCAACATTGCTGATATCCAAGGGCTTGCCGACGTTTGTCGCTTGTGGGTGTAAGTTAGCTTGCCATAGGTGGTTATGCCCTAGCTAGTAGTGTCTTTGGCCGCTTATGATTCCACCTATGGTTGTGATCATATAGTTTCCCAGAGTAAGGATGAAAGAATTGTTCGAGTGTCTCGAGTTCCTGTATAGTCGTGTGGCGTGTTTCTTGAGTTCTTTCTTGAGGGTATCAATGCAGTGGTCGTTGTGAAGATCCACGGTGCGTGCGTAGCGTGGAGCGGTGCTAATTGTGCGTATCATCTTGCTGTGTATGATCTACAGGCCGCAATGGTGTGTAGGGGCTGCGTCTCCCCAGACGTAAGGTGCGTATGTCATCAGAGGTCTACGCTTAAGGAAAAGTAACTGATCCACGAAAGGAGTGGCATACAAGGCCGTTTTCGACAGATTCTTGACTGTTGTTTGTCAATCTGGGACCCTGTCCTGGTAGGACTGATAGAACAGACAGGCAAGATCCACCGAAGAGCGTAGCGTTTTGTCAAGAGATCGTTCAGTCGGCGCGATAGCGTTACGGCGACGCTCAACAAACACCAGTGGCAGACGCTACAAGAGAGGTGTTGTGCAGCATAGAGAGGTTCACTACTGAAATTTCTACTGAGTACTTTCCGGTAAGAGTCCGCGAACACATTACTTACTCTCACACACATCTCACAGAACGACCACGAGGAGAAAACGGGAGAAATTAGAGCTTACATAGAGCCTTATCGACAATCATTCTTCCCATTCGCTATTCGAGAATGGTACAGGGAAGTAGGAACCAATTACTGGTACCATAGGTACCTTCCGCTACACACAGTCTGATGGCTTGCGGAGTACTGATGTGGATGTAGACCAGTATTCTAGGATGGGTCGGATGAGTCTTTTTGTCAATAATCTCGTTTGTTGACAGACTCTTTTTTCCCAGTGTAGTTACGAACTGCTTCAACTACACTACTGGCCATTAAAATTGATACACCAAGAAGAAATGCAGATGATAAACGGGTATTCATTGGACAAATATATTATACTAGAACTGACATGTGATAACATTTTCACGCAATTTGGGTGCATAGATTCTGAGAAATTATTATCCAGAACAACCACCTCTGGCCGTAATAACGGCCTTGATACGCCAGGGCATAGAGTCAAACAGAGCTTGGATGGCGTGTACAGGTCAAGCTGCCCATGCAGCTTCAACACGATACCACAGTTCATCAAGAGTAGTGACTGGTGTATTGTGGCGTTGTGACATGCCAGTTGCTCGGCCACCGTTGACCAGACGTTTTCAATTGATGAGAGATCTGGAGAATGTGCTGGCCAGGGCAGCAGTCGAACATTTTCTGTATCCAGAAAGGCCCGTACAGGACCTGCAACATGCGGTCGTGCTTTATCCTGCTGAAATGTAGGGTTACGCAGGGATTGAATGAAGGGTAGAGCCAAGGGGCGTAACACATCTGAAATGTAACGTCCACTGTTCAAAGTGCCGTCAATGCGAACAAGAGCTGACCAAACTGTTTAACCAATGGCACCCCGTATCATCACGCCGGCTGATACGTCAGTATGGCGATGACGAATACACGCTTCCAAAGTGCGTTCACCGCGATGTCGCCAAACACGGATGCGATCATCGTGATGCTGTAAGCTGAACCTGGATTCATCCGAAAAAATGACGTTTTGCCATTCGTGCACCCATGTTCGTCGTTTAGTACACCATCGCAAGCACTCCTGTCTGTGATGCAGCGTCAAGGTTAACCGCACCCACGGTCTCCGAGCTGATAGTCCATGCTGCTGCAAACGTCGTCGAACTGTTCGTGCAGATGGTTGTTGTCTTGCGAACGTCCCCACCTGTTGACTCTGGGATCGAGACGTGGCTGCACGATCCGTTACAGCCATGCGGATAAGATGCCTGTCATCTCGACTGCTACTGATACGAGGCCGTTGGGATCCAGCACGGCGTTCCGTATTACCCTCCTGAACCCACCGATTCCATATTCTGCTAAAAGTCGTTGGATCTCGACCAACGCGAGCAGCAATGTCGCGATACAATAAACCGCAATCGTGATAGGCTACAATCCGACCTTTATCAAAGTCGGAAATGTAATGGCCAGTAGTGTATGACTGAGCCTTTGTGTTCATCCCATTTGATATCGCTACAAATGTGCGCTCTCATATAAGTATGAGCGGTCGGATTCCAATTTCAACTCTTTGATATTTTAGTTATAGAATACTACATCTTCCCATTTTTTGTAGCGAACTACTTTACGTTTATATACATTCAAACAAGATGAAAATCTTTGCACCACTTTGAAGTGTTTTCAAGACAAAAGTTAATATTTGTGCAGTTTCTTTACGCGTTACTTCTTTATAGTTACTATTAATTCTTTCTACAAGGGCATAAAAATACAAAATATACACGAAGGGTCCCAACAAATGCCCTGTGGCGTAGTTGAAGGTACTTCTAGAGGTGTTAACTGCTCTCAGATAATATGCTGAGCCCTCGTTACCAAAGAAATTGTCAATTCAATCATAAATTTCGCTTCTTATCCCGTAAGAACCCCATTTTCAATAGAAAGTGCAGCTGTGGTACTGACGCAAATTCTTTTCGGAAGACTAGAAGTACTGAGTCTGCCTGACAGCATTGATCTAGGATATCGAGACGTCACGTATGAGATCCCTAGGTAGTGTTCCGCAGGAGTGATGTTGGCGGAATGCGTAATGCTTCGCATGGACGCAATCACTCTGTTCGAGTTATGTCGTTACGTTTGAGCTCAGAAACTATATTACAAACTGACTTACCCAGTTCATGGTTAATGTTTTAGGTTCGCAGTTACAAGATGCCTAACCAAAGGCTCTCCGGTGTAACAAAAACATCATGCAATTGTTCATCGAATTTATAAATGCAGAAAACTGTCATAGAGTACTCATTAACGGGTACACTGATTAATCAAAACATAATGGCCTCCAGCTTGACAGATTGTATGTCGGTCTTTGAAATGAAATGCATCACTTATTCTGTATATCAGGGACCCGACAGTTTGTTGGTATGTTTGTAGAGGTATGTGGCATCAGATGTCTTCCCACGAGTCATGTAATTCGCGAAAATAGCGGGCCGCTGGTTTACGCATGCGGTGATGACGCCCGATAACAATCCAGATGGGTTCCATTAGATTTACATCAAGCGAATTTGGTCGCCGAGACAACAACGTGAGTTCACTATAATGCTTCTTAAACCACTATAGCACGGTTTTGGCTCCGAGACACGGAGAATTGTACTGCTGAAAGATGAAACCGCCTTAAGGAAGAAACCACGCATGAAGGGATATAGGTGGTTCGCAGCTATCACCGTATCTTCTATTTCTACCACAGGTCCATCCAAGTGCAGGAGAATATTTCCCACAGCATAACACTGGTCTCATTTGCTTCGTCCGTGGCGTACTGCAAGTTTAGAGACGCCGTTCACCTCGATGAAGGCGTTTGTCAAGACCACCATCAACCGAGTGTAGCAAAAAATGTGATTCACTCGAAGACCCGATATGTTTACATTGAACGACGGTCGAATTCCGGCGGTTCCGTGACCGCTGCCATCGTAACTGACCATTTCGTGGGGTAAGCATGTGAATGCGTAGGGGTGATCTGCTACGCACCTCCAAGTTCATCAATGCAGAGATGCTACAGATCACCATCTATCCTGCTTTATAGAGCAAACAAGCCTCCGACCCCACGTTTTGTGAAGAGTCATGGATGCCCAACCACTTAGCGCATAGTTGTTTCAGTGTCCTCCTACCTTTTTCCGTAGATGGTCACGACAGTAGCATGTCAACACTCGACCCGCTTCGCTGTTTCGAGATTCTCGCTAATAGGCTTTGCGAAATAATATCCTGCCCTTTGTCAAAGTTGCTTGCATCCCATATCTTTGCTAGAGTGATACAGCATCGTTGTCAAAATCAGAGGCAGCAAATCAGAAGCAACGAAAAAATCATGCCAAATTTAAAAGGACGCAAAATCCCCAAGATTTGCAAAGTTTTACAGACGTTAGAAATAAAGGGCGTACTACAATGCGAGATGCTTTTAATAATTTGCACAACGAAATTCTGTCTCGAAATTTGGCAGAAAACCCAAAGAGGTTCTGGTCATACATAAAGCACACCAGTGGCAAGACGCAATCAATACCTTCACTGCGCGATAACAACGGTGAAGTGATGACAGTGGCACTAAAGCAGAGTTATTAAACACGGTTTTCCGAAACTCCTTCACCAAAGAAGACGAAGTAAATATTCCTGAATTCCAATCAAGAACAACTGCCAAGATGAGAAACATAGAAGCAGATATCCTCGGTGTAACAAAGCAGCTTAAATCACTTAATAAAAGCAAGGCCTCCGGTCCAGACTGTATACCAGTCGCCACAGGAAGATACGTACCTAAAGATTGGAAAATTGCTCAAGTCACACCAATACCCAAAAATGGAGGTAGGAGTAATCCTCTGAATTACAGGCCTATATCACTAACGTCGATTTACAGTAGGGTTTTGGAACATATAATGTATTCAAAGAGTATGAAGTACCTCGAAGAAAACGATTCAGAAAATATCGTTCTTGTGAAACACAACTAGCTCTTTATACTCATGAAGTAATAAGTGCTATCGACAGGGAATATCAAATTCATTCCATATTTTTAGATTTCCAGAAGGCTTTCGACACCGTTCCTCACAAGCGTCTCCTAATCATACTGAGTGACTATGGAATATCACCTCAGTTGTGCGACTGGATTCATGATTTCCTGTCAGAAAAGAAAAGTCACAGTTCGTAGTAATAGACGGAAAGTCATCGAGTAAAACAGAAGTAATATCCGACGTTCCCCAAGGTAGTGTTATAGGCCCTCAACTGTTCCTGATTTATATTAACGTCATTCAAGACAATCTCAGTAGCCGTCTTAGAGTGTTTGCAGATGATGCTGTCATTTACTGTCTTGTAAAGTCATCAGATGACCAAAACGAATTGTAAAATGATTTAGATAAGATATCTGTATGGAGCGAAAAGTGGCAATTGATCCTGAATAAGGAAAAGTGTGAAGTTATTCACATGAGTACTAAAAGAAATCCGCTAAATTTCGTTTACGTGATAAGTCACACAAATATGAAGGCTGTAAATTCAGCTAAATACTTAGGGATTACAATTACAAATAACCTAAATTGGAACGATCACATGGATAATATTGTTAGTAGAGCAAACCAAAGACTGCGATTCACTGCCAGAACACCACCTCCTTCAAGAACGTCTGTACATCTTGCTTCAAATTTCCTGCTCCATTACTGCACTTTGCTGTCAAGCATGACAGCTACGTCATGTGGGCTGCATTAAATCTGGCGGACTTCCCCAGTGTGAAGAAATCCAATGAAAACATTCACTCCACACTTGGAGGCGAACACTCTTGGTCTAGGCATCCTTACGTGCTCACTGTGCGCTGAGAACTGCAAATTGTGAAGTAAAGCTAACAACGGTTATACTAGATACACTGTGAACACACCTGTCCAAAGCTTCAGCAGATTTTCGCTGTGGTTTTAATTTCACAACCGATAGGGCCTTTAAAAAATAGCATTTGTTCACTTTCTCTGTTCTCGCAGTAAAATTTCAACGTTAGGCGTGACGTATAAATTTATTACGTCTTGTAATAATATACCAGCAAATTTATATCATTTAGCAACACATAGGTCAGAAAGTAATACTTCATAAACTCTGAGATGCGTGAAACACTAACTTCTGCTTGAAATAGATTGCCAGTTACCTCGCATATTACTTCGACTGCATTCATGCAATGTTGCAGACTGAGAACACTTAGCTACTTCCTAGAACCTTTAAGTACAATTTCGAACCCTTTCTATGTTTGCTCTTGCTTTCAAACTTAACGTCAAGTACTTAACACACAAACTCTTTTGCAAAGTAATCAGACGTTTGAAGTCGTTTTATACGCGGAAGTTCGATATTTAAATGAATCGGGGGTCTACTGCAGTGTTCTGAGATCCTGCAACAGATATTAGAGTCATTTCTGCAACGCTTTTTGTAGACGGGTCTGACCTGTGCTATCTTCCAACTGCTGGGAAAACTTTTTTAATCCGTTGAATCTACTGTGTGTTATGGTCAAAAAGGGAGCCCATATCAGCAGCAACATCCTTATAGATTTGGCAGAGGTTCCATATGATCATGAAGCTATGTTCGATTTCAGTGCTCCTCCATGCTGCTGGAACTAACAGATTTATTTATTTATTTACATTCTTTAGACCTATAGATGATCACATGAAAGTAATTATGACCTGTGGCTGTTATTTTTATTGCTCTTCTAGAACTGTTTCATCAATTCGCTACGCTTAGCTGGACGTTCATCTGACCACTTTCTTGTAGGTACCTTGTGTTTATCTTCTGATGACATTTCCCAGCTGTAGACCTTATGTCTGGAGACGATTCAATCTTCGACGTCTGTCACTGTAATTTTGCCATTTTTTAGATCAATTTGGGCCTGTTTTATCCAAACTGTTGTCGTTTTCAGTTTCTGTAAGTATGTCAAAATATTCCTTGTCAGTCGGTTGTCATCTAGTCTCATGATGTGTCCGTTGAATTTCAGTCGTCGTTTGCGGGAAACGCGATCTATGTTGGAATATTTTTCTGTGACTGTGTGTAATTGCAGATGGTGCCCTTCGTCTGTGAGTTTTGGGCCAAGGATTTTTCGAGTGATTTTTCTTTCAGCTTTTTTGATATACCGACCACAATTTTATCACCTTTTCACGCTATTCTTAAATATTCTTTACCAATGAATAAATTTATGGTATATTATCACTTAGTTTCCATGATGAGAAACGATACATTTTGCTTACGCAGCACTCAGCATATATTCAAGTATGTAACCAATAATGGGTCGCGTTTATCTGGCGCGTTGATCGCTTGGTGGCGTTTAACCCAGGTCACTGACCGCTGACCCAGACTGAGGCGGCGAACACAGAGGCTGGTGGGCACACAGCGACCGCAGACAAAGCGCGCCTCACACAAAGGGGTCGGGCGGTGGTGTGGGGACTCGACGGCAGCCTTACCGTACTTGACCGACATATGAATGAGGGCTACGGAGCTTCGAATTGGAACACTTTTTTACAAGTTAACAAGTTAATGGAAGTCACACCTCTTTAAATAGGAGAACATATCAGTAGTGGCAGTAGCGAGGTTAATATTGGGTGTCTCATAAGCTGGTTCGCTTTTCGTTACTGTGGAGTCACAAAGAACGCTGGGGAACACACATCCCCTGAGCACAGCTACGACAGGGTGTTTACCGGCCTGTCTGCCTACACACCTCACACACAAGGTCCAGCACAACGTAACTAAGGCGAATTGGTTTTCTAAGCCAATTATTTATTTCCTGCAGTATACACCAGTACTGTCGACAATATATCACAATTTATCTAGAAGCTTGTAAATGCCAGTCTCCCAAAATGTGGCGGTTTTCAGGTTAATGATCTCTTCGACGTTGAATGTGCAGTCCTCCAAAGAGGTGAAACGTTTGTCATTCAGGGAATTCTGCAGGGAGCGGAATAGATGAAAGACGGAAGGAGCAGTGTCTGGTGAATACGGTTTTTGGGGTTACACGTCCCACTCAAAAGAATGCAGCTTTTGACTGGTCGACGTAAAGGTATATGGTTTGGCGTTGTCGTGGTGAAAGACGGCATCGTGCCCCAAATCCGGCCATTTCTCATCAATGGCTGCCTTAACACGATCCAACTTTGAATAATATTTCTCAGAAGTGAAAGTCTCATTGGGATAAAGTTGTTAATGCTGGACGTTTTTGCTACCTCGTCAGATGCGTAACAGAACCTTTCTCAGATGCAGCCCTTGTTTAGGGAATGATACTGTTGGCCGCCTAGTCTTACGCAACGATTTACTCTTCCGAACGTGTTATACACAATCCACCTCTCATCTCCAATTACCAGTTGCTCCATATAAGGAGCATTATGTCTCAATACTGAGTCACAGACGGGCCAACGCTGTATCAAATTCGCTTCACTCACTTCATGAGGAATCCATACATCGCGAATATTTAGGTAACCCAGCATCTTCAAGTTCTTTATTACAGTATGACGAGTGACATTGGGCTCCAATGCCAACACCCGCGCCGTCATTCGTGGATTGTTGACGTCCATAGCCGTTGACCGTCCAGATAGATGCTTGCCTGTTAGGGCTTGAAATCGACTAAACCACTTCTCAAATACTCGAGCCATTGCGGCATCCGTATCCAGCATAAATGTTCTGCCGGCATTATGAGGCGGTTTCCCCCTTACGATAGTGAAACAGCATAAGATCTCACAATGTTGTCTCTAGCTTTCCGTAGCTTGTAAACCAACCTCACCCTCTTCCATCCAAAGACAGGTACAGACACACACTGACATATCCAATGTCGCGTCAGGTTGTCGACCTCTATGTTATAGGGGCTGTTAAGCAACTGTATTACCCTGGGGTGACACAGCGTGTGTAGGGTTTGCGGGCTCTATAGATGGAACGCGCGCGCAATACGAACGAACTTGAGAGTGAACCGGCAAGTTTCGAATCACGTTGATTACTGAAGTCACGTACAGAGAACGTGTCACAGATTTTGAAAATAGGCACGATTCGCTGTATATCCAACTATATTGTTAACATATCACGTGTTTAAATCATCTTCGGACTTACTTCTTCGGGACAATCGTTTCAGACACTTAAAGACCAATGTGATGCTTTCAGTAAGACCAAAGGAGTGTAAATCTTGGGAAAGCTGGAACTTGAAGGCTACGTAAGATTCAATACACGAAAAATATCCTAATGATTAGCATAACATATTTTCATATGGCTTAAATATGAGAATACAGTTTTATATCTGCAATAAGAACATCTAACATAGTAACATGTAATCAAAAAGGCTTTTCATGGAGAATCTCCCTCCACACACTTCGCACGCATATCAACAGAGCGTAAAAAATAGCATCTGCAGAAGTGTTACGAACTGGTTGTAAAGCAGTTAGGATATCGACCAAGACAGGAAACCAGAGGTGCCTATCATACTTCCAAAATGATTTGATCTTTCCTGCTAACCTCTGTCTAGTCAATGCCCTTCTAAAAAGCGGTGTGTGAAATAGCATGACAGATGCACAGTAATAAGGGGTCTAAGGCCTCAATGAAGCTAGAGTCATTGCTCAAATTTCCCTAAACACTTAGGTGGCGCGATCGCTAGCTATATCACTCGAGCACCAGACGATTGCACTTGACTGGTGTCTGCAGTGCTTCCCAACCACGAAGCCTGCCAGGTTACAGTCACGACGTTCATATCTCCGAGGTATACAGTTATTACTGTATGACACGATAAAGACAAATTTGGCTAGAAAAACCACATTTTTTTCGCTCAACTCACCAGCAAAATATTCTGTGCCGCCACTACACTTGCAGCTGCACAATAATGGACGCATACTCAGTGGTGTCTCTATCAAAATTCCAGATCTCAAAAGAGTACGTCGTACCGCCGACGCAGGTAGGCCCACATTTCTCGTACTGCTCTATGAGCTTCCGTATTGTGCAAATAACGTCGAATCCAGTTATTAGGGTTCCTGTCCGTTCCTTTCACTTGTGGAACAAGAAAAGAATGACGGTTCAACTGCATCTATGGGTACTGTAATTAAGCTTATCTTGCATTTACTATCCATACGACAGCGACACGTAGGCGGTTTTACTTAATTTCTACATTCACCATTTAAATCTGGTTCTTGAAAGCGGAAAGTAGAGTTTGTTGGAACAATATTCGTCTGCCTTAGAATGTCTAACAGTTCAGTTTCTTCAGCAGGTGGGTTGCACGAGTGGTTTGTAAGAGCTATCTCCCCTGTAGAATGATTGCATTACTCTAGGCTCTACCGATGAATGGCAGTCCGCCACCTGATTTAGCAACGACTGCGCCTACGTGATCTTCGCATTTCTTACTCCACAAATTGCAACACGCAGGTATCAGTATGAGTTGATCGACTCCAGTTGTGCCTCGATGAAACTGTCATTTTTTCGATTTGCGAATGCCACAGTTCTAAGCTTTGGAACATTTAACACATTCACGCCAGCGTGTGCCACGCCCTGGTCTACCACTTATGCTTCTGGCAATACAACAACGTTTGATGTATTACGTACAAGCCAGGCGCTACGAATAGTTCTGAACACATTTGTTTTTTATACAGGTTTCTACTGCACTCCATCCTCAGGCCACAACTGGCCCATCGGGACCATCCGATCGCCGTGTCATCTTCAGCTGAGGATGCAGGCAGAAGGGGTCTGTGGTCAGCACACTGCTCTCTCGGTCGTTATGATGATTTTCTTTAAACGGGGCCGCAACAGTTCGGTCGAATAGCTCCTCAATTGGCATCACGGGGCTGAGTGTACCCCGAAAAATAGCAACAGCGCAGGGCGGCCCGGATGGTCACCCATCCGAGTGCTGGCCAGGCTCGACAGCGCTTAACTTCGGTGATCTCACGGGAACCGGTGTATCCATCTTTCTACCGCAATATTTATTTATTTACTCGTAATGACACAAGTTATGCGTCGAGTGCCTTTCTGCGTTCTGCCAGAATGAAGCGCACCTGAAAAATATAATTCTTGTTATGTTGTTATGGTCTTCAGTCCACAGGCTGGGCTGATGCAGCTTTCCATTCTGCTCTATCCTGTACGAGCTTCTTCATCTCTGAATAACTACTGCAACCTACATCGTTCTGAATCCAATTAGTGTGTTCATCCCTTGGTCTCCCTCTAGAATTTTTACCTCCATGCATCCCTCCAATACTAAACTGGTGATCCCTTGATGGCTCAGAACATGTCCTACCAGCCGATCCCTTCTTCTAGTCAAGTTGTGCTATATATTCCTCTTCTCTCCAATTCTATTCAGTACCTCCTTATTACTTACGTGATCTACCCATCTAATTTTCAACATTTTTCTGTAGCACCACATTTCGAAAGCTTCTATACTCTTCTTGTCTAAACTATTTATCGTCCATCTCTCACTTCCATAGATGGCTACACTCCATGCAAATACTTTCAGAAAAGACTTCCTGACACTTAAATCTATACTCGATGTCAGCAAATTTCTCTTCTTCAGAAATGTTTTCCTTGCTATTGCCAGTTTCCTCTTTGTATCTTCTCTACATCGACCATCATCAGTTATTTTGCTCCGCAAATACCAAACCTGATCTGCTACTTTAAGTGTCTCATTTCCTAAATTCCCGTATCATCACCTCATTTAATTCAACTACATTCCATTATCCTTATTTTGTTTTTGTTGATGTTCATCTTATATGCTCCTTTCAAGACACTGTCCATTCCGTTCCACTGCTCTCCAGGTCCTTTGCCGTCTCTGACAGAATTACAGTGTCATCGGCAAACCTCAAGAATTATATTTCTTCTCCATGGACTTTAATTCCTAGTCCGAATTTTTCTTTTGTTTCCTTCACTGCTTGCTCAGTATACAGACAACCCTGTCTCACTCGATTCCAAACCACTGCTTCCCTTTCGTGTCCCTCAATTCTTATAACGGCTATCTGGTTTCTGTACAAATTGTAAATAGTCACGCGGAGTGGCCACGCGGTTTGAGGCGTCACGTCACGGACTGCTTGGCCCCTCCCGCCGGAAGTTCGAGTCCTCCCTCGGGCATGTATGTGTGTGTGCTGTACTTAGCATAAGTTAGCTTCAGTAGAGTGTAAGTCTAGGGACCGATGACCTAAGCAGTTTGGTCCCTTAGTAATAAACACACTAATTTAAATTTTAAATAGCATTTCGCTCCCTGTATTTGAATCCCGTCACTTCAGAATTTGATAGAGAGTAGTCCAGTCAACATTGTCAAAAGCTCTGTCTACGTCTACAAACGCTAGAAACGCTATCTTCTATGGTAAGTCGTAGGGTCAGTATTGCCTCGCGTGTTCCAACTTTTCTACGGAATCCAAACTGATCTGCCCCGAGGTCGACTTCTATCAGTTTTTCTATTCGTCTGTACTGAATTCGTGTCAGTATTTTGCAGCTGTGACTAATTAAACTGATTATTCGAAAATTTTCACATCTCTCAACACCTGCTTCCTTTGGGATTGGAATTATTATATTCTTCTTTAAGTCTGTGGGTATTTCGCCTGTCTGATACTTCTTGCTCACCAGATGGCAGAGTTTTGTCAGGACTGGCTCTCCCAAGGCTATCAGTACTTCTAATGGGATGTTCTCTACTCGCGGGGCCTTGTATCGACTCAGGTATTTCATTGCTCTGTCAAATTCTTCATGCAGTATCATATCTCTCATTTCATTTTCATCTACATGCTCTTCCATTTCCATAATATTACCCTCAATACATCGCCCTTGTGTAGACCCTTTATATATTCCATCCACCTTTCTGCTTTCTCCGGCCGTAGTGGCCGAGCGGTTCTAGACGCTTCAGTGTGGAACCGCGGGACGGTCGCAGGTTCTAATCCTGCCTCGGGCATGGATGCATGTGATGTCCTTAGTGTAGTTAGGTTTAAATAGTTCTAAGTTCTAGGGAACTGATAACATGAGAAGTTAAGTCCCATAGTGCTCAGAGCCATTTTTTTCTGCTTTCCCTTCTTCGCCTAGAACTGGATTTCCTCATGGGCTCTTGATATTCATATAGGTACTCCTCTTTTCACCAACGGTCTCTTTCATTTTCCTGTAGGCAGTATCTATCTTACCCCTAGTGATACATGCCTCTACATACTTACATTTGTCCCCTAGTCGTCCCTGCTTAGCCAGTTTGCACTTCCTGTCGATCTCGTTTTTGAGACGTTTGTATTCATTTTCGCCTGCTTCATTTACTGCATTTCTGTATTTTCTCCTTTCATCAATTAAATTCAATATCTCTTCTGTTACCCAAGGATTTCTACTAGCCCTCCTCCATTTACCTGCATGATCCGCTGCTGCCTTCACTGTTTGATCTGTCAGAGCTACCCATGCTTCTACTGTATTTCTTTCCTCCGTTCTTGTCAATCGCCCCTAACGCTCTCTGGAGGAGGAGGAGGAGGATATTGGTGTTTAGCGTCCCGTCGACAATGAGGTCATTAGAGACGGAGCACAAGCTCGGATTACGGAAGGATGGGGAAGGAAGTCGGCCGTGCCCTTTCAAAGGAACCATCCCGGCATTTGCCTGGAGTGATCTAGGGATATCACGGAAAACCTAAATCAGGATGGCCGGACGCGGGATTGAACCGTCGTCCTCCCGAATGCGAGTCCAGTGTGCTAACCACTGCGCCACCTCGCTCGGTAACGCTCTCTCTGAAATTCTCTACAACCTCTGATTCTTTATCCACGTCACATCTACTTAATATGCAGTTTCTTCAGTTTTAATCTACAGGTCATAACCAATAAATTGTGGTCAGAGTCCACATCTGCCCCTGGATATGTCCTGCAGTTTAAAGCCTGGTTCCTAAGTCTCTGTCTAACCATTATATAATCCGCCTGAAACTTCCAGTTTCTCCAGGTCTCTTCTACGTATACAAACTTTTTTCATGGTGCTTAAACCAAGTGTTACGTATTGTCACAGAGTAACTTTAGTAGCACTGCGGTGTAGTGGTTAGGATACTAAACTATTGCCTGGACGTTCGTGAGTTCAAAACTAACATGAACCGTACGATTTTAATTTCTATATTCGATTCGAGTACATTCTAGAAGTATCCACAAATGTCAAGAATCATTGTACTGGAGAGATCTGTAGCTATGTGTTCTGGCCGGAGGCAGTTCTTGTATGTGCAAGTGCTGAATAAATCTTCGTTAAGTGTAGTTAGTGTTCGTCATTCATTTAATTACACATTCTTCTACGTGAAAATATGATTGAGTTATGCTCTGTGCAAAATTCTACCAGGTGGCTTCCTCTTTCATTCCTTGCGCTCCTTCCATTTTCAATTATTACTTTTCGTTCTCATCCTTTTCCTACTATCAAATTCCAGTCCTCCATGAATATTAAATTTTCACCTCCCTTAACTATCTGAATAAGTTCCTTTATCGCATAATAGATTTCTTCAATCTGTTCATCATCTGTGGAGCTAGTTGCCATATAAACTTATACTACTGTGGTAAGCGTGAGCTTCGTACCTATATTGGCTACAATAATGCGTACACTATGCTCTTCCTAGAAGCTTATCAGCACTCTATTATTAAACCTACCCCTGAGCTACCCATATTGAATTTTGTATTTATAAGCCTGTATTCACCTGACCCAAAGTCTTGTTCCTCCTGCCACCAAACTTCACTAATTGTGTGTGTGTGTGTGTGTGTGTGTGTGAAATCTTATGGGACTTAACTGCTAAGGTCATCAGTCCCTAAGCTTACTCACTACTTACCCTAAATTATCCTAAGGACAAACACACACATCCATGCCCGAGGGAGGACTCGAACCTCCGCCGGGATGAGCGGCACAATCCATGACTGCAGCGTCCAAGACCGCTCGGCTAATCCCGAGCGGCATTTCACTAATTCCCACTATATCTAACTTTAACCTATCCAATTCCCTTTTTAAATTTTCTAACCTACCTGCCCGATTAAGGGATATAACATTCCACTCTCCGATCCGTAGAACACCAGTTTTGTTTCTCCTGATAACGACGTCCTCCTGAGTAGTCCCCGCCCGGAGATCCAAATGGGGGGCTATTTTACCTCCAGAATATTTTACCCAAGAAGATGCCATCATCATTTAACCACACACTAAAGCTGCATGCCATCGGAAAAAATTACGGCTGTAGTTTCCCCTTGCTTTCAGCCGTTTGTAGTACTAGCACAGAAAAGCCTTTTTGGTTAATGTTACGAGGCCAGATCATTCAATCAACCAGACTTTAGTCCCTGCCACTACTGAAGAGGCTGCTGCTCTTCTTCAGGAACGACACGTTTGTCTGACCTCTCAACAGATACCCCTTCGCTGTGGTTGCACCTGCGGTACGGCTACTTGTGTCGCTGAGGCACGCAAGCCTCCCCGCCAACAGCAAGGTCCATGGTTCGTGTGGTAACCCGTGAAGATATAATAGGTATAGTATTGTTCCTAACCTCTATGTTAGTCTATGTCTACGTATAGCACATACGCTTACGTCGGAGCTGATATGACGTTGTCAATATTGCATTTAGGAGCTTATAAGACAGGAGCCTTTCTGTATGATCAGGTTATTTATTCGCACTTTTATTTAAGTGAGCCTGGTGAAATTATTTTTGTGAACATCTTTGAATTTCCTAATCCGGCAATGTTACGTGTTTACATTGGAATTGCTGGTTCGGGGAGAGTCAGTGATTACGCTTAATTGTTCAGACATAGTGTACTGTGGGTTTTACGTAAATCATTGATGTTCTATTATTTTGTCTTTATTTTGATGACCTACCCTTTTAACTGTTTAGCGTCAATGTGTAGAATTTTTAGGGCATTTTCAATATTTTCTGTCTCAAGTTTCTAGCTGTTTAAATGCAAGTAAAATGTGGATTGCCTGCTTTCGCAGTTTCGCGCATAGCCTATAATTCTAATTCCGAATTTCGTACCTGTTTGTCCGATATAAGATTAATTACAATCGTAGCAAGACGGATCTCTAGATAATAATGTGATACACAATAAAACAAAAACACTACAATACATGGCACAACGAAATGACGTCAATCTTAAAACAGTGCTCCAATTATATGAATGTCAAACTAAACCAATAACAGGCAGCACAGGTAAAGATATAACATAAAAACGATAAGAAAAAATCACAAATAAACCTACCTAATTCACGGCATCATACATAGGCCAAATATCAGTCAAGATGACAAACTTGTTCAAGAAAATAATAATAAATCGTACGAATAGCAACTTGAAGGGCAATAAACGATCAACAATTAATCATATCTCCACTTTTCCAAATCCACACGTGTGCAAACTGTCTTGTGACGATTTTAATACATTTCATACCGGACAAACAGTTAAAAAATTTGGAATTAGATTTAAAGAACATACAAAAAATTGCGAAAGCAACCTATCCACGTTTTACGTGTATTTATAAAGGCAAAAGTATGAGGCAAAAGTACTTAAGTGCCTTCAAATTTTACACAACGCACCTAAGGGACATACAACGAAAATTTTGGAGAAATTGGAAATTTACACTCATACAGAAAAATAGCCAGAACACTTCCTTACCGAGCAAGGGCACTTTAAACATAAAAATACATCGAAAAGTTTATTTTCGTTATAAAACGAAAAAGAAAATTATCACGATATACACAAAAAATTTGGCCCTTTATTTTCAAGGTGAAACCAAAAAACACTCTGTCTGAAAAATTAAACGTAATCACTGACTTTCCGGGAAATAGTAATCTCATTGTAAACGTATAGCTTCGTTGGAGCCGGACGTTTCAAAAAAGCTGTCAAAATGTTACCAGGATCACGCAAATAAGAGTACGTCGCAATAAAGTGATAACAAAAATAAAATCGACATTTACGCTCCAAGATCCATAAAATCCAAAGAAATAGTATCGACAGCACTGAAGAGATTTAAAACAAATAAATTAATAGTAGAGAGAACTGACACTCCCGTTATACACAAAAAAAGTAAGAACGCAGTTGCAGAAGCAACGGGGAAAGCATGTCAAATTTAAAAGAACGCAAAATCCCCAAGATTTGCTGAAATTCAACGATAGCTCGGAATTTAGCGCGAGCTCCAGTACGAGATACCTTTAAAGTTTCCTCAACGAAACTTTGTATAGAAACCTGGCAGAAAATCCAGAGATTCTGGTAGTATGTAAAGTGCATCAGGGGCAAGACACACTCAATACCTTCACTGTGCGATTTCAAAAATAATGTAATACCTGTAGAAGTCAGTTTCACCAAAGTGGAGTTACTGAATACAGATTCTGAAATTCTTTTGCTAAGGAAGGCGAAGTAAATGACCTAGAAATCGAATCAAGAACTGCTACCTAAGATGAATAGCTTGGTAGTAGATACCCTCGGTGTAGCAAAGCAGCTCAAATTACTTAATAAAGCCAAGTTCTCCGATAGAGATTGTGTACGAATTAGATTGCTTTCAAAGTAATCTGACATACGCCGAGGTGACTATAGTTACGAGATAGCGATATACGTATGGAGATGGCGTTAGTATCGCTTTCACATGGTATAAAAGGACACTGCTTTGCCGCAGTTATCACTTGTACTCAGGAGATTGTAACCTCCCCCTCACTTATCGACCGTAATGACAGTGGAAAAATTAAACCGCGTGTACCTAATGGAAATTTGGGAAAAGCAATCGTCACCGAAGTTAATCTGTCGGTAAAGAGGGAGGAAAGGGTTACATCTTAATGAAAGGAAAAATGCAAATGAAACTGGTGGAAATTAATTTTGAAAAGGGGTAAAGTTAATGAAGAAAGTAAATGTGCGGCCGTTACGTTAACAATTAACTAGCGGTAATTAGATATTTGAGATTTGGGGGAAATTACGGTCGCCAGTCCTAAGGACAATTACTATAGTAACTGAAAAAGAAAGGTAATTACACATATAATTAGCACTAGAAGCGTGGCAACTGAAGGTTGACACGTGTAGTGTGAAAACTGAAAGTTTGTCGGAAGTAATAAATTTCGCTACACTCTGACTTAATTTAGCAAAAGAATTAATAAAACTGGAAAATCGAAAGTTAATTTAGTGACTGAAGTTAATAGTGAGCTTTCTTTCTGAAGCACATCGACATTCAGTAAAATAAGGTTAGTCTTGGACTACCTCAACAATCATTTCAAAAGCTACTTGAATCTACGCAATTTAGAAATAAGAGAATTAACTTTGAACTTGAATTAAATGATTCTGAACAATTAACAATAGTAAAATTTAGTACGTACCAAGCTGAGCTGCAGTCACAGGTAACTAAAATACGGTAACAAAACTCGCACTCTTAATTTGTGCTTGTGCAATCTAAATATTGTAGCCAGCTGAGCTTTGAAATTAAAGCAGTGAAATCGAATGATGCTGGCGTTTGAATTTCAACGACCCTCGGGCTCATTTCGGAAAAGGAAGGGACCCTGCTTGGCAATGCAATTGGGACAATGAGCAACAAAGGTTCATGCTAAGTTGCTGTAATTTTGCGAGGCAAATGGAACAATTTGAAAAGCTTAGGTCTGCCATACAGTTCTGAAACTTCACGTGCTTTTAGTCTTCCTTGTTGGTTGACTGAAGGTTTGAAGCCGTCGATCGAGGAGGTGGCGACAGTCACTCATTGTCGGCCGTCGCTGTTGCAGAAGCTGGATGTTGGCGCGCCTTCTTCTCGACACGGTCACCAGGCGAAACGGGCTCTTGATGTGCGCCAGCTAATGCTTCCCGTCCGCGACACCATGTCAGAAACTATCATCGCGAGTCGAGCGCAATTACATGCTGCCAAACCCCGAAAGCGCGGCAACTCTCGGGAGCGTCACACAACACACCTGCTCCACTCGCTACCCCAGCCAGACTCCTACTGCCCGCGCCCCACGCGGCAGAGTTAACACTACCAAAGATCCTACACACTTTGAGTCTTCACACGACCTATCGATGTAATCGTTCGATAGCAGTTTTCCCTAGGCAAGACCCAGCGTAAAAATACAAATAATATTTACGAAACAAACCAATTATACAGCGACATAAGTGCATAAATATATATATATATCCAAACAGTAAAGCAATTACAATATATAAAGAGACAGAAATGTCATATCTTGAGGTAACAAAACAAGGAAAAAAATAATAGTACAATAGATGGAAATAGGAGGATATGCATTTCCGGCGTTACAAGATTCATGTGAAAACATTTCCGACTTGAGTGTGGATGCACGACTTTGAACGCGGAATGGTGGCTAGAGGTAGTGGCATGGGACATTGCATTTCGAAAATCGTTACGGATTTCGATATTCCGAGATCCACAGTGTCAGGAGTGTGCCGAGAGTACGAAATCTGAGATACTACCTCTTACCATGGACAGCACAGTGGCCGACAGCTTCGAATTAACGACAGGCAGCAGCAGCGTTTGTGTACAGTTGTCAGAGGTAACAGATAAGCAACGCTAGATGAAATAACTGCTGAAATCAATGTGGGACGTACGACGAATATATCCGTTAGAACAGTACAGCGAAATTTGGCGTTAATGGCCTATGGCAGCTGTCGACATCGCTTGCAGCTCCGCTATTGGACACGTGACCATAACTGTTGGACCCTAGACAAATGGAAAGCCGTGACCTGGTCAGATGTGTCCCGATTTTAGTTGGTAACATCCGATGGTAGAGTTTGAGTGTGGCGCAGACCCACGAAACCATGGACCCAATTTGTCAAAAAGGCACTGTGCAAGCTGGTAGTGGCTCCATAATGGTTTGGGCTTCGTTTAAATGTAATGGAGTTGGCCCTCTAGTCCAAGTGAACCGATCATTGACAGAAAATGGCTATGTTCGACTACTTGGAGATTATTTGCAGCCATTCCTGGTCTTCATGTTCCCAGACACAGGACCGCAGTTGTTCGCGTTTGCTTTGAAGAACATTCTAGAGATTCGAGCGAATCGTATGGTCACCCACAAGAAACCGATCGAACATCTCTTGGATATAATAGAGAGGTCAGTTCATGCACAACATCCTGCACTGGCAACCCTTCACAATTATGGGCGTTTATATAGCATTATGGTTCAGTATTTCTGCGGGGTACTTCCAACGACTTCTTGGGTCGATGTCGAGCTGCTGCACTACGTCGGACGAAAAGAGGACCGATACGATACTAGGAGGTACCCCACGAGTTTTGTCACCTGACTGTAGTAACTCCGTACTTCTTAATCATATACAGCCACTCGCTCAGCGAAAGATCGGTACCTGAAGACTGGAAAGTAGCACATGTCACAACAATACGCAAGAAAGAAAGAAAACTCATGTTCAGAAAAAAACAGAGCACCTTCGACGGCTAGAGATAGGACGCTCATATTCACGGGACATGTAAATTCACAGGATATGTACATTGCAATGTTCTGCAGAAATGATTAGCATTTCAGTCGCCACGGTTTAGTATGAACCCTGTCGCCTAGTAGGCACAATACCCACCGTGGGCCCTACGTGACGCCATCGACACATATAAGGCGTCCACGTGTAACCTCCCCCTCACTTACCGACCTTAATGACAGTGAAAAATTAAACCGCGTGTACCTAATGGGAGTTTTGGAAAAGCAATCGTCACCGAAGTTAATCTATCGGTAAAGAGGGAGGAAAGGGTTACATCTAAATGAAAGGAAAAATGCAAATGAAACTGGTGGAAATTAATTTTGAAAAGGGGTAAAGTTAATAAAGAAAGTAAATGTGCGGCCGTTACGTTAACAATTGACTAGCGGTAATTAGATATTTGAGATTTGGGGGAAATCACGGTCGCCAGTCCTAAGGACAATTACTATAGTAACTGAAAAAGAAAGGTTATTACACATATAACTAGCACTAGAAGCGTGGCAACTGAAGGTTGACACGTGTAGTGTGAAAACTGAAAGTTTGTCAGAAGTAATAAATTTCGCTACACCCTGACTTAATTTAGCAAAAGAATTAATAACCGGAAAATCGAAAGTTAATTTAGTGACTGAAGTTAATAGTGAGCTTTCTTTCTGAAGCACATCGAAATTCAGTAAAATACGGTTAGTCTTGGACTACCTCAACAATCATTTCAAAAACTACTTGAATCTACGCAATTTAGAAAGAAGAGATTTAACTTTGAACTTGAATTAAATGATTCAGAACAATTAACAATAGTAAAATTTAGTACGTACCAAGCTGAGCTGCAGTCACAGGTAAGCTAAAATACGGTAACAAAGCTCGCACTCTTAATTCGTGCTTGCGTAATCTGAATATTGTAGCCAGCTACTGAACTTTGAAATTAAAGCAGTGAAATCTAATTATATTATTTTAATGCTGGCGTTTGAATTTCAACGACACTCGGGTTCATTTCGGAAAAGGAAGGGACCCTGCTTGGCAATGCAATTGGGACAATGAGCAACAAAGGTTCATGCTAAGTTGCTGTAATTTTGCGAGGCAAATGGAACAATTTGAAAAGCTGAGGTCTGCCATACAGTTCTGAAACTTTACGTGCTTTTAGTCTTCCTTGTTGGTTGATTGAAGGTTTGAAGCCGTCGATCGAGGAGGCGGCGACAGTCACTCATTGTCGGCCGTCGCTGTTGCAGAAGCTGGATGTTGGCGCGCCTTCTTCTCGACACGGTCACCAGGCGAAACGGGCTCTTGATGTGCGCCAGCTAATGTTTCCCGGCCGCGACACCATGTCAGAAACTATCATCGCAAGTCGAGCGCAATTACATGCTGCCAAACACCGAAAGCGCGGCAACTCTCGGGAGCGTCACACAACACACCTGCTCCACTCGCTACTCCCGCCACACTCCTTCTGCTCCGCCCGCGCTCCACGCGGCAGAGTTAACACTACCAAAGATCCTACACACTTTGATTCTTCACACGACCCATCGATGTAATCGTTCGATAGCAGTTTTCCCTAGGCAAGACCCAGCGTAAAAATACAAATAATATTTACGAAACAAACCAATTATACATCGACATAAGTGCATAAATATATATATATCCAAACAGTAAAGCAATTACAATATACAAAGAGACAGAAATGTCATATCTTGAGGTAACAAAACAAGGAAAAAAATAATAGTACAATAGATGGAAATAGGAGGATATGCATTTCCGGCGTTACACGTGCCCCACATTGTCTGAGGATGTTCGTGTAACGTAAACAGACTCAGAAAATGTCCCAAAAAAAAAAAACAGCGGAAATGCATATGCTCAAAACATCAACAAAATTTAGCATTCGTCTAATTAAGCATAAATAAATTTTTTTTTAGACCATAATAATTGAGTGGAGACACTCCTAATCTTATTCCACTCTGTCATCTTGAACAAAATAAAACAGGTTGACAACATATTAAAATTCATAGAAAACATAGAAAATGGTTTAGCTATTCTAAAATTGTCAAAATTCCCAACAGTATCAAGAAATGGAATACTATCTACAAAATTAATCAGAGTACATGGTCATAAAAACAGGTAGATGAAAATACGCAAATTAATAATTAATTACATAGAATACACATTTTTACATAACCCTTTCATAATTAATATTCTCGTCATGGGAGTCCATTAAACGCTAAACAAGAAAATAACACACATCAGATCGAAAAAAACATAAATATTGACAGCAGAATTCTTTCAGCTGTCCAGGAAGAAAAACAATTCCGCCTTCCGTACTCGCAAGTACAAAGAATGCCGACAGCGGCCCAAGAGCCAACAGCGGCACAAGAGCCGACAGCGGCTCGCCTCGCCAGTATTGTTGCGCCCGCGTGTGCGGCACGCTTGATCTCACTCGCCCTTATGACGGCGTTTCCAGAACGTCAGTTTCACTGAATTCTTTCGGAAAAACTCACTCCCGAGTAATCTCAAGGAGTCCCTTAATACTATCACAGTGGATAACTCAACACTGTCCATCATCACACGCATGTACTAGCCTGAAACTTAAAACAGCGTCTAAGTACATCGGCAATGACTAGTAAGTCGCATATGTATGGAATCTTACAGCTAGTTACAAAATCATATTTACATTGCTTAATCTACTGTGACTCAGCTGAAAACTTAAACTAGCAGCTTGGATTTTTAAATTGATTAATATTCAGTAACTCTTAAATCATTTAATCAACATAAATTACTTATTAATTACAACTTCTTTAATGACCTCTAGGTCAGGCAAAAGCATCGCCACGTGGCACATCCTTGAATCTTACACTCTATATCTACATACTGTGCAAATTACCCTATCTGTGGTACTAATCAATCCTTGGTTGGTACAATTTCAAGTCTACAATATTCCGTAAGCATTTGTGTGAGGTATACCAATGACTTTATATGGTCCATTATAAACAAACTTAAATTTAGAGATTTCATGGTCTATCTCGCTCGATTTCTCATGAGCTTTTACAAGTACTAAGTCTCCGATTGCAAACTTAGCAAAACGCGTTTTAGCGTCATGACGACGTATGCGAGCATCGGCTTTTAGCTTCATTACCTCTCGCAAACGATCTTTTTTCACACCAATACTAATGTCAATCCGTGGAGGGAATTTGATTATCTCTTCCACTAAACTTTTACTTCTGTCATCCAACAGAATTTCCTCTGGAGAAAATCCCGTAGATTCATGTCTCAAAGTGTCCACAATTCTCTCAAATTCTGCTACATATCTGCCCCATGGCCTATGGTTGTGATGGCAATAGGTACGGCAAATTCAACCTCGTCTTTGTTCGTGTGTTACGTTTGACACACCGTCTACAATACTTTCCAATCCACTTTCTACACTATTGTCAATTCCGAGATTCCTCACATTACAGTAGTTCAAATTCATACCTACGTCAATAGCATCCGGCCAGTTAACAATGTGTATAGGCTGGTATTGCCTATGCACACCGTCTCCTGCCTCGTCAAAACTAACTACTATTGTTTTATCTTGTGACGTACATGTCAAAGTTTTGCTTTCGCAGTTAATCACTGCACGGTACTTTAATAGCGAATCTAACCCAATAATTACTTCCGTAGTTAAGTCTGGCACGACGACAAACTCTTGTTCAGATCGTGCCCCACATATCTCGAAGTGGACAAAAATCTGTTTTGTGACCGGTTTACTGGCCTTCCCAGTAGCACCGATAATTTTCACTCCTCTTACTGGCATAACTACGATGCCAGGTCTGTCTTTCAGTAACTCAAATATTTTCCCAGATACAGCACTCAATTCTGCACCGGTGTCAATCAACACGTTTAGTTGTAGGTCGTGCATATTAACAGAAACTACTATCTGTCTACACTTGTCCTCGACTGTTTCTTTATTTTCCCACAGTAAATCCTCGTCTCTATCCAGGTCATTCCAGAAAAAACCATCCGGCTTTGATCCTAAATCCGGCTTATCTGGCGGCTTTTTCAGCCTCTGTTCAAATACAGTTTTAATTTCAACACGTTTGTCCTGAGGCTTAGTCTCTAGCTTCGCCTCCAATACCGAAACCTTTTCCTGTAACTCGTCAACTAGTGAGTGTTGCTTTGCTATCAATTCACTAATTGTCACCTTCGTTGATTCCTCTTTGGTCAGATCGATCTCATCTGCCAATCTACCTGGAGGAATGTACCCAGTCGCATCTGAAATTACTTCCTCTGGATCTGCGCAACCCACACTGCTACCGTCTGACTGCACAACGTCAGCTCTAACCTCATACACGCTGAAATCTATGTGCTTTTCTACCAATTGTGTCCGGCTATCACTAAAATTTTCGCAATCTTTCTCCTTAATACTTTCGCAATGTTTAAACTGGAGGTTTGCGTCGGATGGGTCGGCTACTTCTACCACTATAACTTTCGGTAAAGTCTGCCGGTTAGGGCCAGAACTTTCCGTTACTACTTCAACATCTAACTCCTGCGGGACGAAACACGACGAATCTTGCTCGTGCTCCCCATTAACATTAACTATTTCTGGTAAAGTCTGCCGGTTAGTGCCAGAACTTTCCATCACTTCACAAATACTATCTTCCTGTGGGTCGAGACGCGGCAAATCCTGCCCGCGCTCCCTATAAACACTCCTCCCGTACAGGCCCCTATAATCTCTTAGTTCGTCGTATAAGCGACCGAACTGCCTTAACCACACCTCATCCCTCTCTGCATCCCCTCGCTCGATGACGGACGTTTTATCCGACATCTGATCTTCTCTCAACAATTGCGAATCATTCTTAAACTCAATCTCCAGTTCCGCTGTGGGTATTACAGCTGCCACTTTATAATCGATTTCCGGAACACTACTTAAATTGTTCTCACTGACAGTGAATGTATTTTCTGCTGCCATGTATACAGCTGATTTACTACTTGTGGGCGCACTCCTTTCTCCTAACACTGGCACACTCTCCCGCCGTTGATTATTCCATACGGAATTTTCATAACGACGACACCTGGGTTTTCTCCTGTTATTGGGCCGCCAAAATTTCTCCACGCCCGGTCGGCCCCTCACCGGCGCGGCTAATGGTTTCCCTGTCTCGTCCCAGCAGATACGCTCCCCGGATACTGCTGAGGCGGCTGGTCACACCCTCTGGCGTTATTACTATTCTGCGCAGCCCGTATCACGCTAGTATGATACTGGTTTCCGTCATTCCGGTTATTATTTGCATTGTACCGATTGTTATTACGGTCCGAACCATTATTGTCATTGCTGCGGTATGCATTATTCCCATGGTTATCGTTGTTATGGTTGGGGTGGTACCTGTTTTTGTTACCACGGCCTCTACCACTGTTGCGATTATTGCGCCAATTGTCCTCGTCCTCAACTCTTTCCAGGAAATCATTGATTGTCCTGTAATTGCTTCCTACGTAGCGTTTTGTATCATCTGGAAGCTTCTTGTAGAGTTCCCAGACTATTTCGGATTCCGTGCGGCGATCACGCAAATATTCCAACTTGCGGATCCAGCCCTCACAAAACTCCCTCATCGAACCGCGCGAATTCGCATCGAAAGGCCTCGATACGACAAATTCGCGCCAGACACTTTGCTGTTTTTGCTCTGACCAGTATTCAGCCAGAAACAAATTTTTAAACTCGTCAAAAGTCAGGTTCGTAATGTCGAGGTTTAAGCCCCAACGCTTGGCATCACCAACCAGCACATCAATAACCGCATTAATTTTTCTCTCATTAGTCCATGATCTGGGTAAAACTCTTTCACAATTTTTAATGAAATCCGTCGCGTGTATACCGCCTTTTTTCAAGGGGTCGAACCGCTCCTCTTTCGTCAACAATTCCGAACTATGTGCACAGATTGGCACATAGCTCTGTTTTTCGTCAAGTTTCTTTTCTAATTCCGACACTCTCGTAATTACTTGGCAAGTGGTTGTTGCAAGCGTTTCCACTTCCCTCTTTTTCTCTTCGCAGGTGTTAGCCTGCTCCCTCACTTTAGTGTCTACTTCGGACACTAAAGCCTTTAAAGTTTCCACCTTCTGTTGATCCTCTTTTTTCACTAATTGAATTTGTTCCGTCACCTTATTCTCGATGATCGGAGCAACTGCTTCTCCTACACTTTTCTCGATTCTGCTAATTTCGGAATCAAAACGAGTATTTATGCTCGCAATTTCCGCCTGAACGCCTATCATTTCCTGTTTAAGATTACCGATTTCGGTATTAATTACAACAATATCTTCTTTGATTTTATCAACTTTTGTATTAACAACTCCAACATTGTTGTTAACAACATTAAAAGCTTTGTTCTGATTGTCTAGCTTTCGTTCAATCTTTTCAGACTGAGCTTCTTGCTTGGCAGACAGAGCTATAATTTCTGCCGATTGACTCTTGATTTCATTAATCAAAACATTCAATGAATCAGTTAAATTCCCGGAGACTACCGGTTTTACTTCCGTAGCTGGTTCCTCTATACATGTTCCCCCGTATTCATCATCAAGGGGTACAGATTTGATTTTCGCTTCCGATTCCGCAACATTTTCTAAAGTTTGGAATTCCATTTCTGCTCTTTGTTGCGTTTCGGCGGTCGCGTCTTTCATGCTAGCCGCCTGCCCCTCAACAATGGGAACCGCCGTGCGCGTTTCCCACTGTTCGACCGATTGTTCCGTATCCAAGTCTACCAAATTTTGGTAATTGTTGCCTTCACTCATTTTAATAATTTTCAATATAAATGACAAATCTCAAATATAATTAGGATTACTCCCACTACTTATTCTCGCTGACGTAACGGCCTGTACGTAACCAGTACTTTGTTACGAGATTTGCACAATGCCAAATTCGTGTCCAGAACAACCTCAAATCCAAAGATTGTCCTGTCACCAGGTCGCCACGTGTAACCTCCCCCTCACTTATCGACCGTAATGAAGTGGAAAAATTAAACCGCGTGTACCTAATGGAAATTTGGGAAAAGCAATCGTCACCGAAGTTAATCTGTCGGTAAAGAGGGAGGAAAGGGTTACATCTTAATGAAAGGAAAAATGCAAATGAAACTGGTGGAAATTAATTTTGAAAAGGGGTAAAGTTAATAAAGAAAGTAAATGTGCGGCCGTTACGTTAACAATTGACTAGCGGTAATTAGATATTTGAGATTTGGGGGAAATCACGGTCGCCAGTCCTAAGGACAATTACTATAGTAACTGAAAAAGAAAGGTTATTACACATATAACTAGCACTAGAAGCGTGGCAACTGAAGGTTGACACGTGTAGTGTGAAAACTGAAAGTTTGTCAGAAGTAATAAATTTCGCTACACCCTGACTTAATTTAGCAAAAGAATTAATAACCGGAAAATCGAAAGTTAATTTAGTGACTGAAGTTAATAGTGAGCTTTCTTTCTGAAGCACATCGAAATTCAGTAAAATACGGTTAGTCTTGGACTACCTCAACAATCATTTCAAAAACTACTTGAATCTACGCAATTTAGAAAGAAGAGATTTAACTTTGAACTTGAATTAAATGATTCAGAACAATTAACAATAGTAAAATTTAGTACGTACCAAGCTGAGCTGCAGTCACAGGTAAGCTAAAATACGGTAACAAAGCTCGCACTCTTAATTCGTGCTTGCGTAATCTGAATATTGTAGCCAGCTACTGAACTTTGAAATTAAAGCAGTGAAATCTAATTATATTATTTTAATGCTGGCGTTTGAATTTCAACGACACTCGGGTTCATTTCGGAAAAGGAAGGGACCCTGCTTGGCAATGCAATTGGGACAATGAGCAACAAAGGTTCATGCTAAGTTGCTGTAATTTTGCGAGGCAAATGGAACAATTTGAAAAGCTGAGGTCTGCCATACAGTTCTGAAACTTTACGTGCTTTTAGTCTTCCTTGTTGGTTGATTGAAGGTTTGAAGCCGTCGATCGAGGAGGCGGCGACAGTCACTCATTGTCGGCCGTCGCTGTTGCAGAAGCTGGATGTTGGCGCGCCTTCTTCTCGACACGGTCACCAGGCGAAACGGGCTCCTGATGTGCGCCAGCTAATGTTTCCCGTCCGCGACACCATGTCAGAAACTATCATCGCAAGTCGAGCGCAATTACATGCTGCCAAACCCCGAAAGCGCGGCAACTCTCGGGAGCGTCACACAACACACCTGCTCCACTCGCTACTCCCGCCACACTCCTTCTGCTCCGCCCGCGCTCCACGCGGCAGAGTTAACACTACCAAAGATCCTACACACTTTGATTCTTCACACGACCCATCGATGTAATCGTTCGATAGCAGTTTTCCCTAGGCAAGACCCGGCGTAAAAATACAAATAATATTTACGAAACAAACCAATTATACATCGACATAAGTGCATAAATATATATATATCCAAACAGTAAAGCAATTACAATATACAAAGAGACAGAAATGTCATATCTTGAGGTAACAAAACAAGGAAAAAAATAATAGTACAATAGATGGAAATAGGAGGATATGCATTTCCGGCGTTACACACGCTGCATTCACTTGGCTCCTAAGTTCATCTGTGGCGATTGGCATTGGACCACAGTGCTGCACCCGTCGTTTCACATTTGCCACTGGTGCCACGTACGGTGATCTGGGGAGCCAGCGCAAAAGGCTGACACCCTGTGACACCTAGAAGATAGGTGTTCGTGCAGCTACATATGTTCGTGCATCGTCTCGCTGAAAGGTTGCATCTTTGGTGTTGTGCGAGAAGGATATAGCCACGGGTCGCGGGATGTCATTCACGTAGGTCACTCTGGTCATAGTATCATGAACACCAACATGCTGTGATTTGTAGTAGTCGTACCCAAAAGCACCGCAAACCACAAGGCCGTAGGTTCCTCTGTATGTCTTGTCCAAATGCAGCCACTGCGCTGTCCCCTCCCCCTCCCCCCCCCCCCCCCCCCCTCGTCCGCGACGTTCAAAAATGTGGCCATCATTTTCAAACACAACCTCGATTCGTCCGAAGACACTGTCTGATGCCATTCCAGTCCCCAAGTGCCTTCGTTCCATACACTATTGCCGCCTAGCTTGTTTCTGCACATTCGTCAAAGGTAGAGTGGACGACGCGCTCGTAACGCATGCCGTAAGGAACGGCGACGAATTGTTGCGCCTGATGATGGACGATGTGTTATGCTTATCCACTCTTGCGCCAGGGCCGAGGAGGACGTTGATCCATGTAGTAATGCCATTTGGATGAGGTGTCAGTATTCTCAAGGTATGGTCTCGGTGATGCGGCATGATTCGTCTCGTTGTGCCCTACGGCCTTTCGTTAACCATTAAGCACGCAGCAGTTGTACTGCCGAAACACTACATCCCACACGAGCAGCAAATTCCCGGGTGTATGCATCGCATTCTCTCATGCCAATAATGCGTCGTCTTTCAAACTCATTGCTTTGACGGTACTGTTCGCACATACGTCTGCAAGATATCCTGCTTGTTTGCTCAAGACAGACTGATCCATTACCTTCGGTTTATAGCGAGAATGAGAGTCGCAGTCGCATTTTACAGGTAGGCGGTGTTGCGTCGTGATATCAATGTTGACCATGAACCCACGAAATGACATAGTTCGAATGCTAATCATGTCTGCGGAATATACTAATGTACATGTCATGAGAATATGAATGTCATATCTTTGGTCGCTCTAGATGTTCTGTCTTTTTTTTCTGGACATGAGTGCATTAGAAATCAAATTATTTATAGCCGCGTATCGCTGTCTTCGTTTTGCAGTAGGATTTTGGAACATGTACCGTGATCGAACATCATTATTTACCTAGAGAAGAATAGTCTGTTGATACACAGTCTGTAGAGTTTCAGAAAATATCGCTTTTGTGAAACACAACTAGCTCTTTAGTCTCACGCAGTAATGAGTGCTGTCGACAGAGGATCACAAATTGATTACATAGTTGTAAATTTACAGAAGGCTTGCGACAATACTCCTCACAAGTGACTTCCAATCAAATTGCGTGCCTTCAGAGTAGCGTGTCCGTTGTGCGAAGGGATACATGATTTCCTGTCGGAAAGATCACAGTTCGAAGTAATTGACGGAAAGTCATCGAGTAAAACGGAAGGAATATCTGGCGTTCCAAACGATGTGTTACAGACCCTCCGCTTTTCCGAATCTGTATAAACGATTTAGGAGACAATATGAGTAGTTATCTTAAATTTCTGCAAACGTTGTTATCATTTACCGTCTAGTAAAGTCATTGAAAGATAAAAGCCAATTGCAAAATGCCTTAGACAAGCTATCTGCAGTGGCAGTTAACCCTAAATAACGAATGGTGTGGAGTCATCCATATGAGCACTAATGGAATCGTTAACTTTCTGTTCCATGATAAATCACAAAAACCTGAACGCTGTCAGTTCAGCTAAATACCTTGGAATTACGTTCACAAATAACCTAAATTGGAACGTCACATAGAATATGTTGTGTGGAAGGAAACCAAAGACAACGTTTTGTTGGCCGAACACTTAGAAGATGCAACGGGTCCACTGAAGAAACAGCTTACACTACTGTTGTTCGTTATCTGCTAGAGTACTGCTGTGCAGTATTGGATTATTACCGCGTTGGATTGACGGAGGACATCGACAAAGTTCAAAGGAGAGCAGTTTGTTTTGTATTACCGTGAAGTAGCTGATAGCGTGTCACGGATATGATACGCGACTTCTGGTGGCACTCATTAAAACAAAAGTGTTTTTCGTAGCGGCGAGATCTTTTCACAAAGTTTCAGATTCCAAAAATTTCCTCTAAATGCCAACATGGTTTGCTGTCACCCGCGTACACCGGGAAAAATAATCATTGCGAAAAAATAAGAGAAATCAGAGCTCGCACAGGAAGAGTTAACTGTTCGTGTTCTGGTAATCGCTGAAGGCTTGACACATTTCACTCTTGACCACCAAACACCTTTTATTCAGAATTTCCCTATTTATAGCCCCAGTATGATTTACATCTATTATGCAGCAGTATCGGTTTCTTTAGAAGTTTCTCTACATTGGGTGTAGCAGAAGGAGTGTCCTTACCATCATGAACATTTTCTATTTACATATCTATCAAGTCCATGATCTCTTTATAAATGTAGCAGGGGAAAATCGGTCAACGAGAATCAAGCTCCATTCCGCCCCCGTTTTGCTCTCATCTAATAGGAATCACTCGAGATCTGTGCTCTTCAGTGGAAAGATCAGCCTTCCTACCTCCGATAATTTTAATTTTTAATTTTTATAATTCGATTGCCTAAGCTCCATCATCTGCTGTCTGCCTTTCATGTTGTTGACATGATGAAGGAACCCAAATGCTTTCGGGCAATACGCTCTCCATTCTAGCTCAGCGATCTGTCGTGAGGGGTCAAGAGTGTATATATTTCTTATAAAAAAATAATTATATTCATTATTACCAATTACGTGACACTGTCTTGGGAAGCATATAATATAAATTAACTAGGCGTAACATAGTCTACAAAATGTTAAGCCTATGCATTACGGATATTTTAGAACCCGTCATTGTTCACTTACTGTAAATACATAAAACATATAACCAGACACTTTTTTAAATAGTTACTTATTGGTTCCATTAACCGGTGATAGACAAGAGGATGTAACAGACTGTAATTCATCGCCATCAGTACTGTTTAGCTATCAGTTTGGATTCAGAATTTAGTTTTGTATTTACTGCGATTTCATTTACGACTTTGTTGACAACAAAAGGCGCACATACTGTCGCAGTAAGTACAAATTGAATTTTGGATGCAATCGACAGATAAACAATACTCACGGAGGTGCATTTAAGCGTGTTCCATCTTCTTGTCACAGAGACAGCACCCAGCATTGTACTTGAAATAGCTATGTGACGTAAGGAAAACCATCTCAAGATAAGCCTGAAAGGTCAGAAAACCTGAATAAATAATTTTCAAAAAATGACTGGTTGCAGATTTGTGTATTTACATTGCCAAATGTCAGCCGAGTTACACCAAATCAGATAAGAGGACTTCTGCCCAAAAGTGTACTACCGATCTGATGGTATAGTATCGGCGAACACAGGGAGCATGCGGCATTTACGACAGCTTAACACCTGCGTTACACCATTGTCACACCGCCATCGCTTTACATCAAAGTCATCTTGCGCTATCAAATTTACTGTTCAAATGTACCTGTGTAATCTGTCAATCATGCGCTGTTTGCCACCAATCGAGCCCTAGCTATGTATTGAGGGGATCAGGTGCTGTATGAGAAGTAGAGTTGAAAAAATAAGGTAAAATACTTTGACAATATAAAATGATGAAATAATAGCATAGACTGGAAAACGTAAGACGAAGGACGCCTCCCTCCGCCTCTATTCTCATGCAATTCGTCCAGAATTTTTTTAAGAAATGACGTTGTTATTGGACTATAACATTCGCTTTTCCACTGCATATGTATGCAAATTATCTGTAGCATGGTATCTGACCAGTGTATTGTCTTTTTGTAAACATGCCAGGATGATATGTTATGCGGCATAAACATGCCAACTAACGATATACATTCGGACAGCTTCACAGTCACGACTGCATTATTTCCTCACCACCACCCTGGCCTTGATGTGTGCATGTCACAATTTTGTCGGGGATACGGTGTTTTAGCATGCGTTGTGTGGAGCTCCTCTGAACATTAGAGACCCGCCAAAGTGCGCAAGCCCACCAAGTATATAACACACGACGTGCAGCCCGAGGCAGATAGCTGTATAGAGGTACGGCTGCTGCACTGTGCATCGTCCAGCAAGTGCGTTGCAAAACCTCTGTGAGAAGAAAAGTATATTCTACCTTAATGACAAAAAGGCGATCGAAACCATTGTTTCCAGCACAAATATTTCAGACTTTATTAAATCATATCTTAACAATACCGAAAAAATCTCTCACCTAATCATGTGAGAACTTTCAAGTGCTATCCATGTCCTCGCAAATAATGCTGTTTATCGTCAGTTACGGCATAAAAAAGACTTCCTGTAAAAATGTCTGCTTGGTGATGGTGCTAAATTGCGAGTTTTATCCAGTGTGATATTCGAAAATTTGCGATATAATGACGCTGAATTAATATTATCCTTACATGGGTGGACTCATCTAAGTAGTGTCTCAGTGCTTCATTTCACAAAAACACTCTCTCCCCTCCGTGATCATACACTACCGGCCATAAAAAATTGCTACACCAAGAAGAAATGCAGATGATAAACGGGTATTCATTGGACAAATATATTGTACCAGAACTGACATGTGATTACATTTTCACGCAATTTGGATGCATTGATCCTGAGAAATCAGTACCCAGTACAACCACTTCTGGCCGTAATAACGGCCTTCCTACGCCTGGGCATTGAGTCAAACAGAGCATGGATGGGGTGTACAGGTACAGCTGCCCATGCAGCTTCAACACGATACCACAGTTCATCAAGAGTAGTGACTGGCGTATTGTGAGAGCCAGTTGCTCAGCAACCATTGGGCAGACGTTTCCAATTGGTGAGAGATCTGGAGAATGTGCTGGCCAGGGCAGCAGTCGAACATTTTATGTATCCAGGCTGGTACAAGACCTGCAACATGCAGTCGTGCATTATCCTGCTGAAATGAAGGCTTTCGCAGGGATCGAATGAAGGGTAGAGCCACGGGTCGTAACACATCTGAAATGTAACGTCCACTGTTCAATGTGCCGTCAATGCGAACAAGAGGTGACCAAGATGTGTAACCAATGGCACCCCGTATCATCACGCCGGCTGATACGGCAGTATGGCGACGACGAATACACGCTTCCAAAGTGCGTTCACCGCGATATCGCCAAACACGGATGCGATCATCATGATGCTGTAAACAGAATATGGATTCATCCGTAAAAATGACGTTTAGCGATTCGTGCACCCAGGTTCGTCGTTGAGTACACCATAGCAGCCGCTCCTGTCTGTGATGCAGCGTCAAGAGTAACCGCAGCCATGGTCTCCGAGCTGATAGTCCATGCTACTGCAAACGTCGTCGAACTGTTCGTGTAGATGGTTGTTGTCTTGCGAACGTCCCCGTATGTTGACTCAGGGATCGAGGCATGGCTACACGATCCTTTACAGCCATACGGATAAGATCCCTTTCATCTCGACTGCTAGTGACACGAGGCCGTTGGAATCCAGCTCGGCATTCCGTATCTCCCTCCTGAACCCACCGATTCCATATTCTGATAACAGTCATTGGATCTCGACCAACGCGAGCAGCAATGTCGCGATACGATAAACCGCAATCGCGATAGGCTACAATCCTACCTTTATCAAACTCGGAAACGTAATGGTACGCATATCTCCTCCTTACACGAGGCATCACAATAACGTTTCACCAGGCAACGGCGGTCAACTGCTGTTTGTGTATGAGAAATCGGTTGGAAACTTTCCTAGTCGCCACCGGCGCCAACCTTGTGTGAATGCTCTGGAAAGCTAATCAATTGCATATCAGAGCATCTTCTTCCTGTCGGTTAAATTTCGCGTGTGTAGCACGTCATCTTCGTGGTGTAGAAATTTTAACGGTTAGTAGTGTATTATCACTGGAGGAGACTTCCCACGAAAACTCAAACTGTTTAATGAGAGAGAGTCCGCTCATCTGCAGGAGCAAACGTTTTAGAAACTAATCCATTCCCGTGTTGCAATTCAGCATGCCCTGAACTACTGGCAAAGCTAGCAACAATATGTCTATAGATTCAACGAGAGAATGTGGAGAAATCATTTGGAGATGGCACACAAAACTCCTCATCCGTCAGAAGAAATATGGTTGAACTCTACAACTTATTTTGCACGTGAGCAAGAAGAGGAGGAAATGTATGAACTAAATGTGAGATATTAGTTACGACTATATATACAATAAAGGGCCAAAGAAACTTGTATGGGCACGCATATTCAAATACAGGCATATGTAAGCAGGCAGAATATGGCGCTGCGTTCGGCAACCCCCATATAAAACAAGAAGTGTCTGGCGCAGTTGTTAGATCGGTTACTGCTGCTACAGCGGCAGCTTATCAAGATTTAAGTGAGTTTGAACGTGATGTTATAGTCGGCGCACGAGAGATGGGACACAACATCTCCGAGGTAGCGAGGAAGTCGGGATTTTCCCGTACGACCAATTCGCGAGTGTGCCTTGAATATAAGGAATCTAGCAAAATTTCGAAATTGCGGTATCGCTGCGGCCAGAAAAAGATCCAGCAAGAACGGGACCAATGGCGAATGATGAGAATCGTACAACGTGACAGAAGTGCAACCCTCCCGAAAATTGCTTCAGATTTCTTTGCTGGGCCATCAAGAGGTATCAGCATGCGAACCTTCTAAGAAACATTATTGATATGGGTTTTCGGAGCCGAATGCCAACTCGTGTACCCTTCATGACTCTACGACACAAAGCTTTAGCCTCGCCTGTGCCTGTCAACACCGACACTGGACTGTTGATGATTGGAAACATGTTGTTCATCAGACGAGTCTCATTTCAAATTGTATCAAGTGGATGAACGTGTACGGGTGTCAAAATAACCTCATGAATCCATAGACCCTGAATGTCAGCAGGGGACTGTCCAAGCTGGTGGAGGCTCTATAATGATGTGGGGCATGTGCAATTGGAGCGGTATGTGACCTCTCATACATCTAGATACTACTCTGACGGGTGACACGTACGTAGGCACCCTGTCTAATCACCTGCATCCATTCATGTCCATTGTGCATTCCGACGGACTTGAGCGTTTCCAGCAGGACAATGCAACATCTCACACGTCCAGAATTTCTCCAGAAACACTATTCTGAATTTAACACTTCCACTGACCTCCAACCTTCCCAGACATGAATATTATTGAGCATATCAGGGATGCCTTGCAACGTGCCGTTCAAGAGATCTCCATTCCCTCGTACTCTTACGGATGTATGGACAGCCCTGCAGGATTCATGGTGACAGTTCCCTCCGGCACCACCTCAGACATTAATCGAGTCCATGCCACGTCGTGTTGCGGTACTTCTGTGTGGTCGTAGGGGCCCTACACGATATTAGGCAGGAGTACCAGTTCCTTTGGCTCTTCAGTGCATATACTTTCAAAAATCCTATTTCAGCCCAAAAACACGAAATTATACACGGCATTCATAGAGTACGCTAACAGATATTTAGCAACTCAGCTGGTATTCAACCGCCTGAGAAAGTTAACCCAAACAGTGTGTTTATTTTTGACGTCATAGTTAAAACCAGTAGCAGATACGCAAATACTTTTGTTTTGGCCAACGTATGAAAGTTGATATCAGGTATTACAGCCAGGCATATTCCAGGATACCACAGCAGTTGGTGAGGGATAATGGTAATTTCGTTATCACATTTAACAGGAAAATATGAATTTTAAACATATTTACCAAGCGCATGTTGGAACTGACACGATGTTCAACGAATTTCTTAGCATAAGTCGGGATTTCGGAATCATACGAAGTATGGCTATCTGGTGACTGATGAAAGAAGGAAATAGAATGTAGATGAATACAGACAATTCTGCTTAAAATTTAATGTACAGGGCTATTACAAATGATTGAAGCGATTTCATAAATTCACTGTAGCTCCATTCATTGACATATGGTCACGACACACTGCAGATACGTAGAAAAACTAATAAAGTTTTGTTCGGCTGAAGCCGCACTTCAGGTTTCTGCCGCCAGAGCGCTCGAGAGCGCAGTGAGACAAAATGGTGACAGGAGCCGAGAAAGCGTATGTCGTGCTTGAAATGCACTCACATCAGTCCGTCATAACAGTGCAACGACACTTCAGGACGGAGTTCAACAAAGATCCACCAACTGCTAACTCCATTCGGCGATGGTATGCGCAGTTTAAAGCTTCTGGATGCCTCTGTAAGGGGAAATCAACGGGTCGGCCTGCAGTGAGCGAAGAAACGGTTGAACGCGTGCGGGCAAGTTTCACGCGTAGCCCGCGGAAGTCGAGTAATAAAGCAAGCAAGGCGCTAAACGTACCACAGCCGACGGTTTGGAAAATCTTACGGAAAAGGCTAAAGCAGAAGTCTTACCGTTTACAATTGCTACAAGCCCTGACGCCCGATGACAAAGTCAGACGCTTTGAATTTTCGGCGCGGTTGCAACAGCTCGTGGAAGAGGATGCGTTCAGTGCGAAACTTGTTTTCAGTGATGAAGCAACATTTTTTCTTAATGGTGAAGTGAACAGACACAATGTGCGAATCTGGGCGGTAGAGAATCCTCACGCATTCGTGCAGCAAATTCACAATTCACCAAAAGTTGACTTGTTTTGTGCAATCTCACGGTTTAAAGTTTGCGGGCCCTTTTTGTTCTGCGAAAAAAACGTTGCAGGACACGTGTATCTGGACATGCTGGAAAATTGGCTCATGCCACAACTGGAGACCGACAGCGCCGACTTCATCTTTCAACAGGATGGTGCTCCACTGCACTTCCATCGTGATGTTCGGCATTTCTTAAACAGGAGATTGGAAAACCGATGGATCGGTCGTGGTGGAGATCATGATCAGCAATTTATGTCATGGCCTCCACGCTCTCCCGACTGAACCCCATGCGATTTCTTTCTGTGGGGTTATGTGAACGATTCAGTGTTTAAACCTCCTCTACCAAGAAACGTGCCAGAACTGCGAGCTCGCATCAACGATGCTTTCGAACTCATTTATGGGGACATGCTGCGCAATGTGGGAGGAACTTTGTTATCGGCTTGATGTCTGCCGAATCACTAAAGGGGCACATATCGAACATTTGTGAATGCCTAATAAAACTTTTTGAGTTTTTGTATGTGTGTGCAAAGCATTGTGAAAATATCTCAAATAATAAAGTATTTGTAGAGCTGTGAAATCGCTTCAATCATTTGTAATAACCCTGTACTAAAACATTACTATATCAGTATAGTGCAGACTATGAACAAATCATTAGTGTGCCATGCACGCCTTTCGGGAGTATGAAACAGATTTATAGATACATTGACAGAAAAACAGAGGCAATTAATGTATAGTTAATAGAACTGGAAAGTATTATCAAGGCAGTAGCTAGAAAAGGTGAGATACTGAATCACAGAATTGAAGAAGTCTGCAGAAAACTACAGGAGTTGGTAAGCTTTATCCAGGCTATAGATACAAAAGTTGCATCCCATCACCAGCGCTAGTTTCAGAGTACAACAATTAAGATGAAGCCTGTTGATGTATGTGATGGTGAACCTCTAAATACAGCAAACTATCGTTTTAAGATGACGATTCCAGGCAAGCACAAATTCAGTGTAAGTGATTTGGTGCATATTTCGAATTACGAAACTGCGTTTGTGTAGTCTTATAGTTTTACCTATCGAACTGGCCAAAAGAGGTATTCACAGTTTCCAAAGTTCAATACAGAGACCTAAAAAAATGATATCTTAAAACATAGCAAAGGTTAAAAGAACCGGACAATTTTACGCTGAATAACTTCAGAAAAGCTCTGAACTACATGGCTCATAGAGAGCGTTATAGTACTTGGAGGGAGCGAACCTTTAGTGGCTTCCCATCAGAGCATAACAGTTGGGTGAACGATCATAATTTGGTACATAAACGGGAGACACAAACCTCAAACAATGCGGTAACGTGACATGAGTGCTACGAAGCATATCCAAGGTGGTGATAGTACTGACAATAATTTACCGCCTCAATTGCATACCCTTGGATTCAACTATTGTGGACCTGGAACAAAGCCGGGAAAGCATATAGCTCATAGCGATATGGGAGTTAATATACTAGAAAATGCCTGAGAAACGCACAATATTTCTTACATCACAATTTAAGATTGTGATGTTGTAGATCGAATATTAGCCAATAATGCTACGCAAATACGTGGAAAAAAGGACATAGGCGTAGGACAACATATTGCAACTTTCTTATTTGATACAACGATGCGATGACAAATGGACATTGCGTGCCGGAAGCTACTTCAAGCAAATTACGAATAAAGCACGTCGTACGCTAAAGGAGAAACATCTTGGCTGTTTAAAAATAAAATATTGCATCCAGCGAGTGCTGGCAGCGTTTAAAAGTGCGTTGAAACAGAAGAAGAAGAAAGAGACTTAAAACGCCCAATACCTAAGGCATGATGTGGATATTCCCGTTTGTAATACCAGTGCCCATAGATCTGTCAGCAGTCGCTTCTTTGGCCGGAAGAGCTATCGCCATAGCTCGGACAGTGTCGTACTGACAAAATGCAGAGGAGTAACTAAAGGAAGCTAATATTGCTGTTCACATTTAATGCATTTTTACTTGCCAACATGGCATAAATCTTTGTAATATGTACCGTAGGTGCTGCTGCTGTGTTTTAATGTTCAGTGATTTTAAATAGTTGACTGTTTTTCGTAAAGCATTTAAAAAGCAATAATTTTATTGCTGACTTGTACAGTACCACATTTAATGATTTTACGTGCCAACATGCCACACGACTTTGTAATACGCGCTGTATGTGGTGCTGCTTTGTATTACTGGTCAGAGATTTTAAGTATTTGACTGTTTGTAGTAAACATTTTTAAAAGTATTAATTTTATTGATGATTTATATAGTTATTGTATGAATTGTTGTATGTTTGATGATTGGAGAACATTTTAATAAATAAGAAAGGTTTCCTACATCCTGATAGGATGTCCCCTTCTCGTTTCCTCACGACAGCGGAAGAAGTAAACTGCCAGTTATCTGCATGCATTGTAAATCCACTTGCCCGTGAAGGACAAAGGTCTCGAGTTCGAGTCTCTGTCAGGCAAACAGTTTTAAGCTGCCAGGAAGTTCCATATCAGAGCACACTCCGCTGCAGAGTGAAAATTTCAGTCTGGAAACATTGTATTTCCAATGCAAATTTTTTACGTCTTCAGATGTCCTATTTTCATCTATGTTATGTACAGTATATTAGTTTAGTGAGAGAAAATGGTCAAACTGAGTCAAATCATGTTTGTAGTGTGTAGGAGCGATGTATTATGGGTCAGGATGGCCTTCAGCCAATCGCAAGGCAGGCAGTGATGGAACAGTACGGGAGTCAATCGGAGATTGAGCTTTCCGAGTGAAGAGGTGAAGAGAGTGATTCGGGACACTTTTGTCAAGTTCTGGAAGGGTTCACGCCTGCCTGTGGTAAAGAGTGGTATTCGACTGTGGAGGTGATTCATTCTGGGCCGTGAACGGCCGCTACCACATTTTAACTTCTGAAGAGCGGTTGAATGTGCTTGTGAGTGGGGCTCTAACTTATGCCTCTTGATTTAAGGAACTGATAAAGGGGCAGAGAATGAGTAACTGTTCTGCGTATCACGTATGTTAATTTGTGAATCATTACGTTGAACTGTGAAGTCTTTTAAGCTGGTGAACCTTTCGTGTATTGTAAGCACGAAATGGACTAAGTTTTTACGAGTCTTTTATGACTATTTAGTTTGGAGATTTTGTTACCATTCGTGTATCGCTCTCAACGTAATTTTCCTGCATTTTTAGGATATTTCTTATCTAAATGTTAACTGTACATCGTAGGGTCACTTCCCATTTATTTGAGATGTCCTTTCTCGAATAAACATTATACAACGTAGCTCGCGGTTGTCTACATCAATAACGTACTTTAGAATAGATCCCTTGTTATTCAATTTATCATATAACTTTCATTTAGTATTCTTTAATTCTCAATTCTGTGGCTCTACCCTATGACTACATCGAGCTGTTCGTTTTAAACAACGCCGTACATGGCCCAATTACTTAAAAGAAGAGTAACCACAAGTAAATAAGCAACCGGTTTGGTCGTTTCTGATGTTGTTCAGGAAGAGCAAGTACTCTAGCAGTAAACCGTTAGTTGCCGTCGCAAGTATCGAGTAATAATATGAAATAAATCGGTCAAGTGCTTTCAGAGATTTTTGGCAACAACGTTATTATACAGTGACGCTCTACTAGGTGTATAAAAACACGGCCGTTCGATTGTAAAGGTGTGTGAAAACTTCAAACCAATAGGCGTCGAACTTCGATAGATTTAAGATTTTGAACAAACAAACGTTTACATTTTACATATGTAGATAGATATAGAGGATGTTAGAGGAGGAATTTTTAAAATTCGAGGACTTGGAAAAAGTCTAGTAAACATGGGTTTCAAAGTACATACCCATACCTTAAGAGCTATGGGCTCTTCTCCAGTATAAGAGATGTGATTCACAGCAGCGAAGATGAACAAGTGCTCATAGCTCCTAAGGCATGTACCTTAGAACACACGTATATTAGACTTTGGGCTTCGAATGATAGTGCCTGTCACGTTCCTGAATACTGTTCAATCCTCCTGAGACACCCTATATATAGTGCCAAACATCTTAATTGAACGTTGGTGTGAGTACAACGCATAACAACGAGGCATAGGTAGGAATGCTATAGTGCTGCACTACATAGATCTCTACTGTGAATAACAATCACTGATGAGGTTGCTGTTCCGCTAACTTACTTTCTCCACGGATGAGTTGCATTTTTACCTTCTCTCCTATAGTGTACGTTGTACACAAACCTTCAGCTAAAGACGATTGAACCAATAACTGGTGTGCATTTTCTTTGCGTTTCCATTTGTTTACTGTCAACTCCAGAAAATGGAAGAGCTACGTTACCCATGCTACCTTCAGTGTGAGCCGTTACTGGAGAGCCACAGTAAGTTTTGTGTTACGTTTTGAATAATGTCATGTTTGCGTGAATTCTACACTGTGATACGTTTTTGAACAGATCGTTAGGAGAGGAAGTGGATTGGCTAGTTAAAAATATAGGTTGTTATTAAGAAGAAGACGTATTGCTGTTTATATCTTTGCAACGAACAGAGTTACAAGAAAAATCATCAAGAAGTATATTTTTGAAACCATAGAAGAATAAAGCTTGAGATCTAAAACCAGGCAGCTATGACCACTGGTCATCTGACAGCGATGTTCACTTACGGCGGACGTATTCAAAATTGCAATACTTTTAAGAAAACCATAAAAAATCCTAAGTTTTCAAAACAATTTAACCATATTATGCCGCCCAATCGTTAAGAAATGCTATACGCATACACCTACCTATAAGATTTTATGCTTATTGACATTCGACAAATTTAATTATAAACAACTAAAGTCCTTTCAATAATGTGAGTGCCAAAGTTTCTATGTCGCAAAATCTGTAGTGACGAAATTACTGTCTTCTTATTCAAAGTGTGATATATCATTATTGCAAACGTTTGCGGAGTAGAATTTTCATTACCTTCTTTTGCTGGATTTCTATAGCTCTATGAATATTTTTTGAAAAAAGCTTCAAAATTTACAATTTTCACTTATATAAATGCCTTACTATTGTATCAAATAAAAATTGCTCTCCCAGAAGGTTTCACTGTGGTCTTGGCTAGATGCATGCCAAATTTAAGTACTCTATCTTCAGTGGTTTGTGAGGCAAATTTTCCAAAATGTAAGTCGGAGGAAACCTGAATCAAAGATCTTGGAGTGTTTTTATTAGGCCTTACCTTGTCTTGGCGAAACAGTGCAAGCCATATGCGTACTCCCCTTCATCCTCAAGCAGTCTTTTCCTCAGGTTCGTTCCCATCACGAACAGCGTACTCCACAATCGAATTAATGAGATACAAGATTCAAATAGATCTGCAAGAAAAAGATAAAAAATCTACGACCGATGCTGCCCTTTCTCCTCTATCGAGTCTTTCCTTTGTTTGTCTTCTTTGGTTAAACTGACTTTCAAACTGGAAAGCAATATTGTCAGCTACAGCAATTCTCTTTCTCGAAGAACTTATTCTCTCGCTTGAAGAGACTTCGTCATGAATTATTATTGAGCTAATTTTCATGCTATCTTTATAGCACCGAGAAGAACTACACCTCCTAATTCTTTAGAACACTTTACCGCAACGAAACACGCTACGGGCAGTAATAACAGATATACAAGCTACTTTCGTAAAAGTTTGCAACCACTTGTAAACAAACACCATAAGCCAAAGACTGCAATATCTGTGGCAGTAATGATGTTGCAAAGCCTCTTTGACGCACCATACAAACATTCCCCGCATTTAAATTGCATAAAATCGAAACAAAACGGAGCAGGAATAAAGACTACGAGGAAATACAGAACAGGAGAAGAGTGAGGTACTGTGCAAGTTTTTGCCAAATATAATTTGTATCCCACACGAGTGGAATTGTGACATGAACCCCTAGAACCGAAATTTCAATACCATGTGGTAAATGAAGATCCAACAAAAAATTGTCACAGTTTTGGTCACTTTCAAGTTCATCTCCCGTTAACAGCGCTCTGGTATGCGAGTCACTTTTAGAACACAGTGCCGATGTATTATCCGAAAACTTGTGTCTTTTATTTCACTGGTAGAATTCAATTTTAACAACTTTGCGAGGCGATAGCCTGTATTTTTGTAGTTGTTGCCCGGCTTTAAAGCCAAACTATCACGTTAGTATGAGTTGAGTAAAACTAAAAAATTAGTTTCAGCTTCATTTAAGTTTTCCAAATATTCTGTTTACCACCAATGCGCGATGTGGATAAGGTCTTGATTCTTTTATGTAGTCTACATCTTAATAAAATCGTTGCACATAACATCTACAAGATGGAAAAATATAGAACTGCCACGCTGTAATTTTTATGGTCATCTGGAATAATTTTTTATCTACATTTCTTTTCTTGAAGTGATATCTACAAGAACATTACAGAAAATGAATTCTAGAGGTGTAATTTCTACTCATATTTCTCTACAGTAATTTCTCATTGCAGGCCAGCATTACACATCACGATAAAGCTTTATTAAAAATAACACAACTGTTAAATGAAATTTTATGTTTCCTGTGAGACATAAATAATGATAATATTCACATACCTTACCTCCTTCAAAACATTATACAGTGAGAGAGACAGACAGGTCCTACATTTCTTGCGTTATTTCATTCCTCGTGCATTAACAATCCGCCAAGAATTTCTACATACGTAATTTTATGTGATATCTTTCCCTTTTTCTTCACAGATCGATGCCCAATGAAATATTGCACTTTTATCGTCAAGTATTCCTTCAAGTTATCGTATTTCTGTGTCTGATTAACATTGCAAGTCACATGCTGCCACCTGTCGGCCACTGACTACACTCAGTCGTTCAAGCTGCTATTCGCAGTTCATACCTTCCCCACAAAGCACCACCCGAATGCCTCTTGCATCGTTTGTCCAGTACGAATCACAAAGTTCTCGCGGATGAAAACGAAAATATCCTAATATCAAAAGTTAGTCTTGCATGGGAGGGAAACCATTGCTTCTTAGCACGAAGAAAGTCAATAAATATGAGCGTATTATGGAGGTATCTCAAAAGTAATAGACCGTTTCGTTACAGGCTTAGTGTAGCGACCGTTTTTTCTATCCCTACTTCCGTGTCTTGCATGAAAGTAGGAATGTTAATTTATCTATACATGGACTGGTATTGAGGGGTTTTGTTTTATCCCGTCTAGTTCTTAAATTAACCCCAGTGAGTCACTACACGTATTGTCTTCCCAGTTCTGAAGGAAAAAACCATAAGTAAATTAATACTAGTATTTTCAATAGATTCTCGTTCACTTGTTTCAGTTTCTAGTCTGCAGTTTATTCTTGGTGAAAATCACGTAACCTAATTACTTATGAACCTAAATCGAAGTAAAGTTCAAGACGAATAGTCAGTTTTAAAATAACACGTTATTTTATGTTGCAATAGTTATTAATAAATCAGTTCATTCACACGATCGCATTCAAAGGGGTTCTTAGAAAAAGTATCTAATCTGGAATCCCGTCAATATCAGAGATACTAAACAATGTTCTGTCACTTTCGATAAAAAGATTGTTCCAGTTTAATATCCATAAACTGTTACGAAATATGATTACTAGTCGCGTGAAGTAAAGCTTTTCCACTATCAGAATACAAAGTCCGAATCTGTCCAAAAATCGTTAATTCCGTAAAATATTTAAATCTTCACACGAAGTGACGTTAAAGTCAGACAGATTATTGATCACCGCCCCGTTCCTCTAATATGACAAAAGTTCTAATTCTGATCTGAAATTAATGCTTCCCAAAAAACAATCTCGTCGCGATTTACTCTTGCGCCCCGGTTTAATAAAGCTCATATTGTTGCTTCCTAAAGCTGTACGTCCTAATTGACTTCGAACAGACTAGAGGATAGAGATGGAGTATCATAATGGCATTGTATGTCTATTTATACTTTAGTAAACGCTAGCTTTGGTGTTCAAGACCTACGTTCTGTGACTATATTATTGATTTTCTCATATATAAGAATAACTAATAATTTAACCATTTCTATCGTTCCCCCCCCCCCCCCCCCCATGCTTCCTAAATTTATGATTAAAATTCTTTTCCTGTTCTATTATTTTTCTACTATAGATTTCCATCTATTTGTCTCTTATTTCTATTTCGTAAATTACTACTTGAGGAGGGGCTTGGGACATTTTCTGAATTTATATTTCGAGGATATGGGAGCTAATTTGGGAGCTATTTTGGTTTATTAACACCGAGAGGCATTGTAGGTGTTACATCGCTCGCCGCTCCGCCCCCCCCCCCCCCAGGACTATAATAAGCGTAAACTATCTTCGCTTATCATGGTCCTAGCAATGGGTGTTTTTTCTTCCATTTTTTCTATTTTTTTCATTTCTCTTTCGTACATCATTCTCATCATACAAAATTTGGTTACAACAAATTTGACAAACATTAAAATTTCAAAAGGGCTTAACAGATTTGCCCACTAAATATTTCAAGACACAACCTGTAATAAAATTAATAATTTGGCCTAACTGAGCTGCCACTACACAATTCAATAATTTAAATTTATCACTTATATAGAGCCTAAGCGCACTGCTATGTTTAAAAAATATCATGACTCTATACAAAATAAATTTTACAAAACTTGAATTTTCTGCTGATGCCAATACGCGCAAAAGAGAAGCTGCTACCGCACCAGACTAACCAGGCAGCATTGTACAATCTGGTTCTTCACTCGGCCGCCTCTTTTTTTGGCTTACGACCGAGACTTACGAACGTCTGTATCTCATTGTCTAATACAGACTATTTACGTTGTCGTCACTCGAAGAAGCTCGTGAAAGAGACGCTGCCAACTGCACCAGATCGACCAGGCAGCGTTGTCAATCTGGTTCTTCACTCGGCCGCCTCTTGTTTTGGCTTGCGACCGACACTTATTTCCTGAAGTCCGATGTTCTGCTGTACACAGCCGTTAATAGCTGTATCTTCGACGATAATCACCGATATTACTACAATACTGCTCAATTTTAGGTTGGAACAGTAGATTCAAAGTATTCCATTGACTTTTAATTAATTTGTCCACATTCTGTTCTCTAATACCTTCTGTTGAATGCCCCCCCCCCCCTCCCCACGTTTATAACACTGTTCAGTTCAATCTATGCGTTAGAGGCCAACAGTTAGTCACACGATTTCTTATAAAGGTTCATAACCTTCTATAAATTCTAACTCCATAGTTAAGACGTTTTAAGTTATTCATTTCACGAAGAAATCGTATTAGTAGTTTTTCCCTCCGTCATATGAAAACATACTTCCCTCGTCACTAATATGTCGCACCACTGACACTTCATACAACACTTTCTTTTAAAACAAACACTTCCTTTTTACTGAACCATCTTTGTTAAATAACTACGCAAGAGAATTCGATAACCTTGCAAAAACATCCTTTCCTACCACCAGAAAACTTTCAGAGACATCTCCTTGTGTCACCTTTACTTAACATAATCTAAGTATTGGAACTTAATACAGTGACAAAGGTGACAGATGTCATTACATTATACATTAGAATTTTTTATCCCTTAAATAAATAAATAATAAATATAGATTTGAATCTCAACTATCTTCAGGCGTAAAGCCAGCATATCCCTTATATTTCTACCATTCCTTCATTAAAAATCCATCTATGGATAACATAATATTTTAGCCTAATAGCAAACTCAAGAAACCTCATCACAAGATCAACTCTTATCTATATTGAACAATCATCAAGTAAATCTGTAAACATTTCTCATTAAAATCTAAATATTTTTCACAATAATATTATTCAAACAAATTCTTTTAATTACGTTTCTGAGGCATAAAGCCTTCCTACCATTAATGTTCTTCAAATTGACCCAACAAACTTCTTTCAAAGTGTGAAAAATACCTATAGATAATATCCTTTAAACAAAATCCTTTACCAAACTTCAATAACAATTAAGTAACTTCTTCACAGTCAACAATTCTTAAATACAGGCGTTAAGCCTTTCACACACCTAATATTCTTCAAATAAATACAAGAAAACTTTATTAAAGGCATAAAGCCTCCCTATAACTAGTATACTTCAAACAAATGCTCAAATAACTTTACAAAAGGCGTGAAGCCTTCCTACAACTAGAATATTTTAAACAAATGTTCAAATAACCATACACAAGACGTGAAGCCATCCTACAACTAGAATATTTTAAACATATGTTCAAATAGTTTTACACAAGGCGTGAAGCCTTCATACAACTAGAATATTCAAAACAAATGTTCAAATAACTTTACAAAAGGCGTGAAGCCTTCCTACTTCCAAAATTCTTTAAAGAAATGATGAGATAACTTTCTTAAAGGCATGAAGCCTTCCTACACCTAGTATACTTCAAACAAATGATAAAACTATTTTATTAGAGGCGTGAAGCCTTCCTACGCCTAGAATCCTCCAAACAAATCTATTTATTATATTCAGAACAAAACTAAGAACTACCATTGGCGTAAAGCCCACCTACACAACTAATAACTTTCATAATAAAGATTTCTCTGTAATATTAACTTGCAGGCACTACAAATGACCTCTACATACATAACTGTTATATGATAACCACAATAACATTAACCTTTGAAATCATAAAATTATTATTATTTCAAAATAAACTTCTCAACTCCTGCGTGATGATAAATGCCTTTTCTTACACGGTTCTTCTCGTCTGCTAATACATAACTACATGAAAAAGGTTTGATAAGGTCCATCTAACAAATATTCCCATTTTTATTGATCTTCTTCCACATCGATGACTTTGGGTATCTACATACTAACACCTTATCCCCTATGTTATAATAAGATACAGGTTTCACTTTTTTGTCAAATTGTCTTTTCCTAATACAGGCTTGGTGCTTTAATGACTGATGTACTACTTTAAATAAATCTTCTTTCTTCATAGGAGATCTAGTCATTATCGGAAGATTAGATAACCATTCTATGGAATCCTGTTTACCTAAAAATACTTCATTAGGCGTACAATTTGTAGAGAGATGTGGTAGGTTATTATGTATATTTCCGAAAATTGGCAACATTTCAGTCCATCTTGCATGGTCCTCCGACATTTGAGCCCTCATAAATCTATTCAACTCTCTAAATACCCGCTCTATCGGGCTACTTTGAGGTCTGTGCTTGGGGATGAAGGTATGCCGGATTTTCTGTTCGGACATCACTTGCTTCCAACGTTTAGTAATAAAATATGATGCATTATCTGTAACTACTCTTTCTGGTTTCCCTACACCATAAATATATTTATTCACAAATATCCTCGACATAGGTCTTACATTCGTAGTTCTTATAGGATACAACTTAATAAATTTCGAAAACACATCGTAGAAACCTATCACGTATAGAAAATTTCACTTCACAATCGGCCACGGCCCGATTACATCACACGAAACCAATTCCAGTGGTCTAGACAGAATGAATTACTTGGCTTAGTCTTCTGACACAAAACACATCTAGACAAAATTTGTACTACATATTTTCTCAAGTTAGGATGAAAACAATATCTTAATAATTTGCTTACACATTTCTTTACACCCGTATGTCCCCAAACTAAATGAGTATACCAAATAAACATAGTCAAACATTCAGTAGGTATTCATATTAAATAGTTGGAATCTGCATTTTTACAATAGTACAATGTCCCGCCGATCAGCATATATTTATTGCCATTCACATTACTCGCTTGTTTGAAAGTACGTATAATATTGCCCCACTTCTTACTTAGAGTAAATATCTCTGGAGTGAGCATTCACATGCGCAGAACAGATTTTGTGTTGTCAACATACATTGCAGGCCTGGTCACGTGTTCTCGGGACGTCGTGTGTTTGTCCCTACAGCGCCCCGTATATTTACGATGTCACTATATCCCTAGTACAGACGGATTCTTTTCGTACCTGTCGTGGATTATTTATATAGGTAAAGGTGGATAAATGGCCCCCACTTTGTTTTTTTATATAATACCTTTTATTTTTATTATAATCACCTGAAAATAACATAAAACATTTCTCTAGTATGTCCTGCAATACTTACGACATGTTTTGGTTCAACTTTTTAGTAGTTAAAATAAAACTTTATTTTTTTCTTGATAGTCTGCGTTTTGTTGCCTCAAGAATTTGTGCTGGTAATATGGCCCCAAGGTAGTTTGAAATAAAAAAAAATTGAAAAAATATTTTTATTTAATTTTTGTGTATAATGAAAGAAAGACTCACTCTGAACATTGTTAATTCGTCTACTGGTGGGATGATTTTCACAGCCTACGCCTAGTCTATTTACAATAGTCTCACACATAAGCATCTTTTTCGCATCCAGCGCATTCGTTGTGAGCCCACATCTCACAGGCTATACACTTGATCCAAAGTTCACCTTTTGTGTCCTTTGAAAAAAACCCTTCACAAAATAGACACACAACGTCGTCAACATCAGGGACAGAAACACCAACTTCAATGTCTGGGAGGGATTCTCCCGAATCAAAACTTACACAGGCCTCTTCACCTTCGTCACCTGATTCATGTTCATACACTAACTTATTTCTTCTACTTGTTCTAGAATTTGGTTGTTTTTCATTGCCGCCGTTCTTCATTGTACTACTCTTTTCTTTTCCGTCTTGTTTCTTCTTCGTTTTCTTATTTTTCTTTTCTTTTGCGTCTTCTAGAGCACGTTTATAAGGAGAAGAACTTACAACAGTACAAGTAATGGGTTTAGGGCCTTTGGTTGTCAATTTTCTTTTTGGTCTTGGTATCGGCAATACGTCTTGAGGAGAAACATGACCAAAACGTTGTTGGGAAAAGCACCCCGAGGGCCCAGCTTCTGCCAAGTCTCTTGCAGATGGTGTAGTTAATGTCGATGATGTGCCAGGATGAATGCGTTGAGCTGATTGACTTGAAGGCCTGTCCTTAGGAGTTCGCCCATTACTGGCTTTCAGAGCATCCACAGCCATACTTTAAACGTCAATATCTTCAGAGGGGGCAAAGTCAATATCATTAAACACTTTTCGATTTGCAGGAAAAATTCCTGTGACTCTGAACCCTGAAATGGCTATTTCAGCTGTTTGACATTTCAGGAATGCATTCCCAAGTAACTCAGCAATATCGTATGGTCCAAGAGGCCTATTGTTGTGCAGCATCCACTGCCTTACGTAGTCACTATAATGATTCTTAAGGGATCCAATGAAGTTCCTATCTAGTGGTTGCAGCTTGTGTGTAGTGTGCGGAGGCTAGCTAACTATTGTAACGTGGTGTTCACGAGCTACATATATATCTACATCTGCATTTATACTCCGCAAGCCACCCAACGGTGTGTGGCGGAGGGCGCTTTACGTGCCACTGTCATTACCTCCCTTTCCTGTTCCAGTCGCGTATGGTTCGCGGGAAGAACGACTGTCTGAAAGCCTCCGTGCGCACTCTAATCTCTCTAATTTGACATTCGTAATCTCCTCGGGAGGTATAAGTAGGGGGAAGCAATATATTCGATACCTCATCCAGAAACGCACCCTCTCGAAACCTGGCGAGCAATCTACACCGCGATGCAGAGCGCCTCTCTTGCAGAGTCTGCCACTTGAGTTTGTTAAACATCTCCGTAACGCTATCACGGTTACCAAATAACCCTGTGATGAAACGCGCCGCTCTTCTTTGGATCTTCTCTATCTCCTCCGTCAACCCGATCTGGTACGGATCCCACACTGATGAGCAATACTTAAGTATGCTATGTCAATTACGTCAATATTCTTTGTGTGGGTATGGTGGCCATCTAAAATAAGCAAAATAGGATCATCTTTTGATGGCTATGTTTTAGAGATAAAATGGATTAACCAATCAGTATTTTGGTTCATTAACACCGAGAGGCGTTGTAGGTGTTACATCAGACAGAGACTGAAATCCAGCTCAGCATTCACTTGTTTGCTAACATTAGTGGCTAGACATATCACATTTGCAATTTATAAGCTGTAGTTTCTACGGTGGCTGGTTTTCCGAGCGTGCAGAATTTGCTATACAACACTGTAATATTACGTAAAAATTACTGTAGAGAAGATCGTTTTAACTGTGGGTGTTCATTGTACGTTACAAGAGGTTTGTCCGTAGTTGCGACTGAAGCAGTACCGGGTAGACTGGCAAAGACTGAAGCATATACTCCTGCCCGATTTTCTAACCGTGAAGCACTGTATTTAGCAGAACTAGCCGAATAAGGCATTTCAGACAGGTGCGTTAAGGGGGGTAGGACGTCAAACAGGCCGACTTGGAGGAGGAGAGGCACCACTGGACATTTTATTTTCTACTGTGTATACTTTTACAAATAAATCCATAAAACTTTGTCAGCATGATCAGGAAGGATTCAGGATTCACACTCATAGCAGTGGAAGTGCAAAAACATAACAAAATAAATATTTTTTAGATATGAAATTTCATCATTTTTTCACTTACTGTTGGCTGCATTTGTTGCTATAGGTACATATTTCTTCACGAGTAAGAGAGATTCTTTGATGAATTTTGCACAGCATACAAACCGTACTTACAGGTGTATGAAACTCTAGAATTTTCCAAATCTATTAAAAACTGTGGTAAAAATTGAGATAATTAACTACAAAATTTGATTTTATTTCTAAACATAAAGTTTAAAACGTAACAGCTCATTCATTTTTTCATAAATTAAATAGATTCTAGAGTTTTAGACACCTGTAAGAACGGTTTGTATGGTCTGCAAAATTCATCGAACAGTCTCTCTTATTTATGAAGAAAAGTGTACCTATAGCAACAAATGCAGCCAATAGTAAGTGAAAAAATGATGAAATTTCACATGTAAAAAAAAATTATTTTGTTATGTTTTTGAACTTCAGCTGCTACGAGTGTGAATCCTGAATCCTTCCTGGTCATGCTGACCAACTTTTATGAGTTAACTTGTTAAAGTATAGACAGTGGAATTCAAAATGGCCTGTGGTGCCTCCCCTGCTCCAGGTCGGCACGTTTGGCGTCCTACCCCCTTTAAGACCATCTGTTCACAGAGCCGTGCACGAGGACAAACAGGAACGTTATTTAGTAAGCTAGAGCATCTCGCACTGGAAATTGCAAGCAGTTTAGGAGGGAGAGGATTAGTATTAGGAAGCACTGCTGCTTCTTCAAAGCGTCTCAAAACTTTCCTGCATTGCTTGCTGGACTAGGCCTCCCGGAAGAAAGGATAATACGGAGAAACCTATTAATCACGGCATATATGGGTTATTTACAGTATCAGTCTTTCTCTCTGCAGTGAATTGGGCGTCCTTTTGAGCACTGCCCGCGAAATGCAAGGTTCCCTGTGCAAGTCACAGACCGGCTAACAGTTTTAGGCTGCCTGGAAGTGTCAGTTGTGTAGCTGTTTTAATTATTTGGACTGACTACCTATTGGAGCCACTAGTTTAAGACATTCAGATGTTGCACGTGTTGTTCTTGTTTTCAGTGGGTACCTACATTCCCGAATAAATCAATACATAAATAAATAACTACACACATACATACCGGCGATCACGGGCCGCAAAGGTCGTGCATCGACCTTGCAACGTTCCTCCATAGTTCGCGATCTTGTGCACTTTGGAACCATTTTTCGTCGACCCCGAACTGCTGAACATCCTTATGCACTTCAACCTGCCATCTCTTCCTTGGTCTTTCGTCAGGTTTACCCGTAAGCACAGCTTTAGCCCGGCACATTTCTGCCCCTTGGCAATGTGCCCTGTCTGGCGTATTCTCCGCACTTTCATTTTCTGCACGATGCTCGGTTGTTTCATGTGGTCGTACAGTTCCTGGTTCTTTCTGCGTTGCGAATTGGTCCAACGATCTTCCTCATAATTTTCCGTTCATAGATTAGCAGGTAATTTTCATCTTTGTGTGGTGCTTAATGTTGCTGTCCCTTACAGCAACACAGCACTGCAGTATACTCTTTAAGTTCGGTCTTAAATGACTAATTTTTGGTGACATTATCTGTTTCAGGCTGAAATAAATTTTAGTCCCATTCACAATGCGTTGAAAAATTTCTTGTTTTAGGTTATTATGCCTGTTGAACCAGGTGCCAACGCATTTAAAATTTTCACTATAGGTATAAGTCATATTCCAAACTGCAATTGGGGATTATTAGGGGCCTCTCTGGATACTTCTTTCACTTCAGTATTCTCCATACTGATCCTCAGTCAAAGCGGACTGGCATTCTTTGCTCAAAAAGCAATAGTGAAATAGCATCACCTTTCCTGAGTGCTATATAGCCAAATGCTCCAGTGGATTTATAGTTCCACTTCACGTGGCATCTAGGTTATTACCAACGTCTGCAGCATTAAATGGAAGACGCGATGCTTATTGCACACTATTTCGCCTGCAGCACACTACATAAACAACTGTTATTCCACTGGCACTACAGATGTAATATTGTAATATCAGTTTCACGAACGTGCCTTTCACTGGTGGATAAGATAAAGCGAATGCATGTTGATTTGTGACGTAATGTTTGGACTGTTTGAAACCTTTATTTATCTCGTGTGGCGGCCTGATCCAGTTTCGAGCAATAGTACAGTCAACGCAACCGTGCGCCGCCCGCCGTATCGCGGCGATGGAGGCTTCGCATGGCGGCTATTCAATCCAGTTTATCTGCGCTCGTAAAGTCCTTGTCGGCTCGTCTGCCGAGACGCAGCCGTTTCATCAGGACACGCTCGTACCGGCTACAGAGTGAGCTTTATCAATATCCGCGAGACATTCCGGGAACAGCCTTAGAAGACCTCATTCTGAGGACATGGCATTCCATTATCGTCCCGACGTTTACGGCGCCAGGGAGAAATACATCAGCATTTCCTCCCCTCACAGTTCGCCAGTATTTCAGGCGAGATCCTCGGAATCTTACGGCGTGCCAGCAACTCGGGCTCTGTCAACAGCTAGCCAGAGGGCGCACTTTCCGGGTAAATCTGTTTATAGGGCGTCCCTCTTTAAGATTCCGTTCTGTTTCCAGCAGTAAAAGCTCGCCGTTACGTAAAAACAATGGTTATATTCTCTTGTTCTTCCAAAGAACTGTTGTACACATTTAGTTCTCACTGCATTATTTTTCCAACACGTAATTTCCTATTCCAGCTCTCAATTTTCTAATCTTAGTATGAAAAACATTCGATAATAGCAACAGTACAGTTGTTGTATATAGAATTGACAGAGTCACTCCTACGAGTCGTCAGTTGCATTTTCCTTGGTGTTTCGGCAGATTTCCGCAGTTTTCTTTTTGCACTATGTAGCTGTAGTCAGCACGAACAAATATTGCTACTGGCAGAAGTAGAGCTGTGAGGGGGGGGGCATGAGTCGTGCTTGGGTAGCTCGGACCGCCAGCACAGTAACTCAGCGTGTTCGGTCAGGGGGTTCGTTGCCCTGTGCAATAAAAAAATTGAGTTAATAGATCAACGACGAACTGAAACGGGTGTCTTGCGACGGCCGCCACGAGCAGATATTGCGATCAATAACGAACAAAATGCAAAAAAAAAAGATAGTAGAGCACTTGCCCGCGAAAGGCAAAGGCCCGGAGTTCGAGTCTCGGTCCGGCACACAGTTTTAATCTGCCAGGAAGTTTCAAACACTGCTCATGTCTTTCATGTGACGTCCAGTGTCGACGTAAACTTCGGTTTCTTTCCCACTGCGAACAAAATAACATTTGAAACAAAATTTTACATATCTATTCCGCAGAGCAGCGCCACGTTAATCTGGTCCGATATTCGTTTTATCGTGATGAGTATCACGGACATTGCAGCACGGACGATATCCAGTATTCCAGCAGCAACTGAACAGAGTGTTGATGAATGGCGGCAGCAGTCAGCTCAGGCCATTTTGTTCGTAGCGGGAAACAAACTGAATCTTTTCATCGACGCTGGGAGTCACTTGAAAGAAGTGATGAGCGGTATATGTTTGGGCTAACTCCAACCAAACACTGGATGAAAGAAACTATTCATATATGCAGAAACACCAGAGAAAATGCGACTGACGAGTCCCAGAAGACATACCTTGTACTTTTTTTTGTGAAGCAGTACATAAGCGCCAGTCGGTTGTATGGAACCACTGTGGTGAGATGTGTAAATATGAATGATGCGGTAGTGATGTATAATAGAGACTACACATATTACTGGCGATATGTGGGACACATAAAGAACTTAAACTATGAACACGTATATTCCATACCATTCCAGCTGTCCTTAGGTTAGTCAGGTTTAAGTAGTTCTAAGTTCTAGGGGGCTGATGACCATAGATGTTAAGTCCCATAGTGCTCAGCGCCATTTGAACCATTCTAGCTAGTCATCTGACGATCAGCGACGACAGTGATGAATTTGAAGATCGTGAATCATTCAGAAGGTCGCTGTTAATTACAATAATTGTAGGTTGATGCAACAGTTACTGTCTTCTCAATATGGCATTTGAACTTGCTAAGATATAACGAACTGGTTCACAATGGCGTTTCGTTAGCTTTATATTTGAAAGGTATCAATGCTTCTTAAAATAGCAGTGAAACGTATGAAGCTGTAAAGATAGCAATAATTTCGTTACATTGTGGTAGATGAATTCAGTTTTCGGACATTCTGGGATACCATGGAGAGATTTTTATCTTGCGTAACACAGTATAGTGATACACATCCATTCCGCTTTCAAATCTGTTAATTCCCGTCGCGCAGCCATAATGACATCTGAAACCCCTTCACATGAATCACCTGAGTGCCAATGACAGTTCCGCCATTGCACTGTCCATTTATACCTTGTGTACTCCATACTATCACCACCTGTATATGTGTATTTCGCTATCCCACGACTTCTGTCACATCGGTGTAGGACCGTCACAGTGTCTATAAGGAATGCTGTGGAACTCGTTGCAATTTTACACGTCTGGTATTGGGATTGTAAAAATATTCTAATCGACATGGATCAGAGACGAATGTCACGCCATGTGAATGGCAGTCGGGGTTTCAAACTGGACCGGAACTGCTGCAGTCCATGAATGCAGGTAATCTCAAACGTTCAGGAGCGAACACTACGAAGGGAATTGCAGGCAATGGACGATAGAAGTAGGTTTCTTCGCAAAAGATCATTTCTCTCAGCGGCAAGTTTCCAATCGGCTAAACAACACCAACTAAGTAGCCGCCAAACTGGGCGTGTAGTGTGGTCAGAAGAATCTTTTAAAATTACGCAAGTCGTCAACTGCTCCAATGATGCGTTTAACTCGCAATGTGAGGAGAGTGTGGAAAGAGCTGGAGGTCATTAAGTGTGAGGTTTGGGATTTTTGTGGTGTTTTTCACATCATGACTGGGGGACATTCAATCACCTTGCGCCGAACGTGAATCACGATTGTCATTTCGACATTATCGGTGACCAAATGTTGTCCTTTCGCCTACATCTCATTATAAGCTTCCTGTGGAAACTCCCGTATTCGAAGATTAACACAGTTTGTTAATAAAGCTGGATGCATACGCTCTTGGGTTAGCGAACACGCAGGCACACTATCACACACCGTGACTGCCGCTCTGAATTACGCAATCTTAACCCCCCGGGAAACGTCTATGACTATTTGGATCAACGGGTGAAATGCAGAAATCGGAATGCCACGCTTTCGAAGATCCATAGGAGCTTATCAACAATAATTGGCTGAAGAAAGTTTTTCCTCTCTCTACCTCGTCGAACTGTAGGAAGAAGCAAGTTAGATTGGGTTTAACCTCGCCAGCGACACCGGGGTTATTAGAGATCGAGCAAAAGCTCGGATCGTGTCAATGATACGGAAGGAAGTCGGCCGTGCCCTTTCAATGGAACAATCCCGCCGTGTGCCTGGAGAGATTTAGGGAAATCATGGCAGTCCAAATTCTGGATGACCGGACACGGGTTTGAACCATTGATTGCCAATACAACGTGCTTATCACAGCGCCACATCGATCGGTTCGCCGAATTGAGATCACTCACGTGGAAGCTGGACACGCTTTCAGGAGTATGGCGGTTCAAATACGGATCCAGCCATCCATATTTACGCTTGCCATGTCATTGGCTTCAATATAAATATTTAGGTTTATGTTTTACTGAATAAGGTTTTACTCCATATTTGTTATGGACACTCAGTTCAGCCATGGTGGCTACTCCTTCATATTCCACGCCAACGGCCAGACATGGATTTTCCCGATCACATGATCGGAGCGTGCCCTTCCCTGACCTGCGGTCTTCCTAATGCTAGTACTCAAGGTGTTTGTGAATCATCGAATCTCAGAGGGTGCCGCCATCTTCTGCTGACACCACAGAACCCGCGCAGCTACTGAGCCCTGGTTTCGTCACCAATTCTTCAGCTGTCAAAACACTTGCACCTCCTCAGCAGTGCCTGTCTCTCATCTCAAACTGAACACACACGCCTGTTTATAAAGTTTCTAGTCTCATTTAACTGTGTACAGCTTTTTGAATGTGTATAACTGTCAGACCATAAGCAAAGATGATGACTATAATGGTGGACAATATCATTTTAATTTCTGTGGCTACACCTGCACTTACATTACTTGCTAAATGTCAGCAGTAGTATAAATTGAGACGTTTGCTTATAGTCAGTTCATATGTTGAATGGTGATAGCAGCTATCAACATTTCTCGAAATTTCAATAAGCGTTATATCAGTCTTAAGAATCAGGACTCTGCGACATATTCGCAGGAAAGGGAAGTTGTATTGGAAAGAGTATTTAGACTTATTTCACTAGGGATATTGGCACAGTTATTCAGAAAGAAATAGACAGACCAAGATGAAAGAAATGAAGGCAGAGACAACAACTTTGAAAGCAGAACGTGGTGAAGAAGAAGAAGAAGAGAAGAAGAAGAAGAAGGTGAATACAGTGAGGAAGATGGCGAAAATGTTGAAGAAGAGTTAGGAAAGAAATTTACAGCAGAGACAGTTAGTAAACCTATACATCTATATCTACATCTACATGAATACTCTGCAAATCACATTTAAGTGCCTGGCAGAGGGTTCATCGAACCACCATCAGCCGGCCGGTGTGGTCATGCGGTTAACGGCGCTTCAGTCTGGAACCGCGTGACCGCTACGGTCGCAGGTTCGAATACTGCCTCGGGCATGGATGTGTGTGATGTCCTTAGGTTAGTTAGGTTTAATTAGTTCTAAGTTCTAGGCGACTGATGACCTCAGAAGTTAAGTCGCATAGTGTTCAGAGCCATTTGAACCATTTGAACCACCTTCACAATTCTCTATTATTCAATTCTCGTATAGCGCGCGGAAAGAATGAACACCGGTTCTCCCTATGTAGGTCGGTGTCAACAAAATATTTTCGCTTTCGGAGGAGAAAGTTGGTGATTGGATTTTCGTGAGAAGATTCCATCGCAACGAAAAACGCCTTTCTTTTAACGATTTCCTTCCTAAATCCTGTATCATTTCTGTGACACTCCCTCCCATATTTCGCAATAATACAAACCTTGCTGCCTTCTTTGAACTTTTTCGTGGTTCTCCGTCAGTCCTATCTTCTAAGGATCCCTCACCGCGCAACAGTATTCTAAAAGAGGATGGACAAGCGTAGTGTAGGCATTCTCCTTAGTAGGTCTGTTACATTTTCTAAGTGTCCTGCCAATAAAACGCAGTCTATGATCAGCCTTCCCCACAACTTTTGCTATGTGTTCCGTCAAATTTAAATTGTTCGTAATTGTAATACCTAGGTATATAGTTGAATTTACGGCTTTCAGATTAGACTGATTTATGGTGTAACCGAAGTTTATCGAGTTCCTTTTAGCACTCATGTGGATGACCTCACACATTTCGTCATTAGCGTAAACTGCCACTTTTCGCACTATTCAGATATCTTTTCTAAATTGTTTAGCAGATTGTTTTGATCTTCTGATGACTTTATTAGTCGATAAACGACAGCTTCATCTGCAAGCAACCGAAGACGGCTGCTCATATCGTCTCCCAAATCGTTTATATAGGTAAGGAGCAACAAAGGACGTATAACACTACCTTGGGGAACGCCAGAAATGACTTCTGTTTTACTCAATGACTTTCCGTCAGTTACCACGAAATGTGACCTCTCTGACAATAAATCACAAATCCAGTCACATAACTCCGACGATATTCCATAAGCACGCAATATCACTACCAGCCGCTTTTGTGGTACAGTGTCAAAAGCCTCCCGGAAATCCAGACATACGGAATCGATCTGAATTCCCTTGTCAATAGCACTCAACCCTGCATATGAATAAAGAGCTGGTTGTGTTTCTCAGGAACAATGTTTTCTAAACCCATGTTGATTGTGTGGCAATAGACCGTTTTCTTCGAGGTAATTCATAATGTTCGAACACAATATATGTTCCAAAATCCGGCTGCATATCGACGTTAACGATATGGGCCTGCAATTTAGTGGATTACTCCAAACTAAGTTTCTTGGATATTGGTGTGACCTGTGCAACTTTCCACTCTTTGGGTACGGATCTTTCGTCGAGCCAACGGTTGTATATGATTGTTAAGTATGGAGCTAATGCATCAGCATACACCGAAAGGAAACTCATTGGTTTACAGTCTGGACCAGAAGACGTGCTTTTATTAAGTGATTTAAGTTGCTTCACTACTCCGAGAATATTTACTTCTACGTTACTCATGTTGGCAGCTGTTCTCGCTTCGAATTCTGAAATATTTACTTCGTCTTCTTTTGTGAAGGCATTTCGGAAGGCTGCGTTTAGTAACTCTGCTTTGGCAACACTGTCTTCGATAGTATCTCCATTGCTGTCATGCAGAGAAGGTATTGATTGTTTTTTGTCGCTAACATACTTCACATGGGACCAGAATCTCTTTCGTTTTTCTGCCAGGTTTCGAGACAAAGTTTCGTTGTGGAAACTGTTATAAGCATCTCGCATTGAAGTCCGCGCTAAATTTCGACCTTTTGTAAAAGATCACCAATCTTGGGGATTTGGCGTATAGACAGAACACTTGGTATTATATACCGGTTGAGATTTGATCCGATAGCTAAATTATGGAAGAGTGGTAACTCGCACTTAATTACAGAAGAAGATTCACAATTTAAGATATCGGGAACAAGAGGATTGTATAACTGATTATTTAATATCAGACACCCTAAAACGAATTACACAACACGAGATCCTCAAAATTATGGCAAGATTTTCAGTGCTAGTAATGCTCAGAAACTAAGCTATTTGTCCCAAAAACCATTAAATTTCAACAGAGGCTATAAATACACTCGAATCAAAACAATTAAGCAAAAATAGTGCATCATTATTGAGGGACAATTAAATAAATATCGGCATGGAAGAGAATAAAATATGTTAGTAGCTTAAAATTTGAAGACAAGTTTTCACTGGAATGAGATTTTCACTCTGCAGCGGAGTGGAAATTCTCATTCTGGAAACATCCCCCAGGCTGTGGCTAAGCCATGTCCCCGCTATATCTCTTCTTTCAGGAGTACTAGTTCTGCAAGTTTCGCAGGTGAGCTTCTGTAAACTTTGGAAGGTAGGAGATGAGATACTGGCAGAAGTAAAGCTGTGAGTACCGGGCGTGAGTCGTGTTTCGGTAGCTCAGATGGTAGAGCACTTGCCCGCGAAAGGCAAAGGTCCCGAGTTCGAGTCACTGAGTCGCCAGCATATACCGACTTTGTTCATTGGAATCGTCTGAATGAATTGGTAGAACATTTACTATTCCTGCTTGCTAGCTTCGAACACAGCGGAAATAACTCACACGATAATGAGTTAATATCTGTTGAAGAGAAGTTTCGTGAAGCATCTATCATTGACTATTGTTTGGAACTCCTGTCGAAAATAAAGTAAAATTTCCAACAACAGAGTGCAAAGATCCGTGTGACAACGTATTATGTCTCCTTGCTCGTCGTCAAAAGTGGGGTTTCTAGGAAACCTGCGTGCTCGGTTCCTAGACAAACACTCAAACAAATCTTATTAATGAGTTTTATTAAAAAAAAAAAAAATACTTAACTTTGTCACTTACACAGATGTGGTGCAAGCAAAGGGCGATCTACAAAATACGCAATCTTCTTCAGTGTAAACAACAACAAGTTTGTGATACATACATTAGACAGTGCAAGCTATGTACCTTGCTAATCTTGAAACTGCTATTTATCTGGGGCGTCGCCAGTCGGTCACTGCGCTTATGTCCTCCTCACATTGGGGCCGCTGCTGTCGCATTGTCGTCCTGGAGAGGTGTCGGTCAGCTTGATATTGTCTGACGTCTTCTCACAGCCATCTCTTCTCTGCCGTTCCCGATTGGCGTGCCTGCGCTTGAATTCTCGCCGCAACAGAACGTATAATTAGTTCAGAAACATCTGAAAAAAGAATATTTTTCTGATTTGGGAACACTCCACTTCATTATTTAATTGGCTCTCGCGTTTCAAATTGCATACATTGTATCTTGGGAAGTGATGGCGACAGATCGTCTTTGATTTCATAGGAGAACTGAAAATATGCTAGCGCTTTTACAATGTTTAAATCGTCTGCAGAATCTGAGATAGTGTGCAGCTGCATTGTCCCTCTTGTCACAGAGAAGATATATGGTGGCTTCAACAATCACACAAGAAATAAAGAATGAAATCATTTTTATTTTTAGCCACGGAACATAGGTGCAGAGTTTCTTGAATACGCGTAACTATTTCTTGTTGCAGGCATTTTACACGTACGTCTGAGAGTGAGTTTCTTTTTCAAGTTTATCTCAGAGTTTTCGGTCCTCCAAGATCATGTCCCTTGTGTTGTGGGAAACTAAATTACGTTTCTGTGTCAACAAGTCAGGACTTCCTGACTAACACTTATTAAATAACATTTTTTCACCAACGAAACGAGCCTACTCAGCAAGGTGTTATATTATTAAAGCTGGAAGGCTCACTGTGACTGACTTCTTCTTGTTGCTGTATCATCAGAGACGGCATTATTATTGTCATTACCGTCATCATTCACTGCTTTCACCGTTTTACACGCACGATGTAAGTACGACTTGCACTACATACTGCTACTAATAAAAGCTACATATTCTGTTTCACAGTTACTTGTTGTAATACAAGAAGGCAAATATTTCTGTGTTTGCATGTAACATAACTTGAAGCATCTGGGAAGCAGAGCATGGGAGTAGGAGGAGATTAGTGTTTAACGTCCCGTCGACAACGAGGTCATTAGAGACGGAGCGCAAGCTCGGGTGAGGGAAGGATGGGGAAGGAAATCGGCCGTGCCCTTTCAAAGGAACCATCCCGGCATTTGCCTGAAGCGGTTTAGGGAATCACGGAAAACCTAAATCAGGATGGCCGGAGACGGGATTGAACCGTCGTCCTCCCGAATGCGAGTCCAATGTGCTAACCACTGCGCCACCTCGCTCGGTGCAGAGCATGTAATAAAAAATTACTGACGTCGAAAAGTGGGAGAGCGCCATCCAAATCAGAATGCAAATGTTGAACACCAAATATGGAGCGATGGTGCTGTATCATTTTAAAGAATGCTAAATATACCAGCAGTCAAGCTTCTCGAGTATCAGTGCTGGTGAAACTGACTATTTCGACACCAGCGTCACGTGCATGATTTATTGCTAGAGAGTGAACACCAGGGACGCAGTTGATTCCGAAAACAGTGAGACTTATTTCATGTGTGCCTAGTAAGAACACAGTTTACAAAACGCTAGTTTCTATTCATGTGGTATAATACAGTGGAACCATAAGTGAACTCTTAAATCACTAAGAGATTATTGTTGGAGCCCCTTGTTTAGATTGGAAGAATGTTTAACTCTCGGACGTTGGTTTTGGTTATGATCTAAATGATTTTTTAGCACTGAATACGGGGATAATGCACTTGCTTCGAGAGTGATTTACAGATTCTCAAGATTGTTGTTTCTAAGTGTACATCAGGCAGGCGTCTATTTATTACACTCAACTGTTTCTGTTTCTGTATCACAATGAAGTTGTTATACTAAATGTATATTACTCGCTTTGTATTCAGTTTCCATGGAGAACGCAGTTCAGTACTAGTTCGATGATATTACGGCATATACAGCAGTCAGAACGTGATATCTATTGGAGACGTCTAAAATATTTTCTCAAATTGTGAAAACCTACTATTTGCAATTGATAATATTAAAAATTTGCTGAAGATGAAGTAAAACGTCCATTGAACTCACATATTTTCCACCGTTTGTGATACAGAAAATGTCATACGATCTACGCAACAAGTCAAAGTTCACTGTGATTTAGTGCACGAAAGTATTTTATGATCAAGTACTCATAGCTTTTTTTGTTTGTGTATCTCACTCCCTTTCTTTCCCTCTATTTATTTATTTATTTATTGTTGCGTGGGACCAAATTAAGGAGAAGTCTCCATGGTCATGGAACGAGTCAATACATGAAATTATAACACGATATTAGAAACAGATAAAATGAAATATAAAAAAACGTATTCAGGTGACAAGTCGTAAGTTTAAATAAAGAAAATCAACAATGTAACACTGGAATTTGCTTAATTTTTTAGCTCTTCCAGGAGCTCCTCGTCAGATTAGAAGGAGTGAGCCACGAGGAAACTCTTCAGTTTAGACTTAAAAGAGTTTGGGCTACTGCTAAGATTTTTGAGTTCTTGTGGTAGCTTCTTGAAAATGAATGCAGCAGAATACTGCACTCCTTTCTGCACAAGAGCCAAGGAAGTGCATTCCACATGCAGATTGGATTTCTGCCTAGTATTAACTGAGTGAAAGCTGCTAACTCTTGGGAATAGCCTATATTGCTAACAACAAACGACATTAAAGAAAATATATACTGTGAGGGCAATGTCGGAATTCGCAGACTATTGAATAGGGGTCGACAAGAGGTTCTCGAACTTACACCACATATAGCTCGAACAGCCCATTTTTGAGCAAAAAATACCCTTTTTGAATCAGAAGCATTACCCCAAAAAGTAATACCGTACGACATAAGCGTATGAAAATACGCGAAGTAGACTACTTTTCGTGTTGAAGTGTCACTTATTTCAGACACTCTTCTAATGGTGGTTAAAGCAGCATTTAGTTTCTGAACAAGATCCTGGACATGGGCTTTCCACAACAGCTTACTATCTATCCGAACGCCTAGGAACTTGAACTGTTCCGTCTCGCTTATAATACGCCCATTCTGTCTGATCAAAATATCGGTTCTTGTTGAATTGTGCGTTAGAAACTGTAAAAACAGAGTCTTATTGTGATTTAGAATCAAATTATTTTCCTCTGTAGTGTATTATAATAATGATGGTATTGACGATGATTATGAGGAGGAGGCGGATGTGAAATTTTTTCAAATGTTTAGCGTGTATGAGATTAAATTTAATGACTAGGCTGAGATGGGAAGAAAGAGAGACATGAAATTTTATGTGGTATTATATTATTCACAGAGATGACGATAATGAGGCATAGGTGGAAATTTTTTTATGTTGTGTGTGCACACGTATGGGATGAAATATAATGATTAGGCTGAGGTGGAAAAAGACAGAGAGAGAGAGAGTAAGACGAAGGAAAAGGAAATACTGCTTTTACAAGTCACATACACCACTACTGGTTTGTTTTGAAAGAGAGAGCTACCATGCCTAAACAGTACAGAATTTCATGTACGAAATACAGAGGTATTTGTGTGTGTGTGTGTGTGTGTGTGTGTGTGTGCGTGCGTGCGCGCGCGCGCGCGCGCGCGCCTCTGATGGTGCGCTGTGCGCAATTCAGAGAAAGATATCTTTGAACATGACGTCATTTTACGCAAATATCTTTGAACATGTACCCAAATCTAGCGAAATATACGTAATTTTTTGGAGAAACTGCCTAGCTTCGAACTTCGCGCCGTTTTTACGCAATTCAACTAGTTGACTCCACATCTTAACACTATTCTGATGTTTACTTGGGAGGAAGGGTTGGAGGAAGGGAAGGAAGAGGCAGAAAGTGGAAGAGGAGAGGGAGATGGAGGAGTAAAACACACAACTGTGCTAATTCCACCATCTTCATATTTCAAATATCCCGCCATCACCATCCTGAATTTTTCGGTGACTGCAGCGCTGCCTAGGGGCAGATATTAAAATTTTGCGCCAAAGTCGCTATAGATATAGTACAGACAGGGGTAGTGTTTCCAGTTTACGTCATCGGCTGCCTTCATCTACATCTACATCATACTCCGCAAGCCACCTAATGGCGTTTGACGGAGGGTACTTTCGGTACCACTATCTGATCCCCCAAACCTTGATCCACTCGCGAATAGTGCGTGGGAAGAATGATTGTCGGTAAGTCTCTGTATTGGCTCCAATTTCTCTAATTTTCTCCTCTTGGTCAATACGCGAGATGTAGATGGGGGTAAGTAATATGTTGTCCGACTCCTCCTGACAAGTGCTGTCCCGAAATTTCAGTTGTAACTCTCTCCGTTGTGGATAATGCTCTATCGCCTGCTTCTATGGAGCACAACAGCTGACCGGCGTAATGGTGGTCCTATCAGTTTCTTGCAGGTGTTGTTCCAGTTGGATATATGGTAGATGATGTCGTAATTACAACAGGGACTGATAACGGTGTCCTGTTACCAGTATGAATAGGTATTTTGAAACTATCAGATTTTCAAATTGATTTTACACCCAGACAGTTCATCTCTGGGCATGGATTCCTTACCTTAATCTCATGATTCCCATTTACATCACCTAGAAGTCCTTAATAGGAATTATGAAACATCCTATATACCATGGACGTCCGTTCCATTGAATTTAGATTCATATGCTCGTACGACGGTTTTAATGATTTGCTTATTTTGTTACAGGCAGATGAGTGAATCTTACATTCGTATTTAATGGACAAAAATTACGTTATATAACACAGAGTTCGTTGGAGGAGTTGAACAAACATAGGAATGTAATAGCACAATCGATAAGAACACTTTATTTAGATGTATTTGTATCAGATTACTGCGCTTACTAGTACTGTCATTTTTTTAAAATGTATTTAAACCGATAAAGTACAAATTGACAATAAGTATGTTTCAGTCGCGTTAAATGTGCATCCCGGTTACGAAGCTGAAAGTTATATTCTGATATTTAAATTAGATATGTATTAATCAAGTTCGTGACAGCGCCACTAATTCTTCTGCTTGACAAAATCATGCTCGTAGCCAAAATTAGCGAGAGAAACACTAAAAAGTATCTTTTAATTTCCTCGAGAAAGATAAATCAGCAAACCACAGTATAGAAACCTAAAACACTCACTCGTGAAATGATAAGTACATACTGCGAATATTTAGTAGCTTAAATAACACTATCATTGAAAAATAGAACTATATACTCCCGCTAGTCACCGACGCTATCACTCTACAAATTTTTTTGACAGTTCAGATAACTCATGCTATGTCGCAAAATGCGGCAGTTCTTCTTACTTCTCTGCTTTGGCACAGTGGCGAGTGTTTTCACGAAGTTAGAGAAGTTTTAAATTCCCAGCACTTTTTATTCATTCGTTGTTTTGTCTTCGAGGAAAAAGGCAACGACCACGATTTCTAGGTCGATCTAAATCTAATTTCCAGCAGAGAGAAACGAACTTGTTTCACAAGCAATTCTTTTGAACTGCAGTGCTGTTTTTCCGGTCTGTTTTACATTTCATGAAATGCTGTTTCTGTTGAAAACAGTTCTTCGTTATGAAAAAGTTCACTACAGCTCTGACAATCGGACTGGCTTTAATGGAACGAAGTTAATCAGGTTACTGGAAAGCACTTTAAAGAAATACTTCACAGTTTCTTTTTCATTCATAGAATAATTTCTTTCAGTAAATGTTGTGATCCGGATGGCAGAATACTTTGTATTATAATGGTAGCACTGTAATTTTTTATTTACTCCGCATGAACAGCTATCAACATATCTTCTGAGCAGATCACACATTTATCGAGCTTAAGTCTCGATTACGACATCACCAGTCGTTCAACTCTCGCATGTGCGAACTGACATAAAACTGAAGTGCAAATGCTTGCACGGTAGAACGAAGAACCAGTCCAAGTTGCAAATGTCTACTTTTTACTCATCCGATGACTAGTTCCGGGCCTAGACCTATCTTCAAATCATCCTACAGGGCAGAAAACCAAATTTACCCTCAAGTATAGCACAGTTATTACAAAATTTATAAGCATATTTCAAAGGTACAGAACATACAGTTTCAAAAGTTAGAGGGGGTTTATAAATAAAATTTAACTTTTAAAACGCTATAGGAATAACACCACTGGTCAGAATGATGTCAAACTGCAACGGAGTATTATCGGAAAAGGGGGAAAACGTATGGCAGAAGAAAAAAAGTTGTGTGAAAATTGATTAATGTATGGCGTTGCACGAATGAGAAAACGTAAATGAGAACACCTGTCATGCGCACGACGCATTGAAATTGGTATAAACACGCCGGGTACACGGCATTTCCTCCTTTCGCGTCTGCGACGTTCACCATGACGGTCTCAATGCCGGATCTCGCTCTGCTTCTAAAGCTGTTTTACAAGAACGATGACTGTGCACACGTCGCTCTGCAGAAGTTCCGGACACTGAAGGGTTTGAAAAAAGGTGTTGGTCCGATGACTGCCGTGAGTCTGGAGAAAATGATTCAGAACTTGTTGTTTGCCGGCCGGTGTGGCCAAGCGGTTCTAGGCGCTTCAGTCTGGAACCGCGCGACCGCTACGTTCGCAGGTTCGAATCCTACCTCGGGCATGGGTGTGTGTGATGTCCTTCGGTTAGTTAGGTTTACGAAGTTCTAAGTTCTAGGGGACTGATGACCTCAGATGTTAAGTCCCATAGTTCTCAGAGCGATTTGAACCATTTTTGGAACTTGTTGTCCCGTTCCATATTTATTCTCAAAAAATTCCGGTACAAGAGAATTATAGAGAAAGTGTTTTTACTCTGGAGAGGTAATCCGTGGGTAGCAATCAGGAGAGAAAAGACCAAGCGGTGTTTATTTATTTATTCATGGATTTTTTATTTCGAGTGTGCCACGTTTCCTTGCATTCTTTTCCTTATGCGACCTTGGACTGTATGAATGAGATATTATGTGAAGTAGCAGAAAGCTTTGGTCAGAGGTCTGAGCATTGAATGAGTAGAGTGGTTCTGTGGTAGGGTAGTACCAACCTCCTAAAAGCGAAACAGTTTGGCTAAGATGGTGTGCAATTCAGGTCATACAGGCCGCGAAGACACGAGTATTGGCTCCGTCAGGTTGGCGAGCCATCCCCTCCACCACCTTCTGAACGAACAACGGTTAGCCGAGGTGTCCGCAGGTCCACTTGTTCCTCGGTAGCGGTGGTGGACAGCCGTGGAGACGCAGCTCTCGATTTTGGTAATGTTAACAAAGGTATCGGGATGTACCAAATCTGCTCGTTAATATGGTCTAGATGTTGAAATCAGGTGTACGATTACGGAGTTTATTTTTATAATTTAGTCCAATTTCAGTGAGAACTTTGCGTTTGTGCATTTATCAGGTACGCACCGTGCGCCTTAAGCTCACGGTCGCATTATTGCTCTGCCTTTAACGGAACTTCAGCCATTTAACGTATTTAAACGTAGTCTTTCTTCTACAGTATTATTTTGGGGGATTGTTTTAATTTATTTTTTCATATGTTTCCTTTGTGTACTTGCTTTCCCGCCACGTGATCAGTTGGAGCAACCGCCACATTGGTAAACTGCAGTCTCGGTCTGAAAATGTATGGTAGCTGAGTGAATAACCATACGGTAGTGGGTGAGTGTAAGATAGAGAAGGAACAATCTTCGGTGTCCGTATTTTTTGCATTTCTGTTGGCTACCGCTACTTGGCCACGTGTGTGGAATAATATTGATGTGACAGATAGTTAATGTTTCTTGTGCCCCCCATAATTGTTTGATTGCCTACTATGAAGCACGTTACGTAAAATACACGGTTTAAACTCTTGTATCTAGGAAAGTTCAGATTTTAATGCCCATTGATGGAATAAAGAATAAAGACTTGCAAGATTTTCCTGCCATATGATAGTAAATGTTCTCCCCCCCCCCCTCCCCACCGCTCTGTAACGAAGTGTTGTTTCTGGAAGCAATATTTACTCATGGTTAAGTGCACCACTTGCTACCCATTCTTCAGCGTACTTCTTAAGGAAAATTGAAATATTTAGTCAAATACTCTTCCGCCCTGGCCGAGTTCGCTTTTAGTCTCTTTGCTGAACTTGTTTTGCATCCTATAGTAACTGACTGTAGTAAGCTTGGGTTTAGGTATAATTGTGTGCCTGCATAAAATTACGCTGAAGCCAGGTCTGCGCTCCCCTCTCCCTTTCTATAATTACGTACCTAAAAATGAATCATGTTAACTAGAGAGACCAGTTGTGATGATGTATATTCCAACAGATACACGACTAGTCATGTCATCAGTACGGAATTAATATCAATAAATCTATATCCTCGACTGATTATTTTCTCCCTCCATCATAAAGAGTTGGTGAAAGTCAGAACCACAGTGGAATGCTGGGTCATTAAAGTTAATAAAGGCTATATGCTCCCTACTAAGCCATGCATAAGTGCCTTCTGTGGTGGTTCTAAAAAAATATTGTCTTATCCTTTGCATTCAAATTTTTACCGGTTGGTTAAAACCTTCCGCTAGAAAATATTAACACCCGGCAGTAACTAACAGGGGCCTGTGATTTCGTGGACCATACGAATATCTACAGAGGGTAGCTTGCAGTGGCTGTAGCACATGGTAAGCGACAGTAATTTTCCTACCAGGTCGAGTTTTAACATTAACTATACCACCGCCAGTACGAAGGTTACGTTGCAGGAGGAAACGAACAGATTCGTCATCAGTAGAAGCAGTGGCCACAGCAATGCAGGACTCGCATTCGGGAGGACGATGGTTCAATCCCGTCTCCGGCCATCCTGATTTAGGTTTTCGGTGTTTTCCCTAAATCGTTTCAGGCAAATGCCGGGATGGTTCCTTTGAAAAGGCACGGTCGATTTCCTTCCCAATCCTTTCCTAACCCGAGCTTGCGCTCCGTCTCTAATGACCTCGTTGTCGACGGGACGTTAAACACTAACCACCACCAGCAATGCAGGAGGAGACGAGTGGTGGTGTGGAAACGTGTAGTGCACGGAGTATTGCCCGACCACTGGACATACCGGTGAGCACGATGCGTAAAATCCTACGAAACATCCTTCTTTGTTATCCATTCAAAATTACCCACGTGCATGATTTGCTTCCTGTTGACGAGCCAGCAAGAGAGACCTTTGCTTTACAATTTCTTGCTCGCATGGAAGTGGGCAATGATTGGCCGTGGAAGATTTTGTGGACGGACGAAGCCCACTTCCTTTTGTCAGGGTATGTCAATACACAGTATTGTCGGATACGGGCAACGGAAAATCCACACCCAAATCAGTCAGTACCAGTTCACGCTGAAAAGATCACTGTGTGATGCGGGTTTACGGCATCATTTACACTAGGGCCATACTTTCTCGAAGAGAAAGGTGGTTCCGATCTTGTTATCTGTACCGTTACTGGTAAGTGCTATGAGTGTCTTTTGCACAACCATGTCATTACAGCTCTCCAACAGCGTGGATCTTTTTTATGGGAGATGGCACACCTCTGGACATTGCAAATCCAGTTAAGCAGCTCCTGAAGCGCCATTTTGGAAATGCTAAAATTATCAGCCACCATTTCCCTACAGCCTGGCCGTCTCGATCACCAGATCTTAATCCGTGACACTTCTGGCTGTGGGGCTGTCTGAAAGATGTGTTCAGTGTTCCGATTGCAAGCTTAGCAGCATTGAAGGCACGCATTGTGCAACACATTCTGAACGTGACCACGGAAGCACTTCGATCAGTTGTGGAACATGCTGTTTCTCGATTTTAACTTGTTTCAGAAAATGGTGGACAGCATATTGAACATGTTTTCGCCAGTCACACAGAAATTAATAATCAGATTTGATTTTTATTAAAGCTATTTACGCGGTTTTTGGCCTCAGGATAATTAAAAACCGATGTTTCCCATCCGATGTGATACGACCTTGCCGTGGTGGATGGGCTTACGTAAGTAACAGTATCACAACTGTACACCCACTCACACCGTCCGTCTCTGGTAGCTGAGTGGTCAGCGCGATAGAATGTCAATCCTAACGGTCCGGGTTCGATTCCTGCGTCATATCGAAAGAGCTTGCACCCGGCGAACGGTTACCCGACGGGAGACCCTACTCACAAGACATTTACATTTACCCATGCACACTGAGTAGTACAATTTGTTTAACGTAAAACGTACACCTTTACATTGTTGTGTGATTCATTTGTCATTTGTAGTCGACCACTATTAAATTATGATGCTTATAGCGCCATCTATTGCTGCATTTCATAACTATTTATTTTTCCTTCCGCCCTGTGTTTCCCCCTTCTCCAATAATATTCCGCCGCAATTTGACGTCTTTCTGAACAGTGGTGTTATTTCTACAGCGGTTCGAAACTTGAACTTTAATTATAATCACTCTGTACATCAAAAATGTAAAGCTGATGCCCACCAGACCTATGGACATATTATATATACACAGGACACTCTAGCAAACATCTGTATGGCTACAGTGTCCTGTAAAAACTGTGAATTATATCTATTTAAAAAATACGATGTGCATGTCTCCTATTAAATCCAGCGGCGACAAAGTAAGTGCTGTGTTCTGCTCTGACTATAACCGATTTTGCTTTCTTTCCAACAACCATTTTTAACCAAGATACATTGATATTTCAACCATAAGAAGACCTCGTTATATACAATCTTTGATAAAAACTGTATATACAACAATGTGCTATTTCGACTTATTAAGCGGGGAAAGCCTACGAAGTAACAATGTGATGTTTTGTGTCCTGCATCGCTGTCGACTTCAAAGAAAACCTGTATTTGTGACTTATAAGCTTATGATTGCAGTACCACTATAGAGTATGAAATTGCAACAACAATAAAAAAAGATCAGAGAGACGTGGAGTAGATCCACTAAGTAAGGAGGTGGGGGGGGGGGGGGGGGGATAAAGTGGACATAGAAAGGGGGAAGGAGGAGATGGGTAGAGAGAGACGGGGAGAAGATGGACTGAAAGGGGGGGGGCAGATGGACAGAGAGAGGAGAATGAGGAGAAGATTGAGATGGATACCCTATGCCCATACATATATAGCAATTGCTAAGCATTGGTATGTTCCTTTGTGTTTATAAACAGAAACGACGTTTCATCTATTGGGTAAGGAAAATTGCCATAATGTAGGAATTCGGGTGTCACTAAATCCTTGCGTCGTAGTCGAACATGAAACAGACTCACCGAAACTTGATGTATCTTGCGCCGTTTCACGAAGTTTATCAACGTTTCGCTCTTTCGGAGGGAACTGTGACAGGAATGTCATACATAGATACACTGCCAAACTGGTTGTTTGATCAACTTCACGAAGATAGCAATGATTCAATTTTTACGCATAACGGCGTCCTGCCTCATTTTCACCTTGAGATCCAGTGTTGTCTTCACAACACCATCCCACAACGTTGGATGGGAAGATAGGGCCAAATAATGTTGTTTATTGTTTTTGGCCGCCCAGGTCACGAGACGTCACACTTTGCGAGGTTTCTTTTGTTTGGGGGTACATAAAACACAGAGTCTTTGCTCCACCTATGGCAGTTACTCTTTATGATCTCAGAAATCGCATTGTTGAAGCTGTCCATTTAATAATCATGGACAAATTGATTTGTGTGTAGAATCAAATGGACTATCGTTTCTATATTTCTCGGCGAAAAAGTGGTGTTCATATTGAGTCTATGGTATAGTGCTTGTACTACCATGCAACTCTGAACCTTCCTCTGTCTGGTGTCATGCGCAATGCGTTTTCGTCATTCACAAGTTATCTGTAATAAACAACTGATATCTGTTGTTTCTTTTTAAACCACCCTGTTTACAATGCATCACGGTGTAGAGAAAGAAGAGAGAAAGAAATCGACATAGGACACTTGCGGTCTGACTAAGTCGGTTCGTGTAAGAGAGAGCGAGAGATATTGAACATTTAGCTCTGTAGCTTATCCGGCTTTTGTAGGCCATTTGAGGCTGTTGGCTGGCTTGATAGACCAAAGGTTTCCCGTGTCATATTTTTTGTCTCGACTTCCTCTACAGCACTGTGGTAGGCTGCGAACTGTTACCGTTTACGTCCTGAACACTCGCATATAAATCAGAAGGAACGAGAGCGATTTGGTTGGGAAACAGCACTAGCAGATCAAGAACCTCATTTTATATTGCCTGTGCACCTTGTCGGCTACGGATTGAGACTATCCGTACACCTTCTGTAGATAATTATATTTTCCGCTCATCTGTGGTCGAATCACCGTGAGCTAACGTGCTATGTTCATTTCTTTCTTTAAGATCAGTTTCAAACAAATATGATCATCAGAGTCTAATCCTGAAAAGGTAGAGTTTTATAAATCATGTTCATTTCTGGTATTTGTTAATCAGCACGCCACACAGTATTCGACAAAACATGGATACTTGCAGAGATCAAAATGTTGTAGTTTCACTAATAAAAACGTGAAATTCTCAAATTATTTGATCCTGATAATGATTGTTTCGTAAACCCTCGTCGGCAATTTTGTGAAGGCCTCGTCGCTACTGCTGTGGCGGCCGAATTGCCACTGGTGCTACGCTAGACCGAGTTGGTGAGTTTGTGAAACGGCTTCTGGTGCAGTACACCGCTAAGACAATTACTCCCACTGTTAAACAGCTACGCCCTCGGGTCACATAACAGGATAGAAAAACGAAGCCCTACAACACTCCGACAAATTAGTAACAAAATGACACAAATGAGTTAAAAAGGTCTACTTATCTTTGTGATTTGTCGGATACTGAGGTCTGCAACACTGCGTGTAATATAGACCTTCACTGGCTTAACGCAAATAATCGTAGGTATGTAGCAAATGCAATTTACAGCAACTGTCTGTTCACTTCTAAAGAGTTCACTAAACGATGTTGCCTGTATAAGTCAGCCCTGGACGATGATCTATAAGCAAGTGGGCCAAAGTTGCTCTTCTATCTTCCGAGTAGGCTTCTGTCCGTTGTCGTCCGGTGATTGGCGGTTGTACTCGGCCGGCAATTGGCTGAGACGAAGTCGATATCTTCATCCTCAGCGCCGCCGGTGGCGCTGACGGAACACGCGCGAGTGACGAGTCTCTATCGCACTGGCACCAGCTCACATCTTTGCGCCTGTGGTGCTTTGGCACTGGCTGTGCCTTGTTCGGACAACACTGACACTCGTTGCAATAAATAAGGTTTTACATAAATTTTTATGTGGTGCCACCTACAGAATAGTAAGCATTTTTACTGTCTCAGTTTAGCAAGGGCCATCGAGCCGTCTCAAAAAGTACCGTAACTGGCAGAAAATTGTGCCAACTGAATAGGACACTACGGGGTGTTACAAAAAGGTACGGCCAAACTTTCAGGAAACATACCTCACACATAAATAATGAAAAGATATTATGTGGACATGTGTCCTGAAACGCTTAATTTCCATGCTAGAGCTCATGTTAGTTTCGTCAGTATGTACTGTACTTCCTCGATTCACCGCCAGTTGGCCCAATTGAAGGAAGGTAATGTTGATTTCGGTGCTTGTGTTGACATGCGACTCATTGCTCTACAGTACCAGCATCAAGCACATCAGTACGTAGCATCAACAGGATAGTGTTCATCACGAACGTGGTTTTGCAGTCAGTGCAATGTTTGCAAATGCGGAGTTGGCAGATGCCCATTTGATGTATGGATTAGCACGGGGCAATAGCCGTGGCGCGGTACGTTTGTATCGAGACAGATTTCATGAACGAAGATGTCCCGACAGGAAGACGTTCGAAGCAATTGATCGGCGTCTGAAGGAGCACGGAACATTCCAGCCTATGACTCGCGACTGGGGAAGACCTAGAACGTCGAGGACACCTGCACTGGACGAGGCAATTCTTCGTGCAGATGACGATAACCCTAATGTCAGCGTCAGAGGAGTTGCTGCTGTACAAGGTAACGTTGACCACGTCACTGTATGGAGAGTGCTACGGGAGAACCGGTTGTTTCCGTCCCATGTACAGCGTGTGCAGACACTGTCAGCAGCCGATTGGCCTCCACGGGTACACTTCTGCGAATGGTTCATCCAACAATGTGTCAATCCTCATTTCAGTGCAAATGTTCTCTTTACGGATGAGGCCTCATTCCAACGTGATCAAATTGTAAATTTTCACAATCAACATGTGTGGGCTGACGAGAATCCGCACGCAATTGTGCAATCACGTCATCAACACAGATTTTCTGTGAACGTTTGGGCAGGCATTGTTTGTGATGTCTTGATTGGGCCCCATGTTCTTCCACCTACGCTCAATGGAACACGTTATCATGATTTCATACGTGATACTCTACCTGTGCTGCTAGAACATGTGCCTTTACAAGTACGACACAATATGTGGTTCATGCACGATGGAGCTCCCGCACATTTCAGTCGAAGTGTTCGTACGCTTCTCAACAACAGATTCGGTGACCGATGGATTGGTAGAGGCGGACCAATTCCATGGCCTCCACGTTCTCCTGACCTCAACCCTCTTGACTTTCATTTATGGAGGCATTTGAAAGCTCTTGTCTACGCAACCCCGTTACCAAATGTAGAGACTCTTCGTGCTCGTATTGTGGATGGCTGTGATACAATACGCCATTCTCCAGGGCTGCATCAGCGCATCAGGGATTCCGTGCGACGAAGGGTGGATGATGCATGTATCCTCGCTAACGGAGGACATTTTGAACATTTTCTGTAACATAGTGTTTGAAGTCACGCTGGTACGTTCTGTTGCTGTGTGTTTCCATTCTATGATTAATGTGATTTGAAGAGAAGTAATAAAATGAGCTCTAACATGGAAAGTAAGCGTTTCCGGACACATGTCCACATAACATATTTTCTTTCATGTGTGTGAGGAATGTTTCCTGAAAGTTTGGCCGTACCTTTTTGTAACACCCTGTATACGTCGCCGCCACTGCCTACTTAATTGCCAGAAAGAGATGTCTCTTAGTGGACAGTAGCTTCCAGAGAAGCACGAAAGTTTTTTGTTTTGACACTCGCTGATTTCAAAAACAGTCAAAGTTTAACCAGAAGTATGTACCCGTACATAAAGAATGAAACTACACACCTTTCTGAAAATATTATACAGTGAAACCGCGAATGATAACATATACAGAAAGACATATAAGATTGTGTCTCTGTTTAGGGAAGCTAACCGGATGAAGCTCGACTCCGACTTCGGTGGGAAACACGAAGGAACTAGACCTTAAAGTTTAACAGCAATTGTAATCATAAATGAGTCATACTTTTTCCATGCCGCACAAAATTAATTTTATTGTCATCTTTCGGAAACAGTGTATGGTCTCTAATTTAGATATCAGTGCGTGTTTGTAACGCACTGTCACAAAATTTCTCGAAATACCGATTAAGGTTTGCCTCCACTTGTGTCATCTCAGCGGTATGGATCTCCAGCATCTGCACCGGGTGTGCAGTACAGGGCATCGACTACTCCAGGGATTGATCACATTACGAGCGATAAACCAAGAGAGGGCCTGAAGTCCGTCTAATCAGGTTGAAAATTTAAGTAACATAGAATACATTAGTCGACCTTCCCCTACTGCATTGATACAATGCAGGCCCAAGCATCAGCAGAGTTGCCATTCCCTAACGACGTAATGGTCTGTTATTTTCGTAGCCATATTTTGCATGTAGAACTGAAATTTAATCTTATTCCGACTTGTAGCATGCGTTATAACCATCGACTGTCGTGAAACCCGTTGGTTACAGTCTTGCCCATCATGCCGAAATACGTTGTTCACACAGGTCCGACATGGTACAGTTAACGTATTGCTGCCGGCTGCAGCACGCGTTACTGTTTATTCTAAACTTCCCCCGAGAAGCTACGGCATGTTAGCGAGTACCATTAATCAGACGAGAGGGGCAAGACCCGTGTTTCACTAAAGGCTTCCAGCGACAGCAGGAGATTTATGGCATGGCTACTGCCCACCCAGAGAGACCTGTAATATTAATCGTTTAACACTAATTCCGTCTACAAACGGATGCATGTTAGATGATAGCTCAAACGCCTTTTCCTTTACCTTTTTTCCTGTATAGGTTCATCGTTTCTCCATTGGCATTTTCAGCTTGCTGAACTAATTGAAAACGTTCTCCATCCCTGAATCTTTGATTATTGAATATCTACGCTATACTTGAACATATGCGTGTATTACGACTAAAAAATTCTGCAATTACTTGAAATACTATAATTCTATAAGCATCAACAATCTCAGGTATTTCTTAAAACTTCCCTCTCTCCCAGAACGGCTTCATTTGATCCTTTTTGATATTTTACGTGCTAACCATTACATGACATATTTGAAAAGACACAACATTTTTCCATCGTCAGGTTGCGCGCGCTGTGTATGTATACAAGCCTTGCGCTACTGATGGTATTTCCTACTGTATTTCAACTGCTATTGTACTCTCACTCTTCCGCCGTTATGGAGACACATAGACCTATTTTACATACGTGTAGGATTACAAACGATGTGTCAGTTTTTTGAAAACATCGAAATTTCGTCCATAAGTTTAGAGGTTAGCACCAATGTTTCAATGGCGATACATCACCGATGCATCGACGACAAAAGTCCAAAAACATCGACATCGTTCAACAATGCACCATTCATTCCGTTCGTGGATGTGCAGTCTTCGACGCGTCGAGTCTCGTAATTCCTGCAGTGCTACATTTATCGATGTCCTCATGGTTTTTGTACTTTTGAAGTAGTAGGTAACTAAAATATGAAGTCTATAAGATTATCATTTACTTCAAATAGTGTCCACTGAACTATGCACCGAAATTACTGGGTGATCCCATGAACCATGGACCTTGCCATTCGTGGGGAGGCTTCCGTTGCAGAGGCAACAGTCTGCATGATTCACTGATCTGGCCTTGCAACACTAACCAAAACACCCTTGCTGTGCTGGTACTGCGAACGGCTCAAAGAAAAGGGGAAACTACAGCCGTAATTATTCCCGAGGGCATGCAGCTATACTGTATGGTTAAATGATGATGGTGTCCTCTTGGGTATAATATTCCGGGGGTAAAATAATCCCCCATTCGGATCTCCGGACAGGGACTGATCAGGAGGACGTTGTTATCAGGAGAAAGAAAACTGCCGTTCTACGGATCGGAGCGTCGAACGTCAGATCCCTTAATCGGGGAGGTAGGTTAGAAAATTTAGAAAGGGAAATGGATAGGTTAGTTAGATATAGTGGGAATTAGTGAAGTTCGGTGGCATGAGGAACAAGAATTTTGGTCAGGTGAATACAGGGTTATAAATACAATATCAAATAGGGGTAATGCAGGAGTAGGTTTAATAATGAATAAGAAAACAGGAGTGCGGTTAAGCTTCCACAAACAGCATAGTGAGCGCATTATTGTGGCCACGATAGACACGAAGCCCACGCCTACTACAGTAGTACAAGTTCATATGCCAACTAGCTCTGCAGATGATGAAGAAACTGATGAAATGTATGATGAGATAAAAGAAATTATTCAGGTAGTGAAGGGAGACGAAAATTTGATAGTCATAGGTGACTGGAATTCAAGAGTAGATAAAGGGAGAGAAGGAAACATAGTAGGTGAATATGGATTGGGGGTAATAAATGAAAGAAGAAGCCGTCTGGTAGAATTTAGCACAGAGCATAGCTTGATCATAGCTAACACATGGTTCAAGAATCATAAAAGAAGGTTCTATACATGGGAGAATCCTGGAGATACTAGAAGGTATCAGATAGATTATATAATGGTAAGACAGAGATTTAGGAACCAGGTTTTAAATTGTAAGACATTTCCAGGGGCAGAAGTGGACTCTGACCGCAATCTATTGGTTATGAACTGTAGATTAAAACTAAAGAAACTGCAAAAAGGTGAGAATTTAAGGAGATGGGACCTGGATAAACTGACTAAACCAGAGGTTGCACTGAGTTTAAGGGAGAGCATAAGGGAACAACCGACAGAAATGGGGGAAAGAGATACAGTAGAGGAAGAATGGATAGCTTTGAGGGATGAAGTAGTGAAGGCAACAGAGGATCAAGTAGGTAAAAAAACGAGTGCTAGTAGAAATCCTTGGGTAACAGAAGAAATATTGAATTTAACTGATGAAAGGAGAAAATATAGAAATGCAGTAAATGAAGCAAGCAAAAAGGAATACAAACGTCTCGAAAATGAGATCGACAGGGAGTGCGAAATGGGTAAGCAGGGATGGCTAGATGACAAATGTAAGGATGTAGAGGCATATCGCACTAGGGGCAAGATATATACTGCCTACAGGAAACTTAAAGAGACCTTTGGAGAAAATAGAGCAACTTGTATGAATATCAAGAGCTCAGATGGAAACCCAGTTCCAAGCAAAGAAGGGAATGCCGGACGGTGGAAGGAGTATATAGAGCGTCTATACAAGGGCGATGTACTTGAGGACAATATTATGGAAATGGAAGAGAATGTAGATGAAGATGAAATGGGTGATATGATACTGCGTGAAGAGTCTGACAGAGCACAGAAAGTCCTGAGTCGAAACAAGGCCCCAGGAGTAGACAACATTCCATTGGAACTTCTGACGGCCCTGGGAGAGCCAGTCCTGACAAAACTCTACCATCTGGTGAGCAAGATGTATGAGACAGCCCAAATACCTTCATACTTCAAGAAGAATATATTAATTCCAATCCCAAAGAAAGCAGGTGTTGACAGATGTGAAAATTATCGAACTATTAGTTTCATAAGTCACAGCTGCAAAATACTAACACGAAGTCTTTACAGACGAATGGAGAAACTGGTAGAAGCCGACCTCGTGGGAGATCAGTTTGGATTCCGTAGAAATATTGGAACACGTGAGACAATACTGACCTTACGATTTATAGAAGAAAGATTAAGGAAAGGCAAACCTACGTTTCTAGCATTTGTAGGCTTAGAGAAAGCTTTTGACAATGTTGAATGGAATAAAAATGGTTCAAATGGCTCTGAGCACTATGGGACTCAACTGCTGTGGTCATAAGTCCCCTAGAACTTAGAACTACTTAAACCTAACTAACCTAAGGACAGCACACAACACCCAGCCATCACGAGGCAGAGAAAATCCCTGACCCCGCCGGGAATCGAACCCGGGAACCCGGGAGTGGGAAGCGAGAACGCTACCGCACGACCACGAGATGCGGGCTGTTGAATGGAATACTCTCCTTCAAATTCTGAAGGTGGCATGGGTAAAATACAGGGGGCGAAAGGCTATTTACAATTTGTACAGAAACCAGATGGCAGTTATAATAGTCAAAGGGCCTGAAAGGGAAGCAGTGGTTGGGAAGGGAGTGAGACAGGGTTGTAGTCTCTCCCCGATGTTATTCAATCTGTATACTGAGCAAGCAGTAAAGGAAACAAAAGAAAAATTCGGAGTAGGTATTAAAATCCATGGAGAAGAAATAAAAACTTTGCGGTTCGCCGATGACATTGTAATTCTGTCAGAGACAGCAAAGGACTTGGAAGAGCAGTGGAACGGAATGGACAGTGTCTTGAAAGGAGGATGTAAGATGAACATCAACAAAAGCAAAACGAGGATCATGGAATGTAGTCGGAATAAGTCAGGTGATGCTGAGGATGTAGTCGAATTAAGTCGGGTGATGCTGAGGAATTAGATTAGGAAATGAGACACTTAAAGTAGTAAAGGCGTTTTGCTACGTGGGGAGCAAAATAACTGATGATGGTCGAAGTAGAGAGGATATAAAATGCAGACAGTAAATGGTAATGAAAGCGTTTCTGAAGAAGAGAAATTTGTTAACATCGAGTATAGATTTAAGTGTCAGGAAGTGGTTTCTGAAAGTATTTGTATGGAGTGTAGCCATTTGTGGAAGTGAAACATGGACGATAAATAGTTTGGACAAGAAGAGAATAGAAGCTTTCGAAATGTGGTGCTACAGAAGAATGGTGAAGATAAGATGGGTAGATCAAATAACTAATGAGGAGGTATTCAATAGAATTGGGGAGAAGGGGAGTTTGTGGCACAACTTGACAAGAAGAAGGGACCGGTTGGTGGGACATGTTCTGAGGCTTTAAGGGATCACAAATTTAGCATTGGAAGGCAGCGTGGAACGTAAAAATCGTAGAGGGAGACAAAGAGATGAATACACTAAACAGATTCAGAAGGATGTAGGTTGCAGTAAGTACTGGGAGATGAAGAAGCTTGCACAAGATAGGGTAGCATGGAGAGCTGCATCAAACCAGTCTCAGGAGTGAAGACCTCAACAACAACAACATCATAAGTGTTTCTCATTGCCCCAGTGTCCTTTGTACAAGGTACTAAGACGAGAAACAATAGAAACCAGTATTCACGATAAGTACGCATAAATACGGTTAAAGAGTGCAGAATACTGTCATATTACCTATTATAGTTGGACAGAAATAATACAAAATTAATCATTTCGGGACATTATGTGCTATTCTTCCCAGACCTGGGCTGACAGAAAACTACACATTATTGTGCATCACTGCAAAATTTTCTCCGAATGGAATATTTCAATTGAAAAAATTTCAGCAGTCAGTGCAGGAAATGACGGCATTGTTCTGAAGGTTCATAGAGACATGTCTAGCGCAAGAAAGGTTATCTCTTGTTTTACCCAAACGAATTGTAATCCGTGTGACATCTGGCTGTTGGTTTACCTGATAGATGGTGTGTTCCGTGCACTAAAGTAGCTGAAATGAGAGCACGCATTGCCCTACGCATTCTGAAAGCGACTCCCAAGAAATTCCGCTCTGTTCGGGAAAATGAAGTCTCTCGCTTCAAACATGCGGCATAAAACGTTGGACGGCATACTGAACATGTCTTGTGCCAATCTGACGACAGTTAGAAACCGATGTCATTTTGCTTTTTTATGTGGTTTTTGGCCTCAGGACAATTAAAAGCCGACTTTACCCATACGATGTGGTATTACCTTGCCGTGGCGGATGCACTTAAATTAACAGCGCCACAAATGTTGGCTGGCGAACTTGTGCAGTCATGCTAATTGAAGAGTACAGATGCTGTTAAGTGCAATTGAAACTATAGGCGTCGTATTGCGATTCATCTCTCATTTGTAACCGATCCCACTTACGTTAAGCTCTTACAGCTCCATCTATCAGTAAATTTTCTTTAACTTTTTTTTCTTCTGCGTCGACAATATGCTGTTGACATCATTCTGAGGAGTGGTTCTCTTTGGAACTGGAACTTTACTTACGAATAGCCCGTTCATCAAAGACATACAGGAGGAAAAAGTATGCACATTTCTGATCCTGAAAACCACGCAACCCTGATGGTTTGTTTTAAGGAGTATTTTGTATTTTACTTTTACGAGAGGCGTTTAATATGTAATGGAACATATTTTTTCTCGCCCAATCTCTGTTGAAGAAAATGCGAGATTTATTGCGGGACATCGCGGAATATTCCAGCTTCAGCCCGTATACTTTAATGAAGTTCCGATAGGGGGCGTCACTATACGTCGCCTTCAAACATGGCGTGCGTGACGGAGGTGCGTTCCAAGCAGAGCGCTGTCATTGAGTTTCTTCTGGTGGGAAACCAGAGCACCGGCGATACTGCAGAATGCCTACGATGACCTCACACTCAACAAAAGCACGTTGAGCGATGCATCTGCCATCACAACAAAGTCGAGCAAGCGTATCCGATTTTTCATGTGCTGGCTGGCGCGGGTAGCTGCGACTCCTTCAGTGTTGGAATGTGTGGACATTCTCGTTCGAATTGATCTACTCATCACTGTCAGATATCTCGCTGCAAGACTGGACGTCTCTGTTGGTTGTGCTGACACACTCGTCCACCAGTTGGGGTTCTCAAAGGTGAGTACCAGCTGGGTTCCTCGCTGCCTAACAGAGGACCATAAGGGGCAACGAAGAACCATCCGTGCCAGGGCCAGGCAAATGCTGAACACAGAGCAAAAGGGCACAAATGTGGCACAGGTGTGGGCATCTCAGCCAGCGAGCAAAGCGGGACAGCGACATTGATGACTAGACACGTATACCAAACGAGGGCGTCGGTTCCGTTTCCTTGTTTATTCGGTACCAGGAGGACCGAAACCGACCCAGTCTCGCTTCCCAAAAATGGTTCAAATGGCTCTGAGCACTATGGGACTCAACATCTTAGGTCATAAGTCCCTTAGAACTGAGAACTACTTAAACCTAACTAACCTAAGGACATCACACACACCCATGCCCGAGGCAGGATTCGAACCTGCGACCGTAGCAGTCCCGCGGTTCCAAACTGCAGCGCCAGAACCGCTAGACCACCGCGGCCGGCAGTCTCGCTTCCCGCTGGCTACCGTAGTCTTACGTGAGACGTACCGAGAAATGGCGAGCATTACAAGAACCACGACTGCGAACTACAATTCGTCTATACAGCTGTATGTGAAAACTCACAGTGTTTGTTGTGCCACCGAAATGTAGGCGACCTGTGCAACTTCACTGCTGAGAGACGCTACAAAGAGTGTAGTGAGCTGAACAGTGAAGAACGGCAAGCGAAATTAAGGGCGATGAAGAAAATGGATGAGGCGCTTACACAAGATTTTAATTTAAGTCATAATACACTCTGGCCATTAAAACTGCTACACCACGAAGGTGACGTGCTACAAACGCGAAATTTAACCGACAGGAAGAAGGTGCTGTGATATGCAAACGATTAGCTTTTCAGAGCAATCACACAAGGCTGGCGCCGGTGGCGATACCTACAAACAGCAATTGACCGGCGTTATTTGGTGAAACGTTGTTGTGATGCCTCATGTATGGAGGAGAAATGCGTACTATCGCGTTTTCGACTTTGATAAAGGTCGGATTGTAGCCTATCGCGATTGCGGTTTATCGTATCGCGACATTGCTGCTCGCGTTGGTCGAGATCCAATTACTGTTAGCAGAATATGGAATCGATGGGTTCAGGAGGGTAATAAGGAACGCCATGCTGGATCCCAACGGCCTCGTATCACTAGCAGTCGAGATGACAGGCATCTTATCCGCATGGCTGTAATGGATCGTGCAGCCACCTCTCGATCCCTGAGTCAACAGATGGGGACGTTTGCAGGACAACAACTATCTGCACGAACAGTTCGACGACGTTTGCCGCAGCATGGACTATCAGCTCGGAGACAATGGCTGCGGCTACCCTTGACGCTGCAGCGCAGACAGGAGCGCCTGCGATGGTGTACTCAACTACTTACGTGGGTGCACGAATGGCAAAACGTAATTTTTTCGGACGAATCCAGTTTCTGTTTACAGCATCATGAAGGTCGCATCCGTGTCTGGCGACATCGCGGTGAACACACGTTGGAAGCGCGTATTCGTCATCGCCATACTGACGTATCACCCGACGTGATGGTATGGGGTACCATTGGTTACACGTCTCGGTCAGCTCTTGTTCGCATTGACGGAACTTTGAACAGTGGACGTTACATTTCATATGTGTTACGACCCGTGGCTCTACCTTTCATTCGATCCCTGGGAAACCCTACATTTCAGCGGCATAATGCACGACTACATGTTGCAGGTCCTGTACGGGCCTTTCAAGATACAGAAAATGTTCGACTCCTGCCCTGGCAGGCACATTCTCCAGATCTCTCACCAACTGAAAATGTCTGGTCCATCGTGGCCGAGAAACTGGCTCGTCACAATACACAAGATGCTACTGGTGATGAACTGTGGTATCGTGTTGAAGCTGCATGGGCAGCTGTACCTGTACACGCCATCCAAGCCCTGTTTGACTCTATGCCCAGGCGTATCAAGGCATTTATTACGGAGAGAGGTGATTGTTCTGGGTAGTGATTTCTCAGGATCTATGCACCCAAATTGCGTGAAAATGTAATCACATGTCAGTTCTGGTATAATATATTTGTTCATTGAATACCCGTTTATCATCTGCATTTCATCTTGGTGTAGCAATTTTAATGGCCAGTAGTGTAATTTATACCTCTTGTTTGATTCGCTTTTGGTCACAAAAACACAGACGTCATATGCGCCCATGTCAAACCTTAGAATACCAACAAGCAAAAGTTAAAAGTGACTACACGTTCAACCCAATCAACGAAAGGAAAGACAGCTAGAAACAGGACATCCTCTAGGAGAAATCTCCACAAAGTACGCCTAGAGACAACGAAGGTTCCGAACTAGAGATTAAATGTCCTTCGCCATATTGCTACGACGGATAAAAAGTAAAACACGGTCGACAGCGTCGTTCACTAAAACGGTCGGTAACGCAGACGCATAATGTAAAGCGATAAAAAAAAAGGCTTTCGTTTAGGAAATGGGGAACCGACAAAGGTTGACGACAGTAAGAACATAGTGATGGGGGATCACGACTTACAAATGGCGATTGCTAAAACGACACCACCTGCCGAATGACGGCGACACGGAGCTCAGCGGACGGAATGGAAGCCCTAGCAGGCCGATGTAGGACTGCAGCCTTGGCAGTAGCGTCGGCATCCTCGTTTCCCATCACGTGACCCGAAACCCACATAAATATCACAGGGGCTCCCTCAAGAGCGAGCAAATGGAAGCATTCTTGGACCCGTTGCACTAAGCGATGGACTGTCCATAGCGAACAGAGGCTCTGAAGGCCATTGACAGAATCGGAGAATATGACACAATTAAAAAGCGTGTGTTCGCCGTATGTGCAGGTTGGCCCGACAGAGGGCGAAGAGTACTGCTGTAAAAGTTGCCTGCAAAGGTCGAGAAACTTACAGCGACAGATCGAATCCGGAGTATTTCCCTTAGAAAGCGAATGAAGTCCAAGATGGACACGGACCGCCACATGAAACCAAGATGGTAAAGGGTTCACATCCATCGTGAACATGGCTGTTAGCATGAGGTTAAGCTGTCAGGAAAATAACCGAAAGCGAACTTTGGGAGGTAACAGAAAAGAAGGACACGCCTGATATTGGCAGGCAAGGGAATCATCGAAGAAGAAGGCATAGGATAGATGGCCAGCATCGAAGAGAAACGGCATGTTTATCTGCTTAGGAGCACATCACACAGGTGTGACAGCGGTAGTTTGGCAGCCTCTGCATAGAGACTCTCAACCAGGCTAGAGTAATAGGCGCCAGTGGCCAAACGAACTGCACGATGGTCGACTGTATTAAGATATCATGAAATGGACGGTCTTGCTTGCCTGCAAGAGAAGGGTGCTGCAATGTCTGAGTGTAGACATTATCCGACACTGGGATGGTAGATCGGGATGAGGTGAGCATGATATAGCTCATTCATAGTAAAGGCGGCATTGTATCATTCACGATTCTGAGAGGAGGAGGGCATCACCCCAGCCCCATCCACTCATTTCCGGTGGAGGAAGGCGGGGTGATAGCGGGTGGAGCTCAAAATCTACGCAAAATAGCGGTGTAAGGTGTTGGAGATGGCAGTGGAATCCACACTTACATCATCTGCTATGGTCAGGCAGGAAATTGGGGAATGGACCTTGGTCCCAGAGAGCCGTCGCAGGTTGCCCTACATGATGGGCCGGCCGGGGTGGCCGAGCCGTTCTAGGCGCTACAGTCTGCAACCGCGCGACCGCTACGGTCGCAGGTTCGAATCCTGCCTCGGGCATGGATGTGTGTGATGTCCTTAGGTTGGTTAGGTTTAAGTAGTTCTAAGTTCTAGGGGACTGATGACCTCAGCAGTTAAGTCCCATAGTGCTCAGAGCCATTTTTGAACCACATGATGGAAGAGGGAGTGAACTGTTAAAAGAACCAGTTAAAGGAAACCACCTAGCTTTTTCGCTATCCTGAAGAATACGACGACACTGAGCACGCAATTGCTTACAACTAATACAGTTCTCCATCATAAGATGACGATTAAAAACGCAAAGAGCACGTCTCTGCAACAAAATCGTGTTGCGGCAAGCCTCAGTCCACCAAGAGAGCGGGACATGGTGCAGTAAAGGTGAAGTGCGAGCTGTGAAACATTCTGCAAGAAAAAGGATAACGTTCGTAAGGTATTCGACCTGCTCATTACAACTGAGAAAATGTTGTTCTTCGTAGGTCACCAGGGAGGAGTAAAGCCTCGCAGTCGGCATTATTGTTTTTGTTGTTGTCGTCAGCCCTGAGACTGGTTTGATGCAGCTCTCCATGCTACTCTATCCTGTGCAAGCTTCTTCATCTCCCAGTACTTACTGCAACCTACATCGTTTTGAATCTGTTTAGCGTATTCATCTCTAGGTCTCCCTCCACGATTTATACCCTCCACGCAGCCCTTCAATGCTAAATTTGTGATCCCTTGATGCCTCAGAATATGTCCTACCAACCGGTCCCTTCTTCTTGTCAAGTTGTGCCACAAACTCCTCTTCTCCCCAATTCTATTCAGTATCTCCTCATTAGTTACGTAATCTACCCAACTAATCTTCAGCATTCTTCTGTAGCACAACATTTCGAAAGCTTCTATTCTCATCTTGTCCAAACTATTTATCGTCCATGTTTCGCTTCCATACATGGCTACACTCCATACAAATACTTTCCGAAACGACTTCCTGACACTTAAATCTATACTCGATGTTAACAAATTTCTCTTCTTCAGAAACACTTTCCTTGCCATTGCCAGTCTACATTTTATATCCTCTCTACTTCGGCCTTAGAAAGTAGCAAATAGGATTTACACGTAGGTGGGGTAGGACTCAGCAAATGGACAGCACACGGGAAATGCTCGCTCGAGTACGTGTCAGAGATAATAGACTACTCCAGGCGACCGTTAAGCTGGGCAGCGCAGAACGAGAGCTCCAAATGGGGATAGATGTGCGTGGAGTCTGAAAGGAACAAGAGTGCTCCAGTGTTTAGAAAAAGAGGTTGAATTGACTGAGGTCAGCCAAGAGGGCACCTCTAGGACATGTTGTGAAGGAGCCTCGTAGCGGACTGAGTGCGTTTAAGTGACCAAGCAGCGAAAAGGGGAGAGGGAATTGACCAAGTTGGAGGAAGTCTGCCTTGGTGACACCAAATGACAGACAGATGTAGACATTGCAAAGAGAAAAGGTGAAGTGAGGAACAATAATGCGGTCTGCAACAGCTTGCAGCCGAATGTTTAGTGAGATGGTTTGGGTGTGAACACAATGCAGAATCACTTCCTCATGAAATTCAATGCCGTTCTCAGGGGGAAGGTCAAAGCTGCCCAGAGAGAAATGTGAGAGGTCAAAGTGCTCCAAGGATGCAGTTTTGTATCTTGTAGGCAGAAAACAAGTGGATAATGCAATTCAAGTAGCAGTCGTAATTCCTTCGTATTCGATCTAATGCTACGAATGTTCCATTGGAGGAGAGTCATGACAGGTAAAGGTGGGGAGGGAACAAATTAAGGGTTGACACCTTGGCAGGTGCCGAGTGCCAGCCTTCGAAGACGCACTGATACAGGGCGCAGAGGCTGGAGGATCCTGTTCCAAGAGATCTACAGAGGCGTTGGTATTCTCTGTGGATCCCAGGGAAGAAAAACGGTAGGCGGTGCGCACTGGCGAATTAGAGGTCGGCCATGTGAGGATATCAAGCGGCTACACCATAGAAGAGGATCTCAGACTCGGGGAAGGAGAAGACCGTTTGTCTTTGTTTGATTTCTTAGAGCCTGTGCAGTTACCAGATGAAGACTCAGCTGTTTTTTGGCTGCAGGGATGTAGGAAATCTTCGTGAGAGCGTTCCGGTTGTCCTTTCTGGCTTACTGGTTGTGAAGCAGGTCATTTCACCACTGGGGGTGAAGATATTGTTGGTTGTTGCGCAGTTGCATGAGAAGGAGACGAGGATGCTACCGTGATACTGAGCGATTTTACAACTATACTTTTGAATTTGAGATGGCAAGCCCGCATGGCTTTGTCCTTCGTGGAGCGAGGCATAACAAGGACAGTACTGTAAGTGCCAGATGGTTAAATGCAAGGTTTCCGACTACCCAGCGACTTGCGAGCGACGGGTAAGGTACGTTTTCCTTTATCTGGATCTCCTAGACGGCCTGATCATCGAGATACATGGGGCAGTCTCGGAATGAGGCTGCGCGGTCGCACATTGCAACTGATACAGCAGGGAGAAAGAGGCAGGCAATCTCTCTCATGAGCATCCCTACCGCAAGTGACACATTTGGCCGTGTTTTTACACGACATGTGTGTGTTTGTAACGTTGCCACTGGTAGCAAAGCACCAGTTTGAAATGTACACTCGGACCGTGACGACTTCATAGCCTTTGATCTTAGATACAAGCACTACTCTATGAAACATAAGAAAGAGAGTACGTGTAGGCACTAATGTTGCGTCAATATTTCTCACTACCCAATGGACTGCAGTGATACTCTGATCAGAGAGGTTCAAAATTGGTTCAAATGGTCTAAGCACCATGAGACTTAACATCTGAGGTCATCAATCCCCTAGACTTAGAACTACTTAAACCCAAGTAACCTAAGGACATCACACATATCTATGCCCGAGGCAGGATTCGAACCTGCGACCGTAGCAGCACCGCGGTTCCGGACTGAAGCGCCTAGAACCGCTCGGTCACTCAGAGAGGTAAGTTAGGATTTCTCCCTCAGTCAGACAATCGAGTGGCCGAATGTAATTAACACCACCTGAAGAATTAAGCATTCAATGGGCCGTAACACGAACAGGTTGCTGTGGAGGAGCGAAACTGTAAGCAGTTGTTGGACTTGAAAATCACAACTGGTCTCCAAAACCAAGGTTCCATTACATAAACGAGAGCAGGATTTCACATGGCCTGTAGTTGCATCAACACTTTTTATAATAAGAAACAGATTAACCATAGCAAATGACTGAACTTCGTCAGTACATAATACCACGAGAAACGGAGGTGCAGTTGAAAGACTCTTTGATCTTTGCCCTCAATCCGTTCACGTGTTGTAAACGTAGATTGAGATGGTAATTGGCTCATTGCGAGAAAATCTCCCATGATTGCCAGTGTCTCCGATCGTGCGCTCCTTCCAACCGGGGACTCTCCTCAGAGGGCGGGCCCATCCACCTTAGGTCGCTGTTCATACCTCAGACAACAACTCCAGAATTCCTGGAGAGGGAACAATTGGCCATTTGGGAACGTAAGAGCTCAGGCAGTCACTCCTCCCGGTTACCCAGAACTGGGAGTTACGCTTTACCCAGTCACCCGCTACGCGTCAAACGCGTGGACCGGCTTTCAGGAGCGCACAGAGAGAAAGAAGAACCATGGAGGAATCTCAAACGCCGAAGCGGAGGAGGGGCAGGATATGGAGGGTTTGGACAGACAGCAGAAGGACAGACATGCAGCACATAAAGGGAAGCGGTTCTGCTAAGGCTTGGCCGGCGTCGTAGCTGAATAGGAACTCACCAAAAAGTGGTGAGATCTCTGGGGAGATTGATACCTTGTCAACTCTTTCTTTCTTGTTTTACGTTAGTATATACTTTGCTGTACAACGTAGTGTTTTCAATTTTCCAGAATGAAAATCATAGTTCGTCTGCACTTCGAGCAATTTTCAAAATAGCGTTAAGAATAGCAAGATGTTGGAAACCGTTTTCCGAAGAGGAGTTTGTAAAAGACTGCCTCATTGATGCTGCTGAACTTTTGTGCCACACGAATGTTTGCAGGCTTCAAGAAATCGGCCTCCCACAACAAACAGTGACACGAGGTACAAGTGATATGGTCGGTGATGTGCACAGACAGTTAATGCACTACTGGCCATTAAAATTGCTACACCATGAAGATGGCGGGCTACAGAAAGGAAATTTAACCGACAGGAAGAAGGTGCTGTGATATACAAATGATTAGCTTTTCAGAGCATTCACACAAGGCTAGCGCCGGTGGCGACACCTACAACGTGCTGACATGAGGAAAGTTTCCAACCGATTTCTGATACACAAACAGCAGTTGACTGGCGTTTCCTGGTGAAACGTTGTTGTGATGCCTCGTGTAAGGAGGAGAAAAGCGTACCATCACGTTTCCGACTTTGATAAAGGTCGGATTGTAGCCTATCGCGATTGCGGTTTATCGTATCGCTACATTGTATAAAGGCACATTTGCATGCCGAGCGTGAGTTTCCTCGGAAACGTGAAATACTAATTAAATAAATAGTCAGTGACAAATAAATAAAGCCTATGGCACACAACTGCAGCGCTGTGTCGCTGATAAAACAAAAGCACAATTACGTTACTCTTATGTTTGATTAAGAAAGGAGAGCTCTGGTTGAAGTGGTGCGAGAAGCACGTATTTTATTTTATTGTCTGGCACACCGCCATATTTCATGTTATAGAAGAATACTGCGAGTTGCAACCACACTAGGCACTCGATTCTGTAAAGAATTTATATTTATAAAAGTAAGTAGGATTATAAACTGTAGGCTTATTCATTGAATATATCTGATTTAACTAACTGTGTAACTTTTTTATGTTTAGTAGACAATCACCTCTGTACGACGTATTGGCATGGCTGGCAAATTATTGTAGTATAGAGATTTAGATTATGAGTCCGCACCTACCGCAGCAGTCTTTGGAAACGATTTAATTACGAAGTCCGATTATTCAGTTTTATTTCACGGTCAACTACGAGTAACATTGCCTTTACGAAAAAGCCATTGTCAAGCGTCTGATACCGAATAATTAAACGTCCACGTTCCAGATAAGCAAATACATTTGCAATCACAATCATCATCATACAGATAGAATAATTAACATATTTAAAATAACAACATTTTTTATATTTATTTTATTTGTGTAGAGTGTCTGTGTGGCCTTGACTACTGATAGATGCTTTTCGTGTTGAGAGATGTGCGTCTAATCTATTTCTCAAAGTAAAAGATCGCTTCACAGATGACGTCTGTCAGTTCGTCAGGTGTCACACCAAGTCAGTGGTACCTTCAGTAACAAATGTTCCGTGAAAAATTAATATGTCATCCACTGCTACGTAATCATAAATTTTACTTTAATATTCCGTCTTTCAGGTGGAGGCGCGCGCTGAAAGAAGAGTTCTTCTGTCTTCAACTGCGTCACTGGAACCGCTGAAATGAAAATTTCTATACTACTTATTATCTGTGTTGTAACAACAGAGTTTTTCGAGTTACTTAGCAATATTTTGATGGGTATGACTTTGACATTATTCAGCATGAAATGCTCTAAGATCTCGGTGTGCGTATAGCCCAATAATTTTGTTAGTTCTAGGATGTTGTAACACATACGCACCAGGATGCGGTATGTTAACAATTATATAAGGTCCTTCATATAGCAGACGCCACTTAGCGTTGCGTCGTTTGAGTGCTACAGATTTATGATGAGTACGAAGTAGTACAAGCATTCCTACCTCGAATTTTTGTTTTCTTTTTATTATGTTTCTGTGATGTTTTTTTCGTATTTGTGCGTGATGTGTCAATGTAGTCAATACTTCTTTTATTTTCTGTTCAGGTGTGATTTCCTTGTCTGACAACTTAGGTAATGGTTCTATCCACTGATCGTTCTGTTTGCAACTGAACATGATCTCGTTAGGTGTGTAATTCGTATCGTAAATATTTAAGTTATTGTGTACGTCTTCGAAAAGACTTAGGTAGGACACCCAATTAGTATGTTTTGATGAAATGTAGGTCCTCATGAATCGATTTAATTCTCGGAAAAGTCTCTCAGTCCCGTTACATTGTGGACTAAACCTCGAAATAAATATACTTTTAATGTTATTGTCCTTCAAGAAATTTGTCCATTTGTACCCAGAGTAGTATGCTGCATTATCTGATAGAATTGCTTTAGGTTTTCCCACGTGCGTCAGGTAATCACTTGAGAATCTTCGTATTATAGCATTTGCAGTGGCGGATTTTAAAGCATAAAGTTTTACATGTTTAGAAAATATATCGTAAAAAGCTAAGATATATTAGACGCCTCCAGAGCTTGCTGGATGCGGTCCACTGATGTCAGTACACAGAATTTCCAGGGGTTTACTAGGTAAAATAGAATGTAAATCTGTTTTTGTGGATAAATTCTGAGGTTTTGATTTTTGACATATGACACATGTTTTTAGTTCCCTATAAATTTTTTTCTCATATTGCTAAAATAACAGTATGTACTGAGCTTTGCCAAACACTTTTTCGTCCCATAATGACCCCAAACTAAGTGTGTGTGCCAAATTAGATTACGTTCAGACTCTTTGGGAATGCATACACACCAGTTAGTAGCATTTGGATGTCGGCGGTAAAATAACACATCATTGTGTAACTTGTAATACTTAGTCAAAGGATGATTGTGTTTTTCTACCAGTAATGTTGTTATCTTATACCAGTGAGGATCAGATTTTTGTAAATCAGCCATGTTTCTGCACATATCAATATAATATTGGTGATACTGCTTGTCTTGCATTAAGAGAATCCTGTAGTCATTTATATTTTCTAAGTCACTGTTGGTATCATTCATACCTTGTGGAAGTCTAGACAAAGTGTCTGCAATGGTGTTGTCCTTACCTCTTATGTACTTAATTTCAAAAGAGTAGTTCTGAAGTGTAACTGCCCATCGTGATAGTCTAGGATGTACAAGTTTACAAGTTAACAAAAATGTCAGGGCCTGGTGATCGGTGTAAATTACCGTATGTTTTCCAAATAAATAATAATTGAATTTCTTGAATGCCCATACTATGGAAAGTGTTTCTAACTCAGTAGTGGAGTATGTACGCTCACATTCAGTTAGAGTGCGACTCGCAAACCCAATAATTCTTATCTGTTCCTCCTCTTTATTCTTTAGAACTTGAAATAAGCAACAGCCCAAGCCAGTACGTGAAGCGTCACAAGTCATACAAAAATCTAAATTGAAATCTGGATGGCTCAATATGTTAGCATTCACTAAAGCATGTTTAATTGTATTAAAGTCATTCTGGCACTGTTCCGACCAGATCCAAACTTGATTCTTTCTGAGTAGATTTAGTAGATGTTTACTGTTCAAAAGTGGTTGTGGCAAAAAACGTCTGAAAAATGAACATAGCCCAAGGAATGATTTTAACTGCTTTTTAGTTCGAGGGCTAGGAAAGTTTCTGATAGCATCTAATTTACTGGGATCCGGACGTATGCCCTGTGAATTAATGATATGTCCTAAATACTTTATCTCACTGCAACCAAATTTTGATTTTCTTAGGTTGGCTGTGACTCCAGCTTGTGCAAATTTTTCTAAAATTCTTTGAAGAGTGACAACGTGTTCATTCCATGATTGTGTAGCTATCAGTATATCATCTACATAGTGTGTGACTGTCTCAACTAAATCGTCGCCAAGCACGGTATCCAGGGCTGTAATGGATACCCCAGAGCTGACATTCAGTCCGAAGGGTAGAACACAAAACTGATAGGTTCGCCCCCCGAACATAAATGCAGTATATTTCCGAGAATCAGGAGTGATACCCACCTGCCAAAACGAATTAGCGAGATCTATTGTGGAAAAATATTTTGCATCTAGAAATCTCTGTAATTGCTCTTCTAAATTTTCAGGTTTTGTGTGAACCGGTAAAATTATTTCATTAATAGCTCGTGCGTCTAACACTAACCTAATGCTTCCATTTGATTTTTTGACAACAAGTAGAGGACTACAATAAGGTGAGGTGGATGGTTCAATGACCTTCCAGTCTAACATTTGTTTCAATTCTTGCCACACAGCAGGTCGTTGAGATAACGGTACGTTATATGTCTTATGGTAGAAGATCTTGTGAGGCTTAACTTTAATCTTGTACACATACGTGTTGATAACACCTAATCGTTTGGTAAAAACTTGTAAATATTTGGACAACACTTCCTGTAGTTTTATACGTTCATGTACACTGAGAGCTGTAGCTTCACTTATCTTATGATCAAGCAATGTTTTCAAGTCCATTATCTCTGTGTCAGATGAGTGTGTTTGCATGTCTTGAATGTCATTGTCAAGTACTAACTGAACCTTGTACCCTGTACAGTGTTTGTCATGCTTTAGAGTTCCCCTGTCCAAATCAATAATAATTACACTGCCTTTATCATTTAAAATACATTTACCTTTGGAGAAGTCTATAATGCAGTCCTTCTCGCTCATAATATCTATTCCTAATATGCAATTTGTCACAAGGTTTTGTACAACCAGGAATGGCCATTGTACGGTTCCATTACCTATTTTAACGTTTACGAAAACTTGCTTCGTAACCCTACATGACTTATTACCTAGTGCAGTAGTTATTTTACAGTTTTGGGCAGGAAACTCAGGCACAGGTTCCAATTCACACATCTTTTTATAGAAATTAAAAGACAAAACGCTCACAGCTGCACCTGTATCTAAGATAATAGTAGTTGGAATCCCACCTACTACACCAGTAGTAGATGCTAAAACAATTTCATTTGTGTTTAAACGACATTGTGTACTGTCTTGTAAAAGTTCATCTGATATATTGTTATTGTGGTTGTATCTTATAAATAAAACAGGTAGTTTTTGTTTAGAATTACTCGGCATATCATTATTCTGTTGTTCAAGTGTGGTGTCAAATAACTGATTAACATTGAAGTCGCCCCCCAAGAATTCTTCAGCCACGACCTGGGGCAAAGTAGTGACTGTTTCTAGTTTGTTGGATTATCATTTGTACTAGGTACTGACACAGATTGAGGTTGTGCATCAGGTGTCATTTCTATTATATTCACATTCGGATATTGCCTGTTATGATCTCCAAACTTTTGCGGTTGTTGTTGCTGTTGCGCATTATAACTTACCTGTCGGTCGTAAGGTATGCTCCAATTTTGTCCTGGTGGCTGCTTTGGTAAAGCAGAGTTTGAATAAAAGTACTGATCGTTACGAGTCCAACCTTGATGCTGTCTTGGCTCGTAGTTATTATTATTTCTATTTCTGTTTGTGTTTTTGTTATTACCTTTGTATCCGTTGTTACCGTTGTAGTTATTACCGCGGTGCCTTTTGTATGGATTGCCGCATGAAATGTTATTACTGTTGTAACTATTGTTTGTATTGGAATACGCGTGTTGATTTTGATTTCCGTACTGAGACGGCATGTGAGTTTGCTGTTTTTGTTGTACCGCGTATCCAACTGTGGGCGCGCCAGAATTGTGTTGGCAAGCCTGCATGTTTTGCATACCACTAGTGTAAACATTGTGGCTGCTGTTTTGCCGCGCAAAGCGCTGATCTTCAAGTAACATGTCAACCGAATCTAAGGCTGTTAAAAAATAATCTGAATCGTCATCCGGGATATGTAGAAGTTTTTCCTTAATGTTGAAAGGCAATTTGGCCTTCAACGCTCGGAGTATATCACGCGTTGCGACTGGTTCGTCTAAAAAATGTCCCATGTTCAAGTATTTTTCAAAATATCTGCGTAAGTTACCATTTTTACTGTTAAAAGTTTCAGGTTCTAAAATTTGTCTTCTGAGTCGCTCCTGGACGGATTGCGACCAGAATTTGTTCAGAAAAGCACGCTCAAACTCACTGTACGTGGTACATACGTCAGCTTGACTGTATGCCCAGACAGCTGCATCGCCTTGGATGTAACCGACAATATATGAAATCTTTTTCCGGTCACTCCAAGTGTGTGGAAATGCGTTACTAAAAGATTTAAGAAAAATCACCGGATGAATGGTTCGTTTTTCTGGGATAAAAATCTGAAATTGCCTGTGTTTCATTAAGCTTTCATCTTCCTTCGCATTGTGATATGGATTTATTCCACTGTAATTACTGGTATGTTCAGCTGGCGAGTAATTACGATAATGTTGCTGTGGTTTACCATGATAATAGCTTGTGTTTGTGTTTCCACATCGTGGTATGTGTTGTAGTCGTGGTGTGTTTTGTTCTTGTGTATTTGTCGTGTGCGGAATGTGTGTATCATACTCGAATGTATATTGGTTTCTGAACTGTACATTTTGACTGATATTTTCGTTACATTCAGACTGTAGTTGATCGGTGAATTGTCTCATGGGTGCAGTGACGGATTGTACTGCGTCACTGATCAGCTGTTTGTTATTAGTAATGTATTGCGCTACGGAGTCGTGCACAATTGTTGGTAAATTTTCACGTAAGCATCTATCAAAATGTTTGTCTTTGTTCTCAACCCAATCATGAAATTCTTTATTAATATTTTGAAAATGAGCTGTGGCATCTGATTGTAAGATGTCAGTCAGGTGTTGTTCAACATTGTCAAATTTATTCTGTACGTCAGTAATTCGTTTTTCAAGATTGTCATGTACTGAAGGATATGTTTGAATTTGTTCAGTAAGAACTTCACACGTGACATTAAGGTTTTTTACTTGTGTCTGTAAAAGTGCTACGTCAGTTGTAGTCTTTTCTTGTCTCGTATTGAGCTGGGAAAATTTAGTACTGAGTTCGGTCATCTGTTTGGTCAGTGTGGCGTCTATAAGTTCCACACGCTTACATAAAGTGTCATTACCTATCTTGATTGCTATGAGATCAGATTTGATTTCGTCATTTTGTGTTTTTAACTGTTCATTCTGTGTCTCTAATTGTGCCTTTAAGGTTGCCATGTTTTCGGCGTTTTGTTTCATTAGCATTTGTAACATGTCGGCAATGTTTACCGTTTGCAAGGTCTCTGCCCCCGCCGCGTCATTAGACGTGACGTCATGCATTAACATGGGCTCTGATTGAGATTTTGAAATTTTTGTAGTGGACGGCCTATTGTCAAAATTTTCGTCAACACTTGCGTCAATGTTTGATGAATCGTAACTACCGGTTGCTGTCGTAAAGTCATTTTCTAACACTTGTCTCACGTCCGAGTCGGATTGCGTCTGAATAGTACGTCTTTGCTGTTCCATTTTTGCGTATTGTTTTCTAGTTATTACCATGCCACACGTGATATATGTTTCAAGAAAATTTTTGACACTGATTTTAAAATAAAATGTAGTTGAGCATGAATCGCTCGTAGCAACAATGGCTGTCTGTTAATTTAAAAATATAAACTGAATTTGAGATTATTGGTAATGGCTGCTGGCCATGTTACATGATATCGTACAGAAGTCGGCCATATTGTACACTCGTGTATTGGTATTGTTGCATACGTTATTGTTTAGGGAAAAGTACTGAGAATGAAATTTATCACTGAAACTGTTATGCAGAAAAGAAACACTACAGAATTTACTGAAAAGCTAATACACTGAATTATACGTCTGGTCAAGCCTACCAATGCAAAGATGCTGCGTCTTACCTTATTTTGCTGGAAGTTTCATTGCGTCTTCCCGCAAAATTTCAGAATTGGAAAATATCTTCAGATTTTGTTATCTCTCATACATTGACGTCCAGGTCCAGAAAGTTGATTTTTTTTACATGAAACAAAGAGAACAATGTAACAAATGACAAAATAACAAGTCCGACACGCAGTCGCCAATATAAAATAAATAAAATAAATATAAAAAATATTGTTATTTTAAATATGTTAATTATTCTATCTGTATGATGATGATTGTGATTGCAATTGTATCTGCTTATCTGGAACGTGGACGTTTAATTATTCGGTATCAGACGCTTGACAATGGCTTTTTCGTAAAGGCAATGTTACTCGTAGTTGACCGTGAAATAAAACTGAATAATCGGACTTCGTAATTAAATCGTTTCCAAAGACTGCTGCGGTAGCTGCGGACTCATAATCTAAATCTCAATATTACAATAATTTGCCAGCCATGCCAATACGTCGTACAGAGGTGATTGTCTACTAAACATAAAAAAGTTACACAGTTAGTTAAATCAGATATATTCAATGAATAAGCCTACAGTTCATAATCCTACTTACTTTTACAAATATAAATTCTTTACAGAATCGAGTGCCTAGTGTGGTTGCAACTCGCAGTTTTCTTCTATAACATGAAATATGGCGGTGTGCCAGACAATAAAATAAAATACGTGCTTCTCGCACCACTTCAACCAGAGCTCTCCTTTCTTAATCAAACATAAGAGTAACGTAATTGTGCTTTTGTTTTATCAGCGACACAGCGCTGCAGTTGTGTGCCATAGGCTTTATTTATTTGTCACTGATTATTTATTTAATTAATATTTCGCGTTTCCGAGGAAACTCACGCTCGGCATGCAAATGTGCCTTTATAATTGCTGCTCGCGTTTGTCGAAATCCAATGACTGTTAACAGAATATGGAATCGGTGGGTTCAGGATGGTAATACGAAACGCCGTGCTGGATCGCAACGGCCTCGTATCACTAGCAGTCGAGATGACAAGCATCTTATGAGCATGGCTGTAACGGATCGTGCAGCCACATCTCGATACCTGAGTTATCAGATGGGGACGTTTGCAAGACAACAACCATCTGCACGAACAGTTCGACGACGTTTGCAGCAGCATAGACTATCAGCTCGGAGACCATAGCTGCGATTACCCTTGACGCTGCATCACAGACAGGAGCGCCTGCGATGGTGTACTCAACGACCAACCTGGGTGCACGAATGGCAAGATGTCAATTTTTCGGATGAATCCAGGTTCTGTTTACAGCAGCACGATGGTCGCATCCGTGTTTGGCGACATCGCGGTGAACGCACATTGGAAGCGCGTATTGGTCTTCGCCATACAGGCGCATCACCCGGCGTGATGGTATGGGGTGCCATTACTTACACGTCTCAGTCACCTCTTGTTCACATTGACGACAGTTTGAAGAGTGGACGTTACATTTCAGATGTGTTACGACCCGCGGCTTTACTCTTCATTCGATCCCTGCGAAACCCTACATTTCAGCAGGATAATGCACGACCGAATGTTATAGGTACTGTACGGGCCTTTCTGGATACAGAAAATGTTCGACTGCTGTCCTGGCCAGCACATTCTCCAGATCTCTCACTAATTGAAAACGTGTAGTCAATGGTGGCCGAGCAACTGTCTCGTCACCATACGTCAGTCACTACTCTTGATGAACTGTGGTATCGTGTTGAAGCTGCATGGGCAGCTGTACCTGTACACGCCATCCAAGCTCTGTTTGACTCTATGCACAAGCGTATCAAGGCCGTTATTACGGCCAGACGTGGTTGTTCTGGGTACTGATTTCTCAGGATTTATGCACCCAAACTGGGTGAAAATGTAATCACATGTCAGTTCTAGTATAATATTTCTGTCTAATGAGTACCCATTTATCATCTGCATTTCTTCTTGGTGTAGCAATTTTGATAGCCAGTAGTGTAAATAAGACTAAGGACTCTGTTGCTTTCTGTACTGAACTGGTTGAAGTAACAATCTCACAGATACAGCTTCTGTAGTGACATAGATACGAGGTGTCGATGACGTCCTGCGTGTAACAGAGGACGTTTTGGACTTAGTGCATTTTAAAGGGACTACGACAGGTGTTTACTTCCTCCAGGCCGTCGAGCAAACAATTGATGGTGTCGGTATACACTGGATTCGGTTAATTTCGCTGACCACGGTTGGAGCACAGGAACTGACATGAAAAAGGACTCCTAGCATTGGTGCGCAAAAAGCTAGAACACACAGGAGAGAGGTTGTAAGGAATTCGCTGCATTCTACATCGAGAGGCGCTTTGTGGAAAATCAGTAACGTTAGGAAACGTCATGCAAATTGTTGTGGGTGTTGCAAACTACCTGAATACACATGAGCCTACGCACCGCTAGTTTCGGCAGTTCTTGGAGAAATTTGGAAGGGAATACGGCAACGTATCTTACTATACTGAAGTGGTCGGCCGGTGTGGCGCTTCAGTCTGTAAGCGCGCGACCGCTACGGTCGCAGGTTCGAATCCAGCCTCAGGCATGGATGTGTGATGTCCTTAGGTTAGTTAGGTTTAAGTAGTTCTAAGTTCTAGGGGACTGATGTCCTCAGATGTTAAGTCCAATTGTGCTCAGACTCATTTGAACCATTTTTTATACTGAAGTGCGCTGGTTCAGTCGAGGTGAAATGCTGAAAACATTTTTTTTTTTTTTTTTTGTTTACGTATGGCCGCCGTAGTACATACAGTTCTTACATGAGAAGAAGAAAAGTGAACCGAAGTTAGAAGACCATTGCTGGATATCGGACGTTGCGTTTCTCACATGAACAGCCTGAACGTCAGTCTGCGAGGTGAAAGTAATTAAATTACTGACATGTTGGAAAATATAATTGCCGTTTGGGAGATGCAACTGTTTTCTGAAAACACTGCAGATTCGCTATTATTGGTTTGGTCCACGAAATTTCAAGAATACATGTCTATAACTGTAAAAGTTTAGGCTCAATTTCGAGTACGATTTGTAGATGTTACGAGTGTGTCTCCTATTACTTGTTGCTTTGCACGGCCTTTTTTAGCATCAGTTGATGACGCTCCGAATCTTCTGTAGGTGGAACCGATGGTCCTGAAGTGCAATACACGGCTGAAGGAAAAGTTCTTTGCTGTATAAAGTACAACAGAATTCTACGAAAACTTTGCACATCAAGAATTTCCATTGTTCGGATCTACTTGTACGTATTTTCATTTTTCTCCGTAATGAAAGTGAATAAATCATAGTTTCGATCGAGTGTTAGTGAATAAATCTTTGCAATTACTTGCGTTTCTCAATGCGCCGAGCTTTAGTGCACGACATTAACTTCATCGTTTCTCATCACCGACGATAAACATGAATCGGATCTCTTTCTTTTTCTAATTTAAAATTGTTATTTACTAACAGTGGCTCATCCAATTGCATGTGACACAGGCGAACACTGTTATCAGAAAAATTTGGGATTAAACCGGTTGTTCGAGGTATACTTTCATGCTTAAAAAATGTTAAACTGTCCGTTAATTACTGAGAGACATGTTTGACACCCTTGCCGTGAAGGATATGTAGGTACCTAACGTGGGCTTGTATTTATGCATCATTTGTTTTTATGGTTTGTTTTAGCATCGTGACGTTTGTTGATAGGGTCATTGAATGAAAAGATAGCTTCCCATGATGCATTGCACACTGAAGAGATCACGAGAGTCTACCATGTAGAATGTATCCCAGCTAGTGGGTAAAGCAAAGCGGCGACTTGTTTGCTTATGTTAGACGCGTACCCGTACACTAAATGAGCGTTGACGGTTCCGTTTCCCTGTTTACACGTCCGGTAAGTGTGCAGACTGTGACCAGGAAGTTGCACTTGTGCATCAGCTCAGCGCGCGTCCAGAATTTCTAGCCGGCCCTGATTTGTGCTGAATTGCTTGATCATTACGAGGCTGAGACTGACAATCTTTGTCGAACATCTTCACAGGCGGTGGAACAATGGTTCATCACGGCAATCCATGGAGTAGCACTACACTACCTCTCCTGCTAAGAAAAAGTTCAAAGCCGCACCATTAGCCGGTAAAGGCAAGGCGACGGTCTTCTGGTACTCTGAAGAGGTTATCTTGTTTGATGTCCTCCTTGATGGCGCAGTCATCAACACTGGAATGTATTGTGCTATCTCCTCCATGCCAAAGCAAGACACAAAAACAGTGCATCCGATAGGAGCTCACGAAACTTCATCGGACTGTCCCTCCTCATCCTCTACACAGCCCGCATCTCGCACCTTCCGACTTTCATCTATTTGGTCCAATGAGTGCTGCACTCCGCGGGAAGCAGTACGTGAATGAGGGAGTAGTTATTGTAGCATCAAGACGTTGGCTCTCTCATGGAAGAGCAGAGTGGCACCACTCGCGCATACAGGCCCTCCCTGTAAGGTGGCGTAAGGCCGTCGCAGATTGCGTTGAAAAATGGGCTTTTCTAGCAAGAGAATGTGGGAAATAAAACCAACCTGCTTTTAGTAAAAATATGTGTCCCATTACTGAATGCCACTGAAAGACTATTATGATCAACTTTCTGAGATAACTACAGTATCATTCTATGTTACTTGAAACAAAAATTTTTGCGCATTTTTTGTTGGAGTTTATAAACATAAAAGTAAATCATTATTTTGTGGTCTTGAAGGCCTGTTCTCGGAGTTATAAATTCGCTTTTTAATTCACTAATTCACGGGTGAGCTCCACCACCTTAAGAAATTCTCACCACAACTAGAAACCTATGTCGTTACATCAGCACACTATATAAATGAACTGAAGTAATTGTAACAGACGTCTGTAGACTTAACTACCGGTTCGTAACGACTGAAGACTGAGTTTTAACCAGTAGAGAAATCAACGGTGACTGGCTGGTGTTTCCGGATTCGCAAAGTTTTATTCTGCGTTTTAACACAGCACATCCGTTTCTGACTTAACTGCATTCCCAATTGAGCGTGTGACTTTTGGTACGTTTGCTTCCATTCCCGTAATTCGTCCAGTAGCTTTAAAGTGCGTTTAAGATGAAGCCTGAGTACATAAATAACTACAATCTGTGACAGTTTGGACGGTGAAATATACAAATCTGCGTACAGCAGACAAAAACACGTAAGTGCTCTGAACTGTTAAAGCACTGTGATAAATTACTGGACATAGGTAAATCTCATGTGGATAAACATGCACTTTTGACATTATTATGAGATGAAAATGATGAATCATAAGTTTCTTTCCTCGCTTAATACTATTTTGAAATTGATAGTGTATATGTTATACTGAACCCAATCTGCAGGAAATCTTAAGTTTCAAACATCCAACTGGTAAAATAGAATTAAACAAGCTAGAAGATGTATTTGCTGTTTTAAAGTGACACAGGATTAAGATTTGCTTTGACTTTTTGTGCACCGCAGTACGTACAACAAGTTCCATCGTAGTCACGACATGTCCTTCAGTTAAACTGATGGGAACCTACAAACGGTGGCATGAGTGAACAATATTCTGTCCTCTCATAATCTTAATGATAATTCTGATCACAGCGACTGTTTTTATAGGATATTTTTTCTTTCCAAATGATTGTCACTTTTGGAATCCCACGCTACAATTGTTGTCATAAGTAATCCATCTGCTATAAACCAAACCGGAGAGAAATATAATGCTTCTTGAATAGAATTATTTTTTCTGCGTTGCTCTCCTTTCATCTTAATGTATTTCTTTCATGATAATTCGTTTGTTTCATTATAAAGATAATATTTAATCATGGGGTAACCTGACTGTTTAAGCCAATAAAGCACCAAATATTACATGCCTCTGTTGTTTCTAAGAGTGACTTGCGTCAAAGTCATTTTCAACGTTTCACCACGCAGTAAACAAGACGTCGGTAGCTGAGATTGTATGCTACTTCCGTCAGAAACGTTCAGGTAGTATCGATGTCGTACGTCATATAGGCAGCATAAGAAGAATAATTTAGAGACAATAAATGCTACAGACACGAAAGATCGACATGAAGATTCCACAACTCTCGCACAGTATCGCCCTGAGGCACGAAGCTACTGATGCCAAATACCGGAGGAAAACAACCCTCTCCGCTCGATTACACGGCCATCCAAGTGTTCATAACACGTCACAATATCGCTAGATATCACCCACAATATTACTTCTAGGCATGTTGGCGCCTCTGTTCCCACACCTCGATTCGTTATTTATGTGTCAGTTTCATGTATTGGTAGCATACAGGCTTTAGTGAAGGGGGTGGAAATCGCTACACAAGGTGTAAATTTATCAATGCAGAAAAATAACTAAACAATCGATGTAAAATGTTATGAAATATATCTACAAAGTTCAACAAGTCAAAGAGGTCATTTCACTGAGGTTCAGACACAGTTATTTCATTGATCCCACAGATTTTCAAATCATAAACTAATGAAATTATTACCGATTGGACGTGAGACCACAAACTTACTTCTTTCTTCTGCATGCGTAGTGAACTACAGATACCGTAATACAGATGTTGTTCTCTCTGCCCGCATCTCATGGTCGTGCGGTAGCGTTCTCGCTTCCCACGCCCGGGTTCCCGGGTTCGATTCCCGGCGGGGTCGGGGATTTTCTCTGCCTCGTGATGGCTGGGTGTTGTGTGCTGTCCTTAGGTTAGTTAGGTTTAAGTAGTTCTAAGGCCTAGGGGACTGATGACCATAGATGTTAAGCCCCATAGTGCTCAGAGCCATTTTTTTTTTTTTTTTGTTCTCTCTGCATTCACGAAATGGGCTCGATATGTGTGCAGGATATAATAATATTATCTTTGCTATCCCATTAGTGCTCTTAGCAGGAGTTGTAAACGTCTCGCAGCGGTAACCCCCCCCCCTCCCCCCACCGCCCTCCCCTGCGCCATTCACATACGCAGCGAGTCGAGAGCTTCCAAAGCAAGTAGATCAGAAATATGTGTTGAGACAAGTAAACAGTGTTTAGTGTCCGTGGGGTGATCACGCAGATCAGACGTCACGGTGAAACGTGTCAGAACGTCTGTTCTCTATCAAACGATACGTATAAACAGCGACTGAAGTTTAATTTATTTTACGCTTGCGGGGTGCCACGTAGCGAATGTTTGAAGCTTACGATTGCACAGCATAACCTAGACGGCAATAAACACCTAAAACAAACATTCAGCACCGTAATAAATATTTATTTCATCGTTCCATATACCAAATTTCAAATAAGCTACCTGAAATAATTCAGTATATGCACCTGCATTACTTAAATCTAACAGATGGTGCCTTAGGAACTGTTCGTACAAATGTTTTCCTTTTCTTTCGAAAAAGTTGTAATTGAGCATTTTATTATTTTTTCGATATTTTTCATAGAAGTTGAACAGTTTCAAAATAGTAGAGAATGTACCGAGAAAAACAAAAGTATGTAAATACTTTTATTACGTCTGCAAGAGGACGGCACTGGTTAGGCAAAGACTTTGTTTGATGAAAAAGTGACGAGAACCCTTGTTTGTAGGTTGGCTGGCAATTAATTGGAGGTTTTGCCTGGAATTCAGTGATGTGGAAACGTGACATCAGGAAGAAAAGTGTGACTAACAGTGACGATATGTCAAGAAGGGAAAAACAAATTTATTGCTGCGTAAGAGGAGCCGTAAATGTGGCACAAAACGCTACTAAAATCAAAATATCCGCGTCAACAATCCCTCTAAGTTCTACATCTTGTTGTAAAGTGCCGCTTTTCAGTGACTATTTGCTTACTTCTTTCGAAATAAAATCATTTAGAGATTTTTAACGAGCTTTTTTCTGGTAAATAATTTATTCTACAACATATAATCACGAATCGGTAGTAAATTTGGCACTAAAGCCATATAAAGTCACTTCATGTAATTCCTTTGGCAACTGAAATAATACAGTAGATTTCAGCTTTTACTATAGTAGCGGTATTTCCCTACTCATTCTTAGTAATATAGAAAGAATACATGAACGCATTATTATTGTCATTATTATTATTATTGTTATTATTATTATTATTATGGTTTCCTATGTGATTAATCTTGCCATGTTGTTATGCTTTTACGTTAGTACGTATCAGTGTTATTGTCTCCATCAACCTTCCGTTTATTATGTCTACTTAAATCAATTTTTCAAAATTCGGATTTCAAAATTGTGCAAACATACGGAAGTAAGATTGCATAACAGTACATGGTTGCAGTAGTTTCATGGTAATACAGCGTTTGTTAGTCCGACACACTCACGGTTTCAAGATCTGATTAGGCTAGATAATTAAATAGCAAAACCTTGACGACTGCGTTTTAAACTAAATGCAAAAAAACAACAGTATGTCCCCAATGATCCAAAACAATCTATGTGGACTGAAGAAATGGATTAGTAATGGAATACACCGTAAATATAGTAAAGCATTTTTAATAATCCTCTGCGACTGTTTGGTGAATCTTGGTAAATACCTAGCGCTCCAGAACATTGCGGCGCTACCCCTCAAATGGGATGCAAGAAATTTTGTTCGTGGCTGTAATGATTTTGAGTGCTAGGGGGCACGCAGAAGAGGTATTCGCTTTTAGTTCTATGCTCATGCAAATCTAATAAAGTCATCAAGCTTCGGATAGACCTATGTTTCTCCTTACAAAAATACTGCAACGGGGATATTCTTTGAATGAAACGGTTTATGAATACTATTTGAATTTATTGAATACTGAAACACAATAGCACATTGAGAGAGTAGTTTAGATGGCTACTAACCAATACGGTGATCTTCAGTTTCGTGTCTTATTGCGGTTCATATGAAATATCCAAATTCCATGTTCTAGGAATAGTAGAGGAGATTCAACCTCAGCGAAATGAGTGACGTGACCATGTACAACACGTGGATCAAAGCCGGTTAACAAGGAATACCAAAGACAATAGGCGCAAGCGTACAGTGAGAATAGGACTATTACGAAAAAGATGGTGTGATCAGTTTTAAATTGGTTGGTTATGAAATAGGCAAATATGCCTAACCTGAAACTGTGCACGATGACGATGAGCTCTCGAATCTGGAAGAATTGGACGTGGTTCGGAATTTGGATATTTCAACCCCTAAGGGCGTGAACTAAGGGTCAGACTGTTTCCCAGGCTCATCATCGCCCAAACGGCTTAGGATAGAAACCTGCAGTTTGGAGAGAGTGTGTGCCTTATACTGTAGTGACCTAATAATATGGGACTGTCAGAAATTCCGCTCCTCAGACGGTGAATTAGGGGCTGAAAGGCCTTTTTTAAAGTATATCGCTATTAAGGCAATTTTGAAGCTAGAACTACAAAAGTTGGTGTTTAGTTTCTCAGTCAGAAAATAAAAAATAGGAGTTTCAGCATTTTTGGAAATTAAACCACTAATGGGATAAAATGATGGGTGAAGAATTTTTTTTAGATAAATAGTTACTAAAGAACTACTAAAGCATTTACAATGCTGTATCTATGACAACTGCTATTTGACTTCTCGATTAGCAAAAAAAAAGTGTTTCGGTCTTTCTGGAAATTTAGTACCTAAGGGAGTGGAATATGAGACGAAAATATTTAAGGAAATGTTTCGTTACAGAAAAAAATTTTAAAGCTACGTTTATGAAAATTAGTATTTCAGTTCTCAGTTAGATGTAAAGAACTATCTGATAGGGGATGAAAATTGACATGGAAACATATCCTCAAGAAAGCAAATGGCATCATTAACAAAGTCTTTGGACTTCAGCTACCAGAATCGCTTTTTTGTCAGAAGTACGTTCGTAAAAAACAATGCTTATATGGTCGTACTTAGCTTGGAAAACTTAGAAGGTGTTACAATATGTGATCAACAAAAAAATCACACAGTATATGCGAGTGAAGCATTGGGCGCTAAGTTAGTCTTTAATATATTGAAATCATGTTTTGCAGTTAAATGATTGCACAAAGCCAAGTTGCTTAAAAATAGTACTGTGTGATTATATTGTCATATAGTGTAGAGTAAGTAAATCACCAGATACGATATGGCGGGTATTACAGGGAGAGGGTGAACTGCGACCGCATATTTTGCTACGATTTAATGCCAAATTCTTTGAGTCAGATTAACGTGCACCATTAGTTGCGGCACCTCAGTGAACTCGTCTTTAGATTTGCACTAGTGGCCATTACAATTGCTACACCAAGAGGAAATGCAGTTGATAAACGGGTATTCATTGGACAAATATATTATACTAGAACTGACATGTGATTACATTTTCACCCGATTTGGGTGCGTAGATCCTGAGAAATCAGTGTCCACAGCAAACACCTCTGGCCGTAATAACGGCCTTGATACGCCTGGACATTGAGTCCAACAAAGCTTGGATGGCGTGTACAGGTACAGCTGTCCATGCAGCTTCAACACGATACCACAGTTCATCAAGAGTAGTGACTGGCGTATTGTCACGAGCCAGTTGCTCGGCCACCATTGACCAGACGTTTTCAATTGGTGAGAGATCTGGAGAATGTGCTGGCCAGGGTAGCAGTCGAACATTTTCTGTATCCAGAAAGGCCCGTACGGGTCCTGCAACATGCGGTCGTGCATTATCGTGCTGAAACGTAGGGTTTCGCAGGGATCGAATGAAGGGTAGAGCTACGGGTCGTAACACATCCGAAACGTAACGTCCACTGTTCAAAGTGCCATCAATGCGAAGAAGAAGTGACCGAGACGTGTAACCAATGGCACCCCATACCATCATGCCCTGTGATACGCCAGTATGGCGATGACGAATACACGCTTCCAATGTTCGTTCACCGCGATGTCTCCAAACACGGATTCGACCATCATGATGCTATAAACAGAACCTGGATTCATCCGAAGAAATGACGTTTTGCCATTCGTGCACCCAGGTTCGTCGTTGAGTACACCATCCCGGGCGCTCCTGTCTGTGATGCAGCGTCTAGGGTAACCGCAGCCATGGTCTCCGAGCTGATAGTCCATGCTGCTGCAAACGTCGTCGAACTGTTGGTGCAGATGGTTGTTGCCTTGCAAATGTCCCCATCTATTGACTCAGGGATCGAGACGCGGCTACACGATCCGTTACAGCCATGCGGATAAGATGCCTGTCATCTTGACTGCTAGTGATACGAGGTCGTTGGGATCCAGCACCGCGTTCCGTATTACCATCCTGAACCCACCGATTCCATATTCTGATAACAGTCATTGGGCCTTGACCAACGCGAGCAGCAGTGTCACGATACGATAAACCGGAATCGCGATAGGCTACAATCCGACCTTTATCAAAGTCGGAAACTTGATGGTACGCATTTCTCCTCCTTACACGAGGCATCACAACAACGTTTCACCAGGCAGCGCCGGTAAACTGCTGTTTGTGTATGAGAAATCGGTTGAAAACATTCCTCATGTCAGTCACCGGCGCCAGCCTCTTGTCAATGCTCTGAAAAGCTAATCATTTGCATATCACACCATCTTCTTCCTGTCGGTTAAATTTCGCGTCTGTAGTACGTCGTCTTCGTGGTGTAGCAATTTTAATGGGTGTACATTCTCGTGGGACATCGAGTTTCACACTCTTAACTAGCATTAACGACATTTTCTACTATAGTTACTTGAAACATGTTAGAAAGTTCGAAATAAAGATTAGTTGCCAACTTTTGGCACTAGGTTAGTATTCTACGCCGAATTGCACTTCTTTTGAGCCATCGACAAGCTTTGTGTAGTAAATACAATAAAGGGAGACTTTTTATTATTATTTTTAGCTGTTCTGTAGATATGGTTCATTGTGCATGTCCTATTTCAATTATCCGTTAGGCGGCTGCATGTCACACCCGGCCACACAAACAAAACCGGACCGCGTGCTTCCGGTGGAATTAGGCTACCTCCTGAGCTGCTGCTTTAATAGACTAATTTGTCGACAAATCCGATTGTCACCTGCAGGCCGAGGGAAGGGCTGCCTTCTGCTGTTGTCGTCTGGACGCCGTCCAGGATGGGTCGAGCGACCACGCCCCCTTTCTCTGAGGCTGGCGAGTGCACAAACGACCCCTCCGACACAGTATTTTTTCTGCCAACAGTGCAGCAGAGCTTTCTGCACAAGCTGGCTCATAATAACTTCTAGCGATCGTAACAGTCTATCACTGGGAGTTCAAATGGTTCAAATGGCTCTGAGCACTATAGGACTTAACATCTGTGGTCATCAGTCCCCTAGAACTTAGAACTACTTAAACCTAACTAACCTAAGGACATCACACACATCCATGCACGAGGCAGGATTTGAACCTGCGACCGCAGCAGTCCCGCGGTTCCGGACTGAGCGACTAGAACCGCTAGACCACCGCGGCCGGCCTATCACTGGGAGTTTACAGGCAGAAAATCTGAATTTTCGACACTTAGCAAAACAAAAGCTGTCACGTATTTTATAAGAGAAATCTAAATAAAACACATGACTGCTTTTTTTTAAAGTGCTTTGCGGACATTTTTCACCAGGAAACAGACAAAAATGCTTACTAAGTTTCTTTTCGTGATTACGCATTATGCCTTGTTTACAAATTTCCAAATTTTCGTTAATCTGTATCCATAAGTCGTCAATGTTGAAGTTACAACAAACAGGAAAAATATTTCTAAGTTCTAAATACAGTCCGTTGGATCCAGTGGCTGTGTAGGTATGAGCAGCCGTTTGGGGCTCACCTTCACACATTCCTTCTAAATATTTTGTGACTAAAACCCTCCTGGCGTATTATATATTTTATACGTGACATGTAAATACTGTCTCCGTATTGTGTCGTTAGTCAGTACCTACACTTTTTTTATATAAACAATTTTTTTCTTTCCGCAATTTTGTAATTATGTTACAGGACACTTTAAATGTCTAAATTATGACGAAGGCACACTTAGGAGTGTTGAAACCTGGTCAATAATAGTAAAAAATTGTGACCGGGGACTCATTAGTTTCAATTTTAATTTATGAATTGTCACTGAACCAAACAGCCATGTTCGAAACTTTGCGATTCTTGCCTGCCCAAGCATCCAAGGCTGCCTCTAAATACCAGGAGAGAAAGAAGAAACTACTAAGTACAAGCGTGGCCATCGAATTTAATAACCAATGTGATAAACGGGGACTAGTCTCTACTTTCGCTATAGCCTATGTTAATTTTGCTACTTCTAAGAAACATCCAAAATTATTCAGACCTCTCACTAAAAATCTCAGTTCTGATAATGTTAATAAGCTATATACTAACAAAGACCTTCTTAATGAAGAGGCATATTACCTGTATTTATAACTCCGAAATACTTTTCGTGTTAATTATAACTCCAACATTGACTATTTCTGGCTACAGATTAATGAACATTTGGAAATTTGTAAATAAGGCCTAATGCGTAAGACAAAAAGAAACTTCGTAACGTTTTTTGTCTGTTTCCTGGTGAAAAAGTCCGCAAAGCACATTTAAAAAAAAAGCAGTCATGTGTTTTATAAAAAAATTCTAAATAAAACTAACATTACTTTTACACAGAATGAAGCCGTCTTGCTAGAGAAAGAGCTGAAGTAAAATGACATGCCCAACTTGTCTGACACAAATGTCATTGAAAAAATGCTTGTCGATCTAAAAATTGGTCTTGATTGTAAAAAAATAGATAATGCATGTCAAACTAGAACTGCTTATAATGTATCTAACATTGTAAGCAAAATTGCAGCCTCTCTCCATAATGTTACGCATAATGATAGAAAACTGGTAAATTCCATTAACAATAAATTTAAAGAAGCAAATGCTATAATAACTAAGTCTGACAAAGGTTGTTCTTCAGTTATTGCTTACAATTCTGAATATATCTCCAAAGACTTAGATTTTTTAGCGAAAATAATGTTTCGGAATTGCAAGAGGATCCGATTCCAGAATTACAAAAAGAATTCAGGTCAGCCGTCAATAACGCAAAATTTCTAACAAAATCTTTTCAGAAGAAAATGCTTATTAACATGAAACCTCAGTCACCAAAGATTCGGTCTCAATTGAAGATCCACAAACCTGAGCATCCGATTCGGCCGATATCTAACAGTATGAATAGCGCGTGCCATAATTTGGCCAAATTTCTACATGAAACTCTGAAAAAATTACTAGTTTTTGAGAACAATTATTCCATCCCCAATAATCACGCCTTAGTCCATAAAATAAAAGATTTAGAATGCAGTTCAGACACCAAGTTGTTTTCACCAGACATCAAAAATCTTTATACTAATATCCCTGTACAGGAAACGCTTACAGTCGTAGAAAAAAATTTACATTAAAAAAAAATTCAGATGAGCAAATCATTGATTTCATGAATCTCATTACAGTCGTAGCCAAGTACAACTACGTTGAATTTTATGAAGAATTGTAGCAGCAAACCGACGGTCTTGCTGTGCGAAATATTTTCATCAACTTTCTAAAAGAAAAATTTTTCAACTGCCTTTCAGCTACAGCACTAGGCATTCTCTCCTATTTTAGATACGTTGATGATGTTTTAGTCATCTACAAGGGACCTGGTGATGGCATTGACCATATTTTTTATCTCTTCAATGAACTCAATGAGAAAATATCTTTCACCATCGAACTAGAAAACGAGTCCCGCCGATTAAACTTTCTTGACTTGTCGCTTACAATAGAAGAAAATAAAATCTCATTCAATATTTTTCGTAAAGAAACATATACTGATCAGATCGTACCTGCGTCTTCTATGCAGGCACAATCTCATAGAAACGCTTTCTTTCACTCTGTTATTCACCTAGCTACTTCTGTCACTTCCGAAAGAAAAATTCAACGATGAAATCAATTTACTCAAAACGATAGCAGTTAATAACGAGTATGAACCTGGCTTAGTAGATGACATCCTTAAAAAGAAAACTGTTAAAAGAGGTACTACGCTCGGCACGTCTATCACTAAATCCAACCCAAAAAAATATTGTTCTATTCCTTTCTTGGGGCCCATCCCTTATCAGATCCAGCCCCTTCTTCGTAATAAATACAACTGTAACGTTGCCTTTTCTACCAATAATAATCTGAAAAAAACCTCATTCATAATTTAAAATCGACTCACTCCCCTTTAGAAAGTTCTGCGACACCTGCTCTTCTTACTACATAGGACAAACAGGACGTGCCTTTACAACCAGATATAAAGAACAAATTTTAAGAAAAAATGGCATTAGCACCCAAAATTCGTCTTTTGCCGAGCATGTTCTGATTACAGGTCACGCGCCTAAAGCTATTCAAGATATCAACATTTTGCACACCGGTAAGAAAGGGCGTAGATTAGATATTCTTGGAGAATTACAGATTTTTAAACAGCTTTCTCGAAATGATAGCCTCATTCTCAATGAGCAGCTACAGTTGCGTAACAAAAATTTCTTCAACGGTATAAAGCCGTTACTTGACACTTAATTTCAGGTCTCCTCGTGCAGTTACCGAAATGTCTTTTTCCACCTAAGTCAACTCATAATGTTTCATTTATTAAATGATTTATTGGCTGTATTTCATGTTATTTCGTTTGCTAGAGGCTGGGTCATTCAGCCCTTTTCGTATTCTCTATAGTGATGTTTTTATACTTCAAACTGTTCTTCTAAACTCTGATGTAGACAAAATGTTACTTTATCTGTCGCTGTGAAACGAAAGATTACGTTTTACATCATGTACTGAATAATGTTCGTCATAATATTCGTCTGTCTATATTTGAATACTAAGTAGCCAAGTTGTACTTGCGGCTACTAGATGGCACTCTCAGTGCAATGTTAACCTGCCCGCAGTTGTTAATGCGTCGCCTCAGTCCGTTGCGATCTGTGGCTTTACAGATGTGAGCAGCCCATTGTGGCTCACCTCGGTGCATTCTTTTTTTTAAAAAAAATTGTGACTAAGGGCCTTGTGGCCTGTTATTTATTTTATACGTGACATGTAAGTACTGTCTCTGTCTTGTATTGTTAGTCAGTACTTAAGCTTTAATATAAAAAATTTTCTTTTCCCATAAATTTGTAATTGTGTTATAGGCCATTTTAAACATTTAAATTATGATCAAGGCACTCTCAGAAGTGTTGAAACTTGATTAACAAGACTAAAAGTTGTGAACGAGAGCTCATATGTTTCAACTGTAATTTATAAACGATCGCTGAATCAAACAGCCATGTTTAAAACTTAACAACAAATAAACAAATCATACGTCATCAACGCAAAACGACAATATTACAAAAATAAACAAAATGTAGCTAAATTGGGGATAATAATCGACTTACCTTCATAATTTGAGGAACTGGATGTCACATAAATAAATTTTCTAAATACATTGTTTACTCTTCAACAAATCATTCTTTTGCTAACCACATGTCCCCTAGTAGTAAGAGTCTATAGTAGTTAGAATCCTTTTATTTGTCTGGCTCTTGTCGCTACTTGCTGTAATTGCTGTAGTTTGTGTTATGAAAATTTTCTGTGAGGTAAGTGACTTATGGAAGAAACAGGGTTTCCACTATCGTGATTCGTGATGGAAATGAGTTTAGGGAATTAACAGAGTTGGAGGTAGTTGCATATTTATTTAATTTCATATTTTTTGGATTTGTGTTATTGTTAGGATTTTTCTTAAATTCAGGGTCATTCTTTTGTGTTAATTACTGGAAGCAAAACAATCGCATCGGTAATTAATGTCCGCTTTCCATAAAAATCGGTGCAGTCCATTTTCTTTTAGTTTCATTAGCAAAGCTGGTACAGTTTTTACATTTGATTGCAGCATGCAATTTGTATCTCATTATTTTGCGACATCCAACGAAGTGTACCAGGGCCGATTACATTCAGGGGTCACGCTATACACATACTATACATGCCCACCATGTGTAAAATTGGGAAAGAAACTTCCACTATTCTGCTGCGAAAATAGCCGATCACCACAGAATGTCCTCGTCATTTTGAAACTATCATCACAGTAAAGAAAAAGCGAGAATTTAAACTACGAAGAACAAAAAACATCTATGTTAATCAAATTCTTTCAGCTTGATAGACGAATTTCATGACCTGACAGTGTCTCTTCGCGTTCAGATCAGTGTCTGTAAATAAACTGTCCTGCATGTGTATTACAAGTATTTCAGATATGTGAAAATACATAAATAGTGCAATCTTAGACGCCATTAGTTCACATGTTGGAAAAAAAGCACTATTATTTTTACGTTCGACAACAACATGCTATAATTCATGAGGACTTAGCTGTTTTGTACAATATGTCACGATGCGTTTTACCAGGGTGACGCTGTGTGACATTGGCGTGTACGAAACAAATCGTGACAGCCTGTCTTGTAATAGAACCTCCTACAAGATATTACATCGCCTCCCTCTCTCTTCCGTTACATCGAAACAATAACCATTTGCATGCTTACATTTGACATTCTTACTTCATAACTCCCTTCTACTGACATGTCTATAAACTTCCTATCATACAGTATATTCTTGTGTTCTACTTTTGTAAGCACGTCTCGGAAAAAAAAAGAAATCATTTCTAGGTTCCACAATGACCTATAATCCAAGTAGTGTCTACTTTTAATTAGAGGTTATGAAGTATGAAATATCACAGGACATTCGGTAACACCTAAATTTTTAAACATGCAATGGTGACGATAATTATAAAAACAATTGTGATTCCACAAGAATAGATACATCAGATTTCTATTAGTTTTTTCAGAAAAATCGATGTAGTTTTGAGAGAGCTATCTGCATAGAGACTTTAACTAGTGATAACATTCCTTATAAGAGAAGCCCTTATCAGTTTTTACCGTTTCTATCATCCCTGATGCACATATCGAAAAATCAAATACCGTCTGCATGTCGATACTGACCGTATTACATAAACACATATCACCCCATTGCAGCACAGGCCAGTGCTCGAAGTCACGTGCCAGGATCTGCGTGAAGTTTTGTTGCCTGTACTGGAGGAAGACCATATCCGGCAGACTATCAATCACAATCGAGGGTTCTTGTATTAGTCCTTCATAAGCAGTTTTATACACAGTTTTTTTGGCTGTAGCACATTCAAGCAGGGAATGGTTACAGATTTGTTCACGCCACGTCCTTTGCTTTTCTACTATGACTCAGTGGTCTGTATCAGGTGGTAAAATGATATTAACATCCTAGGATCCTTTCGCTCTCACAGAAAGCTGAACATCGCGTGGTGTAAATTATGAAACTCCAACAACACACATGTTGGTAGAAATGAAACACAGAATAGATGTTTCTCAGTGACAAAAATGTCGAAAACATCGCAACATATGGAAACTGGAAGAGTTTGCAACATTGTAGAACGTTTCCAATAGGTATACATGGGTGATGACCTATACAGTAAATCTCCTCTCCCACAGCTACGAGGTAGCCAATGTATCGGTGTTCTGTTTCTTTGAGCATTGTTCCCCCATTTTGTAGTCACATATATGATTGCTCTTCCATTGTTGACCATGGCCGGATGGTGCAGTTCACATCATGTGCGAGGTGGTACAAATAAAAAAAGGTACTATTGTCTTATAGGTGAAAATAAAATAAAAACATGTGGAGGGAATCACAGCATATGGAAATAGGACAAGTCTGCAGCACTGAGGAGCACTTCCAAACAACTGTCTGAAATTGATGACCTCTAGATTTAATCCCATGCACGACAGTGACAAGTAGCAGATATTCAGTGTTCCACCAAGGCTATCTCCACCTCAACCAAGTGGTGTCAGTAAATCATTTTTTGATGATCAAGAGCATACCAACACCAGTCAATGACACAATAGAATGTTTCCTGTTTCTGCATCATTGCTAAATCACCCCTTCACTACTTTGCAAGTACCATATACTAGATTGTAAATGCAGCTAGATGATAGCGCAGTACGTCCACTCGACCATGTACACCAAGGTATACCAGACAGCGTCCTATACCGATGCAATCAGATTATCTACATATGCCGAGCGCTTCGATCATATTTCGGAATTTACGATTATGACCGGCCATCTTTGACCATGTGGTCGTGCGCCACAGAGTGTTAACACATTCATAAGGTAAATTCGGAGATTGGCAGATCCCTCCCTGCAACACCAGTCCTACCCACAACACCTATCCAAAAACACAAGATCTCTCCAGATGCATGTGTGTCGAGGAGGGTAGCAACTTTTATCAGTCTATAGTACAAAAGAGATTTTTGTGGTGATATAACAGATGGTTAAGAAGAAACATGTAATTTATACACGGTGGAGCTCCAGACAGATGGAGGTTCAAACTTAAATCAACCACGCTATAAATTCTGAATCATCGTTCCACTGTCTCGAGTTAGTACCAAGAAGGTACTGGCATGAGAGAAACGATTCTAGAACATAAATACGCACTCCTTCGGTTACACCGTTCTGCATCCAAAAAATTCTATAGTTTCTGAAGTATAAGTCGTGCAGAATGCAACGCTCTTAATAATCTAATGCAGGATATATTGTCCAGCATCAGATATACAACCACCCCACAAGTTTCCTACCCCTATCACTATGGTGAAAAATTTTAAAATAATAAAACTACTACATTCTGCACTTTTCTGGTCTCCTAGGTTGGCATCGTCAGTGTATATCCACTGCTTGAGCTGCTCGTTAACAAACTACAACTAAGCCCAGAGATTGCTGTTCTGTCTCTTAGGAAATTAATGGATTTTATACGTCTTTTTAAGTTGGAAACGTACGTACCCTCAATCACACTTCTCGTATCAGTCATGGTTATAATTAGTAGTAGTATCCATTTTGATGGATGAGGCTATGTCTCACTAGGAAATGTTGTTGTTGTTGTTGTCTTCAGTCCTGAGACTGGTCTGATGCAGCTCTCCATGCTGCCCTATCCTGTGCAAGCTTCTTCATCTCTCAGTACCTACTGCAGCCTTCATCCTTCTACATCTGCTTAGTGTATTCATCTCTTGGTCTCCCTCTACGATTTTACCCTCCACGCTGCCCTCCAGTACTAAATTGGTGATCCCTTGATGCCTCAGAACATGTCCTACCAACCGATCCCTTCTTCTAGTCAAGTTGTTCCCCAGACTCTTCTTCTCCCCAACTCTATTCAATACCTCCTCATTAGTTATGTGATCTACCCATCTAATCTTCAGCATTCTTCTGTAGCACCACATTTCGAAAGCTTCTATTCTCTTCTTGTCTAAACTATTTATCGTCCATGTTTCACTTCCATACATGGCTACACTCCATACAAATACTTTGAGAAACGACTTCCTGACACTTAAATCAATTCTCGATGTTAACAAATTTCTCTTCTTCAGAAAAGCTTTCCTTGCCATTGCCAGTCTACATTTTATATCCTCTCTACTTCGACCATCATCAGTTATTTTGCTCCCCAAATAGCAAAACTTCTTTACTACTTTAAGTGTCTCATTTCCTAATCTAATTCCCTCAGCATCACCCAACTTAATTCGACTATGTTTCACTAGGAAATAGAGTAAGGAATTACCAGCATGAATATTTACGACAGCAGAAACATTGAGGTACCACCAGTACCCTACTGCACGAAAATGCACATGAAGAAGCAGCACGAGCAGTAGCCAAAGGAGATGTAACTGTCTAATTGCTGTTTACAGTAGCACCACAACAGCTCTGGTAGTATTCCTCTTGTACAAGGAACTCCTGGTCTGCTGGTAGGAAGTTTTGCTTATGTGTAGGATAGTACAGCAATTTAGTTCTAACAGGACAACTCTCGAGTACATCCCCCCACACTATTGAAGGTGATACATGTGACACTGGTCCACTCTCCTACAGAACACTCTAGGGAGTGGCGTTAGTCTGATAAACGCATTGAGTTTTCTGCTTAATACTTAATGAATAACATTGTTTGTGACAACTGGCCGTAATTCGTTAATATCTATATTTGAATGGATGTGTGAGAACACAGTTATGGATTGGGATACATATGTCTTGCATGATTAAATATAACGCCTCTGTGTAACTCTTATGTCGCCTTTGTTGCTGAATATGTTACGAAAACACACACAGTTTACATGGGAGAGGCAAGGCTAAAACTGAACGCAGCCAGACCATAATTTTTAAGCTTTTCTCAGTCTTGAGTCTCCAGGTACCCCCAACCCACCTTAATTCCCCACATTTCGTGTACTTTTTCTCTAAATTTATGTATTCTCAGTCAATTTACATAATTTTGCTAGTTTTTTTCGCGCTTTTACAATTTCGTCATATGTTCCTCAATTTTGCGTATTTCCTACCGATTTCTTGTAATTATACCAGGGTTTCCTCAATTTTTAGAAAGTTTTGGTCATTTTTAAAATTTTTTTATTTTTTTTCCATATTTATATGGTAGTACTGCTGGCCTATCCTGTTCGATTTTATACGAGGATATTTGTATATCATATACACCAGCCTATTAAACAGATCCTAGGAATTCACCACTTCCCGGTGATCTAAATGCATACATTTTGGATAGGGAGATCGTGAAAAGTATAGTAGCAGTCGCCCCATATCTAGATGAGACTCAATGAGTGGTGAAAATTCGAAACTCTTAGTCTGGAAACTAATTCGTATACTGCTATGGCACATTAGAGAGCTTGTCTGCGGACTCATCTAGCGATGCACTTGATCCAAACTCATAGTCTGGCACTGTATTACATGTTCATCTGACTTTAACTCTATCGTGTAGAGATCTGCGACAGGCAGCTGACACGTGTACAGAGTTGATTTTGCTGCTGCTCTGATACTTTTTCCCGTAAGTATATGCTCTTATTGCTTACATCTTACCTTAGTAATGAGTGATTCCTCAGTTGACAGTGTGTCGACAGCATTGAACATCCTGGAACGTAAGAGTTTTTGTTCCTAGTACTTACAGAGTGCGCATCCCTGGCAATGTAATTTATGTATGAACAGTTAGCAGGTTAAACATTGGAAATGTAATCGTCTGCCATTGACTGTTCCACACACATACAATAAGTATGCATATTACCAAGCGCAAAGTCTCGAATTCTACCACTTATACGTTAATAATTTTTTCATAATGTGGGGCCACAGTCGTAATATATTTCTTGAAAGACAGTACCGCCATGAGACTGGTGTTTATGTACAGTGTTACATTTACACTTACACAATCATGATTTCGGTTTCAAAGTGCCATATCAAGTGTTTTAGGTGTTATAAATTGCCTGGGATTACACATCATCGTATTACAATACACTGTTAGACACATTGTCTAAGACTCGATATTTCTGGCAGAGCCTACTGCTTTGTTTCATTACTGTGTACACCATCATGACTGAATGACAGTTCAACTATCATTTTAATACGACAGTATTCTATCCCAGGCAATTTATAACACCTAAAACACTTGATAATGGAACTTTGAAGGCGAAATCATGATTGTCTAAGTGTAAATGTAACACTGTAAATAAATGGTTCAAATGGCTCTAAGCACTATGGGACTTACTATCTGAGGCCATCAGTCCCCTAGACTTAGAACTACTTAAATCTAACTAACCTAAGGACATCACACACATCCATGCCCGAGGCAGGTCAAACCAGCGACAGGAGCAGCAGTTCGGTTCCGGACTGAAGCGCCTAGAACCGCTCAGCCACAGAAGCCATTGTAAATAAACAATAGTCTAATGCCGGTACTGACTTTAAAGACTTTCATTTATGTCACTATAATATTTCTTCGAAGTTCATCTCCTTGTGTAAGCACTCTTATACTCCTTCCACCTTTCTGCTTTCCCTTCTTTGCTTACGACTGGTTTTCCATCTGAGCTCTTGATATGCATACAGCTGCCTATCCTTTCCCCAAAGGCCTACTTAACTTTCCATTGGTGGTACATGTCTTTCCCCTAGTAAAATACGCTTCTAAATCCTTACACTAGTCCTGTAGCCGTTCCTGATTAGCTATTCTGCACTTCCCGTCAATCTCATTTTTTAAAACATTTGTATTTCTTTCCACTGCTCATTTGCTGCAATTTTTAATTTCCTCCTTTCATCGTTTGCATTTTTATATTTTCTCCTTCCATCAATTAAATTTAGTATCTGTTGTGTTATCCAAGGATCTCCACCAGGCCTTTCTTTTTACCTATTTAATCCTCTGCTACCTTCACTGTTTCATCTCTCGTAGGTACCATTCGTCGTCTACTGATCACTTATATGATCGAAAATTAATAGTATGTGGAGGGTAGAAGCCAACAAATTTATTTTAATTTTTAAACGTACATATATATTTCAGTAGTGTATGTATGCAAAACAATATAGAATCTCAACTTTAGTTCTCACAAATCATAAACGGTGGGATGTTAAGCTTTTGGATTCCTAACACGATATCGACAGGTTATTTCCTATCTAATACGCTGCTGAGAAATATTTAATTTGGTATTGGAAGAAACATCAGGGGGAAAATATTGTACGCACACACACACACACACACACTTCGACTGAACATAGTATGCACAACAGACCGTGGAGGGTGCCGTGGGGAAGAAGAGATTCAGAGCGGAATCAAACGATTCTAAATATTGATGACTCAAAAGAAAATCATTTCTTCGTAGAATGCCGGAGGATGTAGTGGTAGAGGTAGTAACATGAATTTTTGGCTCAGCGGAACAAAACGTATTTAAATTTGCTTGACGTAGCTGCGAACTTCGCTCAACCTTCGCTCTCGGAAATAAACGTCCTGGCAATAGATCCAACTCACGGTAGCGCAGACTACTGTGACGAGAGAATATAATACCGCTGCAGATAATAACCTCTGGAGGAAATAGAACTCTGAAGTTTTTACTACTTACAAGAAAGGAAAGTTTTTATTCTTCATTACTTTGCTCTCTTAACGTGATTTTACTTGCATGAAAGTTTCATAAGTTTGAATTGACGAAGTGGCGGAGCTGGGACTCTCGACCCTACTGCACTTGTAAGGCAGCATGATTTCTAAACTTACTTATAAGGACAGACTTTTCTTTTGCTTCAGTTAATTGAAACGCTAAAAATGAATTAGTAAATTAAAAGTACAGTAGCCGGAATTCGTGATATGTCGTAAGGGATGTAGGTCAGAAGAGATCGCCGGTACTTGCGATCCATTCATCAAGCCCCACTGGTAATGACATTGGAGACAAGCTGTTTGGAGTAAGGCCGGTATTACACTATCGTATGTCTTTTGTCAAAGTTGATATGTCAAATATTTGTGTCAAAGAAATTTGATGGTGTAATAGGGGACTGTTTCAAATCTCGCCTATCGTCAAATAAATATTATCAAATCTGGGGCCTCGCTGCAGATTCTGGTCTTCTGTTCGCTGCAGTGTGAAATGTTATCACTTGGAGCGTTCTGTCAACAATAGTGTGTTTGTAAACATGGCTGCGAAGCTTTATATATATATATATATATATATATATATATATATATATATATATATATATATATATTCTCGGCTCTCCAGGCTTCTTAATCTATTTTTGTACTCAGGATGCCTCACAGTGTAAAGCGCCTCATCAGCTTCATACATTTCTATTAATTTTGTAGCTGTTCGATACAAAATGTAATTATTACCTTGATCTACAATGAAAATAGTTTTTAAAGCACATAAAGTGCATTGAACATTTATTTACTTTCAGATATTGGACCTTTAGTGCTTCATAAATTGTTTCACACGTTTCAGGTATTACTTTAGTTAGTGTGCACTGTGGTATTGAAGTGCTGTAATGTAACCTAGAGCAAATGTCTCCTGTAGGAAGGAATCGGATTGTTACTGTGAACCTGTCTTCTACAGATAAAGCATTTTTTACGTGAGTATTGTGCTTTGTGATATGACGAGACACTTCACTGAGCAAACACTGGAATATTTGCTCATACTTTCTTAAGTAATTTATGTACAACTTGACGTCCTCCACTAGAGGCTCATGTAACAAGTTTTGTTGAATGCTTTTATCGTCTCGTCGTAAAACCCTTGGCTTCACCCAGGCACGTTTCTTTATATTCCCCTGCCTCCCTTCCAAAAGCTCACACAGTGCAATTATGTTACATATGACTGCTCCGCATAATAACAAGTTGTTGTTGTCAGCCATCTTGAACTTTGATGAAAAATATGATGACAGTGTAATGCCCCTTTTTAGCGCCATGTCAAATATATTTGTCAAACAAATTTGAGGAATATTTGATCATATCTTTGATCAAATCTTTGTCAAAGAAATACGATAGAGTAATACTGGTCTAAGGCTACATTTTCAGTAGCTGGAGAACTACCACGAGAGTATGACAATGCTACAAATTCAAATGGCTCTTAGCACTATGCGACTTAACATCTGAGGTCATTAGTCCCCTAGAACTTAGAACTAGTTAAACCTAACTAACATAAGGACACCACACACACCCATGCACGAGGCAGGATTCCAACCTGCGACCGTAGCGGTCGCGCGGCTCCAGACTGTAGCGCTTAGAACCGCTCGGCCACACCAGCCGACTTTTCTGCAGATTTTTATCCTATGGAGACTCCGGTAATTTTGTAATTTATAAGCAGGTTTAATATAAATGACATTCTTCAAAAACAGTTGCCTAGCGAGATTTCACACAATACACCGTGAGCACAGCGTTCAACAAAAGGTGTGAGAATTCCGGTGTTTAAGAATGAAAGGGGTCTTCTCCGGTGAGTCACCTCTACGCCACCGACGATCATATTGACAAACGAGAAATTTACAGTCATCTTCACAGGCGGAAACGGCGTGCTAGTTCATTGTGTTCTGTTCTTGTGGAATTTCCTACGATTTACGGTCTCAGGTTCATCGTTCATGTGTTGAATGCATGATTAATTTATTCACTCACCGAGTTTCGAGTCACTGTGCATTTTGGTAGGATTTTCTGGGGTTAAATTGAGTCTCAGATCGGGTTTGGGTTGACTGGGTTGAATTTGTCAGCTAGTAAACTAATACTGCTAAGCACAATAATCTATAATCAGGAAGTTCATACAATGTATCAACTGTTGAAATATCTCTTCTCATGAGCATGATAATAAATTTTCTTTTAAGAACTAATATGTCTCTCGAAGAACAGTCACCGGACTATCCACCAGCACATGTAGTGCCTGGAGTCTCCACAGTGGGCTGGAAAATGTGGAGGATCATGAACCGCATAAGAAACAATGACGGCAGTTAAACATGATCAGGTGGAGTCGCGGTAACGTGGATGACGACGAGTGCGATTTTACGCTGTGCTACTGTGATGCTGTGCAAAACGTGGAACACCTCCTGGCCCTGAACCTACAGTTGCAAACTCGACATTTTGCGGCTGGAGGAGACAGAAACCCCGTACGTAGCTCAGTACTGGACTCAAAGACTATGAAAAAGTTAGTACAAGATAAGTACAGTATTTAAATTAAATATTGTTTTACGTTAGATACTCTTCTCTCAGATTAATTATTGTGCAAATCTCCCAAAAGATAATCATTACCTGCGGCCCAATATAATGTTATGATAAAATCACAAAGTGGGGATTTTGCAAAGAGTGTGTCAGAGTTCCATTCGCACTCGACTAATCGCAAAATACTTAATCGTAAGTAAGGTCTCCTCCCTGCGATCTTACACCACCTATTTGAGAAATGCTGTCGATGACCAATAGACAAGGGTCCACTTTAGATGAAAGGAGTATAACTGTCTACAGGCAAAATAACTAACAACTCCCCTAATGCTATTAATCAGCCGGAGAAGATTTAACCTCAAATTTACGCAGAATATGGTATCCACCGAAACCTGGGAGCAGCAGAAGTACTGGCTGCCTTAGTAGGCAGAAATTGGAAAAAATTCAGAAGCCTTCAGTCATGTAGGTAAAGTCGCTAAATTTGTTCTAAGGTTTCCTTTTGGTCCCTTGTTGGCCAGTCTGGTGTGGCAGTTGAAGATAGGAAAGCCCAAGTTTTAAATTTCACGTTCAAGAAATCGTTCACACAGGAGAATCGTACAAACATATCACCATTAGACCATCTGACAGACGACTCCCGTATGGCGTAAAGAAAGTACTGAAAAAGTTGAAAGCTAGTAAATCACCAGGTCCAAGTGGAATCCCAGTTCAGTTCTACAAAGAATACTCTATGGTGTTAGCCCCTTACCTAGCCTGTGTTTATGGAGAAACTCTCGCCCACCACAAAGTCCCAAGCGATTGGGAAAAAGCGCAGGTGTTTTCAGTATATAAGGATGGTAAAAGTACGGACCGCAAAAATTACAGAACAATATACGTAACTTCGGTCTGCTGCAGAATCCTTAAACATATTCTCAATTCGCAATTAATAAACATTCTTGAGGTCGAGAAGTTTATGTCCACGAACCAGTATGATTTTAGAAGCATCGCATGTGCGAAACTCAGCTTGCCCTTTTCTAACATGATTTGCTGCGAACTATGGATGGAGGGCAACAAGAAAATTCCATAATCCCAGATTTCCGGCAGGCGTATGACACGATGCTCCATTACAGACTGTATACGAAGATACCAGCATATGGAGTAAGTTTAAAGATATGTGAGTGGCTCGAAGACCACTTACTAATAGAACCTACTATATTGTCCTCGACGATGACTGTTTATCAGAGACAAGGGCATTGTCAGGACCGCCCCAGGGAAGTTTGATAGTACCACTGCTGTTCTCTATATACCGGGTGATCAAAAAGTCAGTATAAATTTGAAAACTTAATAAATCACGGAATAGTGTACATAGAGAGGTAAACATTAACACACATGCTTGGAATGACATGGGATTTTATTAGAACAAAAAAAAAAAGTTCACAAAATGTTCGACAGATGGCGCTGGACAGCAAAACGTCAGTGACTGCGAATAACAATCGTGTATAAAAGGAGCTGTGGTGAGAGAGAGAATCATATACGCCAGCAGTCGTAGCATATTGACGTTACCTGAAAAGGCGCTTTTAGTGAAGCTGTATTATCAGAATCGGGTATGTGCTAGTTCAGCGTTGCGATCGTATCGCCATAGGAAGTGGATTCGAACGGGTAAAGGTCCGTTGACAAATGCAGCTGTGGCGGGAATGATTTCGAAGTTCGAAGCCGCGGGTTGTTTGGACGATAGACCCCGTAGTGGGCGATCGAGAACAAGGCGTAATGCTGCTGAGACAGTTCAGGAACAAATGGAGACTGTAGCGGGTTCGTCTGTTCACGGGGAAGTCAGCACTCGTGCAGTCGCTCGTCGCATCGGCATTCCATACACCACTGTTTGGTTGGCACTTAAGGCGTACCCTCCGATGCTATCCGTACGAAATCCATGGGCATCATGAACTGTTACCCGGCGATTTAGTGAAGCGGAGGGCATTTGCGGTGTGGGCGTTTCAAAAGATGGCGGAACATGACGATTGGTTGAGTAACGTGTTGAGGACCGACGAAGCTCATCTCACGCTCCGAGGGTCTGTCAACGCCCACAACTGCAGAATTTAGGCTACCGAAAATCCTAGAACTGTCGTCGAAACTCCATTGCACGACGAGAAAGTCACGGTATCGGGCCTTTTCTCTTCGAAGAAATGCGTGGTTCTGGTTTTGTAACTGCTACCATGACGGGTGAGAGGTACGCCGATATGTTACAGAATCGCATCACCCCCGCCTCGCTGATAAACACCTGCTGGAACGTACGAATTTTATGCAGGATGACACTCCACCCCTTATTGCTAGACGCGTGAAAGATCTCTTGCGCGCGTCGTTTGGTGATGATCGTGTGCTCAGCTGCCACTTTCGTTATGCCAGACCTCAGTCCATGCGATTATTGGCTTTGGGGTTACCTGAAGTCGCAAGTGTATCGTGATAGACCGACATCTCTAGGGATGCCGAAAGACAACATCCGACGCCAATGCCTCACCATAACTCCGGACATGCTTTACAGTGCTGTTCACAACATTATTCCTCGACTACAGCTATTGTTGAGGAATGATGGTGGAAATATTGAGCATTTCCTGTAAAGAACATCATATTTGCTTTGTCTTACTTTGTTATGCTAATTATTGCTATTCTGATCTGATGAAGCGTCAACTATCGGACATTTTTTGAACTTTGGTGTTGTTCTGGTTCTAATAAAATCTCGTGTCATTCCAACCATGTGTGTCAGTTTGTACCTCTCTTACCTACATTATTCCGTGAATTATTCAGGTTTCAAATTTATACTGTTTTTGATCATCCAGTACATTAATGATGTGGTGGAGAGGGTGGGCAGCAATCTGCGGTTGTTGGATGATGATGCCGCGGTGAACGGTAAGTTGTCGAAGTTCAGTAACTGTAGTTGGATGTAAGACGACTTACAGAAAATCTCTAGGTTGGCGTCATGAACGGCAGGCAGCTAGCTTTAAATGTGCAAAAATGTAACACAATCAGGATGAGTGGGAAGAACAAACCTGTAATGTTCGGATACAGTATTACTACTGTACTACTTCACACAGCGAAGCTTTTTAAATATCTGGGCGTAACGTCGCAAATTGGTATGAAATTGAACGAGCTTGGGAGAACTGTGGTAGGGAAGGCGAATAGTCGACTTCGGTTTATTGGGAGAACTTTAGGAAAGAGTGGTTCGTTTGTAATGGAGGACGCTGGTGCGACATATTCTTGAGTACCGCTAGAGTGTTTGCGATTCGTACAAGTTCGGATAGAAGGAAGACATCGAAACAATTCAGAGGCGGACTGCTATGTCTGTTACCGGTAGATTCGATAAGTGTTACGGAGATGTTTCGGGAACTCAAATGGGATCCCCTGGAGGGAAGGCGGTGTTCTTTTAGAGAAACACTCTTTAGAAAATTTGGAGAACCGGCATCTGAAGCTGACTGCTGATCGATTCTACTGCAGCCTACGTACATTGTGCGTAGTAGTCACTAAGATAAGGCACGAGAAATTGGGGCTCTCTCTATTTGAATGACTAGTAGTGATACAAGGTACCCTCAGCAACGTACAGTACAGTACGGTGCCTTGCGGAGTATCTATGTAGATGTGGATGTAGATCTATCTGTGCCCACCATCGATCTTTGATATTCTGCTACACCCTATAGAAGTAACAGCAAGAACTCTCTTGGTGAACATGAGTGGGAAGTGTAAGTGACGGCTACGTAAACCATGTTAGTAATACGCTTCTGTTCTGTAATAGTTGACTGTTTGTTACATTGCTTGGAGGAAATGCCATTAGAGCTGACACTGTGGTAACAGCGTCCATTTCGGTAGTGGGCAGAGGGAAAGGGGTCTTAACGTAGGTAGCAGGCAGAAGGCGAGGGGTAGGACAAGTCACCGTCTTCAGCCCATTAATTTTCGACCCTAGAATGCATAGTACTGAAATCATACATGAATGTGTATGCACAGCCTGCGACGCACTGTCCTTATTTTAAATTGTTCTCTTTTCATACACTCACTTTCTGTAGTTGATTTTATTTGTTTCAAATTTATTGAAATATCAAAACGTTTCTAAGTTATACTAAAAGAATCGCCTGGCCCTAACCAATGTCTTATTCATATTTTAAAGAACTCGAATAGTTCATCTCATACAAACAATATATGCTTATCATTATGCACTGAAGCGCCATAGAAACTGGTATGTGTAATCAAATGCCGACCGTTGTGTCCGAGCGGTTCTAGGCGCTTCAGTCTGGAACCGCGCGACCGCTACGGTCGCAGGCTCGAATCCTGCCTCGGGCATGGATATGTGTGATGTAGTTAGTTAGGTTTAAGTGGTTCTATGTTTTAGGGGACTGATTACCTCAGATGTTAAGTCCCATAGTGCACAGAGACATTTGAACCATTTATATTCAAATACAGAGACATGTAAACAGGCAGAATACGGCTCTGCGGTCGGCAACGCCCATAAGAACAACAAGGGTCCGGGTCAAATGGTTCAAATGGCTCTGAGCACTATGGGACTCAACTGCTGTGGTTAGCAGTCCCCTAGAACTTAGAACTACTTAAACCTAACTAACCTAAGGACATCACACACATCCATGCCCGAGGCAGGATTCGAACCTGCGACCGTAGCGGTCTCGCGGCTCCGGACTGCAGCGCCAGAACCGCGCGACCACTTCGGCCGGCGGTCCGGGTCAGTTGACAGATCGGTTACTGCTGCTACTATGGCAGTTTGTCAAGATTGATGTGATTTTGAACTTGGTGTAATAGTCGGAGCAAGATCTATGGTTCACAGCATCTCCGAAGCAACGATGAAGTTGGGATTATCCCGTACGACCATTTGACGAGTGTACCGTGAATATCAGGAATCCGGTAAAACATCAAATCTCCGACATCGCTGTGGTCGGAAAAAGGTTCTTGCAAGAAGGGGACCAACAACGACAGAAGGGAATCGTTCAACGTAGCAGAAGCTATAAAGGCACATTTGCATGCCGTGCGTGAGTTTCCACGGAAACGCGAAATCTTAATTAAATAATTAATCTCTGACAAATTAATAAAGCCTATGGCACAAAACTGCAGCGCTATGCCGCTGATAAAACAAAATACAATTATGACACTCTTATGTTTGATTAAGAAGGGAGAGGTCTTGCAGAACAACTGGTGCGGGAAGCACGTATATTTTATTAACTGGCACACCGCCATATTTGAAGTTACACTCCTGGAAATGGAAAAAAGAACACATTGACACCGGTGTGTCAGACCCACCATACTTGCTCCGGACACTGCGAGAGGGCTGTACAAGCAATGATCACACGCATGGCACAGCGGACACACCAGGAACCGCGGTGTTGGCCGTCGAATGGCGCTAGCTGCGCAGCATTTGTGCACCGCCGCCGTCAGTGTCAGCCAGTTTGCCGTGGCATACGGAGCTCCATCGCAGTCTTTAACACTGGTAGCATGCCGCGACAGCGTGGACGTGAACCGTATGTGCAGTTGACGGACTTTGAGCGAGGGCGTATAGTGGGCATGCGGGAGGCCGGGTGGACGTACCGCCGAATTGCTCAACACGTGGGGCGTGAGGTCTCCACAGTACATCGATGTTGTCGCCAGTGGTCGGCGGAAGGTACACGTGCCCGTCGACCAGGGACCGGACCGCAGCGACGCACGGATGCACGCCAAGACCGTAGGATCCTACGCAGTGCCGTAGGGGACCGCACCGCCACTTCCCAGCAAATTAGGGACACTGTTGCTCCTGGGGTATCGGCGAGGACCATTCGCAACCGTCTCCATGAAGCTGGGCTACGGTCCCGCACACCGTTAGGCCGTCTTCCGCTCACGCCCCAACATCGTGCAGCCCGCCTCCAGTGGTGTCGCGACAGGCGTGAATGGAGGGACGAATGGAGACGTGTCGTCTTCAGCGATGAGAGTCGCTTCTGCCTTGGTGCCAACGATGGTCGTATGCGTGTTTGGCGCCGTGCAGGTGAGCGCCACAATCAGGACTGCATACGACCGAGGCACACAGGGCCAACACCCGGCATCATGGTGTGGGGAGCGATCTCCTACACTGGCCGTACACCACTGGTGATCGTCGAGGGGACACTGAATAGTGCACGGTACATCCAAACCGTCATCGAAACCATCGTTCCACCATTCCTAGACTGGCAAGGTAACTTGCTGTTCCAACAGGACAATGCACGTCCGCATGTATCCCGTGCCACCCAACGTGCTCTAGAAGGTGTAAGTGAACTACCCTGGCCAGCAAGATCTCCGGATCTGTCCCCCATTGAGCATGTTTGGGACTGGATGAAGCGTCGTCTCACGCGGTCTGCGCGTCCAGCACGACCGCTGGTCCAACTGAGGCGCCAGGTGGAAATGGCATGGCAAGCCGTTCCACAGGACTACATCCAGCATCTCTACGATCGTCTCCATGGGAGAATAGCAGCCTGCATTGCTGCGAAAGGTGGATATACACTGTACTAGTGCCGACATTGTGCATGCTCTGTTGCCTGTGTCTATGTGCCTGTGGTTCTGTCAGTGTGATCATGTGATGTATCTCACCCCAGGAATGTGTCAATAAAGTTTCCCCTTCCTGGGACAATGAATTCACGGTGTTCTTATTTCAATTTCCAGGAGTGTATATAAGAACACTGCGAGTTGCAATCTTACTAGGCACCCGATTCTGTAAAGAATTTATATTTATGAAAGTAAGTAGAATTATTTAACTGTAGGCTTATTCGTTGAATATATCCGATTTAACTAACTGTGTAAACTTTTTTATGTTTAGTAGACAGTCACCTCTGTACGACGTATTGACATGGCTGGCAAATTACTCTAATATTGAGATTTAGATTTTGAGTCCGCACCTACCGCAGCAGTCTTTGGAAACGATTTAAATACGAAGTCCGACTATTTGAATCACATTTCACGGTCAACTACGAATAACATTGTATTTACGAAAAAGCCATTGTCAAGCGTCTGATACCAAATAATTAAACGTCCCCGTTCCAGATAAGCAAATATTAATTACAACCAATCACCATCATACATATACAATAACTAATATTTTATTTATTTTATATTGGCGACTGCGTGTCGGACTTGTTATTTTGTCATTTGTTACATTGTTCTCTTTTTTTCATGTGAAAAATGAAATTTTTGGACCTGGACGTGAATGTACGAGAAATAACAAAAATCTGAAGATATTTTCCAATTGCCGGCCTCCGTGGCCAAGCGGTTCTAGACGCTCAGTCCGGAACCGCGCGACTGCTACGGTCGCAGGTTCGAATCCTGCCTCGGGCATGGATGTGTGTCATGTCCTTAGGTTAGTTAGGTTTAAGTAGTTCTAAGTTCTAGGGGACTGATGACCATAGATGTTAAGTCCCATGGTGCTCAGAGCCATTTTAACCACATTTTCCAATTCTAAAATTTTGCGGGAAGACGCAACGAAGCTTCCAGCAAAATAAGGTAAGACGCAGCATCTTTGCATTGGCAGGCTTGACCAGACGCATAATTCAGTGTATTAGCTCTTCAGTAGATTCTGTAGTATTTCTTTCGCGCGTAGCAGTTTTCGGTGATAAATTTCAGTCTCAGTGCTTTTCCTTAAACAATAACTTCTGCAACAATACCAGTACACGAGTGTACAATATGGCCGACTTCTGTACCACACGTTGTAACATGGCCAGCAGCCATTAAGAATAATCTGATATTCAGTTTACATTTTTAAATTAACAAACAGACATTGTTGCTACGAGCGATTCATGTTCAACTGCATTTTATTTTAAAACAGTGTCAAACTTTATTTTCTTGAAGCATACCATACGTGTGGCATGGTCATAACTAGAAAACAATACGCAAAGATGGAACAGCAACGACATACTATTCAGACGCAATCCGACTCGGACGAGAGACAAATGTTGGAAAATGACGTTGCGACAGCAACCGGTAGTGACGATTCATCAAATATTGACGCAAGTGTTAACGGAAATTTTGACAATAGGCCGTCCACCACAAAAATTTCAAAGTCTCAGTCAGAGCCCATGTTAATACATGACGTCACGTCTAATGACGCGGCGGGGGCAGAGACCTTGCTAACAGTAAACATTCCCAACATGTTACAAATGCTAATGAAACAAAACGCAGAAAATATGGCAATCTTAAGGATGCAGAACGTGGAAAACCTGACAACCTTAAAGACACAAAATGAACAGTTAAAGACACAAAATGACGAAATTAAATCTGACTTCATACCAATCAAGGCATGTAATGACACTTTATGTAAACGTGTGGAAGTTATAGACGCTACACTGACCAAACAGATGACTGAACTCGTACGAAATTTTCCAAGCTTAATACGAGACAAGAAAAGACTACAAATGACGTGGCACATTTACAGACACAAGTAAAAAACCTTAATGTCACGTGTGAAGCTCTTACTGAACAAATTCAAACATATTCTTCAGTACATGTCAACCTTGAAAAACGAATTACTGACGCGCAGAATAAACTTGGCGATGTTGAACAACAACTGACTGACAGATTACAATCTGATGCCACAGCTCATTTTCAAAATATTAATAAAGAATTTAATGATTGGGTAGAGAGCAAAGACAAACATTTTGATTGATGCATACGTGAAAATTTACCAGCAACTGTGCACGACTCCGTAGCGGAATACATCACTAATAACAAACAGTTGATTAGTGACGCAGTACAATCCGTCACTGCAGCCATGAGACAATTCACCGATCAACCACAGTCTGATTGTAACGAAAATATCAGTCAAAATGTACAGTTCAGAGACCAATATAAATTCGAGTATGACGCACCCATACCGCACACGACAAACCCAAAAGAACAAAACACACCACGACTACAACACATACCACGACGTGCAAACACAAGCGCAAGCTGTTATCATGGTGAACCACAGCAACATTATCGTGAATGAGATTTTCACTCTGCAGAGGAGTGTGCGCTGATATGAAACTTCCTGGCAGATTAAAACTGTGTGCCCGACCGAGACTCGAACTCGGGACCTTTGCCTTTCGCGGGCAAGTGCTCTACCAACTGAGCTACCGAAGCACGAACCTCGCCCGGTACTCACAGCTTTACTTCTGCCAGTACCTCGTCTCCTACCTTCCAAACTTTACAGAAGCTCTCCTGCGAACCTTGCAGAACTAGCACTCCTGAAAGAAAGGATATTGCGGAGACATGGCCTAGCCACAGCCTGGGGGATGTTTCCAGAATGAGATTATCACTCTGCAGCGGAGTGTGCGCTGATATGAAACTTCCTGGCAGATTCAAACTGTGTGCCCGACCGAGACTCGAACTCGGGACCTTTGCCTTTCGCGGGCAAGTGCTCTACCAACTGAGCTACCGAAGCACGACTCTCGCCCGGTACTCACAGCTTTTGTAAAGCTGTAACAACAGCTCTTACTGAACAAATTCAAACATATCCTTCAGTACATGACAACCTTGAAAAACGAATTACTGACGCGCAGCTGTAACAACAGCTTTTGTAAAGCTGTGAGTACCGGCCGAGAGTCGTGCTTCGGTAGCTCAGTTGGTAAAGCACTTGCCCGCGAAAGGCAAAGGTCCCGAGTTCGAGTCTCGGTCGGGTACACAGTTTAATTCTGCCAGGAAGTTTCATATCAATGCACACTCCGCTGCAGAGTTAAAATCTCATTCTGGAAACATCCCCCAGGCTGTGGCTAGGCCATGTCTCCGCAATATCCTTTCTTTTAGGAGTGCTAGTTCTGCAAGGTTCGCAGGAGAGCTTCTGTAAAGTTTAGACGGTAGGAGACGATGTACTGACAGAAGTAAAGCTGTGAGTACCGGACGAGAGTCGTGCTTCGGTAGCTCAGTTGGTAGAGCACTTGCCCGCGAAAGACAAAGGTGCCGAGTTCGAGTCTCGGTCGGGCGCACAGTTTTAATCTGCCAGGAAGTTTTAACATTATCGTAATTACTCGCCATCTGAACATTACAGTAATTACAGTGGAATAAATCCATATCACAGTGCTAAGGAAGAAGAAAGCTTAATAAAACACAGGCAATTTCAGACTTTTATCCCAGAAAAACGAACCTTTCATCCGGTGATTTTTCTTAAATATTTTAGCAACGCGTTTCCACGCACTTGGAGTGAGCGGAAAAAGATTTCATACACTCCTGGAAATTGAAATAAGAACACCGTGAGTTCATTGTCCCAGGAAGGGGAAACTTTATTGACACATTCCTGGGGTCAGATACATCACATGATCACACTGACAGAACCACAGGCACATAGACACAGGCAACAGAGAATGCACAATGTCGGCACTAGTACAGTGTATATCCACCTTTCGCAGCAATGCAGGCTGCTATTCTCCCATGGAGACGATCGTAGAGATGCTGGATGTAGTCCTGTGGAACGGCTTGCCATGCCATTTTCACCTGGCGCCTCAGTTGGACCAGCGTTCGTGCTGGACGTGCAGACCGCGTGAGACGACGCTTCATCCAGTCCCAAACATGCTCAATGGGGGACAGATCCGGAGATCTTGCTGGCCAGGGTAGTTGACCTAAACCTTCTAGAGCACGTTGGGTGGCACGGGATACATGCGGACGTGCATTGTCCTGTTGGAACAGCAAGTTCCCTTGCCGATCTAGGAATGGTAGAACGATGGGTTCGATGACGGTTTGGATGTACCGTGCACTATTCAGTGTCCCCTCGACGATCACCAGTGGTGTACGGCCAGTGTAGGAGATCGCTCCCCACACCATGATGCCGGGTGTTGGCCCTGTGTGCCTCGGTCGTATGCAGTCCTGATTGTGGCGCTCACCTGCACGGCGCCAAACACGCATACGACCATCATTGGCACCAAGGCAGAAGCGACTCTCATCGCTGAAGACGACACGTCTCCATTCGTCCCTCCATTCACGCCTGTCGCGACACCACTGGAGGCGGGCTGCACGATGTTGGGGCGTGAGCGGAAGACGGCCTAACGGTGTGCGGGACCGTAGCCCAGCTTCATGGAGACGGTTGCGAATGGTCCTCGCCGATACCCCAGGAGCAACAGTGTCCCTAATTTGCTGGGAAGTGGCGGTGCGGTCCCCTGCGGCACTGCGTAGGATCCTACGGTCTTGGCGTGCATCCGTGCGTCGCTGCGGCCCGGTCCCAGGTCGACGGGCACGTGCACCTTCCGCCGACCACTGGCGACAACATCGATGTACTGTGGAGACCTCACGCCCCACGTGTTGAGCAATTCGGCGGTACGTCCACCCGGCCTCCCGCATGCCCACTATACGCCCTCGCTCAAAGTCCGTCAACTGCACATATGGTTCACGTCCACGCTGTCGCGGCATGCTACCAGTGTTAAAGACTGTGATGGAGCTCCGTATGCCACGGCAAACTGGCTGACACTGGCGGCGGCGGTGCACAAATGCTGCGCCGTTAGCGCCATTCGACGGCCAACACCGCGGTTCCTGGTGAGTCCGCCGTGCCGTGCGTGTGATCATTGCGTGTACAGCCCTCTCGCAGTGTCCGGAGCAAGTATGGTGGGTCTGACACACCGGTGTCAATGTGTTCTTTTTTCCATTTCCCGGAGTGTATATTGTCGGTTACATCCAAGGCGATGCAGCTGTCTGGGCATACAGTCAAGCTGACGTATGTACCACGTACAGTGAGTTTGAGCGTGCCTTTCTGAACAAATTCTGGTCGCAATCCGTCCAGGAGCGACTCAGAAGACAAATTTTAGAACATGAAACTTTTAACAGTAAAAATGGTAACTTACGCAGATATTTTGAAAAATGTTTGAACATGGGACGTTTTTTGGACGAACCAGTCGCAACACGTGATATACTCCGTGTGTTGAAGGCCAAATTGCCTTTCAACATTAAAGAAAATTTCTTACATATTCCGGATGACGATCCATATTATTTTTTAACGGCTTTAGATTCGGTTGACATGTTACTAGAAGGTCAGCGCTTCGCGCGGCAAAACAGCAGCCACAATGTTTATACTAGTGGTATGAAAAACATGCAGGCTTGCCAACTCAATTCTGGCGCGCCCACAGTTGGTGGTGGTGGTGGTTAGTGTTTAACGTCCCGTCGACAACGAGGTCATTAAAGACGGAGCGCAAGCTCGGGTTAGGGAAGGATTGGGAAGGAAATCGGCCGTGCCCTTTCAAAGGAACCATCCCGGCATTTGCCTGTAACGATTTAGGGAAATCACGGAAAACCTAAATCAGGATGGCCGGAGACGGGATTGAACCGTCGTCCTCCCGAATGCGAGTCCAGTGTGCTAACCACTGCGCCACCTCGCTCGGTCCCACAGTTGGATACGCGGTACAGCAAAAACAGCAAACTCACATGCCGTCTCAATACGGAAACCAAAATCAACACGCGTATTACAATACAAACAACAGTTACAACAGTAATAACACTTCATGCGACAATCCATACAAAAGGCACCGCGGTAATAACAATAACGGTAACAACGGATACAAATGTAACAACAAAAACACAAACAGAAATAGAAATAATAATAACTACGAGCCAAGACAGCATCAAGGCTGGACTCGTAACGATCAATACTTTCATTCAAACACTGCTATACCACAGCAGCCACCAGGACTAAATTGGAGCATACCTTACGACCGACAGGTATGTCATAATGCGCAACAGCAACAACTGCAAAAGTTTGGAGATCACAACAGGCGATATCCGAATGTGAATAGAATAGAAGTGACACCTGATACATAACCTCAATCTCTGTCAGTACCTAATACAAATGCTAACCCAACAAACTAGAAACAGTCACTTCTATGCCCCGGGTCGTGGCCGAAGAATTCTTGGGGGGGGGGGGGGGGGCGACTTCAATGTTAATCAGTTATTTGACACCACCATTGAACAACAAAATATTGATTTGCCTACTAATTCTAAACAAAAACTACCTGTTTTATTTATAAGATACAACCACAATGAGAATATATCAGATGAACTTTTGCAAGACAGTACACAATGTCGTTCAAACACAAATGAAATTATTTTAGCCTCTACTACTGGTGTAGTAGGTGGGATTCCAACTACTATTTTCTTAGATACAGGTGCAGCTGTGAGCGTTTTGTCTTTTAATTTCTATAAAAAGGTGTGTGAATTGGAGCCTGTGCCTGAGTTTCCCGCCCAAAACTGTAAAATAACTACTGCTCTAGGTAATAAGCCATGTAGGGTTAAGAAGCAAGTTTTTGTAAACATTCCAATAGGTAATGGAACCGTACAATGGCCATTCCTGGTTGTACAAAACCTTGTGACAAATTGCATATTAGGATTAGATATTATGAGCGAGAAGGACTGCATTATAGACTTCTCCAAAAGTAAATGTATTTTAAATGATAAAGGCAGTGTAATTATTATTGATTTGGACAGGAGAACTCTAAAGCATGACAAACGCTGTACAGGGTACAAGGTTCAGTTAGTACTTGACAATGACACTCAAGACATGCAAACACACTCATCTGACACAGAGCTAATGGACTTGAAAACATTGCTTGATCATAAGATAAATGAAGCTACAGCTCTCAGTGTACACGAACGTATGAAACTACAGGAAGTGTTATCCAAATATTTACAAGTTTTTACCAAACGATTAGGTGTTATCAACACGTATGTGTACTAGATTGAAGTTAAGCCTCACAAGATCTTCTACCACAACACATATAACGTACCGTTATCTCAACGACCTGCTGTGTGGCAAGAACTAAAACAAATGTTAGACCGGAAGGTCATTGAACCATCCACCTCACCTTATTGTAGTCCTCTACTTGTTGTCAAAAAACCAAATGGTAGCATTAGGCTAGTGTTAGACGCACGAGCAATTAATGAAATAATTTTACCGGTTCACACAAAACCCGAAAATTTAGAAGAGCAGTTACAGAAATTTCTAGATGCAAAACATTTTTCCACAATGGATCTCGCTAATTCATTTTGGCAAGTAGGTATCACTCCTGATTCTCGGAAATATACTGCATTTATGTTCGGAGGGCACACTTATCAGTTTTGTGTTCTACCCTTCAGATTGAATGTCAGTTCTGGGGTATTCATTACAGCCCTGGATACCGCGCTTGGCGATGATTTAGTTGAGACAGTCACACACTATGTAGATGATATACTGATAGCTACACAGTCTTGGAATGAACACGTTGACACACTTGAAAGAATTTTAGAAAAATTTCCACAAGCTGGAGTCACAGCCAATCTTAGAAAATCAAAATTTGGTTGCAGTGAGATAAAATATTTAGGACATATCATTAATTCACAGGGCATACGTCCTGATCCCAGTAAATTAGGTGCTATCAGAAACTTTCCTAGCCCTCGAACAAAAAAGCAGCTAAAATCATTCCTTGGGCTATGTTCATTTTTCAGACGTTTTTTACCACAACCACTTTTGAACAGTAAACATCTGTTAAATCTACTTAGAAAGAATCAAGTTTGGATCTGGTCGGAACAGTGCCAGAATGACTTTAATACAATTAAACATGCTTTAGTGAATGCAAACATATTGAGCCATCCAGATTTCAATTTAGATTTTTGTATGACTTGTGACGCTTCATGTACTGGCTTGGGCTGTTGCTTATTTCAAGTTGTAAAGAATAAACAAAAGGAACAGATAAGAATTATTGGGTTTGCAAGTCGTACTCTAACTGAATGTGAGCGTACATACTCCACTACTGAGTTAGAAACACTTTCCATAGACTGGGCATTCAAGAAATTCAATTAGTATTTATTTGGCAAACATACAGTAATTTATACCGATCACCAGGCCCTGACATTTTTGTTAACTTGTAAACTTGTACATCGTAGATTATCACGATGGGCAGTTACTCTTCAGAACTACTCTTTTGAAATTAAGTACATAAAAGGTAAGGACAGCACCATTGCCGACGCTTTGTCTAGACTTCCACAAGGTATGAATGAAACTAACAGTGACTTAGAAAATATAAATGACTACAGGATTCTCTTAATGCAAGGCAAGCAGTATCACCAATATTATATTGATATGTGCAGAAACATGGCTAAATTACAAAAATCTGATCCTCACTGGCATAAGATAATAACATTACTGGTAGAAAAACACAATCATCCTTTGACTAAGTATTACAAGTTACACAATGATGTGTTATTTTATCGCCGACATCCAAATGCTACTAACTGGTGTGTATGCATTCCCAAAGAGTCTGAACGTAATTTGATTTGGCACACACACTTAGTTTGGGGTCATTATGGGACGAAAAAGTGTTTGGCAAAGCTAAGCACATACTGTTATTTTAGCAATATGAGAAGAAAAATTTACAGGGAACTGAAAACATGTGTCATACGTCAAAAATCAAAACCTCAGAATTTATCCACAAAACAGATTTACATTCTATTTTACCGAGTAAACCCCTGGAAATTCTGTGTACTGACATCAGTGGACCGCATCCAGCAAACTCTGGAGGCGTCAAATATATCTTAGCTTTTTACGATATATTTTCTAAACATGTAAAACTTTATACTTTAAAATCCGCCACTGCAAATGGTATAATACGAAGATTCTCAAGTGATTACCTGACGCACGTGGGAAAACCTAAAGCAATTCTGTCAGATAATGCAGCATACTACTCTGGGTACAAATGGAGAAATTTCTTGAAGGACAATAACATTAAAAGTATATTTATTTCAAGGTTTAGTCCACAATGGAACGCGATTGAGAGACTTTTCCGAGAAGTAAACCGATTCATGAGGACATATATTTCATCAAAACATACTAATTGGGTGTCCTACCTAAGTCTTTTCGAAGACGTACACAATAACTTAAATATTTACAATACAAATTACACACCTAACGAGATCATGTTCAATTGCAAACAGAACGATCAATGGATAGAACCATTACCTAAGTTGTCAGACAAGGAAATCACACCTGAACAGAAAATAAAAGAAGTATTGACTACACTGACACATCACGCACAGATACGAAACAAACATCACACAAACATAATAAAAAGAAAACAAAAATTCAAGGTAGGAATGCTTGTACTACTTCGTACTCATCATAAATCTGTAGCACTCAAACGACGCAATGCTAAGTGGCGTCTGCTGTATGAAGGACCTTATATTATTGTTAACATACCGCATCCTGGTGCGTATCTGTTACAACATCCTAGAACTAACAAAATTATTGGGCTATACGCACACCGAGATCTTAGAGCATTTCATACTAAATAATGTCAAAGTCATACCCATGAAAACATTGCTAAGCAACTCGCAAAACTATGTTTGCTACAACACAGATTATAAGTAGTGTAGAAATTTTCATTTCAGCTGTACCAGTGACGCAGTTGAAGACAGAAGAACTTTTCTTTCAACGCCGCGGCACTACCAAGAAGACTGAATATTAAGGTAAAATTTATGATTACGTAGCAGTGACTGATATATTAATTTTTCACGGAACATACGTGACTGTAGGTATCACTGACTTGGTATGACACCTGACGAACCGACAGACGTCATCTGTGAAGCGATCTTTTACTTCGAGAAATAGATTAGACGCACATCTCTCAGCAAGAAAGGTATCTTACCAGTAGCCAAGGCCACACAGACACTATAAACACACTCACAAAACGCGAGGAATCTAACAGTTTTCCTTCTCTTATTATTTTGAATATTTATCGAGTAGTGAAAACGCCTGGTCTTGCCTACTGATGTAATGAATGTTGTGTCTAACCTATCTTAATTTCAGATGACATCACAAAAAACATCGATAAAATCCCAGCAAAACCGTTAAAGAGAACGTAAATATCTGCAATTCATGTAATCAAATGTGATACAATGTAATAATTTACAGCTATGTAATGATGATGTAAACATGTTTATGTGTAACTGTATTATGTTTACGCTAAGAAAATATGTGACGTGTATATGTATGATTACTTACGTTTTTTTAAAAAAATGATGTATAATGTAACTGTTACTATGTGAAAATTTGAACGATAACGAGTGCCAAAATGTGAAAAACTTAAAAAAAAAAATTGCGTAGTGAACCACTGTTCACAGACATTAACATACATCACTAAGTCCGCAACTACGCAAAAAACCTATGTGAAAGAAACTGTTAATGCCATTCATCACGCATCGTACCTTTGTAAACGCGATGAACGATTTCTTTGATAAGTAACTACGAACATTTAGGTGAGCTATATTCAGCAAAAAACTGAAAATGTGAAGTGCGTAATTGGGGCATCGTCTAGTGACATTAATACTGTACCTAACTTCAAGATGTTAACTGGATTAAATGGTCACAACGTGCCTGTCCAGAAAACAACACGACGAGTGGAAGAATTTTGGTTGGAACTTCAGGGAATGGAATGTTCTCGAAATGTGACGGACACACTTACCTGGACTGTCCAAGGATCGACGCCAGCTATGTGCCGTCCGAGGTTCTGCAACCAAGCTTCCACGGAATATCGAAAACGAACTGCATATGGACCAATTACTCGACGGGTCACGTCTGATCTGTAATAAACAATGCTTTTTGTCACAACGAACTGCATCACAACGACTACAATAGAAATAGGAATTGGACATGCTTATGTATCAATTACGTTGTTATACAACGATGTTACTGTGATCAAAAAAACTTTACCACGACGACACTAACCTGTGAAAAATTATTGTGCAGCAGATGAATATGAACTGTAATAACGACACGATGTGTATAGGTCAACGCACCTGAAACAAAAAGACATTTTTCTTTGAAGCATTTCAATGCAATACTATTTAACTAAGAACATTCAACAATCTAAAGTTGTATTGTATTATAACAAATATTGTAATTTTAAAAGTAAGTTACCTGTCATAGGATGTACTCTTCATGTGTAATCTTGCTGGAATATTTCCTTTATGCAACGAATAAGAAACGCGCGCGCACACGAACAATATGAACTGCAATACTGTGCCGCGTGATCTAAATTTACGATATAACGGCAGTGCCGGAGTCACACAGACGCTTCTGCGCATGCACGCACTCCATTTTGCCAACGTAAGAACTTTTACGGCGCACGCGCGTCATTCAAATTTTGTATATAATATACTGTATAATGTATGTCATGTAAATAGTTGTAGATAACTTAGATTTTCTTGTGCCTTTAGGTGAATTGCTCGCCTGCAGGTGTGTCCTTTCGCCTCGCAATTCAGGGGGCAATATAAAGGCACATTTGCATGCCGTGCGTGAGTTTCCACGGAAACGCGAAATCTTAATTAAATAATTAATCTCTGACAAATAAATAAAGCCTATGGCACAGAACTGCAGCGCTATGCCACTGATAAAACAAAATACAATTATGACACTCTTATGTTTGATTAAGAAGGGAGAGGTCTTGCAGAGCAACTGGTGCGGGAAGCACGTATATTTTATTAACTGGCACACCGCCATATTTGAAGTTATATAAGAACACTGCGAGTTGCAATCTTACTAGGCACTCGATTCTGTAAAGAATTTATATTTATGAAAGTAAGTAGAATTATTTAACTGTAGGCTTATTCGTTGAATATATCCGATTAACTATCTGTGTAAACTTTTTTATGTTTAGTAGACAGTCACTCCTGTACGACGTATAGACAAGGCTGGCAAATTATTCTAATATTGAGATTTAGATTTTGAGTCCGCACCTACCGCAGCAGTCTTTGGAAACGAATTAAACACGAAGTCCGACTATTTGAATCACATTTCACGGTCAACTATGAATAACATTGCATTTACGAAAAAGCCATTGTCAAGCGTCTGATACCAAATAATTAAACGTCCCCGTTCCAGATAAGCAAATATTAATTACAACCAATCACTATCATACATATACAATAATTAATATTTTATTTATTTTATAAAGTGCAACCATTCCGTAAATTGCTGCAGATTTCAATACTGGGCCTATGATATCACAGTTAAATAAAAATTTTTAATTTTTTTAAAAACCTTTGTTATATATGTATTAGAATGTCGAAGTAGCGATATATGGTGCCGAAGATTAAATGTAAGTGGAATCTGAATGAGTATATTATTTGAATACGTTCTTTGAACATGTAAATAGAAAGTACGAAAGCGTTAATAATCAATGGAACTAAAAATGTTAGTGTATCAGGATGCAATATTCGTACTGATTGTAAGAACCTCATGGTTATTTAAATTGTGATTCATTTAAACAAACATAAAGCAAACAAATAAGCAATCCACGTCAGGTCTTACATGCCCAGTTGTGTGGATGAGCCGGCCGGTGTGGCCATACGGTTCTAGGCGCTACAATCTGGAACCGAGCGACCGCTACTGTCGCAGGTTCGAATCCTGCCTCGAGCATGGATGTGTGTGATGTCCTTAGGTTAGTTATGTTTAATTAGTTCTAAATTCTGGGTGACTGATGACCTCAGAAGTTAAGTCCCATAGTGCTCAGAGTCATTTGAACCATTTTTTTTTTTTTTGTGTGGAAGACCTTGGCGAGAGCTGTGCCAATGGGGAAAAGATACAAAGTCCAGTAAGTTACAATGGAGCCCTCGCACTTTGTACATCGTGCTGTGTCATGTCCGCCGATGTATGGCCCAAATAGTGCTAATAATGTGTAAAAAGTGCGACTAATATTTTTGCGACAGCGTAATTTATGTCCTAAGGTCGTCTCCATAATTGTAAGTTCGGAAATCAACAGTATCCGACTGTTTCATATGACGGAATCCAGCCGACGCATCATCAAGTAAACATGGCGGTCTCGGACTGCGTGGCTATCCTGTATTAATTCCATCACTCGTGACGTGAAAAGCCAATGGAAATTATTCTGCAGGGAACACTGTTCTAGCACCTAAAGGTGCACAAGGCAAGACACAGTTAATTAACATTTCCATCTCGGAGTGTATGAGGGGTGTTACATTCACAGTTTTGGCCTGAAGACGAACAAATGCTGTTAAAAGTATTTCTGAGAATGTTTAACCCAAGTCACAACTATTTCCATGTTTCCTTATCACTTATGTATGAAAGTTACTTGTGTGTTAAAGTAAATTTGTTTATATCAAAAGTTGTGCAAAATGCACAAAAATTGAAATCCTCCGTGCTATGACTGCTTCTTTTTTTTAAGTGTTGATTGGTTATAGAGTAACTAAGAATCGATGGTCGCATTTTTAGAGTCACTTTAAGTCAAATTTCATGACGTCTCGCTGTTTGAAATCTAATTTTGCTTTGATTAGAAAGTGTGAACTTCTCGTAAATTTCGGTAAAAGTAAAGACGGATACAGTAAGCCGTGCAAAGAAGTCTCAGGTTGCTACCATATTGTTTCAGAGCAAATTAACTTCCATTAAAAGTAATTAAAGCCATTTAAGGTACTGTAAAAATCATATTAATGAAAGGAAGATTCAGAATTGATCCTTCATAGATGGCGACCAGACCCAATCTATTAGAAATCGTTCTTCTTTTAGTGAGTTTCAGCAAAGGTTAAGTTTCGTGTCTAATGTGGCGTGCTTCGGCATTGAGGGTGGATCTGGTGCCAGGTAGGCCATACTGAGTGAGAAACTTGTGTGTCCCACGAATAACTGAAAAGCGAGCCCCCTCATCCACAATGTGCTTCGGGAAGTAACTCAAAGTAAACGATAGCCTTACACTCAAAATTCCGTTAGGTAACACCGCTCAAAAAGTTTTTATTTATTGTGGTTTAATTTCAATAATAACATCAATAGTAACGGACAGTGTAAAATGCATACTTGATCGAGCAAGTTAGTGACAGTAGTTAGTGCTTGAGAAGCGAACAGCAGCGAGGCCAGGGAGGTAACCGATTTATTTATTTACTTTTTTGGCTTTCCCATGTGCCGCAGCCGTACTCTGCCCGCTCTCACCAAAAAGTACATTTCGGATTCTTTGGCACTGTGTCAGCCGTAGCTTTCGGCTTTTGGAAGAATACGAGCATAATTCTGGACGCTGTACATTCATTTATTTAAACAAACTCAGTTGTATTAAGGCTATAGGGAGAAGAGCGTGGTTTGTACACTATTAATTACTGTTACGAATCGGTCACACATGGTATCGGTGGGTTCGGCCACACGCGGCGACCGTGACAGGAGCTCTAACCCCCTTTCTGGGGAAAAGTTCTGTATGTGAACTTACATAAATACCAGACTTTGCTAAACGAAGTCCATGGCACCGACTGCAAGGTAGAACTTCAAAGACCGATCGATACTGACAGTGAGACAGTGCCCATTCGATTGCGTTAGAGATCTTGTAAGACATGAATAGCATTTGACATATAAGTCGGGCTCTAACGGCAGTCGAGAATAAGACGGAGCAAGGCAGCGCCTATGAGGCGCCGCTGGCTGTGGTAGCGGGTGATCTAATGAGTAGTGATTGGCTGGTCAACAGATGTCACTGTTTCAATGGAATGGAAATGACGCGACCATTAAGAGAATCAACACCGCTTTGTATTAAGGAAGAGAGGGAGGATTCAGTTTTTGATCAGCAATATCTGGTGAGTCGTGCTTCTTTAGCTCATTCGTTAGAACACTTGACCGTGAATGCCTCCGAGTGTGTTATGCGGAAACTCTTAATGAGTTTGTAGAATCCTGCTCACTCGTCTAATATAGAGTGCCTAGGAAGCTGTTTCCTTGGATGGCTAGATAACATCTCAAGCAAATCGTATTAATGCAGTTTGTTAAGGTAAGTTACATTAACAATACTTTACTTTGCGTATTCACAAACGTGTGTCACAGGCAATTGGCGCCATGCAAATAGTCAGTGTCTTTCAGTATGTACAAGTACAATGAAAGCAAAACAAAACAGTTCATAAGTTACTGCTGTAGCGTTTGTATGACGGCTAGTCGCCGACTCCAGCCGCAGCTATTTTTTTTCCTTTATTGTAATTTTAACACCTGTACAACAGGTAGGCTGGCAGCAGCATTCTACGCTGCTCGTCAGCCTTGGAGTAGACAATGAGAAAACATAAGGAATACACATAATTGACATAATGGCGGGTAAAAAACAGCAGACACAGAATACAAAAACATGGAGCCGTTCACACTCGACGATAATCCACACTAAAAGCAGTCGACACGACGCACAAACACTTGTGATGGCGATGGCACATGTGAACAATGGAGCGTAACGGCGAACATTAAACAGAAACACGATGGCACACACACGAGAAACGGATGGCGATGATCTCCGGCGCGTGAATGTCCACATAACGTATGCGAGTCTGGGGACCTGTCGAGAGGGGAGGAAGGCGGAGGGGGAGGGAGAGGCGTGAGCAAGATGCCAATGGCAGAGGAAATGGTAGGAGGAGTGGAGGAATGGGGATGGTGGAAGCCCGGGGGAGGAGTAGGGAGAAAGGGAGGAGGGAGGGAAGCGGGAGAGAAGGGAGAGAGGGTGCCCATATGAACAAACACAGGAAGAGGGAGGTAGGATCCTAGTTGTTAGGAGGGGTGGATGGAGGGGAGGAGGGAATCATCAGGGAGGGGGAGCTTGCGGAAGCCACCTTGGGAGAGGGTGTGGAGGGTGGAGAGATGGAGAGCAGGTGGGACGTGGAAGTACAGGTGCAGCAGCGGATGGGGGCGGGAGAGGATGGGAGAGACCAGCGGGTGAGGAAGATCGAGTTTACTGGAGGTGTAGAGGATCCGTATCTGTTCGAGGAAAAGGAGGAGGTGAGGGAAGGGAATAAGGTCGTACAGGATACGTGTGGGGGAGGGGAGAAGGATGCGATAGGCGAGGCGAAGAGCATGACGTTCTAGGATCCAAAGGGATTTGTAAAAGGTAGGGGGAGTGGAGATCCAGGCAGCGTGGGCGTAGCAAAGGATAGGGCGAATGATGGATTTATAGGTATGGAGGATGGTGGTGGGCTCCAGACCCCAAGTACGGCCGGAATGGAGCTTGAAGAGACAGAGGTTGGAGCGTACCTTGGCTTGGATTGTCCGGAGGTGGGGCGGGCCATGAGAGGCGACAGTCGAGGGTGACACCAAGGTACTTGAGGGTGGGGGTGAGGGCAATATAGACAGCCATAGATGGTGATGTAGAAATCGAGGAGGCGGAAGGATGGAGGGGTTTTGCCTACAATGATAACCTGGGATTTGGAAGGATTGACCTTAAGCAACCACTGGTTGCACCAAGCACCCTGGGGCACACTGGGGGAGGGGAAAAAGGTGTAGGAATCCGTGTTGTGGATGGTGACATAGGAAGGACGTTCGGAAAGAAAGGAGCCGATCGGATGGACGTAGTTGAGAGGAAGGGCGAAGGTTTGGATCTTGAAGAGGAGACTGGAATGCCACACATGGTCATAGGCTCGTTCAATGTTGAGGGAGAGGAAGACAGCGGAACAACGGGAATTAAGCTGTTCGGAGAGGAGTGAGGTGAAGGAGAAGGTCATTGGAAGAGAAGGACGGCCGAAAGCCACACTGGGTAACGGGAATGAGGTGGTGTTGGCAGAGATGGTGGTGGATGCATTGGGTGAGGATGGATTCCAGGACCTTGCTGAAGACCGAAGTAAGGCTGATTGGATGGTAGGAGGAGACAGTGAATGGCGGTTTACTGGGTTTAAGGAACATCAGGATACAGGAGGTTTTCCACAGGTCCGTGTAGTAACCGGTGGACAGGACTACATTGTAGAGCCTGGCCAGGGTGGAGAGGAAAGAGGCAGGAGCTTCACGGAGGTGGCGATAGGTGACACTATCATGACCAGGAGTGGTGTTGCGTTTCGTGCGGAGTGTAGTGATGAGATCCTGTGTAGTGAGAGGGGATTTGAGTTACGTGTGTGCAATGTTGTCCCAGTACTGGAAACCAGGTGCGAGGGAAGGACAGAGGTGTCAGTTTGGTCGCGGACATCTGGGAAGAGGTAGTGATCGAACTGGGGATTGTCAGGGATGGTAAAGACATTGGAGAGGTAGGAAGCAAAGTGATTGGACTTACTAAGGTTATCAGGGAGGGGTTGGTTGTCATGAAGGAGAGGTTAGTATAGGGGGCTTAGATGTGGTAAGGCGGCAGAAGGCAGACCAGTACTTGGACGTGTTGATAGGAAGGGTAGTATATAAATGGGTGCATGTCTGCCGCCAGTCCTGGCGTTTCTTAGCCACGAGCAAGTTACGGATGTGTCTCAGGAGTTGCCGGTGGTGTCGTAGTGTGTCAGGGTCATGTGTGTGGAGGAATGCACGGTAGAGATGGCGGGATTCACGGAGGAGGAGGATGGCCTGTGGGGGTAAGGTAGGACGGTGGGGCAACAGAAAGGACGTGGGCCTCCACAGCCTCAGACAAGGTCTGCTGGAGAAAGGAGGCGCCCTGGGTAATATCATCAGGCTGGCGGTAGGTGAAGGGGTGGCCATCGACCTGGGTGGATAGGGTATCCCGGTAGGCATTCCAGTCGGCACAGGAATAATCATGGATGTACTTCAGGGGAAGGTCATGACAGGGGTTGGGAAGGGGGCGACGACCGTCTGAAATGGTGAGGAGGACAGGGAGATGGTCACCACCAATGGTGTCCAGGACATCCGCTGTCATGTGGCCAAGGAGGTTAGGGGAGGAGAGGACGACATCAGGAGTGGAGTTGGATTCAGGGCGGATGAGCTGGGGAATGGGGATGAGGTCGCCCTGCAGGGATAGGAGGAACCAATGCCACCGCTGTAGCTGGGTGGCGGAACGACTATGGATGTTGAGGTTGGCGGCATTCATGTAGGTGGAGAAAGTATGGTCAATGTGGGAGAGGAAGTCAAAAGGAATAGGGGTGTTAGGGCAGACGTAGATGGTGGCGCAAGTGATGGTAAGGCCAGGGAAAAAGAGACTAAGGGTCAGGTGTTCTGTGGGGTCGGGTAGGAGAGGTTGGAGCTGAACTGGGATCTGGCGGTGGTGTCCAATGGCAACTCTGCACTATCGGGAAGGGATTGTTGGAGTGGTGAAGGAGGTAGGGCGAGGTGTGAATGGTGTGGTGGGACTGAAGAAAGGTTTAATTGAGGAGGAAGGCATCCACGTGGTGGGTGGCGAGTGTGTGCATGAAGAGGTTCTTGTTGGCGGGAAGGGAACAGATGTTGTAGAACAGGATACAGTGCTGTCGTGCCAGGACAGGGATTTAGACGAGGGTGACGAGACGGGAGAAGGTGAAATGGGCCTGGTTGTGGGAGTAGGTAGCATACATTTTAAGGTGGAAGACGGAACAGTCGGCAAGGAATATCTGCTGGAGGTTGTGAGGGCGCTGGAAAGGGTGGACATTCTGTAGAACAATGGTGAGGAACCTGATGATGTCCTCTGCAATGGGGGGGGAGGGGACGAAGGGAATTGCCAGGAGGGGTGGGGGCGTCCAGACGGCGGACGGGATGGTCAGTTCAGGAATGGTCAGAGGGGGTCGGGCCTTACATTTTTGGGAGTATGTGGGATGCGGGAGATTGCAGGTATTACAGGAAGGAGGGGACTGAAGGTTATGGCACTGCCAGAGGAAATGCGCTTGCTTATAGTGCAGGCAGGTGGGGGCCTCTTGGCACTCAGCTGTTGTGTGTGCGTTGTAGCGCAGACACCTCTGGCAGTGGAGGGGAATGGGAGGGGTCGACCTTTTATCTCTGGTTGAAGAGGAGGGCGCCCTCCTTCAGGAGACGGTCAATGGAGGGGGCGTCTTCAAAAAAACCCGCATTAGGTGGGTGGGGCCGGCAGAGTTAAAAATGTGATCGACCACCCAGACCTCTAACGTTGGATGCGCCTTAAGCTCCACCAACACCTCCTCCTCCGTGATCGTCAGACTAAGCTGAGTGATCACGGCAGTGAGGGTCGGCAGGCGACGTGGGGGTTGGGGTTGGTGGGTAGGAGATGGGGAAGGAGCAGGGGTTAGGGAGGCATTGGGACCAAAATGGGTGATGGGGATGTGGGAAAGGACGTCAGTATGAAGGGTGGGGCTTGGGGAGGAGATGGGAACAGAGTCTTCTCGGGGAGTGAGGAGGGAGATGGGGGCTCCAGGGATGTGTTGGCAGAGGAGGAGGTAGAGGTTCTGGGCCTCGAGGAGGGAAGGGTCAGGATGAGAAAGGAGGTATTTGTAGGAAGAGGGGGGGAGGAAGAGGAGGAGGCAAGGGAGTAGGGCCAGCCAGGGAGACATCCATGGCATCCTGGGGGGGGGGGGAAGGAGGACAGAGCGGGGCCTTTTTGGGAGCTGAGGAGGTGGTGGTGCCACAAGGGTGTCTGACGGCAGCGGAAGGGTGAGTGGTGACTTGCGGGACGGGAGCAACAGGGAGGTGGCGGGAAATGGCAGATCCTGGTGTGGACGCAGTAGTCAGAGCAGGAGATGGCGATTGTGAAGGCGACGGCGACGGCGATGACGGTGATGGCAAAGGTGATGGGGAGAGCTGGGCATGGTCGGTGGCACGTCAGGCCACCACCCTAGCTGGAGCTCCAGTGACCGGCTGAGGGAGTGGGGGGAAAGGATCAGAGGTGGAGGTGTGGGAGGAAGAAGCTGGGGAGGGGGCGACGAAGAGCGTGGGCGAAGAGAGAGTTAGAAGAGAAGGAATGGAAAGAGAGAGGGGCGACTGGGCATACCATCTAATGGTGGTGGTGGCGGCGGCGGAGGGGGAAGTATAAACTGTTGCGTTGGTGGTGGTAGTAGTAGTGGTGGTGGGGGCTGACATCACGACAGGTAGGAACTAAGACAGTGCAGGACGAAAACGAGACGGAAAAACCGAGGACGGACGAAGACGGACTAAGCTGGACGAAGACGGACGATGATGGATGAAGATGGACAAAGACGGATGACAATGGGGGACAAAGTCCCACGCTGTCGGCGCTGGCGACTGCTGGCAGGACCGCTGGCTGGCAGGAACGCCGCAGCTGCTGCTGCCGCGGACGGGACCGCCACCGCCACCGCCGCTGCCGCCGCTGCTGCTGCTGGCTGGACCGCTGCTGCTGCCGCTGCTGGCTGGAACGCTGCTGCTGCTGCTGGCTGGATCGCTGTTGGCTGGCTGGCTGGACCGCTGCTGGCTGACTGGACCGCTGCTGGCTGGCTGGACCGCTGCTGCTATCGGCTGGCTGGCTGGCTGGCACCTGCAAACCTAACACTTCGATTAGTGACAAAGCACGAATCGAAGGGCGGTGAGCCGTGGCTAGGTTGCTCGGCGCTTCGCGTAGATGCCACTCCTGTTGTGGTGTCGTTCTAGTCAGCATGATATTGACTGACGTCGTCTCTCACAGCCATCTCTGCTCTTCCGATCTTCATCGTTGCGCTGGCACTTGTCGCTACACCGGACCAGATTTTGAAATATAACAGACGTTATGTAGATTCGACATCTTAATTCTTTATCTCTACGTTTTCATTTCTGAACATGGTCACCTTCCCGACGAAGACATTTATCCCAACGTCGGACCAAATTGCTGAAGCCACCAATATAGAATGTTTGATTTTGTTGACGGATCAATAATCTCACCACTGCTTGCACAGCTTCATCACTATCAAAATGAAGTCCTCGTAGGTGTTCTTTAAATTTTGGAAACAAATTAAAATCTATGAGGCCAAGTTGGGACTGTCTGGAGGATGATCGATGACAGTGAACCCAAGGTGTAGGATTGTTGCAGATACCCCAGAGCTGGTTTGTTGTCTGGCATTTTAATACTGAATGATAGGGCTTTCCACTCATGGACGAACTTTCCTGCTGTCGGAAACTCGATTACAGCGTGTTGTTTCTCACTCACAGACACATTTACTTTACATACCTCCATGTTATACAGTACAGTCCAGTGCCGTGTAGCGGCGGAGGGCGGCAAATATGTCGACTTGAAGAATAAAGATGTAGAATGTTAATAATTTTTGTTTTCTTTTAAGAGCTGTATGAGTTTTCACACAAAAATTTCGAAGTAATTACTTTTCACCACGTCCTGGAGTATACTAAGAACCTCAAATGAGTGACCGTTACACCTTCATCATCCACAGAAGGTGATGTCCACTATACATCCCACACTGAGTAGTGTTACAAGTTGATGTCTATAGCAATGTGCGAACAGCTACCACTGTCCAGAACATGTACATTACAAAGAAGACGCCAAGTTTGTCAGATATGTAGTTATGGATAGGACAATGCGAATCCACATACCCACTGTTGTCCCGAATATAAAGGGTGAATCGAAATTCGCACACTTGGGCTTCGCAGCACGACTCCTCACATGCTAGCGATAAAAAAATGTCGCTCACAAAATTTCGTTTGGTGAGTACATCTGGCAGAGAAAGAATGTTAAAGAGTGGCAATCTGGCAACACTGTAACCTGGCAACACTGTAACCACATGTGCGGTAACTACCTCTGTCAGCACATATTAGCTGATCTGTACAGACGGTGCCGAGAATAGAGTTTTGGGTTAGCATGCAGGAGCTCAATGGTTCGATCCCGGCGTTGAGGCACATGTTTTTTATTTGGTAAACGTAGTCCTGGTTGTGTGCTATCTAGCTTCTTAATCGTTAGCAGTGATTGCAGGAGGTCCTCTAGAAAACGTTTCCACTTACATACTACAATCGTAAAAATGTAAGATTCCATGTATTCTTTGTGCCCTCCTCCAATTGTTCCACAGATTAGTACCATCTATTATTCTTGCCTCGTACACAAAAATGGTTCAAATGGCTCTGAGCACTATGGGACTTAACAGCTGAGGTCATCAGTCCTCTAGAACTTAGAACAACTTAAACGTAAGTAACCTAAGGACATCACACACATCCATGCCTGAGGCAGGATTCGAACCTGCGACCGTAGCGGTCCCGCGGTTCCAGACTGAAGCGCCTAGAGCCGCTCGGCCACTCCGAACGGCTGCCGCGTACAGGTCCATTACATTTCGTTAGTGCCTTGCCTTACCGGTAGGACTAGCAACAAGCTTTGCGAATAATGTCCAAAATCGGTTACTATTTGTTTTGTTATCACCATGGTCCCACTATTTATGCCTTTCAACATTGAGTCTGGGATTCACATGCTGTTTAGTACACATAGAAAATTATTATTATTATTATTATTATTATTATTATTATTCTATCGATGGGATTGTGGAAACATGACAACTATTACTTTTAAGGAAACGGCGTAATTCCAAAATTAGCGGTGTCAGGATCTCACAACAATATCTGTCAGAAGTGTAATGCGCGTTAGGTGGAACAACGCAAGGGACTGATGGCGTGTTTACTCTGTATGCACTGTCCACCAGACAGGGACTAGTTCGAGTGGAGTAACGCACCTTTGACAGACTCCAATGTACATGCGTACACGTAACAAATTTTCTCATTGTACAACGTACACCCGTGTGACAGACGTATGGCATACACAAACGATTAATATGTGGATATGCGTCTGACCCTTGGTGCATCTGATAACCGGGCTGGTGTGGCCACTCGTGGACATGCTTCTAGATATCCTCGTCGATGCCATTCAGATAATGATGTGTTTCGTTGTCTGGAGCTGCACGTTTGGGAGTAAAGTTCTCTCCTTCCATCACTGCGTGACAAAGGTCGTCAGCGGACTCGAGGTACCAAGAACCTCAGCAAAGTACATGTAGCGTAGCAAGGCAGCTGCGTGTCTCCCAATGCAAAGGCGTTAATGTACTGCATGAGCATGGGCTGCACCCCTATCATTATGCTGTCATGCTCAACCTGCTTCCTGCAGATCGCCATCAGCGGATGCAACTCTTTGAATAGCTCCAACAACAATAGGAAGCCAACGATGACTTCGTGAACACCGTAATATGTTCAGATGAAGCAGCATTCTCTCGTGAGGGTGTCTTTAATATGCACAATGCCCTCGATTGGTGTGGGGTTAACCCGCACGTCACCAGTGATTGTGGATGTGAAGTAAGCTTTGGTGTCAATGTTCGGGCCAGAATGTTGGGCGACAGATGTTTGGGCCCCTACATGTTAGCTGACCAGTTGACTGCATTAAGGTCTCATGCATTCCTCTCAAATTATCTACCTGATGGGTTGAAAGATATTCCATTACATGTTCAGCAGAGGATATTGGACCAGCATGTTGGTGCACCTCCACATTCTGGAATTAATGTGCACAGTATTTGGAGAGAATATTTCCAGGGAAATGGCTCTGATGTGGAAGTCCAGTTGTGTGGCGACCGCGTTCACCTGACCTAAATCCACTGGATTTCTTCCTGTGGGGACACATGAAGGAGCACCTGTACTCTACTCGTCCGACAAATGTGAAAGGATTGGTACCGCTTGTTCAAGCTGTTCTTGTTACGGTGGACTCAGCTTTGCTGCGTCAGGTGCAGAGCTCCATGACCCGGCGGGTTGCGCAACATTTGGACGTGCAGAGAGGCCGCTTTGAGCATCTGTTGTTCTGAGGACAACGTATTCTGTTGTGATGGTCATGCGGTCATTAATATGGATATTATTACTGTCACTGGTTCTTAATGTGTGATATTTGAGCCCTCTTATTACGTGCTGGCATGAGGAAAGTTTCCAAGCGATTTCTTGTACACAAACAGCAGTTGACCGGCGATGCCTGGTGAAACGTTCTTGTGATGCCTCGTGTAAAGAGGAGAAATGCATACCATCACGTTTCCGACTTTGATAAAGGTCGGATTGTAGCCTATCGCGATTGCGGTTTATCGTATCGCGACATTCCTGCTCGCGTAGGTCGAGATCCAATGACTGTTAGGAGAATATGGAATCGGTGGGTTCAGGGAGGTAATACGGATCGCCGTGCTGGATCCCAACGGCCTCGTATCACTGGCAGTCGAGATGACAAGCATCATATCCGCATGGCTGTAACGAATTGTGCAGCCAAGTCTCGATACCTGAGTCAACAGATGGGGACGTTTGCAACACAACAACCATCTGCACGAACAATTCGACGACGTTTGCAGCAGCATGGACCATCAGCTCGGAGACCATGGCTGCGGTTACCCTTGACGCTGCATCACAGACAGGAGCGCCTGCGATGGTGTGCTCAACGACGAACCTGGGTGCACGAATGGCGGAACGCCATTTTTTCCATTTTCTCGGATTAATCCAGGTTCTGTTTACAGCATCATGTGATCACATCCCTGTTGGGCGACATCGCGGTGAATGCACATTGGAAGCGTGTATTCGTCATCGCCATACTGGCGTTATCACCCGGTGTGATGGTATGGGGCACCATTGGTTACACGTCTCGCTCACCTCTTGTTCGCATTGACGGCACTTTGAAGAGTGGAGTTACATTTCAGATGCGTTACGACCCGTGGCTCTATCCTTCATTCGATCCCTGCGAAACCCTACATTTCAGCAGGACCGCATGTTGCAGGTCCTGTACGGGCCTTTCTGGATACAGAAAATATTCGACTGCTGCCCTGGCCAGCACATTCTCCAGATCTCTCACCAACTGAAAACGTCTGGTGAATGGTGGCCGAGCAACTGGCTCGTCACAATACGCCAGTCACTACTCTTGATGAACTGTGGTATCGTGTTGAAGCTGCATGGGCAGCTGTATCTGTACACGCCATCCAAGCTCTGTTTGACCCAATGCCCAGGCGTATCAAGGCCTTTATTACGGCTAGTGGTGGTTGTTCTGGGTACTGATTTCTCAGGATCTGTGCACCCACATTGCGTGAAAATGTAATCACATGTCAGTTCTAGTATAATATATCTGTCCGATGAATACCCGTTTATCATCTGCATTTCTTCTTGGTGTAGCGATTTTAATGGCTAGTAGTGTATTAGAATGTACCAATAAGAGCAGTGTGTAAGCACAGTCCTGAAACTTTTCCATGAAAATATGGGTTGGTTGTGAAGGTGAAATCATGTCGGCCATTTCTTTGGTTATTTCGTATTATTTTACCCTACATCTAAAGAAAGTGCTAGTCAACATGTGCTGAAATAATCTGACGATATCGCAAAAGGAGTGGTTTGACCAGAAAACTCAAAGTACCTTCTACGGGTACTATGGTAAATAAAATAGAGAGACTGTAGCGTGACTTGCCATAGTTTCATCTGCGAGTGTCTTTATGAGTCTGACTAAACCGACAGACATTTGAGGGGTCGTAACGTAGTGTTCACAGTGGCCAACAGTAGACGCCATTAATTCCGTTAAATACTTTGTCAGTCTTTGTGTTGGGGAGGCAATAGCATCGCCGATGGATCTTAGTCGTACGCATCTTTGCGAATTTTTGGTGGTCTACCAGGCACTAGTTGCAGATTCCATCCGACTTAGTAAGGCCTATCATTCTACGAGTGCCTGCGCAGGAGCACGTCTCTTAAGTCATTACATACTGTCCTCCAACAAAGCAGAGAATTTCTCATGATGCTCAGCGACATTACTAATATATGTAGTATTTCCCCCATCAGCTGGAAACATAATTACATATTCAGCATCCTGCAGGCCTTCTCTTCCCACTCTGCTCCTACTGGTCTTTGGGAGTTTAGCAGGTGCTAAAACAAGGCCAACAGAAAGTCTTATATGACAATCCCCTTTCCCAGTCGGAAGGGGCAGGGCTTATCACACACCACTCGTTAGGCGCACTACTATTAGGGTGCGTGGAATTGGACTGCAATTTTACCTTTCATGGACAGGAGAAATATCATCTTCGTCATACTCCATATTCAGTACTTTATATAAGTACGAGGGTTGGAACATAATCAGTGGCAACTACACTCCTGGAAATTGAAATAAGAACACCGTGAATTCATTGACCCAGGAAGGGGAAACTTTATTGACACATTCCTGGGGTCAGATATATCACATGATCACACTGACAGAACCACAGGCACATAGTCACAGGCCACAGAGCATGCACAATGTCGGCACTAGTACAGTGTATATCCACCTTTCGCAGCAATGCAGGCTGCTATTCTCCCATGGAGACGATCGTAGAGATGCTGGATATAGTCCTGTGGAATGGCTTGCCATGCCATTTCCACCTGGCGCCTCAGTTGGACCAGCGTTCGTGCTGGACGTGCAGACCGCTTGAGACGACGCTTCATCCAGTCCCAAACATGCTCAATGGGGGACAGATCCGGAGATCTTGCTGGCCAGGGTAGTTGACTTGCATCTTCTAGAGCACGTTGGGTGGCACGGGATACATGCGGACGTGCATTGTCCTGTTGGAACAGCAAGTTCCCTTGCCGGTCTAGAAATGGTAGAACGATGGGTTCGATGACGGTTTGGATGTACCGTGCACTATTCAGTGTCCCCTCGACGATCACCAGTGGTGTACGGCCAGTGTAGGAGATCGCTCCCCACACCATGATGCCGGGTGTTGGCCCTGTGTGCCTCGGTCGTATGCAGTCCTGATTGTGGCGCTCACCTGCACGGCGCCAAACACGCATACGACCATCATTGGCACCAACGCAGAAGCGACTCTCATCGCTGAAGACGACACGTCTCCATTCGTCCCTCCATTCACGCCTGTCGCGACACCACTGGAGGCGGGCTGCACGATGTTGGGGCGTGAGCGGAAGACGGCCTAACGGTGTGCGGGACCGTGGCCCAGCTTCATGGAGACGGTTGCGAATGGTCCTCGCCAATACCCCAGGAGCAACAGTGTCCCTAATTTGCTGGGAAGTGGCGGTGCGGTCCCCTACGGCACTGCGTAGGATCCTACGGTCTTGGCGTGCATCCGTGCGTCGCTGTGGTCCGGTCCCAGGTCGACGGGCACGTGCACCTTCCGCCGACCACTGGCGACAACATCGATGTACTGTGGAGACCTCACGCCCCACGTGTTGAGCAATTCGGCGATACGTCCACCCGGCCTCCCACATGCCCACTATACGCCCTCGCTCAAAGTCCGTCAACTGCACATACGGTTCACGTCCACGCTGTCGCGGCATGCTATCAGTGTTAAAGACTGTGATGGAGCTCCGTATGCCACGGCAAACTGGCTGACACTGACGGCGGCGGTGCACAAATGCTGCGCAGCTAGCGCCATTCGACGGCCAACACCGCGGTTCCTGGTGTGTCCGCTGTGCCGTGCGTGTGATCATTGCTTGTACAGCCCTCTCGCAGTGTCCGGAGCAAGTATGGTGGGTCTGACACACCGGTGTCAATGTGTTCTTTTTTTTCATTTCCAGGAGTGTATTTATTCCCAAGCGGTAGAAAAGGTTAACATGTTTTCACTTGTTACTGTCCTTCAAAGTAGTCACCAGCGTTGTGTAGAACCCGTTGCCAGCGATGTGGAAGGCGTAGTATTCCGTTAGCAGAGCCTGTTCTGTTGATGCTGCGAATGGAGCGGTCTACTGCCTGTCAAATCTCTGGAACAGTTCTGAAGCTAATGCCACGAAGTGGTTCCTTCATCTTCGGAATCAAATCAAAGTCACAAGGACTTGTGTCCGGGGAGTATGGTGGATGGCACGGTACTTCCCAGTCCCATCGACCCAACAGAGCAGTCACAGCTTGTGATGTATGCGCCGGCGCACTGTCGTGCAAAATAATGGGTGGGTTGCGCAAAAAGTGTCGCCGCTTATTTCGCAACACTGGTCGCAGGTGCTGCTCTAAAAACGAACGGTAATACTGTGCATTTACGGTCTGCCATGGAGGAACGTAATGCATTTGTGTCTCCGCAACAGTGTTGCCACTATTTAAGTTCCAACCTACGTTCGACCATGACTTGCTACCAGCTTGGCGAAAGAAGCGGCGACGATATCTGCGCAACCCACCCATCATTTTGCCCGACAATGCGCGGGCGCATTCAGCGCAAGCTGTGGCTGCTCTGTTCGGTCGATGGGACTGGAAGTACTGTACCATCCACCATATTGCCCGGACTTTGATTTGATTCCAAAGATGAAGGAATCACTTCGTGGCATTCGCTTCAGAACTGTTCCAGAGATTCGACAGGCAGTTGACCGCTCCATTCGCAGCATCAACAGAACAGGCTCTGTTAATGGTATACTACGCCTTCGACATCACCGGCAACGGGTTCTACACAGCGCTGGTGATTACTTTGAAGAACAGTAACAGGTGCAAACATGTAACTCTTTTGTATCGGCTGGGAATAAATAGTTGCCACTATTTAAGTTCCAACTCTCGTATATTATATGTAATTTCTAGGAACTATACATGGAGCAATGAAGTTTCTGTCACTTTCAAGTTTTTTGACTGGTTTGATATGACCTTACAACAGCCTCTTCATCCCAGAACAGCCCAGAACAGCCTCTACGCAGACCTGGCAATCAACAAAAGCACTGTTCGTCTTCCGGCGAGACGCATGTCATCATCGCAGCAAGGTCGCGCAAACTTGCCTGATCTCCCGCCTGAGGGCCGGCCACACACAGCTGTGAATGCCGCAGTGTTGGAACGTGCAGACAGTCTCATTCGAGATGATCAACGGATCAGAATCAAAAACACCTCGCTGTACAACTAGACGTCTGTATTGGTAGTGGTGGTGGTGGTGGTGGTGGTTAGTGTTTAACGTCCCGTCGACAACGAGGTCATTAGAGACGGAGCTCATGCTCGGGTTAGGGAAGGATTGAGAAGGAAATCGGCCGTGCCCTTTCAAAGGAACCATCCCGGCATTTGCCTGAAGCGATTTAGGGATATCACGGAAAACCTAAATCAGGATGGCTGGAGACGGGATTGAACCGTCGTCCTTCCGAATGCGAGTCCAGTGTGCTAACCACTGCGCCACCTCGCTCGGTGTATTGGTAGTGCTGGCACACTTGTCCACCAGCTGGGTTACTCAAAGGTTTGCCTCCGCCCTGTTCTTCGCCGCCTTACAGAAGACCATGAAGAGCAACGAAGTATGATCTGAGCTGAAACACTTCCGCGTTACGAGGCTGAACGTGACAATTTTTTGTCGAATACCTTCACAGGCGACAGAACATTGGTTCATCACTTCGGGCCGAAAACAAAACGTAAAACATGTACTGGTGCCACACCACCTCTCCACCGAAGAATAAGTTCAAAGGCGCACCCTGAGCCGGTAGTCATGTCTACGGTCTTCTGGGCCTCGTCCATTATGGTGCAACAGTCAATTCTGAGGCGCATCATGTACCATCAGGAAATTGAAGAAACGACTTCAGCGTGTTCGTCGCCGCAGAAATCCAAACGATTCTCCTTTTCAATGAGAACGCAAGGTCTCATACAAATCTGCGCGCCCGAGAGGAACTCACAGAACTTCATTGGACTGTTTTGCCTCATCCACTCTACAGTATTGATCTCGCGTCTTCAAATTTCTTTGTGGTTAGGCCAATGGAGAACGTATTCCACAGGAAACAGTCAGTGGAGATACTGATGTGGCAAGACATTGACCCGTCGTCGACCAATAAAGTGCTACTACGCTGGCATACAGTACCTCCCAGTAACGTGGTGTAAGGCCGTCGCATTGAACGAAGCTTATGTTGAAAAATAGGGTTTTGTAGCAAAAAGTAAGGGATCTAATATGATGTATTGGAATCCTGAATAAAACCAATATACCTTCAGGAGAAAATGTTTTACATTACTTATTATTCGCTCCTCGTATACCATCCACATCCAGTCCGAAGCGGGCAAAACTGTAGTCACAATATCGTGATAGTGGAGTAAATTGCAGGTATTAGCGTCTAATACGCTTAAGAACGTTCTGTGTCATTTTGTCTGCAGGCTACTACGCAAATACAAAAGGAAAGAGAACTACCTTTCTTAGACATTGGAAGATGACCGCTGTAGTTTTAGCGACTTTCATTATCTCGTACTCGCACGACAAGTATAAGTCGTTAAGTGAAAGACGGTTCCGAAGCTAGTCGATTTTGTTTGTTGAAGGGGTGCATCCTTACAGTGGGAATCTGCAAGTATCTTTTAGGGGGACGAGGAAGCTTTTATTGGTGCCGGTCATTCCGAGCACTCGGCGCGTATTTGTCAGTTGAAAGATCACGTGCAGTTTTAGCATAAAGCTCGCTTTTCCTGGTAGCTCATCGAACGGAAATGATTTAGACCCTTGTCTTGAGCTTTCGAGATGGATGCATTCCACAGACATCTTTCAGCATTACGTAGAGATTACAACAAGCGCCGAGCATTCGAGATATATTTAGGCCTTTGGAATTGGCGTATTCTTTCAGGTTATAAAGATTCGTGTCCTTTTCACGATTCCTATTGCATTCTAATACGAAATGGAAAGCGCTATGCTTTTGTCCTGGCTTTTGATCTCATGAGCACACGAGGTGATCGGTTCCTTCCATAGTTAACCATCGGTACATTCAAATGACATACAAACAAATTTTCGCGCCATATTTCACAAGTCCGTAACTTAAGTTTTGAAGTTCTTGGGCAGTGATGTTCAGTTGGGATGTTGAACTGTTTAATCCGATACTTTTATTTATTCATGAATAGTAATTTTACGTAAGTTGTTAGTACCACATTGTTCTGAATTTAACGTAAGTATGGGCTTCTTAAATTTATTATCTTGCACCTCTTCCCTTGTTCACGAATTCCACCACTTGTCCCATATCTCCATACGTGAATACCTAAAATTTGCTTCACAAAACGTGTTCCACTCACTTTTATTACGACCTGCTCAGGGGCAACGATAAACTCATAGGCAGCACTTGCTAATACATTCCATAAGAACTTTAGAGGACTACAGGGCAAGAGGCGTATTTGTGTTACTTTCAGACATGCGGCAGTGGAAACAGCTACATAGAAACGTATTTCAACCACCATACTAGGTATTACTTTTTGAAGTTCCCAGTGCAGGCCACGAATGATAAATAAATCTGTTCTGCACAAACGAGACCTATAAGGCACAAAGTATTACACTTTGAGGTGTACAGTACGGTGTTTACAGTCAGTGACCTAGTTGTAACTTTCAGTAAATTTTAGTGCAATACTTAAATGAATCCCAATTTTATTGAAATACTTAAATGAATGGCTGAACTGTAAATGCATACAAAACTGGAGCTGTCGTGTAGCGTGTTGTAGTTGCAAATGGTGTGCTTACTCTGTGTTACACTACTGGCCATTAAAATTGCTACACCCAGAACAAATGCAGATGATAAACGGGTATTCATTGGTCAAGTATATTATACTAGAACTGACATGTGATTGCATTTTCACGCAATTTGGTTGCATTCATCCTGAGAAGTCAGTACCCAGAACAACCATCTCTGGCCGTAATAACGGCCTTGATACGCCTGGGCATTGAGTCGAACAGAGCTTGGATGGCGTGTACAGGTACAGCTGCCCATGCAGCTTCAACACGATACCACAGTTCATCAAGAGTAGTGACTGGCGTATTGTGACGAGCCTGTTGCTCGGCCACCATTGACCAGACGTTTTCAATTGGTGAGGATGTGCTGGCCAGGGCAGCAGTCAAGCATTTTCTGTGTCCAGAGAGGCCCGTAAAGGACCTGCAACATGCGGTCGTGCATTATCCTGTTGAAATGTAGGGTTTTGCAGGAATCGAATGAAGGGTAGAGCCACGGGTCGTAACATATCTGAAATGTAACGTCCACTGTTCAAAGTGTCGCCAATGTGAATAAGAGGTGACCGGGAAGTGTAACCAATGGCATCCCATTCCATCACGCCGGGTGATAACGCTAGTATGGCGATGACGAATACACGCTTCCAATGAGCATTCACCGCGATGTCGCCAAACAGGGATGCGACCATCATGATGCTGTAAACAGAACCTGGATTCATCCGAAATAATGACGTTTTTTCATTCGTGCACCCAAGTTCGTCGTTGAGTACACCATCATAGGCGCTCCTGTCTGTGATGCAGCGGCAAGGGAAACCGCAGTCATGGTCTCCGAGCTCGTAGTCCATGCTGCTGCAAACGTCGTCGACCTGTTCTTGCAGATGGTTGTTGTCTTGCAAACGTCCCCATCTGTTGCGTCAGGGATCGAGACGTAGCTACACGATCCGTTACAGCCATGCGTATAAGATGCCTGTCATCTCGTCTGCTAGTGATACGAGACAGTTGGGATCCAGCATGGCGATCTTTATTACCCTCCTGAACCCACCGATTCCATATTCTGCTAACAGTCATTGGATCTCGACCAACGTGTGCAGCAATGGCGCGATACGATAAACCGCAATCGCGATAGGCTACAATCCGACCCTTATCAAAGTTGGAAACGTGATGGTACGCATTTCTCCTCTTTTCACGAGGAATCACAAGAACGTTCACCAGGCAACGCCAGGCAAGTGCTATTTGTGTATGACAAATCGGTTGGAAACTTTCCTCATATCAGCACGTTGTACGTGTCGCTACCTTGTGTGAATGCTCTGAAAAGCTAATCATTTGCATATCACAGAATCTCCTTCCCGTCGGTTAAATATCGCGTCTGTAGTATGTCATTAATGGTCGGTATTGCATTTATAGCGAAACTTTATACGAACTGATTGGGCTACGAAATTCCCAATACCAATAAAGAAATACAGTCACTGAAAAATACATTCAGCCGGTAGGGGACTGAATCCTCTGGCCCTGTTCAAAACTGACAACTTTGTACCCTGTGACATAACTGAAGAATAAAACAGTCTTACCTCTAAAGGAACGACGGTGGATCGCATTGTATTCTGCTCTCTCAAGAAAAAGAATAAAAGTTACTAGCTACAGGTTCAGCGGTGTGCAGTCCTGGCCAGAATGCTTTGATATATACGTGAAATTATTTTGGATGATAAATGAAAGCATTTAATTAACATTCAACGACTTTAAAATACATATGACCTAGACAGGGGGCGGTAGTGATTTGGGTGAATTACTGTCACTGTCTTTTTCAATAGTGAAATTGTATTCGGAGTTAAGTTTGGATTTTCAAAGCATCTGACAACTGAAATTACATTACCCAGATAAATCACATCCTTTTTACTAAATGAAAACCTTTCTTTGGTGACGTAGTTACAAACAATGCGATTTGTACAGCAAGTACTGTCTAACATCATCAAAGAGCATAAAGACAAATCATCAAATTACGTATACCTGTGTTAACCAATCATAGAAACATTGCAAAAGGGAAATACCTAATTAGCGCCCTGCAAATGGGAAGCAATAAAAAATTAAGTTCTTTACCTTAACTGCAAGAAGACTTCTGCTTCCACATTTATGTTTTTAACGATACATGTACTCGTAATGCTTCTTTGTAATATCAATCCAGTAATACTTTCTTTTCAAATTAAATTTACATTTTATTGTAAAACCACTCATCATTTTCGACTACCTATTTTACGTCCTACATTATAATGTAGCACTTGGTGGCTTTACAGAGCACACCACAAGAACTGCCTGCTGCATCCTCTTTCGCTCACAGACTGACACACACTGGTGTGCACCAAGCCCTCTCTTATTCCAACACTACAATCTCAGGCCAGAATCAGTGTCTTTGGCCCTGCGGTCTTGCAAAGTGAGCGATCCGCTGTATACAGCTCATCAGAGACATACATCGTTTACAGTATAATAGTTTAATTTTCGTTTACATTAGTATCATTACAATATTCGGGTGCCACATATAAGTGTACCCCCACAGACTTCTTTCGTAATTTAAATCGCAACTGTGTTGCTTCGGAGTAAATCCACACATTCTGGTCGCAATTTCCAAAGGCTTTAGCATCTCTGGAACGTTAATAGTCAGACTGCGTTATTAATGGCTAATGGTCAGTAGCTGGGGCTATAGTTCATTGTAGAACCCAGGTTGGTAATTGAAGAGTGTCAAACCTAACATTCGTTAGGAGAATGAACATAATTGTATAAATCTATTAGTACAATACTGCTTTGTATCCAGCAAGTGAGAAGTTCTTCTCAGAACACAGAATTATGCTGCTCACCCCATCAGCACAAAAAATGAGACAAGATAGAAAATTAACATCATTTTTAAGAACTTTCTAAATGCCATACCAGATAATTGACTGGCTCTAAATTTCCATAAATAATCTTTGTAAGTCATTTAATGCTCGTCGTCAGAGCTCTGGAAAGTCACGCTAGAGAAAGGTTGTACAGGAACAATGAATGTAATGTATCTATGGGTACCAGTAAACAGTATACTGGAGACGAGAGATGTTGGATAGGGATTAATATTTGTTCTTGGACACTCAGTGCATCCACGCTTACAGATATCACAGAAGCAAAATGTATGTTGTTACACTAAGTATTGAGTTTTAAACAAAATTAACAGACGCAACATTCAGATAATATTATTGTATGAAAAAGTTACTTAGTGTCATTGTAATATAACTACAGTGTATTACTCGTCTCTGCCCTTCAACGATCTTTTGGAATACTCCATTAAAATAAAAAGAAAATAACGTAATACTACGTCCGATATCTTTACGGCGTTATGCACCAGTTTATTCTCTGCTACTACGAAAGAATATGCTATGGCAAGCTCGGTGAGACGTGCATTATTCCCAGCATGTTGTGCCACGTGCCTCTTTGCCTTTGGTCGTCACTCTGCAACCCGCAACGTATCCTTCTCTGCAGGGTCACGTTTCTGTCATCCAAAATTGCGTGATCGCATGGAACTCCGGGCCAGCACGCTCCCGTCTTCTCCCTGCCTTCATATCAAGAGGATAGGTCCAGACAGACTGGAAATCGCTGGAGTCTCTCCCTCGCAAAAGGTTTGAATTCACCTGATGTCTAATCTCTGTTGCTGCTCACCTCACTCCTTATGTTATTGACTTTTATGGATTTATAAGTCGACGATAACTTCGCAACCTAAGGAAACTTTTTATTCGTATTCTTTCTTATCAATATTTTGCGTTATACAGCTTTACAGGACCATCTGTTTGTTGTCCTGCACTGATAGCTCGTCAACTGCAAACCAAACGATATAAATGAGGATTTAATCGGTGACTTAATATGTCCACTGACTTTTTTAAAACATGATTCTGACGTGGTAAATTGTTTTTCGTATAAATTTGTTATTAGTCACATTTTGTTATGACTGGTCCATTTACATTGTTTCGTTTGTAGATGACAAGCTATCAGTGCAGGACACCACACAGATCGGCCTGAAAAGTCATATAATATAAAATCGTGGTTAGAAGAGAAACGAACAAAAACTTCCTTAAGGCCTCACTTTTTTGGATCAGTTTCAACCTAAAATATGTTCACTTTTTGCAATTTTCAATGAACAAAACCCACTGATCATGGCACAGAGGTGTCACAACATGTTTGGGTAAAAAGTAGAAACAATGTTTCAGCATAAAGGTATAACCTGTAACCTGTTATACGGGAAGATGAGTGAAATCTTGGGTTTCCAAGCGTAGCTTACCGCTGACATTATACAACTAACAACAGAGATTTGCGTGACGTGGAGCCATAGCCCACTTGAAAATTTAGTGTAATTCTGTGATGTGCACCGCTGAGACTCGCCTGCGTGGCGATGAAATCGACGACATCCCCGTAAACGCCACAAGTCTCTCCAGCTGCTGGAATTATGCTCGGGGAGCTATTAGATACGACTAAATCTACATCTACACGGTGTCTCAGGAGGAGTGGTCAATATTCAGAAATATGATGGGAACGCTGATTTGAAACAAAAATTTCATGTGGGCAGAAGGCCTATTCCGAGTAGTTCCCGAGATAGAACATATTTAATGTACATTGTTATTTATTTTCTACATTATTCAACAGATTATCAGGTTTACACAAGTACACATGAACGACATTTAGTAGCCTAAACATTACACCATTGATTTTTCAGATTATCAGTTGAAAATACGCATTTCGTAACACATTAGCCTCTAAACATTATCGTACTTGTCAGATTACAGTTGTTGTATAGTTCACAATAAATGATTGAATATCTCACCGTAAATTTCAACATATTTGTGCACTCTTGAGATGTGATATTGTATTTCTGGTCTGAGTGCCTCTGCACGTTCACTAATGAGGGCAGTAGCGCCCATGATACTAGCAAGCAGTGACCTTTCGTTTATACAGCTGGGACTTCATCCGACTCCATGAGCTGGAGACCTTGGTAGCCAGTTCATTGTATTACCACGACCAATCCAGCGATTATGGCAACTGTGGTTGAGATGTTCCCTCAGACGTCTGAGGAAATGTGAAGGGCCTCCGTAGTGCTGGAAGTAAAAAAAAAAAAAAAAAAGGTTCAAATGGCTCTGAGCACTATGGGACTTAACTTCTAAGGTCATCAGTCCCCTAGAACTTAGAACTACTTAAACCTAAGGACATCACACATATCCATGCCCGAGGCAGGATTCGAACGTGCGACCGTAGCGGCCGCACGGGTCCAGACTGTAGCGCCTTTAACCGCTTGGCCACCACGGCCGGCAGGGCTGGAAGTACATTGGCGAGAGCGTGACCCAAGGAACGTCCTCAAGGTGTTCACCAAACGAATTTTCCAAAAAATGCACGACCTTTTGCCCCGTTATTCGTTCTTCTAAAATGAATGGACCTATCAACATGTTACTGATCATGCCTCACCAAACGCTGATCGCAAAACTAAAATGGAAATGGATTACACTGTAGCGTGTGGATTTTGGTCCGACCATGGAAGATTATTACATATGCTGTTAAGTAAATGTTGCTTCATCAGTGCATGGTGTTAATGGAAGCAAATAACGATTACAATACAACCAGTGGCAAAGTTCATGTCATGTGGTATTGTTGCTAATGTGAACATTGTGTACACGTGTGGATACAAGTTCACCCATGTAATGTTCGTCGTACACGTGTTCGTGGGACATAGGTAAGTGCTGAAAGTCGCCATTTTGTTAGTAGGGGAATTAGGCTCAATATTTCAACAATGTGTTGATGTTCTGCAAGGGCTGTTGAACTGCACCTTCAGAAGGAAAATGGAAGCTTGGAGGAAAACCTCTTTCACGCAGAGTGCTGAAAACTGTGTAAACACTGTAACGTCAAGAATTCGACTTCACTCACAACACGTCATAAACAACAGCGCTTACAAAGGCTTAGTTTGTGACAAAAAGACTTAGTCTTTGAAAAGAACCGTGTGGTGGTTATTAGGGCAAATGAACGGCAGATTGGAATTTCCTACTTATCGCAATAACCCTGTCACGCCCATGAACAGACTTCTAATGATATTAAATGCATATTCAGCTGGAGCATCAATGATATATGGGAGTTCATAGCAGCAATGTCTCCCTGATACGTAAAGTTGCCTTCTCGATCAGCATTACACTCCGCGATGGATGGTTTCAGGGTAATGGGCGGATTTCCAGCAGTCGTTGGTAACACAGTGGATTTCAGTGCTATGGCACATCGATGATCTGTCAAAAGCGCATCATTTTTATACAATTTGTCATAGTTAAATATCAAATAACAACATCTGTAGATACGGTATTTACAAAAGGTATATCGATTCGGAGAGACAGCAGCATGCTTAATGCCACAGCCGAATTGATAGATCTTTAGTTATAAAGAGAAAGATGGTAGATTCTAGTCGATCAACTTCCAATATTCTTTTAATCAAATATTTTCTAAAAGATGCTGACGCTTTCTTCTTAATTTAATAGAAGTATTACACGCGGTAGTAGATGGTATTTATTATAAAAACTGCAATTCATGTTTCAAAGGCCAATGTCTAGGATATTGCCCCAATGACCAGAAACCATAACGTGGCCTAAATGTCAGTTTGTCAGAAGGTAAGTACAAGTTACACACTGGCAGTTTTATTGTGACGAAACTTCGTGTATGATGTATACAGGGTGTTACAAAAAGGTACGGCCAAACTTTCAGGAAACATCTACATCTACATCTATACTCCGCGAGCCACCTTACGGTGTGTGGCGGAGGGTACTTATTGTACCACTATCTGATCCCCCCTTCCCTGTTCCATTCACGAATTGTGCGTGGGAAGGACGACTGCTTGTAAGTCTCCGTATTTGCTCTAATTTCTCGGATCTTTTCGTTGTGATCATTACGCGAGATATATGTGGGCGGTAGTAATATGTTGCCCATCTCTTCCCGGAATGTGCTCCCTCGTAATTTCGATAATAAACCTCTCCGTATTGCGTAACACCTTTCTTGAAGTGTCCGCCACTGGAGCTTGTTCAGCATCTCCGTAACGCTCTCGCGCTGACTAAATGTCCCCATGACGAATCGCGCTGCTTTTCGCTGGATCATGTCTATCTCTTCTATTAGTCCAACCTGGTAAGGGTCCCATACTGATGAGCAATACTCAAGAATCGGACGAACAAGCGTTTTGTAAGCTACTTCTTTCGTCGATGAGTCACATTTTCTTAGAATTCTTCCTATGAATCTCAACCTGGCGCCTGCTTTTCCCACTATTTGTTTTATGTGATCATTCCACTTCAGATCGCTCCGGATAGTAGCTCCTAAGTATTTTACGGTCGTTACCGCTTCCAATGATTTACCACCTATGGCATAATCGTACTGGAATGGATTTCTGCCCCTATGTATGCGCATTATATTACATTTATCTACGTTTAGGGAAAGCTGCCAGCTGTCGCACCATGCATTAATCCTCTGCAGGTCCTCCTGGAGTACGTACGAGTCTTCTGATGTTGCTACTTTCTTGTAGACAACCGTGTCATCTGCAAATAGCCTCACGGAGCTACCAATGTTGTCAACTAAGTCATTTATGTATATTGTAAACAATAAAGGTCCTATCACGCTTCCCTGCGGTACTCCCGAAATTACCTCTACATCTGCAGATTTTGAACCGTTAAGAATGACATGTTGTGTTCTTTCTTCTAGGAAATCCTGAATCCAATCACAAACCTGGTCCGATATTCCGTAAGCTCGTATTTTTTTCACTAAACGTAAGTGCGGAACCGTATCAAATGCCTTCCTGAAGTCCAGGAATACGGCATCAATCTGCTCGCCAGTGTCTACGGCACTGTGAATTTCTTGGGCAAATAGGGCGAGCTGAGTTTCACATGATCTCTGTTTGCGGAATCCATGTTGGTTATGATGAAGGAGATTTGTATTATCTAAGAACGTCATAATACGAGAACACAAAACATGTTCCATTATTCTACAACAGATTGACGTAAGCGAAATAGGCCTATAATTATTCGCATCTGATTTATGACCCTTCTTGAAAATGGGAACGACCTGCGCTTTCTTCCTGTCGCTAGGTACTTTACGTTCTTCCAGCGATCTACGATAAATTGCTGATAGAAAGGGGGCAAGTTCTTTAGCATAATCACTGTAGAATCTTAAGGGTATCTCGTCTGGTCCGGATGCTTTTCCGCTACTAAGTGATAGCAGTTGTTTTTCAATTCCGATATCGTTTATTTCAATATTTTCCATTTTGGCGTCCGTGCGACGGCTGAAGTCAGGGACCGTGTTACGTTTTTCCGCAGTGAAACAGTTTCGGAACACTGAATTCAGTATTTCTGCCTTTCTTCGGTCGTCCTCTGTTTCGGTGCCATCGTGGTCAACGAGTGACTGAATAGGGGATTTAGATCCGCTTACCGATTTTACATATGACCAAAACTTTTTAGGGTTCTTGTTTAGATTGTTTGCCAATGTTTTATGTTCGAATTCGTTGAATGCTTCTCTCATTGCTCTCTTTACGCTCTTTTTCGCTTCGTTCAGCTTTTCCTTATCAGCTATGATTCGACTACTCTTAAACCTATGATGAAGCTTTCTTTGTTTCCGTAGTACCTTTCGTACATGATTGTTATACCACGGTGGATCTTTCCCCTCGCTTTGGACCTTAGTCGGTACGAACTTATCTAAGGCGTACTGGACGATGTTTCTGAATTTTTTCCATTTTTGTTCCACATCCTCTTCCTCAGAAATGAACGTTTGATGGTGGTCACTCAGATATTCTGCGATTTGTGCCCTATCACTCTTATTAAGCAAATATATTTTCCTTCCTTTCTTGGCATTTCTTATTACACTTGTAGTCATTGATGCAACCACTGACTTATGATCACTGATACCCTCTTCTACATTCACGGAGTCGAAAAGTTCCGGTCTATTTGTTGCTATGAGGTCTAAAACGTTAGCTTCACGAGTTGGTTCTCTAACTATCTGCTCGAAGTAATTCTCGGACAAGGCAGTCAGGATAATGTCACAAGAGTCTCTGTCCCTGGCTCCAGTTCTGATTGTGTGACTATCCCATTCTATACCTGGTAGATTGAAGTCTCCCCCTATTACAATAGTATGATCACGAAACTTCTTCACGACGTTCTGCAGGTTCTCCCTGAGGCGCTCAACTACTACGGTTGCTGATGCAGGTGGTCTATAGAAGCATCCGACTATCATATCTGACCCACCTTTGATACTTAACTTAACCCAGATTATTTCACATTCGCATTCGCTAATAACTTCACTGGATATTATTGAATTCTTTACTGCTATAAATACTCCTCCGCCATTGGCGTTTATCCTATCCTTGCGGTATATATTCCATTCTGTGTCTAGAATTTCGTTACTGTTCACTTCCGGTTTTAACCAACATTCCGTTCCTAATACTATATGCGCACTATTTCCTTCAATAAGAGATACTAATTCAGGAACCTTGCCCTGGATACTCCTGCAGTTTACCAATATTACGTTAACTTTTCCTGTTTTTGGTCTCTGAGGACGGACGTTCTTTATCAACGATGATAATGTCCTCTCTGGTAAGCCGTCAGGTATTTTATCGTTTCGCCCAAGGGGGGTCCCTCTAACCTAAAAAAACCCCCGTGTGCACGCCACACGTACTCTGCTACCCTAGTAGCTGCTTCCGGTGTGTAGTGCACACATTCCTCACACACAAATAAGGAAAAGATGTTATGTGGACATGAGCCCGGAAACGCTTAATTTCCACGTTAGAGCTCATTTTAGTTACGTCAGTATGTACTGTACTTCCTCGATTCACCGCCAGTTGGCCCAACTGAAGGAAGGTAATGTTGACTTCGGTGCTTGTGTTGACATGCGACTCATTACTCTACAGTACTAGCATCAAGCACATCAGTACGTAGCATCAACAGGTTACTGTTCATCACGAACGTGGTTTTGCAGTCAGTGCAATGTTTACAAATGCGGAGTTGCCAGATGCCCATTTGATGTATGGATTAGCACGGGGCAATAGCCGTGGCGCTGTATGTTTGTATCGAGACAGATTTCCAGAACGAAGGTGTCCCGACAGGAAGACGTTCGAAGCAATTAATCGGCGTCTTAGGGAGCACGGAACATTCCAGCCTATGACTCGCGACTGGGGAAGACCTATAACGACGAGAACACCTGCAATGGACGAGGCAATTCTTCGTGCAGTTGACGATAACCCTAATGTCAGCGTCAGAGAAGTTGCTGCTGTACAATGTAACGTTGACCACGTCACTGTATGGAGAGTGCTACGGGAGAACCGGTTGTTTCCGTACCATGTACAGCGTGTGCAGGCACTATCAGCAGCTGATTGGCCTCCACGGGTACACTTCTGCGAATGGTTCATCCAACAATGTGTCAATCCTCATTTCAGTGCAAGTGTTCTCTTTACGGATGAGGCTTCATTCCAACGTGACCAAATTGTAAATTTTCACAATCAACATGTATGCGCTAACGAGAATCCGCACGCAATTGTGCAATCACGTCATCAACACAGATTTTCTGTGAACGTTTGGGCAGGCATTGTTGGTGATGTCTTGATTGGGCCCCATGTTCTTCCACCTACGCTCAATGGAGCACGTTATCATGATTTCATATGGGATACTCTACCTCTGCTGCTAGAACATGTGCCTTTACAAGTACGACACAACATGTGGTTCATGCACGATGGAGCTCCTGCACGTTTCAGTCGAAGTGTTCGTACGCTTCTCAACAACAGATTCGGTGACCGATGGATTGGTAGAGGCGGACCAATTCCATGGCCTCCACGCTCTCCAGACCTCAATCCTCTTGACTTTCATTTATGGGGGTATTTTAAAGCTCTTGTCTGCGCAACCCCGGTACCAAATGTAGAGACTCTTCGTGCTCGTATTGTGGACGGCTGTGATACAATACGCCATTCTCCAGGGCTGCATCAGCGCATCAGGGATTCCATGCGACGGAGGGTGGATGCATGTATCCTCGCTAACGGAGGACATTTTGAACAATTCCTGTAACAAAGTGTTTGAAGTCACGCTGGTACGTTCTGTTGCTGTGTGTTTCCATTCCATGATTAATGTGATTTGAAGAGAGGTAATAAAATGAGCTCTAACATGGAAAGTAAGGGTTTCTGGACACATGTCCACATAACATATACTCTTTGTTTGTTTGGAGGAATGTTTCCTGAAAGTTTGGCCGTACCTTTTTGTAACACCCAGTATACATATCTGTCAGCTTTATTGGCTGCCTCATGATTCTATGTTGCTGGTATATATCTCCCTCAGTGATGATAAGCAGGTTCGAAAAACTTTCCGCTTCCAGTCAAACGAAATAACGAAACGAATCCCTATCTAAAGGTCTCTGTGATGAAGTACGTTCTTTCATAGGGACGATAGTTAATGCAACATCAGGAATATGAATGTTATGCATGTTCAAACTGGCATTAGACACTGTAATTTAACTATATTCAGTTTAAAACCTAAAATGGGATGAAGAATCAATCGAGGTAACGAATAACTTCTACTTGTTTGTGTGTCAGAGCACTGTACAGCATTATTGGCTGTTCAACGCCCCGAAGAGTCACGAATCTTCTAAACATAGTTTTTCCACATTCAAATTTTGAGAAATTATGACTCCTTTTCTCTCTCTCCATAGTACAGTTAACAATACCCACGTTACGAGAATAAACTGACAAGCGCGCATTTGCACCATAGACAGCGATTATCATTAAATCTGCATGTATAATGGGCGCTTCGCTTTGTAACACATGGAGTTAACCGCGGTCATATTCTCAGTTAACCGAACGCGTTTTGCTAACCGGCGCTTAACCTTGTTGGACTGCGATTGCGCTTTAACCGTAATCACGGAACCCTCCATTACCATGCTCTTCAATCGACGGTATTGCGGTCGATCCCTAGTCTAAAATATGTAGATATTATATGTTTGTTGGTGCAATTAGTAATTGATAACTTGCTTGGTTTAGATATTGCCATCAAGCACAATAAATTTAATTAGTGGCACAAAGAATCGTCTCTCTCAAATTACTTTCTTATCTTGAATTACGAAATTAGACTTTAAGACAGAAAGAACGATGCACAGGAATTAACTATCCGAATGTAACCGAAAGCGATATAGCGCATTGGTCCACCTATGGCCGTTATGCAAGCATTTATTCGGCTTGGCAAAGATCGACAGAGTTGTTGGATGTCTTCCTGTGGTACATACGTATTACTGATTTCTGTCCGATTGGCGCATTAGATCGCCAAAATGCCGAGCTGTTGGGAGAGACCTGCCCATTCTGCTCCAAACGTTCTCCATTTTGGAGAGATCCGGTGACCATACTGGCCAAGATAGGTTTTGGCAAGTGGTAGAAACTCTTTTCGTAGGCGGACGGGCGTTATCTAGCTGAATTGTAAGCCAAGGATGGCTTTTCGTGAAGGGTGAGCCGTTTCTCCTTTTTTACTTATTTTTTGTCTTAGACTGTCCTTTTTTGCTCAGTTCTTGTGTTATTGTGATCATAATTCAAGAAAGTTATTCTTTTATCTAAGTGCTAAGTGAACTACATCTCGTGGCGTTCTTATATTTACCGTTTACATATTAATGCAAATTAGTGCAATTAGTATATAGTCAGTAACAGACATTTCATTCCTTGCTTCCCATTTCTGAAAAATAATTTTGGGAATTCGGAAAATATCTCTCACGTTCTTTTACATCTTCTTCCAAACTTGTCCTAATATATTATTAGTCCTCTATACATTTATCCCTTAATACAACCTACGGTACCAGTTCGTTGAATTTCTCTCCATCACTATAGTGAGTCTTCATCATCAATCGCTTGCAGGCTAATAAATATCGCACCACATCCCAACTGATATACCTACTGTTATGTTCCAGTAATTGTAGGCTTTTATTATAAATAACTTTTAAATTCTGTTTCACCATCACTAACACTCTTACTCGCTCCATTAACCCTACTCCTCTGCTTCATAGAATACGCTCTCATTCAATATTTTATCATTATATTACCGTTTTATGGTTTTGTTATGGTTCTCAGTAAGAAGACTGGTTTGATGTAGCTCTCCATACTACTTTGTCCTCTTGAAGCCTGTTTAGCAACGAATAACTACTGCAACCCACATTCACTTCCATATGAGGCTACAGTCTAGAATAATACCTCCACAAAAGACTTCCTTATTACTTAAATTAATATTCGACGTTAATAAATGTCTCTTTCTATGAGAAGATTTCCTCATCATTGCCAGTCTGCATTTTATACTCCCTTTACTACGGCCATCATAGGTATTTCACTACCCACACAGCAAAACTCTTCAACTACTTTTAATGTCTCACATCCTAAACTAATTCCCTCAGTATCGCCTGATGTAATTAGAGTACATTCCCATAGCCTCGTTTTCTTTTCTTGATGTTCATCTTATAAACTCATTACAAGATACTGTCCATTCCGTTCAGTTAAGTCAAGTCTCTCCTTAAATTGACTGTACAGCTTAACGGGACAAATTAACATTATTTTACATAGTCCAGTAACATAAATGTGAATACCTGTCAATATCCTGAATAATCATCTTCTGCAGCACGGGCCGCTACAAGACGTGCACGAAGAGAGTCAACGAGGTTTCAGAGGGTACCGACAGGAATGTGGAGCCATGCCGACATCAGTGCCTTGGCCAGCTCCTCTATGTCTCTCGGTTGAGGATCCACAGCGCGAACAGCCCGATCGAGGTGGTACCACAGCTTCTCCATCGGGTTTTAATCCAGGGAGTTTGGTGGCCATAGTAGTATGGTGAACTCATCCTGGTGATCTTGAACATCACAAGTACACCGCGAGCTGTGTGACACGTTCTACCGCATAGATGCGATTCGATCGTGCCGAGGAAAAGCAAACTGCATGTAGGGTGGACATGTTCCCCATGGACCGCTGGGAAAGGGGTCTGCGTGGCGCCACCGGGGCGAGGTGTGTTGCCTTCCATAACTCGGTTAAAACCGCCAGGAGATCCTCTCATTCCAGGAAATCTTCTGATTATCCCGAAATGCTCTGTCGGCTCAGAGGAACCAGCGTGGGGCGGGGACCGTAACGACCTATTCCGTGGCCTTCACGAGACCCTGGCGCTCAGTAGCCCCGTTGGATGGGGTATAGCTAACACGGGAAGGGCCGTCCATGCGTGACGTTAAAAGGCTAGCCCTTGACTGGGTGAAACCCTCACTGGTCCCCACTGGCCCACTGTGAATTATCAAAAACGGTGGGTGAGACATGGTCGGTCATGATCCCCCCAGTATGTGTGGAGGCCCTCCCCGGAACGTAACTCGGGTTTGAATGCCGCACGGTCTAGTTGACGTCATAGTGCACAATGCCAACATCTTTCTACATCTATGGGCTGCATTGAACGGTGAGGGTTGTCATACGTCAAGGAAGGACTTTGAACTCCCGTCATGGTAGGACGTTAAACGCCCCCAACCCAAAGCGAAAGCAAAGGGTGCGTGGCTCAGGGGAAGCTGCGTTACGAGAGACACGCCATCTGTCTCTCTTGAACTGAGCGGCGGTGGTCGGGCGGGGAGGTGAGGGCAAGTCTAACGACGAGCCCGGGTTCCTGCGGCCTGGCTGCTGCCACTCCTCACGTCCTGGACGACGTCACAAGTCTCCCAACCCAAGGCGAAAGCAAAGGGTGGGTGGCGCAGAGGGAGCTGCGCAACAGGCACACCACATCTGTGCCTCCTGGGTCGAGTGGCGGATGTAGGGCGGGTGCAACGCGTTGCTGGCCTTATCTGCGGCGTGCTGCGTCTGCCTGGCGCAGCAGCTCCCCAGAATGCAGAGACACGCCTCCATCTGTGTCTCTGCTGCCGGTGGCACGGTTTGCCGTCGTGGGATCTTGTCCCAAGTCGGCAAGTGTGCCTCTCCGTGCCTCTGGTCTTCTGAGGCGAGTTCCGCCAAGCCCAGGAGGTGGTAACACAGCCCAGGTTAGGTTAGATGGGTCCAGACCTCCCAAACGACTGGATGACCGACCCACCACCCGATCAGGAGTGGGCGCCTGGCCTCAAGGTGGAAGCTCGGGCTAGTAGGGAGCGAAAGGTGCATCCACTTCTCTGGAGTGCGGGATGCACCTGCCGATGCAAGACGAGTGACATCGGCTGTGATCAGGTAATGAAGGGGACCAGTGCGCTGGAAACGGCGTGTTGAACAAGACAGATCTGAGGGGTCCTTGGCCTAGGGGCGACTCTCATGAGAGAGTTACAGTTTTGTCCCCCCCCCCCCCCCCCCTGTGCAAGAGGTGCCAGTGTGGGGAAAGAAACGAGGCTCCCAAATTTTTCGCTCGTCAAAATACATGAAGGCTACAGATGAGACAAGCGATTCTGGTGCGCCCATAAGGGCTTCGATGCTAGCCGATCCCTCACCACAAGATGGCCTGAGTCAGGCGACAGAGGACGATATTGTGAGCAGGTATACAAGGATCACCCAGATATTTGATCGAAGCATTAAGAGCGGAAAAATTGATCAGGCCGCAGTCCAGGCCATTAAAAATTAACTGGCTGCGTGGGCAATTGTCAACGCGAATCTAGAAGGCCGCATTGAAGAGCTAGAAAAGGAAAATGATAAGTTAAGGAAGTAACCTGTGAAAACATGGGCTGGCGTGGCTGCACAAGCAGCACCAAAAGCCCAGTCAACCAAACACAATAGACAAAGTTTCCAAACCGCCGAATGCAGCGGTCTTTCTAAGACCCATGCCTGGTCAAGACGTCAAGAAAGCCCAGGAAATTTTCGCCTCTACAGTAAACCTGTCTAGAGAAAAAATAAACATAAATAGAGTCAAAGCAACCAAGAATGTAGTTGATTATACCACCGAAGAAGATAAGAATAAATTCCTAGCCAATCAAAAGCTGTGCAAGTTCATCAAATGCGAGAAATCCCGAAAGTGTAATACCATTGATTATCTTATATGATGTCCCCACGTCTCTAAAAGATCAGGACCTATGTAAGACCCTGTATCATCAGAATTTAGATGACATGGACATTAACACTTTCATGAAGTATTCCAAGTTAAGGTTTAGACAGGACCTAGGGGCCGAGATGTACTTCATCACGTTGCCAAGGTCTCGGCTCCCCTGTGGAAGTAACTAATGACTATGGGCAAGGTATTCATGGGCTTCCATGCTATAAATTTTAAAGATTACCTCGTGGTACCTCCTTTCCATAAGTGTTGGGACATTGATCATGTTCACAAGCACTGTAGCAGGAAGCCGGCGTGCTCCGAGTGCGGAGCTGAGGATCATGCAAGAAAAGACTGCACAAAACCAAGAGTCTGTATTCCATGCACGAGCAGAGGCAAAAACACCTGCAGTGCCACTGGTAGAAACTGCCCAACATACAAAACGCTACAACAGCGTTTGATATCTCGAATCGATTATGGCTGAAGCTGTCATCATGGCTAGGATAGTCAAGAACGGAAAGTCTCCGAGTAGAAGGAGGAGAGATGCTGAGAGGATATGCAAATTCAAAGACATCCTGAAGTCTTCGTCAGAAATGAGAGCGCGAAGAATAACGATGGGTGATGTATGCATTTAGACTGAGCCAGTGGCTCAGGCTTCTCCAGGTGTCTCCTCCAACCTCAACCAGTGGCACAGCCAAACGTGGAATGACATGTGAGGCGACCAGTGGCAGTGGGCCAGCCAGTAATAATGTAGGGCAGCGAAATCATAGACAAACGCTCGCGGGCCAGTACGATTAACAGTACTATACCTGCGCACAAAGAACAGTGACACCAAATAACTCAGGATAGTACAGTAATCAGCACGATACCCCTACTGGAAGCGGCGCAAATAAGAGGTACGGGTGCAGACACAAAAAGGGTATACCCCAATTTAGAGCATGCCTTGCAGCTGTCGCGCTTGGAGCAGCTGGCTGTCCTGAAAACTGCACTAAGACACGTCGTTCTTGTAGGACACAAATATGACAGAGAAGTCACCTTCTCGACAATGAAGGCTGTGAACAGAATACAGTTGAAGTCGATGAATCTCCTCATTCACTTCGGAGCCCTGCTTGACGTCATTAAAAAGGCTTTTGAAAGAAGAGATGAAAGGTGTGACCAAGATGAAATCTACATACAGACCGTATTAGCAAATGGGCGAATTGCTCTAGACTGGAAAAACACCTGGCCAGATTGTAATGTGTACACCTATTTTCCGTAATGTATCGTGAAATAAACATCGAACAGATAAACACGCAGTACAGTCGTTTAGTGATGCAGTAGCTGCGAAGGGTTGTGGAGGAGTGGAGGCTGGATGTAATCTGCCTGCAAAAGCCATACTCCCAAGTTGAGGCATATCTCTTTTACGGCTGCCACTTGGCAGGTGATTTGTACTGGGAAAGAGCCAGAAGCATCTTTAATTGTAGCAACAAGGCTCTGCAGGTCACAATCCTAACACAACTATCACATAGCCACTGCACCTGTGGGGCTTGTTTACATCGTCCACATGTACTACGAGTATGGAGGTAACTTTTAAGATTCCTTGGATCACCTTACACGAGTCACCACGGCGTTGTGAGGGCGCAAGATCATCCGATATGAGCGCAAATCCCCCTTATGGCTCAGCGGCACTGGAGATGCAAATGGGGAGAAAGCTGAAGAGCTAATAATGGCCTCACAACTAGTTGTGGCAAATAGACCAGGGAATCCTCCTCTGTTTGCCTGTTGAGTGAACATAGATGTCACCCTGCAACACCCTGTGTGATCAGCAACATTAAGAACTGGAGAGTCCTAGATCAAGTCACAACAAGTGACCGCAATCTGATCATGTTCAAGAGAAGTGACGAGGAGTGCCGCTGAGATATGGTCTGGGAGGTTCAAAATAATTTCAATAGAACGGTTTGGGATAGCCTAGCTCAGGAGTGTGATGTTCCTCCATTGCCCGAAGGTGACGAAGACGTGGATAGATATGCCAAAGAGCTGGTAGGGTCAGTAGTCAGAGGGGTCAAAGCTGCCATACCAAACAGGAGGAAAGCCACTGCGGCCTCCCCATCTCCATGGACTGCCAACCTTTAACGTATGCGTCGGTCTGTAAGAAGGGAGAGGAGGTACTATCAGGGAAGTGTCGTCTGGCATGAAAAACAGTTCTGGCTACAGAGATACTGAGAACCAAAGATGTTTTCCAGAAAGATCTAAAGGAGACAAGGATAAAAAGTAGGGAGAGGTATGTGATGCATCTGCTACCTACTGACCCTTGGAGAGTCCCCTATAAGCTGGTCAGGGAAAAAATGAGACCTCCCGCAGTTCTTTCCACCATCAGGGATGGCGGCCGAGTCCTGGCACGAGGCTGCTGTGGTCCTCCTTCGGAAATGTAGTGTCAGATCTGCAGGGACGATCTAGAAGAGTATACCAACAACACCGTGGTGTACCCTTTCTCGGAGGTCGAAGTGGCGGCACATATCAAATCTCTAAAAATTGGGAAAGCTCCAGGGCCAGACGGCATAGTGGGGAAGGCCATGCAGTTCCTCGCCCCTCAGCTAACTGCACCTCTCACAAGGCTTTACAACGAGAGCCTAAGTCTTGGCAAATTTCCGAAAACTAGGAAAAAGGCAAATGCCGTTATTATAAAGAAGGGGAAAGACAAGGATCCTATGGAAGCCAAGCTCTCCTGGATATCTTGAGGAGAATATAGGAGAAACTATTGGCTGCCAGACGGAGTGAGAAGGAGTGCCCAGGGCCGTCTATGGCTGTCTGAGGAGGTATTGTGAGGACAGGGAGATCTGGTTATCATCGCCTAGCGGAAAAGTAAGTAAAACCATTATGAAAGGGTGCCCTCAGGGACCCGTCCAGGGACATAGACATGCAACCTCTGCTAGAAAAACTACAGCTCAGTGAGGACGTGCTAGACTTGATAGCCTATGCAGACGATCTCCTGCTGCTGGCCGGCGGCCATAGCCGCGAGGACTTAGAACCACAAGTAGAACAGACCATGACATCGCTCGCTGAATGGTGGCACAAATCGAAAATGAAGGTTGCACCACACAAATCAATGTACTTACTGCTGAAAGGTAGTCTAATTAGGAATCCTACTGTAAGAATTAAGGGAACACCAGTTCTTTGGCGCCACAAAGCCAGATATCTAGGAGCCATGAAAGATGAAAAATAGAATTACACATCTCATATAGATGGCACAGCCCAACGACCTTTGGAAATCTTAAATAATCACATCTACATTGGCCACAAAAGATTACATCTGCCACCCAATCTAATTAAACTGTACCATAACCGCATTTTAACATCAATAATGCATTTGGGGCTGGGGTCTGGGCACGCAGGCTCACGAGGGTGTTGCCTGCCACGACTGTAAGAAGGGTGCAGCGGAATATGCTGCTACGCTCTGTTGGGGTGTACCGAAAAACTCCTTGGGGGGCTGGGGGCTTTGCTAGTGTTAATGGCGCTATGTCCATTGTACTTATGGATACGAGAACAGGCAGCGTGGTATTGGATAACCAAAGGGAGGATTGAAAAGACCAGAGAGATTATGGGAGTACAGGTAGGCGACAAATTTGAAATTTGGAGAAGGGTGAGGATTTATAGCAGGAGTCATGGGAGAATGAGGAAAGGTGGCGGAGGGTCTTCCAACTGCTGCCTGACTTAGGGAGAGACCACAGATGGGTTATTTTGAGCCGAGTAGGGGTCTGTAGCACTTCCGTACAGGGCATGCACCATATCCGACATACTTATGTCGATTTGGGGAACGGGCTACACCCGCGTGTGACTTTGGCGCTGAAGAAGGTACTCCCGACCACTTTACTTAAGTGTGTCCAATGTACGACTCCGTGGCATCCGAACTACGACACCAATTACCGAACGGCGACACCTATTTCCTGCTACGACATGCCAATACCTATCAGATCGTCAACACCTTGGCAAAAGAGGTATCACAGAAGAACCTGAGGGAGTTCATTAGGGACCATAATGGTCAATGAATAAAAACCGATAAAGACTGAGATGCACCTGCCCACTACTGCTGGGGCGCGGAATGGGCGATCGTCGTTACTACCTAGATTCGCCGCGCTCCAGGATCAGAGAGGCAAGTGTATCAAAAATATTAACCTGATACAGCACTTCCATTTAACTATTAGGTATTGGCAGTATAGATCAGAATGTAGATATTAACTAACACTGCAGGGACTTAAAGTAATTTGGGCCAGCCCAGTGCCAGGGGCACGCCCACTGGGATTAGCTCGGTGGGCAGGCCAGCAATAGTAAGATTGTAGTACTACCGGCACACTTGTAACGCTGCAGAATTAGACTTTGTATTTTCTAGAGTAGACTAATAGATTGGCATTTACCTTGTCCATGGCTATATTAATAGCCACTAACTAAAGTAAAAAGCAGCAATTGTTGTTGTAATAATTATAAGACCCGCTAATTACTTAAGGTAGTGGGCTATTTTGTATGATTATTATTGTATTGTACCAATAACGTTTCTTTTTTGTTATAAATGCAGACTTGGGTTGCTCCCATGTCCCCGCCAGAAGGGTATGCCCCGAAAACGTTTCCCAGACCATAACGCTTCCTTCTCCGGCTTGGACAGTTCCAACGATTGTTACAGAATTTTTGCTTTCGGACGTTTCACGCCGTAAACAACAACGATGAATTGTCACCTGAAAAGGCCACCTATCATCACTCAATGGACGCCCAGTTGCAGTATTGGCGTGCAAATTCCAGCCTTCGCTGCCGATGAACCCCAGTCCGCATAGGTGCATGAACCAGGCGCCTGATGACCAACAACTTTTGCTGAACGGTCGTTGAGGATACGTTGTTAGTAGTCCCTTGGTTCATCTTGGGGGTCAGATGCTCAACAGTTGCACGTCTGTTCGCCCGTACACATCTCCGCTGCCCTCGTTCACCCTTGTCATCTATGACCCATCTTGCACCATAATTGCGTAGCCAACGGTTGTGAATGGCGCCATTTTGCCAAGCATGTGTACTTTAACCACCACGACACGCGAACAGTTTACAGACTTACCCGTTCCGGATATGCTTCCACCCTTGGCCTGAAAGCCAATAATCGTGGCATTCTGTACGTCAGACAAGTAGCGCCTTTCCTCATTACAACAACAACTGCACTGTTTTCCGCGTGCCCCTGACACGCTGTATATGCTCTGCACTGTTAGTGCAGCCACCTTCCGTCTGAGTGGTAGTCGCACGTTGACGTCGAACATAGGTGGTGTTCACATTAACGAGACTGGACCTTGTATTATCGTTTCCACTGCCGTCGTAAGATGGTTTTGGCAACTTTACGGCGCGTTTCTCGATATTTTACTAATTATTTACATTAAGAGCAATGTGAACTCTGGCCTCTCTCCAAAACATATGGACCTACCTAAATTTATGATCAGCACAAGAATAAACTCCGATCTAGTCTTATGAAGGGCATGAGTAGTACCAAAGCTAGCAGTAAAGCATCGTTCTCTGGTTAGGAGATCTGACCACGTGTACTCTTCCTTATACGCTTTATGCTGTGTGTTTCAGCAAGGAATTTTAGAAGTAACTGCCACGAATAATTTGTGGGATGAGTAGTAAACATGAAATACCCTTCCTCATTTCCTAACTCAGCGGGAAAACAGAACGAAAGTAGGGGTAGACACACACGACCACAAACTTGTGATATTATTATTTCATTTTCTGTACAATGTGAACTTTCCATCAGTAGTGTTCTACACGACTGTCTTTGTTACCAGTACAAATGCAGACACGGTTTTCTGCTGTTTATTTTACTACTGAATCCCAACAAAATGAAGAGTGGGAAGGGATATTCGTACCTTGAAAACTTATCTTATCCCCTTTCGTCACTGGCTCTTACGCAATCACTGACTTTCATTGTTTCTGAATATGATCCGACGTGTATGTTTAGTGCGTAATTTTAGTGTTATGCGCAAGCCACCATGTGTGTACGCGGAAATTTAAAATCATTGACGTTATTGTCAAAACATTTCATGTCTTTAATGTTCCACGAAGGTGGACACCTGGTTCTAATACTATGTTTCCTCTATTATACATCCAACAATGGTTGAGGTTACTTCTTCGAATGTTAACAATCGCACTCTATGTGATCAAAAGTGGCTGAAAAAGACTTAGAAGTGTAACCGAAGTTTAACAAGTTCCTTTCAGCACTCATGTGATGACCTCACTCTTTTCGTTATTTAGGGTCAACTGCCAATTTTAGCCTAATTCAGATATCTTTTCCTAATCGGTTTTCAGTTTGTTTTGATCCTCTGATGAATTTATTAGTCGATAAACGACAGCGTCATCTCCAAACAACCTAAGACCGTTGCTCAGATTCTCTCCCAAATGGTTTATATAGATAAGAAACAGAAAAGGGCCTATAACACTACCCTGGGAACGCCGGAATTCACTTCTGTTTTCCTCGATGACTTTCCGTCAATTACTATAACCTGTGACCTCTCTGACAGGAAATCAAAAATCCAGCCATATAACTGAGACGATATTCCATAAGCACTCAATTTCACTACAAGCCGCTTGTGTGGTACATTGTCAAAAACCTTCCGGAAATCCAGAAATAAGGAATCGATCTGATTTCCGTTGTCAATAGCACTCAACAGTTCATGCGAGTAAAGAGTTAGTTATGTTTCACAAGAACCATGTTTTCTAAACCCATGTTGACTGTGTGTCTATAGTCAGGTTTCTTCGAGGTAATACATAATGTCCGAACACAATATATGTACCAAAATCCTGCTGTATATCGACGTTAATGACATGAGCCTGTACTTAAGTGGATTACTGCTACTACCTTTCTTGAATGTTGGTGTGACCTGTACTACTTTCCAGTCTTTGGGTACGAGGCTTTCGTCGAGGAAACGGTTGTATATGATTTTTGAGCATGGAGCTAATGCACCAGCGTACTATGAAAGGAACCTAACTGGTATAAAGTCTGGACCAGAAAACTTGATTTTATTAAGTGATTTAAGTTGCTTCACTACTCCGAGGATATATACTTCTACGTGACTCATGTTGGTAGCTGTTCTTGATTAGAATTCTGGAATATTTTCTTCGTCTCCTTTCGTAAAGGCAGTTCGTAAGGCTATGTTTAGTAACTCTGCTTTGGCAGCACTATCTTTGATAGAATCTACACTGCTACCACGCAAAGAAGGCATTGATTCTTTCTTGCCACTAACATACTTCACGTACGACCAGAATCCCTTTGGTTTTTCTGCCGGGTTTAGAGACAAAGTTGCGTTGTGGAAACTGTTATATGCATCTCGCAATGAAGTCCGCGCTAAATTTCGAGCTTTGGTAAAAGATGGCCAATCCTGGGGATTTGCGTCCATTTAAATTTGGCATATTTGTTTAGTTGTTTCTGCAACAGTGTTCTGACCCATTTTGTGTACCAAGGAGCATCAGATCCGTCGTCTTTTTATTTATTTGGTATAAATCTCTCAATTGCTGCCGATACTATTTCTTTGAATCAAGCCACATCTGGACTACACTTAATAATTTGGAAGGAGTGGAGACTGTCTCTCAGGAAGGCGTCAAGTGAATTTTTATCTGCTTTATTGAATAGGTATATTTTTCGCTTATTTTAGGAGGATTTGGGGATTACAATATTCAGTCTCGCTACGATAACCCTGTGTTCACTAATCCCTGTATCCGTTTTGATGCTCGTTATTAACTCAAGATTATTTGTTGCTAAGAGGTCAAGTGTGTTTTCATAACCGTTTACTATTCGCGTGGGCTCATGGACTAACTGCTCGAAATAATTTTCAGAGAATACGTTTAGCACAATTCCGGATGATGTTTTATGCATACCTACGGAATTAAACATGTATTTTCGCCAACACATCGAGGGTAAATTAAATTCACCACCCGCTATAATCGTATGAGTCTGTTACGTTTGAAATCAGACTCAAGTTTTCTTTGAACCTTTCAGCAACTGTATCATCTGAGTAGGAGGTCGGTAAAAGCATCCAGTTATTATTTTATTCCGGTTGCCAACACTGATCTCTACCCACACTAACTCACAGGAAATATCTACTTCAGTTTCGCGACGAGATAAACTACTTCTAATAGAAACTAACACTCAACCTCCAACCGTGTTTAGCCTATCCTTTCGGAACACCGTTTCGTTATTTGCAAAAATTTCGGTTGAGCTTACTCGTATATCCGGCTTTAGCCAGCTTTCATTGCCTTCTATTAGCGCTTGGAGCTCTGGTATTTTCCCAACACAGCTACGACAATTTACAACTGTGATACCGATGGTTCCTGTATCTACGGTCTTCCTGTGTTCGGGCTGGACCCTTTGAGGCTGAAGCCCTTCTTGTGTTTTCCCGAGACCCTCTAACCTAAATACCACCCATTCCACGCCACACAGTCCCTGCCACCCGTGTAGCCGCCTCCTGCAATTCATACTGAAGTGGCTTTCAGAGAGTTCTTCCAATGACATTCAAACAGTTTCTTACCGCATCACTCTCTAACAAAGCATGGGATATCTTTCTGTACGAACTCTGACTTCTTTTATTATGATGATCATTTCTCTCTGTGTAGATGGGCGAAAATAAAATATTTTCACATTTAGAAGTGGAACTTAGTGACAGAAATTCCATGAAAAGATGTCGCCGCAAAGAAAAACGCCTCCGTTTCCTGTAGACGGCCTAATAAGCCTCAACCAAATTCGAAATAAGCAAATATCAGAAGAACAATAACACTGTGCTTGTTATTATATCTTAAAAATACCTTTGTTTCAATGATGGTCGTCCCAATTCGCTTATCATATCCCTGGCACTGTATCCCCCATTTAGCTATACTACAGTACAAGCTTGCATTCCCTGGACTTTTTGCGATGTCCACCGTCAGTCCTGTCTGGTGAGGATCCCATGCAGCACAGCAATATGCTAGCAGAGGACGAACAAGCATTGTGTAGGCAGTCTCTTTAACAGACACGTTGCGTCTGGAAACAAAAATTAATCTTTGGTTTACTTTCCTCACGAAATTTTCTGTGTCTCTGTCCCAACTAAAGTTATTCGTAATTGTAATCCCAAAAATTCCAATCAGCATTTAGATGATTGTGATTTTTCGTGTAAGCTACATGTACCAGATTTCTTTTTTTACTTATGTCGATGACTTCACACTGTGCCTTATTTAGAGACAATTGCAATCATTCGCATCATTTGCACTGAAAAGCCAAAGAAACTGGTACACCTGCCTAGTATCGTGTAGAAACCTTTCGAGCACGCAGAGGTGCCGCAATACGACGTAGCATGGACTCGACTAATGTCTGAAGTAGTGCTGGAGGGAAATGACACCATTAATCGCGCCCGGCTGTCCATAAATACGTAAGAGTACGATGGGGTGGAGATCTCTTCAGAACGACAGGTCGTAAGGCATCCCAGATATGCTCAACAATATTCACGTCTGGTAAGTTTGGTGGCCAGCCGAACTCTGAACAATGTTCCTGTAGCCACTCTGTAGCAATTCTGGACGTCTGGGGTGTCGCATTGTCCTAGTCGAAGTGGCCATGTCCGTCGGAATGCACAATGGACTCGCACCTAGACGGATCAGGGGTCCCATATCATTCCAATTGCATACGCCCCACACAATTACAGAGGCTCCAGCAACTTGAACAGTCCCCTGCTGACATGCAGGATCCATGTATTTATGAGGTTGTCTCCAGACCCGTACACTTCCATCCGCTGGATATAATTTGAAACGAGACTCGTCCGACCAATCAACATGTATCCAGTTATCAACGGTCCAGTGTCGGTGCTGACGGGCCCAGGCGAGGCGTAAAACTTTATGTCAGGCAATCAACCAGGATGCACGAGTAGGCCTTTGGCTCTGAAAGCCCATATCGATGATGTTTCGATCAATGGTTCGCACTTTGACACTTGTTGATGACTCAGCATTGAAGATTGCGGCTATTTGGCCAAAGGGTGCACCTCTGTCACGTTGAGCGATTCTCTTCAGTCGTTGTTGGCGATATTTTTCCGTCCGCATTGATGTCGGAGATTTGATGCTTTACGGATTCTTGATATTCACGGTACACTAATGAAAAGATCGTATGGGAAAATTCCCACTTCATCGCTACCTCGGAGATGCTGTGTTCCATCGCTCGTGCGCCGGCTATAACACCACGTTCAAACTCACTTAAAAAGTGATAAGCTGCCATTGTAGCAGCTGTAACCGATTTAACAACTGCACTGTCTAATAGAGGCGATGCCGACCGCAGCACACTGGACTCGCATTCGGGAGGACGACGGTTCAATCCCGCGTCCGGCCATCCTGATTTAAGTTTTCCGTGATTTCCCTAAATCATTCCAGGCAAATGCCGGGATGGTTCCGTTGAAAGAGCACGGCCGACTTCCTTCCCCGTCCTTCCCTAATCCGATGAGACCGATGACCTCGCTATTTGGTCTCTTCCCCCAAACAATCCAAAATCCGATCGCAGCCCCGTATTCTACCTGTTTCCGTATCTGTGTATTTCAATACGCATGCCTATACCAGCTTCTTTCGCACTTCAGTGTAGATATCGTGTCTAATTCGTTTTTTAATTGGTTTTGGTCTTCTGATGACTTTAATAGCGGGTAAATGGTAGTATCATCTGCAAACAATATAAGGGGGCTGCTCGCATTATCTCCTAAATCGTTTTTGTAGGTTAGGATCAGCAAAGGGTCTGTAACACTTCCGTGGGGAACGCCGAATATCACTTCTGTTTTACTCGATAATGTTTCGTCAATTACTACGTACTGTAACCTTTCTGAGAGGAAATAAAGGATCCAGTAGCACAGCTGAAGAAATAATCAATAGACAAGCTATTTAATTAGAAGTATCCTGTGAGGAACAGTGCCAAAAGAGTTCTGGAAATATATAAATATGGAATCGATATGAGATCGCATGTAGATATCACTCATTACTTCATGCGAATAAAGAGCTAGTTGTGTTTCAGAAGAACAATATTTTCTGAATCCGTGCTGAATGTATGTCAATAGACCGTTACCTCTGAGATAATTCATAATTTTCCAACCCAGCTTGTATTCCACAATCCTACTGTCAATGGACGTTAGTGATACGTGCCTGTAATTCAGCAGATTTATCCTATTTCCTTGCTTGAGTATTGGTGAGGACTTTAAAACTTTCCAATCTTTCGGAACGGATCTTTCGTCGGGCGAGTGGTGATACCTGTATATGTTTGTGAGGTATGAGGCTATTACATTAGCATACTCTGAATTGTTGTGCTCTCTGGACAGGAGAACTTGCCTTTAATAAGTGCTGTAAGCTGCTTCGCTGCACCGACGATATCTACTTCCAAATTAGTGATGTTGGCAGTTTTTCTCATTTCAAATTATGGAGTATTTATTTCGTGCTCTTTGGTGAAGGAATTTCTGAAAACTGAGTTCAATAACTTAGCATCAGTGGCGCTGTCATTGGTAATATTACCATTGATATCGCGCAGTGAAGGCATTGATTTTGTCTTTCCGCTTGTGTCCTTTACATATGATGAGAATCCCTTTGGTTTTTCTGTTAGCTTTAGAGGCAGAGTTTCATTGTGGAAGCTATTAAAAGCACCTCAGTTTGAAGTCCACACATAGTTTCGAGCGTCAGTAAAAATTTCCACTCTTCGAAAATCTGTTTCCTTTTAAATTCGGCATACTTTTTTCGTTGCTTGTGCAACAGTGTTAGAACCTGATTTGTCTATCATGGGGATCAGCACCATATTTTATTAATTTGTTTGGTATAAATCACTCAACTGCCCCAGATTCAATTTTTTTTTATTCAAATCATATCCCATCTACGCTTAAATAGTTTGTCTGGAAGAAGTAGAGGCTGTCTCTTAGGAAGGGGTGAAGCTAATTGCTGTATATGCTTTTTCTTAAACGGATATGTTTTGCGTTTACCTTTGGTGGATTTGGATGTTGCGTTGGTTAGTCTCGCTACAACGATCATGTAACAGTAATCCTTGTATCCGTTGTGATACTCGCTATCAGCTCAGGATTAATTTTTGCTGAGAAGTCAAGTATGTTTTCGCAATCATCTTACGGTTCGAATGGGCTCCTCAACTAACTGCTCAAAGTAATTTTCTGAGAAACATTCAGCACAACTTCTGACCTGCTCCGTGTGTGTTCTTTCGCCAAGAAATCGAGGGTAGATTGAAGTCACCACCAACTATAGTTGTATGAGTGAGATAGTTGTCTGTGATGAGACTCAAGTTATCGTTGAAGTTTCAGTAACTGTATCTTCTGAGTCAGAGTGTTGGTAAAAGGAATCAATTATTAATTTATTCCGGTTGCCAAGTTCAACCTCTGTCAATTGTAACTCACAAGATCTATCTACTTCAACTGCCCTACAAGGTACACTATTTCTAATAGCAACAAAGACGCTGCCAATAACTCGAATATATCCTTTATAAACACTGTTAGATCTATTGTAAAAGTTACGGCTTAACTGACCTCTGCCGTTAACCAGCATTTGGTACCTATAACGGTTTGAGCTTAAGTGTACTCTGTTAGAGCTTGGAGCTCTAGTTCTTTCCCAAAAAAGGTATGACAGTTTACATTTACAATACTGATTGTTGCTATGTCTACGCTCTACCTGCGTTCGTCCTGAACTCTTCGAAACTGCAGCGCTTTCTGCCCTTTCCGGAGACCTTCCAAGCTAAAAATCCGCCCAGTCAATTCCACACGCCCTCCCATTACCCGTGTAGCCGCCTCCGGCATGTTGAGACCAGCTGACGTCTTAAGCAGAACCTGGAGCACCAGCACCATATAACCCCAGTCGAGAAACCTGGAATCTACGAGGCCCTAGAACTGTCGCAGCATCTGATTCAGACTTTCCACTCGGTTCTGTATTAATGGTCCGCAGTCGGTCCTGTCGACGATGCTTCAGGTGATGAGCCCTGCGTTCATCTCTCAAGAAAGACTGACAGTCCTTACCACTTCAGACAGCCGTCCAAAACCTGAGAGAATCTCTTCAGATTCAAAGCGATAGACATCATACTGACATGAGCCATCACCTGCAGTTGGCCACATCTGGAAGCACTCATTGCACATTGAGAATGACTCCTCCCGGTATGCACACAGAGTGCCGACTGGATTTCTACCCCTCCTCGGTAGCCATATCTGTAAGGGGGCTCATAACGCATCAGACACTGGAGCTCACAGCTACCCGCAAACCCTTCCTCTATGAATGCACATATCTTGCGTGTAGAGAGGCTTCATCTGCTTCAGCGTCTCTGTCAGCCATAGCAAGCACCCGAAACTTGTTCATCTGATGAAGTGGGAAGGCACTTCGATTGGTCCTTTCCATAGTTTTCCGCAACCTGACACTTCTTGGAACAATCTCCTACTTGACCATACGTGAGGGGTCATCATCAATGCCGGGGGCGATAGTGGCTGACTGACCGGGGATACGAGAGACGTGCTGGACATATCATGCATCCCCACATCGAGCCAACCAGAGCGATGGCCATTGGCAACAGCCTCTAGCTGCATGACCGAAGGTGGCATCAACTGGAACTGTGAGCGAAGGGTCACCAACTCAACCCGCATCTGAGCACAGCAATCACAGTCCCTATCCAGCCTAACGTCGGAGGAACTATAAAATAAGCTGTGATTAAAACGCGGAAGTCGCAAACGGGACTGTGTGCTGTGAACGCTGCTGCCTGGATGGGAGCTGGTGATCAACTGTTCCTAATTAAAAGAGAAACAAAAGCCTATGTCAAGGAGCAGACCAGCTGGAGGACTTTAACATCCCTCCCAACGACATGTAGCCTTTTCTTAGCCTTTGGATACTCCTGGAGACTGTTGATGTGATCTCTGATTTTCATTAACTCCTTACAAACAAACACAGTAGTAGTAAAAAAACTGGTATGTTTTTAGTTCCCAAAGCTGATTATAACTATCTTTAATAAAACAAATGCCTTCGCTGTTCTGTAAATCCATGGTCAGAATAGCTCGAAGTAGACAGACCATTCTCTCGAGTGACTTCAAACTCATTATATCTGTCACGTTAAACACTGCCTTAAATGCGGCATGGTATTATTTGATGATGGTGGACTGCCTTGTCGCGGTGGTAACATCAGTCCCCGCCAGATCACCGAAGTTAAACACTGTTGGGCTGAGCTAGCACTTGACTGTGTGACCGGCCGGTCTTCCGAGCGCTGTTGGCAAGCAGGAGGCACTCAGTCCTCGTAAGGCAAACTGAGGAACGGTTTCATAAACTGACATACAGCCGGGAGAGCGGTGTGGTGCTGATCTCATGCCCCTCCACATCTGCATCCAGTGACGCTTGTGGGCTGAGGATTACAATGCGGTCGGTCGGTACCGTTGGGCCTTCATGGCCTGCTCGGACGGACTTCCTTTAGTATTATTTGATGAGCCACCTTTTTCTGTGCTGGCGTTTAGGTCATATTTTACACAGACTGGTCAAACCAAGACCATTGCAAAACTTCCGCATCGTGTAGTCGCTGCACAGGAAGCGAAATTGACACGTGTTTGGATCCTGTTAGATCTGGACTGGCACTGTGTACACAAACAACAAACTAATTTTATCCTTATAGTATAGATACTCTCTTCATACCATTCCCGCGTACCTTGTAACCTTACGATACTAACCACAGGTTTTAATAAACTTTAGTACCCACCAGGGATTACGCCTAGTTGCTGGAAGACAAAGGCATTTTTTTTAAATAAATAAACCCATAATGATAGTCATTTAATCTGGTTCACAGTTTAAATCAGTTAGATTTAAATCTTACTTTATATTTCAATATCTCGGTGACATTAAGAGTTTGGACGTTTCTATGACCACCATCACTCATTTACTCATTAAACACCCGGAATATATCTTCCTTATAATATCAGTTTACAAAGTATTTGCGAAAGAAAAGGCCACAGATCAGACGTTTATGTGAGCTGTAAGGTGTGTTAATGATATCATATAGGCATAAGAGTTCACCTGCGTTCTGCCCAGTGCCGTTGTGACTTCTCACACGATGAGAATGTCAACCAAACCCCTCTAACCCCTTATTTAGACCTCTTATTTAGACGTGTCTGCGATGGCGGTCAGAGCCGTGACAGCCCGGGTTGATATCACGCGGTTTTTTTTTGGGTGGTATATAAGCATTTCAGATGCACCACCACTAAAAATCGAAACGACAAAACCTCAGGTGGTCGCATAAAGGGATCAGTGAAACCACCCCTTCCCTTGTGGGGTTGATTGCCCCACGTTTCGCGGTCGAAAACGACGGTTGGCTGCATGGTGGGCCACACGAAGAAGTTCTTCACTGCCTCTGACACTGCTAACATCCTAGGACGTTTCAACCCTTCTGTAAGGACGTTGTGGGGCTGCATCCCCGTTGCACGAGATGGAACCCCTTTGAGTGCAGCACGACCGCAATTTCTGCTCTCGTGTACATGTTGGAGCCACTAGGGACAGTTCAAAACGTCCCCTTAGGAAAATTTGTGAATGGATTGCTGATAAACCTCTTACATTATTTGATTTCCCAACAGCTGAGCAGAACTGAACGTACTCAGACATTTCGCTCTTTACCTATTCTGATCAACACTAAACTGACACTCAATATTTTTAGCGCAACTCAATCTGACTTTCAATAATCAATACAAAAGAATCGCCCTGACTAACATTAACCTATACCTTTCACAAATCACTTACCTCACAAAAATCTTCGTTACTCGAACTACTGCAATACAGCGAGCGCCACTACTGCCAGCTAAATAAAAGATTCAAACTGCTGAAGGCACTAACTACTGATAGGTATAGTTAGCAAATGAAAGATTTTGATAGAGAACAAGCAATGTATTCGCCTTAGAAGCGTTCATGAAATCCAGTCTTACAAATTTACTGTCTCTGTCCAGAGCATCCGCTGTCAAAATTCCGCCATCTCTCTCCCCACATCCACCACTGCTGGCGGCTCAGCTCCAACTGCGCAACGCTACGCGCTGTTAACAGCCAACTGCCCAACACTACAATAGCGAATCTTCAAACAATGCCAACCAGCCACAGACTTCACACAGCACAGCCAGTGATTTTCATACAGAGCGCTAGGTGGCGTTACCAATATAAAAACCTAAACAGCCTACTTACATAGCCCCCATGCTCCCCACAAAAATTTTTCAAATTATTTTGGGCAGTGGACAACACATATTTGAAAAAAAAAATCCATAATTACAATAACAAAGATATCAAATGCACACACTTATTGATACACTGTTAGTCAAAAGTAAAAATTGTTCTCATAAAGACAGCCCTGATCGTTTATCACAATAGTAATTACAGTTTCTTTTTCACAAAGTCTCGTTAGTAAAAGAAAATGCACATGGAAGTAGTGGATATCCATGCAGTCTTGAAGAAGTAGTGTTGTCCTTCCAACAGAAAGACAGTGCTGACTCTTAACATGCAGACAGGTAATGGGCCACAATAGAGCAAACCCACCACAGAGTCAGTCGAAGTTTTGAAGAATATTGGTAAGTAGGTCATCACAGAGCAGACCCACTGTAGTCCTGGTAGAGATTATGGTACTGGTGGGCCACCAGAGGTGCAGACCCATTGCAGTCCCTGTAGAAATAATGGTATTGGTGACCCATCAAAGATGCAGACCCACTGTAGTCCCTGTAAAGACGGCCAGCAGCCGTCTGTTGCGACTGTGCAGGTGCACAATCACCATCGAAGAGTCTTGCCGACAATATAGCAAGTCCATAAACCACCACTTGTGCACTCACAAAGTTTCTGAAAGTGTCTTTAGAACCAGCAATACTGTTAACCAGTCCCTTGCTGCATTAATAACACACATGCAAACACTAACAGTCCCAACTTCTCACATATTGTGCATATACTATGACCAACAGAAACATGTGCAGTGAAATGAATGCTTACAAGTTTCTTAATTTGATGAACTGGTGTCAATTACAATTTTATAACATGAGAATATAATTACAAAGGTACAGAAAACATCATTAAAACATAATAATACAGATAACATTTTTAGTAATACAGGCTTTACAAAAGAATAGAAATAGACATATGCATCAGTGTTACAGGAATTATGACATAAGTAAATATATAAAATAGTGAGAATAGTTTACAAAAAAATTATTTCACACATGAGCATTAAAACAGAATAGAATAAATAATGTCTAAACATCTTTACAAAGAATATAACATATTATTAGAAAAATTCGACAGATAACTTGTATCAGCTAAACACATAATGACAGGAAGAACACAAATACACAAGGGTACACAAACACCTAGCAGAATAACACAAAAGGAAAGGACAGGGTTTGTTTTATTGCAGTATTTTGCAAACAAAACTTTCTTTACTTCTTCGAGGTCTCTCTTCATTTATCATTATTCCCAGTAAGTCCTATCTATACCTGTTGTCCCTAAACCCTACTGTTTTGTTCATATCCTCCTTCTAAATAAATTTTTCTCATTCTACAATACTCATTTTTGTCCAAATATTTTTCATATAGCTTCTCAATGCATTCTTTCCCTGTTCTTCATAGTTAGTTTCTTATATAGTCTACCCCCTCTTAAGTTAACTTAAATCTACTCAGCTCAGATATATAAATTAAGGGACGAAGCAATGCAGCAGCACAAAACAATTAACACAAACAGCAATGACAAAAAAATGCAAATTGGCAAAGCAAGCAGCAGTATATCTAAATTAGCAAAGCAAATGCAATGTTACAACTAATATAAGGCAATGTGCAGCAAACAAGATAAATTAATCAATAGTAAAACTGGCTTAACACAAGGTAAAATTCAGTAGGACAGTGCCTGACAAACAGCTGCAGCAAATGCAGTAACTTATACCTAAACATGACAAAGCTCAAGCAGAAAAAATATTACAGTAAAGTTAGGAAATGTTTAATACCTATGTCACATCTTAACACTAGAGTGATGCATCACCTTGACTTACTCTACGAAACAAGTTACCCAGTCATTGACAAAAATTATGTATGCAATTCCTGTGAAGGAAAATGTGTTTTTGTGCTCCCTCGTTTTTTTTGGAACTAGATCACAAAGTTATTATTTACTGGATCTTTAAGCATAAAATATCTATATTGGTACTTCTATTAAATTTTATTTTAACCAGTGCTGCAGTGCAGCTAGAAACTAGATATTAAACAAAATGAGCAATCTCTCAGCTAGAAAGACAATAGATGTAAAATGTTTCTCATCATTTCATTAGGCATTTTAGTAAATATCATAAATTAAGAGCTCCACAGCGTAATCATACGTTTTCAAGTTCAAGCGTGTCGTATTTGCGATGCTTTCTACAAAGAAATGTCATTAGCAAGGATAATGGCCTCTTTTCTTCCCACCTAATGGCTTTGGCTCCTGGCAGCTGGCAGCTGGGTTCCCACAACGCATTACGCCAAGGTCACTTAGCATTCTTACCGAAATATTTACGACAGCAGTTTGCACTACAGTGACAGTCTCACATAAAAAAATGTCACAGGTCGGGAAATTGTGATACAAATGTGTAGAAACAAAATCCTACAAATATAACCGTGTCCAAAAAATTTTCGTTGGCATTGTGATACATTCATGCATTTACATGCATTTCATAACTCTTAATGTATGATTCTTGGTTTCCAACATCCTTTTTCACAAATCAGAGTCCCTAACCACTACTCATTATTCCTTACTTTTTTACACATATACATATTCGTCGACACTTATTCAATATCTCATCATAATAAATATGTAGCATAATCAAATTCCTCATATACCATCAGCTTATTGATCATAAACATACCTCAACAGCATAATACACGTCGTCATTGTAATAATAACGTCATAACACCTCAGTCAAATCTCAAAATCGTCATACTTCCTCCAATACTTTCAAAAACCTAAAGAAAATTGTCTGCTCATTTTAATAGTGTCATCTATCTCAAACGTACATTAAAAATCATGATTCCACCCCAAATACATCATTCAAAGCTCTCATAGTATCACAATGGTTCCGAAAAATATATGAACATTTCACAAAGTACAGACAAAATACAATTTCATAAGTGTTAAGTTATCCAACTGTGTAATTACGTTAACATCTGTCACTGATGTAGTAAAAAAAAATTGTTTCTCTGTTAAATAATCAGATAGCTGTGTAATTCTGTGTTAGAGAAATATGGTACCGATGCGTAAAGTTGTATAGGCAAATACCATATTAGCTAGAGCTCCTTGTGCTTGCCAAACACATGGTACACAAAGTAAACGTGTACCCCCCTGAGGATTAATGTAATTATACCCTCAGGTGTTACACATTACAGCAATGGAATGAAATGTATCACAGAAAACCTTTGTATCATTGTAATTCAAATATCTTTAAATATAAACGTTTTAAGTACAAAATTAATCACTCAAAAACGTGTCCCTTACTGCTAAATGTGCGTCTTGCTGTAAGATAATGCTGTGGAAGTGTCGTAGTTATGTCCTCCGAAAGCTAAGTTCTGCAGAAGTCAATGTACTTACCTCATCATGAACAAAAGTGAGATGCTATGCGTATAGATATCATAGTTATTACGCACATTACTGTTATCAAAAAGTACTTCAAATGAAGAATGTCTTTTCAAGTAAACCAAAATGTTGCATTAAAATCTCATTAACAGTATATGTTGTAAGTATAGCCTTAGCCTTATAGTCGTTACGTAATCGTGCAACTAACAAGCGAGAATGTACGCACACAATAACACTGTGTCCTCTGTTCACTATGACAATGCATTTGTAATTACTTGTCTAAATAAGTTCCCTAGGTTCTTGACTGGATAGTTAACTTTAAAACATAGTTGCATGTTAACAGTTTCTACTAGTAACATGAAGTGAAAAATTTTATAGTAAAAACTAAGTTAAAAAACAGATTATCTCTCATTAAATGGTTTTACATGTGAAATATGGTGCAGTCCTTTTACCCTTTATAGTGTGCAGACATTCTACTTCGAAGCAATTATCATCTTGTATACGTCGGTAAGGAATGCTAAAATTTTTCTCAAGGTTAGCGTGTATGTTATTTTTCCCTGAGCCAGCCGGCGCACGTGGCTGCCTGCGGTGCGAGTCATTGTCTGTTTCTTTGTTGGCGCGCGTCGTTATTGGGATTTGGAGATCTAACTTCTACAAATTCACCTTGTCGAGAAAGCCTTGCCCTGTTTGAATCCCAACAATTCTGATGAAATTCAGGACTGTCGTTTTGTCGGTAGTTTATATAGTTTCTTTTTTGTCAGTCATGTGGTGGAGAATTTCTCCCGGAATCGTAACTGCATGGCGGACCGTTGCATCTCCCATGATAATAATTGTTTTGGTTCCCATATTGTCTGTTTCTCTGATTGTCTCTGTGATAGTCATTACCATGGAGAGGTGATCTTTCCCTGTAATTATTACTACTCTGCCAATGGTTGTCTTCCGTTCGTTTCTGTTTTGGTCACGATTTACATTGTAAGGATAGCCTTGTCGTGTCCAGTTATTCTTTCTGTCATCGGAGAATTGTGACGGATGTGACCTGTAATTGTTGTGCTCTTGTTTTCGCATTCCGCGATTGTCAGCGTCAATTTCCAATTCTTGTAACAGTCCCTGAAAAGCTTCAATGTCGTCATTGCAACGTCCTGCCAAAATAATATGTCGTAAATGTTTAGGCAATTTGATTAAGCAAATGCAGACGAGTTCTGAGGGGCTGTGTGGGTTTGAAAGATACTGATTCTTATGTAACATGTCTTCGAAATATTTGACAAGACTGGAAAATACAGATTGTTCGAAATATTTCATCATTATGATGCTATGTTTTACTCGGTCTTGTGTAGCTGCAGACCAATATGCTGAGAGGAAGGCATGATAAAATTATCCTTCACTGTGACAACCGTGAATGACCGATCGCATTCTTACAGCTTGTTCATTCTCTAAATAGCCACACATAAATTCTAATCTGTGCTCTAATGACCAGTTGGGAGGAAAACAATGAGAGAATTGATGAAGCCATGCTTGTGGATGAATGTCGTTGCCAGAATTCTTAAATGTTTTGAATTTACGTGTAGTAATGAACAGTTTATAGTCAAAATCATCATGTCGGCGAGTCGCATATCGGTCATTGTTACTTCGTTTCGGCGGTTCCATCTCAAAATTCGGTGTAACTTGCCAATTTCTTTCATAATTTCCGAAGTGCCTTGTGTTATTATTTTGTGGCTGTTCTGTATTTCTATGTCCCTCTTCCCATATTGGAGGGCGAATGTCCTCTGAAATATGTAGTTCTTGTATTACGTGTGTCAACTGATCTTGTACTTCCCGGATTTCTCTTTTGTACTGTGTATTGATTTGATTTTGATTTTGTTTGAATTTTCTAATTTGTTCGTACTCTTCTGTGTCAGTGAGGGCTACGGGTCTTGTGTCATTCGGATCATCATCTACCTTTGTAGGTAAGTTATTGAACTGTTTCGAAAGTTCGGCTTTTTTATCCGATAGTGAACTTATTTCCTCAGTGTGTTTTTCTGAACCAAGTTTCAGAGTGTCCATTTGTGTTGAAATCATATCTACTGTGTCCTTTAAGTTTTCCTGAGTTTTTGCAAGTTGTGTAATCGAATCGGTAGATGCAACTGAGTCAGTTTTAGCTTGCAAGGTGTGATTTTCATGAACAATAGTTCGCAGTTCCTTTATGGCTGCTTATTGATTCTGTAATGGATTTTCACGACGCGAAAAAATAGGTTGAAAATGCTCACAAATTTGTGTTTTTACGTCATTACAGACTTTTTGAAATTTCGATTCGATTTTATGTAACTCAGCAGTTAAGCCTTCACGTGTTTGTTCAAGCGTGGTGTCTAACTTTTGAAACTATTGCTGTGACTGTTTTTGACTTTGTTCCATTGCGTCTAACTGTTGCTGTGTTTGTCTCTGGTGTTGTTCCATTGTGTCTAACTTTTACTGTGTTTGTCTCTGACTTTGTTCCATTGTGTCTAGCTTTTGAAGATTTTGTTCCTTTGTGTCTAACTTTTGAAGCTTTTGTCCCACTTTTTTCATTAATTGTAATTACAATGCACTGGTGTCTGAAACATGTTCCTCAGTGCTATTCGGCAGTGCATTTGAACCGACAATATTCGCGTTTTCAAAAGCAGAAAATATGTCTTGAGATATTTGAGAACGCAAAACCTGAAAGTAGAGTACTTGCGACATTTTGTCCTGTCATTTCGGATTCCTGAGGCGAGCTGTTGCCGACCGATCTATCGGTAATGCTTCCCTGTTCACTAATTGTTTCACTGTCTACACCATTATCTGCCGCCCGCTCGATTTCCCTATGCACAATTACCAAGTTACTACTTTGAACATTAGTGTATTCACTACACGATGGTGCTGATAAGCTACACTCGTCGTCACTATCATTTCTCAATTTACTTTCTAGCCTAGTGTTACGGTTTCACACGCCATAATTATCACGTTTTTCACACGATAACAAGAAAAGCACAATTTGAAGAGCAAAACTAAGAAAACATATTAGCATAGCACTGAAAATATCATCTCGTTAATTGGAACCGCAGCTGCGAAATACTTGGTACAAATCTACATGCAAGCCACAACTGTTTTACTGTCCAACAATAAAATACTACAACTACACAGGGAATTCTCTCTATAATTACGTGCGCTACACTAATTACACAAGCTACAAGAAAAAATCAGAAGATTCCAATGAGGTATCCTCGGCTATGGGTCGATATATGAAGCGTCCCCGTAGAAAAATTTATGAGTGACTGTGCTGATAAACCTCTTACATTATGTGATTTTCAAACAGCTGAACAGAACTAAATGTACTCAGACATTTCGCTCTTTACCGATTCTGATCAACACTAAACTAACACACAATATTTTTAGCGCAACGCAATCTGACTTTCAAAAATTCCCACAAAAGAATGGCCCTGACTAACAATAACCTATACCTTTCACGAATCACTTACCTCACAAAACTTCTTTACTCAAACTACTGTAATACAGCGTGCGCCAATACTGCCAGCTGAATAAAAGATTCTAACTACTGAAAGCACTAGCTACTGATAGGCATAGTTAGCAAATGAAAGATATTGATAGAGAACAAACAATGTATTTACCTTAATAGTGTTCAAAAGTCATAATATATAATCAGTTCATGACATCCAGTCTTACAAATTTACTGTCTCTGATGGACACACGTTCAGATCATCCGCTCTCAAAACTCCGCCATCTCTCTCCCCACATCCACCACTGCTGGCGGCTCACCTTCAACTGCCCAACACTACAATAGCGAATCTTCCAAGAATGCCAACCAGCCACAGACTTCACACAGCACAGCCAGTGATTTTCATACAGAGCGCTACGTGGCGTTATCATTATAAAAACCTAAACAGCCTACTCACAAGTTCTAAACCATTCGACGAGATCGGAACGTGTTCCGAGGCAGCAAAGAAAACTGATGCTTTTTCAGCTCTCCTGTTTCCTACACTCATGCGACGTGATTGCGCGGGAGTGAAACATTCACGTATGCTTGAATAAAACGCCAAAGGATGCTACTAAGATCCACCCGCCCCAGCTCGGGAGCATCCTTGATGTCCTCCACGCAACTTTATTGACCACGTTACAAGTACAGTGGCAGAAAAAATTGCAACCCCCAAAAATAATATAGGCAGAGTAATGAAATTTCAGGACTGCATATGTACAGATAACGCATTTAAGTGATTAATACTGCAAGATCAAAGGTTAATGCAAGCGCGAGGTAAGCCATTGCAAAGGTTGGCTTAGGGTTTCTGCTTTGGAGTAAAAGACAATTTAGGCGGGCTACAGCAGCCTCTTGGGTGAGTTGGTATAGAAGCTTCTGACAGGTACATTTTTGACTTGTTTAACAAAAGTTGGTGTTGGCACTGAGGGTGTTGCGTAACTGGGGTCAGTTTCGATTTCGAAAAAGTGATAACTGCTTAGCCATGTAGACAAATACAGAACAGCATCTGCTTTCGTTATAAATCCGATGAAGAATAATATTTTTCGATTTAATACTGCTTAAGCAATTCTAAAACCGTTGTTGAACAAAGAAATACAAAATTTTACGCAAATTTGTTGTGAGGTATACAAACAACTTATTTGTTTTGTATAGAATTTAATTTTACAGCATGTATTAGAACCTAGTTAAGAGGCTGAAAGAAAGCGTCAAATACATAACTAATTTTAAGAACACTTTGGGATCTAAGTGTTAGTACATAGATAGGATAAATTGATATAAACAGTTTGGAACTTGGAAATAAGGTGTTTACGACTGTCGATAATCTTCACAATTTTACGCAAATCGGTTGGACTAGAAGAGAATGCTGTAGATTTTACTTGACGTCACCGCAAAAACGGGTCTGAAGGTCTCATATGAAAAGAGGGAAAATGTGAATACAAAGAGCAAGGGGAGAAATACTTTGAGCTAAAATATGCGAAGAATAAAAGGATCGACAGATTCAAGTACTGAGGATAATAGATCTAACGAAATTGTTTGGAAAAAGAGGCAGTCAAAAGGAGAGGCAGAAAATAACGCTCTGCTTACAAACTAACATAGAATTGGTACAACAAATGGGTCATATACTACAAGACCAAAATCAGGAACTATAATTCAGTTATCAAACCAGAAGGACTCTACGCTTCAGAGTGTCATATTTTAAATAAAAAGTAACTTTTGAAAGAGCTTTATTAGAAGGAAAGGAAGAACTCAAGGGAAATTCTGGGACCCCAGCAAACTGCTGATGGAAAAATAAGGAAAACAAGTTGCTCTACAAGTACACTGGAGAGATCTGGGACACAGTGTTGAAAATTTGGTTTACATTTTCTGGGCAACAATAAGAATCGACGAAAAACGACTGAGCAAAAAGGACTTTAGTTAGCTAATTGAAGTACTCGCACACCTCTAAGTAGGTAGAAGAGGTCAAAGAAGATCCACAACAAACTGATGTTAAACTACAGGTAGCCCAAATCAGAGAAGAATTCACATGCAAAGTCAACAGTATAAAATCATCTAACGTGAGACAACTATAAACGAGGTACATACATTACATATCCCAGGAGGAGAAAAGGAATAGAAGTGAAAGAATAATGAGGCTCTGGGAAGAGAGCAAGAAAATGTCCTAGAAGCCTTACGTTCTACGTGGATCATTGTTGGCCAAATTCGGAAGAAAAATAAATTCTTGTCTCCCAGTTGCCAGGTACAAATCTGTCAATTGAGTCCCTTTAAATTATCCCCTTAATTCTGCTGTGGAAAGGTGACCTGGAATTTAAGATGGATCCGAATCGAGTGAAGATCCTGAAAAGTTTTCGCATCACTAACATGTAAACACTAGGTTAAAGATTGTTTGTTGTTGTTTTTGTTGTGGTCTTCAATCCTGAAACTGGTTTGATGCAGCTTTCCATGCTACTCTATCCTGTGCAAGTTCCTTCATCTCCTAGTACCTACTGCATCATACATCCTTCTGTATCTCATTAGTGTATTCATCTCGTGGTCTCCCTCTATGGTTTTACCCTCCACACTGCCCTCCAATGCTAAATTTGTGATCCCTTGATGTCTCAGAACATGTCCTACCAACCGATCCCTTCTTCTAGTCAAGTTGTGCCACAAACTTCTCTTCTCCCCAATCCTATTCAATACCTCCTCATTAGTTATGTGATCTACCCACCTAATCTTCAACATTCTTCTGTAGCACCACATTTCGAAAGCTTCTACTCTCTTCTTGTCCAAACTATTTATCGTCCATGTTTCACTTCCATACATGGCTACACTCCATACAAATACTTTGAGAAACGACTTCCTGACACTTAAATCTATACTCAATGTTAAAAAATTTCTCTTCTTCAGAAACGCTTTCCTTGCCATTGCAAGTCTACATTTTATATCCTCTCTACTTCGACCATCATCGGTTATTTTGCTCCCCAAATAGCAAAACTCATTTACTACTTTAAGTGTCTCATTTCCTAATCTAATTCCCTCAGCATCACCCGACTTAATTCGACTACTTTCCATTATCCTCGTTTTGCTTTTGTTGATGTTCATCTTATGTCTTCCTTTCAAGATACTGTCCATTCTGTTCAACTGCTCTTCCAAGTCCTTTGCTGTCTCTGACAGAATTACAATGTCATCGGTGAACCTCAAAGTTTTTATTTCTTCTCCATGGATTTTAATACCTACTCAAAATTTTTCTTTTGTTTCCTTTACTGCTTGCTCATTATACAAATTGAATAACATCGGGGAGAGGCTACAACCCTGTCTCACTCCCTTTCCAACCACTGCTTCCCTTTCAAGCCCCTCGACTCTTACAACTGCCATCTTAAATCTATACTCGATGTTAAAAAATTTCTCTTCTTCAGAAACGCTTTCCTTGCCATTGCCAGTCTACATTTTATATCCTCTCTACTTCGACCATTATCAGTTATTTTGCTCCCCAAATAGCAAAACTTAGGAGACTGAAATAATCCGTGGTCAGGGCGAGTTCGATCCAGCGACCATTCGGTTGCAGGCACGTGGTATACCACTTAATCACCAGGCTCAACAGAGCAAGTAATTCATTGGCAAAAAAATTATTTTTTTATCGTTTGAAGAATAACACACTCCGTTTCTGGGAGTTAATTCACCAATGAATCCAGATCAAGTTTCAGAGAGTCTGTATCGGTCTCAGTTTTCACGTAATATTATTGTTATTATGTTCTTCAGTCCGAAGACTAGTTTCATGCAACTCTGCATGATACTCTGTCCCATGCAAGCCTCATCATCTCTTAATAACCGCCGTAACCTACAGCCTTCTGAATCTGCTTACTGTATTCATCTCTCCATCTCCCTCTACGATATTTACCCCTCGCACTCCCGTAGAATACCAAATGGGTGATCCCATGATTTCTTAGAATGTGCCCTGCACCCTTCAACTACTTCAAGTGTCTCGTCTCATAATATAAATCCCTTAGCATCGTCTAATTTAATTAGATTGCATTCCGTTATCCTTGGCTTCCTGTTGTTTATTTTCCTTTTACATCCTACTTTTGAGACATTGTCCATTCCGTTCAACTGCTCTTCCAATTCCAAATTCCTACTTCAAAATTTTCTTTGGTTTCCTTTACTGTCTGCTCACTGTACAGATTGAACAACATCGGCGATAGGCTACAAACTTGTCTACTTCGTTTGCAACAACCGCTCCCTTTCATGACCCTCGACTTATAAATACCAATGGAAATGGCTGTCTCTATACCTTTAGATGAGCCCTAATTTCTCTTACCTTATCTTCGCGGTTCTCGAAACGCGGAATTAACGTTGAGGACAGTAGAGTCGTTCTGTGGTCAGTTGTAATTGCCAGTTCTCTAAATTTTCTCACTAGTGTTTCGTGACAGGAATGTCATCTTCCCTCTACGGATTCCCACATGAGTTCACGAAGCATATCTGTAGTATCCCCCGCCGGCCGGGGTGGCCGAGCGGTTCTAGGCGCTACAGTTTGGAGCCGCGCGACTGCTACTGTCGCAGGTTCGAATCCCGCTTCGGAAATGGATGTGTGCGACGTCCTTAGGTTAGTTAGGTTTAAGTAGTTTTAAGTTCTAGGGGACTGATGACCTTAGAAGTTAAGTCCCATAGTGCTCAGAACCATTTTTTTTTTTTTTTTTTTTTTTTTGTAATACCCCCTTGTTGACCGAACCCACCGCTAATAAATCTGGCCAGCCAGCCAATGAATTACTTCGATGTCTTTCTCTATCCGACCTGATTATAACTTGGTTGCATATTAAAAGTATAAGACGTTTGCTCGCGGCTAGATGATATACACTGTAAAACATCAAATCTCCGTCATCGCTGCGACCGGAAAAAGTTCCTGCAAGAACGGGACCAACGATGACTGAAGAGAATCGTTCAACGTGACAGAACTGCTACCCTTCCGCAAATTGCTGCAGTTTTCAGTGCTGGGCCATCAACAACTGTGGGCGTGCGAACCATTCAACGAAGCATAATCGATATGGGCTTTCGGAACCGAAGGGCCGAGCGAGTGGGTGTGTACATGTATGGAGACAACCTCATGAATCCATGGACCCTGCATATCAGCAGAGGACTGTTCAAGCTGGTGGAGGCTCTGTAATGGTGTGGGGCGTGTGCAGCTGGAATGATATGGGGCCGCTAATACGTCTAGATACGACTCTGACAGGTGACACGTACGTAAGCATCCCGTCTGATCACCTGCATCCATTCGTGTCCATTGTGTATTCCGACGGACTTGGGCAATTCTAGCAGCAATATTCGACACCCTACACGTCCAGAATTGCTATAGAGTAGCTCCAGGAACATTCTTCTGAGTTTAAACACTTCCGATGGGAGCCAGACTCCCCAGACACGAACATTTTTGTTCATATCTGGGATGCCTTCAACGTGCTGTTCAGAAGAGACCTCCACCCCCTCGTACTATTACGGATTTATGGACAGCCCTTAAGGATTCGTGGTGACAATTCCCTCCAGCACTATTTCCGACATTAGTCGAGTACACGTTACGTCGTGTTGCGACACTTCTGCGTTGTGGTGGGGCTCCTACACGATATTAGGCAGATATACCAGTACCAGTTTCTTTGGCTCTTCAGTGTATAAGTACAATATCCCAATTAAGAAACATAATCCCGGACGGTTTCTGCGCACTGCTAGCAGCTGCTTCCGGTGTCTACTGAAAGATTATGTAAACGTCTCTATGATAACGCCATTCCATACCTTTACAGGATATTGTTTTCGCCTAAAATCGTTTGGGCTTCACGGTTGAATGTTATCAAAAGTGGTGCCAGGTGTCCGGGATCTCCTGACTCAACTGTAGTAGTGTCTTAGTAGTAAAGAATAAATGTATTAAAACTTCATGCATGATGCGCAGTTTTTTAACGTATCTTAGCGTCGGTGACGTCTACCTCTTGAACTATGCGTCATAAAATGATACATTTGTGAAGATACATCCAACGGCATGTGTGGATACTGTCAGCAAAATCTGTTGCGAATATAGTTAGTAGCAAAGAATTAATAAATTTATACACCATGCATGTTTGGCAATTTTTCACACATCTCATTGTTTGCGACGTCCCATCTTCTAAACTGTGATAGACAGATGGTCCATACTCCCCAGAGATATGGGTACCAAATTTGGTTGAAATCGGTCCATTGGTTTAGGAGGGGGCGTGGAGCATACACACATACACAAACACATATGTATGTACATCCATTTTTATAATGTGTACGGATATAGATGCAAGAGTGAGACCCATGCAGAATGGAAATACGTACAAATTCGTTTCAAGAACCAACGTCACAATATAGTTCAGCTGAAATCAAACCAGGACCATTATGGCCTAAATATGTTACACACTGGTGTAGATTAGTAACAATCAATGAGTGGCCTCTTGCTACTAAGCAGCGATTGGATGAGTTAAGTGAAGCATTGTACTTTTTCACCACCAACCATGATCAAAAAGTATGATTTAATTGTGGCGGTGGTTTGAAGTATTGGTTCGAAAATGATGAACGATGGATATAATAGGCTCTGTGGTTCTCCAAGTGTATGTTTGAGATTCGCATAAGGGGTACTGACTTTGTGGATACTATCTGCCGAACGAAAAATGTGATAATTACAGGAAACGATGTTCATATATTAAAACTATCCGAAATATTCCGAACAAAGAAGAGTCTCGTGAACAGCATGTATCTGAGACGGCTTGTCTGTGTAAAATTTGTTTCCAGAAAAAGATAAGTGCAAAGTTCAATCCATGTGGACACAATACTACTTGTCTTAAATGTACACTCATATCTGCATTAAAGCACAATGAATATCATCTCTCGCCCTCTCTTTTTTAAGGAAGTTCATGTGTGTATCCACACGCAATTCACCGACGAACTCCATGACGCTAATATATTTACAGAGGGGTCCAAAAAATGTATCCACTGTTCAAAAGTCCATAACTTGCAAACTAATTGACGGAGTTGTCTCATTTTTGGTGCAAGTGTTGCTTAAAGTCCAACTTAAAGATTTCACTGTAGGTGTTCGAAATGGTCACCATTAGCATCCACACACAAACGATGCCGCCGAACTCCAGCACGAATTACTGACTGCAACGTGTTCAGCTGAAAATTTGCACATGAATGTACGATGGATTCTCGAAGTTCATCCAATATGCGTGGCTTCTGTCGATAAACGACGTCCTTTAGTGTTCCCCACAGGTAAAAGTCCGGAGGAGTTAGGTCTGGGGAACGTGGTGGATACTCCACAGGACCTCTACTGCCTATCCATCTTCCTGGTAGATTTTCGTCGAGATATGCCCTAACACGATTTTGGTAGTGGGCTGGGGCACCATCTTGTTGAAAGTAAATTCCATAAGAGTCTCGGATGGCAGGTAGAATGGATGTCTTAAGCTTCTGAAGGTACACCTCACCGTTAACTGTGCCGTCAAAGAAGAATGGCCCAATCAAGCCCGGTAAGACAACCCACACCACCCATTTACTCCTGGCAAATTCACGGCTTTGTCTACATGGACGTTCGGATTTTTGGCGGCCCAGTAGATGCAATCGTGGTGATTTACTGTACCATTGAGTTTGAACTGTGCGTCATCAGACCACACAATAATCTCTGCAAACTCTTCATCGTTGCACACCATGTTAGTAAACCACTCGCAGTCATCCATTCTACGATCTGGGTCGTCCTCGTTCATTGGGTGTAGCAATCGTGGGTTGTAGCACTTCCACTTTGCTGTCTTCAAAATTCGCCGAACACTTCAGCGACTCACTCCAGTTTCACGGGCACACTGTCTCACAGTGTCTGTCATGAGCGAGTGAATTATTGTAACACACGACGAAAGTTAGATGGACTCGTTACTGTTACAGGTCGTCCAGATCGTTATTTGTATACATCTTTAACACAGCCTTCGGCTTCAAATTTGTCTCGAATGCGACGAATCGTTAAACGTGTCGGTGGCTCTGTTTGATACTCATTTCGCCATTGCCGTTGAACTTCATTAATGTTTTCGTACTTAAAATACAACGTCAAAACTGACATCCTTTCATCGAATGTAAGCCTTGCGGCAGCGATATTTACTCGAGTAACTGGGTGCAACTAAGAACAAAACACTATCTGGCGACTGTCATCTGACAAAACAAAACAACGCAATACAACGCTTGTGTGGCGATTGCCGGAACTACAAACTGTTACACTACCAAAGATGAGACAACTCCGTCAATTAGTTTGCCAGTTATGGACTTCTAAACAGTGAATACATTTTTTGGAGCTCTCTATATATATACACATTTTTATAATGTGTACGGATATAGATGCAGAGTCAGACCTGTGCAGAATGGAAATACGTACAAATTCGTTTCAGCGAAATGTGTTGCTGTGTGTGTGTGTGTGTGTGTGTGTGTGTGTGTGTGTGTGTGTGTGTGTGTGGTTGTGTGTGTAGCAAGCAGTGGCATTAGTAAGGGTCTGAATTACATACAACAACGTTCAAACTACGACTTATTTGGAAATTCGCGTCATTAAACATATTTACATCAGTAGTGAGGTAAGGGGATTCTAGGACATCTTTAGTGTCAAATTAATATGCCACTTAATTAAACTGATGATGCAGTCCCTTATTCTATTGTTATGCTGATTTATGACCCCTTGAGATAACTCGTTCTTCTGAGAAAACCCCACCCATCCCCATGCTCCTCCTGCCCCGCCACTCTGGGAAAAGGGACACCGATGCTGCGACAATTTGTTTGTCACCCAGTTTAGTTCTGAGCAACTTTCCCACCTCTGGGAAAACTCATAGCCTTCAATCCCTCCCCTACTCTCCCTCTCGTCTTGCGGAAACCCTGCACCAATTCTGGCATCAAGAAACGTTGTTGAGTAGTAGTTCAATACCTCAACTCTTACAAACTGGTGGATACTGATGTAGTTAGGTCGAAACCCTTTACTACCTCAATCTCAAAGCCTCTCAGGTCCCCATCATCTTCTGGAAACACTGACTCGATTTTCAATGATAGGTCCGTGGTCTAGGGTTAACGTCTTTGATTGGTAATCAAAATGTACTTTGTCCTGGGTGCGACACCCGCCCCCAGTTGAAGTTTGATTAATAACTAACATTGGTGGCTGAAGAGGTCTGGCATAAGAGGTCACCCTCATTCTGCCAATGGCCTTGTCAAAAAGGGTAGAGAATTGCACAGGATATTCTGCACACTCCCTTGTTCTTGGGGTGGGCATCTGCCCCTAAACAAATCAATGGCATGAGGATGCAGAACGCAATCGAAACCACTGCATTAAAGTCACATAACGTGTATCCACACGACATGTGGCCTGTCTTTGAGAAAGTGTCATTATGATCAGTCCACTAGCAAAAGTTTCCAGAATAGTTACCCATTCGGATCTCCAGGAGCCAGGAGGGGACTGCTAAGGGGGAGGTGATCATGAGAAAAAGACTGAATGATCAACGAAATGACAACGTTCTATGAATCGGAGCATGGAGTATCAGAAGCTTTAATGTGGTAGGGAAGCTATCAAATCTGAAAAGGAAAATACAAAGGCTCTGTCCAGATATAGTATGGGTCAGTGAAGTGAAATGGAAGGAAGACAAGGTCAGATGAGCATAGGGTAATATCAACAGCAGCAGAAAATGGTATAACGGGAGCAGGATTCGTTATAAACAAGCAGGTAGGACAAAGAGTTTTACACTGAACAGTTCAGTAATAGGGTTATTCCTGTCAGAATCGACAGCAAACAAATGCTGAAAATGATAGTCCAGGTATACATGCCGACGGCGCTAGCTAAAGATGAAGAGATAGAGAAAGTGTATGAGGACATTGAAAGGGTAATACAGCTCATAAACTGAGTTGAAAGTCTAATAGTCATGGGGGAATGGAATGCAGTTGTAGGGGAAGGAGCAGAAGGAGACGTTAAAGTAGAATATGGGCTTTGGACAAGAAATTAGAGACGAGTAAGACTAATTAAGTTCTGTAATAAATTTCAGCTAGTAATAGCGAATAGTCAGTTCAAGAAAGACAAGAGGTGGAGGTATATTTGCGAAAGGCCGGCAGTTATGGGAAGATTTCTGTCATATTACATCATGATCGGGCAGCGATTTCCGAAATCATATACTAGATAGTAATGCGTACCCAGGAGCAGATATAGACTCAGATCACAATGTAGTACTGATGAAGAGTAGGCTGAAGTTCAAGAGATTTGTCAGGAAAAATCTGTTCGCAAAGAAGTGGGATACAGAAGTACTAAGTGATGATGAGACACACGTTCTCTATGTTTATAGATACATCAATAAGGAGTAGATCAGTAGGCAGTACAGATTAAGAGGAATGGGCATCTCCATAAAGGGCAATCACAGAAATATGAAAGAAAAACATAGATACCAAGAAGGTAACTGCAAAGAAATCATGGGTAACAGAAGAAACACTTCAGCAAATAGGAAGTACAGGGAATCTAAGATGAAATGGCTTCATGAGATATGTGAAGAAATCGAAAAGGAAATGATTGTCAGAAAAACAGACACAGCATACAGGAAAGTCAAAACCACCCACAGTGACATCAAAGGAAAGGGGAGCAACATTAAGAGCGCAACAGGAATTCCTCTGTTAAATGTGGAGGAGAGAGCAGATAGGTGGAAAGAGTATACTGAAGACCGCTATTAAGTGGAAGACTTGTCTGATGTGATGGAAGATGACACAGGAGTCGAATTATAAGACATAGGGGATCCAGTATCAGAATCAGAATTTAAGAGAGCTTTGGAGAACTTAAGATGAAATAAGGCAGAAGGGATAGATAACTGTCAATCAGATTTTCTGAAATAATTGGAAGAAGTGGCAGCGAAACGACTATACAGTTTTGTTTATAGAATGTATGAGTCTGGCGACATACCATCTGACTTATAGAAAAATATCATCCACACAATTCTTAAGATTGCAAGAGCTGACAAGCGCGAGAATTATAGCACAATGAACTGAACAGTTCATGCATTCAGGTTACTCACAAGAATAATATACATATGAATGAAAAGGAAAGAAAATGTGCTAGGTGACGAACAGTTTGGCTTCTGATAAGGTAATGGCACCAGAGAGGCAATTCTAACACTGCAGTTGATAATGTAGGGAAGACTAAAGAGAAATCAAGACACGTTCATAGGATTTGTTGACCTAGAAATATCGTTCGACAGTGTAAAATGATGCAATATGTTCGAAATTCTGTGAAAAATAGGGGTAAGCTATAGGAAGAGATGGGTGATACACAATATGTACAAGAACCAGGCTGGAAAAATAAGAGTGGATGACCAAGAACGAAGGACTCGGATTAAAAATGGTGTAAGACATGGATGTAGTCTTTTCCCCCTCCTGTTCAATCTGTACAACGAAGAAACAATGATGGAAATAAAAGGAAGGTTCAGGAGAGGAAGTAAAATTGAAGGTTAAGGGATATCAATGACTTTGCTATCCTGAGTGAAAGTGAAGAAGAATTACATGATATGCTGTATGGAATGATCAAGACGAAAGTTATGATAAGTACTAGAAATGAAAATAGCGATAAACTTAACATCAGGGTTGATGGTCACTACTTAGATGAAGTTAAGGTATTCTGCCACCTAAGCAGCAAAATGACCAAACATGGACGGAGAAAAGGGAGACATCAAAAGCAGAGTAGCACTTGCTAGGAAAGCATTCCTCGCCAGGAGAATTCTACTGGTATCAAATATAGACCTTAATTAGAGGAAAAAATTCCTTATGTATGTCTGGAGTACAGCATTGCTTGTTAGGGAAACATGGACTGTGGAAAACCAGAACGAAAGAAAATCAAAGCATTTGAGATGTGATGCTACGGGCGAATGTTTAAAATTGGGTGGACTGATATGGCAAGGCATGAGGAGATTCTGGGCATATTCAGAGAGGACAGGAATATGTGGAAAACACTGAAAAATAGAAGGGACAGAATGTTAGGGCATCTGTTAAGACATCAGGGAATGACTGCCATGGTACTAGAGTGAGCTGTAAAGAGCAAAAACTGAAGAGGAATACATCCAGCAAATAATAGAGGAGGCTGGTTGTAAGTGCTACTCTGAAATGAAGAGGTTGGCACAGGAGAGGAATTCGTAGCAAGCAGCATCAAGCATGTCAGAAGACCGATGACCCCCTCCCCAAACCAAAAAAAAAAAAAAAAAAAAGACTTGACTGCATTGATCACTGCAGTTCATTTTCATATCTGGTGGGAAATATCTCATCAAATTGATTGACGAATTAGCGGGGAACAAAATGTTGAATCCTGCTTTGTCGTCAATTGTGGGGTGTCTAGGAAACCTGCTTTCTCAGATAGGTAGGAAAATAGTTCAAACAAATCGTATTAGTGAGTTTTATTACGAAAAGTAGATGATAATACTTAACTCTGATAATAACATAGAAGTGTCGCAAGCAGAGGGCGACATGCAAATAAGAAGTCTCTTCAGTATATACAATTCCTAATACAAGTCAAATAATATAGCTTCTATTCAGGTCGCTAGTCGTAAGCTTCTGTAGAACTGGGCTATGGCCAATAGCACGTCACCCTTATGTTCTCTTCGCATAGAGGCAGCTGCTGTCGCGTTGTCGTCCTGGAGACGGGTCGGTCACCGAATAAACTGGCTGACGTCTACTTCACAGCGCTCTCTCTCTCTCTCTATTGTTCCCGACTGGCATGTCGGCGCTTCACTTTACGCCGTAACAGAAAGTTCACAGATCATCAATTAAAAAAAAAAAAAAAAACTCATACCACTCGAAACCTAACTGACAACTACCATACTGCCCTGGTGCTTGAAATAGATACAGATCATGGTTCAATACACGTTACTACAAGTGACAGAAAATGCTTCACTGCTCTAATTATACATCCAAATTATCGTGAAAAGACCACCACTTCTAAACAAAAGGTAATATTGCGAGACATGCACTGGAAATTGAGAAAAAACACTGTAATAACAAAACTATTACAAAAATTGACCACAAAAGACCTCACCACAATGAAGTGGAAGCCGCTACACATGTGTTCACACCGATGTATGGATACAGGCTAGCCGGCTAGCTGCGGTCTCAGGTTCGAATCCTGCCTTGGGCATGGATGTGTGTGATGTCCTTAGGTTAAGTTAGGTTTAAGTAGTTCTGATGACCTCAGACGTTAAGTCCCATAGCGCTCAGAGCCATTTGAACCATTTTTTGTTACAGGCTAAGCAGCTTAGAACCACTATTACCTCCCCTCCTACCTCCCATTCTCCCACCTCTCTTCCCCCAGTAGGTAGGCATATTGGTTTTCCAGGCTTATTCTAACCTGTCACTGATGGGAAACAAAATTTTATCTGCTGGCAATGATATAGTATTTCCAGTTTGCAAAATCAGTCGCAGATAGACAAAAGACTTAAGAACAGGATGCTTCCTGTAAGTTGTTATACATATTTCTCGGAAAGTTTTCCCCCATGGAACAATAGAAAAACACATGGCTATCTATAAAGTGACTATGATAATCTTTATGTCATCATTTGCAAAAGAGCATTTATATCACTACCACTGCTATTGTTACACCATAACTGCAAAGATGGAGGTAGTTCGTATAGTGAAATTATTTTTACTAAAGCAAATACAGTATAAAGAAGCAGCGGAGTGTTACCCTCTGAAAGGAATTTTGTTGTTTTATATTTAAACAGTAACAAACAATATTTTGCTTATCCACGCTGTCCAAATGATAAAGAAAACGGTCGCCAGCCAAATTAGGCATAAGAAAAAGTAACATTTTTGTTCAAGAAACTAAATATGAGTAACTTAATGGAATGATACAACCTATACTTTGTCACACGAAAGTGCAACGAACTCTGGCATAAGCATATGTTAACGTTAAAGACGCAACTGACAATCAGAGCAGAACCAAGCTATTTGCATAAGTACAATAGATAATGACATACACCTTTGCCTTCAAGGCTTGTTCAAACTGAATGGTTTGAATAATATTACAATTAAAGTGCACTTTAGGATTATACAATTAAGCATAGATTTAGTCTCACTCTTCAAATACTTTCCTATCTGACATGAAATGTGAATACCGTTCACTGCAAAATTATGTATTGTGCATATATTTCACTAGCAAACACTTTCTCACTGACCTTTGAGTACAAGTAGTTACTATTTTCATATTTAGTGGTCTTTCTGATAATTGTTATGTAGCACGAGCACAATAGACAAACTGTGGAGCTTATTACTTTATTAATATGCACTTTCAATACACAAGAGTAACAAGCACTTAGCAAGCATGAGTATTTAACTTCCCACACTTACAGTTCTCAACCTTTACTGGAGTGAGACACAAAGTTGACATATTTATAAGATACCGACTCACCTTTTATAATTTACAACAGGCAGCACTATGATCCTTTACCAAGCAAAACTATATAAGCCTCAGATTTGAGAACTTTTAATTTTGAAGTTTTGAAGTTTAATGCCTGTTTGTACTACTTTATTACTTTCATTTCTATGTTTCACTTTAGTTTTTTAGCAAGCCCACAAACTTTTGATAAGCAGTTTTAACTGCAAAATTACTTTCAGCAAGCATTATTTACTTTAGTACATTCTTTTGCCACATTAACTATCTTCTTACTGTGTTCAAGAGCCATTAATTAGTAAAACACTAACTTTAATATTCTTTCAATGACACTCGGTAAGCACTTTAGCATGGGAAGGATCCTAAGTGGATATGTGATTGAGGACAAATCAAGGTAAGTTTTCATAAATAGTCTTTTTGTTTACCTTATTACTGAAAACAAATAAATCATCAACATGAGCTGATCCTTCACTGTACATTTCTACAATTCCTTGGTCCGTTACAGTGATTGCGCAACGTGGTGGCGAGTGCTTGTTGATGGGTGGATTTGCAGGCGGAATTGCTGGACTCTGTCCTTTCTCGGTGGTGATTATACATACCAATTCCAGAATAGTTCCAGCTATTTATCCATCCATCCGAGGCTTTGACACATTCGTAAACGGTACGAAAAGCCTCTCTCGGTATGAGCACAACACACAACTTTTACATGAGCTGTTGGCAGGTAGGAAGCTCGTCCCAGACTGACTTTTCCGTCCACCTTTCTATACATGCCAACCACATTTAGCGCACGTTACAAAGTTCCATTCCGGAGAGGAACCACACCATGTTTTATATCATACAATAATTAAAAGACCTTAGTGAAGGTCAGTATTTTACATAACAGCAAACAGTTACTTTAAATAAAATAGATCAATTACACATATTAGTATTTCTACATAAAATTATTCACTCAGAAATTACAATTATATACTGTAAGGTTTGTCTCCTCCAAATGAGGCAAAGAATTTAAATAACAGAGACACTACATCATATAGGAATAACCATGACATCAAAGGTTTTACAAAGGAAAAAGCGAATACAATATTTACAATATTTTAATGACAGAAGGAAGAACAGACAAAAAAGAAAAATTTATGTCAGTAGAACTAGGGAGCTCTGGTGTTTGTAATATTATTGGGCTTTCCGTCGTATGAAAGCTGTGAGTACCCTTGGAAAGCATTCACCTTGCTGTGTATTAAATGATCAACCTATGAGATGAGACCTATTCTTAGAAAGACATTTGTTTTACATAATTTGCGTAACTGTAAAGATGCGCATCTAGCGCGAACGCTAATACATCGATTGCGCAGTCAAAGAAAGATTTTAACAGAAAGTAAACTGAGGGTTCCGCTTCAATCTAAATAAAAAAATATGACGGTAAACAACCTTTGTAGATCTTCAGATTTTGTCGTACTTCTGCTTGTAATGTAAAAGCATAAAGAAGCTCGTCTTTAAGCCATAAAAGTGAGCGGTCTTACCAGCCTGCAGACAACAGATGTTGATTAATAAAATTCAAGTAATTTATGTTCGATACTGTAAATCGGCAAGTTATTCTTATGAAGGTGTTGAAGGATGCAAGAATTGTCTCGAAGGAAGGAGAAAAGTAATGACTATAATTTGTGACAAAAACGTGAACCAAGAAATTAGCACAGGACCGGCTGAAATCTGATCGCACCATAGTCAGAAAATTACTTATGTAAGTTGTACTGTTTATAAATAAGCCCCAATTGCTTGTGAGAATTATCTGAATATATTTAGTGCTTACCAGATTTTTTATTCTATTCTTGTCCTTTATTCTTTTACCTCCATGTCATATTAATTTTATAAATGTCAGACAGCCTTTACTACAGAAGACAATATGTCATCCTGGTCGTAGGCAGAAGGCCGCTCCTTGTCTTCTATACAACTCATAGCTGTCCCATTTATTAATGATTTCATTTACATATTCTTTTTTTTATTGCTCATTGTTAAAGGTCCCTTAGGTAATTATAAATTTCATACTGACTACGTAAAGAAAACCGGGTTGTTCTTTTCCAAATAATAGAAGCCTTTGCGTTATCAAAACCTAGCCTCCTTCTGACAAAGATCAGGAGCCGACCAGAAGACGGACGTCTTCGACCGCTTTACGACATTCTAGTATGAAACACTGTATATAAATATATGTATCAATATCAGATTTAAATTGAAAAAAATATATTTAACTTTTTTTTTCTTTTATCATAATAGATGTTACAAATTGCATTATCAGCTTGGGGACTGCAATATACAATTACAGAATTACAGAATGTATTGCATATTTGACCCTATGCAAGACTGTTTAAGTGTTTTTAAACTCTAACAGACGCTATTTACAGTCCATTTTTCTGACTATCTACCAGTTACAACAATGTGGTGTCAGTTAACAAATATATTACAGAAGTTATAGCATGGTTTTTAACAACATTCTGCTGTACGTCTACTTAGGTAAGAGAAACACATGTAAGTTCACTGCTGTCTTAGTTGCTTTCGTAGAAAAGAGAATCGACTATGTCTACACTGACATGGATCTGCATTAAAGGGTGGTGTAAAGTAGATGGAGAAACTTTTCTGCATAGTGTACTGCGTCATTACGTAAGTTACAGGAAGTCCACAACTAAACTCCCATTTTTAAAAACGCTGTAGAAAGAGAACCACTGCTCAAACGACGTCAAATCTTAACAGCATAATTACTGTTCACCCTGGGAGACATGTCATGAAATAAAAAATTTTAACGAAAATTTGACCAATAGATGGTGCTCTAAGGGTAAGAATATACACGCTAGCAGACACGCGGTTGACCCCCAGTGTGACTGTCTGCATGAAGGATCGCGGGCTACGGATAAAGCTCATGAGAACGGTGACTGCGGTAGTAGCCCTGCAGAGGTTCCAGAAACCTAAGGGAATGAAAACAGACAATGATCGGACTGCTGCTAAGTGTCTGGCGTAAATGGTTACAAAATTCGACAAGGCACGTTCTTTTGTAGAGAAATGAGGCAAGCGGAGGAAAGCAAATGATCTGACGTCTGTGGAAGATGCAGGCACAGCACTGAAGGAGGGTCCGAGCGGCGGTGTCCAAACGTGCAGTGCGCTGGGAGCTTCCCGACAGTTGGACATGCCAGCGAGTACGGTGCATAAAATCCTACGAAACATTCTGCATTCCCGTCTATACAAAATAACCCATGTTCAGGAGCTGCTTCCTGCTGGCCTGCCAGCAAGCCAAAAGTTCGCTCTGTAGTTTCGTGCTCGCATGGAAGTGGACAATGAGTGGTAGTGGAGGTTTCTGTGGAGAGACGAAGCCCATTTTCATCTCGCACGAAACGTCAATAGACCGAATTGCAATGTATGGGCAACGGAAAATCGGGATGCACATCAGTCGTTACCACTTCCTTTTGCAGAGGTTACTGTGCGGTGAGGGTTGAAAGCATCGTTTATCATATTATGATATCTTTCTTAGGAGATGAGTCCTGTGGGTCCCGTTACCGGTACCGTCACTGGCAAACGCTATGAGGATCTTCAGCGTACCAACGTCATTCCGACCGTTTAACTGCGTGGCTCTGTGGGCAGGATCATTTTCATGCGAGATGGCCCTCCTCCGTACATAGCATAGTCAGTGAGGCAGCAACTATAGAGGCATTTCGGAAGTACTGGAATTATTAGCCGTCATTTTCCTGCAGTCTGGCCATCGAGATCACCTGGTCTTAGTCTGCGTAACTTCCGTAAAATGTTTCCGTGCTCCAATTACGAACGTAGGTGAATTAACGGCACTCACTGCGCGACGCATTGTTCACGTGACTCCTGAGACACTCCTATTAGTAGTGGGACATGCTGTTTCTCGATTTCACCTTGTGGCAGAAAACGGTGGATGGCCTATTAACATATCTTGCTAGAATCTCACGACAAATAGAAACCGATTTCAGTTTCATTTTTATGCGCTTTTGGCCACAGGACAATTAAGAAAGGACGTAATTTTGCTCTTTATGAGGTTGTTGGCCGCCAAAACTGGTTTTCACCACCCCAAATAGTACAACCTTGCCCTGCTGGGTGGGTTTATTCAACGGTGGCAGAACTGCTGGACTGTGTAACCATGAGTTTAGACAACATTGTCTGTGAAGCGCAGCAGTATGGTGCTATACTTAGTCTAAAATCAACAGTCGAGATAGGAATAACATTTGTTTCTTGACAGATTTCGGCTTATGTTAAAGCTATCTTCAGTATTTTTGAGTCCCCTATGGCTTACGCTGGTGGCTCATCGGTTTTTCACATGATACCACGATCTTACACTGTCAATCGTGGAATCGTGGTATCGCCAGTACCAGCCGTAGGGGGCCCAAAAATTCAGAAGATGGCTTTCACATAAGCCGAAACCGCTAAATAAACAAATGTTGTTGAGATACCGATTGTTGTTTTTAACCTTTGTGTAACCACGCACATTAAACAGCACAGATGGTGTAATGTGCAACTCAAACCATAGCCGCCGCCGGCCGGTGTGGCCGTGCGGCTAAAGGCGCTTCAGTCTGTAACCGCGTGACCGCTACGGTCGCAGGTTCGAATCCGGCCTAGGGCATGGATGTGTGTGATGTCCTTAGGTTAGTTAGGTTTAATTAGTTCTAAGTTCTAGGCGACTGATGACCTGAGAAGTTAAGTCGCATAGTGCTCAGAGCCATCTGAACCATTTGAACCATAGTCGCCATATTGCGATTTACCTGTCATTTGTATTCGACCCCATTCAGGTTAAGACGCTTACAGCGCGATATATTGGTAAAGATTTGGTTAATTTTGTTTTTTATTCCATGTGGTTTCTTCCTGGGTCAATAATATGCTGTTTAAATTTGATGTTACTCTGAATAGTGTTATTCTTTCAGCACATCGAACGTAGTGGGGTATGTGACCGATTGACGTGATGGCGCGGGGAAATGCAGCAGACGTTGCCTTTCATTCAAGTCATCGAGAGATAGCTCAGAGAAAAAACTGTAAGAAAGATAGTCGAAGACATTTGTTTATAGTTTTTAATCACATGATGCACTTACGACTGGCTCAAAATTTGTAGCTTCGAATAAATTTCGTAGAAACTGCGGCGCTTTACGCACGAAAAATATACGTTTCTAGGCGCTCTGAGCTGGTCCTTGTCGAGGATTATCCACACAGAGAGAAACTTTTATCGCCACCGCTAGGACAGACTTTCTCCCTCCAAGGGAAAGACGAACGACAACGTCATTATCGAAGTTGGAAACTGATGAACGTGCGGAGACCGCAGAAGGCGGCATTTTCCTCCAGCTACCAGGGACTGGCACCCACTAATTGAACAAGTGATCCGTTCCAACTTCCTCTCCTCTCTACGGAATCCCCTGCCGATGCGTGCATCGACAGGCGAAGTAAGCGTTGCCCCAGCCATCTGCACGACAGGCACTTTAAAAGGTTCATTTTATATAATACCAAATTCTCTCTACAAGAACTAAAAAGTATGTAATCCCTCACTTCACTCAATATCCCGTAAAAGTTTTATCGTTTCACACAGTGATGCATGTCTAACGATTATATGCAGGAGCATAAATCGCAGGGTAATTTCAATAGAAACATATTAGCAAAAACTTACATAAATACAAGGTAACAGAACCAAAAGATTTCCAATTAACTAGCACCCAAGGGAGCCATTCGCATGATAATTGCTAATATCTGGTTACTAGCCGCTATTGACTCCAGTTTGAAATATTGTCTTCACTATTACAAATCTATTCGTAATGGAAACAGCGAAGGACTTATGTATAAAGGACATAGTATTAGGCGGAGTGGTCGTGCTGAGTTTTACATGGGTGAGTAATGACATACCAATGAAGAAAGTGAAGCTTCTTTATTTAAATGTGTGAGTCAGTACTTGAATTGCGGAATGACTGAGAAGATGAAACTTCTATGTTATCTGATTCTGAAACAGCTGAGTAAAACTGAACGTACTGAGCATACCTTCTCTTTACATTGTCTTATCATGTTGACACTGACCCACAATATTCTAGCGCAACGCAGTCTGACTGCTCAAAAAAATTACAACCTGACTTCATATAATTAATTCAGAAGAATGGCCCTGACTAAAAAGAAATCTTAGCAATAACCTGTACATTTCATTAAGCACTTACCTCACAAAAATCTTCATTTCGCGAACTACCGCAATACAGTGAGCGTCAGTACTGCCAGCTAAACAAAAGAATCTAACTGCTAAAGCCACTAACTACTAATAGGCATGTGGTTAGCAAAGGAAAGATTTTGTTGCAAGCCAAATTACGAATTTTTTACCTTAATAATGTGACATCCAGTTCAAACATGAATATAAATTGTCATTGACATCTAGTACATAGGTATATAATGATGAATAATATTCAATCTCCAAGTCGAACATTTACAAATCGTTAGCCTAAGCTAACACTTCGGATCTCTACCCTCCATCAATACTAACTTCTCACGTCTAACATCCATCACTGCTGGCTGCTCACCTCCAACTGCTCAACAGTACTGGTGATTAACTTCCAACAACGAGTCCAACCAGCCACAGAGTCTCTTACAAAGAAAGCGCAGTCAGAGATCTAATGCAAAGCGCTACACAGCGCTGCCAACAGAGAAGCCACGCACTTACAAGAGTTTCATACCTTCATTGCACACAATTATTTAAATAGAAAACTGAAGAGGTGAAACCCCAGTTAACCTTACAAGAGAATCGATGAAACATTACTATATCAAAATGGTTTTCCTCCTTTAAGATCAATTTCATCTGTGGTCTAGTGATGCCTGCACGGTAGTTCAGCGTGTTCCTACAGACAACGGGCTGCTCCCTGTAATCAAAAAAGGTGCGTGAAAGGGTCAACAACGAACTTCAACGGATGTCATGTGACGTCCGCAACGACGACATACAATGAACAATAATGGACAAAAAAAACGGTGGAATAGCGTCTATGATTTATAATGGAAACGTTCACGGTCCTGAGTTCGAGACCCACCACTGCATATATTTTGGTTATTAATTAGCATTGGCGGCCGAAGACTTCCAGGATAAGAAGTCACCCTCATTCTGCCAACGGCCTTGTCAGAGATGGCGGAGGAGCGGACAGAGATTCTTGCCCTTGCGCCATGTCACTGATTGCGCGGCCTCTCCCGCTGGAGGTTCGAGTCCTCGCTCAGGCATGGGTGCGTGTGTCGTTCTTAGCGTAAGTTAGATTAAGTAGTACGTAATTCAAGTGACCGATGACCTCAGCAGTTTGGTCCCTTAGGAATTCACACACATTTGAATTTGAAAATTTTTCTTGCCCTTGGGGTGGGAACTGTCCCTAAAGGCGGAAGAATCAGCAATGGTCGATGACATAAGGCTTCAGGAGGCAATGGAAACCACAGGTTACAGACAAATAACGTGTATCCACAGGGCATGTGGCCTGTCGTTGAAAAAGTGTCATTATGATCTCTCCATTGGCAGAAGTTTCCGGAACAGTCCCCCATTCGGATCTCCGGAAGGGGATTGCTAATGGGGAGGTGACCATGAGATAAAGGCTGAATGATCAACGAAAGATAACGTTCTACGAGTCGGGGCGTGGAATGTCAGAAGCTTGAATATGATAGGGAAACTAGAAAATCTGAAAAGGGAAATAAAAAAGCTTAGTCGAGATACAGTAGGGTTCAGTGAAGTGAAATAGAAAGAAGACATCGATTTCTGGCCGGATGAGTATAGGGTAATATCAACAGCAGCAGAAAATATGAATGTACGGCAGAGAGTGTGTTACTGCGAAGAGTTCAGTGATAGGGTTGCTCGTATCAGAATCGAAAACAAACCAACATCGACAACGGTAGTTTAGGTAGACCTGCCGACGACAAGCTGAAGATGAAGAGATAGATACAGAAAGTATATGAGGATACTGAAAGCGTAATGCAGTACTTAAAGGGTGATGAATATCTAATAGTCATGGAGTGAATTTGTAGGGGAAGGAGTAGAAGAAAAGGTTACGGCAGAATATAGGGTTGAGATAAGGAATGAGAGAGGAGAAAGACAGGTGGAGTACTGAAGTAAATTTTATCTAGCTGTAGCGAATGCTCTGTCTAGAATCACAAGGTGAGGTATACTTGGAAAACAACGGGTGATGTGCAAAGATATCAGTTTGATTACATTACGCTTAGACAGAAATTCCGAAATCAGGTGTTGGAATGCAAGGTGTATTCAGGAGCAGATATAGACTTAGATCACAATGTAGCAGTGATGAAGAGCAGGCTGAAGTTCAAGACGTTAGTCAGGAAGAATTAATACGCAAAGAAGTGGGATACGGAAGATCTAAGGAATGACGAGATACGGTTGAGGTTCTGTAAGACTGCAGGTGCAGCAATAGAGAATAGTCCAGTAGGCGGTACAGTTTAAGAGGAATGGACATCTCTAACAAGGGCAATCACAAAATCTGGAAAGAAAAACATAGGTGAAAAGAAGGTAGCTGTGAAGAAACTAAGGACTACAGAAGAAATATTAGAGTTGATCGATGAAAGAAGGATGTAGATAAATGTTCAGAGAAGTTCAGGAATACCGAAGTCCTGGGGAATGAATTAACAGGAAGTGCAGGGAAGCTAATGCGACATGGCTGCAGGAAAAGGGTGAAGAAATCGAAAAAGAAATGGTTGTCGGAAGGATTGACTCAGCATATAGAAAAGTGAAACAGCGTTCCGTGAAATTAAAGGCAAAGATGGTAACATTAAGGGCGCAACCGGAACTCCGTTGTTAAACGCAGAGGACAGAATGAATAGATAGAAGTAGTATATTGAGGTCCCCTATGAGGAGGCAAATTTTTCTGATGTGATAGAAGAAGAAACAGGAAGCGGGGAATGAATTAAAGATGAAGTGCAGGGAAGCTGAGGCGACATGGCTGCAGGAAGGAGATAGGGGATCCAGTGTTAGAATCATAATTTAATAGAGCTTTGGAGGACGTAAGCTCAAATAAGACAGAAGGGATCGATATCATTCCACCAGAATTTCTAAAATCAATAAGGGAAGTGGCCACAAAACGACTATTCACGTTGGTCTATAGAATGTGTGAGTCTGACAGTATACCGTCTGACTTACGGAAAAATATCATCCACACAATTCCGAAGACTGCAAGAGCTGACAAGTGCGAGAATTATCGCACAATTAGCTTAACAGCCCATGCATCCAAGCTGCTGAGAAGAATAACACACAGAAGAATGGAAAAGGAAATTGTGGATGTATTAGTTGACGATCAGTTTCACTTTAGGAAAGGTAAAGGCACCAGAGAGGCAATTCTGAGCTTGCGGTTGATAATGGAAGCAACAGTAAAGAAAAAGCATGGTTTTCGTAGATTTGTCGACCTACGAAAAGCGTTCAACAATGTAAAATGTTGCAAGATGTTCGAAATTCTGAGAAAAATAGGGGTAAGCTTTAGGGATAGATGGGTAATATACAATATGTACAAGAATACAGAAAAAATAATAAGAGTGGACGACCAAGAGCGAAATGATTGGATTTAAAAGGCTGTAAGGGATGTAGTCTTTCGCCTCTACTGTTCAATCTGTACATCAAAGAAGCAATGATGGAAATTAAAAAAAGGTTCAGGAGTGAAATAAACATTCGAAGTGAAACAATACTAACGACACGATTCGCTGATAACATTGCGACCCAGAGTGAAAGTGTAGAAGAATTACGTGATCTGCTGAATGGGACGGACAGTCTAATGAATTTAGAATATGGTCAGCGAGTAAATCGAATAAGGGCTAGAGTAATGAGAACTAGCATAAATGAGAACATCGAGAAACTTACCATCAGGACTGATGGTCACGAAGTAGATGAAGTTAACGAATTCTGCAACACAACAGCAAAATAACAGATAACGGATGGAACAAGGGGGACATCAAAAGCAAACTAGCACTGGCAAAAAGAGCATTCCTGGCCAAGAGATGTGTACTAGTATTAATAATAGGCCTTAATTTGAGAAAGAAATTTCTGGGAATATACGTTTAGAGCACAGCATTGTATGGTAATGAAACATGGACTGTGGAAAAACCAGAGCAGAAGAGAATCGAAGCGTTCGTGATATGGTGCTACAGACGGATGTTAATAATTAGGTGGACTTACAACGTAAGGAATGAGAAAGTTCTGCGCGGAATCGGAGAGGAAAGAAATATGTGGAAAACATATGTAGCAGCTAAGTGGCTATTGTGGGCGATGACACTTAGAGGCAAGACACTGCATTTTGAAAAAAAATGCATGTAAATTGTCCAAGTAACGTTATGCATCTTTAAATGTTGTTGTTGTGGTCTTCAGTGCTGAGATTTGTTTGATGCAGCTCTCCATGCTACCCTATCCTGTGCAAGCTTCTTCATCTCCCAGTACTTACTGCAACCAACATCCTTCTGAATCTGCTTAGTGTATTCATCTCTTGGTCGCCATCTACGATTTTTACCCTCCACGCTGCCCTCCAATGCTAAATTTGTGATCCCTTGACGCCTCAGAACATGTCCTACTAACCGGTCTTTACATACCTTAATATTTTTTCTTCACAATATTTCTGCGTGTGCCAAGCAGGGGTAAAATCAGTCATTGAGAATGGACCTCAACAGCAGTTTTAACTCTGTCATAAGTACCACTCGCAAGAAATTCTGACAGATGATGTTGAACGCAGCATTCAGCTCTGCTAATGGACTGAGTTGTATGCATGCATTTAGACTGCTTGTGGCTGCTTTGATCACTTGCTATGACGGTAAGTTGTTATTATACTGTTATGCAGAATAAATTGTATACGTATGGAAAAATTTGCACTTTTATTTCCAACCATGAGCCAGTTGTATTTACACTACTGGCCATTAAAATTGTGCTACAGACGCGAAATTTAACCGACAGGAAGAAGATGCTCAGATATGCAAATGATTAGCTTTTCAGAGCATTCACACAAGGTTGACGCCGGTGGCGACACCTACAACGTGCTGACATGACGATAGTTTCCAACCGATTTCTCATACACAAACAGCAGTTGACCGGCGTCGCCTGGTGAAAAATTGTTCTGATGCCTCTTGTAAGGAGGAGAAATGCGTACCATCACGTTTCCAACTTTGATAAAGGTCGGATTGTAGCCTATCGCGATTGCGGTTTATCGTATCGCGACATTGCTGCTCGCGTTGGTCGAGATCCAACGACTGTTAGCAGAATATGGAATCGGTGGGTGCAGGAGGGTAATACGGAACGCCGTGATGGATTCCAACGGCCTCGTATCGCTAGCAGTTGAGATGATAGGCATCTTATCCGCATGGCTGTAACGGATCGTGCAGCCACGTCTCCATCCCTGAGTCAGCAGATGGGGACGTTTGCAAGACAACAACCATCTGCACGAACAGTTCCACGACGTTTGCAGTAGCATGGGCTATCACCTCGGAGACCATGGCAGCGGTTACCCTTGACGCTGCATCACAGAGAGAAGCGTCTGCGATGGTGTACTCTACGACGAATCTGGGTGCACGAATGGCAAAACGTCTTCCTTTCGGAGGAATCCAGGTTCTGTTTACAGCATCGTGATGGTCGCATCCGTGTTGGCCGACGCCGCGGTGAACGCGCATTGGAAGCGTGTATTCGTCATCGCCATACTGGCGTATCACCCGGTGTGATGGTATGGGATGCCATTGGTTACACGTCTCGGTCACCTCTTGTTCGCATTGAACAGTGGACGTTACATTTCAGATGTGTTACGACCCGTGGCTCTACCCTTCATCCGATCCCTGCGAAACCCTACATTTCAGCAGGATAATGCAGGACCCCATGTTGCAGGTCCTGTACGGGCCTTTCTGGATACAGAAAATGTTCGACTGCTTCCCTGGCCAGCACATTCTCCAGATCTCTCACCTATTGAATACGTCTGGTCAATGGTGGCCGAGCAACTGGCTCGTCACATTACGCCAGTCACTAACCTTGATGAACTGTTGTATCGTGTGGAAGCTGCATGGGCAGCTGTACCTGTACACGACATCCAAGTTCTGTTTGACTCAATGCCCAGGCGTATCATGGCCGTTATTACGGCCAGAGGTGGTTGTTCTGGGTACTGATTTCTCAGGATGTATGCACTCAAACTGCGTGAAAATCTAATCACATGTCAGTTCTAGTGAAATATATTTGTCCAATGAATAACCCTTTATCATCTACATTTCTTCTTGGTTTAGCAATTTTAATGGCCAGTAGTGTACATTGTTAATGTAGGATCCTTTTCCAGCTGCTTAATTTTTACCCAGCACCTACGCCGAGACAACTTTGCTTTTGATATACAGTGTTTCGCCACTGTATCGCGAAATACTGGTTTTATTGCCACAGAAAACTGGCGGTGCTGCTCAGCCCACAACTCAGGCACCTCAAGTACGCCAGATAGGTACCCAGTCTAGACTGGCTGACGTGCTCAACGTTTCTCAGAACCCAAAAAATATAAAATGCTACTGACGTGGAGAGAACTGATACCTACGAGGTACTGTGCTTGCAAGACAACATTTACTGTTGTTCTGTACTGATGAAGTACAATAACTACAATTTCTGATTACAACTGTACAGTAGCTACTTCTATTTGATTGTACGACACTGAAAGTGGAGTCACTATTACATTAGCATGAAGAAACATCAAAACAATGAAAACACCATGACTACCACTGTAATTTCAAAGTTTAACAGTTCATGATTACTAAAGCAACGACCAAAAAATTAACGAGATGAAGGTATTTTGCATTTGGATGCCACAGATTAGAATGGACAACTGCAACTGCTATGAGCTATGGTTAATCGCAGAAGCAAAAACTGTGATACGCACTTACAGATTCACGCTGTAGCTTTCGAGATAGGGACGTAGAATATCATCGATCGATACCGTGCGCCATTTTTAAAAACAATAGTCGATCAATCCAGCGAAGCAGAGTGTGGCTGTTGGTGAAACACGATGCCGATCTCCGTAAATGCTAGGCTGGAAATAACAGACGCGGATGGGAATAATACGAATATACCTGAAATAAAAGTTAAGGTATTCAAAAAAATACAGGGTAATGACTATGTGAGGAAAGGGACAACATCCGTATTAAGAAAGTTACCCACACTTGACATTGTGAAGCTGGAGGGAATGGCGATAACTGCTGCTTTAATATTCGTTTCGGTAACAATAAAATAAACAAAGACAATGAGTTTGTACTCATTGCGACAGTCCAGACAGATGCTTCATTATTCAAGAAGTGCAGAAGTGCCTAGAAAATGAGAATAGCTCCTAGATATTCAAGAAATAGTACCAACTTTTTTTTTTTATTTTTTTGGGGCAGTTATAGATTCAAAGTCACTCATTTCTCAGAACGCGGCATGGTTCCACATGAGTCCAAGTACATTTAAATTTTGTTTAAAGGACACCAGAAGACGTACCTTCCTTCTATGTACCAATCTGGCAGTTGTGACACCAAATGGACTAGCGACAACGAAGTGTAACGAGAGTAAGATCAGTCTGCCTAGTAATGCCTTACTAAGGCATCAAATTCCTCTTCAAATCCTATTTTTTATGATTAGGTCTTTTTATGAATTACATGATTTTCACAAAAGACCAGTTTCGTTCCATATTTTAGTCTTGAAATTCAATCGTTTACTTGTTCCAATGTCAATGAAGCGTCTTCTCTAAAATTTCGTCTTCTTAAATATGTTCCTGCAGATTACTTAAAAAAGGAATTTATGTAAGTACCTCTAACGTGGTATACAAAAATAGCTACATAATATAACATACATTTTAAGTTTAAAACAATACAATTAGAAGATGTTGTAAGCTGTTTTATCTAAAGCTAAGCTTGCTTTCTTAGCGTACAATGTCATTGGAACAGGTTGTGAAGTCACCTGTTCTATGAACTGTGGACAGAAAGATAAACCCTTGTCTTCCTCTCTTCGTTCGTAGGAGATTTGGATCTATTAACTTTGTGGCGTGGATTCTATGAGATACATGCGTAGCTATCTTTTACTTGATTCAACAGAAGGTACACTGTTGGACAAGAAAAGTAAAGAACGGTGAAGGATAGGACGAACCAAAATGAACATCAGAGTTTGATAGGGTATTGTGGCGCCTCTTTTCTTAAGTTGAAGAGTTTTAAGTAGTTTCTTTGGTTTCTTAATTACTTATATGTAATAATGGTTAATGCTGAAGCACAGTGGCTAAGATTATGTAACACCGAGGAGAACTAAATCGTAGAGACGCAATACGAATTACATCATCATGCGACAAGAATGTTGTATCACAACCGCTGAGTAAGTGATGAAACAAAGTAGTCTCTTCCATTAGCATTCGCATTCCCTTTCCCATTGGTATCGCATTCCTGTCCAGATTTGATTTTCATTGCTGTTCATTGCTGAATTAAGGTAAGCGCAAAGTGTTATTCAGTCATGTGTATTACTTACGAAATCCCAGTCACAACTCAATTTCTAAAATATTGTGAGACAAGTCGCGTATGTTAAGGAGGAGATTTTTGTGGGAGAGTTTTGAATCGGCTTCATCGACATTTAATCATACTGTATATCTGCGAAACCAAACTGAAATTGTCGATATAACGTTAAAGCCGTTCTACGATTTTCCTGATAGCGAGTGCGGTCAAATGTTTTCAGTGACCTAATTCAATCACAGAGAACTTGGACTTGGAGTGGACCTATTTTATTGAACACATTTACTGAAATAAATTATTAAATAGTAAAATGTTTTGTTTCATTAACACTTCAGATAAAAGTAAAATTTTCATACGCGCAATTTACACAACAAAGATATCGCACGATCGCATTCCAGATGCGTGCAGGATTTCACTTTTATGACTAAATAAAAGTAATTATAATCTCTCACCGAATACAGTATTTAAGCTTGAGTAGTAAGATTTAAAAAAAGTGTTCTTTTACCTAGTTAAAAGAGGCTCCAGTGTGCAGACACTTATTTTTCATATGTAAAGTAAATGTTGGTTATATGTGTAAATTCGACTTTTTGTGCTTGATGAACGTGTGATTTCTTTCACATATGGAATGAAAATTGAGAAACTGACAAAGTAGTGTGGAAAATTTGTGCTGAAATTAATACAGGACAGCCAGATTGAACATATTTCAAGAAAGGTTACGTAATTTTCAACTATGTAGTGTTGTATCAACTACAGGTAAGGATATCAGCGCTGGGTCCTCTGTGTATGCAAAACAAATTCGGACTAGATTTTAGTCAAAAAATCTCTGCCTTACCTTGCTTTAGAGCGTAATTTTCAATTTTTTAAATTATTTTTTTTATCACGTAGCAGATCCTGATGCAAACACATTGTTTCATTTTTTAGCCTCACAAAAGTGGAATAGGAGCGAGAGTACCTATTGATCTGCAGTCTTCCATTTTTGTGGTTGTGTTATTAACAATTAGACATTTTTTAAGTGTAGGGTAAATTTTTAATAGTGATTGTATTTGCCGTCGGCTGTGGGAAAGATTGGTAAATCGAAAGTAGTACTGAACAGTTCGTAGATGACGAAACTGCTACCGAAACTGAGATTACTGGACCATCTCTATTTGATGTAAAACGTGAAGATAGGCCACAGAAGCTGCGATAACTACTACAGCTGTGTTGGATCCATTCACAGCTCTTTTCTTAAAACTGCAGAATCGCGATCAAAAGTTATTAGAGGAGCAGGAACAGCGCATGAAAGAGTATTTCTGCAAACAACAACAGAAATACGCATTGAAACAAATTGAGTACCTAGCCTCGCAACAAAAACAACATATGCAACAGCTAGATAAAAAATTGGATGAAAGACACGATATAAGCTTAGAGTAGTTACATAGAAAACAAGAACTAGTTAGAACACTGTCAAAAGAAATAAAAAAATTTTGGAAGTATTTCGAGTTTAGACAAATCAAATAGATCTCTAAAGACATTTCAGACCGTTTAACTAACCTTAACCCTGAAGTAAAGAAAATACAGACAGTCAAACGAGTTTGGAATCCTCTGTGAATAATTTATCGACAGAAACGCAAAACCTCACAGCACAAAGAGTTAGTGTCATTAAAAAGTACTTTGTGGAACAAGAACAAGGAATCTAGATCAGTTTAACAAATGAATAAGAAAAGGATGCTCAGATTAGTGAAAAGTTAGAAACTGAGTCATCTGACACAATATAACAAGTTAGTTCACAGAATATGGTATGAGAGGATGAGAATACTGAGGTCATCAAAGCAAAGTTACGAAATTTGCCGCAACGGCAAAGGCACACGGACGATAAAATGAAAGATTTACTAGGAGGTATAAGAGAAGTGAGGTTCACTGGTTAGCCTAACATACAGCCAACTCCTCACATGACCAAAATTTATCACACGAGAAATTTGTACGAGTCAACAGATTGTTGCTCAAACGAGTGTAACAAACAGTAGTTCACCAAATGTGTGGACACTGTCTTCGGTTTCCACAAAGGTAGCCAAATAGTCTTTATTAAAGAGCAGACAATTCCAAACACACACACCAGAGATGATAAGCCCACACCCTGCTGTTGGTACAAAGATACCGCAAACCTAGGGAGAACTATAGAAAATTTCTTTTGTAGTAGCTTACTGTCCAGACGATGCTGCACTTTGGGCTACTGAAGCAAATCAAGGGTTTCACGCGTTTGCAGAATTTGAGAAGGCGTTTCTACCTAAATGTTTGTCAGTATGTGTATAGGAAAAATATAATCCAGAAACATGCATTTTAAAACAGGGAACAAAGTTTCTCGAACGTTACATTAATAAAACAAAATACTGGGACGAACATATTTCGTACAAAGACGTGTTAAGAGTATTAAAGGCAAAGTTACCAGTTAATGTGAAGGAGATATTGATTTACGTACCTCAGACTGATTAAGAAAATTTTCTAGCTATACTTAATTCTATAGAATTGTTACAGAAGCATAGTGAGGCACACCATAGTAATAATAATAGATACTCATAATCCACAAATCGCCTCAGTAGAGACCAAAATAACAAGAGAAACCGAGTTTATCACAATAATAACTCAAATATGGCATCCAGTCAGAACAACAACAGTTTTCGACCTTACTGCAACAATAACCATTCACCGGGTTCGAAAAATAGGTGGAAGTATCAAAATTGATACCACAATGGCTATCATTCTAATTGTAATAGCAGTAATACAAATACCTATTCATGTAACAATTAATGACAAAGTAACGGTATAAGGCAGTGGCCAAAAATCATAGTAGACCCCGATACAGAATATGCCTATGCAGAATCAAATTCCTGACAATCACAAGAAATACACAGAAAGCAAAACGGGCAGCAACCAAACTACAATGTCTGCGTTGTTGAAGTCGTCGACGACAACTGCACAAGTGCATAGGCACAGTTAAATTGAAAGAGACCGCATTCGACCCTCTAATGTTGATCTTGAACTGAATGGGGCCAGAATCACATTTACACATCCACATAGTATAGCAGTTACGAAAATGTAAACATTACTAACAATGGAAGTAACCTCAGGTAATATGATGGACAAGAAATGTAAGAAGATTTGTGCCCATAAGATATGAAGTGTAACAAGCGAAATAGAGAAGTAGTGCAAGCTGCAGCCGGGCTAGTATGTGTCATATACTAATTACAATAACACTCTGCACAGAAGCTACTGTCAATGTAATGAATGACATTTCCTGCAAAAGGGTAAGTAGTGGTAATAAGATAAATACCTTACCAGCAAATAACTGTACGGCGAAGGGTGCTATCAGTGCTCGTTCACAATGTGTTAAGGAGCAGATACATGTGGAAATTAACCTAGGAAGTGGAGTCTATTTGTGCACGTTTCTAGCAGTGAAGAATTCGTCGGTAGTTGGCGTACTGAGTATGGAATTCCTAAGAGAAAAGGGAGCCGGACTCGATTTCGTTAGAAGTAATTGTTTTACTAAGTATAAAGTTGAAGAAGTGGCATGGATTTAATTAAAACGCCAGCATTTCATGGCAAATTCTGTCGTGAACTAAAGTCAAGGTACACAAAACCGAGAATCTAACTTGTAAGGAGACAGTGTCTTGAGAATAGGGTTATGAGTAGTAGAATAACAGATGCAGAAGTGGATGTTAGTCTTGTGAACATATATGGTAAAGTTAGTCAACCTCAATGCCTACAGGATTACCAACAGAACCATTATACAACCTTCTTGCCAAACATTTATCAGTATTCTCTAAGGAACCTGGTATTTTTAAGGGGTATGTGTATAACATGGAAGTGGTACCCCACAAAACATTTTGTAAAACAACATATTCTGTGCTATGGGCTAAGAGAGAGGTGATAAGTAAGGAAATTAAAGGGATGTGGCACAGGGAGATTATCTAACCATCTTCTTCACCATAGGGTAGTCGACTCTTAGTGGCAGCTAAGCCAGATGATAGTATGCTTCTGGTGTTAGGTGATCATGTGATTAACCAGATAACTGTACCAGCACGTTCACGTCCTGACAATTTAGAGAAACAACTGCAAAGATCTTATGGTACAAAATATTTGAAAAATATCTAATTCCGCAGTTCGTATTGGCAGATAATGCTATCAGAACGATTCCATAAGTACACGGCATTTATATGTGCAAGTTGGAGCTATGTATCCCGATTGGTGCCGTTCGGTTTGAAACTTAGTGCTGGAATATATATTACTGTATTAAGTAGGGTATTAAGCAAAGAAGTGAGAAACATAGTAATTTTGTATGTAGGTGATTTGCTGACTGCAAACTCTCCTTGAGAGGAACATTTAGATATATTAAGAAACATATTAAACAGAATTACTGAAGTAGATACGATAACAATAAAGCTTTTGAGACATATAATTTCACATACTGGTATAGTGCCAGAACCGAAGAAGCTTAATGATATTAAGAATTGCCTATAACCTATTTCTAAGATACGCTGAAGGTGTTTCATAGCCTAGTCTCATTTTTTTCGCAAATTCGTGCCTGAAAAGTTATTGAATAGTAATTCAGTGTTAAACTTATTACGTAAGAACACATCTTGGATCTGGAGTAAGGAATGTGAAAGAGCTTTAGACGCAATTAAACATGACTTACTCGCCGGCCGGAGGGGCCGTGCGGTTCTAGGCGCTACAGTCTGGAGCCGAGTGACCACTACGGTCGCAAGTTCGAATCCTGCCACGGGCATGGATGTGTGTGATGTCCTTAGGTTAGTTAGGTTTAATTAGTTCTAAGTTCTAGGCGACTAATGACTTTAGAAGTTAAGTCGCATAGTGATCAGAGCCATTTGAACCATGACTTACTCAATTTAAAGATTCTGCGTCATCGCAACACGGTTAGGGATTTTTGCCTAGCTACTGGCACATGAAGTTGTGGTCTAGGCAAATGCTTATTCATGGTAGAAGAAAGAGAAGCTGAAACTGAATTAAAGGTTATTGGCTTTGCAACTCGTCTTCTCTCATGTTGTGAGCAAACTCATACTACAACAGAATTAGAGGCCTTAGCAATCGTCTGGGAACTGAAGAAATTTAATTATTATATTTAAAGAAGTCCCATATGAGGGTACTGTGACCACCAAGTATTAATTACACTTTCTCATGACTTGTAAATTGTTTCATGGAAGTTTAGCACGTTCCGCACATATACTTCAAGACTACGGCGTTGAAGAAATACACAGTAAGGCTAAATACATCATAGCTAATGTCTTATCTAGGTTACAGCAAGGCTTACCAGAATACAACGATTTAGTTGATCAGTGATCTGGGTTTGAAGTACTAGTGATCAAGGACCATGTCAAAAAACAACAATTTTTAGCTATGTACAAAAATATGGTAAAATTGCAGGAATCTGATCAGAGATGGAATAAGGCAAGACCACTATCGACAGGAAATGACGATGACAAACTTAGGCGACATTATAAACTATACGACAACATATTGTTTTATAGAAGTAATGTTACATCACGTAGACGGTGAGTGTATTTTCCAACGGTCAGTTTAGATAAATTGGTGCTGGATACTTACAATACATGGGGGTATTTTGGTTTACAAAATGCGGCAGAAAATTAGGATTATACTGTTACTTTCCAAATCGACAGAGAAATATACGTAAGCAGCAGAACGGAAATACATGCCATTCTGCCTACGGAAATTTTTACAGTTAACTTGCTGCTTTGTTAGCTGCAACATGTAGAAGATGTGCTTTGTTGATGCTGCACGTTTTTTGACCGAGATGAACCGAGGCTGCAGTGTTCTTCTTTGGCTCGTCAGTGCAGAAGTGTGCACAGAAACAGCTAGTTGAAAAATTCGTCCAATACGCACGTTTATTTATATATAGAAGCCGACTTCGGAGTTTTTCTTTGTGTGAGACTATATGTGCAACATTGGTGTGCGTGTGTCAATTTGAAGTTCTATATTCACATATTTTACTGTTCGCGTTGCTTCTGCAATCATTCTCTGATTTTATTGTACAATTACTTGAGATACAGAGTATTTTGGAGAAGTTTCGGACGCTTACAAAGGTAAGTTACCGGTAAAAGTATCTTATATAAGTAACTTCTTTCTTAGAAAATCAGCGTTTGTGGTTCACAGTTTTGCCAGAGAATATATCACCGCTGAATTTCATTGTGTATCAACCCAAAGAAACATTCGTTTTTGAGAATTTTTGAAGCCATCATTGTCATTTGCATAATCTATGAGCAATCCGTAACACATGGGCTTTTGTGATTTTCGTTACTGTAGTGGATATTCTAACTAACATATTGTGTTACATTTAGTTTTTCCTTAAATAGGAGTAGTTCTATATATATATCTCCATTTATCTTACATTAACTAAAGATGTTTTAAGAGACTACTAATTTTTACCACAGGTTTATGTGTTGCGCATTTGTTTCAACTCTTATAGGGCATTAGCAACTTTTTAGCTGAACTGATGAAAAGGGAATCTACAGGTTTATTTTAAAATTATTTGTTCACTGCTTTGTAATACATTGCACCATGCAAAATGCAGCCCCATAGTGAATGCTGTTCTCGAACACAGGATGAGTTCGTTGACGTTCATAAGCAGCCGGATATTGCCCTGACTACTGTCACACGATTGAAGCTAACGCAGATTGGTGTGTTGGAAGAGCTCGTGAGAATCGTGTACTTGTGACACCAGAATCTGAGGTACCTCAGGTACTATCCCTTCCTGTGGATCCTGTCTTCTCACCAGAAAGTACAAGGTCTGTCATTACTCGTCCAGTTTACTGCGAGTGGTGTGTCAATGGTAGATCTATGCACCCTGTACAGGGCGGATGGGGAACAGGGAGGGGTCAGGGCATTGTACTGATCCCCCTAACCAATACGTTTGAGATTCTGTCCTTCACTGACACAAACTGACCCGCATGGACTCACTTCTACTCTTTTGGGGAAACCTCTTCTGTCCGGTGTCAAAAGGAGGCAAACATAAACGGGTAAGAGTCTATTAAACGTCGGAAGTTGAATCATACGGCGAATGGTGGTACCACCTAGGAAAATGGCAGCAAGTGCAAGGACAGGACACCAAGTCCACTCAGGGTGTTTGTCTGAGGCCCTCATTCAACATGCTGAAGAGGCTGATCCACCAGCGAATGGGGAAAGAGAGTGCAACCAGCTGCAGGTTATGGAGCATGTTGGAACAAATGATGACTCTCCTCTGGGCTCTGAGGTCACACTTGGCTCATTGCAGGGACTGGCAGAGAAGGTTGAGAAGACCAGCCTTGTGGATGGAGTTTCGACGAAGCTCACAATTTGTAGCATGGTCCCAGAACTGATCGTGGCCCTCTGGTTCTGAGTCTGGAGACCAGCGACTAGCTTGACTTGCGCGATAGGGCTGAGAATTGTAGGGTCCTACTAAACGTATCAGATGTGCGCTACACATCAGAGGCTGCTACTCAGGTAGCTGACTGTGTGTAGGGTGCACCAAGAGTTTCTTTGGTTAGATAACGAAAGCTGTAGGAAACCTGGAAGTATCAGTGTAAGATCGAAAGAAATGTCTCCCACATGTGAAAGTGTTAAAATCCTAAAGGTAAACAGTCAAAGCATTTGCTCAAAAGTGCCAGAGTTTGAAGCTCACATAATACTTGGTTGAAGCCTGAAATTGAAACCAGTGAGATTTATGGCAAAAGTTGAAGTATAAATCGATAGGACAGTCAAATGGAAAATGGAGGTGAGGTATTTGTTGCAGTAGCCACGAAACTCTAATCCACCAGAAATTGAAGCTGCTTGTGAGATTGAAATAAGTATCACTGTCAGTGTTGTTGAGAAACAGATAAATCCGTTAATACTGAATAAAACTCCAGGACCGGCTGTAATGCCTGTAAGATGCTACACTGAATTTGCGGCTGAGTTAGCCCATCTAATCAGAATCTATCGTAGATTCCTAGAACAAAGACCATGCCAGTTCTTGTAAAAAGCGGAGGTCGCACCCGTCAACAAGATGGGTAATAGAAGTGATCCACAAAACCACCGTCCAGTATCCTTGACACCGATTTGTTGTAGAATCTTAGAACTCATTCTGAGCTCAAACTTAATGAGGTATCTTGAAGAGATTGACCTCCTCTATGCCAACCACCATGGATTCCGGAAATATCGATCATATGAAACCCAATTTGTACTTTTCTCACACGAAATACCGAAAGCTTTGTATGGAGGCAATCAGGTAGATGCAGCATTTCTTGATTTCCGAGAAGCATTTGACTCAGTACCACAACTACGCTTATTGCCTAAAGTACGATTATATGAGGTATGAAGTGAAATTTGTGACCAGAATGAGGACTTTTTGATAGGGAGGATACAGCTTGTCATCTTGGATGGAGAGTTATCATTAGGTGTATAAATAACTCCAAGTATGCCTCAGGGGAGTGTGTTGGGACCCTTCCTGTTCACGTTGTATGTTAATGACCTTGCCGACAATATTAATAGTAACCAGAGTCTTTTGACAGGTGATGCAGTCATGTATAATGAAGCACTATCCGAAAAAATCTGCATAAATATTCAGTCAGATGTTTGTAAGATCTCAACGTGGTGCAAAGAGTCGCAACGTGCTTTAAATGTTCAGAAATTTGAAATTTTGCACTTTATAAAACGAAAAAACGAAGTATTCTATGAGTATAACATCAATGAGTCACAGCTGGAATCGGCCAACTGATAGGAACATCGGGGTGTAACACTTTGCATGGATATGAAATGGCATGATCACATAGGTTCATTCGTGGTAAGCATGTCGTAGACTTCTGTTTAGTGGTAGAATACTAGTAAATGAAATCAGTCTGCAAAGGAGACTGCTTCAAAATCACTCCCGCGACCTACTCTACAATATTGCTCAAAGGTGTGGGACTCGTACCAGATATGACTAACAGGGAATATTGAACGTGTACAGAGAAGGGCAACACGAATGGTGACAGGTTTGTTCGATCCGTGGGAGAGTGTCACAGATGTAGTGAAGGAACTGTACTGGATGACTGTTGAAGATAGACGTAAATTTTATCAAGAAAGTCTATTGACAGGGTTTCCAGAACTCGGTTCAAGTGATGACTCTTCCTATTGCTCACATAGGGATATGTACGCACTGAGGCATTCAGACAATAATTTTTCCAGCGCACCATACGTGAATGGAACGGGAAGATCCACTAATAACTGGTGCAGTGGGAGATACCCTCTGCCATGCACCTGATTGTGATTTATTGCGGAGTATAGATGTAGATGTAGGAGTATTGACGTCTGCATCCCTCCTCCCTGGGCACCAGGAGAACTTAAGTATTTAGTAGCAATTTGCTACCTACGGCAGTAGAAAATAGTCAGCGACTATATACCACACGTCAGCAAGTCAGAAAAGATCTTTACGAGTGCTAAATGGAAAACATTCCTAAGGGAACACAACAGTAAACTAATTTTGATTTCCAGATTCCACCCACAATCAAACGGAGTAGGGCGTATTTTTCAGGAACGCAATATATTTTTCAGTAGTTACAGTGTGTAACACTCCGGTTTATTTTACTGACTTATCCCGCTCGATCGGGATCTGATAGCAGCCCACATAGATATTAATTAATTGTGACCGTGTGCCTAATGGGGCTGGCAATCGGATTGGACTGCTACGGAGTTGTTACATTCCATATTGTCCTTCGCAAATACTGTAATAATGTACTGTTTGGTGGCAAGAAGAACAACAAACACAGCTTCACTAAACAAAACCTATATTCTTATCGAAAACCACAAAGATAAGGAGACAGCCACTGCCTTCGTCAATACACTGTTAATAACGGCTAATCTCAGCACAGGCTTCCTCGCTATTCATAATCGTCACACGCAACATACAATCACTGTAATCCAACACTGTAATCCAAATAATGCCGGCGCGGAATCTCAATAACGGCACATAAATATCACTGAATCACTCTCTTAATTATACTTTCTCACTTTCCCGTATAATACTAACACAAAGGAGTTGAACCGCGGCGATGGCCACTCCCTTTGTCGGTAATTTCTATCAATTGCTGGCTTCTGCTCAGCTCTGCCCGCCTCGCGGGAACCTACAACACGCACTGACTTGACTCAACTCTCGCTCTCGCGACCCGACACACAAATCGATAGTTGCCCTGTCGAGCTGTGTGAGTGCAAACCTAGTAGTAAGGGCCTGCGGACCCCTTACAACTGCACACAAACAAACTAGGTGGTTTGAACAAGTTGAACCAGTTGAACAGATTGTAAATTGTGTACGACATTTCCCGACAGCGTACACTCCTGCAGAGCTAATGTTCAGACAAATGGAATGAAACGAGTCGTTAGACTCTTTTTCAAAAACAGGAAGAGGATCAGTGGGAGATAAACGAAGAAGTACATTAATATCATTTAGCCAAAAAGCTAAGATAAGGAAAGCACTATATGACAGAAACCTAAATAACACGCAAAAATTTTAAGATTGGCGAAAAGCACTATTAAACGTTTAACCTATATCTTCACTGATCTAGAAGACGAGCAAGAAATGGCAACATTTGTTATAATTACAAATATATAATCCCATGGAGGCTATTTTCTAGTACATCCAGAAACAACAAAGCCAACGGAACTTTATCCCACAACGATATGAAAAAGTATATTTTTTAACCTCTTCCATTATTCATTAGCAAATTTTTCTTCCCTGGAATTAGCACTTTTTAACGTAGATATTAGGATTATGTGTGAAGGCTGAACTGCGGCAGCGACTAGCATGATGCTAATGAGAGACTTTCACGTTAAGCAGACATACGTGTAAATATGTAAATAGCAGTTTATTAGTAAATTGTTAGTGCTGTGAGCCATTACGCTTAAGTCTTTGAACAGAGGTGTGCCAAAAGAATACAGAAATTGTACCTTTAGAATTAGTACAAGTTAAAAATAATTTATTTGACAGAATGATGAGAAAGTTGCCACTTATCCTTCATAAAATATGCGCCAGATAAAAAGCATAACCAGACTGAAAAAGAGTGTAAGTAGGACGATTGAAAATTTTCCGTTATACTTGACTGGAAAGAATGGTTGATCTCTATTTTGGCGTTTAATAAGGCTCCTGCTCCTCCTTCACTGTGTTAGTGAACTAATAATCGTGTATGACCTAGAACAGACAATTCAGTAGGTTATTGGCAAATAGCGGTATGAGCCATGGATCTGTGAACATTATTTTGAACTTTTACAGTAGCGCATTCGTATGAGCGTTTTTGCTTGCGGTGTTGTTTGTGTCTTTGCTGCAAGAGTTTTATTTTATGGATTTGCATTTGTACTCGCGAGTGCTTTCTATAAGTTGAAAGGTCTACTTTTTTTTTACTTGAACTGGTGAATGCAACTGAACGTACCGAATGCTGCTGAGTGTAACTGAACCTACAGTCACTTTGCTATTTTATCATTTCAACACTGACCTATATAAATTTTTCTGACAAGTACAACTCAAACTTATTCATTTCATTTACTGTCCACAACATACAAATGCAACGCAACCTGACTGCAAATAATTAGCACGAAAGAATGCCCTGAATTAGAAGAAATCCTAACAATAACCAATACATTCAATAAACCACTTACCTCACAGAAAATCTTAAAGACACGAACTACAGCAAATACAGCAAGCAGCAAACGCATCCAGCTAAATAAAACGATTCTAACTGGTATAGGCTGTAACTACTAATAGGAATGTGCTTAGCAAAGGAAAGATTTTATTGCAGAGTAAACAATGTATTTAGCGGATTCTACCTTATTCACGAGACAACCAGTTCCAAAAATTATAGCCAGCCGCTGTGACCGAGCGGCTCTAGGCATTTCAGTCCGGAACCGCACGACTGTTACGGTCGCAGGTTCGAATCCGTCCTTGGGGGTGGATGTGTATGATGTCCTTAGGTTAGTTACGTTTAAGTAGTTCTCAGTTGTAGGTGACTGATGACCTCCAATGTTAAGTCCCATAGTGCTCAGAGCTATTTGAGAAAAAAAATATTTAATCGTCAATAATACCATTTCCCAACATTAGTAGATACAGCCATCATCATTTTATTATCCATGTCCAACCAATACTAAAACTCCCAGACGGACACACGTCCAGACCGTCTGCTCGCTTTAACACTGCCAGCCTCCATCACTGCTAACTATTAACCGCCAACTGCGAGTCCTTCCAGCCACAGAGTCTCTCAGCGAGGGTGCAGAGCTCTGTCAGTGATTTTAATGCAGTCTATAACGCTGCCAACATACAACATACAGACAGGCTACATACATAGATCCCCTGTTCCCCTCAGAAAATTTTAGAAAGTGTTTTGGGCAGTTTTCAGTACTAAGTTGTTAAAATTTTTTCATATTAACAGTAACAAATAGATCAGATGCACACAAAGGTTAAGTAAGAAGTTGATGGTCAATGAAGCAAAAATTCTCCTCACAGTCCCTAAAGACAGTCCTACTTATTCATCAGAGGAGAAGTCTATGACAGTTTTATGCACAAAGGTTGAGCAGTAATAGAAAATGCACACATAACCAGTGGACCACCACGCAGTCTGAAGAAGTAGTGTTGTCCCCCCAACGGAAACACAGTGCTGACTCTTGATATGAAGATTTCAGTTGAGAAGATTGGTACTGGGCCACAACAGAGCAGACCCACAGCAAAGTCAGTCAAAGTATTGAAGAATGTTGGTAGAATTGGTAGGTCGCCACAGAGCAGACGCACAGTATTCCTTGTAGAGATTATGGTAGTACTGTGCCATCAAAGGTGTAGATCCAATGTATTCCTTGTAGAGATGGTTAGCAGCCATCCATTATGACTGTGCAGGTGCACAGTCAGAATTAAAGAGTCTTGAGGGTAATTGGCAAGTCCATTAACCACCACTTGTGCACTCCCTAATTTTTGTAATATCCCTAGAACCAGCAATGCTTTTAACCAATCCCTTGCAGGGCACACACGTGCTAGTACTAACAACATTATATAGTCTCTGATATGTGCTAAATATAATATGACCAACAGACAAATGTGTGCAGTAAAATGAATTCCTACCATTTATCTAACCTGGAGAACCGGTGTCTATACAATTACAATTTTACAGCATAAGAATACAATTATGAAGGTAAAGAAAACATCTTTACAGGAAACAACATGATAATAGAAATAACTTTTCTAGTAATACCGGCTTTACAAAAAGAATAGAAATCAACACATACATGAGTATTACAGGAATTATGACATTAGTAAATAAATGAAAAATGAGAATATCTTTAGAAACATTAACTTGACATATGAACATTAAAAGAAATCATAACAGGATAAATAATGTCTGAACATCTTCCGAAAGTAAAGAATCTCTTATAAAAACAGATTCGATTTGAGGGTAAAAGTATTTCTCACCATAGTGAACGCAGCTCAGTACTAAAAGAAAAACAATTCTACCAAATTTATCTTATCAGGTAAATGCACAGAGACAAGAAAAACACAGACACACAAGAGTACATGTAAACATAGTGGAATAACACAAAAGGAAAGGACTGGTTCTGTTTTCACATGTAACGTTTAGTACAGCACTACTTGTGGTGAGCATTTGATACCTCTGTTTCATTTTTGTCCTTTCAATAATATTCTTCATGCTCATACCCCTTTAACTTTCAGCAAAAACTACTTCATTTCCAACCAAAACTTAATTTACCTCTCTTACTTCAATTTTTGTTCTCTCGATAAAATGTCCTATCTAAGCATGCTATCTGTATTTATACTTTCAATCAGTGCTTATACTTCCATATTTTTCTTACCGCATCATTAGTTTACAAGAAACTGTTGTCAGTTTACCCTACATATATCTATTCTTATCCTCTTTCAACATAATTACTCCTCATTACACAATATTCTTTGGCCAGAACTATTCCTTATAGGGTCTCAATGCATTTCTTCCCAACTCGCCACAACTCATTTTCTTATATAGCATACTCCCTCTTAAACTAACTTAAATCTACTGAGCTCAGATACATAAACTAGAGAATGGGGCAATGCAGCAGTACAAAACAATTAACAGAAACAACAATAACAAAAATGGAAATTGGGATAGCACACAGCAGGATATCTAAATTAGCAAAGCAAATGCAACTATACAACTAATGTAAGTCCATATGCAGCAAACAATGAAAGTAAACCAGTGGTAAAATTGGCTTAGCACAGTAATACAATGTAAAATCCAGTACGCCATTGCCTGACAAATAGCATCAGTAAATGAAATAGCTTATACCTAAACATGACAAGGCACAAGCAGAAAAAAAAATTTACAGTGAAGACAGCAATGCAGATAAGGGAAATATCTATTCACGTATTAAAGTCTTCGTCACATCTTAACACTGAAGTGGTGCACAACAACTTAATCTACCAAAACATTACCAAGTCCATGAAAAGAAAATTATCTATGCAATTCCTGCTACCAGTCCTTTCTCTTTCTTATTGTTCTTTCCATTCCACGCGGTCTTTTTAACAATTTGGATCATAAAATTATTATTTAATCGATCTGTTGACAGAAAGTGTTCACATTAGCATACGTATTAGATTTTATTTTATAAACCCAATGTGCAAGGCAGCCAGAAACCAGATATCAAAGAAAATAAGCAAATATGTAGGAAGCAAAACATAAAAACATCATTCAATAGCCATGTGGCAATTGATAAGTCAGTAGAAGTTCTCTCAACTCTCATATACACTTGTCATAATCAGATGTGTAAATGTAAGAATCTTTTTCATCAATTCATAAGCATTTCAGTAAGTACAAGTTCCATAGGGTAATCATATGTATCCAGGTAATAGTGTGCCATGTTAGTGGCACAAATAAATGGCTCTGAGCACTATGGGACTTAACTTCTGAGGTCATCAATCCCCTAGAACGTTGAACTACTTAAACCTAACTAACCTAAGGACATCAGACACATCCATGCCCGAGGCAGAATTCGAACCTGCGACCGTAGTGGTCGAGCGGTTCCAGACTGTAGCGCCTAGAACCACTCGGCCACCACGGCCGGCGTTTGTGGCACATTCAGCAAAGAAATGTCTATAGAGAGGTCCACGACCTTTCATTTCCACAGCTGTGTGAGCGGTTGTGGGAGTGTGCTGAGCTTCAAAAAGGCTTAAGCAGCACCAGTCTAGTTGAAAGGCAACACAACAATGGGTTATTCCAGGCAGCTAGCGCTCAGCGTGCACAGCAGAGCATTACGTCAAGGTTAAATACACTCTTTAGCAAAAATATTTCCAACAACAGTTTTAGCTATAATGACAGTTTCATACAAATAAAAAGATTTCAAAGGTTAAAAAATCACAGGAGAAGCGTGTAGAGATGAAATTTCATCAATAACAGTGTCAAAAAATTTTCATCGGCGTTGTGGTTCTGACATTCACATATACACTCCTGGAAACGGAAAAAAGAACACATTGACACCGGTGTGTCAGACCCACCATACTTGCTCCGGACACTGCGAGAGGGCTGTACAAGCAATGATCACACGCATGGCACAGCGGACACACCAGGAACCACGGTGTTGGCCGTCGAATGGCGCTAGCTGCGCAGCATTTGTGCACCGCCGCCGTCAGTGTCAGCCAGTTTGCCGTGGCATATGGAGCTCCATCGCAGTCTTTAACACTGGTAGCATGCCGCGACAACGTGGACGTGAACCGTATGTGCAGTTGACGGACTTTGAACGAGAGCGTATAGTGGGCATGCGGGAGGCCGGGTGGCCGTACCGCCGAATTGCTCAACACGTGGGGCGTGAGGTCTCCACAGTACATCGATGTTGTCGCCAGTGGTCGGCGGAAGGTGCACGTGCCCGTCGACCTGGGACCGGACCGCAGCGACGCACGGATGCACGCCAAGACCGTAGGATCCTACGCAGTGCCGTAGGGGACCGCACCGCCACTTCCCAGCAAATTAGGGACACTGTTGCTCCTGGGGTATCGGCGAGGACCATCCGCAACTGTCTCCATGAAGCTGGGCTACGGTCCCGCACACCGTTAGGCCGTCTTCCGCTCACGCCCCAACATCGTGCAGCCCGCCTCCAGTGGTGTCGCGACAGGCGTGAATGGAGGGACGAATGGAGATGTGTCGTCTTTAGCGATGAGAGTCGCTTCTGCCTTGGTGCCAATGATGGTCGTATGCGTGTTTGGCGCAGTGCAGGTGAGCGCCACAATCAGGACTGCATACGACCGAGGCACACAGGGCCAACACCCGGCATTATGGTGTGGGGAGCGATCTCCTACACTGGCCGTACACCACTGGTGATCGTCGAGGGGACACTGAATAGTGCACGGTACATCCAAACCGTCATCGAACCCATCGTTCTACCATTCCTAGACCGGCAAGGGAACTTGCTGTTCCAACAGGACAATGCACGTCCGCATGTATCCCGTGCCACCCAACGTGCTCTAGAAGGTGTAAGTCAACTACCCTGGCCAGCAAGATCTCCGGATCTGTCCCCCATTGAGCATGTTTGGGACTGGATGAAGCGTCGTCTCACGCGGTCTGCACGTCCAGCACGAACGCTGGTCCAACTGAGGCGCCAGGTGGAAATGGCATGGCAAGCCGTTCCACAGGACTACATCCAGCATCTCTATGATCGTCTCCATGGGAGAATAGCAACCTGCATTGCTGCGAAAGGTGGATATACACTGTACTAGTGCCGACATTGTGCATGCTCTGTTGCCTGTGTCTATGTGCCTGTGGTTCTGTCAGTGTGATCATGTGATGTATCTGACCCCAGGAATATGTCATTAAAGTTTCCCCTTCCTGGGACAATGAATTCACGGTGTTCTTATTTCAATTTCCAGGAGTGTATACTCACATTTCATAACTTTTTAGGTACATTTCTTGGTTTCCAACATTCGTTTCCACAAACCAGAGTACCTAACCACTACTCATTATTTATTGCCTCATTACATATGTACGTATTCGTCGATAATTCTTAATATTTCATCATAATAAACACATAGCATAATCGAATGAATGTTCGAATGTGTGTGAAATCTTATGGCACTTAACTGGTAAGGTCATTAGTCCCTAAGCTTAAACTCTACTTAAGCTAAATTATCCTAAGGACAAACACACACACCCATGCCCGAGGGAGGACTCGAACCTCCACTGGGACCAGCCACACAGTCCATGACTGCAGCGCCCCAGACCGCTCGGCTAATCCCGCGCGGCCGTGGCGTAATCATATTCCTCAAATAGCATATCCTTATTGGTCATAAACATATCTCGACATCATAATAAACATCATCGTTCTAATTATGTCTTCAGAACACATGAATCAAAATCGTCGTAGCTTCCTTTAATAATCTGAAAACCTTAAAAAATGCTCTCTGCTCTTTTCAATAGTCTCATCTACCGCTAACGTACTTTAAAATTATGGTCCCATATAAAATACATCACTCAAATCTCTCGCAGTTTCACAATGGTTCCGAAAATATATGTGAACAGCTATCAAAATGCAGACAAAGTAGAATTTCATTAATGCTAAGTAATCCACCTGTTTAAGTACGTAGACGTGTGTCAGAGAGATAGTAAAAAATATTTATTGCTAAATAACCAGATAGGTGTTTACTTCTGTGTTAGAGAAACATTGTACCGATGTGTAAATTTGTTTAAGCAAAGCTAACACGAATGGTACACAAAATAGGTACACCCTCTGAGGGATAATGTAATTCTACCTCAAAGGTTACACATTAAAACTATGGAGTAAAATGTACAGCCGTAAACCTTTCCTGTATCGTTGTAATAAAAAAATATTTTCAAAAATGTTCCAAGTACAAAAAGTAATCACTGAAATGTGTGTCCTGTAGCGCTGAACTATGCTTCTTGCTATTAATTTCGGTCATTGTCTAACGGTAAAAATGTATCAAGTACCGTAGTTATCGTCGTTCATAAGCAAAGTTCTCTAAAAATCAATGTACTTACCTTTGTCATATACAAAAGTAAAGTCTTGTGCGTATAATTCTTATAGTAACTAAGTGCATTGCCGTGACCGTGAAAGTACTATACTGTAACGTATCGTTATGTTACGAAAATAACTATCTCATTGTAGCTATTCCACAAAAGTCATTACCAAAACATGTTTTACTTTTCAAAAGAACGTAGAAAAACTGTGCAGACATAAAACAGAAACAGTGTAAAAGTGATAATGAAAACTGTATCACTTATCAGTAGCGTCGCAGTATAATCGCTAGCTGACAAACAAACCAAATACTCTGTCATCTGTGACCTCTCAGAAAGTACTTTGACAAGAAATGTTTTTTCACGTAAACTAAAATGTTGCAGTAAAACATCATTAGCAGTATATGTTCCAAGAATGTGAGTATTATAGTCTTGACGTAATCGTGCAACTAACAACTACAGCATAAATGTACGTACAATACGATTGTGTCATCTGTTTCCTTTAACAGTCAACTCATAAAACTACTATCTTAGTAAATTCCATAGATTCTTGATTAGATAGTTAACTTCAAAACATCGCTGTATACTAAATGTGACAAAGCGTGATAGTAACTTCAAGTGAAAAATTTAATGGAAAAGACTAATCAGAAAGCAAACTATTTCTCAATAAACGGTTTTACACGAGAAAAGTGGTATAATTTTTCGCAATTTTTTTTTTTGTACTCTAATGTCGAATCAGGAGGAAATCAATAAAAATACTGATGAAACCAAGTCTGTGGATTTATGTCATTACTAGAATTTTTGGATGTTTTAAATTTACACGTTGTAATGAAGAGCTTATAGGCAAAGTCATCATGACGCCTAGTCACAAATCTGCCATTGTTCCGTCGTGTCAGTGTTCCCATCTCAAAGTTCAGGACACCCGGCCGACTCCTTTAAAGATCTCCGAAATACCATGTATTACTGCCGTGCGACTTTTGTGTCACAATCGTACCTACTGTTACCTTAAGGTTTTCTTAATTTTTTACAAGTTGCGTGACCGTATCGGTAGATGCAATTGAGACGATTTTCGCCTGCAGGGTGTCGTGATTTTCATGTACAACGATCTGCAGTTCTTTTATGGCTGCTTCGTAATTCTGTAGTGTGTCTTCATGTAAAGGAAAAATTGGCTGAAAATGCTAACAAATTTGTGTTTTCACATCTTCAGAAACTTTTTGATATTCCGATCCAATTTCGAGTGACATGGCGGTTAAAGTTTAATTGATTGTTCAAATGCGTCTAATTTTTGGAGCTGTTGCAGTATTCGTTCCTAATTTTGTACCACTGTGTCAAACTTTTCGGGCTTTTAGTCTACTTGTTTCTGATTTTGTTCCATTTGTTGCTGTATTTGTCTATCATTTTGAATTAATAACAATAACAATGCATTAGCGACTGAAACATGTTGCATTATGTTTTTTGTCACTGTGTTTGCTTCGGAAATATTCGAATTATGAAAAGCTGAGAATATGTCTTGACATAACTGAGAAACGTGTAATGATGCAAAACCTGCAACTACGGTATTTGCAAGATTTGGTTCATTTATTTCGCATTCCTGAGGCGAACTGTTACTGACCGATCGATCGACAATACTTCCATGTTCACTAATTATTTCAGTGTCTACCCTGTTATTTATTGCCTGATCCATTCCCTACACACTATTATGAAATCAATATCTTGAACATTAGTCAATTCGTTACAAGGTGGTACTAACAAGCTACGCTCGTCGTCACCGTTGTTTCTCGGTTTTCATCGCTGCCTAGTATTACGCTTTTCAAGCGCCATGATTATCACACTACTTCACACAATAACACACAAATACCAATTTCAGAAGAATTCGCGCGCCATGATTATCACACTATTATACACGATAACTCACAAAAAACCGTTTTAAAAGCAAAAATAAGATACACTAAAATAGCACTAAAAATGATAAATATCTAACTAATTGCAAAAGCGACTGCGAGATACTTAGTGGAAATCCACATACATGCCACATCTGCTTTGCTCAGTACAATACAGGACAACAATAAGAAACTACAATTACAAAAGGAAATAATATATACAATTATGCACTAGCAGCAAACAACAACTAATATCTAATCGTGCTCAAATTATTCAAACTACAAGAAAATGAGAAAATTCCAGCGAAGTATCTTCGGCTAAGGGTCAACAGGTGAAACGTCTACGTTTTTACTTAAATTGCTAAATGCTTACTGAATCTTCTCAAACTGCTGAATGCTTCACTAGCTTTTATCATTTCATTTCACTGACCTACAGAATTTTCCCTGACAAACACAGCTCACTCTTAATCATTTCATTTATTACCCACAATGCACAAACGCAACGCAATCTGACTGCAAATAATTAACACAAAAGAATTGCCTGAATTATAAGTAATCCTACCAGTAACACATACATTTAATAAGACACTTACCTCACAGAAAATCTTCATGACACAGCAAATACAGCAAGCAGCAACTGCAGACAGCTAAATAAAAACATTCTAGCTACTATAGGCTCTAACTACTAATAGGCATGTTGTTAGCAAAGGAAACATTTTGTTGCAGAGCAAACAATGTATTTAGCAGATTTTACCCTATTCATTCGACAACAGGTTCCAAAAATTATATAATCGTCAATAATTCAATTTTACAAACATTAGTAAATACATCCATCATTACTTTACAATCCACGTCCAACCAATACTAAATCTCCGTGACGGACACTCATCCAGACCATCCACTCGCGCTAACACTGCCAAACTCCATCACTGATAACTATCAACCGCCAACTGCGAGTCCTTCCAGCGACAAAACCTCTTAGCGAGGGCGCAGAGTGCTTTCAGTAATAATAATGCAGTCTATACGACTGCCAACATACAAAATATAAACAGGCTACTTACAAAGTAGACGCCCCAACATTGATGTTCTAAGTATAGAAGCGATATGAAAAACGTAACACAAAACAAATGCCGTTTAATTGGTGATCGTAATTCAATCCAAATTTCACTTTTATGTGTGGTCAAAATAAAAACTCCTTTAGAGACAATTTCATTTCATCATCAGTGGTCAGCGCGTGTAGATTTAGAAATGGAGAATTTTTATTGGGTCAGCAAAATGGATACACTGAATATCCCTGTTTTCTTTGTCTGCCGGGCAGTCGTGCGCAAAATGAACATTGATGGAAGAAAGACAAGCCGCCGAAATGAACCTCAGTGTAGGGAAGGGTAAGATAGTTCATGAACCGTTTATCAATTGGGAAAAATTATTCTTCCGCCACTACAGTTAAACTTGGGTTCATATAACAGTTTGTTAAAGGTTTAGATAGGAATTACCATTGTTTCCAATATATTTCTCAGTCATTTCCTGGTCCCAATAAAGAAAAGTTAAATGCAGGAATGTTTGATGGGCCACAAATTTGTACTTTTATAATTAATGATGAATTCCCATACCACTTGACTCAAGTTGAATTGGAAGCATGGACAAGCTTCTAACTATTATAAGGTTCTTTAATGTTAAGATGGTTGATGACCATGTCTGGGGATCGATAAATGTACGAACAAATTAAATACTGCTGGGTCGAAAGATGTCAATTACGTTAACATGCACAATGAAAATACCTAAATTTGAATGGAGGGCGGTAAAGAGCAAGCAAAAAGAAGAACGCAATGAAATCAATTCATAACTCTATAGCGGCTGATCAGTCCTTTTCGTTAGATTAGGCGTCTCGTATTTCTGCTTCAGTATTAAGCCTGACAATCGTGAATGTGTTTAACTACAGGTCATGGTTGTATGAACGAAAATTAGGAGAGATTACTACAGTTCTGAGTGTCAATTGAATATCACTTGCTGGCATAACTCGACTGCTTGTGATTAGCTTGTGTCGGCAGTGGCAGTGGTGGCTGTCGGCGCGAGCTGTGAGTCTGAGAATCTATTCTAGATCTCTCTCGACTGTAAACACCAGCCTGATACATTTACTGAGTCTTGGGTGAAGCTGAGACTCCTATTTATTCACTAGCTAAGCTAATTGGCACGGTACACGCTATTTGGCTGGAATAACACATACGTCATTGTCCTCAAATCACTCGCAAGCGTTAACTGTGAGTACTCGGTGCGATTCTCTGTTCTAGGAGACTTTGCAGTTTAACTCCTTACGAGTTAAAACGAGCCTGTGGATAAGTGCTTACATAACGACTCTCGGAATCGTCTCAGAGCAGCACGAATTACCTTGCTAAAACACTGAACAGTTTTCTCCCAGAGAGGAAGCCTATTACTTTTTTTTTTAAAAGAGGTGGAGCCCCTCCACGCCCACACCGGCATGATGGCCAACACAAAAGGTCTACTGCCATCTCTGCATAAGGGTTAGTATTCACTAAAGTGAGGTGTCGCAGGATGTGGGCACTGCGATGTCTGCGTACGTCTGGTTAGGATTAACCATTAATACGCGCTCATCTGGAGATAGATTGGTCGAAATCTGACGAAGGGTAGCGGTTTGAAGGGCAGAGGAAAAAAAGTGCCAAAGCAAGAGCCAAGGGAAAAAAACCTCTGCGAAAGTTAGGTCGGGCGGCAAGAGCAGTAGCGGTTGTCTTGCTGCCTGCGATAGGTTGTGTAAGGATAGGCTTTGTTAGTAGTGGGTATCATGCATGTCGATACCTTGACGTTGTGCGTTTGTGCTGCTCGGCGGCTGGCGCTGGGTGCTGGTACAGAGTCCTCGTTCAGCGTCCTGCAACCTGCAACAGTTAGGTTTGTTATCGGTCTTGTGTCCGATAGGTCATATACCGGAGGCACAGTGTGAGGGAGTGTTGGCAGATTGTTCGTGCGTCTGTGGGCGAGCTCGTCGGTGTCCCTGCTGTGGCCTGTTGGTCGGCTCTAATAGCAGCTGGTAGTTACCAGTCAGTGTTGCTGATATGCAGGGGCTTACCGGCGTTTGTCGCTGTTTGCGTATGTTAGTTTACCATAGGTGGTTATGCCCTAGCTAGCAGTGTCTTTGGCCGCTTGTGTTTCCACCTGTGGTTGTGATCGTAATTTCCCAGAGTGAGGATGAAAGGATTGTTCGAGTGTCTCGAGTTCCTGTATAGTCGTGTGGCGTGTTTCTTGAATACTTCCTTGAGGGTATCAAGGCGGTATTCATGGTGAAGATCCACGGGCCTATTACTCTGTATGCAATTTGCTTATATCAAAGCTGGTCGTCACGTGTTTTCTTTCTGGCCAATCATGGTGTTCGTACTTGTTATATCTCCACAAACTAGAGTTTTTGTAGCCTATCACAGGTGTCGTTTCTTTCATAGGGAAGAGTTTAACTTCTGTTATATAATACTGACACAAAGATCTTTTTCTTTCATGCTAGTTTTAATGCAGGTGGCTACAGTGAGGCACCATTGTTTTCATTGGGTTTCTCTGGATGTTTATCTGCGATCTCCAGCTGTGTTCCTATAGAAAGGCTTTTCGAAGGTAGTAATTAAAAGCAGAGACAAGGGCTGGTTTTGCTGGCGGCCTATGCATTGGATGTGGTTTCTCATTGTGTCAGCTAGGTGTCCTGTGGCGTGGGTTTCAGCCAAGTGAGATGGCATACCATCATAAAATTTTCCTTTTCCTCAGAATTGAATTTCGTAGCTCAGATCTGGGAAATTAATTTCGTTGAATTACTAGTGTGACTGTTAGTGGTTTATGTTCATGAAATGTTGGTTTGTTTCTTCATTTCGCTTTACCTATCAATAAATTTTGTAGATTTTCATGTAACTATGTCATGTGACATTTGGAGTTAACAATACTTGTTTCACATATTCAGTGTAAGATATATTATTTGGTTGACACCTTACATATAAACCACAATTCTGTGATAATTTTTTATTGAATTAGACAATTGTTGAGGCATTGTCTAAATCAATAAAAAAATTATAGCTTTTCTCAAGCATTGAATATTGGTCAGCCACTTGATCTAGTTCTTATTCTATTTAATTCTGTTGGTTTGCATACTTTAATTTTTAACATGGTTAACTTTGTTATTGATTTAATTGTCTCCATTAAGGGAACACTATAAATTTTTATACCGATATCAATTTCTTTTTCTTATGTATTTAAGTATGGGTTGTGTGTATTTTAGATTTTATGTCGAAGATGAGGAGCCTCTCAAATGGATCTTTTAATACCAGTTTCTCAACCATTTACTATTTCAATCAGCTTAAAAAAAGTTAAATACCTTATACATAATCCAAAAATGCAATGATTACATTCTGCTGTTTGTTTTACGAAAATTTAAAATTCTAACAATTAATGTAAGAATGAAAATAATTCTTTAACAAGTCCCAATCATGTAAAAATTTTGAAGGTTTTTGTTATTGATTTATACAAATTCAAAAATATTAGTCACAAATAATATTCATACACACATATTATTCTAAGAAAAGTATTGCCCTAACACAGAATGTGGTTTTTAGGAAATGTTGCATTGAAAATTATGCATGTGAAGATTTGGAAATATTACACTCATGGACAGTAAATTAACATTACAAAAGTGTTGGTTTTTAAGACGCAATATGCCTGAATAGGTTTTCTTTTTAACATATTATTCTAATTATCATCTTAAGACTTCAAACACTTCTTTACAAAAATATTTCTACTGCATTGCTCATGAAACAATGGTTATAAAATATTGATATACAGTTCCTATTCAGACATTTATACGTATTGTATAGACAGATGTAAATTGTATGTAATCGATACGAATACATCGAAGTCCTATGTTCATTGTTGTGCTTTTTGTGGCTTTTCCACTGCCTGTACCTAATTTTGACAACCATTTTCACACGATGTCTACGAATGTTCTTCCGTGAGGTTGGCGATGACTGTCTTTGCACGAAGCTCAAGGACTTGTGTGAGACGCTAGTCAGCAAACCTTTGGGTGGCAGCATCGTTCCTCATAAAATGATCCAACAGGATGTTTCCATAGTTTGGTGTGTCTCTGATAATAATGTAGACGTTTTGGTGCAGAGTCTCATGGAGTATTGGCTTTATATCGTGTACGTTTCTTCTCAAGACATTCTTGAAGGTATTTATATTTTTGTTGCACTTCGTAGACAACCAGTTTACAATAGGATGGATATTTGGAAACGTGTACCTTGAAACATTTTCGCTGATCTTCTCTCTTCAACAGCAGTTTTCGGAATCTTCATCTTCTGTTCTTCCAAGCATCTTCCTTTCTTCAGACTTGAATCTTGTCTCTTCTCCGGGCGGGATACAGGAAATTATTGACTACTAGTTGCTTCGAAGTTGTCCATTTGTTAGTGCTTCGATCGTTGATTAGGAAGTGGAGTTAATCATTGATTGAGTGATTTTCCTTCAGCTATGTAGTTCAGTGTGATATCGCAGTGACAGTGCGATTCCACACGTAATTTTCTGCCTCAGGCAAATCGGGGGTTCGGCGAGGCGTTTTCTTTTTACTCCGCACGCTGGGTGCTGTTTCGTTTTTGTAGCCCGTCGTCCCCTGAAACCCTTCCAATTTGAGTACCGGTCGAAAGTGAATTTTCGCAAGGCCTGGACCCGACGTTGATCTTCTGCTGCTCATCCACCCTCCTTGTACATTCTGAAACTTCCCCTTAAAAAAATCAATGAATTACTGTGCTGGTAAACCCCTTACGTTATTTGATTTTCAAACAGCTGAGCAGAACTGAATGTACTCAGGCATTTGTCTCTTTACTTACTCTGATCATCACTAAATTGACACACAATATTTTTAGCGCAACGCAATCTGACTTTCAATAATCCCTACAAAAGAATGGCCCTGACTAACAATAACCTATACCTTTCATGAATCACTTACCTCACAAAAATCTTCGTTACTCGAACTACTGCAGTAAATAGTGTTCAAAAGACACACGTCCAGATCGTCCGCTCTCAAAACTCTGCCATCTCTCTTCCCACATCTACCACTGCTGGTGACTCACCTCCTACTGTACAACGCTATGCGATGTTCACATTCAACTTCCTCACCCTTCAATAGCGAATATGCCAACCAGACATAGACTGCACACAGCACAGCCAGTGATTTTCATGCAGAGCGCTACGTGACATTACCAACATAAAAACCTATACAGCCTACTTACAATTCTTTATCACGGCAAGGTTGCTACTGGAGTTGGGCACAATGGTTGGCTTGGTTACAAATCTCCGTCATTCTCGTGCCCTTGCCTGCGCCTCAGCATCGTAAAAATTGATCTCGTCCATTCACATCCCATATACAATTTCAGTTGTCGTCCGCCGCATTGCCGTGGGCACTTTATGATTGTTTCTTGCAGGAGGTCGACTGCAAAAATCTTTTCTTACAATCTACCTTAAGCATAATACCTAATTTACGCCGCTTAAGAAATTCTATATATGTTTCGGCCTCGTATCTTGTCGTTAAAATTCTAGTTTCTTTATCAGGTTCCAGTTTGTTCCTGATATCTTGAGCTATTGAGACTCCTTATGTTAGTTGTGTAAGGTGTCGCCAGGTCGTATTTTAGTATATCATGCCATTAGATCATCACCTTGTCAAACTCTACATGTCACGTTAATTGCTACACATAAAAATTTAAAGTGATTTTCAGTTCTCTACCCCTTCTTTTCCTCAGACTCCAAGTCACGTCCTGTCTGAAACATACCTCATGCCTTCTTTGATATTATTAGCTGATGCGTATAAGTGATTATTCATCATAGCTTTTAATACGGCTTGTATGATGAAATCCTAATCTTTTATTTGTCTAATTCAATGCTCGGTTCGTTCTGTCTATACCATTTTGTTTGTGTGGTGAAACATCATTCCTTAGGTATGGAAGGCTCTTGTTCCTGCACCTGCGTTTGACAATGTACAGCCCTGGCTCAAAGAGAAGTGACGCAACCTTTTCCCATGTTTGTCAGAGCTTGTCTTCGATTCAGAAAATCCACACCTATTACCACGTCCACCGTTAATTTCGGTATGACAACGAAAGTGGCTTTCACCTTTTGACTTTGGTACGAAAGAGTTAACCTTGTTCGTAAATTGACATCTGCAGTATGATTTTTGTTGGGACCCTTCACTTTAATCTTCTTCGTTCTCAAGATCGATAATTCTTCATTGGCATTGCATTGGTTAAATAAGTACTCCCAAATCGTGGTTACCTCGCTTCCACTGTCTATGACTTCATTAATTAGGATTTTCGTTATGATGACCTTCACAACTGGTTGTATCTCGACCGGTTTGCTCTGTTCTTTCTCATCACCCTGGATGAAAGCATCCTCTATTGAATCATATGTGAGTCGTTTCAAGATTTTTACCTGTTAATTCGATCCTTATGTCGGATATGCCTCGACCACTATCTCTCTCTCTTCTAATGCTTCTTCTTCACATTTAACTTCGTCTTCCCTCAACTCAATTACATCTGCCTCTTCTTTGTTCGCGGAAATTCCCAAATAGTCGCATCTAAACCCTCGTATTATATCTCTGTAACTTCCATCATTGTACACATTGGAATCTGTGCCCAATTGCAATTTATTTTAAACTTCCGTCAACTGCGCAATCCTCTTTGAGTTCTTTTTCTCAAATAACTCTGCAATTTTAATGAATTCGTCCCTTTTCTCTTCCCCCATTGTGCCTTCCTCTGGTAGTTCGTTTTCTTCATCGATATCCTCCTAGCTAAATTCTCCTCAGCATGATGGTGTTGTTTTCCTGCCTTGTTCGATCCCTGCGACTCTGTTTCGTCATTAATTATCTGTCGCGACCAAATGTCTCTGTCGATGGTACGTTATCCTTCTGGAATTGGCTCTCCCTAGTTTCAGTATTAAATAACTCTGCAATGCTAATTACTTTACCTCTTATCTCGACCTCTGTTATGCTTGCTTCATTTTGTTCCAGTTATCCGTTTTTTTACAAAATCCTCCCAACTAGTTCCTGTCCAACTTGCTGTCTGCAATATCTCGACTTCTTTCGGTCTCTGCGGTTCTGTTCCTTCACCTTTCACCTCTCGCGATAAGGTGTATATTTCTCTCATTACGTTGCTGTTGCCTGCTTGGGTAGGTGCGCTGTTCTCCTTGACTCGGGCGCTCTCTCGTCAATTCGAACTTTGGTTGGGTTTGGTGGCCTTATCTTCACGTCTTCTTTCGGTTCTTCCTGTCTTTGTTCGACTTAGTGACACGGGTGTCGTTGCTGATAAATTGTTGGCCTGTTTGTCCCCCAATACCCACTGTGATTACCGTTATTCCCCATGTAATAGTTATTGCCATTCCTGTGTGGATAATCGTTACCATTTCTTGTTACGTACCCTTAATCGTTTCTTTGTTGGAACCTACTGCCACTTCTCTGCGCGAAGTTATCACGGGGTTTGCAGTAGCTGACATTCCTTCATATGGCCTCTGGTTCATTTGACGGTCTTTCATTCACGTTTTTGCGCGGGTTTCGCTTTTTTCTTGCCTCATCTTCCGAGAATATGAATGCTCATTCTGTCAAAATTCCTTTAAAGGTTTCCACGTTATTGCCTCTGTTGGTATTTTAGTGGCAGTTTCTTGGTACACAATTTAATCAATTCTCCCTCGCTGTACGGCACATCCGAACATTGGATTTTCTTTTCCGTTGCTCCGAGAAATTATACAGGGCTCTTTTCTCCGGAATTATCAAAGTATGGGTTTCGTAGTAGATCATACTTCACCCTATTTTGCTCTTCACTCGACCAGCAGCGTAAGAGAAACTTATCTCTGACATCTTCATAAGATCGACGCGTAGCTCTTATGTTTTGCATCGTTTCTGCTATTGCTCGAGACATATGGGCACGTACATATCTAGTTTGCGTGCTGATGTCCAGTGTTCTTGTAGTCCTACTCTGTATTGATCAATGAAGGTTCGTGGATGCAATGAGTTCCCTACACGGAAATGCTTAAAACTTCCTTACAGTGATGAAATGATCGTTGTCGTAACTCGTCATTGTACCGCAAGAATTTCGAGAGCCCTCGTTACTTCTGTTCTCGATCATTTAATGTGCCAGTCTTTCAGGTTGTGGTAAATCCACTGGATACTGTCCACTCTAAATTTCGCCTAGTCTCGCATGATACCGTTGTAATGGAACGCAATGACTTTCTTCCATCGGCTCTGTGTGAGTGTTGGTATGCTTCACGCTACAACCTTCGCGCCCTTGCATTTTCCAGTCACGTAGTGACTCGGTGTCTCGCAATGGCTAATCTGGCCGCATTTTCATGTGGCCCGAATTGTTCTGAAAAGTATGCCCGTGATACCCAATCTGTTCGTGGTGCCGCGCCTGCTCTTCGTGTGTTTCGAAACGTGCCTGCGGCAACGCGGGTGGTCAACTATCGTGTAAGCCCTAATAGGAAGCACTGGAGCTCAAATAGTTATAGGTACGGAAAGCTGGATAAAACCAGAATTAAGTTCAGGCGAAATTTTTTCAAACGACCTAAACTGTTCAGAAAGGATAGATTAAATACAGTTGGTGGAGGGATGTTTATTGCTGCCAGAAGTAGGTCACGTTGTGGTGAAATTGAAGTAGACAGTTCCTGCGAAATAGTATGGGTAGAGGTTATACTTGACAGTCGGACTCAGCTATTAATTGGGTCGCTTTACCAACCCCCCCCCCCCCCCCCCCCCCCCGACTCAGAAGATATAGTATAGTTGTTGAAAAGTTCAAAGAGAACTTGAGTCTCATTTCAAATAGATACCCCAATCATACAATTATAGTCGGTGGTGACTCCAATCTACCCTCGATATGCTACAAAAATTATACTTTTAAAGCCGGTGGCAGGCATGAAACGTCATCCGAAATTGTACTGAATGCTTTCTCAGAAAATTATTTTGAATAATTAGAACATGAGCCCACTCGAAGCGTAAATGGTTGCGATAGCATACTTGACCTCCTAGCAACAAATAATCCTGGAGATATAGGGAGTATCGTCACGGTTACATGAATTAGCGCCACAAGGTAGTTGCTGCTAGGCTGAATACCGTAACATCGACAACCATCAAAAAGAAACGCAAAGTACATCAAATTAAAAAAGCTGTTAAAAATGCTCTTAACGCCTTTTTAAGAGACAGTCTCCACTCCTTCCTTTCTGATCATGTCAGTGTAGAAACGATGTGGAATGATTTCAGAGAGATAGTATCGACGGCAATTCAGAGATATATACCACAAAAATTAATAAGTGATGGTACTGAACCCCCCATGGTACACAAAACGGGTCGCTTCGCTGTTGCAGAAGCAACGAAAAAAGCATGCCAAATGTAAAAGTACACAAAATCCCCATGATTGACAAAGTTCTGCATAAGTTCGAAAGATAGCGTGTGCATCAGTGCGAGATGCTTAAAATTATTTCCACAACGAAACTCTGTCGCAGAATCTGGCAGAAAACCCAAAGAGATTCTGGTCATACATAATGGACACCAGTGGCAAGACGCAATCAATACCTTCACTGCGCGATAACAACGGTGAAGTCTCGGATGGCAGAGCCACTACAGCAGAGTTATTAAACATGGTTTTCCGAAACTACTCCACCAAAGTAGATGAAGTAAATATTCCTGAATTCCAATCAAGAACAACTGCCAAGATGAGAAACATAGACGTAGATATCCTCGGTGTAATAAAGCAATGCCTCCTGTCCAGAATGTATACCAGTCAGCTTCCTTTTAGAGTATTCTGATACAATAGCTCCATATTTCGCAATTATTTGCAACCGCTCGCTCACAGAAAGATCCGCACCTAAGGACTGGAAAATTGCTCAAGTCACACAAAGACCCAAAAAGGGAAATAGGAGTAATCCATCGAATTACAGGCCCATATCACTAACGTCGATTTGCAGTAGGGCTTTGGAACATATACTGTATTCGAACATTATGAAGTACCTCGAAGAAAACGGTTCATTGACACATAGTCAGCATTGATAAAGAAAACATCGTTCTTGTGAAATACAACTAGCTTTTCTTTTTATACTCCTAAATTAATGAGTGCCATCGACAGGGGATGTCAAATTGATTCCATATTTTTAGATTTTCTCACAAGCGTCTTCTAACCAAACAGCGTGCCTATGGAATATCACCTCTTTAGTGCGACTGGATTCCTGATTTCCTGTCAGAAAGGTCACAGTTCGTAGTAATAGACGGAAAGTCATCGAATAAAACAGAAGTAATATCCGTCGCTCCCAAAGGAAGTGTTATAGGCCCTCTATTGTTGCTGATCTATATTAACGGCATTGGAGACGATCCGAGCAGCCGTCTTAGATGCTGCAATTTACCATCTTGTAAAGTATCAGATGACCAAAGCGAATTCTAAAATGATTTAGATAAGATATCTGTATGGTACGAAAAGTGGTAATGGACCATGAATAAAAAGAATACACTTGAGTACTAAAAGAAATCCGCAAAATTTTGATTACACTGTAAGTCACACAAACCTGAAGGCAGTATATTCAACTAATTACTTAGGAATTACAATTACAAATAACCTCAATTGGAACCATCACATAGATAGTGTTGAGGGTAGAGCAAACCAAAGACTGCGATTCATTGGCAGAACACTTGAACGGCGCAACAGGTCTACTAAGGAGACTGCTTGCACCACGCTGTCCGCCCTATTCTGGAGTACTGCTGCGCGGTGTGAGATCCGCATCAGGTGGGCCTGACGGATGACATAGAAAAAGCGCTAAGAAGGGCAGCTCGTTTTGTATTACCGCGAAATATGGGAGATAGTGTCACAGACATGATACGTGAATTGGAGTGGCAATCATTAAAACAAAGGGGTTTTTCGTTGCGACGGGATCTTCTCATGAAATTCCAATCACCAGTTTTCTCCCCCGATTGCGAAAACATTCCGTTAGCACCCACCTACATAGGGAGAAACGAACATCACGATAAAATAAGGGAAATCAGGGCTCACACAGAAAAATTTAAGTGCTCGTTTTTCCCGCGCGCCGTTCGAGACTGGAACGGCATAGAAACAGCTCGAAGGTGGTTCACTGAACCCTCTTCCAGGCGCTTTGTTGTGAAAAGCAGAGCAATCACGTTGACGTAGATTTCTTCTTCGCCTGTGATTGGAGTTGTATGTGCATAACATCTTTTTTCATTCCTTGTGAAACTTCTTGCCCCTCTGGTAACGTTGATGATTTGGAAGTTGTTACAGATTCAGAGCTTGCATGATCTTCATCACTTCGCTATTGTATAGTTCGTAACAGTTCCTCTATGAGTTTTTCGAACATATTTTTCGTTTTCGCTTCTATTCTCACAATACAAGTATCGTACCTCTTGAGAACCTCTTTCGTGATGCATTTTTGCAACAGACTATCTTCAACTACTTGCCGCGCTGTGCCCGCTACTTGGCGTATAATTGCATTAACGTGTTTGGCTATCTTTGCAATTTCACCGAGAGTATCATGACATAATGTTTTGATTTCAGTATGTGTGTTGTCACGCAACGTTTTTATTTCGGTCTGGGTGTCATCCCGTAATGTCTGCACGTGCACTTGGACCTTTTCAATATCTATTCTTAATTGCATGTGACCTATTATTAAATTGTCGATCACATCTCGGGATTCTTTTGCCTCTTCCTCAATGTGACGTAATTGTTCTTTGACTTCTGTTTTGTTTCTTAGTTTCATGCTCATGTTTCGTTGTTTCTGCATTCTGCTCACGTATTTTTTACAGCTATTTCGCTGTTCCCGCACTCTGTCACTCTGCTCACGTATCTGTTGTTGCAGTTGTTGCGTCTGTTGTTTTATCTCTCTGTTTTGTATCGTTATGGTGCTCGTTAGCTGATGCAGAATTTACGACAAATTGACGGATCCTGCTACCTCTTCTTCCAACGCACTTTGTTCTGCAATTACATTCTCGCGTCTGTCCGCAACTGACTGCAGTGAAACCATGCGGTGACACATTTCGAGTTGTACATGGTTGTGAGGGAGGTCTTATTACATGTACTATTGGTTCTACGTATGCAAGACGTTCCCCATCATCCTGCACCTCTGCATTATGTTGGTCGCCCCTCATGGCACCTTGTTCCCATACGTCATCTTGTTAGCTGTCAATCTCAATTCTTTCAAGGCCACGATCTGTCATTGCTAATCTCTGATTCCCGTCTTTGTGATTTTAACTGACGCGCCGTACTTCGCGTAACCATGCGATCATACGACCCTACTGGCATCCTAAAACTATTCCCTTCACCCTTTCATTCCAGTTTTTAATTCCCTCGAGACAATAATAAGACTGCACGATTGTCGCATAGCAGTTGGGACAGAACCGACTTATCAACGCTGTGTCAGCCACCTGTGCGCTTGCAAGAAATACTTAAACTAACAATGGCATTAAAACTATGCTATAGAAATACTGTGCGTGTCTCTCAGTGCATTGCAACGTCTCTGTCTCCCTATTGATTTGTAAGTAGCCGCTAATATTTACCATTGGTTGATACAACACAAAAATGAAATACGAAAGGTTTTTAAATGATATATTCCTTAACCTATTAATAACATATGGTGGACCACCTTATCATGGCATTACACCATTCTGGCAGAATCGCCATCATCTGACACATGTGAGAGTAGTTCCGATCTGTCTTCCCACCACAGCTGTGCAAGGATGCACTGTGAGTGTTTTAGGAATTTAGTGTTGAACCTACAGCCAGCAAAGTAGGAAGAAACCGTCCCACACATACAGAGTTCAGAAGAGTGCAGCATTACAGACAGCGATATAATCAGACAATGATCTCAATGTCGGTTCTACTACACTCACTGTAAAGGAAACGTTATCGCTATCAGAAATTAGTGCCGCGCGGGATTAGCCGAGCGGTCTAAGGCGCTGCAGTCATGGACTGTGCGGCTGATCCCGGCGGAGATTCGAGTCCTCCCTCGGGCATGGGTTTGTGTGTTCGTCCTTAGGATAATTTAGGTTAAGTAGTGTGTAAGCTTAGGCACTGATGGCCTTAGCAGTTAAGACCCATAAGATTTCACAGACATTTGAACATTCTGAACAGAAATTAGTGTACAGGTTCAGGCAAAAGTATATGTAAGAAAAATTGAAACTTTTAGATTTTCGATAGAAGGTTTATTTTTACACTAAATATGACTTCATAACATAACAATGCTAGCAAAATTACACGTGCGACGGTAAAACATTGATAGTGGGTGTTTACAACTGTGTAGCGAAATTCCTATTATAAGATTCTTTAATGGTGAGGTGGTTGATGACTTCGTCTGGCTGTCGATAAATATACAACAAATTAAATACAATTGAGGCCAGAGATATTAATTACGCTACATTGCCCAATGAAAATACCCAATTTGAATGGGGTTGGGTAAAGAGCAAGCAAAAAGTAGTGTACAGTTAAAACAATTCATAACTCTACAGTGGCAGATCAATCCTTATCGTTAGATTGGACATCTCGCGTTTCTGCTTCAGTACTACGGCTGGCAATCGTGAATATGTTTAACTACAGGTCATGGTTTAATGTACGAAAACTAGGAGACATAGAGATGAACACAGTTTTGAGTGTCAATTGAATATCTCTTATTAGCAAAGCGCGAACAGTTGTGATTACCTTGCGTTGGAGGTGGCAGTGGCAGCTATCGGCGCGCGCTGTTAGTCTGACTATCTCCTCTAAATCTCTCTCGAGTGTTAAACACCAGTCTGATGCGTTTCCTACGTCTTGGGTGAAGCCGGGACTCCTGTTTATTCACTTGCTAAGTTAATTAGCATGGAACACGCTATTTGGCTTGCATAACGCGTACGTCGTTATCCCCAAATCGCTCGCAAGCGTTAAGTACTAGTACTCGTTGCGATTCTCTTTTCTATGATTCTTTGCAGTTTAACTCTTACGAGTTAAGATGAGCCTATGAACAAGTGTTCAAACAATGACTCTCGCAATCGTCTCAGTGCTGCGCGAATCGCCTCGCTCAAACACTCGACGATTTTCTGCCAGAGAAGAAGCCCATTACTCTGTCTGCAACTTGCCTATATCAAATCTGGTTTTCACACATTTTCTTTCTGGCCAATCAGGGCGCTCGTACTTGTAATATCTCCACCAACTCGAGTTTTTGTAACCTATGACAGGTGTCGTTTCTTTCTTCGGGCAGATTTTAACATCTGCTACGTAATACTGACATAAACAGCTTTTTCTTTCATGCAAGTGTTAACGGAGGTGGCTACAGTGAGTAACCAATATTTTGAGTTGTGTTTCTCTGGATGTTTATTTGTGATCTCCGGTCCTGTTCCTGTAGAAAGACTTTTTGAAGGTAGTCATTAATAGGAGATAGAAGGGCTGCTATTACTGGTTGCCTATGCAGTGGTAGCAGCGTCACATTGTGTCTGCTAGGTGTTCTATGGTGAGGGGTTCAGCCATCATATAGTTCTTCTTTCCCTCAGAACTGCATGTCGTAGCTTGGATGGGGGAAATTACTTGCATTCAATTACTAGTGTGTGTGTTAGTGATTTGTTCTCATGAAATGTCGGTTTGTTTATTCACTTCGCTGTACCTGTCGATAAAATTCATACATTTTCGCATAACTATGTCGTGTGACACACTAAGTTAACTGGAATTGTTTCAGGAATTCAATGTAAGGTTTATTACGTGTTTCTCACCTAACATTTCTTATATTTTCTGAGCAGTTGATACTTTTTTTTTTTTTTTTACTCTTCCCTTCCAGCCTGAATGCATACACTGTTTTGGTTGGTGAGGATGTAATAAAGCTGCTGTATCATCTCCTGAGGCAATTTGTCCCCCAGCTGATTGAATCACAATTGATGTCCTCGGTATTGGCAGTGGGACAGAGTTGACACCTGACATAGCCCCACACATGTTCTGTCAGGGACAGATATGGGGATCAAGCTGGCCATGAGAGTACCACAGGGCCACTCATCCAGTTTACACGGACATGGGCCATATGTGGGCAGGTGTCGCCCTGATGAAAAACGGCATCTCTAACTGTCCCATGAGATGCAGAACATGAGTACGCAGTATTCCTGCAATGAACCGTTGTGCCGTCAGAGTCCATTCCATCACTACCACCTGTGATCTGAAATATTACAAATGCCAAGATGCCAGAAGTATCACCTGTGTGCCTCTCCAAAACATTCCGAAAATGGTACCTCTCCCCACATTATCGCCATACTCACCGACTATGGTAGTCTGGGAAAGTACAGTGGTCAATGCTTCCTGGTCTGGGGACCACTCCAAATGCAACAATTTGTGTTATGGTGTTAATGGCAGCCTACACATTGGATGGTAATTCAGTAATCTGGTTGCTGCTAGTCTCAGACAAATCATGCAGTGATACGTCTAATGGACTCAAATGGAATACTGTTTTTCATGTACATAGCCACTACCCCACCCAACTCCTTAAAAAACATCTAGCTAATCTGTATCATGGTAAAGGAAGTTTCTGAATTGTCAAGTTATTTAAGTGGTGCTCCGACATACCAATAATTTCAGAGTCAACATCTATAAGTAGTTCATTAACTTATATTTTGATGAAATATGCTAATTCCTTCTCTACTTGGAAACATTATTTCCTCTGAAGATAAGCCCTTAGTGGAACTTCCTTTATTTACGTATACCTATCAACTGACTTCGGTCTAAGAAAGATGCAGCTGTAACATCAACTACTACAGGAATTTTTCCTAGTGTGCAATCCATTACACCACTGTAACAGTACAACTCACATATCTGCACAGACTGCTCTCCACTAATGCCTCCTATAACACAAACTTCAGTTCACATCTTCAGCTCAAGCTTCAGGTGAACACGTGAACTGAATTTTGCGTTAGGGGAGGCATTCGGTCAGGGAAGTCCGAGCAGCTGTGTTAGCAATATTGCTGCAGTTGTGTAATGGCTACCACACCTCTCTGCTAAGCAAGGAGACACAGGTTCAATTCTTGGTCCTAGCACAAACATTAATTTCATATCTTTTCTTCATTTCATTCAGCTGGGTAATTTGAGCGCCATGAGTTACGCTGCTTTAAGACATATACACAGTTTCTAACAGTAATACTTGTCTTAGTGTGTGTTACAATTGAACCCCTTGATGAGGTGATTACGAGAGCTTTATAAACTTTAAAATCTGGTGAATACACCCACATCTACATCGCTACTCTGGAAGTCACCCTTAAGAGTCTGGCAGAAGGTTCTTGAAACTTCCTTCGCACTATTTCTCCACCGTTTCACACTCTAACAACCTTGGAAAAAATCAGTACTTAAAACTTTCTGTACAAGCTCATATTTCTCTTACTTTATAATGATCATCATTTCTCCCTGTGCAGCATGGTGACAGTAAAATATTCTCACCTTCAGAGGAGAAAATTGGTGATAGAAATTTAGTGACAATATTTGGCTGCAACGGAAAACGCCTTTGTTTCAGTGGCTGGCATCCCAACTAGGTAATCATATTTGTGACACTCTCTCCATTATTTCGCGAGAATACAAAACGACAGGCTCTTCTTTGAACTTTCTCCATGTCCTCCATCAATATTATCTGGTGCGGATCCCGCACAGCACAGCAGTACTCTAGTAAAGGGCGAGCAAGTATAGTGTAGGCAGTCACTTTAGTAAATCAATTACATCTTCTGAGCTTTCTCCAGATAAAAGTAGTCTTTTGTTTGCCTTCACGAAAACATTATCTATGGGATCGTTTCGATATGAGATGTTCAAATTGTAATTGCTAGGTATTTAGTCGAACTGACAGCCTTTGAAGTTGTGTCATTTATTGTGTAATGAAAATTTAACGGATTTATTTTTGTAGTACTCGTATATCGATGACGTCACCCTTTATGTGAAATATTAGAGAGCAAAATTTTGTGGCCCTGTAAGCCGCTATATATGCAACCTGCAACTTTAATTTAGTAACCGTGCACCAGGTTAATCGTTTAGTAATAATGATAAAGTTGTTTGACATTGTGGTGGAAGGAAACAAACAGAAAAAAATGTGGATGACCAAGAAATACGAACATATTCAGTTATTTTCATCGCCTTTAGAAACTATACAGAAAGCGCATTTAAATGTCATCGCTTTCGACCATATATTAGCTATGATAACACTTGTTGGCCAGCAAATGATGGAAAGTGTGTCCACGAGACACATTTTTGTATTCATCGTGGACGCTTTGTTCTTCATACTGTACGGTGTCTAAAACATGCGATACCTGAAGATAGTTAGTGCAGGGTTGAAACAGACAGAGATTGAAAGATAGTTCTGTGACAGTGTCTATATGAAATATACAGAATTGCTTATAGAGGTACAACACTTTTCCCCATTTAGACGTTTCTTTATGCAAAAAGTACGGCAAAATACACTATGCAAAGGAATTACTGACAGGAATCTTGCTGAAGATAAAGGTCTCCTTAAGAACAGAAACAAATGGGCAGGAGATACTAATCAGAGGCAAAATCTGGAAAGTGCTAACCTAAAGGGCGTCTGTCAACGTAAAACGTAGGTGTTGAAAGTCTGCAAAGTTTATTATATTGTTCATATTTGCCGTGTTGTACGTATAGTGCGTCTTTGAGGTTACTAAATTTGGCTGCAAAGGCTATGAGTCAATGCACACGCTTCGTGAAATTGTAACTGTGCTGCACATACTGAAAGTGGTCCCGTGTTACTTCTCAATCGTTGACTGCGTGAGACCGTACTAGGAGAGAGCATCTCTCAGTATTCCTACTAGAGGGCTGAGTGGCGCCAGTCCGTGGATGTCGTTGTACTCTCAAATCTGTATGCGTGATTACAATTAAGTTGAGACAAAGTAATGCATTGGAGAGCATTACAGTATTAGGCATCTGTCAAGAATTATAAAAAATTATTTAAATAGTTATCAAGTAAGAAGCAGCAGAAAATGACTATGATGACAAATTATTGACAACCTTCTACAGATAAGAAAATAAAACAATAGTAAAACAATTGCTTTACAGAAACGGAAACAAAGACCACTGATCGCATACCATTCTCAAGCAAACCATCCTACAGAATAGTAAATATTTTCAGACCGCGCAACATTAATATCGCTTTTACACATAACAAACTGCAGCTGAAACTGGGACGCAACATAAACATGCAGTCAGATAAATTCACACAATCAGTAACTTACAGAGGAGTGTGCAGTACAACGAACGCATAAATGCCTAGCACGCAAATGATTATGCTAAATGAGGAGTAGCCAGCCACATTAAGATCTCTGAATATCTGTTTCCCATTTTTGCGAAAGATCAAATGAAATGAATAAGGGACACCAACTGGACTTGTATGAATAACTAGAAATTTTCATTCATGGCACTGTGCTAATTGTTCAAATATTTCTCCAATGTGAAATGTGTGTCTTAATAATCATAATATGTATGAGCTTAACATTTCTGAGTGACCAACAACATCGAATAATCACACTACTTAATATCTTCCATGACATGAACAAATTTATGTAAAAAAAATTTAGTGCAAATATGTAAGTAAAGAGATCAGTGAAATGATTTAAACATAAACTCAGTTAGGGCAAATACTGGAAAAAATGAATCTTTCTGTACAGGGTTACATTTTGTTAACAACTTTACTGACACACCCAGAAAGTAGTCCTCATCACTCTTCAGATTAATACACACATCAAAAAAAGTTTTGCATCACCCCGGTTCCCAGAACTCCTGAAGATAGCCATTAACTGTGGATATTGTATCTCATACACAATCGCTTTGACTGTTCAGCGATATCACTAAACCCGCCCAAAGACGCAAATAACCATGCACGAGCAATGCCTATTCGACGAAGGCGGTCCGACAACCGATCAGTACCAGTCATTCCACCAGGAAAGAGGTACACGACTCATGTACTCTGTAGTTCAACCATGACTAGACAGTCAGTACAGCAGGCTCTCAACATGGGAAGTATCCAGGCGTCTCGGAGTGAACCAAAGCGATGTTGTTCGGACATGAAGGAGATACAGACAGGAACTGTCGATGACACGCCTCGCTTAGGCTGTCCAAGGGCTACTACTGCAGTGGATGACCGCTACCTACGAATTATGGCTAGGAGGAACGCTGAAAGCACCGCCATCAGGTTGAATAATGTCTTTCGTGCAGCGACAGGACGTCTACATCTACATCTACATTTATACTCCGCAAGCCACCCAACGGTGTGTGGCGGAGGGCACTTTACGTGCCACTGTCATTACCTCCCTTTCCTGTTCCAGTCGCGTATGGTTCGTGGGAAGAACGACTGTCTGAAAGCCTCCGTGCGTGCTCTAATCTCTCTAATTTTACATTCGTGATCTCCTCGGGAGGTATAAGTAGGGGGAAGCAATATATTCGATACCTCATCCAGAAACGCACCCTCTCGAAACCTGGCGAGCAAGCTACACCGCGATGCAGAGCGCCTCTCTTGCAGAGTCTGCCATTTGAGTTTATTAAACATCTCCGTAACTCTATCACGCTTACCAAATAACCCTGTGACGAAACGCGCCGCTCTTCTTTGGATCTTCTCTATCTCCTCCGTCAGACCGATCTGGTACGGATCCGACACTGATGAGCAATACTCAAGTATAGGTCGAACGAGTGTTTTGTAAGCCACCTCCTTTGTTGATGGACTACATTTTCTAAGCACTCTCCCAATGAATCTCAACCTGGTACCCGCCTTACCAACAATTAATTTTATATGATCATTCCACTTCAAATCGTTCCGCACGCATACTCCCAGATATTTTACAGAAGTAACTGCTACCAGTGTTTGTTCCGCTATCAGATAATCATACAATAAAGGATCCTTCTTTCTATGTATTTGCAATACATTACATTTGTCTATGTTAAGGGTCAGTTGCCACTGCCTGCACCAAGTGCCTATCCGCTGCAGATCTTCCTGCATTTCACTACAACTTTCTAATGCTGCAACTTCTCTGTATACTACAGCATCATCCGCGAAAAGCCGCATGGAACTTCCGACTCAAACTGTGCGCAATAGGCTGCATGATGGGAAACTTCACTCTCGACGTCCATGGCGAGGTCCATCTTTGCGACCACGATACCATGTAGCGGGGTACAGATGGGCCCAACAACATGCCGAACGGACCGCTCAGGATTGGCATCATGTTCTCTTCACCGATGAGTGTCTCATATGCCTTCGACCAGACAATGGTCAGAGACATGTCTGAAGGCAACCCGGTCAGGCAGAACGGCTTGGACGCACTGTCCAGCGAGTGCGGCAAAGTGGAGGTAACCTGTTGTTTTGGGATGATATTATGTGGAGCTGGCGTACGCCGCTGGTGGCTATTGAAGCCGACGTAACGGCCGTACGATACGTGAACGCCACTTACGACCGATAGTGCACCCATATCGGCAGGAGTAGGCGAGGCATTCGTCTTCATGGACGACAATTAGCGCCCCCATCGTACACATCTTTCGAATGACTTCCTTCACGATAACGACACCGCTCAACTAGAGTGGCCAGCATGTTCTCCTGCCATGAACCATATCGAACATACATTGGAAAGATTGAAAGGGCTGTTTAATGACGACGTGACCCACCAACCACTCTGAGGGATCTATGCTGAATCATCGTTGAGGAGTGGGACAATCTGGACCAACAGTGTCTTGATGAACTTGTGGAGAGTATGCCACAGCAAATACAGGCATGCATCAATGTAAGATGACGTGCTACTAGGTATTAGAGGTACTGATGTGTACAGCAATCTGGACCACCACCTCTGAAGGTCTCGCTGTATGGTGGTACAACATGCAATGTGTGGTTTTCATGACCAATAAAAACGGCGGAAATGATGTTTATGTTGATCTATATTCCAATTTTCTGTTTAGTTTCCGGAACTCTCGGAACCGAGGTGATGCAAAACTTTTTTTGATGTGTATAATGTACATATAACTGTAAAGCACTTGATGGTGGCAGATGGCTGCTGAAACACGTAGCGCAAGTAAATATTGGTAAAAAGTGACTTATAGTGCGATTAAAACTTCACTTTGTACTTGACAGATTGCCGGGCGCGTAGCATTGGGAGAGTGCGGGCCAATCCCACGCTGAGATTCAGCACCCCTCCACCTGTCATGGTTGCCACTGCTTAGTCATTAGCGCTCTATAGCTGCTGACACGTGGTCTTGGGCCCGTGGTGTCGTGTGAACAGTGTTATCTTACTGTTTGCTTTTAATTTGTTTCCATTGCTTGAGTGTGACAAATTACTACAGTGACATGTTCGTACGAAAGGTCTGAAACTAAAAAGCGAGGTCGTCCTAGAATACACAGTCCGAAATCATCTCTGAAAAAAGTCGAACAAGGAATACCATTGCGAGGACGATCACGTGACTACGTCTGCAAGGTCAGACAATATTTGCAGATGGAAAGAACGTTTGTAAGGCCTCTTATTTCTATTAATACGGCAGTCCTGAGGACCGCTGTGGCATTAATAGTAAATAGTAAGTGAAAAACAGAATACGCGTACCTGACCATTGAATCTTAATTCAGAACCGCCAAGTCTGGGAACTCCGGGGGAAAAACGATGCGTCGGAAACCTGTGACAAATCTCGATTCTATCGAACAGGATGCGATTTTCAGACATTTGTATGCATATTATCGCCATTGAGAGCAGCCATCATTACGAAAACTGCAAGTAACGCTTAAAGACGCTGATCTTCTTGTTGGCAGTAAGTCATCTCTTTGGCTGGTGTTATTAAATCTGGGGTTAATTACGAAAAACTATCTGGTCGTAAGGTACTCTTGGAACAACAAGATGGCGATGCCGATTTTTTGTGGCATGTAAGGGGAATTTATTTCGATGATTTTTGCATGGCTAGATGAAAGTTGGGTGAATTCTGGTCATATGATGAAGACAGGTTGGTCTGACGGATCACAAGAAGGAATGGCAGTAACTGTTGGCTAAAGAAGCAGAATTATTGTTGTTCATGCAGGTACAGCCCATGTCTTTGTTCTTGGCCGTCGACAGATTTTCAAGTCCATGAAAACCGAATTTTCATGCGGAAATGAACCACACCAACTTTTTACGATAGTCTGAAAATTCGGTGATACCGTATTTAGAGAAACCATAGTATATTAATACTGACAATAAGCCGTACCACACTGTCGTAAAGGACAAAGCTCCCACGACAGCTTCCAGAAAAACAGAAGTCACAAAATATCTACGATGATATAATATAATATTCGATAACTAAATGAAAGAAGCACAACTATTAGAGCTTGTACCACAAGGCACCATAAGGCACGACACTCGACGTAATTTGTAAATGAAGTTGCCAACAAGCATGGACATTCTGTAACTATATAACCGCCCTATCGTTGTCACTTTAATGCTGTGGAGCTCATATGGGCCCAAATCAAAGAAGACATTGCACGTGAAAATAAGAAATGCATGCTTTCAGAAGTAGGAAGGCCTTTATTTGAAACAGTTTCTGAAGTAACTGTGGGACACTGGAGAAATGTTGCAGCACATGCAAAAGGTGTTATTCAGGAAGCAAGGGAGAACGAATGCATTCTGGAAGATAGTGTTTCCGAGATAATTATTGTCTTCGGGGAGTCATTTGATAGTTTCAGTGACACGGGTATTGGTGGCATTTTCCAGCTGTCGGACACAGAACATGTCCAGTAGTGGTAAAATGTTTCATTTTCTTGTTGCTTATAGATTTATGCGTTAGGTTCATGATGATGTGCAAATCATTTCGTTGATGGTCGTAGTTATTGAGATATTTACACGGAAATAACACAGTGCGCAATATTCGAAAATGTTTGCAATGAAAAATGGAGCTCGCTATGATTTTGCGTTTGGAGCAAATTACATAATACGTTGCTGTGTATGAAATTTAGGCATATCGAATCTTTCTTTCGATTTGGGTCGAATTCTCTACGCGTCACTAAACTAGAGAAAACTGATCCGATGTAGCACACCCATTCGCGATCGCGTCGCGCCAGCAATAAAGCCAAAATGAATTATCCACAACATTCCTCAAATTTCATAAACGGTTTGGGATATAGAAATGGGATTTTCGCAAATCATAGCATGCAAGGAGCACTGTATCTTACCATATCGTTATTGTGCAAAACTTAGTTATCTACCATGCTAATACACTAACTACAGACATTTTCGACGAAAGAATGTATTTTTTATGGGGCGCCGATAGCTGGTGAAACGTGAAATCCTATATATAATATAAGTGAAGACATTACACGTTCATACTATATCGAACATGTGCTTTTTTAAATAAGGCACTGACCTTACTTTTCCTCAGTCGCTCACTTAATAAATTTAATAAACAACTGTTTCAGGATTCCCTCGCAATAGTGTCAGCGCAACAGGTTACAGAGGTGACACTGTGTAAACTCCGCTGTGTTTTTGGCAAAAGAAGCAAATTTTGGCATAAGAGCCAGAGAAATATGAACGTTTTACTCAAAACTAACCTCTCACGACGTTTCTCTGGCAGTTATAAATGGTTAACAAGCCAAGCGAAAATAAATTGCTGCGTTTTTGGAGGAGTTATTTTTAGGTACCAACCAAAGCACACCATGTAGGTGTGGGCTTGGAGGGGCTCCACTTAATATTTACAAAAAGTGCGAGTGTAGGGTTCAGTTTAGAGCGGCATTTCTCCTCCAGCACTTGGCATTTCCCCTATGGCGATTGCCCATAACCCCCACCACTACTGCTTTCCCCCTGCATTTCCTGTCCGCTGAAATCTCCCAGCCAATAAGTGGTATTCTCCACCTGTCGGAGACATAACATGTTGAGTGACAATCAGCACTCCGTCTTCAGGCTCACCGGGATAATCCGACCGCCGTGTCATCCTCAGTTGAGGACGCAGAAAGGAGGGGTGTGTGGTCAGCACACCGCTCTCCCGGTTGTTATGATTGTTTTCTGTGACCGGAGCCGCTACTATTCGGTCGAGTAGCTCCTCAATTGGCATTACGAGGCTGAATGCACCCCGAAAAATGGCCACAGCGCATTGTGTTCCGGATGGTCACCCATCCAAGTGTCGGCCACGCCCGACATCGCTTAACTTGGGTGATCTGACGGGAACCGGTGTATCCACTTGCGGAAAGGCCGTTGCCCGAGTGACGATAAGCTACAACAAAATACACTCCTGGAAATTGAAATAAGAACACCGTGAATTCATTGTCCCAGGAAGGGGAAACTTTATTGACACATTCCTGGGGTCAGATACATCACATGATCACACTGACAGAACCACAGGCACATAGACACAGGCAACAGAGCATGCACAATGTCGGCACTAGTACAGTGCATATCCACCTTTCGCAGCAATGCAGGCTGCTATTCTCCCACTGATACGATCGTAGAGATGCTGGATGTAGTCCTGTGGAACGGCTTGCCATGCCATTTCCACCTGGCGCCTCAGTTGGACCAGCGTTCGTGCTGGACGTGCAGACCGCGTGAGACGACGCTTCATCCAGTCCCAAACATGCTCAATGGGGGACAGATCCGGAGATCTTGCTGGCCAGGGTAGTTGACTTACACCTTCTAGAGCACGTTGGGTGGCACGGGATACATGCGGACGTGCATTGTCCTGTTGGTACAGCAAGTTCCCTTGCCGGTCTAGGAAAGGTAGAACGATGGGTTCGATGACGGTTTGGATGTACCGTGCACTATTCAGTGTCCCCTCGACGATCACCAGTGGTGTACGGCCAATGTAGGAGATCGCTCCCCACACCATGATGCCGGGTGTTGGCCCTGTGTGCCTCGGTCGTATGCAGTCCTGATTGAGGCGCTCACCTGCACGGCGCCAAACACGCATACGACCATCACTGGCACCAAGGCAGAAGCGACTCTCATCGCTGAAGACGACACGTCTCCATTCGTCCCTCCATTCACGCCTGTCGCGACACCACTGGAGGCGGGCTGCACGATGTTGGGGCGAGAGCGGAAGACGGCCTAACGGTGTGCGGGACCGTAGCCCAGCTTCATGGAGACGGTTGCGAATGGTCCTCGCCGATACCCCAGGAGCAACAGTGACCCTAATTTGCTGGGAAGTGGCGGTGCGGTCCCCTACGGCACTGCGTAGGATCCTACGGTCTTGGCGTGCATCCGTGCGTCGCTGCGGTCCGGTCCCAGGTCGACGGGCACGTGCACCTTCCGCTGACCACTGGCGACAACTTCGATGTACTGTGGAGACCTCACGCCCCACGTGTTGAGCAATTCGGCGGTACGTCCACCCGGCCTCCCGCATGCCCACTATACGCCCTCGCTCAAAGTCCGTCAACTGCACATACGGTTCACGTCCACGCTGTCGCGGCATGCTACCAGTGTTAAAGACTGCAATGGAGCTCCGTATGCCACGGCAAACTGGCTGACACTGACGGCGGCGGTGCACAAATGCTGCGCAGCTAGCGCCATTCGACGGCCAACACCGCGGTTCCTGGTGTGTCCGCTGTGCCGTGCGTGTGATCATTGCTTGTACAGCCCTCTCGCAGTGTCCGGAGCAAGTATGGTGGGTCTGACACACCGGTGTCAATGTGTTCTTTTTTCCATTTCCAGGAGTGTATGTAGCTTTTTTTGGTACTGGTTTCATTGTATTCACATTCTGAATTTTACGATTTGTTGCCGAAATTCGTGTAACAAAACGAAAAGTGACGGTAACCATACAAAAGCGGAGGTACATCTACTGCTTTCCCTCACTCTGTATAAGTTGTACATAGAAGGGCCAAAGAAACTGGCACGGGCATACGTGTTCAAATATGGCGCTGCGGTCGGCAACGCCTATATAAGACTACAAGTATCTGGAGCAGTTGTTACACCGGTCACTGCTTCTACAATGGCAGGTTATCAAGATTTTAGTTACTTTCAACGTCATGTTATAGTCGGCGCAGAAGCGATGGGACACAGCATCTCTGAGGTAGCGATAAAGTGGGGATTTTCCCGTACGACCATTTCTCGAGTGTGCTGTGAATATCAGGAATCCGGTAAAACATCAGATCTCCGACACCGCTGCTGCCGGAAATAGATCCAGAAAAATGGGACCAACGATGACTAAAGACGATTGTTCAACGTGACAGAAGTGCAACTCTTTTGCAAATTGCTGCAGATTTCAGTGCTGGGCCATCAACAAGTGTCAGCGTGCGAACCATTCATCGAAGTTTCACCGATATGGGCTTTTCGAGACAAAAGCCTACTAGTGTACCCTTGTTGGGTGCAAAGCTTTACATTTCGCCTAGGCCCTTTAACGCCGACATTCGACTGTTGATGACTGGCAACATGTTGCCTGGTTGGACGAGTATCGTTCCAAATTGCATCGAGCGCATGGACATGTACGGGTGTGGGCACAACCTCCTGAATCCATCGACTCTGCATGTCAGCAGGGTAGTGTTGAAGCTGGTGAAGGCTTTGTAATGGTGTTGGACGTGTGCAGTTGCAGCGATATGCGATCCCTGATACGTCTACATATGACCCTGACAGGTGACACGTACGTAAGCATCCTGTCTGATGACATGCATCCATTCATGTCCATTGTGCATTAGACAGACTCGGGCAATTCCAGCAGGATAATGCGACACCCCAGACGTCCACGTCCAGAATTGCTATACAGTAGCTCCAGCAGAAACTCTTCTGAGTTCAAACACTTCCGCTGCCCACCAAACTCCCCGGAAATGAACATTATTGAGAATACCTGGAATGCCTTGCAACGTACTGTTCAGAAGAATTCTCAACCCTCTCGTACTCCTACGGATTTATGGAGAGCCCTGCAGAATTCATGGTGTCAATTCCCTCCAGCACTACTTCAGACTTTAATCGAGTCGTCGTGTTGTGGCACTTCTGAGTGCCGGCAGGGGCCATACACGATATTAGGCAGGTGTACGAGTTTCTTTGGCTCTTAAGTGTATCAGCACTTCAACCATCTCGCTCAAGCAGAAACCTGCGAACAGCGGCAGCTGGCAACACGACCCGGCCGCTCTGCGAAATGTCGAGAACCAAGTAGTTTTACTCGCACTATAGGTAGTAAAAATATTCACCTAAATTTATAATACAGTCGTTGACGTCAACTAGTTCGGTACAAGGTGGATAACTTTCAGAATTAGTAATGAAATATCGTCGTCACCTGTATGGCAATCTGTAGCCCGTTGTGTGTTATCTGGAGGCGTTATTTCGAAGATAGGCTGTAGAAGACGTATTCAACGAATGCAGCTAGCATAGACTGATCCCAGCAGATTCCACGTCTATGCTGGGCAGGGGACATACCCTTGCTAAGCGACGGCACCGTCAGCTAAGTATTTTGATTTTGCAGGCAAGCCAGCCAAGTTCTGGAGACTGTACGTGACTGCCGTTGCGTTGGGCTGCAGGGCGTTGCTGGGCAACGGCTTTATTTACGTGCGGTGTCGAGGTGCTGGGAAAATAACGCAAACAGTTACATTTATTTCTGTCGAAATAACCAGTATCGGCTGGCATCAGCCACGTCAAGCCTGTGTTATGAGCGGTCATTTCGTTAGGAATAAATGTGATTGAACCGGATAATAAATGAATTTCAAACAAGCAATCACTGTGGTCTCTAACTTGACACAAACGTTGCTCTTTCCAAATTAATGTACATAATATCGGAAAAAGTTGTAATTATACGGTAATTGAACAGTAGAGGCTATCTCGCTGCCACAGGTGCAAACGAAAGATGCGAGTAGATGACAATTAGACAAGCATATAATCTAGATATACATAAATTCGGAAACCAATGGTTTCCCCGACACGGTTACATTTTCTACCTGGTCGATTTGCTGGTATTATATACCTTCATTTATTTCACAAACAAGTCTATCGACTACTTGGATAACGTTCCTTATGGTGAAAGGATGGATATATGGTACAAGAATGATGGTGCAACGGGGCACTTTTATGTGGATCTTTGGTAACACGTAGCACGAATCTTCGACAACAAGTGTATCTGTTGTCGCTCGCCAGCACCACCACATCCGAGGTTCACCAAACTCAACCAGTTGAAGTTTTGCCGGCCGGTGTGGCCGTGCGGTTCTAGGCGCGTCAGTCTGGAACCGCGCGACCGCTACGGTCGCAGGTTCGAATCCTGCCTCGGGCATGGATGTGTGTGATGTGCTTATGTTAGGTAGGTTTAAGTAGTTCTAAGTTCTAGGTGACTAATGACCACAGATGTTGAGTCCCATAGTGCTCAGAGCCATTTGAACCATTTTTTTTGAAGTTTTGTTTATAATTACAGTATTGATAGTGTTGGTGAACTCTGGGAAACCAATTTGGATGGTCGTCAAACGCTCCCTGGGACTTAAAGCCGTTTGCCAGTATCGATGAGGCGACGATGTAGCCAGCATTCATAAGAACTGTGGCCTTGTGAAACGCTTGTTGTAATTTGTTTCTCGTTAAGGGCATATTTGCAGAATGGAGCCTCGGGGACTCTGTTCTAAGAGATTTATATACTCGACCTATGTTTAATAGGATTTATTGTTCTCTACTCGCACGTTTCCTTTGTTGCTATAACAATCGAACAACCAGTATTGTGAATATTGTGAAAGGTAAGGAAGATAAAATCTGAACAATAGAGTTGGATTCGTAAAAATAAACTACAATCATTGCTACGTAAAAATATGTAACAGTATGGTGACAGTTGTCTAGGTTCCACAAATGACGTGCATATATAAATAAATATTCGCGTCGTCCCCGTGCGCCAAAGATATCGTAGGGAGGTATGATCATCTCAGTAAGCTAACAGAAAATTAAAGGTTAAAATAACAACTATTTTATGTACCTCATTCGTTTTTTTCACCGATCTCGGTGTCTGTTTGCCTTTTGAGCTGGTGCGAGAAAGACGTGTGTAATTCGGTTCCATCAGTATTGTGTTAAAAGGTTATAATATGCGGAAGTCACAGCTCTTCATTCTGCTACCAAGCTATGTCCTAATTTCCTTCTCCCGATGCGACGAGGACTACTTACATTTTCAAATCGAGCTTTCCGGAGACAAAGTCATCTAAAATTGAATTAACTGAAACGAATTAGGATTTACTCAGTGTTCCAGAACTGTTATAACGTTCTTGACACGCACGCGTCTGTCTGCGCGAGTTTGTGGTCCCACTAAGAAATAATTACTGCAGCTCTGGACAATCCACGTTATCTCTCTCCGGACTCAAAGAGGTATTAGTGTTTCTACAGATTCAGCACCAGCACACTTGGCAAGTGGCAACGCAGATTGAAGTAACTACCTATTTCACCAGATACTATTTCTATACCTTCTATCAGCAACTATTTACTTTCTGCGATCATGGGAATACGTTGTACCACCTATGTACGCTTCTGGCATCTAACGGTGTCAGCTACACCAGCTGTGGTTGTACTACGTTCAGATGAATATGTCTTACCACCTCTGGATGTGCCTGACATCTCGTGGTAGTACGCTGTACCAAGTGGGTAAAAGCTGCTACCAAATGAGTTCCTGTTTGTCGTGACACCACTACTGTGGTAATTTCTGAAGTCCGAACACACTGCTTCGTTTCTGCGGTATCCCACACAAGTCCCAACGAGCAGTAACCGTCTAATTTTCAAATCCGGTGCATAGCGAGTCGACATCAACAGAGATATGTTGTTTTGAAAAGTTCACCCTACGCAAACACTTTTTATTTCTTATTATTTACCCAGGTACTTATTTGTGTTGTTCCGTGAATCAAGCTTTGTTTCTGACAGTTACTGAAACTGCGTTATTATAGCTGGCTTTTTGTGCTCTTTTTTGTCGTTTTTGTCAGCATATCACATTTTCCGTCCTGTGGTTTGCCTCTGGTGAATATCTCTTTCTACTGTTGCACAGTATACTGTTTCCATACGGTTATTTATAAAATTTCTCTCACAACATTATTAAAGGGGACCATACATTGCCTATCTAACCCATGATAATTTAGGCAAGTATTTCACCCGTTTCTGAAAATACCTACTTGATGCAGGATCTTAATATTTTTACTGTATGTTATATGATGCTAAGTGAGTCAACTGTACTAAAATATACTTCATCCATTTTACAGTTTTTAAGAAATACTTTTTTAAATTTATTAACAAAAAATATTTTCTGCAGAAAATATTTTTGTGTACTTCCAAAGGGGGGAATATTAATTAATGTAGTACCAAAGGTGACTTTTTATGTTATTCAGAGTCTCTGAAAATTTCATTCACTTGTCTATGATAGTTCCTGATATAATGGCGCATATGTACTGAAAATTTTAGTTTGTGGGAAACTGACTTTAAAGAAAGAACTTTTGTAATTTGTTATTTGCAGTTAATTAAAACTGTCCTGCTGCATATGATGGCCCTTCTTTGGCCTCTAGTAGGTCTTCCAGCTTCTTTTCCTCCTTCCTGGATGTTTGTCTTTCCTTCTTGGCTATATTAGATGCAGACCTGTCTGGATCATTTCATCGCAGTGTTGCAGCCCAGTGGTCATATTTTCACCAGGATTAATTCCCAGCTTTTCCAGTACCCAACACTTTCCAATATTACCACAACTGAATGTAACAACAGAATCATGGACTCCTAATTTCATTGTATGCATGCTTACAAATACAGTTTTAGGAAGGCGGTTCCAAATTACGCTGTTGAAACATTCATTTGGGTTCTGTGTCTGCCCATGCAAACAGTTCCTTAGAAGGTCAGGATGAGCCAAGTCTCTGAAAATAGGTTTAACTGCTGTAATAACAGCAGCAGGAAGAGAATGTAGGTAAGAATAAGATTCTCCAGTTGCCTGAGCCCTATTGTATTTGCACCACGAATTTTCTCCTGATGGACACAATCCATGACATGGTTTATCATCAGTAGAGGACTTACGAAAGAATATGGCCCAAGCATCTCTCTTCATTGCCTCCAGATTTTCTTTATTTCTCCTAATTGCCTACCCATAGTATACCTGCAAGTTTTCTATAACCACTACTCGCAATCACACTTGGACAGAACTAGCAGCGTGTTTGAAAGCGTGTTGTTTACAGACAGCAGAAACAAAAGAATACCGACCGTTGCATTCCAAGGATAGCCAAAACACTCGGGAGTAAAATAAAAATCTCTAACATGCAACGTACATCTACATTTACATACATACTCTGCAATCCACCATACGGTGCGTGGCGGAGGGTACCTCGTACCACAACTAGCATCTTCTCTCCCTGTTCCACTTCCAAACAGAACGAGGGAGAAATGACTGCCTATACGCCTCTGTACGAGCCCTTACTTCTCTTACCTTATCTTTGTGGTCTTTCCGCGAAATATAAGTTGGTGGCAGTAAAATTGTACAGCAATCAGCCTCAGATGCTGGTTCCCCAAATTTCCTCAGTAGCGATTCACGAAAAGAACGTCTCCTTTCCTCCAGAGACTCCCACCCAGTTCCTGAAGCATTTCCGTAACACTCGCGCGATGATCAAACCTACCAGTAACAAATCTAGCAGCCCGCCTCCGAATTGCTTCTATGTCCTCCCTCAATCCGACCTGATAGGGATCCCAAACGCTCGAGCAGTACTCAAGAATAGGTCGTATTATTGTTTTATAAGCGGTCTCGTTTACAGATGAACCACATCTTCCCAAAATTCTACCAATGAACCGAAGACGACTATCCGCCTTCCCCACAACTGCCATTACACGCTTGTCGCACTTCATATCGCTCTGCAATGTTACGCCCAAAGATTTAATCGACGTGACTGTGTCAAGCGCTACACTACTAATGGAGTATTCAAATATTATGGGACTATTTTTCCTATTCATCTGCATTAATTTACATTTATCTATATTTAGAGTTAGCTGCCATTTCTTACACCAATCACAAATCCTGTCCAAGTCATCTTGTATCCTCTTACAGTCACTCAACGACGACACCTTCCCGTACACCACAGCATCATCAGCAAACAGCCGCACATTGCGATCCACCCAATCCATAAGATCATTTATGTAGACAGAAAACAACAGCGGACCTACCACACTTCCCTGGGGCACTCCAGATGATACCCTCACCTCCGATGAACACTCACCATCGAGGACAACGTACTGGGTTCTATTAGTTAAGAAGTTTTCGAGCCACTCACGTATTTGGGAACCAATCCCATATGCTCGTACCTTAGTTAGGAGTCTGCAGTGGGGCACCGAGTCAAACGCTTTCCGGAAGTCAAGGAATATGGCATCCGTCTGATACCTTTTATCCATGGTTCGCAAGATATCATGTGAAAAAAGGGCGAGTTGCGTTTCGCAGGAGCGATGCTTTCTAAAGCCGTGCCGATGCATGGACAGCAACTTCTCTGTCTCAAGGAAATTCATTATATTCGAACTGAGAATATGTTCGAGAATTCTGCAACAAACCGATGTTAAGGATATTGGTCTGTAATTTTGAGGATCCGTCCTTCTACCCTTCTCATATACAGGCGTCACCTGCGCTTTTTTCCAGTAGCTCGGGACTTTACGTTGGGCAAGAGATTCGCGATAAATGCAAGCTAAGTAAGGAGCCAATGCAGTAGAGTACTCTCTGTAGAACCGAATTGGATTCCCATCAGGATCTGGCGATTTATTTATTTTCGAACCATTCAGCTGCTTCACAACCCCAGCGATGTCTAACACTATGTCCTCCATACGGGAATCTGTACGAGACTCAAACGGCGGTATGTTTGTAAGATGCTCCTGCGTGAAAGATTTCTCAAATGCTAAATTTATAATTTCAGCTATCGTTTTGCTGTCTTCCGTTGCCAGGCCAGACTGATCAGTGAGTGACTGGATGGAAGCCTTCGACCCGCTTACCGATTTCACGTAAGACTATAGTTTCCTTGGGTTTTCAGCAAGATCTTTTGCTAAGGTATGCCGGTGGTAGTGGTTGTATGCTCCGCGCATCGCTCTTTTTACAGCAGCACGAATCTCTACTAACCTTTGCCTGTCCTCATTCTCACGATCTTTCCTGTACCGCCAGTGCAACTGTCTTTGCTTCCCGAGCATTCTCCGAATTGCGCTGCTAAACCACGGTGGGTCTTTTCCGTCCGTAACCCACTTTTTCGGCACATACTTCTCCAATGCGTGATTTACAATGTGTTTAAAATTTGCCCATAATTCTTCCGCGTCCATCGTACCGGAAGTAAATGAAGTCGATTCATTTACTAAGTGGGATGCTAACAACTGCCGGCCGGAGTGGCCGTGCGGTTCTAGGCGCTGCAGTCTGGAACCGAGCGACCGCTACGGTCGCACGTTCGAATCCTGCCTCGGGCATGGATGTGTGTGATTTCCTTAGGTTAGTTAGGTTTAATTAGTTCTAAGTCAGTGAAGTGAAGTGGAAGGAAGACAAGGATTTCTGGTCAGATGAGTATCGGGTAATATCAACAGCAGTAGAAAATGGTATAACAGGAGTAGGATTCGTTATGAATAGGAAGGTAGGGCAGAGGGTGTGTTACTGTGAACAGTTCAATGATCGGGTTGTTCTAATCAGAATCGACAGCAGACCAACACCAACAACGATAGTTTAGGTATACATGCCGACGTGGCAAGCTGAAGATGAACAGATAGAGAAAGTGTATGAGGATATTGAAAGGGTAATGCAGTATGTAAAGGGGGACGAAAATCTAGTAGTCATGGGCGACTGGAATGCAGTTGTAGGGGAAGGAGTAGAAGAAAAGGTTACAGGAGAATATGGGCTTGGGACAAGGAATGAAAGAGGAGAAAGACTAATTGAGTTCTGTAACAAGTTTCAGCTAGTAATAGCAAATACCCTGTTCAAGAATCTCAAGAGGAGGAGGTATACTTGGAAAAGGCCCGGAGATATGGGAAGATTTCAATTAGATTACATCATGGTCAGACAGAGGTTCCGAAATCAGATACTGGATTGTAAGGCGTACCCAGGAGCAGATATAGACTCAGATCACAATATAGTAGTGATGAAGAGTAGGCTGAAGTTCAAGACATTAGTCAGGAAGAATCATTAGGCAAAGAAATGGGATACGGAAGTACTAAGGAATGACGAGATACGTTTGAAGTTCTCTAACGCTATAGATACAGCAATAAGGAGTAGCGCAGTAGGCAGTACAGTTGAAGAGGAATGGACATCTCTAAAAAGGGCCATCACAGAAGTTGGGAAGGAAAACATAAGTACAAAGAAGGTATCTGCGAAGAAACCATTGGTAACAGAAGAAATACTTCAGTTGAGTAATGAAAGGAGGAAGTACAAACATGTTCTTGGAAAATCAGGAATACAGAAATACAAGTCGCTGAGGAATGAAATAAATAGGAAGTGCAGGGAAGCTAAGACTAAATGGCTGCAGGAAAAATGTGAAGACATCGAAAAAGATATGACTGTCGGAAGGACAGACTCAGCATACAGGAAAGTCAAAACAACCTTTGGTGACATTAAAAGCAACGGTGGCAACATTAAGAGTGCAACGGGAATTCCACTGTTAAATGCAGAGAAGAGAGCAGATAGGTGGAAAGAATACATTGAAAGCCTCTATGAGGGTGAAGATTTGTCTGATGTGATAGAAGTAGAAGCAGGAGTCGATTTAGAAGAGATATGGGATCCAGTATTAGAATCGGAATTTAAAACAGCTTTGGAGGACTTACGGTCAATTAAGGCAGAAGGGATAGGTAACAATCCATCAGAATTTCTAGAATCATTGGGGGAAGTGGCAACAAAACGACTATTCACATTGGTGAGTAGAATATATGAGTCTGGCGACATACCATCTGACTTTCGGAAAAGCATCATCCACACAATTCCGAAGACGGCAAGAGCTGACAAGTGCGAGAATTAGCACACAATCAGCTTAACAGCTCATGCATCGAAGCTGCTTACAAGAATAATATACTGAAGAATGGAAAAGAAAATTGAGAATGTGCTAGGTGACGATCAGTTTGGCTTTAGGAAAAGTAAAGGGACGAGAGAGGCAATTCTGACGTTATGGCTAATAATGGAAGCAAGGCTAAAGAAAAGTCAAGACACTTTCATAGGATTTGTCGATCTGCAAAAAGCGTTCGACAATATACAATGGTGCAAGCTGTTGGAGATTCTGAAGAAAGTAGGGGTAAGCTATAGGGAGAGACGGGTCATATACAATATGTACAACAACCAACAGGGAATAATAAGAGTGGACGATCAAGAACGAAGAGCTCGTATTAAGAAGGGTGTAACACAAGGCTGTAGCCTTTCGCCCCTACTCTTCAATCTGTACATCGAGGAAGCAATGATGGAAATAAAAGAAAGGTTCAGGAGTGGAATTAAAATACAAGGTGAAAGGATATCAATGATACGATTCGCTAATCACATTGCTATCCTGAGTGAAAGTGAAGAAGTATTAAATGGTCTGCTGAATGGAATGAACAGTCTAATGAGTACACAGTATGGTTTGAGAGTAAATCGGAGAAAGACGAAGGTAATGAGAAGTAGTAGAAATGAGAACAGCGAGAAACTTAACGTCAGGATTGATGGTCACGAAGTCAATGAAGTTAAGGAATTCTGCTACCTAGGCAGTAAAATAACCAATGACGGACGGAGCAAGGAGGACATCAAAAGCAGACTCGCTAAGGCAAAAAAGGCATTTCTGGCCAAGAGAAGTCTACTAATATCAAATACCGGCCTTAATTTGAGGAAGAAATTTCTGAGGATGTACGTCTGGAGTACAGCATTGTATGGTAGTGAAACATGGACTGTGGGAAAACCGGAACAGCAGAGAATCGAAGCATTTGAGATGTGGTGCTATAGACGAATGTTGAAAATTAGGTGGACTGATAAGGTAAGGAATGAGGAGGTTCTCCGCAGAATTGGAGAAGAAAGGAGTATGTGGAAAACACTGATAAGGAGAAGGGACAGGATGATAAGACATCTGCTAAGACATGAGGGAATGACTTCCATGGTACTAGAGGGAGCTGTAGAGGGCAAATACTGTAGAGGAAGACAGAGATTGGAATACGTCAAGCAAATAATTGAGGACGTTGGTTGCAAGTGCTACTCTGAGATGAAGAGGTTAGCACAGGAAAGGAATTCGTGGCGGGCCGCATCAAACCAGTCAGTAGACTGATGACCAAAAAAAAAAAAAAAGTTCTAGGCGACTGATGACCTGAGAAGTTAAGTCGCATAGTACTCAGAGCCATTTGAACTATTTTCAGCTAACAACTCCTTATCTGCTCTTTCTAGTAAGAATACTCTCCTAGCCTTCTTGACCGACTTTTTAACTTTTGCAACCATAGTCGTAATGACAACATCATGATCACTAATCCCTGTCTCAACACTGGCACTGTTGATGAGGTCTGGTCTGTTCGTGGCTACCAGATCTAAAATATTTCCATTACGAGTCGGCTATCGATTTAGCTGCTCAAGACAGTTTTCGGATACTGTGGTCAAAAGTAATTCACATGACGCCTTGTTTGTAGCACCTGTAACGAATCCATAGACATCCCAGTCTATACTAGGTAGTTTGGAATCGCCTCAAGACTAATGTAGCATGATCAGGGTACTTCTGCGATATAGAGTGTAGACTCCCTTTGAATGATTCTAGAACTGTCACGGTGGAACCTGATGGCCGGTAATAACACCCAACAATTTACTTTATTTCTCCTAGTCCTGTTAAATGTGTCCAGATAACTTCACAATCACACTCTACTTCGACCTCAGTAGACACAATATTTTTGTCAATTGCAATGAAGACACCACCTCCTACGGTGTCTAATCTGTCTTTCCGATACACGTTCCAACCCTCACTAAATATTTCAGAACTTCCTATCTCAGGGTTCAGCCAGGTCTCAGTCCCGAGAATAATTTGCGCGCCACACGCTTCCTGGAGGGCAGTAAATTCAGGAACTTTATTCTGAACACTGAAAATTTGCTGCTAATATCTTGATAGCTGAAGTGTCTTGACACTGAGCGTCCTGATTTCCCTGCCTGAACGTCGACTGGTGAGTGTTCATCAGGACACTTCGCACTACTCCCCAGCCTAAAAAACCCCCATGTGCACGCCACAAGTACTCTGCTACCCGAGTAGCCGCTTCCTTTGTGTAGTGCACCCCTGACCTATCTTGGGGCGACCTACAATTTCCCACCGAATATCGCAACTCGAGAAATCTGCAGCGAAGACCGTCACAGAGTCGACGAAGTTTCTGGTTGAGACCCTCCACTCGGCTCCAAACCAAAGGACCCCGACCAAAACTTTCTGGCAGATTAAAACTGTGTGCCCGACCGAGACTCGAACTCGGGACCTTTGCCTTTCGCGGGCAGGTGCTCTACCATCTGAGCTACCGAAGCACGACTCTCGCCCGGTCCTCACAGCTTTACTTCTGCCAGTATCTCGTCTCCTACCTTCAAACTTTACAGAAGCTCCCCTGCGAACCTTGCAGAGCTAGCACTCCTGAAAGAAAGGATACTGCGGAGACATGGCTTAGCCACAGCATGGGGGATGTTTCCAGAATGAGATTTTCACTCTGCAGTGGAGTGTGCGCTGATATGAAACTTCCTGGCAGATTAAAACTGTGTGCCCGACCTCAGAACCCAAGTGACAGGCACCATTGGTGCCGACGTGAGAAACTACTTGCAGACGACTGCACCCCGTACACTCGATAGCCGCAGGCAAGGCCGCCTCCACATCTTGGATGATTCCCTCCAGCAGACAAACCGAGTGCACGATGGAATTCTTTCCAGCCCTGTACGCTACTTCCCTAAGGGGCTCCATCACCCGACTAACGTTGGAGCTCCCAATAACCAGCAAGCCTTTGCCCCCGTGTGCCTGCTCGGGCCCTGCTGAAGGAGCGGCCACCTGCCCACTGACAGGATGACCGGGCGAGGCCATCCGGCCAGCCTCCACATTGACCCTCTGCCTCGAACGACGCGAACGCGTTGCAGTCCGCCACTCACCCTGAGGTTGGTTGGTTGGTTGGTTTGGGGAAGGAGACCAGACAGCGTGGTCATCGGTCTCATCGGATTAGGGAAGGATGGGGAAGGAAGTCGGCCGTGCCCTTTCAGAGGAACCATCCCGGCATTTGCCTGGAGTGATTTAGGGAAATCACGAAAAACCTAAATCAGGGTGGCCGGACGCGGGATTGAACCGTCGTCCTCCCGAATGCGAGTCCAGTGTCTAACCACTGCGCCACCTCGCTCGGTTCACCCTGAGGTGAGGGCGGCTCCAACGCGCCGGGTACACTAGAAGGTGCCTCGGCGGCTGAGTCAGCGGATGCAGCAAGCGACACCTGTGGTGTCTCTAGCGACCCGCCAGACCCTCTGCCGTCGCTGCACCTCGAGGCAGCAGTCTGAAGGCGGCTGACCGTGGCCAACACCACGCTCAGATGCTCGCGAACCGCGGCCAGTTCCTCCTACGCCCGCACACAGCACGCACACACCCTACCCATTCTACAGCTAGTATCAGGACGTACAGAGTTGCGACAAATAAAACAGCAATATGCGACTGCACAGTTGCGTCACCAGCGTCAGATTAAGCTGCGATATATGAACAATTACTTACGAACTAAGCAATCAAATGACCACGACTACGACACTATACAGATATTACAATGCGATCCTACCCCTGTCTTAGTACAAATGACAACCGCCTACGCGATGTTACACTCTACCGTTATTAAAATTTGATATTACCCCTTTCTAATTCGAAAATACGCAAAGATCCGAAAAATTTCACCACGTGAGCCCACAAACACATGAAGCAATTTGAATGAAACCTGCGGAACTAATACGAAAAACTGAATATACGTCTAGTTTCTCCTGCTGCTGCTCGCACACGTCACTTTTCAAGCATAGATGAAACTGCACTGGCCTCTGTCTGCTGCTGACTGACTCTACGAAATAAACAGAAAGCACTGGCTGTCCAAAGGAAACAACTGACTAACGACTCCGCGAATTTATACTTTACAGCTATCAATAAGCAATATTACTCCTCCCAAATACGAGAATACGCAAGGATTTTACGTAATTAAATATGCAAGCGCACAAACACTCGGAAAGAAATTAAGAATCAAACTACAAAACAAATATGAAAGCTAGATATGCGACTCCCTGCTGCACTGCTGCTGCACTACTGCTACACTGATACTTCAGCGGCTGCTCAAGGCAATGTAGGGGATATAAAGATCTAAAATATATGCAGAAAAGTGGTTGAGAGAAAAGTGGGCGTGGAACATAATCACACGTGGTCGGAATATGCTCTTTAAATGCTCGAAATTTTTTTTTCAGAAAAATCCTTTTCAGAGTACTTAACTGTCGATAATGGCGGCTGCAGTGTAACACGTGTTAAGTTCGGCTCGCGAAATTTAGTTGAATTCGAAGGTGTTCTTGCAGGTGGTGTTGTCTAGTACAAGTGGTAATCGTGAAAACAACAGTGTTCTGTGCAGTAGCGCTATTTTTTTCTGTGCTTCGCCAATATCTTCGAGAAAATGGTAAACAGAAGAGTGAACAGCAGCGCGTCCAGCAGCGGGGAAGCAGCAGGTGCGGCGGGCCCGCTCTTGGCGGAAGGTGCGGCCGCGGCTCCCGGTATAGCGGAGCTGGTCCGCTCTGAGGTAAACGCTGCGCTTCGCGATAAAAACAATCTCGATCTGATAGCAGGCACTATATCATATACTGTAACGGCAGCAGTATTGGCCAAAATGCGTGACACTGTTGAGGCCAATACTGCCGAAATTACAGCACTAAAAAAGTCTGTGTCTGAATACGAGAAAAAGGCACGAGAGTTGGAAGTGAAACTATCTGCCGCAACTGACGAACTAGAACAGTACCAAAGGCGAAATAGTCTACGACTGTTTGGAGTAGTAGAAAATAAGGAAGAAGACACGGACAACCTGCTTATACAGGTTGCGCGTGAAAAACTAGGCGTTGAAGTGACCAAGGCAGACATTGACAGGAGCCATCGGGTGGGACGAAAACTACCAGGTGCCACCAAACCTCGTCCAATAATAATTAAATTTGTCTCGTACCGAAAAAGGGCAGAGATCTTTACCCAGAAGAAGAAGTTAGCAAGGACAGGGCTTACAATAAGGGAAGATCTGACACACGAATGGCTAAAGATTTTAAACAGTGCCATATCCCATTTCGGTCTTCAGAATGTGTGGACTCAGGATGGCAGAGTAATCATTAAGACAGCAGCTGGAAAGAAGACAGTCACAAACATGACAGAACTGAATAGTATTAAGTGAAGCTACTCGAGCCAAAAGTGCAAACTTAACACCATTTGCAATTGTAACAGCCCCAATACTCAGATATAGTCTTGTAGTTTTATTAATTTTTAATTATACCCATATTTGTACCTTCAACTAATTGTTTTTGTAACTGTATTAACTTTTCACTATTTTTTTGTGTCTGTAGCTCTAACCATTACTTAATTTTAGTTACTGCTAATACTTTTTTCATTTTCTCAGTTTATTGTCTTCCGTTCTGAAATAGTTCTATTGCAATTATTAGTCTCTCCTTTAGTTCATTAATCACCCATCTCTTTGGTTTAAATTGTTCATAACAAAAATCACTATCAGTATCACTTTAGCAAATTTCAATCTAATTGTAGCTTCCTACGATAATCACTACCAGTATCACTTTAGTAAATTTCAATTTAATTCTAGCTTCCTACGATAATCTATTAATTATTAAGCTTACTTCTCTCTGCTGGCAGCATCAGCCTCTTAAATCACTCCCTTCTCCCTTATTTCCACCCTAAGCTGTTTCAAATACGCTAATTACATTTCTCCTCTTACGACAGAGGATACACAGTGACACACAGCCGTCACTATTTTGGTCATATTCTCCTTGCACCGAATACCACTAATCCATTTTCTATACTCCCGCCAACTCAGGAAGTCGTTAGCAGTCGCCTTTCTTTCGGCACTCGCGGTGTCACAAACAGGGCGTGCAAAATCTCGGACACCCCTGTGTTATGTCACTTGGCGGAAGCAGCGGCCAGTGCCCCTCGCGGCAGGTAGTGCCTAACAAAGGGACAAACCAGTCTGCCACCCTCCTCCAGGCTGCTCAGCGGAACGCGTCAGAGCTTTTAGCAGCTCACTCCAACATCCAGTCTTTACCTGCGCATTGCGAAGAACTTAGCCTCCTCTTCAACCAACTAAACTACCACGTAAACCTCTTATCCGAAACGTGGTTGAAACCACACATATCCTCTGCATCTATTCATCTCCCAGGGTACACATTTCTTAGGGCAGACAGATCAAAAAAGCGAGGTGGCGGGGTCGGCGCGTATATACGAACAGATCTCAAAGCGAAAGTCTTATGTACGTCAAATCCTGCTGAAGAAAAAGAGGCTGAATTCATGTTCATTGAAATAAATATACAAAGTCGGAAATTCTTGACTGGCGTCGTGTACAAGCCGCCAAAAATAAGCTCAATGAGTTCCTTCCAGTCGGAATTACATTCACTTCAGTGTCAATACGAACATGTCATCGTAATGGGTGACTTGAACATAGACCTGCTAAGAGACACTCCCTCCGCAATAAACCTAAGAAGACTGTTTAGTTGCAATAGCATGAACATTCTTCCATTACAACCTACACACCATACGGCGCACAGTCATACTCTTATAGACGTAATCGCAACGAAACAGACTGACAAAGTAAGAGATGTTGGTCAAACATCGGCCCCTGGCCTCTCAGCACATGATGTAATATTCCTGGCCTACACTGTGCAGCCCCCAAGGATCAAATCGCGTTACATAACTTGTAGGAACATGAAACGTATTGACCTTGACGCTCTAACAGCCGATTGCTCAGAAATCTCATGGCATCAAATAATCAGAAAACCCACAATCGACGGCAAAATTAATGAACTTGGTGATAAACTCACTGCCCTCTATGACAAACATGCACCTGCGCGCACAATCCGTGTAAGAAAATCTCCTGCTCCATGGCTGACAGCTGAATTACGTCAAATGATGACTAATAGGGATGCTGCCCACAGGCGTTTCAAGGCAGATCCGAAACCCGAGCGTTTCGAAGAATATAGAAAGCTACGGAACAGAGTGAATCAATGCATTCGCAATGCTAAAATCAGGCACGCTCGCTCCCTTGTATGCAGCGATCTGACGCCCACGACTCTATGGAAGAATCCCCGTAGCTTGGGGGTCGGAAAGGCAAAATCGGAAACTACTTTTCATGTGTCAGCTAACGAATTAAATGAATTCTTCTCTGCACCTCTGAATACCAGCACAGCTGATAATTACCGTCCACAAGAATCCCCAAACAGGATAACTAACAACGATACCTTCCATCTAAAACATGTAACAACAAATACGGCAAGAAAAGCAATAATGAGAATCTCTTCTGATGCAATAGGCAACGACAGTATCGGTATAACCATGATTAAGAATGTTGCCGATATCTTAGTACCTGTCTTAACTGACATATTTAATTTTTCCCTCGTGAACGGAATACATCCCACTGCATGGAAAAGAAGCCTAATTCGACCCATCCCTAAGATCGAAAACCCGCAACTGCCTAGTGATTACCGACCAATTAGCATACTGCCTGATGTTTCCAAAGCACTTGAATATATTGTTCATGACCAAATCACTGAACACTTGCATGAATTTAGCCTATATGACAAATTTCAATCCGGTTTCTGTAAACATCACAGCACAAACACTGCTCTAATTAAAGTAACTGATGATGTGAAATATGCCATCGACAATCGAAAGGCAACAATATTGACGCTACTGGACTTTAGCAAAGCTTTTGACACTGTTAAATTTGACATATTGCTCAGAAAAATGCAACAGCTTAATTTCTCTGATAGTGCAATGAGATGGTTTGAAAGCTACTTAAAAGACAGACAGAAATGTGTTGTCTGCGTAAATGAAAACTCTTCCTGGAAACATGTTTCCTCGGGAGTGCCACAAGGATCAGTCTTAGGTCCACTTTTGTTTTCTTTATATGTCAACGATATTTCGTCGGTTCTGTCCTCCTGTAAATATCATTTCTATGCCGACGACCTCCAGCTCTACCTAAGCATCAGACCTGAAGATGTAAATACTGCAATCGCTCAGATGAATGATGATCTGCTTCAGTAGTGACATGGGCGAAAAACCTGGGGCTTAAACTAAATGCAAAAAAGACGCAAGTAATCTTAATAGCCCATCAGAAATTAATAAGTTCAGATTTCCGCGAACGGCTACCTCCTATTCTGCTCGACGGTACTCCAATACCATATCAGAAAACAGTGAAGAACTTGGGTGTAACTTTGGATGAGCATCTCAACTGGGCGGAGAATACAGTCGCAGTGTGCCGAAAGACGTCTGCTTGTCTCTATGCTCTCAAAAAGTTTCGGAACATATTTCCACAGGACTTGAAACGCCAGCTCGTGCAACCACTTGTTCTACCGAACCTCCACTATTGTGATGTGATTCAACAAGGCATGAGTAGAGAAAACAAAAGACGGCTAGAGCTAACCATGAATGCCTGTGTGCGTTACACCTGCAACATTCGCCGATATGATCATGTTAGTGCTTCATACTCCAAGCTAGGGTGGCTGCGGCCGGACAAATTGCGTGACTACCACACTCTGTGTCTACTCCACCGACTCCTCGTCGCGCAAGCACCCCAGTACCTTGCGTCAGAGATTAAAAACCTGTCATGTCATCACAATCGAAACACGAGGTCACTCTTATTTGGTATCCTAACTGTGCCCACTCACAAAACAAAAACTTTTGCAAACTCCTTCCCAGTTGCCGCTGTCCGCCTCTGGAACAAACTGCCCCTTACCTTGCGCAAAATTCGATCTCTTGCTGATTTAAGAAGAAGTTGAAGCATTTCCTACTATCATCCTCACAAAGTTCTCCACAAAATTAATGTACAAGGACAATCCCCTCATCTGTCAAATAGCAAAGCTAGCGTCTCCTATCTTGCTCCTGAGATGCCTTCCTCTTCATCTATCTCTATTAGCCACGCAATCTTCTTTTCCTTTATATTTCCTTAATTATGTTTCATCATGTCTCTATTCTTCTCCTCCCTTCACCATGAGTCTCCCTCATACTCCCTGCTGCCAGCACTCCTATCTAAAATCTGTCTCTTCAATAATGTCTAATTATAACAGTACTTGTGACCTAAGAATATAAACTCTATATGTACGTATTTTTCCAGGAGTACCTTTCAAATTGTTTATTTCACTTTTTGTACTAGATGTAGTTTAACATGCCTACTAAAACATATGAATGTAAAATAAGTAGAATGCCTGGTTAGATGTAAGAGAGGGCCTGATGGCCCTAATCTTGCCAGGTTAAATAAATCAATAAATAAAAATAAAAATAAATAAATAAATAAAACCTTAACCTATCGAAATACGATGACAAAGGAAAATTGATTCTTTTCGACCTGAACCACAGTGTGGTCCCTTTAACACGTATTTGCCGCAAAACGTGATTTGAGCAGCCAGTTCTATCTCACATTTAGTCACGTTTTGTGGAAAATACGAATTAAGTAAAGCTGTGAGCAAAATTTTATGAATAACGGTCTGGAAACAGAGTACTCAATGACAGTAGAAAGAGATATGCACCATAAATACACAACAAAAAAAATGTTCAAATGTGTGTGAAATCTTATGGGACGTAACTGCTAAGGTCATCAGTCCCTAAGCTTACACACTACTTAACCTAAACTATCCTAGGGACAAAAACACACACCCATGCCCGAGGGAGGACACGAACCTCCGCCGGGACCAGCCGCTCTGTCCGTGACTGCAGCGCCTTAGACCGATCGGCTAATCCCACGCGGCAAATACACAACAGAACAGAAAATATGCTGTCAAAAACTACAAAAAGGTGCGTAAATGTATAACGACACAGTTTCAAAAGAAATGAAATTTTCAGAAACGAAACTTGACCCACAGAAGAAGACACGTAGGTGTCGAAACATATCTGGGTAAATAACAAGAAATAAAGAGTATTTGCATCAGCCGGATTTTCGAATCAACGCATGTTTTAAATCGCAAACACAGAAAAACATGAACAGAAGCTTCAAACCCTAGTAAGATGATTCTCTCATAGCGATACGAGGCTCCTACAGATGTTTAGCCTCATCATGAGAATTTCGAAGTTTGTGAATGGCAAAATATAAGAGCTTACAAAAGTTTGGTGGAAAAAATAGTTACCCTCAGAGCTACTGGTCCAAAATCAGATAACTAAAGTCATAAACAATTAAGTATAGTCAGCTTGATCGCAATATAGTACGATATAAAAAATTTAGTTCACCGAGTCGCTACAAAAAGTGCGACCGCAAATTGGTTCATAATGGATTTTGTATTTAAAACGCTTTGTACCACGAGTGATAAACCTCGCTGTTGATTAGAGCAAGCGCTGGTGCCTCTCCGTCTGTAAAAGCAAGCGCACAGAGAGAGGGGCACACACACCCTCGCCAGTGTACGCTTCTAGTGAGGCTCTTAATTTAGCCGTGATAAGAGGCGGCAGTGGGCGGCTTGTGCGATGAGAATGGAACGCCCACACACGAGGTCTCGTTCCCCGCAGTGCCTTATCAGAATGTCGGGTCACCGGAAGTTGTGCCCTGGCGCGGTCGCCTCCACGGTTCGCGGCGGGCTTAACTCCGACTGCCGATACGGCACGTGGAGCTCTCCTCTGAGGACCCCGACGGCAGTGGAGAACCTCGTCATGGCGGGGGTTTTCTGGAGAGCCGGGCGGGCGTCGGGAGGCGAGAAGTACGAGGTGCAAGGCCGGGGTGATACCGCCCGCTCGTATCTGAAATCTCTCGGTCTCCTTTATGTCTCCTTCCTCTAAGTCTCAGCCTTCCGTTCCTCTCACTACCTCTCTCTCTCTCTCTCTCTCTCTCTCTATCTCTATCTCTCTCTCTCATTACAGCTCATGTGTGTGTGTGTGTGTGTGTGTGTGTGTGTGTGTGTGTGTGTGTGACGAAGACGACTGGTTGGTAGGTTTGGTGGAGGGGGGGGGGGGGGGGGGAGGTGAGGCGGATCGATGGAGAATCAGAATAAGTACTGTAGCTAGCATCATACCTTTCGGAGCTGCATCATTTACTCATATCCTTTATTTATACGTAAGTTGTAAAATGTACCTAGCATTGTTACAATAGTAGACAGTGAGAGCGATAAACTACGTTATTAATGTGCAGAGTGATTTGTTCACACATGCTATTTTACTGTTACAAATGCCAAAAACCAATATTCGATTATTTCATGCCGCAGCAAAACATTCGCACATAAATCACACAGCCTGCCACAGCAGTTTTAAATAAGATAATTAGCAGATGCCTTCATTTTTAGGTAAATATCATTGCCTCACATCCATATATGCACATCCGCACCTTGCAAACCATCAGATGTACACTGACGGAAAAAAAATCGTAACACAGAAAAAGATGAACATCAACAAAAGCAAAACGAGGATAATGGAATGTAGTCGAATTAAGTCGGGTGATGCTGAGGGAATTAGATTAGGAAATGAGACACTTAAAGTAGTAAAGGAGTTTTGCTATTTGGGGAGCAAAATAACTGATGATGGTCGAAGTAGAGAGGATATAAAATGTAGACTGGCAGTGGCAAGGAAAGCGTTTCTGAAGAAGACAAATTTGTTAACATCGAGTATTGTCTCAAATGTCAGGAAGTGTTTTCTGAAAGTATTTGTATGGAGTGTAGCCATGTATGGAAGTGAAACGTGGACGGTAAATAGTTTGGACAAGAAGAGAATAGAAGCTTTCGAAATGTGGTGCTACAGAGGAATGCTGAAGATTAGATGTGTAGATCACATAACTAATGAGGAGGTATTGAATAGAATTTGAGAGAAGAGAAGTTTGTGGCACAACTTGACTAGAAGAAGTGATCGGATGGTAGGGCATATTCTGAGGCATCAAGGGATCACCAATTTAGCATTGGAGGGCAGCGTGGAGGGTAAAAATCGTAGAGGGAGACCAAGATATGAATACACTAAGCAGATTCAGAAGGATGTAGGCTGCAGTAGGTACTGGGAGATGAAGAAGCTTACACAGGATAGAGTAGCATGGAGAGCTGCATCAAACCAGTCCCAGAACTGAAGACCACAACAACAACAACAACAAAATAATTAACTTTGAGTAATGAAATTTCGGGTTTATAGCAGTCCACGTTACGAGGGCAGTTCAATAAGTAATGCAACACATTTTTTTCTGAAACAGGGGTTGTTTTATTCAGCATTGAAATACACCAGGTTATTCCCCAATCTTTTAGCTACACAACACTATTTTTCAACGTAATCTCCATTCAATGCTACGGCCTTACGCCACCTTGAAATGAGGGCCTGTATGCCTGCACGGTACCATTCCACTGATCGATGTCGGAGCCAACGTCGTACTGCATCAATAACTTCTTCATCATCCGCGTAGTGCCTCCCACGGATTGCGTCCTTCATTGGGCCAAACATATGGAAATCCGACGGTGCGAGATCGGGGCTGTAGGGTACATGAGGAAGAACGGTCCACTGAAGTTTTGTGAGCTCCTCTCGGGTGCGAAGACTTGTGTGAGGTCTTGCGTTGTCATGAAGAAGGAGAAGTTCGTTCAGATTTTTGTGCCTACGAACACGCTGAAGTCGTTTCTTCAATTTCTGAAGAGTAGCACACTTCAGAGTTGATCGTTTGACCACGGGGAAGGACATCGAACAGAATAACCCCTTCAGCGTCCCAGAAGACTGTAACCATGACTTTACCGGCTGAGGGTATGGCTTTAAACTTATTCTTGGTAGGGGAGTGGGTGTGACGCCACTCCATTGATTGCCGTTTTGTTTCAGGTTCGAAGTGATGAACCCATGTTTCATCGCCTGTAACAATCTTTGACAAGAAATTGTCACCCTCAGCCACATGACGAGCAAGCAATTCCTCACAGATGGTTCTCCTTTCCTCTTTATGGTGTTCGGTTAGACAACGAGGGACCCAGCAGGAACAAACCTTTGAATATCCCAACTGGTGAACAATTGTGACAGCACTACCAACAGAGATGTCAAGTTGAGCACTGAGTTGTTTGATGGTGATCCGTCGATCATCTCGAACGAGTGTGTTCGCACGCTCCGCCACTGCAGGAGTCACAGCTGTGCACGGCCGGCCCGCACGCGGGAGATCAGACAGTCTTGCTTGACCTTGCGGCGATGATGACACACGCTTTTCCCAACGACTCACCGTGCTTTTGTCCACTGCCAGATCACCGTAGACATTCTGCAAGCGCCTATGAATATCTGAGATGCCCTGGTTTTCCGCCAAAAGAAACTCGATCACTGCCCGTTGTTTGCTACGCACATCCGTTACAGACGCCATTTTAACAGCTCCGTACAGCGCTGCCACTTGTCGGAAGTCAATGAAACTATACGAGACGAAGTGGGAATGTTTGAAAATATCCCACAAGAAATTTCCGGTTTTTTTAACCAAAATTGGCCGAGAAAAAAAATGTGTTGCACTACTTATTGAACTGCCCTCGTACATACGTAAGTGATCAACACTGCAAGACCACATGTTAACGTAGGCGAGATAAATCGCTGGAAATGTGGAATGGTGGTACCTTTATAACAGGTGTAACTGCCAGAATGTGAATGCAAGTGTGAAAACGTGCATGCATGTGTTGTACACGTGTCAGATGTCAGTTTGTGCGATGGAATTCCATGCGTGTAGCACTTGGTCGTTCAGTACGGGGCGGTAAATGCTGGTTGTGAATAAAGCTGAAGTTGTCGTCCGATGATGTCTCCTACGCGCGCCCTTGGAGACAGATCTGGTGATCCAGCAGGCGAAAGCAACACGTCACACTCTGTGCGGCATGTCGTCTTACAACAGCGATATGTGAGTGAGCGTTGTTATTTTGGAAAACACCAACTGGAATGCTGTTCATGAATGGCAGCACAAGAGTTCGAATCATCAGGTCGACGTACAGTTTTGCTGTCAGTGTTCGTGGGAAATCTATGACAGTGCTCCAGCTGTCGTACAAAGCCGCACCTCAGACCATGATTCGAGGTGTTGGTCCAGTGTGTCTACCACGCAGACCCGGTTTCAGGTCCTCAACTAGCCTCCTCCTAACCAACACACTGCCGTCATTGGCACCGAGACAGGACCAGCTTTCATCAGAAAGAACAACAAACCTACACCCTGACGTTCAATGTGCTCTTGATTGACATCATTGAAGTCGCAAACGGCAGTGGAGTGGGTTCAGGGGAATGCGCGCTTCAGCGAATCTGTTGCGGAGTAGTGCTACGTGGCCGTCCGGAGCCCAGTCTTCTGCCGCCCGTACAAAAAAAAAAAAAAAAAAAAAAAAAAAAAAAAAAAAAAAAAAAAAAAAAGAAAAAAAATGGTTCAAATGGCTCTGAGCACTATGGGACTTAACATCTGAGGTCATCACTCCCCTATACTTAGAACTACTTAAACTCAACTAACCTGAGGACATCACACACATCCATGCCCGAGGCAGGATTCGAACCTGCGACCGTAGCGGTCGCTCGGTTCCAGACTGAAGCGCCTAGAACCGCTCGGCCACACCGGCTGGCCCGCCCGTACATTCTCGCGACCACCGCTGCCGGCAGTCATTTACAGTGGCTACATTCCTGCCAAGTCTTTCTGCGGTATCGCAGAAGGAACATCCAGTTTGTCGTAGCCCTATTACTTGACCTCGTTCACACTCAGTGAGATGTTGATAATGGGATCTTTACCACCTTAAAGGCATCCTTAGCTAACATTAACTCACCAGATCCAATCTCAAAGGCAACGAACGTTAACGAACGTTACAGCGCATATTGGAAGAAAACCTGATTAGCCGCCTAGTTGTGGCGCTACTAGCGCTACTCTTATGCGACTGGCGCGGAATCTGAATAGATATCTTCTTTCAGTTGTAAAAACAGGCCTACCAACTTTCGTTTATGTCGTACAACTCCATCTTGGTGTTGCGACTTTGTTTCCTTCAGTGTGTTTCTTCACAGTCAACTTGAATGCAATTCACGAGTGGATAATGTGGCTCCTCTGAAAAACAGACGAAACTACCATCGAATCTAGGTAAAAACAACTGTGATGTGTATAAATAACGTCCTATGAAAGATTACCAAATTTAATACGAGGGTAATCCCAAAAGTAAGGTCTCCTATTTTTTTTTTATAAGTACCGAACTCTGTTTGTGTGTCAGTTGGTCACACTGTTATGAAGAGTGCTTCACGCGCTGTGTGGAAACATACGCACCCCGCGCTGAGGCGCTAGGTGTTTGATGTTACTGCAGTTATTCAGTTTTTGAACGCAAAGGGCACTCCGCCGATTGAAACCCATTGCCAACTGACGGAAGTGTACGGTGAGTCGTGCATACATGTCAAAAATGTTCATAAGTGATGTAAAGAGTTTACAGCTGGTCGCGCCGAAATTCATGACGAACAAAGGAGCTGGAGACCGTCAGTTTCTGAGGAGACAGTGATGAAGGGTGAGCAAAGCATGCATGAAGATCGGCGGATCACCCTGGATGATATCTGCACGTTGGTTCCTGAGATTTTCCGAAGCACTGCTCACAGAATTTTAACGGAAACATTGAACTACCGGAAGGTGTGCGCAAATCGGTGCCACGCATACTGACTGAGTACCACATGCTGCAGCGAGTTGATGCTTCCCGCGCATTTCTTCACCACCTTGCAGCCGAACGGGACAACTTTCTGGACTCATTTGTCACGGGTGACGAAACCTCGACATACCACGTTACATCTGAGACCAAGCAACAATCACGCCAGTTCATAACTTTCTGAAGAGGATGGCGGCGGGCTGGTATGACATGGGCATACAAAAACTGCCACAGCGTCTACAAAAAATGCATCGACAGAAATGGTGATTATGTCGAAAAATAGGTAAATTTTCAAGATGTAAACTGACGTAAACCATTGTAGAAATAAACAGGTCTATGTACTTATAAATAAATGGGAGCTCTTACTTTTCGTATTACCCTCGTATATTTCTCGGAAAATTTAAGGTACTGAGCAACTATTAAAAGTACAGTAACTTTTAATTAAGAAACACTCGATGTTCGGAGCTAAAATATTACACAAGCGAGTTACTATCAAGTCCAAAATAATAACTTTAGGAAAACCTTAGCGTGCCCAGCAATATTTAAATTTACAAACGCCTAGAAGGCAACATCTAATATTAGACTCACAGCAAGATAAAAAAACTCTGTCATCAAATGAGAGGTTTGAAAGAAGTCTATCAAAAGTTCGCTTCTATGCCTACGACTAGAGCCCTCAACTAAGATTAAAACAGTTGCTGGTAGGACTAACCCATAAGGAGTATAAACACAACAACTTACAACAGCTCACACACCGCTTATAGTGACCAAAAGTTGAGCCTCACATGTTTCGGCGGCTATTGCACGTCAGTTTCAACTGAGCACGCATTAGAATACGACTATTCACACACGGAAAATGCGTATATGATTTATTTGTTTCTACGGAGAGTCGATAGACTATTAACCACAGGCGAGGTTGGTAAGACGCTAATGGGGTGGTGCTGGACTTGTAGGTAACTAGTTACAATCATAACGGAACAAGTTTTCATTACTAGTAATCGGTCAAAAAATGAACAACGGTAGGGAACGAGATAGGGATGATAGCGAGACCTTGAAACTATTCGGAAAAAAATGTCACCAGTCATGTATCAAAGAAGTGAGCACTGGCGGAAAATGCGGGTGTCCACGTTGCCATTCTGGACAACAATCTAGTGCATAGCATATGGTTTGTCGTTTCTGATGTAGTATCAGTGTGCATCAGTGGCGTGTGGAGGACTGTGACGACAGCTCAAACAATATAGTGTGGTGTTTGCTTTGTTAAGGATGAAGGGATGGGAGAGAGTGAAACCAGTTCATAACTTTCTGAAGAGGATGGCGGCGGGCTGGTATGACATGGGCATACAAAAACTGCCACAGCGTCTACAAAAAATGCATCGACAGAAATGGTGATTATGTCGAAAAATAGGTAAATTTTCAAGATGTAAACTGACGTAAACCATTGTAGAAATAAACAGGTCTATGTACTTATAAATAAATGGGAGCTCTTACTTTTCGTATTACCCTCGTATATTTCTCGGAAAATTTAAGGTACTGAGCAACTATTAAAAGTACAGTAACTTTTAATTAAGAAACACTCGATGTTCGGAGCTAAAATATTACACAAGCGAGTTACTATCAAGTCCAAAATAATAACTTTAGGAAAACCTTAGCGTGCCCAGCAATATTTAAATTTACAAACGCCTAGAAGGCAACATCTAATATTAGACTCACAGCAAGATAAAAAAACTCTGTCATCAAATGAGAGGTTTGAAAGAAGTCTATCAAAAGTTCGCTTCTATGCCTACGACTAGAGCCCTCAACTAAGATTAAAACAGTTGCTGGTAGGACTAACCCATAAGGAGTATAAACACAACAACTTACAACAGCTCACACACCGCTTATAGTGACCAAAAGTTGAGCCTCACATGTTTCGGCGGCTATTGCACGTCAGTTTCAACTGAGCACGCATTAGAATACGACTATTCACACACGGAAAATGCGTATATGATTTATTTGTTTCTACGGAGAGTCGATAGACTATTAACCACAGGCGAGGTTGGTAAGACGCTAATGGGGTGGTGCTGGACTTGTAGGTAACTAGTTACAATCATAACGGAACAAGTTTTCATTACTAGTAATCGGTCAAAAAATGAACAACGGTAGGGAACGAGATAGGGATGATAGCGAGACCTTGAAACTATTCGGAAAAAAATGTCACCAGTCATGTATCAAAGAAGTGAGCACTGGCGGAAAATGCGGGTGTCCACGTTGCCATTCTGGACAACAATCTAGTGCATAGCATATGGTTTGTCGTTTCTGATGTAGTATCAGTGTGCATCAGTGGCGTGTGGAGGACTGTGACGACAGCTCAAACAATATAGTGTGGTGTTTGCTTTGTTAAGGATGAAGGGATGGGAGAGAGTGAAACCTGGAACCAGCTCATGGGCAGATACTCTTAAGAAGCACTAACAAGACCACCGAGTTTAGCATCCCCTGTTGATGGACTCTGACAATCAACAGTGTCATGTGGCCACATTGCTTGAGCACTATGAAGAGGTTTGAAATTTACTCCAAGTCACTGGAGAAAAGTCTGATGATTAGAAACTGTACGTCATTAACTTTCCTCCCATTTCCGGCTAAAAGCTAACGACGACAGTTCCTTCCATCATAAGTACAATCTAAGACAAGAAAACGCCGCGCCACGAAGGGGTTATCCGAATGAGACGGAAATCGGTAGATGTGATGTACAAGTGGGGACAAACAAATGAATGCAATTGCAGAAATTTTGCATGATTTATTCAAGAAAAAGAGCTTCACAAATTGAGGAAGTCAGTAACGCTGGCTTCTATGCAAGCGGTTTTACGGCTTGGCATTGTTTCATAGAGTTATCAGATGTCCTCCTGAGGGATATCGCGCCAAATTCTGTCCAATTGGCTCGTTAGATCGTCGAAATATCGAGCTGGTTGTTGGAGTGGCCCACAATGCTCCAAACATTCTCAATCGCGGAAAAATCCGGCTACCATACTATGCAAGGTAGGGCTTGGCAAGCACGAAGACTAACACTAGAGAATCTCACCTTGTGCAGGCAGGCATTCTGATGTTGAAATGCGACCCCAGTCTGGGTTTCCATGAGAGGCAACAAAACGACGCATAGAATATCGTCGATGTATCTCTGTGCTATAAGGGTGCCACAGGTTAAAACCAAAGTCTTCGTTCTATGAAAGAATTGGCAACGCAGACCATCACTCCTGGTTGTCGGATCGTACGAGTGCGAAAGTGAGGTTGGTAACCTTCTGCAGTTCAGTGCCTCTCCAGGCACGTCTTCAGAGGTCACTGAGGATCAGTTCGAAACGGGCCTCATAACTGAAGACATTACCACTCCAACCAATGAGATTCCTGCCCGAAACAAAATCAAGCAACAAGTGCACTTGTTCTTATGCTACTTTTTGTTTTTCAGGCACTCTGATACACATACACAGGACCTGAGTCGATACAAGGCCCTGGGAGTAGACAACATTCCATTAGAACTACTGACAGCCTTGGGAGAGCCAGTCCTGACCAAACTCTACCATCTGGTGAGCAAGATGCATGAGACGGGCGAAATACGCTCAGACTTAAAGAAGAGTGTAATAATTCCAATCCCAAAGAAAGCAGGTGTTGACAGATGTGAAAATCAGTTTAATAAGTCACAGCTGCAAAATACTAACGCGAATTCTTTACAGACGAATGGAAAAACTGGCAGAAGCCGACCTCGGGGAAGATCAGTTCGGATTCCGTAGAAATATTGGAACCCGTGAGGCAATATTAACCCTACGACTTTTCTTAGAAGAAAGATTAAGGAAGGGCAAACCTACGTTTCTAGCATTTGTAGACTTAGATAAAGCATTTGACAATGTTGACTGGAATACTCTCTTTCAAATTCTGAAGGTGGTAGGGGTAAAATACTGGGAGCGAACGGCTAATTGCATTTTGCACAGACAACAGATAGCAGTTACAAGAGTCGAGGGGCATGAAAGGGAAGCAGTGGTTGGGAAGGGAGTGAGACAGGGTTGTAGCCTATCCCCGATGTTATTCAATCTATATATTGAGCAAGCAGAAAAGGTAACAAAAGAAAAATTGGGGTAGGAATTAAAATCTGTGGAGCGGAAATAAAAACTTTGAGGTTAGCCGATGACATTGTAATTCTGTCAGAGACAGCAAAGGACCTGGAAGAGCAGCTGAACGGAATGGACAGTGTCTTGAAAGGAGGATATGAGATGAACATCAATAAAAGCAAAACGAGGATAATGGAATGTAGTAGAATTAAGTTGGATGATGCTGAGGGATTAGAGTAGGAGATGAGACACTTAGAATAGTAAAGGAGTTTTGCTATTTGGAGGGTAAAATAACTGATGATGGTCGAAGTAGAGAGATATAAAATGTAGACTGGCAATGGCAAGGAAAGCATTTCTGAAGGAGAGAAAATTGTTAACATCGAGTATAGATTTAAGCGTCAGGAAGTCGGAGGAGGAGATTAGTGTTTAACGTCCCGTCAACAACGAGGTCATTAGAGACGGAGCGCAAGCTCGTATGAGGGAAGGATGGGGAAGGAAATCGGCCGTGCCCTTTCAAAGGAACCATCCCGGCATTTGCCTGAAGCGATTTAGGGAAATCACGGAAAACCTAAATCAGGATGGCCACAGACGGGACTGAACCGTCGTCCTCCCGAAAGCGAGTCCAGTGTACTAACCACTGCGTCACCTCGCTCGGTGTCAGGAAGTCGTTTCTGAAAGCATTTGTCTGGAGTGTAGCCACGTATGGAAGTGAAACGTGGCCGATAAATAGTTTAAACAGGAAGGGTATAGAAGCTTTCGGAATGTGGTGCTACAGAAGAATGCTGAAGATTGGACTGGTAGAACACATAACTAATGAGGAGGTACTGAACAGAATTGGGGAGAAAAGGAGTTCGTGGCATAAATTGACTAGAAGAAGGGATCGGTTGGTAGGACTTGATCTGAGGCATGAAGGGATGACCAATTTAGTATTGGAGGGTAGCGTGGAGGGTAAAAATCGTAGAGGGAGACCAAGAGACGAATACACTAAGCAGATTTAAAAGGCTGTAGGTTGCAGTGGGTACTGGGAGATGAAGAAACTTACACAGGATAGTGTAGCATGGAGAGCAGTATCAAACCAGTCTCAGGACTGAACACCACAACAACAACAACAATGATATACTTGGCCACAGTAAAATGCTGCATGCAAATGCTTATTTTTTATGCTCACTAATAATGTAATAATTATAATCTTCTGAAGAAAGGCACTAGGTGCATGACACAGAGAAAGAAATAAAATTCCTTTTGTGCAGTTAGTCACTGATTTTTCAACAAATGGAAACAAAGTCGCTGGAGATGGATAAAATACAACATTTTTAAAGTTTCCTTTCTGATTTGGGTGCCCTCACATTACAGTTTGATTTCGTTTTTGAATAGAAGTGCCTAGAAAGAAGCCGAGTCTTTCTGAATACACCAGAATGGCTGAAAGACGAAGAGCTATGCGGTCTCAAGATCAAACAGATTGTGAGGTCAGACTTACTGTGGCACACTCTTTGCAACCTTCTTCCGAAAGCCGGGCGCCACTTATCAGTGATCGAGAGTGTCGCGCATTATCTTCCCCCTCAGTACCTCTCACTCAAAGAGGCTTATTTAGAAGAAGAAGTTCCCATGGAAAGAGGCGCAGCCAAGCGAGCTTGTATGTCTTGAATCCCACTTATTCCCAAGAATAAAATGCGTACAGTTGGCGGTGAGCTTGTGTTATACCATGACCATAAACAAAGGACAGTGCTATGTTGTGTGAGTCTACCTTAAAGTCAGTTTCAGCATACCGAGCTTTATATCGGTCTCTCCCTCGATAGAGAGGCAGACAAGCTATTCGTTCATGTCGCAATCCTACTAGATCAAATGCGGTATAGAAAGAAGCTTTACAAGTTCCCCTTGTGCGAAATCTGGGGCACAGCTATAAACAAATATCCAGGCGACGCTGGATTTCTCATCTAAAAAAAAAAAATTCCGGATTCAGATCATGTAGAGGCTCTTCACCTATTTGCTGAAGATTTTCAGAACACCAGCGTCGGTTACTCTGCCGGTTTACATACAAGTTATGCTTCAGCTGAACGAAACGAAATTCAGGGTCAGCTTATCCACCTATGTCAGGCTGCAGTAGACAACAGCAGCACTGCGCTGTTGCACAGGTCAGTGATCAGATGCTCCTGGGAACACTAGTCAGAGATCTGTATAAACTCTAAAATTTTCTTGAAATCATTCTAAGACTAATCATAAATCGCCTAGTTGAACTAAAACCTATACAGAGCCTGGCATGTCCGAGGAGCCTCCTTCGCCAGTATCATTTGCCTCGCAGCAACAGACATGGCGCTTGCGTGGAGCACCGTCTAGTTCTGAAAAATGGATCTTGATGGGAGAAGTTGGGAAGGGGCTGCGATAATGTCACAGTTATACCTTAGTCTGTGTAAGGGTGATCACTTTTTTTTTATTTCCATGTTTGTGAATGTTATATTTCGTTCCGTAAAAGATTTTACAGTGAACACCTTGATGCCAGAAACAGCTTCTCATGTTTTAATTTGTACGGTTCCTCGTCTGACATTTCCGTATTCACGGAAAGAAAAGTCAGAGGTTGAGTACTGACATTTTATACTTAACAGGCTACTTTAAAAGGGAAGTTATTAGCGGCTTGATACTTTAACTGCGAGTGCATATAAAGTAGGATATATAGGTATTTCTAGTCCTTCAGGAAGGCCATCCACTTCTTTTATCAGGGTTTAGGAAGACCTCTTCAATTACTCATTGCTGAACGTCGCACGAGAAGCTCAGCGAGCAATCTCAAAAACTACCTGATGTAGTCTGTGCGGTAATGTGGGTCTGGTGAAGACGTTGCGTCGGAGTGGTAGTCGCAGTCGCGAGGCCAGTGTCTCGGCCTACAGCTGTTACTTAAATCTGTCTGCTGGACGGGAGCTTTTCATTTTGGAGTGCGTGGGTCCTGAAAAGCAACAGAAACTAAACGCCGACGGCGGCGGCGGCGGCAGCGGGCCCCAAGGACGCGTTCGGAGGTTTAATACGGTGTCGTGGGGCGGGGGCTGGACCGCCGACGCCGACTGATTACTCTCAGACTGGAGGAGAGAAAGGGCCGGCAATATCCGCGGACCCAAGCAAGCGCCTAATGCGGACTTCACCGGAGTAAGCAGCCCCTTTCATCACGCTGCGAGGCGGCCTCCAGGAAAGAACTGACGCGAAAGAACTCGCCTGCAGATGCTTCCGCACTTCCTGTCCGGTTTGTTCTCGCGGCAAAACTCCAGTACTCGAAATCGATGCCTTCCCATTCAGCGCACGCTATTGGTCCTCCCTTTCCGTGGCAGTGTATGCTCTTTCACATACCAGTTACTGTATCCCAAGGTGAAGATTAGCATACGGGAATATATACTGGTGGAAGAAATATCGAAAAATCAAGAAGGAGTCGTGCCAAATAAAGGAAAGTCGGCAGGCCTGCCAGTCGAAGTGGTCGAGCTGTTCTAGGCGCTACAGTCTGGAACCGCGTAACCGCTACAGTCGAAGGTTCGAATCCTGCCTCGGGCATGGATGTATGTGATGTCGTCAGGTTGGTTAGGTTTAAGTAGTTCTAAGTTCTCGGGGACTGATGACCTCAGAAGTTATGTCCCATAGAGCTCAGAGCCATTTGAACAATTTTTTTGGATTTGTTGTAGGCATGCATATTCAAATATAGACATATGTAAACATGAAGTATACGGCGCTGCGGTCGGCAAAATCTATATAATACAAGAAGTGTCTGGCACAGTTGTTACCAGGAATTGCATGGCGACGACTTTGAACGTCGTGTACAGTTCTGCAACTGGACACAAGAGAAATTACTGGACGATGACAGATTTTTGGCACGCGTTCTATTTAGCGACGAAGCGTCATTCACTAACAGCGGTAACGTAAATCGGCATAATATACACTATTGTGCAACGGAAAATCCACGATTGCTGCGACAAGTGGAACGTCAGCGAACTTGGCGGGTTAATGTATGGTGCGGCATTATGGGAGGAAGAATGATTGGCCCCCATTTTATCGATGGCAGTCTAAATGGTGCAATGTACGCTGATTTCCTTCGTAATGATCTACCGATGTTACTACAACATGTTCCACTGCATGACAGAATGGCGATGTACTTCCTACGTGATGGATGTCCGGCACATAGCTCGCGTGTGGTTGGAGCGGTATTGAATAGCATATTTCATGACAGCTGGATTGGTCGCCTGCACGTTCACAGGATCTGACGTCCCCGGATTTCTTTCTGTGGGGAAAGCTGAAGGATATTTGCTATCGTGATCCACCGACAACGCCTGACAACTTGCGTCAGCGCATTGTCAATGCATGTGCGAACATTACGGAAGGCGAACTACTCGCTGTTGAGAGGAATGTCGTTACACGTATTGCCAAATGCATTCAGGTTGACGGACATCATTTTGAGCATTTATTGCATTAATGTGGTATTTACAGGTAATCACGATATAACAGCACCCGTACTCAGAAATGATAAGTTCACAAAGGTACCTGTATCACATTCTAACAACCGAAATAAAATGTTCAAACGTATCTACGTTCTGTATTTTAATTTAGAAAACGTACCTGTTACCAACTGTTCTTCTAAAATTGTGAGGCATATGTTTATGACCATTACAGCGCCACCTATCACAATGCGAAAAAGAACGCATTTGATATCCGTTTGACGTATGGCAGCGCCATCTAACGGGGCAACCATAGCAACATCTGGTTTCCCCCTTCAAGCTAGACAAGTTTCGTTCTTTGTAGTTTTTTCGTTTGACGCTTATTTCGTTAGATATTTGGCCCGGTCACGATCAATGGACCACCCTGCATACTGGTGGAAGAAATATCGAAAAACCAAGAAGAACTCGTGCAAAATAAACGAAAGTCTGTAGGCCTCTTTCTACATCTGAAATATGATGCCAAATCAAATTTCACGCCAGTCGCATAAGAGTGGCACCAGATGCAGAGGATGCAGATCAGGTTTGCCTTAAATGCACGCTATAACGGTCGTGAGACTGGACGTGGTGAGTTTCGGTTATACTCTTTTCATTCTAGCCAGGAAGTTGTAGGCCACGTCACTTCATGCGCCCCCGCCCCCCTCCACCTCCAATACTTTCTTGCAAGCACACTCCACACTCCACAGTCGACAGCTGTTGTCGCTTAAACAAGGTACCAAAAATAAGAAGCATCCTCGGTTTCTGGATTTCATTTAATACACTTTAATCAACTTTATTTGGCACGTTTCTATAAGTTTATACATGACTCTAAAAATTATTAGGCCAAAATAATTATATTAATAAATGGAAAGGAAAAGTTTAAATTTAAACCACCAAACAGAATCTACAGCGGGTGGACACCATCTTAGATGCCGCCGTCGTCATCATTTTCACTGGAACTTGGAACACCGGAAATGCAGAATGCATGGCACCTGTTACCGATATAATTTTTTTTATTGTATGTAAATATTTGTAATTTAAATGCTTTCTTTTTAATAAGTAAGGACATTGCTTCACTGTACGTGCACATTTAGGTAGAAGTCTGCTGACGTTTTATTGTATTTATCTGTGTTTTACTGTGAAAGTTATAAGCTCTGGGAAAAGCCAAAGGAATTGTTATTTGCATCGATTAGCAACCATGATAGCAGCGCTTGTACATTGTATAATCTTTGGGTAGGGGGTTGTTGCGCAGAGCGCGCGGAGAGAGCGGGAGACGGATTCCAGGGCTTGTAGCGTGCGGAAGTGTGGTGTTAACGCTCTCGCAGTAGAGAGTACCATTTCGGCGGCATCATGTACGCGCGCCGGCCAGATGACTAGTAGCAGGAGGAAGAACAGTGGACGGGCGGAAGAGGCTGCATCAGTTACAATCAACCGTGGCCCCACAAGATGCTACCGTCTTCAGTAACAGCAGCAATTGCAGCAACACAGATTCGTCATCGGCTCCGAGTTTCATCGCACGCACAGCACTAAAGTAAGACTGTTCATTGGTAGAAAGTATTAACGGCTAACCCAGCAGCACAACTGAATGGGATTTGATTAATGAACTTTATTTATACTATAATCAGTTAAAATCCGGACGCTTGTATCCTCATTGCCCCCAGACATTGTTACCAAGCAGGGTTCTTGTTCCCTTTTATCCTTATATGCTGGCTAAAGTTTCAGAATCTATCACGGGAAAAAATCCAAATCTAAAGAAAATGCACAAATTAAGAGTGCAGAAGTTTTATTTATTTTACATATAACTTGGAGCACATGGCTGTTGTACGTATTCTAGTATTTAATTATTTTCAAGTCAGTAAAAAAGGCTCAGTTGTTCAGACAGTAATATGAAATCCAATTTGTAAATTAAGTAACTGCAAAGTAAAAAGTGCTTGCCTTTCTCTAAATTTCTTTGATAACGTTATCTTGAAGTCTCTCACAGTCATTTTCAAAATTTAATGACAAACTTAACACGTAAAAGTGACTTCTCAGTTTTCTTTATCATTACATACCCACTTAAAATTAGTGTCAAAAACTTGACAACCTTCAGTTGCCACGTCAGTGTTGAATGATAAATGTTTTTCTTTCCCATCATCTTGTACAGCATTTTAGATGTAAATCGCCCTAGTGGGCTGCCGACCGTAATTATTTCCTTTTCGTTTATTAGTGTAGCTTTTGGATTCATGATCAGTGGTACCCCTTTTCTGTCCAGTGTTGTTGGTGAGTGAATGCACAAAATAAATTATATTTTTCCAAATTGTACCCCTGTTCAGTTTAATTACCTTTTTATTTTGAGTAGACTTTTCTGTCAGAAAGATCGGTTGTACACTTTCCCCCTACTTATCGGTATTACTTCTTCGGGAAAGATAGCCTTATCCAATTACAAAAATTCCATTAGGCATACACGCGATCCACGGTCAAATTTTATATCGCAAGCAGGATAGGTCGATTAGTACGGTGGAGGTTACAAACTGTCTTCACTATCTTCACGTAGAATTATTACAATCTTCTCAATGCGCTCATCTCGAAGTCCTTCCTTACGAAGTCTTCTTCCTGTGGAAGCTCGGCATGGGTAACGCATTATGGCCAATCTGCTGTTGTCACGAGTTTACTGGCACCCCGCCGGCCGGAGTGGCAGAGCGGTTAAAGGCGCTACAGTCTGGAACCGCACGACCGCTGCGGTCGCAGGTTCGAATCCTGCCTCGGGCATGGATGTGTGTGATGTCCTTAGGTTAGTTAGGGTTAAGTAGTTCTAAGTTCTAGGGGACTTATGACCGCAGCAGTTGAGTCCCATAGTGCTCAGAGCCATTTGAACCATACTGGCACCCTCTAGTAATTTTCTGACGTCTCTGATTTTAAATGTACATTCCTTATCTGCTACCTCTCGCTTTATTTGAGCCCACATTAGTTGAGTGGGGTTGTATTGATGATGATATGCAGGAAGCCGGATTACTACATGTCCCATTTCTGCATCTGTATCATCAATCTCATATCACCTATAATTGCTGTTGTGTTGCCTGATACTGCAAAGCAATTAAGCTATCATATTTATTAACCTTCTTGGAATTTTTTTTTTTTGAGAAATTTTTCGTTAATCATGGAATGATAGGTTGCATTGCCCATGATTATTACACATCCGTCTTCCAGTCTTCGGTGGAGATCGGTAAACCATTCCCTAACCTCCCCTCCCCCCATTATTCATTTCTAGACGATAATCAACACCGCTTTTAGACTGAAACACCAGTTCTACCCTTTGCATGAAACCGTATTTGGCCGATCCGGCATGGCAGCTTATCAGACGTGATTCTTTACCTAAAGCTACCTTAAGGTCACCGTTTCTATCAGAATCGTACCAGATAAAACACTTAGTGCGGTTTTGTGTGACCCAAGTTTCGTCTACGTAAATTAGAAGACAAGGATGACCTCCATTCGTTACCTCGTGCATTCTTCTTAAAAATGAGGCTCCTTTCTTTCGGTCAAAAATCTGTGGCCCTCATTGGCTTAAAATTTTATACATAGTCTATTTTAGTTTTTAAAACAGCTTCTTTGAAGTGAGTATTCACAACGTCATGAAATTCTTGAATTGAACGAAGGATTCGTCTGCCTGCAAATCATCTAAGATTGTGACAAGTTTTTAGCGTGTAATGTCTTTCTTGGAGAGGAAAATCTTTGCCCTATGGCATCTTCATTTTCGATTACACTTTTATTGGCTCCCTCACAGATACCTTGTACTGTTCTTACTGAGATCTGACATGCTTCTTCGGTACCTTTTTCCTTATCTCTTATACGTCACAAACATTTACTTGGCAGTTTTTCAGAGCTTTGAAAAAATTATATACTTTATACACTTTGTTCTTAAACTGCCACCGAATACCACTCAGCTTCGACATTATGCACAAATTAAATGTAAACACATAGACACACTCCCGCACTTCTGGTGTATGAGTGCAGAAGGGATGGATGTTGCAACAGGGGAGAGGGGAAAAGCCGTTTTGGTGGGAGAGGTAACCTGAGATGCTCAGTGGGGGAAGAATGGCCCTGAGACCTCTCGCCAGAGTGAAATGATATAGTCAAGGACGCCTCTAAGGCGACAAAGACGCCGTTACTAACACCTAACTGAGTTTGAATGAGGTCGCGTAGTAGGGCTACGACAAGTTGGATGTTCCTCCCGCGATATTGCAGAAACACTTGGCAGGAATGTAGCCACTGTATATAATTGCTGGCAGCGGTGGTTACGAGAATATACAGTTCCAGACGTCCCAGCTCCCGACGGTCATGTGGCATTACCCCGAGGGAAGACCATCGTGTTCTGTATATGGCTCTGGCGCATTGTACTGTATCTGCAGCAGCAATTTGAACTGCAGCTGGTGGCACAGGGACAAAATTTAACTGTCACAGATAGAGAATGTCAAACCCCTTTCAGCCGTCGAACTTCCTACCTTATATTATTTGGCAGACAGTGCCAGGGTTATTACGCCATCTTCAGGCCCTGACCGACGTTTAGGAAGAATCTACCTTGATTGTGACCAAAACAGGGGCCAGTAATACTGGCATCAGTACATATTTGCACTTCAACCATAACCTGCCGGCTGTTCTGTGATTGTTCTATGACTGTGAACAGTCCGCAGGTGATGATTCAAGCAATCACTGTAGTAAATATCTACTAATACCAGTATTCCTGGCCCCTGTTTTGATCTCAAACAAGGTAGATTCTTCATACTCGTCGGTCAGGGGCCTGAAGATAGCGTAGTGAAACGCTGAAAGTGGTTGCCAAATAAAATAAAGTTGGAAATTTAACGGCTGAAAAGTGTTTGATTTGACATCCTCTATCGCACAGCCGAGTCCCACAACCATCTCTAAAAAGATGGACATACAGTGTTACAAATATGTTAGTTCAAGGACAACTCTGAGCCAGACATCTTGTAGCGTCCATTCCATTGACCCCGAAACCACAGCCATTTGCGACTTCATTGATGTCAAGCAAAAGCTCATTAGAGGGCTTTGTGGAGGTCTGATTTATTTTCTGATGATAGCTGGTTGTGCCTCGGTGCCTGTGATGGTCATGTATTAATTAGAAGGAGGGGAGCTGAGGACCTGCAACCACCGGTCTGCGCGCTAAACATACTGGACCTACACCTGGAATTATGGTCTGTCGTACGATTTTGTATGACAGCAGGAGCACTCTCCTGGTCATCCCACGCACCCTGACTGAACATTTGAACGTCAGTCTGTAATTGGACGTGTTGTGAGGCCATTCATGAACACTATTCCAGAAGGTGTATTTCAATAGGATAAGGCTCGTCTACAAACCGTTGTTGTGGTCATATATGCTCTGCTGAGTGTCGACATGTTGCCTTGGCCTTATCGATCACCACATCTGTCTCAGTCGAGTACGTATGGGACGTAATCGGACGACAACTCCAATGCCATCGACAAATAGTGTTATCATTCCTTGTAATGACCGACAAAGCGATACAGCGATGGAACTCCGTCCCAAAAACTGGCATCCGACACCTGTAAAACACAATTCTCGCACATTTGCAGGCTTGCATTCATTATTCTGTCCGCTACAACAGTTATTGTTGTACCAGCATTGCACACTTGCAATGGCTCATCTCGCGCTTCCATTACCCTGAGAGCTTGTAATGTTGACCACTTCAATATGTTACCTACACGAATGTACTCCCAAAATTTCATTACTCCACATTAACTATTTTTCGATGTTGACATTTTTTGCGTCAGTCTATAAAAATACGCACAAAATTTCCGAAATTCTACAGGAATATTTTTCGAGCATTTTGGTGTACGGGACCCTTGGTCTCCGGAGGCTCGATACACAGTGATTACATTTCATTTCGTTTCTTACCACTTGTATTGTTATTGCGTTGACAGTAGCTGCGCAACGTTGAGAATGTAGATGGTATGCGCTGTGTGGCTTGCTTGGAAACAAACTTGTTCCATTCAGTTCGGGTATCAGTCGGGCACAATACTATTGCACCTGGGAGAGGGGGTGCTTCAGTCGAATGGTGAGTTTCTATTGTGAGATTTCACCGGGACACGCAGCAGCGCTTGATACTGTATGCACAGCTGTCTTAAAATCAGTCACAGTGAGTTGCATTTTTCTTAGTCACCACTGTAGTTGTTAGTCGTAACTTCACCACGTGTTTCCGATAACGGCCATGGGAGGCCAAGTGCAATAATATTATCATCGGATAGTACTTGCTGTTGGTAACACTAATGCCTACTTTACTCTTCGCCCTGAAGCCTGCATTCAGTACTGTTCGGTCCAGTCTCCAGTGTGTTTCCCCTCTCAACGTTAGTTGTACGATAAGAGTGATGCACAGCAGGATGGATTGGTTTACCGATGAAGAATCAGCCGACATGCATGTCGCATATGGGTATTGTAACCTCCTCGCAAAAATATGTCAATAATAATGTAAATGAAAATGGAGCCTTATATTGTTAAATCAAAATGTGAGCCAAGCTTAAACTCCCCGCAAAAATTAAGGAATGATAATCGACCATAAACCAACAACAATATTAGTTCAATAATGAACCATGAACTGAATGTAACATCTCAACACAAATAATTAAACCTGATAAATTTTATAAGGGCAGCTGCGCTGACCTTCGGCCCTGTGAAATAATTAAACCTGATAAATTCTTACCTCAGTAAAACTGCATCTATATCTGCTCTTATTTTTCGGCACAGCTTCGTGCAATGCTGGCTTATATTTAATTTTGATTCTTGGAGGGAATACATAGGAAATATTATTTAGCTTGAAATGAATCTTTTTCTTTAAATGAGTTACTTTACAAAAAGTTATTATTGGGGCATCATTTTGAACAAATTAATTACAATTAACATACGTTATTAGCTGAGCGCAATGCTGCTTCATTACCTTCTACAAAAATATACATATCGTCCACCACATTCCTGACCAGACTCGTGGGTAGAGCACACCGCGGACGCATGCCGACTCGCTACACACTAGCGCCGACAGACTACTACTGCAGACAGAGTGCAACTCGCAACTGAACTCTCGCGCGGTCAAGCGCAGACTAGCCACGATAAATAACTCTCTGGTCAGAGATTCTGTCATACCTCGCCATCGCTGGTAATGAATAGATATGAAACGTACGCGTTTCATAACCCTCCACCGGGGGGGCAAAAATTTGGCAGCGATGGTGAGTCATTTGGACTTGCCATGAGCAACAAATTTTTTCCTAATTAACTTTACAATTACAGAATATATACAGATATACATAGGTGTAGAACATGAAGTAAATATAGTGCACATGCACTGAGTATAGAACATATGAGGTAATGACAAAATATATATACAATGAGTACAGAACATATCAGGAAATCACAAAAAAAATGTATATCCAATGAGTAGAAATCATAAATGACAAAGGTGCACATGCACTGTAGTTCAGAACATATTTACAAATCACAAAAAATGTATAGGCCATAAATACAAATCATGATAACAAAATGATTTTTTTACTATGTCACAAGAATTAGGATAGGAAAGGAAAGGATTGCGTCATGGTTGTAGCACTTTAGGTTGCACGCAGCTGCACTGAAAGTCCATATGTTTCTATAGAAGCACAACACCAAGTGAGGCAATCTGAAGTTCTTTTCCCAGAAGTATTAATCAGCGTAGCCAAGACACTGAAATGCCGTAGTAATATTCCATGTTATCCTTTTGGTAGTTCATTAGGTACACCAAACAGTGGGACCATTATAGCACCTTCATCGCTTATTGTGGTGGACAGCATGTCGTGTCAACACCACGTTCTTGTCCGTTATAACAATGTAGAATTAGTGCAAAAACCGAATATAGTGCTCCATGATCATGAGGGTATACAGGACAAACGGATATTGCAGTACTTCCAGGTAATTAGGTTAGAAGGTGAAGGACATTAAGTCACATACTAGTCTTCATTGAGAATTACACTAGTAATGGGTGGCACTCATTGCCCAGTCATTGAACATTTCTGTACCATGTACGTAGTATTACAGAATAATGTTCATGAGTAACTTTACAGAGAACATAGGCACTCATTGCCTAATTACAAACCATCAGAAGTCATTTACAGAGAACATTGGCACTCATTGCCTAATTGCCATCAGAAATCATTTACAGAAAACATTGGCATTCATTGACTAATTACAAACCATCAGAAGTCATTTACAGAGAACATTGGCACTCATTGTCTAATTGCAAACCATCAGAAGTCATTTACAGAGAACATTGGCACTCACTGTCTAATTACAAACCATCAAATGTCATTTACAGAGAACATTGGCACTCATTGCCTAATTACCATCAAAAATCATTTACAGAGAACATTGGCACTCATTGTCTAATTACAAACTCTCAGAAGTCATTTACTGAGAACATTGGCACTCATTTCCTAATTACAAACCATCAGAAGTCATTTACAGAGAACATTGGCACTCATTGACTAATTACCATCAGAAATCATTTACAGAGAACATTGGCATTCATTGACTAATTACAAACCATCAGAAGTCATTACAGAGTACATTGGCATTCATTGCCTAATTACAAACCATCAGAAGTCATCATTGAAAAGGAGTTAATAGATGGCATAATTAATCTAATTATAGTAAACGTTGTACTTATAGTTCATCTTATTACATTAATCAGTGGCATTCATTTGCCAGTTACAAATCATTTTTTTTTTTTTGTGCTAGCAATGCATTGCGTTGGGATCGATAATTAATAACAATATTTGCTTTTGAGTTATTGCTCCAAATGAAGATGTGTAACGTCATTCGTCATGAGTCAGCTGTATCAAGATTATGAAACAAGTAGAGTATATGTAATCACATTCATAAATGACATGGGTTTAATGAACAACTGCTTATAGTACATTAATTTCATGAATAATTTCTCCTGCAAAATATAAAAAATGGATTTTTAGACTGAAAGAAGAAACGCATTTTATGCTGAAAAGTAGTGACTTCGATTTAACAGGTAGTGAAATGTGTATAAAATGTGTTCCCTAACTGTCCTTTCCAAAACCTTCAGTCATCATACTATGCAATACAACACATACTGTCAAAACGAACTGCAACAAATACTTAAATAACTACAGAGATTAAATACATAAACTTCAACATAATCCTCATCTGTAAAGAAAAAACTTCATTATCCACCACTTCATTATCATAACTCCATTAGTATCATCACCTGTAAAGAAAAACTTCATTATTCATAGTTGCATATTCTTCATCATTATTCATCACCATTCATTATCATCTGCAAAAAAGTCACTTCATTATTCATTACACAATTATTCCTTATTCCTAGCATACTTCATCACTAAAACTAAGATGTGAAGTTCTGTCTGACCGCCTGCATCAATCGCTTTGTATTCTGAAAGAAAAAATTACTTAAGACTGCTATTCTACGATGTGTATAGTATATTCTTGTTAATGCTTGTTAATCCTGATCCATTTACTCTTCCTCAAAAGGTTTTACCATCTTCTTTCGTTTATTCCGTAAGTGAAAATCCATTTCTGTTTAATTTATTTCCTTTAAACGTTATTTCTTTCTGAAATTAATGAACGAAGATTAATGTCTTCCATTTAATTCATATACCCATTAGATAAAAGCTGGTTTATAGTGATATAATTAAGCATTCAGCATAGCATGACAGAAAACGTATTATGTCAAAAAATATAGACAGTGTTCAGATGCAAAAATGTACACAGAATATCATAATGCAGCAGCAAAAAATGTAAAAATAGTCACGATGTTGAGATATCATAGGACAAAAATGTCAAAGTCAACTGGTGTTTGCTATATCTTAACTATTCCATAATGCATACAAACAAACAGGAAAACAATCATACATACATAAAAAATGAAAAATATGCACGGTCTGATGTTTAACGTCAAGAAAAGCGACCTGCTAACCTTACCTTGCCGGGCACTTGCCAAAAAAAAATACGACAATCGTCAGTAAGTAATCACATAAATATAATTGCATAAGTAGTCATAAAATATGTAAGTTCATCTGGAAAATATGCACGGTCTGATGTGTAACGACAAGAAAAGCGACCTGCTAACCTTACCTTGCCGGGCACTTGCCAAGAAAAATACGACAATCATAAGTAAGTATTCATATACTTCATTCAATAAAAGGTTTAATATTCGATATGTGGTCGTTTCCTTTCGATTTTCTGGTTCTCAAAGTTTCGACGTGTACAACATTGGGGTGAGGAATGCTGCGAATCCAATACGGACCTGCGTATAGAAGTTCAAATTTACTGCACTTACCTTTTATTTTGTTGGATTAATAGTGTGTACGTACTAATATCTTCTGTCCAACATGAAAGTCACGGCGTATACAAACCTGTTTTTGTTGTCTTCTCCGGCGCTCTGCGGCACGTTTGATGTTGTTCAGCGCAATGCCAATTATTTCATGGTGTCGTAGTCGACGAGATGTAGGAAAGTTTACTAATTCTTTAATTTTGTTATGTGGTTCAACATTTTTCAGTATAACAGACGGAGATAGCATAGTGGATTCGTTTCGTATGGAATTAATTACATCCTGGAATGAGTGTATGTAAGTGTCCCAATCAATATGTCTGTTATGGCAGTATATTCTACTCAGTTTACCAATTTCTTTCATTAATCGTTCACAAGGGTTCGAAGAAACATGGTATCTGGATATATAGATCGGTGAAATGTTTCTAGCTCGTAACATACGTGTCCATATAGTAGATCGAAACTGTGATCCATTGTCAGAGATTACTTTCAACACATGCCCTACATGAAATAAAAAATGTTTTACCAATGCTTTCGAAACAGTTTTAGCGGTAGCTTTGCGCAACGGAGTGAAGGTAACAAATTTTGAAGTGAGTTCAACAGCGACAAAGACGTAGCAAAAACCTCTATTAGTTCTGGGAATCGGATCAAAAATGTCTACAGCGGCCATATGTCTTAATTTAACAGGTACAATGGGATGTAATGGAGGAATATGTGAAGTCGTGTCTGACTTAGCTTTCTGGCAGATTTTACATGACGCTAAAACTCGTCGTATACGTTTCTCCATGTTGGCAAAATAATAGTTCTGTGTCAGTATAAGAAAACATTTTCTAGCTCCGTAATGTGCGTAACTTAAATGAGTATACCAGATTAATTTGTTAACAAGTTCGTCAGGAAAGCATAATAACAAATTGCTGCAGTCAGGATGAGAGCGGCGAAAAAGAATGTTATTGCGTACAGTGTAATGGTTTCTAATTGTAACATTTTCCTATCTTACCAAAGGTGTTTAATTTCTTTCCACACGTTGTCTTTACTCTGCTCTTGTGCTATGTCTTGTAATGATGACGAAATAAAATTTTCAAATGCAACTTGTTGAATGTACATGACGCTGAAATTTGCTTTGCAGAAGTTGGTTGCGATGTCTTGCTGATTGTTGCCGAGAGAACGAGATAGTGCGTCTGCTACAACATTTTGTGTGCCGGGAATGTGATATTAAATTCTTGTAGATGAAGTTTCCATCTACTTAATCTGGCATGTGTAACTTTAGCCGAAAGTAAAAATTGTATTGCTCTATGGCCTGTGTAAACGGTAGTGTGTCTTCCATAAAGAAAATGCCGAAATCTCGTAAAAGCCCAAACAACACATAATGTTTCAAGTTCTGTAAGAGAATAATTTCGTTCAGCAGGTGACAGAATGCGACTTGCAAATGCGATGTTTTCAATTACTGTTGAGCTATCTTCTTCAATTTCCTGAAAAATATGTACGCCTAAAGCGGTGTTAGAACTGTCGGTTGCAATGGAAAAATTTTTAGTAAGATCTGGGTACGATAAAAGTGGTGCATTCAACAAAGCATGTTTCAAATAACATTCTCGTGAACAAGATTCTGCGTATCAAAAGTATTGCTTGCGTTACTGGAATATACAGCCAGTACAGTATTTAATCAAATTCTATCTGGCGTGTTATTATTTTCAGGAGGATGCTGTGGCATTTCGACTATTTGAACTGTTCTGTTATTTCTTCCTGACGTATTACGTTCCGGATGATACCTACTGTCTGGTTCATTCATGATAATATGTTGTTGCTGATGTTCTTGCTGCTGATGAGATCGACTCTTATTAAATGTACGCTGAAAATTGTGCTCATTAATATTACGTCTGTCGTGATTGTCATTTCTATACGGTACATTCCGATAGGAATTGAAATAGTGTCTTTTCTGTACGTAGTTATTTCCTTGCTGCCATGCATTACTATTTGCTGGAGCTGAGACTATACGTGCACGCGGCGAAACATTAAAGTTTGGTAGACCTTGTAGACTGCATTGTTGGTTAGGTATGCCAACCGGCTGGCTTTGATGCTGTTGCGGTGAAAAACCTCTATTATCACCAAAATGTGTTTGCGACTGCTGAAAATTTTGCATATACTGATGATTAAAATTTTCTCTGATATTTAAGTTCTCGTAGTTGTCATTTCTGGAGCGTCTAAAGAGAACTGTCACTTTCGGTAAATTTTGTCTTATCGGGTTTTCTTGACTCATTTCTTAATCCTAGGTAGAGCAATAGTTAAAGAGCTGTTTTGATAGATATAAAGGATAGTAGAAGAGAAGGCAGCAGTGCAGAAAACTAAAGATGAAACAGCACTACTACGGCTCTGGGCACTGTGCACGCTACGGCACATACTCATTAAAGCGTAATGACTCCCCTGAGGTCAATTACGCGCTGCAAATAAATTTCAGCTTTTGTGTTACAGGCAATGCTGGTGAAAATTCAGAAATAAATTGCTGTATCCATGCTAATTGTTGTTTCTTCATTACAGGCAATGCTATTGAAAGTACAAAAATAAATTGTCATATACAGTTAAAAATCGAGTATCTGTGCTCTGTCATTATTAAATTCCTTAGATTTTCTTACGGATAAAAATTGCTCGTAAACAACGTTATTGTCTCTGAATTTGTGAACACGTTCAGGTTTGTGTGAGAATCTGTTTGTCTGTGTCATTTCAGATATCAAGTTGCGTAGCTTTTCGGATTTTAAGTCGCGTAGTCTCTGTAAATTGCTTAAGTTCCACTGGCTTTGTGAGTGCGACAAACGTTCAAAATGTGCCGCACACTATGACGCGTTAGCAACTGAAACATTTTTCATTTCTGTTACTTTAATACGTTCGTCAATTTGGCTGAACTGTTGTTCAAATTTCTTATCGTTTTCCGTATCCAGCGTGTGTGACAGTTCTGGTGACTTTAAATTAAACTTGTCGTGTACCTGTGCTCTGTCATTTTCGAATACTTTAAATTTTCTCACGGATAGAAAATGCTTATAACCAAAATTATCGTCTCTTTATGTCGGAACAGGTTCAGGATTGTATGAGAATCTATTTGTCTGTGACTGTTCGGAATCTAACTCACGTAATCTTTGTAGATTACCTAAATTATACTGGATGTGTGAGTGTGAGAAATGTTCGGAAATCGCCGTATGCTGTGACGTGTTATTAACTGAAATATTTTTTATCTCTGTTACCTCTTGCTGTAAACTTGACAATTTTCTATGTAATGTGTTATTAGACGAATCGATCTCATTGATTGTCTGCTGTAAATTTTGGAATTCAGGTAATTGGTTAAACAAAATCGGTGCCGTATCGTCTGATTTGCTGTCATTATTACTTTCAATAACATCAATACGACTGGCCAATTCATCACATTTTTCAGTCGTTATTTTTACCTGATCATCGGTTTTAGTGTCAGAAGCATTAATTTGCTTTTGTATTTTACGTGTGGTTTCGCTCAATTTTTTAACGTCAGCTTTGATGAAATCAGAATCCTGTGTTAGCTCTAATTGTTCGAGTCTGTCTGTCACTGTCTGAAAGTCTGTTGTGTGTGTGTCTGTTTTCGATTTAAGATCGGAAATTTCATCACGTAATTATGTGTTCAACTGCTTGATGGCATTAATTTCGTCGGACACTGTAGCAATATTGTTGTCCACGTATGTTTTTGCTTTCGCAAACAATTTACGTTTATCTTCCTGTCTCTGTGCAGTGATTGTTTCCATGACTTGTCGTTTTACTTTATTCTGTTCCTGTATAAATTTACGGAAACGCGTATCACTGTTTTGTAGCTGATGATTAAAACGTTCGTCAATTTGAGTGTTCTGTTGCTCGAATTTCGCGTCTATCTTTGCATCCATTGTGCGCGAAAGTTCTGCTGTCATTAATTAAAACTCGTCGCGTAATTGTGTTGCTTTTTCAGAGCATTGTTTACCGACTGCACTAATTTCGTCTCTAAGTGATTCTGTTGTAGCTGTTTGCATATCCCTTAAATCTTGAGCAACAGATCTAATTTCTTCACTACTTTTCCTAGTGCAAGCCTCAATTTCTTCACGTAATTGCTCTTTAGTATCATGACACTGCGCGGAAACGGCTGTAATTTGTTCACTAAGCTGTCTGGAATTGTTGCCTAATTTTTCATTAAGGTTGTCATGTTTTTCACTAAGTTGTTTGAAATTGTTATCTAGTTGTTGTTTGAAATCTTCTTTATGGTCGTCTTGTTTTTCATTAAGTTGTTGTTTGAAATCTTCACTAAGTTTTTTAGGATTGTTTTCTTGTCTTTCATTCTGTTGTAGCAATATTGCCATAATTTGATCAAATCTAAAATGAACATCTCTATTCTCTGTACTGTGTGATGGTGTATCTGCAATTGTCACGTTTTGTGTATCCATTTGCACATTCCGTGATTCTTGAAAATGTTTGCTGATCGGATAAGCACTGTTATTCACTACACCGGAATTAAAAAAATCTGTCGTATTCTGATTATACTGTTCATTTCCATTACAAAAATTTGGCTGTAAATTTTGCAAACCAGTTGTGTTAAGTTGGGCAGCGTTCATTGCAACAGAACGCCCCGCGTCATCAATTGTCGTCAAACTAACAGAGGACACAATTGAGTTCGTCTGTTCATCAAAATCAACATTAGTGGTCGGTACATACTGATTGTCCGTAAATGGAGGATTGTCATCATTACACTGCGTGTCGCAAGTACTATCGGTCAAGTTGTTTAAGTCGGTTATTTCACTCATTATACCTCGTGATGTACTATTAATTTTCGCGGCATTTTAACACTAATCACAATTATTCAATTATGAAACAAAGACAATATAAAATGCAACAAACACAAATACAACAAAGAGCAACGAATTGCCGATGATCTGTGAAAGAAAGTGACAAAATTAGTAGATGCGTAGCGCCAAATGCTAATTATACTAAGTAAATAAGAGCAGATATCAGACTACTTATCAGAAAATTCATAAAGAAATATGATCCTGGTTCTGATGTAGCCAAGTGTAGCCTCCCCGCAAAAATATGTCAATAATAATGTAAATGAAAATGGAGCCTTATATCGTTAAATCAAAATGTGAGCCAAGCTTAAACTCCCCACAAAAATTATGGAATGATAATTGACCATAAACCAACAACAATATTAATTCAATAATGAACCATGAACTGAATGTAACATCTCAACACAAACAATTAAACATGATAAATTTTATAAGGGCAGCTGCGCTGACCTTCGGCCCTGTGAAATAATTAAACCTGATAAATTCTTACCTCTGTAAAACTGCATCTATATCTGCTCTTATTTTTCGGCACAGCTCCGTGCAATGCTGGCTTATATTTAATTTTGATTCTTTGAGGGAATACATAGGAAATATTATTTAGCTTGAAATGAATCTTTTTCTTTAAACGAGTTACTTTATAAAAAGCTATTATTGGGGCATCATTTTGAACAAATTAATTACAATTAACATACGTTATTAGCTGAGCGCAATGCTGCTTCATTACCTTCTACAAAAGTATACATATCGTCCACCACATTCCTGACCAGACTCGTGGGCAGAGCACACCGCGGACGCATGCCGACTCGCTACACACTAGCGCCGACAGACTACTACTGCAGACAGAGTGCAACTTGCAACTGAACTCTCGCGCGGTCAAGCGCTGACTAGCCACGATAAATAACTCTCTGGTCAGAGATTCTGCCATGCCTCGCCATCGCTGGTAATGAATACATATGAAACGTACGCGTTTCAGCATGCTGAATTAAAAGCAAAAGCAGTGTGACGACGCTATGATCAGCTCTTCCCGCATCGGCGGTAATCGCATTACAGGTATCTGTATACAGGCGCTCAAGAAGAAGAAGATCATTGTGATACCTTATTTTGGTGATTGTATCTTACAGGCTTTCATCCGGTTGTGGAATTATTCTCACGAAAGCGAAGATAATTCTCAAGACAAAGTCTATTAAATCATAATTATATTACTACACTGCAACGAGCCGCATGAGGCGACAGGTCCCTCATACCGAAATACTCAGAAACCGTCCCTGAACAGATCTATAAATTTTGCTGGTGGAGTTTTGATTCACCCTGTATACATAGGGTGTCGCTTTCAAACCTCCCATATTTAAAAGCCCCCCCCCCCCCCCAAAAAAAGAAGAACTACAGTAAATATCATAATGGAATGGCAACATTTGCTAGAACATCTCAAAAAATGTATATAATAATCGTCAGTAGACATCTGAATGTGAACCACTTGTAGCATGCAGAATATCTACACCACTGGCCATTAAGATTGCTAAACCAAGAAGAAATGCAGATGATAAACGGGTATTAATTGGAGAATTATATTATACTAGAAGTGACATTTGATTACATTTTCACGCAATTTGGGTACATAGATGCTGAGAAATCAGTACCCAGAAAAACCACCTCTGGCCGCAATAACGGCCTTGATACGCCTGTGCATTGAGTCAAACAGAGCTTGGATGGCGTGTACAGGTACAGCTGCCCATGCAGCTTCAACACGATACCACAGTTCATCAAGAGTAGTGACTGGGGTATTGTGACGAGCCAGTTGTTCCGCCACCATTGACCAGACGCCTTCAATTGGTAAGAGATCTGGAGAATATGCTGGCCAGGGCAGCAGTCGAACATTTTCTATATCCATAAAGACCCATACAGGACCTGCAACATTCGGTCATTCAATATCCTGCTGAAATGTAGGGTTTCGCAGGGATCGAATGAAGGGTAGAGCCGCGGGTCGTAACACATCTGAAATGTAACGTCCACTCCACAAAGTGCCGTGAATGTGAACAAGAGGTGACCGAGACGTGTAACTAATGGCACCCCATACCATCACGCCGGGTGATGCGCCAGTATGGCGATGACCAATACGCGCTTCCAATGTGCGTTCACCGCGATGTCGCCAAACACGGATGCGACCATCGTGCTGCTGTAAACAGAACCTGGATTCATCCGAAAAAATGACATCTTGCCATTCGTGCACCCAGGTTGGTCGTTGAGTACACCATCGCAGGCGCTCCTGTCTGTGATGCAGCGTCAAGGGTAACCGCAGCTATGGTCTCCGAGCTGATAGTCTATGCTGCTGCAAACGTCGTCGAACTGTTCGTGCAGATGGTTGTTGTCTTGCAAACGTCCCCATCTGTTGACTCAGGTATCAAGATGTGGCTGCACGATCCGTTACAGCCATGCTCGTAAGATGCTTGTCATCTCGACTGCTAGTGATACGAGGCCGTTGCGATCCAGCACGGCGTTCCGTATTACCATCCTGAACCCACCGATTCCATATTCTGCTAACAGTCATTGGACTTCGACCAACGCGAGCAGCAATGTCGCGATACGATAAACCGCAGTCGTGATAGGCTACAATCCGGCCTTTATCAAAGGTGGAAACGTGATGGTACGCATTTCTCCTCCTTACACGAAGCATCACAACAACGTTTCATCAGGAAACGCCGGTCAACTGCTGTTTGTGTATAAGAAATCGGTTGGAAACTTTCCTTATGTCTGCACGTTGTAGGTGTCGCCACCGGCGCCAACCTTGTGTGAATGCTCCGAAAAGCTTATCATTTGCATATCACAGCTTCTTCTTCCTGTCGGTTACATTTTGCGTCTGTAGCTCGTCATCTTCGTGGTGTAGCTATTTTAATGGCCTGTAGTGTAGTCAGTAATCAGTTTTTTGCCATGGACTTCGTAACCTGTCATATGTCACTGCTGGAGTCGCATCAGTGATACGTCGTAACATATGAATATCGTCCACTTTGGTGGCATACACAAGGCCCTTCACGAATCCCTAAAAGAATAAACATGGTGGCTAGGCAATGGATTCTCCGCGTCAGATCCAGCGACTGGGGAATGTCGTATCCAGGTACCTGCTTCTCTTCTTGTTGAAAGATCATGTTTTGTCGCAAATCTTCAATCTGAGAGTACACGAACTGTGTAAGTAGGCTGTTTAGGTTTTCTTATTGGTAACGCCACCTCAATATGAAAATCACTGGCTGTGCTGTGTGCAGTCTGTGGCTGCTTTGCATTGTTGTAATACTCGCCATTGTAGTGTTAGGCAGCTGGCTGTGAACAGCGCGTAGCGTTGCGCAGTTGGAGGTGAGCCGCCAGCAGTGGTGGATGTGGGGAGAGAGATGGCGGAGTTTTGAAATTTGTCATGAACTGCTATATTTATATATGATGATATCAAGGTAAATACATTGTTTGTTCTCTATTAATATCTTTCATTTGCTAACTATCCCTATCAGTAGTTAGTGCCTTCAGTAGTTTGAACCTTTTATTTAGCTGGCAGTAGTGGCGCTCGCTGTATTGCAGTAGCTTGAGCAGCGAAGATTTTTGTGAGGTAAGTGATTTGTGAAACGTATAGGTTAATGTTAGTCAGGGCCATTCTTTCGTAGGGATGAAACAAACCCTGTCCTTTCCTTTCGTGTTATCCCACTATGTGTTTGGGTACCCTTGTGTATATATGTTCTTCCTGTCTTTATATATTTACCTCATCAGACTTTTGTTGTAGAATTTTTCTCATACTCAGCTACATGAACTATGATGAGGAATACTGTTATCCTCAAATATAATTTGCGTTAATAATATGTTATTTACTTTGTAAAGATGTTAGACATTATTAATTCTGTTTTGTTTTAATGCTCATTTGTAAAGTTGATGTTTCAAAAGTTATTCTGATCTTTTATGTATTTACTTATGTCATAATTCCTGTAACACTGATGTATATGTTTATTTCTATTCTTTTGTAAAGCCCCTATTACTACAAACGTTATCTGTATTATTATGTTTTTAATGATGTGTTTTGTACCTTTGTTATTGTATTCTTATGTTATAAAATTGTAATTGTCACCAGTTCATGATATTATTAACTTGTTAGTTACATTTCACTGCACACGTTTCTGTTGGTCATAGTATATGGACAATATGTGAGAAGTAGGGACTGATAGTGTTTGCACGTGTGTTAATGATTCAGTAAGGGACTGGATAACAGCATTGCTGGTTCTAAGGACAATTTCAAAAACTTTGTGAGTGCACAAGTGGTGGTTTATGGACTTGCTATATTATCCGCAAGACTCTTCAACGGTGATTGTGCACCTGCACAGTCACAACAGATGGCTGCTGGCTATCTCTCCAAGGACTACAGTGGGTCTGCTCTGTGATGACCTACCTACCAATACTCTTCAAAATTTCGACTGACTCTGCTGTGGGTTTGCTCTGTTGTGGCCCATTACCTGTCTGCATGTCGAGAGTCAGCACTGTCTTTCCATTGGAAGGACAACACTACTTCTTCAAGACTGCATGGAAATCCACTACTTCTGTGTGCATTTTCTTTTACTGCTCAGACTTTGAGAAAAACACTGCTATTCTCCTGTTATGTACGATTAGGACTGTCTTTATGGACTGTGAGACAATTTTAGCTTTTGACCAACATTGTATCAATAAGTGTGTGCATTTGATTTCTTTGTTATTGTAATTATGAAAAAAAATTTTCAAATCTGTATTGGCCACTGCCCAATCCAATTTGTAAAATCTTTTGTGGGGAGCATGGGGGCTATGTAAGTAGGCTGTTTAGGTTTTCTTATTGGTAACGCCACCTCAATATGAAAATCACTGGCTGTGCTGTGTGCAGTCTGTGGCTGCTTTGCATTGTTGTAATACTCGCCATTGTAGTGTTAGGCAGCTGGCTGTGAACAGCGCGTAGCGTTGCACAGTTGGAGGTGAGCCGCCAGCAGTGGTGGATGTGGGGAGAGAGATGGCGGAGTTTGCGCAGTTGGAGGTGAGCCGCCAGCAGTGGTGGATGTGGGGAGAGAGATGGCGGAGTTTTGAAATTTGTCATGAACTGCTATATTTATATATGATGATATCAAGGTAAATACATTGTTTGTTCTCTATTAATATCTTTCATTTGCTAACTATCCCTATCAGTAGTTAGTGCCTTCAGTAGTTTGAACCTTTTATTTAGCTGGCAGTAGTGGCGCTCGCTGTATTGCAGTAGCTTGAGCAGCGAAGATTTTTGTGAGGTAAGTGATTTGTGAAACGTATAGGTTAATGTTAGTCAGGGCCATTCTTTCGTAGGGATTTTTTTGAAAGTCAGATTGCGTTGCGCTAAAAAATATTGTGTCTCAGGTAAAGGACAGTCAAGTATAATTGTTCAAAGGGGACGTTTCAACTGCTAAAACAATGTCAGATACTCTGTATCATTCAATGTGCTCCCTGGAAAGAAGAAAGGTACTGCAATCCTATCGCGCTTTAGCCCACATCAGACGTTCAATTTAAGGCTATCAGGAACATCTTCACTGATAGCGTGTGGATGTTGCGAGCCTCAAATCCGAACATTACGATACACGAAAGGTTGCCTCTTCTAAGAGTAAATCTCTTTCCATAAGGCTTCTATTCAGGTCATTGCGCTGAAGCATATCCGTAGCAAATGGCTGTCGGCATGGTTTGTTGTTCAGCATCAGATGTTACCGAATTTTCACTTTGTAAGCATGCGAATTAAGGCACTGGTATACTAAACGACGCAGTGTTGCTCTAGGTAAATCTGATGTTCCACACTGTCTCTCCCGAAACACTACGACGTGCGCCCCCAAAATGTTTCAGAACACCTCCAGTTGTCGTAAACTTACGATACCATTCCTTGATTATTTTCAAGTCAGGTGACTCGCGTCCGTACAACGTACGAGAGTTCCTTTGCACAGTAATCAACGATTTATTTCCTGCAAACCGCAATATTGCTTTCACGCGTTGCTGTGGAATCGCCATTTTAAAATCTTGCGATCAGGATGCACTCTAGCGTTGGTAGTTGGCACGTCTGACGCGGTTATATAGATTCTTTGCGACGCGCTGACATATGGTGCAATATCAGTATCGTGTCTACTGCACTTTATTTCTCTGGGTCTTTCAAATTTGAGAGGTCTGGAAGGACCGCCCTGCATTACTGCTTGTGACAACTGCAACACTAGAAGGGAGACTTGTGGTCACAATGAAACTTATTCCACGGATTAGGGACATGAGAACATTTCCCACATCCAGCTACGTAAATATCAGGCTGATACCATGACACAACTCACATACATTCTGAAGAACGTTATCGCACTTGAAAGTTTTAAATATGAGAACTAATTTAGGCGCAGGCAAGTGTGGTACAAAGAGTCTCTCCCGCGGGTAGGGAGGGGGTGGACGGAGGGGGGAGTTAGGAAGAGCATCCAGCCACCAAATTCCAATGACACTGACAAAACTGATTTACAACAGCGCCGACCACTAAGATGAAACGGAGAGACATGAAAGTAAAAGGAATAGAAGATTAGCACAGATGATTTGAGTTACAGAACATTGCCTGCGCACTGACCGTGGATATTCAGTGTAGTGTGTAGCCGCCACATGGGACAATCAGAGCCTCTAGAAGGCGTGACGTGGAGTGGAATCTAATAGAGCGTGGATCTGCTGCTGTGGAACACAATGGGTATGCGGTTTGTAGGCTCGTCAGAAAGCGTCGATTGTAGATGCAGGAGGACCAGAACGCACAAGTTACCGACCAAACATATCGGAGACACGTTAGATGAGCGACATGTCAGTCGAACGTGCATACCAAAGAGGCAGTGGTACTCGTTATTCTGGGAAGAAGGCTTGCACATTTCTCTTCACATGTGACTGCGAATTGTACTTTCGAAATTTGGAACTTAGAGCTGTCTGCAGGATGGGCACGGGCTGTAAACCTCCACGACATAGCCGTTATTGTTCAGGTTGCCCTCAGTATGTAAGGGGCGAGACTACATGCTAAGGCCCATGATGCTACCAACCGTTGCAATTGGTTTTTGTCTACTGTCCCTGTCCAGAGTGCCGACTGCCCCATACGTTCACCATGGTAACGTCTAACAGGTACGCGGCCATCTCTGCAGAACACGTTGAAGCTGCTCTCGTCGGAGAACACTACATTTTGCCAGTCAGCAGTCCAGTGACTCCGTTCATGTGCCCATTGCCTTCTGAGGTGTTGGTGGTTTCTGGCGTACGGAAGCAAATGCAGTGGCGAGCGTGTCCTCAGCATATGGCTTCAGACCGTCGACACAGATGTTTGAATGTACGTTGCATCAATCCAGCGTCGAGCCAATACTCTGGATGAGGCTGTTTTGTCAGTTATGGCCATGCGAAAAAGGAGGTCATCGCTGTTGTCGCGTACTGTGATCCAGTAACCGCTCCTCGCTGCGTACGACCCTCCTTTCTCCACTGCTTCCACACACAAGTCGTTATCATAGCAGCGTACCCAATTGGTCCGCAATGTCATGGTGCGACAAACCCGTTTCACGGACACCAGTCATTTTGTCCAGTTTAGAACTCATTCAGCTGTTGGTATTGCATCCTTGGACATCGACGATGCATACCGAAATTTCCACTTCGTTTTCCGGCTTTGCATCGACTGAGCGTGGCACATTACTAACTGGTCCAATCACACAAAAACAGAGAGCTTCTGGGCTCTTGTGCACGCTATCTTTCTGGAGTATTAATCACTTATTATGGTTCCGATGTTCTACACATCCACCGCTTTAGGGCAGATTCAAACCATTCCTTCCAGGTGTAACAATGTTCACAAACAGCGCGTATATGTTTGTGGTGGGTAAGATGGGGAGAGGATGTACCCGTGTTGCTGTGGGTGGGGGACTATACAGGATAATCGCCGCGTCTAGCGTTGCCCGGCAACCGATACCGGAGAAGTAGGCTCATATTGTAGCGTATGCTGTGGCATCTCCTCCGTACATCGAGATGGGACGTATCAGTTCAAGCCGAAACGACAGCTGTCAAAGGACAGAAGATGCCAGGACGAATGCGACAATGAGAGCCTATTTCTCCGGTATCGGCTGCCGGGCAACGCCGGACGCGGCGCTTAGCCTGTATACTCCCCCACCCGCAGCAACACAGATATAACCCATTGATAATAATAATGTCAATAATAACAATAATAACTACAATAGTAGTGATAGTAGCAGGTAGAAAATGTCTTCGCAGATGAACAAAAGTAGTATTTTCTGACGTAGCGAGATTTGAGGGAGAATAATGTAGGTAGTCTGCATGAGCTAAGAGCACCGGGAAAAGATGATGTGGTTGGAAAGTAGAGTGTAGTGGGATATGAATGCGCACGGGGACAAAGGCAGACATTATTGTAGCTTCAGTAGATATACCGTTAACTGTCTTTTGAAGCTGGTCATATTATTCAGTTCTCTGATATAGTGAGGCACGTCATCCGAGAGTCAAGTTCCTGCTGTTTAAAAAGACTTCGAGAATTTGGCTGACTGATAGAATACGAAGCACATTCACATTTTGTGTTTCCATACGTTTTAGTTTACGAACATATCGCTGTTCTTCAAGTAATGATAGATAATTTGTGCACCTAAGAAGGGAAATGTCCAAAGAATAAAAGTTAAGGCTGTCTAACAGTTTCAGAGATTTGTCCCCATAAATATATTTGTATACGTAGAAAGGAAGAGTTATACGCACAAAGGAGCAAAAAACAGCATTAATTCATCCACTCCGCGAAAAGAGATAAAACTGACCCCAACAACTATAAACGACCTTCTTTCCTTCAAGTGACTTAATAAATTCTTTCAGAAATGTTAAAAAGACAAATGGATCAGCAATTAGGAGAACACCTAGTTCGGTTTAGAAAACAGTTTTTGACTTCAAAAAAGTATACTATGCGATTGGCAGGAAAATATTATTCAAAAAAGAATTTAGAGCTGACTACTAGTCAATCGCGATCATAAAAGACACACAGACAAATACGAAATACAAAATGAAATTTTTGAGTGAAATGTCTGAGGCTTTTGAAATGAAAACTGATGCAAGACGAGATGATGAATTATCCCCACTGCCATTCAGTTGTGTATTAGAAAAGGTGATCAGGGAATGGAAGAAAAGAATGGAAGAAGGCGACATTGAATAAATGTCACAATTGATAGAAAATGGGGTAATCTGAGTATTGGTTGTCTGACTTCCGCAGACGATCTTGACTTCTTAGCTGAATCTATAGAAGATGTAAGAATGCAGATTAATCTCCTACAGCCTTACATGTAGGCTTATGTTTTTAAAAAACAAACAAAAAAAAAAAATAAAAATCAGACTGCATGACAGATGTAAAGAGGGCGAGGAAATACGAGAACTCTGATACTGACGAATAAGAAGGACTACAAAATTTAAGTATCTGGGTGAAATAACACAACCAAATGCTTTGGAAAAAGATACTAAATTAACAAGGACGTGTAAAACATAACTGGCTTTCCAATTAACAAAACCCTACTTAATAGGAAATATAGTTCCATAAACGCAAAAGTCTTGCACTGCAGTACTGTCATAGATGAGAATACTTTTGTGCATCAGAACGCCTTTCGGTAATTACAGCCAAACAGCTAAGGTTCAAAAATGGTTCAAATGGCTCTGAGCACTATGGGACTTAACATCTGTGGTCATCAGTCCCCTAGAACTTGGAACTACTTAAACCTAACTAACCTAAGGACATCACACACATCCATGCCCGAGGCAGGATTCGAACATGCGACCGTAGCGGTCACGCGGTTCCAAACTGAAGAGTCTAGAACCGCACAAAACAGCTAAGCCAAATATGAAAAGAAGGAAAGGAAAATAAACAAGGAAGTCTGTGACATTACAGCCTTTATCACTGCGATTTTTAATATGTAAAAGTTTTTTTTTCTGGATTTGCGTCAGTATGTGCGAACTTTTAACATATACCAATGAATGTTGTAACCAGATATCTTTGCCGCGCTCCTGAAAAGCGCAGAATATCACGATAGCTATAAACTGTTATACGCTGCTATCGATCAGTAAAAAAAAACGATGCACTTATGTTTCAAAATAACAATTGCCAGTTTTTACTTCTGCAGGGAGCCGCGTCGCTGTCTAGCTCTTCTGTGAATGTGTTGCGAGTCGGACGCAAAAGTATTGTGCTCCATACTGACATAACCATTTTATTGTAAAGTTAAGAGTTTAAGTGATTAAAAATATATGTAGCCACAAACAAGCGAGAATGTATATCGTGAAAAATTCGCTCCACCGCCACATTGGGTGGCCATGTTAATGTAAGTTTCCGTTTCATTATATAATACTTGAAGCCTTGAAGTTTATTTAATTTCAAAGAAAATCTCTCAACCTTATTTTCATTAATTATACTTGTGATAATCCTTCCTGTTTAAAAGATTTATGCAGCTTATGATCCAGCGTGTGTTCTGTCGGAACAGGAGGCTGTCGTGACGACATCGCTATAGTATTTATTCCAAGTTCTTTCGGTTCCGTTTATATGTTCGTACAAATCCAATCAGTTAGTCCCTTAGGTTTCTTTCATGTAACATCCGTCTGTTTTCTCCGCGCGATCTTCCTCCGGAAAAAAAAAAATTTCTGTTCATTTTTTTTTGGTAATTTTCGATATCGCGAAGGAGAAAAGACAGCCGCCTCCTGCTCCGAACGGAACACCACGACTTTTCCAACGTCGGAGAGTACCGCACGAATTTTCCGCTAAAAGGTAATAGAGTTTCTTAAAGCTGGATCAATTACACATGTTGCTGCTGTTCTCCGACAAATCTGGTGTAATTAATAGTAATTTATTCTGTCACGACAAAAAGGACCAATTTTATTTTTTACCAAAGCAACAAAGCTTTCAATTAAATTACTAAGAAAAAAAAAATCATACCAGATCTGGCGCCCGAACAGGGACCTGACTAAAATATTGAAAGTGTCACGGTACTAATATATGATTGTCTTATTTCATGTATCGCTCTTTGGAACCCAATGCTGCATAAAATTACGGATGAGCAATAAATATACGCAATCTTGAAGGACGCGGTATTTACACACATATCTTGGGATTTAATAAGACGCAGATTTGCAGTTTTGAAGACAACGCCGAGTGAGTACCAAATTTTCGTTTGCCATAGTTCTGTCTAAAGAGTAGCTCATTGACCTTCAAATTCGACCTCACTCTATCCTTTCTGTAGCTTAACGTAAAAAACCATTTTTTTTTCTACGTAAATATTTGAACATTTTCTGTAACCTTTTGCTTGGCCTATTTGTTTTATACTGTAGTTAGTATTCTCGTGTAAGTTCAAGATGGATGCCATTTCAGTCTTTTCTGTGTAACAGCGTTGGCAATCAATTGTTTCAACGGCGTTGACTCCATCTTGTCTTTTTGCTACAGACGTGTGTCAGTTATTACCCACGTAACGTTAGACATTTGACGAACGCGCCGCGACTTTAACTTGCGCGGCAAGAATAATTGACAATCAGAATTTCAGTTGGCAGTACCCATTTTAAGTTGGCAATAGTTGAATTTCATTATGGCGGACGGACAATCGAGCGCGAACTCTGCAGACGAAAGCGACGGCACTGTTAACAAACATTACCGACTCCGCTGTCCGCCCCAGTAGCTGAGTGGTCAGCGTGACGGATTGCCGTCCTCTGGGCCCGGGTTCGATTCCCGGCTGGGTCGGAGATTTTCTCCGCTCAGGGACTGGGTGTTGTGTTGTGTTCATCATCATTTCATCCCCATCCGGCGTGCAGGTCGCCCAATGTGGCGCCGAATGTAATAAGACCTGCGATATGGCGGCCGGACCTGCCCCGCGAGGGGCCTCCCGGCCAATGACGCCAAACGCTCATTTCCATTACCGACTCCGCTCACGCGGAACGACGGCCAGGACGGACGACAGACAAGAGGTAGCTAACGTGGACGACACTCAGCAGGAAACACCCACTTCCCCGATAACGGTATCAGTTGACATTGTCAAAATGTTACAGGAATTGATACTAGACAGACAGGAGAGGGAACAGCGCGAACGTGATCGCGAACAACGTGAGAAAGACAGAGACAAGTTTTTATCAGAGCTGAAAACGGATATGACAACACAGATTGACTCAGTTAGGAATGACGTAAATACCACCATTGATGCGAAAGTAGGTAGCCTCACTACGCAAGTAGGCTCTCTCACAGCACAGATAGATTCGGTTAAGGGTGACGTCACGGCACAGATAGATTCGGTTAACGGTGACGTCACGGCACAGATAGAGTCGGTTAAGGGTGACGTCACGGCACAGATAGATTCGGTTAAGGGTGACGTCACGGCACAGATAGATTCGGTTAAGGGTGACGTCACGGCACAGATAGATTCGGTTAAGGGTGACGTCACGGAGCAAGTAACCACTTTGACAACCCAGATAAGCACTCTGAATAACAAAATTGATAACATTGGTCAGAATCTCACAACTCAAATCGAAGCGTGTCGCAAAGAAACCGATTCGGTAAAACTTGCGTATAAAACAGTTGCACGACAGGTAGACGAGTTAGCGACAGCGGTAGCCACTGTAGAATCAAAAGTAAGTGCAATGGCGAATGACATTTCGGACCGAACTATTGACGAAAGAGTTAACAGTAGTGTTGCTTCGCACACTAAAGCGCTTACCGAACATTACAAAGAATGGATTAATGTACAAGAGAAGCTAGTTGAGGAGAAGGTTACACGTGACTTGAAAGATGTTGTTAAATCCGCAACCTTAGACATATTATCTGCACCCGGCAGTTCAGGAGACACTGTTTGTACTGAACTAGGCCAAATTAGACGAGTGTTTACCCGGGATTTGCCGGAATGGCGGAAGCAAGTAACAGATGAGATATCCGACCTGAAACAGCAAATTCAAACACTACAGTATGATAACCAGAGCGACGGGAAACACTCACTACCTTCTGAGCCAGATGAACATCAATACCAGACAACACAACAACACAACACACCACAGTACATTCTGCGACTGAAAAATGAATTTAACGATTCACACAACAACAACACTGAACAATTGACACTCACAACCCTCATGAAAGAGGAGAGTGTATTGAAACACAGAGTTTTTCAACCATTCCAACCGGAAAAGCGAAATATTCATCCAGTCGTTTTCCTAAAGAACTTTTCAGGAGTCTTTCCAGCTGCCTGGAATGACAAACAGAGAATACAATTCATTACCGGATACATACAAGGAGAAAGTGCTATATGGGGAACCGAGATGGTTGATAAGTGCAAAACATTTAGCGAGTTTGAGAAGAATTTTTTAAGCAAATTTTGGAGCGCAGGTGTTCAGCAACGCCTACGCAAAGAGGTCTATAACGCCGAACCTTTCCATTCGAACAGTGGCGGACTTCGCCGGTACTTTGAAAAGTACTTGAGAAAGATACAATATTGGGACACTCCCATAACAACAAAAGATGTTATTATGATCCTTAAGTCAAAACTACCCATTTCCATACGCGAGAAATTAGTGAACGTGTCAGAGGAAGATCAGGACGCATTTTTATCCGTCCTTGATTCGCTCGATCTTATACACGAAGACGCGCGTGCGAATGCTAACCGTAAGAACAACAACGCAGGCACGTATTCGAATGGAAACGGTAGTAATGGAAATGGTTCACACGAAACACAATACGGAAACAAACAGTACAATAACCGCAATAGAGGCCGAAACAATGGTTACCGTAATGGTAAACACAAAAACAAGCATTACGGCAACCAACGGTACAATCCAATATACAACACGCAACAACAGTATTACGGGAATGCCCCATACCAATCAAACAATAACGGTAGTAGCTTCTACGAGAATGGGAACAAATACAAGGGTAAACGTTGCAACAATCAAAATTGCGGAGGTCAGCTACCTCCACCACAACCCTATGGGCAGCCACAACACCAGCAACAACAGCAATACACGCCTCAACAACAACCATTCGTGCAACAACAACAGTACACGCCACCACAACGGGACTTTAGATACAATAACAATAAACCAAGAAAACAATACAATCCACCGGTATATTTTACGCAGGCAAGTAATGTACCGATTTTTCAGCCTGGTAATCAAGTGCATTACCAACAAGGGTTTGATACAAATCAACAAACACAATGGGTAAAAAAACCAGCGAGAATGGTCAAGTGATGTGACAGAAGAATCAAATCAGTCGCATCACAAGAAAGCGGAAAACTAAAGGTGCTTTTACGGACACATTTTAAGCCATCGAAGTTGTTGAAAAGAAATCGGAAATGGAGGCTATTGTACGACGGACCATTTGTAGTAATTAGAAAACCACATACAGGATGTTATCTAATAGCGGATCCAGCATCTGGCAGAATTAAAGGATTGTATCACCACCAGGATCTCAAGAAGTATAACGAGGCAAAGTAACGAGCAAAGGAACATTAGCCTAAGGTTTAACCTGTGAAACACCTCGGTATTCAAACACACCAATACGAGTACTCACACTTTGGCGAAAAAACTATGGAGGTAATTGAAGATTTGATTTATTGTGGCGTACGAAAAAGAAAGCACATTCCATTTGAGAGGACAGATTCTCAGTTAGTTTTAAGTTAGTCATAGGTGTAAGCAGTCCAAGTTGGCTGTTGGCATTGAGGAATGCCGTTATTGGTGAAAGGAGACACGGAAGGAAGTAGCAGATTGCCACCTTCCAACTCCAATGAATATATATGTATGTGAAATATTAGGTTAAGCAATTTCTTTTTCAGCCCTCAAGATGGAATGTTAGTCTTTAAGTGTACAGAGTACAGCCTATTGCGTGTAAACTGTGCGTTATTGTAACACCGCCATGAACTATACCTTTTGTTAGCGCGATCTTCAGAATTAAACAGATTTGTGTAGCCAAGTGTTTGAACTGTCGAAAGCAGTATTTGATAGTTTTCAGGAGATTCAATCTCAGATTCAAAGTATCATCTACGAACAGTAAGCCTCATAAAGATTTAATAGCTAAGCAACAAAGCATTTCCTTTATTGTGTTTTACAACAGCTGTTAGGTCATGTAGTCGAGAGTGCCACTAGATCGAAACATATACGTCGTACTGACAAGCCTGAAGTATTCCTGATGGTAAACGTTTCTTCTTTAAACATGTAAGATGCACTAAAGTAATTAGCTATTTCACAGCCAAGCCCGACAATCGCCCAGAAGGAAGCGTGAGAAACTAGAAAGCTGTCACCAGATATGACTCACATTATAATAATAAAACTAAGATCTGATATTAGATTAAAGAATAGCCACTTGAAGGCACACGTGACGCATGTCATGCATCTAAGGTCACAAAAATATCCTAGTGTAGTTGTGCTAGAATTTGTATATGTATATAGTGTATTTATGTTCATATTTGATCCTCTCCTCTTCCACTTCCCCATCCTATCCAATTAAAAAAAAAGTGAGGATTAGAATTTGACAGGTTCATCTGAGTGCTCTTTAGACGGTTGAAGTGGAAACGAAATTTGTGGGAGAGATCCGTTAGCGAAAGTTTTGTTCTAATCGCGTATCGCGAGTAGCAATGTTGAGAGATTGTAATACATTCCGCGAGTAGTACTTGCAGCCAGTAACTTTATGAAGCATGAATCTTCCGGAGAGAAATGCATGAGTATGCTCGACCAGTAGAGACAGAATTTATTCAATCTGTGCTCTACATAAACAGTGACACTAAATTTTGAAGAGAAACGAAATAACAAGCTGCTTAAAAGATTTGTTTTTTAAAAAAATTTTTACCTTTGTAAAAGGGAGAGAGAATAACCGAAATAATCGTGCCTTCATGCACAAGTAGTGGTATTCAATACGCTAATCCGGCGTGGCGTGACTGAAAAGGTTAACAGAATTTGTGACTGTAAGCAAACTAAAGAAATGTATGTATCTATGTATGTAATTTATGGACATTGTTTAATCTTGTAATGTATTTACCTGTGATTAACTTGAACTGTGAACTTTGAAATCACAATGTGAGATGGGAGATGTGAATTTGCAGACACTAAGACGATCTAAACAAAATGCGAGTGATAAAGTGTACAAAATACGTGTGCAGTGACATGTGTACACGCAAGTGCAGGTAGTGACAGCGATCACAGCAAAGCATTTTGCAAACTATATGTAAAACGTTGGCTTCACTGACCTGTGTGTAAGCAGCATGGCGGGTCGCAGGGACTGTCGTGTGATATCCTCGATACAGACGATGGTATTTTCTACCCAAGTTTTCGATACGCCGATCGACGATGGAGGAAGGACACTAGACGTGTGTTTTCCGCGTGTTCTCATTTTAGCAGAGCGCGAGTGACACACGTTAAACTTCATACGAGCATACACGAGCGCGTGTTGCACTGAACTAGTAACCGGCAACAGCGCGGAGCTGCTTGCAGTTGGACTCAACAATTAACATTTGAAACACAACCGACGCGCGCGCTGTGGAGGCGTGTCATTGACCTTAGAATGTTTTCCGTCTCACAACTACGCAAGAGACATTGCTAAAGCTATCACAGTGAAACTTAATTATGAACTTTATTTATTCTGTAAAAAGAGAAGTCTTAGCTTCAAATTAATTTCCATTTAAACAGTCACGTCGGATATTTTGCGATAGATAGTTAAATAAAGACAAGGCGTTACTGAGCACTGAAACGTTAACTGGAGGGGAAGGTTATCAATCCTGTCCAGAATCCTATAAAACCTTTACCTGTAAGTCTACATTATAGCATGAACCTAACACAGGTTTCTTTCTGTTTATTTGCATGTAAACGACATGACGCTTGATGCGAGACACTAGAGAGGCAACACGAGCGAACACAAAAAAGACGCTACCCAGGGTCGTGACCTCTCGGACGACGCCGCTCACCGAACGAGAATAGACGTTGCAGACTCCGGTTAAGTGAGCGTGTGACAAATAAAAGTGTACAGTGTAGTGTCAAGTGAAACGTCCTGATTAACGACATTCTAAAAGAATCTAATGAAACGGATAAAAAAAAAACATTACGAGACCAAACAGGTCACAGACAATTTTAGAGGACTGTTTAAGTAATTATTTCAATGTATCTGTCTATGTTTGTCTACTGACATGTTTTGTTTCCTATATAGAGTATTATTCATTTATCTTTGTGTGTGTTAGACTTAAGATTGTTTTTTGTCATATTTTGTTTCACAGTAACAGCAATTAAGATGACAGTGCAAGGACACCTTACAATGAACTGAGAGAAGTGCCAAAGTGCACAAAAGACACTGAAAGACTATTTGTTTTCATAACTGTACTGGAAGCATAAAATAACTAGATGACAAACTCATTCCAATTTTACGTTAGAACGAAAGTAAACAGATGATAAAACACAGTAATGTCTTGAAACTACATGTGAGTCCTGATGATCCTTCCGGAATCATCATGCCTCACATGGGAGGCATTGTGACATTACAGCCTTTATCACTGCGATTTTTAATATGTAAAAGTTTTTTTTTCTGGATTTGCGTCAGTATGTGCGAACTTTTAACATATACCAATGAATGTTGTAACCAGATATCTTTGCCGCGCTCCTGAAAAGCGCAGAATATCACGATAGCTATAAACTGTTATACGCTGCTATCGATCAGTAAAAAAAACGATGCACTTATGTTTCAAAATAACAATTGCCAGTTTTTACTTCTGCAGGGAGCCGCGTCGCTGTCTAGCTCTTCTGTGAATGTGTTGCGAGTCGGACGCAAAAGTATTGTGCTCCATACTGACATAACCATTTTATTGTAAAGTTAAGAGTTTAAGTGATTAAAAATATATGTAGCCACAAACAAGCGAGAATGTATATCATGAAAAATTCGCTCCACCGCCACATTGGGTGGCCATGTTAATGTAAGTTTCCGTTTCATAATATAATACTTGAAGCCTTGAAGTTTATTTAATTTCAAAGAAAATCTCTCAACCTTATTTTCATTAATTATACTTGTGATAATCCTTCCTGTTTAAAAGATTTATGCAGCTTATGATCCAGCGTGTGTTCTGCCGGAACAGGAGGCTGTCGTGACGACATCGCTATAGTATTTATTCCAAGTTCTTTCAGTTCCGTTTATATGTTCGTACAAATCCAATCAGTTGGTCCCTTAGGTTTCTTTCATGTAACATCCGTCTGTTTTCTCCGCGCGATCTTCCTCCGGAAAAAAAAATTTTCTGTTCATTTTTTTTTAGTAATTTTCGATATCGCGAAGGAGAAAAGACAGCCGCCTCCTGCTCCGAACGGAACACCACGACTTTTCCAACGTCGGAGAGTACCGCACGAATTTTCCGCTAAAAGGTAATAGAGTTTCTTAAAGCTGGATCAATTACACATGTTGCTGCTGTTCTCCGACAAATCTGGTGTGATTAATAGTAATTTATTCTGTCACGACAAAAAGGACCAATTTTATTTTTTACCAAAGCAACAAAGCTTTCAATTAAATTACTAAGAAAAAAAAAATCATACCAGAAGTCTTGGGATTAAAAGGTGACAATGGGAAATGGTAATGAAGGAGTAACAAAGAAGTTAGCGAAACAACAGTTTGGAATTTGGACACAATGAGGAAGATAAGAGTTGCATTCCATCGGCACCTAAAACAACAAGATGGAAAGAAACATACAAAAAGAATTTCTGACTTTTTTGACAAAAACCCAAAAACATCAGCCACAGGGATCAAAGACAAAGGACGGAGGAGCAAGTAGGAGAACGAAACAAGTTAAAAACTAAAGAAAAAGTATCAGGTGCATCTATGGGAAACAAACAACAAGACAGCTACAATATGGACACAAGAAAGGAAAGAACAACATAGGAAAACAATGAAAAACTATTCTAAAGAAAGAACAGTGAAAAGAACGAAGTTATTTTATGTGGTTCTCACTAGACCAAACCAATATAAAGGTCATTTTTTTTCTTTTTTAATAGATACATATATCAACATAGAGATCCGAAAATATAAAATTTCTTTTAGTATACAGACAAAAATGAATAATCTATCCTGTTAGTCTTGAGACGCCGGATGAGTAACTCTATCTTTTGGTGTGAGATCTACGAACTGATTTTGATTATCTGTGAGCGTAATAACAGTAAAATTGCCTACATGATTTGTATTTTGTAGTTCAGTTTGTTTGTTGGTAACTGTACCTTGTAGTCCATCGTAAATGTTTTGGGACGTGTATCTGCGGTGTAAGAGACGCATTCTGAATACACTTGTATCATTTGCGTTATATTTCATGTGTTGTCTCAATCGAATTTTGAAAATTCCCTCTATTTTGCCCACTGTACATCATGTCACAATCGTCACATCCAGTTTTGTATATTCCTGATTTGTTTAATGGTTTCGTTCTGTGGGCTTTATGTTATATAACACTTTTAATTTTGTTTGCGGTATGAAATGAGATTTTGATTTTTTTATGTTTAATGGTGCTGGCCTTTTTTAAAAATTTTAACATACTATATTACGAAAGAACTGCGAAATTTGTCTTTTGTACAGCCACTTCGCTGTCTAGAGTAATGTCGTTCGTGGCTGAATATTACTTGATTTTCAACTTTTGGTACCGCAGTTCTTTAGTCATTTTCGGTTAAAATGGTTCACTTTGTCTAAATTTCCAATAATATGTATTTATTTGTTAAACTCGTCTTCATCAAGCCGTTGCTCGACGGCCGTGCAACTGGTTACTACAGTCCGTGCTTGGTGCAGAGGTTGATTCTGAAATATTATTTCTTTTTGTTAAGGCGTGGTTCCATTTTTCAGGATACGTGATCTCAAATAACTGTCGCAGTTGGATTTCTGAAACCCACATATTTCGCATCAAGAGCCTGCCTGATGAGAAAACAGGGTTGTTGTGTGCGATGAGTACAGACAGTAATTATTGGATCAGTCTTTCTTCCACTAAAACATAACTTCTGACGGGTATGTGAACAAATTAATGCAACCCTTTCCCAAAGACTCTAGTAAATCACGAAAAGACCTACGTTCATATCATACAGCGCCTGTGACAGTACGAAGAGCTATTTTTGCTGATAGGAAACATCCTTCTGGCCAAGGCCGAACATAACTCATCTCGTCCGTTCAAAACCTAGAATACACTAAGCGAAGTCCCAGGAACGGACCAGAGTGAATGCTGCGGTCGGAGATCGCCTCCGAGATATTGGTGCCAGATACAGCGGCTGCGTTATACGTGAAACACCCCGTGTATTACAGTGTACACCGCAGGTTGGTACTGACATTGATAATGAAACAGACCAGTAATAACGCTGTCCCTTATCTGAAAATGGTTGTTCTACACTTCTACAGATTTTATGATTGGTATTACATAAACTTAGAATGATCACAGAATGTTAATACCAGTCAGTGATGCACATTGCTTGTAAAACTTGAAACTACCTTCTCTCTACACTGAACAATCGAGTGCCTTTGTTGAAGGATGAAAAATTTTTCGACAAATGTGTCTAATTTCGAAATGAATCATTAGTGTAATAAGATTGCGTGGCCATCCTTCGCAGCAAGCACAGGTATTTTTTAAAATAAAAACCGCATTTTATTATTGCATTTTATTTTATATTTCCCAAGCGCATTTCGGTTCTTTTACTTTAACGCACCTTCAGTGTAACGATACAGTTTTGTTTTGATGTGTGTTATTTGTAGAGTATAAAACAGTTCACGTCTCGTTTTTTTATGTAAGTAGTTCTTCGCCATTTTGGTTGGCATCTGCGTTTAATCTCATCTGGTCACATGCTGGAGGTCGCATTATATTTCGTTTACGGAAAGTAAGTGCGTTTTAATGTTCGGAACCTTTTGCTTCACAACTTTCATATTGGTTGACCCTGTTCTTGTTGCGACCAACATAAGACCAGATTAGAGCAAAGAGATGCCAACCAAAAATGCGAAGAACTCTAAGAATTCATTTATTTACATGAGAAAACGGGACACGAACTGTTTTATAATCTACGAATTACATATATCAAAACCAGACTGTCTCATTTTAGACCCCACTGGAGATATCTTAGAGCGAAAAATGCGAAACTCATCTGGGAGAAATAAAATACAATGTAACAAGAAAACGCGGTTTTTATTTTTTTTTAAATAAGTAACTTCCTGGCAGATTAAAACTGTGTGCCGGACCGAGACTCGAACTCGGTACCATTGCCTTTCGCGGGCAAGTGCTCAACCAACTGAGCTACCCAAGCACGACTAACGCCCTGTCCTCACAGCTTTACTTCTGCCAGTACCTCGTCTCGTACCTTCCAAACTTTACAGAAGCTCTCCTGCGAACCTTACAGAACTAGCACCCCTGAAAGAAAGGATATTGCGAATACATGGCTTAGCCACTGACTGGGGGATGTTTCCAGAATGAAATTTTCACTCTGCAGCGGAATGTGCGCTGATATGAAACTTCCTGGCAGATTAAAACTGTGTGCCGGACCGAGACTCGAACTAAGGACCTTTGCTTTTCGCAGGCAAGTGCTCTACCAACTGAGCTACCCAAGCATGACTCACGCCCCGTCCTCACAGCTTTACTTCTGCCAGTACCTCGTCTCGTACCTTCCAAACTTTACAGAAGCTCTCCTGCGAACCTTGCAGAACTAGCACCCCTGAATGAAAGGATATTGCGGAGACAAGGCTTAGCCACAGCCTTGGGGATGTTTCCAGAATGCGTCCCGCTGGCGCGCCGCCAAGACCATGCGATAAGAGTGTTTACATAGCAAAACTGTTGCATCCTTGAGCCTCCAGTTCTAGATTTACCCTTGTCCTGTTAGTGGCTGACGCTACTGATCTTTATTTATGGAAATATATAGTACACTCACCAACAAATTTTACATATTCACATACTCCTTTACCTTATATCCAAATAAATACAGATTCATTAGGATTGAGTTTTCTTTTGTTACTTGCATACAATACAAGTGGAGATGTAGAGTCATAGGCAGATTTACCAAAGGCTTTATTTGCAATTCCAAACATATGATAGGTACGATACGCAATTACATCTCTATCATTAAAACTTCCAAGACCAGGTACACTAGAAACTCCGCTACCACCTCTTACTATGGCAACGGTGAACCATCCATTTCCATGTGAGAAAGTGTCGTTTATATCCAGGCTGAAATTAAGAGAACATCCAAGAAAAACACAATGTCCATCGACGAGGGCGTGGGCTGAAACACGATTTTTCTTGTCTGCAGATGTTGTTGTAAGTTCAATGTTCTCTATGGCTTTGTAGACTGTTGTGCGACGACGAGGTCGATATCTCCTGTAAGGTCCCGAGTTCGAGTCTCGGTCCGGCACACAGTCTCCGCAATATACTTTCTTTCACGGGCGCTAGTTCCGCAAGGTTCACAGGAGAGCTTCTGTAAGGTTTGGAGGGTACGAGACGAGGTACTGGCAGAAGTAAAGCTGTGAGGACGGGGCGTGAGTTGTGCTTGGGTAGCTCAGTTGGTGGAGCACTTGCCCGCGAAAGGCAAAGTTCCCGAGTTCGAGTCTCGGTCCGGCACACAGTTTTAATCTGCCAGGCAGTTTCATATCAGCGCACGCTCCGCTGCAGAGTGAAAATATCATTCTGGAAACATCCCTCAGGCTTTGGCTAAGCCATGTCTCCGCAATATCCTTGCTTTCAGGAGTGCCAGTTCTGCAAAGTTCGCAGGAGAGCTTCTGTAAAGTTTGGAGGGTACGAAACGAGGTACAGGCAGAAGTAAAGCTGTGAGGACGGGGCATGAGTCGTACTAGGGTAGCTCAGTTGGTAGAGCACTTGTCTGCGAAAGGCAAAGGTCCCAAGTTAGAGTCTCGGTCCGGCACACAGTTTTAATCTGCCAGGAAGTTTCATATCAGCGCACACTCTGCTGTAGAGTGAAAATTTCAGTCTTTAAAGAAGTAGTTTGCCGAATAGGTGTTTCAGTTTTCTTTAGTAGAAGACATTCTCTGTAGCTCAAAGAAGTGTTTTATTTTTAGTTTACAACAAAAATTCTTACAAGTAAATTGAGGAATGATGAACATCGAACCTCCAGGTCTTATGGAAATATCAGTTTGGGACCAGGAAGGCAGGTAAATGAACCTGGACTGACGAAGACCGATTTGGCGAGCGCAAGCTCGGGCTGAAGGGAGAATGGAGGTGTATTAATAAAATAATTGTTTGAAAAGTTCGCTAACGCACGCCTTTGAGATGGTACACGACTCAGAGGGAACCGGTTCGAACTCCGGCCGTGGAAAACGTTTCCATCACCAGTTTTGGCTAGCATTACGTTCCATATCAGGAGATTTAACTAAAATGTCCTGCTTTAAGTTCCCTACCTGTCTGCAGTACTGCGGAGTGACTGCGTGTGAAATAGTTGATGGTAATAGGTCTTCTCTGTGAGTTCAAGATACGTAGGCTGTTGTTCCTCAATAGCTTTCACCACCACCCTTCTCTCATCGTCATGCTACATAAACACAAAACGACACTGTACATAGACTCATTACAGTTAACTACCATCAACATATAGCGATGAGCCAAAACATTATGACAACTGTCCAACTGCCGGCCGCGGCGTTCTAGCGGTTCTAGGCGCGCAGTCCGGAACCGCGCGACTGCTACGGTCGCACGTTCGAATCCTGCCTCAGGCATGGATGTGTGTGATGTCCTTACTTTAGTTAGGTTTAAGTAGTTCTAAGTTCTAGGGGACTGATGACCACAGTAGTTAAGTCCCATAGTGCTCAGAGCCATTTGAATCATTTTTTGAACTGTCCAACTGTATGCCGCCTGCTGTTGCTCAAGCTGTAAGGAAAGTATATAAGCGAAGCAAGGACGAATGGGGACTCATTCTAGCGACGATACCTGTTGCAGATTAGGAAACCCATTTCATTGAACTTCTTTGAAACAGAACAGTCTATTATCTGCACGTGCCTGGGACAGAAATTCTAGGAAAGTGGGTAAAGGGGTCGGCTGTTTGCGTGCTTCTGTCTTGAACATGAATGAAAAATAGATCAAGGATGGTGAAATCACGAGTAGGCGACAAGATGTTGGATACCCATGCCTCTTCACAGAAAGCTGACGTAGAGGCTTGCCCATTCTGTAAAGCGTTATAGGCGACAATCTGAGGCAGATGTTCAATATGGTTCATATGGCTGTAAGTGCTACGGGACTTAACATCTGAGGTCATCAGTCCCCTAGATGTAGAACTACTTAAACCGAAGGACATCACACACATCCATGCCCGAGACAGGATTCGAACCTGCGACTGTAGCAACCGCGTGGTTCCGGACTGAAGCGCCTAGAACCACTCGGCCACATCGACCGGTGAGACAAGTCTGACGATGGAATGCAGTACCACTGCAGGCACAAGTGTTACAGAGCACATTGTTCAACATGGATCTGTGCAGGTAGGTGAGTCCTGTGTGTTACCATGTTGATCCAACGACATTTGGATTAGTGTGTGGATCAAAGCAATCGTGGAGCCTGGTCGGATGAATAAAGCTTCTTGCCAGGTCAGATCTGTGGTCACGCCCGCATACGCCGTCGTTCAGGTGAACAGATGCTCGAAATATGCACCGTGGTATGGACACAGACCGATAGTGGAAGTATTATGTAACGGGAGACATTTACCTGGGTGTCCATGGGACCTGTGGTTTTAATCGAAGGCACCATGACCGCTGTGAACTACGTGAACACTATTATGGACCACCCTTTGTTTGGTGTGTGCTTCCGGCACACTGCATAATGACGGCCTGTGCTGCAGTGATCTAGGAGCAACGTGCTTCCTGAACCCCATAATTCACATGATCTGGACACGAAAAAATGCCTCTGGAACGGCATCGGGAGTTAACGCCAGGTTGTCGTAGTTTACTGGTATTACGTTACCTGTACGTAAACAGTCGCTGGCACCTAGCTAAGAAAGCCTACCAAGGACTTTTCAAATCGAGAGCACATAAATGACTGACTTACTACGTCCCAGATATTAGAGGCTGTTAAGCAGGTGGCCATAAAGATTTGCTTTTTCGGTTTACATTGTCCTGTATTGTATTGAATGGAAGTGGGGACCTAGAAACGATGGAGAGGCTTCGTCCCCGACGTAACCCTCAGTGGTTCACAACCCCACAACAGGCTACAGCAGTGCACTCACCGCACCGCTGCCTCAGGGTTATTGTCCAGTTCGGCCGCCAGAGGAACCCCCGGGAACGTCTCACACCAGACGAGTGTAACCCCAATGTTTGCGTGGTAGAGTAATTATGATGCACGCGTACACGGATGCAATATTTGCGCGGCAATCGCCGACATAGTGTAACTGATGTGGAATAAGGGGAACCAGCTCGCATTCGCCGAGGAAGATGGGAAACCGCCTTAAAAACGATCCACAGGCTGGCCAGCACACCAGACCTAGGCATCAGTCCGATGGGTGGATTCGTGCCAGGGACAGGCACGCCTTCCCGCCCGGAAGGCAGTGCGTTAGACTGCACGGGCTTTGGTTTACATCCTTAAGAGACATCTCTCATACACCACTTGCAAAGGGGCCATTATGGACTGGGGAGGTAAAATCTTTTCGACTAAGCAACTAGACAGCTCCTCGAGTTACAGTCAAGATTACCATAAAACATCTTTCTTTCACTCAACGTTTAATTATCACCTCTAGCAATTCTGGTTCTCTGTCTGTTTTATTAGTGAACTTTTAAAATGTTCCATCACACATAAACGTATTCAAAAACCAGGTCTTTTTAAACCGGAAGGTTACAGTTTGGCATCGTAAAAGGATCATTAGAGTTCATACAGAAACGGTTGCACAAAAGCTCATAAAATCAGTAAATCGCCTGTATCGTTTTGAAACGAGCGGTTCCACCATTCCTCCAGATCGACTCTCGGAAATAATGTGACACATCTGTGTAGCTGGATGGGATATTTCACCTAAGTAGATCCATTTGGTAGGTTCTGGCTCACGTCGTGACTCACCTGGAGTGTTCATCTGAAAGTGACTCAGTTATCGAGAACGTACCAAATGGATCTACTATACTCCAAATGTTCAAACCTACCTCACCCCACTTTCATTCAAAAGAATATATTTTTTACAAAGGTGCACATAAGAAAATAAAGTTAATATAATGTTGTATGAAAGGTGAATGTAAGATTATAAATAAAATGAATCATAATAATTAATGTCCATATGGTGATGCAGCTGTTTTATTTTTCAAAACATATATTTTATTATCAAGAAGGTTCAATGCCTTTGTGTTTACTTCAAATTTGTAAATTTCATGTCTTTCACTTCGAATCATATTAATTCTTCTGTACTGTTCTCCATTGCTAAACAAACAATCCTAGTAATCTTCTAAGCTTAAGCTGTTCTTAACAACACATTTTTAACTCATTTAGATTGTGTTTCTATTTTATCACCAACTTTATAAGTATATATTTCTGCTCTTAAACTGCAGAATTCTTCCATTATTTTTCCATTGTATTCATCTTTCATTTTTCCTAAAACTTTCTTGTTTACTTGTGGAATTCCGTAAATATTATGTGCTCGATAATCACTTGTATCAAAGTAATCAATAATCGATTTCATGTCTTCATAAAAATCTTCAGTCTGTAAATTGAAGATATAATTACCTGAATCTTGATAACCCAACTCAGAATTTTCCCCATATTTCGGTTTCATTATTATATAGTGAAAATCAGTTCTTTAGATAAAGCAAGTATACACATTCCGACATAGATTGGCTTACTAAATGTTATATCTGTCTTGTTGATATGAATGGCCACATGATGTTCATTAAATATAGTTCTTCCTTTTCCATCGTCTGACCAAACAAAGATTTGCTTATCAGTTTGTAGAAATTATTTTTCAGAATCATTATTGACTTTAGTTCTCATTTGTGTATTCAGGTCTATATATTTCTACAACCAAATGGATTGCTTCAATTTTAAGACTGTGTGTATTTTTGTAAGATTCATTCCTAGAGAGTTATAATGTTAGAGTTTCCTATAATGAACTACATAATTAAGCATGTCAAGCAGAGCAGTCATCAACTTGCTTTTTTTAGTGTTATGCACAATTTTATTTTCAAGTGCAAGTGGAAAATCTTCATGTAAATCATGTAATTCCTTTAGATATTCTGAATCTACTTCAAAAATATATCCATTTTTAGAAGTATCTGAAGTTTCACTTATTTTTATGTAATCGAAAGAATCTGGTTCATGTCATTCAAATTCTCCATATAGTAAATACTGACTCACAGTATAACCATATAAATTGTATTCATCTAAATAAGCTAAAAAACTTGATATCATACTCACATTATAATCACTCAGATATTTGTTTGCTGCCTTTATATATCTCTTACAATGTTGTGATATTCCTCCTCTTATTCCTTTTTCAACCATTAAAATCATATCATAATCATTTAATAAATCAAGTGGTGGTTTGGTCATTTTCAACATTGCATCCCAAGATAAACCAGGAGCTGTAAAATACCAAGAAGGATCTAGATCATAATCTTGTATACACGTTTTTCTAAAATTTTCAAACACATCAGCTAACAATAGTGTATCAGTTTTCAGATACAAATCATGATATTCACCAAGATTTTTCGTACTGAATTGTTTGAGCAACCAGTTTTGCGTGTTTGTAATCTTCATCACTTATTTCACAGTCATTTAGGATATAGTAAAATTCTTCTTTTGCTGGTAGCTGTGTCACTTCAAATTTCTCCCAAGAATGCATGTAATCATATAGATAGACACCTCCTCTGATCACTAAGTCGTATAATTCTACTTTGAAAAACTTCTTAATATTTTAAATTTGATGTCTCATTGATCTCTCTTTAAGTGTGATGTACATTTGTGAAGTGAAGAAATCATAACCTCAAATGTGTCAATAAATCTCATGTTCATATAGGTACAAAAATTACATTGTTATGCTTTCGACTACCCAGTTTTAACTACTTTTCAAAACAATTAGATTTGATGCCTTTTATTAATACTTATGCACCTTTATCTCTAACTACTTTTTGCAAACATAATAAATTCTTTCCTCTATAAATGGGAGTTGAAAATAAAAGGTCTATTACCAACAAATATAAATATTCTATAACAGAACTTTTGGAAAATAAAATGTGACCAATCAAGGAAAGATTTGGGTTATAGTTACTTACAGAAAATTTATATAATAATAATCATATTAGAAATAATGGAAATTTTATCTATATAAATGGAGAACAAATTTAGAGGAATTTAAACTAATTACAGAACCTTTTCGTGATAATAGTATGGTAGTTAAAAATAACAGATTCTGTAGATTGCGAAGGACAAATGAGAAATGGAAAATTTCTTGTAAAAAGGAATTGCATTTTAAGATCTAGCTTTAGTAAATTTAATTTGGCAAGACATGAAGTTAGAGTAAAAATATCATATTTAGTAAATTCCAACACACAAACAATTAAAGGAAACAAACAAGTTATTAGCAAAGATATAAAAATTATAGAGCAAAAATATAAAAATCATGTTGTTATTCCTCACAAAATAGTATTAGCAAATGTTAAATTCGACACACTTTTAAGAGAGTTACCAGAGATTTTAGAAGAACTTTAAAAGGAACACCATTTTTTATTGGATTTAGATATAACATAGGATTTTGCAGGAATTTTTAACAAAGAAGAAAGTGCAAATATTTAACAAATAATTTTAATTTTCATATGCAAGGAGAACATAAAGAAGAATCTAATGTAATAGTTAACAAAAACAATTCTCTTGGAAAAGACTGTTTAACATGGGTTAATTCTAATTCTAGAGTGAGAATATAGAATTAATTTATTTTCCACTTAACAGCTCCAGGAGTTAACAAACTGCTTGCGAATCATATTATAGATTTTTTTTAAATTGCCCAGACAGTAGATTATAGGAAACATTCGCTTATAAATTAGCCAAAGAAAATATAATTACAAGACTGAAAGCAACAATTTATAATTAGAGTACTTTAAACATAGCTGCGCTACAGCAATGGTTCCACGTAAATCAGACTAAGAACAGCCAACCAGTTGCAAAGGATCCTTTGCAACTGGTCGGCTGTTCTTAGTCTAATTTATAATTACATTAATCTCAATTTCCAAAGAGAACAGGAATTAGAGACATTAACAGACTGTTTAGAATTATAATGAAAACCTGCAAATATTTCGAGAAAGCCCCATTTCTTCTGTTCCATTACCCAAAATGTGGCAAAAGTTAATCAATTCTTTACAAAACAGTTGTTTTCTTATTTACAATGATATCTTGCAATATGTCTATTGGGGAAATAAAATTACAAAAAATTTACTGAAATACAACTAAAAATTAAAACAGAAAATAAAGAGGAAAGATAAAAATTAGTTAAATTAGTTTTATCTGTTTTTAGTTTTAACTTGTTACCTATCAAGTGTATAGAAATTTTCGAAGAGGCAGAGAATGCAGTTTCTGTACAACAAACTGCTTTATAAAATCTAGAGAAACATGTTGTTGTTGTTGTGGTCTTCAGTCCTGAGACTGGTTTGATGCAGCTCTCCATGCTACTCTATCCTGTGCAAGCTTTTTCATCTCCCAGTACCTATTGCAACCTACATCCTTCTGAATCTGCTTAGTGTATTCATCTCTTGGTCTCCCTCTACGATTTTTACCCTCCACGCTGCCCTCCAACACTAAATTGGTGATCCCTTGATGCCTCAGAACATGTCCTACCAACCGATCCCTTCTTCTGGTCAAGTTGTGCCACAAACTTCTCTTCTCCCCAATCCTATTCAATACTTCCTCATTAGTTATGTGATCTACCCATCTAATCTTCAGCATTCTTCTGTAGCACCACATTTCGAAAGCTTCTATTCTCTTCTTGTCCAAACTATTTATCGTCCATGTTTCACTTCCATACATGGCTACACTCCATACAAATACTTTCAGAAATGACTTCCTGACACTTAAATCAATACTGGATGTTAACAAATTTCTCTTCTTCAGAAACGCTTTCCTTGCCATTGCCATTGCCATAGAGAAACATATTTTTCTAAATTCAGCAGCTTGTTTTCTTCAATACCAAAGGAAATGGATATCGAAGTACTGGGACTAACAAAAACAAACAACATCATTTCATTTGTATCCAGAGAAAGAATCAATATTTCCAAAAAAAATTATCCATATTATATTAAAGAAATTAAACCAGTTAATGTAATATATTTTCAATCTACTAAAGAGAGAGAGCAAGAATTAGAAAATTTAAGTATACAAAAAAGAAATATAGAGATTTTGGATAGTATTGCATCTCTAAAAGTCGAATACAAAAATATCTTGTAGAAGGAACAAAACATGAGAGAAACAGAAGTGGGAATAAAAAATCATTTTAAATGACAATGGATAGATTTCCTTACAAGTGGAGTTTTCATAATTTTCCTTGGCAGGTATTACTTTATTTTCCAAAGTTCTGTCATAGAACATTTATATTTATTTGTAGTAGATATTTCATTTTCAACTCTCATTTATAGAGGAAAAATATTTTTAGGTTTGCGAAAAAGTAGTTAGAATTAGAGAAATGCAAAATTGTTAATAAAGGACAAAAAATTAATTGTTTTCAAAAATAGTTGAAATTGGATAGTAGAAAACATAGTAATGTGATTTTCATACCTATATGAACATTTGCAATATAGAAGATCCATTTGTTAGGTTGTGGGTAATGGGTCACTTTCTGACCAATGCTCTGGGTGACTCTGGAAGTGAGCCAGTGAGCCAGAACCTACTAAATGGATCTACTCACCTATATCCTCTCAAATGCAAGTTCTGTGTACTACCTGTCTACCATTGCTTATTTGTCTCTTTGTACTGCTGCACAACTAGTGAATGCCTTTTTAAAACGAATATGACAAACAAATGTGATCTTTACCACTAGTGAAGGAATCCAGTTCCTGAAAGTTAATTATGTTGTGTTCATAATTTACTCATAGAGAGCTTGCAACTGAAGATTATAAGAATGAGAATGACTGACATGCAGAACTATATCAGAAAACTGCATACAATATGCACAAATAAAAAAATTGTTTGACATGTGCAAAATTTTATTCTATATAAGCAAATGCAGTGATAATAAAACATATTTCAATGTTATGTTACTATTTAGAACCACTCATGTTATATAACTGTTCTTCGATTCATCTATTTTTCTTAACACCTTCATTTCGAGTGTTTAATTCGCTATCCAAGAGAAGATCATTGTAGAACTTGTGGTTCTGTTCGCCCAAATCTGAGCAGACTCTGACTGGGATACTGGGGCTCACCACTTCTTCCATTTATCTTATAATCAAGGAAATCTTCCGAAAGCTAAGTCGGAACCGAGGTATTACGCTTCAAAGACGATACTTCCCAGAAAAATAATAAGAGATAAGGACATGTGTCTCTCTGTGTGTACTTGTCTGTTTGTGTGTGTGTGTGTGTGTGTGTGTGTGTGTGTGTGTGTGTGTGTGTGTGTGTTTGTGTGTGTGTGTGTCTGGAGGAGGGAGGGTGAAAAAGCGAGAGAGATAGTATGTATGTGATTTTGTATGAACACTAAAAAACACTGTGTTCATTTTTATAATTCTTTTCCACGAATGAAATAGCAGTTTGATTGCGATCTAACTCACAGTTAAGGACAGATTTGTTTATCGTAATACTAGTGATCAGGAACTGCAAATGCGGATATCTGAGTTGGAGTTATTAAGGAGAAAATGTGTCTAACTTTGAAATGGTTTGGATGGTTTCTGTATGTTTGAAAGTTTCATTATTCTTATAATGGATATTCATTTCCAAATTATGTTATGGTCTGAGGTGCATTTCCCTAGAAATGTAAGTAATGAATGCATATATCAAAATACACAATCCTAATTTATGTTTCATCTTAGTAATGAGTGTATATATCAAAATATGCTATTATAATTGTTTCAACGCTAATGTTTTCTCAGAAATTTCTTGCTACACATCCCATTGGTGACAATTTTGATGAGAGGTCTATATAGCAACACATCGACTCAATTTAAGACATTTTACTCGTTTCATTATTGAGTGATTAGATATTGTCCCTTCTTTAACGTTATCGGTGAGAGTTCGCTTCTGTTTGACTGATGAATCAAATTCTATTTGATTTTTGGCATGTACATAGTCATTGTAGAAGGAAGATTAAGTGGGGGGATGTGTCCTGCTTCGTTACAAGTGGCGATGTGCGCGACAGGAGAATCTTATATTAAGGAGTCCTGAGGCTGTTGTTCGAGGGATGTCGTTAAGTACCATTGAGGCGAGTACTGAGACTCTTTTGTTGGGTTTTTGATTTATCATCCCAATTAAGTATCAGAAAAGCAGAGAGGACATCTACTTTTCAAGTGATAGGGAATAAAGCAGAGGAGGATGACAAGGAAACTACCGATAAAGAAGGGGGAAAATCAGACATAATTCAAAATCATGATGAGGAAAGTGGTAGGAAAATATTTTCAGATTCTATGAAGAATATACAGGAAAACAAACTATATTAAAACTGAAAGACGATGGGCCAAACAAAGGCTTGGATAAAATTGTTGAAGACCAAATCAAAGACTGTAGTCAAAACAATAACGAAGTTAATATCTGTTGTGGTCAGGTTTTTCAAGTGTATAAGGAGCAAGCTAGCCATAGGAAAATGTATGATAAGTGTTAAAATCACGTCGACATGGAGCTCTTTAGAAAAGAACCACAACTCCAATGGTTTGAAAGGAAATGTCCCTGCATTTGCATGTAGCGATTTAAGCAAATTACGGAAAACGTATGTCTAGCTGGCTGGATGCGGATTTGTACCATTGTCCTCCCAAATGCGAGACTTTATTGTTAACCACTGCGCCACCTCGTTTGCTAGCAATCTAGAGGTAGTAATCATCAAGTCCCAGAATTTTTGGTGAGAACTGGAGAAACTGGTAAGTGGCAAGGGAATTGTAATGTCAGACGTAATGAAGGTCTGAAAGAGGAGAGAAGATTTGTAAAGCATATGAGTTTGATAGGTACAAGAGAAGGAATAGATCATAGGAATTTCAGAGGACGTAGAGATTAATGTAACCACAGGAGATCAGATTCCCAGAAGTAAAATGAGATGCTGCAACAGTGAAAGTCCAGCTTGTCGCAAGTTAGAGGGAAGAACAGATTATTAACAAAATTTTCTTACTGAATGCTTTCCAGATAGTTCCAATTGGAAAGAGGAAGTCATATGATAACAAAGGATCCAATCTTAATACCTCTGAATATTTAGGGAATAAAAGGGTGAATTATCTACCCCATTTTTATAATAAGAATAATGAAAGAAGATCAGGTGTTGGAGAAAGTATGTATTTTTGTGATACTCGAGGACCAAAATGTGAGATACTTGTTAGGCATGGTGTGCAAAACAGGGGAGATTTGAAAAAGCAATATGTTAATGAACTGTATCGGATGTGTAAAGAGGTGCAAGACTATGAAACTAAGCAACAGAAACTGATGTACAATGAAAATGGGGAACAGGGAAATGATAGGAGCAGTGGGGAATATAGTGAAAATGATAGCAATGATGGTAGCAATACCTAGAGTGAATCTGGTGGTGTGGAGTCTGAGGTAGTGGGTGAAAGGTATAAAAATAGATACGAGAAAATAAGAGGACGAGATAAGTTAAGTGGCAAAGAAGATGAAGATAATTGTGATCATAATAATGAGGTGGTAGATGAAATATCCAGTAGAGCGTCAAGTGAAGTTTTCAGTAAACATGAGGAGGAATGAGTTATTACATGGAGGGTCACTTTGTCAATTGTGTCAACTGTGTCAATTGAAGAAGCTGAAGCGAAAAGAATTTGTGTATTCTAGTATCGGATATATCTCACTGCCAAATGCAGCAAATGAACCTCATCACTATTCTGACTAATGTAATGTATCTTTGAATGTCAGTATGCTTCCAACTAAATGCAGCGTGCTAATTAAATATTAGTAAAGGGTGACCGAATTAGTAGAAATTATTCCATAAATATACAGTAAAATCATAGATCTCAAACATTTCTACATAACAAAGATAAATTTAATTTTTATGTCCTATGGAGAGAAACAGTGTTGCTGCAATCTACAACTAGTTATGTATTAAGTTACAAGGAACATCTTAAGAAACTGCCTGAAGTTTATTATTATGATGCAGCGGTAGCCAAACTAATTTATAAAAGGAGAGCTGATCAATGAGAAAGAGTGAATGGTTTTCAGGTACTGGAGAAGCCATTTTTAAATGCCATGCAGTGTGGAAATGTGGAATTCAAGAAGCTGAAGTGAAAATAATTTGAGTAATCTAGTGTAGGATATAACTCATTGCCAAATGCAGCAAATGTACCTCAAGTTTATTATTATGACGTAGGGGTAGCCAAACTAATTTATAAAAGGAGAGCTGATCAATGAGAAAGAGTGAGTGGTTTGAAGGTACTGGAGAAGCTATTTTTGAATGCCATGCAGTGTACAAATGTGGAAACGTACATTTGAGCACTGGCAGTTAGATAATGGCATACACTGCGAGGATGGATCTAGCAAAATGTAATATATGTAAAAGAAACCGTGCTCGTTCCTTCAGCCAAGTGAGAAATCACTGTTACAAAGTTTACATTAGGATACTATGAAAGTATATTTTATGTGGAACTATTTTAATTATTGTACTATACGTATACCTTACTATCTGGTTCAGACATTTTCTAGTAGAAGCAATTGCATAATGTTATTTTTGTCTTAAATTCATACTGCTGAGGCAAAAAGGAACATGTAGTTTAAACGCTTATTGAATACCTATTGAATTTGATAGACATGGGAGTTCTGTAAATGTTAAAATTTGGTCGGCGAATTGAATGTTCAAACTGATTTTGGGTTTCCAAATGACCATCGTTTAGTACACTCAATGAAATTTCAACTGTCACCGGCTAGTCATCCTCAGGTGAACCATCTGAAACTTTCGAAGGCATCCTCAGTTCCACAATATATAGCGTGCTGAGGGCTTCCGCTAATACGTCAAAATCAAGTTAACAGGCGGACGACACTTTCGGCGGCTGCACTCTCTGTGGTATAACAGCGGTCACATCAGACCTCTGCGATACCGCCCACCGCGGCCGTTCGCGCACTTCGTCGTCTTCGATTAGAGCAAATCGTGGAGTTGATGGTTTTCCGCGCACAGTCTAACTGCTAGCCGCTATCACCGTTCATCAGATTTTCCGCCAGGCGTATTTCTACGGATTCTTCAATAACGGAGACCAAAAAAGACGTGCTGTTGGCAGAATTATTCTGTTCTCACGCTCCATTGAATGTCCAATGGAAATAGTTTGTTCGGCAACAGCAGACCCGTTTGCTTGCAAAAGCTGGGTGCAACGTTAATGTTCAGTGTAGCGTTCTTTCACAGTGTGTGTGGTCTGACTTACGTAAACCGTATCTCACTGATAGGATTTAATTTTGATAATATTCTGTAAGAGTAATAGTTTGGACGCAGTAAAAAAGTGTTTTAAATAACTTTTCTATTAATTACCTAGACAGCATTATATCGAAATCATTGTATAATGCGTTTATAGCAAAATACTAATATGAATACTAACTGCCATTGATACGTTCTTTAACCCTTCCATGAAATGTATATTGTTGACTTTCTGCTGTGAAAAGAAATATTATTTTTTATGTTATTAATCATAAATTGGTATTAGCAGAGTTTGTTAGTGCCACTCTTTCCTTCGTAAGTTTGGAGACATTCTGCAGTGGATGCTGCAATATCTCACAAGAAATTTCAGTAAAATACCTACGTCGTGAAGGGTCCGCCATTACGCGAGTCATCTTCGACCAGCCAGGTAGATTTCTGTTGCTAGGGCACTTAGAGAGCGCGAAACCTTCCATTTAGATAGCGGCGGACTAAATAAAGTTTGTTTACGTGTAAGGACTGCTCATATTGCAGTACTCCAGAGGCACTGTGGGAACTTATCTGCGTGAACCGATGAATATTAATGACTACTCCACTGGAATTGAGGGTAATATTGGCAAATTCTGGGAAGAGTCAAACGGTTCAAATGGCTCTAAGCACTATGGGACGTAACATCTGAGGTGATCACTCCCCTAGACTAAGAACTACTTAAACCTAACTAACCTAAGAACATCACACACATCCATTCCCGAGGCAGAATTCGAACCTGCGACCGTACCAGGCGCACAGTCCCGGACGGAAGCGCCTGGAACCGTTCGGTCACGGCGGCCTGCGAGGAGTCAAATTTAATAAATTTTTATTTATTCCAGCGTTTAATAGGACAGATTTTCACATGTTTCAGTAGTGACCAGTGAAATTTCTATGTCTACTACTATAATAATACCACTGTATTTCTGTCAGAGACAGCAAAGGACCTGGAAGAGCAGCTGAACGGAATGGACAGTGTTCGAAAAGGAGGGTGTAAGAAGAACATCAAGAAAAACAAATCGAAGTTAATGGAATGTTGTAGAATTAAATCAGGGAATTAGTTTAGGAAATTAGACACTTAAAGTAATAATTGGGTGTTGTTATCTGAGAAGTAAAATAATGGTCGAAACAAACAGGATATAAAATGTAATCTGGCAATGGCAAGGAAAGCATTTCTGAAGAAGAGAAATATATTAATATTGAGTTGATTTAAGTATCAGGAAGTCTTTTCTGAAAGTATTTGTGTGGAGTGTAGACATAAATGGAAGTGAAACACGGACGATAAATAGTTTAGACAAGAAGAGAATAGAAGCTTTCGAAATCTGGTGTTACAGAAGAATGTCGAGAATTAGATGAGTAGACCACGTAACTAAAGAGGAGGTACTGAAGAGAACTGGGGAGAAGACGAATTTGTGGCACAACTTGACTAGAAGAAGGAATCGGATGATACGACACATTCTGAGGCACCAAGGTTCAAATGGTTCAAAGGCTCTGAGGACTATGGGACTTAACTTCTGAGGTCATCAGTCTCCTAGAACTTAGAACTACTTAAACCTAACTAACCTAAGTACATCACACACATCCATGCCCGATGCAGGATTCGAACCTGCGACCGTAGCGGTCGGGCGGTTCCAGACTGTAGCGCCTAGAACAGCAGGCATCAAGGGATCACCAATGTAGTATCAAGGAAGCTTGTAGGGTAAAAATCGTAGAGGAATACCAAAAGATGAATACACTAAGCAGAATCAGAAGGACGTAGAATGCAGTAGTTGATCGGAGATGGATAATGTTCCACAAGATAGAGTAGCATTGGGCGCTGTATCAAACCAGTCTCTGAACTGAAGACCGCAACAACAACCATCAGTCACATTGCAGCAGTGAACTGCATCGCTCCCCGATCTGTAGACACACTCTGCCAGTTCCTTGGTCTCTGCGGCGGGTGTTGTGGTTGCACCTGCCTCTTCCGTTATCTGTTGGCTCGGTTGTAGCAGGGGACAACACCCCTGGTGCGAGGGAGCACTGTTACTGCCAGTGAGAAGTGTTGCCGTATGCCGGCCCTCGTTTCTCCAGTTCTAGGTCCTCGGTATTTAATCTCGGTTCACAGCTACGTTTTCAGTCTGGTGTCGTTGAAATGATCGTCGTACATGCTTGGTTGGCTGCTTCACCACCTCAACTCTTGACCTCAGCAGTCTTCGCTGCGCGGCTTCTCTGCTTCCTGCTCCAGCATCCTGTAGTGTAGTGAACGGGTGTTGACTGACACGGTAACGCTCTACCCAAGACTTTTCTGAAATAACGTCGGAGGTATTTTCTAGGATCTGCCAACCTGTGTCGCTAAGTGGTATCTCCTTCACGTCGGGTCTTCTACACCAATTCAGTTGCTACCGATTAATATTAGCAGCATCAGCATGTAAGGTGTCAGGCAAATCCAACACCTTCCATGAAAACCCTGACATGATAAGCAAATCAAGTAGTATGTCACATAGCTCCGAATATATCGTGACATTAAATTAACCAAAGTAATATAAGAAACGAGTGAGCAAATAGAATACCACAGACTAACACAAGAATGCCTAAATGCATGTCATACCTTCCCACCGTGAGACAGACGCAGTTCTGAGGGGAGGAACGAGAACAGAAGCCGAGAGCAGAACCGTGTTAAGTTAGAAGGCCCTACGATAAGGGAGGGACACCCACGTTGCCAGCTAACCGTTAGGACCACCCCCAGCCCATGTTAAAAGCTAGAGCCTTAGCGTGAAACATTTTCGCGTCTCTGTTACGTCAGGACCACCCCCCAGCCCATGTTAAAAGCTAGAGCCCTCCAGAAGAACAGTATAGATCTTACGATAACACAAAAAGGGCCACCCCAGCCGCATGTTATAGCGTGAGACTTTTTCACGTCTCTGTAACCCCAGGACCACCCCCCCAGCCCATGTTAAAAGATAGAGCCCTGCAGAAGAACAGTATAGATCTTACGATAACGCTAAAAGGACCACACCAGCTGCAAGTTTTAGCGTGAGGCTTTTCCGCGTCTCTGTTACGTTGCAAACTTTAAAAAACATTGCCCCACCACGAAAAGTATAACGTTTCTCATTGGATAGACAGAATTTTTGTAGGTGGAGCTTCAGGTTAACATTGAGACCCTGATTGGTCAGATGAAAACACAGCCAGATAGTTTTTTTTTTTTTAAAACCAACTTCGATAAAATGTAGTAAGGAGTAGTTAGGAGGGAGTTGCTTCCGAGACGGCAAGGTGAGCAGAGCTGCCGGCCAAAGTGGCCGTGCGGTTCTAGGCGCTGCAGTCTGGAGCCGCGAGACCGCTGCGGTCGCAGGTTCGAATCCTGGCTCCGGCATGGACGTGTGTGATGTCCTTAGGTTAGTTAGGTTTAACTAGTTCTAAGTTCTAGGGGACTAATGGCCTCAGAAGATGAGTCCCATAGTGCTCAGAGCCATTTGAGCGGAGCTGTGCTGCACGCCGCCCCCTGACGAACACCGACAAAGTAATGAACGCACGCGATGCCACATAACAGCGCAAAAAGTTTCACTCTGAACTGCAGAAGTCTCATCTGTTACACCCCCTTTTTGCGTAATACTAGTGTCGATCGTCAATTAAAGCTCATGGTGTTCACATTTGCGACTTGAAGTAAAAATCTGAAACGCAATGATTTTTCGGTTATATAGTTATTGAGAAGCCACATCAGCCACTGTAATTTACGACAAGTTAGATAAGTAATTAAAGATAATTCATGGTCACTGTAGACCATTTTGATAGTTTTCTCTTTTATGGAACTTAACTTAAATCTAGATTATAGATGTGATATGGCATAGGTCATCCTTCGATCCATTGTAGAACTTGGAAACCCACTCAGGGAATATTCGTTCACATTTTTGTTGAACGCAGTTGGCTTTTTACTATCCTGTATTAAAAGATTTCCTTTTATCAATAGTGTAATTTATAAACAATGTTTTGTGAGTAGAATAAAATTCCAATGGAAAACTTAACTGCTTTGTCGACGTTATTTTACCAGCTAACTAAAAATAGGAAAGCCTTGAACCCCTTCCACTAAATTTAGTTAGTATCAAGATTCTCTTACAGGGAGTGCAGTGGAGCTGACGCTGAAATCATTAAGTATTTGGTTATATCATCGCTAGTCTCACTGAACTCTTCTGAATTCTACATGTCGTGTGTGGTCTGGCGTCTCCTTACCAGCAACAGGTCCCAGGTTCAAACTAGTCAATTCCCTAAAAAACACGCTCAGAGCGTCGTTGCGCGAAAGTGGTAAGGAGACACGATATAGAACAAACAGACTCCACGCAGAATGTTAGAAGTATTCTACGAACGTTGACAGATGCTGTTCCTATCTCGCCACAGGCACCTTGAGAGTATTGTCTTCGACAATATCAATGTCATTAACTGGTGTAAGGCCCTTGAACCGTGAAGAAGTGGGTCAGGCCTTCTGATAAATTAAGGTACCTCTTTCACAGTGTCTGTTTTAGACATCGGAGAAAACAGTAGGTTCACCTCGCTGTTTGAGCGTCATCTCACTGTTTCTGCCACAGTTGGAGGCTCTGACTGTAAATTTTCTGTTAGCTTGTGGCCAGTATTTCTACTAAATGCTGCACTTAATGATGTTGTTCTTTCTTCAGCCAGTATATTGCCGAGTTTTTTCGTTCCTGGAGATCGAGTGGTTATATTGAATGGACTGTTGGCATGGTGGCCATTGTTGTGTCTTCCATCGAGGTGGTAGCAGAGCGTGGTGCACCAACAGTGGTGCACCAAACGACAATACCAGACACAGGTATCCCTGTTCGGTGTACAGCACCTCGAGGGACACTTTCGATTGTAGTGGTTCTGAGGAGAGCAAACATTGAACCATTTTTTTGTCACCATCACACGGGCCCAGCACCAGCTGTGATGCAATTGAAGTGAATACAAAACATGATCACCTCCGGTTTTGCACTCCTCGTAATTTGTACAGCTAATGTTACATTTCTGAAGTGTCAACACCAGTGGATGTGTCTAATTTCCTATATTCCGTCTTGTTATCTTTCAACAAAATAGTGGAATACTGATGTGGTTCTTGCTGTCCTCAACTACTGAGCAGTATGTGTTCAACTGCTGCTCTGGCCAGCATGTTCTACTGGACTCTCACCCACTAAAATTTCTTTGTATGGTTTGGGTTTGTTGATAGAGTGGCACGTCCACATTTACCAGCCACTACCATTGATGAACTCTGACATAGAGCTGAAGGAGCTTGCAATGACGTATCCATATATGTCATCGAAGCTCATTCCCAGTCACTGTACAAAGTCACTGTTCCTGCCAGAAGTGCCAGCTGTGAAGTGCCACCATATACAACCCGAAATATCCTGCAAAAAATTTCAGTAATATAAAATAAAATAAATTGCTAGGTGTGAGTAGGTTTGCTCGCTGAGAGTTCCGTACAAACTTAATTATGTATATGAATAGTTAATATATTCCAGGAGTCGAGAATCTCGACCATTTTTACCGGTTATCAACATTGTTGCTGACAGATATCGGTCTCAGGGATTCAAAGTTTCTCGAGAATGTTTTAATTTTGGTAATGTAAATATGACACAACGAAATGTCGGAGGCAGGTGACCATTATTATAACAATCAGTAGCTGTGCATTCAGGATGACTGGGTCGCACGGTAAAAGCTAAACATCGGGCAAGGAATGATGCTTTTCGGAATTTACCCATTATCAAATACCCTGCTACACGTAGATATGGCGTTTCAAATCGTATGTCAAACCTACTGTAATAGTAGGCGAATGTTTGTTTCACACACGGCGAACTGTTTTAATTTCAAGTATGACGTCGAATAGCAAATGACAAAATAAATATGGTATTCGAGGGATATAATTACGAATTAACATTCTACAGTCTTTTACCTTACTTTTACTGTGAAACTTTACTTCTTGTCAATTTTCGTCATTGCGGATGAACGGGAGGTACCCAGTCGGTTTTCATGAATTATTTTGCGAGTGTCAAAATTTCTGACATAAATGACAGTGCTGCAGTCTTACCTCAAACTTGTTCTCTTAAAAAAAAAAACAAGATTATTCAAAATCTGTATTCTTTCCCCCCCCCCCCCCACCCCCCACCCCCAATGAACCATGGACCTAGCCGTTGGTGGGGAGGCTTGCGTGCCATAACGATACAGATAGCCGTACCGTAGGTGCAACCACAACGGAGGGGTATCTGTTGAGAGGCCAGATAAACGTGTGGTTCCTGAAGAGGGGCAGCAGCCTTTTCAGTAGTTGCAGGGGCAACAATCTGGATCATTGACTGATCTGGCCTTGTAACAATAACCAAAATGGCCTTGCTGTTCTGGTACTGCGGACGGCTGAAAGCAACGGGAAACTACAGCCGTAATTTTTCCCGAGGGCATGCAGCTTTACTGTATGATTAAATGATGGAGTCCTCTTGGGTAAAATATTCCGGAGGTAAAATAGTCCCCCATTCGTATCTCTGGGCGGGGACTACTCAGGAGGACGTTGTTATCAGGATAAGAAAAACTGGCGTTCTATGGATCGGAGCGTGGAATGTCAGATCCCTTAATCGGGCAGGTAGGTTAGAAAATTTAAAAAGGGAAATGGATAGTTTAAAGTTAGATATAGTGGGAGTTAGTGAAGTTCGGTGACAGGAGGAACAGAACTTCTGGTCAGGTGAGTACAGGGTTATAAATACAAAATCAAATAGGGGTAATGCAGGAGCAGGTTTAGTAATGAATAAAAAATAGGTGTACGGGTAAGCTACTAAAAACAGCATAGTGAACGCATTACTGTGGCCAAGATAGACACGAAGCCCACGCATACTACAGTAGTACAAGTTTGTATGCCAACTAGCACTGCAGATGATAAAGAAACTGATTAAATGTATGATGAGATAAAAGAAATTTTTAAGGTAGCGAAGGGGGACGAAAATTTAATAGTCATGGGTTACTGGAATTCGGTAGTAGGAAAAGGGAGAGAAGGAAACGTAGTAGGTGAATATGGATTGGGGCTAAGAAATGAAAGAGGAAGCCGCCTGGTAGAATTATGCGCAGAGCATAACTTAATCATAGCTAATACTTGGTTTAAGAATCATGAAGGATGGCTGTATACATGGAAGAACCCTGGAGATACTAAAAGGTATCAGATAGATTATATAATGGTAAGACAGAGATTTAGGAACCGGGTTTTAAATTGTAAGACATTTCCAGGGGCAGATGTGGACTCTGACCACAATCTATTGGTTATGAACTGTAGATTAAAACTGAAGAAACTGCAAAAAAGTGGGAATTTAAGGAGATGGGACCTGGATAAACTGAAAGAACCAGAGATTGTACAGAGTTTCAGGGAGAGCATAAGGGAACAATTGACAGAAATGGGGGAAAGAAATACAGTAGAAGAAGAATGGGTTGCTTTGAGGGACGAAATAGTGAAGGCAGCAGAGGATCAAATAGGTATAAAGACGAGGGCTAGTAGAAACCTTTGGGTAACAGAAGAAATATTGAATTTAATTGATGAAAGGAGAAAATATAAAAACGCAGTAAATGAAGCAGGCAAAAAGGAATACAAACGTCTCAAAAATGATATTGACAGGAAGTGCAAAATGGCTAAGCAGGGATGGCTAGAGGACAAATGTAAGGATGTAGAGGCTTATCTCACTAGGGGTAAGATAGATACTGCCTACAGGAAAATTAAAGAGACCTTTGGAGAAAGGAGAACCACTTGCATGAATATCAAGAGCTTTGATGCAAACCCAGTTCTAAGCAAAGAAGGGAAAGCAGAAAGGTGGAAGGAGTATATAGAGGGCCTATACAAAGGCGATGTACTTGAGGACAAAATTATACAAACTGAAGAAGATGTAGATGAAGATGAAATGGGAGATATGATATTGCGTCAAGAGTTTAACAGAGCACTGAAAGACCTGAGTCGAAACAAGGCCCCCGGAGTAGACAACATTTCATCAGAACTACTGACAACCTTGGGAGAGCCAGTCCTGACAAAACTCTACCATCTGGTGAGCAAGATGTATGAGACAGGCGAAATACCCTCAGACTTCAAGAAGAATATAATAATCCCAATCCCAAAGAAAGCAGGTGTTGACAGATGTGAAAATTACCGAACTATCAGTTTAATAAGTCACAGCTGCAAAATACTAACGCGAATTATTTACAGACGAATAGAAAAACTGACAGAAGCTGACCTCGGGGATGATCAGTTTGGATTCCGTAGAAATGTTGGAACACGTGAGGCAATACTGACCCTACGACTTATCTTAGAAGAAAGATTAAGGAAAGGCAAACCTACGTTTCTAGCATTTGTAGACTTAGAGAAAGCTTTTGACAATACTGACTGGAATACTCTCTTTCAAATTCTGAAGATTGCAGGGATAAAATACAGAGAGCGAAAGGCTATTTGCAATTTGTACAGAAAGCAGATGGCAGTTATAAGAGTCGAGGGACATGAAAGGGAAGCAGTGGTTGGGAAGGGAGTGAGACAGGGTTGTAGCTTCTCCCCGATGCTATTCAATCTGTATATTGAGCAAGCAATAAAGGAAACAAAAGAAAATTTCAGTGTAGGTATTAAAATCCATGGAGAAGAAATAAAAACTTTGAGGTTCGCCGATGACATTGTAATTCTGTCAGAGACAGCAAAGGACTTGGAAGAGCAGTTGAACGGAATGGACAGTGTCTTGAAAGCATGATATAAGATGAACATCAACAAAAGCAAAACGAGGATAATGCAATGTAGTCAAATTAAGTCGGGTGTTGCTGAGAGAATTAGATTAGGAAATGAGACACTTAAAGTAGTAAAGGAGTTTTGCTATTTGGGGAGCAAAATAACTGATGATGGTCGAAGTAGAGAGGATATAAAATGTAGACTGGCAATGGCAATGAAAGCGTTTCTTAAGAAGAGAAATTTGTTAACATCGAGTATTGATTTAAGTGTCAGGAAGTCGTTTCTGAAAGTATTTGTATGGAGTGTAGCCATGTATGGAAGTGAAACGTGAACGATAAATACCTTAGACAAGAAGAGAATAGAAGCTTTCGAAATGTGGTGCTACAGAAGAATGCTGAAGATTAGATGGGTTGATCACATAACTAATGAGGACGTATTGAATAGAATTGGAGAGAAGAGGAGCTTGTGGCACAACTTGACTAGAAGAAGGGATCGGTTGGTAGGACGTGTTCTGAGACATCGAGGGATCACCAATTTAGTATTTGAGGGCAGCGTGGAGGGTAAAAATCGAAGAGGGGTGTAGGTTGCAGCAGGTACTGGGAGATGAAGAAGCTTGCACAGGTTAGAGTAGCGTAGCATGGAGAGCTGTATCAAACCAGTCTCAGGACTGAAGACCACAACAACAACATATTCTTTCCGCCTTTCAATACATACATCATTTTCATCCTTGCTGTTCTTCAAAATAAACCTTTCTTCATCTAACATATACAATCACAGGTCAACACAGCACTACTGAATACGTCCATCACCTTCCACACTTTAACTAAGTATGTCATCACTCTGCGTAGGGACAAAGACTGTGCCACAGGAAGACCTAAGATTGTTTAATAGTAACATAACTAGCTCTCTCTCTGACGTGCACATCGATAAATCACAGAAATGAAAATGACAAGCCCACCTTACGATGGCTGTATCTTTTGCTTGCGTTGACTTCGGAGGTAACGTTTATTATACCGCCAAGGAGCATATACCTTTTCATGTCACATAAATTTCAGTTTGATTCGTCCATCCGTTCCTCAGAAAAAGGAGTCTCAACAGACGTACGTATGGGCAGAGTCAGATAAGAAATGACAGAAAAATTATTTTTCGTGATATAACTACGAATTCACAATTTTCCGTTTTTTTCCTTTGGTTCCATTGCGAAATTTTTCTTTTGCCAAATTTCATTATTGTAGGCGAAATCAAAATACGTTATATGAGTTACCGAATATTTCGGCTGCTTTGCCTTAGAAGCTTCAATTTCTTACACCGCGAAGGTGCCGTGGGCCTTACCGTGTGACATAAATTTCAACTTGATACGTGTAACCATTCCTGAGAAAAAGGACCGAGCGGTGTGACGCAGTGGTTAGCACACTGGACTCGCATTCGGGAGGACGACGGTTCAACCCCGTCTCCGGCCATCCTGATTTAGGTTTTCCGTGATTTCCCTAAATCGCTTTTGGCAAATGCCGGGATGGTTCCTTTGATAGGGCACGGCCGATTTCCTTCCCCATCCTTCCCTCACCCGAGCTTGCGCTCCGTCTCTAATGACCTCGTTGTCGACGAGACGTTAAACACTAATCTCCTCCTCCTCCTCCTCCTCCTCCTGAGAAAAAGGAATCTTAACAGTTGGACAATCGAACAGAGGGACGGACGGATAAGGAAGTGATCCTACACTAAAGCTCCAAAGAAACAGGGATGGGCATGCATATTCAAATACAGAGATGTGTAAACAGACAGAATGCGGTGCTGCGGTCGGCAACGCCTACATAAGACAAGTGCCTGGCGCAGTTGTTAGTTCGGTTACTTGTGATATTATTGGATTTCAGACATCTTGCATATGAGAAGAGTATAGCCACCGAGCTGTAGTTTGTAATGATACTAAGCATGACAACGCGAGAGTAAAGAAATGAAATCTGTTTATAACGTGCGCCTATACCAAGACGCGCGGCCAGCGTGTAAAAGGTACTTTTAAACACTATGACTCGCTGGGCGCAGATATTTAAAATCATTGCCGCAGCGCTTGATAGCAAGAAGCTGCGACACAGAAGAAAGAACAATTTATCTTTTGTTAGGAAAATTCTGGAGTCATTATTGTTAGTTGTACTTCTGGTCGCCGATATGTTAACATGTACTTCATTACCTTTGATGTTTGGTCGCCGACTTGTTAAGACGTGTTGTGTAGCACCACTACAAGTTATATTTCATTTAGTGTGAAAAACCACGTTATCATCAAGAAAGAAAACGCTTTTGTAAACCTTGTGACGAAAAAAAATACTTACGCGCAAGCCAGGACATTAATTTTTTACAAAATATCACACATACAAAAGCAGCGATTGTTGGACTGCTCCATTTATGAGAAAAAAATAAAAATGTAAGTTTTGTATACATTGTAAATTTGTTAATGTTTATAGTTTAACGCCTTTGTTCTTTAAGAATATATTGATGCTTCACTGCACAAAAAATCTATGCTTATTCTTTTCTTTAAATGAACCACAAATAATGTTTATGTTTAAATGAACTTTGTTACAGGTTCGCTCTTTATCGCGGTGTCTCGATTGTATTTGGGAGACCATTAATGTGTTCAGTTTCCGATCTGACAACTTTTTTTTTACAAAATTTCACTGTTTTGCATTCTTTTTTATTATTCAAATAGGTCCCTTAGGTAATTTCATTGAAGAGTCTGATTGCGTGAAAGCAATCCGGGTTAAGAGGTCATTTGAGAAACTATTTTCACGCAGTCAATCTGTACGTCTCCTGAACACAATCGAGAACCGACGCATCGTCGATCATTCATTAATTTTTCTCTCTTTCCAAGTCGTACCAAAAAAAAAAAAAAAACGGCCAAGGAGAACTGCTGTGAGTACGCAATCTAGTGTTAAAAGGTTGCATTCTTTATCTTGTCGGCAAACATTGCCATAAATTATCATCATCAATGTTATACTTGGTTAAATACGAAAAGCAAAAATAAACTATTAACGCTAGATGTGGCGCCCGAACAGGGACTCGACTAACAAACTAATTTGTTCCTGTTACACTCCTGGAAATTGAAATAAGAACACCGTGAATTCATTGTCCCAGGAAGGGGAAACTTTATTGACACATTCCTGGGGTCAGATACATCACATGATCACACTGACAGAACCACAGGCACATAGACACAGGCAACAGAGCATGCACAATGTCGGCACTAGTACAGTGTATATCCACCTTTCGCAGCAATGCAGGCTGCTATTCTCCCATGGAGACGATCGTAGAGATGCTGGATGTAGTCCTGTGGAACGGCTTGCCATGCCATTTCCACCTGGCGCCTCAGTTGGACCAGCGTTCGTGCTGGACGTGCAGACCGCGTGAGACGACGCTTCATCCAGTCCCAAACATGCTCAATGGGGGACAGATCCGGATATCTTGCTGGCCAGGGTAGTTGACTTACACCTTCTAGAGCACGTTGGGTGGCACGGGATACATGCGGACGTGCATTGTCCTGTTGGAACAGCAAGTTCCCTTGCCGGTCTAGGAATGGTAGAACGATGGGTTCGATGACGGTTTGGATGTACCGTGCACTATTCAATGTCCCCTCGACGATCACCAGTGGTGTACGGCCAGTGTAGGAGATCGCTCCCCACACCATGATGCCGGGTGTTGGCCCTGTGTGCCTCGGTCGTATGCAGTCCTGATTGCGGCGCTCACCTGCACGGCGCCAAACACGCATACGACCATCATTGGCACCAAGGCAGAAGCGACTCTCATCGCTGAAGACGACACGTCTCCATTCGTCTCTCCATTCACGCCTGTCGCGACACCACTGGAGGCGGGCTGCACGATGTTGGGGCGTGAGCGGAAGACGGCCTAACGGTGTGCGGGACCGTAGCCCAGCTTCATGGAGACGGTTGCGAATGGTCCTCGCCGATACCCCAGGAGCAACAGTGTCCCTAATTTGCTGGGAAGTGGCGGTGCGGTCCCCTACGGCACTGCGTAGGATCCTACGGTCTTGGCGTGCATCCGTGCGTCGCGGCGGTCCGGTCCCAGGTCGACGGGCACGTGCACCTTCCGCCGACCACTGGCGACAACATCGATGTACTGTGGAGACCTCACGCCCCACGTGTTGAGCAATTCGGCGGTACGTCCACCCGGCCTCCCGCATGCCCACTATTCGCCCTCGCTCAAAGTCCGTCAACTGCACATACGGTTCACGTCCACGCTGTCGCGGCATGCTACCAGTGTTAAAGACTGCGATGGAGCTCCGTATGCCACGGAAAACTGGCTGACACTGACGGCGGCGGGGCACAAATGCTGCGCAGCTAGCGCCATTCGACGGCCAACACCGCGGTTCCTGGTGTGTCCGCTGTGCCGTGCGTGTGATCATTGCTTGTACAGCCCTCTCGCAGTGTCCGGAGCAAGTATGGTGGGTCTGACACACCGGTGTCAATGTGTTCTTTTTTCCATTTCCAGGAGTGTATTTTCATGCTACCATCTGGAGAAAATTGGAAGCCAAAACCAGTGATTAAAAAAAAAAAGGACGCATATGCAGAAAATCGCAGTAAGAATCCACAACAGCAATAAACAGCAGCGCGCAAGACAACTAATGTGAGTACGATTTTTCATTACGTTTGAAGCTTTGCGTACCGAGCATTCGGTCGGCTCGTGACGTTCACCCTCTACGCTTTTTTCCTTTTCCTCAAGCAATTTAATTTCCAAATTTCTGTTTCCTTTTGCTATTAGATCCGCCTCTATCTCATCATTTCCCTTCCAATGGTTAGAAATAATTAGCAAGAATTTCCATTGTTGTGCCTTTTAGTAAATCACAATGGCCGCTATCTGTGCCAGTTTCAGTGCTCTATAAGTGTTTTTCATTTATTTTATCACTTCCGTTGCCATATTGGCATTTTCGTGTGTCAGAGTTTCAATTGTTTATAACGCGCAAGCAATATCTGTGAAATCAGGACGCGAAATCCTTGGCGCACCTGACAAGTGAAAATCATAAGAAAAAAAAATTATCTTTTCTAGCTCGTGCAGTGTAACTACTTTAAATTTACGATGGCTGATGAGCAACCAAGGCAACTTAGACCGCGCGCGGGTGTAAACAAACCTGAATATCATAGTGAGGGAACAACAGACGACAAAGCGACACGTGAGCTGTCGGCGCCACAGACCGCGTCGCAGTCACGTGAATGCTCGCTGACAGATATACTAAAATTGTTTGCTGATATGAAAACCAGTTTTGAGGCAAACATGGCACAGCTTACAAATCAAAGTGACAATATTGAAACGCAAATCAGTCAGTTAGCAAATCAAAGTGACGGCAGGTTCAACAGTTTAGAATCAAGGATAGAGGACACTCAAGAGCGAATGAACAATATAAATTCTGTTATTACCGACATCCAAGCACAAATCAAAAATTGGAATGACACCATGGAGGAAAAAATTAAAGCCATTACCACTGCTTAGGCAAGCGAGCTAAACGCAAGCGTACACGCAAAAATTGATAGTGTTCTTTCGATGGTGGAATCCGCCGAGACCAATATTGGTAGCAAGTTCATAGATATGTAGGCCCAGATAGATGTGTGTAAATCAACTGCGAGTGACTCTTTGAAACATTACAGTGATGTTTCAAAGAGAGTAAGCCAATTGACAGAAAGTGTCAACCACGTTGGAGAGCGAGTCGAAGACCTTGCTCAGCAAATGTCCGATGTCAATATTGACAAAAAGATCGCAGATGCCAACACCGGTATAAGCAATACACTTAATAGGGAATTTGAAGAATGGATGCAATCCAAAGAACAGTACATTGTCAGCAAGGTACACACTGAACTAAAGGGTGCGGTTCAATCTGCTACAGCAGAAATCTTAACCGCTCCCGGTACTTCTGGTGACACTTTAACCAGTGAATTAGGTGAAATCAGACGAGCATTTAGCCACGATCTTCCGGAATGGAAACGTCAGCTAAGCAATGATATAGATCAACTGAAACGACAAGTTACGGAATTGCAAGGTGACAATCAAAGTGAGTATTCGCTACCGCCAGAGCACGATAATCGTTTATATCCCGAGTGTCAGGTACAATTCTCACCAACAGTAAACAATACGCGTGGCGAAACTTCCACATCACGTAGTCATGCCGATCAACTAACACTCGTTGAACTAATGCGAGACGAGAGTGTGCTAAAACACAGGGCTTTTCAACCTTTTATACCTGAAAAACGAAATATACATCCCATGGTATTTCTAAAATCATTCACAGGTGCTTTTCCGGAATCATGGAACGACAGGCAGCGGATACAGTTCATCTTAGGCTATGTACACGGTGAAGGATCAATTTGGGGTACAGAAATAATAAACAAATGTCACACCTATGCAGATTTTGAAAAGCATTTTTTGAATAAATTCTGGAGTTCAGGTATACAACAAAGACTCCGAAAGGAGGTTTACAACGCCGAGCCTTTCAACGTCAAAGGAGGAGGTTTGAGACGTTATTTTGAAAAATATCTACGTAAAATTCAGTATTGGGACACGCCCATTTCAACCAAAGATGTAATCAAGATCTTAAAGTCGTAACTTCCTGTGTCAAAGAGAAAAAAACTAGTTAATGTGAGTGAAGAAGACCTAGAAGCCTTTCTTTCTGTTCTTGACAATTTGGATATGATCTATGAGGATGTGCGTGCGAGCGCGCGGAATGATTATAATAATGGACCGCCCGCTCCGCAGCAGCACATAAGAAATTGCGTTAATGGAATGTCGTACCTACATAACACGGGACAACCAAACGCTCAGCCTTACGGCAATCATAACAGTTTCAACCGCCGTAATGGATAACAATATAACAAATATCCACACCAGAATAGATACAATCCGATTTATCAAAACACACAGCAACAATACGGTAATTCACAGATAAATCACAACGGTAATTACCAGTACCAGAACAACAAGACGAATAATGGAAATCGTCACAAGGGAAAGAAATGGAACAATTATAACGGACCACAACAGTACAGTCAGCCGAGTCACTTCACTCCCTCTCACCAAATGAATTTTTCACAGCCGAAAAATGCGACATTTTCTCACCAACCCAACCAACAGTTCAGGAACAATAGTCAGGACAATTCGTTGCATGCTTTTCCTGACACCGCCGGTCATAATAGCCAAGGAAATCCGACCATTTTCTATACACAGGCGAACCAAGCACCAAACGCGATGTCAAATAACACGCAATCAAGAGATGCACAAGTCGTATGGGATACGAACGCAAGTTTTCAGCCTAACATGACACAAAATACTAGTCAAGTAAAAATAACTGACATTTCAGCTCCACCCCAGTCGGAAAACCATTAGTAGCTTCTTTATGCCTCCACGGGGAAGTTGCGGAACGAAATTACAACACCCTGAAGTAACATTAGACAACAAGTTAAGACAAGCTCTCATATCTTTAACCACTCATGCCAACCTAAGAAAAAAGGCGCGTGACAAACACATTAGCAAAGTCTTATCGTATCGTATAAAAGAACGAGTGCTATTAAAGACCCACTTCAAACCATCTTTGATTCATCATAAGAATCGCAAGTGGCAGCACTTGTATGATGGACCATATATTATATTAAGAAAGCCGCACATTGGTTGCTATCTATTAGCTGACCCTGTATCTGGACGAATAAAAGGATTGTTTCATCACGCAGACTTGAAGAAATACAGAGTCAACCATTGAAAATATCTGTTAAGTTAAGCTGCTAAAATAAAATATACACACACTAGAAGTTGTCATACTATGTGTGAACTACCAACGTATGTAAGTGTAATGCACAGGACTAACACCCTGTTGACCTGCCACAGCAAGATAAGTAGTTTATGTGAGCACCTTAAGTAAAACACATTTATTGTAGGAGAGCAAGATTTGCCTTAGATGTAAGTTAGTTTTAAGTTAATTGAGCCATGAACGGCCACAGCCGAAAGAGCTGACAAATATTATAGTAGGGACGTGCTAAGTGCCACCTGCTATCACTAGCTTTAAGTATAACAAAGCTCTCTCCTCTTGAATGAAATAAATTAAAATGATCATTCAGCCCAGAATGATTGCTCGTAGGAAAAAAAAATTGATTAAGGTCGCTTACTCTAATGAGGTAAATGTTATGTTATGCATAAGGAGTGTGTGACAACAAATTTTATGAGACCACCTATGAAACGCAGCAGGCAAAAAGCAGCAGCTTAGCATATAAGAATCAAGTAAGTCAATAACGATCCAGGTAGCAGGAAAGAAGTGCGCAACTCAATTATTTTATTATAATACGGAGAAAACCGCATACGCTCATAACAATTTTACGGCACAGTGCAGCTGAAATACTTACAAAGATCATTTATAAATAAACTAATTTAGTACTAGAAATATCTATTTCAGGTCCTCGAGATACGACGATTTTTTTTTAGAAAACCAATTTTACGATACATGGAACAGAAGACAGTTAACAGACACAGTTCACTGTTAATGCATGGTTTAAGTAACTTTACATATGCATAGAAAATTGTTTAGAGAGCTGGATCAGACGACACTGAAACTACTGTATCGATTTAATTATACTATTTGTTATGAAAATCTAAGATGATTATAATTTATGTTAAGCTCATATTATCATACGTCATTAACACTGTGTCTTCAAATCTCTTCACTCCATAAAAGTCTTTTGTGTTTTCCTCTAACCAGTATCCTTACCATCCTACCTTATCCAGTAGAGAAGTAAATTTTGCGGGCTGGTTGCATGATTGATACATACAGGCTATACGAATGGATAGTCGTTACACATTGGTTGTCGACGGGCTATGCTTATTCTCCGCAAATTGCGAGTTCAGTTAAGATTTGTTATGTGCAATTGCACGACAGGGAGCACCAAGCTTCCCAATTTCCCTAATGGTAGTTTGAACACGAACTGTTCATCACGTAAACGAAGCCACATTGACTATGTCTTCAAACCAACGACGTAATAGAGAGAAAATAAAAGAGCTGAACTTGAGAAAAGTGTAACTATTGTAAAAAGAAAAGAATAACAAGATTTCGAACAAAGTGTAAACCTAAAGTGCCTTGGAAGCACAAACTACGAACAAGAGACACGCTTTTCGTCAGGCCTTGTAGTCACAGAGACTAAATATTTGTTTGTAAATAATTTTTAGACATGATATATATACTAAATGTTAACTGTACTTTGTAATAATAATGCAGTCAGTAATAAATGGAGACGTATATGCTGCTGCGTGTGAACCGACTATAGACAAGTAATTAATGGACACGTATAAAAGTGGTGCGTGTGAACCTTAACATGACGACCAAATAAATGTGAACACGAATTAATCATAACGTGTGAACTGAAAAGGTGATAACTCCAAGGACACGTGTGAAATACCGCGTGTGAAGTAATGTTATAGGTACTTGTACCACGAAACCACGATGTAGAAAGCCGAAGAGTGAAAGTGAACAAGTGTTGTACTTACCACAAACGGTACTGTACTCCTTTCCACGAACACATTCTTCGAAACAGCTGCGGGAGTCGCCGCATCTGGCTGCTTCCGTAATCCAGAGTTGATGAAAAACTATGTAAAAACTCACACCACGGCTAGTAGACACCAAACGCTCTGCTTCTCGCAGAATACTGCTGCTAGCGTTGTGGAACTGTCAAGTTATCACGTGATTGTGACCAACGGACGTAACACTGTGTACGCTGAGCGCTCAACAGTCAATTTTTCTTTGCACAACGAGCACGGATGCCAAATGTGTTTGAAATGCATTCAAAATAAAATATGATAAAGCAATGAATTAAGCACTCATGTACCTTGTGAAATTATAAAAACGCTAATCGGAAGAGTCTTAAGCTCAATTTTGACATTTGCTACCGAATTTACTGACCAGGCCGAGTAATGAGGAAAACGTGTCGAACCAAATAAAACCAGAAAAATAGATAAATATGAGAACTAAGTATTCCTAAGAGAATGAGACCTTATGTACATAAACGATTGTTATCCTTTCCTAATCCAATTTTCTTTTAGACTAAGTTATTAGTAAGTAAGCACATTCTAATACAGATTTTTTCTCTGTATTTTTCATGTACGAAAACATAAATGGAAGCACGGACATGTGTCAAGTGAAATAGAGACCGCCACCATACGGCTAAACATGTTGCAGAACCAGTCTTCCAGTTCCTGACCCACGACGTATTTCCAAAGCAACATTACACCCCGACAACTACTCCAACTTCCACAGAGAAAGTCATGCCCTACTTTTCTTCCACTGTGAAAGTGTAATCAATTTCCCCACTCAAGTGCAGTGCTATCAATTATACCCGCAGTTCTACCACTCCCAGTGCAACTCATACCTACCCAAGTGTAGTGAAACATTTTTTTTTCTTTTTGGCAGGTCATGAAAGCCACAAATAAGTAAAGTACTACGTGTGGCGAAGAGTTCTCGGGCTTCCAGCCGGGTGGCGGTGTCTTCAAACAGCGACGTTTCGACGAGTGACGTACTCATCATCTTCTGGCGAAGATGATGAGTATGTCACTCGTCGAAACGTCGGTGTTTGAAGACACCGCCACCCGGCTGGAAGCCCGAGAACTCTTCGCCAGCTGTATACGCCGGAAAGCATACACTCACATTTAAAGTACTACGTATTTACTGCAAGAAATCTTCGACGAAACAACGACAAAAATATTCCTGTAATATGTCATTGTAAAACAAGAATGTAAATTTTTTGTAACACTTTTTTTTCACGAGTGCACACAGCACCCAGACTCCCTGCGAAGTCAAATAATTTATTTCTTTGTTATTTTTTTAATATTTATTATGCCATGTACAATGTATCTATGTATGTGTATCTTTATCTTAATTTCTTTTACCGAGAAATGAACATTTGTTATCCTTGTACAATACATTAGAAAGAGCACAGTTCAATTGTCATGTAGTTACCCTATGGACAAATTACTATCAATTTCAGTCGTACGAATATACTTACCTAATACTCTGTATGTTAACCACTTTGCCTGATGTAGTGTGTTAAATCTATTGTAAAGAATTTTTGCAAGTATTACTAACTTGTATCACGAAAGCAATAATATCACGACCACGCGTGAGTCGCGATGATCCTGACGGTGTCATCGCTCCTCACGCGGGAAGCAATGTGATATTATTGGATTTCAGACATTTTGAATATGAGAAAAGGATAGCCACCGAGCAGTAGTTTGTAGTGATACTAAGCATGACAACGCGAGAGTAAAGAAATGAAATCTGTTTATAACGTGCGCCTATACCAAGACGCGCGGCCAGCGTGTGAAAGGTACTTTTAAACACTATGACTCGCTGGGCGCAGATATTTAAAATCATTGCCGCAGCGCTTGATAGCAAGAAGCTGCGAAACAGAAGAAAGAACAATTTATCTTTTGTTAGGAAAATTCTAGAGTCTTTATAGTTAGTTGTACTTCTGGTCGCCGATATGTTAACATGTGCTTCATTACCTTTGATGTTTGGTCGCCGACTTGTTAAGACGTGTTGTGTAGCACCACTACAAGTTATGTTTCATTTAGTGTGAAAAACCACGTTATCATCAAGAAAGAAAACGCTTTTGTAAACCTCGTGACGATAAAAAATACTTACGCGCAAGCCAGGACATTTATTTTTTACAAAATATCACACATACAAAAGCAGCGATTGTTGGACTGCTCCATTTATGAGAAAAACATAAAAACGTAAGTTTTGTATACATTGTAAATTTTTTAATGTTTATAGTTTAACGCCTTTGTTCTTTAAGAATATATTGATGCTTCACTGCACAGAAAATCTATGCTTATTCTTTTCTTTAAATTAACCACAAGTAATGTTTATGTTTAAATGAACTTTGTTACAGGTTCGCTCTTTATCGCGGTGTCTCGATTGTATTTGGGAGACCATTAATGTGTTCAGTTTCCGATCTGACAACTTTTATTTTACAAAATTTCACTGTTTTGCATTCTTTTTTATTATTCAAATAGGTCCCTTAGGTAATTTCATTGAAGAGTCTGATTGCGTGAAAGCAATCCGGGTTAAGAGGTCATTTGAGAAACTATTTTCACGCAGTCAATCTGTACGTCTCCTGAACACAATCGAGAACCGACGCATCGTCGATCATTCATTAATTTTTCTCTCTTTCCAAGTCGTACCAAAAAAAAAAAAAAAAACGGCCAAGGAGAACTGCTGTGAGTACGCAATCTAGTGTTAAAAGGTTGCATTTTCTATCTTGTCGGCAAACATTGCCATAAATTATAATCATCAATTTGGTTAAATACGAAAAGCAAAAAAAACCTTTTAACGCTAGATACTGTAGCTACAATGGCAGATTATCAAGATATAACTACGTTTGAACGTGGTGTTACAGTCAGTGCAAGAGCGATGGGACACAGCATCTCCAAGGTAATGACGAAGTGGGGATTTTCCCGTATGACCATTTCACAAGTGTACCTCGAAAATCAGGAATCCGTCAAAACATCAAATCTCCGACCAGTACCAATGACGACTGAAGAGAATGGTTAAACTTGACAGAAGTGCGATCAATCGGCAAACTGCTGCAAATTTCATTGCGGGGCCGTGAATGACTGTCAGAATGCGTACCATTCAACGAAACATCATCGATATGGGATTTCTGAGCCGAAGGCCCACTCGTGTACTCGTGATGACTGCACGTCATAAATCTTTACCCTCACTTGGGCCATCAACACCAACAATGGACTGTTGATGACTGGAAACATGTTGCTTGGTAGGACAAATCTCGTTTCAAATTGTATCGAGCAGATGGACGTATACGGGTATGGGGACAACCTCATCAATCCATTGACCCTGCATGTCAGCAGGGGACTGTTCAAGCTGGTGGAGGCTCTGTAATGGTGTACGGCGTGTGCAGTTGGAGTCATACGGGACCCATGACACACCTACATACAACTCTGACACGTGACACGTACGTAAGCATCCTGTCTGATCACCTGCATCCATTAATGTCCACTGCGCAATCCGATAGACTTGGGCAATTTCAGCTGGAAAATGCGACACCCCACAAGCCCAGAATTGCTACCGTATCGCTCCAGGAACACTCTACTGAGTTTACACACTTCCGCTGGCCACCAAACTCCCCAGACACAAACTTTATTGAGGACATCTGGGATGCCTTGCAACGTGCTGTTCAGAACAGATCTCCAGCCTCCTCGTACTATTACGGGTTTATGGACAGCCCTGCAGGATACATGGTGTCAGTTCCCTCCAGCACCACTTCAGACATTAGTCGAGTCCGTGTCACGTCGTGTTGCGGCACTTGTGTGTGCTCGAGGGGACCCTACACGATATTAGGCAGGTGTATCATTTTCTTTGGTTCTTCAGTGTACAAGAGTTTCGCTTTTACAGGTTGAGTCACGGAACGTTAATTGAAATGGAGAAGAAGCAAAATTTCGTTTTGTTATTCATCCCGGTGCTGCAATTTTAACAGCCCATAGTGCATTTCGTCACATGTATTAGAGGACATTCAAAATAATATGTTATTAACTGCCAACTGCTAGGTGAAAGACATCAGATACGAATAATGTTTTGCGGTAGGATCTGTACAAAGTCGGGAAAAAAATAACTATCAAAAAGGTACGGTCGGAAAGTACCTAAGTAACAGATTGGTAATTGCAGCGCGTATTCAGTGCTGCTGCGATCTTGTATCAGAACATGAGTATGGTGGAAACGAGAGACTAAATTGAATGTGGAACAACATGGATGTGATTGGCATTATCATAAAAGAAGACATACGAGTCAAAAAGTTTGATGCAGACTGTCACTAATGAACTGAACGGAAAAACAAATTCAAGTGGGAGATGTATGGTGCCTAATACGAGAACATTATATGCAGACGCCACTGTCTTTACATATTTAAGACATATATCACAAGGCTGTATAAATTTCGTTCATAAAACTACGTATGCAGCAGGCTGGCGCTCAAAGAATTAAACCAGAGGATGTACGTTATCTGAAGGAATACCCTCAGTGCAGGTCACTCAGAAACAAAATCATCAGTAGTAGTAGAAGGAGTAAAGGGAAATAGATCTGGAAAAAGATATTTGAATAAAATGAAATGTCTCCTCAACAATATGTTGGAAATGAATTGTGTCAGAGAGCGTACATTGTCTAATTATTTCGATAAGCAACGTGAAGTTTTGGTAATTTTTTCTTAATTAGGGTGGGTTTTACGCCAGAGCCAACAGTGTTCTTAATTACGTGACAGCCCGGACAAGAATTAAGGAACTTCTAACAGAGTCGGTAGTCGGGAGACAAAAACCCACCATTAACTTGAGCTCTGAGGGGGCAGCTTTCTGGCGAAAATGTATCCATTTTCACCACGATTAAAATGAAGAAAACACTCTAACACTGTAAAAACTGTATATTTTCACTTGATTTTCATTTAAACCTATCCTTATAAGCGTCATTTTGATTCATTTCTCTTCAAAGATAGCGACTGAGTCTAGTTTATCTATAGTCTCATGTTGTCTTGCCAGCCTTCAGATCACTTACAATCTCGTTAGCATCACGGAATTGGGCATATATTACGAACTTCACATTGAGCTCATTGTCAGCTTTCTGTCTTTCATTTTGATTTTATCCCTCTTTTGCAGCTACAAACGTTACTCTGTTCAATACATTGGAAGTACGAATTAAAAAACGCTTTCACTCACAACTTTTCGTGTTTTATTAAATACATGATGTATTTCGGCCCCTGCGAGTGCATCGTCAGGTGTAATTTCTCTTAATAAATGCTTTATTTTTCCTCTTCAGTGAGGTAAAGTGCATATTCCACATAATCCAAGGAAAGCGTATTTAACGTCTTGGCACCAAAGTACATTCTTTTCTCCATCTCTTTTGTGCATATCACGTTTCTCATGTTTGTAAACACTTCACCAAATCTATTCGCGATTACGTGAAGCATGTAACTTCACTGCTGCAACTGTTTAATGGCCTATGAGATCAAACAGTTGCGACTTTACTGTACGTTTTCGTTACCTTGTAAATATGATGAAATCAATTATCAGTTGAGATCTATTTGTTGTTACCTTAACACCAGACGGTGATTACACCACCTTAATTTGTAAATGGCTCGTCTGAAAATTAGGTGTTCCGTCGTGCTCTGTGGGTTTCAGCCTGTGTAAGCATCGGTTATTCGTATGACGTACTTAGCAAACAAACAGTGGTATTTTTATAGACACTTAAGTAAATGAACGAATTAATAAATGAAGTAGATAAAAGGGCAATGATACCTTAGGATAATGTTGTAGCCTAACCACGGGATTAAAGTACATTGCCGTTTTATTCAGATCAAACAAAATATACTTTGATGGCAAATTTATACAGAGTGGTATTTAAACACAGTAATCAATAAGAAACGAATTAAGTGACTTAGCAGGGCATGAATAACATACGCAGGCGACAACGAATGTAAGCCAAAGTCATTATGAAGTTACCCAAATTACTCAAACTGAAGAGAATTCGTAAAGTTTAATAAGTTCATTCAAGACTATACGTACAATAAACGTACCACCATGGCATAGCTGAGCCGCTGATAGCTATACTAGTACTCAATGTCCAAATATTTTCTAAGTGTTAAAATGTTACACCCAAAACTTCCAAAGTCTCGAGTAGGTGCACACTGAAAAAATTCTATGTTCTGCACCAACACATGCATCTAACCGCCAGCAGAAAAGTTGCTACCCAACTAGATGTCAATCTCAAAAGTCTCCGAAACATGCTCTGCTCGTCTATTTAAAACTTCTTGTCACGTAACTGACCACTAAAGTCACGAGTGCATCTGGGACCCGTACGACCATCCTAAGGAGTCTACAGGCTGATCGGAAACAGCATAAAATGCTTGTAAGGGTGTTAGAGGGTAGGTTGTGCTGAGAAATTATTGTCAAGAAAATAATTAGGTACGTTGCGCCGTTTCCGGGTTAAGTAGCATTGGAGTTAGTCAATGAGGCAATTACGCGCGCAAATTCAAGCGGCCCGCCATACACAATTAATGTCAGTTGTTCTCATAGCACAGATGATGGAGAACGAGACTGCTGGGGTTCTATCCTTCGTATCATCCCACGTCCAATCTTTGTATCGCTCTCTTGTTCGGTTTTAGGAAACCAAACGAAGAACACATTTGGCGACCGGGCCTCTGGCGGTCAACTTGAATTTGCATGCGCAACGGCCTGATTGGCTAACTTCAGTGCTAATTAACTTGGAAACGGCGCAACGCAACCCTCTTACAAGCTTTCCTTGCTGTTTTTCACCACTCTGCATACATTACAACTTTCACATATTTCAAACATGTATAATGTATATTTTTTCGACAACTTGCAGACAGGTTTTACTTTATTATGCATTAAACATCGCAGAACATTCTGCCTAGATTTGTACTGTATGCATCTTAAAACGGAAAACACGAACTAGTCTAATTCATGTCTTTATTCAGCTTGATGCTGACATTCTGTGGTACTCAAACAACCGTCTCACAAACATCAACTTACTAAATAAACATAAACAAATTGGAATAACAGAAAAAAAATCATTCATGCTGATGCTAATCCGTCGTGTGTCTGCAGGGGACTCTTTGTTTTGACATTATTTTGATGAATATTAAATAAATTATTTTTAACAGTTAGTGTATCTGTTCAACAATAAGATAAAGAAGGTCATTTTATAGCGGACGTCAAGATCTATCCAACTTTTTGTTTTATGCATGCGTCTGTAGCTTTTTTACTGTTGCTGTGAACAGTTTTACACATAAATGTTAACAGCTTGGTTAATATTTATGCTAATAGCTTGGTTAATATATACTGTAAATATAGGGTAGCAGTTTTGCTGAATTCGTCTTTTTATTGTGATTTAAACGATCTCATCAGATTTTCTGCAGCATATCTGGAAATAGTTTTCGTGTTTTCAGTGTGTAGTAAAGTTCTTCCCTTTAGCACAATCAGACCATGCTGTTATTATTCGGCGTTCACAGGCATGCGGACGTACTATTTTCCTAACAATCACAGGAATTCCATATTGTGTCCACCCCCGCCTGCTCTCGTGGCTTGCTACAGCAACTCGGAACACCTGTCTCCCTAACCAGTCGCTTCACAGCAACTTGCCGGTTACATGATGGTCAACCATTTGTACAGCGGACCTACAGCTCTTAAAGTTAGGAGTAATGTTATGCGTAAGATCAGGCATTTACACTCGCTCGTTTTCCTACGTCAGTGAGAAGTAGTAATAATTTAAGGATCGTTCAGGAATTTCGTTGCTACCCACACTGCATGACACCGAAACTGGGATTGAGGCATGAGTGATATGGATTATTAATATTGGCGACATTTTTACGCTTACATGTGATGTCAGAATTTTTGTAAATCCATCGGAATGCCGTCAAATATTCGGGGTTATGGGTCGCTCTGAAAATGTCCACTGTTCTCTGACGAGACAGTGCAGCAATAAATAAAATTAGGGACACCATTTTATAGCAGGGGTAACAAATCGACTAAATCGTTAAGGGGAGGACTTACGTCCTATACCCACAGTGTTAAATTTGAAATATTGATTACCCATTATCTCAGAACCTGTGACGGATGGAGACCTGAAATTTTTGGGATGTATGGTATCACTCCTTTTCTGATTACTGAACCAGAATCAAAATGTACTGATAAATAATTAGATAGTTATGATTTTTTAAAAATGTTGTTCAATATTTCCTTTTAAAAGTCCACTTTTTCTTCCGTAAGTAAAAAGCCGTTAGACGTAGAGATGTTTTGGGAGGTTCAGTAGCTGCAGTATACCAAGTGGTAACATTGTGAAAAATTAGAGATATGTATCTGTAATAGTTCCTGAGACAATGGGTCAAATAATTTTAAAAATGTCATTTCCGGAAAATCAAGTTAAAACGTTTTATTTGATATTAACTTACACATGGAGGCCTGCCAGCTTCTAGAAACAGCCAGGCCCATAATCAGCATTATCTGGATCCTGTTCTTGACTATGCTGCAAGTCTAGAAGCTTCCTTCTTTTCCTGCCTCTAGCTTCTTTAGTCATTTCCTCTGCTGCACGCTCGGCTTTCGTGATCCTAAGTCGATCCATTCGCTGAAAGGCTTGCAGTGTGTTGGCACCTGGAGTGATACCAAGTTCCTCTAGTACCCCAATTCTTCCCTTTATACCATCATTAAACGTTATCGCAGCATCACAAACACGCAAGCATAGAGTTTTCCTTCCTACAAAGACATTTTTTGATATGCGGGTCCAAATTACATTATTGAAAGACTCATTCGGGTTTTGTGTTCGAGCATGGAGACATCTGGAAAGACGGTCAGGATGAGCTAATTCTCTATATATTGGTTCAATAGCTTCCATCACTGCAGATGGTATGCTATTTTTGTGCCTAAATTGCTCCTCACTACCCGCTGCCTGAGCTTTGCGGTACTTGCACCATGAATCAGCACCAGGTGGACAAAGAATATGTATAGGTGTAGCATCAATGGAAGATTTGTGGAATAATGTAGCCCACACTGCTTGTTTCATCCCTTGTAGGTCATGTGTATTGTTTCTTATTGCTATTCCATAATAATGCTGGAGTTCATCAATGTTTTTGTCTGTAAGTCTTCCTTTACCATGTAGAGTCTTTGCATCTGATAACTTCTCTTTTCCTTTTGTCTGCTTCAATTTTCGGAGACGTGTTCCCATTCGTTTTGAACGTGGCCCACACATTCAATCTCAACAATCTGCCTATTACCATAAGGTTGGCTTTCCACTACTGATGTGTAAGCTTTTGAATCACCATCCCCCATGTACTCAGTGTAGCTCACACCTCTCTCCTGTTGTGAACGTCTGAACATAGAAACTACTGCAGTAGCCTCCATACCCCCACTAGTTCCCTCATAATTCTTAGTACAATTTTTTTTATGGCTTTTACTTGTTTCATCAACTGATTTACACTGATGACAGTATTTAGTTAGCACTTCAGTGTCTAAAACTTTACCTGTGTCAACACTAGTGACAGTTGCAATTGCATTTTTTGATGTGTGACCTCTCTTCTGCCATGTGCCATCAACAGCCACAGATAAGTCTGTTGTGTTATTTAATTCTACTGCTTCTTTAGCAGCAGCTTTCATAGAAGAAACAGCAACAGATTTGACACATTCACCAATTACTTCTGTGTACTTATTTGATCTGGTTGGTGGGTTTGGCAAGTTCAGCGTTGCACATAATGCTTCAGCTGCAGTCAGTCCTTTCCCAATGCACCTCAGTCCAAACAAGAATCTAACATTGCTCTCAAACAAGTCATTTTTGCACTTTTCAGAAGTCCAAAATGATGTCGAGAGCCTGCAAACTTCGCACTGAATATCAAGTTTGTAGCCAGTCCAGTTCTAGCAGATGAGTCCTCAGATATTTTTATTTGCCCACCACAAACCTTACATGACACATCATCTTGCAAAACTTGTCCTAACACACTCAAATCTAAAAGAACATAACCTAAACTATTCTGATCTTTGCCATTAAATAAATCCTCATGGTCTCCAAGTTTCCTCTTCGAAGTACTAGTGGGGTTGTCCTTATCACGGGTCTGTGAAAAATCTATTTCAGGATCAACACTGGATTCAGATTTTGTGATATGCTGATTTCCATGGAAACGTCGCTTCTTAAAACAACCCTTTAATTTTGTCTTGTTCAAAAGAGGTAAAAGAGCGTATAATAACACACCAAACAAATATGTTTTCAGTTCAAAACTTATGAAACACGACAACCAAAAAGTAAATAAACAAAATGCGTGTGCTATACCGCCATTTCTGTTTACACAGTGCATCCAACCTCTTAACACGAACATTAACATGATTTCAAGGAATAAATAGCTGAAAACCACAGCCTTCTAGATTGAATAGTTTGTGGCGACGTCATTTATCCATTGCGCCAAAAACAGCGGGTGAAAGCTGCAGCCGATAGATATTTGTCTTTGCCGTAGTCGGCTTGGTTACGAGTTGTTTATTCTTGTTGGTTTTTATCTGTGATTGGAAAATAAAATGTTTTCTCATCTCATGAAAAAACTGTTACTTCATAAAATATAAAGTCTCCCATAGTGGTGACCCCGAAAAATAGTACCAGAAGCATAAAGAAAATTTATATACCGACGAGAATAATGAATTCAGAGACAAAAGCATGGGGCAGTGGAATCAAGATTGAAGACTACAGTCTGTTCGACCAAGGATCGCGGTCCACGCCGTTTGATTCGCCACAAAACGGAACGACAGATGTTAACGCAAAAGATGGGAGTACCCACGCGCGACATGGAAATGTTAAGCTTTCCGCGTTCTGGCCGACGCGCCTCCAGCTTTGGTTTACGCAGGCTGAATGCATATTGCGGCAGCGTGGGGTGTCTAACAACATTGGCAAATTTAACATAGTGGTTTCACATCTAAATTTAGAAGTGATAGAGCCAGTAGCAGAAACCTTGTCGCAACAAAATTACTTTGTGCTAAAGGAAGCTCTCATACAGCATTATACGTTGTCACCAGATTTGCGACCACAAAAAATTTTCGCATACGAAGATTTGGACGACAAGACTCCGTCACAAGTACTCAAAGCCTTACGTACATTAGCCGGCCCGGAACTCCTACCTGAAGAGTCTTTACGTCTAATATGGCTTCGTAAACTTCCTGCCAACATCCGTGCCGTCATTGCAGCAGAAACAGACTTAACCATTGCAAGTCTTAACAAAAAAGGCAGACACCTTCGCAAACACCTTAACCGAAGTTTCTGCGTGTTCCGAATTCAACTACAGCCTGGATAGAGGCCCAAGAACGTGTAGTGTGACGGAATCTGACGTCAGTGAGCCAGGAACATGCAATAATACTTCCCAACAGCAGTGCTCATCGACCGAACCCACCATACAGCAACTGGCAGCACAAGTGGCAAAACTGAACGTGCAAGTAACTTCACTCCACCAGCAGCTACGAAGTCGCAGTTGGAAAAGACGAAGAAATGCTATCCAACAGGATTTGACAGATCAATGGTGCTGGTACCACAGACGCTTCGATAACACTGCCCGTCAATGTATTCAACCCTGCAGCTACCCAAACTTAAAAGGCGGGCGTTAAAGGGCGCTAACGTTCGTCAACAACAACATAGGCGCCCGAGTCATAGCGTGATTCAAAGAGGTAAAAACGCCACGGTATCTGGAGTCAACCAATCACACCGATTGTTCGTGTTGGACCTCTCTTCAGGTGAGAAGTTTCTGATTGACACAGGTTCAGAAGTCAGTGTGTATCCAAGAAAGAGAGGTGATATACGCACGACAACAACGCAACATGTGCTGACTGCGGCAAACTATTCCAGAATATCTACGTATGGTGAGAAACAGTTGGCTTACATCTGAATTCCAACTTCCATCCAAAATGGACTTTTGTGGTTGCTGATGTGCCGAGTCCTATAATTGGAGCAGACTTTTTACGGAACTACCGACTTATGCCCGACCTGGTTAACCGTCGTTTGGTGGCAGTTCCCGCAGAAGGGATATTGCACTGCGTATTCCGCGTCGGTTCAAGTGCAGTGCGATGTGCCCGTGTCTTTCCGCACGAAGATATCCGGCTCCTCTACCGCGTCATCCGCGTCGGGATATTGCGATACGGTGTCGTACCCGCAACTAAGCGGGGCGCACACGTGTGCGTCACGCAAGAAGACACCCGACAGTCGTAACGATTCGTATACTGTAGGCAATATCAGAGCACTGTCGGAGGAATCACTTTTTCGCAAACTGCTTCAAGACTTTGCAGCACTTACTGAACCCGTCAACGCAACCAGGAAATGCAGACACAATACTCAACACCACATCAGCACGACACTAGGTCAACCCGTTGCCTTCCACCCGCGGCGTCTGCCTCCAGAGAAGCTGCTCGCGGCGCGAGCTGAGTTCGACAGACTTCTAAAAACAGGTATTGTAAGTAGGTCTGATAGTTCATGGGCATCTCCAATTCACATGGTCCGTAAAAAAGACAATTCATGGAGAGTATGTGGAGACTACAGGGCGCTCAATGCCCGCACAATTCCCGACCGCTACCCAGTACCCAATGTGACTGATTTTAACAGTACGATTAGCAATGCCAAAATATTTAGTGTGATTGATTGCGCCATAGCATTTTCCCAGATTCCAATGGCTCCATCTGACATTAAAAAAACAGCAGTTATCACACCGTTCGGTTTGTTTGAGTACAATTTTATGCCATTTGGCCTCAGAAACGCTGCCCAAACATGGCAAAGTTTCATGCTTGAGGTGCTCTGAGAATTACCATTCGTATTTTGTTATATGGACGACATTTTAGTATTCTCTGGTTCTGTATATCAGCATGTCGAACATCTGCGGCAGCTTTTCCGCCGTCTGACAGAGTATGGCATAATTATTAACGAAACAAAGTGCACGTTTGGAAAACGCGAGGTTAAGTTCCTGGGATATTTGGTTTCAGCAGCAGGCCTGTGACCTTTGCCTGAGCGGGTTGAAGCAGTACAACAGATGCCCCTTCCCACAACTTACAAAGGACTTCGCAGATTTTTTGGCATGCTCAACTATTACAGACGTCACTTACCTAAATTAGCTGCCGTCCAAGAGCCACTCACAACGTTACTTGCAAGTAAAAATACAACAGTAAATCGTAAAATTCCATGGAGTCCAGATGCTGAAGCAGTTTTCCATGACTTAAAGAAATGTCTTTCTCGGGCAACACTACTGGGACATCCAAGACTGAGCGCTCCTTTAGCGCTCATGGTTGATGCGAGCCAAACAGCAGTGGGTGCAGCGCTACAGCAAGAAGTTGATGGCAGATGGCAGCCGCTCGCATTTTTCTCTAAAAACCTGACTCGACAGCAGCAAAAATGGAGTGCTACTGACCGTGAGTTGCTTGCTATGTACTTAGCCATAAAGCATTTCCGCACGTCTGTCGAAGGGAGGCACTTTGCAATTTTTACCGATCACAAGCTGTTACTAGCTATATTTCAACGAGACACAGAGCTCAATTCACCACGTCAGTGCAGGCAAGTCGAGCACATTGCACAGTTCACAACTGACGTACGTCACATTTCAGGAAAAGACAACCTGGTCGCAGATTGCCTATCTAGAAATTGTGCCAGTTTAAATTCAATTCGTTGGACCGAGTTAGCGTCTAAACAACGAGAAGATCCTTTCTTGCGCCGTCTAATAGAGGAACAGAGAACTGCGCTGAGGCTCAGACGAGTGTCTGTCCCAAATGTTCCAGACGGAATTTGGTGTGATGTAGCAAAAGGAAAGGAGCGACCTTACATACCAGAACAATATCGTCGGGAGATTTATAGTGCACTACATAACCTGTCACATCCAGGAGTACGAGCTACAGCCAAGTTAGTTTCCTCCAAAGTAGTGTGGCCTGGAATACAAAAAGATTGACGTGCATGGGCGCGTGCATGCCTAACATGCCAGCGTAATAAAATCAGCAGACATGTCTTTGCACCTATTGCTGACTTCCCGACGCCATCTGCAAGATGTTCACATTTACATGTGGACATTGTGGGCCCGCTATCATGCTCTTCAGAACAACGCTATTTGCTCACAATCATTGATCGTTTTACCAGGTGGCCAGAAGTAGTTGTAATACAAGACATTTCTGCGGAGTCGGTTGCAAAAGCACTGTTGCATTCATGGTTCTCCAGGTTTGGCGTTCCGCAAAACATAACAACAGATCGCGGAAGGCAGTTTGAAAGCCAACTTTTCAATGAACTTTTACTACTGTGCGGGTGCAACTACCTATGCACCACAAGCTATCATCCATCTAGTAATGGAATGGTGGAACGACTACACCGCACGCTCAAAGCTGCATTAATGTGTAGTTCCACTTCATGGCCTGAAGCACTACCGCTGGTCCTACTCGGACTGAGAACGGCCGTGAAGGAGGACTTACAATGCTCTTCCGCAGAATTGGTTTATGGCGAGCAATTGAGGGTTCCTGGAGAATTTATCGTTCCAGCATCTACACAGCCGTTCGCCCCTGAGCTATGCACGCAATTCGCGAGACAACTCAGCGTTAGAATGAGAAACATCAAACCCACTAACCCTGTCAGACATGGAGACCGGAGAGTGTTTGTACATAAAGACCTGCAAGCAACGTCCCACGTGTGGCTTAGGGATGATACGGTGCGCCCGCCGCTTGTTTCGCCTTACTCTGGACCATACAGGGTAATCACAAGAGGAAGCCACGGCTTCAAAATCGATTAGGATGGTAAAGAAGAGACAGTCTCAATTGAGCGGCTTAAACCTGCTTACACCGAAGAGGGTACACTCTTTCCTCGGTCTCCAAAATCACCCTCAAACGTGGAGGCCAAAGAAACAGCAGAGAGTCTCGCCGAGCCCTCGGTTTCAGAAGAGTACAACGAAGCAGCAAGTGCAGAACAGGAGCAGCCATTGCCTGCACCAGATGTTTTCACGAGTGCTGGTAGAAAAATCAAGTGCAAGTTTCCCCACATACCTGGTGCACCCGGTTTCAAAAGGAGGGGCTGATGTGGCGATGTCATTTATCCACTGCGCCAAAAACAGCGGGTGAAAGCTGCAGCCGATAGATATTTATCTTTGCCGTAGTCGGCTTGGTTACGAGTTGTTTATTCTTGTTAGTTTTTTATCTGTGCTTGGAAAATAAAATTTTTTCTCATCTCATGAAAATACTGTTACTTCATAAAATATAAAGGCTCCCGTAAGTTCAAGAGATAGAGATACTTAGGCAAGTCAGTGCAGAACGACCGGATAATTTTACACACGCACTATTAACTTTGAAATGATAAAAACTACACTTCCAATGGGAACTTTTCGACAAATAATACATCATCATCATTCAGGAGAGATCAAATATTAATAAGCGATAATAATCCGAAAATGTCACTTTTTGACCAATTCCGTCATACGTACTCCCCTTAAGAACAAGCTTTATTTATTTCATGGCCTACGTTGGACCACTTTAGTCAATATTGTGAACTACGTTCTTCTGTTTTTTGTTGACCCAATGCTTCTTCATTCTTTCAGATCGGGCCCTTCTTTTATTTATTTCATGGCCTACGTTGGACCACTTTAGTCAATATTGTGAACTACGTTCTTCTGTTTTTTGTTGACCCAATGCTTCTTCATTCTTTCAGATCGGGCCCTTCTCTCCTCATCTGAAATCACCCTTCCGGTCCCATATTAATTTTTGTTCGTATTGTGATCTGTACCTCCTGAAGTATCTTGAGCGCGTCTGTCTTGCCTTTCAAATCCTCCATAATCTATTGTTGTATCATGTCCTCCTTGATCTCCAGGATCTATCTAATGCCGCTCTTACTATTCCATAACTTCTCAATTTTTCTCCTGCGAATTCTATTTTCTGTTGTTCTCATCAAATGTCCTAGGAAAGAGATCAGTTTATTTTGCATTTTACTTGTCACTGTTCTATTTCTTTATAAACGGTTTCATTTGAAGCTACTCTCCAAACTCCGTCTTTTTCTAATTTTTTATTTGTATATGTTCTGACTATTTTTCCTTCTATTTTGAGTAATCTGTATATTTCTACAGTGTCGGTTACTTTAAATATAGTTTCGCTAACATATGTTATTTGCGGCTGTGTGACTATTTTGTAGTGTTTCAGTTTTGTGGCTATTGAGAGACATTGTGTGTTACACGTGTTCTCGGTAACATGATGAGTTTTAGTCAATTTAAACGTTTCAACAATTATTATGTCATGTTCTCCAACTCCGATTTTGTTTGCCAGCGGCAGTGCTGTTAGCATTATTTCTATTTTTTTTTCAAAAAGTATTTTAAGGCTAATACTATGGGCTATTTCCCGTAATTATTGTATTTGTTGTTTGGTTTCTTGATTGTTGTTGGAGAGAAGACCGAGGTCATCAGAAAAATCCTACACAGTTCAACTCCATATCTTCTTTTTGTGTTCCAACCTCAATGTTCTTTGGATTGTGCTTGTACCATTCCCTCATTATGTATTCAAGGGCACGATTGAAAAGAAGTGATGACAGGCCATATTCCTGCCTTAAACCAGTTTTTACCGAGAATGATTCAGAACGTTCCCCTCTGAGCTTAATTTTCGAATTTGTATGTGTTTGGGTAAGCTCTATCCGATTAATTAATTTTGAGTGGAGTCTGAAAAGTCTCAAAATTTTTAACAGTGAGGGCCTATGTACAGAGTTATATTTTTTCTTAAAATCTATAAATGTAATTGCGAGAGCTTGTTTTGTTTGCGGTAGTAAGCCATGATTAATTTCAGAGTAATCATTTACTCAGTAAAGCTTCTCCAACATCTGAAGCCTCCTTAGTATTCCGTGAGTTCCTTATCCAGCTGTTCTCTGCTCTCACTGTGTAAAATCTTGAAAATAATCTTGTAGGAACGGTCCAAGAGCTAGATTTCTCTATATTTGTCTGCATCAGTTTTGTCTTCTTCCTTATGAAGTGTGTTAATTACAGCGGTGGTCCATTCTTCTGGGAATTATTCTGTTGCCAAAACTTTTTATGAAAATAATATGTTTTACCAGCATACTTCGACAATTCCGCAAACACTTAATCTACCACACTTGATTTATAGTTTTACATTTCTTTAAGTGCGATTTCTATTTCTTCTACTGCAGGTAGGTTTATATTTTCTGGTTTGGTTTTCACAGGGGTGCTTGTGTCTACTTTTAAAAGATTTTAAGGGTCATCACTGTTCAAGAGCTTGTTGAATGTTTCTGCCATGATTTCTGCGTTTTCCTCGTTATTATGGGCTATTCGCCCATCTTCCTTTCTCGCCAATAGTGCAATTACGTAATTGTTCATCAAAGGCTTTGAAATCCTCTCTGGAATTGGTTCTGTAGAAGTTTCTTCAATGGAACTCAGTAGATGCTTTTGACATTGCCGATTTATTTTCTGATAATTTGAGATTTTTTATTTTTTTATTTTTTGAATCTAGATTTACTGATTGATTGATTTTATCAGGGAAGGAAAAACAACATTGGTCAAGCACGCTGCTGTCACACCGAAACAGGGTTTGTTGTGCGGTATCTTTCCCTGTGTCTCTAGTAAAGCCAATGAATGCTCTTGAACATTCCAAGGAGATCATTTACCAGTGCTTTGATTGACACAATTTATTCAGGCCTGATTGATCTCAATATTCTGTGTCTTTTAATCTCCAATGCCTCGCACTCGAAGATCAAACGTGATGCGGTTTCCTCGCACACACCACACATCCTACATTTGGGGTCTTCCTCTCTTATCCCCACTGTATATAGGTGTTTTTTCAAATTCCCATGGCCTGTCAATAGTCCAACCACGAGTATCATTTCTCTCCTGTTCAAGCCAAGGATTCAGAGACTTCTTTTAGAACATGGCTTCGCCATCAATACCTCGCCATGTTTTTGCTTTAGGACCCTAGCCAAAAATTCAACATACTGTCTCCTTGTCCAGTCTCGTAGTTTTATTTTGATCATCGCCTTGGTGATTGTCAGGACAGGTTCCGGTCCAGTGAATGGTGTCATGGTGTCGTGTTGTTCATTACCACTAGTCCCTGAGTAACCAGGGACCTTTAGTGGATATACCCTATTGCTTTCCCATAGCGCCACAAGGACTTTGTGGCATTCTGCCACAATCTTTGATCATGTTGCAGAGGCTGCCAGTGCTTTCAGGGCTGTTTGGCTGCCTGAATAAATGAAAATGCTACAACTTCTGTAGCACCTCTGCAACGTCTCCTCCACGTACACCCTGACAGCACATATTTCTGCTTGAAACACAATGGCCATCTTCCCTCGAGAGACTGCATTCTCCAGCTTTGGCAGCACCCTGTATACCCCAGCCCCAACTCCTTCGTCTGTTTTTGAACCGTCAGTGAACCACACTATGTCCCCAGTATGGTGTCGAAATCTGTTGTTCCAGAACTGTCTACTTCCAATTACTACATTGAAAGACTTGCTGAAGCAGGTGGGAGTTATTATATATTCGACCGGCATTTTCCCGACTACACCTATATATATGCCTCACGCAGTATTTTAGTGTGAGATCCTGGATACGCAAGTGAGTTCCAGTTTTTGCTAGTCTTTAACCTGTGTGCTCCAGGTGCGGCCTCCATCTTTACCCAAAAGTGTAATGGGGGCATGTCCAACATGATTTTCATTCCAGCAGAAGGTGTTCTGATAATTCCGTCTGTAATGTCTAAGCAGGAAAATCTCTGCACATTAGCAATCTCCTTAGCAACTACCAGCTGTTCTACCTTTTTCCACCACACTACAGCCCCATAAGTGATCATAGGTCTTACTACCGTGGTATATATCCAGTATATACTTTTGGGGCTTAAGCCCCAGTTTTTTACCACAAGCTCTCCTGGTACTAGTCAGAGTACCTTCCGCCTTGGAACAGGTGCTCCTTACGTGAGAGGTCCATGGTAGTTTCTCATTCAGGGTTACCCCTACATATTTCACTACCCCCTCACTGGTAGAGTTTCATTGAGAAGCTTGAAATTCCAATATGTGTGTTGGATCTGCTTTCTCGTAATGTTACTACAACAGTCTTCATAGGACTGAGCCTTAGACCCTGTTCCCATCACCGATTTTGCATAATTGTTAATGCTCCTTGTGCCATAGCTCTGACTACACTTGAAATTTTGCCAAGTATCACTATGACAAGATCGTCTGCATGTCGATGGCAAAATTAATGTCTAGAGTTTAATTCAACAATGAATTCAGTCACCACAACGTTCCACAGTATATGGGACAGGACCCCTCCTTGTCGACATCCACTGGTGGTGCTGATTACCATTTTTTATTGCATCACGGTGGCTTCTACCTTTCTACCACTAAGCGTGGCTCCAACCCACTGGCAAATGGAAGTCTCCAAGCCATACATGTCTGCTGCTTTAACCATCGTTTCTAAGATCATGTTGCCAAAAGCCCCTTAGATATTCAAGAAGATGCAGAGGGCTATTTCCTGAAAGTGTAGCGCCTTCTCCACGTTCCCAACAAGTTGGTAGAGTGCTTTTTAGCAAGATGTTCCTGGTTGATATGCATGTTGGCTGAGGTATACGGGGACCCTAGTTAACCTCCCCTCCCTAACATGTACGTTGAACGTTTATCTAATGTTTTAAGAGGAAAGGAGGGCAGACTGATTGGTCTCGTATCTTTGGCCTTGGTTTGATCAATTCTCCCTGACTTTGGAACGAAGACAACTTTCATTGCCCTTCAGACGTTAGGAATGATTCCTACTGCTAGGTTAACCCAAAATAACCTACATAGGAATCTTATTGAGTTCACTTCTGTTTGTTGCAGGAGCGCTGAAAAAATTCCATGTGGGCCAGGTGACTTGAACGGTTGGAATGTTCCCACCGCCCATTGGATTTTATTATGATCAACATATTCTCTGGAAGATTCCCAGTGCTCCCTCCGATTACCTGAAAACCGATATCTCACGCCTCTCTCGTCCTGGTCTATGTTGTCTACCGGAGTACACCGAGGAAAATGAGTCTTGAGGGGTAGCTCCAGCGTTTTATGTGCTGTCCTTGTGTAGTCTGCACCCTCTTTCCTTAAAGTTCCTCCTGGATTAGCTGGTATCCTAGTGAAGATTTTGTGAAGTCTGACCTGAAAAGTCGTACCCTCTACCTCCTCACAGAATACCTTCCAGGACGTCTGCTTTGCTTGCTTACTTGCTAGACTGTGTTTGACAAGGGCCTCCCGATATTCTGCCCATTTTCTTTTCCTTCTAGCAAGGTTAAACAGTCTTTGTACCTGTTCCCTCTGTGATTCCAGGTTCTTGTTCCACCAAGATACTTTGCTATTTGTCCACTGTTTGATAATTGAGCAGTTGCCTCTGCTACCTCCTCAAATCCTACTGGACTCATTATCGAAGTACTGATTTCTGATAAGCTTGAGTCGAGGTCCCTCCTATACGTCTCCCAGTCCATTTTCCTGGGATTCCTATAGTACATGGTATGTCTAATGCCCATTTCAACGCCGGCCGGAGTGGCCTTGTGGTTCTAGGCGCTACAGTCTGGAACCGAGCGACCGCTATGGTAGCAGGTTCGAATACTGCCTCGGGCATGGATGTGTGTGATGTCCTTAGGTTAGTTAGGTTTAAGTAGTTTTAAGTTCTAGGCGACTGATGACCTCAGAAGTTACGTCACATAGCACCCAGAGCCATTTGAACCCATTTCAACCTCGGACATAGTATACATGTGGTCTGAAGAGGATGGCTGTAAAGCACCATGCCATTGTTTGACATAACTACCCATCAAAGTGGACTCAATGGTTGTGTGAATTACCACTTCCCTTCTTATATTCCTAAAAGCAGGTTCCTTGCCCCTATTGAGGATCTCTATTAGCTAGAAGAAATTCTAGAAGGTACTCACCCCTACTGTTGATGTTAGAGCTGCTAAGTTGTGGGCATTAGCATCGCATCCAATGAATAGTTGGTCGCCCTGTTGTGCACAGGTTTCCGTCTCCTCACCTCCTGAGAAGGAGAGCACTGTCCTCATAAGAAAAGTATGCCGAGGCCATTACAAACTTCCTTGCGATACCTTCCTCACGTTACCGCATCCTGATGGTCACTAATCCCTAGAACAAAAAGTCCACCATCAGCATGAAGGGGATTCCATTTTTTACATAAATGCACACGTTCTGGAGTTTCTTATATTTCTAACATAACCCAGGTTACCTCCAGTGCCGCCGAGGCTTGATACACCCCCTTTATGTAAATTGGGTTCGTGAATTAGGGCCACGTCCACTTCTTGTCTTCCCAGAAGACGACTCAGGGCAGCAGTGGCCCCTTTACTGTGTTGCAGATTCATCTGTGGCATATTCAGTCTCCATCTTGCCGCCATTGTCGCTTCTCATGTCTTTGGTTACCCCTAACGGCAGCCTGCGAGAACCCTAATAATAGTGTCAGGTCCTGTTTCCGCTCTGCCTTCAGGGACTTCTCTCCAACTTCCACTACAACAGTTTGGCCGTTTCGTGCAACCTTCCGGTTGATTACCTCCCAATCCTCTGTCGATACTCTAGGGTTTTCCGACAATATTTTCTCAATCAGGGTATCTGGAGAGATATCCTTAAAGAGTTTTGCCACACAGATTAATATCTTTGCGATCTTGATGAGCTCAGCAGCTGTCTTTACCAGCAGCTTCGCATCCTCCCTTGGTGGTATTTGGGACATATTTTCCTTAAACCAGTCCACTGTACCCACCCCCACACAGACAAAGATAAGAGCACTGTGATCTAGATAGACTTTCCTGAATTTGGGTCTTGGAGCAGCGTCCTGCCAGTCTTCTCGAAGGGAGCCATCTGCTTGAGCTCCTCCTACTGCAAGGTGATCTTGATCAGTGGATGGCCTTGCCAGATAACCGCCATCCTAAAAATTGCAGTAATATAGGTCTGTTTCCCTATGTCTTGCCTCAGCTTTCTCTGGATACATTTATCCTGAGAAGTGGGAGTCTGAGATTCTTTCCTTGTTCTCTTACTGCCTGCCCTTGATGTGAAAGTGGTTTGTACACCCCCTTCGCCCTGGGACAGTCTTTTCTTGGAGGTCTTGGGCTCAAGCCCATTTAGTTCCCTCCACTCTTGTTTAGTAAGCCACTCTTTTCCTTCCCTTAGCTTTTGTTCTCTGACACGTTTCCTCCCCTGAGCTCCGGACAAGTCTTTGATCTTAATCTGGTCCAACTTCTTAGTAACTATTCCCACTTCTTGATCTGGTCTGCCCCAGTTCAGCTGAGAGGATGTTTTCCATCAGATGCAGCCCCAATGATTGTGTGTCTGAGGTCTCAAGTTGCCCCTCAGTATTCCAATATTCTTTCATGTCCATTTTGGTACTACGAGAGTTGGGTATATAATCGGTCCACACCACGGAAACCTCACACAGTGCAAGGCTAATTACTCAGGGAGGTCACCCAGTAGCCGTGAGTCTCCATTCACGACACGTTTTCCCATGTGCCACACTCCCCTCGCTACAGATCGCATCACACGTTGTGTTGGGTACTGAGGAGTTGGGAAAGGACAGGGAATGGATGTGGGATGATAGGTCGTTGTGGGACACACTTAGACACACTTAGTCTAGTCCATCGGTCAAGACCTTACTGACAGTAAGTTCTCACAGCCGGCATAGCCTTCTGTGTCACGCAAACACACAAGTATTTCCAACTGTATGGACAGTGCTACATCAAGGTGCTGTCCACCAGAGAGTTTATTTTTAGATTAGTTGCATTTTCTTCTGTTTTGTGAGTTTGAAATTTTATCCAAGCTTGATGTCTTTCTCGAGAAATTTGCCACATACTGTAGTCCACGATCCATATTTTTACATTGATTTATTGGGGCCGATCCTTCAGCATGGTTTTTTTTTAAATTGGAGTTATTTCCTCAAGATTATCGGTTACTATTGTATTTTGTGTCTTTTCTGTTATTTTTCATTTTGATTAATTTATGTGGGCCATACTTTCTTTTATCTCCAATCATTCTCTCTTTTCTCCTTAATAGAGTATATTTGATTTTGATTTTGACCTAATAATGATGTGAACTTGTGTCTGTTCCTCTCAGTACTTTAACATTTCGAATTTCTTTATGACACAATTTGTCTATACAGGCATGGTGCAGCTGCGCCTCTCCTCTTGTCCAATCAGGATGTTACCATGTCATTAGTTTGCTTGGTTTTCTTTTAAAATACGTGGCTTTAGAAATAAGGCCATGTGTTCTACAAATTTCAACGAGTCTTTGTCCATTTCTATTAGTTTGTTAATGGGGGACCCATTTTCCCATTATGTCTCTGACTTCTTGTCCTTTCCCAGTTGCGCATTAAAATCTCCTATTAAGACTTTTAAGTTGTTTTTATTGACTTGATTTATTGTCTGATCCAAAAGGTTCCAGAAATATTCTACATCTACCATAGTTCTTCTTAGAAAATTTTTATCATTGATAGGAGCATGGGCGTTTATGACAGTGTAGATCTTGTTTGTGGTTTTCTGAGTTACAGTTATGGTTCGTGGAGAAATAGCTTTAAAATCAGTCATTGAATCTGTCAATTTCAAATTTACTATAAATCCTTTTCCGAATTGTGGGCACTGTTTCATAACTCTTTGTCCTGGTTTTCCATTGTAAATTCTATAACCTTGAGTTTCAAATGGATCTTGTATCGTAGTTCTCATTTTTTAGAGTCCTCCTATTATGATAATTTCTCTGTCCAATTAATTTGTGCTCTTGATGAGAGTTGGGTGATTTAAATGCTCCGATTCATTTCAGTCTTCTAGTTGGCTACCCACCAAATCCGATACAGCCTTCTCCTTCCATACTGGGTTGGACGGTGGAAATATTTCTCTAAAAGAGTTTTTCATGTTTGGCTGTCAGAGGCTATCAACCTCGAGTGGAGCAAACTCCGTGTTACAACTGTCGTTGTTAGCCAAAGAGGATATTAATCAGCCACCGTTGACAAATGGAACATCTGCTGCTGGGGTACCGCCACTGGTATTAGTTTTGGTCGACCCCAGGATTTCATTTTCCCGGTACCCGCCATACCGGGTGAGAATCCCCTACAGAATAATCATTAATGAACGAAAGAGATTCAGATCAACGTTACCGAACATACGAATTTCGGTATAAACAACTTTGACGTCTAAATGAATAAAAGAGAAATTTTAATCCAAGGTGTCTAAATATGTGTACACGATCAGATTATTCGCTGGTGCCAATACACAACCATAAAAGGTACCCCAAAAGTGAGGTTTTGTCTGGATCTAACAGTTACTACAGAATATCGTATACAAATTCTTTAACATGTACAAGAATGCACCGAAATTCCCAAACGTGAGGACAGTTGCAAGAGATAAAAATAAAGCCCGTGCGCGATTCGAACTAGTTCGAGACATCGGGACCGGCGAACCTTCTATTGCGCCTGGGTGACGTCATAGAACGGTGACCTTTGATGGTACAATATATTATTAAATAGTTTAACTTTTCTTGCTATATTTACCTTGCTAAACGTGGGGAACCGCCTAAAATCCACATCCAAATTGACCGGCTCATCAGTCCTTGTCATTAATCCGCAAGGCGTATTCGATCGGAAGCAGGCTAAACTCCCCGAATCGAAGAAGCATGGAGTTAACGCGCTCGGCTATAAGGGTGGATATATAAATTTTTTTGGTGTATGCTGACGCTATTGTAGACAGAAAATGTTAGCTATCGTCAATGTCGAATCAAAGGTAGGTGAAAGTAAGTAGAATGTCATTCCATTAAAAACATTTCGGGAAAAAATAAAAATACGGCGCATCAGAAAGGATTCATCCGAATGGGGCGGTTAGCGGTAGGTGTGATTTACATGTATAGACAAACAAATGATTACAGTTTCAGAAAAATTAAATGATTTATTCAAGAGAAAATGCTTCACAAATCGGGTGGGTCATTAACACGTTGCTACATTTCCGACCCATATGCAAGCAGTTATACGGCTTGCCATTGATTCACAAAATTGAGCGATATCCTCCAGAGGGATATCGTGCCAAATTCTGTGCAGCTACCACGACATATCGTCAAAATCTAGAGCTTATTGAAGGGTCTTGTCCATAATGGTCCATACATTCTCAATTGAGGAGAGATCCGGCTACATTGATATGAAGATAGCGTTTGGCAAGTGGGAAGACAAACAGTAGAAACTCTCGCCGTGTGGATGCGGGCATTATCTTGCTGAAATGTAAGCCCAGGATGACATACTACAAAGAGCAATAAAATGCAGCGTAGAACGTCGTCGACCGCCCCTACATAGAATCTATTTTATTTTATTTGGTCATTTGCGTAAATATAGAGCACGCTTGCATTGGTTCATTAGTTGGAATATGAAAAGTTAATATAATGAAGGTCATAACTAAAAGCATTTATGGTCACCGGTTTCCTAAAAATGATAACAGGAAATTTTCCTATTGTATCTTCTTCCCATCGGATCAAAAAATCTTATGGCGAACGACTTTTTAAGTCCCTGTTGACTAAAGACGTCTAGCTCCCAATAACACTTTTTGTTTTTATTTTTAACATCGTTTCAGCAACCATTCTCATTAAATCAAAATTTAGATTTTGTGAAACAAAGTTCGGTTTCAGTATCATTAAAAGTCTTGCTAACACTTTTCCAACACCTTCAATGCTCTCGTAAACAAGTTAGGAAATCAGATTTTTTAAACCACCAAAGGAAGGCTGGAGATTAATACCATATGAAAGCTGAGATCATTACATGTTTCCTAATGGACTGAAAATATTCCATCAAGCATCGCGAACTAAATTATTCTAAATCGGAAGCCATAGTCAACGGACAGGCTGCTGAATCTCAAAATAATAAATGTAATACATCCTGAATAATTTGATCAAAGGTGCGATATCGTTCGACTACATGAAAACTGACCAGTTTGTGGAGTCATTTGTGATAGTCAACTATCTAGCAGTAATTATCTGGTGTTTTATAGTGGAACTATCAGATATGTCTAACTTCGTTCGTGTATAAATGCTTTTCTGAGACTTATTGGAATAATCACAGCTAAATTTAATTTACTTAGTAAAGACGCCGCATACAAAACTTTCGTTCGGGTATCTGCTGAACGGGGTTCATCTGTCAGCGACTGTTCCGTAGTGGATTAATGGGATAGTAAATATTTTAATTTGTGCAGCGTATTTCGTGATGGGTTCGTCTGCTTAGCAAATTACAATTCTGCACAAAACTTGGGAAGGATGAAAGTAACTTTCGCATGACATGTCACTCCCTAATGGAACTTGTGCAATACACAGAAAGAACTGATACCCTCTAGTACAGAAGGCAACTGAAGGAACTACGTAATGAGACGAACAGAAGTGACACTTTATTAAAAGACAATAATCACATTGAGGTCGCTGTAATTCATGGTGGTCCCCTGCACACTATTAAGGTGTGACATGAACCGAGCGAGGTGGCGCAGTAGTTAGCACACTGGACTCGCATTCGGGAGGACGACGGTTCAGTCCCGTCTCCGGCCATCCTGATTTAGGTTTTCCGTGATTTCCCTAAATCGTTTCAGGCAAATGCCGGGATGATTCCTTTGAAAGGGCACGGCCGATGTCCTTCCCGATCCTTGCTTCACCCGAGCTTGCGCTCCGTCTCTAATGACCTCGTTGTCGACGGGACGTTAAACACTAATCTCCCCCTCCTCCTCCTCCTCTAAGCTGTGACATGGTTCTAAATAGGGTGTTTGATCACCTTGGACGGCAATGCATGTACCGCAACATGCTCCCTTGTGGCCACAAGGACGGTAAAGAGTTCTTGTGATTGGGCATTCCATTCGTCAACCACCACGGTCGACATTTGCTGGACGGTTGTTGGACATCTAGATGTGGCCCAATATGTCTCCCCAACGCATCGCAGATGTGTTGGGGAATGGGCATGACAGTCCATTCACCCCTCGCTCCAACAGCAGCTTCACCGGCACTGTGCATTGCAGTCACGTATTGCCATCCATCAGAATGAACTCAGGTTCGAATGCACCCCAGGGCCTCGCGACATTACGCCTCCACATACCATAGTTTTGGGAATACCGAGACGATAGTGCTGGATAATGTTACTGTGTGCATTGCTCGTTTCCATCTCTCGCAGCATGAGGGTATGACCAGCATTGTCGAAGATGATAGTTTTGGTGGTTCAGGTGTTGAGGTGTTGGGAGGTATAATGGGTTCATAGGTGTACTGCCCTGAAAGTCATCGAAGATGGTACACTCATCAATCAACGTTATTTTAATAATGTTCTGCTTCCACATGTGCTTCTTTTCAGATGGCATTTTGGCCTCGCTCAATTTTTATGGCTGACAATGCGGAATCGCATCGCACAGCACGAGAGCAGGAGGAGGAGAGGGAGCTCTTACAACGAGAGGATATTCGGCGAATATGCTGGCCTGTCCAATCCTCGACTCAAACCCCGTCGACCATGTGTGATGGTTCAAATGGCTCTGAGCACTATGGGACTCAACTTCTGAGGTCATCAGTCCCCTAGAACTTAGAACTACTAAAACCTAACTGACCTAAGGACATTACACACGTCCATGCCCGAGGTAGGATTCGAATCTGCGACCGTAGCGGTCGCGCGGTTCCAGACTGTAGTGCCTAGAACCGCTCGGCCACTCTGGCCGGAGACCATGCGTGAAATGCGTTGCAGAGACGTGCTGCAGCAAATCCATATGCACCAACAAACACGCAGCAGTCGTCAACGTCGCTGATGGAAGAATGGAACATCCTACCAGAAGAACTTCTTACCAACCTTGCGGTCCGTATGCATTATACCGTCCTTGGTGATCATACACCCTGTTAAGAACAGTGCCACACATCCTGTAATGTTGATAGAATCATCGTGCATTGCGGTGATTTGAGTGTAGTTATTATCCTTAAACAAAAGTGGCAGTAGCGGAAAAGAGCTCCTATTGGAGCCCAAAAAGTCGAATACGCTCCCCTTTAAGAGACTCTGATTGAAAAGTGGGTTACCAGCTCAGTCTACCTTCCTCAGCACCTGAAAAAAGGTTTCACAAAAATTTTGGCATTCGAACATATTCGCGGTCTTCTTAACATGCAACTCACATCTCACTGCCACAGCCTCCTGTAACCTTAACTCGCTCACATCGACTAATGCAAGTCCAACACCTATCCACTCCCCCTTTCCCCTTCTCACTCTCTCATTCGGCCCAACTCATTGTCATTTTCTATTTGTGTCTCTCCATACCTCACAGCCGCAGTCTCCTTCGTTCTGTCCTGCAACTACTGTCTTCTATCACTGTCATTGACTCCCTCTTGCTCTCCCATACTGCTACCATCTCCTTCCCACTGCTACTGTCACTTCTGAGTGTCACTATCTCTCCCTCTTCGCCGTTGTCATTGCTCTTACCCATTCCTTATTCCTCCTCATCACTCTTTACACTGTCCTTTTCACTCTTTTCTTGCTAGTCTTGTGTCACTTTCAACTATGTTCCATTGCCAATTTCCCTCTTTCTCTCACAATGCAATTGTCTCTGAGATCCCCTGCTATACCAGCAGGACAGGACAGATAGTTTAATTTGTGGAAAGGGGCCAAAATGAGTGGCTGTCAGTTGTGCTCGAACATAATACTTTATTCATTTGACAAACATTACAAGAGTAAATAAAACATTAAAAACAGAGCAAGTCAAATATTAATTTTAAACTCAGTTCCCAGCTAAATGCGCCATTCAATCTCACGCCTCAAGGGCAAAACAACTTTAATTTGAAATCGGCTGAAGGCCAATAACTTAAGACTCCAAAACAGGAATTTGAATTTAAAAGGCAGAAAGCCTTATCTTAAAACATTTCTCTAAATTATGCTGAAGGCCCAAACAATCTCACGCCTTAAAGGCGAAAGAACTTTACTTTAACATCCGCTAGAAGCCATATAAAAATAAACAACAAGGACAAATAAGTAAAGTCAGTACATCAAACGGCGCTCAGAAGTTTCCAAGGGTCAGCCTGGAATTCAAACACTAACGCTCGCTCGGGTGAGACAGGCACTTGGCCCAACCATTCTCAATCCGACGGCAACCCAACCGACAGACAGTCAACGGACCAAGCGGCAGGATAATTCCACTCCACCCGACCAGAAAACAACAGGGAGTTCAAAGGAACAACGCAGAAGGTATCGGCACCCACGACGAATTACACATTCAGCTGTAAAACTACACGCCGTGCTAAACAGTCACAACACGACGAGGAACATACACTGCCTGAACTGGCGTCAACGGCCAGGACAGGTAACCGGAACGTTAAAGGCCACAAGGCAGAAGATTCCGCCGGTGCACTCCAGTCCAAAAATAATCAAGTTAAGTTAAACACCACAGGAGGGCGGATAGAATTTCGCCAACTTGAAAACACACGTTGTTGCTCGCGGGAATGTCTCAACAGCCGTCAACGAAATTCAAACGACACAGTGTGAACATTTGGGGCTGGCCGGTAGATTAAGCAAAGACTCAACTTCGTGTTCGGGATCGGTGAACCATGGACCTCGTAGCAATGGGAACAGCACCTCACATTCCGACCGCGCGTGAACGCCACCAGCAGCCGTGGCCAGACACACGCCACAGAGACTTCCTCGCTGCTCCACGTCAACCGACCAACTCTCAGGCCCAGAAACAGTGAAAGGCCGAAATATACGTCAGCCGATGATACGACCAACCGAACGACCAACCAACGGTCGTCCCGCTCCAATCTCCCTCCGTCGGACAGTTCATGTGTGTCGCGAGCGGTCGGCGAGCACTGGCTGTCGGCGCCTTACTGGCGCTCCGTCCCCGACTTCACTGCTGCTGCGTCCCGACTGCACTGCTGGTCCGTCCCGAACTCACTGGCAGACACACGAAGACCTAGAAATGCTATCGGTCTCTCCAGAGATGGTACGACAGCGCACTTATCGATACACGCTGCTGCTGCCGCTGACAGGCAAGTAAGGCAGGAAGTTAGTGACGCCTGTAAATGGAATAAGAAAACGAGGCGGCAGTACCATAATACAAGATGACAAACAATAAATGGATAAACGCGAGCAGTGCACGTCTCAGTCTCCTTCCCTCTTTCTATACCGCAATCACTGCCTGCTGTCTTACAGTATACATTACTTTTTCGTCTTTTCCTACTGCCACTGTCTCCTTCTCTTTCAGCATAAAAACGCGCGAATATGTTAGCCTGCCAAAATTTATGTGAAGATTCTTGAATGAGCTCAGAATGAGGCAACTGAAAACTCACCTCTCAATCAGTGAATTTTAAATAGTAGCATTTTCGCCTTTTTTTTTCCTCTGGTAGGAGCATTTTTCCGCAAGTTCTTTTCTTTGCTACTGCCAAGTGTGTCTGTTGCATGGAAAGAACTTTATGGACCAGTAAAATTTTAGTGGTTTCTTTATCTGAGATTCAAAAAAACATAAAACTAATTTTACATCTCAGACCGTATTTACCGTGCACAAAAATTTTGAATGTGTTTCAGTACTGCTACATTTAGTTCCCAGAAACATTCTGATGGTAAAGGAGACACTGAGCAGTGTATTTCTCCGTCCTACGTCACTTTTCAAACAACGTATTCGTCTCACACCGGATCTTATTTGCGAATTTTACTTGTAGCATTAGGGTAACTTTGAACCTCTGTATACCGAAAATGGGTGAACACACCAAGAAAGCCGGCCGGCGTAGCCGAGCGGTTCTAGGCGCTATAGTCTGGAATTGCGCGACCGCTACGGTCGCCGGTTCGAATCCTGCCTCGGGCATGGATGTGTGTGATGTCCTTAGGTTACTTAGGTTTAAGTAGTTCTAAGTTCTAGGGGACTGATGACCTTAGGAGTTAAGTCCCATAGCGCTCAGAGCCACACCAAGAAAATTTTCAAGGCATTTCGATGGAGGTATCTTAAAAATAATTCATAAAAATTATAGCCAATTATTATGCATGACCCTCTTGGTATCCGCGGCTCTGTTTTCGTATCCAAAAACCATGTTTTGGGGTGTTTCCGCAAAACAGCAAAATAGTCTTGAAAACAGGAAGATGGCACTTCTACACAGATGCCTAGAGAATACACCATTAACATTCAAACAATGTTCTGTGGTTATTTGTTATCTAGATCTCTGTTCACACGGAATTTTACGTATTTCAAGTGAAAACGGTAGTAAATTTGAATCTCTGTATCTCGGAAACAGATAAGGATATTAAGAAAATTTTCAAGGTTTCACGAGAACGGGATCTCAGTAATATATCGTAAGAATTTCAGCCATTTTTTGAGCGTAGCTGTCTTGGAATCAGCGGCCCGGTTTTGGTACCCAAAAACAATATTTTTGGGATTTTCCTCAATAAGGTTTAAAGATTTATGAAAATGGGAACACGGCTCTTCTAGAAAAATGCCTAGAGAGTATACCGTTCAAATTTGGGGTTGGTCCCCAAAGGAGGTACCTTGGGAGCACCAGAAGAAGCAGTGTCCCCCATCACGGACATGGGGGAAGAGGCGGGGCGGCCCTGAGGGCCACTGGAGGTTTAACAAACGCAGGCACAGCCATCGCTAACTAGGGCAACGAAGTCGCAGTTGCTACATAGGATGTTGCCATCGGAACAGGATGAAGTCGTTCGTATTTCCTCTTTGCATCTTGATAGGTGAGCCTGTCCAGGTTTTTTTCCATTATTCGCCGCTCCTTATGGAGAACAGGGCAGTCAGGAGATCAGGGGGATTGGTGCTGCCCACAATTGACACAAGTGGGAGATGACACACACGGAGCGTCCGGATGCAGATGACGACCGCAAACCCTGCATGTGGTGCTGGACCTACAACTAGTTGACATGTGGCCATACCTCCAGTATCGCATAGGAGGAGGGACATACGGTTTCACGTCACCACAGTAAACCTTCACCTTGACCTTTCCAGGTAACGAGTCACCTTCAAAAGCCAAGATGAAGGCACTGGTAGCAACCCTGTTATCCTTGGGACCCCTATGCATGCGCCAGATGAAGTGGACACCCCGTCGCTCTAAGTTGGCGCGTAGCTCTTCATCCAATTGCAAAAGGGGCTCGTGATGGAAAATAATACCCTGGACCATGTTAAGGCTTTTATGGGGCGTAATCGAGACAGAGATGTCACCCAGCTTGTCACAGGCGAGCAACGCCCGCGACGGTCTGTGGAGGTCGTTTGGATCAAAATCGACCTGCTGCACATTTTGGACAACGCCGCCACTTCTCCAAACCTATCATCAAGATGTTCAAAAAAAAACTGGGGATTCGTTACCAGAAAGGTCGCGTCATCAGTCCTGCTGCAAACTAGGTACTGAGGCGAATACGACTCGCGAGACCTGGTCGCCTTAGGGTCCTCCAAAGATGTGGCCCGGGAGGCGAACGATCGGAAGCATAGATTGCAGCATCAAAACCATTCCTTACGCCCTTTGAGACAGCTGGGGAAGAGCGACTACTACCTTGTTCAGTTTAACCCGTTTCGTAGCGGGTCATCCGCCCTGATGCCACCCACTCCGACCAGGGGGGCTCTCCCCAAGGGCACCACCCAGCCTCAGCAAGGGCCACCTGATGGGATGGCCATTGCTGGGAGTCCTGGTGCCCAAGATGGGATGGGCACCTATACCTTGGCATACGTGGGGAGGTCTCAACTCTGGCATCAGCAGTGCGATCCCTGTGTTGTCAGGAAGCTACCACCAAGTGGGTGCATGACAACCCCACCAGGACGGACTGGCTACTGTGCTGGATATCAGGTGCCGAAATGGCCCAGAATTGTCGTGTGTGCGAAAGATGGGACGGCGCAGGAGATGAGAAGTAGGCAACCCATAAGACGTTGGTAGCAAAGCCCGCTACACGACAATAAGGAGCATGGAAGATCGTGATGCACAATGGAGAAACAAAAAACACCACGTATTCACCTATTACGACAGGCAGAAATACCGCGGGCCTAATCTAACGACCGGACTCGCAGGGGTGAGGGGGGGGGGGAGGGGGGGATCGAGGTCAGTAGTTAATGAAGTCATACAGTACAGAACGTCTTTTGCAAATTTAGAAATATGGAAACCTCCTGTGCACCTGCAACTATTGATTACGAGATGTCATGTGTGTAAGAGCCATGCTGTGTATCACACGTGTGGTTTCTCCATATATCTTGCTAGGGAGGAACTTATTTTCCGCCATTAATATCGTAATGTTCACACAAAGTAATCTGACACTGACAAATCAGGTGGCCTGCTTGGCCAGCTAGGGCCACGACCAGATGGACCTCTGCCAACAGCTCTGTCAGGCATGAAGATTATGAAAACGTGCTCCAGGATTCGGTCGGCTCTATGTGTAGTTGCTCTATAGTGTTGAAAGTAACTGTAGGTCTATTCCTCCTCTGTTACTGCTGCCACCAACAGTTTCAAAATATTGGCAATGTAACGCATCGAAGTCAGCGTCTGATGAAAGAAGATGGGACCAATAATGTGGCGTGCAAGCGCTGCACAACGAACTCCCACCTTTTCATCATGCAGTGGTGTTTGGTGGAAGATGTGAGGATTCTCCGCTGCCTAGAACTTATATTCTGTGAGTTGACATAACCACTTAGGTGAAATTAGGCTCCATCAGACATATAAAACAGATCCATGTCCAAACCATTCATTGTTATCTGAGTGAACAGCCACTCACATAACTGGAGGCGATGAGGGGCAACTGCTGGTTTTAATGCATGAACACTCTTTAGGGATGCATGTGCATGTGCATGTGTTTCTATTCGTCCACATGATGGACGTGATATGCTAGTCTCTTGCGACAGACGTCAGGGTGAGTTGATAGGACTCTGAAGCATTTTCTGGTGAACTACAGCCGCATTTTCTGGTGTCAGGGTACGTTTAGGAATTTCTTTTGCATTCTTTAGTGGCACATTGATACCGTTAAACTTCTCAGTAAACAACTGATCACGCAGTTTTCACGACTTTGTTGTCACATAACGTTCCACAACGAACACGCGCTGCCCCACTGTGGGTACCATCGTTCCCTTTGCGCTCTTCCACTCACACTGACACAGTCGCGGGCGTACACGTGGTACGCGCGTCACGGAGTGTAGTTATATGCATACATTCACGTCCAATCGTATCCACTGGTCCGGCCACTTTTATTTGTCCCACCCTGTACTTTTTCAGCGACGGAATCGACTTGACGGTTTAAATTATCAAAGTCCTCTATTGTTCCAATTGTGTTGCAAACAGTTTTACCTCTGAGAGTCTACCTAGCAGTCGTTGCTGCATCTTCAATTCGGCGACGTTCCCGTCAGAACTGATCGGGAGCGCAGTCACAGCTGCTTTTTCCTCTTCTGCCATTTATATTCAGACTGGTGAGTAGTCACAGCTGGTCTTTGTGTTTCTATCAATCCAGAAAAGATAGTGGAACAGTCCATTACTTTGCTCAAACTGTGAAACCTAGACCATCTCGTTTGTAACGGGAAGAAACTGAGACTTTGTGTTAGCTCTATCTGGAGTTTAACCTTTACTCCCATTCGGAAAATAATACATTCACTATAATTAACGGATTGTATATCTTCCCATGTAATTTGTGGATATTTATGTACAGTATGGCTTTGTCTTCATTTAATAAATAAATAATTTGTTTATTTGTATGTAATGGGACCGTCACCTACTAAATAGTTAGGACGTCTCTAGGTGTGGTGCTGAAGCCTCCACAACAGCGCACCAGAATTTCCCGCGGTGTTTTTCATCACTGCAGAAGGTTTGACCAGCCGCACACTAAGAGCCACCACCACAGACTCAGGCGCTCAGCGTAACTTGTAGATAATCACAAGGAGCTGCAAAACTACTGCGCCTATTACTTCGGTCTGTAAGTCCGTAGCCACAACACTGTGAACTATATTAGTAGTCTGAAACAACAATAATCATAAACATTAAGAACTAATAATTAAATGTGCAAGTAGAAATTGCACCCCGTAAAGATTTTATATATCTGACAACTTTCTTCTGCAATCGTCCTTGCCCATTATTACGAGTAGTCCCTTTTTCTTCTGTTGTGTCTTCCAAAATTTCTTTTCAGCAATTTGTTATTCTCTGTTTTTCTGCTACTCTGAATAACCGCCCCTTTTCTGTAGTGCGTCCTGACGACACCCCTTCTCGGGAAAACGTAAATATTTCACTTATTTTTTTTTTACGAGATTCATTGCTTACCCCCCCAAAAAATTATTCAAGCGACGATTTTCAGCTATGATATATCACGCCAGCGGACTTTCATTTGGAAATTTAATACTTTTGTGGCGCGGAGTGGCCGCGAGGTCTTAGGCGCCATGTCACGGATTGTGCGGCCTCTGACGCCAGAGTTTTGAGTCCTCCCTCGTGCATGGGTGTCTGTGTTGTTCTTAGCATAAATTAGTTTAAGTAGTGGGTAAGTCTAGGGACCGATGACCTCAGCAGTTTGATCCCTTAGGAAATCACCCTCATTTGAACATTTTTTTAAATACTTTTCTTTCACTATCTTCATTGCGTCTTTGACATGGATGTTAAAAAGTGGGAATGAGCTACTGCGCAGTGTCACTGTTCTCTTAATATGCATTTACTTTTCAGGACATTCCAATTTCACCACACCCTGTTGATTATTCTAGATGGCGCTCGTCTGTATCTACAACAGTGTTATGACACTTTCCTTAGAGTATGAATGATTTCTTTGGAGAAACTTGTTTGGCCTTCATTATTACTAAGTACAAAGCCATAAATGGTCCTCTGGCGCTTTTAAGTTTTTGCACAAAGTATTTTTTTATCCGTCAGAACAGCAAGTACCTGCTTTGCGACAATCCGTTTCACTTTGATGGAGAATGACATACCACATGATCCCTCGTTAGACCTATTGCAGTAGCAGTAGAACATCTGAAAATGGATTGTAGCTGAATCTGAGCTGATAATCGCAAAATAATCTTCACGTAAGATTTTGGTGAACAGTAAATATTGTCTTGAAACAAAGTGTGTTCAAGATATTCACTTAGATAAGTCTCTTTTGGCATGAAACATATTATTCACGGTAGTAACGATTCGGCGAGAACTTCATCGATTTTAAAGCCCGTGATGTGTCATTCTGTATTTCTGATACGTTTATTATCGAAATCTAATGCTGAGTCTCCTGTTGTTCAGATTGTAGGCAGCCCATTTTCAGAGATCTCCCTATCTACTACATATCCAAAAGTAATCGACTCTTGATTCAGAGATGATCACGGAAGGTTTTTTCGCATTTTTGCTGTGCTACGTTTTTGATGTTTTTCTTGTGATTACAGATTTTCGATCTTATTCTACTACTTTACTTAGGGCAGACTAATGGCCTTCCATCAAAATCCAGTCTCAGGCAAAGCACCAGTTTTTGTGACCTGCATGCTATCACGAACTCTAACTTAGTTCGCTTCCTTAACTGCTATCTTCCTCCATGAGTTTTGGAGTAACATAAAATTGAATCGGCTCCTCCCCTTCTTTGGCAGAGGGTGTGTCGGAAGCTGTACCGGAACTCTTTCAACTCAATAGCTAACATCTAAACTTTTGAGACTGAACCCGGGACCTTTACATCAATGATTTAAACGGGTTGCCAATAGATGACACGTTAAGGTGTCTAAAGGAAAAAACACGTATGTTGCAGCAGGTAGAGAGAGAGATTAGCCTAGGTTCGGAACTCTTGCTAGCACTGGAAATGCAATTATTTGCTCTTTGTAATTTAATATGTACCAACTTTGGTACTGCAAACTAGATTATTAACTAAGCGTGTTAAGTTGTGAGCTACGAATATAATCAAAGTGAGATGCTTTGAAGGGCGCTTTGATCAGATACCTTGCAGTAATGACATTGGAAACGGCTGGAAACGAAGCAGTCTCATACACTGTGTGATGGCGACGTATAGATTCAGGAAACCACCACGTACATTTGAATCAGCTGTCCTTCTATTCTAACAACATATTTGCCACTGGCCGTTCGATACTGGCGTATAAAGGTCCTTCCCATGCACTAGTGTCTTTACGGACAAGCATGTTGACGTAAGTGTTTACTTGTGTCATCCACATATCGTTCGTTATTTCGTCACGTTGATCTGTTTTGATCTCGTGGAGCCCAGGAAACAGTTTCTTTATCCTATCCGCCAACCTTCAGTCTGGTTATAGATCTCAGTCTCCTTCATTTCATTTCCACTACTCTCATAATTACTTCTTCCACTCTAAACTCTACATTGACATATTTGTATTTTTTCCCGATTGTGTTAGGAATTTTCATAATACATCAATCCATCCGTCACTGGGCAACACTCAGTTTTAGAATATCTTTGCCATTAATGATCCTCATCGCACTGTGGTAAGTCAAGAACAATAACATACACTGAATGTAAACTTAACGTTACAAACACGGAGGAAGGAAGGTAAAATTAAACAACGGGAATTACAGATAGCGATACAGACATATCCCAGTTTTCCTTTCGAAGGCTCAAGTTTTCTTAAAAACACCTCGGGCCATTTTTAGTTTACAATTTATTTGGGAAATATGAATATGGACTGTGAGAATAAGCATTTTAAGAAGAACACCTAAGTGTGGATGATTTAAGTGATAAAGAATACAAGAATCACACAAGATAAAAATGGTTCAAATGGCTCTGAGCACTATGGGACTTAACTTCTAAGGTCATCAGTCCCCTAGAACTTTGAACTAATTAAACCTAACTAACCTAAGGCCATCACGCACATCCATGCTCTAGGCAGGATTCGAATCTGCGACCGTAGCGGTCGCGCGGTTCCAGACTGTAGCGCCTAGAACCGCTCGGCCACCCCGGCCGGCAATCACAAAAGAAACAGCATTTAGAAGCACAAAGAAAAGCTAATGAAGCAGAGAAATAAGCTGAGATTTCATATCAGACGATGGAATGAAAATAGGATTCCTCAGATAAAAATTAGTTGCCGACCAATAGGGAAAAGATCCACAGTTAGAAGAACAAAGATGTTGAGAGAAGAAAAAGAATCTAACCGCATACAACAGAGTTACAGAACAAGAGGAAGTAACAGACAAATGTCTAACACTTGGATGATGAAGAGAGTAAGAATTTATTTAATTTACTGCCGTTCTAGTCACTCTCGTCAACTGTAAGGCAACTAAGAACTGTTTCTACAAATTCATTGATGATTTCTAGTAGTTTGTTAGTCTATTGATGATACGTTATTTTAACGTTATGGTAATTTGATTTCCGGCCTAATTTCATTCTTGCTCTGTTACGTTCTTGTCTTCATTGCTGAAATTTTTCTGCAAGACGAGCAGACTGGGAAATGTACTCATAAAGACCAGGACGCTTGAAGTATGTACGATTAACAGATATTCCTTCTTTTTCTTAATTTAAGTATCTGAAAGGTTCCTCAAAAGTGATAAGAATAGTTTCGGTTCAACGGAAGCTCCCTTCCCGTCTCCTCATTCAGTTCCTAACATTTCACTATCCTGGTTAATGCTTCTTATATACTGTCTGACAAAGAAAGCGAAGCACTCAGATGACGGGGTCGGATGTCTGTGTAACAACGTACACGAGCACGCCGTCGGCCTGTATGTAAGTGTTTACATAGTTCCAATTCCCAGAGACAGGTAGAAAGGCCATCAGAGTGTGTTAGTGGTGTTCGTTTTTAGTGTTGCTACCATTCCTGGTGGGGTATATAAGCAATGTAAACAGCGTCAGGTGGTAAGTAATCACTGAGAAGGACAAGGAGATGTCGCGTAACCGTGTGAGACAGCATTATCAGCAAAATGGTTCAAATGGCTCTGAGCACTATGGGACTCAACTGCTGAGGTCATTAGTCCCCTAGAACTTAGAACTAGTTAAACCTAACTAACCTAAGGACATCACACACATCCATGCCCGAGGCAGGATTCGAACCTGCGACCGTAGCGGTCTCGCGGTTCCAGACTGCAGCGCCAGAACCGCGCGGCCACTTCGGCCGGCCCATTATCAGCAGCTGGCACAGTTTTAAAAGGCTACACTTTTGGTATCCGTTTGGCCGCCTTGTCAAATCGTTCAGTATCCAGTTATGTGGAACATTCAGATGTGACGGTGAACTTATGTTGGGATGAATGGGAACCTGAGGACAAGCAGACTAGGGGTGAAAGTCCCAGTGGACCATATCTGACCGCCATAATGGAGGATTGCCATATTGTGCACCCCGCACTGTTAGTTGGAGACTAGAACACGCCAGACTAGAGGAATTACTGTTCCAGGGGTAGGCTGTGGTGTTGGCGATTAAATATTGATTTATCGACACTTATCCCATAAAATATCGGTAAATATCTGAGATATTCCCCATCCCCATATATCGATATATGGACATCGAAATGTCTTCATCGGGACCCGATAATTTTATGTTACTTTGTTTTCTTCCCCCCAATTTTCGGGAAATATGTGAAAGTGTCCTTTTGAAATTGTAGTAGAACGTAGTTTTACTTTCATGGTGTGTAGGAACCATACTACTTTTTGAGCTTTCATCACATCCAGCAGTCATTCTCTTTGACGGTGAAGCAAGTGTAGGTGGGACAAAGAAGACGTCTGATTTCACTGGGGGGGATGAATAGAATAACAAGATTTCCGATGTCAAGAAATACTACACCAGTTGCGTTAAAAACATTTTTAACTACTTCTTCACATCGGCATTCTTCAAAAACAGTTGCCGAGAACCAACAAAAAATCTAAATGACACGATTGGTCTTTGCGGTGGGCGGAGACGTGTGAGGGGAAATGCTGACGTCATCGGAGCTCGGCGCTACCAACAGAAACTGCAACGTTTAACTTCAGCACGGAATTTTGACACTACAACTGCTAGGTGGAATGAAGAAAGAGAAAAGAAAAAAAGACCAGGGATGTCGACGAGAAGTGTTCCAGACAAATGCGATATGTGACGAAACCGAACGACGGATCCATCACACAGCTTTTATAGTGCTACTTATGTGCAGTTACCATTGTTAGCAAAGTGGTTATCGCCAAGCGTTAGCGTACATCGTTTTTCTATCAGTTCTCGCTCTGAGGGGGTTAACCAGGCTGCAGGCTGCTAGCTTGTTCCTGTATAAATGTCTAATAATAAATTAATACTTAAGTAATACCGGGTGATCAAAAAGTCAGTATAAATTTGAAAACAGAATAAATCACGGAATAATGTAGATAGAGAGTTACAAATTGACACACATGCTTGGAATGACATGGGGTTTTATTAGAAACCAAAAAAAAAATACGAAAGTTCAAAAAATGCCCGAGAGATGGCACTTCATATGATCAGAATAGCAATAATTAGCATAACAAAGTAAGACAAAGCAGAGATGATGTTCTTTACAGGAAAAGCTCAATATGTCCACTACCATTCCTCAACAATAGGTGTAGTCGAGGAATAATGTTGTGAACAGCACTGTAAAGCATGTCTGGAGTTATGGTGAGGCATTGGCGTCGGATGTTGTGTTTCAGCATCCCTAGAGATGTCGGTCGATCTCGATACACTTGCTACTTCAGGTAACCCCAAAGCCAATAATCGCACGGACTGAGGTCTGGGGACCTCCGACGCCAAGCATGACGAAAGTGGAGGCTGAGCACACGATCATCACCAAACGACGAGCGCAAGAGGTCTTTCACGACTCTAGCAATATGGGATGGAGCGCCATCCTGCATAAACATCGTACCTTCCAGCAGGTGTTTATCAGCCAGGCTGGGGATGATGCGATTCTGTAACATATCGGCGTACCTCTCTCCCGTCACGGTTGAGGTAACAAAACCAGAATCACACATATCCTCTAAGAAAAAAGGCCCCATAAGGGTAGATGTGGTAAATCCAGCCCATACAAATTCTGCTGTTGTGGGCATTGACAGATGCTCGGAGCGTCAAATGAGCTTCGTCGGTCCACAACACGATACTCAAGCAATCGTCATCTTCCGCCATCTTTTGAAACTCCCACACCGCAAATGCCCTCCGCTTCACTAAATCGCCAGATAACAGCTCATGATGCCGATGGATTTTGTACGGATAGCATTGGAGGGTACGCCCAAGTGCCAATCAAACAGCAGTGTATGGAATGCCGGTGCGACTTGCGACTGCACGAGCGCTGACTTCCCCGTGCATAGACGAACCCGCTACAGTCTCCATTTCTTCCTGAACTGTCTCAGCAGCATTACGCCTTGTGCTCGGTCGGCCACTACAGGGACTATCGTCTAAACAACCCGTGGCTTCGAACTTCGAAATCATTCTCGCCACAGCTGCATTTGTCAACGTACCTTTGCCCGTTCGAATCCCCTTCATGCGGCGATAGGATCGTAACACTGAACTAGCACATTCCCAATTCTGATAATACAGCTTCACTAAAAGCGCTTTTTCAGGTAACGTCAACATGCTGCGACTGCCGACGCGTCTGATTCTCTCTCTCTTGTTTTTTTTTTTTTCTTTATTGTGATTTTGATCATCTTGCACAAGGCGGGCTGTCAGCAGCAGAGTACACCGCTCTTCAGCCTTGAGTTTTACAATAAGCAATACGCAGAGGTGGCACAGAGAATACAATCAAAACGGTGGGCAAAAAATGTAGACACTTAAAAAACAAAAAAACATGGAGCCGCTCACGCTGGACGAGAAACATCATGAACACTAGTTGACACGGTGCACATAACATGGATGATGGCGACGGTACACGTGAACAGTGGTGGCGTGATGGCGAACAAACACTAAACACAAACGAAGGCACACACACGAGACGCTGATGACGATTCTCTCCTGCGCGCGAAAGTCCACGTAGCGTGTGCGAGTCCGGGGACCTGCCAAGAGAGGAGGAGGGATGGGTGGGAGAGAGTGAGGGGAGAACAGAGATGCCACGGGCAGGGGTGATAGGGGGTAGGGAGGAAGGGGGAGGGGAAGCCTGGGGGAAGAGGGGTGGAGGAGGGGGGGAAAGGAGAGAGATGGGAGGGAGGGTGCTAAAGGAAAGGACACAGGAAGTGGGGGGGGGGAGGATCAAAGTTGATAGGAGGGGTAGATGGAGGGGAGGAGGACATCTTCAGGGAGGGGGAGCTGGCGGAAGCCACCTCGGGAGAGGGTAATGAGGGTGGAGAGATGGAGACCGGGTGGGACGTGGGAATACAGGCGCGGCAGCAGATGGGGGTGTGAGAGGATTGGTGAGACAAGCGGATGAGGAGGATCGAGTTTGCGAGAGGTGTACAGGATCTGTATCCTTTCAAGAAAAAGGAGGAGGTGGGGGAAGGGGATGAGATCATACAGGATCCGCGTGGGAGAGGGGAGACGGATGCGATAGGCGAGGCGGAGAGCATGGCGTTCAAGGATTTCGAGGAATTTATAAAAGGAAGGGGGGGCAGAGATCCAGGTCAGATGGGCGTAACAAAGGATAGGGCGGATGAGGGATTTATAGGTGTGGAGGATGGTGGAGGGGTCCAGACCCCACGTACGACCGGAAAGGAGCTTGAGGAGACGGAGTCGGGAGTGTGCCCTGGCTTGGATTGTCTGGAGGTGGGGAGTCCAGGAGAGGCGACGGTTGAGGGTGACGCCAAGGTACTTAAGGGTGGGAGTGAGGGCGATAGGACGGCCATAGATGGTGAGAGATAAATCAAGGAGGCGGAAGGAAGGGGTGGTTTTGCCTACAATCATCGCCTGGGTTTTGGAGGTTCAAATGGTTCAAATGGCTCTGAGCACTATGGACTCAACTGCAGAGGTCATTAGTCCCCTAGAACTTAGAACTAGTTAAACCTAACTAACCTACGGACATCACAAACATTCATGCCCGAGACAGGATTCAGAGACAGGTTCCAGACTGCACCGCCCTTACACCGCACGGCTACTTCGGCTGGCGGTTTTGGAAGGATTGACCTTGAGCAACCAATGGTTGCACCAAGTGGTGAACCGGTGAAGATGGGATTGGAGAAGGTGTTGGGAGCGCTGCAGGGTGGGGGCAATGGCAAGGAAGGCGGTGTCATCGGCAAACTGGAAGAGGTGGACGGGGGGTGGCGGCGGCGGCATGTCCATCGTATACAAAAGGTACAGAAGGGGGCAGAGGACGGAGCCTTGGGGCACACCGGCGGAGGGGAAAAAGATGTAGGAGTCGGTGTTATGGATGTTGACGTAGGAAGGACGATGGGAGAGAAAGGAGCTGATCAGATGGACGTAGTTAATGGGAAGGGCGAAGGTTTGAAGCTTGAAGAGGAGACCAGAATGCCATACGCGGTCATAAGCTCGTTCGAGGTCCAGCGAGAGGAAGATTGCGGAGCGACGGGAATTAAGCTGGTCGGAAAGGAGATGAGTGAGGTGAAGGAGAAGATCGTCGGAAGAGAAGGACGCCGAAAGCCACACTGGGTAACGGGAAGGAGGCAGTGCTGGCGGAGATGCTCGTGGATGCGTCGGGTGAGGAGAGATTCCAGGACCATGCTGAAGACCGAGGTAAGGCTGATGGGACGGTAGGAGGAGACGGCGGACGGCGGTTTGCCAGGTTTAAGGAACATCAGGATACGGGAGGTTTTCCACAGGTCGGGGTAGTAACTGGTGGACAGGACTACATTTTAGAGCCTGGCGAGGGTGGAGAGGAAGAGGCAGGAGCTTCACGAAGTGATGGTAGGTGACACGATCGTGACCAGGAGCGGTGTTATGTTTCATGCGGAGTGTAGCGATGAGATCCTGAGTAGTGATGGGGGTATTGAGTTCGGTGTGCGCAATGTTGTCCAAGTACTGGAAACCAGGGGCGAGGGTAGGGACAGAGGTGTCAGTTCGATGGTGGACATTCGGGAAGAGGGAGTAATCGAACTGGGGATCATCGGGGATGGAAAAGACATCGGAGAAGTGATTCTCTCTCTCATTACAGCTCCTTTTATACACGATTGTCATGCGCAGATACTGACGTTTTGCTGTCCAGCGCCATCTGTTGGACATTTGTGAACTCTGTTTTGTTTTCGGTTCTAATAAAACCCCATGTCATTCCAAGCATGTGTGTCAATTTTTACCTCTCTGTCTACATTATTCCGTGGCTTATTAAGTTTTCAAGTTTATACTGACTTTTTGATCACCCGGTATATATACAGGGTGAGTCACCTAACGTTACCGCTGGATGTATTTCGTAAAACACATCAGATACTGACGAATCGATTCCACACACCGAACGTGAGGAGAGGGGCTAGTGTAACTGGTTAATACAAATCATAAAAAAATGCACGGAAGTATGTTTTCTAACACAAACCTACGTTTTTTCAAATGTAATTAAGTTAGTTTTGTTAGCACATCGGAACATATAAACAAATACGTAATCAGTGCCGTTTGTTGCATTGTAAAATGTTAATTACATCCGGAGATATTGTAACCTAAAGTTGACGCTTGAGTACCACTCCTCCGCTGTGCGATCGTGTGTATCGGAGAGCACCGAATTACGTAGGGATCCAAAGGGAACGGTGATGGACCTTAGGTACAGAAGAGACTGGAACAGCACATTACGTCAACATGCTAAAACCTTTTTATTGGTCTTTTTCACTGACGCACATGTACATTACCATGAGGGGTGAGGTACACGTACACACGTGGTTTCCGTTTTCAATTACGGAGTGGAATAGTGTGTCCCGACATGTCAGGCCAATAGATGTTCAATGTGGTGGCCATCATTTGCTGCACACAATTGCTATCTCTGGCGTAATGAATGTCGTACACGCTGCAGTACATCTGGCGTAGTGTCGCCGCAGGCTGCCACAATACGTTGTTTCATATCCTCTGGGGTTGTAGGCACATCACCGTACACATTCTCCATTAACGTACCCCACAGAAAGAAGTCCAGAGGTGTAAGATCAGGAGAACGAGCGGGCCAATTTATGCGTCCTACACGTCCTATGAAACGCCCGTCGAACGTGTACCTCATCCCTCATGGTAATGTACATGTGCGTCAGTGAAAAAGACCAATAAAAAGTTGTTAGCATGTGGACGTAATGTGCTGTTCCAGTCTCTTCTGTACCTAAGGTCCATCATCCTTCCCTTTGGATCCATACGTACTTCGGTGCTCTCCGATACACACGATCGAACAGCGGAGGAGTGGTACTCAAGCGTCAACTTTAGGTTACAATATCTCCGGATGTAATTAACATTTTACAATGCAACAAACGGCACTGATTACGTATTTGTTTATATGTTTCGATGTGCTAACAAAACTAACGGGTTCCATTTAAAAAAACGTAGGTTTGTTTTGAAAACATACTTCCGTGCATTTTTTTATGGTTTGTATTAACCAATTACACTAGCCCCTCTCCTCACGTTCGGTCTGTGGAATCGATTCGTCAGTATTTGATGTGGTTTACGAAATATATCCAGCGGTAATGTTAGGTGACTCACCCTGTATATGTATATATTGTGCAGCTGATATTTATATAGGCCGGTACGACGATATTTTTTCCGTTGATACGTCGATATATCGATACATTTTACGTTACATATTGACATATCGGATTCCAGATATTTTTAAATATAACAACGCTTCTATTAGATTGCCGTTTATGCAGCAATACAAACTAGTGCGCTTGGAGTAGAGCTGTGTGCGGGAAGTACGCACTGCTGGATGAAAGATGTCGCACTGTGTTCGGCGATGAATTGCGCCATCTGTAATGCGCCGGACATGCGTCGTCGGCGAATATGTTGCCGACCTGGGCAGAGTTGCAATACTACCAATGTTCTGGAGAAGAACATCCAAGTTACTTCCTACACCATGGCACCGAACTTGTCATTATTAATTTTCTGTGTAATTTTCAGGTACTTCCGTGGCCAGAAAAACCCCAAAGATACGTCCCTATATAACGCGTGTGACACAATCTCGGTCATCCATTTAGTTGGCTGGTTGGTTGATCTGGGACAGGGTCCAACCAGCGAGGTCATCGGTCCCATTGGACGAGGGAAGGTTTGGAAAGGAAGTCGGCCGTGCTCTTTCAAGCGAACCATCCTGGGATTTGCTTGAAGTGATTTAGGAAATTCACGAAAAACCTAATTCAGGATGGTCGGACGTAGGTTTGAACCGTCGTCCTCCCGGATGTGTGTCCAGTGTGCTAACCGCTGGTCCATTTAGTCCCGGTGCCAGCATGCAATATATATGAAGGAGCAGTTACATAAGTCGCATGCCTTCTTACCTTGCAGCTAACCGAATCAGTGCATGCATCGAGGACAGAGAGGATGTAACGTGACAACGATGAGTGGACTCATACTGCCAAGCTCTAAATAAATTTCGCCCATTTTGTAAACACCGAAATAACATCATTAAGTCTATCAACCCGTGAAGTTTCATTTACTTCCCTTCTCCCTTTACGAGCACGTCACTGTTTTTGTCAGGCAGAGCTTACAACAATTGCATTGCAGAAGACCGAGTTAGTATCTCAAAGATTGGCAGCCCTGACTTTGTCGAAATCATGCCAAAATTTCAGGGGTTCGCTCTGTAATTCTATCGACAACTAGCAATTTCAACTTCCACTTTCAAAAACAGTAAATCTTTTCTTTGCTCGACGTCTTTGGTATGTCATAATTTTAGTGAATAACTTGCAAATAGTGTAGAAAATCCTGACAAGTCTGTGGTTCTATAAGGCGAGTCTGTTGCCTTTCTTGTACAGTATATCAATTACACCATTATTTTAGTTTTTGCAAGTTGAGTTCCTATGAAGCTATTCTGTTGCGGTACTTTTAGTTACCATTTCTCCAGTTTTAACCATTTCTATTGAAACCTCATCATCGTCTCCAGGCACTTTTCTTTTCTTAATACGTTGAACGGCGTTACGTACCAAATTCAGTATTACCATGCAACAAAGCAAGTTGACACCTACTTTGTACGCATCCTGTTTCGGGTATTTTGGTTTGAGTAATATTTTCGCTAATTTTCCTTTCAAAATTCCGATGTTAAAGTTCCTAATTTAATCACATGTCATGCAAATTATCAAAATTGTAGAACCAATTTCCTCTCACAAAACTTCATTATTTAAATCATTCAGTTGGTTGTACTCGTTGCCACGAACTAATTAGTTTCATCAGAAATAACGGCAATCAAAAGTTATTACAGTTATAAAATTTCGTACACCTAGCAATGAAAAGAGCTATTTTTCTGTTTTCAGTAAAATGTTTATATTAACCCAAACTTAATTGGTTTAAGTATATTGATAGTTAAAAATTTCACCTTTTCTGAACTTTCAGTGCCAGTTATAGCTATACTGCTGTAGATTTCCACGACCTATTGACATACTTTTGATCGCCTGATTTTTCTGACACCCATATTAATCAGCAAGGGCCCTTAATTAAAAATTACTAGATTTTCAATAACTACATTTTAACAACCATTATGGACCCCATAGTCATAAACCGAGGAATCTCAGTGCTTAGGTATAGATTAGCACTGCATACATTAATAGTTGCTGCTCATGAGAATTAATATACAAAGAAAATATTATGAAAAAATCAGTGGTCAATAAAAGATGAACTTTGTGACCTACAGAGTTTGTAAACTACTATAAATTAACAAAAGTCACTAACATCCTGGAGCAAGTCTTTACAAAGCCCAACCTCGCGCCATTTTCAGGGATTGTGTTCATTCTGCTCTTAGTTTCTGTGTGATATTGCTTCAGGTTAGTTAGTTTGTATTTTACGTCAACCTCACGAACAGTCTGTGTTCCCTTTCCTTTGATTGTATTTAAGCTGAGGAAATATATTTAATTAGTATTAGCAATAGACGTCAAAATGTGTGTTTTAAGTCATTCGAACCATATTTTTGACTGTGGTAACAGGTATGTGACTTTTTATGGTTAATGGCGAGTGAATCTACTTTTGATCGCTTCATCTGTATTTTGTGCGCTTTTATTTTCTGACAGGATAAGAATAATTAAGCTCCGCATACATCAGCACTAGCTGTTTGTATACATCACAGACGGTCAGGGACCGGATCATCATCGGTAGGATTTTAAAGATGGGATTAAAGGTTGGTGAACTTACCATTCTCAACTTTAAAAAGAGGCTTCCTTCTGTTTATCTTAAAAATAAGTCCTACAACAGTTCTTTCAAGTGTTGATCGAGCGAACTGGGCAGCTACTACTGCTTAATCCATACCAGGCAGGTCTGTTTCAGTAACAACCTCCAGAAGATTGTTAACTATTAACTATCTAAAGGTCATTCGATAAAGAACGCAGCTTTAAACTGAGATCCTCTTTCAGTTGGTTAGGCTACCGGACCAGACATTTAAGCGACTGTCATCTGATACTACGATTACCGATTGTGATTGTCAGTTGGCATTTGAGCGTATTTTTATCAGCTAAAATGCGGCAATTAACGATGGATCAACACATCCACATTTTCAAAGCGCCTTTCAAGTACGATGATTGCTATGCAGAGATGGTCACTTTGTGTAATTTTTGGGAAGCAAAATGTGCTTGAAGTGTCAACAGTGCACCAACTGGTAAAAATATTGAAAGGTTCAGGGTCGACAGTGAACATCAAATCACCTGATCATCGTTATCCTCGTCGATCAGTAGAGGATGTCGCTATCGTCAATGGGAGCATCGCAACCAGTCCAATGATGTCGATTCGCCGTCGATCTCAACAGTTAGGCATTCCGAAAACAGTTTGCATCGAATTTAACCAAAGATCTGCACTTGCATTCTTCTGCGAACCAGGTAACGCAAGAGCTGAGAGCCGATGGACAATTATAAGCGTTGAACATTTGCCGATTGGGCACTCACAAAAAGAGCATTCGATAGTGATTTTCATAAGAAGATAATTTTCAATGGCGAGGCATACTTCCAGGTAATTGGTTATGCGAATAAATAAAATTGTCGGATTTGGATCACAGAGAAATCCTCGCATGGTCGGTTACAAGTGCCTTTATCCAGAACGAGTCATTGTTTGGTGCAGATTGTGGGCTGGAGGCCTGTTTGTGCCATACTTTTTTGAAGACGACACGGGGAAAGCAGTGACAGTCACTGGTGATCGTTATCGCCACATGGTAACATGGATTCTGTGGACGCAGTCGTAAGAACTGAACGTGGAACACATGTGGCTGCAAAAGGATGAGGAAACCTGCCGCATTGCCGTTGAAATAACAACCTTGCTGAGAGAAAGACTCGCTGCTCTTCTCATCTATCGCAATGGCGATCACAAGTGGCCGCTAAGGTCGTGTGATTTGACACCCAGTGACTTTTTCTGTTGGTGTGTGTGTGTGGGTGGGTGGTTGGGTGCGGGAGGGGGAGGGTTGTATAATTTCGTGTTTATGTGGGCAATCCACGAACCCTGCTTTAACACAAGGTAGAAATTGGACGTATCACACGTCAAATTCGAGCTGATCATTGCTCTAGAGTTGTCCAAAATTTTTGCCCATAGAGCAGGGGTGTACATACGAAGCCGTGGAGGACATTTGCCTGATATTTTCTTAAAAGCTTAATCGCAGTATTTCTGCTTCATATTGACATAACATTACCAGTAGTTTTCAAATAATTTATGTGTATTATTATTAAATTAAGAATTGCGTTCTTTATGAGCCACACTATAGTTTCTCTCTTTAAAGGCACAGAAAGTTGTGGAGAAATTATTTTAATCATGGCAGCGATAACAGCAACATATCAAGTGTAATTTTACTTATGTTCGAAACAGGCTTATGTCTGTTGAAGTAATTTGACTGATCTTGAGGCAGCCGCTGGGCTATGAAATTTTTCATTTATTAGTGTGTATGACTTCTGAAGAAGGCTATATTATTATACCAGCAAACATGGTCAAGGTTTAAAATAATCATAATTTAGTTCAACAGTGGGCTATTTTTCATTCGAGACAATTGTAGAGAAATGTTGGAATGTTAACTGTGCTATCTTAAATAACGAACAGTATCGTATAGCCAGTGTGAGTTTCCCCCTTTTGGTTTTCTTCTTCGGCTATCGTTTTCATAGTCCTGTTTCCTTGTTATGTACTAGGAATTTCATATATTCCTTAATTTTTCTGGATAGTACATAGAGATAGCCACAGATTCCGGCTGCGAAGGCAAAAAAGGTGAATCCTTGCACGTCCAGCATTTCATCACTCCTCTCTGTTATGCGCCTCTGAGAAATTGCGCATTCCGCCACGGCTCGGCCGCGACCCCTGCGGCGATTTCATTGCAGCACTTACCCGGCCGTCTGCATTCCGGTGGGGCCTCCTCTCTTCTCCCCCGGTAACTGGGGCCAGGAATCTACTTTGTGGCATGCATACGCCAGAATGAAGTCCTACCGCCGCATCAAAATGCGACCTGACGGCCCTACTGTTTATAGAATCATAATGGTCACGTGCGCTGCTCATAGCATCGTTCTTGCCGGTCAAGTATAAAAGCAACAGCACAGTAATAGAAACAGAAATGCGCTGGCAATAGGCCTGAAGCAGCTTCCACGACTCTCGTTCCACCAAGGGCGTCTTCCAGGGTTAATCACAAAATTATATGATGGCGTGTAAGTGGAAAATTTGTACATAAAAATTCCATACAAACACATACTGAGGTGCCAAAAGTCATAGAAACCCGATATGCATATATACAGGTGACGGTAGTATGGCGAACGCAAGGTATAAAAGGTCATACGTACTCAGGCGATTCATGTAAACAGATCTCCGACGTGCTTATGGCCGCAGAAACGGGAATTAAGAGACTTGGCGCATGGGACGTTCCTTTTCGGAAATCGTTACGGAATTCAGTGTTCTGAGATTCACAGTGTGAACCACTTGCCGATAATCTACATCTACATCTACATCCATAGTCCGCAATCCACCTGACGGTGTGTGGCGGAGGGTACCTTGAGTACCTCTATCGGTTCTCCCTTCTATTCCAGTCTCGTATTGTTCGTGGAAAGAAGGATTGTCGGTATGCCTCTGTGTGGGCTCTAATCTCTCTGATTTTATCCTCGTGGTCTCTTCGCGAGATATACGTAGGAGGGAGCAATATACTGCTTGACTCCTCGGTGAAGGCATGTTCTCGAAACTTCAACAAAAGCCCGTACCGAGCTACTGAGCGTCTCTCCTGCAGAGTATTCCACTGGAGTTTATCTATCATCTCCGTAACGCTTTAGCGATTACTAAATGATCCTGTAACGAAGCGCGCTGCTCTCCGTTGGATCTTCTCTATCTCTTCTATCAACCCTATCTGGTACAAATCCCACACTGCTGAGCAGTATTCAAGCAGTGGGCGAACCAGCGTACTGTAACCTACTTCCTTTGTTTTCGGATTGCATTTCCTTAGGATTCTTCCAGTGAATCTCAGTCTGGCATCTGCTTTACCGACGATCAACTTTATATGATCATTCCATTTTAAATCGCCTCCTAATGCGTACTCCCTGATAATTCATGGAATTAACTGCTTCCAGTTGCAGACCTGCTGTATTGTAGCTAAATGATATGGGATCTATCTTTCTAAGTATTCGCAGCACATTACACTTGTCTACATTGAGATTCAATTGCCATTCCCTGCACCATGCGTCAATTCGCTGCAGATCCTCCTACATTTCAGTAAAACTTTCCACTGTTACAACCTCTCGATATACCACAGCATCATCTGCAAAAAGCCTCAGTGAACTTCCGATGTCATCCACAAGGTCATTTATGTATATTGTGAATAGCAACGGTTCTATGACACTCCCATGTGGCACACCTGAAATCACTCTTACTTCGGAAGACTTCTCTACATTGAGAATGACATGTTGCGTTCTGTTATCTAGGAACTCTTCAATCCAATCACACAATTGGTCTGATAGTCCATATGCTCTTACTTTGTTCATTAAACGACTGTGGGGAACTATATCGAGCGCCCCGCGGAAGTCAAGAAACACGGCATCTACCTGGGAACCCGTGTCTATGGCCCTCTGAGTCTCGCGAGCTGGGTTTCACACGATCGTCTTTTTCGAAACCCATGCTGATTCCTACAGAGTAGATTTCTAGTCTCCAGAAAAGTCATTATACTCGAACATAATACGTGTTCCAAAATTCTACAACTGATCGTCGTTAGAGATATAGGTCTATAGTTCTGCACATCTGTTCGACGTACCTTCTTGAAAACGGGGATGACCTGTACCCTTTTCCAATCCTTTGGAACGCTACGCTCTTCTAGAGACCTACGGTACACCGCTGCAAGAAGGGGGGCAAGTTCCTTCGCGTACTCTGTGTAAAGTCTTCCTCTGTGAAACAGCTTTGGAAAAAGACATTTAGTATTTCGGCCTTTAGTCTGTCATCCTCTGTTTCAGTAGCATTTTGGTCACAGAGTGTCTGGACATTTTGTTTTGATCCACCTACCACTTTGACATAAGACCAAAATTTCTTAGGATTTTCTGCCAAGTCAGTACATAGAACTTTACTTTCAGGCACTACCTCTCAGCACCGGCAGTTACCGCTGTACACAACCGACGTGAGTGCCTTTGCTAACAGCATGACCTCGCCTACAGCGACTCTCCTGAGCTCGTGACAATATCTATTGGCTCCTAGACGATTGGAAACCCGGGCTCTGGTCAAATGTGGCCCGACGTCAGCTGGTAAGAGCTGATGATAGGGTTCCAGTGTAGAACTGACGCCACGAAGCCAACAAGATGCGGTGCAAGCTGGTGGTGGCTCCATAACGGTATGGGCTGTGTTTACGTGGAACGGTTGAGGACCTCTGGTCCAACTGAACCGATCACTGACTAGAAATGGTTATGTTCGGCTACTTGGAGACTATCTGCAGCAGTTCGTGGACTCCATGTTATGGATGAGAATGTGCCATGTCATCGGGTCACATTTTTTTGATGTTGGTTTGTAGAATTATGTGGACAATTCGAGAGAATGATCTGACCTTGCGATGTAAATCTCATCTAACATTTATCGGACGTAATCAAGAGATCAGGTCGTGCACAACAACTTGCAACGGCAATTGTGGACGGCTGTGAAGGCAGCATGATACAGTATTTCTGCAGGGAAGTTTTCAACGACTTGTCGAGTCCATGCTACGTCACGTTGTTGCACTACGCCGCGTAAAAGGGGGTCCGGTCCCACAGTGTATGACTGTTGTGGCTTAGTCGAGTTTTGAAACGTAAAAAGTTTTGGAACAAATTACTAGGTCTCACGATGCTGATGTCAGTATTAAACGCGAGTGTATTTACATCTGGACTATATGTGCCTATACGACGACATAAAATGATGCTGAACACATTCACACATATTTTAACTGCCAGCTTTGTACTTGTTCATACATTTTGTAGTGTAAATGTTGACACGTTTGTTCGTCTCTTTTTACTTTAATTGTTGTCATAAGTTTAATTTCGCAAATACGTAATATTTAAAAGCATAATTATTCACAAAGTTGGAGTTTACTTGTTCGATAACTACGTGCTGCAACAATTGTTGACTGAAATAGTAAATATCGATTCTAATGTATTAACAGAAGAGCAGCTAGCACTACATCTAGCCAATGCACGGCGCAGTAGGCCATGTTTTACAGCTTCCGTACAACCATCTACAAAAATAAAATTACAGAGACGAAAGATTATGACTCAAAATCCAAAATTAGTAAACAGATAGTCATGAAACACTCAAGAGAGTTGTCGAACAACAATTATACGTCGTAAGAAACGTTTTCTTTTCCTCCCAGAAAGATAATTCCGTCTTTCATAGGGTTTTATAACTGGCTGACCTTCTCCTTTGGTTTTCAGAATTAGGACTCCCAATGATGTCTTGAATAACATACACGATACAGAAAAGGACAGACATGCAGTATAATATACACACAATTAGTTTTAACTCTCTGCATGTTGCGCTGATACCTTTCTTATTTATTTTACTTTTACTTTACCCTTGTAAATTCAAAGGAAGAGAACACGTCATTTTAAGATGGTGGGCCATCTAATTGTTAAAACGACAGCTGGTGTTGTAACGCTACGCTACTGCGCACGATACTTATTAAAGCCTGTACTATGGTAAGTTGACGGGCTTCACCATATAAGAAAGGATTTTGGTATATATGTTGACCGCGTGTACCAGAATGGAGGCAAAATCAGACTTTCACCCACTCAGTAACAACAATGATACGTCAAGCAAGTCTGAAGTGCAACTACACGTTAGGATGGACAAGAAAAAACACAGCAGATGCTACCAATTTGTTAATAAAACGGTCGCCAGCCTAATTAGGCATTAATCGAGTTTCTTCCCTGTACAAGTTGAAATACGTGCCCGCATCTCGTGGTCGTGCGGTAGCGTTCTAGCTTCCCACGCCCGGGTTCCCGGGTTCGATTCCCGGCGGGGTCAGGGATTTTCTCTGCCTCGTGATGGCTGGGTGTTGTGTGCTGTCCTTAGGTTAGTTAGGTTTAAGTAGTTCTAAGTTCTAGGGGACTGATGACCATAGATGTTAAGTCCCATAGTGCTCAGAGCCTTTGAAATACGTGTATGCAAAACAACACGTAATAACACTGCATAATATGGTAAATTTTAGAACCATAAAATCTACTGAACTAATGATTTCACTTCCTGTACTAATATGAACAAGCCATAAATACACAACAACACACTATAATGTTTACTACAAACTTCGTACAGTCTATTGATCTGATTAAAATCGGGCATAGGTTACCCTAGAAATAGCACTTTCGAAACACACATACAATGTCAATTTTGAAAAAGGTAAAACACTAATAACTTTTGGTTTCATCTTGACTTTAACTTTGCTGGTCAAATCAGTTCAGTACATTTCAGAATTTACATGAATAGAAAAGAAAAAGGGGGGGGGGGACCCTGAAACTGTTATGATCACTGTACTGAAATTTTTGATTATCGAAATCGTTAAGCACTCAAGATTTCCAATATATGAGTTACTACTCTTTTTGTCTTATTTCTTGCTCATTTAACTACCATTATATTTGCCTCAAATTAATTAGCCTTCATTACTAAACCAATTTCAACATTATCTTCCAACTTTGTCTGACCTATATTATTTACCTATATATTCATTAACAACAAAGTTCTGTAAACATCATTCTAACATAAATAGGTCTGCAGGTAGTTATTATTAACATAAACTTTAAATCTTCATCTCGGGACACTCGGATTGCACAACATGTGGAAAGGACCCTGTCTAGGTTAGTGATTAGGATAATTAAATGATAGGACCGTTCTGGCAAAAGTTAAGTTATTATTGAACAGTAAGGAACAAACGTAACACTGGTCCACACGAATACAGTAGTAATAGTTTCCACCCGTTCGTATCGATGTGGCGGTTGGCGGGCGGCGAGATGGCGAGGCGCAGAGCACACATACAATCACAGCTATGGCTCTTGATGTATCGGCACTTTACTTCTTCATAGCGTCGCAATATTTTTCCATTTAGTGCCTATGGAATTTTGCCATGCTGTATAGTCGTCGGAAACGGCACATCCGAGGCTCAACGAAATCACGTTTTCCAGGAGAGCTTCCTCGATCCAGAACGTGTTGCTCAGATCAAAGCACAACTCCGACTACTACTGCTGAGCCCGTTATGCCGTGCAGCGCCCGTGTGCATTTTCCCGCGCTCGCCTGCCATCCACCTTTTACCGCTCCCCTACAGACAGGATATTCACCAAAGGTTTTGCACTCCACATATCCTAATACATTGCCTCCGTATGGACCAGGCGCACAATTACAGCTTTAACATCTTACAACAGTTTCAACATTTCTTACATTTACATTTTGTTATAATATTGCTTGCAATTTGACAAACATATTCACATCGAAATTTGTTTACAGTTTTCTTAACACAATGACATGAAAAGAAAAGAAATGAAATCAGAACATCGATTACACTAATTTATCGAAAATTCAAATGGAAAAATTATTATATGTACAATTGTACAGCGTTGTTGTTGTTACAGTGTCCCACAGGGGCAAAGACCGTCAGATGGTTTTCTTTGACCGGAGCCGCTACTATTCGGTCGAGTACCTCCTAAATTGGCATCCCGAGGCTGAGTGCACCTCGAAAAATGGCAACAGCGCATGGCGGCTGGATGGTCACCCTTCCAGGCGCGGGCCACGCCCGACAGCGCTTAACTTCGGTGATCTCACGGGAACCGGTGTATGCACTGCGGCAAGGCCGTTGCCAAGATACTTTAAACGACTAGTATTTAATCTCAGGACCTCTGATGGCTGCTGTGAGATAAAAAAGTAATGATACTCTTACAATCATTACGTCCCTTCACAATGATCTGGTTCCAGTCTGTACCACATTATGCAGGGGCAAAAGTCATGTAACTACCCATACTGGGATTAGGTAGGTATAAAATAGTAGACCAGTTCTAATCCAGTTCACATTCAATTACTTTAAGCTATCAAACAATATATCTTAAACACAACTTCCATAGCATGTCTGTTGGCTAAGGCAGGCTACCAGAGAGACAAAACAACAGGAGTGAGATAGTGCTTTTACACATAACCAAGAAAACATTTTTCCCTACCTTTTTCTGTTTCAGAGACAACTCATTTGAGTATCGCTGATCACTGGTAAAATTCCAGTACGATGTCACAGAATATTTTCTATGTTCTTGAATGTTGTATATAATAGCGTGACCTACTTCCTGTCTGCAAAATTACGCGTCCAATACCGTTATTGAAACATTTCGTGTAAACATTGCGGTTTCACATCCCACACGTAGATTATGAGTGTGAATAAAATGTGGATGAAGTCGAAGCAGTTCTTCGGTCGATGGAACGTAGTTCTACGGTAAGCACAAAAAGACTCTGAGATCGTCCTGAAGTGTGATGATTTGATGATTATTAGAATTTACAAGGACATGGCTTGTTATAGATTTATCATCAGCCAGTGAAGTACCCTCACACAGACGATGCAGCTAGAAGAGTGTAATCTTATAACGATTAGTTCTAGTCACACAGATCTCCTACGAATTGAAGCGAGATACATCAAGTAACCGGCAATATGTTAATGGACGGAAATGTGGAGAATAAACTTTGTGTAGAGTGATATCAAGGCTTAACTTTAGGAAGCAAGCACCAACGGATGTAGGCACATTAGTTTTACGGCAATGAAGAGGCTTGTACAGAGTAGATCAGCGTTGAAAGTTGCATCAAACCAGTCTTCACAGTGAAACCGCAACAGTAGCGACAATAACAACACAACATGGCTACGTTTTCCCAAGTAATGGCGTTAACACCGGTAACACGTATCATTCGGCTAGATAAAATTCAGCGTGCCTTGACCGAGAGGCAGTTTCAGTGTCACATTTTTGTAAAAGCGAATTGCGACCAACAGTCCATTAACTGGCCGTAATGTATTACCTCAGAGTCCTTCATGGTACAGATTTTGTGGAAAATGCCTCTCGTCTGTCACTAAAACAGTCTGCTTTGTATCTAAGGAACGTCATGTTCGTTTGGACTTAAGACATCTGAATATTCTATAAGTGACTCGTTATGCAACTAATTTTCAAAATTTTGTGCTGTTAATAGACTTCCGCAATTAGTAATTTTCCATACTTCTATCTCCGGAAAAACGTCCATTTTGTCCCGAAATACCCTGTTCGAGAAATGTAATCAGTTCGTCTGTAGCAACTTCTTCGAAAATGTAAGTATTAACAATTAATTCTACTTTCTCATTCAAAGTAATGAGTTTGTACCATAATACGCTTATTGTCATGAATTAAGATATCACCATACCTTTAGTAACTATGATATGGTAACGTAATACGCTTATTGTCACGACTTAAGGTATAATCATACCTTTAGTATCTATGAGGGGCAGTCAAGTGAATACTAGGCCAACGGAAAACGTAATTAACCAGTTATTTCAAAAGTAATCATCATAACTGTTTATTACATTTTTCCCTCTTTGAGACAAGACGATTAATGCCGTACGGGAAAAAGTGTTTCGGATTGCTTACGGAAACATGATTGTGCCCAAAAGCGCGCCTCTTCGTACGAAGCAAATCGAATAGTACGAATGTTTCTCTTTAGGGCTCCAAAAGTACGGAAATTGCATGGGAAGACATTGGATGTATGAGGGCTTTGAAAAGAAACTTCTGCAGCGTTATCAAAACAACCTAGGCAACTTCTGGACCCGCCCATATGAAACCCCTATATATCCTCCATACAGTCACGATATCTCCCCATGCGATTTCTATATTGTGTTGAGCCCTAAAGAAAAACATTCGGGGCTCTCGGTTTGCTTTGGACAAATAGATACAGGACTGGGTACAGCCATGGTTTCATAGTTAAGCGCAAACATTTTTCCACTAAGGCACAGTGGGATTAATGTATTAACAGTTATGGCACTTACTTCCGAAATAATTAATAGTTTACTTATTTTTTTCCATGTGTCTCGTTTTCATTTGATTGGGCCTTACACATGGAATCTACGTTTGCTTGGCCTCTCTCGAAATCTTTTACGGGGCAATGGAACTTATAACACTACTGTCCGTTACTGCTATACCATAACCTTAATGTTGGAGGCAGGTCGTGAAATAAAAGTATCTTGTTAATGCAATTATGGTATAAAGCAACAGAGCAGTGTTACCCTCTGAGAGGAATTTTGTTATGTTGACCGTGTTGTACCTAACAGAGGTGGCTTATCGGAAGTGAAAGTCAGAATTACGTAAATATTTAAACAGTAACAAACAATATTTTACATATCTACACTGTTCAAAGAATAAGGAAAACGGTCACCAGCCTAAATAGGAAAGAGAATGATTGACATTCTTGTTCAAGAAAATAAGTATGAGTAACTTTAATGGACAAATACAACCTATACCTTACCACACGCGACTGCAATGAACTCTGGCACCTGAATACAGTATGCTCACGTTAAGGCGGGAGCTACCAGATCAGAACAAACTATTTGCATAAATATAACAGATAACAATGCACACTGTTACTTTCAGGGCTTTTTCAAACTGAATGGTCTTTATAACATTACTATTAATATTAACAGTAGAATCATAAATTGGACATAGGTTCAGTATTACTTTTCAAGCATTTTCCTAGCTGACATAAAATTGTAAATGTAGTTCACTGCAAAATTATTAACTGATCACAGGTTAAGTCTCTCTCAACTAAATACTATTCTATTTAGATTGGAGTTCACTAACAGGTTACTTCTCACTGTTTTTCGAATAAAGAAATTATTGTTTACTTAAATAGTGATCTTTCTGTCAATTGTTACTTATGATGACCATAAAGGATAACCTGTGGATCCTATTACACTATTAATACGCACTTTCAATACCCAAAAGAAACAAGTGCTTAGCAAGCATGAGTGTATAACTTTCCACAACTGCAGTTTTTCACTTTTACTACAGTGAGACACAATATTAACATATTTATAGGATACTGACTCACCTTCAGCGATTTACAACAGGCAGCAATGTGATCATTTACTACGCAAAACTTTATAACCCTCTGTTTTAAGAACTTTTAATTTTGAAGTTAGCAACAACATTAATACGCAGTTTTAATAGAAAAATTATTTTCAGCAAGCATCATGTAATTTAGCTCACTTCCTTGCCACATTAACTTTAACTTTCTTTCAATAAAGGACACTCGGTAAGCACCTTAGCGTGGTAGGGATCCTAAGTGGATATGTGACTGAGGATAAATCACGGTAGGTACAAGAGTGCAGTTAAAAATTACCTTATATTTGAGCACACTAACACATCCAATAAGCTGATCCTGCACTGTACCTTACTATAGAGTTCCATTACCGGTGATTGCGAAATGTGGCGGCGATTGCATGTCGGTAGGTGGAATTGCAGATAGAATTGCTGAACTCTGTCATTTCTTGGTGGCGATGGTACATACCAATTTCAGAATAGTTCCAGCTTTTTATCCATCCATCCGAGGCATTGGAAAGCGGCAGGAAAGGCCTCTCTCGGACCCAGCAAAATATACAACATTTACATGAGCAGTTGACAGTTTGGTAGCTTGTCCCCGACTGACTCTTGGTTCCACCTTTTCTACCTAGGCCAACCACAATTTCCGCGCGCTACACAGTTCCGTTCCCGAGGTGAGTCACAACACCTTTTACATACAAAATTACTAGGAACCCTAAGTGATGGTCAGCAGTTTAAATAACAGCAAACAAACATTTTAAATAAAACAGAACCATTACACATATTAGCATTTCTGTACAAAATTAATTACACAAAATTATTCAATCTCAAAGATAACCAAAGACATGAAGTAAGAAAGACAAACATATCATTTGCTCATATCGTATATATTACATAGGTCAAACATCTCCCGTTCCAAAGGACATCAAGTTTATAACAGAGCAAAGAATAAACACTTCCATGGTATATGTAACGCCGGAAATGCATATCCTCCTATTTCCTTCTATTGCACTGCAAATTTTTTTCCTTATTTTGTTACCTGAAGATATAACATTACTGTGTCTTTGTATATTGTAATTGTTTTACTATTTGTATATATATGCATTTATGTCGATGTACAATGTCAATATTATTTGTATTTATACGGTGGGTCTGGCCTAGGGAAAACTATGCTATCGAACAAATACATCGATAGGTTGTGTGGAGAACCAAAGTGTTTAGGATCTTTGGTGGTATTAACTCTGTCGCGTGGAGCGCGGGCAGAGGGAATCTGGCTGGGGAGTAGTGTGGTTGAGCAGGTGTGTTGTGTGACGCTCCCGCGAGTTACCGTGCTTTCGGGGTTTGGCAGCATGTAATTGCGCTTGATTTGCTATGATAGTTTCTGACACGGTGTCGCGGACGGGAAGCATTAGCTGGCGCACACCAAGAGCCCGTTTCGCCTGGTGACCGTGTCGAGAAGAAGGCGCGCCAACATCCAACTTCTGCAACAGCGACGGCCGACAATGAGTGACTGTCGCCACCGCCTCGGTCGACGGCTTCAAATCTTCAATCAACCAACAAGGAAGATTGGAAGCACGTAAAGTTTTAGAACTGTATGGCAGACCTCAGCTTTTCAAACTGTTCCATTTTCATAGCTAGAATTACAGCAACTTAGCATGAACCTTTGTTACTCATTGTCCCAATTTCATTACCAAGCAGGGTCCCTTCCTTTTCCGGAATGAAGCCGAGTGTCGTTGAAAATCAAACGCCAGCATTAAAGTAATATCATTCCATTTTACTGCTTTAATTTCAAAGTTCAGTCAAAGTATTCACAGCTGGCTACAATATTTAGATTACACAAGCGCAAATTAAGAGTGCGAGTTTTGTTACCATATTTTAGCTTACCTGTGACTGCAACTCAGCTTGGTAGGTACTAAATTTTACTATTGTTAAATGTTCAGAATGTTTAAATTCAAGTTCAAAGTTACATCTCTTATTTCTAAATTGCGTAGATTCAAGTAGCTTTTGAGATGATTGTTAAGGTAGCACAAGACTAACCTTATTTTATTGAAATTCGTAGTGCTTCAGAAACAAAGTTCACCATTAATTTCAGTCACTAAATTAGCTTCCAATTTTCCAGTTTTATTAATTCTTTTGATAAATTAAGTCAGAGTGCAGCGAAATTTATTACTTCTGACAAACTTTCAGTTTTCACACAACACATGTCAACCTTCAGTTGCCACGCTTTTAGTGCTAATTATATGTGCAATAGCCTTTCTTTTTCGGTTATTATAGTAGTTGTCCATAGGACTGGCGACCGTAATTTTCCCCTAATCTCAAATATCTAATTAACGCCAGTTAATTGTTACCGTAACGACCGCACATTTGCTTTCTTTATTAACTTTACCCCTTTTCAAAATTAATTTCCACCAGTTTGATTTGCATTTTTCCTTTCATTTAGATGTAACCCTTCCCTCCCTCTTTACCGACAGATTAATTTCGGTGACGATTGCTTTTCCCTAATTTCCATTAGGTACACGCGGTTTAATTTTTCACTGTCATTAAGGTCGATAAGTGATGGGGAAGTTACACGTGGCGACCTGGTGACAATACCATCTTCAGATTTGAGTTGTTCTGGACACGAATTTTGTATTGTGCAAATATCGTAACAAAGTACCGGTTACGAACAGGCCGTTACGTCAGCGAGAATAAGTAGTGGGTGTAATCCTAATTTTATTTGAGATTTGGCATTTATATTGAAAATTATTAAAATGAGTGAAGGCAACAATTACCAAAATTTGGTAGACTTGGATACGGAACAATCGGTCGAACAGTGGGAAACGCGCACCGCGGTACCCATTGTTCGGGGACAGGCGGCTAGCATGAAAGACGCGACCGCCGAAACGTAACAAAGAGTAGAAATGGAATTCCAAACTTGGAAAATGTTTCGGAATCGGAAGTGAAAATCAAATCTGAACCCCTTGATGACGAATACGGGGGTCAATTAAAGAGGAAGCCGCTATGGAAGTAAAACCGGTAGTTTCCGGGAATTTAACTGATTTATTTAATGTTTTGATTAACGAAATCAAGAGTCAATCGGCAGAAATTAAAGCTCAGGCTGCCAAGCAAGAAGCTCAGTCTGCCAAGCACGAAGCTCAGTCTGAAAGAATTGAACGGAAGCTAGACAATCAGAACAAAGCTATTAATGTTGTTAACATCAATGTTGGAGTTGTTAACACAAAAGTTGGTAAAATCAAAGAAGATATTGTTGTGATTAATACCGAAATCGGTAATCTTAAACAGGAAATGATAGGCGTTCAGGCGGAAAATTGCGAGCATAAATACTCGTTTTTATTCCGAAATTAGCAGGATCGAGAAAAGTGTAGGAGAAGCGGTTGCTCCGATCGTCGAGAATAAGGTGACGGAACAAATTCAATTAGTGAAAAAATAGGATCAAAAGATGGTGGAAACTAGGCTTTAGTATCCGAAGTAGATACCAAAGTGAGGAAGCAGGCTAATACCTGCGAAGAGAAATAGAGGGAAGTGGAAACGCTTGCGACAACCACTTGCCAAGTAATTACGAGAGTTTCGGAACTAGAAAAGAAACTTGACGAAAAACACAGCTATGTGCCAATCTTTGCACACAGTTCGGAATTGTTGACGAAAGAGGAGCGGTTCGACCCCTTGAAAAAAGGCGGTATACACGCGACGGATTTCATTAAAAATTATGAAAGAGTTTTACCCAGATCATGGACTAATGAGAGAAAAATTAATGCGGTTATTGATGTGTTGGCTGGTGATGCCAAGCGTTGGGACTTAAACCTCAACATTACGAACCTGACTTTTGACGAGTTTAAAAATTTGTTTCTGGCTGAATACTGGTCAGAGCAAAAACAACAAAGTGTCTGGCGCGAATTTGTGTTATCGAGGCCTTTCGATGCGAATTCGCGCAGCTCGATGGAGGAGTCTTGTGAGGGTTGGATCCGCAAGTTGCAATATCTGCGTGATCGACCCACGGAATCCGAAATAGTCTGGGAACTCTACAAGAAGCTTCCAGATGATACAAAACGCTACGTAGGAAGCAATTACACGACAATCAATGATTTCCTGGAAAGAGTTGAGGACGAGGACAATTGGCGCAATAATCGCGACAGTGGTAGAGGCCGTAGTAACAACAACGTGTACTACAGCAACCACAACAATGATAACTTTGGGAATAATGCATACCGTAATCTTAGCAGCAATAACAATAGTGGTTCGGGCCGTAATCGGTACAATGCAAATAATAACAGAAATGACGAAAACCAGTATCATACTAGCGTGATACGGGCTTCGCAGAATAGTAATAACGCCAGAGGGTGTGATCAGCCGCTTCAGCAGCAACCGGGGAGCTATCTGCTGGGACGAGACAGGGAAACCATTAGCCACGCCAGTGAGGGGCCGACCGGGCGTGGAGAAATTTTGGCGGCTCAATTACAGTAGAAAACCGAGGTGTCGTCGTTATGAAAATTCCGTATGGAATAATCAACGGCGGGAGAGTGTGCCAGTGTTAGGAGAAAGGAGTGCGCCCACAAGTAGTAGATCAGCTGTAGACACGGCAGTAGAAAATACATTCACCGTCATTGAGAACAATTTAAATAGTGTTCCGGAAATCGATTATAAAGTGGCAGCTGTAACACCCACAGCGGAACTGGAGATTGAGTTTAAGAATGATTCGCAAGTGTTGAGAGAAGATCAGATGTCGGATAACACGTCCGTCAACGAGCGAGGGGATGGAGAGAGGGATGAGGTCTGGTTAAGGCAGTTCGGTTGCGTATACGGCGAACTAAGAGATTATAGGTGCCTGTACGGGAGAAGTGTGTATGGGGAGCGCGGGCAGGATTTGCCGTGTCTCGTCCGGCGGGAAGATGGTGTTTGTGAAGTGATAGAAAGTTCTTGCCCTAACCGGCAGACTTTACCAGAAATAGTTGATGTTAATGGGGAGCACGAGCAAGATTCGTCGTGGTCGTCCCGCAGGAGTTAGATGTCGAAGTAGTAATGGACAGTTCTGGCCCTAACTTGCAAACCTTACCGAAAGTTGTAGTGGTAGTAGCCGACCCATCCGACGCAAACCTCCTGTTTAAACATTGCGAGAGTATTCAGGAGAAAGATTACGAAAATTTTAGTGATAGCCGGACACGATTAGTAGAAAAGCACGTAGATTACAGCGTGTATGAGGTTAGAGCTGACGTTATACGGTCAGACAGTAGCAGTGTGGATTGCGTAGATCCAGAGGAAGTAATTGCCGATACTACTGGGCACATTCCTCCAGGTAGATTGGCAGATGAGATCAATCTGACCAAAGAGGAATCAACCAAGGTGACAATTAGTGAATTGATAGCAAAGCAACACTCACTAGTTGACGAGTTACAGGACAAGATTTCGGTATTGGAGGCGAAGCTACAGACTAAGCCTCGGGACAAACGTGTTGAAATTAAAACTGTATGTGAAAAGAGGCTAAAATAGCCGCCAGATAAGCAAGATTTAGGATCAAAGCTGGAATGACCTGGATATAGACAAGGATTTTTTGTGGGAAAATAAAGAAACAGTCGAGGACAAGTGTAGACAGATAGTAGTGTATGTTAATATGCACGACCTACAACTTAACGTGTTGATTGACACCGGTGCAGAATTGAGTGCTGTATCTGGGAAAATATTTGAGTTACTGAAAGACAGACCTGGCATCGTAGTCATGCCAGTAACAGGAGTGAAAATTATCGATGCTACTGAGAAGGCCGGTAAACCGGTCACAAAACAGATTTTTGTCAACTTCGAGATATGTGGGGCACGATTTGAACAAGAGTTTGTCGTTGTGCCAGCCTTAACTACGGAAGTAATTATCGGGTTAGATTGGCTATTAAAGTACCGTGCAGTGATTAATTGCGAAAGCAAAACTTTGACATGTATGTCCTAAGATAAAGCAATGGTAGTTACTTTTGACGAGGCAGGAGACTGTGTGCATAGGCAATATCAGCCTAAACACATTGTTAACGGGCCGGATGCCATTGACGTAGGCTTGAATTTGAACTACTGTAACGTGGGTAAATCCTGTTGGATGACAGGAGTAAGAGTTTAGGGAAAGAGATAATCACATTCCCTCCACGGATTGACATTAGTATTGGTGTGAAAAAAGATCGTTTGCGAGAAGTAATGAAGCTAAAAGCCGATGCTCGCATACGTCGTCATGACGCTAAAGCGCGTTTTGCTAAGTTTGCAATCGGAGACTTGGTACTTGTGGAAGCTCATGAGAAATCGAGCGAGATAGACAATGAAATCTCTAAATTTAAGTTTGTTTATAATGGACCATATAAAGTCATTGGTATACCTCACACAAATGCTTATTGCTTAGTGTATCCAAGCTCTGGAAAACTATTAGGTACACAGAACATTGTAGACTTGAAATTGTACCAACCAAGGATTTATTAATACCACAGAATGGGTAATTTGTACAGTATGTAAATACGGAGTGTAACATTTAACGATTTGCTAGATTGCCATGCTTTTGCCTGACCAAGAGCACATTAAAGAAGTTGTAATTAATATGTAATTAATTTTGACTAAATGATTTAAGAGTAACTAATTATTAATCAATTGAAAAATCCAAGCTGCTAGTTTAAGATTTCAGCTAAGTCACAGTAGATTAAGGAATGTAAATATGATTTTGTAACTAGCTGTAAGATTTCATAAATATGTGATTTAATAGTCATTGCCGATTTACTTAGACGCTGTTTTAAGTTTCAGGATAGTACATGCTCCTGATGATGGACAGTGTTGAGTTATTCACTGTGATAGTGTTAATGGACTCCTTGAGATTACTCGGGAGTGAGTATTTCCGAAAGAATTCAGTGAAACGGACGTTCTGGAAGTGCCGTTACAAGGGCGAGTGAGATGAAGCGTGCCGCACAGGCGGGCGCAAGAGTACTGGTGAGGCGGAGTCGCTGTCCGCTCATGTGCCGCTGTCGGCTCTTGTGCCGCTGTCGGCATTCTTTGTACGTACGGGTGCGGAAGGCGGAATTGTTTTCCTTCCCGGACAGCTGATGTGAAGGAATTCTGCTGTCAATAATTATGTTTTTGTCGATCTCCTGTATATTATTTTCTTGTTGCGTTCAGTGGACTCTCATGGCGAGAGTATTAATTATGAAAAGGTTATATAAAATGTGTATTTATGTAATTAATTATTAATTTGCTTATTTTGATATACCTGTTTTTAGAAATTTAGATTTTTTGAATAGCTAAACCATTTTCTATGTTTTCTATGAATTTTAATATGTTGTCAACCTGTTTTCTTTTGTGTAAGATGACAGAGTGAAATAAGATTAGGAGTGTCTCCACTCAATTATTATGGTCGAAAAATTGGTTTATGGTTAATTAGCCTAATGCTAAATTTTCTTGATGTTTTGAGCATATGCATTTCCGCTGTTTTTTTTTCTTTTGGGACTTTTTTGAGTCTGTTTAGGTTACACGAACTTCCTCAGGCAATGTGGGCACGTGTAACGCCGGAAATGCATATCCTCCTATTTCCATCTATTGCAGTGCAAATTTTTTTCCTTATTTTGTTACCTAAAGATATAACATTTCTGTGTCTTTGTATGTTGTAATTGTTTTACTATATATATATTTTCTAAATTTATGTTAATTGTACTTAGAAATATTTGTTTCTCAAAAATTTAAATAAGTATGACAAAATGTAAGGTGTCAGGCAAATCCAAAACCTTCCATGAAAACCCTGACATGATAAGCAAATCCAGCAGTAAGTCACATAGCTCCGAATAAATCGTGACATTAACTTAACCAAAGTAATACGAGTAACGAATGAGCAAATGGAATACCACAGACTAACATGCCTTCCCACCATGAGACAGACGCAGTTCCGAGGGGAGAAACGAGAACAGAACCCGAGAGCAGAACCGTGTTAAGCTAGAAAGCCCTACGATAAGGGACGGAAACCCACGTCGCCAGCTAACCACCAGAACCACCCCCCAGGCCATGTTAAAAGCTAGAGCCCTCAAGAAGAACAGTATAGATGTTATGTTAACACTAAAAGGGCCACACCAGCTGCAAGTTTTAGCGTGAGACTTTTTCGCGTCTCGGTTACGTTGCAAACTTTAAAAACATTGCCCCACCACGAAAAATATGACGTTTCTCATTGGATTGACTGAATTTTTGTAGGCGGAGCTTAAGGTTAACATTGAGACCCTGATTGGTCAGATGAAAACACAGCCAGATAGTTTTTCTTTAACCAACTTCGCTAAATTTTAGTAAGGAGAAGTTAGGAGAGAGTTGCTTCCGAGACGGCGAGCTTTATGGAGCTGTGCCAGCCGCCGCCCCCTGACGAACACCGACAAGGTAATGAATGCACGCGATGCCGCATTTTTGAGTGCATAAGGCATCACTCAGAACTGCAGAAGTCTCATCCGTTACATCCTCTTTTTACGTAATACTAGTGTCGATCGTAAATTAAATCTCATAGTATTCACATTTGCTACGTAAGTTAAAATCTGAAATGCGATGATTTTTCTGTTATATAATTATTGAGAAGCCACATCAGGCACTGTAATTTACGACAAGTTAGATAAGTAATTAAAGATAATTGAGGGTCACTGTAGACCATTTTGATAGTTTTCTCTTTTGTGAAACTTAATTTAAACCTAGATTATAGATGTGATATGGCATAGGTCATCCTTCGATCCATTGTAGAACTTGGAAACCCATTCAGGGAATATTCGTTCACATTTTTGTTGAACGCAGTTGGATTTTATCATTCTGTATTAAAATATTTCGTTTTATCAATAATGCAATTTATAAACAACATTTTGTGAGTAGAATAAAATTTCCAATGGTAAAGTTAACTGCTTTTTAGACGTTATTTTACCAACTAACTAAAATTAGGAAAGCCTTGAACCCCTTCCACTAAATTTAGTTAGTATTAAGATTGTTTTACAGGGAGTGCAGTGCAGCTGACGCTGAAATCATTAAGTATTTGGTTATATCATCGCTAGTCTCACTGAACTCTTGTGAACTCAACATGTCATGTGTGGTCTGGCGTCTCCTTACCAGCAACAGGTCCCAGGTTCAAACTAGTCAATTCCCTAAAAAACACGCTCAGAGCATCGTTGCACGAAAGTGGTAAGGAGACATGACTTAGAACAAACAGACACCACGCAGAATGTTAGAGAATGGCGATCCTGCCAGGATGGTAAAATGCCATGATTGAAGGGCGACCACATGCCTAACTAGGTCAGAAAAATATCCTGTTGAAAAATTTTCGTAGTAAAATTTTTGTTCCTAAAGTCATAAATTGTCGAATACAGTAGCTGCAGCTATAGATAGTAAGAAAGTATTCAATAGAACGTGAGACAATCTAGCAGAGACAATAGCATAATTAAGTTATGAATTTTAATATTGTTAGAACTAAGTTATCTCTCCAATGGAAGCGCACAGGTGGCGGATACATCGTTGACAAGTTGGTTCTGACCCTACAAGTAAGTGAATGGATTGTCAAGTTGTGTGTGCAAAAAGTTTATGAAACACGTGAGATCGTATGAGTGCATGTTGACGCGAAGTAGGGCGCGTGAATTGCTTTTAAAACAGAAAATAAGGGATTCGGAAAGATTAGCAATGGCAGATCGAAACCTTGACCGAATTGAGGTAGAGACCCAACATGAAGATGGACAGAGAATAGAGGACAGTACAACAGACGATGCAGTATCGTGAGAAATAGGACAGATAACGCACCATAACGAGGATACTGTACGCCATGGCACAGAAAACCTAGGTCAGCATACGACAGAGGAGCAGGAAAGTAGAGAGACAGCCCATGAGGTTTCTAACTTGCGTTTTGAATACGTAAAACCCATAGTACAAGTAATCAGAGCTCCCTCACCACAGAGTACAAGGAATTCGAGCTGAAACGTGTCACCGCACAGTTCAATGCTATCGGTTGCAAACCAACACTTGGGCGAAAACGCAGAGCATAGGACGTCGAAAGAAAACGCAAAAGGACCCACCAATCTGGAAGAATTATTACAATTAATGACGGAAATTATGACAAGAAAAAAATAAAGAAATTGTGAACCAAACTAAAATTCAGAATGCAGAAACGACGAAACAAATTGCAGAAACTACGAGACAAATGCGTGAGATTAAAGAACAAAACAAAAAAAATCCAGTTACACCTAAGTCATATTGAAGACGAGGCAAAAGAATCTCGAGAAGTGATAGGAAACTTAATAACAGGTAACTATCAATTGAGAGCAGACACTGACAAAGTACAAGCGGACGTACAAACATTGCGTAATGACATTCAGGACGAGATCAAAACATTACGTAACAACACCCAGGGAGAAGTCAAGAAACTAGAGAAACAGATAAACGTAACTACTAGACAAGCAGCAGGTGCAGCGCGTGAAATTGTTGTGAACAGTGTGTTACTCGAACGTATCACAAAAGCAGCGGTGAAGAGATATGATAACCGCATAGTGAAAATAGAAGCGGAAACGAAGCAACAATTTCAGAAATTGCGAACAGAGTTGTTGCAAACCATTGAAGAGCGTAGTGAACAGGATCGAACAAGCACTGAGTCTGCAACCACATCCGTATCTGTAACAGCACCGAAAAAACAAGCAATTAACGAAGATATCATGCATTTTCGAATCCAATCACATGCGGAAAATAACATACGTGAAATCAGACAGCCTGCATCGTAACAAACACGTTTCGAAATTCTTGATGAACAAACGGCACCACAAACACATGCAGAACCACAAATATATGTTTCAAGACAGTTTCGATCGTGCAACGAAGCGGCAAGGTTAGCCAGACAAGATACCGAACCAATATCTGACAATGGAAAGCCAGGTCGCGAAGAGTACAGTGCAATGCATTAAGCTACACGTTCACAACCGATGGAAGAAAATTATTGCATACCACTCCAACGGTACTGCGCAAGGGTAGGCGAAAGTTACAGTGGACAATATCCAATGGATCTACCACAACAAGAAAGAACGACGGGAGAAATGATCAGAAACAAAAGTGGCGAAGAATCGCGAATTTCATATGGAACTATGATGAAGTACGACAACGATCATTTCCTCACAGTCAGAAAATTTCAACACTTTCGAGAAGGAAACTCATTACTTCCACGAACTTTTACAGGACCAGAACACTGGACGCTAGCACACAAATTAGACTTTATATGTGCACACGTGTCAGGAACAGTCGCAGAAACGATGCAAAATGTTGCAGCGACATGCCGCTCGTACGAATATTTCAGAGAGAAGTTTCTCTCACGATATTGGTCCAGAGAAGCACAGAACAGAGTGAAGTACGAATTATTACAGAACCCATATTTAGAAAATTCAGGAGAGAAGAGTCCCGTGAAATTTTTCGAATTAATGGCAAAGAAAAGTCAATGCTTAGATGTACCATACAGTGACGGAGAGTTGATTAAATTATGCGCGATGAAGTTACCATTGAAATTCCAGCAATCATTAGTAGGTCGCGGAGGCAATGACGTCGAAGCATTTAAAGGTCTTCTAAGGGAACTACAGTTCATATTTTCGGAAGATGACGCAAGAAAAAGACGAAACGCACGTGAAAACGAAAGCAAAAAGCAGTGGAATCCACAAGACACAGTACGAAGAAACAATAATTACGAACCACGTGACAACTTCGCACCAAGAAATGACAATAGATTTCAACAAAGAACCGGTTATGGATTTAGAAGAGAATATGGCAATATCTGTAATGCACCCAGTAACGGCAACAACTATTACAGAGGGAATAACGACAACCGGAACGGGAATTGGAGCGCCAATAGACCGACAAATTATCAACAAAGAAACCAATATCAACAAGCGAAGCAAGAAAAGAGAATACAGATAGAAGAGTTGGAGGTAAGACCACCAAACTCCGATAAACGTTCGAATTGACAGCGAAGCGCCCTTGCCAAAGAGAATGACGCACCGACCCAGGACAATTGCAGCACCTTGAACAGAGAAGTAAATACCTTATCACGAGAAGACAAGAAGGAAGAAACAAATCCGCAGGGACCAGATGAAAACGAAGACAGGAAAACAACAATATCGTTTTGGGGCGAAATTAATTGGGAGAATACTGACGAGGAAGATGAATTACCAGAGGCATGCACAACGAATGTAGGAGGAAAGGACGAAGTAATGAGTATTGCAGAGCTATTTGAGATGAAAACCAAGGAAAGCGAATTCAATGAGGATAATGCGTAGTCGTCAGAAGTTGAAAATAAGTTACTAGTGGGCACACAACCCAACGTATATAATGAAGGAAGTTATGAAGCGATAATTAGAGCATTTAGATGCGATTATGTGGAAGTAGCGACGAAGAAGGAGAAGATAGACGAGGATGAGGAAAAAGTAGAGGATATTGAAGAAAGCGTAAATGAAGGAAGAAATAGAGAAGAGGAAATAAAAGAGAGAGAAGTAGCAGTCGAAGCTTATCCTACAGAAAGTTCGAATTCACAAGGGAAATTCCTGAAAAGACTCATGTATGATTCAGTGGAGGATTCGTTGATGCAAGAAGAAGAAGAACAGAACCAACCCTTTCAAATTCAACCAATTGTGAAGGCCATGGTAAAGCATATCCCAGTCAATATTGCAATTGATAGCGGAAGTGAACTGACTGCGATCTCACAAAATTTTTTCATGCAGTGTAATACCAATGAGGAATTGCCAGTTCTGAAAACACGTAAGATTAAAGTAAGAGGTCCTATTAGAAACAATGCTGCGAAAGTTACGAGACAAACAAGGTTAACTCTTTCGTGTCAAGGTCAAAAGATCGAAGCCAACTTTGTGATTATACCTAAACTAACTGTAGATTTGATTATAGGTGCAGATTTTTTAAATGAGAGACGAGCGATAATAGATATGGGGAAAGGTAGCGTAACATTCGGGAATGTCACACTTCTCTTTGAGCAAAAGCTAAAATTAGAAGAAATACCAGTTATAAACAAACGATTAAGAATGACGCGAGATAAAGAGGATGAAGAATTAGAATGGTATGCACAAAAGGGGAATCGCCTCAACTCATGTTAGAAGTCCATAAAGAAATCGACGAAAAACTGCAAGAAGTTCAAGGCATTTCGGAACACAGTAGAAGAGAATTAGAGGGTATTTTACGAGATAAAGCAGAGATATTTTTAGCTAAGACTGGCAGTATTAAACACTTTCAGTACAAGATTGAAGTAAAACAGCACAAACCATTTAGAGTGCCCCCTATACAATCCCATTAAGCTACAGGAATAAAGTATCCCAGGAGATATCTAAAATGTTAGATGATGTTATTATTGAATCAGCTACCTCCACATATAACAGCCCACTCCATATTGTACAAAAACGAGATGAGAGCATCAGGTTAGTGCTTGATTCCAGACAGATCAACACAATCATAATCACTGAGACAGATGGCCCAGAAAAATTAGAGGAATTGATACAAAACTTCCACGGTGCTATTTTCATCAATTGATTTACGGAGTAGTTTCTGGCAAATAGAATTGGCCCCAGAATGCAGAAAATTTACAGCATTTATCGTATTCGGTAGATGTTACCAGTTTAAACGATTGCCATTTGGCTTAAACATATCATCAGCAGCGTTTATTAGGGGATTTAATACTATACTCAGTCCTGAAATTTTACAAAAAATTACTTGTCATGTTGATGATGTGATTATAGCAGATCCCTCTCGGGAACATCACAACGACACATTAAATCAGTTTTTACAGATCATGAAAGAGCATGGCGTCACAGTAAATATAACAAAATCCAAATTTGGAAGGCGACAGGTCAAATTTCTAGGACACATAATTTCAGAGAAAGGGGTAATGCCCGACCCAGAAAAGCTAACGGCAATCAAAGAATTCTGTACTCCATATAATAAGAAAACTGTCAGAGGATTTCTAGGTCTCACCGGATTCTATAAAAAATTTATTTGGATCGACTCTCTCGCAACACCACGCCTATGTGCATTGACTGGAAAAAGCATGCCATGGGTATGGGATCAACAAGCCAATGAAGAATTTTTAAAAGTGAAGAACGCACTAACAACAGCACGGATTTTAGTACATCTTGATCTAACACACAATTTTCGTATGGGCACTGATAGCGCTAAAACAGGTTTAGGAGTTGTTTTATTCCAAAAATACGAAGAGGTGGGGCTAAGATCATATAGAACAATTGCATTTGCCAGCCGGGTACTCACAAAAAGCAAGAAAAACTATTCAGTCACGGAACTGGAAGCATTGGCCATTGTATGAGGCTTCCAACGTCTTCGATACTTCCTATGCGGAAGAAAAACAAAACTATACACTGACCACAAAGCATTAGCATTTCTGTTATCCGCCAAACTAACTCATGGGAGGTTAGCCAGATGGATGTTAATACTACAAGAATTTGCCTTCACTATTACACACATACCAGGACCAGAGAATGTATTAGCAGATGCTTTATCGCGATGTCCACAGGGTGCATCCAATAACATAGGTTTGGAAGCAGCAGAAGACCAGTTTACAATGTACTATATGAAAAAAGTACCTTTCGAAAACTACATTACGACAGCATTGAAAAACATAGGCAAAGAACAGGACAAGGATCCCGAAATACTAGGAATCAAACACAAGTGGAGAAGTAAGAATTTTCCAGACATTCGACAGCACTATCTCGTAAAGAACAATGTTTTATTTTTTAGACGAAATGTTGCAACGAATGAATGGTTAATTTATATCCCAGATGAACTAATTAATCAGTACATATGGTATACACATTTAAGTAATGGCCACTTTGGACCAAAGAAATGCTTTTGAAAAATAAAACAAACAAGCCATTTTCCTAATATGGAAAGACGAATTTGAACAGTATTAGTCAAATGCAAAAAATGTATGAGGGCTAAACACGCCACTTTCCAAACCAAACCACCTATGTTTCCAATAATCCCGAAAAAATTAAAACAAATAGCTGCAACCGATTTGATGGGGCCCCTCCCACGCACAAAAATGGATATATTTTCATATTTGTCGTTTTGGAACTTACTTCTAAATATGTTACCTTGACACCATTAAAACGGGCAACAGGTCTTACTATAAGTAAAGCATTTAGAAAAGATTTTCTCAGACAGGTAGGTCGAGTGGAACGACTAATTTCGGATAATGGCCCACAATACAAATCAGTGCAATGGCAGAACACGTTAAAACAACACAAAATAAAACCCATCTACATATCTAAGTACAAACCTAGTGTACGTCCAGCAGAACGATCTATGAAGGACATAGGCACTTTATGCCGATTATATGCAGGCGAAAGACACAACACTTGGGATATATACCTTAAAGATTTTCAAGAACTAATAAATGAAATGCCACATAGCACTACACTCCTACCTCAAGTTACTGTACTTAAAAATATAGAACCCCCAAACACAACCTCAGAAAATGTTAGATTTCCTATTGTACCACGTAGACAGCACAAACAAGTCATAGCAACAGCACTGTCCAACATCAGAAAGGCAGCCATTAGAAGAAAAGAAGGAGGAGATAGAACAGCAATTAAAAGAACATTCTCAGTAGGCCAGAAAGTATTTGTAAAAATACACCATCTCTCCAGCAAACAGAAACACAAAATACATAAGTTTTACACTGCATACAAAGGACCTGTCATAATTAGCCAAATTCCTCATGACAACGTTGTAGAACTAATGAACCCAAAAACAGGCAAAACCTTAGGACTTCACCATGTGAGCCAGATCAAAAACTTTGAAGATTAATTTTATTACTGGTAAATAATCAGCACAATATTTCAAGATTATGTTGCAGATAAGATCGTCAGGAGAAAGAAGAATGGAGAGAGAGGGAGGTGGGAAAAAGAAAGTAGTTTCAATAAAAACTAAATCAAAAATAACACCAATAGTAGCATAGATTAAGGTGAAGGGATAAAGTATAGATAGTGTAACAGTATGAAATACTAAAATGCTATACACCATGACACTACACAAAAATAAAAAACAAATTTGAGGATTATTGTATAAGTTAAGAGTCAAAATATCTTAGAATTGTAACATGGAAAGGGCACTGAAATTTGTAATGCTTTTTAAAAAGGCGTAAAACAATGTAGGTACTAGACATATGTTACGTGATTATAAGTAAAACATTTTGTAAGAACCATTCTAAAAAATCCAGCAAAGACCAGATCCAACGACCCACAAGTAGCAACGTAAGAAGTATCAAGAAAGAAAGAGACGTAATTAGCAAGACACGATTCCTACAAGACAGAAGCATTGAGAGAAGGGAAAGGACAGCGAGACTAACAGAGGGCCCTTGTAGCTGAAGTGGGCAGTAAATCTGCTGAACCACAGGGTGGCGGAACCTGCTGGGACAGAACACGGAACCACAGACTGGCGGAACACGGAAGGCCAAGAGGGTCTTGGAATGCCCCAACTCAGCGGAGCGAGCAAAAAACGGCCAGACGAGAAGACCGCTTGGGCAAGCCACCACTGGCAAAAAAGAAAAAAAATGTTTAAAAGTCACACTACTGCTATTAAACAGCACGCTGATGCATGAAACTGAAGAAAACTTCCACAAAGTTAAAATGACACGCCCAAACAATTTATCAAACTGTTACTAACAGGAGAACTTCAAAGCAACTAATTCTCAATAAATATTTCCATATCCTGCACAGAGAAGAAGCAAGAAGCAAGTAAGAAGCAGAGAAAAAGCAGGAAGAACAGAAGTTGAAGATTCGCAAGATTGAGACCAAGAAAGAAGATTGGTGAAGAATAGACGACATACCTTCCCAAATCCCTATCCTAATGTAAACTAGTCGTCTGCGAAGTATTACAACGAAAAACGACCGCTTTCAGCGACACATAACAATGACTTTCACGCATACAAAGCCAGTAAACCACGAGATTCTGCACTCACAGCTCCATTCCATTATGGGACCTCCACAACAGCAACACACACTTGCAAAGCCAACAAGGAACGGCGAACGAAGCTGTACATCAAAAACTTGCCCACATCCATCTCGCTCAAGTCTATCACCTTCGTGCAAAAACATTCGCCAACCTCATGCTTAAACATTCATAGGATTGTGTGAATGTGTGATATCAAATTATGTGATGTAGGAATTGTGCAAAGGAAATGTGTGAAACACTAAATAAGTTAAGCACACCAGACAGCTAATAAACTACAAAATAACAGTCATTGACTATGGACTTAAGTAAAAAATAGACTATAGATAAAAATAAGTCATTAGTTCTGAAATAGACAGTATATAAAGAACGAAAGTAAGGCATAACAAACACTAAAACTGTATGCCACTTATTTTCTCCTCATAAAAATAAAAGAATAACTATATTTTACTTACTTTCTCCTTATAAAAACAAAGAATAACAAATTATCTTGTTGGATGTTTTCCCTTTTTTTTAACATTTGTACCATTTGTTAGGATAATATCTCAATACTTGTGTATGTATATTTCTTTGTCAAAGCAATTCTTGGAAATAATTCTTATTTGTTAGTGTAACAATGTTGAAATGAGTGTCTCGAAACAAATACATTTTACTTGTACATGATATTTAGAAAATGTCCTAGGAATAGATTTTACTTAATTACTACATTTAAAAAAAAATATTTCTAAGAAAATCGATGTGAATGACTCCTCACTTTCGATAACAAACTTCTTAAAAACAAACTTCACACTTAAATAAAGAAAGAAAATAATTAAAAATTAATAATAATAATAATAATAGCATAAAAATATTCTTCTCTTGTCAATATAAACATATTTTTGAGAATAATGTGGAAGAAACTAAAAATATAAATTAGTAATACGAACTAGCATAGAACCACGATAACGTGGCTGAACAGTGAAACACATATGTATTCATTAACAGCGATGGCGAGGTATGACAGAATCTCTGACCAGAGAGTTATTTATCGTTGCTAATCTGCTCTTGACCGCACTAGAGTTCAGTGTGTGTGGAGTCGGCAGAGAGAATGGTTCAGTTGCGAGTTGCACTCTGTCGGCAGTAGTAGTCTGGTGCAGTTGCGAGTTGCACTCGGTCTGCAGTAGTAGTCAGTCAGCAGTAGTTGTAGCGAGTGGACAGTTGTTCTGAGCGGGCATCGACATGCGTCGGCAGCGTGCTCTCCTTCCATCTCTGGTCACGATTCAAGAGGAGGTATATTGTTTTAGAAGGTAATGAAGCAGCATTGCGCTCAGCTAATAGCATATGTTAATTGTAATTAATTTGTTCAATAATTGCCCCAATAATAATTTTCTTATAAAGTAACTGTTTTAAACAAAAGACTCATTTCAAGTCAAGTAATACTTCCTATGCATTCCCTCCAAGAAATAAAATTAAACATGGGCCAGCATTGCACGGAGCTGTGCCAAAAAATAAGAGCAGATATTGATGCAGTTTACTGATGTAAGAATTTTGATTTTTGTGTTCAGGTTTAATTATTGCACAGGGCCGAAGGTCAGCGCCGCTGCCCTTATAAAATTTATCAGGTATAATTATTGCTGTTGAAATGTTACATCCAGTTCATAGATCATTATTTAAGTAGTATTTTTGTGGGTTTAATGATCAATCATCTTAACATTAATTTTGTGGGGAGTTAACATTTGGGCCATTATATTTCATTATTCTTGCGGGGAGGTTATACTTGGCGACATCTGGACCAGGATCGTATTTCTTTGAGAATCTTCTGAGAAGTAGTTAGATATCTGCTCTTATTTACTAAAATATAATTAGCATTTGGCGCAACGCTTTTGCTAATTTTGTGACTTTCTCTCACAGGTCATCGGCAATTTGTTGCTCTTTGTTGTATTTGTGTTTGTTGGATTTTGTATTGTCTTTGTTTCATTCTGAATAATTGTGACTAGAGTAAAAATGCCGCGAAAGACTGTTAATAGTGCATCGCGAGGTAAAATGAGTGAAATAACCGATTTAAATAACTTCACCGATTGTACTAGTGACACACAGTGTATTGATTACAATCCTCCATTTACTGATAATCAGAACGTACCGACCACTAATGCTAATTTTGATCCTAGTGACGAACAGACGAACTCAATTGTGTCCTCTGTTAATTTGACGACAATTGATAATGCGGAGCGTTCTGTTGCAATGAGCGCTGCCCAGCTTAACACAGCTGGTTTGCAGGATTTACGTGACGAACGGACAGATTTTTTTAATGAAAACAAACAGTGTAGTCAGAATGAGTCGGATTTATTTAATTCCGAGGTAGTGACTAACAGTGTGCATCCGATGGGCAAACCTTTTGGAGAATCACAGAATAACCAAGTGGTTACACAAAACGTGACAATTGCAGGCACGTCATCAAACAGCACAGAGAATAGAGTAGGTAATATTGACTTGGATCAAATTGTGGGACTATTGCTACAACGATTTGATGAAAAATTCAAACAACTAGATAGCAATTCCAGACAACAGAGTGAAGATCTTAAACAACAACTTACTGAAAAGTTAGACAGCAATTCCAAACAGTCGGATGAAAGACAAGACTACAATCACAAACAACTTAATCATGAAATTAATGAAAAATTAGATGACAATTCCAGACAGCTTAATGAAAAATTAGACAACAATTCCAGACAGTTAAATGAAAAATTAGACAACAATTCCAGACAGCTTAGTGAACAGATTAGAGCCGTTGCCGCGCAGTGTCATGATACTAAGGAACAATTACGGGAGGAAATTGAGGTGTGTGCTAGGAAAAGTAGCGAAGAAATTAGATCTGTTGCTCAGGAATTAAGGGATATGCAAACAGCTACATGAGAAACACTTAGAGACGAAATTAGTGCAGTCGGTAAACAACGCTCTCAGAAGGCAACACAATTATGCGACGAGTTTAAGTTATTGACAGCAGAAGTTTCGCGCACAATGGATGCAAAGATAGACGCGAAATTCGACCAACAGAACACTCAAATTGACGAACGTTTTAGTCTTCACCTACAAAACAGTGATACGCGTTTCCGCAAATTTATACATGATCAAAATAAAGTAAAACGTCACGTCATGGAAACAATTACTGTACAGAGACAAGACGACAAACGTAAAATGTTTGCGAAGGCAAAATCATACAAGGACAACAATATTGCTACAGTGTCCAACGAAATTAATACCATCAAGCAGTTGAACACAGAATTACGTGATTAAATTTCTGATCTTAAATCAAAAACAGATACATACACAGCAGATATTCAGACAGTGACAGACAGATTCGAACAATTAGAACTAACACAGTGTTCCGATGTCATCAAAGCTGACGTTAAAAAATTGAACGAAACCACACGTACATTACAAAAACAGATTAATACTTCCGACACTAAAAACGATGATCAGGTAAAAATACTGACTGAAAAATATGATGAATTGGCCAGTCGTATTGACGTTATTGAAAATAATACTGACAGCAAATCAGACGATACTTCACCAGTTTCATTTAATCAAACACCTGAATTCCAAAATCTACAACAGACAATCAATGAGATAGATTCATCTAATAATACATTACGTAGAAAATTGTGAAGTTTACAGCAAGAAGTAACAGAGATGAAAAATATTTCAGTTAATAACACATCACAGCAGACGCCACTTTGGGAACATTTGTCAGACTCACGCAGCGCATATAATTTGGGTAATCTACAGAGAGTATGGGACTTAGATTCCGAACAGCCACAGTTCAACAGATTCTCATTCAATCCTGAACCGGTTCCGACATACAGAGATGATAATTTTGATTACGAACATTTTCTATCAGTGAGAAAATTTAAAGTATTTAAAAAGGACAGAACACAGATTCACCCACTGGATTGGATACCACAATTTAGCTTTGCTTTTCCACCGACTTGGCCCGTAACACACAAACTTGAATTTATTTGTAGTTTTTTGGAAGGCGAACCGGCAACTCGTATGAGACCGATCGCGAGGCAATGCTATTCAGTAGAAGAGTTTCAGAATGCTTTTCTGTCAGCCTATTGGTCGAAGACGACACAGTGCGGAATTAAGGATCAATTAATTAGTTTACCAAATTATGAGAACTCGAATTTTCCCAGTGTCACACAATTTTTTGAGCATATAATCCAACAAAACCAGTACTTAAGTGAACCATACAGTGAATCTGCACTTATTCAACTATATATCTCTAATTACTACGATCATTACGTGTGTCACTTCTAACGGGTCAGCAAAAAGAAAATATTTCGGCATTTAGAGATCTGTTACAGCTTCTGGAAGTGCAGCAATCTGATTATTCCTTTGTAAACAAAAACTTTTCGTATAATAACCAAGGCCAACAAACTTACAGTAATTACGATCAGTCACGCAATTTCAATAGTAAAGGTAATAGACGCTTCAGGAACGACAACCAACAGAACTTTAATAACAGGCAAAATTTTAATTATCAGTATCGTCAAAATTATCAGCAGCAGGAACCACATTTTAGTAACAATAGAGGTTTTTCACAACAACAGCAACAAAACCAGCCGGTTAGCATACCTAACCAACAATGTAGTCTACAAGGTCAACCAAACTTTAATATTTCGCCGCGTGCACGTATAGTCCCAGGTACAACAAATAGCAACGCACAGCAGCAAAGAAACAACTACATACAGGAAACACAGTATTTCAATTCCTATCGCAATGCACCGTATAGGAATGACTATCACGACAGACGTAAAAATAATGAGCAAAATTATCAACATATGTTTAATAACAGTCGGTCTTACCAGCAGCAAAATGATCAGCAACAACATATTCTCATGAATGAACCCGACAGTAGATATCATCCAGAACGTAACACGTCTGGAAGAAATAACAGAACAGTTCAAATAGTCGAAATGCCACAACATCCTCCAGAAAATAATAACACGTCAGATAGAATCTGCCTAGATACTATACAGGTCGCATCTTCCAGTAACACAAGCACTACTTTTGACACGCAGAATGTTGTTCACGAAAATGTTATTACTTTTGACGACATCAGAGACACTCTTTTGCAGGAAAGACCAATTGTTCAGGAAACCATTTCACATCCTGTCATCGAAATTAAAATTGGTTCATCGAAATTTTAAGCAGTAATCGATTCTGGATCACCTATGTCAGTAATAAATGAAGAAACTTTCAGTGAGTGTAACAAAGAGAATACCTATCCTACATTACCATTAGGCAAAACGAAAGTGAAAGGAGCAGTATCGAGTAAAGGAGTAGACGTTAAATTACAGACACATTTATCATTTTGTATTGCAGGTCACACATTTCACTCGAATTTTTGGATTGTTCCCTTATTGACAACAGACGTTATTTCAGGTACGAATTTTCTGGTACAACACGACGCAATTATTGACTTTCAAAATTCCTATTTAATGTTGAAGGATGAAAATATACAATTGGCTTTAGAATTTCAGCACTCACTATCTGCGGAAGAGCAAACAATTAATCGTACAGAGGTTCATTTCTGCATCACGTAACATATACTGTAATTCCACTTTGTTTACAGATACGTACGTACATAACTATAATACTCCAGACGAAGCTGACTATGACGTAATACAGATGATTTCTGATAAAGTCAAACAAAGCAGTGCAAATACAGACGATGAACGCACTCAACTACACAAAATTCTTTTACAGCAAGCTCCAGTTTTTGACAATGTTCCTGGTACTATGTCCGGTTTTATGTATGAATTTCAAGTCAAACAGCACGACACATTTAAAGCGAAGCATTATCCCATTCCATATATCCATAGAGAACAGGTTAAGAAAGAATTGCAGGATATGCTTGACCAAGGAATTATTGAACCGGCAGTTAGTCCGTACATAAACCCGCTACATATTGTTAAGAAAAAAGATGGTTCACTTCGCCTTGTACTTGATTCACGTCACATCAATGACATAATTATTAAAGAAACAGATCGACCACAGACACTAGAGGAACTACTACAGAAATTTCACGGTACTGCTATTTATCCTACATTAGATCTGAAATCGGGATTTTGGCAAATTCAGCTCCATCCAAAATGCAGAAAGTACACAGCATTTCTCTGTTTTGGTGACTGTTATCAATTTTGTAAATTACCGTTCGGTTTAACTATTTCTTCAGCAGATTTTATTCGCGGTTTGAACACAATACTTTCGACAGAACTTAAAGACAGAATCACAACGTACGTAGACGACATTCTTATTGCAGAAGCTAACTGGTCTGAACACAATCTGATTCTTGAACAACTGTTGCGAACTTTTCGTGCACAAGGACTCACGGTTAATCTCAGTAAATCGCACTTTGGTAAAACTTCTATAAAATTTCTTGGACATGTAATTTCAGCAGAAGGCATTACGCCTGACCTGGAAAAACTTCAAGCTCTACGTGACATTACTGTTCCTACGACGAAAAAAACAACTACGCAGGATTTTGGGTTTAATTAACTTTTTTCGTAAATTTATTCATTACTCTGGTTTAGACACCCCTAGATTATGCCAATTGACAGGGAAAAACACTATTTGGTCGTGGGATAAGCAAGCACATTCTGAATTTATGGACCTGAAAGAAGCCTTGTTGAATGCTCCACTTTTATCGCACCCAGACCTTACCAGAAATTTTTCGATTGCCACCGACAGTTCTAACACCGCCTTAGGCGTACATATTTTTTAGGAAATTGAAGAAGATGGTTCTACAATAATTAAAAACATCGCATTTGCAAGCCGCATTCTGTCACCTGCTGAGCGAAATTATTCTGTTACAGAACTTGAAACGTTATGTGTTGTTTGGGCTTTTACGAGATTTCGACATTTTCTTTATGGAAGACATACCACCGTCTACACAGACCACAGAGCGATACAATTTTTACTTTAGGCTAAATTCACACACGATAGATTAAGCAGATGGAAACTTTATCTTCAGGAATTTAATTTTACAATAGTTCACATTCCCGGCACACAAAATGTTGTAGCAGACGCACTATCCCGTTCTCTCAGCAACAATCAGCAAGACATAGCAACCAACTTCTGCAAAGCAAATTTCAGCGTCATGTACATTCAACAAGTTGCATTTGAAAATTTTATTTCGTCGTCATTACAAGATATAGCACAAGAGCAGAGTAAAGACAACGTGTGGAAAGAGATTAAACACCTTTGGCAAGATAGGAATAATGTTACCATTAGAAACCATTACACTGTACGCAATGACATTCTGTTTCGCCGCTATCATCCTGACAGCAACAATTGGTTATTATGCATTCCCGACGAAATTGTTAACAAATTAATCTGGTATATTCATTTAAGTTACGCACATTACGGAGCCAGAAAATGTTTCTTATACTGAGACAGAACTGTTATTTTACTTACATGGAGAAACGTATACGACGAGTTTTAGCGTCATGTAAAATCTGCCAGAAAGCTAAGTCAGACACATATTCCTCCATTATATCCCATTGTACCTGTTAAATAAAGACACATGGCCGCTGTAGACATTTTTGGTCCGGTGCCCAGAACTAATAGAGGTTTTTGCTACATCTTTGTCGCTGTTGAACTCACTTCAAAATTTGTTACCTTCACTCCGTTACGCAAAGCTACTGCTAAAACTGTTTCGAAAGCATTTGTAAAACATTTTCTATTTCATGTAGGGCATGTGATGAAAGTAATTTCCGACAATGGATCACAATTTCGATCTGCTATATGGACACGTATGTTACGAGCTAGAAACATTTCTCCGATCTATATATCCAGGGCGCTGCATCATCCTTCGTATTCTGCAGACCTGGCTCCTCCGAACTTATTTTTATTTACAATGTAGAAAAACCCGTTGAAAGGACGATCTGCAACCATGGACGTGATAAAAGAAAATTCGTAGACGGCGCTTCGCGCGATCCAGCAGGAGGCGTACGAAGACTGCTTCTGAAAGTAGACACTGTGTCGTGGAGGAGAGTATTTCGAAGCAGACCATGCACAATAAGTAAAGGCTAAGCGTAGGAAAATTTCGTCGATAAAGTTCCACAATTTTTTGAACAAGCCTCGTATTTAGGAGTTTTACAGATGTCCTAACTTTTACTGATAGATTTTGTCTATATGACCAGATATGCATTCCCGACAAGGACTTTTATTTCATACCAGTCTGATATCTTTTGATATATAAATAACCTTTTGAACTCGAAAGCGGCCTGAGACCGAAATCTGGACCGTGTAACAATAAAATAACAATTATTTTATTGCAGCTACTTGAAGAAAGTAACTTAATGTTTGTCATTACCATACATTTGGTCTTCATGTAGCTTTTTCCTTCTGCTGTGATCCTTCTGGCTTCCTCTCCTGTCGATATTTCAGAACTAGCAATACACACAACATCACTCTTCTTGAGTAGGTTTCCATGAAGCAACTTGCGTCATATCCTTGTCTCATAAAGGTCCTGATTCTTTTAGTGTTAACACCGTTCAACACCGGAGACGCACCGTATCAGGAAATTTTAACTGTAGTAAATGAGCGAAATGCTCTCTTTGGGCTTCTCTTCTAAATGCTGTCAGCAAAGCTTTTACTCGAATTTTGTGTTCCGCCATGTGTGCCTTTCTTCAATAAATCTTAAATTATAGCATCTTAAATGGGCTCACAGACTTCTATATTCTACAGATGTCTTCTCTATTACCACGAAACATTAAAATATCAAAAATGTACAAATGTGTGTGAAATCTTATGGGACTTAACTGCTAAGGTCATCAGTCCCTAAGCTTACACACTACTTAACCTAAATTACCCTAAGGACAAACACACACACCCATGCCAGAGGAAGCACTCGAACCTCCGCCGGGACCAGCCGCACAGTCCACGACCGAAGCGTCTGAGACCGCTCGGCTAATCCCACGTGGCATTAAAATACCGCCAACAAGGACAGAGTCCTGTAGAATATAATGCATGGCTCTGCACATTTATTGAAACAGGCAGCTTTTTCTATCATTTGCACCGAGCTAAACTCTGAAAAATGGAGATAATATTTACAACGTGGTACAGAAGTCTCTGATGGCAAAAATATCAACGTTTTGATCAGTTTTACGAGGGGAAGTCAAAAAGTAAAGGCACATTTGAAAAAAGGAATACTTATTCGAATGATAGAAAAGTGAAACATACTTTACTTTTCTACATAACCACCCTGTACTTCAACGGACTTCGTCCAACGTCTCACAAGTTTTTTATTCAGTCGGAAAAAAAGGTTTTTGGTTGCACCTGTAGCCAATTTTGCACCAAGTGAATGACTACTGCATCGGTTGCAAATCTTCCTCACCTTAGCGTTTCCATCAGTGGTCCAAATATCTGGAAATCGCTTGGAGCCAGGTCTGGACTGCATGGTGGGTGTTCCAGCAGTTCGAGTTCCAACTGCTTTATTGTATTGGAAGTCGGTTTGGCAGGATGTAGCAAAGTGTTATCTTGCTGCAGGAGGACATTTTTTCACAGTTTTCCGGAACGTTTTGATGTGATCGCTGGTTTTAGTTTAGTTCGCAACATATCACACTAGTTCTCATTGTTCGCAGTTTCGCCTCTTGGGATGAAATGAACGGCTACCAAGCATTCCATGTCATGGAACAGTTTAGCATTATCTTGTGATGGTCTACGTTTCCATTTCTTAACTTCTGGTGATCTTGGGTGTTTCCAAACCACGGTCGCAGCGTCACTATTCTGTTCGTGATGATGCACCCACGTTCGTTGTCAGTAACGATTTGCTGTAAAATTCCATCTCCTTCGCGATGATAACGGGAGATGTCCGTCAATTGCGCCTTATGCAGCGCTGAAAATCCTTTAGGTCCGCACCTTGCTCATACTTTCCGAAAATTTAGACAGTCATCCAAGATGGAATATGCTTTACCACGACTGACATCTAAAGTATCGGCGGTTTCGTCTCCTGTGCTTCATCTGTTTTCCATCACCATACCTTCAACGACTTCCAAATTGTCCTCAGTTGTTAACGTCGATGGACTGCCCGATTTTTCCTCTTCACATAGAGAAGTTTTCCTGAAGCGCTCTATACATTCGTAGATATTTCTTCGCGATAAACAACTGTCACCGTACCGCGCTTGCATTCTACGAATAATTTTCGCAGGTTTAACACCTTCCGCAGATTAAAAGCGAATCACTGGCCTCTCCTTGGTGCAGATCGACAGTGGAGCTCAATTGAGGTGCCATGTTTCACGGTCTGCTACAGCGCACTAACACGGGAATAACAGTGACATATTGTGTGGAATTGTTGCTGACGAAATTACACTGAGCCCTACATTCTAGCAGTGTTACCAAGTCCTACAACGAGAATCTGCAACATACCCTTTACTTTTTGACATGCCCACTTAACACAACACAAACATCTCTGTCTGGATTGATGCCGCGACCGGGAATCATGGACTGATGATGAATGACGTCGCATATTTCCCAGAATAAAATTTTCACTCAGCGGCGGAGTGTGCGCTGATGTGAAATTTCCTGGCAGACACTCGAATTCGGTCTGGAAGGCAGCAGACGAGGTACTGGCGGAATTGAGGGCGGGTCGTGAGTCGTGCTTGGGTAGCTCAGATGGTAGAACACTCGCCCGTGAAAGGAAAAGGTGCTGAGTTCGTGTCTCGGTCTGGCACACACTTTTAATCTGCCACGACGTTGCATAGTGTTCAGCGATACATTGTGCTTCCACACTACGCCGGATTACCACTGTTGGCAAGTATGGCGGCGAAATGGGATGGGGTCACACATTCTTCCAGTGTTTTGAAGACGCACAGCAATTTTTCTAAAGGCGCTACTACATGGGGAGCCATCGGTTCTATCTTCAATTCACGGCTGTAGTCATTGTTGGAACTCTTTCTGTGTAGAGTTAATTCGATTTTATAATTACTGAAATAACATCACATTCGCTGTCAGCCCGGGAAGTTTCATTACGTTTGCATATACTACTTTAATATGAAACAAAACAATGTCTGGAAAGTTTTGACTGACAAAATTAGTTGCTCAGTATTTCCGAGCGTTTTTAGCCGTTTCACTCCGGAACCGCACGACTGCTACTGTCACAGATTCAAATCCTGCCTCGGGCATGGATGTGTGTGTTGTCCTTAGGTTGGTTAGGTATAAGTAGTTCTAAGTTCTAGTGGACTGATGACCTCAGATGTTAAGTCCCATCGTGCTTAGAGCCATTTGAACCATTTTTTTTTTATAAAGACAGTTACAATAACCAATCAACCTGACAGGTTCACCTCCAGAGGTACAGTAACAGTGAATGACTTATAGCTGATGTCCGACTCTGTTGCAGTTGCGAGGACAGAAATATGACTACGTCCAGATTTCAGTCGTTTTCAGATCCAGATTAGGTGGTTACGATGTATCACGTCGCATTCATTGTGAACGTCTCCCTATCATGCATGTTGATGCAGCTGTGAAATCATATGTGACTAGTTTCAACTGAACTTTTGTCGACACAACAAGACTTAATGAATTTATAGTTTTCTTCACACATACAATAGATGTATTTGAGAACTGTGAAACAAGAGTTGCTATATCCTTGGAGTCGTGTATAACATACAAGAGGAATAAAAAAGGCTAAATTTGGTCGATAATATACTTCCTGATAATGCAACACCATGATCTGTCACATATTTGCCGTCAATATGTACAGCGTGAACTTTTGGCCAAGTTGTTTAAGTGAAACTCGCCGTTTTTCTGCGGTAAGTCGCTGTAGAAGGATGTTATGATAACGTTAATTAGCTTGGCAGTTACTTCCATGGGACCGCGCTAAATCAGACGATGGCTACTTAATGTTTTGCCTAAGCTTCATTAAAATCTGCTTCTTATTCTACCCTACAGAAATGAAAAACATATATATGAATAGCCATAAAGCATGATTGTATGAAAGTATTATATGATTGTAGTCAACATGCCATCTCTCGAACGTTAATGTAATATTTCAGAATCATAGTCTCTACTCTCTAGATTCTCTACTTGCTCAATTGTCTTCACAAAAACATTTGCAATCCGTTCTTGTTATATCACCACAATCCTCAGCTATACGGAAATCTTACGCAAGTACTTCGAGTGAAGACCTACGCATTAACATGTGATGACAAACATTTCAACCAAAATTAATCATTAATCATTGACGAAAAATAAAATAAACGTCGAAAATTTACAATTTAAAGTCAGAACTCTCTTATAAGAAGATACCCGAAGTAAATCAACAGACACAGAAACTAATACGGTGTGAGTGGCTGAGACCTGCATTCTTCCCACCACGGAAAACATTACACCTTTATGAGGGAACGGAAACTTGCCGGAATAGTCGGATTTCGTGTTTGTGTGTATCGATTCCACACTACGACACTATTGAGAATATCTGTCTCGTGTCGTTATAAAGAAAACGAAGAAATTGCCGCCTCGAAAAGACGTGATATGACAACCCGCGTCATGGCAGTTGTATAAAACTGGACCTATTGTTCTGTTTATCTTTAGGAAGAGCACCATCAACTCACGAAAACCATTTTCGGGAAATCTGATGATGCGCCCAGTTTGTGGCTCTCCCCTCCGAACTGTTACGTCCTTCAATAAAAGTGCATCCCTTATTGAAGACTTTCTAGACAATTTACTCTCTCCAATCTATCTTATCTGGTGCAGCCATCTCCTTTTCCCTTTGAAGATGTGGTCAGCCTGTGGCCTCCTCAGAGCTACTCTCTTCATATCGTCCTCCTTTCCGCAGCTTACATCGTGTTTTCTGATTTCAACATTAATTCTTCCGTCACATTCACCGAGTTTGTCACATGCGTTTTCCTTTATTATTCTGTAGTGGCGACGCCTTTATTACTTTCGACCAACTTTGAAACCGAAAATAGCTCCAATCTACAGAATGAAATCTGCCAGGAAGTTCCAGTTACAGTCTAGTTTGACCCAACATGTCACTGTAATGCAAATTAATTAATTGCAAACAAAGGTCACATTACACTTTGTCCATTTCTTAATGAATGATTTAATTTGAAAAGTAGGAACAGAAACTACTAAATAACTGAAAATTTCACTCATAACTTCAAATACAATATGGTAACCACAGTGCTATGTAATTGACTTATATGCAGTGTCTATGAGTGAAAGTCCTTCACACTTAATGCAGATACCATTCAATTCAAAATAAATTCAAAATTCCTTCAAAAACTTTTAAATGTATTTGTGCCTTCAGAGCTGGCTGCCGAATCTTCGTACAAATGAAATGGACGTGAGCGTTTGGCATCGTTTGCCGGGAGGCCCCTTGCTAGGCAGGTCCGGCCTCCTTGGTGCAGGTCTTATTACATTCGACCCCACATTTGGCGACCTGCGCGCCGGATGGGGATGAAATGATGATGAGACAGAACAACACCCATTCCCTGGGCGGAGAAGGTTCCCGACCCGTCCGCGAATCGAAACTGGGCCCGTAGGATGGCAATCCGTCAAGCTGACCACTCAGCTACTGGGGCGGACTTCGTAAAAATATACGAGGGCTAATTGCGAAAGTAAGGTCCGATTGGACGCGAAATGGAAACCACAGGGAAATCCTATAAAGCTTTTCAGATATTTTGGGCAGTGTCTCTAGTACGCCCGCCCATCATGTCACGTCGCTCTTTTCAGTTAAGAGCGCATAATGAGCAAGTATTGATGCCTTGTCTCCTGCCAACTGTGAGTGCCTGTCAAGGATGTCGCCGGATATTATGCAGCCCACACAACGTCACTGTAATGCATTTCTTTCTTCATGACAATTCTTCGTCTCACTGCAGGGGCGCTGAGGACACACTTCATTTGTTTCCAGTGAGAAGTGTTTGATCAACCAACATACATCCCAGACTTACTTCACTCTGATTTTCACCACTACACACATATTTTCACCACTACACACGTGAACCGCTGGCTATGAAGATAAAATTTTGGCACAGACAACAATTTGCAAATCAGCATAGAGAATTGGCAGAAAGTACTGCCGGCTGCCTTCTATGACGAGAGGACCGTAAAGTTAGTACAATGCTACGATAAATGCATCAGTCGCACCCGGCGACTATGTGGAGAAGTAGTAGGAAGCCGTAGCTAACTGTTAACAAATAAAATATTTTTTTTTATTTCCGCGATGTTTCCATTTCGCGACCAGCAAAAAAAAAAAAAAAAAAAAAAAAATAGTTCAAATGGCTCTGAGCACTATGGGACTTAACTTCTGAGGTCATCAGTCCCCTAGAACTTAGAACTACTCAAACCTAACTAACCTAAGGACGTCACACACATCAATGCCCGAGGCAGGATTCGAACCTGCGACCGTAGCGGTCGTGCGGTTCCAGACTGTAGCGCCTAGAACCGCTTGGCTACTCCGGCCGGCTCGCGAACTATAGGACGTCACTTTCCGAATAGCTCTCGCAGCTAACTGAAACCTATCACGCCGGCTGGTGTGGCCGTTTGCTTTTAGGCACTTCAGTCTAGAACCGCGTGACCGCTAAGGTCGCAGGTTCGAATCCTGCCTCGGGCATGGATGTGTGTGATGTCCTTAGGTTAGTTAGGTTTAAGTAGTTCTAAGTTCTATGGGACTGATGACCATAGATGTTAAGTCCCTTAGCGCTCTGAACCATTTGAAACCTATCGTAATGATTATGACGACAGTTGGCAGTGATTTAACAGTGAATGTACTCACGTGTTTAAATCGGATTATCTTATCGTCCTCGTCCTTTCTCAAGAAGTTCAAGCAATTTTTAATGCTTCAATTAAATACGAACTCCATTATGTCACACTGGTCGAAAGTAATTTCAAAAGTTAATTCAAGGGTTGTCAAATGTTAATTGTTGTAAACATACTGTAAATGTCAGGTTTGTATAGTGCAGAATATTACGCTGATACTCAGTGGAGGGAGATCAGACGCTGTTGCGGACAGAGAGACTGCGAGCACCTGTTTGCCAGATGTAGAAGTATGAAACCGGAATTTCCCTATAGATGGTGGCAGCCGTCAGTGTAGGGCCCGTGACAGCGCTTGCAGCGCCATCTGGTTCCTGTAACGGCTGACGAATCCCAACACACAGTGACAGAAGTTCCAAACATCGGTATCTATTTGAAACCCGTAAACATATCGACTTTTGTCCCTACAAACTACGATTTGCGGCCATCGATAGTTTCCTGTTAAAATTTGAAGAAAACTGCTGCAGAATTTTATCGAAGCTTTAGGCAAATATGCTCTTGGGAAATCGAGTGCTTCAAGCAATTCAAAAGTGATGATTTTGACGTTAGAAACGACGAGCGCGGGAAGCCACCGAAAAAGTTTTAAGACAACGAATTGCCGGCCTTATTGGATGAAGATGATAGTCAGACTCAACAGCAACTCGCCGAACATTTGTCGTGCCGCAGAAAGCAGATTCTCTTCGGTTGAAAGCTGTGGGAAAGGAGTAGAAAGAGGGAAAATGTGTTCCGCATGAATTGAATGAAAGACAGCAAGCAAATCGAAAGACCACTTGTGAAATGATGCTATCCATATACAAAAGAAAGTCGTATCTTAATCGAATAGTCACTGGTTATGAAATATGGATATATTTTGAGGATCCTAAGTGTCGTCAATCATGGGTGAGTCCAGGCAAACCTTGGACATCCACTGCTCTGTGTTTGGTGGGATCAGAAGAGTGTCATTTAATATGAGCTGCTAAAGCCTGGTGGAACCGTTAGCACTGATCGTTACCAACAGAAGACGATCGATTTCAGACGAGTATTGCTTTAAAAACTACCAGAATATGGAAAAAGGCAACATAAAGTCATATTGCTCTATGATAACACCCCTTCACACACAGCAAAACTGGCCAGTGAAACGATCGAGACGTTCAGTTGGGAAATACTAGCGCATGTGGTTTATTCTCCAGACTTGGCTTCGTCCGATTATCACCCATTTGCATCACTGGGACGGTCTACCTGATGGGAGGCCATAGTCACACGACATTCACATTCAAATCAATGGGACACTCTCTTGCTGAACAATGCTTCAGTTCGTATAAACACATACGAAAATAGCTTGCTGTCAGATTCGCATCATAAGAAGAACTGTTTCTTGGCATGGCATTTTAGCCTTCCCGAGAGGTGGGAGAAATTTACGAATAGCAATGGAGATTATTTTGAGTAAAATATTGTTTATCAGTTTGAACCAACAGAAGTGTAATTATTGCAACCAAAATTCCTGTTTCATACTTCTACATCTGGTATTGTGACGCGAAGATGCGTCACCCACCATCGTAGAAAAGAGAACTAGACTGAAGCCGATTTTAAGTGCATATTCCACTCCTCAGCTGCGATTCCAGAGGCTACATTTGAGCTCTGCACTGTATTCATAGCTAAAAGCAAAGCAATAAACTTAGAGACTCATGAGCTTCATATTTCGTGGTTAAATTTAAATTCACAACTACGAACTAATTATAGCTTCGTTTTTATGGTTCCGTAGCTCAATTCGTAGAAAAGCAACCATTGTAGGATCGCTTTGTAGCTGTTCTGTCTACCCGTCTGTCTGTCCTAACGTTAAAAATTCTTTTTCTAAGGAACGGATAGACGTAACAAGCTGAATTTAATGTGGCATACCGAGGTCTATGCTCCCCTGGCGGTGTAAAACATTGGAACTTCTACGTTAACGCAATCACAAAATACGACCATTTAAGTCACATATTTTAATAATAGTGAACTCACTCTTCGAAATCTGCTGGGTACTTCGCGTTGGTCTAGAATCACTACATGTGGCACAACGGAACGCTTCGCAGTACAACCCAAACAAAAAATCCGAAAACTGTAAATTTGTAATTATGTCACAGGAAAAAACATTTTTTGTCATTTCTTGTATTACCCGCTGTCTGCTCGTCCGTCTGTTACCATCAATTTTCTTAGGAAGTTAAAATTTATGTCACATACTAAGGCCTACGGTCTCTTGGTGATGAAAAAAATGTAAGCTTCAAGGTCAACACAATCAAAAGAAGAGCGCATGTATGTCATTTATTTTGAAACTCGCAAACTCCCTTATCGATCCTATAGGGTACTTCATGTTGGCCTAGAATCATGACATTTTTGCGTATGTGTGTGTGTGTGTGTGTGTGTGTGTGTGTGTGTGTGCTGTCTTTGAAGATATTTTTGCGTGTGTACGAAGTGTGTGTGTGTGTGTGGGGGGGGGGGGGAGGGGGAGGGGGAAGAGAGGGGGTGTGTCGTTGAATCTTAAGGGCGCTCAACGGCGAGGTTATCAGCGCCCTTACACTGATTGAAAGAAACGAATGTGGATAGAATTAGGAAAATGTTATCATATAATGAGTAGGAAACAGATAAAATGACACTCATGCATTTAGTCCCACCTCACTCACATTGACCCACATGCACTAAGACAACGGAGATACGGTAAAAGGTGCTGTATATGGAATTAAAACAGGAATAAAACGGCAGAGGAGCTGAGAGAAAGCACAGGGAAATGTAACTGCCAGTACACTTGCAAAAAACATGGCTGAGCCAGTCAGCCGGTTAACATGCTAAAAATATGTCCTTAAAATTTTCGGAAACATGTTGGCCAAAACTCTCACGTCATTCGTTTGAATGTCACCTAAAATAGAGGGCAGATCCGTCGGAAAATCCGCCGCTGCCCTCTGGTTGGACAATAAAACACAATATAAAAAAAATTGGCGTACAGCATTCAGTACTCCAGAAGCACTAACGTTGGGGTTGGAGAGGGGTTGGGGGGGGGGGGGGGGCGGCGCGAGGAAGATCCTCTTGCCGGAGCAAGAAGCCATGCGTCATTGGGCTCTGCCCTATTCGAAGACGAGTATGTAGGACCTCGTCTCGTCGAATTGACTGGAAGGAGGTACGCCTCTGCCGCGTGGTGAGCCTTACTGGACGGAGCTTATTATTTGTCACGCATCCTCCCAACGACGCAAGACTCTGTATCTCACTAGAGAGGAGACCACATGCAGAGCGTTGGAGCACGAAATTATCACGGCATCGCGACACGCATCCGTGGCTGCTGCACCTGCTCTTTCGCTCCCCGCAATTCCCATGTGTCCTGGTACCCAGCAGTAAGACATCCCTTTCCCAGGTTTGTAGGTGGAGAAGGGCATCCTGGACATTCTGGACTCTTTTAATCTGCTGGGTACAAGCCGTGTAGAGGATGAAGGGCACACCGAGAACTGGAACAGACAAGCAATGTAGCACTCAAAGAAAGCCGCAACTGTTCCAGTGCCCGCAAGATCACATACAGTTCCACTTCGAATGCAATGAAGTCTCAAGGCAGTCGGATCTTGAGTACACAATCAGTGAAACCAATAGAGCAAGCAACGGAGCTCCCTTGTTTCGACCCATCCGAAAAGAGAGCTGTAACATTGTCGTGATCATTTAAAATGGCTGAAAATAAAGTCTTAAAAACATATGCAGCGGTGGAACCTCTCCTGTACTGCACTACATCCGAAAGCGCTCTGAACCTCTGCAGTAACCATGCTGGCAGGCCGGATGCATGAGGATGCAAAACTGTATTGTTGCTCGTGGAAGACTGGAAAATAGGTTTTCCAGAGGTGGACGAGCAGGTGAAGTCAGAGATGCGAGGAATTTTCATGTCTGACGCACCATGAGGAGTTGGCATCGGGTTGTAAGTGACGCAGAGACTGGGTGTGGTGTTGGTTCTATAAGCACTCTTGGCCAACCTAATCCCCTCATGGTGGACAGCGTCCATGATCGTCAAATAAGGAAGTCTCGCAGAGCAATGTAATGTCCAGCCATAAGCTGGCCGTGAACGCAAAAGATCTCATAAAACTGGAGTAGACGGGCTCTGTCTGCTCCCTTAGACCTGTGGTTAAGACACTTCATGATATTCGGTACCTTCTGGGGTCTTGCTTTCATATCCCTCCGGTACGGTAACGACGACAGTTTGGACTAAAATGAGGCCCAGAGATTTCACTACGTCATTAAAATGAAGATTATTGTTCTTGATACGCTAGTCACGTAAATAAGTTTTAATTGACCTCTATTTTGTACCAGAAATATGAAGCACTTGTAGAGCGAAGGGGTGTGGAGGGTCTGAGGCATTCACTATGTAACTCCATGATGTCCTCCTCATCGGTCAGAAGTGCCAGAACGACGTCAGACGGCACCCAGGACAGTTTTGAACCAAATATCGTGATCCTTTCCCTGCACCTGCTCTTCGAGGATGATGAGGGAAAAGAGCATTGAAAGTCATTCTGCTTTTCCTGGGCCTTCTTCATGCTCACTGCGGTACTGATACTGGTCTCATCTGTTGCAGCTGCCTGGATTGCTTTGTTTTCACTCGCTTTGCTTTGGCATGTACATGCGGAAGTACAGAGGCTTGTGGTGGATAGATGGATAGTTGTACAATGGACAGTGTCTGAGTCGAAGCGTCCACGTTGGGAACAGATCTCTGTGCCATAGAAGCATAGAAAGCGAGAAAGACAGGGAGTTTTGGCGTCTTATATTTATTTTGGCTTAGGTATAAGTGGTCCGTTTGGTCAGTTTTACACTCCTGGAAATGGAAAAAAGAACACATTGACACCGGTGTGTCAGACCCACCATACTTGCTCCGGACACTGCGAGAGGGCTGTACAAGCAATGATTACACGCACGGCACAGCGGACACACCAGGAACCGCGATGTTGGCCGTCGAATGGCGCTAGCTGCGCAGCATTTGTGCACCGCCGCCGTCAGTGTCAGCCAGTTTGCCGTGGCATACGGAGCTCCATCGCAGTCTTTAACACTGGTAGCATGCCACGACAGCGTGGACGTGAACCGTATGTGCAGTTGACGGACTTTGAGCGAGGGCGTATAGTGGGCATGCGGGAGGCCGGGTGGACGTACCGCCGAATTGCTCAACACGTGGGGCGTGAGGTCTCCACAGTACATAGATGTTGTCGCCAGTGGTCGGCGGAAGGTGCACGTGCCCGTCGACCTGGGACCGGACCGCAGCGACGCACGGATGCACGCCAAGACCGTAGGATCCTAAGCAGTGCCGTAGGGGACCGCACCGCCACTTCCCAGCAAATTAGGGACACTGTTGCTCCTGGGGTATCGGCGAGGACCATTCGCAACCGTCTCCATGAAGCTAGGCTACGGTCCCGCACACCGTTAGGCCGTCTTCCGCTCACGCCCCAACATCGTGCAGCCCGCCTCCAGTGGTGTCGCGACAGGCGTGAATGGAGGGACGAATGGAGACGTGTCGTCTTCAGCGATGAGAGTCGCTTCTGCCTTGGTGCCAATGATGGTCGTATGCGTGTTTGGCGCCGTGCAGGTGAGCGCCACAATCAGGACTGCATACGACCGAGGCACACAGGGCCAACACCCGGCATCATGGTGTGGGGAGCGATCTCCTACACAGGCCGTACACCACTGGTGATCGTCGAGGGGACACTGAATAGTGCACGGTACATCCAAACCGTCATCGAACCCATCGTTCTACCATTCCTAGACCGGCAAGGGAACTTGCTGTTCCAACAGGACAATGCACGTCCGCATGTATCCCGTGCCACCCAACGTGCTCTAGAAGGTCTAAGTCAACTACCCTGGCCAGCAAGATCTCCGGATCTGTCCCCCATTGATGAAGCGTCGTCTCACGCGGTCTGCACGTCCAGCACGAACGCTGGTCCAACTGAGGCGCCAGGTGGAAATGGCATGGCAAGCCGTTCCACAGGACTACATCCAGCATCTCTACGATCGTCTCCATGGGAGAATAGCAGCCTGCATTGCTGCGAAAGGTGGATATACACGGTACTAGTGCCGACATTGTGCATGCTCTGTTGCCTGTGTCTATGGGCCTGTGGTTCTGTCAGTGTGATCATGTGATGTATCTGACCCCAGGAATGTGTCAATAAAGTTTCCCCTTCCTGGGACAATGAATTCACGGTGTTCTTATTTCAATTTCCGGGAGTGTATTTCCTGCGTTTTGTGTTCCTCAGTAAAAGCAGTGAAGTCTCGCTTCCAGACTGGGTCGCTACTAGAGCAGTTGATGCAGATAGACGGAGACAGGCAGGCAATGTCAGTTTCATGAGCTGCCTTTCCACACTTCCAACAGGTTGCATCACTTCCACAACTCCTGGTTGTGTGGCAAAACGCTGGCAGTTTTTCCAGTGTATGCCATTAGGTTTGTAAGGCGAAATTGTAAGTCGAAGGAATCCTGTCATAATATGTTCAGTCAGCATCGGAAGGTGGCCGTCTTTTCAGTATCTCTATTCCTTCACATCCGTTGCTCCACATCCACTATCACTTGTGATACCCATTATTACTTCACCTCCTTTACATCTACGTCCACGATATTACGTCACGTGACCATACCACTGCTTGAGTTGGGAGAGGTGTGCAGCTTAAAACGATATCACATACACCCAATTTGTGCGATATCTTAAGAAGTTCAACTTGTTTTGACCAGTTAGGTTCAACGAGCAAAGAACCGTTATTCAAGCATTTACTAGACTTTAAGGTGCCTGCAGGTCCATCCAAACCTTTATGGGTATACGAGGGGGACACTGTTTCAAACATCCCCTATTTCCTCTTGATCACCAGAACACATGATGGTTGATGACTCCTTGGATCTTGTTAATGAAGTCGAATTTATTATGCGAAGGACTAGCTTCCCTCATTGTTCTGTATGGCTGGGTGTGAATACTCCCAGGCGGTACACTCATTACGCACAGAGGAGATGAAAAAGATTTCGCTGGTTCCATCTCGCTCCCATGAGCATCTAGGGAAATGAGACCCCACTCACACAGCGCTCCGCGTGCCTGAGTAAGCCTTATACAGATGAGGTGTGGCAGGTTTCCCAGAGATTGCGCACTGTTTCATCTCAACAGCCATGCATCTCATTAGCTCGCGGCTCACCTTGGGAATGAAGGTTTTCTATATAGGTATTTTTACCTTCCTCGCGATCGGGACGGTCAAGCCGAGATTCCTGATCCCTGTGACAGACAACGTTCCACCGCCATGCTGCACTGTGGTCGCCGAAGCACGTCCAGGGCTTCCAGTGATGTGGATTGGCGGCTCACTCAGGAAACCCGCGGTCTCCAAGCCCGTACCCAGCAAGAGAATGCTGAGCCCCAAAGGGCGAATCATGAAATTAGGCTAGAAAGGAAGGTCTCATAGTACAACAAAATTAAAAAAAGAGAATTATAAATTTGTAATTAAATCACACGAATCTTTTTTTTTTTGTCATTTTTTGTCTGCTGTCCGTCTGTTTGTCAGTCCTTTAGTAAAAAACTCTTTTTCTCAGCAACTGGTAGACATATCAAGGCGAAATTTATATCACTTAGTAAGATCTGTGATCCCTTGGTGGCATAATAAGTCGACCCAATGAAAACGTACTGCCTAATATGTCACATATTTTGGTACACTCAAGCGCACTTATCAGAACCTATAGGGTTGACCCAGACTCTTGAAATTAGGCAAGAAACAAGATTTCACAGTAAAAAAGTAAAGGGAAAAATTCTACAATTGTTCATTCGTAATAATACAGCGCACAAAGAATTGTCATTTGTTATCCGACGTCAGACTTGAAATTAAAACAGTCAGTGGTTCTACATTCAGGTTGACTGGGTCGCAATGGTAAAAGTGGAACATCAGGCAAGGAATGACTTTATTGTTCATATGACGTGTTTCTGACTTTATCAATTGTCAAATACCCAGGAGCGGTAACTGCACGTAGATACAGATTTCCAAGTTGCATGTAAAACGCCATGTCTACGTGCAGTAATAGCTCCTGGATATCAGACAATGGATAAATACCGGAACGTGTCGTATGAACAATAAAGTAATTCCTTTCCTGATGTTTGTAATGGTCGCCTGCCTCCTGCGTGAGTTTATGTCACATTTATATTGTAGAAATTAAGACATTGTCCAAAATCTTGACATTATTTTGCCTCATATCTTGCCATCATCAATTGTGACAGCAGGCAAATATGGTCAAGACTGTCGATTCCCGGAGCAGATGAACTATCTGCATACATAATTAATTTTATGGTATCGTCAACGCGCGAGTTCTACCCGCACCTAGCAGTATCTTTTATGTGAACAATATTTAGTGGTCCAAAGCAACAACAGATGCGGTTATTAATTATCAACTGGAGGAGGAATGGAAAACCGTACCACAAGAATTCCTCACCAATCTTGTGGCCAGCATGTGCGCTTGTTGCAGAGGATGAACTGCCATCGCTCATGATCACACACCGTAATAAGAACTATGTCTTGTCGTTTGTAATGGCCATGGAACCATGATAATTTTTCGGTTCCTTAAGTGTAATTGTTGTCTTTGAGTAAAAATGTCACATCTGTTAGTCCGATGGCGTATTTCTTCCTCTTTTCTTTGTACTGTGCTGTAGCAGTTTTTTCTATTTATGGTCAACGTTTCATCGAGCTATGTAACTTGGTACTGAAAAATCACACGGAAGTCACTTTCGTCCTTAAGAGCTGCACATCAGTGGAAGGGCGGCCAAGCGGTAGTTTGTAAGGAGAGCCTGGAATAGGGGGTATGGAGTATTTTTCATATACCGCCTGGAAAAAAGGGCGTAACACCAAGAAGGAGATGTGCGCCATATACGAAATTTGGTAGTCTTGGTAGGAGCATTTATACATCTGAAAGATTATGTCTTTTCAGATTAAGTGCAAGTCGCAAACGAGTTGCACCAGCAGTGCCACTATGAGGGTGCAATCAGGTTTGCGTTAAATACACGCTGCAACGGTCGTGGGTATTAGTTACATCTGAGATTAGGGGTGGTAAGTTGGCGTAGTTAAGAATGCCTTTCAAGCAACAAAGACGCCATTATCAGCAACCCACTGAGTTTGAGCGAGGTTGTGTAACAGGGGTATCAGAAGTTGACAGTTCCTTCTACGATATTGCACAAAGATTTGTCAGGAGTGTAACCACTGTACATGGTCACTCGCAGCTGTGATCACGAGAATGTTCGGTCTGAGGTAGACCAGGCTCTGGACGGCCATGTGGCACTACTGGGAGTGACGAACTTCGTGTTCGGCGTGAGGCTCTGTCCAGTAGTATTGCATTTGCAGCAGCAATTTGAGCAGAAGGTGGCGGCGCAGTGACACAAAGAACTGTTCTTACTTCAAGGACACATCCGAGCTAGACGCCCAGTTGCGTGCATTCCACTGACCCCAAACCACCTCCATTTGCGATTTCAGTGGTGTCGAGCGACAACTCATTGGAGACCAGGGTGGAGCACTGTCGTGTTTTCTGCCTCGGTGCCAGTGATGGCAGTGTGTGGTTAGAACGAGGCCAGATGAGGGTCTGCAGCTAACCTGTTTGCGTCCTAGACATGCTGAAGCTACACCTGCAGTTATATTCTGGGTACGAGTTCGTATGACAACAGGAGCACTGTCGTGGTCTGGGGTATGATTTCGTATGACACCAGGAGCATTCTTATGGTTTTCATGACGACAAATTTGTTTGTCAGTCTGGGTATTCGACCTGTTATACTATATTCATGAATTGCATTCCAGAATATGTTTTCCAACGGATAACTCTAGCCCACATACTGCTGTAACCCAACATGTTCTACAGAGTATCGACAAGTTGCCTGGCGTGTTCAATCGCCAGGTCAGTCTTCGATCCAGCTACAGTGCCGTCCACGACCAACCTGAACCGTTCAAGTGCAACAGGCATCGAACTCCATCCAACAAAGTGACATTCAGCACCTGTACAACATAATGCACGCTCATTTGCATTTTGCATTCAACGTTCTGGCGCTTACAACGGTTGTTAACGTACCAGCATTTAACATTTGCAATGGATTATCTCGTGCTGATGTTGATCTGTGAACTTGCAATGTTAATCACTTAAATACGTTATCCATACAAATGAAATGACAACTTCACCCTACCGAATTAGTTACCCGCACATACATATTACAGTCACTTTGCTGCTCTGCCACTCGCAACTTAGACATGAACTGACAGGATAGTTTTGTATCTGCCGGCAATAAGTAACACGATTTCACCAAGACATAAATTATGCTGAACCCCCCCCCCCCCCCCCCCCCCGGTATCGACCAGGTTGACATCTGTAACATTCTGTCACAACACTGATATAATACTACAAAACGCCACTGTTTCCTGCGCATGTACCCCGACATCCATAAGGGATGTGATCACTATGCACACATACACAGGCCGCACAATGGGTTGGCATACCCTGCATCAGGTGGTCCAACAGCTGCTGGGGTATAGCCTCCCATTCTTGCACCAGTGCCTGTTGGAGTTCCTGAACTGTCGTAGGGTTTCGAAGACATGCAGCGATAAGCTGACCGAGAGCATCCCAGACGTGCTCGATGGGGTTTAGGTCTGGAGAACAGGCAGGCCACTCCATTCGCCTGATATCTTCTGTTTCAAGGTACTCGTCCACGATGGCAGCTCGGTGGGGCCGTGCGTTATCATCCATCAGGAGGAAGGTGGGACCCACTGCACCCCCGAAAAGGCGGACATACTGGTGCAAAATGACGTCAGGATACACCTGACCTGTAACAGTTCCTCTGTCAAAGACATGCAGGGGTGTACGTGCACCAATTATTATCCCAACCCACACCATCAAATCACGACCTCCATACAGGTCCCTATCAAGGACATTAAGGGGTTGGTATCTGGTTCCTGGTTCACGCCAGATGAAAACCTGGAGAGAATCACTGTTCACACTATACGTGAACTCGTCCGTGAACATAATTTGGGACTACTGTTCCAATGACCATGTTGTGTGTTCTTGATACCAGGCTTTACGGGGTCTCCTGTGAGCAGTGGTCAGTGGAATGCACCTTCCAGGTCTCTGGGCGAATAAACCATGTCTGCTCAGTGGTCTGTAGACTGTGTGTCTGGAGACAACTATTCCAGTGGCTGTGCTAAAGTCCCAAACAAGCCTACCTGCAGTAGTCCTTGGCCCTCTGCGGCCACTGATGGTGAGATGTCGGTCTTCTTGTGGTGTTGTACATTGTGGACGTCCTGTACTGTAGCGCCAGGACACGTTTCCTGTCTGCTTGAGACCATACTTTGTGGCAGACAGAGGGCCTGTGCTATGACTTGCTGTGTATGACCAACATCCAGTCGCTCTATTATTCTACCCCTCATAACGCCATCAATATGTGTTCTTTGAGCCATTTTCAACACACAGACACCATTAGCACGTCTGAAAACGTCTGCACACTTACTCGCTGAACCGTGCTCTGACATGCACCAACACACCTCTGCGTGTGTAGACTGCTGCCAGCGCCACCGTGAGACGACCGCACGTCAAATGCACCGTATGGTCATACCCCGAGGTGATTCAAACCCGCAAATCGCCCGCCAGAGCGTTGTTTCACCATGTATCAGCATTATCCTTAATTTATGAGCATGAGTATAGATAATCGACAATGACCAAGTTACCAACATTTGCTTCAGTGATGATACTCTATATGACGCACGGTAAACTTTGTCCAGTTAGCCTATCTCCGTTTAAGTCTGTGACACTCGCGCCAGCAAAAAATACTGTGAAGCGCGAGTAAAAAACACTACCTACACGACTGTAAGTGTGTAGACTTAATTAACATCAAAAGGAAAATATGGCTCTGAGCACTATGGGACTTAACATCTGTGGTCATCAGTCCCCTAGAACTTAGAACTAGTTAAACCTAACTAACCTAACGACATCACACACATCCATGCCCGAGGCAGGATTCGAACCTGCGACCGTAGCGGTCGCGCGGTTCCAGACTGAAGCGCCTAGAACCGCTCGGCCACACCGGCCGGCCACAATGATGACCTGGCATCCTTGCGTGTTCGGTCACCCTAAGTCACGACAATGATTACATCTACATCTACATCTACATTGATACTCCGCAAGCCACCCAACGGTGTGTGGCGGAGGGCACTTTACGTGCCACTGTCATTACCTCCCTTTCCTGTTCCAGTCGCGTATGGTTCGCGGGAAGAACGACTGTCTGAAAGCCTCCGTGCGCGCTCTAATCTCTCTAATTTTACATTCGTGATCTCCTCGGGAAGTATAAGTAGGGGGAAGCAATATATTCGATACCTCATCCAGAAACGCACCCTCTCGAAACCTGGCGAGCAAGCTACACCGCGATGCAGAGCGCCTCTCTTGCAGAGTCTGCCACTTGAGTTTATTAAACATCTCCGTAACGCTATCACGGTTACCAAATAACCCAGTGACGAAACGCGCCGCTCTTCTTTGGATCTTCTCTATCTCCTCCGTCAACCCGACCTGGTACGGATCCCACACTGATGAGCAATACTCAAGTATAGGTCGAACGAGTGTTTTGTAAGCCACCTCCTTTGTTGATGGACTACATTTTCTAAGCACTCTCCCAATGAATCTCAACCTGGTACCCGCCTTACCAACAATTAGTTTTATATGATCATTCCACTTCAAATCGTTCCGTACGCATACTCCCAGATATTTTACAGAAGTAACTGCTACCAGTGTTTGTTCCGCTATCATATAATCATACGATAAAAGATCCTTCTTTCTATGTATTCGCAATACATTACATTTGTCTATGTTAAGGGTCAGTTGCCACTCCCTGCACCAAGTGCCTATCCGCTGCAGATCTTCCTGTATTTCGCTACAATTTTCTAATGCAGCAACTTCTCTGTATACTACAGCATCATCCGCGAAAAGCCGCATGGAACTTCCGACACTATCTACTAAGTCATTTATATATATTGTGAAAAGCAATGGTCCCATAACACTCCCATGTGGCACGCCAGAGGTTACTTTAACGTCTGTAGACGTCTCTCCATTGATAACAACATGCTGTGTTCTGTTTGCTAAAAACTCTTCAATCCAGCCACACAGCTGGTCTGATATTCCGTAGGCTCTTACTTTGTTTATCAGGCGACAGTGCGGAACTGTATCGAACGCCTTCCGGAAGTCAAGAAAAATAGCATCTACCTGGGAGCCTGTATCTAATATTTTCTGGGTCTCATGAACAAATAAGGCGAGTTGGGTCTCACACGATCGCTGTTTCCGGAATCCATGTTGATTCCTACATAGTAGATTCTGGGTTTCCAGAAATGACATGATACGGGAGCAAAAAACATGTTCTAAAATTCTACAAGAGATCGACGTAAGACATATAGGTCTATAGTTTTGCGCATCTGCTCGACGACCCTTCTTGAAGACTGGGACCATCTGCGCTCTTTTCCAATCATTTGGAACCCTCCGTTCCTCTAGAGACTTGCGGTAAACGGCTGTTAGAAGGGGGGCAAGTTCTTTCGCGTACTCTGTGTAGAATCGAATTGGTATCCCGTCAGGTCCAGAGGACTTTCCTCTATTGAGTGATTCCAGTTGCTTTTCTATTCCTTGGACACTTATTTCAGTGTCAGCCATTTTTTCGTTTGTGCGAGGATTTAGAGAAGGAACTGCAGTGCGGTCTTCCTCTGTGAAACAGCTTTGGAAAAAGGTGTTTAGTATTTCAGCTTTACGCGTGTCATCCTCTGTTTCAATGCCATCATCATCCCGTAGTGTCTGGATATGCTGTTTCGAGCCACTTACTGATTTAACGTAAGACCAGAACTTCCTAGGATTTTCTGTCAAGTCGGTACATAGAATTTCACTTTCGAATTCAATGAACGCTTCACGCATAGCCCTCCTTACGCTAACTTTGACATCGTTTAGCTTCTGTTTGTCTGAGAGGTTTTGGCTGCGTTTAAACTTGGAGTGGAGCTCTCTTTGCTTTCGCAGTAGTTTCCTAACTTTGTTGTTGTACCACGGTGGGTTTTTCCCGTCCCTCACAGTTTTACTCGGCACGTACCTGTCTAAAACGCATTTTACGATTGCCTTGATCTTTTTCCATAAACACTCAACATTGTCAGTGTCGGAACAGAAATTTTCGTTTTGATCTGTTAGGTAGTCTGAAATCTGCCTTCTATTACTCTTGCTAAACAGATAAACCTTCCTCCCTTTTTTTATATTCCTATTAACTTCCATATTCAGGGATGCTGCAACGGCCTTATGATCACTGATTCCCTGTTCTGCACATACAGATTCGAAAAGTTCGGGTCTGTTTGTTATCAGTAGGTCCAAGATGTTATCTCCACGAGTCGGTTACCTTCGGCTTTCGCGCGCTGCCACGAATTCTGATTTCAATACGTATTTAAAGTTGAATATCTCTTGATCAAAAGCTCTTATGATCACGCAGTTTTCACCAAAGATTAAGAAACTAACTACCGCTTTCATATATCTTCTGTTACAACCTGTTCTCCTTTTATTCAATTTTTATGCTTATAGAACAAGTACATTGGTGATGATCGAGGTCAGTGGTTGTACCTATCACTGCCAGATCAACTCTATGAACTCCCATTTTGGTTTCTCAGCGTGTGGTAGAGGCTTTTCAAGAATTTCGTGATTGGTCCCTGTTCTATAATATGTGCCACTATTCGGGTCAATATTTTGTGCAACTGCTGTAGTAGTTTACATTTGATGCAGTAGGGCAGACGTTTGCCGTACCTCTTCCGATGGCTGGTTAGTTGTTTGCAGCGATGTCATTTTGTTACTGTATGATAAAGTTCCACACGTGTCAATGTTTTTCAAAGTGTCGTTCAAGTGGAGTGGCAAAAAGTATCTTCTTCTCCTTTTTGCCTCTTTCCGTTTCTCCATGAGGTCCGCGTTTTGATATGGGTTGAGACAATGTTCGTAACAGTTCGTGGCTGGATAACCTTCCTAATACCAACACTCCCCAGCGGGACGAAACCTGTGTATTACATCTCTTTGCTTGCTGAGTAAATCAATGTTTAAATGTGAAAACGTTTTCTAAGCGTTTGCGTGTAACTGATGCACGACTTGGCAACCAGCCCCGGTGGATGTAGAAAATCGCCTCGAAACCGTATCGAGCCAAGCCGGTGAGGTGGATGCGATCCGAGATCGGCCCCCTCCCCGTTTCCCGGAAGCAGGAGGTTTAACGCCCTCGTTCAAATAGTCAGATGACAGAATGAAGTATGTAGTTGCATTTTTTTAAAAGAAACGTGTCATCGTTCGTGAAGTACAATCTTCCAGAATAATTTTCTTACATCAGAAAACTCTACAGTCTTCCGACTATAAGCAAAGGGAAAACTGCTCGAAGATTGTACTCGTTGTGGATATGTGTTGGGTGGTCAGTCGTATCCAAGTCATGCTGTGTTACTACGGCCTCTGAAATGCTACCTCCATTTCCGGTGACAGAAAGCGAAACTTCACGTACCTTGCTACTGGAGATAAAACACCAAACTCTGACCATAAAACTGCGGCAGAGACCACACCGTCCGCAAGTTACCAGATCGGTTTAAACGTGCTCAGCACACGTGGTATCGCCTTCTTCCAGCCCATTACTTCCAGTGCACCGTTAACTCCTGCCAGCAACTCAGAATAGGTCCCACCGGTCTGCCCCTTTTCCGATAATCGTTCTGCACAAACTTGTACAATGTTAGCCATCATTCGTTATGCTCGACTTCCCTGAATGACCCAGATCGTTCCGAAAACCTAAAGCCATTGACACGTACAGGATGAATAATTTTAACTTCCACTGTTGTTCTTCTTTAACTGAAACTAAGAGTTTCCTTCTTACACTCGTTGTAGACTACTTGTGGCGAAAATCGATAACAATGTAATTGTATGGAGCTATCTTTCAGTGACGAGACATGTACATCACTTCATAAAACTACTATAATTTTACATCCAAACATTTATCCTTACTTCCGGATTTCGTCAATTTTTACAAAAAGTTTTAGTTTAGAACACGTCCAAGGTGGTTTTTTCAGCTAATGTTTCGTTTTTGAATAAAAATAGTGAGCTATGGTGTTAGAAAACGGTTTGGAATTCTTCGACCAGCTGTGCTTAAGAGATGTGCAACATCTGCATCGTCGTGTCAGTTATATGTCAGCCAGTCACACTTCCATGTCTGAATCGGTGACCGGACTATTCTCATCTACGACATCATGGTATTTTGACTGCGGATTACCTATTCATTACTTCAGGTACAAAATCTTCACATATTTTGAGAAGTATTAGTGTAATATATCCAAACACTGACGTAAGATCCCTCTTCTAATTTCAGCCAAACATGTTCGTGATTTGGGTAACTGATGAAAGGATGCACAGCGTAGTGTTGAGTTATAAACGACAAATATGAAAATGAAAGGAAGAGGGAAGGCGGAAGACTATCCTCAAGCGCGCTTCCTCTTGGTGGATTATTGTGTCTTTTCCCCAGTCGGATGTTGGTTTACCTCCCACGACAATTATTCATGTGGGTGCATATTTCTCGTCTGTTTAAATCGGCAGACTTGGAGACGGTCTTCTTGAAGTCATTATTTTTAAGCAAATTTTACGGTTTCATCACTGAATAGAAAGCAGTTACTGTCTTTAACTACCCTGGCTCCAATTGGAAGCTTTCTTGTTGCTTTTTTATTTGTCTCTGAAAGACTAATATCTCTAAAGAATTGCTCGATTTCATGGATACAATCCTTTACATATGTCATAACGAGTGTGTCCGCTGTATCTTTTGTGTTAATCAAGGCGTTATGCTCGTTTAGTATGCGGTTAATGTCGCGGCATACAGCTTATACACGTCAGTTGCAGATCGATTTGCAGTGTCACTTACAATTTTGTTGACTTCTGCGGATAGTGACTTTATGTATTTCACGGTATCCGTTCTTATTTTAGAGTTGCGAGCTAACATCCGAAAGATGTTCGGGCTTACATACATTCCTCTTCGTCGAAATGTCTTGGCTCAAACTCGGCTAGGGGTTGAACTGCACGTGTCGATTACACGCCCTACATTGTACACTTGTGACCCTTTGGTTAAATTGTCTGGCTGGTGGCAAGTTTGCGAAATTGTATGAAACATTCAATGTTAATACAACATATATCAACAGTAATAATAATATCAGGAGCTAAATTAACGACCCATAAACGAGGTAGGCCACACAGCTGCGATTTGGTTAGAGTAATGTTTATTCAGAAAGCAAACTAATAGCGAAATTGGTCGTATTTAGACTTACTGTTACATTCTAGCGGATATACATTTGACTCAGTTCGATCATTCACGATCTCATCGCGAAATATAGGTCAAATACTTCACCTCGTTGTTTATGCGAAAAGTTTGGGTTCACACCAGGCGCGGGGCTGCTCACCGCTCAGTCTAAATCCTGCGATCTACATCTACATCTAATATCTACATCTACATCCACACGATTACTCTGCTATTTAAAATTAAGTGCCTGGGTTCAATAAACCACCTTCAAGTTGTCCCTCTACCGTTCCACTCTCGAACGGCACGAAGGAAAAACGAGCACTTAAATTTTCCGGTGCGAATCCTGATTTCTCTTGTTTTAACGTGATGATCACGTCTCCCTATGTAGGTGGGTGCCAACAGAACGTTTTCACAATCGGAGGAGAAAACTTCTGATTGAAATTTCATGAGAAGATCCAGTCTCAACGGAAAAACGCATTTGTTTTAACGATTGCCAGTCGAATTCACGTATCATGCCTGTGGAACTATCTCTCCTACTTAGCGATAATACGAAATGAGCTGCCCTTCTTTGTACTTTTTCGATGTTATCCGTCAGTCCCATCTGATGCGAATCTCACACCGCACAGCAGTACTCCAGAATAGGGCGGACAAGCGTGGTGTAAGCAGTCTCATTAGCAGACCTGCTGCACCTTCTATGTGTTCTGCCAATGAATCTCAGTCTTTGGTTTGCTCTACCCACAACACTCTCTTTGTGCTCGTTCCAATTTAGGGTATTTGTAATTGTAATCCCTAAATATTTAGTTGATTTTACAAAAAATGGTTCAAATGGCTCTGAGCACTATGGGACTTAACATCTGTGGTCATCAGTCCCCTAGAACTAAGAACTACTTAAACCTAACTAACCTAAGCACATCACACACATCCATGCCCGAGGCAGGATTCGAACCTGCGACCGTAGCGGTCCCGCGGTTCCGGACTGAGTGCCTAGAACCGCGAGACCACGGAGGCCGGCAGTTGATTTTACAGCCTTAAGATATTTTTTTTTTAATTATTGCGTAATCGAAATTTAGCGGATTTCTTGCAGTACTCATGTGAACAACTTTACAGTTTTCTTTATTCAGGGTCAATTGCTACTTTTTGCGCCATACAGATATCTTATGTAAACCATTTTGCAAATCGGTTTGGTCATCTGAGGACTTTACAAGACGGTAAGTGACAGCATCATCTGGAAATAATTCAAGACGGCTACTAGAATTGTCTCCTATGTCGTTAATAAGGATCACGAACAATAGAGGGCTTATAACACTTCTTTGGGAAACACCGGATATTATTTCTGTTTTACTCGATGACTTTCCGTCTATTACTACGAATTGTGACCTTTCTGACACGAAATCACGAATCCAGTCGCACAAGTGAGGCGAAACTCTATAGGCACGCGTTTGGGTAGAAGACGCTTGTGAGGAACGGTGTCGAAACCCTTCTAGAAATCTAAAAATATGGAGTCAATTTGACATCCTCGGTCGATAGCACTCATTACTTCATGAGTATAAAGGTACCACGCAACGCGAAATTTTCAAAGACGTTTGACTTCTTAGCTACCTAAAGACCGACCGTCCACTTTCGCGTCTCCACCAGAACTGTACCCTTTGTGGTCTAGACAAGAACAGTCTCTCTGAAATGTCCCCTTTGAAAAATTATTGAATTACTGTGCTGGTAAACGCCTTACGTTATTTGATTTTCAAACAGCTGAGCAGAACTGAACGTACGCAGACATTTCGCTCTTTACTTATTCTGATCAACACTAAACTGACACACAATATTTTAGCGCAACGCAATCTGACTTTCAAAAATCCCTACAAAAGAATGGCCCTGACTAACAATAATCTATAACTTTCATGAATCACTTTCCTCACAAAAATCTTCGTTACTCCAAGTACTGCAATACAGCGAGCGCCACTACTGCCAGCTAAATAAAAGATTCTAACAACTGAAGGGACTAACTACTGATAGGCATAGTTAGCAAATGAAAGATTTTGATAAAGAGCAAACAATGTATTTACCTTAATAGTGTTCAAAAGTCATTTTATATATATATATATATATATATATATATATATATATATATAATGACTTTTGAACACTATTAAGGTATATATATCAGTTCATGACATCCAGTCTTCATATTTACTGTCTCAGACGGACACACGTCAAGATCAGTCGCTCTCAAAAATCCGCCATCTCTCTCCCCACATCCACCACTGCTAGCGGCTCACCTCCAACTGCGCAACGCTACGCGCCGTTAACAGTCAACTGTCCAACACTACAATAGCAAATTCCAAAAATGGAAACCAGCCACATGGCGTTACCAACATAAAAACCTAAACAGCCTACTTACATCTCGGCCTGTCTCCGGCCACGTCCCCCGCGTACCGAACATCTTCGCTCAACTGACTAGGGCAGTTCCCTTTCCTGAAGCCGTCCATCTGATTGGCCACAACACACTCTACATTATTTTACATTTTAACATATTTAAATAAACAAAGCTTGACCATTAATATCAATTACATAATAAACGATAAATTATTTGACAGTAAACCTACGTAACTTCATTCTTAGGTTTGAATGTCACGGCCAGCAGCCTTGCACACACGTGCTTTCTGATAAATAAATAAAGAACAAAAGTAACGGTTATGCCCTTAACTTTACAACAAATATTCAATTGCCTAATAATTCAATGAGATGCCATGCTGTCATCGTTCAGTGTGTTTTGTGTGGAGGAAATGATGATGTGATACTTAACTGAAAATACTGATAATTTAAATTCACTATATCTTTTAAACAAATAAAGTTACAGAGTGGGTATTTACGAAATTTGTCATTTTAATGATGCCCCTCTATATGAAATGCCGATCGATAAGGTCGACCAAAGCGTTGAGATTTTAGTATTCTGGTTTTGTTACAAAACTTGTTAATTTCACGTTAACAGTAAATCCTAAGCTATTGTAGGTATGATCAATATTTAGTTTTTATTGGGGTCAATTTATGAAGGATGGTAGATTAAAATTACTGTGGCTTCATTCCCTGAATTACTACAGAATGAAATAGTTTTCATAATTGTTTCCCTTTTTGTCTGCCATACTTAACACTGCTACCTGTCCCTGGCCACAAACGGCTTCTGCGGGATTTCCCTATGACCTAGGTTCTCGCCTGTCTCACTAGCACACTACAGCACTTAGGCCTCATTCAGAACAATAGACGTTGTAAGTTTCCCCATCTCATGGCGAATCTGTGGTCTTTGTGGCACACAGTCCTGGAAGACAGGGTTCGTTTCACAATCCTTGAGGACTCACCCTTTCGGATATATACTTAAATGAGAGCGAAATGTTCGTCAACTCACAGATTGAGCTAAGTGTTTTCTAATTTGTTTATTCAGCAGTTCTGGGTGAGTGAAAAATTGCAAGCCTTTCTTAAAAAGAGCCTGTTCATTCTTAGAGAAAGCAAGTGTGGTACTGTAAATGATTGTGCAGCAGAATTCAAAGATGTTTATGATACTACCCTTCTTCATACTTGCAATCTCATTTTGATAAGTAATAAATTTATCTACTCTCTTTCCAATTATTCTCTAAAAAAGCCGTTACGAACTTACGGAAAGTATTGGTCACATCAGTATGTCCAGTTATGCAAGAGTGGAAAATATGTTCACTAACACTCCTATAAAAGAATTTTAACGTAAATCAAAACAATATTTCTCAACAACATGACATTCCCCTCACCCTTACCCCAGGGTAACTACAAAAATCATCATGTTGCAGAAAATAGTATTAAATTACAACTACTTCTTCTTTCAAAGCAAGACCCAACTTCAGAAAGATGAAGTAGGTATGATATCACAATTAGAAGACACTCTGGAGATATTTTCATCAATCATTTGAAAAGAATATTATTCGAACACCAAAGTCAAATTAACGGTTTTACAGTGTACTACAAACTTCGTCACATCCTCGACTTATTATGCAGGCCACAAAACGACGTAAACCAATCCACAAATACTTTCAGTAAATGTAACAGGTTATTACGTTTATTAGTTTTATAACTAAGTACCAGCGACATAATAAGCATTTATTTCTTAGATCGTTCTGTTGCCATGAAGCGACATCGATATCTTTTCAGAATTTATCAAAAAACTTTCGTCTTTCGACGTTATTCATGCCACTTATTCTCATCCTGCTCTATACAAAAAGGCATTCTTGCGATCTGCAATGAATAGACTCCTTAAAAGTTGACAAAGTGTGTAATTTCATGAAGTCAGTTTTTTTGGAACAAGAAAGAATACTCAAAGATATATTCCAATATAAAAGAACAAACAGAGGACGGAGAGGAAGATCGCAACTTAAATGGGTTCACGAGATAGAGAGGAGTATGACTACAAAATAGTTTGTTATGGATGGTGAGAAGCGTGATGCAGCAGGGGAGTTAGGACTATCGCCAATATAATAACGGAGTCCAAAATAAATCAGTCGCCACAAATCAAAAACTAAAAAGTAATTTGTATCGCTTCATTTCCATATTGAGGTCTCATATAAACTCAGCAGTCTATTTTAAAGCAGTAGTGTACATGCTGCATATAAATTGTAACCATCACTGCTACGTCTTTTAACGCACAGCCTTAACACAAGAAAGACATTTACCAAAGTCGTGCCATATGCGAAATATACTGCTCCGACTGCAAAGTTTAGCTACATGAGACAAACGGATTGGAATTTGTAAATACTAGACAAGAATCACAAAAAGTTAATACAGTAAAAAACACTGGAAATTATTTCATCATCTTATCTCACCTCACATAGGTTAGTCACACGAAATTTCAGTGACAAACTTTGTGATTTCTGTAAGGACTGATAGAAAAAAAGTATTCACTATACCTGTTAATACACTGATCCCACTGTAAGACAAGACGGTCAATGCCTTCATGGTAGTGTAAGCTCGTCTTCAGGAAAAAAACGAAACACCTTGAACCACTAGAGACAGGAAGTTCTATACACAGGACTTGTACGTTAATATGTTCTGCAGAAATGATTAGCATTTGAGCCTTGTCGGCCAGCGGGTTCAAGGTCAGTATCGATATCCCGGCGCGATACTGTCTACCGGTAAAATGTGCCTCCGACTATCGTTGTCACTATAAACCGAAGGAAATGGATCAGTGTGACCTGAATAGACTTCGTGGATGCGTCGCAGGTGTATGTATGGCGCACTATTCGCATTAGAGAATGTCGTGTACAAAGCCGGGAAACAGCTGCTCTTGTAGGACTAAGTGTTTCGCCAGTGCTATGGGTGTGTGCAGAATAGTTCATGGAAGACCATAGCACACGACGAGATCGATCACGTTGTATCACCCATACCACCCCCTAGAAGATCGAACCCTCATCCGAATGGCATTGCAGGTCTGCGTCCTCGGCTATGGCGCAACAGTATAACAGTGTAACACATCGTACACTATCAGGGGTGAACGTCCGTCGCCGCTTATAACGGCAAAGGTTACGTGCACGTCGTCCACTTCTCCGCCTACCTTTGAAGAATGTGCAGAAACATGCTAGACGGCAGTGGTATGTGGAACGACGTCACTGTGGACAGGTATGGCATCAGATAGTGTTTGCGGACGAATCAAGGTTCCCTTTCTGCCCAGCACCCTTTCTGCACAGCACCCCAGACGCAATATTTTCGCAAGACAATGTATAGTCACATGTTACTGCACGGCCACGTGCCTTCTTAGTGTCACAGGATGTCACCCATAGCACCTGTGCCGCCAGATCACCAGATTTATTGCCAATCTAAATTGTGTGAGATATGGTGAAACGACAGGTTCAGGCCTGTGACTCAATGCTAATCACCACAGATGAATGAGAATTTTCACTCTGCAGCGGAGTGTGCACTGATATGAAACTTCCTGGCAGAGTAAAACTGTGTGCCCGACCGAGACTCGAATTCGGGACCTTTGCCTTTAGCGGGTAAGTGCTCTACCAACTGAGCTACCCAAGCACGACTCACGCCCCGTCCTCACAGCTTTACGTCCGCCAGTATCTCGTCTCCTACCTTCCAAACTTTACAGAAGCTGTCCTGCGGACCTTGCAGAACTAGCACTCCTGAAAGAAAGGATATTGCGGAGACATGGCTTAGCCACAGCCTGGGGGATGTTTCCAGAATGAGATTTTCACTCTGCAGCAGAGTGTGCGCTGATATGAAACTTCCTGGCAGATTAAAACTGTGTGCCAGACCGAGACTCGAACTCGGGACCTTTGCCTTTCGCGGGCAAGTTTCTGAAAACATCCCATAGGCTGTGGCTAGGTCACGTCTCCGCAATATCCTTTCTTTCAGGAGTGCTTGTTCTGCAAGGTTTGCAGGAGAGCTTCTGTAAGGTTTGGAAGGTAGGAGATGAGATACTGGCGGAAGTAAAGCTGTGGGGACGGGGCGTGAGTCGTGCTTGGGTAGCTCAGTTGGTAGAGCACTTGCCCGCGAAAGGCAAAGGTCCAGATTTCGAGTCTCAGTCCGGCAAACAGTTTTAATCTGCCAGGAAGTTTCATACCGCAGATGAACTTTGAAACTAGGTGAACGCATCATTGATGACTATACCACAGGACGCTTTTCGCGCCTCATAAGCCTCGATGCCATCACGTATGGAAGATGTTATCAGGGCCCTTGGTGGACTCTGCGCCTACTGGGCAACAGGACACATGCTGAACCGAAGTGACTGGAATACTAATCATTTCCACAGAACGTATTAATGTATAAGTTCTGTGGATACCTCTAGTCGTTCATGGTATTCTTTTTTTTTCTGAACATCAGTGTATTTGCGGTTGTGTATGGAGCCACTGCTGCGTCCAGTCCTGGACCTCTGTGTCCGAAGCAAATCGCCGGCCACGAATGTCTTTCTTCACTATTCCACAAACATGAAATTACATGAAGAGAATCAGAGGTGATGTGGACCATGTTTAAAAGCTTCCCAGCGAAACGTCGGCAGCGTATTCGAAAAGACAAGCATGCTAGTTCCGAGAAAGTCATGAATACCTTTTTCTTTGAGTGTAAGGCCCCGATGCTCAATGACTTTCTGGAACAGGGCGCAACTGTTAATGCACAATGGTACGCGGACACTTTGCCAAATTTTAAGTAAATCATTAAGTTAAAATCAGTAGAAATGTTGACGGACGGCATCATTCTCTTGCAGGATTAAGCCCGCCAACATGTTGACCACTTGTTTCGATTACGCTGCAAACGTTTTTGGGAAGCCCTTACACATCCTCCATACGGTCCCAAATTCTCCCCATGCCATTTCCATGTTTTGTGAGCCGTGAAGAAAGACATTCGTGGCTGTCGATTTGCTTCAGAAGAAGATGTGGACGCCGGGGTACATTCGTGGTTCCGTAGGCAACTGCTAAATTTTTCCATCTTTGATTGCCCCTTATAGTAACTTGTAATCGTCTTTCTAATGCGAGTTTGCTGTCTAAAATCCTTGTCTGCAGAGAAGAGGGCTCATACTCATTGTTTCCATTCTTTGCAGTTCGACTTTATTTTAGTGTAGCTTACCACCGTCTGTAGCGCCACAGTATCGTAGTTCCGAACATAGCGATATAAGTACCGGTTCTCACATTTTATTGTTTTCCAGTGCGCAGCGAAGTAGTACCAGTGACTGGTTTGAGTTTTTAACAAGATTGCTACTGAAAATCCGCCTCCAAAAGACAAGGGGGCTCCTTTTTTTCGTTCGAATTTCAGTATTGCGATAAATAGGGAGTGTTTTTGCTTCGCGCGGACGCAGTGGGAAATGGCAGCAGTTCCCAGACAGCTGAAGACACTGTTGGCCTTTCTCAGCGGTCTGCAGGTTGCTGCCTTTGGTTGTAGTGGCGGTGGGAAAACTAGTGCTACGAACAGAGCTCCTCTATACTGTCTCTTGTTTCGTCCATGTGCTGTGTTGTCGTATCGCCTTTCAGTATAGCCGACGCAGGGAAGCTGTGCTTAGTGACGGGATAACTAATTGGTTTTTAACAACCGATTGTCCACTCGGCTGTTTTTCCATTCAGTCAGATTTTTTTGTACAATGGAACAACTAAATGTCACTAAAGTCTGTGACTACGTGGCTATACGTCTGTTTTTCGCTCACTCTCCGGGTTTGCGTGGCTTACTCTAAAAAGAGACAAGCAACTGGAACAAGTCTCTGTAATTTGTGTAGTTATGGGAATGCTTTCACTCAGCCTCTGCATTTCACTAATTTCACCTACATACTTTTTCAGCCTTTTCGGTCATACATGAACCATGAATAGGGTCGTCAACTTTTTTAGAGACAAAAAACATATAGGAACCATTTATTTTTACGAACTTCCAGCATGCTGGAATAATTATAGATCAGCAACGACTGTTAACCAGTACAGTAGACCACGGAAAAGTAGTAAATTTCACATTTTTACTCACATGATGACCATTTTCGGGCCACACTGTATGCGCTATGTTCACTTGCACGTCATGATACGTACGTATTTATCTTGGAGTTGCTGGCTGGGGTGGCCGAGCGGTTCTAGGCGCTACAGTCTGGAACCGCGCGAGAGCTACTGTCTCAGGTTCGAATCCTGCCCCGGGCATGGATGTGTGTGATGTCCTTAGGTTAGTTAGGTTTATGTAGTTCTGAGATCTAGGGGACTGATGACCTCAGAAGTTAAGTCGCATAGTGCTCTGAGCCATATTTTTATCTTGGAATGGTAGTATTTTGGACGTACCATTTTGGCTATATGGATAATTTGATAATGGGTCCCAGTGTAAAACTGGCCATCAAGTAAATAAAAAAGTGATACTTGTAACTTTGGCTGGTTTTCCGTTGTAGTAACCATTTACTTTTGTTACTGTCTCTCCCAACTGACCTCGTTGGTAGCTCTCGTATCAAACGGAGTTTGTTGGTAGCTTTCATATGCAGTTTATCAAAAACTTCAACTATTACCAAGAAGTATTTATATTTCACTTAATAACAAGCTTAAAATTTTCCATTCAAAAGATAGTTTTTAAAGGAGTAACAGTTTTAGGGTAATATCGAATAGTTGGGTAATGTTTAATAAGGTGTAAAAATCTAAATAATCATATAAATTTGTGAAAAACGTTTTATTGTATACAAAATATAATTCTTAGATCATTCTTAACATAAATCCTTAAATTAGTTGCATAACAATGAAAGAAAACACTATTTTGAGTCAGTAAGGGATCTTATAAATCTTTGTACTCTAAAAAAATTATTTCAAGACTAACATTTGCTACATAAAAAAGGCGATTCCTTCTACATTTGTCTATTTGCGTAAGTCACAAATCAATATTCGTTTCCAGCTCCTACACTGTAAAGGTGGTCCTATATTTCACACACCACACACATAATCCAAACATCTCTCCCGTCATCTGAAAACTTTCCTTCGCAAAATAAACATTCTGCATCAGTATCATTTGGTACAAAAGATTGTACAAAGTCCAATTCTGATGACACATCTTAGTGAAAATTTATATTCTTTTGAGTCTTTATGGACGCAATACTTTTCTCCCTAGACAGCCAACACTGCCTTCAGCATATCCTCGTGGTCTCAGTGCTTCCGCAACGTCTTTCTGTCTCCTTTTTGCCTGGAACTGGAACCAAGTAATATAAGTATATTAATGCTGATCTGCAATTTTACTACACTGAAATATCAGTTTGTTGTGTTTAGGAGTACAGAATTTATTGCCCCAGTGTTTATAGCCTTGCATTTAATCTGATATTAAAATTGAGAATAAACGCATTTTATGGCTTATAAAATCTAATCCAGGGTAGAACGTTGTATCACGTTATATGGAATAAGCTGGATTTTGTGTCGTGCTATATGGAATACAATACATTTTAATCAAGTATAATGGAATACCAAATATTCCAAATTTCCCTTCACACTATCTTGGAATTCACAACATATCAACATAGCTAAGTGTACTGTTTGTCAAAGAACAACAAGGCATAACGTTCTACTACTCTTCCACTTAGTAAAGTGCCTAGGTTTAATAGTTAATGTAAATTTCAATAATTATATTTTTAAAATCTGGTCCTAAAAGTTCGTTGAAATGCAAAAAATGGTTCAAAAGACTCTGAGCACTATGCGACTTAACTTCTGAGGTCATCAGTCGCCTAGGACTTAGAACTAATTAAACCTAACTAACCTAAGGACATCACACACATCTATGCCCGAGGCAGGATTCGAACCTGCGACCGTAGCGGTCGGCCGGCTCCAGGCTGTAGCGCCTAGAACCGCACGGCCCGTTGAAATGCAAAAGCATTTTTTCTATCCTGGGATCGATGACATTGCAATTTGGCTCCTTGCCCCAAATCAACTAACCATCCATCAGTCACACGATATCCAGAAACGTTGGATTTCCTACATAGCGTCATGTGACAGTTTTAAGTAGTTCATGCGGCTGTTGCTTCCCAGATCCACTCGATGAACGAGAGAACACCGTTTCTGTATTACCTGTCTATTTCATGATACCCAAACTTCCCATATATTGTTTCACGGAGAGATACCTAAAATGTGTATAAAAATATTAGTTTGTTGAGGGGACATCATTTTACACGTTTCACCTTAAGGAACACTCAGTAGATCATTACTGAATACTGTACTGGCTGTAGCGCCAGCAGATACGCCAAGAGCCGTTTCCTATGAGCGGAGGGTTACTGCTTACCAAACCTCCTCTCCTCCACAGCTGTTCCTCCAAATTGTGCCTGCCGCGCAGAAGGGAACGAAGCCAGCCTCGGGTCGACCAGGTGAACAGCCGAATGTAGGAGGTAGCGAGAGCCCGCCCGGTAACAGGCAACTGCGGCCAGCGGGCGTTGCGCGCCACCTCTTCGCACCTCCTGCTACCCTAATTGGCGACACAGTAGGTGATGTAATGCGTCGCTCTCCACGCGGTCAAGAGGGGATGCGAACGTGGCTGGAGACAGATAGGCTTACTTGTGAAACTAAAATAACAATACAAGTACCAACATGTGTATCAAAATGTGAGAACAAGTTTCAGTTGTTTATTAGAGACAAACTATGAAAGATAGAAACACATAGAGAAAGATCCCAGGTTTTATGTTCGCACAGACGCTATGCCATATACCCCTTTGACTGCGAGGGCGCACGATCCGCTTGGCACGCTGAGGCGCTGTGGCTTGCACTGTCATCCGTAAACCTGACCTAATGTGGCTGACCCTCGAGCTGCCGCCTGGGGCGGAGCGCCCCTCGCTGCCCCACCGGTGTGCAGACATTTGCACGCCGGACATTTGCCACGAGTTTACCTGCTCCGAAGGGTTGGGTCCTTTGTCTCCCCCTCCTCCTCCTCATCGCTGTCGCACAGTAAAGGCACTTACTAAGCCTTTCCGCTGGTTTACTTAACATAGGACCAGAATCTCTTTGGATTTTCCGCCACATTTCTAGGGAGACTTTCGTTGTGGAAACTATTAAATGCATTTCGCATTGAAATCTGCAAAAAAATTCGAGCCTCAGTAAAACTTCGCCAATCTTGGAGATTTTGCGTCTGCCTTAATTACACGTGCCTTTTTAGGTGCTCCTGCAGCAGCTTTCTGTTGTGTTTTGTGTACCAGTTCCGTCGCTTATTAATTTATTTGGTATGAACCTCTCGAATGCTGTTGATACTATTTCTTTGAACTTAACCCACATGTGGTCTTCACTTACATGGTTTGGAATGATTGGAGACTGTCACTTAGAAAGACATCAACCTAATTTTTAGCTGCTTTTATAAACAGAAATATTTCACGTTTAGTTTTGGTGAATTTCTTTGTTACAGAATTGAGCCTCGCAACAACTGTGTGTTCACTAATCCCTGCATCCGTCGTGATGCTCAGGATTATTTGTGGCTAAGAGGTCAAGTGTGTTTTCGTAACCATTTACAATTTAAAGGGTCTCGTGAACCAATCGTTTAAAGTAATTAAAAAACAGCATTTAGAACAATTACAGAAGTTGTTTTCTATCTACAATAGGGTCTGAAAACGTATTTTTGACAACATACGGAAGATAGATTGAAGTCACTGCCAACTATAATTGTATGAGTAGCGTACCTATTTGTGATGAGACACAAGTTTTCTTTGAACTGTTCAGCAACTGTTTTGTGTGAGACTAGGGGTTGGTAAAAGGAGCCAGTTATTAACTTATTCCGGTTGTCGAATACAACCTCTGCCCATACTAAGTCACAGGAACTATCTGCTTCAATGTCGCTTGTGAGCTGAAACACACATTACATTAATTTCCCTTAAGTTGTGCTTCTTGTTTCTGTTGTAGTGGAGATCATTACAATTACGGCTTTTCCCTCCAAAACCTAGGATGCTTTCTATGTGACCCTATAAATATCAGAGCTAAGCAATGTAGAACAACAATGTACGTTACAAGCATAGCATTCTGTATTACTTCATTTCCTTATTTTTAACATTTTAAAATTCTACGTCGACTTTGGATAATATGTCAATCATAGATGTTCTTATCTCTATTTAGTGAACGTATTTTCAGTCATGTTTTGAACATTGTTCCACTACACTTTATTAACTAATGTTTCGCCGCAAATTAATATCGAGTATGTCGTTCTTCATTTCAAACATTCACATTTCCATTTCTTCTTTCCTTATTGTCTTTTGGGCATGCAGTTGTAGTAATTAAAGTAGGCACAAATGCAGTGATCAAAAAGAAATGATTAGCGTACATTCGCATTCTCTTTACATCGTTCCTTTCTTGTTACTCTCCTGTCGAGGGACTTTTTCTATCTCAATCAGTAAGTGTGAAAGGAAGTTACGTACAGACAGAGGGGTCTATATTTATACTTGGCAGAACTAATTACATACTGCTATAAGCATCGGTATTGCTTTCGTTTACCGAAAGTTATAAATATTTCGATTTCGGAAAAGAAGCTCTGTATTTCGCCAAGATGTCGAAGAAGAATGTTCCTTACGTCCTGGTTGTATCGAGTAAGATGTGGAGACGGCGGTTTGAAAGCGGGCAGAAGAAGTACGAGAAAGGGCGTCCCTTACCTGAGGGATCGCTACTCAAGCTACCTGACGAAGGGGCAAGTGTGGCAAATGTCCGGCGTGGCAAATGTCCGGCGTGGCAAATGTCCGGCATTCGCCTCACCTGCCCTGTGCTGAATTTTTCTGCAGTGGCTGCGACGCCCCGCGAAATATTGCGTCCTCTCACGGCTGCTACAGAATACTGGTAAATGCTCTCACTACGTAGTTCCCCTGCAGGTGAATTACTACAGAATCAAACCGTCTGGTAAAATTATTTTCCGTCACCAAGAATGATATCTTGCTTATAGTTTTCTTGCACTGTCTTTGTAGATTATGCCGAAAGGGGCGTGATTCGTTAGCTTTACATCAATAGTTTATTGTTCTTTCTTGGATATCCGTTTATAGTGTCGTTAAATTCGTATTCTGGTGTGATAAGAAATTTCACATGGCCTACTGTTTGTATCGCTGAATTGCCCGAATATTTGTTGCGCTTTGTAATTACCCGATCATGCGTAATTTTGTTTCTTTCGCGAAATTTGTACAATATTCGTGACTGTTGCACATAAGTATTCAACAGATTTTCCAACATCTGAAAGCTGTGAAATCTCTGTCTTTTTGTTAGCACATTAAATTCACTTATAGAGAAAATTCAAAGTCATGAACTGTAAATTTAGGCGTTACTTTTACACTTTGTGAATATGTTTCCCATCCTTCTTTTTGATCCGGGCTTTGGACCGGCACTGGCGAAGTTAAAGACATTTTTTTTTTTTCCCTTTTTATAATTATTTTTTCGTTTTCGAAGTTTTTTCTAATAGCATTATTGTATTCGTTCTATGCTGCAGTTAGTAATTCTGTTTTGTGTGGTATTTTTCAAAACAGGGTACGACACACAATGGTATTTTGCAAGTTTTACATTTGTAACTGCTTTCTCGACGCACTTTACGTTTCCACCAGACAATGCATCTACGCGTTAGCGCACTTTTCTTGGATTGCTCACTTGTTATAATGTCTGGAAAATGCCTTCCCACAAATCTTAGAGGATTATCATCAGAACACGTTCCTCTGCCAGCATTTCTGCGCTCTAACGCTTACGTTTCTTTAAGTTCCCTTGCCAGTGACAGATGAAACTCTGTTATCGTCATTTTACGACTTGTTAGTGATCTGTGTAGGACATGAGCATTTAAAACACACAGATCTAGAACGTGAAAAAAGAACTTTTTATACGACGTCATTGTTTTCCGTATACATCCGACAAAGCTAAGCAGCATATCAGAACGGTCAACTGCTCCATTATTCAAGTTATAATCTACAATGCTTTGTAGTTTCTTAATTTTTTCTCCAGTATTCCTGTCAATCTTTGCTGTGTCAACCATTTCTGTGGTGTTACATGTGGTCAACATCCACACTTCCCTTTTGTCACACCACTTTATAGCAAGCATTGTATCAGTACACATAAATTGAATATCTCCACATTCCAGTTTCTTCTGAAGTTTTGGCATGTTGCTTCTGTTCTTACGGATAGCACCACATGCGTTCGTCCCATGACTGTGAAGCCAGGCAAACTAATCTGGGCTTGAGTACCAGTTATCGACGTACAGAGTATGTCCACGTTCTAAATAGAGCTTCATAAGTGTAGCCACTATGTCACCACTTTTCCCCAAATTGGGGAAATCAGTTTCTGTTGATGCCCCTGTATAAACAATGAAATCCAAGACATAGCCAGTCTTACAATCACATAACACAATGTTTTTAAACGGAATCTACTCCGTTTCGATGGAATAAATTGTCTGTAAAATAAGCGTCTTCAATGCAGAGTTTCTGATGTGGATTAAATGCACAACGGAAAGCTGTATAAACTTTATTGTTTTGACAATGTTCCTAATTTTGAATAATCTGTCTCCTCCAGTATTGGCAGAGTTTTCACTGAAATGTAACATTCTCATAAGTAACAAAAAGTGGTCTCTTGACATCAGTTCACTAAAAATTGGCGTATTTAGAAGAACATCTCTGGTCCAATATTCGCTAATTTTCAGTTTTTTCACGCCAGGCATCAGAAGATAAACAATACATTTCTTCATATCCAGTATCTTTCCACCTTGAGATTCGAGAATGCACTGATTCGGGAGTATTCTCCTTGGTGAATAAATAAAACCGATTCGTTTCGTCAGCTATATATTTCATCAGTTCTTATATAAATAATAACATGAAAACTGGCAGAATACTTGACTAATTCCCTATTTGACACACATGTCCCGACGGCGTATCATAAAATGCGTGATTAACTGGCTGAAAGTCATTTTCTTTCCAGTCAAATATATCACTAAGACGTGCTTTCTTAGTAGGCGTTTCACTATCACTTTCTGATCCTACAGATTCCGAACAACTAACATCTCTTCGTTGAAACATGAGACTGCTTTGACACCCCTACTGACGTGGATGGTTTATGAATAGAGCTTCCGGACTCTGTGGAAGAGCCATCACTTTCGTCAAAATCAAATAGTTCACCCTCACTGTCGCTCCTCGTAAGAATCTCCATGATATCTTCCTCAGTGCAACCACGACGTCTCGCCATTTTCATTGTAAAATACAGCACGCGAAGAACACTGACGTAAATTCCTATGAACAGTGAACTGTAGTGCGACGCCTAGGCTCACAACAGACAAGCTAGCGGCCAGAACTGCGAAAGGCTACTGAGACATGGGACGGAAAGCCCGCTCTCCGAGTTATCTCGTCATCAGCACTCAGGTAGCGGCGCGCCTATACTCGTCAACAGCTCTCAGGGGAAAACCGGCGGCCGCGACTATACTCGTCATCAGCACCCAGGAAGTGGCACGCAGCATGACGAGTAAACTCATCAACAGCAGTCAAAGGGATACCGAACAAGAAACATCGAAACGGTTGTCCGTTTCATTCCAGACACGAATCAACAGATTCCTGTTTACTGATTCGACAGCTTCCACAGTTCGATTTCTCAGTTCTTGAAAAGTGGCTGCCTCAGGTGGGACAAATACGTATTTTATGCAAACCGACAGAAAAAAAACATTGCAAGGTGTGAGGTCTGGTTACCTAGGAAATCAAAAGCAATGAACAATGTCATGGGATGGTGTTGATAACACAACGCCTTACCCCAAGAAGAAAGAGAGGCGGGACGCCGTTACGCATAAAAATTAAAGCACTGGAATCTTCGTGAAGTTGAGGAAACAACATGTGTTGCAGCAGGCCCAGGATAACTTTCTTGTGTTTCCTTCGCATGAAAGAAATTTCCATAAACCTTATGAACAGAAAAGGTGCAAAACACATTCAGTTTCGGAGAGTCTCCCACATGTTACGGAGATGTTTAATAAACTCAAGTGGCAAACTCTGCAAGAGAGGCGCTCTGCATCGCGGTGTAGCTTGCTCGCCAGGTTTCGAGAGGGTGCGTTTCTGGATGAGGTATCGAATATATTGCTTCCCCCTACTTATACCTCCCGAGGAGATCACGAATGTAAAATTAGAGAGATTAGAGCGCGCACAGAGGCTTTCAGACAGTCGTTCTTCCCGCGAACCATACGCGACTGGAACAGTAAAGGGAGGTAATGACAATGGCACGCAAAGTGCCCTCCGCCACACACCGTTGGGTGGCTTGCGGAGTATAAATGTAGATGTAGATGTAGATGTTCTACAGCGACGCCAGCATTCTCTGAGCCCCAAATTCTTACATAACGGCAGTTTACTTTAGCCAGTAGATGAAACGCCGATCTGTCCGTCATATGAGTCGTTCGAAAAACGTGTCCTCTGCCATATACTGGAGAACTGAAATACAAAATTCGTATCTTCTGCTGTGGTTGCTAGGAGGCAATTACTGCAGAGACTTCATATTCAGGTACGTTTCAGAACACGCCACACTGTTGTTTGAGAAAGCTGATGTTCCTATCAAGTCTTGCGGACTTCCGAGGCTTCTTGTGAACGCTCCTTGGATACAGTCAACGTTTTCATCAGACATGCATGGCCGACCAGCTATCTTCCCTTAGGTATGCAACCAACATCCAAGAATTTTGTATGGCAGTCATAAATCTGCTTGTGCAGAGGCATCTTCTTGCTGAATCGATGGCAGAATGCACGTTGACTTTGAGCAATGGATTTACTTCGACCAAATTCCAACACACAACATGATTTCTTTAATGGTGTAGTCAAAATTTTTCTACGAATAAACGACAGTATAGCTGTGTGAAAACTTTGAACCTTCCTCTATCCAGTGACATGCGTAATATGTTCGTGTCTTTTATAGTTTGTCTGTAGTAAACATTTTCAATCAGCCCTTTCTTTTTGTACCACACAATACTATATCTGCTACTTTTTTCCAGTGGTGTGCTCCCCAGTTTTAAACTACTGCTTTAGTGAAACTAACGAAAGTACAAAAGATTTGTTTCAGTCGGAAGAATGAATGGATAGGTCAGTAATTTGCTGTGGCTGCCCACTTCATACATCGTAGCGCCTACTACATCGGCATCCCACTTCACGTCGAACCAACACGGGATGCCGTCAGCACAGGGCATATATTCACCTGGAAAACCTACGTCGTCTGTGTCGTCAATACAAATATTTAACGGCGGCCACAACACAAAACAACACCAGGTCTCCACCAACGGCCGCCAGGGACCACCAGCCGTTCGCGGAGTCGGCAGAACAGCTTCACCAGAGGTCGCAGCTAGCCCAGGAACCACTTTGATATGCCAGGTACGTGATCGCATATAGTACTGGCAGATACGTCCGCCAAACGGGCTTTATAGGGCGGCGCAGTGAAGGCAAAGGGCAGTTCGACGCACCGCTTGGAAGTAAACAGAGATGCCACCCCAGTAGCAACGGTTAAAAGCCTCTCATAGCTGGTCGATCTCTTGCAGATGGACTTGGTATAGTCGAGGAACATCCTGACGTTGTAGAATTATTTTTATTGTGGTATCTCCCCGTAAAGAGGCGGATCTTTTCGCTTATTATTTGTTATTTTATATTTGTGACGATCCGCAGTTGGGATCGAGTCTGTAGTTCTTTTGAAGATTGTATTATTGTTTCGTTTTGGTGAGTCCAATAAATTGTTTTCGAACTTCTGTTTTCCACATTTCTATCCTGTTAGCGTAGATACTTTATCAGTGACGCACTAAAGAGTGCTTACGGCTAAAAGAATGAATGCATGGCTCAACCCACAGAGAAACTATAACCTGCTTTCATTAGCAAAGAATGAATGAAGAATTCAGTCATTAAGCAAAATTATAACTAATGGGTTGACAGTTTTCATTCGGTTGCAACATTACACTCGTTTCACTCAAAAGAAGGAATGAGTAAATCAATGAATATGTAAAACCACAACCGAATGAGTCGTTTACTTTCGAGCAACTGTCTCAATCACCTGTCTTCATTCAGCTATTCCTATCACCAGCTGCACTTACTGCAGAGTTAATGGTCGCTTGTAACCGGTTCGCTTCGCACGAGGAGGTGAATGAATAGCTCTATGGGGTCTGGCTGTCAGGTGAGCAAGTGGCCACTCCTTCAGCAGTGTCCACTGTTTCACACACTCACGTCGATTATATTTCTAGGTTTAGCTGCAGAGCGATATGAAACTGTACTAGCACATATGATCTATAGTAGGGAAGGTGCCCCGAAACCGAACAACCCTTGTATATCCGCATAGTTACTATCGACACTACCTTGTGCTAATTTGTAAGAAGTGCATTCAAACGGCCGTTGGCTTTTCGTATGTTGTCTTGCTTAAAGGGAAATAATGTAACTACAACCTTTTCGTATGTTGTCTTGCTTAAAGGGAAATAATGTAACTACAACACTAGTCTGCCTGTTATGTCACTCTTCCCTAACAACTGAACCTTTAGCCCTGTCACGTGAAAAGCCACCTATAACCCAAACTTCCCACATATAATGCACAAGCGTACCGTGAAACAAGCTAACTTTACCCTCTAAGACGATACCGAGTTTTAGACAGCGCGTGTATCTTATAATTAAAGGTATCGGACTATAATTTTGAATACGGTGAAATTAATAAAAAACTAAACGGGCTTTAACATTGGGAGTTAATGAAAGTGGTAAAATATTATGTGAATAAAAAAATGAACAGTCGCCAGCCCAATTCGTCACATTAATTTGGAAATATATGTTTGAGAAAATTATATATTGATTATTGAAGCTCCTTCCATTAATATTTCCCTTTGAATAGCACACAGGGTACAAACTGACACAGGCTACTCTGAGCTGTGTGTAGCAGCAGTTATCAGTAACGCACACACCAGTCACTTATAGAAAGCAAATTTGTACCAAGCCCATTCTAATAACAGCTACACTCAAGATCATTACTTAAACCAATACTGAAATATTTCACATTAAGTGCAGAGCTAAATTTGGACATGAGGGGCTTCTATCTTAACTGACGTGTAAAAACGCAAATAGAGATAGATAATATCATAAGTACACTGTTTATACTCCTCTACATATACCAGTTTTCCTTAGCAGCAGCAATAATAGTCAAATTATCGTTCTAATATGTGGAGAATATGATGGGAACCCATAAACTTGTATAGTGTCACTGGTCAAACTCTATGATTATTTCAGTAAAAAAAAAAAACAATTCAAACAAAGCTAATCCTTCACTTGGAGTAGTCTATAATTTGCTTTACAAGACAAAAAATTCAACACTGAGCTCAGTTAACTTCGAAAAAGGAACCATTCATGATAGAAATCAAACAGCACAATTTTTAAAATGAGCTTAAATTATTGGTCTTTTTTACAACCTCTGAAGCAGGTACTTTAGGCAATAACATTAACACCATCTGGTACTGTAGTCATGCCAAACTCTACTTTGCGATAAACTGAGAGTACTTTAGGTTAATCCTATATAACTACACTTTGGTGGTTTTATCTTCAACTTTCACTACTCTTTCTACATTTGACAAAAAAGAATCACTTTGAAACACATGGATGTAAAAACTGTTCATTTAAAACCCGATACTCGGCTTTAGTAGATCTTGGGAGAGGACCCTGCTTAGGTTCGTGATCAGGATGGAAGATACGGAAACAACACAGATTTATAGCATTTGGATTATTGTTAAAACCACAAACACAAATTAACTAGTCGATGCCTATATACATAGCTGGAGGTATGAAGTTAGTAAAGCCGTGGCGAAGATTTCGTGGCAAGCGACATGGCGGCTAACTGTACTCGGGGCTCTTGATGTTCGAATACTCAATAAATCTCTTCCTGGCGTCGGATTTTCAACATATTGGAGCCATTCCTTTTTGCCGAAAATACCAAATAATATCAAGATCCACATCCGAGGTAAAAATCCTTTACAAAGCAGCTTCCAACTGCCTGTCTTAGCACCATCGAAATGTACTGTGCTACGTCAGGCCACTTACTGGAAAACCGTTCACACCAAAGAGCCGCCAATTTCGCGGCCAAAACCACCTTTTACATCGCGCCTTGCCACTTCCGTTGCGTAGGGAGTTCCCTACGTCTTTCATGTGTTACAAATACATATGCCCTAAGTGTAAACCAGCTTTCAATAAACATTGTATTTATTATAAACATACACATATTATAATTGTTTATTATTTTATATATATATATATATATATATATATATATATATATATAGGGTGGTCCATTGATCATGACCGGCCCAAATATCTTACGAAATAAGCATCAAACGAAAAAACTACAAAGAACGAAACTCGTCTAGCTTGAAGGGGGAAACCAGATGGCGCTGCGGCTGGCCCTCTAGATGGCGCTGCCATAGGTCGAATGGATATGAACTGCGTTTTTTTTTAAATACGAACCCCCATTTTTTAGTACATATTCGTGTAGTACGTAAAGGAATATGAATGTATTTGTTGAGCCACTTTTTTCGCATTTTCATAGATGTCGCTGTAATGATCACAAACGTATCACGTAATATACCGCCAGTGCGGAAGATATTTGCTTCGTGACACATTACCCGTGTTAAAATGGACCGTTTACTAGTTGCGTAAAAGGTCGACATCGTGTTGAAGTATAGCTACTGTGATCAAAATGCCCAACGGGCGTGTGCTATATATGCTGCTCGGTATCCTGGACGACATCAGCCAAGTGTCCGGGAAGCTCGCCAGATAGTTACGTTACTTAAGGAAACAGGAAGTGTTCAGCCACATGTGAAACGTCACCACGACCTGCAACAAATGATGATGCCCAAGTAGGTGTTTTAGCTGCTGTCGCGGCTAATGTGCACATCAGCAGCAAAAATATTGCGCAAGAATCGGGAATCTCAAAAACATCGGTGTTGAGAATGCTACATCAGCATCGATTGCACCCCTAGCATATTTCTATGCATCAGGAATTGCATGGCGACGACTTTGAACGTCGTGTACAGCTCTTCCACTAGGCACAAGAGAAATACGGGGTGATGACAGATTTTTTGCACACGTTCTATTTAGCGACGAAGTGTCATTCACCAACAGCGTTAATGTAAACCAGCATAATATGCACTATTGGGCAACGGAAAATCCACAATGGCTGCGACAAGTGAAACATCAGCGACCTTGCCGGGTTAATGTATGGTGCGGCATTGTGGGGGGAAGGATAACTGGCCCCCATTTTATCGATGGCAATCTAAATAGTGCAATGTATGCTGATTTCCTACGTGATGTTCTACCGATGTTACTACAAGTGTTTCACTGCATAACAGAATGGCGATGTAGGTCCAACATGATGGATGTCCGGCATATAGTTCGCTTGCGGTTGAAGTGGTATTGAAAAGCATATTCCATGACCGGTGGGTTGGTCGTAGAAGCACAATGCCATGGCCCGCACGTTCACCGGAACTGACGTCCTCGGATTTCTTTCTGTGGGGAAAGTTGAAGGATATTTGCTATCGTGATCCACCGACAACGCCATACATCATGTGTCAACCTATTATCAATGCATGTGCGAACATTACGGAAGGCGAACTACTCGCTGTTGAGGGGAATGTCGTTACAGGTATTGCCAAATGCACTGAGGTGGACGGAGATCATTTTGAGCATTAATTGCATTAATGTGGTATTTACAGGTAATCACGCTGTAACAGCATGCGTTCTCAGAAATGATAAGTTCACAAAGGTACATGTATCACATTGGAACAACCGAAATAAAATGTTCAAACGTACCTATGTTCCGTATTTTAATTTAAAAAATCTAACTGTTACCAACCGTTCGTCTAAAATTGTGAGTCATATGTTTGTCACTATTAAGCGCCATCTAACACAAAGCGAAAAAAGTGGTCCAGCTAAAACATTCATATTTCTTTACGTACTACACGAATATGCAATAAAAATGGGGGTTCCTATTTTTAAAAAACGCAGAAGATATCCGTTTGACCTATGGGCTATATCTCCAGTTATAGAGTGTGTATTCTTTGTTATTTAAAGTCATTGATTTGTCACACACACACACACACACACACACACACACACACATGATCCTTATGACGCGATGCCGGGAGCTAATGGTTACTACACATCACGCAATTATAAATGTGTGCTAGAGCCCTGAATATACATCTAACGTTACTCTATTCCAGCTCAGTAATATTTTATTAAGAAGTTACTAACGTAGTACAAGCAATTTGTTACGTCAACGAAACTGAAATTGTATTAATTAGATATTCAACTGTCCTAGCACACTCTGTCTGCACGCATGAAATCGTGAGTTTAGAATCAGTCCTAATACCGTATTAAATTCAGCGCAACAGAGTCTAACAAGACGCTATTTCCTTACTCGCATATAGTTCGCTTTCAAAATTTATTTATTTGAACTGACTGCTTTGCAGATGGTGATTGAGGTTGTACACTCTACACATTTACTTTTAAGACAGCTTGAAACTAAGGGTTAGTAATTACTGTTATCTCATATTTTATTCGGAATCTCACAGTATCTCCTTCGCATCAAATATGGGAGTAATAAATAAACCTTCTTACGCAAATGATAATCCAAGGATACTTCTTCATAGTTAGTGTATTCATCTACATTTATATCGTTGCATTTCAAGTTAACGTTTGATGAAATCAGAATATTTATTACAGTTAATAAGACAATTATCTATTGTCTTCTCTCATCAATGCTTCGTTGTTCCTGACGTATCTAGAAAGTAAATAATTGCTTACGATACAGACGCATTTAGAGACGTGAATACTTATCAGTTGTATACGTCAAGAAATTAAAAATCCACAGATGTTCCAGATCCCTCAGTCATCGATAAAATTTAGTCTCGCAAATCATCTCTATTTAATTTCCTTCCTTCCGGTACTGAAATCAATGGCTTTGCTACGTTTCTATTTATCTTTCAGGAAACGACTTACTATTATTATCTTGTTTATCTCCTCTCTTTCAGTTGGGTTGACCGATTAGAATATTTTCTATTTTTCTAGCACAATAACTGTCTCTTAACATTATTTCAGGCTTGCCGATTAATTACAACTTCACTGACGTTTCGTTACTTCGCACAGCTAAATGTTAACACCAGAGGATGTCTATTAACTGTTCATACTCTAAATTCTACTTTGATTATACATTTTTCACTTTTCATTCTAATGATTCTTTTGCTTTCTTTAAGTAGAAAATATCTTTTACTTCCTTTCTTTACCATTATGGGGTAAATTAAGAGTTAGTTTTATTTTCGTTAAATGCACTTTAACTTTGTATTCATACATTGAAACGGTTGATGGCAGTGAAAGAGTGACCACAAAACTGTAAACACCTGTCCGTCGGTTCGTATGTGCCACCATGACTTTTGTACCACAAAATTTCAACAGATCAAAGCAAAATTAAAAGATATTGACTGATGGCTATCTAAATTTTAAGTACTCACCCAAAAAGAAGTAATGATACAGCCTTAATTTGTCTGTTTAAATGTTCCCAATCAATTGTTACTGAAGTTTTGAGACAAAATCCTGGCAGTGAGTTGACAAAACTCTATACTGTAAGACCAACAAATCATCACGTTCCTAAATTCGTTAGTGCCAGTCAAATACTACTCGTCACTTAGGAGTTACTACAACCAAAAGCGAAAATAAATAAAATTTTTCAGTTATAATGCAGCACACTATTACCTCAGTGTGTGCGTAATTACACAATTTCCTAAGTGGAAAACTCAATTCAGTCAGAGTGTAGCAAATTTCTACACCAAACAACAATACAACAGTCGACCATAAACGATTCTGCCAAGATGGAGCACAAAGGACGATTTAGGTAACTCTTCCGATCAGCACACGAAAGCTCTATGCAGTCACAACACATTACCCAGAGACTGGTATCTCCAAGGTCTACGCTACTGAATTCCCGCTTTCAACAAAATCACCTCACCTTTTATCTTCTCCCACTCTGCACTGTCAAAAGTTAGATCTACATTGATACCTGTCCTCTGCGTATCACGTTAACCATTTGCTATGAATTCACTGACGAAACTTTCGGTATCTGTCTTTTGGCTATGGCGAATCAACCAGTACATGGAATTTCTCTAAATTTTCTGTTGGTATCACTTTTTTAAAAAGCAAATAATCGATATGACTATAAAAGACAAGAAAATACAGGACTTAAGGCGATTTCTACCACACCTGCCACAAGAAGAAATCATCCAGAACACTGACAGATACATGCGTCGAAGAACGAGCCATGTGTGGTGTGTAATTACAAAGAGAACCTAAAACAGACATAATGTATTTTATTTTTGTCGATATTATCAATACACAACGTGTCAAGTAATGGTTTATGTTTATTTATTACAAAATATTGAGAAAGCTCATTTGTCCACTACATAAATTTGAAATTAACGTTAATAAAACGTATCACCATGGTCTTCAGTGTATTCGCATACTTCCCTCTCCATTTAACGAAAATTCAGGATAATTTTAGGGCCTAGAATGTTTCTTTGTATCTTCTCAACAATTTATATTTTTCGGCATGTGGCCTTTCTCAGTATTCCAATTCAAATAGTATCTTTGCCGCTAAATTTGTTTCTCGGCTATTAGTCAACATGGATACACTGTAACATATTCCTAGAAGAACACACTTGAGAGACATAATAACGGCATCAAAACCACATTCAAAGGATATTATTTACAATCCGGCCACTGCATCAGTAAGTTAGACGAAACACGCTACCGTGATGACTCTTCAAATGGCTATTTCGGTTTGACCCGTCACAAAGGCGGATGGTCGACTTCGATTTACTGGGAGAAATATAGGAAAGCTTCCCTATTAGATCGCTTGAGCGACCCATTCTCATATGTTGGTGATTCACATAAGTTTGGATTAAAATGAAACATCGACGCCATTCAGAAACGTGCTGCTAGATTTGTTACCGATAGTTTCGATCAACGCGCCAGTATTACAGAAATACTCTGTGAACTCAGAAGGGAACTTCAAGACGGAGGACGAAGTCTTATTCGGGAAACACTGCTGAGAAAGAACCGGCCTTTGCGACAGACAGCAGAACGATTCTGCCGTCACCAGCTTACATCACACATTAAGATCTGTGAACATGAGATGAGAGAAATTAGCGTTCACACGGATCACATAGTGCGTAGTTCTTCCCTCGCTCTGTTTTCGAGCGGAAAAGTAAAGGACATGGCTAGCATTGGTAAAGGTACCCTCCAGCGTGCACCGTATGATGACTTGAGCAAGTTGTATGTTGATGTACACGTAGATCGAAAAAAACCTCGTACTTCTTCATGTAACGAAGAAGGGATACTATATGTACGTATATGAAAATGAACTCTATAGTTATAAGGCCATGTCCTGACTGTCTGATTGACTATCTGTCCAAAGATCCTCCAGCCCAAACCGCTAAGGAGAAAAAACTTGAAATTTGGAAAAGGCGTGGATCTTACACTGAGGCGTCGTTTAAGAAGGGATTTTTCGAAATTCCAGCCCTGAGTGGTGAAATAGAGTGAGAAGCGTTTTTTGGAAAAATGTCGCTATTGAGAAAATTTTGAAGATAGATCTACGAAAAATTATATTTAGTTTCTCCGTCATAAATACAGGAATAGGTATGTCAGCATTTCGGTAGCCTTACCACTATGGGGGTGAAGTAATGTGTGAAAGCTTGTTTTGAAAATATATCATTGTTAGAGAACTACTAAAGCATTTTTTAAGCTATGAATATTGGTATTTGACTTCTCGATTACAAATAAAAAATAAGTGCTTCATTGTTTTTGGAAATTGAACCCCTAATGGGGTGAAATAGAGGATGAGATTTTTAACGAAAATAATTAATTACGAAAACATTTTAAAAGCGAAATCTACGAAAATTTAATTTTCGCTTCTCAGTTAGAAATGAAACAGTACGGGTTCCGCTGTTTTTGGAAATTCAACGGGGTGAAGCGGAGCATGGAAGTTTTTACGGAAATATTTCATTGTGTAACCATTTTAGAAGCTAAACCTATCAAAATTTGTATTTGGCTTCTGCGTTTAAGTAATAAAACATATGAATGTCACTATTTTCTGAAATAGAACCCCTAAGTGGGTTAAATAGGGGGTGAAACGTTTTAAGGAAATATTTAATTACAAAGGCATTTTTAAAGCTAAATCTTTGAAAATAGGTATTTGGTTTCTCGGATAGAGGCCAAAAATATGTGTTTTACGGTTTTGGGAAATTAAACCCCTATATAAGGGGGTGAAATACGATCAAACCGATTCACGGACACATCATCACCCAGCCCAAACCGCTGACAGAAACTTGAAGTTTGGAGAGGGTGTGGATTTTACACTGTAGGCATCGCTTAAGAAGGGATTGTCCGAAATTCTACTTCTGAGGAGGTGAAATTGGAGACGAAAGGCTTTCTGAAAGTATGTCACTATTAAGTGAATTTTGAAGCTGAAACTACAAAAACTGGTCTTCTGTTTCTCAGGCAGAAAATAAAAAATACGTGTTTCAACATTTTTGGAAATTCAAGCATTAAAGGGGGGCGGTAAAAAAGATGGTGAAGGATTTTTTATAATAAATAATTACTGAAGAACTAGTAAAGATCTTAACGGCTACAGCTATGAGAACTGGTATTTGACTTCGCGGTCAGAAACCGTCCCAGAAAAGGACTTCCTTGTCACGAACATCGCACGTGTAACTGGCAGCTGTGTTTTTGGCACTTATCGCTATTTACATGCACACATGCTAACGAAGTTACCATTAGGAAGAACATGGAATTAGAGATGGTCCTGTCATTTCTCGTTTTGCCATGGAACTATCAACTAATAAGTATGAGCACAACACGTACCATGTATTGCATGCAATAAACCTGTTCGGCGTACCACTGCTTACGGTCGGTATCTTCATATAAAATCCGAAACGTGTCGTGGAATGAAATAGAGAACTACTTGGCCATTGGAATGGTTATTCTTCAGTTCAGAACACAAGAGACTCAGAGTTATGGTTTTAGTAGAATAGTGCTAAGCTTCTGTTGTCTACCACAGCTTAGATATGTTTAGCGGTAACACTGCGAAACTAAGTAAGAAGGTACGAACACTTAACGTAAGAAGCAGAGGAGGCGAATGGAATGCATTATTTTTTGTGAGGATCCGGGAAAATGGCGAAAATGTCTGTAAAGGAAACCGCATACAAGAGCTCTGGTCTATTGTTTCGAGCAGCAATCAAATAGTCGTGCGCGACAGCAGAAACGAAAGAATTCAGTTACACATTGCTCGAATGATAACAGTTCAGTGTAAGACACATGCGAGTGCACCAGAGATACTAATGGAAATTATAACTGAATTTTTGGAAGAAAGGCGACTTTGTCCTCGCGACGCCTCCTTGTGGAAACGAAGGTACACGATGTTTGAAGAAGACGGTACGATAACCTGATGAATCCATTCCATATCTCGAGTGAGACTCATGAGAATCAGAGAAATCTCTGCAGGATGTCGCGGTTTTTTCCTCAGTTGCTATGGAAATATGTTGTTGTTGTTGTTGTGGTCTTCAATCCTGAGACTGGTTTGATGCAGCTCTCCATGTTACTCTATCCTGTGCAAGCTTCTTCATCTCCCAGTACCTACTGCAACCTACATCCTTCTGAATCTGCTTAGTGTATTCATCTCTTGGTCTCCCTCTACGATATTTACCCTGCACACTGCCCTCCAATACTAAATTCAATGTCTCAAAACATGTCCTACCAACCTATCACTTCTTCTAGTCAAGACGTGCCACAAGCTCCTCTTCTCCACAATTCTATTCAATACCTCCTCATTAGTTATGTGATCTACCCATCTAATCTTCAGCATTCTTTTGTAGCACCACCTTTCGAAAGCTTCTATTCTCTTATTCTCTAAACTATTTATCGTCCACGTTTCACTTCCATACATGGCTACACTCCATACAAATACTTTCAGAAACGACTTCCTGACAATTAAATCTGCACTCGATGTTAAGAAATTTTTCTTCTTCAGAAACGGTTTCCTTGCCATTGCCAGTCTACATTTTATATCCTCTCTACTTCGACCATCATCAGTTATTTTACTCGTCAAATAGCAAAACTCCTTTACTACTTTAAGTATTTCATTTCCTAATCTAATTCCCTCAGCATCACCCGATTTAATTCGACTACATTCCATTATCCTTGTTTTACTTTTGTTGATGTTCATCTTACACCCTCCTTTCAAGACACTGTCCATTCCGTTCAACTGCTCTGCCAAGTCCTTTGCTGTCTCTGACAGAATTACAATGTCATCGGAAAACCTCAAAGTTTTTATTTCTTCTCCATGGATTTTAATACCTACTCCGAGCTTATCATTTGTTTCCTTTATTGCTTGCTCAATATACAGATTGAATAACATCGGGGATACGCTACAACCCTGCCTCACTCCCTCCCCAACCACTGCTTCCCTTTCATACCCCTAGACTCTTATAACTGCCATCTGGTTTCTGTACAAATTGTAAATAGCCTTTCGCTCCCTGTATTTTACCCCTGCCACCTTCAGAATTTGAAAGAGAGTATTCCAATCAACATTGTCAAAAGTTTTCTCTAAGTCTACAAATGCTAGAAACGTAGGTTTGCCTTTCCTTAATCTTTCTTCTAAAGATACGTCGTAGGGTCAGTATTGCTTCACGCGTTCCAACATTTCTACGGAATCCAGACTGATCTTCCCCGAGGTCGTCTTCTATATAGTAGAATGGAAAAATATCTCATAATGGTACCAAGCATTTCTCAGTGAGTTGCACAGCAGATATTGTTCACCTCTGAAACTGCAACACTATGGAGATGGTTTGTACCAAATGTCAAATTGCCATGAAGCGTACTGCATGCTTGGCTATGAGAATGATCGGGACCTAAGTACAAACGGACAACGTTCACTGAGGTGACACAAGTCATGGGATAAGCAAATATACAAATGGCGCAAATATCGCCTACACAAGGTATAACAGGGCAGTGCGTGATGGAGCTGTCATTTGTACTCACGTGGTTCACGTGAAAAGTTTCCGACGTGATTATGGCCTCAAGACGAGAATTAACAGACTTCGAACGCGGAGTGGTAGCTGCAGCTACACACAAGAGACATTCCATTGCGGAAACAGTTAGGGAATTCAGTATTCCCAGACCCACAGTGTCAAGAGTGTGCCTAGAATATAAAATTTCGTGCATTACTTCTCACCATGGACTACGCAGTGACCGATGGCTTTCACTTAATTACCAAAAGCATTGGCGTTTGTGTAGAGTTATCAGTGGTAGACAAGCACCAGTAAGTGAAATAACCGCAGAAATGAATATGGGACGTACGACGAACGAATCCGTTAGGACAGTGCGGCAAAAGTTGGTTTCCATGGGCTGTAGCAGCAGGCGTCCGAGGCGAATGCCTTTGCTAATAGCACGACATAGCCTACAGCTCGTGCCTATATTGGTGGACCGTAGAAGACTGGAAAACTGAGCACTGGTCGGTTGAGTCCCGATTTCTGTTCGTAAGAGCTGATGGGACGGTTCGAGTGTGGTGCAGACCCTACGACGCCATGGACCCAATTTGCCAACAAGGCACTGTGCAAGCTGGTAGGGGCGCCATAATGGTATGGGATGCATTTGCATAGAATGGACTGCGTCCTCTGGTCCAGTTGAACCAATCATTGATTGTAAATGGTTATGATAGGCTACTTGGAGACCATTAGCAGCCATTAATGGACTTCAAGCTCCCAAACGACGATGTCGTGTTACCGGGCCATAGTTGTTCACGATTGGTTTGAAGAACGCTCTGGACAATTCGATCGAATGTTTTAGCTACCCAGGTTGCCCGACATAAGTCTAACATTTATGAGACATAGTCGGAAGGTTAGTTCGTGTATAAAATCCTGCTCTGGAAATAGTTTCGCAACTTTCGACGGCTACAGAGGCAGCATGGCTCAGTATTTCTGCGGGGGACTTCCAGCGACATGTTGAATCCATGCCATCTCAAGCTGAGTCACTACATCGGGTGAGGTTCAACACGATAGTAAGAGGTATCCCGTGACTTTTGCCACCTCGGCGTAGGTAGTTAAACGCCGTCTGCATTCTGCATATTAGTATCACATAACAGGTTAGAATTTTGTTTGATTGTGAGAAGCTCGTGGTGTCCCTTGTGTATGAAGAAGAACCGTCTACCAGCACCGGTCACACTCTACAGCGTCAGCATCATGGCCCGCTGCGACTGTGATCCATATTGGTGCTTACGTTTGTCGCTATTCCTCTTCTGTCAGGTTAATACGGAATAAATGGGATAAGAAAGATCACATTCAACCACACGTGCCCCCACCCTCCCCCAACAACGCAGGATAACTACCCTTGGGGATGGGGCGGGGGAGGGGGGGGAGGGAGTGGAGATTATATTCCTTCGACCATAACTGTACAGCCATGTCAAGTACACTGATGAGCCAGAACATTATGACCACAGTCCTATTATCGATATACCCCTATTCTTGCGGTAAGAGCGTCACCTGGCGAGGAATGACTGCTAGTCAGACACACACAGTGTGCATGTGGTATCAATGAACGAGCGGTCCCTTTGTAGAATGGGGAAAGCGCGCAATTGGTCTGAGTTTGACCGGGGGCAGATCGTGATAGCCCGCAGGCTTGGCACGAGCATTTTGGAAACTACACATCTTTTCGGGTGTTAAAGGATGATCATTATTTACATGTGGTGAAGTCGTGATCAGGCGTCACCCCTCACTACAGAATTCGATGTCGTAGGCTGGGGAGACTGGTAAAACAGGACAGGCAACGAACTGTGGCGGAACTAGCATCTGACGTTGATCCTGGATGGGGAACAAGTATTTCTGAACAGACAGTGCCCTGAACACAACTGATGATGACCCTCCGCAGCCGAAGACCGACGCATCTGCCAGTGTTAAAACCACAACATTGGCAACTACGACTGAAATGGGCACGTGACTGTCGGCACTGGACGCAAGCGCAGTGGCAGAGCGTTGCATGATCTATTGAATCCTGACTACGTCCTCATGATACCGATGGGAGGTCTCGCATCTGTTGTCTCCAAGGGGAACAGCTCCCTGACACCTGTACTGCGGGGTTAGGACAAGCTGGTGGTGGCTCCATTACGCTCTGGAGAACTTTCACGTAGGCCCGAATGGGCCCAGTGAAGCTCGCGCGAGGCACCATGAGGGCCAAGGAGTGTCATACAAGGTGAAAAGTATTTAAACCGACAAACTCTGGGAGGTTGTAGGGGATATCAAAACAAATATTCTTTCCCTAATCTCATTTTTTCCTATGAGGATTATTTAAACCGGTGGAGGCCGTATTACGCTCTTCAGTTGTAGGCAACTGCTGTCCACCAGTGTAGTAGTGCATTGTCTCTGTTTACAAATGGAGCGATACACCGGGAGTGAGTACACTGATATGGTTGGTGCGTACTACGTAGCGCACCACAACGGACGAGCTGCACAGCGGGTTTATCAGCAACTATATCCTAATCGCCATATCCCGCATCATACGACCTTTGCTGCTGTGTACCAACGTCTTCGTGAGACCGGGTCATTTAGCAGATTACCTCGGCAGGGACGCCGTCGGACGGTAAGAACGCTGCAATTTGAGGCAGCTGTCTTGCAGCATGTGGATCGGGGTCCTTCAATCAGCACTCGCGCAATTGCACGTAACATGAGGACAAATCAGAAGAATATGAGAACAGTCGTTCGAGAGCAATTGTTACGTCCATTTCACTTACAGCGTGTCCACAAACTGGAACCAGTTGATTATCCACCCAGAGCACAGTTTTCGCAGTTGTATCTGGAACAGTGTGAAATGCATCCTACATTTCAATGGACAGTGTTGTTTACCGATGAAGTAACGCTCGGGCGTGATGGAGTCTTCAACGTGCACAATTCGCATGTTTGGAGTGAGGATAACCCACATGCCACAGTTACCAGCGCTCATCAAGTGCGGTTCTTCGTTAATGTGTGGGTCGGTGTTGTTGAGGACTGTTTAATTGGGCCGTATCTGCTACCTAGGCCATTAAAAGGCAGTCACTATTACAATTTTCTCGCCAGAGCATTGCCAGAATTGCTGGAGGACGTCCCGCTCCCTACATGACAACGCATGTGGTTCCAACATGACGGGGCGCCGGCGCATTTCAGTCGTCGTGTGCGTCGATTCCTGGACCGACGGTTCCCAGAAACGTAGCCTGACAGAGGTGGTCCTGTACCATGGCCTGCTCGATCCCCAGATATGTCCCCTCTGGACTTTTTTGTGTGGGGAGAGATGCGCAACCCTGTTTACGCAACTCCTGTTGCATCAGAAGAGGATCTGGTTGCCCGGATAGTAGCAGCAGCAGCAGGAACAATTCAGGACCTCCTGAGGTTTTTGCCCATGTCAGACAGAACATGATCCGTCGGTGTAACTTTCGTTTACGTGTCAATGGAGGCATTTTTGAAAATCTACTGTAATTGAAATTGGGTTGTGTAAATGTGTTGTCTCCTGGCCATAAAAAATGGAAAATGGTTTGTTGGTTTGCCACCAGAGAAACCTTCCTCTACCGGTTTAAATACACCTCGTAGGAAAAAACGACATTAGGGAAAAATATTTGTTTTGATGTCCCCTACAACCTCCCAGAGTTCGTCGGTTTAAATACTTTTCACCCTATATACTGGTTGGGAACCACTTACGCCCCTTTTTGACGATCTTGTTTCGCGACGGCAGTGGCTTTCTTCAACAAGATAATGCGCCATGTCACAAGGCCAGCAGTGTGATGGCGTCGTTCGAGGAACACAGTGGCAAGTCCCAGGTGATATGCTGTCAGTTTTACAAAAATATATGCAGTATCTCACTGTACACAAGGGGTGTTGAAGTAATGCAACACACTTCCTTCTGGAAGCAGGTTGATTTTATTCGCGATTCCAGTACACCATCCTATTTCCCACTCTTTTGGCTACAATATCCTATTTTTCAGCATAATCCCCGTTCAATAGGCCGACTTTGTCGTCTTGCTTGTATGACTGCATGCTACAATTCTACTGGTCGACGTTGGAAGAAAAGTCTTGCTGCATCAGTAACCTCCACAAAGTCCAAATACTGCTTCCCACGGGTCGCATCCTTCGTTGGGCCAAGTAGATAGAAGTCGGAAGGTGCGAGTTCCGGACTTTAGGGCGGATGAGGAACCTAGGGGCCACACAGCTGGTGGACTAGCGTGTCAGCTTTACCAAGAGAGACGTCCAGTTGAACAGCGAGGTGTCTGAATGTGATCCGTCGATTCCCTCAAATGAGTGTGTGCACATCTCAGCACTGCAGGAGTGGCAATTGTGTGCGGCAAGCCGGCACGCGGGAGCTAGGACGGGTTCTACATCTACATGGTTACTCTGAAATTCACACTTAAGTGCCTGGCAGAGGGTTCATCGAACCATTTTCATACTACTTCTCTACCATTCCACTCTACAATGGCGAGTGGGAAAAAGGAACACCTTGAACCGTGAATTTACTTCCAAAACCTTTTCTTAAAGAATTTATTTATTAGCGATTCATCAAGAACATTAACACATTTAATCACACTAGGTGAGCGTGGAAGTAGTTGCCAGGGAGTAACTAATGAAAATGAAATTACCTTTAACAAATGGGAATTTAATTCATAAAAGTCTTTTCAAAAACAGATTTAAAATTTATAAGCAGAAAAGCTCCCTCGAAATATCAAGTTACAATTTTATTTAGAGGGAGAAAGAACAATATTGACAGTATGAGCCTTCGGGCTGAGAAGCTCGCCGCTCCCTTTCAACACGGCCGTAGTCACGACCGCTCACAACAACCTCTGAAAGACTACACTGGTGCAAATCTGCAACACACCAGATTACTTCAAACTAAAAATTTTAACAACTCACACCAACACATTAACTATGCACCCCATAAGAGGGATGGAAATGGTACAAACACACACAATAAGAAATTATTTGCCCCCGAATGTGCAATTTGTTTTTAAAAGGGCTCTTTCGGTGGAAGGGTGACAACTTTATAAAAATGATTATTTAAATAAAACCCATGAAATTCAGAGAGTTGTTGGGTTGGGTTGTTTTTGGGAAAGGCGACCAGACAGCGAGGTCATCGGTCTCATTGGATTAGGTAAGGATGGGGAAGGAAGTCGGCCGTGCCCTTTCAGAGGAACCATCCCGGCATTTGGTTCAAATGGCCTTGAGCACTATGGGACTCAACTGCTGAGGTCATTAGTCCCCTAGAACTTAGAACTAGTTAAACCTAACTAACGTAAGGACATCACAAACATTCATGCCCGAGGCAGGATTCGAACCTGCGACCGTAGCGGTCTTGCGGTTCCAGACTGCAGCGCCTTTAACCGCACAGCCACTTCGGCCGGCTCCGGCATTTGTCTGGAGTGATTTAGGGAGATCACGGAAAACCTAAATCAGGATGGCCGGACGCGGGGTTGAACCGTCGTCCTCCCCAATGCGAGTCCAGTGTCTAACCACTGCGCCACCTCGCTCGGTCGTGAAATTCAGACTTACATAAAATGTAGAACATACTCTACATTACACATATACCGCCTCGAAAGATGATAGGCAAGATAAAAAACATGTTTCAGGAATTCGGGCTTTACACCTTAAATCTATAAATTCGTTAACACCGAATCTGACAAACATGACAGAGGCAGCTATTAACGTATGCAGATTGACAGGGAGATTACTGAACAACCCGAACCGCAGATTGCTCTAACCCTCCCCAACTCCACAAGGGAAAAACGGACCACCGAATTCACAATTAACCACCTTCCCGCGGATGGGCAAACGGAGAAGAATGGTGGAACGACCTCAAAACAAAGCGGCTTGTGACCTCACCAAGAAAACAACTAGAATTTAACAAGTAAATGAAACAACGTATCTCCAGTCACTTAACTTCTAATGAACTGCGATTTCTGGCGAAGACCTGGCGCAGCACCGCCAACGCACTTCCGAACCGTCTGCTGCCAGCCGCTTCAACGGACGCAGGAAGGCGCGCCGATCTCCTGTCTCACGGCGTCGCAGCTCGCCCCGACCAACCCGATATCGTGGTTTCGCTCCTGTTGCTCTCGTGTCAACCGCGAAGCCACTACTCCTTTCTACACGGCGCGGCCCACTGGACTTGTAACAACAACGACGCTGTACTATTGTACATATAAGTAAATTCTTTTCCTTGTGATTTTTCGATAAACTTGTGTAATTGATGTTCTGATTTCATTTCTCTTTTTTTTCATGTCATTATGTTAAGAAAACTGTAAATAAGTATCAATGTGAATATTAATGTTTTTGTCAAATGTCAAGCAATATTGTAATAGAATTGAAATGTAACAAATGTTGAAACTGATGTAAGATGTTTAAAATTGTAACTGTGAGTCTGGTCCATACGTAGGCAATGTGTTAGGATATGTAGAATGCAAAACCTCTTGTGAATACCCGATCTGTCAGGGAGCGGTAAAAGGTGGATGGCAGGAGAGCGCGGGAAAATGCACGCGCGCTCTGTACGGCACAACGGGCACAGTAGTAGTTGGAGTTTGGCACTGGTTTGAGCGACACCTTCTGGAGCGAGGAAGCTCTCCTGGAAGACATAGCTTCACTGAGCCTCGGGTATGCCGTTCCAACGCCCACACAGCATGGCAAAATTCCATAGGCACTAAATGGAAAAGTATTGCGACGCTCAGAAGAATTAAAGTGCCGATACGTCAAGAGCCATAGCTGTGGTTGTATGTGTGCTCTGTGCCTCGTCATCTCGCCGCCCGCCAACCGCCGCATCGATACTAGCAGGTTGAAACTTTTAGTGCAGTATTCGTATGGATCAGAGAGTCAACTGTGCAATAAAACCTAAATTTTACCAGAACTTTCCCATCATTTAATTATCCTCACAACTAACATAGACAGAGTCCTTTCCAAAGGTTGTGCAATCCGAGTGTTCCGAAATGAAAATTAAAATTTGTGTTTATAATAATTATTTGCAGAACTAGCTATGTTAGAATGGTGTTTAAAGAACTGTTTTGTTAATGAACCTGTAAATGAATAACGAAGGTCTAACGAAGTTGAAAGATAACTTTAATATTGATATAGTAATGAAGTTTATTATTTCGAGACAGATATAAAGGTATTTACATGAGCAGTAAATAAGATGAAAAGAGTAGTAACTTATATACTGGAAATCTTGAACGCATGATAAATTCATTAATAATTTTTTTTTAAATAGAGCGATCATAACAGTTTCAGGGTCCCCCCCCCCCCTTTTAATTCATTTGAATTCTGAAGTGTTTTAAATTGATTTGACCAGCATAAGTTAAAGTCAATATAAAAGTCAAAATTTATCAGTGTTTTATCTTTATCTAAATTGACATTTTCTGTGTGACACGAAAGTGCTATTTCTATGGTAACCTATGCCCGATTTTAATCAGATTAATAGACAGTATTAAGTTTTGTAGTACACATTATAGTGCAGTGTTATGTATTCATGGTTTTTCCATATCAGTACAGAACGTGAAACTATCAGTTCTATAGATTTTCGTGTTCTAAAATTTTACTATATTATGCAGTGTTACTACTTGTTGTTTTGCATGAATATATACCAACTTGTACAGGGAAGAAACTCAGTTAATGCCTAATTAGGCTGGCGACCGTATTATTAACAAATTGGTAGCATCTTCAGAGTTGCTTTTGGTCCATCCTGACGTGTAATCGCATTTAGAACTTACTTGACGTATCATTGTTATTACAGAGTGGATGTAAGTCTGATTTGCCACCATTCAGGTACACGCGGTCGATATCTATACGAAAATCCTTTCTCATAAGGTAGACCTCGCTCACTTACCTTAGCACAGGTTTTAATGAGTAATGTGACCCACAGATTACAGACTCACGTGGGGACAACATATGCGCCGACGCTCAAGCCAGACAAGTCATGTCGTGCCTCAGTGCGCGTGACCAACCGACCGATCCGACCGCGAGTGATCATTGCCCGAGCAACTCGAGCAGACTGGCGGCTTAATGCGCAGACCAAGATGCAGGAACTCAGCCCCGACCGGGTGACCACTAGCTGAGTTCTATTACTGGCAGAGTGGCAAGACTCTCATTTTCTGGCTTAAAGTTTGATCCAAATGACAGACATACTCGCACTGCGACGACAGACAGACACCAACTGCAGCACAAATGCGAACGAAAGACAGACCAGCAACTAGTGACGCGAGACTGGCCTAGCCTCACTCCGACTGACCAACCGTCGATTTTTTTTCTTTATTGTGATTTCATTCCCCTGCCCCATATGGGCATGGTAGGGCTGTCAGTGGCACAATCCGCCGCTCTTCAGCCGAGTGACACGACAACTAAAACAAGAATAAAGTGAAACATACGTAAGGAGATAAAAAAGGGGAACATAAAAGAGAGTAAGGGGAGAAAATGGAGGTAAAAATACACTGACATGGAGACATTCATGGGGGACAGTTAAAAAAGTCACCAGAAAGTTAAAAAACACAGTTGGCGATTCTTAAAACACAGAGAAGACACTGAATGCGCATGCACAGGTTAAAAGTTGAACACAGTATTAAAAACACTCTGAAACAACACACTTAAAACCCACTTGGAGCACACACGACGAAGAATAAAACTACCAGGTGGGAGGACCTGCCGTGGGGAAGGTCAGAGAGGATGGAAAAGGAGGGGAGAGCATGGGGCAGCTGGGGAATCGGCGGGATGAAGAGAGGGGGGCAACCGTGGGTTCATGAAGAGGCAGGAGACATGTGGGGCGGGAGAGGAAAAGGGAAGACAGGGCAGGAGGGAACACAGAGACACTGAAAGGAGGCACAAGAGATGGAGGGGGAGTAGGAGGGGGAAGCCGCTCAGGAGGAGGGAGGGGGAGGAGAGGGAGCCCTGAGGAGGAGGCAGGAAGAGGGAGTTCGAGTTGGTAGGAAGGGTAGATGTCAGGGTGAAGCTCATCATCTGGGAGGGTAGACGTTGGGAAGTTGTGTTGGGAAAGGAGATGGAGGGTGTGGAGATGGAGTGAGGGAGGGACACAACAGTAAAGGTGCGGCAACTGGTTGGGGGTGGAGAGGAAGGGAGACACCAGGGGGTGAGGGGAATCAAGGCGGCAGACAATATATAGTATGCAGATGTGTTCGAGGAAAAGGAGAAGGTGGGGGAAGAGGATAAGGTCGTAGAGGATGCACGTGGGGGATGGAAGGCGGATGCGGAAGGCGAGGTGGAGCGCATGGCGTTCGAGGATTTGGAGGGCTTTATAGAACCGGGGAGAGGCGGAAATCCGAGCGACGCTGGCATAACAAAGGATGGGGCGGATCATGGATTTGTAGGTGTGAAGGTTGGTGGAGGGATGAAGACCCCACATCCAGCAAGACAGGAGTTTCAGGAGGCGGAGGCGGTTGTGAGCTTTGTTTTGGATGGTTAGGAGATGGGGAGTCCATGTGAGGTGGTGGTCGAGTGTGAGGTCAAGGTATTTGAGGGTAGGAGTGAGGTGGATAGGATGGCCATAAATGGTGAGGTAGAAATCATGAAGGTGGAAGGAGAGGGTGGTGCGGCCTATGATGATCGCCTGGGTCTTGGAGGGATTAACACTGAGGAACCACTGGTTGCACCAAGCAGTGAATTGGTCAAGGTGGGTTTGGAGGGTACGTTGGGACTGTTGATGGGTAGGATAAAGGGCTAGGAAGGCGGTGTCATCAGCGAACTGGAGAAGACGAACAGGAGGGGGAGGTTTGGTCATATCAGCAGTGTACAGGAGATAGAGGAGAGGGGAAAGGACAGAACCTTGGAGCACACTGGCAGAGGGGTAGAAAGTACGGGAGTTTGAATTGTGGATAGCCACATAGGAGGGACGATGGGAGAGGAAGGAAGCAACGAGACAGACGAAGTTGATGGGGAGAGCATAGGTCTGAAGAGGAGCCCAGGATGCCAGACATGGTCATAGGCGTTCTGGAGATCAAGGGAAACTAAGATAGCGGAGCGATGGGAGTGAAGTTGGAGGGAAAGAAGATTGGTAAGGTTAAGGAGCTGGTCGTTGGTAGAGAAGGAAGGCTGGAAGCCACATTGGGTAAGAGGAAGGAGGTGGTGCTGGTTAAGGTGGCGGTGAATACGGCGAGAGAGGATGGCCTCGAAGACCTTACTGAACACGGAAGTGAGGCAATTAGACAATAGGAAGAGGTATCAGAGGGGGGTTTGTTAGGTTTAGGGAACAGCAGGACACGGGAAGTCTTCCACAGGTCAGGGTAAAATCCAGTGGAGAGTTGGACGTTGTACAGGGTAGCAAGGACAGACAGGAAGGATGGAGGGGATTCCTTGAGGTGACGGTAGGTGATGCCATCATGACCAGGGGCGGTGTTTCGTTTGGAGCAGAGGACGAGTGTGATGTCTTGTGTGGTGATGGGAGTGTTGATGTCTGAGGGGGGTAACCGATACAAGTACTGGAAGCTAGGGGTGAGTGGGGGGACAGAGGTGTCAGTGCAGTCAAGGACAGTGGGGAAGAGGGAGTAATCAAAATGGGGATCGTCAGGAATGGAGAAGACCTCAGATAGGTGGGAAGCAAAATGGTTAGCCTTACTGAGGTTGTCAGGAAAGGGTCGATCGTCATGGAGCATGGGGTAATGTGGGGTCGGATGGCTACCAGTAAGGTGGTGGACGGCTGACCAGTACTTGGAAGAGTTGACAGGGAGGGTGGAGTTGAGACGTGTGCTTGTCTGGCGCCAGTCCCGGCGTTTCTTTGCTGTAAGGAGGTTCCGGATATGTCGCTGTAATTGCCGGCGGTGGGTGAGAGTATCCCGGTCACGAGTGCGGAGGAAGGAGCAGTAGAGCCTGTGGGATTCATGCAGAAGGAGGACGGCCAGTGGAGGAAGCATAGGGCGGTGAGAGTGGATGAGTTTGGTAGGGACATGAACCTCCACATCGTCAGTGATGGTCTTCTGAAGAAAGGAAGAGGCATGGGTGAAGTCATCAGGGTGGTGAAAGGTGAGGGGGTGGCTTTCGACCTGTAAGGCAATGGATTCCCGGTAGGCATCCCAATTGGCACAGTGGTAGTCATGGACAGACTTTGGAGGGGCAGCTGGGCAGGTGGCTGCAGTGGCGGGACAGGTAGAGGAGATGGTGAGAAGGACAGGGAGATGGTCACTACCGATGGGATTGAGGACATCAATGGCGATGCGACCAAGGAGGTAGGGGGAAGCGAGGATAACTTTGGGGGTGGAGTTACTTTCAGGATGGGTGTACTGTGGGAGAGGAACAAGGTCACCATGGAGGGTGGCAAGGAACTGATGCTACTGCTGAAGGGTGGCAGGGTCACGGTTGTGGATGTTGAGGTCAGCAGCGATCACATACATGGAGAAGGTACAGTCAACATGGGAAATAAAGTCAAAGGGGAGAGGAGCCATGGGGCGGATATAGGTAGTGGCACAGGTGATGGTGAGGGAGAGAAAAAATAGGCTGAGGAGAAAGTGTTTGGTCGGGTCATTGAGGAGGGGTTGTGGCCAGACAGGGAGATGCCTGAGGTGGCCTATAGTGACCTCGCCTCAGGCTAGGGGAAGGGGATTGTCAGTGCGGTGAAGGAGATAAGGGGAGGTGTGGACAACATGGTGGGGTTGGAGGAAGGTTTCATTAAGGATGAAGGAGTCAACCTGGTACTGGGAGAGGGTATGCATGAAGAGTGTTTGCAGGGAGGGAGTGAATTTTGAGGTAGAGGAGACAATACTGTTGATGCGCCATGAGGTTGGGGTGGGAAGGGTGCAGGAAGGGAGAGAGGGGCTTAAACGAGGGTGTCTAGGCGGGTGAAGGTAAAGTGGGTCTGGTTGTGGGAGTATGTGGCATAGGTGTTTATGTGGAAAACAGAGCAGGCGGCAAGGGAAATCTGCTGGAGTGTGTGGGGGCGCTGGAAGGGGTGGATGTTCTCCAGGACGATGGTGAGGAAACGGATGATGTCTTCTGCTGTAGGGGGAGGGCGGAGGGAATTGTTAGGGTGGATGGGTGGGTCAATGGGGCAAATGGGGACAGTGAGTTCAGGGTTGGTGGGAGGGGGCTTGGCTTTGCATTTGGAGGAATGGGTGGGGTGAGGTTCATTGCAGGTGTTGCAGGATGGGGGGGGGGGGGGAGGTGAGGTTGGGACACTGTTTAGGAAATGGGAGTCTTTACAATGGGGGCAGGTGGGTGGGTTCTTGCAGTTTTGGGTGAGGTGGTCATTGTACAGAAGACAATGCAGGCAGCGGTAGGATTGAGGAGGGGAACAGGACGGGTCAACAGGGTGGCGGCGGTTGGAAATCAGGGCTCCCTGCGTGAGGAGGTGGTCGATGGAGGAGGCAGACTCTGTAAATATACGCATGAGGAAAGTAGGTCCCGAGGAGTTGTAAATACGGCAGGCGGAGTGGACTTCCCGGGCGGGGTGGGCATTCAGTTCTGCCAACACCTCAGCCTCCGTGATCACAGGGCCGAGTCTTGTGATGACGGCGGTGAGGCTTGGCGGATGATGAGGCAGTCACGGCTGATGAGGAGAGGAGGATGTAAGGAATGGGGTAAGGGATGTGTGGTGCCCAAAGGTGATGCAGGGAAGGCGCCAGAGGAGATCAGTATGGATGGATGGAGAGGGAGACTTGATGAGAACAGAGTCTCTGCAACAGATAAGTTGGGTGACGGGTGCACTGGGGATCTACTTCCAGATTTCAAGGGTGAGGGTGTGGGCATCCAGGAATTTCGGATCAGGGTTGGCTAGGACAAAGGTATACAGAGAGGGGGCTGGAGAGGAGGGAGATGGGGTGGTATCCATAGCAGGGTCAATGGGAGGTGGCTTTTTCGATGAGGGAGTAGAGGAGAGGTCACCACTGGGCCATTTGGAAGATTTTTTGGCGGGTGTTGCCTGGGAGGAGGGATGAGGGACTAGATGGATGGGGAGGTGGTGGGAGGCAGGGCCTTTCTGTGAGGCAGTAGCACCGGACGAGAGGGTTGGGCGCCATGTGGCGGCGACTGTGGCGCAGCGGGCAGTGACTTGGGCAGGGCAAGCAGTGGTAGTTGCAGGGGGAGAGGGGGAAAGTCGTCTCGGCGGGCGACATGAGCGGGAGGGGGGGGTGGGAGCAGGGACAGAGGCAGGAGCAGGAGCAGCAGCAGGGGCAGTAGCAGGGGTAGGAGCAGGAGTGACGTACAGGTGGGGATACAGTAATGGAGAGGAGATAGATGGGGAGGAGACTGTGAGTAGGGGAGGTGGATGAGACGGGTTTGATCCCAGAGGAAGTACTCCATGATGTTACAGTGGGGGCAGGTGAAGGGGAGGTGTAGATGATGGGGGTAGTTCGGGCGTCCATGATTGCAGGCAGCAGCTAACACCGAGAGACGGCGGCAGAAGCGGCGAGCACCGAGAGACGGTGACCAGGCGGTGGCGGCGGCGGCGGGCGGCGGCAAACACCAGGCGGCGGCGGCGGCGGCGACCGGACGGCAGGCAGCAGTGACGGCGTGCAGACGGGCAACAACGCGACAGGCACGGCTGGGGGTCTTCCACGTCGAATATACACCCTGAGAGTAGCCCAGGCAGTGCGAGTCCTCGATGAGGAAGTGAGGGAACCCTCGAATGCCACCAACTGCCGATTTTTTTTGCCTTTATTGTATTTCAATTCCCCATCCATCAGGGCGGGCTGGCAGCAGCATATGTGCTACTCTTCAGCTGAATGACATAGAACAAATAATAGAAGACATTTAAAAACAACAAAGGAGAGAATATGGTGAACATAGATATAAAAAAGGGGGAACCTCATGGAAGGCAATAAACAAATAACGGGTGACTGTAAAATGGAGATAAAAAACTGTTTAAAAGTAGCACACACAAAATCCACACACTGCGACAATTAAAAGAACACAAGGCACAGTATGACTGGAACATAAAAGTTATCGACGGATGGCATAGCATATAACAAACACTGATGGCGAACCTCAAGCCAGTACACAATTAAAATCACACCTCTTGACGCACAGGAGAAACAGCACTGAACACAACACCGTGCCTTACTGACTATGATCAAAACGGAGGATCTGCCAACGCGAGGAGATGAGGGAGACCAGAAGAAGGGAGGGAGGGAAGAGATGGGGGAGATGAGCGGGGGGCGCACTGAAGAGGGCCAGGTAGGGAGGGATGTGGGAGGGAAAGAGGCAAGTATGGGGTGCAGGGTCTCTGGGGAGGGGGGAGGAAGGAGGAAAATCCGCTCTGGGAGAAGGAGGGAAGAGGAAAAAGGGGGCCTTGGGGAGGGGGGGGGACAAGGCCAGGTTATAGTTGGAAGGAAGGGTAGGTGTCACGGCGAAGTTCGTCATCCAGGAGGGGGAGGCGTTGGAAATTGCCCTGATGAAGGAGATGGAGGGTGTGGAGGTGGAGAGAGGGAGGGATACAGCGATAGAGGCGCGGCAATGGGTATGGGGTGGAGAGGAAGGAGGAAACCAGAGGGTGGGGGGGATCAAGCCTGCGGACAATGTAAAGGATGCAGAGATGTTGGAGGAACAGGAGGAGGTGGGGGAAGGGGATCAGTTCATACATGAGCCATGTGGGGGAAGGAAGGCGGATACGGAAGGCAAGGCGGAGCGCATGGTGTTCAAGGATTTGGAGGGCCTTGTAAAAGCGGGTGGGGGCAGAGATCCAGGCATCGCTGGCATTACAGAAGATAGGACAGACGAGGGATTTGTAGGTGTGGAGTGTGGTAGAAGGATGCAATACCCATGTCCGGCCAGACAGGAGTTTCAGAAGGCAGAGGCTGGAATGGGTTTTCTGCTGGACGGTCTGGAGATGAGGAGTCCAGGTGAGGTGTCAGTCGAGGGTGAGGCCAAGGTATTTTAAGGTGGGGGTGAGCTGGAAAGGGTGAGGGAGAAATCATGGAGGCAATAGGAGCGAGTGGTGCGGCCTATGATGATTGCCTGGGTTTTGGAGGGGTGAGATGGACGAACACTGGGTACTCCAAGTCGTTAACTGGTTAAGGTGGATTTGGAGGGTACGTTGAGACCTTTGAAGGGTAGGATAGAGAGCAGGAAGGTGGTGTCATCAGCATACTGCAGAAGGTGGACTGGTGGGGGTGTCTTGGGCATATCAGCCATACACAAGAGATAAAGGAGAGGGAGAGGACAGATCCCAGGGGGACGCCAGCTGTGGGATAAAAGATACGGGAGTTGGCTGACATAGGAAGGACGGTGTGAGAGGAAGGAAGCGACCAGATGGACAAAATTGATAGGCAGGGCGTAGGTTTGGAGTTTAAAGAGGAGACCGGGATGCAATACACGGTCAAAGGCATTTTGGAGGTCAAGGGAAACAAAAATGGCGGAGCGACGCGAGTTGAGCTGGAGGGACAGAAGGTGAACGAGGTTGAGGAGTTGGTCTTCAGCAGAGAAGGAGGGCTGGAAGCCACACTGGGTAAGGGGGAGGAGGTGGCGTTGAGTAAGGTGCTGATGGATACAGTGGGAGAGGATAGATTCAAAGACCTTATTGAAGGAGGTGAGGCAGATGGACGATAGGAAGAGGCAGCAGAAGGGGTTTGTTGGGTTTGAGGAATAAGAGGACATGGGAGGTCTTCCACATGTCAGGGTAGAAGCAGTAGAGAGGATGACATTATAGAGATGGGCGAGGACAGTCAGGAAGGAATAGGGGCTTTCTAGAAGGTGGCGGTAGGTGACACAGTCGTAACCAGGGGCCGTGTTGTGTTGGGCTGGAGGATAAGTTTAATGTCTTGTGCTGTGATGGGAGTGTTTATGATAGAGGATGGCAACTGCCCCAAGTACTGGAGACTAGGAGCGACCGAGGTATCGGCACGTTCCATGACGGTGGGGAAAAGAGAATAATCAAAGTGGGGATCACAGGGGATGGAGAAGACCTCGGAGAGGTGGGAAGCGAAGTGGTTGGCCTTACTGAGGTTGTCAGGAAGGGGGCAATCGTTATGGAGAAGGGGGTAGTGGGGAGTGGAAAGGGAACCAGTAAGGTGATGGCAGGCGGACCAGTGCTTGGAGGAGTTGTTGGGGAGAGTGACGTTGAGTCGTGTGCAGGTCTGGCGCCAGTCTCGGCGTTTCGTTGCTGTAATAAGGTTCCGTACGTGTCGCTGTATTTGCCGGTGGCGTTGGAGTGTATCCCTGTCACGAGTGCGCAGGAAGAAGCGATAGAGGCGGCGTGATTCACGGAGAAGGAGGACAGCCTGCGGAGGGAGAGTGGGATGGTGTGGGTGGATGGTTTTAGTAGGAGCATGGGCCTCCACAGCGTCAGAAATTACCGTCCGAAGGAAGGACGAGGCGTGGATAATGTCGTCAGGATGGCGATAGGTAGAGGGTGGTTTTCGATCTGGGTGGAGATGGAGTCCTGGTAGGCATCCCAGTTGTCACGGTGGATAGTCATGGACGACCTTTGGAGGGGGTGCAGGGTGCGGAGCTGGAGGGGGCGGTGAGCAGACGTTAAGGTTAGAAGGATAGGAAGGTGATCGCTACTTGTGGGGTCAAGGACGGCGACAGCGATACGCCCAGGAGGTTGGCGGAGGCAATGACAACATCGCGGATGGTGTCACTTTCGGGTCGGGTGTGCTGGGGAAGGGGAACAAGGTCACCTTGGATCATGGAGAGCAACTGATGCCACCGCCGAAGGGCAGCAGGAGTGCGGCTATGGATGTTGAGGTCAGTGGCAATCACATAGGTGGAGAAGGTGCAGTCAATGTGCGAGATGAAGTCATAACGAAGAGGAGCAGTGGAGCGGACATAGATGGTGGCACAGGTAATGGTGAGGGAGGGGAAGAAGACGCTAAGGATAAGGTGTTAAGTGGGGTCATTGAGGAGAGAATGTGGCCAGATGGGAATATGCTTAAGGTGGCCAATCATGACTCCACCCAGGACACGAGGACTAGGAGCGTCAGTGCGGTGGAGAATATAGGGAGAGGTGCAGATAGAATGGGGGGCTGGAGAAAGGTTTCGTTCAAGAGGAAGGTGTCGACCTGGTGGTGGGAGAGGGTGTTCATGAGGAGGTATTTGTTGGAGGAGAAGGAGCGAATGTTCTGGAAGAGGATGCGATACTCGTGCCGCGCCATGGCGGGAAGGAGGGGGGGAAGAGAGGGAAGGGAAGAGACTTAAACTAGGGTGTCGAGGCGGGTGAAGGTGAAGTGGGCTTGGTTGTGGGAGTAAGTGGCGAAGGTGTTCAGGTGGAAAACAGAGTGAGCGGCAAGGGAGATTTGTTGGAAAGTGTGGGGGCGCTGAAAAGGGTGAATGTTTTGCAGTACAACGGTAAGGAACCGGATGATGCCCTCAGCCGTGGGGGGTGGACAGAGGGAATTGTTGGGATGGACAGGGGGATCGACAGGACGAACTGGGACTGTAAGCTCAGGGGTGGCTGGAGGGGGTTTAGCTTTACACTTGTGGGAGTAGGTGGGATGTGGGCCATTGCAGGTATTACAGGAAGGAGGAGCAGCGAGGTTGGGGCAGTTCTTAAGAAAGTGGGAGGCCTTGCAATGGGGACAGTTGGGGGGGTTTTTGCAGTTGGGAGTCAGGTGGTCATTGTACATCAGGCACCGCTGGCAATGGTAGGATTGGAGAGGGGATTTGGAGAATTCGACAGGGTGGCGACGGTGGTATATCAGGGCACCCTGGGTGAGGAGATGGTCAATGGATGGTGCGGACTCAGAGAATACCCGCACGAGGTAGGTGGGACCAGAGGCATTGTGGATACGGCGGGCAGACCGGATTTCCAAGTCAGGGTGGGAGTTCAGTTCTGCCAACACTTCATCCTCTGTGATCACCGGACTGAGCTTGGTGATCACAGCGGTGTTGGTGGGGGGGTGATGGGGAGGCTGGGGCTGACGAGGAGTGGAAGCGGAAAGGAAGGGTGTCAGAGAGGCGTGGGGGCCAAACATAACTCGTGGGAGTTTTTGCGGGAGGTCTGTGTGAAAGGATGGGGATGGGGATTCGATAAGGACTGAGCCCATGCAGGGAATGAGTTGGGAGATGGGTGCACCAGGTAAGTACTTTTGTATTTCCACGGTGAGGGTACGAACGTCGAGGAACTTAGGATTGGGAGTTGACAGGACAAAGGTGTGGAGGGTGGGGGCCGAGGTATGGGTGGCAGGAGGAGAGGTGGTGTCCATGGAGACGGCAGGAGGAGGGGGAGGTGGTGTTGACTTTTTGTGGGAAGTGGCGGGAGCAGAGACGGTAATGACGCGCTTTTGGGGTTTTTTGGAGACCGGAGGGTGGGAGGAGGGGAGAGGGACGGGGTGGAGAGGGACGTGGCGGGTGGAAGATCCCTGTAGCGTAGTGGAGGCGACGGGAGAAGCAGCCGGTTCAGTGGTGGCGACGGTGGCTCGGCGCGACGTGATGCGTGTGGGAGATGCAGATGACGAAGCGACGAGATGGGTGAGAGAGGGGAAGCCGACCACTTGAGGGGCGGCAGCAGAGGCGGCAACAGAGGCGTACATGGGGGTGGGGGTAGTAGTGGGAGCTGTTGAGGGTGTGGAGGCTGGAGGAAGGGTGTAGAGGTGCGGGTATAAAGCAGTGGAGGAGTTAGGGGGATGGGTGAGGGGGGGAAGGGGAGGGGAGGTATAAGGATTGAGGCCAGAGGCGGCACTCCAGAAAGTGATTGTGGGAGAGGGGGAGGGGGAGGTGTAGATGACAGTGGAGGTGGGAGTACTCAATGCAGACGAACGGCGACGAACAGACGGACGGACAGCAGGCAGCGGCGGCGGCTGCGGCGGCGGCGGCGGTGGCGGTTACAGCGATGGCGATGGACAGCGAGCAGGCAGGCGGACGGACGAACAGTTACAGCAGCAATCGGCGGGCGGGCAGGCAGACAGACAGACCGACTGACAGACAGACAGACAGACACAATCTTCGCAGACGGAGATTCCACCCTGAGAATAGCCCAGGCTTTGCAATCTGACGCTTCCGAAGGAGGGGATCCAACCCTCTAGATGACCAACTGCCGAGATGATGCGGCCCTTAAATGCAAGTGAACAGGCAACCCTTCCGCTTTCCCACCAGAGGGAGACACTAAAGCTGCGATTGCCACAGCGGCACCACCGCAAGAAACGGAGGGCGACTACTTCACACAACGCGCTGCGGCGCGCTCTTCAAAACAGCAATTTGATTTTACCACGGCTCACACCTAAATCTTTACGTTCGAGCTCAGATTTCTCTTATTTTATTATGATGGTCATTTCTCACTAAGTAGGTGGGTGCCAACAAAATATTTTCGCATTCGGAAGAGAAAGCGGGTGAATGAAATTTCGTAAAATAGATCTAGCCGTAAAGAAAACCGCCTTTGTTTCAGTGACTGCCACCCCAAATCGCGTATCATACCAGTGACACACTCACCCCTATTGCACGATAACACGAAACGGGTTGCCCGTCTTTGCATTTTTTTGATGTCCTCCGACAATCCTTCTTGGTAAGGATCCCACACCGCGCAGCAATATTTCAGCAGAGAACGGACAAGTGTAATATAGGCTGTCTCTTTAGTGGGTTTGTCGCATCTTCTAAGTGTTCTGCCAACGAAGTGCAGTCTTTGTTTCGCCTTCCCCACAATATTATCTACGTAGTCTCTCCAATTTAAGTTGCTCATAATTGTAATTCCTATTGTATTTAGTTCAATTGACAGCCCTTAGATTTGTGCGATTTATCGTACACCCAAAATTTATCGCTTTTATTACCCATGTGGATGACCTCGCACATTTCTTTGTTTAGTGCCAATTGCCACTTCTCTCTAGATCATTTTGTAAATGGAGCTGATTGTTTGATGATTTTATTGTACAGTAAATTACAGTGTCATCTGCAAACAATCGAATGGGGCTGCTCAGATTATCACCTAGATCATTTATATAAATCAGGAACAACAGAGGGCCAATGACACTACCTTGCGAAACGCCGGATGTCACTTCTGTTCTACTCGATGATCACTAAGAACTGTGACCTCTCTGAGAGAAAATCACGAATCCAGTCATACAACTGAGACGATACTCCATATGCACCCAATTTGATTAATAGTCGCGGTATCAAAAGACTTCTGGAAATATAGGAACATGAAATCGATCGCAGATCCCCTGTCGACAGCACTCATTACTTCATGGGAATAAACAACGATATTTTCTGAATCCGTGTTGGTTATGGATCAATAAGTCATTTTCTTCAAAGTGATTCATAATGTTGGAGTACACTATATGCTCCAAAATCCTACTGCAAATTGAGGTCAGTGATATGGGTTTGTAATTCAATGGGCTACTCCAATTTTCTTTCTTGAATACTGATGTGACCTGTGCTACTTTCTAGTCTTAAGGAAAAGGCCTTTCGTCAAGTGAGCGGTTGTATATGATTGCTAAGAAGGGCGCTATTGTGTCTGCATACTCTGTAAGGAACCTGACTGGTATACCATCTGGACCAGAAGAGTTGCCTTTCTTAAGTGATTTGTTTCCCAACACCTAGGATATATACTTTTATGTCACTCACGCTCACAACTGTTCAGGTTTCTAATTCTGGAATATTTACATCGTCTGCTTTCAGGAATTACGGAAAACTGTATTTCGTAACTCTGCTTTAGCGGCACCATCATCGGTAACATTTCCATCGCGATCACGTAGTGACGGCTTTGAATGTTTTTTTCCCACTGGTGTACTTTACATACCACCAGAATATCTTTGGGTTTTCTACCATATTTTGAGACAATGTTTCATTGTGGAAACTATTAAAAGCATCTCGCATTGACGTCCGCACTAAATTTTGAGCGGATTTTACGTTCTTCTGAATTTGGCATGCTTTTTTCGTTGCTTCTGCAACAGTATTCTAACGTGTTTTGTACCATGGTGGATCAGTCCCGTCTCTTATTAACTTATGTTGTATGAATTCATCTATTGCTGTCGACACTGTATCTTTGAATTTGAGCCATATCTGGTCTACACTTACATAACTAGCTTGGAAGGAATGGAGACTCTCTCTTAGGAAGGCATCAAGCGAAGTTTTATCTGCTGTTTTAAATGGGTATGTTTTGCGTTTCTTTTTAGTGGTTTTTGTTGATAGGGTTTTGAGCCTCGCTACAATGACCTTGTGTTCAAATGGCTCTGAGCACTATGGGACTTAACATCTGAGGTCATCAGTCCCCCAGAACTTGGAACTACTTAAACCTAACTAACCTAAGGACATCACAAACATCCATGCCCAAGGCAGGATTGGAACCTGCGACCGTAGCCGTCGCGCGGTTCCAGACTGAAGCGCCTAGAACCACTTGGCCACAACGGCCGGCGACCTTGTGTTCACTAATCCCTGTATCCGTCATGACGCTCTCTATTAGATCCGGATTATTTGTGGCTACGAGATCAAGTGTATTTTCGCAACCATTTACAATTCGTGTGAGTTCATGAAATAATTGCTCAAAGTAATTCTCAGAGAACGCATTTAGTACAATTTCGGAAGATGTTTCCTGTCTACCACCGGATTTGAACATGTATTTTCGCCAAAAAATCGAGGGTAGATTGAAGTCTCCACCAATTATAACTGTATGAGTGGGGTACTTATTTGTGTTGGGATTCAAGTTTTATTTGAACCGTTCAGCTATAATATCATCTGAGTCGGCGGGTCGGTGAATAGAGCCAATTGCGTGACCTTGCTGCAATGATTACAGACGCCTCGCCAAACGACGTACCACGCTATCGTTAACTGCTGGGTCCCCATAGACTTTCTGCAAGCACCTATGAATATCCGCGATATTCTAGTTTTCCACGAAAAGGAAGCCAACGTCAGATCTCTGCTTGGAACACAGATACATTACAGACGCCATTTTAAAGGCTTTTTATAGAGCCGCCAGCTGTCGGAACTTCATGGAACTACAGGGGCTGGAGAGGAATAATTCCAAGATGTATCATAACAAATACCGTCGTTTTTCAACCAAAACTGGAGGAGATATGAAATATGATCCATTACTTATTGAATGCTCATCGTAGGAAACGATTACGAATTATCCACTGCATTACAGCGTAAAACAAGTAGAACTCTCGCACAACAGATTTATTAATAATAACTTCCTTTGTTTTCGGAACACATCCAATGTATTTATGACCAGTCGTTCCTAACACAACAGACAGTTCCTGTGGCCGCGTTTAATGCGTTCATAACACACGTTTAATTAATGTTCTTTGCACTTCATTGGTTTTTCCTAATTAAATCAAACACACACCGGAGCTGTGCAGTTATCTGTTTTCATGTTGTGGGATCTACACTGAAACTACCTGCTCGTTTGTATTCGGTACTGTTTAGATTTGACATTACAATGCCTAACTCAGTTGCAGTTCTCAATGTTAGCATATTAGCCCAACATGCGATGCTAATCTAATACATCTGTTGTCAATGGCAGCACAGTTCCATTATAGTTTGCTTTTACGCATTTATTTTTAAATAGAATCACTGCATCAAATTAAAACTGTAGTTCCTATTATAATGTATTTAGCCCTATTTGCACCGATTACAGGGCCACGCAGCAGCGTAATGAAATGATTAGGATTTTTCCACTAGTAAAATTAAGTTTACCCCATTTTTACTGAAATAATGATTAAATCAAGACCCTACGCTGCCGAAAGGCGTTGATATACATCAACGGGGAGAGTTGAAAATGTGCGCCCCGACCGGGACTCAAACCCGTGGTCTACTGTTTACATGGCAGACGCTCTATCAATTTTTTTTTTGTCGATTTCATTTTATTCTGTATTGATCGTTGAATTTGTTCGAGGCGGACGTCCCATGACACCCGTTCAGGCTGTTCATTGATCCGTTCACTTAGTTTTTTTTTTATTACACGGAGTAGCTAAACCATCTGACCGAGCACGCTAAGCTACCATGCCGGCTGTCTGAGCCACCGAGTGCACAGAGGATAGTGCGATTGCAGGGACTTATCCCTTGCACGCTCCCCGTGAGACCCACATTCCCAACTAAATTTTACTAATTACAGATCCGTTTATGGCAAAACTAAAGTGGCTACCTTATGACTTTCTTCGTCCGCAACAAGTTTTACATGGAATAGCCATGTAGGCAGAAGTATATTCCTTGAAATATTGCTCTCGTTAATTAGCATTGGGTGGTATTTATACACAGACAGAAGATCTTGTAACGCAGGAAATGCATATCCTCCTATTTCCATCTATTGTACTATAAAATTTTCCTTATTTCGTTACCTGAAGATATGACATTTCTGTGTCTTTATACACTCCTGGAAATTGAAATAAGAACACCGTGAATTCATTGTCCCAGGAAGGGGAAACTTTATTGACACATTCCTGGGGTCAGATACATCACATGATCACACTGACAGAACCACAGGCACATGGACACAGGCAACAGAGCATGCACAATGTCGGCACTAGTGCAGTGTATATCCAACTTTCGCAGCAATGCAGGCTGCTATTCTCCCATGGAGACGATCGTAGAGATGCTGGATGTAGTCCTGTGGAACGGCTTGCCATGCCATTTCCACCTGGCGCCTCAGTTGGACCAGCGTTCGTGCTGGACGTGCAGACCGCGTGAGACGACGCTTCATCCAGTCCCAAACATGCTCAATGGGGGACAGATCCGGAGATCTTGCTGGCCAGGGTAGTTGACTTACACCTTCTAGAGCACGTTGGGTGGCACGGGATACATGCGGACGTACATTGTCCTGTTGGAACAGCAAGTTCCCTTGCCGGTCTAGGAATGGTAGAACGATGGGTTCGATGACGGTTTGGATGTACCGTGCACTATTCAGTGTCCCCTCGACGATCACCAGTGGTGTACGGCCAGTGTAGGAGATCGCTCCCCACACCATGATGCCGGGTGTTGGCCCTGTGTGCCTCGGTCGTATGCAGTCCTGATTGTGGCGCTCACCTGCACGGCGCCAAACACGCATACGACCATCATTGGCACCAAGGCAGAAGCGACTCTCATCGCTGAAGACGACACGTCTCCATTCGTCCCTCCATTCACGCCTGTCGCGACACCACCGGAGGCGGGCTGCAGGATGTTGGGGCGTGAGCGGAAGACGGCCTAACGGTGTGCGGAACCGTAGCCCAGCTTCATGGAGACGGTTGCGAATGGTCCTCGCCGATACCCCAGGAGCAACAGTGTCCCTAATTTGCTGGGAAGTGGCGGTGCGGTCCCCTACGGCACTGCGTAGGATCCTACGGTCTTGGCGTGCATCCGTGCGTCGCTGCGGTCCGGTCCCAGGTCGACGGGCACGTGCACCTTCCGCCGACCACTGGCGACAACATCGATGTACTGTGGAGACCTCACGCCCCACGTGTTGAGCAATTCGGCGGTACGTCCACCCGGCCTCCCGCATGCCCACTATACGCCCTCGCTCAAAGTCCGTCAACTGCACATATGGTTCACGTCCACGCTGTCGCGGCGTGCTACCAGTGTTAAAGAGTGCGATGGAGCTCCGTATGCCACGGCATACTGGCTGACACTGACGGCGGCGGGTCACAAATGCTGCGCAGCTAGCGCCATTCGACGGCCAACACCGCGGTTCCTGGTGTGTCCGCTGTGCCGTGCGTGTGATCATTGCTTGTACAGCCCTCTCGCAGTGTCCGGAGCAAGTATGGTGGGTCTGACACACCGGTGTCAATGTGTTCTTTTTTCCATTTCCAGGAGTGTACATTGTAATTGTTTTACTATCTGCAATACTATTTGCATTTTTACGCTGGGTCTTGCCTGGGGAAAACTAGGCTATCGAATGATTACATCGAGAGGTCGTGTGGAGGACCGAAGTGTTTAGTATCTTTGAGAGTGTTAACTCTGCCGCGTGGAGTGCGGGCAGAGCGGAGTCTGGCTGGAGTAGAGTGGTGGAGCAGGTGTGTTGTGTGACGCTCCCGCAAGTTGCCGCGCTTTCGGGGTTTGCAGCATGTAATTGAGCTCGACTTGCTATGATGGTTTCTGTCGTGAAAGGGAAGCATTAGCTGGCGCACATAAAGAGCCCGTTTCGCCTGGTGACCGTGTCGAGAAGAAGGCGCGCCAACATCCAGCTTCTGCAACAGCGACGGCCGACATTGAGTGACTGTCGCCACCTCCCCGATCGACGACTGCAAACCTTTAATCAACCAACAAGGAAGACTAAAAGCACTTAAAGTCTTAGAACTGTATGGCAGACCTCAGCTTTTCAAACTGTTGTATCACAAAAATACAGCAACGTAGCATGAACCTTTGTTGCTCATTGTCCCAACTGCATTACCAAGCAGGGTCCCTTCCTTTTCTGCAATGAACCCGCGTGTCGTTGAAATTCATACGCCAGCATTAAAGTAATATCACTCCATTTCACTGCTTTAATTTCAAAGTTCAGTTAAAGTATTCATAGCTGGCTACAATATTTAGAATACACAAGCAGAAATTAAGAGTGCGAGTTTTGTTACCATATTTTAGCTTACCTGTGACTGCAGCTCAGCTTGGTACGTGCTAAATTTTACTATTGTCAATTGTTAAGAATCATTTAATTCAAGTTCAAAGTTAAATAACTTATTTCTAAATTGCGTAGATTCAAGTAGCTTTTGAAATGATTGTTGAGGTAGTCCAAGACTAACCTTATTTTATTGAATTTCGTAGTGCTTCAGAAACAAAGTTCACTATTAATTTCAGTCACTAAATTAACTTTCAATTTTCCGGTTTTGTTAATTCTCTTGCTAAATTAAGTCAGAGTGTAGCGAAATTTATTACTTCTGACAAATATTCGGTTTTCACACAACACGTGTCAACCTTCAGTTGCCACGATATTAGTGCTACCTATATGTGCATTAGTCTTTCACTTTCAGTTATTATAGTAGTTGTCCATAGGACTGGCGCCCGTAATTTCCCCCCAATCTCAAATATCTAATTAACGCCAATTAATTGTTAACGTAACTACCGCACTTTTACTTTCTTTATTAATTTTACCCATTTCTCAAAATTAATTTCCACAAATTTCATTTGCATTTTTCCTTTCATTTAGATGTAACCCTTTCCTCCCTCTTTACCGACAAATTAACTTCGGTGACGATTGCTTTTAACAAATTTCCATTAGGTGCACGCGATTTAATTTTTCACTGTCATTAAGGTCGATAAGTGAGGGGGAGGTTACAATCTGCGTTGTTTGGAAGGTAGGAGAAGGTGTACTGACGGAAGTATAGCTTTGAGGACGGCTGTGTATTGTGCTACGGAAAGCTCAGTCAGTAGAGCACTTGCCCGTGAAATGCAAAGATCCCGAGTTTGAGTCTCGGTCCGGCACGCAGTTTTCAGTTACCAGGAAGTTTCAGAAACATTGCAGGTTTTAAAATGCTTGTTGACCGTGATGTCAGTTAGAGACACTAGCAAATCTAATCAGACAGCTTTTAAAATTCAGTTTTACTTTTGTAAACCAGCGAACAGGCGGAACTGTTAGTGGGGAAAAGAATTGCATATGCCCTATTTCATAACTGTAGGGTTTTTTGAAGTGAGAGCCCTTAGAGTGAGAGATAAGTGTGGATGTGATACACACATTTGACTTCAGAAAATCGAAATTAATTTCACTACTCCTGATAAATCAAATAATTGGATCGTCCCAAATATGGTATGAAATTAGATTTCGGGGCATTTTGACTGCGTTAGGAATGCCTGAAATGCTTCTCGTCCACTTGCTAGCTGCATTATAAAGTGGACTTTCGTTCAGAACACTTAGGGCAAATCACGTTCAACTTGTTATTGAGTTTATTGTTTTGCCGCTAAAGGCAATACTCGTATTCCTATTTCTTCAGTGCTTATATGTTTGAGTACCTGCGACATGCAGTTTCTCTCCTGAGCCAAGAGAATCGGAAGCGAATTTAGTAACCACCAGAGTCCAGAAATACAGCACACTATTAAATGAACAAGTATACAGAATGGAAGACTCCACATTCAACCAGTCGTATGTGCATAAATCAAAGACGAGTGAGATGGAAACGTAGTGAAACAGTAATACACAAGTGTCTAAACAGGAGGAGTTTTATATGTTGACGAGATATATGGTGCGGCGGCGTGGCCTCTTAGCTACACAAGAAGTTCCACTCACCTTGCCGTCATTTCCTCTATAGAATACTCCTTCCCTGAGCCTATGGGTACAGTTCCTCGCCTAGAGAAGCTGTAGCAGAAAGTAGCAGCCTTTAATCTAATTATAGAGAGAATAAAATGTTTCGGTTACAGGTCACGCTAACTGCTAGTGAGAGGAAAATCATCGAATGAATGTTATGATGTGATAGGGTTGTTGGGTTGTTTGGGGGAGGAGACAAAGCAGTGAGTTCATCGGTCTCACCTAACCAGGGAAGGATGGGGAAAGGAAGTTGGCAGTGCCATTTCAAAGGAACCATCCCGGCATTTCCTGGCAGCGATTTAGGGAAATCATGGAAAACCCAAATAAGGATGGGCGGACGCGGGATTGAACCGTGGTTCTCAAATGCAAGTCCAGTGTCTGATATACTGTCACTGCTTCTATACACTTCCAGCTTCCAAGTCCGAGCCGGCCGCTGTGGCCGAGCGGTTCTAGCCGCTTCAGTCCGGAACCGCGCTGCTGCTCCCGTCGCAGGTTCGAATCCTGCCTCGGGCATGGACGTGTGTGATGTCCTTAGGTTAGTTAGGTGTAAGTAGTTCTAAGTCTATGTAACTGATGACCTCAGATGTTAAGTCCCATAGTGCTTAGAGCCATTTGAACCAATGTTTCAACGTCCGTGCTGCTTGGAAGTTCAAAATACGACATTCACACGTAAGCACTATCACTTTCAGTAAAAAGCTTATGGTATACACCCTAAACAGTTGTAAGGTAACACATTTTCGTGCATAATTTTCACGCAAACACCGCTGCGAGGAGTGCGTTTTTATCCGCTCAAAATGCAGATAATTTGATTTTTGTGCCTTCATCAAACGTAGTTCATGTAAAATGTTTTAAACTCTGTGGGAAGTGAGGGAGCAGAGGTTAATGGGAGATTTATTTTGTTTCCATGGCGCAAACAATGGAGAAAGAGAGAGAGAGAGAGAGAGAGAGTGAGAGAGAGAGAGAGAGAGAGAGAGATATGCACCGTGACAGAAGAGAGTATTGTCATCTGTTGAGAATCGTGAGAACTTAATAAAGAGATCATGGAACGAAAAGAATAGTGACATCCGTGACGTGTGTTTAACATAGATTTAGAAAAAGACCGGTGAAGATTGAATACAGAGTGGCAGCGGGGTAATTATAAAATATACAGTTATTGGTTGCTTTAGGGACATAACGACAGATATTATTAATTTTTCGGCGGTTTTGAGTGTTATTTTATTGGATTTTTCCGGGTTGCATTAGAGAGACATTAATTTGTGAACATTTTAATTATTCCAGAAGAAAAATGAGGTACTGATCACAGGTACAATGCAAAAAATTTTGTTTTACATTATGTAAAGAAGAAGGTGAATTCCATTGTGTAGGTAATTTGAAATGTTTTTATTCTTTTTCGTTAACTAGATTGAAGGCCTGGAATTTTCTTGCATGATTTCAGTTTAGTGAGTAATAATTACAAAAATTATTGTCATTTGCTTCTGATATTACTGATTATTTTATGATGAGACCATATTTTATGATGAGACCATACTGCACATACATGAGGTCCACTTATGAATTTTCTTCTTTTCATCATTTGTAGACAGCTGCATGACTTGATGCCTTATTCAACATCTGGATAAATTGATACGTCCCCTAAAAAAAATTGTACATGACTGTGCTTAAACTGACACACAATATATTTAGCGCAACGGAATCTGACTTTCAATAATCCCTACAAAAGAATGGCCCTGACTAACATTGAACTATACCTTCCACAAATCACTTACCTCACAAAAATCTTCGTTACTCAAGCTACTGCAATACAGCGGGCGCCACTACTGCCAGCTATATAAAAGATTCAAACTACTGAAGGCACTAACTACTGATAGGCATAGTTAGCAAATGAAAGACTTTTATAGAGAAAAAACAATGTATTTACCTTAATATTGTTCAAAAGTCATATTATAATATTAGTTCATGACATCCAGTCTTACAAATTTACTGTCTCTGTCCAGATCATCCGCTCTCACAACTCCGCCATCTCACTCCCCACATCCACCACTGCTGGCGGCTCACCTCCAACTTCGCAACGCTACGCGCTGTTAACATCCAGCTGTCCAATGCTACAATGGCGAGTATTACAACAATGCCAACCAGCCGTTGACTGCACACAGCACAGCCAGTGATTTTCATACAGAGCGCTACGTGGCGTTACCAACACAAAAAATCTAAACAGCCTACTTACAAAATATTAAAATCCATTTTACGATAGTAACCAACACTGCCTTAATATGTACCTACTTCAGCGTGTTAGTGTGCCTGATATCTGATGTTTTCTGCATGGTTGTAACTGCAACACGAAGACGACTAAGTCTGTCAATATAGACTTTCCGTTTTGCATCCAATGTAGCTAATGATTACTTATGCCTTGCACATTTGGAGGTACTAACCAATCTAAAAACATACTACTGGTAATACCTGTAGTAATTAGTCTGCAAAAGATATAAATATGATGTAATGTTGTTCAGTATGCTTTCATTAATCATCAATAAAATTATGTACAGTTATATCCCAATCCCGCGCATAGTAGCTCTGTCCTCTCAGCAAATTGTGTGGGAGGTGGATGCAACACATTTTCAACGAATTGGGATACGTATTATATACGCCATTATGTACTGCAGCCTGTCACATTATAAAGCTGCCACTGCAATTTTGAAAAAAAAAAAAAAAAAGAGTCTGTCCAGAGAGGTATTGGTATTAATTTAGCTGAATATTAGATCTCGCTAAAGCAAACCCATCTTTCCTTTTGGATACAGATTTTGGCTCAGTAGTTGTATTAGATATTTAATTCCTGAAGTAATTGGTTCACCACATAGACGAAGCCAGTCACACACGGCTTCTAGTGAACTAACACTGTCACCAGAAAAATACACACGGATTGTCTGTGGATTGAATGCTCATCCAAAACTCTAAAAATTGAACACTTCGAACTATCAGTTTTAGGCCACTTTTTATACAATACCACAAGCAGATTAATCGAGAAAGTCACAGGTCACAGAGAAAAATCCGGAATTTGCCCATTCGCCTTTACAGTTCGTCCATAAGTGCTTTCCGGTGTTCTGCGATCAGTTGAAGACAATAATCGCTCAAACTTAAAACGTCTTTTCACAGCTCTCTGCTAACGCATATAATCGTTATGGTGTCCGAGCTCCGAGTGCTGTAGCTCCAAGAATGCAATCTTTCTCGTCATAACACTTGGGCGCGAACGTATTCTCTTCTGATTGGCTGGTACCCATCACAGCCAATCGACTTGCAGTTCTTATCCTCCCTATCCCGCGTCTTTTACGTTGGACCGATCACAGAATCAACATTTCTTCATCTTTTTGTTAATTAGCTTCAGAAAACCAAATAATAGCAAATTATTCCCTTCTTTACAAAGCTGAACTAACAGAGTACGTTCCTCGTGTCCCCAATGTCGTAAACTGCAGTATTACAAATCACAGATATCTCCGACGTATATGTCTCAATCATACTATCCAGACACGAGTTCCCACGGTTTCATAATACACTAAGTTATTTACTACCATAAAAGTTACGCGTCACACACATTCCTTCATGCCCTCAAGTAATAATATAAATGCCCCTCGGCTTATTTTACACAAAACATAATATCGATGAAAAGAAAACTATCCCGAAAAAGAGAGAATTTTACATAAAACTGTTTCCCCTTGTTACTCACAATCTAGATACATAGCCACCCTTCCTTACTAACAGTTACCTAACAGTTACGTACCTGTTAACAGGTTACTGATTCATTTGAGTTTTAAACTTTGTGATTTATAGTTATCTTTCGTATCTCTAAAAGTATAACAAATATGAGGCAGAAATTTGCACTGTTGTTAGCTCTCGACAAGTGAAAATGCATTATAAAGTTACATTCCATTTGGTATGTTCCATCTAATTTTGCGATACCGAATTCAGCATTTCGTCGCCTGTGAGGTAGTGACACCTCTCGAGAAAAGCTGCAGCCTGGTGCACGACAAATCATCTCTTGTGGTAAAGCAGTTATTGTTTGCCTGTATGAAGTTACTTGATATCATAAGAGTTCTGTAGCGGCGATGTACGTCGCTAAGCCACATTGGGCTACTCATTTTACAATCTAATGAAGATACTGGGTACACAGTTTGATTCATTTCTGGGTAAACTGTGTGAGCCAAGACATTCTTCGAGAAAGCGACAGTCCCGCTGAAGCTTTTCTCATGGCGGAAAGACATTCAGCACAGAGGTGACTTTAAAGTTTCAATGACTTGACCAAAATTTTATTCGTACAATCCTCGTTTAATAACATGACCAATGAGACATTAAGATGTAAAATAGTTAACATGTATGGGATTTATTTATTCTTAAATGCTGTTATTGATTCATGAGCTGAATGTCAGACAGGTTAAAACTAGCTGATTAAAAACTGTTAGCGTATGCATATGACCTTGACGGATAGATGACAGGAACGTGTTGCCAATATGTGATGTATCAGGCAACGAAATTATTTATTTATTTAACCTGATCAAGTTAGGGCGATAAGGCCCTCTCTCACATCAGACCAGACTTTTACACGTACAGTACCTTTTTTAAATCATAGTTTCCTAAGAAATAACAATTTTAGCATGACATAGGGTATTAGAATGGTTTGAGTGACTGAAGAGGCAGTACGAGTAAATAATACTGATTGCGATCTAATAAATTTAATACAGGTAGTACCTGTAGTACTGCAGTTTTGCCATTAGCAGTGATAGTAGTAATAATAACAGCAATAATACTGATAATGAAATGATAATGATAGTGGCCTCCTGCCAGTTGCTCAGGCGGGATGAAGTCACACTCACTCGACTTAGAATTGGGCACTGTCCTCTCACACATAGCTTTCTATTACGGCGGGAGGATCCCCCGTTTTGTGATGCTTGTGGTGTGCACATCTCTATCTCTTTATCCCGTGATACAAGGGCAGCAGCAAAAAGTGGTGGGGATCTGCCCCCTATTTTGGCTGATCATGAGCCGAGTGTAGCTAGGGTTTTAATGTTTGGCGATGTGTTTGGACTCTGGCCTAAACTTTTAGGCTGGAGGTTTTAGTGGGTTACAGAGTGGTTGGCTCCTCCTTTTTTTCCTTGCGGTCAGCCAGTCACATCCATCTGCTGTATTATTTTAGCTCCTTCTGCTACTTTCATCCTGTGTCGTTCACGTTATATTACTGACGCCTTGCTTTACCCCCGTTTAGGCGTGGGTCCGCACATAGTTTTCCTTTTTTATATGAGTTTTACTTGCTTTTTTATGTTTCTGTTCTGTGTATTTTACTGACACTCGTCTAAATCTGTTTTTGCGCGGGTGCTAAAGACCTTGCTGTCGTGCGCCCTGCGCCCAAACCACCATCTCCATTCATCCATCCATAAGTGATAGTGGCAGATATAAAATACAGTTTATAGTTGTTCAAGGGGTGTTTACTGATACAGCGAGTTCTGGGGAAAGGAAATTTGAGGAGAGTGCACCAGCTAAGTATATTGGGAAACGAGGAAGATCTGGTGGAAGGAGGATGTGCAAGGGTAACGAGTTCGTACAATGACAATAGTAATCCTTATTGGTGCTTCAGTAGATATTTCATCAATTTTCTTCTGAAGCTAGAGATATGTAGTGTTACATGTCCCTATAAAGCACAACAACACGTCTCACTCTGCTTTTAATAGACCGATGAAAAATTTGGGCGTGAAAAAAAGTTACTTTAATTAGCAGCAGAATAAATAGCATCTAGTGTGACCGGGTTTGTTGGAAATTTATGTGCAGATATGAGAAAGAAAAATGTGGGCACAGCGCAGAAAGAAAGTGACGACGGATATGTAATTTTGTCTGGCCAGTGAGGGGTTATTTGCACTTCGCAGTCAGACCAAAGTCCGTGGGTGCTGTGGGCTTCAAAGAAGAAAGGGGCCTGACGAATATGGTCCGAGTACTAAAGCCGGCCGGAGTGGCCGTGAGGTTCTAGGCACTACAGTCTGGAGCCGAGCGACCGCAACAGTCGCAGGTTCGAATCCTGCCTCGGGTATGGATGTGTGTGATGTCCTTAGGTTAGTTAGGTTTAAGTAGTTCTAAGTTATAGGGGACTGATGACCACAGAAGTTAAGTCGCATAGTGCTCAGAGCCATTTGAACCAGCCACTAAAGAAAAATGCATGTTGTTATATAGACTCGTGCAACGCTACCTCGAGTGAAATACGAACTTATGATTTTGGTCCAGCATTGAAGCATCACATTAAAACATATTGTCTGAAAAACTTGGTTAATTATCGTTTGTTGTGAGCTGAGAACTCACCTGAATGTTGAAGAATTATGGGAACCATGTTCCGTGATTTCATAGGGAGTTGTTTGAATGTAGAAGCTCTCTTATAGCCCTCGCCTCACTGCAATCAAAAAAGAAGTCAGCGTTCAGATACGTGGCACTGCATAGCGGGACCACAACATAAGAGAAAACAAGATGGCGACCTGGAAACTCGGAAAGGAGGTAACCGTTGTCACAAGGAACGAGTAAAGGCTTTCGTCTCGTATTACATCGATCACTTAAAATTAAACCACATCAAGAAAAACACTTCAGATGTTAAACAGCTCTCCAATGTAACGCGAGATGTGGTTCCAGAGTCCTATTACTGAGAAGGACTTCAAGTAAGTAGCTGGATGTTGGAGTGAGACAGAAGGCATTCTGCTCTGATGGGAAGGGGTGTTTTCGCCATGTTGTTCATCGAGGAGACATGTGATGGATAGCGTTCATTGATGATTCAGTAGAGAAGACGGAGGGTATGGAAATATCTGCGCCTGCGTGCACGTAGCCAGGATAGCTGCGTATATGACGGTGTAATTAGATAAAATGGTCGAACATTACAGAAATAACGAGCACGGGCATTCACAACCAGTTCCAGGCGCTGCGAGCTTGGCTGAGAAAGGCCTTGTAGGATAACTTCGCTATAATCAATAATTGGAAGCGTAAGCGTTCATACAAGTTCCTATTTCAGGTCAAGAGCTATAAGTTGTTATATTATTTACGCTTGATAGGTATGTGTAGGAAAATTAAAGAGACCTTTGGAGAAAAGAGAACCAGTTGTACGAATATCAAGAGCTCAGATGGAAACCCAGTTCTAAGCAAAGAAGGGAAAGCAGAAAGGTGGAAGGAGAGTATAGAGGGTCTATACAAGGGCGACGTACTTGAGGACAATATTCTGGAAATGGAAGAGAATGTAGACGAAATGGAAGATACAATACTGCGTGAAGAGTTTGACAGAGCACTGGAAGACCTGAGTCGAAACAAGGCCCCAGGAGTAGACAACATTCCATTAGGACTACTGACGGCAATGGAGGAGCCAGCCCTGACAAATCTCTAGCATCTGGTCAGCAAGATGTATGAGACAGGCGAAATACGAGGTGCATTCAAGTTCTAAGGCCTCCGATTTTTTTTCTCCAGACTGGAAAGAGATAGAAACATACGCATTGTTTTAAAATGAGGCCGCGTTCATTGTCAATACGTCCCAGAGATGGCAGCACCGTACGGAAGATGGAATTTTACCGCCAGCAGCGAGAATGAGAACTGTTTTAAATACTTAAAATGGCGACGTTTTCCTTACTTGAATAGCGTGCAATCATTCGTTTTCTGAATTTGCGTGGTGTGAAACCAATTGAAATTCATCGACAGTTGAAGGATACATGTAGTGATAGAGTTATGGATGTCTCGAAAGTGCGTTCATGGGTGCGACAGTTTAATGAAGGCAGAACATCGTGTGGCAACAAACCGAAACAACCTCGGGCTCGTACAAGCCGGTCTGGCGACATGATCGAGAGAGTGTAGAGAACTGTTTCGGGGGATCGCCGCATGACTGTTGAACAGATCGCCTCCAGAGTTGGCATTTCTGTGGGTTCTGTGCACACAATCCTGCATGACGACCTGAAAATGCGAAAAGTGTCATCCAGGTGGGTGCCACGAATGCTGACGGACGACCACATGGCTGCCCGTGTGGCATGTTGCCAAGCAATGTTGACGGGCAACGACAGCATGAATGGGACTTTCTTTTCGTCAGTTGTGACAATGGATGCCATTTTTCAATCCAGAAACAAAGCGCCAGTCAGCTCAATGGAAGCACACAGATTCACCGCCACCAAAAAAAACAATGTATTTACCTTGATATCATCATATATAAATATAGCAGTTCATGACAAATTACAAAACTCCGCCATCTCTCTCCCCACATCCACCACTGCTGGCGGCTCACCTCCAACTGCGCAACGCTACGCGCTGTTCACATCCAGCTGCCGCTGCCCAACACTACAATGGCGAGTATTACAACAATGCAAAGCAGCCACAGACTGCACACAGCACAGCCAGTGATTTTCATACAGAGGTGCGTTACCAATAAAAAAACCTAAACAGCCTACTTACATAAAGAAAACATAAACAGCCTACTTACATAGCCCCCATGCTCCCCACAAAAAATTTTTACAAATGGTGTTGGGCACTGGCCAATACAGATTTGACAAAAATTTTTCACAATTACAGTAACAAAGATATAAAATGCACACACTTATTGATATAATGTTGGTCAAAAGCTAAAATTTTCTCACAGTCCATAAAGACAGTCCTAATCGTACATAACAGGAGAATAGCAGTGTTTTTCTCAAAGTCTGAGCAGTAAAAGAAAATGCACACGGAAGTAGTGGATTTCCATGCAGTCTTGAAGAAGTAGTGTTGTCCTTCCAACGGAAAGACAGTGCTGACTCTCGACATGCAGACAAGTATTGGGTCACAACAGAGCAAACCCACTGCAGAGTCAGTCGAAGTTTTGATTAATATTGGTAGGTAGGTCATCACAGAGCAGACCCACCGTAGTCCTGGTAGAGATTACGATATTGGTGGGCCACCAGAGGTGCAGACCCACTGTAGTCCTTGTAGAGATAATGGTATTGATGGATCATCAAAGATGTAGACCCACTGTAGTCCTTGTAGAGATAATGGTATTGGTGGGCCACCAGAGGTGCAGACCCACTGTAGTCCTTGTAGAGATGGCCAGCAGCCATCTGTTGCGATTGTGCAGGTGCACATTCACCATTGAAGAGTCTTGCGGAGAATATAGCAAGTCCATAAACCACCACTTGTGCACTCACAAAGTTTTTGGAATTGTCCTTAGATCCAGCAATGCTGTTATCCAGTCCCTTGCTGAATCATTAACACACGTGCAAACACTATCAGTCCCTACTTCTCACATATTGTCCATGTACTATGACCAACAGATCGTGTGCAGTGAAATGTTACTTAATTTGAAGAACTGGTAACAATTACAATTTTATAACATGAGAATACAATAACAAAGGTACACAATACATCATTAAAAACATAACAATATAGATAACATTTGTAGTAATAGGGGCTTTACAAAAGAATAGAAATAGACACATATGTCAGTGTTACAGGAATTATGACATGAGTACATACATAGAAGATCAGAATAATTATTGAAACATCAACTTCACACATGAGCATTTAAACAGAATGAATAATGTCTAACATCTTTACAAAGTAAATAACATATTATTAATGCCAATTATATTTGAGGATAACAGTATTCCTCATCATAGTGAATGTAGCTTAATATTAAAAAAGAAAAAAATTCTATGAAACTACACAGAGACAGGAAGAAAACAAATACACAAGGGTACACAAACACATACTGGGATAACACAAAAGGAAAGGACAGGGTTCGTTTTCAGTATAACATTTGGTACTGCAGTCCATCCCAAAACTTCATTATATAGATCTTTCGTCTTATTTCAACCTTTGCTTCCACCAAAAAAATCTTATCCAAGCATGCTTTCTGTATTCTGTTCATATTTCTTTCAAAATAATTATTTCTGATTGTACAATACTCATTTGGGCCCAAATCCTTTTTATATAACTTCGCAATGCATTCTTTACCTATTCTCCATAGTCAGTTTCTCATATAGTCTACCCCCTCTTAAGCTAACTTAAATCTACTGAGCTCAGATGCTAAACTAAGGGACGAGGCAATGCAGCAGCACGTAAAACAATTATTATAAACAGCAATGAAAAAAATGGAAAATTGCAAAGCAAGCTACAGTATAAATTAGCAAAAGTCAAATTCAATAACACTATGCCTGGCAAACAGCAGCAACTTATACCTAAACATGACATAGCGCAAGCAGAAAAAATATTACACTAAAATGGCCATGTCTAATACCTATGTCACATCTTAACATTAGAGTGATGCATCACAATTTATTCTACAAAAGAAATTACCAAGTACTTGAAAAGAAAATTATGAATGCAGTTCCTGTGAAGGTAAATGTCGCTTTGTGCTCCCTCATTTTTTTGAAAAAAATTATTATATACTCGATCTGTAGACATAAAATATTTATATTAGTACATCTATAAAATTTTATTTTAACCAATGCTGCAGTGCAGCTAGAAACTTGATATTAAACAAAATGTGTAAATAAATACATAAAGCAAGCCATATGGCATTTTTCTTAACTAGCAAGGCAATAGCTGTGAAATGTTTCTCATCGTTTCATTAGGCATTTCAGTAAATATCATAAATTACGAGCTCCACAGTATGCTTTCAACAAGGAGATGTCAGTAGCACGGACAATGGCCTTCCCTTTCTTTTTTTTCTACCTGTGCTTCTGACGAGGCACTCACACTAATGGCTTGTTCTCCAGGCGTCTGACACACCTGGGTGCCCACGACGCATTATGTGCAGGTGGTCACTTAACTTTCGTACGGAAGTATTTATGACAGCAGTTTCCGCTACAGTGACAGTCATATATACAAAATTTCACAGGTCGAGAATTTACTTTGCAAATGTGTAGAAACAAAATCCTATGAATATAACAGTGTCCAAAAAAATTTTCAGTGGCATTGTGATACATTCACACATGATTCACACATGTACACACATTTCATAATTCTAAAGTACGATTCTTGGTTTCCAACATCCTTTTCCATAAGTCAGAGTCCCTAATCACTATTCATTACTCCTTACCTTATTACACATATTTATATTCGTCGACACGTCAACCTTGCGACGACACTTCAATATTTCATCATAATAAATACATAGCATAACCAAATTCCTCATATAGCACCAGCTTATTAATCATAAACATACCTCAGCAGCATAATACACATCATCGTCGTAAAAAAATAACATCATAACACCTCAGTCAAATCTCAAAATCGTCGTAGCTTCCTCCAAGAATTAAAAAATTCTCTGCTCATGTCAAAAGTGTCATCTGCCACAAACGTACTTTAAAAATCATGAATCCATACCAAATACATCATTCAAAGCTCTCATAGTATCACAATGGTTCCGAAAAAATATGAGCATTTCACAAAGTACAGACAAAATACAATTTCATAAGTGTGAAGTTATCCAACTGTGTAATTGCGTAAACATGTGTCACTGACATAGTAAAAAGAATGTTTGTCTCTCTGTCAAATAATCAGATAGCTGTGTAATTCTGTGTTAGAGAAATATGGTACCGATGTGTAAAGTTGTATAAGCAAATACCATATTAGCTAGGGCTCCTTGTGCTTGCCAAACACATGGTACACAAAGCAAGCGTGTACCCCCCTGAGGATTAATGTAATTATACCCTCAGGTGTTACAGATTACAGCAATGCAATGAAATGTATTACGGAAAACTTTCTTTGTAATTCAAAAATCTTTAAAAATAAATGTTTTAAGTACAAAATTAATCACTCAAATACGTGTACTGTAGCGCTAAATGTGCGTCTTGTTGCAACATAATCTGTGTGGAAGTGTCGTAGTTATCGTCCTCCGAAAGCTAAGTTCTGCATAAGTCAATGTACTTACCTCATAATACACAAAAGTGAAATGCTTTGCGTATAGATATCGTAGTTATTACGCTTATTGTTGTAATGAAGGAAGTACTGTACAGTAACGTATTGTTATGCCACGAAAAAGGCTGTCTCATTGTTGCTATACCACAAAAGTTACTACTAAAACATGTTTTTCTTCCTAGAAGAATTCAGAAAACTGTGCAGATGTAAAACAGATACACTGCAAAAGCAACATTGTGAATTGTCACTCATTAGTAGCGTCGTGATAACATCGTGTAGCTGTCACATAAACTAACCACTGTGTCCTCTGGTATCTCACAGAAAGTACTTTAAACCCAGAATGTATTTTCAAGTAAACCAAAAGTTGCATTAAAATCTCATTAGCAGTACCAGTATGTGTCCTAAGTACGTAAGCCTGATAGTCGTTACGTAATCGTGCAACTAACAAGCAAGAATGTACAATTAACAACACTGTGTCGTCTGTTCATTATAACAATGCATTCGTAATTTCTGTTTAAATAAGTTCTCTTGGTTCTTGACTGGATATTTCACTTCAAACATTGTTACATGTTAACAGATTGTAAATCTGACAAAGCATACTATAAATGTGAAGTGAAAATTTTGATGGCAAAGACAAAGTTAAAAAGCAGATTATCTTTCAATAAACGGTTTTACATGTGAAATGTGGTGTAAACCTTTACTCTTCCTAGTACGCAGAGTTTCAACTTCAACGCAATTATCATGTGGTATACGTCGGATTCTGTAAGGTCCATTGTAAACTAGAAAGAATTTGTGACTCAAGTGTTTCTTCTTATGTGACAATGAATGAGCTTTAATGAGAACTTTCTGACCAATATACAATTTCTTTGCATTTGCTTTACCGTGTAGTTTTCTCCTTTTGTCTGCTCCAGATTTTATATTTTTAAGAGCCAAATCAATTATGTCTTTGTGTCGAAGTTTACGTGTATTTGGGAAAGGTACAAGCTCTCTGATTCTGTTCGGTGGTTCTTCATTCTTTAGTACAAGAGTAGGTGGTAAAGCAGTGGAATCATGAGGCATTTCATTCAGCACATTTTGAAATAAGTGTAAATATCTGTCCCAATGCTGATGCTTTCTGTGACAATAAAGTCTGCAAAGCTTATTGATTTCTTTCATAATCCGTTCAGACGGGTTACAATGTGGTGAGTACAATGAAATAAAAACAGATTTGATTTTATGGTTGCGAAGCATGCGTGACCAAACAGCGGATCTGAATTGCGGTCCGTTATCTGAAATGACTTTACTAACGTGTCCAACTTCACGTAAGAAATTTTTAACAAAGGCGTTGGATACAGACCGTCCAGTGGCTTTACGTAACGGTGTGAAAGAAACAAATTTTGAAGTAAGTTCAACAGCGACTAGAACGTACGAAAATCCATTAGATGTTCTGACAAGCGGTCCCAAGAGATCAACAGCAGCAAATTCTTTTAAATTAGAAGGAATGATAGGAAACAGCGGAGCACTATGGGAGATAGTAGATGGTTTCGCCTTTTGACAAAGTTTACAAATAGACAAGACTCTTCGAATTCTCTTTTCCATATTGTTAAAATAACAAGTCGTTCGAAGAATATGATAAGATTTTCGTGGGCCAAAATGTGCGTAGCTGAAATGAATGTACCAAATGAGCTTATTAACAAAATCGTCGGGAATGCAAAGTACCCATAGCTTGTCATCAACAGTGCAGCGTTTGAAGAGTATGTTGTTTCTAACCAGGTAATAATGCCAAATCTGAGTGTGTGTCTTTTCATGCCATTTACTTTTGATGTCTCTCCAAATCGGATCTTTATCTTGTTCATGAGCAATGTCTTTTAAAGATGTGGTGATGAAGTTTTCAAAGGCGACTTTCTGAATGTAAAGAATACTGAAATTTTTCTCGAGGTTGCCTTCTTTGTTACTTTTCTCAAGCCCAGCCGGTGCGCGTGACAGTGCGTCCGCAACAATGTTCTCCTTGCCGGGAATGTAGACTATTGTGAAGCGGAATTCTTGCAGAAACAATGCCCAACGTTTTAACCTGTCATGATTTAATTTTGAAGACATAAGAAATTGTAATGCACGATGATCACTGTATACTTTTACGTGCTTACCAGAAAGAAAGAAACGGAATTTGTTAAATGCCCAAACGATAGCTAAAGCTTCTAATTCAGTAACGGAATAATTTTTTTCAGATTTTGTTAGCACTCGGCTAGCAAAAGCAATGGTTTTCTGAACGGTAGTGTCATTTTCTATGGCTTCTTGAAATAAATGGGCCCCAAGACCGACTTTAGAAGAATCCGTGCTAAGGCAGAAATCTTGTGACAGATCTGGATGAGCTAAGATTGACGCGTGAAGTAACGCTTCTTTCAAAGAATTGAATTCCAACTGTGCTTGTTCGTCCCAGTTCCAAATAGTATTTTTTCCAGTGAGAGAACAAAATTTTGGTGTAACAAGAATTTGCATATTCAGAAAACGACGGTAAAAATTTACGAGACCTAGAAAACTGCGGACTTGTCTTTTTGTGGATGGAACTGGAATGGCTCTGATTGCTTCTAACTTTTCAGGATCCGGCTGAATGCCTTCAGAAGAAATAATATGTCCCAAAACTTCACCTTTGTCCTACCGAATTCAGACTTTTCCAAGTTAACTGTAATTCCAGATTCTGCAAAAATACGTAACAAACTGTTGAGGATGCGATTATGTAGTTCCCATGAAGCTTCTGCTATTAGAATATCGTCCACATATAAGGTGATGTGACGTTTTAAGAACTCAGGTAATATCGAATTTAGCCCGCGAATGAATGCTGCTGAAGAAATGTTCAAACCAAAAGGAAGTTTCCGAAACTGATAACAAACGCCGAAACAAAGGAAAGCTGTGTATTTTCTACATTCTGGATGAAGTTCGATCTGATAAAAGCTGGATCTGAGATCAATGGAAGACAACACTTTTACACCATTAAAATTTTGAAGAAGTTCTTCCATTGTCTGCGGCCTGTCTGTTTCAGGAATAATGATAGTATTGATTTGTCTCGAATCTAAGACAAGCCTGATCGATCCATTTTTCTTCTCAACAACATGTAATGGATTGTTGTATGAGCTTACTGCAGGCTCAATAATGTCCTCGTCGAGCATAGATTGTATTTCTGTTCTAACACGGTCCCTATAATGTGCTGGAATAACATATGGTATAACACAAAATTTAGTATGCTCACGAACACGAAATTGGTATTGAAATCCCTTGATTGTTCCTGTTTTATGAGTAAAAACTGTGGAATGTTCTTGTAAAATCTCAAAAAGGTCCTGCCTATCAGTGTCATTACAATTCTCAATTGTTTGAATTTTATTCTGAATTAACTTATTAGTGTCAAATGCGCCGTCGACATCATCCCTGTCAGTACTTGCAGAGTGATTGTTAGTGTCTAGTTCCGTAGAAAATTCCGAACTGTTGTCTAACAGAAGGTAAAGCCGATTGATTTCTTCGTCATGGTTTGAGAGCCAATCTTCAAATTTCAAAGCTATTGACTTACCTTCCTTCTCTAAACCTATTTCAGCATCGTGAAAGTTTAAGATTGCTTTGTATTCATTCAAAAAGTCTACTCCCAATATAATTTCCGTCGACAATAATGGAACAATGAGAAAGCTCATAGAGAAGCTGTGGCTTTGACAATAGAATTCTAAGTTGGTTTGTTGGCGTACATCTACACTTTTTCCAAAGATTGCACCTTGTAATTTAATCTTACGTAACGGAAGTGTGGGACAATCGTTTGATTTGTTGCATTTGCTAAAGGCTGTTTCACTAATTACTGAAATGGGACTGCCAGAGTCAAGTACTGCCGTAAATTTTACATCATTTACTGTAATGTGAATCACAGGATATGCAATATTGTTATGTTTTATGTCGTGTTCCTGGAGTAAGATGTCCCTTATGTCTTCCATTTTTACGTAATTACTAGCTACGGCAGCTGCGTCGTTAGTGTCATAAGAACGTTTTGTGGCTGCCAGCGGTGTGAGTCATTGCCTATTGTCTCTTTGTTGGCGAGCGTCGTTATTGGGATTTGGAGACCTAACTTCTACAAATTCACCGTGACGAGAGGGCCCTGCCCTGTTTAAATCCCGCCAGTTCTGATGCAATTCAGGTCTGTCGTTACGATCACATCGTCTGTCGTCATGTCGGTAGTTCCTGTAGTTCCTTTCCTGTCGGTTAAGTGGTGGAGAATTTCTCCCTGAATCGTAACTGCGCGTTGGACCGTTGCGTCTAAAGTTATTCTGTCTCCCTTGATAATAATTATTTTGGTTCCCAAATTGTCTGTTTCTCTGATTGTCTCTGTGATAGTCACTACCGCGGAGAGGTGATCTTTCCCTGTAATTATTACTACTCTGCCAACGGTTGTAATACGGGTGGTGTCTGTTTCGGTCACGATTTGTGTTGTGAGAATAGCCTTGTCGCGTCCAGTTATTATTTCTTTCATCGCGGAATTGCGACTGATGTGATCTGTAATTGTTGTGCTCCTGTGTTCCGCGATTGTCAGTGTCACTTTCCAGTTCTTGTAACAGTCCCTGAAAAGCTTCAATGTCGTCTTTGCAACGTCCTGCCAAAATAATATGTCGTAAATGTTCAGGTAATTTGATTAAGCAAATGCGGATGAGTTCTGAGGGGCTGTATGGGTTTGACAGGTACTGATTCTTGTGCAACATGTCTTCAAAATATTTCACAAGACTGGAGAATTCAGATTGTTCGAAATGTTTCATCATTATGATGCCATGTTTTACGCGGTCTTGTGTGGCTTGAGACCAATATGCTGAGAGGAAGGCATGGTGAAATTCTCCTTCACTGTGGCAATCGTGAATGACCGATCGCATTCTTACAGCTGGTTCACTCTCCAAGTAGCCACACATAAATTCTAATCTGTGCTCCAATGACCAGTTGGGAGGAAAACAATGAGAGAATTGATGGAGCCATGCTTGTGGATGAATGTCGTTGCCAGAATTCTTAAATGTTTTGAATTTACGTGTAGTAATGAACAGCCTATAGTCAAAATCATCACGTCGTCGAGTCGCATATCGGTCATTGTTAGGTCGTGTCGGCCGTTCCATCTCAAAATTCGGTGCACATTGCCAATTTCTTTCATAACTTCCGAAATGCCCTGTGTTATTATTTTGTGGCTGTTCCGTATTTCTGTGTCCCTCTTCCCGTATTGGGGCGCGAGTATCCTCTGAAATACGTAATTCTTGTATTAACTGTGTCAGCTGATCTTGTACTTCCCGGATTTCTCTTTGGTGTTGCGTATTAATCTGATTCTGATTTTGTTTGAATTTCCTAATTTGTTCGCACTCTTCAGTGTCAGTGAAGGCTACAGGTCTTGTGTCATTCAGATCATCATCTACCTTTGTAGATAAGTTAGTGAACTGATCTGAAAGTTCAGCTACTTTATCCGATAGTGAAATTATTTCCTCTGTATGTTTTTCTGAACCAAGTTTCAGAGTATCTACTGTGTCCTTTAAGTTTTCCTGAGTTTTTGCAAGTTGCGTAACCGAATCGGTAGATGCAACTGAGTCAATTTTAGCTAGCAAGGTGTCGTGATTTTCATGAACAATGGTTTGCAGTTCTTTTATGGCTGCTTCGTGATTCTGTAATACATTTTCATGCCGCGAAAAAGTAGGTTGAAAATGCTCACAAATTTGTGTTTTTACGTCATTACAGACTTTTTGACATTTCGATTCAATGTCATGTAACTCAGTAGTTAAATCTTCACGTGTTTGTTCAAGCGTGGTGTGAAGATTTTGTTCCATTGCGTCTAACTGTTGCTGTGTTTGTCTCTGGTGTTGTTCCATTGTGTCTAACTGTTGCTGTGTTTGTCTCTGGTGTTGTTCCATGTGTCTAACTTTTTAAGATTTTGTCCCATTTGTCTCTGATTTTGTTCCATTTGTTGCATTAATTGCAATAATAATGTATTAGTGTCTGGAATCTGTTTCTCTACGCTTTTCGGCAGTGCATTTGCACCGGCAACATTCACATTTTGACAAGCAGAAAATGTGTCTTGACTTATTTGAGAAAACGGTGATGACCCAAAACCTGAATCTACAGTATTTGCGATATTGTGTTCTGTCATTCGCGGTTCCTGAGGCGAGCTGTTGCCGACCAATCGATCGATAACGCTTCCCTGTTCACTACCTGTTTCACTGTCTACACCATTGTTTGCCGCCCGCTCCATTTCCCTATGCGCAATTACCAAATTACTACTTTGAACATTAGTTAATTCATTACTCTGCGGCGCTAACACACCGCTTTCATTTTCACTGTCATTTCTCAGTTTACTTTGGAGCCTAGTATTACGTTTTTCACACGCCATTATTGTCACAGTATTTCACACGACAACACAGAAAAACACAATTTGAAGATCAAAAATAAGAGAACACATTAACATAGCACTGAAAATAATATCTAGTTAATTGTAGCTGCGAAATACTTGGTGCAAATCTACATGCATGCCACAACTGTTTTACTGTACAACAATGAAAGTCTGCAACTACAAAGGAGATTTTCTCTACAATTACGCGCTAGCAATAAACAAAATCTACACTAATTACACAAACTACAACAAAAAATCAGAAGATTCCAGTGAGGTATCCTTGGCTAAGGGTCGACATATGAAACTTCCCCTTTGAACAATCTTATATATGACTGTGCTTAAACTGACACACAATATTTTTAGCGCAACGCAATCTGACTTTCAAAATTCCCTACAAATGAATGGCCCTGACTAACATTAAACTATACCTTTCACAAATCACTTACCTCACAAAAATCTTCGCTGCTCAAGCTACTGCAATACAGCGAGCGCCACTACTGCCAGCTAAATAAAAGATTCAAACTATGGAAGGCACTAACTACTGATAGGGATAGTTAGCAAATGAAAGATATTAATAGAGAACAAACAATGTATTTACCTTGATATCATCATATATAAATATAGCAGTTCATGACAAATTACAAAACTCCGCCATCTCTCTCCCCACATCCACCACTGCTGGCGGCTCACCTCCAACTGCGCAACGCTACGCGCTGTTCACATCCAGCTGCCGCTGCCCAACACTACAATGGCGAGTATTACAACAATGCAAAGCAGCCACAGACTGCACACAGCACAGCCAGTGATTTTCATACAGAGGTGGCGTTACCAATAAAAAAACCTAAACAGCCTACTTACATAAAGAAAACATAAACAGCCTACTTACAAAATGTCCATCAGCTGCTAACGGAGCAAGATTTTCTCAGGGCGCTTTACCAGAGCTTCACTGGAGACACCTGTTCTATCGGATTACGCTCTCTGATGTAGAGCGGGAGGAGGTTTACAGCAAAGGATTACCACCTTACGGGACTGCCGTGCATGCACTGTCGATAGCTGGGCCACCGGTCTCTCATCGTCGAATCGATGCGGCGAATCACTGTTCTTCTGCATTACACTGAGGTAACAAAAAGTCGTGGTACAGCGATTTGCACATGTACAGATGGCGGTAGTATCGGGTACAAAAGGTGTAAAATGGCTCTACATTGGCCGTCGTTTGTATATACATGATTGATCCGAAAAGGTTTTAGACGTAATTATAGCCGCACGTTGCGAATTAACAGACGTTGAACACGGAATGATGGTTGGAGCTAGTTGCATTGGACATTCCATTCCTGAAATAGTTAAGAAATTCAATATTCTGAGATCCACAGTGCCAAGAGTGTGCCGAGAATACTATATTCAATGCATTACCTCTCACCACCGACAACGCAGCTGCCAACGGCCCTCACTTAACGGCCGAAAGCGGAGGTGTTTGCGTAGAATTGTCGGTGATAACAGACTGGCAACACTGTGTGACATAACAGCAGGATCAATGTGAAAAGTAACTCGAACGCATCCGTTAGGACAGCGCAGCGATATTTGGTGTTAATGGGCTATGGCAGCAGAAGACCGACACGAGTACCTTTGCTAACAGCACGACATCACCTGTAGCGCCTCTCGTGGACTCATGACTACGTCGACAGGACCTGAAAGGACTGGAAAACCGTAGCCTGGTCAGATGAGTCCCAATTTTAGTTGGTAAGAGCTGATGGTAGCGTTCGAGTGTGCGTAGACCCCACGATGCCATGGACTCAAGTTGTCAACAACGCACTGTGAAAGATCGTGATGACTCTAAAATGGTATGTTCTATGTTGACAGGCAATGGACTGTGTTCTGGCTAAGTTAGGATACATGGGGACTATTTTCAGCCATTCATCGGCTTCATGTTCCCAAAAAACGATGGAACTTTTATGAATGACAATGTTCCATATCATCGGGTCATAACTGTTCACCATTGGTTCAAAAAACTCTCTGGACTATTCGAGGGAATGATTTATCCACCCCGTGCAAAAGGAGGTCCGACGCGATATTATGAGGTAGTCCATGACTTTCATCCCCACTGAGTAGAATGCTACGTCGCCCACAGCAAGGTCTGGACGAGGCAACAGTGGCAGGCATTGTCTTGGTTACCATCTCGAAGCATCTCCTATACTGTAATCCCACTGTTCGTGTCTGCAAGTGTTGTCTGTAAGGCTCCATCCCAACAGGAATCTTTCTTCAAGTGTTCTCCGGGCTTTTCTCATCTTGACCTGTGGCTTACTGTTTTTAGTTCTGTGCTGTATGTTCTCCAGCTAGCGGGGTGTGACGTTTCAAACTCTTGGCTTTTGATAAGTCTCGATGGTGCCATTTTGCCTTTGTGTAAAACAAATTGCCACTGAAACACGTTTCGGTAGGAGTTTGCCTGTTTAGCTGTCACCTCTTTCTGGCAGCTGGGAAGTTCCTCCGTCCATATCGGTTCACTATTTTCCAGATGCTTCTGTGGTGAACTTATTCAACCTTACTGCTATCGTTCGACAGGGACGAACGTTCATAATGTCGAAAATTTTGGGTTGGGACTCAGAAGAGGTGTACCAAACAATCTGCCGACAAACATCCAAAGGTAAGTTTCACCGAATCACCTTATGGCGGCGATCTACCATCCTTTCCCAAAAACTAAGCTTGTGAGATGAATCGTACATAATGCCTTGAAGAAATCTACAGTCAAATCACAAATAAATACAATCTCCTTCACATCAATTCACTCCTATATTTGCCACAACACAAACACATTTGTGTCCCGGGAGGACTGAATCGGTGCCAAGTATTCTATGAAACAGCCTAATTTTAGCGCAAAGTCTGATCAGAAAATCAGCAAGACGCACTAAAAACAAGTTGTTATTTCTTTGTTGGAAAGATTGAAATTAGTAACAATGATCTTATCGGTTTCGGTTAAATAGAGGGCATAAATATGTCGACGGAAGACGCTGTCCTTGATTCGTGGAAGTCCATGCTGATGAAGGAGCACGAAGAACGGGTGATCCACTAACGTGCTCTGCCCACTCGTTAGGTGCCCATAGACTGCACTGGGGTTTGGTTGATCACAATGATTTGAAGGGGAACAAGCGGAAATGGAATCTAGTGTGGCTATATCAGTTCTGCCTGCTGTTGTTGTCTTCAGTACAGAGACTGGTTTGATGCAGCTCGCCATGGTACTCTATACTGTGCAAGCTTCTTCATCTCTGAAACCTACATCTTCCTGAATCTGTTTGGTGTATTCAAGTCTTGGTCTCCCTCTACGATTTGTACCCTCCGAGCTGCCCTCCAATACTAAATTGGTGATCCCTTGATGCCTCAGAATATGCCTACCAGCCGATCCCTTCTTCTGGTCAAGTTGTGCCACAAATTTCTTTTCTCTACAATTCTATTCAATACCTCTTCATTAGTTATGTGATCTACCCATCTAATCTTCAGCATTCTTCTGTAGCACCACATTTAGAAAGTTTCTACTCTCTTCTTGTCCAAACTATTTATCGTCCATGTTTCACATCCGAACAAGGCTAGACTCCGTACAAATACTTTTAAAAAAGACTTCCTGATGCTTAAATCTCTTCGACCATCATCAGTTATTTTGCTCCCCAAATAGCAAAACACATCTACTACTTTATGTGTCTCATTTCCCAATTTCATTCCCTCAGCATCACCTGATTTAATTCAAGTACATTCCATTATCCTCGTTTTGCTTTTGTTGATGTTCATCTTATATCCCCCTTTCAAGACACTGTCCATTCCGTTCAATTGCTCTTCCAGGTCCTTTGCTGCCTCTGACAGAACTAGAATGTCAGCGGTAAAGCTCAAAGTTTTTATTTCTTCTCCATGGATTTTAATTCCTACTCTTATTTCCTTTCCTTGCTTGTTCTGCCTAACGAAACGTAATAATTGTAACTTATCGTGTTGTTTTAATTTGTGTGCATCAGTCCATAAGGTAATGGAAATAGCAGTTAAGTCAGCTGCAACTACCAAGAATCAGATGAGGAGTTAGCAATGATATCCACTGTCTCTTATAGTTCCTAGGATTGCTTCATCCTTTCTCTGGAAAATTCTAGTGGACACCGCCCTTGCTTGACTGACAGAAGAGTGTCGCTACCTGACAACCCAGCAGCAACTAAATGTGTAGAAAATATAAGTGCTTTAATAAATTTATTCAGTGTGAATCAGCTACTGTATATTACCACGGAATACTCATTGGTTACCCTAGGTAACAATTACAGTTGCTAGTAAGAATAGAGTAGCTCCACCACCGTGTACAAAAATCTGTAGCAAAATGTTCAAATGGCTCTGAGCACTATGGGACTTAACATCTGACGTCATCAGTCCCCTAGACTTAGAGCTCCTCCTCCCATGCCCGAGGGAGGATTCGAACCTGTGACCGTAGCAGCAGCGCGGTTTGGGACTGAGGCGCCTAGAGCCGCTCGGCCATAGCATGTAGCAAAAGGATGCAAGCATATTCCCTGCCGACCCTAACTGTCCCATTGCCGTTTGCCATTAGATACTTTTAATCATTCCTGCGATGTTTTCCAGTGATTAACCAGTGGGTAAATACATGCTCTCCTTCTCCTTATATTTGATGTCAGCTACCAATCAAGGCTGCAATGGGCTCCAGAAACTCAAGCGATGTTCAAGTATGAGACGCAAAAACGTTTAACTAGCATTGTCTGTTTTATGTGCAGATCAGTTTAGAAATATACTATAAGCTATTATTGTATTTATCGTATGACACACAACGCATACACAAAAAGGACGATACAAAACAAACAGACATATGTTCTACTAAAATGAAACTATCACTAAAGAATTTCAGGGAGTCTTCTTCACAGCCTCCGCGATGGCCGAGCGGTTCTATGCGCTTCAGTCCAGAACCGCGCGACTGCTACGGTCGCAGGTTCGAATCCTGCCTCGGGCATGGATGTATGTGATATCCTTAGGTTGGTTAGGTTTAGGTAGTTCTAGGCGACTGATGATCTTAGATGTTAAGTCCCTTAGTGCTCAGAGCCATTTAGTCTTCTTCACAGCATGCAGAGCAGATCTTTCTGCTAATGAAAAACACATGGTGTGATGTAGCTGAAAGTTTCCTTCTGTATCATACTATTCCACAATCATAATTAGCTTACTATTGGTGTAGGGTCGGTGGCCAGTAAACGCAGTGTGGTGATGTATGGGATACGGCAACATGTACACAAAAGGATTATGAGACGGGATATCCACACTCGGCGAAACCGGCTCAGCGCAGCAGTAACAGCCAAAGCGGGCCGGGCGGCATTGACACAATAGGGCAAAAACTACGGTATGAGATACGAGACTGGGCGCCAGATAACAGTGCAACAATAGGTAAAAGGGCATCACCACTATAGGGCAAGAACCATGTATTGAGATACGAGGCTGGGGGCCAGATAATAATGTAACAAATGTTCCCTGCAACCGTATACACTGAAGAGCCAAAGAAACTGGTACACCTGCCTAATATCGTGTAATCCCCTCCCCTTCCCCAAACCCCTAACACCCCCCCCCCCCCCCAAGCACACAGAAGTGCCGCAAAACGACGTGGCATGGAGTCAACTAATATACTGATGTCTGAAGTAGTGATGGAGGGAACTCACACAATGAATCCTGCACGGCTGTCCATATATCAGTAAGAGGGGGTGTAGATCTCTTCTCGAAAGCACGTTGCAAGGCATCGCAGGTGTGTTAAATAATGTACATGTCTGGGGAGTCTGGTGGCCAACGGAAGTGTTTAAAATCAGAAGAGTGTTCCTCGGGTCACTCTGTAGCAATTTTGGGCGTGTGGGATGTCGCATTGTTCTGCTGGAATTGCACAATTGCACAACTCCGTCGGAATACACAATGACGATGAATGGGTGCAGCTGATCAGACAGGATGTTTACGTAAGTGTCACTTGTCAGAGTCGTATCTAGACGTATCAGGAATCCGATATCAATCCAACTGCACACGCCTCACATCATTACAGAGCCTACACCAGCTGCTGACATGCAGGGTCTCTGCATTCATGACGTTGTCTCCATACCCGTACACGTTGTGAAACGAGATCGTCCGACCAGGCAACATGTTTCCAGTCATCAACAGCCCGATGTCGGTACTGACGGGTCCAGGTGTGGGATAAAGCTTCGTGTCGTGCAGTCATCAAGGGTACTCGAGTCGGCCTTCGGCTCCGACAGCCCACATCGATGATGTTTCGTTGAATGTTTCGCACGCTGACACTTGTTGATGCCCAGCACTAAAATCAATTTGCGGAAGGGCTGCACTTCTGTCACGTTGAACGATTCTCTTCAGCCGTCGTTGGTCCAGTTCTAGCAGGATCTTTTTTCCGGCCGCAGAGAGATTTAATGTTTTACTGGATTCCTAATATTCACGGTACACTGGTGAAATGGTCGTACGGGAGAATCCCTACTTCATCGCTACCTCGGAGATGCTGTGTCTCAACGCTCATGCGCCGACTATAGCACCACGTTCAGACTCAGTTAAATCTTGATAAACTGCCATTGTAGCAGCAGTAGCCGATCGGATATCTGTGCCAGACACTTGCTGTCTTATATCGGTATTTCCTACGGCAGCACCGTATTATTCCTGTTTACATATCTCTGTTTTTGAACACGCATGCCTATACAAGTTACTTTGGCACTTCAGAGTATAGCAAAGTATTTCTCTCAGCGACCAGTCAGAGTCTGTCGCTGGTATTGTATAATGTGGTGCTATGTTGTGTAGTGCTGTACAGTAGCATAGTCCAGAATTATTAATTAAAAATTTTGTGATCTACGAATGCTGCATAGTGTCATAGACCAGTAGCGTGTGTCTTCCGGATTCGGAATGACGAGACATGCGTGAGCCAGATGACGAAATGGTAATATCTACACTTTTCTCTCACTCTATTTCTTCTTATGTAGATATTATACGTAGGTTCCCCCTACCCCTTAAACAGTATAATGCTTTGTAATTACCAACAAATTTGAAATTCTTTTAAAACATTGTGTGCTATATTCATGCCAGTTCAATTGCAATATTCAGTTCTTCTTCTGTACAGATAAAAGACTAAAAGAAAGTAGCAATGAAATAAATAAAAGACTGTCAGTGGGCCCCTTTGCCCCCTCACCCTGCAGAGTGGTACCTGGAATCAGTGTCACCACCGGACCGGCTGTGTCACGTTGCTGTTGGGACATAACAGCATCAGTCTGTATGCAGTCTATCGCCTAAAAGAATAAGCAGGTCAGCTCCCAGAGGTCTAGCATTATATTGCCTCGGCCTGTATTTATTATCATAGATGAAACTGAGACTTAATATGTCTTTGGAACATATAATTTCATCTGATTCAACATAAGAGTGTGTTAGTAACCAGTGATGTAGAGGTGACTTGATAGTTCCGTTGTGTAATTTGGTTTCACCTCAATGTTCTTTACATGGGCTCTTAAACTAAAATGAATGCTACATAGGCTGCTACAGAGTATCGAAGGCAGCTTTGGACGTTCAAACTGTACTAGCTTGTTGTCCTCACGAGATGGCTATTAGTCCACACAGAATATTGTTGAGAAGGTCATTTCAACTGGAGTTTGGAATAGCTGTTCACCACCACCACATCTGTCCAGTGTGACACGCTGACGTCTCGGATCACTGTTGTGGTGAAGCTATAACCAGTTGTACTTGACTGATGGTTTAACGTTCGTATGCTTCTTGCAAAGGTGAATGGTGTACACTTGCCTTTTTTTTTTTTTTTGGTGTGTTAGAATGGTGTCACCATTTTATGAAGCAGTTCCCTAGGCAATACAAAGCGTTTGTCAGTGATTCGTCTGTGGCTGTGGATGATTGATGTTACGTAGCTAAGGTGAAGTATTATTTGTGCCCAAATTGTCTCCTGAACGTACGTGGGGAAGTCAAATGAAAACGTTAAGAGTGTAATTTACAAAATCAGAAATTCACTCCTTTGTTCTCTAAGGAGGCAGCACTGTTACCAGTGATGCAAGGAATGCCCCGCGGTTGGCAGCTTACTACAGACACGCGAAACGCGTGCACAGTACAAACTGCGGCTAGTCCACTTGCGCCATTCATCAACAAAGAACAGCGTTTTGTCATACGTTTTCCGGACGGTGGAAATTCGAAACCTACCGAAATCCATCAGCGAATGAAGATCCGTTATCGTGATGGATGTCTATAACTGCAACAAGTATATGAGTGCAGTATAAGGTTCGGAAATAGCGTCACTTCTGTGGCAGACGCTCACCGCCAGGGTCTGGCACACCGCGTTGTGACACCAGAATCTATTACAGCAGTTGAAACCATTGGGATGGGAAAATCGTAGTGTGACTGCGGATGCAATAACCGCACATCTGTACATTAGCCATCGCTCAGCACACCATGAAGTACTTAAGTTTCGCAAAGTGTCTGCAAGACAGGTGCCACGGCAGCTCACTCCAGTACCGAAAGAACAACGCGTTGACTTCTGTGAAGAACTTTTGCGGCGCTTTGAAGCAGAAGGTGATGGATTTATCGCGAGACTCGTTACAGCAGATGAAGCCTGGGTGCATTACCACCAATCCGAAACATAGAGAGCAACCAAAACCAAAACCAGGTTTCACAGACTTTTTTTAAAAAAATGAACGAGGCGTCGTCTTGGAACACTATACGTCTAGGAGAAGCAGCAATACCAGTGCGTCATATTCTAATATGCCAAAAAATCAGCATCTGCCTCCACTATGACAAAGCAGACATGGTCTTCTGCCTACAGGTGTCATTTTCCAACATGACAATCCTCGGCTTCCTACTGCCCGTGCAACACTTGCAACTACCAGTGGCCTCTACTTCCATACTCTTCCACATCCGCCATACTTACGAGATCTCGCACCGAGTAGTTCTTCCACAACCGCTATACTCACGAGATCTCGCACCGAGTAGTTACCACAAGTTTGGACTGCTCAAAGAGGCGATGAGAGGAAAGAAATTTCTTTCCAATGAAGAGGTGCAGCGGGCAGCGCATCAGGGGCTGTGCACTCGACCAAAGGATTTTTTCTCTGAGGAATCCGCGCACTTCCTACGCGCTGGAGGAAGTGTGTTGAAGGACACTGTGTGGCATCGATAGTAACGATGCCACATAGTTTCACAGGTTGGCCACAACTCGAGACACCGACGGCAGCGCCCTCTAGCTGGTGCTGGGCAGCTCTACGAGCTCTGCTACAGATTCTCCCCTTTTGATTAGGTGCAGCCAGCCAGGACACCTCGCTTCAATTTCGCACCACGTTGCGTTATCTATTCTTATTGATTGAGTAAAGGGGATTTAAATTCATGCTGCAGTGCGTACGTGTTTTACCTTTTCCTAATACAATCCACGCGCCGCCTTCCAGGCGTGATACAAAAAATGGCGAAGATCAGGGATAATTTTTTTTTTTTTTTACCTTTTCCTGGTCCAACCAACGCGCCGCCTTCCAGGCGGGATATAAAACACTGAGAATATGTCGAAAAACAATACACTTTGTTCCACTTTTGTTTCGTAAAAAAAAAGGAAATTAAATGTCTGAGATTTCCATTTGACTCCCACTCGTATTTGGAAGATCATGAATAAACACATTAAAAATAAGTGGACGAAAAAGGTTCCTCGTGGTATACCATTACTATGTTCGCACTGTTTGCTGGTTTTGTTTCTGGAACGCACTGAAATAAAAATCTTTCCACTGATGGTGCCATTTTAAGTAATGTACTGTTCTCAGTAGTTCAGTCCTCCAAAATGTATCATATGTTAGTGTAAAATCAATGACTGGTCGTTGTGTTTTACCTTTATTCGGGAACGTCTTTCGACAAAAGTGGTCAATGTCAGGAATTTATTTTCCCCGGTTTGCAATGTTGTACTATCAGCAATTTTTCTGAGAAAGCATTTCCAGTATTATTGAAGCTATACCGTTATGTTATAACGTACTCTTGAGCTCATTTCCCGTGCCTGAGGAAAATGACAGTAAGTTGAAGATGGGTCTGCCTTTTTGTGAGTACACAATAATTATTTATCTATAATATCCAGACATGTTCCACCACAATTGTAGCATCCTCAGTGGACTTTTTTCTTTTATTTTTCTTTTGTTTTACATTGTGTGTGTCTTGTGACTACCAATCGAAATCTTAAAAAACCTAAATTATAAAATGGAACGAATGTTCAAGCCACAGCAACTCAACAAGACGCAGTACTCACAAATGAAGAGGACAAAATGTCAATACAACTACACCGAAAACAACAAACACACATTCGGCATACAAATAGAAACCAGCTACAGCTCAGAACAAGCCATATGCAGCAATGATGACGTAGTATACTGATTTTAGCTGTGATGGGTTTTGTACGATACTGCAGAACCTGCGTTGTTTTCATTACGATGCGAAGGTCCTCTGAATATGAATGCCTGTCCAAAGGAACAGGCACAGCGGCCACCACAGCTGTTATGAAACACATTAAATGTAATCAGAATGACACAGATATTGCAATTGTGGTGTCACCGCCAGACACCACACTTGCTAGGTGGTAGTTTTAAATCGGCCGCGGTCCATTAGTACATGTCGGACCCGCGTGTCGCCACTGTGTGATCGCAGACCGAGCGCCACCACAAGGCAGGTCTCGAGATACGGACTAGCACTCGCCCCAGTTGTACGGACGACGTAGCTAGCGACTATACTGACGAAGCCTCGCTCCTTTGCCGAGCAGATAGTTAGAATAGCCTTCAGCTAAGTCAATGGCTACGACCTAGCAAGGCGCCATTAGTAACATTGCATGTATCTAAAGAGTCTCACTTGTATCGCCACAATCTCCAGATGTACCAAAAGGATGGATTAAAGTTAAGTATTCCAGAAGCTACGTACTTTTCTTTATAGCATTCATTACATATCCTGTTTCAGACCTCACGCACCCTGCTTTGGCTTAGCGCGTGCCTTTCGGCTTTTCAAGAACAACGTGTGACCTGTATGGGAATATACATAATGGATGTACGAGTACAGGTCGAAGACACGTGGTTGTCGACACATGGAAGTTTGGGTCTGGCTCGTAGTTGTACATGGGTAGCCAAATGGTGAGGCGACCGCTCGCAGTAACCGGGAAATGTGAGTTCGAGTCCTGGTCCGGCACAAATTTTCACTGTCGTCATTCGATTCTACAGCAGATGGTAGGCCCTATTCGCAATTGCGAATTAATTTGATGTGTGGCTGATCTCGGTAGGCAGCCATATGGCGCGCACAATGCGAAATAAATGAAAAAGAAAAGAAAGAAGCCCACAGAGGTTGCCACAACTGTGATTAAACATGTTTGAGTATTAAAGAAAAACGATAAGTGCACACTTGAAAAGGGCAGGCTCATCCCTGACACATTATTAGCAAGTTAGAAGTGCGATAGCTCTCGGGTTTGCCATTTGATTCTCTTAAGTTTTGGAGCACTATTATTTTTGTTTATTCAAACTAGTTTGTTAGTGTCCCAGTGGCTAGGATGTTACAGAAGTCTTTCACGTTGTAGTTTGTTAGTCTTACCAGAGTACCTCAGCATGTCTTTTTGTTCGCGTTACACGAACGTATGTCGTCTTTTCAATTACTCTGCCAAATTTTTATGTCCACAGTAACGTAAGGAAAAATTTGGAGGATGACATTAAATTGCTTGATTATTAATTCAATTGACGATGCTTTGTAAATCGAAAATTAGTCAAGCTACTAGAATTTTATCAAAACTGTGATGGATACAACCAACAAATGAGTTGTGAATGGCTGTATGTATGCAAAACTATGACTACTGTCTCTAGCTGACTGCGCTGCAATAACTGACGGTATAGTTGTTAATGTTAACGTGTGCTTTCAAATAGTCGTCAGACGCAGTTATAGCGTCGCAACCAGTAGCCGTTCCATATCCCAGAGTGGATGCTTCTCGATGAGCCGACGTTTCAGTATGTGGCCATTCGCTTTGCGACTGCTTCAAAGAGAGAAGAGTTCATCAATAAACCAGGCTCGCTGGGCGGCCCAGAGCCATTAATCGGCAGGAAATTGCTACGCGCCATACAGGACAAAAGAGATTGCAAGACTGTGTAAGTGGAAAGACAGGATGAAAGAAAAAAGAGGTCGAAGAACGTACAGCAGTCTGTTATTTGGATGAGAAAAAAGAACATGAGCCATCAACTGAATACTTACATACACATTTCGATTCTGTTTTCCCCAGTACCACGTGAAAGACTTCTGTAACATCCTAGCATGGAGTGAGGAAATAGGCTTTTTTATCCTCCATTGACAATAATAATTTAAGGTTTACAATGGAAATGTCAGAAACTAGCAGAAGTGGAAAATTTACAAGAAGCTTTTTAGACCTTTAGGTGAATAAAGTAAGGAGACACTATTACGGTGAAATAAATACTGAATAAAGGAAGGAGACACTATTAAAGTGAAATAAATAAAGAACCTCATTTGCATAAAGCACTGGATAATGATTTGTTGAAAGATCCTTACAATCCTGTGACAAATGGATGAGGTTTTAGGTTATGTCGTTACTATGACTTCCTGGCAAATGCAAACTGAGTGCCTGTTTACAAGTAGAACATAAACCGTCGGCTAAATAAGATGTTTTTAATACGCAATTATCTCTTCTGATTGGACGCTGTTTTCTGTTTTCTATTTATTTCGTTTCTAGACTATACCTTTTTTATGTTGTTGTTGCTGTTGTTGTTGTTGTTGTTGTTGTGGTCTTCAGTCCTGAGACTGGTTTGATGCAGCTCTCCATGCTACCCTATCCTGTGCAAGTTTCTTCATCTCCCAGTACCTACTGCAACATACATCCTTCTGAATCTGCTTAGTGTATTCATCTCTTGGTCTCCCTCTACGATTTTTACCCTCCACCCTGCCCTGCAATGCTAAATTTGTATCCCTTGATGCCTCAGAACATGTCCTACCAACCGGTCCCTTCTTCTCATCAAGTTGTGCCACAAACTTCTCTTCCCCCCAATTCTATTCAATACCTCCTCATTAGTTACGTGAGCTACCCATCTAATCATCAGCATTCTTCTGTAGCACCACATTTCGAAAGCTTCTATTGTCTTCTTATCTAAATTATTTATCGTCCACGTTTCACTTCGATGGCCACACTCCATACAAATACTTTCGGAAACGACTTCCTGACACTTAAATCTATACTCGATGTTAACAAATTTTTCTTCTTCAGAAACGCTTTCCTTGCCATTACCAGTCTACATTTTATATCTTCTCTACTTCCACCATCATCAGTTATTTTGCTCCCCAAATAGCAAAACTCCTTTACTACTTAAAGTGTCTCATTTCCTGATCTAAGTCCCTCAGCATCGCCTGACTTAATTCGACTTCATTCCATTATCCTCGTTTTGCTTTTGTTGATGTTCATCTTATATCCTCCTTTCAAGACAATGTCCATTCCGTTCAACTACTCTTCCAAGTCCCTTGCTGTCTCTGACAGAATTACAATGTCATCGACGAACCTCGAAGTTATTATTTCTTCTCCATGGATTTTAATACCTACTCCGAATTTTTCTTTTGTTTCCTTTACTGCTTGCTCAATATACAGATTGAACAACATCAGGGACAGGCTACAAACCTGTCTCACTCCCTTCCCAACTACTGCTTCCCTTTCATGCCCCTGGACTCTTATAACTGCTATCTGTTCTCTGTACAAATTGCAGATTGCCCTTCGCTCCCTGTATTTTACCCCTATCACCTTCAGAATTTGGAAGAGAGTATTCCAGTCAACATTGTCAAAAGGTTTCTCTAATTCGACAAATGCTAGAAACGTAGGTTTGCCTTTCCTTAATCTCTCTGCTAAGGTAAGTCGTAGGGTCAGTATTGCCTCACGTGTTCCGATATTTCTGCGGAATCCAAACTGATCTTCGCCGAGGTCGGCTTCTACCAGTTTTTCCATTCGTCTGTAAGGAGTTCACGTTAGTATTTTGCAGCTGTGGCATATTAAACTGATAGTTCGGTAATTTTCACATCTGTCAACACCTGCTCTCTTTGGGATTGGAATTATTATATTCTTCTTGAAGTCTGAGGGTATTTCACCTGTCCCATACATCTTCCTCACCAGATGGTAGAGTTTTGTCAGGACTGGCTCTCCCAAGGCCGTCAGTAGTGCTAATGGAATGTTGTCTACTCCCGGGGCCTTGTTTCGGCTAAAGCCTTTCAGTGCTCTGTCAAACTCTTCACGCAGTATCGTATCTCCCATTTCATCTTCATCTACATTCTCTTCCATTTCTATAATATTGTCCTCAGGTGCATCGCCCTTGTATAGACCCTCTATATACTCCTTCCATCTTTCTGCTTTCCCTTCTTTAGTTAGAACTGGGTTTCAATCTAGGCTCTTGATATTCATACAAGTGGTTCTCTTCTCTCCAAAGTTCTCTTTAATTTTCCTGTAGGCAGTATCTATCTTACCCTTAGTGAGATAAGCCTCTACATCCTTACATTTGTCCACTAGCCACGCCTGCTTAGCCATTTTGCATTTCCTGTCGGTCTCATTTTTGAGACGTTTGTATTCCTTTTTGCCTGCTTCATTTACTGCATTTTTATACTTTCTCCTTTCATCAATTAAATTCAATATTTCTTCTGTTACCCAAGGATTTCTACTAGGCCTCGTCCTTTTACCTACTTGATCCTTTGCTGCCTTCACTACTTCATCCCTCAGAGCTACCCATTCTTCTTCTACTGTACTTCTTTCCCCCACTGCTGTCAATTGTTCCCTTATGCTCTCCCTGAAACTCTGTACAACCTCTGGTTTAGTCAGTTAATCCAGGTCCCATTTCCTTAACTTCCCACCTTTTTGCAGTTTCTTCAATTTTAATCTGCAGTTCATAACCAATGGATTGTGGTCAGAATCCACATCTGCCCCTGGAAATGTCTCACAATTTATAACCTGGTTCCTAAATCTCTGTCTTACCATTATATATAACCTTCTAGTATCTCCGGGATTCTTCCATGTATTCAACCTTCTTTTATGATTCTTGAACCAAGTGTTAGTTACGATTAAGTTATGTTCTGTGCAAAGTTCTACTAGACGGCTTCCTCTTTCATTTCTTAGCCCCAATCCATATTCACCTACTATGTTTCCTTCTCTCCCTTTTCCTACACTCGAGCCGGCCAGAGTGGCCGTGCTGTTCTAGGCGCTACAGTCTGGAACCGAGCGACCGCTACGGTCGCAGGTTGGAATCCTGCCTCGGGCATGGATGTGTGTGATGTCCTTAGGTTAGTTAGGTTTAATTAGTTCTAAGGTCTAGGCGACTGATGACCTCAGAAGTTAAGTCGCATAGTGCTCAGAGACAGAGCCAACACTCAAATTCCAGTCACCCATGACTACTAAATTTTCATCTCCCTTCACTATCTGAATAATTTCTTTTATCTCATCATACATTTCATCAATTTCTTCATCATCGGCAGAGCTAGTTGGCATATAAACTTGTACTACTGTAGTAGGCGTGCTCTTCGTGTCTATCTTGGCCACAATAATGGGTTCACAATGCTGTTTGTAGTAGCTTACCCGCACGCCAATTTTTTTATTCATTTTTAATCCTACTCCTTCATTACCTCTATTTGATTTTGTATTTTTAACTCTGTATTCACCTGACGAAAAGTCTTGTTCTTCCTGCCATCGAACTTCACTAATTCCCACTATATCTAACTTTAACCTATCCATTTCCCTTTTTTAATTTTCTAACCTACCTGCTCGATTAAGGGATCTGACATTCCATGCTCCGATCCGTAGAACGCCAGTTTTCTTTCTCCTGATGACAACGTCCTCTTGAGTAGTCCCCGCCCGGAGATCCGAATGGGGGACTATTTTACCTCCGGAATATCTTACCCAAGAGGACGCCATCATCATTTAACCATACAGTAAAGCTGCATGCCCTCGGGAAAAATTACGGCTGTAGTTTCCCCTTGCTTTCAGCCGTTCGCAGTACCAGCACAGCAAGGCCGTTTTGGTTATTGTTACAAGGCAAGATCAGTCAATCATCCAGACTGTTGCCCCTGCAACTACTGAAAAGGCTGCTGCCCCTCTTCAGGAACTACACGTTTGTCTGGCCTCTCAACGGATACCCCTCCGTTGTGGTTGCCCCTACGGGACGGGCATCTGTATCGCTGAGGCACGCAAGCCTCCCCACCAACGGCAAGGCCCATGGTTCATGGGGGGGAGGGCCTTTTTTTAATTTTTTTTATATTTGTGGCATATTTCGTTTCACACAAATATGAATTGTTTAGGAATATATCTTATGTAAAATTTGTGTAATGTAAAAATTATTGTAAATTGACTCACGTGCTATACCTTGCTAATAATTTATGGTTTTACGAAAAAGAGATGAGGGTCGTTGACTTTTGGAATTTAGGTACACTGGTGTTGACAGTTTCCAAATTCGGTAAAAGGAGGTATTATATAGCGACACTTGGACAATCGCTTCTGAAGAAGCATGTTAAAGGAAATACTTTAGCTGTTTATAGCACGATGAAAATGATTTTAAAAGGTACAACACAGTTATAAAGATCATTTTACGTCGCTGCGCAATGACTCTGCGTTAGAGATGTTTAGTGATCTTTATGTTGGACCATCGTGTATTTAAAGTATTCAAGTACTTTATATGTATACACAGAAGGCAGGAAGAGAGTGAGAAATTGAAGGAAGGACACAACTACTTACTGGTCTCAAGAGTTAGTGAAGGAGCAAACGATTCTAATAATTGTGGCAACTGATGAACTGTCTGTATCGAAAGTTAAAAATATTAGTAAACACTTGAGCTTGAGAACACAATTGGTATTATTGAATTACTGGAAGGGCATAATGCAAATTTCAACTAAAGCGTAAACTTAAAAGGAATATCAGAAAATTTTTATGTGAACATTCTTAAAAATCTCATGTAACACAAATGTTACTTTTATGTTCCAAATCTTTACCCCCCATGTCTACAAATCTATTTATCGACATAATCACCCTGATGCCGAATATACACAATTCAAAAAAAAGTTTTGTGTCACCTCGGTTCCGAGAGTTCCGGAAACTGTACAGATAACTGGAATAGAGATCAACATAGACATCACTTCCGCCCTTCTTTTTGTTCATAAAAACCACACATTGCATGTTGTACCAAAATACAGCGAGACCTTCAGAGGTGGTGGTCCAGAGTTCTGTACACACCGGTACCTCTAATACCCAGTAGCACGTCCTCTTGCATTGATGCGAACCTATATTTGTCTTGGCATACTACCCAAAAGTTCATGAAGGCACTGTTGGTCCAAATTGTCCCACTCCTCAATGGCGATGCCGTTATCCTGAAGGAAGTCATTCACAAGATGAGCACGAGGGCGCGCAAATTGTCGTTCATAATGACGAATGCCTCACCAATATGCTGCCGATACGGTTGCACTATCGGTCGGAGGATGGCATTCACGTATATTGCAGCGTTTACGGCGCCTTCCATGACCACCAGCGGCGTACGTCGCGGCCCTAAATAATGCCATCCCAAAACTTCAGGGAACCTCCACCTTGCAGCACTGGCTGAACAGTGTGGAGGAGGAGGATATTGGTGTTTAACGTCCCGTCGACAACGAGGTCATTAGAGACGGAGCACAAGCTCGGATTAGGGAAGGATAGGGAAGGAAGTCGGCCGTGCCCTTTCAGAGGAACCATCCCGGCATTTGCCTGGAGTGATCTACGGAAATCACGGAAAACCTAAATCAGGATGGGAGGATGCGGGATTGAACCGTCGTCCTCCCGAATGCGACTCCAGTGTGCTAACCACTGCGCCACCTCGCTCGGTGCTGGACAGTGTGTCTAAGGCGTTCAGCCTGACCGGTTTGCCTCCAAACACGTCTCCGACGACACTCATCGGTGAAGACAACGTACTGCCAATCCTGAGCGGTCCATTTGGCATGTTGCTGGGCTCATCTATATCTCGCTGCATGTTGTCGTGGTTGAAAAGATGGACCTCGCCATGGACGTCGGTAGTGAAGTTGCGCATCATGCACCCTATTGCGCACAGTTTGAGTCGTAACACGACGTCCTGTGGCTGCTCGAAAAGCATTATTCAACATGATTGCTTTGCTGTCAGGGTTCCTCCGAACCATAATCCGTACGTAGCCGTCATCCACTGCAGTAGTAGCCCTCGGGCGGCCTGAGCGAAGCATGTTATCAGCAGTTCCTGTCTCCCCGCATCTCCTCCATGTCCGAACAACAACGCTTTGGTTCACTCCGAGACGCCTGGACACTTACCTTATTGAGAGCCCTTCGTGACACAAAGTAACAATGTGGATGCCGTACTGACCGTCTAGGCATGGTTCAAATACAGATAACATGAGCCGTGTACATCATTCCTCTTGGAATGACTGGAACTGACCGGCTGTCGGATCCCCTCCGTCTAATAGACGCTGCTCATACACGGTTGTTTACGTCTTTCGGCGGGTCTAGTTCAAAAATGGTTCAAATGGCTCTGAGCACTATGGGACTTAACATCTGTGGTCATGTGTCCCCTAGAACGTAGAACTACTTAAACCTAACTAACCTAGCGACAGCCCACACACCCATGCCCGAGTCAGGTTCAAATGGCTCTGAGCACTATGGGACTTAACATCTGAGGTCATCAGTCCCCTAGATCTTAGTACTACTTAAACCTAACTAACCTAAGGACATCACACACATCCATGCCCGAGGCAGGATTCGAACCTGCGACCGTAGCGGTCACGCGGTTCCAGACTGAAGCGCCTAGAACCGCACGGCCACACCAGCCGGCACACCTCTGAACAGTCAGAGGGACTGTCTGTGATACAATATCCACAGTCAACGTCTATCTTCAGAAGTTCTGGGAACCTGGGTGATGTAAAACTTCTTTTGATGTGTGTATTTGTTTCAGGAAGTAATGCTTGCCTTTGAGGACGGAGCTACAACATCACCTCTGCTTACACCACTTTACCACTATCCAAGGGTCGTCGAAAATGTCCTTTACGTTTTGGGAATAGATGAAAATTGTTTGGGGCCCAGCCGGTACTGTATGGAAGATGATCGATGACAGTGATCCCAAGGTGTTGGATTGCTGCAGATGTCGCAGAGCTCGTGTGTCGTCTGCCATTTTCATGCTAAAGAAGAGCATGCTACATGTGTGATGGATCTGTTCGTATTCGAAACTCGGTTACAGGATGCTGTTCCTGATACGTCAGCACAGTGACACACCGTCATGTTATACGCTACAATTCGGATCCCTGTAGCTGCAGAAGGCTGCGAATATGTTGACATGAAGAATAAAGGCGTAGAACGTGAATAACGTTTACTTTATTTAAAATGTCTTAAGAGTTTTCATAGAGAAAACTGGAGATATTACTTTTTATCACGCCATCGTAATCGGGTATATACTCTTTGTTACGGCAATATTGCGTTTCCACTTGAAAGTCAACTCAAATTCCATCCAGAAGTTTCCTTTGCTTCCTTGAGGTCCTTTACCTTAAATCTCACTACCATCTGAAGCCAGGTGTTAGAAACAAAAACTTTCAGGGAAATTTATTAGTAATGGACTTCGAGGCCAGCCATTGTTAATGGATACGTAATATCTGCTACGACGGGAGAGGGCCAGAGATTACGCAGTATCCAACAGTTGCAGGCGACGTCAAAAATGTAAGAAGCTACCAGAACCTTGTCGCTCAATTCGAAACAGGAACCATCTCTGGGGACAATTCTGCTTCCGTAAATGAGATTCCAGGCCGAAGAGGTGTCAGGAGACACCCCGGACAGTGATGGGATACCAACGTGATTCTCACCTGCCATACGGCTCGTCAACCGGGAGTTACAGCTCAGCGGCACATTGATGATATCCTATGCCCCGATTTGTTGCCCTTCATGGCAAGCTACCCTGGGCTTACGTTTCAGCAAGATTATGAGCGCCTGCACACGGCGAGAATTCCCACTACTTGTCTTTATGCTTGCCAAGTGCCACCTTGGCCAGCAGGATTGCCGGATCTCTCCATATTTAAGAACATTTGGAGCATAATGGGCAGGACCCTCCCACCAGCTCGGGATTTAGACGACCTAACGCGTGAATTGGACTGAATTTTACGCGATGTCTCTCAGGAATACATCCAACAACTCTACCAAAATAGCGCCAAGTCGAATAACTGCTTGCATAAGGGACAGAGGTGGACAAACGTGTTAGTGAATTGCTCTTTTTGTGAAGTTCCTTCTCTTGAATAAATCATCCAGTTTTTTTTAATTGTGATGATTTGCTCATCTGTACATTTAAATCACACCTACCGATTTCGGCCACATTTCGATAATTCTTTCGTTCTGCATCTTTTTTCATTTTCTTTTTGTCCCTTGTCTTAGAGTGTGTGTGTGTGTGTGTGTGTGTGTGTGTGTGTGTGTGTGTGTATGGACTGATCCATTTGCTATGGAGTATTCTAAAATTTGAAAGCAGTTTTGTCTCATAAAGTTTAGTTTCACACTGAACGATAAGAAGATGAAACTTAACGTTTACATACAAAACCTAACAAACAGTAAATCTAAATTACTTTAGTACCAAAATTTGTTTACATTGGGGTCTGATAAATATGTAGTTTCAATTATTCTTGAAATTAATTACTTATAATGGACAGCATGAATCAGTTTTAATTATAATTAATACGTATGTCCATTACTTATGATATCGCAAAGTTGATTTTCATCAAACGTATTTGGCTGATGTATTTGCAGTATGTCCGAAAGGGATCTTTGTGTGAATGAGTATATGCAGTCTACGTATTGTCAACAAGAGGTAAGGTTCAAGAGGAGGGCTGTTCAGTATCTGTATGAAGAAGAGTAACAGAACTTTGTCGACATCAGGTTGAATTCTGAGTAGGTACTGAAGAATGTTGTTTGATTAGCATGCAGTAGTTTACTATACAAAGTGGCAATAGATTAGCAATGAATGTTCAACCTCTTTGGGCACTGCAGATCCGAGCACCAATTGCGAAATTCAAGACTGCTTCCGTACTCGATTACAATCTTCAAAATTCTGTCGCCCACTTTTTTATTCTCCTGGTAGAAAGGAAGCGTACATGGTGAGCCTTGCTCCAAAGAGAAATATTCATCCCGAAAACAAGACTGTGTCTAGTCCTTTTTCCTTCATATTTCTCCCAGGATGACTATTCATTTCTAACATATAACACACGCAAAGGCAGACTTAAACTTTATGTGTGCAACTACAGCTATCATGGAATCACGGTAGCGGAAAATAAAAACAGTTTAAGAAATGAGGAAATTTTATTGGAGCCTCCACACAACTGCAGAGTGAAATTTTCTTTGAAATACAAGTTCTCAGGCTATTTCAAACCAACTATGTTTTCTATTGACGTGAGGAAACACACAAAAAACTGGAGTGGCGAAGCTTACTGTATTCTGAAGCTGCAATAAAATCAGTAATGAAGAACGTAGCAGAGGCATAAAACTTCAATGAAACAAACATCCATGTTGAGAATCTCATTCTCATTTCAGCTGAAAGTGGATAAATATTGATAACCATAGCACAAATGAAGAAGTACTCTAATTTAAAATTCGGTGTAAAGCTACACATGCAAGGGTAGCAGAAACATCTATAAAACCTGGTAAACAGTGGAATTGTGGAAGATCAGAACGAAATAAATTTATTATTCAGGAAGACAAACAAAACACATAACTTCAGCAAAGAGGCGATTATGAGTCGCCACTAATTGGCAAAGATAATAAAAGCTTACGTTTCAGATTAAGGAAATGTTCCAATACTTTAGCAGCACAAGACTGTATTAAAGTGAAAGAGCGGTAGTGAAACACTGAGCTAAGAGAGAGTGTTGTGACACGTTGTACTGTAGAGAGAATAAAAGGTGACTGATTTCAGTCGCGCGCGTCGTTTGGTTGAACGGCACTGCATAGAGGACCCCCATTGTGAGGATGTAAGCAAGTCGAACCGTCGAACTCTGTACACTGACTGGACATGGCCATATGTCTGCCCACTAGGAAAGAACTATATAGCTCTGTACATGTACAGCCTTGGGAGAGCCAGTCCTGACAAAACTCTACACACTGGTGAGCAAGAAGAATATAATAATCCCAATCCCAAAGAAAGCAGGCGTTGACAGATGAGAAAATTACCGAACTATCAGATCAATAAGTAACAGCTTCAAAATACTAACGCGAATTCTTTAGAGACAAATGGAAAAACTGATAGAAGCCGACCTCGGGGAAGATCAGTTTGGATTCCGTAGAAATGTTGGAATACGTGAGGCAATACTGACACTACGACTTACCTTAGCAGAAAGATTAAGGAAAGGCAACCCTACGTTTCAAGCATTTGTAGACTTAGAGAAAGCTTTTGACAATGTTGATTGGAATACTCTCTTTCAAATTCTGAAGGTGGCAGGGGTAAAATACAGAGAGCGAAAGGCTGTTTACAATTTGTACAGAAACCAGATGGCAGTTACAAGAGTGTAGGGGTATGAAAGGGAAGCAGTGGTTGGGAAGGGAGTGAGACAGGGTTGTAGCCTCTCCCTGATGTTGTTCAATCTGTATATTGAGCAAGCAGTAAAGAAAAGTACGGAGTAGGTACTAAGATCGATGGAGAAGAAATAAAAACTTTAAGGTTCACCGATGACATTGTAATTCTGTCAGAGACAGCAAAGGACTTGAAAGAGCAGTTGAACGGAATGGACAGTGTCTTGAAAGGAGGATATAAGATGAACATCAACAAAAGCAAAACGAGGATAATGGAATGTAGTCGAATTAAGTCAGGCGATGCTGAGGGACTTAGATTAGGAAATGAGACACTTTAAGTAGTAAGGGAGTTTTGCTATTTGGGGAGCAGAATAACTGATGATGGTGGAAGTAGAGAAGATATAAAATGTAGACTGGCAATGGCAAGGAAAGCGTTTCTGAAGAAGAAAAATTTGTTAACATCGAGTATAGATTTAAGTATCAGGAAGTCGTTTCCGACAGTATTCGTATGGAGTGTAGCCATATATGGAAGTGAAACATGGACGATTAATAGTTTGGACAGGAAGAGAATAAAAGCTTTCGAAATGTGGTGCTACAGAAGAATGCTGAAGATTAGATGGGTAGATCACATAACTAATGAGGACGTATTGAATAGAATTGGGGAGAAGAGGAGCTTGTGGCACAACGTGACTAGAAGAAGGGATCGGTTGGTAGGACATGTCCTGAGACATCGAGGGATCACCAATTTAGTATTGGAGGGCAGCGTGGAGGGTAAAAATCGTAGAGGGAGACCAAGAGATGAATACACTAAGCAGATTCAGAAGGATGTAGGTAGCTGTAGGTACTGGGAGATGAAGAAACTTGCACAGGATAGAGTAGCATGGAGAGCTGCATCAAACCAGTCTCAGGACTGAAGACCATAACAACAACAACATGTTCGTACCCATGCAACGCAAACCGTACTACTTATAGTAAAGCATGATGAACCATTATAAAGAGGAGAAGGAGAGGACTCAGCAGACGCACATGGTGCAACGGGTATAAGCGCTCATGGTTCTTTTTTTTTGTGGCCGAGAACAGTCTACTGGACAACATTACTTCATATTTGCATATTTTTTGGTTATTTAGTACCTCCAAGTACATGTGGTAAGAGCAATCCATGATATTTTATTTTCCCCTGGGCAGCAGGTCAGGTATTGAAGTGATGATGCATGGATGCAACGATTAGACTATATTGACAGGCTTAGTCCACTTATTGGTGCCGCTACCACTATGCAGAAAACATCATGTAGTGAATTATGTGACGTGTTTTTGGGAAGACTGTTCAATGCAGAGAAAAAACAACCAACACATTGATTTGTGTTCATATTGACATACCACATAAAAATATCTGCACATGTACCCGTTACAACGTCTACAGATATATTAGGAAAGTGTCTCGTATGATCAGACGCAAAGCCAAGTAAGGGTTGTATTTTCAGTAATTAATTAGTAACAGTTGTTATTTTATATCCAGAAAAGAGAACTAACTAATAACTTACGGCCCTCAACGATAAGCATCGATTGTTTCTGCAACGAGTTTTCAACAAATAATTAAAAACAATTGTAATTTTATATACACGAAAGATATCAACTCAACAGTTTATAGAACTCACAGATACACATCGACTGACATGTTTATTGCATGAGTAATTAACTGGTGACAGACAATTCAATTGGACACTTCACTACAGTCGCGTTAATTAATAAACCAAAGCAGTTGCGCTATTTGCATGACATGCGCTGGTAAACGTGCACACACAACATTTAGATAATTAGCATCATATGTTTAATTGTCAGTTTAAATACATTGGCCGGCCGTAGTGGCCGAGAGGTTCTAGACGCTACAGTCTGGAACCGCGCGACCGCTACGGTCGCAGGTTTGAATCCTGCCTCATGCATGAATGTGTGTGATGTCCTTAGGTTAGTTAGGTTTAAGTAGTTCTAAGTTCTAGGGGACTGATGACCACAGTGCTCAGAGCCATTTGAACCATTTGTTAAATAGATTTGCCCACAATATGATCCGAAATACGCGATTTGTGATTGTAGCAGTAAAAAGAGCAGGTCATGGCATGTAAGGAAGAGGTGCCATACGCTGTATACTATTGTTATTCATGGTGCAGAGATCAAAGACTGGCACTGATCGCTGCAATTGAAATATGTGTCTATTACACTTTCATATGTGTGTGGAATGCTTAATATAGAATCACGTGTATTATGTTGTGTTACTCAAATTTTTAGTACACTTATGATGAAGCATCTAGTTTTAAGATTGAGTTAGTGTGTAAACAGTCGTAAATGGGCTTGGTGATTTCTCAGAGTAGTTAATTGACGTATGTACTAGGGATTTATGCGGTAGAGGGGATCAAACTTGTAAAAAGGCAAGTGTCACCTTCTTCGTTCCAACTTCCTTGGACAGAGCAGAAGAGGTAAGACTAACGCATGTCTGGGTAGTAGCGGAGCCGCACGCATTTCGGACAAAAACGTTTCTTAGTGTTGACGGTAGCGATATTTAAAAATATTCTGTTGGGTAGCTCAGTGAGGACTTAAAAAACTCCACAGTGGTCACCACTCTGATTTATTCTGCCAGTAGTTCTATGGAACTTGCATTTGACGTGTGTGAAGCCACTTTGGACTTTCACTGATTCGATCTGTATGTTGTTATAGTAAGAAATTTGCTGAGTCACAAGTTATTTTAATCATATGGATCGTTCGCTATCCACTACACTTGGAGCTCAAGGTATTTCAGCCTACTTAACTTTGCTGATAAAATTATTACTGAAATTTAAAAATTGTAGTTGGGGAAGATTATTTGGCTTACTGGCCCCATATTCAACCTAACATAGTTTAATCTGACTCACTCATCAGGTAGAATCGATTATTTTACTTCAGAGAAGCATCTCCTATGACCACGCAAGGACAGAGCCAAACAACTCATATTCCAAGCTATGTACCGTCATGAGTCTGTAGCAGGATCAAATATAAATGTAATTAAATTATTAAGAATGAATAATGAAGACACGTTATTTAATTATATAAATTAGAGTATATGTCTATATTTAAACGTATTGATTGACCAAGTGCAACAGTCATAGAACTGCATCCCATAAGCTGATATCCGGCACCTATACAACGGAATGCATGCCCGTTTGCATAGCTGCATTACATTCTGGCGGCTACGTCGTTTACGAAAGTACCAGCATTTCACATTTTCAAAAGCTTATCTCTCGCTTAGCTGTGAACTTTCTATGTTAATCACTGAAGGATGTTACCTCGACTAATCTGTCCCCAAAATCTCATTAATATCTTAATTATTTTTTGGTGTCGTGATTTTTGCCCTCAGTGTATTAAAATACTCCATACCTCCAAGTCTAGTTGCGCCCCCTACGCGTTATCGTTGGGCGTCCTTGGCCAAACTATATTTTCTCCAGTGCCTTCGGAACATGTATCACATAAACGTCGCTAAAATTAATAGTTGGGCGCTTGGTCATCAATTCCCAAGTAGCCTCCAAACCTTGTTAGCGTCCATCTACACAACACAGTATAAAATACTGTACGAATTCGCCAACAGTGCCACCATCTATACATGGCTCTCTGCGCTGTTACTCTAATGCTCTTGGCAAGTGGAATACAAGGGTAAAACCATAGGATAATTAACTGACTATATTTACATGTGCTACTCAGCAGGATATGGAACGCTCAACCTATAAATGTTTGTCACTGTGTACATCCTACGCATATCTCTGACTATTGCTGATCTGTGAGTATGGTTGTAATATCCATATCTGATTTTTGAGTACCTTTCTCAGGATCTTGGTCCTTGTAGACCTGCGCAAATATTTAGTTCACCACCCACAGATTTTGAAACAATTTCTACAGGACATACAAAGACCTTTTCCCGATACTTTAGATATATAGCTATTATTGTGAATTAAAATGGGAATATTCCAAATGTGTACGAATGGTGGATTATCTTTTCTTATTGTGTTACTAGTCGGATTCTTACGGCATACTACCTCTTGCGGAGATAACACTACAGACCGAGATAGATTTTCCCATTTTTTCTGTTTCCTTTTACTTATTTTCTGCTTTATTTCCATCATACATTCAAAGATATGTTTTGTAAATGTAATTCTTGGTAAAATTATGTTTGTTTACGTAATGTAGTTATTATGCATGTGATTGTCATTTTAAATCATCCTGATGTTGTTTGATTTCTTATTTGTTAACACGTTATTTCGATTAATTTTCTACGGACAGAGTAATATGAAATTGTGGTTTTGTAAAAAAAACTGTAAATCGTTGTAATCACAATCTTTGAAAGTTTGTGTGAGATGTATGAGAGGTGAGAGATGTATGAGAGGTGTAGAGCCATATCGATAGGTCGACAGAGAAAGCACCAACAAAGAGTCAGGAGCGAGAAGAACAGAGCTGAGGTGATTGCCGTGGCGCGCGTGCGCTGCTACACATTGCGATCGTGGGCGGTGAAGAATATCAGTCTTTGTACAGCGCTACATTTGTGCTCTTTATGCGTACCGCGATTAATAAAGTAGTGACTTTAGGTGTCGCGTTGCTTATTTGTCGGAACTGCGTTTTGACTCATTAAGTTCACGACACTTATTGTTCGGTTTAAACCACGCACTAATGATTTTCTGTACGATTGATTTACTTCAGTTCTGCGAGAAGTGCCGCGCTGCGATCGTAAGGTGGAAACCGGAAAACCGTGGCTAAACTGCGTAACAAATATTATGATATCAGGTTACGTTACTCGTTAATGGAGAGAAGCGTGTTTAATGTTCATCGTTGCATGCAGATTCGCAAATGCGAATTAATTCTGCAAACATCGAGCGTTTCTGTTAGATTTGCAAGAGGCGCCCATGATCAAGCAGCTCTGCAAGACAATACAATTGTTGGATTACACGCTCAAGAATCATGGACTAACGGCGCGGACGTTGACAGCTCCCTGGCAACATCAGCTAAGTGGAAACTGTTTTGAAGGAGCACTGGCCGCGAACTACACAGCTCTAATCAGTTACGTAAAAAGTCTTTCTACAGAAACAAGAATAACTTTTCCTGGACATTCATTAAACGTAATTGAAAGTTGTCATTTTGTAATGCTATTCAACTATATTTTCAGTAACATTGAGAACGGTAGTTAAACCTTCGTTTCACTCATTCAATTATTTCTTTGCGAACCCGTTAATAGCTCTGCAAACCCGTTAATTTCCGACAAAGTTATTTTTGTAAGCGATAGCTGCCGATACTTATGAGATGAAAGATTAAACAGTTTTGTTTCTTTAATTTTGCTTTTAATTGCCAGTGTTTATTTATGTAGTTTGTAATTGTTTACCTGCAGTTGCATGTTTTATTGTTCTGCCGACGAAGTTTGCGCGCTGTGCATTATCCGGCATTACAGTAGCAGTTAGAAGCAAGCCACGAATTGTTCAGTTTGTTCAGAAGAATCCTTCATTAGTTGTAATCTGTTTGATTCGGGCTAATGGGTCATCATTCGTAATGTTATAATTTTTGGTTGTACGCGTGAGTGTAGTGTAATGTTCAGCCAAACAGAAAAATTAGGGTATTTCTGCTTTCTGCTGCCTTAAAATTGTCGGACACTATAAATTTAGGAGAGGCAGATTGGGGTATTGTAAGTCCGAGTTGTTTAACATGGTTGGTTCTACCTCAGTCGATATTCGAGGATGTACTGATTTGGATGATACAGCTAAATTTCCTCGTACCACTAAACCGTCAACTTCACATTCTGTGTCTCCTGTGTTTCTCTTCCGTCTTGTTTACTTGTTTCAGGGTATTGGAATGTAAAACTTATTTTATATCGGAATTTTTCAATTGATAATTCTGTGTAGTTAAACTAATGTGTTCTCTGAATAGTCAAACCAGACTGTAGTATAATATTTCCAGTGTTGAGCTGGTTGTGTTGGCTCATTCCTCTTTTTTAAAGAGGCAGTGAACTTCGGAATGGAGTAAGAATCAAAATCAAAGTTAGCGCAGTAAGGGCTATGCGTGGAAGAGTTTCCATGTCCTCTTAGTTTCTCGCTGCCTCACAGAGTGTCTCCTCACTTCTCATCAGTGCACAACAACGATTTTTTCTCCTCTCGGCGTTGTCGCTGGTGGACTAAATTTGCAATTCCACTGAATGACTCGTGACCACGCCTCTCAGTGCTGGGTGAAAATGTTGTAAGGGCCAGTGTGAGACTTAGAAACTGGCGTTTCTCTCTCGTGTTGACAATCGAGACGGTTCTCAGCGAAAACAGCGGAAACTACTGCCGCTAGCCAGGAGTTTGGCATACCCGCAAGCATGCATTTTTAACTCTCTGTCTCAGAGCCTCCTCGAGTCGATGATTTATCGGCAAATTGTCTGCCAGGCCCTTTGCAAGGTGTCCATTCTTAAGTGAGCCGAGGGCGTCTGGCTGTTTACTGTATGAGATCAGACTTCCCCCTCGTACTGGCCACGTGTCAGACAATCGTGCTATTGGCTGAGGGACAGTGATTTATAATACCCTTTCTCTCTCACTCTAGGCCAATTACCATATTACTACGGGAGAATTATCTAAGACCCTACATCCTTCCCCCATTTCCAATTAAATGGCGTGATCTAGGACACATGGGCAACAGTGATATGCGAGTGCAAAAGTGTGTCTTATGCCTTGGGACACAGTAGGATTAGTAATTGTGACGAAACGGCAGAACGTTCCCTACCTGTACCCGCTTAGAGGTGATGATGTCAGAAGCCACAATGAATTCCATTATAAGTCTGCTCAGCCAAAATGGCTGTCCAAGAAAACAGCCTCTATGACGTCACAGTTCAGGCGGTTCAGGCAAAAGGAGGGATTGGTATGTCCATAACACACAGCAGTCAGTCCACCTAGCTGATTCATTTCAGAAAGCGGTTCATCGCCACTATGTATCACGTGAGTGCCAGTGGGCGTAATACCAGACCTAGATTTTGAAGTTATAATGGAAGCTGAAAATGTTCAGCATGGTATGTAGGTGGTGTTAGGTGACGAGGAGTGGCAGTTTGAAGCTTATTGAGGATCAGCTTGACTACAATGAACCACATCATAACCTTGGCATCAGGACCATCACTACATTGTAGTTGTTTTCGCAATACTTAGTGCAGAGTTTATATTTAAACTGTGCAACTATTGTGAACTTAAGCCATTTGCAATGTATGCTACCATATGGAACGCTACGAATAGACTGATTTTATGGCACCACACGTCAAACAGCTATATGACGATGTTGTTGAGTGTGTGATACCATGATAAGTTCATGCAGCTGGGGAGCTAGACATGCATGTGAATGCCCGTATGACTATTAAACCGAGAACTACTAAATACACTTCTATAAGCAACAATTCAATACAAGAAGAAGTTACAGACGATATTCCTAGATCTATTGTTCCTCCATGAGGCCAGCATGAAATAAAGAGTGAAATTAATGCTTACAAAAAAACTATTATTCACGAAATGTATTACTGTGTGACTATACAAAAAGTGTATTAAATAATATTTCTTATAAAAATGTAACATATTTTATTGTACCTCGTCATATCAGTTTTAAAAGTTTATAGAGATGTGCAGTCATTGTAGCTCAGTCAGTAAGGTACTTGCAGTTATAGAATGGTCCCATTGCTGTCTCCAACTGGTTAATCTATAATGCCAGCACATTTTGTAAGAATTTTGTTTGCATGAAAGAGAAATGAGCAACACATCGATAAAAATGGTTTTGTTTGTTCCTTTCTACAATCCTCACAGCACAGTTTCATAAAAGAAAATCCATCAATTTGACATATCCACTGTCACTCGCTATCTTCTACTTGATCGATGGGATACATGAAACAAGGTTAATGACTTATGTGCCTATATTGTCTCAGTTTCGATTGCATTAGGTGCAGGGTCTTCGATATCCTGCATGGGCCACTAAATATATTGAACAATATCTTAGATATTCTGTTGTATTTGTCAGAAAGTCAGTGCGTGTGTACAAAAAGTATTTTACCAATATGAACCTCAGTGTATCTCATCATATCCATCTCCACATGATTCTGCACTGTGCCACCCGCTTCAAATTCTCTGATTCCATATCTATGTTTAATTGTCGATGGAATCGACACGTTAGGGCCTCTGTCCTATTCCTTTGATGTGATTTAGAGGCTCTTGGATCTGCAGGATGACAACTGGCAGAAGCAATGTTGATTCATTCTGAAGCCGTTTTAGGGCCTTATAGAATGACCAAAAATGCACCTCCCATGATCTTTGGTATCTGAAACAGTACGATCTACACAATTCATCAAATTCTTTTACGACTCTATCTGCCACATTAGATGATGGATGATATAAGGAAATGAAGATTGGTTTCAATTTACATCTCTTCATCATACTTAGCCACTGTCGAGATCTAAAATCCCATCAATTGCTGGAAATATTTGATTCACTGTATTAACTTCCCACAAGAAAAGTTTCACAGATGAAGCCATCACCAGCTTGCCAGATGCCTTTTGTAAGGTCACAACAATCGAAATTTTGAGGTCAGTTCATTGCAACATATATGTAGGACTACTGTGTGTTAAGCCTGCAGGATTTTCCAAACATGCCAGCCACTATCAAGTTGCGTAATTTCTTTGCGACTATAGGAAGGTTTGATGTGTCTACTGTATTGTTGTGGTCTTCAGTCTACAGACTGGTTTGATGGAGCTCTTCATGTTACTCCATCCTCTGCAAGCCCCTTCATCTACGAACAACTACTGCTACATACGTCCTTCTGAATCTCCTTACTGTATTTATCTCTTGGTCTCCCTTCACGATTTTCATCCCCCACACTTCCCTCCAATACTAAATTGGTGATCCCTTGATGTCTTTGAGTGTAACCTCCAAAGCGATCCTATCTTCTGGTCAGGTTGTGCCACAAATGTCTTGTCTCCCCAATGTTATTCAGTAATTCCTCATTAGTTATGTGATCTACCCATCTAATCTTCACAAGTCTCCTGCAGTACCACTTTTCAGGAGCTTCAATTCTCTTCTTCTCTAAACTGTTTATCGTCCATGTTTCACTTCGGTACATGGCTACACCCTATACCTATACTTACAGAGAATAATTCAATGTTACCAAATTTCTCTCCAACAGAAACGCTTTTCTTGCCGTTCCCAATCTACATTTCGTATCGTCTCTCCTTCTGCCATCATCACTTATTTTGCTGTCCAGATAACGAATCCATGCGCTAATTTAATTGTCTCGTTTCCTAATGTAATTCCCTCTGCATCATCTGATTTAACTTGACTTCATTCCATTATCCTTAACTTGCATTTGTTGATGTTCACCTTATTTTATTCCTTTGAAGACACTGTCCATTCCATTCAGCTGTCTCTCATAGAATTGCAACGTCATCGGGACACCTAACAGTGTTCACTTCTACTGCCTACGCTTTACGTCTACAAATACATCTACAATATTGCCCTGGAATTCTGCCTTGGCAAAGGGTTCACCAAACCATCTTCAAGCTATTTCTCTACTGTTCCACAACTGATGTCGTGCGGTAAAAATGAGCACTTCATTCTTTCTGTGCGACCTCTGATTTCTCTTATGTTGTCATTTCTTCTTACGTAGGTCAGCGCCCACAAAATATTTTCGCTATCGTTGGAGACGGTGTCGAAATTTCACGAGATAATGTAGCAACGAAAAATACCTTTTGTTTTAAGGATTGCTACCCCAAATCATGCACCATGTCCATGACACTATTTCGTGATAATACAGAACGAGCTGCCCTACTTTGAACTTTTTCGATGTCCTCCTTAAATTCCATCCGATGTGAAATTTAATTCTTAATCGCAATATTTCTTTCGTTTCCTTTAGTGCTTGTTGAGTGCACAGATTGGATGAACTGGGGTACACCACAAAAATGTCTCACTTCCTTCTCAGCTACTGCTTCCTTTTCCCAACCCTCAATTCATAATTGCCGACTGTCGCTGTAGAAGATTTTAGTTAACGTCGTGCTCCCTGTATTTCACCCCTGCTACCTTCGGAATACTGTACTGTCTGGGATTTCTCCTTTCGACATCTGTTTCACAATCTCTTCATCTAGCGAATCTACCTGAAGATATTATTGAAGTAGCATGCTTCCTCTAACTTATAAAAATATTTACGTGCACAAAAATGAGTGTAGCTGCGGTGTCTGTACGCCACTGGATTATTAATGAACTTCCTTCACATTAGCCACAGCCTTCGAGAATCCCCAAGGGCAGAAGCTTAATAAGTGCATTGCCTTATACTAAATAATATTTCGATAAGGTCGCATGGTCACCGTCATACTATAACTGTCTTACTTCTCTCCAGCACCAGGTCATTATCTTTCCCTCATATTCGTCAAGGTTAACAGGCTAAAGTCCCTGTGGTTAACTTATGAACAATATGGCCAGCTCAGTGATTTTCACTCTACAGCAATGAGTGGAGTGATATGAAAAGTCCTGAAAATACCAGACTCGAAGTCGGGACCTTTAACTTTCGCGGGCAATGCTCTACTAATTGAACTACCCATGCATGACTCATGACTGTCCTCACATCTTTACTTCCGCCAGTACCTCGTTGGTTAGCTCAGTTGTAGAGCACTTGCTCGCGAAAGGCAAAGGTCCAAAATTCAAGTCTTGCTCCATCATAGAGCTATAATCTGCTCACATTCCACTGCAGAGTGAAAATATTATGCAAACATCTCCAAAGCAGTGGCCAAGCCATATCTATCTAATATCCGTTCTTCAAGGAGTACTAGTTTTGCAAGTTTCGCAGGACAGCATCTGTAAGTTCTGATGTTAGGAGACGACTGACGGAAGTCAAGCTTTTAGGACCAGTCGTGATTCGTGCTTGTGTAGCTCAGTGGGTAGAACACTTGTCCACGAAAGGCAAAGTTCCTGATTTCGAATCTCTGTCGGCACAGTTTTAATCTGACAGGGAATTTCAGTGTGGCAAACTGCTTTTGGTGCATAACAGCGCATTTGTCACTACATTCTTACTTCCTGTTATATACCCTATGGCAGAGTTTCCCAAACTATATTCCGTGGAACACTTACATAGCGCAGGAAGTGAATAAGTGCTCCGAGAAAAACTGTTGATAGCATGGAGTTCTTTTCGAGATTTCTACGACACTAACTTCTTTTAAATGTTAATACGATTTCTGTGTTACTAGTTGAAGTAAACACTGAATAAATCAAGTGTTTCTCATTTCTTAAAATTTTATTAATCTGAAAAATAAACAAGCCGTGCGATCAACGTACCAGGATTCTAAAAGTATTCTGTCAGAGGAAAATTTGGAAACCCTGCCCCATGTAGACTTGATACTTTTGGAAATAGAGTGCCCAAAGAGTCAACTTCCCATGGGGTAGTATTGTCGACTTTTAGAACTGTAGAGCTGGGTGATCCACGTCTACATTTGTCTGCCTTCTGGAAAGGATGAAACGTTGTTTCCTGAATGCTCAAAAAATGTCAAGTGCTTCAAGTTTGGTCACAGAATAGTTCTGATCTTATTGAGAGAGAAGACGACAAAGAGGACTGTTCTCCATGACTGTGAATCACTACTCTCTCTTTCCTGAAACAAAACGACATGAAGTCGTGCCCCCGAGCTATTATCACTGGACAAAACGTCTAACGTGACCTGGATGTGACGGAATTGATGCATTAACCAAATCGTCATTAATGTCTTTAAATTCTGTTAGCTCCTCCGCATACCACTTACACAAACAAATTTGGCCTACCAAAATGTGCAATCGAGGCATAGACAAAATAATATAGTTAATAAAGCATTTACAAATAATAATTAAACCCAGAAAATCTCTCATTGGGTTATTACTACCAGGAGCCAGATATTATTTAGTGCCTGAATCTCCTCCAGATCTGGCTGGATACCATTCACTGAGATAATATTACCTAAATCCTTAATACTTTGTGTACCAAACTGTGATATTTCTAACTGTGGCTCCAGGATCTTAAAATACTGCCAGTAACCGCAGCAACATTTCACTGTGGTCTGCCTTCAACATTTTAGAAATCAAAACTCCATTAACATATCAGGGAGATATTTGTCTACAAATCATCAGGGAGATTGGCGTTCAGTTCTGTAATAAATGGAACAGGAGTAACATTTGGATGAAATGGAAGCCACTTGACTGACAACATGTGCAGATGAACTGCCAACACTTGGGATGCAGCACAACTTGCCTATAGATTTGTGTATGTCCACTGTTACTCTGTAAAAATTTTGCAACTCCGCCAAACTCTCCATCTGATCAGTGTCAGGCAAACTGGTTTTATAAATCTGCTCTGAATCAGTGACCAATATCACAATCTCATCCTTCGGTATTGGGGTGTGCTAATATATGAACTGACCATCGTTTCTGTGTTTCCTACGTCTTGAACCTCCTTTTCCACCTTTGCTTTGTACGAAAGAAGACTGAGATAAGACTTAACAAACAACTTTTTGTTCCCACATACCTTGAATTCGTATCAAAAATTTCACTGTTAGTTAGATCTGTTGCTTCTGGAATTTGATGCCTGCAGCTCTCTGTATGTGATGAAAGTGAACCTCAAGGAAGGAAAAGAGTTTTTTTTTCTCTATGTTTGGTTTGAGTGTGTGAGACAAGTGAGTTTTTTCATTAATGAAGAGAGTTTTATATTCTACAAGGCCAATCTTGCTCATGTAGGATGGTTAGGCAGAATGAAAGAATGAAGTACTTTTGAAATATATATACGCGAAGGTTCCTGTTTTGTAGCAGTGACTTTAGCACTCTCCCCCTCTCTGCCTTCTGGAACAGGCGAGCATTGATCAATCAGACCTTCACTGAGCTCTTTGTAAGTTAAGTTGTGTCTCTCGTAGACCATCTGAGATGTGGTTAAAGGTACTTGAATGGTCGTAGTATACATTAATAATGTTTGATAGTGAGGTTTCAGGCTTAGAATTAAGGAGAAAATTTACATTATTTCCGTGTGTGTGTGTGTGTGCGAATGTTTCTGATTTTTACAACTTTATTACTTTGTCTATAGATCTTTTGGATACCCTGTACGATTGTAATAGAAAAGAACAATGTTTAGAGATATTTTGTTGAATAGTTTCATCCTCAAAGCATAAGACAAATTTGAACTAAATGCGAATTTGGAATTTTAGATTTCAGTATTTTTAACGGCCTTTGTTACTGAGTTTTGGTCTCAGCGATGTTTTCTTGTGATAATGCGATAGGATCGATGCCTTTTAGTTTTTTACTCCTTCATAGGTGTTCGCACCTCTTGTGCTAGCGTATGCTGTAGCCAGGACTCCGATCGGCAAAGAGGCTGCAAGAAGATCGATTGCAGGCTTCAGGGCAAGCGAGACTATCAGGAGCGAAGCCAAAGACAGACTCACAAGAAACACATCACCCTCACTTTCTCGAGCGCCGATATTCAGATCGCTGTCATGAACCAGAGACTCAGTCAGTTATCCAGTGAGTCACCGAATTGAGTCATCAGTCACACAGTCACAGCCCAGTCAGTCACAGACACTCAGAGTCACTGTTTCTAGCTGAGAGTCAGTCAGTACCTAGCGACCAGAGTACTGTGCATAGATGTGTACTCCACCAGCAGTGAGGCTAAAGTGGGCTATTATGGAAGAGCTTGTACTACAATACCTGGAAAACCTTCAGTTAAGTAGCTTTCGGTTCTGATTAATAATGAACCCGGTTATTCTATGTGTGCAGTATGTGTTGTAAAAAGAGGATGCTGGCCACCAAAAAACATCCTCTCCTTGTTTCCCATGGTACAAGCCTATAGAGACAGTGAGATGATACAAACCCTCCAGTACTTGCCTAGGATGCATGTGATTTTTCATGAAGGTGTGATGTTTCTGGTGACGCACTTTATATATCGTCAGTGTTCTCCCACATGTTCCTTAGATTACGCTAAGGTGCCTATTCGTATTCAGTACTGAATTTTGCTACGTTTTCTTTAAAAAATGGAAAATGCAAGAGGTTCAGTAGATGCACTAGTGTGGTATTTTTTTTATGAGTTATCGACGGCTTTATACCTTCTTTAATAGTTTTTGGAACCCACTTGTTCCGTTTTCTGGCCTCGCATTGCGATGCAATGATCACATCCTCTATCTAAAATAAATGGAAGTACATGCCCCATTATTCTATGTTTGTATGAATGCATTGTCTTACACACCACGTTTATTGCCTCATATCGATTTTGGATGTGTTGCAACTGAAAGTAATTTAGATCATGAAGTCTTAAATAAACCCCACGTTTTGTACTTTGAAGCCATCATCTCATCTTGATCCACTGTGATGCTATTAATGTACAAAACACTTGGCATAAATTAAGATACAAAATGTGGAATTTGAAGGTTGGTAAAGTTTGATTTATGGCCAAAGATACTGAATTTGTCTCCTTAGAGCCACATAATGTGTTGCTAAGCTCAGAAATAAAGTTCAGTTAAATGAGAATCAGTGAACGTATTTCACTAAGCTACAGAGCATAGGATAAGTTAAATTCTATAACCAGTAGCAAACAACAATCGTCCAAACCCATTTACAGGATTTTTGTGCAGGTGGGATACATGAGGAAAAGCTATCACAACCACTTGAGGTGAAATAATGCTGTCTGATTAACACAGAATAAGAATGGCCACGACAGTGAACGCATTAGCGTGGGGATGATGTCAGATCATGAGTTCTAACCAGTGGTGGTTTTCAAAAGTTCTCTGTATAGTGATATGAAAGTGATATTGTCCTTGGATCAGTTGGGTCATCTGTATGCTACTTCAATGGAAATTGCTACCATTTTCAGCAGAAATACTTACTCTCCTTCTGTGTTATTAGGTGATTATACAGCCTCCAAATGGAGCTTCCCTCGGACAGTTAAACCATATAGTGAGGCCGATTACAGTAATCTGCTAGATAAAACGTTTAAAAATTTAATAAATTTCAGTTAGGTGATCCAACATGCTTTTAATAAATGTCCAAGCTAGCAGCCATACGTCTAGAGATTCTATGACAAAATACAGACAAATTTCATGCTGCTAGCATGCCAAACTCTACATCTTTCAGTAGAAATCTTCTCTCAGCATTACAATCCATACTGTGTTTCATTACATGGGGTTATGTATGAATCCTAAACGTGAGATGTAGGAACGGAACCATATTCCTACTTAAGCATGTTCACACATCCAATTATATGTAAGAGTTTATAATTTGTAAAAAAAAGTGTAAGAACTACATGTGCATGTTTCTCTAGAAAGCCCATTTCATGTTACTATAATCATATAATCGGCTCCGTGGCTGAGTGGGCAAGATACTTTGAGGTAGCTGATGTGTCATGCAGGGAGCCAGGGGAAGAAAAATGGAACACTCCTGCACAACAATATATGATCGATAATTGAAGGTCCATCAGACTGTACTAAGATGAATGTTATTCTAGCACTGCTAACATGTACAGACGGAATTCACTTCGAGCATGTGTATATATTTTCGAGAACGATTCTTCAACGCAAATACCAGTTATTAGACCACATGTTGGAGACATAACATACACAAAATTAAGCAAAAGCAGCAATATTCCACTGCTAGAAAGAGGGAAGCTGAACACTGTGTTTATATTTGTCGACCTTTCTGTGGAAAATATGAATTTCATAGTAAAATATTTCTGTTTCGATCATTCTATAAGTCAACTGCCTTTTATTCTACTCCAGGACTTTGAAGTACCTGGTAATAGGTAACACAAACCTTATTACCATTTCATACTAGACAATATATATGTAAAACACATTTATCAAGCTCATACAGAAATAGAACTGATATTCAATGATTTTACAGCTGTATGAAGAGGTTTTTATGGGTTTCAGGTTATTGACAAATAATAAAGGTAATAAGTATAAAACACTCATGTGTTACTTTCAACTTAATATATACTGGTGTGCAAAACATGTAGATCAAAGTAACGTTTCCATTACGTGTCACTGCAAAGTAACAAAGCTCTATGAAACTTCTACTGTACGCAGAAAGAACTGCTACACTATAGTACAGAAGGCGCCTGAAAGAAACATACAATGAAGTGATGGTTCCCTGCACATTACAATAGGAGGAACATGGTTCTCAGTGCATGCTCTGCAATGTGCTCCCATCCTGGCCACATGGCGGGTAAGAAGTTCGTGGTATAGGACATTCCATTCCTCCACCAGAGTGACTGACAACCACTGGATGGTCGTTGGAGAATTTGAACACTGTGCAGTACGTCTCCTCAACACATCCCACTTGTGTTCGATTCCATTTACGTTATGGGAATAGGCAAGCCAGTCCATTCGCTGAATACCCTCTTATTTCAAGAACTCGATCACATGTCGTCATGAACCAACGATAAAAATGGAGCCAGGGCCGAAGTTCCTCTGAAAAGATTGACTGGGAAAGTAGCACAGTGCCACAAAAATGTTGACTGGTCATTGTTCTGTGTTCGAAGATTTGGAGGTCAGTATGACAATGCAACATTATACCTCCCTTCACCACAATACCAGCACCAGCAACATGATCATGTTCAGCAATGTTCCTAGGTGCATTACATATTCCCACGTCTAGGCATATGATGGAACAACCAGCACTGGGAAAAAAGATACAATCATTACATCTAGTCAAGTAGCATATAAGTTAAACACTACATCAGTAAGATTCGTACACAGCAGGATGGTGAGAAAGCATAAACGAATCAAGACGTGTAAGGCTACTCAGTATTTCTAACTTAACTGAAATTTTAATAGCTCACCTTTGTTTCGATGGGGTTGCAGTAATAATATTCAAAAACTTCCTAAGAAAGGGAATTTAATTGTCGATTGATTATGTCATTCAGGAGTGTTAACAGATTTTTGCACCCTTCATCTGTTACAGAGATATACAGCACGTTCATAGCTCTTAATCAATATGACCACATATGACTACATTCTGTTCCACCTACCCTTGAATGTATGAGTTATTATCCATTGCGCTTTGTACTGGAATTATTTCCAGCTTCTCGTAAATGATATTACATTTTATGTTGTCGAAACATCCCATTGGCATCTTGAGACGTATACGTGCGCTAAACCATCGATACCTCATTACTGACTTGTCTGCTGGTTGGTCTATGCACCATCCTCAATTTTCTTAACGATTGAAGTCTGGTCTGAATGTCGAAACACACGTTTTAATGTTGATGACATTCCTACATTCCCTGTGCTATTTCCTGAAACAGGGGTGTGAAAGCATTAAGTGTAAACTTCGACATTGCTGTAGCATCTCCATCCTCTTTCAGAAATTTTCTGTGTAGATATAAAAAAATTCTGCGTGCAATTGTTAAAGCAGCCTGGTCCTGAATAAGAATCCTAATATCATCAATTTCATTAAACTTTGCCAAAGCATAAGGCTTACGTGAAAAATAACGTGTGGTATAAATTAGTCACCATATTCTGCAAAAGTGGTTATATCGAACAATGTCACAGCACGGTTTCAATCCTAGTGATTTAAGTAATTGGCAGTTTTTCCATGTTATGTGTTGCTGGTGTGAAATCGTCCCTGATGGCTGTGTGTGAAGGTTTTATACCTTACACCCACCCTGCTTTAACTGAGGTGTATTGTGATTTCTTCATTGCGAAGGTTGATGAGGTATCTGTCTTGATCCATTATATTCAAATCAAGATGATATAATGTTTGGGCAGTCATTTTGGGGACGCCTGTGTGATTTTATATACCGTAGGATAAGAATCTGTAGCTTGTCTGAATAAATTTGTCATTGAGGCTTGCATTCATATCAGTGTTACGCTTGATGCAGATTGTACTACCCTTAGTATGTCTGTTGATTGAGCTGCCCCATGCAACGTTTCCTAAGGACGTGTGATTTGACTCCTTTAGAAATCTAGTATTTAACCTATTAAAGCTGTATATCTAAAGTCAGTCATCTTTTTTTGGTGATTCTAATTCCGTCTCCAGATTATTTATTAATGCATATAACTGCAACAGTTCTACAGATATTTCTTTAAAAATGCTGCTGAATCTTGACATGCCTTCTTTCCCTTTTTCTAGATGTTGTTTATTGTTCGTTATAGTAATATTAGGAATACTATTGTAACTTAACAGATGTCCTATCGCACTGTCCCTTCTCCTTGTCAGTGTTTTCCACATATTCCTTTCTTCTCCGATTCTGGGCAGAACCTCCTCGTCCTTACCTTATCAGTCCACCTAAGTTTCAACATTCGCCTGTAGCACCAAATCTCAAATGTTTAGATTCTCTCCTGACCCGCTTTATCCACAGTCTATGTTTCACTACCATACAATGCTGTACTCCAGACGTACGTTCAGAGAAATTTCTTCCTCAAATTAAAGCCTATGGTTGATACTAGTAGATTTCTCTTGGCCACGAATTCACTTGTTGCCTGTGCTAGTCTGCTTTTGATGTCCTCCTTGCTCTATCCATTATTGGTTATTTTGCTCCCTAGGCAGCAGATGTCCTAACTTCGTGATCATCAATCCTGATGTTAAATTTCTCTCTGTTCTTACTTCTTACTTTCTTCGATTTACTCTCAGTTCATACTCTGTACTCATTAGACTGTTTATTCCATTCAGCAGATCATGTAATTCTTCCTCACTTTCACTCAGGATAGCAATGTCTTCGGCGAATCGTATCGCTGATAGCCTTCCACCTTGAATTTTAATTCCATTACTGAACCTTCCTTTTATTTTCGGCATTGTTTCTTCGATGTACACATTGAACAGTAGGTGCGAAAGACTACATTCCTGTCTTGCACCCTTTTTTAACCGAGCATTTAGTTCTGGGTCGTTCATTCTACTTCCCTCTTGGTATATGTACGTATTGTATATTAACCGTCTCTCCCTATAGCTTGCCCCTATTTTCCTCAGAATTTCAAACATCTTGCACCATTTTACATTGTCGAATGCTTTTTCTATGTCGACATATCCTATGAACGTGTCTTGATTTTTCTTTACTCTTGCTTCCATTATCAACTACAACGTCAGAATTGCCTCTCTGGTGCCTTTAACTTTCCTAAAGCCAAACTGATCATCATCTAACACATCCCAATTTTCGTTTCCGCTCTTCTGTGTATTATTCGTGTCAGCAACTTGGATGTATGAGGTGTTAAGCTGATTGTGTGATAATTCTCACATTTGTCACCTCTCGCAGTTTTCGGAATTGTGTGGATGATATTTTTTCCGAAATTGGGATGGTATATTGTAGGACTCGTGCATTCTACACACCAACGAGAATAGTCGTTTTGTTGCCACTTCCCTTCATAGGAATGTTATGATTGCTGGTTTGCGGAGTCCTTGAACTACTGTCACTATAGTTATTCAGTGGTTTGTCTTTCTCTAAACTCTGAAATAACTGATATGGTTTCATTTACGTATGATGTATTTCCTGTAGTAGCCATTGTTGTGAAGAGTCTAAATTGTTTTACTAAATCGTTGGGATCAACGCTATTTATATATGTATTACAGAACTTAAGTGTTCTATTTTCATGCTGAATGTCGATATCTGCATCGACAGTGGTTTAATAACGTTTCTGCATTTTGAACTGTTTGTGTTTTTTATTAACCCAACGACTTTCTTATGTATACCATTCACATATACTATATCACCGTGCATTTCTTGATCTTTCGGTACATATTGTAGGGTTTTAAGGGTCTTAAAAATATTATATTCAGCAAATAAGATGTTCTTTCAAATGCTCTACCCCCAACCTATATTATATGCTCAGTTAAACTTACAGGTTTCATCTTCATTTTGCAAAGAACAAATATACAGATGTGTATTTCTAACAAATTTATCTTTTCGCAATATCGTATACGTCGTATTAGAGCTGTTTTATAGTTCACAATAGATCTTCGAATATCCCACGATCAACTTCAATGCATTTGTGCACTATTGAGAAAACAGGCATTGTCTGTGTACCTCTGCACGTTCCCTAATGAAGGTACCAGCGTTCATGATGCAGCCAAGTATTTAATCTCGCATATTTATCTTTTGCTTGTACACCTCAGACTTCATCCCACTCACAGCTAAAAATCTAATGGTGAAAGGTCTGGCGATCTTGGTGGCTAGTTAGTCTTACAACAAGCAATCCAACGATTAGTGTCAATGCAGTTGAGATGTTCCCTCACAAGTCTGATGAAATGTGAAGGGGATCCGTCATGCTTTAAGTGCACCGCAGTCCGCTTGCACGCAGCAAGAGTTTCTACCTGTTGTCTTTGCTCAGAGTGTTCAGTACAAGAAGTTTCCTAAAAATGCCACTAATTATGTCCCGCCATTCATTCGTCTGATCTGTCTGAACCTTTCAACATGTTACCAAACATTGATCGGAAAACAAACTAGGAAACTGATTTCCACTGCAGCGTGTGGATCTACTTCGATCATCATGACTATTATGTGTGTAGTTGAATCCAGTCAGTGTTAACGTAGTTTCATTAGTGAATAGTATTCATGGAGGCAAATGACGATTGCCATTTAACCAGCGACCACATTCAAGTCGTATGCCGGTAAAAGGACCACGTTGCACCATTTCAACAATGTGTTCAAGTTCCTGCACAGGTTTTGAACTACACTTTCAGAAGAGAAACGGAAACTTGGTCGAATGTACTTGTTTAATGCAGCGTGCTGAAAGGTCTGGTAATCATTCTACGATCAGGAATTCGACGTATCGGAAATCTCCGACGGTAGTTTTCGACAGCAGTAGGAGCACTACCATCATGTAAGTTGGAAACATACACCATACGTGCATTTCTTCATTAGTGTAGATATGTAGCATTTTCTTTATTTATTTATTTAATCCGATTTGATAATGTCTATCGGGGCAGGGTTTCATACACAATATCTATTACACCATAGTTACTTAGGAAAATAACTATTTTAATTTGACAACTAGTATTAAAATGATTTGAGTGCTGAAGTGGCAGTGTGAGTAAACTACACTATGTACTAACACACTTAATATGGGCGTTACTTGCACTATTGCAGCTGCAGCCACTATTGGTGTCATTAGTAATAATGATGATGACCTAATAATAATAATAACAATATTGAGACTAATTGTCGCGTTAAGAACAATAATAACAGTGGTGTTAATAACAGTGTCAGGTAAAAGAAAAGTTTATAGATCTTCAAAATAGATGTTTCCTCATATAGTGAGTTTTGGGAAAAGGAAAGTTAAGAAGACTACATCGGCTAAGAATACCGGGTTTTGCGAAATGAGAAAGATGACGTTGGAAAGAGGAATGCGCAAGAGCAACGAGTGCATTCGGGGCAATGATAATCTTACCGTTGATCTAGTAGATATGTCGTTACCTATCTTCTGAAACTGGAGATGTTATTTCGTTCTGCAGCGTAATGCGGAAGATTGTTCCAGAGTCAGGTTTCCATGCGACTGAAAAGTCAGGACGTGCATAAGCACAGTTAAGCAGCGCATCTTTCACATAAACTCTCAGTCCCTCAGACTTTTTTACACTCAATATTTATAAGAAGAGATTGTACATGTGTTCTGCTACTTTTTTCATCAGATATATACAAATATTCCAGCATATACAACCATTAGAAACATAACACATTCAAAATACCTTCCACGAAAGATAAATATTAGGTAACATTTGCTCGTGGTAGGGTTTGCACCTGCAACCCGTAGTACGCCAGACAGAGACGCTACCTGCTACACACAATACGCACACCACAGCTCCGGTTAAAAACTTCCTTTATTTATAACTTCTTTTCTGCTACTGTCAGCATCAGATCTCTAATTAAGATTAAAGGAACATCAGATAATACTCGCAGAGAGGCAGTGCTCGTGTAATGGATGTTGCCGTCGTCCCTTCCTTTTTTGAGGTAATACATATGAAATGGCAGACATCCTGTAACATTACTTAGATTCGAAGACAATAATAAAACATAATTTAGTAGGACACGGTTGGACACTCATAAAATTAGGTTGTTTAATGGCAGAAATGAATCCATGTGGAGTTCAGCTGAAGGTGACAACTAATACTCAGTAGATTTATCTTACAATCACATTTACACACAAGCGCACAAAACTTCAGTATTAAATACATCTTGCATATTCTGATTGAAAAATGTATCTGTAGGTGTTCCATAGAAAAAAACAATTTCCAAAACCAATGTACTAAAATACTGCTGTTCACGGACATTAGGGATTGCTCAAAAGCAAGACATTTAACAGTCTTGCAAGGTTATCTGATTGATATTTTGAAATTGTTATTTCTGGTCCAGGTGTGAACGAGGAGCGCACTGAGAGGTTGTTTACGATATTACGTATAACAGCCTCAGTTGCAAATAGCCACATTTGATAAGTACTTTCTATCACATTTCATGATCCTTACCAAGCAAATTAAATAAAATCAAACGTTAATATATAATTGTATCTATAAATAATATAGATTGATATTGTTCGATTTTTTTAAATCTTATCTGAATAAGAATGTAATGTAGACTGATAATATTTAAAAACTAAAATTCTTAAAAGTTTACTTTCACTAGCAGTTTTGAACTGACAAATCATTTAAAAAGAACACAATCAAAGATGTAAAATAAAGGTAAAAGCACAAGAGTACACTTGTCACAACATTCCATTGCATCTAGCATTTTACTAAACCCACTACGCATCGTGGAGACTCATGTGCCGTCGATGGTGAATAGGAGAGGCAGGAAGTACTGATTTCGAATATTGTTGTGCTATTGTATCTCGTAGCTTTCGTCTATGTTCCTACTTTCACGTAATATTCCATTTTCCACATGCCCTCCGTTTTAATTTTTTTAAATATACTGCAGCTGCTTCAATCTCGTAATCGTTACTTGCAGCAACTCGCTTGAGAATGGCTGTTTTATTTTTCCTATGATGCTCACTTCATGACAGCTTAAGCAACCTCTTAATAAAGAAACGAAAATATGACATTTTGTATGTAGACTCTAAGAAAAAATAACGAATAACTGAGCAAGAGCTTCGCGAACTGAGAAAGTCAGGCCGACCGGGTTGGACGAGCAGTTCTAGGTGCTTCAGTCTGGAACCGCGCGACTGCTACGGTCGCAGGTTCTAATCCTGCCTCGGGCATGAATGTTTGTGATGTGCTTAGGTTAGTTACGTTTAAGTAGTTCTAAGTTCTAGGGGACTGATGACTTCAGAAGTTAAGTCCCATAGTTCTCAGAGCCATTTGAAACTTTTTTTGTTTTTTGAGAAAGTCAGTAACCCATTGGTCCACTTCTGGTCCATATGCGATCAGTTATTCGGCTTGGCATTGATTAGAAGGGTTGTTGGATGACCTCCTTAGGGCTAACGTGCCGAATTCCATGCAGTTGGTGCGTTAGATCGTCGGAATCCCGAGACTGTTGAAGAGACCTGCCTTGAATGCATCCAATGGTCTCAACTGGAGAGAGATGTGATGACTTTGCTGGCGAAGGTATGGTTAGGGAAGCGCAAAGACAACAGGTAGAAACTCTCGCTGCTTGCAGGCGGGTATTATCTTGCTGAAATGTAAGCCCAAGGTGGTGTGTCATGAAGGCCAGGGGCCTAGAATATCGTCCACGTACTGGAAGGTTATCGTGAATGACAAATAATTAGTTACTGCTATGAAGTGAAGTGCCACCCCACACCATACTTCTGATAGTCGGGTCGCATGGCGGAAGACAGTCTGTTTGGTATCCCACTCTTTTCCCAGACATCTTCAGACCCGTCGTTTCTCGCAGTCGGGGCTCGTTTCGAACCGGGACTTAACGCTGAAGACAACCCTGCTCCAGTCGATGAGATTCCAGGCCGAAGACGTGCCTGCAGACGCCCGAGAAGCGATGGGGTACAAATCCGATTGTCACTCGCTATATGACGTTACATCCAGGAGTGATAATCGGGGGTGCCATTTCATTTCATAGAAGGACGCCTTTGATTGTTTTCCGTGGCACTCTTACAGAGCAGTGGCAGTCTACGATATTCAAGCCCCTTTTTGCAGCAAGATAATGCCGGCCCAATTGTCTTCGTGCTAGCCGAACCATAGGTTGGGTAGCAGAGTCGCCCGATTTCTCCCCAGCTGAGGACATTTGGAACATTATGGGCACGGCCCGCCAACCACCAAGACATTTTCACAACCTGGCCGGTCAGTTGGACAGATTTTGGCACGTTTCCCCTTAGGAGGATATCCAGTAACTATATCAATCAATTCCAAGCTGAATAATTTGTCAGAATTGGACCAACGCGATATTGACCTGCTTAGTTTGAGAAGCTCTTTCTCTTGAATAAATCATATTTTTTTCCTGAAGCTTTAATCAGTTGTTTGTCTGCACATGTACAACATATCTACTGATTTCCATCTCATTCGGACTGATTCTGATAGTCCTTTTGTTGCGCGTCGGTCTTTCTCTTTCCTTTTGTTTTTGTCGTTCTACGTTATTTGCTTGTTCTCAGACAGTTTAAAAATTTGTAAATAATTTGTATGTGGTTCACAAAAACAGTTATTTAATTATGCGTTACTGTTTTATTTTACTTCGTTTTACTTTATTTTTGGATTAGGAGATGATGGATATGGAAATGCCTTGTGGCTAGGGCCTCCCGTCGGGTAGACCGTTCGTCTGGTGCAAGTCTTTCGAGTTGACGCCACTTCGGCGACTTGCGTGTCGATGGAGATGAAATGACTATAAAGACGACACATCACACAGTCCCTGAGCGGAGAAAATCTCCGACCCAGCCGGGAATCGTACCCGGGCCGTTAGGTATGACATTCCGTCGCGCTGACCACTCAGCTACCAGGGAGGATACGATAATGAAGTGTCATCAAAACTAGTGCGACTGTTTCCAACTCAGACTTTCATAATAAGTACATTTAAAAACTGAAAGAGTTATGCAATCACTCGTGACAATATTTCATCTAATATTAATACTGAGAGGTGTAGTAACATACTGCTGGATGTTATAGTGAAACGTCCCCATTTGAACAATTATACATGACTGTCCTTAAACTGACACACAATATTTTTAGCGCAACGCAATCTGACTTTCAAAAATCCCTACAAAAAAATGGCCCTGACTAACATTAACCTATGCGCTTCACAAATCGCTTACCTCACAAAAATCTTGGTTACTCGAACTACTGCAATACAGCGAGCGCCACTACTGCCAGCTAAATAAAAGATTCAAACTACGGAAGGCACTAACTACTGATAGGCATAGTTAGCAAATGAAAGATTTTGATAGAGAACAAACAATGTATTTACCTTAACAGTCATAATATATATAGCAGTTCATGACATCCAGTCTTACAAATTTCAAAACTCCGCCATCTCTCTCCCCACATTCACCACTGCTGGCGGCTCACCTCCAACTGCGCAACGCTACGCGCTGTTCACATCCAGCTGCCCAACACTACAATGGCAGACAACAATGCAAACTGGCCACGGACTGCACACAGCACAGCCAGTGATTTTCATACAGAGAGCTACGCGGCGTTACCAATAAGAATAAGAAAACCTAAACAGCCTACTTACAGTAGGTTATGTGTAACTTCAGAGTTGAACATTTATAAAGAAGGGGTACTTCGAAAGATTAGTGTGAGAAGTAGCGATAGTGCCGACGAGCGCGGCAGGCCCTGCTTGAGAAGGTCCGACCCATATATAGAGCCTTGCCGTCTTCTGCCGGTTTTCCTCCACCGCCTTCCGATGTCTGGAAAGTCTACGGAGGACCGCACGGCAAGATGCGCAAAAGACGGTATTTTGCAGTCGATCACCACTTGTGCTTCAGCCAACTGCAGAAAGCGGCCGCTGCGGGCTTCTCTACCGCGACAATTTAGTGCCGATTCACGAGTTCCGTGCCTCGCCACGTTGAGCGTTTGGCATTACGTTGCCATTACGTGTAACACGCTGACAGTTTTCGAGTTCGCAACAAAGCGTGCTGAGGTGTTACAGAGAGTCGGCCAGCACAACTGTCGAACTTCGAATTTAGCTCGTGCCAGAGTGAGAATTTCCATAATTCGGCTTTTGCCTTAATGTGGTCTGCACGAGTCGTCGACAATATTTTTAGCCAAATTATGCAATGGCTCTTAATTTCCATTCTTTCGCCGTTACACGTTAGAGCACAATACTTACTAACTCCAGTGATCTGTTGTTCCTTTTCAATGGATTAAAATGTTGACGCAGCTTTTGTTACCGTTCATACTAATTTAATTAACAACCGCTCGCTCATAGAAATATTGGTACGTTAAGACTGGAAAATTGCTCGAGACACACCAGTACCCAAAAAGTGAAATAGGAGTAATCCGCTGAATTGCATGCCCGTATCACTAACGTCGATTTGCAGCAGGATTTTGAAACATATACTGTGTTCGTATATTTCAAATTACATCGAGGAAAACGGTTTATTGACACATAGCAAGGATTAAAAAAATATCTTTCTTGTGAAACACAACTAGCTCTTTATAATCATGAAGTAATGAGTGCTATCGAGAGGGCATCTCAAATTGATTCCATATTTTTAGATTTCTACAAGGCTTTTGACTCGGTTCCTAACGAAACTGCGTGCCTACGGAATATCACTTCAGCTGTGCTACTGGATTCGTGATTTCCTGTCAGAAAGGTCAAACGATCAAAATGTTCAAATGTGTGTGAAATCTTATGGGACTTAACTGCTAAGGGCATCAGTCCCTAAGCTTACACACTACTTAACCTAAATTATCCTAAGGACAAACACACACACCCATGCCCGAGGGAGGACTCGAACCTCCACCGGGACCGGCCGCACAGTCCATGACTGCCGCGCCTTAGACCGCTAGAAAGGTCACAATGCGTAGTATCAAAAGGGCTCTGAGCACTATGCGACTTAACTTCTGAGGTCATCAGTCGCCTAGAACTTAGAAGTACTTAAACCTAACTGACCTAAGGACATCACACACATCCATGCCCGAGGCAGGATTCGAACCTGCGACCGTAGCGGTCAGGCGGTTCCAGGCTGAAGCGCCTAGAACCACACGGCCACACCGGCCGGCGCGTAGTAACAGACGGAAAGTCATCGAGTCAAATCGAAGTAATATCCGACGTTCCCCAAGGAAGTGTTTTAGGCCCTCTATTGTTGCTGATCTATATTACCGACACAGGAAACAATCTGAGTAGCCGTCTTAGATTTTTTGCAGAGGACGCTGTCATTTACCGTCTTGTAAAGTAATCAGATGAACAAAACGAATTGCAAAATGATTTGCATACGATATCTGAATGGTGCGAAAAGTTACAATTGACCCTGAATAAAAGAAAGTGTGAAGTTATTCACATGAGCACTAAAATAAATCCGCTAAAATTCGATTACGCGATAATACACACAAATCTGAAGGCTATAAATTCTTCTAAATACTTAGTGATTAAAATTACAAATAACCTAAATTGGAACGACCACTTAGATAATGGTGTGTGTGTAGAGCAAACCAAAGACTGCGATTCACTGGCAGAACATTTCAAAGGTGCAACAGGTCTACTAAAGAAACTGCTTACACCACGCTTGTCCGTCTTTGTCTGGAGTATTGTTGTGCGGTGTGTGATCCGCATCAGGTGGGACTGACGGGTGACATCGAAAAAGTACAAAGAAGGGCAGCTCGCTTTGTATTATCGCTAAATAGGGGAGATAGTGCCACAGAAATGATACGTGAATTGGAATCGCAATGGCGTTTTTCGTTGCGACGGGATCTTCTCATGAAATTTCAATCACCAGTTTACTCCTTCGATTGCAAAAACAATCTGTTGGCACTCATCTACATAGGGAGAAATGATCATCACTATAAAATAAGAGAAGTCACAGCTCTCACAGAAAAATTTAAGTGCTCGTTTTTCCCGCGCGCCGTTCGAGAGGGGAACGGTAGAGAGACAGCTCGAACGTGGTTCATGGAACCCTCTCCCAGGCACATCACTGTGAACAGCAGAGTAATCACGTAGATATAGATGTAGATGTACTTCTATAAACTATGGGTAATAACTGTGGCTCCAATTTGAAGCCTATGAGACCATTTATGTGTTACGATTTGTTGTGTGCTATATCTGAATCTACATTTTTTCTCCAAAGATAAGTCTAGAAAAGCTTTAATGTGAATAAGAAGGTAAACGTGGAAGCTACTGGCTTGCAATGGCATTGTCATAATATGTAAACTTTTACAGTTTGTCTTTTGTAAAAACAATAGGTTGGGAATTGAAACGTGAACAATAAGCAGTACTGACAAGAGGAGAATAGAAGCTATTGATATGTGTTGATGCAGATGAATGCTGAAGATGGAGGAGTACTGCATCGGACTGGAGAGAAAAGAGCTTTGTGGTACAACTTGCCTAAATCACGGTGTACGCTCAACGAAATATTCCACTGTGTAACGGGATAGTAAATTTGGTACGGGACGGATTTTTGGGGGTAAAAATTTTTCAGAGAGACGAAGACCTGATTATTGTGGAAATATTCAACCGCATGTATCTTTCAGCTGTAATGTCAGATGAAGAAACTGGCACTGGATAATCATGGAGCGTGATATTGTATCACGCTGTAGACTGAAGATCGTAATGACGAAGGTTCTGTTCTTACTTTTTCTAATTCGAACTGAAAAAATTGTATTCCTTTATTTTGATGCATTGAATGTATTTTCATGTGATAATCACAGTTTTCCTTGTTGTCCTGTTTACAAGAATTAGAGCATCATGACATATATTAAGCACAGAGCGGTTTTAGGCAATTTAACTTAAATATTCACTAACTATTTTCAGGTAATAGATAGTCTGCCACTCACAATTCAAGTAAAGAACTTAGAAATTATCGAATAACACCCACAGCAATAAACTTCAGAATTAATCGCAAAACATTACACACCTTACAAAAAATTGTATATTTTAAAAATATGTCCAACAACTATTATTCCTATTTTGTAGAAATAGTTTTGCGCCATGGGGTGAACAATTTTAGACCTGTTATCCTTCGGCCAATAAATTTGATGGCAGCAGATATTAAATATGGAAACATACAGAACAGTGCCAATAAACAGTGTTGCAATGACCAAAACTCAGTGAAATGAGTGAAAAATCCCTTGTTTGTGGGAGTACATGCTAATGAAATGAGGAATTGAAAGTAATGTATTATGGTACATCTCGAACATTTAACTTCAGCGTACTTTTTCCTCTAATAAAGTGAACGATGAGACGGACTTGTGTTAGCAAACTTTACTTATCTTGTAAGCGCTACATAAGTGCGTTATACGTTATGTCTGCACCTTAACAATCAGTATAATTCATCTTATGTGAACCTGCACAAAATAGTAATTGACAGAACTACAACACTAAAAGAAAATATTACCTTCGTTTCTCATTGCTACTGCGTATACGATTCTGAAAGTTATTCAGTAGATAACCGAAATAATATCTGACGAACTATACGACAACTTGACACACACACATACACACACACACACACACACATACATACATATATATATATATATATATATATATATATATATATATATATATATATTTATTCCCCCAAGTCACTGGAATCCTGTGCCGTCGGCCGTAGTGGCCGAGCGGTTCTAGGCGCAACAGTCTGGAACCGCGGGACCTATACGGTCGCAGGTTTGAATCCTGCCTCGGGCATGGATGTGTGTGATGTCCTTAGTTTAGTTAAGTTTAAGTAGTTCTAAGTTCTAGGGGACTGATGACCTCAGAAGTTAAGTCCCATAGTGCTCAGAGCCATTTGAACCATTTGGACTTTATGTTGATTTTCAGACTGTTTCTGACCGTAATACATTGTCTCTGTATAATGTCAGTAGCTATCATAGAGATACTTCAACCCAAGACGGTCAGTAATAAAGCCTTTACAAGTATGAGTCACGATCTGGAAAATTTAGTTTAGGATCTAACTTCACGTGCTTTAGTACAGTCTACCACTAAGTTTCAAAACGAGTGGAGAATTCGGCTGAAAATGGTTTGATCCGTTCTGCCAATGTGATCAAAACTTTTCAGCACGAAAATACGGCAATCTCCTATAAATGTTTATGAATACCAAAGATACAGGTGATGTTGTCCACAATGCTGTCGATTCATCGACGCTGGTTTGAGTGTCCTTCAAACACCTTATAGCACGTATGTGGATGTCTCTGTACGTTACTTTTTTTTGCAGATAGCTTGGAAAACCGAAAATACTAGGCACGGACGTGCTATGCAGCCGCATTGAGCCATACACTTCGTACATAAATTTACCTTCAAAATGTAAATAAGGAATAGAAGTTTTTGCGCCGGAATACAATTTTCTCTTCTCATAGCAGTAGCCCATGTATTCGTCTGGAGCTTTTTTTCGAATGGAAACCTAGAGTAAAATAATAAATTCGCGTATTGACGTAAAGTTCAACCCGTATAATTTACTTTGTTGGTGTATAAAACAGACGTGCAGATATACTAACAGTTATTATGGTTCAATTGGCTCTGAGCACTATGGGACTGAACATCTGAGGTCATCAGTCTCCTAGTCTTAGAATTAATTTAACCTAACTAACCTAAGGACATCACAAACATCCATTCCCGAGACAGGATTCGAACCTGCGACCGTAGCAGCAGCGCCGTTCCAGACTGAAGCTCCAAGAACCGCTCGGCCACTTCGGACGGCTAACAGTTTTTAAACAGTACTTACTTGAAATGAGAAGATGTCGTAATTTTATTGCTTCTGTGTGTGCAGTTATAAGCTCAGCAAACAGTAGGCATTATTTCGGCGCTGGATTAGTCACAAACGTAATAGTACGTGGTATCACGTAACATTACGCCAGTGCGGACGGTATTTCCTTCGTGATACATTATCCATCTTAAAATGGACCGTTTACCAATTGCGGAAAAGGTAGATATCGTGTTGATGTATGGCTGTTGTGATCAAAATGCCCAACGGTCGTGTGCTATGTATGCTGCGAGGTATCCTGGACGAAATCATCCAAGTGTCCGGACCATTCGCCGGATAGTTCCGTTATTTAAAGAAACAGGAAGTGTTCAGCCACATGTGTAACGTCAACCACGACCTGCAACAAGTGGTGATGCCCAAGTAGGTGTTTTAGCTGCTGTCACGGCTAATCCGCATATCAGTAGCAGACAAACTGCGCGACAATCAGGAGTCTCCAGAACGTCGGTGTTGAGAATGCTACATCAACATCGATTGCACCCGTACCATATTTCTATGCACCAGGAATTGTATGGCGACGTCTTTGAACGTCGTGTACAGTTCTGCCACTGGGAACAAGAGAAATTACGGGACGATGACAGATTTTTTACACGCGTTCTATTTAGCGGCGAAGCGTCATTCACCAGCGAGTTTCGTTCTTTGTAGTTTTTTCGTTTGGTGCTTATTTCGTGAGTTATTTGGCCCGGTCACTACATATACATATACATACGCCACTTTGAAAGCTATGTATAGCGCCGCCACCGATCGGAATGCATGAATCGCTGGAATTGAAGTGAGAATATTTCATGACGTATCAGAAAATGTTCTGCATGTTTTCCATCGAAACTGACTGAAAAAAAAAACTCTTGCTCTTCTTATTGGACGTTTCTCACATCTTCTATTCATTCTATGCGCTTAGGTGAGGCAGCCGTATTGTTTGTGAAGTTCGTAATATACTACTAGATGCCAAGTCCCGAAGTTACCGTACGCCATGTGATGTAGGGTGCATGATATACCAGATTCCTCCCTATTCACCCTTCCCTATTGCTTTTCCATCCCACTTAGCGTAGAAAGAACACATTTTATAATCACTCGTACTGTCGGTAATGCAGAGACAGGTGGAACGAACAGGTGGTTCCCGAAGTTACTGATGGCAGAATCTACTAAGTGGTTGGCTAAACCAAAAACAAGTGCAGAGCATAGCAAAGTTGTCTCAAACGTATGCACCAATCCAGGAAGAAATCCAAATCACAAACGTAGTACAGGCAAGGTCAAAACTCTACTGTTGAATAGCGTGCAACTAAAGGCTTCAAATACCATGAGAGAGACTGGCTGACAGGGGCCGTGGTATTTACAGGCAGTCGTGCGTAACTGGCAGGCTCCACGTGACACGTCTGCCGCAGAGGCGCCACGCGTGGGAGCAAGCTGTGGCTACAGTATGCAGTTAGGCCATCCCCAACGAATTCTCCATATCGGTACTGGGCACGAAAACCGAACCACTGAAGAATAATCACTTTGAACTCTAAGCCCATTTATGATTTCAACATAGTGGTCTTTATTAGAGCATATGTTAGTAGAAGTAGGATTTCTAATTACTCTTTTCGGAACATGGGCTCATGAACAGTTTTATGTGGATGTACAACAATCTTCCTGCAGTTCCTTCACTACAGCTGCTGAGCATACGCACACAAACTAAATTAATAAGTGGTGACAAAGTACGCTGTGCTTGGAATCTTCTCTATCTGCTCCATTTGTCCAACCTGAAAAGCGTCAGAGGCTGTCAAGTATTGCGCAAAATTCTGAATTAAGTCACTCAAGAACTTCACAAGATTTTTCCTAGCTGTGCCTCCTTTTATGTATTACATACATCAAAGAAACATATACAGAGCCTACGTCTGTTTGAATGTTTAGTAGGATAACGAGTAAAAATTTGAACTAAATCGGTCAAAAACTTTTCGAGATTTTTGATAACAACGTTTCTCTTTTTACATATTACATATGTATTTACATATTAAATGTTTTAAAATATATAGCATGGGTGTGTGAGAATGTTTATTAGACCATCGAGTAAAAATTTGAAGTGGATCGATCAAGAACTTTTCGAGATTTTTGCTAAAAACATTTCTCTTTTTACACATTGTTGTGGGTTGGCAGGAGAGCCAACACCGGGTTACTAGAGGAAGCCGAAAGGCACGCGATTTAGCTCACGCAGGCTGGCGTGAGGTCTGGAACAGGACAAGGAAATTAGAATTTTAGAAAAACGGACGTAGATGGTGGAATACTTAACATTAATCCATTAATGGTGAACGTCGCTCTGGACGGTACATTATTCACAGTATCAATAGTAACTGGTAATGGCGCCTTGCTAGGTCGTAGCAAATGACGTAGCTGAAGGCTATGCTAACTATCGTCTCGGCAAATGAGAGCGTATTTTGTCAGTGAACCATCGCTAGCAAAGTCGGTTGTACAACTGGGGCGAGTGCTAGGAAGTCTCTCTAGACCTGCCGCGTGGCGGAACTCGGTCTGCAATCACTGATAGTGGCAACACGCGGTTCCGACGTATACTAACGGACCGCGGCCGATTTAAAGGCTACCACCTAGCAAGTGTGGTGTCTGGCGGTGACACCACACACATTACGTATATTTAGATATTATAAAAAAATATAGCTTATATCTGTCCGAATGTTATTAAAACATCCTGTAAAAATCTGAAATAAGTCGGTCAAGTACTTTCCTAGAATTTGGATTTCACCTTTCCATTTTTATACATTAGTGTAGACAGATGTATTTTTATTTATATACATACATGTAAAAAAATATGTGGCCATGTCTAGCCTAGTGTTCATTATTGGAAACATTTGTATTCTGTGCGTTCGAATGTTTACCACCGCATCGTGTATGAGTTTCAAGTAGCCGGTGAATTACTTTTCGAGACTTTTGGTAACGACGTTAAACGGCGACTTGTCTTGGTATGCATAGTAGTAAAGATTTATTCCATATTGCGTACAGTAACCACACAATTTACGTTTTTACAATAACACAATACAATAAAAATTGCAGTTATAATTTATAAAGTACATAATTTCTTAAACAAGAAGAAGAAAACGTTGTAGAAAGTGGTTAGCAACACACTAAGTCAACTTTTAATACTTTGGTGTTAATTAATCTGTGAAAAATAGTCAAATTCATTTAGGTCACACATTTACGAGCTCGACAACACTTGGCTCTGAGCACTATGCGACTTAACTTCTGAGGTCATCAGTCGCCTAGAACTTAGAACTAATTAAACCTAACTAACCTAAGGACATCACACACATCCATGCCCGAGGCAGGATTCGAACCTGCGACCGTAGCGGTCACTCCGCTCCAGACTGCAGGGCCTAGAACCGCACGGCCACTCCGGCCGGCTCGACAACACTGACTTGATCAATATTAAACATGGATTCAGTAGTATGCGACATCAAAACGGCGTGTGTGGTGTTCTTTCGTCTTTCAGGTTGAAACGTCCCCTTTCAACAATTATACATGACTGTGCTTAAACTGACACACAATATTTTGTTAGCGCAACGCAATCTGACTTTCAAAATTCCCTACAAAAGAATGGCCCTGACTAACATTAAACTATACCTTTCACAAATCACTTACCTCACAAAAATCTTCGCTGCTCAAGCTACTGCAATACAGCGAGCGCCACTACTGCCAGCTAAATAAAAGATTCAAACTATGGAAGGCACTAACTACTGATAGGGATTGTTAGCAAATGAAAGATATTAATAGAGAACAAACAATGTATTTACCTTGATATCATCATATATAAATATAGCAGTTCATGACAAATTTCAAAACTCCGCCATCTCTCTCCCCACATCCACCACTGCTGGCGGCTCACCTCCAACTGCGCAACGCTACGCGCTGTTCACATCCAGCTGCCGCTGCCCAACACTACAATGGCGAGTATTACAACAATGCAAAGCAGCCACAGACTGCACACAGCACAGCCAGTGATTTTCATACAGGGGTGGCGCTACCAATAAAAAAACCTGAACAGCCTACTTACACAGCCCCCATGCTCCCCACAAAAAATTTTACAAATTTTTTTTTGGGCAGTGGCCAATAGTGATTTGATAAAATTTTTCATAATTACAATAACAAAGAAATCAAATGCACACACTTACTGATACAATGTTGGTCAAAAGTTAAAATTTTCTCACATTCCATAAAGACAGTCCAGATGGTTCATCACAGTAAAAATGCAGAGTTTTTCTCAAAGTCTGAGCAGTAAAAGAAAATGCACACAGAAGTAGTGGATTTCCATGCAATCTTGAAGAAGTAGTGTACGGAACGACAGTGCTGACTCTTGACATGCATACAGGTAATGGGCCACAACAGAGCAAACCCACAGCAGAGTCAGTCGAAATTTTGAAGAGTGTTGGTAGGTAGGTCATCACAGAGCAGACCCACTGTAGTTCTGGTAGAGATTACGGTATTGGTGGGCCACAAGAGGTGCAGACCCACTGCAGTCCTTGTAGAAATAATGGTATTGATGGATCATCAAAGATGTAGACCCACTGTAGTCCTTGTAGAGATAATGGTACTGGTGGGTCATCAAAGATGCAGACCCACTGTAGTTCTGGTAGAGATTACGGTATTGGTGGGCCACCAGAGGTGCAGACCCACTGCAGTCCTTGTAGAAATAATGGTATTGATGGATCATCAAAGATGTAGACCCACTGTAGTCCTTGTAGAGATAATGGTACTGGTGGGTCATCAAAGATGCAGACCCACTGTAGTCCTTGTAGAGATAGCCAGCAGCCATCTGTTGTGACTGTGCAGGTGCACAATCACCATTGAAGAGTCTTGCGGGTAATATAGCAAGTCCATAAACCACCACTTGTGCACTCACAAAGTTTTTGAAATTGTCCTTAGAACCAGCAATGCTGTTATCCAGTCCCTTGCTGAATTATTAACACACGTGCAAACACTATCAGTCCCTACTTCTCACATATTGTCCATATACTATGACCAACAGAAACGTGTGCAGTGAAATGTAACTAACAAGTTAATAATATCATGAACTGGTGACAATTACAATTTAATAACATAAGAATACAATTACAAAGGTACAAATACATCATTAAAGAACATAATAGTACAGATAACATTGGTAGTAATATGGGCTTTACAAAAGAATCGAAATAACACATACATCAGTGTTACAGGAATTATGACATGAGTACATACATAAAAGATCAGAGTAACTTTCGAAACATCAACTTCACACATGAGCATTAAACAGAACAGAATTAATAATATCTAATATGTTTACAAAGTAAATAACATATTATTAATGCCAATTATATTCGAGGATAACAGTATTCCTCATCATAGTGAATGTAGCTTAATATTAAAAGAAGAAAAAAATTCTATGAAATTACACAGAGACAGGAAGAAAACAAATACACAAGGGTACACAAACACATAGTGGGATAACACCCATAGGAAAGGACAGGGCTCGTTTTCAGTGTAACATGTGGTACTGCAGTCCAACCCAAAACTTCATATATCTTTCCTCTTATTTCATCCTTTGTTTCCACCAAAAAAAATTCTATCTAAGCATGCTTTCTGTATTTATATGTTCACACATTTCTTACCTCAACATTTATTTCCAAGAAAATCCTACCTAAACCTGTTTTCTGTACTTTTTTTTCGTATAACTTCTCAATGCATTTCTTCCAATTCATCGAAACTCATTCTCTTAGAAGCTACCCCCTCTTAAGCTAACTTAAATCTACTGAGCTCAGATGCCAAACTAAGGAACGAGGCAATCCAGCAGCACAAAATAAGTAACACAAACAACAATGACCAAAAAAATGGAAAATTGCAAAGCAAGCTACAGTAAATCTAAATTACCAAGCAATGCAACATTACAACTAATATGAGCCAATGTGCAGCAACAAGAAAAATAAATGAGTAGTAAAATTGGCTTAGCAGAGTAACACAAAGTCAAATTCAGTAACACTATGCCTGGCAAACAGTAGTAACTTATACCTAAACATGACATAGCTCAAGCAGAAAAAATATTACAGTAAAAACAACAATGCAGATAAGGGAAATGTATATTCACATCTTAATATCTATGTAATTAAAGTGGTGCATCACAACAACTGATTGTAAAAAGAAATATTACCATGTACTTGAAAAGAAAATTATGTGTTACTGTTACTAGTTCCTTCTTATTGTTCTTTCCTTTCCAAGTGCTCCTTTTTCAAAGAATGTGGATCATAAAATAATTATTTAATAGATCTGTTGACAGAAAGTGTTCACATTAGCAAATGCATTTCATTTTATAAAAGCAATGCTGCAACACAGCTGGAAACCAGATATCAAATGAAATAAGCAACTATGAAAAGCAAAGCATAAAAATATCATTCAGTAGTCATGTGACATTTCATAAGTTAGTAGAAATTCTCTCAACTCTCATAGAAAGACGCTTGTCATAATCAGGTGTGCAGATGTAAAAATATTTCTTGTCATTTTATTAGGCATTTCAGTAAATATCATAAATTACGAGCTCCACAGTATGCTTTCAACAAGGAAATGTCAGTAGCACGGACAATGGCCTCCCCTTTTTTTTTTCTACCTGTGCCGCTGAAAGGCTAATGGCTTTTTTATTTTTTTTTTTTCGGGCGGCTGTCGCCCAGGTGGGTGCCCGCGACGCATTACGTGCAGGTGGTCACTTAACTTTCTTACGGAAATATTTACGACAGCAGTTTCCGCTACAGTGACAGTCTCACATAAAAATATTTCACAGGTCAAGAATTAGCGTTGCAAATCTGTAGAAACAAAATCCTATAAATATAAGTGTCCAAAAAAATTCTCGCCGGCATTGTGATACATTCACGCATTTACACACATTTCATAACTCTTAAAGTACGATTCTTGGTTTCCAACATCCTGTTTCACAAGTCAAGAGTCCCTACCCACTATTCATTACTCCTTACCTTATTACACATATACGTATCCATCAACACTCGTCAATATTTCGTCATTATAAATATGAAGCATAATCAAATAACTCAAATAGCCTCAGCCTATTAATCATAAACATACCTCAGCAGCATAATACACATCGTCGTCGTAAAAATAACATCATAACACCTCAGTCAAATCTCAAAATCGTCGTAGCTTCCTCCAATAATTAAAAAAATTCTCTGCTCATGTCAAAAGTGTCATCTGCCTCAAACGTACTTTAAAAATCATGATCTCATACTAAATACATCATTCAAAGCTCTCATGGTATCACAATGGGTCCGAAAAACTATGAAGAGTTCACACAGTACAGACAAAATACAATTTCGTAAGTGTGAAGTTACCCAACGGTGTAATTACGTAAACATGTGTCACTGACGTAGTAAAAAACATGCTTATCTCTCAGTTAAATGATCAGATCGCTGTGTAATTTATGTTTTAGTGAAATATGGTACCGATGTGTAAAGTGGTATAAGCAAATACCATATTAGCTAGGGTTCCTTGTGCTTGCCAAACACATGGTACACAAAGTAGGCGTGTGCCCCCCTGAGGATAAATGTAATTATACTCCCAGGTGTTACAAATTACAGCAATGGAATGAAATGTATCACGGAAAACTTTCTTTGTAATTAAAAAAATCTTTAAAAATAAGTGTTTTAAGTATAAGATTAATCACTCAAATGCGTGTACTGTAGCGCTAAACTGTGCATCTTGTAGCAACATAATCTCTGTGGAAGTGTCGTAGTTATCGTCCTCCGAAAGCTAAGTTCTGCAGAAGTCAATGTACTTACCACATGATAAACAAAAGTGAAATGTTTTGCGTATAGGTATCTTAGTTATTACGCTTATTGCCGTGATGAAGAAAGTACTGTGCTGTAACGTATTGTTGTGCTATGAAAAGGCTGTCTCATTGCAGCTATACCACAAAAGTTACTACTAAAACATATTTTACTTTCCAGAAGAATTCAAAAAAACTGTGCAGATATAAAGCAGATACACTGCAAAAGCAACATTGTAAATTGTCACTCATTAGTAGCGTCGTGATAACATCGTGTAGCTGTCACATAAACTAACCACTGTGTCCTCTGGTATCTCACAGAAAGTACTTTAAACCCAGAATGTATTTTCAAGTAAACCAAAATGTTGCATTAAAATCTCATTAGCAGTACCAGTATGTGTCCTAAGTATGTAAGCCTGATGGTCGTTACGTAATCGTGCAACTAACAAGCAAGAATGTACAAATAACAACAATGTGTTGTCTGTTCATTATAACAATGCATTCGTAATTTCTGTTTAAATAAGTTCTCATGGTTCTTGACTGGATATTTCACTTCAAACATTGTTACATGTTAACAGATTCTAAGTCTGACAAAGCATACTAGTAGCGTCAATTGAAAAGTTTTATGGCAAAGAAAAAGTTAAAAAGCAGATTATCTTTCAATAATCGGTTTTACATGTGAAATGTGGTACAACCTTTTACTCTTCAAGGTACTCAGAATTTCAGCTTGAACGCAATTATCATGCAGTATACGTCGGTAAAGAATACTGGAATTTTTCACAAGGTTAGCGTCTATGTTATTTTTCTCTGAGCCAGCCCGCGCACGTGGGTGCCTGCGGAGCGAGTCATTGTCTGTCTCTTTGTTGGCGCGCGTTGTTATTGGGATTAGGAGACCTAACTTCTACAAATTCGCCTTGCCGAGAGGGCCCAGTTCTGTTAGAATCCCGCCAGTTCTGATGAAATTCACGTCTGTCGTTTTGTCGGTAGTTTACATAGTTTCTTGTTTGTCGGTCATGTGGTGGAGAATTTCGCCCTGAGTCGTAACTGCGCGCTGGACCGTTGCGTCTAAAGTTATTCTGTCTCCCTTGATAATAATTGTTTTGGTTCCCATATTGTCTGTTTCTAAGGTAATCTCTGTCATATTCTTCACTACGGAAATGCGATCTTTCTCTGTAACTATTATTACTCTGCCAGTGGTTGTCATACGGGTGGTGTCTGTTTTGGTCACGATTTACGTTATAAGAATAGCCTTGTCGTGTATTATTTATGTCATCGCGGAATTGTGACAGATGTGACCTGTAATTGTTGTGCTCCTGTTCCCGCGTTCCCCGATTGTCAGTGTCAATTTCCAGTTCTTGTAACAGTCCCCGAAAAGCCTCAATGTCTTCTTTGCAACGTCCTGCTAAAATAATATGTCGTAAATGTTCAGGTAATTTGATTAAGCAAATGCGGATGAGTTCTGAGGGGCTGTATGGGTTTGACAGGTACTGATTCTTGTTCAACATGTCTTCAAAATATTTCACAAGACTGGAGAATTCAGATTGTTCGAAATGTTTCATCATTATGATGCCATGTTTTACTCGGTCTTGTGTGGCTTGAGACCAATATGCTGAGAGGAAGGCATGGTAAAATTCTCCTTCACTGTGGCAATCGTGAATGACCGATCGCATTCTTACAGCTGGTTCATTCTCTAAATAGCCACACATGAATTCTAATCTGTGTTCTAACGACCAGTTGGGAGGAAAACAATGAGAGAATTGATGGAGCCATGCTTGTGGATGAATGTCGTTGCCAGAATTCTTAAATGTTTTGAATTTACGTGTAGTAATGAACAGCTTATAGTCAAAATCATCATGTCGGCAAGTCGCATGTCGGTCATTGTTACGTCGTTTCAGCGGTTCCATCTCAAACTTCGGCGTACCTTGCCAACTTCTTTCACAATTTCCGAAGTGCCCTGTGTTGTTATTTTGTGTCTGTTCCGTATTTCTATGTCCCTCTTCCCGTACTGGAGCGCGAGTGTCCTCTGAAATATGTAATTCTTGTATTACTTGTGCCAAATGATTTTGTACTACCCGGATTTCTCTTTTGTACTGTGTATTGATTTGATTTTGATTTTGTTTGAATTTTCTAATTTGTTCATACTCTTCTGTGTCAGTGAAGGCTACAGGTCTTGTGTCATTCAGATCATCATCTACCTTTGTAGATAAGTTAGTGACCTGGTCCGAAAGTTCGGCTACTTTCTCCGATAGTGAACACATTTCCTCAGTGTGTTTTTCTGAACCAAGTTTCAGAGTGTCCATTTGTGTTGAAATCGAATCTACTGTGTCCTTCAAGTTTTCCTGAGTTTTTGCAAGTTGCGTAACCGAATCGGTAGATGCAACTGAGTCAAATTTAGCTTGCAAGGTCTCATGATTTTCATGAACAGTAGTTTGCAGTTCTTTTATGGCTGCTTCGTGATTCTGTAATGCATTTTCATGCCGCGAAAAAATAGGTTGAAAATGCTCACAAATTTGTGTTTTTACGTCATTACAGACTTTTTGACATTTCGATTCAATGTGATGTAACTCAGTAGTTAAATCCTCACGTGTTTGTTCAAGAGTTTGCTCCAATGAGTCTAACTTTTTAAGATTTTGTTCCATTGCGTCTAACTTTTTAAGATTTTGTTCCATTGTGTCTAACTTTTGAAGCTTTTGCTGTGTTTGTCCCATTTGTTGTATTAATTGTAATAACAATGCATTGGTGTCTGAAACATGTTCCTCAGTGCTTTTCGGCAGTGAATTTGCACCGGAAACATTCACATTTTGACAAGCAGAAAATGTGTCTTGACTTATTTGAGAAAACGGTGAGGATCCAAAACCTGAATCTACAGTATTTGCGAGATCGTGTCGTGTCATTTCGGCTTCCTGAGGCGAACTATTGCCGACCGATCGATCGATAATGCTTCCCTCTTCACTAATTGTTTCACTGTCCACGCCATTGTTTGCCGCCCGCTCCATTTCCCTATGCACAATTACCAAATTACTACTTTGCACATCAGTTAATTCATTAATCGGTGGCGCTAACACACTGCTTTCGTTTTCACTGTCATTTCTCAGTTTACATTGGAGCCTAGTATTACGTTTTTCACACGCCATTATTGTCACAGTATTTCACACGACAACACAGAAAAACACAATTTGAAGAGCAAAAATAGGGGAACACATTAACATAGCACTGAAAATAATATCTAGTTAATTGCAGCTGCGAAATACTTGGTGCAAATCTACATGCATGCCACAACTGTTTTACTGTACAACAATGAAAGACTGCGACTACAAAGGAGATTTTCTCTACAGTTACGCGCTAGCAATAAACAAAATCTACACTAATTACACAAACTACAAGAAAAATCAGAAGATTCCAGTGAGGTATCCTAGGCTAAGGGTCGACATATGAAACGTCCCCTTTTAACAATTATACATGACTGTGCTTAAACTGACACACAATATTTTGTTAGCGCAACGCAATCTGACTTTCAAAATTCCCTACAAAAGAATGCCCCTGACTAACATTAAACTATACCTTTCACAAATCACTTACCTCACAAAAATCTTCGATGCTCAAGCTACTGCAATACAGCGAGCGCCACTACTGCCAGCTAAATAAAAGATTCAAACTATGGAAAGCACTAACTACTGATAGGGATAGTTAGCAAATGAAAGATAGTAATAGAGAACAAACAATGTATTACCTTGATATCATCATATATAAATATAGCAGTTCATGACAAATTTCAAAACTCCGCCATCTCTCTCCCCACATCCACCACTGCTGGCGGCTCACCTCCAACTGCGCAACGCTACGCGCTGTTCACATCCAGCTGCCGCTGCCCAACACTACAATGGCGAGTATTACAACAATGCAAAGCAGCCACAGACTGCACACAGCACAGCCAGTGATTTTCATACAGAGGTGGCGTTACCAATAAAAAAACCTAAACAGCCTACTTACAGGGTTTTGGCGGCAATCTTTCTTGCTAAGCCGTTCTGGTGAGTTCTGGGAATGTACTATCTAGTTGCTGTGAGGCGACAATTTTAACTTCTTCCGCTTGCAGATCGTTGGGCGTTGTGCTCTATTTTGAGCTCAAACTCATATTTCGACATTGTGCTGGACTTAGAATGTTCTGAACGCAATTTCAGTGATTGATTTTGGAACACTTGTACGAACTGTAACTTCGAACTTACGAGAATCAGGACAACAGAATGTTTAGAATACACTGCTGTAGTATTTGTTTGTAGCAGGGCCTGATATAAACAATAACGAACAAATTTTCACGTACGATGTCATGAAGGAACTGTGCTTCCGAACTTTGAAAGTCTGACCACGAGATTTTGTAGTTAATGTATTGCTAATCAAACACTGATTACACTTGTTACATGTTACTTGCTTAGGCTACGCCGCTGCCGTTCGCCAATCAGAATTTGTTAATAGCTGTCATTTGACTGTGTAATTATGTGAGGCCACCCTTCACTGCTATTTGCGTAATAACAAGAAACCTTAATTGGATTAGAACTATAGTTCTGTTGTATTAGTCAATATTATTAATCCTAACGAATTTATTCATTCAGTTCTTTCCATTTACAATGAGGTGACAAAAGTCGTGGCACAGCGATATGAACGTATATAAATGGCGGTCATATCGCGTACGCAAGATATAAAAGACAAGAGAATTGGCCGATCTGTCAGTTTTTCTCAGGTGATTCATGTGAAAAGGTTCCCGTCTTGATTGCGACTGGAATTAACAGACAGTGAACGTGGAAAGGTAAGTAGAGCTAGACGCATGGAACATTTCATTTCGGAAATCATTAGGAAATTCAACATTTCGAGATCCACAGTGTCATGAGTTTGTCGAGGATTCGTTTCAGGCATCACCACTCGCCACGGACAACGCACTAGCCGACGGCCTTCACTTCACTACCGACAGCAGTGGCGTTTACGTAGAGGTGTCAATGCTAACAGAGAAGCAGGATTGCTAGAATTAATTACAGAAATCTATGTGGGACGTACGACGGACATATGCGTTAGGAGAGTGCGGCGAAATTTGGCATTAATGGGCTGTAGGAGCAGACAACCGATGGGAGTACCTTTGCTAGCAACACATCGCCTGCAGCGCCTCTCCTGATGCTCATAACCATACCATTTTGTACCCTAGACGACTGCGAAACCGTAGTCTGGTCAGATAAAATCCAATATCAATTTGTAAGAGCTGATTGTAGGATTCGTGTGTGATGCAGACTACATGAAACCACAGAGACAAGTTTTCAACAAGACACTGTGCAAGCTGATGGTGGCACTACAGTGGCGTGGGCTGTGTTTACATGAAATAGATTGGGTTCCCTGGTCCAACTAAATCGACCATTGACTGGAAATGGTTATGCTAGGCTACTTGGAAACCATTTACCGCCATTCATGGACTTCATCTTACCAAACGACCATGTCCTGTCGCAGGGCCACAAGTGTTCACGATTGCTTTGAAAAACACTCTGGACTCTCCGAGCAATGATTTGGCCATACAGATGGCCCGACATGAATCCCGTCGAACATTTACGGGACATAATCGACTTGTCAGTTCGTGTACAAAATCCTGCACCAGCTACATTTTCGCAATCATGGACGGCTGTAGAGGTAGCTTGGTACAGTTTTTCTGTAGCGGACGTCCCACGATTTGTTGCGTCCATGCCACTTCGAGTTGCTGCGCTGTTGCTATTGTTGTGGTCTTCAGTTCGAAGACTCGTTTGCTGCAGATCTACATGCTACTGTATCCTGTGTGAGCATCTTCATCTCTGAATAACAACCGCAACCTACATCCTATTGAGTCTTCCTACTGTATTAATCTCTTCGTCTCCGTGTACGATTTTTACCCTCCACACTTCCCTCCAGCGCTATACTGGTGATCCTTTGACGTCTCAGAATGTGTCTTATCAAACGATCCCTTCTTTTGCTCAAGCTGTTCCACGAAATTCTTGTCTCCTGAACTCTCTTCAGTAGCTCCTCGTTAGTTACGTGACTGACCCATCTAGTCTTGCTGCACTACGCCGGGTGATAAAGAGATCCGACACATTAGGGGGTGCCATATGACTTTTGTCACATCAGTATATATTAATAATTCTCTAACCTGTGCATAAATTACATGACTGAAAAATCATTTGGTATGTACATACATGAGCATTAAAGCACTGTTGTATGCCAAACCTCCATGAGACACACCCAGCGCCCAAGGTCGTGCTTTTGTCCAGACCGTTTTGGTATTCAGATCTTGGAACATTCGGACGCTGCTTCCGGAAGACATGCTTTCTAAATTAGTTGGAAGGTTATGCAAGGAATAAAGAGGTCGTACTGTTGCAAGCAACCTACTTCTTGAGTACATTGCATCTCGTCAGGATTCACCCTATAAATCCCAGGCTGGCAACTGACTTCCCCACAGAAAGATTTATCTACTCGTGCCACTTTAAGTAACTCCGGACAAATACCGCTAGATGGCACTGTACTCGATGCCAGTAGCCGATCGCTTCTTTCGCAGAGAAATGATATTGGATCTTTTTGTCTGTTTATACACATTTCGCTGTGTTTGTTTATATTAAGAACCAGCTATCAGACTTTGCAGTAGGAAATGATCATCTACGTACAGAGAGAGCTGGTACAGTTGAGAAGGTACTGCAGTCGCATTCGAGACGACATAGGTTGAATTTCCGCTTTACATGAAAGTCATCGGCCACTAGACACGTATCATACCGCGTATACATGTATGTGCAGATAGGCACTTGTCTATCTCAAAGAACTCGCAGCCACCTAGTTTTCTGCTGACTAGTATATCGCTGGATGGGATTAGTGATTGAGGTCTGAGCAAGTTGTCGGAGGTTTGACGTAGGTGAGTCAGAGGGAAGGCTGGGCGGCAGAATCAGATCACAAGGCCGTGTGGTCAGGAAAGGGGAGTTGTCGACTGGAGACGCTTTTGTTCCGTTATTTGCAGTCAGGATGTGCCGATCTGTTTGATACAGACGCTTTGTCTTGTTCTAGTGAATTGGGCACATTGAAGCAATTTAGTTCTGGATTTCAGTGAGATGGTTGCTGGCTTGCTTGCTTCCGCTGCGTTCGTATAATTGACGTCACGTAGTTCATCAGTATAAGGAACATTAAATTTTTTATGCGAGATACATTCTAGTCGTACGATGGATAGGTTAGGTAACTCTTAGACCGGGTTCGATTCCCGGCGGGGTCAGGGATTTTCTCGGCCTCGTGATGACTGGGTGTTGTGTGATGTCCTTAGGTTAATTAGGTTTAAGTAGCTCTAAGTTCTAGGGGACTGATGCCCATAGATGTTAAGTCCCATAGTGCTCAGAGCCATTTGAGCCATAACTCTTAGAGCTCAAAACTTCCTCAGAAACTTGTCGGAATCAACGTCCAATTATTATTCAGTCACACGAGCTTCCAAGTTGCTTATGTCTTTGCTCTTCTAGTCACCAAATATTATTCCAGGCCTTGATGTCAATATGTAATGATTTTATTTTATCTTTTATGTGTAGGTGATCATGAAAAAGCACTTGCGCCGTTGAATGGGACATGTATATAAAAAATGAGATTTTGTATTCAATTACTGAACGATATACGCTAAAAACATCGTATCATCAAGAAAGAGTTTTGTGACGTAAACGAAAGTTGGTAGGCATGTTTCTATATCTGAAACATGATGTCTGTTTGGACGTGGTGGGTTGATGTTAGTCCAGAATGTCTTTAAGATCTCGAAGACGCCGTTATCAACACCACACTCACTTTGACTGATGTGTAATAGAGCTACCTGAATCTGGATATTCTTTCTGCGATACTGCAGAAACACGCTGCATGATTACTGACAGTATTGGTCACGAGAATGTACTGTTGCAAGAAGAACTGGCTACGGAAGACCAAATGACACTACCGAGAGATAAGGCCGTCGTGTTCGGCCTGTGGCTCTGTCGCATTATACTGCATCGGCAGCAGCAATCTCAGCAGCAGTTGGCACCGCAGTGACACAACGAACTGTTAAAAATTGGTTACTTCAAGGACAGCTCTGAGCCAGACCCCCCTGTTGTGTACTTTCCACTAATGCCAAACCACCCCCATTTGCGACTTCAGCGGTCTCAAGCGTGAGCTAATTGGAGGGCAGGATGGAGATCCCTAGCGTTCTATGATGAAATATGGTTCTGTTTCGGTGACAATTATGGCCGAGTATTGGTTAGGAGGAGGCCAGTTGAGCGCCTGCAACCATCCTGTCTGCATGCTGGACCCACTGGACCTATACCTAGACTTCCGGCCGCTGTGGCCGAGCGGTTCTAGGCGCTTCGGTCTTTAACTGTCGCAGGTTCGAATCCTGCCTCAGGCATCGATGTGTGTGATGTCCTTAGGTTAGTTAGATTTAAATAGTTCTAAGTCTAGGGGACTGATGACCTCAGTCCCATAGTGCTTAGAGCCATTTGAACCATTTTTATACCTAGACTTACAGTGCGGCGTGCGCATGTCAGCAGGACTCTGTTGCTTATCCTATTCCCCCTGTCTCCAAATTTGTACATCTGACTGATGATTGAACCTGTTGTGCTGACATTCATGAACGACATTCCAGGGTGTGTTTTCCAACAGGATACCGCTCGTCCACATATCACTGCGCTGTTGTAACCCGACTTGCACTGCAGAGCGTCCACCTGTTGCCTTGGCCTGCTCAAGCACCAGATCTGTCTCCAATGGAGCACGTATAGGACGTCATCTGACGAAAACTCCATCGTCATCCACAACCAGCATCAACTGCCTCTGTATTGACCGACCAAGTGTAACGGGCATGGAGCTCCAACACACAAACTGACAACCGTCAGCCGGCCGGTGTGGCCGTGCGGTTCTAGGCACTTCAGTCTGGAACCGTGTGACCGCTACGGTCGCAGGTTCGAATCCTGCCTCGGGCATGGATGTGTGTGATGTCCTTAGGTTAGTTAGGTTTAAGTAGTTCTAAGTTCTTGGGGACTGATGACCTGAGATGTTAAGTCCCATTTAACATTCCGGCGGTTGCACTGGCTGTCAATATACAAACATATCGTACTTTCAAAGGCTTATCTCCCACTTACCTTAATCTGTGATCTTGCAATCTTAATCACTTAAATATGTTTCCTAATAATTTCATTACTCTGCTTTAATTATTTATTGCAGCGGCGGTTTCTTCCGTCAGTGTATTGTGCGTGAATACAATATGGGATTATTACTAATTTGTTTTTCACTCCCTTTGGTCTCTCTGTTCGTGTTAACCATTGACGTGTCGCATATCTCCGTATGCGTTCACTTAAGAATCACCATCTCGAAAGCACTAGATCCGCTTTAGCCGGATTTAGAGTAGAGGGGAAATAACCTATGTTCAGCAGAGATGAGCTTTTTATTTTACAGCTATGCAGCTAAGTTCGTGTTACTGGTCAGGACACGTGCATATACAGACGGATGCTTCGAGACAAAATCCTGCTATGATACTTGCTCAGATCCTTTCAGTTTATTAGGTGTTGCAAGATACAGAGTGCCAAATCATTTGCGTTGAACCAATTAGATATACAAAGCGTAATTCATACAAACGCATAGTGTTTAGTAGTATGCAGCCTGTTGTAAAGATAGTGATTTCAGCTTTGTCTAGGTTTAGCTCTTATTATCCCCCTTTTCATTTCTGTGCTGTTCGAAAGTTCTTAAGAATAAGAAAGCTAAAAGCAAAGTTAGATACACTCCTGGAAATGGAAAAAAGAACACATTGACACCGGTGTGTCAGACCCACCATACTTGCTCCGGACACTGCGAGAGGGCTGTACAAGCAATGATCACACGCACGGCACAGCGGACACACCAGGAACCGCGGTGTTGGCCGTCGAATGGCGCTAGCTGCGCAGCATTTGTGCACCGCCGCCGTCAGTGTCAGCCAGTTTGCCGTGGCATACGGAGCTCCATCGCAGTCTTTAACACTGGTAGCATGCCGCGACAGCGTGGACGTGAACCGTATGTGCAGTTGACGGACTTTGAGCGAGGGCGTATAGTGGGCATGCGGGAGGCCGGGTGGACGTACCGCCGAATTGCTCAACACGTGGGGCGTGAGGTCTCCACAGTACATCGATGTTGTCGCCAGTGGTCGGCGGAAGGTGCACGTGCCCGTCGACCTGGGACCGGACCGCAGCGACGCACGGATGCACGCCAAGACCGTAGGATCCTACGCAGTGCCGTAGGGGACCGCACCGCCACTTCCCAGCAAATTAGGGACACTGTTGCTCCTGGGGTATCGGCGAGGACCATTCGCAACCGTCTCCATGAAGCTGGGCTACGGTCCCGCACACCGTTAGGCCGTCTTCCGCTCACGCCCCAACATCGTGCAGCCCGCCTCCAGTGGTGTCGCGACAGGCGTGAATGGAGGGACGAATGGAGACGTGTCGTCTTCAGCGATGAGAGTCGCTTCTGCCTTGGTGCCAATGATGGTCGTATGCGTGTTTGGCGCCGTGCAGGTGAGCGCCACAATCAGGACTGCATACGACCGAGGCACACAGGGCCAACACCCGGCATCATGGTGTGGGGAGCGATCTCCTACACTGGCCGTACACCACTGGTGATTGTCGAGGGGACAATGAATAGTGCACGGTACATCCAAACCGTCATCGAACCCATCGTTCTACCATTCCTAGACCGGCAAGGGAACTTGCTGTTCCAACAGGACTATGCACGTCCGCATGTATCCCGTGCCACCCAACGTGCTCTAGAAGGTGTAAGTCAACTACCCAAGCCAGCAAGATCTCCGGATCTGTCCCCCATTGAGCATGTTTGGGACTGGATGAAGCGTCGTCTCACGCGGTCTGCACGTCCAGCACGAACGCTGGTCCAACTGAGGCGCCAGGTGGAAATGGCATGGCAAGCCGTTCCACAGGACTACATCCAGCATCTCTACGATCGTCTCCATGGGAGAATAGCAGCCTGCATTGCTGCGAAAGGTGGATATACACTGTACTAGTGCCGACATTGTGCATGCTCTGTTGCCCGTGTCTATGTGCCTGTGGTTCTGTCAGTGTGATCATGTGATGTATCTGACCCCAGGAATGTGTCAATAAAGTTTCCCCTTCCTGGGACAATGAATTCACGGTGTTCTTATTTCAATTTCCAGGAGTGTAGTATGGATTCATTGACATGCGTGTCACATTTTACATAAAGTGGTAACACTTCGAAGGCTGGAGTGGTCGTCCGGTTCTAGGCGCTACAGTCTGGAGCCGAGCGACGGCTACGGTCGCAGGTTCGAATCCTGCCTCGAGCATGGATGTGTGTGATGTCCTTAGGTTACTTAGGTTTAATTAGTTTTAAGTTCTAGGCGACTGATGACCTCAGAAGTTAAGTCGCATAGTGCTCAGAGTCATTTGGTAACGCTTCACGACATTAACGTTCGAGGTCACAGTATCCTATGAATTCAGTATCCAGCTTAAAATATAAAGTAGTGTGAAACTTCCCAAACTGCGGTTAAGTCACGCTACTTGTGTTCAGCAGGAGGATGACCTTGCCGGTCCCTGGAGATCAAGTGTTCGTATAGACGCCAGTAAAGAGTTGTAAGGCATATGCCGGAATGATTCCTTTGAACAGATCGCGGTGGAGGTTCGTCCACATCCTTCTCCACTCTCAACCTGTACTTAATCCCTAATGACATCATCGTCGACAGAACGTTGAATGCTAACCTTCCTTTCTAGAAAAGGGTGATCTGGGAATACACTGATAAAGCTGCGAGCATTATCCTTAAATTGTCATTTATAAATAGTGAGCAGTGTTCACTATTAATACGAAGAATCCGCTGTGGTGCACTCTACAGATGAAGATGAATGTAGATGTACATTACATGAGACTGCCGGGCACTGCTATACCTAGAAGTATACTATGTGATCAGAAGTATACTGCACATGGCTGAAAATGGCTTACGAGTTAATGGCTCCCTCCATCGGTAATGCTGGAATTCAGTAAGGTGTTGGCTCACCCTTAGCCTTGACGGCAGCTTCCACACTCGCAGGCATACGTTTAATCAGGTGGTGGAAGGTTTATTGGAGCATGGCAGCCCATTCTTCACGGAGTGCTGCACTGAGGAGAGGTATCGATGTCGGTCGGTGAGGCCTTGCACGAAGTCGGCGTTCCAAATCATCCCAAATGTGTTCTTTAGGATTCAGGTCAGGACTCTGTGCATGCCAGTCGATTACAGGGAAGTTATTGTCGTGTAACCACTCCGCCACAGGTCGTGCATTATGGATAGGTGCTCGATCGTGTTGAAAGATGCAATCGCCATCCACGAATTGCACTTCAAGAGTGGGAAGTAAGAAGGTGCTTAAAACATCAATGTAGGCATGTGATGTGATAGTGCCATGCAAAACAACAAGGGGTGCAAGCCCCCTCCATGAAAAACACGACCACACCATAATACTGTTCGCACTACAGACGCTGGCAGATGACGTTCACGAGGCATTCGCCATACCCACATCCTGCCATCGGATCGCCACATTGTGTACCGTGATTCGTCACTCCACACAATGTTTTTTCACTGTTCAATCGTCCAATGTTTACGCTCGTCACACAAGTGAGGCGTCGTTTGGCATTTATCGGTGTGATTTTTGGCTTATGAGCAGCCGCTCGACCATGAAATCCAAATTGTCTCACCTCCAGCCTAACTGTCATAGTACCTCCAGTGGATCCTGATTCGGTTTGGAATTCCTGTGTGATGGTCTTGATAGATGTCGGCCTATTGCACATTACGACCCTCTTCAACTGTCGGCGGTCTCTGTCAGTCAACAGACGAGGTCGGCCCTACCCTTTTGTGCTGTACGTGTCCCTTCACGTTTCCACTTCACTATCACTATCACTATCAGAAACAGTGAACCTAGGGATGTTTAAGTGTGTGGAAATGTCGCGTACCGATGTATGATACAAGTAACACCCAACCACCTCACGACCTTCGAAGTACGTGAGTTCCGCGGAGCGCCCCATTCTTCTCTCTCACAATGTCTAATGACTACTGAGGTGGATGATATGGAGTACCTGGCGGTAGGTGGCAGCAATACGCACTTAATATGAAAAATGTATGTTTTTGGGAGTGTCAGGAAGCTTTTGATCACATAGTGTACTATGTATTAAATAGTGCCTTTTCCATAATGTACAGATCGCTGTTGAACGACCGGTAACTATTTCGAAGCTTTGAACCGTCGTCTTCTCCGCGCAAGTTATTTTTTTTTTCTCCGTTTTTTCATTCGTTTCCATTTCAGTTCAGTGCAAAGATTTTTGGTAGCCAACTGTAGTTTCTGTTTCCAGTCATCAGAAGCTGTAGTTAGACAGATACTGATCCGCATACCTTTTGTTATTCGTAAGTATGGTAATTATCGTCTACATCTGTTAAAATATCGACTTATTGCGTTGCAGTTTCTGTCATTTGTCATGTTCAAGAAATTGAAAGTAACCATTAATCAGTTCGGCAGATGCTCATAAAAGAAAATATGCGTTACGTTCAGAATACCTGAAACTGTTGCTAGAAAATATGTAAACACAGAAAGAAACTCATGCTTGAACATATGTGCAGATCCTAGCCATGCTTTCAGATCCCGCTGTTGTATTTGACCACAAACGGCATCTGCGCAATGACCTCAATATGTCCCAAATGTCAATGTTCAGAAGATAGTCCTGTGTAATTGTGAGTGCATTATGTCGAAGATAACTTGAATGTTGCGATCTTTATTTCTCCTTATCTCGTGTTTTCTACTGAAAAATCTCGTGCTTGTACTCTTGTTAACTTTACTATTACAGAGATCGCCAAAATTTTATTTTTTTATTGGTCCTGTGCTCAACAAATAACTTACTTGGTCTTTATGCTGTCACTGCTTGATCTGCTGCATTCCATTATTTAACAAAAACATAAAAAACCTATTATTCATGCTGAGTGCAATGCATATTCTGTATGGCGGCTCCTGCTGTTGCTGCGGCTGCTGCTGCTTACTACAACTACATATAATTCATGAGAACGGGTTTGGTCAAATCTAAACTCGATAAATGATAATGCAAACAGGTAATAAACTATATTCTGAAAGCGATTCTTTCTCATTCAATTAACAAAACGCTAGAAACTCTTTGAAGAATCGCTTCGTATGTAAATCTGCCTAGAGTGGCGTTAAAGCAGTATTACAAATTAATCAAACTCTTGAGACAGACTGAAATACTTCTGAGTTAAATGCATAGTGAAACAGTTCCCTGACAATTACAAAAGAAATGAATGACAAAAATCAATACTTAATCTATTCACCTCACAATGGCTTCCCTTAAGAATTCAACTCATATCATTATCAAAATGACCGTCTGCTGCTACGCACATACACAAACCCTTTTCTTAAAATTAATAAGCGCGCTGCAAATTATAAAAGAAATATCAACTCACAACCAAATCCTGTGTCGCTGCTGGCGGACACAGCAGTACGGCAGCTCGGCGACAACCCCTCGCCCAACACACGTGCGCACCACAGCAGGCGGGCTCCTACACTGGCTTCATAACTGCCTCTCGTTAATCCGTGCGCTGCGAAGCGCGACAACAATATCTTAGATTCCAGAGCTTGTGTACGCGCGCTGTAACCAACCTTTAAATCCTAAGAGAGTATTTCCAACTCTCATAACCCCCAACCTCATTTTTGAAAATTTTGCGGGGTGATTCTTGCCTAACATATTGGCAAGGAACAAACAGTAAATTTTTTTACAAAACGACGAAAAATTAGGCAAAATGTTACAATTTATATCCAGTGACTAAAAGTATTTCTTGCTTAGCATCTAAGTAATTTTTTTTTTCACAAAAAGACGAAAATTGTCTTGCATGGCATATAGGCAAGAGAAAAATGTTAAAATTTATACAAAATGGCAGAAATGTTGCTTGCCTAATTGATTGGAAAGGAGAAAACATGGCTCCTTTTACAAAAATAATATGAAAATGTTGCCAGCCTAGTATGTATGTAATACGAAAACATCAAATGAAATATAACAAGTTTATTACATAAGTAGATAAAAAAGATCATACAAGCTTTAACACATGTGTAACAGTAACTACTTCAGCACTGAATAGTCTTCAATAAGCTAACATAATCTAATAACCAATAAAAAATAATATTTTATTTTCTGCCTTTGGGCACTTACGTTTCCATGACATTAATCTGTAGTGGTCTGACTACATGATATTTTATGTTTTTATCCTCGCAGTTCCCTCTGGTCAAAAGAAACCAGGTCTACATGTTTTAAGTGCAGCAGACTCAGGGACTTCATATCCACTGACAACCACACTAATATTCCAACATCAGTTAATTGACGGTGTAAGCAGACTCAGGGACTTCGTATCCACTGACAACCACACCTGTTTTCCATCATCAGTTAATTTAAGGTGTAGGCGCGCTGTAGCCAACCTTTACATCCTAAGAGAATATTGCTAACTCTCAAACTGAATTTGAACGTGAGCAAGCTGTCGATGTTCGTATGGAGGGTACTTCCGTAACGAAGCGGCCAAAGTGTTTGGTGTTTTTAGAGGCACCGTATCGAAGATTTATACCGCTTACAGGGAAAGCGGAAAAACATCATCCGATAGGTCAGAGTGGTGATGAATGCCTGCTTGAGTAATCGTGACAGACGGTCACTGAGAAGGACTGTAACGAAAAATAAGTAAAAGACAGCTGTACAAGGCGCTGCAGAACTGAATTTCGCACTTGCGAATCTTGACAGCGCAAAAACAAAACGACGGGAGCTCCATAAAAAGGAAATTTCAGGGCGAGCTGAAATTCCGAAAGCACTCATGAGTTATCCAAATGCCCGTAAGAGGAATACGTCGTGCCGTCCGCCATGGAACAGTGGAGGAATTTCATTTGATTAGATTAGTCATCTTTCACACTGTTTCCAACTTCTGACCGAGTATAGATTTTAGGAGTGAAACATGGCGTCAGTTCTGTGATGACTTGGGCAACAATATTGTGGTATTCTATGGACGGCTTGGTTACTCTTCAATGTCGCTTTACTGTCATGGAGTTTGTGGTCAGTTTGGCTGGTCATGTCCATCCCATGGCGCAGTGTTTGTTCTCCAAAGGTGGTGCTGTGGTCGAAAACGACAGGACTCCTTTCGTGAGCCAAAAATGAATTTCTGCATCTCTCCTGGTCACTAAACTCCCCAGACCTTCAAAAATGGTTCTGAGCACTGGATGAATTTCTGCATCTCTGCTGGCCACTAAAGTCACCAGATCATCAAAAATGGTAATGAGCACTGGATGAATCTCTGCATCTCTGCTGGCCACTAAAGTCACCAGATCTTCAAAAATGGTTCTTAGCACTGGATGAATTTCTGCATCTCTCCTGGCCACTAAAGTCACCAGATCTTCAAAAATGGTTCTGAGTACTGGATGAATTTCTGCATCTCTCCTGACCACTGAAGTCACCAGATCTTCAAAAATGGTTCTGAGTACTGGACGAATTTCTGCATCTCTCCTGACCACTGAAGTCACCAGATCGCCAAAAATGGTTCTGAGCACTATGGTACTTAACATCTGAGTTCACCATTCCCTTAGAACTTAGAACTACTTAAACCTAACTAATCTAAGGACGTCACATCCATGCCCGACGCAGAATTCGAACCTGCGACCGCAGCAGTCACAAGGTTCTGGACTGAAGCGCCTACAACCGCTCGGCCACAGCAGCCGGCTCACCATATCTCATTATTATTGATCCTTTCTGGTCTACTTTGGAGAGAAGGTAAAAATGACATGATCGTGTGGCATTGCTGGCTAGGAGGCCCGCTGCATGGTAGGCAAGCATGTTACCACTCAGCTAAACAGGCGGAGTGAAAAGAAAGGTTGTGATCGCTGTATGCCTCCATCATAATTACCTGAAGGTAAAAAGTTCCGTTGAAAACCATACTGGTCCTGTATTTATCCGATTCGAGACGACTGGAAGTTGTTTTGAATACGAATGGTTTTCATACACCATATAAGGGAAAGTAATGTATTGAGTTTTTGGTGTTTTCATACTTTTGTCCACCTGCTATACACATCATACAAAAAACAATACATACTTCGATTCTTGAAACTTATCATATAACAAATGTATAGTATGCCTTTAGCTACTTCAAAATATACAATTTGTAGAAGCTGCATTCGCAATAAATAAAACCTTTGACAGCCACAACCGGTAATTGCAATTTTTAACCACAAGGTTCAACTTTCGTTGCTGCGTAGTAAAATTTTAATAAGTACACATATACTCATGAAGCCACTGTGCAATACATTTCCTGCCACCCACTGCCGGTGTCTTACTGGACTAGAGAATGAAACGAACGAAACTTTCCTGAATAACTCCGTCGTCATACCCATTCTCATAATCCCAACGGAGGAGGTAACATGGAGGCTGTCGAAATATTTCACACTCTACCTGGGTTACATTCTGTGGTTTTCTGGTACAAAGTTTCTGGAGCGTAACGTAATATTTTATCCTACGATTCCCACTAACGTTCCATGAGCTCTACTGTGATGCTCTCACACACGTTACACGGCATTAAATCACCATAAAAAATAGTAGCCTCCTGCTTCAGAGAGCAGAATCGTCGCCTTGCAACATTGTAGATGGTATGGACCTGGTACTAGGTTTTCATGTGACCCTCTACTAGTGACAGAACCATGGCAGTCAAGAGGCGCGCATGCGTCGGCGTCGAGACGTAAGAGGATGATTGAAAGGCGTTACGTGTTTGGATGTGCCAGTGACCACGCCGTAAATAAAGTTATGTCGATATTTTTTTGTCAACGTGGGCTATGTAAAAAGGCTACAAGAAATTTTGAACCACTAGCTGCCTTGCAACACGGCTTAATAACTGGTTGTAAAAAGATCCTAACCGACCGAAGACGAGTGTCTTGCCTTGTAAGTTACGACAGATTTCAGCATCGACGGAAATTACTGCTCTTTGTGAACGCAAGTCCATCCTAACTAATTTTTGAGCAACCGTTGTGGATGAAAACTGCGTACAGTGGACATTTGGAGTCCAGTATTTAGCCGAATATGAGAAGACGGATACAGTATATTAGGATACGGAACGGGTAATTCAGTATGTGAAACGAAATGGTAATCTAATAATCACGGGTATTGGAATCCGGTGGTATGGAAGGAATAGAAGGAATTATTACGGAGAATATAGGCTCGGTAGCGGCGATGAGGCAATCAGGAGAAAGATTAATTGATTTCTGCAATAAATTTCCCGTAGAAATATTGAATACGCTGTTAAAAAATTACCAGAACAGGAGATATTGTTGGAAAAGATCTGAAGGTACGATAAGATTCCATCTGGATTAGTCAGAGACAGACAGATATTCAGACATCATATAATGGGTTATAAGGCAAAGTAAGAATCAGGTATAGACTTGGATCACGATTTAATAATGATGAAGAGTAGGCTGATGAATGCTTACAGAAGTGGGATACTGCAATACCTGGATCATGGCAATGACCTTGCTCGTTGCTGATGTACTTGTTTCCGTAAATTTAAGAATTAGGTAACAGGTGAAAGAGGCTGGAAGAGAAGTTGTGTAGATGGAGGCTGATGGGATAGTGAAGTACCTCAGACAAGGCAATGACCTCGCTCGTTGCTGATGTAATTGTTTTCGATAAGCTTGAGAACTGGGTAATAAGAGAACAGAAGGTGTATGGATGGGATTCTTATTTCAAGAATGATGAAAACCACAGGGTGATCAGCGTTGTGGATCACGAGATATTTCAGTTTTAATCAAGTCCAGCAGGGGGCATTCACTGCTGCGAATTGGGGAGACAGAGCCGTGTTCAGAGCGCGTCGAGACAAAGTTTTGGGGAAGCTGGCATGAGAATACTAAAGGCCAGGACTAAAAGTTAGACGCAATTTCCGAGCGAGGATTTGCTTTGGCAACAAGTAGGTGGACGTGTCCTAGGGGTGGACGACCGAGGAAAGGAAATTAGTCCATCCGAAAAAGAGTAAGAATAATTTGTCTAACGTCGTTGAAGTCCCAAAGTTATAAGTAGGTGGTGAAGACCATTGCGAGGAAGAGAACGCATCTGTGCTTTGCTGTGGTCGGACCTGTCCAGTATGACAGCCCACCTTACTTACACCACAAACGTTTTATTTGTTCATTTGACAATTACTAAATCTGAGTATGTTGAGTCGTGTTGACAGTGGTCATATGGTTTTCCATGACACAAAATACGGTAACCACAGTCGCAACCAGACGGCCATCAGTGACAATCTATAGCAATTATAAGCGTGTTCGCCACTAGATAATCAGCGATACTCAAATTACCGACATTTGGTAGAATGATGGCGTGAGACCCACCTTGTGCTTTGCTCAATTAATCTAACCCCATATAAGTATACGGTCTTTTCCACCAGCAAAAATATAATTTGAGGCACCACGAATGAAGACTTATTTGCGTAACACAATGGGGCAGGTGAGACTACATGGATAGGCTCTTGCAAATATCCATAGAGAAAGAGACATGGACATTGAAAATATCATTGACATTGTCAGTAAAAAGAAGCAGAGGTGAATGAACATAACAAATTGGGCTGAAGATGGAAATAACCAATAAATTTTGTTAATGAATTTTTATATATTCATGTCAGGTTCAAGTTTTTACATTCATGGCTTATTCTGTACCCAGAATATTAATGAAAACTTATTTGTTGTAAGTTGACCTTTATTATGGTTTATGTAATTTATAAAACCTCCTATCTTAAAATATGTTCTTTTTTACCCTGAACTCGAAAACAGTTGCAAAAACTACTTTAAGCAACACCAAATTTTACCAATTTGTCGGTGGAGGACTCTCCTTTTATTAAGCGATATTCCTTTCTCCCCAAAACCCCTCTACATCTACATCTACATACACACTCCGCAAGCCACCATACGGTGCGTGGCGGAGGGTACCTCGTGCCACAAATTGCATCTTGTCTCCCTGCTCCACTCCCAAACAGAACGAGGGAAAAATGACTGCCTATATGCCTCTGTACGAGCACTAATCTCTCTTATCTTATCTTTGTGGTCTTTCTGCGAAATGTAAGTTGGCGGCAGTTAAATTGTACTGCAGTCAGCCTCAAATGCCGGTTCTCTAAATTTACTCTGTAGCCTTTCACGAAAAGAACGCCTCCTTTCCTGTAGAGACTCCCACCCGAGTTCCTCAAGCATTTCCGTAATACTCGCGTGATGATCAAACCTACCAGTAACAAATCTAGCAGCCCGCCTCTGAATTGCTTCTATGTCCTCCCTCCAATCGGACCTGATAGGGATCCCAAACGTTCGAGCAGTACTCAAGAATAGGTCGTATTAGGGTTTTATAAGCGGTCTTCTTTACAGATGAACCACACCTTCCCAAAATTCTACCAATGAGCCGAATCTAGCAGCCCGCCTCTGAATTGCTTCTATGTCCTCCCTCCAATCGGACCTGATTGGGATCCCAAACGTTCGAGCAATACTCAAGAATAGGTCGTATTAGGGTTTTATAAGCGGTCTTCTTTACAGATGAACCACACCTTCCCAAAATTCTACCAATGAGCCGAAGACGACTATCCGCCTTCCCCACAACTGCCATTACATGCTTGTCCCACTTCATATCGCTCTGCAATGTTACGCCCAAATATTTAATCGACGTGACTGTGTCAAGCGCTACACTATTAATGGAGTATTCAAACATTAAAGGGTTCTTTTTCCTATTCATCTGCATTAATTTACATTTATCTATATTTAGAGTTAGCTGCCATTCTTTACACCAGTCACAAATCCTGTAGAAGTCATCTTGTATCCTCCTACAGTCACTTAACGACGACACCTTCCCGTACACCACAGCATCATCAGCAAACAGCCGCACATTGCTATCCACCCTATCCAGAACATCATTTATGTAGGTAGAAAACAACAGCGGACCTACCACACTTCCCTGGGGCACTCCAAATGATACCCTCACCTCCGATGAACACTCACCATCGAGGACAACGTACTGGGTTCTGATACTTAACAAGTCTTTGAGCCACTCACATATTTGGGAACCAATCCCATATGTTCGTACCTTAGTTAGGAGTCTGCAGTGGGGCACCGAGTCAAACGCTTTCCGGAAGTCAAGGAATATGGCATCCGTTTGATACCCTTCATCCATGGTTCGCAAGATTTCATGTGAAAAAAGGGCAAGTTGCGTTTCGAAGGGGCGATGCTTTCTAACGCCGTGCTGATGTATGGACAGCAACTTCTCTGTCTCAAGGAAATTCAATATATTCGAACTGAGAATATGTTCGAGAACGCTGCAACAAACCATTGTTAAGGATATTGGTCTGTAATTTTCAGGATCCGTCCTTCTACCCTTCTTATATACAGGCGTCACCTGCGCTTTTTTCCAGTCGCTCGGGACTTTACGTTGGGCAAGAGATTCGCGATAAATGCAAGCTAAGTAAGGAGCCAATGCAGTAGAGTACTCTCTGTAAAACCGAATTGGAATCCCATCAGGATCTGGCGATTTATTTATTTTCGAACCATTCAGCTGCTTCACAACCCCAGCGATGTCTAACACTATGTCCTCCATACGGGGATCTGTACGAGACTCAAACGGCGGTATGTTTGTAAGATCCTCCTGCGTGAAAGATTTCTAAAATGCTAAATTTATAATTTCAGCTTTCGTTTTGCTGTCTTCCGTTTTCAGGCCAGACTGATTAGTGAGTGACTGGATGGAAGCCTTCGACCCGCTTACCGATTTTACGTAAGACCATAGTTTCCTTGGGTTTTCAGCAAGATCTTTTGCTAAGGTATGCCGGTGGTAGTGGTTGTATGCTCCGCGCATCGCTCTTTTTACAGCAGCACGAATCTCTACTAACCTTTGCCTGTCCTCATTCTCACGATCTTTCTTGAACCGCGAGTGCAATTGCCTTTGCTTCCTGAGCATTCTCCGAATTGCGCTGTTAAACCACGGTGGATCTTTTCCGTCCGTAACCCACTGTTTTGGCATATACTTGTCCAATGCGTGATTTACAATGTGTTTAAAATTTTCCCATAATTCTTCTACGTCCATCGTACCGGAAGTAAATGAAGTCGATTCATTTACTAAGTGGGATGCTAACAACTGCTTATCTGCTCTTTCTAGTAAGAATACTCTCCTAGCCTTCTTGACCGACTTTTTAACTTTCGTAACCATAGTCGTAATGACAACATCATGATCACTAATCCCTGTCTCAACACTGACACCGTCGATGCGGTCCGGTCTGTTCGTGGCTACCAGATCTAAAATATTTCCATTACGCGTTGGCTGTAGATTTAGCTACTCGAGACAGTTTTCGGATAATGTGTTCAAAAGTAATTCACACGCGGCTTGTCTGTACCACCTGTAATGTATCCATACACATCCCAGTCTATACTAAGTAGGTTGAAGTCGCCTCAGACTAATATAGCATGATCCGGGTATTTCTGCGATACAGAATGTATACTCCCTTTGAATGATTCTAGAACTGTCACGGTAGAACCTGGTGGCCGGTAATAACACTCCACAGTTAAATTTATTTCCCCTAGCCCGGTTAAACGTGTCCAGATAACTTCACAATCACACTCTACTTCGACCTCAGTGGACACAATATTTTTGTCTACTGCAATGAAGACACCACCTCCTGCGGTGCCTAATCTGTCTTTCCGATACACGTTCCAACCCTCACTAAATATTTCAGAACTTCCCATCTCAGGGTTCAGGCAGGTCTCAGTCCCGAGAATAATTTGCGCGCCACACGCTTCCCGGAGGGCAGTAAATTCAGGAACTTTATTCCGAACACTCTGAAAATTTACTGCTAATATCTTGTTAGCTGAAGTGTCTTTACACTGAGCCCGTCCTGATTTCCCTGCCTGCACGTCAATTGATGAGTGTTCATCACGATAGCTCGCACTACTGCCTAGCCTAAAAAAAATCCATGTGCACGCCACAAGTACCCTGCTACCCGAGTAGCCGCTTCCTTTGTGTAGTGCAACCCTGACCTATCTAGAGGCGTCCTACAATTTCCCACCCAATAGCGCAAGTCTAGAAATCTGCAGTGAAGACCGTAACAGAGTCGACGAAGCCTCTAGTTGAGACCCTCCACTCGGCTCCAAACCAAGGACCCCGACCCACTCTGGGAACGATGCTGCAAATAGAGAGCTCTGCTTGCACCCCGTGTGCGAGGGCAGCAGTCTTCACCAAATCCGCCAGCCACCCGTACGAACTGAGGATCGCCTCAGAACCCAAGCAACATTCATCATTGGTGCCGACGTGAGCGACTACTTGCAGACGACTGCACCCCGTACGCTCGATAGCCGCAGGCAAGGCCGCCTCCACATTTGGATGAGCCCCCCCCCCCCCCCCCCCCCCCGGCAGACAAACCGAGTGCACATTGGATTTATTTCCAGCCCTGTACGCTTTTTCCCTAAGGGGCTCCATCACCCACCTAACGTTGGAGCTCCCAATAACCAGCAAGCCTTTGCCCCCGTGTGCCTGCTCGGGCCCTGCTGATGGAGCGGCCACCTGCCCACTGACAGGATGAACGGGCGAGGCCATCCGGCCAGCCTCCACATTGACCCTCTGCCTCGAGCGACGCGAACGCGTTGCAGTCCGCCACTCACCCTGAGGTGAGGGCGGTCCCAACGCGCCGGGTACATTAGAAGGTGCCTCGGCGGCTGAGTCAGCGGACGCAGCAAGCGGCACCTGGGGTGTTTCAAGCGACGTGCCAGACACTCCGCCGTCGCTGCACCTCGAGGCAGCAGCCTGAAGGCGGCTGACCGTGGCCAACAGCACGCTCAGCTGCTCGCGAACCGCGGCCAGTTCCTCCTGCACCCGCACACACCCTATCCATCCTACTGCTAATATCTAACGACTCCACGAATGTATACTCTACGGCTATCAATAAGCAATATTACTCCTCTCAAATACAAGAATACGCAAGGATTTTATGTAATTAAATACGTAAGCGCACAAACACTCGGAAAGAAATTTAGAATCAAACTACAAAACAAATATGAAAGCTAATTATGCGACTCGCTACTGCACTGCTGCTGCACTGATACTTCACCAGCGGCTGCTCAAGGCTCACTCCCCATTATTAGCCCCCCACCCCCTTGACCGACTTCTAGAATCGCCTCTGCATGTGTCTTATTGCAGGAAGTTCCAATACTATCCTGGCGGTTCGCATCTATTTGTCAATTGTAGTTTCAGTCTCGCAAGGTCCTTGAATTCTAATGTGTTTTATTGTCAGTTTCTATAACGTATGTCCACCATATTAGAAGCACAGTGAGATTCTATGACATATTTGATTTTACCAGATTTATTTATTCTTTCTTTAATGGTGTACCGATCCATTCTGAGTACTCTGATATTCACTCAAAGTTCTATCAAATTCACAAATGGGAATGAAGGGTAAGAACAGCTGCATAACAGGAAAGCACAGGTACATTAACTGGTCGAGAACGCGAACCTGGATTTTGGGTAAGCTGGGTCCGAGGATAGATCTGTGTGTAGCTTCGTCACGCACCGCTGTTAGACCAGCGCCTCTTCTCACAGGCAGCTTGTTCGATATTAAATTGCAGAAGTTAGATTTTAGCTGATTTTTCGCCGTCGTTTAAATCGGAGTATGTCTAATGCTGGAATAAATGATCAGTGAAGTTACATATGGCAGATTTTTATTAAAATTAGCTAATTAAGCAGGCGTTCTCTAACGCTATACATGATGCTGTAATGAATACCGAAGTATACCGTTCAGTTGAACGGAATGGACACTTTTAAAAAGGGAAATCACAGAACCAGGATAGACAAACATAGGTACGAGGAACGTCACTGCGAAGAAACTTTGAGTAATTGAAGAAATACCTCAAGCTGATCGTTGAAAGAAGGGAGACCAAACGTTATCAGGGTAATGAGAGAATGTAGGTATAAGTCACTTAGAAATACAAAGCGAGATGGCTGCAGGAAAATGTCAGGAAACTGGAAAAGAAATGTTCCTCGGGAGGACTGAATCAGCATATATAATTTAAAAGCGAGGCCAAAAGCATTAAGATTACAGTGGAAATTCCACTGCGAAACGCAAAGGAGAGAGAGGATAGGCGGAGAGAATACATAGAAGGCTCTACGAAGAGGAGGATTGCTTCAAGACGTGGTTGAGGAAGAAATGGGAGTGATATAGAAGACAAAGGCGATCCATTTTTAGAGTCAAAGTTTAGTGCAAATTGGGAAGACCTACGATACGTTAAGACAGAAGAGACAGTTAACATTCCTACAGAGTTTCTGGAGTCATTGAGGGTTGTGACGTGGAGGGAGTGACGGGAGGGGACAGGGGAGGTGGGGGGAGGGGGGCGGCAACAAAGAGATTTTCAAAGCTGGTGTGTAGCATCCGTGAATCTAGAGACATATCATGTGAATACTTTCGAATAAATATCATCCACACAGTATCAAAGATAGGAAAGACAGGTAACTGCGAAATTTATCGCACAATCAACTTAACAGCTCAGGTATCCAAAACTGCCGACAAACACAATATATATAAGAGTGGAAAAAATTAAGGTTCTGTTAAATGACGATTGGGTGTGGTTTTCAAAAAGTAAGGGCACCGAAATGTCAGTATTCACTTTGCGACTTATAATGGGAGCAAGACTGAAGAACGATCAGTAGACGTTTATATGGTTTTCTGACTTGGAACCTGTGTTCGACAGTGTGAAAGTGTGCCAGATTTTCAGTATTCTGAGTATACAGAAGTGAGCTGTGGAAAAAGACGAGTAATATACAATACGTACAGGAAATAAGAGAGAACAGTCCGAATGCAATGGGGGGATCCAGCCTGAAACCCAGGTGCAGGTACTTATACAAATGAAATGACACAATTTCAGGGACTTTACTGGTCCCATACAGATATGATATTATGTACTTATGCTTAAGTGCTGTTCCATAACATGGAGAGCCTAAGCAATTCTGTTTGTGCGTTAGGAGGAATTTAAAGTAGACTGAGGTGGCAGTTAGAATTTGGATCGAGGAGGAGGGCGTGCCAGTATAGTCCATGCAGTTGCGTGAACCACTGTGCTAAGGCGGTTTAATGACTAACTCTCCTGGCTAGTAAACAGGAGCCTTCGGTTCGATTCCCGAGCGTGGTACAAATTTCCGCTCGTCGCTCTAGTCTGTATACGTAAAATCACATCTGTATGAGAGCAATGGAGTCTCTGAAATTGTTTGATTTCATTTGTAGCAGCAGGAGTTAACAAATTTTAAATCAGTTATCACCATCTGAGGTGCTGTCACTTTATACAACCATCTTAAATATAATCCTTCATTCTCGGATTGTACGTCACGTAACATCTCAAACATGAAATCTGTGTGCGGCACCTGCGCTATCCAAGGTGTTCGTTCCGCAATGGAACAACGTCCTCTCTCCATTACCCCGCAACTACTCGTACTACCGTACAAGGTCACGCCTCGACTCAGTTGTTTCGTACTAGCTTGTCCGCCCGCGCTTCCCTCAAAATTGCAACCTCTGGAAACCGGAGACTGTGTATCGCTCATTTGTTTAGCATCCGAAGATATATAATGTGGCAATGATATAAATAAACAGATAATTTTCATTATATTTCCATTCAAAGACCGACCAAACGTTAATATGCCAAACTAACTGCGTTCTACTATTATTTCATTTCCTGTATGAGTCAACTGTTATCACTGGAAAGAAATCTAACGTATGAGGCGGAAGTAAATCATGTACGCTTCGTTAGTAAATGATATACATATGTTTCACACATGCATTTGTTCGCGTGTTTGACTCCCTTTTCCCTATGTTATAGCTTTTCTTCTGTTTTATTTGTTTCGCGTGCCTTCCAGAGCAAGATATCTGGCTCATTCTTTTAAATATGTGGCACCTGGTTTGTAAAGTATTTTAAAATCTTAACACGATACTGATGCAGACACTCTCTTTCACATAACGTGTCATCCTATTAGTTTTTTCTGACTGCTGACATTTTTTGACGATGATGTTCTGAATGCAGTTATGACTAAACTTACAGAACAGACTAATAATCATTCTTTGTTGTCAAGACAATGTTCGTTTACTATATCAGCAGGAGTTTCACAACACCATACATATTGTGTTTAAAAATGTATCCCATATTTTTACGGAAGATAGTACTGAGGGAAACTAGATATGTGCTTGAAAAGAAAGAATTATTGAAATCTGGGCAATTTTATTGATACAGTTTCCACACAACTCCGTTATTCTTTGAGAACCAAGACTAAGGGATGTGTTCAAGTGAGAGGCATCCAGACTTAACACCTCATATAGTATCAACCGACAGATGGGTATCATGGGAGAGAATGATCCATAACTGTATCAGTATTTGTCTCTGGTCACATGTTTAAAGAAATTTTATTTCTGATTTTGACCAGTGTTGTCACCTGTAAGTTAATGGAGAACGTTCTCCAAGCACACTATATTTGCGTAATTACAATAGCACAACTGCCCAATACTTACAAGCTTGACCTCCAAATCAGTATCAGGTTCAGCTTTCCACTCCAACGTTCACTATTGGTAGCTCACTGTACCTTTGTTTGCGAGAGGTAACTAATGCCGTTGGTAAATAACTTCGTCACTTTTAGGAACAACACGACAGCTTGAATAACACGAAATTAGAAAAAAAGTTGCTATTATTAATGAAATAGAAATATATTGAGTACTACCATTTGCCTTTAAAATGTTTTTCTTCTTCTTGAATCATTCACGTAATATCGACGGACAGCCTTCATTGAGGACGCCTGTATTTCTGTTACAATACGCTTCCAACAAAACAGAATTCACGTGTCTAGCAGCTCAATAGTTTTTGGTGCCATTTAAATAAGTAGTGTTTGTGGTTATCACGGTATAACTGTAGATGTATGTGGGTGTGGGACCACTTATCACGGGATAATTATATATATTTTTTGTAATTATGTATTTTATGATTTTGGTTGTGGTGGCTTTAAATATTGTGGGCTAGCATGAGACTTATAATTAACTTATACCGCGATAACACTCGTACGGTCATCGGCTGCACCGAAGTACGTAAAATATAACATTTTTTTAAACACAACGCGCGACTCACTGCCTTCTAATAAATAGTTGGCTTGAGCGCTGCTATTTAGAAAACAAAATATGATTATTCTTATGCAAACTGTAATCATTAATATGGGTCTCAGGGGCTACTGGTAATTTATGTACCAAACTACATAAAGATTAACTGAGAAACTGCTGAGCATATAGAATGTAATGTTTTCAATATTTCTTGTTCACTATTTGCAAGGCAAAACTGGAGAGAATCTCATCCGCCGTTAGGCGGCCAAAATGAAACATACTGAACTCATTCGATGTTGTGAATTTTGGTACATGAAATTTATCACATTTAAAATTATGACATGAAATTTTAATTAAATAATACAGTCAGCGTAATGGCCGACTAAATCCTGCTAGGAGAGATGATCTCCCTGCACTACAAAGTTCTGTAAAAAACTTGGTTAATGAAAATTAATGGTGGCGACCATGAGAGGTGACAACTAAGTCAATAATACTCACTTTTTAAAAACAACTTCCATTATATTTTGCAAAAATACAGTAAAACGTACATTGATTATTATCCAGAGCTAAAATGGCGGCGTACCGCTAGACGAAAGAAAAACAGGAGAGCTTTTAATAAAGCAATAGTCTCTGGTCATGTTCAATTTCATTACACAGATAAAAAGAATGTTCTTTTATTTTTATATCACATCGCTTTTTGTGTTTTGGTGGTATTATTTAACTTTTTAAATCTTTCTTATACATCACGCATACGTACACAGTCTTGAAATAATTTATAATTCACTAGTCGCACAACAAAAACTTCCTTTCCCTTTCTCCAAATGTTCATTTATGTGACGTACCGTCACATGATTTTAGCAAATGGATTAACTGGAATTCTGTGTCGTCGTAAAATTCTTGGCAATGGAGGGTTTTTTCGTTACTGAATTTCATCCATGTTGGTTAAATCTTATAAGATACAATGATAAACCAACACTTTACGAACGCCTTCTCAGTGGCGTGTTGGTCCACGTTTTGAATGCAGTACAGCAGAGATTCTTAGTAACCTGGATTCTGTAACGATAAGCTTGGTTAATCCGACAAGGCGACAAGTTTCCATAGATCAACAGTCTAATCTAAATGATGTCGAGCCCACTGTAATCGTACTTAACGATGCTGTTGGTCCTACATGGGGACACATAGGGGACATTTGCTTTGAAGCCACAGGATCAACAATGTCTACGGAACTTCATGCTCTGAAACACCCCCGCCTGTACCAGTAATGTAGTCCGTAGTCGGTTTTCCACAGATCGCCCACTACACAGCTCCACAGAACGAGCCAGCGTCCGAGATTCACGTTTTGTGATGAGGCGTGCGCTTTCAGCACCTTGTCCCCTACTTGTGGTTTCACAGTCATTCAACCACGTATCATAAATGCTCACGGTAATAGCACGTGAACAACCGACCCACTTCGTTTTGTCAGCGGATTTCTCAATTTGAGGCCAGTACAGTCATTAGAATGATTCCCATTCGTTTCTGCTCCGCTTATATACACTCATGCCCCGAAAAAAAAAAAAAAAAAACAGAAGACCTTGAACGACCAGAGATAGGACGTTCGTAGTCACAAGATATCAACACCAGCATGTTCTGCAGAAATGTTTAACATTTCAGTCACTTGGGTTCAGCCGGTGTGCTGTTGCCTAGCAGGCACAGAGTCTACCATAGGTCCTGGCAACTTGTTCCATGCGCGATGACATCGAGAAGTATAAAGCGCGAAAGGCCTCCAGTGGTCTAGTCATCCACGCCGCATTCGCCTGGTTCTAAGGTGCATCTGTGCTGGTTGCGTTGGGTCGCAGCGTTGCACCCGTCGTTTTACCATATCCCACACATCGTCGATTGCCGACAGATCTGGTGATCAGGCCGGTCAGGGCAAAAGGCTGACATCCAGCGACACCAAGAACGCACGTGTTCACATAGCAACATGTGATCTAGTATTGTCTTGCTGAAAAAATGCAGTGTGGAGTGTTGTGCAGAAGAGGTGAGGCTACGGGTCGTACGATACCATTCAATAGGACACACTGGTCACAGTGTGCGGGACACGCACCAGCTTTGGTTCATGGTTGCACTCAGTGGCACCCCACATCACAAGGCCTGGAGTTTGCGCTGTATGTCTTGTGCGAATGCAGTTACTATGATACCGCTCTCCCCGTCTGCGCCGAAGCGAAATGCGGCAATCACTTTCAAACAAGTAGAGCCTAGAGTCGTCCGGAAACACTATCTGATGCCATTCCTGCCCTCATCGACGTTGTTCTGTATACCATTGCCGTCTAGTATGTTTCTGCACATTCTTCAAAGGTCGGCGGAGAAGTGGACGACGCACAAGTTACCCATACCGCATTAAACGGTGACGGACTGTCACCCCTGTTCCACTGTTCCACTGTTGGGCCAGAGCCGAGGAGGACGCAGAGCTGTCCTGAAGTGCCATTCGTTTGAGAAGTCAGCCTTCTCGGGGGATGGTCTGGATGGTGCGACGTGCGGTTAGAGGCGCCATGTCACTAATCGTGCGGCCCCTCCCACCGGTGGTTCGAGTCCTCCCTTGGGCATGGGTGTGAGAGTTGTCCTTAGCGTTAAGTTAGCTTAAGTAGTGTGTAACTCTAGGGCCCGATGATGTCAGCAGTTTGGTCCCTTAGGAATTCACACACATTTGAACATTTGATGGGGCGACCTGACCTACCTCTTCGTGTTCTACGGCCTTCTGTGAACCATTCTGCACACACCGGTTGCACTGCCGAAACACCTTGTCACATGCGAACAGCAATTTCCCGGATTCCGGAGTGGATGCAGCACATTCTCTCATGCCAATAACCCATCCTCTTTCAAACTCACTAATTTGACGGTACGGTTCGCGCATGCGTCCACAAGGCAACCTGCAAGTGTCCTCCAGTCACATTTATCCATTACGTTCCGTTTATAGAAAAAAAGAGGGCCGTGGAATATTTTACCGGTAATTGGTGTTGCCACTGCGATATCGATGTTGACCTTGAGCCCTCGCGTTGACGTGGTTCAAATGCTAATTACTTCTGCAGAACATACTAATGTACATATCCTGTGAACAAGAACGTACTATCTCTTGTCGTTGGAGGTGTTCTGTTTTTTTCTGAACATGAGTGTACTTTCCTCGCAGTGTAGCATTCAGTCTCGCGTTGGGCGATGATCACCACGCTTGGCGCATAAATGTACATGCGGTATTATTTTCTAAGGAAAAGTTCTGTTAGTACTTTTTGGTCTTCTTTACCCCAAAATTTTAGAACCATTGATCGTAATCGTTTATCGTTCTATTCAGTTCGTCATTTAAATGTGCTTCTAAATAGCTGTGCACACTTTTCACGATGTTCCGATTGTCTGACGTAGCAGGAACAGGCACACAAATGTTGATTCCATTGCGAAATCATTCACCTCTGTCTACTCATACATCGATGCATTCTTTTAAGTTCTGGAAGGTCTTCGGCTTATCTTAATCTGTCATAATTGGCAACGTGCATGCGTTATCATTAGCTGCTTCAAACCGATGCAATGGTTCTGTAGGACCATCTCATAGAGTAGAAACATTCCCATGCATTTCAATAATGTCGATTCAGTTTCAATATTCGCTGTTTTTTTGAGTCACCTATCACTCTTACACTTCGGAGAATCCAGCATCATCATTACCACCATTTACTCCACACAAACCGGTGATTTAGGCCCGTGGCACAAGACGAAAAATATACAAAACAAAAATATAAAAACATCAACACATCCAGTACGCCGGCCGGGGTATCCGAGCGGTTATAGGCGCTACAGTCTGGAACCGCGCAACCGCTACGGTCGCAAGTTCGAATCCTGCCTCTGGCATGGATGTGTGTGATGTCCTTAGGTTAGTTAGGTTTAAGTAGTTCTAAGTTCTAGGGGACTGATGACCTCAGAAGTTAAGTCTCATAGTGCTCAGAGCCATTTGAACCATTTTTTGAACATCCAGTACACCCTTCATGACTAAATAGAATTGTGATACAGCAAAATTGAGTGCATATGATGAAAACCGTTTTTAATGATAACCGGTACATTTATTCGTCAGAAACCCGAAAAATTACTTTGTTAACTATACTTATCTTGTTTAAAAGGAAAATTATATAAAATTACGTAGTACTGTGTCACAGCCGCAGTATTATTTCTTGTTAACCGATTTATGTGTGTTAACTCCTTACATATTTAAGATTTGTTACTAGAATTGGGAAATAGCTTCACAAATTTAAAGAAAATTAAGCTACTGTTCTCGGACGAAGTAGGATGGCTTAGGAAATCGTATAGTTAATGGTAGACTGGCCGTATACAGGCAAGCTGAGCGAGCGCCACCGATAACGTGCGTCGCGGGTTGCGTCCCCAAATAGCGTAGGCGCTGCCTCACAGCCGCTTGCCTGCAGAAATCACAAGACACGACGATGTGCGCATGCGCAGATGAGCCGCGGCGCCTTCCGTCGGCGGTCCAGCTGCCCTTGCCGCCAGTCGCTCGCTGGCCGCGAAGCGCAACGGCGGGTGGAGACCAGTAGCCGGCGACAAGAGCGTGGTGACTGCGAAGACGGCGCCTGCGTAGCGAGGGCGCGGAACGCAACAAGCAGCTGTGCTCACGCCATCTCCGTCTCCGGACAGTGTCATTGCCACATTAGAAGAGCTTGCACAGTGTAACGGGAACCGCGGGACATTTCGGCTGGTACAGCATACAGTGATAAAAGGAAAGGTTTTTTCTTTTTCTTTTTTGGACAATGATTAAGTGCTGAAGACGCTGAAACTGTAACAGTGCAGAGGAGAGTGTGATTTTGTTTCTTTTCGTACAACAAATCTTTTTCCAAGCCCTTTCTCGATAAGGACATCTTCATAAACCGTTGACAGTAAAACTGCCTCCTAATCGATCAAATGTTTAGGGCACAAGATTTGTCTTCGTGACCAGAGTAAGAGAGGTGCATGCAAAAGCATTTTTATTCTTGCAGACTTTGTAGCAGGTGGATAGTATAGCCAACAGATCATAACTTTCTGAATTATTCTGAAACAGTTTATGGAGAGCTTAGTCCTAAATTTATGAACGGACGTAGCTGATACAGTGATGCGATTTTCAAATATGGAAGTGTTTTACACCATCAAATATAGGTAACAGTAAGAGCCGCAGGTTAACAAAGAAATTTCTGGTGAAGAAAGTTGCTTATGTGATCTGTGGTCTGAGGGAATTTCTCGTTGTTCTATGTAGCTGTAGCTTACAAGATAGCACAGATTTTATGACTGTTCGGAGGAGATATGTGAATAAGTGGATATTCAACCGCTGGTCGACAGGATGATGGACTGAGATTGGAGCCTTCATTTGATCTTGTAGTATTGGAGTAATTTTGCTGGCAATAATGGATGCAGAATTTGAGTTACGCGAGGGACTGGACGGCAACGGAACGCAGTGGGGCGGCGACGAGGACCCCATGCAGAAGCGGCCCGTACAGGCGCTGTTCGGGCTGCTGTACCTGGTCATCTTCACGGTGGGCACGTGCGGCAACGCGCTCGTCTGCTTCGTGGTGGCGCGCAACCGCAGCATGCAGACGGTGACGAACCTGTTCATCAGCAACCTGGCGCTCTCCGACATCCTGCTGTGCGCGCTCTGCGTGCCCTTCACGCCGCTCTACACCTTCTACGGGCGCTGGGTGTTCGGCAGCGCGCTCTGCCACACGGTGGCCTTCGCCCAGGGCACCAGCGTCTACATCTCGACGCTGACGCTGACGGCGATCGCCGTGGACCGCTTCTACGTGATCGTGCACCCGTTCCGGCCGCGCATGCGCGCCTCCACGTGCCTGGCGATCGTGTGCGCCGTGTGGGCGGCGTCGCTGGCCGCGACGCTGCCATACGGCGTCTTCATGGAGCACCGGCTGCGCGCCGGCAGCCACTTCTGCGAGGAGAGCTGGCCGTCGGAGACGGTGCGCCAGGCCTTCGGCGGCGTCACCTTCGCCATGCAGTTCGTGGCGCCGTTCCTCGCCATCTCCGTCTGCTACACCAAAATCTGGCTGCGGCTGCGCCACCAGGCGCGCACCAAGCCGGGCGCCAAGACGTCGCGCAAGGAGGAGGCGGACCGCGAGCGCAAGCGCCGCACCAACCGCATGCTCGTCGCCATGGTGGTCGTCTTCGGCACCTGCTGGATGCCGCTCAACCTCGTCAACCTCGCCAACGACCTGTACATCCCGATCGGCCACTGGCGCTACTTCAACCTGTGCTTCTTCGCGGTGCACGCGCTCGCCATGAGCTCCACCTGCTATAATCCGTTCCTGTACGCCTGGCTGAACGAGAACTTCCGCAAGGAGTTCCGGCGCGTGGTGCCGTGCTGCATGCGCGCCGGCCGCGCGCCGCGGCAGGGCTTCGCCGGCGCCGGCACCTCGATGGGCGGCCAGTCCGTGCAGACGGCCCTGCAGACCTCCAACTCGCTGCTGCCCGACGTCGTCTCCACGGACTCGGACCCCGCCCCCGCACCCTCTCCCTGCGCCGGCTACTGCGCCAACGACGAGCAGGTCCGCTTCTCCGGGATCGAGAACAAGGTGCTGGACGTGTCGCCTTCCATTTAGGTGAGCGCAACAATTCTAGCACCAAGTTTTTGTATGTCTGTCCTTGTGCCCGGAGGTCTGGGAGACTAAGGCCGTTCACTATCGTAAGAAAAAGTGACTCCCACAGCCGTCCTTACGTTCTCATTTATTGTATAGCTAACAATTCCGACACTTCAGTGCACCAACTTCAGGCCTTAGTTGATGCTGAAGGGGTTATCACGATCCATATACAGGGTGGTTTATTGATAGTGATCGGGCCAAATATCTCACGAAATAAGTGTAAAAACTACAAAGATCCAAACTTGTCTGGCTTGAAGAGGCAAACCAGAAGGCGCTATGGTTGGACCGCTAGATGGCGCTGCCATAGGACAAACGGGTATCAACTGCGTTTTTTTTTTTTTTAAATACGAACCCCCATTTTTATTACATATTTGTGTAGTACGTAAAGAAATATAAATGTTTTAGTAGGACCACTTTTTCGCTTTGTGATAGATGGCGCTATAATAGTCACAAACATATGGCTCACAATTTTAGACGAACAGTTGCTAACAGGTAGGTTTTTAAATTAAAATACAGAGGGTAGGTACGTTTTAACATTTTATTTCGGTTCTTCCAATGTGATACATGTACCTTTATGAGCTCGTCCGGAATCGCGCGACTGCTGCAATCGCAGGTTCGAATCCTGCCTCGGGCACGGATGTGTGTGATGTCCTTAGGTTAGTTAGGTTTAAGTGGTTCTAAGTTCTAGGGGACTGATGACCACAGATGTTAAGTCCCATAGTGCTCAGAGCCATTTGAACCATTTGAACTCGTCGTTTCTGAGAACGCGTGCTGTTACAGCGTGATTACCTGTAAATACCACATTAATGTAATAAATGCTCAAAATGATGTCAATCACCCTCAGTGCACTTGGTAATACGTGTAACGATATTCCTCTCAACAGCGAGTAGTTCGCCTTCCGTAATGTTCTCACATGCATCGACAGTGCGCTGGCGCATGTTGTCAGGCATTGTCGGTGGATCACGTCAGCAAATATCCTTCAACTTTCCTCACAGAAAGAAATCCGGGGACGTCAGATCCGGTGAACGAGCGGGCCATGGTATGGTGCTTGACGACCAATCCACCTGTCATGAAATATGCTATTCAATACCGCTTCAACCACACACGAGCTATATGCCGGACATCCATCATGTTGGAAGTACATCGCAATTCTGTCATTCAGTGAAACATCCTGTAGTAACATCACTAGAAAATGACGTGGAAATGAGCATACATTGCACCATTTAGATTGCCATCGAGAAAATGGGCGCCAATTATCCTTCCTCCCATAATGCCGCACCAAACATTAACCCGCCAAGGTCGCTGATGTTCCACTTGTCGCAGCCATCGTGGATTTTCCGTTGCCCAATAGTGCATATTATGCCGGTTTACATTACCGCTGTTGGTGAATAACGCTTCGTCTCTAAATAGAACGCGTGCAAAAAATCTGTCATCGTCTCATAATTTCTCTTGTGCCCAGTGGTAGAACTGTACACAACTTTCAAAGTCGTCGCAATTCCTGGTGCATTGAAACATGTTGATGTAGCATTCTCAATACCGACGTATTTGAGATTCCCAATTCTCGCTCAATTTGTCTGCTACTGATGTGCGGATTAGCCGCGACAGCATCTAAAACACCTACTTGGACATCATCATTTGTCGCAGGTCGTGGTTGACGTTTCACATGTAGCTGAACGCTTCCTGTTTTTTTAAATAACGTAACTATCCGGCGAACGGTTCGGATACTTGGATGATGTCGTCCAGGATACTGGACGCCCGTTGGGCATTTTGATCACGATAGCCTTACATCAACACGCTATCGACCTTTTCCGCAATTGGTAAACGGTCCATTTTAGCACGGGTAACGTATCACGAAGCAAATACCGTCCGCCCTGTTGAATGATACGTCATACCACGTACTTATACGTTTTTGACTATTACCGCACCATCTATCACAAACCGAAAAAAGTGATCCAACTAAAGCATTCATATTTACGTACTACACGAATATGTAATAAAAAATGGGGGTTCCTATTGTTAAAAAAGCGTAGTTGATATCCGTTTGACCTATGCCAGCGCCATCTAGCGGGCCAACCATGGCGCCATCTGGTTTCCCCCGTCAAGCTAGACGAGTTTCGTTCATTGTAGTTTCTTCGTTTGATGCTCATTTCGTGATATATTTGGCCCGGTCACTATCATTGGACCACCCTGTATACGAAGCATTAGTGGCCAATAACTGGTTTACGCAGACTGCCCCTAACTGTGATGTCGTGTTTCTAGTCTGCGTAAACTTGTTGTTAGCCACTGATGCATCGTATATATCGATCGTAGTAACGTCTTCACCATCAACTAAGACCTCAAGATGGTACACTGGAGCACCGAAACTGGTAGCCATACAACAAATGACATCAGAACGACGGCTGCAGGTGTCTCATTTTCTTACAATTCTTGCACCATGTGTCTGCTGTAACATTGTTCCACAGATGCAACGAATTTTAAAGAATGGCATCATGCATCCACCATAAGCTGTTTTCATTTGTACAGGGTGTTCAGAAATTTCTGTTACGAACATATTGGACTTGTAAAGCAAGTGAATACATAATATTTTGAACAGGTACCCATTTTCGGAAATGTCTTTCAAAGACACTACAAAGTGTCAAAATCATAGGCGCTCGAGCCTGTAGTGTACGTATATACAGGGGATATTGGAGAAGCATAAATGTATCAATTTGAGATAGGGGCCCCTGTATCGGGAACAAACGAGTCGAAAGGTATAAGCGGAAACCGTTCTGATACCTATGACAGTGGAATATATGTACTGATATTGTTGTTGCTAAGACTGTAGGTTTTACAACTTTCAGAAGCGGTAGTATGGACCAAAACAAAGAAAAAATTACCAGTAAATATGGGATCTAAGATGCATATCAAAGGAGCTATGCGCACTTTTTCATCTTCTCTACTGGGGAAACGCGTCTCCTTTACTGAACAAGTCCTCATAGCTCTGGAGGAATTCATTGTAGAGCCCAAATTTACTGCACATTTTTTCTTGTTTCGGTCAATGCTACCAGCTCTGGAAGTTGCTTACCCTACAATCTTAGCAACAACGGTACCAGTACATGTATTTCACGGTCAAAGGTATAAGAACGGTTTCCGCTTATAGCTTTCGACTCATTCGCTTCTGGTACACGGACCTTTACCTCAATTTGATATGTTTATCCTCCTTCTCCATCATCTTAGGAAATTTGTAACATCGTCACAGAGTAACCCTGTATTTTCACACAATTACAACCGTAGGCGCCTATAAATCTGACACTTTGTAACGTCGTTGGGTGAGGCTTCCGGACGTTGATTCACATTAAAAAAAATATGGCTCTAAGCACTATGGGACTTAACATCTGAGATCATCAGTCCCCTAGACTTAGAACTACTTAAACCTAACTAACTTAAGGACAACACACATCCATGCCCGAAGAAGGATTCGAACCTGCGACCGTAGCAGCCGCGTGGTTTCGGACTGAAGCGCCTAAAACCGCTCGACCACAGCGGCCGGCTCGTATTCAAAATATCATGTACTTACTGCCGTCAACAAGTCCGAGAATTTTGTAATGGGAATTTCCAAGCACCATTATTTTTCTGTAGACAACTGGTTCCCGTGAATGTCATCTTCAGGTCACGGATTAACACTAAATCAAGATAACAGTCGCAGATACCAAGGGATGGGGGCTCCTTATGCCCACCTTTCGAAAGTATTGTATCTAGTCTGTTATTTTATATTTTAAAATTTTGAAAAAATATTTATTGTTTATGATGAATTCTTCTGCCAGACTCCACAAATTTTAGATCTTTCAGTCGAACTCAAGCCAAAAACGTGAGCACTAGTAAGAAATGTTACTGTCCCCACTAAATGTCGTATTCAATATTTTCGGGTACAGCTTCATAGTTACACGTCAGTATCTGTTCAAAAAGTATGTTTTGAGTATACGTCAGTAACAACTAAACGAAATTAGATTTTTCTGCTGTGACCAACAAAACTTGATTTCTCTGCGGCGAGCGTAAAGTATCCGCACCCCCCCCCCCCCCACCCCCCCTGCATTGGTGGTACCCGACACTGAAACTACCCTGATATTGCTAAAATTGTGCTAAAAGATATTTTCAGGCTCTGGATTCTACTTACCGTACCTACGTATCAGTATCTCTTTAAATAGTATTTTGTTAATGTAAGTCGACAACAATGAACGAATTGTTTAATTTTTTAGAGTGGCTATAACCTCCCCCCCCCCCCAACCACCCTCCCTCTTGGTAATGCGCATTATGGAAATTATGGAAAATACGTAAATATTGCTAGATTTAAAGGAAACTTTCTCGATGAGACATCTATAACTAAAACCTAAACATACTGTATTCATATGTCCTCAGAGTTCTCGATGGTTGTGTGCTTCAGTAAGTTGTTCTAAGTTCACAGGACACTTGACTTTGAAACAAGCACTCGAGATTTCCATAACTGTCTCCGCCACCGTCATCTGGAAAATTAAAATCACTGCTGTTAACTGCTGATGATCGTGGCGCACACAGCTATCGAAAGTTCGAGAGTTTTACCTGAATTGACACGGCTTGTAAATGATGATTTCATTCAGACAACAGTGATGTTCCACGGTAGTATTTATTTTATAGTTCGTTATGAAGCAGTTTTCGGCTTGCTGTCCCATCCTCAGGCAACTTAATAGCCCCATTGCAATTTTCAGCTCTGCCATCAGCTGTAATGTCAATACCAATTTATAGGCAATCTGTTTCAACGATACACCTCATCACCAGGCCCCCTGGATGTATAGTGGCTGAATTTTCCTGAAAGACAGTCCCACGGGAAAATAACCGATATTTCCCTCAGCTCTTGTAGTAAGCAACCACACATGGTGAGGACGCAAACAGAAGTTCTTCTGCTGTGGTCTCACGGGCGTCTTTTTGGAAATTTCATCCGCTATACGTTCAGGGGACCTGATGATGAAGTGTATCGTCGCAACAGATTGGCAGTTAATTGGTACTTACATTACAGCTGATGGTAGTTTTGAAAATTTTAATGATCTATCGTCTGCTGTACCCTCCCGCTACTTAACAAGGATCGATTTGCAGAAAGTTTTAATTCGATCTTTAATCTACACATCAGTAACCATTTATAGAGATTTTTATACTTTTTTCCAAAGATATCTGATGTTTTACAGCTACAGATGTATGCAAAAATGCAAGTATAATGAAATTCACAAGTAAGCTATGAACAGACCCGCCGGGTTGGCCGTGTGGTCTAACGCACGGGTTTCCGGGCGGGAAGGAGCGCCAGGTCCCCGGCACGAATCCGCCCGGCGGATCTGTGTCGAGGTCTACTGAACCGGCCAGTCTGTGAATGGTTTTTAGGCGGTTTTCCATCTGCCTTGGCGAATGCGGGCTGGTTCCCCTTACTCCGCCTTAGTTACACTATGTCGGCGATTGCTGCGCAAACAAGTTCTCCACGTACGCGTACACCACCATTACTCTACCACGCAAACATAGGGGTTACGCCAGCCAGAGTGGCCGTGCGGTTCTAGGCGCTACAGTCTGGAGCCGTGAGACCGCTACAGTCGTAGGTTCGAATCCTTCCTCGAGCATGGAAGTGTGTGATGTCCTTAGGTTAGTTAGATTTAATTAGTTATGAGTTCTAGGCGACTGATGACCTCAGAAGTTAAGTCACATAGTGCTCACAGCCATTTGAAACGTAAGGGTTACACTCGTCTGGTGGGAGACGTTCCCTGGGGTGGGGGGAGGGGGGTTGGTCCACCGGAGGCCGAACCGCACAATAACCCTGGGTTCGGTGTGGGGCGGCGGAGGAGTGAAGTGGACTGCGGTAGTCGTCGTGGGGTTGTGGACCACTGCAGCTGCGGCGGGGACGGAGCCTCTCCGTCGTTTCTAGGTCCCCAGTTAACATACAATACTATGCAATACAAAGCTATGAACAAATGGGAATGACCATACATTTATGTTTTTAGATGTAGCATTTGTCTCATGTACTTACATCCGTTATTTTAAATATTTTCTACATATGAAAAATGCACGTATGTGTGACAGGTGCTACAACTAAAAAGAAGATGTGGTTCATCTGCAAAGGAGACCGCTTATAAAGCACTAATACGACCTATTCTTGAGTACTGCTCGAGCGTTTGGGATCCCTATCAGGTCGGATTGAGGGAGGATATAGAAGCAATTCAGGGGCGGGCTGCTAGATTTGTTACTGGTAGGTTTGATCATCACGCGAGTGTTACGGAAATGCTTCAGAAACTCGGGTGGGAGTCTCTATAGGAAAGGAGGCGTTCTTTTCGTGAATCGCTACTGAGGAAATTTAGAGAACCATCATTTGAGGCTGACTGCAGTACAATTTTACTGCCGCCAACGTACATTTCGCGGAAAGACCACAAAGATAAGATAAGATGAGAGAGACTAGGGCTCGTACAGAGGCATATATGCAGTCATTTTCCCCTCGTTCTGTTTGGGAGTGGAACAGGGAGAGATGATGCTTGTTGTGGTACGAGATACCCTCCGCCACGCACCGTATGGTGGATTGCGGAGTATGTATGTAGATGTAGATGTATATGTAGAAATGTGTCTTTAATGAAAGACGTATTGATGTAGCTACACCATCAATTGCTACAAGAATTTATTCGGGTGATATTAGTTTCAGTACCTAAGGCGCATCTCCTGGCACTGCTTAAAAATACTGTGTAGCACTTTAAACAAGACTGCCTTAAAACTGACTTAAACAGCCAAGGATCAGTGTTTATATTGCTTGATTCTAAAACACGTCTGATTTTAGAGTCATATGTACTGTCGCTGCGAAGGCAACATCCACACGTCTTGTGAGGACTACACGGCAAGCATCCCCTGAAGTGAAAACCTTCGTCAGTCGGAAAGTCACAACTTGAGAATAACTTGAGAAGGTTAGTGATGTATGCAGAATGTTGTGATTCGCAAATATGGTTAACACTAGTGTCTCAGACGAAGCTTTGCGTGCAGTATCAAGCCCACAGCTCCCTCAAGAAGTGAACAATGATCAATAGTTTCCGTACACATTTTAGTGGAGATACCACCCTTCGCCTTTATGAAGGCTTGAATTCACTGGATACACTTTCAGTGATGTGTCCGAAGGACTCTGGAGGAATGGCAGCACATTCTTCCTCACGATCCGAAACCAAATAAGGTACAGATATTGGAAACTGGGGGTTTGCAGCTGCCTCAGCGTTCTAACTCATCCCATATATTTTCTTTGTGTTCACGTCGGGACTCTGGACAGACCTATCCATTTCAGTAACGTCATTATCCATAGGTCATTGCCTCATATGTGCTGCTTTATAAGAGGTGCATTGTCATCGTCTCCGAAATGTTCCTCTACAGTAAGAAGTACACAGTGCTGTAAGACGTGTTGCCATTTAATGCTTTCTGAAGTTCAATTAGGAACCAAGCCCCAACCACTTCATCACTCCATATAACTTGTTTTCAGATCCACTCTCCAGTGACGTCACTCTTTACGTCACTCCAAGCAACGCTTGACACTGTTTATGTAAATGTGTAGGTTATGAGGAGCTGCTCGATCACTGTATTGCATTCTTTTAACTCCCTGCCGAAAGCCATTGTGGTATGAGCGCAGGCTGAAAAGTAATGAACAAATGCATGTAGAACAGAAACAACACAGCTCCGAAGTTCAGGCAAAATGTACATTCAAGTAGAATGCTTAAGTTTCTGAATCATCTATTTATTTGTCAGCTTAGTCATTGTTAAGACTAACACTTTCCTCTCATCGTGTAACAAGCTTTTTCATTCTGTCACTGCAAAATTCGTCCGACTTTTCTCGAATCCCGAACTTGACAGCTGGAGGTACTGATTATTCCTGAGGTCTATATTGACTATAAGAAAATAAACGTCGCAAGGCACAAGATTGGGGGGGGGGGGGAGATAGAGGGTGTGGAAACGGTTCAAACATTAGGTTTCGTGAAGCAGTTTCACCTGCGCGCGAGGTCTGGTACCAGGGCCACAGTAAATTCTTCTCAGTATATAGAGACTCTTAAAGACATCCGATGTTGTGTTTGTAGTGTTAGAAGCAGCCTGGAAGCGAAGTCATGGAAGGTTATAGAGGCAGCATGGCTCAATATATCAGGTGGGGGCTCCCACGACTTGTTGAGTCCGTGCAACATCGAGTTGCTGTACTACCCCGGGCCAAAGGAGGTGCGTTGTCATGTTGGAAGATTACTGGCGCCAGGCTGCTTCTAACACGACAAACACGACATCGGAGGTGTTTTAGAATGTCTATGTACTGAAAATATTTTACTGTTGCTCTGGTACCAGACAACAGGTCACATAACCCAGTGATCATACCAAAAAACTGTCAAAAGAATTTTCTTGCAGGTGGTTGCCTTTTGAACCTTTTCGCCTGAGGAGAACGCGGATGTCAATATTCAGCGCCCATTATCTTCTGGGTCGTAATGGTAGACGCATGACTCTTCCCCCGTCACAATATTCAGAAGAAAGACGTCTCCTTTGTCAGAGTAGGGCCGCAGAAGTTGCTCGCAGCATTCCAACCGGCGCCGTTTGTTCTCGTCCGTGAGATGGCGTGGTACCATCCTGCACAGATTTTACGGTATCCTAATTGTTCAATAATATTCGAATACGGTTTACGATACGCTTTTGTGTGATTCGCCGGTCAGGTCGTCGGCGAGTTTGCTATATTTATCGTCTGCGGCAGTGATCAGACGTCCGCTGCGTTTCATCAACAATTACGGCTTCTCCGACTTCGCAACCACTAAATTTTGCTACCCACCGATTTACAGTAGGCCTCTTAACAGCATCGTCACCATAAACAGCCTTTAAACGGCGATGAATCTATAGGAGTTAAAAATTCGATAACAGGGCGCTGTTTAAATCGCGTTGACATATATCTACATCTACATTATTACTCCGCTATTTACAATACATTGCCTGGGCGAGGGTTCAATGAACCACCTTCAAGCTGCCTCTCTATCGTTCCACTATCGAACAGCCCGCAGGAAAAACGACCACTCAAAATGTTCTGTGCGAGCCCTAATTTCTCGTATTTTATCGTGATGATCATTTCTGCTTATGTAGGTGAGTGCCAATAAAATGTTTCCGCGATAGGAGGAGAAAATTTGTGATGAGAACAACGCAACGCAATGAAAAACGCCTTTGTTTTAATGATTGACACTCCTTTTCACGTGCCATGTCTGTGGCACTATCTCCCCTATTTCGCGATAATCCAAAAGGAGCTGCTCGTCTTTGAACTTTTTCGATGTCATCCGTCGGTCCCACCTGATACGGATCCAACACCGCACAGCAATACTCCAGACTAGGACGGACAAGCGTAGTGTAATCAGTCTCTTTAGTAGACCGGTTGCACCATTTAAGTGTTCTGCCAATGAATCTCAGTCTTTGATTTGCTCTACCCACAACATTATCTATGTGATTGTTCCAATTTAGATTATTTGTAATTGTAATCCCGAAGTATTTAGTTGAGTTTACTGCCTTCAGATTTATGTGACTCATCGCGTAATCGAAATTTAGCGGATTTCTTTTAGTATCAGAATAGCTTCTCACTTTTCTCTATTCAGAGTCAATTGCCATTTTTCGCACCATACAGATATCTTATCTAAATCATTTTGCAATTCCATTTGGTCATCTGATGACTTCCAGGACGGTACATGACAGCATTATCTGCAAACAATCTAAGAGGGCTACTCAGATTGTCTCCTATGTCGTTAATATTGATCAGGAACAATAGAGGGCCTATAACACTTCTTTGGGGAATACCGGATATCGCTTCTGTTTTACTCGATGACTTTCCGTCTATTACTACGAAATGTGACCTTTCAGAGAGGAAATCACGGATCCAATCGCACAACCGAGGATATATTCCAGGGCTCGCAATTTGGTTAGAGGACGCTTGTAAGCAACGGTGTCTAAAGCCTTCCGGAAATCTAAAAAACATGGAATCAATTTGACATCCCCTGTCGATAGAGCTCATTAGTTCATGAGTATAAAGAACTAATTGTGTTTCACAAGAATTTCACACTTTTCTTTATTAGGGTCAATTCCCATTTTTCGCACCATACAGATATCTTATCTAAATCACTTTGTAATTTATTTTGGTCATCTGATGACTTTAAAGACGGTAAATGACAGCATCATCTGCAAACAATCTAAGAGGGCTCCTCAGATTGTCTCCCATGTCGTTAATATAATCAAGAACAATAGAGGGCCTCTAACACTTCTTTGGGGAACGCCGGATATCACTTCTGTTTTACTCGATGACTTTACTTACGACGAAATGTGACCTTTCTGACAGAAGATAACGGATCCAATCGCACAACTGAGGCGATATTCCAAGGCACGCAGTTTGGTTAGAAGACGCTTGTGAGGAACGGTGTCTAAGGCCTTCTGCAAATCTAAAAATTTGGAATCAATTTGACATCCCCTGTCGATAGCACTCATTAGTTCATGAGTATAAAGAAGTAATTATGTTTCACAAGAACGATATTTTCTGAATCCATGCTGACTATGTGTCAATAAGTCGTTTTCTTCGAGGTAATTCATAATGTTCCAAAACCCTACTGCAAATCGACGTTAGTGATATGGGCCTGTAATTCAGCGGATTACTCCTACATAGCACTAGAACATGTCTCCATACTCAATATACACTTGCTGAACGCAATGCATTCAGACAGTGCGTGCATATCGAGGAGGAAGTTGTCTTCCACATTCCACCTGGAGCGTTTCGCAAGGTCATTTTATTTCGCGTTCTACAAGCGTGTGCATTACTTTCAGCCTACCCTCATAGATGGACTGTTGACAGTACTTTACAACTCACGACTGATTTCTTCAGCTGATTTTATGCGATTTTGTACAGCCACTTTCTGCAGAGGTCGCTGGGTCCTGTACATGTCGTATCCCTAGTCTTTGCTTACGAGTGGTTGGTCCTTCGCGTTTCCACAATCAAGCCACCTATAGCGGACTTGGACGGCTTTAGTAGGGTGTAAATGTTTGTAATCGATTCTTTACTCAGGTGGCATCCAGGGAGTAGACCACTTTGGAAATTACCCAGCTGAGGGAGCCATTCTGCTCTTTCTGCTCCTCTACTGACAACTCGATAGTCCCCGTCTCCTTTTATAGTGGCGAGTCTGCTCTCGTGATATCTAGTGGTACGTTCCGTATTACAAAGGGTTATCTGGAGATTTTGATTGTATGTGGCGTCTTTCGTTCAAATGGCTCTGAGCACTATGGAACTTAACATCTGAGGTCATCAGTCCCCTGAAACTACTTAAATCTAACTAACCTAAGGATATCACACACATCCATGCCCGAGGCAGGATTCGAACCTGCGACCGTAACAGTCGCGCGGTTCCAGACTGAAGCGCCTAGAACCGCTCGGCCACAACGGCCGGCCTGGCGTCTTTCCAACGAGGACACAGATGTACCATTAAAAGTGTGTTAGTCATATGCTATATATACTGAAGTGACAAAAGTCATGGGTTAGGGTCATGCACATTTATGGATGGCGGTAGTATCGCATACACAAGGCATACGTAAAAGGGCAGTGCAATGTCGGAACTGTCATTACTCAGGTGATTCACGTAAGGAGATTGCCAACGTGATTATGGCCGTACGACGGGAATTAACAGACTTTGAACGCCGAATGTAGTTGGAACTGGACGTACGGGATATTCCATTTTGGAAATCGTTAGGAAATTCTATATTACGAGATGCACAGTGTCAAAATTCTGCCGAGAATGCCAAATTTCAGGCATTATCTTTCATCACGGACTACGCAGTGGCCGACGGCCTTCACTTAAAGACCGAAGGCAGTGGCATTCACGTAGGGCTGTCAGTGCTAACAGAGAAGTAAGATGCGCGAAATATCACTGGAATCCACTTGGGACATGCGAAGAACGTATCCATAAGCATAGTGCTGCAAAATTTGTCATTAATTTGCTATGGCAGGAGACACCCAACGTAAGTGTCTTCGCTAACAGCACGACAGAAACTTCCTGGCAGGTTAAAACTGTGTGCCGGACCGAGACTCGAACTCGGGACCTTTGCCATTCGCGGGCAAGTGCTCTTCCAACTGAGCTACTACCTAAGCACGTCTCACGCCCCGTCCTCACAGCTTCACTTCTGCCAGTACCTCGTCTCCTAGCTTCCAAACTTCACAGAAGCTCTCCTGCGAACCTTCCAGAACTAGCACTCCTGAAAGGATGGATATTGCGGAGACATGGCTTAGCCACAAGCTGGGGGATGTTTCCAGAATGAGATTTTCACTCTGCAGCGGAGTGTGTACTGATCTGCCAGGAAGTTTCATATGAGCGCACGCTCCACTGCAGAGTGAAAATCTCAATCTGGAAGCACGACAGAGCACCTGCTGGGCTCGTGACCGTATCGGTTGGACCCTAGAAAACTTCGGCCTCGTCAGAGGACTCCAGATTCAGCTGGTAAGAGCTGATAATAGTGTTCGAATGTGCCACGGACTCATGAAGCCGTAGACCAAGGTTGTCAACAAGACACTCTGCAAGCTGGTGGTGGCTGCATCATGGTGCAGGCTGTGTTAGCATAGATTGAACTGGTTCCTCTGGTTCAAACGAACCGATCATTGGGAATTGGTTATGTTTGGCTACTTGGAAACCATTTACAGCCATTCATGGACTTCATGTTCCCAAACAACGATGGATGACAATGCGCCATGTCACTTGGTTTGAATGAGGTTCTGGACAGTTCGAGCGAATGATTCGGTCACCCGTATCGCGCTATATGAATTCCATCGAACATTTGTGGGACACAATCGAGAGGTCAGTGCGTGCAGAAAATCCTGCACTGGCTACACTTTCGCAATCAGGGAAGGCTACACATGCAGCTTGGCTCAATGTATCAGCAGGGGACTTCCAAAGACTTGCTGAGTCGTTGCCAGATTGAGCTGGTTCACTACCCTGGGCCAAAGGAGGTGCGACACAATATTAGGAGGTATCCCTTGACTTCTGTCACCTTGCTGTAAACATCGATGCTGTTTCAGTCAGTATTTAGTCAACGCAGCTTAACAGCGCAGAAAGCAAAATGCTATACAGAACTTTCGAGCAGTGCCACAAGACGTTCCACGTAGAAAAAAATAATATGTTTTTGACGCCAACATCCTTCTTTCAAGTTCATAAAGTGTTATCAATGGTTGTTTTACACCAACTGCTTCTCTAAACATTGAAACACCTTTCGGCAGTTTTATGACGCCGTTTCTTCACCATGTTCAGAGGCTCCTTGACTCCTGTTGTTCTGACATCACCCACTTTCAATAATGATTCACAGGATTCTTTTGAGTGTTCGATCGGGTCATGTTATTGAGATCTACCTACAGGGATTTTCTTACTTAGTCGAGTCCACATTAGCAGGTACCCAAATCCACAACTCCTGCAGATACACTTATCTTGGAGCTATTTCGTCCGCGATTCCAAGCCGACAGTTGCCTACAAATCTTACATGTTATTGAGGTTTGAATAGAAGACAAAAATAATACAAAGTATTTATTTATTATCAACATACTGCACCTACAACGGTGAGATGGTTGTCGATATAATTCTTCTGGGTACTTACAACGTTGTGATATTAAGAGCTACTTGTACTTATTTTCTGGCCTTCACTCGAGATTCTATAAGAAGATACTGAATACCACAACTCTATTAGAAGATACTGAATACCACAACTCTTATCAGTATTTTGCAGTGAACACATTGTGCATTGTGGGGCGATCACTCTGTTGTAGAAATAATTCAAAAGCCAAGATCGCTTAAATACTGTTTACTGGATCATGATGGCACCTTTTCTGTGTTGAAATCGGTTATCCAGTAATTAGTATTTAAGTGATCTTGGCTTTTGAATTACTTCTCTTATCAGTATATACTGCTGACCACAGAAATTTTGACACCTTAGAGTAAATCTCAAACGAACAAGATGTGAACAACAAGCTTATTAGTTTTCCAAACGATTATCATTTCAGTGCATACGCTCCAACTGCTGTAATCCCAACAACGGTGAACGTTGGAGTGCCACCACGCCGTCTTTTCAGAGGAGATCTGGTTCTGCATGGACCATCTCGATGAACGCATCTGCATATGACTCATATCGCTAATGTCGATTTGCAGTAGGATTTTGGAACATATACTGGGTTCGAACATTAAGAGTTATATCGAAGAAAACGATTCACTGATAAAAAGATAACACGGATTCAGAAAATAGTCTTCTAGCGAAACAGAACTAGCCGCTTATTCTTGGGAAGTAACGACTGTTACCAATAGGGGATTTCAAATTTATTCCATATTTCTGGGGAAGGCCATTGACACCGTTCGTGACAAGCGGTTTCTAATCATATCGCGTGCCTATAGACTTTCGTCTCAGTTGCGTGACCTGATTAGCGATTTCCTGTGAGAATGATCATAGTTCGTAGTAATTCACGGGAAGTCATCAAGTAAAACAGAGGTGATAACCGGCGTTCGTCAAAGAAGTGTTTTGAGCCCTCTGCTGTTCCTGATCTACGAAACAATCTGAGGGTCCCACTTAGACGGTTTGCTGATGATGCTGCCATTTATCGTGGTATATAGTTATCAGATGATAAAAGCAAAAAGCAAAACGATTTAAACAATATATTCATATGGTTCGAAAATTCCAAATACCGAAGAGTATGAAGTCATGATTGCTAAAACGAATCCGCTAAATTTCGATTACGTGACAAATCACATAAACCCGAAGATTGTAAATTCAACAAATACTTAGGTATTACAGTTACAAATGACTTCATCTTGCATGATCACATAGACTATGTTGTGCGTAAAGCAAACCCAAGACTGTGATTTTTTGGCGGAACACTTAGAACGTGCAACACGACTGTTAAAAGAAACTACTTACACTACACTTGTCCACCCTCTTCTGGATTATTGATATGCAGTGTGGGATCCACATAGCTAGGATCGACGGAGGACGTCGAAAAACTTCAGAGAAAGGCAGTTCGTTTTGCACTATCACGGAATAGGGAATAGGAAAGAGAGCACCACGGACATGACATGCGATTTGGAAGGTAGGAGACGAGGTACTGGCAGAAGTAAAGCTGTGAGTACCGGGCGTGAGTCGTGCTTCGGTAGCTCAGTTGGTAGAGCACTTGCCCGCGAAAGGCAAAGGTCCCGAGTTCGAGTCTCGGTCGGGCACACAGTTTTAATCTGCCAGGAAGTTTCATGCGATTTGGGGTGGCAGTCATTGAAACTAAGGCGTTTTCCGTTGTGGCAGGGCCTTCCCATGGTATCTGAATCGCCAACTTTCTCCCCACAATGTGGAAATACACTCCTGGAAATGGAAAAAAGAACACATTGACACCGGTGCGTCAGACCCACCATACTTGCTCCGGACACTGCGAGAGGGCTGTACAAGCAATGATCACACGCACGGCACAGCGGACACACCAGGAACCGCGGTGTTGGCCGTCGAATGGCGCTAGCTGCGCAGCATTTGTGCACCGCCGCCGTCAGTGTCAGCCAGTTTGCCGTGGCATACGGAGCTCCATCGCAGTCTTTAACACTGGTAGCATGCCGCGACAGCGTGGACGCGAACCGTATGTGCAGTTGACGGACTTTGAGCGAGGGCGTATAGTGGGCATGCGGGAGGCCGGGTGGACGTACCGCCGAATTGCTCAACACGTGGGGCGTGAGGTCTCCACAGTACGTCGATGTTGTCGCCAGTGGTCGACGGATGGTGCACGTGCCCGTCGACCTGGGAGCGGGCCGCAGCGACGCACGGATGCACGCCAAGACCGTAGGATCCTACGCAGTGCCGTAGGGGACCGCACCGCCACTTCCCAGCAAATTAGGGACACTGTTGCTCCTGGGGTATCGGCGGGGACCATTCGCAACCGTCTCCATGAAGCTGGGCTACAGTCCCGTACACCGTTAGGCCGTCTTCTGCTCACGCCCCAACATCGTGCAGCCCGCCTCCAGTGGTATCGCGACAGGCGTGAATGGAGGGACGAATGGAGACGTGTCGTCTTCAGCGATGAGAGTCGCTTCTGCCTTGGTGCCAATGATGGTCGTATGCGTGTTTGGCGCCGTGCAGGTGAGCGCCACAATCAGGACTGCATACGACCGAGGCACACAGGGCCAACACCCGGCATCATGGTGTGGGCAGCGATCTCCTACACTGGCCGTACACCACTGGTGATCGTCGAGGGGACACTGAATAGTGCACGGTACATCCAAACCGTCATCGAACTCATCGTTCTACCATTCCTAGACCGGCAAGGGAACTTGCTGTTCCAACAGGACAATGCACGTCCGCATGTATCCCGTGCCACCCAACGTGCTCTAGAAGGTGTAAGTCAACTACCCTGGCCAGCAAGATCTCCGGATCTGTCCCCCATTGAGCATGTTTGGGACTGGATGAAGCGTCGTCTCACGCGGTCTGCACGTCCAGCACGAACGCTGGTCCAACTGAGGCGCCAGGTGGAAACGGCATGGCAAGCCGTTCCACAGGACTACATCCAGCATCTCTACGATCGTCTCCATGGGAGAATAGCAGCCTGCATTGCTGCGAAAGGTGGATATACACTGTACTAGTGCCGACATTGTGCATGCTCTGTTGCCTGTGTTTATGTGCCTGTGGTTCTGTCAGTGTGATCATGTGATGTATCTGACCCCAGGAATGTGTCAATAAAGTTTCCCCTTCCTGGGACAATGAATTCACGGTGTTCTTATTTCAATTTCCAGGAGTGTATTTTATGTAAAGCGACGGGGGATCACTGCTGTCAGCTGCAACGGGACATTAAGCGGAATCAGCGGCGACGAGCTAAGATGTGTACAAGGCCGGGATTCGAACACTTGATCTCCTGCTTAGTACGCAGGAGCATTTCACCATTGTGCCAGACGGAATGCAGCGTTACCTCACCTGTGCGGCCTATCCACGCTCCCGCCGAGCACCACGTATCCGCTGTCCCTGTCCATTATACTCCAGTTCGCTACTCAGAGATTCCCACAGGATGTTGGACATATTTGTGCATTCGCACTGAAGATGGTGGATCCATTGCCCAGCTAGGATTATCAGTTATATGAATGCGTGAATGTCCGGAAGAACAGACTCCACGCATTCATGTAATTGAAAATATTTTGTTTGCGCCCTTCTACGAAGGAAAATATGATCATCGTAATAAAACAAGAGAAATCAGACCTCGCACGGGACGATTTAAATGTTCCGTTTTCTCTGCGCGCTGTTCAACAACGGAACGGTAGAGAAATAGCTGGAAGGTGGTTCATTGGACGCTCTTCCAGGCAGCTGTGAATTGCAGAGTAGTCATGTAGTTGTAGACATAGATGAAGGCTACAAGGAGAACGAACGTCGCCAGATTGCTATCATCGCGTCAAGAGTCAACCACTTGGAATGGTACCGAGTGCCATTGGGTACAAATACGAACACGCCTGTCTCGCAAAGACGATAATGTGGTCTGCAGGCGCTATATTTGTGATGTGTTAAGACCGATGGCGCTGCCCTAAATGCGATGTCTCCGTGGCGTTACCTTTCAACAAGGTAACTCAAGATCGCGTATGACCTGGGCTCGTCTGACCTACCCCCATACAGTGCGTCTTCGACTGTTGCCCCGTTCAGCATATAGTCCATATCTCTTAACCATTTAAAACTTTTAGTCATGGTTTTGGAACGTTTGACGCGACACTACTCGTCTGCTTCTACGACTGATCATGAAACGGAATCGAAGCAGCATGAAATGACGAATTCATATCTGCTCATACCAAGCTCCGTTCGACCCGACGCCGAGCAGAGTAAAAACCATTGCGCTGCCATCAGTAACAAATTTCACGTCACCTGTAGCCCCAAAACCACCTGTAAATTTAATTACGTATCGTTCTTAGGTCTGTTGTTCCATACACACACACAATTGGAAAAAATTCAGCATTTTCTATCTTTCCTGGTGTTTCAGTGGATGTCGTTTTGTCCAGAGTTAGAAGTACACGGCTTGTTTTGGTGTCTGAAATGATTCTGATGTTTGAATAAATAGCAAAAAAACCCTATGAGTCTGTGTTTGTTACCAACATCCAGTATGTGTTGCACTCCAATATGGCTAGCATCAGTGTTGGCAACACAGCATAATGCAAAGAGAAAATACTGTGCCATGTGGACAGATACACAGCTACAGCAGCGAGACCAACCACTACCGCCCGTCACTGATCATTCTATCGAAAAGTCTGTACCACTGCTTCTCTTTCTGCTAAGAGTCGTTCTCTTGTGTTGATGACTTGAGACACCACTATTATGGAGTCAAATAAGCTATTCTTCAGATTTAAAACAAATAATTTAAGTCGAATTGTGTATTCTATAGTTTCAAATACGCTGAAGACCAATATTAAGGAATATTTGAAATATAAATACAAAAATCAGATTCCTCCACAGATTGTCGGTTGTCTTCGCATCAAATCCCGTGTATAGAGGGTCCCGTAATCGAGCTAACTTCTTTGTCAAATTCGCTCTTATCTAGCCACGGATGTGTCAAACAAGCCCGTATACATAAAAACAAACTTATTCAGATTTACATCACTTTGAAGTAGACGGTGTCCGTATTGCTGAATACTGTGACAGTAGTCAGAATGACCACAAACGCAGACACTCTGGTCCAGGAAACAGCTTAAAAATGAGAGATTAATCCATGAAAAACTGCCAAAGGAAATCTTACTTTCAGAACGCAAAGATTACATCAACGAATTCGAATGGACAATGAAACTTTTAATAACTTGGTAAGACACTCACAAAAGAGTTACCTTGTCTGTCAAATGCACTTCTATCCAGCCACGGATGTGTCAAACAAGCCCGTATACGTACGAGAACCAACAGAGCTTGTCAGTTTAACATTAGTTTTGAAGTAGACTCTTTTACTGTATGCTGTATGCACACTAGTGGGAATGGCTATAAATGCAGAAAAAGCATTTATAACAAGGCCTCCAGCACTGTATTTAAAGAAGAAGAAAACAACATGGGAATAGTGGAAAATGAGAGAGAAATATACACACGAAAAACTGTTCATGGCAATGTTACACTCAGAAGCTGATGATAACTTTTAACAACTTGTTACAGTTACTACGCCCTCACACTGAAAAATAAGACACAAGTATGGAAAAATTTATTCTCTTCTACTTGGTTCTCATTTAAATACATAGGGGGAATATGTAGCTCACATCGTCAGCGGAAGAACCGGAGAACTTCGAGTTATTAATTTCATTTCACTGCCGCTTGTATGGTATGTGTAGAATATTTATTTTGTGCATAACTTCCTCCTGCTTAAGATATAGCTGGAAAAGATATGACACCTCTACCATTTTGGTAATTGCCAGTTCTATTTTATTTTACTGCTTAATCGCTTTCATAGTTGTGGAAGCTCACGATACAACGACATGAATTGCAATAAAACTATTTTTCACTAAACATATGCGGCGAAACATAAACACAAACAACGTCCGCCATCTTGTGAAACCTTCCGTTAATCAAAATTTTTCACAAACGTGTCAGACATGATCTATGCGTGACAAACACATCAGGCAGCACCGCACACAGTCAAATGCTGGGCAAACACTTTAGTGTTTGATAAATTGTTTGGTCAGCAGAACGAAAAACCAGCCCAACTTGCAAATTTTTACTTTTCATTCATTCGATGACTAGTTTCGGGACGAGACCCATTTTCAGATCATAACAAAGTCGGAATGGTGATTTGAAAATGATTCTCGGTACGAAACTAGTCATCGAATGAATAAAAAGTAAAAGTTTGCAGCTTTGACTGGTTTTTCGATCTACTGATTAATGAAGTTGTTGACCCAAGCTACTCTAACATGCTGGAAGTTCGTAAATTGTTTCATCTTTTACTAGGGCCTTAACACGTTGACTGAACAAGACTGATGTAACCACAGAAGTACTAAAATCGTAAAATATCACTACAAAAACGTCAAAGGTGTAAATCGAACAAAATTTTGTTGCTATGTTTGCCAGCTGATCACATTTGATTTTATTAATGTTGTAATCGATTAAAATTAATTAAAATTAGGTTTTAGGTGAAGCTAGTTAACCGCATCGAGGTGCTTTGGCTCAGTACTTGAACAGAAATACCTAAGTTACTTCAAGATGCTAATTAAAGATACGAGTATCAAAAAATATGTTGAACAGTATTGTACCAGGTTTGATAAGGTTAGTTCCTGAAGACTATGGCCAATGTAATCGATTAAGACACAAAGGAGTAACAGACAGTTGTTACGAGTGGGCACTGATTTAAATCAATGGGGAAAGTTGAAAATGTGTGCTGGAGCGGGATTTGCACTCGAATGTACTGCTTACTAGGCAGACGTTCTGACCACTGAGCCACCCTGACACAGTGGTTATAGCAACTGCACCAATTATCTAGTGCGGGGCCCGTCAGACCCCAATTCTCAACTAATCCACACACTACCGGTGAAATGCCCCCTCGTCCATTATCCTCATTACTCGCGGCATTTCGCCGATTCCCGTAATAGTTCGGGCCTGGTGTGCATCCACACCGAAGATATATTGCTCGTCCTCCCTTACTTATGTATATGTGGTGTTTGCTCTGCCACCTGAGAGATTTCTATCGTCGATGAACTAAACGACTAATATAATGTTCCTATTGTTATTTACGGGCAATTAGTGGCTATGTTGAGAAATAGTATCAGGCATCTATGTCACTTTGCGTTGTAGTGCAGCATTCAATAGAAGTTACTTGCCAGCCAGAATAATGCATAACTTACTTTTGAAGAACCCTCGCAAATAAATGGGTACAAAATGAGGGGTAGTAATACCGCACCCGTCGACATAGTATTTATAAATAATCATCGTCACCCGCAATTACCAATCTACAAATACTATCCTGTATTAAATGGAACAACAAGTTTGCTGTCACCAGTCACTGTTTATTTATCTCCACGACGCGTTTCAAAGGTTTCAGCCTCTATCATCAGGTCGATTTACATTTGTTAGTACGACATATGTATGTGTGTTTTGTGTTACGATTTTTTGGAGGAACTTGTGGCACTCTCTCCAGTGGTCACAGGTTCCTTTCACTGCCGTAACACATCACATGTATACTGTCATATTTTGTAAACAAATATGGCATGGAGGAAGAAAACTTTTTTCCAACGCCATATTTGGATACAAAATATGACAGTATACAAGTGATGTGTTACGGCAGTGAAAGGAATCTGTGACCACTAGAGATAGTGCCACAAGTTCCTCCAAAAAATTGTGACACAAAACACACATACACACACACACACACACACACACACACACACACACACACACGACATACTAATAAATATAAATTGGTCCGATGATGGGGTTTAAACCTTTGAAAGGCGTCGTGGAGATAATTAAACAGTGACTGGTAACAGTAAATTTTTGTTTTATTTAATGTCAAAAACAGTCACGGTAAAGACTAACCTAAAATTTTCGATTTAAAGTTCCTCTCTTACATTGAAAATCAAACGTTATTTGAAAGTATGGCGCCATAGTGATGGCGAAACGTAATTATATCTGAAAACATGAAAATGTCTTCTCATATTCTGTATATGATCACATGTACATGAAAGTAGTAGTTTCATTGTTTTTTATGATTGACTGACCAAGGTAGTTTACCACTCTATAGAAGTTTGTTCATCCCCTCTTACGTATCGTCTGTGTGTTCTCCATACACATATTCCATTATGACTGTTCGGTGGTAACTGCCACGCCCATTGAAGCCCGTGTATCGGACTACAGCCTGAGCGGAACCATTGCTTCTAAAAACGGTATTTTAATGACTGTGGGTCGAAAGCGAACAAAACTATTTAAAATTACCAGCGGTTTCTAATTCTGAAGATTAACTGACATAAAACCCGTTAACGTACAAAACGTGGTAATTGCAGGCTCCATAATTGGAACACTTTACCATAATAAAGAGCGCCTTCTATTCCACTTGTAGCATGTTGTAAGATATCCAATATGGAACTGGTCCGAAGATAATGTTTGCAGTAATTCGTGACAATGGATCCCAAACAGCAAGCAGCTGAACCGCTGAATGGATATTTGCAGCAAAGCGGGCTTGGCGTTTCAACAATGGGGCGAGTGCATGGGGGCTCAGTTGGCGGAGGGAAGCCAGTAAAGAAAGCAAAATCACTTGAGCACTACGAAATGCCGATCTCTGTCCCACTGGGTCTGACTGAAGTGCCATGTGTACCCAGATAATCGCTACACATCGAGCTACAGTTTAACAATGGAAACGCTGTTACTACCCGTCTTCTGGCAGATTTGCTACATGTGTATCGCAGTTTGGTAAATCGCGGAGAGCAGTGTCTCGAGATCAAAGATCTCCATTTCCATTATCCTTTTAATAGAGGAATTTTCATGTTAGATTAAAATTGTAATTTATTTTGTATCAGATTTGTATTTGACTGGTATGATGAGCAGCCGCTCTGGTTGCTAAAAATTTCATTCTTATATTCATTGGCTTAGCCTCTCCACTAAAGCCATTTACTTATGGAATCTGAAATTTGTTCTGTGACGAGGTCACCTTCTTTACATTGTAAAGAGATTTTTCGTATTTATTTTTTTCGCTGTTGCTGACAGAGTAAAATTTTCTCTGTAGCTACACACCTTCCGAGTCGTACGCCTGCTGATGTAACAACCTCAAATAAAAGATGATACTTTTATAGTGTTAAGTTGTAAGCTTACCCCTCTGGAATGCTTAAACTAGAAGGAAATCACTGCGAAATAAGTACTTTACGAGCAAGCACAAGGCATCGGGTAAGTCAGTGATTCTACTGAATTAACATGGCTCGCAGTCTGTATCTGAGGGCCGGACTGCACGCATTTACACCAAGCTCTGCTGATTAATGCCAAAAAACTGCCCAGAGACAGCTTGTGAAATTTAATAATGGCTTTTAATAGAAGGTGAACAAAATTTCATTCGATGAACGGTAATTCTAAATTGAATATAAATGCTCTGTTTATTCAGCAAGCAACGGAAATGCAATTAATCTTGCGCAATACAAGTATCAGTTTATGGAAGGGAAACACACTCTTGGAATTGAATTGGAGTGCAATAAAGTTTAATATGGCATAACGCAACCAAACCCTTTGTTTTAATTCGCATGCCAGGCACGTAATTAAGAAGGCCCAGCATGGCTCAACTTAACAAAAATAAACGTAATGAAATGTTACTTCAGTAAGTCCTCCAGCTAGATAATCAGATGAAATGAAAGTGCAGAATGCAAGGTGTCGACAATATTCCAAGACGGAACGATTATGTAAATACGTCCAATAGTCGTCGGAAATACAGGCGAAACTTTTATCATGACAGCGAGCAGTAATTTCGGCGAAGTTTCAAATACATAGAATTCGGGATACTTACATGAGTACAAAGAGTCTACATTTTGAAGCTCCACAAAAGAAACAAAAATAAAATAAATAAAATTATAACGACCTACCAGGCATCTCAACTTTGCAACTTTGGCGTCTCTCTGAGCTGCAGCAAATTATTTCATGATTAAAATATTACAGGTATTATAGGTATTTTATGCATGGCCTTAGTCACTTATCACAGAATGAAAAGTATACTGTGTTTCTTTTATGAATGCATGGTCTGGCTGCGATATGAATTAACAAAATCTTCTCGGACATGCAGCAGCATCAGGTTCTTAAAATCCGACTTCAGCTTTTGACTGAACTCTCCTCGGCCTTTGTCAAGTGATAAATAGCTGCCGTGTCATCGTGGCGTCGTAGTTATATAGCCGCCATGCCGCTGGCTGTGACGTCACTGGTGCTCTCTTCCTCGTCAAATGTGGTACGGTTTTCGACACGCGTCCGTCACGCCAATTCAACCCTGCGTTGGCCAGGTCCAGGCTGAGACAAACTGCAAACTGCCATTCTTATTGATGGTGTTTTCAGATATTTTTATTTCTATAGCTTCTCTTATAGTGCTATCCCAAAATCCCATCGTCCCCATAATGGCAGATGTTTCGTCGAATCTGGTGTCTGTTATCTAAACCGTCTTCTGCCCACGGCTATTTTTCGAGGAAAGCGTGGGTGCAAGCACCTCTCGTTTTTCGTCCGGCGTTACTCCACAGAGAACGCTACGTTTTTGAGCCGGATGGTGGTGGCTGAGAGCGTGCGTATACCGATTCGGGTATGTAGGTTTCCTGTATACATTGTGGTTCAGGTGCCCATTACTTTTCCGGTGATTGAAGACGTCAAGAAAGGGCAGTGCGCCATCTATTTCCATCCTAAATCTAACGTAGTCGTGAATGCTGTTCGCGTGTTCTAAGAATTCACCCAGTGTTTTAACTCAATGAGGCCAGGTGATAAAATTATCGGAACTTCCCATCGCCACGCCGTCCAATTGGTCACTGGCTGCCATACAGGAAATATGATGATGTCAACGTGTGCTTAAACGATCAGCCGTGGCAGAAGACGGTTTAGAAAATCGACGCCAAATTCTGTTCGACGAAGCATCTGTCTTTATGAGGACGAAGGGATTTTGGGATAACGCTATAAAAGAGGCTATAGAAATAAAAATATGTGAAAACACCATCAACGGTGGTCTGCTGCTCAGCACAGCCTGGGACCCGGCTACCACGAGGTTGAAGCGCACGCGACAGACGCGGGACGAAAACTTTACCGTATTTGGTGAGGAAGAGAACATTAGCGACGTTCACAGCCAGCAGCGCGGCCTTATAACGGAGAGGCTGCAAACCCTAGAATTTTTTATTGTGCTGTGTTTTATTAGAGAAAAACGTAACTCCCCATTTAGTGGTAGTACTTGTCACATGTTAATCCGCTAAAACGGACAAATACATAAACATAGCGACCTGCTAAATGTGTACTTGTTACAATGCAAATGGGCTTGATGAAGAAATCAGAAATCATAAACGAGTATTAGTGTTCCTTTCTGTTTATTTGTAATTCAACAACGTCGTTCTGAATTAGTTTGAGTCCTGAAGAATTATCTATACTCCCATAAATAAATGCATTTGTTTGAGGTTTTGTGATTAAATCAGTACAATGCGCTATAATAAATGGAAATAAACCCCAGACAATTGAAATCGAAACTTCAGATATTTGGTCGTTGATTGAGTGCAGAGCAGTATCACCCAAATATATTTTGAGAAGAAATATGTCTACGTATATGTTAAGTTTAGTTTATTGTGGCTACGAGCAAATTTTTCTTCTTTATATCGAACCAACACATTTCTGCAATAGAAAATAGAAAAAAGCATTTGTACGTGCATTTTTAAGTAGTTCGTAACTCATGTTATCGGAACAGTGGCGTGATTGTGTCGTTCCTTGCCTCTGTTGTGCAAGCGGGCTAATTGTTATTGGGACATTTCTGATGATAATAATTGGGTTAAACGGGATGGCTGACTTATTTATCTGTTACTGGATTACAGGACGAGTTTGAAATTAAAGTAGGATAATAGCATAAGGTATACAAAGACGCCATTCATGACTGCAATTATGCAGTTGGTTAAATTATACTGTCGTTTGTATAAACCCGTGTTGCCGAAGTGTGTAAGTGGATGACGTCTCCCGCTTAAAATGTTCGAAACAGATGCCAGAAAGCGTTATTTACAACCTTTTTTAACGTTTCTTAGGAAACAGCCTTTTGGCACCTGTTTGGACTATCTCAAAGAAGAATTGTCTCTCTGTCCCTCTCTCTCTCTCTCTCTCTCTTTCTCTCTCTCTCTCTCTCTCTCTCTCTCTCACTGTCCCTCTCTCTCTCTCTCTCTCTCTCTCTCTCTCTCTCTCTCTCTCACACACACACACACACACACACATACACACACACACATATATATATACATGCACACACGCTACGATATCATATTTCTGATTAGCATCAGTGATTAGAAAACGAACTATGAAAAACTGAATGACCAATCAGCAGCAAAGTTTCAGCTCTGAGGACTAGAACGTACAAAATCTTCTCCACAAACTCATACCGTTATTGTCCATGTGCCAGATACGTTTGTGTTGTTAAACATGAGGAAAAATGAGGAGCGATTCTTACAGTTCAAGCTTACTACGACAATTGCTAGTTGGTTTCAAACAAAGCCGAGACCGTGGTACAAGCAATACCAGATGACAGTCGAATCAAGCGCAAGAACAACACTGCGTGAAGTGTTCGATGGTTTACTTCGTGACTTGTCGAAAAGAAAGTCAAAACAGTTTTTATTCTGCTTAATATCATTAATGGACCTAGTGGCCCATCCACATGCAACTTGATATTGATGGCTCTGAAACAGAAGGTAATAAAGTGATACCTGAAACAATTAAAGCAGTCTTCCGAAATTACTTTGCAGAAAATAAATCACAACGAAGACTGTACGTTCGACTTTCGCACGTACGCGTAAACGCCAGAGATAAGTGATGGTGGAACTGAAAATCAATTTGAGTCGCTTGACAAGAGAAGGCCCACAGTATCTGATGGGGTACCCACTAGATTCTATACCAAGTGTATGAAAGAGCTGGTAGCTCTCCTAACAACAACACATCTTCGCACACTGAAACAACAAAGAGCAGCGATGAGACTTTAAAATTTCAGTTTACGAGAAGAGTCACAGATGCTACCGAGCATTGACCTATCTCTCTGTGGTCAATAAGATGGATAATTATGGAACTCATGTTGAAATATTATGACTTTTCTAAGAAACTACCATTTACAGTATCGGAATCACAATTATATCCGCCTATACCAATCGATGAAGTCCAGCTTTATTTATTCAGTTAATGACGTGTTGGAGGATACAGACAGTGGAGTCCAGCTAAGTGCCGTGATTGTTGACTTCCCCACGAGATTTAATTCCACACAGCCATCTAGCAGAACAGAATTCTCGATCATATATCCGACATGTCTGAAGACGAGCTAGGAAACAGAAGTGAGTGCTTATTTATGTGGTCTTCAGGTAGAGTGACCATATTCTCTTCGGACAAAAGTGGGACTTTCATACATTTTCTGGTCCAAAAAGTGGGACAATTTTTATTTCTCGTTAAATATCACTTTTAATGCTAACATTTCTTCTTCCTCTGCAAATATAGCCTTCACTGACATTTGTGTGTGTGTGTGTGTGTGTGTGTGTGTGTGTGTGTGTACAAAACCAAACAAAGAATGGAAAGACTGGAAAGAAGTACATTTCAAGTTTTAAGAAATATACTTACTAAGAAATGTAACATTTATAACACAGAATGTAAAAAAGCAATTCAGTAACAATCACTACAAAAAAAGTTGTTACTGAACACAAGAAATTTATGGTTTTGTGGATTCCACACTGCAATCATATTTCTTCGAAGATGAAATTTCATTCAGCAACTCAGGTTTGCCTAATAGATATGAATAGAAGTCAGTGCAACTGTATTTACTTAAGTTTAAACAGTTCAGTAAAATACACTTAACGCTCCTCACCGTAAATCTATCCCGCTCATCTGTCCACTGTGACGATAGTAAGCTGAAAACTCTTTCTACGTTTGCATTGTGGGCAGGGAGTGAAGTACTACGCTATATTAAGCGATTCTCTGAACAGTTCATTACACTGCAAGATCTGAAAAACCTACACCATTTTTCATGTGCCATCAACTGATTCCATTGTTCGCTGTCTGTTTCCACTTGTTGTTTTACAAATGACTGTATTTGAACTATTTCATCAAATAAGAGGCTGTCATTTACTGGAATGCCCTTTTCATTTAGCCACATTAAATTTCAACTACTGACCAATCTGGTGGTTCTGTGGGCATCATCCATGAGAATACAGCCAACTCAGCTATTCCCTGTAACCATGCGGATAAATAGTCTACTGAAGCATCATAAAACGTTGATACTGCTATGTCAAATTTCTTAACAGACTGGTCATCACAATCATTCAGCAGTTTTTTCACACTTAGTGGTATAAAACGTTCATGTTTCCTTGAATTTAGACTTGTGAAAGCTTTATTTAAGACTGCTAATACTTCACATATGGAATTATTCTGTATCTCAATGCTTAGAATGGATTGTTGGAAAACACTCATTTGTGAATGTACAAAAAGTGAATAACATTCATTTATAGGATCACTGAAAAAACGCTTTAAGATTGCAGGGCACTTTGAGTTAGACTTTGACAAAAAGTAAGATTTCAAAGGTTCATACATTTTCAAGACGCTTTCTATGGCTGGCAACAATGAAAGCCACCTTGTTTTGGAAAAGGAAAGTAAATCTTTGTAAGTGACACCAACAAATTCACAGAATTCAGTGAGTTCTGCAATACGAATAGAAAAAAATTTGGAAATGGTTGTACAACTATATAACAATTTAGTCAATGTCAACAGGTAAAACATCACAAGCACTTTGAAGTGTGTTATGAACAACGTGTGCTGGACAACCTACGCCAACAATGTTAGATTTTTTAAATTTTTCATTCAGATGTGTGAAAACATTATTACCCTCTTTCTTCATTAAGCCCCCAAAATTACAGTTAGTATTGTCTGCACCAAATGCAACACACTTAGAGATAATACTGAATGACTGTACAACATGAGAAAGATAATTGGAAATTGCTTCGGACTTTTCGTTCGGAAATTCGTCAAGATCAAGCAATTTCGTTTGCAGTCCATCCTCACATACAGAAAAATACTGAACTATCACTGGAAAAAATTTTCTGAGGCCCATGGTTGCTAGCATCAGCAGATATTGAAAAGTATTTTGCACTGTTTACAGCAGCTATCACCTGTTTCTGGGAATGCGGAGCTATAACATTATTGATAATTGCCTCACACTTTGTTCTTCCACACGAAACATTTTCTGCAATCTTAGAATCAGGATTTTTTTTCTTGTGTTTAGTTGAACACTGCAGTCATTAGAACGATAGCTTTGGTGGTATTTAACAACATGGAATGACAGGGATCCTTCTGCTGCAGCTACGTTTTTCTGTTCCTGTGTATTTGAAGTTACAAAATATCTCGCCTTTTTTTGAGAGGAACCTGCCGATCGTAGATTCTTCCTGTGTTTTTCTGATTCCATATGATGCTTGAGATCTGCAGCACCACCATGAGACACGGATACAGCACAGTTACATTTTGCTGAACAGTCATTGTCTGTAGCAGTGAAGCAAGGAAATTTCCTTTGAAGCTCTTCCGAAAACTTTGATTTTCGTTTCGGCATCGCCACGACGTGCTAGCACTTCACGAAACTGATACTGAGTGCTGACAATAATGGCAAGCAAAAGCAAAGAAAATAAGAGTACGCAACAATTATAGTGCTTAAGCTGTACATTATCAGGGGGTACCAAAGAACGGAATGTTAGTTTCAATTGATAGTTTATAAAATCGACACTCAGAAAATATTTTAGCCACTTTGTAAATGTCTGAAAATAATTCTTGAAAATCGGAACAAATTGCTTGTTTTTAAAAAAAAAGTCGGGATAAATTTTTGAGCCTCATAAAACGGGACAATCCCGATTAATCGGGACGTATGGTCACCCTATCTTCAGTACAAAGACTGGTTTCATACAGTTTGCCATGCTAGTTCTTACTGACAGGAACATTCTTCTTAGGTTATCCCGCATACGTGCATCATGACCATATGGCGTGACTGCAGCGTGTGAAAGTAGCGGAGAGGCGCTTACAGAGTAGTTACATTCTCTGGAACTACAAACGTTAATAACTGATCTAGAAATAGCCTGAGGAACTTTATATTAGGTACATAACCTTCTGTTGTGTAAAGGAACAATCTGTCAAAATCTGAAGTCAATAACTGTCATAATTTGAAAGTTACAAAAAAAAGAAAAGTCAGTAAAAAACGTAATTGTCCGACACTTAAAAAACTAAATCAATATATATATATATATTTTTTAATAGTTCACCAACTGTGACTATTTGAAAAGCTATGACAGCACCTTCAGTGTTTAGATTCGAATTTGGAAAGTTCTCATTTTAGAAAACCTTTCGTAATTTTGCTGTAGTAATAACTTTAAGAATTTCAAGTAGAGATTTATGTTTTGTGTTAGGGTGAGTGTGAAAGATAGTACTTGTGTGAGTGTATGTGGGACATTCGCCAATATTAAATTTTCAGTTTGTAATTCTCAATGGGAACTTGCAAGTGTTCCAGCTTTGTATCGTGGGAACCAGTCCACCAGCGGTTCCCCTACCAGTGGATGACGGATGTCCAAGTATGTTTGAATATGTAAGAGACCGCCAGAACGTTCGCTGCTAGGCTATATAGTTAAATTCCAGACGTGAAGTACAGCTTAAAGTTTTTTTCATTTTAGTTGTTTAACAAGAAAGTTTTGAGTTGCTTATTTTAATGACGTCAATGAGCTGAGATCAGTGGTTGGTTCTTGCTAGATTTTGGCTTGAGCCGCGCCCTGAAAGTCAGTTCTGATTGGGCGTAATTCTGTACAGCCGATAAAAAGTGAGACGATTTGCCACCTAACGCATGAGATAGAGCGGCTGGTAGAGGCAGAGAGAGAAGAAGGAAGTGGTGGACTAGCTTTCGAAGCAACCGTTCATAGTGAAAGTGTCCGAATGCATTATGTGCAAAATGAAGTGATATTGTGACTTTCGCGTTTCGGTACAGTGATAAAGGTAGCTGGTGTTTACCATTAATTATTTGTGAAATTTTAAGAGTCGAGAGATATTTTGTTCTGGAGAAAATCGCGTGTGTAAACTTTGAACTAAAATCGTGGCGGTACTAAGTAAATTCTTTTTACTGAGTATTTATGGCGAGCAAAAGCTTTATTTAAAGACATCCACTGAATGCCGAGTGCGAAATTAAATAGAAGTTTATTGACTGTGTTACTCTCGTAAATGATTTCGGAACTGGATAGGAAAAGTTCTAGGTGTTTGAGTGTGACGACGACTGTGAACAGGAACTTTAATGATTTGAACACATGTAGGCTGATGAGCTTGCTTAATAGCAATAAAAAAATGCTAACGCAAGTTTAAAAGGACCTTTGAACTTAGAAATTTGAACAGCAACCCATTTCCGATTTATTCTTTAGAGTTCACAAGACTATGTTCAGCTTTTTGTACTTATAGCGGGCTCCGACGTGTAGTAATGAAATCTCAGTTTCTTCAACACTGCTTTTCTGAGATCTCTTAAGTAGCTGCAGTCAGGAGTTATGTGTGCAGATCTTCAGCACTATCGAGGTGGGTGGACAATTTATGTTGCAGAACCGCCGTCGATGTGCGAAAGAGCTCGTTACGTCGCAAGGGGAAACGAATGGGGTACTATTTTAATTCCAGAATACTTTTACCATACCATCATCTTTAAGCAGCACAGTTGAGCTACATGTCTTTGGGAAAAAAATTAACGAACGTAGCTTCCCTTTACCTTCAACCGTTCTATGTACCAGTACAGCAAGGCCATGTTGGCTAATTGTTACAAGGACAGATTAGTCAGTGATCCAGACTGTAACTGTTGAAAACGTTGCTGCTCTCCACACATACCCCTCCATTGTGGTTGTACCTACTCATTGGAGGAAGTTTGTACGTACGTTGTTCTCAATATAACGGCACCGTCGGATGTGAATGTTGTCTTCGGAGTTCCATGGAGAAGACTGATAGGACTTCTGGTGTTCGCAGACTGTAAGTAAATGTCTGCTTCTGAACGATACTGTACGCAGGCGAATAGGTTGCAAATAGCGATACATGAAATGTATTCTCATTTTAGAATACGGACAACTTTCATGTGTATAATGCTATGATGGAAATCAAAATTCGTGCTGGACCTGGACTCGAACGTGGATTTCCCGCTTTACACAATAATGGAAAGATAGTGAAACTTCTGGAACTCGAACAGGATTTCCCGCTTTACGCGATAATGGAATGACAATGAAAATTCGTGCTGTAAGGGGACTCGATAACGGACTTCCTGCTTTAGTGATAATGGAATGACAATGAAAATTCTGGAAATCGAACAGGATTTCCAGGTTTACGCGATAATAGAATTACAATGAAAATTCGTGTTGGACTGGGACTCGAATCCGGCTTTCCCCCTTTAGTGACAATGGAATGACAATGAAAATTCGTGCTGTAACGGGACTAGCCGGCCAGTGTGGCCGAGCGGTTCTAGGCGCTTCAGTCCGGAACCACGCGACCACTATGGTCGCAGGTTCGAATCCTGCCTCAGGCATGGATGTGTGTGATGTCCTTAGGTTATTTAGGTTTAAGTAGTCCTAAGTTCTAGGGGACTGATGATCTCAGATGTTAAGTCCCATAGTGCTCAGAGCCATTTGAACCATTTTTTTTTGTAACAGGACTGGAACACGGATTTCCCGCTTTAGTGATAATGGAATGACAATGAAAATTCCGGAACTCGAACAGGATTTCCAAGTTTACGCGATAATAGAATGACAATGAAAATTCATGGTGGACTGGGTTCGAACCCGAATTTTCCGCTTTAGTGATAATAAAATGACAATGAAAATTCGTGCTGTAATGGGACTCGAACACGGATTTCCCGCTTTAGTGATAATGGAATGACAATGAAAATTCGTGCTGCAACGGAACTCGAATCCGGATTTCCCACTTTAGTGATAATGAAGTGACAATGAAAATTCGTGTTGGACTGGGACTCCAACCCGACTTTCCCGCTTTAGTGATAATGGAACGACAATGAAAATTCGTGCTGTAACGGGACTCGAACACGGATTTCCCGCTTTACGTGAACGGTTACGTTAACCGCTTCGTATATTCGAGCGTGACTCACACCACACCCAATCTTACATGTGTCTACAGTACATGCACTCGTACACATCATGTAATTTCCGCAAAGGGAAGACATTTTAATTGAAGGTCGACGGCCCTATAAAGGCCTGCAAAAACGATGTTCAGTGCCTGTGTTGGTAAGAAGTACGATGCAATGTTCCATCGGACACGCATGCGGCTTTAAAAACTTGTTTCACTGTCCTGAGTCTCCTATACATCACCAGCATTTGGTTCAGTTGTTGGCAGCATCATTGTGCTGCAGAGCGCGTAGAAATGCAAAGGTCAGATATCATTTGACTGTAGTATCGTCAATTATCATGTGAATTCTTCTTATCAGTTAAGCGTCTAGGAGCTGTGATCTGGAGAGACTTAAGAATGAACGCCCACATAAATCGAGGTGAGTGGAAGGCAGGTGCTAGACCGTGATTTATCGGCGCAGCCCTAAGACCGTGTAATTGCCACACGACGGACGTCCTCATTCGATCAATTCTTAGGAGCGCTACGTCAGTCTGGGGCAGTTACCAGCGTGGATTCATGGAAGGGATGGATAACGCTGAATGAAGAATTGCGTGCTTCCCTAGGAGTTCACTCAGTCACTTCGGGAGCATCACAGAAATTATAATGCTCCACTGTAAGCCTCTACAAAATATATGCTGAGCATTTTGGAGTATCTTATTCCTAAAGTAATAATGCCACGTTCTAATTCGATGCAAGAAATACATTACTTTCTCCATCGTAGCCTATGTTTCGCCTAAAAACAACAAAGAGTAATTCGTATTTATACAGACGGGCGTCAATATTCTTGCTATCAGCACATCAGCCACAAGTGGAACAGGAAGGAGGGCGAAAACGGTACTGGTATCGTATTTATCTTGCACGAAAATCACGTGTCGGCTTTCAGGTTAGAAAGATCGCCACACACGGCGTGGTCCTCTTGCTATGTGTACCCTTGCCTTCCTCCGATCTTTGAACTGATTAATCCAGCCAGTTACGCGACGTTATTAAAGTTCACGTACACTCCACTTGACATCCTCCGTATTACTACCAGAGGTAAAAGAATCTATACTTATACGAAAAATCCTAGGACAAACAGGATTTTGAATCCCGAACATATGGAACTCTAGTATGGCACGTATCACTGCGATACCAAATCACACTTCGTATTGCCATTTTTGTCACACGGCATGCTAGCGATTGCGTTAACGTACCCGTTATAGACTCAACCATTTGTGATATCTGGTTAATGGACACTAATGGTAAAAAAAGAAGAAAAAGAAAATTATTTCCTGAGACCACGCCAAAGGCGAGGGCACCGACCTATCGACGCGCAAAGGTCCGCACATGTTGCAACCCTTGAGCGTCAAGATACCACGGTGAACGAGTTTTTAGGGGCCTCTACGTCTATTCAGTGATGATGGTTATCATGCCACACTCACCCCACATTGAACTGAACGATCACTGCGTACAACGATCTTCTATCCAGAGGCTCCACATGCGCATTACTGTAACATCAGCAAGACCTATACGAATAGTCGTGGCACGGTATACAAAAAAAAAAGTACTAGGGTCCGAATATTCTTCCTCCTAGGCCTAGCGCCCTTTGTTGTTCAGGAGCTGTACTGGCGATTGTTGCTGTAAAGCAGAAATAAAGTCGGCTGCTCCGGTTGCTGAGGACGGAATTCATAGGCAGTCTCTGTAACCGTGTAACAGATAAAGAGCGAAGGAACAGACACTAGAAAAAAAAATTGAGAGGGGGGGGGGGGGGGGGGAAGGAATGATGCTATGGCATCCTGAAGCTACCTTGTCATTGCATGGAACAATAGATGAGAAACAGGGAAGTGAAATTGTAAACGGCTTGTCGAGGATCTTGGATCGAAGAAAATATTGAATACGAATAGCAGAAAGAAGGCTAAATGGTTCGAAAGGCTCTAAGCACTGTGGGTTTGAACATTTGACGTCATCAGTCATCTAGACTTAAAACTAATTAAACTTAACTAACCTAAGGACATCACACACATCCATGCCTGAGGCAGGATTCGAACCTGCGACCGTAGCATCAGCGCGGTTCCGAACTGAAGCGCCTACGAACAGCCCGTCCACAGCGGCCGGCTCAGAAAAGAGGAAACGGAAGAACAACTGAAGCAGACATCGAAATACTGATGATGATTAAAAAAAATCGTGCCGCTATCTGTACTAACGACATCATGGCTTATACAGTGTCTTTTAGAGTTGCCCAAAGGTAAAAAGATCGAAGGATTAAATGCAACTAATAGACCTCTCACCTACTTTACATAACGAAGAGGGCACTTGAGTGTAGACTAATGACGTGTCGTTGATATACTTGGAGTAGCCTATGTCGCTGACACAAGCTGTAACACATGATAGAAGTTGATGATGTCATCATATAACAGATGCTTCTAGAGAACGATGTTCTATGTCAGTTCTTAAATATATCCACTGCTATATGGATGTTGTTTGAGGGCTGCCACTGTATTGTGTATTTTTATGAAATAGTATTGTACATACTGCAACCGTCGCCTGTTACTAATATCTTACTAGTACGTCACGCTTTAGCAGCACACTGCCGTCATCAGGTGCACGTAGTTACTTTCACATTGTAATGAAAACGAAGTGAGGTTAGTTTCCTTTGATGTGTGTGCCAGTGAGATTATGTCTCGTAAAAGACACCTCTTCAGGAAGAGAAATATGTTACAGTGTGTACATTAAGTGATAGGCGTGATTAGCACTTCGTTTGTGCATTTACTCATATTTTTCTCGGTAATTTTGTTGTCTGACACACAGAACACAGTAACCAGTACACCCCAACTTTAAAACTTTCGCAATCTTTTGTTTAAATCAGTCCATTAAGTCTTAAAAGCTAAGGTAAACTAGTTTCTGTTGTTAAAACAGTGGTATGCCATGAAGATGAAATATTTATATCTAGATGTATTTGTGCCATGGCATATATTATGTGTGTAGTTGGTGAACACTGTTTCTTTAATTGAAATACATAACTACAAAGTAAAAAAAAAAGAAGAAAAACACAGTCGCCAGCTTATAGAAGAAATCAAAGACATCAGTATCCCCCATTCAGTCCATCTAAAATCGTTTGACATCACAAACCTATACACAAACGTATCCATCCCAGAAACACTCGAAGTAATCAGATCAAACCCCATAAAACACCAAAAGCTATTAATGACAGAAATTATTCATCTCATCGACCTCCTTGAATGTAAAGTAATGCTTCCTCCTTCGTTAATTGGGTTTGGATTTTAATAAATGAAACGCAGAAATAATCCCTAGAATGCGATCTTTAATTACCAATATTCACTTTTCCACATAATCACCGGCCAGTTGGATACATTTCTGCCATCGATGAACAAGTTTTCTGAAGCCGTCACGGAAGAATTCGACTCTCTGTATCTGCTACCACCATCTCACAGTTCTCTCAACGTCTTCATCAGAAGCATAATGATATCCCCGCAGATCATCTTTCATTATCGGGAACAGATGGTAGTCAGACGGTGCTAAATCTGGATTGTGTGGAAGATGTCGTACAGTGATGAGATTCAGTCTGTGAAGTTCTGCCATGGTGGCTCGTGAAGTCTGTGGTTTGGCATTGTCATGCTGCAGGAAAACATTTCCCCTTTCCTTTCGGACCCTTGTTAGCCGTCGTTTCAGATTTCTCAGCGTTGTGATGTAACGCTCTGAATTTATTGTTGTTCCATGATCAAGGAAATCAACATGAATAACATCATCTGCGTCCCAGAACACTGTGGCCATGATTTTTCCAGCTGAGGGCTGCGTCTTGAAATTCTTTTGCTGGAGCGAGTCTTTGTGTCGTTATTCCATAGACTGACGTTTCGTCTGTGGGTCGTAATGATGTACCCACGTTTTGTCTCCTGTCGCAATTGAATGGAGAAAGGCGTCACCTTCATTCTCGTAACGCGCGAGGAGTTCTTAGTAAATTTCAAGTCTGTGCGCTTTCATTTTAGGAGCTAGCATCCGGGGGTAACCATAGTGCATAGATCTTCCTATAGCCAAGCAAAGCAATAATGTAAACTTACATGTCCTTGTGAAATGCTGACTGTGCTTGCAATTTCTCTCTGAGTGATACGACAATCGCCCTGAATCAGTCAACATTTTGCTTGTGAAACTCGGTGGTTGCTGTCACAGGCCGTCCAGCTCTTTGTTTGTCACGCAGATCAGATGTTCCCGCCTCAACATCTTCAAACGTACTCGCCCAACGGCGCACAGACTCACATCAACACAATAACCATAAACTGCTTCCATTCTCTGATGAATCTCCTTTGGGGTGCACCTTCTGCTGTCAATAATTCAATAACTGCACTTTCTTTAAATCGCACTGACCGACTGTCTGCGCAGGGTTCCATACTTTACACTATAATAACACAACCGTTCAATGCTAAGGCTTCTCGCCAACTGGAGCTGTAGAGAAGAGGCTACGGAACAAGCCAGTGCCTGCCGCATACCAATGCTACCAACTGTTGAAGAAATACGAAGGTGGAGGCATTCCTTTTCAGTCAGCCCTCGTACTAAACTACAACCTTTTTACGTCTACTAATAAAATGTACATGGGACATAGAAGTTACGCAGTGGGTTCAAGTATAGCAGGTACAGTGGCTACATATGTATTAAACGTCTTGAGTAAAAATCTGTTCGTGTAAAATAGAGGTCTACGGATAAATTTATTTGCTATAAACGCTATGTTGATGATCATTGCTCCTGGTAGGTGGTGGCGTAAGTGATATTAATAAATACTTGATACATTCGATAAAAAGGACACTAATATAAACTTCACGATGGAGTATGAAAATAATGGCACCATCAGTTTCCTAGTGCTTAACATCAGTAAAGAAAACAATTTACACACCGTCGAATTTTACAGAAAAATAACAACAACACATACCAACATACACAGTTCATCTTGCCACCCTACAACATACAAGCATGCTGCAGATAGAGCGTTAGTTAACAGTGTCAGCAGTATATCAATGGATAAATTTGCAGATCTTGATGAGCTCAGTACAATAAAATAGATAGAAACAACAAATGGCAACGATGACACACTGACACTCTCACACAAAAACCAAAAACTGTATTAAACTAACTTTGACACAGAAAATGAGAAAGAAACTAACTACTTGCTCTCCATTCGCAGCCAAAATTCTCGTACTCAATACCAAATGTTTCAGACCACAAACATCATCATCGCCTTCACAACATATAACGAACAGCAACACACTCTGAGACGCAATATTAACACATGTACAGGTAAACACTCACAGTCCCGCATTTATAAAGTAGTATGTAGCACCTGCAGAGCCCTCTATGTAAGCCAAACCGGGCGATACTTCCAAGAAACATACAACCAATATAAAAAAAAAAATGCTTACCGCACTAGCAACTATAATAAATCAGCAATAGCCACTCACATAAAAAACAATGGCCACCCACTCCATGGCACTGCGTATGAGCTTCACGTCTTAAATGAAATGGACAAGGGACACCAAATGGACTTACATGAAGAACTCAAAATATTCATTCATGGTACAAAACATGGAGACATGTCACTTAATGATAAAATTGAAGTAGTAACATTAACTTCTTTAGAAGCTTCTCCGATGCTGAATGAATATTTCACTAAAAAAAGAAAAAAGAAATTGTCTTTATGTCTTTATCAACTATCCATACAGTGCATGCCATAACATAAATACATCTAGATGTAAATGTTTCAGCTTCATTGCATACTATTGTTTTAATCATGGAAACTAACTTGTCTTAGCTTTTAAGACTCTTTGGATTGATGTAGACAAATGATTGTGAAAGTTCTGAGTTGTTATGTACTTGTTACTGTACTATGTTTGCCAGGCAATAAAATTACCAACATTAATATAAGTAAATCAACTAACAAAATGGGCTGATCATGCTCATCACTTAACGTACGCACTATAACATAATCATCTTCCTGAACAAGCCCTTTCTCGACACATCACGTCACTGACAAACACAGCGAAGTAAACCAACCTCATTTCATTTTAATTACAATACAAAAGTAACCGAATGATGATGTCAGTATGTGGCTGAAACGAATCGTGCTCATAAAATATTGGTTACAAGTGGCTGTTGAAGCATATATATTTCAAGGAAAAATACTTAAATTCTGTTTGCTAGGAAATCTACATTCCAGCCACAGAGCGATTGTCTGCATGCAAAAAAATGGCTCTGAGCACTATGGGACTTAACATCTGTGGTCATCAGTCCCCTAGAACTTAGAACTACCTAAACCTAACTAACCTAAGGACATCACACACATCCATGCCCGAGGCAGGATTCGAACCTGCGACCGTAGCAGTCCCGCGGTTCCGAACTGCAACGCTAGAACCGCACGACCACCGCGGCCGGCTGTCTGCATGCAGGGTGCTGTTGAGTATGTTAGGTTCACAGCTAAAGGAGGTTTGGCACTGCCATTTGGAGAGCACACATTAGGGGGTGATCCTCGCGGAATAGGGGGTCGCGAGGGAGATAGCGAGAAGTCACGCCTCCTCCGGAAGAAATACGAGGGCATTACGGCAGGCGGCGCTACGCGTGGACGACAGCTTTTCCTTCAGGGAATACAGTTATAGGGATACAGTGGTGCGAGGTATCAGGCTGCTGCGTAAGTTCGTAGGGTTTGTGTTTTGCATGTTGGTATTCCGGTTGTTCGTAATGGAATGCCAAATGGAGGAATCGGAACATTTTCTACATCTACTGCTGCTGGATTTTAGGGGAGGGATGACAGAAGCGGAGACAATCAGATACATTTGCACCGTGCATTGGGATAATACCACTGGATTGAACACGGGAAGAAAACGGTTTTCTCGATTTAGGTAGACCGTTTTCGTCATTAGTGACATTTCACGTTCAGGAAGACTTTCTCGATTTGATGAACATCGTTTGAAGATATTAATCCACGATGATGCACGTCAGCTTACTCGATAACAGGAAAATGTGATGAACTGTGATCATTTGGTCCTAGTGAGACATTTGAATGCAGCGGGGAGGTTTCAAAAATCGTGTGTATGGGTAGCGCATGCGATTAGCCGAAATCACAAAATCAACATGTGTCCATATGTGCGTCTGTGTTCGTAATCAATTGGCTCGTGAACAGCCGAGCATTCCTACCCTGTATCATTACTGGTGACGGGGCATGATGTCTCTATGCGAACATAAGGAAGAGAAAGATCCTGCTGAGCCCAAACAAAGCAGCTACTCCCAGTATGAAGATATGAAGGTATTCACAAATGGTTCAAATGGCTCTGAGCACTATGGGACTTAACCTATGAGGTCATCAATCCCCTAGAAATTAGAACTTCTTAAACCCAACTAACCTAAGGACATCACACACATTCATGATCGAGGCAGGATTCGAACCTGCGACCGTAGCGGTCGTGCGGTTCCAGACTGTAGCGCCTAGAACCGGTCGGCCACCCTAGTCGGCAGCGTACTCCCAAAAGATAAAGCATCAGGTGGAACATTGTGGTGTACTACGAGCTCCTTCCTAGAGGTATAATCATCGCTGCTGTCGTTTGCTGTCAACAACTGAGACGTCATGCAGTCCAAAAACAACAACCAGGATGACTGCGTGAAGTGAAGCCACTCCACAATAACGCCCGCCGGCATTCCGTTGGACTGACAACAAACTCTCTACACAAGCTGAGATGGGAAGTCATTCCGTTACCACCTTATTCAGCTGATATGCACCCTCAGATTTTTATCTTTCCCGCTCTCTATCGAACAGTCTTCAAGGAACTTCCTTTCCGGATAAAACAGCGATTAGAATATGGCTCGATGAGTTATCCGCCTCAAAACCACGTGGTTTCTACAGCCACGGAATTGGAAAGCTACACCAGCGACGGTAGACTGTTGTAAATAGTGAAGGAGAATATATTATTGATTACTAAAATCCCTATTAGGTGTATCTCTTGTGTTTATTAATGTTACGGAAAAAACGCTACGAGAATATACACCAACTCGATACACCCGGAATGCTTGGATAGAAGTCTAATGGGCCCGATCATAAGTACTCAATATCGCATATGTATTTTGAATTGTAATTAGTCACAATATTAGAAAAAGTGGCGGTAAAACATCACTGAAACACGCATGTCGGCGCAAGAACTACTGGCAATCCATCGAGCATTTGGTGTTCTCTGGGTTTCAGTAATTTCAGCAGATTTTCAACACTACTAATCGCTACAATGACTGAAAAGGTCGCATGCAGAAACACAGTTTGGGGGTGAGGAGGGGGTTGGGGGCGGTCTTGGTGCATGGCTCGTATTTGAGCCATGTACATAGGGTAAAAAGATTTTAGTTTAGTCCGGACCAGCGGCCATTTGTATAGGCCATTTGAACATCTGTCACTGACGCTTTGTTACAGTATGTTAAGCAACGTTTGAACGACGAACCGTAGCTGGCGCCCGGGCAAATTGAGCATTCTTCTGTAGCACCACATTTCGAAAGCTTCTATTCTCTTCTTGTCCAAACTATTTACCGTCCATGTTTCACTTCCATACATGGCTACACTCCATAGAAATACTTTCAGAAACCACTTCCTGACACTTAAATCTATACTCGATGTTAACAAATTTCTCTTCTTCAGAATCGCTTTCCTTCCCATTGCCAGTCTACATTTTACATCCTCCCTACTTCGACCATCATCAGTTATTTTGCTCCCCAAATAGCAAAACTCCTTTACTAACTTAAGTGTATCATTTCCTAATCTAATTCCCTCAGCATCACCCGACTCAATTCGACTATATTCTATTATCCTCGTTTTGCTTTTGTTGATGACTCGGTAATATCTGCACAGAATTTGAGATTTATAAACAAACTCTTTTAAAGGAACATTACTTCGTCGCCTTTCGATAGCTATTTTGAGACTGTAATCTTCATCACAATCATCATCATCATATTCACCATATTATAAGTCGCAAGTTTTGACGTTGCAGCTTTTGGCAATGTCCCCCATTTCCGTTTTCATCAGTTGATGGAGCTTGATATCATGGAATTCTTTTTGGGTCTCCGCAGAAACGCGCCTTTGCGTCTTTCATCCAATATTTTGAAATACAAATTGAAGTGTACAAATATTAGTACGTTGACTGAAAAAGGTTTTTCATTTACTTACATATTTCTGTTTATAGCTTTCCCACAACACAATAACGCTTTCGGCGAAGATCAGATTGCAGGACAGTTAATAAAGGAATATGGATCGGTAGTGGTTAAGATAATTACGAAGATGTTAAAGGAAGTTTGGGAACATGAAAGATTGCCTGATAATAGGAAAATGGCCATAGTCTGCCCAATATTATAAAAGAACGACCACCTAGGAAGTGATAATTATAGATGGGCTGCACTCCTTATTGTAAGCTACAAAATTCTGTGTCAATATTTACTGATGAGAATGATTCCAATATCAGAAGGAATGTTAGGGGACTCTCGATGTGATTTCAGAAATAACAAATCAACTATAGAGCAACTTTGTACGCTCACACATGCAGCCGAGAAAAGGAGGGCAACATAACGTTGCTATGAGTTCGAAAAAGCTTATGACAGCCTACACACGGCCACAATCACCAATGGATTGAAAGAGTTTGTTTCCACAAAACTTAACACAATTAGTACAAATGCGTTTAAGGAAAACCTATTGCAGAGTGAATATCACTACACGAATATCAGAGTGTTTTGAAATAAGGACTGGTCTTAGAGAAGGAGAAGCATTACCTCCAATACTTTTTAATTTAATTTTCGGAAAGTCTGACAGAGAACTCCAAAAAGTAAAACTAGATAACGATAAATAAATCGACTTGCATATGCGGACAGTGTTGTTAGAATAAGTCGTAGCAAAGAGGACTTGCAGCTCATGACAAATTCTCACAGAAACGTTGCAAGGAAGGCAGGTATAGAAATTAATGAAGAGAGAACTCGGTACACAGAAGTGAGCAAAGCACCAAATTATGGTACCAAACCGACTGTTGCCGAAGTAGCCTTTAAAAGAATAGACACATTCAGATACTTGGGAATCATTTTTAGCGAACAGAACAGAATGGAATAGAAATTGAGATTAAGGCCAGGACCATAGCAGGATACAATGGTTTGGATAATGTGACGTGCTGTACAATAGAACACTTGCGAGAAGTCTTAAAATCAGACTGTACAAGAGTGTAATTCTCCCGGTAGCACTATATGCCTCCGAAACATTTGCATTGAGGAAAACAGATTACCAAAGGCTGCTGGATTCGAGAGAAAGATATCAATGAAACTATTTGGCCCCAAAAGCGACACTCAGTCACAGGAATGGAGGATATTAAAAAATCCAGGCACTGGCATGTCTGTACTCACAAGCTGATATTGTCCGAAGGATAAGGAATAGATGATTGATATGACAGGACTTCTAATTAGAATGGAAGCATGCTCGGGATCTGTGGAGAGCAGAAGCGTCCGAGAATGGCCACGAACAAGACGGATGATATCAACGATGACATTAGAAAAGAAAAATGAGCCGAAAGAAACAGGAACGGAAATGATTGGTGGAGAGATGTTGAAAACTCATATAGTGTCCCAGGCCAAAGCGACGATTACGAAGAAGATGTAGCTCAATATTTTGAAATTTCTATACTTCTCTTTCGTGGAGGGATTTCCTTTCTGCATTTACATCTTCACCGGCCTTGCCCCAGTGGTAATACCGGTTCCCGTCAGATCGCCAAAGTTAAGCGCTGTCGGTGTCGGGCTGCGCCAGAACTTGGATAGATGACCGTCTGGTCTCCAGAGCGCTGTTGGCAAGCAGGGTGCATTCAGCCCTTGTGAGGCCAATTGGGGAGCTACTTGATTGCGAAGTAGCTGCTCTCGTCACGAAAACTGACAAAGGGCGGGAGAGCGGTGTGCTGACCACATGACCCTTCACATCGGCATCCAGTGACATTTGTGGCCTGAGGATGACACGGCGGCCGGGCGGTAATATTGGACCTTCAAGACCTTTTCCGACGAAGCTTAGTTTAGTTCAGTTACTTCTCTGTAGACTCCTAATGTCTTTAATTCCTGGTCCTCCTTAGACCAATTTCTGCCTTTCTTACCGTGCTCTCGCTTCTGGTGACGTGTATGTGTGAATTGTTCTGAGTGCAGTCTGAGATTTAGCTTACATTAATCGAACACTATACTGCACGTCGGAGGCATGGAGAAATTAACATATACGTTCACTTCTCAATTTAGTGTGACATAAAGACAGCCTGCAGTAGTCCATACAGATCATTGGTGACACTCACCGTGGTGACGCTAGAACAATAAATTAAATGATTTCGGAGAGATAAAAGGCAGAAAATAAATCTCATAATTGTGTGCACTGAAAATAATATCAACTTCTATGTATGCAGAGATAGGCGGCATGTCATCAACAAGTGAGAATCGTTAGCTGTAATTGTCCAGTTTTGTAGAGAATTTACGGCGTGATCGTTCGCAAACTAAGCGTCGTGCGGCACACAAAACGTTAATAGAATGAAACAATATATATCACGTCTCTAGAGACAATTTTTCACAACCATTGCCTTGCTAAACCGGAGAAATCAAATATTCACCGCCGGCAAGCTGCTTTCTGTACGGACATTGATTATCGTTTGATGGTAACAGCTGCTGCTGGCAATTTCATCTCTGCTGGTGATCGACTGGTGCCTAATAAGCGAAGGCGTGTGTAGCTGCGATACGTTTCCCAACGAGCAATAATATTAATACCGCAGCAAGTATCGGAGGCTTAATGTTCGTTTGATGTGAGGAAATAGAAAAACGAGAAACATTCCAGTTTCCTTGAAGACTGTTTAAATTGATTATAATTGGAATATACGTGGGGCGTTCAGTAAGTAATGCAAAGCTTCTTTCTCGGTCAGTTTCGGTTGAAAATATGCAGGATTTTTTGTGGGACAGCCCCAATAGTTTCATAAAGTTCCGATAGGTGGCGGCGGTATACCTAGATTTTAAAATGCGGTCTGTACTGGAGGTGCGTACCAAGCAGAGGTAATTGGGTTCCTTTTGGCAGAAAAGCAGAGCATCACAGATATTCATATCCGCTTGCAGAATGTTTACGGACACCTGGAAGGGAACAAAAGCAAGGTGAGTCACTGGGCAAGGTGTCTGTCATAATCGCAACAAGGTCGGGCTGACCTGTCCGATCTCCCGCGTGTTGGCCCGTCGCACACAGCTGTGGTATGCTCAGGAAATTGAAGAAACGACTTCAGCGATGTCGTCGCCACGAAAATGCAAACGATTTTCTCCTTCTCCGTGACGATGCAAGGCCTCAGACAAGTCAAAACACCCCCGAAAGGAGCTTAAAAAACACCATTGGTCTGTTCTTCCTCATCGACCATACAGCCGGGATTTCGCAGCTTCCGACTTCCTCGTTTTGGACCAAAGAAGGATGTACTTCGCGTTATGCTGTATGTGGGTGATGGGGAGGTTACTGATGCAGAGGAAGTTGTCTCCGACATCGACCAGTGGAATGGTACCATGTGGGCTTGCAGTAGGTGGCGTAAGGGCGTTGCATTGAAAGGAGATTACGTTGGAAAATAGGATTTTGTAGCCAAAAGAGGGGGAATAATTCGATGTACTGGAAAGCTGTTGTTCAGAAAAAGATGTTGCATTACTTAATGAACCCTCCTCGTATAAGGGATTATGAACCAGAGGAAACAGATTGACCTAAGATTGATGAGTTTCACGAAGTATTTGTTGGTATCTGCTCTAAAAACCGATGGCTGATGACGTGCCATCACTATCAGCGCCAAATGTACATAGTCCTGATTTTTTGTGTTCAGTTAAAGTGATGTGGATGAGATTCCTATGAAATGGTAGATTTCATTTCCTGTGTATGGTACAAGTTTAGAGTCTCGATAATTACGAGGAAAATCAGTTATATGTGATGAATTTAAAACATCGTTTATAATACGGAAAAGAAAAATACTTCCTAACGTATTGCCTGTTTTGCAGAACATTAGGAAGTGTTTTCCTTTTCAATATAATTAACATTTTCTGTCAAGGACAGTTACTGTTAACATGGTTCATCTTACAAGGGGACCACCAGATCTGTTAATAACGGATTTTGATTAGCTTTAGGTAGAATGAGATTTTCACTTTGCAGCGGAGTGTGCGCTGATATGAAACTTACAGGGAGATTAAAACTGTGTGCGGAACCGAGACTCGAACTCGGGACCTTTGCCTTTCGCGGGCAAGTGCTCTAACATCTGAGATACCCATGCACGACCCACGACCCCTCCTCACAGCTTCAATTCTACCAGTACCTCGTCTCCCACTTTCCAAATTTCACAGAAGCTCTTCTGCGAACCTTGTAGAACTAGCATTCCTGGAAGAAAGGATGATATTGCGGAGACATGGCTTAGAAACAGTCTGGGGGATGTTTCCAGAATTTGATTTTCATTGTGCAGAGGAGTGAGCGCTGATGCCTCCGCAATATCCTGTCTTCCAAGATTTCTAGCTCTGCAAGGTTCGCAGAACAGCTTCTGATAGGTTTGGAATGTAGGAGACGAGATACTAGCAGAAGTAAAGCTGTGAGGACGGGGCGTGAGTCGTGCTCGGGGAACTCAGATGGTAGAGCACTTGACCGCGAAAGGCAAAGGTCACGAGTTCTAGTCTCGGTCTGGCGCGCAGTTTTAATCTGTTAGGAAGTTCCAGCTTTAGGTACCTTGCAGAAGGACCTATCCTGAGTACCTTTCTAATGGCTTCTCATGCGACGGCCCCTAGTTTCAAAGAAAGTCGATACTGAAGTCTTTTGCGTACCTCGTATATCCGTAAAGGTTAAACCCCTTCCAACGTAGGGGGCGTTTCGCAGAGGCTGCGGTTCACGACGACTACGCTGGCCGTACGTCTTCAGACCCTGCTCGTGTACGATTTTTCTTTTTAAGTTCGTCGTGCAGAGTGTACTAAATAGTTTATCATGCAAAATTATTCAAAGATAGTCATTTTCGCTGTAGTAATTCCATTATTTATTCAATCATTACAGCACAATTTCTTTAAATGTGTATTCCGTTTGTGATTCGTAGTTAAAATTCCAAATATTTGGACAGCTCCAAATAGTTCGCAACGATGGACAAAGTTTCAGCACCTGCAGACGGATTCGAGATATAGAAGAAATTACATATTCCTAATTTTGACATCGATTATATAATTAATACGTATCAAGCCGCCTGCCAGTACCAATCGATCGAAAGCAGTTCCTTTTAGGAACAAGGAGGGAAAACGGATGTCAGCTTGATTATTCGTTCCTTCACAACATAAGTATACTGCAGCTGCTTCAGCAAAGGTATCCCAGTACGTATTTTTATGTGTGCAAGAACCAACCGGGAAATTTGGCAGATTGTTAAAAAAAGTTGACCAGTTGACTCATAAATGAAAAAATGTAATTGTGACCTACGCGAAATGAGGAAAGTATATAAAGTGCTGCAAGTAACTTTTTAAAATCTTTGTTCTTCCGTAGGTGGGACAAGATAAATTTCTTTACATTACTGATTCGTGGCGATGGCGCACTGATCAGACACTTTACGATCAAGTATTTGGCGATGGAAGGAAAACATGAATCTCACCGTATAAATTATCCCGCCCAATTGTACTCCACCTTTCCATTCCTTCGATTTTATTTTTTCGGGCCAGTTACAATGTTCATGAAAAAATAGAAAATGTTCTCGACTTGCTGAAGACTAACAATGAAATCGCATCGACGGAAGGTCCCTTAAAAATACTTTGTTTCATTCTGCATCGGTTTAGTGCACCTGCTTTCACGAGACGGATGAAATACGCGTGATTCGCATCAAAGTTACTCGGAGAAAAACAATCTTTTTCAATCCAAACGAAGTGTCTTTTCCGCTAACACATCTGAAAAATCCGTGCGCTTGCAAGAGAGTGGCTTTCATTAAATGTGCGTCATGTGCTACAGATTTGTGTTTCGTTTCCTTCTGAGATAGATACCATCCGGAATTCTGTTACAACACAGGAACCGATGGCGAGTAAGACGATTCTCTAATCTATACTGTAACAAAACGCATACACACTTGATGAAAGTTTCGCTATAATGACTGAGTTATAACTCAAATTTCTACGGCGAATACGACTACTTTCTAATACTTTTTCATGACTATGCTATTTAATGGTGTTCTGTACAGTGAAATTAAACAGAAAACAGTAGGTACAAGGGCGGGATTTGAAACTATTCGGCCAGCATCATGGACATGAACCTCAGCCGCAGCGCTACACTCACGTGTAGCCGGCCGAAGTGGCCGTGCGGTTAAAGGCGCTGCAGTCTGGAACCGCAAGACCGCTACGGTCGCAGGTTCGAATCCTGCCTCGGGCATGGATGTTTGTGATGTCCTTAGGTTAGTTAGGTTTAACTAGTTCTAAGTTCTAGGGGACTAATGACCTTAGCAGTTGAGTCCCATAGTGCTCAGAGCCATTTGAACCAAACGCTCACGTGCATGGAAAACGGCTAAAATTTCTGTTACAGGAGGCACTTACAAAAGTGAAACATATATTTTCTCAGAAACGAGGGGCCGTCGCACGAAAAGCCGCTAGCCAGAACATGTCCTCTACAACATTCCAAAGTCAGATGAAAACCTGTGATTAATAGGCCCTATGGTCCCGTTTTTAGGAACGAAATCAAGGGTCAGAAGGAGAAGTATCTGAAATGATTGGCAACCTTTCCCCTAGTTGCAGCTTATATTAATGGATAATCGTATATACACTGAAGAGTCAAAGAAACTGGCACACCTGCATAATACCGTTTAAGCCCCCGCGAGCACTCAGAAGCCCCCAACATGACGTGGCATAGACTCGACTAATGTCCGAAGTAGAGCTGGATGGAACAGACACCATGAACCCATAAGAGTAACAGGGGGTGGGGATCTCTTCTCAACATCACGTTGCTTGACATACTAGATATGCTCAATAATGTTCATGTCTCGGGAGTTTGGTGGACAGCGGAAGTGTTTAATCTCAGAAGACTGATCCTGGAGCCACTCTGTAGCAATTCTGGACGTATGGGGAGTCGCATTGTTACGCTGGAACTGCCCAGGTCCGTCAGAATGCACAATGCACACAAATGGAAGCAGGTGATCATACAGGATGCTTACGTACGTTTCACCCGCTAGAGTCGTATTTAGACGTATCAGGGGTCCCATATCAGTTCAACTGCACACAATTACGGAGCCTCCGCCAGTTTGAAGAGTCCCCTGCTGATACCCAGGGTCCATCGATTCATGAGTTTGTTTCCATACCCGTACTTGCCCAGCTGCTCTATAGAATCTCTAACGAGATTCGTTCGACCAGGCAACATGTTTCCCAGTCATCAACACTCCAATGTCGGTGTTCGCGGTTCCAGGCGCGTCGTAAAGCTTTGTGTTGTGTAGTTATCAAGGGTACACGAGTGGGCCTTCGGCTGAGAAGGCGTATACCGATGATGTTTCGTTGAATGGTTCTCATGCTGACACTTGTTGATGGGCCAGCATTGAAATCTGCAGCAATTTGGGGAAGGGTTGGACATCTGTTACCTTAAACGATTCCATTCAGTCGTCGTTGTACCGTTCTTGCAGGATCTTTTTCCGGCCGCAGCGATGTTTTACGCGATTCCTGACATTCGCGGCACACTCGTGAAATGGCCATACGGAAAAATTCCCACTTCACCACTGCCTCGGAGATGCTGTGTCCCATCACTCGTGCATCGTCTATAATAACACTTTCAAACTCACTTAAATCTTGATAACCTACCATTGTAGCAGCAGTAACCGATCTAACAACTGCGCCAGACACTTGTTTTTCTGTTTTCGATCGCAGCGGAGTATTCTGCCTGTTTACGTATCTCGGTATTTGAATACACAAGCCTATACGAGTTTCTTTGGCGCTTCTGTGTATAATAACTGTAAGTTACTGACAATAACAAAGAAATGATCGTATGCTGTAGTGCAAGTGTTTCCATCTAATGCCTTTTCGGCGAAATCCGCGACGATGAAGAGGTGAAATGATGAGGACAATACAGACACCCATTCTTCCAGCGAAGGAAACCTCCGAACCTGTAGAGAATCGAACCCTGGTGGCCGCGACCTAGAGACAGCGACTAACTACTCCTCGATGCTACCAGAATCTCTCCTAGATATGAATAAATCCTGCATATGGGTCTCACAATACACAAGTTGAAATACAGTGCCACCGACCGACTTTCGAAGGTTTTTCAGGGTACCATGGAGTATTTTGGTATGAGGGACCCACAGTCTACAGTGGCTATAGCCATGAGTGGCCATGATGGGTTTTACGTTAAAATCAACAGTTGAGACCGCAATAATATTTGTTTACTTGCCGATTTCGGCTTGTGTTAAAGTTATCTTCCGAATTTTTGGCCCTCGTTGGCTGGCGCAGGCGGCTTCTCGGTTTTCTCGTGATACCACGATCGTACACTGTCACAGTGTTGATTTTACCCTAATCATTGCACCAGATCGGTGCAGTAATGTACACTAATAAAAAAAAACTGAACTCAATGTGGTAAAAGGATACGTGTTTCGTCTGAGGGCCGTTCCACTGTTCTGTGTTGTGTGTTGCACTTTTTGGTTATTGCATAATACAGGCTTCAGCAAATATTTCGATGTACGTTCTTACAGTGTGGAGCTGCAGTCAGCCACAATCAGTACTGCCCATCGCGTCTTTCATCCAACTCACTGTAAACATACGGAGTCAGTTTGTCTCACGTTACAAAGAAAATAGCATTTAAAACAGAATTTTACTTGTCGAAGAGTACTGTGATATTCGTTTTATCGATATCTATTAACTGGAACCCTCCAAGTGAAGAAAAGCAGATGCAGAAACCAAAAGAATGGATTACCACAAGGAGTGTTTTTTTCCCCTATATTGTACAATTTGTACACAAATGGCCAGCCACACCAGCCGGTAATCAAGATATTCTTACATGCATGTGACACCACCAACGACGAACATTTGAAGACGTTGAAAGAAAACTCACAGGGGCTTTCCATACCTTTGGGAACTACTTAGAAGAAAATCACCTGCGACCTAATCCAGAGAAAACGCAAGTATGCGCAGTCCACACGGGTAACAGACAAGCCTGAAGAGAGTTACAATAGAGAGGAGTTAGACTACAACATGGTAACACACCACAATACTTGGGAGTCGCCATAGACCGAACACTGTAATTTAATAACACTGCACTGGTCTAAAAGGACAAATACGTACAAGAAACAAAATTATACTCAACACTGGGAGCAACTTGAAATTTTCGATCATCAGCAATGTGACTCTTTTCTGCAGCCGGAAAATATGCGGCATCAATACGGGAGCCGTCTAGCAACTCCAAACAAGTAGCCGTCACTTTAGATGGGGCTGTAAGGGTTATCACCGAATGCCTGAGGCCTACAGCTGAACAAAAAATTGAACCACTTGCGACCGCAGCGCCAGCAAATATCAGACACAAAGCAGCGAATTGGCCCACAACACTCCATGTACAACCATGAAACACTTCCAACTCGTCTTAAGCGAAGGAAGAGTTCTATCGAGTGGGCAGTACCTCTAGAAGGCCGACCAGAGTCCCGCCGCGTATCTGTATAGTTGGATACTCTGCAAAATACAAACCTGCATCCCAAAGAGGAAATCTAACAAGGACAGCAACTACAGTATGATACGTGGAGAACACTGAATAAATTGGGCACAGGAGTGGCAAAATGAAAAGTAAACGTCGTTAAGTGAGGCTACTCTGAAGATAACCGGTGTGAATCTGGAAGAACAAACGATTGAAAATTTATCATGAGCCCACGGATGGAGCTTCCCTGCACAGCGAAAGATCTGTTTTTGTGCAATGACGACGCAGAATTTTAGACGCGGAAGGTGAAGTAAGTAAGTAATTACAACCGTAATAAAACCTTTGTTCGCCGCGTCTTCGTTACGCAACTAAACCCTGTCTGGAATGAGATTTTCACTCTGCAGCCGAGTGTGCGCTGATATGAAACTTCCTGGCAGATTAAAACTGTGTGCCAGACGGAGACTCGAACTCGGGACCTTTGCCTTTAGCGGGCAGGTGCTCTACCATCTGAGCTACCCAAGCACGAGCCACGACCGCTCCTCACAGCTTCAATTCTGCCAGTACCTCGTCTCCTACCTTCCAAACCTCACAGAAGCTCTTCTGCGAACCCTGCAGAACTAGCACTCCTGGAAGAAAGGATATTGTGGAGACATAGCTTAGAAACAGTCTGAGGGATGTTTCCGGAATGAGATTTTCACTCTGCAGCGGAGTGTGCGCTGATGCCTCCGCAATATCCTGTCTTCCAGGATTGCAAGGTTCGCAGAAGAGCTTCTGAGAAGTTTGGAATGTAGGAGACGAGATACTAGCAGAAGTAAAGCTGTGAGGACGCAGTCGTGAGTCGTGCTTGGTTAGCTCAGACGGTAGAGCACTTGGCCACGAAAGGCAAAAGTCCCGAGTTCGAGTCTCGTTCCGGCACACAATTTTATCCGCCCGGAAGATTCAAACCCTGTCTGGTTTGCTGCTCTACTCCTCGTTGTGCGTCACCATCATGCAGCAGCGCTAGTCAGTCGCTGCTTGAGCATTGCTGTTTCTTCCTGTTACACTGTCCCTGTTAATGTACTGCGCTAAGCCGACATCACGGTAGACTAATTTAGGATCGATCTGTCTAATGAGCACATCCAATTCCGCTTTACAAACATTTCATTTGTATTTGAAAGCAAACCGAACCTTTCCGTTGACACTCGGCGTCGAATGGAACACGTCACGAGCAGTATTTGTTTGGGCTGACTCCATCTACACATTTCGACATTTCGAAAACGAAACTAAAATATATGCATACACAACAAATAAAATGCGCCTGACGGCTCTAAGGAGAGACACCCCATTGGCTGAATAAAAATATGGACACACGAAAAGCACAACACATTACCATGCCAAATACTGCGTAGGAAACCTGTTAGCATTCAAAACAACTTCCAGTCGTCTCGGAATAGATGAAGACTCATCCTGTATAATGTTCGGGAGAATCTTATCCCTTTTTTGATGCAAAATTGTGTCTAGTTTAGGTAACGGTGATGGATACGGACGGGGATCATGCACCCTTCTTTCCAAAGGAGACAACAAAACCCCAATAACAATGAGATATGGTGACTGTTGTGCCCTGGGTAGGCGCGACAATTCATCCACGTGCTCACAAAATTAGTCCTAGACGATGCAAGCTATGCGAACAGAATCCCAGTCGTCTTGTAATACATGATCACCGTTGGGCAATAAACATTTTATCAGCTGTTTCACCTGATCAGCCAGAATGGTCAAATGATCCTTGGCAGCAATAGAACCTTGAAGATTAGCCGCGCAGGTACGTGGAATACCACAATATTGCTACCAACAAGGTCACGGCAACCCCACAATGTTTCACTCTAGGTACGTAAATTCGGCCAGAAATTGTAAACAGTGTCAAACAAGACTAACCCGACCAAGTGACATTCTCTGATTGCTCCATTACCTTTGTGACTTCGGCACCATGTTTGCCTGTTACTGGAATTTGCATAATTGGTTAGTGGTTTTCGAATTCGAGCTCGCCCTGCACTTCACCGCTTCTGAAGCTTTGTTGTTTCGGTACTGGCGGGGTTCGCTAGTGGAACTTCAGTTCTACAGTGACTTCGGCACTTGTAATTCTCTTATTTCGTCACAACCCTCTTCAATAACCATCTGTCACGATAATTCAACACACAGTTTCGTTCGCGTTGTGACTTAGCATATGATGTTTTTCGTCTTTCCTTGTACGCAGTAGAAAACTTCAGCACTGTACCTCTTGAAACACCAAACAACTGGGCTACCTTGGTTACGGAATTATTCACCATACAAGAAACAACAATGAGCCCAGGTTCTCATTCACTTAGAACAGACGAAATGCAATTATCACAACACAAAACACTGTCTTGAGCATGGCTGACACTTTCAAGGTATTGAAAACATTGTACAGGTGTCATTTGTTTTCGAATACAACAGCGCTACCTGGGCGCATGACTAGCATCTACGTTTGTGGTTAAAATGGTTCTAAGCACTATGGGACTTAACATCTGAGGTCATCAGTCCCCTAGACTAGAGCTACTTAAACCTAACTAACCTAAGGACATCACACACATCCATGCCCGAGGCAGGATTCGAACCTGCGACCGTAGCAGCAGAGCTGTTCCGCACTGAAGCGCCTAGAACCGGTCGGCCACAGCGGACGGCCTACTTTGGTGTTCAAGCATACATTTACCCCAGTGTTTTAATTTTTTGTCCAACGTCTGTTTATAGATTAAGTAGATAGGTGGGGTGATACATAGGTAGATAGTACACCATATTAAATAGGGAAAAATGACATGAGTGAAAGTAGACGTTAATTGAAGAAAAAACAATTTCCCTAAACATTGGCCCGCAAATAGCAGTTTGCGAGATAATTTCTAATGTACGGTTACGAGACTACACCGATTTCAATACGAAATTAATAGAAACGCATTCCAAACCGAAATCTTTTCTATTAAATTCGCATGTAATTGGGTTCCAGTTTCACACGGCATATTTTGCTGCTTACGTAAAACATCTAACATTCAATGTCGCCGAAGATCATTGGGTCGTGTAGAGTGCGTACTTTGACCTCTAAGATCTGCTGACATGTCGTTAACCCTCGGGGTCTTTCTCCCTGGCAGCACCTAAGAAGCGAAGCGTACTGCACTTACGTTGATATGGGTGCAGATTTGGAGCAGCAAATTCTAAAGAATTGTCTACTTTTACTAGATGATCCGGGGGCATTCCAGAGAATTCGCGGCACGTGGGCAGTATTGCATCGTAATGAGAGGACGATGCAGGGAACCTTCCCTAACACGTAAAAGTGTACAGTACATTGTGACATGTAATGTGCTGAAGCTGTATTCTGTTTCTTGTTAAGGTAAGGTTTGAGTCTTTTTTTTTTTTTTTTTTTTTTTAGTGTCAGATTTCGATTTTAATTATGATGTATTGAAGTGAATGACGTTTGTTTGACTCCTTCAAATATTCGGAAACTTAATTGTCTGCTTTGCTTATAGAACAAAGCTGCTTATAATTCTGTAGCAAAATATTTATTGTTTCATTTACTCGGTTATTTACATTCAAGAACAGCACGTACGATATGTTACTGATTTTTATTATGCCCCCGTCATAACCATCTCTGTTATAAAGTTATAGAGAGACCAATAAAATGAATGAAGAACTGAATACAAGAAGAAGAAAAGGGTAAAACGAATTTAAGTCTTCGTGTAAATCAATTAGGAGAGATTGCTGTCGGTATCGCACGGCTCAGTTTTGCAGAAATTTAGAAGTGCTACAATTTAGAGAAAGGCGTATTAGTTAATAGTGTGGAAGTGTTACAAGTGGGGCTATGCCTTGGTCAGATCTTATGGCACCTTCGAATCAAAGATCACTGACTGGTAAGGTAGGTGACTCACCAGTGGACATTGATGAAATCTGGAACTGAATGATCATTCTCTGGGAGCCGATAGACTCGATTTATACATATCATGGAAACCTTCTTCTGTATTGTGTTGTGAATGTTGTGCTCTGCAGCTTGTAAATATGGAAAATATGCTATACATATTTTCATCACGATGATCTTACTGTGAGGTCAGCCATACTCCTCCCGTATATGTCTACTTTTAAATTAATTTGCCATGTCGCTCGTTATGGGGAGCGAAGAGAGGGGAGATAGGACCGCAAAAGCAATTGGTACAGTAAATGCAGTCACCACCGTCAACTGCCCTTTGACATTGACTATTGGTTGAAGGCCTGATCCAAAACTCTGCTGGCATTATGGCTTTCAGCTGAACGCATCTTCCTCCTGCAACAATTTTCGAATGTCGTCTATGTACCTTCGTCTTGGTCTTTCCTTATATATAGTAATCCATCTGAGTACTCCCTTACTGCCCCGACCATCCATTTGCCTGGCCCAATATCCAACATCTATGAGGAACAGTTGGTATCTGTGGGTTGTGTCCTTAGAAGCTCTTTGCTTGCCGATATATATACGGGGTTTCCTGGCCCGAGAGCGCTCATGAAGTTAGTGGATTGACGGAAGCGTCGCGACAAGAGGTGGTCACAAGGTCCGAGCGGCCGAAGCCACGAGCTGCGCAAGGAGGGCCTGCGCATAGCGAAGCTACCGGAGTACTTCATCGGGGTCAGCGTCGACTACAAGCAGCAGGCCTACATCCCGTCGGTTGGTCGGCAACATTCGTGACGGACGCCCGCTCGTGGCCTGGCTGCCCTCATCCAACTGGCTTTCATCGGCATCACTCAGTAACCGCTGGGACGCACCGTGGATCCATGGATCTGCTTGCTGATGAAGGGGAGTAGCAGTCTGTAACCCTCGGGGTGGTTTGCTTCCTTGTCTACCTGCCCTCATTATTTTCTGGTTTGTACCCGACCCTCAGCGTTTCACACGGTCGGCTCTTTGGTCGTAAATATAGGCAGTAGTATTGTACTAAGACACTAGTTGTCGTTTGAAAATTTGTCCCGCTCTTATATTGCCTTTCCTGTCTGGTTTGTATCCGATCATTAATGTTGTAATTAATCAGTTCATGGTCGTAAATACAGCCGGAGCAATTGTACTAAGCCACAGTTGCCGTTAAAAAAAAGAGGGACTTTGTGGTTAGATTTAGCTGCTAACCGGTTCAGTTCTTTGATTGTAATTACATTTACAAGTCATTAGTCGTAATTTGAACAATTTGTTGTGCTAAGCCGTCCATTGCTGTGTTTGAAAGACAGGGTCATTACATGTGTATTTTATATGGATCTTGTGGTTCCGCCGAGTGAGTTCTTTTGTAGTAAGTGTTGACAAGTAATGTTTCAAAACGTTCTTTCAGGGCGGTCTAAATACCTGATAATCAGTTTAACTTTGAAAATATTAACAGCCAACTGTCACCAGGGCCTTAGCCAAAATAAAATTGTCGGAAGGGACGGGTTGGGATCGAGCCGCACCTTGGTTGCCGATTCAAATTAAGAGGTTGGTTGCTTTGAAGTAAGCCTTCTCATTGTCAAATTGTTAGCTAAGCTGTTTAACTTTTAAGCGCCGGCCGCTGTGGCCGAGCGGTTCTAGGTGCGTCAGTTCGGAACCGCTCTGCTGCTACGGTGGCAGGTTCGAATCCTGCCTCGGGCATGGATGCGTGTGGTGTCCTTAGGTTAGTTAGATTTAAGTAGTTCTAAGTCTAGGGGACTGATGACCTCAGATGTTAAGTCCCATAGGGCATAGAGCCATTTTAACCTTTAAGCACAAGTCCGCGTCTTAATCCCGAACCTTTCGACATACAGCTTTCAAATTAAAAGTTAAGTCATTTGTTTTGAGTAATTGAATCACTCTTGTCATCAGTGTTGCTTATATAGTTCTCATGTGTTGCAGAAGGGCAGTTAGTAAGACAGGCTGTCTCCAGCGCGGTAGTAAACACCGATAACGGGTGGGATGTAGGTTCGGCCGCCTTGTAATCATTGTCATCTTGTTTGCTAGTTTGCAACACAGCACTTTAGCTTTCGTTTGCAAAGGTTAAAAGCTTATTCAACCTAAGGTTTAAGGTCAAAACGATTTTACAAATTTGTTCATTTTGTTAAAGAAAATTTTATGGTTAAATGCCTCGATCATCAGTAAATAACAGTTTATATATTGTTAAATAAACAGATTGTGTGAAAAGAAAGTTATATTGGTGGGTCCTCCCTTCCACGTTTTCCTTAATTCCAGTGAGTACCACGTATCACTTACTATGAATCTCAATCTGGCATCTGCTGTTCCAACATTTCCTTTATTTCTTACAGGGCCACTCCAATTTAGGTCGATCCGGATGCTTACGTCCAGTTATTTTACAGCAGTTATTGTTTCCAGTGATTAGTCACCAATAATGAAATCGCACTGTTGTGGTTCTCTGGAGGTTCAGAGTATAAATGTTCAGTTTGCAGTGGCCACCTGCGATGGAGTGGCCACCTGCGATGGAAGCGCCAAAAGCTTCGATTTTCAGTCCGCACATATGCTGTGGAGTTTTCTGACAGACACTGCGTGGCCCTCGAAGTGCATTATCCGCCACGAGATCGATGCCATTCGCATGCCGTGTGCGGCAGGCTCTCCACACTGTTACCACTCGCTGCTGTCACTGGCAGAACAGGTCCCCCTCCCCTCACCCACTCCTACTCCTCCCCCCCCCCCCCACCCAAACACAGCGAGTTCTCGTTATATTATATTCGCAGTGAACGTAAACGTTTCACAGCTCTCGACGATAACGTGAAAACCGCGAAGTAACGACTCTCAGCATACTTTATTGCGGGTGCACATCCATTATTACGGACGTGTGAAAACTCACCAGTGCATAACACTGGGTCAGGAGAAGGACTTGAGGAAGCTATGATTTAGTATCCTTGTCGCCCGCGAAGTGAGTTCAACCTCGGAGTCCGCACGGATGCGCAACGAAATAGGCTGCGTGCTTTTTCGAAATGACCCGTCATGGACTCAGCTTTAAGCGGTTTAGGGATATACCCGTGAACTTAATTACTCTAATTCTGACAAAGAGGATTTCAAGCTCACTTATTCAGAATGCGAGTCCAATTCTTTAGACCACTGCTTCATTTCGTGGTAAGCAGAGGAGCAGTTAAGCTTCATACCGAACACGTACGTTAGAAGAAGAGTGTACTGAACGACTGCTTGGCGAACGCTGCTCGAACCGCGCTCCGAAACATGCGATACCCTCGATGCTGACGATAGAGTAACAACGGAGGAGGACTACGTGCACCGTCAAGAAGGAGTGACGACGAACATATGAACATTCGTGCACAGTCAGTCTAACTTTTGTACTGATACAGGGCGCTCTAAAATTCGCCTTACAGACTTCTAGGTGTTGTAGAGGGGACTGAATACTTACCGTTTCCGTGCTACAAGTATAAGCTCCCCGCTATATGTTTCTCTATGAGCTTTATCCCATATTTACCTCCCATTCTATAAAAAGTCTAAGTATTAACAAGACTATGTGCCCACAAACTGTCATCTATCTTAAACTCGTATGCTAATCTTTGACTAAACAAAACCTAATTTGAACTGAACTGTAAATGGTCTGAATAAAACTTGTCTTTATATTAAATGCGCAAGTGAAGTAAAACAATTATCTGGCGCTAATCAAACTTTCCACTTACCTCGCCTCTTAACAACATTATTGCAGATATCTCGAAAGCACGAACAGCAAGCTGGCAGCGGCTAAGATAGCTTTCTTCTTTAAATCAAATGTCCCAACAATATCTAAACTGTTGCATACTGTATGTAGCAAATGTGGTAATGCGTATTGATAAACCTTCTTTAAACAGTGGTATGTGCCACAGCAACTATTCCTATCAAAGGATATTCCAACACAACGATTTTAGAATGAAGTATGTATTCAAAAAGGCAGTAAAATTTAAAAAGACAGTAAAATTTCGCGTGACTTTCACACTTAAGACTTACCTGAATATTTACTCAACAAAGCAGTGGTGGATACAGAAAAACCTCAAGGAGGGGGCGCTAAAGATATCTTGAGCTACCCTTACTTTTACCGAAATAAAAAATAATCAAGTCACATGCAAAGTTTAAGAAAGTTTTATTTAAACTGATTATACACATATACAAGACAGTGCCACCTAATGATATAAAAAAGTTACAATTGTGGTTCTCTTCCTTAAATAATGAATTCTATGCGCCTATTCTTCCTGGCGAATTGGGTAATTGCATCTTCAATAGGACAATCAATGTCAGGGTGAGTGTTCAACAGAGCTAAGCCATTAAGTCGATCTTCCTTCACTGTGACCTCAGCCATGTCTTCGTACGCCGCAATGTTGAAAAACTTATTTCTGCTGTAGCGATAGACTAAGGGCCTACATAGTAACAATGCGTTTTTACGAATCTTCTCGAAAGTCGCTATTACCGGAGATATATACTTCAATAGTTTCCCATACCAACTCTTTCGTGTTAGCTATGGGAAACTACTGTTACGTTATTAGTAACAATATTATCACGAGTCTCGTAACAATATTTTCACCGAGAAATTACTATGAATTACTATTATTAGTACATCACACTCAACTGATCGCTCTCACTCTTGACTAATCTTCACACTTGCACTTGCTATAACTAGGACTTTTTACTTATTCATTCTTCAGTCTCAATATTTCTGCTTCTGAATGGAAACTAGCTTCCTATTCGGTGAATAGTCTGTATTTATAACACTACGTACCGAAGATCCTCTGTACAAGAAAACAGTATAATAATAGCGACTTTTCTCGAACAAATGTCAGACAGAATACGTACCGAGATTACTAGAATGGACGCGACTTTTATCGTAGGTATGTGTTAGCAATCTATGTGCCGGAAAGAAACGTATATAATACGATGCCGCGGACGCGTGTGCTACATAGGACAGTACAACTACTCAGTAACTCGATCAGTCGAGTCGACTGACGAAAGAAACGAACGATTAGAGTGAGGGCTGACTGGCGGGGGGTGACTCAGGGAAGTGGGGTGGTCTTCTCTCATCTCTGAGCAAGCTAACTAGCTGCCGATAATCATTGCGACAAATTAGTTGCGCAATGCTGCAATCTTACCTCAAACTTCTCCTCTTCAAGAACAATAACATTATTCAAAATTTTCTTTTCGCCTTCCAATGTATACATCATATTTATCCTTGCTGCCCTTTACAGTAAACCTTTCTTCAACCAACAGATACAATTACAAGTCAACACAGTTCTACTGAATACATCCATTACCTACCACACTTCACTAAGAATGTATCAGACAGTCCAGAGGCAAAGACTGTGCCACACCAAGACCAAAGATTGCTTAACAGTATCGTAACTAGCTCTCTCTCTCTCTCTCTCTCAGACATGCACATAAATAACTTTCAAAAAACAAAATGATATGCCAACCTGACACATGCATTTAAACATATGTTGTTTACGCGGCCGCTTTTGCAAGTAATTTATTAGGCGCGACCCAGTACATAGGTCGTTTTACTTGTTTTACAGCTCCACTCGTTAATAATCAAAGAAACTGAAATGAAACTTAATCAGTTTTCACGAACAGTCTTCGAATTTTGGTATGCGGGCTCTCTTTGGAGCACCACGGTCACGCTTGCTGACGGTGAAGATACCACTTCTCGAAGCCGTTGCGTAACTGTGGGAAAGGGTTGCGATGGAGTCGGACGTTGTCGGGAACAATCGTGATAAAGGCGACGAGCAGCTCTTCCATTGTCGTGTGCTTCGTCATACAGAAGGAGCATATCGGTGTTTTCTGCAAACATATACTTAACCATATTCGTCTAACATTCACAGACTCTTGAAAGAGGCTCGAACTAGTGGTGAGAGAGGTAGCGTAGGCGTTTAATGACATCAACCGATCCAACGTGAGCACCGCTTCCCCTGCCGATGACTACCTTGTTGTACACCTACCTAGCAAAACCGTTATCTGTTAAGTCCTATCTACAAGTCCTGGAAGTTTGTAACGGGAATATCACAGCATCCAGTCTAACTGGAAGTATACAAAGGAAAAAAGATCCTTTCGGTAACGCATAGGTTACATTGGGTAAAATACTGAGCTACGCTTAGTGCTCCACGAAATAATTAAAGAAAATTATTCAGTGAGCAGAACAATAGAGCATTTTCCACAGCGGCTAATCAAAAATGTTCGAATTCATAAAAGTACAGAGACGATTTCCTGACGAGACAGTAATTTAAATTATATACACGAGCCAAATCGCAACCATAAAAGTGGAAAGTCAACTAATAGCTAACGTTAAAAGAGGTAAGGCAAAATTTACAATTTCTGGCCCCCTGTGTTTAATCTTTACGTCAAAAGAAGGAAGGTGCTGAGGAACGTTAACTTCAGAGCATAATAAATGACAGATGTCGTCCTTCTGACGGACGAAAGGAAAGATACACTTCTGGCCATTAAAATTGCTACCCCAAGAAGAAATGCAGATGATAAACGGGTATTCACTGGACAAATATATTATACTAGAACTGACGTGTGATTACATTTTCGCGCAATTTGGGTGCAGCTTCAACATGATACACAGTTCATCAAGAGTACTGACTGGCGTATTGTGACGAGCCAGTTACTCCGCCACCATTGACCAGACGCCTTCAGTTGGTGAGAGAGATGTAGGATGTGATGCCAGGGAAGCAGTCGAACATTTTCTGTATCCAGAAATGCCCGTACAGGACCTGCAACATGCGGTCGTGCATTATCCTGCTGAAATGTACGGTTTCTCAGGGATCGAATGACGGGTAGAGCCACGGGTCGTAACACATCTGAAATCTAACGTCCACTGTTCAAAGTTCCGTCAATGCGAACAAAAGGTGACCCAGACGTGTAACCAATGGCACCCCGTACCGTCAAATGGTTCAAATGGCTCTGAGCACTATGGGACTTAACATCTATGGTCATCAGCCCCCTAGAATTTAGAACTACTTAAACCTAACTAACCTAAAGACATCATACAACACCCAGTCATCACGAGACAGAGAAAATCCCTGACCCCGCCGGGAATCGAACCCTGGAACCCGGGCCCCATACCATCACGCCGGGTGATACGCCAGTATGGCGATGACGAATACACGCTTCCAATGTGCGTTCACCGCGTTGCCGCCAAACACGGATGCGACCATCATGATGCTGTAAACAGAACCTGGATTCATCCGAGAAAATGACGGTTTGCCATTCGTGCACTCAGGTTCGTTGTTGAGTACACCATCGCAGGCGCTCCTGTCTGTGATGCAGTGTCAAGGGTAACCGCAGCCATGGTCTCCGAGCTGATAGTCCATGCTGCTGCAAACATCGTCAAACTGTTCGTGCAGATGGTTGTTGTCTTGCAAACGTCCCCATCTGTTGACTCAGAGATCGAGACGTGGCTGCAGATCCGTTACAGCCATGCGGATAAGGTGCCTGTCGTCTCGACTGCTAGTGACACGAGGCCTTTGGGATCCAGCACGGCGTTCCGTATTACCCTCCTGAATTTTAGAGATCAAAAAACAGTCGACACTGCGGATGCGAATAGTAGACAAATTCAATCAATTATATTATCTAGGAAACAGTTCAATGGATAAGACAGATGTATCTAAGGAGCAGGGGAAAACAGAGCATTGAATGAAACTGAAACTCGGAGAATTTGGAAAGAGCCTGCACAATTTGAAATATACATTACAATGCTAAATTTTAAGGGAGTTATAATACACCATAAGAAAAAGGTATGCCATACTCAGAGCAAAATGAGGCACATGCAGCTGTGGATAAAGTGCTACTGGAGTGAACAATAGTCAGATGAAATAATTGAAAAAGATAACGAGCGGCATTCGTGCAGCAGAATATCAAGGGCTGTGAACGTAGCAGATGTAGAAGAATGAAATCAGAAAGAGAGGAGGGCAATTTCGAAGTCTGATCGTCGTAATGTAAAATGCGTTCCATATGACATGGCTACATCTGAAGTTTCAGAAACGTTTCGAGGACTTCGACAACTGCTTAAGTGTTGTTGGTTAATTTTCATAAATTTTTTTATGTTCCAAGATGTTTGAGTGTCTATGAAATTTTTAGACACAAAGATTTGCTTCTTTGATTGATGGTATTTCATAGTGCTTTAATTTTTATACGTGTATCGATTTCCTCAACGCGTGCAAAAAAAAAAAAAAAGGTCTGCCAGTAAAATGAATTTTCACCTCTTTAACCTCGAATAACGGCGATTAACGGAGCTGAAGCTAACTTGTTTTTGCTAGAGTGTTGGCCGGCCGGAGTGACCGAGCGTTTCTAGGCGCTACAGTCTGGAACGGCGCGACCGCTACGGTCACAGGTTCGAATCCTGCCTCGGGCATGGATGTGTGTGATGACCTTAGGTTAGTTAGTTTTAAGTAGTTCTAAGTTCTAGGGGACTGATGACCTCTGCAGTTAAGTCCCATAGTGCTCAGAGCCATTTTGCTAGAGTGTTCTACGTTTCTTGCCGGTAAGTTTTCGTGGCTTTCTTTATAATCGCTTTGGCGTTTCAGATTAGGAGCGGTCTACTTTATTTTCATGTTTACGTTCTAATTCTCTGCCAGAATAGGTATAAAATCATTCAGAGGCGCAATACTACATACCCACATTGAGTTATATCTAACGATGGTCCCTTATAACCCAGAATAGCAGCTCCTGTCGTGAAGTCTAATTTTTAGATATTTTGTCACCAACCTCAGAAGATAATTCGTACCATTTTGTAGATCTGAAACACACTGCAAACCGTATAGTCACAGATATAGGCGACCAAAGCATTATAATTAATGTTGCTGTGAAAAAAGGTTACATTCTGAACCGCATCGGAGCACATGAAATTGAAGTTCTACTTCAAGATTGAATTCTGTTTATTTCGATCCACATTTTCTTAATGTTGTCTGCAATGATATTTCGTCGACACAACAGCATCATTAGTAAAAATCTGAGTATGCTACTCGATCTTTCTGATGCAACTCATTTCTGTGTATATTCCAAAGGCAGAGAGGTCATGGCATGCTCTGTTTGAATCCACACCACTGCAGTGAGATGGGGCTTTGTGGACCGCAGAGAGCCGAACAAACTTTTGCCTCTAGCTACACAGAATTTCGGCCCTCTACTGCCATAACTTTGTGTGCAACAAAGGATCTTCAACTCTCTCAGTAATATGTTACTGTACCAGTGGATCCTACAATAACAACGGGGAAACTTTGGAGTTAACCTATCTTCAGTTGTTATTTGCAACATTGCTATGCACAAGTGAAGGATTAATAAATAAATAATAACTCTCTTTCCTGTATTTAAGGTGAGGTACCTTCGAAATTTCAACCCGATCTTTAAAAAAGGGCGGGGAACTGAATATTTGTTTCATAACATATCTTACCATACTGAATTAAATGGGTAAATCCAATTTACTAAACAAAAATTTTTCCACGTTTCAGGATTTCTAAGTTTTGAAAAAATAATTATTTTTCAAACCCATACGTGAAGTTGTAGGTGATCACGGAATGTATTCACAAATGTTTGAGCCAAAAATGCTTCAAATTTATGGTGGAGTAACCTTTATTGATTTTTCGGCCATTTCGATTTTTTCAGAGAAATTATTGTGACCTATTTAACACTATATAAATGCGAAAAGTACAGATAAATTACAAAAATTCTGTTTTATGATATGTGACATGAATTTAGTGTAAAACAGAATTACTACGACATTATACAAAGTTCACCCATTATGAAGGAAAAATTAATAAAAGAGACTTGATGCGTTTGAAAATTGTGTTCTTTATTTTCAATTTACACATTACATCAGAAGCACATCGTATATGTGTGAATAATACCCATTTTCGTCAAAACAACCCGGCGCAATATGTTACACCATCACGTTCGAATATAGCTCCTTGTCTCCGATGTTTGGCAAAATAAATTTTTCTTGCTGTAGTACTACTTTGGCCTTTTTTGCTGATGCTCGTGCTGTTCGATTAGCATATTTGAGTCCTAATTTTGTCATTATTTCTGAAAAAACTCTGTGAGAGCAGCCAGGATTATATTCACAAGTACTGATAGAAATCGCAACTTGAAGAAACATACGTCTCTTTGGGATAGCTATTCCATATAATGCTGTGTAAACCCTCATTTGTATTTTGTGTTAGACATGAGAGCACATCCTGTTAGTAGTGGTTGGTCAGTCAGGCGAGTGCAAAGAGACAGTATTTCATCAAAACAAAGTTGATTTATTGCTGTTTATATACTTTGTATTGAAAGCATGAGATCCAGGCTGAGTTACTTTCGCGAATGCTGACTGCTAAAAACACTACGATGACTCTCCTTCCGGGAAGCGAGAATTTTAAGCACTTTTGTCAGTAGAAGCGCAATGATATATTGATGCCTGCGTGGTGTCTTTCATATTCTGTTCATAATAAACTAGTTGACACTACTGTAGCTGTAAAATGTCAGTCATATCAAAAAGTCTATTTATATGTACCTTCATTTCACGTTTGCTTCTGTATATTGCTTTTTGGTAGTACTGTGTAAGTTTTCTATCGTAGTATTGTTCTGTTGCCCATTACACTTACCATCCACCATAACTTTTCTGCTTCTTTCACGATCTGTGCTATATTGGCATAGACCCTGCAACGCAAATATGGGTTGCAAATGCATCCTACTGGAACTCTGGGATATAAATATTGAAAACAAAACGGTTGTGAAACAGATATGAGTACACATATATGTATACACAATAGATTTTGTGTAGACATACTGGCATACAATACCTTCTTGCAACATGGTTCACACATTCTTCCTTTTGTATTTCGAGATTAACTCCATAAATATCCAGTGAGGCGACGTGATTGAAAACCTTTCAGTCATCATCTGAAAGCATTTCGGTGTATGAAAATACATAGCTTTCAGATCGTTTCCATATATTTTCTGTAATCATAGGTTCTGTCGCACCAGAGGATCCCGAATTATTCATGAAACATTGATTGGCGTGCTCTTCGAACCAAAAATGTACTTCTGCTGAATCTTCGTGTAACTGAGAAGCTGTAATCATGCAAGACTGACAAAACTTAGTTATGATATCAAAAACGATAATGTATCCTGTGATCTTTAACGCTGTTGTCAGAACCAATTTTTGATCGGAAACCTCTCGTTGGCTAGGGACCATCGTAACTCACGCGTAAATCACAATTTCTTAATTTCAACTTTGCCGCATTTTATGATTGTTGCCAATATTATCATCATTAAGCGCACAGTCAAAATCCAGGTGCGAACTGTCCTCACAGTCTTTATCAATGAGCTTATTATCGAAATACAATTTAGCATTTTACTCATTATTAATAAGCTCAGTCTCAAAACCTAAGTTTGAATCTTTATCAGGGAGACTTTCAGTAAGTTCGGCATGCAGTTCTGACCTTTTATATGTATTTTTTACTGTTCCCTGACATCCATCAAAAATTACTTTCGCAGATTCATCAACAGCAGTTTCTGTACGTCACCCATGTTATTGAAGTGTGTCACAATAGTGGTATACTCATTCTATGGGGTCAATCAATAAACTTTTCTCCCAACCAATTTCAATAACAAGCGACAAACAATCAGTTATCTTTAAAGGTAATGTTAAGGGAAGGGGTTAATTCGCCCCAACGCTTCACTTTAGATTTTGCATTTATTGTCACATCCTTCAGTGCAAACCACAGAAGACGCAAGTGTAACAATGAGAGAATATTTGCACTCGTAATATTTGGTATGTAACTTAAGAATTACTTAATAAGCAATAGTAATTTCTCAGCAAGTGCATCAAAACCAAGTCTTTCAGTTCTATAACAATGTTGGATCGTCGAATACGCTCAACTACCGACACAGAAGGCTGAATTTTACCAAACAGCAATTTCTCCGAAGTTAGAACTATCTTATTACTGTACAATACTTACGTTATCCGGAACTACTCTAATTCGTCTTTCTTGGGCATAACGGTGGAGCAGATAATTAACCTCTTACTTCATTCTCCTGGAACATTGAGCGCAATAGACGCTCGGGTAACTCTTACCCCAGCGTGGCTCGGGAAAGAGGATGGCTCCACCAGGAGGAGAAAACATTTACCGGAACCGGAAAGGGAACCCTTCTAACACAAGCCACTAAGTTGAAAGAAGACCAGTTGGCGATTTTTAATTATTACCCAAAGCTTGCTGGCCAGCGGACGAAAATTACAGAGGCAAAAGTAGCTTTATCTGTGCTCACAAGAATTGATAACTTCTGCAAATGAGATTCCGGCAGAACTATCGCCGTACTATCAATATGGGAATTCGGGACTGAGGAGAGCACGTCAACAACGGTCTCTACCCAATAAGCCGGCCAGAGTGGCCGAGCGGTTCTAGGCGCTACAGTCTGGAACCGCGCGACCGCTACGGTCGCAGGTTCGAATCCTGCCTCGGGCATGGATGTGTGTGATGTCCTTAGGTTAGTTAGTAGTTCTAAGTTCTAGGAGACTGATGACCTCAGACGTTAAGTACCACAGTGCTCAGAGCCATTTGAACCATTTTTTTCTACCCAATAGACCCGACATTTCAGACAGACCGAGCAACCGACATCAGTCGTGGCTAGGAGGATTACCAAATAGAAATATAGCTAAATAGAGCACTTAAATGCCACGGGGAACAAACCCCTTAACACAAGAGTATGTACACAATAACAGCGACTAAGGTTAAATACGCCTACGTACTAAATCACAACAGATATTAGCGAACATTAACATAATCTCGCATTTCAGACATCCATAAAATTAATTGGCTACAGTTCACTCTATCTCTCCGCCAGACAGTGCAAGGTTATTTAAACATTTTACAACGTGCTTATCCAAACAGTGACCTACGCCGCCCATGGAAAAACAACGACTTGCAGAAGGTCGACAGTCAAAAACTTTTTTTCTTCTTCTCTTTACGACGCGCGCCTCAAGTAAGTCAGCATGGCGTTCAAATGCACGATCAGGCAAGGGGGCAGTAACACACAAGCAAGGCAATTTCCGATCACAAACTCAAAGCAGAAAAACGTTGCAGTAATTAATAGCTCCCACAACACCGGGAGACTGGCCCAGCCAGACGACGGCCGATGCGCTAACTAGATAGAAAATCTTATTTTGAGTGACGACACCGCCTTCTGGAGGTTATTGGCAGCCGCAGACGGACTTCATAGCTTCCCCAGCCCATGAACGGAAACCAAACGTTGTCCACAGATTGTGTCCTCACGCCCTGGGTTTTTGGGCCCATCCAGACTTAGCATAGAAGGACCGAGCGTCCCGCTGCAGAACGGTCGTCCAGGGCCAAACACTCGTCTTATCTCCCTCGTCCGCTCCTAACAGAAGTAAACCAGTAAACCGAGGGAAAAACAGGAACCGCGGCAAACGACAGGGTTCAAATAGAAAGATGTTCACAATAATCGCGAAATGCTGAATACTCGAATATCCTCTTCCTGCATATATATATAAATGCCGAACACAGAACGTGTATTTACATCAAAAGGAGCTCTACTTGTATTTTGTTTAATGCTACATCTCGACATATACATGTGTGATTTGGAAGATTCATTTCTACCACAATACGTCGGATCTAACACAGAACTGAAGGTACTTTGGTCCCATTCATCGCACTTCATTTTCTATAGTAATGATCATAACAGTGAAAAATCAAGCAGAATACTCTCAGATTCATCTGGATTTCCTTCAGTGTTGTTTTCGTGGCTGGTAATAGCACCATCGTACCTCTCAATGCCATTGCTAGCCATACTATAAAAAAAAATGGTTCAAATGGCTCTGAGCACTATGGGACTTAACATCTGAGGTCATCAGTCCCCTACACTTAGAACTACTTAAAACTGAGCACATCACACACATCCATGCCCGAAGCGTGATTCGAACCTGCGACCGTAGCAGCAGCGCGGCTCCGGACTGAGGCGCCTAGAACCGCTCAGCCATACTGTCAGATCTCATTTGTATACGTATGTTTTTCTCATACGATATATTTTCATTGACACTTTCACTACTGTTACTGACATTTTCGTTTTCTTTGCTTTTCACATTTTTCATCTCTTCCTCGCTATCTCACTGCTATTTACCGAGTGTCTCTTACGTCGAGGCGTGCTTGATTCTATTAGCTACTTGTATTTCATCGTATCGTAGAATGTGTAAGAGCTCGATGAAATAGTGCATGCGAACACTCATGCGAACAGCACATTCCCGTCTCTGGTGCGTCCGCACGGGTGGCTCTTAGACTTCGGGTACATATGACCAGGCGAAATAAAAGTGGGTCTTTTCTGGCCGCCAGACGTCGTGCCGTCATCAATCGCCGGGCTTGCGCATCATGTCAGGGGCGTTGACCGGTAGAGTGTGCGTATGTATCGTGGCATGAATGAAGTCATGCAAATTAAATGGATAGTGTTCTAAGGTTGGTCACCAGCTCGCTCTAAGAACCCCGCTGCCATCCATCCTCGACCAGTAACCTTCATAAATATTTATTGTCCTGTTCACAATTGAGTCCACCGGGAACGCAAATCCGCATGTCTGCAAAAAAAAGTAAATTGTAGTTACACTTTTTATTTACGTTGATTGCGGATGTACATATAGATAGGTATATATACGCACACGATTATGCATGCACATATTCATACAAAATTAATGCTTCAATTTATTTGTAACAGAAAACTAACTTTTAAAAAAATCATAATGGCCACAATTTAAAAAGTGCTACACCTCTGTTAATTTTAAACGCTTTTGGCTCATACTTTTTTGTGAATATATTAGGTGATAACCAAAAACTCCACGTACGGGTGTGAAAAATTTATATTTTTTTAAAACTCAAAAATCCAAAAGTATGAAAAAAGTTTATTCAGCAAATTGTATTTACCCACTCAACTCAGCATGCCAAGATACGTTATGAAACAAATTTTCACCCGTCTGTGATTTTTTTTTTTTAGCATCGAGCTGACATTTCTTTTGCGATAAACGCGCAAGGGGAAGGTCCGTTTGCAGCTTCCTCCATCCTCCCCACTCCTCAAGCTGGGACGTGGAGTACAGCATTTTTATTCATTACAGAATTTTCATGCTCTCCCAGAAGTGATTTGCTGTGACTCGACTGAGCCTCTTGTTTAGCCAATTGTACTGTTAGATTGGTTGTTGTAGGTAACAGTGAAACAATATAAGTATTTTTTGAAGTTTGTTCTCTCCGTTTTCACTTTCGAGAGATTAATCAAATACGTTTTTTGGCTGGTTAATTTGTTTACAGCCAACAGTAATATCTCGTTTCTGATTTTTTCCTACGTCAGATTTCACATATTCAGTCTTTTGTCTAGCATTATTGGTGTATCAATAAAAATATCTTTTCAAAATATTTGGCTGCTTTATTAGTTGACTTATTGATCATTTTGTTGGATACGTGTCAGATTTTACCAAATCAGGATACAATCTCGGATCATCAACTTCAAAGAAGTGTCTCATCCATAATGTTCTAATAACAGAAAAGATATGCCGTTAAGATGATCAGGAAATCCTGCTTACCTTGGAAGCATGAAGTTATGTAGCTATAACAAAAATTGAATGGAAAGCTATAAATTCTTTCCAATATAATTTTTTCTTGTCATCAATAAAATTAAGCCTCAAAACTGACCAAATCGTTTATATGCAAAATGGCAATTTTAGAGTTGTGCCCCCTCTCCCGTCATAGATAAATTTCGTCAGACATTCCTGCATATGACAATACAGTTAATTATGAAAAACTTTTTTTCTTTTTGTCTTTTCCGTTTCTCTGCAATATTGGAGTTTTGGCAATGGTCGTCGGATGTGCTTCCTGATGTGTCACCTTTCCTCCCCAGGAAGGAATCTGTGTACCCCATTGCCTGCATCTAGTGTCGATCACGTACTAAGGAGTTGTAACTTTTTTTTTCTTTTAAGTTCTTATGTAGTGCGTTGCTGAAGCAGCACATCGGTGCCAGCCCGATATTTACCTAGTACGATGTGGAAAACCGCCTAGAAACATCTAGGCTTCACCAGTTGTTAATCCGCGAGGCCAAGTCGGTCCAAGGCTCGCTCGCCTCCCTGTGACACTGCGCTATCCAGGCAGGTGGTTAATTCTGAAGAACGCTCGGAACAAACCAGTGTATGAACAGCTAGCTAGAATACATGGCTTGTAATGGACGGGAGAAGCAGGGAGAGGGCTTTTCACGCTCATTGTACAGCTTTGCGACTTCTGGCGGATGGTTGTTGCGAAGACGATGTTCGGCATTTCCTAAAATCATCGTACAGACACATTGTTCTCTGATAAATCTTTTGTGAGAGTCGACACAATTAGTTCTGAAGATGTATTTTTTATATTACTATGTGGGGACAAAGTGAGGCGTGCAACAAAACTGCAATGTACGTCTTAATATGGATTGCTGCTGGAAGTGTGTCTTCTAACCATGTGGGCTCATAAATATCCGTTGTGTTCAGAAAAGGTCGCGAAGAGTTTTTAGACTACACCTCAAGGTACGGAAATGAACTGTATGTGTTGCTTATGCCGCTTTTCGACACTCGTTTCAGATTTTCATGTGTGATTAAAAGGCAGCTATTTTTATTATATGTATTGAAGGAATATCATGAGAGAACTGAAACTATTCTAGTGTTTGCTCAAACAGTTCATCACATGACTCGAATATCACGAAGTATTTACAAGTAAGCCCATACTACTTTCCATCAATGTGGTACAGTGATTATTAGTTCTCAGAAGTTTGTTGTCGCAGTATTATTTCTCAGGTGTCTGTTAGTAGGTAAAGTGGGTGCAGTGACTGAATGCCAGTTTTTCCAATCTCGAATAAATGCTAATTATACACTGACACAGTAACACTAGTTTTCCACGTTATCATATGAATTGCATTTTCTGGTTACGTTATCGGCAGTGCAAACTTCAGGAGTGATTAAAGCTGAAGTTATTATTGCTTGTTTACATAACACAGTTGAAACTCATGTTATAGAATGTTACACATTCTACATCTTACTGACATGTTGTTAGTGTGAGGATATGCGTAATAGACTAGAAAAGTGAACCAACGTTTATTTAACTGTTCTACATGACTCAAATATTAGCATTTTATGTTACTGATTACTAAGTGTTTTAGTATTTTGGCGAGACTTTTCATATTACTCAGTGCTTGTCTTACTGTCGGAAGCAATTGAATATTTATGGTTATTTGACTGTGGTTGCCGGCCGGAGTGGCCGAGCGGTTCTAGGCGCTACAGTCTGGAACCGCGCGACCGCTACGGTGGCAGGTTCGAATCCTGCCTCGGGCATGGATTTGTGTGATGTCCTTAGGTTAGTTAGGTTTAAGTAGTTCTAAGTTCTAGGGGACTGATGAACTCAGAAGTTAAGTCCCATAGTGCTCAGAGCCATTTGAACCATTTTGACTCTGGTTATAAAGGTGGTTACAATGATTTTCGATTAGGGACACTTCTTGGGACAAAGTAAATGCTTCACACTACAAATGACTATTTAATTTTGCAATTACTCTAACAATCAGTTCTCTAAAACATTAATACAGTGTGTTACTGAGTACATTGTATTGTACTGTATGATAACCAGGGGCCCAGAAACGACGGAGAGGCTCCGTCCCCGCCGCAGCAGCAGTGGTCCACAACCCCACGACGACTACAGCAGTCCACTTCACCTCTCTGCCCCTCCACCGCTCCACACCGAACCACTCTATCAAGCTTATTTATTGTGCGGTTCGTACCCCGAGGGGGACGTCCCCAGGGAACGACTCACACCAGACCAATGTAACCGCTATGTTTGTGTGGTAGAGTAATGGTAGTGTACGCGTTTGTGGAGAACTTGTTTGCGCAGAACATAGAGTAATTGAGGCAGAATAAGGGAAACCAGCCCGCATTCGCCGAGGCAGATGGAAAACCGCCTAAAAAGCATTCACAGACTGGTCGGCTCACCGGACCTCGACGCAAGTCCGCAAGGCGGATTCGTGCCGGGGACCAGACGCTCCTTCCCGCCCGGAAAGCCTTGTGTTAGACAGCACGGCTAACCGGGCGGGCTACTGAATACATACTTCACTTTTTCTATCCCATTGCTTTAGATTTTACAGGAGTCACATTTTTATAGATAAATATCTCTGTAGGGACTAACCCAACTTTGAGTCATAACAAATAGCATTCTTTTTTTGAAACGCCACCAAACGAATAGAAGCGTGAAGGTTGTTACAACTCCCGTCTGTTTCCTGAGACAACTCTTCGTATACCTTGGAACTTCACTTTAAAAGCCCACAGCTCACTGTAACTAGTCGAAACACATATGCATGAACAGTGTTAACTTTCCTTTTGAGACATATCGGAGGCTCCATTTTGTGAATTGTGTATACACTGTCGGACAAAAAATAACAGCAGGATATAAAATTAAACTCACGGGTTGAGAGAGTATATCACGTTATTTCAGTCATTATAAAACAAATTTACAAACAATCTGGCAGAATGAGCCCACCTATGAGTACGACTCAGCATCCCCTCTGGACCGTTTGTTGTTGTGGTCTTCAGTCCTGAGACTGGTTTGATGCAGCTCTCCATGCTACTCTACCCGGCGCAAGCTTCTCCATCTTCCAGTACCTACCGCAACTTACATCCTTTTGAATCTGTTTAGTGTATTCATCTCTTGGTCTCCCTCTTCGATTTTTACCCTCCACGGTGCCCTCCAATGCTAAATTGGTGATCCCTTGATGCCTCAGAACATGTCCTACCAACCAATTCCTTCTTCTAGTCAAGGTGTGCCACAAATTTCTCTTCGCCCTAATTCTAAAAAATGTTCAAATGTGTGTGAAATCTTATGCGACTTAACTGCTAAGGTCATCAGTCCCTAAGCTTACACACTACTTAACCTAAATTATCCTAACGACAAACACACACACCCATGCCCGAGGGAGAACTCGAACCTCCGCCGGGATCATCCTAAATCTATTCAATACCTCCTCATCAGTTACGTGATCTACCCATCTAATCTTCAGCATTATTCTGTAGCACCACATTTCGAAAGCCTCTATTCTCTTCTTGTCCAAACTATTTATCGTCCACGTTTTACTTCCATACATGGCCACACTCCATACAAATACCTTCAGAAACGACTTCCTGACACTTAAAACTATACTCGATGTTAACAAATTTCTCTTCTTCAGAATCGCTTTCCTTCCCATTGCCAGTCTACATTTTACATCCTCTCTACTTTGACCATCAGCAGTTATTTTGCTCCCCAAATAGCAAAACTCATTTACTACTTTAAGGGTCTCATTTCCTAATCTAATACCGTCAGCATCACCCTATTTAATTCGACTAGATTCCATTATCCTCGTTTTGCTTTTGTTGATGTTCATCTTATATCCGCCTTTCAAGACACTGTCTATTCGGTTCAGCAGCTCTGGTCCGTTTATGCACTGATTAGTGTAGGAAGCGGCCACATCTGTTCTAACTGGTCTTTGATATCCTCGATTTTTGGCACTGAGACAGAGTTGACGTACGAGCTGGTCGCACGCCCGTTCTATCAAGGAATAGAAAAGCAACTGGAATCACTCAACGGAGGCAAGTCCACTGGACCTGACGGGATACCAATTCGATTCTACACACAGTACGCGAAATAGCTTGCCCTCCTTCTAACAGCCGTGTACCGCAAGCCTCTAGAGGAACGGAAGGTTCCAAATGATTGGAAAAGAGCACAGGTAGTCACAGTCTTCAAGAAAAGTCGTCGAGCAGATGCGCAAAACTATAGACCTGTATCTCTGACGTCGATCTGTTGTAGAATTTTAGAACATGTTTTTTGGTCGCGCATCATGTCGTTTCTGGAAACCCAGAATCTACTCTGTAGGAATCAACATGGATTCCTGAAACAGCGATCGTGTGAGACCCAACTCGCTTTCTTTGTCCATGAAACCCAGAAAATATTAGATACAGGCTCCCAGGTACATGCCATTTTCCTTGACTTCCGGAAGGCGTTCGATACAGTTCCGCACTGTCGCCTGATAAACAAAGTAAGAGCCTACGGAATATCAGACCAGCTGTGTGGCTGGATTGAAGAGTTTTTAACAAACAGAACACAGCATGTTGTTCGCCATTTTGAGACGTCTGCAGACGTTAAAGTAACCTTTGGCGTGCCACAGGGGAGTGTTATGGGATCATTGCTTTTCACAATATATTTAAATGATCTAGTAGATAGTGTCGGAAGTTCCATGCGGCTTTTCACGGATGATACTGTAGTATACCGAGAAGTTGCAGCATTAGAAAACTGCAGCGAAATGCTGGAAGATCTGTAGTGAATAGGCACTTGGTGCAGGGAGTGGCAACTGACCCTTAACATATACAAATGTAATGTATTGCGAATACATAGAAAGAAGGATCCTTTATTGTATGATTATATGATAGCGGAACAAACACTGTTAGCAGTTACTTCTGTAATATATCTGGGAGTATGCGTGCGGAGCGATTTGAAGTGGAATGATCATATGAAATTAATTGTTGGTAAAGCGGGTACCAGGTTGAGATTCATTTGGAGAGTCCTTAGAAAATGTAGTCCATCAACAAAGGAGGTGGCTTACAAAACACTCGTTCGACCTATACTTGAGTATTGCTCATCAGTGTGGGATCCGTACAACGTCGGGTTGACGGAGGAGATAGAGAAGATCCAAAGAAGAGCGGCGCGTTTCGTCACAGGCTTATTTGGTAAGCGTGATAGCGTTACGGAGATGTTTAGCAAACTGAAGTGGCAGACTGCAAGAAAGGCGCTCTGCATCGCGGTGTAGCTTGCTCGCCAGGTTTCGAGAAGGTGCGTTTCTGGATGAGGTATCGAATATGTTGTTTCCCCCTACTTATATCTCCCGAGGTGATCAAGAATGTAAAATTAGAGAGATTCGAGCGGGACGGAGGCTTTCCGGCAGTCGTTCTTCCCGCGAACCATACGCGACTGGAACAGGAAACGGAGGTAATGACAGAGGCACGTAAAGTGCCCTTCGCCACACACCGTTGGGTGGCTTGCGGAGTATAAATGTAGATGTAGATGTAGGCTGATCTGGTATCTTGCTGGCCACGGGAGTAACTCCACGTCACTCGTACATTTCATAGAAGCACATGCCGTGTGTGGACTTTCACTGTCCTGTTGAAAGATGGTACCAACATACGGTGACGTGAGAGGTAATAGGTGGCCATGCGGGATGTCCCTTATGTGTCTTGTGCTGCCCGCGTTCCCTCAATCACCACTAGTGTGACCTCATACCCGATGGCTCCCTATACACCAGTAGTGACACAGCTGTGCCTCTCCAAGACATTGGAAGAACGTGACCCATCCTCACATCGCCGCCATACTCCCGACTATGCTCACTCAGGACACTTCAGAAGCGTGATACATCGCTAAATACAAAGCTATGCTGTACATAAACACTTTATGCATCCCGGCCCCAGCATCACACCAATAGCAACAGTTACGTTGCGACACAGACGGCAGCTAGTAATGGAGCAGCCGATCGCTATCAACAACCGATTTGCCTCTCGACTGCTTTTTCGTTCAGTCCGTTTCTTCAGTCGAATAAAAGAACCGAATAACACTAGTCTCTGCGGTCACGTCAGGTATAAGAAAGTTTTTCACTCACTCTACCAGTCTCAGCAGTTTCGCTTAATATGAGACAACAGGTTAACGGAAGACTCTGACGGTTACTTCCCTTTTATGTGAATGTTTGTACTCACTCTGTGGGTTTGAGTGATTTCACTTGCATATTTTCTCAGTCTTTACGATTATACATGGTGAACAATAACAAACCGACAACTTACAGGGTCGGTTCCCTGACTGGAAATGGAGGCTTAAAGACCCTATGAACATGCGGACGGAAGTGGACGGTGTGCGTGCAACGACAACAAACCTTACCGTAACAAAATGGCTCTACGCGCTATGGGACTCAACATCTGAGGTCATCAGTCCCCTTCCCGGAACACAGTGCGTCACAACAGATGTTCAAATTGGCCTCCATGGGATGCAATGCACGCTTTCAAAAGTCGCATTATGGATTGCTGATGACGGAAATCCCATAATTGTGATGGTCTGTTTCAAAAACGGCCGACAAAATCCTTTCCGTTTAGAGAAATCCTCTGCTGATAATCCTTGCATTCGTTGCAGAAGAAAGGGAAAGTAGCAGTTGTCAAACAGGACACAGATAATCGTACTTCGGGTTATACCATGTTGTGTGATCATTTGCCTGGAACTTGTGCGGGGGTTCGTTTCAATATCCTGTAGAGCTCGGCCCTCCAGATCTAGTGTACGCACTGTCTGGCGCCTCCCTTCATATTTGTCTGTCTGATAAGACCCATCATCACACAAAAGCACAAAAAGGGCTTGAAATGTTATGTGACGTCGTTGGTGTCTGTGAGGGTACTTGGCTAGGTATAGCCGTGTTGCCTCTCAACTGTTTCCACCTGCTTGGCTGTACACAAATACCATGTCGGTTTGTTCCCGACATGAATACTGGACCAATCTACTTCTTACATTACGCTTCGTCAAAAGGACAGCCTGCAACACATAAGGAACGCACTACACATTGTCAGAGGAACATTCATTCATCAGGACCATCTACCGAGTCTTCCACGCATTTCATAGGAGTTTTTTTCTTCCATTCCCAGTCAGGAGTCCGCCCCTGCAGTTCGTTGGTTTTATTAATCGTCACCTTGTATATAAAACCTGAGTAGGAGTCTCAACTTTTCTGAAGAAAAATATCGTAACATACACTGAAAAGCCAAGGAAACTGGTAGTCCTACCTAATATTGTGTAGAGCTTCCGCGGGCACTCAGAAGGGCCGCAACACGACGTGGCATCGACTCGTCTAATGTCCGAAGAGGTTCTGGAGGGAAATGACAACATGAAACCTGCAGCAGGGTACATAAATCTGTTAAGAGTACGAGGGGTGGAAATCTATTCTGAACAGATATGTTCAATAACTTTCATGTCTGGTGAGTCTGGTGGACAGCGGAACTGTTCCAACTTAGAAGAGTGTTCCTGGCGCCACACTGTAAAATTTCTGAACGTGTGGGATGTCGTATTGTCAAGCTGCAGTTACCCAAGTCCATCGGAATTCACAATGGAATGCGGGTGATCAGACAGGATGCTTACGTACGTCAGAGTCGTATCTAGACCTATGAAGGTTCGTATAACACTTTAACTGCACACGCCTCACACCATTACGGAGCCTTCACCAGCTTGAACAGCCCCCTACTGACATGAAAGGTCAATGGGTTCATGAAGGTGTCTGCATACCTGTACACATCCATACGCTCGATATAATTTGAAACGAGACTCGTCCGATCAGGCGACATGTTTCCAGTCATCAACAGTCCAATGTCGGGGTTGACGGGCCCAGGCGAGGCGTAAAGCTTTGTGTCGTGCAGTCGTCAAGGGTACACGAATAGGCCTTCGGCTCCGAAAGCCCATATCGATAATGTTTTGTGAATGGCTCGCACGTTGACACTTTTTAACGGCCCACAATCAGATTCTCTTCAGTCGTCGTTGGTCCAGTTCTTGTAGGATCTTTTTTCGGTCTCATCGATGTCAGAGATTTCGTGTTTTACCGGATTCCAGATATTCACGGTACACTCATGAACTGTCGTACGGGAAAATCCCAACTTCATCGCTACGTTGGAGATGCTGTGTCCCATCGCTCGTGCTCCGACTACAGCACAACTTTCAAACTCACTTAAATTTAGATAACCCTCCATTGTAGCATCCGTAACCGTTCAAACAGCTGCTACAGGCACTTGTCTTATATACTTGTTGCCGCCCGCAGCGCCATATTCTGCATGTTTACATATGTCTGTATTTCAAAACGCATACCTATGACATTTTGTTTGGCGCTTCAGTATATTTCAAGAAGAGGCGAATAAAAATTATGTTTTAAAAAATTATGGTTTGCTGGGAAAAAACGTTTCATATTAGGAAACTCCCAATAGACAGTAGCTGCTGTGAGCGCCTAAGATGTTCCGAGAGCCGCTTCATACGTGCATAGAGATGTTACTTGTGGAGTTCAAAAATTATTCTAAGTACGATTATTTTTGTTCATAGGAACCATTTACGGAACAGATGAACGCAGATTATGTTCCAGCCATTTCCCGCCAGTATCTACGCACTTTTTTCATCGTTCTAGCGGCTTCACATTATCGTAGCAAACCATTCTTTTGGGGGTATTCCAACCCCATTGGTGGAGAGCTGAATGACATTCGTGATTGGCTGTAAACTTGTCACCCCTTAAGACCTCTCTCATTCCGGCGAATAGGGCATAGTCGCTAAGAGCCGGAGTCGGCGATAATTGAAGGTATGGCAGTACAGTAAATCCCAGTTCACGAACCGTGGGAATTGTCTGGAGACTGGCACGTTGCCGCGCGTTATCATGTAGGAACGGATCGCCATGGCCCCATGTTTCACAGTGGCGTTTTTGAATGCGTAGGCGGGGTTGGTGCAGTGAACTGCAGTACCGACCACTGTTGGGAGCCCTATTGGGCTGGAGCCAATGCGCCAGCAGTATCCCTTCCTGACACAAGAACACACAGTCCTGGGACTTTCACGACTTACTTCCTGAGATATACTTCCCAGTATGCCTGAACTCCATAGACTGGAGTCTCGTGGAAGAATCATGATTCGTCGACAGCGACCGGACGCTGAGAGAACTCGCTGGATCTGCACTGTACTGTTACACCAGCTCTAGGCATATATCCACACCCTGGTGAGCGAATGAGGCATTAATTGCGCCCACACCTTCTTCATCTTCAAACGCTCACGGTCGATGATGGGGAGGTTCCCTTTGATACATATGTCGCCTTATCTAGTTCATCAAACGTGATTGCCCTGTGCCCCATTATCAAATCACTGATACGGTGCGCATTCCTTGGTTTGCTTGCAGCTGATTGACGACCAGAGCGTTTGCTTTTTTCAGCGAAGTCCCAGCCGTTTCTGTACTCTGACACCCAATTAAACACGAATCTGCGACTTGGTACTATTTCCTCACTTACGTTTACTAACATTTTGTGGGCGTCTGAAGCAGTCATTCCTTCTCTCCAGAGAAACGACACTGTTCACCGTTGCCCACGCTTGTCAGCTTGTATGTTGCTTATCGATGTCCAACAGCATACTTACAAGCCGGAACATATGCTGCTGCAATGCACCACCTACGCGAAGCAGGCATTCCATGTTGTGGCGGTAGACATGACTGTCTGTACTCTGTCTTCACGGATACATCGACAAGCATTTGATACTGCTATTTTGTGGGAGGTAGAGGGGGGAGTGCCAATCAATATTGCATGAACTGTATTATTATTATTAAATATATTATACTTACCTGCATGCCTGTCATACAAAACAGAGCACATGCAGCCTTCTGGTCAGTTAGGAGAGGAGCCGAACGCAGGGGTAGCTAGCGCCTGCTTCTATAGTAACATGCAGTGGAAGGTATATGCCACCTCTCCAACACTGCTGCCATCCTGGGCGGCAGCGTAAGTGACGTAGCATGTCGCTCGCAGAGGGATAGAGGGGTATGAACGTGGTGATAGATAGGCTAGGTAGGCTTAACTGTGAAACTGAGGTATCGCTATATGAATGTAAGTAGTACCTCTTCACGCCTTTGAAGTACTATACCTGTTAGTTTTTGAAGGCTGTACACAATGTAAAAATTTTTATGTGCATGAATGTGATTTATATACTACGTAACTCGTAACATAGTTTTTGATACACAGTATATTTGCCTTCAACACAAAGAAGTGACTCAGTATGTGTGTAAGGGATACACAAAAATAGATTTTATTTCATGGACATCCTCACAGCTTTTCAGTAAAACGAAATGCAAACAGTCGTACAATTTGGCTATGTTCACTTTTTCTGCAGGCACTCCTAAGGGAATTTTATGCTCAACTTTTTTGGCGCCAACGATAAATCAGGTTGATTAGTTACATGTTAACGGCATCTTGAAGCACGTTATTCACAACAAAGCATTAATTCATCTTTAATGGTGAAAAGAAGAATTTCTCTATGCAGTACATAATGAAATAAATGTGTGTAATGTTTGTTACAATTTTGCAGTGCTCGCTGAGGTGTCTTCACATACCCTTGGGGGCAAGAATACCAATGAACAGAAAAACTTTGTTTTCACTTCAAAAGAAAGAATAAATACTTCAGCCAATAAACAAAACGACAAATAATCTCAGGTACTGAATTCATTCGAAAGAGATGAATAAAAAGTAATCCAACTCATACATAAAATTACAACCTAGTGACTTGATTATGTTAATTCAATTGTATACGCAGACTGGTTCCACTCATAGGAATCAATGGATAGTTCAACTGACTGAACAGATATTTTCATTCGGTTGCTCCCATGGGGTGGTTTCATTCGAAAGTATATTCAAGACGGCATTGACACAAGAAAGATCACTGAGGTAGCAATTATTGATGTTACAGAAGATTATGACACAATCAACCATCAAATTCCCCTGCACAAAATTTACGGAATAACTAAAGATTACCATCATACATGAATAAATCAAGATCTCCATCAGAGCAGGAAGGCTTTACTTGTAATTCCAAGGTCGGCGCAACAAACGGAGGGTCTAAAATAGTGGATTTCGGCTCCTCTGTTATTTAATATTTACACCAACGATCAACCCCTGTGTAATAACACACGTAGTTTTATCTGTACAGATGACCTCGCCCTCTGTTCCCAGAATGAGACCGCTGAGTGGGTGGAACTAAATCTTAACGCTGCTTCGGACGAATTACATAAATACCAATGTAAGAACCAGTTAAAACCAAATCCCAGAAAAACACAAATGTGCTAATTGCATCTGAGGAACAAATAGGCCCTCAGAAAAGTTCTAGTGGTTTGGAGAGGAGTGCAGCTGGAACAGTCCAGATATAAGGGGCGATCAAGAGCCTCCGTTTCAGGGTGTTGCTTCAAACGTATATGCAATGTACCAAGACCCTGATATGGCTATACAAGAACTGACATGTAGTCAAGAGACTGGTGTAGCATTCGTTTTTTCCAGTGTATATGTGGTAAATCTATTAACAGAAACGTAAACTATGGCAACACTGTTACCCACCGTTGTGGAATGGTGCGCCAAGCTCTGTACTGGTTGCACTTGGTCACTAGACACCTGTCGATCAGAAAGGCCAGCCAAGGCAAGTGGGAGACACTCGGGCACTCTCGGAATAGTCCGAATCTTTCCCAGTGCAGACATCACACCTTTGCACCCTTAGAAAACATCTTGAAGGGTCGACAATTGCAGTCGGACGAGGATGTGCGGCAGACAGTACAAACTTCTTAACGCAGCAGGCCACAGTGTTTTACCAAATGGGTATCTTCAACCTGGTGCATTGGTGAGATAATTGCCTCAATGCTCTTGGCGATTTTGTCTGACATACTGGTTGTGGACTGTACAGCTTTCGAACAGAAACATTTTGGTTGATCCTTGTGTCTCGGGGTCATTCTTGTCTGTACATTGACTTTCAAGCATCACTGTCTGAATATAAAACGAAGTATCCGGAAAAAACAACAAATGCAGAAAATTATAGATATGTTCTGGGATGCTGCAGCAAAATTCAGTTAAAACCACAGCTTTCCCTTATCTTTATGTTAAACTGTGGGTGAATGTGCTATTCCTGTAGGATATAATTGTGCCCATGCTAAACAAGTGGATATTACTCTTAATAAGTAGCGTAGCCAAATTACTGGATGTCTGAGAAATACACCATGGAATAAACTGTACCACTTAGCTGGAATTTCACCTCCAGACATGCCACCTTTCATTCATGGTCACCACCTCCTTCTTCACGGCTAGCGTCTAGGATAACTTACATGAGGACAACATATACCACTGACCAACAGAGAAGTTGGAAGAAAGTAGTGATCGTCTGCCAATGGTAGAGCATGACACAGGATGTTGCTGGGAGATTATTGCTTGTTGCCGGATGGCCGGCGCAGATGTGAAGTGGTTACAGTGCTCTTGGTGTCCAATACAGTGGCCTCTCTTGTGGTGATTAGACGTGATCCACCGGATCGTAGAAGACAAGTAAGTCTCCACTCGGAATTACAGGCAGACAAACACTGAGCCACCCACATCCTCAAATCTGGATATTGCATGTTTCAACCAGTTGAGCAAGTTGAGACCCACAGTGAATCTCCCTTTATACTCTGTCGCATGCTGATAATGGGAGTACGTGACATCTCCGTACCCTTCACAGTGATCAGTCTACATCTGAAGTTTTTTATGACCCTACCAGGCTTGGTAACACTGAACACTGAACACAAACAAGAGTGATGCACTTTGGAAGCCATTGTGCCTGTCACACAGAATACCTAACCCTAACCATTTAATAGATTATATATTGGTAAAACAGAGATTTAAGAACCAGGTTTTAAATCGTAAGACACTTCCAGGGGCAGATGTAGATTCTGACCACAATCTATTGGTTATGACCTGTAGATTAAAACTGAAGAAATTGCAAAATGCTGGGAATTTAAGGAGATGGGACCTGGATAAACTGACTAAACCAGAGGTTGTACAGAGTTTCAGGGAGAGCATAAGGGAACAATAGACAGGAATGGGGGAAAGAAACACAGTAGAAGAAGAATAGGTACCTTTGAGGGATGAAGTAGTGAAGACAGCAGAGGATCAAGTAGCTAAAAAATCGAGGGATAGTAGAAATCCTTGGGTGACAGAAGAAATACTGAATTTAATTGATGATAGGATAAAATATAAAAATGCAGTAAATGCAGCAGGCAAAAAGGAATACAAACGTCTCAAAAATGAGATCGACAGGAAGTGGAAAATGGCAAGCAGGCATGGCTAGAGGACAAATGTAAGGATGTAGAGGCCTATCTCACTAGGGGTAAGATAGATACTGCCTACAGGAAAATTAAAGAGACGCTCAGAGAAAAGAGAACCACTTGTATGAATATCATAAGCTCAGATGGAAGCCCAGTTCTAAGCAGAGAAGGGAAAGCAGAAAGGTGGAAGGAGTATATAGAGGGTCTATACAAGGGCGATGTACTTGAGCACAATATTATAAAAATGGAAGAGGATGTAGATGAAGATGAAATGGGAGATATAATACTGCGTGAAGAGTTTGACAGAGCACTGAAAGACCTGTGTCGAAACAAGGCCCCGGGAGTAGACAACATTCCATAAGAACTACTGACAGCCTTGGGAGAGCCAGTCATGACAAAACTCTACCATCTGGTGAGCAAGATCTATGAAACAGGCGAAATACCCTCAGGTGTTGACAGATGTGAAAATTACCGAACTATCAGTTTAATAAGTCACTGATGCAAAATACTAACGCGAATTCTTTACAGACGAATGGAAAAACTAGTAGAAGCCGACCTCGGGGAAGATCAGTTACGATTCCGTAGAAATGTTGGAACACGTGAGGCAATTCTGACCCTACGACTTACCTTAGAAGCTAGAATGAGAAAAAGCAAACCTACGTTTCTAGCATTTGTAAACGTAGAGAAAACTTTTGACAATATTGACTGGAATACGCTCTTTCAAATTCTGAAGGTGTCAGGGGTAAAATACAGGGAGTGAAAGGCTATTTACAATTAGTACAGAAACCAGATGCAAGTTATAAGAGTCGTGGGACATGAAAGGGAAGCAGTGGTTGGGAAGGGAGTGAGACAGGGTTGTAGTCTCTCCCCGATGTTATTCAATCTGTGTATTGAGCAAGCAGTGAAGGAAACAAAAGAAAAATTCGGAGTAGGTATTAAAATCCATGGAGAAGAAATAAAAGCTTTGAGGTTCGCCGATGACATTCTAATTCTGTCAGAGACAGCAAAGGACTTGGAAGAGCAGTTGAATGGAATGGATAGTGTTCAAAATGGTTCAAATGGCTCTGAGCACTATGGGACTTAACATCTATGGTCATCAGTCCCCTAGAACTTAGAACTACCTAAACCTAACTAACCTAAGGACAGCACACAACACCCAGCCATCACGAGGCAGAGAAAATCCCTGACCCCGCCGGGAATCGAACCCGGGAACCCGGGCGTGGGAAGCGAGAACGCTACCGCACGACCACGAGATGCGGGCATGGATAGTGTCTTGAAAGGAGGGTATAAGATGAACATCAACAAAAGCAAAACGAGGATAATGGAATGTAGTCGAATTAAGTCGGGTGATGCTGAGGAAATTAGATTAGGAAATGAGACACTTAAAGTAGTAAAGGAATTTTGCTATTTGGGGAGCAAAATAACTGATGATGATCGAAGTAGAGAGGATATAAAATGTAGACTGGCAATGGCAAGGAAACCGTTTCTGAACAAGAGAAATTTGTTATCATCGAATATAGATTTAAGTGTCAGGAAGTCGTTTCTGAAAGTATTTTTATGGAGTGTAGCCATTTATCGAAGTGAAACATGGACGATAAATAGTTTGGACAAGAAGAGAATAGAAGCTTTTGAAATGTGGTGCTACAGAAAAATGCTGAAGATTAGATGGGTAAATCACATAACTAATGAGGAAGTATTGAATAGGATTGGGGAGAAGTTTGTGGCACAACTTGACTAGAAGCAGGGATCGGTTGGTAGGACATGTTCTGAGGCATCAAGGGATCACCAGTTTAGTATTAGAGGGCAGCGTGGAGGGTAAAAATCGTAGAGGGAGAGCAAGAGATGAATACACTAAGCAGATTCAGAAGGATGTAGGTTGCAGTATGTACTGGGAGATGAAGAAGCTTGCACAGGATACAGTAGCATGGAGAGCTGCATCAAACCAGTCTCAGGACTGAAGACCACAACAACAACAACAACAACAACCATTTAATTTATGGATGTCCATTCTATTGCTAGGACGATGGACCCCAGCTGATGACGTATATGAGAAAAAGCACCACAACAGCGCTATCTTGAGAATGTCTTTATTGACTCACAGGACTAGCTTCGGCGGCACATTACTGCCATCCTCAGGCCCTATCACTGCCAGAAGACTATTATAGTTCCCTGGCGCATTTGTTGTGGGGTCCTTCATACTAGCACACGTGGGCTAGCTTTCATAAGGATTCTCTACTCGAATTCGAATCTGCACTAGAGAATGGGAGGGGGGGGGGGCGTTCCATTTGAAAATAAAAAATTGACCTTTCCACTGGGGGGGGGGGGGGGGAGGGTAGGCAGGTTAGGGGTGGAAAGTTTCAGCGCAGAGAGACGTCCCCCTTGAAAATATTACCTCTTCATCCGAAACTTCGTTCGTGCGATGCGCATTTTCCGAGATATTTTGTTGTTCCACAGAAAGCGTTTTCGCTGTCCGATATACTTGGTATTCTTTCCTATCTTTAAATTCGCTTTGAGACCATCCACAGGTACAGTATTATTTATTCGCAGGCACAAAAGCTGTGGGCACAAACGCTTCTGGCCGCAGTTAAACATAACATCGAATATTAATGTCAAAAGCAGATACAAACTCCGCAACATTGTTCCTTTAACGAGAGGATGCTCTCCCTTAACTTCAAAGCCTTTGTCTCGAAACCGCAAGAGTTAATGAAACGGATGTTGGCTAAAAGTGTTTGATGGATTTCTCGTACTGCGGATGAAAATACCACCATAGTTTGCGAGTCGGGGATGCAGAATGAAACTCGGGCGGACAGGCCCCAGGCGCGAGTTCTCACAAGGCCTCTTCCAGTCCGACTGTTCACAGTGTAATTTTTCCTCCTATCTATGTAATTATGTAGTTATGTGGTTCTCAATTCGTTCGAGCAATCAATCATTCATAATAGGAAACACAGTCATAACTCAGTCACTCAAAATGATTCAGAAATTTTACTTGTTAGAATGAAATCAGGCGATGATTCTTCTTCTCTGCAGACTCGTGCTTTGCGGCAGTCTGCTAATCTGTACAAATGAAATGCCCCGTATTTTTGGGAGCGTTGTATAATCAGTCGGGAAACCTCAGATCAAGCGGATATTTGGCTTTGATGAAGTTTAACCTTCCGAAGAAGTAATGAACCACTTGGATTATTAAATGCAGGTTCGTATCCAGTCTTTCGGAAGCTCCCTTCTGATTAACAACTACGCAATATATCAACGAATATCATTAATTCTCAAATGTCAAATAATGTACATTCTTACACACCTTTTGTATGAAGGAGCAATATTATTATATTTCCGTTTTAATCGTACAATTTCGTATCAGTTATTTTTTGTCATAAATCTCTATATTCAGATTACAATGCTTCAAACAATGCTCAGGCTAATCGGCACGAAGACAATCTCGGAAGCGTTTTTCTAACAACCACCAGAGAGAGTACTGCAAAGAATAATTATGCGCTCATGGCATAGTTATTGTATGAAACTACTTTGCGCATGGATTTTGCGAGTATGAGGATAGAAAATTAGTGAATGTCATTCAAGGGTAGAATTGTATGAGAATAATTCATCGAATATAAAGAGATATTACAGCAGAAGTGCGATTCCCGTCCGCAGCTCGTGATTCTTTGTAAAGACGCCCTTGCACTGAGTTCCAACTCTCGTTTGCTTCTCTTAACGTGGACCAACAGTTGTCGTTACTGCTGTCGAGGTACAAGCTCTCTAAACAGAGTATGTATCTACAAATACACTGGCGGATAAGAATTGCAGCACCAAGAAGGAGTTGTGCAACATACGCAAAAGTCAGTAGGCGTGTTTCGACATCTAAAGTATGTCTCATAAGAGCGGCGCTAGCAATGTCACTATGAGAATGCAACTCAGGTTTGCATTAAATGCACGCTGTAATTGTCGTTACCGTTTGTTACCTTTAAGATTGAATGTGGTGAGTTGATGTTAGTCGATAATCCCTTTGAGGCGGCAGAAAGGCCATTTATCAAATACTTCACTGAGTTTGAATGAGGTAGTTCAACAGCAGCCGCCGGCCGAGAAACCGCAGCAACAGGGATGTAACCGATTTTGTGACATTTTGGAAGTTCCTAACCAGGATCGAATTATTTAGTATCGCCTGTGTGCTTTGGTAGTTTAGTTTTTGAATTTCTGCGTTTTTATCTAATTTATTAAACACAGTTCTTGAGTTTTCGTCAGCGTCTACAGTATAGCATCGTACCATGTGTCGATAGTCGTTTGTTTATGTGTACAATGTAGTTTCCCACGGTTTTTAGTATGGATAGGGACTGTGATTGGTGTGTGTGGACGCAGGATGGGTTGGTGACACCTCGCTCTCAGCTCCAGGCTGTGTTGGCTTCGGTTACACAGTGTGAAGCTGCAAGAGATGGGCAACGCTATTTTGGACCGGCCGTGGGGACCCAATAGACGTCCAGCACGACGCATGAGTCCGCCGATCCATCCACACCGGTGGCCAGCCTAGTTACTGGTCACGTTCAGGTTGACCCTCATGCATAGTCGAGTGGCAGGTCGCCTCGGGGCGTGCCAGGTTGCGAAAGGCTTCCTGGCGATCCGAATGTAAGTCCTTCCCACTTAGTCAGACGAACAGGTTCCAGATGCTGTCTGTGGCTGACACTGTCGCTCAGCTGGATGCAGTCACCTGTCCGGTTTCAGAGGAAATCTCTCGGCCTGCAACATCCGGGCTCTCACAGAGAGTGGGATTGTTGATAGTTGGGAGCTTCAATGTTAGCCACTTTATGAGGCGCCTTAGGGATATAGCCGCCAAGGAGGGCAAGAAAGATAGTGTGCATTCCATGTGCATATTTCGTTGAGTAATTCCAAAAAATGGTTCAAATGGCTCTGAGCACTAAGCGACTTAACTTCTGAGGTCATCAGTCGCCTAGAACTTAGAACTAGTTATACCTAACTAACCTAAGGACATCACACACATCCATGCCCGAGGAAGGATTCGAACCTGCGACCGTAGCGGTCGCTCGGTCCCAGACTGTAGCGCCTGGAACCGCACGACCACTCCGGCCAGCGAGTAATTCCAGACGTGGAACGGGTTCATCCATGACGAGCAGAGGTTGCAGCCAATTGTTGGTGGTGGCTGGCATCGGTACCAATGAGGTCTGCCACTTTGGGTCGGAAAAGACTCTCTCGGTTTCGATCGGTCGTCTGAAGTGGTAAATGCTACCTGTCTTGCTTGTGAGATGAAAACAGATCTCGCCATTTCCACCGTAGTCGACAGGATCGATCGTGGACATCTAATAAAGATCCGGGTGGAGGGTCTGTATCAAAGGCTCAGACAGTTCTGCGACAATGCAGGCTGCTGAGTCCTCGATTTGTGGTTGGCTTTGAAGCTCGGCTAAATAGGTTAGCAGTCCATGACACGCAGGAGGTGGCTACTCGGGTAGCGGAGGCTATGAGACGGTGACCTGGCTGTCATTAATTTAGAAGGTCTTGGGGAAACACAAAAAGGGCTTCAGCCTCAAAGGGTGGAGGTCGAACACAGAGAGGACGGAGTTCTAGTAATCATCGGTATAACAGTTGTAAATTATCGTAGCTGTGTTTGGAAAATTCCCGAACTCCAAGCACTAATAGAAAGGACTGATGCTCAAATAGGCACTGAAAGCTGACTAAAGCTGGAGGTAAGTTCAGCTGAAATTTTAGCTGAAGGCCTAACGGTGTTCAGAAAGGACAGGTGGTGGTGGCTTGCTTCTTGCTGTTAGAAGTAGTTTTCCATGTAACAAAATGGAAGTAGATATTTCCAGTGAGTAATATGGGTAAAGGATTAATATAATAATTGGATCCTTTTACCGACCTCGCTACTTAGATGATACAGTTGCTGACAGGTTCAAACAAATCTTGAGTCTAATTTCCAACACGTATCTGTCTCTTACAATTATACTTGTGGTGATCTCATTTTACTCTCAATATGTTGGCGAAATGCATGTTTAAATCGAGAGGTAGGCATGGAACATCATTCGAAATTACGCTAAACGCATTCTCTGAAAATTATTTCGAACGTTCAATCCGTGAGTCCACTCCAATAGTAAACAATTGTGTAAACACACTTGGCCTCTTAGCAACAAAAAATTCTGAGCTAATAACGAACATCAAAACGAACGCAGCGATTGGTGAACACACGGTTATTGAGCAAAACGCAACAACGGAACACCCAAATCCCCCAAAGGTAAACGAAATATTCAGAAAAATCAGATAAAAACTCGCCTGACGCATTCCTGAGAGACAACCTCCACTTCTTCCATATTAACAATGTAAATGTACACCAGAAGTGTTTTAAATTCAAAGAAATCGTATCTGCAGCAATTGAGAGATTGAAACCAAACAAATTAAGAAATGACGGAGATGATACCGATGGTACAGACTGCTACAGAAATGGCGATAAAAGTATGCCAACTTTAAACGATATCAAAGTCCCCAAGTCTGGCGATATTTTACAAAAGCTCGAAATTTGGAGCAGATTTCAATGCGAGATGCTTATATCAGTTACCACAATGGAACTTTGTCCTGAAACGTGGCAGACAATCCAAAGAGAATCTGGTCGTATGTAAAGTATGCAAGCGGCAAGAAGAAACAATCAGTGCCTTCTCTGCGCGATAGTAATGGAAATACTATCGATGGCAGTTTTGCGATAGCAGACTTACTAAACACAGCCTTCCATAATTTCTTCACCAAAGAAGACGTAGTTAACATTCCAGAATTCGAATCATGAGTAAATTAGAAGCAGATATTGTCGGGGTAGTGAATCCACTTAAATCACTTAGTAAAAGCAAGTCTTCCGGTCCAGACTGTATACCAGTTAGGTTATTTTCAGTGTATGATGATGCAGTAGTTCCATACATAACGACCTGCTCGCCCGACGAAAGATCTGTATGTGAAAACTGAAAAGTTGCGCAGGTCACATTAATATTCAAGCAAGGCAGTAGGAGTAATCCATTATATTACCGGCTAATATCATTGACATCCCCATGCAGTAGAATTTGGGAACATGTATATTGTATTCTAACATAATAAGAACGGTCTATTGCACTGATTCAACATGGATTAGGAAAACATTGATTTTGTGAAAAAACAACTAGCTCTTTACCCACACGAAGTGTTGAGTGTTATCGACAAAGGCTTTCAAATTGATTTCTTATTTCTGTACATCTAGAAGACTTTTGACGCCGTACCTCACAAGGCACGTGTAATCAAATTGCGTGCTTATGGAACACCGTCTCAGTTATGCGACTGGATTCGTGGTTGCCTATCACAGACATCACAGTTCGTAGTAATTGACGGAATGTCATCGAGTAAAACAGAAGTGATTTTTGGCGTTCCCCAAGGTAGCTTTATCTACATCTACATTCATACTCCGCAAGCCACCTGACGGTGTGTGGCGGAGGGCACTCTGAGTAGCTCTATCGGTTCTCCCTTCTATTCCAGTCTCGTATTGCTCGAGGAATTAAGGATTGTCGGTATGCTTCTGTGTGGGCTATAATCTCTCTGATTTTATCCTCATGGTCTCATCGCGAGATATACGTAGGAGGGAGCAATATACTGCTTGACTCTTCGGTGAAGGTATGTTCTCGAATCTTTAACAAAAGTCTTCCACTGGAGTTTATCTATCATCTCCGTAACGCTTTCGCAGTTACTAAATGATCCTGTAACGAAGCGCGCCGCTCTCCGTTGGATCTTCTCTATCTCTTCTATCAACCCTGTCTGGTACGGATCCCACACTACTGAGCAGTATTCAAGCAGTGGGCGAACAAGCGTACTGTAACCTACTTCCTTTGTTTTCGGATTGCATTTCCTTAGGATTCTTCCAATGAATCTCAGTCTGGCATCTGCTTTACCGACGATCAACTTTATATGATCATCCTAATGCGTACTCCCAGATAATCTATGGAATTAACTGCTTCCAGTTGCTCACCTGCTATTTTGTAGCTAAATGATAAGGTATCTATCATTCTCTGTATTCGCAGCACATTACACTTGTCCACATTGTGATTCAATTGCCATTCCCTGCACCATGCGTCAATTCGCTGCAGATCCTCCTGCATTTCAGTACAATTTTCCATTGTTACAACCTCTCGATACACCACAGCATCATCTGCAAAAAGCCTCAGTGAACTTCCGAAGTCATCCACCAGTTCATTTATGTACACTCCTGGAAATTGAAATAAGAACACCGTGAATTCATTGTCCCAGGAAGGGAAAACATTATTGACACATTCCTGGGGTCAGATACATCACATGATCACACTGACAGAACCACAGGCACATAGACACAGGCAACAGAGCATGCACAATGTCGGCACTAGTACAGTGTATATCCACCTTTCGCAGCAATGCAGGCTGCTATTCTCCCATGGAGACGATCGTAGAGATGCTGGATGTAGTCCTGTGGAACGGCTTGCCATGCCATTTCCACCTGGTGCCTCAGTTGGACCAGCGTTCGTGCTGGACGTGCAGACCGCGTGAGACGACGCTTCATCCAGTCCCAAACATGCTCAATGGGGGACAGATCCGGAGATCTTGCTGGCCAGGGTAGTTGACTTACACCTTCTAGAGCACGTTGGGTGGCACGGGATACATGCGGACGTGCATTGTCCTGTTGGAACAGCAAGTTCCCTTGCCGGTCTAGGAATGGTAGAACGATGGGTTCGATGACGGTTTGGATGCACCGTGCACTATTCAGTGTCGCCTCGACGATCACCAGTGGTGTACGGCCAGTGTAGGAGATCGCTCCCCACACCATGATGCCGGGTGTGGGCCCTGTGTGCCTCGGTCGTATGCAGTCCTGATTGTGGCGCTCACCTGCACGGCGCTAAACACGCATACGACCATCATTGGCACCAAGGCAGAAGCGACTCTCATCGCTGAAGACGACACGTCTCCATTCGTCCCTCCATTCACGCCTGTCGCGACACCACTGGAGGCGGGCTGCACGATGTTGGGGCGTGAGCGGAAGACGACCTAACGGTGTGCGGGACCGTAGCCCAGCTTCATGGAGACGGTTGCGAATGGTCCTCGCCGGTACCCCAGGAGCAACAGTGTCCCTAATTTGCTGGGAAGTGGCGGTGCGGTCCCCTACGGCACTGCGTAGGATCCTACGGTCTTGGCGTGCATCCGTGCGTCGCTGCGGTCCGGTCCCAGGTCGACGGGCACGTGCACCTTCCGCCGACCACTGGCGACAACATCGATGTACTGTGGAGACCTCACGCCCAACGTGTTGAGGAATTCGGCGGTACGTCCACCCGGCCTCCCGCATGCCGACTATACGCCCTCGCTCAAAGTCCGTCAACTGCACATACGGTTCACGTCCACGCTGTCGCGGCATGCTACCAGTGTTAAAGACTGCGATGGAGCTCCGTATGCCACGGCAAACTGGCTGACACTGACGGCGGCGGTGCACAAATGCTGCGCAGCTAGCGCCATTCGACGGCCAACACCGCGGTTCCTGGTGTGTCCGCTGTGCCGTGCGTGTGATCATTGCTTGTACAGCCCTCTCGCAGTGTCCGGAGCAAGTATGGTGGGTCTGACACACCGGTGTCAATGTGTTCTTTTATCCATTTCCAGGAGTGTATAATGTGAATAGCAACGGTCCTATGACACTCCCCTGCGGCACACTTGAAATCACTCTTACTTCGGAAGACATCTCTCGATTGAGAATGACATGCTGCGTTCTGTTATCTAGTAACTCCTCAATCCAATCACTCAATTGGTCTGATAGTCCATATGCTCTTACTTTGTTCATTAAACGACTGTGGGGAACTGTATCGAACGCCTTGCGGAAGTCATGAAACACGGCATCTACCTGTGAACCCGTGTCTATGGCCCTCTGAGTCTCGTGGACGAATAGCGCGAGCTGGGTTTCACACGACCGTCGTTTTCGAAACCCATGCTGATTCCTACAGAGTAGATTTCTAGTCTCCAGAAAAGTCATTATACTCGAACATAATACGTGTTCCAAAATTCTACAATTGATCGACGTTAGAGATATAGGTCTATAGTTCTGCACATCTGTTCGACGTCCCTTCTTGAGAACGGGGATGACCTGTGCCCTTTTCCAATCCTTTGGAACGCTACGCTCTTCTAGAGACGTACGGTACACCGCTGCAAGAAGGGGGGCAAGTAACTTCACGTACTCTGTGTAAAATCGAACTGGTATCCCATCAGGTCCAGCGGCCTTTTCTCTTTTGAGCGATTTAAATTGTTTATCTATTCCTCTGTCGTCTATTTCGATATCTACCATTTTGTCATCTGTGCGACAATCTAGAGAAGGAACTACAGTGCAGTCTTCCTCCGTGAAACAGCTTTGGAAAAAGACATTTAGTATTTCGGCCTTTAGTCTGTCATCCTCTGTTTCAGTACCATTTTGGTCACAGAGTGTCTGGACATTTTGTTTTGATCCACCTACCGCTTTGACATAAGACCAAAATTTCTTAGGATTTTCTGCCAAGTCAGTACATAGAACTTTACTTTCGAATTCATTGAACGCCTCTCGAATAGCCCTCCTCACACTACATTTCGCTTCGCGTAATTTTTGTTTGTCTGTAAGGCTTTGGATATGTTTATCTTTGCTGTGAAGTTCCCTTTGCTACCGCAGCAGATTCCTAACTCGGTTGTTGTACCATGGTGGCTCTTTTCCATCTCTTACAATCTTGCTTGGCACATACTCATCTAACGCATATTGTACGATGGTTTTGAACTTTGTCCACTGATCCTCAACACTATCTGTACTTGAGACAAAACTTTTGTGTTGAGCCGTCAGGTACTCTGTAATCTCCTTTTTGTCACTTTTGCTAAACAGAAATATCTTCCTACCTTTCTTAATATTTCTATTTACGGCTGAAATCATCGATGCAGTAACCGCTTTATGATCGCTGATTCCCTGTTCTGCATTAACTGTTTCAAATAGTTCGGGTCTGTCTGTCACCAGAAGGTCTAATATGTTATCGCCACGAGTCGGTTCTCTGTTTAACTGCTCAAGGTAGTTTTCAGATAAAGAGCTTAAAAAAATTTCACTGGATTCTTTGTCCCTGCCACCCGTTATGAACATTTGAGTCTCCCAGTCTATATCCGGAAAATTAAGTCCTCTTCTGTTCCTTATCTATATAAACAATTTAGGAGACAATCTGAGCCGTCATATTAGGTTCTTTGCAGATGATGCTGTCGTTTATCGCACAGAAAAGTCATCAGAAGATCAAACCCAATTGCAAAACGATTCAGATAAGTGTATGTATGGTGAGAAAATCGGCAATTGATCCTAAATAATGAAAAGTATGAGGTCATTCACAGGAGTGCTGAAAGCATTCCGTTATACTTCGGTGACACAGTAAATTAATCAAATCCAAAGGTTACAAATTCAACTAAATACCTAGAAATTACAATTACGAACAACTTAAATTGGAATGAACACATAGAAAACTTTGTGGGGAAGGCTAACCAAAGGCATCCTTTTAGTGGCAGAACACTTAGAAGATGCTGCAGACTACGCTTGCCCATCCCCTATTGGAAGACTGCTGTGCGATGTGGGAGCCCTACCAGATAGGAGTACATCAGGAAACTTCAAAGAAGGCCAGCCCGTTTTGTATTATCGAGAAATATGGGAGAAATTGTCACGGACACGATACGGGATAAGGGGTGTACATCACTAAAGCAAAGACGTTATTCGTTGCAGCGGTATCTCCTCACAAAATTTCAGTCATCAACTTTCTCCTCGGAATGCGATAATATTTTATTGAGAACGACCTACACAGGGAGACACGATCATCATAATAAAAGGAGGGAAATTAGAGCTCACACGGGAAATTATATTTATTCGTTCTTTGGGCTCTATGTTAGAGGCTGGAATAATAGAGAATTATTGTGAAGGTGGTTCGACGAACCGTCTGCCAGGCGCTTAAGTCTGATTTGCAGAGTAGCCAAGTAAATGTAGATGTAGTTATGTAATATGGCTACGAGAAGCTGCATGTTCCTTCTGAGATATCTCAGTAAGACGTGGAAGGAATGTAGCTACTGTACGTGATTGGTGGCAGCAGTGCTCACAAGAAAGTACGATCGCAAGAAGGCCGGACTCACTGCTACATGGCACTACCGAGGGGAAAACTGTTGCGTTCCCTGTATGGCTCTGGCGCATAGTACTGCGTCTGTAGCAGCAATCTGAGCAGTGTTTGGCGCCACAATGATATAATGAACTGTTACAAATCGGTTACTTAAAGGACAGCTTCGAACCAGACGCCTTGTAGCATACATTCTACTCACGGCAAATAACCGCCATTTTCGACTTCAGTGGTGCCAAGCAGGAACTTCAGTGGTCAAAATGGAGGTTTTTTATGTTTCTGATGAAAGCTGGTTCTGTCTCAGTGGCAATGATGGGCGTGTGCTGTTTAGGAGGCCACTAAAGGCCTGGAGACAACCAATGAGCGTGGTAGACACACTGGACCTACGCCTGTAATTATGGTCTGGGTTGCAATTTCGTATGACAGCAGGAGCATTCTCTTGTCTATCCCACGCACGCTAACTGCAAATATATACGTCTGGTGATTCGATCTGTTGTGCAGCCAGTCACGAACAGCATTTCAAATGGATCCAATGCTCTAAGCACTATGCGACAACATCTGAGGTCGTCAGTCCCCTAGACTTAGAACTACATAAACCTAACTAACCTAAGGACAACACACACATCCATGCTCGAGGCAGGATTAGAACTTGCGACCGTAGCAGCGGCGTGGTTCCGGACTGAAGCGCCTAGAACCGCTCGGCCACCGTGGCCGGCGAACAGCATTTGAGGGGGTGTTTCCTAACACTAGCGTACATACCGCTGTTGTAACGTAACATGCTCCACAGAGTGCTGACAAGTTGTCTTTCTCGATCACTAGGTGTGTCTTAAACCGAGCACATATGGGACATCAACGGGCGATAACTCCAGCGTCATCCACAGCTAGCATGAACCAACCTTGTGTTAAACGACAAAGTCCAACAGCATGGAACTTCATCACGCAAACTGACACCCGGTACATGTACGATACAATGGATGCACATCTCCATCCCTACATTCAACACTGGTTATTGATGTACCAGAATTTCACATTTCCAATGGCTTATCTCGCGCTTACCTTAGCCTTTGATCTTGCAGTGGTTTAACAATGGCATACTTCAGTCTATCTGGGAAAATATCCTGCTTCAGAGAGCTATTACATATGTGGCCAAGAATCCCACTTACCTCTTGGGAACAAGCTTTTGCTATCCTGCTGGAAATGCCATCAATTCCATGTGAGCTTTTGTTCTTGAGAAAGTTTATTATCTTCCTAATTTCAGAAGGAGAGGTGAGTGGAATTTCAATTGTATCAAATTGTGTGGGTAACGCCTCTTCCATTAACTGCCTTGTTTCTTCTAATGAACATTTAGATCTTATTTCTCTACAACATTTAAAAAATGATTATTCAAAAAGTTTTCTACTTCCGGCTTGTTGTTTGTCAAGTTTCTATTCGCTTTCATGGTAATGCCGTAATCCTGTACTCTTGGTTTCCCTGTCTTCCTTGTAATAATATTCCAAATTGATTTCATTGTGTTATCAGAGGTGTTAATCTCAGACATATTGCACATGCTTCCGAACTTTTTAATAAACTTTCTTAATGTAGCACAGTAGTTTTTATAATATTTGGCAGTTTCTGGGTCATTGCTCTTTCTTGTTGTTAGATACAGTTCCCTTTTGTGGTTACAAAGTAGTTTTATTCCTTTAGTAAACCAAGGTTTTTGCATGGTTTCTTACAATCAGATACAACTACTTTCTTGGAGAAACAGTTTTCAAATTCTCTTGCAAGTGTATCATGATATAAGTTATATTTTAAACTAGCATTGGGTTCCTTGTACACCTCATCCCAGTCTACTGCTGAAGATTTTCCCTGAAATTTCTAATTGTTGAGTCATTAATTGAACACACAACTTTTGAGGATGGTTTTGAATTACTGAATGGAGCTATCTCATATACTGCCACTAGCTAAGCACCATGATCAGAAAGGCCATTCTCAACAGGACAAGAATTTAGGTTTTTAAACTTATCTTGGTCTATAAAAGTGTTCTCTATCAATGTGCTGCTGTCCTTTAATACTCAAGTAGAAAAATTAATGACAGATATCAAACTGAAAGAACCGAGAAAGACTTCCAGGTCATTCTTCCTATTACACTCTTTCAGTGAATCAACATTGAAGTCCCCGTAAATAATAATTTGCTTTCCCCTGTGTGACAGATAGCACAACAAGGCATCCAAGTTTTCCAGGAATAAATGGAAGTTTTCTGAAAGGGGCCTATATACTGTTACAGTTATATAAGAGCCCTCCTTTGGGTTGTCAGGTACATGCTTCTATGTGTTGCTCTAGACAAAACTTTTTTGTATCTAAGCTTTTTACACAGTGATAACTTTTGACATATGTGACAACTCCTCCTCTCACCTTATTCTGTCTACTTATATGTGCAGCTAGTTTATAACCACTGATATTTACCTTTTCCATATCAGACACAATGTGATGTTCAGACAGACATAGTATATAAATTACATTATCAGATTCAATGTCACCTAAACAAACCAGGAGCTCATCTACTTTATTCTTCAATCCCGGAATATTTGGATGAAAAATGGTAACATTTTTTTTTACTTTATTTTTGTGAGAATCTACCTTTTTCTTTAATCCACCAATATTTTGGTTAAATATGGTAACATTATTATTTACTTCACTGTTGAGAGACTCTTGTGAGTTTTGGACCTCTTTAGCACTTGGCTGCCTGAACTTCTCATTGGACACTGATATTAGTCTAAAAGAGAGAAACATCCATGAGTACCAGTGTCCCCCCTTATGGATTTCGATAACAACCCTGGAAGTTTACCCTTCCCTTTCCTATAGAGGTGTCGCCCATGCCTTGTGAAATCCCCCCTATCAATAGCCTCGACAGGAACCAATCCAATGTCTGACAGAGAGGCCGCCCTACGCAACTGATCCAACTCCATATTTACCCTCCTAAAAGAGCGGTTCAACTGGGACTGATCATGCTGCACGAAAGCAGGCACCAGCCCAACATTGGTATGGGTCGTTGCAGAGGCTATTTTCACCAGGTCACACTCAATACTGTAGCCCTGATCCCTATCAACACTGTTTCCCACTCTACCCACTATCATCACAATATCCTGCTTTGAGAAAAGCACAAGGAACCTGCATCTTCTACCACCTGGCTAAGACATGCACTTGGGTTGAAAAAGTTTGTGACCTAGTACTTGTCACCTAATTTTTCCTGCGAAATATGCCCACACCTCTTCCATGGCTGCTACCTAGCAACAGAGCTTTCCTCTTACTTTCTACTTTTTTGAAACAGTTGGTTTCCTAGTGAGATTCTGTTGCATCTTAAGTACATCTACTTCTACTGGAGCCTCTTCCTTACTTAATTCTGGTTTCAAGGCTAATGTATTGGTTGTGCCAACTGGGAAACTGTCAGACACTGTTCTCTTTCTATGGCCCCTGTTCCCAGCTACCACTTCCCACTGCTGTTTACCCTCCTCCCCCGTTAACCTCTTCAGTTCCTCCCTCGCTCTGTCCAAATAAGCCTGAAGGGCTCTAATTTTCTCCTCCTGTTCAGCTATAATCCTGTCTCTTGAGCAAACCCTGCAAAAGAATGGAAGAATCTCGTTTGCTTCCCCAATTCCCACGCCGCTACAATTTCCCCAATGAAACCAACAACAGCTGCACAAAACCCTTGAACTAACATTCTTACTGCAGCACACACACATAGTTTCCATGGTAATTTGGAAATTAGTTAAGAGCTTTACTGAGTGATTATGATAATATATTAAATACAGATGTAAAAGGATACTAAATATGTTTTGGAAACTATGTAAGTAAACTATGAGCAATTGCACTTAAACTAGTGGTAAAACTCTAAATATGCACGTTCAAAAATTAGGCCTAAACAGCCGATTGTAACCAAAACGTTACCAAAAAACCAAAGTTTTTTGGCGTTAAATCAAATATTATGTATGACATAAAACGGTGTTCTCATTAACGCTGGTTAGGGGCATCGTTTGCAAGTAACTCCCGTTGGTTCTCCGCCGAGTTCACAGCGTCCGTCATGTTGGATTTAAGTGATGTCGCCGTATATCAAATTGTTCGCTTTCTTCCCAGTGGTATCAGTTTTACTGTTTCCCGAGTAAATGTAAAATGAATGGACTCTCTGAAGCGCGTGTTTTGAGGCATAATTTATTGGCGCGGCTTGGCGTACTGGAAAAGATTTGCTTTTCGTATCGATGCTTTACCACATAAAAATTAACGTCGCGGACGCCATAGTTTCGACATGTACGCATCAGGAGCTCTGCTGTCGTATCACGTGACGAGACAGACCGCGAGGATGTGAGTCAATCCAGAGAATAACCGAAGTTTGCCCATTCCTGCCTTTAGATATTTAACAGTGTATTTCACGCAACAGCTACTAACTTCAGCCATAGCTGCGCGGGGTAGCCTAGCGGTCTAGGGTGCCTTGTCACGGTCCGCGCGGCTCCCCCTGTCGGAGGTTCGAGTCCTCCCTCGGGCATGGGTGTGTGTGTTGTCCTTAGCGTAAGTTGTTTAAGATTAAGTAGTGTGTGAGCTTAGGGATCGATGACCTCAGCAGTTTGGTCCCATAAGACCTTACCACAAATTTCCAAATTCTCCAGCCATGTCTTCATTTGACAAAATTACAGCAAGAGAGTGTTCATTAACAAAATCAAGTATTAAGACAAACTCTGGGTTATAGATTCGCTGCAGAGAGTTACTATATACATCGACACCATACTCATTATAGAAGAGATGAAATAATCAAGCACAAATAACGTAAATTTACGCCGAAATTGTAAAGGATACTGCACCAGTAGCATCTTTCCTCGTAATGGCCAATTATCTTTACTTGCGTCAAAAACTTGCAGATGTTTTCTCAACGGTCCTTCGCGGTACAGAAAGTATGAGGCATCTACAGGTGTTAAGTTCTTGTTGCTTCTGTGGAAGCGTAGAGTACTGATATCTATGGTGTGATCTTAGTCTGCTGGGCATGTTCTCAACATCAAACAACTTTTGCTCTGTCTCTAATGACCTCGATGTCGACGGGCGGTTAAAACCAAACTTTCTTCCTTCCTTCCTTCCTTCAATATGAAATTGGACTCGTCATGTGAGTTTTGAACGCCGCTGTTTGTGTACAGTATGTGGTAAAAACGAAACTTCAATGTAACAGCTGTGGTTGGTAGGGCTATAAAGAGAATTATGTGAAAGGAGAACCAATTACTTTTCATATGTGTGTACAACAAATGTGTAATTTTAAATGTCATACTGATATGAGGAACTTCATATGTTGAAAAATATCGAGACACGATGTTATAATGTCTTGCATTGTACAGGTAATTTCTGAGATTCTATAGCCCTGTGTTTTCGAGACAAGTGCTAAATAAACATGCGAGTATGCCTGAGTAAAATGCCAGTGCGTGTATACATATTGGTGCTATATTAACATGCAGATAAAATTTATACATAGCAGTCTGATTAACTTCCATCATTTTATGAGATTCACAAACACTTGTGTGTATATAAGCATTTCTGCGTAAGACAGTTTCCTATACAACGTCATTGTAAGGTAATTAGAACAGATTCGACAACAGGAATATGTGCAACAGAAAATTTAAAAAACTGTTTGCTGTCACTTCTTTTATAACTTCAAAATTCTAGCATGGATCTTGTATCTTTTTTACTTTATTTGTATTTATTTATATATTTGTCCATGGTGTATGGTTTTATCTAATGTGATGCCGAAAAAATGTTATAGACATTTTACTTGTCTATAAAAAGCAGAAAGGTAAGAAACGAAAAATTGAAAATAATAATGGACAATACTTTCAGAAAACCTGACAGAAGCTGTTATTCAGATAAACCTTCTGGAAAAAATAGCAAACAGAACTAGTCTCAAAATTTCAGCAGAAAATACAAAATTCATGACAAATATAGAAAATGTGCCAAAATTCATAGAAACTCAAATAGGTAAATTAGAGCGAGTAAATAAATTTCAATATCTTGGAGAAACTATACAACAGAATGGACTAGAAAAATCTGCAGTAGATGCAAGAATTAACAAAATGGGAGGAGCATATGGTCTGACCAAAAATATTTACAACAAGAAATGTATATCTAGAAAAACAAAACTAAAACACTACACCACAGTGGTACGACCAGAATGTTTATTTGGATCTGAATGCCTAATGATGAACTATAAAATGTACAAACTAGAAGTACTGGAAATAAGGATTTTTAGAAAAAGAATGGGTGCAATAAAAACTGCAGATGGTTGGAAAATAAGAAGTAATGAGGAGATCTACAAAAATATCGAGAAAATACCTGAAGTAATGGCCAAACGAAGATTAGCCTATTTCGGACACCAGTACTGAATGGATGGAAATAGACTAACAAAACAAATACTCCTATAGTTCTGGAAGAAGAAATCGACAATAGCATGAATTACAGAAGTAAGGAACGATTTAGAAAGAAACTACATCAAAGGATCAGAAATAGCAGAAAGAAATCGTTTTGAAAATAAAGTACTAAATTTGGAAGGCTTTCAGAGCAGATGGAATAAAAAATCGGGAACAACATGGACAGAAGAAAGGAAGAGACTTCATGGGGAATACTGGAAAAACAGGAAACAACAACAAAGGAAGAAGAGGAACTGAAGTTGTTAACGTGATCCGAGTTGGTCAGTATTATGGTAAAAAGAAATGGACAAGCTGTTGCTGCAAATCGCTTCCCGCATTTACTAAAACAATTGCGTGCTTCCAATTTTTTCCCGCGAGACTTCGGTGATGGCTAGAATGTCATTCTAACGTAATTAATTAGAAAATAAAGTATAATCTGAACTATGATACTGTGGCAAAAAAGTACAGTACCGTTCCTCTAATCATCTTTAAGCCAGCTCCGGTACCTGTTATCAAACTGTTCAGATGTCTGTAAAACGTATGTACATTGCCTCACGATACTCCTGAAGGTAATCTATCCCTAGCAGCGAAGTAATAACTCTAAAATACGCTAAGCGCTATACGGGCAAAAATTCGCCGTCCAAAAATCACGTGACTAGAGCTGCAGGAGATTTTGGAGACAGAATTCTCGATCTTCGCATCCGGGTGGTGACTCCGTAGACGTTTCTACTCTGAGTCAATTCCGCGAACCACCAAAGGTTGTCCGTGGCTGCTACACGTCTTCAACTATTTATTCCACATAACAGTCATGTTTTCCTTGTCTTTGTTTGACAAAGCTGTAGCAAAAGAATGTTCATGAACAAAATCTGATGATAAGAGAAGAGCTGGAATATAGATTTAGTCGAAACGAATATACTTATTACAGAAGAAATGAAGAAATGAAGCAAAAATTTCATAAATTTAAGTCGATGTTGTAATGGATACTACAGCAGTAGCCACTTTTCCCAAAATGGCCAATTTCCTTCAAAGAGTACTAGAATGATTTCTCAACGGTCGTTATCGGTACAGAGAGTATGGCGAAAACACAGATGTTAAATTCTGTGGAAGACAGTGTTTATATACTACGTTTCCAAAGACGTCGCTTAAGCCACAACATGAACGGTTTTGCCACGTGATGTCTGCAGCAGGGCGCACGGATGTTGCGACTAATGAAACGCAGTTTGACTGCGCTTGTTTCCTGCCGCTTTGATCTGCGAGGACTGGCAGGCACGCAGGCAATGGGCGAGGGCGGTGGGTAACTGCGTCGCACGCCGCATGTTTCCGGGGAACAGCTTAGAGCGGCGGTTTCCAGACGTCGTGCGCTCCCTTTGACGTCGCTCGTTGAAACATTAGGTATCTAAATGGGGCCTGCCTGCCTTCACTGTTGTCAACTGACACACTCGGCTGTCGCAACCCAATGAGACGAGGGCGAAAGCGATGGCCATTAGCGTCCTGTTCTATGTAGGTTCAGCTGCGACTGATAATTGTTTCTGCATTGGGTATTCTCTAAATACACTTGTAACGTGCACTATCTTCTTCGTGTACATCTATTGACAAACTACGCAAGCCATGATGTGGTGTATGGCTAAGGTTCCTCTTTCCCTATTCCACTCGCAGGTACGAGGGTAAAACGACTATCTATATACCTCAAAAGAAGACCAACCTTTGGCGGTAAAATTAAGGCTGCAATAAGAATTCTACTGTTAAATACTGAGGAGAGAGCGGATAGGTGGAAGGAGTACATTGAAGGTCTCTATGAGATGGAGGACTTATCTAATGACGTGATAGAAGAAGGAGTCGACAGGAAAGAGATAGGGGATCCAGTTGTTGTTGTTATTGTGGTCTTCAGTCCTGGGACTGGTTTGATGCAGCTCCCCATGCTGCTCTATCCTGTGCAAGTTTCTTCATCCTCCAGTACGTACTGCAGCCAACGTCCTTCTGATCTGCTTAGTTTATTCATCTCTTGGTCTCCCTCTACGATTTTTAACCTCCACGCTCCCCTCAAATACTAAATTGGTGATCCCTTGATGCCACAGAACATTTCCTACAAACCGATCCCTTCTTCTAGTCAAGTTGTGCCAAAAACTCCTCTTCTCCCCAATCCAATTCAATACCTCCTCATTAGTTATGTGATCTACCCATCTAATTTTCAGCATTCTTCTGTAGCACAACATTTCGACAGCTTCTATTCTCTTCTTGTCCAAACTATTTATCGTCCATGTTTCACTTCGATACATGGCTACACTCCATACAAATACTTTCAGAAACGACTTCCTGACACTTAAATCTATACTCGATGTTAAGAAATTTCTTTTCTCCAGAAACGCTTTCCCTGCCATTGCCAGTCTACATTTTATATCCTCTCTACTTCGACCATCATCAGTTATTTTGCTCCCCAAATAGCAAAACTTCTTTACTACATTAAGTGTCTCATTTCCTAATCTAATTCCCTCGACATCACCCGACTTAATTCGACTACATTCCATTATCCTCGTTTTGCTTTTGTTGGTGTTCATCTTATAACCTCCTTTCAAGACACTGTCCATTCCATTCAACTGCTCTTCCAAGTCCTTTGCTGTCTCTGACAGAATTACAATGTCATCGGCGAACCTTAAAGGTTTTATTTCTTCTCCATGAATTTTAATACCTACTCCGAATTTTTCTTTTGTTTCCTTTACCGCTTGCTCAATATACAGATTGAATAACATCGGGGAGAGGCTACAACCCTGTCTCACTCCCTCCCCCACCGCTGCTTCCCTTTCGTGCCCCTCGACTCTTATAACCGAAATCTTGTTTCTGTACAAATTATAAATAGCCTTTCACTCCCTGTATTTTACCCCTGCCAGCTTCAGAATTTGAAAGAGAGTATTCCAGTCAATATTGTCAAAAGCTTTCATTAAGTCTACAAATGTTAGAAACGTAGGTTTGCTTGTTCTTAATCTAGCTTCTGAGATACGTCGTAGTGTCAGTTTTGCCTCACGTGTTCCCATATTTCTACGGAATGCAAACTGATTTCCCCCAAGGTCGGCTTCTACCAGTTTTTCCATTAGTCTGTAAAGAATTCATGTTAGTATTACGCAGCAGTGACTTATTAAACCGATAGTTCGGTAATTTTCACATCTCTCAACACCTGCTTTCTTTGGGATTGGAATTATTGTATTCTTCTTGAAGTCTGAAGGTATTTCGCCTGTCTCATACATTTTGCTCACCAGATGGTAGAGTTTTGTCGGGACTGGCTCTCCCAAGGCCGTCAGTAGTTCTAATGGAATGTTGTCTACTCCCGGGGCATTGTTTCGACTTAGGTCTTTGAGTACACTGTCAAACTCTTCACGCAGTATCATATCTCCCATTTCATCTTCATCTACATCCTCTTCCATTTCCATAATATTGCCCTCAAGTACATAGCCCTTGTATAGACCCTCTATATACTCCTTCCACTTTTCTGCTTTCCCTTCTTTGCTGAGCTCTTGATATTCATACAAGTGGATCTCTTTTCTCCAAATGTCTCTTTAATTTTCCAGTAGGCAGTATCTATCTAACCCCTAGTGAGATAAGCCTCTACATCCTTACATTTGTCCTCTAGCCATGCCTGCTTAGTCATTTTGCACTTCCTGTCGATCTCATTTTTGAGACGTTTGTATTCATTTTCGCCTGCTTCATTTACTTCATTTTTATATTTTCTCCTTTCATCAATTAAATTCAGTATTTCTTCTGACACCCAAGGATTTCTACTAGCCCTTGTCTTTTTACCTACTTGATCCTCTGTTGCCTTCACTACTTCATCTCTCAAAGAAACCCATTCTTCTTCTACTGTATGGGATCCAGTTATAGAGACAGAATTTGAAAGCTCGTATAATGAAAAAAGAGTAGATGACGTTCCATAGTAATTTCTAAAATTATTGGGGGACTTGGCAACAAAACGACTATTCACGTTGGTGTGTAGAATTTATAGCAGGGGAAATCAGTAAAAAGGCTAGGTTGCACGAAAGTAATAGTACAATGTTTGAAGCATAGACGTTTCGAATTCCTATGAAAGTAATAGATACATATAAGACAAAAACGATCATGACGGAATTGCGAAGTCTCTTTGACAACACGAGTAACAAACTAAAGCTTTGGCATTTCCTCGAAGGAAAGTGGTATAAAGCCACTCGCAGTCCTGTTGTGTTACTGCATGTAAATACTTTGGCCTACCTACGTTCTTCCTAATTACCTCAAAAATTCTCTTCAGCATTGATTTAGTCAGGGTGTATTGTTCTCGTAGGGAAATTGTACCTCACATTTCTCATATTGCTCATGTCAGCAGAGATAAGGACTCAAATTGCCTCCCAGTGTGATGAACACGCCTTGCAAGTATTTCCCCGAAGGCTTATCACGAGGTTCAAATCCCGGCTACGTGCACCCCAGGGAAGGACATTAATATCGTTATCTTCACATTGCTTTTTGATTGTAGCAGAAACATGCACAGCTGCATTATATTGTTGAAACTTTCGTACCCTAACTCCTTATGCATTCTAATCAATTCTATCTCTAGCATCTCACTGTACGTGTTAGAGTTTATTCTAGCGTTCAACCAAGCAATGCGCGATTTACCTTTACGCAGAAGGTTGCCCAAACCAGAATACTTCCTACACCAATATTTTCGCTCATTCTTGCCTGCTGCCCTGATCTCAGATCATGACAATAATACTGAAATCCATGCGGTGCATCTAAATGAAACTTCGTCTCGTCACTAAAGATCACGTTATTCCCTTCCAAAATCCCCGACGTACGTTTTTCAGGAAATGCTGATCTAGCCTGTTTATGTTTGGGTGTTACAGCAGGTTTCTGCAGTCGTTTCTTTAATGCAAGATGTTTGCCACGTGAGAAAACTTATCTTACATGTCTGGCAGTTACTGGCAGCTGTAAAACAGCAGTAAGTTGAGAAGAATATCGATTTGCGGCCCTTGCTTTGCACAAGAGTAGCAGTTTCGATACCTCAGATAGTTCTCTAATTTACCCATATTTTCTGTTCCGTCCATATCGTGTAACTTAACGAAATTATCAATCACTGTACTTGAACGGTTCAAGATCTTGGTGGTTTGACAGTTATATAGTCCCATTTCCTTGCATGGACCAATTTTTGCTTTTTCATTGAATGATAACTGTTTTACGGGTGCCATTGTCACAGTTATGGTTTATGTGCACAAAACGCACTGTCAGTAATGGTGCCTGTTTCCTGTCTACAGTAAATGCACTTACGCACACACTCAGAGCCTACTGACTTTATACCTAGTTCCACCCTTTACCACCTGAATCGTTGATGTCTTGTTACACACAGTACTACTGACATCAAATGATCCTTTGTCAGTACACTTGGTCTCATGCTATTGCATATAACCTGTGCACAACTATTCTAACAGACAATATTAATTTTCTTATACGTATCCATACCTTTTTACTGAATTCCGCTATTGTATGAGACTGGCGATATAGATAAACTGTCAGACTATCGGGAAAACGTCATCTACACAATTATGCAGATAGCAAGAGCCGACAAATGCAAGAATTATCGCGCAATCGCCTTAACATCTCATGCATCCACACGTTGATGACATGAATAATACACAGAAGAACAGAATAGCAAATTTAGGATCTATGAGTTGACGATCACTTTGGCCTTAGGAAAGGTAAAGGCACCAGAGAGGCAGTGCGGACGTTGTGACTGATAAGGGAAGCGAAGACTGAAGAACAATCAAGACACTTTCATGGAATCTGTCGACCAAGTAAAAGCATTGGACACTGTTAAATGGAACCATATATTCGAAATTCTGAGAAAAATTGGGGTAAACTAAAGGGAAAGTCGGATAATGTACAATATGTAGAAGGACCAAGAGGAAGCAATAAGAGTGGAAGACGAAGAACGAAGTGTTCGGAGTAAAATGCATGTAATGCGAGAATGTAGTCTTTCGCCCCTGCTATTCAATGTATACATCGACGAAACAATGAAATAAACAAATGAACTAAAAGAAAGGTTCGGGAGTGGAGTTAAAAGTCATGGTGAAAGGATATCAGTGATAAGATTCGTTCATGACAGGGCTTTCCTGAGTGAAAGTGAAAGAGAATTACAGGATCTGTTGATGTAACGAATATTCTAATGAGTGCAGAATACGGATTGAAAGTAAATCGAACAAAGAAGAAAGTAATGAGAAGTAGGAGAAATGAGAACACCGACAGACGTAACATCAGAAGTGGGATCACGAAGTAAAGGAATTCTGCTGCCTAGGCAGCAAAATAACCCATGATGGACGGGGCAAGGAGGGGATGAAAAGCAGACTAGCACTGATAAAAAGAGCATTCCTGATCGAGAGAAGTCTTCTAGTATCAAATACAGACCTCAATTCGAGGAAGAAATTTCTGAGAACGTACGTTTGGAGCACAAAATTGTGTGGTAGTGAAACATGAACTGTGGAAAACAGAAGAGAACCGAAGCATTTGAGACGTGGTACTACAGAGGAATGTTGAAAATTAGGCAGACTGTTACGGTAATGAATCAGGAGGTTCTACGCAGAATAGGCGAGGAAAGGGATATATGCAAAACACTGACAAGTAGGACGGACAGACTGATAGAACACCTGTAAAGATAAAAACGGGAATAACTTCCATGGTATTGGAGGGCGCCGTAGAGGGTAAATGCTGTAGAAGAAGACAGTGATTCGAGTACATGCAGCAAATAATTGCGGACGTAGGTTGGAAGTGCTACTCTGAGACGAAGAAGTTGGCACAGGAGAGGAACTCGTGGCGTGTAGGATCAAACCAGTCGGAAGACTGATGTCTCAAAAGAACCCCGGCAGATCATGAGGCTTTCCTTCATCATGCGATTCAAGCTTATTTTGACTCCTAGCTGCACATAATTCTGTCATTTTCGCATCTATGCGAGGGTCAAATGTAGAAAAATGCAAATGCGTGTTCTCCAAGATAGTCTTTCGAGCAAAGAACGTCGCCTTCCTTACAGGAATTTCCATTTAGACTCATGAAGCACCTCCATAACAATCGTTGATAAAACCTACCGGAAACAAATGTAGTTGCGGGTTTCCGTTGTTTTCCTTTAACTCAACATGTCTCGGATCCCAAACACTCGAGCAGTACTCACGAAGAAGTCACACAAGTGTTGATGCAGATGTTCATTGCAGATGAGCTAACATTACTAAGGCTCTCTCAATAACCCACAGAGAACCATTTGCCTTCCGTGCTAACATATTAAAGTGGTCAAGGCATTTCATATCGGTTTTCAGTGATACGCATAGACATTTTCTCGAAGCGACTATCTCAAACAACACGCTGTCAGTGCAATACTCGGACACTAAGGGCCATTGAAAGAAGGTTGGATACGTGGAAGAGGCCTGAATACACAGGAAGGTTTCAGATATATAACGGTATAACAGAGACTTAGCAACCAGGTTATAAATTGTAAGACATTTCCAGGGGCAGATGTGGACTCTGACCACAATGTGTTGGTTATGAACTGTAGATTAAAACTGAAGAACCTGCAAGAAGGTAGGAATTTAAGGAGGTGGGACCTAGATAAACTGAAAAAAAAATGGTTCAAATGGCTCTGAGCACTATGGGACTTAACTTCTGTGGTCATCAGTCCCCTAGAACTTAGAACTACTTAAACCTAACTAACCTAAGGACATCACACACATCCATGCCCGAGGCAGGATTCGAACCTGCGACCGTAGCAGTCGCGCGGTTCCGGACTGAGCGCCTTAACCGCGAGACGATAAACTGAAAGAACCAGAGGTTGTAGAGAGTTTCAGAGAGAGCTTTAGGGAACGGTTGACAAGAACGGGGGAGAGAAATATAATAGAAGAAGAATGGGTAGATTTGAGAGATGAAATAGTGAAGGTAGCAGAGTAGCAAGTAGGTAAAAAGATCAGGTCTAGTAGAAATCCTTGGGTAACAGAAGAGATGCTGAATGTAACTGATGAAGGGAGAATATATAAAAACGCAGTAAATGAAGCGGGCAAAAAGGAATACAAAAGTCTCAAAAATGAGATCGACAGGAAGTGCAAAATGGCTGAGCAGGGATGGCTGCAGGACATATGTAAGGATGTAGAGGCTTATCTCACGAGGGGTAAGATAGATACTGCCCACAGGAAAATTAAAGAGACCTTTGGAGATAAGAAAACCACTACTATGAATATCAAGGTCTCCGTTGTAAAACCAGTTCTAAGCAGAGAAGGGAAGGCAGAAAGGTGGAAGGAGTATACAGAGGGTCAATACAAGGGCGATGACTTGAGGACAATATTATGGAAATAAAAGGGGACGTAGATGAAGATGAAATGGGAGGTGTGGTACTGCGTGAAGAGTTTGACAGAGCACTGAAAGACCTAATTCGAACAAGGCAACGGGAGTAGACAACATTCCATTAGAACTACTGATAGCCTTGGAAGAGCCAGCTCTGACAAAACCCTACCATCTGGTGAGCAAGATGTATGAGACAGGCGAAATAGCCCCAGACGTCAAGAAGAATATAATAATTCCAATCCCAAAGAAAGCAGATGTTTACAGGTGTGAAATGGCTCTGAGCACTATGGGAATTAACTTCTGAGGTCATCAGTACCCTAGAACTTAGAACTACTTAAGCCTAACTAACCTAAGGACATCACACACATCCATGCCTGACGTAGGATTCGAACCTGCGACCCTAGCGGTCGCGCGGATCCAGACTGTAGGGCCTAGAACCACTCTGCCACCCCGGCCGGCTTACAGGTGTGAAAATTACCGAACTATCAGTTTAATAAGTCACGGCTGCAAAATACTAACACAAGTTCTTTGCAGACGAATGGAATAACTGGTAGAAGCCAACCTCGGGGATGATCAGTTTGGCTTTCATATAAATGTTGGAACACGTGAGGCAATACTGACTCCGCGACTTACCGTAGAAGACAGATTAAGGGAAGGCAAACCTACGTGTCTTGCATTTGTAGACTTAGAGAAAGCTTTTGACAATGTTGACTGAAATATACCCTTTCAAATTCCGAAGGTGGCAGGGTCAAATACAGGGAGCGAAAGCCTACATACAGTTTGTACAGAAACGAGATGGCAGTTATAAGGAGTCGAGGGGGCGAAACAGAAGCAGTGGTTGAGGAAGGAGTGAGAGAGTGTTGTGGCCGCTCTCCGATGTTATTTAATCTGTATATTGAGCAAGCAGTAAAGGACACAAATGAAAAATTTGGTGTAGGATTTAAAATCCATGGAGAAAAAATAAAAACGTTGAGGATGGCCGACGACACTGTAATTCTGTCAGAGATCGCAAAGGTCCTGGAAGAGCAGTTGAATGGAATGGACAGTGTCTTCTAAGGAGGGTCTAAGATGAACATCAACAAAAGGAAAACAAGGATAATGGAATGTAGTCGAATTAAATCAGGTAATGCTGAGGGAATTAGGAAATGAGACACTTAAAGTAGTAGATGAGTTTTGCTATTTGGGGAGCAAAATAACTGATGACGGTCGAAATAGAGAGGATATAAAATGTAGATTGGCTATGGCAAGTAAAGCTGAGGAAGAGAAATTTATTAACATCGAGTATAGATTTAAGTGTCAGGAAAACTTCTGTGAAAGTATTTGTACGGAGTGTAGCCATGTATGGAAGTGAACATGGACGATAAATACACTCCTGGAAATTGAAATAAGAACACCGTGAATTCATTGTCCCAGGAAGGGGAAACTTTATTGACACATTCCTGGGGTCAGATACATCACATGATCACACTGACAGAACCACAGGCACATAGACAAAGGCAACAGAGCATGCACAGTGTCGGCACTAGTACAGTGTATATCCACCTTTCGCAGCAATGCAGGCTGCTATTCTCCCATGGAGACGATCGTAGAGATGCTGGATGTAGTCCTGTGGAACGGCTTGCCATGCCATTTCCACCTGGCGCCTCAGGTGGACCAGCGCTCGTGCTGGACGTGCAGACCGCGTGAGACGACGCTTCATCCAGTCCCAAACATGCTCAATGGGGGACAGATCCGGAGATCTTGCTGGCCAGGGTAGTTGACTTACACCTTCTAGAGCACGTTGGGTGGCACGGGATACACGCGGACGTGCATTGTGCTGTTGGAAGAGCAAGTTCCCTTGCCGGTCTAGGAATGGTAGAACGATGGGTTCGATGACGGTTTGGATGTACCGTGCACAATTCAGTGTCCCCTCGACGATCACCAGTGGTGTACGGCTAGTGTAGGAGATCGCTCCCCACACCATGATGCCGGGTGTTGGCCCTGTGTGCCTCGGTCGTATGCAGTCCTGATTGTGGCACTCACCTGCACGGCGCCAAACACGCATACGACCATCATTGGCACCAAGGCAGAAGCGACTCTCATCGCTGAAGACGACACGTCTCCATTCGTCCCTCCATTCACGCCTGTCGCGACACCACTGGAGGCGGGCTGCACGATGTTGGGGCGTGAGCGGAAGACGGCCTAACGGTGTGCGGGACCATAGCCCAGCTTCATGGAGACGGTTGCGAGTGGTCCTCGCCGATACCCCAGGAGCAACAGTGTCCCTAATTTGCTGGGAAGTGGCGGTGCGGTCCCCTACGGCACTGCGTAGGATCCTACGGTCTTGGCGTGCATCCGTGCGTCGCTGCGGTCCGGTCCCAGGTCGACGGGCACGTGCACCTTCCGCCGACCACTGGCGACAACATCGATGTACTGTGGAGACCTCACGCCCCACGTGTTGAGCAATTCGGCGGTACGTCCACCCGGCCTCCCGCATGCCCACTATACGCCCTCGCTCAAAGTCCGTCAACTGCACATACGGTTCACGTCCACGCTGTCGCGGCATGCTACCAGTGTTAAAGACTGCGATGGAGCTCCGTATGCCACGGCAAACTGGCTGACACTGACGGCGGCGGTGCACAAATGCTGCGCAGCTAGCCCCATTCGACGGCCAACACCGCGGTTCCTGGTGTGTCCGCTGTGCCGTGCGTGTGATCATTGCTTGTACAGCCCTCTCGCAGTGTCCGGAGCAAGTATGGTGGGTCTGACACACCGGTGTCAATGTGTTCTTTTTTCCATTTCCAGGAGTGTAGTTTAGAAAAGAAGAGAATAGAAGCTTTCGTAATGCGGTGCTACAGAAGAATGTTGAAGATTAGATGGATAGATCACGTAACTAATGAGGAGGTACTGAATATAATTGGGGAGAAGAGGAATTTGTGGCACAATTTGATTAGAAGTAGGTTTCGGTTGATTGGACATATTCTGAGGCATCGAGGGGTCATCAATTTAGTATTGGAGGGACGCACGAGGGGAAAAGTCGTAGAGGGAGACCAAGGCATGAATACACTAAACAGATACAGAAGGATGTAGGTTGCAGTAGTTACTCGGAGATGAAAATGTTTTCACAGGATAGAGTAGCACGGAGAGCTGCATCCAACCAGTCTCTGGACCGAAGACCACAGTAACAACAACAACAGCAACAACAAGGGCTACTCATATGCATTAAATAATTTTTTTTCGAAATTTAGAGCTAGCTGTAATTCCTCACACCAGCTAGAATGTATCTAAGTCAACTTGCACCCTCCTACAGGAGCCCAACGACACCACAGCGTCATTAGCAAACAGCAGCTGATTATTACTTTTCATATCCGTCAAGTTATTTATCTATGTAGAGACGGTTGAGCAGTTCGGATAGCCGTGCGTTTTAAAGTGCATTTCCTCTACGAATCGCACATATTTAGAGAACTTTCGCTCACTCTCAAATGCCCAATACTAGACCACCCCTTAAAGTAATTATGGAAAAATAATAATGCCGACTATACGACGATGCGAGACAGAAGTACAAGAAAACGAAGAAGAGTACAACAGTGGTCCTTTCACACTTCCATGCGGCAGTCCTGACGATATCCTTGTATCCGGTGAACACTCGCCGTCGAGAACAATGTACTGGGTTCCAGTACTTAAGAAGTCATCGAGACACATATCTGGAAACCTATTCCGTAGACTTTCGTTTACAGTCTGCAGCGGAGCACCATGTGAAATACTTTCCGAAAATTTTGGCATGTAGAATCTGCCTCTTAGCCTTCATCCATGGTTCACAAGATGTCATGGGAGAATAGGACAACTGACTTTCGAACGAGCGATGGTTTCTAAATCCGCCATGATTAGTTGACGTGAGCTCTTTTGTCTAACAGAAATTTATTACAGTGAAAACACGATTAACCGGACTAATCGTTCGGATAATCGAAAATCCGGACAATGGAATTGGCACGTTTCTTAATACCGCTTATCGTAAAAGCACCTACACTCCCGGAAATGGAAAAAAGAACACATTGACACCGGTGTGTCAGACCCACCATACTTGCTCCGGACACTGCGAGAGGGCTGTACAAGCAATGATCACACGCACGGCACAGCGGACACACCAGGAACCGCGGTGTTGGCCGTCGAATGGCGCTAGCTGCGCAGCATTTGTGCACCGCCGCCGTCAGTGTCAGCCAGTTTGCCGTGGCATACGGAGCTCCATCGCAGTCTTTAACACTGGTAGCATGCCGCGACAGCGTGGACGTGAACCGTATGTGCAGTTGACGGACTTTGAGCGAGGGCGTATAGTGGGCATGCGGGAGGCCGGGTGGACCTACCGCCGTATTGCTCAACACGTGGGGCGTGAGGTCTCCACAGTACATCGATGTTGTCGCCAGTGGTCGGCGGAAGGTGCACGTGCCCGTCGACCTGGGACCGGACCGCAGCGACGCACGGATGCACGCCAAGACCGTAGGATCCTACGCAGTGCCGTAGGGGACCGCACCGCCACTTCCCAGCATATTAGGGACACTGTTGCTCCTGGGGTATCGGCGAGGACCATTCGCAACCGTCTCCATGAAGCTGGGCTACGGTCCCGCACACCGTTAGGCCGTCTTCCGCTCACGCCCCAACATCGTGCAGCCCGCCTCCAGTGGTGTCGCGACAGGCGTGAATGGAGGGACGAATGGAGACGTGTCGTCTTCAGCGATGAGAGTCGCTTCTGCCTTGGTGCCAATGATGGTCGTATGCGTGTTTGGCGCCGTGCAGGTGAGCGCCACAATCAGGACTGCATACGACCGATGCACACAGGGCCAACACCCGGCATCATGGTGTGGGGAGCGATCTCCTACACTGGCCGTACACCACTGGTGATCGTCGAGGGGACACTGAATAGTGCACGGTACATCCAAACCGTCATCGAACCCATCGTTCTACCATTCCTAGACCGGCAAGGGAACTTGCTGTTCCAACAGGACAATGCACGTCCGCATGTATCCCGTGCCACCCAACGTGCTCTAGAAGGTGTAAGTCAACTACCCTGGCCAGCAAGATCTCCGGATCTGTCCCCCATTGAGCATGTTTGGGACTGGATGAAGCGTCGTCTCACGCGGTCTGCACGTCCAGCACGAACGCTGGTCCAGCTGAGGCGCCAGGTGGAAATGGCATGGCAAGCCGTTCCACAGGACTACATCCAGCATCTCTACGATCGTCTCCATGGGAGAATAGCAGCCTGCATTGCTGCGAAAGGTGGATATACACTGTACTAGTGCCGACATTGTGCATGCTCTGTTGCCTGTGTCTATGTGCCTGTGGTTCTGTCAGTGTGATCATGTGATGTATCTGACCCCAGGAATGTGTCAATAAAGTTTCCCCTTCCTGGGACAATGAATTCACGGTGTTCTTATTTCAATTTCCAGGAATGTACATCATAGTTAGTAGCTAACTTACGAATAGTTTCTCCTTTTTTTAATAGTAATGTTTATACTATATTTAAGCGATAACACCACTCTCTTGTGCTTTGACACTTTTAAGCACAGACGCGACACGGCGCAGCGATTCGCAGCTGTCTAACTCAAACAGTAACGAAACGCAGCGGGCAGAGATCGCATGGCGTGAGGCTGCGTAGTGCCAGCATAACATGTCCGTCTAGACTACAAAGATATGTCCTCGCGATTGACGACCCGCATAGCCACGCATCCATAGAACTGAAGTCCCGATAATCGAGGCTCCACTGTATATTCGAACTTAGAATATATTCAACAATTCTGGAGAATACCGATTTTAAGGATAAGGGCTTGTAATTTTGCGGCAATGATAAATGATGCTCCTTACGCATCGCTGGCTCTCAGGAACTTTCGCAGCTGAGTGCGCCATTTTCCGGTGGAGGCACCATGTTGCTACTTCTTTCAACATTGCCCAAACGCTACCCTTCACGCACCAGAATACGAGGCGTCATTCGGAACCACCGTGGAACGGTTGCCTGTAGATTCGTCGCACCAAAATTATTTGAACAGTTTGCTACAGCGATGACTCACGAGTTCGGAGGTATTACATCGATGTGTAGGTTGATAGTGATCAGTGATACCGTTTATTCTCGGATGGTGCGCGTAATTACATATGACATCTATGGGCGAAACAGCACATTGTGGTTGTTAGTAGTTTCCGTTGACGGAACATGTTGCTATCTGAAGATTTATAAAACCACTGCAACAGATAGTACAACATCAGAGATTAAATCGGTAAAGCAATACAGCAATGGCAAACTGCGGTGTCGGTCATTGTGGAAGTGAAATACGATCATCAATACGATAATTAAAAAAAAAAAAAGCGGAACGTAATACACAGAGCATCATGAAATAGCGGGCTTGAAGTAGACATGGAGTGAGATGAGAAACGTGGTAGAATGAGTAAGGTGTAAAGACAGCAAATCAAAACAAAGTGGCTACTAGGAAGTAAGAGAATAATCTTTTTAAGAAAAAATATACCGCGGTTAGTAGGCCTTAACGTATAGGCCAACGAGGATAACGTAACCACTTTAATAGCTCTTCTTTCTTGTTTGCTATTTTTCCAGTACTCCTTCGTCTTCGCCCCCTGTCGTATTTTCCTTTGTATAGTGCACGTTGTTTGCGATTTCTCAGTTCTTCTGCCTTGAATGGTTTCTTGTCTTTTGCAACACGTGCGTTGCCTGTCTTCAGAGGGGTACCTTGCGTGGCATTTTCTTCGTCGCTACACTTTCAGTTTTATAGTCGACGTATTCGTAACCGCTACCTGCAAAGCTGGTTCGCTTTGTCCTCATATATTGCAACATCTTAAGACAATCTTAAAATTTAGTAGTATTTTCAATTTTTTTATGTTTGAGGCTTAGAATGAGTCGACACACATACGCACATATTCGAAACATCGTATTGTTTCAAAATACCGGACAATCATGCGATTTCGCTTATGAAAATGTGTCGGAAATCCAGAGCTCAGTTAGTTCACTGCTAGGGTACCTCATCCATTCACTACGAATTCAAGTCAGTACTGGAAGAAACTGTTACGTACTTCGTTAACAAGGAAACTAAAAAGGAGGCGCGTCACCTTATTGTAGCAGTTTGAAATTACTGTGAAAGGAACTGCCTCCTCCATTGACCTGACCGTCTCATCACACCAAGCACCGATTTTAAACACGTTTTCGGCACAAAACTACGAGAGTACAGCTTAGGAAATTTGATCAGAGTTAGTTGCTTATTATGTAGACGCTCACCTGCATCACTTAGTCGTGAGTATTTTGTCTCAATAAAATGGATATTCGTGCTCTTTATAAACACATGCGGTGAAGGGACTAAGACGGACAGCGAACAAGGAGAATGGCTAAAAGACACAGATCTGACGCAGTTCCAAATCCTCACATACAGAGGCAAAAAAAGAGGAGAAGAAACGCACTAAAAAAGGAAAGGAAACACAAGGAAGAGAGAACAGAAATCGAAGCGAAACAAGTAGGTAATCGTGACTGGCGGACCTCTTACCTAAAACCTGGGTGAGCCAGTCACCAAGCAGCACATTAAAATCCTCTCCCTAAAATCCGAGGCAACAAATTGGACAGGACACAAAACCGTAAGACCTTAACCACGGTCGTTGCGTCGTCTTGCAAAATAGAGGGCAAATCCGGTGGCAAGGAAACCACCGCCCTCTGGTCAGAGAATAAGAGACAGTCAAGTAAAATGTGGCGGACAGTAATCTGGACGCCACAAGCGCTGCAGATAGGGGGGTCCTCCCGCCGGAGTGAAAAACCATGCGTTATGGCCGGGCTTCCCAACGTTTCCAGCTCGTGGACCCTTTCTTCAGTCTAAAATCCATGATGGACCGCTAGTGAGTGAAGAGAACAGTTACTTTAAATTTCGGAGCGAAACCCATGGGGACTGAAAGCTTCATAATACATGTTCCCAATGAGCCCCCCCCCCCCCTCCCCGAATTATCAATCGTCTTTGGTTTAGAGATGAATGAAAACAACCTGAAGGGCAAAAATCGACTTATGAAATAGGTAGTGCACTGACCAAGTTTAACATTTAATGATGCCTGGAACCGCATACGTGCCAGCGAGTGCTGTGATGGTCGACAAAGCTCGCTCCGCGCATGCGTAAAAGGTTTCAGCGCATCTAGCGCCGTGAGCCGGCGCACAAACGACCCCCGTATTGTTGCGAAACAGTCGATCAGAGAAGCCGGATTCTCCGGCGCTAAACTGTGTATGCGTTCTCACTTAGGAACTGCACAGGCTGCTTGGGAATACGACCTGAAGTAAGTATACATTTTTTTCACACGGAAAAAAGTGACGAATTTCATTTTCATATTTTTATTCAATAATTTTTCTCATTATTTTACACGATATGGTGAAGGGTGGCCGCGGACCCCCTAGAAAGAGCCGGCGGACCCCTAAGGGGTCCGCGGACCACAGGTTGTGAAGCCCTGCGTTAAGGGACTGTGCCCGATACGGAGGCGAGTGAGGAGAACCTCATCCCGCCTGCATGACTGGTAGGACGTACGCCATGGCCGCGTGGTGGCCTTGACCAGACGCAGCTCATTCTCACCAACTGCCAGCCACTCCTCTTCCCATTGATGCATGACACGAAAACGCAAAAGGGAGGTAACAGCATGGAGGGGGACGGCACATTCAACAACGTGAGGGAGGGAACATGCATCTTTGGCAGCCACATCCGCCAGTTCGTTTCCCCTAATACCCACGTGCCCCGGCACCCAGCAGAAGGAAACCTCCTTCCCCTGCCGTTGCAGGTGGAGTAGGGCATCATGGATGTCCTGGACGGCCGTATCCGATTGGTACAAGTGTTGCATGGTCTGAAGGGCACTCAGGGAGTCAGAACAGATGAGAAACTTAAGAGTGGGAACACATCTCATCTGCTCCAATGCCCGCTAAATCGCAAACAATTCGGAATCAAAGATGGTAAACGCCGCAGGAAACCGTAACTTGACGAGTCGATCAGGGAAAACAACAGCACAACCAACGTGACGCGCTGCACGTTGCGAGCCACCGTTCACCTCGATGACGGCGTTTGTGGAGACGACCATCAACCTAGTGTAGCAAAAATATGATTGATCCAAAGAGCCGACACGTTTCCGTTGAACGGCGGTCGAATCCCGATGGTCCGTGTGCACTGCAGTCGTAATCGACTATGTCGTTGGGTCAACATGTGCACACGTAGGGGTGGTCTGCTGCGAAGCTCCATGTTCAACAATGTACGATGAACGGTATGCTCCGAGCCACTTGTGCGTGCACCAGCGTTGTGTTCTCTCGGCGGAGACGCCAAAGATCACCATCTGTCCTACTTTACGGAAAAGACTAGCCTCCAAACTCCACGTTATATGGAGAATCGTGGACTTTCAACCAATTAGCGTTTAGTGGTGGATCCCTGATACCTCTTTCCGTAGATGTTCACGAAAGTAGCACGTGAACTTTCGACGAGCTTCGCCGTTTTCTATATACTCGTTCACAGACTCTGTGTAACAGTTATACGCTCTTTGTCGCTTACTTTAATGTATTTCCCCATCTGCAGCCCATATCTTCGCTAGTGTGATCCCCACTCCGTGTCTGCTCAGCTTACATACTTTTGTTAAAGCGTCACGTGCCCGTAACGTCACCTGGTGGCATCCAACTTCGCAGTGGGCTGTGGTCGTAATGTTTGAGCTTATCAGTGTAAGAATGATGAACAACAATAGTCCCAGATATTTCAGTCGGCACTCGTTAACTGTCGACCCTCTCTCTCACATTCCTCTCTCTCTCTCGTTCTTGCTCCTTTCCCATCCTTCATCTCATTTCTTGTCCCCTCTTTATTATTCACCATCCACAGCACCCTCCCACTTACTCTCTCTCGTCCGAAGCCATTAGTTAGACCTGTGTCAATATCCCACAAGCGTGCAGCTGACGAGAGAGTAAAGCGCTTGATCGACCAGCACATACGACAATCGCTTCCACGCTCACCCCACGCGCGCACAGCGTCAGGCACAGTATCGCCGGCTATCTCGGAGACCATCGGTGATATTGATGGACGGCTGCGGTTTCGGCTCGGCTTTCCGCTGAATGCCTGCCTGTACACGACGTTCTGAGTGCAGCGGCGCCATGTTGCCCTTCTCTCCGACACAAATTGCTGACTACAGCTCATAACGCCGGTACTCTGGTAGGGTCTTTCGTCCTGCCTATCATAGTTTTATGATGCCATGACTTATTAATGATGTACTTATGACATTCTTAGCATCATATCTTGATCACATGCCGATGCTCGTCAGACGTTATGGTTTATTTTTCACTTGAGATCACTTTTCCATCAGTAGGTCGTGCTTGTCTACATGATATGGAAGCAGGCCTGTGTATTTTAGAATATGCGGTGTAGGTCAGAGAAGTTTATTTCGCTTAAAAGTAACCACACCGACCTTCCGATTTACTCTACTTTTCTCTCAGTTTCAGCTCTAGAGATTTCTAGTAAAACAACATGTAGCGAATACGGAGTCTTCACGGTCTTTCTGTTTGTCCAACGAAATATAATGCGGCGAATTGTGAGCTTCCCGATTTTTCTGTTTGATTAATTTGGCGCGCCATCCCCTTCCGCCCTGTAAGAGAGCGAGTTGTTCTTCTCAACGTACGGGCGGAGAGTAGCTTTTGGAGACACACTCCCTGCCGTCTCCGACGTGTGAGTTCCATTAGAATATAGTCTTACGAGGAGACCACACAGCAATAGGATTTTGTAATTTTATATATTTATGGTACGTGAAATTCAGAGCTAAAATATCAAGTACACAAATTATTTCGAAACAACTTTCAAAAATTCTCCAGAAAACCGACTTTGAAGTTTTCCGGGAGTATTTAATACTCCCGAAAGTTAGATCTAGTTTTCGAGAGGTACTTGCTCGCCGCGGGAGCGACATGAATTCGATTCAAGTATGAGGCACATTTTTAAACGAAGGTACATGTTCTACGTGGATTTCGGTGAAGAGCAAAATACGTTAATATGGAGAAAAATTTATTTGTAATGTTTTTCTTTATCTGGAATAATCTATTTTAAAGATCTTTTATAAAAGATCGGTAATCAAGAATCTATCATTTCATATTTGTGTCTAATATATAATTCGAAATACGAAAGTGCCCATCTGTTTGAATAAAAATCAGTTACCGAACAAATGATAAATAATCACTTGAGATCAGCTTCTCGACCGACTCGGTTGTTTTTTTTTTTTTATTTTTGCTGAATTCGTCCCTTTTTTTTTTTGCTGTATGAAAGAGAGTTTTTGGAAAATACACCGGAAAAGTCTAAAATTTGGATGATATTTTTGTATGAAAATCTTAATGAAACAAATGTGACTGTCGATTTGACAGTTCTGCTGTCACAGGTATTCATAACGACAAAAAGTTATGACCTTCAGTTTGGCAGTTCTGCTGTCGCCTGTTTTCATAACAACAACAAATTCGGTTTTGAGTATTGATATTTTGCGAAGAAGAATATAACTGAAAATGATATTTTAGTGTGTTACCGGTGGAAATCAAACATTTGGTGTGTTGCAAAGATTGAAGACTCACCGTGATAATTTGGTGTGTTGGAAGCATTCAGTTGATTTCAGTTCGTGGTTTATTTCTTTGGAAAAAATACCACCAGTAAGGCGTCGAAATAGTGGTCGGCGTGCGCGCAGTGCGAGAAAACTACATGATCGTCGAGTCAGCGAGACTGACAAAGGTGCGTAGACAGTATTTTGAGGCAAACCGAATTTCTCTATCACGATCCAATGTGATGGATGCAGGAGAGTTGGAGATTACGCGCAAAATAATGCGAAATGTTGGCAAAACGGGGGACGAAACGTTTACTATCGGTGGTGATCATATTTTTGGTGTGTTGCAAAGATTGAATTGATGTCATTCCGTTGTTAATTTGGTGTGTTGCAAACATTCAATCGATTTCAATTCGTAGTTCATTTCTTTGGAAATAATGTCACCAGTGAGGCGTCGAAATATTGGTTGGGGTACGCGGAAAGCAAGACAACTGCATGATCGTCGAGACAATGAGACTGACGCAGAGCGTAGACAGCATTTGGGGGGAAATCCAATAAGAATGTCTCGGGCGCGTGAAGTTTTTTAGTTCCAGTTCACACAAATTCAAAAAAAATTGACTGATGGAGTTTCTTCTCACTCAAGTGACTGAGAAATAACGCCTGGGTAATTGGGTCCAATTTACTTCATGGGATCTTGCTGAGAAATCTATGGAAGGTTCGTTGGGATGAATCCCTTCTCAACAAAATTTACTTCCACCCAAGTGCCTGACTGACAAATAACGCCTGGATAATTGGTTCCAATTTGCTTTATCAGATCTTGCTGTGAAATCCAGGGAAGGTTCGTTGGGCTGAATCCCTTCTCGACAAAATTTGCTTCGTCGGATCTTGCTGGGGGGTCTACCGAAGGTTCGTTGGGCTGAATCCCTTCTCGACAAACCGGCTGGCTCGCAGGCAAGCAACGCTCCAATTTGCTTTATCAGGTCTTGCTGTGGAATCTAGGGAAGGTTCGTTGGGCTGAATCCCTTCTCGACAAAATTTTCTTCATCGGATCTTGCTGAGGTGTCAGGCGAAGGTTCGTTGGGCTGAATCCCTTCTCGACAAACCGAATGGCTCACAGACAGACCACGCTCCGTTAAATCCATCACACGTTACACAAATTAACACTTTCTGTTAAGACGGCTGCGAGAAAGAAAATGTCAAGCTGTGTATCGAAAACGTGCGGGGAAAGTTATGCTTATTGCTAACTTTACAGCACTAGATCAAGACCATGCGAACCCTGTGTTCTAGTGATTCCAACCGATCTATCCATTGATTTTGCCTTCTATTCCCAATCAAGGTTCCGTTTGCAACTGCAATAAATAAGGTCAGAGAGGGGTGGGAGTAGGAAATAGACAAAGAAGGGGGAAGGAAATGGATATAAAGAAGGGGAAAGAGGAAACGGACAGAGAGATTAGGGAGGAGAAGATAGATAGAGTGTGAGACAAGAGACGTACAGGTAGCTTGAGGGAAGGTGACGGAGATATATATGGGGGAAGAGGAGGAGTTGCACAAAGAGATGGGGGAGGAGGAGAAACATAGAGAGTGTGGAGAGAAGGAGATTAAGACGTATATGCAATTCCCAAATTCGTAACGGACATGCTAAATCTGCATATTTCGTCTCTTCCCGCCCCCTCCCCAGTGCGACTGACTTCTATAGAGATCTGTTCTCGCTCATCCATTTAATTAATTAAATCAATGTCTTTTCGAGTACATAAAGACCCATAGCAATCTAAGATAAAAGCCTGATGTTAAAGTCGTTTCTTTATATTAAAGTGAAATTCACTGTAATAAACAACTGGTTTTTATGAGACTTAATCTTCAGATTGAGTAAGCCCCTGAAAGGCACCAAAACTGTAGAGGAATCCGATAGATGCACTAAATTCAGATATGTGCAGTGAATTTCAACGTAACCGTACGCTCGATCGGGATCACATGCGTTCAACTGCATTCTTTTGTCCTGAAGTTCGAAAATCCGAGGCGTATTTTGAAAGTAGGTCCGATTAGGAACGGAAACCTCTATGAAAATCCGATGAAACTGTGCACAGATGTGTTGGGCAGTGTCTTTAGTGTGCTTTTCGATCACTTCACGTCTGCCGGCCGCTGTGGCCGAGGGGTTCTCGGCGCTTCAGTCCGGAACCGCGCAGCTGCTACGATCGCAGATTCGAGTCCTGTCTCAGGCATGGATGTGTGTGATGTCATTTGCCGGCCGCGGTGGCCGTGCGGTTCTGGCGCTGCAGTCCGGAACCGCGGGACTGCTACGGTCGCAGGTTCGAATCCTGCCTCGGGCATGGGTGTGTGTGATGTCCTTAGGTTAGTTAGGTTTAAGTAGTTCTAAGTTCTAGGGGACTTATGACCTAAGATGTTGAGTCCCATAGTGCTCAGAGCCATTTGAACCATTTTTTTTAATGTCATTTGGTTAGTTAGGTTTAAGTAGTTCTAAGTCTAGGAGACTGATGACTTCAGACGTTAAGTCCCATAATGCTTAGAGCCATTTGAACCAACTTCACGTCGCTCTTTTCAGTTCAGAGCGCAAAGTGATCGCGTAGAATTGCCTAAAACAACAGAGTCTCCCGCCAAGTATGTGGATCTGGGGAGGGATATCGCCTGAAGCTAGGCAGCCCATATAGTATAAATGTCACGCATTTCTTTCTTCAAGACAAATTTCAGCCGTATTCTGCAGGGGCAATGAAGACGCTCCTGCAGCGTTTTCGATGGGAAGTGTTTGATCACCCACAATACAGCTCTTAACTGGCTGCCTCCGTTATTCATCTCTGGGTATATGAACCACTGGCTACGTAGACAACGTTTTGGCACAAACATCGAAGCGCTGACCAGCGTAGAGAATTGGCGGGAAGCACAGGCGGCTGCTTCCTGTGACGAGGGTACTGGAAAGTTTGTACAACCCAATGACAAATGTCTAAGTCGGAGCGGTGACTATTTGGAGAGGTAGCTGGAAGGAGTAGCTAACTGTTGTGAATAAAAAAATGTTTCATTTTCACTGTGGTTTTCATTTCGCGACGGATCGGACCTTACTTTCCGAACAGCCCTCCTCCTAGGTCTTAATCTTTCACTCGGCTAAAATTCAATACAACCACTGCATAAACAGCCGGCGGCATTTCCACCTCAGTAAGAACAGAGAGAAGTGAAATGTTTGGAAATTTGTGGTAACTTCCTGTGGGACGAAACTGCTGAGGTCATCGGTCCCTAGGCTTACACACTACTTATCTGACTTATCTGACTTAAACTAACCTACGCTGAGGACAACACACTCCCATGCCCGAGGGTGGACTCGAACTTCCGACGGAGGCAGTTGCGCCAACCGTATATGGCGCCCTAGACAGCGCGACTAACCCGCGCGGCAGAGAAGTCAAACGGTATTACAATCGTCAGGGCTAGCTGTGCAATCGATTCGAATCCCAGCAAGTGTGGGAATTACGCTGCCAAAGCATCTCCTGGGCACTGTCTTCGCAGCACCGTCCTTGTCAGTGGCAGCTGGTGTTGCCAGGTGTCGGCTTTGGCCACACATGCTGGTCGTTTCCAGCGAAAACTATACAAGTCGAGCCTGTACGGCTTTTGTTAGAATTTTTAGCGATAAAGCAGAGAACTTACAATTAAGGTTGCTTCAAGTTAATGACATAAAGGACTAATCAAAACTCTCAGAATTTTAAGGCGACTATCAAAGACGCTTTAAAATCTGGTACAAGACTTCAGAGAAAACACGATCAATACGTGCTGGGTGGTTATAAACAGACTGAGGGTGGTCCGAATGCTACAGTGATAACTGTATAATTGGAGGTCGCTGCAATATCGAAGGTATGTTCGTTTGACACTGTAAGCAGTCACAATGCGGTGTGAGTACAGAAAAAGGGTAGGAACGATCAAACACACGATAACGGCAGTTATGGTACATTCATTAGGAAATGATCACACGTTACAACATGCGTTCATTATGGTCTCCCGACTCAGTAACTCGCTGCATCCGTAACACGGAGTGGTCATCAGTCACTTGCAGCATATTTGGTGTAATCAAAGCCATATGTCGTCTCATGCTGTCCTTCAGATCAGGCAGAGTTCGAATACATCCGTGATAGACACGATCTTTCAGATATCCCCTCATCCAACGGTCACATGCATTTACTGCAGGTGAGCTGGATGGCCCCACATCTTGAAGTTGCCTGAATATGATGCGGAGTTGCCGAAGGTTTCTCGAAGCAACTCTTTTACCTGGCAAGTGACATTGGGTGTCGCCCCACCTTGCATGAAAATAATGATGCGTGAACAGTTGAATTCCTGCAAAGCTGGAATCACGTGCACATGTCACTGTACAGCTAACAGACACACGAGTGTCGTTTCCCGCCGGCCTGGGTTGACAGGGGTATTGATATTTGTTCTTTATCAGTTGCCCTTATGAAATGAAATGATCGTACGGCAATTATTGGCCGTGATATCCCCTTCGGGGTTCCGCCGCTGTATTTCAAGTCTTTTCAGTTGATGCCACATCGGCGACTTGCGTATCAATGATGATGAAAATAATGATGGACAGACAACACCCGGAATCGAACCCGGGCCCCCTTGTGTGGTAGGCGGTAGCGCTAACGCTGCGCTACGGAGGCGGACAGTTGCACTTACAACTTGGATACACAGACGGCACTCGCGCTTACTTTGTTTCTCAGACAGCGAGCAATGTTATCTGTGACACTGGGCGTCTGCAGTAACATCTTTACGTTGGCCGCTCCACATGGATGTTGCTCGCACAGACAATTACAGTGTGTCCAGCTGTACAATTATTTTCGGGAGGAGCACCTTAAAAATTTATAAAGATATAGGAAATATTTCGGTAACTATTCTTTTTTTAAAAAAAAATCTTAATATAACAAACAGCAATGTCGAGGGAAATTTATATTATTCATAATTTCCACTCACGAATCAGGTTTCTTCTTCTTCGCAACCATTCTTGTAAATGACATTTGGTATCCGAATCAGAAATTCCTTGCCAATAGATTAGTCGTAACAGGGAACAAATCCCGCATTCCTTTTATAATGTAAACGCCCGGTTACCGTTCTCGTGCTCAGTATATTTCTTATTTCGGTGTTCATTCTATTACTGTCGAAAATAGTCTTTCGACACTAGCTGACTTCTGGATTAAGAACAATAGTGACACCTTCATGGCTGATAACTTGGGTAACGTACGTGTTCCATCTCCCCATTTCAGCTTTCGGACATCATTCCAGATTTCAGGCAGGTCTGCACTCTCCGCTCCTAGCTCTGTATTTCTCAACAGCTTCCAAACAGAGTCAACTAGCTGAATGTCATTTTTAATTAAACTTGGAAACTTTCATGTAAGGCCGGCAATAGATCAAATTCTCTTGTCTCTGACGCAAATTGAGTCAAGTGGCCTACAAACCTTTCAGAACATTATCACTGAAAAGAAACCGTTTAAACACCTGTTGAGCACTCTGTCAGAAAGTCTAAGCGCTGAAGTTGGAAGTTCTTCAATTGATCACAAGTCAGATCCGTATTTCTATCAACGTTCAAGGAAACCTCTGTGCCTAAGTACAGTCCATCTAGACAGAGTTAAAATGAGCGGGACTTCGATACTGAACTTTCTTCACGGGGGAAACATTCTAGATCATTTTACTTCAAGTAACATCCTAACACCATTTTCAATCTTTCCTCGACGTCAAGATATGTGGTGTGGATTTGAGGAGATTCTGATTGCATCTTAAGATTAAGTGTGTTGTAGACAGGCAACACAAAATCCAAGAGCCTTGTAGCACCATTTAATTTCTGTAGATTTTTATCGGTTGCCAGAACTCTGTCACTAGCCACAGCAGCGACAATAATGGTTCCAGGGAATGCTTTTGCTCCAGAAGCCTGGATACAGCCATAAGTAAAGAGAGCCTGCGCATCTGGAGGGGATGAAGTAATTGGCGCGGTTTCAGTTTTATGTTCTGAAACTCATTTAGTTTACCGAGACGTTTAGGGCTACACTAGAAGTAATGTCCATAGGTTAGTTAGGTTTAACTAGTTCTAAGTTCTAGGGGACTGATGACCTCGGAAGTTAAGTCCCATAGTGCTCAGAGCCATTTGAACCATTTTGTTTTATGCAAGTAGTCCGGATATTCGCGCCAAATGTATTGCTACACTACTGGCCATTAAAATTGCAACACCACGAAGATGACGTGCTACAGACGCGAAATTTAACCAACAGGTAGAAGATGCTGTGATATGCAAAATTAGATTTTCACAGCATTCACACAAGGTTGGCGCCGGTGGCGACACCTACAACGTGCTGACATGAGGAAAGTTTCCAACCGATTTCTCATACACAAACAGCAGTTCAACGGCGTTCCCTGGTGAAACGTTCTTGTACTGCCTCGTGTAAGGAGGAGAAATGCGTACCATCACGTTTACGACTTTGATAAAGGTCGGATTGTAGCCTATCGCGATTGCGGTTTATCGTATCGCGACATTGCTGCTCGCGTTGGTCGAGATCCAATTACTGTTAGCAGAATATGGAATCGGTAGGTTCAGGAGGGTAATACGGAGCGCCGTGCTGGATCCCAACGGCCTCGTATCACTACCAGTCGAGATGACAGGCCTCTTATTCGCATGGCTGTAACGGATCGTGTAGCCACGTCTCGATCCCTGAGTCAACAGATGGGGACGTTTGCAAGACAATAACCATATGCACGAACAGATCAACGGCGCTTGCAGCAGCACGGACTATCAGCTCGGAGACTATGGCTGCGGTTACCCTTGACGCTGTACCACAGATGGTGTACTCAACGATGAACCTGGGTGCACGAATGGCAAAACGTGATTTTTTTCGGATGAATCCAGGTTCTGTTTATAGCATCATCATGGTCGCATCCGTGTTCGGCGACATCGCGGTGAACGCACATTGGAAGCGTGTATTCGTCATCGCCATACTGGCGTATCACCCGGCGTGATGGTATGGGGTGCCATTGGTTACACGTCTCGGTCACCTCTTGTTCGCATTGATGGCACTTTGAACAGTCGACGTTACATTTCAGATGTGTTACAACCCGTGGCTACCCTTCATTCGATCTCTGCGAAACCCTACATTTCAGCAGGATAATGCACGACCGCATGATGCAGGTCCTGTACGGGCCTTTCTGGATACAGAAAATGTTCGACTATTGCCCTGACTAGCACATTCTCCAGATCTTTCACTAATTGAAAACTTCTGGTCAATGGTGGCCGAGCAACTGGCTCGTCACAATACGCCAGTTACTACTCGTTATGAACTGTGGTATCGTGTTGAAGCTGCATGGGCAGCTGAACTTGTACAAGCCATCCAAGCTCTGTTTGACTCAATGCCCAGGCGTATCAAGGCCGTTATTACGGCCAGAGGTGGTTGTTCTGTGTACTGGTTTCTCACGATCTGTGCACCGAAATTGCGTGAAAATGTAATCACATGTCAGTTCTAGTATAATATATTTGTTCGATGAATACCCGTTCATAATCTGAATTTCTTCTTGATATAGCAATTTTAATGCCCAGTAGTGTAAATATAAAGCTGAATTCGGATTTTATATCCACGCACCTGGCAGCCCTAGCGGCTGCTAATCCGGAGAGCTCTCTGGTGATGTGTCAGAACTCCATGGACGCCTTGTGTAGCTGACGAAGGGACCACGCCTGCTCCTCATCACCGCTTACATCCAAAATTTTGGTATATGCAGCGCTTGATCACGAAAGAAACACAGAAGTGGGAGCTCCCGAGGGCCAAGCGTTCGGAAAAAGTAGCATAACTGGCGCGGGTCGGGGGAGACATGAGCTTTTTTACGATAGCGTAGTTTTCGGACAGTGGTTCACGCAGTGGGAAGAATACAGAAACCTAACCCGAGGGTCGTGATGTGGAGACCATACGATACAATTTTTTTCTATTTTTCGTTGCTTACACTGCAAATACACCGAAATAATGCTCAATATACCGTATTTGTCAGTATTTTCATAAAAGACATGAAAAGTAAAGCCAAAAGAAAATCTGGGATTGCCAATCAGTTTCCACCACGAGGAAACTGTAACTGTACACGAGGATTTCGTGTACATGCCGCTCCTTCGGCCGTGGCTCACTTCACGATTACATAATGCGGACTGATTTCCAGGGTTGTCAGGTCCTCCGAAATTTCAGAAGATCCTCTGATTTTTTTAATTATTCCAGAAAACACGAACTTTTGTATTAATCCTCCGGAATCTTCCGATCTTCCTTCAAAATGGTTCAAATGGCTCTGAGCACTATGGGACTTATCTTCTAAGGTCATCAGTCCCCTAGAACTTAGAACTACTTAAACCTAACTAACCTAAGGACATCACAAACATCCATGCCCGAGGCAGGATTCGAACCTGCGACCGTAGCGGTCTTCCTTCGTCGACAGTATGTGCTGATAGGTAACACGTGTCAGTTCGATCACAACGAAACATTTCGTTAACAATGAACCACTGCTGAACAGTTGTTTGGACACAAGGAGCGGCAAAACCATTAAAAACAAGCACTGCCCAGCTGACGTATTCTAATTTTTGCCTATTCATGGGAGCATATGGGTAACAAAGTGCGTGCAAAGCACTAAGCAATTCGTGACTGTCATCAGGTGACAACATAAGCTTGTGGAAAGTAGTCGAGAGCTGTGCCTGTTTAGATATGAGTTCGAAGTCCGATTCTCAATCTGTGGTGATAGCGCCCAGAAAGATAAAATACGCTACGAAACATAAAAGAGAAACCGCGTTTAGTGGTTGGCTCAGAAGCAGCAAGAAAGGACCTCATAATGCCTATTGTTGCGCATCTGATAGTGATCTAAAAATTACGTTTTGTAAAAGTGGTATAGCAAAGCATGTGAGTGGCAAGGAATCGCAGTGCACAGCAGACCCAGACTTAACTTACCGATTGTCATCAGTTATTGGCAAGTCAGGATTGCATGACACAGTTAAAGGCAGCGGAATGCGCTTTCCTAGTTTCGTTGCAGAGCATGATTTGCCACTTCGGGTTGTTGAACACTTACCGAAACACATCCTGGCACTGTGATATGATTCATGTATACCGCCAAAATGTCTCCTTTACAACTGTTCTGAAATTGAAACATCCTGGCAGATTAAAACTGTATATCGGACCGAGACTCGAACTCGGGCCCTTTGCCTTTTTGCCTTTTGCGGCCCAGTGCTCTGCCATCTGAGCTATCCAAGCACGACTCACGCCCCGTCCTCACAGTTTTACTTCCACCAGTACCTCGTATCCTGCTTTCCAAACTTCACAGAAGCTCTCCTGCGAAACTTGCGGAACTAGCACTCCTGAAAGAAAGGATATGGCGGAGACAAGGCTTAGCCACAGCCTGGGGGATGTTTCCATAATGAGATTTTCACTCTGCAGTGGAGTGTGCGCTGATATGAAACTTCCTGGAAGATTAAAACTGTGTACCAGACCGAGAATCGAACTCGGAACCTTTGACTTTCGTGGGCAAGGGCTCTACCATCGTCCCGAGTTCGTGCCTCGGTCCGGAACACTGTTTTAATCTGCCAGGAAGTTTCATATCAGCGCACACTCCGCTGCAGAGTGAAATTCTCATTCTGTTCTGAAAGTGTTTGATGGTCAACTTGCAAGACATATTCATTGCGGAAGAACAGAAGTATCTGGAATCTTAAATAATGTTAGAAGCAAGATAAATTCTATGAAACTAACTCACAGGCTTAAAATAAATAAATTTAGCCTCGTTGTTGATGAATCAATAATCAATTTATGAAACATTTGTGTTTGTCAATACGCTTTCTGAGTGAAGGAAACGAAATAACTTAATGCATTTTTAGGACTGAATCCACTTGACGTTATTTGCTTCACAGAGTCGTTTCTCAACGGATGGAGCGAATGCTATGTTAGGGGCCCGTCATTCCTTACCGCCTTGTTAAAGCAAAGTATTCCAGAGATTTTCGTGATCACATGCATTTGCTATTCGTTTTCACTATGCGCTTCTTACGCGTGCTTAGACACAGAAGACCTAGTGGGGGAGGTGTATATTACTTCTAGTGTAGCCCTAAACGTCTTGGTAAACTAAATCGGTTTCAGAACATAAAAGTGAAACCGCACAAATTACTTCAACCCATCTAGATGCGCAGGCTCTCTTTACTTGTGGCTCCATGCAGGCTTCTTGAGCAAATTCATTCCCTGGAATCATTTTTATCGATGCTGTGGCCAGTGACAGGCTTCTGGCAACCGACAAAAGTTTACAGAAATTAAATGATACTACAAGGCTCTTTCTTTACTTTTGTGGATTTTCTGTTGCCTGTCTACAACACACTTAATCTTAAGATGCAATCAGAATCTCCTCAAATCCACACCACGCAACTCTAAACTTTGAGGAAAGATTGAAAATAGTATTAGGATGTTACTTGAAGGAAAATGATCTAGAATGTTTCCCACATGAAAGAAGTTCATAATCGAAGTCCCGTTCATTTTAACTCTGTCTAGATGAACTGTACTTAGGCACAGTTTTTTCCTTGAACGTTGATAAAAATACGGATGTGACTTGTGATCAATTGAAGAACTTCCAACTTCAGTGCTTAGACTTTCTGACAGAGTGCTCAACAGGTGTTTAAACGGTTTCTTTTCAGTGATAATGTTCTGAAAGGTTTGTAGGCCACTTGACTCAATTTGCGTCAGAGACAAGAGAATTTGATCTATTGCCGGCCTTACATGAAAGTTTCCAAGTTTAATTAAAAATGACATTCAGCTAGTTGACTCTGTTTGGAAGCTGTTGAGAAATACAGAGCTAGGAGCGGAGAGTGCAGACCTGCCTGAAATCTGGAATGATGTCCGAAAGCTGAAATGGGGAGATGGAACACGTACGTTACCCAAGTTATCAGCCATGAAGATGTCACTATTGTTCTTAATCCAATCGTCGGCTAGTGTCGAAAGACTATTTTCGACAGTAATAGAATGAACACCGAAATAAGAAATAGACTGAGCACGAGAACGGAAACCGGACGTTTACATTCCAAAAGGAATACGGGACTTGTTCCCTGTTACGACTATCCTATTGGCACGGAATTTCTGCTTCGGACGACAAATGACATTTACAAGAATGATTACCAAGAAGAAGAAACCTAGATTCGTGAGTGAAAATTATGATTTATATAAATTACCCTCGACATCGCTGTTTGTTATATTAAGATTTTTTTTTTTTAAATTGAATACCTATCGAAGTTTTTCCTATATTTTTCGAAATTTTTAGGGTGCTCCTCCCGAAAATAATTTGAGAGCTGGATACACTGTAGTTGTCTGTGCGAGCAGCATCCATGTGGAGCGGCCGTCGCAAAGATGTTACTGCAGACGCCCAGTGTCACAGATAAGATTGCTCGCAGTCTGAGAAATAAAGTAAGCACGACTGCCGTCTGTGTATCCAAGTTGTAAGTGCAACTGTCCTCCTCCGTAGAGCAGCGGTAGCGTTACCGCCTACCGCGGAAGGGAGCCCGGGCTCGATTCCCTGCAGTGGACTGGGTGTTGTGCGTCTATCATCATTTTCATCATCATTGAGACGCAAGTCGCTCAAGTAGCGTCAGCTGAAAAAACTTGCAATACGGCGGCCGATCCCCGAAGGGGATATCACGGCCAATAATTGCCACACGATCATTTCATTTCATACGGGCATCTGACAATGAACAAATATCAACACTGCTGTCAACCCGGTGAGGGCGTCTGCTCATTTTCCGCAGACGTCAGTCGAGTGACGACAAGGCGACTAAATACCCCGAATTCCCGACGCTAGGAGAGACGGCTACGGAGGGCTGCGTCAGTCCACAGAGACGCAGGGGTGGGGAGACGAACAGTTTGAGACCCAAAACATGAGAAAGCAGACCGGCGTTACCGGGAGAGCTTAGGGCTGCCAAGAGCCTGGGCGGTCAGACAGCAGACAAGGTTCCGAGGCACAGTGACGGTGTTGGCAGCTGCCTCATAGGTATATCGTTGCCTTCAGGGCAGCGTCCGATACAGCTTGGGTGTTGTAACACAGCCCACCTGTCCAGTGGCGAACAGTGATCGGTCGGCTGGTCGCGGTGGAGTAAGTATAAAAGCTGCTGTATGGAGGCTGTTCATGCGGAAGAAATAGCACTGTCGCATTCTTCCGTCATGCGGAAGCTTCCGGAAGGACGGTCAGTGTACGAGGAGCTGGTCGTCGCCTCGCGGAAGCAGGTTGAAGTGCGGAAGCGTTGAGAGTGCTGTGCCGCCATGGGTCGTTGGCTGCGGCCGCTTCTGCCCGGAAGAGGGCGTTGCGACTACAGGCAAAGTTTGCATTATTAAATATCCGTGACGTTGGATTTTCTCTATAGAATGCAGGCCCTGAACGACACTATGCAAAGAGTTCACTAAAATTCGACCATGTTACACTAACGAGCCAAAAATATTTATGTCACATTTGTAATAAATTCACGTGAATCATTTGTGAGGTGCAAAAACCAGTAACGGTATTGCAGACACTGTAGAACTCTTGTTCCCTGTTAAGACGAGAGCTCAGAAATATCGGGAAACATAGAAATCACTATCGCGAGATGAACACACGGACGTTACGACAAAATCGGGAAATAAATCTGAAATTAAATAATTTGCTCCATGCCTTAGCAGCACATTTTTAGCGATGTCTTCTAATGTTGCTTGTTGCTAAGTGGTAGCGCCTGTGTCTATAAATATTCAACTGCAGCCATCACGATCCTCGCTGTGCGAGTATAATCGGTTTGACGACCACAGTACGATGGCCTGACACTGTACACATGTTGGTTTGAAGCAACCATTGTCGTTGCCTGCTTACCTTATCACTTGCAAAAATACGTTTCCTGCACAAGGAACAGTTCTTTTATCCATTTTTGCAGTTTCAGGGCAGCAAAGTCCGCCCCTGGTAACTAAGTATTCAGTGCGACAGAATGTCATTCCTGATGGCCCGGGTTCGATTCCCGGGTGGGTCGGAGATTTTCTCCGCTCAGGGACTGGATGTTGTGTTGTCCTAATCATCATCATTTCATCCCCATCGACGCGCAAGTAACCGAAGTGGAGTCAAATCGAAAGACTTGCACTTGGCGAACGGTCTACCCGGCGGGAGGTACTAGTCACACGATATTTACATTTAGGGCAGCGAAAATCGCATTAACTTGCTTGCACAGCTCTACACACCAACGGCTAAGATCGAGCACGTACAACGACGTCTCTGTCTACTTTGTTACAGAGCCTACTGTTCGAACGTCGAATGTCGATATTTTACAGCGCTCTCCCCCACGCATAGCAGGTTTACTTACGTTCACAAAAAACCTTCATTGTAGGTATTATAAATGTTTACATAAAACAGAACGGTGTGCATAATAGAATAACCACGTTAATAATAACTAATATGAAAAACTGTTACGTACATATTACTGCCAAACACCGAAATTGACCAAAAAAGGAGAATCACCCAGGAGAGGAGGAAGAAACAAAATGTGTTGGTATTTCAGTGATTACAAAATCGAGTCAAATTTACAAAGAACTTGACAGCGTTAGCCCACTTATCTCCATGGCTGTTCTTTTATCGAAGTGTGGAACGGGTCTTTTTACTGTTAAATTTAAATTTATTCCCACTCACGCAACTACACTTTGAAGAAAGTGTTTATTATCAGGTTTTGAGTAGAAATTAACCAATGGAACAGAAATAGTTGTCCAGGAAAAAAGATTTAAAATCTGATTCAAAATTTGCTTCGCTACCTGCTTCTAGTGTTGTAGGTAGTACAGCACTGCTTTTCTCAAACACTGATTTATTATTTATGACGACTTTCATTAGCGAAAGTATGTATTGTGACGGCGCAGATAAAATGCGTAGCTCCTTGAAGAGATGCCTACATGACGTCTGTGGGTGAAAAGCACAATTTTGACGCCACCTCTGGCCTGCTGCACTCGCTGAAGCGGTTGGGAATTGTGTCGTAAGGTCGCTGTAACCGCTCCTGAAGCATAGTTGTTCACAACTGTTCTTACTGGTCCTTGATTTTCTGGATACTGGCGGGGGACGGAGTCGTTGTCTGCATTGGTTCCTCTGACCACACATGTTACTCATCATCACTCAAACACCTCATAGACGTACTTCTCACGAAAGGACGCGCATTGTCATGTTGGAAAAGGCGCCATAATACTGCCACATGAATGGTAACGCACGAGGACGTAGAATTTCCATGGCATACAGTTATGCCATCAGAGTTACTTCAATGACCTGAAGTATTAGACGATGGATTCAGACACCACGATCATGAGGAACAGTACTACTATACCTGTCCAAAACATTGCAACAATGGGACCTCCCCCCAGGTAACTACCGTACTCGCCGACGATGGACATTGGCGATAGTCCAGATCCGATATTCGCTACTGAACACAATGGCTTCAGCAGCCATGATTCAGGGACATATACTTCTCAGTCCCGGTTACTGTCTCACTGCTGACGCAGCCTTTTGTGTTCTGGTACTAACGGGAGCTTATACAAGGGATGTCAGTTACCTGGTCAGTGTCTGACCAATTGTAAGGGAGGATACAAAGTTGCAGGGAGATCACTATTTGTCCTCGGATGTCACGTGCTCATGTGATGGGATTACGATGCGCTTGGTGCACAGGGCGGCGTTCCACCCATGTGGTGGTAATTTGTGGTCGACCGGAACCTCGATGACCAGTTCACAGGGCCACTTTCCGCCTGAACTACTGCACCCACGGTGAGTTCAAGGCCTCATTGGGCCGCCTGTACTCTCGACGAGTTGCGTCATTTGAAGAGAAGTAGCAGTACAGATCCTGTAATTTTTCACATTCACTGAGGATAGCAATGTCATCAGCGAATCTTATGACTGATACCCTCTCACTCTGAATCCTCTCACTCTTGAACCTTGTTTTTATTTTCACCATTGCTTTTTCAGTTAGACTGAACAATACAGGCCAAAGACTGGGGCTCTATCTTACACCCTCTGTAATCCGAGCAATTCCTTCCTGGTCTTCCGTTCTTGGTTCTTTTACATATTGTATAATATCCGTCTGCCCCGAAGCTTACCTCTATCGTCCTCAATACGTGGAACGTCTTGAACGGCTTAACATTGTCGAATCCTTTTTCTAGGTCAGCAAATCCTAAAAGCTTATGAATCTGTCTTGATATTTTTAAGCCTTGCTGCCATTGTCAACCGCAAGGTCACAACGGCGTCTATGGTGCCTTACCTTTCCTAAAGTGAAACTGATTCTCATCTAACAGATATTCAATTTTTTTTTGTTTTTCCATCCTTCTGTATATAACCCTTGTCAGCAACCTCGAAACTGATTGTGTCAGGTCTCGCACCTACCACATCTTGCTATCTTCGGAATCGTGTGCATGATATTTTACCGAAAATCTAATGATACGTCGCCATTATCATAAATTCTACATATACGTTTCTCCCAGTGATTTTAGAAATTCTTGTGTAATATCACATATCAATTATGCCTTATGCCTTTGATATAAAATCATCCGGAGTTTTTAAATTCTAATACTGAATCCCTATCTCTCCTGCATCTTACTGCTCGGACAGCATACAGTCCACTAGCACACAGAAATGACTTCGTCGGTGCTTTGCAACATTTGTGTTTATGCTTCCAAATTTGTTACTTTAACGTGTTTTTCTAAGTATGGCACTAATGTAATCCTTAGACTAATTTTTGCGAAGTGTCTCACCCTGCAACTAAATGTCTACATCTACATTTATACTCCGCAAGCCACCCAACGGTGTGTGGCGGAGGGCACTTTACGTGCCACTGTCATTACCTCCCTTTCCTGTTCCAGTCGCGTATGGTTCGCGGGAAGAACGACTGCCGGAAAGCCTCCGTGCGCGCTCGAATCTCTCTAATTTTACATTCGTGATCTCCTCGGGAGGTATAAGTAGGAGGAAGCAATATATTCGATACCTCATCCAGAAACGCACCCTCTCGAAACCTGGATAGAAAGCTACACCGCGATGCAGAGCGCCTCTCTTGCAGAGTCTGCCACTTGAGTTTGTTAAACATCTCCATAACGCTATCACGCTTACCAAATAACCCTGTGACGAAACGCGCCGCTCCTCTTTGGATCTTCTCTACCTCCTCTGTCAGCCCGACCTGGTACGGATCCTACACTGATGAGCAATACTCAACTATATGTCGAACGAGTGTTTTGTAAGCCACCTCCTTTGTTGATGGACTACATTTTCTAAGAACTCTCTCAATGAATCTCAACCTGGTACCCGCCTTACCAACAATTAATTTTATATGATCATCCCACTTCAAACCGTTCCGTACGCATACTCCCAGATATTTTACAGAAGTAACTGCTACCAGTGTTTGTTCCGCTATCATATAATGATACAATAAAGGATCGTTCTTTCTATGTATTCGCAATACATTACATCTGTCTGTGTTATGGGTCAGTTGCCACTCCCTGCACCAAGTGCCTATCCGCTGCAGATCTTCCTGCATTTCGCTCCAATTTTCTAATGCTGCAACTTCTCTGTATACTAGAGCATCAGCCGCGAAAAGCCACATGGAACTTCCGAGTGCAGTACTATGAACGGAATGGTACTGAACTTCCTAAATGTAACGTAGAACGTAACAGTAGCTGCACCTTGTTCATACGAGATATTAATAACTGCTATCGCGCCGCTGTAATACACGAAATGGATACACTGAAATAAATCCTGCAAAACTCGGTATTTGTTTGCGTTTTTTGTGAAACTTTATGACCTTATACTGGAAGCGGTACTTTGTCATCGGTTCCCTGACTTCAGAAATTAGTGATTTGCACATGAGAATCAACTACCTGTGAAACACGCTACTTAGCAGTATACCTTTCAACAATTTAATCTTACGTTAGTTGTCATTTGTTAAATCCACGTACAGCTACTGACACAACTTTGGAATAACATAGAAAGTTTAAGTGATGACTGCTCCCAGAACAACTAAGAATTGTTTACCATGGCCCTTAAATTGAAACATTGTCTGCACAACGGAACATCTGTTATGTTCTGACATAACATTTGTTATATATCAGGTAGTGACATGTGGACCTGAAAATTAATCACGGTGCTTGTACGACGCACTGTTAGGCAATGCTTATTGAAGTAGCTCCCATCATAGTGCAATGATTGCATGACTATTCGTAAACTAATCACGGGCCTGTACAATACGTGTCAGATCAAGCAAAGTACACTTTCAATCATCAAGTGGAAAAATGAAATTTCAGGAACAAATAAATGAAAAGCTTATTTCAGTTCAGTTGCTGTATTTTTACCAAGAAATCACGATCTGTTAAATACTCAACATTTGAATAAGTACAGGCCTGTCTTAAGCAACTTTGACGCAGTTATCACTTGGAAACAATCATGGGCAAGGAAAATTATTTCGTCCACTTCTGGCATAACGTTAAGAAGAGAACAGAAATTATGATATGACCCATTTCTGAACATATTCGTGGCAACTAACAAGACAAAGATACACTAAACACAAATTTAGTCTCCATATAGCAACTAACGCCGTGATTGATCTGCCTGAAGCAAATATTAGCGATCAAAGCAAATAAAAAAATTATGATACTTATTAGTGCAGCCTTTGTACACCGACATGGAATGATAGCATCCCAAAAATAAATCACGCTATGACCACCAACAGAATAATGGAGTGACTGGCTTGGCCACTACGAGGCAAATAAATTCATCTGCACATGACAATAACTCTGTTTGCGTTAGAGATTTAATCCACCAATGTGTGGCGGAGACAATTAAAATTACAAAATTTCTCATCATCCACACACCTGATAATACTTTGTCAGCACTGTTTTGTCACATTGTGCCGGCCGGTGTGGCCGAGCAGTACTAGGCGCTTCAGTCTTTAACCGCGCGACCGCTACGGTCACAGGTTAGAATCCTGCCTCGGGCATGGATGTGTGTGATATCCTTAGGTTAGTTACGTTTAAGTAGTTCTAAGTTCTAGGGGACTGATGACCTCAGATGTTAAGTCCCATAGTGCTCAGAGCCACTTGAACCATTTTTTGTCAGATTGTCGCCACATATCGTTCCAAAGCATGCATCGAACTGTGTCGTATTTTGTTCAGTGAGTTTAGTGCCGCAAACCTTTGTTCCTCTGTAGATGAATATCATTTACAAACATCTGCTATACCAAATGCAATCAAAGAGGTGAGTCGGATATGGTTCCCGCGTTAACTGCTACGACTCCAAAATGTTGATATGTATCTGAGGCATTCATCTGAATTTATCGCAGCACAGGCCAGTGCTTCACTGCATTGCGGGTATTCTGAGCTCCAATGCCCAACTCTTATCTTAATGTTCCCGACCGATAACAGTCCAGAAGTGTTAATACTTGTGAGCATGCACGGTTTTTCTGTTTACCGAAAAAAACGATCCTAGAAATCCTGGTAGTATGTTAAGAAGGTATATAGTTTACATAAAGGTCAGAGTAAATCAAGATCCGAGATATACAATAAATTCGAGTACTGCAGTATTTTAAGAAAAGTCATTAATATGTCAACAGTTATTATGTGTGTCTTGTCAGAAATTAATAATGCTGATAAAATAGAAACTACATGGAATGCCGTCAAACGGGGAACATAACTGCCAGTCATGGTACAAGATAAATAACAATTAAACCATATGACAATGATACGGCTGATAATTCACAAGCTGAAAATACTTTGACCAACGACTTTTTAAGTGTAGAAGCAAGATGGGATTAAATGGTACAGTTGACAAAGCAAGAGAAGATAGTAAAAAATGTTATTCCACTACAATTTAAGGAAACCAGAGCAGCAGGAACATCCTTTACTGAAATTATAGAATTCTAAAAATTCTAAAAACGAAAGCTCATATGGTGTTGCTGGAATTTCAGACAGAATTCTAAATAGTTGTCAAAACTTAATTTGTAATTTCCTAATACATATATTACAGCTTTGGTGCAGGGCATTTATCCAGACAGATTAAAAATGCAGTTGTTAAACCTCTACACAAGAAAGACTTAAATAATTACCATCCATTTGTCTTACAGACAACATTTTGCAAAATATTCCAAAAAATAATACACGCAACAACAGTAGTAGTGGTAGCAACAGTAGTGGTAGAAAGTTTACTTAACATATTGCACTTTGCATTCCAGAAGGGTTGCTCGACTGAGAATGCTATTTATACAATCACCCAATCACTACAGCCTTAAAATATGGCCTGTTGGAATGTTCTGTAATCTTTCCAAGGCATTTAAGTGTGTGGAACATCTGTAACTATTAGAAAAAATCAAGTCTTATGGAATCTATCCCTTTCAAAAGGAACCATCCCGCCATTCACCTGAATCGATTCAGAGAAGTCACGGGAAACCTAAATCATCTTAGCCAGAAACAGATTTGAACTGTCGTCCTCCCTAATGCGAATCCAGTGTGCTAAGCACTCAATGGCGGATACAAATGTGGGGCGCGCGTGGCGAGCACTATACAAGATTGAAATAAAAGAGAATTGTGAAGGCGGTTCTATGAACCCTCTGCCAGACAGTTAAATGTGATTTGCAAGGTATCCATGTAGATGTAGATGTAGATCCCGGCCGAAACGTTGAAGAAAGATAACGGAAGGAATCAGCCAAGCCTAAGCACAAATCTCGTCTGCGAATTGCTCTCTCCAGTATCCTGACAATCGAACCAAAACGATCAGTAGCAACTTACAACTAAACCATTGTAGACGCGACTCAACACCTTGGCAGAGCTTAATTCCTACGGACACACTCGTTATCTGCTGCCACGACCGTAGCGAACGTAACTCTGCCCCGTCGCTGCGGTGCCTCTATGCAACGTAGTGGTCGTAAACAACGGCAGTCAAAAAGTCAGCGCCCGGTCTGGCTTGCACTCCTTCACGCTGTCACCTTTGACGCAGCTAGCATCGCCGCACGGTCACTCGCGTACCTAGGTACAACGAACACTCCGTGAAATAGAGAGAAACTGTGTTAGAACCGTAACGGCGCGGAATGCAAATTTCCTGAGGAGGAAACCAACCGACATAGTTGTGGCTTTTCCCTCATTATGTGGTGTTCTTTTTCGGTGGCTCATTTTATTCTTCACACTTAATACTTGATTTATTCACAATGTTTCCAAAGAGAGATTTTGCGGGCTTGGCACCATGACCAAACCGCTATCCTAACAGCATTTCACCATTGGCCACAAACGAAGAGCGTATCCACTCTTTCGACTGTTGAATACGTTGTTAAATTTGAATAGCTTCATGAGCAAGTTGTCTGATCCATACAGTAGCTGATCGCAGATAGATGAGCTTCAAGGGAAGAATTGGATCTGAGTTATATGTTTGATTACGTCTTGTAGATGATACATCTCGAACATTACATGGGAGGACCATGTGAGCAACACTGTGATTCCCGAGAAACCGCATCTAATCGGCTTTGAGGTAGCCATGGTTAGGACCTTTTCACCGCATGAGTGATACCAGGCTTCCCCACCAAATCCTGTGTAGCGAACTTGCTCTGCAGTAGACCTCGCCGGCCGCGGTGGTCTAGCGGTTCTAGGCGCTCAGTACGGAACCGCGGGACAGCTACAGTCGCAGGTTCGAATCCTGCCTCGGGCATGGATGCGTGTGATGTCCTTAGGTTAGCTAGGTTTAATTAGTTCTAAAAAGTTCTAGGCGACTGATGACCTCAGAAGTTAAGTCGCATAGCGCTCAGAGCCATTTTTGCAGTAGACCTCATCGTGACTCTTATAAGTATTTTAAAGACCAGCTGAAACGCATCATTAAGACGACTGGTATCAATAAATGTAGAAACATGGGAAGAACGTGCTGTGGACAGTTTTCTGTGGAAGTACGCGGCAGCCACCACTGTCAACTTATCTGGAGGAGGGCACCACAGACATGAAGAGGCAAAGCGACGAGCAAGAAAGCTGTGTCAATTACAGTCCCTCCCTACAGCCACAATCCAGTGTGATTTGTGTGGCCCTATTTTTTGTACGAGGACTGGTTTGTTCATTCATCCATGAGTTGACTTGAAATGCTCACCCCATGCAGGTAGAAGTTACGCATACTCGGAATTAGCTTCTGGCGCTGCCGTCGCCGCTACCGACGTCGACGTCTTGTAGAGTAGGGCAGACGTTTGTGGGATATCTTCTCCTCCAGGTGTGTCAAAGGTTTTGCGATGCTTTCATCTCCTTACTATTCGATGACAAGACACACAGCGCACGTTTCTGAAATCTTCTTCGAAGGTTCTCCAGGTGTGTCAAAGGTTTTGCGATTCTTTCATCTCCTTACTATTTGATGACAAGACACACAGCGCACGTTTCTGAAATCTTCTTCGAAGGTTCTTTCGAACACCACAGAAAAAGTATGCAGTTCCATCACAAATAACAATGTTAGTGACACAGTTAGTGACGCAGTTGAAAATTAACTGCGTACGTCACAGACATCTTCTCTGTAACTTAGCCTTAACATTATCTAGATGTAGTTATTGTTCTGGATATGTTTGCACTAGCCAGTCTTGTCTACATCAACCTGTAAAATGAAAGCATATAACTTAATGTGCTCAAAGTCTTTAATAACATTCTTCTTGACACGGAACCTTAGATAGCATCCAGAAGGCATAGCTCGTGCAGTACAGCGACTAATACAAAAAGTAAACAAAATATCCATACATCATTAACGTAGCAGCCTACAGCCGGGATAAACGTACGTGTACACAGTGGACAGCGGATACACTGGGACTGACATTCCTGGAACGCCATTACATACACTGGTGGAGCATTGCCGGCATGATGACACTCAGCTGTTTCCCGGTTAACAGCCCGGTTGTACGGGACAGAAGTTCCCTGAACAGGAATATCGAACTGTTTTCATAGAAATTCGGCTCACCCAACAGATGTTGAACACTCACAGCTGTGTAACCTGTCGCATTGTGTTCCATGAAGAACTCTTGGCTCCGCGGAAATGTTATCGGATTGTGTGACTGTAGCATGGGAATCAGGAAGTACACAGCCATGGATAATGTTTGGGCTATACATGGAATTCACTGAAGTCTAGGAAAAAAAAATCTTCGTTACACAAAATGAACAACTGAATAAAGACATTTGGAAGAAGAATAGATGGGGGTCTGGGTTTACCTGTACTCAGAGCACAGTGCAAATCGTGAATAGCTTTTTACACAATTCGACTTTTTGGCAGTGGCATTTTTTCTACCACTTACAGACGAATATTTGTAAATATTTCCTAACGGCGTACATCTTCATAACTTGTAGCAACACTTATAACTCATTTTAATTTCCTTTGCTCTATTTCGAAATTATGAAAATCGTCTTGTGCAAAACTCCTCTTTGTTGAAATCATTTTATAACCATTTCTGTTAAAATTCTGACTTGCGGTCCTGAGAGACACTGTCATTTTAATATAAATCATTTTCCCAAATATATCATTTTAATTGCAGAAAAATTGATTTTTACGTTGTTCAACAACTTTCATTTGGTCGTATTCACTGAACGTATCATATGAGTAATCAAGTGAAAAACAACTTCACATAAAGTACCCGAACGACGACGTTATCAGAGACGGAGCGAAAGCACGGATCGTGGAAGGATGGGGAAGGAATTCGACTGTTTTCTCTCCAAAGGGAACTACCCGGCATTTGCTATAAATGATTTTCGTAAACCACATCCGTAGTGATAGAAGATAGTAAAGCACGTAAGAGAGTGAAACAGTTTATGAACTGCTATCACTACTTGAGTTTCCCTTTATTCAAATTTCCACACTGAAGGCTGTGAGGAAATGGAAAATGATAAGAATTCGTGGACGTCTGCAGTATTTTTTCCCCGATTAGAAATTTTTCAGAATCCATTATTGACGAGCATGTCTGTGTGTTTCACTTGCAAAATAACATCAGTTACAGAATCATAATGTTTGTATTAAGATATTAAATTCAGGCTATTGGTACTACTTACAGGCAGTTCTCCCATAAACTGCTGTCTTTTATAAAAAGAGTCTCGAATGTTGTCAACATAGTCATTAATGAAAACGTATTCTTGATAGAATTCGCCCCTTGACACGCGTTTCATTTTTATTAGTGGTTATTTGCGTTCACTGAATTCCTCACTTCAGACAAAAAAGTGTTTATGTTATATAAATAAGACACTCAGTCTCAGTGACAGTAAACATCAGTTTTCCATGCGACTTCATCTGACATGATGAATCAGTTATGAAGCAGGTCCACAACAGGTAGCATTCAAGACAGTACTCAGCTGTTTTGTCGAACGTGGGATGCATTTACATAATAACCTTACATAGTTTATGAACAAAAGGAGAAACGGCTTCCTTTCCCAGCTTAGAAGCTATTTCGAAGTGTTAGCTACAGTTTGCAAGCATAAATATACGTCCTAAGCAAAACGTAACCTAATGTAGCAATGCCCAATCAATAAAATACGTTGTAACAACGACTAATATTAATTTTTTTCAAAGTTTCTCTGTCAGACTTACTGTTAACTGCTACCGAGTCTCAAGTCGCATCTGCTAGTTTTATCTTCCAGCCGGCCGCGGTGGTCTCGCGGTTAAGGCGCTCAGCCCGGAACCGCGCGACTGCTACGGTCGCAGGTTCGAATCCTGCCTCGGGCATGGATGTGTGTGATGTCCTTAGGTTAGTTAGGTTTAAGTAGTTCCAAGTTCTAGGGGACTGATGACCACTGTAGTTAAGTCCCATAGTGCTCAGAGCCATTTGAACCATTATCTTTCATGAAACTAATAATGATTTAAGACTAACTTTATTTGGCATATTTCTAATTTCGAAAAGATTAAACGCATGCTTGTGCCTGTCAAAACTACCACAAAAATTACGTTTCCCAAAGAAAGTAGTGGATGTAATTCAGGTCGTTGTCAAAGCACATTTCACTAACATTTCACTGCCTATCTTAGATGGTTTTGCATTGTCCGTCGAAAAGGAGGACCAGTAGTTTCTACTGTGAAATTACAAACTATCTAGCGAAAATACCATTGTAAATACGCCAAATAAAGACAGATACGATCGCCAATTCTGAAGAGAGAATCAGAAACGTTTTTCAATCTCAGTTAAAAAGTCACAGGATGAGACTTTACATCTTACTTTAGTGACAACCAAGATGATTCAAGCAAGAAGAATTTCAACACTTGTTGCGTTATAATCAGTGCAAGCAAATGTAAATCCTTAAGTCTTTCAAGATACCATTCTAAAACATTAAGAAATTAACAGGAAAAATATTAAAATATCAACTATTATTTTTGACAGAACCGATCTAGTGACTGCCCTATGAGTTGTGGCAGTTTCAGTTCCTTTACTGGATTAACAACATATTAACATGTAATAGGAAATTAACAAACCTACTTTACTTTGTACAGGCTGCGTTCAATTAATATGAATGTTACTAAAGTGATTTCAGTTTGCAAATATTAATAGACACATAAAGTTGCTTTCTAAGCAACGCTTCGCTGTAGAAGACGGTGAAGGAAATCCAGAAAGTGATTGGTCAACAGTAATTTACAATTACACTATTACGCTTGTAACAAAACTAATTCATTTTTTAAAAATATTTATAAAATGCAGCTATAACAGATCTTCTAGTTACAGTTCTATAGAAATGAATGTTCTCACCTTTCTGGTAATGTACAAACTAACTAGCAGCAATCAGCCAACGCACTGCAGTGCCTTCAGGTCTCCTATCACAAACATAGTTCCATATCGACCAACAGGTTTTCAACAGCCGTCATGCTCGCTAAAATTATAAGTCGAGCATCCAAAATCTTTTGATCCCGGGCAACATAATAAAAGAGAGGACTTCCCACCGCAATTCAACACATTTCAATATTTTGTTCAACATTGTGCAGCGCAGTCCACGGCACATCACAATTGCTCATTGCGTACGTCGTCTGCCCGCGACTTGACTTTACTCCACTTCTGTCCGACCATGGCACGTCACAAGTGCTCCCCTAACACTGAAGACCACGGCAAGAGAGAGAACAACAAAGTAAGAAGCATTGTACTTTCACTTCTTGAGTGGTATAAGACCACGTTCAGAATCCGTATTATGATCCCACTGGTAAGGATGAGTTATTTACCTTTATATTAATAAAGTTTAAATTAATTAACATATATTTTCTTTGTAATAACAAAAACATTAGCTTTACGAGACAAACACTTTACCTACTTGTAACATCCAGTATTAATTAAATAGTTATTTTAAAGAAAACATTTACGTAGTAAAATGTGTCTGCTGTTGCACAAAACATTTTTCGTGACATTTAATCGTGTGCACGACGATAACTCCTTGCCTGCTTCAAAGATCTGTTTGTAATAACGTATCTGTCAGCTGGGGTAATACATCTCTGGCTGGAAGCTGTGAGTTTTCTCTTGACGCGTCGTGAGTGCTTCGACGGGAGTCAGCCAATGGGAAAGGGGTGCAGAATTCGTTCGAGAAGTCTCGTGGAAGGTAGTCAAAAATTACACTCTTCTCTTCCGCCTGCTACCGTGATAACGATGTGCCGATCTGTTTAGCAGTTTATACGCTACGTCTTCTGTTACTTGAAATGGGCAAAATTATCCGACATTTCTGGGTTATAATGAGATAGTTACTGGCTTGCCGTTCGCGCTTCATATGCACCATTGTACACTATGGGATCTAAAGTATCCGGACATCCCCAAAAACTTACGTTTTTCATATTAGGTGCAATGAGCTGCCACCTACTGCCAGGTACTCCATATCAGGGACCTCAGTAGCCATTAGACATCGTGAGAGAGCACGATGAGGGGCTTCGCGGAGTTTACCGACTTAGAACGTGGTCAGGTTATTGGGTGTCACTTGTGTCATACGTCTGTACGCGAGATTTCCACACTCCTAAACTGCTAAACATCCCTAGGTCCTCTGTTTCTGATGTGATAGTGAAGTGGAAACGTGAAGTGGAAACGTGAAGGGACACGTACAGCACAAAAGCGTACAGATCGAACTCGTCTGTTGACTGACAGACACTGCCAACAGTTGAAGAGGGTCGTAATGTGTAATAGGCAGACATCTATCCAGACAATTATGTAGGAATTGCAAACTGCATCAGGATCCACTGCAAGTAATATGACAGTTACGAGGGAGGTGAAAAAACTGTTATTTCACGGTCGAGCGGCTGGCCATAAGCCATACATCGCGCCAGTAAATGCCAAACGACACCTCGCGTAGTATAAGGAGCGTAAACATTGGACGATTTAACAGTGGAAGAACGTTGTGTGGAGTGGCGAATCACGGTAGAGAATGTGGCGATCCAATGACAGGGTGTGGGTCAGGCGAATGCCCGGTGAACGTCATCTGCCAGCGTGTGTAGTGCCAACAGTAAAATTCGGAGGCGATGGTGTCATGGCGTGGTCGTGTTTTTCTTGGAGTGGCCTTGCACCCTTTGCTGCTTTGCGAGGCACTATCACAGCACAGGCCTACGTTCATGTTTCAAGCACATTCTTGCTTCCCACTGTTGAAGAGCAATGCGGGGATGGCGATTGCATCTTTCAACGCGATCGAGCACCTGTTCATAGTGCACGACCTGTGACGGAATGGTTAGACGACAATAGCATCCCTGTAATGGACTGGCCTGCACAGAGTCCTGACCTGAATCCTATAGAACACTTTTGGAATGTTCTGGAACGCCGACTTTGTGCCAGGCCTCTCCTTAGTGTAGCACTCCTTGCAGAAACGGCTGCCATTCCCCAAGAAATCTTCCAGCACCTGATGGAACATATGCTTGCGAGAGTGGAAACTGCCATCAAGGCGAAGGGTGGGCCAATACCCTATTGAATTCCAGCATTACCGATATATATATATATATATATATATATATATATATATATATATATATATATATATATATATATATTTAAAATGTGTGTGTGTGTGTTTGTGTGTGCACGCGCACGCGCGTACGCGCGCACTCACGCGTGAGCACTCGGTGCATCAATGTGTGGATGGGGGAGGGTGGGAATGAGAGAGAGAGAGAGAGAGAGAGAGAGAGAGCTAGGAAAGGGATGACGAAATTGAGAACCAGAAGTTTTTGGATGTTTGAGGACATTTGAATAATATGTTTTATATGGAAAAATGTCTTTGTATGATTCATTGGGTGTTACAGTGTCAATTTTAATATGTGGTGATTTTCTGCTGTGTACTGTATCCGGTGGTAACGTACAGAACAAATATTGAAATTATGGTACGTTTGAGCATAAGTTTGGACTTTTACGACCTTCTTAACATCCGCTCCCCCCATTCTGCATTTTGTTCAATTTAACTTTCCGAGTGTTCAGTGTCTCCACATGGGTTCACTCAAGAACAACGTTCTAGGTAAGTACCACATTCAGTGGGGTGTAATCGATATAATACGCTGGTGTGCAAAACTTAAAGACGAAACCATCTTCTATAAGATGTGTCACTAGCAAATAACATATATCGATGAATGTTGCAGACTACGTAGAAAGAACTGCTGGAATATACTCGTAGTACAGAACGTAACTGAAAGAAATACTCAATGAGGCGAACGCAAATGACACTTTTATTCAAAGACAGTAATTCCACTCAAGTCACCGCAATTTGCGAGGGTGAGTCAAATGAAATCCTTAAATATTATTTAATCACTTTTCAACATAATCTCCCCCACAATCCTCCAGCGCTTACAAAGCGCATAAATTCCTTTAGAAAAAAATTCGTTTGCTAGTCCGCGCAACCACTCATGCACCGCGTGGCGTACCTCTTCATCATAACGGAACTTCTTTCCTCCCATTGCGTCTCTGAGTGGCTCTAACATAAGGAAATCACTTGGGGCAACGTCTGGTGAGTATGGTGGATGAGGAAGACACTCAAAATGCAGGTCTGTGATTGTTGCAACTGTTGTACGGGCAGTGTGGGGCCTTGCATTGTCATGTTGCAAAAGGACACCTGCTGACGGCCATCCACGTCGCTTTGATTTGATTGCAGGCCGCAGATGAGTTTTTAGGAGATCTTTATATGATGCACTGGTGACAGTGGTCCCTCTAGGCAGGTAATGCTCCAAAATGACGACTTTTTCGTTCCAAAAGAGACTCAGTATAACCTTCCCTGCTGACGGTTCTGTTCGAAACTACTTTGGTTTTGGTGATGAGGAATGGTGCCATTCCTTGCTCGCTCTCTTCGTTTCCGGTTGGTGGAAGTGACTTGCAAGGAAGCCATCACCTTCACGTTCAAAGAGCCGAAGAAGTTCTTCACAGGCATCAACACGTCGTTCTCTCATTTCCAGAGTCAGCTGCCGTGGCACCCATCTTGCAGACACTTTTTGAAACTGGAGCACATCATGCACAATGTGGTGTGCTGACCCATGACTAATCTGTAAACATGCTGCAATGTCATTCAGTGTCACTCGGCGGTTTTCCTTCACTATGGCTTCAACTGCTGCAGTGTTTTGTGGAGTCACAACTCGTTGTGCCTGACCTGGACGAGGAGTATCTTCCTCTGAAGTCACACCATTTGCGAACTTCCTACTCCATTCGTAGACTTGCTGCTGTGACAAACATGCATCACCTTACTGAACCTTCATTCATCGGTGAATTTCAATAGGTGTCACACCTTCACCACGCAAAAACCGAATAACAGAACGCTGTTCGTGCCTGGTGCAAGTCGAAAGTGGGGCAGCCATCTTTATACTGATACTGCGACAGCATGTGTGCATCTGCACTATGCTGCCACCTACAGGCCATTCAGCACTCTGTTTGTAGCACGCTTACCAACTTACAGGATAACGGCGCGAAATTTCGATTTGTTATTACAAATTTAAGGTTTCCATTTGACTCACCCTCGTATGACAGTCCCCTGGACGTTACAAACGACAGTACATGGTTCTTAATAGAGAGTGAGATCACCACAGACGGCAATGCAAGCTCTGCATCGTGCTCCCATGCTGCCCACAGAGTTAGTAAGGAGTTCTCGTGGTACGACATTCCCTTCTCCAATCGGCGCGGCTCACAGCTGCTGGACAGTGATTGGTGCATATGGAAGTGCTGCAATACCTCACCCCAACACATTCTACATGTACTCCATCGCATTTAAGAGGAGGGTACGGCGAGTGCACTCCATTTGCCGAATAGCCTGTCGTTCACAAAGCATCTCCACCTGCATTGTTGGATGCGATCGCCCATTGTCATCCATAAAAATTAAGTCAGGGTCGAATACACCCCTGAAAAGAGGCACATGGAGACGGAGTACTATTTCAAAATTACGCTGACCGCTGCGTGTGCCGTTTTAAAAGATTTGGCGACCAGTACGCCCGTGTAACATAATGCCTCGCCGCACCGGAACATCTGGAAAAACTAAACGATCCAGTTCGATAATTTACCTGGGTGCCTTGTGTGTTCCCACATCTCCCTATATGACGGTATGCGCAGAATCACTACTCAGACTGAATCTGCTCTCATGCGAGAGTAAAATTCGACCGCACTCCTCGTTGATGCAGTTGATTCAAATGGCTCCTAGTGCTATGGGACTTAACTTCTAGGGTCATCAGTCCCCTAGAACTACTTACAGCTAACTAACCTAACGACATCACACACATCCATGCCCGAGGCAGGATTCGAACCAGCGACCGTAGCGCTCGGGTGGTTCCAGACTCTAGCGCCTACAACCGCTCGGCCACCTCGGCCGGCATTGATGCAGTCCCTATGCTCTTGCCACCATCGCGAACAGTACTGTCGATGTGCAGGTATCAACGGAACACGCTGTACTGATTGTCGAGCAAAGAGACCACATCCAGGCAGTCGTCGTGGCGCTGTGGTGCGTGAGATTGCGTAACCTGCAGTCTTATTAAATATGGTTGCTATTGAACTGGCTGTTTGGCTTATGTCCCTTTCTACCTGTTGTACAATGTAGCGGTCATCTGCCGCTGTAGTTGACCATAATGGACCACCTCCTCAGTGCCTGTGATTCGGAACGTTCCTCACACAGGTGAAAGAATGCTGCCAAAATTGCGCTACACCCGTCACACTTCGTGCATCTTCCTGTTTCCTCGTAATTCTGTTTCGTGTGAAGTCGTCCAGATGAACCCAGAATGAGATTTTCATTCTGCAGTGAAGTGCGCGACTTTACGAAATTTACTGGCAGGTTAAAACTGTGTTCCGGACCGAGACCCGAACTCGAGAATTTCGCCTTTCGCACTGAAGGGCTCTGCTAAATGAGGTACCCAGGAACGACCCAGGATTCGTACTCACAGCTTTACTTCCGCTAGTATCTCATCTCGTATCTTCCAAACCTCACGGAAGAACGGTTCATGAGTCGTGCTTGGGCAGCTCAGTTGGCAGAGCACTTGCTTGCGAAAGGCAGATGTGTCGAGTTCTACTTTCAGTGCGGCAGTTGTAATCTGCTAGGAATTTCATATCAGCGCACTCTCCACTGTAGGGCGAAAATTTAACTGTCTCCGCTGTCTGGCCGATGGAAACACACTGTTTCAACTCCCCTGCGTTGCGGATCCAGTCCCATGTGGCACTTCAGTCGCGTTGACCTGATGTTATGTAACCTCCAGCAACATAGTACTATGGAGCCGAGTCAGGTAGTGAAATACAATGAAGTTACATACAAAATACTGTGCTGTTAAGTTATAAATTTTGTTAAATCAAAGGAGACACACACTACTCTCAAATTGCCTGCTAACACCGCAACTGCTTCTTCGCACACAATACAATAAGCATTACTTTCCGGCGATGACCATTCCCTACGACTGCTGCAACATTTTACCTGGAAGCGCGCCGCTGGTTCCTGATTCCTGCTAAATGTCAGGATCGGTCGGTCGTCTGCACCATCCTTGCTATCAAGCCTTCCCGCATCAGCCGAGAGGCCGAAATGAGCGCCGATGTCCGCAGAGTCTTGTCCACCGAAGCACGCCCTCCACTTCGGACTCGGCAGAGCTGCACGTGTTTACTGGAGCCAACTTCTGCGTCGGCCTGTGAGACCGGCCATTGTCGGAGACACAGGACACGGCAGATATCTGGTGCTGGCGGAACCGACAGCGGCTAACTCCATCAGAGTTCCTCCGATCTGGTGTTCCGCCGAGTCTGAGCGCTCGGGAGTTGGATCCGCCTGCAGACGGCAGAGGAGAGGGCCCCCAACCACTGCATTTCCAGTTACAGAGGTCCCATCAGACTCGCTGTGGTCACACCGACCAATGCGGCACAGTGGGGAGCCGCTCAACTCGGAGTTCGGGAGGATAGCGGTACAAGTGTCCGTCGGGAAGTTCAGATTTACGTTTTCCATGTTTCCCTTAACTCACATAATTGAAATTGTTGGGTAGAAAAAATTTCTTTTATATGAGGAACAGGACCACCGCAGCTGTATCTTGAGAATGTTTTAATTCTATCACACAGCTAGTTTCGGCACCACATCACCTCCATCCTCAGGCCCCACCACGGCCAAAAGAGTATTTCATTTTCTTGGCGCACTTACTGTGGGATCCTTGTTACTAGTACACGTGGGCTAGCTTTCGTCAGGAGTCTCTGCTTGACACATGATTAAAGCTCGCCCACGTGCACTAGTAACATGGATCCCACAGTAAATGCACCAAGGAAATCAAATACTCTTTTGGCTGTGGTGGGGACTGAGGATGGAGGTATGTGCCGCCGAAACTAGTGGCGTAATAGAATAAAGACATTCCAAGATACAGCTGTAGTGGTCTTTTTCTCATATGTATCATCAGCTGACAGCCCTCGTCCACCCCATAAGATGGACACCCGCTCATTTCTTTTATATCCGCCTATGGTCACAAAACGTTTCAGTCCTTAGACTGCTGGTTTCGGTCAGCGATGATTACCTCCAGATCTGTTTCAAAACATGTAATATGATAAAGCCATGGTGGCATCGTCAAACAACCCATACAAAAACAAGGTAGCATCGTCGCACACACTTGAAATATTGTGTAAACTAGGCCACAGAAGGGACGAGAAAAACGGACCAGTTATAACCAGTACCGGTATTTTAGTTGTGAATAACCGTGTATTTTAATATCTCTTTGGTGTTGGTTATAACAACTACTTTTTACAGCTAACCGGGTATAAGAAAAAATGGTTCAAATGGCTCTGAGCATTATGGGACTTAACTGCTGTGGTCATCAGTCCCCTAGAACGTAGAACTACTTAAACCTAACTAACCTAAGGACATCACACACATCCATGCCCGAGGCAGGATTCGAACCTGCGACCGTAGCGGCCACGCGGCTCCAGATTGTCGCGCCTAGAACCGCACGGCCACTCCGGCCGGCCCGGGTATAAGACCGTCGTACCGATTTACCATAGTGTGCTACAATGTTCGGTTTCTGAATAAAACTTTAAAAAAATAGTTTGGTAGGGAGATGTGTTGCTAGTGAAAGATTGGTATCGTTTTTGAATGATATCGATGACAGGAGTCAACTCACAGATCAACATGTCATACGAGGGTTGCCCGGAAAGTAATGCACTGCAATTTCTTTCTCAGCCGAAAACAATGCTACGAATGTGAAACGCAACGTACGTATTATTTGAACTCTACTGAGTGAGTGCGCCAAATTTTCGTCACTTCCGACAGGTAGCGTGGCTGCAGGACAGTTTCAAAATGTCGTGTGTAGGTGATGTACGTTATAAGCAACGTGCTGTCATTGAATTTATCACTACAGAGAAAGAAACTGTGGAAAATATTCACGAACGCTTCTTCAAAGTCTATGGAGCATCTGCTGTCGGCAAAAGTACAGTTAGTCGCTGGGCACGGAGGGTGAGGTCATCAGAAGGCGGTTCGACACAGTTCCACGATTTGCAGCGGTCGGTGAGACCATCCACGGCTGTCACACCTGACATGTTGCAGCGAGCTGATCTTGTTATTCGCGAGGACACACGCATTCGTGGAAGACATTTTGAGGAAGATGAGGAGGTGATTCACACAGTGAAGCACTGCCTCCGCCAGTAGAACAAGGATTGGTACGGACAGAGCATACACACCCATGTTTCACGCTGGAGGAAGGCCATTGGATGGGATGGTGATTACGGGAAAAATTACGGTGTGTAGATAAAACACCATTCTTTCGTGTCTATAATTGTCATTATGTTCAATAAAGAATTGTTGAAGAAAAAAAAGTGGTGCCTTACTTTCTGGGCAGCCCCCGTAAAACGAATATATATGAATAGAGTAAACCAGAAATATTAACCAGTGGATTAATTCATTTTTGAAACTTTAACTATTGTCTTGTAATAGTTCCTGGTAAATGTTATATTTTGTCTACTATCTAAATTCTTTCATATGAATCTTCTGAAACAGCACTTTTCGTTTTGTCAGTAAGAGATCAATTGTAAACAAATTCCCGTTAAAAAGTAATGATGTATATTTGATTGCAAGAGAATTTTCCATTCGAAATAACTAGAGAAAAAGGGAACTACAAATTTCAGACAAAAGATTATTGTTTGTCTGTAATTTCTATGAAATAATAAGAGAGAGTGGAAGTTGCGACAACAGTAATATATTAAGAACTTCATCATTCATTCATAGATTACAATAAAAATATAAAGTAGCTGATATGCTGCCTGCGTTGACATAATTCGCTGTAATTTACTTGAAACCCTTGGAGACGGTAAACTTAACTCGAGAAATAGGATTATTCAACCTTAGTTTTTACTCTTTAGCACTGCCTATTCCGGAAGTTCAAACGGTGGTATAATATTCGATTACAACGTGCTTTTCCGGCAGGGATTAAAAAAAAAATTTGAATCAGTAACAGAATACTGGAGAATTTTTTGTAGAGTACAATCCGTCACTAGTTTTCGAAAAAAGGAGTGAACAGTAGATCGACTAATTTTTCTTATATTTATGTATTTATTTGGTATTTAGATTTTGTGTATCTTGGAATGTATAATGCAAAAGTCTGAGCAAGTCTTAGAATTTTTCAGTCTCTGTTCGATGTCTAAGTTTATTTTTGGAAACAACGGCAATAAGAAACCGAAAATCGGTTATTTAAGATACTATGTTATTTTGAGCGGTCTTAACAGTCAGGTGAAACTGAAGTGTATTTTAGCGATAACTTTGGCCACAGTACCGGCGGTCACCCTGTTAAAAGCACTGCTGTTATGAACAGTAGAAATGTTAACAGGGTGACTCGGTCCGTACTGTGGCCTACTTTGCATCATATTTTAAATATGCGCGCCGATGCTAGACGATTCATTACATTAGAACACGTTTCAAAACAGATTTGAAAATGGTCTGACCAAAAGTGGCAGTCGAAGGACCAAAATTTTTGTGATCACAGGCGGAAATAAAAGAAATATAATCTACGCTTTGTAGATCACTGTTGTATTTGAGACTATGTCGCAGCTTGTGAAATGGTGGGATGATTCCTGTGAACAGGGTACGACCGACTGCCTTCCCCAGTCCGAACATAGGCGCCCTCTGTAATGATTTCACCGTCAACGGGATACGAAATATCTTTTTCCCTTTCGCTCCGTTCGCGACTTAACTACTGATTTCTACACTCTGTTCATAAGAATGTTACTGATAATTACTGGGCGATTTCACTGGATTATGTGCTTACCAGCATGGAATTAAGTAAAGTACCTTACTACCATATCAAAGAGTGGTAGAGGAAGGTTGGGTAGTATCGGTCACGCTAGTTTTCTTTCGAAATTATAATATTTTCTGAAGATTTTGTTGGAACATTCTTTGCGTTAAGCAGTGCTATGCCATTTTGTATAATTGGATCATAAAACTTGATGACTTTCTTCATCTTTTAAATTTTTTACTCGAAACCTTGGTAGGTTTCATAGGACATAAGACTGGAGTGACTAGAAAAAAATTTGTTGCAAAGAAGTTTTAATTGGGTCGTAAATGGTTATGAACTTGTTGTTCGGCTTACCTAGCGTGTCAAAGAATGTGTCAATTTGTTCCTAGCCGAAACTGCTGCTCTCCGCAAACTCGTGGATTCAGCTGTCCGCATTCTTAATCCTTCATGTCGTCTCATAAAATCGTAGCAAAACTCTTTACCTGCTTTCATTTTTGTCTTATTGAACCAAAACTATATTTTCAGCAGTGCTGCATACTTGTATAATAGATTTAAGAACATATCTTTTCGCAGTGGCGATAGCTGGCTGTTTAATTTTTTTAACATGATCGTGCAGTACTGTGACAAGTTCATCACCGTTTCCATAAACAGTTCTCGTGACCACCTCAACCGATTTCCCCTAAAGCTTTAAGTCTGTCACGTAATGTAATTCTTCGAACGGGTCCGCAGCTCGTGGTCGTGCGGTAGCGTTCTCGCTTCCCGCGCCTGGGTTCCCGGGTTCGATGCCCGGCGGGGTCAGGGATTTTCTCTGCCTCGTGATGACTGGGTGTTATGTGATGTCCTTAGGTTAGTTAGGTTTAAGTAGTTCTAAGTTCTAGGGGACTGATGACCATAGATGTTAAGTCCCGTAGTGCTCAGAGCCATTTCTTCGAATGGAATATTTCTCACCCGCTTCACTGAGTGTAGAAGTCTTTCTCCTACGGCTTCCTTCGCATTATTTTCATCCCATTATATCCTGACCTTTCCTCTTTGCCTCGTAAGGAAAAAGGTCGTCAAAATTTAAGTTTTGTGCTATCTGCTTTGTGCGGTAGTATACAAAATTGCTTTATCAGATAAAACCAGACCGCATCGCTTTATTGTTCAACATCCCCGTAGTTGTTACTTGGGCTAGATATTGTCACAGCCTAAAATGTAGAGAATGATGTCAGTTGTATTACTTGCAAATAGAACACATCACCCCACAGTTAAGTCCGTCCGCCGAAACACTCACTCCTTCAGATGCGCACTGTTGGTTTAATTTACAATCAAGTGAGTGGTTTTCTTCATCCACAGATTAGTGGCGTGACAGGTTCTAGCGCTAGTGCTAGGGTTTCGAGATAGGTCTTCGCCGATACAATTCTCCGTCCGTTGCTACCCGACCTTCTCCAATCTTGGGTTTAAAGTCTGGAATTTTCTCTCGTTTTTTCAGCCGAAGGACAGCGCTGAGATACTAGAATGTTTCGAAACGTCACATTATCTCAATATTGCCACCCAGCTGGCAACGAGAGAGCTTTTCAGCTATAATGTAAGTGGAGAAAGTCTACACATGAACAGACACACACAAACATACACACAAACAAACACATACACATACAAAGAAACCACTTCTTTGTGTTCTTGAAGAGCGGGATAGACTTACACAGTGGGTAAATCATGTGTGTCTCATGGTCTACACGTCAAGTGAGTAAATAAATGCTAATCTTAACACTTCACCACCTGCAGCGTCAATACGTAGATGATTCGAACTCTATAGTGACCCTAATGCGTAGGATACGTTTAGAGACCGCCTGTGAGTGCACGTACAGCGTACAAAAATCTTCAAGTTTCTGCAGTTCCATCTAGAATAAATGGAATGGGACTGTGACTGGTCAAAGACTTTGAAGAAAATAAATACAGAGACTGTAATTTTATTGTTTTATTGGACTGCTATATTCGGTGCCTCATTGGGATCATCTTCAGGCCCCAATACACATAGCTAGGTAACTCACATAAACATCCACTGCATCGGTCTACATGTACATCTACATGGAAACTGTGCAAATCACACGTAACTGCCTTGCAGAGTGTTCATCTAACCACCTTGATAATGGAAAATGGAAATGATCGTATAGTATTATTCCACTCAGGAACAGCGTGCGGAAAAAACGAACATCTATATCTTTCCATGCGAATTCTGATTTCCCTTACTTTATTATGATGACTGTTTCTCCCTATGTAGGTCGGCGTCAACAAAATATTTTCGCTTTCGGTGGAGAAAGTTGATGATTGAATTTCGTGAGAAGATTCCGATCTCAAAATCCTGTATAATCTCCGTCACAATCTCTCCCCTGTTTCGCGACAATACAAAACGTGCTGCTCTTCTCTGAAATTTCTCGATTTATTCTGTTAACCCTATTTGGCAAGGATCCCAGACTGCGCAACAGTACTCCAAAAGAGGATGGACAAGGGTAGTGTAGGCAGTCTCTTTAGTAGATGTGTTACATTTTCTAAGTGTTCTGCCAATAAAACGCAGTCTTTGGTTAGCCTTCCCAACAACATTTTCTTTGTCTTCCTTTCTATTTAAGTTGTTTGTAATTGTAATTCTTCGGTATGTAGTTGAATTTAGGGCATTTAGATTTGACTGATTTATCTTGTAACTGAAGTTTAGCGGATGGCTAAACTTCATTATTTACGGTAAATTGCCAATTTTTGCAACATTCAGATATCTTTTCTAAATAGTTTCGCTATTTGTTTTGATCTTCCGATGACTTCGCTGGACGATAAACGACAGCTTCTTCTGCAAACAACTTAAGACCCATGCTCAGATTGTCTCCAAAATAGTTTATATGGCTACTATGTTGGCGAACGTCAGAGGTCACTCCTGGTTTACTCGATGACTTTCAGTCCGTTTCTACGAACTGTGACCTCTCTGACAGGAACACACGAATCCAGTCACATACAATTTCACTACAAGCCTCTTGTGTGGTACAGTGTCAAAAGCCATTTGGAAATCTAGAAACACGGAATTAATTTGTAATCCCTCGTGAGTAGCACTCAATACTTCGTGTGTCTAAAGAGCTAGGTGTGTTTCACAAGAGCGATGTTTTCTGAATCCGTGTTGACTGTGTGTCAATAGACCGTTCTCTTCCAGGTAATTCATAATGTTCGAACACAAAATATGCTCCAAAATCCAGCTGCATATCGACGTTAATGATATGGACCTGTAGTTTCGTGGATTACTCCTATTCTCTTTTTGAATATTTGTGTGACCTGTGCAACTTTCCAATCTTTGTGTACGGATCTTGTATATAATTGTTAAGTATGGAGCAACTGCATCAGCACTCTCTGAAGGCATCCAGTTGGTATACAGTTTAGACCAGAAGACTTTCTTTTATTAAGTGATTTTAGTTGCTTCACTGTTCCGAGGATATGTACTTCTAAATTATTACCGAGATCACTCACTTCAACTGGCTTCGCCAGATTTCTGAGCCTTCTGTGTAAATGTAGACTCTTCACACCTCAAACGACAACTGTCGACAACGGCTGTCGGTATTTATTTTCTTCAAGTAATTTCTTCAAACAGTGCTAAGCTTTGAAAGTGTAAGATGCCGTAGAAATCAGTACCGGGAGCCAACCCACTCTTGAGGTAATCAATATTAGTTATGCTAACATTTGACCCTTCCCATGAACTTATGTCTCTGTACGTTGAGGACGAATGCAGGGGTCTCCCAATGTTCTGCTACGGGATATCTTCCGATCTGCTCCACTCTTCACGTACATCACGTCCTGTAGAAGGGATTCCTGTTACAGAATTTTTCGGCTCTAAACGAATTCTTAGAAAGACCTGCGAGAAAGTAGGTTTACAAAGACCAGAAATAGGATAAATATAAAAATGAAATAGTAAAATATTCCTGTCCAAAATAAAATCTTAAAAATATTGAGAAGTTTCATTGGCAAGCAAGTCTATATCACGTCTTTACTTCAATGTTGCTATCGGTTTCGGCCGAATAAAGTTACCTTCACGTTTAAACAGTCATGGATTCGTGCTACCTCTGAAGTCAGGTAATGTGCTTCGTAGCAACTCAACACTTAAACAGAAATGTGATCCACACTGCTTCCTTCATAAAATAACAAAACAAGATCACTGACTTGTCACGCAACACGCTGCCACTCATTTTGTACATTTGGAAATAATCGCTGTGTACTTCTCGCTTTAGCATGTATTTTAAGTCTGAAAACATCTAGACTTCCTAGAAGATCCAGTTTGTGGATTCTTGTTGCTCTTGCATAATTGCAAATCCTTTCCCATACCGTCAACAGTGTGTCTAGTTTCAAGCGACTGGGCAGTTGTTGAACATTTATTTGGTTATTAGAGGCAAAAGTGGAGGTAATTTTATCTGAGTTTCATTAAAAATCATCAAATGGTATGTCTTTAAAGTAGAACTATTTTAAAGATTTAGTTTTTAGACGTAGGGTGTATACGACCAATGCTTTTTGAATACGTTTTGAAACGTCGCCTTAGAAAAATTTGTGAATTACTGTGCTGATAAACCTCTTACATTATTTGATTTTCAAACAGCTGAGCAGAACTGAACGTACTCAGACATTTCGCTCTTTACCTATTCTGATCAGCACTAAACTAACACCCAATATTTTTAGCGCAACGCAATCTGACATTCAATAATCCCTACAAAAGAATAGCCCTGACTAACATTAACCTATACCTTTCACAAATCACTTACCTCAAAAAAATTTTCATTACTCGAACTACTACAATACAGCAAGCGCCATTACTGCCAGCTAAATAAGAGATTCTAACTACTGAAGGCACTAACTACTGATAAAGTTTCTTGTGACTAAATGCGTGTGCTTGGGTTTGAAACTATGCAGACCAAATTCATCGTAGACAGATACTGCTGTAGTACGTAAAATAAAGGTGTTTAACAGCTTTTTAGTTTGTTTTGCATGCAAGCTCGTATGTTTTTCTCATCTGTTTCCGTGCATACTCTCTGTGTAGACGAAGTCTTAGTTACATCTATGACTCATAGGATGCAACTTTTCCTCTAAACACGATATGATTTTAAGAAAACTGTTAAGAACATCTATATAGAACAGGCGAGAAATATTAGTACAAAATGGTTCCGGTTAACAAGAGCATTGACTAGGAAGAGCCTCATAGTGGTATCAAATCAGTCGATGCATTCTAAACAAAATTTCATTAGTAGAGCAGTATCTTCGATTTTTGTTCGAACAACATGAACACACATTTTTCCATTTTAATTGATTTTTCCAATCACCTATTGGGGAGCTTTCATACAAAAGTAGATGGGCTAAATTTTCACTCAAATACGGGCGTCTGCCGAAAAGTTGTGCTTTGAGCTATAATTTATCCTGCATTGTACTGTTAAGTCTGTAGATGAGCATTTTTTGGTTCTTTCCATTATTGTTCATGATGAGACTTAACGTCCTAAAATATTTCTAATAAATCTAGCTTTCCGTCTATTTATCAGTTTCAATAATTTCATTCTCATTCTTGCATTTATCCTTGAACTTACTACAAAAAATATTAAATCGCGTTTGTGCTTTCTATACGGTTCCAAATTTCACGCTTAACTGTCTTACAAATATTAGACTTGCTGAGACTATAACATACTGCAGAGACATTAGATGTTTGGAAGAAGAAGTTTTACGTACTTCTCACGCGTTACAAATGTCTGCAAAATCCATTTCTAATACCTACGATACGCCTTCGAGATTGGAGATCCTGCAAGTAGTAGTCTCGTGTGAGAAATGTTCTGTCCTACAAGATCTCACACACCAGTAGATACCAACGCGTAGTTCCTTACGCACCAATGTTAGTTTATTTCGTAATTTTCCATGACTAATAAGTTCTTGTCACTGGAACAGACTGAGAACCACTGAGTAGATTAATTCGTATTTTTATATTATAATTCTCTAACTCAGATACATTAATTAACAAATAACAAAATGTAGGAATCTGGCTCTTATTCTGTTAAGGGTTTTTCATGGATAATACACAAATTAAGCAATTAAATAATAAATACTTTAAAAGAACTTTAATTTACTGACTGGTTTCGGGATATCATGGCCATCTTCAGATGGCTAATAAATATTTTGTTACAGTGTTATGTCCGTCAGTAGCACCTTGTCTGCTTCCACAATGCAGAACAATATTAAGCATTTAGCACCGTTTTACATGCTGTGTGGATGACTTCTAAGATATAAAAAAAGTGGTAATGAGGCTGCAGTTTACAATATAGACAAGGATGTGAATTACATACATTTAAATTTGCTCTAGAGAACGATACTTTGTCTGGTTCTGGTTTTCTAAACATTTATGGGTGGATGCAAATTGTGTTTAAGTGTAAATACCGCACATGGAGGCTGTTCGTATCAAACTCAAAGAACGTATAATGAAGCTAAATGTTGTGACAATGCCGCGAAATGTCATTGTCCAATGCTGCCACATTTACTGGACATGGTTGTTAATTTGTTGAACAAGTGGGAAACTTCTAAGCTTCAAAGGATGGAACTCTATCTGTCGCATCCAGCAACAATCAACAGAAGCATGCGCCAGACAAGAATGACGTTGCTGTAGTGGAGATGATTGCCTTCCAAGTGCAATGTAGTTCAAATATTCAATTAAAGGAGGGAATTAAGAACATGATACTATGTTTTTATGTAAAATATGAAAAATATACGAGTTTTCGTATATTACGTTACAAGGAATCTCCAGTAGTAACAGGAGTTAGAACTATAGACATTTTTTCGTCTTGTTTTGTGACCACAGCTTCTATGTTCGTCGAGTTGCAGCCTATTCTAAGATGTGTGTTTTCACTTCAGTAGTTTTCATGTACTTCACATATAGGATCGTTGCGTCCGTACCGGTGTGATTCTGTGCAACTCTTATTAGGGCCGCTGCTTTCCTCGACAGTGATGTGTCCGATACAAATTACTGTAAGCATATTAAGTTTTATACAATTTACTTTGATAATTCCCAAGGGGGCGAAATTAAATGCTAAACAATTAAATAAAGTTTTTATTTCAAAATAAAGGGAGAGGTTACACAGGAAACTAATTCCCTTTAAGAACCGTAGACATTTGTATTAAAACTTAGTACGACACGATACTGCTTCAAACACCAGCAAGAAGAGAAGTTGGACGTTAAAGTAAATTAAGTTAAATAATGATTTACATAAAGCCTTTATAGAATGTACAGAGTGATAAGAGCAGCGATTGGCTATGTTTGCTTTTATTTATAGAAAACCAAACATACGAGTTATTTCTTCCTCAGGCAGTGACGCAATCATTTCACTACCGCTCCCATAATTACTCCAGAGTTTCCAGGAACGGTGTGTTGCTTCTTAGTGGCTGCGACAGAAGGAAGCGCTAGACTTCACAGGGCGTACAGCGCGCCGTCAGATAACCCCTTTATCTTATCCCGCCCAGTGAACCGTAAAGCTTTCCATTACGCTTAATCGTGCGACTACTCTGATTAAGCACTTTGCCCCGCGCGCAGGGCACGCCCGAAAATCGTGCCAATGAACATGACGCATCATTTCCTCCTCTTTCTCACCCAGTCAAAAACATGGCTACTGAAAGAGTGGAGCCCCTCTACGTCCACACCGACGTGGTGACCATCTCAAAAGATCTACTGTCACATCCGTATTTGTTAGTTATTAATTGAGGACTTCACTGTATGTGGAGCCGTGATGTCACCCATGCGTCTGGGTAGGACTACCCACTACCGCGGTCAAATCGAGGAGACAGACAATGGACGAAAAGCGAACTAAGAGTAGCGGCTTCAGGGGCAGGGGTTGGGATGATGATGGGGGGGGGGGGGGGGGGGGGATGGGGTCTGACAAGGCAAGCACTAAGGGGAAAAACGCTCTGTGATAGTCACGTTGGGTAGTAAGAGCAGTAGCGGTTTTCTTGCCATCTGGGACAGATCATGCAAGGGTAGGGTTGTTGTTAGTTTTGGGTATCGTGCAGTGCTCGGTACTGTTGTCATAGCTTATGTCGTCATAAAGAGTGTAACCCCTTTCGAGAAGGAATACTGCTGGGCTGGGCACCTGTGAAGTCGACTGGGATAGCTGCAGCGTCTGTATCTGTGACAAGCTAAGACTGTCATATAAATGGTCGATTGGTCGTAGATCGATCACTGTGTAACGGTTGTTTGCGTTTAGTGTGCAATACGGCTTCCCTGCGTTGACAGATGGTCGGCTAGTTTGCACCTGGCGGTGACTGTTAATTTTGGTGTACTGCTGGGGTTCACCAATATTCGTATCTTTGTGTGTTCGTGTTATCCATAGACCGTTAATTGTCCCTAGTAAATTTCCTTTAATTTACGTCTATGGTCACAAACTTTTTGTTCACAGATTACCGGTTTCGGTCTATAATGACCATCTTTAGATCTGTGTTTCATAAAAACCGATCTAAAGATGGTCATTATAGACCGAAACCGGTAATCTGTGAGCAACACGCTTGTAACCATAGACGTAAATTAAGGGAAATTGATTCTATATACGGGTCACTGTTTTATTCGCGGCAATGTCGCAGCTTGCGAAATTGTCCCTAAGTAGTAGTGTTTTAGGGCGGTTGTGTTTCCTCTAATCGTTGTGATCGTAGGTTAAGGATGAAGGGATTGATCGAGGATGAAGGGATTGATCGAGACCGGCCGGGGTGGCCGTGCGGTTCTAGGCGCTACAGTCTGGTACCGCGCGACAGCTACGGTCGCAGGTTCGAATCCTGCCTCGGGCTTGGGTGTGTGTGATGTCTTTAGGTTAGTTAGGCTTAAGTAGTTCTAAGTTCTAGGTAACTGATGACGTCGAAGTTACGTCCCGTAGTGCTCAGAGCCAATTGAACCATTTTTGATTGCTCGACTGTCTCGTTTCCTTGTACAGTCGTGTACCACGTTTCTTGAATATCTCCGTGACAGTATCAAGGCGGTATTCTCTGTGAAGGTCTGCAGTGCATGTGTATCGCGGAGCGTTGCTAATGATACGCAGCACTTCGATCTGCAGGCGGAGCAGACGTGTTGGAGCTGCGTATCCCCGAACTGGGGCTACATACGTCATCACTCGTTTGATTAGTGTTGTATCCATGGATCTCGACACTCTTCTATTCAGTGTGCTTTGCCTGCTGAGTATGGAGGGAAAGCTGTTTGAGGGTCGCATTTGCTTGGTTGGTTATGTATTCTGTGTGGTCCCACCACGTAAGTTTCTGGTCCAGCTAGATGCCGAGGTATCTGACTGTCTAACAGAAACGTATTGGACGCGTGTGTAGTGTTATTTGTGTGCAGCTTCGGTGTGTGTGTGGATGTGTTTCGGTTTGCGTGTGAACACAACAGCCTTACACTTGTCGACGTTTACTTTAACGTGCCATAGTTCCAAATGAGGCTCGGCAGTTCTAAGTACTGTATGTAAGCGTGAATTAATGTTTGACGGTTTCCAGTCTTTCGCTAGGACAGCCGTGTCATCCGCGTAGAGGGCTACCGTCGTCTTTTGTGTATCTCGGAAATCAATGGTGTACAGATAAAACAAGAGGAGCTCCAGGATGCTGCCTTGGGGTACTCCGGCTTATATACAGTGTTATGTTGACTGTTTGCTCTAAACGACAGTGTAGAGGATCTGTTGATGAGATTTGAGTATACGAGACGTATGAGTCTGTTGGGAAAACCAGCATCACTGGGTTTGCGAATGAGACATATGTGCCAGAGAGGTCAGAAGGCCTTTTCGATGCCCAGGAACACAGCCCGTGTTGCTTGGTTGGTGTTGTAGCCGTCAGTGATAGCTTCTACTACGCGGCGAAGTAGTTGTGTTGTTGAGTGGTCCCTTCAGATTGGAACCGCGCGACCGCTACGGCCGCAGGTTCGAATCCTGCCTCGGGCATGGATGTGTGTGATGTCTTTAGGTTAGTTAGGTTTAAGTAGTTCTAAGTTCTAGGGGCCTGATGACCAGAGATGTTAAGTCCCATAGTGCTCAGAGCCATTTGAACCACTTTTTTGTTGAGTGGTGATTCCTGAATCCAAACTGTTCCGGGTGATATTGGTGGTGCAGTGCCTAGTGAGACGTTTAAGAATTACCTTCACGAAAGCCTGGCGCGTTCCAATTGTTAGGGAAGTGTCGGTGACGCAGGATGGATTCGCAATGTGTCGGGTACTCGATAGCTTTATCCGTGAAGTCCTGGAGGTTACGGTTCGGGACCAGGAGCTTTTCTAGGTATGGTATGCTTGATGAGCCGTGAGATTTCATGTGTGCTAGTACGTAGTACGTCTTATTTCGTCGCGAGTGGGCAGGGCAACAAGTAGTGTGATCTTCTGGTCCGTTTTAAGTGTCAAAGTTGCGTCGGAGGGAATCAGATTAAGAGTGAAACACGCTGCTACTGTTCTGGTCATCAGTTCCTCCGCGTAGTATGCTGGTCCGTCAGCTCCTTGCAGAGTTGGTGTGTAATGTATCTCCTGGGTGAAGTGACGGGCTAGTTTCCACACACAGGATGCGTGAGATCTAGCCCTGTGAGTGTATTGTCCCACCGTGTGCCATTATATGATTGTATCTTTCCCTGTATGATATTGTAGAGCCTGTTAAGGTGCTGTTCGTAGAGCGGGTGGTGGTACGCTGCCAGTACCTACAGAGGCGGTTTGTCATTGAGATCAGTCCCTGCATATCCGGGGACAGGACCGCGCAGCGTTGTTGTGGTGAGATTACTGGCATGGCGTCGGCTATTACACCCTGAACCGCGACAGAGAGGGCTTCAACAGCTTCACCAATCTCTGCGGCTTGTGTAATTTCTGGGATACGACTATCAAGCGTTTCCTTCAGGGCCCAATCTGCGCGCTTGTGGTTCATTGTACTGCTGTCTCTCTTCTCTGTGAAGTATAACAGGGGTGTTGTCTGAGGCCAGCGCGTTTTCAGCTTCAGCGTTGAGTGTGACTGTGATGGCCCTGATGAGGGCCATGTCTATCAAGTCTGACCTGTGTGTCGTCTGATAGGGTATGAAGCGTCGGCTCGGCCGTCGCTATTGTGATGTAATTCAACCTAGTGCATGTTTGTTCGTATAGTTTTCTGCCGTTGGCGGCAGCGGCTATTACTCGCGGTGCTGTGTTGAGTGTCGTGCTGATATCGCGTGTTGTGATGTTGCCAGGAGGACTTTATACCAATATCAGTACAGTGTTCGCTATGTTGGACTTGACCCTGATGGCCGTGGCTTCAAGTGCACGGAGCTCAATGTCAGTGTGCTCTATGTCTTGATTTACGATGATTGCTGTTCCACCCGCAGCCACGCCGTTCGGTCGATCAGTACGGTAGACTCAATAGCCTGGAAGGCGTGGTTGTCTGTGTGGCAGGAGTTTCGTTTTGTTCACGAGAGCCATCCGGAATCCATTATTCTCCATGAACGCGGCTAGCCAAGCCCTTTTTTTGCCGATCCCGTCTGCTTTCCAGAACAGGATTTGCGTCACTGTGTTGTTGCTTGTGTGTTGAGGCAGCTGCGGTTCATTAGCCATGGAAGAGTGTAAGTAGCGCTGTGAAAGCTGTTTGTATGACAGGCCGGGAGGAAAAATTACGTAACGTGCGCCATACGAGATGACGAAGCGGATAACCTTGAGTTCTTAAGTAATAGAACCCAGTACGTTGTCCTCGATGGTGAGTGCCCATCGGAGGTGAGGGTATCATCTGGAGTGCCCCAGGGAAGTGTGGTAGGTCAGCTGTTGTTTTCTATCTACATAAATTATCTTTTGGATAGGGTGGATAGCAATGTGCGGCTGTTTGTTGATGATGCTGTGGTGTACGGGAAGGTGTCATCGCTGAGTGACTGAAGGAGGATACAAGATGACTTGGACAGGATTTGTGATTGGTGTAAAGAATGGCAGCTAACTCTAAATATAGATAAATGTAAATTAATGCAGACGAATAGGAAAAAGAATCCAGTAATGTTTGAATACTCCATTAGTAGTGTAGCGCTTCACACAGTCACGTCGATTAAATATTTGGGCGTAACATTGCAGAGCGATATGAAGTGGGACAAGCTTGTGATGGCAGTTGTGGGGAAGACGGATAGTCGTCTTCGGTTCATTGGTAGAATTTTGGGAAGATGTGGTTCATCTGTAAAGGAGACCACTTATAAAACCCTAATACGACCTATTCTTCAGTACTGCTCGAGCGTTTGGGATCCCTATCAGGTCGGATTGAGGGAGGACATAGAAGCAATTCAGAGGCGGGCTGCTAGATTTGTTACTGGTAGGTTTGAACATCACGTGAGTGTTACAGAAATGCTTCAGGAACTCGGGTGGAAGTCGCTGGAGGAAAGGAGGCACTCTTTTCGTGAATCGCTACTGAGGATATTTAGAGAACCAGCATTTGAGGCTGGCTTCAGTAAAATTTTACTGCTGCCAACTTATTTTTCCCAGAAAGACTACAAAGAAAAGATAAGAGAGATTAGGACTCGTACAGAGGCATATAGGCAGTCATTTTTCCCTCGTTCTGTTTGGGAGTGGAACAGGGTGAGAAGATGCTAGTTGTGGTACGACGTACCCTCCGCCACGCACCGTATGGTGGATTGCGGAGTATGTATGTAGATGTAGATGTAGGTGAACCTTCTTGAGGATATCTTGCCACGTATACTTGGTGGCTAGTGCGTCCACTGCGCCTCCGATTGTTGGGAAGATGTTTGTTATGTCGGCCGATGTGTTCGTTGTTCTGCTGGTGGCCGTTGGTTCTGGTGGTGGCATAGTGGTTGGGCTGGCTTCTATGTTTTGTGTTTCGTTTGAGGTCTCCTGTGTTGCCGGTGTCGTGAGGGTGGGGGAATAATATGGGTTGTGGTTTTGGCTGTCTTGTTCACTGTCTGCCTGTGTTTGTATGTTTCGTTGTTGGTTGTATAGGTGCGGAAGTGTTCCCCTTCTTTTTCTTAGTGTTCCTTTGCTTCCTTCCCTTGGAATTTTGTTGCCCCGTGTGGGTGCGTCTTCTGTAATTTCACGAGTGTTGCTGTCTGCCGCGATCGAAGTCGGCTCGATGTTGTTTGGGGTGGGTAGTGTTGGTACCGGTGCGAAAGTGGTGTCGGTTGTTGTCTATACAGGTTGTGGTTCTGTTGCTGGGGGTGTGTCTGGGTGTTTCGCGGAGCGCTAGGGGTCCTCACTCTTCCCCTGCCACTTACAACGCCGCGAAAGGAGAACATGGGTACTGTTCACGGTACATAAACTGATGTTCAAAATTAAAACGACAACAGAAATTTTTGCAAGGTTGCTTTTATTTTGCCGCAAAACAGTGTAAACAGGTGATAGTAAAATAGTCATAACGGTAGAAGAAAAATGTTCTTCTCTTTTTTACAATTTAACGGATTTGCTTACACATTCAGCAAATGGTTAATGAGCACAGTGTAGGGTGTTATCACCTCTGGCAACAATACAGTCCCGACAACGACAGAGCACGCTGTGAATGATGTCATCAGTCTCACGTTGAGGCAACAACGCCCATTCCTCCTGCAGAGCTGCTCGCAAGTCTTGGAGAGTGGTTGGTGGATCCTGACGTGATGCAACCCGTCTCCCTAGTGCACCCAATATATACTCTTAGGGATTCAAATCGGGAGAGCGAGTTGGCCACACCAAGCGTGCAAAATCTTCCGTTTCCAAGAAAACATCAACTACCCTTGCTCTATGAGGTGGAGCATTACCGTCCATCAGTACGAAGTCTGGGCCTACAACACCTCGCAACAACCACAGATGAGGTTCGTAAAGTTTTACGTTGATGGTTTTTGGGATGGATTACAATTAGAAATGCAATATTGCTGGCAAAAGTTAATTATATTCTGAATGAAATGATTTTACAAACGTTCAAATGGGACTTACTTTTTACAATAATCTTACAACTAGCAATGCGCAAACATATCTTCAGCAGTTTCTCAAAAATATTAATTCAATAATATTAGTTCCTCTTATTGTAATAGTTAGCTGATGTCTCTGTACACCCGTTTATAATCTCTTGTAAATCATAGCTAGTGGCTGGCAGGCACACCGATCCCCTCAACCTCTCGCTTCAGACCTGCTACCGACTCGCTTCACTTTTCGCTTACTACTGACTTCCAACAAAGGCTAAAGTGCCGTTTCTCCTGCCAACAACGCTTTCTGGTGCAGACAATCCCTGCTACCATTACAAAATGTATCCATACGCGGTCTCTCCCGCCCTTTATAAAATTATATCAATTTGCGGTCTCTCTTGTCAACAATACTTTGGTGCAGACATTCCCTGCTACCACAATTATTTCCAACATGACAAATATTAATTATTCCTACTTAATCCTATTAATAAAATATAAACATATTTCATAAATTGTGATTTGACAATAAACAATAGAAATATACACGCCTTACACGAAGATCTCGTCACGATACCTGGCATCGGTTAAACCTAGCCGATTCACTCGAACAGTTGCCGGTTCGAATCCTGCCTCTGGCATGGGTGTGTGTGATGTCGTTAGGTTAGTTAGGTTTAAGTAGTTCTAAGTTCTAGGGGACTGATGACAGATATTAAGTCCCATAGTGCTCAGAGCCATTTGAACCATTTTAGACCTCGTACAATTTCATGGCGAAGGGTTCGGGTAGTAGACATTATTCCTGCCCACACCATTAGGGATCCTCCACGATATCGGTCTCTTTCCATAACGTTTGGGTACCCACATCGTGGTCCACGTTTCCTGCCTACGCGAATCCATCAAGAATCACTCTCCACACTAAATCGAGACTCATCTGTGGAAACAGCATTGGCTCTCTGTTCGAACGTACAGGTGGGGTGTTGGAGACTCCACTCTAGACGCTCCCTTCTGCGAAGACGCGTCAGAGGTTGCATACAGCAGGTCTCCAACAATACAGGCCACACTGCCGAAGCCGTCTGCACACCGTTTGCCTCGATACAACACGTCCAGTGGACGCTGAGAGCTCACATGCCAGTTGCTGTGCAGTTCTAAGGTGGTGCTGTCCTGCCCTTACAGCCAAATAACTGCCCTCTCTTCTGAAGTCACATGTGGTCTGTTCTTCGGGATACAGTTTCGGTTTCTATATACTGTCGCCACATCCAAGAAACTGTGTACACCTCGTTTCATAGGCGCCCTGAGCTTATCTTTGGAACTGTTATTCGTTGACCGGAATGCCATCCTCCATGTGCAGCATGATCGTACGGACATCTCGTTCACAGTTGGTATGACTATATCGTGAATTAGAGACAGGGCAGGAAAACAGCGGGTTTTTGTTTTAATTGTGGACACCAGTGTCTTACATATCCGCACAGAGAAATACCGTGTCATCACAGGGAAAAGAGTTCCAATTAGTAACACTCGATGCAGATTAGATCATTATAGATGTATTTATTTAGGAATGTCTCAGTCGTAGTTCGGTAAAATAGCCTACTGCCTCCAAGCAGCTTACGTCAAACAATAAGTTATTAATATAACATATTAACAATATTTATGTAGATGTACCATTCGTTCGCTGTCAAAAACTTTACAGCCACCAAATACGAAATTGAATGGAATGGTTAGTTCAATAGGTTTAAAAATAAATGTTGAGAAGACTAACGCAATCTAGGAAAAAGTGCAAAAGTATCTTCTTATATCATAGACCAACAGAAAGTGCTACAAGATGTTGAGGCATTTCAGTATCTCGGCAGCTTTATTTGTAATAGTGAGGACGTAACTGAAAACTTCAGCAGGAGAACCAGGAAAGCTTCAGAAGATTTCCAGCAAATATGATCCATATGACAATCAAGACTCCATAGGTACATCACATAGCTTCGGCTGTACTACTCTACCATCCCACTAGCGGCCTATACGCATGTGAGACGTGAAACTTTTCAGCAAGATCAGCACACTAGCTTATCGTTTTTCACCAGCGGTACTTGAGGCAAATTTTGAAGATCTGTTAAAACTACTACGTTTAAGATGACGAAATTCTGCGAATAAGTGATCTACCCAGTCTGAAAAAAATCGTTGCTGGAAGAAAGCTTAAGCTTGCGGTACATTCTCTACGCTTCAAAGGTGGAAGAATCCCTGTATCAGTACTGTCGTACAAACCAACGGTTGAATACAGGAGGGAGTCCTCATAACGCGTGGAAACAAACTTTTGCAAAGGATCTTCAGTGCCTTGATAAGAACTCGGAAGAAGATGAAATGCACCATCTTCTAGCGTTGATAAAAAAATCGTTATAGGATTTTGCCGTCTGCGACATTGAATATTGCTGCTTTACCATGAAGTGAAATAGGTAATGAACAGAGCCGTCTTTACATTAAGTATCGGGGTACAACTGTGTATTGATGACATGTAATGATAACGCTGAGGCTTCTTTCTAGTTCTTCTACTTTACAGCGGCGTGTATCCCGTTTCTACACGCGACCGGTCTGTGAAACTTTTAATTGGCATCTTAGTAACCTCGCACCCTCCCGCAGAACGTTAATTAAGCACACAGTCTCTTTTCTACTAGTGTTAGCCATGTGAAAGTGTTAACACGTGCTCGAAAGCTGCGCGAATCGTGTAACTGAGACGTGATTTGTATAGCACCCCAGTATTCACCTAGTCGGAAGAGGAAAGCCGCCGAAAAGCCACATCCAGGCCAGTCGCCACACTGGTCCTCGTTAATCCGTCCGACGGTTTCCATCCGGGGCCGGCGCGCTGGCAGCCATTCCGGAAAATGGCGTGCCAAAGCGCGCGATTATTCCGGCAGTTTATATAATGGACGCTTTCCATCTCACGTTACTATTAAGTCATTTAAATTTACACCGATGAGCGAACACATTATGATCACGAACTTAAAGGCGTGTTGGTCCACCTACGGAACGCAATTCAGCATTGATTCAGCATGCCATGGACTGGATAAGTACTTGATTTTTCAGGAGTTTCTGGCACCAGATGCCTCCACACAGATCACACACTTCCTGTAATTTACGGGCGGTTGGTTTGTTGGCGTGGATCTGGCTCTCGATAGCGTCCCAACTGGGTTTCGTCGGATTATGATAAGTCGAATTTGGTAGCTAAGACAACAGACCATTTCAGGCCTTGTGACACGCGCAGTAATCTTGCTGGAAGATGACATCAAACATAAGGGGTACAGGTCGTCTCTAATAATGTTCACGTGATACGAAGTTGTCACGGTGCCTTCAGTTACTACTGCAGGTCCCATGGAATCCCAGGTGAATGTCTCCCTGTCGGCTGCATGTTTCGACCAGCCGTTCGCCAGAATGACAGCTTATCTGGACATTACCGTCTACCTGGTTTAACAATAAACGGGATTCGTGAGACCAGGAGACAAGATTCCACTGATCCACGGTCCAATTTCGATGATCTCGAGCCCGCTGTAATCGTAACTGGCGATCTTGTAGGATCAACATGGGAACACTCAGGCATCCTTTGCTGCGGAGCGCCATGCTCAACACTGTGTACTGAACGGTGTCCTCCCAAGCGTTTGCGCATGCCCCACCACCGTAGTCTGTCCTCAGGTCTGCCACAGATCTCCGTCTATACTGCTTTAGAGAGCGGAGAAGCCTCCGATCCCAGTGTTCTGTGATGAGGTGATGAGATATGGACGCCTACTCGTGGTTTGAGCACTCCTCAACCACTTTCCATAGATGGTCACGACGGTAGCAGGCCAACAGCTTCCCCGTTTCCGAGGTGCTCGCTCTGGGGCACAACCCCATAACAATCTGGCACTAGTCAAAGTCGCTTCAGTCGGCCGGTTTCCGCATTTGCGCTACTTATCATCACTAGAATGATTGCCCATTCGTCCACGCCCTCAGCGCAAAAAAATGGCTCTCAGCAATATGGGACTTAATTTCTGAGGTCATCAGTCCCCTAGAACTCAGAACTACTTAAACCTAACTAACCTAAGGACATCACACACATCCATGCCCGAGGCAGGATTCGAACATGCGACCGTAGCGGTCGCCGGCACCAGACTGTAGCGCCTAGAACCGCTCGTCCACTCCGGCCGGCTCCTCAGCGCAACCAGACAGCGTACAACCTTGTGGCGGGTATTGGTAATAATGTTTTGTCTCATCAGTGTATGTGCGAAGCTGAAGGACGAATGTTATTGCCAAGTAACATAGCTCGATGAAACATGGACTGTACAACTGCTACAGTATAGTACTGAGTGTAATTGAGAGACATGGGCCATGAGACCAATGAAAATGATACTTTTATTCAAAGACAGTAATTAAATTGAATCTTCACCATCGTCCTCTGAACATTACAAACGGCGAGACGTGGTTCTTAACAGGGTGTGCTCTGATGCTGGCCACAAGTTTGGCACGAAGTTCTTGTGGAAGGGTATTCTATTCATCCACCAGTGCGGTTCACAACGGCTGGATGGTCGTTGGTGCATGTGAACACGCTGCTACAGGCCTCTCCAACCCACTCTACACGTGCTCTGTGGGGCTTAAGTCGGAGGAACCGCAAGCTAGTCCGCTCGCCAAATATGGTCTCGTCCCAGGAGCTCGTCCACTTGGGCTGTTCGATGGGATCGCGCGCTGTCCTCCATTAAACTGAAGTCGGTGCCGAATGCACCCCTGAAAATCCGCAAATGAAGAAGAAGTACAGTGATACTTTCTGGCAGATTAAAACTTTGTGCCCGACCGAGACTCGAACTTGGGAACTTTGCTTTGCCTTTCACGGATAAGTGCTCCGATGGCAGAGCACTTGCCCGTGAAACGCAAAGGTACTGAGTTCGAGTCTCGGTCCGGCACACAGTTTTAATCTCCCAGGAAGTGTCATATCAGCCTACACTCCGCTGCAGAGTGACAATTTCATTCAAGGAGTACAGTGTCACAATAACGTTAATATTTGAGTGTGCCGTTTTCGAAGATTTGGAGGTGTGTACGCCCATGCAACACTATGCCTCCTAACAGTATTATACGATGCGATATTGCAGTGCCTGTGTGATTCTGAATTACAATACAAAGTTCCTCTGGATATGCATTCAGCCGAGGTGGCCGAGCGGTTCTCGTCGCTACAATCTGGAACCGCGCGACCGCTACGGTCGCAGGTTCGAATCCTGCCTCGGGCATGGATGTTTGTGCTGTCCTTAGATTAGTTAGGTTTAAGTAGTTCTAAGTTCTAGGGGACTGATGACATAAGCAGTTAAGTCCCATAGTGCTCAGAGCCATTTGAACCATTTGACATGCATGCACCTCCAAAGGAACAGACGGTGCGGTGACTTGAGCTGTTATGAAATACATTGAATGTATTCGCAATTGCGAATATGGACAGCCATTAGCTGTAGAATGGAATGATGACAATGAGAATCAGTGCAGACCTGTACACGAACCCGGATTTCCCGCTCATCTCGAGCGGTCATTTTATCATTTGTTTATCCGTGCACTATTCACGGGCAGACTCAAATGGTTGTCCGTATTAGCAATTGCAAATACATTTGATATAATTAATAATGGCTGTATTTGCGGCGGTGTCTGTTCCTTTGCACACGCGTGCATGTCCAAAGGAACTTTGCATTGTAATTCAGAATAGCACAAGCACTGCAATATCGTATTGTTCCGCCGATACCGGGCGAGTGACTTTCAAGTAAAATATCTCATCTCCTCGGGAATATAAATAGTGGATGTAGGAGTTCAGGTCGTAGACGCATGGTTGACGTCATATGGAAGTTTGGGTCTGCCGGCCGGAGTGGCCGTGTGGTTCTAGGCGCTACAGTCTGGAACCGAGCGACCGCTACAGTCGCAGGTTCGAATCCTGCCTCGGGCATGGATGTGTGTGATGTCCTTAGGTTAGTTAGGTTTAAGTAATTCTAAGTTCTAGGCAACTGATGACCTCAGAAGTTAAGTCGCATAGAGCTCAGAGCCATTTGAACCATTTTTTGAAGTTTAGGTCCAGCCGTGAGTCCTGCACGGGTAGCCAGATGGTAAGGGGACCGCTCGTGATAAGCCGGAAAACCGGGGTCGACATCCAGTCCGGCACAGATTTTCATTGTCTCACTCCACTCTACAGCTGATGGTGGCCTATGTTCGCAACTGCGAATACGTCCAATGTCCTGTCAGTGTAGAAAAATGGCTCTGAGCACTATGGGACTTGACTCTTAAGGTCGTCAGTCCCGTAGAACTTAGAACTACTTAAACCTAACTAACCTAAGGACATCACACACATCCATGCCCGAGGCAGGCTTTGAACCTGCGACCGTAGCGGTCGCGCGGTTCCGGACTGTAGCGCCTAGAAAAGCTCGGCCACTCAGGCCGGCGCAGTGTAGCACATGGACCACCAAAACGGTCATGTTCTACAATGCTGCAGGTACCCAGATGTGGCGAGAGATGAGAACACGTAATGCACCCAGTAACATTGTCGAACATTATCGCCTTGGTGGTCTATGTGGTACAGTGTGGAGAGGCATAATGTTGCAAGGGCGTCGTCACATCCAGATCTCTTAACACGATACACTCACCAATCAATCTTTTAGTTACGCTGTACTCCTGCCCCTTGTGCATCATTGTAGGTGTGCATTCAGCCCTAGCTTCAGTTTAATTGATGAAAATGCGTGACACAATCGAACACTGCGGTTGGAGGAGGTCTTCGAACGAGGGCATATTCGGCGAATGGACTAGCCGACTTAAATCGCATGTAGTACGTATAGGATGTGTCGGCGAGACCTAGTCCATCAGGTGCACAAGCGCCAGCGACCATCCAGCAGTTTTGTACCGTGCTGGTGGAGGAGTGGTACGTCCTACCACAAGAACTCTTTAGCAATCTTGTGGCGGGCATGGCAGCACGTTGTAGAACATGCATTGCCGTCTGTGGTGATCACACTTTCCATTGAGAACCACGTACCGTCCTTTCTAACGTCCAGGGGGCTATCATAAATCGCGGTGACTTGAGTGGAATTATTGTCTTTGAATAAAAGTGTCATTTATGTTCGCCTCATTGAGTATTTCTTTCAGTTACGTTCTGTACTACGAGTATATTGCAGCAGTTCTTTCCACGTAGTCTGCAAGATTCATCGATCTATGTTATTTGATAGTGACACATCTTGCACATCCAGCAGCTGTGAACCGCGCCGATGGAAGAATGGAATGCCCTACCACAAGAACTCCTTACCAACTTACCAACTCCCAGCATGGGAGCACGTTACAGAGCTTGCGTTGCCGTCTGTGGTGATCACACTCTCTATTAAGAACCACGTACCGTCCTTTGTAACGTCCAGGGGACTACAATTAACCGCGGTGACTTCAGTGTAATTACCGTCTTAGAATCAAAGTGTCTACTCTGTTCCTCTCATTGCATATTTATTTCATAAAAATATGGCATTTCAGTCTTTGATCGCTATTTTTTATTTTCAATGACCGGTTTCAGGCTAGCTGCCCATCTTCAGATCTGTTAGACAAAGTAAAAAATATAATTAACAAGAGAGATACATTTACTGATAGAAATAACTTAGTTTGCAAAAAAAAAAAAAAAAAAAAAAATAAAATTGGAATGTATTAAATGCCAACATACCATATATTGCAGTTACAGAGTAACTTGTCAGCACAGAACTATCGGTTCGTTGTCATAACTAAAGCAAATTTTAATCTGTTAAAAGCTTATATCGCAGGTTTTGGAGAAACCTGGTTGGAAACAGTAAAAAGTGCCCTCTACCTGTAAAAATTGTGCATACGTTATTTTTCACCGTACATATTAATGGCGAATATATTTTTAATAGAACAATTTTTAAAATAATAACATATGAATAATGTTGTTAGCGTGGGTCATGAACCGAAATAATTTACACTCATACAAAATTTTTTATAAAAGAACTTAAAAATATAAGTAAAATGTAGATCATCTTTCGAAAATGTGCGTTTCCTCTTGTTCGTATTGATTGGTGGTGGAGAGGGTTTCCCTACGTCAGAATGTACACAACGACACGCCAAGTCCTCTACCGCCGCGCCCAATTCATCTTGCCGCCAGTACGCTGAGGGCCGTTTCGCTGCGGCTGGTTCTTACTGGAGCCCGCTGTTACATTCAAGAGTAAGCCTAAAACAGGTCTTTAAAAATGTCATAAAAACTTCTGTGGATAAAATCACTTTGCTCATTCAGTAGTAGGTCTGGGTTTTTTCTTCGATTTGCGTATATTTCAATCTCTTCGAGCACGTTGAGATGGAGACTTTTTGGAGCTTTATGTAGCACCTCCATTTGTGGTGGTGGTGGTGGTTAGTGTTTAACGTCCCGTCGACAACGAGGTCATTAGAGACGGAGCGCAAGCTCGGGTTAGGGAAGGATTGGGAAGGAAATCGGCCGTTCCCTTTCAAAGGAATCATCCCGGCATTTGCCTGAAACGATTTAGGGAAATCACGGAAAACCTAAATCAGGATGGCTGGAGACGGGATTGAACCGTCGTCCTCCCGAATGCGATTCCAGTGTGCTAACCACTGCGCCACCTCACTCGGTACCTCCATTTGTTCATTTATATTACTCACTTCACGTTTACTATCTTTTACATTTACTTTAGTTATGACAACGAAACGATAGTTCTGTACTGACAAGTTACTCTGTAACTGCAATGTATAGTATGCTGGCATTTAATACATTCCAAAATTTCTTTTTTTCTTAACTAAGATATTTCTATCAGTAAATGTATCTCTCTTGTTAATTATATTTTTAACTTTGTCTAACAGATCTGAAGATGGTCAGCTAGCTTGAAACCGGTCACTGAAAATAAAAAATAGCGATCAAACACTGAAATGCCATATTTTTATTTAAAGAGCGATCGCGGAAATCCCATTAAGACAATCGTATCTAGTTTTGATATATTTATTTCAGTTACCTTTCTTACTATACTGTAACAGCTCTTTCTATGTATGGTCCAAGCTCCCTCGAGCTATTTTACTTGGCGGTGACACATCTTTCGGAAGTTAGTTTCGTACTTAACTTGAGTACACCGGTGAATATGTACCACGTCATAAAGCAAAATGCTACAACGAATTTTTTGATCAGTGGCAGAATTTGATTCATCTGCCGTCCGAAACTATTACCAGCTTCATAACGAGTTTGATACCACCTGTTGATGTAGCTACAGAAATATGTTCTTCAGCAAACATATAGCCGCTGTGGAGCACCACCTTAGAAAAATAGTGGAACACTGTACCATTTCACTTACCCGCCGATCCTTTGACTGCTGAGCTTTGCGAAAATCCTGACGCCGTAGTTTTAATCCACCTTGAGAGGTTCTCTTCGACCCTCGAGGATTACACGTAAACGCTTTCACTGCATCCGCCGCTATCGGCTTTTATTACATTATTGCCGTGGACTCTTTTAATTCTATCACGCTCTTTGGTGTAGGGGTGAAAAGACACGATACTACCATTCCGAACTTTTTTACTCTCTCGTACAACAATTCTGATCTAGTTTCCCTGTGATGTACATAAATTACTGTACAGCGAGACCAAGCTACGGTCTGCTACACTCGTCACAGTTGTTTAATTAAATTACTGATCCGTCCACCGAACACCGCAACTAGCTGTACGTTAAACTATTCGACCTTAATTAAAACGCTTTGTGCAGCTTGAAATTTATGCATTCATCGTCAGACGGGTTGTATGTTCTCAGTCAACCGGATAGTACGTGGGCCTGATGAAAGCATGCAAGCAGTCTGAAGATGAACGTTCACATTCGAAGCAGGTAACAGTGCTTCATCAATAACGTAAACGAAAACCAAATTATGGCTAGTTGCTACTGCACTCTATCAACAACAAAAGATTCTTTCAGTGGGATTTATTCTTCAATTCTTTTCTTATTCTTTGTCACGATTGCCTCCCTTTTTCCTATGGGTAATGAAATTTTTGGGGCTTCAGTTCGCTGTATAAAGCAGAAAGACGAACACGTTAGCTCAAACGGGGATCGATTTACAGTTGTACTAGTTCTCTTCTGAGTGTGGAATCATTTTCAAATATGAATTAGTTCTTCACTTTTGTTCAACGTGGTATATTTAAGCCATAGCTCTCGTTATGACCACTGTACAACATGCGATGTGAACTATGTTAATAAAAATCCGTGATACCGGTCTACGTCGTACATTGGTTAGATAACGACGTTTCCGTGAGCGATTTGATTTATTTTGTAGCAGTCATTTACACAGCTCCTACTTCCTACCAAAGACGAACGAGAAATAAGTTATAATATTACTGGCATAGAAAAAGAAAAGAGAAAAGAAAGAGCTTAAAATACTGCCAAGACTCTAAAATGGATGAAGAGTGAACTTGTATCGAGAATTGAAAATATACCTATGTTTCTATAAGAGTAACAAAGAAATCCAACAAAAAAAATTTGTCATTTTTCAGAAATTTGACAAACTAATATAAGACGTCAACATTTTCCATCAACGGAGGAAATAATTTCAGCCGTGATGTAGTCCTTTGCGAAAATGTGGGATGTATGTTACATATGTGCAATCGAAGTGTAAAGTGTGTAACTTCATTGAATTCCACTATGAGTCCCCCACAAGAAACTGAACTGGGTTGTTGTAAATACGGTGTGAAATCTTTTGGATAGCCTGTTTTAGAAACTACGTAAAGTTGTTAATGTTCAGATTTGTGCTTCTCTTTCTAACCAACATAACAAGTCAGATATTTAGTTTTATGTGATATGTGTATGGGGTTTTACTCTCGTTTTGGCGTGAAGAACTCGATTCTAAAATATTGTAATCTGTATATTTATTTTCTGTGCGTCTGATAGGTACACTCTGGTATGGAGATACTTAAAAACCGCACCCATACTTAAAAACCGCACCCCTGATCGGGGACAGGCTCCAATCCGTGACATTTACTCCACGGGGAAGACAACCGATCAGAGATCACATATGCCAGCTGGAATTTGCTATATGGTCAACGCTCCTAACACCGTGGACCCCTATAGTGCAGCAACTCAGGTGTGTTTTCTCATCTGTACCTACGTTTAAGACTTTCAGGAGCTCTTGGAATAAGAATGATAGGGATCCCACTCAAGTTTTGATTGATAGTGCTGTGTCAAGACCGTCGGTATAGTATAGTCTGGACACGGTTGGGCAGTGTTTAGGGGCCAGAGCAAGGCTGTGTCGACCAAGCTGTCAGCAAGAAAAAGATTTTCTGTATCGTGACTTGATGGGAACTACAAGGACGAAAAACCGGACATCCGCAGAGAACAGCTGTGTGAACATCCTTTTGCGTCAAAGATTACCGTCGCAGCGACATGATGACAAAACCGGCAGTATTTCTTCCAGCGTGGGAACCACTGTGATTGAGGCCAGCAGCTTCCTTAAGTTTGCTCCGCATTCCACATGCGGTCTGCAATTCGCGGCGTACCGCTTACTGAGTTGACGCGTGCAGCACCTACATGTACCACCAACATAAATTAGATTCGCTTCCTACATTGGACTGTTAGTGCCGCTGTCTTCGGCGTAGAAGGACTTGGGTTCGATTCGCAGCCCCTCCTCGCATTTGCAGACAGCGAGGTTTGGAACGGGGTCCACTCAGATTCCTGAGATAAAATAAGGAACTGTTCAAATAAACAAGTAGCGGCTGATCCCATATTCCACCATCACAGAAGTTCAAATTGCTCTGCGCGCTATGGGGCTGAACATCAGAGGTTATCAGTCCCCTAGAACTTAGAATTACTTAAACCTAACTAACCTAACGACATCACACACATCCATGCCCGAGGCAGGATTCGAACTTGCGACCGTAGCGGCCGGGCAGTTCCAGACTGGAGCGCCTAGAACCGCTCGGCCACACTGGCCGGCACCATCACAGAAGCCTTGTACGTAGCCAGCAGTCGGCAGGTCGGAACAGGTAGAAGGCCTAATCTGTCAATGTAAATCTATCAACACTGGTGGCAAAGCGTCAGGACGAAAGTATTCTGTATCCCGCATCTCTCGCCATGTGAGGGAACGTAATGCAAGCAAGATCATTGTCGAGCATGATCACTGGTAGTCCAGGTGTTATGATGTGGGGGACCATAATGTTGCATTGTAGTACTGACCTCCAAATGTCTCAATACGTTACGCTCACCAGCCAACGTTATTGGGACACCGTACTTTTTCTCCATATGTTGCTTTTGAAGGTTGCATTCTGCTTTGAAATCATTATTGTGGATGAAGATGCGCTGCCGCATCGAAATGCGCACGTTGAGGAGTTCGCCGGACGAGAGGATACTCAGCGAATGGACTAGTTCTTTTCTCCGACTTCATTGCCATCAAGCACGTGTGGGATGGATTAAGGAGATGTATTGGAACACCAACGACCATCCAACAGTTACAACGGCGCTGGTGGACGAATGGGACGTCCTACCACAAAAACTCCCTACCAACCTTGCTTCCAGTATGGGAACACGTTTCAGAACATGCACGGCCGTCTATGGTGATTACACACTCTATTCAGAACCACGTCACGCCTTTTGTAACGTTCGACCATTAAAGATCGCCGTAATTTCAGTGTCTTTTCTCTTCGTCTCACTGCGTGTTTCTTTCAGTTACCTTCCGTACTACACTGAAGCAGTTCTTCCAACGTAACTCCCATGTTCCATAGAGCAATGTCACATAGCTGTAACACATCATGTGAAAGTTACTTTCGTTCTTAAGTTCTGTACTCCAGCGCAAGATGCCTATTTATATTGAAACCCCAAATACCTTATCGTCCAACAGCATAATAAAAAATGTTGTTTAGATATCAGGGGTGATTAACCATAATGATTACCTTATTGTAACATTCTCCGTTACAAGATACGAATAACACTACATCTTTTTTAAACAACATCTTATTCTTTTGAATTCAAAGCCCACTTTTTTTTCAAGATCTGTTCAAACACGTATCACGTATTCACGTAAACACAACATTCAGCTTAATAAGAAACAAAACATGGAAACCTAGTTTTTAAGAGTTGTTGCGTAAACAGGAACGAAAAATAGTACGAGGGAGAGTCAAATGAAAACCTTATTTTTTAAAATATTATTTATTGTGCGGAAGTAGTACAAAGCTGTATCACTTTTCAACGTAATCTCCGCCACGCTCAATGAAAGCCCTCCAGGCTTACAAAGTGCATCAACTCCTTTAGAGAAAAACTCTTTTGGTAGTCCGCCCAACCTCTCATGCACCGCGTGGCGTACCTCTTCATCAGAACGGAACTTCTTTCCTCCCATTGCGTCTTTGAGTGGTCCATACATATGGAAATCACTTGCGGCAAGGTATGGTGAGTATGATGGATGAGGAAGACACTCAACATGGAAGTGAACCCAGGTTTCGTCCACAGTAACGATTCTTGCAAGGAAGCCATCACCTTCTCGTTCAAAGCGCCGAAGAAGTTCTGCACAAGCATGAACACGTTGTTCTCTCATTTCAGGAGTCAGCTGCCGTGGCGCTCATCTTGCAGACTCATCTTGTGAAACTGGAGCACATCATGCACAATGTGGTGTGCTGACCCATGACTAATCTGTAAACACGTGCAGTGTCAATCGGCGGTTTTCCTTCACTATGACTTCAACTGCTGCAGTTTTCTGTGGAGTCACAACTCGTTGTGCCTGACCTGGACGAGGAGCATCTTCCACTGAAGTCACACCATTTGCGAACTTCCTACTCCATTCGCAGACTTGCTGCTGTGACAAACATGCATCACCGTACCGAACCTTTATCCGTCGATGAATTTTAATAGGTTTTACACCTTCACTACGCAAAAACCGAATAACAGAACGCAGTTCTTCCCTGGTGCAAGTAACAAGTGAGGCGGCCATCTTTACACTGATACTGCGACGGTATGCGTGCATCTGCACTATGCTGCCACCTACAGGCCATTCTCCACGCTCTTTGTAGTACGCTCACCAACTTACAGTATAATGGCGCGAAATTTCGATTTGTTATTAGAAATTTAAGGTTTTCATTTGACTCACCCTCGTATGTTTTTTAATGGTAACACTAAGCATGTATATATATCCTGTATACCGACTCTTTCCGTATCATTTCGGAAAATGAATCTTTCAGATAACCTATGGAACATACAACCAACTAATTAAAGGGGTTGAACATTAAAAGGCGTTAAATGTGGTGACCATGAACAGTCACACACTGGTCTATGCGTTGAATGAATTAAATATCTTTGCTTCTGTTGGTGACGGCTAAAGCAAGCACGATACGTTTCTATATATTGTGCAGATTTGTTAGAGTATCGCAAAGTACAGCGTCTTTTCTCCATCCCCATAGAAAAAGTGCAGAGGATTTAAGTCAGGAAACCGAGTAGGCCTTCCCATTGGCAATTTACCTGGCACGATGCCTTCGGTTCACAGCACGACGTGGTGGCGGGGGTTCAAATGGCTCTAAACGCTATGGGACGTAACATCTGAGGTCATCAGTCCCGTAGACTTACAACTACTTAAACTTAAAGACATCACACACATCCATGCCCTAAGCAGGATTCGAACCTGCGACCGTAGCAGCAGCGCGATTCCGGACTGAAGCACCTAGAACCCCTCGGCCACCGCTGCCGCCCTTAGCTCGGGAGGGATTAAGTGGTGGACATCCAACGTGTTGGCACCAGATAAGCAATTTGTTTCCTAGCGGTATTTCATCCAGAAAATGAGGAACAATTATTATGAGAAATTTTGCATGTGTCTTTCCGTTTAGACTACCATTGATGCAATAGTAGCCAATACTTAAAATGGCAAACATTCCACATCAAACACTAACTGTGTGTGTTCGAGTTTGGAGTTTATGGACGCTCAACGGCGAGGTTATCAACACCCTTACACACATTCCAAGAAACGAATGTGGTTAAAATGTCGGAAATTGTTCCACAGTCACGCACTCAAGTCGACCACACTATCACTCTATCTCACCTGCTCCACACCAACAGAGAAAGAGTAAAAGTAGCTACGTTTGAGATTAAAATACAAGTAAAACGACAAGGCAGGTAAAAGAGAGGCACAGGCAAATGTCACAGGCTGACTGCATACAAAAATTACTGGTGAGCCCATCATCCTGTTAACACATTGAAACTATATCATTAAAATCTTGGGAAAACTGACAATTTACAGAAGTTTAAAACACGAACCACATTCGTTTGAAACATTACTTAATAGAGAGGACAGATCCGTTGGTAAATCCGCCGCTACCCGCTTGTCGAAAAATAAAGCACAGTCCAACAAAATGTAGCGCACAGTGATCTGTACCCTACAAGTGCCACAAATTGGAGAGTCCTCTCACCAGAGCAAGAAGCCAAGCGTCATAGGGCTGTGGCCTATACGAATAAGGAGGACCTCGTCCCATCTACGTGGCTGGATGGAGGTACGCCACGGCTGCGTTGTAGGCTTTTACTAAACGGAGCCACTCATCTTCCCACCGAGGCAAGATTCTTTAGCTCAACAGCGAGGGTACAAAAGCGTGCAAGTGTATGGCACAGTGAAATAGCTGAGGATCATGACACAGCCCCTTGGCTACTACATCCGCCCTTTCGTTCCCTACAATACACATGTACGCTGGCACCCTGCAAGAAGACACAGTCGTTGTAGTTCGAGAAGGGTCTCCTGGATTACTTTATGTGTTGGGTACAAACGTTGTAGATAGTGAAGGACACTCGGAGAATCGGAACACACAAGAAACTTTAACTCTTCATTGACACGGATGTTCCCTTGACGAGGCTTTTCACTGGACAGTACCTCATGTTCTTTTTTTTCCTGTCTTTTGTTTGAGAAGGCACATTCGTCTGTAAAATGAAGATCCGAGAAGATGTTCTGACAGGCCAGGAATTGCTGCTGTGCCCACTGACAGAACAGTACATGAGTCTGGAAATTATTGTCACACAATTCTAACTGCAAGTGCACAGAATCAAGATGGAACTACTCACGTGTTAGAGTCCGAAGAACACTATTTTTAGGGATATCTGTCATGTGATCACGTGTGACTTCACTGCAACGGAACCGGAAAGATGACTTCGGCGACCGACTTCGTCTGCTTGAGTTCTACGACGATAGGATTGCCTTCACGCTGAAACTTAGCGTTTGTTGAAGCGTCACACGAAAACGTGGAAATATACGTCAGGAAGGTGGGTTCTTGTCAGGATGTCGCCCCTACAAATTTCCGCAGCCTGAATTGTATTTCGTCTGCATTCAAACGCAATTGTATACATTTTGTAGACTGGATCAACCATTCCTTAGCTTTACTGTTTTCAACTATTATATCTGGTTCTACACTGAAGTAATGCCCATTTCGTTCCTGTTCCAAATTTCGTGATATTTAAAATTATGTCTTCCAAGAACTTGTAATCCCTGACACAGCACTCGTTAAAGCCTGTGCTATGGTAAGTGAGCGGGATTACCTTATGAGAAAGGATTTTCGTACAGATACCGACCGAATGTACCTGAATGGTGGCAAATCAGACTGACATCCACTCTGTAATAACAATGATCCGTCAAGTAAGTTCGAAATGCAATTACACGTCAGGATGGATCAAAAACAACCCAGAAGATGCTACCAACTTGATAATAAGACGGTCGCCAGCCTAATTAGGCATTAACTGAGTTTCTTCCCTGTACTAGTTGGTATACGGTATATTAATGCAAAACAAGTTGTAACACTGCATAATATAGTAGAATTTCAGAACCAGAAAAGCTACTAAACTGATAGTTGCACGTTCTGTACTGATATGGAAAACCATGAATACATAACACTACACTATAATGTATACTACAAAACTTTATACTGCCTATTAATCTGATTAAAATCGGGCATAGGTTACCCTAGAAATAGCACTTTCGTGCCACACACAAAATGTCAATTTTGATAAAGATAAAACACTGATAAATTTTGACTTTTATATTGACTTTAACTTTTACTGGTCAAACCAATTTAGAACACTTCAGAATTCAAATGAATAAGGGGGGACCCCGAAACTGTTATGATCGCTGTATTAAAAAAAACAATGTTTACTGAATTTATTATGCGTTCAAGATTTCCAGTATATAAGTTACTACTCTTTTAATCGTATTTACAGGTCATTTAAATGCCTTTAAATCTGTCTCGAAATAATAAACTTCATTACTATATCAATACTAAAGTTATCTTTCAACTTCGTTAGACCTTCGTTATTCATTTACTGGTTCATTAACAAAACATTTCCTTAAACACCATTCTAATATAGCTAGTTCTGCAAATAATTATTACGAACACAAATTTTAATTTTCATTTCGGGACACTCGGATTGCGCAACATTTGGAATATAAATAGCAGTATCAATAGTGGCTGGTTGATGTTTTCTTCTCTGTAAGAATTAACCTACATTATTTGGAATGGACCCTGTCTAGGTTAGTTGTGAGGATAATTAAATGATGGAAAAGTTCTGGTAAAATTTAGGTTACTATTGCACCAAACAAACTCAGTTCACTCTCTTATCCACACGAATACAGTACTAAAAGTTTCAACCTGCTAGTATCGATGCGGCTGTTGGCACGCGGCGAGATGGCGAGGCACAGATCACACATACAACCACCGCTATTGCTGTTGATGTATCGGCACTTTAATTCTTCTTTGCGTCGCAATACTTTTCCATTTAGTGCCTATGGAATTTTGCCAAGCTGTGTGGGCGTTGGAACGGCATACCCGAGGCACAGTGAAGCTATGTCTTCCAGGAGAGCCTCCTCGCTCCAGAAGCTGTTGCTCAAACCAGTGCCAAACTCCTACTACAACTACTGTGCCCGTTGTGCCGTGCAGTGCCCGCGCGCATTTTTCCGCGCTCGCCTGCCATCCACCTTTTACCGCTCCGTGACAGACCGGGTACTCACCCGATGTTTTGCATTCTACATATCCTAAGACATTGCCTACGTATTGACCAGACGCACAGTTACAATTTTAAACATCTTACAACAGTTTCAACACTGCTTATATTTCAATTGTATTACAAAATCACTTGACATTTGACATAAACATTAATATTCAAATTGAAACTTATTTACAGTTTTCTTAACATAATGGCATGAAACAAAAGGAAATGAAATCAGAACATCAATGACGCAGGTTTATCGTAAAATCAGATGAACAGAATTACTTATACACTCCTGGAAATTGAAATAAGAACACCGTGAATTCATTGTCCCAGGAAGGGGAAACTTTATTGACACATTCCTGGGGTCAGATACATCACATGATCACACTGACAGAACCACAGGCACATAGACACAGGCAACAGAGCATGCACAATGTCGGCACTAGTACAGTGTATATCCACCTTTCGCAGCAGTGCAGGCTGCTATTCTCCCATGGAGACGATCGTAGAGATGCTGGATGTAGTCCTGTGGAACGGCTTGCCATGCCATTTCCACCTGGCGCCTCAGTTGGACCAGCGTTCGTGCTGGACGTGCAGACCGCGTGAGACGACGCTTCATCCAGTCCCAAACATGCTCAATGGCGGACAGATCCGGAGATCTTGCTGGCCAGGGTAGTTGACTTACACCTTCTAGAGCACGTTGGGTGGCACGGGATACATGCGGACGTGCATTGTCCTGTTGGAACAGCAAGTTCCCTTGCCGGTCTAGGAATGGTAGAACGATGGGTTCGAAGACGGTTTGGATGTACCGTGCACTATTCGGTGTCCCCTCGACGATCACCAGTGGTGTACGGCCAGTGTAGGAGATCGCTCCCCACACCATGATGCCGGGTGTTGGCCCTGTGTGCCTCGGTCGTATGCAGTCCTGATTGTGGCGCTCACCTGCACGGCGCCAAACACGCATACGACCATCATTGGCACCAAGGCAGAAGCGACTCTCATCGCTGAAGACGACACGTCTCCATTCGTCCCTCCATTCACGCCTGTCGCGACACCACTGCAGGCGGGCTGCACGATGTTGGGGCGTGAGCGGAAGACGGCCTAACGGTGTGCGGGACCGTAGCCCAGCTTCATGGAGACGGTTGCGAATGGTCCTCGCCGATACCCCAGGAGCAACAGTGTCCCTAATTGGCTGGTAAGTGGCGGTGCGGTCCCCTACGGTACTGCGTAGGATCCTACGGTCTTGGCGTGCATCCGTGCGTCGCTGCGGTCCGGTCCCAGGTCGACGGGCACGTGCACCTTCCGCCGACCACTGGCGACAACATCGATGTACTGTGGAGACCTCACGCCCCACGTGTTGAGCAATTCGGCGGTACGTCCACCCGGCCTCCCGCATGCCCACTATACGCTCTCGCTCAAAGTCCGTCAACTGCACATACGGTTCACGTCCACGCTGTCGCGGCATGCTACCAGTGTTAAAGACTGCGATGGAGCTCCGTATGCCACGGCAAACTGGCTGACACTGACGGCGGCGGTGCACAAATGCTGCGCAGCTAGCGCCATTCGACGGCCAACACCGCGGTTCCTGGTGTGTCCGCTGTGCCGTGCGTGTGATCATTGCTTGTACAGCCCTCTCGCAGTGTCCGGAGCAAGTATGGTGGGTCTGACACACCGGTGTCAATGTGTTCTTTTTTCCATTCTCAGGAGTGTATGTACAAAAGTACAGAGTCGTTGTTGTTACAAACTGTCATGAAAATATTGAAAAAACACATTCCGCATTTGTTTGGTTAAAGCTAGTTGCTCGAGCTAAGCCTCTGATTTTCGTAATGAAAGAATTGAGTATCTCATTAAAATAGTCAGTGGGTCAGATGTCTTTGACACTCCCACCACCTAGCTAAATTATAGGACGTTTATATAATTTGCCACACTAAAGACGTAAGCTAAAATTTTGATTTCTTTCGGCGTTCAGCCGTTGTAAACACCGGCTGCTCGAACAATACACTGCTTCAATTCGTTCTTGCCATCATTAGACAATTTTTTTTTTTCCTATTTGTAAGCGTCACAAACTGTGGTGGAAGGCTACACTATCTCTTAAACGTCGATTTCATCATGTGGATCTTTTTTACAATATCTTACTAAAGCTCGATAATGGATTTGGTAAGCAGTTGTAGCTTTACGAAATGATAATTTCTATTTTTTTTACCTTCCTTATTGCTGCAAGCTTGACGTCTGAATCAACTCCTCGCTTTGTCTTTTTAATGTCTCAGTGTCTTTACTTCTAACAAACGAAAAACCTACGACAAACCCTGCCGGGATAATATGTCACATGTGACAACCGTCCTGAAATTTGTGTGACAGTCAACACCGAAGAGACATTTTTGACAAAAGCTATACTGGAAAAACAGACCGTGAACTTCACCTCGACTGTTACAAAATAACAGAAAGTACTTCGAATATAGACATCACTGAATACAGAGTGGAGAATGAGAGTTAATTACATCAATAAATGAATACTTACAGCTGAAAAACACAATAACCGCAGTAAAATCCAGAAAACCGTCCCAAAGAACTCGCAACTGCGTACGCCCTACTCAGAATATTACGATCGTACTGTGGTTTGAAATTAAACCGCTAGGAAGCAACAGCGCCCGTGAAGTCAGACCTGAGACAAAAAAAACAATGTGAGGACCTGGCCCGCTTTGCTTTACGGGCAAGAGGAGTATAGATTTCTTTGATATCTGGTTACAAAGAAGATTAGATGGTATGTGGGACAACAAATTAAAGGGTATTCGATGGAGTGGAGACAAAAGTTAAATACGTCTGAAAATACCGATAGTTAAGTAGAGTGCATTCTGAGGGACAAAGGAATAGTGAATTAGGTAGATCATTCGTGGTTCGTTTTTATCTCGTTAGCAGCCACTCTCCGTTCAGTCTAACGCATTGATGAACACTTATGGAATGTGATTGCAGCGATCATTATAAAGAAGTGGTTTATCACAAAAAGTAACCGAAACTTCTGCCGATGTTTTCAGAGCTTGCCAACAGCTGTCAATCGGAATACATTCACCTGTCATTCCACTACTGAGAGACACGACGCAAGCCTTAATCACTGCCATGAAAAATTTTATAACTCAAATTTAATTAACTTGTCTGTCATATCATATAACGTTATTACGATGTTTCAAAGCACGTCAATCCGGATTAATGAAACGGTTGTATACTGACGAATCTTGTTATTAAAATGTATTCGGCTACTGCCGTCTGACAAAAGTCAGTATAGCTCCAACAGTATATTTACGTCTGACGACAGTGGCATTCTCTTTTATAGTACTTTCTGAATAAAATAACGCAATAATTCGTGTAAAATAATTAGTACCAGTAAGGATAAGGGATTTATCGTGACACATCCAAAGATGGCCGCCAGATATCTCATAGCGTTTAGGGCTTTCATATGCTAGTTCCACTGAGAGTAACCTCCGGCGAATACATTCCAATAAGGACCAATGAAAGTGAGTAGCTGTATCCGGGATTGGAGTTAATTTATCTGAGAGTCAGTCGACGCTCTCGTTAGTCCAAAGACGTACGACATGATGTGAGTAGGGCATCGAGCGGCAAATTTCACGTAATATACTTCTCTTCGATGGTAGTTCTTGCTTTTTGTATAGAGGCTTAGTCATCATGGGCCTCGTCAGTCATTTGAAATTCTATTCTGGATGAAGGCCCCTGCCAGACTTATCGGTTCTTTACTGTCATCCGCTGCACACATTCATGCTACTTCTGCACGTTTGCTAATGTCAGCCAGCCACCTACCACCAGATAGTCGTTCCTTATCTTTAGTAATGGACCAATGCTTTTCTTCGGTTCATCAGTTAATCGTTCTGACAACTACATCCCCCGACCACCTTCATTGCAATTTAATTAGTCACATGTACGTCTTCCATTCCAGTATGTTTCCTTAATAATTTTCATTATCTCAAACAGTGATTATCAGTAAACATACTTCCTTTTCTACTGAATCATCGTCAGTTTTTGAATGATTTTCGCAAAACTTACAGACAATCGGAAACATAATTTTGAAAACTGTAAATTATTTTTCAAAAGCACTAATGGGAAGTTTTGCTCTCATGTTTACGTCTGTTGTTCATCCAACCGATTTCCTCAGCTGACGTAACACAAGAGTCGTCTACAATGCTTATAGTATTGATGATTAAATTGCAAGAAAGGTTATTAAAAACCCAAAGTCGATGCACATAACATCAGAAATCAGTAATTCCGATGACAAACTTAAGGCCACATGGAATGTAGTGAAACGAGAGACAGGACAATCAGCAACAGAACACGTTAGCACCACTATTGAACATAATGGAAGGGCTACAAATGATCATTCACAGGTACAAAACGTACTTAATAATAACTTCTTAAATTTAGTAGAAAGCCTAGGGACCAACAGTTCAAGAGAAAAATCACGGCATTATGTTGAAAAAGTATCTCTCACAAACTCAGCCACATGAATATATCGCTAACTTCACATTCTGAAATTAACAAAACTATACATTCTCTCAGAAATAAAAGCTCATTTGGTTTTGATAGTGCTTCCAGATGAGTACTAACGATTTTTTCCCATATAACGAGCCCTGACGTAACCAAAACATGTAATGTTTCGCTGTCTCGAGGCATTTTCCAGAGAGGGTGAAGTACGCCGATGGTTTGTTAAACCGTTCTTTTTCGAGGCGATCTATTCCAGAATGGTATATCACCCTAGCAACAATAATATCCTCTGTACATCACAATTTGGGTTTCATCAGTCACCAGAACTAACAAGCATTAAATAATAAAATAACACCGGTTGGTGTTTTCGGCGACCTATTTAAAGCATCCAACTATGTGACAAACAATATTCTCTTAGATAAACTGAAGTTGTATGGAACCGATGGTATAGCCAACCAGCGGATGACGTCATATCTAACCAAGAGAATGCAGAGAGTGGTAGTTAGTCATTCAACCAATATAGTCCGGGGACATATTTCTGACTGCAGGGAAATCAGACATGGGATTCCCCAAGTCTCAATTTTAGGTCCACTGTTGTTCGTCATACATGTCAACGGCAACGACCTTCCGTCTGATATACAACTAACACAATTAGTCCTTTCTGCAGATGACACTAATATTTTAATCAGTACAACCACAGATACAGAAAATAATAAATGGTAAACAAAGTTTTTAAAAATATCGTTTATTCGTTTTCTGCGATTGAACTCAATCTCAGCACAACATATTAAATTCTGCACCTCTAGAGGACGTACACCAACGAGAGGTGTAAGAAACGGTGGGGAAAGTAACAAATAGGGTCAAAACTTCAAAATTATTAGACGTCCGTATCAATGAGAATTTAAACGGGAAAAATAATGTTCTCGAACTCTTAAATCACATTAGTTCATCAACATTTGCACTTGAACCATTGAAGATCTTAGGGAGAAACAAATCAGTAAGTTGACATATTTTGCATATTTTCGTCATATGGAAACCCATCTTCAAGAAGGAGAAGTCTTCGTTGACTAGAAACGTGCTGTAAGAACAACATATAGTGCTCACCCACGATCATCTTGTAGACATAGGTTTAAGGAGGTGGGCATTCTGACTACTGCCTCACGATGTATTAATTCCCTCACGAAGTCTGTTGTAAATAAGGCACTGCAGTCGAAAAGGAACAATGGCGTACCTAATTACAATATCAGAAGGAAAAATTACATTCGTTACTCCACATTAAGGTTAAAGGAACAATGGTGTACCTAATTACAATACCAGAATGAAAACTGACATTTGTTACTCCACATTATGTTGCATTCAGCCCAATAAGGGGTGCAAAATGCTCCAATAAAAATTTTGGATCACTTACCAAGTGATATAAAATGTCTGACAGACAGCGAAGTAAAATTTGAAAACAGTAGAGTTTCTATTATTGTAATGTGTAAAAGGTGGTAGGTAGGATGTAATAACTCGCATCTGTATCACCTCTTTATTTTTGCAAGAAAAAAAAGCCAACTTAGAAATGTTCAGAATGTAAATGTATGTACAAATTAATTTACGAGGTGAATGTAAAATGACTTGTTGCACATCAGTACAATTTATCATGCAAAATGATCTATAGATCATTAAACTAACTAACTTCCCTAATTTTCTTCTTTTGTGTTCATTAAGCGTTATTGTAGTCTCTCTATGACTGATGAGGCAGGTGAACTGGAATACAGACGACTACAAAACTGAGATTGACAAAAAGTGCAGTAGGGCTAAGTAGGAATGGCTAGAGGACAAATGAAAAGCTGTAGAAGCGTGCATACCTCGCAGAAAGACGGACACGGCCTATACAAAAGTTAAAAAGGGCTTTCGAGAAAAGAGAAACAGCTGTATGAAAATCAGGAACTCAGATGGCAAGCCAGTGCTGTAAAACTGAAATGAACTTGAAGGTAATTCCTCAAAATTATTGACATAAATGGAGAGCCAACCTAGTGACCGCTTGTTGGCGTTAGTCAGCTAGTTAGGCAGCAGCAGCAGGCCGAGACAGACGCAGCGATATGAAAGTAAGCGATTTTGTGACTTTTATGAGTTCCCTACCAAGAGTGAATTTTATAATATCATCTGTGTGCTTTAATAGTTTACTTTCTTGAGTTTCTGGGTGTTAATTTAATATTTAATAGCCATAGTTCTCGCGTTTTCGATTGCGTCGGAAAGTAAAGCTATTTTGTGACATATTACAAGTTCCTAATCAGGGGCGAATTATTTAGTTTCACCTGGGTGCTTTGGTAGTTACGTTTTTGAATCTCTGCATATTAATGCAATATATTGGACACAGATCCTGCGTTTTTGTCAGTGTCTCCTATAGAGTTCCACAGCATGTGCTGATAGTCCATTTATCTGGGTAGTTTAGTTTTCCACAGTCGTTAATATGGATAAGAACTGTGATTCTTGTGTGTGGATGCGAGAAAGAGTTGGTGACACATTGCTGTCAGCTCCAGGCTGTGATGGCTTCGGTGACACAGCTAGAGGCTGCAGTTGTACCACTGTTGTGGGCTGGCCATGGGGATCCAACAGACGTCCCGCGCATCCGAATCATCTGATCGGTCCTCACCAGTAGCTAGCATTGAGGTTGACCCCACATCTGTGGTCGAGTGAGTGGTCGCCCTGGGGCGAAGCAGGCGGCGAAAGACTTCCTAGGGGGCCGCACTTAAGGCCTCCACCGCTAGTCTGACAAATAGGTTCCAGGTTGTGGCTGACACTGTTGCTGAGCCAGATGCCGCCACCTGTCCTGTTTCAGAGGAAACAGCTTGTAAGATCCGGGCCAGTGCAGAGGGTGGGATTATCGGGAGCTCCAACGCGTTAGGGGCCTTATTGGGCCCCTAAGGGACATGGCTGCCAAGGTGGAGAAGAAAGCCAATATGCACTCCATGTGCATACCACGTGGAGTCATTTCAGATGTGGAATGTGTCCTCCCGGATGCCATGAAGAGTACAGGGTGCTGCCAACAGTAAGTGGTGGCTCACATTGGTTACAGTGATGTGCATCACTATGGATCAGAAGATATTCTCTCCGGTTTCGAGCGGCTAAGAGATCTGGTAAAGGTTGCCAGTCTTGCTTCCGACATGAAAGCAGAGCTGACCATTTGTAGCATCGTGAACAGGACCAATTTCGGACCTCTGGTACGGAGCTGAGGAGAGTCTGAATCAGAGGCTCGGACGGTTCTGCGCCCGTGTAGGCTGCAGATTCCTCGACTTGTGCCGATAGGAGGTTTGCCTCAACTTAAAGAAGAATGTAATAATTTCACTCATAACGAAAGCAAGTGCTAGTACATGAATTTCATAACTTCCTTTAAGGCAGCCAAGAATAGTATTGCTGATATGTAACTTAATCTCCTGACTCCTCTGTGAACTTTGAATTTTTCGCTAGCCTAATTTAGTATAACGGAAACTGGAGCATTGATGCCTATTACCTTCAGTGGACTAACATGTTGAGTCAATGCCTTATTTCTCAAGGGCTGTATGTGTTGTTTCTGTTATGAATTATTTCAATACTTTTTTTTCAAAATCTATTAGTCCTGATAAGTGTAATTTATATTCAACATATACCTGTCTTAGTAAAGAAATATTAACGAGTGCATAAATCGTTTAAAAATTGGACGTGTATCTGTCTGTGACGCAGAGCGTTCAGGTAGCTCATCTACAATGAAAACCGACCAGAACATCGAAATTGCATACCGAATGATTCGTGATGGTTGTCTTGCTATAACTGATGCCTTCTCAGAAACTGTGAACTGCTGCGAAATCCTGAAATTCTATACCAAAACGGAAAAGGAAGGATATCTTTCAAAAAGTTTGGTTTCGCTTCAGGATAATGGCCGCACACAGATAGTTAGGAAAACTATCTGAAATCATAGGGAGCTTGTATCTGTGTGTAGTAAGGTGCTGAGGGAAAAAAACTATTAACTCAACGGTAATTTAACATTCACAAAGGACAACAGAAAATAGGTGACAAGAGGTGTTATAATAGCAACTATAAAATAGTTAATAATTCCAACCATTTGGCCTTGAAAATGACAGCATTTACCAAAACTTTAAATCTTCTACACATGACTTCAGATACGATACGCGGTAAGGGAATCAACGTTAACAAGTTCATGGTTTCAAAGATAACAAATGGTTCGGTAAAATCAGGCTACTAGCTTGAGCTCCTACCCCCATGAACCATGGACCTTGCCGTTGGTGGGTAGGCTTGCGTGCCTCAACGATACAGATGGCCGTACTGTAGGTGCAACCACAATGGCGGGGTATCTGTTGAGAGGCCAGACAAACGTGTGGTTCCTGAAGAGGGGCAGCAGCCTTTTCAGTAGTTGCAGGGGCAACAGTCTGGATGATTGACTGATCTGGCCTTGTAACACTAACCAAAACGGCGTTGCTGTGCTGGTACTTCGAACAGCTGAAAGCAAAGGGAAACTACAGCCGTAATTATTACAGAGGGCATGCAGCTTTACTGTATGATTAAATAATGATGGCGTCCTCTTGGGTAAAATATTCCGGAGGTAAAACAGTCCCCCATTCGGTTCTCCGGGCGGGGACCACTCAAGAGGACGTCATTATCAGGAGAAAGGAAACTGGCGTTCTACGGATCGGAGCTTGGAATGTCAGATCCCTTAGTCGGACAGGTAGATTAGAAAATTTAAAAAGGGAAATGGATAGAATCAAGTTAGATATAGTGGGAATTAGTGAAGTTCGGTGGCAGGAGGAACAAGACATTTGGTCAGGTGAATACAGGGTTATAAATACAAAATCAAATAGGGGTAATGCTGGAGTAGGTTTAATAATGAATAAAAAAGTAGGAGTGCGGGTAAGCTACTGCAAACAGCATAGTGAACGCATTATTGTGGCCAAGATAGACACGAAGCCCATGCCTACTACGGTAGTTCAAGTTTATATGCCACCTGGCTCTTCAGATGATGAAGAAATTGATGAAATGTATGACGAGATAAAAGAAATTATTCAGGTAGTGAAGGGAGACGTTAATTTAATAGTCATGGGTGACTGGAATTCGAGAGTAGGAAAGGGGAGGGATGGAAACATAGTGGGTGAATATGGATTGGGGGAGAGAAATGAAAGAGGAAACCGTCTGGTAGAATTTTGCACAGAGCGTAACTCAATCATAGCTAACACATGGTTCAAGAATCATAAAAGAAGGTTGTATACATGGAAGAATCCTGGAGATACTGGAAGGTATAAGATAGATTATATAATTGTAAGACAGAGATTTAGGAACCCGGTTTTAAATTTAATAAATTTCCAGGGGCAGATGTGGACTCTGACCACAATATATTGGTTATGAACTGGAGATTAAAACTGAAGAAATCGCAAAAAGGTAGGGATTTAAGGAGATGGGACGTGGATAAACTGAAAGAACCAGAGATTGTACAGAGTTTCAGTGAGAGCATTGGGGAACAATTGACAGGAATGGGGGAAAGAAATACAGTAGAAGAAGAATGGGTAGCTCTGAGGGATGAAGTAGTGAAAGCAGCAGAAGACCAAGTAGGTAAAAAGACAAGGGCTAGTAGAAATCCTTGGGTAACGGAAGAAATATTGAATTTAATTGATGAAAGGAGAAAATATAAAAACGCAGTGAATGAAGCAGGCAAAAGGAATACAAACGTCTCAAAAATGAGATCAATAGGAAGTGCAATATGGCTAAGCAGGAATGGCTAGAGGATAAATGTAAGGATGTAGGGGTAAGATAGAAACTGCCTACAGAAAAATTAAAGAGACCTTTCGAGAAAAGAGAACCACTTGTATGAATATCAAGAGCTCAGATGGAAACCCAGTTGTAAGCAAAGCAGGGAAAGCAGAAAGGTGGAAGGAGTGTATAGAGGGTCTATAAAACGGCGATGTACTTGAGGACACTATTATGGAAATCGAGGAGGATGTAGATGAAGATGAAATGGGAGATATGATACTGCGTGAAGAGTTTGGAAGATCACTGAAAGACCAGAGTCGAAACAAGGACCCAGGAGTAGACAACATTCCATTGGAACTACTGACGGCCTCGGGAGTGCCAGTCCTGACAAAACTCTACCATCTGGTGAGCAAGATGTATGAGACAGGCGAAATACCCTCAGACTTCAATAAGAATATAATAATTCCAATCCCAAAGAAATAAGGTGTTGACAGATGTGAAAATTACCGAACTATCAGTTTAATATGTCACAGCTGCAAAATGGTTCAAATGGCTCTGAGCACTATGGGAATCAAATGCTTTGGTCATCAGTCCCCTAGAACTTAGAACTAATTAAACCTAACTAACCTAAGGACATCACACACATCCATGCCCGATGCAGGATTCGAACCTGCGACCGCAGCAGTCGTACGGTTCCGGACTGCGCGCCTAGAACCGCGAGACTACCGCAGCCGGCTGCAAAATACTAACACGAATTATTTACAGACTAATGGGAAAACTGGTAGAAGCCGACCTCGGGGAAGATCAGTTTGGATTCCGCAGAAATAATGGAACACGTGAGGCAATACTGACCCTACGAATTATCTTAGAAAATAGAATAAGGAAAGGCAAACCTACGTTTCTAGCATTTGTAGACTTAGAGAAAGCTTTCGAAAATGTTGACTGGAATACTCTCTTTCAAATTCTAACCATGGCAGGGGTAAAATACAGGGAGCGAAAGGCTATTTACAATTTGTACAGAAACCAAATGGCAGTTATAAGAGTTGAGGGGCATGAAAGGGAAGCAACGGTTGGGAAGGGAGTGAGACAGGGTTGTAGCCTATCCCCGATGTTATTCAATCTGTATATTGAGCAAGCAGTAAAGGAGTCAAAAGAAAAGTTCGGAGTAGGTATTAAAATCCATGGAGAAGAAATAAAAACGTCGAGTTTCGCCGATGACGTAATTCTGTCAGAGACAGCAAACGACTTGGAAGACAAGTTGAACGGAATGGACAGTGTCTTGAAAGGAGGATATAAGATGAACATCAACAAAAGCAAAACGAGGAGAATGGAATGTAGTCGAATTAAGTCGGGTGATGCTGAGGGAATTACATTAGGAAATGAGACACTTAAAGTGGTAAAGGAGTTTTGCTATTTGGGTTAGAAAAATAACTGATGATGGTCGAAATAGAGAGGATATAAAATTTAGACTAGCAATGGGAAGGAAAGCGTTTCTGAAGAAGAGAAATTTGTTAACATCGAGTATAGATTTAAGTGTCAGGAAGTCGTTTCTGAAAGTATTTGTATGGATTGTAGCCATGTATGGAAGTGAAACATGGACGGTAAATAGTTTGGACAAGAAGAGAATAAAAGCTTTTGAAATGTGGTGCTACAGAAGAATGCTGAAGATTAGATGGGTAGTTCACATAACTAATGAGGAGGTTTTGAATAGAATTTGGGAGAAGACGAGTTTGTGGCACAACTTGACAAGAAGAAGGGACCGATGGTAGGACATGTTCTGAGGCATCAAGGGATCCCAAATTTAGCATTGGAGGGCAGCGTGGAGGGTAAAAATCGTAGAGGGAGGCCTTGAGATGAATACAGCAAGTAGATTCAGAAGGATGTAGGTTGCAGTAAGTACTGGGAGATGAAGAAGCTTGCACAGGATAGAGTATCATGGAGAGCTGCATCAAACCAGTCTCAGGACTGAAGACAACAACAACAACAACAGCTTGAGCTTATTCAGACATGGCTCGGTAACATCAAATCTAAGGCACACACACAACGTAAACATTAAAGTGACATAATCACAAATCGGACGTCGGAGGATCTTACAATGCCATTACAACGTTACCTAAATAGCAGAAGTTTGCATACCTTTGAACAGTAATCTTGAATTTAAAAAATATAGTGTAGCAATTTAAAATGGTTCAAATGGCTCTGAGCACTATGGTACCTAACATCTGTGGTCATCAGACCCCTAGAACGTAGAACTACTTAAACCTAACTAACCTAAGGACATCACACACACCCATGCTCGAGGCAGGATTCGAACCTGCGACCGTAGCGGTGACGCGGTTCCAGACTGAAGCGCCTAGAACCACACGGCCACACCAGCCGGCGGCAATTTAAAAAGAACAAACAATGCCAACGATTTACGATTTTCACACATGGTCCGCTGCATGAAATTACATAGTTAAAAAAATTAATTTATTGTAAATGAATAAATGCAGACATAGGACTTGCGAAAACCAATCAAAATTACATTTTAATTTCTGTTTGCCTTTGCCAGTAAGCTTAAAATAACTCCGGTTTGTATTATTAACATAGAATGCTGATCTAGAAAGACGTCTACGACGTCTGTAATTGTCATTTCCAAAGAAATCAAGATGAATTTCGTTGAACAGACTAGGGATTTTATAAACGCTAAGGGCTATTTTTGGTCCTTGAGATGCACGTAAAAAAGGTGTTCACCGTTTCCTTGTTACGCCTGTGTTTGGCTGTAAGTAAATACCGGCAGCACAGCATCCACAACAGGACCTCAGGTATCAGAAACTGGCCGACTCCGAAGACGCAAAACCGCAACTATGTAGGCACAGGGCCGCGCGGGGTAGCCGTGCGGTCTGTGGCGTCTTGACACGGTCCGTGCGGCTCAGCGCGTTGGCGTTCCAGTTTTCTCTATGGCATGGGTGTATGTGTTGTCCATAGGGTAAGTTAGTTCAAGTTAAATTAAGTAGTGTGTAGGCTTAGGGACCGATGACCTCTGCTGTTTGGTCCCATAAGACCATCCCACAATTTACTGAAATAGGTTCAGGGAAGCATTAACTCTTCAACGGTCGTATGCACGCCATTCCCTTCATACGTCAATCCTTGGCTGCAAGTAACCACTAGCACAACGGGATTCATAGCCAAGATAGCCTAAATGAGAAACGTGCCGACTTCGAAAGCGCAAACCCGCAACCATGAAAGCAGCGAGAAGCAATGATTCATCATCTGTCGTACGCACCGCTTTTACAGCCACCTATAACAAGACAAATCGAACCCCCGCGTATTCGGCGAGAGACCCAGCTGCGCTACCAAACACCAGACGTACATGAAATGCTGAAGGAGCAAGCATGGTTAAGTGATCACAATGAGCCACATTCTCTCTAGAAGCTGACCAACCCGTTGCTGGGAAACGACAAGCAGAGAAATTTCATGAGCTGCAGAAATCGATTGGAACACGCGGGCTTAGTACTGACCTGCCTCCAAGTAATATTCATATTTTAGGACAGATGAAGAAACACCTTCGCGAATCCGAGTTTTCGCTGAATAACCAGGCTGTGGAAGCGGTGTAAGATAGCATGTGTACGACACCACGAAACATCTTCCAGGGTTGGCTTGGAAAGCATACCATACGGGAACAAAGTGCGTAAAGGTTGTGGGAGAGTATGTAGGAAAATTATATTACTTGTAATGTTCTTTTCACACCAAAAGTTTGTTTTAAAAAAGTTAACTTTACTCTTTAGCGGTACATACAGGAGGACAATTATTGAAGTACATGAAAATAAACGTAAATCAATTATAAACTACGGCGTGTGAATACTTTATTCAACATGTAAACGTCACTACAGATATTCGGTTTTAGGTTACGACATTTGCCATATGCCGACCACGATTGTCGATGATGTGACGCAGGTGAATAGTGAAATTCTGCATAATACGCTGAAATGTTGGACATTGATGCTGTCGACCTCCTGAATGGCTGTTTTCAGCTCAGCAATGGTTTTGTGGTTTTGTGATGATTGCTGTCCATGTTGTCTTTAATATAGTCCCACACAAAGGAGTCGCGTATGTTCAGATCCGGAGAATATGGCGGACAATCGAGGCCCATGCCATTGGCCTCTGGGTACCCCAGTGAGAGAATGTGGTCCCCAAAGTGCTCCTCCAGGACATCAAACGCTCTCCTGCTTTGATGGGGTCGAGCTCTGTCTTGCATGAACCGAACCTTGTCGAAATCGGGGTCACTTTGGATAATGGGGATGAAATCCTCTTCCTAAAACTTCACGTACCTTTCGATAGTCACCGTGCCATCAAAGAATATCGCACCGATTGTTCCGTAACTGGAAAGTGCACACTACACTGTCGCCCGTTGACGGTAAAGAGACTTCTCGATCGCGAAATGCATATTCTCGGTCCCCCAGATGCGCCAGTTTTGCTTACTGACGAACCCATCAAAATGAAAATGAGCTTCGTCACTAAACCAAACCACGCATGTGCATACTAATTCCCATCACGCCCCGCGGTCAACCGTACAGTTTGGACATCCTAACGCAGATCGTTCAGAAGTTATGACGATTTTGTTTCATATAGTTCAATAATTGACAGCCTGTATGTCATCTTTGCGTTCATGTGAAATGTAGCCTAGCGGACAGTAACACGGCAAATAACACTAGTCCTATCAACATACAACGGAACGTTCCGCCGCGGACTTTCGTATCTAAACTACATCAGAAGCTACCCACAAGAATTGGCGATACGTCTTATTACTGATTCGTAAAATATCATTTACTATTTGGCGGGAACTTAAATGCTACCACGAAATATGTGACACTTGTATAAAGAGCAGAAGTACATTATTAAATATTTTTTTTGCTGGCAAATTACATAGCAAGTAACATCGTTTCAGTATGTGATCTTCAAACTCTACGCACGCAGCGCAGTTCTTGATAAATTTAGTAATTCAACCCTAGAAGAAAACGAGAACTAATGTCGAATCAGACTGTTTGCTGCGAGATGTCGAAGGGCACCAGGTTCAACCGCTTGACTGGAAATGTTTTACATCTACATCTACATCTACATGGATCTCTGCAAATCACATTTAAGTGCCTGGCAGAGGGTTCATCGAACCACCTTCACAATTCTCTATTATTACAATCTCGTACAGCGCGCGGAAAGAATGAACACCTATATCATTCCGTACGAGCTCTGATTTCCCTTATTTTATCGTGGTGATCGTTCTTCCCTATGTGGGTCGGGGTCAACAAAATAGTTTCGCATTCGGAGGAGAAATTTGGTGATTGGAATTTGGTGAGAAGATTCCGTCGCAACGAAAAACGCCTTTCTTCTAATGATGTGCAGCCTAAATCCTGTATCATTTCTGTGGCACTCTCTCCCATATTTTGCGATAATACAAAACGTGCTGCCTTTCTTTGAACTTTTTCGATGTACTCCGTCAGTCCTGTCTGGTAAGGATGCCACACCGCGCAACAGTATTCTAAAAGAAGACTGACACGCGTAGTGTAGGCAGCCTCCTTAGTAGGTCTGTTACATTTTCTAAGTGTCCTGCCAATAAAACGCAGTCTTTGATCAGCCTTACCCACAATATTTTCTATGTGTTCCTTCCTATTTAAGTTGTTCGTAATTGTACTACCTAGGTATTTAGTTGAATTTACGGCTTTTAGATTAGACTGATTTATCATGTAACCGAAGTTAAACGAGTTCCTTTTAGCACCCATGTGGATGAACGCACACTTTTCGTTATTTTGGGTCAACTGCCACTTTCCGCACCATTCAGTTATCTTTTCTAAATAGGTTTGCAGTTTGTTTAGGTCTTCTGATGACTTTATTAGTCGATAAACGACAGCTTCATCTGCAAACAACCGAAGACGGCTGCTCAAATTGTCTCCAAAATCGGTAATATAGATAAGGAACAGCAACGGACCTATAACACTACATTGGTTCAAATGGTTCAAATGGCTCGGAGCACTATGCGACTTAACTGCTGAGGTCATCAGTCGCCTAGAACTTATAACTAATTAAACCTAACTAAGCTAAGGACATCACACACATCCATGCCAGCGGCAGGATTCGAACCTGCTCGGCTCCAGACTGTAGCGCCTAGAGCCGCACGCCCACTCCGGCCGGCAACTACCTTGGGGAACACCAGAAATCACTTCTGTTTTAGTCGATGACTTTCCGTCAACTACGAACTGTGACCTCTCTGACAGGAAATCACAAATCCACTCACATAACTGAGACGACATACCATAAACACGCAATTTCGCTACGAGCCGCTTGTGTAGTACAGCGTCAAAAGGCTTTCGGAAATCCAGAAACACGGAATAGATCTGAAATCGCTTGTCCATAGCACTCAACACTTCGTATGAATAAAGATCTGGTTGTGTTTCACAGAAAAGATGTTTTCTAAACCCATGTTGACTGTGTGTCAATAGACCGTTTCCTTCGAGGTAATTCATAATGTTCGAACACAATATATGTTCTAAAATCCTGCTGCATGTCGACGTTAACGTTATGGTCCTGTAATTTAGTGGATTAGTCCTACTACCTTTCTTGAATATTGGTGTGACCTGTGCAACTTTCCAGTCTTTGGGTAGGGATCTTTCGTAGAGCGAGCGGCTGTATACTATTGTTAAGTATGGAGCTAATGCATCAGCATACTCCGAAAGGTACCTAACTGGTATACAGTCTGGACCAGAAGACTCGCTTTTATTAAGTGATTTAAATTGCTTCACAACTCAGAGTCCTTTACATAAGACGACACCTTTCCGTCAGTGAGTGCGCGTATTTACGTGTGTAAGTGCCTCTAATAATTGTAGCTGACTGTAATGAGTGTGCGTGTGTAGTGTGATGTCATGCTTATGTTGATGAGAGAAAGGAGAAGGTGAAACCTGGCGCTGGCATATAGCCTATGCTCTCGAATATCAGCACGAAGGGGGCGCCGAGCGAAACGTCTCAGTGTAACAGACGGATCACCGTCAACAGTGTCACATGCCTTTACTTCATGAGACACAGTGCACGGGTTTGAAATTTAGTTTAGGGCACTGATGCAAATCAGGATCCTTACAGCTTCACCCCAGCTCCCCAATTGCCGTCAAGCAACACAGAAAGCAGCCAATAGCACTGGGGTAAACATTCCGTTACTCAGCCAAGAACTGGCCACGCCCGACGTTTCTTAACGTCGCTGATCTGAAGACAATCGGTGTTTTCAGCGAGGCAAGGCTGTTTGCTTGTCCTGGAAGAAACTTTGTGTCATCGTGCACATCCAGTCTTGCAGCTCTCCCTTAACCTCGTCGTCCGACAAATATTTGGATTCGCTCAGGAGCTCCTTCACCGGAATAAGAAAGGTGAAGATGACGTTGAGATAGACCAGGGATGTAGAATGGATGCTCCGGCAGTGCAAAAAGGAGATACTGAATACAATGGATGTTTTTCACATATATTCGTTTGCGGATATTATCCAGGACGCAGTAGCTGACAGTAGCTGAGAATCCGCACAATTATCAATATTCATACGACCGTCACCAAGATCATTCGCGCTGCTGTCTCGATGTTCCTGTCGGTGTGGATTTTGTCTGATTTTTATCACAGACATCTTAGGAGAGATTTATCTACTGTTTAATTTTTCGTTCCCTAAGGAAAAATCGCTTCAAAGTACAGTAAACGAATCACTCCCTGAATATCTTCTTTGGTGTTTACAGGCAATGGTGTCCTTCCGATCAGAATTCTCTGAAATCACTATGAGTAGACCCATTAACCGAGAGAACACAGCTAACGCAGAAGTACAACTGCGAGGTTAAAACATATCCTCGTTCTGCCGTTCTAAATTTTTACAAACGATTTAGGAGAAAATCTGAGCTACCATCTTACATTTTATTCAGATGTTGCTGTCGTTTATCGTCTAGTAACGTCATTAGGAAACAAAACATATTATTTAGGCAAGATAACTTCATGGTGCGTGCAAAAAGTGCCATTTGATCCTCATCAATAAAAAGTGTGATGTCCTTGAGATGAGTTCTAAAACAAATTAATTATATTTTGATTACACAATAACAAAAATGTAACGATTTTCTCTCTTCCCGACGGAATTCTAACTTACAGAAATCCCGTGTTTGCATCCAGTTTACGTCGAATGTTCTCCACCATACGTCGGTAAACATACGTGTTCTTGATGACTGCTGCTCGGCTTGGTTCGGTGTCCTATATCCATTTGCCCTAACCACTGCCAACGGTAAGGGCCAAAGTGTACAACACGCTGACCAAGAACACGTCCGTTTACCGACATCTGGTGGAGAGCATACGACGTGAACCAGATGGAAACATGAGATGGCAAAATGTCTGATTGCCAAAATACAATGGAGAACGTTATGACATCACGCAGGTGGACACCTGATAATCATACAAGTTACAAAGTTAACGGTTGTAGATTCAACTAAAACCCACGGATTAGACGAGGGTTATTCGTAAAGTAAGGTCTGATCGGTCGCACGTGTAAACCACAGTGAAAATCCAAAATATTTTATTTGTAGCAGTTTGTTACGCTTTCCATCTACTTCCCTACATAGTTAACGCTCCGACTTTTGCATTTGTCGTACCGTTGTACCAACTTTCGAGTACCATCGTTCGTTGTCTATGCAAAAATATTTCCTTCATAGCCAGCGGTTCAGGGGAGCAGAGGTGAACAGTCAAACACTTCACGTCGAAAATGCTGCAGCGGTAGCATATCCGAAAGAACAGATATTATCTTCGTATAGTTAAGGCTAACCGGCCATTGACCTTCTTCTCTGCAGATGCACACGCATTGCCCGAAATCTTACGGGACTCGGTAAGATCGTCTGCCGTGAGTAATGAGGGTAATGGGAAGGAGCACTACGAATGTAGCGTGTGGGCATTAAGTTGGGAATGTGGATCTCACGGGGAGCGTGCAAGGGATAGATCCCTGCAGTCGCACTATCCTCTGTGCCCTCGGTGGCTCTGATGGGTAGTGTTTTCCATGTAATCAGGAGGTCCCGGTCGGGGCACACACTTTCAACTGTCCTCGATGTGTGTCAACGCCTGTCGGCAGCTTAAAGTCTTAATTTAAGTATCATTTCATTCTAGAGAGCTACACTGTCACCAATGGTATCCGTTCTTTCGCACGTATCCGTTCTTTCGGATTGATACATGTTGCGCTTTGTCCCGTACATCGATTTGACGAAGTAGCGGATGGTAATTGCTTCAGAAAGGGGAAACTGTCCGGACTCATTCTGTACAATTCGTGGAATTTTTCGTGTTGCACGACAAACCATAGCCGAATTGTGTTTCATATTTATAGCACTGTGCAATTGCTCCAAATACCTCTTTTCCTTTTTCAGTTTTTAGAACTTTAGAGAACGGTAAGTTACAAAACATCCAATTCAGAAGAGCTCTTGATTGCATCTGAACCTGAAAGAGAAACGTGATTCGCACTGTCTTGTTTCTTGTAATACAGCAAGTCACATCACGTTTTGTGTGGCACATCATACAAGCGCATTCAATAAGTAATACATATTTTCTCGGTTAATTTCTGCGGAAAAAATTGGGAATTAGTTGCTGTAAATCGTGGTATATTCGTGCTTCAGCCCTAAGTTCCGATAGGTGGCGGCGCTATTCGTAGCCTTCAAAATGGCGTCAATGCAGGACTTGTGTTCCAAGCACAGAGCTGTCACCGATTTTCTACTGGAGCAAAACCAGAGCATCGCAGATATTCATAGGCGCTTGCTGAATGCCTACGGAGACCTGGCAGTGAACAAAAGCACGGTGTGTCATTGGGCGAGGTGTCTATCACCATCGCAACAGGGTCGTGCAAACCTGTCCTACCTCCAGTGTGCCTGTGAACTACCCTTGCAATGATGGAACTTGCGGATACTCTCATTCAATGTGATCGACGGATCACAATCAAACACCTTGCTGCTCAGCCGGACGTGTCTGTTAGTAGTGCTGACACACTCATCCACCAGTAACATGGGTTCACCAGTTTGAACAGGAGTAAGCTGCACCCTCAGCAGGTAAAGCAATCAAACGAACGACTCCTTCTCCATGACAACGGAAGGCGTCACAAAATTCTACGCAACAGAGGGGAACTCAAAAACTTCACTGAACTGTTCGTCCTCATCCATCCTAAAGCCCGAATCTCGAAACTTCCATCTCTTTGGCCCAAATTAAGGATGCACTCTGGGCCGGCCGGTGTGACCGAGCGGTTCTAGGCGCTACAGTCTGGTACCGCGCGACCGCTACGGTCGCAGGTTCGAATCCTGCCTCGGGCATGGATGTGTGTGATGTCCTTAGTTTGGTTAAGTTTAAGTAGTTCTAAGTTCCAGGGGACTGATGACCTCAGCAGTTAAGTCCCATAGTGCTCAGAGCCATTTGAAACATTTTAGATTCACTCTGTAGGAAGCAGTGCGTGAATGATTGGGAGGTTATTCATGCAGCAAGACGTTGGCTCCGGCGTCGACCAGTATAGTGGTACCATGCCGGCAAACAGACCCTCGCAGTAAGGTGGTGTAAAGGCATGGTACTGAACGTAAATTATAGTGACAAATTAGGTTTTGTATGCAAAAGAGTGGGGAATAACATGTTTTATTGGAATCCTGAATGAAACCAATTTGCTTTCAGAAAATAAATGTGCACCATCCCCGTGGGAACACGAAAGGCCACCGATAACCACCGCTTCTCGCGATATTTATGGCGACGTGTCACATTGCAAATAACATCGTCTCAGTGTGAACTGCTCCTTAAGAGTGAATTACAGATTAAAGATGGAGATCTAGATGGTTGATTAAGTGCTATGGAGCATCAAGAAATTATTGTGATTTCTTACTGACTTACCCGCGTATTTTGAGATTCATCAAATAGCACGAGTAGCTGCCGTGGTGAAACTGAAATGTACGACCTCTCTCTCCCTCGTCCACATATCTCGGCCGCCCCGCCCCCAAGTGCCCTTGCACGGGGCGCGTTCTTCCGGCAGAGCCGCCTGCCTCCATTACTTGATGAGTTCCTCCGCGCCCTTTCAGTCGCACTTCTTTTCTCCAGCAGACTTCCTTCCGGCTGAGAACCTCAATAGTCCCGGCCCGGGGCGCAGCAACGAGCTTTTTATTCCGGTCACCCCGGCGAGATGCAGCACACGAGATTTCCTCGCTGCTAAGACTCCCGTAGGGCTCCGCCGATATCGACCGTAAGGAGGACCGACCTGTTTTGTAATGGGGTACGAGTGATCGCCCGAATCCGCCCATCTTTACAGGTAGTAAACTAGAAACGCCAGAGGAGAGAGCTCCGCTTCCCATTATATTACTAATGGTATTGCTTCCCCTGAATCCTGTCGACTGCAGATTTTCTTATCCAGTCCATTCGAGATTGCTGTGTACTAGTCGCTTCGAAATCGATCTAGTAGTAGACAGGTTTCCATCAGATGTAGCAGAAGATCGATCACTTGTGACTGCTGGAATATTCCCGGAGTACGTATGTTTTCTTCCAGCAATTTTCGGGTTTGCAGTCGGGTTCCATTAACATTCTGCCACGATATTTCGGCCCAGAGACGTCCGACCATCATCAGGTGGGTTGACGAAGTACTGAAGAGATCTGACCCAGTCGTGGTATTCATAGCGAATTCCGCGCGTGCGAATCGTAGTGCCGATTTACGGCGCATGCATTAGGGGGTGACATGTGCGAGTCTGAGTATTATCCAGTTATTAAAATTATGCCGTCACAACGTAATCTACGTGCTCAGTCGATTCTCGGTGGTTAGTTTGTTCTTACTTCATCACTGAGGGCAGCACACATAACTTGGGTGCCTCGCGCATGTCACCTCGTAACGCATGCGCCGTAAACCGCCAGTACGATTCGTATGCGCGGAATTCTCTATAAAGACCATGACTGCATTAAGTCTCTTCAGCACTTCGTCTGCTCACCTGAGGATGACCGGACGTCTCTGGACAGAAATATCGTGGCAGAATGTTGATAGGGTCCGACTGTAAACCCGAAATATACTGGAAAAAGGATCGATCACTTGTTTATAAGCGAGGAAAGTGGAAACTCCAATTTTTAGGTAATATAATACAGTAGCCATACGGGACATATACTTAGAACAGCCCGTGGATCCTAAACACTTCAACTCACTACAGCTTCCATTGTTCTCGACTGAGACTTCAGCGTATGTTATATTTACATAACAGATAATAAAAGGGGTACAAGTGGAAGTTGAAGAAAAACAGTATCCCATAAACTATAAACCAAAAAAAAAGGACAAGGTTGAGATGAATACCATTGTTATTGTACTGGCATATCGATGAAGCAGTCCAGGAAGAAATGGAATACACTATCTGATCGGAAAAGAAAGTGGACATTAATATAGAATATAATGTACATAATGTATTTTGCTATATTTGCTCCATATTGTTCTCGTGGTTTTCTGCGTGTAAACCCAGTGTTCACTGCTTAAAATTTTATTTTAATCAAAAAACTCTATAGAGATAATTTAAATTTTGTTCTTTCTTCTTTACTTTGTATTTTACCTAAATTATAACATGTCGTACTCTTGTGCGGAATACCAATTTTTCTTACAACATACATTCTTCAAATTCATCTACGTTTCCTTTTAATTCATTCTACATTTCCTTTGCAAATATGTAATTTATGCTGAGTTCCAGTCGAGCGCGTTTCTCTTTTTGCTACAGACTAAAAAGGATATTCAGTTTCCGGATTGTAAGAGCGATCGTAAACTCAGATTTGAGTGAAAAGTGTAAACACGCCTTCTCAGATACTGGCCAATGGTTTGTGTAGTAGGGTTATGAGAAACACAGTGAAAGATAATAGAAATATACACTATGTGATCAGTCGCATCTGGACACCTATTAGCGGAGATTATAACGGGTAATGTCCAGACTTCGCCTTTATAACGGCTTGAACTCTGCTGGGACACTTTCAGTGAGATGTCTGGAAGTCTGTGGAGGAATGCCAGTCCATTCTTCCTCAAGAGCTATAACAAAAGAAAGTAGTGATATTGGAGAGTAGGATCTGGAGCGAAGTAGAAGCTATCATCCTCAAAGTGTTCCATTGATCTCACGTTGGTACTCTGTCTAGGACAGTTCACTCCAGGAATGTTGTTGTCCACAAACCTTTGCCTTACACATGCTGCTTTGTGACACGGTGTAATGTGACCCTGATACAGTCTTCTGGCTGTTACTTTACTGTACGCAGTACACACTGCTGTAAAATTTGTTCGTATCCTTCCGCATTTAGCGTTCGTTTAACACAGTGGTTCCCTACCTTTCTTAGACCATTACCCCTGAGTGCAGTCAGGCATCAGCTGGTACCCCCACCCTCCCCCCTGCCACCGGTTCCCCTCGCCTCCCCCACAGTATCACCAACCTTCGCACCTTACTGAACTGAAGATGAATGATATTAAATTTGTATGTATGTATGTAAGTATGTATGTGTGTGTGTGTGTGTGTGTGTATGTGTGTGTGTGTGTGTGTGTGTGTATATGAGTGAGTTAAAATGAATGATGAACGGATTCGTGGTGCATCACAAGTGCTACCCGCAACTCCCTATCAGAAAAGAAGTTACAAAACATGCTTCTCCTACATTACTCCTCTCCAATGCGGCACTTGCGTGACCTCCATACCGCAACTCCATTTAAAACTAAACAAATCAGATGTGTGCGCTATATAACCTCTGTTCGTAAATCACTCCATGGCTGCGCTCATTACTTCTGAACTGGCAGAAACTGGACGACTTCAGGCTCTTAATATTTTGTGTCTAACCACTCCAATAGTAATACTAATAAAATTGGGTATAGTACTATAGTAGCCCTAGTGTAGTTACTGCTTTGTGTGCTATCAATTCGTTTACCTGTTACAAAGCAAGTACTGGAATGATTTCTGCATTACTGCAGGGACTATCTACAACTTGGAGAAAACATTTTCTTGAGATATTTAGCATTTGTTACGTATATGTTTCACTTTTATCATCAGCGGTGTACGGCACAAAGCACAACATGTATGTGGACTGTATGAAGAACCTGTAACCTCCACCGAATTAATGCTACCAACTCAGAAAAAATAAACACTCGCAACTTATACATTGAAGAACCGAAGAAATTGGTACACCCGCCTAATATCGTGTACGTCCCCCGCGATCACGCAGAAGTGCCGCAGCACTATGTGCCATGGACTCGACTAATTTCTGAAGTAGTTCTGGAGGGAACTGACACCATGAATCCTCCAGAGCTGTCCTTAAAGCCGTAAGAGTACGAGCGTGGTGGAGATCGCTTCTGAACAGTAATTTGCAAGGCATCCCAGATATCCTCAATAACCTTCATGTCTGGGGAGTTTGGTGGCCAACAGAATTTTTTAAACTCAAAAGAGTGATTCTGGAGCCACTCTACAGCCGTTCTGGACGTGTGGGGTGTCGCACTGTCCCTCTGGATTTGTCTAAGTCCGTCGGAATGCACAACAGACATGACTGGATGCAGGTGATCAATCAGACAGGATGCTTACGTACGTGTCGCCTGTTAGAGTCGTATCTATAAGTATCAGGGGTCTCATATCACTCCAACTCCACATGCACCACACCATTACAGAGCCTTCACCAGCTTGAACAGTCCCCCGCTAACATGCAGGGTCTATTTCCTAAAATTAGTCCCCAAACAATTACCTAATTTAATTCGCCTACATTACGTTACCCTCGTTTTATTTTTTAGTTGAAGCTATCTATAGTTTTTAATAATTCTGAATACACTGCGCATTCCGTCCAACTGAACTAAGTATGTGTTTCTTCTGTCAAAATTTCAATATCATAAGTAAATCCTAAAGTTATTAATTCTTTTCTCTGAGCTTCAAGTCATTTTCCAAGCTACTCATTGGTTTCACTTGCTGCCAGATTTATGTGACTGTCTCAGAGTGATCAGATGGACTCGTATAAAGAAGAAACTGGGCTGAAATCCTGGTCCATTTGTTCTTATTTATTAAATTAATGTTACATTTTCCCTCTTAAGCTGTGATCCGGCGAACAACACAACTGAGAAACATATTGATGAGATTCAGAAATTCGCTTCAGTGGTAAATGATGTTTTATTGATACAACTACTTCCAGAGACCACTGTTCCATCGCCGGTTGCTACACACTGCAACAATGAGGGGAGGTTATGGTATAAAACAGCGGTAACGTTACAAGATAGTGAAGGGGCAGATACAGTTATCTGGGTTCAAAGTAGGTAGTGTTCAACATTTCTCACAAATGGTTCATCGTTCCTTTAGCTTTCCATTGATGAATATTGAAACACCATGTCTTGGTTGTTTCCCGAGCTGCAGAAGAATATAAATGTTAGTAGTACGATGTGGCATTTGATCATTCTACATGTACTTCATCTTTAGTTCCTAGCTGTTAGTCTTCTAATATTATCCATCTCAGGATATTTCTATCAGTTCTACTTCGACATGTGGTTTGCCACTTTACTTTCGCAGAACGGCAATGTAAATATTTCATGCCTGTGAGACATAGTTCAGTTTTTCAGTTCTTCGCCTTGAATCTGTTGTTTGAACGAGGTTATGCTATTGAGGATGCAGACAAATTTCAGTAACTGTTCTAGTGAGAGTTCTGATATGATTCTTTTCGATTCAGAGATGAAAAAATTAAAGCATCTCACAAAACGAACCAGGCATGCTTTCGTGGAAACAGACACAGCAATTTGCAAGTAAATGCTGATGATCGTAGCCACACACCAAACTCTTCGATGAAAAAAGTCTTACGGAATCCATAGGAAACACTGGAAATGCAATTTCTAACATAGATTAAGGATGCTAATGAGTCATTACATTCAAAACTTGAGAAGGTATGTAGAAAGGCCCATTTTTAAAGGAATAGTGCAAATTGGGAATTGCGATGCTGTGACTATTTTTAACCATAGAATGGATGGCAGTTAAGAAATTCCTAACATTCTTAAAACATGTGTGGTGCAAAATGTTTGAAGAAGGAAGAAATGGGGAGAATAAGCTCCCGCCCACTTCCCCGAAAAAAAAAGGCAAAATTATTCTCCTCAGAGGCAAGAAACAAGTAGAAGTTACAAAAGGCAGCAAAGAGGGAAGAATATCGAAGAGCATACTATTCGCTCGACCGTCCTAGTTTACACGATTGGTCATAAGATACCATAAAGCATGTTTCTGACTTCGAAACTGATTCCCTCAGTTCGTTCATTTACAAAATGGTTTGCCTGGTAACTTTTTTGTCACGGTAGTTTTCCTTGTAACTTTTTGTGGAATGTGTGAAACGTCTTATAACTTTCAAGGGATACAACAGTTATGAAGATCAACAAGATGCATTAGAATTTTTTCTGAAGATTGAAAACTTCCTCTTATGAATTTTAATTGATGAAAACATGGTACAACAATTCTTCAGAAACCTAATTTATTATAAAACAATTTCCACATGAAGCGAGTTGGTGATCCCGTGCACTTTCATATTTCTGCTTAAAACCTGAGCCGTGCCCCTAGGTTGTAGAAAGTGTAGAGCCTCCTGTTAAAGACCCTAATGTCACATAAGCCTGTGTTAAATGTACTTCTGTTAACTAGCCCATCCGACCCACACCCATTACTTGAAGAACCATATAACATGTGCAAGTAGCCCTTAATGAGGCTTGAATAGTTTTATCTTGTAATATTTACGCCATCCCCTTCCCTTCTTGTTGATGTGAGTAGCACCCTACGATGCCGCTATAGCCTCCAAAAGTAGTCGTGCTAATAAAATTTGTTTAACAACTAAAGCATATTTCTAGATCTTATCAAATATTGAATTTGTTTATGAAATTATACTGAAATCCAGACCAATAGCTGCATACAAGCATTGACAAATATCAACGGGGACAGTTGAAAATGGGTGGCCCAACCGACTGAGCCACCGAGGACACAGAGGATAGGACGACTGCAGGGACTTATCTCTGACACGCTCCTCGTGAGACCCACACTTCCAACTTACTGTCCACGCACTACAGTTTTAGTGTACCTGCCCACTATACTCATTACTAGGGGCAGTCAATCTACCGATTACCGTAAGAGTTTGAGCAATGTGAGTGCATCCGCACCGAAGAAGATTATTGGCCGGTAAGCCTTAGCTATATATGAGGTGGTATCTGTTCTTCCGGACATGTCCGAAAGAACGGATGCCATCTTCATATGTATTTATTTAGATCGCTTCAGCACGAGATTCGGCTGTATGAAGCCATTGTGGCGTCTTCACAAGATGTGACCCATTCTGGTTTACAAACTGTACTCACGTAACTAAAAAGGAACATGAGCATATTAAACGAATTCGCTGCCATTTACACATGTAAGACACCTTCTAGGAGCTAAAAATCCGGTAATAGCTTGAATAGCCGAAACTATGATGAAGAGATCTAAATACAATGAGCATCATTATTAAAGGAACACATTTTTGAAACGCCATAATTCCCACCTGTTGCGACGCATAAGTTTGAAATTTGGCTCAAAGGTGTATACAGTGTAATAGTGGAAAAGGGTGACGCCCTATGACGTCATCATAGGGCTCGACGACGCTTCAAACAGCAAGGTGTCAACACTTGCGGAGAAAAGACCGCAACTCAGAAGTTCATGTGACGTTTTAGTTGGGTTATTGATGTCACATTGGAAACAAATTTCACCCAAATTCCAACCAATACCACCGCGAACGTGTCGCACGATGCGAAGGTGGTCACACGCCCTGTTACTCACATTTCATCCTTCCTTTTGACGCAGTGTCAGAACCGCGACGCCCAGCGTTGAAATAACGCGGTTCTCATATGAGTGGCTATGGAAAACATTTCAGACGCACTGCAGCGCAGAATCGACACGAACAGACAGCAAGAGATGGCATAAAGTACGTCAGTGAACCCCCCCCCCCCCCCACCGCCCCTTTCTTTGGGGCGTTTATTCTCACGCATTTCGTGGCCGAAAACGACAATTCGCAGTGTGATGAGCAACAGAAAGGCGATCTTCACAACCTTTGAGACTGCTGACACTCTTGTGCGTTTGAACCCTTCTCGTAGGTCGTGTTCTACAAGAGCGACAGGAATCGACCGACAGCGAGCGACGTCTGGATACGCGACACTTCAGCGACAAGCAGCAGCATCGGGCGAAAAGCTCGCGTATCCTGCGTGCGAGCAACTATGTCGCGCTACAGGATGGCTGCGTAGAGCCAACCAGCTGTTTCTATAAAACGGCGCCCCTAAACTGAAGAATACTGTAGCTGGAGCGTATGGCTACAAAATTATGTTTACTTAAGAACATAAAGCGAAAAGGAAGGCTGTGCATGAAATTGACAAAGGGAGGGATCTCCATGGAGAATTTCATAAATACCATCAACTACGAAGATCACCAGACAAATTCTTCGAATACCGGTCAATGAACGATGAACATTCCACAATCTCATTAATAAAATAAATAGAAATGTTTTTTATGTGATCAAGAACCCTGATCAAGAACTTTTAACAGCCAATAAATGTGGAAGAATGATGCCTAAATACCCTAAATGTCAACATAAGCATGCAGATGGACCATTAGCAACAATAGTTACCTGTGGTCTTGGTTGGCACGGTAGCTCGGCGTGTTCGGTCAGAGGTTTAGCTGCCCTCAGTAATAAAAAAGCTGAGTTAATCGATCAACGACGAACTTAAACGGGTGTCTTGTTGTCTTATTACGACGTCCGCCCCAAGTAGATGATAGAAAAAACGTCCTGGGTTCGATCCTGGGTAAATTTTATATTTTAACTGACTCAGTTACAGTTCTCTATATTAAGTTTTATGTCTACTGTTTACACTGCATCTCTAAGTATTTAGTACATTTTTAAGGTCTTGCCAAATGCTTGATCTTTAAGTGTATAGACAACTATCCCAGTATAACACACACATTTAATTCCTTATAAATTACAATGAACAATGATATTTTACAGTGGTAAGGCCAAACGTTTCAGTTGATGTAAATAGTCTGTAAAAGTGAAGCATACAAACTTTTGGGAAGAAAAAAATGGTTCAAATGGCTCTGAGCACTATGGGACTTAACATCTGAGATCATCAGTCCCCTAGAACTTAAAACTTCTTAAACCTAAGGACATCACACACATCCATGCCCGAGGCAGGATTCGAAATTGCGACCGTAGCGGTCGCGCTGTTCCAGACTGAAGCGCCTAGAACCGCTCGGGCACACCGGACGGCTATGGAAAGAAAGTCAAAAATTTTGTGTAATGACTTGTCTAAAAGTATGGGGGAAAAAATGTTAGGGAAACGTTTGGTGCGCCTCATTTCCCGTTCATGATTTCGAGCATCATTCAAAGGAACGTAGAACGTTTCTCCGATCTACTTATTTCTTTTACACGAATATTTTCATAAAATATTGGACTGATTTCTTTCATTTTTTTTTATTTTCAAGTTTTATTCAGAAAGCATGATCTTACTGGCTCCTCGTTTGCCTTCCTAACGTACTTGGTTCGAAGGAAGCATTTTTGACATTTAAATACCACACCAATGTATCTTTTTATGTGCAAAATAGCTAGGCCTTGAACACATGAAATTTTTGACACTTTATTTACATAGCTTGGCAGTAGCTTTTAGTGAAATATTTCAATTTTTCCTCAGCTTTCGTTAATTATCCTGATTACTTTCTAGCAGTTAAATATTTTCATACAAAACTAGACCTCATGCTGGTCACTTTGATACCCTGTTTACCTGTTTCTCTCCCTTTGTTTTGCAATGAAAATTCGCAAAAACCTCATGATGTAATTTGTACAGAGTCTGGTTTTGGCTCTGTTTACGCGTGTACAAAAACGTACCGAGTGTTAATATCAATGTAAAATAGTCCTTTCTGCGTGCTGTCATTTCCAAAAATCATCGTTTCGGTATCTTGAACCGTTTATGAGGGACGGTGATTTTTACAACCACTTGATTCCCGAAGCGCAGGAAAGGTTCGAATGCGCCGCGAGCACACCCGTCCGCGGATATAACAACAAATATCTCCAGAATGAAAAGAGATATCATTCCGGTGGCAGCTCTAAATACAGTTTAGATATATTGGTTACATTTCATGCGCAATAATGTATGACCTCAAATGAACTATACCGAAAGTCTACGCAATGAGATTTCACGTCTGTAAATTCTTAAAAATTTCGTGGAGCCATGTACTTACTTTCGTGCAGCACAGTAACTATGGCTAATAGGGAAAATGAATTCATACCTTTATCGTTTAAAGATATCAAGCTATAAGATGCGGAAGAATCAATTTTTTTCACCTAATAGATTTCTTAAAATCGGATGATAAGTATTTCATATCTGACGTCGCGTCCGCTCCACTGCTTTGCCGAGAAGATCGTGGCTGTTGCTTTGCGTCGTGCGTGCTATAGCGACAAGATTCAGACACGTTTGAATTCAAACGTCACCAGTTGCAGCGGGACACAGGCAGCGACACAGATGTCGCTCACGTAGGACACTTATGTAATTAGACCTACGGTTGTGTTTTGTCCCCTGAAGCTGACTCGCGCTGTCGGTCGCTTCTGTCGCTTACGTAGGACGCGGTCTAAGGAGATTGTGGCACTGCATCCTCATCGGAAGTGAACGCACCCACTTGAAAGGCAGCGCATACGTCGGAACTGCTAGGTACCGTTCAAAATCGTTTGACGAAATTTGAAGGTGATGCTAAGCATCTAAGGGTGCTTATGCTTTTTCAGAGCTATGTTGTGTCCCCCTGCGGAGTGAACATGGGGGGAGCGGGGAGGGGGATGGGGCACGCATGCGTGGTGAGTAAAACTGCAAAGGGTCGCGGTCGCTATAAGACATCCTAGTTAGACAAAACCCTGAGTGGCTGCCACCCAACTACATTGAGAATTTTAAAAATGTGGCTGTGTGGACAGAACCCGTGACGACGTCCTAGTCCTAGGCTTACCGATTGACTAGCGCATTCGGGAGGACGACGCTTCAATCCCGCGTCTGGTCATCCAGATGTAGGTTTTCCGCGACTTCCCTAAATCGCTGCAGGCAAACGCCGGGATGGTTCCTTTGAAAGGGCCGGTCTATTTCCTTCCCCATCTTTCCCTAATGGGAGCCTGTGCTCCGTCTCTAATGACCTCGTTGTCGACGCGATGTTAAACACTAATTTCTTCCTCCTCCTCTCGCCTAGGTGATTGCAGACCGTCAGCCCCTATGGCAATCGCCAATTCCGGATGGCCTACTATCAGGCACAAGAGCAAGACTGCGGTGGCGAAGAGTAGCAGCACAGCCCACCTGCAGGCACAATCCCAGAGAAATGTCAAAGGTTGTGAAGAACGTCTTCTTATTGCCCTTCACCCTGCGAACTTCTCTTTTCGACAGCGAAATGTGTGGGAATGAACGCCCCAGGCAAAGGGATGATTTCACTGACGCCCTTTGTGCCAACCTCTGCAGCCCTTTCGTATCGGTTCTGAGCGAGGTGGTATTGGAGTGTTTTCCGCGGCCACCCATAAGAAACTCGTTTGACTTCAACGGTGGGCATTGCAGCTCTGACCTCCAGCGCAAAGGCGCTCTATACATGCCAACAACACCTGCGTTAGCAGGGTTCGTTAACCATATGATATACGTGTAATTTACTAAAAGTAGTGGGTGAAATAAAATGGGTTATAAAGGAACTTTAATGCGCCAGAATAGCTCCCGGAGGAGCTGAGGCTAAATTGCGGTAGCGGCGAGAGCAGAGGAGGATTGGCCGGCCTCGCGGCGTTATCTGGTCTGCGGAAGGCCGGGAGACGGCGCCCCGGCGGGTCGTGCATCACCGCGACGACGCCGGAAGGCGCTATCGCCGCCTCCAGAGCGCCTCGTGACCCCACTGTGGGGCCGCCCGCCACTCTCTCGCGTCATCGCTGCAGGCAGGCCCTCCGTGCACTGGCTGGCTCTCTTTAGGCTGGTGAGCGGAACTAACGCGTGTAGTGCGTAGCTCCGACAGGTGGCTGGGCCATTCATGCAAAATTCCTTCGTATATTTATAACAAGGCAAAGAGCACCGCTGAGGGTATAGAAAGCTTGCTTTCATTAAAACCACTTTCTATGTATTCCTTCCAATGTAAGCTGTTCCTAATTGTAATTCCGAGGTATTTAGTTGAATTTACGGCCTTTAGATTTGACTGATATATCCTGTAGCCGAAGTTTAACCGATTCCTTTTAGCACTCGTGTGGATGACCTCACACTTTACATTATTTAGGGTTAACTGCCAATTTTTGCACCATACAGATATCTTTTCTAAATCGTTTTGCAATTTGTTTTGATCTTCTGATGACTTTATTAGTAGATAAACGACAGCACCATCTGCAAACAACCTAAGACGGCTGCTCAGATTGTCTCCCAAACCGTTTATATAGATAAGGAACAGCAAAAGGCCTATAACACCACCTTGCGGAGCTCCAGAAAACACTTCTGTTTTACTTGATAACTTTCCGTCCAACCCCTATATTTTCGTAACACGCAAGTATAACTACTAAAAACATAAATTACGTAGTGGTAGCTTCGTAAACAATTAGGTAAACATGGTGGCTGCTTGGTGTGCTTCTGTCAGAGACAAAGAGGAAAGCTCGATCTCTGATGTGATCGCGGACAAAATACCACTTTCAAAAAAGAAAAAAAGACTTTTTTGTGAAAATATTTAAAAAAAATTTATGTTACATGCAAGGCACGGTTATTGGTACAGTTGTAAAATTCAGTTTAAGGTGCACTTATCGACGACAGTATTTCCATCTCTCTACAATCTACGTCCACTCTACACCTACATGATTACTCTGCTATTCACAATTAAGTTCCTATGCCATACTACCCTAGAACAGCGCGCGGGAGAAACTAGCAAGTAAATCTTCCCGTGCGAGGTCTGATTTCTCTTATTTTAGTATGATGACCATTTCTCCCTATGTAGGTGAACGCCAACATAATATCTCCACACTCTGAGGAGAAATTTGGTAATCGATATTTCATGAAAAGATCCTGTTGAAGCGAGAAACACCTTTCTTTCAACGATTACCACCCCAATACGCGTATCATATTCGTAGCACTCTCTCCCTATTTCACGATGGTAAAAGCAAGCTGCCTTTATATGAACTTTTTCGATATCCACCATCAGTTCCATCTAATACGCGTCAGCAGTAACACCCCACAAGAGGACATACAAGCGTGGTGTACACAGTATTCTCAGTAGACCTGTTGCATTTTATAATTTTACATGTTCTGCCAATAAATCGCAGTCATTGGATCGCTTTCCCCACAACATTATCTATGCGATCGTTGCATTTAAGTCATTCGTAACTGTAACCCTAAGTACAGTTGAATTCCAAGCTTCCATATCTGTGCAATTTATCGCGTAACCGAAATTCAGCGAATTTATTTTACTACTTATGTGACTGCCTTCACATTTTTCATTGTTTTGAGTCAATTGCCACTTTTCGCATCATACAGATATCTTGTGTAAATCATCTTGAAATTGTTTTTGATCGTCTGATAACTTCAGAAGACGGTAAATGATAGCAACATCTGCGAACAATCTCAGTGTGCTGCTCAGATTGTCACCTTAATCGTTGAATGGGTGAACGACGGCTGCAGGAATATGTTCAGGTGAACGGACGTGCAACTGTTGAGTAAATGACCACCCAGATGATGCAAGGGGCTGCAAGCAGTGTCTCTGGAAAGATCGTTCAGCGAACGTTGCTGCGTATGGGCCTCCACAACAGGAGCCCGGTTTATGCACCAATGCTGACTACTGTTCATTACCGACGAAGGCTGGAACCTCGCAGTATTTCAGCTGGATGTCCGCTGTGCGGCGACGGTTTCATTTTCGGATGAATCACGTTGGATGCTCCCTTGGACAGAAGGCCGTTGGCGTGTACGGCTTGAAGCACTGAAAGCAAACAGGGAGTGTTATGGTCTGAGCAATGTTTTCGTGGCATACCCTGGGAGACCTCGTCATTTTGGAAGGCGTAATGGACCAGAACAAGTATGCATTTCTCTTTGGGGACTATGTCCACCCCCACATGCAGTTTCTTTTTCCTCGGCACTGTGGCTTCTACCAACAGAACAATGCAACGCGTCACACAACTTACATTGTACGCACGTGGTTCGAGGAGCACGAGGATGAGTTTATCGTATTCCTACGGCTACCAAACTCCCAGTATTAAAACCCAATCGGGAACCTTTGGGACCACCTCGATCGGGCTGTTCGAGCCATGGATCGTCAACCGAGAAACCTAGCGCAGCTGACCACGGCATTGGAGCCAGCATGGCTCCACATACCTGTCTGTACCTTCCGACTCACTAACGTCGTTGGCTCCCTTCTTGCACGTCTCGCAGCGCTCAAAGCTGCAGAAGATGCTTATTCACGCTTTTGACAGGTGGTCACATTGACTTGGCTAGCCCGTGTGCATCAGGAGCAGCAGAGAGCTTATAACACTTCCTTGGGGAACATCAGATATTACTTTTGTTTTACACGATGAGTTTCTGTCGGTTGCGAAGAACTGCGACATTTCTGACACGAAATCGCGAATCCAGTCACACAACTGGGACGATACTCCATATGCACGCAGTTTGATTGAAAATATTTTGTGAGCAACGGTGTCAAAAGCCTTCTGGAAATCTAAAAATATGGAATCAACTTGACATTATTTCGACCTCTGACCTTCATTACTTAGTCAAATACTTCTCCCAGTGAGGATATATCCCATCCAATTTACTTCCTCCTCAATTTCTATACAATTTTCTTATTGTTCATTTCCCTTGTAGAGCCACTTTACATACTTGTTCCACTTTTCAATTTTTCCTTTTTTACTTCATATTGGTTTTCCATCTGAGATCATAATACCCATATAGTCGCCTTTCGTTTCTCCAAAAGTCTCCGTAAATTTCCTTAATGTGGTGTCCAGCTTTCTCCTATATATTCATGCTTATATAGCACTGCATTTGTCCTCTAGCTATTCCTGCTTGGCATACTCACTTTCTGCCAGTCCCATTTTGTACACGATTTTATTCCACCTCACCTGCTTTATTTTCTGTATTTTTTTTTAATTTTCTCCTTTCGTCTATTAAATTCGTTATCCCTCTAGTGTTGATCGCCACGTTTCGTCCGCAGCTGCAAAGCTACGTGTAAATGAAGGGTACGAATGACTGTAGTCGTCCGTCTGTTTGATATTTGTTTGAAAATTACGACCCGCATCCCAGATGGCGGTTTCCAAAATGGCCGCCACGTCATTAACATAGCCTTACAGTTTTTCCACAATGAAGTGCGTGGCAAGGGATATTTCCTCAGGCAAAGTAAACTATCAATCGCACATAACGGTCCCTACATCGAAAATATTAGCAGAACAGCTTACTACTGTGGCTACTTCATATTAACATTGGAGAAATGGTTCAAATTGCTCTAAGCACTATCGGACTTAACAGCTGAGGTCATCAGTCCCCTAAACTTAGAACTACTTAAACCTAACTAACCTAAGGACATCACACACATTCATGCCCGACGCAGGATTCGAACCTGTGACCGGAGCAGCCGCATGGTTTCGTACTGAAGCGCCTAGAACCGCTCGGCCACCGCGGCCGGCTAGTTAACATTGGGATATGGATATTTGCTCATAGCGTGTGATCGGCCACGACAGGTCTGTATGAGTCCATACTGCAGATCGACACTGCTAGAAATTGTATAAATTCAGCAAACAGCATATTTCTGTCAGGGCATGCAAATAGAAAACCGAGCTGAGGATATATTCATCGAGAATCTAAACTTCCTGCTAACACGAGAAAAGAAAGCTGTCATGATCTTCAGTCCAAACGCTGGTTTGATGCAGCTCTCCATGATTCTCTAACTTTTCCATGGCTCTTCACCTCTGCGTACCTTCTCCAGATTACATCCTCTTAAACCTTTGCTTGTCTCTTGCTCACCCTTTGCAACCTATACCAAACTGACAGTTCCTTGATGCCTCAGAATATGTTCTGCTAATCTATCACTTCTTTTAGTCAAGTTGCACCATAATTTTGTTTGCAGCCGAATTCGATTAAGCACCTCCTCACTCGTTACGCTATCTACGCGCCTAGGCTTTAGGATTCTTCTGTAGGGCCAAACCAAATCCTTCTAATCTCTTCCTCTCTGACTGCCTATCGTCCACGTTTCATTTATGTACAAGGCTTAACTTCATACAAACACCTTCAGATAAAGTCTTCCTAACTCTTAAATTTTTATCAGGAATCAACAAATTCCTCTTTTCAGAAACACTTTGCTTGCTATAGCGAGTATACATTTTATATCGTCTTTACTTCGTCCATCGATCGGTTACTTTGTTGCTCAAATAGCGTCAGTCATGTGCTGCTTCTGGTATCTCATTCACTAATATGTAACCGCTTCCATAGTCAAATGGATAGCGTCGCTGCCTGAGGTGTGGAAAGATTCCCAATAGGAGGTAGGAAGTCTGGAACGGGGTCCACTGAAACTCGTGAGGCTAAATGATGAGCTTCTTTGAATAAAGACGCAGAAACATCACCAGGATTCATCCACTGGCAATAACGACAGGAGGGACTGGCTACACGCTGATCGGGCGTTCCGCGATCATAGATCGCTCCTCGAACTGCCTTGTGGGCGGCGGTCGGAACTAGGGGTGGCAAAAAATAACCTAACTGATAGAAATAACCAGTTACTAAAAAGCAGCAGTTACTGTGATAACCGCTCGTGTGATACTAGCAGTTATTGTAATAATTGTAATAACTGCCAATAGTGCGTGGCGTCTGCTGTTTACCGAAATGCGTACTACCCTTTCACATCATCTGAGACTCGACAACAGATAAACGAACAGGGCAGAGGGACTGACTATTGGCATTCTATAGCTCATGGAAGTAACTGTCTGTTTACGCGCCATCTGCTTATAGAAGTGTGTACTACATGCGCAGAGTTGACACTCGGCGCGGTGGCTGATGGGAGCGACCGTTTTTTTTTTTTTTTTCATTTATTGAATTTCAATTCCCCCCGAAGGGGGCGGGCTGGCAGCAGCTTAGTACGCCGCTCTTCAGCCGACAGATTTTGTGACAAAGATCAAGAGAACAAATAATAAAAAACAGGCGATAAAATCGGAGACTTAGAGAGTAACAAGGCGAAAAGAAATCGTGGAACTTAAAACAACAACACAGGGATGATGACGCTTATAAAAATACATACGAAGCATGGAGCGACCGTAAAGGCACTTCCCATTTACAGTCGCTCCCACTAGCCACCGCGTCGAGTGTCAACTTTGTTTGCGAGTATATTACTTCGGTTTCGTTCTATCTAACTACTTAGAGTGACCATAAGGAATTCGTGCGACTATGGAAATAACCGTCAGCATATGAATATAAAGCTACATTTCTGTGGCAGTTGTAACCGTGGAATGAATATATGGTTATTAACTGTCACACCGCGCGCCCGCTATGGAAACAACAGTTATTTTTCTGTGGCGGTTACTTCTCGCACACCGTTCTTTATCCCTGGTAGCTACGGGCTACCACTTCAGGTAACGTGGAACTTCATTACCGTGTCTCGGTGGCAGACGATACTTCCGGAGAAGAAAGACGTTGGAGACATACAAGTATTTTCATACTTCTACGAAAGTAACTGACGGGAGACAGGGAGTTCCACACAGTTGAATTCTAATCAACTCCCTGATGAAATAGAGACCTGAAACTTTGAACATAGCTCAAAACTGGATGACAATGCATTATTATTAACTCGCGTTCCTGTCTGGTGTTGGTGGAGCGTGAAGGGTACTGTCTTTTTTCCTCTTTCTGATTCTAAACTAACTTCCAGATGAGCTAGAGACTTGAAACTTTCATCACCGGATGAGAATGAAATAATAATTCGCTTTCGTGTATGGTTTGTGGCGGAGGGTAGTTTGTGGACCACTGACATTTCCCCGTTTTCCTGTTTCAGTCGCGAATGTTGTGCAGTGAGAAAGATTGCTGGTAAGCCTACGGGTGACTTCGAATCTCTTTAGTTTTACCTTCACTCTCTCTTCGCTATAGGTCATGTACATACATAGGTTGACTCAGATGAACAGAAATTACACACCAATTTTTACCAAATGTCTGTGTTGTAATGTCATCAAAATGTTCGAAACTGATCGAAAAATTTCACACACTCAAGATTGTGCAACAGAAAATAATTATTTAAATAAAAAACTTGTTAATACAAGAGATTTACAAACGATGTGAAAATAGAAAACATTATCGTAGCCCCATACAGATTCCTAACCTCATGTTCGGGACGTAGGTGAACTGTTCATGCATTAGTTATCTGTTACATGTACCCACGTCTTTCTTTTTATTTTTACAAGTATTATCATACATATTATAAAACTACATGAAAAAATTTTCGGTATGCGGACAGAAATCTGGATGGGGATGGGAGAAATTATTTTATACTTTCTGGGCCTTTTTAAAATCGTGTTACAAATAATACTTATCCTAATAGATATGCAACATTGTGAAGGCTTGGAGAAACTTATTTAGTGATTATCTAAAAATCTAGCGCCCTGTCGGTAGTGGAATAAACTTTGCTGAAATCGATCAGTTCTTAAAATTTTACAAATAACTTTATTACGATGCTCTCACTTTTCTCAAACGGAATATCTTGCGCTGGAGTAAACGAATCTATCATGTTACTTTTGTTTATTTCGTGGCCCTACACTTGATGCACTAAGTGAACAGCACCCGAAATAAAGCTTCGAATTTGGTCTAAAGTATTCAGCATACAAGTTAGTTCAAGCTGGCAAAACCACGTGTTTAACATGTCAGTTTTAATAGTTGTGTGGCAATATTTCCCACAATTTCTGTAACAGTTTCGAGAATTAATTTCTAACAGCGACCAATAACATGTATACATGAAACACAGGGAACTGATGAATTCCACCTATTTTGTTACGTAATTGTATCCCTATTAATTGATAATCTAATCCAATGGATTCCTCTTACTTCGTCATTTAACTGTAACCCTATCTGGCGAATTCTGTAATAACATAGCTATTAGAATAGTTCAATTAGTAAGCTAATCCGATGGATTAGATCTACTTCGTTGATTAACTGCGCCCCCACATGGCGGAAATGATATTTATATTACTATCACACTAATATTATAGTGTCTGGTATAATAAGGAAACCGTATTCGCAATGGCCTTCGTTCATAGTTTTTAACGTAATTTTGCTTTATTTCGATCTTTTAGCGCATTTTGGCTACTGCCACCCTTTAATCCTAATATGGTGATTATTACCGGTTTTTCTTTATTTAATTCCTTATGATGGCTGTGGGAACCATCACTCTGTACCAGCCTGGGGGTTCTACTGTTACAGCATATTCTAGGTATCTGGTTGTATTTCTTAATCGGTCAATTTTTCCAAAAGTTGTCGAGTTTTTCTTTGGATTTGTTGTGTGACTGTTGGCATAGTGAGTTCAGTATTTACGTTGTTTGTTATAGTCCACCGATGGACTGAGCATTGTTCTGAAACATCGTTTTTGGGCATTTGGCAGGATTTGCTGGTTGGCACTGCAAGTTGTCCCCCCAAGAAGAACAGCTGTATAATAGAGCCGGTAATATTGTTGTTTTATACAGTATTAATTTTGTTCGGATTCACATGTCAGAGCTAGCCAAAAGTGGTACAGAGTCGTATCATTTTCTCTTTTTTGTATACATATGTTTTAAAGATCAGCTTATTGTCCAACATTACTCCAAGATATTTGACCTGATTTGTCCAATTTATGTGGGTTCCGTTTCTCAGTAATCTGTCGCATTGTTCCGGCCTCTTCCTCTAAGCATTGTTGCATGTGTTTTTTTCCGCATTTCATTTGAAATGGCTTTCATATTTCTCTGTAACGTTTAGTTGTCTTTGTATCCTTGTTATCGCAGCGGTCATTCTACTGCCACTTGCAAGTAAGGCAGAGTTGTCTGAAAAATGAACCAATACTACGTTCGGTGAAAGAGGTATGTCGTTAACATAAATTATGAACAATTTCGGCGACAATAGCGATCCTTGAGGAAATTCTTGTTCCACTGATTTTATGCTTGATTGTTGTTTATCAATTTTTACAAAGAAGTTCCTGTTTTTGAGAAAGTTATCTATGACATTTATGTAGGAATTTGAAATGCAGTTTCCATTCTGTTGTTTTACGATAAGGCGATCTTTCCAGGCTTTACCAAAAGCCTATATCTATGAAAGCTCCTGCCTGTAATACCCCCTATTCATGTTATATACTACGTTTTCGGATATGCGTAAAACCTCCATCTATTCCGATATTGTGGTTGAAATGGTAACTGTTTGGTCGAATGATCTCATTTTCAAGTAGTGGTTGATTTAGAGTTTGTAGGATCACTCGCTCGAAAACTTTGTATAAGGTCGGAAGGAGGCTAATACGACGATGATTCTGGAGCAGTTTTAAGTCATTACTCGCCTTTGATATACGTAAAATTCTAGATGTTTTCGACTGCATCGGGAAATATTCTTGCCTGAGACATCCATTCAAAATTCGTGTTATTAGTACTATCGGTTTTCTTGGTATCTGTTTCAATTGTTGGTCTGTTACGGCGTCGGGGCCAGGGGTGATTTTGTGCTCAAATTCGTAATTATTTTTCGGATTGTAGGGAAGCAGCCTATTCACGCCGTATAAAATTCACATCAGTCTTTCCATTGTGTGCCAGCCTAGTCCGCTGTAACTAGCTCTGACATCATATATGTTGCGCAATACTTTAAAAATCAAGTAAATAACCTGAAACGTTTCTAGCATGTCAGTAGTAACACTAAATTAATATGTGTTGAATATCAGTTCAATAACTTTAACCATTTTCGAAATTTGGAAGTTTTTCTGTAAAAATCATTGGCGCAACACAAAGAGCTAGAAACTTAAAAATTTATATTTAGATTCCTTTTTCATAATAATTTAGTAGAAACAGTATTCTGGATCTCACAAATTAAAATTTTAGTTGAAATTCATGATTTTCTGGTTTTTGTCCTAGAAATTAAGGAAGCAAGATAGATTAGTAGGCGAATAAATAAGGCTAGGATCTTTAAATTTAAGTAGAAGGGAGATCCGCTATAATCATAAAGAAGTGAGAAGTTTCAACAGAACAACTATAAAACTATGGCGATAGCGTATCTCCAAAGAGCAAGTTCAGTGCTCGTCTACTGCGTGTAGTGTAATTAAATTAATTCTCTCGCCTAAAATATTTGACTTAGCCACGTCAGATTTTTATTATGATTACTAACCTGTGTGCTGATTGCACATTTAAATTGAGAGCTTCATCGGCCATCAGCAAAGGAAGCAATGATTTATTCGATAACTTAAAGTGGTGCATTACTAGCCCAGCGGCTAGTCGGGAAAGCGGATTTGATCAGGCGTTCCCTTAGCCGTCCGCACCGCGGCTTTATATATAAGAACGCTGCGCGAAAGAAAAGAAAAGGCCCCAGTTCTCTCCAGACGCTGATTAGCGCACCACCTGTGCCGGGAGTCGCGTCGCGTCGGTATCATTGCTATAAACAGACTCGGATGCCGTAATAAGTTACTCGGGATACGCGTAACCATGAAATCGTTTTCGAGTGAAGTGTTAATTCTGGGATGACTTTAATGATCTATCTTCAGTTTGCGTATGTCGTATTTTCACGTGCCACCGCAGGACAGACATTCTACCATTATTTAGCGTGGCGTTTGATGAACATTATCATCAAATTATGGCGAGCATTCACTTAAACATTTAATTTGAACAGTTATAGTTGCATCAGCGCATTAGACTCTGAACTGTTTTGTTAGTCAGATTGTGTGGATTCTTTTTGGTCTGTGAATTTCAGAATATAGTGAACATTTTAGAGAGAATCGTTTTTGATTATGAATCCCAGACAATCTCCTAATTCCTCAGAGCTATGAGCTGTAGCTATAAGTGTATTTCTCAGATGAAGTGGGCACTAGGAATTCTAATTACAGGCTTCACGTTTTGCTAATCACTTTCTGGTTGCCAATATTGTAGTTAGAGAGCCAGTGTTGAGAACAGCAAACAACAGCATAAATAATAGGAACAATTTAAATAACAATAATAACCACACGCCGCCCCACAGGATCTCAGTCGGGGTCGTTAGTAAAGGCGCTTGTTTGCTCGACGTGTGTCTGATGTTTTCCGCTATTTGCGTTGTTCTATTGTTTTCAGCGTCTGGGCTATCGCTGCAGCTACTAGTACTTTGCGCTTTGTAAGTCTCTGCAAATATTTCTGCTTTAAATAACTGATCAACTGATCAAAGACTAAGCCAGCTAGTCACTCCATGGCAGTCTTTGGTCGTTTTCGTTTGAGAAAGCATCTTACAATGTTCCAGTCCTCTTTGCTTTGTAGGAGGATGTGATCCATTCTGTCTTCTCACTTTTCGATCCTCCACTAGATAGCGAGACGGTATAGTTCTCGAGATAATCGTCTTAGTTCTCTGTGATCGGCAGGGTGTGGAAATTCGTGCTTTCTTTTTCGCACTGTATTCTTTAAGGTCTTCAGGTCTTGAAGGAGGGGGGAAAAATTTTCATGTTGCTGATTTTCACTTGTCCATGTGATCATGGCGCTTCTATATGCTATTTGAATTTTATGTGTGTGTGGTTATGGCTTCGTCTATCTCTTGTTTATTGTTTAATGCCAGTGTTGGTCGTACATTATTAATGAGGTCCGCTTTATATTGGTCCATATTCGTATGTGTGTTTCGCTGCTGGTATTGTGATTCAATTGCTTTCGTCAGTACACCTTTAACTGGATCATGGGCTGATATTAAATCATTGACTGTGATTAGTCTTGGGTTTATCCGTAAGTTCTTTATCATAATACATGTCTTTTACATATGGTCTATTGTTGTGTGCTGTCGAGAAGTGAGTCGGTTCATCTGGGTCAAGGGTAATGCATTTGACTTGTTCTTTCATTTCATGTAATCTTGTTCGCCTGAGGTTGGTTCTCCATGAGTTCCAGGCATCATGTTTAGCCTTATCCCCCTCCCCCCCCCCCCCCCTCCCAATAGAATTTTGTCATACGGATAAACGATATGAAATAAGCCATCTTCGATTAATTGTTGACTGGGGCTGAGATATACAGCAACTAATGTTATTCTTCCTAGTGTTATTTCAATCCCCACTGCTATTGCTTCTAAGTTCGTTAATTGGGGTAGGGTTATCTGTTGGGTGGAAGTATGTTTCGTGAGAACACAGCCATGCCCCCTTCCCGTCTGTTTGCCCTATCTATCCTATAAGCTGTTATGTTCTTTAATCTAAATCTTTGCGTTCGCCTTAGATAGATTTCCGTTACAAGAAGTATGTTGATCTTGTATCTTGTTATAAAATATTCAAGTTTCGTTTCTTGACTGGTGATTCCGTTTGCATTCCATATACAAAATGTAAGGTCTTGCGCTTAACGTGCCTATTAGCTATATCGAGGTGCAAAAAATTTTAATATTCCCTCTAGTTGGGACGTAATTTTGATGTTATGTCTGGCGCATTAATAAAATTTTTTTAAGTCTCCCTGATAAGTTCCAGTATGTTCAAATGTTGGTTGTTTGCCATGAAGTTGGAAACTCGATCCTGGATGATTTGAATTTTTCATCGCAAATATTGGAGTTGATTGTTGGCCCTGGGTTTGGGTTTGTGGGTGTCTTCGTGTCCATACATTTTAGTGCTGGGGGCGTATGTTTTGTTGTTGGGGAAGCTCTGTATTTCTTCTTAGCAGTCCGAGAAATTCACGTGGGTTTTGTGGTTTTACAGGTCTAGATACTGTCATTGCATGGGTTGTCATGTTTCTGATGGTTCGCGGTTATTCACTGTAAATTCTGAGAGCATTTTGGAAAACACTGCAACCTCTGAAGGAGACAGGATGTTGTTCTTCGCGCATGTTGAATTTTGGCATCTGACATTCATCTGAAGTCTGGTGTCCTGAACGTTCAACGCTGACTGCTAGTACGGAACAATAATTAGCAGTATGAAAAAATTGTTGGTATCGTTTGCACTGGGAAAGACACTCTTCGTTCCAGTATGTTTCTACTGTTATTCTAGTATCCATGGAGTGTTTTACATCAAAGATAGTTTCATAGCCTGGTCCTGGTGGGAGCAATACACAGTATATCGGTTGTGATATTCCTTGCTCATGTTTATGCCTTGTGATTTAAACTGGTACACTGAAGCATTTTGAAATCCGAGTATCTTGAGTTCTTGATCGATGTTTTGCGCGAGGATTTTGTCTGGTAGATATTTGAACACAACCTTTAAGACTCTGTCAGCTGGAAGCTGCTGAAGGGCAGTTTTTTTGATCTGCCATTGTTTCAAAATGATATTTTATACAATGACCTTCAAATATTGCTTTTATAGGACCGCTTAAGTGGTTTTATAATTTTTGTGTTGTTTACGTAGTGACCGATGCACGCAGTTGTTATTGCAGAACTCTGGTATTCCATTCTTTCACATTTTGGAGTGTTCTCGTTCCTTCGTCACGTGTATTAAACGTATTTAGAACTTTATTCTCCTCTATTTCTTGATGCTATAGTGCCAATTATAACGATTTACATTTCAAAGCGAATTTGCACTGGTGCACACCGTATATATTGTAGTCTATTTCAACAAAAACGTCGAACATTCGTATAATGCTTTCCGCCACCTTATCCTCAGACTGTATTAAAAGTCGTATCTACAAACTAAAAATCACCGTAAAGTCTATGGAAATGGCAGTTCTCGCTGTAGGAAATAAGAAGGTTTATTTCGCTTCTATTCTGTGGATGGAGACAGTCGCAATTATCGCATAGACGCCAGTGTCTGGTTCTGCATCTACACCTACATCCACAATCAGCAACGACTGTGAAGTGCATGGCACAGAGTGCTTCCATCGCTATCTGTTGTCAGGACTTACTCTCTTCGCATTCACGTATGGAGCGCAGTAATAATGACTGCTTAAACACCGCTGTGCGTGCCGTAATTAGTCTAATCTTTTCTTCGCGGTTCCTGCGAGTGTGATACGCACTGGATTCAAAGGCATTAACCGGAGGGGGCGGGACAGGGAAGCAAGGTGGCGGGGGGGGGGGGGGGGGAGACGGCAAGGGGAGTGCTTGATCCCCTCCTCCCATTCAATCTTGGTACAGTCTTTTTATTCATCATAGAACCATCTGCTCTTGGAGCACGACATGTTTTCAATCTCACCGATACAGTTATATTCAAATTGGATAGTATTGTCGTAAGCTACCGCCTTGAAAACCGAATGAAACTTGATGAATTATGGTAACATTTCATCTCATACAAGAGGATGATGTGTACTAAAATAGTTTATGGAAAAATATAATTTCATGAATGGGAAAGGTACGTTCAATTCTTTGGTTATTTTAACTTTTCCCTTATCTGTGGCTCGGAACATTATTTTGTTCATCGTGACTAGTGGGGAACTTTCTATCGTGGTAAATCAGTAGAGCCTGCACCACTGTCATTTATGCGCTATTTTAAGAGATTTATTTCCGGACTTTATCGAAACTGACTCACAGCTTGAACACTGATTCAAATGCTGCAGATTGAGTTCGTCATAGCACCCAAGACGGCTTCCCCACGGTATACGGTTGTGCCTCTCATTATTTTAAAAATTTTCAGAGCCAACTATCGCCTAAGGTCTGTGGAGGCATTGACATTTTATTCCAGGTGGAGTAATTAATTTTATACCTGAAGTGTGGCAGATAATTGTGCAAAAATATTGTGGAAGTGACATCTCTCGCCCTAAATTTTCCATTCAAATAACTAGATATCATTCAGTCATAATAATTTAACTTCAAATTTCAGAGGGGGAGGGAAGTTAAAGCGCCGCTTGATATTCCTTTCCAACACCTTCGACGAACATGGTGGTTAGTGACAGACCTATATTATTCGTGTTTATCACATATTTTTCCCCATTTGTGACTGGGGATGACACGAAATATTTTCAGTGAGTCGGTTTTGATATTTTGGGCCCATACGCTTACGTAAATTTTGAGAGGCTACAGTTTTCCTTGGTGTCGGATGTGCCTTGGCATAGAGTAGTCAACATAACCCGCGCTAGGTGCAATACCCTTCCCTTGGGAGAGCGCAAGAGTGTTTCGAGTAAAACGTGTCATGTAATTACACTGTTGTCTTCGAATTCGCCTCGACATCCTTGTCCATCGCGTCAAGTGGGCTAATATGCACCAGAACGATTCTAAGAGTTCGTCGGATGATGGAAGTGTGTATATGCCCATTGTTAGATCGTTTATTTACGTTCCTTATTATGTTCCAAACCAACAACGTTGCCGCAGTGGTACCACCGGTTCCCGTCAGATCACCGAATTTAAGAGCTGTCGGGTTAGGCTAGCACTTTGATGGGTGACCTTCCGGGTCTACCGAGCACTGTTGGCAAGCGGGGTGCACTCAGCCCTTGTGAGGCATGTTGAGGAGCTGACCACATGCCCTTCCACATCCGCATCCAGTAACGCCTGTGGGATGAGGATGACACGGCGGTCGGTCAGTACCATTGAACCTTCAAGATCTGTTAGGATGGAATTTAATTTAATTACATTCTACATCCTGGTTAGTTTCTTCGCATACTGCAGTGCAGGAATTCTGTCACGATTTTCTTTCATTTTACTTGGTGATTTTTTAAGAGGAATAAAATTTGCATTATTACAGACTGTTTTGTAATGCCTTAATGTTTCCCTTCGTTCCTTGGGGACTGCGTCATACTGTGAATCCCACCAAAATGTTGATGGCCTATGGGTAATCCACTTATGTCCTTTTTCAGCTATTGAGACTTCCGCTGCTTCATTGATAAGCGGGCACCAAGACCCCATAGTGTCGTTCGGGATGCTTAGTTTCGATAATCGATTCCATTTTACCTCCAGTGGCGTTTCTTATAGATTCTAGCTGGCTTTGTTTGTGTTCCATTTCAGGTTGATATCGTGTTTGCCGGTCTCCATAGGCTGTGTGCGTATTGCTATTTGAATCGGCAAGTAATTAGAAACTAAAATAACTCGCATTTGTGCCGGTAGCCACTGCAGGGGATGCTATGCATTAAGTCTACTGCCGTAGAGACTTCGTTTGGTGTGACTGTTGGAGAGTCATCGATTAGTACTAATACGCATTCCGAATCTAATACACCCACTAGTATTTTTTCCTGTGTGTTGGCATTTCTGTAGCTCCAAAGCATATAGTGACAGTGAAAGTCACCTAGTAGCAGAAGGGATTTCCCGATGTAGCCAACTGTTGTTGTTAACTGTTAGTTGGAAAGCCAGATGCCGGATACTTGATCCCCACGCATATACCCACCATTTGGAATGTATCATGCTGATTGCCAGTACTGACAACAGAAAAGTTGATATCTTGTTTTACCAGCAACACTGCACCGCCGTAGCCGTAGCCGTAGCCTTGGAGTGCGTATGGTTAGCTTGGTGTGGACCATGTTTTAGTGATACTACAAATGTGTACATTACTTCCGAGCAGAGAATGTCGAAGTCTGTATTTGTTTGCTTCGAACGATCTTGCGTTCCATTGCTGATTATGTAGTCCATTTTGGGGTGAAAGGAGTGGAGTCAACATATTTTGAATTCACATCGGAATGAAACTTTTCTGTAGTACTGTAATGAGCCCATTAGTGGCCAGCTGGTACGATATATCATTCGTCAGAGCCCTAATTACACATAAAATGTTATTAACGAGGTAGTTTCCAACATCACTGTGTTGGCTATGTCTGATATATTGTGGTACAGTGGCATTGGGACCCACCGGAGCGAGAGGAAGGCAGAGTTTTGGTTGGCGCAGATGGTCCTGGGGGATCATGCTTTGATGGATCCCCTCTACGTACCATACAATTTACATGTTGCTGATGGTGTAGTTGGGGATGATGTATGAGAGGAAGGGGTGGCGGTATTGACAGTTAATCCACTGGAGCCACCGTTGCTGCGGATCGTAGGTGATCGTGCTGGTATTTACATAGAACCGCTGTTGAGTCGTTGTTGTTGTTGTGGTCTTCAGTCCTGAGACTGGTTTGATGCAGCTCTCCATGCTACTCTATCCTGTGCAAGCTTCTTCATCTCCCAGAACCTACTGCAACCAACATCCTTCTGAATCTGCTTAGTGTATTCATCTCTTGGTCTCCCTCTACGATTTTTACCCTCCACGCTGCCCTCCAACGCTAAATTTGTGATCCCTTGATGCCTCAAAACATGTCCTACCAACCGATCCCTTCTTCTAGTCAAGTTGCGCCACAAACTTCTCTTCTCCCCAGTCCTATTCAATACCTCCTCATTAGTTACGTGATCTACCCACCTTATCTTCAGCATTCTTCTGTAGCACCACATTTCGAAAGCTTCTATTCTCTTCTTGTCCATACTAGTTATCGTCCATGTTTCACTTCCATACATGGCTACACTCCATACAAATACTTTCAGAAACGACTTCCTGACACTTAAATCTATACTCGATGTTAACAAATTTCTCTTCTTCAGAAATGATTTCCTTGCCATTGCCAGTCTACATTTTATATCCTCTCTACTTGGACCATCATCAGCTATTTTACTCCCTAAATAGCAAAACTCCTTTACTACTTTAAGTGTCTCATTCCCTAATGTAATTCCCTCAGCATCACCCGATTTAATTTGACTACATTCCATTATCCTCGTTTTGCTTTTGTTGATGTTCATCTTATATCCACCTTTCAAGACACAGTCCATTCCGTTCAACTGCTCTTCCAAGTCCTTTGCTGTCTCTGACAGAATTACAATGTCATCAGCGAACCTCAAAGTGTTTACTTCTTCTCCATGAATTTTAATACCTACTCCGAATTTTTCTTTTGTTTCCTTTACTGCTTGCTCAATATACAGATTGAATAACATCGGGGAGAGGCTACAACCCTGTCTCACTTCTTTCCCAACCACTGCTTCCCTTTCATGCCCCTCGACTCTTATAACTGCCATCTGTTGAGTCGTAAGGGACGTGAATTCTGTATCCCGTCCCATAATGTTTGAGGGAGAAACAGCTGCATTCGCGTAATGTCTGTTTTTGAACACATCTGCTGCTTCTTGGCAGGCAATATTTTAAGAGACATAACCATGTTAATTTCTTTGTGTGTGAAGTGCATTGGGCAGGTTCAAGATAGAGCTCTGTGACCATCGGTAGAGTAGATGCAGGTTAGATGATTGGCCCACGCACAGACATCATTTCTGTGCGGACCTGTGCAGTACGCACATCTTCTGTTATATCTGCACTGTTTGTTGCCATGTCCAAACTGCAAACAGTTGCAGCATTGTAAGACGAAATGTCACAACACAAACTGGTGACAGCTTTGCTTACACTTTCCCCGTTAAGGTTTACAATTTTACTAAATCGGCTGATGTCAATAACTTCGCAGCACCCAATCATTTCAGTTAGTAATCCGTACTTCATAAAGAAGATTTCAACATTACTGACGATACTTTGTTTATAGAGAGGAATTTTGGAGTGTAGGCTTCCTAATGTACTTTGTTGAGGAAAAAATGTTGAATCAAGACTTCTGCAGTTCATTCTGACCCAGTCTCAATTTTCACACCTGTTTCTCACTGCCACCGTAATATTGATTTTGCGCTTGATAACGACTCAAAGTACCATCTAATAAGTTTGCCTGGTGCCACATGGTGGAGTCTGCCTCTGTCTTTGCTTCCTATAAGTTAGCAGTGCAGCTGGCATGTTGGCGGATAATGGTTCCTTCTTTAGTGGAGTAGACACGTAACACTTTCTTCATTTTGTCTCCTTGGTCGCCTTGCTCTACCTCCTCCGTGCAGTCAAAAGATGCCTCTAAGCACTATGGGACTTAACATCTGAGGTCATCAGTCCCCTAGACTTAGAACTACTTCAATCTGACTAACCTAAGGATATTACACACATCCATGCCCGAGGCAGGATTCGAACCTGCGACCGTAGCAGCAGCGCGGTTACGGACTGAAGCGCCTAGAACCGCTTGACCACAGCGGTCGGCTTTCGTGCAGTCGTATTGACGTTTCTGCGAGGGCTACAGGACTCTTGTTGTTGTTGTCGTTGTTGTTGTTGACAGATGCAACATACTGGTGTGCGTCTGCGTTGTTGGATTCGATAGCTGCGTCGGTAATCACTTAATCGATGGGTACTTGAAGTGCGTCACTGTCCATTGCGACACAGTGATGCTGGTTTTGTGAAATCTGTGCTGCAAAGGAGCTGCAGTCACCACCACGCATGGTGGTGATCTCAAAGTGGCACATGTTTTAACTATATGACAGATGCTATGCAAGTTTATCGAATATCGGGACGAACTAGCGTTGTTTGAACTGCACGAGCCCTACCCGAGCGAGGAGTGTTTACGCAGTCTGAACAGGCCGATCTTCTCACTACGGCTTCTCGTAGCGAACTGTGCAGACTGTCGCCATTGGCTGACGAGGTATTGTTGAAGTGTTAGCGGTGTTCTCCAGTGACGGTGGTCAGCATTTCGTACCATTGGAAAAATCCTCCTGTCGGAGAGCAAAGAAAGACGAGTAAAGAGGAGAACCAGCCGTCTCAATACTCATTCTATCTTCCTCACTGAAAATTATGGCGTTCGAACATGTTAACGCTCTTTTAATACAGAACATTCTGAATCAGTTTACCCAGTCACTCATTATGAGTAACCCTTCATAATCAGCATCTCCCTCTCACTGCCACTGTCTATATACAGTACGTCTCTCTCCCACTGCCCCTTTCATCCCACTGACTTGCAGAATATCCCACTGAAACGGCCTCCTCTCTCAGTTATACTGTCTGCTTTTGTCTTTGTTTCCTACAGCCACTGTCTCCATCATTCGTCAACAACTGAAAAATATTTGGCGTTCCAACTCCTCTTTTCCCCTAAACCCGTGTGTTTAATATTTCGGTCCAAAATACGCCCTCCCTTACACCTACGTGTTAAAATGCGACGGTATGGGAGGGTCCAGACTGCCTCGAGCCTATGTATGGTCTCCATCCCGCTGTTTCTTTCATTTCCACTGTCTCCTCTCTCTCTCTCTCTCTCTCTCTCTCTCTCTCTCTCTCTCTGCCTCTCTCTGTGTGGCTCCCCCTGCAGTTGTCCTCTTCCAACTCTCTTTCTCTCTATGTGCCACTTTCTCTTTCCCACCATTCTGTCCCCTCTTTCTGTGTCACTGGCACTGTCTCCTCCCTCTTCTACCGCCACTGTCTCTCTGCTGTTCTCTTTCAGCAGAAGAAAGCGCGAGTATGTTCATATTCCAAAATGTTTGGTGAGGAAGAAGGATGCAGTCTTGTGGCAGCTTGGTCCTCACGTTTCTGTCAGAGCCTTTCAAAGCCGAACATATTTGCCTTTTTCATGCTCCGACAGGAGCACATTTCCGCTGGTTCCTTTCTTTTCCTTGCTATAACAGAGTGCGCTGCTTACAGAAAACGAATTCTACATGTCAGTAAAGTTATGACGGCTTATTTATATATTTCGACACATTCATATACTTTGTAAACAACAAGAACTTACACATAATATTAGGTTAATACAAAATCGTTTCCCTTACAATTTTTGTGTATAAATTACTCACCCACTGCAGTTCATCAAAAACGTCAATTCTATTATCTGTATCTGAAAAGAGTAAAAATGTTATTAGAAATAGTTACTGAATTTCCAGTCTTTTCTATTTTACTTACTTTCCTGCGGTAATTTTAAGTTCTTTTGAGGGATGTTAACACCCTTATTAGCCCATCTTTTGTCACTGTAGTACCAGTCTGGACATATTAAGTTAATGCGAAACTGGCAGAATCTGGCAGAAAACCCAAAGAGATTCTGATCATACATAAAGTACACCAGTGGTAAGACTCAATCAATACCTTGTAACACTCTGGCTGCGAGATTACGCCAAGTATTAAGCTATGCTCGCAGTTCAGTGTTACACTTTGTGAGGATTTTTGTTTTTATTTGACCGTGTGATTACCTAATGGTTAGACGGTATCGAACAGTAATTCCGTATCTATGGCAATTAATAGAAAACTGAAAGGCTTTATTCTGGATGTAATGAAAGTAGTGAAGTTCACGTGAATGAAACAACAAACGGTCGCCAGCCTAATTGGGCATAAAAATTTGAAACATTGAGTTGAAAGAAAAGTGAAACTGAATTGCTAAAGTGACTTTAATTAATACTCCTTTTAAACAGTCCAATGAATACACCCGACTACTGGACGAACTGAGTAGTGGGTAGCAGTAGTTACCATTTCCACAAATCAGCAACCATAGAATGTTAAATGATGTTTCACTCATAGCAAAAATAGTTTCTATCTCACTCATTAACCAATTCAGCACTAAGATGTTACTCAAGACATCATGAGACTAAAATTGGCCATGACAAGAGCTCTGCTTTAACTAACATACAAACACCACAAATGAAGTTAAATAACATTACATAAACACTTTTTATGCTCTCACTATTATGTAAATGTGTCAGATTTCTTTAGTAACTGCAATATTCTGTTTATCTTTCTTATGATAGAAAAGAATATGGTGGGGACCGATAAACTGAAACTGTCTTTACAGGCAAATTCTGTGACTATTTCAGAAGCAAATTGCAATTTGCCAATATTGGTTTCGAACCCGACTTGAAATAATTTATATGTTCATTCTTTAAAGCAAATAATTCAATTATTAAGTTCAATTAACTTCAGAAAATGGTTCACAGTAATAACCAAAGCAAAATTACTTTCATATAAGTCAATTTGTGTGCCTTTCTCACTACCTGTGAAGCAGGTGATTTAACTAGCAACATTTATACACTTTGGCACTGAACTCTGGCACATTTAATGCAGACGCATATCAATAGTTATTCAGTAACAGGATACTCGGTCTTTTGCAGGTTTAGGATGATACCCTGTATTGGTTTCACTATCAGGATAATTTTAAGGTTCACACACATGTTTAAACCACTGGCATTATTATTGAAAACCACTCACACAAACATACTGGTCCATATTATGATACATATCTGAATTCCTGAAGCAGGCGGAGCATTGGCGCAATAGTGGTGGCAATCACTTGGCGGCTGTCTGGTCTCACACTCTTGCTGTTGAATGCTCTTTATAAATTCTTCTTGGCGACGTATTATCCTCGTTTTAGAGCCATTCCATAATGACAAGAGAACCATACGACAGCCGAAACCACATCCGAGGCAATTTCAATATAAATTGGCTTTCAAATGCCTCACTCGACACCCTCGATGTTAACCTTACAACGGCTAGCCACTGACTATGTAACGTGCTCACCCGTCCAGATCGACCGCCAAAACCAACTTTTAACGCGCGCCAGGCCACTTCCGTAGCGGAGGGAGTTTCCTACATCTTTGATACTATACAATGCAAATTCCCTAAGCATGAACTAGCATTCAAAATACAATTTCTCTTTCTGAACAACCACAGTTTGTAAAGTTTAATTATTTTTAAACATTATTTTAGTTTCCATAATACACATATCACACACTTCAACTTTCTCTCTGACAATTCAATGATCTTCATTAGTAAAGACCAAGCATTTCGTAGTCTCACACACATAATTACACAGTATAAATTACTTACAATCGATATTGGTATTACAACCTTCACTCCGCGATAACAATGGTTAAGTCACTCATGACAGTGCCACTAAACCGCAGTTATTAAACACAGTTTTCAGAAACTTCTTCACCAAAGAAGACGGAGTAAATATTCCTGAATTCCAATCAAGAACAACTGCGAAGATGAGAAACGTAGAGGTAATGTCCTCGGTGTAGCAAAGCAGCTTAAATAAATGAAGACAAGGCCTCCGGCCCAGATTGTTTACCAGTCAGGTTCCTTTGAGAGTATGCCGATGCAAAAGCTCCATGTTTACCAATTATATACAACCGATCGCTCACAGTAAGTTCGGTACCTAAAGACTGGAAAAATGCTCAAGTCACACCAATACCCAAAAAGGGAAGTAGGAGTAATCCTCTGAATTACAGGCCCATATCACTAACGTTGATTCTCAGCAGGGTTTTGGAACATATACAGTGTTCGAAAATTGTGAATTACCTCGAAGAAAACGATCTAGTGACACACAGTCAGCACTGGTTCAGGAAACATCGTTCTTGTGAAACACAACTAGCTCTTTATACTCATGAAGTAATGAGTGCTATCCGACAGGAGATGTCAAATTCATTCCATATTTTTAGAGTTCCATAAGGCTTTCGACACCGTTCCTCACAAGCGTTTTCTAACAAAACTGTGTGCCTATAGAATATCGCCTCAGTTTTGCGACTGGATTCGTAATTTCCTCAGAAAGGTCACAGTTCGTAGTAATAGACGGAAAGTCATCGAGTACAACAGAAGTAATATCCGGCGTTCCCCAAGGAAGTCCTATAGGCTCCCTATTGTTCCTGATCTATATTAACGACATAGGAGACAACCTGTGTCGCCATCTTAGATTGTTTGCAGATTATGCTGTCATTTGCCGTCTTGTAAAGTCATCAGATGACCAAAACAAATTGCAAAATGGCTTAGATAAGATATCTGAATGGTGCGAAAAGTGGCAGTTGACCCTGAGTAAAGAAAAGTGTGAAGTTATTCGCATGAATATTAAAAGAAATCCGCTAAATTCCGATTACGTGATAAGTCACACAAATCTGAAGGCTGTAAGGATAACTTGAAAAAGTTCAAAAAGGGGCGGCTCGTTTTGTACTATCGCGAAATAGGGGAGATAGTGCCACATGCATGATTCGTGGATTGGAGTGGCCGTCATTAAAATAAAGGCGTTTTTCGTTGCGACGAGATCTTCTCATGAAATATCAATCACCAGTTTTCTCCACCGATTGCAAAAATATTCTGTCGGCACCCACCTACATAGGGAGAAATGATCATCACGATAAAGTAAGAGAAATCAGGGCTTGCACAGAAAAAATTATGTACTCGTTTTTCCCGTGCGCCGTTCGAGAGTGGAACGGTAGAGAGACAAAATTCAAATGGCTCCAAGCACTATGGGACTTAACATCCGAGGTCATCAGTCCCATACACTTAGAACTACTTAAACCTAACTAACGTAAGGACATCACACGTATTCATGCCCGAGGCAGGATTCAAACCTGCGACCGTAGCAGCACCGCGGTTCCGGACTGAATTGCCTAGAACCGCTCGGCCACAGCGGCCGGCGGTTGAGAGACAGCTTGAAGGTGGTTCATCGAACCCTCTGCCAGGCGCTTAAGTGTGAATAACAAAGTAATCACGTAGATGTAGATGCAGATGTAGTAGGCAAAACAAACTTAGTTTTCGGATACAGCGTTAGTAGTATCCTTGACACAGTCACGCCATTTTAATATCTGGGGCGTAACGTTGCAAAGCGACACCGAACGGAACGGGCGTTTGAGTATTGCGGAGGGAAAGGCGAATGGTCGACTTCCGTTTATTGGGAGAATCATAGGAAAGTGTGGTTCATCTGTAAAGGAGACCACATATAGGACGCTTGTGCGACCTATTCTTGAGTACTCCTCGAGTGTTTGAAATCCGTACCGTGTCGGAGTAAAGGAAGACACCGAAGCAGTTCAGAGATGGTCTGATAGATTTATTACTGGTTGATTCGAATAACCCGCAGATTTTACAGACATGCTCCGGTAACTCAAAAGCGAGTTGTTCGAGGAAAGGAGACATTATTTTCGAGGAACGCAGCTGAGAAAACTTAGAGAATAGGCATTGGAAGCTGACTGCAGAACTATTCTACTGCCTCCAACATACACTCTGCGTAAGGACCATGGAGACAAGATACGAGAAATCAGGATTCATATGGAGGCATATAGATGGTCGTTCTACTCTCGCTGTGTTTGCAAGTGGAACAGGAAAGGAAATGATTAGTAATGGTACGGGGTACCCTCCACCACGCACCGTACGGTGGACTGCAGAGAATCTGTGAAGCTGGAGATGCAGATATTTGTATAGCCGTGAACTGCCCGTTATGCAGAGACAGCGCGCCATAAAGTTTCATTGGTGGAGAAATGCTGATTAAAATCATAGTTTGGTTACATCAGAACCGTTTCGGTAATGCTAGAATCCTTGCCATGTACTCACTACGTCAGTTAAAACCACATTTACGCCTCAGAATGGATATAACGTGCATCTACAACATAACTCTGAATCTCTGGATCTCGGTATCGGGTAATGCCATCGAGAAAAATGTTCAAGGTTCGTAAAAAACATTATTTTAAGAACATATTGTAGAAATTTCGACGATTTCCGATGACTAGAAATGTATTATACAAGTGGCGATCATCACTTTTGTACTATTGGTACCAAAAAATCAGGGGCTTTCGGGTGTATCTTCAAAAGGGATACAGATGTTCTAAGACAGTTCAAATGGCTCTGAGCACTATGAGACTTAACATCTAAGGTTACCGACTGAGAACCGACTAATGAAGAAGTTTTTTAGGCTCTTATTCGCAAAAAAAGGTTTAACAGCTATTTTGGGGGACGTTTTTTCGGGGAAGTTAAATATAAACTGTTAGAATAGATTTGACGATACCGTCAAAATTTTCGGGTAAATTCGTGGAACCGGTATCTGAATCATATTTCATTATTTCGAAATACTTCTCAGTATGCTTTGTTCGGTGACTTAAAGAATACAACGTAGATTCATATTCGATACTCCAGACCGTAGGAGGCTGGAAATAAAAGTGTGTTTTAAGACGTAAAACTATACTCGAGACTCCAGATCGTTGGAGGCTGGGAATATAAGTATGGTTTTAGAATACCCGCAGCATACAAAAAATAACGCAATAGCAGCAGGCACTAGAAAGATAAGTAACCACAGGGCTTCATTATCATCTTAGAACACATATAATAACGAAACTAACGAGAAACTACCGTATAAAAATAGAAGAAAAAATATGGTAATCAACTTCTATGCACATATTAGCAAGCGTATCCAGGACCAGGAACCAGTGTGATAACACATCACGTATGATATTTAATTAGGTGATGGACACATATAATGTTGGATGACATTAGTAAAACAAACAGTACTATTTTCGAAAGATAAGAAGATGTAGAAGATGTTTTAAGGTAAAACTTAATACGTCATAGCGAACATTGACTGATTTGTATTTCATTTCAAACGAAGAAATCTTTGTGTAATACCTCTGATCTATTATGCATAAAAGTATTAACTCCTAATTTATATACACAACAGCCATGAAATTATTTCTTCTGTGAAATATATGAGACGAAAAAGAATTATAAACACAGAAATATGACTTTTATTTGTGAATTGCATCGAGGTTATTCTGGTTATGCCGTAAGTGATAGATGGGCGGAAGGTAAGTGTTCACTACAGCGAACGGGAAACGTTTTGTATCGTTCCCACGAAATTACATTTGCAATGCGGACTCGCATGCGTGAAAGACCGAAATCGATAATCCGTTCCACCTGGTTCCTCTTCTGTCGCTTTCTATCACCGCATCGTGTGTATGGTGCTCCAAGATTATCCTGTCCGATGTTCTGTTATTCCTACATCCACACACAACTTGTTTTCTTTTTTCGTCTTGCATGCTATCAGCTTCTGGAAATGTATTCATTATCATTGGATTTGTGTTTATGGACAGCCACAGCAGTGAGGACATAGTGGTTGAAATTTGTAATGTGGCAAACAACGTTTCAGTTTAGTAGATTAAAATTGAAAAACAAAATAACAAACAAATTCGTAGCAGAGTGCTAACTTGTGTTATAATAATCTTCTGTATTTTACGATATGTCGCTCGCACCTTCTTTACATTCTCATTAGCAGTTCATTCCTTAAAACTTCCTCCGCCTCTTTGCATCTAGTAGGCACGTAACCAAGAATTCATGAATACTTCTACAGTCCCACCTCATTCAGATCTCAAGCATAAGCGTTTGGTAAGGAATTCCCTTCGTGAACAATCAGTATGTTTTCAGCAGTCAAACATTGGACAGAGAGCACCATTTGATTTCCAGAATGAGATTTTCACTCTGCAGCAGAGTGTGCGCTGATATGAAACTTCCTGGCAGATTAAAACTGTGTGCCGTACCGAGACTCGAGCTCGAGTGTGTCGTTGTAACGGGAAACAACAGCGAGCTACAAATTATTTTGGACATGTGTAACAGACATTTCGTATGTTATCATCTCCCTTTCAATCAATTTATACAAAATTAACGTACCGTGTGCCAGAATTAATTATCCTTACTTCTACAAGCTGCTCTATGGAAAACAAAATTAATTGGAGAGGGGTTAGCTTGTACTGAGAGTCAAACATATACACAAATTTTACGCGCCTGGTCTGTTTCCCGACCGAGAAACGAATGACGCTACACTACATAAGTGTTACTATCCTTCATTGATTACATTGTTAACAACATCGCGTTTTTTTTTAACTGCGCTACATGTTTAACTTATTCTAATACATGCAAATACAGCTACAATATGAAGTAGACATGTCATTGTAAAATCTATGTGATACATCTCTCTTTGAAGAAGAAAACTGACGAAATATAACAACAAATTTACTGTTACCAGTCACTCTTCATTTTTCTCCACGACGCGTTTCGAAAGTTTAAACCTACATCATCAGTTGGATTTACATTTGTTGGTATGACACGTGTGTGCGTGTGTGTGTGTTGTGTTAAAAGTTTTTGTAGGAACTTGCGGCACTGTCTATTGGGAGAAACAAAACACTACTTCAGAACAAATCGTAACACAACACACACACACACACACACACACACACACACATGTAATACTAACAAATGGAAATCCACCTGATGATGGAGGTTTAAACCTGTGAAACGCGTCGTGGAGATAAGTAAACAATCACTGGGAACAGTAAACTTGTTGTTTCTAATGTCAATAACAGTCACGGCAAAGCCTAACCTAAAATCATTTAAATAAAAAATATAGCTTTTGTCGCTTTACACAATAACCATAAAATGAGCATCTAATCATTGCTTAAATACTATTTATTTCTGTAAGTTATTGGTTCCTAAAACGTCATTCTAAAGTTCGCTAAATCGACGTTTCTGTTCGCTAAATCTCGTTCAGTGCAAATACTTCATAAACATGAATCATGTTGGTGAGCAAGGTATTAAATACAGCATCCAATTAATTGTGACGGTTACATAGCAAAAGTCAACACATTATGAAAATGATATGTAAATTAATGAAACATCATGTGGGAACATCATAAATCATCGTGTCGCAATAAATTAACATGTACGTTATCGGTAGTATGAACATTACTTATATCTATACGACGTTTCAGTAACCTCCACATCTTCCGCTTACTGCTTCCACCGGAGTCCATCCTTCATTGAGCAGAAAAGATGAAAGTCGGGAGTTGTGAGATCAAGGCTGTAGGGTGTGTGAGTAATAACAGTCGAGTGAAGTTTTGTGAGCTCCTTTCTGGTCCACAGATTTGTGTGAGGCCTTGCATTGTCATGGAGAAAGAGAAGTTCGTTTGCACTTCCGTGGCGACCAACGAGTTGAAGTCGCTTTTACGATTTCCTGATGGATGAGCAATACGGTCGCAGGTTCGAATCCTGCCTCGGGCATGGATGTGTGTGATGTCCTTGTTTAAGTAGTTCTAAGTTCTAGGGGACTGATGACCTCACATCTTAAGTCCCATAGTGCTCAGACCCATTTGAACCATTCTTTTTCTAGTAAATTAAACAGAATAACCCCTTCATAGGCACCAAAGACTTTCCTGGCTGAAGGAACAGATTTGACGTTTTCTTCGGGATAGAAGTGGTGTGATGCCACTCCCTGGATTACCATTTTAATTAACGTAAACATGGTCCGTAGCAGGCTGTAACGCAATGTTTATTTAATCGTGCGATTAGGTACTTTCGACTAAGCGTCATTGTCAAGCACATTCGTAACATCTGTTTTTCATGTCATTTTCAAATCACTCTTATAACGAGTATTCCGTCTTTTCAAGAAAGGGTCCACACTACAGTGGCACCTTTTAAGATCGTATTCTGAACTCTGCTCTACATACAAGATGGTAACCACTTACAGTGCTGTTGTACGTGGAGCAAAGTTCTATTGTCTATGCGGGAATATTCCACGATATTCCACAGCAAATTCGCCATTTTTTCAACCGCAACTGGCCGAGAAAAAGTGTTGCATTACTTGCTGAACACCCCTCGTAAGACGTAGGTAAATGAAATATCAAGAGGGAGAATCACAACACGTGTGTATCATGATTATCATGTAAGTTACCTCGTTCCTAAAGACTGAGTTTCAGTTCAATGGTACAAGATATACTATTATATTTTGCGGAAAGTATTTGCTGTTCTTTTTAAAATAACGTGTGTAAACCGTTAACCACAACAAGTATGCAAGCAAGTAGTATGAAACATCAGTTCACGCATGCCTGATGAGTTTCTTGTCCATATTCAGACAAACAACAGCGTGTGCTATACGTTCTGTTGCGCCCGCAGCTTAGTATACGTCGCTATGACTTAATGGAAATGAGTGCTGTTAACCAGATCCAATAAGGTAATGTTTTTTTAATATTTTCATGACAAGCTCACCTCCAACTAGACGTCACTTGATAATGATAATAAGCCGAAACAACCTTCTCATGTAAAATATGTATAAAAAAAAACAAATTACCTTATTGCAGCTGGTTTGGAATATTCGTTTTCATAATGTCTTATAGCGTATGTTATTGTTGCAGCCTTCAAATGGTTCAAATGGCTCCGAGCACTATGGGACTTAACATCGGAGGTCATCAGTCCCCTAGAACTTAGAACTACTTAAACCTAGCTAACCTAAGGACATCACACACATCCATGTCCGAAGCAGGATTCGAACCTTCGACCGTAGCGGTCGCGCGGTTCCAGACTGAAGCGCCTAGAACCCTCGGCCACACTGGCCGGCGGTGCAGCTTTCATTTGGAAGAATGGTTGCTGAAGCTCTCAACCCTAATCTATCCTGTGCAGGTCTCTTCACCTCTGAATAACTAGTACAACCCACATCCATTCGAAACTACTTACTGTATTCTACTGTAGGTCTCCGTATACAATCTTCACCCCTCCCCCTTCCCCCACGTTTCACTCAACAACCAAATTGACTGGTCCTTGACGTCTGAGGATGCATGCTACCAATCTATCCCTTCTTTTAGTTAGATTGTTCCGTAATCTTCTTTTTCCCCTATCCGATCCAGTAGCTCCCCGTTAGTTATACAATCCGCCCATCTAATCTCCAGCGTTCTTCTATAGAACCACATTCCAGTTGCATCTGTATGTGGTAATAGGCTGATCTGTATTACTAAACAGCGATAATGAGCATCGTGTCGTAATTCGAGCTTACCTATATAACAGCTTTCAGAGGCGACTAAAATCTGATTTTCAATACTTCACGTAATTACTGACCGTATTAAAAAATTTAAAATTCTGTCGAAATTTGCTCATTAACATATACATGGTGATCCATTGATCGTGACCGGGATAAATATCTCACGAAATAAGCGTCAAACGAAAAAACTACAAAGAACGAAACTTGTCTAGTTTGAAGGGAGAAACCAGATGGCGCTATGGTTGTCCCGCTAGGTGGAACTGCCAAAGGTCAAACGGATATCAACTGCGTTTTTTTAAAATAGGAACCCCCATTTTTATTACATATTCGTGTAGTACGTAAAGAAATATGAATATTTTAGTTGGACAACTTTGAGATAGATGGCGCTGTAATAGTCACAAACATATGGCTCACAATTTTAGACAAACTGCTGGTAACAGGTAGGTTTTTTTAAATTAAAATACAGATCGTAGGTACGTCTGGACATTTTATTTCGGTTGTTCCAATGTGATACATGTCCCTTTGTGAACTTATCATTTCTGAGAACGCATGCTGTTACAGCGTGATTACCTGTAAATACCACATAAATGCAATAAATGCTCAAAATGATGTCCGTCAACCTCAATGCATTTGGCAATACGTGTAACGACCTTCCTCTCAACAGCGAGTAGTTCGCCCTCCGTAATGTTCGCACATGCATTGACAATGCGCTAACGCATGTTGTCAGGCGTTGTCGGTGGATCACGATAGCAAATAACCTTCAACTTTCCCCACAGAAAGAAATCCGGGAACGTCAGAACCTGTGAACGTGCGGGCCATGGTATGGTGCTTCGACGACCAATCCACCTGTCATGAAAAATGCTATTCAATACCGCTTCAAACGCACGCGAGCTATGTGCCGGACATCCATCATGTTGGAAGTACATCGCCATCGCCATCGCCATCGCCATGCAGTGAAACATCTTGTAGTAACATCGGTAGAACATTACGTAGGAAATCAGCATACATTGCACCATTTAGATTGTCATCGATAAAATGGGGGTCAATTATCCTTCCTCCCATAATACCGCACCATAAATTAACCCGTCAAGGTCGCTTATGTTCCACTTGTCACTGTCATCGTGTATTTTCCGTTGCTCAATAGTGTATATTATGGCGGTTTACGTTACCGCTGTTGGTGAATGACGCTTCGTCGCTAAATAGAACGCGTGCAAAAAATCTACCATCGTCCCGTAATTTCTCTTGTGCCCAGTGGCAGAACTGTACACGACGTTCAAAGTCGTCGCCATGCAATTCCTTGTGCATAGAAATATGGTACGCGTGCAGTCGACGTTGATGTAGCATTCTCAACACCGACGTCTGCTACTGATGTGTGGATTAGCCGTGACAGCAGCTAAAACACCTACTTAGGCATCATCATTTGTTGCAGGTCGTGACTGACGATTCACATGTGGCTGAACACTTCCTGTTTCCTTAAATAACGTAACTATCCGGCGAACGGTCGGGACACTTCGATGATGTCGTCCAGGATACCGAGCAGCATACATAGCACACGCCCGTTGGGAATTTTGATCACAATAGCCATACATCAACACGATATCTACCTTTTCCGCAATTGGTAAACGGTCCAATTTAACACGGGTAATGTATCACAAAGCAAATACCGTCCGCACTGCCGGAATGTTACGTGATGCCACGTACTTATACGTTTGTGAGTATTAAAGCGCCATCAATGAAAAAGGAAAAAAGTGGTCCAACAAAAACATTCATATTTCTTTACGTACTACACGAATATGTAACAGAAAATGGGGGTTCCTATTTAAAAAAACACAGTTGATATCCGTTTGACCTATGGTAGCGCCATCTAGTGGGCCAACCATACCGCCATCTGGTAATTGGGTTAACATGAAGATTTATATTTTAGGTACTATATACAGGGTGTTTCAAAAATGACCGGTATATTTGAAACGGCAATAAAAACTAAACGAGCAGCGATAGAAATACACCGTTTGTTGCAATATACTTGGGACAACAGTACATTTTCAGGCAGACAAACTTTCGAAATTACAGTAGTTACAATTTTCAACAACAGATGGCGCTGCAAGTGATGTGAAAGATATAGAAGACAACGCAGTCTGTGGGTGCGCCATTCTGTACGTCGTCTTTCTGCTGTAAGCGTGTGCTGTTCACAACGTGCAAGTGTGCTGTAAACAACATGGTTTATTCCTTAGAACAGAGGATTTTTCTGGTGTTGGAATTCCACCGCCTAGAACACAGTGTTGTTGCAACAAGACGAAATTTTCAACGGAGGTTTAATATAACCAAAGGACCGAAAAGCGATACAATAAAGGATCTGTTTGAAAAATTTCAACGGACTGGGAACGTGACGGATGAACGTGCTGGAAAGGTAGGGCGACCGCGTACGGCAACCACAGAGGGCAACGCGCAGCTAGTGCAGCAGGTGATCCAACAGCGGCCTCGGGTTTCCGTTCACTGTGTTGCAGCTGCGGTCCAAATGACGCTAACGTCCACGTATCGTCTCATGCGCCAGAGTTTACACCTCTATCCATACAAAATTCAAACGCAGCAACCCCTCAGCGCCGCTACCATTGCTGCACGAGAGACATTCGCTAACGATATAGTGCACAGGATTGATGACGGCGATATGCATGTGGGAAGCATTTGGTTTACTGACGAAGCTTATTTTTACCTAGACGGCTTCGTCAATAAACAGAACTGGCGCATATGGGGAACCGAAAAGCCCCATGTTGCAGTCTCATCGTCCCTGCATCCTCAAAAAGTACTGGTCTGGGCCGCCATATCTTCCAAAGGAATCATTGGCCCATTTTTCAGATCCGAAACGATTACTGCATCACGCTATCTGGACATTCTTCGTGAATTTGTGGCGGTACAAACTGCCTTAGACGACACTGCGAACACCTCGTGGTTTATGCAAGATGGTGCCCGGCCACATCGCACGGCCGACGTCTTTAATTTCCTGAATGAATATTTCGATGATCGTGTGATTGCTTTGGGCTATCCGAAACATACAGGAGGCGGCGTGGATTGGCCTCCCTATTCGCCAGACATGAACCCCTGTGACTTGTTTCTGTGGGGACACTTGAAAGACCAGGTGTACCGCCAGAATCCAGAAAGAATTGAACAGCTGAAGCAGTACATCTCATCTGCATGTGAAGCCATTCCGCCAGACACGTTGTCAAAGGTTTCGGGTAATTTCATTCAGAGACTACGCCATATTATTGCTACGCATGGTGGATATGTGGAAAATATCGTACTATAGAGTTTCCCAGACCGCAGCGCCATCTGTTGTTGAAAACTGTAACTACTGTAATTTCGAAAGTTTGTCTGCCAGAAAATGTACTGTTGTCCCAAGCATATTGCAACAAACGGTGTATTTCTATCGCTGCTCGTTTAGTTTTTATTGCCGTTTCAAATATACCGGTCATTTTTGAAACACCCTGTAATAACTTGATGTCGCCTACCACATAATTTGTACGATTGACAGTGCCGATGACTTATGCTCATTTCAGTACATTCAGTTTACACAGGGTGAGTCAAAAAGAACTTGCCAACTTTAGACTGATACAGAAATTTACTGAGATAATTTACAGACTCGGTAAATGTGTCATTTTGTAGCAAACAACCTCAAGTTTGATTCACCCAGTGCATCAATACCCCATTCCACCACTAGTAGCGCCAGTGTAGTGCACAGATAAAATGGCTGCTTTCACTGGTCCCGAGCGTGTTCGCTGTGTGTTGTCTATCTGGATGTGCTGTAAAACGTTTTAATTCCACAAATCGATGACGATGGCCGAAATAAATGGGTTACCACTAGCAAGACGGTGCACCACCTCATTCTCTTACGGATGTTCGAGGTTTTCTCGATAATCGCTTCCCTGGTCGATGGACTGGTCGTGAAGTGCCAATCGCATGGCCACCTCGCTTCCCAGACTTCACACCACTGGATTTCTTTCTCTGGTGGTTTCATTAAAGACTTTGTATTTGCTCGTTCCCTAGCGAACGATTTAGCCGACCTGAAAAATCGAATCCACGCTGCAGTTGCACAAGTTACACCCGATTCGCTGCACCATAGATGGGAAGAAATTGAGTCCGCTGGGATGTTTGTTGCATCGCAAATGGTAGTCACATCGAACCAAAATGATACTTGACACTTTTATGTCAAACTTGAGGTTGTTTGGTACAAAATCACACATCTTCGATTCTACAAGTTATCTCAGTAAGTTTCTGTATTATTCCAAAACTGTAAAGTCCATTTTGGCTCACCTTGTATGACAGCAACAGTTTCACGGTACTGGGTACCGACGATATGGCCAGTGCCCACCGCCTAGCTAGGGAGCAGATGAGAGGAGCCGAGCGGAGTAATTTTCTGCAACAGAACGCTCCAATTGGCCGGGTCGTGTGCCGTAGGTTCCGGGCGCCGGCAACTTTGCTAGTTACCACACCAGCCTCCAGCCCATTGCGACTCAAGTGTGTGGTCGCTACGGCTCACCTACTTGGCCTAACTAACCGAGCTTCTGGCTGCTCGTTCTGAAACTAACTACACAATGGGAAGCGGGCTGACCTCGACTTATTTTATTGCTCGACAAGTTTTATTTTTCGCAGACTCGTCACGGACAGTCGGCAATATCTCTCCAGAAATAACCAAACGACTGTCAGAAGGACCTTTATACATGTTTTTTTTCTGTGTAAGAGTATTAACTTTTTTCCACATATTCATCAGTATACACGTCCATCTTTTTTCTCACACCGATTGTCAGAGATTAGCTAGTCCATCTGACTTTGCCACATACTGGCACCAAGCTACCTATTTAGTGAGGTTACGACAATTTCTTCTCTGTTCGCCTACTCTCCTTTCCGCAATAGGACTACTCACTCAAAAAAGAAAGAACAACCTGTTTTAACAGCACATTTCATAAGCTACCAGTTTCATCTCGTAATGTGTTTTGTCCAGTTAAGCCACAAGTCGTATCCGTCAGTACAATTTCAGAAATTTAGTCCTCAATTTTCCCATGGCACCGATTATGCGCCTAAACTACTTTTCTTAATTTCTTATTGACAACAGTTCTATACGATAAACGTGATATTAACAGAACTGCCTCTGTTTTCTTACTGGGTTCATATCAAATGTTTTCTACATTTCTCAGTACATCGGCCTACAGTTCATAGTTAAGCTACATACGTGGATCATGTCTCACATAACCCAACACGATAAGTACGAGGGGCCTTCAACAAATAATGCACCAAATTTATTTTTCCTGAAAGCGGGTTGGTTTTATTCAGGATTCAAATACACCACGTTATTCCCCAATCTTTTGGCTAAAACACCCTAATTTTCAACATTATCTGCCTTACGCCACCTTACTGGAAGGACCTGCTTGGCTACGTGGTACCACACTATTGGTCGACGTCAGAGCCAACGTCTTGCTGCATTAATAAACTCCCCATCATCCTCGTCCCCCTTCCCGCGGAGTGAATTCTTTATTGAGCCAAATAGAGGCTCTTTATGGTCTTCCGTTATGCAGCGAGAAACCTACTGAGCACACGTTTTTGAGTACCCCAACTGGTGGTTGAGTGTGTCAGCATTACCAACACCATTAGTTGTGCAGCAAGGTGTTTGATTGTGATCCGTCGATCACCTCAAATGAGAGTGTCCACACGTTTGCACGACCTCGTTGCGATGATGCCAGGGGCCTCCCCCAACCACTCACCGTGCCTTTCTTCACTGAATAACTGATCGCTATTATTATTTGAATTTATCTCATAACGAGAAGATCATTAAACCCTTCTTTTACAGGTTGCAGTGATATTCCAGTAGTATCAGCCATAAATTCGTCGCAATTGAGAGAAATGGTTGCCTGAGTCAAATAATAACTCTGAATTATTACCAAAGACTGCATGAAATACTTTCCCTTTTACTCATATTTGGATCAAACTATTTTCTTTAGTAAGAAAAACATACAGATCCCTGGTGAAGCCAAATTTACTGCATAGCTTCGGCACCGCGTAACCCGATAAAGTATAGGACTTCGAAAGCAAATAAACTACCCGGAGGAACTGTTGAAGGGTAGATACAAGTAGTGGCTACTAAGAATGAAAATGAGGTAATGGCGTTACGCAAAACCGCAATAGCTTTTATTATTGCAATTATAGGGACACATTTATCTCTCATGTTTAGAAACAGTAAAGGGTAGGAAAAGACGTAAAGAAGGTTGAAAGAATCTTTTCAGTCGTTACTATTTCAATCAGAAACACTTACATTCATCAGAAACACTTACATTCATCAGAAAATTTGGAAATTTGTGGTAAGTTCTATGAGACCAAACTGCTGAAGTCATCGGTCCCAAGGGTTACATACTGCTTAATCTAACCTGAACTAACTTACCATAATGACAACACACACACCCATGCCCAAGGGAGGACTCGAACCACGGACGGTGGGGAGCCGCGCGAACCGTGGCAAGTAGCCTTTGACCGATCGGCTACCCAGCGCGGCCGTTCAATAGAACGAAGGCAGAAATCGCGATATTAATCGTAAAGACAAATTGAAGGGAATGGAGTAGAATAGACTTAACGAGTTATAGTGAATAACAATATACATATAATGAAACTTCAAACAAACCAGGAGCGTTACCTCCTTACTGTATGCTTTGTCTTTGACCAACACGACAATTTAAATCATAACACAGTGGAATGCAGTTATTTCCATAACATGTGTAGAATTACTTTCAAAAACGTGAGTATTCATTAAAATACTAAACAGTTCATAAAGATAAGCCATAGCTGCCAACTGTCCGTAGACATTCTGCAAGCGCCTACGAATATCTGCGATGGTCTGGTTTTCCGCCAAAAGAAACTCAGTAAGAGTTCTCTCCTTGGAACGCATTTCCGCTGCAGACGTCATGTTGGAGGCTACGTATGGGGCTGCCACCAATCGAAATTTGACGAAACTACAAGGGCTGCAGAGGGAATATTCCGTGACGCTCCATAAGAAATTTAGCATTTTTTTCAACCCTACTCTCTGACAGCAGTGGAACGGTATGATCGGTAATACTAAATAGCAATGAAACCGATCAGTCCTTATCAAAATAATTACCAACAAAACTACACTACTAACCATTAAAATTGCTACACCAAGAAGAAATGCAGCTGATAAACGGGTATTCATTCGACAACTATATTATACTAGAACTTACATGTGATTACGTTTTGACGCAATTTTGGTGCATAAATCCCGAGAAATCAGTACCCAGAACAACCACCTCTGGCCGTAATAAAAGCCTTGATACGCCTGGGCATTGAGTCAAACAGAGCTTGGATGACGTGTACAGGTACAGCTGCTCATGCAGCTTCAACACGATACCACAGTTCATCGAGAGTAGTGACTGGCGTATTGTGACAAGCCAGTTGCTCGGCCGCCATTGACCAGACGTTTTCAATTGGTGAGAGATCTGGAGAATGTGCAGTCCAGGGCATCAGTCGAACATTTTCTGTATCCAGAAAGGCCCGTATAGGACCTGCAACATGCGGTCGTGCATTATCCTACTGAAATGTAGTGTTTCGCAGGGATCGAATGAAGGGTAGAGCCACGGGTCGTAACACATCTGAAGTGTAACGTCCACTGTTCAAAGTGCCGTCAATGGGAACAAGAGATGGCCGAGACGTGTAACCAATGGCACCCCATACCATCACGCTGGATGATACGCCAGTATGGCGATGACGAATACACGCTTCCAATATGCGCTCACCGCGACGTCCTCAAGCACGGATGCGACCATCATGATGCTGTAAACAGAAACTGGATACATCCGAAAAAATGACGTTTTGATATTCGTGCACCCAGGTTCGTCGTTGAGTAAGCCATCGCAGGCGCTCGTCTGTGATGCACCGTCAAGGGTAACCGCAACCACGAACTCCGAGCTGATAGTCCATGCTGCTGCAAAAGTCGTCGAAATGTTCGTGCAGATGGTTGTTGTCTTGCAAACGTCTCCATCTGTTGACTCAGGGATCGAGACGTGGCTGCACGATCCGTTACAGCCATGTGGATAAGATGCCTGTCATCTCGACTGCTAGTGATACGAGGCCGTTGGGATCCAGCACGGCGTTCCGTATTACGCTGCTGAACCCACTGATTCCATATTCTGCTAACAGTCATTGGATCTCGACCAACGCGAGCAGCAATGTCGCGATACGATAAACCGCAATCGCGATAGGCTACAATCCGATCTTTATCAAAGGCGGAAATGTGATTGGACGCATTTCTCCTCCTTACACGAGGCATCGTAACAACGTTTCACCAGGCAACGCCGGTCAACTGCTGTTTGTGTATGAGAAATCGGTTGGAAACTTTCCTTATGTCAGCACGTTGTAGGTGTCGCCACCGACGCCAACCTTGTGTGAATGCTCTGAAAAGCTAATCATTTGCATATCACAGCATCTTCTTCCTGTCGGATAAATTTCGCGTCTGTAGCGCGTTAACTTCGTGGTGTAGCAATTTTAATGGCCAGTAGTGTATCATTTTCTCTGCTAAACAACTCAAGGATATCCACCGCTGTTTTAACTTACAAACAATAAATAATTAAAATCATTTCCATGGATTGTTAACAACTTTTAAATATTTTAATTTCTCTGTGTAAAGAGCGGATACAACACGGTAAATGACAATTTCTCCTCCTTCCCTTGCTGGGCCACGAGAATGGAATGACGATAAAGACAGGAAAAAAAAACTTTTAAGACGTAAGAAGCGCATGATATTCGGGGATAATATACGTGCATTTTTACGACTGGCAGTTATCAATAAAGTACGATAAGTGTCTTTTACTGCACGCGCCGAATGCTAACTGAGGTTGCAGATGCCCTTTTTTCTATAATGGTTGAAGTCATTCGCTGGTGGACAAATGGGTTTCTCAACTTTGAAGAAGGGTCATACGTGAAGGAAAGATACTGTCGTAATAAAAATGAGAGATAACGTACTCTGAAAGGTTTTCCTAACAGTAGGCCCACTTTTATCTGTATGGGGTGCTGCATTTCATCACCATCATTTGCTGGTATTATACGGTTGGCGCCGCTCCTCGCTCCCCGTATTGCACTTCCTCCGATCCTACCACTCTCATTCTTGCAGCCCTCCGTCATCCACCGCGCCCTGCATCCCTCGACTCGAACTCTACCTAAGTCGTCGTCCACGCTTTCTTCTTACCTCTGGGATCCACTGCCACACTTCGTTTGGCCATCGCCTATCGTCCATACCATTTCAGAACTTTCATCTCTGTTGTGTCTATTATTGATTTTTCGAACGCGTAATCTGTCTCATGGTATTTGGCACACGGTCCAGCGTGCGAGATGCCACAACTTCGCCTCCGGAAGTCCATCTCTAGTGTAAACAACAAGCTTCTCTGACGCTTGTACATTACCACTTTTCCGTACTCTGTAAGTAGCGATATTTCCAACATCTGAATATCAACTTTTGGTCCTTTTCGTTATTTTGTTATTCCATTTCAGTTTGCAGTTCATCAGATTTCAATTCCCAGTTCCTCGTATTTCAATTAGGGCAACGGTTTGCTCTATAAGCGAGTCACGTATGCCTACTTCGGATCCTAAACTCGCTGAGAGCAAAGTTTGTACTGTGAACAAGAGTCACTGGAGCACCCCCCAACCCCTCCTCCGCTTCGCCACCACCACCCTCCATCCTGGCCTTCCGACCTCAGAGATGACAACAGACTACATAAATGGGGTGGCACAATACACAAAAACCATAAAAAACGTATAAAAACGACTATCAGTGTAGGGAAAAAACGCCCACTTATCGTCAGAATTAGAGGACAAATTGTCAATAATGGCTTCTACCGGAGAAAAAGCGAGATTAAGCGTAAATTTACGTCCTAGGGCACTACGTTTTTTTCCATTCAGTTCGTATGCATACTTGCCTTCGATGTTGTGGATCAGTGGAAGACTGCGAAAGAGAAAGAAGAGAGAATGACTTCGAAATCCGAGTCTCTATAGTTGTTGTTGTGGTCTTCAGTCCAGAGACTGGTTTGATGCAGCTCTCCATGCTACTCTATGCTGTGCAAGCTTCTTCATCTCCCAGTACCTACTGCAACCTACATCCTTCTGAATCTGTTTAGTGTATTCATCTCTTGGTCTCCCTCTACGATTTTTATCCTCCAGGCTGCCCTCCAATACTAAATTGGTGATCCCTTGATGCTTCAGAATATGCCCTACCATCCGATCCCTTCTTATAGTGAAGTTGTGTCACAAATTTCTCTTCTCTCCAATTGTATTCAATACCTCCTCATTACTTATGTGATCAACCCATCTAATAATCTTCAGCATTCTTCTGTAGCACCACATTTCGAAAGCTTTTATTCTCTTCTGCTCTAAACTATTTATCGTCCACATTTCACTTCCATACATGGCTACACTCCATACAAATACTTTCAGAAACGACTTCCTGACACTTATATCAATACTCGATGTTAACAAATTTCTCTTCTCCAGAAACGCTTTCCTTGCCATTCCCAGTCTGCATTTTATATCCTATCTACTTCGACCATCATGAGTTATTTTGCTCCCCAAATAGCAAAACTCATTTACTACTTTAAATGTCTCATTACCTAATCTAATTCCCGCAGCATCACCCGATTTAATTCGACTACATATCGATATCCTCGTTTTGCTCTTGTTCATCTTATATCCTCCTTTCAAGACACTGTCCAAACTGTTCAGCTGCTGTTCCAGGTCCTTTGCTGTCTCTGACAGAATTACAATGTCATCTACGAACCCCAATGTTCTAATTTCTTCTCCGTGGATTTTAATTCCTACTCCGAATTTTTCATTTGTTTCCTTTACTGCTTGCTCAATATACAGATTGAATAACATCGGGGATAGGCTACAACCCTGACTCACTCCCTTCCCAACCACTGCTTCCCTTTCATGCCCCTCGACTCTTGTAACTGCCATCTGATTTCTGTACAAATTGTAAATAGCCTTTCGCTCCCTGTATTTTACCCCTGTCACCTTCAGAATTTGAAAGAGAGTATTCCAGTCAACACTGTCAAAAACTTTCTCTAAGTCTACAAATGCTGGAAACGTAGGTTTGCCTCTCCTTAATCTATTTTCTAAGATAAGTCGTAGGGTCAGTATTGCCTCACGTGTTCCAACATTTCTACGGAATCCAAACTGATCTTCCCCCAGGTCGGCTTCTACCAGTCTTTCCATTCGTCTGTAAAGAATTCTTATCTATAGACTAAGCACAAATTCGGATTGGGCACGGTTAATGCTTTTCGTGAGCGGTGAGTTTAAAGAAGTAGCATTCACTCGAAATGACTGAGGAAAACCAAAGAAAACCAGATACGGGGTAGACAGACGGGATTACAAACCCCACTGTACGTTTGTTCGAAATGGAGACGGTGAGCTGTTTCAGACTACCACTCGCAAGTTATGAAGAAACTTATAAAGAATAATCAACATCATTCTCTGTGATTCTCATGGTTTTTCTACTTAGGAAATAATGTGATAGTCTCCTGTGATTTTTGCATCACGTTACTATCACACATGTCGTCGTCCTAGGCAGCATACATTCGGTTACAGTCCAGACTAATAGCCTGTGTCTTCTGCGCTATGCAGATACTGAAGGTGCTGTTTTCTCTTTCAGAAAGGAAGAGGTTGGGGTTGTTTGGGGAAGGAGACCAGACAGCGAGGTCATCGGTCTCATTGGATTAGGGAAGGACGGGGAAGGAAGTCGGCCGTGCCCTTTCAAAGGAACCATCTCGGCATTTGCCTGGAGCGATTTAGGGAAATCACGGAAAACCTAAATCAGGATGGCCGGACGCGGGATTGAACCGTCGTCCTCCCGAATGCGAGTCCAGAAAGGAAGACTTTTCCACCTTCTGTGCGGTTGTGATTGTCGCCCTCGAACGCTACTGAAGTTGCTGTCTGCAGACAGAGATATCTGTCATCCAAAACCAAAGGAATCTTGAATACTGTTACAGAAATTCGGGAAAAGTTTGCATTTGAAAACTAAGTAAAAAAGCCAGAGTTATATGTAATTATAAAAATAACGAAACAAAATGTGAAAAATTGAAAAAATGTCAAAGTTCTTTAATTACAGAAGACAAGAGAAGAATCTTGAATATCGGGATAAGAAATGCAACTGGAAAACGAGCTTTCATTGGTGAGCAGGCAACTAATAAAGAATAAGTGGTGTAATAGAGAAACAGAAAAGAAACCGTAGGACGTTCTTGTGGAGCCTATTCCTATTTTGCTGTGAAAGCTGGACACTGCTGACGACAGGCAGAAATCTCCTAAGCGACATAAATGTACGTTTGGAGAAACCCGCCGAGGAGCAGGTACACAAATAATGATGAGAACATTTGAAAAGCAGTCAGTGAAAGGGAAAACGTAATTTTTGAGCACTGATTGAAGCACAGCAAGTCTGTATAACATACAGCCTACCAGAAAGAAACATTTTGGAACTGAACTCACGAGGTGGCCAAGAAATGAAATTATGGAAGAAATACGTGACGTAGCAAAACGTCAAAATTATGAAAAAACACAGAGTTCTACAAAAAACTGTGAAGAGTACATACATAGTCAGTTGTAAATCATCGGTAGAACACCAATAAAATATCTGACTCGTCATTTCAATCGAAAAAGAAACAAAAAATTTTTATTAGTAATGCATCCATAAGTAATATCAAAATCAAATGGTTCAAATGGCTCTGAGCACTACGGGACTTAACTTCTAAGGTCATCAGTCCCCTAGAACTTAGAAGTACTTAAACCTAACTAACCAAAGGACATCACACACATTCATGCCCGAGGCAGGATTCGAACCTGCGACCGTAGTGGTCGCGCGGTTCCAGACTGTAGCGCCTAGAACCGCTCGGCAACATTAATATCATCATTTACACTATTGATTAGCATCACAGCGCTGGTCAGTGCCCACGCTACACACAGAGACACTACTCTGAACCGCTCTAGAAGCATACAAACGCGAGCGCGCGCGCGCGTGCTCACACACAAACAGACACACGCACACACACACACACACACACACACACACACACACACACACACACACGCACACACACACACACACACACACACACGTAACACTTTTGGCTTTCGTGTTGACACTGTGGCCTACCTGAAAAAGTTGAGTCTGTCACAGGTCCTGCTAATGGGACATCACTGTACGATCAATTAAAGTATGAAGTATACAATATGGTGCATAAGCTTCCTTTTCTCTATAGTCATTATCTGACCATTAATATTAGATACTGATTGAGAACGGTTTCTCCAATTGCTATAGCTATAGCTTCCGTCCCCAGAATATGCTTCGCACTTCATTTTCGTCGACGGGTTTCCTGATAGCACGCTACTGACCTCAGTACACCTGTTTCGGCGATTAGTTCCTAAACGTTCCCTCCACTGTGCCCCATGTTGCTTGCATTAACTTATTTTATACATCATCAGCATGTAGGATATTATATATTAATTTAGACACTGGTATGGCTACTACAGCTGCGTAATTTTTTGTTTTATTACTTTATCTATCTTTTATCCCCACTCTGAGAGCAGCCTGAATATATGCACGGCATCAGCTGATAAGGTCCAGTACTTGCATGAAGTCTGTACTTTTTGTTTGTTGTCCTTATACCATATCTGAACATATACTACATCCATATGTATGAACTTACGAACTCTATCTGCATTAACGCATATTATTATTGTATTACATACTAGTTTGGCCCTGCTGCTTCACTCCCGTTGACTGCATGCTCTGCAGAGATTTTTTTCGTTTAATTGAATTTTTGTGCTGTTCATAAATTGCAACATATTCAAAGCTTTCCACGCTAATGAAGGCCATAGAAGCACAGTCGTCCGATCTTCTCCGGATCTACTTATGACCAGCTAGAGTTGGAGGACTTTGTTAAAACTGCCTTTAGAGTTCTTATGGCGATATTTCCATAGTAACTTTTAGCCTTTAACACGTATTTCGCTAGAAGTTAAATAAAAGGTATCATAGAATTAGTTCTAAGAATGTTCCCATACAACGAAATATTTTCATAAAATTCTCATCCCCTATTTCATCCCCTTATTTCTTCAATTTCCAAAAAATCCTAAAACACCTATTTTTTTATTTTGCAGCGAGAAGTCAAGAAAAAAGTTTCTTAGATTTATTTGAAAATGGTTTCATAATGAAATATTTTCATAAAAATTTTTATCAACCATTTCGCCCTTTAGGGGTTGAGTTTCTAAAAACACTGAAACACGTTGTTCTTTATTCCCAACCGTGTAGCCAAATACAAATTTTCGTAGATTTAGCTTCCCATACTTCGTCCCGTCTGGATCTGAATATCCGTAAGCACTGAGACATGTATTTATGGATGTAGCTTCAAAAATGCTTTAATTGTTCCATAATAAAGATTAGTTACATGTTTCATGATTTAGGTGTGAAATCGTGTTTAGATCCTTTTGCAACAAGTTTGGCAACGTTCTATGAAAATCAAAAAATTAAACAGGCCGCAGGACTGTAACATAATTAACATTATCTTAGGCTTTCGTAGCTATGGACATGAGCTACAATTCTTCAGCAATTCGTAAAACATTGTACAATAAAGTTTATTTGTTTTCTTAGATAAACACAAAATCTTTCTCACTGTAACTGATTACTTTCGTCCAACATATTTACGTCATTCCATTCTTGTAAGGTATCAGTAACTTTCATCGAGAATTCCGAGGTACCCCGCAAGTAGCAGCCAGTGGCTTATTTAGCGTTCATATAAGTGTTGCAGTCAAGTTTAAACTTTGTTTGAGTGTTCCTAGCGCACTTGTTTAGTTAAATCCGTCAAATCATTGTGCAGCTTCGTAATTAGCAGGGGCAGCGGCTATTTCACTTCCATTTGAGTTGAATTTCCAAAAATGCTGAAACACGTATTTCTTTGTTTCTGGTCAGAACTGATTAATCAATTTTCGTAGTCCTAGCTTCAAAATTGCATTAATAGTGACATTTTTCAAAATACTTTTCATCCTGTTTTTCGCCCCCTTAGGGGTGGAATTTCGAAAAATCCCTTCTTGAACGATGCCTATAGCGTAATATCCAAACGCTCTTCAAATTTCAAATTATAACCTTAGCGCTCTTGGCTGGGCGAGATTCTTCTTTTATTTTTATAGTACCACGGTACTATGCTGCACATACCTGTTTATTTTTGATGCTTGCTAATAATGCGATAATTCTAAACATGTGCTATCTCTTGATCTTCAAATTTTTAAACTTTTCATCCTTAAATTTTCTAATATTCGTATCTAACTTATACTTACTTGTATATTTTACTGTACAGACCTCTGAAGAAGAGCACTAGCTGGCTGAATCCGTTAAATAAGTGAAGTTTCTTTCCTGTAGCTGGTTGCTGAATTTTTTAACAATTATACTTACAGTTGCTGTAGATGGATAAAGTACTGACTTTATTATTAAATTACGTTAATTTTTTGCCATTCCCCCCCATGGTTTGTTATCTAAATAATCCTCGACTTTGAATTTTGAATTACTTAAGATGTGTGTGTTAACTGAGATTTAGTTTTACTTTTCTCTTTAATCACCTCTTGCCGTTTACTCTACATTTTTATTCCGTTGTGGAAAACACTATTTTGTGTTTTGTGCTTGTTTACTCTTGCTAAATATAGTTTAGCCTTGCTATTACCTCATTATTAAGAATGCCGCTGGTTATGACTTAATTACTAATGTTGCTCTTGATGTGCATAACAGATCGGTATATCTATGTTGGAATCCATGGGATTCCTGTGAGCAGCGACTGTTCGATATATAACGTGCAGAATGCAGCGATCAGTTGCAAATAATCTGAATTTATCGCTGATCGATTTCGCCTATGGAGTAGCCATCATAAGTATTATAGAAAATAGCAACAAGCATATGCAGGACAGTGTAATGCAATAAAAATTCAAATGAGAAAAGTATGTACCGCTCATCACCCAGTGTCGTTACATCAAAATTGCGCTTAAACATATAACTTTCAAATTTGAATACATAATCACACATATAAGCACATTCAGAAAAAGGGACTGGTGAATCTATTGTACTACAATGGCCCAGTTAGAAAGCCCAGCTGTTTGAGCAGATCCTTACAGGGAGCCGGGATACTTGTTTTAGTTATTATTTTAATGGTCCTTTCCTGCAATTTGAAAACTATGTTCATGTTTTATGCATAGACCCCAAAATATGGTTTCATTGCTAAAGATAGAGTGCATATAGTAGTATTAGTTAAGAATATGCCATTGCCTGTCACAAGCTGATGAAAATTTATATGCTAGTGGTACTGTGAGTTCATGACAATTCAGGTGACAGTCAAAAGTAATTCATAAAAAAGTTATTGTTTAATATATGGTTATAATGTTACTGTCATCAGCAAAGAATTTATCTCCACATCTAACGTAGTCTGTTAAGTCACTGATGCATACCCAAAACAGTATTGTTGCTAACAAGCTGCACTGAGGGACTCTTGTGTTAATATGCTTGGAATCTGATATATTTTTAAGTTAAAATTTTGCTTTATGCGTACCGTGTGTATGCTGTGTTTCAGATATGATCGAAAGATCGAAACCAGCTGTTGGCAGTTTCTCTTATTCCTAATCAATCTACACTGGGGTGATAAGAGGCGTGGAATATCTCCTAATATCGTGTCGGAGATACTTCTTCCCAGCGCAGTGCATCAACTCGACGTGGCATGGACTCAACAAGTCGCTGAAGGCCATATACAAAAATATTGAGCTATGCTGCCTCTACAGCCGTCCATAATTCCGAAAGTGTTGCTGGTGCAGGATGTTGTGGACAAGCTGACCTTTCGACTATGTTCCGTAAATATTTGATGGGATTCACGTCGGTCGATTGGGTGGTCAAGTCATTCGCTCGAACTGTCCAGATTGTTCTCCAGACCAATCGCGAATATTGTGCCCCAGTGATACGTGTCGGAACATGAAGTCCATGAATTGCTGCAGTTGGACTCCAAGTAGCCGAATACAACTATGTCCAGTCCATTCCATGTACACACAACTCACACCATTATGGAGCCCTCTCCAGATTTCACAGTGGCTTGTTGACATCTTGGGTCCATGGCTTCATGAGGTGAGCACCACACTCGAATCCCACCGTCAGGTCTCACCAATTGAAATCCTGACTCGTGTGACCATGCCACGGCTTTCCAGTAGTCTGGGGTCGAACCCATATGGTCACTAGCTCAGGAGAGACGCTGCATACAGTCGATGTAAACCAGTTAGCAAAGGCACTCTCGTCGGTCGTCTGCTATCATAGCCCATTAACGTCATATTTCGACGCACTGTCCTTACTGATACGTCACAGATTGATGTCAGTGGTTATTGGACGCAGTCTTTCTTGTCTGTTAGCACTGAGCAACACTACGCAAGCACCACTGCTCTCGGTCTTCAAGAGAAGGCCGTCGGCCACTACGTCGTCCGTGATGAGAGGTCATGCTTGAAATTTGGTATTCTCGGTTAACTCTTGAGATTGTGGATCTCAGAATACTCAATTCCCTAAAGATTTCCAAAATGGAATGTTGCATGCGTCTAGCTATAACGATTACTCCACGTTCAAAGTTGGGCTGACTTAATTACGTCACAAACCTTTTCGCATGAATCACCTGCTTTCAAATGAAGCCTCCCCTAATGCATTCTCTTTTATAGCTTGCGTACGCGATACTACTGCCATCTGTATATGTGCATATCGTTATCCAAGGACTTCTTTAGTAAAATTTTATAGCAATCAGTATCAAACGCTTTTGACAAATCTAAAAATATAGCCAGGAGTCACTGAATTTAGAAGTTGATGAAATGAGTATTCTGCAGGAAAATCGAAGGGTCACAACAATTAGACACCTAAGCTTTATGCCCTACAAACTACACAAATATGGATTCACCTTACTTAGTATCCACAAGCCGGTTGCGGAGCTCCGTGGTCGAAGACAACAATATCCTGTCAGTCACAGTGGATGTTAGCACTCGAAGATGTTAGCAATAAGACTCCAAAAACTTACAGTTGCAAACCCTCAACGTTATAAGTAGGGGGTAATACATCTTTGAATCACCAGAGCAAGTTTTATAATTGTTAAAAGGAAGTGAAGGAAAACAAGATGGGACGAAGATTACAGTTTGACATAACGTCGCCGACGAGATCACAAAACACCGGAAAAGTAAATGAACTTATCATAAAATTTTAAAGAAGCATTGTATGATGTACGTCGTGTAATAGGACAGCGGCAAAAGCATTTAAGAAGTAACACGGTATGATAAAAACATACTGAATAAAATTACAGACTGCATTCGAGAAAAATCCGATTTAATACTCGCGGGCTGTGTGGAGTACGACCTCTTGTTGTCTGGCATGAAAATCGAAAGTCAAATGTAATTATGTTACAAAATTACACGAAGATCAGGAGTAAATACGAGTAGCTGAACATAATATAGTTCGATCGGCAATATTCATGCTATTATTAACTGGAAAGATTGCGTTCTCTCCTGAGAGATCACGTATACGGAAAAGAGGGATCCCTCAGACCGCGGCAGTGGTGAGTAGTGTTTGCTGCCAAGACACAATGCTCGTGGGTCAGCCCATCCCCCAGCACACATCAGTTTTGTATGTTCACTCAGCGACAGAAGGTGGATGGGGCTCCACAGTGACATGTATTTTGGATGTTCACTCAATGACTTAACGTACACAGCATAGCTGTGTGATCGATCATGGTCGAAGAATATCTCTGCATCCCCGTCTGAACAGCAGCAGGGATGATAGATACTTTTAGACAAATGATACCAGACTGATCTCCAATGACGTGGAAAATTCAGATTGAATATTCACATCGTTTCTACGCGATAAAATTGTAGCTATTTGGTGTAATATTTGGTGTAACTCTCGTCTTGATTATCAATAATGCAGAAAAATGGAATGGCTAATATCTCTCAGTGAAAAGAGAATTGTATTGGAACTGTGGTGTTATCGATGTTGTGTCTTCAGGTAGGTCTGATGCAGCTCTGCTCGCTGGTCTGTTCTACTTAAGTCTCTTCCAGAACTATTCCAACATTGTTGTAATCAAGCCTTCTTCTGCTTCTAAAACTTTGATTATCCACACTACCGTTAATCACAAACTATATATCCCACTGCCTCAAGGAAGTGCTGTCAAGCAATCCTTTCTTTTTGTCTCATTGTCCCGTTGCTTTCCTTCTGCCCGATTCGGTGCTGCAGCTCTTTACCTTCATCATTCTTCTGGTGCACACCTCAAGCGCTACCATTCTCTTTGTCTATATTACTTTTAAAGTCCACGTTTCACCTCCATACACTAACAAGGCAAAACATTAAGTCCACTGCCCACCGCAACGTTGGATGCTCCCTGGTGGCGTTGCGGGCACGTGATGCGGAGCGGACACGGGAGTTGGGGGATCACCCTAGCAAAGATGTGGGCTGTAAATGGAGAAATCCATTGAGATAAACGACTTTGACAAAGGGCAGATTATTATTACGCAGAGCCATGAACAAGTGTCTCGAAAATGGTGAACCCGGTGGAATGTTCACGTGCTACTGTCGTGAGCATTTACGGAAACAAGTAGGATAGTGAAACCACTAATAGGCGCTAAATGGTTCGAAGTCTACGAGTCTTTACAGAACGTGGGGTTTGGAGGCTTGTCTGCTCTGTAAAGTAGGGTAAATCTCAGCCGAAAGAGCGCAATGTTGATGCGCGCACAATTATTTCGGAGCACACCATTCATCGTACATTGTCGAACATGGACCTCTGCAGCAGACCACCCCAAGGTATTCATGTGTTGACCCAACGACATCGTCAGTTACGATTACAGTGGCTCGGGACCATTGGGATTCAACATTCGATCAATGGAAACGTGTCGGCTCTTCCGGTAAAGCACATTTTTGCTACTGTAGGACTATGGTCGTCTCCACAAACGCCGCCATCGACGTGAACGGCTGTTCGAAACGTGTAGCGTACCACGGACGCAGGCTGATGGGAGCAGTATTATACTATGGAAGACATTCTCCTGCGCTTGCAAGGGACCTGTGGTAGTAATGGAAGACATGCTGACAGCTGTGAACCAGATGCATCCCTTCATGCTTGATGCTTCCCCGAGGGCGATGTCATCTTTCAGTAGTATAACTGTCCGTGTCTCGGAGCCAGCACTGTGCTACAGTGGTTTGAGGAGTGTTATAGTGAACTCACGTTGATGTCTCAGCAACCAGGTTCGCCTGTTGTAAAACCTAAGGAAACCAACTGAGTCGCTGTCAGACGCAATCACCACGTGCGCAAATCAGCGGCACGTTATTTAGGCGAATTACACGACCTGTGCGTAGACGTCCAGTACCACATACCTTCAGAAACCGACCAACAAAATGTCAGATTACTGATGCGGAGAACCAGTGATGTATTTCGTTCCAGAGAAGGACAAACAAGCTTTTAAGCAGATGGTCATAATGTTTTGACTCATCAGTGTATGAGAACACGCTCGAGACGTAACTATAAAACATATTCTCTGACTCTTAAAATCACCTTGCATATTATCATATCTGTCATATGCTGTGTGACACAGGGTACCTTACTTACCCAATTTACTGTTCCAGTAGTCTATGGTGCGTGGAAAGAAATATTATTGATATGGCGCCAAGTGAGCTCCGAACCTCTCTAATTTTATCTTCACAGTATTTTGGCGAGATATTATTAGAAGGAAGCAAATATATTGTGCGAGAATTCTGGTAACGTACGATCTCGGATTTTTTACAGTAAACCACACTGCATCGTCTGCCACTTGAGTTGGGCGAACATCTCCGTGACGCTTCAATGCTTACTAAATGAATCTGGATATTCTGTATTTCTTCTATTTCGTATCGATACAACACTAACAACTTATACTTAAGTTTAGATCGAAGGACGTTTTTGTGAGGTACCTCCTCGCTGGACTTCCTGAGGACTCAGTCTTCTGACATTACCCACTAGGTCATTTTTATGTATTGAAAACAGTAATAATACAATGACACTCTGAACTACTTTCCCATCTGGAGATTAACTATAAAAAATTTGTGATACTGCGCTCAGTTCATTGAGATAAATGGTGTGATATTCCGTACGCAGGTATTTAGTTCTTTACGCGACGTTTCAGCACCGTATCAAATGCTTTCCAGAAGTCAAAGCATAATGCGCCATCCAGTCGTTCGCCGGTATCTACTGCCTTCCGGGTCTCGTGTATGAACAGACCAAGATCGCCCGCAGCATCGAAATTTGTGGTTGGTTGATTTATTTGAGTGTGAGGACCAAACAGCGAGGTCATCGGTCCCATCGGATTAGGGAAGAAAGTCGACACTGGCCTTTCAAAGGAACCGTCCCGGCATTTGCCTGAAACACTTTAGGGAAATCACGGAAATCCTAAATCAGGATGGCCTGACGAGGATTTCAGTCGTCGTCCCCCCGAATGCGACAGTGTCCTAACCGCTGCGCCACCTCGCTCGGTCGAAAATTGTATTGGCGCTTGGTTCCACGATCACGGTACGTAAAGGCGCAAGGTTTTAGTCGTCCTTGCGTTTCCTTGAATGTTACTCCGTAGAAAGAAATAATTACGGGCTGTGAAGCACGGGTCCAAAATTTCACACGTGCAACAATGAGAACGTTTGCGAAAGGAAGACACGCCTCCTCGCCTCCGAGGACGAATTGCAAGGATTCGCCATCAGATCATGGTCACCATTTTCTTCGGCTCTGAAAAGGATTGTGTACACAGAATTTATGGCAAAGTGTACAACTGTTAACACCTGTTCATGCTGTGCAACACTGGGATCGGTGTACAACGCTTTGAAGAAGAGGAGTCGCGCAAAATTAAGCTACAGCATTGTTCTTCTGCACGATAACGCAACAACGCTCGCGGCTCGCACAACAGAAGCTTTGCTTCAGCGTTTTCACTGGGAGGTTTTCAAGCATCCGTCAGAAAGCCCAAACCTTGCACAATACGTTTTCTATCTTTCCGGCAAGCTGAAAACACTTCGGTGGGTGGGGGGTAGGTAGGGGGAGGGGTACGAACATGTTTTACAACTATCAACGGCGGAGACGCTCACACAGCTGTTCTCGAGTGGTTCCGCGACTTAGAAGCGGGTTTTTATCGTCGAGGAAGTGAAGGATTGATTCCGACCGTTCTTTGCGGAGACTTGGAGACTGTGCAGAAAAAATAGTGTCACGTATCTGTGTCCTTTGTAGTGTACTTCGGCATTCGTTAAAAGTTTCTTGGCCCATCATAATAATGTTTCGTCGTGGATTAAGACCAGTTTATTTCACGAACCATGTTGTCAAATTGCCTTTCCCTTGTCGATCAATTCTAGCTCTTTTTCAATCCAGAGGGCACTTATTTCGGTGTTCAAAAAAATCTTATCGATTAACAGGCTGCGTTACTTCGAATAAAGCGATCGAGCTTTCGATGCAGTCTCCGCCATCGTTATCAGGAGTTAAAATCACTGACTGCCGGGACTGGTGCGGCGATATGTCTGTGTAGTTCTTATGGCAGTGTCTGGAACCTTCCAGAGAGAACCGGAGTGACTCATGGCAACTTGGGCAGCTCCTAGCATCTTCGTACCGCCGCGGGACCGAGTGACGTCAGACGCCGCGAAGGGGTGGCACCATGTATGAAACTGTTGCTCCCGCGTCCAGCAAACATGAACCCTACGTCATTGCTTTCGCTCAATGTCCACAAGTACTCTCCCATGCCCTACTAAGTGTGTACCCCTGGTCTCTGTTAAAATTGTCGCTTGTGGTGCTAATTTCGGCCTCTTCTTTTACAGCGGAATGGTGTTTGAGCCAGAACAACCGTCTTTTGAGACTGTATTTTATAATCGTTTTCACTCAGGGTCGACTTCTGAACTTCTCTTTCTTTGACGTGTCACGAATGCTATGCACGACGCTCCACAACACTGGGAATAGTTGATCTATGTAGATGCTAGCACATTCACAGGAGACACCATACACCCCAGGGACTCGAAGGCCTATGTTGTCTTTAATGGGGCGTAACATATCTCTTATTTTGGATGTGGGAGGTGCCCAATTTGCCTTTCGAGTATGCGTCTCTGTAGCCATCTCCGAAAGGTTGCAGGCGCTGCTATTACATCTATATAAGCCAGCAAGTCAGTGATTTTAACTCTTGATGACGATGGCGAGGATAGCTATCGAAAAGCCGAGTGTTTTATTCGAAGTGCCACGTCTAGTAAACCGAGAATATTTTACTATAGCATGCCACCAGGAACGACTCCGAGGACACATATGTAATGCTGTAGTTCGTGCGTGGAATTGTTCCAGAAAAGCTTCTTGTGCTACTGCCATCGCCTATTTCATATCCTCTTTATTTCTACCGTCGTCCTTTATTTTCCTGTTCCAATAACAAAACTCTTCTACTACCTTAAGTGCTTCATTTCCTTATCTAATTCCTTCAGCATCTACTCATTTTACTTAATAAAATACCGATCGTGCCATATATACGAACGTCTTTTTTTTTAAATGTTTAGTGTTTTGTGTTAGTGTGTACCTCTGTCAATGTCGGTTTCAGACTCTTCGGCACCTATCGCTTACCCTGCTACGCCTCTGTTCGCAGGTGCGGCCGAGATGCGAGGGGCAGTCTGGATGGAGGACGTCAGTCGGCGCGCGAGGCTTCCGCTTGAGCCCCGGGAGTTTGCTCGTAGACTTCGACCTCCAGCTGCAGATGTTCCGCCCCTGACAAAAATCACGATACTCACTACGTTCCCACAGATCCTAGCCCTTACAACTGTGAAAATAAAACTTATTTAGCGACCATGTATTTTAAGTCAAATAAAGGATTGGAAGCTACTATTTTGTTTAAGGAGATGTTGTCACGTAACCTCCCCAAACACTAAAATGACGGCTTAAGCTCGAAGTAGATATAAGTGAAATTGCAGAGAGGCTGGATCGAATGAATGGATGCTGAAGGAAAAGAAAAATAATTTTTGATGATTTTGCATCTCAATGGCGTTTGAACATTGACGAAAAAACGAATCACAAGAGGCGTTATAGCAGCAGCTATAAAATCATTAATACTTACGACAATGAAAATGACGCAACATTTACCAAAGATCTTATAGCGGTACACATTACTTTCAGATAAAATAAACAGTCAGAGAATCAATGTTAACAAACTCACAAGTTTACAGACAATAAACTCACAAAAAACCTGAAAAAAAGATACATTAACATAAGGCTGCCAGCTCAAGTTTGCTCGGACACCGATCGATAGGTCCCTTCAAACTTAAACAGATACAGGGCAAAATTAAAACCGGATAATCACAAATCGCACGCCAGAAGATCTTTCAAGGACTTTCAAGGACCTTACAACTTTAGCCAAACAACTCAAGCTTGCTTATCTCGCCATAGTAATCTTGCACGAAAGAAATCGCATTTTATAGAAAAACAGTGGAAAACGGTTAAAAGAAAGCTCGTAATAAAAAATTCTTGTAAATTTCTTGTAAATGCATGAATGCAGATATGAGACTCCACATGCGTTTACATGCACATCAGTATTCGAAAACAATCTGACGGCGTATGGTGGAGGGTATTTCTACTGCCATTAATTGATCTCCCCTACACTGTTTCGCTCGCGAATGCCGCGTGGGAAGAATTATTGTAGAGGTCCGAGTTTGATAAACAGTCCTCAAGACTCTGTCGAACAAGCGCTTTTTAAGCCTCTACTTTAGTAGATGAATTACATTTACTTAGGATTCTTCCTATTAATCTCAGTCTGGCATCTGCTTTTCCTCTGGTGTGTTTTATGCGGTCATAAGACGGAGGGTGCTCCTGACAAATTGTCGTTGTTTTGGTCTCCAGTCCCGAGACTGGTTTGAAACAGCTCTCCATGCTACTCTACCCTGTGCAAGCTTCTTCCACTCCCAGTACCTACTGCAACCTACATCCTTCTCAATCTGTTCAGTGTATTCATCTCTTGGTCTCCCTCTACGATTTTTACCCCCCATGCTGTCCTCCAATACTAAATTAGTCATCCCTTGATGCCTCAGAATATGTCCTACCAAGCGATACTTTCTTCTAGTCAAGCTGTGCCATAACATTTCTCTTTTCTCCAATTCTATTCAGTATCTCCTCATTAGTTACGTGATCTACCCCTCTAATCTTCAGCATTCTGCTGTAGCATCACATTTCGAAAGCTTCAATTCTCTTCGTGTCTGAACTATTTTTCGTCCATGTGTCACTTCCATACATGGCTACACTTCAAACAAATACTTTCAGACACGAGTTCCTAACACTTAAATCTATACTCGATGTTAACAAATTTCTCTTCTTCAAAAACGCTTTCCTTGCATTGCCAGTCTACATTTTATATCCTCTCCATTCGACCATCATCAGTTATATTGCTCCCGAAATAGCAAAACTCCTTTACTACTTTAAGCGTCTCATTTCCTAATCTAATGCCCTCAGAATCACCCGATTTAATTCGACTACATTCCATTATCCTCGTTTTGCTTTTGTTGATGTTCATCTTATATCCTCCTTTCAAGACACTGTCCATTCCGTTGAGCTGCTCTTCCAAGTCCTTTGCTGTCTCTGACAGAATTACAATGTCATCGGCGAACCTCAAAGATTTTATTTCTCCTCCATGGATTTTAATTTCTACTCTGAATTTTTCTTTTGTCTCCTTTACTGCTTGCTCAACATACAGATTGAATAACATCGGGAAGAGGGTACAAACCTGTCTCACTCCCTTCCCCACCACTGCTACCCTTTCATGCCCCACGACTCTTATAACTGCCATCTAGTTTCTATACGAATTGTAAATAGCCTTTCGCTCCCTGTATTTTACCCCTGCCACCTTCAGAATTTGAAGTGCCGCTGACAAATAAGGTAGTTACTGTTTCCAGCAATTTGTAATCAATACTGCAGATGTGTGTAGACTTGTAGTTGAGATGGTTAAGTAACCTAAGAAGTCATTCTTCAGGGGGTGAAGAAGGAATTTATTGGTCACGAAGGACGCATGACGCGTTTCGGAATTATTTCCATCTTCATAAATCCAAGTGCAAAGGAGGAGGAGGAGGAGGAGATTAGTGTTTAACGTCCCGTCGACAACGAGGTCATTAGAGACGGAGCGCAAGCTCGGGTGAGGGAAGGATGGGGAAGGAAATCGGCCGTGCCCTTTCAAAGGAACCATCCCGGCATTTTCCTGAAGCTATTTAGGGAAATCACGGAAAACCTAAATCAGGATGGCCGGAGACGGGATTGAACCGTCGTCCTCCCGAATGCGAATCCAGTGTGCTAACCACTGCGCCACCTCGCTCGGTTTCCAAGTGCAAAGGTAGCACAAGGACAACACTACTAGTCTGTGATCACATGTTACGTGTACAACTGGTAATGTCCTTGTCCTTGCGTTGCATTTGCACTTTTATTACTGAAGATGGAAATAATTCCGAAACGCGTCAAGCATACTTTTTTAATCAATAAATTCGTTCTTCACTTGTTGTATGACTTTTTATGTGACCTTGCTATCTTAAATTCAGATCTACACATATTTACTAGATTAGTAGCTAACCTCTTATGTGACTTCATGTCACATCCTTATTACTACTGCAGACGCAGGTAGTGGATTTCTTTTCCTATGTGTGCACAATATATTACATGCATTTACGCTCAGGGACAGCTCCCACAGTCCGCAGCTCGTGGTCGTGCGGTAGCGTTCTCGCTTCCCACGCCCGGGTTCCCGGGTTCGATTCCCGGCGGGGTGAGGGATTTTGTCTGCCTCGTGATGACTGGGTGTTGTGTGCTGTCCTTAGGTTAGTTAAGTTTAAGTAGTTCTAAGTTCTAGGGGACTGATGACCATAGATGTTGAGTCCCGTAGTGCTCAGAGCCATTTGAACCACAGCTCTTACACTATCCATAAATCCTCTGTAGGCTCTTCTGCAAATCGTTACCGTCTTCTGGCGTTGTCACCTCCTTACAGACAGTCCTACCACCTGTAAAGAGCTTTAAAGAACTTCAGGCGCAGTCTACTAGATAATATATATTCATTGTAAGCTGTAACAATGCTATCAAAAGAATGGATCAAATGGCTCTGAGCACTATGGGACTTAACTTCAGAGGTCATCAGTCCCCTAGAACTTAGAACTACTTAAACCTAACTAACCTAAGGACATCATACACATCCACGCCTGAGGCAGCATTCGAACCTGCGACCGTAGCGGTCACGCCGTTCCAGACTGTAGCGCCTAGAACCGCTCGGCCACTCCGGCCGGCTAAACAACAATGCTATAACACTTCCTTGGTGTACTCCCGAAATTACCTTGACTCCTCTCGATTTTGTTCCGATGGAGCTACATGTGGAATTCTGTCTGCAAGTCTTGAATCCAGACGCATTTTCTCACTAACCTGAGGAATCCGTGTTGATCTTTATATAGGAAATTGTCGTTCTCCGTATACGTCATAATACATGAGCATAGTACATGTTCCATAATTTTACAACAGCTTGATGTCAACGACATAAACCTATAATTACGTGCATCTGTCCTACGACTCTTCTTGGAAACAGGAATTACCCGTGCTTTCATCTAGTCGCTAGGTACCCTTCGTTGTTTCAGTGACCAAGATAAATAACTGCTTTCACATAATCTCTATTGAATGTTACAGGTATCTCTGCCTGATGCCTCTCCACTACAATGCGATTGTACTTACTTTTCTATTTCCAGATCAGTATCTGCCATTTCGAAGTTCATTCGTCCATTGAGAGGAGAGATCATCAGTCAGTTTTAAATACGAAATTTTGTTTGCCCTTAACAAGTACGCTCAAAATAGCTCGGGATATAAATATTAACACAGAAAACGTATCCACATTAAAATTTAAGGCAAATTTAACTGTTACTGAAGAAAAGTAAGTGGCGTTATACACGACAACCCAAACTGAGTTTCGCTCAGTTGACATGTGATTTCGCGAATGCAAAAGAAAGAAAAAGTAATGAAAGTAGTTCGCACTCCATAAACGCAAACCCACGACCATGAACGCAGTGTGAAGCAAGTATTCTTCAACGGTCGTGTGCAGACCTGAGCCACCGACAACGCAACCAATCGGAATTCCGTCCTCAGTGAGTGACTCCAGTTACTCCAGCGAGCAGCAGACAAACATTTAGAACATAAATGGACGCGCGTGTTGTTACCTGAGCTCGGCGAGCGTCTCCGTGCTCTCTTGCGAGACCCCGATCAACCCTTCTCCTGGAAATGCAGGACAAAGAAGTTCCAAAAGCGGCAGGAATCGTTTCTGGCACCTTTATGGCTCAGTAAGTAACCGGAAAAAGGCCACGTGACCTGATTCTGTAACATGTGATCCATAATACCAAATAATGTGATTCATGACATCTTTCGAACGTAATTCATTTATTAGTCATACCACGACGTGCATCGACGAAAACAATTTTTATGCAGCTCACCATCTACAGGCAGGGTGTTTCATGTTACACACTTCTAGTGATTGTAGACGGGACTTAATAGATCACGTTTTACATAGGAAACCATGTCCGGAAACATCAACCAACGACGTTCAAAAAATGGTGCAAATGGCTTTGAGCACTATAGGACTAAACATCTGTGGTCATCAGTCCCCTAGAACTGAGAACTACTTAAACCTAACTAACCTAAGGACATCACACACATCCATGCCCGAGGCAGGATTCGAACCTGCGACAGTAGCAGTAGCGCGGTTCCGGACGGAGCGCCTAGAACCGCTAGACCACCGCGGCCGGCCAACGACGTTCAATTCGTAAGCGCCGGCGCCAGTAAATATGTGTATATACATGATGATTCATGGATGTTGTAGGTGGATAGCTGTATCAATTTGAGGGAAGGGTCCCTGGTTCGGACACGGACGAGTTGAAAGTTACAAGCGAAAATCATTCTGTATCTCTGACAGTTGAATATACGAGGGATGGAACTTTGATAGTGCCAACTATTTATTTACAGCTCGTACAAAAAAAATACGTGTTTCAAAGTTTTACTGACCTTCAAAGTAGTCACCAGCATTGGGTATAACCCGTTGCCAGCGATGTCGAAGTCGTAGGATACTCTTAGCAGTGCCAGTCGTGTTGACAGTTCGAGCGGCGTTGTCTATTGCCCGACGAATTTGTAGCAGTTCTGAAGCGAATGCCGTGAAGTGTTTCCTTCAGTTTAGAAATCGAGTTAAACTCACGAGGGCTTAAGTCAGGGGAATGCAGTAGGTAGTATAGCACTTAGCAGCTCCATCAGTCAAACCAATCAGTAACAGCTTGCATTGTACGTGCTTGAGCATTGTCCTGCAAAATAATGGTCAGGCTTTGCAGATAGTGTCATCACTTCTGACTATATGCTGTTCATTTTTGGAACACAGCCTACGACCAATCGAATCAATTTTGTACGAGCTGTAAATAAATAGTTGCCACTATTAAAGTTCCAACCCTCGTAGGTACCGGTACTGCTCTTGCTAAAAATGTAGCGTATACAACTTTCAGATCTAGCAGTATGGACCAAGACATGTTTGGGCTCTAAAATTCATACCTGAGGAGCTATGAGCACTTGTTCATCTTCGCTACTGTTAAACACATCTCCTCTATTGAACAAGCGCTCATAGGTCTTAAGGTATGCATTTTAGATTCCATGTCTACTAGATATGTTTTTCTCGTTTTGGCCCATGCTATCACCTTAAAGTTGCCTACCGTACAATCTTCACAATAACGGTACCCATCCATGTATTCCACTGTCAGAGTTCTCAAAACCGTTTTCACTTACAACGTTCGACTCCAGAATGAAATTTTCACTCTGCAGCGGAGTGTGCGCTGATATGAAACTTCCTGGCAGATTAAAACTGCGTGCCGGACCGAGACTCGAACTCGGGACCTGTGCCTTTCGCGGGCATGTGCTCTACCAACTGAGCTATCCAAGCACTACTCACGCCCCATCCTCACAGCTTTATTTCTGCCAGTACTCCGCTGCAGAGTGAAAATCTCATTCTGGAAACATCCCCCAGGCTGTGGCTAAGCCATGTCTCCGCAATATCCATTCTTTCAGGAGTGCTAGTTCTGCAAGGTTCACAGGAGAGCGTCTGTAAAGTTTGCAAGGTAGGAGACGAGATACTGGCAGAAGTAAAGCTGTGAGTACCGGACGTGAGTCGTGCTTCGGTAGCTCAGTTGGTAGAGCACTTGCCCGCGAATGGCAAAGGTCCCGCGTACGAGTCTCGGTCCGGCATACATTTTTAATCTGCCAGGAAGTTTCATATCAGCGCACTCTCCACTGCAGAGTGAAAATCTCATTCTGGAAACACCCCCCAGGCTGTGGCTAAGCCATGTCTCCGCAATATCCTTTCTTTCAGGAGTGCTTGTGCTCCCAGGTTCGCAGGAGAGCTTCTGTAAAGTTTGGAAGGTAGGAGACGAGGTACTGGCAGAAGTAAAGCTGCGAGTACCGGGCGTGAGTCGCGCTTGGGTAGCTCAGTTCGTAGAGCATTTGCCAGTGAAAGGCGAAGGTCCCGAATTAGAGTTTCGGTCCGGCACATAGTTTTAATCTGCCAGGAAGTTTCAACGTTCGACTCATTGGTTTCCAGTACAGTGACCCTTACCTCAAACTGATACATTTCTCCTTCTCCATAATCCTTGAAAGTTTATAACATCATTGCGGAATTACCGTGTATATATACATACATTTACACGCGCAGGCGGCTATAACTTTGGCGCTCTGTAGCGTCGTTGGAAGTTCCCGCACATGTGTTCCTACGCAGAACTTGGTATACTAAGGCATTCTACAACCTCTACAAGAGTGTAACGTGAATGGTGAAACACCTTGTACTACTCCTGGACGTACAGTATTACATGATATATACGTTAATTGTAAAGTCCACGAAACATACCGAAATATCGATTCAGATAAATGGTCAAAATAACAAGAAAAGGTTTTTTTTACTATGTTTATAGATTTTCTCTGTGTTCTCTCGTCCTCATAAGGCACAAATCACATCGAGAGTCCAGTTCTGCCCATATCCGACCCAACGTATCAGGAGTGACGGTAAGAACATCTGCTGCGGTGTGGTGTGGCATGTCTTCCAAGATCTGTGGTACAGGTTGAACAAACACACTGTACTTGGTTATAATCCCAGGATGAAAAACCGCAAGCTGTCAAGTCGAGTGACCATCGTAGCCACAGGAGTTGCACGAGGTCAGCTCCAGAAGCACCGCCTATCCAGGTACGTGGCAGCTTCGCATTCACGTAATCTCGTACACAACTGTAGAAACGTGAAGGGGACCATCTTATTGAAAGATAAACTCTCAGCAACCAGTTTCAAGTTACGTTATGAGCTGCAATTACAGATAGTCTGGGTAGGTGATACCATTGACAGACCTTTCAGCGACAAAGAAGCAGTGTCCAAAGACTGTCTTGTTGGTCACGTCACAGAACACTTTAACTTTCCCGGAAACTTGGACTTTTTCGACAGCTGCCTGTGGTCCTCTTTTCCTGTTATGTGTATGTTGTGCCGGTTGACCTGTTGCGACAGAAGTGGCTTCGTCACTGAAGATTAATATGGTTGCGATGTTGTCATTTTCAAGACAGTGCTGAAATGCAGATAGTGCAGTGAGTCGTCATGGCTTATGACTTGGAGAACCTGTAATTCGTAAGGCTTTACTCTTAACCGCTTACAAAGTATTTTCCATTTTTTTCGCTGAAGGATGTTCAATTCTGTATTAGCTCGATACGTAGACTTTGTGGGAGCTCGTAATATTACGTCCCTCCCATGCATGAGCAAGCCTATTACACGGAGAGGATCCGACAGCCGATCGGTTCCAGTCATTCCACCAGGAAGGAGGTAAACGCCTCGTGTTGTCTGTAGTTCAACCATGCCTAGACGCTCAATACCGCGGTTCGATCGCGTCCGCCGTGTTACTTTGTGCCAGGAAGGGCTCTCAACAGGGGAGTGTCCAGGCGTCTCGGAGTGAACCAAAGCGATGTTGTTCGGACATGGAGGAAATACAGATGACATGTCTATCTCAGGCCGCCCAAGGGCTACTACTGCAGTGGATAACCGCTACCTACGGATTATGGCTAGGAGCAACCCTGACAGCAACGCTACCATGTTAAATAATGTTTTTCGTGCATCCACAGGACGTTCTATTACGACTCAAATTGTGCGCAATAGGCTGCATGATGCGCAACTTCACTCCCGACGTCCATGGCGCCATCCATCTTTGCAACCACTATACCGTGCGGCGCAGTACAGATGGACACAATAACATGCCGAATGGACCGATAGTGTCGCATATGCCTTCAACCAGACAACCGTCGGAGACGTGTTTGGAGCCAACCTGGTCAGGCTAAACGACTTTGTCACACTGTCCTGCGAGTGCGATGTTTTGGAGTGGCAATATGTTGGGTCGACGTATGTCGCTGGTGGTCATGGAATGCGCCATAGCGGCTGTACGATACGTGAATGCCATCCTCCGACCGATAGTGCGACCTTATCGGCAGCAGATTGGCGAGGAACTCGTCCTCATGGACGACAATTCGCGCCCCCATGGAGCACATCTTGTGAATGACTTCCTTCAGGATAACGACAACGCTGAATTAGAGTGGCCAGCATGTTCTCCAGACATGAACCCTATCAAACATGCCTGGAATAGGTGGAAAAGGTCGGTTTATGGATGACGTGATCCACTAACCATTCTGAGGGATCTACGCCTAATCGCCGTTCAGCAGTGGGACAATCTGGACCAACAGTGCCTTGAAGAATTTGTGGATGGTATGCTACGACGAATACAGGAATGCATGAATGCAAGAGGACATCATACTGGGCATTAGAGGTACCGGGGCGTACAGCAATCGGGACCACCATCTCCGAAGGTCTCGCTGTATGGTGGTACAACATGCAAAGTGTGGTTTTCATGAGCAGTAAAAAGGGCGGAAATGATGTTTATGTCGATGTCTATTCAAATTTTTCGTACGGGTTGCGAAACGCTCGGAATCGAGGTGACAAAAAATTTTGTTTGATGTTTCTGTAACAGTGATGTCATATTTTGTGCTCTTCCGATTGAATATCGTTTATAAGAATAATCGATTTTCACACCACGATCATGTTCACATATATGGACGTTACAGATTAACCCATTTTAGTAGTTATAGTAGACTGGATCATTTTGCAATTATAATATGAGTAATAATTCGGTTATTCTCATCTCCCTGGTCCAAGTCTTTCAATTGAAGGTCTTCGGATATTCTTGTGTCCCTAATCTACTTCAATAATTCGTCCGACACAAAGCATCTGAAGACAGTTACAAACATTCATGGACAACCATACATTCTTTCCATTAACGATACCAATGTTTCTCCTCCAAAGTCGTGGAGCTCTAGAGATACAGATTTTCCACAACTTACGGACATTATCTTCAGCTGGAAGACAGTTTCTTCCAGTAGTTACTTAACAATAACACGTCTCAGTAGCAGAATAAAGAGGGAAAAAAAAGAGAAACGAGTCGCAACTGCATGTAACAACACACAGCAGTCTTTATATAACTATACAGATGGAAATTAAAATATACTACATTTTTAGCTTAAGAATAAAAATTATTTGCGTGTTAATACGTACCTGTAATTGAAAACAGCACTATTTTTTGGGTGTTGCCCATTATCCCTTTTCAGTCTTCCGTATATTTACGTAAAACACGGAGGATGCAGATTTTTTAATCTACAACTTACTTATATACCCGGAAAGACAGCAATAATTTTGCTAGTGTCTTCAAACTTCAACAATAAGTATGCCTGCAAGAAGCATGAATATTTTAGCGTTTGCATACGTTACTCTAGAGGTACAGAAACCATTGTAAATCTGATTGACAGTCAACCTGTGATCATATGACAGCCACAGAGATGTTCATTATATGAAAAATCTACTTAATCAACCTATCGTACATGCTATGATTAACTGATGATACAAGAAATGTTAGAACAGCCAGAGTAATAAGCTATTACAGTTGGGAACATCCCTTATGACCGTATATACTCGGCAATGAGAACATTTTGTCTTTTGGCTTCCTCAAAGTATAAGTCTCTTATTGCATGCCTTCAGGCCTTATGTAAAGAGAAATTAGAACACAAAGATCAGCACGATACTTAATAATTTACACCCATAAATTACCGCTTAGAGTGGAAAACTCACTAAAAGCAGTATAATCTCCACAAAGGTAGCAAAACAAACTACAGTCAGTAGGAACGTATCTCTACAAACGAAAGAGACCATAAACAGACTAGTAAGTGCAGGGATGTCTCCTTTATACTGCCGATACAGAAGAAACACTTGCAGAAATTTTTAAAGAAGAGGTAAAAGTCCGTTAGAGGATGAAAACATAAGACATATCTCTTACCATTTGCAGAAGAAGAAATAAACTGAAGTAAATACGTTTAAAATACGTGAGAATAATTAGAAAATACAACTGCAACGGTGCCTCATCAACACAAAAAGGTCACCCGCTGAAAATGGAGGCAGAAACCTAAAATATAATGAACGACCGGACAAATAGTGGTAATGAATCGTTGTTAATAGCGTTTTCAAATCCATAAACATGAGAACACGCACGCACACACACACACACACACACACACACACACACACACACACACACATAAACATTAACGCTGCATCGCTTGCATAGTATACCATCTGTTTCAGTAGAGGCGTCACATTCTGTAATTCAAATGTTCATTGGAATTACGATAATATGTACGAAACTTCAAACATACATAAAATTCTGTGTAGCACTGAATTAGAATGTGATCCCAGTATTACTAACCTCTTAGAGAATGCAGTCGTAAGATACTATGATGGAAATACAACAAAGAAGCAATAGCGAGAATGTAGATGTCGAAATATTTCACACAGATTAACCTGTAAAAAAGCATGTTTAGCCATACAATGATCATGAAAATTATTCAACAGATGATATAAAACCGATTCATAAAGCTGTTTGCTTTTGCAGTGTAATTTATGGTCACTGTTGGTGCTTTAAAAGTGTATGTGAGAGAGAGAGAAAGACAGAGAGGGAGAAATGCACAAAGAAAAACATTGTTTTACGATGGAAGATAACACAGATCTAACGAATTATTAAATAAATTTTAGTATACAAAAGTAAAAACATACACAAAGAAAATACTTTCTTTCGTGTCAGTTTTTAGATGGTTTCCCTCTCGTTACAGCAAGGAATTTTTGGGGCATAGAAAATGAGACTGGGTCAGAGTCAATAATGAAGCAGAACACCGAATGTGATTCTGTTATTCTTCTTTCCTTTGTAAAAGAAAATTAAAAATTACAAGAAAAACGTTTGAAATTTAGTGAAAATGTTTACATCATTTATCGTTTTACTACAGTAGAGAATTCTGACCAAGTAGAAATTTAATTTGTTTTATATTTTTATTTTTATCGAACTGAATTACTGTTAAGAACAGACTGACTTATGAGGCTGGTGATGTCGGTTCCAGACAGCTTTATTCATTTATTTACGGTTATGCACCCAGGAGATATGATCAGGTGTCAGAAATACCTGTGAAATAATGAACGATCAGCAGAATGCATTAATGTTGACCGTGTTTAACGTTGTTCTCAGGCCTAGTAGAGTATATAAGCAGCGTGAACATCGTTAGCTTAGTGATCAGTATTGGCGGCTGAGGACTTCCGGCATAAGAATTCACCCTTCCTTCTACCAACGGCCTTGTCAAAGAGGGCAGAGGAGCGGACAGAGGTTCAGGACATTCTCATGTACTAGTGGTGGGAAACTGCCCCCAAAGGCGGAAGAATCAGCAGTGATCAACGGCATGAGGATACAGAAGGCAAGGGAATCCACTGCATTAAAGACACGTAACTTGTATCCACAGGACGCGTGGCTTGTAATTGAAGAAGTGCCATGATGATCTCTCCATTGGCAAAAGATTCCGGAATAGTCCCCCATTCGGATCTCCGGGAGGGGACTGCCAAGGTGGAGGTTACCATCAGAAAAAGATTGAATAAACAATGGAAGGATAACTTTCTACGATTCGGGGCGAGAGATGTCAGATTCTTTAACGTGGCAGGGATACTAGAAAATCTGAAAAGGGGATGCAAACGCTCAATATAGATATAGTAGGGGTCAGTGAAGTGGAAAGAAGATAAGGATTTCTTGACAGATGAGTATAGGGTAATATCAATAGCAGCAGAAAATGGCATAACGGGAGTAGGATTCGTTATGAATAGGAAGGTAGGGCAAAGGGTGTGTTACTGTGAACAGTTTAGTGATAGAGTTGATCTTATCAGAATCGACAGCAAACCAACACCGACAACGATAGTTCAGGTACACATGCCGTGCCGACGTCGAAAGCTGGAGATGGAGAGATAGAGCATGTGTATGAGGATACTGGAAGGGTAATACAGCATGTAGAGGCATATGTAAATCTAATAGTCATGGGAGACTGGAATGCAGTTGTAGGGGAAGGAGTAGACGAAAAGGTTACAGGAGAATATAGGCTTGGGACAAGGAATGAGAGAGGAGAAAGACTAATTGACTTCTGAAACAAGTTTCAGCTAGTAATAACGAATACTCTGTTCAAGAATCACAAGAGGAGGAGTTATACATGGAAAGGGACGGGTGTTGCGGGAAGATTGCAGTTACATTACATCATGATCAGGCAGAAATTCCGAAATCAGATACTGGATGTAAGGCGTACCCAGGAGCAGACGTAGACTCAGATCACAATATAGTAGTGATGAAGAGTAGGCTCAAGTTTAAGACATTACTCCGGAAAAATCAATACGCTATGACGTGGGATACGGAAATACTAAAGAATGACGAGATACAGTTGAAATTCTCTATGGCTATAGATATAGCAATAAGGAATAGCTCAGTAGGCAGCACAGTTGAAGAGGGATAGACATCTCTAAAATGGGCCATCACAAAAGTTGGGAAAGAAAACATAGGTACAAAAAAGGTAACTGCGAAGAAACCACGGCTAAAAGAAGAAAAACTTCAATTGATCGATGAAAGGAGGAAGTACAAACATGTTCCGAGAAACTCAGGAATAGAGAAATGCCAGTCGCTGAGGAATGAAATAAATAGTAAGCGCAGGAAAGCTAAAACGAAATGGCTGCAGGAAAAATGTGAAGACATCGAAAAAGAAATGATTGTAGGAAGGAGAAACTCAGCATACAGAAAAGTCAAAACAACATTCGGTGACATTAAAAGCAAGGGTGATAACATTAAGAGTGCAACAGAAATTCCACTGGTAAATGCAGAGGAGAGAGCGGGTAGGTGGAAAGAATACATTGAAAGCCTCTTTGAGGAGGAAGAATTGTCTGATGTGATAGAAGAAGAAACAGGAGTCGTTTTAGAAGAGATAGGGGATCCAGTATTAAAATCGGAATTTAAAAGAGCTTTGGAGGACTTTCGGTCAAATAAGGCAGAAGGGATAGATAACATTCTATTAGAATTTCTAAAATCATTGGGGGAAGTGGCAACAAAACGACTATTCACGTTGATGTACAGAATGTATGAGTCTGGCGACATACCATCTGACTTTTGGAAAAGCATCATCCACACAATTCCGAAGACGGCAAGAGCTGACAAGCGCGAGAATTACCGCACTATCAACTTAACAGCTCGTGCATCCAAGTTGCTTACAAAAATAATATGCAAAAGAACGAAAAAGAAAATTGAGGATGCGCTAGATGGTGATCAGTTTGGCTTTAGGAAAGGTAAAGGCACGAGAGAGGAAATTCTGACACAGCAGTTAATAACGGAAGCAAGACTAAAGAAAAATCAAGACACGTTCATAGGATTTGTCGACCTGGAAAAAGCGTTCGACAATGTAAAATGAAGCAAGATGTTCGAAATTCTGAGAAAAATAGAGGTAAGCTATAGGGAGAGACGGGTCATATACGATATGTACAACATCCAAGAAGGAGTAATAAAAGAAGACGCCAAAGAACGACCTGCTCGTGTTAAAAATGGTGTAAGACAAGGATGTAGCCTTTCGCCCCTACTGTTGAATCTCTACATCGAAGAAGCAATGATGGAAATAAAAGAAAGGTTCAGGAGTGGAATCAAAATTGAAGGCGAAAGGGTATCAATCATACGATTCGCTGATGACATTGCTAACCTGAGTGGAAGTAAAGAAGAATTATATCATCTGCTGAAAGGAATGAACAGTCTAATAAGTATAGGATTTGGATTGAGAGTAAATCGAAAAAAAACGAAGATAATGAGAAGTACTAGAAATGAGAACAGCTAGAAACTTAACATATGGATTGATGGTCACGAAGAAGGTGAAGTTGAGGAATTCTTCTGCCTAAGCAGTAGAATAACTAATGACGGACAGAGCAAGGAGGACATCAGAAGCAGACTAGCAATGACAAAGAGGGCATTCCTGTACAAGAGAAGTGTGCTAATATCAGATATCAGCCTCAATTTGAGGAAGAAATTTCTCATAATGTACGTCTGCAGTTCCGCATTGTTAGTGAAACATGGACTATGGGAAGACCGGAACAGAAGAGAATCGAATCATTTGAGATGTGGTGCTACAGAAGAATGCTGAAAATTAGGTGGACTGATAAGGTTAGGGATGAAGAGGTTCTGCGCAGAATCAGAGAGGAAAGGAAAATGCGGAAAACACTGACAACTAGGAGGGACAGGATGATAGGACATCTGTGAAGACTAGAGGGAATGACTTCCATGGTATTAGAGGGAGCTGTTGAGGGCAAAAACTGTAGAGCAAGACAAAGATTGGAATACATCCAGGATTGAGGGCATAGGTTGCAAGCGCTACTCCGAGATGAAGAGATTAGCACAGGTGAGGAATTCGTGGCAGGCGCCATCAAAGGAGTCAGAAGACTAATGACACAAGAGAAAGGACAAGGAGATGTAGCGAACGAGTGTGAGAAAGCCTTATCAGTGCCAGTTTGAAAGGTGTCTCATTTTGGCTCTCCATTTAACCTACTTGTCGAATTGTGAAAGCCGGACACTGTGGCCGAGCGGCTCTAGGCGCTTTAGTACGGAACCGCGCTGATGCTACGGCCGCAGGTTCGAATCCTGCCTCGGGCATGAATGTGTGTGATGTCCTTAGGTTAGTTAGGTGTAAGTAGTTCTGGGTCTAGGGGACTGATGACCTTAGATGTTGAGTCCCATAGTGCTCAGAGCCATTTAAACCATCTGAATTGTGAAAATATCTATTTGGGTGAGGCATACTGATGTGACAGTGGCCCGATGTTAGAATGCATGAGAATGTGATGGCAGCCATAATCGTCGTCAAGTTTCCGGTCGACTGTGTCTGACCGCCACAAAAAGAACAGCCGTATTACGATCGAAGCACATCGTAACCTCTTCACACATGCGCCTTCCATCCAAGAACAAGTAACGGCCTCCCTGTAACGTTCTGGATCATTTCGAAACTGCAGGAGCTAGTCCCTAGGATATACTGTCCCATGTGTAGGCTGCTGTTAACAGCACGACACAACCAGCAGCAGTGAAATGTTTGCTTGATTTTTAGGTACATCCGTGGCCAACAAGATCCCCAGCAGGTGGGGCACCAACTGAGATATCAACGCAGTCCCAATGGTAGTGTCGAGGATATCAAAGACCTGTGGCAACAGTTGTGAACCAACCGGAATCAGGAGAGCATACGATGACTTTATGAAATCCTTTCCAATCGAATCAGTGCCTGCGAATACGCCAGAGGAACTTTATATTAATAAGTGGGCCCTTACTGCCGAGTTCATTATAACTCTGGCCACTTTGTAATCACTAAAATGACATCACATACTCTGTAAACCCGTGGGTTTCCATTCGTTTCCTCCTCCCCTTCCAGGCGATTCGCATTTTTTTTTTCAGACAATGTTTTTTCACATGCGTATATCAGATAGTCACTAAAATGACATCACATACTCTGTAAACCCGTGGGTTTCCATTCGTTTCCTCCTCCCCTTCCAGGCGATTCGCATTTTTTTTTCAGACAATGTTTTTTCACATGCGTATATCAGATAGTCACTTTGTGACATGTTCAATGATTTAGGTGTGAAATCTTATTTAGATCCTTTTGTAACAAGTTTGGTAACGTTCTATGAAAATCAAAAAATTAAACAGGTCACAGGACTGTGACATAATTAACATTATCTTAGCCTATGGACATGAGCTACAATTTTTCAGCAATTCGTAAAACATTATAGAATGAAGTTTATTTGTTTTCTTAGATAAACACAAAATCTTTCTCACTGGAACTGATTACTTGCGTCCAACATATTCACGTCATTCCATTCCCATGAACAATGGACCTTGCCGTTTGTGGGGAGGCTTGCGTGCCTCAGCGATACAGATAGCCGTACCGTAGGTGCAACCACAACGGGGGGGTACCTGTTGAGAGGCCAGACAAACGTATGGTTCCTAAAGAGGGGTAGCAGACTTTTCAGTAGTTGCAGGGGCAACAGTCTGGATGATTGACTGATCTGGCCTTGCAACACTAACCAAAACGGCCTTGCTGTGCTGGTACTGCGAACGACTGAAAGCAGGGGGATACTACAGCCGTAATTTTTCCCGAGGGTATGCAGCTTTGCTGTATGGTTAAATGATGATAGGGTCCTCTTGGGTAAAATATTCCAGAGGTAAAATAGTCCCCCATTCGGATCTCCGGGCGGGAACTACTCAGGAGGATGTCGTTATCAGAAGAAAGAAAACTGGCGTTCTACGGGTCGGAGCGTGGAATGTCAGTTCCATTAATCGGCCAGGTAGGTCAGAAAATTTAAAAAGGGAAATGGATAGGTTAAAGTTAGATATAGTGGGAATTAGTGAAGTTCGATGGCAGGAAGAACAAGACTTTTGGTCTGGTGTATACAAGGTTATAAATACAAAATCAAATAGGGGTAATGCAGGAGTAGGTTTAATTATGAATAAAATATAGAAGTGCGGGTAAGCTACTACAAAACAGCATAGTGAACGCATTATTGTGGTCAAGATAGATACGAAGCACATACCTACTACAGTAGTACAAGTTTATATGCCAACTAGCTCTGCAGATGACTAAAAAATTGATGAAATGTATGATGAGATAAAAGAAATTATTCAGGTAGTGAAGGGAGACGAAAATTTAATAGTCATGGGTGACTGGAATTCGACAGTAGGAAAAGGATGTAGGTGAATATGGAATGAGGTTAAGGAATGAAAGAGGAAGCCGCCTGGTAGAATTTTGCACAGAGCATAACAGCTAACGCTTGGTTCAAGAATCATAAAAGAAGGTTGTATACATGGGAGAAGCCTGGAGATACTGGAAGGTGTCATATAGATTATATAATGGTAAGACAGAGATTTACGAACTAGGTTTTAAATTGTAAGACTTTTCCGGGGGCAGATGTGGTCTCTGACCACAATCTATTGGTTATGAACTGTAGATTAAAACTGAAGAAATTGCAAAAAGGTGGGAATTTTAAGAGATGGGACCTGGATAAATTGAATGAACCAGAGGTTGTAGAGAGTTTCAGGGAGAGCATTAGGGATCAATTGACAAGAATGGGGGAAAGAAATACAGTAGAAGAAGAATGCGTAGCTTTGAGAGATGAAATAGTGAAAGCAGCAGAGGATCAATTAGGTAAAAAGACGAGAGCTAATAGCAATCCTTGGGTAATAGAAGAGATATTGAATTTAATTGAGGAAAGAAGAAAATACAAAAATGCAGTAAATGAAGCAGGCAAAAAGGAATACAGATGTCTCAAAAATTAGATCGACAGGAAGGACAAATTGGCTAAGGAGTGTTGGCTAGAGGGCAAATGTAAGAATATGGAAGCATGTATAACTAGTGGTAAGATAGATACAGCTTACAAAAAAATTAAAGCCGGCCGAGGTGGTCTAGCGGTTCTAAGCGCTCAGTCCGGAACCGCGCGACTGCTACGGTCGCAGGTTCGAATCCTGTCTCGGGCATGGATGTGTGTGATGTCCTAAGGTTAGTTAGGTTTAAGTAGTTCTAAGTTCTAGGGGACTGATGACCACAGATGTTAAGTCCCATAGTGCTCAGAGCCATTTGAACCATTTGAACCAAATTTAAAGAGACCTTTTGAGAAAAAAGAATTACTTGCATGAATATCAAGAGCTCAGTTGGAAACCGAGTTGTAAACACAGAAGGGAAAGCAGGAAGGTGGAAGGAGTATATAGAGGGTCTATACAAGGGCGATGTTCTGGAGGACAATATTATAGAAATGGAAGAGGAGGTAGAAGATGATGAAATGGGAGATATGATACTGCGGGCAGAGTTTGACAGAGCACTGAAAGACCTAAGTCGGAACAAGGCACCGGGAGTAGAATATATTCCATTAGAACTACTGACGGCCTTGGGAGAGCCAGTCCTGACAAAACTCTACCATCTGGTGAGCAAGATGTATGAGACAGGCGAAATACCCTCAGACTTCCAGAAGAATATAATAATTCCAATCCCAAAGAAAGTAGGTGTTGACAGATGTGAAAATTACTGAACTATCAGTTTAATAAGTCACAGCTGCAAAATACTAACACGAATTCTTTACAGACGAATGGAAAAACTAGTAGAAGCCAACCTCGGGGAAGATCAGTTTGGATTCCGTAGAAATATAGGAACACGTGATGCAATATTGACCCTACAACTTATCTTAGAGGCTAGATTAAGGAAAGGCAAACCTATGTTTCTAGCATTTGTAGACTTAGAGAAAGCTTTTGACAATGTTGACTGGAATACTGTCTTTCAAATTCTAAAGGTGGCAGGGGTAAAATACAGGGATCGAAAGGCTATTTACAACTTGTACAGAAACCAGATGGCAGTTATAAGAGTCGAAGGACATGAAAGGCTATTTCCTTTTTATAGAAATCAGATGGCAGTTACAAGAGTTGAGAGGCATGAAAGGGAAGCAGTGGTTGGGAAGGGAGTGAGACAGGGTTGTAGCCTATCCCCCTATCCCCGATGTTATTCAATCTGTGTATTGAGCAAGCAGTAAAGGAAACAAAAGAAAAATTCGAGGTAGGAATTAAAATCCATGGAGAAGAAATAAAGACTTTGAGGTTTGCCGATGACATTGTAATTCTGTCAGACACAGCAAAGGACTTGGAAAAGCAGTTGAACGGAATTGACAGGGTCTTGAAAGGAAGGTGTAATATGAACATCAACAAAAGCAAAACGAGGATAATGGAATGTAGTCGAATTAAGTCGGGTGATGCTGATGGAATTAGATTAGGAAATAAGACACTTAAAGTAGTAAAGGAGTTTTGCTATTTGAGGAGCACAATAACTCATGATGGTCGACGTAGAGAGTATATAAAATGTAGAATGGCAATGGCAAGGAAAGTGTTTTTGAAGAAGAGAAATTTATTAACATCAAGTATAGATTTTAGTGTCAGGAAGTCGTTTCTGAAATAATTTGTATGGAGTGTAGCCATGTATGGAAGTGAAACGTGGACGATATATAGTTTAGATAAGTCCGCGGCTCGTGGTCTTGCGGTAGTGTTCTCGTTTCCCTCGCACGGGGTCCCGGGTTCGATTCCCAGCGGGGTCAGGGATATTCTCTGCCTCGAGATGACTGGGTGTTTTGTGTCTTTCATCATCATTGTATCCTCATTCACTCCCGTAGTGGCGTTAAAGAACTTGAGGAGCGGCGGCCGAACCGTCCCACGAGGGGTCTACCGGTTACCAATGCCGTACGCTCGTTATTATTAGTTTTGACAAGAAGAGAATAGAGGCTTTCGAAACGTGGTTCTACAGAAGAATGTTGAAGATTAGATGGGTAGATCACATAACTAATGAGGAGGTATTGAATGGAATTTGTGGCACAATTTGACTAGAAGAAGCTATCGCTTGGTAGGACATATTCAGAGGCATCAAGGGATCACCAATTTAGTATTGGAGGGCAGCGTGGAGGGAAAAAATCGTAGAGGGAGACCAAGGGATGAATACACTAAGCAGATTCAGAAGGATGTAGGTTGCAGTAGGTACTGGGAGATGAAGAAGCTTGCACAGGATAGAGTAGCATGGAGAGCTGCATCAAACCAGTCTCAGGACTGAATATCACAACAACAACAACATTCACGCCATTCCATTCTTGTAAGGTACAGTCACTTTCAACCATAATTCCAAAGTTCTCTGCAACATTCAGCTCTGGTTTCCGTTTCTCACACTTGTCTCTCCGTTCTGATAATTTACTTCGTTCGATATATTCCTGGCATGTAACTTAAGTAAAAGTAGGAACGATTCACATGTTTACACGCAGTCTTTTCAAATGAAGTGCTGCTTTTCTTGATGTTATGCTTTATATTAGGGATTTTGCATATAAGTTGCGTGTACCAAAAAGGCACATTTAACGGTTAGGAATTACGTATTCAGTAAAGAGTTGTAACGCAATTTCGTTTTAAAATAAGTAGAGTGAGATCATACATAGACTCTTATTATTACTTATTTTAACAAATAGTCAGCCGGCCGGGGTGGCCGAGCGGTTGTAGGCGTTTCAGTTTGGAACCGCGCGACAGCCTTACTTCTGGTAACACTTTGGAACTCACAAGTGATGAATTCCGCTGATTAACTACCACCCTTTGCTATTATCGACGGTCTGTCTCCATCATTACATGACGTCTGACGAGTCTTGGTTTAGCTGTCATTATTCGTTCACGTTTCCACCCCACAATCACATCACCAATAAACGACTAGAACAGTTTTACAAGGCCGGCCGCGGTGGCCGAGCGGTTGTAGAAGCTTCAGTCCGGAACCGCGCGAATGCTACGGTCGCAGGTTCGAATCCTGCCTCGGGCATGGATGAGTGTGTGATGTCCTTAGGCTAGTTACGTTTAAGTAGTTCTAAGTTCTAGGGGACGACCCATATTGCTCAGAGCCATTCGAGCCATTTTCAGTTTTACAAGGGTAGAAATGTCCCTGATGGATTTGTTACTCAAGTGACATTCAGTAATGGGTCAACGTTGGAAGTCATTGAATTCTCTTGGCCGACCCATTTTGCTGTTAGCGTTTCTCTAATGACAACAAAATACTTTCCGTCTTCTTTTGTACAGGTGTCATTATTACTCGTCGTACTCGCACTTTCAGCAGAGAGAACCCTGGCCAACAGCATCCGTCGACGCGGTATGTACTAGCTCGAACAACCAGAGTTCACTTGTTAATGTACCAAGCGTTGTGAGCCACGATACTCAGAAATTATTTCGTTGCACACGCATGTTAATGTCACCATACTTGACCTCCACTTGTGGAAAGACACATATAGCCGTCCAAACCATTATATAAACTGCTTGTCTTTAAACGTCATTTCTTCACGTGGAATTTGGTCTCCAATGCAAATTCACACAAGTATTGAGTTACAATAATATACACAACACTATAACTTATACCTATGCCAGACACTGCATCCATCGCTTATACTACGAACATCAATTTCTTAAGTTTTAAAACGTCATTAAATCTTCATTAACTGGGTTCTGTTACTACAGTTTGTTTGTTAGTTATAACTTATCCTCGTACACATCACATACACATATTAATTACATAACACTTATTATGATACAGTACCAGCATATGAACTCTCATGATCTTTCGTGATAAATTCCGTATTGCTTACAAATGTTTGGGTACATTTAATCAGGTACGGTAGAAGAGAGAGAAATGATGCCTACACACCACAACCAAAATGTGATTGAAAAACTGAAGTTATCGAAGATACGAATACTTTACCCTCGTTGAAAACTATCTGATTTGTCTTGTTTCTAATTAGCGGCTGGCATCTATATCTGTATTTCAAAAATTTGTTGAAATCTGCTATGCATCCAACAGAAATGTATGGAGTCATCTTTCACAAGTGAATTAAAGCAAAATGCCATGTTAACTTCTTCGCAACCGGCTCACAGTTCTGGTCCGCAATTAAGAAGAATTAAGCCTTTTTCCCGTCTTTCTGCAACTTCAAAATTTCAAAAATTTGTTGAACTCTGCTATGCATCCAACAGAAATGTATGGAGTCATCTTTCACAAGTGAATTAAAGCAAAATGCCATGTTAACTTCTTCGCAACCGGCTCACAGTTCTGGTCCGGAATTAAGAAGAATGAAGCATTTTTCCCGTCTTTCTGCAACTTCCAAGTTACAGCAGGCTTAACGTAAGTTGAAGGCAGAACGTAAGCGGAAGATACCGCGCTAATGAAGCCACGTATGTAGCTCGAGAGGAAATTCAGCCGTGGGCGGAAACATAAAAGGCGACCAACGTTGTGACAACCCCATCCCGGGTTTTCTGGTAAGGGAAGCCGCATGTTTCGGCTCTGTGTCATTTCGTCTGTGACTAGACTACTCCCAACTTTTTGTCAGCCACTTCTTGAAACGTTCCTTATTTTTCTCTTCCTTACAATATGTCGCAAAAAAATCAAATAACTCTATTCCGTCTTATATTTAACTCTGATTCCTTTTTTGACAGCTTGAAAGTAATGTAAAATTAATATAAAGTAATGGATGACAAATTATTGGCGAAAATCTGTAACATGCACTTGTAACAATGTTGTGGGTTTGCACGTGTTAGCATACCACTCGCCAAATTATCAACTCAGGGATAGTTAGAGTAAGATACATTGCACGAATTTATAAATAGGCGATGAGTGAAGTAAGGCAGAATCAGACTGCAACATGCCCTGTCGATGTCACAGTATTGACGTGAGGTAAGCTGTTCGTGAAGCCTGTCTGTCAGTCAGAAAATACCGGAAGCTGAACAGTAATATCTCTTCGACCCTAAAAATAAAATTTATAGGTGTTCTAGGATTTCTGAAGATAATACAGAAAGGATTAGCACAAAATTACTCCTCGCTGCCCCAATAGATAGCTAAACTATTGTAGTAGTTTGGCTGCTTTAGATTCATGACGTGTCATTGGATTAATTATATGTAAAATTGGAACTATTAGTTACTACATAGCTAAATATACAGTTTCTGTTTATATCCCCTTCACATCACATAAGCAACTGTACAGATTTCATTCATCAAAAATATTGGAAATACGTTCTTGATGTGAGTCTCATCATAATTACCTTTGTGAATAATTTAATTTGGTTTGCTAAAGGAAGTTTTATTAATTTATCCTACATTAGATGCTTAGGCTATAACCGTCTTCTAACACCAACTTAGAACTTCTGAAAGTACGTCCACTGTAAAGATATGAGAAATGTAAAACAACGTGTCAACTGCATTCTATTTGCGCAGATTCAAAGGAACACAAAGTGATTGCTCCACATAGAATACAAAAAAGGTAATTACTTCTTCATACCTTCAACTCAACAGACACAACAAATAGCAGCAAGGGATATGCTGAAATTTTAGTTTTTGGAGTGTTGTGATTCCGTGGAGAACCGTCTGGTGTGATAGTCAGACACTGTTGTCCCCAACACTTTTATCACATCACTATCTCGCAGTTATTCAGACCGTTTTAATAGGATACACTAAACATTTACTGAGTGATAGTAAGAAATATGGTTATCCACATTCAAAATACAATAAAACACTCTCTATGTATGTTGGAATTGATAAAGTCGGATGTGGTACCCATCTACTGCGAGTATCGACGTCACAAAGCCTCACAACAGAAAGAAACTTCAATCTGTTGGTCGGCTTATACACTAGTGTTGTGTTGGCAGAAGAGCCAACACCGTGTTGCTAGAGGAGGCCGAAATGCACGCGCTTAAGCCCACGCAGGCTGGCACGAGGTCTGGAACAGGTCAGAGAAATAAGACTAGCAAAACAGGAGGTAACTGGTAGAATACTTAACTTTAATCCATAATTGGTGAACATAGCTCTTGACGGTACATGCTTCACAAGATAAATAGCAAAGGATAAATGGCGCCTTGCTAGGTCATAGCAAACGACGTAGCTGAAAGCTATGCTAACTATCGTCTCGGCAAATGAGAGCGTATTTGTCAGTGAACCCTTCCTAGCAAAGTCGGCTGTACAACTGGGGCGAGTGCTAGGACGTATCTCTAGACCTGCCGTGTGGTGGCGCTCGGTCTGCAATCACTGACAATGGCGACACGCGGGTCCGACGTATACTAATGGACCGCGGCCGATTTAAAGGCTACCACCTAGCAAGTGTGGTGTCTGGCGGTGACACCACAACTAGTACAAGCATACTTTGGCGGACCTCTGAAACGCTCCACACGCTTCCAAACTTCTCCAAAAAAAAAAAAATGGGTACCTAAGATACCTCGTCAGTCAGCTGTTTTGTTTATTTGTAGTCGTCCGGCCGGCCGAAGTGGCTGTGCGGTTAAAGGCGCTGCAGTCTGGAACCGTAAGACCGCTACGGTCGCAGGTTCGAATCCTGCATCGGGCATGGATGTTTGTGATGTCCTTAGGTTAGTTAGGTTTAACTAGTTCTAAGTTCTAGGGGACTAATGACCTCAGCAGTTGAGTCCCATAGTGCTCAGAGCCATTTGAACCAAGGTCCGGGTTCTATGGCGAATAGGTGGCACAAAATCCAGTTACTTAAGACATGATATTAGTTGCTTTATTTATTTCAGTCCAGAATACACAAAACTTCAGCGCATGCCCATAAAAGGCGTGGGAGTCGACCCCACGGTCCTCGGCGGTGAAATGATGTCATGTAGATGTCCGTAGCCGCCTCACTCACCTTGTCTCAGGAGTGGAGAAACCTTTCGTGGGAGGCATTTTATCTACATCTACATCTACATACATACTCAGTAAGTCACTATGAGGTGCCTGGCGGATGGGACGTTGTACCACTACTACTCATATCCTTTCCTGTTCCACTCCAAACAGAGCGAGGGAAAACGACAGTCTATACGCCTCCGCGCGAGCCATAATTTCTCATACGTTCGTGGTTCGTAAGTGAAATATAGGCTGACAGCAGTATGATCGTTCTGTAGTCAGCTTCAAATGCTGTTTCTCTAAATTTTCTCTATAGCTTTCCTGGGAAAGAGCGTCTTACCTCTAAATATTCCCATTTGAGTTCCTGAAGACACTCCATGATACTTAATCGAATCTACGGTAACAATCTAGCATCCAGTCTCTTAACACTTTGCCGTCCGCGCTTCTCGTACAAATTTATTCGCTTGGCGCCGGCAGCCCTAATTCTGGTTACTTGGCTTGTCGCCAGCCGCTTCTCACCTTTCCGTTGTTGACAAGCTTCAAACAAATTGACTTTTGCGTGCTTTAATTTTCCGGAAATCCTCTACTTTGCCGTATCGTTCCACAAACTCCAATTTTCTTATCAAGTAACTTCTCTGTAAGTTCTACACAGTTATAATAATTATCCATGCAGAACTCATGCCCCTTTCCATCACTGTTTTTGCTAAAGGCAAGTGCCGGAATATATCTTGAATGAGGAAATGTATCCGCATTCGAATCAGACAGCATCCGAGTGAGTATGCCGTATTTCGTAATTTTCGACGGATTGTAAACTTTAAAATTTAACCGTCCACACCACGGTATCATTCCTTCATCAATTGAGATGTTTTGACTTAGATTAAACGTTTCTTTAAACTTTTTGGAAAAATAATCAATTACGAATTGCACTTTGACAAGCCGGTCGGCATTATCAGGATTATTATTGCTGTCGGAAAAATGTAAAAATAATAATATTTGTCTGAATCGGTTGCGGGACATCGTTTAGCAAAATATCGGTGTGTCTATCAACGGATTCGTTGACCAATAATCATCGATCCTTGCTTTTTTTACAATTCCCATACGAATAGCAAGCCCAAAGCATTTTCTAAGTTCCGGTCCCGTAACGTCGACAAATTTTTAAAATCCAGTTTCCATCTATTGCAATTCTGACTGTAGTACTTGTTGGTTCCGTTGCTAATATATTCAAACAGATCGTACCCAATATATAATCCTACGATATCCTCGACGCTCTGTGTATCTTTCGGAAATATATTTGGACCTGGGGATCCCTCAAATTTATTATTGGTCCTCGGTAAATCAAAGTCTGACCACTGTGCACTCTCTTCTTCGTCTGATTCATCCGAATCAGTTGGCAACCGTAGCGCTCGCCAAATTCTTCTTGGACGTATTTCACTGTCTTCCCACGATTCTGTTTACTTTCATTTTTTTTTATATCCAATGTATTCTTCCCAATCGGTCAAGTCGTCCAGAACGTCAGAAACGACGTCCGCGCATTCATCGTAAATAACCCTATACTCTCTTTCGTCCGCCATGATGAAAGAGCACAAGTACTTATAAAAACAGAAAACTTGTTGATGTGTGTAGCTTATTGTTACCTAAACAATACACCAACAGAATGCAAGATACTAAAGTGCTGTCGCCGGCCACTGAGCGATACCATGCACACGACACCACTGTGGTGTCACCGGCCGTTGACCGCTATTTCGCGCACGACGCCACTGTGCTGTTGCTGGACGGCGATGTTCCTCTTAATGGAACCTGCTGGGGATCCAAAACACTCTGGAAATATTCAAGAGTGGTCACACTAGTGTTCTATATGCAGTCTCCTTAACACATGAGCTACATGTTTTTAAAATTCTCCCAGTAAACAGAAGTGTACAATTAGCCTTCCCTAGTAAACTGAGGTGACAAAAGTCGTGGGACACCTTCTTATATCGTGACGATCCTCCTTTTGCCTGGCGCAGTGCCGCAACTGGACTTGACATAGACTCAACAAGCCGTTAGAAGCTCCCTGCAGTAATATTCAGCTTTGTTCCCTCTATAGTAGTCCACAATTGCAAAGGTGTTGCACATGCAGGATTTTGTGCACGAACTGACCTCTCGATTGTGTTCCATAAATGTTTGAAGGAATGCACGTCGGGCGATCTGGATGGCCGAATCATTCGCGTGTATTGTCTCGAATTTCCCGAACTGGTGCATTGTCATCCGTACAAATTCCACCGTCTTTTGGGAGCGTGAAGTCCGTGAGTGGCTGCAGATGATATCCATGTAGCCGAGCATAACGATTTCCATTCAACGACCGGTTCAGTCGGACCAGAGGACCCAGTCCATTCCATGTGAACACAACCAACACCATCATGGAGCCACCACCAGCTTGCACAGTGCCTTGTTCATAAATTGAGTCCATTGATTTGTGCAGTCAGCGTAACACTCGAACCCTTCACACAGCTAATGCCTACTGAAATCGGGACTCATATAATCAGCGAACGGTTTTCCTGTCATTTAAGTTCCAGCCGATGTGCTCACGATCCCAAGCGATGTCGTGTTGTTAGCAAAGGCCCTCGCTTCTATCGTCTGCTGGCACAGTCCATCAACGCCAAATTTCGTGACCCGGTTCTACTAACGGATACGTTCATCGTACGTCCCAAATTGATTTCTACGGTTATTTCACGCAGTTTTGCTTAGCGCTGGCAACTCCAAACAAACGCCGCTGCTCTCGGTCGTTAAGTGAAGACCTTTGGCCTCTGCGTTGTCAATGGTTAGAGATAATACCTGTATTTGGTATTCTCGGCCCCCAGTCGATGATGTGGATCTCGGAATATTGAGTTCCCTAATAATTTCCGAAGTGGTATGTCCCAAGCGTCTAGTTCCAAATATCATTCCGCCTTCAAAACCCTTCAATTCCCGCCGTGCGGCCATAATGACGCAGAAAACCTTTTCACACGAGTCACCTGAGTACAAATGACAGCTCCGCCAATGCTCTGCAAATTTATACCTAGTGTGGTGATGATGATGAGGTCCTATACTCCGCGGAGCACAGAGGACGATGCGGGAGACCCGCATCGCAGACTAGGCTAGGCCTTAGCGAAGGTGCTTTGCCATTGCTTTCCTCCGACCATAATGGGATGAATGATGATGATGCAAAACGCACATCGACACCCACTCATCTCAAGGCAGGAAGAAATCCCCGCCCCCGCCGGGAATCGAACCTGGGATCCAATGTGCGGGAAGCGAGAACGCTACCCCAAGACCACGAGCAGCGGACGTGATACTTACTCGATCTGTACATGTGTATATCTCTTTCATATATATACATCCTTGTTCCATTTTTCATCGCTATTATCATGCCTAGGTACTCAGCCAACCTGACTGCGTGAAGTAGCACACAATTAATGCTGTATTCAAACATTACGGATTTGCTTTTCATACTCCCTTTCATTAGTTACATTTTTCTACATTTAAAACAAGCTGTGATTCGTCACACCAACTAGATATTTTGCCACCTTGTGTCCTCCTACAGTTACGTAACGACGACACATTCCTGTGCACCACAGCCGCAGACTGCGGCTCTCCGTGTGTGCCAGATCCATTATGTACGTTACAAGGGAATAACAGCGGTGCTATCTCACTTCCCTGGGGCACTCCTCGTGATACCCTTGTCTCTGATAAAAACTCGCCGTCGATGGCAACGTACTCAGTCGTGCTATTGAAGAAGTCATCGAGCCCCTCACATAGCTGCTAACCTATTCCGCCTGCTCGTACGTCCGTTAACAATCAGCAGTGGGAAACCGCGTCAAACGTTCTTCAGCAATCTAGGAATATGGACTCAGTTGTCCTTCAGCCACGGTACGAAAGATGTCATGTGAAAGAAGGATAAGCCGGGTTTCACCCGAGCAATGCTTTTGGAAACCGTACTGGCGGCAGACATGCTCCGGCGAGGCACCAACATCCTTCTAGCAAGGCGGTCTGGGGCCACGCCCCTTCCGTGGCGAGTGACGGAAGCGCACGTCAGCCTGCATGCGCCAGGTGACGGGGGGCGCCAGCGGATCCACACGTGCTAGGGTCTCAGTTCGACGCTCGATTCATCGATGCCGATGCTGGACTCCCCAAAACTGGCAGTCCAAGGATGTCTAACGCATTAATCTGCCCCAGTGGATCGCGGATGAGCGGTGACTCCTCAGTTCCGTAGGATGGCAAACGGAGATGATCACTCCAGTGGATGGTGGACGACTAATGACGCCTTCTCGGTCTCAAGGCTGTAGCCCGGTCGACAGTGGACGCCAATCTGATGCTTCTTTCCTGCTGGACGGACGATATCTATACGCGCCAGGATTTGGCGTGTTGGTAAACAAACGCCCCAACTGTCCTGTAAATCCCTTGCCTCACCGGCTGTATGTAATGGTATTAAAATATCCGTTCATTTTATCATCATCGCAACTGAAATTAAAATATAGGAGTCAAAAGTTTTCTTGCGTGACTACCATTACGGAGGTGGCAAGAAAGTCTCTACTATTAGGCGTCTCAACAACTTGTAGTGAATGCACCCGCCAGTAGTACTACACTACTTCATCTTTAACTTGCGTAAAATTAAAGTGAAAAGTAATCATGGCTCAGCTAATTTAATTTGGCAGCGATTTGTAATCTCTTGTGAACAGGATAAATGTCATTGTATTTTGCACAAACGTGCTTGTTACGGTGTTAACCTGGTGGAAATATACCTCATAAGCATTTATATAAAGCATCAGAGATTATGTGCAATTGCCGACTGAGACCAGTCAGGACATAAATGGTTAGACATCTTCAGAAGACGGTCAAATAGAAGATGACGTTTCCTATGGCCCATTTGAAGTTTATTGGGTGACCCTGCGTTTACAATTGGTCGCATCCAGCATGCTTTGTCAATCTGCCAGCCAATCTTTACATTAAGAATGTTCGCATTGTTTATATTGGAAGAAACTGCCATTAAGACGATTTTATTCTCATTAACTTCACCATCCGTCTGGCCAGACCAGGTGCACACCTTCATCAGTGGCATCTTTTCCGAACGGTAAGTGGATCATGTGTCCTGAAATTCTTTCGCATCGTGGTGTTGCGTCCGAACCGCCACTATGCATAGAAATTTGGCCCCTGAATTTAGCATGATGCTGCTCCGCCGAAAGCTGGCTTGGACGTACACTCAGGCACATTTCGGAAGTGTAAGTCTCTTCATAGATGTATAGTTGTATTCACTGGCTGTTTCCCAAAATAGTGTACGTATCCCGTAAACAGACACAACGATAGGTAATACATGTATACACTTTGATTACAATGATTACTTTGATCCATCTGTACATCCCTGGGTCCAATTTTTACATATTCGACCCATGGATTCATGGAAACCTTTCTACGCTTATTCACCGAGTCTCTAGGCGAAGCTAGTCGGTGGAACACTGCCATCCTAGGAAATTCACTCGTCCAGTCCGCAGTATTGTTAAGTTAGCGAGTAGAGTAGAGGGTTTGGGATTCCGGAAAGTTTTGTACAATTACGCAATATAAACACCATAGCCATTTGACCTACTAAAATTATAGAAAATTACCGAGTTACATACTCGCTGACATCTACGAAATATTCTCTTTAAATTTATACTCATCTTCAGCAAATAACCTCTGGTCATCAACATATTCATATATTTCTGTCATCGTAGTAACTGCTTACATCTTATTGTCATCTGATAAAATCTGTTATTTAAGGCAGAAGCAGATGAATTCGGCCAGAGGGCTAAAACATAAACTGTTTACGAGACTAATCTGTGACAAAGTCACTACAGTCGTATTACCAGTCGTCACGCTTGGAGAATCACTCAAAACTTAAAGCTTCACATCCCTTCGCAGACAGAAGCGTTCAGTACATATTGCCCCACAAGCTCTGCGATATAAATGGCGTATTTTACTAGGCATAGCTACTCTACCAGCTTAAATCTGCGCTATCCTATTTCGGCTCCTATTTCACAACTAGCCATAGGTGCTCTCGCAGTTCCCACCTCTGCTAAGATATCTGAGCTCATGTTACGCACCTAGCACTTTCTTCTCATCACATATTTTTTTGTTCTTGGAACCTAGTAAGTCCCCTCTCAATCCTCTACACTGGTTCCGCCAGTCATAACAGGCAAAGTCTTTGCTATCATGCCGGTTCAGCTCCGGGAGCAGCACAGCGATGGCCTCATGGGCATTGATTTATATGGCATACGTCTGGTATCTCAGTACCACAGTACATCGCTTTGAGTCAGACGCTACATGCTGAAAGGATCAAAAACCTTACCAGAGACATTGCTGCAACCATGCGGTAGCTGTTGGGACACAGATCTATGCTGTATTACGATATTCACCTACCAGACTAGAGAAAAGAATTACAGGTATATGCTGGAGTGCTACGCAGAAAGCGAAACTAAGAGAGAAGCTGTGCACATACTGAGGCACCCTTTTGACATGATTCCACATGTCCGTTAGTGTAGATCTCCTGCAGGAATCTCATATTTATAACATACACTGAAAGACCTACATTCGTCCACCACTTGCACTGAGCTGACAAAAGTCATGGGATACATCCTAATATTGTGTCGGATCTACTTTTGTTAGGTGTACTGCATGGAGTCAACAAGTCGTTGAAAGTTCGCTGCAGAAAACTTGTGTCATGCTGCCTCTATAGCGAAAGTTTCGCCGCTGCAGGATTTTGTGCACGAAATGACTTCTCGATTCTATCCCATAAATGATCGTTTCATATCGGGCGATAAGGGTGGGCAAATCTTCGTTAGAATTCAACAGAATGTACTTAAAACCAATCGCGAACAATTGTGGCCTGGTGATATGGTGCATTGCCACCCATAAAAATTCCATCGCTGTTTTGGAACATGAAGTCCATGAACGACCGCAGATAGTCTCAAAGTAGCCGAACATGACCATTTCTTGTCAATTATTGGTTTAGGTGGACCAAAGGACCCACCCCATTCCATGTTAGCACAGCCCACACCATTATGGAGCTACCACCAGCTTGCACAGTGCCTTGTTGACAACTTGCGTCCATGGCTTCGTGAGATCTGCGCCACATTCTAACCCTACTATCAGCTCTCAGCAAGTGAAACTGGGACTCATCTGACCAGGCCATGGTTATCGAATCGTCTAGAGTGATGTGTTGTTAGCAAAGGTACTCGCGTCAATCGTCTGCTGCCGTGGTCCATTAACATCGTATTTCGCCGCAATGTCCTAACGGATACATTCACCTTACGTTCTACAATGATTTCTACAATTATTTCACTCAGTGTTGCTTGTCTGTTAGCACCGATTACTCTAAGCAAACTCCGCTGCTCTCGGTCGTTAAGTGAAGGTCGTCGGCCACTGCATCACACTTGGTGAGAGATAATGACTGAAATCTGGTATTCTCGGCACACTCTTGACAGTATGGATCCTCGAATATTTAATTCCCTAACGATTCCCGAAATGGAAAGTCCCTTACGTCTAGCTCCAACCACAATCCCGCTTTCAAGGTCTGTTAATTTCCGTTGTGCAACCATAGTCACGTAGGACACCTTTTTACATGAACCTCGTGAGTACAAATAACAGCTCCGTCAGTGAGGTGCCCTTTTATAAATTGTATACGTGGTACTACTGCCATCTGTGTTTGTCCACATCGCTATCCCATGACTTTTGTCACCATAGGGTATACCTGCTGTACTTCAACATACACCCACGTTCTTTACTAATATATTGGATATGTTGTATCGGCACAAGGAAAGACGACAGAAAGAAACCCAGAAGCAATAGAAACAAAGAACTTATGAGCAGTTTGTAACACCATAGCTCTAATGCTGCATTGATTTATTTTGCCTTTCGTTTTCCTTAATGTTACGTCGTTGCGCTTCTGTAAATATGTTTGATTGAATCGATAACACAAAATCGCATACTCCTTTCTTTGTAAAAACTTTGGATGTTATGAGTTGATTCAGTGCAATGAAATATATCTGTCATTTAAATTCTTTGTCCCATTTGGAGGGAACAAAACTTACTATATATAATTGTAATTTCTGTGTGAATAATTTTTTGTAGAAATGTCAATATGTGAAAATGTTCTGTTTTATTTAATGTGTTTGTTTGCTGTTATGTTAACTGCTGACCTTCACTTACAGTTCTTAGTTCTTTACTATATAAAAGGTGTAGTGGTTCCCCTCTGGAACGGAACTGTGTAGCGCGCGCAAATTGTGGTTGGCCTAGGTAGAAAAGGTGAAACAAGAGTCAGTCGGGGACGAGCTACCAAACTGTGCACTGCTATGTAAATGGTGCATATTGTGCTGGTTCCGAGAGAGGCTTTTTCTGCTACTTTCCAATGCCTCGGATGGATGGATAAATAGCTGGAACGATTCTGGAACTGGTATTCATCATCGCCACCAAGAAGGGCCAGAGTCCAGCAATTCCGCCTGCGAATCCACCTACCAACATGCAGTTGCCACTACATTGCGCAATCACTGTAACGGGATACTATAATGGTGTACAGTGAAGGATCAGCTTACTGGATGTTTTAGTGTGCATAAATATAAGGTAACTTAAAACTGAGTTTATGTACCTACCTTAATTTTTTCCTTATCATAACACCTCTCAGGTTCCTCTCCGTTTGAACTAAAGAGATTACCGAGTGTCCCTACTGAAAGAACATTAAAAGACCAGTGTTTTGCTAATTAATGCCTCTTGAACATCGTAAAAAGAAAGTTAATGTGGCAAGAGAGTGAGTTAAAGTAAATGATGCTTACTGAAAATAATTTTCCTATTAAAACTGCTTATCAAAGTGTTGTTGCCAACTTCAAAATTAAAAGTTCTTAAGACTGAGGCTTATAAAGTTTTGCTTAGTAAATGATCACATTGCTGCCTATTGTAAATCGCAGAAGGTGAGTCAGTATCTTGCAAATTTGTCAACATTGTGTCTTACTGTAGTAAAAGTCGTGAATTGCATTTATGGAAGGTTATATACTAGTTTGCTAAGTGTTTGTCTCCCTCGTGTATTGTAAGTGTATATTAATAGTATAACAGGATCCACAGTTTGTCTATTGTGTTAATGCTAGGTAAAAAGTAATGGGAAGACCACTAATTATGAAAACCATAATTTCATTATTCAAATGACAGTGGGACGCAACCTGTTAGTGGATTCCAATTAACTTTCGTTTTAAACAGTAGAGCATTTAACTGAGAGAGACCTAAGCTATAGCCAATTAATGATTCTGCAGTGAATAGTAATAATAGCGTTATAAAAACCATTCAGTTTGAACAATCCCTGAAAGTAATAGTGTGTTCCGGTATCTGTTACATTTTTGCCATAGTTTGTGCTGCTCTAGCTGCTAGCTTCAGTCTTACCGTAAAAATATGTATGTGTCAGAGTTCATTGCACTCGCGTGTGGCCAAGTATAGGTTGTGTTTATCCGTTAAAGTTACTCATACCTCCTTACTTAAACGAGAACGTTAATCTTTCTCTTGCCTAATTAGGCTGGCGACCGTTTTCTATATCATTTAAACAATACAGCTAGGCAAAAATATTGTTTGCTACTGTTCGAATATTTACGTAATTCTGACTTTCATTTCCGATAAGCTATTTCCGTTAGGTACAACACGGTCAACCTAGCAAAATTCCTCTCAGAGGGTTACCCTGCTCTGTTGCATTATACCATAACTGCTTTAGTAAGATAGTTTTATTTCACAACCTGCCTCCAACTTTAAGGTTATGGTATAGCAGTAGCGGACAGTAGTGTTATAAGTTACATTACACACATGCTGGTACGTACTCCCAATTGCGCTGATGACGTTACCCCACAGAAAGAAGTCCAGAGGTGTAAGATCAGGAGAACGGGCTGTCCAATTTATGCGTCCTCCACGTCCTATGAAACGCCCGTCGAACATCCTGTCAAGGGTCAGCCTAGAGGTAATTGCGGAATGTGCAGGTACACCATCATGCTGATACCACATACGTCGACGCGTTTCCAGTGGGACATTTTCGAGCAACGTTGGCAGATCATTCTGTAGAAACGCGATGTATGTTGCAGCTGTTTGGGCCCCTGCAATGAAGTGGGGACCAATGAGGTGGTCGCCAATGATTCCGCACCATTACAGTCCACGGTCGCTGTCGCTCTACCTGTTTGAGCAGCGAGGATTGTCCACGGACCAGTAATGCATGTTCCGTAGATTCACTGCGCCGTGATTTGTGAAACCCGCTTCATCGGTAAACAGGTAGAACTGCAACGCATTCTCTGTTAATGCCCATTGACAGAATTGCACTCGATGATTAAAGTCATCACCATGTAATTGCTGATGTAGCGACACATGAAACGGGTGAAAGCGGTGACGATGCAGTATGTGCATGACACTACTTTGACTCAGTCCACCGGCTCTCGCAATGTCCCGTGTACTCATGTGTGGGTTCATGGCAACAGCAGCTAACACACCAACTGCACCCGCTTCTCCTGTGACGGGCCTGTTACGGACCCGTTTGCGGGCTACGACCATACCTGTTGCATAGAGTTGGCGGTAGATGTTTTGCAATGTGCGGCATGTAGGATGCTCTCTGTCCAGGTACCGTTCTGCATACTCCCTGCAGGCTTCAGCTGCATTTCGTCGACACTCGCCATAGATGAGTATCATCTCCGCCTTTTCAGAGTTCGAATACACAATGGCCACAGTTTCTACAACACTACACTATCACAGACGTCTGGTAACACGGTGTACTACAGTTGGTCTGCGTGTGGAGGCGAATGCAAAATAACAATAGCAGCAAGCGCTACATGCGGACACTGCGACAGCTAGACCAAACCATAACAGTGCACTACAGCCACACTCGTAAACACGGTCGTCATCGTGAACATGTCCCTGCAGATGCTGCTCGCCGACCGTGGATCGTGTTTGTTACAACACGCAACTGAACGTCGGAGGTTTCAAGCGTCAACTTTAGGTTACAATATCTACGGATGTAATTAACATTTTACAATGCAACAAACGGCACTGATTACGTATTTGTTTATATGTTCAGATGTGCTAACAAAACTAACGTGGTTCCATTTAATAAGACGTAGGTTTGTGTTAAAAAACATACTTCCGTGCATTTTTGTATGGTTTGTATTAAACAATTACACTAGCCCCTCTCCTCACGTTCGGTCTGTGGAATCGGTTCGTCGGTATTTGATGTGGTTCACAAAATATATCCAGCGGTAACGTTAGGTGACTCACGCTGTAATACTCCTTCCACCTTTCTGCTTTCCCTTCTTTGCATAGAACTGGGTTTCCATCTGAGCTCTGGATTTTCATACCAGTGGTTCTCTTCTCCGAAGGTCTCTTTAATTTTCCTGTAGGCAGCGTCTATCTTGCCCCTAGTAAGATAAGCGTCTACATCCTTACATTTGTTCTCTAGCCATGTCTGCTTAGCCATTTTGCACTTCCTGTCGGTCTCATTTTTGAGACGTTTGTATTCCTTTTTGCGTGCTTCATTTACTGCATTTTTATATTTTCTCCTTTCATCAATTAAATTCAATATTTCTTCTGTTACCCAAGGATTTCTACTAGCCCTCGTCTTTTTACCTACTTGATCCTCTGCTGCCTTTACTACTTCATCCCTCAGAGCTACCCATTCCTCTTCTACTGTACTTCATTCCCCCATTCCTGTCAATTGTTCCCTTATGCTCTCCCTGAAACTCTGTACAACCTCTGGTTTAGTCAGTTTACCTAGGTCCCATCTCCTTAAATTCTCACCTTTTTGCAGTTTCTTCAGTTTTAATCTATAGAGTGTGGTCAGAGTCAACATCTGCCCCTGGAAATGTCTTACAATTTAAAACGTGGTACATAAATCTCTGTCTTTCCATTATGTATTCTATCTGATAACTTCTAGTATCTCCAGGAACTTCCATGTATACAACCTTCTTTTATGATTCTTGAACCAAGTGTTAGCTATGATTAAATTATGCTCTGTGCAAAATTCTACCAGATGGCTTCCTCTTTCATTTCTTACCCCCAATCGATATTCACCTACTATGTTTCCTTCTCTCCCTTTTCCTACTCTCGAATTCCAGTCACCCATGACTATTAAATTTTCGTCTCCCTTCACTACCTGAATAATACACTAATATACATTAATAAAATAGTCATTGCACGCTGCCTACAATGAAGTGGGAAAAGTCGGGCTAGCGATGTAGACATATACAGATGGCGGTAGTATCGCGTGCACAAGGTAACAGGTATGAAAGGGCAGTGCATTGGTGCAGCTGGCATTTGTACTCAGCTGATTCAACTCTAAAGGTTTCCGATGTGAATATGGCCCCACTACGGGAATTAACGTACTTAAAGGCGGAATGGTAGTTGGAGGTAGGCGCCTGGGACATTCCATTTCGAAAATCGTTAGGGAATTCAGTATTCCGATATCCATACCGTCAAGAGTGTGCCGAAAACACTAATTTTCAGGCATTTCAGGGAACGCACCGGCCGACGGCCTTCACTTAACGGCATTTGTGTACAGTTATCACTGCTAAAATATAAGCAATAGTGCGCGAAGTAACAGTGGAAATCAATGTGGAACATACGACAAACATATCCGTTAGTACAATGTGGCGAACTTTAGTGTTAATGGGCTATGGCAGCAAACGACCGATGCGAGTGTCTTTTTCCAGCTGCACGACATCGCCTGCAGCGCCTCTTCTGGGCTTGTGACCATATAGGTTGGACCCTAGACGACTGGAAAACTGTGGCCTGCTTAGATGAGTCCCGATTTCAGTTGGCAGGAGCTAATGGTAGGGTTCGAGTATGGCACAGATCTCACGAAGCCTTGGACCGAAGTTGTCGACAAGGCGCTGTGCAAGCTGGTGGTGACTTCATAACGGTGTGGGGTGTGCTAACATGAAATGCACAGGGTCCTTTGGTTCAACTGAACCGATAACATAGGCCAACGGATGGAAACATTTTTAACTGAAAATCCCTTATTCTTATTTTTTTAGGGTGGGAAATCCAAATACGATATTTAAAAAACTGTATGACCCACCATTTCTTCACATTTTACAGTTAAATTTATTAAATTAATCTATTTTTTAAAGAATTTAACAGCTTCTATATAGTTAACATAATTTAAAAAGGAGGTGAAATGAATATAGATGACGTTGGTAGCACTGCTGAAAAACATTTTCTGGCAGAAAAGATCGATTCTATTTTTGTGTTAACAGTTGGTGTTATGTTTACAGTCAACCTAACCTCACTTTCCCGTTTCCTGTACGAGTGCTCAGTACTATGTCTAATCGTGGTTGTAAAAACTATGCTGACAGTTTTTGTTACATTTGTGGTGAATTTGTAATTAAAACACACCAAAGAAACATTACAGACTTTGTGAAAAAGGTTTATCTACCAGACTTTAGATCTGAACTTGGTGATCTAGATAAATCTTGGGGGCTGCATAAGGTATGTTATGTGTCTGTTGAAGATCTGAGAAAATTGTCCAAAAAGGAGAAAAAAAGGCTTTACATTTGTTATTCCTATGATAAGGAGGGAGCCAAAAAATCATTCCGATGACTGCTACTTGTGCAGTGTTGATATTACTGGTCATAATTCGAAAAACAAGAAGGTAATAAGCTACCTGAGCCTTCCATTCGCCATCCGACCAGTAGGGCATGGTGTAGATTTTCCGGTTCCTGAACCACCAGTTGATTTAAATTCTATTCCGACAGAAATATTTTCTGATGTACAATGTGATTTCGATGAACCAGATGATGATGAAATCCATTGTAATACAAAAAGTCTAGAGCCCAAATTGTTTGCTAAGACCGAGTGTAACGATTTGGTTAGGGATCTGGGCTCAACGAAAGAAAAATCTGAATTTCTTGGCTCTAGATTAAAAGAAAAGAACTTATTGGCAGTTTGAACCAGCATATACATGTACAGAAAGAGAGAGCAGCAATTTTCAAGTTTTCTCAACAAGAACGTGATTTACTGTACTGCTCAGACATTCCCAGTCTGATGATTGAGTTTGGTATTGAATACAAACAGGAAGACGGGAGGCTGTTCATTGATTTATCCATAACTAGTTTAAATGCTGTTTTATTACACAATGGTAACATGTATGCTTCTATTCCTGTTGGACATTATGTACATATGAAAGAAAGCTATGAAAACCTAGAAATAGTGATTAATAAATTAGGCTATTCTGCTCATGATTGGATGATATGCGGCGACCTAAAAGTAACATGCATGCTCCTTGGTCAGCAAGATGTCTTTAACAAATTTCCATGCTTCTCGTGTGAATGAGACAGTAGGGCTAGGGATCAACACTGGTGCAGAAAGAACTGGCCTATGAGGGAGTCATTAAAAACCGTTGAGAATAACATTCTATGCAAAAACCTTGTAGATCCACAAAACGTACTCCTACCACCTCTACATATAAAGTTAGGCCTAATGAAACAGTTTGTAAAGCCTTTGCCTAAAGATGGACCATGTTTTAAGTATCTCTGCCACAAGTTTCCATACCTTTCAGAAGCTAGACTAAAGGAAGGCGCCTTTGTCGGACCTGACATTAGAAAATTGGTGTTTGATGTTAACTTTGAATCCACAATGACCTTAAATGAGAAACAAGCATGGGTATCATTCAAGCCAGTCGTTACAAAGTTCTTAGGAAATAAAAAGACCCAGAATATGTTTCTATTTTAGCTACAATATTAAAGAAGTTTAAAACTTTAGGATGTTTAATGAGCCTGAAAGTTCCCTTTCTGAACAGTCACCTTCATTACTTCCCGGACAATATGGGAGATGTTACTGAGGAGCAAGGAGAGCGTTTTCACCAGGGCATTAAAGTGATGGAAAAACGCTGCCAAGGCCGCTGGAACACTAACATTATAGGGGACTACTGTTGGTCACTTCACCGAGAAGTTCAGCAAGCGACTCATCGTAGAAAAAGCTACACAAGAAGCTTCAAAGAAAAAAGAGAAATAAAATACAAACCAATTCCAGCTGACAAGTCAAACATCTTTTAACACATATCATTGTTTTAAGTACTTACTGTAAATACAAACCATGCTCATGTTGTAACAAAGCGTTTCATCAATTACCCCTTTACCGTGTAGCACAGCATTTTTATACTACATAACAAAAACCATATTGCTCCAAAACTATGGGTGATACAAAAACCTAAAGCTAGATTTCGATTCAGCTCATAAAAATCTATAAAGATCAGCCATCAAATAAAAAAAAGTTTTAATGAAAAAATTTTTTTGTTGGCCTGCGTAATTGACGGGAAACGTTTATGTTCCGTACTTTGATACCATTTCAACTTCATGTTCCAAAACAACGACCGAATTTTTATGGATGGCGATGCGCCGTATCACCGTGCCACAATTGTTCGCGATTGGCCTAAAGAACACTCTGGGCAACTCGAGAGAATGATTTGGCCACCCAGTTCGTCCGACATAAATCCCGTCGAACATTTATGGGACGTAATCGAGAAGTCACTTCGTGCACAGTATCCTACACCGACAGAACTTTTGCAATTATGGACGGCTATCTGTAGCATGGTTCAATATTTCTTCAGAGGACTTCCAGCGACTAGTTGAGCCCATGCAACTTCGAGTTGCAGCACTACCCCGGCAAAAAGAGATCCGACACATTGTTAGGAGGTACCCCACGACGCTTGTCACCAGAGTGTATATTCTGAGTGGTCTCCTCAAACATGATGGAACATGGTCATACACAGTGTACTGAGTTCATTTTATTAAATTAATGAACTGTTAACTTTATCAATGCATTCTCCTTCTAGTGACAGTTTCAACGATGCATTGTTATATTTTGTTTTATACAGGGTGTCCCAGGAGGAATGGTCAGTATTTAGGGCTTGTAAGACAGGAACGACCATATCCTGGACATATGTGCGGCTTTCAACACAGAACACATTCAACTTACATTAACCAAGAGGGGTGGTGCAGTGCTTAGCACACTGGACTCGCATTCAGGAGGTAGATGGTTTAAACCTACATCCCCCCATCCAGATTTAGGTTTTCCTTGATTTCCCTACATCGCTCCAGGCAAATTCCAGGATGGTTGCTTTGTAAGGGGACGGTCGATTTCGTTATTCGTCTTTGACACAATCCAAGCTTGTGCTCCGCGTCTAAGGGTCTCTATGTCGACGGGACATTAAACTCAATTTTCCTTCCTTCTTCCTTCCCTCTTCCTTCCTTCCTTCAATGTACATTGTTATTTATTTTTGTTATTATTCGATAAGTGGTCAGGAATACCCATGCACATACGTTCGACAGCTAGTGATCATTACAACATGTTCTTTACAAAGTATATATTGATGAATGCGTACTTTTAACAAATGGATTTCTAATAATTACCGTACATGACACACTAGAGCTACTGCAAATTTTACAATAAATGTTCGAGTATCCCACCGTCAAAATCAATGCATTCGTGCACTCTTGGGAAAACATGTTCTGTTGCTTGTTTGAGTGCTTCCGCACGTTCCCTTATGAGGGCTACATCGTCCATGATGCGATCACATCTCGTTTGTACACCTCAGATTTAATCCAATCCCCACAAACAAATATCTAATAGCGTTAGGCCTGGCGATTTGGATGGACAGTTACTTGTACTGCCGGCCGAAGAGGCCGTGCGGTTAAAGGCGCTGCAGTCTGGAACCGCAAGACCGCTACGGTCGCAGGTTCGAATCCTGCCTCGGGCATGGATGTTTGTGATGTCCTTAGGTTAGTTAGGTTTAACTAGTTCTAAGTTCTAGGGGACTAATGACCTCAGCAGTTGAGTCCCATAGTGCTCAGAGCCATTTGAACCATTTAGTTATTTGTACTATCACTACCAAGCCAGTGTTTACGGCAAATGCGGTTCGGGCTTTCTCTCACAGGCAGGCCGCTGTGGCCGAGCGGTTCTGGGTGCTTCAGTCTGGAACTACGCGACCGCTAGGGTCGCAGGTTCGAATCCTGCCTCGGGCATGGATGTGTGTGATGTCCTTAGGTTAATTAGGTTTAAGTAGTTCTAAGTTCAAGGGGACTGATGACCTCAGATGTTAAGTCCCATAGTGGTCAGAGTCATTTGAACCATTTTTTTTTTCTCTCACGCGTCTGCGAAAATGTGAAGCGGTCCGAGTCGCTGAACGTACATTGCAGCCCCTGTCGCCAAAGGAACGTCCTCAAAGTGTTCAACAAACTAATTTTCCAAATATTGCGATTAATTCTGTCCAGTCATTCACTCTTGTTAAAATGACTTTATCTATCCTCACGTTACCCATCACGCGGCAGCAAAGGGGAGGGCATCCGTCAATCCTCTACCACTAACACTGGCAGATCCAGAACAACATGGCGCCCCCGTGGCGATAGGGGCAAGGCCAGGAAAAAGTGTAAGAGAAAAGTGCAGCCTAGTGGAAACGAATTTGTCACTTTTATACTCAAAAATGTATTTTCACCTTGGCTCGATGTCGAAAACTTGTCACTACATCTACTTCTACATGTACATTGATACTCCGCAAGCCACCCAACGGTGTGTGGCGGAGGGCACTTTACGTGCCACTGTCATTACCTCCCTTTCCTGTTCCAGTCGCGTATGGTTCGCGGGAAGAACGACTGTCTGAAAGCCTCCGTGCGCGCTCGAATCTCTCTAATTTTACATTCGTGATCTCCTCGGGAGGTATAAGTAGGGGGAAGCAATATATTCGATACCTCATCCAGAAACGCACCCTCTCGAAACCTGGACGGCAAGCTACACCGCGATGCAGAGCGCCTCTCTTGCAGAGTCTGCCACATGAGTTTATTAAACATCTCCGTAACGCTATCACGGTTACCAAATAACCCTGTGACGAAACGCGCCGCTCTTCTTTGGATTTCTCTATCTCCTCCGTCAGAGCGATCTGGTACGGATCCCACACTGATGAGCAATACTGAAGTATAGGTCGAACGAGTGTTTTGTAAGCAACCTCCTTTGTTGATGGACTACATTTTCGAAGCACTCTCCCAATGAATCTCAACCTGGTACCCGCCTTACCAACAATTAATTTTATATGATCATTCCACTTCAAATCGTTCCGCACGCATACTCCCAGATATTTTACAGAAGTAACTGCTACCAGTGTTTGTTCCGCTATCATATAATCATAGAATAAAGGATCCTTCTTTCTATGTATTCGCAATACATTACATTTGTCTATGTTAAGGGTCAGTTGCCACTCCCTGCACCAAGTGCCTATCCGCTGCAGATCTTCCTGCATTTCGCTACAATTTTCTAATGCTGCAACTTCTCTGTATACTACAGCATCATCCGCGAAAAGCCGCATGGAACTTCCGACACTATCTACTAAGTCATTTATATATATTGTGAAAAGCAATGGTCACTGCTTCAATGACGCTTCATTTTATACCATTCGAATTTTATATATTCACGTTACATTAGACCAATAATAGGCAGATTACTAAACTTCATATGCTGGGAAAGAGAGGTTCTATCAAAACTTCTGCACACTGTACGATAGAATTCAAACTAGTAATTTATTTTACAGAATATCTTTACAGATCTTCAATACAACCTCCGTTCTTGCTTATGCCGACTTCTAGATGTTTTGGCAACTTCTGTATTCCGGACAGAGCACCTTTATTGTTGAGCTGTCTGATTACTTGGGTCAAGTCACTGGAGGAGTCATCAACTGTATCAAAATGCTGTGTTAGAAGTTGTTCTTTCAAATTGACAAACAAACCAATGTCTTGTGGGCTCATATCAGGAATATATGATGGGTTGGGAAGCATTTCTCAACCATATTTGTCGAGCATTTCTCTCACTGGTGTGGCAATATAGGGTCTCACATTAACGCGCAAAATGATGACACAAACTGCAAGTATATCAGTCCCTCTTTGACGAATTTTCGGACACAAAACGTTTGGCAGAAACAGCTTGTAGTACGCATCTGTTACAGACGTGCCATGGCGCACTCGGTTTGTAGCTAGGACTGTATTCATGTCACGCCAAAATATCAGTTACACCTTTGGTCGTTGACGGTAGATTTTTTTCAGGTGTGGAGAGTTGGAACTTTTCCATTGGGATGACTGGGACTTCAGTTCTGGATCAAAATCTTGTATTGAGGTTTCATGAAGTGCAACAATCCTTTTCAGAAACTGCTCTCGTTCTGTTCGATATCGATGAAGCAATTCTTCCGCTATTATTTCGCGACCTGCTTTCTGCTCTTCACTCAGATGATGCGAATACGATCTGGCAGAAAACTTTCTGATCTTCAAATTTTCAAATGGTTCAAATGGCTCTGAGCACTATGCGACTTAACGTCTGAGGTCATCAGTTGCCTAGAACTTAGAACTAATTAAACCTAACTAACCTAAGGACATCACACACATCCATGCCAAGAAAGAGAAAGATGTCGGCTCATAAAAGAAATTTAATTATTCTGCAAATATTACTTGTCTCACGGTTGAAGAGCTCGTTCCGTTTGTAGCGTTGCTCTTGGGGGGCAAAAAGAAAAAGTATTGTTTTTTTTAATGTCGAAAAAGTGAATATTTTTGTGGGCCAGTTGGCAACAGAATCAGGGATTTATTACACTAATATAACAACATACGTTGAGTATTAAATACCTGAATAAGAGAAACATTATCATTTCTGTGCATTTTTATATTCGCGATGTAGTCATATCTGGAACAAAACTAAGGGACCAGAAGATTTATAGACTTTAAAAGAAATGCAACACTACACAATTAAAAAAAGTTGGTTCAGAAATAATAGGAAAACGATAATATTCCTTCTGCCTCATGCTGCGTTCGGCCCATCAGCATGCTCGTAATTTCTGATAATGAACTAACACAAAATAATTATCAATTGAATAAATGAGGAGATGGAAATCATCAAGGATAATTTACTAAAATAAGCACACTTATCTTTAACACACTTTCGTATGCTATGTACCTGAAAAGACCATTGTCGTTGTATACTTTATACATAACAGTAAAAATGTCCTCTTAATGATGTCTGTTCGTTATCACTTACAAGAAACTACATGTTTTCTGATTGGAAAAACAACTATTAGCATATTCAATCAATATTTTAACATGAAATATAAAATACCGTTGCGGAACGCAGCAAGTCCGCATCCGCCTTTCGTGGAATACAAACAGCAAAAGGTGAGGCGCCAATTGCCTCATTTGTCTTGAAACAACTGAGTTTTTTATTATATCATTAATCGATACATGTACTTTGAGATTTACAGGCATGGCGCAAGAACGGCAAAGATAAAGAATAATACACTCCTGGAAATGGAAAAAAGAACACATTGACACCGGTGTGTCAGACCCACCATACTTGCTCCGGACACTGCGAGAGGGCTGTACAAGCAATGATCACACGCACGGCACAGCGGACACACCAGGAACCGCGGTGTTGGCCGTCGAATGGCGCTAGCTGCGCAGCATTTGTGCACCGCCGCCGTCAGTGTCAGCCAGTTTGCCGTGGCATACGGAGCTCCATCGCAGTCTTTAACACTGGTAGCATGCCGCGACAGCGTGGACGTGAGCCGTATGTGCAGTTGACGGACTTTGAGCGAGGGCGTATAGTGGGCATGCGGGAGGCCGGGTGGACGTACCGCCGAACTGCTCAACACGTGGGGCGTGAGGTCTCCACAGTACATCGATGTTGTCGCCAGTGGTCGGCGGAAGGTGCACGTGCCTGTCGACCTGGGACCGGACCGCAGCGACGCACGGATGCACGCCAAGACCGCAGGATCCTACGCAGTGCCGTAGGGGACCGCACCGCCACTTCCCAGCAAATTAGGGACACTGTTGCTCCCGGGGTATCGGCGAGGACCATTCGCAACCGTCTCCATGAAGCTGGGCCACGGTCCCGCACACCGTTAGGCCGTCTTCCGCTCACGCCCCAACATCGTGCAGCCCGCCTCCAGTGGTGTCGCGACAGGCGTGAATGGAGGGACGAATGGAGACGTGTCGTCTTCAGCGATGAGAGTCGCTTCTGCCTTGGTGCCAATGATGGTCGTATGCATGTTTGGCGCCGTGCAGGTGAGCGCCACAATCAGGACTGCATACGACCGAGGCACACAGGGCCAACACCCGGCATCATGGTGTGGGGAGCGATCTCCTACACTGGCCGTACACCACTGGTGATCGTCGAGGGGACACTGAATAGTGCACGGTACATCCAAACCGTCTTCGAACCCATCGTTCTACCATTCCTAGACCGGCAAGGGAACTTGCTGTTCCAACGGGACAATGCACGTCCGCATGTATCCCGTGCCACCCAACGTGCTCTAGAAGGTGTAAGTCAACTACCCTGGCCAGCAAGATCTCCGGATCTGTCCCCCATTGAGCATGTTTGGGACTGGGTGAAGCGTCGTCTCACGCGGTCTGCACGTCCAGCACGAACGCTGGTCCAACTGAGGCGCCAGGTGGAAATGGCATGGCAAGCCGTTCCACAGGACTACATCCAGCATCTCTACGATCGTCTCCATGGGAGAATAGCAGCCTGCATTGCTGCGAAATGTGGATATACACTGTACTAGTGCCGACATTGTGCATGCTCTGTTGCCTGTGTCTATGTGCCTGTGGTTCTGTCAGTGTGATCATGTGATGTATCTGACCCCAGGAATGTGTCAATAAAGTTTCCCCTTCCTGGGACAATGAATTCACGGTGTTCTTATTTCAATTTCCAGGAGTGTACATTTTGTCGCTGCTATGCGATGGTTCATTTCTTTCACTTTACAATTGTTCGATAACTTTAGGTCATCAGCCGTTTACTATCGAGCGTATATTAATATCTGTGAGGCATCAATTACTAATATTACATGTGCTCCCTGCCGCCGTTGGATAAGCAGCTGCAGCAGCAAGTCGTATACTCCTAGCTCACTCATTTGTTACATAGTTTATTTCTTAATTTCTTTGCGTGTTTTTGGTACTTGCATTGTTTAATTGATAAATTTCGGGCGTATTATAGTATTTGAGAGTTGTAGCATCGCGTTTTAGTACCTGAATAGTGTAAATTCGCGTAGTCGTTTGTCTTCTGTTTTTGTTTTGAACGGCCAGTGTCGGTTGGTCACAGTCAGTGTGCTCCCTGCCGCCGTTGGATAAGCAGCTGCAGCAGCAAGTCGTATACTCCTAGCTCACTCATTTGTTACATAGTTTAATTCTTAATTTCTTTGCGTGTTTTTGGTACTTACATTGTTTAATTCATAAATTTCGGGCGTATTATAGTATTTGAGAGTTGTAGCATCGCGTTTTAGTACCTGAATAGTGTAAATTCGCGTAGTCTCCTTCCGCCGCCGAGCAGTGTCGGCAGTGTGCAAGTAGCAGCATTACTGCATTTACTAGGCAATCTTGTATTTTAATAACCGTTTAAATTTTGTCGATTTGTTAGCGCTCTCTGTAGATTAGTTCAGACGTTCTTTGCAAAACAGTTTTTAGCATGGATAGGGACTGCAACTGCTGTGTCGGATGCAGGCTGAGTTGGCATCCCTTCGCTCCCAGCTTCAGGCAGTGTTGGCTTCGGTCACACAGCTTGAGGCTGTTGCCACTGGGCATAACTGTGGGGGTCCGGATGGGGGTTTGTCGGGGACGGCCAGCTCGTCCCACGCATCCCCTGATCGGACTACGACTGTGGTTGCCCGAGATACTGCCCGCATTGAAGCTGATCCCTCACCTGTGGTAGAGTGGGAGGTCGTCTCAAGGTGTGGCAGGGGGCGAAAGACATTCTGGAGGGCTGAACGGAAAGCCTCTCCAGTTTGTCTGACGAACCGGTTTCAGGCTCTGTCTCAGGCTGATACTGATCTTCGGCCTGACATGGCTGCTTGTCCTGTTCCAGAGGTTGCCCCTCAGTCTGCAAGATCCGGGCAGTCGCAGAGGGTGGGCTTACTGATAGTTGGGAGCTCCAACGTCAGGCGCGTAATGGGGCCCCTTAGGGAAATGGCAGCAAGAGAGGGGAAGAAAACCAATGTGCACTCCGTGTGCATACCGGGGGGAGTCATTCCAGATGTGGAAAGGGTCCTTCCGGATGCCATGAAGGGTACAGGGTGCACCCATCTGCAGGTGGTCGCTCATGTCGGCACCAATGATGTGTGTCGCTATGGATCGGAGGAAATCCTCTCTGGCTTCCGGCGGCTATCTGATTTCGTGACGACTGCCAGTCTCGCTAGCGGGATGAAAGCAGAGCTCACCATCTGCAGCATCGTCGACAGGACTGACTGCGGACCTTTGGTACAGAGCCGAGTGGAGGGTCTGAATCAGAGGCTGAGACGGTTCTGCGACCGTGTGGGCTGCAGATTCCTCGGCTTGCGCCATAGGGTGGTGGGGTTTCGGGTTCCGCTGGATAGGTCAGGAGTCCACTACACGCAACAAGCGGCTACACGGGTAGCAGGGGTTGTGTGGCGTGGGCTGGGCGGTTTTTTAGGTTAGATGGCCTTGGGCAAGTACAGAAAGGGCAACAGCTTCAACGGGTGCGGGGCAAAGTCAGGACATGCGAGGACCAAGCAGCAATCGGTATTGTAATTGTCAACTGTCGAAGCTGCGTTGGTAAAGTACCAGAACTTCAAGGGCTGATAGAAAGCACCGAAGCTGAAATCGTTATAGGTACAGAAAGCTGGCTTAAGCCAGAGATAAATTCTGCCGAAATTTTTACAAAGGTACAGACGGTGTTTAGAAAGGATAGATTGCATGCAACCGGTAATGGAGTGTTCGTCGCTGTTAGTAGTAGTTTATCCTGTAGTGAAGTAGAAGTGGATAGTTCCTGTGAATTATTATGGGTGGAGGTTACACTCAACAACCGAACTAGGTTAATAATTGGCTCCTTTTGCCGACCTCCCGACTCAGCAGCATTAGTGGCAGAACAACTGAGAGAAAATTTGGAATACATTTCACATAAATTTTCTCAGCATGTTATAGTCTTAGGTGGAGATTTCAATTTACCAGATATAGACTGGGACACTCAGATGTTTAGGACGGGTGGTAGGGACAGAGCATCGAGTGACCTTGTACTGAGTGCACTATCCGAAAATTACCTCGAGCAATTAAACAGAGAACCGACTCGTGGAGATAACACGTTGGACCTACTGATAACAAACAGACCCGAACTTTTCGACTCTGTATGTACAGAACAGGGAATCAGTGATCATAAGGCCGTTGCAGCATCCCTGAATATGGAAGTTAATAGGAATATAAAAAAAAGGAGGAAGGTTTATCTGTTTGGCAAGAGTAATAGGAGGCAGATTTCAGACTACCTAACAGATCAAAACGAAAATTTCTGTTCCGACACTGACAATGTTGAGTGTTTATGGAAAAAGTTCAAGGCAATCGTAAAATGCGTTTTAGACAGGTACGTGCCGAGTAAAACTGTGAGGGACGGGAAAAACCCACCGTGGTACAACAACAAAGTTAGGAAACTACTGCGAAAGCAAAGAGAGCTCCACTCCAAGTTTAAACGCAGCCAAAACCTCTCAGACAAACAGAAGCTAAACGATGTCAAAGTTAGCGTAAGGAGGGCTATGCGTGAAGCGTTCAGTGAATTCGAAAGTAAAATTCTATGTACTGACTTGACAGAAAATCCTAGGAAGTTCTGGTCTTACGTTAAATCAGTAAGTGGCTCGAAACAGCTTATCCAGACACTACGGGATGATGATGGCATTGAAACTGAGGATGACACGCGTAAAGCTGAAATACTAAACACCTTTTTCCAAAGCTGTTTCACATAGGAAGACCGCACTGCAGTTCCTTCTCTAAATCCTCGCACAAACGAAAAAATGGCTGACATCGAAATAAGTGTCCAAGGAATAGAAAAGCAACTGGAATCACTCAATAGAGGAAAGTCCACAGGACCTGACGCGATACCAATTCGATTCTACAGAGAGTACGCGAAAGAACGTACCCCCCTTCTAACAGCCATGTACCGCAAGTCTCTAGAGGAACGGAGGGTTCCAAATGATTGGAAAAGAGCACAGATAGTCCCAGTCTTCAAGAAGGGTCGTCGAGCAGATGCGCAAAACTATAGACCTATATCTCTGACGTCGATCTGTTGTAGAATTTTAGAACATGTTTTTTGCTCGAGTATCATGTCGTTTTTGGAAACCCAGAATCTACTATGTAGGAATCAACATGGATTCCGGAAACAGCGATCGTGTGAGACCCAACTTGCTTTATTTGTTCATGAGACCCAGAAAATATTAGATACAGGCTCCCAGGTAGATGCTATTTTTCTTGACTTCCGGAAGGCGTTCGATACAGTTCCGCACTGTCGCCTGATAAACAAAGTAAGAGCCTACGGAATATCAGAACAGCTGTGTGGCTCGATTGAAGAGTTTTTAGCAAACAGAACACAGCATGTTGTTGTCAATGGAGAGACGTCTACAGACGTTAAAGTAACCTCTGGCGTGCCACAGGGGAGTGTTATGGGACCATTGCTTTTCACAATATATATAAATGACCTAGTAGATAGTGTCGGAAGTTCCATGCGGCTTTTCGCGGATGATGCTGTAGTATACAGAGAAGTTGCAGCATTAGAAAATTGTAGCGAAATGCAGGAAGATCTGCAGCGGATAGGCACTTGGTGCAGGGAGTGGCAACTGACCCTTAACATAGACAAATGTAATGTATTGCGAATACATAGAAAGAAGGATCCTTTATTCTATGATTATATGATAGCGGAACAAACACTGGTAGCAGTTACTTCTGTAAAATATCTGGGAGTATGCGTGCGGAACGATTTGAAGTGGAATGATCATATAAAATTAATTGTTGGTAAGGCGGGTACCAGGTTGAGATTCATTGGGAGAGTGCTTAGAAAATGTAGTCCATCAACAAAGGAGGTGGCTTACAAAACACTCGTTCGACCTATACTTGAGTATTGCTCATCAGTGTGGGATCCGTACCAGATCGCTCTGACGGAGGAGATAGAGAAGATCCAAAGAAGAGCGGCGTGTTTCGTCACAGGGTTATTTGGTAACCGTGATAGCGTTACGGAGATGTTTAATAAACTCATGTGGCAGACTCTGCAAGAGAGGCGCTTGTAACGCTACCGCCCTGCTCGGACGTACGTTATCTCTATAAAGCCTGTACTGTAATAAGTTCACGGGCTTCACCTTATAAACAAGGATTTTAGTACATTAGTTGACCGCGTGTACCTAATAGAAACAAGATCGGACTTATACTCAGTCAATAACTACAGTGATGCATCAAGCAAATGTAAAGTATAATTACCCTTTCCATGGGCAAGAAGTACACACAGTAGATGCTACCTATAATTAATAATTCGGTCGCCAGCCTACTTAGGCAATGAGTAAGTTTTTTCTTGTACAAGTGGGTGCATGTACAAGCATAGTAACACGTAGCAATGATGCGTTATATGGCAAAGTTTGGAACCAGAAAAATCCACTGAACTAAAGTTTTCTCCCTTTGTACTAATTTGGATGAACTAAATTTACACAACATCACACAGTAATGATTACTACGAACTGCATTTTGTATGTTTGAGCAAACTGAAATCGGGCATAGATTGCCCTAGCATTGACAATCATGAAAGTACACACACAATGTGTTAAAGATGGAAAAACACTAATACACTTAGGATTAATATAGGATTTAGCTTTACTGGTCAAATCTGATCAACACATTTCAAGGTTTGAAAGAATGGACAAGAGAAAGGGGGGGGGGGTCCCTGAAACTGTTATGGTCGTTATACTGAAACTATTAATTACTGAAGGCAAATTTACACTCAAATTTAACAATCTATGGATAACTACTCTTCTGTCTTACTTCTGAATAATTTAACTGTCATTATTTCTGTCTCAAATTAATTAAATAACATCGCTAACTCAATTAAAAAAAAAACACTCTTCCAATTTAGTCATACTTTTGTTCTTTACCAACATTTGCAATAACACACAGCACTTTAGATTCCTTTATGGCATAGATTAATCTGCTGATAATTTTCATTAGCACTAACATTAAACTTTCAGTTTAGGATACTCGGGTTGCACAATACGAGGTAAGGATCCTGTCCAGGTCAGTGATCAGGATAAGTCATGGCTAAAGCAATTCTGGTAGAAGTCACGTTATTATTGAACAGTTAGAAACAGTTTCGACACTGGTCCACACAGATACACTTCTAAAGATGAAATAAATGTTTGACCTGTGCAAGTCGGTGCTGCGGTAGGCGGGCAGCGAGATAGCGAGAAGCACGGCACACATGCAAGCACGGCTAAGGCTCTCACTGCAGCGGCACTTCCCTTCTTCTTAGCGTCGTTATCTTTCCAACTTTGTGCCTCAGAATATAGCCATGCCAAGTAGTCGTCGGAATCGGTTCATCCGAGGCTCAATGGAATCCACTTTTCCTGGGTAGCCTCCTCGGTACAGTACGTGTACTTCCGACTGTTGCTCGCCTCCGACTGTTATACTGTGCCCGTTGTGCCGAACCGCGCCAGCGTGCCTTTTCCCGCCTCGCCTGCCTCCACCTTTTCCCGCTCCCCTACAGGCAGGGTATTCACCACAGGTTTTCTACTACACATATCCTAATGCATTACCTACGTATGGACCAAGTGTATAAATTACAATTTTCACATCTTACAATAGTTTTAACATTAAATACACTTTCCTTTAATTACCACATTATTTGAAATCTAACATAAATAATAATATTCATTTCAAGAGTTGCTCACAGTCTCTTTACCATAACGATACGAACCGAAAAAAAATTCAGAACATTGCTTACATTAATTTAACTAAATTCATAAAGAAAAAAATTATTATATGTACAGTTGTCGTTACACGCTCTGCACCGCGGTGTAGCTTGCTAGCCAGGTTTCGAGAGGGTGCGTTTCTGGATGAGGTATCGAATATATTGCTTCCCCCTACTTATACCTCCCGAGGAGATCACGAATGTAAAATTACAGAGATTAGAGCGCGCACGGAGGCTTTCAGACAGCCGTTCTACCCGCGAACCATACGCGACTGGAACAGGAAAGGGAGGTAATGACAGTGGCACGTAAAGTGCCCTCCTCCACACACCGTTGGGTGGCTTGCGGAGTATAAATGTAGATGTAGATGTAGATGTTTCAGGGTACGAGATGGTGAACGAATGACATTATGTTACTAGAATTTTACTCTATCCTCCAAATATCTTTAATATATTACACAGCACTTCTATATGTAGAATTCGTAACATTTACAAGTGCTACACAAAACACAACTTCATGCCTCACAACAATGAAAACAGCAGAAAATGCCCGAAACTGCTTAAGACTATCTATAGTGCGCTTTTCTTCATATAATCCTAAAATCAATCTCTAGAGTGAAACACCGGCCACAAAACATCATGTGTTCCTAGTTGCACTGTCCTCCAGGTACAATACTCTCCCCTACACGGAAGAAGTGTCGTCGGAGGGACCTACTAACACGTCGTGTTAAACTGTAATTCTTCAAAGGGAAGCTGTATGAAAATACAATAACGCAGAATTGCAGGATCCGGAAAAGCGACTGCTGAAGCACAATGCAAACCAAGCATTGTACGTAGCTTATGTAGGAGGCCGGTATAAATTGCCCGTAACCTCACAATTCTATAATGTACGCAAATTGTTCAACTCTAAATATATTCACATAGAAATTAATATTACTGCAAAAATTTTGAATGAATCTTTGCACATAATTAATTACAAGTGGCGCATTTGAGTTAATAGTCAGAATTTAATTTCTGCCGTAATAAAATACCGCAAATCGCAAATACGCATTTATGGTGACAAGTTATAAAATAAACGGTCAGGGATAAACTGAAAATCTCCCGCAGGACATATAATGCAGGGCGCTTAATGAAAGCCCCGTTATGGATTTATTCTGTTTCATATATAATGAATCGCGTTCTTGACCAAGAAAATGGAAAATTTACGAAGTGAAATGAAGAGGCAGGACTGTATTTATTTTTAACGTAGCAGCCATGTAATTGGATGGTTGTTGGAAAACTCACATGTTCAGTGGGCGTAGCAAATTGCAGTACAATGGATCTGTACCAACCCCATACCGCGAAGAAGTGTTGTTTTGCAATTAATTTTGCTCGAGCAAATAGGACTCGCAAATTTCTCTCTTATGTTTCTGGATATGGCCGAACTTTCGAAAGTTCTTTACAGTGCTCCTTTCCACTCACTAACTTCTTCCCACGTTAAAATTACAGGTGCCAAACATTAAATTTTATAGGCTTAGATGGAGAACACAGTTATTATCGTCGCCAACATTCCAATAAAATTTGTTAACTACTCTAATATAGATGAACTATCTTGTTGTAACACAAATAATTTTATTTCACAGAGTGTAAGGGATACAGATACCGCCATTATGACAACTGTTATCTTAATATGTACCCACTTTGTTGTGTTGTTTTTCCTCTGCATCTAACAGTATGTCCGCAAACACATAATTCAGTAGGGGACGTTTTTGGCACGGTCGTGGTTGCGCTACAATGTGGACTACACCGGCCAGTGTAGACTATCCGCTTTGCTTCCACGGGTCCACACTTTAATACCTGACCTCCTATGCAGGAAAAAGCAAATAGTAATGAGTAGCTTGCGCCACGCGAATTGGAGGTACTAACAAACCTGAAAACGTGCTTACACACCGAACATCGTGTACACGAGTACAATGTTTCAGTATGACGTAAATATGATGTAGAAACCAAATTCCTTAGACATATGAACTACATTGCTAGCCGGAATTCCAATCCGAAGCCCGGAAGAGAGAAGTGTTATTACAACAAGCTGTGTACGAGGGCTCCTGTGAGGTTTGAAAAGTGGAAGACAGATACTGACAGAACTTGAAAGTATCAGTCTTGTACGGATAGCTCAGTAGGTAAGAGCGTTGCTCATGAAAGACATACTTCTGTATGCGAGTCCCAGTGTGGTACAAAGTTTTGATGTGTCAGGAAATTTCAAAATAGCGGAGTGACATATTTATTTAGGATGACGTTTCATCGTCAGGAACTCTTTAGTGGTTCAACGTTAAGGGGAGGTTTACTATCTTGTGGTTCAAAAAATCAATTTTTTTTAAATGGCATTTTTGGATATATAAAAGTTTTTAAAATCCACGCCTGAAACGGTTTTTCCGAATACGGAACGAAAATGTTTGTTATTCGCGGTTGAACACCGGCCTGAAATCTGCCCTTTTCACGGACCAGTTTTTTTTTCGGAGGACGAGTTATTGTACCGGTGCTTGGGAGGAAACACACAAAATTCAAATGAAAGTTGGAACGCGTGTGTTTGGAAGTTAGTCCCCAAGCATTTGCATTCTGGTGCGAAGACTGTGGAGATTACGACTTTCCTGGCAGTGAGCATGTTTAACGAAGGGTATTCAGCAATTCTGAAGACCATGACAACGATGGACGTCACCCTGGGACTCTATTCGACGCAGTTTGCCAAGCATTCGGACGACCACCGGATTCAAGCGGCCGAAAACCGCTTGTCACCGGCCGTACGAGCGGCTCTGGAGCAGCGCAGGATGGCCCAGATCCAGCAGAACGCCCTCTATGAGGAAGAGGAGGGACTAGTTTATGGACCCGGAATAGCAGATTGAACGTACGTTGCATAGTATTGCATTTATATGTAGTCAAAACTTCAAACGCGATTTTCTCGAAATGACTTTTTTTTATCGCACGGTATGGTAACTTGAATCTATTGAACTGATTGGCATGATTCTTTGTTTCCGACGAATCTAACTAAATTTTCTAGGAGTTGTGTCACTTTTATTCCGATACATCAATTAGAAATATTTTTACTTGGCCGACGAAGTCGAAAAATCGATGAAAATCCCCTATTTTTTCAAATGGCCGCCATTTAGTTTCTTATGGTCCAAATAACTTAAGCGAGGTACAACTCCTAAAGAATCTTATATACTTCGCTAACGTCAACTCGATCTTGATTTCAGACGAGCCGACTGACCTGTGACATACCGCGCGTGGAGGTCTACATCGAAATTTTGTTTCTCTCCGACGGCACTTCCGCCTTTGCTCTTCGACATTTCGGGTCGAAAAAATTCCAGTTTGTAGAGGAAATATTAATACACATTTGGCCAAATTTGACATTGATATCTATAACATATCCCGAGAAAAAAAATCTCAAAGAACCTGCTTTTTTGGGCCAAAGAGAGTAAACCTCCCCTTAAGCACAGGCAGTGATGATCGATTCTTTTTACGACTTTCGATAGAATGATTGTGACACAGTGACCTTAATGTTACTTGAATTGTAGCAATCGGAATAATCCTATTATGTGTGTTTTTTATTCTCTAGTAAAGTACTAATTTCCAAGATTTTAAGGTTTCTTGTTTGCTTTTGGTATTCAAGCAAAGTGATGTGAGCTTTTTATTTTCATTGGATGAGTAATTTTTCATAGTTGTTCACTAACATTTTTCAAAAAATAATTTTCGACAGTCAACATGTTACGCGACAGAGTTTCTGAGTACAGATAGTGCGAACTTTGGTTGCTGCTAGCATAATCGTTGCAGTAAATATTCCTAGAGGAGCTAGTGACAGAGTTGGGTGTTGACTATGGTACTGAGCGGATGGAGATAGCTTACAAAGCACAGAGATAAAAATGGAGAAAAGGTTGAATTGTGAATTATGATTTTGTAAATACTAATCGGACAAGTGAAGATTTTTTTAGGTAAAGCGCTGCTGCACTGTTTGATTGTGCGTAGTTATTATATTTTAGATAACGGAAAGTTCTAGTGGAATTTTTCTTTATTGTTTTGGATTAGTCAGTTTCATTGTTCAGATGTGATTAAGCATGGTCATCAGTTCATACGGGCTGCATTCAGACTTTATAGATTTTGCTGCTCCGTTACCATTTTCAGTAATTAATAACTTGGCAGACTAATGTTTGTATTAAAAGGTAATTTTTGTGGCAATGATTCAGTTCTGTTCGTTATTGACTAGCACTTATAAGTTCCGAATTAGATCCCGTTGACGGCTGAATGGCAGTTTTGGTTTCGCCAACAGCGCCTGTGGTAATAGTCAGCCGTCTTCAGCGCTTATGTTTAGACACTTGTGTCTTTTGGATGGCCCCGTTTAGATTAACAATGTTTCCCCAAATCTCTGTAGATAACGGGTTGAATTTTTGGAAGGACTAATTTAGAGTTTTAAAATAATAATGGTCTGAGTGCTTCAGACAGCAAAAATTGTCCACTGTACTGAAAACTATAAGTAGTTGGCTAACGTACTCACACGAATGCGTGTTATGGGATTGTTTTAACGAGATGTAAATGGCATTGTAGACCTGAGATATTCATAGTATTTTTTTATTTATATCATTGGCAGCAGGAGACAGTAGGAGTTAACTTCTGTAAATTCCTGCGGAAGTGATGTTATCCTGTATTTTCTTTTTCAGCAGCTGTACATAGGGTTTATTGAAAGTTGTGTTACAGATTTGCAAATGTGAACCAAGGGTCTGTCTGTTGATAACAACCCGACAGTTGAAATTTTTAAACCGTTAATAAAAATTTAACCTAAATGTTGTTGCACACCGCTCATCTCGGCACCTCCACGCCTAACTTGGCCATCACAAAATTCCACACAGCAATTACTAATAAGAACTGCACACTGTACCAACTGAAAATTATTAACCACGCTCTCACATCCTCTGTGAGATATTAGGTTGGTGTAGGCTATAAGTTTGCATGTTGGTATTCCGTTTGCTATGGGTTTATTTATCGGTTGTCTTTTTTTATTTGTGAGTTCACTGTTGCTTTTTGAGTTTTGTCATTTTGTCATTTGAAGATAATGAGTGCATCTGTGGGCGCCAGAAAATGGACTGCTACTCGAAGAAATCCGAACATTTTCGGGATACGTGGTGTGTCTAAGATGTTCTGTGAATGCTGTAAGGCAACAAACAAAACGAAAGATACAAATAAATGTTCTTTTTTGCCCTTATTAATAGTCGCCACCCGCTACAACACACTTTTCACAATTCTTGGTTCAGATTCTGGAATCTATCAGCAAAGGCCTCCTGTGGGATCGATCGTAGAACGGCGGTCACACGATCTTTGATGGCATTCATATCCGCACAATGTTCTCATCTACATCTACGTGTTTCCTCTGATATTCACAGTAAAGTGCCTGGCAGAGGGTTGAACGAACCACCTTCATGCTGTCTCTCTACCGTTCTACTATCGAACGGCACGCGGGAAAAACGAGCAGTTAAATTTTTCCGTGCGAACCCTGATTTCTCTTATTTCATCGTGATGATCATTTCTCCCTATGTAGGCGGGTGCCAACAGAATGTTTTCGCAATCGGAGGAGAAAACTAGTGATCGAAATTTCATGAGAAGATCCCGTCGCAATGAAAAACGTCTTTGTTTTAATGATTGCCACTCCAATTCACGTATCATGCCTGTGACACTATCTCCCCTATTTCGCGATAATACAAAACGAGCTGCCCTTCTATGTACTTTTTAGACGTCATCCGTCAGTCCCATGTGATGCGGATCCCACACCGCACAGCAATACGCCAGAATAGGGAGAACAAGCGTGGTGTAAGCAGTCTCTTTAGTAGATCTGTTACACCGTCTAAGTGTTCTGCTAATGAATCGCAGTCTTTGGTTTGCTCTACCCACAACATTATCTATATGATCGTTCCAGTTTAGGTTATTTGTGATTGTAATCCCAAAGTATTTAGTTCAATTTACAGCCTTCAGATTAGTGTGACTTACCGAGTAATCGAAATTTAGTGGATTTCTTTTAGTACTCATGTGCATAACTTCTCACTTTTCTTCATTCAGGGTCAATTGCCACTTTTCGCACCATACAGATATCTCATCTACATCATTTTGCAAGTCGTTTTGATCACCTGATAACTTTACAAGACGGTAAATGACAGCATCATCTGCAAACAATCTAAGACGGCTACTCAGATTGTCTCCTATGTCGTTAATACAGATCAGGAAGAAACGTTCACCTTTCATGACCACCTTCAACTGTGGAAAGAGGAAGAAGTTCACAGGAGCCAGATGAGGAGAGTACGGAGGGTGTTCAAGAATAGTTACCATCTTCTGCACCAGGAAATGGCGCACACGGATCGCGCAGTGTGAGGGGCATTGTCATAGAGCAGCATGCATTTTCCAGTCCAGTGCAACTCTGGCCGGACCCGCAGAATATGCTGTAACAATCGGTTGAAAAAGGGACTGGCAAAATGCAGCATTAATGGTTAGACCTGGAGGAACAAATTCCTTCTGGATGATGCCGGTTCTGAGAGAAGACGATTAACAGTGTTTTCACCTCGGATTTTTGCATACGGCTTTTCTTTGGTGGCGGCGATGAAGGTGAACACCATAACATCGATTGCCGTTTGGATTGCGGATCGAGCTGGTAGCATCAGGTCTCATCGCCCGTGACGATGGTGTTGAGAAGCGATGGATCCTGGTCACACATGGAAATGAAAGCACCAGCAGTTTCCGTCCGTTTTGCTCTCTGCTCGTCAGTGAGATTGTGAGGCATAAATTGGGACTAGATCTTCCACCTACCCAAATCATCGCGGTCGATGGCGTGCACCGTGTTGAAACATCCCCTTAGAAAATTTGTATTATACTGTGCTGATAAACCTCTTACGTTATTTGATTTCCAAACAGCTGAGCAAAACTCAACGTAATCAGACATTTCTCACCTTACTTATTCTGATCATCACTAAACTGACACACATGAACCATGGACCTTGCCGTTGGTGGGGAGGCTTGCGTGCCTCAGCGATACAGATAGCCGTACCGTAGGTGCAACCACAATGGAGGGGTATCTGTTGAGAGGCCAGACAAACGTGTGGTTCCTGAAGAGGGGCAGCAGCCTTTTCAGTAGTTGCAGGGGCAATAGGCTGGATGATTGACTGATCTGGCCTTGTCACACTAACCAAAACGGCCTTGATGTGCTGGTACTGCGAACGGTTGAAAGCAAGGGGAAACTACAGCCGTAATTTTTCCAGAGGGCATGCAGCTCTACTGTATGGTTAATGATGATGGCGTCCTCTTGGGTAAAATATTCCGGAGGTAAAATAGTCCCCTATTCGGATCTCTGGGCGGGGACTACTCAAGAGGACGTCGTTTTCAGGAGAACGAAAACTGGTCTTCTACGGATCGGAGCGTGGAATATCAGATCCCTTAATCGGCCAGGTAGGTTAGAAAATTTAAAAAGGGAAATGGATAGATTAAAGTTAGATACAGGGGGAATTAGTGAAGTTCGGTGGCAGAAGGAACAAGACTTTTGGTCAGGCGACTACAGGGTTATAAATACAAAGTCAAATAGGGGTAATGCAGGAGTAGGTTTAATAATGAATAAAAAAATAGGAATGCGGGTAAGCTACTACAAACAGCATAGTGAACGCATTGTTGTGGCCAAGACAGACACGAAGAAAAGTATGATGAAATAAAAGAAATTATTCAGATAGTGAAGGGAGACGAAAATTTAATAGTCATGGGTGACTGGAAATTGGTAGTAGGAAAAGGGAGAGAAGGAAACGTAGTAGGTGAATATGGATTGGGGGTAAGAAATGAAAGAGGAAGCCCCCTGGTAGAATTTTGCACAGAGCACAACCTAATCATAGCTAACGCTTGGTTCAAGAATCCTAAAAGAAGGTTGTATACATGGAAGAAGCCTGGAGATACTAGAAGGTATCAGATAGATTATATAATGGTAAGACAAAGATTTAGGAACCAGGTTTTAAATTGTAAGACATTTCCAGGGGCAGATGTGGACTCTGACCACAATCTATCGGTTATGAACTGTAGATTAAAACTGAAGGAACTGCAAAATTGTGGAAATTTAAGGAGATGGGACCTGGATAAACTGTCTAAACCGGAAGTTGTACAGAGTTTCAGGGAGAGCATAAGGGAAAGAAATACAATAGAAGAAGAATGGGCAGCTTTGAGGGATAAAGTAGTGAAGGCAGCAGAGGATCAGGTAGGTAAAAAGACGAGGGTTAGTAGAAATCCTTCGGTAACAGAAGAAATATTGAATTTAATTGATGAAAGGAGAAAATATAAAAATGCAGTAAATGAAGCAGGCAAAAAGGAATACAAACGTCTCAAAAATGAGATCGACAGGAAGTGCAAAATGGCTGAGCAGCGATGGCTAGAGGACAAATGTAAGGATGTAGAGGCTTATCTCACAGGGGTAAGATAGATACTGCCTACAGGAAAATTAAAGAGACCTTTGGAGGAAAGAGAACCACTTGTATGAATATCAACAGCTCAGATGGAAACCCAGTTCTAAGCAAAGAAGGGAAAGCAGAAAGGTGGAAGGATTATATAGAGGGTCTATACAAGGGCGATGTATTTGAGGAAAATATTATGGAAGTGGGAGAGGATGTAGATGAAGATGAAATGGGAGATATGATACTGCGTAAAGAGTTTGACAGAGCACTGAAAGACCTGAGTCGAAACAAGGCCCTGGGAGTAGATAAAATTCCATTAGAACTACTGACAGCCTTGGGAGAGCCAGTCCTGACATGACTCTACCATCTGCTGAGCAAGATGTATGAGACAGGCGAAATACCCTAAGACATCAAGAAGAATACAATAATTCCAATCCCAAAGAAAACAGGTGTTGACAGATGTGAAAATTACCGAACTATCACTTTAATAAGTCACGGCTGCAAAACACTAACGCGAATTCTTTACAGACGAATGGAAAAACTAGTAGAAGCCGACCTCGGGGAAGATCAGTTTGGATTCCGTAGAAATATTGGAACACGTGAGGCAATACTGACCCTACGACTTATCTTGGAAGCTAGATTAAGGAAAGGCAAACCTACGTTTCTAGCATTTGTAGACTTAGAGAAAGCTTTTTACAATGTTGACTAGAATACTCTGTTTTAGATTCTGAAAGTGGCATGGCTAAAATACAGGGAACGAAAGACTATTTACAATTTGTACAGAGACCAAGTGGCAGTTATAAGAGTTGAGGTTCGTGAAAGGGAAGCAGTGGTTGGGAAGGGAGTGAGACAGGGTTGTAGCCTCGCCGCGATGTTATTCAATCTGTATATTGAGCAAGCAGTGAAGGAAACAAAAAAAAATTCGGTGCAGGTATTAAAATCCATGGAGAAGAAATTAAAACTTTGAGCTTCGCCGATGACATTGTAATTCTGTCAGAGACAGCAAAGCACTTGGAATAGCAGTTGAACGGAATGGATAGCGTCTTGGAAGGAGGATATAAGATGAACATCAATAAAAGCAAAACGAGGATAATGGAATGTAGTCGAATTAAGTCGGGAGATGCTGAGGGTATTAGATTAGGAAATGAGACACTTTAAGTAGTAAAGGAGTTTTGCTGTTTGGGGGGCAATATAACTGTTGATGGTCGAAGTAGAGAGGATATAAAATGTAGACTGGCAATGGCAAGGAAAGCGTTTCTGAAGAGGAGAAATTTGTTAACATTGAGTATAGATTTAAGTGTCAGGAAGTCGTTTCTGAAAGTATCTGTATGGAGTGTGGCCATGTATGGAAGTGAAACATGGACGATAAATAGTTTGGACAAGAAGAGAATAGACGTTTTCGAAATGTGGTGTTACAGAAGAATGCTGAAGATTAGATGGGTAGATCACTTAACTAATGAGGAGGTATTGAATAGGATTCGGGAGAGGAGAAGATTGTGGCACAAATTGACTAGAAGAAGGGATCGGTTGGTAGGACATGTTCTGAGGCATCAAGGGATCACCAATTTAGCGTTGGAGGGCAGCGTGGAGGGTAAAAATCGTAGAGGGAGACCAAGAGATGAATACACGAAGCAGATTCAGAAGGATGTAGGTTGCAGTAGGTACTGGAAGATGAAGAAGCTTGCACAGGATAGAGTAGCATGGAGAGCTGCATCAAACCAGTCTCAGGACTTAAGACCACAACAACAACAACATATTTCTTTTTTAGCGTAACGCAATCTGACTTTCAATAGTCCCTACAAATGAATGGCTCTGACTAACAATAACCTATATCTTTCATAAATCACTTACTTCACAAAAATCTTCGTTACTCAAACTACTGCAATACAGCGTGCGCCAATACTGCCAGCTGAATAAAATTTTCTAACTACTGAATGCACTAGCTACTGATAGGCATAGTTGGCTAATGAAAGATTTTGATAGAGAACAAACAATGTATTTACCTTAATAATGTTCAAAAGTCATCATATATATATATACCAGTTCATGATATCTAATATTACAAATTTCCTCTTTCTGATGGACACACGTCCAGATCGTCCGCTCTCAAAATTCTGCCATTTCTCCCCACATCCACCACTGCTGGCGGCTCACCTCCAACTGCGCAACGCTACACGCTGTTCACATCCAACTGCCCAACACTACAATAGCAAATATTCCAACAATGCAAACCAGCGACAGACTTCACACAGCACAGTCAGTGATTTTCATATAGAGCGCTACGTGGCGTTACCTACATAAAAACCTAAACAGCCTACTTACAGTGTCGTTACTAATGCCCAATTCCTCCGCAATCAATCTGAGAGTTCGCCGCCGATCTTGTGCCAGCATCTGTCCCCCTTTCTCTGTGTTTTCTGGGATTCTACTTGTCGATGGCCGACTTGATCGTGGCTCATTCTCAGTTGTTTCCTTCCCTTCACGGAAGAGTTTAAACCATTGGTATTTTCTGCTCACGGCTTCCATCCCATACACCTCCACCAACATTCCATGTGTCTCCGTTACAGTCTTCCCCAGTTTGTAGCAGAACTTGATGTTTACACGTTGCTCCATTGAGCTGTGGCACTTCCTCTCACATTACTTTCAACTGTTGGCAGTCTGTTTACACAGCCAGTCACATGCAGTGCCTGCCGTGTATAGATCATCCTCAAGTCTCTGAAGACCCATGCGCATGCACGTACATATGCATCAAGTTGCCGTTCAGGTATGACACCATTCACCGAACTTTTTGTTTGGACATACAGCGTATTCTTCTGATTGCGTTCAGTAGAGGGGTGACAGCTTCGGAGGCAGCCACAAACTTTTGCGCCATGCATGGGGATAATGTCACTGGACATAGAACGGGAAGAAAATGGTTTTCTCGTTTTAAGGAGGATCGTTTTGACATTAGTGACTCTCCACGTTCAGGATGATCTTTGGCGTTTGATGAAGATAGTTTAGACGCATTTATCCACATTGATCCACGTCGGTGTACTGGAGAGATGGAAAACCTGGTTAACTGTGATCAGTCCAGCATCTTGTGAAATTTGCGTGGAATGGGAAATGTTAAAAATTCAGGTGCATCTGTATCACATATTCTAAGCCAAAATCACAAATACGAGGAGCGTTCAGAAAGTAAGCTCCGATCGGTCGCGAAATGGAAACGACTATGAAAATCCGATAAAGCTTTGCACAGATGTGTTGGGTAGTGTCTCTAGTATAACCCCAGTTAGCATCACGTCGCTCTTCTCATTTCTGAGCTGGCAGTGAGTGCGTAAAGATGTCTAGAAAATAGTGTCTGCCGCCAAGTACGAGGGCCTGGTGAGAAATTTCGCCTGAAGCTATGCAGCTAACATTACATAACTGTCGTGGTGTTTCGTCTTCACGACAATTCTCAGCCGCATTCTGCAGGGGCAATGAAGATGCTCCTGTATCGTTTTCAAATTGAAATGTTAGATTACCCACAATACAGTCCGCAATTGTCTCCCCCTGAGTTTCATCTCTGGTCACATGAACCGCTGTCTTTGAAGACAACATTTTGACACAGACAACGAGGTGTAGGCCAGCGTGGAGAATTGGCAGAAAGCACTGGCGGCTGCCTTCTATGATGAGGCTATTGAAAAGTTGGTACAACGCTATGACAAAAGTCTAAGTCAGAACGGCGACTACGTAGAGAAGTAGCTGAAAGGTGTAGCTAATTGTTACAAGTAAAACATTTCTGATGTTCACTGTGGTTTCAATTTGGCAATCAATCGGAGCTTACTTTCTGAACAGGCCTCGTATCAACACGCGATCTCTGCTTGCTCATCAGCATTTCGCTCGTGAACAACACCGACCTTCCTGTCCTATACCGTTACTGGTGGCAGGAAATGTTATCTTTATGCTAACAGAAGGAAAAGAAAGGAATAATTGAGTCCAAACAAAGCTGCAATTCTCTGTATAATGACCTGCGCGAATCCACAAAAGATAATGTTATGCATCTGGTGAAACAACTACGGTGTAGTATACTACAAATTGCTTCCCCGAGGTGCTCGTTTTGTGACAGCTTGAGTTATCAGTGATCAGGTTATGTACATTTTGCAGTTTATGAACAAAAACATAAACTTATGCTGGATGACCGGCGTCGGGCACTGCTGTAATTTCACATGATTTTCTACAAACAAGTTCTGCCACACCTGTAAAGCGTGCAACCAGGTTACCCTTCAGTTACTTTCATACGGAGTATCTTGACAGATATGTAACTAGATTAATGAACTCTGGACTAATGGAACCGCGTGCGCCATGCTGAACGTTGAATGTTCCACAGGAACGAAGGAGATGTAGAGAGACTAGAACACAATTGATGAGCAGCTATCTTTAAAAATGGATAAACAAAGAGAAAAATCCAATAATGGCCGATTAGATTATTGGAGGTAAACATCGGAAGTATGTTTCGTAGTTTAAATGATCAGCGGCGTTATTGAGAAACTGTAGGATTAACAAGCGAAGACAGTTGCAGGAGAGTTGAGTAGGATTCTTGCTCTATCGTTGCTGGATCTTGCTCTGCTACATAGCTGTTATTAAGTTAAGCACCGTTGATAGAAAACGCAGCTAGTTACAAATACGTTTGGAAAAACCTTTGTCTTCCTGCTAAAACCGGTTTCGGACTATTATGCCCATCTTCAGATATTGTTTTCTATGTTATTATATTTCTCAGCAACATGTCGTCCGCTGGTACATGCGGTGTAGGTGACTTCAACAATTAAAAAAAATTCATAAGTTCAACAGTTCGTATCGTATAAAGTGAAAGAGCTATATACACCTACATTTGCTATTGAGAACGTCGTTTCGTCTCGTTTTTCTCCTTTTGCTTGTCTGAGATGAGGCACATGTATACATGTAGATATGTGTCAGAAACTTTAGGGATTTATTCTTGACACCAAAATATTACATAAGAATATCTCTTATGAACTTGGCTCCGAAGTTCCTTCTTCAGGGATGTATGAAGGTATTTATTATTCATGGCACAAAAGTGATACGTTCACCAAATTAACATACATCTATGAAAAAATTTTTTATTCACGGCATACAAATGATAGATTTGCCAAACACTTTTACATTTACAGAAACTGGTAGAGGCGACCACCTCCGGCTTTTATGAATCCCCTGAGCCTGCGTTCCATACTTCGCCGTACATTGCGGAAAATCTCTGGTGTGTTCAGCATTTGATCAAATCCATTTGGGATACGCTGCATAAAAACATCGACATTTGGTACAAGAGTCGAATATACCAAGGCTTTTAAATGCTCCAAAAGGAAAAAGAATCCACTGGATTTAAACGAGTCGATCGGGTAAGCCATGCAGTGGATCCTCCTCGACCTGTCCACTTGGTAGAAACCTAGATATCGAGATACTGCCTCACTATCCGTATAAAGTGAGGTGGAGCTCCATCTTGTATAAACCACCTTTGTTCGGTAAATTGTGGCGGTATATCACTAAGCAAATGAAGCAACTCATGTCTCAGAAACAATTGATACGTTTTTCCAGTAATATGTGGCGGAGGGAAGTAGGCGCCGCTGAGATGAGCGTGAACAATTACGCCCTACACATTGAGGCTGACTCTCCGAGGATATCTGTCATGTCGCACTTCATGAGCATTTTCACAAGCTAAGACCTGATAATTGAAGCTCACATCACCTTAAAAGCCAGCCACATAAGTGGGTAAGATATATGATAAGAACTGTTGAATCACAGCATACTTCTAAGAAATTCGTTGACAGAAGAGTGTTGTTGGCTGAAAGTCTACCTCGTTTAGTCCTTGTATCCATTGAAGGTGATAAGGTTACAGTAGATTCTGATGATGAGTGTTCCAGATAGTCTAGCAGTTCTCCCTGTGCTAGTTGAAGGAGTTTCATCCACAGCACAATAAACCCGTTCTCTAAGGCTCAGGTGTTCGTACATCGCGTGGTCTCCCGCCATCTGCAACGCTCTTCTCAAATGAGCCCGCCTCTCGCAGGCGTTGCTGAAGTAGTACAAAATGTTCTTGCACACGATAACTGCCTCCCGGGTTAACGTTCAGCATTAAGGTGAGGTACTGTGTCCGCAGTCCCATCTACTAGGCCGTGCATGTAGTGCATATCTGTCATTTCAGACACTAAATGCACGTAATGAAATGAAATAAATTCTGACATTTGCCGCAGTAGAGCACTGAAATGAATTCAATGGCGACAAGTGACAATTTGTGCCACACCAGGACTGGAACCCGGATATCTGGATGTGTGCGAGTGGTCGCCATAACTGATCCGCCCTGCGAACGCGCATTCCGTCCGACCTAAATTCCTAACTTGTCTTAAGTTACTTACGTAGCGCTCCCTATCCGCCAAACTCACTGCTCGCGCTGGATCCCCGTACGTGTTCAGCAGAGAGCATCCACACTGTAACGAACTTAATGGCCATCAAGCCCCATAAAAGATCCAACATATTTTTATCTCGCACTGTTTGGGTTGAAAAACGCGGAAGTTTTGTTCCGACAAGTGATGGCGCTATACGTAGCCTTCAAAATGGCTTCTGTAATGGAGGTTGCGTTCCAAGCGCAGAGCTGTCATTGAGTTTCTTTTGGTGTAAAACCAGAGCATCGCAAGTGTTCGTAGCCGCTTGCAGAATGTCTACGGTGACCTAGTAGTGAATAAAAGCACGGCAAGTGGTTGGGTGAGGTGTCTGTCGTTACAGCAACAAGGTCGCACAAAAACTGTCCGATATCCCGCATGCCGGCAGTTCGCACACGGCTGTGCTACCAGCAGGAAACTGAAGAAACCACTTCAGCGTTTACGCCGACACAAAAACGCAAACGAACTTCTCCATGACAACGCAAGGCATCACACAAATCTGCATACCCGAGAGAACCTGTTCTTCCTCATCCACCCTTTAGCCTGGATCTTGCACCTTCCGACTCCAATCTATTTGGCTCAATGGAGGATGCACTCCGCGAAAAGCATTATGTGGATGATGGGGAAGTTACTGATGCAGCAAAATGTTGACTTCAACGTCGACGAGTTGAATGGTAGTATGCGGGCATACAGGTCCTCCAAGTACGGTGGCGTAAGGCCGTCTCATTGAACAAGGATTATGTTAAAAAAGTAAGGTTTTGTAGCCAAAAGAGTGGGCAATAATATGGTGTGTTGGAATCCTGGATAAAACTAACTTGCTTTCAGAAAAAAAGTGTTGCATTTTTTATTGAGAGCCCCTTCTATGTTCATATATGTGTGGTGTCAGTTCTTTCGGCCATTTCTGAAAAAAACAGACACCTCGCTTATATGACCAAATGCATCGCTGTGATGTGTTGTGATGGAAATTACTCGAAAATAGGGTGAACGCCAACCAGACGAAACAAAACAAGCGCCAGAACCGACAGTAAACAGAAAAGTGAGTAGTAATGTACATCTGGCGTATGTTAAAGAACAATGAGTCATTACAGAGAATTCCTTTCACACTTCCCTCGTGTAAGGTTTTCGGACCCATGCCGGCCGGTGTGGCCGTGCGGTTCTAGGTTCTTCAGTCTGGAACCGCGTGACCGCTACGGTCGCAGGTTCGAATCCTGCCTCCGGCATGGATGTGTGTGATGTACTTAGGTTAGTTAGGTTTACGTAGTTCTAAGTTCTAGGGGACTGATGACCACAGATGTTAAGTCCCATAGTGCTCAGAGCCATTTTCGGACCCATGTTCATATTAACTTTTTAATGTCAGTTAAACATGGCTGAAGTTCTGATAGATGTTTGTATAGATTCTGTGTCACACAAATAAGTGTGGCACATGAAACGTTCACAAAATCTCCGTATGACCTGCAGCTTTTGAAATGCGCTTCACATGTACTCTCTGTCACCTTGGTCTTCGCAGCTGATTCTGGATGATACGAATGAGAAACCATTGCAGCGCTAGTGATGAATATCTGGTTTTGTTAAAAAGAATAACATCATGTGACACTGCAAACAGTCTTTGTAAAATATCTCCACAGGGTTGAGCCATTATCATGAATTCGAACTACAGTTACATTATACGAGTTTACAGGCAAATTATGGAACGTGGTATTCATAAAAAGACACGCCGTCGATCACCTCGCTGAGGCACAGCGAGGAGAGAGAGCAGGCAGTTTGGCGTGCTGTGTACACTAGGCTGTCCGGACTAGCGGAGTACTAGACGCACTCTTTGCTTACCGTCGGTAACTGAGATCTTTGTTTATTGGGAAATGGAATATATCTTTGCTTAGTGGGTAATCTTTGAATTGTAAACACAAACTTTACATGTAAAACATGTGTCTAGAGCTGAAATTGACATGGAGAATTCTGTGAAGTGTTTGTGTACGACGGATATTCAGCAGTACTTCTCAAGCAGTCTGGTTCCCTATCAAGTAGGTGCGACAAGAAACAGCCAAACAATTAAGATAATGCTGGAATCTAACGGTTCCGTACAGCCAATATGAAAGTGTAACACGGATTCTCAGTGAAACTGAATGGTAATCTTCGGAAGAAAGCCGATGTTATACTCGCGAAACGCTAGGTATTCGAGGAAGATAGTACGACAATACTTATGCCACAGTCATGTATCCCGCTTGGGGATCGTGGAATTGAGATAAGGGAGATTAGGTAGTTACAGAGGTTTACAGTTACTATTTTTTTCAGTTTCTCGATATCGAATGCAATCAAACACAAATTCACTCATACTGATAAGTGTCCACTGCCAACCACTTCTTCTTTCGTAGTATGTACGTAGATGTAGATGTAAAACTGTGTAATCAGGACTCTCATATGAAGAGCTAATAAAACGAGAGGTATTCGGAAAGTAAGGTCCTATTTGGCCCGAAATGGAAACTACAGTGAAAATTCAATGTAGCTTTGCACAGACGTGATAGACTGTGTTTATACAACGCTCGTCGACCGCGTCACGTCGCTCTTCAGAGTTCTGATGTCACAGTGAGCGCGTAGAAATGCATAGAACAATAGTGTCTCACACTAAGTACGTGAATCGAATGAGACATTTCGCATGAAGCTATGCAGTCCACACATCATATGTGTCACGTGTTCCTCTCTTGCCGACCGTTGTGGCGGTGTGGTTAAAGGCGCTTCAGTCTGGAACCGCGTGCCCGCTACGGTCGCAGGTTCGAATCCTGCCTCGGGCATGGATGTGTGTGATGTCCTTAGGTTAGTTAGGTTTAATTAGTTGTAAGCTCTAGGCGACTGATGACCTCAGAAGTTGAGTCGCATAGTGCTCAGAGCCATTTTGTTCCTCTCTTCAAGACAATTTTCAGGGGCATTTTTCCGGGGCAATGAAGACGCCCCGGAAGCGTTTTCGTTGGGAAGTGTTTGATCACCCACCCCCTTAATTGGCTCCATCCGATGTTCATCTCTGCTCACATGAACCGTTGGCTTCTAAGACAAAATTTTGGCAAAAACAACGAAAGGCAGACCAGCTTAGAGAACTGACAGAAAGCACAGGGTGCTACTTTCTGTGACGAGGGTACTGGAAAGTTTGTACAACGCCACGACAAATGTCTAAGCGGCGACTGTTTAGAGAGATAACCGGAAGATGTGACTAACTTTTCCGAATAAAAAATTTTCCATTTTCAGTGTCGTTTCCATTTCCCGACCGATCGTACCTTACTTTCCGAACAGCCTGTAACGCATATCCCCCTATTTCCATCTATTGCACTGCAAATTTTTTTTCCTTATTTTGTTACCTGAAGATATAACATTTCTGTGTTTTTGTATATTGTAATTGTTTTACTATTTGTATATGTATGGATTTATGTCGATGTATAATTGGTTTGTTTTGTGAATATTATTTGTATTTATACGCTGGGTATGGCCTAGGGAAAACTATGCTATCGAACGAATACATCGATAGGTCGTGTGGAGAACCAAAGTGTTTAGGATCTTTGGTAGCGTTAACTGTGTCACGTGGAGCGCGGGCAGAGGGGAGTCTGGCTGGAGGAGGGCAGTGGTGCAGGTGTGTTGTGTGACGCTCCCGCGAGTTGCCGCGCTTTCGGGGTTTGGCAGCATGTAATTGCGCTCGAATTGCTATATTAGTTTCTGACATAGTGTCGCGGACGGGAGCGTTAGCTGTCACACATCAAGAGCCCGTTTCGGCTGGAGACCGTGTCGAGAAGAAGGCGTGCCAACATCCAGCTTCTGCAACAGCGACGGCCGACAATGAGTGACTGTCGCCACCTCCTCGATCGACGACATCAAACCTTCAATCAACCAACAAGGAAGACTGGTAGCACGTAAGGTTTTAGAACTGTATGGCAGACCTCAGCTTTTCAAACTGTTAAATTTTTCTCACTGAATTACAGCAACGTAGCAAGAACCTTTGTTGCTCATTGTCCCAATTGCATTTCCAAGCAGGGTCCTCCCTTCCTTTTCCGGAATGAACCCGAGTGTCGTTGAAATCCAAACGCCCGCATTAAAGTAATATCATTCGAGTTCACTGCTTTCATTTCAAAGTTCAGTTAAGGTATTCATAGCTGGCTACAATATTTAGATTACACAAGCACAAATGAAGAGTGCGAGTTTTGTTACCGTATTTTAGCTTACCTGTGACTGCAGCTCAGCTTGGTACGTACTAAATTTTACTATTGTTAATTGTTCAGAATCATTTAATTCAAGTTCAAAGTTAAATCTCTTATTTCTAAATTGCTGAGATTCAAGTAGCTTTTGAAATGATTGTTGAGGTAGCCCAAGACTAACCGTATTTTACTGAATTTCGTTGTGCTTCAGAAACAAAGCTCACTACTAATTTCAGTCACTGAATTAACTTTCAATTTTCCGGTTTCATTAATTCTTTTGCTAAATTAAGTCAGAGTGTAGCGAAATTTATTACTTCTGACAAACTTTCAGTTTTCACACTACACGTGTCAACCTTCAGTTGTCACGCTTCTAGTGCTAATTATATGTGTAATAACCTTTCTGTTTCCGTTACTATAGTAATTGTCCATAGGACTGGCGACCGTAACTTCCCCCAAATCTCAAATATCTAATTACCGCTAGTTAATTGTTAACGTAACGGCCGCACATTTACTTTCTTTATTAACTTTACCTCTTTTCAAAATTAATTTACACCAGTTTCATTTGCATTTTTCCTTTCATTTAGATGTAACCCTTTCCTCCCTCTTTACCGACAGATTAACTTCGGTGACGATTGCTTTTCCCAAATTTCCATTAGGTACACGCGGTTTAATTTTTCACTGTCATTAAGGTTGTTAAGTGAGGGGGGAGGTTACACGTGGCGACCTGGTGACAGGACAATATTCAGATTTGAGGTTGTTCTGGATACGTATTTTGTATTGTGCAATTCTCGTAACAAAGTACTGGTTACGAACCTGCCGTTACGTCAGCGAGATTAAGTAGTGGGAGGAATCCTAATTATATTTGAGATTTGGCATTTATATTGAAAATTATTAAATTGAGTGAAGGCAACAATTACCAAAATTTGGTAGACTTGGATACGGAAAAATCGGTCGAACAGTGGGAAACGCGCACCGCCGTACCCATTGTTCAGGGGCAGGCGGCTAGCATGAAAGACGCGACCGCCGAAACGCAACAAAGAGCAGAAATGGAATTCCAAACTTTAGAAAATGTTTCGGAATCGGAAGTGAAAATCAATTATGAACCCCTTGATGACGAATACGGGGGGACAATTAAAGAGGAAGCCGCTACGGAAGTAAAACTGGTAGTTTCCGGGAATTTAACTGATTTATTGAATGTTTTGATTAAAGAAATCAAGAGTCTATCGGCAGGAATTAAAGCTCAGGCTGCCAAGCAAGAAGCTCAGTCTGCCAAGCAAGAAGCTCAGTCTGAAAAAATTGAACGGAAGCTAGACAACAGAACAAAGTTAATAATTTTGTTAACAACTATGTTGGAGTTGTTAACACAAAAGTTGATAAAATCAAAGAAGATATTGTTGTGATTAATACCGAAATCGGTAATCTTATACAGGAGGTGATAGGCGTTCAGGCGGAAATTGCGAGCATAAATACTAGTTTTTATTCCGAAATTAGCAGAATCGAATAAGTGTAGGAGAAGCAGTTGCTCCGATCATTGAGAATAAGGTGACGGAACAAATTCAATTAGTGAAAAAAGATGATCGAAAGAAGGTGGAACTTTAAAGGCTTTAGTATCCGAAGTAGATACCAAAGTGAGGAAGCAGGCTAATACCTGCGAAAAGAAAAAGATGGAAGTGGAAACGCTTGCGACGACCACTTGCCAAGTAATTACGAGAGTTTCGGAATTAGAAAAGAAACTTGACGAAAAACAGAGCTATGTGCCAATCTGTGCCCATAATTCGGAATTGTTGACGAAAGAGGAGCGTTTCGACCCCATGAAAAAAGGCGGTATACACGCGACTGTTTTCATTAAAAATTGTGTAAGAGTTTTGCCCAGATCATGGACTAATGAGAGAAAAATTAATGGAGTTGTCGACGTGTTGGCTGGTGATGCCAAGCGTTGGGGCTTAAACCTCAACATTACGAACCTGACTTTTGACGAGTTTAAAAATTTGTTTCTGGCTGAATACTGGTCAGAGCGAAAACAACATAGCGTCGGGCGCGAATTAATCGTATCGAGGCCTTTCGATGCGAATTTGCGCGTCTCGATGAAGGAGTTTTGTGAGGGCTGGATCCGCAAGTTGGAATATTTGCGTGATCGCCGCACGGAATCCGAAATAGTCTGGGAACTCTACAAGAAGCTTCCAGATGATACAAAACGATACGTAGGAAGCAATTACAAGACAATCAATGATTTCCTGGAAAGAGTTGAGGACGAGAACAAATGGCGCAATAATCGCGACAGTGGTAGAGGCCGTGGTAACAACAACGGGTACCACAACAACCACAACGATAACCATGGGAATAATGCATACCGCAACCATAGCAGCAATAACAATAATGGTTCGGACCGTAATAACAATATGTACAATCCAAATAATAACAGCAATGACGGAAACCAGTATTATACTAATGTGATACGGGCTTCACAGAATAGTAATAACGCCGGAGGGTGCGGTAAGCCGCCTCAGCAGCATCTGGGGAGCAGATCTGCTGGGACGAGACGGGGAAACCATTAGCCGCGCGGGTGAGGGACCGACCGGGCCTGGAGAAATTTTGGAGGCCCAATACCAGGAGAAAACCCAGGTGTCGTCGTTATGAAAATTCCGTATCGAATATTCAACGGCGGGAGAGTGTGCCAGTGTTAGGAGAAAGGAGTGCGTCCACAAGTAGTAGATCTGCTGTAGTCACGGCAGCAGAAAATACATTCGCTGTCAGTGAGAACAATTTAAGCAGTGTTCCGGAAATTGATTATAAAGTGGCAGCTGTAGCACCCACAGTGGAACTGGAGTTTGAGTTTAAGAATGATTCGCAAGTGTTGGGAGAAGATCAGATGTCAGATAAAACGTCCGTTATCGAGCGAGGGGATGCAGAGAGGGATGAGGTCTGGTTAAGGCAGTTCGGTCGCTTATACGACGAACTAAGAGATTATAGGGGACTGTATGGGAGAAGCGTTTATGGGGAGCGCGTGCACGATTTTCCGCGTCTCGTCCCGCAGGAAGATAGTGTTTGTGAAATAATAGAAAGTTCTGGCCCTAACCGGCAGACTTTACCAGAAATAGTTGATGTTAATGGGGAGCACGAGCAAGATTCGTCGTGTTTCATACCGCAAGAGTTGGATGTTGAAGTAGTAACGGAGAGTTCTGGCCTTGACCGGCAGACTTTACCGAAAGTTATGGTGTTAGAAGTGGCCGACCCATCCGACGCAAAACTCCAGTTTAAACATTGGGAAAGTATTGAGGAGAAAGTTTACGACAATTTTAGTGATAGCCGGATACGATTGGTAGAAAAGCACGTAGATTACAGCGTGTATGAGGTTAGAGCTGGCGCTATACGGTCAGACGGTAGCAGTGTGGGTTGCGCAGATCCAGAGGAAGTAATTACAGATACTACTGGGCACATTCCTCCAGGCATATTGGCAGATGAGATCAATCTGACCAAAGAGGAATCAACGAAGGTGTCAATTAGTGAATTGATAGCAAAGCAACACTCAATATTTGACGAGTTACAGCAAAAGGTTTCGGTATTGGAGGCGGAGCTACAGACTAAGCCTCAGGACAAACGTGTTCAAATTAAAACTGTATGTGAACAGAGGCTGAAAAGGCCGCCAGAAAAGCCGGATTTAGGATCATAGCTGGATGGTTTTTTCTGGAATGACCTGGATATATACGAGTATTTACTGTGGGTAAATAAAGAAACAGTCGAGGACAAGTTTAGACGGATAGTAATGTCTGTTAATATGCACTACCTACAACTAAACGTGTTGATTGACACCGGTGCAGAATTCAATGCTGTATCTAGGAAAGTATTTGAGTTACTGAAAGACAGACCTGGCATCGTAGTTATGCCAATAACAGGAGTGAAAATTGTCGGTGCTACTGGGAAGGCCAGTAAACCGGTCACAAAACGGATTTTTGTCAACTTCGAGATATGTGGGGCACGATTTGAACAAGAGCTTGTCGTCGTGCCAGACTTAACTACGGAAGTAATTATCGGTTTGGATTGGCTATTAAAGTACCGTGCAGTGATTCATTGCGAAAGCAAAACTTTGACATGTACGTCACAAGATAAAACAATGGTAGTTGGTTTTGACGAGGCAGGAGATGGTGTGCATAGGCAATACCAGCCTATACACATTGTTAACTGGCCGGATGCCATTGACATAGGTATGAATTTGAACTGCTATAACGTGAGGAATCTTGGCATTGACAATAGTGTAGAAAGTGAATTGGAAAGTATTGTAGACGGTGTGTCAAACGTAACACACGAAAAAAGACGAGGCCTGTATGAAGTAATAATGAGGAATAAGAGTGTGTTTTCAGACAAACCGCGACTTGTGGAAGACATAATAAGATTCCCTCCAAGGATTGACATAAGTATTGGTGTGAAAAAAGATCGTTTGCTAGAAATAATGAAGCTAAAACCCGATGCTCGCATAAGTCGTCATGACGCTAAAGCGTGTTTTGCTAAGTTTGCAACCGGAGACTTAGTACTTTTAAAAGCTCATGATAAATCGAGCGAGATAGAAAATGAAATCTCTAAATTTAAGTTTGTTTGTAATGGACCATATAAAGTCATTGGTACACCTCACACAAATGCTTATTGCTTAGAGTATCCAAGCTCTGGAAAACTATTAGGTATACAGAACATTGTAGACTTGAAATTTTACCAACCTAGGATTGATTAATACCACAGACTGGGTAATTTGTACAGTATGTAAATATAGAGCGTAAGATTTAACGATTTGCTAGATTGCCATTCTTTTGCCTGACCAAGAGGACATTAAAGAAGTTGTAATTAATAAGTAATTAATTTTGACTAAATCATTTAAGTGTAACAGATTATTAATCAATTGAAAAATCCAAGCTGCTAGTTTAAGTTTTCAGCTGAGTCACAGTAGATTAAGGAATGTAAATATGATGTTGTAACTAGCTGTAAGATTTCATAAATGTCTGTTTGCTAGTCATTGCCGATGTACTTAGACGCTGTTTTAAGTTTCAGGCTAGTACATACGTGTGATGATGGCCGGTGTTGAGTTATCCACTGTGATAGTGTTAATGGACTCCTTGAGATTACTCGGGAGTATGTATAATTGGTTTGTTTTGTGAATATTATTTGTATTTATACGCTAGGTCTGGCCTAGGGAAAACTATGCTATCGAACGAATACATCGATAGGTCGTGTGGAGAACCAAAGTGTTTACGATCTTTGGTTGTGTTAACTCTGCCAGGTGGAGCGCGGGCAGAGGGGAGTCTGGCTGGAGGAGGGCAGTGGAGTTGCCGCGCTTTCGGGGTTTGGTGTCGCGGACGGGAGCGTTAGCTGGCACACATCAAGAGCCCGTTTCGGCTGGAGACCGTGTCGAGAAGAAGGCGTGCCAATATCCAGCTTCTGCAAAAGCGACGGCCGACAATGAGTGACTGTCGCCACCTCCTCGATCGACGACTTCAAACCTTCAGTCAATCAACAAGGAAGACTGGTAGCACGTAAAGTTTTAGAACCGTATGGCAGACCTCAGCTTGTCAAACTGTTAAATTTTTCTCATTGAATTACAGCAATGTAGCATGAACCTTTGTTGCTCACTGTCCCAATTGCATTACCAAGCAGGGTCCCTTCCTTTTCCGGAATGAACCCGAGTGTCGTTGAAATTCAAACGCCAGCATTAAAGTAATATCATTCGATTTCACTGCTTTAATTTCAAAGTTCAGCTCAGGTATTCGTAGCTGGCTACAATATTTAGATTACACAAGCACAAATTAAGAGTGCGAGTTTTGTTACCGTATTTTAGCTTACCTGTAACTGCAGCTCAGCTTGGTACGTACTAAACTTTTCTATTGTTAATTGTTCAGAATCATTTAGTCAAGTTCAAAGTTAAATTTATTTCTAAATTGCTTAGATTCAAGTAGCTTTTGAAATGATTGTTGAGGTAGCCCAAGACTAACCGAATTTTACTGAATTTCGATGTGCTTCAGAAACAAAGCTCACTACTAACTTCAGTCACTTAATTAACTTTCAGTTTTCCGGTTTTATTAATTCTTTTGCTAAATTAAGTCAGAGTGTAGCGAAATTTATTACTTCTGACAGACTTTCAGTTTTCACACTACACGTGTCAACCTTCAGTTGTCACGCTTCTAGTGCTAATTATATGTGTAATAACCTTTCTGTTTCAGTTACTATAGTAATTGTCCATAGGACTGGCGACCGTAATTTCCCCCAAATCTCAAATATCTAATTACCGCTAGTTAATTGTTAACGTAACGGCCGCGCATTTACTTTCTTTATTACCTTTACCCCTTTTCAAAATAGATTTCCACCAGTTTCATTTGCATTTTTCCTTTCATTTAGATGTAACCATTTCCTCCCTCTTTACCGACTGATTAACTTCGGTGACGATTGCTTTTCCCAAATTTCTATTAGGTACAAGCGGTTTAATTTTTCACTATCATTAAGGTCGATAAGTGAGGGGGGAGGTTACAAGCCCTCGTAAAAAACCAGAGAGGACTTTGGTGTGTATCTTGACCAGTCTGTTGAGAACTGCAATGGTACTGCCAGTCGCTGTCCTATTGAAACAACAGTGGTTCAACAATCTTCAGTTCCACATCTTCCAAGAACAGTAACAATATGTCTTCCATGAAAACCAACTGTTACATATCTACATCTACATCTACATGATTACTCTGCAATTCACATTTAAGTGCTTGTCAGAGGGTTCATCGAACCACAATCATACTATCTCTCTACCGTTCCACTCCCGATGAGCGCGCGGGGAAAACGAACACCTTAACCTTTCTGTTTGAGCTCTGATTTCTTTTATTTTATTTTTATGATCATTCCTACCTATATAGGTTGGGCTCAATAAAATGTTTTCGCATTCGGAAGAGAAAGTTGGTGAATGAAATTTCGTAAATAGATCTCGCCGCGACGAGAAACGTTTTTGCTTTAATGACTTCCATCCCAACTCGCGTATCATATTTCCCACACTCTCTCCCCTGTTACATGATAATACAAAACGAGCTGCCCTTTTTTGCACCCTTTCGATGTCCTCCGTCAATCCCACCTGGTAAGGATCCCACACCGCGCAGCAATATTCTAACACAGGACGAACGAGTGTAGTGTAAGCAGTCTCTTTAGTGGATTTGTTGCATCTTCTAAGTGTCCTGCCAATGAAACACAACCTTTGGCTCGCCTTCCGAACAATATTATCTATGTGATCTTTCTAGCTGAAGTTGTTTGTAATTTTAACACACAGGTACTTACTTGAATTGACAGCCTTGAGAATTGTACTATTTATCAAGTAATCGAATTCCAACGGATATCTCTTGGAACTCATGTGGATCACTTCACACTTTGCGTTATTTAGCGTCAACTGCCACCTGCCACACAATACAGCAATCTTTTCTAAATCGCTTTGCAACTGATACTGGTCTTCGGATGACCTTACTAGAAGGTAAATTACAGCATCATCTGTGAACAGCCTAAGAGGACTGCTCAGATTGTCACCCAGGTCATTTATATAGATCAGGAACAGCAGAGATCCCAGGACGCTTCCCTGGGGAACACCTGATATCACTGCAGTTTTACTAGATGATTTGCCGTCTATTACTACGAACTGCGACCTTCCTGATAGGAAATCACGAATCCAGTCGCAGAACTGAGACGATACGCCATAGGCCCGCTGCTTGATTAGAAGTCACTTGTGAGGAACGGTGTCAAAAGCTTTCCGGAAATCTAGAATTACGGAATCAACTTTAGATCCCCTGTCGATAGCGGCCATTACTTCGTGCGAATAAAGAGCGTTGCACAAGAACGATGTTTTCTGAAACCATGCTGATTACGTATCAATAGATCGTTCCCTTCGAGGTGATTCATGTTTGAATACGGTATATGCTCCAAAACCCTACTGCAAACCGACGTCAATGATATAGGTCTGTATACTCAGTAATGAAACAAAGCAGTAGGCTCTGCCAGAAATATCGATTCTTAGACAATGTGTCTAATAGTGTATTTTATAACTACAGTATGCCATCTTAGGCAATTTATAACACTTAAGACACTCGATAATGGCACTTTGAAGCCGAAGTCGTGATTGTGTAAGTGTAAATGTAACACTGTAAATAAACAACAGTCTAATGGCGGTACTGACTTCAAGAAATGTTTCATATCCAATAGGCGGGCAGTAGTCCTAACGATGTACTGTCGAATCAAGAATACGTCCATTTTATTCGCCAAATATCACATAAGGTGATCATATGATGGGTATCACCAATCACACACAAAAGTTTCCTAAGAAACCTACATATGTTCCTAACGTAAGTTACAGCAACATAGAGAGGTGCCTTTCGACATATACACTGACAAAAATGGCAAATGTTACACTACGAACACAATATCCGAACGCAAACGAAGTGACACTCCAGGATTTCCGTGGATATGGCATACTCTGTGTTTCAAAATGGATATATGATTTTAAAGGTTATGTAGCATATATTACATTCAACTTACAATTATAAATAATACATCACAGAAAAGAGCAACTCAAACAAATTTGTTCACATACCTTTGAGCAAATTGAAGATATGGAACGACTGCGAGTGACTGAAGAACGTGTTGAAGGAGTGAAAGTCGCCCATGCCGCCCACGCTGCCTCTGGAGGCTATTCCACTTACACTATGTGATCAAAAGTATCCGAACACCTGGCAGAAAATGACTTACAAGCTCATGGCGCGCTCCATCGGTAATGCTGGATTTCAATATGATGTTGGCCCACCCTTAGCCTTGATGACAGCTTCCACTCTCGCAGGCATACGTTCAATCAGGTGCTGGAAGGCTTCTTGGGGAATGGCAGCCCATGCTTCACAGAGTGCTGCACTGAGGAGAGATATCGACGTCGGTCGGTGAGGCCTGGCACAAAGTCGGCGTTCCAGAACATCCCAAAGGTGTTCTATACGATTCAGGTCAGGACTCTGTGCAGGCGAGTCCACTAGAGGGATCTTACTGTCGAGTAACCACTCCGCCACAGGCCGTGAATTATGAACAGGTGCTCGATCGTGTTGAAAGATGCAAGCGCCATCGCCGAATTGCTCTTCCACAGTGGGAAGCAAGAAGCTGCTTACAACATCAGTGGATGCCTGAGCTGTAGTAGTGCCACGCGAAACAACAAGGAGTGCAAGCTTCCTGCATGAAAAACACGACTACACCACAAAACCACCGCCTCCGAATTTTACTGTTGCCACTACACATGCTGGCAGATGACGTTCACCAAGCATTCACCATACCCACACCCTGCCATCGGATCTCCACATTGTGTACCGAGATCCGTCACTCCACGTAACGTTTTGCCACTGATCAATCGTTCAATGTTTACGCTTCTTACACCGAGAAAGGCGTCTTTGGCATTTACTGGCATGATGTGTGGCTTATGAGCAGCCGCTAAACCATGAAATCCACGTTTTCTCACTTTCTGTCTAACTGTAATAGTACTTACAGAGGATCTTGGTGCAGTTTTCACCGAGCGAGGTGGCGCAGTGGTTAGCACACTGGCCTCGAATTCGGGAGGACGACGGTTCAATCCCATCTCCGGCCATCCTGATTTAGGTTTTCCGTGATTTCCCTAAATCGCTTCAGGCAAATGCCGGGACGGTTCCTTTGAAAGGGCACGGCCGATTTCCTTCCCCATCCTTCCCTCACCCGAGCTTGCGCTCCGTCTCTAATGACCTCGTTGTCGACGGGACGTTAAACACTAATCTCCTCCTTCTCTTGGTACAGTTGGGAATTCCTGTGTGACCATCTGGACAGATATCTGTTTCTTACATACGACCTTCTTCGTCTGTCGACGGTCTCTGTCAGTCAACAGACTAGGTCGGCTCCTACGATTTTTTGCTGTGCGTGTCCAATTCACTATCACAATGGAAACAATGGATCTAGGGACGTCTAGGAGTGTGGATATCTCACGTACAGATATATGACACAAGTGACACCCAATCACCTGACCACGTTCCATGTCCATTCTGCTATCTCACGATGTCTAATGAGTTCCTGCCAGTAGGTGGCAGCACATTGCACCTGATATGAAAAAACATATGTTTCTGCGGGTGAACGGATACTTTTGATCACATAGTGTGCTAATACAGGTGTTTCAGCATGGATTGATACTTGGTATTGCAAAACCGCTTGTGCTGTTGATCTGCAAATGTAATCATTTCATGTACTCCATATACGCTTCTATAACAATTAATCTTGATTTAATTGGAAACCTGTAAAAGGGTGTACTATTTTTTCGGGCAGTGTAGTTCTAAGATGAATGTGATAAAGGCTACCAAGCCTTAAAATCCGTATATTCATTTTGAAACACCCTATATGTTGATTGAAATTTCATCCTTAGGCGAGTATATTTTAAGTATTTTCAGTACAGAAAAACAAATCATTCCTACAGACGACGGTTAGTGTGAGTAAATGATGGGTATTAGGTGAGTCTTACGTTACTGGAACTTATCAAGTGGAGACCACGAGCCAGCATGATCGGAGGACCTGCAAGTGCAGCTAACAGAATTCATTCGAATTATAGCGACAGTCATTTTCCTGTGGTGCAATGACCGCGGAACGTTCGGTGATAAAACAGGCTCTCGGCAACATTACGATGTCAAGAGTAGGTACAGGTCCTTCCAGACGCGCTGTACCACGAGAAAATCATAACAATATTTGACTCTGACGAATAGATGCCTGGCAACAGCGGGAAACCGGGCATAGTTTAGAGGCAGAGTGTCAGAACGGGCCGTCGCGAATTGGTCACTGGAAGCTGGATTGAGGAGCCAGAGATCCGAAGCGTCATTTACCGCTCACACCATAACGAAAAGTACAAAGAAATTGATGGAGTCAGAGTGACTGGAGGATTGAAACACAGTTTGGCATTGTGTAATGTACAGCGATGAGCCTCGCTTCTGTCTGAGGTGGACACTTCAGCGCCTGCATGTCCATAGACAACTTGGTGACAGGTCAACGGAGGTAGCGATTTTTCACATCCACATGAGATGTGACAGCACTGCAAGCGATCTGGCAACGCTTTTGTGTACTAATGTGTAGACCACTGTGTTCATACCTCCCAGATGCTCAGTGCGAGTTTCAGCTCCGTGCAGCCATCACGTGATTTTTGAGAGTGCCATCGGTGAAGTTGTGTTTTTGTTGTGTGTTACGAAAATGAAACAGCTGAATTTAGAATAACGTTACGCCAGTAACTTTTGTGTTAAACTTGATGAATCCGTGCGTGTGACATTTGAAATGTTGTAGCAGTTCTGTGAGGAACTTTCATTCTCAAGAAAACAAGTTTGTCGCTGAAACAAATCATTTTTGGAAGCCCGAGAACACATTGAAGACGATCTTTGATCTGGATCTACAACTGCAAAATAAAGTTGAAACGGGCCTATGAGGAACATTAATTATCAAGAGCACAAGTCCTTTTAGCTGGCAGAAATCAATTTTGGAAGGCCGAGAGGACGTTCAATATTAACCTCGCTCAGGATGACCTTCAACTTCAAACACCGAAGAAAACGTCGAACTTGTGCGCCATCTTGTGAGATCAGACCGACGTTTAACGATAAGGATGATTGGTGAGCTGTTAAACTTAAGCAGTTTCACCATACATAAAATTTTGACCGACGTTTGGCACATGCGAAAGGTGACAACACCTCTGTACGATCCTGAGACAAAGGGGCAAAGTGAGCAGTGGCATGCTGAGGCGTCTCCTCGACCGAGAAAAGCTCGAATGAGACAATCAAAAATGAAAACAATGTTTATTTCCGTTTTTGTCAGAAGAGCTATTGTGCGCGAAGAAATTGATCCTCCAGGACAAACTGTCGACCAAGCGTTTTACAAAGATGTCCTTTAAAGGTTCAGCAAACAGGTGAATCGACTGAGACCGGACATCACAGATAAGGGGATTCTGCGTCATGACAAGACCCCCTGTCTCATAGCCACTTCCATCACGAAATTTCTTAAGCCAAGATCCATTCCTGTTGTTGCCCAGCACTTTGTTCTCCTGATCTAAGTTCTTGTGATTTTCTTCTTTTCACGAAATTGAAAAATATCCTAGAAGGATGTCATCGTGGGATTCTGCAGAGCATTCAAAAGAATGTGCCGACATGTTACAGAACCTACCAGTTGACGCCTTTCAGTGCTTCTACGAAAACTGGCAACAACGACTCCACCGCTATATAGCTGCCGAAGGGAACTACTTTAAAGGAGACAATATTGTTATTTGAATCAAATAAAAATTTTAGTTGATAAGAAACAACTCCTCGTACCTGTTCAAGTCCTGCATTTATGATGTGTGAAGCTATCTGATAGGACAGTAAGACTGATTTGATGATTGTTGAAGGGTTTAGTGAATGCATGCCAGTATGTGGAAAGAGTGGTAACCTCTGTTGTTGTACTCTTCATGACCAGAGCTCCATATGCTATATTCCAGCAGTATAACTTAAAGACCCCACAATGCGGTGGATACCACGGACATCTTCAGGAATGTACGGATCCATGTGTGGCCAGATTAGATTAGATTAGTACTTGTTCCATCGATCATGAATACGACACTTCGTAAAGATGTGGAACGTGTCAGGTTAATAAAAGGTGTCTATACAGGATATTACATTACACAAAATATTACATGACACTTAATATTTTAATTTTTTTTTTTTTTTTTTTTTTTTTTTTTTGCGAGTTCTCACGCCAGCCAACGATCTTCATGAACTGACAAAGTATGTATTTGGGCATTTCTTAAGAAGGCAAAAACACCCCTCTAGCTGTAGAAAGCTTTTTAGTAAAATCACGACAGTTTCGCTGGATTCTCAGGTGATATAAACAAGTATTAGAAAGGAAGTACTTTACAGTTATTCTTTCACGACATTGATAAATTAAAACCTGGTAGAATTGTTCGTAAATTTGATAAAAGGGGGCAATGTCATTAAGACAAATTTAAAGGAGTATATGGTGCGGAGAGAATAAATTAAGCCTTGCAAAGCGTGCGAAATTGAATATAAACACCATTAAAAACACCCCATTAGATCAGTTGGAGGCGATGCGGCTCGGCCTTAAGGAAAACTGAACTAGCCGGAGCCCTATGCAAGCAGCCACGAGGAAAAGTACACTGGCTGCGGTATCCGAAAACCCTAGCGAGATGGTACTAGCGAAAGTGGACTGGTGCATCGAACGGTGAAGAGGAGAACGTGCTTTACGTAAAAATGAATTAAAATTTCAATCAGCAAGTGATAAAATATGGACGATGCGTGGATAGAAAACTAACATGGTAAATCCTGTATGTTGCAGACCACTTAATATTTATAATGGATATTATCCCACGCAATTTCAAGTCGATGGAATTTTACATGAAGCACAAAATACATTGTCGATAAATAACAACGATGGGTTATCTGGTTCGACAGTCTAAATTTCTCTGTATGTTGCAGACCACTTAATATTTATAATGGATATTATCCCAAGCAATTTCAAAGTCGATGGAATTTTACGTGAAGCAAAGTAAGTTGTCGATAAATAACAACGATGGGCTATCTGGTTCGGCAGTCTAAATATCCTAAAATATTCCTATGTCTCAGTACTGTCTGCATGTTTAAGGTGTGCTCAGGAGATTCTTGTAAGGCTCAGAAAATCCCTATCTCTTCTAAAATGTGAAGGTCATTACCCTTATTCTCCAAGTATGTGTTTTGTACATTTTCATGTTTGTCCGTCGTCTGACATCCTGTGTCGCATAAATATGCACTTAGTGCTGATCTTCAGTTTGCGTAATTGGAGTGCTCTTTAAACCGAGTTGAAAAACTTCTGCCAATTTTGCCTATATATTTGGCGTCACACGACTGACAAGAGATGCGGTACACTACCGATACCTTAAACCTATTACGAAGCAAATTTTTCTCATGTCTAAATTATCGGCCGATGTTCTCAGGAATATAATAAGTCGGTGTTGTGTTTTGCGAAACCTGCTATTGTATCAGAAATAGCTCCAGAGGAAGGAATCGCATGGTCGTCTTTTTTCTTTTTTTTTTTTTTTTGTAGTTGAAGCTGTATTGGCAATTTTGATAAGAGAGCTGACGGTCTTCAGTTGGGACGAAAACTGAGCCACGTTGCGATTCATATTTAGCCTTCATACTATACAGCTGTTGATGTTACGTTCTACACAAGGAAATAATGCTTCGTGCTGTATTAGTTTTCTAACTACGCATCGTCCATGTTTTGTATCACTTGCTGGTTTAAATTCTGATTTATTTATGTGTACAGTACCTACCATTCCAGCCCGCCGGGTTAGCCATGCGGTCTAACGCGGTACTTCACGAGCACGAATCCGCATGGCGGATTAGTTTCGAGGTCCGGTGAGCCGGCCACTCTGTGGATGGTTTTTAAAGCGGTTTTTCATCTGCCTCAGCGAATGCGGGCTGGTTCCCCTTATTCCGCCTCAGTTACACTGTGACGGCAATTGCTGCACAAACACTGTTTCCATGTGCATGTACACCATAATTATTCTCCCACGCAACCATTTGGGGCTACACTCGTCTGGTATGAGACGTTCCCGAGGGGAAGGGGGGGGGGATTTCACGGGGGGGCAGAACCGCACAATATTCCTGCGTTAGGTGTGGGGCGGCGGTAGGGGAGGAGGACCGCTGTGGCCTGTTGCGTGGTTGTGAACGACTGGGGGTTACGGCGGAATGAAGCCTCTCTGTCGTTTCTAGCTCCCAGGTTTAATACATACATACATACATACATACCCATCTCGCCGTTCGATGCATTAGCTCTGAAACGTCCCCTTACAAAAATTATATACGTGACTGGGCCTAAACTGACACACAATGTTTTTAGCGCAACGCAATCTGACTTTCAAAAATCCCTACAAAAGAATGGCCCTGACTAACATTAACCTATACCTTTCACAAATCACTTACCTCACAAAAATCTTCGTTACTCGAACTACTGCAATATAGCGAGCGCCACTACTGCCAGCTAAATAAAAGATTCTGACTACTGAAGGCACTAACTACTGATAGGCATAGATAGCAAATGAAAGATTTTAATAGAGAAGAAACAATGTATTTACCTTAATAGTCATAATATATACAGCAGTTCATGACATCCAGTCTTACAAATTTCAAAATCCGCCATCTCTCTCCCCACATCCACCACTGCTGGCAGCTCACCTCCAACTGCCGAACGCTATGCGCTGTTAACATCCAGCTGCCCAACACTACAATGGCAGACAACAATGCAAACTAGCCACAGACTGCACACAGCACCGCCAGTGATTTTCATACAGAGCGCTACGTGGCGTTACCAATAAGAAAACCTAAACAGCCTACTCCTTGGTAGTATTAAATTGACGATCTCGTCATGACAAACTTTTTCAGCACATTAAGGTACATAATGATTTTCAAAATCAATACTGTGTATGTGCCCAAAAACACTAACACATGGTAGACGATATGAATTTCATATCATCCCTTTACATTCGTTTGTTCAGAGCTAGTGTCGAGCCCGATGCTCTGCACGCAGTAGATCCAGCTCCAGCTGCAAGCGTTCCACATTGAGCCGGTGTAGTTCAGCATCTCTCTGCGCAGCTCGTGCTCGCTCTTCTGCAGCCCAAGTTTCAGCATCCTCAGCAGCACGTCTCTCTGCCTCTGCTGCAGCTGCACGTGCTGCTGCTTCACGCAGACGGTAAGCATGCAGCTCCTCTTCTTGCCTTTCTCGACGACGGAGACGAGCTAGTCGTGCTGCAGTCTCTGCTTCCCACAAAAAAATTTACAAATTTTTTTGGACACTGGCCAATACATATTTGAAAAAAATTTTCATCATTACAATAACAAATAAATCAAATGCACACACTCATTGATACAATGTTGGTCAAAAGCTAAAATTTTCCCAGTCCATAAAGACAGTCCTCATCATTCATCACAGTAAAATAGCAGTGTTTTTCTCAAAGTTTGAGCAGTAAAAGAAAATGCACACGGAAGTAGTGGATTTCCATGCAGTCTTGAAAAAGTAGTGTTGTCCTTCCAAGGAAAGACAGTGCTGACTCTCGACATGCAGACAGGTAATGGGCCACAACAGAGCAAACCCACCGCAGAGTCAGTCGAAGTTTTGAAGAATACTGGTAGGTAGGTCATCACAGAATAGACCACTGTAGTCCTGGTAGAGATTACGGTATTGGAGGGCCATCAAACGTGCAGACCCACTGTAGTCCTCGTAGAAATAATGGTACTGTTAGGCCATCAAAGATGCAGACCCACTGTAGTCCTCGTAGAGACGGCCAGCAGCCATCTGTTGCGACGGTGCTGGTGCACAATCACCATCGAAGAGTCTTGCGGAGAATATAGCAAGTCCATAAACCACCACATGTCCACTAACAAAAAATTTGTTTGAAATGTCCTTAGAACCAGCAACGCTGTTATCCAGTCCCTTGCTGAATTATTAACACACGTGCAAATACTATCAGTCCCTACTACTCACATATTGTCCATATACTATGACCAACAGAAATGTGTGCAGTGAAATGTAACTTACAAGATACTTAATTTAATGAACTGGTGTCAATTACAATTTTATACCATAAGAATACAATAAGAAAGGTACAAAATTCATCATTAAAGAACATAACAATACAGATAACATTTGTGGTAATGCAGGCTTTACAGAAGAATCGAAATAACATATACATCAGTGTTACAGGAACTATGACATAAGTAAATACATAAAAGATCAGAATAACTTTTGAAACATCAATTCACACATGAGTATTAAAACAAAACAAAATAAATAATGTCTAAACATCTTTACAAAGTAAGTAACATATTATCAGAAAAATTCTGCAACGTAACTCTCATCAGATAAACACATCTAGACAGGAAAAACACAAATATGCAAGAGTACACGAACACATAGCGGAACAACACAATAGGAAAGGGCAGGGTTTGTTTTCAGTGTAACATTTGGTACTGCAGTCCAACCTAAAAACTTCATTCCATAGATCTTTCGTCTTATTTCAACATTTGTTTCCACCAAAAACATCCTATCCAAGCATGTTTTCTGTATTTATATGTTCACATATTTCTTACCTCATTATTTATTTTCCATTATCTTACCTCATCATTTATTTCCAAGAAAATCCTACCTAAACCTGTTGTCCTACACCCTACTCTTTTGCTCATATCCGCTTTCAAAATACTTTTTTGGCCAAACCATTTTCTTATAGCTTCTCAATGCATTTCTTCCAATTAATCACAACTCGTTCTCTCATATAGCCTACCCCATCTTAAGCTAACTTAAATCTACTGAGCTCAGATGCTAAACTAAGGAAGGAGCCAATTCCAGAGAACAAAACAATTAATACAAACAGCAATGAAAAAAAAATGGAAATTGTCAAACCAAGCTGCAATAAATCTAAATTACCAAGCAATGCAACATTACAACTATTATGAGCCAATGTGCAGCAACAAGAAAAATAAATCAGTAGTAAAATTAGCTTAACAGAGTAATGTTGTTGTTGTGGTCTTCAGTCCTGAGACTGGTTTGATGCAGCTCTCCATGCTACTCTATCCTGCGCAAGCTTCTTCATCTCCCAGTACATACTGCAACCTACATCCTTCTGAATCTGCTTAGTGTATTCACCTCTTGGTCTCCCTCTACGATTTTTACCCTCCACGCTGCCCTCCAATACTAAATTGGTGATCCCTTGATGCCTCAGAACATGTCCTACCAACCGATCCCTTCTTCTGGTCAAGTTGTGCCACAAACTTCTCTTCTCCCCAATCCTATTCAATACTTCCTCATTAGTTACGTGATCTACCCATCTAATCTTTAGCATTCTTCTGTAGCACCACTTTTCGAAAGCTTCTATTCTCTTCTTGTCCAAACTATTTGACATCCATGTTTCACTTCCATACATGGCTACACTCCATACAAATACTCCCAGAAATAGCTTCCTGACACTTAAATCTATACTCAATGTTAACAAATTTCTCTTCTTCAGAAACGCTTTCCTTCCCATTGCCAGTCTACATTTTATATCCTCTCTACCTCGACCATCATCAGTTATTCTGCTCCCCAAACAGCAAAACTCCTTTAATACTTTATGTGTCTCATTTCCTAATCTAATTCCCTCAGCATCACCCAACTTAATTCGACTACATTCCATTATCCTCGTTTTGCTTTTATTGACGTTCATCTTATATCCTCCTTTCAAGACACTGTCCATTCCGTTCAACTGCTCTTCCAAGTCCTTTGCTGTCTCTGGCAGAATTACAATGTCATTGGCGAACCTCAAAGTTTTTATTTCTTCTCCATGGATTTTAATACCAACTCCGAAATTTTCTTTTGTTTCCTTCACTGCTTGCTCAATATACAGATTGAACAACATCGGGGAGAGGCTACAACCCTGTCTTACTCCCTTCCAACCACTGCTTCCCTTTCATGTCCCTCGACTCTTATAACTGCCATCTGGTTTCTGTACAAATTGTAAATAGCCTTTCGCTCCCTGTATTTTACCCCTGCCACCTTGTCAACAGAGTAATACAAAGTGAAATTTAGTAGCACTATGCCTGGCAAACAGCAGCAGCCAATGCAATAACTTATATCTGAACATGACATAGCTCAAGCAGAAAAAATATTACGCTAAAGACAACAATGCAGACAAGGGAAATGTATATTCACATCTTAATGTCTATGTAATTAAAGTGGTGCACCACAAGAAGTTATTCTACCAAAAAATTACCAAGTAGTTGAAAAGAAAATTCCGTATGCAATTCCTGTGAAGGGAAATGTCTTTTTATGCTCCTTCTTTTTTAATAGATCATAAAATTATTTACTGGATCTGTAGGCATTAAATATTTATATTAGTACATCTATTAAATTTTATTTTAACCAATGCTGCAGTGCAACTAGAAACTAGATATTAAACAAAATGAGTAAATAAATACATAAAGCAAGCCTTATGGCATTTCTCTCAACTAGCAAGACAATAGCCGTGAAATGTTTCTCATTAGGCATTTTAGTAAATATCATAAATTAAGTGCTCCACAGTATAATCTTATGTTTTCAAGTTTGAGCATGTCGTATTTGCGATGCTTTCTAGAAAGGAATGTCAATAGCGAGGATAATGGCCTCTTTTTTTTCCACCTGAGCCTCTGAAAGGCACACACTAATGGCTTTTTTCCAGGTGACTGTCACACAGCTGCCCACGACGCATTACGTGCAGGTGGTCACTTAACTTTTGTACGGAAATATTTACGACAGCAGTTTCCGCTACAGTGACAGTCTCATATAAAAATATTTCACAGGTCAAGAATTTGCGTCACAAATCTGTAGAAACAAAATTCTATTGATATAACAGAGTCCAAAAATTTTCGTCGGCATTGTAATACATTCACGCATTTACATACATTTCATAACTCTTGAAGTACGATTCTTGGTTTCCAACAACCTTTTTTACAAACCAGAGTCCCTAACCACTACTCATTATTCCTTACCTTATTCGCCGACACTTCTTCAATATTTCATCATAACAGATACGTAGCATACTCAAATAACTCATATAGCATCAGCTTATTGATCATAAACATATCGCAACAGCATAATACACATAGTCATTGTAATAATAACATCATAACACCTCAGTCAACTCTCAAAATCGTCGTAGCTTCCTCCAATAATTTCAAAACCTAAAAAAAAATTCTCTGCTCATGTCAAAAATGTCATCTACCTCAAACGTACTTTAAAAATCGTGATCCCATACCAAAGCTCTCATAATATCACAATGGGCCCGAAAAAATATGAACAGTTCACAAAGTACAGACAAAATACAATTTTGTAAGTGTGAAGTTACCCAACTGTGTAGTTGTGTAAACATGTGTCACTGATATAGTAAAAAATGTTTGTTTCTCTGTTAAATAATCAGGTAGCTGTGTAATTCTGTGTTGGAGAAATATGGTACTGATGTGTAAAGTTGTATAAGCAAAAACCATATTAGCTAGGGCTCCTTGTGCTTGCCACACACATGGTACACAAAGTAAGCGTGTACCCCCTGAGGATTAATGTAATTATACCCTCAGGTGTTACAGATTACAGGAATGGAATGAAATGTATCACGGAAAACTTTCTTTGTAATTCAAAAATCTTTAAAAATAATTGTTTTAGTATAAAATTAATCACATAAATATGTGTACTGTAGCGCTAAACTGTGCATCTTGTTGCAACATAATCTCTGTGGAAGTGTCGTAGTTATCGTCCTCCGAAAGCTAAGTTCTGCAGAAGTCAATGTACTTACCTCACAATAAACAAAAGTGAAATGCTTTGCGCACAGATATCTTAGTTATTACGCTTATTGCCGTGATGAAGAAAGTACTGTACAGTAACGTATTGTTGTGCCACGAAAAGGCTGACTTATTGTTGCTATACCACAAAAGTTACTACTAAAACATGTTTTACTTTCCGGAACAATGCAGAAAAACTGTGCAGATATAAAACAGAAACACCGCAAAAGCAACATTGTAAATTGTCAGTCATTAGTAGCGATGTGATAAAACCATGTAGTTGTCACATAAACTAACCACTGTGTCGTCTGGTATCTCACAGAAAGTACTTTAAATCCAGAAAGTATTTTCAAGTAAACCAAAATGTTGCATTAAAATCTCATTAGCAGTACCAGTATATGTTCTAAGTATGTAAGCCTTATAGTCGTTACGTAATTGTGCAACTAACAAGCAAGAATGTACACACACAATAACACTGTGACGTCTGTTCACTTTAACAATGCATTCGTAATTTCTATTTCCATAAGTTCTCTTGGTTCTTGACTGGATATTTAACTTCAAACATTGTTGCATGTTAACAGATTCTAAGTCTGACAAAGCATACTAGAAATGTGAAGTGAAAAATTTTATGCCAAAGACTAAGTTAAAAAGCAGATTATCTTTCAATAAACGGTTTTACATGTGAAATGTGGTACAATCCTTTACTCTTCCTAGTACACAGGGTTTCAACTTCAACGCAATTATCATGTGGTATACGTCAGTAAAGAATACTGGAATTTTTCTCAATGTTAGCGTCTATGTTATTTTTCTCTGAGCCAGCTGGCGCACGTGGCTGCCTGCGGTGCGGGTCATAGTCTGCTATCTCGTTGTTGGCGTGCGTCGTTATTGGGATTAGGAGACCCAGCTTCTACAAATTCAACTTGACGAGAAGGCCCTGCCCTGTTTGAAGGTCGCCAGTTCTGATGCAATTCAGGTCTGTCGTTACGATTACATCGTCTGTCGTGATGTCGGTAGATTCCATAGTTTCTCTCTTGCCGGTCACGTGGTGGGGAATTTCTTCCCGAATCGTAACTGCGCGCTGGACCGTTGTGTCTAAAGTTATTCTGTCTCCCTTGATAATAATCATTTTGGTTCCCAAATTGTCTGTTTCTCTGATTGTCCCTGTGATAGTCACTACTACGGAGAGGTGATCTTTCCCTGTAATTATTACTACTCTGCCAACGGTTGTCATATGGGTGGTGTCTATTTTGGTCACGATTTGTGTTGTAAGAATAGCCTTGTCGTGTCCAGTTATGATTTCTTTTGTCGCGGAATTGTGATGGATTTAACCCGTAATTGTTGTGTTCCTGTTTCTGCGTTCCGTATTGTCAGTGACAATTTCCATTTCTTGCAACAGTCCCTGAAAAGCTTCAATGTTGTCTTTGCAACGTCCTGCCAAAATAATATGTCGTAAATGTTCAGGTAATTTGATTAAGCAAATGCGGATGAGTTCTGAGGGGCTGTATGGGTTTGACAGATATTGATTCTTGTGCAACATGTCTTCAAAATATGTCACAATACCGGAAAATTCAGATTGTTTGAAATGTTTCATCATTATGATGCTATGTTTTACTCGGTCTTGTGTAGCTTGAGACCAATATGCTGAGAGGAAGGCATGATAAAATTCTCCTTCACTGTGGCCATCGTGAATGACCGATGGCTTTCTTACACCGGGTTCATTCTCTAAATAGCCACACATAAATTCTAATCTGTGCTCTAATGACCAGTTGGGAAGAAAACAATGAGAGAATTGATGGAGCCACGCTTTTGGATGAATGTCGTTGCCAGAATTCTTAAATGTTTTAAATTTACATGTAGTAATGAACAGCTTATAGTCAAAATCATAATGTCAGCGAGTCGCATATCGATCATTGTTACGTTGTTTCGGCGGTTCCATTTCAAAATTCGGTGCACCTTGCCAATTTCTTTCATAATTTCCGAAATGCGCTGAGTTATTATTTTGTGGCTGTTCCGTATTTCTATGTCCCTCTTCCTGTATTGGGGCACGGGTGTCCTCTGAAATACGTAAATCTTGTATTAGCTGTGTCAGCTGATCTGGTACTTCCCGGATTTCTCTTTGGTGTTGCGTATTAATTTGATTATGATTTTGTTTGAATTTCCTAATTTGTTCGCACTCTTCTGTGTCATTAAAGACTACCAGTTTTGTGTCATTCACATTATCATCTACCTTCGTAGATAAATTATTTAGCTGATCCGAAAGTTCAACTACTTTCTCTGATAATGAACTAATTTCCTCGATGTGTCTTTCTGAACCAATTTTCAGAGTATTTACTGTGTCCTTTACGTTTTCCTGAGTTTTTGCAAGTTGCATAACCGAATCGGTAGATGCAACTGAGTCAATTTTAGCTTGCAAGGTCTCATGATTTTCATGAACAATAGTTTGCAGTTCTTTTATGGCTGCTTTGTGATTCTGTAATGCATTTTCATGCCGCGAAAAAATAGGTGGGAAATGCTCACAATTTTGTGTTTTTACGTCATTACAGACTTTTTGACATTTCGCTTCGATTTCATGTAACTCAGTAGTTAAATCTTCACGTGTTTGTTCAAGTGTGGTGTCTAACTTTTGAAGCTTTTGCTGTGTTTGTCTCTGATTTTGTTCCATTGTGTCTAACTGTTGCTGTGTTTGTCTCTGGTGTTGTTCCATTGTGTCTAACTTTTGGAGCTTTTGCTGTGTTTGTCTCTGATTTTGTTCGATTTGTTGCATTACCTGTAATAACAATGCATTAGTGTCTGGAATCTGTTCCTCTGTGCTTTTCGGCAGTGCATTTGCACCGGCAACATTCACATTTAGACAAGCAGAAAATGTGTCTTGACTTATTTGAGAAAACGGTGAGGACGGAAAACCTGAATTTACAGTATTTGCAAGATTGTGTCCTGTCATTTCCGATTCCTGAGGCGAGCTGTTGCTGAGCGTTCGATCGATAATGCTTCCCTGTTCACTAATTGTTTCACTGCGTACGCCATTGTTTGCCGCCCGCTCCATTTCCCTATGCACAATTACCAAATTACTATGTTGAACATTAGTCAATTCATTACACGGTGGCGCTAACACACTGCTTTCGTCTTCACTGTCATTTCTCAGTTTACTTTGGAGCCTAGTATTACGTTTTTCACACGCCATAATTGTCACAATATTTCACACGATAACACAGAAAAGCACAATTTGAAGAGCAAAATAAGATAACATAGCATTGGAAATAATGTCTACTGAATTGCAAGCACAGCTGCGAAATACTTGGTGCAAATCTACATGCATGTCACAACTGTTTTACTGTACAACAATGAAAAACTACAATTACAAAGGAAATTCTCTCTATGATTACGCGCTAGCAATAAACATAGGCTACACTAATTACACAAACTACAAGAAAAAAATCAGAAGATTCCAGTGAGGTATCCTCGGCTAAGGGTTGACATATGAAACGTCCCCTTAGAACAATTATACACGTGACTGGGCTTAATCTGACACACAATGTTTTTAGCGCAACGCAATCTGACTTTCAAAAATCCCTACAAAAGAATGGCCCTGACTAATATTAACCTATACCTTTCACAAATCACTTACCTCACAAAAATCTTCGTTACTCGAACTACTGCAATATAGCGAGCGCCACTACTGCCAGCTAAATAAAAGATTCTAACTACTGAAGGCACTAATTACTGATAGGCATAGATAGCAAATGAAAGATTTTAATAGAGAAGAAACAATGTATTTACCTTAATAGTCATAATATATATAGCAGTTCATGACATCCAGTCTTACAAATTCCAAAACTTCGCCATTTCTCTCCCCACATCCACCACTGCTGGCGGCTCACCTCCAACTGCGCAACGCTACGCGCTGTTAACATCCAGCTGCCCAACACTACAATGGCAGACAACAATGCAAACTAGCCACAGACTGCACACAGCACAGCCAGTGATATTCATACAGAGCGCTACGTGCCGTTACCGATAAGAAAACCTAAACAGCCTACTTACAGCTCCACTTTCCCTAGTGTCATCTCGCTGGGGTTTTCGGGTACCGCGGGCAATGCAGTTTACCTCGTGGCTTCGTGCATAGGGCTCAAGGTAGTTCAGTGTACCTTGTGGACGTACCCGCAATGCCTTCAGCTTGTAGCGTTCTTATTGGTTCTTGCATACATTTTCTCACACTTTGGAAGACTTATTCTATTTTCTCCACACCCAATACTCATTTTAATTTGCATTATGAACTTCCCCCTTTTTACGAAAGTGGCAAACCTTCTAGCGGGTTATAATTTATCAGTGATTTGAAGGAGTGTGAGATGCTTCACGACAGCATAAAATAGTGTTGAAGACGAAATTTCTGTAACTACCCAATGTACAAGACTGTTCTGGCTCTGGGCACTATGGTACTTAACATCTGAGGTTGAAATGGTTCAAATGGCTCTGACACAATGGGACTTAACTTCTGAGCTCATCAGTCCCCTAGAACTTAGAACTACTTAAACCTAACTAACCTAAGTACATCACACATATCCATGCCCGAACCTGCGACCGTATCGGTAACGCGGTTCCAGACTGAAGCGCCTAGAACCCCTCGGCCACACCGGCCGGCTCGTGTGAATACGTTAGCCAACTAGTTACAGTTGTTAGTACACTGCACAATTTTTCTTGTTCGAAACACTGGGACCATTATTATTTTAATACTCTAAATTAGACCTGCCAAAAACTCAACCCGAGACAGTTATCTCCAGAGGTTTTAGGAAACACTGTTAATCTAAATTGGGTCATCCGAAAGACAGAAGAGCCGTAGCATCAGCGCTAATGAATGATCACTATTATCACAGGCGCCCTTGGCGAGAAACCCAACTGCCATTCAGTCGGCAACGGTAACTAACGTGTAGCTTTTGATTGTTGGTCAATAGTGAACAGAATAGAATCATCTCCACAATTTTTTTTCTTTTCATACAGACATTACTCTGCCAAGTTAATTAAAATGCTAAAGGAGCAGCAAAATCTATAAATTTCGAGGGCAGGCTGTGTGAACTGATAGCTTTGGTTACTCACATCTGAACAATGAAACTGAAACTGAAACATCACACACATCCATGCCTGAGGCAGGATTCGAACCTGCGACCGTAGCGATCGCGCTGTACCAGACTTTAGCTTCATTTAATAATATTTACCTAGTCAGTGGAAAGAAAAAGTTGTAGAATAATTCCTCTCTAACCCCTCTTAAATTACCTGAGGATACACCTAAATTGGCATGAAACAGGTCGTGGTTTTACCAAAAAAAAAAAAAAAAAAAACATCTACAGACAGAGCGGCGGTTTTTGTCTTCTTATAAAAATGTCGACATTTGGCTGTGGTTACCCACAATTCAAAACAATACGAGTTTCAAGCAAGGGCAAGATATTCCTCAATATGAGGGTGGTCGTTTCCCTGGCACAAAGAATACAAGAGTGCATTCGTTCCCGAATCGCAGCTCATACTCACATTGATAATGGGCGTCAGTTTGGAATTAAATAAAAACAGTAATCGCTTAACACTCGTTATATGATGAACATAATCACAAACATTTAACACAGATCTTAATGGTGCTTCATGCTGTGACGCTTTCCATTTCCACCATTGCATATTACAATTTAAATTATGAAGCTAGATCTACAATCCCTGGTCGTTTCTATGAATATGCGTAAATCACTGAGCAGGCATAGTTGGTGGACGAGATTCGAAAGAGCTTCGTGCATCCCTTTGGCTCGTCAGCCTTACAATGATCCACATGAAGAACAGTGCGACTGAACCCGATACTTCATGAAAATCTCAAATAGCAATGACGAACACCATGAATGAATAGTTTTATGGTGTCCTGTGTTTATAAAATTAACGCCAATACAGAAGCTACGTCCACTATGTGATCAAAAGTATCCGACCATCCGCAAAAGCACATTTTTTTATGTTAGGTGCATTGTGCTGCCACCTACTGCCCGGTACTCCGTATCAGCGACTTCAGTAGTCATTAGACATCGTAAGAGAATGGGGCGCTCCGAGGAACCCAACGGACTTCGAACGTGGTCGGAAGATTGGTTATCACTTGTGTCATACGTCTGTACGCGAGGTTTCTACACTCCTAAACATCCCTTGGTCCTCTGTTTCCGATGTGATAGTGAATTGGAAACCGTGAAGGGACACGTACAGCAAAAAAGGGTACAGGCCGACCTCATCTGTTGACTGATAGAGACCGCCGACAGTTGAAGATGGTCGTAATGTGTAATAGACTGACAGACACTTATCGAGACCATCAAACAGGAATTCCAAACTGCATCAGGATCCACTGTAAGTACAATGAGAGTTAGCCGAAAGGTCAGAAAACTTGAAAACTTGGATTTCATGGTCGAGCGGCTGCTCATAAGCGACACATCACGCCGGTAAATACCAAACGACGCCTCGCTGGGTGTAAGGAGCGTAAAGATTGGACGATTAAACATTATAAAAGCGTTGTGTGCAGTGACGAATCACGGCACACATTGTAGCAATCCGATGGCAGGGTGTGGGTGTGGCGAATTCCCGGTGAACGTCATCTGCCAACGTGTGCAGTGCCAACAGTACAATTCGCAGGTGGTGATGTTATGGTGCGGCCGTGTTTTTCATGGAAGGCGCTTGCACCCCTTGTTTTTTGCGTGGCACTATCGCAGCACAGGCCTACATTGATGTTTTAAGCACCTTCGTGGTTACCACTGTTGAAGGGCAGGTAATTAGGAAATGGTGATTGCATCTTTCAACGATCATATTCCATCTTTCAACGATGGCGGAGTTGTTACACAATAACATCCCTGTAATAGACTGGCCTGCAGAGTCCTGACCTGAATCCTATAGAACACCTTTCGGATGTTTTGGAACGCCGACTTCGTGCCAGGCCAGACCGACCGACATTGATACCTCCCCCCAATGCAGCACTCCGTGAAGAATGAGCTGTCATTCCCCCCACGAAACCTTCCACCACCCGTTTGACCGTATACCTGCGAGAGTAGAAGCTGTCATCGAGGCTAAGGGTGGGCCAACTCCGTAATGAATTCCAGCATTATCGGTGGAGGGTGTCACGAACTTGTAACTCATTTTCAGCCAGGTGTCAGGGTACCTTAGATCACATAGTGTATGTAGTTGATTTGCGTTCAGTTATCTATTAAGTGTTAATTACTAGCATTTTTATTCCTCCCCCACCACTCTTTTCACTGCCGAGAAACGCAGTTAAATAATAGTAGATATATCGTTTTACGTATCATAGATGTGATTCGACACGAAGCAGGAAACACTGTATGCACTGCAACAAAATAAATACTCTTTAGGAACTACTTGCATCGCACTTTGTGCAGCTTTAATTTAATTTCGAATATTTTCGGTTCTTTATTCTGTGTATGGTATAATATACTTCTAAATAGGTTTCCATCACAGTGCTGGTTACAGTACGAAGCAGTGAGTGACGTATTCCATTTTGTTTCGGTAACGTTGTATGTCCCGGTCCAGTAACTTGACCGTTCGCTGGAGTTGACCCTCGGGTGATTAATGGTGGAAGTTGAGGAACGCAACGAAGTTACGTGGTTTCTGCAATAGCCTCCCGTTCGGGAAATCGATTCCTCAAACTCCACGAAACACCAAGGCTGCCATCATGCTTGCATTTGGGTGGCCAAAATCGCACGAAGCAATGTAAGTTAGAGTATCACGATAAATATTTGCCGCGTCATCGAAGTACGGAAGCATTCAAGCAGAAGTCATAAAATAATAATATTAAAGCAATTGATTTCGGCCTACCTACCCTTACGAGGAGTACAGGCGAAAAGAATTATGTCAGCGACCACTTGAGAAAAGCCTAGTTATTGGTCAACAGGCAGATAACCACAAAATCTTTCCTGAAAATATGACTGCCAACGACAGGGAGAGCGGTGTGCTGACCACATTCCCCTACATGTCTGCAGTGACGCCTATCGGCTGAGAATGAAACTGCAGTCGGTGCGCACCGTTGGGCCTTTCGAAGCTTGTTCGCATGGAAAGAGAGAGAGAGAGAGAGAGAGAGAGAGAGTTGTTCATACAACTTCTTTGTCTGCCTATGCCTAATGCGGCTTGTGTATAACCATAATGTTTGACGTAACATCTCTGTAACTGGTTTGTTCATTATTTATGTTCATTTATGTCAGTGTCGTCAATCTATGGATATAATTTTAAGTGAAATCCCTAAGAGAATAGAAAAGTTAAAACTTTACTTGTAATACTGGGTCATACATACTGTACTTATGTTTGTAATCGTGTGAAACATGGAGTGATGTTCCTCTGCAATGAAATTGTCTTGATGGTAATAAAAAAGTTGAATTTTGCCGCAAAGTCTCTTTGTGGTAGGAATCAGCCGGTAGCTAGCGGTCAATGTGTTCGCATCATGTGAACCCAATGAGGGAAGAAGAGCAGTAAGGTTACTTAATACAGCCTTCGATACGGAAGAAATGTAGTTCACTAGTCATGACATGTACTGATTAGCGCTGTACGAAAATTCAACGCTACGAAGAGCATTTTCAGATCATGTTGTACAGCAAGAGCCTTGGATAATTACACCGCCATTTTGACTAGCCACAGAAGACCGTCAAACCATCACACCAGTCTCACGTAATCAACTCAGTATTGCACAACCGAATAGACCAATCATGCGTTTTCTTATTCAATACTGAGTCTGTGTTGGTGTTCTTTGAGCTTTGTGTTGGGCACCGACAATTTATCCTTAGCCATTTACACTGAAGTGCGAGCCAGCCGCGGTGGTCTAGCGGTTCTAGGCGCGCAGTCCGGAACCGCTCGACTGCTACGGTCGCAGGTTCGAATCCTGCCTCGGGCATGGATGTGTGTGATGTCTTTAGGTTAGTTAGGTTTAAGTAGTTCTAAGTTCTAGGGGACTGATGACCACAGATGTTAAGTCCCATAGTGCTCAGAGACATTTGAACCATTTGAACTGAAGTGCGAAGGAAACTGGTACACCTGCTTAATATCGTGTAGGGCCCCCGCGAGGACACAGAAGTGCGGCAGAACGACATGGCATGGACTCGAATAATGTCTGGAAAAGTGCTGGAGGGAACTGACAACATGAATCCTGCAGGGCTGCCCACAAATCCGCAAGAGTACGAGGGGGTGGAGATCTCTTCTCAATAGCACGTTGCAAGGCATCCCAGATATGCTCCATAACGTTCATGTCCGGGGAGTTAGGTGGCCAGCGGAGGAGTTTAAATTCAGAAGAGTTTCCTGGGGGCATGCACTCGGTAGCAATTTTGGACGTGTGTGGTGTCTCATTACCCTGTTGGAATTGCCCAAGTCCGTTGAAGTACCCAATGGATATGAATGGATGCAGGAGATCAGACAGGATGCTTACGTACGTGTCACCTGCCAGTGTCGTATCTAGACATATCAGCGATCCCTTGTCATTTGAACTGCACAGGCTCTACACCATTAGAGTGACTCCACCAGCTTGAACAGTTTCCTGCTGACTTGCAGGGTCCATGGATTCATGAGGTTATATCTATACCTGTACAGGTTCATCCGCTCGATACAGTTTAAAACGAGACTCGTTCGACCAGGCAAAATGTTTCCAGTAATCAACAGTCCAATGTCGGTGTTGACGGGTCGAGGCGAGGCATGAATCTTTGCATCGTGCAGTCTTTAAGGGTACACGAGTGGGAATTCGGCTCCGAAAGCCAATATCGATGAAGTTTCATTGAATGGTTCGCACACTGGCACTTGCTGATGTCCCAACATTGAAATCTGCAGAAGTTTGAGGAACGGTTGCAATTCTGTCAAGCTGAACTAATCTCTTCAGTCGTCATCGATCAAGTTCTTGCAGGATCTTTCTCCAGCAGCAGTGATGTAGGAGATTTGACGTTTTACCGGATTCCTGATATTTACGGTACTCTCGTGAAATGGTCGTACGGGAAAATCCGCAGTTCATCGCTACCTCGGAGATCGTGTGTTCCATCGCTCATGCACCGAGTATAGTACCGCGTTCAAACCCATTTAAATCTTGATAACCTGCCATTTTAGCAACAATAACCGATCTAACTACTGCGCCAGACATTGTCTTACATAGGCGGTGTCGACCGCAGCGCCGTATTCTACCTGTTTATTTATCTCTGTATTTGAATATGCCTGCCAACACCAAATTTTTGGCGCTTCAGTGTACCTTAAGATGGTCCTATTCCCAGTGCTATGATTATTCCGAGAGTCCTACTTTACTAAACTGAAATGTAATTACTTTCCTTAACAAAAAGTAATAAAAACTATGGAGTAATAAATTTCATATTTACTCTGTGGGCCTTACGTTCGGAGTACTCCACATATTTTTCATAAAAGCGATAGTTTTCACCAAAGTACAGTTACAAAGAGAAGATCTGAAATATTCAGCTTAAAAATCCTTCTGATCGATATCTTAATTCAGTTTCACAGTTACCTACAAAAACGGTGAAGGTTCATAAAGTTACTGGCTAGTAGACTTGCAGGACCAGCACAACGGTTCATTATTTTGTAGGTTTGGAAGTAACAGTGCTCACAATTTCATGTGTGTTCATTTAGTGTTACTCGTAATGTATTGTGACCAAAATGTTCAGCCTTGATCTGAACCTACCGAAAAATTAGTTTCTGGATCCCATTGCTAATTGCTGAGACATATTTAATTTTCATATTACAAGTACACCATTAATGAAGTGCTCTCCTAAGTCTCTAACATACTATAATAAGTAACTGGCTACAACTATTCCAATTATTCTAGATCGAGGTACCACACACTCCATTTGAGCTACACACTATAAGGAACTCTATGCTCCTTGGGAATGCAAACAATAGTTAGTAAAAACATGATAATCGTCTGAGTACCATTTCAACGACAGTATTTTTCAATAATCCAACCGATAAAAGAACCTCACGTCCACGTTAGTAGAGCTTCACCATAAACAAATCTTTTACTTTTAATGATGATTACTCTGCTGCGTTATTATACAGGTAGTAAGTGTTACTGAGAGCCAGTTGTTGAAAAAACAGTTAATGGTTCAAACGGCGTGACTGTGTCTAGCAGGATACTACTACTAACGCTGTATCCAAAAACTACGTTTGTTTTGCCTACTACATCTGCATCTACATCTACGTGATTACTTTGCTATTCACAATTATGTGCCTGGCAGAGGGTGGAATGAACCACCTTCAAGCTGTCTCTCTACCGCCGGCCACTGTGGCCGAGCGGTTCTATGCACTTCAGTGCGGAACCGCGCTGTTGCTATGGTCACAGGTTCGAATCCTGCCTCGGGCATGGATGCGTGTGATGTCCTTAGGTTAGTTACGCTCAAATGGCTCTGACCACTATGGGACTTAATATCTGAGGTCATGAGTCCCCTACAACTTAGAACTACTTAAACCTAACTAACCTAAGGACATCACACACATCCATGTCCGAGGCAGGATTCGAACCTGCGACCGTAGCGGTCGCGCAGTTCCAGACTGAAGCGCACACAGGCCGGCAAACAGTTAATATTCCTGCTGTGTTGTTCATGCCAAACTACAGTTACACTGCTTGCTAAGGTCTACTACTCTCTTCTACATTATTTGGAAAACCAAAAAGAACCGAGCGAGGCGGAGCAGTGGTTACCACACTGGACTCGCGTTCGGGAGGACGACGGTTCAAACCCGCGTCCGACCATCCTGAGTTAGGTTTACCCTGATTTCCCGAAATCGTTTCAGCGAAATGCTGGGATGGTTGCTCAGAAAAGGGCACGACCGACTTCCTTCCCACCCTTCCCTTACCCGATGTGACCGATAACCTCGCTGTCTGGTCCCCTCCACCAAATCAACCAACCAAACAGAAAAACCAAATAGCAAATCAAATTTCAGTATCAAGTAAAGTCAATACCAATAGTTGACTTTCTTTATAAACGCTGGAAATATTTGTTACAACTTTGCCTCAATATGCTGGTGACCGTACTCTTTTACGTAACTACAGCTTGCTTATAACTAATAGACTCTTGGTTTTTATCTCGTTTGTTATGCTAGTCCGTCTTTCCAATAATAATCTTTCGAGAGACGGAAACAGTCCGGTACCTTTTCATTACGCACGATTCCGATCACATTAAAATCATGTCACAGGAGTAACATTGTCGGTTTACTGCTAACTTAGTAGTAGCCGTAGCGTTATAATAACATGTCTTCGCAATGGACAGCTGTCTGGTGCAAAATGACCCCGACGCTGAAGGAATTTTGTACTTTAAATTTCTTTCATTCTGTGTTGTATATCTGCCTTCTACATTCCATAAACTCTACCTGCATTTCTAGGTTATCGGATGAACTATACGTGTCATTTGTATACAACGGAATATCTTTCCAATTAATGCTCAATAGTCTCCCATTCGGATCTCCGGGCGGGGACTACTCAGGAGGACGCCGTTATCAGGAGAAAGAAAACTGGCGTTCTACGGATCGGAACGTGGAATGTCAGATCCCTTAATCGGCCAGGTAGGTTAGAAAATTTAAAAAGGGAAATGGACAGGTTAAAGTTAGATATAGCGGGAAATAGTGAAGTTCGGTGGCGAGAGGAACAAGACTTTTGGTCAGGCGAATACAGGGTTATAAATACAAAGTCAAATAGGGGTAATGCAGGAGTAGGTTTAATAATGAATAAAAAAAATAGGAATGCGGGTAAGCTGCTACAAACAGCATAGTGAACGCATTATTCTGGCCAAGATAGACACGAAGCCCGCGCCTACTACAGTAGTACAAGTTTATATGCCAACTAGCTCTGCAGATGACGAAGAAGTTGAAGAAACGTATGACGAAATAAAAGAAATTATTCAGATAGTGAAGGGAGACGAAAATTTAATAGTCATGGGTGACTGGAATTCGGTAGTAGGAAAAGGGAGAGAAGGAAACGTGGTAGGTGAATATGGATTGGGGGTAAGAAATGAAAGAGGAAGCCACCTTGTAGAATTATGCACAGAGCACAACTTATTCACAGCTAACACTTGGTTCAAGACTCATAAAAGAAGGTTGTATACATGGAAGAAGCCTGGAGATACTGACAGATTTCAGGTAGATTATATTACGGTAAGACAGAGATTTAGGAACCAGGTTTTAAATTGTAGGACATTTCCTGGGGCAGATGTGGACTCTGACCACAATCTATTGGTCATGGACTGTAGATTAAAACTGAAGAAACTGCAAAAAGGTGGGAATTTAAGGAGATGGGACCTGGAGAAACTGACTAAACCAGAGGTTGTACAGAGTTTCAGGGAGAGCATAAGGGAAGAAATGGCAGTAATGGGGGGCTTTGAGGGATGAAGTAGTGAAGACAGCAGACGAGCAAGTAGGTAAAAAGACGAGGCCTAGTAGAAATCATTGGGTAACAGAAGGAATATTGAATTTAATTGATGAAAGGAGAAAATACAAAAACGCTGTAAATGAAACAGGCAAAAAGGAATACAAACGTCTCAAAAATGAGATCGACAGGAAGTGCAAAATGGCTAAGCAGGGATGGCTAGAGGATAAACGTAAGGATGTAGACGCTTATCTCACTAGGGGTAAGATAGGTACTGCTTACAGGAAAATTAAAAAGTCCTTTGGAGAAAAGAGAACCACTTGTATGAATATTAAGAGCTCTGATGGAAACACAGTTCTAAGCAAAGAAGGGAAAGCAGAAAGGTGGAAGGAGTATATAGAGGGTCTATACAAGGGCGATGTACTTGAGCACAATATTATAAAAATGGAAGAGGATGTAGATGAAGATGAAATGGGAGATGTGATACTGCGTGAAGAGTTTGACAGAGCACTGAAAGACCTGTGTCGAAACATGGCCCCGGGAGTAGACAACATTCCATCAGAACTACTGACGGCCTTGGGAGAGCCAGTCCTGACAAAACTCTACCATCTGGTGAGCAAGATGTATGAGACCGGTGAAATACCCTCAGACTTCAAGAAGTATATAATAATTCCAATCCCAAGGAAAGCAGGTGTTGACAGGTGTGAAAATTACCGAACTATCAGTTTAATAAGTCACGGCTGCAAAATACTAACGCGAATTCTTTACAGACCAATGGAAAAACTAGTAGAAGCCGACCTAGGGGAAGATCAGTTTGGATTCCGCAGAAATACTGGAACACGTGAGGCAATACTGACCATACGACTTATCTTAGAAGCTAGATTAAGGAAAGGCAAATTACGTTTCTAGCGTTTGTAGACTTAGAGAGAGCCTTTGACAATGTTGACAGGAATACTCTCTTTCAAATTATGAAGGTGGCAGGGGCAAAATACAGGGAGCGAAATGCTATTTACAATATGTATAGAAACCAAATGGCAGTTATAAGAGTTGAGGGGTATTAAAGGGAAGCAGTGGTTGGGAAGGGAGTGAGACAGGGTTGTAGGCTCTCCCCGATGTTATTCAATCTGTATATTGAGCAAGCAGTGAAGGAAACATAAGAAAATTTCGGAGTAGGTATTAAAATCCATGGAGAAGAAATAAAAACGTCGAGGGTCGCCCATGACATTGTAATTCTGTCAGAGACAGCAGAGGACTTAAAAGAGCAGTTGAACGGAATGGATAGTGTCTTGAAAGGAGGGTATAAGATGAACATCAACAAAAGCAAAACGAGGATAATGGAATGTAGTCGAATTAAGTCGGGTGATGCTGAGGGAACTAGATTAGCAAATGAGACACTTAAAGTAGTAAAGGAGTTTTGCTATTTGGGGAACAAAATAACTGATGATGGTCGAAGTAGAGAGGATATAAAATGTAGACTGGCAATGGGAAGGAAAGCATTTCTGAAGAAGAGGAATTTGTTAACATCGAGTATAGATTTTTGTGTCAGGAAGTCGTTTCTTAAAGTATTTGTATGGAGTGTAACCATGTATGGAAGTGAAACATTTACGATAAATAGTTTAGACAAGAAGAGAATAGAAGCTTTTGAAATGTGGTGCTACAGAAGAATGCTGAAGATTAGATTGGTAGATCACATAACTAATGAGGAGTTGTTGAATAGGATTGGGGAGAAGTTTGTGGCACAACTTGACTAGAAGAAGGGATCGGTTGGTAGGACATGTTCTGAGGCATCAAGGGATCACCAATTTAGTATTGGAGGGTAGCTCAGAGGGTAAAAATCGTAGAGGGAGACCAAGAGATGAATACACCAAGCAGATTCAGAAGGATGTAGGTTGCAGTAGGTACTGGAGATGAAGAAGCTTGCACAGGATAGAGTAGCATGGAGAGCTGCATCAAACCAGTCTCAGGACTGAAAACCACAACAACAAGTGGACTATCGTTCCAGTGTGGTTAGAGTCAATGCAGCGAGTACACGTAACAGTCGTCTGATGATGAACTTGTGAGTTCGAAACGGGTTATGGTGCTATTTATTTAATTAAATAGCAGTATTAACAGTGGCTGGTTGCTTTCTGCTTCTTTGTAAGAATCAACCTACATTAATTGTACACAGCCACGGTGTCGCTATGTCAGTTTTAGACAGAATAGGATATTATATTGTCTAAAGCTTTTATATGAACGGTTCACCGTGTTTACCGAAAAATTAGCGGAAGTGGAAACGTGGAGATTTTACTTTGAACGAATCAAGTGCTCTCTCTCACTAGGCAAAAAGAAAGCACTGTTCCAGTGCGTTGTGCACACAGGTGCTGCTCAGTGCTACGTCCTCTTGATAGAGAATGAATCTACTCGGCAAACAGTTATGGCTACTGCTTGGATGAGTAAGAAACATTTCCGCTCGTCTTAGAGGGTTGAAGGGAGTAGTGCATAATTATAATGTTTTATATAGTGCCTGTAATTTTTTTCTGTACTTTCTGGAACGCAACACTATGCTCCAACACGTCCATTGCCTGTAGCAAGACATCATATTCAGCTATAGTAGATGCCATGTGAGTCCCATCTGATGAAACTAAATTTTTTTCCGTCAATCCGTGTATACCGTCAGACTCAGCCGTACAGCACCTCTGTTTGTAAGCACAGGAGAGCTATTCTCCATGGTTTAACTGTTTTCTCTCTTGGGTACATGTATTGTAAGCCACAATTCAACTGCCAGAGACTGCAGTCATGTGTGTGTGAGTTGCGTTTGCTTGAGTGTGTGTTTGTGTGTGTATGTGTGCAGTGTGTGTGTGTGTGTGTGTGTGAGTGAGTGTGTCGTCTATTTTTTACACAGGCCTTGTTGGTGAAAAGCTTATCTTGTGACATATTTTTTTTGTGCCTATCTGCGACTCAGTATCTCCACCATATGTTGAGTAGCAACTATTCTTTTCATAACGCTGTTACATTCCATCCTGGATTTTTCGTTGTTTGATTTTAATATTTTGTATAATTAAGTTCGACTGGATAAATTTCAGAGTTTCATTGTTGATGTAACTGAACCACAATACGGTAAATTACTATGAGCTCTATTTGTTGTTAAGGTCCTATCGGTCGTTAATCTGGCTAGTTCTCTACACAGTCTCCGCGCCGACTTAGACATTTCTCCTACCGTTATTTAACTTTCCAGTTCCATGGTCACAGAACGAACACCCACTTCTTATTCTCCAGTTCTCTATGCTGCCCTGCAAATAGTTTTTGTGCCAAAATGCCATTTGCATTGACAGTGAATCATGTGAGCAGATGTGAAAATCAGAGGACGCAAAGTCCAGGCTGTATGCTGGGCGATCGAACACATCCCATCGGACAAGTTGCAGAAGTCTCTTTGTTGCACCTGCAGTGTGCGGCCAACATTTAACAGGATGAAGGAAATGCATAACAGTTACGTTATGTGTGCTGCATGAAATCGAGGGAAACCTCTCAATAGGCATTCGTACTTTGCGGGAGACACTATTTCATCGGCATATTTACGTGTTTACTGTGCGAACAGAAATGAAAAAAGTGATGTGATGCGATCGAAGGGCGCACTAGAGGAACTGTCGAACACATCAAAGGTATATCAGAACAAGTGGTTTCCATGTCGCGACCTATCGGATGTTAATAAGCGGATAACCCTCGTAGAATTTATTGGTTGTATTGAAGACCCTACTGAATAACGGGGCTCGAATATCACGTAGCTAGAGTTCCAAATTTAAGGTCCATAAATTGCTACATTACGAGATGGGATCAAGTCCTTTAAGTCGTTAAATTAATTAGTTGACACTTTGTTCAATCCCTACATCTCCCTACAAGTATCGCACTTGTTACAGTCACTGCACTAATGAACATTCTCAAAGAAGACAGTTAAATAAATACATTCCCTATATTTTAATTTTTGTTTTTTCAACACTGTAATTTTTCACATGATAATAATTTTGTGTGCCCAACTTCTGAATTCCCAGAGGAAAAAATTTTATGACTGTCTTACACCAAAATTTCACGACGTGTGTGCGTACTTTACGTCTGTCTGTATTACTGCCTACTGACTGCAATACAGGAACAATAACGTAAACTGGGCCGTGCTCCCTCACTAGAAATTTCGAGAAGCAGTTACTGGAAACTTCTAAATGAAAATAGACCTCAGAAACGACTCCGAAAATACCCTGGGAGTTAATGACCGCTCTGTCGTGATCCACATCCCAAAAACAACAACAGTCTGGTGAAAATACCTGCAAATCAAAGGCACACTGAAACACTCTCAGCAGTTGGCAACGCTACAAAAGCGAAACAAAGTAATGGGACATGGAGTGGTGTAAGTTATCCGGTTACATAGACACAAGAAAATAAAAGTGAAGTCTTGAGTTGACGTATAAACGTTAAACGTGCCAGTACATATATAGAATGGAGAGAAAGGCCAGAAAGTACTGTTTTAGAACGTGAATACACTGTCAGTAATCTGTAACTGCGTTTCTATATTTTAAGTGATTGACGATGTACTGCAATATGTATAAGAAAACGCGTTTGTCGTTTAGATTCTGTGGCTTTCCAGAGGGAGCGTAAGGCAGTCTTGATTTAAATATGTACGAAAATCTCTTGATCGCGCAATCAATTTGTTTGACACCACTCTACGCGTTTCAGTGCTCTTAAAAGACATGTAAACGTTCAAAACGATGGAACACAGCAACCAGTCGTCTTTACCTTTCAGGCTCTATTAGTCTTGAATGAATTGTGACAGGACCCCGAACAGCGAGGGACTGCCGTACTAGGACATGTATTAGAAGTCTGAAATACTGCTCTGATCATCATTAGTTACAAGCCGAACTCTAGATTTGATTTAATAAAGCCTGAAAGGGTGATGGGCTCTATCATTTGGAAAGTTATATAACAGACGTCAAGTGCTTTTCATAGTCCTAGGGGAAGTCAACTTGACAAATAAAGGGTACAAAATAACTAAGTTAGGATCAAAAACAATTACAGTTAAAGTAAATAAATGCAGAAAGTTAAATAACCTTAGGAAAGTAAGACATTAAGAAGACTACCTTGCACGAAACAACCACCAACTTTCGCGCGCTATCCAAAGAAATTCTCATCGTCCAGCACATGGTAACATATGAAACTTGCCAACAACAACAACTCAGAACTACAAGACACATGTCACTACGAATAAAGCAGAAGCGACTGTAGTCAGAAACAAAGAAATAAAGAAAAACTTATGTTAACAAATGAAAGTGTGAACCGAAAGTACAGACAGAAAGTAATAATCGGGGAATAGCGCCGATATGTCAAAGATGAACTACGTAACGACAACAATAGGGACTATTCCCAGATAATAAAACATGCCTAAGTAGAATAATCACAAAATAGCAAAGTACTGAACACCTTGGTTTATGCTGCCTTCACAGCCTCCAATTTTTACAGAACGATATTACAGATAAGATACTGACATATCTACGTTTGACTCTTAATAAACAAAATCGAGTTATAAATAACATAGACAAAGTGATATTCAGTCAACATAAACATGATAAATGTTATGACGAGTCCGCAGCTCGTGATCGTGCGGTAGCGTTCTCGCTTCCCGCACCCGGGTTCCCGGGTTCGATTCCCGGTGGGATCAGGGATTTTCTCTGCCTCGTGATGACTGGGTGTTGTGTGATGTCCTTAGGTGAGTTAGGTTTAAGTAGTTCTAAGTTCTAGGGGACTGATGACCATAGCTGTTAGGTCCCATAGTGCTCAGAGCCATTTGAACCATTTGTTATGACGAATCTGTTATACAAGATTTTTTTAAAAAAAGTGCCACATATTCCTATAGGACAGTAGTTCCCAGTCTTCCTCAGACCACTACTCCTGAGTGCAGTCAGATACTACGTGGTACTCCCTCCCCCCTCTACACAACTGCCACACTTCAGCTCCTTTCCCCGCCGTCATCAACTTTAGCGCCTAACTAAACTTTATAATGAAAAGATCTTTCTTTGAAAACTTTTTTTTAACGGGGAAAGGTTAGTCATACTTAGTTTGTGTGTGTGTGTGTGTGTGTGTGTGTGTGTGTGTGTGTGTGTGTGCTAAAATGAATGATGAAGCAATTCCTGAATAGCGAGCGATACCTACAACTCAGTCACGAACGCTAACTATCAACAATGAGGGTAGGCACTTGTTACAAATCGTGCTTTTTCTGTGCTACTCATCTCCACAGCGGCATTTGCTTCCCCCACACCATGCATCCCCATTTAAAATCCACCTGGTTACGATTTGTGCACTGTAGTTACTGTCTGTAAATCACATTACTGCTGTACTCCTTATTTCTGAAGTAGCAGACATTGCAAGACTTCAGGCTCTGTGTCTGATGGCTATAACAATAACAATAATGATAATAATTCTGTGTACAGCAGTATAGTATTGTGTTGCCGATTAGTTCATATATCTGTTTCAAAGTAAATAATGAAGCAAAATCTGGTCTACTGCAGGAACTATCTACAACTTGCAGAAGATAGCGTTTGTCGTGTATGTATTATTTTTCACTTTCATAGATGTACAGTTCAAAATAAAAGGTAAGTGTGAAATCGGTGGCCACTGTGAGGTGCCACTGATCTCCACAGCACGGTGTTATGAGTTAATGCTAGTAATTAAAGAAAAAGTAATTATTGATTGCTTTTATAATCAGTATTGAAGTCTTGCAAAATTGTGATAATAGTAATGACGTTTTAAAAGTAATTTAGTTTCTCGACTGAAACACAATCGTGCCTTTTTGGTTTCTTACCCCTTAGAAAACCTCGTTTTACATCTCATGGGATAATTACCCCCAAGTTGGGAACCACTGCTGTAGGAGGTAGTACTGATGAAAACCTTAAGAAAAGTCATTATACAGGCTAAAGGGCGATTACAGTGTTGCTGTTTGAGGGCGTTGCTGCAGCTTATATGTAGAGCAGGGCTACTCCGATGCGGGTGTATGAGCACCGATATGAAGCCAAGAGATTACAGTTTCATTCGTGCATTTCTGTCATGCGTGCGGTAAATTCTAAACCGTGAACTATGCTGACGTTATTGCCATTTGCGTCCAAACAGGACCAGCGTGCTGTTATTTTTTTTCTTGGCTGCCGAAGGACAAACATCGGTAAACATAAATCGGAGAATGAAGAATGCCTATGGATCAGCATGTCTCTCGAAAACCACCGTTGTACAAAATTGCGACAAGAGTTGGTATTGCTTCATGATGATGCATGTCCCCATATCGCGTATGTCGTAACGCAGAAGTTACGCCAACTCAATTGAGAGATACCCAAGCTCCTGCCCCACAGCCCTGATCTCTCCGCAGGCGATTATCAAGCCTTTGGTCCCCTTAAAAGCACCCTGAAGGATAGACGTGGATGTGCAACAGGCCGTTATGGATTTTTTAACGTAGCAGGACAGCGTGTTTTATCAAAAGGGTATCTGCATCCGGGTACGTTGATGGAATGATTGCCTCAATGCTCAAGGCGATTGTGCCTGGTTGGCAAACAGATTCTGGACTGTACGGCCTTCGAAATGAATCGCTCCTTAGATATTTATGTGGCCAGAAACGAACACCTGTTGAGATATGGGCCGTTATGCTAGTTATGAGTAATGTGTAGTGTTCTGTGATTTGAGCAGCCACAAGAGATGGCAAATGCAAGTGCTATGGCCATCATGGGTACAAGGCATCAAGATGAGCACGTCTTGAATCTCTCCGTGCGAGCTCCGATTTCTCTGATTTTATTACGATGATAATTTCTCCCTGTGTATTTTGAGCAAAATAAATATTTTCACCTTCGTAGAAGAAGAATGGTGACCGAAACTTCGCAAAAAGATCTCGCTACCACAAAAAAACGCTTTTCTTTTAACTATTGCTCCTCCACTCGCGTATCGTATCTTCGTCACTCTCTCACCTATTTCGCGATAATACGAAACGAGCTGCCCTTCTTTGAACTTTTCAGTGACCTCCGTCAATCCTGTCTTGTAAGGATTTCCTACTGCGCAACAATACTGCAACAGAGGACGAACAAGCGTAGTGTAGACAGTCTTTCTTCAGTGTAGCTGCATGTTGTAAACGTTGTGTCAATAAAACGCAGTCTATTTAGCTTTCCCCACAACACTGCCTATGTAATCGTTCCATTGTAAGTCGCGCATAACCGTTATCACTCGGTATTTAGTTGAATTGGCACACTTTAGATTTGTGTGACTCGTCGTGTAATCGAAATTTGACAGATTCCTTTTAGTACTCAAGAGAATTACCTCAAACCTGTCATTCCTTACAATTTTAGAGCCAAATGCCACTATTGGCACTGTACGGACATCTTGTTATTATTTGGGTATGATCATCTGATACCTTTACCTGGCGGTAAGACATAGTATCAACTGCAAACAATGTAAGATACCCGCTCAGATAGTCTTCTGAATCGGCTATATAAATTAGTAACGGCAGAGAGCCTATAACACTCCCTTGCGGAACGCCAGAGAGCACTTCTGTTTCGTTCGATGGCTTTCCGCCAATTGCTACGAACTGTAACCATTTTTACAGGAAATCGAGAGTCTAGCTCTACAGCTGAGACAGTGCCCCGTAGGTACCCAATTCTATTAGTAGTCAAATGTGAGAAGAACCGTATCTAAATGTTTCTGGACTTCCAGGCACGTCCTTTCGATAGGACTCATTATTTCATGAGAATAAAGATCTAGTTGAGTTTCCGAAAGATGTTTTCTGTATCTGTGCTGAGTATGAGCGAGTAGATCGTTTTCTTCGAGATAATTCGTAATGTCGTAACCCAGTACATGTTCCAAAATCCTACAGCAAGTCGGCGTCAGTGATATAGATCTGTAAGTTAGCGCATTACTCCTATTTCGTTTAAAATGGTTCTAAGCACTATGGGACGTAACATCTGAGGTCATCAGTCCCCTAGACTTAGAACTACTTAAACCTAACTAACCTAAGGGCATCACAAACACCCATGCCCGAGGCAGGATTCGAACCTGCGACCGTAGCAGCAGCGCAGTTCCAGACTGAAGCGCCTAGAACTGCTCGGTCATAGAGGCCGGCCCTATTTCGTTTCTTGAGTGTTGATGTGTCCTGTACAACTTTACATCTTTCACCGAGCGAGCGGTTGTTTATGACCGCAAAGTTTGAAGCTGCTATACAGCACACTTTGAAAAGAATCAAATGGTATACACTCCAGACGTTAAGACATGCCTTTATTAAATGATCCGGGTTTGTTTGCCACACCGAGGATATCAAGCTACAAGTGACATTAATATTTTCTTAAATTTTCAACAAATATTTTACAGCGAGTTTGATTTTGTATGTGTTCACATTTAAAAGCATCAATGTCACGGCATTTAATATCATTACTTGGGACAGTAACCCGGAAACTTTCCCCTAAAATAGGACAAAGAACATCGACGGGTCATGGCGTGTCCAATTGAGAATGTGAGTTGCTCTCAGTATGTACTAGCGATGTAAATGAACGGGGGCGTAGTACCCGTAAATAATATGACAAATGCGCAAACAATCATTCTATTTGACTTTCAGCTGCTTTTCACAAGTTACTACTGCAAGGTCGGAGGATGAACAAAGTACAGCTATATTGGTTGCTAAAAGGGAAACGTTTCCGTTGTTCTGTTGAAAACAGTGATAAAGACATTGACACTAAGGACTCCTATGGGAAGAGACACCATTGCCTTTTTATCTTCTCTCATTCCTTTCCGTGTACATGTTAAATGGGTAATAACTTTCCATCGGAAACATCTTCATTCGTTCTACAATCTTTTGTCAAACTTCGTGACAGAATATCACAACACTGTGACATACACAACGAAACCTATGTCATAATGAAACCTCTGCTATAGGTAGTGTAAAAATAGTGCAGTGCAGCTTCTTAAAGTCCTGCTTATCTACCTGTCTTCTGGAGTCACAATAATCCCAGCTAGCTCCAGATTAAATATGGGAATTATGTGTAAGTGCTAATCAATTCGAACTGAACCTTGAGCGTCAGTTTGATTCTTACAGGTTTCTACTTGAATGCCGAATACAATTTTAGCTCAGTCATGCCAGTTTATTGGATGACTAACTGCAATAAAATTCACTTTGACGAAAACAAATTACAACACTCTGACGCACTGTCATTGATTAATTTCCTTGAGGAAAATAGATAGTAAATCATTAATTACTTTAATACCAAAATTCCTTCCATAATCTCGAAAGCGATATTAATACACTCCTGGAAATTGAAATAAGAACACCGTGAATTCATTGTCCCAGGAAGGGGAAACTTTATTGACACATTCCTGGGGTCAGATACATCAAATGATCACACTGACAGAACCACAGGCACATAGACACAGGCAACAGGGCATGCACAATGTCGGCACTAGTACAGTGTATATCCACCTTTCGCAGCAATTCAGGCTGCTATTCTCCCATGGAGACATTCGTAGAGATGCTGGATGTAGTCCTGTGGAACGGCTTGCCATGCCATTTCCACCTGGCGCCTCAGTTGGACCAGCGTTCGTGCTGGACGTGCAGACCGCGTGAGACGACGCTTCATCCAGTCCCAAACATGCTCAATGGGGGACAGATCCGGAGATCTTGCTGGCCAGGGTAGTTGACTTACACCTTCTAGAGCACGTTGGGTGGCACGGGATACATGCGGACGTGCATTGTCCTGTTGGAACAGCAAGTTCCCTTGCCGGTCTAGGAATGGTAGAACGATGGGTTCGATGACGGTTTGGATGTACCGTGCACTATTCAGTGTCCCCTCGACGATCACCAGTGGTGTACGGCCAGTGTAGGAGATCGCTCCCCACACCATGATGCTGGGTGTTGGCCCTGTGTGCCTCGGTCGTATGCAGTCCTGATTGTGGCGCTCACCTGCACGGCGCCAAACACGCATACGACCATCATTGGCACCAAGGCAGAAGCGACTCTCATCGCTGAAGACGACACGTCTCCATTCGTCCCTCCATTCACGGCTGTCGCGACACCACTGGAGGCGGGCTGCACGATGTTGGGGCGTGAGCGGAAGACGGCCTAACGGTGTGCGGGACCATAGCCCAGCTTCATGGAGACGGTTGCGAATGGTCCTCGCCGAGACCCCAGGAGCAACAGTGTCCCTAATTTGCTGGGAAGTGGCGGTGCTGTCCCCTACGGCACTGCGTAGGATTCTACGGTCTTGGCGTGCATCCGTGCGTCGTTGCAGTCCGGTCCCAGGTCGACGGGCACGTGCACCTTCCGCCGACCACTGGCGACAACATCGATGTACTGTGGAGACCTCACGCCCCACGTGTTGAGCAATTCGACGGTACGTCCACCCGGCCTCCCGCATGCCCACTATACGCCCTCGCTCAAAGTCCGTCAACTGCACATACGGTTCACGTCCACGCTGTCGCGGCATGCTACCAGTGTTAAAGACTGCGATGGAGCTCCGTATGCCACGGCAAACTGGCTGACACTGACGGCGGCGGTGCACAAATGCTGCGCAGCTAGCGCCATTCGACGGCCAACACCGCGGTTCCTGGTGTGTCCGCTGTGCCGTGCGTGTGATCATTGCTTGTACAGCCCTCTCGCAGTGTCCGGAGCAAGTATGGTGGGTCTGACACACCGGTGTCAATGTGTTCTTTTTTTCCATTTCCAGGAGTGTAGTAACCACATTCGGCAACAACACCCACTTTCATGTTGTGAGGTAGATCAGGCCCACTTCTTTTTCTGCTATGGAATACTCTGCCTGCGCAGCATTAATGAATGTACACCAGTAATTAAATAAAATATTAAACAAAACCGTAACTGTAGGCTATCATGGGCACAGCGCTTGTACAAATGCTAAAAATGTCAGTGAAAGTGCTGTATTACAGTAGAACAGTATAAGAAATAAAGTGTTCGGAGAGGCGAGCGAGCCACCACAAGGCGATGGGCACTTCTTAGACGTGATAGCGTGGTGTGGAGAAAGATGGCCGGCGCTGAAAGGCCGGAAAGTGGTCGCGTTCTTAAAAGCTATGCCTCGTCTCCTCTTAGCGTATCACCCAGTACTGCACTTAGGTGTTAGAACAACAAGATAAATGAGTGCATACCATATGACTTCGAGGCAAGCGAGATTTTTATAAATAACAAAAGCACTGGAAGTAAAATTGTTCCTTGCAAAACAGAAGTAGATTTTCAACGTCAAGATACGACCCTCCTTGTCCATATCGACTACCGAAATGGTTTCTTTATGGAGTTATTATTACTCATCTGAATATTGTTCATCGTTAGTAGCGAAATCTGACTTGACTAAATTTGAAGATTTATTTCTTTATTATTTCCGTCGCCTATTCTTAATTTGGAACTTAATTTAACTACTATACCTTCATTGCAAATTAATCTTCAAATAACCCACTCGCATATGTTCACAACACCAAAAGTACTTCCTAGCAGACAGCTGTAGTTTGCCGATAAAGTCTTTCCTACGTTTCATGGCAGATTTCATAACTAATTACTGTTCTTCAGAAAGCATTTTACCCTTAACTGCTCTTGAAATAGCAATAAAATTTGCATGTGCTTCGAACTTTGTATCTCGATCATATGATGTGCTTTATTTATTTATTTATTTTACACGTATAGTTCCGTAGTACCAAACTGAGCAAATCTCCAAGGTCATGGAACAAGTCGGTAGATGAAATTACAACATAAAAATAATAATAGATAAAATAAAATGTTTATGATCCCAAAAAAAGAGAAGTCATAAGTTTATGTAAACGCAATCAACAACATAACACAGGAATCAGCTTAATTTTTCAAGGAACTCCTCGACAGAATAGAAGGTGTGGGCCATGAGGAAAACGTTCAGCTTCGATTTGAATGCACGTGGATTACTGTTAAGATTTTTGAGTTCTTCTGGTAGCTTATTGAAAATTTATGCAGCAGTATACTGCACACCTTTCTGGACAAGAGTCAAGGAAGTGCGATCCAAATGCAGATTGGATTTCTGCCTGGTATTAACTGAGTAAAAGCTGCTAATTCTTGGGAATAAGCTGATATTGCTAACAAGAAACGACAGTAAAGGATATACATATTGAGAAGCCAATGTCAGCATATTCAGAATAGTGAACAGGGGTCGGGAAGTGGTTCGCGAACTTACACCACTTATTACCAGTACAGCCCGTTTATGACTCAAAAATATCCTCTGAGAATGGGAAGAGTTACCACAAAATTTAATATCATACGACACAAGCGAATGAAAATAAGCCCAGTGGACTACTTTTCGTGTCGAACTATCACTTGCCTCAGATACCATCGAATAGTAAAAATGGCAGCATTGAGTCTTTGAACAAGATCCTGAACGCGGGCTTTCCACGACAGTTTACTGTCAATCTAATCACCTAGAAACTTGAACTGTTCACGTTTACTAATCATATACCCTTCCTGTGAAATTAAAACGTCGGGGTTTGTTGAATTGTGTGTTAGAAACTGTAAAAACCGATCATTTGTCTCTGGAAGGCAAAAATTCACAACGTACGAGCCTACTGATAAGCAGCTTAATCTGCTCCCAACAGTTAAAATATGTATATCATTAACATTCAGTGTAAACTCCCAACAGTTTACTCACGTAACCTGCAGATGAAATCTGACTAACCTCACAATAAAAAATGTGACTCATATATAACCTTTCAATAATTGACTGTGAATTTAAACTGGTAAATTTTGGACGTCAGCAGTGCTGCGTCATGGCCCTGAAAGATCATTCTGAATAAATTGAAAATTCTTACCTCAGTGAAGTCGCCGTATAACGCGTATATATCTGCTCCTGTAAAAAATTTTTTTGGCACAGCCCATTGCAATGCTGGCCGCTAGATTTGTCATGTATAAAAGGAAACGACTGATTTTTCTTTACGATAGTCAGGATGACCATGGATTGCAGAAATTAGTAAATTCTTTAAATTCAAATGAATGATTGTCAAAAAGTTAATTTTATAAAAAGATTATTATTAAAAGGTTTTTTAAAGCATTTAAGTGGGACTAGATATAACAATAGTACAAATTTTGTTGTAACAAACCACATATGCGCGCGGCTGCTTTTACCCTATACTACATCGCTCAGGCACCGCCATAGCTCCCCACGACCGGCCCAGCCAACTCCATACACGCGACTGCTAGCTACTACTTACTCCTACAGCCACTGCTCTTACTGCAGCCGACTCTGCTCTCTGGTCTGAGATCCTCTTATAGCTTACATATCGCACGCAGCTCGTGAGCAATCCATCGAAATTACATCTGCTCGAGTGTGCTAGCAATAAATTCCTTAGTCATGGACCTCTTACAATTTCATACCGCATCCGGTAGTGCAGAACTGGATTTCTTGTGGTTCCCCTAAATCGACTGCGGGCAATGCCCAGATATTTCCCTTGAAACTGACAAGAGTGAATTCCTCCATTCCTACGACACCCGATCAATCTCTAAATATCTCCTGATCGACAGTGCATTAAACCCTTTCACTCTCTTCATTCGGTTCTGGGAATTCCATCTGTCCTTGCAAAGATCTGGGTGAGAAACAAAATAAAGTTTCTGAAGGTAGGTTTTTGTAATGAAAATGGACTCTGAGACTGAAAAACCGACGCAACGCAAAGGAATTGTCCGAATGGAACGGAAATTGGTAGAGGTGATGTACATGTGCAAACAAACAAATAACTAGAATTTCAGAAAAACTGGATGATATTCGACAGGACGTTCGAAAATTGGGCATGTCAGTATCGAGTTGGTCCTCCTATGGTCATTATGCCTGCAGTTATTCGGCTTGGCACTGATTGACGAAGTTGTTGCAAGTCCTCCTGAGGGATATCGTGCCAAATTTTGTCCTATTGGAGCGTTAGAACGTCACAATCACGAGCTCCTTGGAAGGGCCAGCCGATAACGCTTCATACATCCTCAACTGGGAAGAGGTTGGGCGACCTTCCTGGCCAAAGTAAGGTCGGCAAGAAGTAAGACGAGCAGTAGAAAATCTCGCCACGTGCGGGTGGGCATTATCTTGCTGAAATGTAAGCTCAGGATGGATTGCCACGAAGGGTAACAAAACGGGACGTAGAACACTGTCGTACTGGAAGCGTACCGCGAAATACAACCAAAGGAGTCCTGCTATGAAATGAAATGGCCAACCAGTCCATCACTCCTGGCTGCTGAGCTGTAAGGTCACCGACAGGTTGGTATCCCACTGCTGCTAGGGTGTCTCCAGACACGTCTTCGCTGGCCATCTGGGCTCTGCTCGATGCGGGACTGAAGACAATTCTACTCCAGTCAATGAGATTTCAGGGCAAAGACGTGTCTGGAGCCGCCCCAGGCAGCGGTGGGGTACCAACCTGAAGTCACACTTCATACAACCCGATAACTTGGAGTGATGGTCTGGGCCGCCATTTCATTTCATAAGTACCCTATGGTTGTCATCCACGGTACTCGTACAGCGCAGCGGTACGTCGAAGATATTCTACTCCCCGGTCTCTTGCATTTCATAGCAAGAAATCCTGGCCTCACTTTTCATCAAGATAGTGCCCATCTGCAGATGACTATAGATTCTCCTGCTTGCCAGTCCCTAACTCGATCAACAAGGTCTCCAGATTTCTCCACAATCAGGAACGTTTGGAGCATTATGGGCTGGGTGATCCAACCACTTTGGGATTTTGACGACCTAACTCACACGTTGGACAGAATTTGGCACGATGTCTCTAAGGAGGACATCCAACAATTCTGTCAATCGATACCAAGCTTAATAATTGCTGACGTAGAGGCCAGAAGTGGACCAGCGCGTTACTGACTTGCTCAATTCGTGCAGCTCGTTCTCTTGAACACATCATTCAGTTTCTGCAAAATTATACTCATTTGTTCGTCTATACATGAATATGACATCTACCGATCTCCGTCCCAATCGGATAATTCTTTTGTGGTGCGCTTTTTGTGTTAGAAAGTAGATAGAGCTACAATTAATTTTAGGGAATGGCGCAGAAAATTGCTATAATATCTGCACCTTACTGGAGACATTAATATTTATGACAGAGGTGTGCATAGTTGCGTCACGAAGTCAAAATATTATCAGGCGTCAGTACGTAGACACATACAATCTCGCTTAGCAGTAGGAAGAATCGTGTATGTGCAGGTCAAGAAGGTACGTGATCAAAAGTATCCGGACACGCGGATGAAAATGACTTACAAGTTCGTGGCACCCTCCATCGATAATGCTGGAATTCAGTATGGTGTTAGCCCACCTTAGCCTTGATGACAGCTTCCACGCTCGAGGGCACACCTTCAGTCAGGTGCTGGAATGTTTCTTCGGGAATGGCAACCCATTCCTCACGGAGTGCTGCACTGAGGAGGGGTATCGAAGTCTGTTGGTGAGGCGTGGCACGAAGTCGGCGTTCCAAACTATACTAAAGGTATTCTTTAGGATTCACGTCAGGACTCTGTGCAGACCAGTCCATTACAGGGATGTTATTGTCGTGTAACCACTCCGCCAGAGTCCGAGTATTGTGAATAGGTACTCGATCGTGTTGAAAGATGCAATCACCAACCCCAATTGCTCTTCAACTGTGGGAAGCAAGAATGTGATTAAAACATCAATGTAGGCCTGTGCTGTGAAAGTGCCACGCAAAACAACAAGGGGTACAAGCCCCCTCCATGAAAAAACACGACCGCACCATAACACCACCGCCGCCGAATTTTACTATTGGCACTACACACGCTGGAAGATGACGTTCACCGGGCATTCGCCGTACCCACACCCTGCCATGGGGTCGCCACGTTGTGTACCGTGATTCGTCACTCCACACAACGCTTTTCTAATGTTCCATCGTCCAGTCTTTACGCTCCTTACACCAAGCGAGTCGTCGTTTGGCATTTACCGGCGTGATGTGTGGCTTATGAACGGCCGCTCGACCACGAAATCCAAGTTTTCTCACCTCCCGCCTAAGTGTCATAGTACTTGCAGTGGATCCTGATGCAGTTTGGAATTCCTGTGTGATAGTCTGGACGGGTGTCTGCCTATTACACATTACGACCTTCTTCAACTGTCGGCGGTCTCTGTCATTCAACAGATGAGGTCGGCCTATACCCTTTTGTGCAGTACGTGTCCCTTCACGTTTCCAATTCACTATCACATCGGATACAGTGGACGTAGGGATGTTTAGGAGTGTGGAAATCTCGCGTGCAGACGTATGACACAGGTAACACTCAGTCACCTGACCACGTTCGAAGTCCGCACTGTGCTCTCTCACGATGTCTAATGATTACTGAGGTCCTTGATATGGAGTCCCTGGCAGTAAGTGGCAGCACAATGCACCTAATATGAGAAACGTATGTTTTTGGGGTGTCCGTATACTTTTGATCACATTGTGTGTGAATACTCTCCAGGGAAGAGAGCAGCTATATTTAGGTACAGCAGATGTAGAATTACATCGTCTCATGTCTGTTGTTATTTATAATAGAAGATCCATTTCAATGCAATTTATTTCACACAGCCTCACAATGTGACTACACGGCCTAGTCAGACGAGGGAATGCTATGAAAGATCAAAATAACTTCTGTTATTTTTTTTTGTGTTCTGTCGAATGACAGTATACATTGGCAGGAAGAAAACGAAATTCTGATAGATAAAAGGAGACTTTAAGCCGCTCGAAGCTTATGGGTGTTGTCGGAAATAGAAAGTCTGTGAAGCGCTGGGAAAATAAATTTCTGCTTCTGTTTCAGGCGGAGGAATGACGCAGAAAGAAAACAAAGCTGTGTGTAGCGAAAGAAAAAGAAACAACTCCCCAGCGGAAAACAGGGGCTTCTTGTCTTAACCAGAGGCTAAAGTACTCATCCCGATCGAAACTGGACACGATGTAGTTCGAAGGAACTTGACACGGCATACAAATAAAGTGACAATCGGTAGGACATATGTATATGTACCATCCCCGTCGCCTCGAAAGTACAGAAACAGTTATGACAATATGCATGCACGCTGCATTCCACACTGACTATTACAGTTATAGCTGCCGTGTTGACATGGAGTTCTCGCGTCTACAGATGAAAATATTGTGTGACATAATACGCGATAGGAATTTCATCCTATTAGGAGGATATTCCTAACACAATTTTGCCATTAGAGTTAGTGTAGAATAAACATATTTTGCGGAATAACGCCATACTCTAAATAATCCTAGACTCTTGTCATTTTCGATTTGTAAATCAAAACGGCCTTCACTTCCTGCAATGTATTTTATTTCTTCCAGTCGTGTTTCGCCATTTACTTTAAGGCATCTTCAGTGGAATCTAGAATGGTACAGTTATGTTTTGACATACGATATTTGTAGATTATAGAAGAATTCACGTCTCTTTTTTTACGTAAATACTTGGACTACTCACAGATCTTCGCGTTTTTGGTCAGCATCTGCGTTTCCTTTCATCTAGTCGCTTGCTAGAGGTCACGGTATAACTTCACTCATAAAACATTAGCGTGTTTTCATATTACCAACTTTTTTATTCAGAATTTTCAAATTGTTTGTCCTTATTGCTGGGGAGCACGATTAGTCTCTTGTCACTAGATGTAGTTATTTTACCAGAAACTGTAATTTTAAGTAAGTAATACGTGGTCACTTTATCACTCATCGTGATTGTTTTGTTTACGTACATATTGACAACCTAGCTCAAATTAGCTGAACACCAAAACTTTCAACCACTTCCTGACATATGTTACGTTCATATTCAACTTTCTGCACCTCTGTCTCAATAACCACCGACACACACACTGATACCTACACACACACACACACACACACACACACACACACACACACACACGCACACGCACATTCAGAAAACAGTTGAATGCAGAAAACTGAGAATGTTGGTAACACTTAGAAAAACAAATGAAACTCTGTATTAAAAATATGGCAGCTACAGTGATGTCTAACGAAAACAGTGAACTGAAAGTAAAATGTAAGATGCCACGTGGTTACCAGAAGAGAAAAAGCAGTTTGCTTAGATGCAATGAATTAGAAGTTACCTGTAAGTACATTTCCATTTCATAAAAAAACGTTAAGGAACTGTTTTTAAATCTATAATCTAGATGTGAGACCATAACCTGTTCGTAAAAATGGACAAATTGATGTGTTGGCAGAAGAGCCAACACCGTGTTGCTAGAGGAGGCCGAAATGCACGCGTTTAATTACACGCTGACTGGCGCGAGGTCTGGAACAGTTAAGGGAATTAATAGTAGCAAATAAAGTACGTAGTTGATACAATACTTAACTTTAATCCACAATTGGTGTACATCGCTCTTGATGGTACATGTTATAATCTCAAAATCAAATGCTATAGCGCCTTGCTAGGTCGTAGCAAATGACGTAGCTGAAGGCTATGCTAACTCGGCTAGTGAGAGCGTAGTTGTCAGTGATCCATCTCTAGCTAAGTCGGCTGTACAACTGGGGCGAGTGCTAGTAAGTCTCTCTAGACCTGCCCTGTGGTGGCGCTCGGTCTGCAATCACTGACAGTAACGACACGCGGGTCCGGCGTATACTAATGGACCGCGGCCGATTTAAAGGCTACCACCTAGCAAGTGTGGTGTCTGGCGGTGACACCACACAAATCATGTAATATTTCAGGACACCCACTGAAAGTGCCTTGTAAAAAAGGCGAAACGCGTCTGGGTGCATAAATAAAAATAAAAATTTCGATGTGCAGCGTGCAAAAAAGGCATTTTCTTTTAAACAACTGCAATTTATATACAGCTGCTGCGAAAATGGCTACTACAAGAAACGTGACATATTTAAATGTACGACGTGTGGGGTGAGTACGTTGAGGGTTTCTTTCAGCGTAAAGTCTCTAGCTGTCACTGAATTTCGTTCGCATTCACCGTAAATGAGAAGCATATCGACTTGTTATTCGAAGGAATACATCAATCACACTTGCGTGATACGACGATACTAGTCCTAATGTTCTTATTAGTGTTGTGTTGCGAGACCGTCGAATGGTGTTCACATGTCAATGGTTCGTTAGATGGATACGCCGTATTCGGCGAATATTTACTGTTTGAAAAATATACGTGAGAGAATTGTGAGGGCATGTGCTTCGATGTGCCGAAGTGATAAGGAATTCCATTCAATCCATGATAAGAAGATTGCAGTACTGGATTGATACCAAGGTCGTCACTTCGAACACCTTCTGTAAATGGACGTTCATGCCAACTTTGTGATCTTCGTTGACCTTCAAAGACCTTATTGTTACACATACCGTTAAAAAAAAAATATTTGATCTTCATATCTGTGACACGACCCCACCTAATATCAAAAAACCAACGTCGCCCCATGCAACATTTTTGCCTCAGACTTTTCAGCTTCTATCATACTTTCGGAGTGGCAGAAATGAATAGAGTTAGTTTTGAGCACGCACTTCGTTAGGATGGTGACATGTGTGTAAACAATCTAAATACGATGAGATATAACGCGAGTAAACAGTAGTTATGACATAAAATAACAATTTTCGGTATATTTATTACAACTAGTTGCAGAAGACTAATAGTTCTCTGCAGCAATAAGAGAAAACGATGTGGAAATTATAAAGAAAAAAAATCGTAACACAGAAACGTGCTGATGTTTCGTAGGTGACTTTACAGTGCGACACCCAGGAGAGGAAATTCAGATGTCAAACAATTCTAAATTCCACCGAAGATGCCTTAAAATAAAAGGCAAAACGTGTCTCAAAGAAATAAAATACATTGGAGCAAGAAAAGGCAGTTTTTATTTACAAATCGAATATTTTCGTGCTTGCAGCGGATGACAGCCACGCAAAAAAAACTTGCTTTTCATTTTATTTTCATCTGTACCGTTACTGTGAATTCTACAAATGATAACTCCTCCATTCCACTTTTTCGTCCTCCCTTTATGGCTGTCAACTGTCCGAAAGAAATAAGTTCTTCTTATCGCTAAAGTATATACGCTAGCTGAACTTACAAGTATATACGTGACCAGTATTTTCCTACAATTTTTAACGAAAAAACATTAAAACGTTTTAAACAGTTAATGATTTTTCAGAGTCAAGTCAGCAGTTTGTGAACGATATGACATTAAGTATTTCCGGTGTAACACAATCTTTTAACTGTGTTATTCCAAGCAAAGTGTTACGAGTATTAACGCATGAAATAAATGCTAAATACATTACTGTAACACAGAAATCGCACCTTTAACAAAGATAAATGCCTTGTTTGCTACTCCCCATACTAATGTAGAACCTCAGTTTTCTGTTTGAGATTATAGTGAACATCATGAGGTATTTTCCGTAAAAACGTATCAGCGAATCAGATTAATCGAGCGTGCAGCTTCATCTTTCGACGGAACAGTTACAGAGGCCAAGTCCTATTTCGTTTCATCACTAACAGCGTTATTTCCCTCAACGTCATTCATTATTTGATGCCTCATTATCGCGGACAGCCTGGAGCGCAGTTATAGGGTTATGTTTTATCGTTTTATGATCAGACGCTTTCAGCTCGTCATCGATTCGATCACTCGCACGGTAATCTAGCCACGGTTTCGAAGCAGCGGAGATTTGCGGCTTTACCGACAGGGAGCAGATTCATTTCCTCCACCTCACCACCACGGACGCAAACGGCAGAGTTGATTCTACGTCTTGCTCGGAATCGCACCACATCATCTCTCGTTTTGCGGTGTGCAAGATTTGCAAAGAAACAAATACGATTTCACCTAAAATGAATATGTATGCTCTTGATATCAGGATATCAGATCTTCTGGGACAGCATTTGTCAAGACAACTATTTTCATACGTTGATTGGTCTCTTCCTTGAACTTCGGGTAAAAGTTCCAGAAAGTGTCCTCAACCTCAGTCTTTAGACAGGGATAAAAGGTTAATTTTTCATCTTGTTTGTGATCTATATACTCTTTTAGAGTGTTGGAGCAACGCAGCCCTTATCAGCGCCTGGCCAAATACAAAAAATGGCAACTCAAGATAATTCAATAAATTCTGTTACTACTTGGTCTAATTTTCTAAAATTTACGTCTACACTTCTACAAACCAAACCTCGCTATGGTGTGTGATGGAGGGTATTCCGAGTACCATTATCAGTTCCTCAAACCTTGCATTCTACGCGAATGCTGCTCGCACATTGTACGTGTGTGAAGTCGTTCGGGTACACAAATGTAACCGAATTTTAAATGATCCATACTTAGAAAAGTATTTAAAATGATGGCAGAATAACAATTTAAGTATGATATACGATGGGTTGACAAAAGTCATGGGACACCTCCTAATAATATCTTGCTGGATCTGGACGTGGCATGGACTCACAAGTCGTTCGAAGTCACCATGAGAAATATTGAGCCATACTGCCTGTAGCGCCGTCCGTAATTGCAGAATTGCTGCTGGTTCAAGATTTTATGCACCAACTGACCTCTCTATTATCTCCCACAAATGTTCGATGCTATTCATGTCAGGCGTTGTGCGTGGCCAAATCATTTGCTGGAATGTTCCTCAAACCAATCGCGAACAGTTGTGGCCCGGGAACATGAGGCACTGTCATCTTTAAAATGTCCACCCTTCTGTGGGACATAAAGTCCACGAATGGCTACAAATGGTCCCTAAGCAGCCGAACGTAGCAGCGGACCCAGTCCATTCGATACAAACGCCGCCTACACCATTACGGAGGCATCGCCAGTTTGCACAGTGCCTTCCTGACAAATTGATTCCATGGCTTCGTGGGATCTGCTCCACACTCGAACCCTGTCGTCAGCTCTCATCAACTGAAATCGAGATTCACCTGACCAGACCACGGTTTTCCACTTGTCTAGGGGACAATCGGTATAGTCAAAATCCCGGTAGAGGTGCTGCAGGCGATGTCGTGCTGTTATCAAAGGCACCTGCGTATGTCGTCTGCTACGATAGGGCGTTAACGCCAGATTTCGCCGCGCTGTCCCAACGATACCTCCGTCGTACGTCCAACATTGATTTCTGCGTTGTATCATGCAGCGTTGCTTGTCTTTTAGCACTGACACTGCTCTTCGTCGTTAAGTGAAGGCTGTCGGCCACTGCATTTTCCGTCGTGAGAGGTAATGCCCGAAATTTACTATCCGCGCCAGACTCTTGACACTGTGGATCTTGCAATATAGAATTTGCTATTTCCGAAATGGAATGTCTCACGCATCTAACTCCAACTATCGTCTCGCTTTCAAAGTTTGTTAATTTCCGTCAAGCGGCCATAATCACGTCGGAACCCTTTTAAGATTTGAGTACAAATGACAGTTCCTCCACGGCACTGTCCTTTTGTACCTTGTGTACGCGGTACTACCACCATCTGTATACATGCATATCGCTATTCGATTACTTTCGTCAACTCAGTGTAAATGGTACAATTCTATGAACAACGGAAACTACAACATAAAAATAAAAAGTTATTTCATGTGTTATTACTCTATATTCCGGTCACAGGATTTGCAATTATTATGTAAAGTTTAGATTAGGGCCACAACTTTGCTTTTGCCACTTTCTCTCGAAGTTTGAGGCTTTATTGTGAAAAATTTACAAAAAGTTTAAGATTCAAGGTAGTGGCCATTGCTGGCGACTACTTTCACTCATTTTTGGTCTGCATACGAATCCCCCGTCGGAGAACTGTGCGTCTTCTGAGGAGATCCATGAATCAGTCCAATTTTGCACTACATCATATGACTAGAAGTGCTGGCCGTGTGCCGTTGATCAAAAAAGGTGTCAGTCAGAGAGAGCAATATCTGGAGAGTACGGTGGAACCGGCCGGTGTGGACGAGCGGTTCTAGGCGCTTCAGTCTGGAACCGTGCGGCCGGTACGGTCGCAGATTCGAATTCTGCCTCGGGCATGGATGTGTGTGATGTCTTTAGGTTGGTTTAAGTAGTTCTGAGTTCTAAGGGACTGATGACCTCAGATGTTAAGTCCCATAGTGATCAGAGCCATTTGAACCATTTAGTACGGTGGATGGGGCAGGACTTCCCACTTCAACGTTACCAAGTATGTTTTGATGGGTTTTGTGATCTGGAATCGCGTGTTGTTGTGCTGAAGTATCACCTTCTCGTGTCTGTTGCTGTACTGTCGCTGTTTTACTTTCATTTCGACAACGGTCTCCTGTGATTGTTTCCGTGGGCTTCAGTAGTGTTTAATACCTTCTCTCTTGCGCAGCCATTCCTGTCTTCGACATCAAAATCACCGTTTTTGAGGCGTTGAAACCATTCTCTGCACATTATTTTAGTAATAGTTGCCTCACCATGTGTTTTAATCAGAATTTTATGAGCCTCTGCCGCATATTTCGTGACGTTAAAGACGATAATTTAAGCCTCTCACAAACAACAGGATTTGGGCTCGTAAGTTGGCGTATTCAATCGAGAGTAACTTTATGAAGCAGTCACAAATCGACTAATATTTTGATGATGTTATATTTACAAGTAGTTACGCTTATTGTATGACATTTACGACTTACCACTAAGAGCGGCTCTTGTTACATAGTCTGAACAATTATTTGTTGGAATTTTTGGAAATTTATGGTAGGTTGCTGAAGTCTTCGGTCCCTAGGCTTCCACACTACTAAAACATGTAAATTATGGACTGAAGTCAAAATTATTTATTACTGTTAACAGGGAGTAAGAGCTCGGCTTGCTGTTTAGTCAAAATAAGATCGTGCACTCAGTGGCGTCATATTATTCCACTTCCAAATACCCTACCTGTGATATTAATTACAGAATAACCAAAATTAACCTTCTATATTTGAACTTGCTTAAATATATGACATGGAGCGTTTCCACAGCAGTACTGAAATAACAAATGAAATTTTTAATATATATATTTTTAATTTTTTACATAACGCTCATCGGTGATTTAAGAACAAGATCAATAACAGTATCGAAGTGAAAAAAGATGAATGACACCAAAACAAATTTTTATTATCTTTTCAGATAGTATCTACTGTCTATAAAATTTTGCTTCTCCATGGACAAATAAAACGTTTCTGCATTGATATCTTAAATCCTTTTTCTCTTTTATCAACATTTTTTCTTTTAAGCTAATGAGAAAAGTCCTAGTGTAACTTATTTATAGAGGGTTTTATTCCATGGTTACGTTAATCACGATTTTACTATAGAAGTGACGCTGCAACCTGCACGAACAGTTGCCACTACTGCCATCTGTTGTAAAACAATGGAAGCAAAGCTACAGACCCATATTTTAAACCCAAAAATATTACATAAATAGTTTATTTCCTTTATTGCGGGCAACAGTTTTCCACTTCAACTAGAAGACATTTATGTAGCAAACAGGAGATAATAGTACTTCCTCAGAGCTCTAACAATGACATCAATTGATATGTCAAATTCACAAAGCTGTCGACACAATTTACAATATACAGATGCCATTACACTTAGTCCTTATCCGTTGAAAGAAAGGATGTTGTATCTGGAGGATCCTTTGCGTGTTTGTGCCAATCTGTTGCGGATTTCGGTGCGCATCTGACAATGAGCGGACCAGTTGCATTCTGCTGCAGCTGCTGTTGCTGGTACTTCTAAAATCTGTCAAGCAAAAGTTACTTAGTACGCAGGCCTTATACCAACATGATGGAGACTCGTCCTTAGCAGCAGCCCACGGAGAATGTTTCGTAAAGAAAGGAACGCCACCTCTAAATTTCACTATATTTGCCGCTGTAACTCCAGAATGAAGTTGAATTAAGTTACATAGTGTTTCGACGAAGTCTATTGCTTCACTTTCTTCATTTGTTCTCCTTTTATTTATCGTGGAGGCGGCCACGTACATCATGTGTAGGAAGAGCTACATTCTTATACAGGGGGTCTTGAAGGCGAGGCGTGCTGTTGCGCAGATCGTTTTCCTCGTTAACTCTTTCCTAGGTGGCACGACAGATTTTGTAGCTGATTGATCTCTCCACTGCATCTGCGTCAGCTGAAATAACAGTACACGCCTTATTACCTTGCTACAAGTCATTATTGTCTACTTCTGCTTGAGTTACAGCATCGTACATAGGTTTCAGTAATAGTAAAGCCTCTTCCAGCTTCTAACATACCTCATCCTGTAGGATGGCGATCCTCACGACCCTGTCGAACTGCTTGTTTCCAGTTTAGCTTCCCTGTTCTTTAACAAGTTATCAAAATGTATTGCTACAGCAGCCCATCTCGTTCGAGGTGTAAGTTTGAGTATGAAGTACCGTATTTCTCTTTCCCCTTAGCCTTCAGTGTTGCGTTTAGAATACGGCTGCACTTCAAATAATCATCATTTTGGCAGGACGGCTAAGTTCGTAAAGTACCTTTGGAGGCATAATCCCTTTCATCACGAGGCTGATACTGTGCGTTACGCGATGTATGCTGACAATATGTGGGTATCTTTGGTGTAAAGTGCTGCCTGCAGCCAGCATATTTGGAGCATTGTCTCAACGGACTTTTCATTGTCTGTACCAACAACGCCGGTGATAGGATGTACACAATATTAGGCAGTTTCCTTCTTCTTTACAGGAGAAAATTCCTGTAAAAGATTGGATCTGGAGTGGTTATCACGAAATTAACTTCGTTTTGGCCAGCAACATCCCTCCATAATTAATACTAGCGAATGCAACTTTTAAATATTTTGGATAACAACTGCCTGAAAACGTTGGTATTTGGTCTCTAGAAGGCCATCTCCAAGTGCATAACTAGGTCATATCTTCCGGATGGCATATCACACTTACTTGCATGCCAACAGTTAAAGTGGTGTACCTGTTGCATACGGACAACGGCACATCAATCAGCTTAGATGCCTCTGCAGACCGAGACATGCTTGCTGATGAAGATGCCATAGGCTCATCATAACTCTTTTAAAATTGTATTTGCGACTGTCTCGTCAGTGGTCGTGAGGAAGCCATGTGTTTAATAGCCTTCGAGCATTCCTACAGTTCACTAACATGCCGGCGCTGTCGCGATGTCAATGCATAGTGATAGAGGTTGTTGCAGTGTTGCTGGCCTCTGGTAGCTCGCTACAGGATAATTGTATTTCTTATTCCAATTTACTTTTTTGCTTATACTGCACTGAAAATACTGCGTTGCTAAAAGAAGTGATTTTTTTTTCTCAGCGGCTTTCCACTTGGCTACATCTGTTGTGCCAGCCTCTTCATCTCTGAGCTGTTGTTACACTCAACATTCTCAATTATTTTTTGGACATATTGCAATTTCTGTCTCCTCCTATTATTAGTAAGCGTCTTACATCAATGCTTTCCACAGCTAACAAGTCGACAGCTTGTACTGACACACGTTCAAGCGTTTAATTGTGAAGGGGCAAGGGAGCAGGGAGTGAATCTGTGCGACGGCGTTTGAGACAGGCATGTGTGCGGTTAGCATTTTCTTTAAAAAATGTTCAAATGTGTGTGAAATCTTATGCGACTTAACTGCTAAGGTCATCAGTCCCTAAGCTTACACAATACTTAACCTAAATTATCCTAAGGACAAACACACACACCCATGCCCGAGCGAGGAATCGAACCTCCGCCGGGATCAGCCGCACACTCCATGACTGCAGCGCCTTAGACCGCTCAGCTAATCCCGCGCGGCAGCATTTTCTTTATTATAATTTTATGGACAGTCCAACCAGCTGAGTTCATTAATGACGACTCCGTAACACTTTTCTTTGTGTGGGTTTCTTCTCCCCACCGCATGTGACTAACTACATTGAGGAGACGGAAAGGCAAGGCAGCAAATACCGGTGAAGTGCCACAAAACATATATGTAAGTGCGTTTGGATACTAGTTGGACAGATTATGGATGAGCTAGGAGCGAATACGCATAAATTCTGTATTAGACGCTTTAATTGCAATAACCATAGTTTTAATTCGTTTTACACCGCATTTAAGGAAACTGCAGCTACCCGCAAGGGCAGTTTGTCCTCGTGGTAGCGAAACACCCATACTCAACCCAATGACGTCCTTGCACAGATACACGCTTAAAAAAAAAACGACCCGGCACAAAGGAATTATCCGAATGTGACAAAAATCGGAATTTGAGACGTACATCTACAGTCACTTCATTAAAATTTTAGATGTTTTCAAGAGAAAGACCTTCACAAACTGAATAAGTCTATAACTTGCTGGTCCAACTCTGTCTCTTATGCCGTCAGTTACTCAGCTTGGCAATGACATAGTTTCTGATGTCCTCCTGAGGGATATCGTGCCAAATACTGTCCAACTGGCGTGTTATATCGATAAAATTCGATCTAGTTGGATGGCACTGCCCATAATGATCCAAATGTTCTCCAACGCTAACTTGCTGTGGTGTAAGCCCAGCTTGGCTTGCCATGGCAATAATAATAATAAACAATTTCATCCGCTTCTCTTCTGTTCCCCGGACCGTGGAGACGCCTGTTGTCGTCACTTACTGCAGGGGATTGTGTTGCGCAGGTGAATGGCTTAATTAATGAAGGGACCTGGGAGACAACAGCAGACCAGTAACAGTGGACTGTAATTAAGTCAGATGTATTCATGAAAAAACTCATAAAACCGAAGTAGTCTTGTCACAGAAAAACAGAGAATGGGTTTAGCCAGCCTACAGCAGAAGGCTATGTAGAGAGCCGTCGACCTGCTGTAGGACACTATAAATGTATATGAAAAACAATGGGAATGAAACAGGAAACAATGACAACTGATCCATCCCCTCCCGAGGAAAGTCTCACACCAGACCCCTATGTTTGCGTGGTAGACTAATGGTGGTGTACGCGTATGTGGAGAACTTGTTTGTGCAGCAATCGCAGATATAGTGTAGCTGAGGGGGAAGAGGGGGAACCAGCCATCATTCGCCGGGGCAGATGGAAAACCGCCTAAAAACCATCCACAGACTAGGTGGCTCACCGGACCTCGACACAAGTCCACCGGGCGGATTCGTGCCGGGGACCAGGCGCTCCTTCCCACTCTGGAAAGCCGTGCGTTATACCGCTCGCCTAACCGGGCGGGCTTGCTATCCGTTTGGGGCATACAGAAGCACTAGCAAGCTATGATGCATGATCGAATGTAACGATATTGACTACGCTGATCATCTGCAAGTACATTACCTGAAAGTGATTTCTCACTATTTTTTCAACGTCTTTTTCTTTTTTCAACGAGTGACAAATTCATTAAATCAGTCCGCCACCATAATTTCCGTGGACAATGTAATGCTCCATCTTGCTCCGATATTTACTGTATAATCCTTACCATTTTACGGGTTACGGCTTTAAATCATCGCCATAAGGACACGAACGAGAAGTTCTTATCTCATAAAGCGATTGATTCACAGCATCTCGTAACGAATTTCAATGTCCAAGAGCACTGCAATGTAATGCTACTGTTTAGCGACAAAGGCTGTCTTCAGGAAATTAAACTTTGGAGGTCAGGTGGGGTTAGTGTAGAAATGCTTCCGAATAGAGCATTTAAAAGTTTTAGGATTGGGCATACGGTCATTTTCTATAACACAGATAAAATATGGTAATGTGACAAGATGTAACATGGACCAGTGTGACGGTGAAAATGCTTTAAAACAAAAAGGTAAAGTCTCTGCCACGAGCTAATGACTGGGCTACTAGTCTGACTGCAAAGAGAGTGCGATCTTTAGAAGGGCGAGGTTGGTAACTTTTACTTCCGGGAAACAGCCCAGATACTCATTTGACAGCAGGTTGGGTGGAAGGGACTAGAACATTGTAAACTCTTCTCCCCTATCCGGGATCGAACCTGGCTCCTCTGCGTTAGAGTATAGTGTGCTACTTCCAAGATCACTATTCTCGCACTTTGAGACTTGCAGGATGTTGGGATATTTCCGTTACAAACTTCTAGGAATTGTAGAGGGGAGCGAGTTGATAATATTTTAAATAGGAATCCACGCCCGGGAACTTGCCATTTTCGTTCTGTGAGTTTCAGATCTGTAACGCTCTAACACGCCTGGGGGTAAAAATGGCAGGGGGTCCCTTAAACTGTTTCTCACTTGCCACTTCTGGACCGTACGCCCTGTCCGCACCACGTACCTGATACTACCGCGGCGGTCGTATTGTCCCGCTCCACACTGCTACTGGCTTGTCTGAAATTAAGTACATAATCTGGAAGCAGGTTTAGGGAGCCACTCAACACTAACGCAACACTGTCCGACGTCTGGTATGAACATCTATATTCTGAGACGATAAGAAAATCGCAGGTTGCACTGTTTACATTCTAAATCATGTGTTTATCCCAATTAACATTCTTGATGATTATCTGTCCACAATATCACTTGGACGAGCGTACGCGTAACCGACACGACGCGGGTGATTGTTGATGATGCGGAAGCCGAATTATCGAAGGAAAGTTCTTACGATCGTCACGCATATACAGATATCTGGCACCAGCCCTCCTTGTCACTAGTAACAATACAACACTGTTCATAAAGTTAAATTTTCAGTTCTCCGTTCTCACTTGTACGAGTGTGTGCCTAACCATCGAGGCGTGGCTGATTGTTGAAGATGCGGAAACGCGATGACCGAACGCACGTTCCCACGTCCGTTACAAGACACTGGCACTTGATTGCATTCCTTTGTGGTAAGTATTTTTACTGATTCACTTTAGTTCATTCCAGGAGGCCGAACACGGCGCGGATGACATGCTGTATTGTACGACACGGAATTATTGGATACTCAAATACGTTATCGGTGGCACTGCTCTTATTTAATAACTTCTTTACACCCCTTTTCACTGAATTCACTTCCATATATCATCACTTCACTGTAATAGAACTTGTAGCAACACTTGAATGTCCATAATAATAGCTTTCACATGTAGAGCTACCCACAATACAACATAGCTTCGTGTCCCGTGCTCGACACTGCAAACGCGCTGCCCGCAAAGATACTCCACAACCAAGCCAGCGATATGACAATACGATTACAACGCGTCTACGTCTGCTGAGGTAAAGACAAGTCTCAAAATTGTTTGCACTGGAATGGAGTAGGGTAGACAGGACAAAGTGTACTATGTCAGACGGTCAGCAGATGTCGAGTTTAATTTACGAGACTCCTCTACAGAGAAAGGAAGATCTGCTAGCACCTGTTTTGGCCGCTGTACAAGAAACTGAAGAGACACCAGGTAGAATGGAGAATGCGTAGCAGGCTGCACGGGGTAGCCGTGCGATCTGAGGCGTCCTGTCACAGTTCGCGCGGCTCCCCCCCCCTCGGGCATGGATGTGTGTGTTGTCCTTAGCGTAAGTTAGTTTAAGTTAGATTACGTAGTGAGTAAGCCTAGGGACCGATGACCTCAGCAGTTTGGTCCCATGAGACATTAACACAAATTTCCAATTTCAAATATGTAGCAGAATGTACTTCGTAGGTACAATGTCTGTAAAGACGTTGGTGGTCGCCACATCGAGCCCCTGTTGTAACGTATCAGTTCTGCTCTGTACATGCAGTATGCTGGGTTCTTTTTTCTTTGGAATAGTTTAGACACGTATGTTTCAGTCTTAATACAAACAAATGTGCTTATGTGATACATGGATGTTTCGTTATGCTTCCTTTCGAACTGTTACCTGGTAATTGTACTGCGTCACTCCTAATTAAATTCCTCAAGCAGAAGTGCGTGAGTTAAAAATCTGAACTGAAACAGTCGTAGAACGGAAACGATACGTTTACGGACATGGGTTCCTATTCAAACCATTGTGTACTCACTCCCATCTAGTAGTCCTACAAGTTTGTATGGGAATTTCCGAAAGCCCTGTATAACACAATATTACAAATGAACCAGACAAGTGCGAATAGGGCTCGCGTTCGGAGGGTTTCTTACAAATTTAATTATGTACACTAACGTCACAAAAGTAATTAGATAGCAATATGCATACTGATGGTGGTAGTATAGCTTACGCAATGTATAAAAGGGCAGTGCATTGGCGGAGCTGTCGTTTGGACTCGCCTGATACATGCGAAAAGACCCGCCAGGGTAGCCGAAAGCGCTGACGCGCTGCTTCCTGGACTCGGGCAGGCGCGCAGGCCCCGGATCCAATCCGCCCGGCGGATTGACAACGAGAGCTGGTGTGCCTGCCATCCTGGATGTGGTTTTTAGGCGGTTTTCCTCATCCAGCTAGGTGAATACCGGGCTGGTCCCCATGTTCCGCCTCAGTTGCACAGTTCGCAGACATCTGAACACATTCACACTATTTCATGGATTCCACTAGACACAGTCAGCTGGGGTACACTAATTCCGTCCTGGGGGGTACAGGGTGGCAGCAGGAAGGGCATCCGGCTACCCTTTAATATTAACATGCCAAATACGATTAACCATGGCTGACCCTGCGTAACCGCGGGACAAGGCGCAAGCGATATATAGAATGACACATGCGAAAAGGTTCCCGAGGTGATTTTATCCTCACAAAGCAGTCACTGACGGCCTTCACTTAAGGATCGAGAGCAGCGACGATTGCTTGGAGTTGTCAGAGCTAACAGACAAGCAACAAAGCGAGAAACAACCCCAAAACTCTGTGTGGGACGTACGAAGAATGTATTTGTTAGGACACTGCGATGAATCCTGGCGTTAATGGCTCATGGCAGTGGACGACCGACGCGAGTGCCTCTGCTAACAGTCGGCAGCGCCTCTCCTGTGCTCGTGACCGTATTTGTTAGATCCTAGACGACTGGAAAACGGTGGCCAAGTCAGATGACTCCCGATTTCAGTTGGTAGGGGCTGATGGTAGGGTTCGAGTGCGGTGCAAACGACCCCATAAAACCAAGGAACCAGGTTGTCAAAAACTCACTACACATACTGGTGGTGGTCCCATAATGGTGTGGGCTGTGTTTACATGGAATGGACTGCGTTCTCTGGTCCATCTGAACCGCTCATTAACTGAAAACTGTTGTGTTCGGCTACTTGGAGACCATCTGCAATGATGATGATTAGGACTACACAACACCCATTCCCTGAGCGGAAGAAATCTCCGACTCAGCCGGGAATCGAATCCGGGCTCATAGGATTGACATTCTGTGGCGCTGAACACACAGCTACCGGGAGCGGACGTTCGAGAGAATGATTTGGCCCAAAAATGAACATATATGGGTCATAACCGAGCACAAATTCAAGCACAAAATCCATCACCGGCAACACTTTCTCTGTTATGGATGGTTATAGAGGCAGCATGTCACAATATTTCTGCAGGAGACTTCCAACGACTTGTTGAGTTCAAATGGTTCAAATGACTTTGACCACTATTGGACTTAACTTCTGAGGTCATCAGGCCCTAGAACTCAGAACTAGCTAACTAACCTAAGAACATAACACACATCCATGCCCGAGGCAGGATTCGAACCTGCACCCGTAGCTGTCGCACGGTTCCAGACTGTAGCTCCTAGAACCGCTCGGCCACTCCGGCCGGCCACTTGTTGAGCCCATGTCATGTCGAGTTACTATACTATGCCGGGCAATAGAACATCCGACATGATATTAGGAGGTATCGCGCGACTTTTGTCATCTCTGTGTTTATCTGTAGTTCATACATCCAGCCGTGCGGGATAGCCGCGTGGTCCAAAGGCGCCTTGTCACGGCTAGCACGCTCCACACTTCGGAGGTTCCAGTCCTCCCTCGGGCATGCATGCGTGTGTGTGTTGTCCTTAGCGTAAGTTACTTCAGGTTAGATTCAGTAGTGTGTAAGCCTAGGGACCGATGAGCTTAACAGTTTGGTCGCATAGGAACTTACCATCAAATTCATCCATCCTAGGAATCACGAATATCATTTTATTTTTTGACCTGTAATTGATATTGATGCTGGAAAGATACTGGTCCCGGGAATTTCAAGACCCCCGAGAACGTTTTAATTTTAAATTTAAAGTTTATATTTTTTGTGTAATTTCACAGTCACTATTGTAATTTTTCATTTATATTACTAATTTTGGAGTTGTATGGTATGCTAATAGGCAATTGCAGGTTCATTGACTTCGTTTGTTATCATCTCTGTTGCGATTAGTGGTAAGATTTGACGGAAATTTTCGGAGAAGAAGATGTTACAGCTGGCCATAGTACTATTATTGTTAGGTAAATGTTCTAATGCTTTAACGGATATTTTATGGGATATCTGAATCTCATCCCAAACAACGAACGGTGCGATGCTAGCACCGGTGTGGAATGGTAGTTGGGTAGCCTTACGCCCATCACCGCTAGATGGTGAAGGCATTGAGGCATTGTTTCCACAGTGGCAGGGGACTTCTGTTCACCGTAGCTCAGCCAATTAGCAGGAAATATTTATAGATCATATACACAAACTCCCTCATTAAATTACACTATCTCTTTCTGAAAATCAGATTATAGAGTAGATCGAGGGGAGATGCCTATCGTGGTGAGATGCCTAAAGCTTGCATTTCCGCCAGCTCTCAACAGATCGCGACACCAACCTGCACGGCATTCGCTAGCTGTAGTATGGGGCGAAGGCAGCTCCGTGTATCCCTGTGGTAATTGTTTCTCCGCTTTGGAAGCAACAAATACAAGGTAAGAGCTAAAACCGACGCCATCTTAATAGTGCATAGCTGTTTTCAAGAGCGTACGAGCGTCTGAATAATGCAGTAGAGCCAAATGCTGCACATGTTGAGCCTAGAAGATACTTTGTACTTTAAGTTGCCATTCACCATTGCCACACAACGGCCATGTTGTGCCAGTCACGGCAAGTGGCATCTTAGCCCGATTCTCGGGAGAGACGCCACTGTCTTCACGGGGTAAGATGCCGAATCGTATCCCTCAGGTACACAGACTCCCTTTTCGTAGGAAATGCCTCGAACGTATGTTAGAACATCAGACAGGGGTCAGTGGTCTCAAGAATCCCTACAAATGGCTATGAAACAGGTAAGGACTGGTGGAATGAATTGTCTTAGAGCTTCCCAAGAATATGGAATCCCATATTGAACTCTGAAACGACGTCTGGTGAAGAAAGATAAAAGGAAGCATGGTATGGGCTCACAAAGTAAGCAGTATTCTATTAATTATAACGTTTTCTTTGATTGTGGATCAAAATGAGAATAATTTCTGACTGAAATATTAATTCACCTAAAAATTAATGATTGAATTACACTTTTTTTACTCCTCAGACTTTTTTCAGTGATGAATAACTATCACACCATAATTATTGTTATTATTTATAGGTAGCCTTGGTTAGGAGAATGATAAACAATTGCTGACTTACATAAGACAGTTGCAAATGTCTGGATTTCCACCAACTGGGGAAACTCTTCGTAGGCTGGTATTCCAGTTTGCGGAAAGAAATCGAATGCCTCATAGATTTTCTAAAGAAAATCAAATGGCTGGTTGGGACTGGCTATGTAACCCACAGCTAGCTATGAAGAAGCTACAAGGTCTCTCTATCGATAACACTATGGGAATGAATAGACAAGCTATTGCAGCATATTTTTCTTTAGTTGTGGATGTCTTAACAGAAAATTCTTTACTGGATAAGCCTGGTCGCCTGCAAAACATGGACGAAACTAGATTTCAGATGAATCCTAGGACAGACAAAGTGATAACAGAAAAATATTCTCCTTCCTTGCAGCAAGTAACTTCCCAAGAAAAAGGGGAAACCATAACGATAATCACTTACTGCAATTTATTTTATTTATTTATTTATTGTTCCATGGGACCACGTTAAGGAGAAGTCTCCATGGTCATGGAACGAGTCAATTCATGAAATTATAACATGATTGTAGAAACAGATAAAATGAAATATAAGAAACATATTCAGGCGACAAGTCGTAAGTTTAAATACAGAAATCAACAACGTAACACTGGAATTTGCTTAATTATTTAGCTCTTCCAGGAGCTCCTCGACAGAATAGAAGGATGAGCCATGAGGAAACTCTTCAGTTTAGACTTAAAAGTGTTTGGGCTACTGCTAAGATTTTTGAGTTCTTGTGGTAGCTTATTGAAAATGGATGCAGCAGAATACTGCACTCCTTTCTGCACAAGAGTCAAGGAAGTGCATTCCACATGCAGATTTGATTTCTGCCTAGTATTAACTGAGTGAAAGTTGCTAACTCTCGGGAATAAGCTAATATTGCTAACAACAAACAACATTAAAGAAAATATATACTGTCAGGGCAATGTAAAAATTTCCAGACTATTGAATAGGGGTCGACATGAGGTTTTCGAACTTACACCACACATAGCTCGAACAGCCCGTTATTGAGCCAAAAATACCCTTTTCGAATCAGAAGAACTACCCCAAAAAATAATACCATACGACATAGGTGTATGAAAGTATGCGAAGTAGACTACTTTTCGTGTTGAAATGTCACTTATTTCAGATACTGTTCTAATGCTAAGTAAAGCAGCATTTAGTTTCTGAACAAGATCCTGAACATGGGCTTTCCACAACAGCTTACTATCTATCCGAATGCCTAGGAACTTGAACTGTTCCGTCTCGCTTATAATATGCCCATTCTGTCTGATTAAAATATCAGTTCTTGTTGAATTCTGAGTTAGAAACTGTAAAAACTGAGTCTTACTGTGATTTAGCATCAAATTATTTTCCATAAGCCACGAACTTATTTCATGAACTACATTATTTGATAATGTTTCAATATTACACACAAGATCCTTCACTACCAAGCTGGTGTCATCAGCAAACAGAAATGTTTTTGAATCACCTGTAATACTAGAAGGCATATCATTTATATAAATAAGAAACAGCAGTGGCCCCAGCACCGATCCTTGGGGAACGCCCCACTTAACAGTGCCCCATTGGGACTGAACATCACTACCAGTCTCAATCTCGCGGAGAATTACATTCTGCTTTCTGTTCTTAAAGTAAGAGGCGAACCAATTGTAAGCTACTCCCCTTACTCCATAATGGTCCAACTTCTGCAGTAATATTTTGTGGTCAACACAGTCAAAAGCCTTCGTTAAATCAAAGAAAACACCTAACGTTTGCAGCCTTTTATTTAATCCGTCCAAAACCTCACACAGAGAAAAGTGAATATAGCATTTTCAGTTGTTAAGCCATTTCTAAAACCAAACTGAACATTTGACAGCAAATTATGTGAATTTAAATGCTCCAGTAACCTTGTATATACAACCCTCTCGATAACTTTAGCAAACACCGATGGCATAGAAATAGGTCTATAATTGTCAACATTATCCCTGTCTCCCTTTTTATAAGGTGGCTTCACTACCGAGTACTTTAATTGGTCAGGAAACCGACCACTCCTAAAGGAAAAGTTACAGATATGGCTGAGTACTGGGCTAACATGCATAGAACAATACTTCAGTATTCTGCTAGATACCCCGTCATATCCATCAGAGTTCTTGGTCTTTAGTGATTTAATTATTAACTCAATCTCCCTCTTGTCAGTGTCATGGAGGAGCATTTCAGGTAACAGTCTCGGAGCACTTTTTCCAACGAGCGCTATATGATTCCCTGTTGTGACTAGGTTTATATTTAGTTCACCTGCTATATTCAGGAAGTGATTATTAAATACCGTACATATATGCGACTTAACAGTAACACGGACATTCCCACTACGCACTGATTCTATATCCTCGACCTGTCTCTGCAGACCAGCCACTTCCTTTACGACTGACCATATGGTTTTAATTTTATCCTGAGACTTAGCTATTCTATCTGCATACCACATACTTTTTGCCTTCCTAATAACCTTTTTAACCACCTTACAATACTGTTTGTAAGGGGGGCGGCTGCATTTAGATTGTGACTGTTTCTAACGTTTTGATACAACTGCCACTTTGTTCTAAAATATATTCTTATCCCTTTAGTCAGGCACCCAGGCTGCCTGTTTGTGCTAGTACTCTGTTTTGAACGTTCAAGCGGAAAGCAACTTTCAAACAGCACGAGAAAGTCTTGAGGAAGCATTATATTTATCGTCTACTGTATCAGCACTATAAACATCTTGCCACTCTTGTTCCTTGATAAGGTTTATAAAGGTCTCTACAGAAACTGGATCAGCTTTCGTAAAAAGTTGATAACAATATTTAACATGTGTTGCAGCACACAAATCTTTTAAAGTTAAAATTTGTGCATCATGATCTGAAAGGCCATTCACCTTTTTGCTAACAGAATACCCTTCTAGTAATGAGGAATGAACAAAAACATTGTCTATGGTTGTTCTACTGTTCCCTTGCACTCTCGTTGGAAAGAATACGGTTTGCATAAGATTATATGAATTGAGGAGGTCTACCAGCATCCTTTTCCTTGCACAATCACTTATACAATTGATATATAACAAACTTTTTGTATTTCCTATAAAGTGAACCAAGAACCTCCTCTAGCTTTAGCAAAACTGTTGTGAAATCGGAGTCTGGTGATCTATAAATAACAACAGTAAGAAGTTTAGCTCCACTAAATTTAACCATACCTCCACAACATTCAAACACCTTTTCAGTGCAGTACTTTGAAGCATCAATTGACTCAAATGTAATACCAGTTTTTCACATACATGGCTACTCCCCCACACCGCAAAGTGCTCCTAGAAAAGCTACCAGCCAACCTGTATCCTGGTACAGGAAGCCTCTGAATTATCTCCTTATTTAAGAAGTGTTCAGATATACCAATAATTTCAGAGTCAACATCTATAGGCAGTTCACTAACTTTATCTCTAATACCTTGTATATTTTGATGAAATATACTAACTCCCTCATTAATCGGATACCTAAGCTATGTCTAAAGTGGTTTCTTTGTTAGAGAGACTTCCCTCAAGCAAGAATACCTATCAGCTGACTTCAATCTAAAAAAGGTACAGCTCTAACACCCACTACAACCGGAATTTTCCCATGAGTGAGCCCGCCAACCCCACCTATGCTGTCACCTATAAGCTTTGCCAACCTCCCCTTCCCATACCTGTTGAGGTGCAGGCCATGTGATCTTCTGCTGCCTTCACTGTTTCATCTCTCAAAACTACCTGTTCGTCCTCTATTGTGTTACTTTCCGCTTTTTCAGTCTACTGTTGCCTAGAGTTCCCTCTGAAACACCGAATATTCTCTAGTTATTTTAATTTACCCAGATCACATCTCCTTAATTTCCTATCACTCTGCGGTTTTTTAGTTTTCTTTCGCAGTTCATAACCAGTAAATTATGGTCGGGAGTCCACATTCTCTCCCGAAAATGTCCTAAAATTTAGTATCTGGTTTCGAAATATATGTTTTATACCTACACAGGTTGCTAATTCTAAATCAGGACGAAAAGGAGTGAATGAGTCCTTAGTGAATAAGGAGAAGAAAAGCTCAGATGGGCAGACAGCCCGAAAACCCTTCCAAGGAAGGTACGCTCTTGAAAGTGGAGATAAAACAGCTTCGACAGCGTAGGTTTCAGTGACTAAAACACACATGAGAGCACACTAGGCAAGGGGGAATGTTCTGTCTGTGCTAGTGTCCCAGCATCACACTCAGGAGGGCAGTGGGTTGGAGCACCATGTGGCAGCCACATTATCTTTCATACTACCAATGGCACGCCTTCCACCACCGAGGCACAGTCACGAATGTGAAGGCAGATATGCTGTTTTCTATGAGGCGTTGGAGAAGGATGAATGATCTGACAAGGTGGTCGCCAATAGATTGAGAATGAATCGCTTAACGGTGGTGTGTCCACTGTGGAATGTATTCTGGAACGGCAGGTCGGGTGAACGTCAGATAGTTGGCACGCTGTCATGAAGTGGTTGGGTCAGGTATATAAAAGGGCGCTGAGGAGTCATCCGGGCCACTGCAGTGGGCTATGAACGGAGGTGGGGATTGCTGAAGTTCCACTGTGCCGCCGCTACTAGGAAATCCCCTGGTAGTTGGGTAAACTGTGCTACCGTATTCTTATGAACGCTGAGCTAAATATAAAAGTCGTAAATATTTACTAAAACCACGAAAACCACTCCCTGTGTTGCAATCACAATAAAGTGACTAATTCACTAAAGTATTACCATACATATGAAATAAAAATCAAAAAAGCTATTAACATTTATTTTTAATTTTAATACGTGAACCCGAAAATTGAAGTACACATTTTTAGTATTAGTTGTAAGAGGATGCCAATGATCCTTATATAGGGTGTCCCATGTATCTTGCCCACACAAAATAACTTTTTTCTGGTATGTTACATGAAAAATTGTTTCAATAAGTTATTTTCAACATCATTGGATAGTTCTTGCTGAGGGTATTCGTTTTATGTATCTCCACAGATGTAGGAGATATGGGTAGAGGTTAAATTTTTTTAATGGAACCACGAATATTTTACTCAGGAATGTACTCACCCTATCCAAGATTTATTCAAAAATGTATGACACTGTACCATTTTAGCCACAAAACTAGAAGCTACAGAAATGAAAAATAATACATAACTTCTCTAACTTAAATATCACTTCAGCGTATTTCATCAACTAAATCATTTAACCTCTTCAAGGAGCGTTTTAATATTTTGCATATTAACAAAAAACTTTAAATGCAACAGTACTGCATTGTATAGTAATTGGATCCTGTCATTGTACAGTACCGTATTACAGTAATCATGACTATTCAGAGGTAATATGGACCTTTTTAGTAACTCTTAATGTGGTATTAACACTACATGAAACACCACGTGCTCAAAATAGTAACTATTAGCATTCATACATCGGATCATTCTGTGGATGGAAGACGCCCTATATAGTGCTGCTTTATCGTCTGTCATGGCTGTAGTAGCATCAATAGTGAGTTTATGTATGCCCTCTGGTGTTGTTGGAAAATTTTGGTAGACAACATACTTGACTGCTCCCCACAGAACAAAAATCCAGCGGTGTAAGATCCAGAGATCGAGCAGGCCAACTATCTGGTCACCACGCCAAACCCACCTACCAGGGTATTTATGGTTCAGAATTAGTGCTCGTAAGGCGTTATGTGCAGGGCATCCATCATGCTGATACCACATGACTGTCTTCTGATCCAGGGGAACGGCGCCTAAGAGAACAGTAAGAGTGCGTCTTAAAAATCGGACATATAGTCTGCCACTTTGGTTGACTCTTACAAAGAAAGGTCGAATAAAGGAATCTTCAATAATTCCGGCACTAAACATTAACGTTCCATGGACGCGGATGCTCTACCTGTAGGAGCTATCGTAGACTGTTGATATAACTATAATGCATGTTTCTCATATTGATAGTTCCTTTGTTGGAGAATGACGCCTCGTATGTAAAGAGAAAGAATTAGGGTTAATCCGAATTTTTTGATGAGCCCACTGATAAAATTTAACCCTATTGTTAAAGTCATTCCCCAAGAAACCTTCCAGCACCGGATTGAACGTATGCCTGCGAGAGCGTAAGCTGTCATCATGGCAATACCATACTGAATTCCAGCATTACCGATGGAGGTCGCCAGGAACTTGCGAGTGATTTTCAGCCAGGTGTCCGGATACTTTTGATCACGTAGTGTATCTAAAGCCTAGCCGCATTCCGTGGAATGAGTTGCACGCAAGTGGTTTCATATATGACTGTAGACACGGCGACACCAGTATCCAGTTCCGTCGTTTTGTGGGTCCCTGAGTCGTGTCTGAAATGAAAGTTTTGGCAGCTGCACGTCGCACGAGTTGTGATGGAGTTACAGCTTGTTGCGTGGAATCGCTGCATAAGAAAAAATTAAGAAACTTATTTCGATTCGTGACTGGATGAAGAAAAGACGTCAGCTAGGTTGCTCAGCATCCTTGCTCAAATAATTTATAACAGAAGATCCAAGAAGTTCTTCTAATTTTCTAATAATGTCACCAGAACAGTTCACGGGTCTTCTAAACACAGTTAACTATGCGATAAGGAATAAAGGTACTGTAATGCACGAAGCACTGTCGCCAGAGCTGAAATTACATATCATATTGCGTGCATTTACAATCAAGAACACTCGGCATGCTATAAGATGCGGTTTAAGTTGGTGATGACGGTTTTTCATTAACACCAACAGTTATTAACATTAACAATAATAATTATTAACATTAACAGCAATAATTATTCGAAACAGGCCGCATTAAGAAGGAGTGGTTTGCACACTACTCTCTTGGAGATAGAGCTGAACAGTGGCAATATTTCAAAATTCTAACATACGTGAATGGGGAGCACTGCAGCGACGTTTTAAATAGATGAATATTGAATAAAGAATGCTGCTTCTTGAACTTGTATAGCCTTCCCTCCTATCAACAATATTGCTTAACAAAGAGTTGGACAAATCGAACAATGGGATTTCAATCTTGTAGACGAGAGCATTGTCACAACTAGAATTACACTTGCATGTATTTTTCTTAATTCAGTTGTATATGTGCTCCTAACTCGATAAATTTTGCCCTGCAGCTCAGATATTGTCAAACCATCTATGTTGTGATCGTACATGACGGCCTCAGAGGCAACAATATGTTGCTTACTTTTGTAATCAGCATAGCTGAAATCCTACGACACCTATGTAAAGCATAGATATCCCAAAAGCGAACATTATTCTCCGTTCCCCACTTCATATTTCAGTTTGTCTACACTCTACGAACACACATAACTACAAAAACTCATGCAACTAGTGTCGCCAAAGTTGGAACATGCCGAAAGTGTTTAGTTTCACCAACGAGTTGCGCAAACGCGCGGCGCGCATGCGCAGTGGCCGGTAGCGCAGTTGCCTGCAACCTAGTGTCGTCGTGTAAGCCAATCTTTAGAATAGCTCCTGGAGAGGATAATTGTATTCTTGAATAAAATGTATATGGTACCATTTAACAAATTAACGTTTACCCCGTATCTCCTACATCTTTTGGGATAAATACAACGTATACCAACAACAAGAACTAACCAATGATATTAAACAATATTGGTTTTAACAATTTTTCATTTAAGTCTCCAGAAAAAAGTTATTTTGGGTAAGCAAAATAAATGGGACACCATGCATAATTTGAAAAGTACTTTGTCATAGATGTGCACAAAGAACAAACAATTTGTCTATATAGCCATTAGGAGTGAAGTAAATGCTTTCACTTGAGTTACACTGATGTTACATTGTGTCATTCATTAAAATCTGCACTACCTGAACATCGAAAATGTGAGAGTTACCAACTTCTGCCTAGAGCACCGATCAGGTGCTGTGGTAGAAGTAACACGCGAAAGTAACAACATTTCGTGAAATTGCGTTTTAGGGACTTCCATGTAAACATGAAAGCCCCTAAAACATGCATACTGGGCAGTCACACTGCGACAACTGCTAGGTCGATTATGTTGTCAGCAGTAGAAATCAACATATCGTGGTAATCAACCCTTTATGGATTGATGCATTGACAAACTTATGTTATTATGTAAGTTACAAATTTCATAAATTTCACTCTGCTTCAATTATGTGCCTTGTGATGGATCAGTGCTTCTAAGTCCTTAAAACAACAGCGCACGGCCGAACTCCTAATTTACAAATGAACCATACTCAAATTTGTACTCTCCCTCTGGTGATTAGGTAGCAACCGGCTGATTCCTATTAGCGGTTAGTTTCACACCATTTTATTAGTTACCGGCTCAAATTGCAGCCTCAAGGATGTCTAACACTAACGCCACGAATCGATGAGTTTACAATGAAAATACCACGAACAGGAACCAGCTACTTACAATCATAAACGAGAGACAAACTGATCACAAAGGTTAAGCTACAGTAGAATCATTAGACCGCCTTCTCTAGTTCAAACACAGATTCCAGATATGGAATCACACATTTCCGTCAATGGATCTACCAGGCGGCACGTAAAGTACAGCGTCTGGCAGTGTTACGAGCGGGACCGGTGTGCTAGAACCGAAACGGTACAGGGTTTTGCACTATCCCCACCATGTCGGTCAAGCTCAAACCAAGTAACCAATGAAAAGCGAGAACTGGAAGTCCAATTGGAATGCTCTAAGTTTCACCTTTGTACATGTCAACTGTGTAACCAGTACCACCCATTTCTCGCGTGGTGTATTCTCATGGTATTCTCGCTATTTCCGCTTTGTATTCGTTTCATCGAAGATCACCTCAAAAACATCATAATTGCTTTCAATGATAGAATGGTGGATGAACAGAAGAATGAAATCGCTGTAAGTATATATAATTATTTACGTTATCGCTTATTAATGTATAAATTATTATACAATATATACTCATTAATTCTGAGTCTTTAGACACATATTCTACCCATGTAATAACAAAATAAATTCAATGAGTTAGTATGCGATGACTACAGCCATTATTGTTTACGAAGAGAAACTACTGCTTACCTTACAGGTGAAACACGTATGTAACATAGCAGCGATGGCGAGGCATTGTAGCATCTGTGACCAGAGAGTATGCGCTTGACCGCGCGAGTGTTGCGAGCGGTTCTCAGTTAGTCAGTCAGTCGTTGCGAGTCTGTCAGTAGTCGTTGCGAGTCTGTAGCTCGGTTTAGTTGAGGGCAGTACTCTGTCAGTAGTCGTCGCGTGCAGTTCGCTAGTTGTCGCTATGCAGAGCAGTACTCAGTCTGTGAGTCAGTCGTTGCGAGTCGGTAGCTCTGTTTAGTTGCGGGCAGTTCGCTAGTAGTAGTCGTGCACTGCAGTACGCTAATAGTCGTCATGCAGAGCGGTCGGTCAGTAGTAGCAGCCCAGTGCGGTTGTGTGATGTAGGCGGTCGGCAACACTGGTCAAGATGCTGAATGAGGTATACTGTTAATTAATATAATCATCAGACAATGTAAAACTTATTTATTGTAATCAATCTCTAACAAGTCCCCCAATAATAATTTTGATTTCAAAAGCATTTTTCAAAAAAATTTTTTTTTTTTTTTAACTAAAGATTTCGTTGCACTTCCCATTTCATTCCACTTCTTTTAAAGAAAATTTTCAGTAAAATTACAGAAAAAAGGAATATTATTATTTGCAATGCAGTTCCTCCAAGCCGTGCACAAAGATAAGAGCAGAAATTTGACATCCAGTTATTCTGAGGTAAGACTTTAATTCTGATTGATTTACACAGGGCCAAAGACCGATGTTTCGGTTTAATTGAATTTTCTTATCACTGAATAGACTTTAATTTTTTGTGAGGAATTTATATTTGAGTCAGATTGCGAATTTCACATTTTTGTTGCCATTGTCAGTACATTTCATTGTGGGCAGGTTACGCATAGAGCAATGTCCATTAGCATTTCTAATTAGTATCATTTTTCTTTTAAATTACGGTGGGGAGGTTACACTTGGCGACACCCAGTCCAGGATCGTATTTCATTGAGAGTCTTTTGAGCAACAGTCAGATATCTGCTCTTATTTGCTTAGATATAATTAGGATTTGGCGCAACGCTTTTATTAACTTGTAACTTTCTTTCTACAGGTCAACGGCAATTCGTTGCTCTGTTGTATTTGTGTGTTGTTTTTGCATTTGTGCTTATTGTTTTGTGAAAAATTTTGACTATTGTTAAAATGCCGCGAAAGACTGTGAATAGTGTATCGCGAGGTATTTTGAATGAAATTACCGACTCAAACAACTTTACCGATAGGACATATGACACGCAGTGTAATCATGACAATCCTGCGTCCACTAACAATCAGTGCATTCCAACAACTAGTGATGACTTTTACCCTGATAATGAACAAACGAACTCAATTGTCTCGTCTGTTAATTTGACGACAATTGATGACGCAGAACGCTGTATTGTAATGAGCGCTGCCCAGCTTAACACACCCGATTCGGAAAACTCAAGTAATGTACAGACAAATTTGTCTAGTGAAAATGAACAATGTACTGAAAGTAGGACGGATTTATATAATTCCGAAATAGTGTCAGACACTGTACATCCGACTGACAAACCTTTTTGTAAATTACAGAATGACCAAATGGTCACACAGAACGTGATAATGGCAGATACACCGTCAAACAGTACAGAGAATAGAGCAGGTAACGCTACTGAAGCTCAAATTATAGCATTTTTGCAACAAATGTTTAAACAACTTAATGAAAAACTTGATAAGCAGAACAAACGACTGGAAGAAGAGATCAAACAATTTAGAGAACGGAACAAACAATTTTCTGAAGGTATTAAACAGCCGAGCGAAAAACAAGACGATCTTAAAGAACAGAACAAACAAGTTAATGAACAGAATACAGCTATTACCGTGCAATGTCGGGACAATAAAGTACAATTACGTGTAGATACTAAGACTTGTGCTAATAACAGTAATGAAGAAGTTGGCACTGTTGCACAAAAATTAAATAGTACACATGTAAGCACAACAGAATTACGTAAAGACGAAGTTAATGCAGTCACTGAACAATTTTCAGCAAACGCAACACAGATACACGAAATTAATGCAGTCACCGAACAATGCCCTAAAAACGCAGTACAGATTCGCGACGAAGTTAATTTAGAGTCAGTGGAAGTTTTACACACTGTTAATACGGAAGTTGTTAATAAAAGTGAACGACACAACAACCAAATTGACGAAAGTATTAAAGTAACAGAATTAACAATTATTTCAGTCACCAATACGTCACAGAATCCGCCACTTTGCGAGCATTTGTCAGAGTCACGCAGCGCGTATCATGTGAGCAATTTACAGCAACTACGCGACTTAAAATCCGAAAAGCCACGCGACTTAAAATCTGAAAAGCTACGCAACTTGAAATCCGAAATGACACAGACCAACAGATTCACACACAAACCCGAACGTGTTTTCAAATTCAATGACGAGAACGTAGATTACGAGCAAATTTTATCCGCCAGAAAATGTAAAGAAAGTAATAATGACAGCGTACAGGCACACGCTTTGCACTGTATACGACAATTTATCTTTGTACATTCACCGCTATTACCTGTAATGCAGAAGCTAGCCCTGAAACAGATGCGACAATTTATTTTTGTATTTACAACAGCATTGCCTGTAATGAGGAAACTTGAATTAACATGGATACAACTATTTGCTTTTGGATTTGTACCGCCATTGCCTATAACACAAAAGCTAAAGATTATTTGCAGTGCGTAAATGACCTCAGGGGATTCATTACGCTTTAATGAATATGTGCCGTAGCGAGCATAGGGCCCCGAGCTGTAGTAGTGCTGTTTCATCTTTAGTTTTCTGCACTGCTGCCTTTTCTTCTACTATCCTTTATATCTATCAAAACTGCTCTTTAACTATTGCTCTACCTAGGATTAAGAATATGTAATGAATACCCGATGTGACAAACTTTTACCGAATGTGACAATTTTCAGTAGGCACTCCCGTAATGACAACTACCGCCGTAATTTTTAATTACAGATAAAATCGTAATCATCAGTATGTGTAAAATTAAAAGTAACAGAAACGCATTTTTTGGTAACAATAGATGTTTTTCACCGCAATAGCATGAAAGTCAACCGCTTAGCATACCTAACCAACAATGCAGTCTACAAGGTCAACCAGGCTTTAATGTTTCGCCGCGTGCACGTATAGTCCCAGCTCCAACAAATGGTAACGCATGGCAGCAAAGAAACAACTACGTACAGACAACACTCTATTTCAACTCGTATCGCAATACACCGTATAGGAATGACTATCACGACAGACGTAAAAGTAATGGGCGCAATTCTCGGCGTACATTTAATAACAGTCGATCTTATGAGCAGCAACAACATCAGCAACAACAAATAATCATGAATGAAACAGACAATAGGTGTCATCCATAGCGTAACACGTCAGTAAGAAATAACAAAGCAGTTCATATAGTGGATATGCCACAATATTCTCCCGTAAATAATAGCACGTACGACAGAATTTGACCAGACACAGTACAGATTGCATATTTCAGTAACGTAAGCACTACTTTAGACACGCAGAATGTTGTTCACGAAAATGTAATTACTTTTGACGACATCAGAGACACTCTTTTACAGGAAAGACCAGTTATTCAGAAAACCATTTCACATCCTGTTATCGAAATTAAAATTGGTTCATCGAAATTTTCAGCAGTAATCGATTCCGGATCACCTATATCAGTAATTAATGAGGAGACTTTCAACGAGTGCAACAAAGAGAATACTTATCCGACGTTACCTTTAGGCAAAACAAAAGTGAAAGGAGCAGTATCGAGTAAAGGTGTAGACGTTAAATTACAGACGCATTTATCATTTTGTATTGGAGGTCATACTTTTCACTCTAATTTTTGGATTGTGCCTTTATTGACAACAGACGTTATTTGAGGTACGAATTTTCTGGTACAACACGACGCAGTCATTGATTTTCAGAATTCTTATTTAATGTTAAAGGATGAAAATGTACAATTGGCTTTAGAATTTCAGCACTCTTTATCTGCGGAAGAACAAACAATTAACCGCACAGAGGTCATTTCCGCAACACGTAACCTAGACTGTAATCCCACATTGTCCACAGATACGTACGTACACAACTATAATACTCCAGACGAAGCTGACTACGACGTAATGCAATTGATTTCTGATAAAGTTAAACAAAGCAGTGCAAATACAGACGACTAACGCACGCAACTACGCAAAATTCTTTTACAGCAAGCTATATGGACACGCATGTTACGAGCTAGAAACATTTCTCCGATCTATATATCCAAGTACCACGCTTCTTCGAACCCCTGTGAAAGATTAATGAAGGAAATTGGTAAACTGTGTAGAATATACTGCCACAAAAGACATATTGATTGGGATACACACATACTCTCATTCCAAGATGTAATTAATTCCATTCCAAATGAATCCACTATGCTATCTCCGACTGTTATACTGAAAAACGTTGAACCACCGAACAAAATTAAAGAATTAGTAAAATTACCCAAATGTAGGCGACTAAGACACCACGAAATAATTGACATTGCGCTGAACAACATCAAACGTGCCGCAGAGCGCCGGAGAAGACAGCAAAAACAGGTTTGTACACGCCGTGACTTTCACGTTGGACAGAAGATACTAGTACGTACACACTATTTATCCAGCAAATTAAAAGGTAAGTGCAGTAAATTTGAACTTCTATACGCAGGTCCATATCGGATTCGCAGCATCCCTCACCCCAATGTTGTACACGTCGAAACTTTGAGAACTAGAAAATCGAAAGGCAATCACCATATCTCAAACATTAAACCGTTTATTGAGTGAAACCACTGTATGATTCAACACACTATGATGTCATTTACTAATGCAATTAATTCACCTGACTAATTACTGATGATTATCGTATTTTTTCTTGGCAAGTGCCCGGCAAGGTAAGGTTAGCAGGTCGCTTTTCTTGTCGTTACACATCAGACCGTGCACATTTTCCACTTTTTTGTGTATATGATTGTACTCCAGTTTTGTTTGTATGTATTGTGAAATAGTTAAGATATAACACACACCAGTCGACTTTGACATTTTTTTTTTTGCCTTATGACATCTCAACATCGTGACTGTTTTACATTTTTTTTGCTGCTGCATTGTAATATTATCTGTACATTTTGCCTCTGAACACTGTCAATGCCTTTGACATATTACGTTTTCTGTCATGTTATGCTGTACGGTTAATTATGTTACCATAAACCAGTCATTATTTAATGGGTATATGATTTAAATGCAGGACATTAATCTTTGTTCATCAATTTCAGAAAGGAATGATGATTCTAAGAAATAAATTTAACATAAATGGGAATTTCACCTACGGAATAAACGAAAGGAGATGCAATAACTTTATGAGGAAGAGTAAATGGATCAGGATTAACAAACATTAACAAGAATATACAATACTCATCATAGAATAGCAGTCTTAACTAATTTTTTCTTTCAGAATACAAGGTGATTGATGCAGGCTGTCAGACTGAACTACACATCTTAGTTTTAGTGATGAAATATGCTAGAGATAAGGAATAGTTGTATAATGAGTAAGGAAGTTATTTTTTGCAGATGATAATGAATACTGATGAATAATGATGAAGGAAATGGTATTATGAATAATGAAGTTTTTCTTTACAGGTGATGATAATAGTGAAGTTATGATGATGTGGATAATGAAGTTTTCTTTACAGATGAGGATAATGTTGAAGTTATGTATTTATGTTATGTAGTTATTTAAGTATTTGTTGCAGTTTGCTTTGACAGCAGGTGTTATATTGCATAGTAGGATGACGGAAAGTTTTGGAAAGGACAGCTATGGAACACATTTTATACACATTTCACTTCCTGTTAATTCGAAGTTCACTACTTTTCAGCATAGTGTGCGTTTCTTCTTTCAGGTTAATAATCAATTTTGTAATTTTTCCAGGAGAAGTTTTTCATGATACTTACTAAACCTGTTACTTATTATACCTGTTCTAGTACTTGCATTTTTTTGTATTTTACCCATTTGTGTTTATCGTTTATGAATGTGATCACATATACTGCCTTGTTACATAATCTTGCTACAGCTGACTCATGACGAATGACGTTACCTATCCTCATTTGCAGCAATAGGTCAAAAGCAAATAGTGTTATGCCTCACCAATTAATTATCGATCCCAACGCAATGCATTGCTAAAAGAGGTATTACCAGTCCCACATAATGTCACTAGTTTATGATAATTCTGAATAATACTGATCAACTCTGAATAGTATGTCACTTGAGTAATGACTTCCTAATGAGACAAAAAAAAATATATATATATATATATATAAAATGATGCTTTGTCACTAGCTAATAACTGCCACTGTTTTATTGTAATGAGACTAATTATAATGCCCATGATTATTAATGCTATGACTAATTAGCTGACTTTTAATAATGACTTCGTAATGATCTGAATAATACTGAATGATGAACTATGTTTTATTCTATTCAATACTTGCTGGCCACTGAGTGCCAATAATTAATGTCACTTGAAGAATTATTATTAATTATGCCATTAATTAACTCTTGTTTTCAATGTTCATACTTTGTAATTGGAAATGAATGTGACTGTTTAATAATGCTTTGTAATTAGGAGAAGACTAATGATTCTTACTATATTAGAATGACAAATGATTAATTAACGACAAATGATTAATTAACTGTAATTAGACAAATGATTAATTAACGACAAATGATTAATTAACTGTAATTAGACAAATGATTAATTAACGACAAATGATTAATTAACTGTAATTAGGAAAAGGCTAATGATTATTATTGGAATAACAAATGATTAATTAACTGTAATTAGGAGAAGGTTAATGATTCTTAATTATACTCTGTAACTGGAAAAGAATGTGATTGTTTCATAATGCTTTGTACTTAGGAGAAGGGTAATAATTCTTACTACATTGGAATGACAAATAATTAATTAACGATGCCATACTTTGTAATTGGAAATGAATGTGACTGTTTAATAATGCTTTGTAATTAGGAGAAGGCTAATAATTCTTACTAGATTGGAATGACACATAATTAATTAACTATGCTATTGTTTCATAATGCTTTGTGGTTAGGAAAAAGATAATGATTATTACTATTGGAAGACAAATGATTAATTAATTATACTATATTTTGTAACTGGAAAAGAATGCGTTTATTTCATAATGCTTTGTAACTAGGAAAAGAAGGCTACTGATCCTATGTAGAACAATTAATGAACATTTTTCTGTAATACTACATACTTGGTACAGAAATGTTCAATAACTGGGCTATGAATGCCACAAACTATCAATGAAGACTGTAATTGTCAATATTATGTGACATAATGTCCTTCACCTCATGAGTTAACTACCTTGAATTACTGCAATGTCCATTTGTCCTGTTTATCCTAATGATCATGGAGCACTATATTTGGTTTTTGCACTAATTCTACGTTGGTGTGCCTTGTGAGAGCGTGGTGTTGACACGACATGCTGTCCACTACCGTGAGCGATGAAGACGTTATTATGGTCCCACTGTTTGGTGTACCTAATGTACTGCCAAAATGAAAACATGGAACATTACTACGACAGTTCAGTGTCTTGGCTACACTGATAAATTCTGATGGGAAAAGAACTTCAAGTTGTGTCACTTGGTGTTGTACTTCTGTGGAAAGATATGGACTTTCAGAACAGCTGTGTGCAATCTAAAGTGCTACAACCATGATGCAATCCTTCCCTTTCCTATCCTAATTCTTGTCACATAAAGAAAAAAAAAAATTTTTGGTAACATCATTTATGTTCATAGGTTATACATTTTTCGATTCGCTGAACTCCAGTGCGAGTACACTTATGTCACTTGTCAACATAATATTTTTTGCCAGTCTGTTTATTTGTTCTGAATATGCTAAAGAATTTTTTTTTCAGTGCCTGTGCACTTTATCTGTCAAATAATTTGTATATACATTTTTCTGATTTGCTACTATGTTTTGTACTCACATTTGTCTTTGTCTGATATATTTTGTACTTAGTGCGTGTGCACAACATTTAAATATTCTGTAAGTTGTAGAATTTTGTTAATTAAAGAAAAATTTTGCCGCGCTTGGCAAGTCCAAATGACTCACCATCGCTGCCAAATTTTTGCCCCCCCAGTGGAGGGTTATGAAACACGTATGTAACATAGCAGCGATGGCGAGGCATTGTAGCATCTGTGACCAGAGAGTATGCGCTTGACCGCGCGAGTGTTGCGAGCGGTTCTCAGTCAGTCAGTCAGTCGTTGCGAGTCTGTCAGTAGTCGTTGCGAGTCTGTAGCTCGGTTTAGTTGAGGGCAGTACTCTGTCAGTAGCCGTCGCGTGCAGTTCGCTAGTTGTCGCTATGCAGAGCAGTACTCAGTCTGTGAGTCAGTCGTTGCGAGTCGGTAGCTCGATTTAGTTGCGGGCAGTTCGCTAGTAGTAGTCGTGCACTGCAGTACGCTAATAGTCGTCATGCAGAGCGGTCGGTCAGTAGTAGCAGCCCAGTGCGGTTGTGTGATGTAGGCGGTCGGCAACACTGGTCAAGATGCTGAATGAGGTATACTGTTAATTAATATAATCATTAGACAATGTAAAACTTATTTATTGTAATCAATCTCTAACAAGTCCCCCAATAATAATTTTGATTTCAAAAGCATTTTTCAAAAAAATTTTTTTTTTTTTGAACTAAAGATTTCGTTGCACTTCCCATTTCATTCCACTTCTTTTAAAGAAAATTTTCAGTAAAATTACAGAAAAAACGGAATATTATTATTTGCAATGCAGTTCCTCCAAGCCGTGCGCAAAGATAAGAGCAGAAATTTGACATCCAGTTATTCTGAGGTAAGACTTTAATTCTGATTGATTTACACAGGGCCAAAGACCGATGTTTCGGTTTAATTGAATTTTCTTATCACTGAATAGACTTTAATTTTTTGTGAGGAATTTATATTTGAGTCAGATTGCGAATTTCACATTTTTGTTGCCATTGTCAGTACATTTCATTGTGGGCAGGTTACGCATAGAGCAATGTCCATTAGCATTTCTAATTAGTATCATTTTTCTTTTGAATTACGGTGGGGAGTTTACACAGGGTATTGTAGAAACACGTAAAACATAAAAGTACAGTCCTTAGAATAGTGCCAATGTTTGCGTCTCTGTGAAAGGGCAAAGAGTTCGTATGTTATTGAGTACTTCTTTGCTGCTCTTGCTATTAACTGTTTGGCCAGTAGTTATCTGTTTTTGCAAATTAGTAACATAACCACCATAGATTTAGGCACATTTAAAAGTGGACTTGAGCTATTTACTTAACGTATTACTTAATGTTTACCATGTAAATACACCGTTTGTTTTGATAATTTTGCAGACCTGTGTTCCAACCCTGGCTTAGCCATACTGGTTTAAATTGCCCATGGTTTCCCGGATCACTACAGGCAAGCACTGGGATAGTTTCTTGAAAAGAAAACAGCTGCCTTTCTTCCCGCGAGTAACAACACCTCTGAGCACAGCTCGACCTCTCGTGTCCTTAGCCATCGATACGACATAAAACACTATGCCTTCTATCTGTCATTCTTAATGTAATAATTTCTAATTATCACGAGTACGGAAACCTGGAAACCACCAGGCATGAAAGCATATTCCAGCTTTCAGTTCCATGAAAGCCAAACTAATATAGTTAAATTGTGTGTTTCAGATCGTGAAGAGTTTTGGTTTCGGCTCTGAGCACTATGGGACTTAACTGCTGAGGTCATCAGTCCCATAGAACTTAGAACTACTTAAACCTTACATCTATATCTACATCTACATCATTACTCCGCAAGCCACCCGACGGTGTGTGGCGGAGGGTACCCTGAGTAGCTCTATCGGTTCTCCCTTCTATTCCAGTCTCGTATTGTTCGTGGAAAGAAGGATTGTCTGTATGCTTCTGTGTGGGCTCTAATTCCTCTGATTTTATCCTCATGGTCTCTTCGCGAGATACACGTGGGAGGGAGCAATATACTGCTGGACTCTTTGGTGAAGGTATGTTCTCGAACCTATCGACATACAGTCACCGTCGATCTTTATTTTACATTTGCCATTGCCGACTTTCGCCCATATAAACAGGTACCCATCAGCATTTAATTTCTTCTTCTTTCTCGTACTCAAAACAAATGGCATGCTTGGAACAAGAGTACCATAAGGCTGTTTAGCGAATACTCTAAGTCCTTATCTAAGGTCAAAGTTCTTGCACAGTATTTAAGCGATCGCGCTCTCGCGCTACGCTCAGTTTGTGTCTTGCCGCTGCACAGGCAACTGCATAGAACGCCACCAACATGCGCTACAGGAGGTTTCGTCGTACCCGCACAACAGTCTACATAACCATAGAAAACATTGAACTTACAACAACATCAGCAGACAAGAAGAATCGCATCCCAGTGCGGAGTGCTGCAGCCCACGCCCTCGTCGATGGACCTTGTGTATTTCATGGATGTTCTCTTAATTTTATCTTGGATATAAACGACACTTTCTCACATGGAAATGGATGGTTTACCGTTGCCATAGTAAGAGGTGTTAGCGGAGTCCCCACCGTACTTGGTCTTGAAAGTTTTAATGATAGAGATGTAATTGCCTATCGTACCTATCATATGTTTGAAATTGGTAAGGACATCACATACATCTATGCCCGAGGCAGGATTCGAACCTGCGACCGTAGCGGTCGCTCGATTCCGGACTTTAGTGCCTAGAACCGCTCGGCCACTCTGGCCGGCGAAGAGTTTTGGCTTAAACTACTTCTGAATAAGAAAATAGGTATTCAGGCGAAGTCATTAGACCAAGTAATGGATAAAAGCTGAACTACACTGAAACTTATAGCTGCAAGAAACTAATCACATACGCTAACTGAAATACTCGAGAAAATCTGTGCTACACACTATAAGAAAAACTATTGGCAGAACATCAGTTCTAAACCTGAAAGTAGTATATGGCACAGCTAAATGATTGAAGACTTTTGTTTCTCTTTACATGTCAAACCCATGTAAAGTAGAAGATAATAGTCACAATAGTTAGGAAATACTCTTAGTTTAAAATTAAGGCAGAAAATGGCAATGTGAATTGCAGATGAATTTTAACCAAGTAAATAAGAGTAAAGCAGCATGCTCAGTAATGAAAACACAAGTTATCAAAGGAGAAATTGAAATATTCCAATATCTTTGCACATGTTAAGCACATATTTTACCAACCATCTTAGAACATAAAACTGAGGATTATGTGGGCAAGGCTGAAGAAATACTACCTACATTATCAAGAAAAGCAAAGAAGAAATTTCAGTAGCCTGAGTAACCCACTGCCAGATCAATGAATCAATAGCCAACATCAGTAAATCCAGAACTGAGAATCACTACAGGCACATAAGAAATAAATAATTATTCTTTTATCAAAAGTTACGAACAAAATATTAAACGTTTATCTGCAAAGCTTACAAGCTTAAAAATGTACAATATCATTCCTTTTCATAAGATGTATAATAATGAATTAAATGGCCCACTGAGTGTTTCACTGCAGTAAACTATCGTCTGATTTATTTGCACTATGTGTCAGGCTGTGGATAGTAAAACACATTTACTATAAACACATACATGGCCTTTTTCACTTTCATATGGATTGTGGATCTTGGTAATTTTGCAAGAGCACATGCCACACAAAATCAATATTAATGCCAGACTGCTCGATACACTAATGATATTTTTTGAATTAAAACCTAATATCATCTGAACTTAGTACCAATTACGTAGGCTATGTAACAGATCGTGGATGCAGCAAAATAATGTTTAAATTACCTAATTATATCACAGGTGGTATTCTGTGGCATACGTCTCATGAGAATATGACTAACTCTGCTATGGAGAAACTTCTGTTCATCAAAAACTTCACAGAAGAAAGCAGTCAGATGCCGTGTGGGAATAGCACCCGAAGAGTAATGTAGGATGTGTTTCAAAGGATTGAAATCATAACTGTCTCTGACTTGCTGGTATATACATAAAATGTTAATAACATTGACCTAAGAATGTCAGTTCATAATAAGAGAAGAATGGAATGTAATTTACAATTCTAGCGATGGGCTAACAAAGGTCCTTAGAAGCTAGAAGTATCTACTCTCACATCTTTCAACAAATCATTAACATTATCGGTGAGGAACAGATCTGTGGTGTAGCAGTAGCGTCTTTGATTACTTATGAAAACCTCCTCGGTTCCGTGTTCGATCTCCCGCCACCGCTTAAATTTTGATTCATAATCAGCATTGACGGAAGAATCAGCAATCCTCAATGGCATGAAGAAGCAGCAGGCAATGGATACCACTGCATTAAAGACACATAACATATACCCACAGGACATGTGGCCCGTAATTGAAAACTGTCATGATGATGTCTTCATAGGCAAAAGATTCCGTAATAGATGTCCGGAAGGGGACCACCTTTGGGGGGGAGGGGGGGGGGGGGAGTGACCATGAGAAAAAGATTGAATAACCCACAGAAGCATAACGTTATACGAGTCGGGACGTGGAATGTTAGAAGCTTCAACGTGGTAGAGAAGCTAGAAAATCTGGAAAGGAAAATGCAAAGGTTCGTTTTAGTAGGGATCAGTGAGGTGAAATGGAAAGAAGACAAGGATTTCTGTTGAGATGAGTATAGTGTGATATCAACAGAAATAGAAAATGATATAATGGGAGTAGGATTCGTTATGAACAGGAAGGTAGGACAGATAGTGTGTTACTGTGAACAGTTCAGTAACAGGGTTGTACTTAACAGAAACGGCAGCAAACCAGCATCGACAAAGACAGTTCAGGTGTACCTACCGACGTCACAAGCTGAGATGAAGATATAGAGAAAGAATATGAGGATGTTGAAAGGGTAATATAGTAAGAAAAGGGATATCAAAATCTAATAGTCATGGGGCACTGGAATGTGGTTGTTGGGGAAGGAGTAGAAGAAAGGATTGCAGAAGAATATTGGCTTGGGACAAGGAATAAGAGACGAGAAAGACTAACTGAGTTCTGTAATAAATTTCAGCTACTATTGGCGAATACTCTATTCAGGAATTACAAGAGGAGGAGGTACACTTGGAAAAGGCCGCGTATTACGGAAAGATTTCAGTTGTATTACATCATGGTTAGACAGAGACTCCGAAATCAGATACTAGATTGTAAGGCGTACGCAAAAACAGATATAGACTTAGATCACAATATAGTAGTGATGAAGAGTAGGCTGAAGTTTAAGAGATTAGTCAGGAAGAATCAATACGCAATGAAGTGGGACACGGAAGTAGTAATGAATGACGAGATACACTTGAGGTTCGCTATAGCTATAGATACAACAGAACGAGTAGACAGTAAGTTGAAGAAGAGGAACTGACATCTCTGAAAAGGGCAGTGACAAAAGTAGGACACAAAAATACAGGTACAAAGAGGGTAACTGAAAAGTAACCATTGGTAACAGAAGGAAAACATTAGATGATAGATGAGAGAATTAAGTACAAAAATGTTCAGGGAAATTGAGGAATACAGGAATACAAGTCGCTGAGGAATGAAATAAATGGGATGTGCAGGGAAGCTTAAACAAAATTGCTGCAGGAAAATTGTGAAGAAATCGAAAAAGAAATGACTGTCTGAAGGACAGGCTCAACATATAGGAAAGTCAAAACAGCTCTCGCTGACATTGAAAAAAAGGTGGTAACATTAAGAGTTCAACGGGAATTCCACTGTTAATTGCAAAGGACAGAGCGGATAGGTGGAAAGAGTACACTGAAGACCTCTATGAGGGGGAAGATCTGTCTGATGTATTAGAAGAAGAAACAGGAGTCGACTTAGAAAGGATAGGAGATCCAGTATTAGAATCGGAATTTAAGAGAGCTTTGGAGGTAGGACTTAAGATCGAATAATAGAGAAGGGATAAATAATATTCCTTCAGAATTTCTTAAATCGTTGGGAGAAGTGGCAACAAAACGAATATTCACGTTGGTGTGTAGACTGTATGAGTCTGGCGAATTACCATCTGACTTTCGGAAAAATATTATCCACATTAGTCAAAATATCCACGGGTGTGCTGCCGGTCTATAGTGTCCAACGGGCACAATATTTCGGCGATCATACATGTCGCCATCATCAGGTGAACTGACGGACTGAGCTCCTGTGAACGGGCCGGCACGGAGATCCATACGCTATGGCTGCTCAGAGGGAACTGGGTTCGGTCGCGGCGGCGGCCGATTTAAATACCCTCCGCCCGCGGCGCGCTCCCTCCGCCGTCCGCGCCCCACGCCACGGTCGCGCGGTGGAACGGATTGCGACGGCGTCTGAGATGACGTCGGAGTGATGGCTCTGTCCGCCGTGGTCGTCACAACTATACGTTTGCTCGATTTACTCTTGATTAACCCGATCGCTGGTTCCCAAGCCTTGCTAAGATTATAGCCATAGTCACGGTTTATGAGGTCGTCATTGGTGCGGATTTCGATGGCCTCTCTAACAACGCTGTCCCAGTATCTCGACGTCTGTACCAGAATCCTCGTGCGGTCATATTCCATGGCGTGATTTTCCGACAAACAATGTTCAGCGACCGCCGACTTGCTCGGATACATCAGACGAGTGTGCCTCTGGTGTTCACGGCATCGATCCTCGACGGTACGCATCGTCTGACCAATATACGACTTGCCACATTGACACGGAATCCGGTAGCGTTCTCGCTTCCCACGCCCGGGTTCCCGGGTTCGATTCCCGGCGGGGTCAGGGAGTTTATCTGCCTCGTGATGGCTGGGTGTTGTGTAATGTCCTTAGGTTAGTTAGGTTTAAGTAGTTCTAAGTTCTAGGGGGCTGATGACCTAAGATGTTAAGTCCCATAGTGCTCAGAACCATTTCCATTACGGAATCCGGTACACGCCGGCCTTCCTCAAACCGAGCTCATCTTTGGCGCTCCCCACCAGTGCACGAGATTTATTTGGAGGACAAAACACAGTTCCGACCCGGTGTTTCTTCAGAATGCGGGCGATTTTCTCCGAGAGTGCGCCTGTGTATGGAATAAATGCAGTGCCTACCTCCTCCCTCGTGACTTCATCCATCTCAACAGGTTGTGCTGCAGTGGTTGGGCGGAGAGCACGTTGAATCTGCCACTCTGAGTACCCATTTTTTGGAAATACAGTTTTCAGATGTTCCAATTCCTGGGGTAGACTCTCTGCGTCAGAGATAGTGCGCGCCCTATGTACTAGAGTTTTAAGTACCCCATTCCTCTGTGAAGGGTGGTGGCAGCTGTCTGCGTGCAAATACAGATCAGTGTGCGTAGTCTTCCGATACACCACATGACCTAGGGTGCCGTCAGCCCTCTCTTGACCAAGACGTCAAGGAAAGGTAATTTACCCTCCGTTTCAGTCTCCATAGTGAATTTGATGTTGGGGTGTATGGAGTTTAGATGTGTAAGGAAGTCAAGGAGTTTATCCATACCACGTGGCCAGATGACGAACGTGTCGTCCACGTAACGGAAAAAGCAAGTAGGTTTCCATACGGATGACGACAGGGCTTCCTCCTCGAAGTTCTCCATGTACAAATTCGCTACCACCGGTGAGAGTGGGCTACCCATGGCGACTCCCTCCGTTTGTTCGTAGTATTCTCCATTAAAAAGAAAATACGTGGAAGTCAAGACATGCTTAAAAAGTTGAGTGGTCTTCTCGTCACACGTCTGACTAATCAATTCTAGTGACTCTCGCAGGGGTACCCTCGTAAACAAGGAAACGACGTCAAAACTCACCATGATATCTGACTCATCCAACCTGAAGCTGTCAAGGCGTTTAACAAGATCCACGGAATTACGGATGTGATGAGGGCTTTTACCCACATAGGGACTTAATATTCCCGTCAGGTATTTGGCCAACAAATATGTAGGTGCCCTGATGTTGCTGACAATGGGGCGTAATGGGGATACCATTTAAATCGGCCGCCGCCGCGACCGAACTCAGTTCCCTCTGAGCAGTCATAGCGTACGGATCTTCGTGCCGGCTCGTTCACAGGAGCTCAGTCCGTCAGTTCACCTGATGATGGCGACATGTATGATCGCCGAAATATTGTGCACGTTGGACACTATAGACCGGCAGCACACCCGTGGATATTTTGACTATCAAATGCGCCGGGAGAAACTCAAGAATCACATCATCCACATTATTCCAAAGACTGCAAGAGCTGGCAGGTGCGATAATTATCGCACGGTCACCTTAACAGCTCATGCATCTTAGTTGCTGACAAGAATAATGTACTGAAAAATGGAAAAAAAGTTGAGGAGGTCTTAGATGACGATCAGTTCGGCCTTGGGAAGGGTAAAGGCACCTGAGAGTCAATTCAGACGTTGCGGTTGATAGTGGAAGCAAGAATAAAGAAAAATCAAGACACGTTCCTAGGATTTGTCTACCTGGAAAAAGCGTCCGACAATGTAAATCGGTGAAAAGATGTTCGAAATTCTGAGAGAAATAGGGGTCGGCTATGGGGAGCCACGGGTAACAAACCATATGTACGAGAGCCAAGAGGAGCGAAGTGCTCGGATTAAATGGGGTGTAAGACTGCTCTTTCGCCTCCACTGTTTCATGTGTGCATCGAAGAAGCAATGGTGGAAATAAAAGAAAGGATTGAGAGTGGAATTACAGTTCAAAGTTAAAGGATATCAATGATGACATTGCTGTCCTCAGTGAAAGTGAAGAAGAATTACACGATATGCTGAATGGAATGAAGAGTCTAATGAGTACAGAATATGGATTGAGAGTAACTCGAAGAAAGACGAAATTAATGATAAGTGGCAGAAACGAGAACAGCGAGGTACTGAACATGAGGATTGATGGCCTCGAAGTAGATCAAGTTGAATAATTATGTCACATAGGCAGCAAAATAACCAATTACTGACGGAGCAAGGAGGACATCAAAAGCAGACTAGCATTGGCAAAAAGAGCATTCCTCGTCAAGATAAGTGTACTAGTATCAAACATAGGCCACAATTTGAGGAAGAAATTTCTGAGATTGTACGGTGGCGCTGGGCGCTGGGCGCGGACGGCGGAGGGAGCGCGCCGCGGGCGGAGGGTATTTAAATCGGCCGCCGCCGCGACCGAACCCAGTTCCCTCTGAGCAGCCATAGCGTACGGATCTCCGTGCCGGCACGTTCACAGGAGCTCAGTCCGTCAGTTCACCTGATGATGGCGACATGTTTGATCGCCGAAATATTGTGCCCGTTGGACACTATAGACCGGCAGCATACCCGTGGATATTTTGATTATCAAATACGCCGGGAGAAACTCAAGAATCACATCATACACCTTTACGGGGAGGAGATGTATCGCAGCATGAAGAAATTTGAAAAGTTGCGCCACCGTAGATGTCGTTTGCTAAGTACTCTTGCCTTTCTAAAGAGATGTCGTTCCGAGAATGTTGTTCCAAATTTTGCTAAGGTTATGCATCACATCGATTCTGCAGCAGCTAAGAGAATCAAGAAACGAGCCAGCCTCGCATTGGTACATGAGAGAGTGCAATTCACCCGCCGGAGCCTTGAGTTTATCTCACAGGAATTACTCAAACTACATTTGCAACTGGCTAGTAAGTTCACTTCTTGTTCCTGGGATTGGATTGATGGTGTCACCTGGGTGTCAGCTGATTCCACCCATATGAAGGCTACGGGACGTCAAACAGCTAAGTTCTCACGTCTCCTTGACAAACCATCCCTGCAGGTTCCGTGCAAGACTGTCATCAATTTGAGTGGCATGGTGTTGAGTGATGATGCGGTCTCGGTTTTGCAGAAAGGTCTCAACTTCGCTCCCACCCCCAAGTTCACTCCGGTCGCAGAAATTGTTAGTGCTGTTGAACAGGTTGCAGCTCGACTTCCGCCAGAATCAGCCGAGGAAATACGTCGTGAAACTTGTCGTGCGTTGACGAAATCCAAGCCGATGAAGTCAAATATCAGCAGTAAAGAGAGGGCGGCCATTCGTGATCTGAGGGAGCGCTCTGAAATTGTTGTCTTACCGGCTGACAAAGGCAATGCTACAGTTGTTGTCTCCCATAAGGACTACACTGATAAGATGAAGAGCCTGCTAAATGACGATTTCTACCGGAAGATCAGCGTTGACCCTACAAAGAAGGTGGAGAACAAGACGAGGGCGCTTCTCAAGGACGCAGATTTACCGGAGGGTGACGCTAAGAAATTGTTACCCCAAGGTACGGTACCGCCTAGACTATATGGACTCCCGAAGGTTCACAAAGAGGGGGTACCATTACGCCCCATTGTCAGCAACATCAGGGCACCTACATATTTGTTGGCCAAATACCTGACGGGAATATCAAGTCCTTATGTGGGTAAATGCCCTCATCACATCCGTAATTCCGTGGATTTTGTTAAACGCCTTGATAGCTTCAGGTTGGATGAGTCAGATATCATGGTGAGTTTTGACGTCGTTTCCACGTTTACGAGGGGACCCCTGCGAGAGTCACTAGAATTGATTAGTCAGAAGTTTGACGAGAAGACCACTGAACTTTTTAGGCATGTCTTGACTTCCACGTATTTTCTTTTTAATGGAGAATACTACGAACAAACGGAGGGAGTCGCCATGGGTAGCCCACTCTCACCGGTGGTAGCGAATTTGAACACGGAGAACTTCGAGGAGGAAGCCCTGTCGTCATCCGTACGGAAACCTACTTGCTTTTTCCGTTACGTTGTCGACACGTTCGTCATCTGGCCACATGGTATGGATAAACTCCTTGACTTCCTTACACATCTAAACTCCATACACCCCAACATCAAATTCACTATGGAGACTGAAACGGAGGGTTAATTACCTTTCCTTGACGTCTTGGTCAAGAGAAGGGCTGACGGCACCCTAGGTCATGGGGTGTATCGGAAGGCTACGCACACAGATCTGTATTTGCATGCAGACAGCTGCCACCACCCTTCACAGAGGAATGGGGAACTTAAAACTCTAGTACATAGGGCGCGCACTATCTCTGACGCAGAGAGTCTACCCCAGGAATTGGAACATCTGAAAACAGTATTCCAAAAAAATGGGTACTCAGAGTGGCAGATTCAACGTGCTCTCCGCCCAACCACTGCTGCACAACCTGTTGAGATGGATGAAGTCACGAGGGAGGAGGTAGGCACTGCATTTATTCCATACACAGGCGCAGTCTCGGGGAAAATCGCCCGCATTCTGAAGAAACACCGGGTCGGAACTGTGTTTTGTCCTCCAAATAAAACTCGTCCACTGGTGGGGAGCGCCAAAGATGACCTCGGTTTGAGGAAGGCCGGCGTGTACCAGATTCCGTGTCAATGTGGCAAGTCGTATATTGGTCAGACGATGCGTACCGTCGAGGATCGATGCCGTGAACACCAGAGGTACACTCGACTGATGTATCCGAGCAAGTCGGCGGTCGCTGAACATTGTTTGTCGGAAAATCACGCCATGGAGTATGACCGCACGAGGATTCTGGTACAGACGTCGAGATACTGGGACACCGTTGTTAGAGAGGCCATCGAAATTCGCACCAATGACGACCTCATAAACCGTGACTGTGGCTATAATCTTAGCAAGGCTTGGGAACCAGCGATCCGGTTAATCAAGAGTAAATCGAGCAGACGTATAGTTGTGACGACCACGGTGGACAGAGCAATCACACCGACGTCATCTCAGACGCCGTCGCAATCTGTTCCACCGCGCGACCGTGGCGCTGGGCGCGGACGGCGGAGGGAGCGCGCCGCGGGCGGAGGGTATTTAAATCGGCCGCCGCCGCGACCGAACCCAGTTCCCTCTGAGCAGCCATAGCGTACGGATCTCCGTGCCGGCACGTTCACAGGAGCTCAGTCCGTCAGTTCACCTGATGATGGCGACGTGTTTGATCGCCGAAATATTGTGCCCGTTGGACACTATAGACCGGCAGCATACCCGTGGATATTTTGATTATCAAATACGCCGGGAGAAACTCAAGAATTACATGGCGATTGTCTGCTACTTAAAAGTTGCTCATTACTTTATTTTGCAATCATAAATCACTAATGCTAACATCCGAAGCTGAGATTAGGTGGTGTCATTTAATTTTACGATTGCAAGTATTAGTGCCTCTTTTCCTCTGTTTCGCCGTTTCTCGTCACTGCTAAGAATGTAGTAAGAATATTATAGTACTTTGTAAGGATTTCTAGTATGGAACAAACATAAGTGCCTTCATTTTTGATTTCTTCTTCCTCCACAGAACACGTCATACCAATCACAAGGTGAGAAAGTTAACGAAGACCTCTGCACAAGAGCAAGCTCTTCGCACTTCTTCAACAGACAGTCCACACCAGAACGTAGTGACCAAAATTATGTCTTTTTGAACATCACAGCGGATTCACTACACAGAACTGCTTCTGGATGCCTCCCACATCAACGCAAACACTACATTCGTGAACTTTTACGTTTGCTTTTTGTAGTTCGCAGGAGGTGACCAAACCGTTAATCTTTCAGAAGTAGTATCTATCCAATTGAAGTCTGGTCAGCCAGAATTAGATTACCTATTGAAAGTTGCATGTTAAACAGCACTTTCATATATGTCACAGTTTTGTTTTCTTTAAATTGTGAAATCATCTTTACACGTACTTCATGGAGATATCCTGTAATCGATATCGATAGGTGTTACAAGCACTTTGCGCTATGTATTTCTCTAACAACACTGCATTAACTTAGCTTTTCACCTTTGGCGAGTTACGCTTTGTTCGGCTTTAGCTCTGGCATTAATCATTTAGCCAGAGAAGTGAATAACTGGTACACAATATGGTATATACAGCATATACATTACAAATTACATTGATTCCAGGTGAACTTCGTAGTACTCTTTGTACACTCCCACTCTCAAGACAGTCCATATATCTGAACTTCTAACGCTGGAACCTTTGTGTCTGACTTGCAACTGACACCGTACGTTGTGGTCAGCTGTCGAAACAGATAAGTCACAGATATAGGTTGGGGAAATCTTACGCTGTTCAAGACCTTAAGAAGCTTGCTGCGTTGTCTGTCATAGTGTGAACACACTAGCACAACATGGGTGAGCTCTGCAATCTAAGCTGGATGGACTTCACAGTACGGAGAGGTTTAAACTCTGAACCTTCATTCTATAAAGATGTAAAGGACAGCTGCTGTGACACAGCAGTATGCACGTTGCAGTAGTGGTATGACGTGTGGATAGCTTGGTTTGGGAGAACCAGGTTTCTCGCGGAATACTCGGCTGTACTGCGGCATGATATCTTCCTCTGGACTGATGTGTGATATCCAAACGTCTGTAGCCATTCTTGAAGGATCTTTTCCTTTACACCAGCATCAAAATTTATGTGTAGAAGGCAAGTGTAGTAAGTTTGGCCGTCAGTCACACTTAGTTTCGCCAGGCGGTCCGCGATCTCGTTTCATGAGATACCAGTGTGTCCATAATGACAGGACTCGTTTATGTTGACTTTCATATTGGTAGATTAACTACATCGAGTACATGGTTGTTAGTGTTTGGCCCCATTGCTGTTTTTCCAGGTGTCCCAGGGCACTCCTCGAATCAGTGACAATAAGGATGTCGTCATCGAACTGATTTGCTGCAAATTGTTGGGTTTCCTTAATTGTAAGAACTTCTGCCGTGAAGATGTCGGCTTCTGGTGGTAGCTTAAACATAGCCCAGGTAGTGGTTCTCCGCAGGAGGAAGCAAAGCCGATTTCCCCTCTTATTTTGTAGCAGTCAGTGAATATTTTGATCGATGAGGGCCACGTTCGTTCAGTCAGATGGGAAATTTCAGTAGAGGTAATGGAAATCGATCCGATCGTCTGGGCGAAGTTTGAATAGATTACAGTGGTTTTGAAAAATAGTGAATGTAATTCTGTTAATGTAATGCCAAAACGTATTGAGAGATCCATGTCATTAGCTAAGAGCTATTTCATGTCTCTTTTTGTTGCCACCTGAGTGTGGAGATGCGAAGAGTTTTATCATTGACGAAAGTATAAGGCACAGTAATGTTTTAGTGCACTTCAAAACCAGGTGAGCTGCATATTGAAGATTTATCAGGCAATTGTCTGAGCTCACTGTATCGTTGTAGCCACTAAAAACTAGAGAACCTAACTGAAAGTACAAGTAGATCAAGTACAAGTTTAGTGACGTTCACACTGACAATAAGAGAGACCTCATTGTGAAAATATGTTGCAGCGCTAATGTTTTGATGTTGTACTCAGAAGGAAGTACCCATTTTTATATATTTATACGTTGATTAATACACTGATGGGGAAAGAAATCGTAATACCAAAAAAAATTATTAATGTAGAATAATGAATTTCGGGAATACATGGTCTAGGAAACTTCCTTAAGACCACAGGTTAATCTAGCGAGAGATGAGCCATTGCAAATATGAAGTTCTGGTACGTTAATAACCAGTGCAACCGCCAAAATGTTGAATGCAAGCATGCAAACGCGTTTGCACTGTGCTGTAAAGATGGCAGACGTCAGTTTGTAGGATGTAGTTCCGTGCCTGTGCACTCGGTTGGTCAATACAAGGACGGTTAGGGCTATTTGTGGACGACGATGGAATTGTCGTCCGGTGATGTCCCATATGTGCTCGAGTGGAAACAGATCCGGTGATCGATGAGGCCAAGGCAACGTTTCGACACTCTGTAGAGCATGTTGGGCTACAACAGCGATATGTGGGTGATCGTTATCCTGTTGGAAAACACCTCCTGGAAGTCTGTTCCTGAATGACAGCACAAAAGGTCGAATGACAAATTGACTCATAGTTTGGCAGTCAGGTGGCGTGGGATAACCACGAAAGTACTCCTGCAGTCATACAAAATCGCATTGTGGCGCCACGACGCATTACGAGACGTCCCAGCCATACGCCAAACATGATGGTCTTTCCTCCCGGTGTCCACAACTCGTGGTCTACTGGTTACCGTTGCTGCCTCTAGATAATGGAAAACAGGGTTCGATTCCCGGCCCGGTAGGGGATTTTCTCTGTACGGGGCTGGATGTTTGTGTTGTCCTCATCATTTCATCATCATTTAGGAAAATGGCAAAACTGGCCAGTGAAAAGTTTGGGACTTTGTACGGGCGCTGATAACCAAGCCGTTGAGCGCCCCATAAACCGAAATCAGCATCTTCCATCTCGGTAGTGCCATGGGACCGTCCGGAGCCTGCTCTTCTTCCGACCGTACATTCTCGTGACCACCGCTGCCGACAATCATCTACAGTGGCTATATTACCGACAAGTCCTTCTGCGATATCACAGTAGTAACAGCCAGCTTCTTGTAGCCCTATTACACGACCTCGCTGAAATTCAGTAAGGTGGTGAAAACGACGTCTTTGTCGCCTTAAAGGCATTCTTGGCTAACATAAACATACGAATTCTTATTTCAAAGGTAACTAACGACAATGACCTTTACAGTGTGTATGTAAAGCAAACCTGATTTGCATTCTCATAATGGCGCCACTGCCATCATTCTCATGCGACTGGCGCGAAATTAGGTCAGACATCATCTTTCAGATATAGAAACACGCCTACAAGCCGGCACGGTAGCTCAGTGTGTTCGGTCAGAGGGCTTCGTGCCCTCTGCATTAAAAAAACTGAGTCAAGGAATCAACGATCAAATTGAACGGATGTCTTGTGACGTCCGTCCAGTCCAAACGCAACGAACTATATCGAACAAAATGGAAAAAAAGAAAAAACAAAAAAGTGGCTATCGTTGCTGCCTCTGGAGCACGGGGTCCCGGTTTCGATTCCCGGCCGGGTCGAGGAGTTTCTCTGCCACGAGACTGGGTGCTTGTGTTGTCCTCATCATCTCATCATCGTCTCAACATCATTCGGGTAGTGGCGACACTGGAAATGGAAAGATTGGAACTTGCATGGGTGCTCATGGCCACGATGTTGAGTGCCCCACAAACCAACATCATTATCATCTTCAGACAAGCTAGCTTGTGGTTTCCTTGAAGTGTTTGTGTATTAATGATTTTTTGTGTCGGTAACCAGGCAGTTTTCCGGTGTATTTCTTGTTTTACGTTTCTTTGTATGGTAAGATCTTCAGACATTATCGTGTGTATGATGCTAGATTTGTCTGTGGGGATGCCACGTATGAAGTGAAGGCGCACTGTGATTTTCAGCTGATGGTTAGACTTTACCACTTGTGATGGATATGCTTCGCATTTATTTATTTTTGTGTATTTCTTTGGTTTAGATCTTCTATTCTTTTATAAGATGAACTGCTGTGTGCTTGACACCATTTTTGCCGACTGCGTATGTGATGACTGGTTTGATGAATATTAGTGGTACTTCATATGGTGTCTGAGATATTGATAAGCTTGCCACAGATGTCAGTTTATCGGCCAATATGGTTGGTACGTAGGTAACTGACTGATTTGAGTATTGTATGATGCAATGAACTGATACAGGATGCCTTATTTTGCTTTGTGTTGCACAAACTTTGAAAAGTGAAAGCCGTAGTGAATGTGTTCTGTGCACTGAGGAGTGTACCATCTTGGAGACTGATGGCCTTGCGTGTAAGATTGTTAAGCGTTGTCTAACAGTGTACTGGGTCAACTATGAATATCAGATTGAGCCCTCAGAAAACACATCATGTGATTTGCTATTGTGCTGTTTTCTACTATAGTTCTGTCAAATTTGTATATGAGCATATACCTTCTACTATCGTTATGGTTGATGTACCAGTGGTGAGATGTGAGTGACCTGAAAATCAGTGTGTGTACACATGTGAGTGTTCAGAATTTGTAATAAATTTTGGATTTCTCGAAATACGTCGTTAAACTTTTGAAGTAATTACTTGGTTAGAAAGTTCATGTTGCCCGGTTTCAAAATATGTCAGGGATGGAATCGTTAATGTAGTCTAATGAGGTAACATCTCTTCCAGTAAAGTTGTTCTTTTGGCCTATGAGTGTGTACATGAGGAGGTAGGACAATGAATCCTCGCAAGTTGTTATTTAAAAGTGAATTTTATGTGCCTTGCCTTTATTCCCTCCGGGTGAAGGTTCAAATGGTTCAAATGGCTCTGAGCACTATGGGACTCAACTGCTGTGGTCATAAGTCCCCTAGAACTTAGAACTACTTAAACCTAACTAACCTAAGGACATCACACACATCCATGCCCGAGGCAGGATTCGAACCTGCGACCGGCGCGGTAGTGCGGTTCCAGACTGTAGCGCCTTTAACCGCTCGGCCACTCCGGCCGGCCGGGTGAAGGTGACGCCATTGTTGTTGGCTGTGTTTGTGTTCTGATGACTTGATAAACATTGAGTGCTGTTTGTTGGTTCCCTTCAGGCAGTCGTTATGTGAGATGGTTTTTCAAATTGTGGTTAATGAAAGTAGTTCGGGAGAAATCAGGAAGGACTATACAGGACTAATACTTGTTCCAAAAGTTATTGTGAGTTGCAGTTGACGACCACAGTGCCTAAATGAGACGACTGTGCCCATGTCAATAATGCATATGGTTCATGATTAGTTCGATGGTCAGAAATAATAGGGCATGTCCAATATTGAGGTTTTTTTGTAAATCTGCTGATGCAAGGTGCGCTGTAGCTGTTTTAGATAAACATGAAACTTATTGGTAACTGGATGCTTCATGTGTATCTACAGGAGATCTTGACTTTTGCACACCTGCAGACAAAGGAAGACTAACGATGTCTCATTTTCAGACGGATGTCACATTACCATTTCTTATTGAAGCACTGCCATATTAGAATGCCCTGGTGACCCTCTTTTCACTGCATCATCTGATACGCAACACCTGACGCTGGTCAATCCTCAAACGAGAGTGGGTGGCAAACAGTGGTGGGTTTGCGTGTCACTGGGCGGAAGGCGAAAGAGGGAGCAGGCCGTGTGGCTGGCTCCCTACGTCTTAGCAACAGGTACGAAGTGCTACCCAATGCTGATGATAACTCTGAGCCAACACGGGATGCCTCTCCTGTCGAGCCAGCTGCCGATTTTCCTGCCCAGACCGGACAAGTGCAGAGAGTGGGTATGCTCGACATTGGGAGTCCAAAGTTAGGCGGGTAATGGTGCCCCTCAAAGAATTGTCAGGAGGCAAGGTGGGAAAGAATGCCAGTGTGCACTAGGTATACTTACTGGGGGAGGGGCAGGGGATCCGACTTACAAGAAATATTTGGGGGCGGGGGCACGATGGGGGTCTTGCCCCGGGAATTTTCTAAATTTTAGATAAAAAATAGTGAGTTTTAATAATTTCTTAAGCATTTTAGAGCCATATGATCAAAATTAGAACCCTGAAAATCGGACTCTCGATAACTGGACGCTCCTGGAAACTTGACAAGCCTGACACATATTTTGGCTTTGAAAAAAGAAACAAAATATAAACACGCACGGTATTTTCGTAAAAAGCGAATTTAATTTACAGTAATAATCATGCTTATAGACTATTAAAGAGCAGTGAATATATAGCTCTAAAGAGACTGGAATTATATTTAAATAAATCCTAAACTATCACTAAAAGAATAAAACATAAAATATTGCTGTCGCACAGTAACAGCACTTTGATTAATAAGTGAAATAGCTAATTTAAGCTTACTTTGAATAAGGCTCAGGCTTCATTAAATAAAAACAGTATCTCAAATTTAACGGTTTAATACAGTTAATAAAGTTAAAACAGTTTGCCTAATACTTTCAGTCAAAAAGTATGTAAGTAGCGAGTTTTAATTGGGTCTTGCACACTAAAAATATTTCAGTATTTGAAAATAACTAATACAATAATACAGTAATATAGTAATACAGTACTAAACTAGTACTAATATTTCGAAATTGAAAATTTTACTTTATGTATGTATTTAATTCTCTGTTTTACAACGACTTTTAATATTGCTCTAAATGCCATTATGAGGGCAAGTGTGTCTTTAGAAAGGTGCAAATGTCGACCGTTTGACTAGATTACTGAATATGAAGTCGTTCATGACTGGTCGGAGATCCAGTTCATCCAAAACATCTCTGTGGCATGAAGTACAGCCAAGCTCTTCAATCGAGTCTGTCCCATTTTTGAATGAAGATATAACTTCAGACGTCTAAGGGCTCTAAATTACAGTTCTGCTCTTGCTGCCGTTATTGAACCTACTTCGAGAAGCTTAATGCACTTCAATACAATACATAACGTCTCTCCAACTGCAGGCTCTTGTGTAATACACTTTCTTACATCAAGCATGTTTTTTAAGACCATTTGTTTTTAATTAGCGATATCAGCTAACATATTCAAGTGCAAGTGCAGTCTCTCAATGTATAGGTCATTTTTGAAAACCTCAGTTGATTTTTCCAAATTTGGTTCACCTTTGTTTATTAAAACAAGCACCCTTGTTCAACTGCAATGACCTGTGTGAGTCCAGTTGAAGCAAACCGCTCAGTAATGAGAGATTGCACCGTTACACAAACTTCGATGTAAATAGCTTTGTAATATTCCCTTGGGGTTTTGAAAGTGAGCGGTGAGCTGGCTTCGTTGTTTTCATACTTCCGTGGTATACTTCGATTCCGAGGAAGCGAAGGATCATCAACTTGTCAAGGTTTTTCTTTTAAACACAATTCCCAAAAGTGCTCAAAACTGTCACGCCTTCCATGCAATATACAAATCAAGCTCTCATATAGTTTTTTCCAGGTCAACAACACTTAGACAAGGGCACTGATATAGAATCAGTGCGTAGTGGGGATGTCCGTGTTGCTGATAAGTCGCATATATGTACAGTACTTAATAATCACTTTCTGAATATAGCAGGTGAACTAAATAGAAACCTAGTCCCAACAGGGAATCATATAGCGCTCTTAGAAAAAAGTGTTCCGAGACTGTTACCTGAAATGCTCCTCCATGATACTGACAAGAGGGAGATTGAGTTAATAATTAAATCACTAAAGACCAAGAACTCTCATGGATATGACGGGGTATCTAGCAGAATACTGAAGTATTGTTCCACGTATATTAGCTCAGTACTTAGCCATATCTGTAACTTTTCCTTTAGCAGTGGTCGGTTTCCTGACCGATTAAAGTACTCGGTAGTGAAGCCACTTTATAAAAAGGGAGACAGGGATAATGTTGACAATTATAGACCTATTTCTATGCCATCGGTGTTTGCTAAAGTTATCGAGAGGCTTGTATATACAAGGTTACTGCAGCATTTAAATTCACATAATTTGCTGTCAAATGTACAGTTTGGTTTTAGAAATGGCTTAACAACTGAAAATGCTATATTCTCTTTTCTCTGTGAGGTTTTGGACGGATTAAATAAAAGGTTGAGAACGTTAGGTGTTTTCTTTGATTTAACGAAGGCTTTTGACTGTGTTGACCACAAAATATTACTGCAGAAGTTGGAACATTATGGAGTAAGGGGAGTAGCTTACAATTGGTTCGCCTCCTACTTTAAGAACAGAAAGCAGAAGGTAATCCTCCGCAATATTGAGAGTGGTAATGATGTTCAGTCCCAATGGGGCACTGTTAAATGGGGCGTTCCCCAAGGGTCGGTGCTGGGGCCACTGCTGTTCCTTATTTATGTAAATGATATGCCTTCTAGTATTACAGGTGATTCAAAAATATTTCTGTTTGCTGATGACACCACCTTGGTAGTGAAGGATCTTGTGTGTAATATTGAAACATTATCAAATAATGTAGTTCATGAAGTAAGTTCGTGGCTTGTGGAAAATAATTTGATGCTAAATCACAGTAAGACTCAGTTTTTACAGTTTCTAACCCACAATTCAACAAGAACTGACATTTTAATCAGACAGAATGGGCATGTTATAAGCGAGACGGAACAGTTCAAGTTCCTAGGCGTACGGATAGATAGTAAGCTGTTGTGGAAAGCCCATGTTCAGGATCTTGTTCAGAAACTAAATGCCGCTTTATTTACCATTAGAACAGTATCTGAAATAAGTGACATTTCAACACGAAAAGTAGTATACTTCGCATATTTTCATACGCTTATGTCATATGGTATTATTTTTTGGGGTAATTCTTCTGATTCAAAAAGGGTATTTTGGGCTCAAAAACGGGCTGTTCGAGCTATGTATGGTGTAAGTTCGAAAACCTCTTGTCGACCCCTATTCAATAGTCTGGGAATTTTGACATTGCCCTCACAGTATGTATTTTCTTTAATGTCGTTTGTTGTTAGCAATATTAGCTTATTCCCAAGAGTTAGCAGCTTTCACTCAGTTAATACTAGGCAGAAATCAAATCTGCATGTGGAATGCACTTCCTTGACTCTTGTGCAGAAAGGAGTGCAGTATTCTGCTGCATCCATTTTCAATAAGCTACCACAAGAACTCAAAAATCTTAGCAGTAGCCCAAACACTTTTAAGTCTAAACTGAAGAGTTTCCTCATGGCTCACTCCTTCTATTCTGTCGAGGAGCTCCTGGAAGAGATAAAAAATTAAGCAAATTCCAGTGTTACATTCTTGATTTTCTTTATTTAAACTAACGACTTGTTTCATTTTATCTGTTTCTACAATCGTGTTATAATTTCATGTATTGACTCGTTCCATGACCATGGAGACTTCTCCTAAATGTGGTCCCACGGAACAATAAATAAATAAATAAATAAATAAATAAAAAACATCCTCTACTGGGTTCATTGCATGGCAATACAGACGTAAAAAGAAGTAAGTCTTGAATTGTAACATTGACTCAACGTAGCCTGCGCTTTTGTAACCCGTCTCTGTTTTGTCCTCTGCAGAAAATGTTTCAAAAAACTCTAGAATTTCCTCAAAGTTTTTCAATATTCTCAGGAAACTAGAAGCTCGCATAGTCCATCCAGTCGGGCAAAGGGGTCGTAGATCAACTTGGACGTTGGTGCTCTCACAGAGTATGCTACTGAAAAGTCCCATCCTTTTGTTGGTTTCCCTTACAGTGTTCATTAAGTCCTTGGCTAAAGCCATAATATCTCTCATAGGCGTAAGATGGCGGAGACTGTCTACAACTGCCAAGTTTAAACAGTGAGCAGTGCAGTGCACATAGCTTGCTATTGGTTGTATATCCGAAACTAACTTTTTTAGTCCTTTGAAGTTACCTCTCATAATCGAGGTACCATCATAGCACTATCCTCTTAAGTTATCCACTGACAACTCAAGACGAGCAAGAACTTCTTTTAAAATACCATACATAGTTGGTGATTCAGTGTTGGGAGTCTGATATAAGCCAATAAAGTCTTCGTTGATGATCAACAAATCATCGACAGTACAAATACAAAATGACACTTGTTCGTGAATCAAAGACTCAGTAGTTTCGTCAATCACAATAGAAAAATATTCAGTCTTCTTGACTGAAGCCGATCCCTTTCTCAACATAGATTTTCCTAGTAGATCAATGATCTCGTTTTGAATATCGTGGGACGTCCATTTATACCCTGAACGCCCTAACTAATCTTTAAATTCATGTATGTCATTCTTTCGGAGTTCCAACAATTAAAAAAATTTGAGTTTAAATCTTTGTGCCCTCTAATAGCTAGTCTTGTCGGCATAGAAATTGCATGGTAGTAAAAGTTGTCTCAAGTGCTAAACATCCTTTCTTCATATCACTATCTAACTGTTCATTCAATTGGGATGCCACACTTCGGTTAGACATAGAATTTAGTTTACGAATACCTCCTTTATGCGCAGACGTATTTTCATGAAGACGGAATTTTAAAAAAAGGCTTTTTCCAGTTAGAAAACCCTACAGAAGTAAATGAATATTCTTCTTTTGTAGAAAATTGTAATAGATTTTTAGTATCTGCCTCTTTGCAGGTTTTGCAAAAGACTTTGTCAGTAGATGCTTCATATTCTAGCCATGTATATTTGATCTACAAAGACTTCTAAAATGATGAGCCGTTACCGGATTGTCCGGGTTTTGGCTGTGAACGGTTCTCGCCTGAAGACAACGAAGCAGTTGACGACGCAGTAGTTGTTGGAGGTTGATTTGCAGTATCATCAATTTCCTAGCGCGCCTTTTTGGTGACAAATTTATTCATTGCAAACTTAATTCACAATACACTAAGGGACTACAAAAATCGAATAAAATACACAAAAGTCGGAACACTAAACACATCCGCAGCGTGCACTGAACGAAACTATCCACACTGGATGACTGCGACAGCACGTTGGGCTTTTCATAGCCGCGGCGTCTTAATGTCTCGAAGTGTCAAGGCGACGCGAGGCGGAGGGTTTCAGGCACTTCTGCTTCAGTCCTTTTGATGTCGCCGCGGCCACAGCATTGGCCCGCCGGCGCCAGACTTTACCCGAAGGTTTGCGCACCCTGACAAATTCTAAGTGTGCCCACAGCACTGGAACACTATCATGATTCGCACCACGCGTTTTCAATTAAGCTCCTCACTACCGTAATAATTATTTGTTTTAACTCATTACTGAATGTATTTTAAAAGGTAACTATCGTCAAACAAGGAAAATAAAAAATTCCAACATAATTTTGTGATCACGTTACCTTCCATTCAGAAGGCTGTTGCACTCAGCTACTGTTATATTGACTTGTAAATAATAGATTTCAGCTATCACTCGTCCTTTTTAAATTTTATTGGCAGAAAAAGGACGACTGATAGCTAAAAGCTATTATTTACAAGTGAATAATTTTGTGATGTTACAAAGCATAATATAAGTGATTTTGTTAAATTATTGGGGGACTCCGACCCACCCCACCCCCCCACCCCCTCACCAAACGAATTTTTGCGGGGGCTCAGACCCCATGGAGTTGGCACCTGTGGGGAGGGCTCTCGTCCGTGATGTGGAGGAGGCCCTGCCGGCGGCTATTGATCGCAGTGGGTACAACCGGCTGCATATTGTTTCACAGATGACGCCGACCGCTTGGGTTCTGAGGGCATCCTCGACTTCTTTCGGCGAAGGCTGGTTTGGTGAAGGCGACTACCACCGCACGTGTCGTGCAGGCTGAAGTGTGTGCTTGTAGCATCGCGCCTAGGGTTGATCGTGGCCCTCTGGGTTATAGCAGAGATGCTGCGAAGCGAAGCTCGCTCTGTTGCCCCACAGCGCCGTAGACAAAGGCACTCAGGCTGACGCAGTGTTCCTTGACTTCAGAAAGGCATTTGACACCGTCCCGCACTGCCGTTTAGCGAAACAAATATGAGTTTATCGAGTCTCGGAGGAGTTTTGCGACTGTATTGAAGACTCCCTTGCAGACAGAAGTCCACACGTCGCTCTTAACGGAACAGAATCAACAGATGTAAAGGTAATTTCCAGAGCACCCCAATGAATGACCGTTAATGTTTACAATATTTGTAAATGATCAAGTAGAAAGTGTCGCATGCTCTTTCAGGTTGTTCGTAGATGATGTGGTTGTGTATACCGAAGTATCATTGAGATGATAATGATTTTCGGAAAGACTTCCAGAGAACCGATGAGTGGTAGATGCTCTGGTACTTGGCCATGAACGTAAGTAAATGTAACATATTGTGTATACATAGGAAAAGAAATCCACTAATGTACAGCTACACTATCGATGACAAACAGCCGGAAACGATATCTAAAGTAAAATATCTAGTAGTAACTATCTGAGGGACTCTAAGTGGAAAGACCACATAAAACACACAGGGGGAAAGCAGATGTCTGACTTAGATTTTCAGGATAAACCTTAAGTAAATGTAACTCATCTACGAAGGAAGTGGCTTATATGGCTCTTTCTCGACCAATTTTTGAGTATTGTTCATATATATGGCATACCTATCAGGTAGGACTGATAGAAGAGACAGAGAAGTTCCAACGGAGAGCGACGTGTTTCGTCACGGGATTGTTTAGCCGGCGTGAGAGCGTTACGGAGATGCTCAACAAACTCCGCTGGCAGACGTTACAAGAGAGGCGTTGTGCATCACGGAGACGTTTACTATTGAAATTTCGAGAGAGCACTTTCCGGGAAGAATCGGACAACATATTACTTCCCACCACATACGAGGCGTCTTTTTTAAGTAAGTACCGTTTTGAAATTAAAAAAGACATGCTAAGATATCTCAATAATTTTATTTTTACATGAAAGCCTGTACCTTAATCTACGCACTGACGCCATTATGGTCTGATTCTTCCTTGTTTACGTTGTGTACTGAGTGTTTAAGATGCCTCCGATAATCGTGAGTCTCGCCGACTGTGAAGTACGGGCTGTCATAAGATTTATTAGTGCTAAAGACCTAAAAGCGATCGATATTCATCGTGAGATCTGTACAGTTTACAGAGAAAACATTATCAGTGATGTAAGAAAGTGGGTGAGTGCATTTAAAGATGGCTGCACAAATGTGCATGATGAACAACGGAGTGGGCGTCCTTCGGTCGTTAATGAAAGTTTGGTGCAGGAAGTGGACAATAAGGTGAGAGAAAATAGACGCTTAACGGTTTCCTTCTTGCGGGATGACTTTCCTAATGTTTCTCGTAGTGTTTTGTATGGCGTTGTGACCGAGCACTTGAATTACCGAAAATTGTGCGCATGTTGGGTACCGAAAATATTGACGGATGTGCACAAAACCAAACGTTTAGACAGTGCATTGACTTCCCTTGAGCGGTACCACAACCACGGTGATGATTTCTTAAGCCAAATTGCTGTGGCCGATGAAACATGGGTGGCCTAGGTCACACCAGAATCAAAACAACACTCCATGGAAGTTGAGCAAAGGTATCGTTTTGCTGCAAGACAATGCTCGTCCGCATGTGGCGAATCAGACCAAAGATTTCATCACATCTTTTCGATGGGAAACTCTAGATTATCCTTCGTACATGCCCCGATCTTGCGCTCAGTGAGTACCATCTGTTCCTGCACTTGAAGAAACACCTGGACGGTCAGCGTCTTCAAGACGATGACGAAGTCAAAACAGTGGTGATGCAGTGGTTAACAAGTCAGGCGGCCGACTTCTATGAGAAGAATATTCAAAAACAGGTACAACGTTATGACAAGTGCCTCAATATTGACGAAAATTATGTAGAAAAGTAGATTAAGGCACAGGCTTTCATGTAAAAATAAAATTTTTAAGCTATCTTAGGACGTCTTTGCGTTATGACCACGAGGAGAAAATTCAAGAAATTAGAGCCACTGCAGTGGCTTACCGATAATCACTCTTCCCATGCGCTATTCTCGAGTGGAACAGGGTTGGAGTGCTAAGTTAGAGGTACAAAAAGTACCCTTTGCCACATTCAATTAGGTGGCTTGCGGAGTATGAGGTAGATGTACAGACAGTTAATCGAGCATTTGTGGTTACACATTTAATCATTCGTTTGCCACTTAATTACTTTTCATGCTTAATATTGAAGCACGTGTTAACGTCGCAATCTTGGCCATACCTACTGCCATTGCTCTCTTCATCGGCTCAACGATTATCTGTCAAACAGATACAGAAACAGTTCTGTCTTACACAGTCATCCATGGATTAGTAATAAAGACACTGGTCCCTGCAGATATAACTTCCAGGTTTTAAAAGGTGAGTTTTGCCAATAATTTGCGTCGGAGACTCACAGCGATTGATTGATTGATTAGTTAATTGATTGATTTGGGGGAGGGGTGGCTGATTTTTGTAACATGCGCATTGAGGTTCTCATGTAATAATTTCTGCAGAATATGGTGGTAACTCCTTCAGCTGCTGCAGCTGTATCGGTAGTTTTTGTACTTCGACGTCATTATTCACTCGCTTCAGTGAAGTGTTTTCTAAACTAGATTCTTCTGTACAAGATCGTTTTCAGGCTAAAGAACTGAATTACTGTCAAGGGAAATCAACCAAGTGCACCATGTTTCACTACAAGATATCCACATTACACTTTGTAGTTTTGAGAGCCTGTTACGAGTGAGTACACAGCTTCTGATGTTCAATTATATAAGCTATGGACATCAATATCCAGCTGTGCAGACTTTTAATAAGTGTATGCTACTTTGTTCACTTCTTTTGGTCAATTCGCACTCAGACAGTGTTTCAAAGCTGAATACTGATTGATGTATACTCGTATGAGAATGCATAGCTTCAATGGATGAGGGATTAGTCTAACTATTCATTGTTATAAACGTTTTCAGTACGATGAGCCTTGCAGCTCTCAAGTACTGAAGAAAAGATATGTTTGAATGTTTAGCATCGAATAACCCAGTAAAAACAAATTTTCCACTATATCATTTCATATGGATCACATCATACTGTATAATGAAGGTATCAAATCTAAGAAAATATATATCATGCACAAACACTAAAATAATACTGTATGGTATAACTATGTACAACTCTGACATTTTTTAACACAGGTACGAGATACTTTGGAGTGTGATGACATAAATAGAATCGTCCACACCAGACATATCATAGATAAGTACTTACCAGATGAACCATTTTATCACTGATACCTTTATTGTCCACAATCGGTACATCCACTCACAATAAATCTTGTTTTCTGTGATATGTGTCTTATGAAATAGGTAAAGCCCAAAACAAGTGAGCCAGTAAATAAACAGTATCTTTGATGTTAAACATTCAAAAATGTCTTTTCTTCAGTGTTTATGGATAGTAGACCAATCAGTGCACGACTTATACCGTTTATTCTCTAAACCAATTCGAGAGACTGCCTGGATAGTTAATTTGAACAGGTAACTGTTGCTTCCCTTCTCCACGCTAGCACAAGGGAGCTAATGGTCCATCTCTAATGAAAATTCTGTTTTATATCTGACGTTTCGTAATGCTGGGGAGTAACCGGTAACCATAGAAATAGTAGGAAACGAAAATTATGTATCATTACTTTAAGCCAGTTGACTGAGATAGGACGCCGTCTTTCATATCCTAATCTGGCCCTACGATAATCTACTCTCCTCTTCCTGTCTACTAACACACAACATGCTGTACATTATATTCAGTCTTAAGCTCTAATGATCCTTGCGGAGCCAGTGCAGCCCTCACTCAATGTGTCAGCAAATATCTTACTCACTAGTTCCTTCCTTAGTCTGGTGAGCATTTCCCAAGTATTTTAGTATTAGTCCATACTGTACTTTTTCTTTTTACTTGGTTTTAACGTACATTAAAAGTTAGCTGTTGCTTCTGCCGCAGATTGTCCACAGTCGATATTTCACTTTCGTGGAATGGTGTACTCATGTCTATTAGCATTTTCCTCAGATCCACTGCACTCGAGAACATTATAATTGGTGTCTCCTCTCCTATTCCTGATCGGATACATTATATCTTTATTTCCTCTACACAACAGAGCAATATTCTTACAACTTTTTTGTCACTGTCACATCTCCCTTTATTTTATACATGGTGTTTGTAGACAATGAACGTTACTCGTGTTCCTATGTACTTCATTTTTCGGATTTCGCACAGCCTGTTCTCCTTTATATCTATGGTTTAAGTCCTAGAAATCGCACGATTATTCCAAATTATTCGCTGAATGCGGATCTCATGACATCACATCAAATGGGTACAGTGTGTTACCCAGTGGTGACAGATGAAATTTTGTTCTGGACCAGGACTCAAACCCAGATCCCGCTTTTCGCGAGGCATCTCTGCTTATGAATCTTCAATATGATTTGATCATTATTAGTTGTATATAACATTATTCAAAATTAACAGCTGAATGCGAATTTCATAAAATCAGCTGCATAGGGTACAGTGTATTATGCAATGATGTATGAAAATTTGTGTCGGAGCGAGACTTGAACCTGTATATCCCACTCATCGCGAGCGGTCAGCTGAACCATTGTAGAGCTCCGTGCACTCTCGCCAGCCACATCGAGATCTCCGTACGTCACAGTCCAATTCCTTACGCCTTAGCTGTACGTACGTAAGCTCGCAACATTTCTTGATTCTCGCTCAGAGAGAATGACACTACCACAAGGACAATGATGTGTGGAGGTATGGATGAGGCTGGGGAGCGTGCACTGTTAGTCGAAGTGGTTAAGACGATCAGTAGCGATAAGCGGGAAATCCGGGTTCCAGCACAGATTTTCATATGTCACAAAAGGGTAATTCATCGACAGCCATTGTAGCAGATGTAATGGAATTCACAATCAGCGAATAATTTGGAATAATATTTCATAGAGCTGCTGATCAATGAATCATATATAAGAAAATGGTTCAAATGGCTCTGAGCACTATGGGACTTAACATCTATGGTCATCAGACCCCTAGAACTCAGAACTACTTAAACCTAACTAACCTAAGGACATCACACAACACCCAGTCATCACGAGGCAGAGAAAAATCATATATAAGAATCCTAAGGTGGCTTTATGGTGTTACTTTATGTTTTCTTCCGACATTCGGCTAACCTCACAATAGCTCCAAAGCAACTTTTTACCTCTTCGGAAGTCAGACTGGTCTCCAGTGTACCTTTATTTTGCTGTTCTTTCATTCCATTATATAGTTACAGATTTCCAAACCTCTCGCTACAATGACCATTCGATAAACTTTATTACTAACCGCGTCAATGACCATGCCAATGTGAATACATCGGTTTCCGTCAGATCATCAAAGTTTAACCAGGAAGTGATCATTACACCGCTGCACAATATACATCAGAGGCCAGTTTCGCTGTTTTTAACAGTCAGGACTTAACCTGTACAACTGCAGCTGCCATGTTCAGCTAATTTGTATTTACTAAACCAACGGCCGTGTCGAGATAGATACAGCGGTTCCCGTCAGATCACCGAACACTATCAGGTATGGTCAGTCCTTAGATGGGTGATTGTCGTGGTATACCACGTGCTGTTGACAATTTTCCCTTCGCCTTTACGGTAGCTGAGGTAAGATCATTAGTCACTAGTATCTGAGGCAATGTCCTGGATCAAATGCCAAATCTCTCCACAGTCTCTGATGGAGGGAGGGCATGTGATACTGGTGATGGTGATCAATCCGTCGCATGGGAACCTTAAGATCGGCGGCCTCCCTTCTCTCATCATTCCCAGCACGAACATGACACTACACTGCACACACACTACCGCAGTCATCTACACTTAACAGATACACTTAGAAACACAGTTCTCATACTTCTCGCAGAAAACGTGGCTGCGGCCGCGAAGTATGGTAAAAATTTTTCCAAATTAGGTGGCTGAACCTGCTTTGAGGGGTCTTCCAGCCATTTATGCCATAAAACTTTACACATCTTGACTGCGTCTCCATTCTTCAATCGTGCGAAGGTAATACTATTTTGGAAATATAATCAAAGAAAAAAAAAGTCCCACCATTAAAGAATTATCCGAATGGGATGGAAATCGGTAGATACGATTTACATAAACAGAGAAACAAATTAGTGCAATTTCAGGAAGATTGGATGATTTATTCAAGAGAAGGAGCTTCAGAAACAAGTAATGTTAACATTTTCTCATAGGTAGGAAAATTTGAACTGAGCATGACAAGAAGTTCAGGCTAGCGACAAACCGTTTGACGGGACATTATTAAAGAAATAAATGTTGCCATGATATCTGAAATGGCGGGTCCAGCTGAGTGCTTTATGATTCCAATCCCCACAGGTGAAATGAGCTATATACGTTTCGCGTTGGTATTGACAACCTGTGCCCGTGGTCTAGGGGTAGCGACTTTGATTCATAATCAAAACGTCTTCGGTCCCGGGTTCGATCCCCGCCACTGCCTAAATTTCGATAAATAATCGGTATAAGAAGTCAGCCTCATTCTGCCAACGGCCTTGTCAAAGAGGGCGGAGGAGCGGATAGAGGTTCAGGGCACTCTCTTGTCGTAGGGGTGAGAAATTGCCCCTAAAGGCGGAAGAATCAGCAATGATCAACGACATGAGGATGCAGAAGGCAATGGAAAACACTGCGTTAAAGACACGTAACGTGTATCCACAGGACATGTGGCCTGTAATTGAAGAAGTGCCATCATGATCTCTCCATTGGCAAAAGATTCCGGAATAGTCCCTCATTCGGATCTCCGGGAGGGGACTGCCAAGGGGGAGGTTACCACGAGAAAAAGATTGAATATTCAACGAAAGGATAACGTTCTACGAGTCGGGGCGTGGAATGTGAGAAGCTTGAACGTGGTAGGAAAACTAGAAAATCTGAAAAGGGAAATGCAAAGGCTCAATCTAGATATAGTAGGGGTCAGTGAAGTGGAAGGAAGACAAGGATTTCTGGTCAGATGAGTATCGGGTAATATCAACAGCAGCAGAAAATGGTATAACAGGTGTAGGATTCGTTATGAATAGGAAGGTAGGGCAGTGGGTGTGTTACTGTGAACAGTTCAGTGACCGGGTTGTTATAATCAGAATCGACAGCAGACCAACACCGACAACGATAGTTCAGGTATACATGCCGACGTCGCAAGCTGAAGATGAACAGATAGAGAAAGTGTATGAGGATATTGAAAGGGTAATGCAGTATGTAAAGGGGGACGAAAATCTAATAGTCATGGGCGACTGAAATGCAGTTGTAGGGGAAGGAGTAGAAGAAAAGGTTACAGGAGAATATGGGCTTGGGACAAGGAATGAAAGAGGAGAAAGACTAATTGAGTTCTGTAACAAGTTTCAGCTAGTAATAGCGAATACCCTGTTCAAGAATCAAGAGGAGGAGGTATACTTGGAAAAGGCCGGGAGATACGGGAAGATTTCAATTAGATTACATCATGGTCAGACAGAGATTCCGAAATCAGATACTGGATTGTAAGGCGTACCCAGAAGCAGATATAGACTCAGATCACAATATAGTATTGATGAATAGTAGCTGAAGTTCAAGACATTAGTCAGGAAGAATCAATACGCAATGAAGTGGGATACGGAAGTACTAAGGAATGACGAGATACGTTTGAAGTTCTCTAACGCTGTAGATACAGCAATAAGGAATAGCGCCGTAGGCAGTACAGTTGAAGAGGAATGGACATCTCTAAAAAGGGCCATCACAGAAGTTGGGAAGGAAAACATAGGAACAAAGAAGGTAGCAGCGAAGAAACCATGGGTAACAGAATAAATACTTCAGTTGCTTGATGAAAGGAGGAAGTACAAACATGTTCCGGGAAAATCAGGAATACAGAAATACAAATCGCTGAGGAATGAAATAAATAGGAAGTGCAGGGAAGCTAAGACGAAATGGCAGCAGGAAAAATGTGAAGGCATCGAAAAAGATATGATTGTCGGAAGGACAGACTCAGCATACAGGAAAGTCAAAACAACCTTTGGTGACATTAAAAGCAACAGTGGTAACATTAAGAGTGCAACGGGAATTCCACTGTTAAATGCAGATGAGAGAGCAGATAGGTGGAAAGAATACATTGAAAGCCTCTATGAGGGTGAAGATTTGTCTGATGTGATAGAGGAAGAGACAGGAGTCGATTTAGAAGAGATAGGGGATCCAGTATTAGAATCGAAATTTTAAAGAGCTTTGGAGGACTTACGGTCAAATAAGGCAGAAGGGTTGGACAACATTCCATCAGAATTTCAAAAATCATTGGGGGATTGGCAACAAAACGACTATTCACGTTGGTGTGTAGAATATACGAGTCTGGCGATATACCATCTGACTTTCGGAAAAGCATCATCCACACAATTCCGAAGACGGCAAGAGATGACAAGTGCGAGAATTATCGCACCATCATCTTAACAGCTCATGCATCGAAGCTGCTTACAAGAATAATATATAGAAGAATGGAAAAGAAAATTGAGAATGCGCTAGGTGACGATCAGTTTGGCTTTAGGAAAAGTAAAGGGACGAGAGTGGCAATTCTGACGTTACGGCTAATAATGGAAGCAAGGCTAAAGAAAAATCAAGACACTTTCATACGATTTGTCGACCTGGAAAAAGCGTTCGACAATATAAAATGGTGCAAGCTGTTCGAGATTCTGAAAAAAGTAGGGGTAAGCTATAGGGAGAGACGGTTCATATACAATATGTACAACAACCAAGAGGGAATAATAAGAGTGGACGATCAAGAACGAGGTGCTCGTATTAAGAAGGGTGTGAGGCAAGGCTGTAGCCTTTCGCCCTTACTCTTCAATCTGTACATCGAGGAAGCAATGATGGAAATAAAAGAAAGGTTCAGGAGTGGAATTAAAATACAAGGTGAAAGGATATCAATGATACGATTCTCTGATGACATTGCTATCCTGAGTGAAAGTGAAGAAGAATTAAATGATCTGCTGAACGGAATGAACAGTCTAATGAGTACACAGTATGGTTTGAGAGTAAATCGGAGAAAGACGAAGGTAATGAGAAGTAGTAGAAATGAGAACAGCGAGAAACTTAACATCAGGATTGATGGTCACGAAGTCAATGAAGTTAAGGAATTCTGCTACCTAGGCAGTAAAATAACCAATGACGGACGTACCAAGGAGGACATCAAAAGCAGACTCGCTATGGCAAAAAAGGCATTTCTGGCCAAGAGAAGTCTACTAATATAAAATACCGGCCTTAATTTGAGGAAGAAATTTCTGAGGATGTACGTCTGGAGTACAGCATTGTATGGTAGTGAAACATTGACTGTGGGAAAACCGGAACAGAAGAGAATCGAAGCATTTGAGATGTGGTGCTATAGACGAATGTTGAAAATTAGGTGGACTGATAAGGTAAGGAATGAGGAGGTTCTACACAGAATCGGAGAGGAAAGGAATATGTGGAAAACACTGATAAGGAGAAGGGACAGGATGATAGGACATCTGCTAAGACATGAGGGAATGACTTCCATGGTACTAGAGGGAGCTGTAGAGGGCAAAAACCGTAGAGGAAGACAGAGACTGGAATACGTCAAGCAAATAATTGAGGACGTAGGTTGCAAGTGCTACTCTGAGACGAAGAGGTTAGCACAGGAAAGGAATTTGTGGCGGGCCGCATCAAACCAGTCAGTAGACTGATGACAAAAAAAAAAAAAAAAAAAAAAAAAAAAAATTGACAAAAAAGTATAGAACATCTCCGGCATGGAATGAAAACCTCCTCACCGACAAATTTATTGCGAAATCTTACCTTCCATACTTGGCTGCTTAATGTGTAAAGTAAAAGTATGACCTTTTGCCAAGCTGGAATCTGTCTGGACAGTGATTTGCTGCGGTAATGCCCGCTACAGCATATATGACTCTAAGTAGTAGTGTAGTGGGGTTTTCAGCGCAATTTTGATATCAAATTGATATGCAAATTAATTCAATTGATCAATGAATCACGCCTGCCCCTACCCATCCCCGTACACCCTCGCCCTCGACCACGTCCAACCCCTGCCCCTGGATGATGTCATGTGTTTCTGTCAGCTGCACATGTACCCTAGCCCCCTCCACCCTCTCCACTATCCTCTCACACCAACCTACTCTACTGGGAATTCCGAATTTTTATGGGAATTTCTTTGTCCTGGGGCTGTGCCGACATCTCACCCCACCCTTCACCCCCACCCAGGGAATGGTGGGAAATTAAAATTGGCGGTTGTTTTCTGGGACTCGAACCCTGGTCCTCCTGGGTGGAAAGCCCAAGTGTACACCAGAGGCGCTGGGAATTGATGGGAAATTAAAAATTATGGTGTGCTTTCTGGGACTCGAAACCTGGTGCTCCTGTATTGAAAGCCCAAGTACACCCCCGAACACATGGAATACTGTCTAGTTGCGGGAGAGGAAGGTCAGGTTAATGCACTTTATTTATTTTGGCCAGAAAACTGACACAAAGATCGGTCCTATTTACGTAATTAATCACAAACATTGGTCCTAATTACACAACTATATGCATAGCGCTACACAAGGACGGCATAAAAGAGCAATACAACTCAAAAACTGACGATACAGTACAACTGTTGTTGTTGAAAATAAAATTATTCTGTTTTTCTTTTTTGATAGTTGCTCTACTATAGGAGTCGAGCTGATGTGAAATAATCCAGCGTAGAATGGCTGGCGATTTCCTTAAGGGGCAGTGGCTCTCCCTTGGTTGGGCTAGCAGTCATTTATCACGGTTCTAAGTGATGCTGGTGTCGCGCTTTGTACTGAAGGCATTGTTTCACAAACAGCCGACTTTTGAAATAGCCATCTGGAGCGTCTTCCGGATGGGCGCGGTTGTGCTATTTAATTTCCCTTTTGTGTTGTCTAGGACAGCAACCTGAAGGCATGGTGCATATCGCGAGTAGCACAGCTGCTCTCTGACCAGAGGGCGGTGGGTAAGGGCTCTGCCACGCTATTTTAGACTAACTAGTTGCACTTGAGGCGGCCGTTATTTTAACTCCTATTGTTTAGTTGACTGTACAAGCTATTATGCAGGTGTCGCCCCGTGTAGGGACTTCGCCATTGTAGCTTCCGTGAGGCTCCCTCCCAGCAGGTAGCAGCTTGCCAGCCCAGCAGCGTTCACAACGGCTGCCTCGCGCCTCACGGGACACATCTCCTCAACGCTCCCTCTTGCCTGCTCCAGGCCTTTTGACATCAAAGGCACCGCACCACACGAGCTAACACGAGTTTCGTTATGCGGTCTAATGACGCAAATGTGACACATACGCCGCTCAGCCACGTGTCCGGCAGTCTCTGCTGATGATCACGGGTCTGCCTCCGTCAGGAGGGTGGCAGAAAGCAACTGGAATCTGTATACAATTCTACTCTCAAGGCGCGCTTTGTTGGTCCTTACTGGTTTCGAAGGTTAGCTTCTTCCGCCACAGCTCTGTCCTAAGGAAAATATTTTTAGAGAACTGCAGCTGGCACTGGGTGTATGAGACTTTCCATCGTTCTCAGGCTGAACGTAGATTTTTTTTTTTTTCTAAATCTAGCAGCTGCATCCAACTTTCGATTCATTTGCTGGCAAATACAGGATGAGTGTGTCAGACTATCCATCTGTCTCAGAATGAACAAAGAGTGTTTTTCTAAAGCTAGCAGCTGCAACCAATATTCCATTCACTTGCAATATTCCATTCACATCCCAGGCTGGGGATGGTGAATGCTTCACTATGCAGGAGCATCAAGGAGCGACATCGCCGCAGCCTGGAAGCTCCCACAGGGGGTCACTGTGTAACACCTCCGATTTATGTATCCCGCTCGATCGGGATCTGATAGCAGCCCAAATAAATATTAAATAATGTGACCGTGTACCTAATGGGGCTGGCATTCGGATTTGACTGCTACGGAGTTGTTACATTCCATTTTGTCCTCAAATGCTGTAATAATGAAATGTCTGGTAACAAGAAGAAACGCCAACACAGCTTCACTAATCAAGAATCTATATTCATCTCAAAAACACCAAAAAGAAGGAGACAGCCACTGCCTTCGTCATACATATTTAATAACGGCTAATCTCAGCACAGGCTTCTTCGTTATTCGTAATCGTCACACGCTAATACAATCCAACACTGCAATCCCACACTGCAATCCAAATGATGCCGGCGCGGTAGACGCGAAACCAAAATATCGGCACAGAAAAATCACTGATCACTCTCGTAATTATACTACTTCACTTTCCCGTATTATTCTAACACAAAGGGGTTAAACCGCGGCGATGGCCACTCCCTTTGTCGGTAAAACCTTGCATTACAGCAACAGGCCACCACACGGCTCGGCCCGCAACCTGGGAACTGACTCAACTCTACCCTCGCTCTCGCAACCCGACACTATCGATTGTTTGCCCTATCGACCTGTGCCGAGTGCAAACTTATACGGTAAGGGCGTACGGACCCCTTACATCCCCGCCCTCGAAAACTTCTTTGAAGCCAGTGGCGCAAAAGAATCGGCAAGGGAATTAGACATTGCTACATCTGAACAAAGCACATAGTGTAAATAATTAATGTAATTACAATTCACCAAATAATCCCTCGACTTCGGTAGTGGGCTGCCTCCACAATAATATTCTACAAAAGGTGATTACATCTCACAAACATGGCATTGTCCAAATTACAATTTTTTTATCAAGCAGCAATAACCTTCTATAGTCCATATTGAATGTCACACACAATATACAATCAAAAATTATTACGTGAACACATGACATATGAATTATTACATCACAAATTAGTTGCTACAGGTTTTACACTCATTCTCATGTAATCGTCGATATGAAATATGAAGTTCTAGTTACAATACATCAGAAAATACTATGCAAATAAACATTCCCCTTTTTCAAATGTCCGTTCAACAACTAAATGTCCTAAACATGTCCTACCCAACTACATCAAGGAGCTTGAACACTCTCATTTCCGACATTCGTCCTAATCGAGTTCCCCTTCCTCATCTGGGTTATCCCTGTTCTCGTGTGAGTAGTACCTTTTTATGTTTTCCACATGTTCCTTACCAAGCACTCTCTTTGTCCGTGCATATTCCAACTCCACAGTGTTAGGATGACCAATTTTTATAATCCTGTATGGTCCCTTATAAACGTGGTTGAATTTATGTATTTCAGAGTTTATTTTCTTTGATTTTGCATGAACCTTTACTAGTACCAAATCTCCCACTCGGTAAGTTATCGGTTTCACTAGCTTGTCATGTCTTTCCTGTCTTTTCCTAGCCTTCTCCTTCATACTTAATTCCACTAGCTCCAATTTCCTTTCCCAAGTCAATGAACTTCCTGGTGGGTAGACTAGTAACTCACGAAAAATACTGTCGGGTTCTTGATTGAGCAATACTTCACATGGTGGAAACCCTGTAGAATCATGTGGGAGGTGATTCCTGACCCTCTCAAATTCTTCCAGATATTCTTTCCATGAACCATGCTTCCTATGACAGTACGTTCGGCATAAAAGGTTCAATTCCTTCATTGTTCGTTCTGCAGGGTTAGAAGCTGGCCTATACCTAGAAATGGCATTTTGTTCTATTCTGTGTTCATTTAGCATCTCTGTCCACCCCTTTGACCTAAATTGTGACCCATTATCACTCAAAATTCGCTTAGGAATACACACCTTTTGAAAATAGTTTTTCTCAAAATGGTTAATGATGGCTCTACTAGTAGCTTTCTTCAACGGGTTAAATTTTATTTACTTGGAAACCAGTTCTTCCACTACTAAGATTTGTGTGTAATTCCTTCGTGAGGCAGGAAGTGGCCCAAAGAGATCCACTGCAACTATGTCCTTAATTGCTGTTGGTACAATTGGATGCATATATCCTTTGTGCTGTACTGTAGTCGTTTTAGATTTTTGACAGGTGTCACATGTACTCAGTACCTTACGTATACCCCTTCCCATGTTGTTGAATGCACAATCTAACTTCAACTTTTCCAGACACTTCTTCAGTCCATAATGCGCATTACTATAGTGCGTATACCAAATTAATTTTTCTACCACATGCTCAGGCACACAGAGTTTCCAGTTCTCCTCACTCTCCTTGTTTCTTTTATAAAGTATCCCATTATGAATATAATAAAATGTGCAAATTCTTTCCTCTCCTGCACACCTGTATTTGGTTTAAATTGTCTTTAATTTCTCGTCCTCATTCTGTTCCCTGCGCACATTCTTTAGGAACTTCCTTATGAATTCTTCATACTGTACTCCTTTCTTCAGGTTAATTCTAACTCCTTCTCCTTCTGGCCTATCCACCAACATTCCTCTCGAGTCAGCTGGTAATCTTGATAAAGCATCAGGTATTATATGCGTTGCTCCTGGTTCATAAATTATCTCGAAGTCATAGTCTTGTAATGCCAGGGCCCATCGCGTTAGTCTGCTATGCCTCAACTTGCTTGTAGTCAGAAATGCAAGGGCCTTATGGTCAATCACTACTTTCACATACCTCCCGGCCAAATAATACCGGAAAAGCTTAAACCCCCACACAATTGCCAATGCCTCCCTTTCAGTAATCGAATATTTCCTCTCCCAAGCATTTAAACGTCTGCTACCGAACGCTATTGTTCTTACACTCTCACCATTTCGCTCCTCTCCATTTGGCACAAATGTATTCCTAGTCCATAGTCAGAGCTGTCTGCTCCTAAATAAAAATCCTTGGAAAAATCCGGGTGGTACAATATGTCTGCACTATATAGTGCTTCCTTGATATTCTCAAACTCGGTTTGGCACTCTGCACTCCAATGCCACCTCATCCTCGCCTTGGTCAATTCTCTCATACTTGGGGCATTAAGTACAGATCCTTTGACAAATTTTCTATAAAACTCACAAACCCCAAAGAATGCTCGCAACTGTTTCTTACTATGGGGGGTCGGAAAATTTCTAATAGCCTCCATTTTGCTAGGATCAGGATTGATACCCTCCTCGGATATTATATGGCCCAGGAATTTTATCTTTGATTTGCCAAATTCCGACTTGTCCAGGTTTACAGTTACCCCTGCGGTTTCAAAAGCTGCCAAGATTGCATCCAATCTATTCAAATGTTCTTCCCATGATTCGTTTGCTATCAAGAGGTCATCCACGTAGACGGTGACCTTTTTAAGTAACTCCTCGCCTAGTATCTTATCCATCGCTCTTATGAATTCAGACAGTGACACATTAAGCCCAAATGGCAACACTCTAAATTGATAGCACCTTCCTCCATAAGTAAATGCTGTATACTGGCGGGACTGTGTGGCCAATGGTATTTGCCAGTAACCAGCAGTTAAGTCGATGCTACTAAGCACCTTTGCTCCTCGGAATTTTTGAATCAGTTCTTCTATAGTCTCAGGTTTGTCCCCCTCCGGCTCGATGAATTTATTCACTGTTCGTGCATCCAAAACTATCCTCACCTTTCCATCCTTCTTATCAACAACAAATAGGGGGTTGTTATATTGACTGTTGGCCCTTTCTATAACACCAAGGTCCATCATCCTCTGTATCTCTTCATCTACTGCTCTTCATTTCGCCTGATGAATGGAATACTGTTTTATATTGAATGGTTTATGGTTCTTTATCTTTAGTTTACACTCCACCCCTTTCATGATACCTGGCCGTTGAGAAAATACCTTACAACACCTGTATAATACTGTGGCTAATTTCCTCTTAGTCCCCTCATCTAGGTGTGTCATCTCTTCCAACTTTTTATTGATCTTATCCTCTTTATGTCTATTCTCTCGTGCTAATCCCTCAAGGTATATCAACACTTCTTCTACTAGTTCCTCTTCCCCGTATCCCGTGGTGGGTTCCTCTTCATGACACAAATTTATCCTTCTGAATTCCTCCTCTTCTTCGATTGCACTCCCCTCAGCAAATTTTAATCGCTTCTCCCTTTCTTCCTTTGACCTTGATAGTACCTTCATCAAAACTCACTACTGCATCAACTTCATTCAACCAATCTATCCCTAAAATAATTGATGTGTTCAATCCAGCCACCACCAAAAATTTTGCTTCGTATTCTTCTCCCTCTATCTCGAAGGTAATCAACACTTGTTCTATAATAGGTTCACTCCTTGCACCCAACGCATTCACAATTCTCACTCCACTCACCGAGAAACTAGGCAAGCTAATGTTTGCTTTTAGTACCTGTTCATATAACCTCTTGGATACTAAACGTACTTCACTTCCTGTATCGACTAATGCCTCGATATTCAGTCCACATAGCTTGATCCTTATCATGGGTAGTATGGGTTCTTTGGGACTCCTACTTCTATCCTCCAGTAGATCTTCTCTCAGATCTCCACCATTGTCGTGTCTTAGTAGGTTTACTCTGGTACTTGTGGTTCTCACTCCTGACCGGACCTCACCTGGAGTGTCATTTAGTTTTCCGGTCCCTCCACCTCTTCTATATGCACTGTGTCATTCATTCGCCTATCCTTTCTCTCTCATGATCTCTTGGTTCTTCACTCCTTCTCCAATCATTTATCCATTGCCGTTCACCACCATGGTTCCTGTACCTATGGCCACCACCTCTTCCTCTATAATCAGACGAATTACTAAAATGATTCCTTGGGTCATTACTTCCCTCTCGGTTTTGATCATTAGCTTGATTGTGTTCCTGTAATCGAACAGATTCCAACTGTTCCAGTATCTCCATTAAGGCCTCCCTATCTTTAATTAGGCTCCCGGATACAGTTTCTTGCATTCTCTGGCTCATTCTTCTTTTTATCGCTGATATCATTACGTCATCACTCAAGGGTTGTTCCAAGGTCTCGTTCAATTCCCACAAATGTTCGGCAAACTCTCTCAACGTTCGTCTCCATGTACTAATTGACTTGCGGTGGAGTAGGTCCTCAATTGCTGCACACTGATGACTTTTGGACCAGTATTTCTTCAAGAATTCCTCTTCAAACTGATCATAACTAGTAGTCCCTTCTTTCTTCCTGACTCCCCAAGTGAAGGCCTCACCTTCCATTCTATCTATTGCAAATTGAATCTTGTCTGAGTCTTTAAGATGTGCTGGGAAAACTCCTTTTAACCATTTCATAAATATCATTGAGTGCAACCCTCCTTTCGGTCTAAATTTCTGCCCTGTATTATTTTGGACGTACCGATTATCACTGCTCATCAAGGTAACGACTGTACCTTCCCCAACGGTTAAAGTGGCACTGCTAATTCGTTTATCAATTTCTTCGGTTTTCCTCTCCAGTTGTTGCACTCCGTGTTGTAATTGCCTGACCTCCATTGCAACCCTCTTGTTATCCTCTTCTCGTTGCACGGCTATAGCATTTCTCAGATTGACAGCCAGTTGGTTTTGCCTATCTCCTATCCCCTTAACCGCATCATTGCATTGTTTCTGCATCTGCATCACCTCGGCGATTCGATGATTGCAATTTGTTTCCACTTCGTCGATTCTTTCTCCCAATTCGGCTATAGCATTTCTCAGATTGACAGCCAGTTGGTTTTGCCTATCTCCTATCCCCTTAACCGCATCATTGCATTGTTTCTGCATCTGCATCACCTCGGCGATTCGATGATTGCAATTTGTTTCCACTTCGTCGATTCTTTCTCCCAATTCGGCTTTCGTTTCTTCAATATCGTCTTCTATCTTTTTTGTTAACTTTCCCTCAATCTTCTCCACGTCTCCCTGGACTTGGTCTATATTCTTCTGTAGCTTACTCTCTCTCTCGTCGATGTCCATCTTCAATCGTTCTTGTAACTCCTGCATTTCTTTCTTCAGATTACATTCCATCTTCATCTGTGATGTTTTGATCTCTTGTGCTATAGTTTCTTGTAAATCTTCCTTTAATGATTTGCGGAATATTTCTTCCCTTTCTCTAGCTTCTTGTAAACCTTTCTCTAACGACTCTCTGAGACCTTTCTCTAATGATGCGTTAGTTTCTTGTAAATCTTCCTTTAATGTTTCTCTGAGACCTTTCTCTAATGATTTTCGGGATATTCTTCCCTCTGCTCTAGTTTCCTTAACCTCCTTTAGCAAGTCTGCCAACACCGACCACATATCGGCACCCTCTGAAACTGACTTATTTCTTGTCGTTTGTCCCAGTGTCTCGGGATAACTAGTTGAATGTGCTAATGGGCTATCTAATGACAATCCATAACCCCTGATTCCTGAATCATCTCTGTCTTCCTGTCCTATCCTTTTCCTTTCAACTACTGCCTCACAAACCTGCTTATCTTCAGTAGACATGTTTCGTTTATTTTTAATGCACAGGCAAGTAATACAGAATAACCTCTAGTAACCCAAAAAACTCCTAATTATCGCGAAACTAATCAAACAGTAACTGCAGTATCTTCAGTTGAACCCAAATTGATACACTACGTATGAATACTGAACATAGCAACTCTCAAAACTAATAATTTCAAATATCAATTCTTACATACACAGATTATGTAAAATGTTCTAAATAAGATAAATCACACCACTCATAAAATTTATCAATGTAAAATCCCCCAAAACAATGAGCATATCTGTATAGCTACCATTTAGACAAAGCAGTATGCATAAATAAGTATGCTATATTTCAGAGTATGTTTCGCAAACTTTTCGGAAATCACTGTAATTGGGCACTTTTTCCTAATGTGCAATTCAGTTTACAATTGTTTATTTACCGCGAAGACTGCACACTACAATTTAATGTTATGCCAACCAGTCGTTTTCACTCACCAACTGACGTTACCACGAGTCGCGATGTTTTGGCGTTTGAAGTGGGCGTGGCGCTGTACTGCCGCTGGAGCCGCGTGACGTCACGCTGAAGATCTGTGGCGAGTCGTCATAGTTCTCCGTTGGCCGCTCCGTGGCGCTGCAGGAGGGTGTAGTTTGTAGCTCGGCCGCTAGATGCCGGGTAGGCGATTGGTGTCTCGAAGTCACACTGAAGACCGGCGGTGTAGTGTGTCTGTGCTTGAACCACTCCTTGCACAGGTAGTTGGGATGATGTGTGAAATCACCTCGCAGATCAAAGCTCTTTGGCGCAACTGCTACACGGGTCTGCGTGACGTCACTCAACAATTGCGTCGCCACGTGAATTGTCGTCCGCATAACAGTTTATGGGTCCACATGAAGCTGTCCGATTTTCACTATTCAAAGGGCAATTTCAGTCAAAGTATTACTACTAAACAATTTTTTTAAAGCTTCCGTTACGAATTCTTAATTCGTTTTCTGTAGTAATGTTCACACGTGTCTTTCTTTGGTGTTCATTTTTCACAGTTTTTCGTGCGGATTTACGCGTTTACACACTATAACACAGTTTATTGACACTATTATTCTTATCTAATATGGCAAGAAAAAAGTTTAGTCACAATCATAAGATGCTATTACTTTATATTGTTCAAAATGCACTGTTTCTTGTCGCGATTTCAAGGTTTATGCTCTGTCTCGATCCAGAATAGGAAAAAATATTTTCTCGCGTTAAGCAAGATAAAATTGCCTACTGTTCTTTACGATTCGTCCGAAAACCGAACAACGTCCTGTCACGCTCGCCAAGGGTGTAACACCGATTTACGTATCCCGCTCGATCGGGACCTGATAGCAGCCCAAATAAATATTAATTAATGTGACCGTGTACCTAATGGGGCTGGCAATCGGGTTTGACTGCTACGGAGTTGTTACATTCCATTCTGTCCTTCTCAAATGCTGTAATAATGAAATGTCTGGTAACAAGAAGAAACGCCAACACAGCTTCATTAATCAAGAACCTATATTCATCTCAAAAACACCAAAAAGAAGGAGACAGCCACTGCCTTCGTCATACATATTTAATAACGGCTAATCTCAGCGCAGGCTTTTTCGTTATTCATAATCGTCACACGCTAATACAATCCAACACTGCAATCCAACACTGCAATCCAAATGATGCCGGCGCGGTAGACGCGAAACCAAAATATCGGCACAGAAAAATCACTGATCACTCTCGTAATTATACTACTTCACTTTCCCGTATTATTCTAACACAAAGGGGTTAAACCGCGGCGATGGCCACTCCCTTTGTCGGTAAAACCTTGCATTACAGCAACAGGCCACCACACGGCTCGGCCCGCAACCTGGGAACTGACTCAACTCTACCCTCGCTCTCGCAACCCGACACTATCGATTGTTTGCCCTATCGACCTGTGCCGAGTGGAAACTTATGGTAAGGGTCTACGGACCCCTTACAACTGCCACCCACTCATAATACTCAAGCTCCGAATTCTCGTCCTCGCCGGCAGCACAAGGTATGTGTACCTCGGCACATACCCCTCCCCCATGAAGGCACTTCATACCCCAACACCTTCATTCAGTGGCTGGACACAGCTGTCATCTAGCTCTAGTATTAATGATAATGAACCTGTGGCTAGCAGTAGTGCTCCATCCGGTCCTGATAGTGAAGGACATCAGATTAGCGGCGTCGAGACCCCTCCAGAATACTCGGCGGTTGCTAGAAAATCTGGCTGGCGGGTATCATGACCTAACCAGGTTTCTAGAATCATGCCTCCTGGTGTTAGAGGCAGAGCTCCTGAGATATATTGCCATTAAATGTAATGCAGTGCTCTGCTGCGATTTGACCCACCCACCCAAACAACAGGGAGCTGGAGAGGAGAAAACCTTACATTACATTTGGGGTGTTAATGGCGTTATATCTTGGAGTACACCAATCGCCAAGTGGTATCGTGAATCCACCTTGGGTGCTATACTGGCCCGGTCCACTGAGATGGAAGTAAGAGGGTCAGCTAAAGCACTCAGCCAAATACCACACCTCAACATCCATATTCATGTCTACGATCCGTTAAGTGGAGGGTCCAGTTACATCTACCTCCCTGAGGATATTAATAAGAAGTGGGCTTGCATTAACGTTCAAAATGAAAAGGGTAATGCTTGTTTTACATGGTCAACCCTGGCTTGTGAAAGAAATTACACATAAGATCCGTAGTGCAAATCTCGATCTGGAATAGATGTTAACATTCACCGATATTATAACTTTGATGGTATCGAGTTCACCATAAAGATTCAGGACATAGCAAAACTTGACGCACAAAATCCCAGAATACTATTTCACGTTTATGGACTGAAGAAGAGGCAGAAAAGCAAGCCAGATGAGCAGGACAAGCATACTACAGCTGGACCACTCCATTTTTCGAAATATGAAGGTGAGCAGGATTTTCATGTAAACATGCTGCTCTTCTCTGAAGGTGATAATCAGCATTACATATGGATCAGAGACATGTCCCGCCTCCTTCGCAGTCAACTATCGAACCGTAAAGATAAGAAACACATTTGCTTCAAGTGTCTGCATAACGTTTCAGAAGAAAAGGATTTAAACACGCATTTGGAACACTGTGAATCCAAGGAAGCGGTATGTGTTGTTATGTCTACAGAAGAAAACGAGATCTTTAAATTCAAGAATGCTCACCACCAGGAACGATGTCCGTTTTTTGTATACGCAATAGCACGTACGTGGTGGCGTACCAAATTGCATGTTCATGTGATTCAAGTCTTAACGGCCATGAATCTTATGTCGGGGATAATCCTGTGGTTTGGTTGTCCACTGAGCTTGAAAAATTCTAAGGGGATTTTGATAGGCTTTATAACACCAACTTCCCATGACTGAATCGGAGGAGGATAAAAAATTATACAACGATGCAGTTGACTGTCATATTTGTGGGTTTCTGTTAGATAGAAAAGCTGATAGTCCCCACAGAAATCATTGTCATGTTACGGGGAAGTTAGAGGTGCAACTCACAATGCATGCAAATCAAAGTATCAGTTACCACGACACATACCCGTTTCCTTCCATAACTTAAGTTGGTATGGCGCTTGCTTTCTAGTTGAGCAATTGGTTAATTTCAGTTTGGAAAAATCTCAGGTCAGTGTCCTGCCTGACAGTGTTAAAAAGCATACATCATTCTCCAAATGAATGACATCAAAAATTACACTTCGCTTCCTTGACACGCTACGTTTCATTCAGGCGTCACTCCAGAAACTCATTGAAACTCTACCTTAGGAGGATATGCTCGTCATTCGATCTACCAACCCTGACGAAGAAAACCTTCAGCTTGTGACTAGGAACGGAGTTTTCCTTTAGGAGTATCTGGATAGTAAGGCGAAACAAGATGAATCCAGGCTGGCCGACTTTTCTGCTTTTACCAGTACTCTCACAGGCAATGGCATAACTAGTACAGATTATGAACATGCTGTGATGTCTGGCGGGAAGTCAACATAAATTTGGGTGAATACACAAGGCTACACAAGGACACCAATACGTGTTTGCTTGCGGATGTTTTTGAAAAGTTCCGGAGTATATGTATGGCCACGTTCTCTCTGGATCCCGCCTTTTATTACGTAGCACCTGGGTTGTCCAGGGACGCAATGCTCAAGAAAACGAACTTCTGACTGATGCCAATATACTTCTTTTCTTTGAGCGCAGGATCTGTGGAGGACTTTGCTAGTGTGTCCATAGACATGCCAAGGCAAATAATCCACGAATAGGCGCGGGGTTTAATGCATCTCTCGATTCAAATTATATTCTATATTTGGATGTGAATAACTTATAAGGGCACGCCATGATGCGGTCACTGCCGGTTGGTGGGTTTCATTGGGTGCCCGGAAAAAAAATTAGAGGGAATACATGGAAATATGTTAGGTCTGGTGGCTGAATATGATATAAGGTATGTGGTGGAAGCAGACCTCATACACCCTGTTACTTTGCATGTAATGACAAAGTGACTTAACGTAATGTACTGAGCGACAAGTTCTGAGAGGAAGGACTATCCTCAAACTGATGATCACTGTTGGACACAAGCAGAGATATGTAATTCACTATCGTAATCCAGCAGTGGCTCAGCTTAGGGATGGAGCTAGGTAGAATCACCCGGGCTATTTCCTTCAGTCAGTCCCCCTGATTGAAGGAATACATTGAATTAAATACCGAAAAGAGGGTGGTCTCGACTAGTGATTTCGAAAAAGATTTTTACAAATTAATGAATAATTTAATTTTTGATAAAACCATGAAGAATGTGAGAAATGAACGCATTATTTTGATTGAGACCGAATGGGATGAGCGTTGGGGCGTAAGGAACTACACCTCCAGATCAGATTTTAAGGGGATAGCAATTTTCAATGAGAACTTTGTTGCTGTGGACATGTCGAAGCTTTCAGTAGAGTTTACAAAACCAGTCTATGTTGATATGTGTATACCGGACATCTCCAAACTCCACACGTACCGATTCCACTATGAGTTTGCTAAAACTCATTTTCTGGGGCCAAAGATACTTTATATGGATACAGATAGCTTCATCTACTGAGTGAAGAACTGCAATCCATATGATGTAATTAGGTGTCATGGTAATGAATTCGACACAATCGGGATATGCGGCCAATAATCCTTACGGTATTGTTCCTCAGAACAAGAAGATTGTCAGCTTAATGAAAGATGAGGCTGGTGGATTGCAGATTGTGGAGATTGTGGGTCTAAGATCCAAAATGAGTGCATATCGTACAATAGATGGAACCACCCAGAGGCAGGCTAAGAGTGCACGACTTGCGGCATCACGTGTCCTCATGGCGAAGAATACTTGCAGTGCCTGTACAGTGGAGTTCGTGGTGCTCCACCACAAGCTCCGCATTTGGTACAGCAAACTAGTATTCGATTGTGAGGTCACGAGGTGTGCACTCTGCTGCAATGTAACGTCGAATTGTCACTTCATGACGATAAAAGAGCCATTTGTGATGACGGGATCAGAACTGTCCCATGCTCACACTATTTACTTGAAGTGTGAGATGGGGTGGGGCACTCTGATGGTGTGAATAAGAGGCAGTGAGTGAGTGAGTAACTGGCTGAGTGAGAGCTGGTACCTAGAAGTAAGGCTCTTGTATTATAATTTAAGTATTGCATGTGTGATGTATGATGTGCCTGAATGTGTGAGTGTTTATGTGTGTCAGTTTGTATGCTTGCGAGTGAATTTGAGTGTGGATGTCTGTGCCAATATGTATGCCTGTGTGTGAATATATATATATATATATATATATATATATATATATATATATATATATATATATATATATATTCTGAATAACTACTATAATATGTAGGTTGGACTATATAAGCGCCATGTGCTGGGAAAAATTATAAAAAAATTAAAAATGAGCGATGTATGTAAAACACTTAAGAAACTGAACGAAAACATCAAAAAAACGTAAATGAGGGGAAAAAAATTGTTAACCGTATTACTTCTCACTTTTGAACTTCATGTGCACGTGTTAGTGGATGAGTGCATGTGTAAATACCTACCACTAGCTATCCAAGTCATACTAGGTTGAAGTGTGAGTTCCACCCAGTTCATTTTAGTGCAGCTGTTTGGGATTAACCTTTTATGGCCATCCGCTTCATTGTATTATTAAATTATTTCAGCCGCTTGTGGTGGCGTTTAAAGCCACCCATTTCAAGGTAGAAATTAAGTCTTCTGTTTGGATGGAATGTCACTAGTAATAGTCTTAGTGTAAGAGAAACTATACCTCTGCAACAGCCGTAACCAGTACTGCAATGTAAAGTACAAAAGAATTTATCGATCATTACTATCATTTTTTAAAATTATGAACTTTAAATAAAAAAATTTAAACAGTTACAAGATCAGTGAATTTAAAAGGAGTATTAGTTCGCGCACTGTAAAAAACAACAAGATTTGTGGATATAAAGCTGTATTACCACTGTGAGTATTTATGTCTGAATAAAAAATTGTTATTCGCTACCATACGTCATCGTTGTTCTTTCACAGATTACTACCCTCGCAAATGAATAAATTGTTCAAATGGCTCTGAGCACTATGGGACTCAACATCTTAGGTCATAGGTCCCCTAGAACTTAGAACTACTTAAACCTAACCAACCTAAGGACATCACACACACCCATGCCCGAGGCAGGATTCGAACCTGCGACCGTAGCAGCCTCGTGGTTCCGGACTGCAGCGCCAGAACCGCACGGCCACCGCGGCCGGCTGCAATTGAATATAAAGGCTATGCAAGATGCACAAGATATTAGTTTAAAGCATGAGGGAGGTGACATTTAAGATGGAGGAAAAAGTCAAGCGAAGCATTCATCATCCGTATTTTCAGATTTAAATCCACTGATGTCTGCATGGAGCTCAATCCCTTTTCCAGACTGTTCTAAAACTTCGTTTAAATCGTCAACATCGTATGCAACAGGTTCTACGATTTCTTCTTTACCATTAATTTTCAAATGCAGTTTATTGTTAGCTTGTGTGACATTTGGGATGCTGTTGTATGTCTCCAGCCCAGTCAGTGCGATGCTCCGATCTCCTGCGTTTAAATCAGTTGGTGGTAAATAATTCGCACGTAGTAAAGACAATCGTTCTTTTAATGACCGAGTGTACGACATTGCATCTAAATGTCGACTGGTGAATGGGTGCTTCATACACTGCATTATATATCATTTGTAAAATTCAGAAGGAACATGATGCATAGTTGATCACACAGGAATGTATCAAAGTCTTGGTAGCGTCGATAATTGTACTAGTGAAGTATCGTTTTAATTCTTTTGGGGGTTGGAGTTCGCCGAATGAGTCGAAATAGTAGACGTTATTTGTACTTCTTTTTTTAACATATGCTACCCAGTGAGTTACAGGTCCTCCTGCTACATCCAGATTCACAATTCCGCATTTTCTGATTTCCACATAGTCTTCGGTGATGTATTTCGCATAAACAGGCCTCAGAATGTTGAATTAAGCAGATCTGCACTTGTAAACGCCCTGTATGGTAGGACTGCTAGGGGGCCTTTTTCTGTCTATGAAGAGATCTAGTCCTTTCTTGTATGGTTTCAAGTGTAGCCCTTTTCCTATGGCTGCTCCCTCCATCATGCTGTTACGTCTTCGGGTCTCCTGCTGTTTCTCCTGAGAGCTTTGGGCATTCTTGAATGTCCTGGCAATTGCCGCAGTACCTCCAGCCAGTGAACCCACAGCTGAGACACCGACTAAAGCAGGAATAAGGCAGGAAATAATTCCACCCGCCGTCTTGGGTATTGGTAGAGCCCTGGGTGGTTTAATCGACCTTTTTTTTCTCAATCCTTTCTGCTTCAGGGCGCTTTTACCTGCATACAACGCTGTGAGGATAAAGTTTTTCATGCACCCTTTGGTTTTCATCTTCTTCCTTACCGCCCTACGTGCAGCGCTCACAACTTGGCTGAACTTCTTCACACCGAAACTCAACTTAGCGTTACCACGCATAGTTTTTTCAACTGCAAATGCTGTAGTGCGTTGACCTATACCAATATCCTTTCTTGCACGTTCTGCCTTGGATTTATCAGCTAGAATTCGATCGGCGGTGTGACGATCATTGTTGCGTAAGCGATTTCGTGTTCCATACACGCTTCATCGAGTAGATTTATTCCCTTTATCACCGCGCGCGTGGAAATCGTTTTTGAAGTTTTGTTCCAGATCCACTGTAGGTACATCCAGGAATGTGTAATTCGACTGGTAGTTTCTCGAGAATACGGCCTCCTTCTCTATTTGGTCTTCTATCACGCATGTTATGCTACTGAGGTGCTTGTGATCTGCGCTCCCTGTTATATAACAAAAAGTCAGCGTCGATCCAGCTGTTTTGTGATGCGGGAAAACTAACCCATTAACCAACGCTCTATTCCCTCACCGCCGTATGACCCTCTCTACGAGGTACACATCTGGTTCCTAGCTCCTTTGTAACTCTTGTGCGTCAAAGTATCCAGCAATTTCAATACCACTGCTGTCCTTTAAGAGGTAGGTTTTAGGATTCGTTCTCTGCACTTTGGAAACTGTGACTATCTCCGTTGACCAGTTTGGCGTGTATGATTTCTCAGACGTTGTCTTGTGTTTTGAAATATGTAATAAATCATCTACATTAAATTGCTGTTTTCTCGGATCTACCATCTTAATATGATTGTATACTGTATCTAGAAGTTTATTATCACGAACATCAGTTGTTCTCATTTTTGTTGTGCGATTTTGGTTCGATTATACTGTGCAATTATTTGCGAGAGGATATCGATCCATCTGTGTGAGCCACGAAGATCTGGGTTTTCACTGTTCTGTTCAGACGTTCCACGACACGCGCCGTCAGGTGGGTGAACGGCGAGTAGTGGTGTATTCCATACCGCTCCATCACAGCCTTGAAATATTTATTGTAAAACTCACCGCCGTGATCTGTCTGAAGGCTGTTTCTGCTTCGATTCGTCGCCGTCTGCAGCAATCCATCAAACACATGTGCAACTTCCTTCCCTGTTTTCGCTTTCACAGTTAATGGTTGAAATGGCCTTGAGCACTATGGGACTTAATATCTGAGGTCATCAGTCCCCTAGAACTTAGAACTACTGAAACCTAACTAACCTAAGGACATCACAAACATCCATGCCCGAGGCAGGATTCGAACCTGCGACCGTAGCGGTCGCGTGGTTCCAGACCGAAGCGCCTAGAACCGCTCAGCCACACCGGCCGGCACAGTTAATGCCCAGGCATATTTAGAGTAAGTATCAATGACCATTAAAATATATTTGAGTCCGTTATTGACACGTGAATATTCCGTCATGTCGACAAGATTCGCCTGCCAGAAATCGTCCAAACCTTTAATTATAACATATCTTCGAGGGTTTGTTTTGCGTGCTGGTTTGTGCAGTTCTCGAACTACAGTCTCCACACTTATACGATGATGCCTCTCTCTCTAACAGAAATTATTGAAACAACTTCTTTCGAATGAGCTATACAACCAGCGGTAGCTGATGCCATCAGCCGGACTGTTAGCTCCTTGAGGTCTTCGTAATACATATACTTCGGGAGTCAATTTCTCACTCTTTTATGCTGAATGTCAAACCCGTCACCACTGCTATTTTTTTCACCATCTAAAATAGGTTCTATAATGGATTTGTATTTCACATTGCTTCGACTCTTTGCATTCTTATGCAGATCAGTTAACAGCAATATTTTACAACTCATTTCCAGATCTTTAGGCAAATAATTTACAGTTTTTGAAAGTCTTAGGAAGATAAGGTTCAGTAGACCGGGTGTCATTTGAAATTGTTTATCGCCGATCATTATCGTTCTTTCATTTAAAGTCATAGGCCGTGTGCCCAACTTGTATAGTTTACCACCACTAAAATTCGGTTATGTTTTGTCTATGGTAGCGCCGCTGTGACGGTTTATGAAATCGGCAATAGCGTAATCGTCATCGTTGCGGAATTTCGCTGAAAATTCATCGAGATATTCAGTAACTGGTTTATAGGTTTCTCGTAGTGTCTGCTCCCTCTTCAAATGTCCTAACCTCAGCAACCGTAACTTCTCGCGAACGGCCTTCTGTGCCTCGATGACTTTATGCTTAGTCGACATCTCGTTGTATACTGATCAGACTTCTGTGCAGCGCGAGGTTTTATATATCCGCTCTTCTTCTTATTATGTTGCTCTCCCTATTCGGTAACAGCTATTTTCCATTCAGTTAGGTTGCCTATTTTGTTTTCAATTGCGTTAAACCGTACGTACAATGTCCCGTTCTCAATGACAGCTGTCCCCCCCTTTAGTTAAACCATTTAGTTTCTTCTCGATTTTGTTATCCCGATCATTCAGTGTATTGTTCAGTCTCAGAACGGTTTGACAAAATGTTGTAACCTCCCAACAGAAAAATAATTATAATATTCACATTTAATGTAACCTCCCAACAGAATAATCTCTTTTAAGTTCCCAATAGAAAAATTTCTTACAAAAATAAAATTTCAAGTTTTAATGTGACCTTCCATTAAAGACAGACTGCATATCGAGATTAATAAGTTTTGACGTCAGCAGCGCTGTGTCATGGCCCAGTGAAATCATCCTGTATAAACTGAAAAATTCGTACCTCACAATGATGTCGCCGGATAACGCTATGTTTATATCTGCTCCTGTAAGAAATTTTTGGCACAGCACAGTGCAATGCTGGCCACTAGATTTTCATTTGTAGGAAAACAACTGATTTTCTTTTGCTTAATCAACATGAGTACGCACAGGAAAAATTCGTAAAATCTTTAGACTCAGATAGATGACTGGCAAAGGTTTTCTTCAGAACAAAAGTTATTATTGAAACATTTCTGCAAGGAATTACATGGGACTCTAACATTACAATTGTGATTAAATCAGTTTTGGCAATTAACATACGCGCGCGGCAACAAAGAATAATATATATATTCACGTGATATCACATCGCTCAGGCACCGCCATCGTTCTGCACGCCCGGCCCAACACAAGTCAACCGCTGCACTGCCCTGTCCGAACTCCATTAACTCAAGTGCTCTGTGCGAAGTACAAAACACGAATGATCTCTGCGAGCTACTAAGCTCGACTTACTTCCAACACGGCTCTGACCTGCGATTCTATTGTAGCATAGACATTCCCTATCGCAGGCAGCGCGTGAGCAATCCATCGAAATTACATCTGCTCAAGTGCGCTAGCGAATAGTAATGAACCCCTAATGAACTCCTTACAATGTCTCTAGTTCCTTGCGTACACCTCCAACTTTATGTTCGACAGTTTGAATTTTCTCGTGCACGTACAAGCGAATGTTTTGTCTACGTACACTCATCCTATCAAACTGAGCTCCCGGCATGCGTGCGAATTTATCCACGGTGATGCGTATGCTGATGTACTCGCCTCTTTGCGCCGGCCGCGGTGGTCTCGCGGTTCTAGGCGCTCAGTCCGGAACCGCGCGACTGCTACGGTCGCAGGTTCGAATCCTGCCTCGGGCACGGATGTGTGTGATGTCCTATGGTTAGTTAGGTTTAAGTAGTTCTAAGTTCTAGGGGACTGATGACCACAGATGTTAAGTCCCATAGTGCTCAGAGCCATTTGATTTGAATCGCCTCTTTGCGTGGATATTTACATAGGTACTCCTGGAAGTTCCGTCGGTATCTGCCATCATTCAGTTTTCTTGTTTTATCAATAACGAGAAACCCATACAGTGATTGATTTCAGTAATCTGAACATATCTTTATAAAATCATTGAACGACATGTCGGTTCCTATATGAGAGTGGTAAATTCGTTTTAAATTCAGATTGTCCTGTTTGAATGCTATAATTAGGTTTGCGTTATGTAACACCCTAAATATGGAACCCCTAATGAAAGCCCTTTGGTAGCGAAAGAAATAATGAAATTAGGTAGCCTGAAATTGACGGGAGCTACTGACAACAAAATTAACTCTATTGCAAGTTTGGCTAACAGGAATACTATGCAACTAATAACGTTTATTATAAAGAAAGGACTAAATGAATGACTATCAGATGATACGAAGCCTGGAACTTAAATAAATAATTCAAAATATATTCTTTGCGAAGGTTAAAGCCCAGACCATAAATAGATCAGTGATAACATTTATCCCAGAAGAGAGTTGTAGCCGTATCGAGCTGTAAGTTTGCTGCGACTACAATGCAACACTGCAATGGAGATGTTAATTCAATCTCTCTTGTAGACGTCGCAATAGTAGTAAGCCTATTGAACGCTACTAGATTGTTTCAAACCGATCTGAAGTTTTAAAAGTTTTCCAGTACCGACTTGACGTACTACTCAGAATTTCCACCTGAAGTAAAATAACATTTACTGTTTAGCGAGACAACGGAGTAGTTATTATATGTGAAAGAAAAGTAAATCGTGTGATACCTTATTAACAATGGGACTTAGCCTACGTGATATGTGACTGTCACGAACATCAAAGGACACAGCAATATACCAACCACCGACATAAAGTCTCTTTTTAGCCTTGAGTAGGAAACAGCTACACGCGATCACAAAGAACTGACAGTTACGCCATGTTGTCGGAAGCTGTAGTCAGTGTCAGAATCGCTGATGCAAATAGATCCAAGGCCCTGCATGACAGATCGGCTTGTTTTGAGTGAAGCTTTAAATATATACAAAGTACAATAAACTCCAATATAACCTTAATGCTTCGTGTCGGCTACGTCATTTAATGTAAATTTGCAGTGTGATTATGAAATTAACTATTTCTTGAGAGAATGCAGAAGTTAAAGGTGATTTAGTGAACAGCAAATTTACACCAAAATACGACGCTTTCTGTACGTTATCCGAAGAGTATTTTATCTCTGGAATTACGTCGTATTAGTTGTTGTATTAACATCGTAGCGACGCTTGACAACGCTACATTAGTTAATAAATCAACATCCTCGCAAAACTATGATGTGGCATCGGCTTGAGTGATGGACTTTACAATTCAAGATATCCTATTATCTGCGTCTGAACACTCATTCGCAAACTGGGCATAAGAACTACGGTTTTGAAGTTCGCGTAAGCTTAACAGCCTGTGCCGTACACGAGGAGCATATTTGGTTAATTGTTTCGATCAAGGGAGTTGTTGCGGCACTGATTAATGCAGTCGCTGTGGGTTCGTAGTAAAGAAGACCGACAGACTTCGAACACCAGTGCTTCAATTTTAAACAAGGGCTGCTTACACATTCCGGCGTGCTGCTACATCGATAAGCTGATGTCAGGTCTAAGGGAGATAATGTCTGAAACTAATCAACCAAGCGAGGAGTTTGTTTTTAACAGTTACAGATCGGAGTCGTCGCTATAGACGGACGCTGTTCCAAGTCAACCAGACTGGGACAACCATTACCATCGATCCCACACAAGTAAAACGACAGAAATATCCCTCACCAGCTGTTTTGGAATTCTGGAATATGTCTGACTCGGATAAATTACATCAACAGACATATGGTGACCGAAACAGAAGTATCGCTAATTTGATCTTGGTTTTCCACAGCAACATCATCAAATATGAACACTGTATTTGGCTTTCCTTTTTCCGGCGGAGGGAAATCACTGCTCTCACTGAATATGAAACATCCCCGTAGAAAAATTATTGAATTACTGTGCTGATAAATCTCTTACATTATTTGATTTTCAAACAGCTGAACAAAACTGAACGTACTCAGACATTTCACTCTTTACCTATTCTGATCAACACTACACCGACACACAATATTTTTTTGCGCAACGCAATCTGACTTTCAATAGTCCCTACAAAAGAATGGCCCTGACTAACGTTAACCTATACCTTTCACAAATCACTTACCTCACAAATATCTTCGTTACTCAAGCTACTGCAATACAGCGAGCGCCACTACTGCCAGCTAAATAAAAGACTCAAACTACTGAAGGCACTAACTACTGATAGGCATAGTTAGCTAATGAAAGATTTTGATAGAGAACAAACAATGTATTTACCTTAATAGCGTTGAAAAGTCATAATATATATAGCAGTTCATGACATCCAGTCTTACAAATGTACTGCCTCTGATGGACACACGTCCAGTTCATCAGCTCTCAAAACGCCGCCATTTCTCTCCCCACATCCACCACTGCTGGTGGCTCACCTCCAACTGCGCCACGCTACGCGCTGTTAACACCCAGCTGCCCAACACTACAATGGCAGAAAACAATGCAAACTAGCCACGGACTGCACACAGTACAGCCAGTGATTTTCATACAGAGCGCTACGTGGCGTTACCAATAAGAAAACCTAAACAGCCTACTTACATTGCCCCCATGTTCCCCACAAAAAATTTTACAAATTGGTTTGGGCACTGGCCAATACATATTTGTTAAAAAAATTTCACAATTACAATAACAAAGAAATCAAATGCAAACACTTATTGATACAATGTTGGTCAAAAGCTAAAATTTTCTCAGAGTCCATAAAGACAGTCTGACCAGTAAAAGTGAATGCACACGGAAGTAGTGGAAATCCATGCAGTCTTGAAGAAGTAGTGTTGTCCTTCCAACGGAAAGACAGTGCTGACCCTTGACATGCAGACAGCTAATGGGCCACAACAGAGCAAACCCATAGCAGAGTCAGTCGAAGTTGAATAATATTGGTAGGTAGGTAATCACAGAGCAGACCCACTGTAGTCCTGCTAGAGTGTATGGTACTGGTGGGCCACCAGAGGTGCAGACCCACTGCAGTCCTTGTAGAAATAATGATATTGGTGAGTCATCAAAGGTGTAGACCCACTGTAGTCCTTGTAGAGATGGCTAGCAGCCATCTGTTGCGACAGTGCAGGTGCACAATCACCATCGAAGAGTCTTGTGGAGAATATAGCAAGTCCATAAACCACCACTTGTCCACGCACAAAGTTTTTAGGAATTGTCCTTAGAAGTCTTGCAGATAATATAGCAAGTCCATAAACCACCACTTGTGCACTCACCAAGTTTTTGGAATTGTCCTTAGAACCAGCAATGCTGATAATCAGTCCCTTGCTGAATTATTAACACACGTGCAAACACTAACAGTCCTCTTTTTTCACATCTTGTGCATATACTATGACCAACAGAAATATGTGCAGTGAAATGAATGCTTACAAGTTACTTAATTTGATGAACTGGTGTCAATTACAATTTTATAACATAAGAATACAATAACAAAGGTACAAAATACATCATTAAAGAACATAACAATACAGATAAAATTTGTAGTAATATGGGCTTTACAAAAGAATCGAAATAACATATACATCAGTGTTACAGGAATTATGACAAAGTACATACATAAAAGACCAGAATAATTTTTGAAACATCAACTTCACACATGAGCAACAAAACAGAACAGATAAATAATGTCTAAACATCTTTACAAAATGTGGTATTAGAAAAATTCTACAACAGAACTCTCATAAGCTAAACACGTAAAGACAGGAAAAACACAAATAAACAAGGGTACACAGACACATAGTGGGAAAACACAAGAGGAAAGGGCAGTGTTTGTTTTTATGTAACATTTGGTACTGCAGTCCAACCCAAAACTTCATTCCATAGATCTTTCGTCTTATTTCAACATTTGTTTCCACCAAAAAAATCCAATCCAAGCATGCTTTCTGTATTTATATGTTCAGATATTTCTTACCTCATTATTTATTTTCCATTGTCTTACCTCATCATTTATTTCCAAGAAAATCCTACCTAAACCTGTTGTCCCTAAACCCTACTTTTTTGTTCATATCCTCTTTCAAAATACTTTTTTGGCCAAACCATTTTCTTATAGCTTCTCAATGCATTTCTTCCAATTCATCACAACTCGTTCTCTTTTATAGCCTACTCCATCTTAAGCTAACTTAAATCTACTGAGCTCAGATGCTAAACTTAGGGACGAGGCAATGCAACAGCACAAAACAATTAACACAAAATACAATGACGAAAAATGCAAATTGGCAAAGCAAGCAGCATTATAGAAATTAGCAAAGCAAATACAACTAATATGAGGCAATGAGCAACAACAAGAAAAATAAATCAGTAGTAAAACTAGCTTAATACAATGTAAAATTCAGTAGAACTATACCTGGCAAACAGCAGCAGCAAATGAAATAACTTAAACATGACAAAGTGCAAGCAGAAATAATACTACAGTAAATATGGCCATGTCTAATACCTATGTCACATCTTAACACTAGAGTGATGCATCACCTTAACTTACACTACTAAAAAGTTACCAGTCATTGACAAAAATTATGTATGCAATTCCTGTGATGGGGAAATGTCTTTTTGTGCTCCCTCGTTTTTTTTTAAGTAGATCATGAAGTTATTATTTACTGGATCTGTAGGCATAAAATATCTATATTAGTAAATCTATTAAATTTTATTGTAACCAATTCTGCAGTGCAGCTGGAAACTAGATATTAAACAAAGTAGGCAAATGTATATATAAAGCAACATATAAAACGTCATTCACTAGGCAAATGGCGTCTCGCACGGCAAAAAAATCTCTCAACTAGAAAGACAATAGATGTACAATGTTTCTCACCATTTAATTAGGCATTTTAGTAAATATCATAAATTAGGAGATCCACAGTGTAATTATATGTTTTCAAGTTGAGCATGTCATATTTGCGATGCTTTCGATAAGGATACGTCAATAGCAAGGATAATGGACTCCTGTTTTCTCCACCTGTGCCTCTGAGAGGCACACACTAATGGCTTTTTTTTAGGCGACTGTCACACAGCTGGGTGCCCACGACGCATAACGTGAAGGTGGTCACTAAACTTTCTTACCGAAATATTTACATCAGTTTGCACTACAGTGACAGTCTCAAAAATTTTCACAGGTTGAGAATTTGCGTTACAAATGTGTAGAAACAAAATTCTTTAAATATTATAGTGTCCAAAAAATTTTTGTTGGCATTGTGATACATTCACGCATTTACACAGTTTTCATACCTCTTTAAAGTACGATTCTTGGTTTCCATCACCCTTTTTCACAAGTCAGAGTCCCCAAACCACTACTCCTTATTCCTTACCTTATTACACATATACATATTCATCAACATGTCTTCAATATTTCATCATAATAAATACATAGCATAATCAGATTTCTCATATAGCATCATCTCATTGATCATAAACATACCTCAACAGCATAATACACATCGTCATCATATTAATAACATCATAACAGATCAATCACATCTCAAAATCGTCGTAGCTTTCTGAATATTGTAAAACCTAAAAAAAATTCTCTGCTCATTTCAAAAGTGTCATCTACCTCAAACGTACTTTAAAAACATGAACCCATACCATATACATCATTCAAAGCTCTGATAGTATCACAATGGTTCCGAAAAAATATGAACAGTTCACAAAGTACAGACAAATACAATTTCGTAAGTGTGAAGTTATCCAACAGTGTAATTACGTAAACATCTGTCACTGATGTAGTAAAACAAATGTTTGTCTCTCTCAGATAAATAATCAGATAGCTGTGTAATTCTGTGTTAGAGAATCATGGTACCGATGTGTAAAGTTGTATAAGCAAATACCATATTAGCTAGGGCTCCTTGTGCTTGCCAAACATATGGTACACAAAGTAAGCGTGTACCTCCCTGAGGATTAATGTAATTATACCCTCAGGTGTTACAGATTACAGCAATGGAATGAAATGTATCAGGCAAAACTTTTGTATCATTGTAATTCAAAAATCTTTAAAAATAAATGTTTTAAGTACAAAATTAATCACTCAAATACGTGTCGTTTAGCGCTAAATGTGCGTCTTGCTGTAAGATAATTCTGTGGAAATGTCGTAGTTATCGTCCTCCGAAATCTAAGTTCTGCGGAAGTCAATGTACTCACCTCATCATAAAGAAAAGTGAAATGCTATGCGTATAGATATCGTAGTTACTATGTACATTACCGTGATCAAGAAAGTACTACACTGTAACGTATTGTTGTGCTATAAAAAAGCTGTCTCATTGTAGCTATACCACAAATGCTACTACTAAAACATGTTTTACTTTCTAGAAGACTTCAGAAAAACTGAGCAGATATAAAACAGGAACACCGCAAAAGCAACATTGTAAATTGTCACTCATTAGTAGCGTCGTGATAAAATCGTTTAGCTGTAACATAAACTAACCACTGTGTCATCTGGTATCTCTCAAGAAGCACTTTAAATCCATAATGTATTTTCAAGTAAACCAAAATCCCATTAGCAGTATATGCTCTAAGTATGTAGGCCTTATGGTCGTTACATAATCGTGCAATTAACAAACAAGAATGTACACACACAATAACACTGTGTCCTCTGTTCACTACAACAATGCATTCGTAATTTCTGTTTAAATAAGTTATCTAGGTTATTGACTGGATATTTAACTTCAAACATTGTTGCAATGTTAACAGACAAAGCATACTAGTAATGTAAAGTGAAAAGTTGTATGGCAAAGACAAAGTTAAAAAGCAGATTAACTTTCAATAAACGGTTTTACATGTGGTGTAATCTTTTCCTCTTCGTAGTACTCAGAGTTTCAACTTGAAACTTGAACACAGTTATCATGCGGTATACGTCGGTAAAGAATACTGTAATTTTTCTCAAGGTTAGCGTCTATGTTATTTTTCTCTGAGCCAGCAGGCGCACACGGCTACCTCCGGAGCGAGGCATTGACTGTCTCTTTGTTGGTGCGCGTCGTTATTAGGATTAGGAGACCTAACTTCTACAAATTCACCTTGTCGAGAGGGCCCAACCCTGTTTGAATCTCGCCAGTTCTGATGAAATTCAGATCTATCGTTATGATTATATCGTCTGTCGTCATTTCAGTAGTTCCTGTAGTTTCTTTCTTGTCGGTTAAGCGGTGGAGAATTTCTCCCTGAATTATCACTGCACGATGGACCGTTGCGTCTGATGTTATTCTGTCTCCCGTGATATTAATAGTTCTGGTTGCCATATTGTCTGTTTCTATTATTGTCTCTGTTATATTCATTACTATGGAAATGTGATCTTTCTCTGTAACTCTTACTACTGTGCCAACGGTTGACATATGGGTGGTGTCTGTTTTGGTCACGATTTGTGATGTGAGAATAGCCTTGTCATGTCCAGTTATTATTTCTTTCATCGCGGAATTGTGACGGATGTGACCTGTAATTGTTGTGTTCCTGTTTTCGCGTCGCGCGGTTGTCAGTGTCAATTTCCAATTCTTGTAAGAGTCCCTGAAAAGCTTCAATGTTGTCTTTGCAACGTCCTGCCAAAATAATGTGTCGTAAACGTTCTGGTAATTTGATTAAGCAAATGCGGATGAGTTCTGAAGGGCTGTATGGGTTTGACAGGTACTCATTCTTGTGCAACATGGCATCAAAATATTTCACAAGATTGGAAAATTCAGATTGTTCGAAATGTTTCATCATTATGATGCTATGTTTTACTCGGTCTTGTGTGGCCTGAGACCAATATGCTTTACAGAAGCTCTTCGCTGCAGAGTGAAAATCTCATTCTGGAAACATCCCCCAGGCTGTGGCTAAGCCATGTCTCTGCAATATCCTTTCTTTCAGGAGTGCTAGTTCTGCATGGTTCGCAGGAGAGCTTCTGTAAAGTTTCGAAGGTAGGAGACGAGATAGTGACAGAAGTAAAGCTGTGAGTACCGGGGGTGAGTCGTGCTTCGGTAGCTCAGATGGTAGAGCACTTGCCCGCGAAAGGCAAAGGTCCCGAGGTCAAGTCTCGGTCGGGCACACAGTTTTAATCTGCCAGGAAGATTCATGAACAATAGTTTGCAATTCATTTATGGCTGCTTCGTGATTCTGTAATGCATTTTCATGCCGCGAAAAAATAGGCTGAAAATGCTCACTATTTGTGTTTTTACGTCATTACAGACTTTTTGACATTTCGATTCAATGTTATGTAACTCAGTCGTTAAATCTTCACGTGTTTGTTCAAGTGTGGTGTCTAACTTTTGAAGATTTTGTTCCATTATGTCTAACTTTTGAAGCTTTTCCTGTGTTTGTCTCTGATTTTGTTCCATTGTGTCTAACTGTTGCTGTGTTTGTCTCTGATTTTGTTCCATTGTGTCTAACTGTTGCTGTGTTTGTCTCTGATTTTGTTCCATGGTGTCTAACTTTTGAAGCTTTTGCTGTATTTGTCTCTGAGTTTGTTCCATTTGTTGCATTAATTGCAATAATAATGTATTAGTGTCTGGAATCTGTTTCTCTATGCTTCTTGGCAGTGCATTTTCACCCGCAACATTCACATTTTGACAAGCAGAAAATGTGTCTTGACTCATTTGAGAAAAGGGTGAGGACCCAAAACCTGAGTCTACAGTATTTGCAATATTGTATTCTGTCGTTTCGGATTCCAGAGGCAAGCTGTTGCCGACCGATCGATCGATAATGCTTCCCTATTCACTAATTGTTTCACTGCCTACACCATTATTTGCAGCCCACTCCATTTCCCTATGCACAATTATCAAATTACTACTTTGAACATTAGTTAATTCATTACTCGGCGGCGCTAACACACTGCTTTCGTCTTCACTGTCTTTTCTCAGTTTATTTTGAAGCCTAGTATTACGTTTTTCACACGCCATTATTGTCACAATATTTCACACAACAACACAGAAAAGCTCAATTTGAAAGGCAAAATAACAAAACACATTAACATAGCATTGAAAATAATATCTAGTTAATTGCAAGTGTAGCTGCAAAATACTTTTGCAAATCTACATGCATGTCACAGCTGTTTTACTGTACAACAATGAAAAACTACAACTATAAAGGAAATTCTCTCTATAATTACATGCTAGCAATAAACAAAAGCTATACTAATTACACAAACTACAAGAAAAAATCAAAGATTCCAGTGAGGTATCCTGGCAGGGTCGCCATATGAAACATCCCCTTAGAAAAATTATTGAATTACTGTGCTGATAAATCTCTTACATTATTTGATTTTCAAACAGCTGAGCAAAACTGAATGTACTCATTAATTTCACTCTTTACCTATTCTGATCAACACTACACCGACACACAATATTTTTTAGCGCAACGCAATCTGACTTTCAATAGTCCCTACAAAAGAATGGCCCTGACTAACATTAACCTATACCTTTCACAAATCACTTACCTCACAAAAATCTTCGTTACTCAAGCTACTGCAATACAGCGAGCGCCACTACTGCCAGCTAAATAAAAGACTCAAACTACTGAAGGCACTAACTACTGATAGGCATAGTTAGCAAATGAAAGATTTTGATAGAGAACAAACAATGTATTTACCTTAATAGTGTTCAAAAGTCATAATATATATAGCAGTTCATGACATCCAGTCTTACAAATGTACTGCCTCTGATGGACACACGTCTAGTTCATCAGCTCTCAAAACGCCGCCATTTCTCTCCCCACATCCACCACTGCTGGTGGCCCACCTCCAACTGCGCCACACTACGCGCTGTTAACACCCAGCTGCCCAACACTACAATGGCAGAAAACAATGCAAACTAGCCACAGACCGCACACAGCACAACTAGTGATTTTCATACAGAGCGCTACGTGGCGTTACCAATATGAAAACCTAAACAGCCTACTTACAAATGTCGTATATGTCACACCATCTACGCCCTGCAGAATCTCCCCTAATAGTTGGTATTTTGGCTGAATCAGTTTCTGAAAATACACATACATGCTCAAAGCGGACTCTATTACAATGTGTTATCAGCGACATGAGAAACATTCGTATTGCCGCAGATTTACGGACCTACAATTATTGCAAGAATGTTGTCGGGAAGGAGTACGCCACTCTTCTTCTTCCGGTCTTCTGGCACACCGTCACAGCTCCAGTCGCTTACAACAAAGTATTGATGCTTCACCCACCCAGCCAGGACACATACAACGTCAGGTACTGACGTGCAGTAGGTTTTATAGAAAATAATGAACACTATGCCCTTTGCATGAAACCGGCCATTTCAGGTACTGGTGTGAAATGTGCTTTTACGGAGAATTTAGTTAAATGACATAATTTTCGGCTGTTGCACGTTTCTAGTGAAAATACTGGGCCAATAGCTTTAGTACTTGCAGTACTATAAGAGGTATGAAATAAAAAACACGTACATGGTTATATACATTTTTTGAACTCAGTAATCATTCACAGGATGCACTACATCAACTGCTTCTTTCTCTACCTTAACGCCGGTACATAATATAGAAAATAAAGCCTTCTTGTAAGCACAGGATTCAGCATGTATTTCTCTCAAACTTATTGGCAGTGCATTAACTTTACTTCTTACCCACTGTTCGAAGTCGTCTACATGCACGCTGTTCGTAGTTAGATGCTCTGCAATGTCTCTACACACAGCTTTAACACAAGGCAGCCATCTGTCTTCCGAACACAATAGGTAGCACCATCTTTAGAACGAAAAAAATTTTAACGGTGGAGTGCTGTAGATATACGGATGTGTCACCTGATTTCACACGAAGTGCAGAGCCATTGTATACTGTTGTAATTGATAGAGTTAGAGCAGCACACTAAATGTCTGGTGGAGGATGGCTCAGTTGATACTCGGCGGTCAACTGCTGCATGATATACGCTTTCGCACGACAGAGTTCATCCCATTCCACCTCCGTAAACCGCACATTAATACTTTTACATGCATTCTCTATCTCTATCACAATACGCCACTATCTGTCTGTGGTTGCTTTTACACCAATATGTAAACGTTTCGAACCACTAGCAGTTAAATTATACACTGAATAGTAGTGGTGCACAGGGCTTAGTTGATATCTTTTCATCCACTACGTCCTCACTCTGTCCAGGCTGTATCACTGGAATATTTTGCGATGGCGCGTATGATGGAGGCCAGTACCGACCTGCGTCATGCTAAGTAGGACCCCCCATGCAGTTCAGCGAGTCAGGGGCTGGCTGGGTGTCTTCAGCCGACAATAACAGCTGATTGTCCTGCTCCATCAAGCTGACCAGGTGTGCGACAGGATCCCAGGATGCTGCCGCTGCTGTGGGTCCCGACAGGCTGGAGGACGTCGCATCCGCTGATGAGCAAAGAAGGAAAACCGTTACAAGCGATGATAGAAGCACAAAGACCTTCACACGCCAGTAAACACAGACATTAAGCAGGGGTGCTTACTATTCCGCGGCTTCATCATATTCCTTTGATGCTGTGGCTGGACAACGCTGGACGATCTCTACTGGCGCTTCATTTTGGGTAGCTGACTGCAACTGATGCTTCATAGCTGCTGTGCCCATCTTATATCCCCGGTGTGATCGGATGCTGCATTCCAATTGGCTACTACCAATTTCAAGCACCTCTGGTGATTTAATTGCGTTAGGGTGGGGGGGGGGGGCGGGGTGCAACTGAGCTTTCTGCCCAGGAGGACTAGTGTTCGAGTCCCTGAAAGGATACCGTCAATTTACTTTCCCGCCAATTTCCGGGGTGGTGGGGGGTGCGGGTGAATGTCAGCACAGCCCTGGGACCAAGAAATTCCCACCAAAATTCGAAATTCCCTCCAAAATTCGAAATTCCCGCCGAAATTTGAAATTCCCGCCAATAGGGTAGGAAGGTGGGAGAGGAGAGGGGGAGGGTGAGGAGGGGGTTGAGGCACAAGTGCAGCTGAGGAAACCACGTGACGTCATCTGGGGGGGGGGCGTGGTCTGGGGCAGGCGTGGGCGGGGACGAGGGCGATTAATTGTTCAGTTTAATTAATTTATATATCAATTTGATATTAAAATTGCCCTTAAAAACCCAACTATACTACTACTACTCCAGACGGATTTGGTTCGAGAGCCGTTCCATTCATCACGGCGCTGTTACTAATCCCACGGTGTGACTCGGCTTTTGGCACTGTAATCTGCAGTCACACTGCACTGAGCTCATCTCCGTGCAGAAATCCAATATTCCATCAGTCGTGTTACCGCTGCCTACGTAGCTAACGCTCATCAGCAGGGATCTGATTGCAAGGCTATTCGATTCTCGCGTTCCGCGAAAATAAATCATAGTCCCATCCACTTCCGTCATCGTCAGAGCTGCCACCTAATCAGTTCTGAACTTCTAGCGAAACAAATGATATTGATATAAATAAGTTGTATGGAAAATGGGTCGATTTATATCCCATCCCCTACGTTGTCGCTTTAGCCACCGACAGATGTAACACCTATAACTGATGTGTGAATAACTTCCATATTTGAATTTTACAGTAGCCATGGCCATCTTTTATGTGGTTATTTTTTAACCGATAATATTGATATAAACCACTCTCCTCCACACATTCTGCAGGGTCTTGCGGAGAGTATTTCTAGGTACTGGTATATATGCAGATATATTCATGAGGTATCAGCATTATCGTTTATGACTTCATCTGCTAGTTGTTTGTTTAGCTTTCCTGCCGTTATCCGACATTCGTCCCAGTGCCATTACAGCACTGCCTTTGAGTGCTAACTGATTTCTCTGCATCGCCCTCTCGATATACCGGATGATCAAAAAGTCAGTATAAATTTGAAAATGTAATAAAACACGGAATAATGTAGATAGAGAGGTAAAAATTGGCACACATGCTTGGAATGACATGGTGTTTTATTAGAACCACCCCATATTGCTAGACGCGTGAAAGATCTCTTGCGCGCATCGTTTGGTAATGATCATGTGCTCAGCCGCCACTTTCCTCATGCTTGGCCGCCTAGGTCCCCAGACCACAGTCCGTGTGATTATTGGCTTTGGGGTTACCTCAAGTCGCAAGTGTATAGTGATCGACCGACATGTCTAGGGATGCTGAAAGACAACATCCGACGCCAATGCCTCACCATAACTCCGGACATGCTTTACAGTGCTGTTCACAACATTATTCCTCGACTACAGCTATTGTTGAGGAATGATGGTGGACATATTGAGCATTTCCTGTAAAGAACATCATCTTTGCTTTGTCTTACTTTGTTATGCTAATTATTGCTATTCTGATCAGATGAAGCGCTATCTGTAGGACATTTTTTGAACTTCTCTATTCATTTGGTTCTAATAAAACCCCGTGTCATTCCAAGCATATGTGTCAATTTGTACCTCTCTATCTACATTATTCCATGATTTATTCAGTTTTCAAATTTATACTGACTTTCTGATCACCCGGTATATTTCACTCTCGATAAATCTTTCGCACAGCTCGAGACGTATCTACGCTGACCAGTGGTGACTTTATATCACGGTGGACATGCAGATTACTAAAGAAGTCAACATGAAAGTGTGGGCTACATCACTATAACTGCTGACACCTCAACTCTGTGAGCTTTCTGGGAGCTTCGGATGACATCGATTCTCAGTTATGTACCAAGGACTACCGTGATTTAGTGTGGTTGTGTCGTGTCGAGAATGTAGCAACGCTCCATCACATAGCCACTCAAAATGCTCTGCGTTATTTGCAAAAGCGTTTTTTTTTTTACTCTCAATCAGTAGTGTGAAAATGTAGGCTCGTTGTTCAAGGGACTTTGGTTGATACTGAGCGTTTATTGTCTTGGAAAATAGATCTCTCATGGCTTTATTCTTGAGATCCGGCACATGCGAAAGTTTCAAAATATTGTTTTCATTTACTGACACCATGATTCACTACTCTCGCAGAATTACCATTTCGTTTGTAGTAAGGAATAATCTACAGATCAGTTTAGACGTCATGTATCATTTAACAAGCAATAACCTGCATTCTCACTGAAAAGTGGTAATAAGTCATAAAGACCATTTCTGGTGACAACCGAAATCAGTATCAGTACAGCCTACGAGTACTGAGTGAACTTTTACGGGAAACCAAACGTCACCAATAATGTTGTTCGTAAGGAATATCTTACAGACTCGTACTATACTGTTCAAGCTTGCAAAGACGTCTTACGAGTATGCATTTCTTGTCCGAATCTCAGGGCCCTATATTATTGGGCCTAATGCTGCAGCTAGGTTTGTAGAAGATTCAACACAATAATCTGATCGTAAACGGTGAAACAGTTGCCACAAATCTACAGCACACTGTGAAGCATACACTGATGAACAACGCATGCAGCAGGTGATCACTGTGTCTTTAGGTGGTCAGCTTTGTTCACTTAAATGGCGAGAACCGGCTTCGCCAAACCCTAACGATTTGTTTATTTACTACAGATATTTATCTTTCCAAATCCTAACAGTATATTTATTCAACTATTATAGTAACATATGACGGCTAGCACACTGGTACATTGATATAATAAAATAACTCTTAGGACCAAATACATTTATCGCAAGCTGCGCTTCTTTTCCTATGTACATCTTTAAATTTTAACTAAATCTTTCTCATGTATGTTATATTATTAGCTACATGCAGATCATAGCTTCTCCACATCTCTGCAATTAAGGCGCCATGCGCTATATTATTTCCTTTGGGTTTTCACTGTTCGTTCGAAGGGGTTTGGGTATGTTTACAGTAGCGCATAAACTTTTTGTTTGAAGGAAAAGAAGAAAAAACGTTTCTCTGCTACAAACAACCAACAAAAGCCCCTTCGATGGGATTGTACAAGTCAGAACGAAACTCTCCAGTCTCGAGATTTACATACAGAGAACGAGAGAAAAGACGTTTTAGATGGACCCTGACGAAAAGAGGGCGTCTTTGTGCATTGTCATATACGAGAATGCAATTTTTCTGTAAACAATTACAAAGTGATTCCCATCCACGGTTTCTAGTAGCTGTTCTGATCAGTCTTACCTGTAGCACAGCGAGGCAGCTCGTTCTTTACATCTCTGAGTACGGAAATTCTCCCTTGTGCACAAGGAGAAGTCGGGCAGAAAGCTATGTTTTATAGCAGAGTAATTTCTTAAGCGCATACATTGAACTTCGAGATTCATTTTCAGCATGAAGCACTTGCCAAACACTTATATTGCTTTGGAGTTGTGAACTCACCATCTATCTCCAGGTGATATTACGAACACTTTTTCGTACAACAATCAGGTGAAATGTATTTCAGATGCTTTATATCTCGCAAGTAACATAAAGGATACGGCACATTACGATACGGTCTGGTCCACTAGGTAGTGAGTTTGGCATTCAGTGAGCACAACACTATGTAGTCCTTAGAATCTGCCATGGGGTAAGTGTCTTGCTGATCTGTCTTGTCTATCTGAGGCGAGCTATCACTCAGCTTCAGGAACGAAATGGAAAGATGTCATCGCTCAGTCTACTACTGTGAACTTTCCCAAATCAAATCTCAGTGATCTGCAAAAGTCAGTCAAGTACCTAAGGCTAATCATTACTCACACACACGTTTTTCTTTCCTCATTGACCGTATTAATGCTTTAAAGTGTCATAGGCATCGCATGGGACGCGATATAGAGGACATAATGATTTGAAAATAGGCCAGGATGTTACTTCGCTATTGTACTCCTTGCATTTTCCTTTTCTTCAGGAAGGTCGTTTTTCCATTGTTATGGGACAATTTATGGTAACCTAGGGCTAACGACTAAACAGATTGTTTTAGTAATAATAATAATACAACAATCATTATAACAATAACGTCAATTGTTTGTTCTTCTTTCTTTACTCATCATGAAACACATACGCACGCGCACCCGCACGCGCTCTCTCTCACACACACACGCATACACGCATATGCACAAACAGACAAACACAGACCAACACAGCTACATGTATTACCATTTTGTCCTATTGTCAGCAATTCCTTGACTATTGAACCCATGTACGTTGCAAGTCCTTAGTTCTTAGTAAGTATTTGGTCTATATGGTAGGGAATTAGTATACAGCCTATTGAAACTTTCCTATCTTGTTAGTAACGTCTGAAGTGATTACCCATGGAAAGTTTTGTACTGTTTGAACTAAAAAGCCGTGTTTGAGTTCTCGGTTACTTCCCCACATATTTATACTGAAATGAAATATGTGAAATGTAATATACAGAATGTTGAAATAGTACTCCACATTTTTAGTAATGGCAGTACGAACCGAAACAAGAAAATATATGCCCATCAAACACTGCTACCTTAAGTTAAGAGCTATGAACACATCCTCATCTTCACTACTATACAACACACCTCTCCTGCTGCAAGCTCTTTGCTATTACGAACAACCTACATAATGCAATCCATAAGTGAGAAGACTTTCGTCTATTAATGTCCATGGATACAGCATGCAATAAACATTAATTAATCTTTTTACTGTAAACCGTATTCAAAGTTGTTAAGTGAGTGTAGCGCGTACATTAGTTCCGATGGAAGCAATTTTTGTTTGGATAAGTTTATGAAATGCTTTTACATTGTAATTTTCTCTTCGGACTTACCAGCATAATGGAAGCGTATTATTCCACACTAAAAATGCCAGACGTGATCATCTCTTAATGCCTGTAGACACGAGGACACATCGTGCGCCGCTAACCCAATAAGATGGTACAGCTTCCTGTTCCAAGAGCTGGCATGCTATCTGGTAGCTGCATTTGTACACACAACGACTGCAGATGGCGCAACATTATTTTGGAAAATGGCTGATGACGAACTGAGAGTGGCAGCTGCTGCTTATTCAGTCATTACTGCAGTAGTGTCTCGGCGACGTCGACGAAGAAATTTACTTTGGCATATTAAAAGGTGGTGGAGTAGACCTTGGATTTTAAGGCGTAACAACGGCAGTCGGGAATTGCACAGTCTATCACACGATGAACTGAGATTGGAGGACAGAGAATCATACAAAATTTTTCTGAGAATGGGCGAGACGGGATTCTTGACATTGCTTCTTTTAGTAGGTCCACGAATAACGAAGCAAAACACAGCTATGCAAGAATCTATCTCAGCTTCAAAAAGGTGAGTAGGTACCCTTATATAAGCTTAGTATTACTAGGCTGCTGTACGTACTGTGCATACTTATAACCTGTAACTAATTCCATAATTTTCTTTAGGTTAGTTCTAACACTGAGATTTCTAGCTACTGGAGAAAGCTATACAAGCCTAATGTTTTCATTCAGAATACCTGAAAGCACGATATCCTTAACTATTCCTGAAACTTTTGATGCAGTTTACCAGTGCTTGAAGGATTCATACATTAAGGTACGTTGATTTTGTTAAATTTCATGAAGACATGACCAAAATAACTTAATGTAATAACACATTTCAATAAGCTGAAAAGTACAATAAAGAAACCAGTTTTGTTCATATGAGTTGCTGTCAGCTAGAAATAGGATTCGGGGTTGGGTTGTATTTTGGGTGCCTTTGCCACATCTTTTTGATACAATAATATTTGTTACGTTTAGATAGTTGGCAAACCCCTAGAATTTCCTTTATTTTGCTGAATTCATTAGAAGTAGCAACAAATTCTTTAGAGTGGCCTTCTTAACAATTTCCTGAAAATATTTTGGGGAAAGGATGTATTTCTGATTCAACCTTCAGCTATGCCTGTGTCGAGATATTATCACACATTTTTATAGTTTGGCCATTATATTCAAAACGTATCCCTACATTGTAAAAGTTTATGTTAATAATTCAACCCAACAACTTACAGGCCAAAACTCTTTCTCCCTACATGTGGAAATTTCAGACAAAATCAGTGTACTTCATAATTCATCATTTTAAGTTGTTAGTGGAAAATATGCCTGATACATGGTGGTTTCGGACTGTAAGATCATATTTAGTTTTCAGTTAATGTATATGAAAGTCACACTGACATATTCATATCACATTTTCTGTCTTTCAGATGCCAGCGACAGAAAATGAATGGATACGTATATCAAAACAGTTCCAAGACATGTGGAACGTAAATTAACTAGGTGCCTTAGGCGGAAAGCATGTGGAATTCCGACCACCAAGATGTATTGGGTCATAATACTACAAATACAATGCAGGTAACAGCATTGTGTCACTGGCACTTGTTGACCCACAGTATAAATTTACATGTGTGGATGTAGGTTGCAGTGGGAGGATCAGTGATGGAGAAGTGTTCCAGAACAGTCCACCCTGCGAAATTCTTACTGGTGCTGAAAATTTAATGAAGATTTCCACCCCAGAGATATTATCAGGAACTCAAACTGCAGTCCCTCTTATAGTTGTAGCTGATGATGCTTTTCACTTATCAAAGCATACAATGAAGTCATATAAGGGAAATCTCATGCAGGAACAGAAAATATTTAATTACCGTTCAAGCAGGTCAAGAAGAACTTCTGAAAATACTTTTTGAATACTGAGCAATAGGTTCAGAATTCTCCTTAAGAAAATAGAGCTACCTGTTGAAACTGTAGAGCAAATCACACTGTCTACTTGTGAGCTGCATAATTTTTTACTGGACACACACAGAAAGAGTTATGTTGGTCAACTGGAAAAGAAAAGAACACAAATCATTGTGATATCATTCCAGGAAAATGGAAGGAAAATAATCTGAAGCCATAGGATGATTAGGTCAACACAGGTCTGTTAAAGAAGCTAGGAAAGTGAGGGACACTCTACAGGAATATTTCAACAGTACTGGGCATGTACAGTGGCAGTGGGATTCTGTAAAAAAATTTCAGTACTGATACAGTGTTGAAAATAAGAAATGTAAATTAAGACAGAAAAGTTAATATGGTATGCACGAGATGATATTCATAAAGTAACTTAGTTGGTATTAGCAATAATTTTTGTAACTAGAATTTGCTATAACTACAATCCACATTCAAGGTAAAGCACTGCATTCAATTTGTATTTTATAGATATCAAGCAATTACATTTTAATGAAAATAAACGAATAAACAACCTTGATACTCAAAATAAAGATGTAAACATTTTGCACAATAGTTTTACAAATATCTTGTCGAGAACGTTCAAAAGACAAATTGGACTGTAGGGTTTGGGCATCACTGGATTTTCATCTTGTCCTTTACTAATTATTACCACTTCAGAATTCTTCCACTGTGCTGGGACCCTTCCTTGCAAGAGACATGGGTTGTACAGTTCACACAAGTGAATTGGTCATATAAGGCTTGTACTACTTCGACAGTGACTCCGCCCTGTCCTGGAGATTTTTATTTTTCAGTCTTGAAGTCTCTGAGCACTATGGGACTTAACTTCTAAGGTCATCAGTCCCCTAGAACTTAGAACTACTTAAACCTAAGTAACCTAAGGACATGACAAATATCCAAGACCGCGGCAGGATTCGAACCTGTGACCGTAGCGGTCGCACGGTTCCAGACTGTAGCGCCTAGAATCGGTCGGCCACCCGGCTGGCTTTCAGTCTTAAAATTTCTTGTTGTGCGAATTATTACACAAATTTATTGTTCCCGTAGTTTTCCTAAAGCATTTTTCGTAACCTATGCTGATCATCTGTCTCGTCTTCTTCTCTGACAGGTAGTAGTGTTTCCATCAGCAGGGAAGCTGCTATTCCCAACTTCCTGTCACTGTCCCTTCGTTCCCTGTAAGACTGGATAGGAATGTTGGTGATCGTATTTTCTCACAGGCGGTTTTATAGGGTACACCCCAGGCATCGGTTTCGAATAGCTTCTATCTTTCCAATTTTTGTTTCCCATAACTCTTCCTTAAAACGTTGTTTAACGTACCTATAACTATGCAACTCTTTCTTCTTGGGTCATGCTGCTCTGGTATAGCTTACAGGCTATTTTTGTTTGACATCTTAATTTTTTCAGTGCCTAGGTCCAGATGCAAGGTTCTCCTTTAGAATGACGTCTTCTGAGTGGTATCGATGCCTCCATCCCTTTATGTTCCGTCAGTTCTTGCGCTTTAGCATCTACATTATCACCCAGCGATGTACTTCCCGGTCACTGAAACACCCTTTCTAGTTCTTTGCAGTTAGCGTCTTTGGGCCTTATGCGTCTTGTATTTCCCTTCCAATGATGGTACAGTGCCCGATATTGTGATCATTCGATGTCATCCCAATCTCAGCCTTCCAGCCTTTCACACGGCGCGCGTCAATATTTGACGTTGCTCCAACCCTCCATTTGTAGGTTGGCGGATTGGGAGGTGCATTCAATACTTACAGTTTGACTTCCATAATGAGTTCATCTAACTGTCTTCCTCGCCCATCAGTCAGTTGGCTATGCCACAATACTGACTTCGCATTTGCCTCAGAGTAGTATACAAGAAGCTTAGTTCGTCCCAGGTGACTAATATCTTGTAGCCTTATCAGATACCCATCGATCTCACCAATAAACTGAAAACACATGGAGACCAGAATGCAAGTTTCGCTTCTGGTTTACATTTCCATACAGATTACGATTCGTGAATAGGAGTGTGATATTTTTGTCACTGTTATGGCCTTGTTAAATACTATTATTATTGCCACAGGACGCTGACTCTGCACCATCACTGAAGACCATTTAGTTCGGGGTTAATGAATTGATGCGTGGTCGAACAAGCACTGAAGAAGAAGCATGTTCCGGCCGTCCAACTGAGGTCACTACAAAGGAAACCATTGAGAAAATCCATGATATGGTAATGTTGAGGCAGTAGGCATCTCAAGTGAGCCAGTACATAATAACCTGCACGAAGCATCGGCTATGAAGTTGCTGTGTGCGAGGTGGATGCCGCGATTGCTCACAGTCAACTAAAAACGCATGCGGCACAATATTTCACCACAATGTCTGACAATGTGTAATCGCTATCGGGAAATCTTCTTGCGTTGATCTGTGACTCTTTTGAAACCTGGATTCATCAATACACACCGGAGTCAAAACGAAGACAAAATAATGGACACAGGCTGGTGAAATTGTACTTGGGAAACGGCAGAACCATAGCTTGACCCTATTACACTTCATTGTTGGATCGTTTGAAACTTGCATTGGCTAAGAAAAGACCAAGAGTGGCACTCAAAGAAAGTGTTCTTTCACCAGCATAGCGTACCATCCCACACATCAGGGATAACAATGGCGATAGTGCATGAACTGGGTTTGTAATTGGTTCCTCATCCACCCTGTTCACCAGACTCGTGGCCAGAGACAGTGGTCATGTCTGTGTAAATTGTGCTTGAGTGAACGTGTCTGTATGTCGTCTACTTAAAAAGACGCCTAACGGCTGAAAGCTTACTTGTTTAGCGGTCTTTCTGTTGTCACTATCTGCGACTCAACATATCTGCTATTTACCCTGAGCTGAAAAACGTCATGGGATACCTTGTTACGTCGTGTTGGACTTCCTTTCTCCTGGCGCAGTGCAACAACTCCTCAGAGCTTGGGCTCAACAAGTAGTTGGAAGTACCCTCCAGAAGCATTGAGTAATGCTGTCTCTACACCGTAAATAAATACGGAAGTGTTGCCCGTGTAGGGTTTCGTGCGCGAACTGCCCTCTCGATTATGCCCCACAAATATACGATGGGATTCCTGTCGGACGATCTGAGTTACCAAATATTTCCCTTGACTTGACCAAAACGTTCTTCAAACCAATCGCGAACAACTGTGGCCCGGTGACATGGCGCATTGTCATCCATAAAAATTCCATAGTCGTCTGGGTACATTAAGTCCGTGAAAGGCTGCAGATGGTCTCCAAGTAGCCGAAACAACCATTTCCAGTCAATAATCGATTCAGCTGGACAAGAGGTTCCGGCCCATTCCATGTAAGCACAGCACACATCATCATGGAGCCATCACCAGCTTGCACAGTGCCTTGTCTACAACTTCAGTCTATAGCTTCGTTAGGGCTGCGCCACGTTCGAACCGTACCACCAGCTCTTACCAGCTGAAATCGTAACTTGAGGGACTAAACCATGGTTTTAGAGTCCTCTAAGGGCCAACCGATATGGTCACGAGCCCAGGAGAGGCGCTGCTGGTGATGTCACGCTGTTAGCAAAGACACGGGCGTCGGTCGTTTATCCCACTAACGCCAAATTTCGCCGCGTTGTCCTAACGGATAAGTTCTTCGTATGTCCCACACTGATTTCTTCGTTTATTTCACGCATTGTTGCTTGTACGTTAGCACTGACAACTTAACGCAGTCACCGCTGCCCTCGGTCGTTAAGTGAAGGCCGGTGGTCACTGCGTCGTTCGTGGAGCGAGCTAATGTTTCAAATTTGGTAGTCTCAACACACTGTTGACACTGTGGATCTCGGAATATTGAATTCACGAGTGATTTCCGAAATAAAATGTCCCGTGCGTCTAGCTGCTACTAACATTCCGCGTTCAGAGTCTGTTAATGCCCGTCTGGCGATAATCACGTCGGAAGCCCTTTCACGGGAAGCATCTCAGTGCAAATGACAGTTCCGCCATTGTACTGCCTTTTAATACCTTGTGTACGCGATACTACCGCCATCTGTACATGTGCATGTCGCTATTCCATGCCCATTATCAACTGAGAGTAAGCATACTCCTATGATGCTAACAAGTTCTCAGTCCAGTGAACTATACAGTACTCCCCGTAAGGCTATGGGAAAAATTAAGATGGAGCCGCACAATAGATACTATTGAACATCTAAACGTGAACAGGGGTGGCGGCCCAATTAAACGCGAAATTTGGGTACTATCGCTTGCATAGAAATAATGAGGAAGGCTTCATGAAGCCGTGTAATGAATGAAATTAATTATTAAGTACACAATGGGTAAATTGGATTATTGAACATGCCCTATAATACTTTAACAAATGATGGTTGAATTGGAAAGGAAACGCCCATAATGTCATAAAATTTGCTCTCCCCAAGTTAACTGGCAGTTATTGCTGAATTAGTTAACAGACTAAAGAAAATACCCAGAAAAGACCCATGACCACCAGTACCCTTGCGTACGCATATGCTGAGTTTAACCAGCTGAATGCGAGAATTATTTTAGAAAAGCAAGCCCCTAACTCAAACAAACACCTTCATGTCCGCCTCATCAGGTTGTGCGCAAATGCTGCACAGGTCTACCATCGTTCTAAAACCTCAGGTGCAGAGAATGGCTGCAGTGGTAGCTGAACGTTGCAATTTCGGGTCCTCCACCTGTGATCGACTCTGAAACAAAGTCACAGAATGACCATCAGCCAAAATGGTTCAAATGGCTCCAACACATATGGGACCTAACATCTAAGATCATCAGTCCCCAAGACTTAGAACTATTTAAACCTAACTAACCTAAGGACATCACGCACATCCAGGCCCGAGGCAGGATTCGAACCTGCGACCGTAGCAGAAGTGCGGTTCCGGACTGAAGCGCCTAGAACCGCTCGTCCACAGCGGCCGGCGTCCTAAATGTTCTCAGTTCGAAACAAAAACGCAGTCCGAGTGTTGCCTCTCTGGAGCTTTAAGATGAAGTGTTCCCTCTATTAAGCTCTAAGACCAAGTTACCTATCCTCTCCTTCCAAAAATTTTGCTGATACTGCCTGTACCAAATTCCCATTAGCCAGTCGCTGTGGCCCTTTGAGTTCCTTCCAATAAATATTGTAGCAGTTTCCCTTCTCTCGAAGCAACTGCTGTGATTAACCAGTAACACACATTTCACTCTCAGAGTGGAGAGAGTGGTCAGAAATTCTCTCCCACTATGAGTTTGATTTCACGATGCTGCCAATGATAGTGGCTGCACGTAGGCACTCTCCAGTTTTCATCCAGACTACAAAGATAATACTTGGCACCTAGTCCTGGGCGCTCTCACACATCGGTTACTACTGACCTCTTTTGCGTTCAGTATATTTCTTATCAATTGAAGACATAAAGCCTAAAAATGAGTCCGTGATCATATTTTTGGCACTTTATTTAACAGGTCCGTCTTGACCACATTTTTTTTTTTTTTTTTTTTTTTTTTTTTTTTTTTTTTTTTTTTACTAGGACCGGTTTCAGCTACTGCCATCTTCACTGTCAAACTAACAAAGTACTATGTACCTGACGTTCATAATACATCAGTATATTTCTCTAGCCGTCCGATGTGGCTGAGCGGTTCTAGGCGCTTCAGTCTGGAACCGCGCGACCGGTTCGGTCGCAGGTTCGAATCCTACCTCGGGCATGGATGTGTGTGCTGTCCTTAGGTTAGTTTGGTTTAAGTAGTTCTAAGTTCTAGGGGACTGATGACCTCCGATGTTGAGTCCCATAGCGTTCAGAGCCATTTGAACCATATATTTCCCTCACTGTGTACCTTGTCCTTGCTCTCCCCATTGCAGATCCCTGTCTTTTTAGAAAGCGTTCTTTCCACAACGGCACACACACAATGTCAGTTCCCAGTGTTCCGGATTCGATCTACTCCCTCCTGTTGGGGCCATCACCAGGGCGCCGTGGCCGTCACAGAAAGCAGTCATCGCCCGGTGTACACCAACAGTGACGCTGCCTTGAACAAACAGTCTTACGACCCATTTATGATTCTACCGTAGAGGCCCTCGAGTTCTAAGGCAGCCAGCGGACGCAGCTCACAGAAAAATTACGCATTCTATAGAAATGGTATGAAGAAGTGCTTCCTATATTCAGAATCACTGGTGTTTGGTTCACTTAGTTGCATGCTTTCCTGCTTTGCTTGTATGAGGAGCGTTCAATATGGCACCTGTTTCTTTTCTGAAAGCAAGTTGGTTTTATTGAGGATTCCAGTACACCACATTATTCCCACTATTTTGGTTACAAGACCTTATTTTTCGACACAATCTCCGTTCAGTGTGACGGCCTTACGCCGCCTTACTAGGGATCCTGTATGCCCGAATGGTATCACTCTACCGGTCTACATCGGAGTCAACGTCTTGCTGTAGCAGTAATCTTCCCATCAACCACGTACTGCCTCCGACGGAGTGCATCCTTCATTGAGACAAACAGATGGAAGTCGGAACTTGAGCCGGGTTGTAGTATACGTGGGGAAGAAGTCCAGTGTAGTGTTTTGAGCTCCTCTCGAGTAAGCAGACTCGTGTAAACTCTTGCGTTCTCATAGACAAGAAGAAGTTCGTTTTCATTTTTGCGGTGACGAATACGCTGAAGTCGTATCTTCCATTTCCTAAGAGAGGCACAATAAACTTTAGAGCTACCGTTGCACCATGAGTGACGCCATCAAGCAGAATAACACCTCCACAGTCCCAGACGACTGTCATCATAACTTTACCGGCTGATTTGAACTTTTTCTTCAGAGGACAGGTGGCGTGGTGCTACTCTATGGATTGCTGTTTTCTTTCCAGTTGGAAGTAGTGAATCCATGTTTTATCGCCTCTGACGAAGTTCGACAAGAAATTGTCAAGGTTAGCTTCATAACGGGTGAGCCGTGTTGCGGCTGGCGCCAGTGTTCTCGCACTTACAATGGCATCGCTGCCATCGATTATAGGGTCACCATCTTTGCCTTCCGCGACTCAGGCAGGTGGTCGGGTGGTTAACATGGAGTGAAAAGAGACAGCGGAGTGGGGATTCGCAGGATCGGAGGTGGCTTGTTGACGTTTACCGTGAGGCCGGTACGCTACGGGCAGGGTCAGCGAGAGATTCCGGCAGTGAGTTGATGGGACCTCGGATTTGGTATCGCGGTGGTGCACTGTTGTGTTTTGCGTCTTTTCTACTGCGAGGGCATGTATAGGTTCTTGTTACTGGCCATTGAAATTGAGATGTGTCTATGGCGTGACAGATGAAATGTGTGATGCCCGCCGCTGTTGCATGTGAAAACGCTTCCTCTGCATTGTGTCTGTACAGGAAATTATGTGAAGTAAATAGCTGATAGCACGGCGACGTCTTGCTCCCACGCGTTGTTGAATATATTTCGGAATTACTGAATGGTGAAGATATCCCACGTGTAAAGCAAATGAAGCCTTACTAGGGTACTATTTTCTTCTGCCGGCCGAAGTGGCCGTGCGGTTAAAGGCGCTGCAGTCTGGAACCGCAAGACCGTTACAGTCGCAGGTTCGAATCCTGCCTCGGGCGTGGATGTTTGTGATGTCCTTAGGTTAGTTAGGTTTAACTAGTTCTAAGTTCTAGGGGACTAATGACCTCAGCAGTTGAGTCCCATAGTGCTCAGAGCCATTTGAACCATTTTTTTGTTTTCTTCTGCTTAAATCTGTGCCAGGTATAGGTGCATTTATATGCCCTTCTTTAGTTGCAGAAGTTATAGAAGTGTGTAAACAGAGAGCTATGTGGAAAGGGATGTAAAGTTGAACCCCTTCCAATAAGTGAGTAGTCTCGAACTCTGTATTACTAAAGGTGCCTTTCCATACCAGCACCTACCTTGAGTAATAATTGTTATTCGGAAGTTGTCATGGTACTGTAAGTAATTATTATACACAAAATTGTTTATTCTGATTATACTAAATTGGAGATGTAAGATCGGTTGTGTGCCGCTGTAAATTACTATTGTCTCCTCTGTGTGGCAGCCTAGCATTACCAGTGGCTTCAATCATTATTCCTGTCATATTTCGAGTTTTGTATTCGCGGGTTTCCTGAAGATGACACTGTTGAGTTGTAAGACCTATAAACAGGCAAGTCAGACTGAGTATTCTATGAGCACAAGACGATATTCTATTACGTGGTACCTTAGTTTGTTATAGGTTAGAAGTATTTTAATTGTTATTAATATTCTGCTGTTTCCTTTGTCTAAAGAGGAGCTAGTTCTGTGAAGTAGTCGTTTATATTTTATTAGTGTGTTACGCGTTGTGCCTTTTCATGTTAGTTGTTTTTAAGAAGCTACGAATGACTTTGTGTATGTTACAGGTAGCTGAAACTGACGTGTTCACGGGGGTCGCGTCCTGACGGGGTTGTTAGTGGTCCTTTTTACTACGGCACATCCGGTTATCCTCCTTCAGTACATTTGTCTCGCTTATATTTTGAAGTCCATGTGACGAGAACAAATGAATAACACTATCAATCTTTAGAGATGATAATACGACTATATCCCCGAAGGTTCGTGCCCTGGCAAGGGAGATACTTTAATCACCTTATATGTTGAAGTAAAGTATCTCCCTTGCCAGGGCACAAACCTTCGTGGATATAGTCGTATTCTCATCTGTAAAGATTGATAGTGTTATTCATTTGTTCTCGTCACATGTATGAGAAAATGTAAAAATGCAGTAAATGAAGCAGGCAAAATGTAATACAAACGTCTCAAAAGTGACACCGACAGGAAGTGCAAAATGGCTAAGGAGGGATGAGTAGAGGACAAATATAAGGATGTAGAGGCATATATCACTAGGGGTAATATAGGTACTGCCTACAGGAAAATTAAAGAGACCTTTGGAGAAAAGAGAACCACTTGTACGAATAACAAGAGCTATTCATCTTGTTATATTTAATGTCAGTAAAATGTAAGTGTTAGCGAGGTCCGAATTGGGACGTTGTATTCTCCTCTTGTGGAAACAAATGTAAGTGATTTTATTCCTTTTTAAGTAGTTTTTAGATGCGTATATTTTGCCTCCATGTTTGGTGTTTATATGGCTTCCACGTTAATTAAAATTACAGTGAAGGTAAATTTGGAAACGGAGGGTTTCTTGTATTTATTAGTTACTAAGTGGATCCTAAGTTAAAAAACTCCGCATTGATGGTTCATCGGTGCTCGGTTAGGCGGCACACACCTTTCAGTACTCCTGCTGGTGGACGAGTGTGTCAGTACTACCAACAGAGTCGTAAAGTTGTGCAGCGAGGTGTGTAATTTTGATCCGTCGATCACCTCTAATAAGAGTGTCCTCAAGTTCCCACGTCGAAGGAGTCACAGCTGAATGCGGCAGCCAGGCTATCGGGAGATAGGACAGGTTTGCGCGACCTTGTTGCGATAATGACAGACCTCTGTTCACTGCCAGATCTCAGTAGATATTATACAAATGCCTACAAATATCGCCAATGCTCTGATAGTCTGCCAAAAGAATCTCAGTGACAGCTGTCTGCTTGGAACGTACCTTCTTAACAGAAAACCCATCGGAACTTCTTGAAACTGTAGGGGCAGAAGCGGCATTATTCCACGAAGTTCCATAACAAATTTCGCATTTTTTTTTCAACCGAAAATGGCCTAGAAAAAATTTGTTGCATTAGTTATTTAACGCCCCTAGCTATTTGAATTGATTTGGTAGTCTAATTCGAATAGTGTGTTGTTAATCAGGTCACGGGGCAGTTTTGAAAAGAGTCACTGTAAAGAAACTTCTAAAGAAACAGAATCTACTACATAACTGGTATAAAACAAAGCATAGATTTGTAGATACAGAGATACTTATTGAAACGCGTTTGGCTGTTCAGAGAGCAATACGCAGGGCTTACTTAGCTACTTCTATAGCAGAGTACTGTTCAGTAATCTTTCACAAAATCTAAAATAAATCTGTTTACATGTTAAAGCAGTTAGTGTCAGGAAATATAGTTCCCAGACACTCATGGACGAGACAAGAAACTGAAAATATGCACAACAGAATTGCTTAACTCTGCTTTCAAATGTTCATTGATAATGGGAAACACAGGAGCACTGCCCCAATTTCATTCTCGTACCACTGAAATAGATGACGGAAATAGATATTAGTGTCAGTGGAAATGAGAAACAACTGAAATTGTTAAAGTATTAACAAAGACCTAACGCATGATGGTATCCCTGTCAGATTCTATGCCAAATTTGCGGCTGAGTTAGCCTCTCTGTTAACTACAAGCCATTGTAGGTCCATGGAACAAGAAACCGTGTCCACCTGTAGGCGGGAAGGGTAGCAGTAGTGTGGTGTCACCTCCAGACACAACACTTGCTAGGTGGTAGCCTTCTAAATCGGCCGCGGTCCGGTAGTATACGTCGGACTCGCGTGTCGCCACTGTCAGTGATTGCAGACCGAGCGCTGCCACACCTCAGGTCTAGAGAGACTTCCTAGCAGTCGCCCCAGTTGTACGGCCGACTTTGCTAGCAACGGTTCACTGACAAATTACGCTCACATTTGCCGAGACGATAGTTAGCATAGCCTTCAGCTACGTCATTTGCTACGACCTAGCAAGGCGCCATTATCTTTTGTTATATATTGATTGTAATACATGTACCTTCAAGAGCGATGTTCACCAATTATGGATTAAAGTTAAGTATTCCAAAAGCTACGTACCTTTTTTACTATTCTCATTTACGTGTCCTGTTCCAGACCTCACGCCAGCCTGCGTGAGCTTAAACGCGTGCATTTCGGCCTCCTCTAGCAACACGGTGTTGGCTCTCCAGCCAACACAACAAGTAGTGATCCACAGAACTACGGTCCAATATCCTTGACACCCATTTGTTATAGAATCTGAGATCAGTTTTCAGCTCAAACCTAATGACACATCTTTACGAGAAAAACTCCATTTCAACCAGCACAAGTTTCGAAAACACAGATCACGCCATTTATGCTATCTATTAACGATCTTGCCAACAATATTAATAGTAACCTCAAACTCTTCACAGACGATGCTATTATCCATAATGAAATACAGTCTGAAAGAAACTGCACAAATATTCAGTCAGATCTTGGTAAGATTTCAGAGTAGTTCAAAAACTGCAAACTTGCTTTAAATTTTGAGAAGTGTAAAACTGCGCATTCCACAAAACGGGAAAAAACTGGCATCCTATGACTGTAACTGTGTCACAATTGGAATCGGTAAACTCATACCAATATCTGAGTGTAACACTTCGTAGGGACGTAAAATGAAACTACCAGACTGTTCAGTTGTGAGTAAAGCAGGTAGCAGCCTTCGGTTTATTGGTTGAATACTGGAGAAACGCAATCACTCTACAAAGGAGATTGCTTACAATCGCTCTCGTGATACTAGGCTATTCAAGTGTGTGGAACGCGATCAGGCAGGACTCGTAGAGGATACTGGACGAAAACACAGCGATGAGCAGCACGAATGGTCACAGGTTTGTTTCACCTGCGGGAGAGTGCCATAGAGATAATAAAGGAAATGAACTGGCTGACCCTTGAAGACTATCCCGAAAAATCTTCAGCTTTTGTAGTCCTGTCGTCTCCAGTTCAGTACACTATTACGATTTGTTGATAGTTTTTACTTTTCGACCGTGTAAGTACAACGGAATGAAACACAATTTTTGTGCCACACGTGCTTCGCCTTTATCCTGTACAAGGTATCTTTAGTGGCCTGGAATATGTACATATTTTTGTTTATACTATTCAGTTTTTCTATATATAGTTTATAAACAGTTCTTGCAGCTTGCTTTTCTATTACGTAGTAACAATTTAAAGTCGTGCTTAAAGGTATTACGAATATTGTTCTGCAAGTTGCGTTTTTGCTACATTTTTACCGCCGTTCTGCTTCTTATAAGTGCCATTTGGAATATTGTTTTTCATACTTGACAGTAGTAGGAAATTAACGCTTGTTTTAATTTTATGTTTTGGTTGGTGTTGCCAACTGTCGAATGTTATAACCAAAGATCGAATGTTATTGCCTACTGTTGAATGCGTGATCTATTTGTGTGTGTATGTGTGTGTGTGTGCGAACGTGTGTGTGTCTGAAATCGTATTTCTTTGGTATCATTAGGTGTTGGTACATACATCTTTTTTAGTGTGTGTGCGTGTGTGTGTGTGTGTGCGTGTGTGTGAGAGAGAGAGAGAGAGAGAGAGAGAGAGAGAGAGAGAGAGCGCAGACGGTCCAAATCTAACAATTTCATCATACCGTAATATCCCAAAAATGTGTACTTCCCAAGTTTCAAGAGCCGGCTTTGAATGATGACTCAAGGAATAGGAGTAGACTAAAGCCCCCCACATACCGCTCCTATAAGGATCGTGAGGACAATATCAGCCTAGTTGCAGCACACACAGAGGCATTTAAACAATCACTCTCTCGCGATCCATACGTAAATGGCAGGGGAAAAAATCCATAATAACAGGTACAGTGTGACGTACCCTCTGTCATGGACTCCACAGTCGTTTGCAGAGTATGGATGAGTATGTAGACGAAACACTTTTTACATTCATTTATACTCGACGTAACACCGTTCTTCAAAATTCCGACTGATTCCACTAGAGTCCAGCGACCACCGACAACATGGAAACATACAGGCACGCGAATCGAAAATTTGTCACTGTCAACACTACAATGTCGAACGAATGTCCACCTCGTCAATCAAACGCACATGCCCCATGTATAGGCTAAGCTTACAAGTTTTCTAGCTGTACACTTCGTTAGTGTATGTGTATTTCGACCGACTGTTACACGCTTTTACTGTTCATCAGATTCAAGGCTGTAATCACATGGGTAGCTGTGAGCATTCAGAATTCTGACGTCAAGATGGCTCTATTAATAGGAAGCGTCCAGAAGCCGCTGAATCGCGCTGTTAGTCTTTGTGCTGCAGCCGACTCTTTTGAAACGAGCGTTCGATTTATTTACCGTGCCGCTCGCGCCACCGCCGGCGCTTGTAGGCTAACAAGCGCAGACTGTTTCCGCAGCCAGAACAGCTGAATGCGACGCGCGTTCCCCAATAAACAGCGCCGCAACAGCCGACGCAGCAGCTAACGAGCATTTCTTTGCTGTTAGATTTTTAACGTCCCGCTGACGACGGCGTCATTATAAGCGCGCCGTTGGTAACGGTTTACGAGGATCCGCGGAGGCATTGAACGAAGTGACATCGTTACTAGAAAGTCTGCCGTTTGCCTAGTATGAGTCGTAGCTTTTTGTCACCTCTCCTTCGTCTATTACAAATTAATGTGACGTCGAAACCGATCTGATTGTAGGGACCACTGTCTAATTTATTTTTGGCATGAACTTAGGTGATGAAACACACAAATAATCAAGAGATTTTCTAGTTTCAGCCAATAGCATGGAGTTTGGGTACAGTGAGATTCGGGTTCGCCGTTAGTCAGGTAACAAACAGTTTTATTAAATGCAAAAATATCTTCCTTAACAACTGAAAAATTAGTAATATAACGGAACCAGTGGATTCAAGCGAAACTTTTCGGTCTTTCATAATTTTAAGTAATGAGAGTATTCAGAACAAGTATAGTCATTGGGACAAGAGTAGCAGTGGAAATGAAGAGGAAAAATTCCTTAAAAATTAACCAAACAACGTGAAATAATTTACGATAAAACCTTGAATATAAGTTTCCATGCGTCCAAAAATGTGTTTTGCATTCGAAATGCTTGTACGACGGGCAGAGATCAGGGACTGTCAATAGGACCACATAACCTGTAACTATAACTGTACATACATTTTCATTACAGCAAGCACGTTAGGCCGTAGTAACATTAGGTAAATCACAACTCAAGGTGACAAATATGTTTGTCGTTTCGAAACGTATATTCGCTTAGAAAAGACAACTTGTACAACTGGCAGAGATAATGGAATACCGCAGTGGTACAGTTATTATCTATGACAATGTGTGTATAAATTTCCAATTAATAGGTACTTAACAACAAATAAAATGGAATTTGTAATAAGGTAATATGAAAAAGGAGTTCCTTATTCGTGATTAATTAGTTGGCTTTGTAAAATATTGGTATGAAGCTGGGAAGGCAACACAGTACAATCAACACACCACCCTGTACACATCGTCCCTCCGTATCTAACGTGATTGACAGTTTTTTTACACTCAATGCCACAGCTTCTAGCCTTCAGTGTTCACTAACTTGCATTTCTCAATCGATATTACAAGAGCCCACAACAAAAGCCACGTCTCGTCGTTTTGAGGTCGAGACAATACAAAAAATTTTAAATGATTATGAACCACACTAGGTACGCAGCAGCGGTCAAAAACGTCACAGTTCAGTTTCTTCTGTGTCAAAGAAATGGTATTATCATAATACGTCTCAGACGTTTTTCGTGTCATCCACCCTTCGAAAAACGAAAACAACGTTCCAGTGCTTGTTACCCATCTATGCTGTTAAATTTACATGTTACTCTCTTGTTCCAACTATGCTGAGAAATTTATTTGTTACTCTCTTGTCCCTTGATTCCCATCTCACGAACGCAACGCGTTAGACCTTCAGATGTGGCAAAAAGGACTGAAAAATATAAAATTTAAAGTAGCTCTGGTCGAATTTTTAATTAATAATTGGATACAACAGGAAATTGTGAAAATTATCGTGAACAAAACCATCTGTATTAATTACAACATGTGCCATGAATACTGCGTTGAATATGATACTGTTAAATAAACAGTTAGTGAAGATCTGTCTTGTCAAGTACACTAGGAGGCAGATAGTAAGATTCTTTTCTTTGTTTGTCAAATAAGTCGACGGGGTCGGGTATGTAGTCATATTCAACATTGACTTTTGCGTAATTATTATGCTAAAGACTGTGGAATTAAGAAAAAGTACCTTAAGGTTGGTTGGTTGGTGTGAGGAAGGAGACCAGACAGCGAGGTTATCGGTCTCATCGGATTAGGGAAGGACGGGGAAGGAAGTCGGCCGTGCCCTTTGAAAGGAACCATCCCGGCATTTGCCTGGAGCGATTTAGGGAAATCACGGAAAACCTAAATCAGGATGGCCGGACGCGGGATTGAACCGTCGTCCTCCCGAATGCGAGTCCAGTGGCTAACCACTGCGCCACCTCGCTCGGTACCTTAAGGACTTGCATGGTTGATGACGTTGGTAATTTACACTGATGTTTCGCGCCTGTATGAAACAATCCGAATTACCTGTTTCCCGGGCTGTGACCGTCGGTGATTACGTTGTTGTACGCAAGGGAAGAAAAAGCAACTGATAATGCTCAAAAATTCTACACGCTACGAAAATCTTTCACAGATATAGGCAGATGTACTTCTTACACTGGGAATATATTAAACTTCTTAGAAGAATTCACATAAAGCTTATACAACGAAAAAATTTAAATGTGTCGATTGGTTTAGGTTAAAAAATTGTACACAGACATATAAAATGAAAATTGAACATCCTTCTGCAGCTCTAAATCTGAATTTATGTAATTCTGACAACTGCAATCTACCGCTGTGTAAAACAGACCTGGAATAGCTTTTATGGGAAACAAAATATATTTTGCAAATATGTAGCAACGTTCATATGGAAAATCTAACACTTCTAAACGGCACAGATTTTGTATGAGACGACAGCGAGATATATTACGATTCTTGGCGCTTTTCCCGTAACTAGTTACCAGATATGAGCGACGTTATCTTGAACCAAGGGTCAATAACCACAAAACATATAGCGACACTAATTTCACTGCAAGAATTTTCTAACGCAATAAACGATTCATCACATTTATTGTACAGAAAATTAGTAGTAACCGAGAGAGTGATTTTGATGATGACTATCATACTGTCAAGTCAAACGGTACCTTTTTCTTTCAATAAACTATATTTTTCGCATTGTATCCCACCTTTTTGTGCAATTTATTTAGAAAAGATTCAGTATGATGGTTTCGAGTAAGTTCATTACAACTCATATCAGAATTTGAGGGTTGTAGCTTATTCATTGGCTTCCAACATAGACTGTCATACCCTTCAATACAATCTTATGCTCTTTGAGCACCGAAAACTTCCCTGATTAGCAAGGTACTGCATTGAATTTGTCTGATATCAATATTCTCTGCATTCGAGGAACTTATCTTATCATGTCCAACTATTTTTCTCACTTAATGCTTCGTTATGGATCGGTAATTTATTTTAGCATTTTCATAACACTCTCAAAAGAAAAGGTGCTCATATTTTCTTCTGACAAACGATTTTCGGGCATTAATTGACCTAAATCTACTAGCAAAACTGATCTTCAGACGGTGTGCCATGATTTTTTTTTTTTTGCTTCATTTTTCGTTACATTCAAATGGTTTCCTGGTTTGCACTAGGCTACAGGCGTCTCAGAAACGTGTTTTTGGTATCTTAACTGTACCACCCAACTACATTCCAAAAATCAGACGTTGTCCTATGATTCAGTTCAGTAATGTTTTGTTGAAATTTTTGAAAGCGTTGTACGATCAGACGCGACGTGAAAGATTTCTGAAATTTTTTTGGTTTGGTGTAATCGAGTTTATCGGTTTTATGTTTTTGGTGGCAATTTTGGTCGTGAGCTCTCGTACCACGGTCGATACATCAGTCACTGTCACAAATGCACACTTTTAGTGTTCCTCCTGTTGTCCGCTAAATGACAGCGTAGTGGCATAGCTACTGGAGAGCCATTTTGTGTGTACCCTTTAATAGGGAATGCTCACAGTCAGAAGAGTCAGTGTGGTGCATAGGTGTGAAGCCCTGCTTAGGTCGGCCGCACGGTAGCTCAGCGTGTTCAGTTAGAGAGCCGGTTGGCCTCTGTAATAAAAAAACTGAGTGGAACGATCAACAAACGAACTTGAACGGATGTCATGTGACGTTCGCAATGACCAAACACAACGATCAATAACGAACAAAATGAAAAATAGGGTGGGTGGTAACGTGCTTGCCTCCCATACTAGCGGACCCGGGTTCGATTCCCGGCCGTGTTGAGGATTTTCTCCGCTCAGGGACTGGGTGCTGTGTTGTTCTCCCATCATCAGTTCATCCTTATCACCGGCGCGCAAGTCGGCGAATGTGACGTCGACTGAAATAAGACTTCCTTTTTTCGGCCAAACTTCGCGGAATGGGGCCACCCGGCCAACGACGCCATACGCTCGTTTCATTATACGTGCGAAGCAAGCATGCAATCATGGCACGGAGTCGCACTCTCGCCTCCTGCAGCCAATTGAGCGAGTCTGAAAGGAGTCAAATGGTGGCCTGCCGAGTGGCATGACGGTCCTTTCAGAGAATTGCGACACACGCTGGGCGAGCTGCTACAGTTGTGCGACGATGCTGGTATCATTGGTCACGTGAACATTCTCAAACCGGTAGAAGAGTTTCTGGCCGTCCACCCAGCGCAAATGACGGACTAGATTGTCGTATTGTAAGGCCAGTAGTGGTAGATCGCACAACTACCACAGCAAAGATAAGAAGGCTTGTGGGACCAGACGTGTCAACACGAACTGTTGCGAACCCGCTATTAAAAGTGGAACTACCGGCTTCCACTCACGCCACAGCACCCACGTGCACGACTCGACTGGTACCGTCAGAGGCTCACTTAGAAGATCGAATGGCGCACTCTGGTTTCAGCGATAAAAGCAGATTCTGCCTGCTCGTAAATAACGGTCGTTTGCGTTTACGATGCAGGTCTGGTGAGCGCTGTCTCGTAGAGTGCATTCGTCCAAGAAGCTATGGTCAGGGGTGCGATAAGCAACAATTCTCATTCCTCTTTGGTGTTTCTGGAGGTTACGCTAACGGAAGCTCGGTACTTGCAGAATGTTATTAGAGCCATTCTTTTGCCGCTCTTGCAACAGGTAGGCGATATGTTGTTTCAACACTTACCGTGAAACTCAATGTGCTTGTAAGGTGTCAGGCAAATCCAACACCTTCCATGAAAACACCGACATGATAGCAAATCCGGCAGTATGTCACATAGCTCCGAATAAATCCTGACGTTAAAATAACGAGAGTAATACGATCAACGAGTGAGCAAATGGAATACCACAGACTAACACAAGAACGCCTAAATGCATGTCATACCTTTCCACCATGAAACAGACGCAGTTCCGAGGGGAGAAACGAGAACAGAAGCCGAGAGTAGAGTCGTGTAGGCTAGGAGGCCCTACGATAAGGAACGGACACCCACGTCACAAACCGACCGCCAAGACCACCCCAGCCCATGTTAAAAGATAGAGCCCTTCAGAAGAACAGTATAGATCTTACGATAACACTAAAAGGGCCACACCAGCTGCAAGATTTAGCGTGAGACTATAATCGTATCTGTTACGTTGCAGACATTAAAAACATTGCCCCACCAGGAAAAGTATAATGTTTCTCATTGGATAGACAGAATTTTTGTAGGCAGAGCTTAAGGTTAACACTGAGACCCTGATTGGTCAGTTGAATATACAGCCAGATAGCTTTTCTTAAACCAACTTCAGTAAATTGTAGTAAGGAGAAGTTAGAAAGAGTTGCTTCCGGGAGTGCGTGGTGTGTGGAGCTGCGCCGCCCGCCACCCCCTGACGCTGACTAACCACCGACAAGGTAATGAACGCACGCGATGCTGCATGAGAGCGCATAAGGCTTCACTCAGACCTGCAGAAGTCTCATCTGTTACACCCCCTTTTTACGTAATACTAGTGTCGATCGTAAATTAAATTTCGTGGTATTCACATTTGCTGTTAGAAGTTAAAAATCTGAAACGCGATGATTTTTCTGTTATGTAGTTTTTGAGAAGCCACATCAGCCACTGTAATTTACGACAAGTTAGATAAGTAATTAAAGATAATTGAGGGTCACAGTAGACCATTTTTGACAGTGTTTTATGAAACTTCATTTAAACTTAGGTTATAGATGTGATATGGCATACGTCATCCTTCGATCCATTATAGAGCTTGTAAACCCATTCAGGGAATATTCATTCACATTTTTCTTGAACGCAGTTGGTTTTTATCAACCTGTATTAAAATACTTCCTTTTATCACTAGTGCGATTTATAAACAATGTTTTGTGAGTAGAATAAAAATTCTAATGGTGAAGTTAACTACTGTCTTGACGTTATTTTACCAGCTAACTAAAAATAGGAAAGCCTTGAACCCCTTCCACTAAATTTAGTTAGTATTAAGATTCTTTTATGGGAAGTGCAGTGGAGCTGACGCTGAAATCATTAAGTATTTGATTATATCATCGCTAGTCTCACTGAACTCTTCTGAACTCTACATGTCATGTGTGGTCTGGCGTCTCCTTAGCAGCAACAGGTCCCAGGTTCAAACTAGTGAATTCCCTAAAAAACACGCTCAGAGCGTCATTGCGCGATAGTAGTACGGAGACACGACTTAGAACAAACAGACACCACGCAGAATGTTAGATGCTCTACAGGACTTGCAGGAACTTCCCTGACCAGCAATATATCCGGACTTGTCTCCAATCGATCACGTGTGACATATGATGGAACGAGAAGTGACTCTGGCGACTTTCCAACCAACAACTCTTACAGAAATACGTGAACAGGTGGAGCAAGCATTGCATAACGTATCCCAGAACAGTCTTCGCCCTCTGTACGATCGACTGGGATGACCGAGGCAGCACGTGCATTGTCACCCGTGTAGGCTACACCACGTACATTATACGGGTATTCCAGTGTGTAACGATACCTTGTATCTCAGAACAGCTTGTGCTATGATATGTAAATGTAAACCTTTCAATTACTCCTTATGCACTGTTGCAACAATAAATACCTAGAGAATTGGAATCCTCTAAATAGGTCTACTAATTTTCTTTCTGACATTGTAGTTCCAGTTAAGTTTATAAATTTCTGAACAACATTTTTTATAAACCTAGATCACATTAGTGCTTGTAGTTCGTCATTACAGGTATATTGCAACTTAGACATTTTCTAAGCAATGTGTAGGTTTCAGATGAACAGTTTATACCTATGCCTGTCTCTATAAGACCATCTGGGGCATTACCCTTATCTGCGAATACAGTCATTGTGTAGCTGTCTTTACAATAATAAAAAAGCGCTTTGTGATTATGTTGAATGAACATCTGATCTGTGTAATGGACACAGAACTCGAATTGTCGTGTGGCGTGCTGTGACTGCAAGTGGTGTGCTTACTCTGTGTTGTTCTTAGCAAAACTCTATACGAATTGATCGGGCGATACAACTCCAAATACCAATAAAGAAATACAGTCACTGCGAAGAACATTCAGCCCTATTCAAAACTGATAACTTTGGTCCCTGTGCACAAAGCAAATTAATTAAATTGTCTTAACTCTAAAGCAGCATCGGACTATCGCAATATGTTCTGGTCTTTCATAAAAACAATATAAAAATGCTAGCTACAGGCTCAGCAGTATGCAATGCTGGCCATAATACTTGACACGCACATGAAATTCATTTGGCTGATAATCTATAACATTTATGAAAATCCAACATCTTCATAAAATATGACCTGGACAGGGAGGCGGTACAGATTACGGTGCATTACTAACACTCAGCTCTTTTAGAAAAATTTTCATTCCTCACAACTGATTCACAAACAATGACATTTGAACAGAAAGTAGTAACTAACTTAATTAATCCAACATAAATGCTAATCATCAAATTCCACATAGGTCTGGTAACAAATCTTAAAAGCATTAAAAATGAAATCTATAACTAGCCTTTTTATCAAAACGGCTTGCGTACAGTCTGGGGTTACTCACAGTTACAAACCAGCAGCAAACTCATTTGTACTAACGCACTGGCAAAAACAGAAATCATAATTATTGTACATCTTTACCTTATTTGCATGAAGACCTCTGCTTCCATGTTCAATAATACTGACATCCCTACAATTATCTAACTCTTGGTGGCTTCAAACAGCACACCACAAAAACTGCCTACTGCATCGTCGTCTTTCTCTCACAGACAGCTACCTACTAGCGTGCGCCAAGCGTATTCTTCATCCAACACTAGCAGGATCTTTGGCTCTGCGGTCGCGCTCAGTCGCCGATTAGCATTACAAGCCTATCAGAGACTTTCATCGTTTGTAGTATACTAGTATACTAGTATACTAGTATACTAGTATACTAGTTTAATTTTAATTTATTAACATTCTTATGTTATTCTGGTACCACATACAAGTGCTCCCCAGTATATTCCTTTCAGTTGCTTCGTGTACTTTAATAGCTTGCTAACGAAACTCAGTGTACTACCGTCTTTTTTGTTGGGTTTGATCTGGATGGCATTTTAGAATTTTTTTGGAAATTTGTGATATTTTCCTATGGGATCAAATTACTGACGTCATCGGTCCCTAGGCTTACACACTACTAAATCTAACGTAAACTAACTTACGCTAAGGACAACACACACACCCATGCCCGAGGAAACCTCCGACGGGAGGAGCCACGCAGGCCGTGGCAACGTGCCTCAAACCGCGTTGATATCCAGCGCGGCGGCATTTTCAATGAGGTCGCTAGCTTTACAAGCTTTTTTGAGCTTGTCAATCTTGTTATAGGCCGTATAATCTAGAGAGCCGCTAATAATGTAACTGCCCCATCGCGTAATTGTGGCTAAGTATTATGTTTAAGACCGTTATTGAATAATTCCATCTGCTATGTACTGAAATTAATATTAGTCAAATTCGCCACTCGCTCAGCAAAAGGAAAAACCACATTCAAATTGTCAGTGTAATTATAAGCTCATAATAAAACTATATGATTGGAGAGGCCTTTTCAAGTCTCAAACATACATGGTGTACACTGCAGCGCCAAAGAAACTGATATAGGCACGCATATTCAAATACAGTGATATGTGAACTGATGGAATACGTCGCTACGGTCGGCAACGCCCATATAAGATAGCAAGTGTCCCGCGCAGATATCAGATCGGTTTCTGCTAGTACAGTGGCAAGTTATCGAGATGTAAGTGAGTTTGAACGTGCTGTTATGGTCGCCACACGAGCGACTGGACACAGCATCTCCAAGGCAGCGATGAAGTGGGGATTTTCCCGTAAGATTATTTCACGGGTGTTCGGTGAACATCAGGAATCCGCTAAAACATCAAACGTCTGACTTCGCTGTGGCCGGAAAAAGAACGTACATAAACGAGACCAACGAAGATTGAAGAGAATCGTTCAACCCTTCCGCAAATTAATGCAGATTTCAATGCCGGGCCATCAACAAGTGTCAAAGTGCGAACCATTCAACGAAACATCATCGACGTGGGCTTTCGGAGCAGAAGACCCGGGCGTCTATCCTTGATGACTGCACGACACAAAAGCTTTTACGCCTTGCCTGGGCCCGCCAACACCGTCATTGTAGTTGATGACTGGAAAGATGTGGCCTTGTCTCACGAGTCTCGTTTCAGATTGTATCGAGTGGATGGACGCGTACGGGTATGGAGACAACCTCATGAATCCATGGACCCTACATGCATGGGAATTTTCAAGCTGGTGGAGGCTTTGTAATGATGCGGGGCGTGTGCAATTGGAGTGATATGGGATCCCTGATAAGTCTAGATACGACTCTGACTGGTGAGACATACGTAAGCATCCTATATGATCATCTGCATCCGTTCATGTCCACTGTGGATTCCGACGGACTTGGACAATTCCAGCAGGACAATGCGACATCCCAAACGACCAGAATTCCTACAGAGTGGCTCCAGGAACACTTCTCTGAGTTTAAAGACTTCCACTGGCCATCAGACTCCCCAGGTATGAAAGTTATTGAGTATATCTGGGATGCCTTGCTACTTGCTGTTCAGAAGAGATATCCATCCCCTCGTACTCTTTCGGTTTTACGGACAGCCCTGCAGGGTTCGTAGTGTTAATTCCTTCCATCACCACTTCAGACGTTAGTTTAGTCGAGTCCATGACCCGTCGTGTTGTAGCACTTCTGCGTGCTGGCTCCTCAGTGTATGTAAATATGCAGACTGAAGCGACGAATGAAAATTTGTACCAAGGCCGGGGATCTAGCCCATGTTTCGTGTTCACAAGGCAAATGCGCTAACTACTACGCCACCCGGCACACTGGCTATGAACAACAACGTGGACTACCGTAGCACGCCTCCCACCTCAATCAAAATTCCCATTCACACCTCAGACCACTTGGTATTCCCCTAAACTCGAACAAAATTGCAGAGGCTCTCCAGTTGTGTTGGAATATCACACCAGCATCGAACTAAATGGAGGATTTTCATTTGTCCCTTCAGTCTGAATAGATAGATCATAGATGTCAGAGACTTGAAAAGATATCTGGGGCCCTACAGTTTCATTTGATTAAAATACCTATCGGGGTTTCATGCACGATCACCCATTTCGATACTGAGGTGTTATTCCATTGTAGGTGGAGAGCGTCTGCAATGCTTTTCGAGTTTCTGTGGAACAGAAAGTCGACTGAGGTGTAAATTGGACTTTGAATGGAGGAGGAAAATGTGTTAGGATATTCCCTACAGTTATGCACATGCACTGTGCCTGGGTGGCGTAATGGTTACAGCATCTGCGTAGTGAGCAGAAGATCTCGGTTCGAATCATGGCATGGCACAAATTTTCTTTCATTGCTTCAGTCTGCATATATACATCATAAACGCAAAAATTTTTAATCTGTCTCTTTCTTTATAATTTCACTGTCAGCGAGTAGTTTAGCGCATTTCTGCTTGCAATTGCTAGGATATTAGTTCTTATGTATCCTAAGATTATTATGAATATAAACAGGAATAAATTTTTCACTAAGACATTCAAAAAATATGGCTCTGAGCACTATAGGACTTAACAGCTGAGGTCATCTGTCCCCTAGAACTTAGAACTACTTAAACCTAAGTAACCTAAGGACATCACACACATCCATGCCCGAGGCAGGATTTTAACCTGCGACCGTAGCAGTCGCGCGGCTCCGGGCTGAAGCGCCTAGAACCGCTCGGCCACCGTGGTCGGCCATTGTCTGTTCAGCTTTATGCTTTTTGAAGAAGTGAAAACAAGTTACTTATACATTCGCACACCATTAAAGAACTGCATTTCGACGATCACCTGATCAGCAGAAGTCATTGCTATTACGACTCAGTATTTTCAGTTTTTAAAATGTTCACTTAGCTGTACTCTTCTTGATTTTTCTTCGTTTCAATCCATGGTTTCCGACCTGTTGTTCATTACCAAAATGAACTGATTTTTTTACGATTACCTTTGCATTACCATTTGGGTGTCTGCTATTTTCTTCCATATTTGTGTCTATATGTTGAGGACTTTGTATTTTAATTTCGAATTTTGCAAACTTGTTTATTTACTTTTAACCCTCCTTACAAATCTTTTCCTACCAGATACTTACATCTTCCTTCATCTGGCGATCCATGTTAGTGCTTATTCTGTCAGCTACTAATTCTACACAGCACTCTTTCCATATTTCTAAATTGCAAATCGGTATGTCCTGCACTTACAAATCTTTTCTGCTTTTATTTGTATCTATTTTTTAAACGTTTGTACTTTTTAATGTTGTTGTATATTAAAACTGTTCATTAAATCTTAGATGCTGTAATTTCTATTTTACGTCTATCTGCTCCACCTAGCTGAAGTTTTGCATACTGAAATTCATGCGGTGTACAGTTTCGTACAGATCAATGTATACGGTTACAAGTCTACGTAGAGGGAACTACAGGATTCTGTTATGTATACAGATGATGTGACATTTGTAGAGATCTGTGAGCGCGCTCTATTGCTGCGCTTCTTCATCTGCATATGCTGGTGTGCTTAAGTCAAAGTTTGCTGTTTATGGTCTGGATTCTTTGTGGCTTTTGTCTCTTTTGCCTATTGCTTTCAATACTTCTTACCACGATGTTTGTTTATAAGTTCAAGTCCTCTCTCGCACATTTTGACGAATGCTTATTTGTAAGCTGCCACGTAAGTTTTGCGTTACGATGACTTTTGAATTGCTTAGAATTGTAGAGGTGCATGCTCCCTTTCCGTGTCAATATTTTCTTTTTTCCCTTTCCTTACTCTGTAACCAAGACTGATTCCTTCTTGTAATTGAAAGAGTAACTTCTATGCCGGATGCGATCATGGTGTTGACTCACACCATTATATTAGTTAAAATATGCACACTGGCAAACACGAAACTAAAGAATTTTAATGTGTAAAAACGTCTGCGTCATTTCAGTACCTCGAACGAACACTGTGAATCAATTATGTTGCGATTAACAAGTATTCTGAAAAGTTGTTATCATCGAAGTGAGTGATTATTGATGGTGTGATGTTAATTATAGACCGACTTACACGAACTATCACAGTTTAATTATATCTAATTTATTACTAAAGGACAGTGAGAAATGTGATCTATGTCGTTTTTAGGTAAATGTGAACTGTTTATTATGTGCCACAACTGAATACTTCGTTACAAGACAGGGTCTGATTACCATTGTGACAGCTAATTCTGCATAAGTGCGCTAATGACTGTTCATTGTGTATAAACTAGTCACCATTTTTAATAAGTGAACTTCACAAGAAATTAGCCTGTGTGTTACTGAAATCCAAATTTTGATATTGTGTACATTTCTCAACGAGCACCATTCCACGCTTTTAACTTCGAAGTGATCAAGATTGGATCTGTGGAATATAGGCCACAAATTCCAGGTAAGTTCTGTTACAGCAGATGTGTTAGGAAATTTAAAAGGGAAATGCATAAATTTAGCTCAGATTTTGAGAGGATTAATGAAGTTCGACAGCGGATGAACAGGCTTCTCGACACGTGAATAGAGGATTATAAGCAGGAAATCAAATAGCGATTAAGTAGTAGCAGATCCAATAGTGAATAATAAAGTAAGAGAGTGGGTCTCTACGAGAAACATAGTGAATGCATTGTTGTAGCCAAGAGAGACACAATGCTATCGCCCACCAAAGTAGTAGCCCCGCTGATGAAGAAGATATTGGAAGAACGTATGAAGAGATAACAGAAATTACTCAAGCAGTTAAAGAAAGAGAAATGTAATTATGATGGGTGACTGTAATTCGTTGATGGGAACAGGAAGAGAAGGAAAAATAGTAGGAGAAAAATGGCTCTGAGCACTATGGGACTTAACATCTGAGATCATCAGGCCCCTAAACTTAGAACTATTTAAACCTAACTAACCTAAGAACATCACTCACATCCATGCAAGAGGCAGGATTAGAACCTGCGATCCTAGCGGTCGCGCGGTTCCAGACCGAAGCGCCTAGAACCACTCGGCCACACCGACCGACCAAAATAGTAGAAGAATATGGACCGGGAGAAAAGAAGGAATTTTGCACAGAGCATGATTTAACCGTCGCTAGTACTTGGTTTAAGGCTCATGAAAGAAGGCATAGTATGTGGAAGATTCCTGGAACCACTGTAAGATTTCAGATTGATTACGCAATGGTAACGCAGAGATTTCGGGAACAGATTTGAAATTTTAAAACACTTCCAGAGGCAGATGTGAACTCTGGTCACAATATACTGGTTGTGTAGATTGAATTGGTTGTGTAAATTAAACGTGAAGAATTTGCAGAGACGTAGAAAGTCAAGGCAATGGGACCTGGATGAGTTACAATAATCAGAGGTTATTGAGCTTTATAGGAAGTAAAAGGCAACTATTGACAGAAACAAGCGAAAGGAATACAGTGAAAATTTACGGGTAGCTTTGAGAGATGAAATACTAAAGGCAGCAGAGGACCAAATAGGTAAAAAGACAAGGAGTAATACAAATAATCTGGACAGCACAGAACATATTAAATGTAACCGATGAAAGGAGAAAAATATAAAACTGCAGCAAATGAAGCAGGCGAAAGGGAATACAAACGTCTAGAAAATGAGACTGAACAGAAGGTGCAAAATTGCTAAGCAGCATAAATACAACCTACATGGAAATTAGAAGGGCTTTGGAGAGAACAGAAGCAGCTGTATGAATGTCAAGAGCTCGGATGGAAAACCAGTAGTAATCAAAGAAGGAAAAACTGAAAAGTGGTAGGAATATATAGGGGAGCAATACAAGGGAAATGAATTTCAAAGCAATATTATAGAAAGAGAAGAGGACATGGATGAAGATGAGACGGGAGATACGATACCGCAAGAAGAGTACTGAAAGACCAAATCCGAAACAAGACCCCTGGAGTAGACGATAATCCCTCAGAACTGCTGATACCCTGCGAGAGACAGCGGATGTGCAAGATATATGAGACGGGGAGAAATACCCTCACAGTTCAAGAAGGATGTAATAATTACAATCTCAAGGAAAGCAGGTACTGACAGATATGAATACTGCCGAACTACCAGTTTAAGAAGTCGTCGTTACAAAACGCTGACACGAATTATTTGCAGAAGAAGGAAAAAAGGGAGAAACTGGAGGGAGCAAATCTCTGAAAGGATCGGTTTGGGTTCACCAGAAATGTAGGAGCCTACGAGGCAACACTGATCCTTCGACTTATCTTAGATATAGATGGAAGAAAGGAAAACTTAAGTTCATGATTTTCGTACACTTAGAAAAGGCTTTTTACAATATTAAAATCTTAACCAGACTACATGCTTTGAAATTCCGAACAAAGCAAGGGTAAAATACAGAGAGCGAAATGTTATATTCAACTTGTACAGATATCAGACGGCAGTTTTAATATTGAAAGGGCATGAAAGGGATGTAGTGGCTAAGAAGGGACTCAGAGTTTTAGCTAACCTCTAAAATTGTTCGATTTATTCACTGAGCAAGTAGTAAAGGAAACCGAAAAATAATCTGGGGGAGCAAAAGAAAAATAATGGGATTTGCCAATGACATTGTAACGCTGAGAGAGACAGTAAATGATCGAGAAGTGCCGTATAACGGAATGGGCAGTGTCTTGACAAGAGGATGTAAGATGAACATTAACAAAAGCCAAATAAGGGTAATGGGATGTAGTCGAATTAAATTAGGCGATTCTGAGGGAACTGGAGTAGGATATCGGACGCCTAAAGTAGTAGATAAATTCTGCTATTCTGGCAGTAAAGTAACTGATTGTGACAGTAGTTCATAAGATATTAAATGTTGACTATCAGTGGCAAGAAAAGAGTTTCTGAAGAAGAGAAATTTGTGAACACTGAATAAAGCTTTAATTGTGAGGAAGTCTTGTCTGAAGTCTAGCCTTGAACAGAAGTGAAATGTAGACGAGAAGCAGTTGAGACAAGAAGAGAATAGAAACTTCTGAAATACGGTGCTACAGAAGAATTCTGAAGATTAGACAGGTAGACCGCGATACTGGAGGTACTGAATAGGAATGGGGAGAAAAGAAATTTTTAACATAACTTGACTAAAAGGAGGACACAGTTCATAGGATACATTCTGATGTATCAATGAATCGTCAGCTTAGTACTGGAAGGAATTGTAGGGGATAAAATACGTGGAGGCAGACCAAGAGATGAGTGCAGGTAGAAGGTTCAGGAGGATGCAGGTTGCTTTAGTCATTCGCAGATCAAGAGGCCCTCCAGAGAACAGAGTGGAATGGAGAGCAGCATCAACCAAGTCTTCAGACTGAATTCCACAACAACAATAATAAAATCATTGAGCAACTCTGATAATCTGCACTCTACAGAGGCAAAATCCACTAACATGGAGTTACCAAATATGATAAAAGTACCACGGAAAAAAAAGAGGGACAATATGTGATCGTCGCTCTGATGGACGATGCCCTCCGGAGCGTTATGGCTTATGTTTAGGTATTCAACAGTGTGATCAGTCTTCAGAGGTGTCACACTCCTTCCCCGAGATCAGCCGTTACATGAAAACAGAATAAACAATTTCTGTAGTCACACAGATACATACGTATTATTCAGAACGTAATAAAATCTCGTACAAAATATGTCTAATATAAATTAAGGGAGCAGCTGGAATTGGTTTATGACACTACAGTTGGCAACGCTGTGGAGAATACAATAAAGTGCGCTCTGCATTTGTTGGAGGCATCTGAGAAGGCCATTTTCACCCAAACAATACGCAACTGTTTGACCTCTGAGAGTCCATTACCAGGGTCCGCTCAATTTTATGTGGCCGGCAAATGCGCAGTCTGCAGGGCACGCATGGGGAGAGTGGTAGTGTCGGAGGTTACGAGCAGGACCTCTAGGGGAAATGCCGGAGACGAAGTGGCGTTCTAAACTGAAGTCTATGACCACTTTTTTATTATTATTAATTCGAGCCCCTCCATGTCCAGACTTGCATGGTAATCATTCAAAAAAGATCTGCTGTGGTAAATATCTACAAAGAATTCCACTGAAAATGCAGTGATTTACTTTCGCTTGGCTTGTTAACCATTTGTAACTTTCAGACTAGAGTCGTGAGTGGCGAATTTTGAATGAAACCAACAAATTCCTCTTGTTGTCATTGTAAAATTTGTTTTTATTGCCAAAATACAGCGGAGTTTACACAGTACCATCTCATTGACATGTTATGCAGACGCAACTGCGAGATAATTCTGAAACAGTGTTGTAATAAGTTTATTAAGTGAGGAACTGAGGAAAAGTAAGGTCAGTAGCTTATGAAAAAGCACATCCTCGGTTCAAAAAAGTGTAATGTCCTCACTTATGTTTTTCCAAAATACACAGCATTTCTTTTTTCACCAGGTACAGATGGCCTCTAAAAATTACATTCTTTCATCGAAAAAGTCTGTAGTTAAAGGAATGACATTGTTGATAATGAAGTTTTGCATTATAACAATACTGCAAAATGTTGTCCTCCTTTTGTACTATCATTTGGCAAAATATAATTTCGATAACTCAAACGGTCTTTTGAAAATGAGGAACGTTGTGGATATTTCACTCTGGCTTTACGGATGGCGTGGCGCGATCGCAAATGAGCGTGCTACATCAGATCAGTTTTCTCCAGATTGGTGACAGATAGAAACAGAGAGACCCGTGTCTAAAGGAGAATCCGTTTTAATAGCTAAATTTCATATGCAGAAGCGCATCTTTTAATATGCACCAAACGAAAAATTACAGGCACTTTTCGAATTAGCTGAACGTAATTGATTAGCGACTTCATGGAGTGCTGTGTACACAACGACCACATTCGTAAAATTAGAAGGAAGGTGAGCGTTGGCCATAATACTGATGGTTTATTGATAGCAAAATCGATTTCCAATAACATACTGATCATCTTCAGTGCTGTGGTGTACAAATTAAACTCATAGGCATTGGTATCAAGTTATTAGCAGTAACTAAAGCCTATGAGTTTAATTTGTACACCACAGCACTGAAGATGATCACTATGTGATTTAAAATCGATTTTGCTATCAAAAAACCATGAATATTACGGCCAACGCTGACCTTCCTTCTAACTTCCACAATAACAGTGGCCATTAACGAAACGATAGGCGCATTTTCATGAACCTGACATATAAATCTGTAAGTATCGCAAAAAGGAAACTTCCTTACGGAGCACTCTCTGTAAAATCGTTGAAGAGAGATTGCAGGAATTCTACCATCGCCGACCGGCCGAAATGTGCACTATCGCCCTCCCCTTCTGAACAAACGAATGAACGCGCCCAGTGTTTTGGACGATAAGTGGTCATTGCGCGTCAGCGACCATATATTGCATGGACTCTAATAACATTGCATGCCACCCGGTACCATGGTTGTGAAGTACATGGAGAAAGGAATTCCTAAGAGTGGCTCCTAGATCAGTAGCGTTTGCTTGTCTTTGCTGGTGAGTGTAGAATTGGCCTGAAGCCTGGTAACCTCATAGAACAGAGTGGGGGTATTCAGGTATCAAATGCACGTCTCATTCATGTACAGAGGTGAGTCAATTATTTTTTCCGCCAGTACCATGTGTGGATGTTGGAATCTTCTCATAGATATCGAAAGTAATTTGAGAGCTGTGTATTACAGGAACAGGCTCCTCTATTCTACTGTTATGAAAAACACCATGATTCACCAACATAAGGTGTTCAAAAAATTTCTTTATTGTCCAACCAGTTTCGGTCCATAGACCATGATTATGTTTCATAAAACATTTACAACAGCATACAAGGCGACATGAAATCGATGGCGTCAAATAATATAAAATCTGTCGTTCGTGACACCATTGACGATAGATCGCTTTTTACGATGTTGTAAATATTTTATGATAGCCGGTGATGGTCTGTGGATGGAAACTAGCTGTATAATAAATAAAAAATTTTATTAGCAGCTGTTGGTATTGAATCATAACATTTTTCAAACACACTCTAAGTAAAAAAAAAGGGGAAAATAACGAATCACCATGAACGGATTATCAGAATGGACTAAAATCGGTAGATGTAAAGACAGGCAGATAACAATTTCAGAAAAATCGATGGTTTATTCAAGAAAAAGTAAATAATGTATTGCTCCACCTTTGCCCTTATGCAAACAGTTCAAATGGTTCGATCGTCAAACTCCCGAGCTGATTGGAGGGCCCTTTCCGTAAAGCCCCTGATGGCTCACTTGGGGAAACATCTGGCGACGTAGCCGGCCAAGGTAATGTTTGGCAAGAGCGTAGGTAAAGCAGTAGAAAGTCTCACCGTGTGCGGGTGGACATTATCTTGCTCTAATGTAAGCCCAGGATGGCTTGCCATGAAGGTCAACAAAATGTGGGGTACAATATCGTCAACGTACTGCTGCGCTTTAAGTGTGCCACTGATGACAACGAATTGGGTCCAGCTACGAAAATAAATGTCACCCCACACTATCAATCCTTGTTGTCAGGCCTTATGGAGGGTGACGTTCAGGTTGGTATCACACAGCTGCGGGGGCGTCTCCAGACACATTTACTTTGGTATTTGGGGCTCATTTCTAAGTGTGAGTCATCGCTGAAGATATTTCTACATCTGTCAATAGGATTCCAGGCCGAATGTGCCCTACACCACTGCAAATGAGACTTGTTGGTGTACAGCGCTCAATGGTAGTCGGCTCCAGGGCCGCCGTGTGGTCAGCTCCGTTTCTGTGATCCATCTGTTAAGGGTTCTTGAGATCACTGGACCACCAGTTGCACGTCGGATTGATAACAATAATGAATCCGGGGCTCTGAGTGCTTCTCTGACAATTGCTTAGCACTCTCTTTCTGTCGTGCCTCTAGGTTGATCGTTTCCTTCTTGACTCTGTGTTCGGTCGTGTTTCATCCATTGCTGCCAACCTCCTCGAATAGCGAGATCGCTGCTATTCAGATGTCCAGAGATTCGCCGATTGCTCCATCCGAGTTCTTTGACCTTGGCTACACGTCCTCTCTCGAATGTTTACATCTGTGTATACTGTTAATGCGCCTGTATGCGAGGCATAGTTGGTGTCTAACTTAGTACAGTGAAAGAAATTTGCAAAGACTTATTCCCTGGTATCGACATGTCCCGTGTTTACTATTCTTCCCAGCCGCGCGGTGATTGCGCTGTAGCGTCACACATTTATCCATTGGCCGTCATAGCTCACAGTTTTGCATTTTCCGCTTTTACTTCTATGAATGTCAGTTTTTCACCAATTTGCACAACCCCTTCATGCAGCGTGGTTTATTTCTTATACTGTATTTAGATCTGTCGGACACTAACTTCTTATGACTTTTGTGTATCCGTGCAGACAACATTCCGGCGGAGGTTTCTGCTTTCATGGCGATAATGCACGAGCGTATCGCTTCCAGTTCGAAAACACCTTCCTCCAGGACGGAGGAATGGACGTAATGGCATGGACTTCTGACGCACAGCTGAAAATTGCAGTGCGGTGGCGCGGTATCCCCCAGCACACACTGAATAACCTTACAGAATTGTGACATTGGGGGGGGGGGGGGGGGTTGAGGCGGAGGGGAAGGGTGCGCTTCGAAGATTAGGACAGATTAGGTTTCAGCAACAGCGCCTCGACCCAGAAGACTGCATACCACGGAGGTTGTTGTTGATGCTGTTGTTGTTGTCCGAAGATTGATGTCATGCAGCTTTCCTTGTTGACCTATCCTATGCAAGCGTCTTCATCTCTGCAACCTACATCCATTTGAGCCTGCTTATTGCATCTAAAATTTTTACTTTCCCAGACCACATCCCCCGTCTAAAATTTTTACCTTTCCCCCATTCGCCCCCTCGCCCTCACCACACGCACTTCCTTTACCAAACGGGCAGCCCGATGCTGTTTCAGGATGTGTCGTATTAACCGACCCCTTCATTTAGCCAAGTTATGTCATAAATTTCTTTTCTCCTCAGTTCGACTCACTACCTACATATTTGTTATTCTGTCTACTCATCTCAACAATGATCCAGGCATAATACAATGCTTGGTATTAGATATTCGTTTTGCTGAAGGTCTCTTTCAAATAGACTGCTTGCCTTTATTTTCGTTATATTTTCTTTCACTTCACAGTAGATATGTTTTTAGTTTCATTTTCCACTCTCTTTGAACCTAGTGCCACACGCTCCCACAGACAAGGTAGGTGGTCCGAACTTCATCACGTTAATATTTTAGGGCGTATACATGTCCTGGAAGGAAAGCTATATGTTATTATGTATATATTCCTGGAGTTATTCTCCACTTGAAGGCAACTTACAGTTGAATTGCAGTGACGTACCAAAGCCAACATTTGGCATAAATGTTAAAACTGCAAAAGCTGAAGTACAAAAAAAAAAAGTTCGTAATTACGTCACCCATAAAAATTCTCTAATGTGCAATTAATTAGAATGTATTTTTCCTTTATAACATTGCCAGGCAGTTTCACTACTATGAAGCATTTGAATGTCATGGACGAACAATATTTTCAAGTTTTTTCGAACCTTCCAGAGACGTGTACCATTCGTATATGTGAATATGTGTAGATTAACAGCATGTTTCGTGATAACAAACCAATGAATTTTTCGTGCAACGAATCCATTCCTCTCTCCTTGCCCTTACTTTTATGAAAAAAGTAAAATAACCCTAACAAATCGCAGAAGACATCAAGGTTTAGTAAAAGTTACCGATTTCGTCCCCGGCACAAAAACAGGAAGCGCCCAGATGATGAAATTACGAACAACCCCAGATTTATTATGTTGGCCGCTACAGAAACGTAGGCCAAATCCTTGGCCATAACGATCACACACCAGTAACTACTCGACTGAAATACAGCCCAGTATTTTGTCACCAATTAATGCTTTCACTAAGAATTGCAGGCTGTTAATTTGACTGCTACGCTAACTCACCTCAGCATAAAAAAGATGAGTTCCTTCGTACACGAAAGCTACACATGATGTACACAACTAACTCTCTCAACAATATTATGGACAGAGGTCACCTACGTAAGCGCAACCAAACATTTGTAACCAGCTGTGAAAACCGACAATTCCTATGACGACGAAATTAGGAGCGGGTATGATGTTAGGGTCCCTTAAGGATACAGGGTATTTTTCTGGCTCAATATTATGTAAAAATCAACACCTGTTTCTTTCATGCACTGTTTGTAATGTATTTGTTTTATAGAATTTTTGTTGATATCAGGTAATGCAGCACACGTTCTAAACAAATTAGAACTATTTTGAATATTTTTGAACCTTCGTATGGTTATTAAATGTTCAAATGTGAGTGAAATCTTATGGGACTTAACTGCTAAGGTCATCAGTCCCTAAGTTTACACCCTAGTTAATCTAAAGTATCCTAAGGACAAACCTACACACACCCATGCCCGAGGGAGGACTCGAACCTCCGCCGGGACCAGCTGCACAGTCCATGACTGCAGCGCCTAGACCGCTCGGCTAATCCCGCGCGACTATGGTTATTAAAAAGACTACATAGAAATAGATGCATTTTCCCCTAAATGCTTCCTCAAATTGAGGTACCATTTAATCCAATGTTATACATTTGAAGGAGACCAAATTTTTACCAGATATTCATGACATGATTGCTGAGGTACTAGACCTATTTAATCCTAACTATTATGTGTATTACAAGGATAAAAAATATCACATCTTACAGTCTTATTTTTATAATTTTTTCCTAATCAAAATGACGTTTTTTCTATAATTTAGTTGATTCTGCAATAAAGCTTAGGTCTAATGCATAAGTATGGACTATTGCAAGCTATAGAAAAAAAATAGAGCAATGCTTTATAACTTTAGGGAATATTGGTACCTGAATTGTGAAAAATACAACTTGCGGGAAATTGTTAACGAAGATATGAGTCCAATTAAACTGTGCCTCAGAACATTCCTGAAGAATAGTCTTCATCCTGCGGCATTTCTTCATCTTCAGGCTTCCTCTTGGCATTCCTTTTAACACTTCTCGCTTCTTTGGTAACTTGAAGAGCGAATCTTTCAGCTGTGTGCACCCATTGTCTGTCACACGCAAAAAATTGATCTTCCATATTAGAGCCACATTTTATGCCTTGATTTCCCAGGACTTCCCACCTTCCTAACATTCCGTCATTGAAACATATCGCTGCATACAGTACACCAACTTGTAATGTATTTAGTCCTACATAAAACATTCTCGGGTAATTTTTCCCATATGCAATGGTTGAAACTTTCATTTGTATTCTGAGTGCCCCCAGGAACAAATTTACTAAGCAAAATTGGGTCACTCAGGTCTCTCAAAATTGGTTTTATTTCATTCATAACAGGCTCAGGAAGAGAATGCTTATGATGGTATATTTGACCACTTTCTTTTGCTTTTTGGTAACTACACCAAGAATCTTCCCCTTTAGGACGAAATCCGTGAACGGGGTGGTCATCTGTGGACAACTTAAGAAAGTGGGTGGCCCATACAGCTTTCCTCATTGCTGTAACATCATTCAGAGGTGCAGTTCATCTAATGGCTGGTCCGTAATAGCTCTGAAGAAGGTCTATTTCAGCTTCTGTCAATCTGCCTCGACCAGACAGAGATTTTCCATCAGATTGCAACTTTCCTTTCATTTCTCTTCGTAGCTTCCTCAATCTAGCAACCATTGTCTTTTGCACATGTCCACAACACTCCAGTTTTGTTACCAAGGTGTCACTATAAACATTGAACTCATTAATTTTATTGAAAGCTTTAGAGTCCCCATCGCCTAGGTACTTCGTATATCTAACGTTATAAACGGGCATCGACCTCTGAAATAATTTTAGAACTCCATTGTACTCCATACCTCCACTGTAACCATCACAGCTCTTAGAGCACTGATTTTCAAAATGTCCTTCAGTGTTACCATGACAGATGTGGCAGTACTTACGTAAGCACTCAACATCAACAGCTTTTCCACTCTCCAGAGAAGTAGCACTTACAAAACCATTAAAGGAACGATTCCTCGATGTTGCCATGTCCCATCAAGTGCAACAGCAACGCCCCTGGTTTCTCTAATATTTACAGTTTCATCTAATTCACGTTTCATAGATGCTTTAGACACAGCCGTCAAGGCACCTAAAAGTATTTTTATGTACTTTCTGAACCTACTGGAAGAAGGAGGAAGGTCCATCAAACCACACAACGTTTGATCAAACTTTTTTCCTTTTCCTATTGCACGCACTGCATACACTAACTTCAAATTCACATCATACGAATTATGTACAATGTAGGAAGTCATTTTCGAGGTAGATGTATTGCAGGACCTACACAGAACAACTAATTTTGACTCTAAAGCCTTCCTGCTACTTTGTTGTTCAGTTATTTCCAGACAGCCTACACCATCGAATTGTTTACATTTTGCCACATCCTTTATCAAAGAATATAAGATGGTCACATCAACAACAACAAATCCCCTACAAACAGCGTCATTATTAACACAAAAATTTGAATCACCAGGAGGTGCACCATGTGGGAGTGTCTTCCCTGAAGAATTGATACATCGGTTACTTTCAACAGTGTGGTTTGCTTTGTTTGTGAAATGGTTACAACGGAATTTCTTTTTTCTGGGGGACTGATGACCATAGCTGTTTAGTCCCATAGTGCTCAGAGCCATTTTGAGCCTTTTTTCTGAATTTCTTGATGCATGGCATAGTTCGTATTTATTGCACACTCAATGCTACGTATTTCAACAAATATAAATAGCATTTGTGCAACAAACATTCACTAACACGTGAACGAACTGCTTCAGCGAAACAAAAGTAAATACTAGCAAAGATAATCGTTTAGAGACACTAGAAACCTGAACTGTTACCAACATATACGATGTTTCATGCGTATAATCGCTGGAAACAGAAAGTTCACTGTTATTTTCGAAATAATACTGATTTCTGTAAGAGAAATAAAGGAGGCGTGGCGGCATAGATGACTGTAACTTTAAAATTTGGTATACATAGGTCATTTTTCATTTGAAAACCTGTAATGTATATATCAATGTAATCACGAAAGACTATAGAATTTGATGAAGACATAAGAAAAATGTATGTACTTACATAGGTGATGCAAAACTTTAATTGAGCAGTTCAAGCATGAAATCAACACATGGAAGCCTTGACAATCTATTCATCCGTTTTCCCCCAATATGGCGCCTACCCCTGTTTGCCACGGTTCTCTCTTTGTGTCTTGGGCTTTACAGCCTTCATCCTGTGTGTTTTACGCGCACCATCGTTTCTACACTTGCAGAAAGATAACTCACTGCACACACGCTGCATTTCACACAGTCTAAGGAAGTTCAGCGATAATGGGGGCGTCAATAAAACCTGTTTACATCACGTGTAGCAAGGTCGAAACTGAAACGCGGCGTGAAAAGCCAACAAATCAACACAACCCCGTGTGCGATCATCTGCGTGGAAGCCATCACACTGTGGCCCCGATGAACGCGAAAATGTTGCGCGTGCAGCCATTATCGTCAAACACCAACAGTGTTTAGTATTAATTTCATTCTTCTCTGGTTTGTGTCTGGATCCTAAAATTTACCTCATTTATAGGGTGGTTATGCTAAGCTCAGATATTATGTTAGTGGTTTAAGATACGGTTATTCTGTTTTCATTCGAATGAATCATAAGAAATCTTCAATATCTGACTATATTCTTAGTTACATAACTAACGGAAGTATCGGAGTCAACTACGCTCTCTCAAATGAACCTATGGTAATTTCTGCTCTTAGTATCATGGTTCTAGTATTGTAGTCATAAAAGAGACGAATACAACGTCGGTATCTGTTTTGTAAATGAGGTCCATTATTTTCTAATGCGAAAGTTCGTGTTGTTATACGGAACTGTCGCCTAGTAATGAAGATGGTGTCCTGACTTGTTCGCCGCCATCAGTTTCTTTCCTGCACCAACATCTTCATCTCACAAGGGAATGGTGCAAACCGACATGTAGAAACCTGCCCTGTAATTTTTTTATACAGGAAGAATACACCGCAAGAAACACAATACCAACATTTTCGCGGCTACGACACACTGCAAGTATTTAAAAAAAATACGTGGAAAACTGCCAAATAACAAACTAGCCAGGTGGCTAGAGAATTGTACAACCGTGCCGTAGCCGTAAGAAAGAGTGGTTGAGCAGTACGGCGGGCACCTATCTTTGCTTGACGGCGTACCAGTAAACAAACGCCACAACGTGATCGCAATTTGTTAATCGAATTTCAGTTTCTACTGATCAATTCACCGAAACATTTGTTTACAGTTACTATTAGCTCGAATTTGCAAACTCATTTAATATCCATAGGAATTAGAGTCTGCCACTGCGATTTGGCTAAGCGTTAGCAATGTGTCTAAAAGTGATTTAATTTTCTTCATGTTTTCTTTGTATATGCTTGCTGACTGCACCTGTCTTTGTGAAAGTTCTAGAGTTTCACAGTAGCGTGGAATCCAGTTAGTGTTTTGACTCGTGCAAAATTAAATACGAAGAACGAGTATCCTATCGAAATCACCTGCTTTTCCTTAATACCTACATATGTGTCGTTTATTACTTAATTTCTGGGACCTTCATTCGAATGATGTCGACATTTAGTTAGAAACCATGGAAACATCAGAAAAAAGAGGAAGTAGCTCTGACATTTCTGTGAACTGTGGACTGAACGATGGTTGCTCTGCTAATTAAAATCTAGAGCAAGATACAGTACCTTCCTAACCCAAAGAAAACATGCTGAGTAATAGCTTTCAGTGACAAGGAAGTGGCAGTAAATTTCGTTGGTTAAACAGAGGAGGTAGAGAACAATTAAAGTTAAGCTGTCTGCAATGCCGGTTTCGTTTCGTAAAATCTGAATGTGAAATGCACAAATGGAAAAAAGAATTTCACGTAGTACAAAATATGTGGCAAAGGAAACATGCAAATGTACGGTAGAAAAACAATTCGAAATATTTAGCATTGTTAGTGAGAGTCAGTGCCCCATTACCAAAGGAAATATACGAGACTATGCCCTCTAAGTTGCAAGTAAGCTGAACATTCTACGAACTGGCTAAACAGAGTCAGAAAAGTATACGGAAAAGGAATTCGCAACATTACGAAATTTACCTCAAGTAAACGTGTAGAGAAGATGTCATTAATCCCATAATTACAGGGAAATTAGCAGCTGAAATGAGAACGAAGCTTCTTGTTATGCGCTAAAATGCTGTGCAGAAAGGCAATCATTAGGTTCGTGTAAACGGCACTCTGTCATTTTGAGTGAAAAAAAGAGTCGCTAGTGCAGTCGATGTATGCTCTGACACATTATTATAAACAATGCAAGTGATGGATAGGAGTGGATTACTGTTTCTGCAACTTCATCTCTGTAGTCAGGGAACATCAAGGCAATTTAGGACCAAAAATAAAAAAAAAACACTGTTTACCAGCAGAAATGTTTTAATTGACGTTGCAAAATCTGGAAAAATGGCAGAATAATTTTCAATGTTACACCCAAAACGTCCTCTTACTATTTGCAGGAAAGTATTAATTGCTTTTGTTGGGATTTTGATCTGTACATAACTGCACCTTAGTCGTTATGAGGACGACAAAAAGACTGTTAAGCTATTCTGATTCTACCCACACGCAAAAGTGTGATTCAATATTTCAACAAAAATATTTTTCAGCAATGTAAAACATTTTTCAGGGAATCGTCTGTGAATGTAATTTCCATTACGTCTTGGTCATTTCAGTAAGAAGAGTACTGTTAGGCTTCAGTCATTTCTGCATTGTCAGTTTGCATCACCACATTTTACATAATTGATCAACTATGCCTGGTATACTGCACAGTGTGTAGATCAATGGCCACAACTATTTATTACTCCATTCCAGTTCTGTCTAAATAAAAAAGTAATTACTGTGAAGTGCCTGATAGCATTAATTTTTCTTTTATCAGGTGTACCTGATGAAAATGTTTCTTTTCGTCATCCAACAGACAATTCTCACTTTTAAAACGACTATAGCGATTAAACAAGAATCTGTTTTATTGTTAGTAAAATGTATATTATTAAAAAATTATCAGAAGAGCTGTGCCACAGGAGTCTTTATAAAATACTTGAGGTCAGCAAATTAAAGTCTCAACTGATGGACGTAGTCTGTAATGTAACATAGTACACTTACTTTGTTTTCTCTGTGTGCCGTCTCCTGGCGTATTTTTCCCTTTGAATATATCTGGAAAAAGATGACTTAATATTTTTCTGTAATATGTGAAAAGCATGGCATTTTTTCATGTGAAGTGCATCAAGTGAAAAGGACCAAATCAGCACGATTTATTATCTGTGCAGGCAATTATTAAAGAAGACAGTATATACTCTGTTAATTTTCGTATGTGTGATATAAGACAAGACAATTTACCTTTTCGAATAGTACCGCTGACCTAGCAAAACCCACCATTCCTACGTTCCATCTTAAGAGGTCTCTAATAAGTGTAATAATCGTTAATTTATCTAAATCGTATCCAAAATACAAAATGTTATTTGTTACTATTGAAACCATCTTTTATTCATGGAGTAATTGCGTCTTTCCTGCAGTTATTAAAAGTTGTATTAGTTACAACCTTACCCAATTGTTGTCCGCCATTACGTTCGGTAGAACTATTTTTGGGCATTACGGCTCTTATAGCCCAGATATTATTGAGTTCAATTATTCAGTTTATGTATTTATGAAAGTAGTAAAGTATGTCAGTCATTATTTTCATTTTCTGGTCCAAATTTTGCTGTACTGGGCTACAAATGTCGAATACGTCACTTTTCAAATAGGCGCCAATACAGAGAAAGCTATAACTAAATATAATTGAGGCAATGAAAATTAACAAACCAATGTGCTACGGTACTAGTAAATGTAATACATACAAATCCTTAATATTCAACACTTGAGGCCAAACGAGATCACGTTCATATAGTATTTTTCCTTTGATGTGCAATAACGTATCTGCACGATAACGTAAATCCAATGAAGGAAATAGTTATAAACAATTATTTACTACATAGAAGTGTTGGGTGTAATAAATCTGTGTTAACATTTTTACGGTTTAAAAGACTGTAAGATGATCTGTGATAAAAATAACAATTAAAGACAATTACATTACACACCGTTCTTTCATTCACACTAACACACACATACGGACAATATATAACTACACTACATCTGCCACTCATTCGTGTAACAATCAAATCTGCGACAAATTAGTTATCAGTATGAACCACAAGTGATTAAATAATTAATGATTTCTGGTATGGTTTAAGTGTTTAAAATTCGTGTGAGCACTTTGGACTTCGCGCTATACGGTGTTACGTTCTTCTATCAAGGCTATCTTGTCTTATTCGTCTAGTCGTGCAATAGGTGGTAAGGGCTGTACAAATAGCTGTTATAAGCGGCTCTTCGTGCAGCAAAACGGTTTCGTTTTAAAATCATTTGTTGAATACTTGCACGGCATCTTAGCACCTAAATTTTTGACGGTGCGTTTCTTTTGACGTATTTTGCCTGTGTGAGAAATTTCAGGTAAGGTTTCGACATGTCAGATGGGACTATTCCGTTGCACAGTAGCACTTGCACCGTACATCCTCAATTATTTGCTGTATGTATTCCCAACTCTGACTACCCCCACAGTTCTACAATATCCTCTTGCGCTATAGAGGTTATTCCCGATCTTTTAACACATGTCCCATCATCCTGTAGCTTCTTATTGTCAGTGTTTTCCATATATTCCCGTACTCGCAAATCTGCGCAGAACGTCCTCATTCTTTACCTAACCAGTGCACCAAATTTGAAACATTCTGCTCTAGCACAATATCTCGATTCTTTCTGTTCTGATTTTCCCACTGTCCATGATTCACTACCATACAATGCTGTGCTCGAAATTTGCATTCTCAGAAATATCGTTTTCAAATTAAGGCCTGAGTTTGACACCAGGACACTTCTCTTGGCCCGAAACTCCCACTTTGCCTATGCTGTTTACTACATGATTCGTCTGTTGTGAGTGATTTTCCTTCGAAGGTACCAGAATTATTTATCTTTGTCTGCTTAGCAGTCACCAATTTTGATGTTATCTTTCTTGGTAGTCTCATTTCTGCTACTTCTCAATGCTTTTGTCTTTTTACATGTTCTACACTCATTAGACTGTTTATTCCTGAACTGTGCTGCTCGACTAGATATGTTGCTAACGGGTAGGCTCACAGTCCCCCCATACAGAATTTGGTGGCTGGTAGCATGAAGAAGCTCCGAGAGAGGACGCGAGGCGTACGTCGGCAAAGAGTGAGTCCACGGGATATAGAAGGGGCGCCGCTCTGTGAAAAGGGGAGGGGCAATTAGGAACTTGGGGTGGATGTGATGAGAGGCGTATGCGGAGCCGAGGAGAGGGACTGTACTCTTGTCTGTGTTGGTGTGTGTGCTGTTTGGACGGCGATATCACCGTGGGAGTAGCGACAACCTTCAGGTGTTGATATCTGTCCAGGACTTATCAGCAACTCGTGTGGCTAATTCCAATTTCTCAATCTGGTGAGACACTTCTTCTGATGAGTACTTGTTTACGTGTAAAGGACAACGTCCTGTGCTGACCTAAACTCCTAGCATGCACAAGAATTGTACCATTTGTTGAGGCCTAGTAAGCCGCCAATGTTCCGAAGCAGGAAAATATGTGATAGTCAAAATGATATGTGGTCATGACTACTAGACAGATTTTGTCCCCTTACAAATTGAAACGTCCCCTTAGAAAAGTTAATGAATTACTGTGCTGGTGAACCCCTTACGTTATTTGCTGAGCAGAAGTGAACGTACTCAGATATTTCACTCTTTACTTATTCTGATCAACACTAAACTGCTAAACAGTAACGCAATCTGGCTTTCAATAATCTCAACAAAGAACGGCCCTGACTAACAATAACCTATACTTTTGATGAATCACTTACCTCACAAAAATCTTTGTTACTCGAAATACTGCAAAACAGCGAGCGCCAATACTGCCAACTAAATAAATGATTCTAACTACTGAAAGCACTAACTACTGATAGGCATAGTAAGCAAATGAAGGATTTTGATAGAGAGCATACAATGTATTTACCTTAATGGTGTTCAAAAGTTATATATATATATATATATATATATATATATATATATATATATATATATATATATATATATAATCAGTTCATGACATCCAGTCTTACAAATTTACTCTCTCTGAAGGACACACGTCGAGATCATCCGCTCTCAAACCTCCGCCATCTCACCCCCCACATCCACCACTGCTGGCGGCTCACCTCCAACTGTCCAACACTACAATAGCGAATATTCCAACAATGCCAACCAGCCACACACTGCACACAGCACAGCCAGTGCTTTTCATACAGAGCGCCACGTGGCGTTACCAACACAAAAAACTTAACACCCTACTTGCATAGCTCCCGTGCTACCCTCAAAAAATTTTACAAATTGTTTTATGCAGTGGCCAATACAGATTTGAAAATTTTTTTCATAATTACAATAACAAAGAAATCAAATGCACACACTTATTAATACACTGTTGGTCAAAAGCAAAAATTCTTCTCATAAAGACAGTCCTATCATTCATCACAGTAGTGACTGCATTGCACAAAGTCTGATCAGAAAAAGAAAATGCACACAGAAGTAGTGGATTTTCATGCAGTCTTGAAGAAGTAGTGTTGTCCGTCCAACGGAAAGACAATGCTGACTCTTGACATGCAGACAGGTAATGGGCCGCAACAGAGCAAACCCACTGCAGAGTCAGTCGAAGTTTGAAGAATATTGGTAGGTAGTTAATCACAGAGCAGACCCACTGTAGTCCTGGTAGAGAGTACGGTATTGGTGGGCCATCAAAGGTGCAGACCCACTGTAGTTCTTGTAGATAAGGCCAGCAGCCTTCTGTTGCGACTGTGCAGGTGCACAGTCACCATCGAAGAGTCTTGTGGACAACATAGCAAGTCCATAAACCACCACTTGTGCACTCACAAACTTTTTTAATGTCCTTATAACCAATGCTGTTAAACAGTCTGCCGGCCGGGGTGGCCAAGCAGTTAAAGGCGCTACAGTCTGGAACGGCGCGACCGCTACGGTTGCAGGTTCGAATCCTGCCTCGGGCATGGATGTGTGTGCTGTCCTTAGGTTAGTTAGGTTTAAGTAGTTCTAAGTCCTAGGGGACTGATGACCTTAGAAGTTAAGTCCCATAGTGCTCAGAGCCATTTGAACCATTTTTTTTTGTTAAACAGTCTCTTGCTGAATTATCAACACATGTGCAAACGCTAACACTCCTCTTTTTTTAACTTCTTACATATTATGTATGTACCATGACCAACAGAAATGTGTGCAGTGAAATGAAAATGCTTATTTGAAGAACTGGTGTCTTTACAATTACAAATTTATGCCATACGAATACAATTATAAAGATACAGAGTACATCATTAAAGAACATAATAGTACATATAACATTTTTAGTAATACAGGCCTTACAAAATAATAGAAATTACATATACATCAGTGTTACAGTAATTATCACATAAGTAAATTAATAAAGAAATTAGAAGAGCTTTCGAATCATTAACTTCACACATGAGCATTAAAACAGAACAGAATAAATGATATATAAATATCTTTACAAAGTAAATAACATATTATAAATGCAAATTATATTTGAGGATAACAGTATTCCTCATCATAGTGACTGTAGCTGAGTAATAGAAAAATCCTACAACATAACTCTTATTAGCTAAACAAATGAAGACAGGAAGAACACAAATACACAAGGGTACACAAACACATAGCTGAATAACACAAAAGGAAAGGACAGGGTTTGTTTTCAGTGTAACATTTGGTACTGCAGTCCAACCCAAAACTTCATGTATTTATATGTTCACATATTTCTTACCTCATTATTTATTTTCCATTATCTTATGTCATCATTTATTTCCAAGAAAATCCTACCTGTTGTCCCTTAACCCTACTTTTTTGTACATATCCTCTTTCAAAATAATTATTCTTCATTGTACAGTACCATTTTTAATAAACTTATTTCATATAACTTCTAGTGCATTTCTTCCAATTCATCGCAACTCATTCTCTTATATAACCTACCCCCTCTTAAGCTAACTTAAATCTACTGAGCTCAGATGCATAAACTAAGGGATGAGGCAATGCAGCAGCACAAAACAATTAACACAAACAGCAATGACAAAAGAATGCAGATTGGCAAAGCAAGCAGCAGTATATCTACATTAGCAAAGCAAATGCAACATTGCAACTAATATGAGCCAATGTGCAGCAACAAGAAAAATAAATCAATAGTAAAATTGGCTTAACAGAGTAAGACAAAGTGAAATTCAGTAGCACTATGCCTGGCAAACAGCAGCGGCAAATGCAATAACTTATACCTAAATATGACATAGCTCAAGCAGAAGAAATAGTACACTAAAGACAACAATGCAGATAAGGGAAATGTCTATGCACATCTTAATGTCTATGTCATTAAAATGGTGCACCACAACCATTTATTCTACAAAAAAGTTACCAAGTACTTGAAAAGAAAATTATGTATGCAGTTACTGTTATTAGTCCCTTCTTATTGTTCTTTCCTTTCCAAGTGCTCCTTTTTCGAAGAATGTGGATCATAAAATTATTATTTAATAGATCTGTTGACAGAAAGTGCTGATATTAGCAAATGCATTTAATTTTATTTTATAAAACCAATGCTGCAACACAGCTGGAAACCAAATATCAAATGAAATAAGCAACTATATACAAAGCCAGGCATAAAAACATCATTTAATAGTCATGTGGCATTTCATAAGTCGGTAGAAATTCTCTCAACTCTAGTAGAAAGACACCTGTTATAATCAGGTGTGCAGATGTAAGAATATTTCCCAACAGTTCATAAGCATTTCAGTAAGTAGCGCAAAGTATGAGCTCCACATTATGTTTCCAAGTAATAGCGTGTCATATTTGTGATGCTTTCTACAACAGAATGTCAATAGTGAGGTTAATGGCCTCTTTTTTCTCCACCTAATGGCTTTTTCTCCAGGTGGCTGGCGCAGCTGGGAGCCCACAACGCATTATGTCAAGGTCACTTAGCTTTCCTACCGAAATATTTACGACAGCAATTTGCACTACAGTGACAGTCTCATATAAACAAATTTCACAGAATGAAAAATTACAGTAGAAATGCATAGAAACGAGATCTCATGAACCACAGTGTTGTGATACATTCATGCATGGACACACAAGTCATATCTCTTAAAGTACGATTCTTGGTTTCCAACATCCTTTTTCACAAACCAGAGTCCTTAACTTCTATTCTTATTCATATACACGTAAATACGTAATCACATTCCTCATATACTGTAGCATTATGTTATCCATCATAAACATACATCAGCAGCATAATACACATCGACATCATTAGAATAACATCATAAAACCTCAGCCAAATCTCAAAAACTTCTAAGCTTTCTGCAATAATTTCAAAACCCAAAAAAAATTCTCTGCTCATTTCAATAGTGTCATCTACCTCAAACGTACTTTAGAAATCATGATCCCATACCAAATACGACATTCAATGCTCTCATAGTATCACAATGGTTCTGAAAAAATACACTCCTGGAAATTGAAATAAGAACACCGTGAATTCATTGTCCAAGGAAGGGGAAACTTTATTGACACATTCCTGGGGTCAGATACATCACATGATCACACTGACAGAACCACAGGCACATAGACACAGGCAACAGAGCATGCACAATGTCGGCACTAGTACAGTGTATATCCAAATTTCGCAGCAATGCAGACTGCTATTCTCCCATGGAGACGATCGTACAGATGCTGGATGTAGTCCTGTGGAGCGGCTTGCCATGCCATTTCCACCTGGCGCCTTAGTTGGACCAGCGTTCGTGCTGGACGTGCAGACCGCGTGAGACGACGCTTCATCCAGTCCCAAACATGCTCAATGGGCGACAGATCCGGAGATCTTGCTGGCCAGGGTAGTTGACTTACACCTTCTAGAGCACGTTGGGTGGCACGGGATACATGCGGACGTGCATTGTCCTGTTGGAACAGCAAGTTCCCTTGCCGGTCTAGGAATGGTAGAACGATGGGTTCGATGACGGTTTGGATGTACCGTGCACTATTCAGTGTCCCCTCGACGATCACCAGTGGTGTACGGCCAGTGTAGGAGATCGCTCCCCACACCATGATGCCGGGTGTTGGCCCTGTGTGCCTCGGTCGTATGCAGTCCTGATTGTGGCGCTCACCTGCACGGCGCCAAACTCGCATACGACCATCATTGGCACCAAGGCAGAAGCGACTCTCATCGCTGAAGACGACACGTCTCCATTCGTCCCTCCATTCACGCCTGTCGCGACACCACTGGAGGCGGGCTGCACGATGTTGGGGCGTGAGCGGAAGACGGCCTAACGGTGTGCGGGACCGTAGCCCAGCTTCATGGAGACGGTTGCGAATGGTCCTCGCCGATACCCCAGGAGCAACAGTGTCCCTAATTTGCTGGGAAGTGGCGATGCGGTCCCCTACGGCACTGCGTAGGATCCTACGGTCTTGGCGTGCATCCGTTCGTCGCTGCGGTCCGGTCCCAGGTCGACGGGCACGTGCACCTTCCGCCGACCACTCGCGACAACATCGATGTACTGTGGAGACCTCACGCCCCACGTGTTGAGCAATTCGGCGGTACGTCCACTCGGCCTCCCGCATGCCCACTATACGCCCTCGCACAAAGTCCGTTAACTGCACATACGGTTCACGTCCACGCTGTCGCGGCATGCTACCAGTGTTCAAGACTGCGATGGAGCTCCGTATGCCACGGCAAACTGGCTGACACTGACGGCGGCGGTGCACAAATGCTGCGCAGCTAGCGCCATTCGACGGCCAACACCGCGGTTCCTGGTGTGTCCGCTGTGCCGTGCGTGTTATCATTCCTTGTACAGCCCTCTCGCAGTGTCCAGAGCAAGTATGGTGGGTCTGACACACCGGTGTCAATGTGTTCTTTTTTCCATTTCCAGGTGAGTATGAACAGTTTACACAGACAAAATACAATTTCATAATTGTGAAGATATCCAACTGTGTAGCTGCGTAAACATGTGTCATTGATGTAGTAAAATAAATGTTTGTCTCTCTCAGTTAAATGATCAGATAACTGTGGAATTCTGTGTTACACAAATACGGTACCGATGTGTAACGTTGTATAAGCAAATACCATATTAGCTAGGGCTCCTAGCGCTCGCCACGCCTAGTACACAAGGTAGGCGTGTACCCCCTGAGGATTAATGTAATTATACCCTCAGGTGTTACTGATTAGAGCAATGGAATGAAATGTATCACGGAAAACCTTTGTACTTTTCATTTCAAAAATCTTAAAAAAATAAATGTTTTAAGTACAAAATTAATCACTCGAATAAGTGTACTGTAGTGCTAAACTGTTCATCTAGTTGTAAGATAATGTCTGTCATTACTTAAGGGTAAAAAAATGTGCCAAGTGTCATAATTATCGTTATCCCTAAGCAAAGTTCTGTAGAAGTCTCTAAACATTCTGCATGGTGTCTGTTCTACATCGTGTCTCCCTACCACTTTCGCGCAATGATGCTCTGAGCGTGTTTTTTAGGGAATTGACTAGTTTGAACCTGGGACCTGTTGCATTGTTTATAAATTGCACTATTGATAAAAGGAAATGTTTTAATATAGGATGGTAAAAACCAACTGCGTTCAACAAAAACGTGAACGAATATTCCCTAATGGGTTTCCAAGTTCTACAATGGATCGAAGGATGACCTATGCCATATCACATCTATAATCTAGGTTTAAATTAAGTTTCACAAAAAAGCAAATTATCAAAATGGTCTACAGTGACCCTCAATTATCTTTAATTACTTACCTAACTTGTGGTAAATTACAGTGGCTGATGTGGCTTCTCAAAAACTACATAACAGAAAAATCATCGCGTTTCAGATTTTTACCTCAAGTGGCATATGTGAACACCATGAGCTTTAATTGACGATCGACACTAGTATTACGCAAAAAAGGGGTGTAACAGATGAGACTTCTGCAGTTCGGAGTGAAGCTTTATGCACTGTTATGCGGCATCGCGTGCGTTCATTACCTTGTCGGTGTTCGTCAGGGGGCAGCGGGCAGCACAGCTCCGCTCACCTCGCTGTCTCGGAAGCAACTCCCTGTCCCCTAACTTCTCCTTACTACAATTTACCGATGTTGGTTTAAAAAAAACTATCTGGCTGTGTTTTCATCTGACCAATCAGGGTTTCAATGTTAACCTTAAGCTCCGCCTACAAAAATTCTGTCCATCCAATGAGAAACGTTATACTTCTCGTGGTGGGGCAATGTTTTTAAAGTTTGCATCGTAACAGAGACGCGAAAAAGTCTCACGCTAAAACTTGCGGGTGGTGTGGTCCTAGCAGTTAGCTGGCGACGTGGGTGTCCGTCCGTCCCTTATCGTAGGGCCTTCCAGCTTGACACGGTTCTGCTCTCGGCTTCTGTTCTCGTTTCTCCCCTCGGAAGTGCGTCTGTCTCACGGTGGGAAGGTATGACATGCAATTAGGCATTCTTGTGTTAGTCTGTGGTATTCCATTTGCTCACTCGTTACTCGTATTACTTTGGTTAATTTAATGTCACGATTTATTCGGAGCTATGTGACATACTAGTGGATTTGCTTATCATGTCAGGGTTTTCATGGAAGGTGTTGGATTTGCCTGACACCTTACAAATCAATATACTTACCTCGTAATGAACAAAGTGAAATGCAATGCGTATAGATATAGTAGTTATTATGTACATTATCGTGAGCAAGAAAGTACTATACTGTAACATATTGTTGTCCTACGAAAAAGGCTGTCTCTTTGTAGCTATACCACAAAAGTTACTACTAAAACATGTTTTACTTTCCACAAGAATTCAGAAAAACTGTGCAGTTATAAAACAGATAGAGCGCAAAAGCAATAATATAAATTGTGTCACCCACTAGTAGCGTTCTGATATAATCGTGTAGCTGTCAAATAAACTAACCACTGTGTCATCTGGTATGTCTCAGAAAGCAATTTAAATCCAGAATGTATTTTCAAGTAAAAATGTTGCATTAAAATCTCATTAGCAGTGCCCGTATTATTCTAAGTATATTAGCCTTTTAGTCGTTATGTAATCGTGCAACTAACAAGCAAGAGTGTACACACAGAATATCACTGTGTCATAGGTTCACTATAACAATGTATTCGTAATCACTGTCCAAATATGTTCGCTAGGTTCTAGACTGAATAGTTAACTTCAAAACATTGTTGCATGTTAACAGTTTCAAAGTGTGACAAAGTGTACTAATAACTTGAAGTGAAAACTTTTCTATCAAAGACTAAGTTAAAAAGCAGATTATCTCCCAATAAACGGTTTATATGTGAAATGTGCTGCAATCCTTTACCCTTCCTAGTACGCAGAGTTTCAACTTCAATTATCATGTTGTATACGTTGGTAAGGAATGCTAAAATATTTCTCAAGGTTGGCGTCTATGTTATTTTTCTCTGAGCCAGCCGGCGCATGTGGCTGCCTGTGGTGCGAGACCTAACTTGTACATATTCACCACGTCGAGAGGGCCTGTAATTGTTGTGTTAGTGTTTTCGCATCCCACAATTGTCAGTGTCAATTTCCAATTCATGTAACAGTGCCTGAAAAGCTCCAATATCGTCTTAGCAACGTCCTGTCAAAATAATATGTCTTGAATGTTCAGGCAATTTGATTAAGCAAATGCAGATGAGTTCTGAGGGGCTGTATGGGTTTGACCAGTACTGATTCTTATGCAACATGTCTTCAAAATATTTCACAAGATTGGAAAATTCAGATTGTTCGAAGTGTTTCATCATTATGATGCTATGTTTTACTCGGTCTTGAGTAGCTTGAGACCTATATGCTGAGAGGACGGCATGATAAAATTCTCCTTTACAGTGACATTCATGAATGACTGATCACATTCTTACCGCTGGTTCATTCTCGAAGTAGCCACACATAGATTCTAACTTGTGCTCCCGTGACCAATTGGGAGGAATACAATGAGAGAATTGATGAAGCCATGCTTGTGGATGAATGTCGTTGCCAGAATTCTTAAATTTCTGGAGTTTACGTGTAGTAATGAGCAACTTACTGTCAAAATCAACATGTTGGCGAGTCGCATATCGATCATTGTTACTTTGTTTCGGCTGTTCCATCTCAAAATTCGGTGAGTTATTACTTTGTGGCTGTTCCGTTTTTCTATGTCCCTCTCCCATTTGGAATGCGAGTGTCCTCTGAGTATGTAATTCTTGTATTACCTGTGTCAACTGATGTTGTACTTTCCGGATTTCTCTTTTGTACAGTGTATTGATTTGATTTTGATTTTGTTTGAATTTTCAAATTTGTTTGTACTCTTCTGTGTTAGTGAAAGCTATGGGTCTTGTGTCATTCAGATCATCATCTACCTTTGTAGATAACTTAGTGAGCTGATCTGAAAGTTTGGCTACTTTCTCCGATAGTGAACTGATTTCCTCAGTGGGATTTTCGGAACCAAGTTTCAGAGGGTCCATTTGTGTTGAAATCTTATCTACTGTGTCCTTTAAGTTTTCCTGAGTTTTTGCAAGTTGTGTAACCGAATCGGTAGATTACAAGTGAGTCAATTTTAGCGTGCAAGGTGTCATGATTTTCATGAACAATTGTTTGCAGTTCTTTTATGGCTGCTTCGTGATTCTGTAATGCAATGTCATGACACGAAAAAATAGGTTGAAAATGCTCACAAATTTGTGTTTTTATGTCATTACAAACTTTTTGACATTTCGATTCGATTTTAAGTAACTCAGCAGTTAAACCTTCACGTGTTTGTTCAAGCGTTTTTCCCACTGAGTCCCACTTTTGAAGCTGTAGCTGTGTTTGTCTTTGATTGTGTTCCATTGTGTCTAACTTTTGAAGCATTTGTCCCATTTGTTGCATTAATTGTAATAACAATGCACTGGTGTCTCAAACATGTTCCTCAGTGTTATTCGGCAGTGCATTTGAAAAGCCAATATTCGCATTTTGAAAATCAGAAAATGTGTTTTGACTTGATTGAGAAACAGGCAATGACACAAAACCTGAATCTACAGTATTTGCAAAATTGTGTCCTGTAATTTCGGATCCATGTGGCGAGCTGTTGCCGATCGACCGATCAACAATACTGCTCTGTTCACTAGCTGTTTCACTGTCTACACGATTATTTACTGTCTGATCCATTCCCCTATGCACAATTACCAAATAACTATGTTGAACATTAGTTAATTCATTACATGGTGGTGCTAACACACTGCTTTCTTCTTCACAGTCATTTCTCAGTTTACTTTGGAGCTTAGTATCCCGTTTTTCACACGCCGTTATTGTCACAATATTTCACACGATAACCCAGAAAAGCACGATTTGAAGAGCAAAGTAATAAAACTCATTAACGTAGCATTGATAATAATATGTATTTAATTGCAAACAGAGCTGCAAAATACTTGGTGCAAATCTACGTGCATGCCACATCTGTTTTACTGTACAACAATGAAAAACTACAATTTCAAAGAAGATTCTCTCTACAATTACATACTAGCAATAAACAATAGCTACACTAATTACACAAACTACAAGAAGAAATCCGAATATTCCAGTGAGATATCCTGGCAGGGTCGCCATATGAAACATCCCCTTAGAAAAATTAATGAGTTAGTGTGCTGGTAAACCCCTTACGTTATTTGATTTTCAAACAGCTGAGCGGAACTGAAAGTACTCAGACATTTCGCTCTTTACTTATTCTGATCAATACTAAACTGACACACAATATTTTTTGTGCAACGCAATCTGACTTTCAATAATCTCTACAAAAGAATGGACCTGACTAACAAAACCTATACCTTTCATGTATCGCCTACCTCATAAAAATCATCGTTACTCGAACTACTGCAATGCAGCTACTGCCAATATTGCCAGCTAAATAAAAGACTGTAACTACTTGTAAGTAGGCTGTTTAGGTTTTTATATTGGTAACGCCATGTAGCGATCTGTATGAAAATCACTGGCTGTGCTGTGTGCAGTCTGTAGCTGGTTTACATTGTTGTTGGCGATTGTAGTGTTAGGCAGTTGGCTGTTAACAGCGTGTAGCGTTGCGCAGTTGGAGGTGAGCCGCCAGCAGCGGTGGATGTGGGGAGTGAGATGGTGGAGTGTTGGACAGAGACAGTTAATTTGTAAGACTGGATGCCATGAACTGATATATATATATATTATGACTTTTGAACACTATTGAGGTAAATACATCGTTTGTTCTCTATCAAAATCTTTCATTTGCTAAGTATCCCTATCAGTAGTTAGTGCCTTCAGTAGTTAGAATCTTTTAAATAGCTGGCAGTAGTGGCGCTCGCTATATTGCAGTAGTTTGAGTAACAAAGATTTTTGTGAGGTAAGTTATTGATGAAAGGTACAGATTATTGTTAGCCAGGGCCATTCTTTTGTAGGGTTTTTTGAAAGTCAGATTGTGTTGCACTAAAAATATTGTGTGTCAATTTAAGCACAGTCATGTATAAATTTTCTAAGGGGACGTTTCATATGTCGACCCTTAGCCGAGGATACCTCACTAGAATCTTCTGATTTTTTCTTGTAGTTTGTGTAATTAGTGTAGCTTTTGTTTATTGCTAGCGCGTAATTGTAGAGGGAATCTCCTTTGTAGTTGCAGTCTTTCATTGTTGTACAGTAAAACAGTTGTGGCATGCATGTAGATTTGCACCAAGTATTTCGCAGCTGCACTTACATTAACGAGATAATATTTTCTATGATCTGTTAATATGTTTTCATATTTTGCTCTTCAAATTGTGCTTTTCTGCGTTGGCGTGTGAAATATTGTGACAATAATGGCGTGTGAAAAACGTAATACTAGGCTCCAAAGTAAACTGAGAAATGTCAGTGAAGACGAAAGCAGTGTGTTAGCGCCGCCGAGTAATGAATTAACTAATGTTCAAAGTAGTAATTTGGTAATTGTGCATAGGGAAATGGAGCGCGCTGCAAATAATGGTGTAGGCAGTGAAACAATTAGTAAACAGTGAAGCATTATCGATCGATCGGTCAGCAACAGCTCGCCTCAGGAATCTGAAATGACAGGACACAATCTTGCAAATACTGTAAATTTAGGTTTTGCGTCCCCATCGTTTTCTCAAATAAGTCAGGACACATTTTCTGCTTGTCTAAATGTGAATGTTGCTGGTGCAAATGCACTGCCGAAAAGCATAGAGGAACAAATTCCAGACACTAATACATTATTATTGCAATTATTGCAACAAATGGAACAAAATCAGAGGCAAACACAGCAAAAGCTTCAAAAGTTATACACCACACATGAACAAACACGTGAAGATTTAACTACTGAGTTACATAAAATCTAATCGAAATCTCAAAAAGTCTATAATGACATAAAAACACAAATTTGTGAGCATTTTCAACCTATTTTTTTGCGGCATGAAAATGCATTACAGAATCACGAAGCAGCCATAAAAGAACTGCAAACTATTGTTCATGAAAATCATGAGACCTTGTGGGCTAAAATTTACTCAATTGCATCTACCTATTCGGTTATGCAACTTGCAAAAACTCAGAAAAACTTGAAGGACACAGTAGATACTCTGCAAATTGGCTCAGAAAGACACATGGAGGAAATTTGTTCATTATCAGAGAAAGTAGTTGAACTTTCGGATCAGCTAAATAATTTATCTACGAAGGTAGACGATAATCGGAATGACGCAAGACTGGTAGTCTTTATTGACACAGAAGAGCACGAACAAATTAGGAAATTCAAACAAAATCAGAATCAAATTAATACGCAACACCAAAGAGAAATCCAGGAAGTACAAGATCATTTGGCAGAAGTAATACAAGAATTACATATTTCAGAGGACACTCGCGCTCCAACGCGGGAAGAGGCACTTAGAAATACGGAAAAGCCACAAAATAATAACACAGGGCATTTCGGAAATTATGAAAGAAATTGGCAAGGTGCACCGAATTTTGAGTTGGAACCGCCGACACGACGTAACAATGACCGATATGCGACTCGCCGACACGATGATTTTGAGTATAAGCTGTTCATTACTGCACGTAAATTCAAAACATATAAGAATTCTGACAACGACATTCATCCACAACCGTGGCTTCATCAATTCTCTCATTATTTTCCTCCCAACTGGTCATTAGAGCATAGATTAGAATTTATGTGTGGCTCCTTAGAGAATGAACCAGCTGTGGGAATGTGATTGGTCATTCACGATTGCCACAGTGAAGGAGAATTTTATCATGCCTTCCTCTCAACATATTGGTCTCAAGCTACACAAGACCGAGTAAAGCATAGCATCATAATGATGAAACATTTCGAACAATCTGAATTTTCCTGTCTTGTGAATTATTTTGAAGACATGTTGCACAAGAATCAGTACCTGTCAAACCCATACAACCCCTCAGAACTCATCCGCATTTGCTTAATCAAATTGCCTGAATATTTACGACATATTATTTTGGTAGGACGTTGCAAAGACGACATGAAGCTTTTCAGGCACTGTTACAAGAATTGGAAATTGACACTGACAATCGCGGGACGCGAAATCATAAACACAACAATTACAGGTCACATCCGTCACAATTACGCGATGAAATAGATAATAAATGGTCACGACAAGGCTATTCTTACAACGTAAATCGTGACCAAAACAGACGCCACCCGTATGACAACCGTTGGCAGAATAGTAATAATTACAGAGAAAGATCGCATTTCCATGGTAACGAATGTGACAGAGACAACCAGAGAAACAGACAATATGGGAACCAAAACAATTATTATCACGGGAGACAGAATAACTTCAGACGCAACGGTCCACCGTGCAGTGATAATTAAGGGAGATATTCTCCACTACTTAACCGACAAGAAAGAAACTACAGGAACAACCGTCATGACGCCAGACGATATAACCATGACGACACACCTGAATTTCATCAGAACTGGCGAGATTCAAAGAGGGCAGGGCCTTCTCGTCAAGGTGAATTTGTAGAAGTTAGATCTCCATATCCCAATAACGACGCGCGCCAACGAAGAGACAGACAATGACTCGCACCGCAGAGGCAGCCACGTGCGCCGGCTGGCTCAGCGAAAAATAACATAGACGCTAAACTTTGAGAAAAATTTTAGCATTCTTTACCGACGTATACAACATGATAGTTACTTGGAAGTTGAAACTCTGTGTACTAGGAAGAGTAAAGGATTGCATCACATTTCACGTGTAAAACCATTTATTGAGAGATAATCTGCTCTTTTACTTAGTCTTTGCTATAAAATTTTTCTCTTCACGTTACTAGAATGCTTTGTCGGACTTAGAAACTGTTAACATGTAACAAAGTTTGACGTTAAACATCCAGTCTAGAACCTACTGAACATATTGAGACAGTATTTACGAGTGCATTGTTATAGTGAGGAGGCGACACAGTGTTATTATGTGTGTACATTCTTTCCTGTTAGTTGCACGATTACGTAACGACTATAAGGCTAACATAGTTAGAACATATACAGGTACTGGTAATGAGATTTTAATGCAACATTTTGGTTTAGTTGAAAAGACATTCTTTATTTGAATTACTTTCTGTGGGATTAAAGATGACTTAGCATTTGGTTTCTTTGACAGCTACACGATTATATCACAACGCTAATAATGTGTGACACAATTTACATTGTTGCTTTTGCGGTGTATCTGTTTTATATCTGCACAGTTTTTATGTATTATTCAGGAAAGTAAAACATGTTTTAGTAGTAACTTTTGTAGTATAGCTACAATGAGACAGCCTTTTCCGTAGCACAACAATACGTTACAGTACAGTACTTTCTTCATCACGGCAATAATCATAATAACTACGATATCTATACGCAAAGCAGTTCACTTTTGTTTATGATTAGGTGAGTACATTGACTTCAGCAAATCTTTGCTTACAGAGGACGATAACTACGACACTACCACAGAATTATCTTACAGTAAGACGCACATTTAGTGCTACAGGACACGCATTTGAGTGATTAATTTTGTACTTAAACCATTTATTTTTCAAGATTTTTGAATTACAAAGAAAGTTTTCCGTGATACATTTCATTCCAATGCTGTAATCTGTAACACCTGAGGGTATAATTACATTTATTCTCAGGGGAGTACATGCTTTCTTTGTGTACCATTTGTGTGGCAAACACAAGCTGCCCTTGCTAATATGGTATTTGCTTATACAACTTTACACATCGGTACCATATTCCTCTAAAACAGAATTCCACAGCTATCTGATTATTTGACAGAGAAAGAAACATATTTTTACTACATCAGTGACACATGTTTACACAATTACACAGTTGGATAACTTCACACTTATGAAACTGTATTTTGTCTGTACTTTGTGAACTGTTCATATTTTTCCAGAACCATTGTAATACTATGAGAGCTTTGAATGATGTATTTGGTATTTGATCATGATTTTTAAAGTACGTTTAAGGTAGATGACACTATTGAAATGAGCAGAGAATTTTTTTTTAGGTTTTGACATTATTGCAGAAAGCTACGACATATTTGAGATTTGACTGAGGTGTCATGATATTATTACGATGACAATGTGTGTTATGCTGTTGAGGTATGTTTATGATCAATAAGCTGATGCTATATGATAAATTTGATTGTGCTACGTATTTATTATGATGAAATGTTGAAATGTCGACGCAAGATTGAAGTGTCGTCGAATATGTATATTTGTAATAAAGTAAGGAGTAATGAATAGTGGTTAGGGTCTCTGATATGTGAAAAAGGATGTTGGAAACCAAGAATCGTACTTTAAGAGTTATGAAACGTTTGTAAATGGGTGAATGTATCACAATGCTGGCAAAAATTTTTGGACACTGTTATATTTATAGGATTTTGTTTCTACGCATTTCTACTGTAATTTCTCGACTTGTGAAATTTTATTTGTATCAAACAGTCACTAGAGGAAAGTTCTGTTGTAAATTTCGGTAAGAAAGCTAAGTGACCTTGACGTAATGCGTCGTTGACGCCCAGCTGTGCGTTGCCTGGAGAAAAAGCCGTTATGTGGAGGAAAAAAAAGGCCATTAACCTCGATCTTGACAGTTCTTTGTAGAAAGCATCGCAAATACGACACGCTCAAACTTGAAAACATGATTACACTGTAGAGTTCTTAATTTATGATATTTACTGAAATGAAATGATGAGAAACATTTCATGTCTATTGTCTTGCTAGTTGAAAGATTCTCCACTGCTTTATGAAATGCCATATGGGTAGTGAATGACGCTTCACGCCTTGCTTTGCCTATTTTGTTTAATATCTAGTTTCTAGCTGCACTGCAGCATTGGTTAAAATAAAATTTTATAGATATACTAATATAAATATTTTATGCCTACAGATCCAGTAAATGTACTTATGATGTACTTAAAAATAAATGAAGGAGCACAAAAAGACATTTCCCTTCACAGGAATTGCATACAGAAGTTTCTTTTCAAGTACTTGGTAATTTCTGTTGTAGAATAAGTTGTGGTGCACCACTTTAATGACATAGACATTAAGATGTGAATATACATTTCCTTTATCTGCATTGTTGTCTTTAGTGTACTATTTTTTCTGCTTGTGGGTTTTTCATGTTTAGATATAGGTTATTACATTTGCTGTTGTTGTTTGCCAGGCATAGTGCTACTAAATTTCACTTTGTATTATTCTGTTAAGCCACTTTTACTACTCATTTATTTTTCTTGTTGCTGCACATTGGCTCATATTAGTTGTAATGTTGCATTTTCTCTGTTAATTTAGATTTACTGCTGCTTGCTTTGCCTATTTGCCTTTTTTGTCATTGCTGTTTGTGTTAATTGTTTTGTACTGTTGCATTGCCTCGTCCCTTAGTATATATATCTGAGCTCAGTAGATTTAAGCAAGCTTAAGAGGGGGTAGACTATATAAGAAACTAACTATGATGAATTGGAAGAAATGCATTGAGAAGCTATAAGAAAATTGTTTGGCCAAAAAAGTAGTGTACAGTGGAGAAAAACTATTTTTGAAAGAGGATGTGAACAGAATACAGAAAGCATGCTTGGATAGGATTTTTTTTTTTTTTTTGGGTGGAAACAAATGTTGAAATAAGAGGAAAGATCTATGGAATGAAGTTTTGCATTGGACTGCAGTACCAAATGTTACACTGAAAACTAACCCCGTCTTTCCTTTTGTATTATTTGACTATGTGTTTATGTACCCTTGTGTATTTGTCTTTTTCCTGTCTTTATGTGTTAGGTAATAAGATTTATGTTGTAGAATTTTTCAAATACTGTGTTATTTAATTTGTAAAGATGTTAAGACATTATGTATTCTGTTCTGTTTTAATGCTCATGTGTGAAATTAATGTTGCGAGAACTGTTCTCATTATTTTATATATTTACTTATGTTATAATTCCTGTAACACTGATGTATATGTTAGTTCGATTCTTTTGTAAAGCCCTTATTACTACAAATGTTATCTGTATTGTTATGTTCTTTAATGATGTATTTTGGACCTTTGTTATTGTATTCTCATGTTATAATATTGTAATTGACACCACTTCATCAAATTAAGTAACTGGCAAGCATTCATTTCACTGCACACGTTTTTTTGTTAGTCATAGTATATGTACAATATGTGAGAAGTAGGGACTGATAGTGTTTGAACATATGTTAATAATGCAGCAAGGGACTGGTTAACAGCATTGCTGGTTCTAAGGACGTTTCAAAAAAAAAATTTTTTTGTGAGTGCACAAATGGTGGTTCATGAACTTGCTATATAGTACAAGACTCTTCTATGGTGATTGTACACCTGCACAGTCGCAACGGAAGGCTGTTAGCCATCTCTACAAGGACTACAGTGGGTCTACACCTTTGATGACTCACCAATACCATAATTTCTACAAGGACTGCAGTGGGTCTGCACCTCTGGTGGCCCACCAATACCATACTCTCTACCGGGTCTACATTGGGTCTGCTCTGTGATGACCTACCTACCAATATTCTTCAAAACTTCGACTGACTCTGCTGTGGGTTTGCTCTGTTGCGGCCCATGACCTGTCTGTATGTCAGGAGTCAGCACTGTCTTTCCGTTGGAAGGACAGCACTACTTCTTCAAGACTGCATGGAAATCCACTACTTCCATGTGCATTCTCTTTTACTGCTCAGACTTTGAGAAAAAAAAAACACTGCAATTTTACTGTGATGAATGATCAGGACTGTCTTTATGGACTGTGAGAAAATTTTAGCTTTTGACCAACATTGTATCAATAAGTGTGTGCATTTGATATCTTTGTTATTGCAATTATGAAAAATTTCTTCAAATCTGTATTGGCCACTGTCCAATACAATTTGTAAAATGTTTTGTGGGGAGCGTGGGGACTATGTAAGTAGGCTGTTTAGTTTCTTATATCGGTAACGCCACGTAGCGCTCTGTATGAAAATCACTGGCTGTGCTGTCTGCAGTCTGTAGCTGGTTTGCATTGTTGTTGACTATTGTAGTGTTGGGCAGTTGGCTGTTAACAGTGCATAGCGTTGTGCAGTTTGAGGTGAGCCGCCGGCAGTGGTGGATGTGCGGAGTGAGGAGGAGTTCTGGACAGAGACAGTAAATATGTAAGACTGGATGCCATGAACTGATATATATATATATATATATATATATATATATATATATATATATATATATTATGACTTTTTAACACTATTGAGGTAAATACATTGTTTGTTCTCTAGCAAAATCTTTCATTTGCTAACTATGCCTATCAGTAGTTAGTGCCTTCAGTAGTTAGAATCTTTTAAATACCTGGCAGCAGTGGCGCTCGCTGTATTGCAATAGTTCGAGTAACGAAGATTTTTGTGAGCTAAGATATTGATGAAAGGTATAGATTATTGTTAGCCAGGGCCATTCTTTTGTAGGGTTTTTTGAAAGTCAGATTGCATTGTGCTAAAAATATTGTGTGTCAGTTTAAGCACAGTCATGTATAAATTTTCTACGGGGACGTTTCATACTGAAGGCACTAACTACTGATAGGCATACTTAGCAAATGAAAGATTTTGATAGAGAACTAACAACGTATTTACGTTATTGCTGTTCAAAAGTCATTATATATATGAGTTCATGATATCCAGTCTTACAAATTTACTCTCTCTGATCAAGCGCAATGTCAGAATCGCTTCTATGATGCTGTTACGTTTCCTAAAGCCAAAAGGTGGAATTTCCGATGCACTATTAATATTACAATCCTTCATTTCAATTTCACCAAAGGCCATTTTGACTTTGCTTTTTAGATTTCCTCATAATAGTGTCTGCAGGAATTTCGCCATAGCTGTCATGCACTCCTAATTATTTTATTCGTAAGTGATTTATATTTCTGTATTGCTGTCTTTCCCTGAACGTTTTTGTACTTCCTTCTTTCGTCGATCAGTTGAAGTATTTCTTCTGTTACCCAAGGTTTCTTCGCAATACATCTCATTTTACCCATGTTTATTTACACTTTTAATTGCTCTTTTTGAAGAGTCTACTCCTCTTCAACTGAACTGCATACTTTTGCATTCCTTATCACAGTATCCACGTCCTTAGCGAACTTCAAATTGGTCTCATCATTCTTCAGTATCTCACTTCCTCCGACACTGATTTTTCTTGGCAATACTCTTGAAGTTCAATCTACATCTCATCATTACTAAATTACAGTGAGCCATGCTATAGCATTCCATAGTGCGAAAGTGTTGCCGGTGCAGTATTTTGTGCATGAACTGACTGCTCTATTACATCCCATAAATATTCAATGGGATTAACGTCGGACGAGAAGGGTGGCCTGATCATTCGCTCGAACTGACCAGAACGTTCTGCCATGGTGCACTGTCATCTCTAAAAAATCCATCACTTTTTGAGAACATGTAGTCCATGAACGGCTGCACATGGTCTGCAAGTGGCCGAACGTAAGCGTTTTCAGTTAATGATCGGCTCAGTTGAGGCAGAGGATCCAGCTCGTTTCAAGTAAATACAGCCCAGAGCATTATCGAGCCACCACCATCTTGCACAGCGCCTTGTTGACAATTTGAGTCCATGGCCACATTTGAGCCACACCGTCACCTCTTGCCAATTTAAATCGGGACTCAACGGCTCAGGCCACGGTTTCCGTTGTCTGGGGTCTAGTGTCCAACCGGTATGCTCACGAGCCCTGTAGAGGCGCTGCAGGCTGTGTCATGCTGTTAGCAAGGCAAGGCACTGATGTCGGTCGTCTGCCGCCATACCCCATCAACGCTAGGTTTTGCCGCATTGTCCTAACGGTTAGGTTCGTCGTACGACCCACACTGATTTTTGCGCTTATTTCAAGCGGTATTGCTTGTCTTTTAGCACTGACAATTCTACGCTGACACCACTGCTCTTGTTCGTTAAGTGAAAGTCGTCGGCTAATGCGCAGTCCCTGGTGAGAGATAATGCCTGAAATTTGGTATTCTCGGCAAGCTCTTGATTCTGTAGGCCTCGGAATGAATCATCGAACGATTTCCGAAAAGGAATGTCCCATGTGCCTAGCGCCAGTTACCATGCAACGTTCAAGGTCTATTAATTCTCGCCGTGCCGCCATAATCACGTCAGAAATCTTTTCAATGCATCACCTAAATACAAATGAGAGCTCCACCAATGCACTGCCCTTTTGTACCTCGTGTACACAGTACCACTGCCATCTGCATATATACACATCACTTGACTTTTGTCACCAAAGCGTATGATCTGAGTATATATCTGCTCCTAGGTGCGCCTTACAACCTAATGTTTGGTTTTCGAATGCATATACGACCATGCTGTAATCCATCTGGAATCTTGCAGTATCTCCAGACCCCTTTCAAGTATACGTCCTCCTCTTGTGATTATAGAGCAGCGTATTGGCTGTTACCATATGAAATTTATCCTTCAGTTCAATTAGTCTCTCTCCTCTCTCAGTCCTACTTCTAAACCCACATTTTCCTGTAACCCTTTCTTCTATGCCTTTCCCCAGCATGGCGTTCCAATCGCCAGTGATTATTAGATTTTCACCACTCTTTATATATTAAAGTACCCACTCAGTATCCTGATATACTTCCTATTTACAGAGCAGAAAGGTGGGATAAAGATAAATTGAAACTGATGCTAATCACATTTGTTTGCCTGTGGTTACACTGACACATTAACTGGAAGGCAAAGAATCAAACACCTAAAAAGGATTCACCAGTTAACTGCGGTAGCAGTGCAGCTATTACTTTTGTCAGTGACTTGAGAGAAAGGTGTGAGTCAAAAATTGAATGGATTTGTTAAACAGGAAACTGAGGTAGGTAGAAAGATTGTCAGACAATAACCTCATGTCTTACTTTTCATGTCAAGACACACACTGACTTGGTAGAATTACACCAGCAACAGCAAAGAAACGTATTCACCAAACAGTGTGGTCATAAACACTTTCTTAAAATTCAATTTATATCTTCAGGTATTCGAAACGCCCACAGTCTACCAGACCACACATACGGAGTAGATAGTGCAAACACTTCTCGACAGATTGAAGAGGCTCCTTCGATATCACTGCGCATTCTGCAGCAGTGCAATGTTTCAAATGCTCTTTGGTCGTTGGAATTGTGCATAGACATCACCTTTGAGTTTACCCGAGAGATAAGGCCCATTGGGGTCGAAAAAGGTTAACGTCCAGGCCAACTGATAACACCTTCATGACCTATCTGGCGAACGGAAATAAGCGAGTATTGAGACAGCACCCATCATGCGGATACCACCTACAAATGGGTATTTCAAGTTGTGCTTACTCTTGGAGAGCGAGAAATAATTTGCGCCTATATTTTACACGTTAAGGTTTCTTCAATTACGTGGGGACTAGTTAACTTCCTATATGTTCCTTAGACCATTTGAACGACTGTTTTATCGAAATGATCTGGTGGGACCAATCAGTCTACAAGGTTTGTACACATGAGTATTGTTGACATTAAAAAAAAGACAGTATAATTTTCTATTCTGCTCACGCTTTTCTTTCTTTGCCGGCTAGCAATGTTTAAATAGCAATTCGTCAATTTGTAAACAGAATAGGAGTTGTCCGGGACAAATAATTTTGCATTAGATATAAAACTTTGTTCGCTACCAGTCAGACAGTTTGGGATTGGGCAAATGATCAAAACTTTTTGTTGCTACCAATTGAAATTGTCTCTGAATCACAGCCACTTTTAACAATGGGTGATAAAGGTTATGTTTCCTTCTAGTGTTGTAGGTATGTATATGACTGTTCTTCTCAAACTGTGATGGATTATTTCATTAGTAAATATACGAGAATGTCTTGTGATGGCGCAGTTAAAATGTCTAGCTCTTTGAAGAAGTACCCACACGTCCGTCGGTGACGAGCACACATTGTTCTTACTACTCGCTTTCGTGTATCGAAAGTTTCTTTCCATGCGATGAGTTATTTGTATTGTGTACGACGTTACTGAGGGGAAACACGCAAAGTATGGCAGGAGGATGATACTTTCGTTTCCAGTATTAGCAATTACAGTAAGATCAAAAGTGGTTGGACTTAATCGGTTGAGAAGCTCAGTAATATGCTTCTTCCGATTCAGGAAGACGCAAAAATTTCAAGCGTCCTGTCCTACTTACTGGTTCCTGATAATGTGCTTCCTCAGTTGTTGGTATGACTCTATTTGTTGTACAGAACTGAAAGTGGTATGTCCAAAAATGGCTCTGGGCACTATGGGACTTAACATCTATGGTCATCAGTCCCCTAGAACTTAGAACTACTTAAACCTAACTAACGTAAAGACATCACACACATCCATGCCCGAGGCAGGATTCGAACCTGCGACCGTAGCAGTCGCGCGGCTCCAGACTGAGCGCCTAGAACCGCTAGACCATCGCGGCCGGCAAATATGTGGTATGTCTTTTCCCTCAATATTAAGGAAGAGTCAATTCTCAGAGAATCACTTAATAATTCTTTAGAAAATATCGTTTACCAACACTTCTGTTGCTTTCTCTCTGATCGGACTTATTATAGCACTAGCATCATCTGCAAAAACTACAAATGTTCTCGTTCACATATGAGAATGGACCCAAAATTAAACCCTGTACTTAAATTTTCTATCTTTCTAGCCTCGACTGAATTTTACAGCACAAACTTTTGCTTTCTGCTTGCCAAGTGTGATTCAGACTAGCTATGTCTAAAGCCATCAATTCCATAAAACTTGAGTTTTTCCAAGAGAGCATCATGATCTACACAATCAAGCGCCTCGGAAAGATCATAAGAAATACCAGCTGGGGATAGATTATTATTTAAGGCCTGTACTATTTTATGAGTCCATGTATAAATAGCATTCACAGTAGAGCAACGTTTCTGAACTCCCAGTTCTGATATATGTAAATAGTTTCTGATAAAATTGCAACTAATCTCGAGTCCATCACTTTTTGGAATATTTTGGAAAAGTCTGTCACTAAAGAAATTGAACGATAATTGTTTAAGTCTATCTTGTCACCTTTCTTATGATGTGTTTTTTTAACTGTCTGGAAATTGGAACCACTTTTTAGAATTCTGTTCGAAATTTCATCAACTCTCCTTCAGAATTTTTATAACTGTATTAATTTCAGTGGACAATGTTGGTGCTACATCTGGTTCCTTGGAGTTTTGTTTAATGACATTTTAATATATTCTCTTGTCTCTTGAACTGAACCATTTAAGCTTGTGTTTGTTTCTACGTTTTTAGAAATCACAACATTGTAATTTAGTGTGTTGTGGAATCATATAGTCTCTAATAGTGTCGAACCAAACCTTCACGCCTCACTACCTCTGATTGTCAACCAGGCTCAGCTAGTGTGGATTCTTAGTGGCCCAATTGTAAATTTGTTACATTCCACAAACACTCTATCGTTGTTTGGGAACATGAAGTCCAAGAATGGCTGCAAATGATATCCAAGTATCAGAATGTAACCATTTACATTCAATGATCGGTTCAAAAATGGTGCAAATGGCTCTAAGTACTATGAGACTTACCATCTGTGCTCATCAGTCCCCTAGACTTAGAAATACTTAAACCTAACCAACGTAAGGACATCACACACAGCCATGCCCGAGGCAGGATTCGAACCTGCAACAGTAGCAGCAGCGCGGTTCCAGACTGAAGCGCCTAGAACCGGTCAGCCACAGAGGCCGGCAATGATCGGTTCAGTAGGACCAGATGATCCAGTCCATTCCATGTAAACACAGCCCACACATTTACGAAGTCACCACTAGCTTGCAGAGTGCCTTGTTGACAACTTGATTCCCTGGCTTCGAGGGGTCTGCACCACACTCGAACCCTAACACCAGTCTTACCAACTGAAATCGGGACTCGGCTGACCAGGGTCCAACATAAAAGGGGTCACGAGCCCAGGAGGGGCGCTGCAGGCGATCTCTTGCTGTTGGCAAAGGCACTCACGTCGGTCGTCTGTAGGTATAGCCCAATCACGCCAAATTTCGCCGAACTGTCCTTGCCGATAACTTCGCCGAATTTCGATTTAGGCAATTTTTCCACTCAGAGTTGCCTGCCTCTTAGCAATAACAACTCTACGCAAACGCCGCTGCTCTCGATCGTTAATTGAAGGTCTTCAGCCACCGCACTGTCTTTGGTGAGAGATAACGCCAAAAATCTGATATTCTCAGCACACTCTTGACTCTGTGGATCTCTGAATACTGAATTCCTTAGAGTTTCTAAATTGAAAGTCTCATGCGTCTAGCCCCAAATGCTTTCCGCGTTCAAAGTCTATTAATTCGCTTCGTGCGGGTATAATGACGTCAGAAACCTTTCCGCATGAATCTTCTGGATGCAAATGACGGCTCCGTCAATGCACAGTAACTTTATACCTTGTCCACGCGGCGCTACCGCCTATATATGTGCGTAATGCTACCCCACAACTTTTGTCACCTCTGCTAAGTGCGTATAGTGTAAGGTTAAAACAAAATGGTGTCCCATCCGACGCAAGTTCACTTTACACTACTTTATATGAAAATATACATTATTTTTGTGTTCTACCTACATTTTTATACTATACCTACAATATTCGAAAAAATGCCGTTGTCATTTGCGTACACCATCATCGAATAAAATCCACGTCAAGACAGCCTGTACATGCGTGAAGTGCCCATTATACAGAGACAACGCGTCATAAAGTTTTATTGGTGAACAAATGGCCACTAAAAATATGGTTTGGTGACCTCAGAATCGTTACGATGACCACGGACCCAGCCGGCCGGAGTGGCCGTGCGGTTCTAGGCGCTACAGTCTCGAACCCGGCTACCGCTAAGGTCGCAGGTTCGAATCCTGCCTCGGGCATGGATGTGTGTGATGTCCTTAGGTTAGTTAGGTTTAATTAGTTCTAAGTCCTTCTGATGACCTCAGAAGTTAAGTCGCATAGTGCTCAGAGCCAACCACGGACCCCTTGACACGTTTCACTACGTCACTTGTAAACAATTTACGCCGCATACCGGATATTAGGTGCATATTTTACGTGCGTAAGTGTGATAATCTCGAACATCTGGCTTTCGGTAACTGACGATCATACTGATAAGAGTTTCAAGGCCTCCCAGGAACATCATATGGAGAATATATGGGAAAATTTGGACGATTTGCTATGAGTAGAAATTATAGGAATGGGTACCTCCGCTACTGCTGCTCGTAGTACCAAAAAATCATGGTTTTCCGACTGTACTGCGACAACGGATAAAGATTTTCGAAAATGGGAAAACCATGTTTCGTAATAAATGTCTAAAGAATGAACAGTTAAAATATGGGCCATTTCATACGGTTAGATATTCAGATAACTGCAGCCCACGGTGCAAAAACAGCAAAAAAAAGAGGCTTTTGTGTTGTCTGTATAAGTACGGTAACTTTGGATCTCGGGATCTCGGTAAGGAATAATGAAATCCAAAATAGTTTCCATGTTTCCCGAGAACAACATATTGAGAACATTGAAAAAATTTCTACGGTTCGTCATGCACAGAAATTATGGAACTTGTAGGCCCCACAACTGTCACTTCTGGTACCCAAAAATTATGGTTTTTGGTGTTTTCTCGCGAACCACCCTCGAACAACTGGTATTTTATAACCTGTCGAAGGCCCATACTATACCAAACCTAATGCAAGAGAATCAACCAATTTCCTCAGTTTACCTGGACTGGAGGACGCGTCTGATGTTCAAATTTTGGCTCTGCACTGTAGGATTGCTATAATATGCCGTTCTTCCTATAGGTGTACAAATGGTCGCTAGGACAAGTGCTATTCAGAACACATGACCTTTATTTCTTTGATTAATACAACCCAAGATAGAATCTGAATAATTTCATTTTCACGCGAGGTTTTTTGGAACGTACAGGTACCACGCACTGTCGTGTTCGGATCGATTAATAAAGAAGCTATTCGAGGTGCTAATCCTGTATAGAATCTCGTAGGGATTCCACAGAGATCTTTAGTTTCGTCCAGATTTAGCGATTTCAGCTTTTTCTCAACAAAACTGACACTAATATCTATATCACTCATAATTGCAGTTATGCGGGAATTTATTTATTTATTTATTTAATCGTGTCTGAGCTACATCTGCAATTAATTAATATGAGGGAATTGAACTGAAGCAATACTCCTGGGTTTCACTTTATACGGAAACTTAAGAAAATGGAGTTCAGCATGTCTGCTTCTGATTTGCCATCCTGAATTTCAGTTTGTGTCATCCATCATAATGAGAGGTGATCAAATGATGATACTAAAAGTTCGAATAATTCTACAATTTCCTGCAAAGTGAAGAAATAAAATTGTAAACTCTAATGAAACATCATTGTATGTATGATGGTTTATAACAGGTGTAGAACAAATTTGAAGATGTAAGTTTTATAATTCAAGGAAGCAAAAGTAAAGATACGAAATATTGAGAAAACATATCTCCAAACATGACATTTGCGTGCCATCGAATCACAGACTAGTTAGAAGATACGGTGAATAGAACTGACTCTTCTGATGTCACTTATATTCATCAGATAGAAAAAAAAAAAGCTCACAGGATTTAGTTCCAGTGATCGAGGCAGTAGAAATCGCCGGTCCTCGTATTTTCTGTTCTTAGAGCTGATTCTTGTCGTCAGTCTGTTGCTCTACGCCTCTTCGACACTATCTACTACCTCGACAGTTAAAAATTACATTGTACACTGCACGGCTGTACCATATTTTTATTAAAGACGATTGATTTCGGTCATGAATCTAATGTATTCACCTACGCAATGCACAACTGCAATGCCAATACAACATCTTAAAATGCTCCATTCTTAATACAGCTATTTTCAACAGTCATGTATTGTAAACATCAGACAAGCTTGTGCCAATCTTATTCTTAGCTACGCTTTTGTTCCACAGTTTTACTTTTATTATGTTAACCGGTTTACGGCTTACAAGGCCATCTTCAGACATTTACTGAGTTTTGTCACCAAAGAAGTTATAATGTTTGCAAACAACATTGAAACAGAAGTAACACGTCTAGACTGAAGTAGAAACATACAGTAACAGCTTTGACAGTGCGGTGGTAATGGAACGAAAAAGTAAAAAAATGAACAGCAAAAAATAAAAATGAAGTAGACAGGAAAAACTTGAACACAAAAAAGGAAACGCATGCCTACATAACAGTTTACTTTAATAAACAAAACTAATAAAATAAAACAAAATCAACACTTGGCAATGCTACATCAGGAGGTATAAAAGATGGAGTGTGATACACAAACCAATTGAAAGAAGAAACAATTATCAGTGTAAGTACAGAATACTTAAGGAACTTAAACAGAAATAAATAAATGCAGGAAAATGGAGGTGTTTTAGACAACATACAGCAAATGCAATCTTTGAGAGTCTGGTGGTACTGCATTTTAACATTAACATGATATTCAAAACTGTGACTATGTAACAGTTTGCATTAAATAAATGAAGCAAGTAAAATATAAACAGTATTTGATGAGACAACTTCAAGAGGTGATAAACATGGGCAGTAATACAAGTACCAGTTAAAAGAAAGCCTTAACTATTAAGACTACAGTCTATATGGAATACACAGACAACATTAATAAAACAAAGAACTTAATGAATATAGGAAAATGGGAACATGTAGAAACAGACAGAGTGGGAAGTAAAGAACAACAGAGATGATTATATGAAGTATTGGAGAAGGGAGATGTTGAGCTGTGTCTGATCACTTAGGATTAGATCTAGACTTTGAGCTAGATGTTTGTTAATTTCCAGGGCTTCCAGCAGGTTGAGTTTATGGCCTTTGTTTGTAATTGAAGTACATGGAACAATGGCTGGTAGTTGTGACCCTCACTCAGTACATGCTCAGCAAATGCGGAGTCAGAATTCTGCAACCTCCAGCTGCGTTCATGTCCAGCCAACCTAGTTGCTATATCTCTGCCTAACTAACCGATGTAAAATTAGTCACAATCAGGACAGGTGATTTTGTATATCCCACTGTTGACTAATAGCTGGTCCTTATCTTTGCTATTAAAAATACACTGGACTATCGTGTTCTTAACATATTAGGGAAGCCTATGCTTGCAGGCTATCAGTGCTTTGGCTACAATCTGTGATCCTCACGTAGATATGGTAGTGAACACAATTTCTTGCCCACAGAGGATGGGGAAGCAGGTGAGGTATAGACGAGGGGTATAATTTTCCGTTTTTGTTTCCTATGCAAGATGTGGTCAATAAGAACTGGACTGCAGACATTGGCAGTACCAATAAGTTTTATTGTATCTAACTCTGCTTTAAAATCATCTCTGGACATGGGGATAGATAAGAGACGGTGTACCATTGAGTGGAAAGCTGAATGTTTGTGAGCTATGGAGTGTTGTGAGGAAGAAGGTATTACTGTTTTTGCAGTTGTAGTTTTTCTATAAATTTTGAAATAATATGTGTGTGTACTGATTTCAGTGGTGAGATCTAAGAAGTTTATGGATTTGTTGCCAATCTCTATTGTGAATTGAATATCTTTATGTTGACTGCTTACGTTTTTCAAAAATGTGTTGTCTTGTTGTACTAGTCCACATACACAGGACGACATCTACATATCTAAACCAGTATTTAATATTTGCGATAAAAGGTTCTGTTTTTAGAAAATTTTGTTCAAACTGGTCCATAAATATTTCAGCCAACAGTGGACATAGCTAAGCCATCTAATTGTTTATAAATAGTCCCTTGGAACTGGAAACAGTTCTGTGCCAAGCATTTCTGAGTGTCCAGTCTCAAGTCGTTCAATTCCATTGGACTGACATTAGATTTGTGCATCAGCTCTGTCAGAATATCAATGCATTCCCCACTGGTATGTTGGAAAACAAACTGCAGACATCAAAGGATACTAATTTTTTCACTGTGTGAGACAGATATACCTTTTAACTTATTTACTAGGTCCACAGAGTTTAAAATACCATAATTGGGTTTGAATTTAGTCTTGCTCTTAATTAGGACGTCTTGTTTATGCAGTTTAGGAAGCCCATACATTCTACGAAGCACTGGGTTCATATTAGTTAACAGTTTTGCTTCAAACTCAGAGAATACGCTTTTGCATGGATTGATTGCATATTTATTAAAAGTAATACTGTGGAACAAAAGCAAAATGGTGCTTTTCATTTATTATAATGTTGTTCTACCAAGAACCGACGGAAGATTCTGTTAATATGACTACGCTGTTTACTTCATTAATTTCCGGAAGCATTTAAGAATTTCTAGCTCTCTTTTCATTGAGATAAATTACGAGGATGTTCGTGATAAACGATTCTCAAGTCTATACTAATTATATAGATATTAGTACACACTTCACTTTTTCAAATAGAACTTAGTTCTAAAAGAGACGAATGCAACGAGGTTTCGCTCTTCAAGATCCGATTTCTAATTTCGGAGTAACAATCAGAATTTAAGAATTGTCCGTTTGGAGCTTGTAAGTCATTGATGCCAAATATTGCAAATTCCGTTCGCAAAAAAACGAAACACGTTATGTCGGATAAGGAAGCGTGTTCCACCGCGGTGATCCGATTGTAAAAGGGGCACAGATGAAATGTGGCTTTGATTCAGTGTCGTCCACGTGCAACAAGTGCTGGTTAGTTTGAAAAAAATTCTGCCTTTGACAAACGAAGACTAACTAGATATGATGCTTCTTTATGAAAAATTTGCGAAGGAACGCAAAGAAAACGGCTGAGTTGTATGCATAAATGTATCTCGACAGATGGTGACCATCAAAGACTGGCAGCTCAACGATCTTACAAAAAATTTGTATTTTGAGGGCACTGGAATGCCACGCGTAGCGCGAGGGGCAAACCTGTTACGAGAGGATAATATACATGATAGCTTCAGAGAAACTGTGAGTGCCTCTGGAAGTAACTCAGGGTAGCATTGTTCGCTTTGTCCTCGATAACTGTTTCCATCGAAATCATGTGCCACTTCACCAGCAGGTTAACACCTTAGATTGGAGAAGGCACGTGAAAATCCACCACTAGATTGTGAGGTGACATGAGGACAATAAGTTCTTTCTTCAAGGAAAGATCTTTACCAATAAAGAAACCTCGGAAAACGTGAAAAGCTGGACGTAAGAAACATGCGCCATGTCACAGGGACACAACTGTTCGTGATTGGTTTGAAGAATATTCCGGACAGCTTGTGCGAATGTATTGGGTTCCCGGCTCACCCGGCATGAATCCCGTCGAACATTAATGGAACGTAATTGTGAGTTCAGTTTGTAAACAAAATCTTACCCCTGCAACACTTCCCCAATTATGGACGACAATACAGGAATCATGGCTCAATTCCTTTGAAGAGGACTTGCAACTACTTGCTTAGTACATGCCACATTGAGTTGCTGCAGAACACTTGCCAAAACGAGATCCGATGCAGTATTAGGAGGTATCCCACGATTTTTGTCACCTAAGTGTTTTTGTTCTCTATATGTGTGAAAGTACATAAATGTGTCGAGGTATATAGGCGACGGAAATATTTATTACGGTAGGTCACCATAGGCAACGTTACACTGTCTGCGGAGCTACGGACACAGTTTATTGTGTTATTATCCAAAGACTTCCAGCAAAAAGACACAATTTTTTAAATGAAACAATAGTTGTTTCTATCATGCACTAGAATCAATAACACCAGGTGTGTATACATCAATTTAAATTACATTCCTATCGCTTTTAATTGGGAGCTACAATCCTTCGAAGTTTCAGGGGCAGATACCACACACGCTGCGCTTAACGCAATGCGCCTTCTAAATGTGGTGTAGCTGAGTTGTAACGTCGCCGGTGTCACGGAGCGAGAAGCTTCCTCGATGTGCTGTTAGACTGCCGACTGTCGCCGCACACGGCCGTACACCCGACAGTTCGAGCCACACAAACAAACGGGCCTCAATGTACCACAGTTACTGACATCGGATGAAGATGGCATACACGAAGAGCGAGTACGTTGACGCGTTGCTGATGCTCGGCGAGTGCCGTCACGATGCCACTGAAGCAGCCATGGCGTACGCCGTGAGATATCCTAGGCGAAGAGCCATTACGTTCTTAGGTGCCGAACAACGATTTCGGGAAACAGGCAGCTTGGTAATGCGCCACAGTAACAGACAAAGCAACTGCAAGAAGTGAGGAGACGGAGGTGTTTGTTTTAGCTGCATGTCAGCTCACGAGCCGTTGCTGCAGTCGCTGGTGTCAGTGTCACATCTGTGTGGCGTATAGTACTCGGCCACAGGTTTCACCCGTACCGCCTGTCACTGACCCAGGAGTTGCATGGGAACGATTTTCGTGCGACAGTTGCATTCTGTGAACGCGCCATACGTAATTTCACGCTGGAGTCTTTGTAAGGTGCTATGTTCTCTGATGAGTCCACGTTCACAAATTTTGGTGCAGTGAATCGCCATAACGTGCTCTACTGGGCCGCAGACAAATCTTCGGTGGGTACGACATGTCCACCGTCAACGTAGGTGGTCTACCCTTGGGGATGAAATCATCGGTCCTCACTACTTCCCAGATACACTCACAGGTGAGTTATATCGCGTGTTTATAGCCGACAGTGTGGGTGGTCTCCTTGAACACGTATGTCGACACACGAGAGTCCATATGTGGATGCAGCACGGTGGTCACACATTCTGCGCGTGCTGTCGTGGAACAACTAAGCAAAAGGTTTGCAGGAAGATAGTTTGAGCGCCATGTCCTCATTCATGGCCCGCAAGGTATCCCCGATTTAACAACATTAAATTTTTTTGTGGGGATATCTAAAAGATCGAGTTTATGTCACAGATCCCGCATCCACAGATGATCTAAATTGGCGCATCGAGGACGCGTGTTGCTCCGTGACATCGGTGATGTTACATCTAGTCTGCAGATCCTTTAGAAGGCGCACTGCATTGTGCACTCAGGAACATGGACACACATTTGAACACCTCATTTAAATCAACTTCCCACCGCCAGGACATCTATCACCCACCACACAGCCATGTATTTTAGTTGGACCACTTCTTTCGCTTTGTAATAGATGGCAATGTGATAGTCACAAACATATGGCTTACAACTTTAGACGAACAGTTGGTAACAGGTAGGGTTTTTAAATTAAAATACAGATCGTAGGTACGTTTGAACATTTTATTTCCGTTGTTCCAATGTGATACATGTACCTTTATCAATTTATCATTTCTGAGAACGCATGCTGTTACAGCGTGTTTCCCTGTAAATACCACACTTATGCAATAAATGCTCAAAATGATGTCCGTCAACCTCAATGCATTTGGCAATACGTGTAACGACATTCCTCTCAACAGCGAGTAATTCGCCTTCCGTAATGTTCGCACATGCATTGACAATGCGCTGACGCATGTTGTCAGGCATTGTCGGTGGATCACGATAGCAAATATGCTTCAACTTTCCCCACAGAAAGAAATCCGGGGACGTCCGATCCGTTGAACGTGCGGGCCATGGTACGCTGCTTCGACGACCAATCCACCTGTCATGAAATATGCTATTCAATACCGCTTCAACCGCACGCGAGCTATGTGCCGGACATCCATCATGTTGGAAGTACATCGCCATTCTGTCATGCAGTGAAACATCTTGTAGTAACATCGGTAGAACATTACGTAGGAAATCAACATACATTGCATCATTTACAATGCCATTGATAAAATGGTGGCAACTTATCCTTCCTCCCATAATGCCGCACCATACATTAACCCGCCAAGGTCGCTGATGTTCCAGTTGTCGCAGCCATCGTGGATTTTCCGTTGCCCAATAGTGCATATTATGCCGGTTTACGTTACCGCTGTTGGTGAATGACGCTTCGTCGCTAAAGAGAACGCATGCAAAAAGTCTGTCAAGGAAAGGACAGCAGACTGTAAGCGAGAAAGAAAGAGACAGTGGCAATTTCAAAGTTTAGTTCTCGCTTTAAATGTATATTAAATATAAAGCTGTGCGCTTCACAGAACGAAGGAGATTAGCACCCTATAGTTGCTCAATCACTTAGTCGTATTCAGTATCAGAAAATCAATAGGAATAATTGGGTTTAACAATATGTGGGAATATAAAATGGAATGATCACATATGTTCAGGAGGTAAAGTACGAGTACGTAGGAGACTCAGATTCATTGGTAGATTTGTGGGAAACTATAGTCATTATATAGAGGCTATTGCTTACATAACACTGGCGCAACACATCCCAGAATGATATGTATAATGCAGCCACCTGGTTGCAATAAGATTTTACTTCACCTTACTTTCGACACCGACTATGGGTGTCTTCATCCGGTTAGCCGAGCGGTCTAACGCACTGCTTTCCGGAGCGGGAAGGAGCGCCTGGTCCCCGGCACGAATGCGCTCGGCGAACTTGTATCGAGTTCTGATGAGCCGGCTAGGCGGTGGATGTTTTTAGCCGGTTTTCCATCTGTCTCGGCGAATGCGGGCTGGTTCCCCTTATTCCGCCTCAGCAACACTATGTCGGCGATTGCTGCGCAAACATGTTCTCCACGTACGCGTACACCACCAGTACTCTACCACGCAAACATAGGGGTTACACTCGTCTCGTGTGAGACGTTCCCCGGGAGGGGGGGGGGGGGGGGGGGGGAGGGAACCACCAGGGGCGGTGTGAGGTGGTGGAGGAGTGAAGTGAACTGCGGTAGTCGTGGACTACTTCGGCTGCGGCGGGGACGGAGCTTCTTGCCTCTCCGTCGTTTCTAGGTCCCCGGTTAACATAACATAACATGGGTGTCTTCATCAGAAGACCCAAAAAATTACAAGCTGTAACAGGTGAACAGATTTACCGTTTTTACTTGGTACTGGAATACTGTATTACGGAGATACTTGAAAAGCTTAACTGCCTGGCACTGAAAAAATAAACGCAGACTATCCAGCGAAAGCTTGCTTAAAAAGTTTCAGGAACCAGCTTTAATTGAGAATTCTGCGAAGATACTACAACACCCTACATCTCGCTCCCGTAGGGGCTGAAAAGACAAGATTTAGACTAATTTACGGCGCGCACGTGTGGAAAAGTAAGCGTGGGTGGAACGTGCGGTGGACCTCTTTCTGTGTGCGGCAGTGCTAGTATCAAATTATATAAATGCGTAGTATCTGTTCTTTCGGAAATGTTCGAAAAAAACTGGCACCACGCTGAATCAGCAGCTGATACACATCATACGTAAATTGAAGGTGGAAACGGGAAAGAAAGGAAAGGAAAGGGAGGGGATCACCGCTGTCAGCTGCACTGGGACACTACAAGTAAGCAGTGGCGACGAGTGGAAATGTGTTCATGTCATTTTATTGGCGTAGCTGGGCATTGGATCCACCTTCTTCAGTGGGGATACACAAATACACAAATACGTCACACCCCCTGTGGGAATCTCAGAGAGCGAATTTGAAGGAAACGGACATGGACTGTGGATAGGTGGAGCTCCATGGGAATGAGGATTGGCTGTGAGAGGTGCCGAGACAGCCCGCACAGTTGCGGTAACTCTGTTCCCCGGATGACGCAGAGGTTAATGCACCTGCCTAGTAAGCAGGAGATCCAGCGTTCGAATCTCAATCCGATACACATTTCCACTCGTCGCCACTGATTCTGAGTAATGTCCTGACGCAGCTGAAAGCAGTGATCGCCTGCCTTTCCTTTCCTCTCTTCCCCTCTCCACGTTCAATTCACTTACAATGCTAGTTATTTCTCGCCTACCGCTCATCGGAGTCTGCGTACAAATACAGAATATGTGGCAGTTGACGATGGCACAGTACCACGTCGCCAAATTCGTTGCTCCTTAAAATATGTCTAAAAGTAGAATAATATTATCAGATATATACAATTTTAAATCATCGTCAATTCAAAGCCTATGTATAGTTTACAAGACAGTCGAGTTTCCTCTCCATTTTAAATTCCACCAAAACACAAAAACTACAAACCTAAAATCTTAATAATATGGTATCTCAGAAATAATGTGTATTGCAGACACTAAATGTAAAGAGAGGGTTGACGGCGAGGATTTGGAATACTTCAACGTGGAGACGAGGTTCAAAAATGGAAATTCTTGTCAACCAGGCTATTTAACTGGGTATTGGAAAAGGCGCTAAAAAGAGCGTCATCGCTTGGAAAATGTGATGAAGTGAAACTATTGCCGTTAACCGATAATATTGTCGATATAGTGGAGGAGCAAGGTGAACTGTTAAGAAAAATTAAACTACTAATAGAGGATGCACATAAAAGTTGCTCTGAAGATCAATCAAGGTAAAAGAGAGTGTACTATTATTACAAGAAGCAATGGAGGGGAAACGGAGGGATCAGTGGCGATAGAAGTTATGGAAGTCACGAAAATTGGGTCCTTCAAATATTTATGAAGGAGGGGAGAGAGTTGCACGTGAAGGACGAAGTACCTAAATCGCATAATGTTCCTGAGTGTTTAAATCTAGTGACTCATTTCAGAATCACACGAAGGAATACCCACTATTAACCACCATAAGCACTGTCCGGCATGTTCTACTTCTTTTTTTTCCTTTTTTTTCTGGACATGAGGCTTTGTTTTATGGAGCGCTTATAAATATGACATTATATGTGTTAAGTACTGCATAACATAGTAAAGCTATTTGCAGAATACTGTTAATTCTTCAGTTACTGAATTTCATCCTGAGTAAAATGTTATGTATTTTCTAAAACTAGCTATTTAACATGTGGAAAGTTAATCCATGCTTTGTCAGTCCACCATCTTGTTTCCTGAAACAGTAGGAGGTTCTCTGCAGTGGACCACGTGATATTTGGAAATGACATGATTTTATTTAACGTCTTAACAGCGTTCGGTGGCTTGAAAAGCCAATAACTTCTATCTCGAAACGTGTCTAATTTGTGAAGCGTTTTTGATAGTGCTTCTCCTTAATCTGGTTACACTTCCTGATTATTGGTGTGCCGTAGACTAGAAATGAAATGCACAGACTAGTAAATTCAGTACTGTCATGGTTTTCTCGTTTCCATCTTGAAGATAATATTTGTTGCTGCGCACATAACCATCTTGAACCTTGGAACAGTTTTCACATTCGGAAAAACCTTAATTTTGTGGAATAATTCTTGTATTTTCAGTACATTTGAAACTAAAGCTGTCATTACAAAGTGGAGCAAGAAAATATGTGAAACTTCTTCTAGAGGGCTGGCTATAAGCGAAAGTCTGTACAAAGCTCTCACCCACTGTCAGTGCGAACAACAACGTGGAGGAGGAGGTAAGGAACCGCAAATAATCTGCTGAGAGGTGTCTATTCTCAACGGACAAACCAACCAGCAAGAAACTGATGACAAGAACAACAAAACTCTGTATGGGAAAGACAATTGTGCAGCTGATATTAATGTATGGGACTGAAACGTGGACACAGGACTAGAAAATGGAGAGAAATGTCCTTCGACAACAACGTATTAAAATCAAATCTTAGTATCTCTGTCACAACATGGAATTTCTGAAAGAAGGAAAACCACAGAGATTCACTCACTGCTTAACGTATCAGATGTGACAGCTGTAAGAAGGAACAGGTAACTGAATGGCTGGGACACGTACTGAGAAAAGAAGAATGGTGAAGGCACGGCTAGAAGAGAAGCCGCAAGGTACGTGACCCTTTGGCAGACCAAAATTGAGGTGGATGGACGGGGTCAGGGAAGAAGAGGAGATCCTGGGAGCCCACGAGAACACGGTCAGCCACAGAAGCCACTGGAAGAGACTATTGGAGCGAAGCAAAGAACCTAATTCGGTCAGTAGTTATACGCAAGCAGTGACAGTAGTTTGAATAGGAAAACAGTCTCCTGAGAACCTGGCTTACAGACGTCATTAAATGAAGTGTGGATTTGTAATAGAAAACCAGTAACACATTTCAGATTATTAAGCCATTTGGCTTAACCGATAAGTCAGAAATTTGAGCACCTTGTTTGTTGCATGGTATAATAACGCTGTATCAGTTCTCATGTTTGTAACTGCAAAAAGCTAGCGGAACCGGCAATGCTCTGCAATAATAAAATGTATGAGTATTGGATTTACGTCCTTATCTTCTCCTCTTCCTTCTCCCACTCCTCCGTTCACCTCCTCCTTCCTCCTCTCTCTCTATCACCCCTTCCACCACTTTCTTTACTGTTACTTCAAATTGAGCTTCTGTAGTACTGTGCTAATAATAGCTATAAGCAAAACAGTACGTTGTGTATACTACTTTTGTTTAAAACAACATCTAATGAGAAAGCATGTATATGGGGAAAATTATTTGTCTAATGGTTGAAATGCTCCGCTATCGTAATTAACAGAAACTGTGAAAAAGGAAGAAGGCTATACAATTTTACAGCAGAGCATAGCTTCAGAATTTTCTGTCGCGCAGTATGTTTTAAAACAAAATGTTCACATTGCTATTTGGAGAACTATATTGCCCACGTCCGTCTTAACGTTTATTAAATTATCGAGTAAAAATTTGAAGTAAATTGGTCAAGAATTTGTCGAGAGTTTTGATAACAACGCGTCCCCTTTAAAAATACATAGGCTGTGTCCGTCCGAATGTTCAGTAGAGTATCCTGTGATGTACATCTGGATCTACATTTACATCTATACTCTGCAAACCATCATGAGGTTCATCGTAGAGGGTACGTCCCACTGTACGTGTTACGTCCGAATGTTCATAAGAGTATCCTGTGATGTAGATCTGGATCTACATGTACATCTATACTCTGCAAACCATCATGAGGTTCATCGTAGAGGGTACGTCCCACTGTACGTGTTATAAGGGTTTTTTCCTGTTCCAGTCACGAATGGAGAGCGGGAAGAATGATAGTTTGAATGTCTCTGCACATGTAGTAATTATTCTAATCTTATTCTCACGATGTCTATGTGAGTGATAGTTGGGGGGGTGGTGGGGCGGCGGGTTATAGTATATTCCTAGAGTAATTATTTAAAGCCGGTTCTTGAAACTTTGTTCATAGACTTTCTCGGGATAGTTTAAGCCTGTCTTTAAGAGTCTTCCAGTTCGGTTCCTCCACCATTCCCGTGACACCCTCCCACGGATTAAACAAACCTGCGACCATTCGTGCTGCCCTTCTCTGTATACGTTCAATATGCCCTACTATGGTACGGGTCCCACACATTTCAGCAATATTCTAGGATGGCTCGCACGGGTGATCTGTAAGCAATCTCTTTTGTAGACTGATTGCACTTCCCAAGCATCCTACCAATAAACCGAAGTCTAGCACCTGCTATACCCACGGCTGAAACTATGTGATCATTAAATTTCATATCCATACAAAGTGTTACAGCCAGGTATTTTTATGAGTTGTCGATTCCAACAGTGGCTCATTGGTACTATAATCGTAGGATACTACGTTTTTTCGTTTTGTGAAGAGCAAAGTTTTACATTACTGAATATTTAGAGCAATTTCTCAATCTCGGCACCACGTTGAAATCTTCCCAAGATCTGACCATGTTTATGCAGCTTCTGTCATGTAGTACTTCATTACAGATAACTGCATCATCTGCAAAAAGCCTGACTTTACTGTTAATATTTTCTGAAAGTTCATTAATAGACAACATGAAGAGCAAGGGTCCCAACACACTTCCCTGGAGCACACCCAAAGTCACTTCTGCATCTGACGATGACTTACCATCGAAGATAACATTCTGTGTGCTCTCTACCAAAACGTCCTCGATCCAGTCACAAATATCACTCGATACCCCATTTCAGAAATAGTGCACCTGACGGGATTTGAACCCACAACCTACTGGATGGAAAGCTGTTATCTTATCCATTATACCACGCATCCATTTGACGAATATTGGTCAACAGCTTTTAGATATTTTTAGTACCAATGTTTCTCCTTTACTTAGTACATATATTTTTGTATACGAAATGCATTAAAATATATAGCATATGTCTTGCGTATGTTCATTAGATTGTCGTGTAAAAATCTGAAGAAAATCGGTCAACAAAATTTCAATATTTTCTGTAATAACTTCAAACAACGACTTGTCTTTATATGGTAGTATAGATCAAGTTTCAGAGCGTGTTGAATCCTAACTTGAGACGCCAGGAGTCTGCAACAATTCCCTATGGGAAATTATAGCTTCCACATTTATAGATGTACAAAATTCTAATCAATTTCATCGAATGAATAAAACCTTCTTCTGCTACCAAACAAATTGGCATTAATTTAAGTTCTCAACTGGAAGGGTTATATAAAATTTTCTGTGACGTGAGAGGCCTTTCTTAGCCTCGAGCAAGGGGTTTGGTGAGAGAAAATTGAGCTCTCTCTTATACGTCCGCGCCCGTGAATGACATCAAAATCGTTCGGGAGCAGAGATGTTAGTCGATGCCTAACAGTCGGTGCGATGCCTCCGCCGAACCGTCTGGTTATTCAGTCTGTCTTAGTAAGTGTAAAACTACCATTGCAGAAGTTATCAACGCTTGCCTCGGATGGCAGTTTCTTTGTTAAATTTTGGACTGTGAACAAAACAATGATCATAATACATAGATAAATTTTAATAAATAAGCCACATTACCTGTAGATAAATACCCCTCGAATTTCGTATAAGTCCTTGTGAGTCCACTGTATAAAATACCTCGTGGCAAGTGGAGTATTTGTACCTCTCACTTTACGTTGAACTAACCGGCTAGTAATCACTGAAAAAAGTTTGAAAATTGGAACGTTTTCACGCTTTAAACTCAGTGACGTGTCTCATGCTGCCTGTTGTTTCTTTTGGTCATCTGTGGGCTTTCAAGATCCATCGGACGCACGTTTTACAAGATTCGATTTAATTTTCTAAAGAAACACACTTTTCTTGGTATTACGATGCTGCAGGCATAAATTTTCAGCAAACTGAGCTGAGATGTCAACAGGTAGACTGAACATTACAGGTCATCTGTATAGACGATTTGAAGGTTACCTATCCGAGTGATCTGTAGGGCATTGTTGTGTGGACGACACCCGATAACTGCAAGTACTTTGCGTAGCAATAGGGAGCAGTGAAAAAAGTTTCAATTTCCCGAAGAAGTATCGTTACCGAAAGCCAACCCCTCACGCAGATGCATCTAAGCAATCATTTCACTAGCGCTTCATAATCGAATGAAACCAAAAGAAACCTTAATGCACGCCATAATTGAAGGTAGCCTTTGCTGTGCATTTCTCAGTGGTTTACAGAAATCAGATGTAGATTTAGAAGTACATTACCTTTACGTCCTGTGGCAAAGATGCCGCCAAATCCTTTTTTTTAGGGTAAGTTATCGCTAAACGCTTGTTTCCGTAATACTGATGTACTGCAGCAGTCGTTGTTGGGTGCGAAATTCTGATCTTCGTAATTTCAGTCTGTTAGTTCAAGTGCCCTCTATAGCAATGAAAATCTGCGACATTATTTGAAATACATCGCATGATTTCCAAAGGGTCGAACAAACATGTGACCATTCGTGCTGCCGTGCTTTTTTTCTGAATTTGTTAATATCAGCCAAATAATGTTTCTATCAATACAATGCCACAATACGGATTTCCCTTCTAACCTCCTATTCGACTGAAAATGTGTTATTTCAATATTAACAAATTCTACTACTTTGTCTGTGACATGATATATTGCACACTTTCGTGATATGCTTGAAATACTCCTAATTATTAAAATACAGAGAAATCATAAGCAAATCTTTGAATTAAGACCCGAGTAAAACAGAGTATCTGTCTTGATTTCGTTGTAAACTAGCACAAACACAAATAAATACGATTTACCGTCCATATGGAATGCACAGATTGTTGCGTTCCATTGTTACCTAGTCTTTGCAAAAAGAATTCTTTTTTGCTCCTTTTAGCAGTATGGAGACAATATGCGGCTCTGCAGCAAGAGACAATTCCAATTCCCGGAACAACGGGACTGCCTGTACTAGCATTGTATTATTTAATACTACACCTAATTAATTTTCCGCATCTGCGTTGAGCTATATTACATCTGAATTATTTAATACCACGAACAACTAATTTAGAACTCGGATTGCATTGGCGAAAGTTAAATCACGGATTTAACGAACACGAAAAAATTAATTTTTCAGTTATGCAGAAGTAAAATTGCGAGTTGATGGTGATTTACACAAATTTTTATGCCAGCGTTAAAAACGCAAAAACTTGCGTTCATCCTAAACTGACAAAATAAACTAACATTGTAGTTTATATCCAAGTATAAGATAGAAATCTTTAATATTTAAGAATGGTTAACTTTAGACATTATTTAAAGAATAACAAAGGTGTGAAGAAGGAAAAAATGTTGTTTTTAAATAATTAACGGTTATTCTTCATTTAGGTTTGCGAATACAATTAAAGGTAAACCCAGCGAGATTGCTTGTGATGCTTTTCGCGACTAGCTAAATAGTTTTCGATGTAAGTTGTTTGTAGGCGTACATCTGATTTCCTAAGGTGATAACGACAAGATGTTGAGCAGAGGTATTCGAAGTTGTTACTGTATGTTTCAAACGTATATTCTGCTACGCAATACCTTACCACAATAAATTAATTAATCATGATAGGAAAGCCATGCTAGCCCACTGTTTTCCTTTTTTTGTATCCAGAACTGATGATGAAAAGTAAAATTGCATAAATAGACGGTATTGTAACTTCTGCAAGCTGATAGTTATTTACATGCTCAGACGTAAACAACTGCAGTGACAGATCGTTACGAGTTGTTCTGAATACGGCGTAGTGCTCTCCATAATTTCCGGATTTTGTCTGTTTGATATAGTTGTTGTAAATGTTATGAAATTCGTTAACTGTTGTTCTGCATCCATTACATTGCTTTAAATAATTTCCTGATAGCTTCCGTTTAAGAGTGTTGTTAGGAAATATCGTACTTTTATAGTTTTCATTCACTTCGTGTCTTGAACTACCTACGAACAACGAACTTCCATCGTGTATATTTACATCTGCCTGACACCTGGAAATTAGTTATACAACTCACCGAAAGATAACCTTTCATTGGTTATTACTTTATTACCTTTTAAGTTTGTTGTACAGCCCATTAGTTTAATATAAGCGTAGTGTCATGTGTGAGGAATATGGATGTTGTCCTTGGTATGGAAAAAACCTGTCAGAACTGTGGGTTGTTATTTCATGGGGGAGAATGAAGCGGGTAATCCAAAAAAGTATCAGATGAGGCTCCTTCGTTGAGTTGTAGATTATGTAGTTGAGACAAGGGAACAGGGAAGAAAGATTTGTGTCCTCCGGGCGGAATTTGAAATGGCATAATTTGAATTAGATAGTGTAAAGTGGAAAGAGAGCACAGGAGCTAGGAGAAAATGACACGTAATAGGAAAAAGGAGAAAATCTGATAAATCCAATTTCAGATTCCAGTTATCAATCAGTTTCACTTGTTATCCGAAGTAGGAGAAGATCCTCAACCAGTTTTTGAGCTTAATAGGATCCAGCAAACGACTTTAAGGCTAGGTCGGTAGAAAATTCACGTAGAAAGAAGAGTCTTGCTACTAGGGAGCAGCGAAAGGAAAGATTTAGACCAGTAGCTACAAGAAAAGCTAGGCGTAGAATATCAGGTCACAAGCATCGAGAAACGTAGAGCCAAGCTTAGTCAGATGACAGGGAAGACAGAGATTTTAATGGCGACAATAAGATACATATTGTAAGACGAACAGGAAACAGCGTACCTTACAACTTAAAATATGGCGTTAAAGATGACCTGTAGGAAATAGGAGCAGCACCAACACACAGTTGTGTGGGATTTGTCGAAGTTTTGTAGCGACATGACCAACCATATGTTAGCAAAGCCACGTGAACAAAGAACTGAACGAATTGCTTTTGACTGAAACAAAGTCTCGTATGTGTTGCGTGCCTGTTGCTGCGATTGGGAGATGCGGATACATTAAGCATGACCTGCACCTGAATCTGAATTGGAAGGATAGATTAGCTGAGCATCTTGCCGAAATTGCAAGGGAGTGGAGATGGGGTGAGGCAAAAGCACGCAAGACAAAATCTTTGTGATTATTAGAATCAAAGTGACATATTTCTTAGTTAGAATCAAGTAACAGACACAGAACTATTAAAAGCAATTAGAGCAGTACAATACGAAAATATTTCCTGAAGAAATAAAATTAATTTGATTTATCACAGCAATAGAGGGTTGAAAAACGTGGTAGATGAGCTTCTTTATTGCCTAGCAGATGTGGAAAATTCTGAAGATGTAGATGTTCTGTATCTCTCTGAACACCATCTCACCATAAGTATCATCATCATCATAAACTAAAGGCTATGCCTTGTCGATTTAGCCACGTTCCTATCTCCATTGTCATCCTCTTCAATTCTTCATACGATTTTATCCCCATATATTCTTTGATGTTACTAAATTACGTTGCTCTTGCCCTACCTCTTGGTTTCTTCCCTAAAATTTTTCCCTCAAATACATTCTTTAGAAACTGGTTGTTTCTCATTATGTGCCCTATAATTTTTTATTTTCTTCTTCCTATATAATTTAGCAGCGTTCTGTTCTCAATCACGTCTCTTAAGACCTGTTCATTACTTTTTCTATCTACTCAGCTTGTTTTCGTCATTCTTCTCCATATCCACATATCCATTGCTTCCAGCCTCTTTTCCTCTGCCTTTCCCAGAGTCCACACTTCACATCCGTATGTTAAGACACTCCAGACATAAGTTTTGGCAAACTTTTTCCTACTTTCCAGGCTTATTTGATTGTCTGTTAGTAAATTCCTTTCATTTTGGAAAGCTTGCTTTACCAAGGGTATTCATCTCTTTATATCTGTTTTACATCTACATCTACATGGATACTCTGCAAATCACATTTAAGTGCCTGGCAGAGGGTTCATCGAACTACCTTCACAAGTCTCCATTATTCCAATCTCGTATAGAACGCGGAAAGAATGAACACTTATGTCTTTCCGTACGAGCTCTGGTTTTCCTTATTTTATCGTGGTGATCGTTCCGCCCTATGTAGGTCGGTATCAACAAAATATTTTCGCATTTAGAGGAGAAAGTTGGTGATGGGAATTTCGTGAGAAGATTCCGTCGCAATGAAAAACGCCATTCTTATAATGATTTCCAGCCCAAATCCTGTATCATTTCTGTGATACTCTCTCCCATATTTCGTGATAATACAAAACATGCTGCCTTTCGTTGAACTTTTTCGATGTACTCCGTTAGTCCTACCTTGTAAGGATCCCTCACCACGCAGTAATATTCTAAAAGAGGACGGGCAAGCGTAGTGTAGGCAGTCTCCTTAGTAGGTCTGTTACATTTTCTAATTGTCCTGCCAATAAAACGCAGCCTTTGGTTAGCCTTCCCACAACATGTGTTCTTTCCAATTTAAGTTATTCGTAATTGTAATACCTAGGTATTTAGTTGAATTTATGGCTTTTAGATTCGACTGATTTATCGTGTAACCGAAGTTTAACGAGTTCCTTTTAGCACTCATGTGTATACATTTATTGTCATCAGTGACTGTGCTCACCAAATCACAGAAGTTCTCAACCTGCTCTAGAACATCAACTTCTAGTTTAATATTAACTTTACCATTTTCTTTTGTCTTCCCTACTACAATAGTTTTTGGTTTCTTCTTATTTATTTTTAGATTAAATGCTCTTAGGATTTTGGCAAATTTTAGCAACATAAACTTTATTTCCTTTACTGAGTCAGCTCACTAGCTGTATCTTCTCCTTCATATAGTTCCTGAATATACTCTTTCCATCTTTCGCATACTAATTCGAAAAGTAGGTCACCGTTTTTATTCTTGACCATATTTATTTTTGTTCTTGGCTTTATCTGCATTGATTTAATTTTAGAGTAGACTCTATCAATTTGACCTCCACTTAGATCTATTTGAATTTCCTTATGTTAGTCGTGCATCCACTTTTCTTTTTTAAATCTACATTTCTGTGTAATTGCATCTTTTACTCTTTTGTATTTATCGAAATCTTTTTTCCCCAGCCTGTTTCGTTCTTCAATAAGGTCTAGTATTTCCTTGGTCATCCATGTTTTCCTCGGTTCTAGTTTCCATAATCCTACTAGTTCTTTAGCAGCTACTTCTACGGTCTCTTTGACTCCTTCCCATTCTTCCCTGTTACCTATCAGGTTACCAGTCAGTTCTTTCATGTCCGCAGCTACCTGCTTTCCCTTAAGTTTTTCTACAAACCATCTGTGTTGGTTAGTTCTTTTATATTTCTTAAATCTGCTACTATAGTCTGCTAAAACTTGGTCACTGTCTATATCACATCCAGGGTATGAGTGGCTGGACTTTATTTGATTCATAAATTTCTTCTTGACTAGGATACAATCTATCTGATTCCTTTTGTCATCTGCTGAACTTTTCCATATACATCTTCTTCTCTTGAGCATTTCAAAACACTTGTTGGTGACTATCATCTCATACTGTTTACAAAAATCCTGCAACCTTTCTCCTCTAGCATTCATTTTTTCGAGCCCGAACTTGCCATTCCATAATCCTTTCTTATCGTCATCGGTCGATGCATTGAAATGACCAATTATGATAAGACTGTCCTTTTCTTTAGCCAGTTTCATTAAGTCATCAGTTTGCTCATATACTACTTCTACTTCCTCATCTTTGCTATTTGTTGTTGGTAAGTAAACTGTAATTACACACAAGTCCGTGGGTTGTGCTTTAATTTTAATCACCATTATCCTATCACTGCAGTGGTATGTGTTCAACACGTCATTCTTCCATTTTCCTCTCAAAAATATAGCGACACCATTTCTTCCTGTTCGAGCACTACCATTGTGAATGATCCTGAAATCCCCGGCCGTAAAATCACCGTTATCGCCCCACCTAGTTTCACAGATTCCTAATAAGTCCAGCTGTGACTTTTCCATCAGCATCTTAACCTCTTCTAGTTTCACCAGCTTTTAATAGAATTCTGACATTTCATGTTCCAATTCTCATCTGTTCTTTTTTTCCTTTACTGCTTACAGCCTTGCCCAAGATAATCCCCCCAGAGATCCGAATGGGGGAATTGAAGCTCCGGAAAATTTTGAATTGGACGTAGCCATATTTCTATTGGGAATACTGTATGGGATCGTTAATGCAGTGGTTTCCCGTTGCCTTCTGCATCCTCCTGCCATTGACCATGTTAATGGTTCCTCCGCCTTTAGGGACAATTTCTCATCCCTGCGACAAGGGCGTGCCGCTTCCTTACCCGCTCATCCGCCCCTTACTGGCCGTTGGCACTTGGTAATGTCGGTCTCCTCATACCGGGAGCCACTCGGTTAACAGCCATGTGTTAGAAAAGAAAATTAAAATGAAAGACACCCTCGGGCCTTGCAGCCTAATGTCGTTCGGGGTCGAAGAAGCAAGAGTTGACCAAGAGAGACCAACAGGAAAGAAGAAAGCAGAAGTCTGACGCAAGTAAGTGGAAGCAATGTCAGACTTAGCTAAGGGCTCATGTGGTTGCCACCCACATACTCCGAAGATGGGAGCCTCCTTGGGGACCATAAGTATGGACGAGCAAAGTATCAGGAATTACATACATCCATCATTTTCGTGTAGAGTTGGCATGGAAAAAGAAATATGTGAAACATATCTAAAAGTTGGACACAAAGTCAAAACACTGAAACAAGTAGCTTTTATGTTGATGAGAACAAGTAGCTTTTATGTTGATGAGAACTTAGAACCATGTGCACCATGTGCTTGTGAGTTCTCATTGCGGAATACTTCTCTGATAATTGTAACAGTATCCAGACTCCCTCTCAGAATCTTTAAGTCATTTATGAGACATCCAGATGCATTATTGCGCTACGTATCAGACAAAAAAGAACAGTAGCTTCTGGAAATTTTGTCTTTGATTTCTTAAAAGAAACAGACAGTAAAAAAGAAAAAAAAATCTAAAATTAATATTTGAGTGTTTCATTCTAGTTTAGTACTCAGTTTTCCAACTCATGTACTGCAACATAGTAAGATACTGATAGATAACTTTTCTATAGACAGTGCTCAGGCTGAAACAATTAATTTGGACCCAGTTACTAACGCAAGATCTCATAATGTTGCATACTTAATGGCAATAATCAGTATGGCACATTTCTACGCTGTGGTAGGTTCACACAAAGCAGTGAGGCTTTGTAATGAGAACAGGATACAACATTTTAAGAGAATGTTAAAAGGAGTGATAAGGTATGAGGTATATATAGTAAGGTATATTAGTGTCCAATTCAATTTATTCCGTTGTAAATTTGTATCAGTGTTTGGAACCTGCATTCCTAAAAAGGTATCCAGAAGATCGATTATAAAAGAAAAAGTAAACGGTGGATACCTAAGGAATCAATATCCCACGTAAGAGGAAGAGGCAAATTAATGTGAAGACCAGACTAACTCCAGATCTGATTTTACTTACATACTACAAAAAATACTGTAGTATTTTAAGGGAAGTCATTAAGAAGTCCAGAAGTATGCATGTCCCGACAGAAATAAATAATGCATATATTTAATTAAAATTACATGGGTTATTGTCAGGCAGGAGTCAGGACAGCCAGTCAGTGTACAAGATTCCACAACCATTAAACTAAATGACAATGTTATAACTGATAATTCATAAGTTGCAAGTATGTTTAAGTCACTCTCTAAACGTAGTAGCCAATACATAATTCATTGGTTCAGTTGAATAAGCAAAAGCATGTATTAAAAAGTCATTCCACGAAACGTTTAGAACTAGAAGTAACACGAACATCCTTCACTGAAATTAATGCACTTACAAAAATTCTAAAAAACAAAAACTCAAGTGGCATTGACGGCATATGAAACAGAAAAATATTCATTTGTTAAACCACTTCATTAGAAAAGTGAAGAGAGGACATTAACAATTATCGTCCAGTTTACTGACTAATATCTTTTTGCAAAATAAGCGAAAATGTAGTGTACTGATGTGTAGGCGCACACTTAAGATGAAGAAATTTACTTAGCATGTCACAGTTAGGATTCCAGAAGGGTTGCTCTACTGAGAATGATATTTATACATTCAGTCATTAAACAGTACTTGCCTTGAATAATAATATATCTTCAGTCAGTATATTTATAATCTTTCGAAGGTGTTTCATTGTGTAAATCATGTTACTCTGGCAGAAGAACTCAAGTTTCATGAAACTGTTGGCTCTACACACAGCTGGTTTATTTATTTATTTTATTTATTTATGCATTTGTTTTACCTGGCAAGATTAGGGCCTTCAGGCCCTCTCTTACACCTAACCAGGCATACTCAGATTCAACAAATTTCAGTGTCTACAGAAAATTAGGACATATAACATGTTATACAGTATTAATGTTAAAGAAAAAAAATAGAGACTATAAAAGTAGTACAATGATAATTATAACAATCAAAAAATAATTATAACAATCAAGAATAATAAAAATAATAATAATAATGATAATAATAATAATAATAATAGTTTAGATCATACTTAAGAAACGGAATATGAAATATTGTGTTGAATAATTCAGACATTGTCACAAAAGTAGATAATTTTAGTTACTCGGAAAAAAATCACAAATGGAGTCCAACAGGATTCAGTTTTATTTCGACTCCTATTCCTTACAATCGATTATGCGAATGACCTTCCACTTAGCAGTCAACAAGAAAAATTGGTACTTTTTAAAGAAGATAGTAGTGTTGTAATAAATCCCATTAGAGGCAAAGCAACAGAGGAGTTAGTAAATGATATTTTCCAAAGAAAGGAGTTCTCTGAAGATGGGCTCTCCATCAATTATGCAATAAAGAAAAACATTAAATTCGGTTCTGTACGACAACCAGTCATGATAACATGAAAAAGTCAGTAAACAGGGAAGAATTCTCCAAATTTTCAGTTAACATATTGATGAAAACTTGAAATGGAAGAAGTATATTACTGAGCTTCTCAAACAATTAAGTTCAGCTACTTTTGCTCTTGGTATAATTTTTAATCTTGGAAACAATAGTTTCAACCTCCAGACATATTTTGCATCTTTGCACTCAGTAATGCCGTACGAAATAATCTTCTGGGGTAAGTCATCATTTAAAAATGACTGATTGCACAAATGCAAACAGTAGGAGTAATATGTGGTGTTCACCCAAAGGACATAATGCAGGTACCTCTTGAACAAGCTAGGCATCGTAACTGGACGGTCACAGTACATATATTCGTCAGTTAAATGCGTCATAAACATGGTAATTCATCACACTTAGAGAAGAACAGTAATATCTGTACCCACAACACTTGAGGAGCAATTGTTAAAGCTGTCAGTGCGTCAGAAAGGAGTTAAATATGCAGCAACAAAAATTTTTGGTCATTTACAAACATAAAATGTCTCAAGTAGCGAAGCAAATTTTCAATCTAATCTAAAATCACTTCTCCTGGACAACTCCTTCTATTCCATTGACGAGTTTGTACTTCAAAACTGGGAGCCAGTAAAACAAATTAAATGCAATTGCAGGAGTAGGACTAAAAATAATAATGCATGTACTAATATCAACAGTAATCATGTATGCATATCCTGTAATCTGATTCGTTCCGCATCATTTCAGTAAAAGATTCGACCAAATAACCTATGGAACATGTAATTAACTAACATCAATTTACATTCCACCACATAATTTGCGTAAACTGAGTGAAGGGGAAATAGTAATTACTACTGTTTCGAGACCAAGTTCTTTCTAAGCGTATTACGCTAAAAAATTGTGGAAAACCGAATAGTCTACTTATCTTAAAAAAAATTTTCCTGCTCTGTGTCTATTACCATAGACTACAACTCCATCGTATCAGTTGAAGTAACTCTTCTCGTGGATTACAAAATGGCAAAACGCTTTCAACCATAGCATCAATGTGATACCGTGCCTATGTTTTAATCATTGTACACAAACTTTTTGCTAGGTTTCAGAGATATCAAGCATGTACTCTGTCAGTGCCACAAAGTATCGTATTTCCTAAACGAGTGCTTCAGTCCATCCCTGCAAAATACGGAGGCCACTTTATATAAGAGCGTAATGAGATAATTCATACTTTATTACTCGTGCCAAGCACTTCCAATTCAGCAGTCCTTACGCAAGTAGAATCATGATCGTCTAACTTAACGTATCTCTTCGAGGCAGAAGCAACGTTGAGGATAACTTAAGCTGTTCCATACATCACAAATTTTTAACACGGATCTTAAAGCAGCGATCATGTAATATTCGTTCGCAGGTAGTTAATGGATCTCCTATAGCTTTCTCCAAATACCGTGACACTGCAGAGGCAAAGAAACTGGTACGCCTGCCTAATATCGTGTAGGGCCCCCGCGAACACACAGAAGTGTCGCAACACGACGTGGCATGGACTAGACCTATGTCTGAAGTAATGCTTGAGGGAATTGACACCATAATCCTGCAGGGCTGTCTATAAATCCCTCAGAGTACGAAGGGCGTGGAAATCTCTTCTGAACAGCACGTTGCAAGGCATCCCAGACATGCTCAATAATGCTGTCTGGGGAGTTTACGGGCCAGTGTAAGTGTTTAAACTCAGAAGAGTGTTCCTGGAGCACCTCTGTAGCAGTTCTGGACGTGTGGGGTTCGCACTGTCCTGCTGGAATTGACAAAGTCCGTCGGAATGCACGTCTCCTGCTGACATGCAGGTTCCATGGATTAATGAGGTTGTCTCCACACCTGTACACGTCCATCAGCTCGATACAATATGAATAGAGACTCGTCCAACCCGGCTACATGTTTCCAGTCATCTGCAGTCCAACGTCGGTGTTGACGGACCCAGGCGAGGCGTAAAGCTTTGCGTCGCGCTGTCATCAAGTTTACACGCGTGGTCCCTCGGCTCCGAAACCCCATACAGACAATGCTTCGATGAATAGTTCGTACGCTGACATTTTTTTATGGTCCAGCAATGAACTCTACAGCAGTTTGCTGGAGGGTTGCACTTGTATCACATTGAACGATTCTCTTCAGGCGTCGTTGGTCCAGATCTTCCAGGATATTTTCCCGGCCACAGCGGTGTTGGAGATGGATGTTTTACCGGAATACTGATATTCACATCACACTCGTCAGCCGCAGTGCCGTATTCTGCCTTTTTACATATACCTGTATTTGGATATGGGTAACGGCCGTGCCGCAGTGGATACACCGGTTCCCGTGAGATCACCGAAGTTAAGCGCTGTCGGGCGTGGTTCGGCTCTTGGATGGGTGACCATCCAGGCCGCCATGCGCTGTTGCCATTTTTCGTGGTGCCCTCAGCCTCGTGATGCCAATTGAGGAGCTACTCGACCGAATAGTAGCGGCTTCGGTCAAGAATACCATCATAACGACCGGGAGAGCGGTGTGCTGACCACACGCCCCTCCTATCCGCATCCTCCTCTGAGGATTACACGGCGGTCGGATGGTCCCGATGAGCCACTTGTGGCCTGTAGACGGAGTGGTATTTGGATATGCATGCCTATTGCAGTTTTTTCACGCTTCAGGGTACATAACTAACAAACATATCAAGTTGCATACATCGATAGTCTGTGGCGAGAAATGTGGAGAACTTTGATGTACGAAAATAATTTTTAACGTTTGTGTCTGTCGAATTACGAAACTAATATTTTAATGAACTATATACCTCTTTGTGTTATTGGAAAGAGCCTTCCAAGCTGACTTCAGCAACGGAGTTGTGGAGCTTGATGAAATTCAAAGGTGTGCAAAACGTAAGGCCAAAACTAACATTCGCGTAATGTGTCACTGCAAAGAGCGTAGCTCGATGAAACTTTGACCATACGTAGAAATAACTGCTGCGGTATGGTATAGAAGGTGAATGAAAGAAATATGCAGTGAGACGAAGAGAAGTGATATTTTTATTCAAAGACGATAATTACACTAGTGTCACCAGGATGCATCACGGTCCCTTACAAAAGGCGGTAGATGGTTCTTAATATAGTGTGTGATCACTACGGATTGTAATGCGTGCTATGTAACTTGCCACAAGGTTGGTACAAATTTTAGTAGTTGGGCATTCCATTCCGCCAACAGCACTGTAGACAACTGCATGCGGACGTCCTGCAAAACGTCTTCCCAACACATCCCACACGTCCTCGATAGTTTTTAAGACGGATGACGGTGTAATAGAGAGGGGGGAGGGAGGGGAACGGGAGGGCCAGTCCATTCGCCGAATATCCTTTCGTTCTAAGATCTTTTCTTCCTGCACAGTTCGATGCGGTCGAATACTGTCTTCTATAGTAAGGAAGTGAGGGCCTAATGCACGACTGAACTGACGCACATGGAGAAACAGCTTCAAAATTCGCGGTGAGTGTACCGTGTTCGTAGATCTGGAGGTCAGTATGCCCATGCAGTACTGTGCCGCCATCCCCCTCCCCCCCCCCCCCCCCCAATCCCTCAGCATACCACCTGAATCACCTAAATGACAGTGCTGCAGTTACCATCATATGGAGAGACGTATCAGCACGTAATGCACTCAGGACCTTTGTCGAACATGATGGTGGTTTGAGCGGTGGTGGTATGTTGTTACCAACTGAAAGAGTTACGTCACTGAAGTCCTCTTCGAAGCAGTTTGACTTCCTAGATACGCCTTGATGCAAAACGCTGTTGTTTATTTTATTCCCTCATCTAGTTTCAACGAAATACTGCCATCATTAGTGGGTTTCTTTATTCTAAAATATGCAGAAAATAGCATCGATATAAAACATTACGAAAAGCGTTATTATATATATGGTTCCATATGCTGATTGTGTGAATAGTTTTATAATAGCTTATTACGTCAGAGTTCTTTCATAGTGTCTTTGTTTGTTGCCCCTTTTTTCCGGCGTACAGCATGTCACCTGTAAGACATGATGGCTGTTGTTAACAAGAATCAAAATGTGAACGTACAAACGTCAGAGATGTTGCTATTGAAATTTGCTGTAATGTTTTAGAAAACGATGTTGCTCAATGCTTGGTTGCAATGGAACCACGTCACGTACTCACGTTAGTTGGTCTACTTTTTCTTGCCCTGAAAATACAGAACAACATAACTTCTCACCTTGGCCGCAATTCCAAACATTACGCCATCGTACTGTTGACGAGTGTTGATGAATGCATCACATATCACGAGGGGATTTTTGAAAGCTTTAGCGGTAGTTCTGACGAAATCTTATTCCTTACTTAGGTCTTTGTGTGTGACGGGGGAGTAATCATGCGTTCATGTATGTGTGTGTCTGTTTGTGTGTGTGTGTGTGTGTGTGTGTGTGTGTGTGTGTGTGAGAGAGAGAGAGAGAGAGATGTCATGCGTTTATGTAAACGGTTTTTTTCTATTCTGTGTCCTGTATCAGTTCTCTTAAAACAGTAGAAAGCATGTTGTTGCAAAGTTTTGTTGTGTTCATTTACTGCGTTTTTGTTTCCTACTACAGCTTTATGTATGTAATAATTTTCTTCTAGGTGTTCTGTGTAACCTGTCGAGCACACATCTGAAGCTAGTATGTTTATGAGCTGTCGGGTTGTTGGTCGTGCTATGGATAAAAGACCTTGTGGATGTAGGACTCACGTAGGTAGAAAATCCATGTTGGTTGCTGTCTCTTGTTATTGTGAGGTCCAGGAAATTTAGTTTCTTGTTCTTTTTTCATTGTGAAGCGTATTTGTGACTGTATTGTGTGGATGTTATACTTTTTTCCGCTGAAACAAATATATGTGGAACTGTAAACGTTGCATCTTCCTTACGTCAGAAAATTTGCCACATTTCCTGTTTATAGCTTAACCAATGCCGTGACTCAGTACAGCAATTTCTGGATATATTTGTGGTTACCTGTTTTAGCAGCATGCTGTACATTATAATCACCAGCGTTAGCTCATGGCCTTCTCTTCTCACATCGTCTGCGGACAGCTGTCAACGGGTACCAGGCGCGGTGTGCTGCTTATGAGCGCAAAACTCCCTGTTCTGCGCCTGGTACACGCGGCGGCGCTTGGGGTCCACAGCACAGCTATGACATCTGAGGATGGGCTTAAAACAGTCCGAAACCAGTCGTGTGAAAATAAGGTAATTTACAACTGAAGCGGTATTTTCAAGCTCTGCTTTTGGACTAAAGATAAAAGCGACAAGTAACCATCAGCATCTGCACTATATAAATGTGTCCTGTGTACCCAGTATACTCAAACTTTTTTATAAATAAATAAGCGTCTATAATGTGCGAAGAGGTGCCGCAGGAAAAGCCTTACTTCTCAGCATGCAGTGATATAAAGTTCGCTGTCGCTGTGAATGTCACAAGAGAAGATATGTCTAAAAAAAATATTTTAATAATTCTTTCTTTAATAATTAATTTTATAGAATAATTTGTTTGTTGTCTTTTTAACAAGCAAAGTACAGAACTGCCGTTATCAGTTATATTAAGGCCTATGCTGAAAGCCATTGGTACTAGAACAAAGTTAATATAGCATATAAGAACAGTATCATAGGAATACCCATAGCAGTAGAATTTAATTATATATAATACTCTTCATATAGTATCATAACTTAATTGACAGTGTTAAGGACATAAGTTGGTACAATATTCATGAATGTAAAAGAAGTCTTACATAGTTGTTGCTATTTACTTATAAATCGCATCAGACAGATTAAAAAGAGTGTAAAAGATCGTCTCACGCTGAGCAGTAATTGATCCAGCCATAAGTATACAGTTTTTTTCCTTTTAAACTGTTTCTAATTTGTTGAACACCATGCAAACAGAAGTGATTATGTAAGTTCTTGTAAATCAGCTGCTCTCGAGATACACAGAATTAAATGCGAGAGACTTATAATAGTTTCCACAACAAAACTTTGTCTCGAAACCTGGCAGAAAATCCAAAGAGATTCTGGTCGTATGTGAAGTATGTTTGCGGCAAGAGACAATTAGTGCCTTCTCTGCGCGACTCCAATGGAAATACTATTGACGACAGTGCTGCAGAAGCAGAGTTGCTAAACACAGCCTTCCTAAATTCCTTCACCACAGAAGACGAAGTAAATATCCCAGACTTCGAATCAAGAACAGCTGTCAACATAAGTAACTTGTTGTGAAGAAACTTAAATCACTCAATAAAAACAAGTCTACTGGTCCAGATTGTATAGTGGTTAGGTTCCCTTCGCAGTATGCTGATGCAATAGCTCCACACTTAAAAATCATATACAACCGCTCGCTCGACGAGAGATCTGTATCCAAAGACTGGAAAGTTGCACAACTCACACCAATATTCAAGAAAGATAGTAGGAGTAATCCACTAAATTACCAGCCCATATTATTAATATCCATATGCAGCAGGACTTGAGAACATTTATTGCGTTCGAACATTATGAATTCCGTCGAAGAGAACGGTGTATTGACACGCGGTCAACACGAATTTAGAAAACATCGTTCTTGTGAAACACAACTAGCTCTTTACACACACAAAGTGTTGAGTGCTATTAACAAGGAATTTCAAATTGATTCCGTATTTCTATATTTCCAAAAGGCAAAGACACTGTACTACACAAGCGGCTGTAGAGAAACTGAATGCTTCTGGAATGTTGTTGTTGTTGTTGTTGTGGTCTTCAGTCCAGAGACTGGTTTGATGCATCTCTCCATGCTCTATCCTTTGCAAGCTTCTTCATCACCCAGTACCTACTCCAACCTACATCCTTCACAATGTGTTTTTGGTGCATTCATCTCTTGGTCACCCTGTACGATTTTTACCCTCCATGCTGTCCAGCAATACTAAACTGGTGATCCCTTGGTGCCTCAGAATATGTCCTACCAAGCGATCCTTTCTTCTAGTCAAGTTGTGCAACAAATTTCTCTTCTCCCCAATTCTCTTCAATACCTCATCATTAGTTATGTGATCTACCCATCTAATCTTCAGCATTCTTTTGTTGCACCACATTTCGAAAGCTTCTATTCTCTTCTTGTCCAAACTATATATCGTTCACGTTTCACTTCAATACATGGCTACACTCCATACAAATACTTTCAGAAACGACTTCCTGAGACTTCAATCTACACTCAATGTTAACAAATTTCTCTTCTTCAGAAACGCTTTCCTTGCCATTGCCAGTCTACGTTTTATATCCTCTCTACTTCGAACATCATCAGTTATTTCGCTCCCCAAATAGCAAAACTCATTTACTACTTTAAGCGTCTCAGTTCCTAATCTAATTTCCTCAGCATCATCTGATTTAATTCGACTACATTCCATTATCCTCGTTTTGCTTTTGTTGATGTTCATCTTAAATCCTCCTTTCAAGACACTGTTCACTCCGTTCAGCTGCTCTTCCAGGTTGTAACCACCCAACAGAAAAAATATTTATATCATTGACATTTAATGTAACCTCCCAACAGTTTACATCCGTAACCTCACAATAAAAATTTGACTAACCTCTTAATAAAAAAATGTGACTCATATATAACATTTCAATAATTAACTGACTATGAATCTAAACTGGTAAATTTTGACGTCAGCAGTGCTGTGTCGTCGCCAAGAAAGATCATTCTGAATAAATTGAAGTCGCCAGATAACGCGCATATATCTGCTTCTATAAGAAATTTTTCTGGCACAGCCCAGTGCAATGCTGGCCGCTAGATTTGTCATGTATAAAAAGAAACAACTGCTTTTTCTTTACGATAATCGGGATGACGATGGATTGAAGAAATTGGTAAATTCCTTAAATTCAGACGAATGATTATCAAAAAGTTAATTTTATAAAAAAGATTATTATCAAAAGATTTTTTTAAACATTTACATGGGTCTCGATATAATTATAGTACAAATTTAGTTGTAACAAATTACATATCTGTGCGGCAACTTTTACCTTATACTATATAGCTCAGGCACGACCAGCCCAACACCCGACAGCCAGCTACCACTACTACTGCTGACACAGCTCCTACTGCAGCCGACACTGCTCTCTGGTCCGCGATTCTATTATAACTTACATATCGCAGGCAGCACGTGAGCAATCCATCGAAATTACATCTGCTCGAATGCACTAGCAAAAAATTGCTTATTCAAAGACGTGATACATAACCCTCCACTGGGAGGTTAAAAATTTGGCAGCGATGGTGAGTCAAATGTACTTGCCATGAGCAACAAATTTTTCTATAACCTATATAGTTTACTAAGTCTACATCACAGTGTATATACATATATACAATATTATTGATAAATAATATAAGTACAGAACATATTAAGAAATGAAATAGAGTGCACACGCACTGAGTACAGAAGAAATGACAAAGTGTATATACAGTGAGTACAGAACATACTAAGAAATGAAAGAGAGTGCACATGCACTGTATAAGTCTTCAATATTTTATAAGAATTTAAACATAGTGACAAATGAAATAAAGTGCACACGCACTATATAAGTCTTTACCATTTTACAAGAACTAGGAAAGGAATGGCAAGGATAGCACCATGGTCGTAGCACAGTGAGTTGCATATAGCTGCACTAAATGTCCATACCTTTCTACAGAAGTACAACACTAAGTGAGACAATATGAAGTTCTCTTCCCTGAAGTAATTATCAGTGTAGCCAAGACACTGAAATTTTGTATTAATATTGTATGATATCTTTGTGGTAGTACTTTAGGTACACCAAGCAGTAGGTCCATAACAACATCTCCATCGTTCAAGGTGGTGGATAGCCTTATATGTCAACACCACATCCTTGTAGAATCCATACTCATAAATCAATGTACAATTAATGCAAAACGCACATATAGTCCTCCATGATCATGAGGATGGACAGGACATACGAATATCGGAGTAACCGGTGGTAATTAGGTCAGAAGGTGAAGGATACATTAAGTCTTATGCTAGTCAAATGGTTCAAATGTCTCTGAGCACTATGGGACGTAACTGCTAAGGTCATCAGTCCACTAGAACTTAGAACTACTTAAACCTAACTAACCTAAAGACATCACACACATCCATGCCTGAGGCAGAATTCGAACCTGCGACGGTAGCGGTCGCGCGGTTCCAGACTGTAGCACCTAGAACTGCTCGGACACTCTGGCCAGCTATGCTAGTCATCATTCAGAATTACACTAGTGTATGAAGCGAATTGGATAATTATTGGCATTCATTGGCTATTTACAAAGCATTTATTATGCATTATTCAAAATTCATAATTCAAAAATTATTCCGTGTAGCACCAAGCTACTAGTGTTTATATATGATATCATGCAAGTGACATAAGACATATTTAAAATGTAAGATGAAGCATCCCCTTAGAAAAATTTATGAATTACTGTGCTGATAAAACTCTCACGCTATTTGATTTTCAAACAGCTGAGCAAAACTGTACGGACTCAGACATTTTGCTCTTTACCTATTCTGATCAACACTAAACTGATACACAATATATTTAGCGCCACACAATCTGACTTTCAATAATCCCTACAAAAGGATGGCCCTGACTAACATTAACCTATACCTTTCACAAATCACTTACCTCACAAAAATCTTCGTTACTCAAACTACTGCAATAAAGAGAGCGCCACTACTGCCAGCTAAATAAAATATTCAAACTACTGAAGACACTAACTACTGATAGGCATATTTAGCAAATGAAAGATTTTGATAGAGAACAAACAATGTATTTACCTTAATAGTGTTCAAAAGTCATAATATATATATATATATATATATATCAGTTCATGACATCCAGTCTAACAAATTTACTCTCTCTAATGGACACACGTCCAGATCATCCACTCTCAAAACTCCGCCATCTCACTCCCCACATCCACCACTGCTGGCAGCTCGCCTCCAACTGCACAACGCTGCGGGCTGTTAACATCCAGGTGCCCAACACTACAATGGCAGACAACAATGCAAACTAGCCGCAGACTGCACACAGCACAGCCAGTGATTTTCATACAGAGCGCTACGTGGCGTTACCAATAAGAACACCTAAAAAGCCTACTTACTAAGACATTGGAACCAGTATTCAGGATGTTTAGTCCAATAATACATAGACATAATGGAATCAATACATCAGAAAAATTTGCATTATATTTAGGACTTGAAATATATCTTAAACTGGTAGCATTATTTAGTTGTATACTGGTAACAGTTGGGACTGGTAATAAAAAAAGTTTTTGTGCTAGAAATGCATTGCGTTGGGATCAATAGTCAATTGCTGGGGCATGAAAATATTTTCTTTTGACTTATTGCTGGAAATAAGTATTAATAACTTCATTTGTCATGAGTCATCTATAGCACGACTATCAAACAAGTAGAGTATATCTGATCACAGTCATGAATGATAGAGACAACTGTGTAAAACATAAATGCAAGTACTACAACACGTTTACTAAGTAAGCGCTTGTACCACATTAATATCATGAAAAGCTTCTACTGGAAAGAACACAAAGTGGATTATTGAGCTGAAAGAAGAAATGTATTCATATTATGCTGAAAAGTAGTAAACTTGGAATTAACAGGTAATGAAAAGTGTACTTAATATGTATGTACTCTGACTGTCTTTCCAAAAACAGTCAGTCATTATACTATGTAACATATGACATACTGTCAAAAAGAACTGCAACACATACTTAAATAACTACATAGTATCTCTTAATTAATAAAAAATATATATAAACTTCATCACTATCATCATCTGCAAAGAAAAACTTCATTATTCGTATTACCATATTCTTCATACAACTGTTCATCATCATTTATTATCATGTGCAAAAAATAGACACTATGTTATTCATTATTCATATTCATATTACCATTTTCTTCATAAAAGTATTCATTATCATTCATTTTTAATGTATATCATAGAGTTTCTTACTTCTAATTATTTCATCACTAAAATTAACATTTGTAGTTCTGTTTGATAGCCTGCAACAATCGCCTTGTATTCTGAAAGAAAAATAATTAGTCAAGACTGCTATCATACAGTGTGTATAATATATTTTTGTTAATACTTGTTAATTCTGATCTATTTACTCTCGTGACAGGGTAATGCATTTTCTTTCGTTCATTCCGCTCGAGAAATTTCCATTTCGTAGTAAACCACTGTAGTTGTTTAATTTATTTCTTTTACATGGTATTGCTTTCTGAAAATAATGAATATGGATTAATATCTTCATTTAAATCATGTACTCATTACATTAAAACTTGTTTTTAAAGATATAACTAATCATACAGCATAGCATGACAGAAAATGTATTAGGTCAAAACCACTGACAATTTTCAAGTGCAAAAATGTACACACAATATCATAATGTAGTAGCAAAAAATGTAGAATAGTCAAGATATTGAGATATCATAAGGCAAAAGTGTCAAAGACAACAGGTGTTTGTTAGATGTTAAAGATTTCATAGTGCATACAGAGAAAATTCTACTTTCGATAGGAAAACCATCATATATACATAAAAATGGAAAATGTGCATGGTCTGATACATAACGACAAGAAAAGCGACCTGCTAAACTTACCTTGCCGGGCACTTGCCAAGAAAAAATATGATCATCATCAGTAAGTAGTCACAAAGATATAAATGCATAAGTGGTCACATAATATGTAAGTTTATCTGGAAAAATGCTCACGGTCTGAGGTATAACAACAAAAAAAGCGACCTGCTAACCTTACCTAGCCGGGCACTTGCCAAGAAGAAATATCATCATCATCAGTAAGTGTTCATATAAATATCTGCAAATGGCATTACAGGGTGATAAATCATTAAGTACGTTTATTCAATAAAGGGTTTAGTATTGGAAATATGGTGATTGTCTTTGGTTCTTCTGGTTCTCAAAGATTCGACATGGAGTGCATTGGGGTGAGGAATGCTACGAATTCCATATGGACCTGCGTATAGAAGCTTAAATTTACTGTATCTACTCTTTCCTCTGTTGGATGAATAGTGTGTGCATACTAATATCTTCTGTCCAATGTGAATGTCACAGCATGTAGAAACCTGTTTTTGCTGTTTTCTCGGGCGCTCTGCGGCACGTTTGATGTTGTTGAGCGCAATGTCAATTATTTCATGGTGGCGTAGTCGACGAGATGTAGGAAAAGATACTAATTCTTTAATTTTGTAAGGTGGTTCAACATTTTTCAATATAACAGTCGGAGATAGCATAGTAGGTTCATTTGGTATCGAGTTAATTACATCCTGGATTGAGAGTATGTGTGTATCCCAATCAATATGTCTTTTATGGCAGTATATTCTACATAGTTTACCAATTTTTTCATCAGTAGTTCAGAAGGGTTCGAAGAAGCGTGATACCTGGAAATATATATCGGAGAAAAGTTTCTAGCTCGTAACATACGTGTTCATATCGCAGATCGAAATTGTGGTCCATTGTCGGAAATTACCTTCAATACATGCCCTACATGAAATAAAATATGCTTTACAAATGCATTCAAAATAGTTTTAGCAGTATCTCTGGGTAACGAAGTAAAGGTAACAAATTTGGAAGTGAGTTCAACAGCGACAAAGATGTGACAAAAACCTCTATTAGATCTGGGAATCGATCCAAAAATGTCTACAGCGGTCATATGTCTCAATTTAATGGGTCCAATAGGATATACAGGAGGAATATGTGAAGTCGTGTCTGATTTAGCTTTCTGGCAGATTTTACATGACGCTAAAACTCGGCGAATACGTTTCTCCTTGTTGGCAAAACAACAGTTCTGCCTCAGTATAAGAAAACATTTTCTGGCTCCATAATGTGCGTAACTTAAATGAGTATACCAAATTAATTTGTTAACAAGTTCGTCAGGAATACATAGTAACCAGGCGTTGCTGTCAGGGTGAGGGCAGCAAAACAGAATGTTATTGCGTACAGTATAATGGTTTCTAATGGTAACGTCATTCCTATCTTGCGAAAGGTGTTTAATTTCTTTCCATACGTTGACTTTCCTCTGCTCTTGTGCTATGTCTCGTACTGACCATGAAATGAAATTTTCAAGTGCAACTTGTTGAATATACATGACACTAAAACTTGCTTAACAGAAGTTGGTTGCGATGTCTTGCTGATTGTTGGTGAGAGAGCGGGATAGTGCGCCTGCTACAATATTTTGTGTACTGAAAATGTGAACAATCGCAAAATTAAATTCCTGTAAATAAAGTTTCCATCTGCTTAACCTTTCATGTGTAAATTTAGCATGATGTATCATGCAGCGTAACTTGCTGTGACAGTGCGAGAGAGAGAGAGAGAGAGAGAGAGAGAGAGACAAAGATATTGGTTATTACTCTGTGGCGGTCAGCGCTCACATAATTATTCTTAGGATATAGAGCTTTTGTTCTTGTTAAGAGTAATTTTACAAGAGGAGAGCCATTCTTGTGATGTAAAAATCGACGCTATTGCGAGATTTTGATTCACATAGTAAAATATATGTATATATGGAAGGAAATCAGTTAACAGAACAATAAAATATTGTTCATTTCAAGAAGGTACGTGTTATTCTACAACCTGCGTATACTTCTATTGTGATTTAATAATAAATACCAGCTTGAGAACAGTTCCGACGGGAGCGTTGAGTTCTAGTGAAATAGTTCGATGCTTTCTTCGGAAAAGAACTCACCTCATGGATCATTCAAATCCACAATTGTACCTGAATATTTCTCAGAACTGAAAGCAATCTGATTGCTATGCAACAGAGCCCCGAAGAATATTTCTCCGTACTTTGGTTAGCACTTTCAGCTCAACACGGTATCTACAGCACTGGAGCAGATTTATACAACAGCGGAGCGTGTAATCGCTATCAGTATCACACATCGCCCTGTGCACGCTGTATGTATTTACCCACAATAGTGAACATACAGTTACTCACACACATAGAAAGACAATACAAGGTGGTGTGGGAAACATTTCAGCATAAAGGTCCTGTAGAGCTAAACAGTAATTAGCCTAGTAGTAGTAGTAGTAAACAAATTTAATTTTTTTTCAAAGGAGCCTTTATATATGGCTACTTTGACAGGACACGATCCTGATACAACACTCATAGGAACCTCCAATATAGCTATGTTAGTAATTTAGTAATCGATGTTTCATTGTGTGTGTATATGTTTAGTTTTAAAGAGTAACTACATTATGGTCCTTTGTATGTTTCATGCTAACGGAACGTGCGGGAGTATCTTGTGAAGAGAACGAGTACGCCGTCCCAGCAGCCGAGCAGAAACTTCAAAAAGGCCAGAACATTTGAATTACTAGCTTTCTTTAGCATTTATGCATTTTAGGGACGTTTCACATATTGATTTTCTAAGTATAAATAGTGTTGCTACATTACTTTTACTAGAATTCCAGTATTTCAGTAGCTACAGTAAGACAATATTTTATGTGTTGTCTATGTACTGTTTTTGTGTCACATTGTAAAGTGTGCATTAACAGCATTAGTACATGAACGTTTTTGCGTGTGTAAAATTTACTAGTCACTTTTGTAGGACTTATTTACTGGAGAAACTGTCAATTGCTTATTTACATGGTGACACCTAGATCTATGTTCAACACAATGCCACAAAATGAATTGAATAGAGTGAATGCTTCGTCAACTAGTGCCACAGAATTTAATACCGCCGTAGTTAGCGATATGTTGATTAAGGCTGAGGAACCAGCAGTAATTAATGCGCTCACGCTGTCGACACAAACGGTTGCTGGTTCCGACATTCATATGTCGAGTGAAGTCCAAAGAAATATGCAGCAACCAACAAACAACATGATTTTCATCTCTGACACAGACGCGTGCGAAAACGAAATGACTGTACCGAAAAATGTGTCGGTATAATCCTCATTAAGCCCAGTGCAATCGTCAATTGCTGAGAATACAGATTTGTTAATACAGATTTGTTATCCCAGCTGATGTCAGGTTTGACTGTCATAACACAAGGGATTAAAGCATTGGAAACCACGCAATCCACGTTTGCAAATGACATGAATCGCAGATTCCAGGCATTGGAAACAACGCAATCCTCGTTTGCAAATGACATGAATCGTAGATTCCAAGAATTGGAGTGTGCGCAATTTAATTTAGCTCGGGATCAATCTAATAAATTAAAGAAATAAATGATAAGATTGCTGAAAGAATTCCAAAGTTGGGAAACAAAGCAGAATCACTTAATTGCCAGTCAGGCACAACTCATAGTTACACAAGAACAACAGTATCAGGAATTAACAGCCAAATACAAAGACATATTATGTCGTCAAGATACACTGAATCATCAAGTGCAAGAACTTATTTATGTACAGAACACTATTGCGCAGGACGTGAATACAATTAAGTACGATAACGAGCAAGCTGTCCTTGAGATTTCTCCAAGGATAGATACTCTCAGTCTCGAAGGCGAGAAACACATAGAGAAACTTTTCAATGAACATAAGATCACATTCTCTAAGGACATTGAAGATTGGGCGAAAGAGCAAACCGAGACAGTGCAAAATTATGTTGACCAAACCTTGAAAGAAACGGTTGCTAACGTGCAAGTTAACAACGAAACTGCACAAGAACGACTTAAAGCTGATGTTAAAGAGATTGAGGAGAATATAGGAGATGAATCTCCTGCTTGGAAAGCAAATAATATACATTATAAGCATGCCAGCAGGGTCTGGTCAATACTAGAGGGGTACAAACTACTTGCACTTTATCAAAAGCAGACATTATTGCTGATGAAACCAGTGAAACCGAATCCATGCAACAATATCCATGTATTAGTGCACATTCACGTAATCAACCAGAAACAAATTCACCACGAACTAGCCACCACAATACACCTGTGACTATGAATGAAGAAATAATGCTTAAATATCGTCAATTTTTCAAAGGAGCCTTTATAGTGTCTCATTTAGCTTTCTGGCAGATTTTACATGACGCTAAAACTCGTCGAATACGTGCGTAACTTAAATGAGTATACCATATTATTTTGTTCACAAGCTCGTCAGGAACACATAGTAACCAGGCATTCCTGTCAGGGTGAGAGCAGCAAAACACAATGTTATTGCGTACAGTATAATGGTTTCTCATGGTAGCGTTATTCCTATCTTGCCAAAGGTGTTTAATTTCTTTCCATACGTTGACTTTGCTCTGCTCTTTTGCTATGTCTCGCAATGACGATGAAATGAAATTTTCAAGTGCAACTTGTTCAATATACATGACGCTAAAATTTGCTTAACAGAAGTTTGTTGCGATGTCTTGCTGATTGTTAGTGAGTGAACGGGATAGTGCATCTGGTACAATATTTTTTGTACTGGGAATGTGAACAATTGTGAAATTAAATTCCTGTAAATAACGTTTCCATCTGCTTAACCTTTCATGTGTAAATTTAGTGGATAGAAAAAACTGTATAGCTCTATGATCTGCGTAGACGGTAGTATGTCTTCCATAAAGGAAATGCCTAAATCTGGTAAATGCCCATACAACACATAATGATTCAAGTTCTATAACAGAATAATTGCGTTCAGCAGGTGACAGAATGCGACTTGCAAAAGCGATGTTTTTAATTACTTTAGTACCGACTTCTTCCATTTGCTGAAAAATGTGTACGCCGAAAGCTGTGTTAGAACTGCCGGTGTGCCAAAGTGCGATTTGCTAAGATTAACTGTTAGTCCTTGTGCATGAAAAGTTTAAAGCAGTTGTTCCAGAATCAAATTGTCTTCAGACCAGTTAGCTTCTGTGATAAGGATGTCGTCTACATAGGTTGTGATTCTGTCATTCAGTTCTGTCGGAAGTATAGTATCCAAACCGCGAATAAATGCTGCTGCGGAAATTGTTAGACCGAAAGGTAATTTGCAAAATTGATAACAGTCACCAAAACAAAGAAATGCTGTGTACTTTCTGCAGTTCGAATGTAGCCGAATTTGCCCAAATCCCGATTTTAAATCTAATGTGAAATAAATAGCAGTACCATGAAATTTCTGTAGCAGGTCATCTAGTGCCTGTGGGCGATCTGTTTCATTAATAATAATGTCGTTGACATGACGCGAATCAAGTACCAGGCGAAGTCAGCCATCCTTTATCATAACAATATGGTGCGGATTTATGTACGGACTAACTGCCGGTTCAATAATACCTTGGTCCAGCATAGCTTGCAATTCTTTCTTAACTTTTTCTCTGTGGATATATGGAATGGGATAATGTTTGGCTTTAAATGTGTCATGGTGTTTAACTTGAAACCCATACATAAAACCGGACATAGTACCAGGAATGTTGTCAAAAACTGGAGATTGCTGTAAAAGAATTTTGCGTAGCTCTGTACGTTCATCATCTGTATTTGCACTGCTCTGGTTTACCTTCTCAAAAAAAAATGGTTCAAATGGCTCTGAGCACTATGCGACTTAACTTCTGAGGTCATCAGTCGCCTAGAACTTAGAACTAATTAAACCTAACTAACCTAAGGACATCACTCACATCCATGCCCGAGGCAGGATTCGAACCTGCGACCGTAGCGGTCACGCGGTTCCAGACTGAAGCGCCTAGAACCGCACGGCCACACCGGCCGGCCATACCTTCTCAGAAATCACTTGCATAGCGTCATAGTTGTCTTCGCCTGGTGTATTGCAGTTGTGTACATCCGTATCTGTGAACAATGTGGAATGACAGTCTATGTTACGCGATGTAGAAATGACCTCTGTTCGATTAACTCCTTGTTCTTCTGTAGATAAAGCGTGCTGAAATTCTAATGCCAGTTGTACCTTTTCGTCCTTTAACATTAAATAGGTATTTTGAAAGTCAATAATTGCGTCGTGTTGTACCAAAAAATTCCTACCTAAAATAACGTCTGTTGTCAATAAGGGAACAATCCAAAAATTTGTGTGGAACGTATGACCTGCAATACAAAATGATAATTGTGTCTGTAATTTTACATCTACTCCTTTACCAGATACTGCTCCTTTTACTTTAGTTTTGCAGGGTGAAAAATGGTTTTTTGAATAACTGGCTATTCATTCAAAAGTGTGCCTCGGATGTCGTCAAAAGTTATAACATTTTAGTGAACAAGATTCTGTCTGTCAAAAGTATTGCTTACGTTGCTGGGAGATGCAACATGTACTGTATCTAGTCAAATTCTTTCTGACGTACTGTTATTTGCAGGACGATGCTGTGTTATTTCGACTATTTGTACTGTTCTATTACTTCGTCCTGACGTTATTAGGTTCGGGATGATATCGACTGTCTGGTTCATTCATAATCTGTTGTTGTGGATGACTCTGCTACTGGTAAGACCGACTGTTATTAAATGTACGCTAAAAACTGTGCTCATTACTTTTACGTCTGTCATGATAATCATTACGATACGGCGCGTTGCGATAGGAGTTGAAATGATACGTCTTGTGTACGTAGTGATTTCCTAGTTGCTGTGCGTTACTATTTGGCTGAGCCGACGCTATACGCGTGGCGGCGAAACATTGAAGCTTGGTTGACCTTGCAAACCACATTGTTGCTTGTGTATGGTAACCGGCTGGTTTTGTTGTTGTTGAGGGGGAAAAACCTCTATTGTTACCAAAAGGTGGTTGCTGTTGCTGGTAATTTTGATGATATTGATAATTAAAATTTTGTCTGTTATTGAAGTTCTGGTGGTTGTCATTTCTGGAACGACTATCACCTTTGCTATTAAAATAGCGTGGCTGATCGTAATTTCTGTATGCTTGTTGGCCTTGGTTATGATGCGAATTTTTTTTTATGAAGGAATAGTCTGATTGCTGAACTTCCAAAAGCTGTAACAGTTCTCTGAATATTTTCTTTCTGCTGTCCTGTTAAAAGTGATACTCTTAACGATCGTGGTAATTTTGAAATACATAATTGGATTAGTGCTGACTTACTGTATGGCTCACATAAATACTGGTTTTGTTGTACCATGTGTTCAAAAAATTGCGTCACAGTGGGAAAATTTGACTTCTCATTATTCGGTAAGCTAATTAACTGATCCTTGATTATACGCTGTGTCGTCTTCAACATTACGCTGACAGAAATGCATTCTGAAATTCATCTACCAAATAACATTGTCTCGTGATCGGTCTCATACGAGTTGCGGGTTCGCCTTCCAAAAAACTGCAAATAAGTTCAAGTTTGTGTGTTACGGGCCAAGTTGATTTAAAAGGAAAACTAAATTGTTGTATCCAATACAAAGGATGAATCTGTGTTGTCATTCTTAAATACCTTAAATTTTCTCACCGACAGAAAGTGCTTATAATCAAATTTATCGTCTCCGAATGTTTGTGCAGGTTCAGAATTGTTTGAGAATCTATTTGTCTGTGTCTATTCGGAATCTAAGTCGCGTACTCTCTGTGAATTACCTAAATTATACTGGCTGTGTGCGTGTGACAGATGTTCAGAATGTGGCGCATACTGTGACGTGTTAGAGGCTGAAACACTCTTCATTTCTGTCACTTCTTGCTGTAAAGATGACAATTTTCGACGTAATATATTACTTGACGAACTTATCTCACTGATTGTCTGCTGTATGTTTTGGAATTTGGGTGTTTGATTGAACTGGTGATGTATCGCCTGATTTGGTGTCATTGTTATTTTCTATAACGTCAATACGACTGGCTAATTCATCAAATTTTTCAGTCAGTGCTTTTACCTGATCATCATTTTAGTGTCACAAGCATTGATTTGTTTTTGCATTTACATGTGGTTTGGTTCAATTTCTTAACATCTGCTTTAATGACATCAGGATGCTGTAGTAATTCTAATTGTTCAAGTCTGTTTGTTACTCTCTGAAAGTCTACTGTGCATTTATTTTTCAAAGTCTGAATATCAGTGTCTGTTTTCCTTTTTAGATCCGAGATTTCACCATGCAATTCAATGTTCAACTGTTTGTTAGTATTCACTTCGTTTGATACTCTAGCAGTGTTGTTGTCTACATACGTTTTTGCTTTCGTAAACAACTTACGCTTGTCTTCCTGTCTCTGAGCAGTAACTGTTTCCATGACTCGTTTCTTTACTTTGTTCCGTTCGTGCATGAATTTACGGTAACGTGTCTTACTGTTTTGATGGTGATTAAAACCTTTGTCAATTTGGCTGTTCTGTTGTTCCAATTTCTTGTCGACTTTCGCAGAGTGCGTGAAAGTTCTGCTGCCATTAATTTAAACTCGTCGCGTTAACTGTGTTGCGTTTTCTGAATATTGTTTAGCAACTGCACTAATTTCATCTCTAAGTAATTTTGTTGTGGCTGCATGTGTATTACGTTACTCTTCACTACTATTCCTAGTACAAGCCTTAATATCTTCACGTAATTGTTCTTTAGTTCCATTACATTGCACGGAAATGGCTGTAATCTGTTCATTAATATGTTTGAAGTTTTCATTAAGTTGTTTGTTCGATTCATTATGGTGTCTATAATTGTTTTCTTGTTTTTCATTGAGTTGTAGTAATAATGCCACAACTTGATCCATGCCAAAATTAGCGACTTTCATCTCTGTGCTGTGTGATGGTGTATCTGCATTTGTCACATTTTGTGTAAACATATGGTCATTGATTCACGAAAAGGTTTGCAATCGTTTGTGCACTGTTGGTCACTACACCAGAATCAAATAAATCTGACATATTTTAAGCACATTGTTCACCTTCGTTAGAAAAATTTATCTGTTCACTGTGTAAATTTTGCAAATCAGGTGTGTCAGACTGGGCAGAGTTCATTGTATCTGAACGTGCCGCGTCATCAATTGTCGTTAAATTAAGTGTGGACATAATTGAATTTGTTTGTTCATCATTTGGATTAAAAACATTAGTGGTTGTCGGCACACACTGATTATGTATAATTGGAGTGTCACTAGTGTTATCAGTCAAATTATTGAAGTCGGCTTTTTCACTTATTACGCATCGCGATGTACTCTTAGCAGTTTTTCGCGGCATTTTCACAACTCAAAGGTAGGCACAAAATCAAAGACAAATCAAAATGGCACAAATACAATAACAACAAAGAGCAATAAATTGCCGATGATCTGTGAAAGAAGGAGTGACAAATTAGTAAATGCGTTGGGCTAGATGCAAACTACATTTAACATTAGGTAAATAAGTGGAGATATATAGCTGACTACTTCTCAGAAATTCACAAAAAAATACGATCCTGCCCGGTTGTCGACAAGTGTAACCTCCCAACAGAAAAAATATTTATACCATTGATATTTAGTGTAACCTCCCAACACTTTACTTGCGTAACCTCGCAATGAAAATGTGACTAACCTCCTAATAAAAAAATGTGACACATATATAACCTTTCAATAATTAACTGACTGTGAATCTAAACTGCTAAATTTGAACATCAACAGTGCTGCGTCATGGCCCTGAAACATCCTTCTGAATATATTTAAAATTCTTACCTCAATGAAGTCGCTGGATAACGCGTATATATCTGCTCCTATAAGAAATTTTTCTGGCACAGCCCAGTGCAATGGCCGCTAGATTTGTCATGTATAAAAAGAAACAACTGGTTTTTCTTCACGATAGTCGGGATGACAATGGATTGCAGATATTAGGAATTTCTTTAAATTCAGACGAATGATTGTCGAAAAGTTAATTGTATAAAAAAGGTTATTATTAAAATATTTTTTTGAAACATTTACATGGGACTTGATTTAACAATAGTAGAAATTTAGTTGTAACAAACTACATATGCGCGCAGCTGCTTTTACCTTAAACTACATCGCTCAGGCATGACCGGCCCAACCACCCGACTGAGAGCTACCACCACTACTGCTGACACAGCTCTTACTGCAGCCGACACTGCTCTCTGGTCTGCGATTCTATTATAGCTTACATATCGCAGGCAGCGCGCGGGCAATCCATCAAAATTACATCTGCTCGAGTGCGCTAGCAAAAAATTCCTTATTCATGGACCTCTTACGAGGTCCTATGCTGTCTCTGACAGAATTACAATGTCATCGGCGAACCTCAAAGTTTTTATTTCTTCTCCATGGATTTTAATTCCTACTCCGAATATTTCTTTTGTTTCCTTTACTGCTTGCTCAACGTACAGATTGAAGAACATCGGGGATAGGCTACAACCCTTTCTCACCCAACCACTGCTTCCCTTTCATGCCCCTTACTCTTATAACTGCCATTTGGTTTCTGTAGAAATTGTAAATAGCCTCAGTTACGTGACTGGATTCGTGATTTTCTGTCATAGAGGTCACACTTCATATAAACTGACGGAAAGCAATCTGAGCAGCCGTCTTCAATTGTTTGCAGATTACGCTGTCGTTTATCGACTAATAAAGTCATCAGAAGATCAAAACAAACTGCAAACCGATTTAGAAAAGATATCTGAATGGCGCGAAAAGTGGCAGCTGACCGAAAATAACGAAAAGTGTGAGGTCATCCACATGAGTACTAAAAGGAACTCGTTAAACTTCGGTTACACGATAAATCAGTCAAATCTAAAAGCCGTAAATTCAACTAAAGACCTAGGAATTAGAATTACGAACAACTTAAATTGGAAGGAACATATAGAAAATATTGTTGGGAAGGCTGACCAAAGACTGCGTTTTATTGGCAGGACACTTAGAAAATGTAACAGACTTACTAAAGAGAATACCTACTCTACGTTTGTCTGTACCCTTTTAGAATACCGCTGTGCGGTGTGGGATCCTTACCAGATAGGAACGACGGAGTACATCGAGGAAGTTCAAAGAATGGCAGCACGTTTTATATTGTCTCGCATTAGGGGAGAGAGTGTCACTGAAATGATACGAGAGTTGGGGTGGACATCATTAAAACAAACACGTTTTTCGTTCCGGCAGAAATTTCTCACGAAATTTCAGTAACGAGATTTCTCCTCCGAAAGCGAAAATATTTTTTTGATGCCGACCTACATAGGGAGAACTGATCATCATAACGAAATAAGGGAAATCAGAGCTCGCATGGAACGATGTAGGCGTTAGTTTTTTCAGCGAGCTGTACGAGATTGGAGTATAGAGAATTATTGTGAAGGTGGTTCCATGACACCTGTTAGTGAACTTTAATGAGGGGGCATGTCCACCCTTCGCCTTTTTGATGACTTCAACTCTGCCTGGACACATTCAATGAAGTATCTGAATGACAGTGGAAGAATGGCAGCCATTAATATTACTCAAGAGCCAAACCAGAGGGTGTAGTTACATTTAACAGTAGGTTCTGAAGCGAAGCCGACGTTCTATCTCATCCCAGAGGTGTTGCCATGAGTTGAAGTCGGGACTCAGTGCAGACCAGTTCACGTATCACTGGCTCAAAAATGCTGTTTTATGTCAGATCGCATTGTCGTCCTGATAGAAACAATCACCGTCTCCGAAACATTCCTCTACTGTAAGCTATGCACAATGCTGTAAAATATGTTCGTATCCCTCCACATCAGCGTTTTCTTAAGCGCAATGAGGGTACTAAAACCCAGTCACGAAAACCACCCATTCACCATAACACCACCTCCTCCGTGCTTCGCTGTAGGCATTATAGTTTGTACATCATGGGAGGTAACTTTCTCGTAAGAATCTTCTATCGGATTTCCACGGACCATAGCGCTGATGAAGCCCTCGAAATCATTCGATTCCAGTCAGTCACTGCCCAGTGGCGTCGCTCTTTACGCCACCTCAAGCGTCTCTTGCCATTGACTACAGAAACGTGATGCTTCTGATGAGATGCTCGAGCTCTCTACATCTCTCTTTTTCCTCTGCCATCAAGAGAAATGCGCATCATAAACGGTTATTCATTGGACAAATATATTATACTAGAACTGACACGTGATTACATTTTCACGAAATTTGGGTGCATAGATCCTTAGAAATCGGTACCCAAAACAACCACTGGCCGTAACAACGGCCTTGATACGCCTGGGCATTGAATCAGACAGAGCTTGGATGGCGTGTACAGGCACAGCTGCCCATGCAGCTTCAACACGATACCACAGTTCATCAAGAGTAGTGTCTGGCGTACTGTGACGAGCCAGTTGCTCGGCCACCATTGACCAGACGTTTTCAATTGGTGAGAGATCTGGAGAATGTGCTGGCCAGGGCAGCAGTCGAACATTTTCTGTATCCAGAAAGGCCCGTACTGGACCTGCAAAATGCGGTCGTGCATTATCCGGCTCAAATGTAGGGTTTCGCAGGGATCGAATGAAGTGTAGAGCCACGGGTCGTAACACATCTAAAATGTAACGTCCACTGTTCAGAGTGCCGTCAATGCGAACAAGAAGTGACCGAGACATGTAACCAATGGCACCCCACACCATCACACAGGGTGATACGCCAATATGGCGATGACGAATACACGCTTCCAATGTCGTTCACCGCGATGTCGCCAAACACAGATGCGAAAATCATGATGCTGTAAACAGAACCCTGATTCATCCGAAAAAATGACGCTTTGCCATTCGTGCACCCAGGTTCGTCGTAGAGTACACCATCGCAGGCGCTCCTGTTTGTGATGCAGCGTCAAGGGTAACCACAGCCATGGTCTCCGAGCTGATAGTCCATGCTGCTGCAAACGTCGTCGAACTGTTCGTGCAGATGATTGTCTTGCAAACGTCCCCATCTGTTCACTCAGGAATCGAGACGTGGCTGCACAATCCGTTACAGCCATGCGGATAATATGTCTGTCATCTCGACTGTTAGTGATACGAGGCCGTTAGCATCCGGCTCGGCGTTCCGTATTACCCTCCTGAATCCACTGATTTAATATTCTGCTAACAGTCACTGGATCTCGACCAACGCGAGCAGCAATGTCGCAATACGATAAACCGCAATCGCGATAGGCCATTTCAAAGTCGGAAACGTGATGGTACGCATTTCTCCTCCTTACACGAGGCATCACAACAACGTTTCACCAAGCGACGCCGGTCAACTGCTGTTTGTTATGAGAAATCGGTTGGAATCTTTCCTCATGTCAGCACGTTGTAGGTGTCGCCACCGGCGCCAAGCTTATGTGAATGCTCTGAAAAGCTAATCATTTGCATATCACAGCAAATTCAGCCAGTCGGTTAAATTTCGCGTCTGTAGCACGTCATCTTCGTGGTGTAGCAATTTTAATGGCCAGTAGTGTAATAGTCTTTACTCTGATCGAAAACCAGCTGACTGTACTTCAGAAACTAACGGAAAACCTTTAGAGCGAGAGTGAAAGTACGCGGATAACTAGTTATAGCTTGATTAAATAATGAACTTAGGACGTTCCCTATTGTTTTGATCATTGTTCAAAATGGTTCAAATGGCTCTGAGCACTATGGAACTTAAACAGCTGAGGTTATCAGTTCCCTAGAACTTAGAACTACTTAAACCTAACTAACCTAAGGACATCACACACATCCATCCCCGAGGCAGGATTCGAACCTGCGACCCTAGCGGTCGCATGGTTTCAGACTGAAGCACCAAGAACCTCTCGGCCATAGCGGCCGGCCTGATCATTGTACTTCAACAACGAATAGCAAACTTTCAGAGCAAGTGTGAAGGCAGGCCGGATAATCAGTTTCATTAAATAATGTAGAATGAACATACTGAAAGGAAAATAGTTCTCGTTAACGATTCCCTCATTTATCAGAAAATGAGCTGTGTTTTAACTATAATAATTTGGAGATAGCTACTGGTCAGACAGGGAAAGAAATAAAGCGAGTTAAAGTAGTATGGAGGGTCACTAATAAATTAACTCCACACGAACAGGCCCGATCTGTACCGACCGGCTGCCGTGTCATCCTCAGCCTACAGGCTTCACTGGATGCGGATATGGAGGGGCATGTGGTCAGCACACCGCTCTCCCGGCCGTATGTCAGTTTATTAGACTGGCGCCGCTACTTCTCAATTAAACAGCCCCTCAGTTTGCCTCACAAGTCCTGAATGCAGTCCGCTCGCCAACAGCGCTCAGCAGACCGGACAGTCACCTGTCCCAAGCGTTGTCCCAACCCGACAGCGTATAACTCCGGTGATATGAAGGGAATCGGTGTTAAGCACTGCACCAAGGCCGTTGACATTGGTAAACTAAACAGTTTCGACAATTGAACTTCCTCTGAACCTGAAAAGGAAAGTTTGCTCCTTGTGCACACTGCCTCTTTTGTTCTTGTTCCAGTGGTTCATGGACTTTAAGTGTGGGAGAACGAGACACTGAGTGTTTTTCAACTAGTAGTACATAGATACGTTTGACATTAATAGGAGAAACAGGAAGACAAATAGAAAGATGAGAGAATAGACGGCCGTGTTGAAAGGTGGCTACACTGAGTCACAGCGCCAGAGATTGCGCCAAAGAGTATTATTCCGCAGCCTCCACTGGCGCAGTAGTTGTTCTGAGAATGTCGAAGGCAGTTGTAGTTCAGAGGTTGCCGTGGGCAGTGCTTGTTGAGAGGATGCCGAGGGCAGTACTAGTTGAGAGCATATCGTGTGCAGTTATTGTTCTGTTGGGCGAGAGAGTAGATGCTGTTCAGTTGGTGTAATGTATATATGGAAGATGTTGCAATAATCACAGTGTATTTTTCGTCAATATATATGGAGGTAAAAAAAAATTTTTATTTCAAATTTCCTTAATAATATTGCCTCTTGGTCACAGGTTCAGTCAACAAAGCATCTGGCTCGTGTTCATGTATTGGACTTGTAATTCTGGTTTATATGTGCAATTATAGTATTTCTGGTTTTTTAATTACTTAATTGTAGACGGTGTTTAAAATTTCTTGTCGTATTGAGGAAGAACCGTGCCAGATACATGTACGTTGAACCACACTACCACACGCAGAACAGTTACACTTGTGCTTTGTTGTTTCGTAGCTTTTATAGTTGCAGGGGACTTAATTAATCAATTGTGTTAACGGAATTTTCCTTTCATTCTTTATTGTTATTTTATGAAGTCTGATTGCGTACTAATACTACTCAGGGCCAACCGGTTACGAGACTTCGTAACCGGACACATAGCTACTAAAATTATTTTTATTTTATTTTATTTAAACCCCCAAGCAGTATCACACGTAACTATGAAGACAGTTAAAACGAGATATAGGTGGGTGGGACATGCAATCTGGTGTAAAGATAGTGGGTCGTCCAAGGGAATTCTTGACGTAATTCAAAGAGATAAGACGCAGATGTGTAGAACGGCCAGATTACATTTAAACAACGGGAAAATCTAGTGAATGGCGTGGATATATATATATATATATATATATATATATATATATATATATATATATATATATATATATAGTTGAAGCTCTCAGGGCATAGAAATAGCTTAGAGGTGGCATTTATACTGCAGTGGATGTCAAGTGGGAAATGATAATGATTATAACGTTGGCAATGATGGTGGTCCAATTTCTTTCGCTGCATTTTCCCAGATTGTTTTCTTTACTATTGGATTGGTGAATCAGTTCGTAGCGTTTTTCCATAACTTTAATAGCCGCAACAATCATCAATAATACAGTCTTCTTCACTATTTACAACAGTCTGCACACGCCGAGATAACTTATCGTTTCCACCATTGTAGAAACCACTTTGTTCTTGAGGCGAAGTACTCGTGGGGCCATGTTCGGACTGCATTTTCATCTAGAGAGGTAGTTCCTCGGAGGTTGTTCGATAGAGAGTGAAAAAGGTGAAAATCTGAGCGCGCAAGATCATGTGAATAGGGTGTGTGCGCACTGACTTCCCAATCCAAATCTTGTATACACCTTCTGTCAGTCTAGCAGAACGCGGACGGGCGTTATCTTAGAGTTGTATCACTTCAGTCAGGCTTCCTGGTCGTTGCTGTAGGATAGCGCCTACAAGACGTCTCAGTTGCTGACAACAGATGTCGGCAGTAATGGCCACGCCTCCGCGGAAGCAATTCGTAGTACACCACACCATTGTTGTTCCGCCAGATGCGTTACATTATCTTTTGTGGACGCTCGCAGATCTTTGTACGGGAAGTTGCTGCTTTGTTCGGGCCCAAATATTATTTTCTCTTCTCTACGATGGCATAAAACACCATTTCTCGTCACCAGTAACGATACAAGACAGGAATGGTAGGTGTCGTTCACGAGCCAATTGATGACGAGCAAGCAGAGATGCACGTATGGCTACCCGCTGATTTTTGTGATTTTGACTTAGAGCATGCGGTACCCGTGCTCCCGATTTTTGAACCCTCCCTTTTGTATGGAAATGCCGCAGAATGATGGGATGGTCACAGTTCATCATACTTGCAATTCCTCGAGTACACTGACTTGGATAATTCTGTATTAATGCCTTTAAACGATATTCGTCAAAGCCCGAAAGTCTTCCTGTTTGTGAAGAGTCTCTAATGTCAAAGCAGTCCTCCATTAAACGAGAAAACTCTTTTCTTGCCCTGCTCTGTCCAGTGGCATTATCCCCATACATGGCGCAAATGTTTCTGGTTGCCCCCGTCGTCCCTCTATTAAACAGAAGAATATATCGAAAATTTTCCGATTTCTCCACCTGGCACTCACCCATTTTCTAGCGTCCACAGCTCCAGTCACTATCTGCGAATGATAAAATGAAAATATGTAAACTTTAATAACAACAGTAAACTACAAATAAAAAATGACCCTCGGTAAATAAAGCCATAGCAACTGGAATACCAAAATGAAAAAGTGAAACGATACGAGCCTATGCACCAACTTATTACTATTATTTGCGAATAAGTCCATTAGGACTAGCAAAGTACTTAGGGGTGGGAATCTGCCGTCCTTTGTACCCTTATTTCTTTCATTCTTTTTCTGCGGACTTCCTTTCGCTGTTTAGAACCTGCTTTTACGGTATTCGTCTACTGTGTTTCCTGGTAGTCAACCTGCCATTTGTGAATTTTGGACCTGAAGATTTGTTAGTTTTGGACACCTTCTGGTGTGACTCTGGCCATTTTCAGATCACTCCACTGCATCGTGTCCTTTTTGGCTTTACTCATGCTGTCAAAGAAAACGGTTATTTGTTTTCTGAGTTTGTTTGGGTTCATTCTTTTAACGTGTCCGTAGGACTTTAATCTATGTTTCCTAATACGAGGATTGACTGAAAAATAATGCCTCCAACTTCCTAACTCTTCAACAGTTGGCAGCATTGGTATGCGGCAGGTACTGGCTTGTTCCATAGCCTCTTCTCTACAGCCCCAGTTGGCGGGAAGCCTTAGCATTGAAGAGTTGTGTTGTTTCTGTGTAATGTATGTAACCCTGCGCAGACGGTCGGTAAACTCAATTCAAGCAGCGTGCAGTCAATGAATTCTTTACAGGAGAAGGTGTCACCCCAAAGGAGATTCATCATAGAATGAAAGCAGTTTATGGTGATTATGTTGATGTGAGTACTGTACGTCGTTGGGCGAGTAAGTTCAAAGATGCTGAGGCGGGAACATCTGACCTGCGTGACAAACAAAGAGTTGGACGGCCTGTGACAGCAACCGCTAAGTTTAACAAGCATAATGTTAGATTGATGCAGGACGATCGTCGTATCACTCAGAGAGAAACTGCAAGCACACTCGGCATTTCACAAAAACGGGTGGGTCACATCATTGATTTGCTTAGATATCGGAAGATCTGTGCACGATGGGTACCCCGGATGCTGACTCCTGAAAGGAAAGAGCACAGACTTGAAATTTGCCAGGAGACAAAACGTGGGTACACCATTACCACCCGGAGACGAAACGCCAGTCTATGGAATATCGACACAAAGATTCACCCCAGAAAAGAAATTCAAGACGCAGCTCTCAGCTGGAAAAATCATAGCCATAGTGTTCTGGGACGCAGATGGTGTTATCCTCGTTCACTTCCTTGATCGTGGAACAACAATAAATTCAGATCGTTACAACACAACACTGCGCTGCGAAACGACGGCTAACAAGGGTCCGGAAGGAAGAGGGAAACGTTTTTCTGCAGCATGACATTGCCAAACCACACACTTTACGTACCACCACAGCAGAACTTCAGAAACGGCATCCTGCAAACAGCCCAGATTTAACATCGTCTCACTTCCATCTGTTCCCGATAATAAAAGACGATCTGCGGGGACATCATTATGCTTCTGATAAAGACGTTGAGAGAACTGTGAGACTGTTGTTGCGGAAACAGTACCGACTTCTTCCGTGACGGCTTCAGAAAACCTGTTCATCGTTGGCAGAAATATGTCCAATTTCCTGGTGAGTGTGTGCAAAAGTGAATATTGGTAATTGAAGACCACATTCTAAGGATTATTTCTGCGTTTGATTTATTAAAATATTCCCGTCCAAACACAATTAATGAAGGTGGAGGCATTACTTTTCATTCAACCCTCGTATCGCTATGGATGAATGGACATCGTATTATTTCCTGCTTTCCTCTTGAGTCGGTATTGCTAGTGTTGAAGTTTTGGCCTTAGAATTTATCCTAGGAATTTCTGTTCCTTTTGCTCAATATTTTTAATGTCTGTTCACCTGTTCGAAATTAGTTTCTCAGGCATAGCGGAATTCTGGTTAGGTTACTCTACTCGCGTAGTTTTGCATGCTTGAAGATCCATTTCTTCTTGGACCTGTTCTGGGTAATTCGGTAAGGAGTTACCATCTTTTGGGAGCCAGTTTGGTTTGATTTTGTATCAACGCCATTTTCCTGAAAAGTTACACCTAGATATCAAAATCTGCGGAAGTCGGTTCGTTTTACAATATTCCGTCTCCATTAATTATGGTTCTTGTTTGTTGCAGCTCACAAATACCATCGTTTCTAAAGATATCTGGAGACCGATATTTTCCAGATTTGCTGCGAAGACTTCAATCTGATTTTGGGCTGATGAAATGTCCCGAGTTAAGACTATTAAATTGTCTGCATATGCTAGGCTATCTATAGATAACTTGCCGTGACTGGTTGGTCAGTTTTGAGGACAGATTTCTGTTTGCCCCCTCCTTGCATCACTTTCTCAAGGACGCAGCTGAAAAATGATGGTGACAGACAATCTTCTTGTTTTATTAGTACCGTTTTGATGTCGACAGGATCTATGATTTCTCTCATAAATTTAACCTTGGACTTTGTGTATGTCAGCATCTGTCTTATAATGTCACTTTTTTTGAGATCTGGACCTTGTTCTTTTACTTGGACGTGTGATTCGCAACCAGCTGACTCATATGCACTTTGTACAGATTAAATTTTTGTTATAAATTCTCTTATGTTTTAGGAATAGCTTTAGGTTCATGATATGCTCTGGACAAGAACGACCTGTTCTGAAACCTGCCTGATATTCTCCAATTTTTGGTCCAATTTCATTCTGTGCCCTGTCGAGAAGGCACTGAGGTATAATCTTGTGCGCAGCTAATGTTAGTGAGACTCCTTTGTACATATTTACACCTATTCTGTCTTGTTCTTATGCAGTGGGTGAATTAACGAATTTTACCAGTTTTCTGAAATTTGATCAGTTTACTAAATGTCGTCGATGATGTTGGTGATTTCTTTTATGACTTCCCTGCCTTGACGTCTGCATTACTGGGTACTGAGCTATCCGTCAATGCAACGCCTTTTCAATGGGGTTGGTTTATTATTATTAGTAGTAGTGGTAGTAGTAGTAGTAGCAGCAGCAGTATATACTAAATGTCTTAGTCTCCTAACGTTGTACAATACAACGTTCATATGATCTACAGCACTTCTTACACAATAATAATTATTAGTAGTAATATTAAACAGGAAACACTTTTTATTCAGTAGTAAACACAGCTGCAGCTCTTGTTTAGTTACACAGAGCGATGTATATAAAATCACATACAAACCCTGGGGAAAGATATATATTGATAAGTCAGGCAGAACTACGGCAGTAATGCGTATGAGAGAAGCTGGGCACTAAGGAAGAGGGAATCAACCTTTGCGACCGTGTTTTAACAAAAAACGGTTCATATGACGTAGTAAGTGAAGCTCTTCAATCTGTTAAGAAAACCAGAAACATGATCCTACTGGAAGTACTGGAAATGAATAAACTTGTGGTATAGAACACCAACTTAGTATTAAAAGACCAATTTCTCACGCCCTTTTCAGTCTCTATTAAATTAAGTTTTAGCTACAAACGCTAGGTTGAAATTATAAATTCACCTTTATATCTTATGTATCTCTGCATAAGATACTTTGTTTCCTTTTTAGGTATTGCAGTTATTTCTGTGCGACAGCAAAGGTAACACTTTACGTAAACACCACACATAATAATTTTTTGCTCTTTCGTTTCTGTGTAAGTCGCACGTCATTTTATCTATATTTGCAGCATTCAGTTGATAACTAAAGACGGCGTAAGAAGCCGGTTGGAGACCAAACAGGTACGGTGTACAGTAATTACAGTAATTTTGCCGAATACTAGAATGTTTTTATGTTCTGCCAAGCACCAACGGAAAATTCAGCTATTATTATTATTATTATTATTATTGTTATTATTATTATTATTATTATATTAGCAATGCAGTCGTATGAACATTGCACTGCCCAGCATTAGTAGAATAAGGTTTATGCTTCTTTCCCGTAAATGAAAATGTCTTAAATTAACTGTGGATATTTGTTGGTTGCGTTAAGAATTTAAGGTATCAAATAGAAATATTTAGTAATAATGAGGCAACAGTTTGTTTGATCTAGTTTCTTTCTTTTTCTAATACTCCGTACATAATTCTCAATTCTTAAATACTTGACTGCTCTCATTAGGAATTAGGCAATAACCATTAAACACAATGTAGTTTGTCTTCCAATGTTTTCAATTATAATCGACCTTTTGTGACGTGTAAACGAGAGATAGAAAAGCCGCACAGATCAGTGACGCGTGCACGAAAAGTCTGCAGCGTAAGGACTGTCGTACTCTATACGGCTCGCAGTTTTTAATCTACAAACGGGGATTCAATCCATCTCACCATCCAATCTCTCGCAGAAAGCCATTTCATTCCGATTTCATGTCATTATGCAGCAGAAACACCTCTCGTTTCCGCTGATGGAATTGCAGAGTAGAAATCCACCATACGCATCGACACTCATGTTCCGTTCTGGTCTCCCCACCTTCCTTTCCGCATATTCAGCAGCTGCACAAACGTGATATGGACAGAATCCATTGTAGTTACTTCTCTGCTGGGAACCATTGTGTGGTTTGTTGCTGTTAAGCACACAGCGGTTAGTTCTGCGAGAACGCTGTTGACAGCGTGTGAAAAAAGTGACTCCTGAGAGTTTCTAAGTCGTAAACTAAATCATGTGTGGACTGGTTTCTCGCTTGCTCCTTAGTGGACAATTTAATATTGAGTAGCAACCCTGCTGTCAAACCACTGGCTCATCCCCTGTCATCTGAACAAGAGAGCCGATATCTGTGGGAATGCATGTGTTATTTAAGCACATTTTCTTCTGCATAGATGTCTCATGTCCTCCACAGTAAGAAAAGATTTCTTCCTTTTTGTTTGTCGATTTATAGATATAAAATATATGTGGATGTATTTATAATTTTCCTTTAAAACATGGGTAAACGAACCGATTAATGTGTGTTACCAAACTATTCTATGTATTGTGGGTTATTTATAATTCAAATAAAATACAACAGGTGAGTGTTTTGTGCTTTGTTGTGTAACAATTGTCTGTCATTATTTGCTTCCCATATTGGTTTTTAAGCAACCAGGAGCGACAAATATTGGAGCTGTCTTGGGATTTTTAGTTCTTATATGCTGTAAAAAAGTGGTGGTAAATTATTTCAATGCGGCGCGTGACGAGATAAACAATAGATCATACTGCATTGTGACATTGTAACCAGTCATCAGAATATTGAATTGCGTGTATTTTCAAGATAAGAAATGTTTCTCTAAAGGATAGGAATGGTTCAGAATACAACCAAAAGCGAAACTGGCTAAATAGGTATAAGAACAATGTTACGAAATTATCATCTACACTACAGTTTTCCAAAGAAGTTACTGATATTAAAATAACACTAAAAATGAGTATGTCGATATTATCAACTACATTGTAATTTTTCGACGAAATTAATGATTTTAAAATAACAATAAAAACAATATGCCGTAACTAGTAGCAAAACAATGAAAATTTTAAATGTGTTGCGTTTCCTCGGTAGACTTGCTAATGTTTATGTCAAACCCCTTCGCAAGCAAAAAAGAATAGGTAGAACACTACTGAATCATCCTAACTGTTTTCAGCCTTTTCTTTTATAACACAAAGGAGCCATGACCAATATGTTCTAATACGTACTATAGAGAAAAGTTCTCGGTCATACCTCCTTGGATGCTGGAAATAAATGTGACCTGAAAAAGCTATATTTGAAATGGTATATTGAGAATTTGTTGCTGTTGTGATCTTCACTCTGAAGTTTGATCTGAAGCAGCTCTCACGTTTCTCTAACCTGTGAAAGTCTCTTCATCTCCAAATAACTACTGCAACCCTCATCCATTTGAACTTGCTTTTTGCATTCGTCTCTTGGTGTCACTCTGCAATTTTTACACCCACCTTCCCACACGCACACTTCCCTCCAATACTAAACTGATGATCCCTTGATATCTCAGAACTTGTCCTATCAATTGATCCTTTCTTTTAATTAAGTTATGTAACAAATTTCTTTTCCTCATAACACTGTTCAGTACCACCTCGTTAGTTACACACTCAATCTATTTAATTTTCAACATTCTTCTGTAGCACCTCATTTCGAAACCTTCTAGTCTCTTCTTGTCTGGACTGCTTACTGTCCACGTTTTACTTCCCAACAACCCTACAATCCAGACAACTACTTTCAGAAAAGACTTTATAATACTCAGGTTTATATACGATGTCAACAAATCTCTCTACTTTAAAAAATCTGTTCTTGCCATTGCCACTCTACATTTAAATCGTCTCTTCTTTGGCCCCCATATGTTATTTTAGTGCCGAAGTAGCAAAACACATCTACTACGTTTAGTGTCTCGTTTTCTAATACAATTCACTCAGCATCGCCTGACTTAATTCGTTTTATTCGGCAACATTTCTTGTTTTGTTTTTGTTAATATTCATTGTACATCCTGCTTTAAAGACACTGTCCACTCCGTTCAAGTGCACTTCCAAATCCTATGCTGTCTCTGACAGCATTACAATGTCATCAGCAAGTCACAAAGTTTTTTTCTCCTGTCTGAACTTCAGTTCCCTTTCCTAATTCCTCCTTACTTTCATCCATAGCTTGCTCAGTTTCGCAGTGTACGCATTGACTGATACTGGCGTCAGGCTACAATCATGTCCCAGTGCCTGCTCCACCGCTGCTTCCCTTTTATGCCCTTCGATTCTTGTAACTGCCGTCCGGTTTCTGTACAAGGTGTAAACACCTTGTCGCTCTCTGTATTTTACTCTTCCAACCTTCAGATATTTAAAAAGTGTGTTCCAGTCACCATTGTCAAAAGTTTTTGAAAATTCAGAGGTCCTGTGCACGTATGGTTGCCTTTCCTTAACCTATCTTTTAAGATACGTCGCAGGGTCGGCAGTGACTAGTGTATTCCAACATTTTTCTGAAGCGTAAACTGAGCTTCCCGAAGATCGGCTTTTACCAGTTTTTCATTTCAGTGTGTATAATTTGTGTCATTACTTTGCAACAATGACTTACTAGACTGATAGTTCGGTACTATGGACGTATGTCAGCATCTGCTTTCTGGGGAATTGGGATTATTACGTTCTTCTAGACATCTGCGGTATTTCCCTCTGTCATACATCTTGCACGTAGTTTAGTATCACGCCGAATCATTCGAAATATTATGTGACTTACTAACAGTATTTTATTACGAAAACTATAATATTGTAATGCCAGAGATAAAATTGCGATATAAGGCAATTTTTTTTATGGAAAGTAAGAAGATTTCCTCCTATGCGTGATTAAACTGTTTATGACCTCAACCTGCAATAAATGTACAGTAGAGATCTATATTTGTAGAAAATTCAAAGAATTTTCGGAAATCACCTTTATAAATCGCTAGCATTCTGTTGATCTTTATTCTACGAATGTACAATTACCTTATCTGTGTCAAAAATCTTCTGTTTTTGTGTTCTCATTCTTCCTCTCTTGACAGCAGCACGACGCAAATGGCAGTGTGCTATTTGTAATCATTTTACCGATAATAATTGGAAAATTTATATCAAAAATGTGTTTCAGTTTGCAAAACAATCTATCTTTCAGTTTCCCTGTTTTATTTGCAATAACTAAATGATTTTTGGTCATTTAATTTCAGTTGAGTATCGACTTCCCGTGTTACGTAACTACCATGCGCAGTAAGCGGTCTGCCGTTGATTCTTTACCATTTCAAAGTCGAGCCTGCATCTTTTCATGAAGTTCGATTAACTGTATACACCTCAGTTTCCTTTGTATGTGTAATAACCACGTACACGGTTATTCGTCGCCAAGCAGGCGCCAACTAACAACATTTTTGGCCTGGATTTAACTTATATATTTTGGCGGTAAAATTCAATGAATCTGACTTTATAAAAGGGAAAGAAATCGGTATTATTATTACATCTGGAGAAATCTGGAAATAATTATGCTTTCCCCCTTTTTACCGCCTTTGAAATGAACACCCTTTCATTAAAACTGTACGATAAAATTTCAACGGAGTATCTCATATCTTTATACATTTATGTAGGCGAAGAAACCATTTCAACGTCAGCTTTTTACATAGTAACTTCATAGTGATTACCTTACTTGGATGATAGTGTATCAGCTACATTTTCATGTTACAGTAATAGTTGTCCTGAATCTGTAGCATTCAGATTCAGTACCAACAGTCATTTAAGACTTACCGTTTGCAATACTTTGTTCTTAATACAGATAATATAAGTAGAAGAATAAAATACACTACTACTTCTCTTAACGAAAGACAGCTAATGAAGCTTTTAAAACCATTACCAGGCTTTCCGGAGATTATTATTGTATTATTAGAGAGAAATTCTGGGTTTAGCAAAAAATTTTTGCTTTGCCGATTTTGACGTAGCATTTTCTGTGTCATTTTCAGTGGGTTTCGTTTATTATTCTGTATCCCAAGGCGTCATGATTTGTTTTGTGTTGGTAGTTCTCGATGTATCATACATTCTGCGGCATATTATTGCTTCTTATCCTATAATACTGCTTGTTTTAATACGTTTACAACAAAGGATATCAAGATTACACCATCAGAAACCAAGACAGACTGTGGAATGAATGGTAGCTATAAAACTAGCAACACGTAATAGTTGTTAGCATCATCAAGGCAGAATAATAAAATACACACACGGAATCTAGCGCAGAAAGCTCTCAAATATCTGAGGACAGAGCAAAAATAAGCAAACTGTGTCTTGAAGGAGATGAAGTTCTCGAGTTTCTGTTAGCTAGAACGGAGAGGTAGAAGGCCTACACATTCAAAAGATGATTGATTGGATTACGTTTTGTACACATATTCGTCTATCTATAACTGCAGCTTCTACTGCCTTGCATCAAACTTCTGTTAGTCTCCTTAGAAGTACTCTGTTATGATATGGACTAGTCAGCTTATGACATTGTTCGGTGCCATTGACTTATTAAAACGGGGAGTAGCTCCCGGCTTGGTTAATCAGAAGCCCAACAGACGGTGAAACGATCTCAAAAAAGATTTCAGTGGAGAGGCCACACTAACAGAATAGCCGACCCTAAAAAGGAGCAACAGCCATTTCACCAAATACAGTGGCAACTGCCTGGATGTTTGACTGTCCTAGACTTCTAATATTAGACAAAATGGTCTTGTCATTTTCATAGTGCAGCCATTCTGGGTTAATGTCGTTAAATACCCCGACAATACACAGTTATACCGCCGTATCTGATTTTCATGGGGGACTGGGGTGCTATAATTACGTAAGAAATTGAAGAGGCTGTCATTGAAGAATACAGACCTTAAGCACGAGTGAGAGAAGAATGAAAATTCCTGAGTTCTGCAAAAAAATTTCAGCTGGTAGTAGAAAATAAATTGCCCAAGAAAAGCAAGAGGAAGAGATACAGTCAGCAAAGGTCCGGAGACACAGGAAGATGTTGGATTACATCACGGTGCGACAGATATTCCGGAAATCAGATATCTTATTGTAAAGCATACCCAAGCAAACCACAATTTAGAGCGCGAAATGGCGAGATGAGAGTGGTTCAAAATGGTTCAAATGGCTCTGAGCACTATGGGACTCAACTGCTGTGTTCATAAGTCCCCTAGAACTTAGAACTACTTAAACCTAACTAACCTAAGGACATCACACACATCCATGCCCAAGGCAGGATTCGAACCTGCGACCGTAGCGGTCGTGCGGTTCCAGACTGTAGCGCCTTTAACCGCTCGGCCTCTTCGGCCGGCGAGAGTGGTTCTCCACAAAACAAAAACGTGAGTATGTTCCGTGTACTGAAAGTGCTGTGTGCTAAAACCTAACACATACATGTGGCAGAACATAAAGAATGATGTAACCTCCCTACAGAAAAATTCCGTAACCTCCCTACAGTAAAAAATATAATTATATAATTCAGATTCAGCGTAACGTATCAATAATACAATGTGACTAATCTCTCAATAAAATTGTGGGTCACTTATATCCTTTCAAATATTGACTTTGAATTGAAACTGGTACATTTTGGACGTCAGCAGCGCTGCGCCATGGCCCTGAAAGATCATTCTGAATCAAAAAAATGAAAATTCTTACCTCAATGAAGTCGCCGGATAACGCATATATATCTCCTCTTATAATAAATTTTTCTAGCACAACCCTGTGCAATGGTGGTCGATAGATTTGTCATGTATAAAAAGAAACAACTGATTTTTCTTTTCAATAATCTGGATGACCATGGATTTGAGAAGTTAGTAAATTCGTTAAATTGAAATGAATGATTGTCAAAAGTTACTTTTTATGAGAAAGATTATTATTAAGAGATTTTTTTTAACATTTACATGGGACTTGATATAACAATACTACATATGCGTGAGGCTGCTTTTACCTTATACTACAACACTCAGGCACCGCCATCGCTCCCCACGACCCGCCCAGCCAACACGATACACCAAACTGATCGCTGTTACTACTCCTACTGCTACACAGTTCCTACTGCATACAACACTGCTCTCTGGTCTGAGATTCTCTTATAGCTTACATATCGCAGGCAGCGCGTGAGCAATTCATCGAAATTACATCTGCTCGAGTGCGCTAGCAAAAAATTCCTTAATCATGGACCTCTTACATAACCCTCCACTGGGGGGGGGGGGGGGGGGAGGGGGCAAAAATTTGGCAGCGATGGTGAGTCAATTGGACTTGCCAAGATCAATAAATTTTTCTATAATCTATTTAGTTTACTAAGTCTACAGTCACACAATATATACATATATATAACATTATTGACAAATAATGTAAGTATAGAACACAGTAAGAAATGACAAAGTGTATACGCAATGAGTACAAAATATATTAACAAATGACAAAGTGCACACACACTGTATAAGTCTTCAGAATTTTTGCAAGAACTAAATACATCAGGAAATGAAATAAAGTGCACACGCACTGTAAAAGTTTTTAGCATCCTTTTTTTTAATAAGAACTGAATACATCAGGAAATGAAATAAAGTGCATACCACTGAATAGGTCTCTAACAGCTTACAAGAACTGAATACATTAACAAATGAAATAAAGTGCAAACGCACTGTAAAAGTTTTTAGCATTTTGTACAAGAACTGAATACATTAAGAAGTGAAATAAAGTGCATACACACTGTAAAAGTCTTTAAAATTTTACAAGAATTTAAACACACTGTATAAGTCTTTACCATTTTACAAGAACCAGGAAAGGAATGGGAAGGATAGCATCATGGTTGTAGCACAATTGGTTGCACATAGCTGCACTGAAAGGCCATATCCTTCCACAGAAGCACAACACCAAGTGAGACAATCTGAAGTTCTCTTCCCTGAAGTATTTATCAGTGTAACCAAGACACTGAAATGTTGTATTAAAATTGTATGTTATCATTTTGGTAGTACATTAGGTACAGCAAACAGTAGGATCATAATAACATCTCCTTCAGTCAGAGTGGTGGACAGCTTGATGTGTCAACACCACATTCTTGTAGAATCCATACTCTTACATCAACGTAGAATTAGCGCAAAAACCAAATATAGTGCTCCATGATCATGATCATGGACAGGACATACGGATATTGCAGTAATTGGAGGTAATTAGGTCAGAAGGTGAAGGATACATTAAGTCTTATGCTAGTCGTAATTCAGAATTACACTAGTGTACAACCGATCTGAATAATTATTGACACTCATTGGCTAGTTACTAAACATTTCTGTACTATGTGTGGAGTACTACAAAACATTATTCATAAGTCATCTAATTACAGTAATTATTGGCATAGCAATCATGCATAAGTCATCTCATTATAGTAATCATTTACATTTCATTTATGCATAAGTCATCTTATAACAGTAATCATTGGCATTCATTTATCCAGTGTTACAAAACATCATTCCTAAGTCATCTCATTACTGTAATCATTGGCATAGCATTTATAGAGTATAACAAAACATCATTCGTAACTCATCTCATTACAGTATTTATTGGCAACATGTCATCTCATTACAGTAATCATTGGCATTCAGTTATGCATAAGTCATCTCATTAGAGTAATTATTACAGAACATTATTCATAAGTCATCTCATTACAGTAATCATCAGTATAATTCAGAAGGCATCATACAAAACAAGAGTTATTGCGTGTAGCATCAAGCTGCTAGTGTTTATATATATGATATCATGCAAGTGACATAAGACATATTTAAAATGTAAGACATTGTAACTGTTACTCAAGACCTGTAGTCCAATAATACATAGACATAATGGAATCAATACATAGAAAAATTTGCATTACATTTAGGACTAAAGATATATCTTAAACTGGTAGCATTATTTAGTTGTATACTGATAATAGCTGGGACTGATAATAATTTTCTTGTGCAAGCAATGCATTGCATTGGGATCGATAGTCAATTGCTGGGGCATGACAATATTTGCTTTTGACTTATTGCTGGAAATAAGGATTAATAACGTAATTCATCATGAATCAGCTGTAGCAAGGTTATGAAACAAGTAGAGTATATGTGATCACATTCATAAATGATAGACACAACTGGGTAAAAAAGATGCAAGTATCAGAACAGGTTTAATAACTAACTGCTTATAGTATATTAATATCACGAAAAGCTTCTCCTGGAAAAAATACAAAATGAATTATTGAGCTGAAAGAAGAAATGCATATTATGCTGAAAAGTAGTGAACTTCGAATTAGCAGTTAATGAAACGTGTACTCAATATGTACACTCCTGGAAAATGAAATAAGAACACCATGAATTCATTGTCCCAGGAAGGGGAAACTTTATTGACACATTCCTAGGGTCAGATTCATCACATGATCACACTGACAGAACCACAGGCACATAGACACAGGCAACAGAGCATGCACAATGTCGGCACTAGTACAGTGTATATCCACTTTCCGCAGCAATGCAGGCTGCTATTCTCCCATGGAGACGATCGTAGAGATGCTGGATGTAGTCCTGTGGAACGGCTTGCCATGCCATTTCCACCTGGCGCCTCAGTTGGACCAGCGTTCGTGCTGGACGTGCAGACCGCGTGAGACGACGCTTCATCCAGTCCCAAACATGCTCAATGGGGGACAGATCCGGAGATCTTGCTGGCCAGGGTAGTTGACTTACACCTTCTAGAGCACGTTGGGTGGCACGGGATACATGCGGACGTGCATTGTCCTGTTGGAACAGCAAGTTCCCTTGCCGGTCTAGGAATGGTAGAACGATGGGTTCGATGACGGTTTGGATGTACCGTGCACTATTCAGTGTCCCCTCGACGATCACCAGTGGTGTACGGCCAGTGTAGGAGATCGCTCCCCACACCATGATGCCGGGTGTTGGCCCTGTGTGCCTCGGTCGTATGCAGTCCTGATTGTGGCGCTCACCTGCACGGCGCCAAACACGCATACGACCATCATTGGCACCAAGGCAGAAGCGACTCTCATCGCTGAAGACGACACGTCTCCATTCGTCCCTCCATTCACGCCTGTCGCGACACCACTGGAGGCGGGCTGCACGATGTTGGGGCGTGAGCGGAAGACAGCCTAACGGTGTGCGGGACCGTAGCCCAGCTTCATGGAGACGGTTGAGAATGGTCCTCGCCGATACCCCAGGAGCAACAGTGTCCCTAATTTGCTGGGAAGTGGCGGTGCGGTCCCCTACGGCACTGCGTAAGATCCTACGGTCTTGGCGTGCATCCGTGCGTCGCTGCGGTCCGGTCCCAGGTCGACGGGCACGTGCACCTTCCGCCGACCACTGGCGACAACATCGATGTACTGTGGAGACCTCACGCCCCACGTGTTGAGCAATTCGGCGGTACGTCCACCCGGCCTCCCGCATGCCCACTATACGCCCTCGCTCAAAGTCCGTCAACTGCACATACGGTTCACGTCCACGCTGTCGCGGCATGCTACCAGTGTTAAAGACAGCGATGGAGCTCCGTATGCCACGGCAAACTCCGCTGACACTGACGGCGGCGGTGCACAAATGCTGCGCAGCTAGCACCATTCGACGGCCAACACCGCGGTTCCTGGTGTGTCCGCTGTGTCGTGCGTGTGATCATTGCTTGTACAGCCCTCTCGCAGTGTCCGGAGCAAGTATGGTGGGTCTGACACACCGGTGTCAATGTGTTCTTTTTTCCATTTCCAGGAGTGTATGTACTCTAGCTGTCTTTTCTAAAACATTCAGTCGTTATACTATGCGACATAAGACATGCTGTCAAATGGAACTGCAACAAATACTTAAATAACTACATAGCATTTCTTAACTAATAGAAAATATATGAACTTCATCCTTATCATCATCTGCAAAGAAAAACTTCATTATTCATATTACCACATTCTTCATATAACTATTCATCATCATTTATTATCATCTGCAAAAATAGACACTTCACTATTCAGATTCATATTAGTATTTACTTCATACAACTATTCATTATCATTCATTATTTCATATAGTATAGAGTTTCTTACTTCTAGCATATTTCATCACTAAAATTAACATGTGTAGTTCTGTCTGACAGCCTGCATCAATCGCGTCGTATTCAGAAACCAAAATAATTAGCTAAGACTGCTATTAAACAGTGTGTATAGTATATTCTTGTCAATGCTTGTTAATTCTTATCCATTTACTCTTCATGACAAGGTACTGCATTTTCTATCTTTCATTCCAAATGTGAAATTTCCATTTCATAGTAAACCACTGTGGTTGTATAATTTATTTCCTTTTCATGGTATTGCTTTCTGAAAATTATGAATATGGATTAATATCATATATTTAATTCATATACCCAACAAATTAAATCTTGTTTCTAGTGATATAACTAAGCATACATCATAGTATGACAGAAAACGTATTAGGTCAAAACCATAGACAATTTTCAAGTGCAAAAATGTACACACAGTATTATAATGTAGTAGCAAAATACGTAGAATAGTCAAGAAATTGAGATATCGTAAGGCAAAAATGTCAAAGTCAACTTGTTTGTTACATCTTAAAGATTTCATAGTGCATACAGATAAAAATTCTACTTTCGATAGGAAAACAATCTCACACAGACAAAAAAGGAAAATGTGCACGGTCTGATACATAACGACAAGAAAAGCGACCTGCTAACCTTACCTAGCCGGGCACTTTCCAAGTAAAAATATAATCATCATCAGTAAGAGATCATATAAATATCTGCAAATGACAGTACAGTGTGATAAGTCGTATAGTATGTTCATTCAATAAACGGTTTAATATTGGAAGTATGGTGACTGCCCTAGCTTTTTCTGGTTCTCAAAGTTTCGACGTGTACTACATTTGGGTGAGGAATGCGTATAGAAGCTCAAATTTACTGCATCTACTCTTTCCTCTGTTGGATAAATAATGTGTGCGTAATAATATCTTCTGTCCTATGTGAAAGTCACGGCGTGCACAAACCTGTTTTTGCTGTCTTCTCTGGCGCTCTGCGGCACGTTTTATCTTGTTGAGTGCAATGTCAGTTATTTCATGGTGGCGTAGTAGACGAGATGTAGGAAAAGATACTAATTCTTTAATTTTGTTACATGGTTTAACATTTTTCAATACAACAGTCGGAGATAGCGTTGTAGATTCATTTGGTATGAAGTTAATTACATCCTGGAATGAGAGTATGTGTGTGTCCCAAACAATATGTCTTTAATGGCAGTATGTTCTACATAGTTTACCAATCTCTTTCATCAATCGTTCAGAAGGTTTCGAAGAAGCGTGATACCTGGATATATAGATAGGAGAAATGTTTCTAGCTCGTAACATACGTGTCCATATCGCAGATCGAAATTGTGGTCCATTGTCGGAAATTACTTTCCATACATGCCCCACATGAAATAAAAAATGTTTCACAAATGCATTCGAAACAGTTTTAGCAGTAGCTTTGCGTAATGGAGTGAAGGTAACAAAATTCGAATTGAGTTCAACAGCGACAAAGATGAAACAAAAACCTCTATTAGATATGATAATCGGACCAAAAATGCCTACAGCGGCCATGTCTCTCAATTTAACGGGTACAATGGGATGTAACGGAGGAATATGTGAAGTCGTTTCTCATATAGCTTTCTGACAGATTTTACATGACGCTAAAACTCGTCGAATACGTTTCTCCATGTTCGCAAAATAACAGTTCTGTCTCAGTATAAGAAAACATTTTCTAGCTCCATAATGTGCGTAACTTAAATGAGTATACCAAATTATTTCGTTAACAAGCTCGTCAGGAATGCATAATAACCAGTTGTTGCTATCAGGGTGAGAGCGGCGAAACAGAATGTTATTGCGTACAGTGTAATGGTTTCTAATCGTAGCGTTATTCCTATCTTGCCAAAGATGTTCAATTTCTTTCCCTACGGTGTCTTTGCTCTGCTCTTGTGCTACGTCTCGTAATGATGACGAAATGAAATTTTCAAATGCAACTTATTGAATATACATGACGCTAAAATTTGCTTGGTTGCTATGTCTTTCTGATTGTGGCTGAGAGAATGGGATAGTGCGTCTGCTAAAACATTTTGTGTACCGGGAATGAGAACAATCGTAAAATTAAATTCCTGTAAATAAAGTTTCCATCTGCTTAATCTGCCATGTGTAAATTTAGCGGAGAGTAAAATCTGTATAGCTCTACGATCTGTGTAAACGGTGGTATGTCTTCCATAAAGAAAATGCCTAAATCTGGTAAACGCCCATACAACACATAATGCTTCAAGTTCTGTAACAGAATAATTGCGTTCAGCAGGTGACATAATTAGACTTGCAAATGCGATGTTTTTAATTACTGGAGTACCGTCTTCTTCAATTTGCTGAAAAATGTGTACGCCTAAAGCGGTGTTAGAACTGTCGGGGGCAATGGAAAAATTTCTCTTAGGATCTGGGTGTGATAAAAGTGGTGCATTTAACAAGGCATGTTTCAGATTAACAAATTCAGACTGTGCTTGGCTATCCCGTCAACTGGCATAATCTTCTAAAGCAGCGTAATGAATAAATTTACGGAAAAAGTTAATTACACCCAGAAAGCTGTGTGGTTGTTTCTTTGTCGTTGGAACAGTAATGTCACGTAAAGCTTGAAGTTTTTCCGGATCAGGCGCAATGCCTTCTGCTGAAATTACATGTCCAAGAAACTTTATGGAAGTTTTGCCAAAGTGCAATTTGCTAAGATTAACTGTCAGTCCTTGTGCACGAAAAGTTTGCAACAGGTGTTCCAAAATCAAACTGTGTTCAGACTAGTTAGCTTCTGCAATAAGAATGTCGTCTACATAGGTTGTGATTCTGTCTTTCAGTTCTGTCGGAAGTATAGTATTCAAGCCACGAATAAATGCTGCTACGGAAATTGTTGCACCGAATGTTAATTTGCAAAATTGATAACAGTCACCAAAACAAAGAAATGCTGTGTACTTTCTGCAGTTCGAATGTAGCCGAATTTGCCCAAATCCCGATTTTAAATCTAATGTGAAATAAATAGCAGTACCATGAAATTTCTGTAGCAGGTCATCTAGTGCCTGTGGGCGATCTGTTTCATTATTAATAATGTCGTTGACATGACGCGAATCAAGCACCAGGCGAAGTCAGCCATCCTTTATCGTAACAATATGGTGCGGATTTATGTACGGACTAACTGCCGTTTCAATAATACCTTGGTCCAGCATAGCTTGCAATTCCTTCTTAACTTTTTCTCTGTGGATATATGGAATGGGATAATGTTTGGCTTTAAATGTGTCATGGTGTTTAACTTGAAACTCATACATAAAACCGGACATAGTACCAGGAATGTTGTCAAGAACTGGAGCTTGCTGTAAAAGAATTTTGCGTAGCTCTGTACGTTCATCATCTGTATTTGCACTGCTCTGGTTTACCTTCTCAGAAATCATTTGCATAGCGTCATAGTTGTCTTCACCTGGTGTATTGTAGTTGTGTACATATGTATCTGTGAACAATGTGGAATGACAGACCGTGTTACGCAATGTAGAAAAGACCTCGGCTCGATTAATTGCCTGTTCATCTGCAGATAAAGCGTGCTGAAATTCTAATGCCAGTTGTACCTTTTCGTCCTTTAACATTAAATAGGTATTTTGAAAGTCAATAATTGCGTCATGTTGTACCAAAACATGCGTACCTAAAATAACGTCTGTTGTCAATAAGGGAATAATCCAAAAGTTGGTATGGAACGTATAACCTGCAATACAAAATGTTAAGTGTGTCTGTAATTTTACATCTACTCCTTTACCAGATACTTCTCCTTTTACTTTAGTTTTGCCTAATGGTTCGCCGATGACATTGTAATTCTGTCAGAGACAGCAAAGGACTTGGAAGAGCAGTTGAATGGAATGGACAGTGTCCTGAAAGGAGGATTGAAGATGAACATCAACAAAAGCAAAACAAGGATAATGGAATGTAGTCTAAGTCGGGTGATGCTGAGGGAATTAGATTAGGAAATGAGGCACTTAAAGTAGTAAAGGAGTTTTGCTATTTGGGGAGCAAAATAATTGATGATGGTCGAAGTAGAGAGGATATAAAATGTAGGCTGGCAATGGCAAGGAAAGCGTTTCTGAAGAAGAGAAATTTGTTAACATCCAGTATTGATTTAAGTGTCAGGAAATCATTTCTGAAAGTATTCGTATGGAGTGTAGCCATGTATGGAAGTGAAACATGGACGATAAATAGTTTGGACAAGAAGAGAATAGAAGCTTTCGAAATGTGGTGCTACAGAAGAATGCTGAAGATTAGATGCGTAGATCACATAACTAATGAGGAATTATTGAATAGGGTTGGGGAGAAGAGATGTTTGTGGCACAACTTGACCAGAGGAAGGGATCGGTTGGTAGGACATGATCTGAGGCATCAAGGGATCACCAATTTAGTATTGGAGGGCAGCGTGGAGGGTAAAAATCGTAGAGGGAGACCAAGCGATGAATACACTAAGCAGATTCAGATGGATGCAGGTTGCAGTAGGTACTTGGAGATGAAAAAGCTTGCACAGGATAGAGTAGCATGGAGAGCTGCATCAAACCAGTCTCAGGGCTGAAGACCACAACAACACAATGGTAACGTAGCATCAGTATTTTCTTAGTTACATTCGTTGAAAGTTTCTACATTTATAACTGACATAGGTGATCCAGAATAGATTACTGCTAAAAATGTGGCTGATCCAATCTTTACTTCAATAGCAGGGTGAGAAATGGTTTTTTGAATAACTGGCTTTTCATTCAAAAATGTGCCTCGGATGTCGTGAAAAGTAATAACATTTTGGTGAACAAGATTCTGTGTGTCAAAAGTATTGCTTACGTTGCTGGAAGATGCAACCTGTACTGCATCTAGACAAATTCTTTCTGACGTACTGTTATTTGCAGGACGATGCTGTGCTATTTCGACTATTTTTACTGTTCTATTACTTCGTCCTGACGTTATTAGGTTCTGGATGATATCGACTGTCTGGTTCATTCATGATAATCTGTTGTTGTGGATGACTCTGCTACTGACAAGACCGACTTATTAAATGTACGCTGAAAACGGTGCTCATTACGTTTACGTCTGTCATGATAGTCATTACGATACGGCGCGTTGCGATAGGAGTTGAAATGATACGTCTTGTGTACATAGTGATTTCCTTGTTGCTGTGCGTTACTATTTGGCTGAGCCGACGCTATACGTGTGGCGGCGAAACACTGAAGCTTGGTTGACCTTGCAAACCATATTGTTGCTTAGGTATGGTAACCGGCTAGTTTTGTTGTTTTTGTGGGGAAAAAAACCCCTATTGTTACCTAAATGTGTTTGCTGTTGCTGATAATTTTGACGATATTGATAATTAAAATTTTGTCTTTTATTGAAGTTCTGGTGGTTGTCATTCCTGGAGCTTCTATCACCTTTGCTATTAAATAAGCGTGGCTGATAGTAATTTCTGTATGCTTGTTGGCATTGGCTATGATGCGAAATTTTTTTTATGAAGGAATAGTCTGATTGCTGAACTTCCAAAAGCTGTAACAGCTCTCTGAATATTTTCTTTCTGCTGTCCTGTTAAAAGTGATACTCTTAACGATCGTGGTAATTTTGAAATACATAATTGGATTAGTGCTGACGTACTGTATGGCTCACATAAATACTGGTTTTGTTGTACCATGTGTTCAAAAAATTGCGTGACAATTGGAAAATTTGACTTCTCATAATTCGGTAAGCTAATTAACTGATCCCTGATTCCACGCTGTGTCGTCTTCAACATTACGGTGACAGAAATGCATTCTGAAAGTCTTCTACCAATTAACATTGTCTCGTGATCGGTCTCATACGAGTTGCGGGTTTTCCTTCCAAAAAACTGCAAATAAATTCAAATTTGTGTGTTACGGGCCAAGTTGATGTAAAAGGAAAACTAAATTGTTGTATCCAATACAAAGGATGAATCTGTGTTCTGTCATTCTTAAATACCTTAAATTTTCTCACCGACAGAAAGTGCTTATAATCAAAATTATCGTCTCTGATTGTCTGTGCAAGTTCAGAACTGTTTGAGAATCTATATGTCTGTGTCTATTCGGAATCTAAGTCACGTACTCTCTGTGAATTACCTAAATTATACTGGCTGTGTGCGCGTGACAGATGTTCAAAATGTGGCGCATACTGTGACGTGTTAGAGGCTGAACACTCTTCATATCTGTCACTTCTTGCTGTAAAGATGACAATTTTCTACGTAATATATTACTTGACGAACTTATCTCACTGATTGTCTGCTGTATGTTTTAGAATTTGGGTGTTTGATTGAACTGGTGATGTATCGCCTGATTTGGTGTCATTGTTATTTTCTATAACGTCAATACGACTGGCCAATTCATCAAATTTTTCAGTCAGTGCTTTTACCTGATCATCATTTTTAGTGTCACAAGCATTGATTTGTTTTTGCATTTTACATGTGGTTTGGATCAATTTCTTAACATCTGCTTTGATGGCATCAGGATCCTGTAGTAACTCCAATTGTTCAAGTCTGCTGGTCACTGTCTGAAAGTCTACTGTATGTGTTTCTGTTTTTGTTTTAAGATCAGAGATTTCATCATGCAATTCGGTGTTCAACTGTTTGATAGTATAGATTTCGTCTGATACTGCAGCAACGTTGTTGTCTACGTATGTTTTTGCTTTCGTAACCAATTTACGCTTATCTTCTTGTCTCTGTGCAGTAATTGTTTCCATCACTTGTTTCTTTATCTTGTTCTGTTCCTGTATAAATTTACGGTAACGCGTTTCACTGCACTGTAGGTGGTGATTAAAACGTTCGTCAATTTGGCTGTTTTGTTGTTCAAATTTCTTATCGACATTCGCATCCAGTGTGCGTGAAGTTCTGCTGACATTAATTTAAAGTCATCGCGTGACTGTGTTGCGTTTTCAGAACATTGTTTAGCGACTGCACTAATTTCATCTCTAAGTAATTTAGTTGTGGCTGCATGTGTATTACTTAATTCTTGTGCAACAGATGTAATTTCTTCACTACTGTTCTTAGCACAAGCCTTAATTTCCTCACGTAATTACTCTTTAGTATCATGACACTGCACGGCAACGGCTGTAATCTATTCACTAAGTTGTTTGTTCTGTTCATTAAGTTGTTTCAAATTGTTGTCTTGCTTATCATTCGACTGTTTGAGATTTTCATTAAGTTGTTTGTTCGATTCATTAAGGTTGTCCTGTTTTTCATTCAACTGTTTGAAATTTTCATTAAGATTGTCTTGTTTTTGATTAAGTTGTTTGTTCGATTCATTAAGTTGTTTGAAATTTTCATTAAGTTGTAGGAATACTGTCATAACCTGATTCATGCCAAAATTAGCTGCTGTATTCTCTGTTCTGTGTGATGCTGTATCTGCATGTGTCACGTTTTGTGTAACCATTTGGACATTGTCTGATTCACAAAAAGGTTTGCCAATCGAATGTGCACTGTTGGTCACTACATCGGAATCAAATAAATCTGACATATTTTGAGTACTTTGTTCACCTTTGTTAGAAACAATTATCTGTTCGCTACGTAAATTTTGCAAATCAGGTGTGTCACACTGGACAACGTTCATTGTAACGGAACGTGCCGCGTCATCAATTGTTGTTAAATTTAGTGTGAACATAATTGAATTAGTTTGTCCATGATTAGGATTAAAATCATTACTAGTGGTCGGTACGCACTGCTTATCTGTAATTAGAGAATTATCACTATCACACTGAGTGTCGCTAATATTATTGGTCAAATTATTCGAGTCGGCTTTTTCACTCATCGCACATCGCGATGTACTGTTAACAGTTTCTCGCGGCATTTTCCTAAATCAAAGTTAAGCACAAGATCAAACAAAGACAAAGCAAAACTGGAACAAATATAATTACAACAAAGAGCAATAAATTGCCGATGATCTGTGAAAGAAAGAGTGACAAGTTAGTAAATGCGTTGCGCCAGATGCAAACTACCTTTAACAATAGTGTAAATAAGAGCAGATATATAACTGACTACTTCTCAGAAATTCACAAAGAAAATACGATCCTGGCCGGTTGTAGCCAAGTGTAACCTCCCCACAATAAATTAATATGAATAATATTCACATTTAGTGTAACCACCCAACAGAAAAATTCCGTATCCTCCCTACAGTAAAAAATATAATTATATAATCCACATTCAGCGTAACCTACCAATAATACAATGTGACTAATCTCTCAATAAAATTGTGGGTCACTTATATCCTTTCAATAATTGCCTTTGAATTGAAACTGGTACATTTTGGACGTCAGCAGCGCTGCGTCATGGCCTTTGAAAGATCATTCTGAATAAAAAAATGAAAATTCTTACCTCAATGAAGTCACCGGTTAACGTATATATATCTGCTCTTATAATTAATTTTTCTGGAACAGCCCTGTGCAATGCTGGCCCTAGATTTGTCATGTATAAAAAGAAACAACTGATTTTTCTTTTCAATAATCTGGATGATCATGGATTGGAGAAATTAGTAAATTCTTTAAACTGAAATTAATTATTGTAAAAAGTTACTTTTTACGAGAAAGATTATTATTAAGAGATTTTTTTAAACATTTACATGGGACTTGATATAACAATACTACATATGCGCGATGCTGCTTTTACCTTATACTACAACGCTCAGGCACCGCCATCGCTCCCCAAGACCGGCCCAGCCAACACGATACACCAGACTGATCGCTACTACTATTCCTACTGCTACACAGTTCTTACTGCATACAACACTGCTCTCTGGTCTGAGATTCTCTTATAGCTTACATATCGCAGGCAGCGCGTGAGCAATCCATCGAAATTACATCTACTCGAGTGCGCTAGCAACAAATTCCTTAATCATGGACCTCTTACAATGTAAACAACAAAAAAAGAATAAATGTAAGTAATATTGTTTATAGCAGTAAATTAAAGCATGCGAACTGTCCATGAGCCTAGCAAACAAAACCGTGAAATAAAAACAAATTAAAAAATATTTTTCCAGTGACCACTGAAGATGCTTTAGAAGAGAAAAGCGGTTAGTCTTAATAAGGCTTTCATTGCTGTTGCAAAAGAAGGTACTTAACCTACATAAGTCATCACAATTTAGCATCGATGAAGAGTGAGTTGAAAGTTAATGAGTTCCTCAGGAAGAATCAGTGTCTAAAAAATTAGTTACGTGGTGAGGAATGATGGTGTGCGTTTAAATCTCTCTTAGGCTGTAGATGCAGCGATAATGACTACCACAGTAAACAGTTCAATTGAAGAGATAAAGACATCTTTATAAGGGGCAGTTGCCGAAGTTGTATACTGTAAGACGGCAAACATCAAGAAACTTTGAGTAACAGAAGAAAGAGTGAAAGACAAAATGTCCAGGAAAAGATAAGAATACACCAGTACCAGTCACTCAGGAATAACACATTCAGGGAAGCTGCAAGGTAAATATACAGAAACAGAAAAGGAGCTGGTCGTCGGAAGGATTGATCCACATTTTAGGAAAGTCAGAATAACGTGCGATGAAACTAAAAACAACTTCGTCACATTAAGGAAGGAGAGAGCGGGTAGATGGAACGAACACGACGAGGGCGGCTACATCAGAGAGGAACTACGTGATGTGGTAGAACGGGAAAGGAATGTCAGTCTGAAAAACTTAGAGGAGCTAGTATTAGAGTCGGATTTTCATAGAGCTTTGGAAGACTTAGCATGAAACAAGGCAGATGAACAGATACATAGCTTGATAAAGAAAATCGGCCAGAAAACATGGTCGAATGTTAAAGTAACTTTTTACACATACACACCATAGGAGCGTATGTGAATCATTAGAGTTCCAGTTCTCTATCACAGGCAGAAAGGCCTGTTGCAGTTCCCTGTCACAGGCAGAACGGCCTCCAGAGCCCATTGTTCATGTTCATTGTTGTTACCATGCCTGCTGCGTTGTTTGTATAAGGGGCGCAAATGACGTCTGATGTTGTGTGATCGCCGTGGAGGACATGGAGATGTCTCTCATGTGAGACTGTGTTAGCATCACCCAACAGATTTCGGACTCAATGTGGATCTCCATTTAACGGGATGGTCCAATCGAGTAGTATCCAGGTTTGAGGGGTATTCGGGTGTAACAGTGCTTCGACGCTGGAACGTGATGGCAGGCATACTTGTCGTCAATGTTCCAGTTGACTGCGTCTCGCCACCACGAGGTAGGATCGCCAAATAGCGCTCCAAGTATGTCGTAGCCACTTGACATCGGCGTTCGGCATCGGAGAACAAGTAATTGACTCTGAGCAACATTAGGTGACATCCCGCACCATTGGTCAAAGGCCATCAGAAATCCGACTAGGGAATTATCGTCCCATGCGTAGAATGCGATTAACACCACAACGGCTGTGGTTGAGGGGTGCTGTGATCAGCAAGCATGAGCTCTTGATGAGTACCGTCGCAGTGCCCTCAGCGATGAATCGTGGTTGTACACCATGAACATCATCCCCGAGTATGGCGGTGACTTGATGAGAGGTTCCATCATTCCAATGTTTTGGGTGAGGCACAGCGATTTACTCCTGGGGTCATTGTACGGGAAGCCATCAGGTATGACTTGAGGTCACATCTGGTTGTATTAAGGGAAATCTGATGGTATGACGGTACGTAAAGGACATACCATGCCCCCACGTCTTAACCCCTAAGCGACAGTATCGTAGTACCATTGTTGATAGGAAAATGTTGGCCCACCAGTAGTACCTATCTTTATGAACTGTCTGCATGATGGTCGCCAAGATCTCTACATCCGTCCCTTATAAATCACCTGAGAGACAACGTAAGGCATCAACTCCGCTCCAGTGCCAATCAAGGACCAGTTACAACAGTTTGAGCCAGTTTGCTTCAGGAGATGACACAATAGGTTTTGACACCCTTTACAACAGAGTTAGTGCATGTACAGGGCTATTACAAATGATTGAAGCGATTTCATAAATTCACTGTAGCTCCATTCATTGACATATGGTCACGACACACTACAGATACGTAGAAAAACTCATAAAGTTTTGTTCGGCTGAAGCCGCACTTCAGGTTTCTGCCGCCAGAGAGATCGAGAGCGCAGTGAGACAAAATGGCGACAAGCGCCGAGAAAGCGTATGTCGTGCTTGAAATGCACTCACATCAGTCAGTCATAACAGTGCAACGACACTTCAGGACGAAGTTCAACAAAGATCCACCAACTGCTAACTCCATTCGGCGATGGTATGCGCAGTTTAAAGCTTCTGGATGCCTCTGTAAGGGGAAATCAACGGGTCGGCCTACAGTGAGCGAAGAAACGGTTGAACGCGTGCGGGCAAGTTTCACGCGTAGCCCGCGGAAGTCGACGAATAAAGCAAGCAGGGAGCTAAACGTACCACAGCCGACGGTTTGGAAAATCTTACGGAAAAGGCTAAAGCAGAAGCCTTACCGTTTACAATTGCTACAAGCCCTGACACCCGATGACAAAGTCAAACGCTTTGAATTTTCGGCGCGGTTGCAACAGCTCATGGAAGAGGATGCGTTCAATGCGAAACTTGTTTTCAGTGTTGAAGCAACATTTTTTCTTAATGGTGAAGTGAACAAACACAATGTGCGAATCTGGGTGGTAGAGAATCCTCACGCATTCGTGCAGCAAATTCGCAATTCACCAGAAGTTAACGTGTTTTGTGCTATCTCACGGTTTAAAGTTTACGGCCCCTTTTTCTTCTGCGACAAAAACGTTACAGGAAACGTGTATGTGGACATGCTGGAAAATTGCCTCATGCCACAACTGGAGACCGACAGCGCCGACTTCATCTTTCAACAGGATGGTGCTCCACCACACTTCCATTATGATGTTCGGCATTTCTTAAACAGGAGATTGGAAAACCGATGGATCGGTCGTGGTGGAGATCATGATCAGCAATTCATGTCATGGCCTCCACGCTCTCCCGACTTAACCCCATGCGATTTCTTTCTGTGGGGTTATGTGAAAGATTCAGTGTTTAAACCTCCACTACACAGAAACATGCCAGAACTGCGAGCTCGCATCAACGATGCTTTCGAACTCATTGATGGGGACATGCTGCGCCGAGTGTGGGAGGAACTTGATTATCGGCTTGATGTCTGCCGAATCACTAAAGGGGCACATATCGAACATTTGTGAATGCCTAAAAAAACTTCTTGAGTTTTTGTATGTGTGTGCAAAGCATTGTGAAAATATCTCAAATAATAAAGATATTGTAGAGCTGTGAAATCGCTTCAATCATTTGTAATAGCCCTGTATTTAGGCCAGGAGGGGTCCATTGTCATTACCAATAACTGAGCTCATACTGCTAAGTTCTTTGTTAGTTTATTTCGATTCTGTAATCACTGAAATACCATAACGTACCCTCTGCACAAGTGAAGTTCCATTTCGTTTCCCACTAGCCTTCTCTGTGCTTCACTTTTATTTGTCAGACAGTGTATGAGGAAACTTTTGGACGATCGTTGTCACGTGAATTGCCTCCTCTGTTTATTGATTGGATAGCCACTGAATTGCTATTTATTTATTTAATAGGATAACAATAATTATTAAAAGGTGGCAATTTTATTTAAGCACCACTTTTGCTCTTTCGATTGTTGGGAGTCAGCGATAGTGCAATGCTGCTCGCTTTGTAGAATACACATTTTATAAGAATTATTTGGTCCAGGAAACACTTTTGCGACCACGGTTGCGTTTTAGACGGTATTCGCGTAACTGTACTGATTAAAAGTTATCGTTTCCGAAAGACGCAGGTTCGATTAAAGCTGTATGCACTTTTGCGCGTATAATGAAAATACTCATAACGCGTCACGTAACAAAAAGAAACATGCGAATCACAACCGTGGTCAAACGAAGAAAATAAATGATAACATAAATGTTCTTCGCTGTTATTCAGGACAGGCTCAGATTAGACCTTGCAATTTTTAGTTATAGGAAATGACAAGACGTTACACTTGAGAGATATTTGTTTTGAATAACTTGTATTTACCTTCTCTCTCTCTCCTTTTTACAGCCTTTATACCTTCACATCGATTAAGGAACTTTTCCTTCTCTACCGACCAGTACGAGAACAAAATTCAGACTCAACAAAATGTCTTACATCGAATTATTACATGCTTAACCCTTAACAATCATATATAGTTTCGTAGTACAAACAATGCTAATTTCTTCCGTGCACTAGAAAGTCTTTGATACGCTGAGCACAAAAATGAAAATAATAAAATTATAATTACATTTTTAATATCATGAACACTTCTTTAAATAGTGAAAATAAGGTTTGACATCGTCGTGATATCAATTTTCATCGTTGTAGCACTACAAACGTTGCGCGCTTGTAAACGGTAGATTTGCGTATTCACAGAGGAATGAGACAATCACGTGATGTTCTACTAGTCGAATATCAGTCTGACTGTTGAAAGAACAAGCTACCAAAAGGCAATGATAACACTGTATTTCGCCTTTCCGCCTTCGGTATTACTAACATCGTCGTGATATCAATTTTCATCGTTGTAGCACTACAAACGTTGCGCGCTTGTAAACGGTAGATTTGCGTATTCACAGAGGAATGAGACAATCACGTGATGTTCTACTAGTCGAATATCAGTCTGACTGTTGAAAGAACAAGCTACCAAAAGGCAACGATAACACTGTATTTCGCCTTTCCGCCTTCGGTATTACTAACTGAAGTAAGGTAGTAGATATATTGGCAAGAATCGTGATGATCTACACAGATAGTGCTATGAATAGAGAACAAAAATACGAAAGCAACATAACCATTGCATGCATGGTGGGAACATTACTACGTACAAACTTTATGTTCAGTGTAATGAAGCAGTGCATCGTTATCACTCTCTTACTCAAAAAAGGCAATCAGTTGCTATGGACGCGGGGATTAGTGAGTGTAAGACCAAACGACGACAAATTCGCAACGGTAAGGAACTGAACAAATTCGGAAGCACCTTTAAATCAGCAGCAAGGAATGAAGGAACAGTCTTGCTGAACAAATACGCCTTCTGAAACACGTACATGAACGGGTATTAAACATTGGCAGAAACCTGAGGAAAATGTACTTTGAAGTGTAGATTTAAGCGTACAGAGTGCAACACAAATAGTGTTGGAAGGCGAAAACTGGTGAACAAGTAACAGCGATTTACAAACGCTATCATACAGATACATTAAAAATTAAGTGGAAAGTTGAAGTAGAAATGAAGATCCATTACTACAGCAATGTAAAAGGAATGTCACAAGACATTCAGGAATAACTGATTTATCGCAGGAAGATTTAGTGGTGTAAGGAAAATTTGACAGGACTGCAGGATGTGATACAGGGTGTTTCAAAAATGACCGGTATATTTGAAAAGGCAATAAAAACTAAACGAGCAGCGATAGAAATACACCGTTTGTTGCAATATGCTTGGGACAACAGTACATTTTCAGGCAGACAAACTTTCGAAATTACAGTAGTTACAATTTTCAACAACAGATGGCGCTGAGGTCTGGGAAACTCTATAGTACGATATATTCCACATATCCACCATGCGTAGCAATAATATGGCGTAGTCTCTGAATGAAATTACCCGAAACCTTTGACAACGTGTCTCGCGGAATGGCTTCACATGCAGATGAGATGTACTGCTTCAGCTGTTCAATTGTTTCTGGATTCTGGCGGTACACCTGGTCTTTCAAGTGTCCCCACAGAAAGAAGCCACAGGGGTTCATGTCTGGCGAATAGGGAGGCCAATCCACGCCGCCTCCTGTGTGTTTCGGATAGCCCAAAGCAATCACACGATCATCGAAATATTCATTCAGGAAATTAAAGACGTCGGCCGTGCGATGTGGCCGGGCACCATCTTGCATAGACCACGAGGTGTTCGCAGTGTCGTCTAAGGCAGTTTGTACCGCCACAAATTCACGAAGAATGTCCAGATAGCGTGATGCAGTAATCGTTTCGGATCTGAAAAATGGGCCAATGATTCCTCTGGAAGAAATGGCGGCCCAGACCAGTACTTCTTGAGGATGCAGGGACGATGGGACTGCAACATGGGGCTTTTCGGTTCCCCATATGCGCCAGTTCTGTTTATTGACGAAGCCGTCCAGATAAAAATAAGCTTCGTCAGTAAACCAAATGCTGGCCACATTCATGTCGCCGTCATCAATCCTGTGCACTATATCGTTAGTGAATGTCTCTCGTGCAGCAATGGTTGCGGCGCTGAGGGGTTGCCGCGTTTGAATTTTGTATGGATAGAGGTGTAAACTCTGGCGCACGAGACGATACGTGGACGTTGGCGTCATTTAGACCGCAGCTGCAACACGGCGAACGGAAACCCGAGGCCGCTGTTGGATCACCTGCTGCACTAGCTGCGTGTTGCCCTCTGTGGTTGCCGTACGCGGTCGCCCTACCTTTCCAGCACGTTCATCCGTCACATTCCCAGTCCGTTGAAATTTTTTAAACAGATCCTTTATTGTATCGCTTTTCGGTCCTTTGGTTACATTAAACCTCCGTTGAAAACTTCGTCTTGTTGCAACAACACTGTGTTCTAGGCGGTGGAATTCCAACACCAGAAAAATCCTCTGTTCTAAGGAATAAACCGTGTTGTCTACAGCACACTTGCACGTTGTGAACAGCACACGCTTACAGCAGAAAGACGACGTACAGAATGGCGCACCCACAGACTGCGTTGTCTTCTATATCTTTCACATCACTTGCAGCGCCATCTGTTGTTGAAAATTGTAACTACTGTAATTTCGAAAGTTTGTCCGCCTGAAAATTTACTGTTGTCCCAAGCATATTGCAACAAACGGTGTATTTCTATCGCTGCTCGTTTAGTTTTTATTGCCGTTTCGAATATACCGGTCATTTTTGAAACACCCTGTACGTACACTACTGGCCATTAAAATTGCTACAGCACGAAGATGACGTGCTACTGACGCGAAATTTAACCGACAGGAAGAAGATGCTGTGATATGCAAATGATTAGCTTTTCAGAGCATTCACACAAGGTTGGCGCCGGTGGCGACACCTACAACGTGCTGACATGAGGAAAGATCCAAACCGATTTCTCATACACAAACAGCAGTTGACAAGCGTTTCCTGGTGAAACGTTGTTGTAAGGAGCCTCGTGTAAGGAGGAGAAATGCGTACCATCACGTTTCCGACTTCGAGAAAGGTCGGATTGCAGCCTATCGCGATTGCGGTTTATCGTATCGCGACATTGCTGCTTGCGTTGGTCGAGATCCAATGACTGTTAGCAGAATATGGAATCGGTGGGTTCAGGAGGGTAATACGGAACGCCGTGCTGGATCCCAACGGCCTCATATCACTAGCAGTCGAGATGACAGGCATCTTATCCGCATGGCTGTAACGGATCGTGCAGCCACGTCTCGATCCCTGAGTCTACAGATGGGACGTTTGCAAGACAACAACGATCTGCACGAACAGTTCGACGACGTTTGCAGCAGCATCGCCTATCAGCTCGGAGACCATGACTGCGGTTACCCTTGACGCTGCATCACAGACAGGAGAGCCTGCGATGGTGTACTCAACGACGAACCTGGGTGCACGAATGGCAAAACGTCATTTTGTCGGATGAATCCAGGTTCTGTTTACAGCATCATGATGGTTCCATCCGTGTTTGGCGACATCGTGGTGAACGCATATTGGAAGCGTGTATTCGTCACCGCCATACTGGCGTATCACCCGGCGTGATGGTATGGGATGCCATTGGTTACACGTCTCGGTCACCTCTTGTTCGCATTGACGGCACTTTGAACAGTAGACGATACATTTCAGATGTGATACGACCCGTGGCTCTACCCTTCATTCGATCCCTGCGAAACCCTATATTTCAGCAGGATAATGCAGGACTGCATGTTTGCAGATCCTGTACTGGCCTTTCTGGATACAGCAAATGTTCGACTGCTGCCCTGGCCAGCACATTTTCCAGATCTCTCACCAATTGAAAACGTCTGGTCAATTGTGGCTGAGCAACTGGCTCGTCAAAATACACCAGTCACTACTCTTGATGAACTGTGGTATCGTGTTGAAGCTGCATGGGCAGGTGTACCTGTACACGCCATCCAAGCTCTGTTTGACTCAATGCCCAGGCGTATCAAGGCCGTTATTACGGCCAGAGGTGATTGTTCTGGGTAGTGATTTCTTAGGATCTATGCACCCAAATTGCGTGAAAATGTAATCACATGTCAGTTCTAGTATAATGTATTTGTCCAATGAATACCCGTTTATCATCTGCATTTCTTCTTGGTGTATCAATTATAGTGGCCAATAGTGTAACAAACTTGTAACAAAACTTGCCTCTGAGTAATTGATTCAGTTCTCATAACAGGAATGATAGTATCATTTGCCTAGTTTCTCAGTAAGTATTCGGATTCTGTCCTTGGTCACATACAAAAGTAAATTGATAACCGCGCCTTGCGAGTAAGCTTTAAAGAGTACAATACGGTAACTGCAGAACTATCATACCAAAGTAAGATTAAAACACTACAATCTTATAACTGCAAAAATATAGTTGCAAATTGCAATAAATTAAAGGTCAACGGAAGTGAGAAACACAGTGTGGAAGCATGTTGTTTTATTCTGAATAGACTTTTCTGGGTGGTGTTCTTATGATACTTTGTTACTGACGTGTTCTTATGATAGTTTGTTACTGACAAGCCCAATAACATTGGAATCGATGTCATCCGTGTTTGTCACAGAAGGCTGCGAAAGTGAACTGCAACGCGAACCTAATCCATAAAGAAGGGAAAATCTCTAAAGCTTGGCGTCAAGTCTGCCCCAGTGAATTCACCCTCAGTGGAATCACGATTTGTCAGTTCTGAGGGCTAAATTTCTGTATTATTCATAATCTAGAATAATGTCATAACCATTGTCCCATGTAATGGCACCATCGGAGCTTCTTTACTTCACGGCAGCAAGCTATTCAAGAGAAAGCCTATGGCGAATGGTACAAGCGATCATATAAGCCTTCCGAACATCGGTAAGTAACATTAAGGAATAAAGGATCTATTTCAACACCAGTATTTCATAAAGGGCATTACTATCCTGATCAGTGTTTGTCGAAAATGTAAGCATTACTCAATATTACATATGTTTATGAGTCGCAATGAGTCTGGCCTCAGGCAATGTGAATTTTTTCCGGGGGAAGTTACTAAACAATGTGTACGAGTATGTGCAGTGTATGTCATTAAGTGCTTCTCGAGTTCCTCTTTATCTAACCATGGTATCATGACATTATGATTCGAAATTATTTTTCCCCGATTGTGTACCTTGAATTATTTCGTATGTATGAAACAAACTACACAACCATACAGAAACAACTTTCGCTTCATTACTTACCTTTGACTCTCCCGTTAATGTCACATTTCTTATAACACTTTTTATTTTGGAGCAGCTGCGGCACGAAATGTCAGCTCATGTAGAAACGAAAGCTTTGATGTGGTGGTTTCCATCGAAGTCATTGTTCTGTTCTGCGTCATGATTTGGGATAAACACCTTTGAAACAAAGGCTTTTATCGTTGCGGCGGAATCTTCTCACGAAATTTCGATCACGAACTTTCTCCTCCGAATGCGAAAATATTTTATTGACGCCGACATACTTAGGGAGAAACGATCATCGTAATAAAATAAGGGAAATCAGACCTCGCAGCAAAGGTATAACTGTTCGTTTTCTTCCTCGCTCTGTTCAAGAGTGGAATAATGGAGAATTATTGTGAAGGTGGTTCGATGAGATAAGAAAGTACTGAGCTGTGTTACACCAATCAAACACACCAGAAAAACGGTAAATGTGATGTACATATACGGGCAAACAAATGACCACAGTCCCAGAAAAATTGGATGACCCATGCCAGAGAAGCGCATCACAACTCAGTAAGTCAACAACGAGTCGGTCAACCTCTAGACCTTACGTAAGCAGCCATTCTGCCTGGCACCGACTGACAGAGCCGTTGGACCCTTGGGCGTCCTCCTGAGGGATAACACGCTAAACTCCTTCAAAATGGCTCGTTAGATCCTCAAAATCCCGAGCTGACAGGTGGCAGGAGCTCCACGCCCATAACTCTCCAATCGCTCCCAATCAGGGAGAGACCCCGTGACCCCACTTGCCAAGACAGGGCCCGGAGAGCACGAAGATAAACAGCAGAAACCCTCGCCGTGTGTGGCGGAAACCATCTTGCTGAAATGCAAGCCCAGGACGGCCCGCCATAAACGACTACAATACTGGGATCAGAACACCGTCGATGCACCCTTACGCTTCAAGGAGAGCTGAGAACTGAAGTTATTCCTAAGTTTTTGATTGTTACATATTACAGTGCTATTTCGTACAGCTTCTTTGTGGTAACAGGGATGCGATTAAGAACGGTTGGTCTCGTTTTAGTCGCCACTGACTGTTCGTTTTATAAATTCCTTCAGTTTTTAACTAAATGATCAGTATAGTAAACTTCGGGTAATTGATGCTATATCCACAAAATTTGTATGTTTGGATAAGGTTCTCACTATAGTATTGGGAGAAACATCTTTTATTACAACTGTACTTGGCAGACTGCTGAGGGAAAAAATCTGTATTGTTGATCTATCGATTTTCGGTTGCTAATAATGTTGTGTTAAAGACCTTGTAATTAAGCTGGTTGGTTGGTTGATTCGGAGGAGGTGACCAAACGGAGAGGTCGTTTTTACCATCGGATTAGGAAAGGATGGGAAAGGAAGTCGGCCGTGCCCTTTCTAAGGAACTATCCTGGAATTGGCCTGAACAGATTTACGGAAATCACGGAAAACCTAAATGAGGTTGGTTGGACACAGGTTTCAACCGTCGTTCCCCCGAATGATGCGAGTCCAGTCTGCTAACCACCGCACCACCATGCTCAGTTGTAAGTTTGCAATTAAATAAATACAGTTTATGTTTCTGAATTGGTAACTTGCCTCATTTTATCAAGAAAAATCTTCCACACAATTAGATATGCACATTGCATGTTTAATTTATATATTTAGACCTTGTAACAGGAAGGTTAGTGGTTATAGGTAACTAATTGTATGTTCCTGCCTGTAACCTAAAACTAAAATGTCAGAATATGTACAGGAAACGTGATGTGTGAAAGTGTGAATCGACATATATTTGAGGCGACTGACGCTGTATTTACTCACTTACCGAGCTCAAAATCGTGAATACAGTATTACTAACAACTGCGGATCTAAGGATCAGCAACGCTACTTTGCAGTTTGCTACCTTCTGAAAGCCGCTTCAAGCCGAGGTAATGACCTTATATCAAAATCGCTGATGAGGACTTGCGGTCTGTTACGCTTTTACGACTAATCCGCTGACCCGATTTTGGTAAATTTTCGCATAGAGATAGCCTGATCGCTGAAATAGAACATAGTCTACTTCAGAAAGTGTGCAGTACAACTTATTTATTGTTTGAAGAATATAACGCGAAATATGGAACCATAACTTTCTCTGAAGAAGCTATTTGCTCTAACTTTTGAACTTTATCGTATTTGTGAAAATGGTTTTATTGTTTGATATGTTCTACGTACGATATGACGTGATGAATACAATATTTATATAATCCTCTACGTGTTTAATCCACACTGCCATATTAATACCTGTATTATTGATTGCGAAAGTAACTCACTTCGTTACGTTTTCATAACTCTATCGCTGTACCGATTCCAATGGTATCTGGTATGCAGACAGCTTGAACCGTGAGGAAGACCATAGTGCAGTTTAGAAAGTTGTATCTCTGTATTATTAACGTTTTTAGAAATGGTATATGTAAGTGGCATGCAGACGAAGCGGGCGCTATGGTCGGCGATTCTTAGTGTCCGCAGATTATTCTGTGACAGTGCACATCCATTGTTATTGTGTGTGTAGTTTATGGTACTGAGTTACTACAGCACTTGGCATAGATGGATAGTTTTGATGAAGATACAAGAATAAAATCGGACGGTAACCCCGAGAACCATATTTAAAACTGTTACTATAAGCCTCTCAAACGTACGTCTGATTTAGTGCATAGTTCTAAGACATCTCAAGCTGCGAAAGTTACTCGAATTCAACAAACTTCAGAGCAATCTCATGTCCACTGGAACTTGAATGCAGAACTTCGGGCGACCTTAAGAGCTACAGAGACCATAGAACAATCAAACGTCCGTTGTATTTTAGACGCTATGCGGCATGCTTGAAGACTCACAAGGACGGCGTCATTTAAATGCTGTAAGACAAACAGAGAGTCGTATTTCTAAGTGCGGAATATGGGAGGGTTTTAGTGAGGTTGCATTTGATTATGATCTATGAACTGACCACGTTACTCACAGAAAAGCTCATCATAAAGTGAGGCATCAAAAATGTAGGAACCATAACGTATTAAAATGGAAAGGAGAAACGTTTGGTAGGCTTTGCTCTGGTAGCAAAATCTCACATCCAGTACTTGGCAAGCCAGAGAAACCCCTAAAAACTCTACTTCTGTACGAATATAATGAATCGACGCATTTTTAAACATAATTACAATAGAGGGCTGTTATGCCGTGGTCGGTTGATGAATTTGGTCTCAATTCCCAACGTTTCGTCTCCGACTGCGGGAGACATCTTCAAGGGGGTCCGTAGGTCGATGGGAGGTCCAACACACCCACTCGCTCGCTACTGACTGAGGCAGTCAGTAGCGAGCCAGTGGGTATGTTCGACCTCCCATCGACCTACGGACCCCTTGATGATGTCTCCCGCAGTCGGAGACGAAACGTTGGGAATTGAGACCAAATTCATCAACCGACCACGGCATAACAGCCCGGAAAATTATAATGGACATGATATATCCGGCCGTGAAAGTCTACATTTTAGTAATTACAATAGAAACATATTCATTATGTACCTAAGTACCGCTACTGCACTTTTTGTAAATACGTCTCTACACCACTATATACACAGACCTCTAGTAAAATCTTACTTACTCACTAAGCCGTGGCGCCTTTGAATTAGTGCATTGTTCTGTCTGGCGCCACTGGCTCAGGTGTAGGATCGACTATTCCTCTTGCGGCCCCATTGCCAGTATCTATGAGGATGAATTGGTATCTGTTGGTTGTGTCCTCAGATGGTCTTTTCTTGCCAGTATATACATGGGGTCCGCTGGCGCGAGCGGCGGGAAGGGGGGCGGGGGGGAGGGGGCACTGAGTTGGGGGATTGGCGGTAGCGTCGCGACAAGAGCCGGTCACGAGGTCCGAACGGCCGAAGCAACGAGCTACGTAACGTAGATGGGCCTGTGCAGAGTAAAGATACCGGAGTACTTCATCGGGGTCAGCGTCGACTACAAGCAGCAGGCTGACATCCCATTGCTTGGTTGGCAACATTCGTGTTGGACGACCGCTCGTGGCCTGGCTGCCCTCTTCTACCTGGCTGTCATCAGCACCATTCAGTAACTGCTGTGACGCACCGTGGATCCATGGAACTGCTTGCTGAAACAGGGGAGTAACATTCTGTAATCCTCGTGGTGATTTGCTTCATTGTCTATCTACCCTCCTTATCATTTTCTGGTTTGTACCCGACCGTCAGAGTTTTACTGTGTCGGCTCTTTGGTCGTAAATATAGGAAGTAGTATTGTAGTAAGACACTGGTTGTCGTTTAAAAATTTGTTCCGATGTTACACTGCCTTGCCTTTCTGGTTTCTACCCGATCGTTAATGTTCTACTGAATCAGCACCTGGTCGTAAATACAGCTGGAACAATTGTGCCAAGGAACTGGTTGCCATTAAAGAAACAGTGGCTTGTGGTTAGATTTAGATGTAAACTGGTTCAGTTCTTTGATTCCAATTAGATTAGTTATAATCTGAACAACGTGTTGTACTAAGCTGTGCGTTGCTGTTTTTGGAAGACCGGGTCATTATTGGTGTATTTTTAAATGTATCTTGTGGTTCCGCCGAGTGAGTTCTCTAATAAGCGTTCGTAAGTAATGTTTTAAAACGTTTCTTCAGAGCGGTTTTCATAACTGACAATCAGTTTAACTTTTAAAATACTAACAGCCAAGTGTCACCAGGGCTTTAGTCAGAACAAGATTTTTGAAAGGGACGGGTTGGGATCCAGTCGCACCTTGCTTGTCGATTGAAATTAAGAGGCTGCTTATTTTGAAGTAAGGCTTATCATTGTCATAATTGTTTCCTGATCTGTTTAACCTTTCAACACATGTGCACATCTTAACCCCAAACTGTTCGACATACTGCTTTCAAATTGAAAGTTACGTCATCTGTTTGAGTAATTGAAGCACTCTTCTGATCAATGGTGCTTACATAGTTTTCAGGTGTTGCCGAAGGGCATTTAATAACGGAAACTGTGTCCAGCACGGTGGTAAAGACCGCTGTTTCACCCGATAACTGGCGGGCTGCAGTTCCGCTCGCCTTGTAATCATTGTCATGTTGTTCTTATTTCGATTTCTCGTGCAAAAACTTGTTCATTTCACAGATTTGTTAATTTTATTAAAAAAATTATGATTATACTCGTATATTGTTAAATAAACAGGTTGTGTGAAAAGAAAATTATATTTATGGGTCCTCCCTTCTACGTTTTCCTTAATTCCAGTAAGTACCATGTTTCACTCACTATCACTCATCATTACAAAACTACTGGTACACGAGTCAAGCAGCATTTAACAGCTGGCATATATGTATGTGTAGGGTGAAACCCCTCTGCGCCCGCAACTTCATGGTGACCATCACAGAAGTACTAAGTGGTTGAGGAGTAGCGGGTTTCAGCTCAGAGAGATAAAAGTGCCAAGGCAAGCGCCACGGGAAAAAGACTTCAGCGACAGTCGGCATGTGTAGTAAGAGCAGTAGCGGGTTTTCTTCCTTGCTGCGACGGATCGTGTAAGGGTAAGGCTATGATTCGTTGTTGGTTATCGTACAATGCTCGGCACCAGTGTAATAGCTTAGGTTCGTCATATAGAATATCTGTCAGTATGAGCGGAAGGCACTGCCGAGGCTGGGCGCCGACGAGTGGCCTGGGCCAGCAGCAACTGCTGCGTACATGTAAACATACCAGAGTCCACACATGAATGGTTGATTGATCATAAAATCGGTCTCACGGTGTGTAACTCTGTCACAAAAATCTCCGAAACACTGTACCACTAACACGCAACATGATACCAGGCAATCTTCCACCAAAATTTGTACGCTAATCTTTTCCTCAACATCAGCAGCAATTCGTGTTTTGAGAAGTACATGTTTGCACGTGAAGGTGGGATATCGGGAATCTTCGGTGTGCCCGCGAGCTCTCTTTCCAGACCTGTTTGACAAGCATTAAGTAAAGTGGCTGTGCTCAGTTGCACACATTGGCGTTACTAATGTGGGAAATTGATATCCTGTCCCCAAATGCGCCAGCAACCACAGAGAAGTCCAGTGCATCTACGCGACTTGCTTGGTGATCTGTAGCAGCGTTGGTGGCGAACTGCTACTGCTAGACCCAAATCGATCTCACAGTGATCTTAGATGGTAGTGGCGACGTTCGGGAGGCAAGTCTTGGCACAGAGAGATAGGACCAGACCACGGTAAATGATTCAGAGTCATCATGCCGTGCCAAGATGATGAACTGGCCTGAGGCATCGACTGCCTGGGCGGCATCACAGGTGACATGCCTCCTTGCTGGACTTTTGTCGACATGTACTAGGCTGCTGCGTGTCTGGCCGCGAGTACATCATAACTGAGGATGGGCTGGGTTGCGGATACGTGACAGACAGTCGATCGGGCTGCTGCACTTCTGGTCATCGTCAGGTCAGCTGCTGCAACTGCAAATCAACCTCTCATTATCTATTCCTCATCACCTGCAAATTTAAATTAAATTAAATTAACGATAAACGCTGACACGAAGATGAAGAACGAAAGAGCAGAGAAGGCTGTGAGATGACGTCAGCCAATAGTTTGCTCACTAGGACCGCACCACTGTCGAAGTAGAGAGGATATAAAACATAGACTGCCTATGGCAAGGAAAGGTTTCCTGAAGAAGAGAAATTTGTTAACATTAATTATACACTCCTGGAAATGGAAAAAAGAACACATTGACACCGGTGTGTCAGACCCACCATACTTGCTCCGGACACTGCGAGAGGGCTGTACAAGCAATGATCACACGCACGGCACAGCGGACACACCAGGAACCGCGGTGTTGGCCGTCGAATTGCGCTAGCTGCGCAGCATTTGTGCACCGCCGCCGTCAGTGTCAGCCAGTTTGCCGTGGCATACGGAGCTCCATCGCTGTCTTTAACACTGGTAGCATGCCGCGACAGCGTGGACGTGAACCGTATGTGCAGTTGACGGACTTTGAGCGAGGGCGTATAGTGGGCATGCGGGAGGCCGGGTGGACGTACCGCCGAATTGCTCAACACGTGGGGCGTGAGGTCTCCACAGTACATCGATGTTGTCGCCAGTGGTCGGCGGAAGGTGCACGTGCCCGTCGACCTGGGACCGGACCGCAGCGACGCACGGATGCACGCCAAGACCGTAGGATCCTACGCAGTGCCGTAGGGGACCGCACCGCCACTTCCCAGCAAATTAGGGACACTGTTGCTCCTGGGGTATCGGCGAGGACCATTCGCAACCGTCTCCATGAAGCTGGGCTACGGTCCCGCACACCGTTAGGCCGTCTTCCGCTCACGCCCCAACATCGTGCAGCCCGCCTCCAGTGGTGTCGCGACAGGCGTGAATGGAGGGACGAATGGAGACGTGTCGTCTTCAGCGATGAGAGTCGCTTCTGCCTTGGTGCCAATGATGGTCGTATGCGTGTTTGGCGCCGTGCAGGTGAGCGCCACAATCAGGACTGCATACGACCGAGGCACACAGGGCCAACACCCGGCATCATGGTGTGGGGAGCGATCTCCTACACTGGCCGTACACCACTGGTGATCGTCGAGGGGACACTGAATAGTGCACGGTACATCCAAACCGTCATCGAACCCATCGTTCTACCATTCCTAGACCGGCAAGGGAACTCGCTGTTCCAACAGGACAATGCACGTCCGCATGTATCCCGTGCCACCCAACGTGCTCTAGAAGGTGTAAGTCAACTACTCTGGCCAGCAAGATCTCCGGATCTGTCCCCCATTGAGCATGTTTGGGACTGGATGAAGCGTCGTCTCACGCGGTCTGCACGTCCAACAAGAACGCTGGTCCAACTGAGGCGCCAGGTGGAAATGGCATGGCAAGCCGTTCCACAGGACTACATCCAGCATCTCTACGATCGTCTCCATGGGAGAATAGCAGCCTGCATTGCTGCGAAAGGTGGATATACACTGTACTAGTGCCGACATTGTGCATGCTCTGTTGCCTGTGTCTATGTGCCTGTGGTTCTGTCAGTGTGATCATGTGATGTATCTGACCCCAGGAATGTGTCAATAAAGTTTCCCCTTCCTGGGACAATGAATTCACGGTGTTCTTATTTCAATTTCCAGGAGTGTAGATTTTAGTGTCAGGAAGCCTTTTCTGAAAGTATTTGTATGGAGTGTAGCCGCGATGGAAGTGAAACATGGATGATAAGCAGTGTAGACAAGAAAGGAATAGAACGCTTCGAAATGTGGTGCTACAGAAGAATGCTAAAGATTATCAGTTTAGTATTGAAGGAACGCGAGGAGGGTAAAAATCGCAGCGGAAGACCAAGAGATGAATACCGTAAGCAGATTCAAAAGGATGTAGGTTGTAGTAGTTAGGAGATGAAGAGACTTGCACGGAATAGAGTAGCACGGAGAGCTGCATAAAACCAGTCTAGGGACTAAAGACCACAACTGCAGCAGCAGCAACGACAACAACAACAACAACAACAACAGACAGTCTCATCTCATAGGTCATAGGATGCGAGCCGTATTAAGTAATTAGGTACAATCCCGAAACATCCCACAAGTATAGATATGTGACCGATATTCCTTTAGGCATAATTCCTCAAAACAAGGATGTTATCGGCCGGAAGAAAGACGAGGCTAATGGGTCACAGATTGCTAAGTTTATGAGGCTCAGGTCAAAGATTTATGCATACCGTCTGTGCAGGTGCCACCCAGAGATAGGCTAAGAGTGTGCATCGTGCGGCCTTTTATGTGTGTGTGTGTGTGTGTGTGTGTGTGAGAGAGAGAGAGAGAGAGAGAGAGAGAGAGAGAGCATGCATGTGTGATTGCGCACAATGTGTGGATGTACCGTATACTCGTATTTGCATATTGCGTACAAGTACACAATATGTAAATCCAATACGAAGAAATTATCCAAACGGGACGGAAATCGGTAGCTGTAATGTACATGTAAAGACAAATTAATGATTATAATTTCAGAAAAATTGGATTATTTATTCAAGGGCAAGAGCTTCAAAAATTGAGCAAGTCAGTATCGCATTGGTCCACCTCTGGTCAATATGAAAGCAATTATTCTGCTTGACACTGATTCACAAAGTTGTTGGATGTCCTCCTGAAGGATGTCATTCCAAATTCTGCCCAATTGGCACGTTAAATTTTCAAAATCTTGAGATTGGTGCTCCAAACTAGGTCGGAGAGAGGTCCAGCGACCTTGTTTGCCAAGATAGGTTTTGGCAAGCATGCGGACATGCAGTAGAAATCTCGTTTCTAAGTGTAGGACCGAGCGAGGTGGCATAGTGATTAGCACATTGGACTCGCATTCGGAAGGACGACGGCTCAAACCCCGTGTCCAGCCATATAGATTTAGGTTTTCCGTGATATCCGTTAAAAGCTTTAGGCAAATGCCAGGATGGCTCAGGCAAATGCCAGGATGACACAATACGAGATTGAGCCCCGTCTCAAATGACTTCGATGTCGACATAACATTAAAACCAATGTTCTTTCCTTTCTTTCTTTCTTTCATTTAAGCCAAAGATGGCTTGCCTTAAAGGGCAACAAAACCGCGTAGAATATCATCGACATACGCCTATTCTATATGGGTGCCGCGGATGACAACCAAAGGGCTCCTCCTGTGAAAAGAAATCACACACCAGACCGTCAATCCTGGTTGTTGGATAGTTCGACTGACGACTATCAGGTTGGTATCCTTTCGCTGTCCAGGGAGTCAGTTCGAAGCCGGCCTCGTCACTGAAGGCAGTTCTACTTCATTCAATGAGATTCCATGCCGAAGACGTGTCTGGAGACGCCCTGGACAGCTTGAGCACTAACCTGATTGTCGCCCGCCGTAGGAACCGACAACAACGACTGACAATCTGGGGCGCCATTTCTTTTCATAGCAGGACATCTTCGGTTGTCACCTTGGCACCCTTACGGCACAATCGTACGTCGACGATATTCTACGCTCCGTTTTTGATTTTGACAAGAGCCTTGACAACAACCCAGTTTAATTTGCGGCATCGTTTTGTAACATAACATCCCAGACCATGAGTTACTCTCTATGTTTTTCCACAGTCCATGATTCATTGCCTCAAAATGCTGTACTCCAGCCGTACATTGACAGAAATTTCTTCCTCAATTTAAGGCCAATGTTTCATACTAGCAAACCCCTTTTGGCAAAGAATGCCCTACTTGTGTGTGCTTCTCTGTTACTTATATTTGCGCCCCATCGTCTGCATGCGTTACTTTGCTACTCTGATAGCAGAATTCCTTCCCTTCCTCTATCACATGGTCCCCAATTTTGATGTTAGTTGCTAATGTCATTGTTACTGCTCCTCGTTACTTTTGTCTTTCTTTGGTTTCATCTCAATTAATGGTATTTGCTCATTAGACACTTCATACTATTCAACTCTTTTCTTAACACATCACATCCTACGAAAAGGTCTTGGTTTTTCGTACGCCTTGGCTCCTTTCTCAAGTGCAGCGTCAAAATTTCCTCTCGGGTGCCTTTGCTTTTCCTAAAGCCAAACTGATTGTCATCTAACGACCCTCAAATTTGGTTTCCCTTGTTCTGCATATTATTCTTGTCAGCAGTCAGGACGCATGAGCCGTTAAGCTTATTGGGCGATAATTTCTTTCTTATCTGCCTCTATTACTGTGGTGATTGTTTGTATGCTATCCTTGTGAAAGTAAAGGCGTATTTGAAAAGAAGGAATAGATTTCAAACATTTATTGCTGCCAAACTACAAAAGACAAAAAGACAATTCCAACGTCCTGGAAAGAGAAAAGTTCAAATTTTTATGCATTCAGTGTGAGTAATGTGTTACGCGATAAATATCAGAACGGTGGCTCATTTACTACTACACACGAAGCAGCTGGTCTCTCGTTATCGAATTCGCAACTTCAAAATGCGATGTCGCAGACATTCAAGAGTGTCAGGCATAGGGGGGATAAAAAACGCGGCCTTTTACATAACCCCACAGATAAAAGTCACAAGGAGTGTACTATGGAGACCTGGGAGGCCACCGGCGATGAAGTTCGTCTTCTGTTCCTCCTCTTCCAATGGTGTCGTTCAGGTAACGTTAGGCATGTTTACAGAATTGCTCTAAATTTCGATATTTGTCGTGCAAAACATGGTGCTCACATTGAACGAATAAACATTTGAACTTTTCTATTTTCACGAACGTTGGAATTGTGTTGCTGTCTTTTGTAATTTGGAAGCAATAAATGTTTGAAATCTGTTCCTTCTTTTTGAGCAGCTCTGTATTATGGCATGTCTCCCACCTCATAGATTCTACACGTTAACTTGTACAACAGCCTTGTTGGCACTAATCACCATGATGTTAGAAATACTGGAGGTCTGTAACTTTTATTGTTAATAGGAATCTGAAAGTGTTGACTGTACTTTTGCTACAATTTTTAAACATAATTTTCACCTGAAATTTCCTGTACGTATGGCGTTCGTACAACAGGTGCTATATGAAAGTGTGTGACTGAAACTGGTTGCACATTAAAAAAAATCAGACAGCAGTTTACGATGTTACGTGAAGTCATTCTTATTACGTTTATTTCGTTTGAAGAGAACCAATGCCAGGCTTTTATCCGAATTCCGTAGTTCCTCAACGTACATCGTGAACGATAGATTGCAGCGCTTCTGTTAGTTGATGCAAGACATTGAAATCAACCTGCGAATCCCACAGCACATTATGCGTATATTGCTACAACGCTTTGAATATCGCTCTCGAATTTTATTCTTCTCCGCCATGCATATTAGCATTTTTCATTTGAAACATGGCCGCTCTTGTGAGGATTTGATTCCATATTCCGCACACCCGTGCGCTACGCGCGACTCTCTTGTTTCCTCAGAGAATCTCTCTCTTTGGGAGATTCGTCTGCCAGCGAGGTGTGTCTTTACAAAGAACTTCCTGGTATATTTCGGTTTTCACACAAAGCTTTGACCCGTGAAGGCCCATCAGGAGACAGGCCGCTGAAATTTCAGCTACAGGCCTACGTTGTCCAGAACAAAACCTGTTCTCGCTCCTGGTTGTTCCTCGAATGCATGTAGTACAGAGACTTGTCTTGTGTATTTTTAGGTGGATACATTTAGTCTTATTACAGGATTTTGTTAGGTCGCACGTTTCATTCACGTTCACGTTTCATTAACATGGCTAGAATTCACATATGCTGTAAAGCTATCCAAAAACGAACTCAGTTTTCGCGTCGAATTTTCATAGGGATTGTCGGCAGAAGTTAATGTCCATTGTGGTCCATTCTGTTTTGCCAAAGCACCTGCAACCCACTAACACGTCCTATTTTAGAAGTCAGCAGATACGAGTGACTGATAACGTTTTCTCTCGCTCATAAAATCACGATATTAAACATTGAAATATTATTTGGAAATTGCCTTGAGTGATAAGGTAAATTTGTAATGAACATGATGGGTGCACTGTATTGCAATCGCCCGTGACGGTGAATTCATGATTTACATAGTTTCACTTCGATCATTATATCGCGATTTTTATTATTTTTGGCGTTAGTGATTTCATGCTTTACTTACTTTTCATTGTCTATTATTCTGTCCTCCTGTCTGTCATTTGCTAATATCGTATAGGTCTGTGGCAGCTAAGAAGGGAATGGTCCAGTCCGATATGTAGAAACTTTGGTGTTATCCAGAGGTGGTGGTACTTCACCAAAGTAGACAATGCAAATCGATAACAGAGACATTATCGACGGCTCGTTGCAATCAGCAACGGCGTACGGGAGGCGCTTTTGGACTACGCCTCATCTTCTCAGCAACAACAGCGCTCTCACGCTGAGGTCAATATAGTGCCGAGCATGCAAGAACACTGCCCCAGTTCGAGATCTCTGCCATGACAGTGAACATCATCGTTAGAGTTCCTGATCAAATGTACTTTCGTACATGTTGCATTTTGTACTGCAAGAGAGCAATTTGTTAATCTGTGCATCAAGTCAAGTCAATAACAACTGCAAATTATCGAGCAATCCTACGACAAATAACGATGTCAAAGGTGCAAAATTCATGAGTCGACAGGCGGCTGGGGAGTTGTACCACCCTGCCAGAGCTGTAGCGTACTGCGCGTGTGCAACATGACCGGCACGTACCCTTGGTTGCCGTAGAATCAGTACCAGGTGTAGAAGTAAGAAACCGGAATTTCTTTGCAATAATTACAAGACTTAATCATAAACTGATGAAAAATATTTTATTCAAAATAATCTCCATTGCTATTTATACATTTCTCCCACATCTCCAGCAGGCTATCAATGCCACGCCAAAAAAAACAGTTCTCCTTTCGAAGCGAACCAGTCAGCGAGCCATTTTCGTACATTTTCATGCGAATTGAAGCGTTATTCAGCGAGAGCATGTCCCAGTGATGCAAATGAATGATAATCGGACGGAGGGAAGTCTGGAGAGTGATGTGCAGGACTTAGCATTTCCCAGCTGAAGGCCTCACTCGTTTCTCTGACTCGTTTTGCTGTGTGATGGGGAGTTGTCATGGAGCAATATGACTGTGTTGCATTTTTCCATACTCTTATCGTTTTCCCCCTAATACTCGATTTAAATCGATCATTTGCTATTGGTAGCGATCAGTGTTAACGGTTCCACCTAGTTGTAGCAGCTGGTAATAGATGACACCCTTCTAAAACGACCAAACACAGAGCTACTTCCGCTTTGCTTCAGACTGATCTGCGGCAGCTGGGTTGTGTAGGGTTTACTCAGGAGCATTTCCTACTTCTCTCTGGGGGGTGTGGTTGTGTGTAACATCTTTAACACAGAGCATTGTCTTCTTTCCAAAGCGATTTGGTCTTGCAGTGGATGTCGATGGTTTGCCTGAATTCATCCATGATTTACAACGCTTAGGAGTGTCAAAATACATACATTTTTCATCAGCTGTTACTATTTAATGTAGAAACGACTTTCTTTTGCATCTGGCGAGCAGCATTTCACAAGTGGTCCTTCGATTTTCTTGCTGTCCTTCATTCAGTTCATGCGGAACCCACTTTCCCACTTTCTGCACCTTTCCCATGGTTTTCGACCGAAAAGGAACGACTTTCATCGTCGCGTTCAATTGATCCGCGAGTTTCAGTTGAGTTTGAGTACCATTTTCATCCAATAAAACCTGCAATTCGTTGTCTTCGAACTTCGCTCATCGTTTTCCACCTCAAAACCACCACTTTCAAATCATTTGAACCACTCGAAACCCTGTTTTCTCGCAAGAGCTTGTTCGCCGAAATCTTCGATAAGCATTCGATGCGATTCTGCAACAGTTTTCTTCAAACAATAACAGAAAACCAATGCTGTGGTTCATAGACACAAAACTTGACATGTTTACGGGTTTGAAACAGATACCGATGTATAGAACTTGGGTTACAGTGTGTTGACATTGGTCTTCAGTCGTTACAGGAAGCAGATCGCGCTGCAGACGCGGTCTCACGGGCCCTACACTAACGGTTAGCACCATCTATAAGGAAATTCCTGTATCATACTTCTACGCCTGGTGAACAGGTACCACGGCTCGGTACGATCGTAATTTGTAAACCGAATTCCAGTTTTCGGTGATAGTTTTCTGAAACAATAGTCCGCAGTTACTGTTCACTCAAATTTGCAACTCATTTAATATTCATAATAATTACCAGTTGCGTAAGTGTTAACAGTGAAAATAAAACTGAATTAATATTCACTGTGTTTACTGCTTAATGTTATGCAGTACGGCAAACCTTGTTTTGCTTAAAAAAATCTGACCGTGAAATGTGAAACTTCCCCTTTGAACAATTTATACATGACTGTGCTTAAACTGACATAAAATATTTTTAGCGCAACGCAATCTGACTATCAAAGATCCCTGCAAAAGAATGGCCCTGACTAACATTAAACTATACCTTTCACAAATCACTTACCTCACAAAAATCTTCGCTGCTCAAGCTACTGCAATACAGCGAGCGCCACTACTGCCAGCTAAATAAAAGATTCAAACTACTGAAGGCACTAACTACTGATAGGGATAGTTAGCAAATGAAAGATATTAATAGAGAACAAACAATGTATTTACCTTGATATCATCATATATAAATATAGCAGTTCATGACAAATTTCAAAACTCCGCCATCTCTCTCCCCACATCCACCACTGCTGGCGGCTCACCTCCAACTGCGCAACGCTACGCGCTGTTCACATCCAGCTGCCTAACACTACAATGGCGAGAATTACAACAATGCAAAGCAGCCACAGACTGCACACAGCACAGCCAGTGATTTTCATATTGAGCGCTACGTAACGTTGCCAATAAGAAAACATAAACAGCCTACTTACATAGAGAAAACATAAACAGCCTACTTACATAGCCCCCATGCTCCCCACAAAAAATTTTACAAATTTATTTTTGGGCAGTGGCCAATAATGATTTGACAAAATTTTTCATAATTACAATAACAAAGAAATCAAATGCACACACTTATTGATACAATGTTGGTCAAAAGCTAAAATTTTCTCACAGTCCATAAAGATAGTCCTGATCATTCATCATAATAGTAATTACAGGTTTTTTTCACAAAGTCTCATCAGTAAAAGAAATTGCACACAGTGGATTTCCATGCAGTCTTGAAGAAGTAGTGTTGTCCTTCCAATGGAAAGACAGTGCTGACTCTTGACATGCTGACAGGTAATGGGCCACAATGGAGCAAACCCACAGCAGAGTCATTCGAAGTTTTGAAGAAAATTGGTAGGTAGGTCATCACAGAGCAGACCCACTGGAGTCCTGGTAGAGATTGTGGTATTGGTGGGCCACCAGAGGTGCAGACCCACTGTAGTCCTCGTAGAGATAATGGTATTGGTGGGTCATCAAAGATGCAGACCCACTGTAGTCCTTGTAGAAATAATGGCGTTGGTGGGTGATCATAGATGCAGACCCACTGTAGTCCTTGTAGAGATAATGGTACTGGTGGGTCATCAAAGATGCAGACCCACTGTAGTCCTTGTAGAGATAGCCAGCAGCCATCTGTTGTGACTGTGCAGGTGCACAATCACCATTGAAGAGTCTTGCGGATGATATAGCAAGTCCATAAACCACCACTTGTGCACTCACAAAGTTTTTGAAATTGTCCTTAGAACCAGCAATGCTGTTATCCAGTCCCTTGCTGAATTATTAACACACGTGCAAACAGTAACAGTCCCTACTTCTCACATATTGTCCATATACTATGACCAACAGAAACGTGTGCAGTGAGATGTAACTAACAAGTTAATAATATCATGAACTGGTGACAATTACAATTTAATAACATAAGAATACAATTACAAAGGTACAAATACATCATAAAAGAACATAATAGTACAGATAACATTTGTAGTAATATGGGCTTTACAAAAGAATCGAAATAACATATACATCAGTGTTACAGGAATTATGACATGAGTACATACATAAAAGATCAGAGTAACTTTCGAAACATCAACTTCACACATGAGCATTAAACAGAACAGAATTAATAATATCTAACATCTTTACAAAGTAAATAACATATTATTAATGCCAATTATATTTGAGGATAACAGTATTCCTCATCATAGTGAATGTAGCTGAGTATGAGAAAAATTCTACAACAAAAGTCTGATGAGGTAAACATATAAAGACAGGAAGAACATATATACACAAGGGTACCCAAACACATAGTGGGATAACACAAAAGGAAAGGACAGGGTTTGTTTCATTGCAGTATTTTGCAATCAAAACTTTCTTTGCTTCTTGGAGATCTCCCTTCATTCATCATTATTCCCAAAAGTCCTATCTATGCCTGCCTTCTGTATTTTGTTCACATCCTCTGTCAAAAATAGTTTTTCTCTCTGCTTTCTGTATTCTGTTCACATCCTCTGTCAATAATAGTTTTTCTCCACTGTACAGTATCCTTTTTATTTTGCCAGACCATTTTCTGATAGCTTCTCAATGCATTTCTTATAAATTTATAACAGTTAGTTTCTTATTTAGTCTCCTCTTAAGCTAACTTAAATCTACTGAGCTCAGATACTAAACTAAGGGACGAGGCAATGCAGCAGCACATAACAAATTAACACAAACAGCAATGCAAAAAAAAATGGAAAATTGCAAAGCAAGCTACAGTAAATATAAATTACCAAGCAATGCAACATTACAACTAATTTGAGCCAATGTACAGTAGCAAGAAAAATAAGTCAGTAGTAAAACTAGCTTAACAGAGTAACACAATTTAAAATTCAGTAGCTCTATGCCTGGCAAACAGCAGCAGCAAATATAAAAAATATAAAACTTATATCTATACATGACAAAGCTCAAGCAGAAAAGGTATTACACTAAAGATAACAATGCAGATAAGGGAAATGTATAATCACATCTTAATGTCTAAGTAATTAAAGTGGTGCACCACAACAACTTATTATTAAAAAAATATTACCATGAACTTGAAAAGAAAATTATGTGTTACTGTTACTAGTTCCTTCTTATTGTTCTTTCCTTTCCAAGTGCTCCTTTTTTAAAGAATGTGGATCATAAAATAATTATTTAATAGATCTGTTGACAGAAAGTGTTCACATTAGCAAATGCATTTCATTTTATAAAAGCAATGCTGCAACACAGCTGGAAACCAGATATCAAGTGAAATAAGCAACTACGAAAAGCAAAGCATAAAAATATCATTCAATAGTCATGTGGCATTTCGTAAGTCAGTAGCTCTCAACTCTCATACAAAGACACTTGTCATAATAAGGTGTGCAGATGTACGAATATTTCCCATCAAATCATAAGCATTGCAGTAATTAGCACAAAGTATGAGTAATCATATGTTTTCAGGTAATGAGCATGTAATATTTGCGATGCTTTCTACAAAGGAATGTCAATAGCAAGGTTAATGGAAGTAATGAGGGTGTCGCATTTGCAATATTTTCTCTAAAGGAATGTCAATGGCGAGGATAAAGGCCTGCCTTTTTTCTTTTTTTTTTTTTCCTACCTGTGCTTCCGGAAAGGCACACCCTAATGGCTTGTTCTCCAGGTGTTTGACACAGCTGCGTGCCCACAACGCATTACGTGCAGGTGGTCACTTAACTTTCTTACGGAAATATTTACGACACCAGTTTCCGCTACAGTGACAGTCTCACATAAAAATATTTCACAGGTCAAGAATTAGCGTTGCAAATCTGTAGAAAGAAAATTCTATAAATATAAGTGTCCAAATAAAATATTCGTCAGCATTGTGATACAGTCACACATTTACGCACATTTCATAACTCTTAAAGCACGATTCTTGGTTTCCAACATACTTCTTATTCCTCATATACGGTAGCCTCATCTTATTGATCATAAACATATCTCAACAGCATAGTACACATCGTCGTCGTAATAATAACATCATAACACCTCAGTCAAATCTCAAAATCGTCGTAGCTTCCTCCAATAATTAAAAAAATTCTCTGCTCATGTCAAAAGTGTCATCTGCCTCAAACGTACTTTAAAAATCATGAATCCATACCAAATACATCATTCAAAGCTCTCCTAGTATCACAATGGTTCCGAAAAAATATGAAGAGTTCACACAGTACAGACAAAATACAATTTCGTAAGTGTGAATTTATCCAACGGTGTAATTACGTAAACATGTGTCACTGATGTAGTAAAAAACATGTTTATCTCTCAGTTAAATGATCAGATAGCTGTGTAATTTGTGTGTTAGAGAAATATGGTACCGATGTGTAAAGTTGTATAAGCAAATACCATATTAGCTAGGGCTCCTTGTGGTTGCCACACACATGGTACACAAAGTAGGCGTGTACCCCCCTGAGGATTAATGTAATTATACCCTCAGGTGTTACAGATTACAGCAATGGAATGAAATGTATCGCGGAAAACTTTCTTTGTAATTCAAAAATCTTTAAAAATAAATGTTTTAAGTACAAAATTAATCACTCAAATACGTGTACTGTAGCGCTAAATGTGCGTCTTGTTGCAACATAATCTGTGTGGAAGTGTCGTAGTTATCGTCCTCCGAAAGCTAAGTTCTGCAGAAGTCAATGTACTTACCTCATAATACACAAAAGTGAAATGCTTTGCGTATAAATGTCTTAGTTATTACGCTTATTGCCGTGATGAGGAAAGTACTGTGCTGTAACGTATTGTTGTGCTACGGAAAAGGCAGTCTCATTGTAGCTATACCACAAAAGTTACTACCAAAACATGTTTTACTTTCCAGAATAATTCAGAAAAACTGTGCAGATATAAAACAGAAACACCGCAAAAGCAACATTGTAAATTGTCACTCATTAGTAGTGTCGTGATAAAATCGTGTAGCTGTCACATAAACTAACCACTGTGCCATCTGGTATCTCACTGAAAGTACTTTAAATCCAGAATATATTTTCAAGTAAACCAAAATGTTGCATTAAAATCTCATTAGCAGTACTGGTAAATGTTCTAAGTATGTAAGCCTTATAGTCGTTCCATAATCGTGCAACTAACAAGCAAGAATGTACACACACAATAACACTGTGACGTCTGTTCACTATAACAATGCATTCGTCATTTCTGTTTCAATAAGTTCTCTTGGTTCTTGACTGGATATTTAACTTCAAACATTGTTGCATGTTAACAGATTCTAAGTCTGACAAGCATACTAGTAATGTAAAGTGAAAAGTTTTATGGCAATGACAAAGTTAAAAAGCAGATTATCTTTCAATAAACGGTTTCACATGTGAAATGTGGTGTAAACCTTTACTCTTCCTAGCACGCAGAGTTTCAACTTCAACGCAATTATCATGTGGTATACGTCGGATTCTGTAAGGTCCATTGTAAACTAGAAAGAATTTGTGACTCAAGTGTTTCTTCTTATGTGACAATGAATGAGCTTTAATGAGAACTTTCTGACCAATATATAATTTCTTTGCATTTGCTTTACCGTGTAGTTCTCTCCTTTTGTCTGCTGCAGATTTTATATTTTTAAGAGCCAAATCAATTATGTCTTTGTGTCGAAGTTTACGTGTATTCGGGAAAGGTACAAGCTCTCTGATTCTGTTCGGTGGTTCTTCATTCTTCAGTACAAGAGTAGGTGGTAAAGCAGTGGAATCATGAGGCATTTCATTCAGCACATTTTGAAATAATTGTAGATATCTGTCCCCATGAACCATGGACCTTGCCGTTGGTGGGGAGGCTTGCGTGCCTCAGCGATACAGATAGCCGTACCGTAGGTGCAACCACAACAGAGGGGTATCTGTTGAGAGGCCAGACAAACGTGTGGTTCCTGAAGAGAGGCAGCAGCCTTTTCAGTAGTTGCAAGGGCAACAGTCTGGATGATTGACTGATCTGGCCTTGTAACAATAACCAAAACGGCCTTGCTGTGCTGGTACTGCGAACGGCTGAAAGCAAGGGGAAACTACAGCCGCAATTTTTCCCGAGGGCATGCAGCTTTACTGTATGATTACATGATGATGGCGTCCTCTTGGGTAAAATATTCCGGAGGTAAAATAGTCCCCCATTCGGATCTCCGGGCGGGGACTACTCAAGAGGATGTCGTTATCAGGAGAAAGAAAACTGGCGTTCTACGGATCGGAGTGTGGAATGTCAGATCCCTTCATCGGGCAGGTAGGTTAGAAAATTTAAAAAGGGAAATGGATAGGTTGAAGTTAGATATAGTGGGAATTAGTGAAGTTCGGTGGCAGGAGGAACAAGACTTCTGGTCAGGTGACTACAGGGTTATAAACACAAAATCAAATAGGGGTAATGCAGGAGTAGGTTTAATAATGAATAGGAAAATAGGAATGCGGGTAAGCTACTACAAACAGCATAGTGAACGCATTATTGTGGCCAAGATAGATACGAAGCCCACGCCTACTACAGTAGTACAAGTTTATATGCCAACTAGCTCTGCAGATGACGAAGAAATTGAAGAAATGTATGATGAAATAAAAGAAATTATTCAGATTGTGAAGGGAGACGAAAATTTAATAGTCATGGGTGACTGGAATTCGAGTGTAGGAAAAGGGAGAGAAGGAAACATAGTAGGTGAATATGGATTGGGGGACAGAAATGAAAGAGGAAGCCGCCTGGTCGAATTTTGCACCGAGCACAACATAATCATAACTAACACTTGGTTTAAGAATCATGAAAGAAGGTTGTATACATGGAAGAACCCTGGAGATACTAAAAGGTATCAGATAGATTATATAATGGTAAGACAGAGATTTAGGAACCAGGTTTTAAATTGTAAGACATTTCCAGGGGCAGATGTGGACTCTGACCACAATCTATTGGGTACGACCTGTAGATTAAAACTGAAGAAACTGCAAAAAGGTGGGAATTTAAGGAGATGGGACCTGGATAAACTAAAAGAACCAGAGGTTGTACAGAGATTCAGGGAGAGCATAAGGGAGCAATTGACAGGAATGGGGGAAATAAATACCGTAGAAGAAGAATGGGTAGCTTTGAGGGATGAAGTAGTGAAGGCAGCAGAGGATCAAGTAGGTAAAAAGACGAGGGCTAGTAGAAATCCTTGGGTAACAGAAGAAATATTGAATTTAATTGATGAAAGGAGAAAATATAAAAATGCAGTAAGTGAAGCAGGCAAATAGGAATACAAACGTCTCAAAAATGAGATCGACAGGAAGTGCAAAATGGCTAAGCAGGGATGGCTAGAGGACAAATGTAAGGATGTAGAGGCCTATCTCACTAGGGGTAAGATAGATACCGCCTACAGGAAAATTAAAGATACCTTTGGAGATAAGAGAACGACTTGTATGAATATCAAGAGCTCAGATGGAAACCCAGTTGTAAGTAAAGAAGGGAAAGCAGAATGGTGGAAGGAATATATAGAGGGTCTATACAAGGGCGATGTACTTAAGGACAATATTATGGAAATGGAAGAGGATGTAGATGAAGATGAAATGGGAGATATGATACTGCGTGAAGAGTTTGACAGAGCACTGAAAGACCTGAGTCGAAACAAGGCCCCCGCAGTAGACAATATTCCATTGGAACTACTGACGGCCGTGGGAGAGCCAGTCCTGACAAAACTCTATCATCTGGTGAGCAAGATGTATGAAACAGGCGAAATACCCTCAGATTTCAAGAAGAATATAATAATTCCAATCCTAAAGAAAGCAGGTGTTGACAGATGTGAAAATTACCGAACTATCAGCTTAATAAGTCACAGCTGCAAAATACTAACACGAATTCTTTACAGACGAATGGAAAAACTAGTAGAAGCCAACCTCGGGGAAGATCAGTTTGGATTCCGTAGAAACACTGGAACACGTGAGGCAATACTGACCTTACGACTTATCTTAGAAGAAAGATTAAGGAAAGGCAAACCTACGTTTCTAGCATTTGTAGACTTAGAGAAAGCTTTTGACAATGTTGACTGGAATACTCTCTTTCAAATTCTAAAGGTGGCAGGGGTAAAATACAGGGAGCGAAAGGCTATTTACAATTTGTACAGAAACCAGATGGCAGTTATTAGAGTCGAGGGACATGAAAGGGAAGCAGAGGTTGGGAAGGGAGTAAGACAGGGTTGTAGCCTCTCCCCGATGTTGTTCAATCTGTATATTGAGCAAGCAGTAAAGGAAACAAAAGAAAAATTCGGAGTAGGTATTAAAATTCATGGAGAAGAAATAAAAACTTTGAGGTTCGCCGATGACATTGTAATTCTCTCGGAGACAGCAAAGGACTTGGAAGAGCAGTTGAATGGAATGGACAGTGTCTTGAAAGGAGGATATAAGATGAACATCAACAAAAGCAAAACAAGGATAATGGAATGTAGTCTAATTAAGTCGGGTGATGCTGAGGGAATTAGATTAGGAAATGAGGCACTTAAAGTAGTAAAGGAGTTTTGCTATTTGGGGAGCAAAATAACTGATGATGGTCGAAGTAGAGAGGATATAAAATGTAGGCTGGCAATGGCAAGGAAAGCGTTTCTGAAGAAGAGAAATTTGTTAACATCCAGTATAGATTTAAGTGTCAGGAAGTCATTTCTGAAAGTATTCGTATGGAGTGTAGCCATGTATGGAAGTGAAACATGGACGATAAATAATTTGGACAAGAAGAGAATAGAAGCTTTCGAAATGTGGTGCTACAGAAGAATGCTGAAGATTAGATGGATAGATCACATAACTAATGAGGAAGTATTGAATAGGATTGGGGAGAAGAGAAGTTTGTGGCACAACTTGACCAGAAGAAGGGATCGGTTGGTAGGCCATGTTCTGAGGCATCAAGGGATCACCAATTTAGTATTGGAGGGCAGCGCGGAGGGTAAAAATCGTAGAGGGAGACCAAGAGATGAATACACTAAGCAGATTCAGAAGGATGTAGGTTGCAGTAGGTACTGGGAGATGAAAAAGCTTGCACAGGATAGAGTAGCATGGAGAGCTGCATCAAACCAGTCTCAGGACTGAAGACCACAACAAACAACAACATCTGTCCCAATGCTGATGCTTTCTGTGACAATAAAGTCTGCAAAGCTTATTGATTTCTTTCATAATCCGTTCAGACGGGTTGCAATGTGGTGAGTACAATGAAATAAAAACAGGTTTGATTTTATGATTCCGAAGCGTGCGTGACCAAACAGCAGATCTAAATTGCGGTCCGTTATCTGAAATGACTTTAGCAACGTGGCCAACTTCACGTAAGAAATTTTTAACAAAGGCGTTGGATACAGATCGTCCAGTGGCTTTACGTAACGGAGTGAAAGAAACAAATTTTGAAGTAAGTTCAACAGCGACTAGAACGTACGAAAATCCATGGGATGTTCTGACAAGCGGTCCCAAGAGATCAACAGCAGCAAATTCTTTTAATTTAGAAGGAATAATAGGAAACAACGGAGCACGATGTGAGACAGTAGATGGTTTCGCCTTTTGACAAAGTTTACAAATAGACAAGACTCTTCGAATTCTTTTTTCCATATTGTTAAAATAACAAGTCGTTCGAAGAATATGATAACATTTTCGTCGACCAAAATGTGCGTAGCTGAAATGAATGTACCAAATGAGCTTATTAACAAAATCGTCAGGAATGCAAAGTACCCATAGCTTGTCATCAACAGCGCAGCGTTTGAACAGTATGTTGTTTCTAACCAGATAATAATGCCGAATCTGTGTGTGTGTCTTTTCATGCCATTTGCTCTTGATGTCTTTCCAAATCGGATCTTTATCTTGTTCATGAGCAATGTCCTTTAAAGATGTGGTGATGAAGTTTTCAAAGGCGACTTTCTGAATGTAAAGAATACTGAAATTTTTCTCGAGGTTGCCTTCTGTGGTACTTTTCTCAAGCCCAGCCGGTGCGCGTGACAGTGCGTCAGCAACGATGTTCTCCTTGCCGGGAATGTAGACTATTGTGAAGCGGAATTCTTGCAGAAACAATGCCCAACGTTTTAACCTGTCATGATTTAATTTTGAAGACATAAGAAATTGTAGTGCACGATGATCACTGTATACTTTTACGTGCTTACCAGAAAGAAAGAAACGGAATTTGTTAAATGCCCAAACGATAGCTAAAGCTTCTAATTCAGTAACGGAATAATTTTTTTTCAGATTTTGTTAGCACTCGGCTAGCAAAAGCAATGGTTTTCTGAATGGTAGTGTCATTTTCTATGGCTACTTGAAATAAATGGGCACCAAGACCGACTTTAGAAGAATCCGTGCTAAGGCAGAAATCTTGTGACAGATCTGGATGAGCTAAGATTGGCGCGTGAAGTAACGCTTCTTTCAAAGAATTGAATTCCAATTGTGCTTGTTCGTCCCAGTTCCAAATAGTATTTTTTCCAGTGAGAGAACAAAGTTTTGGTGTAACAAGAATTTGCATATTCAGAAAACGACGGTAAAAATTTACGAGACCTAGAAAACTGCGGACTTGTCTTTTTGTGGATGGAACTGGAATGGCTCTGATTGCTTCTAACTTTTCAGGATCCGGCTGAATGCCTTCAGAAGAAATAATATGTCCCAAAAACTTCACCTTTGTCCTACCGAATTCAGACTTTTCCAAGTTAACTGTAATTCCAGATTCTGCAAAAATACGTAACAAACTGTTGAGGATGCGATTATGTAGTTCCCATGAAGCTTCTGCTATTAGAATATCGTCCACATATAAGGTGATGTGACGTTTTAAGAACTCAGGTAATATGGAATTTAGCCCGCGAATGAATGCTGCTGAAGAAATGTTCAAACCAAAGGGAAGTTTCCGAAACTGATAACAAACGCCGAAACAAAGGAAAGCTGTGTATTTTCTACATTCTGGATGAAGTTCGATCTGGTAAAAGCTGGATCTGAGATCAATGGAAGACAACACTTTTACACCATTAAAATTTTGAAGAAGTTCTTCCAACGTTTGCGGCCTGTCTGTTTCAGGAATAATGATCGTATTGATTTGTCTCGAATCTAAGACAAGCCTGATCGATCCATTTTTCTTCTCAACAACATGTAATGGATTGTTGTATGAGCTTACTGCAGGCTCAATAATGCCCTCGTCAAGCATAGATTGTATTTCTGTTCTAACACGGTCCCTATAATGTGCTGGAATTACATATGGTCTAACACAAAATTTAGTATGCTCACGAACACGAAATTGGTATTGAAATTCCTTGATTTTCCTGTTTTATGAGTAAAAACTGTGGAATGTTCTTGTAAAATCTCAAAAAGGTCCTGCCTATTAGTGTCATTACAATTCTCAATTGTTTGAATTTTATTCTGAATTAACTCATTAATTTCAAATACGCCGTCGATATCATCCCTGTCAGTTCTTGCAGAGTGATTGTTAGTGTCTAGTTCCGTAGAAAATTCCGAACTGTTGTCCAACAGAAGGTAAAGCCGATTGATTTCTTCGTCGTGGTTTGAGAGCCAATCTTCAAATTTCAAAGCTATTGACTTACCTTCCTTCTCTAAACTTATTTCAGCATCGTGAAAGTTTAAGATTGCTTTGAATTCATTCAAAAAGTCTACTCCCAATATAATTTCCGTCGACAATAATGGAACAATAAGAAAGTTCGTAGAGAAGCTGTGGCTTTGACAAAAGAATTCTAAGTTGGTTTGTTGGCGTACATCTACACTTTTTCCAAAGATTGCACCTTGTAATTTAATCTTGCCTAACGGAAGTGTGGGGCAATCGTTCGATTTGTTGCATTTGCTAAAGGCTGTTTCACTAATTACTGAGATGGGACTGCCAGAGTCAAGTACTGCCGTAAATTTTACGTCATTTACAGTAATGTGAATCACAGGATATGCAATGTTGTTAAGTTTTACGTCGTGTTCCTGGAGTAAGATGTCCCTAATGTCTTCCATTTTTCATCATCATGTCGGCGAGTCGCATATCGGTCATTGTTAGGTCGTGTCGGCCGTTCCATCTCAAAATTCGGTGCACATTGCCAATTTCTTTCATAACTTCCGAAATGCCCTGTGTTATTATTTTGTGGCTGTTCCGTATTTCTGTGTCCCTCTTCCCGTATTGGGGCGCGAGTATCCTCTGAAATACGTAATTCTTGTATTACCTGTGTCAGCTGATCTTGTACTTCCCGGATTTCTCTTTTGTACTGTGTATTGATTTGATTTTGATTCTGTTTGAATTTTCTAATTTGTTCATACTCTTCTGTGTCAGTGAAGGCTACAGGTCTTGTGTCATTCAGATCATCATCTACCTTTGTAGATAAGTTAGTGACCTGATCCGAAAGTTCGGCTACTTTCTCCGATAGTGAGTTTCAGAGTGTCCATTTGTGTTGAAATCGTATCTATTGTGTCCTTTAAGTTTTCTTGACTTTTTGCAAGTTGCGTAACCGAATCGGTAGATGCAACTGCGTCAATTTTAGCTTGCAAGGTGTTGTGATTTTCATGAACAATAGTTTGCAGTTCTTTTATGGCTGCTTCGTGATTCTGTAATGCATTTTCATGACGCGAAAAAATAGGTTGGAAATGCTCACAAATTTGAGTTTTTACGTCATTACAGACTTTTTGACATTTCGATTTAATGTTATGTAACTCAGTAGTTAAATCTTCACGCGTTTGTTCAAAAGTTTGTTCCAATGAGTCTAACTTTTGAAGCTGTTGCTGTGTTTGTCTCTGATTTTGTTCCAGTGTGTCTAACTTTTTAAGATTTTGTTCCACTGTGTCTAATTTTTGAAGCTTTTGCTGTGTTTGTCCCATTTGTTGTATTAATTGTAATAACAATGCATTGGTGTCTGAAACATGTTCCTCAGTGCTTTTCGGCAGTGAATTTGCACCGGCAACATTCACATTTTGACAAGTAGAAAATGTGTCTTGACTTATTTGAGAAAACGGTGATGACCCAAAACCTGAATCTACAGTATTTGCGAAATTGTGTCCTGTTATTTCGGATTCCTGAGGCGATCTCTTGCCGACCGATCGATCGATAATGCTTCCCTGTTCACTACCTGTTTCACTGTCTACACCATTGTTTGCAGCCCGCTCCATTTCCCTATGCACAATTACCAAATTACTACTTTGAACATCAGTTAATTCATTACGCGGTGGCGCTAACACACTGCTTTCATTTTCACTGTCATTTCTCAGTTTACTTTGGAGCCTAGTATTACGTTTTTCACACGCCATTATTGTCACAGTATTTCACACGACAACACAGAAAAACACAATTTGAAGATCAAAAATAAGAGAACACATTAACATAGCACTGAAAATAATATCTAGTTAATTGCAGCTGCGAAATACTTGGTGCAAATCTACATGCATGCCACACCTGTTTTACTGTACAACAATGAAAAACTACAACTACAAAGTAAATTCTCTCTACAATTACGTGCTAGCAATAAACAAAGGATGCACTAATTGCACAAACTACAAGAAGAAATCAGAAGATTCCAGGTTCGAATCCTGGCAGGGTCGCCATATGAAACTTCCCCTTTGAACAATTTATACATGACTGTGCTTAAACTGACATAAAATATTTTTAGCGCAACGCAATCTGACTATCAAAGATCCCTGCAAAAGAATGGCCCTGACTAACATTAAACTATACCTTTCACAATTCACTTACCTCACAAAAATCTTCGCTGCTCAAGCTACTGCAATACAGCGAGCGCCACTACTGCCAGCTAAATAAAAGATTCAAACTACTGAAGGCACTAACTACTGATAGGGATAGTTAGCAAATGAAAGATATTAATAGAGAACAAACAATGTATTTACCTTGATATCATCATATATAAATATAGCAGTTCATGACAAATTTCAAAACTCCGCCATCTCTCTCCCCACATCCACCACTGCTGGCGGCTCACCTCCAACTGCGCAACGCTACACGCTGTTCACATCCAGCTGCCTAACGCTACAATGGCGAGAATTACAACAATGCAAAGCAGCCACAGACTGCACACAGCACAGCCAGTGATTTTCATATTGAGCGCTACGTAACGTTGCCAATAAGAAAACATAAACAGCCTACTTACATAGAGAAAACATAAACAGCCTACTTACAAATGCATAAATGGAAGAAAGTACTAAATACATGCCAAAATGAAACTAAAAAAAAAAAATGTGAAAGAGATCCTGTTCGCAAAATTTATTTCACAGGCTGGCCACAAAGTTCCATTATACCCCTCCCCCACCCCCACCACCACCACCCCCCCACCTTCAATTATTGACGAACATAAACCAAAATTTGAATAAATAACATGAGCAACAGTTCGTTAGGCGAGTTTTCTTGAGATATGACCCATGTAGAGCTGCTCATGACAGGCAGTGAACCGTTACTGATGGCATTCTACGGAACTGTGCCCTCCAAATCGCAACCGAAATGAACATTACTGATTTACAGTCTTCTTCGACCTGATTAAGCAGAATCAAAAAATCATACAGTGTAGGAAGTTGCAAAGCAGCGAAGTTTACTTCAAGTAGAAGTGTAAAGCAGCTGCCATTAATTCAGAGCTGACTTGATTCGAGGAATGATGTTGTCCCCACATCTGCTGTGTCAAATGCCGATCAGTAAGGTTTCGTGAAAGAACTGCCAGAAAAATGCACTTTATCATTTCGAGGTGTAATCGATTAATGCTACGAGACTTTCATATACAACGATGACAGTGATAAGTGTGGGTAGAATACTGTTTCCACAGCTTTATATCTGTCTTCAGGGACCTCGAGTCTTACCAGGTCCAAAATTACAAAAAAGGACTGTTTAGTGCCAAAAATCATATAATCAAAATGTTTCATTTGAAACGCTTTATAACCAATTGGAGAAATTAGTTCACTGATATTGTTGGACTCTTGACCTGGTCTTAAGGATACCTTTGTCTTTCAGGAAGACAACAGAAAGGCTGTTGATGTAATTCAGATTCCACCACAATCAACGCGACTCTCCATAAAGAAGTTTTCGACTGTGGGAAGTATTTTAAGGAAATTGTGGGACAACGTAATTTCCGATAGCTCAGTGCCATTTCAAGTTTATTAAGAGAACAGTATTCTTAAATTTCAGTTATTTGGGCTTTATCAGCTCGCATCGGAACATTTTACGAAAACTTTTAAGTATTCTCGGTATGCAACACAATAAGCAGAGCAATGGGAAGTACCATTTGTTAATCCACCGCAATTGTAATCAGTGTAGAAGCATTAATTTTTCCTTAGTCAGGTGCGCCTGGCGTAAGGACTCTGAGGAATAAACAGTGAACTATTTGATCGTTGCTGAAATATACAGGGTGCATCAAAAGAATCATCGGGTTCGGCACGTCTATACTTCTGAAACCAATAAACATGTAAAATGAATTTTGTTTTTTGATGAACGGGAAATTCAGAAAGTATTTTTTCATACTTTTTTATAAGTGTTCAATATGCCCCGCTAGAGATGTCAGTACGGTATTCATATTATTCCCACACTGCACCGAGCGAGGTGGCGCAGTGGTTAGCACACTGGACTCGCATTCGGGAGGAGGACGGTTCAATCCCATCTCCAGCCATCCTGATTTAGGTTTTCCGTGATTTCCCTAAATCGTTTCAGGCAAATGCCGGGATGGTTCCTTTGAAAGGGCACGGCCGATTTGCTTCCCAATCCTTCCCTAACCCGAGCTTGCGCTCCGTCTCTAATGACCTCGTTGTCGACGGGACATTAAACACTAACCACCACCACCACCCACACTGCAGCGAGCATATTTGGAGTTACAGCTTCCACAGCTGCTGTTATGTAATACCTCAGTTCATTCATTGTTGTTGATAACGGAGGCACATCAACAGACTCTTGAATAAACCCCCACAAGAAATAATCACATAGAGTCAAGTCTGGTGACCCTGGAGGTCAATGTAAAGCTGAATCATTTAGTCCAGTGCGGCCGATCCGTCATTCAGTAATCCCTTGATTTAAAAATTCCCGCACTTCCAGGTGCCATTGTGACGGTACCCCATCCTGTTGGTAAATGAAGTCGTGCGAATCAGTATCCAACTGTGGAAAAAGAAAGTTCTGAAAGTATGTGCTTCCTGTAACAGTGTTCTTGGCAAAGAAAAATGGACCGTACACCTTTTCCCTTCAAACTGCACAAAAAACATTAAATTTTGGAAAGTCCCTCGCATGTTGTACAACTTCATGTGGTTGTTCCATACCCCATATTCTCACATTATGACGTTCACCTTTCCATTTAACTGGAATGTGGCCTCGTCACTGAACACTAAGCGTGGAAGAAAACTGTCATTCTCCATCTTGCCAAGAACTAAGTTATAAAACTTCACACGTTGTTGTTTGACGCCGTGCGGGGTAGCCGTGCGGTCTGTGGCGCCTTGCCACGGCTCGCGCGTCTACCCCCGTCGGAGGTTCTAGTCCTCCATCGGGCATGGATGTGTGTGGTGTCCTTAGAGTAAGTAAGTTTAAGTTAGATTAAGTAGTGTGTAAGCCTAGGGACCGATGACCTTAGCAGTTTGGTCTCTTAGGAACTTACCACAAATTTTCAATTTGTTGCTTGTCACTTCTACGAAGACCTTGCACTACCAGAATTTTGTGTGGTTTCACGTATAAACGTAGACGCAACACACGCCAGACGGACATCGGGGGCATGTTGAGCTGTCGGGCTGTACGTCAAACGGATTTCTGCGGCCGCCTTGTGAATCTATGGCGATTGCTTTCGACGTCTGTGTCAGACACTCGGGGACTGCCCGGCGATTTACCTTTACAGAAACAGCCTCCTTCTCGGAATCGCTCAGTGCTGTAGGAGGATCCACACCATACCTAGTACGAAAGTCACGTTGACAAGTTATTACTGACACGTACTGCGCGAAATGTAGAGCACAAAACGCTCTCTGTTGTCCCGACACGGTTTTTACTGGAACTGAAGTGGGGGCGCACTGCTGCTACCTAGCGAGAACCATCTAAAACTCAAGAATCCGCTCTTTCCGACAGTACGTTGTTCACGCACATGTCTCAAATAACATAATAGTTATGATTTTTTTAAATTTGGATGATTGTTTTTGTTACGCCCTGTAAATTGTTCAAAAATTATCGTAAGAACTCAGCTACAGGAATTGGTAACAAATGGTGCGTATGTACGAAATATTTCACTTCAATGAATGAAATTCTGTATGGACGGAAATCGTCTGTAATGTGTGTTTTGTTATTTTAAATTTGTTCATGAAAGTAAAATGTTATCGAAGGAAGGGTACATTACATTACCCATAAGAAAAGAAAGTGTGTAATCATAAAATTGTTAACTATGAGGACCTGGCTGAAATGTGTAAAATAATACTGAATAAAAAATTTTATGATGTTGGGCTCAGTGGATGACAACAGATTTATGATGTCTTTAATGGAACGCTGGTTTCTCTTAATGTTTGCTTCTGGTGCTTACCAACATTTGCCACTATGATTAGGAACAAGCGTAAGATAATATATCAGTAATAATAATTAACAGTAAAATATCTAAGAACTAGAGCAGTAATTATTAAAGAAAGTAAGTCGCAGACTGAAAGGAAGTGGAAATCCGTTCACATAGTAAGGAAAACCGTGAACATTTTAGCAGAAACGAGATGGAACTTAAAGCAGCATGTGATATAATTTGAATTATTTGGTGACATTCACATAGAACAAACAGACTGTTTGTAAAAGTCGATAACTGTCTCCTACACACTGGGAATCTTTGGCTCACAGTCTAAATTTCCGTGATATTTTAGTTAAGTTAATGATGCGAACGAAGTGGTTCTGACGCCTTAATTTTGCTTGTAATTGTCAGATTTATTTAATACCAGAGAAACTAAATACATTAAAAAAATGGCTCTGAGCACTATGGGACTCAACTGCTGAGGTCATTAGTCAAATACATTAAAACTTGAATACCTGTGAGTGAACACGGCTCTCTGGTTTACACGGCTAATTTCGGAACACAGAAGCATAGGCTACGTTGTTCATAGTGACATAATAGGATAAAATGCTTTCCAGTGTACAGCTTCATTACTCTGCGTAGGCTGCACTAAATCACATCCATTACATCACGTGTCAGACGCATCACGCTGTTTATGGATGAAACAGGGTGCCAAACCGCCATATAACAGATAAGCTTAGGCTACATTTCTATTAATAATGAATTCATTAATATAGCCGCACTAAATAGTTAAATACTTCAAATGCACTCATCACAGCAAGATACTACCATCAAACTTAACACCCAGTATACTACTGAATGACAGTTATCAGAAAAATTTTTGAAAGTTTACAATGTCGTCTTATTGTGTACATTATTCAACCAATACTGAAGCTATTGCAGATCTAAAAAATGGCAGATTTCTTCATTAATTCATTGTGGTTTTTCTTCCCTTCCGCTCTCCATTTTTCCCCTGTTGTTTGTATTGCTGAGACTTTTACAATTTCGTTGTATTTGTTATTGTTTCTGAATTTTGTTTTGTCCTTTTTTTCCTCTGAGATTTTCCTTCTCTTCAAGTCGTCTTGTGCTTCTTTCATCCACTTGATCTTTAGCCTACTTTAGTTAACGATGTGCAGAATTTTCAAATGTTTCAAATGGTTCTGAGCACTATGGGAATTAACATCTGTGGTCATCAGTCCCCTAGACTTAGAACTACTTAAACCTAAGGACATCCACGCATCCATGCCCGAGGCAGGATTCGAACCTGCGACCGTAGTGGTCGCGCGCTTCCGGACTGAAGCGCCTAGAACCGCTCGGCCACCACGTCCGGCTGCAGAATTTTCTGAGAGTGTTTACATCCATCCTAAATAGATGTCCGTAGAACTATAAGCGTCTTTCCTAGATTTATTTGTGATGATGTCTGTGATTTTGTACAGTTCCTTTTAGATCATCCGAGCCAAGTTTCTTCCCAGAGAAGAGCACCCAGGATTTTTCTAAGAATTTTCCGTTCTTGTTTCTCGATGTTATGAATTTTTGTCACGCATCTAATTACTGGTAAAACAGCGGTGTTTTACTATCGTAGCTTTGCATCGGGAGCTACTGCTCTTTTGTAGTAGTGATTCAGCATCAGTTTTTTAGCCTTTTGTAGTTATAATACTCTTTCTTTGTTGGAGACTGCTTTCCGTCCTGTGGGTTGGATGGTTTTTCTTTAGTACTTGAATTAAGAGGGAAATGTGATTTTAGCTGTGTTTTTAGAGGGTGTTTTCCTGTTAATTTGGTGTCCGCATCGTCTGGTTTTAAAAGGGATTTCAAGCAGTTTATCTGGTGCTAGTTTACCTTTATAGACAAGTCATTGGCTGAGGCTAAGCTTTTCGAAATCAGTCTTTTTCCTTTATAATTTCCGATCTGGACACCTAACACGTGTTTTTCCCGTTCATTGACTATTTTTCCTGTACGATGTCGAACAACAGTGTCGATAAGCCATCTCCTTGACGGAATCGTGCGTGGGTTTCGAATGAAATTGACAGTTTACCACGACTTTCATTTTCGAGTGGTTTCTCGATAACTTTACATTGATTATGATCCTGCTCTCTCTATCAACTTCTAATACTTCCAGGCTAGTAAACATAGTTTGTCTGGCAACGGAGTCGTAAGCTTATTTGAAATCCAGTAATGACACTGTAGTGTTCTGGCATCATCTGATGATGACCTTCCGGCCGCTGTGACCGAACGGTTCTTGGCACTTCAGTCCGGAACCGCACTGCTGCTGCGATCGGAGGTTCGAATCCTGCCTCGGACATGGATGTGTGTGATGTCCTTAGGTTAGTAAGGTTTAAGTAGTTCTAAGTATAGGGGACTGATGACCTCATATGTTAAGTCCCATAGTGCTTAGAGCCATTTGAACCCCTTTTTTATGATGACCTGTTCAATACAAGCCCTCCCTTCGCTGATTCGCACCTGATACAAGTCGATCTCGAATTCTCTTGAGGTTAGAGTCGTTTCAGCAGATTGTGGTGTGGGTACTGTAAGACCTTCGGTACACACACCATTGGATTATTTGACTTGTCGCTCTAACGAAGTAGGCGAGTGTCAGCAATGTGTCTCGTGGTCTTATCGTGGCATGTTTATCTTCTGCCGTTAGGTCAGACGATAGAAATGCCACTTGCACGCTTACAGTAGCAGATTGACGGTGACCAACTTTAAACAGAACTTGATTAATTTTCACACACATTTATTAAAATAATAAAAAGCACAGATGTTACGTAACTTGATTCTGGATGCTGTTTACAATTGACAATCTGAAGTTCCTTTGGTCTTGGTACGTTAATCTTATTCTCACATATCTCTGATACTTGACAAAGGGTCTATACGTTTCTCTTCATGGCTATGTACAGCAATGTGATAATCTTATCAGGCGCAGACTGAAACTTGACTATAGACTGGTGCAGACTAATGCAGATTGGTACAGACTGTTGCAGACAAATGCAAACTGACTAATCGGAGGTCTGTACACTCGTTATAATACCTCGCGCGTTCAGGTATCATTGCGCGAGTGTGATCCGCGAGGAGAAAAGGGTCTACATTAGCAGCAATTTCATTGGCTGCGTTACATATTAATACGCGGATCGGCGGAAGCAGAATTTGGTCCGTCTCTAAGACAGCGCCATCTCGTAGTGCGGAGACGGACGAGCGCTGCGCCTGCGCTGTTGTGCTTAGCGGGGCGCGCTCTAATGGGAAAGTTGTGTACGCGCTGACTACGCGGAACTATGTACACAACACAGATCTTAAGAGAGACTTTACAACATATAGGGTGTCCCTTCTAAGAGACGTTAGGCACATGTTGTGTATAAAGAAATTCTTTAATTTCCGTAATTTCTTTAAATGCAACACTAGGCTGTTCCAATATCCAGGTGTACTGATATTTCATACTTCAGATATCTGTGTCTGTGCTGACGAACACGTCAATTCTTTACCATTGCGCCTTTTTGACAGCTTCACCTTCAGTTTTTCTCGCCGGTAATAAGCTTCAGGATTTTTCAAAATTCATGCGGGTTCGTGATCAATGCGGAATAAGTCGCTGGAAAAAGCTAGTATTAAGATAAAACTAGATGTTGGGGAGAACGTATTTCACACAGAGATTAGTTGTGAACACTTACAGCGAAGTTGCCTGTGGATATAGGATAAAAGTTAGTCTACATTCAAGAGTCATACTTAGAACACTACGCGTCCATTTTGGATTAGTGATCCACAAACTGTGTGTCAAACTTGCATGAATATTGTGTAGAGCTAAGGACTCGGATTTCTGTTGCATGTCACCCATCGTTTGCGACACCATTGTAAATTCCATGTTAAGTGTTGTCAGTCTTCTTATTTGTAATATAAATTATTAATGTTATTTGCTTGAATTGTTGTATAGCTTTTCGAGAACGCAGCATCCTTTAGGTACCCTATACGAGACGAGGGGGCAGCATCCCGCAGATATGAAGGTGAATAATGACAACACCAACAGTGCTGCATTTCAGTCCACTCCGCGGTCCACACATCTCAACAATCACGGTAAATCAAACGACTGTCACACTAACTACGTGACGCAGCCGGCAGCGGAGACAGGCCATCACCTTGCCTTACACCTATTTTTATGTTGAATACCTTCGATATTTCACCCTGAGACTTTACTATTGATTTGGTGTCAGTGAACGTTTCACGAATAAGGTTTGCTAAATTAGATTTGATGCCAACTTCTCTGATCACTTTATCTAGTGTTTCCCTATACTGAGTCAAATGCCTTTTTATGCCTTATTATTATTATTATTATTACGAAAAATTAACTTTTAGCATTAACGATAGCATGGTTCCTCGTCATCAAGCTTTCTGCTTTCCAACGACGACTACACGACCTGAAGCCAAGAAAAGACTAACGAATGTAATACCTTCTTCCCATTTTTACGATTATATAATTTCTTTCCTTATCGGTAACGTGAAGTATACTTTCTTCGACAACATTTTACTTTCATGAACAAATTTAAAAATAACAAAACCCATACAGGAAAAGGAAGATGATACGTTACACTTTGCCGCAACAGTACATGTCCTGAAGCATGATCTGGTTCAAATGGCTCTGAGCACTATGGGACTTAACATCAGTGGTCATCAGTCCCCTAGAACTTAGAACTACTTAAACCTAACCAACCTAAGGACATCACACACGTCCATGCCCGAGGCAGGATTCGAACCGGCGACCGTAGCAGTCGCGCAGGTCCGGACTGAGCGCCTAGAACCGCGAGACCACCGCGGCCGGCCAAGCATGATCTGTTACAGATCAAACGTAATTGTTGGAACAACCAAAATGAGGAAAATTTGTTATACGTATCAGTATCGCAGCCTGAAAGTTCCCGAGAAAGCGAAGTTGCTTTCAGATCATAGACGACTTTCGTGTGATCAGATCTCTGTTCTCTTGTTTTTTATTTGATTTTAATTTTGTCACTCTTTGTCTGAACAACGAAAGCTGTAGCGCAGTTTATATATATATAGTTTTCTTTTAAATGAATGAAAATTTGATGTGAACAACGGAGAAAAGCGATCAGCGTAAGTTGATGATCAGTGAAGTTTGTGTATTTTTCAGTGTTTTTCCTTTGTTTTCCCTCGAACAACACATTGTTTTTTATGTGTGATGTATGTGTGAGTTGCGGTTGCATTGGTGTTTGCGTGTGTGTGTGTGTGTCGTCTTTTTTGACGAAGGCCTTACTGGCCGAAAAGTTTAATTGTGACAGTCTTTTTGTTATGCCTATCTACGATTCAGTATCTCCGCTATACGATGAGTAGCAACTTCCTTTTTCATAAGATAGTTACATTACATCCTGGATTTTCCATTGTTTCACATTGTTTGCTATGGAATATGAAAACGAAAAAAGACCTCAATTATTGCTGAGTTATTACTGAAATTTCTTTCTCCGCTTCTCTTTGGGTAGTTACCCGATTTTTTTGTACATCATGTGAGACGTTATAGCGATAGAACAGATGGACGCATGAGAATTACTTGACGTCAGTTGAAGACTGGTAATAGATTAAGACACCATAGGTATTTACAAAAACTTTCTCAAGTGAACGTGTTTATGTATGTACATATAACTCTTTTCTGAAGATTCCATAAGACCACAGTTGACTGTGATATGGACGCAGGCGTTGCATCAACTAACCACCACTCCAGTTATGAAGGGCTATTCTCCAAAATTATATTTGTAACGAATCGCAATCACTTATTCTTAGTTTCCTTAGAATATGTTACCTTTCATGTTTGACATTTATAAGAAAATTTCCTTACTTTCGAGTCTTCTAGCGATTTCACCAAACTACACATCATGACCATTCAGCAGGATTCTCTCGAAAAGGACGTAATGACCCAAATCCTTTTACAAGATTTACTTCGAAGTGGCCCCGAACTCGTACGCCGAAATTCGTTTATAAACCTGAGACGCAGGGTCTGTCGTTTCGTTGTTATGTGCATCAGAGGTAGTATACGAGAAGTACACCTCTTCTTCAGCTTCAACATCAAATGAATTAATTTTAAGTGTTTTTTTCATTCAGATTGTGACGTCTAATTTATGAAATGACTCTTGCAGCAGAATATTATCTGCGGAAGCAATGTATGCCTGCTTGCCTGACTGGTCTTTAAGTAGAGCTGATACAAAGTGACAAAGTACCATTTGAGAGGTTTTCATGCAGAAATGATAGAAAAAAATGTTGTAGTTTGCTTAATCATTTTGGTATAGCAGAGCGTCAACGTCTCATTCCCGGCATCAATTAAAGAGACGTTGAGGCAATAATTATAATTATATAACGTAGGCAGGATAATATTCGTTGCTAAGAGTTCACGTCTTTCTCCTAAAATGTATCTTATTTATTGTTGTAACTGAACGACGACTTTCACCGATTCTCCGAAAACTGAGAAGAGATTCCATATTAAAAGAGCAATAAAGGCTGACCAAAACCGCAAGTTGGAACGTTTCTAGCAGTACGCACAGCGCCATATGCCGTTAGGCCGTGTCGTTTAACGAAACGGCTCCCGTTAAAGGAGTGGGCGGCGTTTTGCGCGTAATGGCCTCCTTTACGCTTCCACGTTGCGAAACGCCCGCCAGAGAACACACTAATGGAGCCCAAAAAAAGGCGGTCTCCGTGACCTTTATAGTGCGTGGCGTCCCCTTACTCCGTAATAGATCCTTTCCACACCCCGTCATTAACAGGTGCTAACAAAGAACTGACAAAGTCGTTTTTATTTTCTCAGTTACAGATCCGAGGAAACACTGAAAAACAGAAACTAAACTAATAACTGGTGCCTTTAAATATTTTAAAAAGTATTCATTGACTAAGGGAGAATGAAATCTTCAGCATTTGATGACAGAAGGAACGCTGGCGTAATGACTCGAAGCTATGGATGCAACCGAACATGGAGATAAGGTGAAGCAAAAGTTAACAGCTGCCAACATGAAAGGCAAAAAAGTTGTTCACGCCAAAGTGTCAGGTTCTATACTGCTCAACTTATACCACTCGTTACTAAATTACAACATCAGTAAGGATGTCTAATAACACATCTTTTACGCACTGTGCACATACAGTATAATGGCAAGACTATATGGTTTATTTTGGTGATCTGAGGAGATTCAGTGTGAGAAATTTAGTCCAAAGAGCGGTCAGTTGTGCCACAAATAATACCAATGCCACGAAATTAGCAACTAGTAAATACATTTTTGGGCAGCACCTTTTAAACAATGAGCACCCACTAGATGCAATAAACGACAATTTAAAAAATTTGCGTAATACTTCGAAATGTTCGTTATTGTACACATTAGAAGAAATACAGATTTATAGACCTCACAAGACCCGCAAGAATCAAAAAACCTTTGTTAAATAAGAAAATCTAAATTCAGGAAAACAAACGTGTTTGACTTATTCTCTGATTTATTACAATCTTAAGAAACTGCTCCTCTGTAAAATTAGACAACCTTTGAATAGTAAACAGTATGGTGTAACGAAAGCAGCAAAATTCAAACTAAAATATTAATGACAAGTGTGCACACACAATAGAGTGGTTTTAAGAAAAGACATTTTTAGCCAAGTTTTTAAGAACTAAAGATCTACATCTACATCTGCCCGACAAAGGGTTCATTGAACTGCCTTCACGATAATTCTCTATCACTGCACTCTAGAACAGCACACGGAAAAACAAGTGCCTGTATCTTTCCATGCGAGCTCAGATTTCCGTTGTTTTATAAAGATGATCGTCTCTCCCTATGTAGGTCGGCGTCAACAGAATATTAACGCATTCGGAGAAGACAGTTGGTGATTGAAATTTCGTGAGAAGTTTCCGCCGCAACGAAAACCGCATTTGTTTTAATGGTGTCCATGCCAAATCCTGTATCATGTCCGCAACACTCTCTCCCCTACTTCTCCATAATACAAAATGTGCAGCCCTTCTTTGAACTTCCTCGATATACTCCATTAATTCAGCCTGGTAAGGATCCCACACTGCGCAGCAGTACACCAAAAGCGGGCGGAAAAGCGTAGAATAGGCAGTCACTTTAGTATATTTGTTTCATGTTGCAAGTGTTCTACCAATAAAACGCAGTCTTTGGTTCGCCTTCCCCACAACATTTTCTATGTATTCTTTCCAGTTTAAGTTGTTCGTAATTGTAATTCCTAGGTATTTAGTTGAATTTACGGCCTTTATATTTGATTGATTTACTGTGTAACCGAAGTTTAACGGATTCCTTTTAGCACTCATTATTTATGGTCAATTGCCAATTTTCGCTCCATGCAGATATCTTTTCTAAATCGTTCTGCAATTTGTTTTGATCTTCTGATGACTTTAGTAGATGATAAACGACACTATTATCTGCAAACTACCTAAGGCGGCTTCTCACATTGTCTTTCAAGCCGTTTATACAGGGTGTTACAAAAGGGTACGCCCAAACTTTCAGAAAACATTCCTCACTCACAAAGAAAGAAAATATGTTGTGTGGACATGTGTTCGGAAACGCTTAATTTCCATGTGAGAGCTCATTTTATTACTTCTCTTCAAATCACATTAATCATGGAATGGAAACACACAGCAACAGAACGTACCAGCGTGACTTCAAACACTTTGTTACAGGAAATGTTCAAAATGTCCTCCGTTAGCGAGGATACATGCATCCACCCTCCGTCGCATGGAATCCCTGATGCGCTGATGCAGCCCTGGAGAATGGCGTATTGTATCACAGCCGTCCACAATACGAGCACGAAGAGTCACTACATTTGGTACCGGGTTTGCGTAGACAAGAGCTTTCAAATGCCCCCATAAATGAAAGTCAAGAGGGTTGAGGTCAGGAAAGCGTGGAGGCCATGGAATTGGTCCGCCCCTACCAATCCATCTGTCACCGAATCTGTTGTTGAGAAGCGTACGAACACTTCGACTGAAATGTGCAGGAGATGCATCGTGCATGGGCCACATGTTGTGTCGTACTTGTAAAGGCACATGTTCTAGCAGCACGGGTACAGTATCCCCTATGAAATCATGATAATGTGCTGTAATGACACATTCCGACGCAGAGACATACAATACCTTAAAGGCTGCGCCAAAGATGAAATTGAGATGCATGTGGATTATAATCTTAGTATTGTTCACATTGGATTCTCTTTTGTTTCATACTCCAAGAAGGAGCTAAGAGACACTTTCGATTGTTGCCTTGTGGAGCATGGACGTAATTTTTGGTGTGTGCGGAAAGGCAGCCATCTTGTTAGTAATAATGGTTTGTGCGGTGAGCAGAGCAAGTCTTATTATCTTGTGAATAAAAAATAGTGAGAAGTATCGAAGTGTTACGAAAATTATTTAAAGCGACGTAGCATTGTATTCCTTTGTTTCCACCGTCTCCGTGAAGGAAGCCGATGCAGACTTAGGAAGATACACATGGTCAACAAAGAGAAGAACATCGATGGCGACCAATGAATTAATATTGTGGCAGAGGGACGAATTCTACGTCTAAGGTGAGAACTCTGATTAAATCAACCATGACGTAGAATTCAAAAATGTAATTAATCGGAATGGTAAATTATATTACAGGCATATTTCACGCAGCACTGTATTTGTCCGCATACAAGCCGGTCAATACAATCCGTAAAAAGCCTTTCAAAAATTCTAAAGTTACAGTTCCATATCCATAATTTTTCCTCTTTATGGTGTGTGCGGAAAGGCAGCCATCTTGTTAGTAATTATGGTTTGTGCGGCGAGCAGAGCAAGTCTTATTGTCTTGTGAATAAAAAATAGTGAGAAGTATCGAAGTGTTACGAAAATTATTTAAAGCGACGTAGCATTGTATTCCTTTGTTTCCACCGTCTTCGTGAAGGAAGCCGATGCAGACTTAGGAAGATACACACGGTCAACAAAGAGAAGAACATCGATGGCGACTAATGAATTAATATTGTGGCAGAGGGACGAATTCTACGTCTAAGGTGAGAACTCTGATTAAATCAACCAGACGTAGAATTCAAAAATGTAATTAATCGGAATGGTAAATTATATTACAGGCGTATTTCAATCAGCACTGTATTTGTCCGCATTCAAGCCGGTCAATACAATCCGTAAAAAAGCCTTTCAAAAATTCTAAAGTTACAGTTCCATATCCATAATTTTTCCTCTTTTCAAAAAAATCAATAAATTTAATTTTTTTTATTTATTTCGCCACAGTGCTCCATTGAGCGTAGGTGGAAGAACATGGGGCCCAATCAAGACATCACCAACAATGCCTGCCGAAACGTTCACAGAAAAATCTGTGTTGATGACGTGATTGCACAATTGCGTGCGGATTCTCGTCAGCCCACATATGTTGATTGTGAAAATTTACAATTTGATCACGTTGGAATGAAGTCTCATCGAGGAAGTACAGTACATACTGACGAAACTAAAATGAACTCTAACATGGAAACTAAGCGTTTCCGGACACATGTCCACATAACATCTTTTCTTCATTTGTGTGTAAGGAATGTTTCCTGAAAGTTTGGCCGTACCTTCTTGTACACCCTGTATAGGTAAGGAACAGCAGAAGGCCTATAGAACTACCTCGGGGAAGTCCAGAAATCAGTTCTGTTTTACTCGATGACTTCCCGCCAGTTATTGCGAACTGTGACCTCTCTGATAGAAAATCAGAAATCCAGTCACACAACTGTGGCGATATTCTTTAAGCACGCAATTTGACTACAGGCAGCTTGTGAGGCACAGTGCCAAAAGCCTTCTAGAAATGTGGAAATACGGAACAATTTGAAATTTGTTTTTGATAGCATGCAACGCTTCGAGTTAATAAAGAGCTAGTTGCGCTTCAAAAGAGCGATGTATTCAAAATCCGTGTTGACTTTGTGCCAATAGACCGTTCTCTTGGAGGTAGTTCATAATGTTCGAACGCAATATACAGGTTGATTCACGAAGATATGCAAATATTTTAATATGTTATTCTAGAAGTAAAACGAAAGAAAAAAGTTCATATAAACATAGGTCCGCAAATGTTTAGTTACAGAGTTATGGCAAATAAAAGATTTTGCTCTGAAAATTAGCAACTTCGCTAGTACAAAGCCATCGCAAAACTGTACGGGGTTAAAGTAAAACACGATTTCCACCGACTTTTTTGTGATTGATCTGTCGAATCTAATAAAACATGCCCCAGACGTTTATCTGCAGTAGTAGCCCAGGACATCCAGAGAAGCAAAGAAGTAATTTCGTAAAATTTTTGTAGCCCAGTTTGATTTTTATATTCCAGACAGTTGCACGAATTTTTCAACAGAATTTGTAGAGAATTTAATTTTGGTAGAATGATTGTAATAACGTTAACTGAAACTGTATGAATGTGTCAGATAATCTGCTTTTATTAATACCATAGCACATCTGAATTCATGTTGAAATGGAAAAAATGAAGTTGAGTGTTGAGATAGTTGTACAGTGTACATACAATTTCACTGAACAATACAAAAATACTAACTCGTTTTAAGATTAAGATACGACTGAAACAACTCACTAACGGTTGCCAACAATGACAAACGTTTATACATTCTTAATGGAAAGTAAACAAATTTTCTTGTATAATAATCTTTGCTTCTCTGGGTGTGCTAGAAAACTACTGCAGATACATGTCTGGGACATATGTTATTAGATTAGTAAATGGAAATCGCGCTTTACTTAAACCTCCTGCCTTTATTAAGTGATTTAAGTTGCTTCACTACTCCGAGGATATCTACTTCTAAGTTAATCATGTTGGCAGCTGTTCTTGACTCGAATTATGTAATATTTACTTCGTCTGCTTTCGGGAAGGAATTTCGGAAGGCTGTGATTAATATATCTGCTTTAGCAGCGCAATAATAGATAATATTTTCATTGTTGTCGTGAAAAGCAGGAATTTATTGTGACTTGCCACTAACGAACTTTATATACAACCAGAATCTCTTTGGATTTTCTGTCAGGTTTCGAGATCATGTTTCGCCGTGGAAACCATTTCAAGCATCTCGTACTGAAGTTCGCGCTAAATTTGGACCTTCTGTAAAAGACCGCCAATCCTGGCCAATTAGCCAAATGTAGCGTAACACCTGAAATAGCAAGTTTGTTGACCCACTGTGTGTACAAGAAACAGTATATTGGACCAATATTATAATTTAGTCAAACACTTTTTAAATATACTCTCCGGCAAAAGAAGGTGATGCTTCCAGAACACAGGGTCTCATGTCAAAGTAACTTCGTACACACGCACACCATCAGCTTGTATGGTGTGACTGGTATAATGGGCACCAGAGTACAGTGGTGTTGTTCGTGTTTAGTGTTGTTACCAGCCTATTAGGGTATGTGAGGGACGTCAACTGCGTCAAATGTGGAGCGGTCACTGTGAAGGACAACGAGATACTGCATACGCGCGCGAGACAACGTTATCAAGCACCTGACAGTTTGAGAGAGGGCTATTGTTGCTCTCCACTTAACCGGTTGGTCGAATTGAGCAATATTCTGATCTGTGGGGCATTCGGATGTGACTATGGCCCGATGTTACAGGCTCGTCATCAAGGTTTCCAGTGGACCACGTACGACTAGCAAAAGGGAGGATCGTTGTATTGTGCGCCAGGCACATCTAGCCCTTCACACCTTCCCTGCCATCCAAGAACAAGGAATTGACTTCCTGTAACATTCTATGTCATCTCGTGTCGTTGGTTAAAGTTTAACAGCTGCTGGACTAGACATTATCATCCGATGTGTAGGCTACCGTTAACACCGAAACATAAACTGTTGCATTTGCATTGGTGCTGTGACTGAAAGCATGGGCTTCTGTTGAATAGTCTCATATGAAGTTGAGCAATCAATAGCAGTGGCTCTGCGTTACCCAGGACGACTGCTGCCAGAAACATGTAGACGACCAGAGGAATGTTTCCATTTTTCCAATGTTTTGGAGCGGTGCAGTGATATTACTCCTGGGGGTCATGGTATGGAGAGCCGTCGGACATGACTTCGGGCACCAGCTGATAGTGACAGAGAACTCTAACGGAACAGTGGTACGTCACGGACACCCTGTGTCCAAATGTGTTACCTCTCATGCGATAACTTTATGGCGCTATTTTCCAACAGGACAACACTCGCTCATACACAAGGCACGTGTGTATGTCCTGTTGCTGAGTTCATTTACCTGTTACTGTTGAACTCAGCTACGATAGTTGACGTCAAAGTAGACTCAGAAGAGGGTCACTTTAACCATTGCCAGAGCGTTGTTCTCTCTTGTACAGTTCTTTACATTATGACGTGCTACCGTACCAGAGGACTTTTGTGGCAACTGACTCTGGCCTCGAAAGCCTACGCAGTTATAACAGTCACGATATATTATGCTTTATAATTATTTATCATTGTATGAATGTAAAATTGTTTCATGAAAACTATCAACATTTGTTGTGCCGTTAAAATGTGAACATTTCAGTAACTTTGAACGAAGTGCGCCACGTTTGGCTCAAACAAGCGAGAGGGAGAGGGGTTATACGAATATTTCAGAGTCCAGAGGTATTTTTGTCAAGCGCATTTATGTCGATGTTCTGCGCAATAGCGGTGCTCATGGTGAAAAGTTTATCAGCTAGAGGTTAAGTGAACCTTGTGACTGAATATACCAGAGAATTCAACTAAATTAACGGCTAGCGTTTTATTTTGGCGAAGATAGATCCATTATACCCACAACTGCGCAGCAGAGATTACGAACGCGGAGAAGATAACGCACAGTTTCCACGCTGACGACAATATCGAGGGCTAAGATAAGTATCATGAGCCTGCTCGGTTTCTTCGCAAAGGATGGGGTTCGTAGTGCGTGTTTCAAGTCAGACGTGACGGCACAGGGTACTTCCAGTCGAGATCTCGTGTCACCTTGCAACTCATATTCCTCCCTACATCTTCACTTACATGTGAAAATTGCATAAACATCGCTCTCTCGACTAACATCCCCAAACCACGCTACTTTCGTAATATTATGAACAAACCAGCACCAGAGCCCAAATGTACATACATCAGTGGTGAATTCCAAATACCGCGCAGGCTATGGTTCTCGGCCAATCAGAAAAAAAAAAAAAATTTCTCATAGGTTTACCTGCACACTGTATAATGGCGGTTGGCAAATCTGCTCACTACAAAAAGAAATATTTATTTACTGCGTGAGACATCTGAATTTCTGAAACATGGTTACTGCACTGAATTAATGGCAACATGTGTGCAAACTGATTTACAAATATTCAGAAAAATTGTAAGGAGTATATGTAACAAACACTACATTTACATGTTTTCACTGTTGCAGCGAAAATTTTCTCGTATATTGACAGTTGGCAATATTTTGCAAAAACAGACATAATGTCTGATGTGATACCGCAATCACTGGTTATAGAATGTTACTTATAATCTGTCTTGATTGTAAAATGTTTATTACATAACAGGTTCCGGTTCCTCTAGAACCATCTTCAGATCTGAAACGACAATGATAGTAATTTACTATTTCACAAATGCAAACCTTTTTCATCCTATCCGTTCAGCATCAAATGTACCAGAACGTACCTGCAATTTCGGTTACAGGAGTAACCACCGCGCGACCGCTACGATCGCAGGTTCGAATCTTGCCTCGGGCATGGATGTGTGTGATGTCTTTAGGTTAGTTAGGTTTAAGTAGTTCTATGGGACTGATGACCTCAGATGTCAAATCCCATAGTGCTCAGATTCACTTGAACCTTTTTGGGTAACCCGTCCCCACACAGCAACCTTCACATGCTGCGTCACATTAAATTGGTTGGCAGAATGCACGTCATTTATATTAATTAAAGAACTATTATCGACAGGTGGTGTCTGGTACATTTGTTACATTACGTATGCACATACTGTATTAAGCAGTTTTTTCCGAACAAATATCACGCTAAAATTGAAGCTCCGGCACAAAATATGTAATAGTAGGAATAAATTTCAGGATTCAGGTGTATATAAGATCAAATGTGATGATTTCTGTAAACAATACATATGGCAGACTGGTAGGAACTTCGAAACCAGATTCAGGGAGCACACCTACTCTCAAAACAAAACAGCGTCTGGGGCGCATATGGCTGCCTTAAAGGACGCAGTCACGAACTCTGCAAAAAAGTTAGACATAGAACTGGGAAGGGTCGGCTTCTTAACATTTTGGAAGAATTTGAAATATACACTCACAAAAAGAAAGATACGGGTTCAATCCTCAACGAGCAAAGCGAGTTCAGCCGTAATATCTATTTTAGTATTTATGACGACTTACTCAGATGATCACTGTTGTGTATAGAAGTCCAAGCCGAAGGATGAGAGATGGCGCACGGTGAATAAGCTGGAAGGTGCGTGCAGGGCCTAACGTCGTTGACGGGGCCCTCCTGCACGGCCCTCTTCCCCACGGCGATGGACATCAGACAACTGAACGGCTCGCGGCACAACACCAAATTAGCAGGAACCACGGAAGCAGACCATGGAGGAAAACAAGTCTACACCAGCGCCATGGATAATGAAATCGCCCTTTGTTTTCGATAGTATAAAAATGATAATTTTATTGTGTATTTTAATTTTGACAAGTGCAGATTTTAACCTTGACAACTACAGTTTTTAATTAATTATTTTTTGAGATAAAATTAAATTAGAAAAATCTACTTAATACAGTATGTGCATATGTAATGCAACAAATGTACCAGACGCGACCTGTCGACAATAGTTTTAATATAAATGACGTGCATTCTGCTAACCAATTTAACGTGACACAGCATTACTCCTGTAACCGAAATTGCAGGTACGTTCTGGTACATTTGATGTTGGTCGCATAGGATAAAAAAGGTTTGCATTTGTGAGATAGTAAATTACTATCATTGTCGTTTCAGATCTGAAGATGGTTCTAGAGGAACCGAAACCGGCCATGTGAATAAACATTTTGCAGTCACGACGGATTATGAGTAACATAGTTAGCAATATTACTACTGACACAATAATATTATTTTAAAGAGAAAACAGGTACTACATCACTTTTGCAGTTCAGAGTCTTTCAAAAATCTTCCCTTTGACTGCACCTCACCTTATCGCATGAGGCGGAGATAGTGTGGCGGAGATGGCGTCCGTCGTTGATATGTGAAGATTTTGTGAAAAAGAGGACACACCAGGAAAGAATCCTTCGCATGAGACAGAAAATGGTACACGCAGATAAGAAAATGATTAGTTTCAGAAAAAACAGAATAATTTATTCAAGAGAAAGGGCTCCAGAAATTGAGCAAGTCTACAACCCGTTGGTCCACCTCAGGCCCTTATACGAGCAGTTATTCGGCTTGATATTGATTGATAATGTTTTTAGATGCCTTTCTGAGGGATAATGTGACAAATTCTGTCCAATTGTTGCGTTTATTTGGAAATTTGTGGTAAGATCTTATGGGTCCAAACTGCTGAGGCCATGGGTCCCTAAGCTTACCCGCTAATTAATCTAACTTAAACTAACATACGCTAAGTACAACACACACGCCCATGCGCGAGCGAGGACTCGAACCTCCGACAGGGGCAGCCTCGCGAACCGTAACAAGACGCCTGAAACCGCGCGGCTACCCCGCGCGGCAATTGGTGCCTAAGATCGTCAAAATCCCGAAATGGTTAGAGGGTCCTGCCCATAATGCTACAAACATTCGCCGCTGGGGACGGATGCGGCGACATTGCTGGCCAAGGTATTGTTTGGCCAGCACGAAGACAAGCAGTAGAAACTCTTGTAATGTGCGGGCAGGTATTGTCTTGTTGAAATATAAGCCCGAGATGGCTTGCCATGAACGGCAGTGAGACGGGACTTACAACATCGCCGTCGTACCGTTGTGTTGTAGGGGTGCTGCGGATGACAGCTAAAGGAGTCCTCCTCTGAATTGAAATGGCACCCCAGATCATCACTCCTGGTTATCGAGCTATTGGTGGTTGCCAATCATATTGGTATGCCATCGCTGACCGGGACGTCGTCAGACACATCTTCGGCCTGCATTCACAATTCTGTCTTCGGTAATGAGCCCCGCTTCGAAATGAGCCGCTACGACAAGCGAAGAAATGTCTGGAGACTCCAGACAGCGATGGAATACAAACCCGTCCGTCGTCTTCCATACGGCTCGACAAACATGCGTGATGGTCTGGAAAGCCATATCATTTCATAATATGACCCCTTTCGTTGTTATCCGCTGCACCCTTACAGCACAGCACGTCCACGATCTTCTACATCCGGTTTTGTTGGCCTTCATGGCAAGCCAAACTGGACTTACATTTCATCAGAATAATGTCCGCCCGCACATGTCGAGAGTTTTCACTGCTTGTCTTCGTACTTTCTAGACCCTACCTTGGCCAGCAATATCACGGGATCTTTCCCTAATTTAGGACGTTTGGAGCATTATGGGCAGGGCTCTCCCAATAGCTCGGTATTTCGACGATCTAAAGCACGGGCTGCGTAGATTATTGCACGATATCCTCAGGAGGACATTCAACAACTCTGATAATCAACGTCGAGCCGAATAACTGCTTGCATAAGTGTCAGAGGGGACTCAACGCGTTGTTGGCTTACTCGATTTGTGAAACTTTCTCTTCAATAAATCATTTTGTTTGTTCTAACATATAATCATTTGTTTGTCTGAATATGTACACCACATCCATAGGTTTCCGTCCCATTCGGTCAATTCTTTCATAGTGCGTCGTTTTTTTTTTTTTTTTTTCTTCAGTAAGAAACAGTCGGCATTTATGTATTTACGGAGATTATTCTCTATAAGGCGGCCCGATTCGTGGCACTCACCACTTTCAGTCCAGTGACTGAAAAGAGACAGTTAAGCTTATTCATATCAAGCGACAGTCATCAAAATGTTCAAAACTGGTATCTTCTATACGCAATTTGACATCAATGATCCACCGATTTGCGTCCATAAGACATGCGAAAACTGTCTTAATTCGTCCACGAATAAAAGCGCAGCGCTCAGTTCACAGTTCATTCATTCTTCATCCCTGCCGTTCTGCAGTTCATATCGGTATCGTGCACGTATTAATTTAAATGTTTTCACCAACAAAATAGTCGCGCCATCACGTCGACATTCCGTATTCTCTTATTCGTCATCTCCCTGCCATTCGACCGTTTGGTTCTGAAAGACTCCCTCTTCGGAAAAGATATCTAGAAATACATTGCAGGATTTATGCGCAGCTAGACGTGTTGTTTGATTGTACTGACTTTTACTACTAAAGACACTGAAGGGTCGAAAAAACTGGTACACCTACCTAATATCATTTAGGGCCGCCGCGAGCACACAGAAGTGGAGCAACACGACTTGACATATACTCGACTAATGACTGAAGTAGTGCTGGAGGCAACTGACACCATGAATCCAGCAGGGCTTTCCACAAATCCGCAAGAGTACGAGGGGGTTTGGATCTCTTCTGAACAGCACATTGCAGAGGTATCCCAGATATGCGCAATAATGATCGTGCCTGGGGAGTTTGGTGGCCAGTGGAAGTGTTTAAACACAGAATAGTGTTCCTGGAGCCAGTCTGTAGCAGTTCTGGACGTGTGGGGTGTCGCATTGCCCTGCTGGAATTTCCCAAGTCCATCAGAATGCGCAGTGGACATGAATGGATTCAAGTGATCAGACAGGATGCTTACGTACGTGTCACCTGTCAGAGTCGTATCTAGAAGTATCAGGCATATCATCACTCCAACTGCACACGTCCCACACCATTACAGAGCCTCCACAAGTTTGAACAGTCCCCTGCTGACATGCAGGTCAATGGGTTCATGAGGTTATCTCTATACCCGTTCACGTCCATCCCCTCTATACAATTTGAAACAAGACTCGTCCGACCAGTCAACATGCCGGTCGTCCAAAGCCCAATGTCGCTGTTGGCGGGGCCAGGCGAGGCTTAAAGCCTTGTGTCGTGCAGTCATCAAGAGTACATGATTGGACCTGCGGCTACGAAAGCCCATATCTATGATGTTTCGTTGAATGATTCGCACGCTGACACTTGTTAATGGCCCAACACTGAAATCTGCAACAATTTGCGGAAGGGTGGCACTCCTGTCACGATGAACGATTCTATTCACTCGTCGTTGGTCCCGTTCTTCCATGATCTTTCTTCCGCCGTAGCGATATCGGAAATTTGAAGTTTCACCGGATTCCTGATATTCACGGAACCCCCGTGAAATGGTCGTGTGGGAAAATCCCCACTTCGTCACTATCTCAGAGGTGCCGTGTCCCATCGCTCTTGCGCCGACTATAAAACTCACTTCAATCTTGATAACCTATCATTGTAGCAGCAGTAACCGACGTAACAACTGCGCCAGACAGTCGTTGTCTTATATACGCGTTGCCGATCTCAGTTCCGTATTCTGGCTGTTTACGTGTCTCTGTATTTGAATACGCATGCCTATGGCAGTTTCTTTGGCACTTCAGTGTATAATGAAGAACACAATCCAATAAAGAATATTTACATTGGCTCCCTACAGCTATATGTTTACATCTACCGCTTAACTCAATCATGCGTTGTTACCGTCGATACAACCAAATGTTGCCATTACGTGTACTACATTCTGGTTGCTTTCGGCCTTTTTTGAACACTTTTTAAATACAAGTATAGAAATAGTAGATATTAAGAAACTTTTTGTTACGTCTGTATATGTAATACTAGGTTTTCTTTCTACACACACAATCTGAATGCGTTCATACCAAAAGTCTTGAAATGTATTGAGAAATTCATTTAAAATTGTTACATAATACTCTTATGAAACTACAACGGACGTAAGGTGAATACTTTTTAATTATAAGTAACACATCGCAACATATGTGGGCCCTAGAACACAAGGGATCCAACTTACATTTTCTAAAATTTCCGGTTTTATTAAAATTATGGTACATAAAATGATAATCTCTTGAGTGGTAAAGTGATCTAAGTGGATTTCTTGACAGGTGCTGCCACCTAGCGGAGCGCCCCTTCACCAAGTAACAGGTGTAGTTCATTTCTTAGATCGCAAAGATCTATGTGTCACTTCGATCCCTTTCGTTCTAACTTGTTTTGTTTCGCCAGTCACATATTACAACTTGCTTCTGACTTCAAGCAGCCCATAGGTAATTAAGCCTAGTTTTTTTCTAAGCCGTTTTAAAGTTTCTCAATAAATGCAATGTTTCAGTTTCCACATGAGGAATGATAACTTTTCAGTACTGCAATATTTCAACTGTGAACGAGAAATGGATAACTCAGTGCGTGGCCTTTCAAGAGAACACAGATGACAAAGTTTCTCACTCAGTTAAAATAGCTATTCAATCATACTGACACCTATCGACAGGAAAAGAACCTTAGCATTTTAAACTAAAGTAATTAGTAATTATGTCCGTAAAATGAGACTGAAATCATTGTAAAATTAGGTTAAGTGACGTCAACTTTTATTTACTAAGTATAATATTGATAATACTGCATTGTGCTTTGTAGGTCCACCATACGTTTTGCGAAACCACTCTGATGATGACAAGTTCTATGATCCTGGCAAAGAAAGTATTACAAGCAACAAAGAACTGTCTGGTAATTCGATTTATTTTATCCATCTATTAAAGTGTAAAGCTCTCTGCTGCCTCTATTCGAAGATTTTCGAGATGATAGTACTTTTTGCTTCAGGGACCTACTTATTTTATTGGTTTTATACTAAAAGTAGTAAATTTACTATAGCTTCTGGTAGGTCCCCAGTCACTCGTTGTGGCACAATCAAATAAACTCTGTAAGTGACCAGAGCAGGATAAAGGAATGATGATTGTGTATTATGCTACTGTTACTAGAAAAAAATCTTCAACCTTTTTTTAGTATTGTCTGTTTGAAACTAATTTTTGCTTCCAGAAAGTGGTGAAGAGTAAGGTGGAGCACTGGAAGACCTACCTGACAACGCCATTCCTCCAGAGCGTCAGCGAGGGAAAAAACAAGTAAGAAGAGTTACCGCTTGGAAACAAGTACGGAGGAAGAAGCTACGAAACTCAGGTCAGTCATATGTTGATAGAAAACATAAAATACAGAGGAAGAAATAAATACAACCATACGACCACAACTGCTAGTATAAACGTACTGATAACATCCCCTCACAACAAAGACAAAGCATTTTCCATAGTTGCCAATAGAATTTGTGAATGGAGCAATTCTATTAGAGTCAGTAAAATGGAGTAAAGAAATAACTGCAAACAAAAAAGTTGTTTATGTATATTTAAGCTAGGTGGATACAGAGTATGCAAAATAAATAAAAGAATGAGAAACTTAATTGTAGAAAAAAGGGGAAAAACTGGTGGTGTGCCTTTAAAGGATCAAACGGGTATAGAGGATCCAACAAATAAAATTTCTTACTATAGGATCGAAATGACTAAGGAACATATTACAAACGTCCATGGTTATCAAAGCCATTATAGTCGGGAAAAGTCTCCAAATATGAAATATCTTAACCCTCACAAATTTATCTAAAACGTATGATTTGTTCACAAAGTTTTGTAAAGAAAAAAAAACATTAGGCTTAGAAAGAAACTTTTTACAGAAAAATTTTCAGCGCTGAATTCAAACTAAGTTTTCTCAGTTCCCGAAGTGACTCCTGTGTAAACTTTGACATGCTGCAAGTTCTGATAGAAAATGGTACCAATTGAAGAAGAAAAAGCTGCAGAAACAGAAAAAGAATTACATCTGCGAAAAACGGAAGCTGCTAAAGATACAAAAAAGAAATGTAGCGAAACAGTTGATAACAACTTGTATCAGTTTCGACATTCAAAAGATGACGCCAACTCCAAAAGTTAGAAATTCAAAGGCTTACTGCATGTGGCAGTTGTGGACATATAAAGTGGATATTCACGATCTTAAAAGCCAAGCGGAGCCTATACACAGGTGACATGAGAGACAAGCTGGAAGAGGATGCCAAGAGATAGGGTCCTCCCTCCCTAAGCATATCACTAGCCTGCATCCCAATGTGAAACACTTAGTAGCATTTAGTGATAACTGTGGAGAGCAGAACAAAAGCCATTAGATCGCCAAATTTTCACTTTGTATCGTGAGAAGCATCCAAATTGAAAGAGTGTCGCACTATTTTGTGTCAAGCCATTAGTATAATGAATGCAAGCAAGATTTCGTCGTCATAGAAATTAAAAAGCAAAAACTCCAACGAGATGTGTATGTCCCAAAAGACTGGAAGAACTTGATTGCACCTTCAAGCCGCATATTTACTGTAGAACTTACGGAAGATGAGGATTTCATTCATATCTGGCAACTCAACACTTTCTTTCCAAAAGTAGTAAAAGGAATCCGAGGAACGCAAGTTCTTCATTTCAAAAAGTCAAGTCCAACCACTCTGTTGAACAAGAACACATCAGGAAGTATTGAGACATTCAAAGCGATTCCAATGATTCCATTCAGATCAGGTCGCCTATCGGCATAGCTTCCAGTTCTTCAGCTGGTGAGTATCAAACTAACCTGAAGAGGAAAAAATAGGAAAATCTTATGGAAATTCTCCAATTTCTCCTGCCAAAACACCATCAATTCTATATAGGGCTGCAGTACAACATGACAACATTTATGATACAGAAATTGATGATTAGGTTGTCTTATACACAGGAACTTTTCAATGTACCCTAAATCTCAAGTTAAAGTGTATTTTCATAATTTTTTTACCAATAAAAGAATTTCATCTAGCTACTTCCGTCATTCTCCTTTCCATTTCCTTACAAGTAAAGGGATCTAAGTGATGCCTTCTTAAAGGAAGTGCAAACATTGATCTTAAAAAATATTAAAAAGAACATTATCAAGAAATTCAAGAAATGTTTCAAGTGATATTGAATGTCTAAGAGTTGAAAAATAGTTTGAATAAAAAAGCATAATTATCCTTTTTATTCTACATTAAAATAATTTTTAAAACTTCAGCTTTTCAGAATTTCATCTAGCTACTTCCGTCATTCTCCTTTCCATTTCCTTACAAGTAAAGGGATCTAAGTGATGTCTTCTTAAAGGAAGTGCAAACATTGATCTTAAAAAATATTAAAAAGAACATTATCAAGAAATTCAAGAAATTTTTCAAGTGATATTGAATGTCTAAGAGTTGAAAAATTGTTTGAATAAAAAAGCATAATTATCCTTTTTATTCTACATTAAAATAATTTTTAAAACTTCAGCTTCGATTTACTCAAGGCTATTAAATTGCACGTAGACCTCTTGTGTTCTAAGGTCCACATATGTACTACATAAAAAGAAAAAACCCAGAAAAGTTCTTGACAAACGTGGTTCTAATCTTCGTACAATACTATAATGAACCTTATGCCAGGCATAGGCTATATACATTTGATATGTCTATTATATTAATATATATGAAGTATATAAAGGAGAAAAATTGCTGCCAACAGTCTTGAAAATTTCTTGAACAATTTCTTTTAAATTCTTACATGGTACTCCAATAAATATCTGGACAACATAGACCTTATATTTGTAATACATATAATATATAAATATATACAATACACAAAGTGAAACATCAGCAAAATTACAGTGACCCCTATATGTAACATGTTTCCTTTAATTTACATCTATGGTCGCAAACTGTTTGATAACAGATTACCGGTTTCGATCTTTAATGAACATCATCAGATCTGTTACATGAAAACAAAGTCCTAATGTACTGCAGCCATAGTGGCATCGTCAAATGTTAAATACGCAATCAGCACCAGCATCGTCAGATACATATAGATAACATCACATGCACAAGTCATGTTGTCAGTAGTACTGTTGAAACAGTAGTACCGCTGGCAACATGTCTTGAGCATGTGATGTTATCTATATGTATTTGACGATGCTGGTGCTGATTGCGTATTTAACATTTGACGATGCCACTATGGCTGCAGTACAATTAGGACTTTGTTTTTATGAAACAGATCTGATGATGGTCATTAAAGACCGAAACTGGTAATCTGTTATCAAACAGTTTGTGACCATAGGCGTAAATTAAAGGAAACTTATTGTATGAAGAGGAAATGTTGTGAGCAGTAATCTCGAGAAGTTCTTGACTGATTTACTTTAAATTCTTACACCATATTCTTATAAATGTTCAGACGGACATGGCGACATATTTTTTACTAAATATGGTATATAAATATAATATATAAAGGGGAAATGTAGTTAGCAAAAATACAACAAATTATTGAACGATTTACTTCAGGTTTTTACATTACATTCTAATAAATATTGGGACAGACATGAGCTTTGGTCTCAAGACAGTGGTAATCACTGAAACTGGTTAACAACACCAGACATTAAATAAATTTGTGTTTTCACCTGCCAACTAATTTCTGGATTCTGACTCTGCCTCTTATATAAATACCTGTTTTGTATAAATCAAAACATCTTTTTGGCCTCATCAGTGGGTACTCTTTATTTATTTCTGTAAAAAAGAGACATGTAATACTCATTGTAACGAAATGAAGCCTAAAATTCGTTTTGGTTTGTTGTTGACATTACCTTCATTTCTTCTACATTGTTAGTGTAATGACCAGACGAAATTACAATCGTTCAGCCATAACTGTGAGTTCTTCGACTGCTCTGCTAGGTGGCTCATTGGATGTACAACATGCGAAATATTTGTTCACTTTATCACAGAAATGATAAAAATATTTGCTTAACATGATACAGTCTTTTGACACAGGACTGTTGGATAATTTATGATAGACATTGACTTCTAAACCATCATTTGATGAACTAATTAACAAACCATTCTCTTAAAGTACAATGTTCAACATTTACAAACGCACATTTCCATCTGATACTTGAATAGTCGACTACCTCTCATCATACCTTGAAATGAGGAATGTGTGGTATCCTGCCAGCCACAAGATCTACACAATATCCTCGCCAATCCCTGCTCCACCCCAAATCCCAACCCCATGCCTCAGGCATCATAGCCCTGTTACAGACCGGGGTGGAATACCTGTCCCATACACCCCCCACCACCGCCTCGTCCACTCCAATCACAAGCATCACCTATCTCATCACCGATGAAAGCAATCATTTCATCTAAAAGCTGTGCTGTGCTGTGTTAAATGTGGGCATGACAACCTATACGTTTCATGTCTGCATGAATGGCCACCGACAAACTGTGGCCGTTCCACCCTTCAATGACTGCTTCATGTTCTGCACCATCTGGAACCTTCCTACCAACACCAGCTTTACTGAATTCTTTAGATGAGAACTCTCCTTACAACACGTCATACATTTCCATAAGCCCCTGGCTTCAACCTTCGTTAGTCACTGTCCTTCACACACCCACCCCCTTCCCTGTTCCCACTCCAGTACTACACAGCCTTGTATCTCAACAACACACCAACAGTCTTTGTACTTCCCTCCATTACCACTCCCTCACCCCCACCTTCCACCTAACCTCCCAACTGCACCTAGCTGACCTACTCTCTCCCCACCACATACTTGTATGCGTCCACAAGCAGAAGTTTAACATCCCCGACTCACACCCTGCAAACATTCTCACGCCTTACCCCAGCCTCCGCTTTACCCACCCAGACTGCTTCTCTCAACATGTTTAGTTGCTCCCAGTCTGGCGTTGGCGAATAGAGACAGTAGTCATGTGTACACTATGTGATCAAAAGTATCCGGACACCTGGCTGAAAATGACTTACAAATTCGTGGCGCCCTCCATCGGTAATGCTGAAATTCAATATGATGTTGCCCCACCCTTAGCCTTGATGGCTACTTCCACTCTCGCACGCATACATTCAGTCAGATGCTGGAAGGTTTCTTGGAGACTGGCAGCCCATTCTTCACGGAGTACTGCACTGAGGAGAATTATCGATATCGGCCAGTGAGGCCTGGCAGCAATTCGGCGTCCCAAAACATCCCAAAGGTGGTCTATAGGATTCAGGTCAGAACTGTGTGAAGGCCAGTCCATTATAGGGATGTTATCGTCGAGTAACCACTCGGCCACAGGACGTGCATAATGAACGGTTGCTTGATCGTGTTGGAAGATACAATCGCCATCCCCGAATTGTTCTTCAACAGTGGGAAGCAAGAAGATGCTTAAAACATCAGTGTAGGCCAATGCTCTGTTAGTGCCGTGCAAAACAACAAGGGTACAAGTAACCTCCATAAAAACCCGACCATACCGAAACACCACTGCCTCCGAATTTCACTGTTGGCACTACACGCGCTGGCAGATGACATTCACCAGGCATTCGCCATACCCACAGTCTGCCATCGGATCGCCACATTTTGTACCGTGATCTGTCACTCCACGCAACGTTTTTACACTGTTCAATCGTCCAATGTTAACGCTCCTAACACCAAGCGAGGCGTATGAGGTGGGCCTGTATGCTTTTGTGCTGTACGTGTCCCTTCACGTTTCCACTTAACTTTCACATCGGAAACAGTGGACCTAGGGATGTTCAGGAGTGTGTAAATCTCGCGTACAGACGTATGACACAAATGACAGCCAATCACCCGCCGACGTTAGAAGTCAATGAGTTCTGTGGAGCGCCCCTTTCTGCTCTCTACGGTTTCTAATCACTACTGAGGTTGCTGATATGGAGTACCTGGCAACACAATGCACCTAATATGAGAAACGAATGTTCATGGGGGTGTCCAGATACTTTTCATCATATAGTGTATGTGAGTCTGTTTGCATGAATGTGGGCGTGTTATCTGCTTTGGACGAAATCCTTTTGTCTGAAATCTTACATGTTTAGCACTCTTTTTTTGTGCCTGTCTGCGAATGAACATCTTCACTATATGGTGAGTAGCAATCGATCCTTTTCATGACATTATCATATGTTGTTGTTGTTAACAAATTTCTCTTCTTGAAAAACACTTTCCTTGGCATTTCCAGTCTACATTTTATATCCTCTGTACTTCGACCATCATCAGTTATTTTGTTCCCTAAGTAGCAAAACTCATCTACTACTTTCAGTGTCTCATTTCCTAATGTAATTCCCTCAGCATCACCTGATTTAAGTCGACTACATTCCATTCTGCTCGTTTTGCTGTTGTTAATGTTCATCTTAGATCCTCCTTTGAAGACTCAGTCCATTCCGTTCAACTGCTCTTCCAGGTCCCTTCCTGTCTCTGACAGAATTACGATGTCATCGGCAAACCTCAAAGTTTTTATTTTTCGCCATGGAGTTTAAACCCTATTAACATTTTTTCATCTGTTTTGTTTACTGCTTGCTCAATATATAGATTGAATAACATCAAGGATAGGCTACAAACCTGTCTCACTCCCTTCCCAACCACTGCTTCCCTTTTATGCCCCACGACTCTTATAACTACGATCTGGTTTCTGTACAAATAGTAAATAGCCCTAATAGCCTGCCACCTTCAAAATTTGTCTATTCTCCAAGTCTGCAAATACTAGAAACGTATGAAACTTCCTGGTAGATTAAAACTGTGGGCCGGACCGAGACTCGAACTCGGGAGCTTTACCTTTCGCGGGCAAGTGCTCTGCCACCTAAGCTACCCAAGCACAACTCACGCCCCCTCCTCCAAACATCACTTCCGGCAGTACCTCGTCTCCTACCTTCCAAACTTTACAGAAGCTCTCCTCTTCGCAGGAGAGCTTCTGTAAAGTTTGGAAGGTAGGAGACGAGGTACTGGCGGAAGTGAAGCTGTGAGGACGGGGCGTGAGTAGTGCTTGGGTAGCTCAGGTGGTAAAGCACTCCTCTACTGAAGAGAATGGCTACACTACGCTTGTCCGTCCTCTTTTGGAGTACTGCTGCGTGGTGTGGGCTCTTTACAAGACCGGATTCGCTGAGTACATCGAGAAAGTTCAAAGAGAAGCAGCACGTTGGGTATTATCGCGAAATACGGGAGAGAATGTGACGTAAATGATACAGGACTTAGGAAGGACAACATTAAAACAAAGGCGTTTCTCGTTGCGGAGGAAACATTTTATGAAACTTCAGTCACCAACTTTCACTCCCGAATGCGAAAATATTTTGTTGATGCTGACGTACATAGGCAGAAACGATCATCATAATAAAATAAGAGAAATCAGAGGTTGTACGGAATTATATATGTGTTCGTTTTTTCCGCACGCTCTTCGATAGTGGAATAATAGAGAATTATTCCGAATGTGGTTCCATGAACCCTGATTTGCACAGTATCCACGTTGATGTACAAGCAGATAATCAGCAGAAGGTGATGAAGGAAAGAATGGTGTGAATCAAATATTGGAGTAATGATTAGATGTCATGTTTTCATTCTACGTAAAAGAAAAATTTGTAGTTACTGTTCGTCCATAGGTGGTCATCATCATCATCATCTCAGTCATACGCATTCACTAATGGTTAATTGCCTCCTCTATTATTTTCCCTGCATTGACGTCTTTAGCGACACACATCTATACTGATCCTGTATGTATTTTTTATACTGGTGGATTATTCTCCCCAGTTTCACTTCCTTTAGACCCACGAATTTGGAAATACAACGACCGCAGGTAGTTACGCCTGTTTGTTGTCGATACAGCACCTACCGGTGAACCTCCTCAGACCGGCGCTGCAAACATATGTCACCTTGTGGGCATGTGTTGCCTAAACATTAATTTGGCGAGCAAATATCGCCTTGCACGGTGCGGCGGCACTTTCTGTGAGTCTAATGAAAGGCCGTTAGTCTGTGTGTACTGCGCGCCTGTGCATACACACAACGCCTGGAGCGCAGGTTATCTAATTCACAGACCGTCTTTCACCCACTACTTTGGTAGTCGATGTTTATGCATGACATCATGAGGTGCTGGCATTCATTGTAAATTATTTTACACACTGTAACCCGTCAACTGTCTGGCAATGAGTCAAATGGTCAGTGTTAAAATGTACGATTACGCATGGCTCGCTCACTGTCAAGGGATGACCATACGTGGACGTAGAAGTTTCTAAAATTTTACGTTTACAGGTACCTAAACTATAACTACGAGAGGCGTTGAATAAGATTGCAACACATTTTTTTTCTCTCCCAATTTCGGTTGAAAAAATACGGAATTTCTTTTGGGACATTCCCGTTTCAGCCTCTATAGTTTCATGAAGTTCAGATACGTGGTGTTGCTATACGTAGCCTTTAAAACGGCGTCTTTAACGGAATTGTGTTCCAAGCAGAGAGCTGTCATTGACTTCCTTATGGTAGAAAACCAGATAATCTCAGATGTTAACAGGCGCTTGCAAAATGTCTATGGAGACCTGATAATGAACGAGAGGAAAGTGAGTCGATGGCGGAGACGTCTGTCGTGCAAACTTGTCCGATCTCCTGCGGACCGGCCGGCCGCACACATCGCCAGGAACCTGAAGAAATGACTTCAGCCTGTTCGTCGCCACAAAAACGCAAACGAACTTCTCCTTCTCCAAGGCAACGCAACGTCTTACACAAGTCTGCACACCCCAGAGGAGGCCAAAAAACTTCCTTGGGGTGTTCTTCCTCATCCACCCTACAGCCCCGATGTAGCACTTACCATCTGTTTGGCCCAATGAAGGACAGATTCTACAGGAAGCAGTACGTGATTGATGGGAGGGTATTGATGCAGCAAGAAGTTGGTTCCGACGTGGACCAGTAGAGTAGCAGCATGCGGGCATGCAGGCCTTCCCAGTAAGTTCGCGAAAGGCCGTCACAGCGAACTGAAATTATGTAGAAAAATAGGATTGGGTTGTTTGGGGAAGGAGACCAGACAGCGAGGTCATCGGTCTCATCGATTTAGGGAAGGACGGGGAAGGACGTCGGCCGTGCCCTTTCAAAGGAACCATCCCGGAATTTGCCGGGAGCGATTTAGGAAAATCACGGAAAACCTAAATCAGGATGGCCGGACGCGGGATTGAACCATCGTCCTCCCGAATGCGAGTCCAGTGTGTAACCACTGAACCACCTCGCTAGGTGCGAAAACAAGGTTTTTGTACAAAAATGAGTGGAATATTATATAGTGAGTTGGAATCCTGAACAAAACCAACCTGCTTTCAGAAAGAAAATGTGTTGCATTGCTTATTGAATGCCCCTCGTAAATTATAGAAACGATGAATAGAGCTTGACGTGAGTTTAGTTGACGTTAAACTTGGCAATCATCAATAGGACGGGACAGGACAGTCTATTGCTACTGGTAATTATGGGGAAAGTGACTAACTATGGACTGCAAGGTGGGCGATCAAACACTTCTGCAAACGCTGCAGGGAAGTCCTCACTGTCGCTTCAATGTGCTCCTGAGAATTGTCATGCAGAAGGAAATGCATGGCAAGTTAATTATATGGGGTTGCATGAAATCAGGCGAAACCTCGCAGTGAGCACCTATAGTTGATGGGAGACACTGTTGTTCTAGGCATCGGTAAGTGCTCACTGTGTGCCCAGAAGTGAAGAGAGGGCAGCGACGCCGTCGACAGGCATACTAGAGAGTATGCCCAATAGATTTGTGCACAGCTTCATCGGATTTTGACTGTCGCTTCCGTTTCGCGATCTGTCGAACCGTATTTTCCGAATAGGTCTCGTATAATTTATCTGTTATTTACAGTCCACAACAAGGGCTTACGCTAAGCCTAGCTAACACCCAAACTGACAGAGCTTTCTCTCTCTTTTCAGGTTGATGCCGTTAATTGTCTATTTTCTATAGGCGTGACCCCACCAGCATACTGCTTGATACCCAACACTCTCGCAACACCAGTAAGGAATTCTTTTACAAAATTGGTTCTACACGAGCTGTAACACGTGTGAGACCGGTTTGATATACCTTCCTATCACAGTTGCGCAAAAACGCTCTGTGAGTGTTTTACGAATTTGGTGTTGAAACTATGGCCCGCAAGGTAAGAAGATACCATCTCACGCTTGCAGAGTTCAGAAGAGTGCAGCAGTATGGACAGTGATGTAATCAGGCAATATCCCGATGTCAGTTCCACTATACTCCCTGTAAAGGAAACGTTATCGCTAACAGAAATTAGTGTATGGGTTCGGGTATAGCTATATGTGAACAGAAATCAAAAATATTAGATTTTCTTTATAGAGGTTTATTTTATACTCTAATAATGACTTCATCACATATTATAATACGTATAGCTTGGTAAAATATTGATATGCGGTGTTAATAACTGTGAAGCAAAATTCCTAACTATTCTAAGGTTCTTTGATAGTAAGATGGTTGACGACCATGTCTAGGGTTCGATAAAATACAAACAAATTGAATACAATGGCCGCCAGAGATATCAATTGCGGTAAAATGCACAATGAAACTACAAAATATGAATGGGGGTCGGTAAAGAGTATTCAAAAAGAAATACACAATTAAAACTATTATGTAACTTAAGAATGTAAAGCCCTCCACCGTGGCTGACTAATTCTTTTCATTAAGTGGGATATCTCGCGTTTCTGCTTCAATTAAATCCGAATATGTTTAACAACAGATCGTGGTTGAATGCACAAAAAAATAATAGGGGGGACAGAGACAACCGTAGTTATGAGTGTCAATTGAATATCGCTTTCTAGCGTAGCACGAGCACGTGTGTTTACATTTCATCGGCGGCGGCAATGGCGGCTGTCAGCGCGAGCTGTTAACCTCATAATCTATTCTAAATCTCGCTCGACTGTTAAACACCAGTCTGATAAATTTCCTAAATCTTTAGTGAAGGCAAGACTCCTAGTTGTTTCCTAGTTAAGGTAATTGGCGTGGTACTTGCTATTTCGCTGGAATAGCAAATATGTCATTGCCCTCAAATTACTCGCAGGCCTTAACAGTCATTGCTCGGGGCGATTCTCTGTACTGGGAGACTTTGCAGTTTAACTCCTTACAAGCTGAGACGATCTGTGAACAAGTGTCCACTCTCGCAATCATCTCAGCACGGCGCAAGTCGCCTTGCTCAAACACTCGACGATTTTTTGCAAGAGAAAGAGCGATTTCTTCTCTCTACATTTGCCTATATAAAAGCTGGTGGCCATGCGTTTTCTTTCAGGCCAATCAGAGCTGTCACACTTGTTATAACTCCACCCACTAGAGTGTTTTGAAGCCTATTACAGGCGTCGTTTCTATAGTAGGGCACAGTTTAATTTTGCTAGGTAATACTGGGATAAATAGCTTTATCTTTCATGCAAGTTTTAACACAGGTCTCTACAGCGAGTCGCCAATGTTTTGAGTTGGGTTTCTCCAGACGATTATTTGCCGTCTCTGGCCGTGGCTCTGTAGAAAGACTTTCTGATGGGTCTTCATTGAAAGCAGGGACGAGGGCTGCTTTTGCCAGTGGCGTATGCAGTGGCTCCGGCATTTCATTGTGTCTACTAGATGTCCCGCTGTGAAGTTTTTAACCGAACACGGGACGAGTGTTCCATTGTAAAATTCTCCTTCGCTCAGAACTATGTCTCATAGCTAAGGCCTAGGAATTACTTGTGTAAAATTACTAGTGTGAGTGTTAGCGGTTTATATTTACGAAATGGTGACCTGTTTATTTGATCTGCATATCAATAAAATTCGAACAACTTCACGTAACTATGTCAAGTGACATATCGTTTACCTGGCGTTGTTTCAGAAATTCAGTGTAAGGTGTGTTATTAGTTTTACACCTTACATATCACCTCCAATCCACGATAATATTTGTTCTGAAATTATACAATGTTTGAGGCGTTCTCTAACACAGTCAAAAATTACACTTTTTCTCAAGCATTGAATGTTGGTCAGCCACTTGGTCTAGTCCTTATTCTATTTCATTCTGTTGGTTTGTATACTGTAATTTTTAACATGTTAACTTTGTTGATGATTTAATTGTCTTTCTTATGTGAAAACTATAATTTCTCTTATTAATGTTGATATCGATGCCTTCTTCTTATTTATTTAAATATGTTGCTAAATGTGTAATTTAGATATTACATCGAAGAGGAGGAGCCTCTCACATCGATCTTCAAATGCTATTTTCTCAGCCACTTACAATTTAAATCGTCTCAAAAAGTTAAATGACCTTATACATGATCCAAAATTACAATGTTTACATTCTGTTGTTTGTTTTACTAATTTTATGATTCTAACACTAAAATAAGCATCAAAATAATTCTTTCGCAAATCCTACTCATATCAAATTATTAAAATTTATATTAATGATTTATGGAAAATTAAAAAACATTACAGTCACAAACAATGGTCGTACAACATATTATTCCTAAAAAAGTATTATCCTGACAGAGAATGTGTTTTTTTAAGAAATGTTGTGTTGATAATTATGCAGGAATAAAATTTAAAAATACTACAGTCATAGACAGCAAATTAACTTAACAAAAAGGTTATCTTTAGACACACTATATAGGAACAGTTTTCCTTTTAACATGTTACTGTAATTAACATGATAAGTACATAAAACATTTCTTTACAAACAGATCTGTCTTGCATTACTCATGAAACAAAGTTTATGAAAAGACTGTTATACAGTTCTTATTCAGACACTTACACATATTGTATACAGAGACGAATCGAAATTAGTACAATGAACTCTTACGTTAATTTTCGTGATTTTTGCAGCTTTTTCACTGCCTGACACTGATCTTTACCTCATTTTGACCACTATTTTCGCATGATGTCTACGAATGTTCTTGCGTTACGTTGGCGACGAATGTCTTTGCATGAAGCTGAAGAACTTGTAGGAGATGCTTGTCGGAAAACCCTTCGGTGGGAAAAGTCGTTCTTCCTCGAATTTTGCAACTGTATGTTGCCATAGTTTGGTGTGGCCCTCGTAACAACGTGAACCTTTTTAGTGCGGAATCTCGAGAAGTATTGGATTTAAAAACGTGTTTTTCTTCTCAAGACATTGCTGAAGGTATTTATTTTTTTGTAGCCCTTCGCAGACAACCAGGTTACAATAGTTTGGGTATTTGGAAAGGTGTATCTTGAAATATTTTCGCCCATCTGCTCTGCTCAAATCAATCTTGGGACTCTTCATGTTCTGTTCTTAAATGCATCTTTCTTTCTTCAGACTTGAACCTTGTCTCTTCTCTGGACAGGATATAGGAAACTATTGACTACTAGTTGCTCTGAAGTTTTTCATTCGTTAGTGTTTCATTCGTTGATTAGGACGTTTAGTTCAGCATTGATTTACTGATTTCCCTTCCCCTCTGTAGTTCAATATAATATTCCAGTGTGCTAGCGACAGTACGACTCTACACGTAGTTTCTTGCCAAATTGTGCCTCAGCCAAGCCAGGGCTTCGGTGAGGCATTTTGTTTTTATTTCATGTGCTGGCTGTTGTTTCATTTTTAGGCCCATCGTTCCCTGCAATCCTTCTGAGTTGAGTATCGGTCGACATTGAATTTTCGCAATGCCTAAACCCAACGTCGATCTTCTGCTGCTCATCCACCCCCTTGTACTTTCTCTATCACGGCAAGATTGCTACCGCAGTTAGATACAAAGGCTGCCTTGGTTACAAACGCCATCCTTCTCATGCCCTTTCCGGCGCATCTGCATCGTAGAAAATGGTTGATCTCGTCCATTCACGTCCCGTATACATTTTAAGTAGTCGTCTGCCTCCTCGTCGTGGGCAGTTGATGATTGTTTCTTGCAGGAGGTTTAAGTACAGAAATCTTTTCTTATAATCTACCTCATGCCTAACGCCTAATTTACGCCTCTTAAGAAATTCTTTACATGGTTCAGGTTCAAATTTGTTCCTGATATCTTAGGCTCATGAGACTCCTTATGCTCGTTATGTATGGATATTGTGGTGTGGCATGTTAGTAAATCATGCAATTACATCATCACCTTTGCAAACTCTACATATGGTGTTAGTTGCTACATATCAAAATTTAAAGTACGTCTCGCCTTTCCTCCTCTGTCTCTTCTTTTCTTCAGTCTCCTGGTAATGTCCTGCCTGAAACACACTTGATGGCGTCTTTGATATTATTTACTGATGCCTGTGAATGATTATTCATCATACCTTTTGTCAACAAGTGATTATTCATCATACCTTTTGTCTGTAAGTGATTATTCATATCTTTTAATATGGCTTACACGATGAAGTCCTAAACTTTTACCTATCACATTCTACGCTCGGTTCATTCCGTCTATGCCATTTTGTTTGAGTAGTGGAACAACGTTCCTTAGGTCTGAATGGCTCTCGCTCTTCCACACATGTTTTACATTGTATAACCGTGGCTAAAAGAGAAGTGTAGTGCCCCCAAAAGTGATGTTACCTTTTCCCACGTGTATCACAACTTGTCTCTGATTCTGAAAATCCGCACCTATTATCACGTCCACCGTTAATTTCTGTATGATAACGAAATAGGCTTCGATTTTTGGACATTGGCACGAAAGAGTTAATCTTGTTTGTGTATTGACATCTACAGCATGATTTTTGATGGGAGCCGTCTTCTTCTTCTTTTTCAAGATCGGTAATCTTTCATTAGCATTGCATTGCATTGCTTCTCCGAAATCGCGGTTAGTTCGCTTCCGCTGTCTATGACTATTAACTGGGAAATTTGCTACCATGGCCTTCAAACTGGTTGAATATCGTCCGGTTTGCTCTGTTCTTCCTGTTCTCCTTCCATTAAAGCATCCTATATTGAATCATACGTGCTTCGTTTCAGGATTTTTACCTGTGAATTCGAACCTTCTGTCGGATATGCCTCGACCACTATATCTCTCTTCTACAACTTCTTCCCCACATTTAACTTCGTCTTCCCTCAGCTCAGCTACATCTGGGTCTTCTTTCTTCGTGTAAACTCCTAAATAATCGCATCTAAATGCCCTTATTATATCTCTGTAACTCCCATCATTGAACGCATTGGGACCTGCGCCCAAGTGTAATTTATTTTCAGGTTCCGTCGATTGCGCAATATCCTCCTTGAGTTCGATTTCCCTGGTCTTAACGTCAAATAACTCTGCAGTTCTAATTACTTCGACCCCATTCCCATCTTCTGTTGTACTTGCCTTTGGTAGTTCTTTCTTTTCGTCAGTATCCTCCCAATTAATTCCTTCCGAACAATATGCTGTTGTTTTACGGCCTTCGTTTGATCCCTGCGATCCTATTTCCTCATTTGTTACCTGTCGTGACAAAACGTGTATTTCTCTGGACGATGCGTTATCCTCCTGTCATCGGCTATCCTTAGTTTCAGTATTAAATAACTCTACAATGCTAATTACTTTACCTCTTATCTTGACTTCCGTTATGCCTGTTTCATTTTGTTCCGGTAGTCCGTTTTTTGCGGAATCCTCCCCATTAGTTCCTGTTCAAGCTGACGTTTACGGTATCTCGACTTCTTTCGATCCGTGCGGTTCTGTTTCATCATCTTTCACCTCTCATGTCAAAGTGTTTATTTCTTTCGATATGTTGCTGCTGCTTGCTTGGTCCGGTGCGCTCTTCTCCTTGACTTGGGTGCTCTTTCGTCAATTTGAACGGTTGTCGAGGTTTGGTGGCCTTATCTCCACGTTTTCTTCAGGTCCATCCTGTCTTTGTTCGACTTCGTGACACGGGTTTCGTTGCTGGTAATTTGTCGGCCTGTTTGTCTTCCAATACCCATTGCGATTACCGTTATTCCCCCTGTAACAATTATTGGCATTCCTGGGTGGATAACTAATACCATTTCTTGTTTCGTATCCGTACCATTTTTTCTGTTGGAATCGATTGCCATCTTTCGGCGCGAAGTTATCACGCTGTTTGCGGGGTTTTTCATTCACGTTTTCACGCAGGTTTCGCTTTTTTCCTGCCTCATCTTCTGAGAATATGAATTCTAATTCTCTCCAAATTCCTTTGAAAGCTTGAAGTCATTGCCTCTGCTCCCTACCAATTACTGCTGGTATTTTAGTGACAGCTTCATGGTACAAAATTTAATCAATTCACCATCGTTGTACGACAAACCCAGACACTGGTTTTCCTTTTCCATTCCTTCGAAAAATTTTACAGGGCTGCCCTCTCCGGAATTCTCGAAGTATGGATTTTGTAGTAGTTCATACTTCACCCTATTTTGCGCTTCACTCGACCAATAGCGTGAGATAAACTTATTTTTGAGACCTTCATGTGATCGACATGTAGCTGCCACGTTTTGCATCGTTTCTTATAGTGTTCCAGACATATGGGTACATATCAAGTCCAGATTGTGTGCTAATGTCCAATGTTCTGGTAGTCCTACTCTGAATTGACCAATTAAGGTTCATCGATGCAGTGAGTTTCCTCCACGGAAATGCTGAAACTTCCTTACAATGAGGCAATAATCATTGTCGTTCCTTGTCGAGGTACCGTAAGCAACTGGAGAATCTTCGCCGCTTCTGTTTCCTATCATTCCTCGTGTCAGTCTTTCTGGCTGTGGTAAATCCATTGGATATTGCCCACTATAACTTTCGCCTAGGCTTGCCAAATATCGTTTAAATGGAACGCAGTGATTTTCTTCCATGAGCTCTGTGCGAGTGTCGGTATGCTTTACACTATAGCCTTCGCGCCCTTGCACTTCCCTGTCACGTATTGGCTCGGTAATGCTTTGTTGTCATCACGTAATGTTTTGACGTCATCAAGTAATGTTTTAACTTCATCCTGAGTGGCGTCATACGACGTTTTTATTTCGGTCTGGGTGTCATGCTGCAATGTCTGCACGTCCACTTGGACCTTGTCAGTATCTGTTCTTGATAGTGTGTGACCTATTATTACATTTTCGATCACGTTTCTGGATTCTTTTGCCTCTTCCTCAATGAGACGTAATTGTTCTTTGAGCGCTATGCTTTGTTTTCTAATTTCACGCAGCTGTTTCGTTGTTTCTGCATTATACTCACATATCTGTTGTTGCAGTTGTTTCGTCTGCTCTCTGGAACCATGCAGTGACACATTGCCTGTACTCGGTTGTGAGGAAGGTATTATTACATGTACTATAAGTTCTATGTATTTAAGATGTTCCCCATCTTCCTGCACCTCTGCACTATGTTGGTCATCGCTGACAGCGTCTTGTTGCCCGGTATCTATGTCCTGCTGCATCCCCTGTTCTATTTCTCGCGGCGTTGTGTCGTCTGTTGTCCTGTCCTGAGGTTCCTGTACGTTATCTTGCTGGGTGTCAATCTCTATTCGTTCAGTGTCTCTATCTGCCGTTGCGAATCTCTCTGATACCCATCTTTGCAATTTTAACTGACACGTCCTATTTCGCATAATCATGCTATCATACGACCTCATTCGCTTAATAAAATTATTACCTTCACCCTTTCTTTACTGCTCCTAGTTCCCTTGACACAATAACAAGACTGTACGACCGTCACTCACGAGCTGGGACAGAACCAGCTTCTCAACGCTGTTTCAGCCACTTGTACGCTTGAAGCAAAAACTCAAAACTAACAATGGCGTTACAGCCATACGATGGGGATACTGTTTATGTCTCTCTGTGCATTGAACGTCTATGCCTCCCTACTGACTTGTTAGTACCCACTAATATTTACCGTTGGTTGATACAATACAAAAACTTTTAATACCAACAATTTTTAAGAGTATATTTTTCTGGCCTACTAATTTCATATGGTCGATCACCTTACCATGGTAGTTTACCATCCAGGCAAGGTCGCCATTATCTAACATGTGGGAGATTGGTTCTAATCTATTTTCCTAACACAGTTGTGCAAGGACACTCTGTGAGCATTATAGGAATTTGGTGTTTAACCTACAGCCTGCAAGGGAGGAAGATACCATCTGAAGCATGCAGAGTTCAGAAGAGTGCACCACTATGGACAGTGATTTAATCAGACAACGATCTCAATGTCAGTTCCACTGCACTCAGTGTAAAGGAAACGTTATCGCTAACAGAAATTAGTGTACAGATTCAGGCATAACTACATGTTAGCAAAAATTAAAAATCTTAGATTTTCTTTATTAACGTTTATTTTTTAAAGTACAACTTCATGAAATATTATAATACGCACAGGATAGTAAAATACTGATATAGGGTGTTGACAGCTGTGAAGTGAAATTCCTAACTATTCTAAGGTTCTTAAATAGTAAGATGGCTGATGACCATGTCTACGGGTCGATAAAATACAAACAAATTAAATACACTTGGTGCCAGAGACATCAATTAGGCTAAAATACGTAATGAAACCACAAAATATGAAAGGGGGTCGGTAAAGAGCATTCAAAAAGAAGTACTAATTAAAATTATTCCATAACTTAAGAATGTAAAGCACTCTATCGTAGCTGATTAATTCTTTTCGGATATCTCGCGTTTCTTATTCAGTTAAATCTGAATATATTTGACTACAGGTCACGGTTGAAAGCACAAAAAAAAGACAGGAGAGACAGAGACGATCGCAGCTCTGTGTATCAACTGAATATCACTTTCTGGTGGAGCACGAGCACGTGTGTTTACATTTTCTCGGCGGCGGCAGTGGTGGCTGTCGGCGCGAGCTGTTAACCTGAGAATCTTTTCTAAATCTCTCTCGACTGTCAAACACCAGTCTGATACATTTCCTACGTCTTTGGTGAAGACGAGACTCCTGGCTGTTCCCTAGTTAAGTTAATTGGCATGGTACACGCTATTTGGCTGGAATAGCACATATGTCGCTGCCCTCAAATTGCTCACAAACATTAACTGTGAGTGCTCGGTGCGATTCCCTGTGCTATGAGACTTTGCAGTTTAGCTCCTTACAAGTTGAGACGATCTGTGATCAAGTGTTCACATAATGACTCTCACAATCGTCTCACCGCGCCGCGAGTCGCCTTGCTCAAACACTCGACTGCTTTCTGCAAGAGAAAAAGCGAATTCTTCTCTCTACATTTGCCTACATCAAAGCTGGTTTTCTTTCTGGCCAATCAGAGCGTTCACAATTATTATAACCCCAACTACTAACGTATTTTGTAGACTATTACAGGTGTCGTTTCTTTCGTAGGGCAGAGTTTATCTTTTGCTACATAATACTGAGATAAATAGCTTTTTCTTTCATGTGAGTTTTAACACAGGTGGCAACAGTGAGTCACCAACATTTTGAGTCGAGTTTCTCCGGACATTTATCTGCCATCTCCGGCCATGTTCCTGTAGAAAAACTTCCTAAAGGGTCGTCATTAAAAGCAAGGAGAAGTGCTACTTTAGCCAGCGGCCTACGCAGTGGCTTCGACGTCTCGCTGTGCCCGCTAGATGTCCCGCTGTTAAGTTTTTAGCTGAACACGGGACGGGTGTTGTCTCATAAAATTCTCCCTCCCTCAGAACAACGTCTCGTAGCTCGGGTCTGGAAAATTACTTGCGAGCAGTTACTAGTGTGAGTGTTAGTGGTTCATATTCACGAAATGATGGCTTGTTTATTTGATCTGCATATCAATAAAATTCGTATACAATTTCATATCACTTTGTCGAGTGACATATCGAATTAACTGAAAATTAGATTGTTTCAGGAATTCAGTGTAAGGTGTCTTATTTGTTTGACCTCTTACAGAGTTACATTAAAAGTAGATATAACAAAATAAGCACACAGATGGGCCAGTTAAATCAGGTCACCGCACGTTCAAGCAAGTCTACACACACGTAGTATTATAATATTCATGTAGTAGAACTCCGATTTCTCGGTTGGCCACAGAATCCTTGAACGTATTCCCCATTCGAGTATAGTAAATTTTCTTGAGGTCGTAAAGCTTCTGTGCACAAATCAGCACCGTCTTAGAAGGAATCGCTCGTGTGAAGCTCAGCTTACTCTTTTCTCATGAGATCCAAGGCTGAAGAACAACAAGCGGACTCCATATTCGTAGATTACCGTAAAGTATTTGAAACGATACCACACTGGCGGCTGTTAATGAAGATAGTGGCATTTGGAATAGGTTCCCGGGTATGCGAGTGGCTCAAAGACCTCTTAAGTAACAGAACACCGTATGCCGTCCTCAACGGCGAGTGTTCACAAGAAACAAGGGTATCGTCTGGAGTGCCCCCAGGGAAGCGTGATAGGACCACTGTTGTTTTCTATATACAACAATGATCTAGCGGACAAGGGAAGCAGCCGTCTGCAGCTGTTTGCTGATGATGCTGTGATGTATGGGGTGGTGTCGTCGTTGAGTGACTGTAGGAGGATCCAAGACGACTTACACAAAATTTCCAATTGGTGTGATGAATGGCAGCTAGCTCTAAACGTAGAAAACTGCCATTTAACGCAGATGAGTAGGAAAAACAAATCTATTATGTTCGAGTACAGCTTCATTAGTGTGCTGCTTGACACATTCACATCGATTAAATGCCTAGGCATACCGTTGCAAAGCTGTACGAAATGGAAAGACAGCCAAGCCACTATGAGGTGAAGCCGAAAGGCACGCGTTTAAACTCACGCAGGCTGGCGTGAGGTCTGGAACAGTTAAAGGAGTTGAGACTAGTAAAATAAGTACGTAGCTTCTGGAATGCTTAACTTTAATCCATAATTGGTGAACATCGGTCTGACGGTACATGCCTCACACGATTAATAGCAAATGATAATGGCGCCTTGCTAGGTCGTAGCAAATGACGTAGCTGAAGGCTATGCTAACTATCGTCTCGGCAAATGAGAGCGAAATTTGTCAGTGCACCATCGCTAGCAAAGTCGGCTGTACAACTGGGGCGAGTGCTAGGACGTCTCTCTAGACCGGCCGTGTGGCGGCGCTCGGTCTGCAATCACTGATAGTGGCGACACGCGGATCCGACGTATACTACCCGACCGCGGCCGATTTAAAGGCTACCACCTAGCAAGTGTGGTGTCTGGCGGTGACACCACAGTTTTATTGGGAGAATTTTAGGAAAGTGTGGTTAGCCTGTATAGGGCACTGCAAATAGGACACTAGTGCCACCCACTGTTGAATACTGTTCGAGTGTTTGTGATCTGCACCAGGCGGGATTAAAGGAAGACATTGAACTAATTCAGAGGCGGGCTGCTAGATCTCCTAGCGGTAGGTACGAACAACGTGCAAGTGTTACGGACATGCAACGGGAACTCAAATGGTAACCACTGGAGGAAAAGCAACATTCCTGTCGAACATCACAATTGAAAAAATTAATGAACCGGCATTTGAAGTCGACTGCAGAATGATTCTGTTGCCACCAATGTACATTTCGCTTCAGTACCATGAAGATCAGAGAGATTAGAACTTGTATGGATGCATATAGATCGCAGTTTTCCCTTGCTCCGCTTATTATTGGAACATGAAAGGAAATTACAATGAAACGAACACCCTTAGCTGCATACAGGCGTTGATATAAGTCAACGGAGACAGTTGAAAATGTGTTCCCCGATCGGGACTCCAATCCGGGAACTCCTGCTTACATGACAGACGCTCTATCCATCTGAGCCACCGAGGACACAGAGGACAGTGCGACTGCAGGAACTTATCTCTGACACGTCTCCCGTGAGACCCACAATGACAACTTATTGTCCCGCACTATATTCATAGTGCCCCTGCCCATCATACTCATTACTCGCGCCTTTACCGCCCATTCCCGTAAGAGTTCGGGTACTGTTTGTGCACCTGCGCGGAAGAAGATGGTCAATTGGCCGGTGACCGTTAACTATATATATATATATGAAGATGATATCTGTTCATTCGGACATGTCCGAAAGAACAGATACCTTCTTCATATATATATATAAAGGAAAGGAAATGTCTAGAAGTGGTACAGGATACCCTTCGCCACGCACGATACGGTGTTTGCGGAGTATGTATGTAATTGTAGAAGACAGTGACTATTATCTGAACCAGTTTCAGAAGATCAGTGTAAGAGATTTCCCCCCATTGCAAGCACTGCTATTGGACTGGGGAGATCAGTTCTCGATGGGTGACAGTGCCGAGTTCCTGATGGTACGCGCAGGTCTGCAAGTTGTGTGTTAGGTTCAATCAGGCCTTGTTCATTCCGAGACGCGAGTTTCTGGTCAGGTGAACCTCAGTATTCTCATTAAATTCCAAACCTTAGTTCACGAATGGATTACAGGTTAGCTAGTATCCTGATGCTTAATTTTCAAGAATTGTTCGTACAACTGCCGAACGAATGATTTTGGTTCACTTAGGATGCATGATTAATCATATTATGACGCACATACACGACAGTAGTGTTAGCTATTCCGTGAGCGGATTAATAGTCACTTTATTTTGTTTTATTGATATTCCGTTACCTCCCTTAAAATGACTGCCACAGTTTTCGTATCCCAGGCGGCCTGAATGAAAAGAGTTTGCCCCAGATAGTGGGAGAGATAAATACTGATAGACCATCTGGATCTCATGTTATTATTCTACCCAATATCACATCGTGGGAAGGCATCGACCACGACCCTACTTGCAGAGAGCTACTGATTTGAATGTGTACCGAAAGGAAATGTGGTAGAAATTGCAACATAGATAAAACATTTAGAAGCTAACGCAAAGAGGCAGATTCTGAAATTAGTACAGAATGTGCACTTAACTGAGGACAGCCTCCCCTGACATAGATACATGCACATAACATATAGAAGTATAACTCACCTATAACTAGAAAAGTTCAACTAAGAACACTTCAGAGAGAGTATACTGAACCATCAGAACTAGGTTTCGTAAAAACCATTCAACAGCCAAGATCACATAATATATTTCTTTATTTGTGACAACCAGTTTCAACGCACTTTTCTGTCATCTTCAGGTTTGTAAGCAAGTGATATACATGGAACATGTCTATTAAGATATAACTGATACGCCCACTAAACCCGCTGGGCAGGACACGTAATAAGGATTGTGGAAAGGGACAAATAGGTTGGGGTCAGTTTCATCTTTAATTGTAATTTATTGTAACTTAATAACCTTTACCGAATGCAACAAACAAGAAATCTTAACAAATCAATAAGATAAAAATCCAATTAAGATAGCAATAAATCAATAAATCAATTTAAAAAATATCACTGCAAAGTAGATAGAACAAACGTATGCAAGGTGCAATACCAATGGCTGAAGGCTACAATTAAGTTTCAAAATTTTAAAATTTATTACCATAATCTTTTAAAAGCAAAAGGCCGCAATGTTTAAGCATGAATGACAAATTTAAGAATTAATTTTGCAAAAATGTTTAAGACAAAAGGAAAATAGCCATAAGCCTTAAATTTTAAGCAGTTGAAAACAGATAATTAAACACCGGTGGCACTCAGAAGCCTCCATGGAGGTCGGTCTGCCCTCGTTCACTTAGGCGAGACAGGTGGTGAGCCCAACTACACTTGATCCGTCGGAACCCAACCAGGGACCAGCCACGGATCTACCGACAAAACGACATGCTTCCCGTCAATCAGTACATGAGAACTCCAGCAGAGGAGGTTTCAAACGTGATGATCCACAATGGAGTATGTTTTAGCTGTCAAAATTACACACCATGTTGGACAGCGACAACAGGTGAGGGAAGGACGCTGCCTGAAATTACGTTAGTGGCCAGGGCAGGTAATCGGAACACTAACGGCCACTAGGCAGAAAATTCCGCTGGTACACTTGAACTGCCAGCCGGAGTGGCCGAGCGGTTCTAGGCGCTACAGTCTGGAACCACGCGACCGCTACGGTCGCAGGTTCGAATCCTGCCTCGGGAATGGGTGTGTGTGATGTCATTGAGTTACTTAAGTTTAAGTACTTCTAAGTTCTAGGGGACTGATGACCTTAGAAGTTAAGTCCCATAGTGGTCAGAGCCATTTGAACCATTTGAACATTTGAATTTGAAACACGGTATTATAGTTAACTTCACCCAAATGAGCACTGCCTGAATTTACGTCAGAGCCCGGGGCAGGTAACCGGAACACTAACGGCCACAAGGCAAAAAATTCCACTGGTGCAGGCCGAGGTGGCCGACCGGTTCTAGGCTATTCAGTCCGGAACCACGCGGCTGCTACGGTCGCAGGTTCGAATCCTGCCTCGAGCATAGATGTGTGTGATGTTCTTAGGTTAGTTAGGTTTAAGTAGTTGTAAGTTCTAGGGGACTGATGACCTCCGACGTTAAGTCACATAGTGCTCAGAGCCATTTCCACTGGTTGACTCGAATTGTAGTCAACCAAAACAGTTAATTGCACCGCATGGCGGTAAATTTCAGCAGTAGAAACACTCGGTGTTGCTCATAGTAAAACATCCCCAACAGCGAACCACCGAAACGAACCACCACAACATGAATGAACGTGGCTTGGGTAGTTGAAACCACTACTCAACTCTGGCGTCCTGGGCCGGTGAACCACGAAGCTCGTAGCGATCGTACATCTCCACTAACTCTCCGGCACTGCGCACGGGCTGACAGCGGACCCAGCCGACTGCGACGCGCGGGAATAACTTCCCTCGTCCGGAACAACCGACCGACTCCTCTCAGAATGTCGACAACATGTAAAATATTCGTCAGTGGAAGTAACGCGAACTACACACACAACCCGACAAACACTTGCACGAAGGCCTGAACGATACCAAACAGTAACTAAACACGCACGAAGACAAATCGGGAGTCGATGCACGCACACACACACACACACACACACACACACACGCACACACACACGCAGCCGACTCACGAACGATCGGCAAACCAAAATGCGTCCGGTAGCACGACCGACCGACGATCCACCAAGACCGTGGACCGGCTCAAGTGATGCGTGGCGGCAATGGTCGGGCGAGCCATGTCGACGCAGACCTCACTGCTCCAACCCGACTGCACTAGAGCCGCGTTGCAACTCCCCGACTAGCAGGTCCGGACTGCGCTCCAGACGCGTTCCAACTTACTGGCAGACCCGAACTCGCAATCCGAACTCGCTTATGACAGACAACGAGCGGAAAGTAATAGCAGTCCAGGAAAGATACTACGAGAGGGGACATACCGATACGCGCTGCTAGCGCCGGTCACGGTGAGACAAAGCAGGAACTCAGTGACAGGAGTAATTTAAATTAACGTAGTGAGGGGGAAGTACGTTAAAAACAGGGTGTAAAAACGTGATGGCGGTAACACGAGCCACGCACGGCTGAATAACGTTTGATTTAAAAGTTTTAGTTTCGTATTATAAAAACCTGGAAGAGGACCTTTACTTTACGTACTTTAAAATCTTTCGTTGTAAAACATGTTCATCTTACGCTGAACTTCACGCACAAGATGGCAAATGGATAGAAATCAATACATTATACAAAGTTTTAGCGATGACAAACCTTGTATAATGTGCTGATTTTTATTCACTAAACTTCATTTGCGTGAGTTTTAGGGTAAGATGAACACGTTTTACAACAAAGATTTTAAGGTATGGAAATGTTTAGGTCCACTTTCAGTCTTTATAATATCAAACTAATACTTTTATATCAAATGTCACATCGTAACTTATGAGACATATTCCAGGTGCATGCACTTTCTTACAGACCTGAAGATCACACCAAAGTCCGTTGAAACCAGTTGTATTAAATAAGGAAATATTGTATGCGTTCTGGGCTGCGGAATGGGTTTTTTACAGTTAAAACCGATCGCCCTTCAGTAGCCGCAGAATTAGAAAATTGAAGTAGGTTTCGGTAACAAAATAGGGTGGCAGCCTTCAGTGGACCTTACCATATGGCCAACGTTGCTGTTCTCCCATAGTATCGCGAAATACTCGTGATGCCCAAACGACCGAAGCGGCGATCGAATCCGACCATCATTACTAGGCTGTATCCGGAGTAATGATCTGTTAAATTTTCCATAGGATTGCGGAGCGTAGCTATGGACAGTAGAGGATCGCAGGTGGGCAGCTGGTTGGCCTTCCAAGAAGACACTTCAGAATGTGCCGGAACGATGATGCTCAGGGATCTTGTCAACCGGTCGACACCTCACAAAAAAATGGTTCAAATGGCTCTGAGCACTATAGGACTCAACATCTGAGGTCATCAGTCCCCTAGAACTTAGAACTACTTAAACCTTACTAACCTAAGGACATCACAAACATCCATGCCCGAGGCAGGATTCGAACCTCCGACCGTAGCAGTCACGCGGTTCCGCACTGAAGTGCCTAGAGCCGCACGGCCACCACGGCCGGCTCGACACCTCACACTACGGTCCTTACAGCTGAAAGAGGTAGTTCCGGAGCACTCCATGACATAGCGCCTCAAACCGCGAGGCCACTCCGCGCGGCAAGGAATAGTTCAATGAAAGCATTTCGGTGCGTAATATTTCACTCTATTACGATAAGCTTGCATATACCAGTCACTACCAAGCCTTACTCAAAGCTGCACAGATTAGATTACATTAGTACTTGTTCCATAGATCATGATTAAGACACTTCGTAATGATGTGGAACGTGTCAGGTTAATAAAAGGTGTCTATACAAGATATTACATTACACAAAATATTACGTGACACTTAATATTTTTAATTATGTTTTTGTGTGGGTTAGGGAAATTACCCACTTATTATATCGAAAAATTCATCTAATGAGTAGAAGGAGTTGCCATTAAGAAATTCTTTTAATTTCCTTTTAAATGTTACATGGCTCTCTGTCAGACTTTTGATGCTATTAGGTAAGTGACCAAAGACTTTCGTGGAAGCATAATTTACCCCCTTCTGAGTCAAAGTTAGATTTAACCTTGAGTAGTGATGATCATCCTTTCTCCTAGTGTTGTAGCCATGTACACTGCTATTACTTTTGAATTCGTTCGGATTGTTAATAACAAATTTCGTAAGTGAATATATCTATTGTTAGGCTACAGTGAAGATCTCTAGCTCTCTAAATAAGTGTCTGCAGGATGATCTTGGATGAGCTCCAGCAATTATTCTGATTTCACGCTTTTGTGCAATGAACACTCTTTTACTCAATGATGAGATACCCCAGAAAATGATGCCATGGGAAAGCAGAGAATGAAAATAGGCATGGTAAGATAATTTTCTCAGATGTATATCGCCAAAATTTGCAATGACCCAAATAGCATAAGTAGCTGAACTCAAACGTTTCAGCAGATCCTCAGTGTGTTTTCTTCCAGTTCAACCCCTCATCAATGCATACACCTAGAAATTTTGAATATTCTACCTTAGCTACCGATTTCTGATCGAAGTCTATATTTATCAATGGTGTCATTCCATTTACTGTGTGGAACTGTATATACTGTGTTTTGACAAAGTTTAATGAGAGCCCATTTGCAGAGAACTACTTTATGATTTTCTGGAAAACATCGTTTACAATTTCGCCAGTTAATTCTTGTATGTTGGGTGTGATAGCTATACTTGTATCATCGGGAAAAAGTACCAGCTTTGCATCTTCGTGAATATAGAATGGCAAGTCATTAATATATATTAAGAACAGCAGAGGACCCAAGACCGAACCTTGCGGCACCTCATTCTTGATTGTTCCCCAGTTTATGAAATCACCAGTTTTTTCATATTATGTGAACTGCTTATTTCAACTTTCTGAACTCTTCGAGTTAGGTATGATTTAAACCATTGGGGCACTGTCCCATTCATACCACAGTACTTGAGCGTATCTAGAAGTATTCCACAAATTCTGAAAACTCCACTCGCACACATCGTTCATTATTGTAGCCAGACTATGGTCATTATGAATTTATTCTTCAGCGAAAGTTCGCAACCTGTTCGTTTCTTTTACAATAGCTCGCTCAAATGTTGCTGTAATGCCTCAAGGGTCAAAATGTGCAGGTTCGTAATCAACACGGCACGCGGAGTTTAGGTATGTAAATGTCATCAGATCTTTCGAATTTCACACTGTGCTTTACATCAAACTCCCTTCCCCACTTTACGGCGCTTCCCAAACATTTTGCTACCGAAATATCACAATATTAATAATTTTGAACGGAGCACATATCAATAGGTGTGATCACTATGAGATCCAAGCCACGACTCTACTCATCTCTCTACACAAAAGAAGTTTCTATTTCCCAAAATACGCGCGAATACGATACCTTCTGATTGACAGAGAGACGTCGCAGTCAATCGGAGAGCAGCGTCACACCCCCTCGGGTGCAGTGCATGTATACAGAACCAACCAAGATTGGTCATTGAAGCAGAACAGTAAATTACGGCGATTCTCGAACATTCTTCACGTGACCAGTTATTTCAATGTATTTATTTATGTCCTACATTGGTCCACTTCAGCCAATGTTGTAACCTAGGTTCTTCTGTTTCTTGTTGGCCCAATACTTCTCCATTCTTTCAGATCTTAGCCTTCTCTCCTCATCCGAATTCACCCTTCCATTCTCTAATTGTTAATTTTTATTGGTAGTGTGATATGTTTGTCTTGAAGTATCTTGAGCGCGTCTGTCTTGCCTTTCAAATCCTCCATCGTAATCTGTAATTTGATCATGTCCTCCTTGACCCCTGCTATCCATCTAATGCCGCTCTTATTATTCCACAGCTCTTCAATTATTCCTCTGTTAAATGTGTTTTCTGTTGTCCTCATCAAATGTCCTAGGAAAGAGAGCCATTTCTTTTTAGTTGTACTTCACCAGTTCTATTTCTTTATAAACTGTTTGATTTCCAACTATTCACGAAACTCCGTCTTTTACGTATTTGTTATTTATACATTTCTGACTATCCTCCTCTCTATTTTGAGTAATCTGTCTATTACTACAGAGTTGGTTGTATTAAATATAGATTCGCTAGCGTAAGTTACTTGCGGCTGTGTGACTATTTCGTAGTGTTTCAGTTTTGTGGCTACTGAAAGGCATTTTTTGTTATATGTGTTGTTTGTAACATGATGTGTTGTAATCAGTTTGTTTATTCTACTCTGCCATGATGGTTTCTCATTCAGGTTGTGTGTTATTATTTCTCCCAAGCGTTTAAACTTTTCAGCAACTTCTATGTCGTGTTCTCTAATTCTAATTTTGTTTGCCAGTGGCGGTTCTGTTAGCATTATTATTTTTTTTTTTTTTTCGAAATATATTTCACGGATAATACTGTTGTCTGTTTCCTGTAATGATTGCATTTGTTGTTTGGTTTCTTGAATGTTGTTGGCGAGAAGGGCGTGGTCATCTCCAAATACTAAACCGTTCAACTTTTTACCGTCTTTTTGTGTTCCAATCTGAATGTTCTCTGGATTGTACTTGTACCATTACCTCATTGTGTATTCAAGTGCACCATTAAAAAGAAGTGGTGACAAGCCATCTCCCTGCCTTAAATCAGTTTTTACGAAGAATGATTCACAAAGTTCCCGTCAGAACTTAATTTTCTAATACGTATTTGTTAAGGTAAGCTTCAAAATTTTTCACGGTGAGGTCTGCGGACATAATCATATACTTTCTTAAAACCTATGAATCTAATTTAGAGAAGCTTGTATCGTCTGAGGTAGTAAGCCATGATTAATTTCGGAGTACTTATTTGTTCGGCACAGCTTCTTCAAGGTCTGAATCCTCAGTTCCTTATCCAGCTGTTCTTCGGTCCTATTGTGTAAAATCTTGGAAAAAATCTTGTAGGTACAATACAAGAGCGAGATTCCTCTATAGCTGTCTGGATCACTTTTGTCTCCTTTCCTTTAATGTCGGTTAATTGTAGCTGTGGTTCATTCTTCTGGGAGTTTTTCTGTTTCCCAGTTTTTTTAAAATAATGGGTAAAGACGTCTGGATTATTTTACCAGCATACTTCCACATTTCCGCAAACACTTCCTTTTTTCCCACATGCTTTGTAGTTTCTCACTTCTTTAAGTGCAATTTCTATTTCTTGTACTGTAGATGGGTTTACATTTTCTGTTTTGGTTTTTACAGGGGTGCTTCTTTCTATTGTTAAAAGCTTTTTAGGTCCATCTCAGTTCAAGAGCTTGTTGAATGCTTCTGCCATGATTTCTGCATTTCACCTGTTCTTATGGACTGTTCTTCCATCTTTATTTCTCATCAATAGTGTGGGAGGGTTGTAACTACGTATGTGTTTATGAAAGGCTTTGAAATACTCTCTGGAATTGGTTCTGTAGAAGTTTTCTTCAGTTGAACTTAATAGATCCTTTTGGTATTGACGCTTTGTTTTTATGATAATTTTAGAGAATTTCTTTCTGCAGTTCTTGAGGTTAGTTGCATTTTCTTCCGTTTTATGAGTTTGAAATTTTGTCCAAGCGTGATGTCTTTCATGATGAACTTCGTCATATTCAGTAGCCCACCATGAATGATTGACTCACTGGTGCCGATTCTTTAGAACGCTGTTTTAAAATTGGTATTAGTTCTTCGAGATTATCGGCTACTATTATATTTTGTGTGTTTTTCTTTTGTCGTTTTTGATTAATTGATGTGGGTTATACTTCCTTTTATCTCCAATTGTTCCGTCTTTTTTTTCTGAATGGGGTAGATTTCATTTTGATTTTGACCAAATAATGATCTGAATCTGTGTCTATTCCTATCAGTACCTTAACGTTTCGAATTTCTTTATGAAAGAATTTGTCCATGCATACATGGTCCAGCTGCCACTCTCGTCTTGTCCAATTAGGATGTTACCATGTCGTAAGTGTGCTTGAATTTCTTTTAAAATATTTAGATTTAGAGATGAGCCGATGTGTTCGGCAAATTTCTACGAGTCTTTGTCCATTTCTATTATTTTGCTTATGTGGGGCCCATTTTCCAATTATATCTCTGTACTTATTTTCCTTACCCAATTGGCCATTAAAATCTCCTATTAAGATCTTTACGTTGTTTTTATGGACTAGATTCACTGTATGATTGAACTTCAATGTATACCTTAAAAACAGTTTTAACAGTGTTTCACATTAACACCTTCATTCACTCTCATAACTAAACAGTATTACAACAGTAATCAATAAACAATCAGAAAATGAAACAAACAGGACTGCAAATAAAGATGAAAGTATTTTTTATTGCAGCTCAAACAGTGTCCGTTAGCTAATGACCTCTACCAAATTGCATAGAAACTACATTCTCTCGAGCAGTCTGACACCACCTATCCTGCGCGTGACTCTTACTACACATCTGTTCACATATCTCCAATCTCAATAGGCACTATGCAGAGGCGCTACGCCTCACTGGCTGCCAAAGACACAGCCATCCACTGACCGCCAATCGCCCTCCTCGGCGTACCACACGCTGGGCTTGTTACGTGGTGAGATCAGGCGTGACCACCTTGCAGAAATGCACTTGTACTGGCTCAACTTTTAGTAATTTGACTTTTATGTTAATTCTTCGAGCTGTCGTCGTCTTGCATCCTCACCACGATTCATTGCCACAACCGAACCCTATGCAGAAGAGGCCCTTCACCCCAGCATCCATTTCAGATCCCATTCAACGGTATGTGGACTTTCGCTTAGCAAGAAAGCAAGTCCTTTACATGAAACGGTCTGAATCACACAGCGCCGGAAAAAAAATTATTACACCTGGGAGAACGATGTCTGTTTTGATCTGATGGCAGCATATGCCACCTGGTGGATTGTGGTTGTATTGGTAATGGTTTCAACGTCGTCTTCCAACAGACATCATAGTGACATACCTACCAGAGCGCCATGTGCGTCTACCCTTTAACAGGGAATGCTCACAGCCAGAAGCCTCAGTGTGGTGCAAATGTGTCAAGCAAGCAGGCAACCACGCTGCAGAGACGCACTCGTGCTTCTTGTAGCCAACTGAGTAAGTTTGAAACGGATCAGATAGTGGCCTTCCGAGTGGCGCTATGGTCCTCTCAGAGAATTGCCACACAACATGGACGTGCAGCGTCAGTTGGGAGATGATGCTGGTATCAGTCATCACGTGAAGATTCTCACACCTGTAGATGAGGCTGTGAGAGTCTACACAGCACAGCCAGGACCGTCGTATTGTAAGGGCAGCAGTGGCAGATCGTACAGCTACCATAGCACAGGTAAGAGGGCTTGTGGGTCCAGACGCATCAACACAGAATTTTGCGAACCGGTTTTTAGCAGTGGCACTATGGGCAAGTAATACTCTGGCCCATCTTCCACTCACGCCACAGCACTGACACTCACGGCTCGACTGGTGTGATCAGAGCATCTCTTGGAAGATGAAATGGCGCCCCATAGTTTTCAGCAATGAAAACAGGTTATTCTGTATGCAAGTGATGGTCGTGTGGGCGTACGAAATAGACATGGTGAGCGCTGCCTCATAGCCCAGACGTTATGGTGTGAGGTGCGATAAGCTACAACTCTCATTCACCTGTGGTGCTCCTGGACGGGACGCTAAACATCGCTCGGTACGTGCAGAATGTTACATTACATTACATTTATACACTCCTGGAAATGGAAAAAAGAACACATTGACACCGGTGTGTCAGACCCACCATACTTGCTCCGGACACTGCGCGAGGGCTGTACAAGCAATTATCACACGCACGGCACAGCGGACACACCAGGAACCGCGGTGTTGGCCGTCGAATGGCGCTAGCTGCGCAGCATTTGTGCACCGCCGCCGTCAGTGTCAGCCAGTTTGCCGTGGCATACGGAGCTCCATCGCAGTCTTTAACACTGGTAGCATGCCGCGACAGCGTGAACGTGAACCGTATGTGCAGTTGACGGACTTTGAGCGAGGGCGTATAGTGGGCATGCGGGAGGCCGGGTGGACGTACCGCCGAATTGCTCAACACGTGGGGCGTGAGGTCTCCACAGTACATCGATGTTGTCGCCAGTGGTCGGCGGAAGGTGCACGTGCCCGTCGACCTGGGACCGGACCGCAGTGACGCACGGATGCACGCCAAGACCGTAGGATCCTACGCAGTGCCGTAGGGGACCGCACCGCCACTTCCCAGCAAATTAGGGACACTGTTGCTCCTGGGGTATCGGCGAGGACCATTCGCAACCGTCTCCATGAAGCTGGGCTACGGTCCCGCACGCCGTTAGGCAGTCTTCCGCTCACGCCCCAACATCGTGCAGCCCGCCTCCAGTGGTGTCGCGACAGGCGTGAATGGAGGGACGAATGGAGACGTGTCGTCTTCAGCGATGAGAGTCGCTTCTGCCTTGGTGCCAATGATGGTCGTATGCGTGTTTGGCGCCGTGCAGGTGAGCGCCACAATCAGGACTGCATACGACCGAGGCACACAGGGCCAACACCCGGCATCATGGTGTGGGGAGCGATCTCCTACACTGGCCGTACACCACTGATGATCGTCGAGGGGACACTGAATAGTGCACGGTACATCCAAACCGTCATCGAACCCATCGTTCTACCATTCCTAGACCGGCAAGGGAACTTGCTGTTCCAGCAGGACAATGCACGTCCGCATGTATCCCGTGCCACCCAACGTGCTCTAGAAGGTGTAAGTCAACTACCCTGGCCAACAAGATCTCCGGATCTGTCCCCCATTGAGCATGTTTGGGACTGGATGAAGCGTCGTCTCACGCGGTCTGCATGTCCAGCACGAACGCTGGTCCAACTGAGGCGCCAGGTGGAAATGGCATGGCAAACCGTTCCACAGGACTACATCCAGCATCTCTACGATCGTCTCCATGGGAGAATAGCAGCCTGCATTGCTGCGAAAGGTGGATATACACTGTACTAGTGCCGACATTGTGCATGCTCTGTTGCCTGTGTCTATGTGCCTGTGGTTCTGTCAGTGTGATCATGTGATGTATCTGACCCCAGGAATGTGTCAATAAAGTTTCCCCTTCCTGGGACAATGAATTCACGGTGTTCTTATTTCAATTTCCAGGAGTGTAGTTTTCCATGGATCCCTTGGAGAGAAGTCTCTGGGATGTGGTAGGAGTCAATTTCTTTTTAATTTTTTTACTCTGAAACATGCATCTTGCACAATTGTAATGCAGACGGAGGTATGAGCTATAATCCTTGTGAACATATTCATCGATGGAGTAGAAGGAGTTGGCCAACAGGAAGTTCCTTAATTCACTCTGGAACCTATGTTCATCCCGTACAAGACCTTTGATACGCTCTGGTAAGTTATTGGATACGTGAGAACCCATGTATTTGACTCCTTTTTGTGCTAATGTTAACCTTTTATAGTCCTTATACACATTGTATTATAATCATGTTTTGCACTATTCTGTGCAAAAAGAGACATATTAGAAATAACAAAAGACATCAATGTGCTGAGAAGTAGTAGTTAGAATACCGAGTTCCTTAAAGAGGTCTCTGCATGGTGATGTAGGACTGACACCAGATTTGATTCTAATGACTCGTTTGTGAATTTTGAAAATGTTCTCTTTCTGAGAGGAGTTCCCCCAAAAGATGATTCCATAAGTCATTAGTGAATGAAAATAGGCAGAATAAACTAACTTCTTTATTTTTAAATCACCTATTTCTGCTATCATGCGTACTGAAATTGTAGCTAAACTAAGGCCTTTCATTAAGTCTAGAGTGTGAGTTTTCCAATTTAGGTCGTGGTCAATTTATAGCCCTAAAAATTTGACACTGTCTACAACTTTAATTTCATTGTTTGAATACATTATACTTATAGGGTCAGGTATTCTTTGTGAGGTACTAAACTGTATGTATTAGGCCTTGTCAAAATTCAGTGACAATCCATTTGCTGTAAACCACCCACTGACACAAATATTTCATTAGCTGATTCCTCAGTGAGATCACAGGTACTGTTTTTTATACCAACCTTTGTATCATTTGCAAATAAGACAAAATTTGCATTTATGACAATGCATATGGAAGGTCATTAATATATAATACGAACAACAAGGGACCTAAAATAGAGCCCTGGGACACGCCTTGCCTGATAGTTTAATAATTTGAATGACTATTGTTATGTGGTAAACGTGATACAGGCACAAACTGTTTTCTATTAAAAAGATGGGATGAGAACCATGAGCCTGCTACCCCTGATGTCCGACAATATTTTAACTTTTGTATAAGGATATCATGCTTAACACGATCAAAAGCTTTAGCCAGATTTTTTTTGTTTATTTTGTTTTTTCTTTTTTGCAACAAAAAAATGATGGTTTGTTCCAATGCGATAATGCTCGCCCACACACTGCTCATCAAACTTAACATGTTCTCCAGGATGTGCAACATTTTCAGTGGCCAGTAAGCCTCTCGTGTCCAATCGAGCACGAGTGAGATACGATGGAACGAGAAGTGAATTGTGCCACTCGTCAATTAACAACTCATATAGAACTACGTGAACAGGTCGAGGAGACGTCGCATACGTATCCCAGGACAGTATTCGCCATCTGCACGATCGAGTAAATGCCAGGGTGGGCACCTGCTTTGCCGCCCATAGAGGCTACACCACTACTACCACAGAACCGTTTTTGTTACTGGTCCGTAAATGTAAGCAGTTCATTTACTCCGTATGCACTGCTGCAGCAATAAATTTTTAGTGAATTGGAGACCTGTAAAAGGGTCTACTGTTGTTTTTCCGGCAGTGTATTATTTAGTGATAAAGGAACCTAACAGTCAGAACGATTACGACTGGCGTGTTAATATCATCAGTGAATATGTGCCAATTTCAGACTCAAAGATAGTGACATCTCCCACTCAGAATGTTATAGCTAGATACGAAGTGTACAATGAGCCCCACACGAACCAGTGAAATTCGTGGTGAATTTAGCCTGGAGCATAATCACACTCTGCTCCTAGTTATCGTGGCGGCAGTTCGAACCGGAGCAAAGCCCGTCTCTCTTCCACAGGCATGTTACCGTCACATGCAAGCACTTTCAGGCATTAGCTGCTGCTAGCCCCACAGTTAGAGCCTTTCTGTACGCCGTGGCTCTAATGGACCCGTTTAGGCGGTACTGGAAGCAAGTGCTGGCCCGCAAGCCGTATTTTAAAGTACTGCTTGTTCTATTTTGGCTTACATTCGAAGAGGAGATCAGACACACACAATAAAATTGTATTGTACACAGCGCCCTCTAGCTGTAGACTTGGAACTGCTTGTTGCTGCTAGATTGTCTTACATGCGAAAATACAACACACGCTGATCAGTCTAGTCTTTACCAAACTCAGGGCTAGTAGGTTCGTCCGCCGACATCTTCAATTACAGAACTGCTGGGTACACCTTAACGAATACGGCTTGTTTCTGTATACGGCTCTCATCGCTGTTCACAATTCACAGTAAATAACAATTCGCTTGTAGTAAACTGTTCACACCTCACGTTATACGACAAGTGTCGTCGTGCCTTCCTATAATGTACGTGCTCTCTATGCAATTAATGAAAATCGGTATATTGGAATCATTTTTCTGAGACACACTTTCAGTCGCAGTTATTTTTGTAGTCATTAAGACAGTACAGCATCACTCCAAAACTTTTGCGTATTTTTATCAAAATAGTTTATAAACTGGCAAGTTAATTTTTCTAATTTGCTATTACCCTTCAGTTCAGATACAGATTTCTTTTTTAATTTATTTATTTGTAGAAGCTGATCTGATTATGGACATCAGGCCCTCTATTACAACGTACCAGGGTTTCACACAAACGGTATCTATTAGTTCATAATTATTTAAGAAATAACAATTTTAATATGATAACTAGTATTACATTGATCTGAGTGTCAGAAGTGGCAGTCCGAGTGAATTATACTGACTGTGAACTAATAAAAACCCTGGCGGTACTTGTACTACTGCAGCTGTGCTCACTAACCGTCACAATAATAATAATAATGACAATAATTACGATATTAATAACAATAAAGTAGTAGACTTGGGCAGGCTGAAAAAATCAGCTAACCAGCTGCAAATAAGGGTTCATTGAAACCACTGACCTAAGTTTCGACAATTTTAAAATTGTCTTCTTCAGAACTTGCAGTTCTTAGATTAATAGTTATAAAACTGTATAAACAGAACAAAGCAATAACTTGTATATAAGGGCACTCACTTATTACATCATATGTTGAGTAAGTATATTTAGTAAAGCCAAACGACACATTCGACATCCAGGTTAAGATCACAAATAATCATATACCAATTGTATAGAATAGAAGCACTATAGTATTACAGGTGGGAATATCAAATGCCTAGTGTAGTGGTCGATCAACAGAAGTCTCTTGTCAACATAAAAATTGACTTGTATATTAAGTTAATGGACCACTACACTTAGCATTTGATCAGCACACCTGGCAATAGTATAGTGCTGCAATCCTATATGATTGGTTTGTGATTGTGTGTGTTCTTAAGATTGATGTCGAATATGAGATGTGACATTTGGCTCTTCAATGTACTTTATCAGTATCTTATGCAACAAGTGAGTACCCTTATCATACTAACTTTTGGCTGGAGTTGTCACCTCGTTCTGTCTAAAATTGTTTTGTAACCATTAATGTAATTTTTAGGGTCCTGTACCTGGCCGAAACTTAGGTCGAGGATTCCAGTAAACCTTTATTTGCAATTGTTTGTCTGATTTTTTCAGCCTCTCCAAGTTTCCTGTTACACGGTTTCTGAAGTTGCAGTCATGTTTGAGGTTTTAAAGTAATGATACTCTCAGATATAAGAAGAGTTTATAGTCGTGCACAAGAGATAGATGTTTTCTGGAACAGAGAATTCTGGGAACAGGAAATTTAAGGACATTGCACCGGCTAAGAATACTGGGAAATGAAGCAGATCAGGTTGGGAAGAGGGAAGTACAAGGGTAAGGAGTGTACACAGGGACTATAGTAACCCCTATTGTTGCTTCAGTAGATATGACGTTACCACTCTTCTGAAGCTGGAGTTATTATTTAGTTCTCTGATATAATGTGGGACACTGTTCCAAAGTCGTGTTCCTGATGCTGAGAAGGACTTTGAGAAGGTGTCTGAAAGATGGAGTGGGACAGAAAGGATTTTGATCTGATTACCAATTGAGTAACAATCAAAATCAGGAAACTTCCAGACCAAAAACATATATTGTCAAAATTCTTAAACAGTATCTCTACCAACATTATCGTTAAACCTTATATAAATGAAAACCAAAAAAAAAGCTCCTCCCGAACAGGCCATGAAGGCCCAAAGGTACCTTCCGACCTCCATGTCATCCTCAGCCCACAGGCTCACTGGATGCAGGTATGGAGGTAATTGGTACATATAAATTAAAATGATTTTAAATAAATAATTATTTGTAATTAATTCAGTTACCTGAGCTCATATGCAATCTGTTTCCTTACAGGCATAAACGATAGACGACACTGTAATCAAAGTTCCATATTTTTTGAGGAATTTCTCTTTCCCGCTCATAGATGATGTAGTCACATACTTCCTTACTCTCAATACCACTGTGTACTGGAAATGCCCAAAACAAGTACAGTTCAGACATACTACCCCTGTCTAATTCCACAGCAGAAGTAATTTCCGTCACAACAGGCATTCATTATGATGTTCAGAAAGAAGTTTCACAATTTAATTACACTATCTTGTTTGCCCACGATTGAGATAATTTACATGAGAACGTTTCTGGGAATCTGGAAATATTAAGTTGTATAATTAGAGGTTTGTATCATTCCTCTTCCATGCTGTTACATATATTAGTTTCACTGTTTTTAATTACTCATTTAACTAACATCCACAGTTCATTAGCGCTGTATGAGGCATCGCAGACTGCGATTGAGAAAAGTTATCCATTGACATCCTAATAGTCACAGTATCAGTTTCTGTTTTCCAGTTCTTAATTTTCTACTGAATTTTAAAACGTAGACAGCTGTTTAATTTTTCATTGGCTGATTATATTTTTTTAGAAGAAAGCCCTGCTTGGAATTTTTTTACCATTTGTGTAATTGATTCATCGTAGCTCCAGTGCTACTGGTATCGATTGATACTTTTGTTGTCTTCAGTCTTAAGAGTGATTTGATGCAGCTCCCCACACTACGAGGTGTGACGGTAAAACAACAAGACTATTCCAGTAAAGCATATTTAGTTTTTGTCATTCTCGATGCACTCCTTTCCTCTATCCCCACAACGTTCCATGTGAATTTTCTGTTGATGGAAATAGTGCTGGAAGCCTTCCTCTGTAAACTCCTTGAAGATGGGTGACACTTTTTCTTTCACTGTTTCAACGGATTGAAATGTTGATCCTTTTAATGCAGATATGACCTTTGGGGAATAGATAAAAGATAGGTAGTGCTTGGTGAGGCCAATAGTGTGCGTTGTCTAACAGTGGGATCATGTACTTAGCTAGAAGCATCTTAATAGGCAATGTAGTATGAGCCGGTGGGTTGTCTTTCTTATTTTCCCACAGCAGTGTGCAAGTATCTCAAGGTAACAATGTTGATTAACACTTTGACCTTTAGGAAACCAGTGCAAGTGCACAATTCCATGAACATCCATAAAAAGACAATCATCATCGCTTTGAATCTTTATTTGCCCATTCGAGCTTCAAGTTTCTGAATCATCAGTGAAAAACTAAGATTCATCACATGTTATCAGTCTTTCCCAGAAATCAGGATCATTTTCAGTGACACTCGAAGTATTAGTACAAACATTTTCACTAGTTTCTTTTTGTTCGATCTTGAAAATTTTAGGAGTTAGTTTCACACACACACTTTTCTCATGTTAAGTTGGATATGTAAAGTTCGCCTTCCAAATTCTTTGTCGTTTCCTAAAGGGACAGCAATCGATCGAATGCTCAACCGAAGGTCAGATCGAATTACATATGTTCATCTGTTTTTGATGATGACGAGTGTCCCGGATGCGAGTTAACTTCAACGTCTTTTTGGCCAACTTGGAGACGATTGAAAACTCAAAACTCCGCGTACGTGATAAACAGTCTTCGGCACACGGTTCTTTTAGTAAAAGTTGCATTTTTTCCATGTTTCATGTGAAACTTAACGATAATTCATTGCTCATTATTACACATCATTTTCCCGGCAAAGCTAAATAATAGCTCTTATGCAAACGATGGACACGGCCACACTAATTTGTCTACGGACACCACAGGAGCCCCATTCGACTGAGGGGGCTTCATGCTTCACATCTTTTGGTCGTTCACCTTTGGCGCATGCGTACTTAGTCTGTGACAGCATCAGTCCCGTTATTTTATAGCCACGCCTCGTACAGTGTGTAAGCTTCTTCATCTGCGTACAAATGACGCAACCTACATCCATCTGACCCTTCGTACTGTAGTCAAACTTCGGTCTCCCTCTACAAGTTTTATCAACACACTTATCTCCATTACCAAACTGACTGTTCTTTGATGCCCCAGAATGTATTTCATCTCCCTGCCCCTTCTGTTAGTTATCTTGTGCCGTAAATTTATTTTATTCCCAATTCTAGCCAGTCCCTACTGCATATTTATCCGATCTACCATATTACTGGAAGGAATTGTGTCACTGTTGACACTGAAGCTATAATGTAACTGTAATATGCTTATCGTTACCTGTCTCATATTTTGTCACTTTAAATACAGTATAATGCGCTTATGATTCCTATTTGGAAAAGCGTTAATGCCTGTCCGTAACATAATTTTGTAACTGTTTGTATTATTGAATCTCAATGCGTTTCTTTTTTTCTTCTTTTTGGCGAAATCTGACTACGTCTCTGCATTGAATCTGACTACAAATGAAAGTTGTTTCCTTGTGGATTCTGTGACATGAAAACAACACTGACATAAACAAATATCTTGACGATTTGTCCCCCTCGTGCCGGCCGCTGTGGCCGAGCGGTTCTAGGTGCTTCAGTCTGGAACCGTGCGACCGCTACGGTCGCAGGTTCGATCCCTGCCTCGGGCATGGATGTGTGTTATGTCCTTAGGTTAGTTAGGTTTAAGTAGTTCTAAGTTCTAGGGGACTGATTACCTCAGATGTTAAGTCCTATAGTGCTCAGAGCCATTTGAACGATATTTTTTTTGTCCTCTTCGTCTGGAGAATTCTTGGGTAGTTATGTAAAGCAAACATTCTGTTCCTTTTTAGGGTTCCGTGTCACCATCGGTAAAAATTGGAACCCTTAGAAATACTTCGTTGCGTGTCTGTCTTTCCAACGATTAAGACCCTTTTCTTAGGAAAAGGTAGACGTATGGAGTTGAAATTTACGTCACATACTAAGGTCTATGGTTCCTTCGAGGTCGAAGAAATTGAAGTTCCTAAGTCAACGAAATCAGAAGATACTGCCATTTATGTAACATATTTTGATAATCGCAAAACTCACTCATCAAACCTACAACTTAATTACCTTTGGCTTTGAATCATAACATTTGGCAAAAGCGAAGGTTTCACACTGCAACCAAAGGAAATGATTCGAGAATTGTAAATTTCTAATTATATCAAACGCAAAAAAGTTTTTCTGATTTCTTGTCTGGCTGTCCGTTCGCCTGTATGTTAAGATCCCTTTTTCTCAGGAATGGATAGACTTACCAAATTGAAATTCATGTCACATATTAAGGTCTATGGGCTTTGGTGATGTAATAAATGTAAGCCTCTACATCAATGCAACGAAAAGCAACAGCAATTTAGGTCACATATTTTCATACTCTCCCACTCACACATCAAAATCTATAGGGTACTTCAGGATGGCATAGAATGATGAAATTTGGCGAGAAGCAAGGTTTCACAGTACAATCAAAGGAAAAGAATTCTAAAACTGCAAATTTATAGTTGTATCACATGAAAAAAGTTTTTGTTATCAGACAATTCGTCCGTCTATGAAGACCCCTTTTTCTCTGAAACTGAAAGACATATCAAGTTGAACTAGATGTTACATAATTGGGTCTATGGTGCCTTGGCGATAAAATAAACGCTAGCTTTTTAGTCAATGCAGTTAAAAGATATAGCCATTAATGTCACATACTTTGATACTCCCAAACTCACTCATAAAAACCCATTGCCCTACAATTATGAAATTTGGCAAGAAGCAACGCCTCACATTACAAGTTACGCAAAAAAATCCGAAAATCGTTGATTTGTTATTATACCACAAGAAAAAAAACAGTTCTTTTGCCTTTTGTTATCCAACGTCAAACTTGAAATTAAAATAACAGTTCTGCATTGAGGGTGATGGGGTTATAATATTAAAAGTCAAACATCAGGCAAAGAATGACTTTATTACTCATAGTACGCATTTCGGAATTTACGCGTCATCAGATACGCTGGAGAGATTACAACACTTAGATACGGCGTTTCAAGTTTTATGTGAACCACACATTCCCAGACTTCTGGATATCTGATGATGGCTGAATTCCGAAACGCGTCAAATGAGCAATAAAGTCATTCCTTGCCTGACGTTTGACTTTTCCCACTGGGACCTAGTCAGACTGAATGGAGAATTAATGATTCTTACAATAATGGTCGCCTGCCTTCTGCAGGACTTTATGTCACATTTGTGTTACTGAAATCAAAACGTTCTCGAAAATCTTGAAGTTCCTGAGATCCATATCTTGCCAGTGTCAGGGTCGATAAGAGGCATATATGGTTGAGATTTTCAATTCCGGGGATGGGAATTTTTTGTTGACCTGTAGCATACTGGAAAAAATTACCTTCACGGATAGTACGGTGACTTACCTCCTTGGCCAATTCTCAGTTCCAGCTCTTTATTGTATGTCAAACTTCGTACATTCCGAACAGCAAATAAACAGAAAGCAACCATTTCTTTACTTGTCATAAGAACAGCAGTAGAAAACGTATTCCTAGAGTGCCTAAAGGCTACTGTATAATGAGCATTTCATTCGATGCATGTGACTCACTGCACTATCACATAATATGAGTCGTCATTAACATTATTAGCATTATTAATAAATTCTATGATTAATACATGTTGCACTAACCTCCTTACTCACTCTGACAATATAATAAACGAAAATAACGATATCAGATAACTGAAATAGTAATTACTGATTGGAACTGGTACAAAATAATATTTAATTAACGATTTAGTAACAATTTATTCACAGTAACATAGTAATCTGTCAGGCTGTTGCTTGTAAAGGAAAATAATAAAGTCTAGGTTTTAGCAACTTTGAATATCTCACAAATCATTTCATGTATGAAACTAAAACTTTTACAGCTGTTAGATGTTTCTATTCTGAAAGGTTACAAGATTTTATGGTGATGGGTGTACGAGAAAAGACTTCAGTAATTCATAAATTGGTGTGTATTTTTCTTTGCAATGTCAGATCTGTACACTCGTGCTACTTGTCTTGCTGCAGTCGAGCAAATTCTTCGCGTGGGGTCACTTTCTGTAGGAAAATGGGCCACTGAGCGTAGCAATGAGAAAATAGCTTCCTAATCGTAAACGCATATCGCTGCTCTATAGAAATACCGTTAGAAAGTACTTACCAACACTGAAATACATATTACATAGTAGTGATTATTCCTATTAGTTCTGTACTTCACTGATTTTCCGCCATTTTCAGTTTCTTGTCAGATGGCACTACTAACACGTTCTCCTTTCCTGCTGTAGGCCTACCTAGGGAATTTATGTGCTCAACAGGCGGGTGTATCTCCAGTGTACGGTTCGACTGGCTCCTGATTGCTTGAATATCGATCGAGTGTGAATTTAGTAAGCCGTTTCTTTGCGGATGGACTACACTTCTTGAGGATCCTTCCAGTCTGTAATCTGCCTTTCCAGCGACTAGTTTTTGTGGTCACTCAAACTTAAATAGCTGCTTACGTGTATTCCTAGATATTAACAGATATTACAGCTTCTTATGTTTTCTACCATCATGTTATCACACAATAATGGGTCTTTCGCCAGTTTGTGTACACTATGTTACGTTTGTTTACGTTAATGGTCAGCTGCCAATCTCTGCATAAAACGTCGTTTTCCTTCCTCCATTTGCAACGTAAATTTCTAACATTGTAATTTAGCAGTGTCCAACAGTATTATTTGCGAGCAGCCTCATGGACGTTCCATTGTTATTCACTAGAGCATTTATGTGCACACAGATGGAAAAAACATGGCAGAACCAAAAAGTAATTAATGTAGAGTAGTGAAATTTGGGGAATACATTTGTCTGGGTAACGTATTTACGTGATTAACATTGCAATGTCACAGGTTAAATAAGCGCGAGGTAAGCCACTTCAAATATGAAATACTGATACATCAATAACTGTTGTAACCGCCAGAATGTTGAATGCAAGCATGTAAACGTCCATGCGTTGTGTTGTGCACATGTCAGATGTCAGTTTGTGGGATACAGATCATAGCCTGTGCCACTTTGTCGCTCAATACAGGGACGGATAATGATATTGGTGTGTGTCGTTGGAGATGTGGTCCAATGATGTCCATGAGTGCTAGACTACCGACAGATCTTGTGATCCAGCAGGTTCGTGGGTGGCTTTCGTACCTCAGATAGGTACATTTCTCTGCAGAGCAAGTTAGGTTACAACAGCGGTATGTGGGCGAGCATTGTCCAGTTGGAAAACATCCTCTACATCTACATCTACATCCATACTCCGCAAGCCACCTGATGGTGTGTGGCGGAGGGTACCTTGAGTACCTCTATCGGTTCTCCCTTCTATTCCAGTTTCGTATTGTTCGTGGAAACAAGGATTGTCGATATGCCTCTGTGTGGGCTCGAATCTCTCTGATTTTATCCTCACGGTCTCTTCGCGAGATATACGTAGGAGGGAGCATTATACTGCTTGATTCCTCGGTGAAGGTATGTTCTCGAAACTTAAACAAAAGCCCGTACCGAACTACTGAGCGTCTCTCCTGCAGAGTCATCTAATGGAGTTTATCTATCATCTCCGTAACGCTTTCGCCATTACTAAATGATCCTGTAACGAAGCGCGCTGCTCTCCGTTGGATCTTCTCTATCTCTTCTATCAACCCTCTCTGGTACGGATCCGACACTGCTGAGCAGTATTCAAACAGTGGGCCAACAAGCGTACTGTCACCTACTTCCTTTGTTTTTGGACTGCATTTCCTCAGGATTCTTCCAATGAATCTCAGTCTGGCATCTGCTTTACCGACGATCAACTTTATATGACCATTCCATTTTAAATCACTCCTAATGCGTACTCCCAGATAATTTATGGAATTAACTGCTTCCAGTTGCTGACCTGCTATATTGTAGCTAAATGATAAGCGATCTTTCCTTCTATGTATTCGCAGCACATTAGACTAGTCTACACTGAGATTCAATTGCCATTCCCTGCACCATGCGTCAACTCGCTGCAGATCCTCCTACATTTCGGTACACTTTTCCATTGTTACAACCTCTCGATATATCATAGCATCATCCGAAAAAAGTCTCAGTGAACTTCCGATGTCATCCACAAGGTCATTTATGTATATTGTGAATAACAACGGTCCTACGACACTGCCCTGCGGCACACCTGAAATCACTCTTACTTCGGAAGACTTCTCTCCATTGAGAATGACATGCTGCGTTCTGTTATCTAGGAACTCTTCAACCCAATCACACAATTGGTCTGATAGTCCATATGCTCTTACTTTGTTCATTAAACGACTGTGGGGAACTGTATCGAACGCCTTGCGGAAGTCAAGAAACACGGCATCTACCTGAGAACCCGTGTCTATAGCCCTCTGAGTCTAGTGGACGAATAGCGCGAGCTGGGTTTCACACGATCGTCTTTTTCGAAACCCATGCTGATTCCTACAGAGTAGATTTCTAGTCTCCAGAAAAGTCATTATACTCAACATAATACGTGTTCCTAAATTCTACAATTGATCGACGTTAGAGATATAGGTCTGTAGTTCTGCACATCTGTTCGGCGTCCCTTCTTGAAAACGGGGACGACCTGTGCCCTTTTCCAATCCTTTGGAACGCTACGCTCTTCTAGAGACCTACGGTACACCGCTGCAAGAAGAGGGGCAAGTTCCTTCGCGTACTCTGTGTAAAATCGAACTGATATCCCATCAGGTCCAGCGGCCTTTCCTCTTTTGAGCGACTTTAATTGTTTCTCTATCCCTCTGTCGTCTATTTCGATATTTACCATTTTGTCATCTGTGCGACAATCTAGAGAAGGAACTACAGTGCAGTCTTCCTCTGTGAAACAGCTTTGGAAAAAGACATTTATTATTTCGGCCTTCAGTCTGTCATCCTCTGTTTCAGTACCATTTTGGTCACAGAGTGTCTGGACGTTTTGTTTTGATCCACCTACCGCTTTGACATAAGACCAAAATTTCTTAGAATGCTATTCATGAAAGGGACCACAACAGGTAGAATCACCAGACCAGGGTGCTTGTGATGACCACGGCGGTCCTCCTGCTGTCATACGAAATCGCTCCAAGTGTAGGTCCAGTGTGTCTAAAACACAGACAGGTTGGTTGTAGGCCCTCAACTGGCACCGAGGAAGAACCAGCTTTCATAAGGAAACACAGCAGTCCTCCACCCTGTTTCCCAACAAACTCCCGCTTGACACCACTGAAGTCGCAAATGGCGGTGATTTGGGGTCAATGGAATGGGCGTTACACTGAGTCTGGCTCGAAGCTGTCCATGAATTAGCCGATTTGTATCAGTTCGATGTGTCACTGTGATGCCAACTGCCGCTCGAATTGCTGCTGCACATGTAGTACGAGGCGCTAGAGCCATATGCCGAACACGAGGGTCTTCTCTCTCGGTAGTGCCACTGGCTTTTCAGAGCCTGGATTTTTGCGACGGTACTTTCTGATGACCACCGCTGCCAGTAGCCCTGTACAGTGTGTATCCTCCCAACAGATAAATTGTATAATAACCTCCCAACAGTAAAAAATATAATTATATAATTCGCATTCAGAGTAAATGCCCAACAGACAAATTCCGTAACCTACCAATAATAAAATGTGACTGATCTCTCAATAAAATTGTGGCTTACTTATAATCTTTCAATAATTAACTGACTGTGAATCTAAACTGGTAAATTTGGACGTCAGCAGTGCTGCGTCATGGCCCTGAAAGATCATTCTGAATAAATTGAAATTCTTACCTCAATAAGCTTGCCAGATAACGCATACATATCTGCTCCTATAAGAAAGTTTTCTGGCACATCCCTGTGCAGTGCTGACCGATAGATTTGTCACGTATAAAAAGAAATAACTTATTTTGCTTTACAATAATAGGGATGACCATGGATTGGAAAAATAAGTAAATTCTTTAAATTGAGATGAATGATTGTCAAAAGTTAATTTTATAAGAAAGATTATTATTAAGAGATTTTTTTTAAAAAACATTTACATCGGACTTGATATAGCAATAATACATATGCGCGAGGCTGCTTTTACCTTATACTACAACGCTCAGGCACCGCCATCGCTCACCACGACCGGCCCAGCCAACTCGATACACACTACTGCTAGCTACTACTTACTCCTACTGCCACACAGTTCCTACTGCTGACAACACTGCTCTCTGGTCTGTGATTCTCTTATAGCTTACATGTCGCAGGCAGCACATGAGCAATCCATCGAAATTACATTTTCTCGAGTGCGCTAGAAACAAATTCCTTAATCATGGACGTCTTCTAAAACAACTCACCAGACACAGAAGTTCGGTAATCACCAAACATTCTCGTACAGAGAGACAACATTTTTATGTATAGCACAGAGCCAGATGTTGTATCTTATCCTACAGTGCCAAAGATATTAAAAAATTGCGAGGTCAAGAAAACTACACTCTCCAAAGAATAAACTTCCAAAATACTAAAGATTACCGTGAATGTATGCAAATGGTAAGTTAAGTAATGAACAAAATTATTCGCAAAATTTTTCCTTATTTATTGTTTAACACAAACTGTCCTAGAATCTTAAGCATTGAAGATCACACTCCATTGTACGGTTGAACTATGAAATTGTGACTAAATATATATAAATCGTCTAGCTCAGGTTTTATTACTTGTGACTTCCGGTTTTACTGAAGTAGGTCATCTTCATATGCAAAAGCAGAATAAAGGAAAACAAAAATAATTTATTGGTATCTAGAATCTAAGTCATTTGTATTATAAATACCTGATTATATGAAGTAATCTAAACTTATTTGTGGCAGAAATATCTGATTATCTAAAATTTGTCTCAAGCGTCAACTAGAGCGGATCGTTACCGATGAGAAAACTTAAAAAGCCGTACGTTAATAGATGACAATATGGCACAAATTTGTCGTCTGTATAAAACGGTAGCACCAATTAATGTACATAGTGTTTATTTGTTTCTGTTACTGGTGCATTCATTACAAAGTTCTTAAAATACAAATGACATATACGGAATAGATCATTTAAAAAACGAGATTATTGGGATGCACACCCATATTTTCTTCGCCCATCCTTTCAGTTTTGAATGATAATACCATAGTAACATATCACTTTCAATAGTTTCATAATGTTCCCACCTCTTCTTTCCATATTTTGTTCTGTTTACTTGATTTCTGGTGGCGTCTAATTTCAAGGCTCCAGTCCTCTCCAGGAGTTCATTTCGACGGTAATAGATGATCTTTTTTGCTCTTTCTCATTTTCATGGCTTCTGACTCATATGCACATATGCTTTCCGTTATTCATTTGTATGTAAATATTTTAGTTTTGTGATCGTATTACTACAAAACACTATTTTTAATTGTCGATTAAGACGGATCCCTTGTCCAATCTTGTTTTTAATTTCGTCTACAAACTTTCCATTTGCTGGTGTAGTTACAAATAGCAACTATTACTAAAATTCTCAGTGTCTGAATCAAACCATTCGTTAATAACCACAACGAATCATGAAACGACGCGTCATGTTTCGATTCATGAGGGTCAGCAAGTGATAAAAAAAATGGGGCCCCCGGGGTCCCAAGGTCGCGATGGCGGCGTCACTGTCCCGCCGAGATAATTTGTCCTTTAAGGACAATTATCTGAGCAAGCACCCACGCCAGCAAAAGGTTGCCCGACACGTGTTGATAACAGGATTTGTTTCAACCGGCTGTACCCGAATTTTAGTATATAAGGAGGATGATTTGGAGCACAGCACATCATGTCCTCTGAACCGACTCCGAGAACGTCTATTGTCGCTAACGAGCTGCCAGAAACAGTAAGTACATTTCTGTATAATGGACACTTTGTACAAACTTGCTCGAATTGCTGTTTGTGGAAGACTTCAAAATGCCTTAGATGTTTATCAATTGGAGTTACCACAAACTATACGAGAAGATATTTTACTGGAATTCCGTTATTCAAAATTCAATTTCATGTTAAATTCATATAGACTGCCAGAATGTTATATATTTGATAGAAGTCAAAATGTTCCCATGATTAATGAAATAGTAAATGATGCAGTAGAAGCTTCTTCAAAAATAAGAGCGGGAATTCCAGTTCCGTGGCAAACACTCGCTTTGATTACAATGTCTTTTTTTGATATTACTGCATTCTGGCAAAGTAGATTTAAAATTAAAATGTTTTTTTATGAAGTTACTTATAAACAATTCGTATATACTATTTGTGAGAATTGCTTATACAAATTATCAGATTCATGGCAAAACCAGCAACTACAACCACTTCTAATTGATATGAAAATTAATATGGTAAACAAGGTACCATATTTTTCATATGGTGTAACTTGTCCGCCACACAATAAACAATATAGCCATTGGTGCATGTTCTGTGCAAATAGTCCATTATTCAGAAGTGTACGTTGTGTCTGCAGTTGTAGGAGGCGGACGCAAGATAGACTTTCACACTACAAACCCAAACATGTACCGTTGCATGGGTAAAAAATCACACACTCTTGTTTACAACATTTACACAACTAAGCTGACAAAAACAAATAACTGAATACGTAGGTTCCTCTGTTGCATTTTATTGTTCGTCTAACGGAACAGTACCGAGCAGAATAGCGCAGTGGTTAGCACACTGGACTCGCATTCGGGAGGACGTCGGGTCAAACCCTCGTCTGGCCATCTTGATTTAAGTTTTCCGTGATTTCAGTTACCCACTTAAGGAACACGCCGGGATGGTTCTTTCGGAAGGGCATGGCTGCTTTCCCGCTCCCTTCTTCCCTGATCCGAGATTGAGCTCTGTCACTAATGACCACGTTGTCGACGGGACGTTAAACACTAATCTCCTCTTCCTCCTCTCCTCTCCTCCTCTAATGGATCACTGACAAGTAGCTTCTGTTAAATGAAGGTTGTGGTGTAAGTCTCGATGACAGTCTTCGAAGGTTCATTGCGACATCTTGCCGGATCTCTGCGTGTAGCGCGGGAAGATACCGTTTTGCTTTCTTGTGGGCGTGGCCATTTGCAGCGACATCTTATCTGTCTATATAGCGTCACCCGTTGAACTTTCGATGAGTGACAGAGACTCCAGAGAGAGCAAAACAGCTCATTAGAGAAAAGTAACAGAAGAGACTGTTATTGATATTTTTCAAGGAATCATTAGGTGGTTCTCTGAAAATAGACTGTCCCTTAACTTTGAGATCCATTTCCGTTTACAAAAGATAACAGTTTGTAAGCAAGTACGAGTATTACGACAGAGAAAGGAGCGTTTGAGCAGCGAAGAAAGTGCCACACGTTACCCCAAAGTAGTAGCACAAGGAACAAATGTCGTATTAACACATATAAATCCACCTGATGATGGAGGTTTAAACCTTTGAAACGTGTTGTGGATATAAATATACAATTACTGGTAACAGTAAACTTGTTGTTTCATTCTGTGTGAAAAAAACAGACTATATTCAGTTCTGTACAACAAGTGGAGACATGCCAACAATGGATACAACGCATGTGCGTGAGTCAATAAACTGGATACAATGGTACAATCTTTTTGGTTGTACATAGTGATGAGAACTTGAGGTGGAAGAATCATATTACTGGGCTCCAACAACAGTTAAATTGAGCCACTTTTGCTCTTCGAGTAATTGTTGCTCTTAGAAACAAACAAATCAACATTGTGACATTTTTCTGCTTTCCTTCCACGCAGTAATGTCTTATGGAATCATTTTCGGGATCAGTTACGGCTTAAAAAGGAATTATTGACCGCAAAACACCAAGCAGGAAGAATATGTGCTGTTCATCCGCAGTCCTCGTGTATGTACCTCTTAAAACGGTTAGACTTTTTAACTGCACCATCAGAGTAAACACATACGTTGATGAAATAAATCATAAATAATCCGCATCAACTTGAGAAGGGTAGTGATGTCCATAAATACAACACTAGAGAAAACAATAACCTGTATTTCCCATTATTAAAGATATCAGTGGCTCAGAAACGAGTTCAATGTGCAGCAACAAAGGTTTCTGATCATTTGCCCAGCACCATGAATTGTCTTACAGGTAGTAAAGCAAGTTTTAAATCCAACCTAAAATCATAGTTCATTGACAGTTTCTTCGATTCCATGGCAGAACTTTTATCTAAAAGTGAGAACACTATTTTTTAAGTGCAGTTCCATGATAAGGACTAAAACTTATGTGTTCATTAATGTTAACACTAATCACATACACATATCCTGTAAACTGATTAGTTTCGAATCATTTCGACAAAATAATCTTTGAATTGATCTGTGGAACGCGTAACTAACTTTTATACGTCCTAGAAAGCCTAGATGACGGTTTTACGTATTTGCTTTTGGACGAGGTCGAGTACATGCTACAATACGTAGAGAACGTTAGATAAGATTCATTAAAAAACAGGATACATAAGTTTGGAAGAAATCGGTGTTCATAAGCAGGACGATGTACATTTGATACAAAACAGAACACGATGATAACATTTTTTTGTCTTCTACTGAATGAGTCTTTGATATCACATTTATGAACTCATGAGATACTGGACTTTTGTGTGGGGCAGGGAAACTTCTACAGCTCATGGCACTGGAAGTATGGTGCTGTACAGAGCAAATACGCTGTTTGATTGTGATGTAATTGTGGTATACGTTCCATGCGATAGGTTTTATTGCTTGATGAGAGACATGGTATCTGTTATCGTAAAAGACGGTAACTGGAAGAATAATTCTTGGAGAGAAAAGAAGTGATTTATCCAATCCTGTTCTTCCTTTAACTGACCAATTAAATTTGAATTATGCATAAGAAGTACAGATAGTTCGTATGAAGTGATAAAATAGTGCATTGGAATGTTTTGAACGTAAAACTGGGTCCGTGAGAGTAACAGTGAGACGACTGGAATCCTCTCACTCTTTACTTTACTAATCTTCTGTGAGACATTGCAGGCCGTCAGGGCGAACGGCGTGGAGTTTGGACGCCGCGGTCGAGTATGAAGCACACGGCGTTTGCAACATTTTAAGCCTCTGCAACGAGCTACAAGTTCCTGTACCTGGCCCACCTTGCAGTGAACGAAGCTCGACGCTGATTTACTAGCTTTTTATTTTCAGACGAATGTGGATAAATCTATTAGACACTGTCTTACTATATTCTTGCAGGCTTTGCTGAGGATAGTTCCAGTAAACTAGAGAATATAGCATAAACCAGTTATCACTTTGCGTTTAACTATGAACTTTGGTACAGCATTAATAAAATGTTATGCCATGATTGAATGGATTTCACATTGAAATCCACCATTTCGTCTCTATCTGCGGAAGACATTTTCGAGGAGGATCGTAACTTCTTTGAAAGTGTGATTGAGACCCTGGCTCGCTACGGACTGCGGCAACATTCCGCTTCCGCGAGCTTTCGCGCAGTGGCGTGACGTCACATATTGTGAATACTCGAGCGCAATTGGTCATTCGTCCACTGCTACTATCACCCTATTGTGGAAGACTAATACACGATACACAACTTCTGCAGCACCGGAATCCAGATGTTATTCAGTTTCATGCCTCCTCCATCCTCTTGGTATATTTAACAATTTCTGTGGCCTCTCTGTATAGTCTTTCGTGGTATCCGCTTGTAGTTGCCAGTACTCGAGTCCTGTCACAGTGAACCTAGTAGTCTCTTGGCTACAAAGAGTGTTCGCCCCACCGGCTGATCTGTCAGCCCCGCCCGTTTTGTAATTGTCCTTGTCCTCTTCGAGTCGTTTCTCGACAGTTCTTTTTTTAGTACCCACGTCCACCTCGCCACAGCTGCACAGAATTCTATACACTCCTGCTATTTCCACCGGTTTGCGAACTTCGTTGGACAGTTTTGGGTAATGTATTTTCCGGCTGGGTTTGTAGATTACCGTGATGCTCTGTTTTTAAATCATTTTCCTATGTGGTCAGTAACATCCTTAACGAATGACAGGAAAACTTTCGATTTCACAGCCGCTTGTGCATCGCTATGATTTCTGCGCGGTCGTCATAGCGTTGTTGTTACCTCAGCGTAGGTAACAGAGAGAAACTGGATCGTTTTCACAAACATCACAACGAGATTAATCCAAAAATTTAGTTCAACATCGAGAAAGAGGAGGTGGAACATTAAATATTCTTGACGTGCTAGTTTTCAAGAAGAAGATGGTCGCTTAGGCTTCACTGTTTTCCGAAAACCCACGTACACATACCGTTACCTATCCCGGGATTAAACGACCACATGTAACAAAAGCGAGGAGTCATAAAAGATGGCAGACAACTTAATACATCCCAGCAATGCATTGCTCAAGAATGGTTATTCCTCAATTGAGGTGACAACAGCGCTAAAACCACAACGCAGAAATCATAGCGATACGCAAGCGCCTGTGAAATCGAAAGGTTTTCTGTCTTTCGTTAAGGATGTTACTCACCGCACAGGAAAAATATTTGAAAACGGAGTGTCGTGATAATCTACAAGCCCAGCCGGAAGATGCGACATGACCTAAAACTGATCGAGAATGTTCGCAAACCGTTGGAAAAAGCAGGAATTTATAGAATTTTCTGTATCTGTGGGGAGATGTACATGGGTATTACAAAGAGAACTGTCAAAAAAGGACTCGAAGAGCATAAGGGCAATTGCAAAACAGGGGAGACTGACAGATCAGTTACTGTTCGCATTGGAAAAATCTTGAAAAAACGGAACATCGCGATACTTACAAACTCTCCTGGAAGAAAAATCATCTAAAACTGGTCAAGGATGCTTGCCAACCTCAAGACAAAGCAGGAGTTTATACAGGGTGTCCCAAAATAATGCAAGCACTCTTTGAAACTGAACACCTCTTTAATGAAAGGGGTTAGAAATACAATTTTATTGGTGATAGGTGCCTAATGGTCCGACTTAAGATGGTAAATGTTGAAAGTGGTGTCCGTCCATCGCAATACATTGTCGACAACGACTTGCGACTGAGCGACGTGCCAACGTCATTGTTTCCAACGGAATAGCATCAGAGGCTTGCTCAATTTGCTGTCTAAGATCGTACCGTGTGTGTGGTCAAGCAGCGTAAACTGTGTTCTGGAGAGTACCCCACAGAAAGAAGTCTAGAGGAGCTAAATTCGGAGAGGTATACTCCACACTCCCTCTTCGTCCTATCCACCTGGGATGGAATGTACGACTGAGAAATGCTCTCTCATACTGGTTAAATTGAGGTGGTGCCCCATCCTGTTGAAATTAATAATCTTCATTTCCAAACACAACACTAAGACCAGGAGTTATCATTTCCAACATTTGCAAGTACGAGTTACCTGTGACAGTGGTGTCAAAGAAGTACGGCCCGATTAACCCTCTAGAAGACAAACCACACCAGACTGTTTCTTCTGGTATATTAACACGCCTTTGCTCGGTTACGTATCGATTCTCCTTGGCCCAGCACACGCAATTCTAGCAGGTAATTATTCCATCAAGTATAAACGTCGGTTCATCTGACCGAAGAATTCGATCTTGGATACGTTTCTCTTTCTCACATCGTTTAATGAACCACTCACAAAATTCGCTTCGCCTATCAGGAGCAACCTCGTTAAGAGCACCGAGAACTGGAATGTGAGGCTTGGAGATCTGAGGCCGCAAAAATCTAAGAACACTGCTTCTGCAGATCCCATTCTCACGAGAGCATTGCCTTACAGGCTTACAGATTTCTTCGGGGATCGTGTGTATGCCTGGATTATGGCATCAACACTCTCATTGTCTGTTGAACTTCTCCTTCGTCCGCTATGTCCCTTCTTCATAGCGTGCAGCGTTCCTTCGACTACGAACTTACCTCTGATTCTTGTAACTGTTACTCTTGTCGGTGGTGGTGCTCCAAATTCAACTCTCCAACGTCGGCGTACCGCACTCACATTCTCTGTTTTCCAGTAACACTTTAACACTCATTTCCGTTGTTCAAAAGATAACGCCATGTTTACTGACAATCCTGAAACCGAAGAAGGCATTGTTACGTTTTTCACTGCCTTCTAAATCATTACCCACAAAAATTGTATTTTTGTCTTCTTTAAATGAAGAGATATTCTGTTTCAAAGACATTATTATGGGACACCCTGCAGAACTCCGTGTAGTTGTGAGGAGGTGTTTCTTGGGTACTACAAAAAGAATGGTCAGAAAACGACTAGAAGAACACAAGCGCAACTGAAAAACAGGGGAGACTGACAGATAGGATGGTGCGACCAACATTCTTTGCAGGCAGCAGACTACCAGGTTCATTGTGGTGGGACTCAAACACAGGCAGTGACAAGCGGTTACCATGAAAGGCTGTACAGAGAGGCCACAAAGAGGGCTAAACACACCAAGACTTTCATTAGGGAGGAGTTGAATGACATCTGAATTACGGTGCTGAAGAAGATGTAAACCAGTCTTCCACCAAGGGGTGACAACAACAGGAGCGACGGCATCCGACAACGGCCAACTGCGCCCGGGTATTCAAAACAAATACAAATACCAATAAAAAACGCCACTACGTGGAAGCACGCGAAAATGGGATCCCCTCTTGACGAATATGCCGATAGGACGGTTACAGCAAAATGTCACTACTGATGTCTCCGCGCGGATTGGCTCTCTCTCTCTCTCTCTCTTTCTCTCTCTCTCTATTTCTCTCTTCTCTTTTTCATATACACTCTCCAACCCACCCACTATCTCCCTCACATTTATACATGCGTAGCTCTGAGTCAAGATGCTGTTGTGCCGTCCGGCAGACGCTGCAACAGGCGTCTCTCCATCTCACCTTGCCTCGCGTCCAGGTGCCGCCTCCACCCTCCGCCCTCACCGCTTCTCCCACCCCCTACCCCCCTGACAAGGCGACGCCATCTGCCAGGCCTCGTTAGGCACCCCCTTGTTTACCTTCCCCCTGGCGCGGTCCTGGCGCACTAATAGCCCGTTCGTTAGCTTTGGCTATAATGAGCTAATGACTTTTAATAACACATTGTCTTCCTCCTTCCAATTACGTATAATTACTTGCCATCCCTCCTAAGCTGCCGTTCCTGATTAGTCGGAGAGCTTACCAAAAATTGGTTTAACAGGTCCAGGAAGAACTCATTTCGTTACAAGACTAACGCAGCCGAAACAGCGCAGCAGTCTAGCAAGCGTTATAATTCCATCAGAGTCTGATACCTCATTACATGAAATAACAAAGATCTAACGAAATTCTTAGTCTTTGTTCTTAAAGCAGTGCTAATAACAGTGCAAATAATAAGCGCAGAGGAGCTCAAAACAGGGACTTCGCACCAGATTAAATTACGCAGCTTCGTTTAGCTCATCTTTTCATCCAGCAGCTGAAAAATACTTTTGTTTTCTTTGGATTTTAATGTTATTTCCACTGCGATCTCATCTCATTAGACAAAAAATTCAATACGTGTCCTATAGATCACTTCCGGGATATGGGCTCAGAGCACTATGGGACTTAACATCTGAGGTCATCAGTCCCCTAGAACTTAGAACTACTTAAGCCTAACTAACCTAAGGACATCACACACATCCATGCCCGAGGCAGGATTCGAACCTGCGATCGTATCGGTCGCGCGGTTCCACACTGAAGTGCCGAGATACCCTCGGCCACTACGGCCGGCCTTCCGGGATACATTTTGTTACGTGGAACTGCTTAGTTTAACAGCAAATACAAAAGATTGTTTAATGCGTTGATGTGTTTGTTTGCTCCCAGACCATTTACAAGTTTGTAACTGACGAATTACTCCAATTAAATGACAATCTGCATTTAGGTACAGCGTTCCTACTCAATGGAGATGTCAGTTTCCGCGTGTAATGGATACGATTGTTTTCGACCTGCAAACCTGTTGCCATGAATTTTTTTTCACAGATTAATCCTATTATATGCAATTACTGTACCAATCAGTTCCTCCTGTCACAAAACACTATACAACAACTTTGTCTTTTAAGTCTGTGCATTGTACAAGACAGATACTTTGTCGTACAATTTCCCACGTTTTACTGAAAATGAGAAAATCGTTATTTGTAAGAATCTTTCAATACTACTCCCTGCGATTATAATTCCTAAGCAGAGTAGCAGGACGAAAAAATGGGGGAATACTAAATGAAAATCAGGCTGCCTTCCAGAAAGACTGAAGTGCCACAGGAAAAATTGTTGTACTCGAGCTACTAATAAAAAACAGAAAAGAGAACATCAGGATACCTTGAAGGTATTAAAAGTCAGTAAGGAATTAAAAACTGGCATTGAAACCAGTGTGGGAATAACAGAAGCGGACATTTTATAAGAACTGAGGCGAGCTACAAAGTGTAGACTAGAAATAAATGTAAAATAAAAAGTAAAAATGTTAAAAGTAGCTGACATCTGCGTCTACATGGATACTCTGAAAATCACATTTAAGTTCCTGACTGAGGGTTCATCGAACCACCTTCACAATTCTCTAGTATTCCAATCTCGTATAGTCCGTGGAATGAACGAACACCTATATCTTTCCGTACGAGCTCTGATTTCCGCTGTTTTATCATGGTGATCGATTTTCTTATGTACGTCGGTGTCAACAAAATAGTTTCGCATTCGGAGGGGAAAGTTGGTGATTGGAATTTCGTGAGAAGATTCCGCCACAATGAAAAACGCCTTTGCTTTAAATGACGTCCACCCCAAACCCTGTATCACATCAGTGACACTCTCTCCCCTATTTCGCGATAATACTAAACGTGCTGCCCTTCTTTGAACATTTTCGATGTACTCAGTCAATCCCATCTAGAACGAATACCACAACAGGCAGCAATATTCTAAAAGAGGTCAGACAAGCGTATTGTAGGCAGTCTGTAGTCTATAGTAGTTCTGCTACATTTCCTAAGTATCGTGCCAATAAAAGGCAGTCCTTGGTTAGCCTTCCCCACAACATTTTCTATGTGTTCTTTCCAGTTTAATTTTTTTATAACTGTAGTTCATACTTATTTAGTTCAACCTATGGCTTTTAGATTTGACTGATTTCTTGTGTAACCGAAGTTTAACGAATTCCTTTTACCATTCATGTGAATAATCTCACATTTTCCATTATTTAGGGACAACTGTCAATTTTCGCACTATACAGATATCTTTTCTAAATCGCTTTGCAATTTATTTCAATCTTCTGATAACTTTACTAGATGAAAAACGACAGCGTTATCTGCAGACTACCTAAGAAAGCTGATCAAATTTCTTCTAAATCGTTTATGTAGATAGGGAACAGCAGATATCCTCTAACACTACCTTGTGGAGCACCAGAAATTACTTATGTTTTACTCGGTGACTTTCCATCAATTACTACGAACTGTGACCTCTCTGACAGGAAATCGCAAATCCAGTCACATAACTGAGACGATATTCCATAAGCACGCATTTCACTACAAGCCGCTTCTGTGGTACAGTGTCCAAAACCTTCCGAAAATCCAGAAATACGGAATCAATCTGAAATCCCTTCTCAGTAGCCCTCAACACTTCATGCGGGTAAACAGTTAGTTGTGTTTCACAAGAACGACGTTTTATAAATCCATGTTGACTGTGTATCAATAGACCGTTGTTACCTTCGAGGTAATTCATAATGTTCGAACACAATACATGTTAAAAAATCCTGCTGCTTATCAACTTTAATGATATGGGCCTGTAATTTAGTGAATTACTCCTACAAATTTTTTTGAATATTGGTGTGACCTGTGCAGCTTTCCAGTCTATGGGTACGGATCTTTCGCTGACGGAACGGTTGTATATGATTGTTATGTAAGGAGCTATTGCATGAGCATACTCTGAAAGGAACCTGATTGGTATACAGTCTGGACCATAAGACTTGCTTTTATTAAGTGATTTAAGTTCCTTCACTACTCCGAGGATATTTTCTTCTACGTTACTCGTGTTGGCAGCTGTTCATTCGAATTCTGGAATATTTACTTCGTCTTCATTTGTGCAGGCATTTCGGAAGGCTGTGTTTAGTAACTCTCCTTTCGCAACGCTGTCTTCGATATTATCTCCATTGCTACCGCGCAGAGAAGGCATTGATTGTTTCTTGGCGCTAACATACTTCACATACGACCAGAATCTCTTTGCATTTTCTGCCAGGTTTTGAGATAAAGTTTTGTTGTGGAAACTGTTACAAGCATCTCGCATATAAGTCCGCGCTAAATTTCGAGCTTCTGTAAAAGATTGCCAATCTTTGGGTTTTTGCGTCTGTTGAAATTTGGCATGTTTGTTTCGTTGTATCTGCAACAGTGGTCTGAGGCGTTTTGTGTACCAAGTGGATCAGCTCATTCGTTTATTAATTTGTTTGGTATAAATTTCTCAATTGCTGCCGATACTATTTCTTTGAATTCAAGCCACATCTGGTCTACACTTATATTGTTAATTTGAAAGAAGTGGAGATTGACTCTCAGGAAGGCGTCAAGTGAATTTTTATCTGCTTTTTTGGAATGGTATATTTTTGGTTTATTTTTGGAGGATTTGGCGGTTACAATATTCAGTCTCACTATGACAACGCTGTGTTCACTAACCCCGATATCAGTTTTGCTGCTCGTTATTAACTCGGGATTATTTGTTGTTAAGAGTTCAAGGGTGTTTTCACTAACTTACTATTCGAGTGGATTCATGAACTAACTGCTTTAATAATTTTCAGAGAATGCGTTTAGCACAATTTCCGATGATGTTTTACGCATACCTCCGGAATTAAACATGTATTTTCGCCAACATGTCGACGGTAAATTAAAATCACCATCAACTATAATCATATGAGTCAGGTACATGTTTGAAATCAGACTCATTGAACCTTTTAGCAACTGTATCATCTGAATTGGAAGGTCGGTAAAAGGATGCAATTATTATTTTATTCCGGTTGCCAACAATGACCTCTGCCCATACTAACTCACAGGAACCATCTACGACATGAAACTGAAAGGGAGGGGTGGAGTAAATGAATGATAATAGGTTGGAGAAAGATTTTGAAGCCCGATAGTAAACAATTAAACGGCAGTACATTTAAATTAATAGAATCTCGAACAAGGCATTCAATCCCATGAAAAATTCGTAAATAATTTACGATAGCAGTTATGAATTACACATTTGTGTCGTCCGCAAAAGGAAACCAGAACGATGTGTTAACTAAGAATCGGTATTCACATCTGTCTAAATCAACTTATTTCTACCATGTTCAGTGTCGATCTAGGGTTCACGAAGTCTACCAAAGAAACAGATAAAGTGGAAACAATGGTAAGAAACAGACTTCCTAAAATTCTGCAAGTAGCTGAATGCAACATTTTATTATTACGTTCCCAAATTCATATTCAAGTTAGGAGTTTCGATTTAATTGTATTTAACTTTCTAAAAGAAGTTCTGAGTAAGAAATAACTGAAAGAGAAACAATCTGCATTTTTCGTAGTGTTTGTTACGGCATCTCTTGACTCACAAGTTGCATACCTCAACCGTTATCCTTTTTTTCCTTCGTCTAGAGCCGTTAGACGCCAGCATATCCGCAAGCCTTTTTTACAGCACTGTCAAAAGGGTCACAGTGCGTAGTAATTTACGGAAAGTCATCGAGTAAAACAGAAGTAATATGTGGCGTTCCCCAACGAAGTGTTACTGACCCTCTGCTGTTCCTGATCTACATAAACGACATAGGAGAAAATTGTGCAGCCCCGTTAGATTGTTTGCAGATGAAGCCGTCATTTACCATTTTGTTAAGTTACGAAATGATCACAACCATCTGCAAAATTATTTTGTCACAACATCTGTATGGTGCGAAAAGTGACAATTATAATGAAAAGTGTAGTGTCGTCCACTTGAATACTGAAAGGGATCCGAAAAATTTTAGTTACACGGTAAATCAGACTAATCTAATGGCAGTCATTTCAGCTAAACACCTAGGGATGACAGTTACGAACTCCTTAAACTGGAATGATCACCTACACAATGCTCTGGGAAAAGCAAACTAAAGACTGCGATTTACTGGCAGAACAAGTCTACTAAAGGAGTTGCTTAACCACGAGTGTCTGTCTTCTTGTCGAGTATTGCTGCGCGCTGTGAGATCCGCATCGGATGGGACTGACGGAGGACATCGAAAAAGTTCAAAGAAGGGCTGCTCCTTTTGTATTATTGCATAGGATAGAGAGTTCCATGGACAAAATATTTGAAATGGGGTGGCAGTCATGAATTTCCGACCACCAACTTTCTCCTCCGATTGCGAAAATATTCTGTTGACGCCCACCAACATAAGGGAAAATGATGATCGGGATAAAATAAGAGAAATCAGAGCTTTAAGAGATTTAAGTGCTCGTTTTTCCCGCGCTGCGTTCTGGAGTGGAACGGTAGAGAAACAGCTTCAAGGTGGTTCGATGAACCCTCCGTCCGGCACGTAATTGTGAACTGCAAAGTAATCATGTAGATGTAGATGAAAAGAGTTTCATTCATTTTCTGTCCTGCCGCTGGTATAGTTTTGCTTCTTATGGGATCCCTTGTAGTTGTTTATCACTAATCTGCACTTTTACTGGTGATAGATGACTTCTTAGTTAAATTCAGAGTTCTTCAGGTCTTTCTCTACCTTCTTAGACCATTTATCCGAGACTTTAGATATGTAGTGAACTGTATTAGCAAACAGGTTTCCTTAGTCGGATTGCATCCATTCTGAACGCATCTTCGTAGAACTTTAGTCCCCATTTTCCTTGTTGCTTCCACCAGCCGTTCATTATTCCCGAATAACTCCGCTCTTCCTAGCAGTCTTTACTGTCCCTCTATTATCTTAGCATTCAATTTTGCGCTTGTACTCGTATTTCTCCGATTTTCTCCATCCAGCCTTTCGCCTCATTATGGGGCATTTACTTGCGTATAGATGTTCGGCTTTGATCACTGTGTTATAGCTCCAAAGGTTACATGTTACTGAATTTGCCTTTGTCTTGTATAGAAAATTCGTCCTACGAAATCGACACGTCGTGTTCGCTCTCCTACTGTCATTTGCTTCTTTCTCGCTAGCTTTCACTTGTGGTATTGCACCAAGGTACCTGAAACTGTTCACTTTTTCTACTTTATTTTGTCTGTTGAGGAGCTGTTCCGATGTTGGTTATTTACACTTGCTGACAGAAAAACTGAAGCACCGAGAATAGGATGAAACAAAGTAAAACTTCAGTGGCTGGAAAGATATGTGCAGTTATTTCAGTAATTCCTAAATCGAGTCAAACTTAGAAAGTATTTAGCAACATGAGCCCGCTTATCAGCATGACGTAGCAACCCTTCTGTCCTAAATGTACACCACTGGCCATTAAAATTGCTACACCTCGAATATGACCTGCTACAGACGCGAAATTTCACCTACAGGAAGACGACGCTGTGATAAGCAAATGATTAACTTTTCAGAGCATTCACACAAGGTTGGCGCCGGTGGCGACGCCTAAACGTGCTGACATGAGGAACGTTTCCAACCGATTTCTCATATACAAACAGCAGTTTACCGGCGTTACCTTGTGAAACGTTGTTGTGATGCCTCGTGTAAGGAGGAGAAATGCGTACCATCACGTTTCCGACTTTGATAAAGTTCGTATTGTAGCCTACCGCGATTGCGGTTTATCGTATCGTGACATTGCTGCTCGCGTTGTTACAGATCCAATGACTGTTAGCAGAATATGGAATCGGTGGGTTCAGGAGGGTAATAAGGAACGCCGTACTGGATCCCAACGGCCTCGTATCACTAGCAGTCGAGATGACAGGCATCTTATCCGCATGGCTGTAGCGGATCGTCCAGCTACGTCTCGATCCCTGAGTCAACAGATGGGGACGTTTGCAAGACAACAACCATGTACACGAACATTTCAACGACGTTTGCACCAGCATGGACTATCAGCTCGAAGACCATGGCTGCGGTTACCGTTGACGCTGCATCACAGACAGGAGCGCCTGCGATGGTGTACTCAACGACGAACCTGGGTGCACGAAAGGCAAAACGTCTTTTCTTCGGATGAATCCAGGTTATGTTTACAGAATCATGATGGTCATATCCGTGTTTGGCGACATCGCGGTGAACGCACATTGGAAGCGTGTATTCGTCATCGCCATACTGGCGTATCATCCTGCGTGATGGTATGGGGTGCCATTGGTTACACGTCTCGGTCACCTCTTGTTCGCACTGACGGCACTTTGAACAGTGGATGTTACATTTCAGATGTGTAACGACCCGTGGCTCTACCCTTCATTCGATCCCTGCGAAACCCTACATTTCAGCAGGATAATGCACGACCGCATGTTGCAGGTCCTGTACGGGCCTTCCCGGGTACATAAAATGTTCGACTACTGCCCTGGCCAGCACATTCTCCATATATCTCACCAACTGAAAACGTCTGGTCAATGGTGGCCGAGCAACTGGCTCGTCACAATACGCCAGTCACTACTCTTGATGAACTGAGGTATCGTGTTGAAGCTGCATGGGCAGTTGTATCTGAACACGCCAGCCAAGCTCTGTTTGACTCATTGTCCAGGCATATCAAGGCTGTTATTACGGCCAGAGGTGGTTGTTCTGGGTACTGATATCTCAGGATCTATGCACCCACATTGCGTGAAAATGTAGTCACATGTCAGATCTAGTATAACATATTTGTCCATTGAACACCCGTTTATCATCTGCACTTCTTGGTGTAGCAATTTTAATGGTCAGTAGTGTATATATCCTGAATACTGGCAATGAGATGGACATGTAGTCCCAGGTGGTCATGAGAATACCTCAGCATCACAGAGATAGTAGATAGAGCCACGTGCCATGTACGGTTGAGATTTGTACCGTTGACACATGGCAGCTCGATTGTGACACATTAGCTGTAACACATGAGGACACAGACTGTACGTGATGTATTTTTATGCTATTTTTATGCTGACAGAGTTCCCTTGATCAGTACCATCCATGGCTTAAGGTCATACTTGATTACCCCCCCCCCCCTGCCTCCCCCGCCCACCCCCCCGCCCGCCCCTAAACACCCACACATTGTGATACCTGGCGTATCACCACTGTGACCCTTCAGAGTATTGGTAGACTGGGAGTTCTTTCCAGGTCCCGTCATACTCGACGACAGTGGTGAGATTCTTCATTAATCACAGTGCGGTGCCGTTCGTAAGTAGCCAATGCTTCCCGACCAAGGTGTTATTGCAAACGCAACCATTAGTGTTTTGGTGTTAACTACAGTCTAAACGTGGTACGTTAATTCTCCTCCTTGGGCTGCAGCTAGCCTTCTACCTGTCGTGAAGGATGACACAGAACGTTGCAGGGATGCCAATACTTGTTGCTGCACGGCAGGCGCAGACGTAATGGGGTTACAACATACTTTTTCCTTTTCTTGACATCTTTGATGCAGCCATTTTACCTTAGCTTCCATGCGCTTCCTATTTCATTTGTTTCTAAGTGACTTCTATTTCTGCATTTTTTAATTTCCCTGAACATTTTTGATCACCCTTCTTTCATCGATCAGCTGAAGTATTTCATCTATTAGCCATGGTTTCTTCACAGTTACCTTACTTGTACTTACGATTTTCTTTCCAACTTCTGTGATTGCGCTCTTTAGAGATGTCTATTCCTCTTTAACTGAACTGCCTACTGACCCATGCACTATCTCAATGTCTATAACCTCAGAGAACTTCAATCGTATCTCTTCATCCCTTAGTACTTCCGTCTTCCAGTCCTTTGGGCACTGATTCTTCCTGTCTATTCTCTTAAACTTCAGTCTACTCTTCATCATTACTAAATTGTGATCTGAGTCTAATATCTACTCATGCGTGCTCCTTACAATCCAATATCTGATATCGGAATCTCTGCCTGACCATGATGTAATGTAACTGAAATGTTCCCATATCTCCCGGCCGTTTCCAGGTATACCTCCTCCTCTTTTGATTGTTGAACTGAGTATTTACTTTTGCTAACTGATATGTATTGCAGAAATCAATTTGTCTTTATTCTCTCTCGTTTCTACTATCAAGCCCACATTCTCCTGTAACTTAATCTTCTACTCCCTCTCCTACAACAGAATTTCAGTCCCCCACGACTATTAGATTTTCCTATCCCTTTACGTACTGAATTACCTGTTCAATATCCTCACATACTTTCTCTACCTCTTCATCCTCTGCCAGCGATGTCAGCATGTATACCAGAACTATTGTTAGCCATTTCTGTTTGTTGTCGATTCTGACCCTGTCACAGAACTGTTCACAGTAACTCTCTCTCTCCCTCTGTGCCCTTCCTATTCGTAAAGAAACCTACTCGTATTACACCATTTCCTGCAGCTGTTGATATTACACTACACTCGTCTGATCAGAAATCCTTCTTCCTTCCATTTCACTTCACTGACGCCCACTGTATCTAGATTGAGATGTAACATTAATCTTTACAGATTTTCTAGCTTCCCTACCACATTCTGGCTTCTGACATTCGATGACCTTACTCGTAGAACATTACCCTCTCGTTATTCATTCCCTTTTTGCCATGGTCACCTGCCCCTTAGCAGTCCCCTCCAGGAGATCCGAATGGGGACTAGTCCAGAATCTTCTGCCAATGGAGAGATCATCATGATACGTTTTCAGCAACAGGCCATATGTCCTGTGAATACAAATTATGTGTCTTCAGTGCAATGGTTTCCATTGCCTTCTGCATTCACATGTCGTTAATTATTGCAATATTAAGCTCAGATATTTAAATGACGTGACAGTGTCAGCCAGCACACTACTGTTGTATTCAACATAACGGGTTTGCTTTTCCTACTAATCAGCATACTCTTACATTTTTTCCACAATTACAGATAGCTACCATTCATTACTCCATCTAGAAATACTGCTTAAGTCATCTTGCGTCCTGTACAGTCTCTCAACTCTTTTGTTAAGTTATAGGTGACAATGTGGTAAATTCTCTGATGTAGGCAAGTGATTTTTAACTTTTATAGCTGCCAAAATATGACACCAATCTTTCATGTTTTAAAATGTTAATACGAGTATATACCTTTCGTGTCATTGAGAAGACCCTTTAAAGAGGATTTTAAAGACTTAATATGTGTGGATGTTGGTGAAACAGTAACAGCACTGCAAAACAAACCCCTCTGCCTTCAAGAGAAGAGATCCTACAGATGTCTCTCCTACTGTATCAAACCTCTCCTACTGTACCAAATGCAAATAAGCATGCAACTTGGGTACAGTTCATGTGTTTGACTGTGCTCAAAATGTTGAGTCTTTGCAATTTTTTTTCATCTGACCAGGATCAGCTGTCATCATACATATAAGGTTCAACACATCAAGCATTGGATTTAATACATTATGCATCAATATAACCATAAAATTACAATAGAATCATCTTAGAAGTTGAGTTGCTCCTCCAATGAAAAGCCATGAAGAGAGATACATTGTCAAGTCTTTCAAGCAACCGAACATTGTAGGAGGTAACTTGTAGACAGTATCTGTTTGCGAAGCCAAAAATGATGTGAATGCACAATAGAGATGTCACCAGACAAATATGGTGTAGAGGCTTACTGTAATAGCTGTGGTTCAATGTGAGGTGTCTTGTAGTGTTCGTCAGTCTTTGGGAGCACTGGTTTTTCTTGTGCCAGAAACTTGGAATCAGCATTGGGTTCGCTTTGGTATGATTTCTGTGCCTTTGTATTTAAAGGTCTGTTGCCATTCAGTACACCACAGCATCATTAGCAAACAATTTCTGAATGCTACGACCCTGTCCGTCATATCAATTACGTATAGAGGAAACTTTCATGCGGAAAGAGCAGCAACTTATTACGATTTTGATTGGAAAAAGAAAGCGGTACATTTTACTTAGGAGAAGCTACATTAAATTAAGATGCGAAGTACGTATGATAGACATTTATGTGTGAGGCTCCATGTGGGCCCCAAACAGTTTCTCGTGACAGGCTCTAAGTGGAGAAGCCTTAGAGAATTAAGCACCGGCTAACTCCAATCACGACAGGCGACCCCGAGTGGCACGGAATCCCAGTCTCTGGAAGTGAGTCCGACGTGCACAGACGCCGCCCCCACACTACCATGGCAGGCGTTAAATTTGGCAAGTGCGTCGTCGCTAAATAGTCACGAGGCCAGAGCTGAGCTTGTCGAGCTTCGCGCAACTCATGGAAGCGAGGGTTTCACTCAGATTCATTCCATTGATTCACCTAGCCATTTCCCTTTAATTCGTGAGTCGACAACACAATCGTGATTGCTTATCCATTGCCAAGCAGATGTAATTTCACCTCATGCTTGCTTAACATGTCTGCAGTAATATGCGGTCTAAGTAATTTTATGTTCTGTCACGTGGCGTAGTTTTTGGCCGAGTCATTCCAAGTGATAACGTTTGTTCTGTCTTGCTAGTTTTCCTTGCGGCCCAACCACAAAGGAATTTTGTCCATATCTTAAGTGCTTTTAAGATGTTAATCTACATCCAAATGTCCCATTGAGATGTAAATAACTTGTATAATCCAACTGCTGTTGTCATATATATAAGAAGCTGTTGTTGTTGTGGTCTTCAGCCCAGAGACTGGTTTAATGCAGCTCTCCTTGCTACCCTATCCTTTGCAAGCTTCTTCATCTCCCAGTACATACTGCAGCATACACCCTTCTGAATCAGCTTAGTCTATTCATCTTGGTCTCCCTCTACGATTTTTACCCTCCACGTTGGCCTCCAATACTTAACTGGTGATCCCTTGATGCCTCGGAACATGTCCTACCATACGATCCCTTCTTCTAGTCAAGTTGTGCCACAAATTCCTTTTCTCCCCAATTCTATTCAGTACCTCCTCATTACTAACGTGATCTACCCATCTACTCTTCAGCATTCTTCTGTAGCGCCACATTTCGAAAACTTTTATGCTCTTCTTGTCTAAACCACTTATCGTCCATGTTCCACATCCATACATACCTACACTCCATACAAATACTTTTAGGAAACCTAACACTTAAATCTATACTCGATGTCAACAAATTTCTCTTCTTCAGAAACGCTTTCCTTGCCACTGCCAGTCTACATCTTATATCCTCTCTTCTTCGACCATCATCACTTATTTTTCTCCCCAAATAGCAAAATTCGTCTACTACTTTAAGTGTCTCATTTCTTAATCTAATTCTCTCACCATCACCCGATTTAATTCGACTACATTCCTTTATCCTCGTTTTGCTTTTGTTGATCATCTCATATCCTCCTTCCAAGACACTGTCCATTCCGTTCAACTGCTCTTCCAAGTCCTTTGCTGTTTCTGACAGAATTACAATGTCATCGGCAAACCTCAAAGTTTTTATTTCTTCTCCATGGATTTTAATTCCTACTCCGAATTTTTCTTTTGTTTCCTTTACTGCTTGCTCAATATACAGATTGAATAACATCGGGGAGAGGCTACTGTGGGGCGGCGGGTGGAATTATGTTGTTTATTTTGTACCTATTATTTATGCTGTTGTTTTGCCGTTCTCAACACTGGCTCTCTAACTACAATTTTGGCAACCAGAATGTGATTAGCAAAACGTGAAGCCTGTAAATAGAATTCCTAGTGCCCACTTCATCTGAGAAAAACACTTATAGCTACAGCTTATAGCTCTGAGGAATTAGGAGATAGTCTGGGATTCATAATCAAAAACGATCGTGTAAAAAACGTTCTCTATATTCTGAAAGTCACAGATGAAAAAAAAAAGAATCCACACAATCTGACTAACAAAACAGTTCAGAGTCTAATGCGCTGATGCAACTATAACTGTCCAAATTAAATGTTTAAATGAATGCTCGCCATAATTTGATGATAATGTTCATCAAACACCACGCTAAAATAATGGTAGAATGTCTCTCCTGCGGCGGCACCTGAAAATACGACATACGCAAACTGAATATAGATAATTAAAGTCATCCCAGAATTAACACTTCACTCGAAAATGATTTCATGGTTACACGTATCCCGAGTAACTTAATACGGCCTCCGAGGCTGTTTATTGCAATGATACCGACGCAACGAGACTCCCGACACAGATGGTGTGCTATTCAGCGTCTGTAGAGAACTGGGGCCTTTCATCCTCGCGCGGCGTTCTTGTATATAAAGCCGCGGTGCGGACGGCTAAGGGAACGCCTGATCAAATCGGCTCTCCCGACTAGCCGTTGGGCTAGTAATGCACCACATTAAGTTATCGAATAAATCATAGCTTCTTTTGCTGATGGCTGATGAAGCTCTCAATTTAAATGTACATTCAGCACACAGGTAAGTAATCATAATAAAAATCTGACGTGGCTAAGTCAAATATTTTGGGCGAGAGAAATAATTTAATTACACTACACGCAGTAGACGAGCTCTGAACCTGCCCTTTGGAGATACGCTATCGCTATAGTTTTATAGTCATTCAGTTGAAATTTCTCACATCTTTATGATTATAGCGAATCTCCATTCTACTTAAATTTAAACATCCTAGCCTTATTTATTAGCCTACTTAATCTATCTTGCTTCCTTAATTTTTAAGACAAAAACCAGAAAATCATGAATTTCAACTAAAATTTTAATTTGTGAGATCCAGAGTACTGTTTCTATTAAATAATTATGAAAAAGGAATCTAAATATAAATTTTTAAGTCTCTAGCTCTTTTCTGTTGCTCCAATGATTTTTACAGAAAAACATACAAATTTCGAAAATGGTTAAAGTTATTGAACTGATATTCAACACATATTGATTTAGTATTACTCCTGACATGCTAGAAACGTTTCTGGTTATTTACTTGATTTTTTAAAGTATTGCGCAACATTTATGACATCAGAGCTAGTTACAGCGGACTGGCTGGCACACAATGGAAAGACTGATGTGAATTTATTACGGCGTGAGTAGGCTGCTTCCCTACACTACAACCCTGTCTCACTCCCTTCCCAACCACTGTTTATCTTGCATGCTTCTCCACTCTTATAATTACCATCTGGTTTCTGTACAAATTGTAAATAGCCTTTCGTTCCCCGTATTTTACTTCTTCCACCTTCAGAATTTGAAAGAGAGTATCACAGTCAGCATTTCAAAAGCTTTTTCTAAGTCTACAAATGCCAGAAATGTAGGTTTGTCTTTGCTTAATCTAACTTCTAAGATAAATCGTAGGGTCAGTATTGCCTCACGTGTTCCAACATTCCTAAGGAATCCAAACTGATCTTCCCCGAGGCCACCTTCTACCTGTTTCTACATTCGTCTGTAAAGAATTCGAGTTAGTATTTTGCAGCCACAACTTAGGAAACTGATACTTCGGTCATTTTCACACCTGTCAACTACTGCATTCTTTGGGATAGGAATTATTATATTCTTCTTGAAATCTGAGAGTATTTCGCCTGTCTCGTACATTTTGCTCACCAAATGATTATCAGTTTCATCAGGGCTGGCTCTCCCAATGCTATCAGTAGTTGTAATGAAATGTTGTCTACTCCCGGGTCCTTGTTTCGAGTTAGGTCTTTCAGTGCTCTGTCAAACTCTTCACGCAGTATCCTGTCTCCCATTTCATCTTCATCTACATCCTCTTCCATTTCCATAACTTTGTCCTCAAGTACATTGCCCATGTATAGAACCCCTATATACTCCTTCCATATTTCTGCTTTCCCTTCTTTGCTTAGAAATGGTTTTCCATCTGAGCTATCTCCTTTCATCGATTAAATTCAATATTTCTTCTATTAGCGAAGGAATTCTATTATCCCTCGTCTTTTTACCTACTCGATCCTCTGTTGCCTTCACTATTTCATCTCTCAAAGCTACCCATTCTTCTTCTTCTGTATTTCTTTCCCCTTTCTTGTCAGTCGTCCCTAATGCTATGTCTGAAACTATCTTCAATCTCAGGTTCCTTCGAATTGTCCAGGTCACGTCTCCTTAATTTCCCACCTTTTCGCAGTTTCTTCAGTTTTAATCTACAGATTGTGTGTCCGAGTCCACATTTGCCCCTGGAAATGTCTTACAATTTAAAACCTGGGTCCTAAATATGTCTCTTACCATCATATAATCTATCTGAAACCTTTCAGTATCTCCAGGCTTCTTCCATGTATACAACCCACTTTTATGACTGTTGAACCAAGTGTTAGCTATGATTAAGCTACGCTCTGTGCAAAATTCTACAAGGCGGCTTCCTCTTTCATTCCTAACCCCCATTCCATATTCACCTACTACTTTTCCTTCTCTTCCTTTTCCTACTATCGAATTCCAGTCCCCCATGACTATTAAATTTTCGTCATCCTTCAATATATGAATAATTTCTTTCATGTCATCATACATTTCATCGATCTCTTCGTCATCTGCGGAGCTAGTTGGCATATAAACTTGTACTACTGTGATAGGCGTGGGCTTCATGTCTATCTTGGCCACAATAATGAGTTTACTATGCTGCTTGTAGTATCTTACCCGCACTCCTATTCTTTATTCATTATTATACCTACTCCTGCATTACTCCTATTTGATTTTGTATTTATAACCCTGTATTCACCTGGCCAGAAGTCTTGTTCCTCCTGCCACCGAATTTCACTAATTCTCACTATATGTAACTTTAATCTATCCATTTCCCTTTTTAAATTTTCTAACCTATCTGCCAGTTTAAGGGATCTGGCATCCCACTCTCCGATTCGTAGAACGCCACTTTTGATTCTCCTGATAACGACGTCCTCCTGAGTAGTCCCCGCCTGGTCATTTTAATGGGGGACTATTATACCTCCGGAATATTTTACCCAAGAGGACGCCATCGTCATTTAACCATACAGTGAAGCTGTATGCCCTCGGGAAAAATTACGGTTGTAGTTTGACCTTGCTTTCAGCCGTTCGCAGTACCAGCACTGCAAGACTGTTTTGGTTAATGTTACAAGGCCAGATCAGTCAATCATCCAGGGTAGAAGGCTGTTGCCCCTCTTCAGGAACCAAACGTTTGTCTGGCCTCTCAACAGGTACCCCTACGTTGTGTTTGCACCTACGGTATGGCTATCTGTATCGCTGAGGCGCGCAAGCCTCCTCACCAACGGCAAGGTCAATGGTTCATGGAAAAAGGGGGGGGGATATTAGAAGTACAGAGTGACAATTAGTAAACCATATGAAATAAAATCGTCATAATTTCTGAACGGTTTACGTCAGTTCTTTCAAACTCAACGGTGGGCCGTGGAGGATGATGGGAAGTAGTACGTGCATGAATGGTTTGGTTTAGCGACGAAGCCCATTTTCATTTGAATGGGTTCGTCAATAAGCAAAACTGGCGAGTTTGGGGGACTTGGAAACCACATTTCGCGTTCGAGAAGTCTCTTTACCCTCAAAAGGTGACTGTGTGATGTACGATGTCCAGTCCCGGAATAACCGGTGCGATATTCCTTGATGGCACGTTGACTACCGAACGGTAGGTGAAGGTTTTGGAAGATAATTTTATCCCCACTATCCGAAACAACCCTGACTTTGACAAGATGCGGTTCACGCAAGACGAAGCTCGGCCTCATCGAAGGAGGACAGTGCCTGAGTCCTGAAGGTGCACTTTGGAGACCGCAGTTTGGCTCTGGAGTACCCTGAGGCGGCCGGCCGGTGTGGCCGTGCGATTCTAGGCGCTTCAGTCTGGAACCGCGTGACCGCTACGGTCGCAGGTTCGAATCCTGCCTCGGGCATGGATGTGTGTGATGTCCTTAGCTTAGTTAGGTTTAATCAGTTCTAAGTTCTAGGCGACTGATGACCTCAGAAGTTAACTCGCATAGTGCTCAGACCCATTTGAACCAATCAGTACCCTGAGGCCCGGCCGCGGTGGTCTTGCGGTTCTAGGCGCTGCAGTCCGGAACCACGGGACTGCTACGGTCGCAGGTTCGAATCCTGCCTCGGGCGTGGATGTGTGTGATGTCCTTAGGTTAGTTAGGTTTAATTACTTCTAAGTTCTAGGGGACTGATGACCTCAGAAGTTTAGTCCCATAGTGCTCAGAGCCAGTACCCTGAGGCCACTGGCTAGGGCCCCGATTGGCCGCCATATTCTCCGGCTCTGAACACATGCGACTCCTTCTTGTGGGACTTTATTAAAGATAAAGTATACAGCAACAACGTCAAAACCGTTTCTGGGCTGAAACCAGCCATTCTGGAGGTCATCGTGTAAGTAGGCTGTTTAGGTTTTTTATTGGTAACGCCACCTCTGTATGACAATCACTGGCTGTGCTGTGGGCAGTCTGTGTCTGCTTTGCATTGTTGTAATACTCGCCATTGTAGTGTTAGGCAGCTGGCTGTGAACAGCGCGTAGCGTTGCGCAGTTGGAGGTGAGCCGCCAGCAGTGGTGGATGTGGGGAGAGAGATGGCGGAGGTTTCTAATTTGTCATGAACTGATATATATATTATGACTTGTGATGATATTAAGGTAAATACATTGTTTGCTCTCTATTAATATCTTTCATTTGCTAACTATCCCTATCAGTAGTTAGTGCCTTCAGTAGTTTGAATCTTCTATTTAGCTGGCAGTAGTGGCGCTCGCTGTACTGCAGTAGCTTGAGCAGCGAAGATTTTTGTGAGGTAAGTGATTTGTGAAAGGTATAGTTTAATGTTTGTCAGGGCCATTCTTTAGTAGGGAATTTTGAAAGTCAGATTGCGTTGCGCTAAAAATATTGTGTGTCAGGTTAAGGACAGTCATGTAGAATTGTTCAAAGGGGAAGTTTCATATGTCGACCCTTAGCCTAGGATACCTCACTGGAATCTTCTGATTTTTCTTGTAGTTTGTGTATTTAGTGTAGCTTTTGTTTATTGCTAGCGCGTAATTGTAGAGAGAATCTCCTTTGTAGTTGTAGCCTTTCATTGTTGTACAGTAAAACAGTTGTGGCATGCATATAGATTTGCACCAAGTATTTCGCAGCTGTAATTAACTAGATATTATTTTCAGTGTTATGTTAATGTGTTCTCTTATTTTTGCTCTTCAAATTGTGTCTTTCTGTGTTGTCGTGTGAAATACTGTGACAATAATGGCGTGTGAAAAACGTAATACTAGGCTCCAAAGTAAACTGAGAAATGACAGTGAAAATGAAAGCAGTGTGTTAGCGCCACCGAGTAATGAATTAACTGATGTTCAAAGTAGTAATTTGATAATTGTGCATAGGGAAATGGAGCGGGCGGCAAACAATGGCGTGGACAGTGAAACAATTAGTGAAGAGGGAAGCATTATCGATCGATCGGTCAGCAACAGCTCGCCTCAGGAATCCGAAATGATAGGACACAATTTTGCAAACACTGTAGATTCAGGTTTTGCGTCCTCACCGTTTTCTCAAATGAGTCAAGACACGTTTTCCGCTTGTCAAAATGTGAATGTTGCCGGTGCAAATTCACTGCCGAAAAGCACTGAGGAACATGTTTCAGACACCAGTGCATTGTTATTACAGTTAATGCAACAAATGAGACAAAGGCTACAAAAGTTAGACACAACGCTTGAACAAAATCAGAAACAAACACAGCAACAGTTACACACAATGGAACAAAATCAGAGACAAACACAGCAGAATCTTAAAAAGTTAGACACAATGGAACAACACCAGAGACAAACACAGCAACAGTTAGACACAATGGAACAAAATCTTCAAAAGTTAGACACCACACTTGAACAAACACGTGAAGATTTAACTACTGAGTTGCATAAAATCGAATCGAAATGTCAAAAAGTCTGTAACGACGTAAAAACACAAATTTGTGAGCATTTTCAACCTATTTTTTCGCGGCATGAAAATGCATTACAGAATCACGAAGCAGCCATAAAAGAACTGCAAATTATTGTTCATGAAAATCATGAGACCTTGCAAGCTAAAATTGACTCAGTTGCATCTACCGATTCGGTTACGCAACTTGCAAAAACTCAGGAAAACTTAAAGGACACAGTAGAAAGACACATGGAGGAAATTAGTTCATTATCAGAGAAAGTAGTTGAACTTTCGGATCAGCTAAATAATTTATCTACGAAGGTAGATGATAATCTGAATGACACAAAACCGGTAGTCTTTAATAACACAGAAGAGAGCGAACAAATTAGGAAACTGAAACAAAATCTGAATCAAATTGATACGCAACACCAAAGAGAAATCCGGGAAGTACAAGATCAGCTAACACAGGTAATACAAGAATTACGTATTTCAGAGGATACTCGTGCCCCAGCTTGGGAAGAGGGACTTAGAAACACGGAAAAGCCGCAAAATAATAACACAGGGCATTTCAGAAGTTATGAAAGAAATTGGCAATGTGCACCGAATTTTGAGATGGAACGGCCGACACGACCTAACAATGACCGATATGCGACTCGCCGACATGATGATTTTGACTATAAGCTGTTCATTACTACACGTAAATTCAAAACGTTTAAGAATTCTGCCAACGACATTCATCCACAAGCGTGGCTCCATCAATTCTCTCATTGTTTCCCTCCCAACTGGTCATTGGAGCACAGGTTAGAATTTATGTGTGGCTACTTAGAGAATGAACCAGCTGTAAGAATGCGATCGGTCATTCACGATTGCCACAGTGAAAGAGAGTTTTACCATGCCTTCCTCTCAGCATATTGGTCTCAAGCCACACAAGACCGGGTAAAACATGGTATCATAATGATGAAACATTTCGAACAATCTGAATTCTCCAGTCTTGTGAAATATTTTGAAGACATGTTGCACAAGAATCAGTACCTGTCAAACCCATACAGCCCCTCAGAACTCATCCGCATTTGCTTAATCAAATTACCTGAACATTTACGACATATTATTTTGGCAGGACGTTGCAAAGACGACATTGAGGCTTTTCAGGGACTCTTACAAGAATTAGAAATTGACACTGACAACCGCGGAACGCGAAAACAGGAGCAAAACAATCACTACAGGGCCCATCCGTCACAATTCCGTGACGACAGAAACAATAACTGGACACGACAATTCTATTCTTACAACGTAAATCGTGACCAAAATAGACACCACCCGTATGACAACCGCTGGCAGAGTAGTAATAATTACAGGGAAAGATCACCTCTCCGCAGTAATGACTATCACAGAGACAATCAGAGAAACAGACAATATGGGAACCAAAATAACTATTATCAAGGGAGACAGAATAACTTTAGACGCAACGGTCCAGCGCGCAGTTACGATTCAGGGAGAAATTCTCCACCACGTGACCGGCAAGAAAGAAACTATCGAATCTACCGACATGACAACAGACGATATGATCGTAACGACAGACCTGAATTTCATCAGAACTGGCGGGATTCAAACAGAGCAGGGCACTTTCGACAACGTGAATTTGTAGAAGTTAGGTCTCCTAATCCCAATAACGACGCGCGCCAACAAAGGGACAGACAATGACTCACACCGCATGCAGCAGGCAGCCGCGTGCGCCCGCTAGCTCCGAGAAAAATAACATAAGACGTTAACCTTGAGAAAATTTTTAGCACTCCTCACCGACGTATACCACATGATAATTGCGTTGAAGTTGAAAGTCTGCGTACTAGGAAGAGTAAAGGATTGCACCACACTTCACATGTAAAACCGTTTATTGAAAGATAATCTGCTTTTTAACTTAGTCTTTGTCATAAAATTTTTCGCTTCACATTACTAATATGCTTTGTCAGACTTAGAAACTGTTACCATGCAACAATGTTTGAAGTTAAATATCCAGCCAAGAACCAAGAGAAATTATTTAAACAGAAATTACGAATGCATTGTTATTGTGGACAGACGACACAGTGTTATTGTATTTGTACATTCTTGCTTGTTAGTTGCACGATTACGTAACGACTATCAGGCTTACATACTTAGGACACATACTGGTACTGCTAATGAGATTTTAATGCAACATTTTGGTTTACTTGAAAATACATTCCGGATTTAAAGTACTTTCTGTGAGATACCAGATGAGACAATAGTTAGTTTATGTGACAGCTACACGATTTTATCACGACGCTACTAATGAGTGACAATTTACAATGTTGCTTTTGCGGTGTATCTGTTCTATATCTGCACAGTTTTCTGAATTCTTCGGGAAAGAAAAACATGTTTTAGTAGTAACTTTTGTGGTATAGCAACAATGAGACAGCCTTTTTCGTGGCATAACAATACGTTACTGTACAGTACTTTCCTCATCACGGCAATAAGCGTAGTAACTAAGATATCCATATGCAAATCATTTCACTTTTGTGTATCATGAGGTAAGTACATTGACTTTAGCAGAACTTTGCTTACAGAGGACGATAACTACGACAGTTCCACAGAATTATCTTACAGCAAGACGCGCATTTAGCGCTACAGGACACGCATTTGAGTGATTAATCTTATACTTAAAACACTTATTTTCAAAGATTTTTTAATTACAAAGAAAGTTTTCCGTGATACATTTCATTCCATTGCTGTAATTTGTAACACCTGAGGGTATACTTACATAAATCCTCAGGGGGGTACACGCCTACTTTGTGTACCATGTGTGTGGCAACCACAAGGAACCCTAGCTAATATGGTATTTGCTTATACAACTTTACACATCGGTACCATATTTCTCTAACACAGAATTACACAGCTATCTGATTATTTGACAGAGAAACAAACATTCTTTTTATTACATCAGTGACAGATGTTTACGCAATACACAGTTGGGTAACTTTATACTTATGAAACTGTATTTTGTCTGTGCATTGTAAACTGTTCATATTTTTTCGGAACCATTGTGATACTATGAGAGCTTTGAATGATGTATTTGGTAAAGGGATTATGATTTTTAAAGTACGTTTGAGGCAGATGACACTTTTGACATGAGCAGAGAATTTTTTAATTCTTGGAGGAAGCTACGACGATTTGAGATTTGACTGAGGTGTTATGATGTTATTTTTACGACGACGATGTGTATTATGCTGCTGAGGTATGTTTATGATTAATAGGCTGAGGCTATATGAGTTATTTGATTATGATACTTATCTGTTATGATGCAATATTGAAGAAGTGTCGACGAATATGTATATGTATAATGAGGTAAGGAATAATGAGTAGTGTTTAGGGACTCTGATTTATGAAAAGGATGTTGGAAACCAAGAAACGTACTTTAAGAGTTATGAAATGTGTGACTGTATCACAATGCTGACGAATATTTTTTTTTGGACACTTATATTTATAGGATTTTGTTTCTACAGATTTGCAACGCTAATTCTTGACCTGTGAAATATTTTTAAATGAGACTGCAACGGTAGCAGAAACTGCTGTCGTAAATATTTCCGTACGAAAGTTAAGTGACCACCTGCACGTAATGCGTCGCGGGCACCCAGCTGTGTCAGACGCCTGGAGAAAAAGCCATTATTGCGAGCCCTTTTCAGCGGCACAGGTAGAAAAAAAAAAGGGGACGTGGGACGTGTCAAACACCTGGAGAACAAGCCATTAGGATGTGCCTTTCATCGCTAATGCGACACCCTCGTTACTTGAAAACATATGATTACTCGCACTTTGTGCTAATTACTGAAATGCTTATGAATTGATGGGAAATATTCGTATATCTGCACACCTGATTACGACAAGCGTCTTTTTATGAGAGTTGAGAGCTACTGACTTACGAAATGCCACATGACTATTGAATGATGTTTTTATGCTTTGGTTTGCGTAATTGCTTATTTCACTTGATATCTGGTTTCCAGCTGTGTTGCAGCATTGCTTTTATAAAATGAAATGCATTTGCTAATGTGAACACTTTCTGTCAACAGATCTATTAAATAATTATTTTATGATCCACATTCTTTAAAAAAAGGAGCGCTTGGAAAGGAAAGAACAATAAGAAGGAACTAATAACAGTAACACATAATTTTCTTTTCAAGTACTTGGTAATTTCTTTTGTAGAATAAATTGTGATGCATCACTCTAATGTTAAGATGTGACATAGGTATTAGACATGGCCATTTTAGTGTAATATTTTTTCTGCTTGAGCTATGTCATGTCTAGGTATAAGTTGCTGCTGTTTGCCAGGCGTAGTGCTACTGAATTTTAATTTGTGTTACTCTGCTAAGCCAGGTTTAATGCTGCTTGCTTTGCAAATTTGAATTTTTTTCGTCACTGATGTTTGTGTTAATTGTTTTGTGCTGCTGCATTGCCTCGTCCCTTAGTTTAGCATCTGAGCTCAGTAGATTTAAGTTAGCTTAAGAGGGGGTAGACTATATAAGAAACTAACTATTATAAATTTATAAGAAATAGGATACTGCACAGTGGAGAAAAACTATTATTGACAGAGGATGTGAACAAAATACAGAAGGCAGGCTTAGATAGGACTTTTTGGGAATAATGATGAACAAAGGGAGATCTCCACGCAAAATACTGCAGTAAAACAAACCCTGTCCTTTCCCTTTTGTGTTATCCCACTATATGTTTGTGTACCCTTGTGTAGTTGTTTTCTTCCTGTCTCTGTGTAGTTTCATAGAATTTTTTCCTCTTTTAATATTAAGCTACATTCACTATGATGAGGAATACTGTTATCCTCAAATATAATTGGCATTAATAATATGTTATTTACCTTATAAATATGCTTACACATTATTTATTCTGTTTAATGCTCATGTGTAAAGTTGATGTTTCAAAAGTTATTGTGATCTTTTATGTATGTACTCATGTCATAATTCCACTGATGTATATGTTAGTTCGATTCTTTTCTAAAGCCTGTACTACAAATGTTATCTGTATTATTATGTTCTTTAATGATGTATTTTGTACCTTTGTAATTGTATTCTTATGTTATAAAATTGTAATTGTCACCAGTTCATGATATTATTAACTTGTAAGTTACATTTCACTGCACACGTTTCTGTTGGTCATAGTATATGGACAATATGTGAGAAGTAGGGACTGTCAGTGTTTGCAAGTGTATTAATAATTCAGCAAGGGACTGGATAACAGCATTGCTGGTTCTAAGGACAATTCCAGAAACTTTGTGAGTGCACAAGTGGTGGTTTATGGACTTGCTACATTATCCGCAAGACTCTTCAGTGGTGATTGTGCACCTGCACAGTCACAACAGATGGCTGCTGGCCATCTCTTCAAGGACTACAGTGGGTCTACATCTTTGATGATCCATCAATACCATTATTTCTACAAGGACTGCAGTGGGTCTGCACCTCTGGTGGCCCACCAGTATCGTAATCTCTACCAGGACTACGGTGGGTCTGCTCTGTGATGACCTACCTACCAATATTCTTCAAAACTTCGAATGACTCTGCTGTGGGTTTGCTCCATTGTGGCCCATTACCTGTCAGCATGTCAAGAGTCAGCACTGTCTTTCCATTGGAAGGACAACACTACTTCTTCAAGACTGCATGGAAATCCACTACTTCTATGTGCATTTTCTTTTACTGCTTGGACTTTGAGAAAAACTCTGCATTTTTACTGTGATGAACAATGTGGACTGTCTTTATGGACTGTGAGAAATTTTGATCTTTTGACCAACATAATATTAATAAGTGTGTGCATTTTATATCTTTGTTACTGTAATTGTGAAAAATTTTTGTCAAATCTGTATTGGCCAGTGCCCAACACCATTTGTAAAAATTTTTGTGGGGAGCATGGGGGCTATGTAAGTATGTAAGTAGGCTGTTTAGGTTTTTTATTGGTAACGCCACCTCTGTATGACAATCACTGGCTGTGCTGTGGGCAGTCTGTGTCTGCTTTGCATTGTTGTAATACTCGCCATTGTAGTGTTAGGCAGCTGGCTGTGAACAGCGCGTAGCGTTGCGCAGTTGGAGGTGAGCCGCCAGCAGTGGTGGATGTGGGGAGAGAGATGGCGGAGGTTTCTAATTTGTCATGAACTGATATATATATTATGACTTGTGATGATATTAAGGTAAATACATTGTTTGCTCTCTATTAATATCTTTCATTTGCTAACTATCCCTATCAGTAGTTAGTGCCTTCAGTAGTTTGAATCTTCTATTTAGCTGGCAGTAGTGGCGCTCGCTGTACTGCAGTAGCTTGAGCAGCGAAGATTTTTGTGAGGTAAGTGATTTGTGAAAGGTATAGTTTAATGTTTGTCAGGGCCATTCTTTAGTAGGGAATTTTGAAAGTCAGATTGCGTTGCGCTAAAAATATTGTGTGTCAGGTTAAGGACAGTCATGTATAAATTGTTCAAAGGGGAAGTTTCAATCGACATTATCGATGGCGCCTCTGGGGTCATGCAGAATTTCTCTATTTGTCTGCGCCACATCATCGCCAATGATGGCAGCCACAGCGAACATGTCCTAACCTAAATACCAATATCTTTAGTTACGTTTACATTTTGAATAAAATGTGTACACGCAATAGTTTGCAAGTAATTTACGTTTTTTTCATATAGTTCAGTAACTGTCACCCTATATTAAACGAGCTAATGTACAGTGGACGTGCAGTTTTCTTTATGTAGTTAGACGCAGCACCCAGCCCTCTTTCAGCACGTGTAAGAATCAGAACGTGTCCTTCATGGTGGCCATTAAATATCTGACACTGTTCATGCCCCTTATAACCCTTTCAGGCCTGGTAGGAATATTAAACATCAAAACTAACGCACTTTGGTGGTCGTTCTACCTATCACAGAACAGCATATTTAGCCACTAACATACCACCGTTGATGTGTACTTGTGCGAATTCACAATGACACCTAACCATTTCTTCTAGGTGCTTCCATTTCATTGTCTGGCAGCGTACTTTGTTTTCACGAAAGAAATCTGGAGGCCAGCTTTTCATCCTTGTTCCTTCAGGCAGTTTATTTATCTGCTCCGCAGCTGTCTCTGTGTTTCTTGGCAGGACTTACAGGTCTTCGCCGAATGCAAGGCAGCTGACTGTAATACTGTTCTTTGAACCTCCGACGTGAACTTCGTTTAGTAACCATTTCCCAGCTAATTGCTTTTGCTATTCTCGGATGATTCTCTGGCTTCTGTGATTTTATTATCCGCAGGGTTATTCATAAGTAGTTCTGGAGTTTCAGAAGATGATTATGGGAAAACCGTAGGGCATACAGAATAATGAGACATATCAGTAGATATAGTATTTCTGCATGTTTCGATCAGTAACAGGCGCTGTGGCGTAGTTGCAGTAGGGGCGGCGTTGTCAGAACGTGTAATCAAATCATCCACTCCATACTGTGCCTGCAGATTTGCAACCCAGTGAACGGAAATCGACAGCAGTCTGCTGTCCTGTCTCCCCAAATAATATGCATCGGAAACACACACATTGAGGTTTGCTGCCTCACGAACAATGCCATGTTGAGCACCTGTTCTGTTCACTGCCATGTGTCTATGTTCTATACGTCTTTTATTTTTCACGCAGTTATCTTCTGTAACCCTAGATCTATTCACAAATAAGAGTGTATAATTACTAATGCGCTGTATGTCATGAAAAATGTAAAAAAATTCAGTTATTGTTCTGTTCTCTGAGTCATCATTAGTACGAATATGACATTAACCACTGGATAAAGACAACATCTAGGCCTTTACATGTATTATGGTCTTGTGCACCACAGGTAGAAGCATTAAAAGTTAGCCACATGTTGAAAGTCGTATTTCCTGAGCCACTGATCCATTGCGCACCAATAGACATTTGTGTCTCAAGCGACACGTGCTCCACTACCTTAAGGGCGACTCATCCCCTCCATCAACTGAGGCACGACTCTTGTTTGATATCAACAAAATCAAATTACGATTCCTGGAAGCGAGACGCAGCTAGCAGTTTTTTACCCCGCATCTGTTGGTGTCTCAGCACCCGACACTGAGGGGCTGTACGTCATGAAACATTTGGTAATGATGTTTCTTTCACAAATAAGACAACGTTATAAAGTATGTAGGGACTGCGGAATACAAATTTATAAACGATAATGATGGAAACTGAAAAAATGAATTAAAGATGCAAAGTCTGGGAGTTGAACCCAGGTCTCCTTGTTTGTTAGGCAGGTATGCTAGCCATTGCACCACCACCTTATTACAGCTCAGAGAGCTGCATGAACTACACTATTCCAATGCCCTCCCTAACACAAACCTTCAATTCTTCAGCTTATTTTTCCACTTGTCAGATCGTCACTAAAGAGGGCATTGGACTAGAATAGTTCTTGTAGATCTCTTATCTTTAGCCGGCACGGTAGATCAGTGTGTTAGATCAGAGTATTATCTGGCCTCTGTAATAAAAAATACTGAATGTATTGATCAACAATAAACTTGACCTCGTGTCATGGGAAGTCCGCAACGAAGAAATGGAACGAACAAAATGCGATTCAAAAGAAAACAAAAAAATAGCCGCTGCGGCGTTGTAATGGCTAGCATACTCACTTAATAGGCAAGTAGATATGGGTTTAAGCCCCAGCCATGGAACAAATTTTAACTCATTTCTTCAGCTTTCATCATTATCGTTCATTAGGATGAGATTCAATTGTCTCGAGGAAAATTTAACTATATCAGATATGCAAATTTATAAAGTACTGTCTTTATAGGACTACAAACGGCGACCTTCAGAGCACTCGAATCAATCAGATAGCGTTGGTTGGCATTAGAAATTCTGCTACTCTACTCGGCGCTGAGTGAAAAAGCATTTCCTGCTACTTATATTAATTATAATTTAGCGTTATTTTTGTAACAAAATAGAAAACACAAGAAAATTATAGAGATGTATACACTCTAAGATAAGAAAAAGACGACGCACCATGAACGAGTTATGTAGATTGGTCACAAATTGATATTCATACAGCAATCGCCGGAAAATAAAAAATTGTAATTTTTGGCGGGCGATGGATGAATGTATGGCACTGCAGCGTAATTTCACCACGCAGGTGGCAAGGATGGTAAACAGGAGACATGTCGATACTAGGACATAAAGTCATCGTGAATTTCATTCCGTAGACTCAGTTGGACAGTGGCTGTGCTCCACAGACTCGCGCGTGATTAACATATACAGGTCAGTATTTGAGAAACGAAATGTAGATGGGCTCAAACAAGCCTGTTGATGTAATTGGTGAATCGCCTGACATTTGAATAGGGGCGATGTCACCATTCGACGATGTTGGCTGGTACAGGTGAGCCACGGTCGAACACAGCGTCAAGAAGGTAGCGGTCGACCTAGAGACACGACAGGAAGGGACAACCGACTAATCGTCTGCGGCTCTCAGAGTCCCAGATTCATCATTATCACCTATCGAGCGTACAACTTGTGCTTCAGTGACTACAAGGACCATTAATAGGCGGCTCACACGAAAGGGGCGGAGCTCAGAGCGCCTCTTCCACAGACTGCCATTGACCTCTGTACGCCAAAAAGCCTGTTTTCAGTAGTTTCGGACACATCGGCGTGGAATCTTATTGAATGGAGTAGAAATGTCTTCGGTGACGAAGTCCGCTTCGAACTGAGCCCCGATGACAAGCAAAGACGCCACAGACAGTGGTGGAATGCCGAGCTGACTGCCACCTGACACAGAACCCAATAACCAGGAGTGATGGTGTGGGGTGCGATTTCACTCCACAGCAGGTACACTTACAGCACAGCTGTACGTCGACGATATTCTACGCCCCGTTTTGTTGCCCTTCATGGCAAGCTGTCTTGGGCGCACGTTTCAGCAAGATAATGCCCGTCCGCACATCGCGATAGTTTCTACTTCTTGTCTTCGTCCTTGACAAACTCTACCTTGGCAAGAAAATCGCCGAATCTCTCCCCAAGTGACACCCTTGGGAGCATTAAGGGCACGGTCCTCCAACCAGCTCGGGATTTTGTCGATCTATTGTGACAAGTGGACAAAATCTGGCACGATATCCGTCAGGGGGACAGCCTGCAACTCCGTCAATCAATGCAAAGCCAAATAACTGCTTGCATAAGGGCTAGAGATGGACCAACAAGGTTACTGACTTGCTCAGTTTGTGGAGCTCGTTCTCTTGAATAAATCATCCATTTTTTCTGAAACTGTGATCATTTGTTTATCTGTTCATTCACATTACCGATTTCCGTCCCATTCGGATACTTCCTTCGTGGTCCGTCATTCTTTTTGTGTTAGATTGTATGTTCGATCACCTTAATTTTTCCTTAGCCTTTGCTCTTTCTGCCACTCGAGTTTGTCTTTTCTGAGCAAATCACCTTTTACAGCAATTCTCCTCTTCCACTGTACAGACTTTCACCAGTTTGGTCATGACTATTCCCTGCACTTCAGTCAGTCAGCTCACTCGATTCTTCATTTTAGAACTCATCCAGTTGTCTCTGTCACTTCCGACAGATCACCTCGGTCATAGAACCAAGCTCCACCTCAATAAGAACCACATTTGCAGACACTGGAATTGCCTCGCCAGTATCACTTTCACGTTCGTGTCGTTGTGTTCAGTTCGAAGACAGCTCTTCACGTTGGTCTGTCCTCTGCAAGCCCCTTCATCTCTTCATAAATGCTGCAGCCAACACCTATTTGTGACGCTTGCTGTAGTTACGTCTTGGTCGCTTTATAAAATTTTGACCCCCCACTTATCTCCATTAACCTATTTCTCCTATTTAGCTCCATTAACAAATTAATGATTATCTGATGTCTCAGGATGTGCCCTATCCATTCACACCTTCTTTTAGTGAAGTTGCATCATTAGCTTACTTTCCATTCAATGCTTCCCCTTTACTTATCCGCTATACTCAACTAATCTTCGCGCAGTCTTATATCAAATGACACGTGCACAGTGCTGTGTTGTTTCGCAATTTTTGATCAAAAAGTGTTGTGGTGCTTGACGGTAAGTATGTGACACTGGTCGGATCATTAAGTACTTAATAAATGTTTTTCGCTATATTCGCTTAATGAGCTCACCAGCTCGCAGAAAGTCCACACAATTCTTGCCAGAAAATCAATATGCTCGTGTTGTTGTTTAAAATATCAAATATCACAAGCATTATGAGTCAGGAAAAATACCGAGATGTTTTGTTATATGTACCTTTCGAGTCATACGTACATACAACGCTTTGACAAAAACTCGCAAATTTAACTTGAAGTACTTCAACTGTCTGAACTGCTTATCCTGCACGTTTCACTTCTATGCAAGGCTAGACTCGAGACAAATACCATCAGAAAAGCCTGCCAATTCTTATATGCATATTCGATGCCAATTAATTTCAATTTTTGCAGAATTGCTTTTGTTTCTTTTTCCAGTCTACATTTTATATCTGGTCTGCTTTGGCTATTGTCTCTCATTTTGCCGCTCAGATAACAGTGTTTATCTACTGTCTTTAGTGATTCATTTCCTAATTTAATTCCCTCACTACGCCTAATTTAATTCGACTACAGTCCATTGCTGCATCTCGGAGGCTCAGTGATAACGTTCTAGATACGGACACGAAGTTCTCGTGTTCAATCCCTGCGGAGTCCTGTGAGTTTTATCACTCAGTTATCACTTCTTTCACCTGTAAATGTTTGATAACCTGGAAAATACCGAATGCCACTGTATTTTGGAGTCCCCCTAATACTCTGTCTGGATAGGTCAGTTGAAATGTCGCAGTAAGACAAGAACATGCCACGTCCAGTATAACCAAACTTATTAAAGCAGTGTGGTACTCATACAAGCCATCGGTTTCGTCACAGGTTTTCTTCTTACTTATATTCCATTCTCTTCGTTTTAGTTAGGCCAAAGTTCTTCTTACATCATCTTTTGAAGATACAGCCTTTTCTAATGAAACTTCCGTGTGAACAACAAATAACACTTACTGCTACAAACCTCAAACGTTAACTCATGTATCGAATATATTAACGTTATATAACTTAGAAAGTTGGTTATACTGTATTTATAGTACATTTTCGGCGACTAACGATGTGTTTAGAAGTAATGCCTCTCGTGTGGATGTACTTAGCGATATTCACGTGCACAAGTGACAGGCAAAAACGGAGCGATTTATACATCTTCAATTCGTTTAATCATCGCAGTATACTTCCGGCAATATGTTATTGCAACAAAAAAATCAATGACTGGCGTCGCTGATCGATTCATTTGATTTGCAGTGATTTTAAGTTATATTACTCGTATTCCATGGATGCCACGGAGAGGCATTTTTGGGAAGTTGAAGGGAGTTAAGGACGACATTTTATTTAAGTGGAATATTATATTTTAACTATTATCGTATTACGTTGTTAACAACAAATAAAAGGCAACTTAAAATTCCACTATGGGGTAGAAGGTGATGGCCATTAGCTAGATCTTCGACACTTTCTTAAACCCCTCCATACTATTCATAAATTGTTCAGTATACCTTGGTAGGCTGTTAAATACAAGTTTACTTATGTATTTGATTCCTTTTTGCATAAATCTTAAGTTCAAGAAGTTTTTGAAGATTATGTTTCTTGTCCTAGTTTATGTGTGTATTTGAGATAGTCCTGTCCTGTTCTTGCTCGTTCACCTACAGTTGCCTGTTAACCGATAACCTAAGAGACACTTGCTTATGATGTTTTACATCGATATATGCAGAGCTCGCTCCCTAACTGACCAAAGACGTGGGCGTGCCGCCCAGGAGAGAACAGCGATCCCGTTACGTAACTCGCCTTCAGCGAGGCACGCCGTACTTGTCTCAACATAATCCCGTTGAAAAATGGCGTCCAGATGTTACTCTGGGAACGGAAAAAGAACAGACGGTTGAACGGTGCTGACGCACTGGTGTAGCCGGATTTCTTTTCTCTATTTGCTTCTCTTCCCCATTCTGAGATTAGTTAGGCCGAAATGCGAGGCACTGCTCGCTTGCCAAAATCCCTCGCAGATAAGGATAAGTAAGCAACTACACATAGCAGTCCAGTATCCACCTCATGTGTATCTTTATATTCTAATCATTAGTTTCTGCGTCAGATAAAGCAAGAAATCGGCTACTCAGACATATTCAGATTTTCAGAAACTTCAGATGTTTTCATAAAGGAGCCAGAATCCAACACTTACACCTATTTGAGAACATAAAATCATGTCTCATATCTGAAACAAAAATTCCTTTTGCAAGTACCATCTGTGCATTGATAGAAATGTAACACCTGTATATCCGAGAAATATGAACATCTGTGTAATGCAACTTCTTTACATTTAGATACTCTCTGACTTGTTTAAATCTGGTAAGAATGTGCTGTGAAAGTAATGGGTGCATGTGAATATCTTTACCTATAAGAGGTTTTGTTTTAATGCTGTTATGGCTTCGAAAATCACGTCCATCTCCATATGATTAATTTTTTTTAATTACATTACCGATTGATTGCCAGAAACCGTTAATGGCATTAAAACTAAGCTCTTTAAAACTATTTGAGCTGGTTGTTCTTCTCCAAGAAATATAACAACGACAGAGTTCAATAAGATCCAACATGGAACAAAACAATTTTTAGGCTTAAATATGTTTCCATACGCTTTGTCTAAAGACTGTACAACCACACTGGGAAAATTAAATAATTCTCTTTTTTGTGTTGTTGTTGTTGTTGTGGTCTTCAGTCCAAAGTCTGGTTGATGCAGCTCATTCCCTGATACTATATCCTGTGCAAGCCTTTTCATCTCAGAGTAACTACTGAAACCTACATTCTTCTGAATCTGCTTACTGTATTCACCTCTTGTCTCCCTCTACCATTTTTTCCCCGCAACGCTTTCCTCAAATACTAAATTGGTGATCCCTTGATATCTCTGAATGTATCCTGCCACCCGATCCCTTCTTATAGTCAGGTTGTGCGACAAGTTTCTTTTCTCTCTAGTTCCATTCAGTACCTCAGCATTGTTTACGTGGTATACACATCTAAACTTCGACATTATTCTATAGCACCACACTTCAAAAGCTTCTATTCTCTACTTGTCTAAATTCTTTATGGTCCATGTTTCACTTTCATAAGAGGCAACACTCCAGACAAATACTTTCCGAAAAGACTTCCTGACACTTAAATCTGTACTTGATATTAACAAATTTCTCTTCCTCAGAAACGCCTTTCTTGCCATTGCCATTCTACATTTTATATCATCTCTACTTCGACCATCATCATTTATTTTGCTTCCCAAAGAGCAAAACTCGTCTACTACTTTAAGCGTCTCATTTCATAATCTAATTCCCTCAGCATCACCCGATTTAATTCGATTACATTCCATTTTCCTCGCTTTGCTTTAGTTGACGCTCATCTTATATCCTCCTTTCAAGACATTGTCCATTCCGTTCAACTCCTTTTCCAAGTCCTTTGCTGTCTCTCACAGAATTACAATGTCATCGGCAAACCCCAAAGTTTTTTTGTTTCTTCTCCGTGGATTTTAATTCTTACTCCGAATTTTTCTTTTGTTTTCTTTACTGCTTGCTCAGTATACAGATTGAATAACACCAGGGATAGGCTACAACACTGTCTCACTCCCTTCCCAACCACTGCTTCCCTTTCATGCCCCTCGATTCTTTTAACTGCCATCTGGTTTCTGTACAAATTGTAAATAGCGTTTGCACCCTGTATTTTACCCCTGACACCCTTAGAATTTGGAAGAGAGTATCCCAGTCAGCATTTTCAAAAGCATTCCCTAAGTCTACAAATGCTAGAAACGTAGGTTTCCCTTTCCTTAACCTTTCTTCTAAGGTAAGTCGTAGGGTTAGGGTTGTCTCGCGCGTTGCTATGTTTCTCCGGACTGCAAACTGATCTTCCCCGAGGTCGGCTTCTACCAGTTTTCCATTCTTCTGTAAGGAAGTCGTGTTAGTATTTTAGAACTGTCTCTTACGAGTATTAAACTGATAGTTCGGTAATTTTCACACCTGTCAGTGCCTGCTTTCTTTGGAATTGGAATTTTTATATTCTCCTTTACGTCTGACGGTATTTCTCCTGTCTCATACATCTTGTGCATCAGATGGAAGAGTTTTGTCATGGGTGGCTCTCCTAAGGCTGTCAGTAGTTCTAAATGAATGTTGTCTACTTCGGGGCCCCTGTTTCCAGTTAGGTCTTTGAGAACTCTGTCCAATTCTTCTCGCAGTATCGTATCTGCCATCTCATCTTCATCTACGTTCTCTTTTCTTTCCATAATATTGCCCTGAAGTACATCTACCTTGTACAGGCCCTCTGTATACTCCTTCCACATTTTTTCTCTCCCTTCTGCTTAGGACTGATCTTCCATCCGAGCTCTTGATGTTGTTCTCTTTTCTCCAAACAACTGTTTAGTTTTCCCGTAGGCGGTTTCTGTCTTTCCCCCAGCGTTATAAATTCTTACATTTGTACTCTAGTCATTCCTGCTTAGCCACCTTGCAGTTCCTGTCAACCCATTTTTTAGACGTATGTGTTCTTTCGACTGCATCATTTACTGCATTTTTCGTATTTTCTCCTTTCATTAATTAAATCAGTATCTCTTGTCTTACCGTTGTAAAACAAAAAAAAAAAAAAAAGATAGCTACATTACAGCACAGTGTGTCACCATATAAAATTTCTATGTACACTTAACAGGACCAGAAGCAACCCGTTAGAAGCAAAACTGGTAAACCGGTGTCAAGTACCTCAAGAAGAGTCCCTAGGGTTCGAAAGGCTTCGTACAATGTAATAGTGACTGAAAGCGGTTTCTTACCTTACCAGTTCTACGATATTAAAGGCGGAAGTTTGCATCTTAATCAACCGTTCCTCTCTTTGTGCTTTTTAATTTTCGGACAGAGTTTGGAGATTTAATACAAGAGGAAACTATATTTTTCAGAACTTATTACATGTATTTCTGAGGATGACACTGTCTTACATATTTCCATTGAAATTACCTGTATTGAGTTTCTAAAACTTTCTGTTCTCTTCCAATTAAATTGGTTCTCCAGAAACGTTTTGGCAATTAGGCTCAGGGTGGAAACCTGAAACTTGCTACTAAGAGTGACTGTGTGATGCGTGACAGAGTTATCTTATCCGCTGTGTATAGAACGGACTTGACACATAAATTTTTATTTAAAAAGTGGGAAATATCAGAGTTTTCATTCAACGACTTTCTCTCGTTCGGTAGTTACTAGAACTGAATCTTGAAAACTTCTGGGAAGGCGTGCGTTGCAGTAGACGAACCATTCTGGAAATATCCCCCAGGCAGTGGCTAAGCCATGTCTCCGCAATATCCTGTCTTCAGGAATGCTAGTTCTGCAAGGTTGGCAGGAGAGCTTCTGTAAAGTTTGGGAGGTAGTAGTCGAGGTACTGCAAGAAGTAAAGCTGTGAGGAGGGGTCGTGAGTCGTGCTTGGGTAGCTCAGATGGTAGGGCACTTGCCCGCAAAAGGCAAAGGTCCCGAGTTCGAGTCTCGGTCCTGCACACAGTTTTAATCTGTCAGGAAGTTTCTATCCACAACATTATCCAGATAGCTGCTCATGTCCTCCCTACTGATATTGAAGACATTGTTTCTAAAATGTATTCTTATTTCTACGTGTATTCCATAACGGTTGAAAATTGTGAACAATTTTGTATATTTCTAGGCCAGGAGCACAAAAAAATTTTAGGCTATAGCAGAACAAGGTCTACATCTACGTCTGCATCTACATGGATACTCTGCAAACCACATTTAAGGGCCTGGCAGAGGGTTCATCGAACCACCTTCAAAATTCTCTATTATTACAATCTCGCAGAGCGCGCGGAAAGATTGAACACCTATATCTTTCCGTACGAGCTCTGATTTCCCTTATTTTATCGTGGTGATCGATCCGCCCTATGTAGGTCGGTGTCAACAAAATATTTTCGTATTCGGAGGAGAAAATTGGTAATTGGAATTTCGTGAGAAGATTACGTCGCAACGAAAAACGCCTGTCTTTTAATGATGTCATTTCTGTGACACTCTCTCCGATATTTCGCGATAATACAAAACGTGCTGCCTTTCTTTGAACTTTTTCGATGTACTCCGTCAGTCCTACCTGGTAAGTATCCCACACCGCGCAGCAGTATTCTAAAAGAGGACGGACAAGGTAGTGCAGGCAGTCTTCTTAGTAGGTCTGTTAGATTTTCTAAGTGTCCTGCCAATAAAACGCAGCATTTGGTTAGCCTTACCCACAACATTTTCTATGCGTTCTTTCCAATTTAAGTTGTTCGTAATTGTAATTACTAGGTATTTAGTTTAATTTACGGCTTTCAGATTAGACTGGTTTATAGTGTAACCGAAGTTTAACGAGTTTCTTTTAGCACTCATGTGGAAGACCTCACACTTTTCATTATTTAGGGTCAACTGCCACTTTTCGCACCATTCAGATAACGAAATGGTTTTGCAGTTTCTTTTGATCTTCTGATGACTTTATTAGTTGATAAACGACAGCGTCATCTGCAAACAACCGAAGACGGCTGCTCAGATTGTCTCCCAAATCGTTTATATAGATAAGGAACAGAAAAGGACCTATAACACTACCTTGGCAAACGCCTAAAATCACTTCTGTTTTACTCGATAACTTTCCGTCAATTACTACGAACTGTGACCTCTCTGACAGGAAATCGCAAATACAGTCACATAACTGAGACGATATTCCATAAACACACAATTTTACTACGAGCTGCTTGTGTGGTACAGTGTCAAAAGCCTTCCGGAAATCCAGAAATACGGAATCGGTCTGAAGTCCCTTATAAATAGCACTCAACACTTCATGTGAATAAAGAGCTAGTTGTGGTTCACAGGAACGATGTTTTCTAAACCCATGTTGACTGTGTGTCTATAGACCGTTACCTTTGAGCTTGCTTTACTCCCTGCAATAGAATACCTTCTAACTATATTCCTCTGAAATCAAAACTTCACAAAAAGTATCAGCTTTTCACACTGCAGTTCAAAGAGTAGAGATTGAAACAATTACTGTTTTTCAAGTAATTTCTGTGTTAAATTGTTAAAAAGCTAGTTTAGTTTCCAAAGATGTAGAACTATTTCATACATCAACTGTCAGATAAACTGTTGGTAAATTGGTAATTGAGGGTTTATCATCAGAGGTTGCATAATTTGAACAGTATTCCATACATTTTGTCAAACTGCATCTGAATATTTAAGTAAGAGCTTTGATCGCATTGAGAGCTTGCGAGATTGCAGTTGGGTAACACTTAAGGCAGGAGTACTCCAATGGAACCATATAGAAAAGACTGAAGATTTCTTTCATGAAATGGCTGTTTCAATTATATATTTAGTATGATATATATATATATATATATATATATATATATATATATATATATATATATATATATATATCACAGCAAGTATTGGCAAAATGGGAATTGGAAAAAGATGATCTATTACTGTTCGGTTAAAAGTTGTTTAAGACAGTAATATGGACAATTATCATTGTAACAGTTTTCTTAAAACAATAGAATTTCTACTTTGTTTAGCTGTAATTAACGCCCCCACTCAAGGAGTGTTTTCTCAGACGAATGGTTTATGAACAAATGACAAGATCACTCTTTCAGTACAGACTTTGAAAGCTATATTGATTAATTAGGTGAACTTAATCACCCCTGTGTAAATTTTTACAAAACGCTCTGTTGTAAAGTGAACTTACTGAAGAAGACACGTTCATCAACAAAAGAGCAATGTGAAATGACTCCTACACTAACAATTCTACAGGAGGGTTTGGGTGGAGTGAATTCAAAGTTATTGCATATGTAAGTTACACATTATTTATTTCTGTATTTAATATTTATTTATTGTTTTGACGAAACAATTTTACGCATTCACTTTCCTCCTTTTTTCCCATTTTCTTTTTTCAAAAATATGGTCATGTTGTTCCTCACAGAACTTTGTCATCTGTGGACATTGTGCTATACTTTCATATTGTGAATAACAGAAGGATACACCAGATCTGTGCGAACTTCATAGATTTATTCGCACAGAGATACACTTTGGTTAAAAACTGAATCTTTTCTATAAGATCCCGATTTAAAAATTTCTAGAGTAAATATATGTTCAAGTACGAATGGCACGATAAAGTTGCATTTGACCAACACATAATTAATATTAGACGTTTATTTAAACTTAACATGATGTACTGAAAAGTATCAGTATGTGGTGTTATTACTAAGTATCTCAACATTTTGACATACTGCCATGATCACGTGTGGACCTTACGTCAAATATTGTCATGTTTGTATGTTTTGTAGCCATTAACTTACACGCAAGTCTAGCTGTAATGCAAGACTTGTGCACATGGATGATTTGATGATGGGCAAGCCATCTGAAACTAGTCATCAACATATAAGTAAGACTTCCTACGCAAGTCAAGATGGTTCCTCTAACAGACACTGTAAGAACGTAATAGTTCAACGCGTCATAGCATCTTGTGCATTCTTCTTGCCGGTGTTTTGCATACGTCCCTGTCTACGCCGCTTCTGCGGAGAACATCCTGATTAATTACCTTTTCACTCCAACTAATCTTCAACAGCTTCTTGTAGAACTACATCCCTCGCACTTCTATTCTCTTTGGTTCCGGTTCTCCCATAGTCCATATTCCCCTGCCATACAAGACTCTTTTCCAGACGTACATTCTCAGGAATTTCTTCCTCAGATTAAGGCCAATGTTTGATACTAATAGACACCTCTTAGACAAAAATCCTCTACATCTGTGCCGTCTGCTTTTTTATTTCCTCTTTCCTTAATCCATCATATATTATTATACTTCCAAGGTTGTAGAATTCGTTAACTCCATCTATTACGTGATTATCAATTTTCATATCAAGCTTCTTGCATTCTCATTTCTGCTCTTCCTCGTTACTTTTGCTTTGCTTTGGCTTACTCTCAATCCATACTCCGTACTCACCAGACAGTTAATACTCTTCAACAGATCCTGTAATTCTCCTGCACTTCCGTTGAGGAAAGTAAGTCATCAGCGAATCTTGTCACTGATATCGTTTCACCCTGAATTTAATCCTACTCTCAAATCTTCCTGTTGTAACGATTATTACGATATTGCAGTGACTGTATTGTTCATAAGTATGACGTAATGTTTCTTCGGGCTTGCCTGTATTGTTCAGAAGTATGACGTAATGTTTCTTCGGGCATGTATATCCGAAGGAACAGGCACTGCAGCGACTACAGCCGTTATGAAATACATAAAATGTATTAACAGTCATGAATAAGGACAACACTCAGCTGTATGCTGGAATGACGACATCGAAAATTTGTCCCTGACCAGCACTCGAAACGAGATTTCCCGCACATCGCGAGCATTCGCCTTAGCACTAGGCTGTGCGAGTACACTTCATGGCCAGACCCGAACTTCCATTTGTTAGTCAACCATGTTTCTACAACCTGCAGTCGTACATCTATTACATTTCCATAAAGGGGATACATTTTAATTGAAAGTCGCTTTCCTGGTGGCAATGGATAAATATGATATTACAGGCATACGTGTCTGAAGAAACATTGCATCATACTTCTGAACAACACCGGCACTGCAGTATCACGTTTATCCGCCGACACTGGGAAGACTTTCAATTAAATGTCTCCCCTGTATAGGAATAAACATAATGGATGTAGGTTTTTATGTTGTAGACACATGGTTGCCTAACATATCAAAGTTTGGGCCTGGCCGTGAAGCGTGTAGAGTAACCTAATGCTAAGGGAAACACACTCGATAAGCTGGAAATACTAGTTCGAGTCCCGGTCTGGCACAAATTTTCGCTGTCGTCATTATGTTATACAGCAGATGGTTGCCTATATTGGCACTGTGAACACATTTTGTTTATTTCTGTTGGGGTTTTGTATCTGAATGTTACTATTAATTCAGCCCAAGTATCGACAGTAGGTGAAAACTTATCCCTACTACAGTACAGAAATTTGGGGGGGGGGGGGGGGGACAATTTCCTTCCTAGTTATTATTAATCAAAAACTTGCCTGACAGGATAGAATTACAACAGAAATGTGGTAACACAAAAAGAAATAACCAATAACATTTATTAATAATTATTATTGTTGTTGCTGTTGTGGTCTTCAGTCCTAAGACTGGTTTGATGCAGCTCTCCATGCTACTCTATCCCGTACAAGGTTCTTCATCTCCCAGCACCTACTGCAACCTACATCCTTCTGAATCTGTTTAGTGTATTCATCTCTTGGTCTCACTCTACGATTTGTACCCTCCAAGCTGCCCTCCAACACTAAACTGGTGATCCCTTGATGCCTCAGAACATGTCCTACCAACCGATCCCTTCTTCTAGTCAAGTTGTGCCACAAACTCCTCTTCTCTCCAATTCTGTTCAATACCTACTCATTAGTTATGTGATCTACCCATCTAATCTTCAGCATTCTTCTGTAGCACCACATTTCGAAAGCTTCTATTGTCTTCTTGTCTAAACTATTTATCGTCCACGTTTCACTTCCATACATGGCTACACTTCATACAAATACTTTCAGAAACGACTTCCTGACACTTAAATCTATACTCGATGTTAACAAATTTCTCTTCTTCAGAAACGCTTTCCTTGCCATTCCCAGTCTACATTATATATCCTCTCTACTTTTACCATCATCAGTTATTTTGCTCCCCAAATAGCAAAACTCATTTACTACTTTAATCGTTTCATTTCCTAATCTAATTCACGCAGCATCACCCGATTTAACTCGACTACATTCCATTATCCTCGTTTTGCTTTCCTTGATGTTCATCTTATATCCTCCTTCCAAGATACTGTCCATTCCGTTCAGCTGCTCTTCCAGGTCCTTTGCTGTCTGTGACAGAATTACAATGTCATCGGCGAACCTCAAAGTTTTTATTTCTTCTCCATGGATTTTAATTATTTTATTACACAAAACTTTATTGAAGTTTGACAACAGCTTGGTGCATGGCATTTGATGTCCTATATCTAACTAACTCCGTGCGAACAAGCCTCGAAAATCCCAACGGTACCGACTGACCGCCGTGTCCTCCTAAGACGATAGGTGTCACTGGATGCGGATGGAGGGGCATGAGGTCACTACATTGCTCTCTTTGCCGTTGTCAGTATTAGAGATCAGAGCCGCTACTTCTCTGTCAGGTAACTCATCTACTGGTGTCACAAGGACTGAATGCACACTGGCTGCCAGTAATGCTCTGCAGAACCGAATAGTCACCCATCAAAGTGCTAGCCAAGTTCTATAACGCTTAACTTCGGTGATATCACACGGACCGGTGTTATCACTGTGGCAAAGCTATTTGCCTCCTATATCTAATGAAATGAGAGCTGAATAGTTTTGGTGTCTCTTGTCAGGCTACGATTTAGTCACAGTGACTGCTATTAATTAAGCAGACATTCATTACACAGTGTCTATTGCTGCGTAAATAGCGACTGCTAAGTTAGAACACAGTATTCTGAACAGAAGTAGCGAAACTGGGCTCCGTAATGTAATTGAAGAAAATGCCGGCACTGTCAATACTAAGCGAACTTTAGGAACTGCCTGTGTTGCTAGCGCTGCAGAAACTGAGTTAAGGCCGTCTCCACGGCGCATGGTCTTTCCTACCTATCGGCAGTAAGATCTCCGTCTCCACCATTATTAGGCGGAAAGAAAGTAGTCCCTGCTCGACCTAGCTCTCTGGCAGCTGGAAACACTATCGACGGACGAATACGACGCACTGATGGATGTGGTGCTGAAGCAGAAAGTGGTTCTGAATAGCGAGCACCATCAGGAGGTTGCAGATCGGAACGGACAAGGGGAGGCCACGACGTTTGGAACGCGGATTTACTATGAACTTCGTACACTCGTAGTACTCCATGAGGACAACAAAATGTGTAAGCAATAGCACGTACTTCTCGAGCGTTATTGAGGAAATCCCAAGATAATTTGGGTCGTCAAATATCGTCAAATGTATACCTGCGCCTGGCCATTTTTATTATTAATCGTCGGCAGCCGACTGGCTTAGCTGACCTCTGTAGTAAAAAAAACTGAGTTGATGGCTCAACGACGAACTAAAAATGGGTGTCTTGCGATGTCCGCACTGAGCAGATACAACGAACAAAATGAGATTAAAAAAAAACATAAAAGAACTGGTTAGCGTTCCAACCCCGTAATCGCTGGGTCGCTGGATCGAGTCCCGCTCGTCAGTTTTTTTTATTTCTAACACAGTCATTTTCTTCACTATTTATATTACAATTGATGTAATGGGAAAAATACGTGTAATCAGATGAACATTTATTGAATTTACAATGTTATTTGGCAGTCTACAAATTTTTATTATTACAAATAATATAACATTCATAATTACCGACTAGTGAACGACCAAGCGCATAAAGTGATAATGAAAATGTATGCGTGTCCGTGTCTTCAAAGTTGTTCGTATTTAATCGAAAGAGAACGATAAATTGCTTCTCGTGAAGACGCTATTAAAACACACTCGATACTGCCTTAACAATGATCAGCGTCGATATTTAAGGAAATGCTGCGTTATGCATGGTTAGCTTCCAAATTATCGGCTGAAAGAGAGGTTTTTGAAAATGGTAACGAGGTTTGTTTTTCCACGGAAAACCTCAAAATACCTTGCGTGTGCGGAAACATAGCACTTATTCAAGGCAGCTGGTGCCGTTTAACTTTGTTTTTCATGTTTTTACGAAATATACCATCCCGCAACTTGTAATGTCGAATGCGACGATTAATTGTACATCTTTCGAAAGCCGTCTGTGCCGGTCAAAAGTTGGAGGTAATAAGTCGTATCGGTCTCCTTCCAGGTGTAAGGGATTTCTCAAATCACGCACAAGCATACATTCTCAGTATCACTTAATGCGTTTGGCCGTTTAATGGTCGGTAGCTATGAATATTATATTATTCGTGATAATAAAAATTAGTAGACTGCCAAATAACATTGTAAATTTAATAAAAGTTCATCCGATCACACGTATTTTTCCCATTACATCAATTGTAATGTAAATAGTAAAGAAAATGACTGTGTTAGAAATAAAAAAGAACTAACGAGCGGGACTCGATTCAGCGACCCAGCGATTACAGACCTTGAAAGCTAACCACCTTTCTTTTTTTTTTTTTTCGATCGTTGCGTTTGGTTGTGGCGGACGTCACATTGACATCCGTTCAAGTTCGTTTGTTGATTCTTCCAATCAGTTTTTTAATACAGAGGTCAACCAACTCTCTGACCGAACAGGCTGAGATACCGTGCCGGCTTACCACTTGGCTGCCGACGCTTCATGGTAATAATGGCCACGCACAGGTATACATTTGACGATATTAGACGTCCCAAATTATCTTGCGATTTTCTCAGTAACGCTCGACAAGTACGTGCTACTGCTGACACATTTTGTTGTCCTCATGGAGTACTACGAGTGTTCGAAGTTTGCAGTAAACCCGCTTTCCAAACGCCGTGGCCTCCACTTGTGAGAAGGCGCCAGGCGTGTGGTGTGCTGTGTTTCGCTGGCCTCTTGTGGTACTGCTGTGTACCTCTTGAGCCAACTATGCAACATTTTCTGTTACTTCCATCATTGTTTCTTCGATGTACAGGTTGAACGGGAGAGGTAAAAGACTCCATCACCGTCTGACACCATTTTTAGTCCGAGCACTTGGTTATTGGTCATCCAGTCTCAATGAACACACGGTTCTGGTACATATTGGTATGCATACGACGGGATGTGTAAGTAATTTGTTCTAAAACGCGGCACACAGAAACGCGATTTTCTGATGCTCACGCCTAGAATTCTGCTGGTGATAAAAAGATAGGATCAAATGATTTGAATAGCATTGGGCAATGGATCATTTGTATACCCACCAGAAGGGTCGTCTTAGTGCCACTATCCTACAGTACAAGGTCAAAGTATGGCTGCTTAGGCAAGTGGAGTAAATAAGTTGATAATTTTTGCATTTGATGTGATCTACGGTGGGCTTAATGGGACTTAGGAAAGCACCATTAGTCAATGGATGGTTACTTCGAAAACAGCTAAAAAGGTTTTTTTTTCACTGTATTTTCGCCCTCACCAGTGGATAAAATAAAATCCAGCCGAAGATTCCAAGAAGGCCACGCACAGAAAATGGATGAAATTTTTATGATATATTTCTATGATCCCGCTCTCAAACAGGCGTGAAAGTTTTCTCGTTAAGCCTCGTGATGACTGGGTGTTGTGTGATGTCCTTAGGTTAGTTAGGTTTAAGTAGTTCTAAGTTCTGGGGGAGTGATGACCATAGATGTTAGGTACCATAGTGCTCAGAGCCATTTTTTTTTCTCGTTAACTTTACCTGTTCTCAAGATACAGAGGATCAAAGTCGTCCTACCTCTAAACGTAAAATCCGGTATGAGGTGAAATCTAACGAATAAATAACAGCAGCAGATTTCCCAAATTTTGTCGGTATATTCTGCAGGCATTTATCTAGAAGAACCATGTCCTCGTTTTCAAACATCTTCATCCGTTGTCGAGAAACACCCCAAAAAATTGTTTTTTGGGCAAAAAATAAAGAGACGACTATGGACAGTAAATGGCTTTAACTTTTACAAAATTTTTTTAAGATCCCGATCTAGGATAGCCTTAAAGTGCTCTTCATGTCTTTATCAGTTTTCGAGATACTGAGGATCAAAGTTACCTTACTTGTGCACATAAAATACGAACTTAAACCTGTGTAAGCGGAAACGTAGTTTGTAAAGTTATGCAGCGTGGAGAAATATGCTGTAAAGTGTCTCTTTTATTATCTGGGAACCCCTTCTTGCAGTACTCAACCACACGCAACTTTTCTTTCTTTGTTTGTATAATCCGGCCAGTGGTGTAAAATTACAATTGCGTTATTTTAATTTCACGCAAGTAAACTATGACTACTTTACTAGTTCAAATGGCTCAGAGCACTATGGGACTTAACATGTGAGGTCATTAGTCACCTAGACTTAGAACTACTTAAACCTAACTAACCTAAGGACATCACACACATCCATGGCCGAGGCAGGATTCGAACCTGCGACCGTAGCAGCAGAGCGGTTACGGACTGAAGCCCAAGAACCGCTCGGCCACAACGGTCGGCCGATTTTACTGACTAATAAACTTCTTTTCATGAGTTGCACGCCCAGCAGCAGCAGGGAAAAGAAACGTATTATTCAAAGAAAAGTAGTGTACCAGCTGCTTCCTTAGCACCTACAAAAATTTCCCAAAAATTTTGGCATGCCAATATACTCTCGCTTTTGTATGCTGAGAGAAAAGAAGACATTGGCATTGGCATCGAGACGGAAAAATGATAAATACTGGAAGATAGTAAACAGTGGGAGTGTTATAGAAAGGCAAAGCAGACAATAGCAGTGTGAGAGAAAGAAAGGCACACAGTGTCAGTGGAACATTCTTTTGTATCCAAGATTTCTGCACAGTTACTTTCCTTCTGTCTATGTTTGTCTGTCCAACATCTGTCATTGCTCTTTTTACAGTCATCCGTATTTCCCCAACCTAACTGCCAGTTCTAGTATTCCTAATCGCAGTATTAACGTCTTTAGAGAACTCCAAATACATCTCATGATTCCTCAGAGTTTAATATCATACTTGTCTTCGATTGATTGTGATCTGAGTCTATATGTGGACCTGGGTACGCCTTAAAATTCAATATCTAATTTCAGGAACTCTGCGTGAACATTATCTAATCCATCTGTAATTTTCGAGTGTCTCCATTTCTTTTCCACATATACCTCTTCGCCTAGGGATTCTTGAAGAGAGTATTCGCTGTTACTAGCTGAAATTCACTGCAGAACTCAATTAGTCTTTCGGCTCTCTCATTCCTGCTACCAGTCCCACTTTCACTGGTAAACCATTTTTCTGTTACTTCCCTTATAACAGCTTTCCAACCCCCCCATGATTAATAGATTTTCACGTCTCTGTAGGTACTGAGTTACTTGTTTAATATTCTCATGTACTGTTTATCTCCCTATCTTATGCTTGCAACGTCGGCATGTGTTCCTGGAATATTGTTTTTCGCCGTCGGCTTTCTGCCGAATAGAATGAAATTAACCCTATCATTGAACTGCTCATAGTAACACCTCTCTGACCTAACTTCCTATTTATAACGAATGCTACTCCCGTTATACTATTTTCTGCTGCTGTTTTTTTTTTTCACCTGACCATAATTCCTTACCTTATTTCCATTTTACATCACTGCCCCGCAGTATATCTATATGGAGCCTTTTCGGAGTTTATATACCCCCTACCACGTTCAAACGTCTCACATTACTCGCTCCAACACGTTGACTGTTATCCTTTCATTGGTTATTCAGTCCTTTTTTCGTGGTCACTTCCTCCTTGGCAGTCCCCTCCTAGTGATTCGAATGAGAGACTAAATCGGAATCTTTTTGAAATCCATAGATCATCTAGACAACCCTCTGCCCTCTTTGACAAGGCTATTGGCAGAACGAGGGTGAAATCTTATGCCGGAATCCTTTAGCAGCCCCTGCTGATGATTTTTATTCAACAGTTAAGCAGTGTCTACATTGGAACCCGGGTCCCAGGACGTTTCAATTACAGGTCAAAGACGGCGCCACCCGACCACCATATGCATAGAATTACAGTTATTACGTGGACAAGGTCACAAACTCAGTCACAGTATCATCCGTCAACGGTCATGATTTCCCGCTTTCGCTAAGCAAACTTTCAAAGGAAATCATAAAAATACAGGTATTGTTGGTAACAGTGACTTACCTCTAGATTAACTAACCTGAACTGCCTGTGGCGTTCTTTAAAAATTTACATGTATCTATGGCTCTGACCACCCGTTCAAGAATTGTGGAGTCCCTAACACTAAGTAAAAATTTGAACTTCGTAGAAGAATGAAACTGCCTGTTGGGTAACAATATTTTAATTTATATTAGTTCCTACATAAAAGAGTTTGCTCTTTGTTTATGAAGTTACTCGCAATACATATTAATGTGGTTTGCAACAAAATTTCTGTTAACTATTCCTTTCATAATTCGTTCTGCAATTTGGGCAAAATGAAATAAACGTAATTGTTACGGAATTCAAAACTACTGTAAAATGATGTGTAAGGTGTCTCATCTTAAAACATATTTTGTGCTGATTCAAAACAGCGCTCTTTGCTTTTGCAAGTCTGTCACACTTCCAAAGTTAAGGAGAATTCAGTATTATGAATAACATTTTAAACGTTAAAGATATTTATATCAAATTCTTTAATATCCCATATCAGAATACTTTATTAATATTAATTAATATTTTACTACTATTAACTGCCCTGTTGCGTTTTGGATACAGCTGTATTTGCAAAAAATAATAGTTTGTTCTCTAGCATTAGCTGAATGAACGTTACTTTTGGGAACAGTCGTTTAATTAGATTTCAGTACTGCATCATAGCTTGTCTTCTTGATAATGTAATTCAGTTTTGTAATTAGCCAAACTAATAGTTCCTCCATGAAATATATTACCGCGTTATCATCTTTAGTCGTTACTGATCCTCACTTTATGGTAGTAAGAAATGGGATGCTGAATTTAACTGGATTCAACATTCAAAAAATGGAATTCTTTCATGAACACTAAAATACAGTTTCAGAAGGATTGTATCGTATCTATGGAATCAGCAAGCAATCAACAAGTTTGTGCTGTTATTATAAAGATTTCTCATATATAAAAAATAGATTTTATGTAATATCAACTTAGGTTAGTGCCAAAGAGTCTGATGTTAGTGGTTGCGATCGATTTTGTTTAGTAATCGATAGTCAGCTACGAAATTATATCACAATGTCGACCGTTTCTTATTATGTGAGTTTTAAATTTCTACTTAAGCGTTTGATGTTATTAAGTTGAATGACTGAAGAACGGCAGAGCTTCTCAGAAAAATGTGTAATGATTTCTGAGATACGACAAAGTGTCAGTATAGCTACATTTAGCAGTTCGTAGATAAGAAAGCAAATTACGTCGTGTGAAAATGCCCAGTAGACACTTCACCTATCAAAGCTGGCAAATATGTGACATTACCATACGAAATATTGAGGGCTTATCGGACGTAAAGGCGCCATCGTAGAAATTCGTTTTAGACTCTTAAGCTACCCCATACTTCTTTATAAGTAGTATATTTCATCTACGGTGCTAATCCCGTGGATTCATTATGCCCTGACGTTTTTTGAGACTGTTCTTTGGGACAGAGAAATTAAGGTCGAAACGGTACTTTCGCTTCCAAATAGTCAATAACAAAACACTATATAGCTGTTGACTGAATGGCTTGCAGAGATTATTGTTTCACTCATATGATAATATGCATGCTTACTCATTAACGTCCACCAGGCAAATATATAAGACTTTTGAGGTATTAAAAATAGTTCATATGCTTTCTGCCCTCCTGTACAAGAAGAAAAGTGAAATTCGTTACACTGATATACATTAAAGTCACGGAAATAAAATTGAAGGATTAATACTAGAATTAATGCAAATCATGCAGACATGCTGAACTACCAGTCTAATTGCTGTGGTTCAAAAGATTTAATTTGTTTCTCGTAGACATAAGACTAGAAATCGAGATAGGAATTCAAAGCTACATTGAAAAGACACGCTTTTATTCATAAAATATATTAGTCGTTTCTTTCGTATATTATCCGAGTATTTGGATTCTGTGTCCCAGAGACCAGTAGAGATAATGATGTTACTGCAAATATCTTTTATATTTCAGAACAAATTAGCTTCATTTTTCTGCAGGGTTTAGTATAACGTAGCAGATGAACGGCATCAGAATAACACAATCGGAAAAGCATGCCATTCTGAAAGACAAACTTCACAACATTCCATAGCTATCACGTGAAACTAAACACATATACATTCACATGCAAATGCAAATGCATATAGACAGTTACTTAATAAACAAACTCTGCCTCTCCCGAATGCGTTGAACGCACAGTTCCCCATGCAGACATGTCATACAGTTCAGCTGAGGGCATCACTACGGATATTACAGGTGGTGGCAATAGAGATGGCACCCTGTATTCTTTAAGCAGTCCTGAAACAATGTGACAGCATATATGTAATGAAAATTTATACATACTCTCAAGTAAGAAAGAAAGAGTTTCTTACATAGAAACTATATACTATATAAATAGTAGGCCTCCATCCATCAGAACAATAGCTCAAAACTTACTGCTGTGTCTGGCTCTCTAGAACGAACAATAATGTTTGTTAAGTATACATGAAACAAAAATGATGCTCAACATGCATATATAAACACACACACACACACACTCACACACACACACACACACACACACACACACACACACACACACACACACACACGCACCATCATCATCATTGGTAGATATCTGGGATGGTGTCATCAATATATCCCTGCACAGACTTATATCGATACACCATCCCCCTGATGCCAGATCACAAGCAACACATTCTGAAACAGGGGAAAAACCATTGCACTGGTTAAATAAGAAAACAAGGCCCTGACGCATGTTTAGGGACATGTCACATACCAGGATCAAATACATCAGGCCGCTGCTTCATCTCTGTGTGACTCATGAAAAATTATCAACCAAACGTATAAGCAACATAACAATCAATAAGTACAAAAAATTAAGACATACACGTAACTGCTACTTCAGCACAATCGCCTCAACCTACATTAACTCAACTTGTAATGCATCTTCAAGGAGGGGTGATGGTGGGTACCCATCATCATCAACCTTCTCTTCAAGATGGGAGCACTTGCTTGTAAAATTACCATCAGCATGTACTGATTATTGTTTTATAACTGACACTTCCATGGTGATCGGACTAGAATGGATAGGACCTAATCAGTGCCAATTGTATAAAGGCAGCGGTCAGCACATGTACACATCAGGTCTTCCTTACACATGTACCAATAGAAATTATTTCTGGAGAAATCGTAAGGCAAGCTGGCACTTCCAGAAAACGATTCTTTTCCAGAGAAGCAATTTTACTGCACACGTCCAGTGCATTTATATGGAAATCATTGTGCAGTACTTCTAACAAAAGGTGCGTTAGATTTTTTCAGAATATGTGTCGCACTTCTGTCACGCGTTTCTGCAACTGCCGGTGTAAACACATGTCGCCGATTCTGGTGTGATCTAAAGCTGACGCGCATTCACACAACTGTGTATTCCCATGTACGAAAGCGGCTCTGGTGAAACTATGATATGACGGATTTCCGCCATCAGGTCGGCGAATTAGACGTTGCCACAGCATAGATTTTTGCAGCACATCTATCGCTGATTCTGGTAAAACAATGAAGTAATTTATTTGCGCAACTGTCGACGTGTACGCGTTCGAAAAAAATTCACAAGATACATCGGCAAAGCGCGACTCGAGCGCAGTCACCTGCGGGCGTCGTCCTTATCCCCTGGCATCATCTGAAACTGGAGCACACTGCCTCATCGCACTGCAGCAGATGCAGCTTGGCCGTGCCATCAACTTTCTGACATCACAATCAGCCATATTTGAGGCTATTTTGTAACGTCATAGGCTGTGTCGACCTGGCTCTCGTGGCTGCATACACGTGGGCTTCTGTTGCTACGAGATTCGATGTGCACAAACGAGCCAGAAACTCTATCGGCCGAGGCTGTTGCAGTTGTGTGTGTCAGTTTGAAAAACCATTCTACATCTTGCTTCAGTGCTAAGCACATAATTTACCTTGACATATTCTGTGCTGCGCTCACAACTATCCAGACATTAGTATGAGTCCATACTGGCAGCTGCACCGCACGCTCTTGCCACTGCTACTGTTTTTACCGTCCGAGCGGTTCTAGGCGCTTCAGTCCGGAACCGCGCGACCGCTATGGTCGCAGATTCAAATCATGCCTCGGGCATGGATGTGTGTGATGTACTTAGGTTAGTTAGATTTAAATAGTTGTCAGTTCTATGGGACTGATGACCTCAGATCTTAAATCCCATAGTGCTCAGAGCCATTTGAACCATTTTGCTACTGTTTTACAAGCTGTGTGCTAATAAGCGTACTGTAACGCCCTGAAAATATTCTAAGTTCGGAGGAAGGAACGGCCGCACGGGCCGCTAGGCCAGCCGAAGCCCGGCAGGAAACACGTGGTGCCCAACGTTAGCCGGACGAGAGGGGTAGCCCAAGCGCACGGTCCAGCTGCGTGGCTGGGAATTCCATTGTGACGCTGTGTCAGTGAAGGAGACACGCTGGGAGTGCCAAAGATGGCGGACGTTGTGAAACCATCATGGTAGACATTTCACAGTTCATATAGAAATTAATAGTAGCCAGATGAATCGTGAAACCTCAAAAAGAAACATGTACATTACCATTATTTGCACGACGATTCTGATGGTGTAGCCAGATTTTCAATATCTTTGTTAGTTTAAAATTTAGCATCTGGCGATATATTATACAAGTAACACCCAGAAACGAATTTCCAAAATCTAAACAGTTCATCCGATTTCGTCGATCTACATGTCTTTGGAAATCTATTACTGTAAACCTAAATTGATATGAATTACCGGCATGTAACTTGAATAGTACATGAGTTATTGGAGGTCAAAGTGACCGATTACTACTAATCGCGTCAGGCCGTAAGTACTCCACAGTTACACGAAAAATAACGGTAGCAGCATGCTTATAAATATATTTATTCATCTATGTCCATGTTTATATCCGATATATACTATTCGTAAAGCAATTGGTTAAATATTTAGCGTGTTTTAGGAAGCACAGAGACATTAGACTACTGGCCTACCTTTGTTCTGTTCCTTTGATACATGTTTATTTAATTTGTGTATGTAGTTAATAATGTGTGTTAGAGCGTCTTTATGGTCCAGCAGTAGGAATATTTATTTAATTTGAAGTTATTTAAATGTAAATCTAGTATTTCGTATGTGTTTCAATATATTTGTGAGTGTATATTGGCTTGGAGACATGGAGGGAGCGCTCTAGCCAATCACAGCGGTCGTTACGAAGAGAGACGTATGGAGGTTGGGGAGGAGCATCGTTTCCAGAGAGGACACGAGGTAGTTCTGAACAGTGCGGCAGTTCTGGACAGTACGGCACGCGACACGGGAAGTGCTGGACTCGACGGCGCGAAGGACGCGGAGTCGGTGGAAAGGCTTGGGTAGTGGAGCAATTTGCGCACGGTCGCGGAGGATCGGGATATTTCAGAGTGCCGACCTGTGTGACTTCCGTGGCATCTGCAGTGGAGACGTAGTGTGCGTTTAGAAGTGAATATCTCGCGAGCTATGTTTGTTGTTCATAACTAATTACGTGCTGTAGGAATCTATTGTTTTCCTGTTATTCAACTTATATTTTATTTAATTGCTGCACCATCAACACCAATAAGTGTTTTGCAGAAATATACCGCATTCTCATAAGTACTTCTACTATTGTACGTATCATTTAAAGTCGTTAAGATAGTACCTGCAGAGTTTATTTAATGGCAATCTTTCATTTATAAATTTATATGTTACATTCATAATTCGCAACTGCCGAGTGATAGAAACCTTCGACCATTCGATTCTTGTGTGTATTCTTATCGTATACTGTAGACTCAGCAGTAATTGGCCTGTAATGCGGTAACTATCTATCCCAGCCCCTATACAATGAAACCAGCCAAAACTTTAATGTTTCAACTCGGAGTCGGAGGGTGCGTAGTTGAGGGCCATGCCACTATCATGTTAATTTGAAAGCGGGCACAGCGAACTTTAATAAAAAGAAAAAAAATCATAACAGGTGTGCGCAATGAAGTTTTTATGCATTGTAAGTGGTCTGATTGTCTGCCAATCCTCCACAGTTTGATACAATACAAGCAACCCTTTTTAAAGCTTATCCAGGTGGAAAAGGAGCTTTACAAACAGATTTTTTACTGTCCTTTAAAATAGTAAATGTGCTACATTTCATCGCTTTTGGTCGTCGGGAGTCCGACATATGGCCACTTACCATTTCTGTTGTGACGCAGTTAATAGTTACTGCTTGAGTTGCTCTCCAAAACAGCATCCCACATGGGCAAACTAGATGCATCTTTGTTTGTGGGTACTCGTACTTTAGATACTTGCGCTATGCACATCTCTGTTTAAAAAGAGTAGCTCGATGCGATTTATCGATCCAGCCACGCACGTCTGCTTTCATGCCCTGCAGCTAACTCACTGGAAATACGTGTAATAACCTGTAGCTTTGATCCTGCAGTCAAATGGTCTGTGCATTGGCTAGAATTGCGAACTAATAAAATACACAGAAATACAAAATAAAAGATAAATGAATATTTTAATAAGAAGGACTCTAACGTCTGTAATTGATGCGGACGACAGATAATTATGTTGAATGATGTTTAATCAAGGAAGTACATCTCAAATAAGCGGAAGGTCGTCCTAAGATATTCAGTTAAAATGCAAACAAGAAACACCCTTATCAAATGCAGTGAAGTTACGTTGAGAGAGGTACCAGAATGGCAGCAGAATCCACAAACTAAATAGTCATCAAAGACTAGCGAAAACTGAGGCCATTATAAATCACAACGCACGAAAGATCCACCAGCTCAAAATAGCTCAGAGTTCAACATGAAGATTCACAAATTAACACACGTGATACGAAGAATAGTAACTCATTATCTTCCTATCCTCAGTTCCTTAACACAGGCGTACAAAAGTAATGTAGTGGCCATTCAGAAAATAATCCCCTATACGAATGAATTATGCAAGTTACCATAGGCAGGCATGCCTTCTTCCAGCACTCAACATAAAGTGTCCACAATCGCCCCGTTGAGCTCTTCACTCGGAAAATCTCAGGCCCCACTTGATTCCAGCAGTGTTCCGACACTGTTCAACTCTCGTTGGCTAAAGGCCATCCAACCAAGAATTCATCGATCTCAGATTGTACAAACGCAAATCATATCAATGTTTGAATAAAAGAAACCTTACAAACATTCGGATACATTCAGATCGTTCACAAATGTAAGTAATTGTTGGTTTATAAATAAACAAACTAGTATTCTTGCCCAAGTGCGCTCACGTTAAATGACTAGTAAATACCGCTAAATATTTTTTGAACAATTACTTATGCCTTCTTGACAGAGGCTACTTTTGATTCTCTTTTAAACTGTGGTGTCTTCTAACACATGCGATTGACCACTTCTAAACTGGCAAATTTCTTCACTCACTTGCAACCAACATTTAAATCAAATTAACTGAAAATGCAAGTAGGACATACTGTGAGGTATTCATGCAGCATTCATTTGCTGTGTAAATGTGGAGAATATGATATTCTGACAAATATTTGCATAACGAAAAAGATGTAAAAGACGTAAATCAATAAAAAAAATTGATACAGATACGTAGCTTTCAGACATGATATCTATGGTGCAACGCTATCATCTCACAGATAACGTCCTTTGAAATAGCATGAAGCGATAAAAAGTTGTTAATTCTCAGGGTCATTGTTTCGTTGTAGGATATTAACTTCTGTGGTTTTAAAGATATGGAAATATTATTGTGTCACTGGATTTGCATTAATATTTGATGTGACTTATTGTCGACGGAAATTGCAATTAAATCGATACAATGAAATGAGTACCCTTAGCTGCATACAGGCGTTGATATACGTCAACGGGGACAGCTGAAAATGTGTGCCCCGGCTGGGACTCGAACCCAGGATCTCCTGCTTACATGGCAGACGGTCTATCCATCTGAGCCACCGTGCACACAGCGGACAGTGCGAGTGCAGGACTTATCTCTGGCACGCCTCCCGTGCGACTCACATTCCAAACTTATGGTCCCGCACTATATTAGTGCCCCTGCCCATTACACTCATTACTCGCGGCTTTGCCGATTCCCGTAAGAGTTTGGGCAATGTGTGTGCATCCGCACAGAAGATAGTTAAATGGCCGGTGAGCATCAACCTAACATTACCGCTGGATATATTTCGTAAACCATGTCAAATACTGACGAATCGATTCCACAGACCGAACGTGAGGTGAGGGGCTAGTGTAATTGGTCAATACAAACCATAAAAAAACGCACGGATGAATGTTTTTTAACACAAACCTAAGATTTTTTAAATGGAACCCCGTTAGTTTTGTTAACACACCTTAACATATAAACAAATACGTAATCAGTGCCGTGTGTTGCATCGTAAAATGTTAATTACATCCGGAGATATTGTAACCTAAAGTTGACGCTTGAGTACCACTCCTCCGCTGTTCGATCGTGTATATCGGAGAGCACCGAATTACGTAGGGATCCAAAGGGAACGGTGATGGACCTTAGGTACAGAAGAGACTGGAACAGCACATTACGTCCACATGCTAACACCTTTTTATTGGTCTTCTTCACTGACGCACATGTACATTACCATGAGGGGGTGAGGTACACGTACACACGTGGTTTCCGTTTTCAATTACGGAGTGGAATAGAGTGTGTCCCGACATGTCAGGCCAATAGATGTTCAACGTGCTGGCCATCATTTGCTGCACACAATTGCAATCTCTGGCGTAATGATTGTCGTACACGCCGCAGTGCATCTGGTGTAATGTCGCCGCAGGCTGCCACAATAAGTTGTTTCATATCCTCTGGGGTTGTAGGCACATCACGGTACACATTCTCCTTTAACGTACCCACAGAAAGAAGTCCAGAGGTGTAAGATCAGGAGAACGGGCTGGCCAATTTATGCGTTCTCCACGTCCTATGAAACGCCCGTCGAACATCCTGTCAAGGATCAGCCAGTTGCACCATCATGCTGATACCACATACGTCGACGCGTTTCCAGTGGGACATTTGCGAACAACGTTGGCAGATCATTCTGCAGAAACGCGATGTATGTTGCAGCTGTTTGGGCCCCTGCAATGACGTGAAGACCAATGAGGTATCCGCCAATGATTCCGCACCACACATTTACAGACCACGGTCGCTGTCGCTCTACCTGTCTGAGCCAGCGAGTATTGTCCACGGGCCAGTAATGCATGTTCAGTAGATTCACTGCCCCGTGGTTTGTGAAACCCGCTTCATCGGTAAACAGGTAGAACTGCAACGCATTCTCTGTTAATGCCCATTGACAGAATTGCACTCGATGATTAAAGTCATCACCATGTAATTGCTGATGTAGCGACACATCAAACGGGTGAAAGCGGTGACGATGCAGTATGCGCATGACACTACTTTGACTCAGTCCACCGGCTCTCGCAATGTCCCGTGTACTCATGTGTCGGTTCATGGCAACAGCAGCTAACACACCAACTGCACCCGCTTCTCCTGTGACGGGCCTGTTACGGACCCGTTTGAGTGCTACGACCATACCTGTTGCATACAGTTGGCGGTAGATGTTTTGCAATGTGCGGCACGTTGGATGCTCCCTGTCCGGGTACTGTTCTGCATACAACCTGCAGGCTTCAGGTGCATTTCGTCGACACTCGCCATAGATAAGTATCATCTCCGCTTTTCCAGAGTTCGAATACACCATGGTCACAGTTCCTACAACACTGCACTATCACAGACGTCTGGTAACACGGTGTACTGCAGTTGGTCTGCGTGCGGAGACGAATGCAGAATAACAATAGCAGCAAGCGCTACATGCGGACACTCCGACAGCTAGACCAAACCACAACAGTGCACTACAGCCACACTCGTAAACACGGTCGTCATCGTAAACATGTCCCTGCAGATGCTGCTCGCCGACCGTGGCCCGCGTTTGTTACAACACGCAACTGAACGTCGGAGGTTTCAAGCGTCAACTTTAGGTTACAGTATCTCCGGATGTAATTAACATTTTACAATGCAACAAACGGCACTGATTACGTATTTGTTTATATGTTCAGATGTGCTAACAAAACTAACGTGGTTCCATTTAAAAAAGCGTAGGTTGGTGTTAAAAAACATACTTCCGTGCATTTTTGTATGGTTTGTATTAAACAATTACACTAGCCCATCCCCTCACGTTCGGTCTGTGGAATCGGTTCGTCAGTATTTGATGTGGTTTACGAAATATATCAAGCGGTAACGTTAGGTGACTCACCCTGTATATACACTCCTGGAAATTGAAATAAGAACACCGTGAATTCATTGTCCCAGGAAGGGGAAACTTTATTGACACATTCCTGGGGTCAGATACATCACATGATCACATTGACAGAACCACAGGCACATAGACACAGGCAACAGAGCATGCACAATGTCGGCACTAGTACAGTGTATATCCACCTTTCGCAGCAATGCAGGCTGCTATTCTCCCATGGAGACGATCGTAGAGATGCTGGATGTAGTCCTGTGGAACGGCTTGCCATGCCATTTCCACCTGGCGCCTCAGTTGGACCAGCGTTCGTGCTGGACGTGCAGACCGCGTGAGACGACGCTTCATCCAGTCCCAAACATGCTCAATGGGGGACAGATCCGGAGATCTTGCTGGCCAGGGTAGTTGACTTACACCTTCTAGAGCACGTTGGGTGGCACGGGATACATGCGGACGTGCATTGTCCTGTTGGAACAGCAAGTTCCCTTGCCGGTCTAGGAGTGGTAGAACGATGGGTTCGATGACGGTTTGGATGTACCGTACACTATTCAGTGTCTCCTCGACGATCACCAGTGGTGTACGGCCAGTGTAGGAGATCGCTCCCCACACCATGATGCCGGGTGTTGGCCCTTTGTGCCTCGCTCAAAGTCCGTCAACTGCACATACGGTTCACGTCCACGCTGTCGCGGCATGCTACCAGTGTTAAAGACTGCGATGGAGCTCCGTATGCCACGGCAAACTGGCTGACACTGACGGCGGCGGTGCACAAATGCTGCGCAGCTAGCGCCATTCGACGGCCAACACCGCGGTTCCTGGTGTGTCCGCTGTGCCGTGCGTGTGATCATTGCTTGTACAGCCCTCTCGCAGTGTCCGGAGCAAGTATGGTGGGTCTGACACACCGGTGTCAATGTGTTCTTTTTTCCATTTCCAGGAGTGTATATATAAAGATGGTATCTTTTCTTTCGGATATTTATTTACTGTCGAATCTCAGAGAGCTGTAAGTCCCCGTCTTTAAGAGTCTCTGACACTCCGCCATTTCCTGGAGCATAAACTACACAAAGGCAATGTCTGCGTCAGCCACACAAATTCAAACTCTGGGATTTACCAGTTTCTGAATTCGCACTCATTGTCTCTGCACATGGCTGGCTGGAAACGTTCAACTACCCGGACTGGCCAGAACGCTCTCTGGGCCCCTCGGCCCGCTAGGGTTCAACCATGCATCATGCTCACCTTACCTCATAAGAATTGTAGGCGGCCGTTTAGCTCATCTAGATATGCGTAACCTTACACTGTTAACAGTAAATTCTGGATATCTTATATTCTCAGCTTGTATCCAGGTGCCCTCATACACCGTGTGCGAAGTATTTTTAAGTCTTGGCTACACATCTCCAGTGGGAAGATTGGTAGACAAAAGACAAATGGTGGATGTTGCAGCGTTGCTGAGAAAGGTGATGACTGTTCAAATGCGCAGATGACAGTGAGGTACACCTCCAAGTACAGGTCCTTCAGCTTAAGCAAACTGTGGGGAAAATCTTCATCTGTGGAGTGGACCGTCATAGTGTCTCCCAGCAGGAGGATGTGTATGACTACTGGGCCTGGTCATTGAAGCAATGGAAGTGACATTCACGAGGTAACGCCTAAAGTTGCGCAATCCACTCCCGATAGGATTCGAAAGTTTCTGAAAACTTAAAAACTTGTGCCTGGCTCCTGCCAAGTCTAAAAGACTGTCTTTCAAGGTGGTGTGAGGGAGGCCAAGGGGCTCAACTTCTGGGTGTAATAGCTGAATCAGCTGGAAGACGGACGGTCCCGCATTGGCCAGTAGAAAAGCATGTTGCTACCTATCACCTGCAGTGTTGCGGATGAGGAAGTGCCGCTAAATCCTGGTGATGTAATCGGACCAGGGTTCCATTTTATGGGTGAACTGTTGGAACGGCAGCGGCATCGTGCAGCTGTTGCCCACGGAGGAGTCAATCTGTGCATGGTGCCTAGCGAACTCCGGAGTTGACTGGGTGACAGCCGCCAGCCGTTCGACGAGAAGTTCACTGGTGTGTTGCGTTCTCTGCAGCAGATGATTTAAATGTACTGGCTCCACAGTGGTTGACGTTTTGGAAATCGTCCTTCAAGCAAAGGTAGACTCCCTGGAACAAGATACATACCAAAAAATATCTTTTTTAAATGCTCGTTGCTATGTGATATGTCCGGTTTCATGGAGATATCCAGTAGAGGGGCAGGTAGTCACAATATTACAGGTTCACTTCCCGAACACAACTTTAACAAACTTTCCACGAATTATGAAAGTTCCTTCAGTTCAGAAATTACACAAAGTTCTTCCACAAGTAAAATATAAATAAATAAGTGTCTCAACAAGTGAAAATAATCAGCTGATACGTCAAAAGGTAACACTCGTTAACGATGAGCAGAATCCTGAAGTCTGAATAAAGTTAAAGTTCGACATAAAACAATTTCCTTAACCGTTGAGGTTGAAATTAGCGAAGTCTGCACTCGAACTTAAGGTGCAGGAGCAAACACTCAAAAAACTTTCCAGTCCTCCTTCATAGGAGAAGTTCCGATGATCAAGTAGCTGTGCTTGATTTATGACGATTAGCACCGGTATGCCGTACCGATAACTCTGACGGAAAAAAAACCCTAGCCGCAGAGTTTGAGTTGCAGTATGATAGAACTTTTGCTGCGGTTGAAGCGATGTAAAGCAAGAGTTGTGTTCGCATACTTAAAATGCTCAGAACAGTGTTTAAAATAATGTTCTAAGGAGTCAAAATTTCGAAAACGCCCCATGAAAGGTCACAGTACCGGAACATCATGTTTTACAAAACAAACACTGTGAAACAGTAAAGAAAATTTCTAAGTCTGGCAAGGATAGAAGCATAAAGTAAAGTCTTGGCACTATCTTGTCGGTGAAGTAAGAAGAGTAAAAATTGTATTGAGTCCCAGTTAGCACGACGCCAATCACACTACAGTCCAGATAGAGGAGGCAAAGTGTTGTCCTGGAAGATGGTGACGGAATCGATAGCGGGGTGTTCCTGAAATCCTCTTGTCAGTTGTAGGCTGTTATGGAACTACTTTGCTAATCTCGTGCACTGGCATAAATAGCTACCTCGTGATAGGGTACATTTTCGGCATGTGTAATAATGGATGCAGGAAGAGGTGAGGTACGGCAACGACGTCTACCGTCGCCGTACACCAGGATACTGCATCCGTGTGGCGTATACGCGTGAGCAGCACTCGTTTGCATCACTCGGTATGCAGGCGCACGCGGAAGCACGCGGCTGGCAGTTCGCTCATTCGGCATCAAGGGGCACTCACTCATTGAGTGGTGAGCAGCAGCCACGAGGCCTTGGCACCCGGTTATAAAGAAACATAGACTCTACCTATTGAGCTTCGACACAACGTAACGGCGCTAATGGTACCAGCAAGTGCTCAACTGCATTTACAATTACAGTTTCTTTTTTGCTGTTGGTTTTCTATGTTTTCAGTATCAGGTATGTGCTGTATACATTAATCTTTTTATTTTATTTTATTTTATTTATTTATTTATTTATTTTTGCTCATTCGTTTCTGGATCGAGACCACGCAATGAATTACAGTAAGAAATATTAAATAGGGATCAATTAAGTTTACGGATTGATAAAATATGTTTCATACAAACTCTCGGCGCTTGAACATGGAATTTTTGTTAAAAGTCCGTTCATGTATTTTTAATCATGTTTGTTCTCTCTATGTTTTCACTAAAATCGGATTCGTTATCAAACAGCACCCTAAGACGACGGTGGATCGAGCTGGACGACTTTTTACCATGCCAAGTCACCCAACCATCTTACAATCACTAAAGACACAAAATAAAACTTACTTATGTTAGTAATAACAATATATTTTAAAATAAAACCACAATTTAATCTACGACATTTACGCCATTTGGCAGCCACTCGTGAATAAAATAATAAAGCAATGTAGTATTAATGCGGTGTGCCACATACGCCTGATCTGGGCAAGACCTAGAAAACAAAATGTGACTCTTCCACTTTCGCCAAACTATGACGATCACAAATCTTCAAATGTTTTGAGAGGCTACATATAATATTGATACAGCCGTGGACTATATCTATGGCTCAAATTTTTGTTCATTTTATTAGTTGTAATTACTTCTTTTTTGCTAGTTAAAGCTCAGCATACAAATGTGCCTTTAAACTGCCCCCTGAGCTGCGAGGCGAAAGGACACACCAGCAGGCGAGCAACTCACTCTGAAGCACTTTGTATATAAGTCTACAAATACACACATATCATATATAACGCACATATCATATCATATTTACTCAAATAAGATTTTCAGTGTTTGAATGTGGCGCGTGCACCTGTAACAGTTTTATGTTGACATTGCGCCTACCGTGCATTCGCAGTCGCGAAAAGTTCAGTACTGGCGTGGCATTCGCGAAGCGAGTTCATCAAACGACACATTGTCTATACTCAGTCCGGTTGTTCATGTGCATAAGACGTCGCAGAGAAACATTTATCATCATGGAATTCACAAATGTGGATTAACATTTAAAACAGGTACAAAATCCTGAAGTTACAACATTCATTAACAGTAAATTACAAATTCTTATTGTTGATAGTCTCTTTCGCACAGTATTGCGCTTGAAATGTCTTTTTGTTTCAACTATAACGTCTTTTCACAACGTGTCGTTGTTCAGTTCCATGAACCAAAAACATATGATAAACATATGGCAGTTCAATGTCACAGTTCGCAGTTTTGATACAGATGCGTGTGCGCGATCACTCGTAGTAGAGTTTACTAGTTACGCTGCTTATTTAGACTGGTGTCACTGTTTTTTGCCCTAGGTCGTACCGCATGGTAGAAGACTGGTAGATGCCGATTCCACAGCATAAGTTTGTGAATGCATGGAAGCAGGGCCTCGGAAGGCACGATTCTGGCGTCGATCCTTGTTTAGACCAGGTAAGAGTGTCCGTCATATCCGAGAACATTGCTCCCTGAGGAACTGTCCCAAATTCCTCCACCCGTCGAGTGGTCTTCCTCGTTTTGGAACAAAGCGATCGTAAGTGCAGTGGGGAACCAGTTCTTGCTATTCAGACTTGCAGAGATCCAGATATGCAGAGATGCAGCGCAGTCAGTGTCAATTTCCGATGCACTCAAAAGTGTCTGAGCACTCCACTATTACGGATTTTTTTTCGCATACTCAGTTTGTCAGGCGATACACAAATATTCGTATACAAGTAGATGTGACGTGGAACAAATGTCAGTTGACAAGCCTTTAAGCAAACAATTCGGAACACGATTCTACATTAGTAGTTCAAACATAAATAGTTCATCACGTCTATATACATAGCACTATATCATGAACAGTCTTTTACAAATGTTCAAATGGCTCTAAGCACTATGGGACTTAACGTCTGAGCTCATCAGATCCCTAGACTAAGAACTACTTAAACCTAAATAACCTAAGGACATCACACACGTCCATGCCCGAGGCAGGATTCGAACCGGTGACCGTAGCAGCCGTGTGGTTCCGGACTGAAGCGCCTAGAGCGCTCGTCTACAGCGGCCGGCAGTCTTTTTCAATTATGCAGTTTTGTACACCTGTTTCCTAGTAGTTACAAGTTCAGCGAACGTTTACCGTATGGACACATGTAACAAGTACAGATAACCTATACAAGAGAGCAAATATCATTTAGCTTTACCTAAATACAGATAAATACATAGAAACATGTTTTCACGTAGGTACAAATACATACAAACATCTTACATATTGGCTTTACATAAACATAGAAACATATTTCTCCTGTCTTCACACAAATATGATTGGTAACATAGAAATATTTTTCTTATAGTTTTACTTAAGTTTACAATATTTACAGTATTTACAACCATTACAAGTTTAGATCTGTGTTTGACTTTTGCAAATAATGTCACCTGAAATAGATGAGGATTACACACAACATCCCACACCAGCAACAAGACCAAGGGCACAACTACAAATAAGCAAATAACAAAGCGCAATGAACTAGCATCAAACACAAAAAATACTCGCGAGACGAGTGTAAGTGTGCAGTGTAAGCATGGCCTTAGCTACTAGTAAGTGTGTGTGTTCAGTGGTGAGATGCGTATCCAATTAATTTCAAGGTGAAAGTGTAGGGGTGTTTAATGACTAAGTATTCACGTCAATCAATCGTTAGTAGTCAAAGACTGATTGTGCAGATAGTCAATCTCGTAAGCTGAAAATATATCTTCTTCACACCTGTATAAAAGTTAATATAAAATGGCGAAGACGAATCTCTTCTTCCTCCTTCTGCTGCTGACAAGAACAGATGAAATAAAGCTCTTCTACTACGTAGCTTCTCTGTAGAAGCACTGTGAGGTACGTGTATTTCATAGTTGTGTATACCTTAAGTATGATCGCATGATCCATAGATGTGTTTACTGTTGAGTATGGTATACTCTAAGATACGGTGAGCATATAGTCCAATAATTGTTTGTTTTAGGATGCTGCTGGAGATATGCACCAGAATGCGGAATGCTGACAATGATACAAGGACCGTCGTACAGCAGACGCCACTTCACGTTGCGCCACTGAAGAGCAGACGACTTATGATGAGTACGCAAAAGCACTAACAAACTAGCTTTAAATTTCTGCTTCCTCTTGACAGTGTGCGCGTAAGTTTTGTTCCTACCGCAGTCAGCCTCGCACAGACTTTCCTTACCTTTTCGTCGTGTGTTGTTTGTTGAAAAGAAAGTTTTGGTAACGGCGTTGTCCAATCGTTGTCTTCTTTGCGATCGAACATGAGCTCATTAGGAGTGTATGGAGTTTCATAAACATTGAAGTTGTTGTGTACCTCTTCAAATAAAGACAAATATGTTACCAAATAGGTATGTTTGGTAGAAATGTAGGTTCTCATAAATCTGTTAACCTCACGGGACACACGTCAGTGGGATTGCACTGGGGACTATATCTTGAGATAAAAATATTCTTATCACTATTATCTCTGAGAAATTTACGGCACTAGTACCCAGAATAGTATGCAGCATTGTCGGATAAAATAGCTTTTGGTTTTCCCACGTGAGGAATGTAGTCACATGAGAAACGGCGAATGATGGCAGTGGCTGTAAATCTTACAGCATACAGTTTAACATGCTTGGAGAATAAATCGTAAAATGCAAGAATATATTTCACATCACCACTGCTTGTGAACCATTTACGTCAGGACTTGAAATTTCTAGAGGTTTACTAGGCAGAGTTGAATGTAAATCAGTCTCCGTAGACAAGTTCAGCGGTTTACATTTTTGACAGATCTGACATATTTTGAGTATACTGTGGATCTTACGTTTCATATTGTTGAAGTAACAATATTACTAAGCTTTGCTAGGTACTTCTTGGTACCATAATGACCACAAACAAAATGTGTGTGCCAAATTAGGTAGCGTTCAGAATCCTTAGGAACACACACACCAAGTAGTGGCTTCAGGATGACGGCGATAAAATAACACATCATTGTGTATCAAATATCGATTGGACAGAGGATGGTCAGGTTGATTTGTGAGTAAAGCTCTTACGTTATTCCAATAAGGATCAGATTTCTGCAACGTTGACATATTTCTATATAAGTCTTTATAATAATGGTTAAATAGCTTATCCTGTATCAGAAGTATTCGGTAATCATTCACATTCTCCAGGTCAGAGTCACTCATTCAAACCATAAGGCAGACGAGATAAAGCGTCGGCGATGATATTGTCTTTACCCTTAATATATACAATTTCAAAGGAATAATTTTGCAAAGATAAAGCCCAACGTGATAATCTGGGGTGTACCAGCTTACAGGTTAAGAGAAATGAGATAGCTCGGCGGCCAGTATAAACTTTAGTGTGCTTATCATACAAATAACAATTGAATTTCTTAAAGGCCCACACTATAGTGAGTGTTCCAGGTTCTGTGGTAGAGTATATGTGTTCACATTCACTAAGAGTGCGGCTCGCAAAACTAATAATTTTCATGTGTTCTTGTTCTCCATTCTTTACGACTTGAAACAAACAACAGCCTAAGCCATAGGATGAGGAGTCACATGTCATACAAAAAATCTAATTTAAAATAAAGGTGATCCGAAATGTTTGCGTTAACCAAAACATGCTCAATAGGCCTACTACCAAAGTCTTTCTGACACTGGTCAGACCATACCCATATCTGATTGAGTAGGTTCCATAGATGTTTGCTGTTTAAAAGTTGGTGTGGTAAAAATCATCGAAATAACAAAGTCCAAGGAATGCTTTCAACTGCTTCCTAGTCCGTGGACTACGAAAATTCGATTGCGTCTAACTTACTGGGGTCAGGTCGTATACTCTTTGAGCATAAATACTATTTCCAAGATACTTAATTTCACTGCACGCTAATTTCGACTTTTTGAGATTAGCCGTCACTCCAGCTTGTGCAAATATATGCAGAATGTTTTGCCAAGTATCAATGTGTTCGGACTAAGTCTTACTAGCTATGAGCAGGCCATCAATGTAGTAACTGATTCAACCAATTCACCACCTACTACAGGATCGAATGCGGTGATAAACACGCCTGTACTAACGTTCAGCCCGAAGGGAAAGACACAAAATTGATAGGTTCGCCCCCCCCCCCCCCCCCCCCAAAAATAAATGCATTACACTTTCTAGAATCTGGCATGATTGGGACTTGCCATAACGAATTTGTCAGATCCAACGTAGAAAAATACTTAGAATGTAAAAATTTCTGGAATTGCTCCTCTAAATTCTCAGGTTTCCTGCGAACAGGTAAAATAATCTCATTGATTGCACGCGTATCCAAAAAAACTCTGATATTCCCGTTGGGTTTATTTACACCAAGTACAGGGCTGCAGTAAGGTGACGTGAAGGGATCGATAACTTTTCACTCTAACATTTGTTTCAACTCGTGCCACACAGCAGGTCGTCGGGATGGTGCCACATCATAGGTTTTGTGGAAGAAATTTCTCGTGAGGCTTAACTTCTATTTTATACACATATGGTACTGATCACACCTAGTCGTTTGCTTGTATATACTTGGACAAAACTTCATAAAGTTCATTACGTTCATCATGTGTGACAGATGTGGTTTCGATAACTTATTATTAATTAAAGTTTTCAGGTTCTCAAACTCGGCATCAGGTGCTCCTGTCCGTGAGTGAACATTATCATTGTCCTATATAAACTGAATCTTGTACCCTGTACAATATTGATCGTGTTTCGGAGCCCTGGTATCCAGGTCAATGGAAATTTGACTGCCCTTATCTCCATTCACGTTGGGAGAAGTCCGTAGTGCTGTCCTTCTACCACAATATATCTAAACCTAAAATACTATTAGTGATCAGGTTTAGGACGACGAGGGACATTCTGTTGGCTTGCGTGTCTGACAGCAGCCGGCGCGCCGGAATTGGGTTGACAACCAGCGTATTTTGCATGGCGCTGGTGTAAACTTTATAGCAATTTTTTTGCCGTGCGGAACGCTGGTCCACGTATAGCGTATCAACAGAGTCGAGCACTGTGATGAAATACTCTGCGTCGTTGTCTGGGACGTGCAGAAGTTTTTCTTTGATATTAAACGGCAGTCTTGCCTTCAGAGCGCAGAGGATGTTGCGCGTTTCAACAGGCTCATCAAGGATATATCCCACATTTAAATATTTTACAAAATACCGGCGCAAATTGCCGTGCTTACGATTGAATGGTTCAGGATCCACAATCTGCCTACGACGTCCTTCCTGTACAGATTTTAACCAAAATTTAGGTAAAAAGTCGCTCTCAAATTGTTCGTACGTTACGCATCTGTCGGCTTCATTATACGCCCATACAGCTGCGTCACCTTGGATATAACCGACAACATAAGATATCCTTTTACTGTCACTCCACGTACAAGGATATGCATTTCTGAAGGCTTTAAGAAATATGACAGGATGTACGGTTGTTTTTTTAGGTACAAATGGCTGAAATTGTCTGTGTTTTTATGAGGCTCTCCTCTTCCTTGGCATTATAGTAATGTTTAGTTTCAGAGTAATTACTGTAAAGTTCAACTGGCGAATGGCAAGGAGAATATTGTTGATAATTAACACGACTGCAATGCAGTGTGTCATGTTGAGGTGCGTACTGTTATTGTGAGTACGTAGTGTGCGGTGTGTATGCGTCAAAATGGTATGATGATGACGAAAGAGTCGTCGCCAATGTTGACTGGTGACCAATGCTAAATAGAAACATGTAAATCACAGCAGGTTTGTCAGTAACGTCGATAAGGTGCTGGCTGCATGGTTTGGATATGCAACGGCTAAAATAATTAGAAGTCGTTGGTAATAAATAATATACAGGGTTATTACAAATGACTGAAGCGATTTCACAGCTCTACAATAACTTTATTATTTGAGATATTTTCACAATGCTTTGCACACACATACAAAAACTCAAAATGGTTTTTAGGCATTCACAAATGTTCGATATGTGCCCCTTTAGTGATTCGGCAGACATCAAGCCGATAATCAAGTTCCTCCCACACTCGCCGCAGCATGTCCCCATCAATGAGTTCGAAAACATCGTTGATGCGAGCTCGCAGTTCTGGCACGTTTCTTGGTAGAGGAGGTTTAAACACTGAATCTTTCACATAACCCCACAGAAAGAAATCCCATGGAGTTAAGTCGGGAGAGCGTGGAGGCCATGACATGAATTGCTGATCATGATCTCCACCACGACCAATCCATCGGTTTTCCAATCTCCTGTTTAAGAAACGCCGAACATCATGATGGAAGTGCGGTGGAGCACCATCCTGTTGAAAGATGAAGTCGGCGCTGTCGGTCTCCAGTTGTGGCATGAGCCAATTTTCCAGCATGTCCAGATACACGTGTCCTGTAACGTTTTTTTCGCAGAAGAAAAAGGGGCCGTAAACTTTAAACCGTGAGATTGCACAAAACACGTTAACTTTTGGTGAATTGCGAATTTGCTGCACGAATCCGTGACGATTCTCTACCGCCCAGACTCGCACATTGTGTCTATTCACTTCACCATTAAGAAAAAATGTTGCTTCATCACTGAAAACAAGTTTCGCACCGAACGCATTCTCTTCCATGAGCTGTTGCAACCGCGTCGAAAATTCAAAGCATTTGACTTTGTCATCGGGTGTCAGGGCTTGTAGCAATTGTAAACGGTAAGGCTTCTGCTTTAACCTTTTCCGTAAGATTTTCCAAACCGTCGGCTGTGGTACGTTTAGCTCCCTGCTTGCTTTATTCGTCGACTTCCGCGGGCTACGCGTGAAACTTGCCCGCATGCGTTCGACCGTTTCTTCGCTCACTGCAGGCCGACCCGTTGATTTCCCCTTACAGAGGCATCCAGAAGCTTTCAACTGCGCATACCACCGCTGAATGGAGTTAGCAGTTGGTGGATCTTTGTTGAACTTCGTCCTGAAGTGTCGTTGCACTGTTATGACTGATGTGAGTGCATTTCGAGCACGGCATACGCTTTCTCGGCTCCTGTCGCCATTTTGTCTCACTGCGCTCTCGAGCGCTCTGGCGGCAGAAACCTGAAGTGCGGCTTCAGCCGAACAAAACTTTATGAGTTTTTCTACGTATCTGTAGTGTGTCGTGACCATATGTCAATGAATGGAGCTACAATGAATTTATGAAATCGCTTCAATCATTTGTAATAGCCCTGTATATTGTACTTAACTGGTTGTACAGGATTCTTCTTGGCTGGGAACATATAATTGTAAACAGATAGCTACTGAGGCCTCATTTAGGCCATACGTTACTAAGCGCCTTGTTAGAGGTTGCATCCTATCAGCTGAAGGCTATGCTACTTTACTACTTGACGTCCCAAGCAAGAGTGGACGAGAGCTCGCTAGAAACTTGATACAAGCCGTGGAGCGGCGCTGGTCCCAACTCGCGGGTCCAACGATACTAATACGGACCGTGGTCGATACCTGCAACCCCTAACAAGTGTGGTATCAAATATTGATACCACAATAAATGTGTTCAAATGGATCGAAGCACTGTGGGACTTAACATCTGAGGTCATCAGTCGCCTAGACTTAGAACTACGCAAACCTAACTAACCGCCGGCGGCGGTGGTCTAGCGGTTCAGGCGCTCAGTCCGGAACCGCGCGACTGCTACGGTCGCAGGTTCAAATCCTGCCTCGGGCATGGATGTGAGTGATGTCCTTAGGTTAGTTAGGTTTAAGTAGTTCTAAGTTCTAGGGGACTGATGACCACAGATGTTAAGTCCCATAGTGCTCAGAGTTATTTGAATTTGAACCTAACTAAGGACATCACACACATCCATGCTCGAAGCAGGGTTCGAACCTGAGACCGTAGAAGCCACGTGGTTCCGTAGTAAAGCGCCTAGAACCACTCGGCTACAGCGGTCGGCTCAAATGTGTGTTTTGGTTGCTATTATTGACACCTAATTGTCAAAGTGTTTCGATTGCACTACGGCAGATTGTTCTGCTTGACTGATTACGTGCTTGTTATTTACAAATTCCGGGACAGTGTCGTGGACAGCAGCAGGCAATTTTTCTTGTAAACACTCGTCAAAGCCGTTCGGAGTGGCCGTGTGGTTCTAGGCGCTACAGTCTGGAGCCGAGCGATCGCTACGGTCGCAGGTTCGAATCCTGCCTCGGGCATGGATGTGTGTGATGTCCCTAGGTTGGTTAGGTTTAAGTAGTTCTACGTTCTAGGTGACTGATGACCTCAGAAGTTAAGTTGCATAGTGCTCAGAGCCATTTCAACCACTCGTCAAAATATTTGTCTTTTTGCTCTATCCAACTGTGAAATTCTCTATTGATACCTGAGAAATGGTTGTCAGTGCGTAGTCGCACTTTATCAGAAAGCTGTTATTCAGTTGTGCCAATCTTGTTTTCGACATCGGCAATACGCGTTTTTGTATCATGATGCACTGCCAGATAAGATTTAATCTGAGTAACTACAGACTCACATGTTTTACTGAGATTGTTCACTTGTGCTTGGGTATCTGTCACATCTTTATTTGTGTTTTCTTGTTGTAATGAAAGCTCTGAAAATTTCGCGTTGAGGTCAGACACTTGTCCAGTCAGTCTGTTATTTATCTCATCAACACGGCTACACAAAATGTCGTATGACGTTTTAAGGGCTGCTAAATCTGATTTAATTCAATTATGTCGTGTTTTTATCTCGTCATGAGCTGTTTTTGTAAGTGGCGCGTATAGACGTCCTCTGTTGGTCGATACGTGCGTCAGTGTTCTCTTTATGTTGTGTCATTTGTTTCATAATAGCATCGAGAGAATACTGGCAATTCTAGGGATGTGCAATTGTTCCGCCCCCTCCACGTCGTTAGACATGAGTCAGACACCAAAAAGGGTTCGGAAGTAGATTTGGCCATATTATTGGTGGACGATCTATTTTTTAAATCTGCGTTACCAGAATGGTCAATAATATGTCGCTCGTTAGTATTCGAGTCAATCGTAACGTCACTGTGACTATTCAATGGCATAACATAACTGTCGTGTGACTAGGGCCTCCCTCGGGTAGACCGTTCGCCCGGTGCAAGTCTTTCGATTTAACGCCACTTCGGCGACTTGCGCGTCGATGGGGATGAAATGATGATGATGAGCACAACGCAACACCGTCCCTGAGCGGAGAAAATCTCCGACCCAGCCGGAATTCGAACCCGTTCCCTTAGGATTGACATTCTGTCGCGCTGACCACCTTGAAATGGACCAGGTCGTGGGGTGGCGGAGGCAAGGTAGGCAGGGATCGCAATTTGAGATCTGGCTACGATGTCTCCTCTCTTCCATCCTGGGCATGTGGTACAAAGGATACAATGGGTGTATTATTTTGAATGTTTTTTTTGTTATTGTATTTATTTATTTAATTTTTTTTACAGTAAGTAACTGCAACTTGTAAGTACACTCGTTGCATCGAGTTGGTGACACACGTAACTGAAAACATGCTTATCGTTGCAGCAAAGGGCACAAAGAAATAGAGCAAAGTGTGAGGCTAAGGAAGCCGTGGAACAAAACTTAAGGGTGGAATCCGTAACACCATTAACCGGTACTACATCTTGCACCGGATGGGAAACAAAAACTCCCTAGAACTTTTCGCACTGGGGACAAAAAGAGGAAATGGGGCAAATACTGCTACAGAGTGCGAGGGGTCACGATGAAACTCTCCACCTACTGTATCATCCAGGTATGACTTCTCGCAATGACCAAGGCAGAGTCCACGGTGTACCGTGCAGTGTTCTATCATCGTCTAATAATTTTAGCTTCTCTTACCCGTGATGTTCCAGCTACATGGAGGGTCGTGGAACGGACTCCACAATTAATTGAACAAATATTGTCGATACTTTGGGTTACGGAGGATCTTGCAATGTCGTTCCAGCAAATAGTTCCAAAAGTCTTAAGTGTCCTTAATGCTGCCTTGAAACAAGTAATGCTCTGCATGTCCACAAAGCCACGTCTTGGCATGAGTTTTCGTGCGTGGGTAATACGTCTCATCCGGGAATAAGATAGTCTTGGGGTCGATATGATTCGACATCACCCGAAGGAAGTATGCTGACAATTCCTTCACTAAGTGCACACTGCCGTAGACTCGCCACAGCTAAGACGGTGTACATCGTTGTCTTGAACGTCACAACTCGTGCACATGGGTGAGTCTGCCATATGGATCACATGTAGCCTTGATCTGGTCACCTGCTTATCGTTGACAGCGATATACCACATCGCCGTGACGGCAGTGTCGAGTGTTACGTGGTGAATTGTCCTCCACGCTACTCGCCAGCTGACGTTCGAGTGCTTCCTCTCCATAACGTTATCGGGTTGTCCACGTTGCAGGACCCAATAAACCGTCTTTGCCGTCGCCAGGTGAATCACTGGTAAGGCAAGTCGAACGTAACTGAGTTCGAGGTAAAAGTTACCGATGCAGAAGAGTGACGAGGGGACGTGGTGTATCGGCACAGGTGGCAACAGGGAGGTCGGTGCTAGCTCTTCTATTAACAAACTCGTCAGACAGTCCGTACGGCGGTGCCATAGTTTGACTAACGCGCTCACAAAAAGGGCGACCGCTCTGTCATGAACGTGATAAAGGCCTAGCCCTCCCAGATCCAGGGGAAGGATGAGTCTCATATTTTATCTGGGAAAGATTTCCTGAACTCACGAAGGACCCAAAAGCCCCCGATATACGACGAGCTAACATGACCGGTATAGGTAATATCTGGGCGATGTGCGGAATGCGTGACGCTAAATGTGCGTTGACATAATGGGTCCGTTGGACGATGTGCAGGGCTCGTAGGCGGTTGTTGGTTTCCCCAGTCCGAATATTTCATAAAAGTCGTCGAAAGTTGTGAGCAGCGGTTCGTCGTATATCGTCTGTGAAATCAATGCCGAGGCATTTCAAAGTATCTCTGAGTTGTGAGGGGGTGACGCTGTCCTCAGACAGCCCGACCACGATGTTCATCGCCACCGATTTTGCGACGTTGATACGACTACCAGTGGCCATGCTATGTATCGCTATCCAATTCAGTGCGCTGGCAGTGTCGTCGCCGTTGCGGATGGCAATCACCAGGTCGTCAGCGTATGCTTTACATCGGAAAGTATGGTCTCGTAACGTCATACCCGTTAGTCGTTGCCGCAGGCCGCATAGGAGTGGTTCCATGGCCACAGCGGAGAGTGGACAGAGGGCAGCCTTGGCGTATCGATCGAGAAATGGTGAGGGGCTGCGTAGGTCGGCCGTTGACGATCACCTTGGATGTCGCGCCACGGAGTAGTCGCATGGCGACAGTGACGAATGGCTGGGGGTACCGCATGTGTTGGAGGGCCGCTTCCAAATAGTCGTGTTCCAGGCGATCGAAAGTTTGACTGAAATCGATTGCCGCCGGCGCACCCTTCAGACGACATGCCCTCGCCAGTGAGATCAAGTCACGATATTCACTGAGTGCTGTTTGAATATTATTGTCGCCTCCTAGTGATGTTTGATCGGGTGAGATGACGTGTCGTAAGGTCTGGTGTATCCGAGCCGCCAACAGTCGGGAAAAGATCTTAAAGTCGCAGTTCAATAGCGTCAATGGGAAATAGTCCTGCAGCCGTGGGCCACTGGACGGTTTGTGAATAGAAATAATCGTACCTCCCACAAGGGGCGTAGGAAGTGGCACCTGCGGGGATAGTAGTTCACGACAGACGTCCATCCATCAGGTGGCTAATAAACATTGAAAAGTCCGGTAAAATTCCAAGAGGAGGCCTCAGGACCTGGAGACTTGTTGACAGCTCCTTTTCTAATGGCGTCGATCACTTCTTCTTCGCCGGCCGCGGTGGTCTAGCGGTTCTAGGCGTTCAGTCCGGAACCGCGCGATTGCTACGGTCGCAGGTTCGAATCCTGCCTCGGGCATGGACGTGTGTGATGTCCTTAGGTTAGTTAGGTTTAAGTAGTTCTAAGTTCTAGGGGACTGATGACCACAGATGTTAAGTCCCATAGTGCTCAGAGCCATTTGAACCATTTCGAACGACTTCTTTCGTAATTTCTTCCGTCAAGGCCGCTTCCACTGGCAGGGTGATGGTGCCGTAAATAATCGTCTAAGAGACGTCTTTCAGTGCTGTCGGATCAGGAGTCTTAGCTGAATAGAGCTAGGAATAATGATCGTAGACCGCTGTGTTCATGTCTTGTTGCGTGGTGAGGCGAGCCGACGACCATCCTCCGTGTCGATGAAGCATATCAGAGCTCTTTGACGTCGATTAGGTTCACCAAGGACGTGGAATATCGACGGGCATTCACTCGGTGTCCGATCCTGCATCCTTGAGCGGATGACCACCCCCTCTAGATGGTGTTGCATATTAGCATTGATCTGAGCTTTAGCACGGTGAACCGCCATTTGCCGTTCCGAAGACGACGCCATAGCATAGCAGTCACGCAGTACCCTGAAGTAAAAATCTAGTGTCTACGCCAAGCAGTGTGGTCGCAACCGTAGGTTATCAACGTGCGCCTCAGTTCCAGTTTGGTGCAGTCCAACCACCAGCGGATAGTTGTGGTGTATGAACGGAGGCGATTTTCACACGAATGCCACGTATCCTCAATGGTTTGGCGGCAGTCTTGGTACGACAAACGAGCGATGTTTAATTTCCACGGGCTGCGTCTTCTCCACACTTGTTGCTACCGCATGGTGACGGCACAAATGTAAATTGAGTGGTCCGAGAAGGCTTGTACTTTTTCCTCCAATCTACGTGATTATGTAGCTCTCAATTCGTTCGAGCTATCAGTCATTCATAATATGAAACACAGTCGTAGCTCATTCACTCAAAATGATTCAGAAATTTTACTTGTTAGAATGAAATCAGGCGATGATTCTTCTTCTCTGCAGGCTCGTGCTTTGCGGCAGTCTGCTAATCTGTACACATAAAATGCCTCGTAATTTTGGGAGCGTTGTATAATCAGTCGGGAAACCTCAGATCAAGCGGATATTTGGCTTTGATGAAGTTTAACCTTCCGAAGAAGTAGTGGAGCTCTTGGATTATTAAATGCAGGTTCGTATCCAGTCTTTCGGAAGTTCCCTTCTGATTAACAACTACGCAATATATCGATGAATATCATTAATTCTCAATTGTCAAATACACACCTTTTGTATAAAGGAGCAAAATATATATATGCATATATATATATATATATATATATATATATATATTATTATTTGTGTTTTGCCCTTAAAGAGCGCATTTGGACTAAACTACATGGCCAGTTCCTTTTGCTGCCTTCCTTGCTGGCCAAACTTCCCTCATTCGCTCGCTGTGTTTCTGTTTCCGGTCCTCTGTCTATGCTTCTCGTCGGCTTCGTGTCTTCGGCTTCATCTTGATTGCCTTTTTGGTTGCCCATATTTCTTTCATCTTCTGGCTGTGATCTTGCTTGCGTTCTCCGGTCCATTTTATGCCTGTTCGTTTGTCGCATTGTATCTCATGTAGTTTACTTTTCTTAATGATGTTTCTGAACTTTATTCTGTCGTTTATTGTGTCTGCTGTTATGTTGAGCTGATTCAGGTCGTTTTCTACCTCTGCCACCCATTTGTTGTTTCTAGTGGTTACCCAGTCAAAGATCTGTTTGGTCGGCCTGTGTGATGGCATTCTGTATAGGTGTCCATAGAATTGTAGTCTGCGTTTTCTAATCTTTTCTGTGATTGTCTCTGTATGTTTGTACAGTTCCTCTGTAGGTTTCTTGATCCATATTCCATTGTTGTTAGTTGTGCCAAATATTTTCCTAAGTATTTTCCGTTCTACTTTTTCTAATTGTCTGATACGTGTATGCCCTCGGATTAGTGTGGTCTCTGCTGCATATAGTGCCTCGGGGAGCACCACCGTGCCGTAATGGCGTAATTTGGCTTTTTGTGAGATAGACTTCTTGTTGTAATGATTCCACACTACTTTGTATGCCTTGTCCAGTTTAGTCTTTCTTTCTTCATTTGAGTCTCTGTTATGTCCACTCATTTCTAGTGTTTCACCGAGGTATTTGAAGTTTGCTGCTTTGTAAATCGTGCCATACTTTGTGTTCAGAGTTGAGAGTTTCTTTGTGCTCATAAACTGTGTCTTTTCGTAAGAGATCTGTAGTCCAGTTTTGGAAGCGATTTCGTGCAGTTTTTCAATAGCGTCTTTTGTTTCCTTTATACCTTTCGTGACAATCGCCAAATCGTCTGCAAAAGCCAGGCATTTAATCTGTAGGTTTCCTAAGGTTATCCCCTGTTGTGATGTTTCCCATTCTTTTATGACCTTATCTAACACCAGATTGAAAAGGAGAGGTGAGAGGCCATCGCTTGTCGGACACCTGTGCGAATTTCAAAGGGCTCTGATACTTCCCCACAGAACTTTACTTTGGAGGTCGTGTTGGTTAAAGTTTGCTCTATGATAGCCCGTGTTTTGTTGTCTACTTTGTATTCTGCTAGAATTTTGAAGAGAGTTTTCCGGTCGATAGAGTCGTACGCCTTTTTGAAGTCAACAAAGGTAATGATCAGGTTCTGTTTGTGTTGTAAAATCATTTTCAGGTTCCAAATTTGTTCCGCACAAGACCGCCCTTTACGGAAGCCTGCTTGGTATTCCCCAATCAAGTGGTCGGTTTGGCATTCTAGTCTGTTCAGTAAAGCTTTAGAGAGGATCTTGTATGTGACCGGTAGTAGGGATATTCCTCTGTAGTTGTTCGGGTTAGTCTTGTCACCTTTTTTGTGTAGTGGGTGTATCAGGGCAGTTTTCCAGTCGTCAGGAATTTTCATGGTCTTCCAGATGTCTTCCAAGATCCTGTGGATGTCTTTGGTGAGTTCTGGGTCTTGTAACTTCCAGATTTCCGCGATGATGCCATCTTCTCCTGGTGCTCTACGATTCTTGAGTGACTTTATTATTTCTTTAACTTCTTCTAGAGTTGGAGGTTCACTATCTGGATTGTATGTGCTCGTTTTCTGTCATCATTTCTTCCATGGGGGGCTCCGTGTTGAGCAGTTTTTCAAAGTACTTTGCCAGAATGTCACAATTGTTTTTGGTATTGGTTTCTAGGGTTCCATCCGGTCTTCTGAAGCACAAGTTGGGTGGTTGATATCCAGTCATATTTTCTCTGAACGTTCTGTAGAAGTTTCTTGTATTGTTCTTCATGAAGTCTGATTCGATCTCTGTCAGTCGCCGTTTGTCATACTGTCGTTTTTCACTGCGAATGATTTTGCTTGATTGCTTCTGTGTTTTCAAGAAGTTCATCCAATTCTTTTGGGATTTATGGCAACTAAATTTTTCCATGCACTGATTCGTTGGTCAATAGCTTGGTCACATGTGTGGTTCCACCAACGGTGTTTCCGTGTTCGTGGTGCTTGTGCTAGTTTCATGGCCTCTCGGATTCTTCGTGAAAGTTGTGTCCAGTCTGTCGTTTTCTCCATTTTAATTTTGTGTAATATTTGTGTCTGGTTTAAAGTAACGTATTCTGGATCTGGTCTAACAATTTTGTTCTTCTGGAGCTTTTTCTTGGGCAAAGGACGAATCCTGATCTGTAGTAGGGGGTGGTCTGAGTCGAAGTAGCCTTTACGGGTGTCTATGTTCAAAATTTCTTTTTGTGAGTCTTTCTGCACTATTACGTGGTCGATTTGTAGTTCTTGCTTTCCGCTGGGGAATTTCCATGTGGTAAGTTTTCGTGTTGGTTTCTTGAATTTTGTTGACATAATGGCGAGGTCGTGGCTTTTGCAAAAGTCTATCAGATGTTTTCCGTTTTTGTTGGTGTCCTTGTGTGGAGTATGTTTTCCTGTGATATGTCTGTATATCTTTTCTTTTCCGAGTTTGGCGTTGAAGTCTCCCAGTATTATTTTGACTCTATGTGCAGGAATTTTTCTGATAGTTTCTTCCATTGTCGTCCAGAAGTCATCAATTTCGTCCGGGTTTTTCCTGTTGTAGTCATTAGTTGGTGCATGTGCGTTGATTATTGTGTAGGATTTATTGGCTGATTTCACTGTAATGGTGCTGATTCTTTCGTTTGGTGACGAAAAGTCGATTATGCTGTCCGTGATGGACCTGTGTACTGCAAATCCTGTGCCAAAAAGCCTTAGGTTTTTCAGTTGTCTCGATGGTTTTCCTTTGTATATTCTGAAATTCTCCGTGTTGAAATGGTCTTCGTCTGTGAATCGTGTTTCTTGCAGTGCACATATTTTGATTTGAAATTTTTCGAGAGTGTCTGTCAGTTGTTTCATCTTTCCTGTCTTCATCAGTGTGTTCACGTTGAGTGTGCCGATGTAGTGTTTGCGTTTGGTCTTGAGGGAGTTTGAGAAGCTCCGATTCTTCTCATGATGTCCGTGAGCCCCCGGAATCCGATGCTCACGACAATCCCAGTCTATTGACTGGGGCCCGAGGTAATGAGATTTTTCTCGTTGTACCATCATGATGTTTAGTAGTTGGATGTATGGCATGCTGCCGAGTACAACCTGACTTTCCAGATCAGGAGGTTGGTTGAGGCCGCCACTGACATGTGGAGCAGACGCCTTTTGTAGCCGCCCACTGTGGGAACAGACGCTACTAGTAGTTTTGGTCCGCCCCGAGTATTTCATTTCCTCGGTACCACCTATATCTAGGAGGCATTCCCCTATCCGCCACCTGGGGAGGCGCTCGGTTGCTGGTCTACTAACCGCCCCGAGAGATATATATATATAGGACAGGCGATGGCTTATGGTACAGGATAGAAGCTGGTAATGCACCATAGGAACAGATTATTGAGATTTATGACAGAAGATAACTGAGACGAAATTGTACGATTAAAAGGAGAAATATATATATATATATATATAATATATATATATATATATATATATATATATATATATATCATAAATCTCAATTATATATATATATATATATATATATATATATATATATATATATATATATATATATATATAATTGAGATTTATGACAGATATATATATATATATATATATTTCCCTTTTAATCGTACAATTTCGTCTCAGTTATCTTCTGTCATAAATCTCAATAATCAGATTACACTTCTTCAAACCAAGCTCAGGCTAATCGGCACGAAGACAATCTCGGAAGCTTTTTCTAACAACCACCAGAGAGAATACTACAAAGAACTATTATGCACTCATGGCATAGCTATTGTATGAAACTATTTTGCCCAAGGATTCTGCGAGTATGAAGATAGAAAATTAGTAAACGTCATTCAAGGGTAGAATTGTATCAGAATAATTCATCAAATATAAAGAGATATCACAAGTGCCCCCGCAGTGAGTAAAGTTAATGATAATACACTTTGCGAGCTAACAGGAAAAGTTTGTAGGGTTGTTTATTCAAAAGAGGAATATTTTGAATTAATAGAATTTTACTATAGAGAGTATGCGTAACATGTTAAGACAGTAGGTTACGAGAATACCTAAGCTGTAGCTTTTACATGTACTGGGTATAGCGTCATCCCGAGTACATAACCAGGGAAGATGTAGATTGGTGTAATTACGAAAAAGGGCTACCCATTTGGGAACTGGCCTTCACAGGGAAACCCTGGAAAACCCGGAAGAATAGACCCAGCTCAGGTATTAAAGAAGATAGGAAAGCCTAACGCCAGTAATTTTGAAATGTATAGAAGCTCCATAGATTAGATTGAAGGAAAAGTGTCTCATAGCCAAAAAAAATTTACAATATTGCTCAAAAAATTTCAAAATTCTTCTTTCGACAATGTAGCCGGCGATCTCGTTGTGAAGTCGATGGAACAGGAACACTGGGTACGGACAGCGGGTAGGCGACGTACAGCGTTTGGTAGAGGCGGCGCGGAGGACAGGCGATGGCTTATGGTACAGGATAGAAGCTGGTAATGCGCCATAGAAACAGCAAGATGATCTCAGGAACAGATGGTCAGGGACGTGAACATGGAACAGGTTTATAGTGGAATAAGAAAAGGTTCTGACTGAATAAATCCCTGGAAGAGAGTGGATTAAGGCAACGAAGTCCATATTTCATCGTTGAATCAAAATCGGAGTGGATTATTATATTCTTCCATCCGTACTAGACTGGAACATCCATCAGTCCTGACAATCGCGATATTTTTTTTTTTTTGTAGTCCTCAATACCAAAGTTGTTTTGCATTACAACTGCTGATTGTCTAAAACATTGTCAGATAGACTGTGGGCATTTAAATTTTGTTGTAGATCATATCGAATGTATTCCTCTCAAATTTTTTTTAAATCTAATCTTCTTCTTGTTATAGTGCAGGTGGAAGTAGAGCATTAAATCTGTCCGAGGTTTGCTTTCAATTACGAAATTATGGATAAAATTTAAGTTTACACCTGATGAAAAATTTTAAACATAGGCATATGACACTGACTCCATAAGAGGAATAATTTCTAGAAAAAAAAAATCTTGGAAAGATTTTCATTATTCTTGTTATTAATTGATTTATAGATCCACCTGCAAATAAATATCATTAATGATGACGTATGTTCATTTAACAAATCGTTCACTCGCAGAATCTTCTTCATTCTCTCATAAACATTTATGGAAATATATTTCAACAATTATGTCCATAATATGAAACACACAAACTGATATTTTTAAAATTATAATTAATATTGTTAAATTAATTCTCCTGGTAGAGAAGGCATAATGAAAAATCTAAAAATTATAATAAATTTCTCTCGCGCAACCAGAGAGTTTCTTCAATTGTTTGCAGCAGTGACATTATCGACTGTTGCTTCATTTCACAGTTCATTTGTTTTCTAGCGCATACAGCGCACATCGTACACACAGCGTATTTACCTATATAGCCCGGACGGTTCAAGTTTCACACGCAATTCTCACATAAGTGCCGTGTCTTGAGGTAATGTATATCCACTTTCATTGTATATCACTATGGCTTCTGCTCATAGTCCACACTTAAAAACACTAGTATTTAATAATTTCTTCTACCTATCTCAAAATTTTGTGCTAAACTATCACAGGAGCAATCTCACTGTCTCTTAACCTATCACAGGAGCAATCTCACTGTCTCTTAACCTATCACAGGAGCAATCTCACTGTCTCTTAACCTATCACAGGAGCAATCTCACTGTCTCTTAACCTATCACAGGAGCAATCTCACTGTCTCTTAACCTATCACAGGAGCAATCTCACTGTCTCTTAACCTATCACAGGAGCAATCTCACTATCTCTTAACCTATCACAGGAGCAATCTCACTGTCTCTTAACCTATCACAGGAGCAATCTCACCGTCTCTTAACCTATCACAGGAGCAATCTCATTGTCTCTTACCCTCTAGACAACATAAACATCTTGATATTTATATACACATTCTACTCATAGTCAAATTCCACTCTAAATTCTTCTCCATATTTGGTATCACAGATCTACGATCCTTCGAAAAATTTCTTGATATCATTATGCGGTAATAATCCCTTTATTCTTTTCGATTCTGGATATGCCAACAAGTATGATCCAGGATTTGGTATATTTACAATAACATATGGTCTGGTATAAATAAGATTCCATTTCTTTATGTTCTTCATCAGTTTCGAGGAATGGATGTGTCGTCTCAATAAAACCTTTTCTCCATATTATTTTATTAATCTCTCTTGCATCCAGAACTAATCTTACGTTGCCTCCAGGTTTTGGAACGACTAAGAGCAGAGAACACTATGGACTAGTTGATGGCTCAATCAAGTTCCATTCTAGCATTCTGTTTATCTCCCTTTGTAGAGATTGCTTTAAACGTCAGGGGATCGGATAGCGCGTGTAACAGAAAGTCTGATGTGGCTTCACTTGTAGATGACAAATATACCCTTTAATAATTCCTGGTTTCTCATCAAAAATCTCTTCATATGCCTCTAACAAATAATGAAGCTGCTGCCTTTGTTCTCCGGTAAGCTGATTTGATTCACTAGCTTTTGTCATTGTTGTTTGGTTAAAGTCCTCCTGTTGTATCAAATCCTTTGAAAGCTCCTTCCAACAACCGTTTGTAGAGTCAATTAATTGAATTATGGCACCACGACAATATTTCTCATGCACCGTTTCCTTTCTATTTAAATCCAGTGCTATCTCTTCTCCATTTAATCTAAATTTAACTATTCCTTCCAAAAAATCAATCTGACAATCGTACTCCTGCATACTCCCAATACCAAGAATACAGTCCACTAATAACTTCTCCACTACAAGGAACGTGCATTTTATTGCTACATTTCTCATTTTCATCTCTAATTGTGTTTGTATTTTGACATTGGGAGAGCGTGCTCCGACAGCTCCGATGGTTCTGCAGTTCTGTACCAGCAAAATTGGTACCTTCTTCTTCCTAATAATTCTCCTAAAAAGAGCGCCTGAGATGACATTGGCGGAAGCGGCGGTGTCTAACATCACATTCGTTGGAACTTCCTCTATTTCAACAAATACTTCCGATACCGGAACACTATCTGTCATTATGACACGTTATTAAATCCTTTGTTAACTCTTCAGTCAACAGCTCACCATCATTATATCTTAACAATTGTAATTTTACTGTTTCGCCCCTAACACATCCCCTGAACACTCCTCCGGGGCACTCCTCTGGGATACGATGTGGTCATGTTTAGTTTGACTGATTGTTGGTCCGATTCGTATTCGTCTCTTCAGTTACTTCAGTGGTTATCGGTTGTTGTGATGAATTCCGTCTATATTGTCTTGCTTGATTCGTGTAATTATTGTTGTTGTTCTGCTGGTGCTGGTAGAACTGTCCTGTGTTGCCATACATTCGATTATATCGATTAAAATTCCTATTGTTTGTAAAATAGCCCCTCGCTGCACCATCACTAGACTTTCCATTATGGTAATAATTGTTTGCATTTTGTCCATTTCTAAGTCTCCTCGGAGAGTGTAGTTGGTTATGATTATTGTTACTGCTACCATTACTGCCATTCCCATTCGAGTTGCAGCTCGGATTCGCTTCTATTACTCTTCTTTGATATAACATTTCTCTTGCCCTTTTATTGTCCTCCTCAATTATATCAATATGATCAAGCGTAGTCATAAATGAGTCTATATCCCTATCATTTATATATAACAGCTGATTCCTTATACTGGTGGGTAGTCTGGACTTGAGTATCCTAAGTATTTCCGGCAAAGGAATCGGTACATCCCAATACAAAGATTTATTAATGTAATTCTCAAAATATCTCTTTAGAGATCCTCTAGAAAATGAGAAAGGCTCAGGATATAATACTTCCTGCCTAAGTCTTTCTTGTATTCCAGCAGACCAATATTTTGCTAGAAAAGCCCGCTCAAATTCTTTGTAACATTTACAAGAAGATGTTTGTTCAGATGCCCACAATGCTCCTGATTCTTGTATATATCGAGATACAAGACTAATCTTTTGCCATTCTGTCCAAGATCGTGGAAATAGACCTCTGAAACTTCGAATAAAGACTACAGGATGAACATTCTTTTTGTCAGGGTTAAAGATTTGAAATTGTCTCTGTTTAATCATCTTTCCCTCAACGGTACTACGATTCCAAAAATCATCCTGTTCGTACTCTTCCCTGTGGCTATCCGTTATATCGAATCTAGCTTGTGACGTTCCAGTTCTGTCTACAATGGATCTTGACGTGGACGGAATTTCACGTGCAGATTGAGAATTTTGTTTCCTACTTCTCGCTGTTTCTAAATCCTCCTGCGAGAGATTTAGTGATCTATCTATATTTTCTTTCCAACGCGAGAATTCTTCGCCAAGTTGTTCACGAACTTCCTTTAACCTTTTGTTGAAAAAATTCTCCTCGGAACTCTCTGAAATTGACTGTAAAGCTACTCCTACAGTTTCTTCTATGGTTTCCGAAGGAAAATTTTGCTGTTCTAATGTCATTTCTGAAAACTTCCCCGCAAGTACATTCATTCTATGTTCCACTGTCGTCTGGTTTTCCTTCATTTCGTCAAATTGCTTCTTTAGATTATCTTGGGATTCTATAATTTCTGGTATCATAGCTACGGAACACTGTATGCCCTCTTGAGCTTGTGTTACTTGAGGAAACAGTTCCACTCGTTTTTGTATCGTGTCAATTTTGACGGATACATATTCGGTTAGTTCCGCTTTTAATTTACTATTGTTTTCTTGGCATTGTTGGCGGACCTGCTCAATTTGAGCAATAAGATTCTGTTCGGTTCTTACTGCCTGTTCTTTTATTTCCTGTGTCTGGGTATTTAATCTCCGATATAATTCGGTAAAGGGTGCTCTCAATTGATTTTGTAATTCTGTTTGATTTTCGGCTAATTGATTTTGAAGTTCATTTTGTATAACGGATAAGTCTCGTTTTACCTCCGCTTGGCCTTCGGCTAATAGAGATAACTGTTGCGTAATAACAACTAATGTGTCGACAACACTATGATCAGCTGTTGTATGAATGTTTTCTGAACCAGCGGGATTATTTATATTGCTACCGTTAGCCACAACAGTCTCAGTATTGCTATCCGTGGCCTCTGCGTCTGTACAAACAGCTGAAGGCTGTTGCACGTCTCATTGCTGATTCAATGACATTTTAAATGGCTCTCTACTCAATACCATTAAATAACTGTCAATATCAGGTTCTAATCACTAAATACAGTTTCAATTTTACTGTCGTAGACACACTTAACTTTCAAATTACTTCACAGATGGTATAAAGTTCAATGTCCAGACACGAAAATCACACAATATACAGTTCTACAATCTAACTACTATCTGGAAGAAAGTTCTTTCAAAATTGTTTTCAAACTATTTTAACTACAGGATAAAAAATTAGATTTCTCTAGCCTTGTTCTGTAGTCTCGGTGTTGTCCAATAGTTAAAATCGTTTCTTGGTATCAGCAATCTTTTACTATGGGCACCGAATCTCTCTTCAGATTAGTTACCTCTCGTTCTCGTTCGTTTTCATAAAACAAAGAAATACATATATTATATAACAATCCAAGAGAGTCCTGTCACACTGGCGCCACTGTAATTTTTCCTCCTATCTACGTGATTATGTAGCTCTCAATTCATTCGAGCTATCAGTCATTCATAATATGAAACACAGTCATAGCTCATTCACTCAAAATGATTCAGAAATTTTACTTGTTAGAATGAAATCAGGCGATGATTCTTCTTCTCTGCAGGCTCGTGCTTTGCGGCAGTCTGCTAATCTGTACACATAAAATGCCTCGTAATTTTGGGAGCGTTGTATAATCAGTCGGGAAACCTCAGATCAAGCGGATATTTGGCTTTGATGAAGTTTAACCTTCCGAAGAAGTAGTGGAGCTCTTGGATTATTAAATGCAGGTTCGTATCCAGTCTTTCGGAAGTTCCCTTCTGATTAACAACTACGCAATATATCGATGAATATCATTAATTCTCAATTGTCAAATACACATCTTTTGTATAAAGGAGCAATATATATATATATATATATATATATATATATATATATATATATATATATATATATATATATTTCCCTTTTAATCGTACAATTTCGTCTCAGTTATCTTCTGTCATAAATCTCAATAATCAGATTACACTTCTTCAAACCAAGCTCAGGCTAATCGGCACGAAGACAATTTCGGAACCTTTTTCTAACAACCACCAGAGAGAATACTACAATGAATAATTATGCGCTCATGGCATAGCTATTGTATGAAACTACTTCGCGCATCGATTCCGCGAGTATGAAGATAGAAAATTAGTAAACGTCATTCAAGGGTGGAATTGTATCAGAATAATTCATCGAATATAAAGAGATATTACAGGCTGCAGGCCACAGTTCCGCATCCTGTGTCCCAGCGGCAAGAGAGTTTGAGACATAAATCCTGTCGATGCGACTGGAAGAGTGACTCGTGAAATGTGTGAATCCCGGTCGGTGGCCGTGAAGATGGTCTGAAGTGTCCACCATTTGCAGGTCTCGGACTAGCGTCTCGAGTTATGGGCATGAATTATGTCTTGGGCGACAGTACGCAAATGTAGTCACATCCAAACACCACATGATCATGGCGGCGATGAAAGAGCGAGGCGACGTCTTCCACATAGAATCGTGAACGTTCGCGACGTTTGTCCATCCTGGAAAGTGCGAAGGTATTGATAAGGCGAACATCTGGTACTTTAAGTGCCATTCCTCTTGGCCCAGGCAGAAAGAGGATATCGTCCAACACTATCCCTTCTCGAAGAAGTACAGCGACACAGCTCTCTGCAGGGGAGCTGTAGAGATGCATGCATCATAACTGCACATGCCTGGGAAGTCGTCGATGTACACTTCCTGGAGATGAGCTCTATCGATGGAAGCAGAATTCAACATATTGAAAGTATCTAACCAAAATTGTATCCTTTTATTCTGTGAAAGTATCAGTGATAAGATTGTTCTCGACACGCAAGTCGCCGAAGTGGCGTCAACTCGAAAGACTTTCACCAGGCGAACGGTCTACCCAACGGGAGGCCCTGGCGACACGGCATTTCCATTTTATAAGATTGTTCTAAATTAATTATCCAGCAAACCTGCATCTGACTGCGTCTGTGAACTTGTTTCTTGCACTCCCTCATTTTACCAGAAATGCGACATGTATTTGACTCAGCAATGAAGTTTAAGAGAATAATGCCGTTTGTGCAATGGCATTAAGATGGTATTGGAAAATTAACTTTTGGCCCTGATGTTGGTTCTTTCATTGGAGGGTAACTTTAGTTTACTACTCATTTTCATATTCAATACAAGCAAAGGATGTTGATTATGATTCAGGCTGTTAGATTTAAACGCAATGTTCATCTCAATATATATATGTACATATATATATATATTGTTAAAATTTTAGATCATACACAAAACCTACAATTTCAAACTCACAAGAAATTTTACAAAACGCTTACTGTGTCAAACCTTGGACATACACATCCTATCTCTGAACATTATATAACAAAAACCAATTTGAAATGATTATATATCTTCTCTCATTTACGTGCTAAAGTTTGGTCAGGGGCAGTGACCTACCTTAATGCTGTCACCACACGTCTGCTTCCTCCGGGCACCTAGCTGCGACTTCTACCTTAAAGCTTGTCTGTACATGTCTGCTTCCTCCGGGCACCTACCTGCGACTCCTCGGTTTTTTTTACTGTGCGCGCCCGGCTCTCTTAACTATCAAAGATCCTCCTACTCAAAGATATTGTACTCATACCACCTTGCGGTTGGCAACTACCGACAATTTTCTGGAGCTACCCTGATCAGACCTTAGCACGTACGTTTCATAACCCCCTGGTCCACTGGACCAGAATTTTGTGGGGGGATCTGTGCAGTTAGCACAGATTTCCCCACGAAATTCGTAAAAGAATGCAATGTAAGATACAATATAAAACATACGCAGTACTCTAATTCACCAATAGAAACATAGAATGTGAAGTAAAATGCATAATATCATTAGATTGTCAAATTGCAGTGAATCAAAGAACATTAAAATGTACAGAACAGAAACACATTAATTTAGGGCAACGACATCAGACATCACGTTATTGAGAGAAGTGAATCAAATACCATCAAAATTTACAAAACAGAGGAAAACAATGTGAGGTAAAATCGATAAGATATTTAGATTTTGAACTGTCTCAAATAACACCAAAAGTTATAACACAAAATGTGGAATGTGGGGTAAAATGCAAAATATACTTAAATTTCTAAAGAGAAGCGTATCAAACAGTATTAAAAGTTACAAAATAGTATAAAAGACATAAAGAAGCATAGTAATATGGGGTAAAATACGTCAAATAACATCAACTTTATCAAACAGAAATGTAGAACATGAGATAAAATTAAAAAAAATGGTTAAATATCCACTAGAAGTTAACAGCAAATGTGCATAAATGGCACATAGAGAACTTTTAATGCCAGTGAAATAACGTAATAAGATACTTTAAGTAATAGCAGCATTAAATATAAAATATGTCACCTGAGGTGACAGCAGATATTGACTTCCAGTTAAATCATTATCTTGTAGTAGACCTAGAGTGCATGGCAAGTTTACATTGAGTCTAATTGTAAACCAAAGAAAAATGTTGGGCCTCAGGTGAAGAAACACACTGAGCCACAACTAGTGTCAATTGTACAACCCATGTCTCGTCAGGTGACAGTTTTCACAGATTCTACTTGTAAACTGTAGTAAAATATCGGGTCTCAGGTGACGAAACACACTAAGCCACAAATAATGTCGATTGTACAATAGATGTCATATCAGGTGATAGGACACACTGACTTTAATAGTGATCAGTAGTACAATAAGACTGAAGAAGAATCGGCATCAGGCGATGGGACACACTGAGCCAAGGTGGTATCGATTGTAAAGAATATGTCAAGTCAGATGACAACACACACTGACATTCAGTTACAATTATGATATTCTATCAGTCATAGAACACATATTATGTCAGGTGGTAGCTCACACTGACATACCCTTAAAGTTATGATATTCTATTTGTTATAGGCCACATTTTGCATGAGAAGGTAACTCAACTGACTCTCGTTATATTCTCATAGACTCAGACCAGTTATTATGTCAGGTGACAGTTCAGTCTGAGTTTCACTTATATTTATGTAGACTCAGGCTACTCGTTATGTTATGTGGTAGTCCACTCTGACTCTTAAACAAAATCATGAGATTCTCAGAGATGCAGAACATATGTCTTGTGAGGCAACGGCTTAGTCTGGCACTAAGTTAAAAACATTTACAAAATCGTTTGTCATAGTGACAGAAACGTAATCTTAGTTACATTGATATTATCATTGTGCAGGAAATTAATATGAAAAATAACTCCATGCAGTGGACATTTGTTACAAAATTTTTATATATCTTGATGGTAACAATAACGTCACATACTCTGTAGCAATAACAGTAATTAGTTTTATGGAAACTATGTACAAGAAAAATTCCTACTAAAGGGAGTATACCATAATAATAACACTATTCAGTGGACATTTGTTACAAAATAAATGTTTGTACGTATTCAAGGTGAATAGAACTTCATATGGTCAGTAACAATGCTGTAATGAAATTATCATTAAGACTATTTACAAGTGAATAATAATGATTACAATAACCTGCACAATCGCAGTAGTCATTTTAGTGTTAACTTTACATTAAGTATTAACAGGTAATGCCGTAACAAATTTTATACAACCTTCTTAAATAAGAGTTTTGATAAAGTCTGAATAATTATTTTAACTTCACAGTATAAATCTTATTTCTTTTCAGTACAATTATTAAAAACAGTTGTTTAACTTTCAGAGGACAGTTACACAAATATCTTAGAAAAATAAGAAAACTATTTAGAATAGAAAGAAGAGTAGACTGAGAACTCAGAAAGGAAGAATGAGTTCTACAGAGTTCAAGGATACGGGGCACCAACGCCACGTGGTATGTCAATTGAAGCATAACCAACCCTCTACCCCACTAGGTTTTTTTTGTGTATACCACAAGGATAATCTCTTGTCAAGTGTTGAAATAATGTCAATAATGGAAATTATTTGTGAGAAAAAGAGTAAGCAAATTTACTTAAATAAATGATAGGCAGAAACAATAAAGAGGATAGTAATTGCTGTAGCTGAAAATGAAGGTAGTTATGGTACACCAAAATCATAATTGTCATGGAAACAAAATACCATAATGTTATTTTGATGTAGAATGAAAATACTATCACACTTAAGGAACAGGCATTAGGAATGGACAAAACACTGAACTCAGCCAAGGAGAGGTACTGTCATGTCTCAGAAAATGATAGTGTGCCAATTCAAAAGTGTGCATAAATAGAACAATATATGTGCAGTAAGTGGCAACATAAGTAGCATCACAAAGTACAAAGGCAAAAACATTGCTTAAAAGATCCATAATCAGTCTAGCATAAACAAAAACTAATAAGGACTCTGAGAAAGTCCGGAAGTAACTGTAGCAAAAAGTAATATGTCAACGTCAGATTATAAAGCAAAAATAACACGCCAACACAAAGCAAAACTTTGAACTGAAAGCATAGACCATAACATTATGTTAATCCTGAAATAGATACCACTACCAGAAAATAAAATTGTAGAGACACATAAAGCAAAGCATAGCACAAGTGATAAACAATGAAATACTAACAGATGATTACATCTTTTACTTGAAAAGCACATGAAAAGAGAAAAAGGCAACATAGAAAGTATCACAGAGACATCACAAAAGGTAAGAAGTATGATACTTGTGGTGCTGCAGGTATAAAAAAATGATTAAAGAATGCTTGCAGTATGTCATGAAGTAAGTCCTGAGTGGATCCTCAACAATGAGACCGAAAACAATCCCATTTGGACTCTAGTAATCCCAAGTCATCATATTATTTCATTAATGGCATCTGAAAAATAGTTGAAAATTAATAAACAGTATATAATCGGAGACAAAATGTTAAATTTCCCGAGAAAAGTATTTGCTTATTATAAAAAGGAAAGGGTCAGAAACGAAAGTTACTTGGTACATTGTTAAATAGTTGACACTTCTTAAAAACTGCAGAGAAAATTAATTGTTAAATAGTATTAAAGTTAATTATGAAATTCGTCAGAAAATCACCATCAACATTTCTGGAAAATGTTAAACAACATCGCTCACACTTCATTTTGCTATGGTCGTAACTTCAGCACACAGTATTTGCTAATCATCACTCGTAGTATCGATGGTTCTGAAGTCTCAAAAGAGTAACTTATATCTAACAATATCTCATTCTGCTCATAAGTTTCAAATATCATCTTAAAAACTCGTCTGAACACACCCTTTCTTCAAATATCTTAAAATCATCAAAATCATTATTCTCATCTTCTTATAAACATTGTCAATACTCATATTACATCCTTTAGCACGAAAACCCTAAGTAAACTTCAGAAAAATTGGTACCACTAGCTTAACATCAACATACAAAGTGGCCATCGTTACTGCAAAATCTTGTTGCAGTTGGTGTCATTATGTCATGTAAACATAGTTCACTGTAGTCATCGTAAAGTAACAGAGGTTATCATCCAACAAAAAATAGAAGCAAAGATATCATGTAGAAAGTATCAACATCAATTTGATGACCGAATATGTCAACTGTAATTTCAACTTCAAATGCCAGTATTAAAAGAGTTTCACAGAAAACAATGATGAACTTCATCAGCAATGTTCTAAAATAGTCCCAGGTTATTACAATAAGTAAGAAACCTAAAACGCTCTGGAAAGAAAGCAGGTCACACTACTAAGCTGTCTTCAGAAAATGATGTCTTCGAACTCATGTCTTTATCTAATGAGAGAACAGAACACAGGTGGTGTTATTTGGAGCTTTTTACACAGGGAAATATTCTGAATGTTTGCACGCTGGAAAAGAAATGCGAGCGACCCAGGCCTAACGACGTGAAAAGGGTCTGTCCCGCCAGTGGTGCGTGTTGTTTCCATTGTGGCCTACCGCCAGCTGTGACAGGAATTTGTGCCACCCAGGCCCTTAGGAGGGTTCGAGGCTACCGCCGCAGAGGCGCTACACGTCCGCAAACCATGCCTGGGACAGGGAGAAATAATATAAATAAAATATCTGGATATATGTCGCTGGGATTTACTGTAATAAACCGAAGTAGTGAACCCTAAATGTTACCAACGAAAACGGTACTGTCTATTCAATGAAATATTAGCAGTTTGTGATATGATGTACACAACGTGATTTTTTTGTATGTAATGTTTGGATTTCCTGTCTGACCTTGTCACGGTGAAGTAGCGGTATTGGATAAGGTGTAACAGCAAAAGGGGAATGGGGTTTTACTTGAAATTCATATAAAAAATCCTTAATTGTGCCTGGAGCCGTGTCAAAAACATGGCAAAACTCAGTTAAAATGACGTGTAAATGTTCCTTTTCTTTAACTGAAGCTGAATCAACTACTTTCATTTTATCCTGAATAATGTTACCAATGTCTGGTGTCGTATCGTCATTGTCAATGTTTGGGGAAGGAACAAAAAATCAGTGTTACGTCCGACGGGAGCTGAGACTGAACGAAATTAATTTTGTTTACGTCTTGTTCTGCTTGCGACAAATGTTTTTGAAAGTCCAAAAAGAATCAAACTCCATCATCACAGAGATGTATCCAATGATCTTAAAATCTAAAATTGCTTTATATTTGTTCAAAAAATCGATCCCCAAAATGAGGTCTGTAGTGAGAAGCGGAACTGTTAAGAATGTAGCATATAGAGAATGTGTATCGACTTGAAATTGCAGATAACATTGCCGTTTAACATCTGTACTTTTGCCAGGAACATCACCACTGACCTTAGTATGAGAAAGCGGAAGTGTTGGAATGGTAGAAACAGTGGCGCATTTTTGGAAAGCGGCTTCACTAATAACAGAAATGGGAGAACCCGAATCAAGGACTGCAGAGAATTTGTGTGTACCTATCGAAATATTAATGAGGGGATGATGAACAGTTGGTTGTAGTTCGATTTTTTCCAGCAGAAGGTCCTCTCGTATATTGTCACAACGGATAACGTGTGATGTAAAGTTTTCAGAAGAATCATGGCACCGCTCACGCTGTAGTGAGCACGCGGTGGGCAGAGCACTTAGTTGCTATTGTTGGTGCTCTGTTTGACGCTGATGATCTCCACTGTTTCGTGGATTTGGTGGACGAACTTCTACTAACTGTACTGTTCTACCTGATGAAGTATAGAAATCATGTCTGGGGTGGAACCGGGAATCAGGCTGATGAAATGGTACTCGTCTGTCATTGCCATAATTCTGTTGTCTGTCAGTGGTTTGTCTCTGGTTATGAATTGGATAATTATCATTACGATTTGAAAAATTCTATTGACTGTACTGATGAATTCGTGGGCGATCAACGGTTGTTCGTCGTTCGTAGTAGTCGTTGGCTCCGTATGGTTGACGGCGGTTCTGGTGCCACATTTGGTTTCCCTGTACAAAAGAAGTGTTGGAATTATTCCGCTGAGTCTCCCAGTTTCTCTGGTTGTTACTGTACCGCCGATTATTTTGTGGGGTATTGCCATTTTGACCATTGACGACATTGACGGAAGGGGATGATAATTTTGATTCCTGGATGGGTACGCATTCACAACATTCTGCTGATACTGGGGTTGTGGAAGAAAGCGTCCTGCATTTCCATATTGAGGTCCATTAGTCGGAAATTGCCTGCCATTCTTACGGAAACGGTTGTCTCTATTCTTTTGTGATTCCGGGAAAGAGTGTTGATTAGATCGTGGATTGTGTGTTTCATCCAGTTCAAGACGCTGTAAAACATCACGAAAAGTGTTCAAGTTTTCTGTGCGATTTCCTGTCAGCAATGGAACTCTCAATGATCTAGGTAATTTTGAAATACAACGCTGAATGAGACCGGAAGGGCTGTAAGGTTCAGTTAAATGTTGATTCTGTTGAATCGTGTGGTCAAAATACTGTGTCAATGTGCCAAATTGTGAATTATAAAAGGATGGCATATTTAGCAACTGATCTTTCATAGCACGCTGTGAAGTAGGGTTCCAGTGAGCATCAAGAAATTGTTGTTGGAATGGCTGGAAAGACGAACATTGCCGTCCAGTGTATCTCATTCGCGCTGCAGGTTCGCCCTCCAAGAAACTGCAGACAAGTTCTAATTGATGTGCCACTGGCCAATTTGGAGGAAAAGCGAATGTAAATTGCTGAATCAAGAGGATGTAAATCATTCGGGTTATTCCGGAACGTCTTAAATTTCTTGATTGACAGGAAGTGTTTGTTATCTACATTGTCTTGGCGTGGAAAAGAAGGAGCATCATGGGGCAAAGGAAAATTATCTGGGATGGTACTACTTTGTACAGGGTAATCTCGTGCAAATGAAACCTGTGAAGATAAGAAAGGGGGCCATTGTTGCTGGTATGAAAACGGATTTTCCTGCTGTTCTGAGACAAAATTACGAGGTACACTGTCGTCCTGTAATTGTTGCTGATTATCGAAAAGTTTACTATGAATTGAGGTGAGTTCTCATTTTTGTTGTTCATTAATAGTAATTTGTTTGCTCTGAAATTTAGCCAGAGCTTGGTATTCAGTTGTCTCTGAAAAGGGAACTAGGGTTTTCTGATCTAATTCATTTTCTGCATTAGTTTCCAAAGCGGTTATTCCTACCGTTATGTTTTCTAATTGTGAGTGGAATTGCTCACCCTGTTCACTGATCTTTGTTTTAAGTTGAGTGACGTCAGATGTCAGGGATTCGCTACATGATTCTAAGGCCTCTATGTGCTCAGAATGAGCAGCGGAAGTTTGTTTAAACTTTTCAATAGATTCTGGTGGAAGTACTGCATTGATTCTGTCCCTAAGGTCAGTAACGTCGCACTTATGCGTTTCAATGATATCCTGTATATTTATTGTCAGTTATTTCTTTAAATGTGTCGATAATTTGTGTTAATTTCTGAATGCTACCGGTGAGGTATTCTTCACGTTTTGCATTCTGTTCGTCAGGCTTAGCATTCTCTGCACGGTATTGAGCAAATTGTTCATCGCGCTTTGCGTCACGTTAGCTCAGTAGTCGAAGAAAACCATCTAATTTATCTTCAGCTAGAGCAGGGGATGTCACATCGGAATTTGGGTGTTGCAACTCATATTGCTGCGGAGGGTTGCTAGCAACTGTTTGAGAATTCTCAGATGAAACAATTTTTCTGTCTGTGGAAGATTATTGCAAGAGAAATTGGTTGTCGGAATCAACCACATGGCTTTGTGAAGGTTGAATTAACATGAACGAGTCATGGTAAACTGTTTCTAATTGTCTTACTGCGTTCTGAGGATCCGTAGGCAAAAGAGGAACCGATGCGGAATTTTGTGGCTCTGTGCGTCATTACTTGCCGCAGCATTGTTGTCAAATTCCTGATCACTTTGTGAAGTAGGAGGGTTAGCTGACAAAACTAGGTCATTGTCCGGTTGTTGTTGGTTATGCGATTTTGAGGAACTGCGTAATTGTACTTTATCACCCTGTCGATTTGTTTTGGACATCTTGAGGAAGACAGTATGGCGGACAAAATCTCAAAATGGTCGTAATTCACAAGCCGATATTTTGTGCACAAAAGGTAAAATATTTAGAATAGACACATAAAATCAGTATAAGCAGAAGCAGAGCTAGAAATAAATATTCACAAGCGAAGCAGCAAACTCAATATTACACAACTAGCGATACAGCGTACAGCTGAATCAGTGGTGTAGCAGCAAACGCAATATCACGCATCTAGCTTTGCAGCAGAAAGCTGTAACAGTGGTGTTGAAAAGAATGCTCGAAAAGAAAGTCCACAGTTACAGAAAATATATCCAAGAACGTCACCACAGAGGATGTTGCCAAGTGAAAGTATCTAAGCAAAATTGCTTCCTTTTATTCTGTGAAAGTATCATTGATAAGATTGTTCTAAATCAATTATTCAGCAAACCTGCATCTGATTGCATCTGTGAACTTGTTTCTTGCACTCCTCCATTTTGCCAGAAATGCAACATGTATTTGACACAGCAATCAAGTTTAAGAGAATAATGCTATTTATGCAATAGCATTAAGATGGTAATGGAAAATTAACTTTTGGCCCTGATGTTTACTTGGTTCTTTCATTGGTGGGTAACTTTAGTTTATTACTCATCTTCATATTCAATACAAGCAAAGGATGTTGATTATGATTCAGGCTGTTAGATTTAAACACAATGTTGATCTCAATATATATGTTGTTAAAATTTTAAGTCATACACAAAACCTACCATATCAAACATTTTCGTAGCATGACTCACTCTTACAAAAAATTTTACAAAACACTTACTGCGTCAAACCTTGGACATACAAATCCTATCTCTGAACATTATCTAACAAAAACCAATTGGAAATTATTATATATCTTCTCTCATTTACATGCTAAAGTTTGGTCAGGGGCAGCGACCTACCTTAACGCTGTCGCCACACGTCTGTTTCCTCTGGGCACCTACCTGCGACTCCCTGGCTTTTTACTGTGAGCGCCCGGCTCTCTTAACCATCAAAGATCCTCCTACTCAAAGATATTATACTCGTTCCACCTTGAGGTTGGCAAACCACCGACTATTTTCTGGAGCTGCCCTGATCAGACCTTAGCATATACCTTTCAATATCCTGAAGCAAGGACAACTTAGCTAGCGTTCGTATAAGGTTGATGCTTATAGTCACAACGCGATAAGTTTGAGGTCTATCCGTAGCACCCGTGTTGGCCATCAACACCCTTGTAAGGTTGTCTCATCGCTGTATCTGATGATGAAAAAGGATCAACACAGGTGGGGTGAATTCTCCCGCGAGTTGTCTGACATGATGGGCAAGGAAATTTCCTCGCCGTCGTCCGCCCAGTAGCCATGAAGTACCATCGGCTGTTGGTGGCTGTTTGTGGCTGCTGTAGCACTCTGTGCTAACTCCGTCTGCACTACTGGCTGGAAATCGGCAGCGGCTGTCTTCTTGTGATCCTGCTGTTCTGTGGGGTCGGAGGGACCGAAGCCGTCACCATGGCGATCTGTTGGGTGGGATGTTACTGCAGCCCCTGCACCACTGGTACTGTAGTCGTAGTCTTCACAGTCCATGTCAGACGATCGCAGCAAGCACTCGTCTGATGGAGCACGCCGCCGTCTCTTGTGTTTCCGCAGGGAACGTTGTTTGCGGATGTTTGTTACAGTATCCGAATGTGGGTGGATTTCTTGAGCTGCTCCGGTGTCTGGAAGAAAAGCCGCTGTAAGCACGGCCCTTGGATCAATGTCCATCCTAGCATCCATGCTTTCTTGCAAGGTCAGTCAGTGATCATCCTCAGGAGGGGGTGCCGTTGTAGAGGCCGGATCCGGTACTGCAGAGTCTACCGTGGCCTCGCTATCGGGGGCAGCTATCGGAGAAATGTGGTCAGCATCGGAATGGGTTGCTGCTCGAGCAAATCTCTGCTTAATTGAGAGGACAGGTCATCACCGTAGGAGGAGGCATAGATTCACCTGTCAGGATTAGAGTAAGCCACCGTCGGAGACGATCTTATCTGACGTGCCCTTCTTGGCCACAACCAGACAAGAGCGTGGCTGATCATGATACATAATGATCGCCCTACATCCGCCGATGACAAGATAGGATGGTACATGTTTGGTCAGTTCAATTTTGATCTGTCGTACCCCGTTAAGAACTGGGTACAATGTAAAGGTGGTCCATTTTTCGGCCATGTGACTGACCACTCTGCCGTAAGGTTGGAGAGCCGCAGTGACTACATCTGGTGGTACTTCGAAATGGAGTTCGAAGACACGTATCGTGTGGAGGCCAAGCCCGCGTGATTGATAGAGATCGCCCCAATATGGCCATCTAAATGTTTGAATTTAAGATCGTTCGCATGTGCAGGCACGTTTCTGTTGCACACCTCATCACTTACTAACTTGACGCAGACAACACTGCTCGTGGGAGAGATGGGTACCAATTATGTCCTGCGTTTCAATTTTAACGTCGCCACGTAGAAAATATTCCACTTCAAAAACTCGCGGTCGTGCATGATCGGGTTGAAAACTGTTCATGATGGTGGTTTGTCTGTATGAATGTGTCATATCGCGTCAGTAGTGATGGACACTAAACTAGCGGCGACGAAGTAGTAAACAATTACAGGCACTCGCGACCACGCAGACGGGGCGTAAACAAGACATCCTCGCCGCAGCGCTGCGGAAGGGAGACTGCCACTCAGCTACGGGGGCGGACATTTAATGGCATGTCAGAATCTGTGTTTGCAGTCTCTAGTTCTCCATCTTTGCTAATTGTTTTCTGGTCAGTACCAAGCCACAAGTAATGTACGACACAATACAAATTTTTAAACTCATATGGGTAATCAGAAGAAATGTAAAAATTAATCTCGCTGTGCGACAATGTCTGAACAAGAAAATTAATTGTCGAAAGTAATAGTGGAATTTTGAGAACTAATGGCTGCACGCCATATTACGTCACACACAACTAAGTCGGCCATACTGTGAACTGATAAAACTGTATTGTTGCACTGTATAAATAATGAAAATAATTTTGGACACCACGATTTAGCTTAAATAATTGCTACGGAAACGGAAAATTGTGATAGATCTACCAAGCAAGCTACGATAATACAAAGCGCTTGGTCTAGAATGCTGATGAATGCCGGCCGGAGTAGCCGAGCGGCTCTAGGCGCTACAGTCTGGAACCGCGCGACCGCTACGGTCGCAGGTTCGAATCTTGCGTCGGGCATGGATGTGTGTGATGTCCTTAGGTTAGTTAGGTTTAAGTAGTTCTAAGTTCTAGGCGACTGATGACCTCAGAAGTTAAGTCACATAGTGCTCAGAGCCATTTGAACCATTTTTTTATTCGCTGATGAAAGATGCGGTGCCTTACCTTATATCCGCGATTGCAGTGTAATTTCAGGTGTCGACATATAATCCAGTAATTGGTCTTACATCAATGTGTTCCGATCTCGTATCCCGTTTGTCGTTTCCAGTAAACATGTAACAAAAGGAAGACAATATAGTACATATAAACAAGACGTCCAGATACGAAGTTGACAATTTAATTATTATTTTTTTTCTTCGCTCATTAGTTCCTTTATCGAGACCATACAATGAGCTATAGAAATAAATATTAAATAGAGATCAATTAAGTTTACGGATTGGTAAAATATGTTTCATACAAACTCTCGGCACTTGAGCATGGCATTTTTGTTGAAGGTCCGTTCATGTATTTTCAACTGTTTCTTCTCTCTGTTTTCACTAAAATAGGACTCCGTCAGCAAACATCACCCGAAGATGACGATGGATCGAGCTGGATGACTTTTTTCTTAAAAGTACGGAACCTTTTTGCCATACCAAGTCACCCAACAATCTTACAATGACTAAAGACACAAAATAAAACGTACATAAGTTAGTAATAACAATATGTTTTAAAATAAAAACACAATTTAATCTACGACACTTACGTTATACAAATACAAGTGCCGTTTGGTTTCAACTCGTGAATGAATTAATGAAATAATGTAGTATTAACGGCGGTGTGCCACATACGTCTGATCTGGATAAGACCTATAAAACAGAAGGTGACTCTTCCTCTTTCTTCAATAATATGACGATCAAAAGTCTTCAAATATTTCCAGAAGCTGCATACAATATTTATACAGCCGTGAACTATACCTCAAATTTTTGTTTATTTCATCGCTTATAATTACGTTTTTTTTCTGCTAATAAAAGCTCAGCATGCAAATGTGCCTTTAAAATACCTGAGAGTCAGCAACTGTTATCACAGTGTAACGAAAATTAAAGTGGTAATCGAATATTGAATGGTATTGAAGGCCATTCTTTCAGTTGTGGCACTGTATCTCTGCATGAAATAAAGCTGATGAATTATTGCTTGGCCGGCCAGAGTGGCTGTGCGGTTCTAGGCGCTACAGTCTGGAACCGAGCGACCGCTACGGTTTTGCTTGCTTTCAGTCATCTTCTAAAATCGCATTGACATTTACTCATTTTGAACAGAACAAATTAAAAAGATTTGCGTTGAGAGCGTGACTACAGAGTATAATTGTCAACTTTGTTTATAACTAACAAAGAAACTTCAACTAAGCTACACCATAGGCTTTCGTGAATAAATCAAGCAAATTAACTAGTAAGACTCATTGCATTTGATAATATGAACAGAAAGACAAAGTAACCATAAGGTGTAGTGGTGAACAGAGATGGGTATCATTCGAATGGATTCCTATTAGATAATGATTCGAGTTAGTAGATCATTCAAACAAATTTATTCGCCAATAAATTATCTGTAAATCAAATAACGAATAACATATAATTGCAGTGTGTTTTCTTTGTTTACTTCTGGTACAGAATTAGTATTTGTCCTCTTGGCGTAGTGCAGTTTCTGTCTTAGAAAGAACTTATTAATGGTTTCTCCAGGAATGTGCCTTTGTGGCTCAGTGGTTTAAGTTCCAGATCACAAAATTTAGGCTTAGGATTCGATCCCCGGTTGATCCTACAATTATCTCTGTTCTCATCGCTTTTTTTTTTCAGCTCTAACGATGACGACAATGCTAAGCTGCACTGTATTTCGGAGAACGTGTTGTAATGTAGATCTCCATCTAACTGGCTGTCGAGAGGTGGGAGGAAGTCAAGGGCACACCGCTTTGCCTAGTAAAGCACTGCGGTGTTGAAATAACCCTTCAAGTTGAGCACAGCATCATTTGATTTACAGCGTAACAGATGAAACATAAAAATGCTTATAGGGTGGCAGCCCCAGCAGTTTGAGCTATAAAACACGAGGCAGCAGCAATGCTGAGCACCCGATTTAGTCAGCCAGCTGACGGTAAGGTGTGATCGATCAACTGGGGAGGTGGATGTGGAATATGTTATGCCTTTTACCTCGTAACAGAAGCTCTTCATTATGATGGTAACAATTATTTTCTGTCGTTTTACTTGCTTTTATGCATTACGGATTATGGGTTAACTTACATAGATATTGGAGCATAAGGAAAATATAGTGACTCATCTACTTTTATGCAATCAATTTTGCATCAAAATATAGTTGGCAAAAGTTGCAAATACTGGAGAAAAGTTCCATATCAGAAGAGAGAGTGCCGATTCGGTGCGTCATTGTCGGACACGAGGTGTTGTATACTTGAAAATTGTGTCCTTGTATAGGAAGGAGTTTAAAAAACAATAAGAGGACCTTTAAAAACCGAATGTCTCAGAATATAGTACGTTTAAAATTAGTACGTTTGACTGGCGGGAGAGGGACGTGTCGCGGTTGCGCAGGTAACACCAATGGGGAGCCGGCTTTCCCTACCACGCTGCCAGCGGTACGGCTGGGAAAGCGCCCTTGTTGCCAACAAAGGGTAAACAGTACCACGTGGCGTCAGGTAGTAGATGCGTCAGCGTTCGGCAACTCTTGTTGTACAGTCGTATTTTACGGCATGTTCTGTAGTTGTCATGTATTGTGAAGAAGTGTGTTGTGTTTGCCTTGCATTAATAGCAACAGCGCATTACATTTGAATAAGAGTTTTGCAATAAAAGTGTCATCCAAGGTCACCGTTCATCATTGGGAACATAACGTTGTGCTGCAAAACATTTCCCGTAATTTGACAATAGTAATAGACAGAGCGCCATACCACACTGTTGCGATGCATGGATCTCCAACAATGCAGTGGAGGAAATTGGAGTCCGCAGCTCGCGGTTGTACGGTAGTGTTCTCGCTTCCCACGCCCGTATTCCCGGGTTCGACTCCCGGCGGGGTTAGGGATTTTCTCTGCCTTGTGATGACTGGGTGTTGTGTGCTATCCATAGGTTAGTTAGGTTTAAGTAGTTCTAAGTTCTAGGGGACTGATGACCATAGATGTTAAGTCCCATAGTGCTCAGAGCCATTTGAACCATTTTTTTTTGTTGTTGTTGAGGAAATTGGATGTTTTGCTATGCGTAAAAAGAAATGTAGCATGAGATACAGTTGAACCTAACACGTATAAAGCGAAGTTAAAGGAACTTTTAGTGCCGTATGAGCCAATACTTCACGCTACCAGGTGGTCGAACTGGCTAAACGTAAAGGGCATAGTTTAATCAGGCATCCTCCATATCATGCTCATTTAAATCCGACAGAGTGCATGGGCCTAGGTGAAAAGTAATGTCGCAAAATACAACAAGTGTACGTTCATTGAAATGCTGACAAGAGAAGCCACTGTACATGTTATACGACAGCACTGGATTTATCAGACATCACGGAAGTCAGTTGAGGACACATTGATTCATGAAGCACTGTGACGAGTTTTGACGAATACGTAACTTCTCTTGTCGTCATGTTAAAATCTGCCTCTTTTATCAAAACACAGCAAAGTTCAGAAATATTCATGTGACTAACATTCTAATCCAGTTGAAATTGCGACAGAATCCTCAAATAGTATATTATTAAACTACCAACTGAGTGCTTGTCAGGTCAATAGTTTATGAAACAGCCCATTCTCAGCATAAAAATAAACTTGTAATTTCTTCATTTTTTGTCACATAACCCACAGCCGTTCTCGTTTCTCCGGCTGTCTATGGCTCAATAATTATATTATTCCACCGAAAATATCTGTAGTCGTTTGATTATCGCGGTGGATTATGGAAGTTCCGCATATTAATCGTATGGCGAAACACTGTCCTCTTTGCGCGCTATTATTTGACAAAATCTTGATTGGATATCTCAAACAATTTATGAGATACGAGGAATTTATGATTATTTTATTTCAGTTTTTTTCACCGACGCAAGAGTTCGTCACGGAGCGGTTTAAATACTGGGTGATCAAAAAATCAGTATACATTTCAAAACTGAATAAATCATGGAATAATGTAGATAGAGAGGTACTAATTGACACACATGCTTGGAACGACATGGGGTTTTATTAGAACCAAAAAAATACAAAAGTTCAAAAAATGTCCTACAGATGGCGCTTCATCTGATCAGAATAGCAATAATTAGCATAACAAAGTAAGACAAATCAAAGATGATGTTCTTTACAGGAAATGCTCAATATGTCGACTATCATTCCTCTACAATAGCTGTAGTCGAGGAATAATGTTGTGAACAGCGCTGTAAAGCATGTCCGGAGTTATGGTCGGATGTTGTCTTTCAGCGTCCCTAGAGATGTCGGTCGATCACGATACACTTGCGACTTCAGTTACCCCAAAGCAAATAATCGCACGGACTGAGGTCTGGGGACCTGGGAGGCCAAGCATAACTAAAGTGGCGGCTGGGCACACGATCATCACCAAACGACTCGCGCAAGAGATCTTTCACGCGTCTAGCAATATGGGGTGGAGTGGCATGCTGCATAAACATCGTACGTTCCAGCAGGTGTTTATCAGCCAGGCTGGGGATGGTGCGATTCTGTAACGTATCGGCGTACCTCTCACCCGTCACGGTAGCAGTTACAAAACCAGAATCACGCATTTCCTCGAAGAAAAAAGGCCAATCGTCATCATCCGCCATCTTTTGAAACGCCCACACCGCAAATGCCCTCCGCTTCACTAAATCGCCAGGTAATAGTTCATGATGCTGATGGATCTTGTACGGATAGCATCGGAGGGTACGTTTTAGTGCCTACCAAACAGTAGTGAATGGAATGCCGGTGCGACGTGCGACTGCACGAGCGCTCACTTACCCGTGCATAGACGAACCTGCTACAGTCTTCATTTCTTCTTGAACTGTCTCAGCAGCATTACGCCTTGTGCTCTGTCTGCCACTACGGGGTCTATCGTCTAAACAACCCGCGGCTTCGAACTTCGAAATCATTCTCGCCATAGCTGCATTTGTCAACGGACCTTTACCCGTTCGAATCCCCTTCCTATGGCGATAGGATCGTAACACTGAACTTGCACATTCCCCATTCTGATAATACAGCTTCACTAAAAGCGCCTTTTCAGGTAACGTCAACATACTGCGCGACTGCTGGCGCATCTGCTTCTCTCTCTTTTTTTTTCCTTTATTGTAATTTTACACCTCATACAAAGGTGGGCTGGCAGCGGCAGTTGTACGCCACTCTTCAGGCACAGGCAGTACAAATAGAGAAAAATAATGACGACACAGAAGTAACAGAACATAACGGTGGTTAAAAAACAGTAGATGCAGTAATTAAAAAACACGAAACCATTCACAAGCAAAGAAAACAAAAGACTGTCAGCACTGTGCACGAACACTGATGGTGGAGACGACACACGTGAATGATGGAGCGTGGACGGCGAGAAACACTACAGCACAAACACGACGGCACACACACAAAACTGATCGCGACGATCTCTGGCGCGCTAAAGTTCACGAGGTGTGTGCGAGTCCAGGGACCTGCCAAAAGAGGAGAAGAAGGTGGGGGAGAAGGGAGAGTTAAATGCCAGGGAGAGAGGAGATGGGGGGTGGAAAGAAGGTATGGGGGGTAGGGGAAGCCTGGGGGTAGGAGGGGGGGAGGAAGGGAGGAGGGAGAGAAGGGAGAGAGCGTGCCCAGAGGAAAAAACACAGGAAGTGGATCAAAGTTGATAGGAGGGGCAGATGGAGGGGATAAGGGCATCATCAGGCAGGGGGAGCTGGTGGAAGCCACCTTGGAAGAGGGTAAGGAGAGTGGAGAGATGGAGAGCAGGTGGGACGTGGGAATAAAGGGAAAAGGAGGTGTGGGAACAGAATAAGGTCGTACAGGATCCGCATGGGGGAGGGGAAACGGATGCGATAGGTGAGGCGGAGAGCACAGCATTTGAGAATTTGAAGGGATTTGTAAAAGGTAGGAGGGGCAGAGATCCAGCCAGGGTGGGTGTAGCAGAGGATAGGGCGGATGGGATTTATAGGTGTGGAGGATGGTGGAGGGGTCCAGACACCATGTGCGGCCAGAACGGAGTTTGAGGAGACGGAGTTGGGAGCGTGCCCTGGCTTTGATTCTCCGGAGACGGCGGGGTCCAGGAGAGACGATGGTCAAGGGTGACGCCAAGGTACTTGAGGGGGGGGGGGGGTGAGGGCGATAGGATGGCCATAGATGGTGACATAAGGAGACAGAAGGAAGGGGTGGTTTTGCCTACAATGATCGCCTGGCACTTGGAAGGATTGACCTTGAGCAACCACTAGTTGCACCAAGCGGTGAACCAGTCACGATGGGATTGGAGAAGGTGTTGGGAGCGCAGCAGGGTGGGGGTGAGGGCAAGGAAGGCGGTGTGATTGGCGTATTGGAGAAGGTGGATGGGGGGCGACGGCGGCGGCATGTCCGCCGTATACGAAAGGTACAGAAGAGGGGAGAGAACGGAACCTTGGGGCACACCGGCGGAGGGGAAAAAGGTGTAGGAATCAGTGTTATGGATGGTGACGTAGGTAGGACGTTATTCTCTCTCTCATTACAGCTTTTTATACACGATTGCCATGTGCAGTCACTGACGTTTTGCTGTCCAGCGCCATCAGTCGGACGTTTTGTGAACTTCGTTTTTTTTTTTTTTTTGTTCTAATAAAACCCCATGCCATTCCAAGCATGTGTGTCAATTTTTACCTCTCTATCTATTCCGTGGTTTATTAAGTTTTCAAATTTTACTGATGTTTTGATCACCTGGTACGTTAAGTTTTCTCGAAACAGGAAACAGACGGCGATATCCTTATAAGTTTAAAGAATAATTCAATGTATCATCTACACTTAATGCGCAGCAAAATGTAACCACCAAACACAAATTCATAGCGATAACTAGTTTTCATTGCAAACTAAGAATTTCTTGTAGTAGTTTACCTAATATCGAAATACCACAATAACTATGACCATTAACGAAATGATAGCCGGTTCGTCTTGAAGCTGACTAATTGAACCCTAAAATGTGCGAGAATTAGAGTTTATTACAGAATAGTTGCTTTAAATAACATTTGAGAAATATCTCAGATCGGTTGGCTTGCGCGGCTTTCTGTTCAAGGTATCAACCGAGCCTGAAAGGTTCCGCACCGAGGAGGCCTAGCTGTGGTCACCTGTTGATGCGTCCCACACACGCTGGCAACTACGCTTCCCTCCACTCGCTCCGTACTGAACTGTCAAAGGTCGAACTTATTTTAAACGCAGAATAGGCGGTTTATAGAATGCACTTTTGTCCGTCTGGCAAACAGATTTAGAACGGAGAATGTTTCATCGCCCAGAGAAGTATTTGCGATCGCCACAATAAATGCAAGCTGTGTTTTACAGAATAATGTGCCAGAAATAGACGATTATAAATTTGAAAACATTGTACGTCCCTCCAGAACTGTAAATTCCCCCAAGTCCTACAAGCTCTCGAGAAGTCATCATCGAATTTGCTTCAGGATGCAAGGAAGGTCTGGCTGCTTCGACAAGTGGACAGAGACTGAAGGCAGCCACATTCATTCTCCACGAGACAGGCTGCTCACGAATGGCCACCCAACGGTGTGTGGCGGAGGGCACTTTACGTGCCACAGTCATTATCTCCCTTTCCTGTTTTCAGTCTCGTATGGTTCGCGGGAAGAACGACTGCCGGAAAGCCTCTGTGCGCGGTCGAATCTCTCTAATTTTACATTCGTGATCTCCTCGGTAGGTTTAAGTAGGGGGAAGCAATATATTCGATACCTCATCCAGAAACGCACCCTCTCGAAACCTGACAGCAAGCTACACAACGATTCAGAGCGCCTCTCTTGCAGACTCTGCCACTTGAGTTTATTAAACATCTCCGTAACGCTATCACGCTTACCAAATAACCCTGTGACGAAACGCGCCGCTCTTCTTTGGATCTTCTCTCTCTCCTCTGTCAACCCGACCTGGTACGGATCCCACACTGATCAGCAATACTCAAGTATAGGTCGAACGAGTGTTTTGTAAGTCACCTCCTTTGTTGATGGACTACATTTTCTATGGACTCTCCCAATGAATGTCAACCAGGCACCCGCCTCACCAACAATTAATTTTATATGACCGTTACACTTCAAATCGTTCCGTACACATACTCCCAGATATTTTACAGAAGTAACTGCTACCAGTGTTTGTTCCAGTATCATAGAATCATACTATAAAGGATCCTTCTTCCTATGTATTCGCAATACATTACATTTGTCTATGTTAACGGTCAGTTGCCAGCCCCTGCACCAAGTGCCTATCCGCTGCAGATCTTCCTGCATTTCGCTACAATTTTCTAATGCTGCAACTTCTCTGTATACTACAGCATCATCCGCGAAAAGTCGCATGGAACTTCTGACACTATCTACTAGGTCATTTATATATATATTATCGGCTGCTGCAGACAGCCCTTCTACACTGCCGACTCTGCCCCCTTTACCTGTCTCTGCGCATGCCAATACCTCTCCCCCTCCTCCTGGTAACATGGCGCAAGAATTCTACGTAAGCAGTCAACAAAGAGAATGCAGCCGACAAAAACTCTCAGTCTTCAAAACCCTTCTTAGATTACTAACACTATCGGATATGCGTGTCTCCTTAGCTTATTATGCAATGTGTGAACAACATAATGAGTTAAGCAAATAAGAAGTCAGTCGTTCATAGCGATTAACATAACGAGATTTTTAGTCTAAAGTCTCCTAAAACGTTGACGGAATGTTGCTGGACATCCAAAGTCATCCAAAGTGTTTTACGATTAAACCTGAGTAATCTTGCTGTTTGAATATGGAAAAGTTTACTTAGAGCTTTGAGATTCAAAAATTTCGGAAGAGATATTGAGTTCAAATATGTTAAAGAGTTTTTAGTATTGCAGCACAATTGCAACTTGTGTATCGCGGTAGCATCAATAGACGATCGGAAGACGTTTCTTGCCTTTTTTACCAACTGCAATTATTGCAGCAAGTCTTACTCACGATTTAAAAACAAATAGTTCGCCTCTAATACCGTTCACTACGAAGGGAGGCTCACAACAAATTCAGACATACACGGTGATTCACGAAGATATGCAAATATTTTAATATGTTGTTCTACAAGTAAAACTGAAGAAAAAGTTCATATAAATATAGGTCCGCAAATGTTCCGTTACGGAGTTACGGATAATAAAACATTCTGCCTGAAATTCAGCGACTTCGCTAATATGAAGCCATCGCAAAACTGTACGAGCTTAAAGTAAAGTACAATTTCCAATTATTTCGTTGTTACTGGTCTGGTTAATCTAATAAAACATGTACCAGGTGTGTACCTGTAGTAGTTTTCCAGAATATCCAGAGAAGCCAAGATTATTATATGAGGGCAATTCACAAAGTAGGGAACGTTTCCGTCTGACGCATCAAGGCGCGCGCCGATCGCGTATATTTTGGTATGTGCGTGCTCGGCAGCTCAGTCGGCATCCATCTGCGACAGCGGGAACGTCTCTGCGCGTCTGGTTTTTTCGATATTCGAATTTGAAATGTGCGCTGCAAACGAAACTCCCGTCAGTTGTGAGGTACGGTCTGTGATACAGATTTTGTTGGCAAAAAACCTAAAACCTATAAAAATATATCGTGAACTGTGCAAAGTGTACGGAAACAACGTAATGAGTGAATGGTGTATTCGGTTTAAAAAATGGCCGAACCAACGTTCCTGATGAGGAGAAGAGTCGACGCCTGAGCATTGTGACTGACGATCTTGTCTCTTAAGTTGGTGAAATTATCTGTGAAAACCGTCGCTTCACAATAACGGAGCTTTCGCTTTCTTTTCCACAGGCTTCACGGACTTTGTTGTTTGAAATTGTCACTCAAAATCTAGGATACCATAAATTTTGTGCACGATGGGTGCCCAAAATGCTTACAGAGCGCCATAAAGAACAGCAAATGGTGCCAACGTTGACATTTCTGGAGGCCCACCACAAACATGGTGATTCATTACTGGATAGAATCGTAACTGGTGACGAGACTTGGGAGAAACACGTCAATTGCGAGACAAAATTACAGTCCATGGAGTGAGGGCACACAAGCCCCCCCCCCCCCAAAAAAAAAAAAAACCAATAAAATGTCTGCAAACCTTGTCAGCAAGGAAGCTGATGGCGACAGTGTTTTGGGATAAACATGGTGTGGTTCTTGTTGCTTTTCTTGAACGTCGAGCGACCATAACTTCTGCCCGGTACTGTCAAACTTTGGACAGCCTTAGAAGAGCACTTCAAAACAAACGCCGAGGAAAGCTGACGTCCAAAATTTTGTTTTTGCACGACAATGCCCGACCTCACACGGCAAACCGCACTAAAGAACTCCTTCATTCATTCAAATGGGAAATTTTCCCTCATCCGCTCTACAGCCCCGATCTTGCACCAAGCGACTTCCACTTGTTTCCCAAGATGAAGAATGGATTCCAACGCAGCACTTTGATGACGACGTGGAAATCCAGGCGGGCGTGACTCACTGGCTGAAGTCTCAGGTGGTAGAATTTTACGACGAAGGTCTTTCAAAGCTTGTCCACCGCTATGACAATTGCCTCAACGTGTTTGGTAACTATATGGAAAAGTAGTATGTCAGTCGCTCTTTCAGATGTATATAATGAAATGTATTTCCTGTACTTAGTGTTTTTTAATGCCAAAACGTTCCCTACTTTCTGAATACCATCGTACAAGTAAATGTGTTTACTTTACATTAAGAATGTAGAAACGTGTAGGTCATCGTTGGCTACCTTTAGCGCGCTGTTTCGGTCGTTTCCTAACATTGAAACGAGTTAGTTTTCTCTATTGTTCAGTAAAAGAACATAAAACAACGGTGTATTTAAGTGAAACCACATAGTAACTGCTGTAGTTTGTACATTAGTTGTGAAATAGGGATGTCTTTCGAATTAACGACAGAGGAATACGCCGATATGGTGTTTCTTCATGGCAAATGTGATGGTAATGCTATGGCTGAAGTTAACGAATATCGCGTACGTTATACAATTCGAAGGATTCAGAATGCCCGAACCATTAGCGGAGTATTTCGAATGTTACAGGAGACAGGTTCTCCACCTAGCGTTCATAACCAGTACGAGCGATCAGTTTCAGTTAACGTTATTACCATCATTTTTCGAAAATTTAATTCTCTTCAACTTCTGTTGGAAACTTTGTGCAATTGTCTGGAATTTAAAAAAACAAATTGGGCCAAGAACATAATAAATTAAAAATTTTATGAAATTAAGTCTTTGCTTCTCTGTATGTTCTGGAAAACTTCCACAGATGCACGTCTGGGGCATGTTTTATTAGATTCACAAAATCAGTAACAACAAAATCAATGGAAATCGTGCTTTACTTTAAACTCATACGGTTTTGCGTTGGCTTCATATTAGCGAAGTTGCTAAATTTCAGGCAGAGTGTTGTTTCTCCTTAGACCAGTATGCTACTATGAAAGCTAACACAAAATCCTAAAAAGTTGCATATCTGTCTGGTACAGCTGCCCCCACCCCCCAATCTAAACTCTCACCTTTTAAACAAACTCTGTCCCTCCTTAATTTATCTTTCTCAATCTACTTTACAGTAAACGGACTTCTTAAACAACTCACAAAATCCATTGGATGGACATTGCTTTTAGCATCAAACACAATATTATTAAAATTACTACTATCTCTCACACGTACTACCACAGATTGAGCTGTGCAATTCCTATCTCCTACCTTTCTTTCCAAAGTCCCTATTGTCTTCTCAGTCATAGAAATGGACCCTTTCATTTCATCCAATTCTGCTTCAGCTTTCTTGCTATGTTCCTGCAACGTTATATCACAATACTCCTTCACTTCTGTCTTTCTCTTATCACACACTTCACCTTGTGCTACTATTTTTTCATCCAAGCATTCCACCCTTCCATTTACATCCTCCCTGAATCTCTTTTGCTTTTCCATCAACTCGAATTCTGTTTCTTTAAATGTCTCTTTAACATTGTCTTTAAATTTGTCAAAATCTTTACCTACATCTGACTTTATCTCAGAAATCTTCTTTTCTATCCCATAATCTAGTTCCCTTTTAAAATCCTTAAATGTTTGTCCTAATTTCAAATCTAAATTCCTCAGTTCTTCTACCATATCCTTTTGAGATTTATTAACTGCTTCTACCTCCCTACTAACAGCTTCCATCTTTCTACTCAATCCTTCTTTTACATTCCTCATACCATCTCTTACATCCTTCCTACCTTCTCTTAAATCTTCTTTCATTCCTTTCATTTCTGATAACATTGCAGCAAACATACTTTCTGTCTCAACTTTCTCCCCCACTTCTACACCTGGTTCTGTCTTAATTACTATATCTTTTTCCATCTTTTCCATAACAGGTACCTGTTCTTTACTTTCCCCTTGTTCTTCACCCCACACCTTAAAACTGGCTACTGATTCATCGACCTTTATGGTCATCTTTTGTATTATTTGATCCAAACACAAACAAACCACTCCCACTAATTTTGAAACTTCAATCCTAAGGTTTAAAATTCTGTAAGACAGCATCAAACAACCCAGTCCTGTCACTCCACAGTCGACATATGTGAAGAGAATGGTTCCTGTAGATTCACTATGACCGTGAATTTGTAATCAGAAAATGTTTAAAGGAAAACTGCATGAAGTAAATTAATATTGTGGGAGCCACACAAACCCGTTTTACTTCTGGATACTTCAAAAGCACAACTCTGTATGAGAAGTTTCTCAATCCTGTTAAAATCCTGTTTGATAGAGGAAAACTGAAAACACTCTGAAGTTAATTTGATAAATAATGACACGGTATACTGTAAGTTTGCTTCCCAGTAACAGATAGATCCAGATAAATATGCATCTAAATGAATGAATGGGAATATGACATTAAGTGGGATGTAAACAAAGTAGTGTGCTTTGACAGCAGTCAGATCCCAAGTTCCCCCTAATAAGCTAACTTGAACCAACGGCGAATAATCTACTTCTATGTAACTGGTCAGTGTAAAAAACTTCAATGGCAGATGCCTCAACTTACACGTTTGGCCACATTTCGCAGTCCAACACATAAATTCTCCTGTCTAAACTACTGGAAGCACACCCTTCTAACAGACACATACAACGCATGCAACGACTAGTACAAATGCTCTGAACAAGGAAAAACACATAAATAATGTCAATAACTATTATTAGTGGTGGGGTCAACAACCACTTAAAGTGAACAGTCTTTACAATATACTACTTTTATTTACAGAGAGAAACATTAAGAGAGAGTCTATTACAAAGCAGAAAAAAAATTGTTTACAATTGTGTTCCTCGAAGAGGATCAGCGTCATGTGGCAACGGCGGTAGAAGCAATTTGAAGTTGCTGATATGAATCCGATTAGCTTATCCAGTCGTGTCCTGGCTTTAAAATATCCTCTTTCCTTGCAGCCTGTTTCGGTTGGCGGTAGTAAAAAGTTGTGTAGCATCTATTTGTCGCAGGCCGGAACAAAGTAACTGCTTATGCAGCACCTGAAGGTCGTATTAGTCCAACTGCAACCTTCGCACACGATAGTTTGGTACAGTCCGCATTGTGTTTAAATTAACACTCTACTTGCTATACTTTGCCGATTTCAAAACTTACTGTTAATATTCATGGTTCCTAATAACACTGTTCCCGCGAAAACAGTCACTTACGAAGCAGCACAGTTGACAGTTTCCACATTGGCAGTTAGTGTTTAGCACACGTCATATATCGTAGTCAAGAAAATGAGCAATATTAAATTCACAGTTTATGTGTGTTGTGTTGTGTTCTTCAGACCAGAGACTGGTTTGATACAGCCCTCCATGTTACTCTATCCCGCTCAAGCTTCTTCATATCCAAGTAACTATTGCAACCTACATCCTCCTGAATCTGCTTAGCGTATTCATCTCTTGGCATCCCTCTGCGATTTTTACCCTCCACGCTGCCCTCGAGTACAAAATCCCTTGATGCCTCGAAACATGTCCTATCAACCATTCCCTTCGTCTCGTCAAGTTGTGCCACAAATTCCTCTTCTCCCAAATTCTATTCAGTACTTCCTCCTTAGTTATGTGATCTACCCATCAAGTCTTCAGCATTCTTCTGCAGCACCTCATTTCAAAAGCTTCTATTCTCTTCTTGTCTAAACAATTTATCGTCCTTCTTTCACATCGATACATGGCTGCATTCCATACAAATACTTTCAGAAAAGACTTCCTAACACTTAAATCTATTTTCGAATTAACAAATTTCTCTTCTTCAAGAACGCTTTTCTTGACATTGCCAGTCTACATTTTATATCCTCTCTATTTCGACTACCATCAGTTATTTTGTTCCCCAAAAGCAAAACTCATCTAATATTTTAAGTATCTCATATCCTAATCTAATTCCCTCAGCATCACCTGATTTAATCTGACTACATTCCATTATCCTTGTTATGCTTTTGTCGATGTTCATCTTATATCCTCCTTTCAAGACACTGTCCATTCTGATCAACTGTCCTTCCAGGTCCTTTTCTGTCTCTGACAGAATTACAATGCCATCCGCAGACCTCCAAGTTTTTATTTCTTCTCCATGGATTTGAATTCCTACTCCAAATTTTTCTTTTGTTTCCGTTACTGCTTGCTCAGCATACAGTTTGAATAACATCATCTCATTCCCTACCCTACCACTGCTTCCCTTTCTTGCCCCTCGTCTCTTATAACTGCCATCTGGTTTCCATACAAATTGTATGTAGACTTTCGCTCCCTGTATTTGATCCCTGCCACCTTCAGAATTTGAAAGAGAGTATTCCAATCAACATTGTCAAAAGCCTTCTCTAAGTCTAGAAATGCTGTAAACATAGGTTTTTCTTTCTTTAATCTATCTTCTAAGATAAATTGGATGGTCAGTATTGCCTCACGTGTTCCAGCATTTCTACAGAATCCAAACTGATCCTCCCCGAGGTCGGCTTCTACCAGTTTTTCCATCCGTCTGTAAAGAATTATTGTTAGCATTTTGCTGCCGTGACCTATTAAACTGATAGTTTGGTAGTTTTCGCACCTGTCAACACCTGCTTTATTTGGAATTTGGATTATTATATTCTTCTTGAAGTCTGAGGGTATTTCCCCTGTCCCATACATCATCTTGGTCACTGTATGGAAGAGTTTTGTCAGGGCTGGCTCATCCATGGTTATCAGTAGCTGTAATGGAATGTTGTCTACTCCTGGGGCCCAGTTTCGACTTAGGTCTTTCAGTGCTCTGTCAAATTCTTCACGCAGTATCATAGCTCCCATTTCATCTTCATCTACGTCCTCTTCCATTTCCATAATATCGCCCTCAAGTGCATCGCCTTTATATAGAGTCTCTGTACACTCCTTCCACCTTTCGGCTTTCCCTTCGTTGCTTAGAACTGGTTCTCCATCTGAGCTCCTGATATTCATGCAAGTGGTTCTCTTTTCTCAAAAGGTCTCTTTAATTTTCCTGTAGGCAGTATTTATCTTACCCCTAGTGATATATGCCTCTACATCCTTACATTTGTCCTCGAGACATCCCTGTTTAGCCATTTTGCACTTCGTGTCGATCCCAGTTTTGAGACGTTTGTATTCCTTTTTGCTTACTTCCTTTACTACATTTTTATATTTTCTCCTTTCATCAATTAAGTTCAATATCTCTTCTGTTACTACGGATTTCTACTAGCCGTCGTCTTTTTGCCGACTTGTTCGTGTTTCAAAGCTGCCCATTCTTCTTCTATTCCATTTCTTTCCCCTGCTCTTTTCAACCGTTCCCTAATGCTCTCTGAAAGTCTCTAAAACCTCTGATTCTTTCAGTTTATCCAGATTCCACCTCCAAAATTCTAACATTTTCGCAGTTTCTTCAGTTTTAATCTATAGTTCATAACCAATATACTGTGGTCAGAGTCCACATCTGCCTCTGCTAATGTCTTACAATTTAAAACTGGTTTCTAAATCTTTCTTACCATTATATAATCTATTTGAAACCTCCAGTGTCTACAGGGTTCTTTCACGTATACAACTTTCTTTCATGATTTTTAATGTTATGTAATGCATCTAAGTTCTGCACCGACGACTGTACTGTCTTTTCACGAGAGCATTGTCACTGCCACAAGCATCATTCTGTAAAAAGCAATAGCGTTTGCGTAATACAACGTCCGTTTAGAATGTGCATCATCAAGACAAATTTCAAACTGGTCTAACACAAGAAAGTCCGGAATTAATATCGCGTTAAACGTACACCTTTACTACACAAAATACTGTCTTCTGTACCGCGATGGTTGCTCACCATCTGCGACTGACTGCCGCACACCGTTTGACCCAACAACTATCGATACCTCTCTCGCTCCACAGTTCTTACATCACTTGTACCTGTTGCATTCTGTTTCACACAATATATTTAATAAAACTACCTGACAGGTAGTCAGAAACAAATCCAAGTCCTTACATAAGGAACTCGTATACAAAATTGCACAGTAAACATAGTCTTACACACTTCATGTTCTACACTATATAACCAAATGAAAAATATTTTATGTCATCAGAAATATATCTATAGAATAGATATAGAAGAAAGGGGAAAAAACTACATCTCTTTATTAGTCATGGCATCACAACTGTCAAATGTTTTCGCAGTCAAATCACGAGGTCTGTTTAGAAAACTCCGGAATTTTCGTAATTTCACGCCAGTGATATGTTGTAGCGAAATGCGGCTGGCATGCCTGCAAACGTCTGTGTTTGATGTGTAACTGCCGGAAGTTTCATTGTTGTATGTCGTATAAGGGGGTTGTTTGTGTTGTTGTCCCAGACGATAATTACACCAAATATTTGTCAGGATTTGTAAGCGGTGCGTCCTTGAGGTAATACACGAACACCGAGAAGTAAGTTTAAACAGTTTTATTAACAAAGTCTAATTATAAAACACACAGTCTATGCACACCCATCTTCACTGTGTCTGACATCCTAATTACGGTCATTTAGAAAGGCTCCATTGTGAGCTAAGAAAAGAGACATATTCGCGCCCGAGGCCACGCTAGTTAATACGGCGCGCTGCAGACAGCAACCAGTGGCTTACTCCCTGCGTCACAGTGCTGCCGGAAGCACATGTACTGACCAAGCAAATTGTCAGCATTCCAGGCAGGTCGCCTGGCGAGCGTTTGTTATGTACCGTACGGCCGCGTACAGCCCGTAGACCCTTACAGTCTGTTATTTATTGTTCAGTTGTATATTGTGTAGGACATTGTGTTGCACACTTTGCGAGTTTCGAGATGGCACAGTTAGAGGAGCAATGCATCTGCATTAATTTCTGCGTGAAACACAAAAATATTTTCAGAGACACACCCAATGATGCAGGAAGCCTATGGTGATGAGTACTTAATTCGTACTCGATGTTACGAATGATTCACACGGTTTAAAAACGGCCGGACGTAAATCAAAGACTACTCTCGTACAAGACGCCATTCGACGTCCAGCGACGACGCTAATGTAAACGAAATTGTGCATACCAGTCAAAGGCTGACTGTCCGAGACATTGCAGAAGAACGCAACATTTCAGTTGGCTCATGTCATGAGATCCTGACACAGCGTCTTGGAATGCATCGTGTTGCCGCCAAGATCGTCTCACAGTTCATGAGTCAAGACCAAAAAGACATTCAGCTCGCAGTCTGTAAAGAGCTTTTGGATGGCACAATGAGAACACGATGTTCCTTATGAGAATCATAATTGGTGACGAGACGTGGATCCACGCTTATGATATTGAGACCAAAGTTCAGTCTTCACAACGGGTCGAGAAAGGTTCTTGAAGACAAAAAAAAAAAAAAAGCTCGTCAGATCAAGTCAAATGTCACCTCTTTTCTTTGAGGGATTAGTTCGTCATTAACCCGTGTCGCAAGGAAAAACTTTTAATTGATGATATTATCAGGACTTGCTAAGACGCCTGCGGGGATATGTGAGAAGAAGACGGCCTGAAATGTGGCGAGACAATTCATAGTACTTGCATCAGGATAACGCACCTGCACATTCATGCCTGTTGTGATTGACGATTGCACAAAAAGCGAAATTAGTGTGCTGCCTCATCCTCAGTACGCTCCAGTCTTGGTCCCTGTGAACCTTTATTTATTTCTAAAGTTGAAAACCCCGTTGTAAGGACGAATATTTGCAACGATAAACAACATAAAAATAATTTGCAGACGGCGCTTTTTGAGATTCAGCAGGAGGCGCCCCAGGACTGCTTACGGAAGTGGAAACAGCGTTGGGAGCGGTGTATAATTGTGGAGGAGAGTGTTCCGAAGCCGGCCGGTGTGGCCGAGCGGTTCTAGGCGCTTCAGTCTCGAAACGCGCGACCGCTACGGTCGCAGGTTCGAATCCTGCCTCGGACATGGACGTGTGTGATGTCCTTAGGTTAGTTAGGTTTAAGTAGTTCTAAGTTCTAGGGGACTAATGACCTCAGATGTTAAGTCCCATTGTGCTCAGAGCCTTTTGAACCATTTTTAGTATTTCGAAGAGGACCATGCACAATAAGTAAAAGACAAGAGCAGAGAAATTTTGTGGACAGTACTCTGCTGAGGTTAGTTGTGTACGAGGATTGGCGCAGCTGTGAACGAAAGTCTCGCGGTTTCAAGTCTCCACCGGCTACCAAATATCGAATTACGGCTTCTGCAGGGACGGAAACTGCCAGAGATGGGGGAGAGTAAAGGGGAGGGGCGAGGACAGCAATGTTATTGTAAAATCCCAACCCGGGAGTGAATTTCGTTACTGGTAGGCACTTGTTTGACCTTTGATAAAGCGTACGGGGGCAGACTGACACTAGCACAAATGCTTAGTATTGGCTTGCTGCTGTCTAATCGACAAATACTTAACAAATTCAAAGCATCCCTCTAGCATATGAATGCCAGTGCCGTAGTCTGTCTGTCGCAGTCTGGCACTCTGGCACAAAAATTTCGTCTAGAGGTCCAACATTTTCGTCATTTTGTGGAATTTACCATTAAATTATACAGCCAGTGGAGTGTCAAAGTGTCTTACGTTAACATTTGGCGTCATTATGCAGAATGCGCCGTCATACGGTAATGTTGAAGTGTCTTGCGTTAACACACACTATTTTTAAGTTTGCTGCTAATGGTCTCCTCACAGCAGCGTACAGACCTTGTTGTGTAATTGAAATAATAATTCGGATACTTCTTGAGCACAGCGCAGAATATCTCACACCCAATCTCTAATGTCAAACTGTTTCATGTTAGTATTTGGAGAACAGTGGGGTCCAAAGCGTCAGGACGTTGAGAGTGATGTGAGGGAGAGTGCTGTGGGATGGAGCTCACATAATTAGAATAATAATATAATCGATTTGTTATTTATAACAAATAGCCAAACAGAGCTGGTCCTCTCACATCAAGGCACAGAGCAAATTGTCCGAAAGCAGTGGATTCCCTGGGAGGAGCACACCACAGAACTGCAGAAACGCCTTAACAAATCTGTATTTGCAATTCGAGTGTTAGCAGACATAGGCGACATAAAAAGGAAAAAGCTTGCATAACTTGCCTACTTTCATTCCATAATGTCATATGGTATAATATTTTTGGGTAACTCTTCAAGTCAAACAAACGTTTTCAGAGTCCAAAAGCGTGTAATACGTATTATTTGTGGAGTAAATTCACGGACGTCCTGTAGAAACCCCTTCAAAGAACTTGGTATACTAGCTACTGCCTCTCAGTATATTTACTCCTTAATGAAATTTGTCCTAAATAACATTTCTCTTTTTCCAACAAACAGCTCAGTTCACACATACAATACCAGGAACAAAAATGATCTGCTCAAGGACTTAAAAGCACTTACTTTCGTTCAAAAAGGGGTCCACTACTGAGGAACACTCATCTTCAATAATTTGCCAGCAAACATAAAAAACCTAGTTACAAATAAAGATCAGTTTAAAAGGAGCCTGGAAGACTTACTAGTGGCTAGCTCCTTCTATTCCATTGACGAATTTTTTAATAGGAACAAATGATGTATTGTATATATTCATACTATTAGTATTGTTATTTCAGCTTAAAAAAAAATTGAAATGTTCCACATCCACGAGGATCTCCTCAGCACGGATCTACGGAACGAAAAACTATTCTAATCTAATCTAATGATGACGACGTCATGACTCTTACGAAATCTAATTGTAGTAATTGCAATTTACCGCTGCATCGGTGGGCAGGTCGTTCGGATACTGTAAGGTGAAAGTGCCTTGCGTTAATAATTTGGACACCAATAGTGCAGATCGTTTGGAAACGAGAGGCAGCAGACAAGCAGCACTAAATTATTTATACACGTTGAGTGAAATTACGCCGGTGTGTCAGATCTGGGACCCGACATTACACATGTATGACGCATGTGTAAGACGTGTGTGACGCCTTCATATCGTTTGGATACTTCTGAGCACATTTATGCTTACGACAAATAACACAAGTTATGCAGAACGCTTTATGCGATCATGTGGGCGGAGAATTCAGACTCTAACCTTTGACGGTGTTATTACAGGAATCAGATGGGGATAAGTGTTGCAGTGGTTCGTTAACACAGTTTGAGTTAACGAGCATTTTGCTCTCGGGATTCCATCTGGATAGCTGCGTCAGAAATCCGCGAAGTATCTATGAGTGTCATTCTCATCATCTTCTGGCGAAGTCACTTGAATTAAGTGGTTTTCGCTCACTATTATCATCAAAAATATTGCTTGCCAGACGCTGAACGACAATTACATACCTTTTCCGCTTCAGAGAAGATCACATTTATGGCAAATGGTTCAAATGGCTCTGAGCACTATGGGACTCAACTGCTGAGGTCATTAGTCCCCTAGAACTTAGAAGTAGTTAAACCTAACTAACCTAAGGACATCACAAACATCCATGCCCGAGGCAGGATTCGAACCTGCGAACGTAGCGGTCTTGCGGTTCCAGACTGCAGCGCCTTTAACCGCACGACCACTTCGGCCGACCCACATTTATGGTCAGAATGAACATCAGTATCTTGTTTAAAGACAATGTGTAAAAGAGAAAAAATACACACTCTTTTGATTATGTTTTGTGTTTTATTTGTTCAAGCAGCTGTTATCGAGAAGAAGTGCTTCTTCTACGTTTACTTTTCTACAACAACCTGTTTTGTTGCTTTTGTCATATCCTGATTACAGGTACTAATTGGCTATAGGGCACTTCCTAGTTCAACAAGATCCGGATCACATGATGCTTACCTATCAATAAAAGAAACGTGTGAACATCAGCACCGTAGTCAAGTATAAAGCCGAATTCAAACACACTGCCGGAAAAAAAGTATATCTCAAACGACGACATCGATTTTAATTCGATAATGGTATATGCCGCCAGGGCGATAGTGGATGTACTGATAATGGGGTAATTTCCAAGAATGATTCCTTATCGAAGTCGTGGGGTCCAAACGATAGATATCGAACGTGCGATCATAAATCGATCATGTGACTATGGTGGCGGGCGATATGAGTACGTTTACGGTGGTAACTACAGAACGACAAAAGAAGAGCGTTACAAAACTATTTGTAATTGCAAAGAAGACGACTTACCCTACTCTACGTCCGTCTTCTCGGCATGTGAAAGTCCATTACGGTGGTCTGGTTGGGTAACCATGTATTCCTCCTGATACTCGTTCGTTTTCCTCACTGTCCTCAATGAAATTGTGTAAGAGGTCCGAGCAGATGTAATTCCGATGTATTGCTCATGCACTGCCTGCGATATGCAAGGTCTCTGACCAGAGAGCAGTGTTGACTGCAGTAGGAACTGTGTAGCTGTAGCAGTAAGTTGTTGCTAGTCTGCAGTCTGCTCTGGTCTGGTCTGGTGTATCGTGTTGGCTGGCCCGGTCGCGGTGCAGCGATGCCGGAGCCTGAGTATTATTGTATGAGGTAAAAAGCAGCCTCGCGCATATGTAGTAATGTTATCTCAAGTCGCATGTAAATGTTTTAAAACTCTCGTAATAATAATCTTGCTCATAAAAAGTAACTTTTAACAACCATTCATTTCAATTTAAAGAATCTACTAATTTCTCCCATCCGTGATCATCCCGATTGTTGCAAAAAAAAAAAAAAGTCAGTGGCTTCCTTTCATAAATGAGAGATACATCGGCCAGCATTGCACAGAGCTGTGCCGGAAGAATTTATTGTAAGGGCAGATACATCCGGCGACTACATTGAGGTAAGAATTTTTCCTCTTTTATTCAGAATGATCTTTCAGGGCCATGACGCAGCACTGCTGTCGTCCAAAATTTACCAGGTTAAATTCACAGTGAATTACTGAAAAGTCATAAGGGAGCGTCAATTTAATTGAGAGGTTACTTACATTGTTTTATTACCAGGTTACTGAATTAATTTTTTTTATTGGGACGTTACACTAAATGTGAACGACATAATTATAATTTTTACTGTTGAGAGGTTTAGGAATTTTTCTGTTATGAGGTCACGCTAAATGTGAATGAATTTTGAGCTTAGATTAAATAAGATAGAATTTTGTATAGAGGTTACAAATGAGAAAGAATTCTGTTTAGAGGTTACACTATATTTTGTGTGGAGGTTGCACTTGGCGACAACCGGCCAGGATGGTATTTCTTTGTGAATCTCTGAGAAGTAGTCATATATCTACTCTTATTTACTTAAATGTAGTTTGCATCTGGCGCAACGCATTTACTAATTTGTCACACTTTCATTCACAGATCATCGGCAATTTATTGCTCTTTGTTGTAATTGTGTTTGTTCCATTTCGCTTTGTCTTTGTTTCATTTTGTGCTCAATTTTGATTTGAGAAAATCCCGCGAAAATCTGTTAACAGTACATCGCGATGTGCAATGAGTGAAATAGCCGACTCGAATAATTTGACCGATAATACTTGCGACACTCAGTGTAATAGTGATAATCGTCTAATTACAGATAGTCAGTGCCTACCGATCACTAGTAATGATTTTGATCCTAATGATGAACAAACAAATTCAATTATGTCCACAGTAAATGTAACAATTGATGACGCGGCACGTTCCGATACTATGAACGCTGCCCAGTTTGACACACCCGGTTTGCAAAATTTGCATAGTGAACAGATAAATTTTTCTCACGAAGATGAACAATACGTCAAAATACGTCAAATTTATTTGATTCCGAGGTAATGACCCACAGTGCACATCCAATTGGCGAACCTTTTCAAGAATCAGAGAATGACCAAATGGTTACACAAAACGTGGCAATCGCAGGTACGCTATTAAACAGCACAAAGAATAGAGTAGGAAATATTGGCATGGATCAAGTTATGGCATTATTGCTACAACTTAATGAAAATTTCATACAACAACTTAATGAAAATTTCAAACAGTCGAAGAAAGAACAAGACAACAATTACAAACAACTTAATGAAAAACTAGACAGCAATTCCAAACAGTCGAATGATAAACAAGACAACAATTTCAAACAACTTAGTGAACAGATTACAGCCGTTGCCGCGCAATGTCATAATACTAAAGAACAATTACGTGAGGAAATTAAGGCTTGTGCTAGGAACAGTAGTGATGAAATTAGATCTGTGGCATAAGAATTAAGTAATACACATGCAGCCACAACTAAATTACTCAGAGGTGAAATTAGTGCAGTCGCTAAACAATGTTCTGAAAACGCAACACAGTTACGCGATGAGTTTAAATTAATGTCAGCAGAACTTTCACGGACGCTGGATGCGAAAGTAGACGCGAAATTTGACCAACAGAACAGCCAAATTGACGAACGTTTTAATCACCACCTACAAAACAGTGAAACGCGTTACCGTAAATTTATAAAGGAACAGAATAAAGTAAAGCAACATGTCATGGAAACAATTACTCCACAAACACAGGAAGATAAGTGTAAATTGTTTACGAAAGCAAAAACATAAGTAGACAACAATATTGCTGCAGTATCAGACGAAATCAAACAGTTGAACACCGAATTGAATGATGAAAACTCCGATCTTAAAACAAAAACAAATACACACACATTAGACTTTCAGACAATGACCAACAGACTTGAAAAGTTGGAACTAATACAGGATCCCGATGCCATCAAAGCAGACGTTAAGAAACTGAACAAAACCACACGTAAAATACAAAAACAAATTAATGGTTGTGATACTAAAAACGATGATCAGGTAAAAGCACTGACTGAAAAATATGATGAATTGGCCAGTCGTGTTGATGTTATCGAAAATAATAATGACACCAAATCAGACGATACGTCACCTGTTTCGCTTAATCAAACACCAGAATTCCAAAATTTACAGCAGACGATCGGTGAGATAGGTACGTCCAATAATACATTACGTTGAAAATTGTCATCTTTACAGCAAGAAGTGACGGAGATGAAAAATGTTTCAACCTTTAACACATCACAGCATACGCCACTTTCCGGACATTTATCAGACTCACACAGCCAGTATAATTTAGGTAATTTACAAAGAGTACGTGAGTTAGATTCCGAACAGTCACAGACAAATAGATTATCATAGAATCCTGAACCTGTTCAGACACACAGACACGATAATTTTGATTACAAGCACTTTCTATCAGTGAGAAAATTTCAAGTATTTAAAAATTACAGAACACAGATTCACTCTTTCGACTGGATACGACAATTTGCTTTTGAATTTTCACCGGCATTTCCTGTAATGCACAAACTAGAATTGAACGATTTTTTTTTTTAATTTTCACCGGCATTGCCTGTAATGCAAAAACTAAAATTTATTTGCAGCGCATAAGAGACCTCAGGGGATTCATTACGCTTCGATGAATATGTGCCGTAGCGTGCACTGGGCCCCGAATCGTAGTAGGGCTATTACATCTTTAGTTTTCTGCACTGCTGCCTTATCTTCTACTATCCTTTATATCTATCAAAACAGCTCTTCAACTATCGATCTATATAGGATTAAGAATGAGTAAAGAAATCTGATACGACGAGTTTTAACGAAAGTGACAGTTTTCATTATACGATCCAGAAATGACAACCACGAGAACTTTAATACCAGACAAAATCTTAATTATCAGTATCGTCAAAATTACCAGCAACAGAAACCACATTTTGGTAAATATAGAGGTTTTTCCCCAACAACAGCAACAAAACCAACCGGTTAGCATACCTAACCAACAATGTAATGTGCAAGGTCAACCAAGCTTTAATGTTTCGCCACCTACACGTATAGCGTCGGCTCCGCCAAATAGTAACGCGCAGCAACAAGAAAATCAGTACGTACAGAAAACACACCATTTTAACTCATATCGCAATGCACCGTATAGAAATGACTATCATGACAGACGTAAAAGTAATGAGCACAATTTTCAGCGTACGTTTAATAACAGTCGGTCTTACCAGCAGCAGAATCATCCGCAACAACAGATTATTATGAATGAACCAGACAGTCGGTATCATCCCGAACCTAATGCGTCAGGACGAAATAACAGAACAGTACAAATAGTGGAAATGCTACAGCATCCTCCCGCAAATAATAGCACGTCAGATAGAATTTGACTACATACAGTGCAGAATGAATCTTCCAGCAACGTAAGCAATACTTTTGACACACAGAATCTTGTTCACGAAAATGTTATTACTTTTGACGATATCCGAGACACTCTTTTGCAGGAAAAATCAGTTATTCAAAAAACCATTTCACACCCTGTCATTGAAGTAAAGATAGGATCATCCAAATTTTCAGCAGTAATCGATTCTGGATCACCTATGTCAGTTATGAATGAGGAAAGTTTCAACGAATGTAACAAAAAGAATACCTATCCTACGTTACCATTAGGCAAACCTAAAGTAAAAGGAGCAGTATCTGGTAAAGGAGTATATGTAAAATTACAGACACACTTATCATTTTGTATTGCAGGTCATACGTTCCACTCAAATTTTTGGATTGTTCCCTTATTGACAACAGACGTTATTTTAGGTACGAATTTTCTGGTACAACATGACGCAATTATTGACTTTCAAAATTCTTATTTAATGTTAAAGGATGAAAATGTACAACTGGCATTAGAATTTCAACGCTCTTTATCTGCAGAAGAACAAACAATTAATCAGACAGAGGTCAGTTCTGCATCACGTAACATAGACTGTCATTCCACATTTTTCACAGATACGTACGTACACAACTATAATACTCCAGACGAAGCCGACGATGACGTTATGCAGATGATTTCTGATAAAGTTAAACAGAGCACTGCAAATACAGACGACGAACGTTCAGAGCTACACAAAACTCTTTTACAGCAAGGTCCAGTTTTTGACAACGTTCCTGGTACTATGTCCGGATTTATGTATGAATTTCAAGTTTAACAGCCCGACACGTTTAAAGCCAAACATTATCCTATTCCGTATATTCACAGAGAACAAGTTAAGAAAGATTTGCAAGCTATGCTTGACCAAGGAATTATTGAACCGGCAGTTACTCCGTACATAAACCCGCTCCATATTGTTAAGAAAAATGATGGTTCACTTCGCCTCGTACTTGATTCGCGTCACATCAATGACATTATTATTAATGAAAGAGATCGCCCACAGACACTAGAAGAACTTCTACAGAAATTTCATGGTACTGCTATTTATTCCACACTAGATTTGAAATCGGGATTTTGGCAAATTCAGCTCCATCCGAACTGCAGAAAGTACACAGCTTTTCTCTGTTTTGGTGACTTATCAATTTTGTAAATTACCGTTCGGTTTAACTATTTCTTCAGTAGCATTTATTCGCGGTTTGAATACTATACTTCCAACAGAATTAAAAGACAGAATCACAACGTATGTAGACGATATTCTTATTGCAGAAGCTAACTGGTCTGAACACAATCTGATTCTTGATCAACTGTTGCAAACTTTTCGTCCACAAGTACTCACAGTTAATCTTAGCAAATCGCACTTTGGCAAAACTTCTAAAAAAATTTCTTGGACATGTAATTTCAGCAGAAGCCATTGCGCCTGACACGGAAAAACTTCAAGCTTTACGTGACATTACTGTACCTACGACGAAGAAACAACTACGCAGCTTTTTCGGTTTAATTAACTTTTTTCGTAAATTTATTCATTACACCCCTAGATTATGCCAATTGATGGGTAAAAACGCTATTTCGTCCTGGGATAGCCAAGCACATTCTGAATTTGTCAATCTGAAACAAGCCTTGTTGAATGCACCACTTTTATCACAACCAGATCTTACTAGAAATTTTTCCATTGCCCCTGACAGTTTTAACACCGCTTTAGGCGTACACATTTTTCAGGAAATTGAAGAAGATGGTACTACAGTAATTAAAAACATCGCCTTTGCGAGTCACGTTCTGTTACCTGCTGAACGCAATTATTCTGTTACAGAACTTGAAACATTATGTGTTGTATGGGCATTTACGAGATTTCGGCATTTTCTTTATGGAAGACATACGACCGTTTACACAGATCAAAGAGCTATCAAGTTTTTACTTTCAGCTAAATTTACACATGACAGATTAAGCAGATGGAAACTTTATTTACAGGAATTTAATTTTACAATTGTTCACATTCCCGGTACACAAAATGTTGTAGCAGACGCACTATCCCGTTCTCTCAGCAACAATCAGCAAGACATCGCAACCAACTTCTGCCAAGCAAATTTTAGCGTCATGTATATTCAACAAGCTGCATTCGAAAACTTTATTTCGGCATCATTACGAGACATAGCACAAGAGCAGAGCAAAGACAACGTATGGAAAGAAATTAAACACCTTTGGCAAGATAGGAATAATGTTACCACCAGAAACATTACACTGTACGCAATAACATTCTGTTTCGCCACTCTCGACCTGACAGCAACAACTGGTTAGTATGCATTCCTGACGAACTTGTTGACAAATTAATTTGATACACTCATTTAAGTTACCCACATTATGGAGCCAGAAAATGTTTTCGTATACCGAGGCAGAACTGTTATTTTACCAATATGGAGAAACGTATTCGACGAGTTTTAGCGTCATCTAAAATCTGCCAGAAAGCTACTTCACATATTCCTCCGTTACATCTCATTGTACCTGTTAAATTGAGACACATGGCCGCTGTAGACATTTTTGGTCCAATTCCCAGAACTAATAGAGGTTTTTGTTACATCTTTGTCGCTGTTGAACTCACTTCGAAATTAGTAACCTTCACACCGTTACGCAAAGCTACTGCTAAATCTATTTCGAATGCATTTGTAAAACACTTTTTATCCCATGTAGGACATGTATTGAAAGTAATTTCCGGCAATGGACCACAATTTCGATCTGCTAAATGGACACGTATGTTACGAGCAAGAAACGTTTCTCCGATTTATATATCTAAGTATCACGCTTCTTCGAACCCTTGAGAACGACTAATGAAAGAAATTGGCAAACTATGTAGAATATACTGTTATAAAAACATATTGATTGGGATACACACATACTGTCATTCCAGGATGTAATTAACTCCATACCAAATGAATCTACTATGTTATCTCCGACTGTTATACTGAAAAATGTTGAACCACCTAACAAAATTAAAGAATTAGTATCCTTTCCTACATCTCGTCGACTACGACACCATTCAATAATTGACATTACGCTGAACAACATCAAACGTGCCGCAGAGCGCCGGAGAAGACAGCAAAAACAGGTTTGTACACGCCGTGACTTTCACATTGGACAGAAGATATTAGTACGCACACATTATTTATCCAACAGAGGAAAGAGTAGATGCTGTAAATTTGAGCTTCTATACGCAGGTCCATACAGAATTCGCAGCATGCCTCACCCCAATGTAGTACACGTCGAAACTCTGAGAACCAGAAAAAGTAAAGGCAATCACAATGTCTCCAATATTAAACCTTTTATTGAATGAACGTACTTTATGATTTATCACACTGTAATGCCATTTGCAGATATTTATATGAACACTTACTGATGATTATCATATTTTTTCTGGGCAAGTGCACGGCAAGGTAAGGTTAGCAGGTCGCTTTTCTTGTCGTTATATATCAGACCATGCACATTTTCCATTTTTCGTGTATGTATGATTGTTTTCCTGTTTTGTTTGTATGCACTACGAAATCTTTAAGATATAACATACATCAGTTGACTTTGACATTTTGCCTTATGATATCTCAACATCGTGACTATTTTACATTTTTTTTGCTACTACATTATGATAATCTGAGTAAATTTTTTGCACTTGAAAACTGTCTATGTCTTTGACATAATACGTTTTCTGTCATGCTATGCTGTATGCTTAATTATATCACTAGAAACAAGTTTTTATTTAATGGGTATATGATTTAAACGCAAGATATTAATCCTTTTTCATCATATTCAGAAAACAATAACGTGTAAAAGAAATAAATTAAACAAACCACAGTGGATTACTATGAAATGGGAATTTGACCTTCGGAATGAACGAAAGAAAATGGAATGCCTTGTGATGAAGAGTAAATGGATCAGAATTAACAAGCATTAACAAGAATATACTATACACATCCTATGATAGCAGTATTAACTAATTTTTTTCTTTCAGAATACGAGGCGATTGATGCAGGCTGTCAGAACTACATATCTTAGTTTTAGTGATGAAATATGCTAGAAATAAGAAACTCTATACAATGAATAGTTGTATGAAGTAAATGGTTATATGAATGATGAATAATGAAGTGTCTTTTTGCAGATGATAATGAATGATGATGAATAGTTATATGAAGAATATGCTAACATGGAAAATGAGGTTTTTCTTTGCAGCTGATGATAGTTATGAAGTTATGGTAATATGAATAATGAAGTTTTTTTCATTGCAGATGACGATAATGATGAAGTTTTTATATTTACTGTTAGTTAAGAAATGTTGTGTAGTTATTTAAGTATTTGTTGCAGTTCGTTTTGACAGTATGTCTTATATCGCATGGTATAATGACTGAATGTTTTGGAAAGGACAGCTAGAGTACATTCATATTGAATACAAGTTTCATTACCTGTTAATTCGAAGTTCACTACTTTTCAGCATAATACGCGTTTCTTCTTTCAGCTGAATAATCCATTTTGTATTTTTTCCAGGAGAAGCTATTCATGAAATTAATGTGCTATAAGCAGATGGTCATTAAACCTGTTCTAGTACTTGCATTTTCTTTTACCCATTTGTGTGTGTCATTCATGAATGTGATCACATATACTCTACTTGTTTCATAACCTTGCTACAGCTGACTCATGACGAATGACATTACTAATCCTTATTTGCAGCAATAAGTCAAAAGCAAATATTTTCATGCCCCAGCAATTAATTATCGATCCCAACGCAATGCATTGCTGGCACAAAAAGAATGTATTACCAGTCCCAAATAATGCTACTAGTTTAAGAGATATTTATAGTACTAAATATAATGCAGACTTGTCAGATGTATTGAATCCATTATATCTATGTATTACTGGAACACAGATTTTGAGTAATAGTTATAGTGCATTACATTTTAAATATGTCCTATGTCACTTGAATGATGAGTTCTGAGTAATACCGAATGATGTTATGTAATAATGCATAAATGCTATGCCAATAATTTCTGTAAATAATATTTTTGTTATACTCTATAAATGCTATGCCAATAATTAACTTTCATTTTGAATGATGACTTCTGAATAATACTGAATAATGTTTTATAAAACTATAGGAATACTTTGTAACTGGCCAATGAATGCCACTGTTTCTTATATTTTAAATTTGTCTTATGTCACTTATATGATGAAACTATATGAATACTTTGTAACTGGCCAATGAATGCCACTGATTCTTATATTTTTAAATTTGCCTTATGTCACTTACATGCTATTATATATGAATACCAGTAGCTTGATGCTACACTCATTAACTCCTGTTTTGAATGATGACTTCTGAACAATGCATAAAAATGTTTAGTAACTGGCCAATGAGTGCCAATGATTACTATAACTAGATGAATTATGTTAATGCTATGCCATTAATTAATTCTTGCTTTGAATGATGACTTCTGAACAATGCATAAATATGGTTTGTAACTGGCCAATGAGTGCCAATATTTAGTGTAATCAGATGACTTATGAATGATGTTCTGTAATACTCCATATATAGTTCAGAAATATTTAGTAACTAGGCAATGAGTGCCAACAATTACTCAAATCGGTTAATAGACTAGTATAATTCTCAATGATGACTAGCATAAGACTTGAGTCCTTCACCTTCTGACCTAATTACCAGAAATTAATGCAATATCCGTTTGCCCTGTCTATCCTCATGATCATGGAGCACTATATTTGGATTTTGCACTAATTCTACGTTGGTGTACCTTACAAGAATGTGGTGTTGACACATCATGCTGTCCACCACCTTGGACGATGGAGATGTTTTTATGGTCCCACTCTTTGGTGTACCTAATATACTACCAAAATGATAACATTGAATATTAATACAACATTTCAGTGTCTTGGCTACACTGATTAATACTTCAGGGAAGAGAACTTCAGATTGTCTCACTTGGTGTTGTGCTTTCCTTTCCTAGTTCATATAAAATGGTTATATATATATATATATATATATATATATATATATATATATATATATATATATATATATAGTGCGTGTGCACTTTATGTCATTTGTTAACATGTTTTGTACTCATTGCGTATCCTAGTTCTTGTAGAATGGTAGAGATATATACAGTGTGTGTGCACTTTATGTCATTTATCAATATGTTTTGTACTCATTGCATATACATTTTGTCATTGCTTGATATGTTCTGTACTCAGTGCATGTGAACTCTATTTCATTTCATGTTCTGCACTTATATATATACGTATATACTCTGTGACGGTAAACTTAGTTAATTAAGTAGATTTTAGAAAAATTTGTTGCTCATGGCAAGTCCAATTGACTCACCATCGCTGCCAAATTTTTGCCCCCCCCCTCCCCCAGTGGAGGGTTATGTAAGAGGTCCGAGCAGATGTAATTTCGAAGTATTGCTCATGCACTGCCTGCGATATGCAAAGTCTCTGACCAGAGAGCAGTGTTGACTGCAGTAGGAACTGTGTAGCTGTAGAAGTAAGTTGTTGCTAGTCTGGAGTCTGCTCTCGTCTGGTCTGGTGTATCGTGTTGGCTGGCCCGGTCGCGGTGCAGCGATGCCGGAACCTGAGTATTATTGTATAAGGTAAAAAGCAGCCTTGCTCATATGTAGTAATGTTATCTCAAGTCTCATGTAAATGTTTTAAAACTCTCGTAATAGTAATCTTGCTCATAAAAAGTAACTTTTAACAACAATTCATTTCAATTTAAAGAATCTACTAATTTCTCCCATCCGTGATCATCCCGATTGTTGCAAAAAAAAAAAAAAAGTCAGTGGCTTCCTTTCATAAATGAGAGATATATCTGCCAGCATTGCACAGAGCTGTGCTGGAAGAATTTATTGTAAGAGCAGATATATCCGGCGACTTCATTGAGGTAAGAATTTTTCCTCTTTTATTCAGAATGATCTTTCAGGGCCATGACGCAGCACTGCTGTCGTCCAAAATTTACCAGGTTAAATTCACAGTGAATTATTGAAAAGTCATAAGTGAGCGACGATTTAATTGAGAGGTTACTTACATTGTTTTATTACCAGGTTACTGAATTTATTTTTTTATTGGGACGTTACACTAAATGTGAACGACATAATTATAATTTTTACTGTTGAGAGGTTTAGGAATTTTTCTGTTATGAGGTCACGCTAAATGTGAATGAATTTTGAGCTTAGACTAAATCAGAAAGAATTCTGTGTGGAGGTTAATGTGAAAAGAATTTTGTTTTGTGGTTACACTAAATCAGAATCATATTCATATTATTTGTTTTATTTTTTGTGGGGAGGTTACAATTGTAGCGGTATTTCATAATCGAAACTGTTCTTAAGAAGTTTTACACACTTCGCACCACCACAGTCTACACAGTGCCTTCTTTCCTCGTTCGGTATTACCCCATATTTGCGACAAAAACTCGAACAAATGTCTGCGCTGGATAAACACGGAATTAGATTCTTCCATGTGAGAGAATCCTCTGAAGAAATGCCAAGAACACCAGATATCCCACTCACTAACGACATAAATCGTCTCGATTTCCCTAGCAATTCACAAATAATTGACGGAGGAATGTAATTTAGAGCAACTAAGGGAACGACGGAAAATAGATAAAAATGACGATCACAAATAATTGATCACAACGCTTGCCACTTGAGTCACTTGATCAGTTTGCGATCGCGCGTTCGATATGTATCATTTGGACCCAGCGACTTCCATAGGCAATGATTCTAGGAAATTACCGATAATGGTTTCAGCGTCGTCCGCTAAACAGACAACATCGTGGCTTAGCCACCAGAGAGCCACCTGTGTCTATCTATTAATAGGGAATCCTCAGATCCATAAGGCTCAGTATAGCGCACACGTGTGTACCAAGCAGGGAACTATACTACGGAGACACACTCGTGCTTCCAACAACCAAGTGAACGAGTTTGAAAGGGGTCTAACTGTGGTCCTTCGGGTAGCGGGATGATCCTTTGGCAGAACTGCCAGAAGTTGAATGTGCTACGTCAGTTTTGCAGCATTCTGGTATTAGTGGACACACGAATATTCTCGCACCTACAGACGAGATTCTGGACGTCCATGAAGCACAGACGCCCTACAGGACAGTGGTATCCTAATGGCAGCGGTGGCAGATTGTACAGCTAGCACAGCACAGATAGGAGGGCTTGTGAACCCAAGCGTGTCGACACGAACTGTCGACCTTTTTATTAGCAGTGGTACTATCAGCACACACTCCTCTAGCTCGTCTTCCACTCTCGCCACAGCACCGACGTGCACGGCTCGACTGCTGCCGTCAGAGGAGCAATTGGAAGATGGAACAGGCCATGGTCTTCAGCGATAGAAGCAGATGCTGCTTTGAGCATACGATGTAGACATGATGGGCACTGTCTCATAGAGTGTACTCGTCCAAGACATACTGGCGCCTTCCCTAGCCTTGTGGTCTGGGATGCGGTACTACACAACACTCATTCATCTTTGGTGTTGTAAGACGTCGTGGTCTCCTGACCTTCATTGCTTACATATTCCGCCCTCACAATCGTATTCCACACATCAAGACGCTTCATTCGAACCCAAACTCGATAAGATAAAGTCAATGTTGTATGAATTCATGTAAACGACATGCAAATAACAAGTAAGCGCATCATGGTTGAAATACTCGTGGCTGGCGTACACACATACATTCCAGACATGATGGTCACAGGAGCTTTTAGTTCGGGAGAGAAACCGCACAACGGGACGCCGGTCCCTTCAGAGGACGACCCAGCCTATGTCAGGTGGTGACCGCCCGTGTAGCGGACAGCGTAGGCCCAAGTGAAAAGGGGGAAAGACCCTGTGTTCAGCTTAAAAGCAAATTCCGCTACATTGTGTGGGAGCGGCCAGCCTACCGAAACGTCAATCTCCCGTTTTAGAAGAGCAATGCTGTTTGGCAGACGATATTTCTGACGCCTTGAGCTGAAGGAATAATAGAAGAGACTGAAAGATATACCCCTTCACGTCTGGCGTGGAGAGGCGCCGTTCCCTTGTCGCTCTTGGAGCGAGAACACGTTACGAGAGCATGCGCGCTCGTATGTGTACTCAAAAGAGCGAGGAACAAGTCTCTCCCCAGTACTTCAATGGGAGAGCACCTCTGTCGAGAGTGAATCGAAGTGCTACTCTAGACTGAGTCCTTACGATTAAGCGTTGTTCACTATGTTGGCCGACACACTTATTGTGCGGTGTGAATGTACAGTTAAACGCCTGCGAACGAATTTTGAGTGGCATCGCGGTGGACTGGTTATCAGACCGGTGTACCACGCCAGAAGTCAGACTAGGGGCGAATAGGAATCCTTTACTTGATCAAGGCATAGGGAGAGTTTGATTGGAGAAAGGTCAATCCAGATAGAACGAGAGTTATCTTATTTGTCAGCAGCGAGCGGCGCAGACAGCAGTCACCACAGCTTACGGTATTGTGCGCTACAGCTGTTGCGAGCCCCATATTTCCTCCACAACAGTACACTTCACTGCATTTCACACGCGACAGCCTCGACCGTACCTAGCAACATTCTAATGGATAATTATTCAAGTTGAGTAGGCGCGGCTCTCAGCCATTCTCCCAAGTCAACAACCATCTTAAACTTTGTATAAAAATTTCACTAGCGAATCCTACCCTTGAGAGGTAACTTCACATTCCGAAAAGAACCACGATATAACTTGTTCAATTCATAACTAAAAGTGCCATTGTGATTTCTCAGAATTTTTGCAAAATAAATAATAACTTTCGTTAGTTTCATGCTTTTTTTTACACTAACTAGCACTACTCCGGTACCCAAGTATCCCACTAGTTACGTAAGAAATTTTGTGAATTTTTGTGTCATTTCCTTACAGTGGACGACTCCAGAAGATATTTATTGCTGAAAGTTTTTCAGCCATTTCTCTATAGAACGGTAGGAGCGTCTGTCTGACTTCTGTAGTAGTGTGGGGGTGGAAATTGCATCTTGCAGGAGCCACAGGGTAAAGGGTTCATCTCAGATTAATCCGTTGCGCAGAATAACAGATCAACCCCACACCTCAGTGTTTCTGGAGAGGATGCTAACCAGCGCTCGGTATGTGCAGAATGTTGTTAGACCGGCTTGTTGCCGCTCTTGCAACAGAAAGGTGATGTGTTGTTCCAACAGGACAATGTTCGCTCACTCTGCTCGTGAAACTCGACGTGCTCTGCAAGACGTGCAGCAAGTTCCGTGACCTGCACGATCTGCGGACTCGTCGCCAATTGAGAACGTGCGGGATATAATGCAACGAGAAGTGATTCGTGCGACTGGTCTACCAACAACTCTTACAGAACTACGTGAATAGGTCAAGCAGGACAGTATTTGCCATTTGTACCATCCATTGCGTGCCAGTATTATCGCCTGCATTCCCATCCCTGGAGGCTACACTACATACTAACATGGGTGTTTGAGCATGGGTCAATACCTGGTACCTCAGAACCATTTGTGGTATTGATGTGTAAATTTAATCATGTCAGGTACTCCATATGCACTCTTGCAACAATAATTTTTGAATGAACTGGAAACCTCTAAAAGGATGTACTAATTTTTTCCCAGCTGTGTGTACGTGGTTTGTCCATCTATCGCTGCCTAACCGTTACAGTTGGTTCTCTGTCTACGGTCGTGTTTCAGTTTTCCAGAAAAAGAAAGAGTTGGGGAGTGAAGGTATGACAACATCAACATATTAAGCTAGAGCATCTCCTTGCTTCCGCAGCAATTTAAAAAAGTTTATACGCCAGATTTAATTTTATCTTACTCACACGCCTGAAAAATATATGCGATGCTCATACACTATGACTATGTGACAAAAGTATCCGGACACCTGGCTCAAAATGACTTAAAAGTTCGTGGCGCCCTCAATCGGTAAAGCTGGAATTCAGTATCGTGTTGGCCCACCCTTAGCCTTGATGACAGCTTCTACTCTCGGAGGCATATGTTCAATCAGGTGATGAAGGGTTTCTTGGGGAAGGGCAGCCCATTCTCCACGGAGTGCTGCATTGAGGAGAGGTATCGATGTCGGTAGGTGAGGCCTGGCGCGAATCGGCGTCCCAAAACATCCCAAAGGTGTTCTATAGGGCTCAGTTCAGCACCCTGTTGTAATGGTTCTTTATTTACGTGACCATTACGGCACTCCAACCCCAGTTCTCGATACCAGTAATATCGAACTACTTTTCTGCGAAGTAACAGACGTATTTTTGTGACAATATTCACATTTGATTTTATTAATGTATAGGTACTCCGATGTATTGATATATTACAGTGATATGGTTCTTGTGTGTATTCATTTCTGTGAGACTGTCATAATCGTTGACTTACTTGTAATCGTTTTGGCGTGAATTCACACAGAGCAGTCTTTGTTTCACTGTGCAGAAGTTATGTTGTTATTTCGCTTTGTAAAAGAACAGTCAAGTCTTGTGTTTGGTTGAAGTGGAAATTAAATATGTGAAAATTGATATAAAACTGTTTTCTTGATGATGAGACAATTAAGAAGAAGTATATGTGAATTTACAAAGAAGTTTATTAAAAATGTGGATCGTGAACACCAAGTCAAAAATTATTTCTATCATGCCACTGTTCCGATCTGGAATTGTTTGATCATTAAGAATATCCTGAAAAACGCATTTTAGGTCTTCAAATATTGCTAAAATATAGATCGGGACCTTCTAGCAGCCAAATTGGGATCACCCTAGAATCAACAAGATGAGCCATAACGACTTCGACGAAATCTACGTGGGAATCCATTCAAGATAAGTGCCAAATTAATGACTTCTTTACAGTGACCTCATTATTTCGATTCTGACGATACCATCCACAGTCAATAGTTTTGTTGTTGCCCGATAAAGGGAACATATGCTGCGTGAGCAACATTATTAATCTGATTTCGAATCTACTTTGCAAGTGATGGTATTGTTAGACTGTGCAGGCCAGTCCATTGCAGGGATGTTATTGTCGTGTAACCATTTCGCCACAGGCCGTGCATTATGAACAGGTGCTCGATCGTGTTCGAAGATGCAAACGCCATTCCCGAATTGTTCTTCAACAGTGGGAAGCATGAAGGTGCTTAAAACATCAATGTAGGCCTGTGCTGTGATAGTGCCACGCAAAACAGCAAGGGGTGCAAGCCCCTCCATAAAAAACACGACCACACCATAACACCACTGCCTCCAAATTTTACAGTTGGCACTACACACGATGGCAGATGACGTTCATACCATAACACCACTGCCTCCGAATTTTACAGTTGGCACTACACACGATGGCAGATGACGTTCATACCATAACACCACTGCCTCCGAATTTTACAGTTGGCACTAGACACGATGGCAGATGACGTTCACCGGGCATTCGCCATACCCACACCCTGCCATCGGATCGTCAGATTGTGTACCGTGATTCGTCACTCCACACAACGATTCTCCACTGTTCAATCGACCAATATTTACGCGTCTTACACCAAGCGAGGGGTCGTTTGGCATTTACAGGCATGGTTTAGGGCTTATGAGCAGCCAATCGACTATGAAATCCAAGATTTCTCACCTCCCGCCTAACTGTCATATTACTTTCACTGGATCCTGATGCAGTTTGGAATTCCTGTGTAATGGTCTGGATAGATGTCTGCCTATTACACATTACGACCCTCTTCAACTGTCGGCTGTCTCTGTCAGTCAACAGACGAGGTCTGCCTCTATGCTTTCGTGCTGTACGTGTCCCTTCACGTTTCCACTTCACTATCACATAGTAAGCAGTGGAACTAGCGATGTCCTGGAGTGTGGAATCTAGCGTACAGACGTATGACACAAGTGACATCCAATCACTTGATCACGTTCGAAGTCCGTGGGTTCCGCAGAGCGCCCCATTCTGCTCTCTCCCGTTGTCTAATGACTACTGAGGTTGCTGATATGGAATACCTGGCAGTAGGTGGCAGCACAATGCACCTAATATGAAAAACGTATGTTTTTGGAGGTGTCCGGATACTTTTGATCACATAGTGTATTATTTTCAATAATGACTGTCATATTTGAATAACACTTGCAGATTAAATAATTGCTTATAGCTGTTTAACAATAAATTAATTTAGTATTCAAGGTACCACAAAAAAACCTATCCCGCTTTTAAGGCTGTTGTCCCTTACCTTCGTAAAGTCTCTGGGAAACAAGACAAAAGATAAGCTACAAAATATGAAACAGTGTCGGAAGAACATTGAAAAGTTCCTATTTGTTCCCTGTCATTCGGTCTTCTTTAATATCCCCATGAGTTCTACAGAGGAAGCTTCGGCGGGAAGCACACCTTAGCGCTAACACAGAAGGGAATATCCACTTTCGCAATCACTTTCTAAAGTTAATTAAGGTGCCTCCCCTCTATCACCCGCGAGACAAAGTTTAATCGATTCACCATTCAAGCTACTACGCAACTGGCGAAAGTTTTCCACACCCTTAAACGGTATCGAGACTTTTGCATTTATTTTGCGAGCTTTCGTCATTTGTTTCTGGCGTCCAACATCACGCTATAGTCTCGAGGAAACATTGTATGGAAGACTACAGTTGAAGGAAAACAGAAATTCAAGTCAACCCTGTTCATAAAGAAGGTCACTTTACTTCATTTTTTAGCTCTTCACTGTAAGAGACGCAGATATGCTAAATTATCACCCACAAATCTCTCATTATACACATTTGCTACCAATTAGCAGCTAAAAATTACTGTATTGGAAAATAAAAAGCAGTGCACATACAAATATTCCCTCGCGGTCCTCCTCACGGAATACTGCAGATTTTAAATTTGTATTGACAACCGAGTGACACATTCACACTCTAATATACTCGCAGTTGCGTGCTTTACCGTTCTACTGAACGCAGTCTTCATATACTACAACGAAACCTCATCTGACTCCCATTTCAAACTAGTTCTCTAGCTTTTAGAAATCGCTACAAGCCACAGTTCTTTACTAAATCTTATTACAGTACTGTTATTATGATAAAGTTTCGAGATATGGTCTTATCATCTGGCACAAAATTGCAACACGAAAGCATTTAACAGGAACACTCTTCGATGTTACTGAAGTAATCCGATCTTGGTATGTGCTAGGAATTGCTGTTTCCAACGTAAATTGCTTTCCTCTCGTGGCGTTTTCTCCTTCTTCCATCAATTTTACTATCTAGACGTTTCTTGTTCGCTCTTTTTAAACTAGTCAAGAACATTTACAAGATTCGTTTACTGCAAAAAACACCACTACATTAAGATTTACTTGTACTAACTTTGAATGCTTTTGTATTGCCACTTTTGGGTGAGAATCGCGTCATACATGGAAACACATTGCAATATTAGTTCAGTTTAAGTATATTAAGAAATAATTTTGTTTGGTTGTGGTCCTTGAAAAAATCTCTTTATGAAGTTAAGAAAACAGACATGGCACATTCTACCTCACATTATTTCTCTTGTGCTTGTAATTTTCTCGGTATTCAATCTTTCTTCTGGTTTAACGTAGTTTCCATTTCTCTAAATAATTCCATCTGCGTGTTCCCGACATAGTTGTCAATCTCTTCGGAATATGTAGATAATTTTAATGTTGCTGAGTCGTCTCCAGTTTTGATACTAATAAAGTATATCATTAGCACCATTCTCGTCCTGGTGGGTCTTGTCTTCGTTTATACTTTAGCAAGGTTCGGGCTATGTCGTCTGCGGCCATATCATTAATAGGTCTTATTTAGCGTTTGTATTATTTGCAACTTTTATATCTATTTCCTCTCACTGCGTTAGTTTCTTACTTGACATTTGCGTTTCTCAACAATGCAACCTCTAACTTCTGTTTAGTTTTTGTAGATATAGTTGATTATCCGCTTCGGTTCTTTATCCTTTTTCTTCTAGGTATTTTGAAAATATAATAACTATCTCACATTGTTGCAGGCTGTAACACGTGCTACAGATTTATGTGAACAAGAGGTGGTATACATAAATAAGTATAACTAGGAACTGTCTAGAACAAGCCAAGCACAGCAGGAAAACGAGGGACGTAAGACTCAGAAACACAGAGCATTCCCTACGAGCCAGGTTACAAAACAAAGAAGTGATTAGTAGGAAATACCATAAATACATTTGCACAATGAGTCAATACAGCGATGTCTAAAATGGAAGCTCAGAGCTGTAGTACAGTTCTAGATATGTGGGTAGTCTAGCTACTATGAGACATTCACTGGAACAAGGCAGTTTGTCACTTGCGGGCATACTTACATTAACTTCAATGTGTAGTGATACATGAAAACATCTGAAAGATGGCGACTAGAACGCGGACCTTTCGTCAACCGCCTCAAGCATTTGGCTATTCGATCACGCTGCCAGGGCGAGCCTGAACTATCATTGTCACTTACTTTTCCTTCTTATTTTTCCGAACAAATAATATGACGTTCCGCATCCTGGAATAGGACCATTAGAAGAACTGGTATGGCTGAAAGCTGTAGCATATTCTGCCAATAAAGTGTACAAGTGCATCATATAAATTTACGGAAACTGAATCAATGAATTTGTAGTGTATCTGCCTGGACTTTGACTCACGTATTCTTGCTGCAACAACACCAGTTGGATCTCCTAGCCACGCTCTCCTTCTCAATGACGTCTTCAGCAGCACGTGACAAACAACGCGCCCTCACCACCGCTTTCCACTCCCAACACCCCCACCCCTCTCCAGCAAATAACAGTGTAATATTAAAACGAAAAGTTAATCATAGCGTAGTATATCAGACAGCAATAAAATGAAGTCGCAATGTGACCCCAGAGCCTCTAACTTGACTATACTCAGAAGTATCGGAACGATCTGAACTTTTTCACCGCATGTTCAAAATAATTTATCCAAAAGTTTACGTTAAGGGAGTATCTTGTAGTATTTACACATCGAAACTGAAAACACACACACACACACACACACACACACACACACACACTACACGTCCGTCCAATTGGTGTCAACGACATGATTATGTAGTCTCAATGTAAATGTTGCAATCCTCCTGTTACGCCTAAAGTGTTACAAAACACATGTGAATAAAAAGTAACGTCCTAGGCCTACATTTGGCGTAAGGCCCAATGGACCTACAAATGAAATATTTGCATTTATAAATTGTCCTGTAATGCTCGTTAAGTGTGAATATGTTAAAGTCTTCATGTTTCACTCTGAGGCTACGTCATGGGTGGTTCATAGAACGAGGTGTCATCACCTGAGGTTTTTACACGTTTTTCAGTAATGTCAAACACCTAAGCAAGCACCATTTTATGGGGCAAAAAAATAATGCATCATACAGCCTAATACTGATATCTATTAACATTGCTAGGAAGTAAGGTGGAATGCAGTTTGACGTGATTTTTATTCCGGTGTAGCACTTAAACTGCATATTTTATTATAACACACGGAGAACTTCCGAAATGTTTATATGCTGCACGACTTGATCAAAACCGTTGATACAACAAGACAGAGATCGTTCATTTCCGTGTCCGAACAGCATTTCCAAAAAATAACAGCTGCGATAGCTTCGTCATTTCCTTCATAAACATCATGTACTGTGCACGGGTTGTCCAGGCGGTGGGATACAAGTAGGTGGCTCAGATCTTCTTCAGCCCTGCAGTCGCAAGAGGGGTCTGCGCTCGCCGGAAGGATTCCCTATTTCTTGAGGTTGGTCTTGCATCGGGGGACGCACACTCGTAGGCGGTTCAGGGACCTCCATACAGGGTATTGTAGGTTTGCACCAGGAGCTAGTTCTTCTTTCGGTGAGACGTCTACGGGCAGTGATCTCTTCCGTGTTGAAAGACGAATTGCCTCTGGTGATCCCTCCACTGGCGCAGTCCCAGCAAGGAAACTTTTGAGGGATTTAAGGTGGTATCTTGCTGACTGATGACCATACAGGGGATGTCGGCGATCAAAAAATGGTTCAAATTGCTCTAAGCACTATGAGACTTAACATCTGTCGTCATCAATCCCCTAGACTTAGAACTACTTAAACCTAACTAACCTAAGAACATCACACACATCCCTGCCCGAGGCAGGATTCGAACCTGCGAACGTAGCAGCCACTTGGTTCCGGACTGAAGTGCCTAGAACTGTAGGCCGTCATTCTCCTGCTTTGTTCTCTCATTGTATGCTGCAGTGGCCCTCCAACTATTGGCTGGGGCTATTCCAACAACCGGATGCCATTTCTGCATTTGTGTTGGCTTCATCCTGAGATGATCCTTGCAGTATTGTTGACCGCAATATCTACTTGCTTAGCATGAACTGAAGCGTTTCACACAGGGGCAGAATACTCAGCGGCTGATACACAAATCGCAAGTGCCGATGTCGTTAGGCGCGCGTTGGCTCCCCAGCTGTTGCCAATCAGCTTCTTAAGTATCCCATTGCGAGCAATGACTTTCTGTTTCACGTTTATACATTGTTGCCTGTACGTTAGAGCGCTGTCCAGTGTGACACCTAGGTAGACTGGTGTTGGGCAATGTTTCAGTTGCTCCCCTCGCCATGTGATGTCCAACTTTTGCTGCGCTTCCCTGTTTCGTAAGTGGAAGGCGCTCACTTCGGTTTTACTAGGATTGGGCTTCAGGTGGTGGGCATCATAGTATTGGAGAGTTCATCAGTTGCTAAACACAGTTTTCTCTCTACTTCTTTAAAAGTTGGCCCCTGAACAGCTACTGGTGTGTCATCGGCATAAATGAAGATCCTAGTACTTGCTAGTATTGGCTGATCATTTGTGTAGATATTTTACTGTGCTGGAGCAAGCACACTGCCTCTGGGAAGACCATTCTTCTGCGTTCGCCATCTACTCCTCTCACCCTGTAATGAAGGGAGGAAGGTGCTGATAAGGGATGTTAGTTGGTAGTCCCTAGCAAGGTCATACGCTTTCTTGAACAGTTTCCTTTGATTCACGGTGTCATATGCAGCTGTTAGATCAGCAAAAGTGACTTCAGTAATCTCACTACGCTCAAAACCGGCCTCGATGTGCTGGGTTAGATTCAAGATCTGATTGCAGCATGATTTGCCTGCTTGTTGTGGCATAAGCTTCACTTCGAGGGTGGCACTGATTTGAGTAAGTGCCAGCCGTTCTAATATCTTGAAGGTGTGGCGTAAAAGGGAGATAGGACGAAAATTTTTTGGATCGTTTGGTTCCTTCCCAGACTTAAGTATTGCAATGACTCGGGACTTCGGCCACATTTTGGGGATGTGTATCTTGGCAACACACGTGTTCGTTAGGTTTAGTAGCCACTCCATTGATTTACAGCTGGAGTTCTTTATCTGTTCAGCTCTGTTATCGACACCTGCATCCTTATGCATCTTGAAACTGGAGATGGCAGCTTCGAGATCAAAGAAACAATGATGTGTTTCTGGTCGCGCTGAAGAGCTTCTTTGGGCGTCCTCCCTTTTATTTTCCCCTTCTGCAGGAGCTGGGTTGCCGCTTATTCAGAAATCACACTCGTAAAATTTTCTTGTGATTTTACTGGGTCACAACTCAGGTTTTTAAACAGTTTCCAGATTTATCTACTGTTCAGCTTCATGTCGAGATTCTCTACCAGGTTACTCCACTTGGCTGATGGTTCAAATGTCTATGCACTATGGGACTTAACATATGAGGTCATCAGTCCCCTAGAACATAGAACTACTTAAACCTAACTAACCTAATGACATCACACGCATCCATGCCCGAGGCAGGATTCGAACCTGCGACCGTAGCGGTCGCGCGGTTCCAGACTGAAGCGCCTAGAACCGCTCGGCCACTTCAGCCGGCTACTCCACTTGGCCTTGCGAGTTGCTGAAATGGCTTGCAGCAATATTTCACCAGCATGGATCGTTTATTCTGCAAATGGATCTTCTTCATAGAGAGTTTGGTATCTTTCCAAGAGATGAAACATACGCACAGACGCTGAGCAACAAGACAGACGAAATAAAATTATTTACCATTTATCGAGTACACACTCACACACACATACACATACACACACACACACACACACACACACACACACACACACACACATACACACACACACACACACACACACACACACACACACACAGGTAGATTATCATAATAATTAAAATTACAGATCTCTGATCACAAACGAAAATTAGAACTTGGGAGCAAAATATAACAATTTCTCAAAATATGGACTAGTTACAGCACAAAACATAAGCGACACTACTTTCGTAAGTTAATTGAGATATAAGAATAAAAGAAATAAACATGGCTTGCATACTGATACTACTGAAAAAAATATAGTTTAGTCGTTGAGCACAGTTTGATGTTAGTATCACACTTTGCAAGCACAATACATCTTAAAATTAATTATTCCCACGTCCAAATGGTCCATGTCCTTTCAAAAATTGAAACCTAGTCCTCTGCAGACATTTTGGTAATACTGAAACTGTGCTTAAGCCCTAGTTTTTCGACATAACACTAGGCTGTTCGCCGCAGCTCAACCAGGCAAATGTCAGTGTATAATTGTGACGATGTATTCACATGGTCGGCTAAATCTTGTTCTTGTTCAGGAGTAAAAAGAGATCTTCTCGCCAAGGAAAATTTCTCTTCTGGCTGTGGTTTTAATAGATCATCAAGTGTAATTTTTAGTATGTTCAGCTTCTTTGATACGCTGTTCAGTGACCTAACTGATTCCACAAAACGTAACGCCTTTTTTGCGGTTTTTTCAGTTCCATAATCGTCTGTTGGTATTACCACACTCAGACATCGTTGCGGAGACCAGACTTTAATGGCTTTGCTGATGCTCCAAAAACTACAAAATCCATCGTAAGGAAGCACTAGAAAACATAACATCTACCTACATCACATTTACCACCGCTAAAACTAATATTGAAACACTTATGTCAGTTTAACAGAAACACAGTTTAACAGAAAAAAAACATCAAAACACGATGAACAGTTATTTTAAATGCCGCAATAAAACAGTCGTTTACAAGAACTCGTCGCCTCTGCCCCCTAGCTCTAACATTATCCGCTATGCTGCAACACTGTCTCCCTCTGACTACAGAACTACTCAGCATTTTTGCAACTAATAGACATTCTGATCAAACTGCTTTGCTAAATGAATTTCAAGCAGGAGTAGTTGTACAGATGGATGGTGAAGCAACAGAAACTGCTTTTTGTGAGCCTAAATTGACTTAATGTCAAAGTCATGTGGACAACATTGTTTACTCTTAATTCTCGTCGACAAGTGTTGTTTAAGCTGTCTGTTAGATCAACAGCAGTGGCTACATGTGTTTTAGAATGTTATATAACCAATTTCTGTGTATTTAGAGTAATTTTAGATCATGGTACAAAGAACGAACAATGGTCGTCGACTAACCTATAATTTATTTCAATAGTGTCCGCAAGTGAGACACATGCATTTTAATAAGTTATACAGACAATTACGATGTGGCAATATTTCATTATAAGATACTTTGTGTTGGCACAATGTGGCACTAAGATCGAAATAGACTTCTCAACAAACCTATAATTTACTTCAGTAGAGCCAATATGCAAGTCATGTCTATTTTTTTAAAATCTTGTACAACATTTAACCGTCGACAGTAATTCGAATTTTCCTTTCTGATGAGAGATCTTTATTAAGATAAGTTACCTGTGTGTGTGTGTGTATGTGTGTGTGTGTGTGTGTGTGTGTGTGTGTGTGTCTGTGTCTGTGTGTGTGTGTTAGTACTTCATAAATGGTAAATATTTCTATTTCGGTGCTAAAATTGTATTCCATCTTGGCCTTGTAGCACCTTTTTATTTGGCTATGCTTCATCTCTGTTTCGTTTCAGAACAGATTTTGGTCGTTCTTTGACGAGTGTAAGCATTGCAGAATTTCTCCTTGTATATTACGAAAATACGCAGTTTCGGTACTGCGCCGCAACAAAGAACCCGCAAAAACTCCTTCTTCCTTCACCTTAAAAGTCGTGTCTGCTTTGTTCGTTTGCCTCTGTGCTGTGTTGTGTCACATGTTATTTCATGTACATAATTTTGATTCATTTTTCATGTTATTTAGTAGCTGATAATGGGAAAAAAGTCTGCAAATGTTCTAGAGAGCCTTTGAACCATGGTTGTGATTGACAAATATCGCCGGATTCATCGATGGTTTGTCTCGTACTTAACCTCTAGTATGGTTAGTTCAAAAGCATTATTAGCCTGCTAATATCTCCAATACATCTGCTTGTGTAGGACAATGCTTTATTTTTTTGCCTCATAAATTGGTGCTTGCTGAGATTATCATTACTGTCAAAAGTTGTAAAAAGGGCAGGTGATGACGGATCGTTCTATGAACCGCCAATAACACAGCTTCAGATTGAAATACCAACACTTGCACTTATTTTAGACCTGTAGATATCATTGTAACACTTAAGAAGCGTCACAAACACTATAGACGCGGAAAATATGTAATTCGAAGGTACATTGTGCCATACACCAAACGTAGGTCTAAAACTTTATTTCTTATCCACAGGTGTTTTATGACTATTTAGGCATGAAAATAGCACTGGGAGACTTGTGTATGAAATAGTTCTAATAGTCCCGTTTGAAACTATACCACAACTCTAATGCACTGTTCGGTGGTTACAAGCAAACGTTGCCATCACTGTGCCTGTTACTGCCCATGTACTGTTGATGAACATTTGTCCCCCAACCAAGATTCGTGGTTCCGATTGAAGCACAAACATAGAAGGGTTTGTTAATGGAAAATGGAAATGAGCGTTTGGCGTCTTTTCCTAGGAGGCCGCTGACGGGGCAGGTCCGGCCGCCTTGGTGCAGGTCCTATTACATTAGACACCACATTGGGCGACCTGCGTGCCGGATGGGGATGAAATGATGATGAAGACAACACAACACCCAGTCCCTGAGTGGAGAAAATCCCCGACCAAGCCGGGAATCGAACCCGGGCCCTATAAAACGACAGTCCGTCACGCTGACCATTCAGCTCTTTTTTTTTGTAGGTGCATATGAAAGTTTATTTATCAAATAATTATGGAAAAATCGCAGTACATTATTAAAATGTTTGGTCAACAATTTTTCAAAACTTTTTTGAACAGAAATGAAAGTAAAATCTACAAATGACTTTGTTTTACACACTTACTGATAACAAAGTGCAGAGTATTAACTGCATAAAATATACCATTGTTTTCCTTACTATGTAAAATATGAAACATGGTTCAGGTAAGTTTATCTGTTCATATCAGTTCCTATCTCTTGAGAGAGATCGTCAACGAGACCGACGGGGAGAGCGGATTCTAGAACGCGATCTGCTATATGATCTCCTACGGGGAGAGCGAGATCTTGATCGCCAGGACGTCCTGCCACCCTCACGACTTCTCCCTGTTGACATCTCATCACGAACACGTGTGCCACACAGACGTGTACCGTCCAGAAATCACACTGCATCCTCTGCATCCCTTGAATCTACAAACTCAGTAAAATCAAAACCAGGTGGGTTCCTTGCTACCCAAACATCTTTCAACGGGCCAAACCTGATGAAGGCAGTCTCTAAATCATATTTCGACGTGTTTCTCCCCAGGTTACCCACGTACACCTTGCGCGAAAGGTCCCATTCACGGTATCGAGACATGTTTTCCGGCAGATGGCAAGATGTTGTAAATGGGAGCCCTCTCTATGTATTGATCTGTGCTTGTATGATGTATGTGGTTGCGGGACACGAACACAGAAGTTACAACAAATTTAGGTTTTCGAGAGTTGATCCTGCTAATGTGCACTCGGGGCGTACAGGTTTGTTAATGACTCCGACTGTAGATGGCATGTTGTTTCAGTAATAATGAAATATTAATTTCTGTGGTGTAAACTACATATATTTGTACGCACTTAGTTTTCTACGTTTCTAAATCAGTGAAGCATGTTGCCTCTTCCGCTGAAACTCTGAAAATAAAATATTCCAAAAGATTCACAATTTTACTGAGCAAATTTGATGACTGGATAGACAATACATTGACTTCTCTTTACAAAGACCCTCACACAGCTGTGTCATCAATCGGATGACAACATTTAGTGCTACCACTTTAAAGAACAGTAAAACCGTTGCCAAGAGCACCCACTCTCTTTCGTCCGGACTGTCCACTTCGTCCACAGCGCCCATATGAGACGTGTCGTCCTCTCATACGTCTCTGCACTGCAAGTCGTTTTAGAGAAGCGTCAGCAGAGTTTTGGGTTCTTTACGACGAGTGCCCCTTCAAATATCCTCACGTTCAACCCGGGTACCTGCGATGGTGTGGTTTCCGGAGAACAATTTTCGCAGGATTTAAAGGTGGTCGTAATTCAGCAGTATAAGAGCTTCCCCTGAAGTTTATTCGTTCATGTCCGCTGCGAAGGCAAAGCCGATAAGGTGTAAGTTACAGCTGCACCCGCTAACACCTGAGATTACGCCAAACGTGGTGTAAAAGATGTACGGGAAGATCATGTCCGTTTTAAATGCATGTGCGTGTTATCCGACAATATGCCAGCAAGTGATGAGCTTTTCACACTCTTTGATTGTAGTTATACACGCATCGTTGCTTGGTGCTAGCTAGACTATGCATACAGAGTGTTACGAAAAGCTACGGCCACACTTTCAGGAAACATTCCTTACACACAAAGAAAGAAAATATGTTATGTGGACATGTGTCCGGAAACGCTTACTTTCCATGTTAGAGCTCATTTTATTACTTCTCTTCACATCACATTAATCATGGAATGGAAACACACAGCAACAGTACGTACCAGCGTGACTTCAAACACTTTGTTACAGGAAATGTTCAAAATGTCCTCCGTTAGCGAGGATACATGCATCCACCCTCCGTCGCATGGAATCCCTGATGCGCTGATGCAGCCCTGGAGAATCGCGTATTGTATCACAGCAGTCCACAATACGAGCACGAAGAGCCTCTACATTTGGTACCGGTGCTGCGTGGACAAGAGCTTTCAAATGCCCCCATAAATGAAAGTCAACAGGGTTGAGGTCAGGAGAGCGTGGAGGCCATGGAATTGGTCCGCCTCTACCAATCCATCGGTCACCGAATCTGTTGTTGAGAAGCGTACGAACACTTCGACTGAAATGTGCAGGAGCTCCATCGTGCATGAACCGCATGTTGTGTCGTACTTGTAAAGGCACATGTTCTAGCAGCACAGGTAGAGTATCCCGTATGAAATCATGATAACGTTCTCCACTGAGCGTAGGTGGAAGAACATGGGGCCCAATCAGGACATCACCAACAGTGCCTGCCCAAACGTTCACAGAAAATCTGTGTTGATGATGTGATTGCACAATTTCGTGCGGATTCTCGTCAGGCCACACATGTTGATTGTGAAAATTTACAATTTGATCACGTTGGAATAAAGCCTCGTCCTTAAAGAGAACATTTGCACTCAAATGAGGATTGACACATTGTTGGATGAACCATTCGCAGAAGTGTACCCGTGGAGGCCAATCAGCTGCTGATAGTGCCTGCACACGCTGTACATGGTACGAAAACAACTGGTTCTCCCGTAGCACTCTCCATACAGTGACGTGGTCAACGTTACCTTGTACAGCAGCAACTTCTCTGACGCTGACATTAGGGTTATCGTCAACTGCACGAAGAATTGCCTCGTCCATTGCAGGTGTCCTCGTCGTTCTAGGTCTTCCCCAGTCGCGAGTCACAGGCTGGGATGTTCCGTGCTCCCTAAGACGCCGATCAATTGCTTCGATCGTCTTCCTGTCGGGACACCTTCGTTCTGGAAATCTGTCTCGGTACAAACGTACCGCGCCACGGCTATTACCCCGTGCTAATCCATACATCAAATGGCCATCTGCCAACTCCGCATTTGTAAACATTGCCCTGAGTACAAAACCACGTTCGTGATGAACACTAACCTGTTGATGCTACGTACTGATGTGGTTGATGCTAGTACTGTAGAGCAATGAGTCGCCTGTCAACACAAGCACAGAAGTCAACATTACCTTCCTTCAATTGGGCCAACTGGCGGTGAATCGAGGAAGTACAGTACATACTGACGAAACTAAAATGAGCTCTAACGTGGAAATTAAGCGTTTCCGGACTCATGTACACATAACATCTTTTCTTTAATTGTGTGTGAGGAACGTTTCCTGAAAGTTTGGCCGTACCTTTTTGTAACACCCTGTATACGTGTGTTTGTATTGAAGGAGGAGCGGGAGGGTTAGTGTGCAAGGGACTGTAAAATTATAATACTTCAACGAAAAGCAGAACACTTGGAGTGCGATCGTTTTTCCCAACGTAAGTGATTTGACGCTCAAATAAAGCTAACAGTCGAAAAGAAATTTTTTTCCTTAAAATAGTTTTTCTTCTTGATTCTAGGACCACAACAATAAATGGTTTCTAGAATCTAAAATCATTTACGAAGGACGATGCAAATTAACCATTTCAATCCTTGTTAACATTTTAGAATAACAGGTCAAACTATTGCCAGCTTCTAATCATCTGAAAAACAAGATTCAGAAGGTACAATGAAGAAAATTAATCAAGAATTAAATATCTCTTAAGTGAAATAAAGTACATGAAAGTGACTTTAATAGCGATCGCGACAATGAATTACAGCTGCAAGTTCCGTCGTGAAGACGCTACCAACACACGTCGCGAGATCATGCGATTAGGAAAAGCTCGGGATTGGATCGCAATTGCCGTCCTTATTTACCTCTGAACTGCTGTTTTTACTTATCAACTATATCCCAGAAGTTCCTACAGTCTGTATGCATGTTGGGAAGTTGTGAGTACCATCAATCTATCAGTGCAACCCAGATGTCCACAGTAGCAGAAAATAAGAAAGAAAACAACAAATTTGTTACGGCTACGAACTGTAAAGGAATCAGTTCTCAACTTTCTGACTGCAAGTTTAAAAAAAAATTTCTAAGGTCCCCTAACAACTATTCCGCAGTTCTCCTGTTCACCACAGACAACTTGCCTCGTCTTTTGTCGCTGAAACTGCGTGATAAGCAACACGCTAAAATATTTCAAGAGCAATACTGCGAACCATGCAGAGTGCAATGTATGGAATAATTGCAACACCTACTACCATATTTCTATACATAGGAATTGAATGATCAGGAGGGGTTTGCTCAACTAGCCTTAAATGGTGTAAAAAATTAAAGAAACCAATAAAATCTGTAGTGTATTATATCTGCAATATACTATTTAAACACTAACAAAACTTAGATAGACTTTTCACTATTCCACAATGACTGCACTCAATAAACACGTTTATGGCCACAACAAAGATACGAATAATACTCCGAGTGTATCCGTTACCGGCCAAACCCGATTTTAGGATGAACTAGTTTCGCCTAGGTCAGACTCGTTCATCCTTTTAACGATAGGATACAACAGTTTAGCCGAGGTCGAGTTGGTTTATCCTAGTTACAATTTACATGCTTTAGGATAAACTAGTACGTCCTAGTCTGAATTAATTTTACCTAGTTTGTATCTTCTACAAGCTTTTCAAAGTAAACTGAATAAAGAATAGAAATAAAATAATCAATATGATTCATTAACGTTATTTATTAACTAATCAGTAATTTCACATCTATCACTAGATCAAGTTACATATATCCATCCACAGAAATCACTTATCTGCAGTTTGCTTATTTACTTATTTTTGAAAGATTTTCTTTGGCGGCACTTAGGATTGCAGAGTACTTTGTTTTTATTACAGTTGCATTTCTTTGTTGTACAGTTTTTCATGCAACTGCATTTCACAAAGCCTTGCCCTGATTCAACAGAATGTTTTGTGACCGCAGTCCTTAAAGATATTTCAATATCCTTTTTACTATCTCCCACATCTAAAAACTTCTGAATGCAGACGTCACAATCAGTTCTACAAAATAAAAAAGAAATAAAAACAAATATTTTTTAATATTTCATTACAGAAAATGGAAAGTTTTAATAAAATTATACCCGCAATATTGATTTTGAAGTACTCCATGTTTGTTGCCAACTTTGTAGAGGCCCTCATCAGTCTTTTGAAGAATTACTCCAATTACGTTTCGAAGGTCATCTCTGCCTTTATCTACATCTGGAAAAAGTATGATTACGTTGTCTCCAGTGTCAGCTGGTGGATGGGATTTGTCAGAGGAAGCGTTCATTACTTTAGCTTGTTTTTTTAAATTTTCTGTCGAAATTTTTCTAGCATTTTCAATGTCGTTTGTGTCAATTTTCACAATGTGATCATCACCACTGGCTTCGTACTGTTCAGTATTGTTGTCAACTTCGATTGCCTTCTTTAGGTCATCTTCTTCCTGAATGGCATTTATGATTTCTTGAGATACCGAGGGAGTGGAATGTCCTACTCTAGGTTCGATTCCTAATAATGCTTAGTAAGGTGATTTTTCATGAATTGGACACACCTTAATCCTTCCGACCACTTCGTCGAATTGTTCTCCTTTAACCAAGAACTTATCATATTTTCAATGCCTTGATTGGCACGTTCAACAGTACCCTAACTCTGGCTGTGTCTGGGTTTTTCATACACAATTTTCAGTTCTGACCAAAGATTTGCGAGTTCACTTACAACATTATTGACAAATTCTCTTCCATTAACAGACTGAAGAACGCACGGAGCCCTTACAGTAAGGAATATGTCATTCAAATGATAAGCCACTTCTTCAGCCATCTTTGATATTAACTCACGTAAGAGAGCAATTTTTGTGAGTTAGTCTTGGTAAACTAGAATGAATTTCAAATTCCCGTCTGGTTCTGTTCGGAAATCAATCAAATCGACTTGGTATCTACTATTCATTTCCGAATGGAGAATTGGCTTTGAAACTAGCCCTCTTTTCTTTTTTGTCTTCTTTTGTTGACAAACATCACACATTGATAAATAGAGGCATATCATTTCCTTTGTGATATTGGCATATTTTTCTGATGTCTCGGTTAACATCCTATCGCGACCACCATGACCCACAGCTATATGGGCTGCGTCAATCACATCATAAATTTCATCAGGTGGAACAAAGTATTTTATGTTTCCTTCACACAGTGCAATGCGTTTTTTCACATCACCAATTTTCGAAACAGCAAATCGTTTCAGTCTTCTTTTCTGTAACGATGTCCTTTTTTCCAACTTTTCCGCGTCTTCTACTTGCTTAACCAAATCCGCATATTCGTCTACTGGTAACACATCATAATGAGAAGCCTTTTTGTTTTCACTCCGCAAAATTTCCTCCAGAAACTTTTTTCTCCACAGTTTTGATTGGCTTGTCTACTAGTCGAAGGCTCATCCATGATGAAACCTCACAGTAATTGTACTAGGATTATAATAAAATCTTTTAAACGCAACCAGCAACTTAACACGCGCACTCGTCGGTGCAAAATACCGTTCAAAACAAAGAACAGTGAGAACGAAGAGCGGTTGAGAGGCGCGAAGGGCGATCCAGAGATGATTCCGGGATTTACCGTTCGTACAGGCAGCGACATGCGTTCCGATTAGGCAAAATTAGTTCAGACCAAGACGTACCAGTTTATCCTAAATCATGTAAAATCTAACTAGGATAAACCGATTCGACCTAGGCAAAACTTCTTTATCCTATCTGTAACAGGATGAACGAGTTATACCTAGGCGAAACAAATTCATCCTAAAATCGGGTTTGGCCGGTAACATGACAAAATCCCACCAGTGCGCAAGCAACCAAAAACTACGTGCAGCGGGTAGGCAAATTACCAAAAATCCTCAATTTACGGAAGTCTTCTCCGGCCCTACTAGCGCGATCACGGCAGGCTGCGACCTCTCATGTCGCGCGGCTGTTCTCCACCGCACGTTGCGTCTGACCGCACCAGACTCCCCTCGACAACTGGTCGCTCGCTGCTACCAGCCATAATAATACCACAGACTCAGAGTTTGTGTATGCACATAGCAGAATCATAGACGTCCAGCTGTCAAGATCTACTTACATTACTGGCCATTAAAATTGCTACACCAAGAAGAAATGCAGATGATAAACGGGTATTCATTGGACAAATATATTATACTAGAACTGACATGTGATTACATTTTCACGCAATTTGGGTGCATAGATCCTGAGAATTCAGTACCCAGAACAACCACCTCTGGCCGTAATAACGGCCTTGATACGCCTGGGCATTGAGTCAAACAGAGCTTGGATGACGTGTACAGGTACAGCTGCCCATGCAGCTTCAACACGATACCACAGTTCAACAAGAGTAGTGACTGGCGTATTGTGACGAGCCAGTTGCTCGGCTACCATTGACCAGACGTTTTCAGTTGGTGAGAGATCTGGAGAATGTGCTGGCAGGGCAGCAGTCGAACATTTTCTGTATCCAGAACGGACCTTACAGGACCTGCAACATGCGGCCGTGCATTATGCTGCTGAAATGTAGGGCTTCGCAGGGATCGAATGAAGGGTAGAGCCACGGGTCGTAACACATCTGAAATGTAACGTTCACTGTTCAAAGTACCGTCAATGCGAACAAGAGGTGACCGAGACGTGTAACCAGTGGCACCCCATACCATCACGCCGGGTATGCCAGTATGGCAATGACGAATACACGCTTCCAATGTGCGTTCACCGCGATGTCGCCAAACACGGATGCGACCATCGTGATGCTGTAAACAGAACCTGGATTCATCCGACGTTTTGCCATTCGTGCACCCAGGTTCGTCGTTGAGTACACCATCGCAGGCGCTCCTGTCTGTGGTGCAGCGTGAAGGGTAACCGCAGCCATGGTCTCCCATCTGATAGTCCATGCTGCTGCAAAAATCGTCGAACTGTTCGTGTAGATGGTTGTTGTCTTGCAAACGTCCCCATCTGTTGAGTCAGGGATCGAGACGTGGCTGCACGATCCGTTACAGCCATGCGGATAAGATGCCTGTCATCTCGACTGCTAGTGATACGAGGCCGTTGGGATTAAGCACGGCGTTCCGTATTACCCTCCTGAACCCACCGCTACTATATTATGCTGTCATTGGATCTCGACCAACGCGAGCAGCTATTTCGCGATACGATAAACCGCAATCGCGATAAGCTACAATCCGACCTTTATCAAAGTCGGAAACGTGATGTTACGCATTTCTCGTCCTTACACGAGGCATCACAACAACGTTTCACCAGGCAACGCCGGTCAACTGTTGTTTGTGTATGAGAAATCGGATGGAAACTTTCCTCATGTCAGCACGTTGTAGGTGTCGCCACCGACGCCAACCTTGTGTGAATGCTCTGAAAAGCTAATCATTTGCACATCACAGCATCTTCTTCCTGTCGGTTAAATTTCGCATCTGTATCACGTCATCTTCGTGGTGTAACAATTTTAATGGCCAGTAGTGTATATGAGTGCTTGACAGGACATCACATGAAGAAATAATCAATAATATTTATTAATAGTTATGATACAAATTTGTAGTTTGTTAATAGATTGATGCGTAGCACGTTATGTCCTATACCTAAAACAATGAATTCTCAATAACTTTCTGTCTGTTAGTTGTCAATTATTGTCACTATGACTGAAAGCACTATGCAGATGACCGTAGTTCGCTGTATCTATTGTTCTGTAGATAGCGACTGCTACTTCGGAACTCCAGTCTTCAGAGCGAAACTGTGCTCAGTAGCGTGTATGCAGGAAATACTGGCGCTGTAGGAAACAGTTGAACAGCAGAAACTGTGTGTGACCGTGGCGCGTAGTATTTTGTCCATGTTGTCGGAAGAATCTTCGACTGTGCCAGTACTAGGCGGAAACGAAATAGTCCACTGTTGGCAGAGATATCTCTGGCGACTGTCGGTGGAAGAATACGACGCGCTGATGGATGTGGCGCGGAACTATAGTGTGGTCCTGAGATCCAGAGAGAGTGGCCATATGTGAAGCCGCGATTTCACGAATCTCTCGATTCGCATGTTCGCAGTGCATTACTGTTTTCAAGACTTTTGGAAAATTGTTTCAGTCTCTAACCTGCCAGGCCTACAAATTTCTTGTCTTGGGAACAAAAATAAGACATTTCGCCTCGGTCTCGTAACATCGCCTGTTGCCCAGTAGACATCACTCAAGATTATAAACCACCCTGTTGGAAATTTAACTCTCTGTCGCAAGATTAGTCATTTTTTTCTTTTATTTGAATTTCATTCATCGAACTAAAATCCTTGATCATCATCTTTTTATATTTAATCACCAATCGCATGAAAATGAGAATATCCGTAAAACAGAAGCTTCGTTTCAGAAAATCAGCTACTGTAAAATTATTTTTTCATGCTTTCATACTTTGCCAGTTATAAACAACAGTACAGAAGTATCGCTTCTGGATTTTTCGGTATAAAACATAGTTTACACATTCGCAAAGATCTGTCGGAAAACATTAGTTTCTTTCGTAAGCACTGTGTGGCGGATACTAAGTCTCTCTACTACGTAAAAGAAAACACGGTCCTGTTCTATGCCCAAGTGAATCTACTACATTGGATCTTCCAGATTTCTGGAAGCTGTTTAAAGTGCAACCTAACCTTCTTACTGGTGGTGGTACAGTTAAGGTTATAACTCGACCTGGTACGAAGATTACCGTCGCTTGTCATGTCCTACAGCTCCTACAAGCTACTCTCTGTAGTAATGGTTTTACAAATTCGTGTGGTCCACGAAATTACAGGCCTATGCGAATTACTGCTGGGTTTAAATATTACCTAGCGGGTGGGTTTAACTAACTGGTAAAAATTTGAAAGCAACGAATAACGCAATATTTTTTTTCGAACCACTACAGAATGCACCTATGCAGGGCTTAATTGCGAGCATAGAACAGTTATTTACCTTCATAACCCAGCATTCAACTGTGGTACTAACTTTGACCTATTCTTTATGATGAAGGGAGGAATTAATCAGTCGAGGGTATAGGTTAATTGATATTTATTCAATACCGATGGCATTTCAATAACTAGCCGTGTGTCTGTTGGAATACACATCATCACAACTGGTCTTTCTAGTTAACAGGATTCATTTTCGCCACGTAATTATGGAAAGGGAGAGGGGATCGGAGACCTGGCTTCAATGTAATTTTATGCAGGCACACAATTATACCTGCACTCGTGCTTATTACAATCAATTACTATAGGTCCCGCAGAACAAATTCAGCAAAGACACTACAAGCGAACTCGGTCAGGGCGGAAGAGTATTTACCTAAATATTTCAATTTTCGTTAAAACGTAAGGTGAAGAAAGTGTAACAAGTGGCGCACTTAACTCTGAATGAATCTTGCTTTCCGAAACAACACCACGTTACTGAGCTGGGGCACTGGTGAGGGAGGGAGAACATTTACAATCATATTTTATGTAACGAGCAACATTGTCAGCAAATCAATAGTGAATGAGGGCACAAGAAACATTAACTAATTATCACATCAATACCATTGAACACACGTGGCCAAGTGGTGGCAGCCAACAGAAATGCAAAAAATACAGACACCTAAGATTTTTCCTTCTCGCCCACCACCGTATGGTTATTTACTCGACTACTATATATTTTCAGACCTAAACTGCAGTTTGCCAATGTAGCGGTTGCTCCAACCGACCACGCGGCGTGAAAGCAAGTACACAAAGGAAACATACAAAAAATGAATAAAAATCCCCAAAAATATTACTGTAAAAGAAAGACCACATTAAAGTACATTAAACGAGTGATCTTTCGTTAAACACAGAGCAATAAAGCGACCGTGAGCTTAAGGCCCATGGTGCGTGGCCTGACTAAGGCACAAACGCAAAGTTCTTACTGAAATTGAACTAAATTATGAAAATAAACTCCCTTATGGGGGTTTGGTGGTAATCTCGCACCTGATTTCAACATCTGGACTTCATTAACGGGCAGTTTCGAGACATTCTGATACCTTTGTTAACAGTACCAAAATCGAGAGCTGCGTCTCCACGTCTGTCCAGCACCGCTACCGAGGAACAAGTGGACCTGCGCACACCTCGCCTAACCGTTGTTCGTTCAGAAGGTGGTGGAGGTGATGGCTCGCCAACCTAGCAGAGCCAATACTATAGCCAAACTTGTTCGCGTTAGGGGGTTAGTATTACCCTACCGCAGAACCACACTACTCATGCAATGCTACGACCTCTGACCAAAGCTTTCTGCTAATTCACGTAATATCTCATTCATACAGTCCAAATTCGCACGAGGGAAAGGATGCAAGGAAACGTGGCACACACGAAATAAAAATCAATGAATAAATAAATAAATACCGCTTCGTCCATTCTCTCCTGCTTGTTACCCACGGATTTACTTCTGCAGAGTAAGAACACTGTCGCTATAATAACAAGTTCCGTTTCACAAGCACAAAGAACGGTGACAGCTTTGCTGTATTATATCATAACTCTAATAGTAGAAAACTGGTTCTACTTTACACTTAAGCTTTACTCGTTCATTTCATTGTCCCGCATAACAACGCCATGAAACGTAATAACAATCGATAAATCTGTACATAGTACTAAAAGTACTCGACTATACTTTTAGGTCTGTGTAAGAATGCTAATCCCAGGAACTAACTTAGGAACTTTGATATGTTTTTCACTAATATATATACTGATTCATAAAGAAAGTTTTTATACATAATTACCGTAATGATGATTCTGCTCGTATGTATTGTTTTCTGTGCCGCATTTACCTGGCGTTCGAAGTGACATCTGGTGCCAATGATGGAACCTACGAGCCAGTCAGCTAGAGGAGAGGGGAAAAGCAGTAAACTAAGCAGCCATCGCAACTCCAGAGAGCAGTGAATCTTGTCCAGGATCTATACATAATATGACATTGCCTGCACCATCTTTCTTTTTGTAATTGAAGACTAATTTTGGGAAATACCGTACGGATTTTGATATGTTTTTCACTAACACATAAGCTGGTTGACCAGGGTGGTTTTTGTGTACAATTTGTTAACACAACACCAGAAACGTCGCCCGGCAGTAGATATTAGTCTAGCATTACCAGTGCGAAGACAGAGCAAGTCGCTAATTACATGCTATGTTAGTCAAATCCTTAAGTATATGTAATAGGTAAAATGGGAGTGTCCCAAATAATGCGAATGCCAGGAAGCTGACATCGTTTGCTCTACTGACGACAAAAATTACGAATAAATCACATAAGTATTCCTTCAGTAGGAACTGATATTGATAAATGTAGATCATCTACTTCTCAATCTAAAGCAAATACTGGCCGTATGGCTTGAGGCGAAAAGAAAAACACAGAAAACAAATAATAATAAGGCTAAAAACATCAGTATTTGCTACCTTAAATGATAGATTACCCACCACAATTTATGTTGACAGTGTCATAGGGACACATCCACACCTGCATCAACATGACTGCTCTGCAATTCATTTGAACATTAACAGAGTATCAGGCATTTTCCATAACGCACATTACGAGGGGGGAGGGGGAGGGGGGATTTATGCACACAAAAGAGTTAAAAAGTAAAATTCGTTAATTATTGTTGACGTATATTAACAACATTTCTTTAGAAGAGATACTGATTGTGTAAACAGGGTCCAGAACCTCAAAATATCTTTTAACGAGCTCTTTGTAATATCAAAGCATTTTAAATAAGACGTACTCCCAAGCTGGGAGTACTTTGTCATCACCATCAAATATTAAAAAAACCCAAATTTTGTTAACTGATGTTGACTTTTACTCACGACATGCTATTTAAAGAGACACTGACGAGTGAGTAAGGGACTGTAACTGAAAATTTTGAACAAGACGTTCATTGAAGGATGTGACATTTACTACCAAACTTAAATCTTTTGGTTAAGTTTAACTGAAAAATGTATAACATTTATGGAATCTGTTACAATAATTCATTAAAAACAATAAATATTTTTTCAATATTTTAAAATATGAAGTAACTGACTATTTTAAAATGTTTTCTAAGGGAGGAAATAAAGCATCTCCCCCGGCCCCCTAGAAATTGCGAGGGTTACGTGCCTGTCAAAGTGTTCATCGAACCACCTCCAGAACTGAAAGTGTGCAAATAAGTTTCCATGAACAGGACATTTGATGTCTAGTTTTCAAGAAAATATTCATTACTCTTGAGTACTTTATGCAGTCACTTTTGCCAACACAGAGATGTGAGGAACCAGACAGGTATTACATTCGAGAATAGTGTTGCGAATATTTGTCACTTTGCTGCAAGACATACACAGTAAACCCAACTTCACAAAATTTGGTTTAAGAAGTTAGGAATAACTGTCTGTTACCTTTTGCAGGAACAAAGTCACAAGAAAGACTGCCAAATTATCAGCTTATGGCAGACGAGTTACTCAGCGCTAAATAAACTGAACTCCACCTGAACAGGCTATGAATGCCCAACGGCACCGACCGGCGGCCGTGTCCACCATCAGCCCACAGGCGCCACTGGATGCGGATATGTAGGGGCATGTGGTCAGCACACCGCTCTCCCGGCCATACGTCAGTTTACGAGACCGGAGCGGCTGCTTCTCAATCAAGTAGCTCCTCTATTTGCCTCACAAGGCCTGAGTGCGCACCGCTTGCCGACAGCGCTCGGTAGACCGGACGGTCACCCATCCAAATGCTAGCCCAGCCCGACAGCGCTTAACTTCGGTGATCTGACGAGAACCGGTGTTACCACTGCGGCGAGGCCGTTGGCAATTATTCAGCACTAAAAATGATGAAGGAAGGCCGTGAAGCGTCACTTCCACACAATGTATGAACTAGTTCGAATCGTCGAAGCTATAGCACCTCGTGTGGAATACTGAAGACCAGATATGATTTTTAGCTATATGATTTCGATAAAAATGTGCAGTAACTTTGATTTTCAGTGACATGTTATTAAGTGGTACGGCTTTTTGTTCGGAGTATATAGCGATATCCGCAGTGGTGATAAAACTGAGACCTTGTAGCAGAGATAAAATGGTGTGGCTGAAATGAGCAGCAGTGATAAATGTGTCACATACTTCTGCACTTTCTTTCGGAATGTGTTTTGATTTCCGAGTTGGCGGTCAGATGGGGAACTGAAAAAACAACTAAAATTTATCTGCATATTCCGTTCTATACGATGTGCTACACAGTTATATTTCATTGCACTGTCGCATATCTTCATACTGGTAGCGCCATGAAGACGTTTATCGAACGATATTCTCTCATTGGTTTCGCCATCTGACAACAACATCCGCATTCCTTATATTTTTCTTAAATGGCCACACAACATATGAAAGGTATTAAGATTTCAAATAATAGATATATTTCTTGGCTGCATTTAATTGTCTTGTATGTATACATATACTTAATGTATGTCCGAGTCATAAAGTTTGATCTGCAGTCTAGGGATGGTCTCTGTGACGAGTCTTCATAACGTTCTGGGTCAGGGGTTAAATCCCAGCCAGTGCTTGAATTTTGAACGAAAATCATTATCAATGACGTCCAAAGACATCCTGCACCTGGACTCACCCTCACCCCTCCAACCGCCTTGTCAAAAAGGAGAAAGAACGTACAGAGTTTCAGGGCAACCTCTTGTTCTTGTAGTGAAAAAACTGCTCTTAAAAGGCGGAAAAATCAGAAATGATGACGGGTGAAGAAGACAATAGAAACCACTGTCTTAAAGAAACATAATGCGTATCCAAAGGATATACATCCTGAAACAAAAAAAACGTCATGATCAGCTCTCCATTGGCAAAAGATTCCGGATTAGTCCTCCATTCGGATATTCGGGAGATAACTGCCAATGGGGGAGATGACCATGAGAAAAAAGACTGGAAATACATCCCGTTGATCATCATGAGCAGTATTTAAAATTATTTTACTGCCCGATCGTTAGTTGGGCATATAGCCCATAATCAGTGGCATATATTGTGTACCTCGATATGAAATTATGTGTGTCAGGTGTGAAATCTTAACGCTGTAAATATTGATGTCGATTTCTCAGATAACTAAATTGTCGTGGTGTGGATGTTACACATGTCTAACGCCAAAGGGTCGCATTGTAAGCCGCTGCAAACAACAGAACTGGTGGTCAGTATACAGAAGAGTAGTTCTACGAATATTACTTTAAAAGTTTGCTTTTATTCATGGCGTATACAGTTCTTCAAATTACGCACATTAGAATTAAGGTTTGACTGATGTGGAGAAAGGATATGCGAAAAGAATTTAACAGCAGCAGGAGAAAGAAGTGTTAAAGGGATGAACTAGAAAAATTACAGGTGTCTCAAGGTCCGTATAACTTAATACAACAAATAAACTAAATACACAAACTGCAAGAATTAAAACTGGAAAATAATTTAGGCACCTATATATACAACTACTAAAACTAAAACCAAACTCCACCCTGAACAGGCCATGAAGGCCCAAGGGACTGACCAGCTGCCGCATCATCCTCAGCTCATAGACATTTCCAGGGCGATGTGGACTCTGACCACAATCTATTGGTTATGAGCTGTAGATTAAGTAGCTGTCACTGCCAAATGTAGACGTTGGCGAGTGGTGGAGGAATGTTGGATGTGGATGGACACTGTCAGGATGCACCATATTAAAACTCAGCTGTGATCTTCATGTCTTTTATTATTCCAAGCTACAGTGCTGTGTTCCTCTTTGTCTACATCACAGGGTCCTGCGATGGCGAGGACGCCACTTTGCTGTCTGTAAAACAGCTTGGTGCAGAAGGGCTACCTCAGTGACCCGCGCAACATACTTGGCGTGACATCTATGCTGCAGTATTTTGATGATGTCAGGATACGCCGGCAGCCGACTCAGTGGTCTTCGTCCCTAATGCCTCAGCGCCACCCCACTGTAAAGCCACAGGGCAGCCCACTGCATGCTTCTTTGCCATCGTGGTTAAAATTTGGCGACAAGAAGCGCCTGAGAGCCAACAGCCAAATCTCCGACCCTCGCCTCAGGATGCCTCCGGCGTATGTTGGGAGCCAACAAGACTGCCCACGGTAGCGGCTCGCTACCACGGGCAGTCTTGTTGGCTCCCAACACATGAGTGGCCCACCGCTGCCTGGCTACAGACCCCACGTTGCCTCAGAGGGTGGAACCAGCGACCTGCCGTGGACTGGGATGCTGGCGCCCCATCTGCTGCTGCGTGTAGTCAGTGGTGTGACACGCCCCGCCATCCAGGAGAGCTGCCACACTTGAATCCCCCTCGTTAGAAAACCGGCACCTATTTATACATGGCTGTGCACCTCTGTTTTGCTAACGTGCTGCTCCGAGTCATGTACTCATATCACCTAGGCTGTGCCAGTGGGCCCCTTCTTGCAACATGCAAACCGCTGTGTTTACTCTTTTCAGCGGTTCTACAGCCCTGTGACCTCAATTCTACTTCGCAACCGCTGGTAACAGTAACTTACTATCAACAGGCCTGTAGCTGACTGTAACTTGTGTGTTCAGAAATATTGCGCTGAATCTAACGTTCCTATCTTAAACGGTGGTGTCGCTACAATTAAAACTGAAGAAATTGTGAAATGGTGGGCATTTAAGGAGATGAGACCTGGATAAACTGAAAGAACCAGAGGTTGTAGAGAGTTTCAGAGAGAGCATTACGGAGTTATTGACAAGAAAAGGGAAAAGAAATACATTAGAAGAAGAATGAGTAGTTTTGAGAGCTGAAATAGTGAAGGCAGCAGAGGATCAAGTAGGTAAATAGACGAGGGCTAGGTAACAGAAGAGATATTGAATTTAATCGATGAAAGAAGAAAATACAAAAATGCAGTAAATGAAAAAGGCAAAAATTAGTGCAATCGTCTCAAAAATGAGATCGATAGGATGTGTAAAATGGCTAAGAAGGGCTGGTTAGAGGACAAATGTAAGGATGTAGAGGCATATATCACTAGGGGTAAGGTAGATACTGCCTACAGGAAAATTAAAGAGACCTTTGGAGAAAAGAGAACCACCTGTATGAATACCAAGAGCTCAGATGGAAAACCAGTTCTAAGCAAAGAAGGGAAGGCAGAAAGGTGGAAGAAATATACAGTGTTTATACAAGGGCGATGTACTTAAGGGCAATATTATGAAAATCGAAGAGGACGTAGATGAAGATGAAATGAAAGACGTGATATTGCGTGTAGAGTTTGACAGGGCATTGAAAGACCTAAGTCGAAACAAGGCTCTAGGAACAGGTGTTGACAGACGTGAAAATTACAGAACTATCTGTTTAATAAGTCACAGCTGCAAAATACTAACACGAATTCTTTACACCGAAGTGTAAAAGCTGGTAGAAGCCGACCTCGGAGAAGATCAGTTTGCATTCCATAGAAATGTTGGAACACGTGAGACAATACTGACCCTATGACTTATGTTAGAAGATAGATTAAGAGAAGCAGTGATTGGAAATGGAGTGAGACAGGGTTGTAGCCTCTCCCCGATGTCATTCAATTTGTATATTGAGCAAGCAGTAAAGGCAACAGAGGAAAAATTTGGAGTAGGAATTAAAATCCATGGAGAAGAAACAAAACCTTTGAGATTTGCCGATGACATGGTAATTCTGTCACAGACAGCAAAGGACCTGGAAGAGCAGTTGAACGGGATGGACAGTGCCTTGAAAGGAGTATATAAGATGAACATAAACAAAAGCAAAGCGAGGGTAATAGAATGTAGTCGAATGAAATCAGGTTACGCTGAGGGAATTAGATTAGAAAATGAGACACTTAGAGTAGTAGATGAGTTTTGCTATTTGAGCAAAATAACTGTGATGGTCGAAGTAGAGAGGATATAAAATGTAGACTGGCAATGGCAAGGAAAGCGTTTCTGAAGAAGAGAATGTAAATATAAGTGTCAGAAAGTCTTTTCTGAAAGTATTTTTAAGAAGTGTAGGCCTGAATGGAAGTGAAACATGGACGATTAATAGTTTAGACAAGCAGAGAATAGAAGCTTTCAAAATGTGGTACTACAGAAGAATGCTGAAGATCAGATAGGTAGATCACGTGAGTAATGAGGAGGTACTCAATAGGACTGGGGAGAAGAGAAATCTGTGGCACAACTTGACTAGAAGAAGGGATCAATTGACACAACATGTTCTGAGGCGTCAAGGGATCACCAATTTTATACTGGAGGTCAGCGTGGAGGGTAAAACTGGTCGAGGGAGACCAAGAGACGAATACACTAAGCATTTTCAGAAGGATGTAGGTTGCAGTAGTTACTTGGAGATGAAGAAGCTTGCACAGGATAGAGCAGCATGGAGAGCTGCATCAAGCCATTCTCTGGACTGCAAACCACAACAAAAGTTCCCAGTACGAAACTAAACTACATTTCCTACAAAAAAAAATCCCTATTCATTTTCTCTCTAAGACTAACAACTTCGGTGTTTCAAGTTAAAAAAAAATCACACATTCCTAAAATTGTGCTTTATTGTTATAAAATTAATGTTTATTGTAAATTAATTTTCTCTCTGGTACTAATAGCTTCCGCGTTGCAGGACACAGAAAAATCACAAATTATTAAAATAGTATTTGTTGGTATAAAATTAATTTTTATTGAAATTTAAAATGGGTTAATAACAAATGTTAAATGTATGTATCCCACATGTAAGTGCGGTAGAACTGTACTGCGAGATAAATTGTGTTCTGGGTTGTTACCGTGTGGAATGGGCGAGAGACCGTGAAGATTAGAAGCGTGAGAGAAGGTAGATTGCTGACTTGTGAACATGCATTTCCCTCCTTCATGGTTTCGCAAAGTGAAGAGCGAGTAGGCGAACCCTTATTCTCTCTGCTCCACTAAGTCACAAAAAGCAGCTTAGCGTATTTCACAAAGTTATACCTACCCTTCCGCAGCTCGCGCTGTGTATCACTAGTGACGCACTGTACGGACACACTTGCAGGTGTTTATTTTCTACAAGATGTGTTAATACTACATAGAACACAGAGATGAGCTACTAGTACTACTAACGCAATAAACGCATATGGACAGGATCTACGTGAATATCTGCTCAATTTTCTATATTGTAACAGGGAAATTGATTCTTAGTCATCCTGTACGGTAGCTGTAACTTTCCTCCGGAAAGGCAACTTCCTCCAACGTGAGTTCTGCTTGTTTTCAGTTTACAAAGTGACTGTCCGGTTCTCTCATGACAGGATACAGAAATAACTCCACCAAGCTCGTATTTATACAGTACGTCCCAAAAAGAAATGTCAATATTCGGTGATATGAAGGGAACGATCACGGGGCGCTAAAAAGACAGGCAGACATGGCCTCTAAAATTCGTACCTTAAGAGCTATGAACACTTCTTCATCTTCAGTACTGTGAAAGAAATCTCTTCTACTGCAAACTCTTTGCATTCCGTATTTTGGGAGGAGGTAGTACAGACCATAACAAGAAAAAATCTGAAGCAAGCATGGGCTCTAAAGAGCATACTTTAAGACCTATGAGGACTTGCTCATCTTCGATACTGCGAAACACATCTCTTATACTGAACAAGTGCTCATACTTCTTAAAGTATGCGTTTTAGAGCCCATGTTTACTAGAAATGTTTTTACTGTTTTGGTCCGTACTACCATTTTTAGTGTGTTGCTTATTGCACTCCCACTTACCACTGTAGAAGAATTTGCGGCTACACGAGTTTTTGCGAATAATTTACCTGTTTTGGTCTTCGTTGATTGGGCTGAGGGTTACATTGAGCTGCCTTTCCCAGGCTGCTACTGCGAAGTTAAGCGAAGTGTTTCCACTAGAATTTTCCTGGTTGGAAGCGTTTGTAATTTCACCCACATTCATTCAACCAGAGAGATGATCCATGTTTGGAACAGGTGATTATACACATGGTGACTGTTTGTGGGAATTAACATGAGAATACATGTTGTGCTGACTATCAATGGTATTTAAGATAAGAAAAAAGACACTTAATTTAGGTTCTCAGCCGGATATTCCCCTCTGGCATGGAAAATACGAGCAAATTCAGGCAGAGAAAAGATACTCTGCAGAACTTGATAAAGCAAAAGCACAAAATTATATCAGAGGCGGATTTACTGACGCCGTTCATGGTGGAACAAGATGTAGTTTGAAACTATATTAATGATCCTGAATAAGTTAAGTATTCTTTGGCACCGTAAGTTTCTTGTTGTCATTTCTGCTTATGGCAGAATGCCAGACATTTTAAAGACTATGTTGTGTGATGGTGTCCTGCAGTATGGCAAAATTTCATTTTTTCTGTATTTAGTCTTGTCCTGTTGTCATCAAAAGGATTTTTTGTGCCCGGTAATTTTAGCCCTACTTAAGCGCTTTGGGGCTACAGAAAATTATATTCATTCTATTGTAAGTGGTTTATGTTCTGTTTAATGAAAAATTTTATGTTGAATAAAATAATTGTTAAACTGAGCCCTATATCAGCACATTCCGAGCCCAAACCTCACTCCACCTACATCCCATGTTACATCACTTGTATTAGAAAGAGTTGCTGACGTCAGTACAAAAGGAATGGATGGATTGTTTCTCACGTTGGGATGAGTTCCGTTTTTCCTGTGGAATATTTGTATTCCAAAGAAAGTCATGGTTGCAAAAAACTAACACGAATTATTTGTAGAAGAATGGAAAAAACAGGTAGAAGCCGACCTCGGGTAAGGTCCAGTTAGATACCGAAGAAATGTAGGAACACGCGAGGTAATACTGAAGGAACGAGCTTTCTCAGAAGATTGGTTAAGGAAAGGCAAACCTATGTTTATAGCGTTTGTAGACTTAGAGAAGGCTTATGGCAATGTTGGCTGGAATACTCTCTTTGAAGTTTTGAAGATAGCGTGGGTAAAATATAGGGAGTAAAAGGCCATTTACAAGTTGTACAGAAACCAGATGGCAGTTACACGAGTCGAGGGGTAAGAAAGGGAAGTAGTGGTTGAGAAGGGAGTGAGACAGGGTTGTAGCCTATCTCCGATGTTATTTCATCTTTGCACTGAGCAGCAGTAGAGGAAACGGAAGAAAACTTTGGAGTAAGAATTAAAGTCGGTGGAGAAGAAATAAAAGCTTTGGAGTTTACCGATGGCATTGTCATTATGTCAGGGACGGGAACTGACTTGGAAGAGCAGTTCAACGGAATCCACAGTGACTTGAAAGGAAAGTGCAAGATGAACTTCAACAAAAGCAAAATGAGGATATTGGAATGAAGGCTAATTAAAACAGGTGATGCTGGGGGAATTAGATCAGGAAACGAGGCGCGAAAGAAGTGTATAATTTTTGCTATTTGGGCAGGAGAGTAACTGAAGATGGCCAAAGTAAAGAGGATATAAAATGTAGACTGGCAGTGACAAGAAAAGCGTATCTCGAGAAGAGAATTTTTTAATATCGAATATAGATTTAAGTGTTAGGAAGTCTTTTCTGAAGAAATTTGTCTGTAGTGTAGCCATGTACGGAAGTGAAACATGGACGGGAAACAGTTTAGACAGGAAGAGAACAGAAGCTTTTGAAACGGGGTGTTAAAGAAGAATGCCGAAGATTAGATTGGTAGATCATGTAAACTAATGAAGAGGTTCTGGACAGAATCGGGGTGACAAGAAATGTGTGGCACAACCGAACTAGAAGGGATAGGTTGATAGAAACATTCTGAGCTGCAAAGTGTAAAGAAACTTAATAATTGTCTCTTATTAATAATTAATATAGATAATCACTCGACTCTCGTACTAAAGATTCATTTGAAAAGCATTTAACACTGACGGACGAAAGAAGATTTACGCTCTTCGTTTATTAGTTTCAGTAATAGTTACCTTTCGTTGTTCTCATGTCCTGGTGATAAAACGTGTGACCGAAGTGTTGTGTAATTTCAAGTGAAATTGTGCTTAATAATGAAGTAAACTTCTTAAACAATACGATTTTTCCATTTACGATAGCATGGGTCCCAGCTGCTGTAACTCTGGGAGATTATTATTATTTAATTTTATATGGTGAATTCAGGTGGAGGCGACGATCTTCACGACGGCGCTGCTCAACAGTAGAGGTACGTGAGTGTGTTCATCTCTTTCCCTTCGTGGCCGCCAATGTCAGTTTCAATATCTAGGTCATATTTACAGCGACGTTCAGAACCTGCAGTCTCTCTTTTCATTTAATTACGAAGTCCGATTATGTTATTTCTCAGATGAATAAACGCATTTTAACGACAATTCTTTTTACCTAGGCCACGGGGAATGATAGTACTTGGAACATACGTGCCGCTGTCCCGATCGTACATGCACATACTACTGAGTGTGTACCGAAGTAACTATACTTATGACCCACTTCCCCTACGGTATTAATTCTTATTTTCAACCACTCACTCGCGAATGTACGTGCCCTCTTATTTTGTGCAGTCAGTCGGGTGCACTGCTTAGTAACGTTATATTTAGTTTCCACCATTGGCCATTGCCTCTGTCACAACGGCGCTTCACGTGAAATATTTACTACGCGACATTCATACTAACTCTCATTTCAAAATTACGAGACCGGCTGACTAAGTTTTTAACAACTTAACAGGGTGGTTACAAAAGGATCACCGATTTTGTAATGGAGGGAAGTGTGTGTGTGTGTGTGGGGGGGGGGGGGGGAGGGGAACTGTGGGCTGACAAAGAGTTCAACACAGTAAGTAGATTCTGAAGGATGTAGGTCGCAGTCGTTTTTCGGAGATGAAGAGGTTTACACAGGAGAGAGTAGCATGGAGAGCTACATCAAACCGTCTTTGGACTGAAGACCACAGCAGCAGCAACAACAACAACATCTGTTTTAAGTAATTTGCTGTCATTGTTGTGTTGATATCTATCTTCATTATATTGTCCAAGTTGAGCAAACCAGGAGCAAGAGATGGGACATCTGTATCTGATACAGATACTGTACTACAGATCCGGGTAGTAGAGGAAACGCAGGATACAATTAATTATGATTATGCCAGTTAGCTTTTTGCAGGAGTTATTTTAAAACGTTTGCCTTTCCCTTCACTTTGTGATTTCATATTAAGATTTTATGTGACTTTGTTAAAGGCTCTGCACTTTCAGTGCTTCGTGAATATTCTGAGTAAGTGAATTAATGCAAGCCATGAATGAACGTCCTCAACAGTTGACCACATGAAATGTGAGTTGTGAAATGAGAATGTCACAACTGCATACATTTTTATTTAGTTTATTTAGTACCTTACGTTCTATGTGACTCAAAATTGTTAATGCTATAGAAGTCTTTAGTCCGAAGAGTGGTTTGACGCAGCTCTCCATCCTCTGCAGGTCGCATCACTTCTTCCAAACTACTGCTGCCGAAATCCACTTCGACCTGCTTACTGTAGTCAAGGCTGGTCTCCATCTGCAGTTTTTATTCCCCACACGTCCGTCCATCACCAAACCGATAATTCCTTGATGCCTGAAGATGAGTCCCATCATTCGACCCCTTTTTTGATCAAGTTGTGCCAGAAATTTCTTTTCTCCACTATTTGATTCAGTGCCTCTTCCTTAGTTATCCAGTTCCGCATTTCTAATACTAAGCATTCTTCTGCAGCACCTTATTTCAAAAATTTCAATTTCCTTTTTGTCTACACTGTTTATCGTGCATGTTTCACTTCCTTACGGGGTTACGCTTCAGATAAATACATTCAGGAAAGGCTTCCTAATACATAAATTTATATAAGATGTTAATAAATTTGTCTGTTACAGAGGTATTTTCCTTGCTATTGCCAATCTTTGTCTCATATGCTGTCTACGTCGACTATCGTCAGTTATTTTCCCCCACAAACAGAAAAGCTCGTCATTTTCTAAAGACATTTTGAATTTTTACTCCTCGGCTGTTTTGGACAAGTATTCTCTTTGTTGCAGGTTGCACGATTGGTGAATTTCCACCTGCAGGTCCATTTTAAAGCACAGTCTACAAGAAATAGATCAAAGATACTTCAAGTATAAGATTGGCTCGCTGACATACAAATATAATATTTTACAACGGACAGCCTAAAAATTTATTTACAGGAGTCGATGTGTTCTACGTTTACCCTCTTATGAAAGCGAGCGCATAACGTGCAACCACCAGAATAAAAACCAGAAACCAGGAAGCTGAGTGCCTGCAGTAATAATCACTTCGTAACGAATTCCACGTTATAGGACACTACATGTGATCACTTTCGTTGTAGGACACCAGCTGTCACTTCTGTCCATATGGGAAACAGTTACAGCAAAGTTACAAAAAATTTGAATGAGTATGTCCATAAATCGATAAATGTGTCACCGACGTAACGTATTGTTACAAGCATATATTAATAGGCTGAAGTTGTAAATCTGCGCAGTACGGTGAAACCTAGGTAAAGGGGGAAGTAGGTGTCAACCACATTTTGTACGTAAAATAATTAAACGTGGAACTGTGCAAGACGCTACATCATTAGAAATATTACCTGTGACTATACAGCTACATATGTGTGATAAATTGTGTTTACTTTAGCCAGAAAGCGACATTTATGATTGAAGAATGCTTACATTCAGAGTCAGAATAGCTATTGTAATATATGGTTCGCCAGATAACACATAAAGTCCTTACGTAAAAAAATACAAACGTAAAGGTATATTAAGAAAAAGTGAGAAGATTTGTTTGATATAACAAAGGAAAGACGTGTTGAAAGGAAAAAGTAATCAATTTATAGTTTAGAATCTTGAACCTAAAGCCTTATTAGGCAAAAGGGGTGCTACTAACAGCTACTATGGCAAATGGAACATCAAGTGGAGAATAGCCTAATATATGGTTGTCAATATTTAAAATACGGACGAGGTAGTCTGCTACAGCAAAATAAGTGAGGGTGAAATGTACAATAGATAAAAAGGATAGTTTGTTCTCGCACTGTGGTTTGGGAAAGTATTATGTAAAGTGTTACTAGCGGCTGAAACGCTGTGAGGCAGGAAGGGAGGGCGGGGGTCGTTCGGGAAGTGACACATCGATCAAAAACATAATAGGCTACAAACATATGTTTCTCAATAAAATTGCAACATGTAAGAGTAAACAAATATTGATTGCTACAGCAAACGTACATGATAGGGTGCAATTCTTGCGAAGCGATAGAATACCCAATAAAACGATGGACAGTTAGTCTCGAATCATGGCTGAGGTAGTTTAACATAACTTTTTCTGCCAGTGACAAACAAAAAAGAGGAGGGGGGGACTGACATATCTTGTAGTGGCAAGACACAGGGTAATATACAGGGTGATTCAAAAAGAATACCACAACTTTAAAAATGTGTATTTAATGAAAGAAACATAATATAACCTTCTGTTCTGCATCATTACAAAGAGTATTTAAAAAGGTTTTTTTTCACTCAAAAACAAGTTCAGAGATGTTCAATATGGCCCCCTCCAGACACTCGAGCAATATCAACCCGATACTCCAACTCGTTCCACACTCTCTGTAGCATATCAGGCGTAACAGTTTGGATAGCTGCTGTTATTTCTCGTTTCAAATCATCAATGGTGGCTGGGAGAGGTGGCCGAAACACCATATCCTTAACATACCCCCATAAGAAAAAATCGCAGGGGGTAAGATCAGGGCTTCTTGGAGGCCAGTGATGAAGTGCTCTGTCACGGGCTGCCTGGCGGCCGATCCATCGCCTCGGGTAGTTGAAGTTCAGGTAGTTGCGGACAGATAAGTGCCAATGTGGTGGCGCTCCATCCTGCTGAAATATGAATTGTTGTGCTTCTTGTTCAAGCTGAGGGAACAGCCAATTCTCTAACATCTCCAGATACTGTAGTCCAGTTACAGTAGCACCTTCGAAGAAAAAGGGACCAAAAACTTTATTGGCTGAAATGGCACAGAAAACGTTCACCTTAGGCGAGTCACGTTCATACTGAGTTGTTTCCCGCGGATTCTCAGTGCCCCATATACAGACATTGTGACGGTTGACTTTCCCGTTAGTGTGGAAAGTTGCTTCATCACTAAACACAATCTTTGAAACGAAAGATTCATCTGTTTCGCCTAGTCAACAGCGCCTCAAGCGAACAAATGTACAACTAAATGAAACTTTATAGCTCCCTTAATTCGCCGACAGATAGTGCTTAGCTCTGCCTTTTGTCGTTGTAGAGTTTTAAATTCCTAAAGTTGTGGTATTCTTTTTGAATCACCCTATTGATGTTATTAAATATTAATATACAGATGTGTTTTTTAGTGTATTGATATCGAACTGTTAGTAGAGTACAAGGCTACAAAACTAGGAAACACACACAGCATAATGGACCTCTGAAAACCTCCATATATGTAACAAATAATGTTTGCATGCAATGCAAATTGTTAGTAAGGCTGAAAGTGGTTAATCGTGCAAGATGTAATGACGTGAATACTTGTCAAAAACAGCAGAAGCGGAAAACTCCAAAATTTTTGTAAGTAATATATGGTTGTGGTGTCACACACGAAAAACCAGATCGTCCGAGTGTCATTTCCTAATCTAATTTCCAAAGATTCACTTGATTTAATTGGAATGCACTCAATTACGCACATAAATCTGTTATAACAATTGTTGAAAGAGAGAGCATTCATCCAAGGTACGTCTGGATGCTGTAGAATATATTAATCAATGCTAGTCGCGACAGATATTCAGTGCTACAAACAGCCCTCAGCAGTTTTAAAGAAAGTTTTCAGATCCTTAGAGTGGGTAAGGGAAGCAGTTAACGTGAAGTTTTACAAAAAAAAAAATGGCTCTGAGCACTATGGGACTCAACTGCAGTGGTCATTAGTCCCCTAGAACTTAGAACTACTTAAACCTAACCAACCTAAGGACATCACACACATCCATGCCCGAGGCAGGATTCGAACCCGCGACCGTAGCAGTCGCACGGTTACCGGACTGCGCGCCAAGAACCGCGAGACCACCGCGGCCGGCCGAAGTTTTAGATTTTCTAAGCTATGTTATACTCTTCCCGCTAGTACATGGTTTCGGTTGTGTCTGAACAGGACAGTTTATTGTTCGCGTATATTTCCAATTTTGGCCTTTGGCAGGCGGACATGGATTTTTAATATTGACGCGGTCACGGCGCACGCATTGTGGTGTTGTGGCGTAGTGATTGGCGTCCTGCTGCTCGCCATTTCAAACCAGATTACTTGTAATTAGTACCTACCGCTTCCGGAATTTCTCGATACATGTTATGTTTCTAGTATTCGTACATTCTGAAATATCTGATGTTTGTATAAATACCAGCATTCTGGAATATTCGATGTTTGTATAAATAGCTGCACTATCCATCCAGAGGTTCAGCTTTGTTTTGGCTGTACTGTGGTGTCAGTAATGAACTTACTTTCAGTTCTAAGTGTTGACTGACCACCCTCCCTTCGGATTTGGAATTGCTTGTTGTTTAGACGTGATGCCGTTTCGTCGGGTACTTCAGAACATCTAAATTACTGTGGCTCCAATAATGAGCAAGCCGTAGCTTGCCTGGTAAGTAATCAGAGTACAAGCTGTACATCATTTCTAAGATCCGTATATTCAGGGGAGAGATGAATTCCAAACCAGCAGTTAGTCAGCTGCACATCATGCAACCATTAGTGTTTTCCGGATACGCAAAACCAGGAACTGACAAAATTGCTGAAAGGATTCGACCGAGTCGCCGAACACAACAGGTAGGATGACATGAGCCGGCCGGAGTGGCCGAGCTGTTCTAGGCGCTACAGTCAGGAACCGTGCGACCGCTACAGTCGCAGGTTCGAATCCTGCCTCGGGCATGGACGTGTGTGATGTCCTTAGGTTAGTTAGATTTAAGTAGTTCTAAGCTCTAGGGGACTGATGACCTCAGCTGTTAAGTCCCATAGTGCTCAGAGCCAATTGAATTGAATTAGGATGACACGATGGGTTCGGCAATTGTGTTGCTTTACTTGGACGGCGCAGCCCAGCAAGGTTCGATATCAATGTTGAGAAGCTTAATATCTGGGACAATTCCAAGCCGATCTGAAGAAAAATAAAGATACCAGAGGCTTCACACCGTTTTTTTTCGCTGCACTGCAGCGAGGCCGAAACGACAGTGGACATTTCTCCCATATCAACCGGACGATACTCAGGAGGACTGCGTGAAGGCCCATCACCAGAATCGAATAAACAAGACAGCTACCCCACATACGCACACAATGGACGCCCAGGAGAAGGACCGACAATGCTACAATGGCAGGCATCGACCAGTGACACAAGGCCCAGAAGACTTGGATTGGATTTTTAAGCGTCCACGGAAAGTAGGACTATCGGAAGAGTTATTAAAGCGCTACTTTCGGCCGTGTGGTATCCTTCATCGCTGGTCGGACGTCACATATGAAGGGGAGGATTACGACCCTTCATCAAGAAGACAACAGTTCAGAGACGTCGTTCATGTCCTCCGTTTGAAGCTACACGACAATCCGGCGCCATAGATGGAAGGTGGGAGGTTCAAGGAAACGAAAGACCCAGTCGATGGAGGGGCTACATTCGATGCTCGTCATAGTGAAGACGATGTAACAACAGGACCAGAATTCGCGAATCCGCCAGCGACGCCATAAAAAGGACCACTCACACCATCTACATCGAGGGTGCTGTAGTTGCCCACAAAGCGAATTTCTCAAACAGCAGGTTGCCCTTTCATCTGGAGAAGGAGCAGTGCGGCGAGCTATGGCGCACGCGGTGTGGTGAAGGGGTTGGCACCGATGGATGGCGTGCTCCGGATTGCTGGTTAAAACGTGACAACCAGCAGTTATTTGTTATTTCGTATTCACCATTTCTCGAATGTTCTTGAAAAATAATGTATCCGGAATATTCGACCTTTGTATAAATATCAGCTGTTCCGAGACGGTGTACCAGAACTGATTTGCGTAGTGTGCTTAATTGACGACTCTGTCGTCGGATTTGCACTTGATTAAGGTTTCGAGGTGACAAAAGGACTATTATTTAAAGATTATAACAGTTTAGCAAACAGTCGGAAGACGCATGTTGGAAATTATTAGGAGGGACAGCAAAATAGGTGGCCCAGCTTCCAGACTGGATTGGAGTGCGATTACACGTAGCCAGGTGAATGCATTCTTGATGTAGCAAGGAACTTCTGTACTGGGTTGCAAGAGATACGAAAAGACCGGGACCTGATGGAAGGCCATAATATTAAACGAATAAAAAAAATATTTTCCTTGAGTCATTGAAGCAAATCACGACTGTTAAGGTACTGAGAGTGAACGACAATTTGGCTGCTTCTCTTGTATTCAGATTCTCATACTTTACGTTTATTACGTCATGAAATATCGCACTTGAATATCCACATTAGTTACTCAGTCCTGGAAGTTTGTTATACATTTAGTCTGGCGGAGTCAACTTTGTTAAACAGTCTTTGATGCTTAATGTCCACCCCCTCTATTCAAGAATCACTGGTGCGGGTGCAGCTCGTGAACCACGCAGCTAAGAATTTAACTTGTTATTGTGCCATCTGTTGTGCTCCAGTCCACGTGTCAGATAGCCTACTGTCTCAGCGTGGGAAATTCCTACCAGTCTTGCGTTTCAAAGCTGACGATCTTAATATAATGAATAAAAAATAGCTAGGGAAGCAATGTTTATTTTCGTTTGTCCTATAGTCTTTGCTCAGTAGTAGTCGAACATATTAATAATTATAAGCGAAGAAATCTATGACAGGTTTTGTGAAAGATGGAAACAGAACCTCAAAGGAATGCCAGTAAAATTACATAATCACTCGTAAGATTTTGTTTAAAAGAAGCGAAACGGATTAGTAAATAATGAGTATTAACTTGTATCATTCATCTGTTACCGAGCGAGGTGGCGCAGTGGTTAGCACACTGGACTCGCATTCGGGAGGACGACGGTTCAGTCCCGTCTCCGGCCATCCTGATTTAGGTTTTCCGCGATTTCCCTAAATCGCTTCAGGCGAATGCCGGGATGGTTCCTTTGAAAGGGCACGGCCGATTTCCTTCCCCATCCTTCCTTAATCCGAGCTTGTGCTCCGTCTCTAATGACCTCGTTGTCGACGGGACGTTAAACACTAATCTCCTCCTCCTCCTCATCTGTTGATAATTTTCTTAATCTGTCTATGCATTTATCTGATCTGTTTTCTTGGGACGAAGTGTTATAGGCGCAGTTTTAGTTTAGCTCCTGAATCAGTAGTTTGTGTTTGGTCACAACATGTTCGTGTCGTGTCTCGCACATAACTTGGACGTCAATAGTGTAAATACATTTCCTTTGTTTCTTCGAAAACAAAATTAAAACATTGATTAAAGTCTGTATTTCATTCCTTGCTAGAGTATCGGCTTCCTCATATGGTTATCTGCAGTTCTAATACCTGAAGGCCGTCATGCATAAATTACACGAACTAAAGATCTGCAGCTTCCAAGAATTTCAGGTCACGTTTATCTGATTTGAATACCATAATGTCTTTTCGTGGCAGGTCTACAGTTCTTCTTTATCTAAGCACATTACGTGCAATAAACCGTTGTAAGGAGGCATTTCATTGAAGCAGTACTTTAAGGTGGAAGGGAATTTAAATTAACGGAGTGTGATGTCAGTTTTCGTGTTTTTTGTTGTTGTTGTTTTTTTTTCTTTTTCAAGGAACTGACAGCATTGAACATCTAGCCAGTATCAGCTTCATTCTATTTCTGGGTATGCTGTGCTGAGAGATGACGATGTGTACAAGTGTTGTGACATGTTCAGAAATGGTTTCGCAAACATTCTGATGATCAATGAAGCCGCCTTCCACATTTAATCATTGACGAACTCGTTCAGAAAATTGATAAAGGCTAATTTTTCAGAGGTGGCTTCATGTACAGAAGTGTAGAAAATCTCCATAAACTTTTCAGCACTTGAAATATGAATTACCACTTTTTAAGAATTTTTCATCAATGCTATGAATACTGTTAAGAGCGAAAAAGGAAATAAATCTAATATATACTGGAGTCTTCAAACAAAAATAACATTTCTTAAATTTTCAGGGAGGTGAATATTTTGGTTTACTACTGAAAAATAGAACTGTTTGTATGGCTATTTGATGTCTCTTTTGGCAGTTCATTGCATTATTCTATCTCTTATGGAGTATTACGAAATTCTCTGGCATAATGACGAAAAGTGTTCCCAATTTATGTGAACTTGTAAATATTTTAAGATAGTTTAACGAAATTTAGGCATTAGTAATATAAATGATTTCCGGATTGTCTTTATTAGCACTCAAAAACTTATTCTACAGCTACGATCTGAATGTGAGTATTCGAAGGATGTAACTATGAGACATCTGAGTTGCACTGTAGGAGCAGAGGATGCTGAAATAACGGACGGAGGAAGCAGAATGGGCTACATTTTGGGCTCCCGTATCTCGTCGTCGTTAGTCCCACGTCACTCGTGCGACCGCCAGATGCCGGGAACTCGGGACACGCAAATCCTGCTAATCACTGATCTCTGCTACTCGGAACGGCCCTTTCAGTAGGACAGTGTCCGTGGCCGCTCCTCAATGGCCCGCTGTGTCCTCCGGACGGCGGAATTTCCGCCAGCTGTGGGTCTCTGGAACAGACCGCCCTCCTTATCTCAGCTAGCTTGTGTTACACTCTGTCGATGTACACCGTGGTTTTAGAAGAACTGCCAATGTTGGACACACGTGTCGCACCCGTATGTTCCACAAATGTTTTGCATTGTTTTAGTAACAGCATTATTTTTTACAGCTATACTGACATTTGAATATTTCCATACCGTGAAACTGGGCAACTTTGTGTTACTTTTAGTACTTTTTGTAACATAACCTTATGCAAATCGCCGGCCGTGCGGTTAAAGGCGCTGCAGTCTGGAACCGCAAGACCGCTACGGTCGCAGGTTCGAATCCTGCCTCGGGCATGGATGTTTGTGATGTCCTTAGGTTAGTTAGGTTTAACTGGTTCTAAGTTCTAGGGGACTAATGACCTCAGCAGTTGAGTCCCATAGTGCTCAGAGCCATTTGAACCATTTGAACCTTATGCAAATCGGTACTGCGACATTTAATTTCTGTATACACGGAATTTTACAACCTTTACCATATAATTTCGGTGGCAGTAAAGCTTTTATGTGCAATGAGGTATTCGGAATATGGAATATCAATTGTTACATAGTTACCTCCGACTCAGGACAATTATGCGACATACATAAGACGTCGAATAAGAGTTAAATCTCTCTATAAGACTGACTGATCTAGTGTTTCTTTACGACACACAGTTATAACTTTGCTTCATATTTGCTCGGTGTTACGGGTTTTGTTTTATCAATACACAGCAAACATCTTTCAAAAAGTTTGTCAGTTTTCTTTTTATACTTTTCTTACAACGCAAATAATTATAGGCCTGTTCTCACTGAAGCAATATAAGAATGAAAAAAGAACTAAATTACACCAAACAAAGTAATTAAAACTTTGAGACACTTCTGTACGCATCTGTTCAGTGGACCTGTGTGAGAGAAAAACAGATTCCAACACTTACGTTTAACTCGCTGTCCTCTAGGCTACGTAATTAAGAAGGCGTGCAGAAAAGTAATGCTTTAGAATTTTGTATGCGAAACCTCTTAAAGCTTTCTACATAAAACGAACGTTACTTGGTATATCTTTATTCTTCATGTCTACATATTTATTTCTCAACATAGTCACGAATACATTTCTTTGCTTGAGAAACCACTTTGTTGATATCGTCACTAGAATGTCACTAGAATGCTTAATTTTGTTTGCACCGCTTCATCACTATCAAAGTGAAGCAATCGAAGGCGTTTTTTAAGTTTTGGAAATAGGTGACAATAGGATGGGGCGAATTCAGGACTGTATGGAGGATGATCGACGACAGTAAACCCAAGACGTATGGCTGTTGCGGATGTCGCAGCGCTCCTGTGTGGTCCGGCATTGTCATGCTGAAGAGAGGGTGCTCCATGTGTAACTTGATATCTGCACGCTGTTTTTCACGCACTTTAAATTACACAACGCCATTTACGCACCACCATTCGGAGTCTACTGGCGACAGGGGGCTACAAATATGTAGAAATGAAGAATAAAGATGTAGATGTAGAATGTTAATAACTTTAGTTTCATTTACATAGCTTTAAGAGCATTCGGAGGCATTACTTTTCAGGAAGCCCACGTATTTGAAACTGTAATACGATTACAAGTTCAGTGGTATGAGAAGAAAACCAAATCACCACACATTTGATACAGTATTCTAAGCAACAGGACGTTATATTTCGAAACAAATTAATAATGCAAAGTAAAAAATAAATGTAGTGTGACTAGGGCGTCCCTTCGGGTAGACCGTTCGCCGTGTGCAAGTCTTTCGATCTGACGCCATTTGGCGACTTGCGAGTCGATGGGGATGAAATGATGATGATAAGGACAACACAACACCCAGCCCCCCCCCCTCACCCCCCAGCGGAGAACATCTCCGACCCAGCTGGGAATCGGAACCGGGCCCTTTGGATTGATATTCTGTCACGCAGACCACTCTGATACCGGGGGCGGACGTGCAAAGTAGAATTTGATCTTTTTAACTAAATGATTCGCGCTAATAATTTCATTAATGAGACTTATTTCCTAGAATTTCAATAGCCACACTATTTACTACAGGTATGTGTGCTGTCACAACAAAGTTATCTCACTAATCTACAGAAATAACTTTTTTCGTTTTCCAATGGTTGAAGAAATGTTTTTTTAAAAACTGTTATTCAGTTCGATCTGCTCATATAACTTATTTATATCAACTCACCTTCAGATACCTCTTTAAAGTTACCTGCAATAGAAGATATTTTCCAAGAAATCTCAAACATATTTTCCCACCTGCCAAGAAAATGGCTTTGTGACCAGCTCAGGGGTAAAACACGTGCTTGAACTAGGGCACGCTAAATAATAACTCAGGGTATTTTATGTGACAAATCTCAAAGCTTTTTACCTAAAACAAATGTTAGTAATATTCTACATCTTTATTCTTCACGTCTGCGTTCTGCTGCTAGAGGGCTCCGAATTTTAGAGTGTAACATATCGGTATGTAACGTAACTATCTCGTTGCGAGAGAAACAGCGTGCTGTAATCGAGTTTCGAATTCGAAGAGTTCGTCCACACATGGAGCACCCTCTCCTTCAGCATCACAATGCCAACCACATGCGAACGCTACGACATCTGCAGGAATCCGACAACTTGGGTTCACTCTCATCGATCATCCTCGGTACAGTTCCGACTTGGCCTCATCCGATATTCATCTGTTTCTAAAACTTAAAGAACACCTTCGTCGACTTTACTTTGGGAGTGATGAAGCGGTGCAAGCAGAGGTGAAGTTGTGGCTCCGTCAACAAACATTCTGCAATGACAGAATCAACGAACTGATCTCTCGCTGGGATACAATGTATGTCGCCAGGACGGCTACGTTGAGAAATAAATATGTAGACATGAATAACAAAAACGTGCAACGTTAATAAAGTTTGTTTCATTTGAAAAATTTAAGAGGTTTCGCATAAAAAATTCACAGGCTTTACTTTTAAGCACGGACACGTAGCTTCCATTGCTAATGGCACACTGCAGCAGAACCATATGTTGACCCGAGTTACGGTTCTTAAGAATAAAAAGCTACAGCGCGCTGTTGTCACGAAGTAATATCTAACTCACGAAGTTGCCCGTATTTACGGTACTCCTAAAATGCACTTTTTATGGTGCGGTTTTTGGAATGCGTGGTATTTACAATAACTCCTCTAGATACGACGTTACGTGCCGATGTTTTTTGTGCTTTCGTGTGTGTGTTTGGAGCCGGCCGTTGTGGCCGAGAGGTTCTAGGCGCTTCAGTCTGGAACCGCGCGACCGCTACGGTCGCAGGTTCGAATTCTGCCTCGGGCATGGATGTGTGAGATGTACTTAGGTTAGTTAGGTTTAAGTAGTTCTAAGTTCTAGGGGACTGATGACCGCAGATGTTAAGTCCCATAGTGCTCAGAGCTATTTGAACCATTTGTGTGTTTGGAAGATGTCTTCCTGAGAACTCCTAGGTAGATTATAACTGTGTGCCGGGCTGAGACTTGAATCCGGAACCTTGCCTTTCGCCGGCAAAACACTCCATAATAGTATTGCCTGCCGGCCGCGGTGGTCTAGCGGTTCTGGCGCTGCAGTCCGGAACCGCGGGACTGCTACGGTCGCAGGTTCGAATCCTGCCTCGGGCATGGGTGTGTGTGATGTCCTTAGGTTAGTTAGGTTTAAGTAGTTCTAAGTTCTAGGGGACTTATGACCTAAGATGTTGAGTCCCATAGTGCTCAGAGCCATTTGGACCATTTTTTATTGCCTGCGAAAGGGAATGTACTGGGTTCGAGTCCCGGTCAATCACACAGTTTTTTTTAATCTTCTATAAAGTTCCAAAACAGCGCACAATTTGTTGCAGAGTGAAAGATTCGTTCGGTATATTTTCACTGTTTCTCGATTCACTGATATATACTAGAAATTAGATCTTGAGTTAGTTTTCCGAAATACACTGACTGACAAAAGAATTGAAGCACACAGAAGACATGATGAGATGTTCGTTTGCCACTACAGTGCATTAGTGATGTTCGTTCTTAACGTGGTTACCAGGCTTGGCAGGGTATATAAGAAAAGCGTCAGACGCTGCGTGATCAGTGAGACGTACGCGAAGAAACGGCTTACTCGTATGAGAGAGCGTTATCAGCACCTCACTCAGTTTGAAAGTGACCAGCTGGCTGGTCTCCAAATGGACAGCTGCTCGAATCGTGCAGTAACCACATTTGTGGAACGTTCGGATGTGAGAGTGGCCTGATGTTGGAGTTTACAGGAGGATTAGGGCGGGCATATTCTTTGTCAAGGAAGAGATCGACCACGTCCGATCACCACAAGGGAGGACCGCCGTATTGTACATAAAGCACGTCGTAATCCCTTCACATCTGCGTCCGCCGTCCGAGAACAGTTAACAGAGACTCTGTAACATTCTGTTCATCCCGCACCACTGGTCAGAGACCAGTAGCAACCGGACTGAGGAATTACGGTCCCAGTCCTAGGGCTGCCATCAACATCACGACACGAACGGTTGCATCAGGAGTGGTTCTGCACTGCCCCGAGTGAACAACATCGGCTAGTATAACAGCGACTAGGATTCTTCCAATGTGTTGGAGTGATTCAGGGGTTTAGTTCTGGCTCCATGGCGTTCCCCTCACGTCATGATAGCTAGTCGTGGAGGGAACTCTGACGGCTTAAAGGTACATCCTGTGTCTTCATGTGTTTCCTCCCATGCGACAGTATCGCGGTGCCATTTTTCAACAGGTCTGTGCTCTTCTGCAACTGGCACGTTTCCCTACGAACTGTCGGAGTGACGTAGAGCCACTTCAGTGGTTAGCTAGATACCAAAATCTGTCCCCGATAGAACAAGTGCGGGACCAGCTCGGAAGTCAGTTCTGTCACAAATGCCTGGAGCCAGGATGTCAAGAAATGTTTACAACACTTGTGGGCCAGCTCGTGCCAGGAGGATATACAACGGCTTTGTGACCCGCTTATCAAACGGGTCAGTGAATGTATCCAGGTCACAGGGTAAGAGTTCTTACACTGAACTTCTTTGTAAATTTGACTCGATTTTGCAATTATCGTAATAACATCACGTACCTCGTCAACCCGTGGTGTTTCAATTCGTTTTCTCCTCCCTTCTCGGCGCTTCACTTTCTCAGACAGTGTATTTTGGTCAATATTACTGATAAACATGTTGTTCGCATCCAACTGTCTACTTTTGCTTATGTCATAATTTCTAGAGGAAGATTTCGGTTTGACATCACGTCGACGATGACGTCAGTATAGATGGAGCATAGGCCCGGATTCGGGAAGGATAGAAAAATTAATCATTCGTGTCTTTTGACAGAGAACGTAAGGATGGCAGAATCTGATTTATCGTTCCGTCGACGATAACCTCATAATCTCATAACAGACAGAGCACATGCCCAGATTCGGTAAAGACAGGAAATCTAATCAATTGTGTCCTTTGACAGGCAAAAGGAACGACGGTAGATTTAGATTTCACGCCCCATCGACGATGACATCATCACAGGCGTAGCACACACGGAGATTCGGGTAAGATAGAAAAGATAATCAATCGTGTCCTTTTATAGAGCAAGGAAGAATGGCCAATTTGGGTTTAAGGTTGAAAGGGTCCTGTAGCCACCTTTCATTAGTCTAGTAGCCCATTTTCACTAGTACTTCTCTTTCCTTCCTTGTTTCTCTTTTCTCATAATTATCATAGTGGTGTGATTGAATGAATGTGGTTGTGTGTCACGTTGCTAGACGGTGGCGTAGTCTGCTGCAGAAAGTCTGCGATAGTCGTACAGATTCAGCAGCAGCTGTACAGAATAGCCAACTCTCGTAGTGGTCAAGTGGGCAAAGAGGTTTTCGCTACTTGTGAGAAATCCACCTGCGTTAGGTTGGTGGCGGAAATGGCATCTTTGGGTTTTCCGGGCCACGCGGAGCGATGAAGAGGCTGGAGAAGAAGCGGGAGGCTGCCTGCCGTCGGTACGGGAAGCGTCCACAGCTGTGCTCCAGTCGAAGAAGGATGAGTTAGACTGACCGCGTGGCGCGTTATTACTTGACGAGAGGAGAGCTGTTAACTTTAGGACTCGCTTTTCAAATCTGAAAGATTGCTTTGCCTTGTCGCAGCAAGGAATGCAAAACTTTGGCAGATTTTTCTTTTAGTAAATTTCTGTAGCAGACTTGGATCCGCCGGAAGAGCGCCACACAAATGTGTCGATAAGAAGTGAGCACTCGCTTCTGTATGAATGTCTGTTTGCCTTCCGCTGTGCCTGTATAAGCTTTCATTTTTCTAAATATTAATAGCTTTGCCTTCTCGTAAATTTTCCTTGCTTTATGTATCTTCCGTCCGTGGGGAGCCAACCACGTGGTAGAACATTATAAAAAAAAAATGGCTCTGAGCACTATGGGACTTAACTTCTAAGGTCATCAGTCCCCTAGAACTTAGAACTACTTAAACCTAACTAACCTAAGGACATCACACACAACCATGCCCGAGGCAGGATTCGAACCTGCGACCGTAGCGGCCCCGCGGCTCCGGACTGTAGCGCCTTTAACCGCTTGGCCACCACGGCCGGCGTAGAACATTATAGTTGTTGGGCTACTGGCATCACTATCTGTCTGATCTCATGTTTGTTTTAAATAATGATAACTGTTCATGACTGTGTGATGTGATAGTTGCAATTTGGGCACTATACCTAGAAATTGTGTCTCCACAACCAACGTGTGCAGGCGGGTTTACTGCGAAACGTGTACCGTTTCACGAGTAATTGCGATCAGTTATCAGGCAACAGCAGTTGTATGAATGATTCACACCAATGATTTTAGGTGTAGATTATAGCGGTGAACGTATCGACGATTTTCTTCAATGTTATCAGGAATTGTGTACATGACTCACATCCATGTCTTACAAATAAATGATGTTATCCACAATTTTCTCTTGTATTCCGAGGTTACGTTTTTGCACCTAAGCCACTTACCCCGTAGCTTTCCCGTTAGCACATCCAACTCGTTTCCTTACGCACAGGTCCAGTGGTTAGTGTGGTGTCACCGCCAGACACCACACTTGCTAGGTGGTAGCTTTAAATCGGCCGCGGTCCATTAGTACATGTCGGACCCGCGTGTCGCCACTGTGTGATCGCAGACCGAGCGCCACCACAAGGCAGGTCTCGAGATACGGACTAGCACTCGCCCCAGTTGTACGGACGACGTAGCTAGCGACTATACTGACGAAGCCTCGCTCCTTTGCCGAGCCGATAGTTAGAATAGCCTTCAGCTAAGTCAATGGCGCCATTAGTAACATTGCATGTATCTAAAGAGTCTCACTTGTATCTCCACAATCTCCAGATGTACCAAAAGGATGGATTAAAGTTAAGTATTCCTGAAGCTACGTACTTTTCTTTATAGCATTCATTACGTATCCTGTTTCAGACCTCACGCCCATCTGCGTGAGCGTAGCGCGTCCCTTTCGGCTTCCTCTCATTGTGTCTAGGCTGTCTTGTCTAGACACAACAGTTAGTCTCCATTTGTATTTTATAACAAATGCTTTAGATTAAATCTTATTTTCAGGTGTGTTGCTGGGAGCTGATCTTATGCAGTGTTCATGCATTTTCTATTTTATTTTAAACTAGCGGACCCGACAGACGTTGTCCTGTGTGATATTTCAAGCGATTAGGAGATTAAACAAAGTACGAAATGAAAGACAATATAATAATTTCATTATTCTTTATTTTGAAATAACATAAATTTTTCTAAAAACAATTCGTTTTTATTAATAATGTTTGTTTAATTTTATCTTAATGAGAGTTGATGAACAATATTTTTAGCCAATTCCTCAGGAGTATAAATGAATAAACTTAACGGTTTTCCAACGCGAGAACACGCCACGTATAATTGTCCATGTGAATAGACCGGATTTTCTAGATCCAACCCACAAATCGACATTTTTTGACCTTGTGACTTATTAATAGTCATGGCAAATGCCGAGCGAATTGGAAATTGCAGACGTCTGAATGGAATGGGTGAGTCAGAAGGGATCAATGGGATTCGTGGCAGGAGAACAACTTCACCTTCAAATCTGCCGTTCAAAATTGTAGCTTCAAGAACATTGGCCATAATTTTTTATGACTAATCTTGTACCGTTGCATAGCTTAGGTGCATTTAAATTCCGAATCAAAATGATAGGTGAGCCAATTTTTAATCGCAAGTTGAATGTGATGCCATTCCTGGTAAATCCAGCGAATTCAAAAATTCAACACGATAGTTGACTCATTCCATGTAGGCTTTCACGATAGTTGACTGCTTCATCAGGACCGGTATCAGTGTCGATCGATTTGAACAATATCTCATTGCCGGGCAATGACTGTTGTATTTTGAAGTAAATAGCGTCAACATCGATAATTTTTGCTGCTAAAATAGCTCGTTCACGAAGCCACGCATGCTTAATATAATTAGCTTGTAAGTCTGGAAATATGCTTTCAATCAAAGCATCTTTCGTATTTACCACGTCGCAGAAATTGTCTGGTAATTTGATGCATTGTGTGTCTCCAAGCAATGGTACTGTTCCATTTCCAATGTTGAGCAATTGCTTGGAGAATGATAGTGCCAATGGATGGTTTTGCAGTTGAACACGTATAATTGCTTTTAAGACGTAATGTGCTGACATCTCGCCATAGATAAGATTGTTTTATACATGCGTTAATTTTATCTGCATGTGTAGCGCGTGGAATGAGCGGCAATGTCTGTCTAAAATCACCGCACAGCAGCCGTAAGGCACCACCGCAAAGCCTTTAGATCTTTCATCATTCTATCGACAGCTTCAAGTGAATGCTTGTGGGCCATAGTGCATTCATCCCAGATAATAATTTTGCACTTTTTCAAAACTTTAGCCATACCGGAATACTTTTTTATGTTGCACAATGCATCTGGATTTGTGTGAATGTTCAACGGCAACTTTAGTGCTGAACGTGCAGTCCGACCGCCATCAAGCAAAGTGGCGGCAATACCTGATGAAGCAATTGCTAACGCAATATGATTTTGTGGTCGAATGCGCGCAAGTATATTGTGAACAGCAAATACAGCCATATCACTGCCCTTATGGACATATTTGCATATAAATTTTATGGACTTCATCGAACTGCAGAGCTCAATGTTTATGTGTGCTTTGTAGATTTTACACAGCAATGGTGAATACGGAGCTACCCAGTGATTGTCAATGTCAACTGCTGTACCGTTTGACATGCATAATTGATGTGATTTACCACCATGGTCAGTGTCTCTACGAAGATGCAATAGATAACCATCGATATTGGTGACTGTATCATTTATACAATTTTTTGGAAAACGTTTCGTACATTTTCCATTGTTCATGCACGGCACCGTCATGTTTATAGTACCGCATGGACCATGGATCATGTTAGCGTTAACAATCTCATACAATTCTTGATCGATATTCCGATCCGGAATTTCTGCTGATATAATTTTATCGATTTCTTCAGACTGTATTTTGTCGACCAACCAAATCAAAATATGCGCGTGGCAAACCTCGTTTTTGCCATTCAGCAGAATACAGCCAGCAACGTGTTTTGCCAAATACAGAGCAATGTATAATCATGTTCATCAACGATTTTAACTTTTGTCTGAAGACACGTGCAGTGTGTCGTGCCGATCTATTGCAGTTTGACCTGGCAATAGAGCAATTTTAATTTCATCCCATTTTGGATTACACGTAAAAATAATGAACAAATCTGGTCGTCCGTACGCGCGCACAAAAGACATGGCGTCTTGAATATATTCTTGCGTATGAAGTGGGCTACCAATATATGATGATGGAAGAATATATGGAGTACCGATGACGTTGATATTAGTTATTCCATCTACGTTACCAACAATAGCATCACGCAAATGAATGTATTCCTCAGCTCGAAGTTTCGCTTGATTATACCTGATGTATTGTAATCGCTCGCTTTCAATTTTCGCATACATATCAAAGATATATTGATGAAACAGCTGGCGGCGTCTGAGAATATTACTGTCTTCATTGGCACGAATCGTCAACCGATATGCGTAGAAGTTCATCCCGCTCACTTTCTTGCTGGTTTCTGCACCTGCAAAGTAAAAATATAATTAAGACAAAAAGAAATTAATCTTGCATAAAATAAAATATTAGCTAATGACATGGGTAGGTTGTACCTGTTGCTGGATTTCTTTGTCTGATATTTAAATGATATCCATCTTCTCCTTCCCAAAATATCAATGGATATTGAAAAGCGTCGTAAGAGCGATGACTGTCTTCAATCGTATGCGCTGTGTTATCTCTGCGTTAGATTCGTATATCACGACGTTCAAATGCGACGCCAACCATAACAACTGCAATTTCATTAATGGTCGGTGCATTATGTTGGCCCGCATGCTGCTCAGATGGTGCTTTGTCTGCTTTTATGAGGATCGTATAGTTGTCGTTTTGCAGTCTGTTTGAAACGGTATTGAACAACTGGACCAACTGGTTGTGATTCTGTAAAAACGGTTCTAAAATACCCACAATTTCTCGCTCCTCCATCTGCTCGATATGGTTATACTGGCAGCGTGCGTTTATTTGCTGTTCCTCATCACCCATGAAGTAGATCTGCAGAAATTTTGAATCGGTACCAGACATCGGCATTAAAGAACCAATTTGACGATACAATTGGCCCTGAATCTTAAACGTTGATTGAAAATTGCGACCATCCTCATTCTGAACGATTTTTGTTGCTGCAAATGATGTCATTTGAAAGCACAAATTGAATTTGCAAATTTTACGCAAAAACAATTTACACTGAGATGTAGCTCCAGCTAACAGTGTTTTCAATGATTCTGGCGGCGAATTCAATATTTTCAATACAACTGTAAGTAGGCTGTTTAGGTTTTTTTATTGGTAACGCCACCTCTGTATGAAAATCACTGGCTGTGCTGTGTGCAGTCTGTGGCTGCTTTGCATTGTTGTAATACTCGCCATTGTAGTGTTAGGCAGCTGGCTGTGAACAGCGCGTAGCGTTGCGCAGTTGGAGGTGAGCCGCCAGCAGTGGTGGATGTGGGGAGAGAGATGGCGGAGTTTTGAAATTTGTCATGAACTGCTATATTTATATATGATGATGTCAAGGTAAATACATTGTTTGTTCTCTAATAATATCTTTCATTTGCTAACTATCCCTATCAGTAGTTAGTGCCTTCCATAGTTTGAATCTTCTATTTAGCTGGCAGTAGTGGCGCTCGCTGTATTGCAGTAGCTTGAGCAGCGAAGATTTTTGTGAGGTAAGTGATTTGTGAAAGGTATAGTTTAATGTTAGTCAGGGCCATTCTTTTGTAGGGAATTTTGAAAGTCAGATTGCGTTGCGCTAACAAAATATTGTGTGTCAGTTTAAGGACAGTCTTGTATAATTGTTAGAAAGGGGACGTTTCATATGACGACCCTTAGCCGAGGATACCTCACTGGAATCTTGTGATTTTTTTTCTTGTAGTTTGTGTAATTAGTGTAGATTTTGTTTATTGATAGCGCGTAATCATAGAGAGAATTTCCTTTGTAGTTGTAGTTTTTCATTGTTGTACAGTAAAACAGTTGTGGCATGCATGTAGATTTGCACCAAGTATTTCGCAGCTGCGCTGGCAATTAAGTAGACATTATTTCCATTGCTATGTTATTTTATTTTGCTCTTCAAATTGTGCTTTTCTGTGTTATCGTGTGAAATATTGTGACAATTATGGCGTGTGAAAAACGTAATACTAGGCTCCAAAGTAAACTGAGAAATGACAGTGAAGACGAAGGCAGTGTGTTAGCGCCGCAGAGTAATGAATTAATTAATGTTCAAAGTAGTAATTTGGTAATTGCGCATAGGGAAATGGAGCGGGCGGCAAACAATGGTGTAGACAGTGAAACAGGTAGTGAACAGGGAAGCGTTATCGATCGATTGGTCGGCAACAGCTCGCCTCAGGAATCGGGAATGACAGAACACAATATTGCAAATACTGCAGACTCAGGTTTTGGGTTCTCACCGTTTTCTCAAATGAGTCAAGACACATTTTCCGCTTCTCAAAATGTGAATGTTGCCGGTGCAAATACACTGCCGAAAAGCACTGAGGAACATGTTTCAGACACCAGTGCATTGTTATTACAATTAATGCAACAAATGGGACAAAAGCTTGAAAAGTTAGACACAATGGAACAAAATCAGAGACAAACACAGCAAAAGTTAGACACAGTGGAACAAAATCTTCAAAAGTTAGACACAATGGAACAACACCAGAGACAAACACAGCAACAGTTAGACGCAATGGGACAAAATCTTCAAAAGTTACACACCACACTTGAACAAACACGTGAAGATTTAACTAGTGAGTTACATAACATTGAATCGAAATGTCAAAAAGTCTGTAATGACATAAAAACACAAATTTGTGAGCATTTTCAACCCATTTTTTCGCGGCATGAAAATGTATTACAGAATCACGAAGCAGCCATAAAAGAACTGCAAACCATTGTTCATGAAAATCACAACACCTTGCAAGCTAAAATAGACTCAGTTGCATCTACCGATTCGGTTACGCAACTTGCAAAAACTCAAGAAAACCTAAAGGACACAGTAGATACGATTTCAACACAAATGGACACTCTGAAACTTGGTTCAGAAAAACACGCTGAGGAAATGTGTTCACTATCGGAGAAAGTAGCCAAACTTTCGGATAAGGTCACTAACTTATCTACAAAGGTAGATGATGATCTGAATGACACAAGACCTGTAGCCTTCACTGACACAGAAGAGTATGAACAAATTAGAAAATTCAAACAGAATCAAAATCAAATCAATACACAACACCAAAGAGAAATCCGGGAAGTACAAGATCAGCTGACACAGGTAATACAAGAATTACGTATTTCAGAGGACACTCGCGCTCCAACACGGGAAGAGGGACTTAGAAATACGGAAAAGCTGCAAAATAATAACACAGGGCATTTCGGAAATTATGAAAGAAATTGGCAATGTGCACCGAATTTTGAGATGGAACGGCCGACACGACCTAACAATGACCGATATGCGACTCGCCGACATGATGACTTTGACTATAAGCTGTTCATTACTACACGTAAATTCAAAACATTTAAGAATTCTGGCAACGACATTCATCCACAAGCATGGCTCCATCAATTCTCTCATTGTTTTCCTCCCAACTGGTCATTAGAACACAGATTAGAATTTATGTGTGGCTACTTGGAGAATGAACCAGCTGTAAGAATGCGATCGGTAATTCACGATTGCCACAGTGAAGGAGAGTTTTACCATGCCTTCCTCTCAGCATATTGGTCTCAAGCCACACAAGATCGAGTAAAACATAGCATCATAATGATGAAACGTTTCGAACAATCTGAATTTTCCAGTCTTGTGAAATATTTTGAAGACATGTTGCATAAGAATCAGTATCTTTCAAACCCATACAGCCCCTCAGAACTCATCCGCATTTGCTTAATCAAACTGCCTGAACATTTACGACATATTATTTTGGCAGGACGTCGCAAAGACGACATTGAAGCTTTTCAGGGACTGTTACAAGAATTGGAAATTGACACTGACAATCGCGGAATGCGGAAACAGGAACACAACAATTACAGGTCACATCCGTCACAATTCCTCGATTATAACTGGACGCGACAAGGCTATTCTCACAACACAAATCGTGACCAAAACAGACACCACCCGTATGACAACCATTGGCAGAGTAGTAATAATTACAGGGAAAGATCACCTCTCCGCGGTAATGACTATCACAGAGACAATCAGAGAAACAGACAATATGGGAACCAAAACAATTATTATTATTACGGGAGACAGAATAACTTGAGACGCAACGGTCCGGCGCGCAGTTACGATTCAGGGAGAAACTCTCCACCACGTGATGGACAAGGAAGAAACTACAGGAACTACCGACATGACGACAGACGATGTGATCGTAACGACAGACCTGAATTGCATCAGAACTGGCGGGATTCAAACAGAGCTGGGCCCTCTCGGCAAGGCGAATTTGTAGAAGTCAGGTCTCCTAATCCCAATAACAACGCGCGCCAACAAAGAGACAGACAATGACTCGCGCCGCAGGCACCCACGTGCGCCGGCTGGCTCACAGAAAAATAACATAGACGCTAACCTTGTGAAAAATTCCAGTATTCTTTACCGACGTATACTGCATGATAATTGCGTTCAAGTTGAAACTCTGCGTACTAGGAAGAGTAAAGGTTTACACCACATTTCACATGTAAAACCATTTATTGAAAGATAATCTGCTTTTTAACTTAGTCTTTGCCATAAAATTTTTCGCTTCACATTACTAATATGCATTGTCAGACTTAGAATCTGTTAACATACAACAATGTTTGAAGTTAAATATCCAATCAAGAACCAAGAGAACTTACTTAAACAGAAATGACGAATGCATTGTTATAGTGAACAGACGTCACAGCGTTATTGTGTGTGTACATTCTTGCTTGTTAGTTGCACGATTATGGAACGACTATAAGGCTTACATACTTAGAACATTTACCAGTACTGCTAATGAGATTTTAATGCAACATTTTGGTCTACTTGAAAATATATTCTGGATTTAAAGTACTTTCAGTGAGATACCAGATGGCACAGTGGTTAGTTTATGTGACAGCTACACGATTTTATCACGACGCTACTAATGAGTGACAATTTACAATGTTGCTTTTGCAGTGTTTCTGTTTTATATCTGCACAGTTTTTCTGAATTCTTCTGGAAAGTAAAACATGTTTTAGTAGTAACTTTTGTGGTACAGCAACAATGAGATTGTCTTTTCCGTAGCACAACAATACGTTACAGCACAGTACTTTCTTCATCACGGCAATAAGCATAATAACTAAGATATCTATACATAAAGCATTTCACTTTTGTTTATCATGAGGTAAGTACATTGACTTCTGCAGAACTTGGCTTTCGGAGGACGATAAGTACGACACTTCCACAGAGTTATCTTACAGCAAGACGCACATTTAGCGCTACAGGACACGCATTTGAGAGATTTTGTACTTAAGCCATTTATTTTTCAAGATTTTTGAATTACAAAGAAAGTTTTCCGTGATATATTTCATTCTATTGCTGTAATCTGTAACACCTGAGGGTGTAATTACATTAATCTTCAGGGTGGTATACGCCTACTTTGTGTACCATGTGTTTGGCAACCACAAGGAACCCTAGCTAATATAGTATTTGCTTATACAACTTTACACATCGGTACCATATTTCTCTAACACACAAATTACACAGCTATCTGATCATGTAACTGAGAGATAAATTTTTTTTATTACATCAGTGACAGATGTTTACGCAATTACACAGTTGGCTAACTTCACACTTACGAAATTGTATTTTGTCTGTACTTTGTGAAATGCTCATATTTTTTCGGAACCATTGTGATACTATGAGAGCTTTGAATGATGTATTTGGTATGGATTCATGATTTTTAAAGTACGTTTGAGGCAGATGACACTTTTGACATGAGCAGAGAATTTTTTTAATTATTGGAGGAAGCTACGACGATTTTGAGATTTGACTGAGGTGTTATGATGTTATTTTTATGACGACGATGTGTATTATGCTGCTGAGGTATGTTTACGATTAATAGGCTGAGGCTATATGAGTTATTTGATTATGCTTCATATTTATAATGACGAAATATTGACGAGTGTCGATGGATACGTATATGTGTAATAAGGTAAGGAGTTATGAATAGTGGGTAGGGACTCTTGACTTGTGAAAAAGGATGTTGGAAACCAAGAATCGTACTTTAAGAGTTATGAAATGTGTGTAAATGCGTGAATGTATCACAATGCCGGCGAAAATTTTTTGGACAACGTTATATTCATAGGATTTTCTTTCTACAGATTTGCAACGCTAATTCTTGAACTGTGAAATATTTTTATGTGAGACTGTCACTGTAGCGGAAACTGGTGTCGTAAATATTTCCGTAAGTTAAGTGACCACCTGCACGTAATGCGTCGTGGGCACGCAGCTGTGTCAAACACCTGGAGAACAAGCCATTAGGGTGTGCCTTTCTGGAAGCACAGGTAGAAAAAAAAAGAAAAAAGGCAGGCCTTTATCCTCGCCATTGGCATTTCTTTAGAGAAAATATTGCAAATGCGACACCCTCGTTACTTCCAATAACCTTGCTATTGACATTCCTTTGTAGAAAGCATCGCAAATATTACACGCTCATTACCTGAAAACATATGTTTACTCGTACTTTGTGCTAGTTACTGCAATGCTTATGAATTGATGGGAAATATTCGTACATCTGCACACCTGATTATGACAAGTGTCTTTCTATGAGAGTTGAGAGCTACTGACTTACGAAATGCCACATGACTATTGAATGATACACTCCTGGAAATGGAAAAAAGAACACATTGACACCGGTGTGTCAGACCCACCATACTTGCTCCGGACACTGCGAGAGGGCTGTACAAGCAATGATCACACGCACGGCACAGCGGACACACCAGGAACCGCGGTGTTGGCCGTCGAATGGCGCTAGCTGCGCAGCATTTGTGCACCGCCGCCGTCAGTGTCAGCCAGTTTGCCGTGGCATACGGAGCTCCATCGCAGTCTTTAACACTGGTAGCATGCTGTGACAGCGTGGACGTGAACCGTATGTGCAGTTGACGGATTTTGAGCGAGGGCGTATAGTGGGCATGCGGGAGGCCGGGTGGACGTACCGCCGGATTGCTCAACACGTGGGGCGTGAGGTCTCCACAGTACATCGATGTTGTCGCCAGTGGTCGGCGGAAGGTGCACGTGCCCGTCGACCTGGGACCGGACCGCAGCGACACACGGATGCACGGCAAGACCGTAGGATCCTACGCAGTGCCGTAGGGGACCGCACCGCCACTTCCCAGCAAATTAGGGACACTGTTGCTCCTGGGGTATCGGCGAGGACCATTCGCAACCGTCTCCATGAAGCTGGGCTACGGTCCCGCACACCGTTAGGCCGTCTTCCGCTCATGCCCCAACATCGTGCAGCCCGCCTCCAGTGGTGTCGCGACAGGCGTGAATGGAGGGACGAATGGAGACGTGTCGTCTTCAGCGATGAGAGTCGCTTCTGCCTTGGTGCCAATGATGGTCGTATGCGTGTTTGGCGCCGTGCAGGTGAGCGCCACAATCAGGACTGCATACGACCGAGGCACACAGGGCCAACACCCGGCATCATGGTGTGGGGAGCGATCTCCTACACTGGCCGTACACCACTGGTGATTGTCGAGGGGACACTGAATAGCGCACGGTACATCCAAACCGTCATCGAACCCATCGTTCTACCATTCCTAGACCGGCAAGGGAACTTGCTGTTCCAACAGGACAATGCACGTCCGCATGTATCCCGTGCCACCCAACGTGCTCTAGAAGGTGTAAGTCAACTACCCTGGCCAGCAAGATCTCCGGATCTGTCCTCCATTGAGCATGTTTGGGACTGGATGAAGCGTCGTCTCACGCGGTCTGCACGTCCAGCACGAACGCTGGTCCAACTGAGGCGCCAGGTGGAAATGGCATGGCAAGCCGTTCCACAGGACTACATCCAGCATCTCTACGATCGTCTCCATGGGAGAATCGCAGCCTGCATTGCTGCGAAAGGGTGATATACACTGTACTAGTGCCGACATTGTGCATGCTCTGTTGCCTGTGTTTATGTGCCTGTGGTTCTGTCAGTGTGATCATGTGATGTATCTGACCCCAGGAATGTGTCAATAAAGTTTCCCCTTCCTGGGACAATGAATTCACGGTGTTCTTATTTCAATTTCCAGGAGTGTATTTTTATGCTTTGCTTTTCGTAGTTGCTTATTTCATTTGATATCTGGTTTCCAGCTGTGTTGCAGCATTGCTTTTATAAAATAAAATGCATTTGCTAATGTGAACACTTTCTGTCAACAGATCTATTAAATAATTATTTTATGATCCACATTCTTTAAAAAAGGAGCACTTGGAAAGGAAAGAACAGTAAGAAGGAACTAGTAACAGTAACACATAATTTTCTTTTGAAGTACATGGTAATATTTCTTTTACAATAAGTTGTTGTGGTGCACCACTTTAATTACATAGATATTAAGATGTGAATATACACTTCCCTTATCTGCATTGTTGTCTTTACTGTAATATTTTTTCTGCTTGAGCTTTGTCATGTATAGATATAAGTTTTATATTTTTTATATTTGCTGCTGCTGTTTGCCAGGCATAGTGCTACTGAATTTTAAATTGTGTTACTCTTTTTCTTCTTTTAATATTAAGCTACGTTCACTATGATGAGGAATACTGTTATCCTCGAATATAATTGGCATTAATAATATGTTATTTACTTTGTAAAGATGTTTAGACATTATTAATTCCGTTCTGTTTAATGCTCATGTGTAAAGTTGATGTTTCAAAAGTTATTCTGTTCTTTTATGTATGTACTCATGTCATAATTCCTGTAACACTGATGTATATGTTATTTCGATTCTTTTGTAAAGCCCCTATTACTACAAATGTTATCTGTATTATTATGTTTTTAATGATGTATTTTGTACCTTTGTTATTGTATTCTCACGTTATAAAATTGTAATTGACACCAGTTTATCAAACTAAGTAACTTGTAAGCATTCATTTCACTGCACACATTTCCGTTGGTCATAGTATATGGACAATATGTGAGAAGTAGGGACTGATAGTGTTTGCACGTGTGTTAACAATTCAGCAAGGGACTGGATAACAGCATTGCTGGTTCTAAGGACAATTCCAAAAACTTTGTGAGTGCACAAGTGGTGGTTTATGGACTTGCTATGTTCTCCGCAAGACTCTTCGATGGTGAATGTGCACCTGCACAATCGCAACAGATGGCTGCTGGACATCTCTACAAGAACTACAGTGGGTCTGCACCTCTGGTGGCCCACCAATACCATTATCTCTACAAGGACTACAGTGGGTCTGCACCTCTGGTGGCCCACCAATCCCATACTATCTACCAGGACTACAGTGGGTCTGCTCTGTGATGACCTACCAACCAATATTCTTCAAAATTTCGACTGACTGTGCTGTGGGTTTGCTCTGTTGTGGCCCACTACCTGTATGCATGTCAAGAGTCAGCACTGTCTTTCCGTTGGAAGGACAACACTACTTCTTCAAGACTGCATGGAAATCCACTACTTCCGTGTGCATTTTCTTTTACTGCTCAGACTTTGAGAAAAACACTGCTATTCTCCTGTTATGTACGATTAGGACTGTCTCTATGGACTGTGAGACAATTTTAGCTTTTGACCAACATTGATTCAATAAGTGTGTGCATTTGATTTCTTTGTTATTGTAATAATGAAAAAAATTTTTCAAATCTGTATTGGCCACTGCCCAATCCAATTTGTAAAATTTTTTGTGGGGAGCATGGGGGCTATGTAAGTAGGCTGTTTAGGTTTTTTTATTGGTAACGCCACCTCTGTATGAAAATCACTGGCTGTGCTGTGTGCAGTCTCTGGCTGCTTTGCATTGTTGTAATACTCGCCATTGTAGTGTTAGGCAGCTGGCTGTGAACAGCGCGTAGCGTTGCGCAGTTGGAGGTGAGCCGCCAGCAGTGGTGGATGTGGGGAGAGAGATGGCGGAGTTTTGAAATTTGTCATGAACTGCTATATTTATATATGATGATGTCAAGGTAAATACATTGTTTGTTCTCTAATAATATCTTTCATTTGCTAACTATCCCTATCAGTAGTTAGTGCCTTCCATAGTTTGAATCTTTTATTTAGCTGGCAGTAGTGGCGCTCGCTGTATTGCAGTAGCTTGAGCAGCGAAGATTTTTGTGAGGTAAGTGATTTGTGAAAGGTATAGTTTAATGTTAGTCAGGGCTATTCTTTTGTAGGGAATTTTGAAAGTCAGATTGCGTTGCGCTAACAAAATATTGTGTGTCAGTTTAAGGACAGTCTTGTATAATTGTTAAAAAGGGGACGTTTCATACAACTTTTTCAGATGCGCAGCAGAAAGCGGCCGATTCACCTTTGTATGTTAGTGCATGACAGTATTGGCAATGTTTGTTCATAGCACCGATTGCAATTTGAAAATGTGACGAATAGTCAATGTCCGACTCATATTCAAACGCAAGGCGAAGAAGTGATGCACATGTCAGTGCGCGATACACTTGCAAACGCTGTTGTTCACTTGTTCTGAATGTGTCGGTGACTCGTTGACGGGCCAGTCTTTGTCTCAATGCATTAGCTCGAAGGCGTTCTTTGCGTTGCTCTTGATTTTCATTAGCACGTCTGATTACAGCTTGGTTTCTTAAATTTTCACTGTCCGTCAATTAATCTTCTGCCGATCTATTTAACCGACGGTTCTGGACTAATTGTGAATTCCGAGTCCGTCGACCAATATTTTCTCCTCGTCCAATAAGACGTGGCATTGTTTTATGTACGTAACTTATATGTGAATATAATACACTTAATACTCACTGAAACTCGACGCCTGACTTATCAAAAGACACCGTACAAAAAAATTAAAATGCCAAAATAACGAAACACACGTAATATAACAGACTCAAATTAAAATGTCGAAAAGTAAACGAAATCCTAAGCACGTAACTTATATCTGAATATAATATGCTCAATATTGCACACAAAAATGCAACGCCACCTACCGTGCTGATTTGAGATCCAGCCGTTTAGTTGCAGTATAGATAAATAACCTAGATATCGACTGCAGCGTCATTTGCCGGGCTGATTTGTGAATCTAAACCATCCAGGGCGCCACCCAAACGCATACAAAAAAATTCATTCAAATCGGTCCAGCCGTTTAGGAGGAGTTCAGTGACATACACACGTACAGTAGAATTATATATATATATATATAAGGATGTTTGATTGTCGTGAACAGTGCACGGGCAATACTATTAATTACATCGTATCCGCTATGAGCGACATCACAACGTATGCATTTTTGTGAGTTTTTGGTCTGTGATCAAATTGTTTATTTTCCGACTCGACCAAACCTTCGATTAGTTGTCTGGTTAGAGTCGATGGCGACCCAAATCTTCTCACGTTAGCTTCACAAGCAATAAGTATTTACATTCCGAATAATAACGTAATAACCCGTAGTAACAGGTTAGTTACAAGGTTCCATAGACAATGACGTTATTAGAGACAGACCACATGTCCATATATCTAGGAAGGATAGGAAAGCTAATCAATCATGTCCTTTAGCAGAGAAAAGCAGGATGTTCAAAAGGTTCAAATGGCTCTGAGCACTATAGGACTCAACTACTGTGGTCATAAGTCCCCTAGAACTTAGAACTACTTAAACCTAACTAACCTAAGGACAGCACACAACACCCAGCCATCACGAGGCAGAGAAAATCCCTGACCCCGCCGGGAATCGAACCCGGGAACCCGGGCGTGGGAAGCGAGAACGCTACCGACGACCACGAGATGCGGGCCAGGATGTTCGATTTGCTTTTAACGCCCCGTCGACGATGACATCATTGCAAGCAGAGCAGAAGCCCAGATTTGGAAAGGATAGGAAAGCTAATCAATCGCGTCCTTTAACAGAGAATCGATGAATGGGAATCTTGGGTTTAAGGTCTCATAGACGATGACGTCATTAGAGACGGAGCACATGTCCATATTGAGGAAGGATAGGAAAGTTAATCATTCATGTCCTCTGATAGAGTAGGGAAGGATACCAGATTTGGGTTTAAGGTCCCGTCGACGATAACGTTATTACAGACGGAGCAAACACCTACATTTGCGAAGGATAGGAAAGCTGATCAATCGTGTCCTTTGAAATAAACCATTCCAGCAGTCTTAACTGATTTAGGGTAATCTCAGAAAACGTAAATCTGGGAGGTAGGAGGGGTATTTGAAACGCCGTTCTCTCAGATACGAGTCTAGTGTATTGGCACGAACCACGTCTCTCATTCCGATATTGCTCCTTCATGCCAGCCGTGATGAGCTCAGAACATCTCTCCTTTTTTTTAATCCTACAACTAAGTATTACATTAAAGTGAGGATGCTTAGAGTCAGACCATTTAGCTTAGTGAAGGCACTGGAAATTCGGAACTGCTTGAACTAAGGGCATCACGATGCGTATTCCGCACACTCTCATGAAGTCAACGCTTTTGCCTCTCCTCGTCCTGCTATTAAGCGATTCGCGCTGAAAAACCAAAGTACTGCAAACGGTAACTCTACTAAAAATTGGTGGTGAGCCCGTAATTAAATATTAAGGATGCTAAAAGAACCGACAAACTCAGGTCCCTATTTATAATCCAAGGGCGACGTCGCACATCTCTCGATTTCCGTCAGGAACCCATATCGATGGACCGCTATGAGAGAAACAAATATCGATGACGTGCTCAACAACACACAATGCAGGCAGTGTAGCGTGTCACTGCCTCTAATCTTCTATCCTCTAATATGAAACGCAAGAAGACTGCAGGTTAAATAACAATATTTACTTACGTTGCGAGACCGCAGCCGCTATGCTCCGAGGAGACAGAAGTTATGTCCCCGTTGCTAACGATAAAAGAGTGGAAGGTGACCTAAGGATCTGTCGCGGAAAGGACACGAACAAGAAAATAAAAGGTTTGTTGACACAAGTTGCTCTTTAAATAAATATGTTGTACTCAACTTGCGGATGAAGAAATGATACACTGTTGACAAATTGCGGCAGATGCGACTAGCTATAAGCAGAGGCCAGACAGGGGCATGCGTCTAGGTACACCGAATGTTTGCCAGCTGAGCTAACTATCAATATATCAGTGTAACGTTCGGCACAAACTAGCGACACGGAAGTGCTCTCGACTAGTGAAACGTCCCATTTTAACAAATTATACACGACTGTGCTTAACCTGACACACAATATTTTTAGCGCAACGCAATCTGACTTTCAAGAATCCCTACAAAAGAATGGCCCTGACTAACATTAAACTATATCTTCCAGAAATCACTTACCTCACAAAAATCTTCATTACTCGAACTACTGCAATACAGAGAGCGCCACTACTGCCAGCTAAATAAAAGATTCAAACTACTGAAGGCACTAACTACTGATAGGGATAGTTAGCAAATGAAAGATATTAATAGAGAACAAACAATGTATTTACCTTGATATCATCATATATAAATATAGCAGTTCATGACAAATTTCAAAACTCCGCCATCTCTCTCCCCACATCCACCACTGCTGGCGGCTCACCTCCAACTGCGCAACGCTACGCGCTGTTCGCATCCAGCTGCCGCTGCCCAACACTACAATGGCAGACAACAATGCAAACCAGCCACAGACTGCACACAGCACAGCCAGTGATTTTCAGAGCGCTACGTGGCATTACCAATATAAGAACCTAAACAGCCCACTTACATAGCCCCCATGCTCCCCACAAAAAATTTTACAAATTAGTTTGGGCAGTGGGCAATACAGATTTGAAAAAAATTTTCATAATTGCAATAACAAAGAAATCAAATGCACACACTTATTGATACAATGTTGGTCAAAAGCTAAAATTTTCTCACAGTCTATAAAGACAGTCCTGATTCATCACAGTAAAATTACAGTGTTTTTCTTTTTTTATTCAAAGTCTGAACAGTAAAAGAGAATGCACACAGAAGTAGTGGATTTCCATGCAGTCTTGAAGAAGTAGTGTCCTTCCATCAGAAAGACAGTGCTGACTCTTGACATGCTGACAGGTAATGGGCCACAACATAGCAAACCCACAGCAGAGTCATTCGATGTTTTGAAGAACATTGGTAGGTAGGTCATCACAGAGTAGACCCACTGTAGTCCTGGTAGAGATTACGGTATTAGTGGGCCATCAGAGGCGCAGACCCACTGCAGTCCTTGCAGAAATAATGGTACTGGTGAGTCAGCAAAGGTTGTAACCTCCCAACAAAAATTTAAAAAAAGCAATATTATATTGAAATGGTAATGGACATTGCGCTAAGTGTAACCTCTCCACCGAAATTTTAAAGTCAGAAATAATAAATGAATAGGACCCAAACGTAACCTCCCTAGCAATTAAATTTTAATGACAATAAAAAATGAGAATCGCAATCTGACCCAAGTATAAGTTCCTCACGAAAATAATGAAAGTCAATTCAGTGATAAGAAAATCTCAGTAATAATGATAATTCAATTAAACCGAAATATCGGTCTTTGGCCCTGTGCAAAAATCAGAATTAAATTCTTACCTCATTGTAACTGCTAGTCAAATTTCTGCTCTTATTCTTGCGCACGGCTTGGAGGAACTGCATTGCAAATAATAATATTCTTTTTTTTTTTGCAATTTAACTGAAACTTTTCTTTAAGGGAAGTGGAACGAAATCGTTAGTTCAATTAAATAAATTTTTTTTTTTGTAAAATTGCTTTTGAAATCAAAATTATTATTGGGGCACTTGTTGGAAATTAATTACAATAAATAAACTTTACATTAACTGATGATTACCTTAATTAACAATATACCTCATTCAGCATCTTGACCAGTGTTGCCGACAGACTACATCACACAACCGCACTGGGCTACTACTACTGACCGACCGCTCTACATGACGACTACTCGCGTACTGCACGACGACTACCAGCGAACTGCTCGTAACACTCGCGCTGTCAAGCGCATACTAACCACGATAATAGGCTCTCTGGTCAAAGATTTTAACGTGCCTCACCATCGCTGCTACGTTACATACGTGTTTCATAACCCTCCACTGGGGTGGCAAAAATTTGGCAGCGATGGTGAGTCATTTGGACTTGCCATCGCAAGAAATTTTTACAATTTACAGAATTATTCAAATTTAGTACATAAATTAAATGTTGTGCACATGCACCGAGTAGAAAATATATCAGACAAAGACAGGATGTGAGTACAAAACATAATAGTAAATCAGAAAACTGTATATACAAATTATTTGACAGAAAACGAAGTGCACAGGCACTGAAAAAATTCTTTAGCATAAACAGAATGGCAAAAAAAAAAAAAAAATCATACACACTGAAGTATTGAACATACAGAATGAGTACAAATCATATTGAGAAAAGTGCACAGGCACTGAAGTTCAGTAGAAAACCTATTAACACATAATATAAGTGCACATGCACTGTAGTTCAGAACATATCATCAAAATAAAAAATGTATATACAATATAAAAGACAAGAGTGCACATATACTGCACTTCAGAACACATAGAAAAAATGTCTTTAGCATTTTCGCAATAAATAAACATAATGGCAAAAAAAAATCATATCGACAAGTGACGTAAGTGTACTCGCACTGGAGTTCAGCAAATCGAAAAAAAAATGTATAACCATGAACATAAATGATGTTAGCAAAAATGATTTTCACTATGTGACAAGAATTAGGATAGGAAAGGGAAGGATTGAATCATGGTTGTAGCACTTTAGATTGCACACAGCTGTTCTGAAAGTCCATATCTTTCCACAGAAGTACAACACCAAGTGACACAATTTGCAGTTCTTTTCCCATCAGAATTTATCAGTGTAGCCAAGACACTGAACTGTCATAGTAATATTCCATGTTTTCATTTTGGCAGTACATTAGGTACACCAAACAGTGGGACCATAATAACGTCTTCATCGCTCACGGTGGTGGGCAGCATGTCGTGTCAACACCACGCTCTTACAAGGCACACCAACGTAGAATTAGTGCAAAACCAAAGATAGTGCTCCATGATCACTAGGATAGACAGGACAAATGGACATTGCAGTATTTCAGGGTAGTTAGCTCATAAGGTAAAGGACATTAGTAGTTTGCGGCATTCATAGCCCAGTTATTGAACATTTCTGTACCATGTATGTAGTATTACAGAAAAATGTTCATTAATCGTTTTACATGGTATCAGTAGCCTTCTTTTCCTAGTTACAAAGCATTATTAAATAATCGCATTCTTTTCCAGTTACAAAGTATGGCATAGTTAATTAATTATGTGTCATTCCAATACAGTAATAATCATTAGCCTACTCCTAATTACAAAACATTATGAAACAATCGCATTCTTTTCCAGTTACAAAGTATGGCATAGTTAATTAATCATTTGTCATTCCATTACAGTAAGAATCATTAGCCTTCTCCTAATTACAAAGTATTATTAAACAATCGCATTCTTTTCCAGTTACAAAGCATAGTTAATCATTTGTCATTTGAATATAGTAAGAATTATTAGCCTTCTCCTAATTACAAAGCATTATGAAACAATCACATTCCTTTCCAATTACAAAGCATAGCATAATTAATTAATCATTTTCCAAGTGACATATTATTCATTGCTGTTCAGCATTACTCAGAACTTTCTCGAACTGGTATCACTATTTGGGACTGGTAATACATTTTTTGTTTGCAATGCATTGCGTTGGGATCGATAATTAATTGCTGAGGCATAACACTATTTGCTTTTGACCTATTGCTGCAAATGAGGATAGGTAACGTCATTCGTCATGAGTCAGCTGTAGCAAGATTGTGTAACAAGGCAGTATATGTGATCACATTTATAAATGATAAACACAAATGGGTAAAAAATAAAAATGCAAGTACTAGAACAGGTATAATAAGTAACAGGTTTAGTAAGTATCATGAAAAACTTCTCCTGGAAAAAATACAAAATGGATTATTGACCTGAAAGAAGAAACGCACACTATGCTGAAAAGTAGTGAACTTCAAATTAACAAGTAGTGAAATGTGTATAAAATGTGTTCCATAGCTGTCCTTTCCAAAACTTTCCGTCATCTTACTATGCAATATAACACCTGCTGTCAAAACAAACTGCAACAAATACTTAAATAACTACATAGTCTAAATATAACTTCAACATTATCCTCATCTGTAAAGAAAACTTCATTATTCATTATCCATATTATCATAACTTCATTATTATCATCACATGTAAAGAAAAACTTCATTATTCATAATACCATATCCTTCATCATTATTCATCAGCATTCATTATCATCTGCAAAAAATCACTTCATTACTCATTACATAACTATTCCTTATCTCTAGCATATTTCATCACTAAAACTAAGATGTGTAGTTCTGTCTGACAGCCTGCATCAATCACCTTGTATTCTGAAAAAAAAATTAGTTAAGACTGCTATTCTATGATGAGTATAGTATATTCTTGTTAATGCTTGTTAATCCTGGTCCATTTACTCTTCCTCATAAAGTTATTGCATCTTCTTTCGTTTATTCCGTAGGTGAAATTCCCATTTCTGTTGAATTTATTTCTTACACGCATTATTTCTTTCTGAAATTGATGAACAAAGATTAATGTCTTGCATTTAAATCATATACCCACTAAATAATGACTAGTTAATGGTGACATAATTAACCATACAGCATAACATGACAGAAAACGTAATATGTCAAAGACATTGACAGTGTTCAGATGCAAAAATGTACATAGAATATCACAATGCAACAGTCACGATCTTGAGATGTCATAGGGCAAAAAGAATGTCAAAGTCAACTGGTGTGTGTTATATCTTAACTATTTCACAATGCATATAAACAAAACTGGAGTACAATCATATACACAAAAAAATGGAAAATGTGCACGGTCTGATGTGTAACGACAAGAAAAGCGACCTGCTAACCTTACCTTGCCGGGCACTTGCCAAGAAAAAATACAATAATCATCAGTAATTAGTCATGTGAATATAATTGCATTAGTAAATGGCATCATAGTGTGTTGAATCATAAAGTGTCTTCATTCAATAAACGGTTTAATGTTTGAGATATGGTGGTTGCCTTTCGATTTTCTGGTTCTCAAAGTTTCGACGTGTACAACATTGGGGTGAGGGATGCTGCGAATCCGATATGGACCTGCGTATAGAAGTTCAAATTTACTGCACTTACCTTTTAATTTGCTGGATAAATAGTGTGTACGTACTAATATCTTCTGTCCAATATGAAAGTCGCGGCGTCTACAAACCTGTTTTTGCTGTCTTCTCCGGCGCTCTGCGGCACGTTTGACGTTGTTCAGCGCAATGTCAATTATTTCATGGTGTCTTAGTCGACGACATTTAGGGAAGTTTACTAATTCTTTAATTTTGTTTGGTGGTTCAACGTTTTTCAATATAACAGACGGAAATAGCATAGTGGATTCATTTGGAATGGAATTAATTACATCTTGGAATGAGAGTATATGTGTATCCCAATCAATATGTCTTTTGTGGCAGTATATTCTGCACAGCGTACCAATTTCTTTCATTAACCTTTCACAAGGGTTCGAAGAAGCATGGTACTTGGATATATAGATCGGAGAAATGTTTCTGGCTCGTAACATGCGTGTCCATACGCTACTACGAAATTGAGATCCATTGTCAGAAATTACTTTCATCACATGCCCTACATGAAATAGAAAATGTTTTACAAATGCTTTCGAAACAGTTTTAGCAGTAGCTTTGCGTAATGGAGTGAAAGTAACAAATTTTGAAGTGAGCTCAACAGCGACAAAGATGTAGCAAAAACCTCTGTTAGTTTTCGGAATCGGACCAAAAATATCTACTGCGGCCATGTGTCTTAATTTAACAGGTACAATGGGATATAAAGGAGGAATATGTGAAGTGGTGTCTGATTTAGCTTTCTGGCAAATTTTACAAGACGCTAAAACTCGTCGTATACGTTTCTCCATGTTGGTAAAGTAACAGTTCTGTCTCAGTATAAGAAAACATTTTCTTGCTCCATAATGTGCGTAACTTAAATGAGTGTACCAGATTAGTTTGTTGACCAGTTCGTCAGGAATGCATAATAACCAATTGTTGCTGTCAGGATGAGAGCGGCGAAACAGAATGTCATTGCGTACAGTGTAGTGGTTTCTAATCGTAACATTATTCCTATCTTCCCAAAGGTGTTTAATTTCTTTCCATACGTTGTCTTTGTTTTGCTCCTTTGCTATGTCCTGTAATGACGATGAAATAAGGTTTTCAAATGCAACTTGCTGAATGTACATGACACTGAAATTTGTTTTGCAGAAGTTGGTTGCTACGTCTTGCTGATTGTTGCCGAGAGAACGCGATAGTGCGTCTGCTATAACATTTTGTGTGCCGGGAATGTGAACAATCGTAAAATTAAATTCTTGTAAATATAGTTTCCATCTACTTAACCTGTCGTGAGTGAATTAAGCCGAAAGTAAAAATTGTATCGCTCTGTGGTCTGTGTAGACGGTGGTATGTCTGCCATAAAGAAAGTGCCTAAATCTCGTGAAAGCCCATACAACACATAATGTTTCAAGTTCTGTAACAGAATAATTTCGTTCAGCAGGTGACAGAATGCGACTTGCAAATGCGATGTTTTTAATTACTGTAGAACCATCTTCTTCAATTTCCTGGAAAATATGTACGCCTAAAGCGGTGTTGGAACTGTCGGTGGCAATGGAAAAATTTCTAGTAAGATCTGGGTGCGATAACAGTGGAGCATTCAACAAAGCGTGTTTCAGGTTCACAAATTCAGAATGTGCTTGCTTATCCCAAGACCAAATACTGTTTTTACCTGTTAATTGACATAATCTGGGTGTGTCTAAAGCAGAGTGATGAATAAATTTACGAAAAAAGTTAATTAAGCCCAAAAAACTGCGTAGTTGTTTCTTCGTCGTAGGAACACTAATGTCACGTAGAGCCTGAAGTTTTTCCGGATCAGGTGCAATGCCTTCTGCTGAAATCACGTGTCCAAGAAATTTTATAGAAGTTTTGCCAAAATGCGATTTACTGAGGTTAACTGTAAGTCCTTGTGCACGAAAAGTTTGTAACAGTTGTTCAAGAATCAGATTGTGTTCAGACCAGTTAGCTTCTGCGATAAGAATATCGTCTACGTACGTCGTAATTCTGTCTTTAAGTTCTGTCGGAAGTATAGTGTTCAAACCGCGAATAAAAGCTGCAGAAGAAATAGTTAAGCCGAACGGTAATTTGCAAAATTGATAACAGTCGCCGAAACAGAGAAAAGCTGTATATTTTCTGCAATTTGGATGAAGTTGAATTTGCCAAAATCCCGATTTCAAATCTAGTGTAGAATAAATAGCTGTACCGTGAAATTTCTGTAGAAGTTCCTCTAATGTCTGTGGTCGATCAGTTTCATTAATAATAATGTCATTAATGTGACGTGAATCAAGTACAAGGCGAAGTGAGCCATCTTTTTTCTTAACAATATGTAGCGGGTTTATGTACGGACTAACTGCTGGTTCTATAATTCCTTGGTCGAGCATATCCTGCAATTCTTTTTTAACTTGTTCTCTATGAATATACGGAATAGGATAATGCTTAGCTTTAAATGTATCGTGCTGTTTGACTTGAAATTCATACATAAAACCGGACATAGTACCAGGAATATTGTCAAAAACTGGAGCTTGCTGTAAAAGAATTTTGTGTAAGTGCGTTCGTTCGTCGTCTGTAGTTGCACTGCTTTGTCTAACTTTATCGGAAATCACCTGCATCACGTCGTAGTCAGTTCCGTCTGGAGTATTATAGTTGTGTACATACGTATCCGTGAACAATGCAGAATTACAGTCTATGCTACGTGTTGCGGAAATGACCTCTGTGCGGTTGTTTGTTCTTCCGCAGACAATGAATGCTGAAACTCTAAAGCCAATTGTACATTTTCGTCCTTTAGCATTAAGTAAGAATTTTGAAAATCGACCACTGCATCGTGTTGTACGAGAAAATTAGTACCTAAAATTACGTCTGTCGTCAATAAAGAAACAATCCAAAAATTTGAGTGAAATGTGTGACCTGCAATACTAAATGATAAATGCGTCTGTAAATTAACGTCTACCCCTTTACTCGGTACTGCTCCTTTTACTTTCATTTTGCCTAATGGCAATGTAGGATACGTATTCTCTTTGTTGCACTCGTTAAAAGTTTCTTCATTTATTACTGATATAGGTGATCCGGAATCAATTACTGCTGAGAATTTCGATGAACCAATTTTAATTTCGATAACAGGATGTGAAATGGATTTCTGAACGACTGGTCTTTCCTGCAAAAGAGTGTCTCTGATGTCGTCAAAAGTAATTACATTTTCGTGAACAACATTTTGCGTGTCAAAGGTAGTGCTTGTGTTATTGGAAGATGTGTCCTGTACAGTATCTAGTCAGATCCTATCTGACGTGTTATTGTTATCAGGAGGATGCTGTGGCATTTCTACTATTTGAACAGTTCTAGTACTTCTTCCAGACGTATTACGCTCTGGATGATACCTACTGTCGGGTTCATTCGTGAGAATATGTTCTTGCGTATGATTTTGCTGTTGGTGAGACCGACTGTTATTATATGTACGCTGATAATTGTGCTCATCGTTTTTACGTCTGTCGTGATAGTCATTCCTATACGGTGCATTACGATAGGAATTGAAATACTGCCTTCTTTGTACGTAGTTGTTTCCTTGCTGAGGTACGTTACTATTTCTTGCATCAGGGACTATACGTGCACGCGGCGGAACATTAAAGCCTGGTTGATCTTGTGCATTCCATTGTTGGTTAGGTATGCTAACCGGCTGGTTTTGATGTTGTTGTTGTGAAATACCTCTATTGTTACTAAAGTGTGGTTCCTGTTGCTGAAAATTTTGACGATATTGATAATTAAAATTTAGGCTGTTATTAGAATTTTGGTAGTTGCCGTTCCTAAAGCGTCTGTTATCTTTCCTATTGAAATTACGTGTCTGATCATAATTGCTGTACTTTTGTTGACCTTGGTTATTATAAGAAAAGTTTTTGTTTACAAAAGAATAATCAGATTGCTGTACTTCCAAGAGCTGTAAAAGATCTCTGAACGCTGAAATATTTTCTTTTTGCTGACCTGTTAGAAGTGACACTCGTAATGACCGTGGTAATTTGGAAATGCATAATTGTATAAGTGCGGATTCACTGTACGGCTCACTTAGGTACTGGTTTTGTTGGACCATATGCTCAAAAAATTGCGTCACACTGGGAAAATTTGAGTTCTCGTAATTCGGCAAACTAATTAACTGATCTTTAATTCCGCGCTGTGTCGTCTTCTACCAGTACGCTGACAGAAAAGCATTCTGAAACTCTTCTACTGAATAGCATTGCCTCGCGATCGGTCTCATACGAGTTGCCGGTTCGCCTTCCAAAAAACTGCAAATAAATTCAAGTTTATGTGTTACAGGCCAAGTCGGTGGAAGAGCAAAGCTAATTTGTTGAATCCAATCCAGTGGGTGAATCTGCGTTCTATCGTTTTTAAAAACCTTAAACTTTCTCACTGACAGAAAATGTTTGTAGTCGAAATTATCATCTCTGTGTGATGGAACAGGTTCAGGATCGTAAGAGAATCTATTGAACTGTGATTGATCGGAATCTAAGTCCCGTACTCTCTGTAGATTACCCAAATTATACGCGCTGCGTGAGTCTGACACATGTTCATAAAGTGGCGTCTGTTGTGGCATGTTATTAACTGAAATGTTTTTCATCTCTGTTACTTCTTGTTGTAAATTTGATAACTTCCTACGTAACGTGTTGTTAGATGAATCGATCTCATTAATTGTCTGCTGTAAATTTTGAAATTCAGGTGTTTGGGTAAATGAAACCGGTGCAGTATCGTCTGATTTATTGTCATTAGTATTTTCGATAACATCAATACGACTGGCCAATTCATCACATTTTTCAGTCAGTATTTTAACCTGATCATCGGTTTTAGAATCAGACACATTAATCTGTTTTTGCAACTTACGTGTAGTTTCATTCAGTTTTTTAACGTCAGTTTTGATGACATCTGAATCATGTGCTAGTTCTAATTGTTCGAATCTGTCTGTCACTGTTTGAATATTTACTGTGTGTGTATCTGTTTTTGATTTAAGATCAGAAATTTCATCACGTAATTCCGCGTTCAACTGTTCTATGGCATTAATTTTGTCGGACACTGTAGTAGTATTATTGTCTACATACGTCTTCGCTTTCGCAAACATTTTACGTTTGTCTTCTTGTCTCTGAGCAGTGATTGTTTCCATTACTTGTCGTTTTACTTTGTTTTGATCCTGAATAAATTTACGGAAACGCGTATCACTGTTTTGTATGTGTAGATTAAAGCGTTCGTCAATTTGAGAGTTCTGTTGGTCGAATTTCGCGTCTATCTTTTCATCCATTGCGCGCGAAAGTTCTGCAGTCATTGTTCTAAACTCGTCACGTAATTTTGTAGCCTTTTCAGAGCATTGTTTAGCGACTCCGCTAATTTCGTCTCTGAGTGTTTCTGTAGCAGCTGTTTGCAATTCCCTCAATTCCTGAGCAACAGACTTAATTTCTTCGCTACTTTTTTTTGAAGAAGCCTCAATTTCCACGCGCAATTGTTCCTTAGTGTCGTGACACTGCGCGGCAACGGCTCTAATTTGTTCACCAAGCTGTCTGGAATTGTCGTCTAATTTTTCATTTAAGTATTGTTTGAGTTTTTCGTTATCTTGTTTGTTATCTTCCCTAAGTTGTCTAAAATCTTCACTTTGTTTGTCTAATTTTTCGTTCTGTTGTTTGAAATTATTGTCTATTTTCTCACTTTGCCTTTCATTCTGTTCTATCAATATTGCCATAAATTGCTCCAAGGTGACATTACCTACTCGATTCTCAGTACTGTTTGATGGTGTATCTACAATTGTCGCGTTTTGTGTGACCATTTGGTCATTCTGTAATTTACAAAAAGGTTTATCAGTCGGATGTACACTATCAGACATTATTTCGGAATTAAATGGATCCGTCATACTCTCACTACACTGACCATTTTCATTCGAAAAATTTGTCTGTACATTACTTAGATTTTCTAAATCGGGTGTGTTAAGCTCGGCAGCGCTCATTACTATAGACCGCTCCGCGTCATCAATTGTCGTCAAGTTAACAGACGAGACAATTGAGTTCGTTTGTTCATCATTAAGGTAAAAGTCATCATTAGTGGTTGGAATGCACTGATTGTTAGTGAACGCAGGATTGTCATCATTACGCTGCGTATCACAATTACTATCGGTCACGTTGTTTAAGTCGGTAATTTCATTCACAATACTTCGCGATACACTATTCACAGTCTTTCGCGGGATTTTTGCAATAGTCACAATTATTCACAAAACAAATAAGCACAATGCAAAAGCAACACACAAATACAACAGAGCAACGAATTGCCGTTGACCTGTAGAAAGAAAGTCATAAGATTAGTAAAAGCGTTGCGCCAAATCCTAATTATATCTAAGCAAATAAGAGCAGATATCTGACTGTTGCTCAAAAGTCTCTCAACGAAATTCGATCCTGGACTGGGTGTCGCCAAGTGTAACCTCCCCACAAAAATTTAAAAAAAGCAATATTATATTGAAATGGTAATGGACATTGCGCTAAGTGTAACCTCTCCACCGAAATTTTAAAGTCAGAAATAATAAATGAATAGGACCCAAACGTAACCTCCCTAGCAATTAAATTTTAATGACAATAAAAAATGAGAATCGCAATCTGACCCAAGTATAAGTTCCTCACGAAAATAATGAAAGTCAATTCAGTGATAAGAAAATCTCAGTAATAATGATAATTCAATTAAACCGAAATATCGGTCTTTGGCCCTGTGCAAAAATCAGAATTAAATTCTTACCTCATTGTAACTGCTAGTCAAATTTCTGCTCTTATTCTTGCGCACGGCTTGGAGGAACTGCATTGCAAATAATAATATTCTTTTTTTTTTTGCAATTTAACTGAAACTTTTCTTTAAGGGAAGTGGAACGAAATCGTTAGTTCAATTAAATAAATTTTTTTTTTGTAAAATTGCTTTTGAAATCAAAATTATTATTGGGGCACTTGTTGGAAATTAATTACAATAAATAAACTTTACATTAGCTGATGATTACCTTAATTAACAATATACCTCATTCAGCATCTTGACTAGTGTTGCCGTCAGACTACATCACACAACCGCACTGGGCTACTACTACTGACCGACCGCTCTACATGACGACTACTCGCGTACTGCACGACGACTACTAGCGAACTGCTCGTAACACTCACGCGGTCAAGCGCATACTAACCACGATAATAGGCTCTCTGGTCAAAGATTTTAACGTGCCTCACCATCGCTGCTACGTTACATACGTGTTTCAAGGTGTAGACCCACTGTAGTCCTAGTAGAAATAATGGTATTGGTGGGCCATTAAAGATGCAGACCCACTGTAGTCCTTGTAGAGATAATGGTATTGGTGGGCCACCAGAGGTGCAGACCCACTGTAGTCCTTGTAGAAATGTCCAGCAGCCATCTGTTGCGATTGTGCAGGTGCACATTCACCATCGAAGAGTCTTGCGGAGAATATAGCAAGTCCATAAACCACCACTTGTGCACTCACAAAGTTTTTGGAATTGTCCTTAGAACCACGAATGCTGTTATCCAGTCCCTTGCTGAATTAGTAACACACGTGCAAACACTAACAGTCCCAACTTCTCACATATTGTCCATATACTATGACCAACAGAAACGTGTGCAGTGAAATGTAACTCACAAGCTACTTAATTTGATGAACTGGTGTCAAGTACAATTTTATAACATGGGAATACAATTACAAAGATACAGAAAACATCATTGAAACATAATAATAAAGATAACATTTGTAGATAATAGAGGCTTTTCAAAAGAATAGAAATAAACATATACATCAATGTTACAGGAATTATGACATGAGTACATACATAAAAGATCGGAATAACTTTCGAAACATCAACTTCACACATGAGCATTAACACAAAACAGAATAAATAATGTCTAAACATCTTTACAAAGTAAATAACATATTATTAATGCCAATTATATTCGAGGATAATAGTATTCCTCATCATAGTGAATGTAGCTTAGTATTAGAAAAATTCTACAATATAAGTCTCATCAGATAAACATATAAATACAGGAAAAACATAAATACCCAAGGGTACACAAACATATAGCGGAATAATACAAGGAAAGGACAGGGTTTGTTTTACTGCAGTATTTTGCAAACAAAACTTTTTTTACTTCTCGGAGATCTCCCTTCGTTCTTCATTATTTCCAAAAGTCCTATCTAAGCCTGCTTACTGTATTCTGTTCATATTTCTTTCAAAATAATTATTTCTGATTGTACAATACTCATTTGGGCCCAAATCTTTTTCATATAACTTCGCAATGCATTCTTTACCTATTCTCCATAGTCAGTTTCTTATATAGTCTACCCCCTCTTCAGCTAACTTAAATCTACTGAGCTCAGATGCTAAACTAAGGGACGAGGCAATGCAGCAGCACAAAACAATTAACACAAACAGCAATGACAAAAAAATGGAAATTTGCAAAGCAAGCTACTGTAAATCTAAATTACCAAGCAATGCAACATTACAACTAATATGAGCCAATGTGCAGCAACAAGAAAAATAAATGAGTAGTAAAACTGGCTTAGCAGAGTAACACAAAGTCAAATTCAGTAACACTATGCCTGGCAAACAGCAGTTTATATCTAAACATGACATAGCTCAAGTAGAAAAAGTAGTACACTAAAGATAACAATGCAGATAAGGGAAATGTATAATCACATCTTAATGTCTAAGTAATTAAAGTGGTGCACCACAACAACTTATTGTAAAAAAAATATTACCATGTACTTGAAAAGAATATTATGTATGCAGTTACTGTTACTAGTCCCTTCTTATTGTTCTTTCCTTTCCAAGTGCTCCTTTTTTGAAGAATGTGGATCACAAAATTATCATTTAATAGATCTGTTGACAGAAAGTGTTCACATTAGCAAATGCATTTAATTTTATTTTATGAAACCAATGCTGCAACACAGCTGGAAAACAGATGTCAAATGAAATAAGCAATTACGCAAACCAAAGCATAAAAACATCATTCAATAGTCATGTGACATTTCATAAGTTAGTAGACATCCTCTCAGCTCTCGTAGGAAGACACTTGTCATAATCAGGTGTATAGACATAAAAATATTTCTCGTCATTTCATTAGGCATTGCAGTAAATATCATAAATTAAGAGCTCCACAGTGTGCTTTCAACAAGGAAATGTCAATAGCGAGGACAATGGCCTCCCCCCTCTTTTTTTTCTACCTGTGCTTCTGGAAAGGCACACCCTAATGGCTTGTTCTCCAGGTATTTGACACAGCTGCGTGCCCACGACGCATTACGTGCAGGTGGTCACTTAACTTTCTTACGGAAATATTTACGACACCAGTGTCCGCTACAGTGACAGTCTCACATAAAAATATTTCACAGGTCAAGAATTAGCGTTGCAAATCTGTAGAAAGAAAATCCTATAAATATAACAGTGTCCAAGAAATTTTCGCCGGCATTGTGATACATTCACGCATTTACACACATTTCATAACTCTTAAAGTACGATTCTTGGTTTCCAACATCCTGTTTCACAAGTCAAGAGTCCCTACCCACTATTCATTACTCCTTACCTTATTACACATATACGTATCCATCGACACTCGTCAATATTTCGTCATTATAAATATGAAGCATAATCAAATAACTCATATAGCCTCAGCCTATTAATCATAAACATACCTCAGCAGCATAATACACATCGTCGTCGTAAAAATAACATCATAACACCTCAGTCAAATCTCAAAATCGTCGTAGCTTCCTCCAATAATTAAAAAAATTCTCTGCTCATGTCAAAAGTGTCATCTGCCTCAAACGTACTTTAAAAATCATGAATCCATACCAAATACATCATTCAAAGCTCTCATAGTATCACAATGGTTCCAAAAAAAATATGAACAGTTTACAAAGTACAGACAAAATACAATTTCGTAAGTGTGAAGTTATCCAACTGTGTAATTACGTAAACATCTGTCACTGATGTAGTAAAAAAAATGTTTATCTCTCAGTTAATGATCAGATAGCTGTGTAATTTGTGTGTTAGAGAAATATGGTACCGATGTGTAAAGTTGTATAAGCAAATACCATATTAGCTAGGGTTCCATGTGGTTGCCACACACATGGTACACAAAGTAGGCGTATACCCCCCTGAGGATTAATGTAATTATACCCTCAGGTGTTACAGATTACAGCAATGGAATGAAATGTATCACGGAAAACTTTCTTTGTAATTCAAAAATCTTTAAAAATAAATGTTTTAAGTACAACATTAATCACTGAAATGGGTGTCCTGTAGCGCTAAATGTGCATCTTGTTGTAAGATAATCTCTGTGGAAGTGTCGTAGTTATCGTCCTCCAAAAGCTAAGTTCTCCAGAAGCCAATGTACTTACCTCATGATAAACAAAAGTGAAATGCTTTGCGTATAGATATCTTAGTTATTACGCTTATTGTTGTGATGAAGAAATTACTGTGCTGTAACGTATTGTTGAGCTATGGAAAAGGCTGTCTCCTTGTAGCTATACCACAAAAGTTACTATTAAAACATGTTTTACTTTCCAGAATAATACAGAAAAACTGTGCAGATATAAAACAGATACTCCGCAAAAGCAACAATGTAAATTGTCACACATTAGTAACGTCGTGATATAAATCGTGTAGCTGTCCCATAAACTAACCACTGTGTCATCTGGTATCTCACAGAAAGTACTTTAAATACAGAATGTATTTTCAGGTAACCAAAATGTTGCATTAAAATCTCGTTAGCAGTACTGGTAAATGTTCTAAGTATGTAAGCCTGATAGTCGTTACGTAATCGTGCAACTAACAAGCAAGAATGTACAAATACAACACTGTGTCGTCTGTTCACTATAACAATGCATTCGTCATTTCTGTTTAAGTAAGTTCTTTTGGTTCTAGACTGGATATTTAACTTCAAACATTTTTGCATGTTAACAGTTTCTTAAGTCTGACAAAGCATACTAGAAATGTGAAGTGAAAAGTTTTATGGCAAAGACAAAGTTAAAAAGCAGATTATCTTTCAATAAACGGTTTTACATGTGAAGTGTGGTGCAAACCTTTACTCTTCATAGTACTCAGAGTTTGAACTTGAATGCAATTGTCATGCGGTATACGTCGGTAAAGAATACTGGAATTTTTCTCAAGGTTAGGGTCTATCTTATTTTTCTCTGAGCCAGCCGGCGCACGTGGGTGCCTGCGGAGCGAGTCATTGTCTGTCTCTTTGGTAGCGCGCGTTGTTATTGGGATTAGGAGACCTAACTTCTACAAATTCACGTTGTCGAAAGTGCCCTGCTCTGTTTGAATCCCGCCAGTTCTGTTGCAGTTCAGGTCTGTCGTTACGAATATATCGTCTGTCATCATGTCGGTAGATTCCGTAGTTTCTTCCTTGTCCATCACGTGGTGGAGAGTTTCTCCCTGAATCGTAACTGCGCGCTGGACTGTTGCGTCTGAAGTTATTCTGTCTCCCGTGATAATAATTGTTCTGGTTGCCAAATTGTCTGTTTCTCTGATTGTCTCTGTGATAGTCATTACTACGGAAATGCGATCTTTCTCTGTAACTATTACTCTGCCAGTGGTTGTCATATGGGTGGTGTCTGTTTTGGTCACGATTTGTGTTGTGAGAATAGCCTTGTCGCGTCCAGTTATTATTTCTTTCATCATGGAATTGCGACTGATGTGATCTGTAATTGTTGTGCTCCTGCGTTCCGCGATTGTCAGTGTCACTTTCCAGTTCTTGTAACAGTCCCTGAAAAGCTTCAATGTCGTCTTTGCAACGTCCTGCCAAAATAATATGTCGTAAATGTTCAGGCAATTTGATTAAGCAAATGCGGATGAGTACTGAGGGGCTGTATGGGTTTGAAAGATACTGATTCTTATGCAACATGTCTTCAAAATATTTCATAAGACTGGAAAATTCAGATTGTTCGAAACGTTTCATCATTATGATGCTATGTTTTACTCGGTCTTGTGTGGCTTGAGACCAATATGCTGAGAGGAAGGCATGGTAAAACTCTCCTTCACTGTGGCAATCGTGAATTACCGATCGCTTTCTTACAGCTGGTCCATTCTCCAAGTAGCCACACATAAATTCTAATCTGTGTTCTAACGACCAGTTGGGAGGAAAACAATGCGAGAATTGATGGAGCCATGATTGTGGATGAATGTCGTTGCCAGAATTCTTGAATGTTTTGAATTTACGTGTAGTAATGAACAGCTTATAGTCAAAATCATCATGTCGCCGAGTCGCATATCGGTCATTGTTAGGTCGTGTCGGCCGTTCCATCTCAAAATTCGGTGCACATTGCCAATTTCTTTCATAACTTCCGAAATGCCCTGTGTTATTATTTTGTGGCTGTTCCGTATTTCTGTGTCCCTCTTCCCGTATTGGGGCGCGAGTGTCCTCTGAAACACGTAATTCTTGTACTACTTGTGCCAACTGATCTTGCACTTCTCGGATTTCTCTTTTGTACTGTGTATTGATTTGATTTTGATTTTGTTTGAATTTTCTAATTTCTACATACTCTTCAGTGTCAGTGAAGGCTACAGGTGTTGTGTTATTCAGATCATCATCTACCTTTGTAGATAGGTTAGTGAACTGATCTGAAAGTTCGGCTACTTTATCCGATAGTGAAATTATTTCCTCTGTATGTTTTTCTGAACCAAGTTTCAGAGTATCTACTGTGTCCTTTAAGTTTTCCTGAGTTTTTGCAAGTTGCGTAACCGATTCGGTAGATGCAACTGAGTCAATTTTAGCTTGCAAGGTGTCGTGACTTTCATGAACAATGGTTTGCAGTTCTTTTATGGCTGCTTCGTGATTCTGTAATACATTTTCATGCCGCGAAAAAATGGGTTGAAAATGCTCACAAATTTGTGTTTTTACGTCATTACAGACTTTTTGACATTTCGATTCAATGTTATGTAACTCACTAGTTAAATCTTCACGTGTTTGTTCAAGTGTGGTGTCTAACTTTAGAAGATTTTGTCCCATTGCGTCTAACTGTTGCTGTGTTTGTCTCTGGTGTTGTTCCATTGTGTCTAACTTTTGAAGCTTTTGCTGTGTTGGTCTCTGATTTTGTTCCATTGTGTCTAACTTTAGAAGATTTTGTCCCAGTTGTTGCATTAATTGTAATAACAATGCATTAGTGTCTGGAATCTGTTCCTCTGTGCTTTTCGGCAGTGAATTTGCACCGGCAACATTCACATTTTGACAAGCGGAAAATGTGTCTTGACTCATTTGAGAAAACGGTGAGGACGCAAAACCTGAATCTGCAGTATTTGCAAAATTGTGTCCTGTCATTTCGGATTCCTGAGGCAAGCTGTTGCCGACCGATCGATCGATAATGCTTCCCTCTTCACTAATTGTTTCACTGTCTACGCCATTGTTTGCCGCCCGCTCCATTTCCCTATGCACAATTACCAAATTACTACTTTGAACATCAGTTAATTCATTACTCGGTGGCGCTAAAATACTGCTTTCATTTTCGCTGTCATTTCTCAGTTTACTTTGGAGCCTAGTATTACGTTTTTCACACACCATTATTGTCACAGTATTTCACACGACAACACAGAAAAACACAATTTGAAGATCAAAAATAAGAGAACACATTAACATAGCACTGAAAATAATATCTAGTGAATTGCAGCTGCGAAATACTTGCTGCAAATCTACATGCATGCCACAAATGTTTTACTGAACAACAATGAAAAACTACAACTACAAAGGAAATTCTCTCTATAATTACGCGCTAGCAATAAACAAAATCTACACTAATTACACAAACTACAAGAAAAAATCACAAGATTCCAGTGAGGTATCCTCGGCTAAGGGTCGCCATATGAAACGTCCCCTTTTTAACAAATTATACACGACTGTGCTTAACCTGACACACAATATTTTTAGCGCAACGCAATCTGACTTTCCAAGAATCCCTACAAAAGAATGGCCCTGACTAACATTAAACTATATCTTCCAGAAATCACTTACCTCACAAAAATCTTCATTACTCGAACTACTGCAATACAGCGAGCGCCACTACTGCCAGCTAAATAAAAGATTCAAACTACTGAAGGCACTAACTACTGATAGGGATAGTTAGCAAATGAAAGATATTAATAGAGAACAAACAATGTATTTACCTTGATATCATCATATATAAATATAGCAGTTCATGACAAATTTCAAAACTCCGCCATCTCTCTCCCCACATCCACCACTGCTGGCGGCTCACCTCCAACTGCGCAACGCTACGCGCTGTTCGCATCCAGCTGCCGCTGCCCAACACTACAATGGCAGACAACAATGCAAACCAGCCACAGACTGCACACAGCACAGCCAGTGATTTTCAGAGCGCTACGTGGCGTTACCAATATAAGAACCTAAACAGCCTACTTACACTAGACGTAATCTTGAACTATAAGAGTGGTGTCCAGGTGCCGGCCACTTACGACACACTCATGGCTGTCTTCATTGCTCGGCGGCCTGGAGGTTCTACAATGGTGCGTGTGACGGTACATCACATAAATAGACATTTGGAGAAAGGGAAAGGAAGTTTTTGTTATGAGGCATGTGAATTATAAATTACACTCCGCGTCCATCGCGCCGTCGAGTCCAGCACTTCCCGTGTCGTGTGCCGTACTGTCCAGAACTGCCGCACTGTTCAGAACTAGCTCGTGTTCTCTCTGGAAACGATGTTCCTCCCCAACCTTCATACGTCTCTCTTAGTAACGACCGCTGTGATTGGCTAGAGCGCTCCCTCCATGTCTCCAAGCCAATATACACTCACAAATACACTCCTGGAAATGGAAAAAAGAACACATTGACACCGGTGTGTCAGACCCACCATACTTGCTCCGGACACTGCGAGAGGGCTGTACAAGCAATGATCACACGCACGGCACAGCGGACACACCAGGAACCGCGGTGTTGGCCGTCGAATGGCGCTAGCTGCGCAGCATTTGTGCACCGCCGCCGTCAGTGTCAGCCAGTTTGCCGTGGCATACGGAGCTCGATCGCAGTCTTTAACACTGGTAGCATGCCGCGACAGCGTGGACGTGAACCGTATGTGCAGTTGACGGACTTTGAGCGAGGGCGTATAGTGGGCATGCGGGAGGCCGGGTGGACGTACCGCCGAATTGCTCCACACGTGGGGCGTGAGGTCTCCACAGTACATCGATGTTGTCGCCAGTGGTCGGCGGAAGGTGCACGTGCCCGTCGACCTGGGACCGGACCGCAGCGACGCCCTGATGCACGCCAAGACCGTAGGATCCTACGCAGTGCCGTAGGGGACCGCACCGCCACTTCCCAGCAAATTAGGGACACTGTTGCTCCTGGGGTATCGGCGAGGACCATTCGCAACCGTCTCCATGAAGCTGGGCTACGGTCCCGCACACCGTTAGGCCGTCTTCCGCTCACGCCCCAACATCGTGCAGCCCGCCTCCAGTGGTGTCGCGACAGGCGTGAATGGAGGGACGAATGGAGACGTGTCGTCTTCAGCGATGAGAGTCGCTTCTGCCTTGGTGCCAATGGTCGTATGCGTGTTTGGCGCCGTGCAGGTGAGCGCCACAATCAGGACTGCATACGACCGAGGCACACAGGGCCAACACCCGGCATCATGGTGTGGGGAGCGATCTCCTACACTGGCCGTACACCACTGGTGATCGTCGAGGGGACACTGAATAGTGCACGGTACATCCAAACCGTCATCGAACCCATCGTTCTACCATTCCTAGACCGGCAAGGGAACTTGCTGTTCCAACAGGACAATGCACGTCCGCATGTATCCCGTGCCACCCAATGTGCTCTAGAAGGTGTAAGTCAACTACCCTGGCCAGCAAGATCTCCGGATCTGTCCCCCATTGAGCATGTTTGGGACTGGATGAAGCGTCGTCTCACGCGGTCTGCACGTCCAGCACGAACGCTGGTCCAACTGAGGCGCCAGGTGGAAATGGCATGGCAAGGCGTTCCACAGGACTACATCCAGCATCTCTACGATCGTCTCCATGGGAGAATAGCAGCCTGCATTGCTGCGAAAGGTGGATATACACTGTACTAGTGCCGACATTGTGCATGCTCAGTTGCCTTTGTCTATGTGCCTGTGGTTCTGTCAGTGTGATCATGTGATGTATCTGACCCCAGGAATGTGTCAATAAAGTTTCCCCTTCCTGGGACAATGAATTCACGGTGTTCTTATTTCAATTTCCAGGAGTGTATTTCAAGACTGTGTACATGTGCGCGATATATAACAAATAGTAAAGAACGTAAGTTATTATTATCAAAACTCAAATATTGATGTAATTAACAAAACGCAGTTTTTTTTGTATAATCTCTGTGTAACAAAGGCCATGAAGATCAGAGACAATGTTTTAATTGAACCATGTCTCCTGTTTTGTTTCGTCTAGCGGTAGGCCGCAGTTGTAGTGCTGTCTGATAATTAACGTAAGTTTTATCTGTATTTTTGGAAAATATAATAGAAATTGTTATTATAAAGTGTGTATTATTGACTTAGTTGCCACCTCTCATGATTGCAACCATTAATTATAATTAACAAAATTTTTACAGAACTTTGTAGTGTAGGGAATTCATCTACCCTAGCAGGATTTAGTCGGCCATTACGCTTATTGTATAATTTAATTAAAATTTCAAGTCATAATATTAAATGTAAATGCGAGAGACTTTTCTGTTTTGATCTTTCATTATTTTCGAAGTTAAAATTAATTTCAGTGACCAAAATTCACCGCACTGAATAAGTTCAGTATGTTTCATTTTGGCCGCCTTACGGCAGACGAGATTCTCTCCAGTTTGCCCTTGCAAATAATGAACAACAAATATTGAAAAGCATTACATTTCGCAATATCTCAGTTAATCTTTGTGTCATTTGGTACATAAATAACCAGTAGCCCCTGAGACCCATATTAATACTTACAGTTTGCGTAAGAACACGCATATTTTCTTTTCTAAATAGCAGCGCTCACGCAAACTATTTATTAGAAGGCGGTGAGTCGCGCGCTGTGTTTAAAAAATATTATATCGTACGTACTTCGTGGCAGCGGATGTCCGTACGAGTGTTATCGCGGTATAAGTTAATTAAAAGTATCATGCTAGCCTACAATATTTAAAGCCACCCCAACCAAAATCATAAAATATCTAATTATTAAAAATAAAAATATACCGTGATATGCCGATGTTCAATGCGCCTCTCCCGGCGCCTGCAGGAATCTTCCGGGAGTCGCCTCCTGCAGTATCGATTGCCTACGATACTAAAATTTGAGGGTTCGATAGTTTCTTGACAAGCACGCGAAGTGGAAATGTTTATTACAGGTCTTGAGCTTTAGGGGCACTTAGGTAAGCTCTGAGAATGCTAGGAACTCATCTATTCCGTGAGTTAGCAATGCACTGACCGGCGCATGTATCACAGGTATGGTTTCCGGAGGGCATTTTGTTTTCGGGACATCGGTATTTTGACAGTACTGAACGAATATTGTGGTTAGTGGACGGGAAGGACTCAAGTAGTGACTACGAACCATGGAATACAGACAGCTACTCCTATATCTATATCTTGGTACGCAGACTTTGGCTAAGAAAAGAATAGCGTAGCCTTTATGAATCACGCTGTTTTACCATTCTTTGAATAGAAAGAACAAGTTTAAGAGCTTCTCCTTGGAAAGATGCACACTCAGAAACATAATGAAACACATTCGAAATACTGGATTTACATTTAAATAACTGGAAATTAAATAAACATTCCTACGGCTGGACCATAAACACGCTCTAACACAATTTATTAAATACATAAACATATTAGATAAACGCATATCAAAGGAATACAACAGAAGTAAACCAGCAGCCTAATGTCTCTGTGCTTTCTATAACACTGTAAATAATTGACCAATTTCTTCATGAATAGTATGTATCGGATGTAAACAAAGACATAGATGAATAAATATATTTATAAACATCCTGCTAACGTTTTTTCGTGTAACTGTGGAGTACTTATGGCCTGACGCGATCGATAGTAATCGGCCACTTTAACCTCCAATAACTCATGTACTATTGAAGTTACATGCCTGCAATTTACATCAATTTAGGTTTACACTAACGGCTTTCTAAAGACACGTCTATCTACAAAATTGGATGAAGCGTTTAGATTTTGGAAATTCGTTGCTGGGTGTTACCTGTATAATTTATCGTCAGATACTAATCTTTAAACTAATGAAGGTATTGAAAATCAGATTACACCACCAGAATCGTCGTGCAAATAATGGTAACATACATCTTTCTTTTTGTGGTATCATGATTCATCTGGCTACTGTTAATTTCTATACGAACTGTGAAATGTCTGCCATTAAGGTTTCACAAAGTCTGTCATCTTTGGCACTCCCGGCATGTCTCCTTCATCGACACAGGGTCGCCATGGAATTACCAGCCACACGATCGGCTGGACCACGTGATCCGGCCATTGTGTGGCGTCATGCGGTTGCTAACGAGCCGCGGTTTGGCGACCGGCCCGAGCGGCAGCCGCCAACTCTAAACTTAAAATATTTCCAAGGCGCCACAACTCTCCCGTTACCTCACAAGTAGAATGTCTGAACAGAACAACATTTTAATCTAATTACACTCTACCAGAGGAAAAATATCTATAAACAGATGTTACTGGATTGTTTCAAAAAATATAGAAATTTTGCAAAATCGGGCTAAGCTTTTTATACGGGGTGAAAAGTATTTAAACCGACGATCTCTGGGAGGTTGTAGGGGACATCAAAACAAATATTTTTCCCTAATGTCATTTTTTCCTATGAGGAGTATTTAAACCGGTAGAGGAAGATTTCTCTGGTCGCAAATTAATTAAACCAACAAACACTTCTCCATTTTTTTATGACCAAGAGACAACACATTAACACAACCAAATTTCAGTTACATTAGATTTTCAAAAATGCCTCCATTGACAAGTAAACAAAGGTTACACCGTCGGATCATGTTCTGTCTGACACGGGCAAAAACCCCAGGAGTATCCTGAATTGTTCCTGCTGCTGCTACTATCCGGGCAACCAGATCCTCTTCTGATGCAATAGGAGTTGCGTAAACAGGGTTGCGCATCTAGCCCCACACAATAAAGTCCAGAGGGGACATATCTGGGGATCGAGCAGGCCATGGTACAGGACCACCTCTGTCAATCCACGTTTCTGGGAACCGGCGGTCCAGGAATCGACGCACACGACGACCGAAATGTGCCGGCGCCCCGTCATGTTGGAACCACATGCGTTATCTTGTAGGGAGCGAGACGTCTTCCAACAATTCTGGCAATGCTCTGGCGATTAAATTGTGAGAGTGCCTGCCATTTAGTGGCCTAGGTAACAGATACGGCCCAATTAAACAGTCCCCAACAACACCGATCTACACATTAACGAAGAACCGCATTGATTGAAGTATCCCGCTCCTCATGATGCAAGACAGCTTCCTCAAATTGCAGCGTTCTTACTGTGCAACGGCGTCCCTGTCCAGGTAATCTGCTAAACGACCCGGTCTCACGCAAACGTTGGTACACAGTAGCAAAGGTCGTATGATGCGGGATACGGCGATTAGGATATTGTTGTTGATAAACCCGCTGTGCAGCTCGTTAGTTGTGGTGCGCTACGTAGTACGCACCAACCACATCAGTGTACTCACTCCAGGTGTATCGCTTCATTAGTAAACAGAGACAACGTACTATTCACTGGTGGACAGCAGTTGCCTACAACTGAAGAGCGTAATACGCCCTCTAACAACTCAAGATCGTAATACGTCGTCGAACAACTGACGAGCGTAATACGGCCTCCACCGGTTTAAATAATCGTCACCGGAAAAAATGACATTAGGGAAAGTTTTTTTTTTTGTGTGTCCCCTACAACCTCCCAGAGTTTGTCGGTATAAATACTTTTCACCCTGTAAATCTAACGTAGTGATGGACTATTAAGGTGTTTGACAAACATTGCATCAAAGCTGAAAAAAGAACACACCTTCAGAAGCACTAGGTGGTTATAATAAAACTTTCGCGACTTGAGAGGCCTCAAGACAAACCTATGTACGAATATGAAACTTCGTGGAAACATCTGTAAGGAGATACGAAGACATAAGAAATAAACCATTGAAGAAACGCATTTTGATTTCCATATGAGAGGTTAACATTCGTTACTTCGGTACCTTATTTACGTTACAGATTACAAACGCTTCTCGGTGTTACGACCATCTGCATCCACGCCAGCCTGCAACTGTATTAGGGATTGTTCTACTATCCGTAACAACGGCGATCACGGAATGTTCAGCTGTCGTCACACAGCTCGTGCGCTGCTTGAAGATCGCAAATTGAGTCCAGCATTCTCAGCCATGGCAACTGAAACTTCAATAGATTATGTCGCAATTGGCCTTCGGCCTGTCCTACAAGCAATTCCCAGGTCGTCACTTAATTCGAACTTCTTCAACCTCGGTGCAGAAAGAAGACTTCACCGTAAACCTTTTTGCTGATCTTAACTGTCCACAACTGTAGTGCACACTTATACTTGTGTTTGAAACCGACGTCGTCGTACCAGTATCGGCACCTAACGAAAAGTCATCACACTAACACTACTAACAACGCAAATCTTGTAGCGGATAGACTGAACATAGTTCCAATAAAGCTGAGTGCCCATAGGGTAATGAGTTTCCCATCTGTGCTGGCCCAAGTAGCGAATGTTTCATTGTGGCCCCCCTGTATAACCAGCAAGTGGTAAATTTTATAAAATAACGACTCTATAGACATAGTGTCAATTATTCAGTTAAACAGCAATAATTGCTGCAGGTATAAAGACGGCAAGAAGGAAGGAAAATGTCAAATGACTCTAGCCAACTATTAAAGAAAGAGTGAAAAAAATTATAACAGAAACATGATAAAGTACGCTGAACAGACTAATTTATTCGTATATGTTTCACGGGGATGTGAGTACATTATTAAACCGCCAACTTAGTGCACACTACCAGTTACAGGTCCCTATCTAATGGCTTCAGTGATCAAAACCAATTTGATTTTCAGTATTCTACAAATGTACGGCTCCAAGAGTATTCGTAGCTTTAAGCACCTAAGCACCAGTATGAAGTACGATACTAATGTGTATTTTATCTAGTAACTGATGGCATATGGCAAGGTCCTTCATTCTTTACGCTTCAAGTAAATAATTTTAGTCTCTGGAAATGACTCGTGCAGCACATTCGTAAATCGACAGAATACAGACTTGAATTCCCAACCAACAAGCCAATCAGTTAAGATTATGGAAGGTGGCCCGTTGTGACTTGAATTAGCGTAAATCCGAGATAGACGGCCATACGGGAGAGATAGATAATGCCTGTAGTTCGTCCACGATCCGATGCACAGCGCTCCCGGTCAACGGGTAGTTATTTAGTAAAGTGACTGATTGTTAATGACTCTTTATCTTAGCTAAAACTGAGTAATTTCCAAGATTTTACTTTTCAGTATAGTATGAAATTATGTAGTACGTCATAAAATTTTGATTTAAACATAACTTAGGCTGTGATTAGCGACGGAAGCTTTAGTTTTAGAGTTGTTTAGGTCTAACAGCATACCGGTACATAGGTTTTTTTTGTTTCAGTTTGTGTCCACCACGTTTGATGATGTGCTATGACCGTTTGTCCCGGCTGATCTGGAGAGACCGCCATAGGATCATCGGGATGCATAACCATCCCATAAACGGGTCATATATTAAATTTTGAGGGAATTGTTATTCTTTTACGGATGTCAAATAAATACATTCGAAAGACCGCCACTTCTAGGAGTTCATGGACAGAAACAGACGTTAAAAAATCTGTTAGTATAGGAAACAACGATGGTAATCCTGGTAGAAAAGGTTCCACGGGTTTAATATTCGCAGGAAAGCTCTTGGGAGAACATTAAAGAAAGGCTGTGATTCCTATATTCAAATGGACCCTAGTTCTTGTTTGGATTCAGTTAATGAGTTACGATTTATCCATTACATAAAAAATGGAATTACATGAGATAGGATACAAGGTCAAAGATATCTGTCGTTTTCATGGAAATATAAGTGCAATGATTCAAATAAACAATGCTGATTACATTTTTGTTAGTTACACAGAAACTACTCCATCCCAAATCTTGCTAACATGTTTCTGGTTTCAGATATGCGTACATTACTTTTTCATGAGAACAGAATTTCAATAAATTTTACAGTAGTCAAACAGTCGCTTTGCTTACATCGTTATTAGTTTCAATAATTACTGAGTAATTAGGTGTTGTTATGATTACCATTTGCGTAGGAAAGTAACAGCATGTTAATTACAGTTGTTATGGGTTTAAGACATTGTAAAAACAGTACTTTTGGTGTGTTTTTCATTATTTGATAGCTCGTTAGTGAACGGTTCTAATTGTAACTAAACGAATTCATTAAACATTTTCCTAGCTACGGATGAACATAATATTCACGAGTACTTTGACAAGATGTTATTTAAAATTACGTTTCGGTGTTCAAAAGGTGAAATTTCCTACATGGGTCCTATCTAATAATGCAGCAGTTAGTTAAGCAACTAGAATTAGAAACTTCATGGCAGATTAAAACTGTGTGCCGGACCGAGACTCGAACTCGGGACCTTTGCCTTTCGCGGGCAAGTGCTCTTGGTAGAGTAAAGGTCCCGAGTTCGAGTCTCGGTCGGGCACACAGTTTTAATCTGCCAGGAAGTTTCATATCAGCGCACACTCCGCTGCAGAGTGAAAATCTCATTCTGGAAACATCCTCCAGGCTGTGGCTAAGCCATGTCTCCGCAGTATCCTTTCTTTCAGGAGTGATAGTTCTGTAGGGTTCGCAGGAGAGCTTCTGTAAAGTTTGGAAGGTAGGAGACGAGATACTGTCAGAAGTAAAGCTGTGAGGACGGGGCGTGAGTCGTGCTTGGGTAGCTCAGTTGGTAGAGCACTTTCCCGCAAAAGGCAAAGGTCCCGAGTTCGAGTCTCGGTCCGGTACACAGTTTTAATCTGCCAGGAAGTTTCATATCAGCGTACACTCCGCTGCAGAGTGAAAATCTCGGTCTGGAACCAGAATTAGCTTTAATGTCGTGCTAAAGATAAGCTAAATTAATTCTTGGAGTCATATGAAGAATGAACTGTTACCTTTCAGTGGACCGAGAAGCTCTTTTCTGGACTGCACGAGATTATGAATAGCCCAGGAGACTTCGTAGTCAAATGAGTGCTGCGACATTACAAAAGATGTTAGAGGAACATGGATGGATAGAACCGTAATGCGTGTGCAAGTCTACTGGAGAAGGAACTCATGCAGCAGTGGATTTCGGAGGGCTTTACACTGATAGTTAAGTATGGTGCGAAGAAAGAGTAAATAATAAAAATGCATATATCGGAAACGATTACCAGAGCAAGGAATAATGTAATGGGATGTCTACTGACAAAGGTGACCACGTCTAATTGTCATCACCGCTTTCGTACAAATTTATGGTAAGGGCTTGATCAAAAATGAAAGTGACAGAGGTAGGTTCGGATGAGTCACGAGCCACTTATGTTACCATAATTTCCAGGTAGCAGATGGCCCAATGGAAAGAGAACAAAATGATAATACGAGCATCGTGGGGTCGAGCCATTAAACCGAAAAATGATCAATAAATTGTACTTATTAACACTTTCAAATACGTGCATGGAAACCAAAGTCAAAGGAAAATTTGGGACTGCAAATAATTTCCAAAAAGGATTATAAGACGTACACGAAAACTTCATGTATATAATTAGATATATTTATTATTTCTCAGCTGATGCTGAGCGAGATTCGTTGTTAAAACAAAGAAGCAGCAAATTTTCTCGGCCTCTTGAATACGTTACAAATGCCCCATTTATACAGTCATGTGCCTGTTTTAACGTTTCTACAGAGAACCAATATTCTCGCTGTGCTCTCATAATATTCTCGAAAAATTCACGCTACTCAGCCGAGAGCTAGCAAGCAATTGACATCCCTAGTCGTAGCTAGTGTTATCCCCAAAGGCCGCTGGCGTGATTTTACCTGTACCGGGTATAGAGGTGTACATATCCCGCTTTTAACCCGCCCATGCTTGCCCGGTGGCCAGGCGGGCAGGCCGCCGCTCGTTGTCAACAGAACGGGCAGGCTGCTTCACTCCCAGCCAAGCCAAGCAGAACCCAACCCGGGCAGGCTGCGGGAAACTTGCTTGCCTGCCCATATTACTGCTGAGCTGCGCTACGCAGCCGTTTAGTCTGCGCGCGTCATTGTCGTATTATGAACGTTAATCAAAAGTTTTTATTTTACCTAAGCACCAAAAGACAAACCCCAACATTATATATATATGTATTAATTTCAGGTAAAAAAAATATTGGTTTTATTTGTATATTCTTCCTTTACGCGTATATTTCGGGCTTCTTATCTATATAAATAAAAATTAATTGTCAAATGTGTTGATAAGCGTAAAACTCGAGAACGCCTGGACCAGTTTGGCTAAATTTTTTTTGCTGTGTTCGTAATTCTCAGAACAAGGCTTTTATGAAATAAAATTTTTCGAAAATCGACCGAAAAATTGGAAAATTTGACAAAAACTGAAAGTGCGTTTTCATTGTGTCCGTGTGTTTGTATTGCATACAATCTTGATGAAATTTTGCACACTATACCTTGAAACCAAGAGGAAGGTCACAGTCTACATAAAATTTCATATGGTGCATGGCAGAGGTTCCTTTACATAACGGAACTCGACAAATTGTACGTATTTATCCCGATCTTGATGAAATTTGGCACACTTGATATTCAAAGCAGGATGAAGGGCGTTGCCTGCTTAAAATTCTGAATGGTGCATGGCGGAGGGTACTTTACGTACACACTTCTACACCAACCTACAATTTTATTCCGATCTTGAAGAAATTTTGCACACTTGACCATCAAGAGGAACATCACTGTCAACATAATATTTCGGACAGTACATTGAAGAGAGTACCTTACAAAAGATTTTGACATCGTTTGCGGGTTACCATGAAAGTTCACTATGTACGCATGTTTCCATGGAGAAGGTTTTAGAATATTTACATGTGCATGTATATATATATATATATATATATATATATATATATATATATATATATATATATATACATTTGTCTATGAGTATATATATATATACTCATAGACAAAAACATATATATATATATATATATATATATATATATATATATACTCATAGACAAATACATACATATATATACACATATACATATACATATATATACATATACATATATATATACATAAACATATATAAATATATATATATACATATACATGCACATGTAAATATTCAAAAACCTTCTCCATGGAAACAAGCGTACATAGTGAACTTTCATGGTAACCCGCAAACGATGTCAAAATCTTTTGTAAGGTACTCTCTTCAAGATCATAGACATTTCGTTTAAAAGAAATATATATATATATATATATATATATATATATATATATATATATATATATATATATATATATATACTCCTGGAAATGGAAAAAAGAACACATTGACACCGGTGTGTCAGACCCACCATACTTGCTCCGGACACTGCGAGAGGGCTGTACAAGCAATGATCACACGCACGGCACAGCGCACACACCAGGAACCGCGGTGTTGGCCGTCGAATGGCGCTAGCTGCGCAGCATTTGTGCACCGCCGCCGTCAGTGTCAGCCAGTTTGCCGTGGCATACGGAGCTCCATCGCAGTCTTTAACACTGGTAGCATGCCGCGACAGCGTGGACGTGAACCGTATGTGCAGTTGACGGACTTTGAGCGAGGGCGTATAGTGGGCATGCGGGAGGCCGGGTGGACGTACCGCCGAATTGCTCAACACGTGGGGCGTGAGGTCTCCACAGTACATCGATGTTGTCGCCAGTGGTCGGCGGAAGGTGCACGTGCCCGTCGACCTGGGACCGGACCGCAGCGACGCCCTGATGCACGCCAAGACCGTAGGATCCTACGCAGTGCCGTAGGGGACCGCACCGCCACTTCCCAGCAAATTAGGGACACTGTTGCTCCTGGGGTATCGGCGAGGACCATTCGCAACCGTCTCCATGAAGCTGGGCTACGGTCCCGCACACCGTTAGGCCGTCTTCCGCTCACGCCCCAACATCGTGCAGCCCGCCTCCAGTGGTGTCGCGACAGGCGTGAATGGAGGGACGAATGGAGACGTGTCGTCTTCAGCGATGAGAGTCGCTTCTGCCTTGGTGCCAATGGTCGTATGCGTGTTTGGCGCCGTGCAGGTGAGCGCCACAATCAGGACTGCATACGACCGAGGCACACAGGGCCAACACCCGGCATCATGGTGTGGGGAGCGATCTCCTACACTGGCCGTACACCACTGGTGATCGTCGAGGGGACACTGAATAGTGCACGGTACATCCAAACCGTCATCGAACCCATCGTTCTATCATTCCTAGACCGGCAAGGGAACTTGCTGTTCCAACAGGACAATGCACGTCCGCATGTATCCCGTGCCACCCAATGTGCTCTAGAAGGTGTAAGTCAACTACCCTGGCCAGCAAGATCTCCGGATCTGTCCCCCATTGAGCATGTTTGGGACTGGATGAAGCGTCGTCTCACGCGGTCTGCACGTCCAGCACGAACGCTGGTCCAACTGAGGCGCCAGGTGGAAATGGCATGGCAAGCCGTTCCACAGGACTACATCCAGCATCTCTACGATCGTCTCCATGGGAGAATAGCAGCCTGCATTGCTGCGAAAGGTGGATATACACTGTACTAGTGCCGACATTGTGCATGCTCTGTTGCCCGTGTCTATGTGCCTGTGGTTCTGTCAGTGTGATCATGTGATGTATCTGACCCCAGGAATGTGTCAATAAAGTTTCCCCTTCCTGGGACAATGAATTCACGGTGTTCTTATTTCAATTTCCAGGAGTGTACATATTTCACAAGTGGTTCTAGAATATTCAGATGGAATAAAATTACAAACCTCTTCATCGTTATCCCGTACGGTACAGTGAGTTTTTAAGGCGTAAAACCACGGTAGAACTAAATGTAGGGTTGGATCCTTTTCACTCTCTAGATCAACTGTGGCTTCTTTAAACGGCTTAAGAAATTCTATAAGCTGGCCAGTTATATGGTGGTCATAACCCAGCATCTTATCAGACTCACCTTCATTATGTAAAACAGCCTTCACTGAATCAATCTGAGAATGGACTGATACAAGCATGTCAAAATAACTATTCCAACGAGTTGAAACCCACTGCTTTAAAGATGAGTTCAGTCTCACACAGAGACCTCTTCTCTTGAAGTACGAAACCGTAGCCCGCACTGTATTAAGAATGGCTAATATATTTGGAACATTTTCTTTCAAAAACTGTTCGCTCAGAACATGTTTCAAGACTGTGTTTATACTATGAGCCATGCATGGAAGACGCTGATATACTTCGAGAGCTTTGACAATGTTACTGCCCTGGTCTGTGACAAACGTAATTTTGGCAATGTCTTCACGAGAAACACCCATAGTTTCTAAGCCATCTTCCAACTCGTTTCGAATATTCGAGCCAGTTTTTGGGCAGTCAGGAAACGCAGAGCACATTAGTACATATTTATTCAAACGCCAGTCTGAATTTATGTAATGCATTGTCACGGACATGTAATGCACCCCTTTCTAATTGTCTGTCCATAGATCAATTGTACTGGCACATATACCAGAACGAATCGCATGCACTATATCTGGGAGCATTTTGCTGTGCACTTTATCGGCTAAGGTTTGAACTTTCCTAGCTACTGTCACTCGGGAAGGCATAACATTTTTAATATCAACTGAGCCATAGTTTTTACCTAAGTCGATCAGTGTCTGCCCTAAATTAAGAAATCCTTCTCCCTCTATACTGCTAAATGGTCTCAGGTCCTTAGCACACATTTCGACGCACTTTTCGGCCACTAAATCTTTGTCCTCTTTCAAGATATTTACGGAGTGAGGGAACTGCTTGTCAAATTTGCACACATGTCGTAACATACTCGAGGTTCCCGAATAAGTACTTAAGAGCTTTTTACATAGTTTGCATTGAGACACACCTACCGATTTATTTGAAGCGGCCTCATAAACACACGAAAACGTTTCCCATGCGGCACTTGTGCTCTGTTTCGTTACCAGCATGTACTCGCCAGTTGTCAATTTTTTTTCAATCTCACTAAAGTTCGACCTATTCATTGTGCTGCCTCCACCGTTGCGATAAATGAACTGCAGGCTAACTACCTGGCTACTCTAGTCACGGTAGCTTGACAGCGCAACCTGTTGTCAGGCGCAGCAAGCTGAGCGGGTCCCGTGAAGCTTGGCAGGCTTGCGGGAACCCAGGTAGCCCGGGCTTGCGGGAGCCCGTATCGCCCGCATTGCCCACTATGCCTCAGTACACGCGCACTCTTGTGTTTACATCGCGGCAGGCTGACCTGCATGAATGGTTGCAGAGGTGCTAGGGGCAAGCAGGCTGCAAGGGGAATTTGTACACCTCTGACCGGGTACCAACTAGTTGCGTGCAGATGCCAAGGGCTGTTCGCAGTAAAAATAAAAAGAACGGAATACGAAGTCCTGTACGTTTTAACTACAGTTCCTTCTCGGAAAGTTATTTGTAGAGACTTCGTAGATGCAGTTGACACTATTGTTTCTTCCCTTTGCCTTTCCTTTTCATGCCAACACGCTTGCCATAGTGGCAACACCAGTTGCCGTCAGATCACTGAAGTTAAGCGGTGTCGAGCTTGGCTAGCAAATGTTTGGGTCACCGTCCAGGTCTGCCGAATGCTGTTGGCAAGTGGACTGCACTCAACCCTTGCGAGGCCAATTGAGGAGCTACTTGACTGACAAGTCATGGAAACTGACAACGGTCGTGGGAGCGGGGTGCTGACGACGTGCCCCTCCATATCCGCATCCAATGATGCCTACAGGCTGAGGACGACACGGCGGCCGGCCGGTACCATTGAGTCCTCGCGACCTGTTCGATTGGTGTTGGTTTTTTTTTTTTTTTCATTTCATGCATTTTATGAAAGTATTAATAAATACAGTATATAGACCATTATTTCGATTGACTGGGCGTGTATTTAATCTAAGAATTAAAGTAAAAAAGAAGCTTCCGCATAGGGACTCGCCCCCACAACACTCAGATTACCGTTCTGCACTTTGCGCTGCACTGGCTGCTGCAAGTAAACTACACGAATATAAATAGCTCATGACATGCCAAATCTGTGCCGATTTTTTTTAACGCTTTGTCATCTGCAACTACCACTTCTGTAACTCTCATTCCTGGCCAGTCCTTGCATACACCAGAAATTTGGGCAAAATCGGTGATGACGATACATCCAGAAAAAGTCATTCACGTATTGAAGGTATCGAGGAATATAAAAAATATATGGTCAGTTACAGTCAAATCCAAATAATTAGAGAGGTATTTCTCTAGTACCAGTCACATACAAAATTCTCTCAAAGGTGTTATTAAACAGACTAGAACAACAAGCAGATCCGCAAATAGTGAATAACAGGCAGGCTTCAGAAGACGAAGATCAGGCATAGAACAGATCTGGAACTTGAGAACACTTTGGAATGTCAGAAACACTGTAGTTATCTTTGTTGACTTTATAAAAGCATACTACTCCATAGACCAACAAACACTATAATTATCTTTGTTGACTTTATAAAAGCATACGACTCCATAGACCAACAAACGCTCTTTGACATACTGGAAGAATATGGCATCGACAGAAAAACCTGCGCAATTATACAACAGACGCTCACAGACACCACTTCGAAGATTAAGTTCATGGGAGAAATTTCGGAACCCTTCCAGATACACACAGGTGCCCGACAAGGAGATGGGCTTTCACCAGTTCTGTTTAACATAGTCTTAGACAAAATTGTCAAACAATGGGAAGAACAAGGTAAAGAAATACAGCCAGGAAGAACACGTGAAAGAAGAAGAATCATAAAGTATCTGGCACTTGCAGATGACATAGACATATTAATATTAACACACAGGAGGCAAAGGAATACTGAAACATCTACATGAAATAGCTGCCAAAACAGCTGTACAGATATCGTACAAGAAGACTCAATACATGGAACGACAACCCAAAAATGTACACATCATGAAAACGATGTATGGATCAGTAAAAAGAGTAGAAAAATTTAAATATTTAGGGGAATACATACAATAGGATCAAACAAGGCATCCAACATAGAACCAACAGAAAGACTCGAGAAATCATACAAACTCACATGGTCACATTATAATAAGAAAAGCATATCAAGACAGGCCAAAATTAGACTCTACAAAACAGTTGTATTACCGGAAGCACTATATGCGTCAGAAACGACCACAATTGGAGCATCAGGCATTATAGAGACAGAAAAAATAGAACGCAAAATTCTCAGGAAAATATTCGGACCAATACACAAAGATGGCATATGGATGAAGAGAGCTACCAATGGGTTATACCAACACACTGACAGACTCACAGACTTGATCAGAAAACGCAGACGAAATTCCTACAGACACATACAGAGCATGGACAACACCAGACTTACAAGGAGAATCTTTGATTTAGTAAAACATTCAAGCCTTAAAACAAATTGGTATCATGAAATAGAGGAAGACATAAGGCAGCTAGGGATCAACAAACAAATGATAAAAGACAGAAAGGAGTTCAGGAACAAAATTAGTAACGCAAAATTTATGGTAAATGAGAAGAGGAAGACGGGAGCATTATGGACGGAACAAAGGAAACAAGAGCATAGTCAATGGATGAAGAGATTTTGGGAAGAGAAAAGGAAGAAAGGAAAGAAGTGAAAATCGTATCATCATGAGATATTTGAGTTCAAACACTGTCCGTAAGGGCAAAAATTATATGAATGAATGAATGAATATGGTCAGTTACAAATCTGAATATGTGAAGCTGCTTATTAAGGACGTTCAGTGTATCAGATGTGCTAATATGGGAAAATAGATGTTGTCGGAGAAGGCAGCATGTTAATATTCTGTGCTTTTGTTGTGTGTGTTTCCAATATAAGGTAGTCAGAGATGACTGTTAGACCACTGCGGTATTAGAATACATGAGGACTGGTAGCCTTCTTGGAAGGCAGGATATTTTAGTTTCAGTTTTTTTTTATTTAGCAATTTCATGTTGTAATGTGGACCAACGATGCCGAAACATAGCAGACTGCGAGCGGAAATTCTAACGCTCCTACGGAGGCGGACGACACAGATGCAGGTAGAGAGACGTGAGACTTCGGAGCTCGGGAATGGAGCTAAAATGTTTCCCGGACAAATAATAAATCCAGCGGATGAAGCTGCAGAGTCAGCGTGAAAAACGATCCTTCCTGCTGGTAACACAGGTTAGAGATCCCAAATGACGTGTGGAGTGGCACGAGGGAAATCACACATTAGTGCAGGGGGAATACGCGCCAGAGCAGCGTACGCCTACGTGTGAGGAATAAAGCAACGCAGACGTACAGTGACGTATCAATGGCTGCCTCAGGAGCGAGGTGTCGAAACTTCGTGGCTCTCGCGGGATCAAACGATTCTTTAGTTGGTTTTATTTCTTTGTGTTCTTTTGCTACGTCCTACAAGGAGTTACGAAGTTATTTGATCACAAAAGGGCATGCTATATGTACGTCTTAGAAATAAGAGTAATACACCTTTCACAACACGGTGGGGGCGGCCTGTCGGAGGAGTGACATCTGAAAAGTAATTCCAAGAGCATTTACAGCGACGTGACTGACTGCTGTAATCAATGAGGGAAGTGTAAGATCCCTCTGGAGTTTACAAAAGACGTCCCAAAGCTTTCGGCTACCGGAATGTGGTGTTTTCCGATCGCTTTAAGCGGGTAGCATGGTATGTCCCCAAATCCAAGCATTCTGCTGTACCAGGTAATGCTGTAGTTAATGTTACGCACGTTCTGCATTGTGCTGCCGTAGCTGTAATACCTGAAGACGTGTGCGAATCACAACTCAGTAGCAGTTAAGAAATGCTTCAATTTCCACTTCCGATTACGTTCATCGATCGTAATTAGGTGAAGTTGTCTGAGACATAGTATAGCGATTACGAAAGAATCAAAGCAGCTCCAGTAGCATGGGTCACTTTGTTGAGCACGTAACGGTACTGATCTGCTTGGTGCCATATTACAGTACACATAATAGATACATTTGAGGAAATACCAAAGTGTGCGGTGACTGCCAAAGCCCGCCAAGAATTTCTGAGAACGCTAAATTTTTTAATTGGAATAATTAACATACCAATGGGTAAGTGTAGATTCAATATATATTTTTGGAAACAGAAATATCTGGGTTACGGAATTATGAAAAGAATAGCATTATTTTATATATAGGAACAAGTTGGAACACGAAAATTTTGAATGCGAATAACTTTTGAAATATCGGGTTTTCAGAAATAGGAAAACCTTTGCTGGAAATGGAAGTGTGAAGGCTATGTCATTCCAGAAAAAAAAATATGAGGATGGAATCCTGACGCGCACATCAGTTACAGTTATTCTAACTCATAAATATTTCGTCAAATAGGATGTTTCACTATGAACTAAATATATTATGGTCATCAGAAATTTGTAAATTATACTGCGAAAATTTAGTGAAATGCTACAAGAATAATTATTTAATAATCTCATATAAACACTGTATGCGTATTGTTAATAAAGAGAGATAATTAGAGAAAAACATTTAACATTAGAATCAGGACTGGTATAAGTACAAATGAGATTATCCTGCCTTACATTGCCACAAAGGCAAAGAAAGTATGGTTTCATTGCAATATTCCAGTGGAAACGAGAGAGACATGCTGACTGCGTAACAGCTACAGCTTTAGGGGCACTTAGGTAAGCTCTGAGAATGCTAGGAACTCATCTATTCCGTGAGTTAGCAATGCACTGACCGGCGCATGTATCACAGGTATGGTTTCCGGAGGGCATTTTGTTTTCGGGACATCGGTATTTTGACAGTACTGAACGAATATTGTGGTTAGTGGACGGGAAGGACTCAAGTAGTGACTACGAACCATGGAATACAGACAGCTACTCCTATATCTATATCTTGGTACGCAGACTTTGGCTAAGAAAAGAATAGCGTAGCCTTTATGAATCACGCTGTTTTACCATTCTTTGAATAGAAAGAACAAGTTTAAGAGCTTCTCCTTGGAAAGATGCACACTCAGAAACATAATGAAACACATTCGAAATACTGGATTTACATTTAAATAACTGGAAATTAAATAAACATTCCTACGGCTGGACCATAAACACGCTCTAACACAATTTATTAAATACATAAACATATTAGATAAACGCATATCAAAGGAATACAACAGAAGTAAACCAGCAGCCTAATGTCTCTGTGCTTTCTATAACACTGTAAATAATTGACCAATTTCTTCATGAATAGTATGTATCGGATGTAAACAAAGACATAGATGAATAAATATATTTATAAACATCCTGCTAACGTTTTTTCGTGTAACTGTGGAGTACTTATGGCCTGACGCGATCGATAGTAATCGGCCACTTTAACCTCCAATAACTCATGTACTATTGAAGTTACATGCCTGCAATTTACATCAATTTAGGTTTACACTAACGGCTTTCTAAAGACACGTCTATCTACAAAATTGGATGAAGCGTTTAGATTTTGGAAATTCGTTGCTGGGTGTTACCTGTATAATTTATCGTCAGATACTAATCTTTAAACTAATGAAGGTATTGAAAATCAGATTACACCACCAGAATCGTCGTGCAAATAATGGTAACATACATCTTTCTTTTTGTGGTATCATGATTCATCTGGCTACTGTTAATTTCTATACGAACTGTGAAATGTCTGCCATTAAGGTTTCACAAAGTCTGTCATCTTTGGCACTCCCGGCATGTCTCCTTCATCGACACAGGGTCGCCATGGAATTACCAGCCACACGATCGGCTGGACCACGTGATCCGGCCATTGTGTGGCGTCATGCGGTTGCTAACGAGCCGCGGTTTGGCGACCGGCCCGAGCGGCAGCCGCCAACTCTAAACTTAAAATATTTCCAAGGCGCCACAACTCTCCCGTTACCTCACAAGTAGAATGTCTGAACAGAACAACATTTTAATCTAATTACACTCTACCAGAGGAAAAATATCTATAAACAGATGTTACTGGATTGTTTCAAAAAATATAGAAATTTTGCAAAATCGGGCTAAGCTTTTTATACGGGGTGAAAAGTATTTAAACCGACGATCTCTGGGAGGTTGTAGGGGACATCAAAACAAATATTTTTCCCTAATGTCATTTTTTCCTATGAGGAGTATTTAAACCGGTAGAGGAAGATTTCTCTGGTCGCAAATTAATTAAACCAACAAACACTTCTCCATTTTTTTATGACCAAGAGACAACACATTAACACAACCAAATTTCAGTTACATTAGATTTTCAAAAATGCCTCCATTGACAAGTAAACAAAGGTTACACCGTCGGATCATGTTCTGTCTGACACGGGCAAAAACCCCAGGAGTATCCTGAATTGTTCCTGCTGCTGCTACTATCCGGGCAACCAGATCCTCTTCTGATGCAATAGGAGTTGCGTAAACAGGGTTGCGCATCTAGCCCCACACAATAAAGTCCAGAGGGGACATATCTGGGGATCGAGCAGGCCATGGTACAGGACCACCTCTGTCAATCCACGTTTCTGGGAACCGGCGGTCCAGGAATCGACGCACACGACGACCGAAATGTGCCGGCGCCCCGTCATGTTGGAACCACATGCGTTATCTTGTAGGGAGCGAGACGTCTTCCAACAATTCTGGCAATGCTCTGGCGATTAAATTGTGAGAGTGCCTGCCATTTAGTGGCCTAGGTAACAGATACGGCCCAATTAAACAGTCCCCAACAACACCGATCTACACATTAACGAAGAACCGCATTGATTGAAGTATCCCGCTCCTCATGATGCAAGACAGCTTCCTCAAATTGCAGCGTTCTTACTGTGCAACGGCGTCCCTGTCCAGGTAATCTGCTAAACGACCCGGTCTCACGCAAACGTTGGTACACAGTAGCAAAGGTCGTATGATGCGGGATACGGCGATTAGGATATTGTTGTTGATAAACCCGCTGTGCAGCTCGTTAGTTGTGGTGCGCTACGTAGTACGCACCAACCACATCAGTGTACTCACTCCAGGTGTATCGCTTCATTAGTAAACAGAGACAACGTACTATTCACTGGTGGACAGCAGTTGCCTACAACTGAAGAGCGTAATACGCCCTCTAACAACTCAAGATCGTAATACGTCGTCGAACAACTGACGAGCGTAATACGGCCTCCACCGGTTTAAATAATCGTCACCGGAAAAAATGACATTAGGGAAAGTTTTTTTTTTTGTGTGTCCCCTACAACCTCCCAGAGTTTGTCGGTATAAATACTTTTCACCCTGTAAATCTAACGTAGTGATGGACTATTAAGGTGTTTGACAAACATTGCATCAAAGCTGAAAAAAGAACACACCTTCAGAAGCACTAGGTGGTTATAATAAAACTTTCGCGACTTGAGAGGCCTCAAGACAAACCTATGTACGAATATGAAACTTCGTGAAAACATCTGTAAGGAGATACGAAGACATAAGAAATAAACCATTGAAGAAACGCATTTTGATTTCCATATGAGAGGTTAACATTCGTTACTTCGGTACCTTATTTACGTTACAGATTACAAACGCTTCTCGGTGTTACGACCATCTGCATCCACGCCAGCCTGCAACTGTATTAGGGATTGTTCTACTATCCGTAACAACGGCGATCACGGAATGTTCAGCTGTCGTCACACAGCTCGTGCGCTGCTTGAAGATCGCAAATTGAGTCCAGCATTCTCAGCCATGGCAACTGAAACTTCAATAGATTATGTCGCAATTGGCCTTCGGCCTGTCCTACAAGCAATTCCCAGGTCGTCACTTAATTCGAACTTCTTCAACCTCGGTGCAGAAAGAAGACTTCACCGTAAACCTTTTTGCTGATCTTAACTGTCCACAACTGTAGTGCACACTTATACTTGTGTTTGAAACCGACGTCGTCGTACCAGTATCGGCACCTAACGAAAAGTCATCACACTAACACTACTAACAACGCAAATCTTGTAGCGGATAGACTGAACATAGTTCCAATAAAGCTGAGTGCCCATAGGGTAATGAGTTTCCCATCTGTGCTGGCCCAAGTAGCGAATGTTTCATTGTGGCCCCCCTGTATAACCAGCAAGTGGTAAATTTTATAAAATAACGACTCTATAGACATAGTGTCAATTATTCAGTTAAACAGCAATAATTGCTGCAGGTATAAAGACGGCAAGAAGGAAGGAAAATGTCAAATGACTCTAGCCAACTATTAAAGAAAGAGTGAAAAAAATTATAACAGAAACATGATAAAGTACGCTGAACAGACTAATTTATTCGTATATGTTTCACGGGGATGTGAGTACATTATTAAACCGCCAACTTAGTGCACACTACCAGTTACAGGTCCCTATCTAATGGCTTCAGTGATCAAAACCAATTTGATTTTCAGTATTCTACAAATGTACGGCTCCAAGAGTATTCGTAGCTTTAAGCACCTAAGCACCAGTATGAAGTACGATACTAATGTGTATTTTATCTAGTAACTGATGGCATATGGCAAGGTCCTTCATTCTTTACGCTTCAAGTAAATAATTTTAGTCTCTGGAAATGACTCGTGCAGCACATTCGTAAATCGACAGAATACAGACTTGAATTCCCAACCAACAAGCCAATCAGTTAAGATTATGGAAGGTGGCCCGTTGTGACTTGAATTAGCGTAAATCCGAGATAGACGGCCATACGGGAGAGATAGATAATGCCTGTAGTTCGTCCACGATCCGATGCACAGCGCTCCCGGTCAACGGGTAGTTATTTAGTAAAGTGACTGATTGTTAATGACTCTTTATCTTAGCTAAAACTGAGTAATTTCCAAGATTTTACTTTTCAGTATAGTATGAAATTATGTAGTACGTCATAAAATTTTGATTTAAACATAACTTAGGCTGTGATTAGCGACGGAAGCTTTAGTTTTAGAGTTGTTTAGGTCTAACAGCATACCGGTACATAGGTTTTTTTTGTTTCAGTTTGTGTCCACCACGTTTGATGATGTGCTATGACCGTTTGTCCCGGCTGATCTGGAGAGACCGCCATAGGATCATCGGGATGCATAACCATCCCATAAACGGGTCATATATTAAATTTTGAGGGAATTGTTATTCTTTTACGGATGTCAAATAAATACATTCGAAAGACCGCCACTTCTAGGAGTTCATGGACAGAAACAGACGTTAAAAAATCTGTTAGTATAGGAAACAACGATGGTAATCCTGGTAGAAAAGGTTCCACGGGTTTAATATTCGCAGGAAAGCTCTTGGGAGAACATTAAAGAAAGGCTGTGATTCCTATATTCAAATGGACCCTAGTTCTTGTTTGGATTCAGTTAATGAGTTACGATTTATCCATTACATAAAAAATGGAATTACATGAGATAGGATACAAGGTCAAAGATATCTGTCGTTTTCATGGAAATATAAGTGCAATGATTCAAATAAACAATGCTGATTACATTTTTGTTAGTTACACAGAAACTACTCCATCCCAAATCTTGCTAACATGTTTCTGGTTTCAGATATGCGTACATTACTTTTTCATGAGAACAGAATTTCAATAAATTTTACAGTAGTCAAACAGTCGCTTTGCTTACATCGTTATTAGTTTCAATAATTACTGAGTAATTAGGTGTTGTTATGATTACCATTTGCGTAGGAAAGTAACAGCATGTTAATTACAGTTGTTATGGGTTTAAGACATTGTAAAAACAGTACTTTTGGTGTGTTTTTCATTATTTGATAGCTCGTTAGTGAACGGTTCTAATTGTAACTAAACGAATTCATTAAACATTTTCCTAGCTACGGATGAACATAATATTCACGAGTACTTTGACAAGATGTTATTTAAAATTACGTTTCGGTGTTCAAAAGGTGAAATTTCCTACATGGGTCCTATCTAATAATGCAGCAGTTAGTTAAGCAACTAGAATTAGAAACTTCATGGCAGATTAAAACTGTGTGCCGGACCGAGACTCGAACTCGGGACCTTTGCCTTTCGCGGGCAAGTGCTCTTGGTAGAGTAAAGGTCCCGAGTTCGAGTCTCGGTCGGGCACACAGTTTTAATCTGCCAGGAAGTTTCATATCAGCGCACACTCCGCTGCAGAGTGAAAATCTCATTCTGGAAACATCCTCCAGGCTGTGGCTAAGCCATGTCTCCGCAGTATCCTTTCTTTCAGGAGTGATAGTTCTGTAGGGTTCGCAGGAGAGCTTCTGTAAAGTTTGGAAGGTAGGAGACGAGATACTGTCAGAAGTAAAGCTGTGAGGACGGGGCGTGAGTCGTGCTTGGGTAGCTCAGTTGGTAGAGCACTTTCCCGCAAAAGGCAAAGGTCCCGAGTTCGAGTCTCGGTCCGGTACACAGTTTTAATCTGCCAGGAAGTTTCATATCAGCGTACACTCCGCTGCAGAGTGAAAATCTCGGTCTGGAACCAGAATTAGCTTTAATGTCGTGCTAAAGATAAGCTAAATTAATTCTTGGAGTCATATGAAGAATGAACTGTTACCTTTCAGTGGACCGAGAAGCTCTTTTCTGGACTGCACGAGATTATGAATAGCCCAGGAGACTTCGTAGTCAAATGAGTGCTGCGACATTACAAAAGATGTTAGAGGAACATGGATGGATAGAACCGTAATGCGTGTGCAAGTCTACTGGAGAAGGAACTCATGCAGCAGTGGATTTCGGAGGGCTTTACACTGATAGTTAAGTATGGTGCGAAGAAAGAGTAAATAATAAAAATGCATATATCGGAAACGATTACCAGAGCAAGGAATAATGTAATGGGATGTCTACTGACAAAGGTGACCACGTCTAATTGTCATCACCGCTTTCGTACAAATTTATGGTAAGGGCTTGATCAAAAATGAAAGTGACAGAGGTAGGTTCGGATGAGTCACGAGCCACTTATGTTACCATAATTTCCAGGTAGCAGATGGCCCAATGGAAAGAGAACAAAATGATAATACGAGCATCGTGGGGTCGAGCCATTAAACCGAAAAATGATCAATAAATTGTACTTATTAACACTTTCAAATACGTGCATGGAAACCAAAGTCAAAGGAAAATTTGGGACTGCAAATAATTTCCAAAAAGGATTATAAGACGTACACGAAAACTTCATGTATATAATTAGATATATTTATTATTTCTCAGCTGATGCTGAGCGAGATTCGTTGTTAAAACAAAGAAGCAGCAAATTTTCTCGGCCTCTTGAATACGTTACAAATGCCCCATTTATACAGTCATGTGCCTGTTTTAACGTTTCTACAGAGAACCAATATTCTCGCTGTGCTCTCATAATATTCTCGAAAAATTCACGCTACTCAGCCGAGAGCTAGCAAGCAATTGACATCCCTAGTCGTAGCTAGTGTTATCCCCAAAGGCCGCTGGCGTGATTTTACCTGTACCGGGTATAGAGGTGTACATATCCCACTTTTAACCCGCCCATGCTTGCCCGGTGGCCAGGCGGGCAGGCCGCCGCTCGTTGTCAACAGAACGGGCAGGCTGCTTCACTCCCAGCCAAGCCAAGCAGAACCCAACCCGGGCAGGCTGCGGGAAACTTGCTTGCCTGCCCATATTACTGCTGAGCTGCGCTACGCAGCCGTTTAGTCTGCGCGCGTCATTGTCGTATTATGAACGTTAATCAAAAGTTTTTATTTTACCTAAGCACCAAAAGACAAACCCCAACATTATATATATATGTATTAATTTCAGGTAAAAAAAATATTGGTTTTATTTGTATATTCTTCCTTTACGCGTATATTTCGGGCTTCTTATCTATATAAATAAAAATTAATTGTCAAATGTGTTGATAAGCGTAAAACTCGAGAACGCCTGGACCAGTTTGGCTAAATTTTTTTTGCTGTGTTCGTAATTCTCAGAACAAGGTTTTTATGAAATAAAATTTTTCGAAAATCGACCGAAAAATTGGAAAATTTGACAAAAACTGAAAGTGCGTTTTCATTGTGTCCGTGTGTTTGTATTGCATACAATCTTGATGAAATTTTGCACACTATACCTTGAAACCAAGAGGAAGGTCACAGTCTACATAAAATTTCATATGGTGCATGGCAGAGGTTCCTTTACATAACGGAACTCGACAAATTGTACGTATTTATCCCGATCTTGATGAAATTTGGCACACTTGATATTCAAAGCAGGATGAAGGGCGTTGCCTGCTTAAAATTCTGAATGGTGCATGGCGGAGGGTACTTTACGTACACACTTCTACACCAACCTACAATTTTATTCCGATCTTGAAGAAATTTTGCACACTTGACCATCAAGAGGAACATCACTGTCAACATAATATTTCGGACAGTACATTGAAGAGAGTACCTTACAAAAGATTTTGACATCGTTTGCGGGTTACCATGAAAGTTCACTATGTACGCATGTTTCCATGGAGAAGGTTTTAGAATATTTACATGTGCATGTATATATATATATATATATATATATATATATATATATATATATATATATACATTTGTCTATGAGTATATATATATATACTCATAGACAAATACATATATATACATATACATACATATATATACGCATATACATATACATATATATACATATACATATATATATACATAAACATATATAAATATATATATATATACATATACATGCACATGTAAATATTCAAAAACCTTCTCCATGGAAACAAGCGTACATAGTGAACTTTCATGGTAACCCGCAAACGATGTCAAAATCTTTTGTAAGGTACTCTCTTCAAGATCATAGACATTTCGTTTAAAAGAAATATATATATATATATATATATATATATATATATATATATATATATATACTCCTGGAAATGGAAAAAAGAACACATTGACACCGGTGTGTCAGACCCACCATACTTGCTCCGGACACTGCGAGAGGGCTGTACAAGCAATGATCACACGCACGGCACAGCGCACACACCAGGAACCGCGGTGTTGGCCGTCGAATGGCGCTAGCTGCGCAGCATTTGTGCACCGCCGCCGTCAGTGTCAGCCAGTTTGCCGTGGCATACGGAGCTCCATCGCAGTCTTTAACACTGGTAGCATGCCGCGACAGCGTGGACGTGAACCGTATGTGCAGTTGACGGACTTTGAGCGAGGGCGTATAGTGGGCATGCGGGAGGCCGGGTGGACGTACCGCCGAATTGCTCAACACGTGGGGCGTGAGGTCTCCACAGTACATCGATGTTGTCGCCAGTGGTCGGCGGAAGGTGCACGTGCCCGTCGACCTGGGACCGGACCGCAGCGACGCCCTGATGCACGCCAAGACCGTAGGATCCTACGCAGTGCCGTAGGGGACCGCACCGCCACTTCCCAGCAAATTAGGGACACTGTTGCTCCTGGGGTATCGGCGAGGACCATTCGCAACCGTCTCCATGAAGCTGGGCTACGGTCCCGCACACCGTTAGGCCGTCTTCCGCTCACGCCCCAACATCGTGCAGCCCGCCTCCAGTGGTGTCGCGACAGGCGTGAATGGAGGGACGAATGGAGACGTGTCGTCTTCAGCGATGAGAGTCGCTTCTGCCTTGGTGCCAATGGTCGTATGCGTGTTTGGCGCCGTGCAGGTGAGCGCCACAATCAGGACTGCATACGACCGAGGCACACAGGGCCAACACCCGGCATCATGGTGTGGGGAGCGATCTCCTACACTAGCCATACACCACTGGTGATCGTCGAGGGGACACTGAATAGTGCACGGTACATCCAAACCGTCATCGAACCCATCGTTCTATCATTCCTAGACCGGCAAGGGAACTTGCTGTTCCAACAGGACAATGCACGTCCGCATGTATCCCGTGCCACCCAATGTGCTCTAGAAGGTGTAAGTCAACTACCCTGGCCAGCAAGATCTCCGGATCTGTCCCCCATTGAGCATGTTTGGGACTGGATGAAGCGTCGTCTCACGCGGTCTGCACGTCCAGCACGAACGCTGGTCCAACTGAGGCGCCAGGTGGAAATGGCATGGCAAGCCGTTCCACAGGACTACATCCAGCATCTCTACGATCGTCTCCATGGGAGAATAGCAGCCTGCATTGCTGCGAAAGGTGGATATACACTGTACTAGTGCCGACATTGTGCATGCTCTGTTGCCCGTGTCTATGTGCCTGTGGTTCTGTCAGTGTGATCATGTGATGTATCTGACCCCAGGAATGTGTCAATAAAGTTTCCCCTTCCTGGGACAATGAATTCACGGTGTTCTTATTTCAATTTCCAGGAGTGTACATATTTCACAAGTGGTTCTAGAATATTCAGATGGAATAAAATTACAAACCTCTTCATCGTTATCCCGTACGGTACAGTGAGTTTTTAAGGCGTAAAACCACGGTAGAACTAAATGTAGGGTTGGATCCTTTTCACTCTCTAGATCAACTGTGGCTTCTTTAAACGGCTTAAGAAATTCTATAAGCTGGCCAGTTATATGGTGGTCATAACCCAGCATCTTATCAGACTCACCTTCATTATGTAAAACAGCCTTCACTGAATCAATCTGAGAATGGACTGATACAAGCATGTCAAAATAACTATTCCAACGAGTTGAAACCCACTGCTTTAAAGATGAGTTCAGTCTCACACAGAGACCTCTTCTCTTGAAGTACGAAACCGTAGCCCGCACTGTATTAAGAATGGCTAATATATTTGGAACATTTTCTTTCAAAAACTGTTCGCTCAGAACATGTTTCAAGACTGTGTTTATACTATGAGCCATGCATGGAAGACGCTGATATACTTCGAGAGCTTTGACAATGTTACTGCCCTGGTCTGTGACAAACGTAATTTTGGCAATGTCTTCACGAGAAACACCCATAGTTTCTAAGCCATCTTCCAACTCGTTTCGAATATTCGAGCCAGTTTTTGGGCAGTCAGGAAACGCAGAGCACATTAGTACATATTTATTCAAACGCCAGTCTGAATTTATGTAATGCATTGTCACGGACATGTAATGCACCCCTTTCTAATTGTCTGTCCATAGATCAATTGTACTGGCACATATACCAGAACGAATCGCATGCACTATATCTGGGAGCATTTTGCTGTGCACTTTATCGGCTAAGGTTTGAACTTTCCTAGCTACTGTCACTCGGGAAGGCATAACATTTTTAATATCAACTGAGCCATAGTTTTTACCTAAGTCGATCAGTGTCTGCCCTAAATTAAGAAATCCTTCTCCCTCTATACTGCTAAATGGTCTCAGGTCCTTAGCACACATTTCGACGCACTTTTCGGCCACTAAATCTTTGTCCTCTTTCAAGATATTTACGGAGTGAGGGAACTGCTTGTCAAATTTGCACACATGTCGTAACATACTCGAGGTTCCCGAATAAGTACTTAAGAGCTTTTTACATAGTTTGCATTGAGACACACCTACCGATTTATTTGAAGCGGCCTCATAAACACACGAAAACGTTTCCCATGCGGCACTTGTGCTCTGTTTCGTTACCAGCATGTACTCGCCAGTTGTCAATTTTTTTTCAATCTCACTAAAGTTCGACCTATTCATTGTGCTGCCTCCACCGTTGCGATAAATGAACTGCAGGCTAACTACCTGGCTACTCTAGTCACGGTAGCTTGACAGCGCAACCTGTTGTCAGGCGCAGCAAGCTGAGCGGGTCCCGTGAAGCTTGGCAGGCTTGCGGGAACCCAGGTAGCCCGGGCTTGCGGGAGCCCGTATCGCCCGCATTGCCCACTATGCCTCAGTACACGCGCACTCTTGTGTTTACATCGCGGCAGGCTGACCTGCATGAATGGTTGCAGAGGTGCTAGGGGCAAGCAGGCTGCAAGGGGAATTTGTACACCTCTGACCGGGTACCAACTAGTTGCGTGCAGATGCCAAGGGCTGTTCGCAGTAAAAATAAAAAGAACGGAATACGAAGTCCTGTACGTTTTAACTACAGTTCCTTCTCGGAAAGTTATTTGTAGAGACTTCGTAGATGCAGTTGACACTATTGTTTCTTCCCTTTGCCTTTCCTTTTCATGCCAACGCGCTTGCCATAGTGGCAACACCAGTTGCCGTCAGATCACTGAAGTTAAGCGGTGTCGAGCTTGGCTAGCAAATGTTTGGGTCACCGTCCAGGTCTGCCGAATGCTGTTGGCAAGTGGACTGCACTCAACCCTTGCGAGGCCAATTGAGGAGCTACTTGACTGACAAGTCATGGAAACTGACAACGGTCGTGGGAGCGGGGTGCTGACGACGTGCCCCTCCATATCCGCATCCAATGATGCCTACAGGCTGAGGACGACACGGCGGCCGGCCGGTACCATTGAGTCCTCGCGACCTGTTCGATTGGTGTTGGTTTTTTTTTTTTTTTTCATTTCATGCATTTTATGAAAGTATTAATAAATACAGTATATAGACCATTATTTCGATTGACTGGGCGTGTATTTAATCTAAGAATTAAAGTAAAAAAGAAGCTTCCGCATAGGGACTCGCCCCCACAACACTCAGATTACCGTTCTGCACTTTGCGCTGCACTGGCTGCTGCAAGTAAACTACACGAATATAAATAGCTCATGACATGCCAAATCTGTGCCGATTTTTTTTAACGCTTTGTCATCTGCAACTACCACTTCTGTAACTCTCATTCCTGGCCAGTCCTTGCATACACCAGAAATTTGGGCAAAATCGGTGATGACGATACATCCAGAAAAAGTCATTCACGTATTGAAGGTATCGAGGAATATAAAAAATATATGGTCAGTTACAGTCAAATCCAAATAATTAGAGAGGTATTTCTCTAGTACCAGTCACATACAAAATTCTCTCAAAGGTGTTATTAAACAGACTAGAACAACAAGCAGATCCGCAAATAGTGAATAACAGGCAGGCTTCAGAAGACGAAGATCAGGCATAGAACAGATCTGGAACTTGAGAACACTTTGGAATGTCAGAAACACTGTAGTTATCTTTGTTGACTTTATAAAAGCATACTACTCCATAGGCCAACAAACACTATAATTATCTTTGTTGACTTTATAAAAGCATACGACTCCATAGACCAACAAACGCTCTTTGACATACTGGAAGAATATGGCATCGACAGAAAAACCAGCGCAATTATACAACAGACGCTCACAGACACCACTTCGAAGATTAAGTTCATGGGAGAAATTTCGGAACCCTTCCAGATACACACAGGTGCCCGACAAGGAGATGGGCTTTCACCAGTTCTGTTTAACATAGTCTTAGACAAAATTGTCAAACAATGGGAAGAACAAGGTAAAGAAATACAGCCAGGAAGAACACGTGAAAGAAGAAGAATCATAAAGTATCTGGCACTTGCAGATGACATAGACATATTAATATTAACACACAGGAGGCAAAGGAATACTGAAACATCTACATGAAATAGCTGCCAAAACAGCTGTACAGATATCGTACAAGAAGACTCAATACATGGAACGACAACCCAAAAATGTACACATCATGAAAACGATGTATGGATCAGTAAAAAGAGTAGAAAAATTTAAATATTTAGGGGAATACATACAATAGGATCAAACAAGGCATCCAACATAGAACCAACAGAAAGACTCGAGAAATCATACAAACTCACATGGTCACATTATAATAAGAAAAGCATATCAAGACAGGCCAAAATTAGACTCTACAAAACAGTTGTATTACCGGAAGCACTATATGCGTCAGAAACGACCACAATTGGAGCATCAGGCATTATAGAGACAGAAAAAATAGAACGCAAAATTCTCAGGAAAATATTCGGACCAATACACAAAGATGGCATATGGATGAAGAGAGCTACCAATGGGTTATACCAACACACTGACAGACTCACAGACTTGATCAGAAAACGCAGACGAAATTCCTACAGACACATACAGAGCATGGACAACACCAGACTTACAAGGAGAATCTTTGATTTAGTAAAACATTCAAGCCTTAAAACAAATTGGTATCATGAAATAGAGGAAGACATAAGGCAGCTAGGGATCAACAAACAAATGATAAAAGACAGAAAGGAGTTCAGGAACAAAATTAGTAACGCAAAATTTATGGTAAATGAGAAGAGGAAGACGGGAGCATTATGGACGGAACAAAGGAAACAAGAGCATAGTCAATGGATGAAGAGATTTTGGGAAGAGAAAAGGAAGAAAGGAAAGAAGTGAAAATCGTATCATCATGAGATATTTGAGTTCAAACACTGTCCGTAAGGGCAAAAATTATATGAATGAATGAATGAATATGGTCAGTTACAAATCTGAATATGTGAAGCTGCTTATTAAGGACGTTCAGTGTATCAGATGTACTAATATGGGAAAATAGATGTTGTCGGAGAAGGCAGCATGTTAATATTCTGTGCTTTTGTTGTGTGTGTTTCCAATATAAGGTAGTCAGAGATGACTGTTAGACCACTGCGGTATTAGAATACATGAGGACTGGTAGCCTTCTTGGAAGGCAGGATATTTTAGTTTCAGTTTTTTTTTATTTAGCAATTTCATGTTGTAATGTGGACCAACGATGCCGAAACATAGCAGACTGCGAGCGGAAATTCTAACGCTCCTACGGAGGCGGACGACACAGATGCAGGTAGAGAGACGTGAGACTTCGGAGCTCGGGAATGGAGCTAAAATGTTTCCCGGACAAATAATAAATCCAGCGGATGAAGCTGCAGAGTCAGCGTGAAAAACGATCCTTCCTGCTGGTAACACAGGTTAGAGATCCCAAATGACGTGTGGAGTGGCACGAGGGAAATCACACATTAGTGCAGGGGGAATACGCGCCAGAGCAGCGTACGCCTACGTGTGAGGAATAAAGCAACGCAGACGTACAGTGACGTATCAATGGCTGCCTCAGGAGCGAGGTGTCGAAACTTCGTGGCTCTCGCGGGATCAAACGATTCTTTAGTTGGTTTTATTTCTTTGTGTTCTTTTGCTACGTCCTACAAGGAGTTACGAAGTTATTTGATCACAAAAGGGCATGCTATATGTACGTCTTAGAAATAAGAGTAATACACCTTTCACAACACGGTGGGGGCGGCCTGTCGGAGGAGTGACATCTGAAAAGTAATTCCAAGAGCATTTACAGCGACGTGACTGACTGCTGTAATCAATGAGGGAAGTGTAAGATCCCTCTGGAGTTTACAAAAGACGTCCCAAAGCTTTCGGCTACCGGAATGTGGTGTTTTCCGATCGCTTTAAGCGGGTAGCATGGTATGTCCCCAAATCCAAGCATTCTGCTGTACCAGGTAATGCTGTAGTTAATGTTACGCACGTTCTGCATTGTGCTGCCGTAGCTGTAATACCTGAAGACGTGTGCGAATCACAACTCAGTAGCAGTTAAGAAATGCTTCAATTTCCACTTCCGATTACGTTCATCGATCGTAATTAGGTGAAGTTGTCTGAGACATAGTATAGCGATTACGAAAGAATCAAAGCAGCTCCAGTAGCATGGGTCACTTTGTTGAGCACGTAACGGTACTGATCTGCTTGGTGCCATATAACAGTACACATAATAGATACATTTGAGGAAATACCAAAGTGTGCGGTGACTGCCAAAGCCCGCCAAGAATTTCTGAGAACGCTAAATTTTTTATTTGGAATAATTAACATACCAATGGGTAAGTGTAGATTCAATATATATTTTTGGAAACAGAAATATCTGGGTTACGGAATTATGAAAAGAATAGCATTATTTTATATATAGGAACAAGTTGGAACACGAAAATTTTGAATGCGAATAACTTTTGAAATATCGGGTTTTCAGAAATAGGAAAACCTTTGCTGGAAATGGAAGTGTGAAGGCTATGTCATTCCAGAAAAAAAAATATGAGGATGGAATCCTGACGCGCACATCAGTTACAGTTATTCTAACTCATAAATATTTCGTCAAATAGGATGTTTCACTATGAACTAAATATATTATGGTCATCAGAAATTTGTGAATTATACTGCGAAAATTTAGTGAAATGCTACAAGAATAATTATTTAATAATCTCATATAAACACTGTATGCGTATTGTTAATAAAGAGAGATAATTAGAGAAAAACATTTAACATTAGAATCAGGACTGGTATAAGTACAAATGAGATTATCCTGCCTTACATTGCCACAAAGGCAAAGAAAGTATGGTTTCATTGCAATATTCCAGTGGAAACGAGAGAGACATGCTGACTGCGTAACAGCTACAGCTTTAGGGGCACTTAGGTAAGCTCTGAGAATGCTAGGAACTCATCTATTCCGTGAGTTAGCAATGCACTGACCGGCGCATGTATCACAGGTATGGTTTCCGGAGGGCATTTTGTTTTCGGGACATCGGTATTTTGACAGTACTGAACGAATATTGTGGTTAGTGGACGGGAAGGACTCAAGTAGTGACTACGAACCATGGAATACAGACAGCTACTCCTATATCTATATCTTGGTACGCAGACTTTGGCTAAGAAAAGAATAGCGTAGCCTTTATGAATCACGCTGTTTTACCATTCTTTGAATAGAAAGAACAAGTTTAAGAGCTTCTCCTTGGAAAGATGCACACTCAGAAACATAATGAAACACATTCGAAATACTGGATTTACATTTAAATAACTGGAAATTAAATAAACATTCCTACGGCTGGACCATAAACACGCTCTAACACAATTTATTAAATACATAAACATATTAGATAAACGCATATCAAAGGAATACAACAGAAGTAAACCAGCAGCCTAATGTCTCTGTGCTTTCTATAACACTGTAAATAATTGACCAATTTCTTCATGAATAGTATGTATCGGATGTAAACAAAGACATAGATGAATAAATATATTTATAAACATCCTGCTAACGTTTTTTCGTGTAACTGTGGAGTACTTATGGCCTGACGCGATCGATAGTAATCGGCCACTTTAACCTCCAATAACTCATGTACTATTGAAGTTACATGCCTGCAATTTACATCAATTTAGGTTTACACTAACGGCTTTCTAAAGACACGTCTATCTACAAAATTGGATGAAGCGTTTAGATTTTGGAAATTCGTTGCTGGGTGTTACCTGTATAATTTATCGTCAGATACTAATCTTTAAACTAATGAAGGTATTGAAAATCAGATTACACCACCAGAATCGTCGTGCAAATAATGGTAACATACATCTTTCTTTTTGTGGTATCATGATTCATCTGGCTACTGTTAATTTCTATACGAACTGTGAAATGTCTGCCATTAAGGTTTCACAAAGTCTGTCATCTTTGGCACTCCCGGCATGTCTCCTTCATCGACACAGGGTCGCCATGGAATTACCAGCCACACGATCGGCTGGACCACGTGATCCGGCCATTGTGTGGCGTCATGCGGTTGCTAACGAGCCGCGGTTTGGCGACCGGCCCGAGCGGCAGCCGCCAACTCTAAACTTAAAATATTTCCAAGGCGCCACAACTCTCCCGTTACCTCACAAGTAGAATGTCTGAACAGAACAACATTTTAATCTAATTACACTCTACCAGAGGAAAAATATCTATAAACAGATGTTACTGGATTGTTTCAAAAAATATAGAAATTTTGCAAAATCGGGCTAAGCTTTTTATACGGGGTGAAAAGTATTTAAACCGACGATCTCTGGGAGGTTGTAGGGGACATCAAAACAAATATTTTTCCCTAATGTCATTTTTTCCTATGAGGAGTATTTAAACCGGTAGAGGAAGATTTCTCTGGTCGCAAATTAATTAAACCAACAAACACTTCTCCATTTTTTTATGACCAAGAGACAACACATTAACACAACCAAATTTCAGTTACATTAGATTTTCAAAAATGCCTCCATTGACAAGTAAACAAAGGTTACACCGTCGGATCATGTTCTGTCTGACACGGGCAAAAACCCCAGGAGTATCCTGAATTGTTCCTGCTGCTGCTACTATCCGGGCAACCAGATCCTCTTCTGATGCAATAGGAGTTGCGTAAACAGGGTTGCGCATCTAGCCCCACACAATAAAGTCCAGAGGGGACATATCTGGGGATCGAGCAGGCCATGGTACAGGACCACCTCTGTCAATCCACGTTTCTGGGAACCGGCGGTCCAGGAATCGACGCACACGACGACCGAAATGTGCCGGCGCCCCGTCATGTTGGAACCACATGCGTTATCTTGTAGGGAGCGAGACGTCTTCCAACAATTCTGGCAATGCTCTGGCGATTAAATTGTGAGAGTGCCTGCCATTTAGTGGCCTAGGTAACAGATACGGCCCAATTAAACAGTCCCCAACAACACCGATCTACACATTAACGAAGAACCGCATTGATTGAAGTATCCCGCTCCTCATGATGCAAGACAGCTTCCTCAAATTGCAGCGTTCTTACTGTGCAACGGCGTCCCTGTCCAGGTAATCTGCTAAACGACCCGGTCTCACGCAAACGTTGGTACACAGTAGCAAAGGTCGTATGATGCGGGATACGGCGATTAGGATATTGTTGTTGATAAACCCGCTGTGCAGCTCGTTAGTTGTGGTGCGCTACGTAGTACGCACCAACCACATCAGTGTACTCACTCCAGGTGTATCGCTTCATTAGTAAACAGAGACAACGTACTATTCACTGGTGGACAGCAGTTGCCTACAACTGAAGAGCGTAATACGCCCTCTAACAACTCAAGATCGTAATACGTCGTCGAACAACTGACGAGCGTAATACGGCCTCCACCGGTTTAAATAATCGTCACCGGAAAAAATGACATTAGGGAAAGTTTTTTTTTTGTGTGTCCCCTACAACCTCCCAGAGTTTGTCGGTATAAATACTTTTCACCCTGTAAATCTAACGTAGTGATGGACTATTAAGGTGTTTGACAAACATTGCATCAAAGCTGAAAAAAGAACACACCTTCAGAAGCACTAGGTGGTTATAATAAAACTTTCGCGACTTGAGAGGCCTCAAGACAAACCTATGTACGAATATGAAACTTCGTGGAAACATCTGTAAGGAGATACGAAGACATAAGAAATAAACCATTGAAGAAACGCATTTTGATTTCCATATGAGAGGTTAACATTCGTTACTTCGGTACCTTATTTACGTTACAGATTACAAACGCTTCTCGGTGTTACGACCATCTGCATCCACGCCAGCCTGCAACTGTATTAGGGATTGTTCTACTATCCGTAACAACGGCGATCACGGAATGTTCAGCTGTCGTCACACAGCTCGTGCGCTGCTTGAAGATCGCAAATTGAGTCCAGCATTCTCAGCCATGGCAACTGAAACTTCAATAGATTATGTCGCAATTGGCCTTCGGCCTGTCCTACAAGCAATTCCCAGGTCGTCACTTAATTCGAACTTCTTCAACCTCGGTGCAGAAAGAAGACTTCACCGTAAACCTTTTTGCTGATCTTAACTGTCCACAACTGTAGTGCACACTTATACTTGTGTTTGAAACCGACGTCGTCGTACCAGTATCGGCACCTAACGAAAAGTCATCACACTAACACTACTAACAACGCAAATCTTGTAGCGGATAGACTGAACATAGTTCCAATAAAGCTGAGTGCCCATAGGGTAATGAGTTTCCCATCTGTGCTGGCCCAAGTAGCGAATGTTTCATTGTGGCCCCCCTGTATAACCAGCAAGTGGTAAATTTTATAAAATAACGACTCTATAGACATAGTGTCAATTATTCAGTTAAACAGCAATAATTGCTGCAGGTATAAAGACGGCAAGAAGGAAGGAAAATGTCAAATGACTCTAGCCAACTATTAAAGAAAGAGTGAAAAAAATTATAACAGAAACATGATAAAGTACGCTGAACAGACTAATTTATTCGTATATGTTTCACGGGGATGTGAGTACATTATTAAACCGCCAACTTAGTGCACACTACCAGTTACAGGTCCCTATCTAATGGCTTCAGTGATCAAAACCAATTTGATTTTCAGTATTCTACAAATGTACGGCTCCAAGAGTATTCGTAGCTTTAAGCACCTAAGCACCAGTATGAAGTACGATACTAATGTGTATTTTATCTAGTAACTGATGGCATATGGCAAGGTCCTTCATTCTTTACGCTTCAAGTAAATAATTTTAGTCTCTGGAAATGACTCGTGCAGCACATTCGTAAATCGACAGAATACAGACTTGAATTCCCAACCAACAAGCCAATCAGTTAAGATTATGGAAGGTGGCCCGTTGTGACTTGAATTAGCGTAAATCCGAGATAGACGGCCATACGGGAGAGATAGATAATGCCTGTAGTTCGTCCACGATCCGATGCACAGCGCTCCCGGTCAACGGGTAGTTATTTAGTAAAGTGACTGATTGTTAATGACTCTTTATCTTAGCTAAAACTGAGTAATTTCCAAGATTTTACTTTTCAGTATAGTATGAAATTATGTAGTACGTCATAAAATTTTGATTTAAACATAACTTAGGCTGTGATTAGCGACGGAAGCTTTAGTTTTAGAGTTGTTTAGGTCTAACAGCATACCGGTACATAGGTTTTTTTTGTTTCAGTTTGTGTCCACCACGTTTGATGATGTGCTATGACCGTTTGTCCCGGCTGATCTGGAGAGACCGCCATAGGATCATCGGGATGCATAACCATCCCATAAACGGGTCATATATTAAATTTTGAGGGAATTGTTATTCTTTTACGGATGTCAAATAAATACATTCGAAAGACCGCCACTTCTAGGAGTTCATGGACAGAAACAGACGTTAAAAAATCTGTTAGTATAGGAAACAACGATGGTAATCCTGGTAGAAAAGGTTCCACGGGTTTAATATTCGCAGGAAAGCTCTTGGGAGAACATTAAAGAAAGGCTGTGATTCCTATATTCAAATGGACCCTAGTTCTTGTTTGGATTCAGTTAATGAGTTACGATTTATCCATTACATAAAAAATGGAATTACATGAGATAGGATACAAGGTCAAAGATATCTGTCGTTTTCATGGAAATATAAGTGCAATGATTCAAATAAACAATGCTGATTACATTTTTGTTAGTTACACAGAAACTACTCCATCCCAAATCTTGCTAACATGTTTCTGGTTTCAGATATGCGTACATTACTTTTTCATGAGAACAGAATTTCAATAAATTTTACAGTAGTCAAACAGTCGCTTTGCTTACATCGTTATTAGTTTCAATAATTACTGAGTAATTAGGTGTTGTTATGATTACCATTTGCGTAGGAAAGTAACAGCATGTTAATTACAGTTGTTATGGGTTTAAGACATTGTAAAAACAGTACTTTTGGTGTGTTTTTCATTATTTGATAGCTCGTTAGTGAACGGTTCTAATTGTAACTAAACGAATTCATTAAACATTTTCCTAGCTACGGATGAACATAATATTCACGAGTACTTTGACAAGATGTTATTTAAAATTACGTTTCGGTGTTCAAAAGGTGAAATTTCCTACATGGGTCCTATCTAATAATGCAGCAGTTAGTTAAGCAACTAGAATTAGAAACTTCATGGCAGATTAAAACTGTGTGCCGGACCGAGACTCGAACTCGGGACCTTTGCCTTTCGCGGGCAAGTGCTCTTGGTAGAGTAAAGGTCCCGAGTTCGAGTCTCGGTCGGGCACACAGTTTTAATCTGCCAGGAAGTTTCATATCAGCGCACACTCCGCTGCAGAGTGAAAATCTCATTCTGGAAACATCCTCCAGGCTGTGGCTAAGCCATGTCTCCGCAGTATCCTTTCTTTCAGGAGTGATAGTTCTGTAGGGTTCGCAGGAGAGCTTCTGTAAAGTTTGGAAGGTAGGAGACGAGATACTGTCAGAAGTAAAGCTGTGAGGACGGGGCGTGAGTCGTGCTTGGGTAGCTCAGTTGGTAGAGCACTTTCCCGCAAAAGGCAAAGGTCCCGAGTTCGAGTCTCGGTCCGGTACACAGTTTTAATCTGCCAGGAAGTTTCATATCAGCGTACACTCCGCTGCAGAGTGAAAATCTCGGTCTGGAACCAGAATTAGCTTTAATGTCGTGCTAAAGATAAGCTAAATTAATTCTTGGAGTCATATGAAGAATGAACTGTTACCTTTCAGTGGACCGAGAAGCTCTTTTCTGGACTGCACGAGATTATGAATAGCCCAGGAGACTTCGTAGTCAAATGAGTGCTGCGACATTACAAAAGATGTTAGAGGAACATGGATGGATAGAACCGTAATGCGTGTGCAAGTCTACTGGAGAAGGAACTCATGCAGCAGTGGATTTCGGAGGGCTTTACACTGATAGTTAAGTATGGTGCGAAGAAAGAGTAAATAATAAAAATGCATATATCGGAAACGATTACCAGAGCAAGGAATAATGTAATGGGATGTCTACTGACAAAGGTGACCACGTCTAATTGTCATCACCGCTTTCGTACAAATTTATGGTAAGGGCTTGATCAAAAATGAAAGTGACAGAGGTAGGTTCGGATGAGTCACGAGCCACTTATGTTACCATAATTTCCAGGTAGCAGATGGCCCAATGGAAAGAGAACAAAATGATAATACGAGCATCGTGGGGTCGAGCCATTAAACCGAAAAATGATCAATAAATTGTACTTATTAACACTTTCAAATACGTGCATGGAAACCAAAGTCAAAGGAAAATTTGGGACTGCAAATAATTTCCAAAAAGGATTATAAGACGTACACGAAAACTTCATGTATATAATTAGATATATTTATTATTTCTCAGCTGATGCTGAGCGAGATTCGTTGTTAAAACAAAGAAGCCGCAAATTTTCTCGGCCTCTTGAATACGTTACAAATGCCCCATTTATACAGTCATGCGCCTGTTTTAACGTTTCTACAGAGAACCAATATTCTCGCTGTGCTCTCATAATATTCTCGAAAAATTCACGCTACTCAGCCGAGAGCTAGCAAGCAATTGACATCCCTAGTCGTAGCTAGTGTTATCCCCAAAGGCCGCTGGCGTGATTTTACCTGTACCGGGTATAGAGGTGTACATATCCCGCTTTTAACCCGCCCATGCTTGCCCGGTGGCCAGGCGGGCAGGCCGCCGCTCGTTGTCAACAGAACGGGCAGGCTGCTTCACTCCCAGCCAAGCCAAGCAGAACCCAACCCGGGCAGGCTGCGGGAAACTTGCTTGCCTGCCCATATTACTGCTGAGCTGCGCTACGCAGCCGTTTAGTCTGCGCGCGTCATTGTCGTATTATGAACGTTAATCAAAAGTTTTTATTTTACCTAAGCACCAAAAGACAAACCCCAACATTATATATATATGTATTAATTTCAGGTAAAAAAAATATTGGTTTTATTTGTATATTCTTCCTTTACGCGTATATTTCGGGCTTCTTATCTATATAAATAAAAATTAATTGTCAAATGTGTTGATAAGCGTAAAACTCGAGAACGCCTGGACCAGTTTGGCTAAATTTTTTTTGCTGTGTTCGTAATTCTCAGAACAAGGTTTTTATGAAATAAAATTTTTCGAAAATCGACCGAAAAATTGGAAAATTTGACAAAAACTGAAAGTGCGTTTTCATTGTGTCCGTGTGTTTGTATTGCATACAATCTTGATGAAATTTTGCACACTATACCTTGAAACCAAGAGGAAGGTCACAGTCTACATAAAATTTCATATGGTGCATGGCAGAGGTTCCTTTACATAACGGAACTCGACAAATTGTACGTATTTATCCCGATCTTGATGAAATTTGGCACACTTGATATTCAAAGCAGGATGAAGGGCGTTGCCTGCTTAAAATTCTGAATGGTGCATGGCGGAGGGTACTTTACGTACACACTTCTACACCAACCTACAATTTTATTCCGATCTTGAAGAAATTTTGCACACTTGACCATCAAGAGGAACATCACTGTCAACATAATATTTCGGACAGTACATTGAAGAGAGTACCTTACAAAAGATTTTGACATCGTTTGCGGGTTACCATGAAAGTTCACTATGTACGCATGTTTCCATGGAGAAGGTTTTAGAATATTTACATGTGCATGTATATATATATATATATATATATATATATATATATATATATATATACATTTGTCTATGAGTATATATATATATATACTCATAGACAAAAACATATATATATATATATATATATATATATATATATATACTCATAGACAAATACATATATATACATATACATACATATATATACGCATATACATATACATATATATACATATACATATATATATACATAAACATATATAAATATATATATATACATATACATGCACATGTAAATATTCAAAAACCTTCTCCATGGAAACAAGCGTACATAGTGAACTTTCATGGTAACCCGCAAACGATGTCAAAATCTTTTGTAAGGTACTCTCTTCAAGATCATAGACATTTCGTTTGAAAGAAATATATATATATATATATATATATATATATATATATATATATATATATACTCCTGGAAATGGAAAAAAGAACACATTGACACCGGTGTGTCAGACCCACCATACTTGCTCCGGACACTGCGAGAGGGCTGTACAAGCAATGATCACACGCACGGCACAGCGCACACACCAGGAACCGCGGTGTTGGCCGTCGAATGGCGCTAGCTGCGCAGCATTTGTGCACCGCCGCCGTCAGTGTCAGCCAGTTTGCCGTGGCATACGGAGCTCCATCGCAGTCTTTAACACTGGTAGCATGCCGCGACAGCGTGGACGTGAACCGTATGTGCAGTTGACGGACTTTGAGCGAGGGCGTATAGTGGGCATGCGGGAGGCCGGGTGGACGTACCGCCGAATTGCTCAACACGTGGGGCGTGAGGTCTCCACAGTACATCGATGTTGTCGCCAGTGGTCGGCGGAAGGTGCACGTGCCCGTCGACCTGGGACCGGACCGCAGCGACGCCCTGATGCACGCCAAGACCGTAGGATCCTACGCAGTGCCGTAGGGGACCGCACCGCCACTTCCCAGCAAATTAGGGACACTGTTGCTCCTGGGGTATCGGCGAGGACCATTCGCAACCGTCTCCATGAAGCTGGGCTACGGTCCCGCACACCGTTAGGCCGTCTTCCGCTCACGCCCCAACATCGTGCAGCCCGCCTCCAGTGGTGTCGCGACAGGCGTGAATGGAGGGACGAATGGAGACGTGTCGTCTTCAGCGATGAGAGTCGCTTCTGCCTTGGTGCCAATGGTCGTATGCGTGTTTGGCGCCGTGCAGGTGAGCGCCACAATCAGGACTGCATACGACCGAGGCACACAGGGCCAACACCCGGCATCATGGTGTGGGGAGCGATCTCCTACACTGGCCGTACACCACTGGTGATCGTCGAGGGGACACTGAATAGTGCACGGTACATCCAAACCGTCATCGAACCCATCGTTCTATCATTCCTAGACCGGCAAGGGAACTTGCTGTTCCAACAGGACAATGCACGTCCGCATGTATCCCGTGCCACCCAATGTGCTCTAGAAGGTGTAAGTCAACTACCCTGGCCAGCAAGATCTCCGGATCTGTCCCCCATTGAGCATGTTTGGGACTGGATGAAGCGTCGTCTCACGCGGTCTGCACGTCCAGCACGAACGCTGGTCCAACTGAGGCGCCAGGTGGAAATGGCATGGCAAGCCGTTCCACAGGACTACATCCAGCATCTCTACGATCGTCTCCATGGGAGAATAGCAGCCTGCATTGCTGCGAAAGGTGGATATACACTGTACTAGTGCCGACATTGTGCATGCTCTGTTGCCCGTGTCTATGTGCCTGTGGTTCTGTCAGTGTGATCATGTGATGTATCTGACCCCAGGAATGTGTCAATAAAGTTTCCCCTTCCTGGGACAATGAATTCACGGTGTTCTTATTTCAATTTCCAGGAGTGTACATATTTCACAAGTGGTTCTAGAATATTCAGATGGAATAAAATTACAAACCTCTTCATCGTTATCCCGTACGGTACAGTGAGTTTTTAAGGCGTAAAACCACGGTAGAACTAAATGTAGGGTTGGATCCTTGTCACTCTCTAGATCAACTGTGGCTTCTTTAAACGGCTTAAGAAATTCTATAAGCTGGCCAGTTATATGGTGGTCATAACCCAGCATCTTATCAGACTCACCTTCATTATGTAAAACAGCCTTCACTGAATCAATCTGAGAATGGACTGATACAAGCATGTCAAAATAACTATTCCAACGAGTTGAAACCCACTGCTTTAAAGATGAGTTCAGTCTCACACAGAGACCTCTTCTCTTGAAGTACGAAACCGTAGCCCGCACTGTATTAAGAATGGCTAATATATTTGGAACATTTTCTTTCAAAAACTGTTCGCTCAGAACATGTTTCAAGACTGTGTTTATACTATGAGCCATGCATGGAAGACGCTGATATACTTCGAGAGCTTTGACAATGTTACTGCCCTGGTCTGTGACAAACGTAATTTTGGCAATGTCTTCACGAGAAACACCCATAGTTTCTAAGCCATCTTCCAACTCGTTTCGAATATTCGAGCCAGTTTTTGGGCAGTCAGGAAACGCAGAGCACATTAGTACATATTTATTCAAACGCCAGTCTGAATTTATGTAATGCATTGTCACGGACATGTAATGCACCCCTTTCTAATTGTCTGTCCATAGATCAATTGTACTGGCACATATACCAGAACGAATCGCATGCACTATATCTGGGAGCATTTTGCTGCGCACTTTATCGGCTAAGGTTTGAACTTTCCTAGCTACTGTCACTCGGGAAGGCATAACATTTTTAATATCAACTGAGCCATAGTTTTTACCTAAGTCGATCAGTGTCTGCCCTAAATTAAGAAATCCTTCTCCCTCTATACTGCTAAATGGTCTCAGGTCCTTAGCACACATTTCGACGCACTTTTCGGCCACTAAATCTTTGTCCTCTTTCAAGATATTTACGGAGTGAGGGAACTGCTTGTCAAATTTGCACACATGTCGTAACATACTCGAGGTTCCCGAATAAGTACTTAAGAGCTTTTTACATAGTTTGCATTGAGACACACCTACCGATTTATTTGAAGCGGCCTCATAAACACACGAAAACGTTTCCCATGCGGCACTTGTGCTCTGTTTCGTTACCAGCATGTACTCGCCAGTTGTCAATTTTTTTTCAATCTCACTAAAGTTCGACCTATTCATTGTGCTGCCTCCACCGTTGCGATAAATGAACTGCAGGCTAACTACCTGGCTACTCTAGTCACGGTAGCTTGACAGCGCAACCTGTTGTCAGGCGCAGCAAGCTGAGCGGGTCCCGTGAAGCTTGGCAGGCTTGCGGGAACCCAGGTAGCCCGGGCTTGCGGGAGCCCGTATCGCCCGCATTGCCCACTATGCCTCAGTACACGCGCACTCTTGTGTTTACATCGCGGCAGGCTGACCTGCATGAATGGTTGCAGAGGTGCTAGGGGCAAGCAGGCTGCAAGGGGAATTTGTACACCTCTGACCGGGTACCAACTAGTTGCGTGCAGATGCCAAGGGCTGTTCGCAGTAAAAATAAAAAGAACGGAATACGAAGTCCTGTACGTTTTAACTACAGTTCCTTCTCGGAAAGTTATTTGTAGAGACTTCGTAGATGCAGTTGACACTATTGTTTCTTCCCTTTGCCTTTCCTTTTCATGCCAACGCGCTTGCCATAGTGGCAACACCAGTTGCCGTCAGATCACTGAAGTTAAGCGGTGTCGAGCTTGGCTAGCAAATGTTTGGGTCACCGTCCAGGTCTGCCGAATGCTGTTGGCAAGTGGACTGCACTCAACCCTTGCGAGGCCAATTGAGGAGCTACTTGACTGACAAGTCATGGAAACTGACAACGGTCGTGGGAGCGGGGTGCTGACGACGTGCCCCTCCATATCCGCATCCAATGATGCCTACAGGCTGAGGACGACACGGCGGCCGGCCGGTACCATTGAGTCCTCGCGACCTGTTCGATTGGTGTTGGTTTTTTTTTTTTCATTTCATGCATTTTATGAAAGTATTAATAAATACAGTATATAGACCATTATTTCGATTGACTGGGCGTGTATTTAATCTAAGAATTAAAGTAAAAAAGAAGCTTCCGCATAGGGACTCGCCCCCACAACACTCAGATTACCGTTCTGCACTTTGCGCTGCACTGGCTGCTGCAAGTAAACTACACGAATATAAATAGCTCATGACATGCCAAATCTGTGCCGATTTTTTTTAACGCTTTGTCATCTGCAACTACCACTTCTGTAACTCTCATTCCTGGCCAGTCCTTGCATACACCAGAAATTTGGGCAAAATCGGTGATGACGATACATCCAGAAAAAGTCATTCACGTATTGAAGGTATCGAGGAATATAAAAAATATATGGTCAGTTACAGTCAAATCCAAATAATTAGAGAGGTATTTCTCTAGTACCAGTCACATACAAAATTCTCTCAAAGGTGTTATTAAACAGACTAGAACAACAAGCAGATCCGCAAATAGTGAATAACAGGCAGGCTTCAGAAGACGAAGATCAGGCATAGAACAGATCTGGAACTTGAGAACACTTTGGAATGTCAGAAACACTGTAGTTATCTTTGTTGACTTTATAAAAGCATACTACTCCATAGGCCAACAAACACTATAATTATCTTTGTTGACTTTATAAAAGCATACGACTCCATAGACCAACAAACGCTCTTTGACATACTGGAAGAATATGGCATCGACAGAAAAACCAGCGCAATTATACAACAGACGCTCACAGACACCACTTCGAAGATTAAGTTCATGGGAGAAATTTCGGAACCCTTCCAGATACACACAGGTGCCCGACAAGGAGATGGGCTTTCACCAGTTCTGTTTAACATAGTCTTAGACAAAATTGTCAAACAATGGGAAGAACAAGGTAAAGAAATACAGCCAGGAAGAACACGTGAAAGAAGAAGAATCATAAAGTATCTGGCACTTGCAGATGACATAGACATATTAATATTAACACACAGGAGGCAAAGGAATACTGAAACATCTACATGAAATAGCTGCCAAAACAGCTGTACAGATATCGTACAAGAAGACTCAATACATGGAACGACAACCCAAAAATGTACACATCATGAAAACGATGTATGGATCAGTAAAAAGAGTAGAAAAATTTAAATATTTAGGGGAATACATACAATAGGATCAAACAAGGCATCCAACATAGAACCAACAGAAAGACTCGAGAAATCATACAAACTCACATGGTCACATTATAATAAGAAAAGCATATCAAGACAGGCCAAAATTAGACACTACAAAACAGTTGTATTACCGGAAGCACTATATGCGTCAGAAACGACCACAATTGGAGCATCAGGCATTATAGAGACAGAAAAAATAGAACGCAAAATTCTCAGGAAAATATTCGGACCAATACACAAAGATGGCATATGGATGAAGAGAGCTACCAATGGGTTATACCAACACACTGACAGACTCACAGACTTGATCAGAAAACGCAGACGAAATTCCTACAGACACATACAGAGCATGGACAACACCAGACTTACAAGGAGAATCTTTGATTTAGTAAAACATTCAAGCCTTAAAACAAATTGGTATCATGAAATAGAGGAAGACATAAGGCAGCTAGGGATCAACAAACAAATGATAAAAGACAGAAAGGAGTTCAGGAACAAAATTAGTAACGCAAAATTTATGGTAAATGAGAAGAGGAAGACGGGAGCATTATGGACGGAACAAAGGAAACAAGAGCATAGTCAATGGATGAAGAGATTTTGGGAAGAGAAAAGGAAGAAAGGAAAGAAGTGAAAATCGTATCATCATGAGATATTTGAGTTCAAACACTGTCCGTAAGGGCAAAAATTATATGAATGAATGAATGAATATGGTCAGTTACAAATCTGAATATGTGAAGCTGCTTATTAAGGACGTTCAGTGTATCAGATGTGCTAATATGGGAAAATAGATGTTGTCGGAGAAGGCAGCATGTTAATATTCTGTGCTTTTGTTGTGTGTGTTTCCAATATAAGGTAGTCAGAGATGACTGTTAGACCACTGCGGTATTAGAATACATGAGGACTGGTAGCCTTCTTGGAAGGCAGGATATTTTAGTTTCAGTTTTTTTTTATTTAGCAATTTCATGTTGTAATGTGGACCAACGATGCCGAAACATAGCAGACTGCGAGCGGAAATTCTAACGCTCCTACGGAGGCGGACGACACAGATGCAGGTAGAGAGACGTGAGACTTCGGAGCTCGGGAATGGAGCTAAAATGTTTCCCGGACAAATAATAAATCCAGCGGATGAAGCTGCAGAGTCAGCGTGAAAAACGATCCTTCCTGCTGGTAACACAGGTTAGAGATCCCAAATGACGTGTGGAGTGGCACGAGGGAAATCACACATTAGTGCAGGGGGAATACGCGCCAGAGCAGCGTACGCCTACGTGTGAGGAATAAAGCAACGCAGACGTACAGTGACGTATCAATGGCTGCCTCAGGAGCGAGGTGTCGAAACTTCGTGGCTCTCGCGGGATCAAACGATTCTTTAGTTGGTTTTATTTCTTTGTGTTCTTTTGCTACGTCCTACAAGGAGTTACGAAGTTATTTGATCACAAAAGGGCATGCTATATGTACGTCTTAGAAATAAGAGTAATACACCTTTCACAACACGGTGGGGGCGGCCTGTCGGAGGAGTGACATCTGAAAAGTAATTCCAAGAGCATTTACAGCGACGTGACTGACTGCTGTAATCAATGAGGGAAGTGTAAGATCCCTCTGGAGTTTACAAAAGACGTCCCAAAGCTTTCGGCTACCGGAATGTGGTGTTTTCCGATCGCTTTAAGCGGGTAGCATGGTATGTCCCCAAATCCAAGCATTCTGCTGTACCAGGTAATGCTGTAGTTAATGTTACGCACGTTCTGCATTGTGCTGCCGTAGCTGTAATACCTGAAGACGTGTGCGAATCACAACTCAGTAGCAGTTAAGAAATGCTTCAATTTCCACTTCCGATTACGTTCATCGATCGTAATTAGGTGAAGTTGTCTGAGACATAGTATAGCGATTACGAAAGAATCAAAGCAGCTCCAGTAGCATGGGTCACTTTGTTGAGCACGTAACGGTACTGATCTGCTTGGTGCCATATTACAGTACACATAATAGATACATTTGAGGAAATACCAAAGTGTGCGGTGACTGCCAAAGCCCGCCAAGAATTTCTGAGAACGCTAAATTTTTTAATTGGAATAATTAACATACCAATGGGTAAGTGTAGATTCAATATATATTTTTGGAAACAGAAATATCTGGGTTACGGAATTATGAAAAGAATAGCATTATTTTATATATAGGAACAAGTTGGAACACGAAAATTTTGAATGCGAATAACTTTTGAAATATCGGGTTTTCAGAAATAGGAAAACCTTTGCTGGAAATGGAAGTGTGAAGGCTATGTCATTCCAGAAAAAAAAATATGAGGATGGAATCCTGACGCGCACATCAGTTACAGTTATTCTAACTCATAAATATTTCGTCAAATAGGATGTTTCACTATGAACTAAATATATTATGGTCATCAGAAATTTGTAAATTATACTGCGAAAATTTAGTGAAATGCTACAAGAATAATTATTTAATAATCTCATATAAACACTGTATGCGTATTGTTAATAAAGAGAGATAATTAGAGAAAAACATTTAACATTAGAATCAGGACTGGTATAAGTACAAATGAGATTATCCTGCCTTACATTGCCACAAAGGCAAAGAAAGTATGGTTTCATTGCAATATTCCAGTGGAAACGAGAGAGACATGCTGACTGCGTAACAGCTACAGCATTATCGAATACGTTTAGGACCACAAAAATTCGAAAAGGATGTCGCATAGATAGAATAAATTCGGAACTATTGATACACTGAAGCGCCAAAGAAACTGTTACAGGCGTGCGTATTCAAACACAGAGATATGTAAACAGGCAGAATACGGCGCTGCGGTCGGCGAAGCCTATATAAGACAACAATCGTCTGGCGCAGTTGTTAGATCGGTTACTGCTGCTGCAATGGCAGGTTATCAAGATTGAAGTCTTACAGTCGGTGAACGAGCTTTGGGACAGAACGTCTACGAGGTAGCGATGAAAATGAAATGGCTCTGAGCACTTTGGGACTTAACTGCTGAGGTCATCAGTCCCCTAGAACTTAGAACTACTTAAACCTAACTAACCTAAGGACTTCACACACATCCATGCCCGAGGCAGGATTCGAACCGGCCACCGTAGCGGTCGCGCGGTTTCAGACTGTAGCGCCTAGAACCGCTCGGCCGCCCGGGCCGGCCGGGTAGCGATGAAGCTGGGATTTTCCCGCACGACCATATCACAAGTGTACCCTGAATATCAGGAATCCGGTAAAATATCAAAACTCCGACATCGCTGCGGCCGGAAAAAGATCCCGCAAGTCTGGGACCGGCGTCGACTGAAGAGAATCGTTCAGCAAGACAGAAGAGCAACCCTACCGCATATTGCAGCAGATTTCAGTGCCGGGCCATCAACAAGTGTCAACGTGCGAACCATTCCATGATGTAAGGCAGGAGTACCAGTTTCTTTGGCTCTTCAGTGTATATACCAGTAACTCCTTTAAAGTAAGATTGTTGCAACTGTTTAACTTGTGATGGCAACGTTACAAAATATCGATGGATATGGGCTTTCGGAGCCGAAGGCCAACTCGTGTAACCTTGATGACTGCATGACACAAAGCTTTACGTCTCACTTGGGCCCATCAACACCGACTGAACCGCGAATTTACTTTCAAAAACTTTTCTCAAGAATTTACTTTATTTACTAGCTATTCATCAAGAACATTAACACATTTAATCACACTATGTGAGCGTGGAAGTAGTTGCCAGAGAGTAACTGATGAAATCAAAACGAAGTTGCTTTAAACAAATGGGAATTTCATTCCTAAAAGCTTTTATTAAGAAACAGATTTAAAATTATAAGCAGAAAGCACCCTCTAAATATCAAGTTACAATTTATTCAGAGGCAGAAAGAAACAAATTTTTGAGTGTATGAGCTTTCGGGCTGAGAACCTTGCCACTCCCTTTTGACACGGCAGTAGTCACGACCGCTCACAACAACCTCTGAAAGAGTACACAGGTGCAAATCTGCAACACACCAGATTACCTTAAACGTTTTAACAATTTACACAAGCACACAAACTATGCACGCCGTAGGAGGGATGGAAATGGTACAAACACTAAAATTAAAATATTAACTGGCCACCGAAGGTGCAACTCTATTTTAACTTCTAAGAAAAGTCTTACGGTGGAAGGGTGGCAACTTTATATACTAAAATGACCATTTAAATAAAAGCCCGTGAAATGCAATCTTACATAAAATTATACAAGGTTGGCCAAACATGCTCTACAATGCGCTTATACCGCCTCTCAAGATGAGAGGCAAAAAAACATATGTCAGGAATTAGGCCGTTACACTTCAAACAATAAATTCGTTAACACACCGAATCCGACAAACATGACAGAGGCAGCTATTAACGTACGGCAGATTGATAGGGAGATTACCGAACAACCCGAACCGCAGGTTGCTCTAACCTGCCCCTACTGCACAAGGGAAAAACGGACCACCCAATTCATAAATAACCACCTTCCCGCAGGTGAGTAAACGGAGAAGAATGGTGGGACGATCCCAAAACAAAGCGGCTGGTGACCTCACCGAGAAAACAAGTAGAATTTAACAAGTACAAATGGTTCAAATGGCTCTGAGCACTATGAGATTTAACATCTGAGGTCATCAGTCCCCTAGAACTTAGAACTACTTAAACCTAACTAACCCAAGGACATCACACACATCCATGCCCGAGGCAGGATTCGAACCTGCGACCGTAGCGGTCGCGCGGTTCCAGACTGAAGCGCCTAGAACCGCTCAGCCTCACTGGCCGGCATTTAACAAGTAAATGAAACAACATATCACCAATCATTTAACTTCTAATAAACTGCGATTTCTGGCGAAGACCTGGCGCAGCACCCCCAAAACGCTCTCCCAAACCGTGCGCTGCCAGCCGCTTCAACTGACGCAGGAAGACGCCCCGATCTCCCGTCTCACGGCGTCGCAGCTCGCACCGGCCAGACCGATGTCGTGGGTTGACTCCTGCTGCTCTCGTGTCGGCCGCGAAGCCACTACCCCTCGCTATACGGCGCGGCCCACTGGACTCACGTGGCGACCTCACATGCGCCGACGCTCAAGTCATCTTGTGTCTCAGTGCGCGAAAGACCAACCGATCGATCCAACCGCCAATAACCGTTGCCTGAGCAACTCGAGCAGACTGGTGGCCTAACGCACAGACTCAGATGCAGGAACTAAGCCCCTCACTGGGCGACCACTCGATGAGTTCGCTCACTGCGTCACAAATTCCGGACGAGAGACAGACTAGCAAGCTGGGGACGCGAGACTGACTCCGGACTGACTCCAGACTCTCCGAGACTGCCCCTTAAATGCACGTGAACAGGCAACCTTTCCACTTTTCCACCAGAGGGAGACACCAAAGCTGCGATTGCCACAGTGGCGCCACCGCCAGAAACGGAGGGCGACTGCTTCACACAACGCGCTGCGGCGCGCTCTTCAAAACAGCAAATTTTACCACGCCTCACCGACATTGGACTGTTGATGACTGGAAACATGTTGCCTGGTCGGACGAGTCTCGTTTAAAATTGTGTCGAACGGAAGGACGAGTATAGGTATGGAAAAAGCCTCATGAGTCCATGGGATTGTTCAAGCCGCTGGAGGCTCTGTATTGGTGCAGGCCTTGTGCAGTTGGACTGATGTGGGGCCCCTGATACGTCTAGATAGGACTCTGATAGGTGACACGCACTTAAGCATTCTGTCTGATGACCTGCATTCATTCGTGTCCATTGTGTATTCCGACGGACTTGAGCATTCCATCAGGACAATGCGACACCCCACACGTTCATAATTGCTACAGAGCAGAGTGGTTCCAAGAACACTCTTCTAAGTTAAATCACTTCCTCTGGCCACCGAACTCCCCAGACATGAATATTATTGAACATATGTGGGATGCCTTGCAACGTGCTGTTCAGAAGACATCTCCACCCCTTCGTACTCTTGCGGATTTATGGAGAGATCTGCAGGATTCATGATGTCAGTTCCCTCCAGCAGTACTTCAGACATTAAGCGAATCCATGCCACGTCACGTTGCGGCACTTCTGCGTGGACGCGGGGGCCCTACACGATGTAAGGCAGCAGTACCAGTTTCTTTGGCTCTTCAGTGTATATACCAGTAACTCCTTTAAAGGAAGATTGTTGCAACTGTTTAACTTGTGATGGCAACGTTACAAAATTCTCGATGATTGGTAAAATGCGCAGGTGATATTTATATTCAAAAAAGGCAACAGAACTGAGACAATAAACTGCAGAGGAAAAAGTTTCTTAAACACCACTGCTAAAGTATATGTGTAAAACAATCAATCATAGATCACGTCCTGTATAAGAAACATGTGTTGCTTGAATTGCAGACTTATTTTTGGAAGGTCGATAACGTATAGAAGAAGTGCTTTATTTGAAAATACTGATCTAAAGACAGTGAGAATTTACCCTTGAGACACTTTTCGCGTACATTGCTTGGAAAAAGGACTTCGGTAGAGTCAAAACCTCCTGTTGTGAGACATTAAGGTTAAAGGCGTATATTTTCTCCATCTCATCATAAAAAGCTTGTACCACGTAGCACAAATAATGAAGATAGAGATGATATTCATTTAGACTACGGAGTACGTCTGATCTGTATCTTATCGGTTACACATTTTAATATTTAAGTAGATGATATAATTAGAGAAAGTAGCGCAGAGCAAGCCCTGGAATTAAATATTACGTTGGTGAGTAACTTCGTAGCGTTTTTCCATCAGATTTACGTAAGAGAGACTTCAGTCATCATTAATACATTGACAAAAGTGTGCCAACAGCGGGGTGACTTTACTATTCTGCGACTACAGAAAAATCGTGGTTTTCAGACGGAGAACTCGTCGAGCCAAGTTCGGAGCGCATTTTCACCCGAAAAGGAACTGCCGATGCCATGCCTTGCTCAGGCCACCCAAGAGCTACTACTGAAGTGGATTGCCACTACCTACGGATTATGGCTCGGAGGAACCCTGATAGCAACGCCACCATGTTGAGTAATGTTTTTCGTGCAGCCACAGGACGTCGTGTTACGACTCACACTGTGCGCAATAGGCTGCATGATGCGCAACTTCACTCCCAACGTCCATGGCGAGGTCCATCACTGCCACCACGATACCATGCAGCGCGGTACAGATAGGCCCAACAACGTGCCCGCTCAGGATTAGCATTACGTTCTCCTCGCCGATGAGTGTCGCACATGCCTTTAACTAGACAATCGTCGGTGACGTGTTTGGAGGCGACCCGGTCAGGCTGATCGCCTTAGACACACTGTACAGCGACGGTAGCAAGGTGGAGGTTCCCTGCTGTTCCGGGATGGCATTATGTGGGGCCGACGTACGCCACTGGTGGTCATTGAAGGCGCCATAACGGCTGTACGATACGTGAATGCCATTCTCCGACCTATAGTGCAACCATATCGGAAGCATACTGGCGAGGCATTCGTCTTCATGGACGACAATTCGCGCCCCCATCGTGCACATCTTGTGAATGACTTCCTTCAGGGTAACGAAATCATCTTGTGAATGACTTCCTTCAGGGTAACGAAATCGCTCGACTAGAGTGGCCGGCATGTTCTCCAGACATGAACCCTATCGACAATGCCTGAGATAAATTGAAAAGGGCTGTCTATGGACGACGTGACCCATCAGCCACTCTGAATGATCTATGTCGAATCGCCCATGAGGAGTGGGACAATCTGGACCAACAATACCTTGAAGAGCTTGTGAGTAGTATGCCACGACGAATACAGGCATTCATCAATGCAAAAGGACGTGCTACTGGGTATTAGAGGTACCGGTGTGTACAGCAATCTGGACCACCACCTCTGAAGGTCTCGCTGTATGGTGGTACAACATTCAATGGTTGGTTATCATGAGCAATAAAAAGGGCGGAAATGATGTTTATGTTGATCTCTATTCCAATTTTCTGTACAGGTTCCGTAACTCTCGGCACCGTGGTGATGCAAATTTTTTTTTTTTTATGTGTGTATTTTGGGGCAACTCTTCCCATTCTAAAGGGATATTCTTGGCTCAGAAACGGGCGGTTCTGGCAATAAGTGGTGTTAGTTCACGAACCTCCTGTCGATCCCTGTTCACTATCTAATATTTTTGTGGGATCTGAAATTTAAAAACCTTTATCACACCGGCCTGATTTAGCTTCACTAATCAGGATAGTAAAAAACATGCATATATGAAGGGAATTTCCATTCACAAAGCCGGCTTATCACATTCACACAGTTCAATACTGTTCTATCCTGATTAATTGAGCTTAACTTAAATTCCATAAGGCAGTGAAGCAATTTCGAAGTCTCGGTGCGACGAAAATTGTCAGTCGATCTCCTGAAAACATTTGTAATAATTATTAACTTTCGGTGATCACATGGGGAAGACCGGAGATCTGCTGGTAAGACCGTGTTAGCCTATTTATTGAAAGTAATAAACTGGATATCTTGAGCATACCAAACGGCAGGTTCGTCCAGCGTAAATCAGATGTTCCCCACTGATCCCGTGCAACACAGCGTAGTAAGCAGACACTGTCAATAATAATGAGTTAAATAATACGCGAACACACTTACTTTAGTTTAGTTCATGTATTAAATTCCTCCTCATACAGAATCTCCTCAAGATGGCGAGTAGGTCAACAATACAGACATATATGTCTTCGTTCTTTTCTGGCTAATCCGAAAGATCTCAATCCTTCTTTTCATAAGAGAAAACATAGATAGCAGAGAAGCTATTCCATGAAGTAAATGCACGCTCCAAGCAATAATAGGGCTTGAAATTACTTTGCATTGATAATCATCGTATATTAAAGTTTAGGAATCGGGAAGATAAAAAGAGATATTTCTAGATATGTACTGAGTTACATAATTTATAAAAAATTTCTGAAAATATCGCAGAGAGACCGCTGCAAGAGACATTACAACTAGTCTGGGAATTTTGACATTGTCCTCTCAATATATATATATATATATATATATATATATATATATATATATATATATATTCCTTACTGTCATTTCTTGTTAATAACATCAGCTTATTCCCAAGAATAAGCATTCAGTTAATACTCGGCAGAAACAAAACCTGTGTGGAAAGGAGTGCAGTATACTGCTGCTCCATTTTCAATAAGCTACCGCTCGAATTCAAAAATCTTAGCAGGAGTCCATGCGCTTTCAAATCGAAACTGAAGAGCTTTCTCTTGGGGTCACTCCTTCTGCTCTGTCAAGGAGTTCCTTGAAAAATTAAGCTTATTCTTGTTGTATTGTTGATTACGTTTACTTAAACTTATGGCCTGACTTTTTTCGGGGTCATAAGCATTTTATTTTAATCTGTTATTACTTTTAAGTTGTAATTTCGTGTTTAGACACGTTCTGTGACCTAGGAGATTTGGTCCTCAATGTGGCCCTACGGAACTTGACGTATTAATAAATAAATGAAATAAAGTTTCAATTCCAATTTGGCGGAGGAAAAAGGGAGGGAGGGGGGGTAAGAGTGGCACCAGGAAGGGCAGCCACCACTAACAATCACTAACATTGCCTCAACCCATACAACAATGCTGAAGAGAAAGGAAAAGGCAAGACAGGAAGAAGAAGATCCTGTCAGAACAAAAATTACTGAATATGAGGGACCTGCTGAACAAGTGTCTCATTTCCAGATTTTCTGCGTCTTGTCTGCAACCTGACTTATAACAATGATATCGATGGCGAACTGACTAAGTACCAGGGCATAAACGGAGCAATTCGAACATCATATTCCCGGAAAACTAAAAATGAATGATATTACAATTCTATCTTTCTTCGGTTACTCTGAATCTATGGTGTACTCTTTAGACGGTTCATCCATTTTACAGAGCCTGCAGATCTGCTTCTCTTCCGCTGTAAACATCGGTGAATTCTACCACTGATATCCTTTTATTCTGAATTTTAATTAACTCTTGAATTTCTCCTTTACTTCCTTCATTGTTTCCTTCATGTCTAGACTGATCAACAGGGGAATGTCTAAATGCACACGTTATATCCTTCTCCATTCTTATTCTACCTTGTTGCTTCTTATACGCTTTGTATATTACCTGTCTTTCCCTAGCGCTTACAGATATTTGTTTCAGAATTTCGAATATTTTACACCATTTTATATTGCCGAACGCTTTTTCTACATCGACATATCGTATGAATGTGTCTTAATTTTTCTTAATCTCGCTTCCATAATCAAGCGCCAGGTCATACCTACTTCCCTGGTGCTTTTACCTTTCCTTAAATCAAAGTGATCACCTGAGACATACTCGTTTTCTTTTCCATTCTTCTGTTTATTATTCTTGTCACTACCTTAGATGCGCGGGCTGTTAAGCTGACTGTACGATACTGCTTGTCTTATCTGCCCTTGCTGTGCCGGGATTATGTAGATGATATTTTTTCCGAAAGTTTGATTATACGGCTCCAAACGCTTCCCCAAATGATTTTAGTAATTCCAAAGGAATGTTATTTATCTCATCTTCCTTATTTAACGGCGGTTGTTGCAAAGCTCTGTTGAATTCTGATTCTCATACTGGATCCCTTATCTCTTCCACAGCAACTCCAGTTCTTTTTCTATCACCGAAGCAGGCAATTCCTCACCCCCATAGAGGCCTTCATTTTACTCTTCCCACCTATCCGCTCTCTCCTCTGCGTTTAACAGTGGAATTATCATAGCACTCCTAATGTTGTCGCCCTTGCTTTTAATTTCAGCGAAGGCTGTTTTCGTTTTTCTATGAGTAGAATCAGTCATTTACGATCATTTCTTTTTAGACTTCTTGACAATTTTTCTACTGACATTTCGCCTTGGCTTCATTGCACTTGCTGTTTATTTCATTCCAAAACGACTTATGTTGCTGTATTCCTGTCTATATCTGAACACCTCTGTACTTCTTTGTATCCTCAAGGTTTCTTCGCCGCTACATTCCTCGTACTTATGGGTGTCTGTGATTGCTGGATCTGTTATTGCTCTTTTTATAGATGTATACTCTTCTTCAACTCAACTGCCTACTGTGATGTTCCTTATCGCAGTATCCACAACCCAAGAGAAGGGCGTCTCATCATTCCTCAATAATTCAGTATTCCACTTCTTACCACACTAATTCTTCTGGACGATACCGGTAAGCCTCAGTCTACTTTTCAGTATCACTAAATTGTGATCTGAGTCTGTATCTTCACCTGGATACGTCTTACAAAACCAGTATCTGATTTCGAAAGCTCTGTCTGACAGTGATGTAATAAAGATGGAATTCTCCCGTGTCTCCAGATCTTTTCCAAGTATACTTCCTCATCTGATTCTTGAATAGAGGATTCGGTATCACTATCTGAAATTATTGCTCAACTCATTTAGTCTTTGTCCTCTCTCATTCCTATTGCCAGCCCATGTTCTTCCACAACTCTTTCTCCCCCCCCTCCCCCCCCCCCCCCCACCTGATACTGCGCTCGATTCCCACCCCCCTAATGATTTTATCTATCTTTCATCTTCTGCTTACGACATCGGTATGTCAGTATACTTGAACTATCCTTGTCGGTGTTAGTTATCTGCCGAATTTGATGAAACAACCGTATCACTGAACTGCTCACACTAGCACACTCCCTGGCCTGCCTTTTTATTCGTAACAGATTTTGCTCCTGTTATACCATTATCTGCTGCTGTTGATATGACTCTATATTCTGATGATCAAAAATCCTTTCATTTCAGTGCACTGACCCTGCTCCCCCTCCCCGCCTCCTCCTATATGTACGAGTACTCTGAGCTTTTGGATTCATCTTTTCACATTTTCTTGCTTCCGTACCACTTTCAAACTGCTGACATTCCTCGCTCCGGCTCGTAGAATGTTACCCTTGGAAGTTCTGCAATGCGAACAACATTTAATGCTTAAGGAATATGAATTACCCGGTATACAATGTTCTGAATGTGTTTGGTCCTTAAAGATGTTCTTTGATAATAGATTTAGTTAAGGCTAATATTGCTCTGTATTTTAACGCATGTTGGAATGATACATGAAAGCAATCATGTACCAACCATTTGAAGACGAATGGTTATTCACTCGAAGTTGTTAGCACCGTAAAAGTAAGCAAGAACCAAAAACGAAAATGATTATTTGTTGTTGTTATAGTAATACCTAAAGTTGTAATCCACAGTCCAGAAGTTCACTGTCAGTGTGTGGAAGATGCTTTATCATTTGGCTAGGGCGAAAGTAAGTTTCTTTGTAGTACTAAGAGACGTATGTATGGCATCACTTTTCTTTCACTGGAACAACGTATTTAAAGGCTGTAAAGGTTTTCACTTGTGTTTTCAAGCATGGCATCTGCTACAATTGCTACTTAAATGTTGAATCTCGGCGTTCTAATGTCATTCTGACACAATGAATAATGTTACGCAGTGTCTGATTCGTCATTGGCAGATAACCTGACGAACTGGAATTTAATTTAGACTTGAATATATTTATCTTCTTTAAGCATTAAATATTGTTCCCATTTAAGCAACAGATTTTGAAACTGATATAATATTTTATACAATACCACTATTAATAGTAAGTTACTATAAAAGCTACCAAATTATAGGATAAAAATATTTTTAATCATGTCTTCGCCAAGATAATAAGAGAAGGACTTGAATCGTTGTTTATGCAGGAATCACCTGTCCTAAGAAATAATATCCTCCAAACACAAATGGGAAAAACATTTATAGAACCGTGTTACCTTGAAGCGTAACACTAGCTGAATTCAGGAGAATGACCTTTCTCTGCAGAAGATGTGAAGTTCTTACCGCAATGCTCCGTACCACAGTGTAATTTAGAAACCGATATAACTTGAAACATTGTTAAATGCAGCGTGAAGAAGCCGTTTTTGCGGCGAACTTTGTGCTCCGCCGATCTTAAAGCTATCGGTTTATCGATTACACCATATAGCACTATTCAGCCAGGCACGCAGAGCAGTCTTTTTCAGAGTACCTTTCTCATATTTTGTTACGCCGGTATCACATTAATAAAAATGATTATTACAAATGTGACATGTCCAGACAGTGACACAAACGTAAACGTTGTAATAAATTACCTCCAGCTTGCTCAGTTTCTAACTGCATACCGTCGATGGAACAGTCGCGAGCTTCAAGAGTCTTGACAGCTACAGTGTTTAACAGGCAACAATTCGCGGAGGTAGTATAAATACCAAATGTTTTTGAGGGTTGAATAACACTTAGGCGCTTTTTTTTCTACTGATTTTTCTTTGTGTGTACTAGTTTTCGGCTTATTAGGCCATCTTCGGATAACTACTGGCTATTGTTTACAAGGAGCTTGTATTCTTACAAACCAAACATTCTGGACTAAGATACAACGCACTTACATACGATTTTTAGTTGTGGTATTGTCTTTGGAATTGTCAAACGGGTCTTTTGACGTTTTGTTCTGTAAAACTGTTATTTAACATAATAAATCACATTTTATGGTTTGTCAGTACCATGTATGACAACAATTAGAATTACTTAGAATACACATTATTATTAAATTACAATTTTTTGGTATATGTTGTCTTGCGTGGTACTGACAAACCATAAAATGTGATTTATTATGTTAAATTTAACAGGACAAAAACTGAAAACAACCCTAAATATGGAATTGTTCTGTCAAGAAGCGACGGAAGAATTTATAAATAAAACCAAATCTTTTGTAGACCGGCCGGCCGAGGTGGCCGAGCGGTTCTAGGCGCTTCAGTCTGGAACCGCGCGACAGCTACGGTCGCAGGTTTGAATCCTGCCTCGGGCATGGATGTGTGTGATGTCCTTAGGTTAGTTAGGTTTAAGTAGTTCTAAGTTCTAGGGGACTGATGACCTCAGATGTTAAGTCCCATAGTGCTCACAACCATTTGAACCATTTTTTTTTTGTAGACCGATGAATCCCACTGCACTGAACACGTAGAAAGCACAATGGGAGGTACAGTACATACAAACTCTAAGATAAAAAGAAAATACGACGCAGCAGGGGAGAACCATCCGAGTAGTACCGAAAACGGTAGATATGATGTACAGTCGTGCTCAAAAGTATCCGAAAGACCTGAATTGCATTTTGCCGGATTCGCATGCAACCCACATAACGCAGCTGTCTAACAGGTCCTCTAATAGCTCCTTGGTACAGTCGTTTGACTATTGCAAATGGCTCCAACAAGTCACCACTAGAAAAATCGACTCTGTATCGCAATAACTCAAGATGTAAAGTATACAACGATACTACAAATATCAGGGAACACCTTATCACAGATAAGACTATCCTTAAGGCTTATAAGCTCACATTTATTACAATAAATGACATACCTGAAATGTTACCACTCTCATTATTGCGTCAGATATGTAATGCACGTAGTACGTTCGTCGTATTCATGATTACCTCTTCACAGTAACATACCGTACTTGTTTTTTAACACAAAATGACATTAAACATTTAAGTTCTTCACGAGCAGCTAGTTGAGAATATGTATGAACTTCAAATGACACGACGAACCGTCTCGTTCTGCATTTGGATTCAAACCCAGGTCATGCAGACTAAGATTTCGTGACTGACGGATACTAACAGCCATTCCTGCCGAGGCATACAGAGAGTGATACACCTCGATTTTGGACAGTACCAGTTAGCAAATATCAACTTTAAATTACATAACGTAAACATTTTCAACGGACGCGAATTCTTACCCAGCATCTATTGTCCCTGTTAACGAACTACGAGAGATGGTAAATATGGCTTCTTCACGAGTAACTTACTGGAAATGCTGTGATGTAAAGCTTTGTGTTGGACAGTGATTCGAACCCAGAACCTAATCGGATTGTTATCGAAGCACAATCAACTGTGACATATCGGATTTTCTCGGCAGTAGATAGATGTTTTAACTGAAATGACGAGACGAAACATTAATTTTTTCCTTCCCAGGACTCCAACCCGGAACCTATCGCTGTTATATTTGTTACATCAGCGGCGACATGTGAAAATGTTTGAACTAGAAATAATATGACGAAGAGTTAAGTGCTGACTGGGAATCGAACCCAACACCTACCGTTGTTGACAACACACAAAGAGACGTCAGCTACAGAATTTATCTCCACCAGCAGCTCGGAATAAGATCCTTGAACTTACAGTGATCTGTGTCTCACTGGAAGTCAAAAACGTCAGATATCGTTAGTGTTGACAACGAATGAAAACGCAATAAAAATCAAAATTATTAGCCGCCAGCAGATAGGTGTTCTCATGCTAGAACTTGATAATACATAATGAAAACTTTAGTGCCGGACCAGCATTCTAACCCATTCATGTGCAATATGTGGAATCTGCAGTTTTGAACAAACAACAAATTGTAGTCGAGCTGTACTGTCTCGAAGGGATCAAATTCCACGTTAAGGGCGGTCTGAGTTGCATTCCAAGTTCAGAACCAATTTTATCGACATACAGAAGCTCGAATAAAAGATGGAGCAAGAGTCCTGTGACCCTACATAGCGTTTGTTTCGTCACTAGAAATAAATAACTAGTATAAGAAAGGTTACTGGTGATAGAGTTCCCACATTTCACCACTCCTGACTTTATTGTGGTGCAACCTAACGTCTACTTGGTAGAGAAGGAATATCATGTTTAATGTGAATTTCAGACCATAATGCCATTATACCTTCTTCACTTGGCATAGTCAGAAGAGAATAGAATCTGTCTCTCCCTATTAAAAACCATTGGCAGCAGTTGGAATCGAACCCAGACCACCATCATAGGAACCTATAATCAATTCAACAGACCATCAAATCCTCTTCTGCATGACTCATTTTTCTATCATAACACCGTTGCGGCACACTCGATGAGAATTCTTACACACAGGCTCCCTGTAGTGGTTTGCAGCATGTTCAGTACATTCATTTACTTGGTTGACCGAATCGCCATGAACTAGCTGTCTCGGCTACCCAGTGGATACATTCGACTCCATTTTGTAATCACCGAAATAAAATCATTTAACTACCACCTACACAGAACTGCAACAGTGTAGGACGCAGAAATTTAAATAGGAAGTGTGCTTTTCCATTTTAGCTACTATATTGCGCTATGTGTTTGTTGAAAACGTCCTGCAGTGCAAAAGAAAAGCTGTAACTGTCTGTCTCTCAGAAGTCTAGATCCGGCCATATGCATTGTCTCGCAGCACTGTGGAATGCGGAAGTTCTGGAGGAACTGTTGTTGACTTCTGGAGGTGCTGTAGCTAGATCACAGATAATAGCACCACTGTAAGTGTTGCGCACCGTCGATAAGATGTAGCGAGTTCTGTTACATACGCCGCTACATTTTTTACAATGCAATTCTGCTGTCTGCTGAAGTTACCAATTTAATGGAACTTTGAACATAATTACCTTCACTTCTCAGCCCAAAATAGGGTCTTTCGAATCTAAGAGTTGGGACGCCGTCTACAAAATTTCAACCGTTGAACAGAGCATAAAACTTGCGGTCGAAAGAACCACACATTCCTCTCCTGTCTCCTGACTGGAGGAGACACCTGCGCTTATTTGCAAAATCATCTTCATGACTGGCCAGTGCGCTGCGACCAACTTTGTCGCTTTCTGGCGGAAGGTGGCCATCAATCGGCCACCTAAATGTGGAATAAAATACTCTGATATTGTAATAAATATTTTATTTTCAGTATAACTTGAGCCTTATCTTTTCCATTACACTATATTAGACACAGAAGTCATACACTGTTAACGAAATATTTCAAAAATAAAAACATGTGCCATTGGTCCAATGAAAATTACTGGTTTCCTTTATTGGGCGAGGTAATTTCCGTGAATGGGCAACAGTGTAGCAGCTGTTGAATACTGTAAATACCTAGATAAGTGACTACACACTTCATATTTTTTTATTTTTATACTTTTTTTCTCATTTTAAACCGAATGACATGTATTCGAAACCAAGGTGGTTAAGACTAGAAACGTCGGCTTTGAAGGTATAAAAAGACATTTGACTGATTATCAAAACACTTACATAGTATTAGAAAACTGCTAAAAACCATTGCTAAAATTTTGTTTATAGTGACCCACTTAGACCCAATATTAGACAAAATTCGAGGTGGCTCATTCAAGACCACTCCAATTGTATCGCTAAACAATATTTACTCTCGATCCATTGCAGTTAACTTTATATTTTGCATATGACAAAATGGTGTGAATTGGTCATACTTTTCTATGGGGCCTGCTGAAATTTAGTTTTTGTTAGCACATCAGTGCGACGTTTCAATCACTAATACTAGGCAATTACAACAACATAGCGCAAATCCTACAGTGGCTTTGTCTTTTCGTGAAACAACTCACGAGTAAGATGGCGAATCTTTGGCAACACGGGGTACACTCTTAATGACCGATAGTATCAGTCTATTGCCAATATCTACAGATAAATCGAGACGGCCTATCGATAGCAGCACTCCACTATGCAGTTGGAGGTATATTAGACTTGTGGATAGAACTTAGCGGGGTGCAGAGGAGTTGAGTCGCAGCTACAGTAGCTGCTCCGTCGTTGAGTGGGTATGATGTGCTCTTTTGTACCACATGCACAGTGGTTTGTTGATGGGAGTTAGTCTTTGAGATGGAATTCTCTATAATAATTAAACTCCATCGTTAGGAGCAGTGGGGAATTCTCAAAAATGGTTCAAATGGCTCTGAGCACTATGGGACTTAACTTCTGAGGTCATCAGTCCCATAGAACATAGAACTACTTAAACCTAACTAACCTAAGGACATCACACTCATCCATACCCGAGGCAGGATTTGAACCTGCGATCATAGCAGTCGCGCGGTTCCAGACTGTAGCGCCTAGAACCGCTCGGCCACACAGGCCGGCTGAAGAATTCTCTCGAGTGATAATTTGAGTATCGTTTTACGTAAATTCAGATGGAACCTTATTTGGTCTTCATTAGGGCCTAATTCACTTCATGCATTATGCGTGCAGTTAACGTTCATGATTCTGTTCCCTGCGACTCAAGAGTTGGCTTTGATGATTCGTTTATTAATTGAAAGTGGTGAACTTAACTTTAGAATCGTAATGTGTGAGTAATTGAGCGTCCATATTGCTTGTCGATCATCTAACCAAGCCTTGCTGACAAGTTATTGGTATGTTATGATCGTTTGTTCGTATGGATCCATTCGATTGGTATCTTTATGTGTGTTCCTTGTAACTGTAGTTTCAGTTGTACGCCCCAGCTGACGCGCCAGTTGGGCATCATTTGGCAAGACATCCCTCAGGAGAACATCAACAACTGTTATCAATGAATGCCAAGCGGCTTAGTTCGTTAACCTTCACCACAAGACGCATAACAGCACGAATTCTATGCTCCAGCAGCCTCCAATTCCATTTATTCTCTGAGAGAAACTTACTTGAAACGCTTAGTAAAGTGTAAACCCTAATCATTTGTTATGGAGTTCACTAATTAAGTTTACATTATGCAATTTTCTCTTTAGGGCAGAGACTGGGGCTAGTAATCAGTTAATATTCTACATATCTACATATATATTCCGCTAGCCACCAAGCGGTGTGTGGCGGAGGGCACTATTCGCGCCAGTCATATTTCCCCCCTCCGTGACACTCGCGGATTGCGCGAGTGAGAAACGACTGTCTGAACGCCTCAGTACGAGCTCTAATTTTCCTCATCTTCGAATGGTGATCATTGCGCGTTTTGAACGTTGGTGGTAATAATATATGCTCTACATTCTCGGCCAAGATCGAATTATGGAACTTAGTGAGCTGCCGCTTGCGTTTAGCGCGTCGTCTATCTGGAAGAGTGTCCCCCATCAAACTTTCTATGAGATTTGTAACGCTCTCACCATGGCTAAGTGTACCAGTCACGAATCTTGCCGCTTTTCTTTGAACCTTCTCAATCTCTTGAATCAGACCCAACTGCTAAGAGTCCCATACAGACGAACAACACTCTAAGACTGGATGAACTAACGTATTGTAAGCAATTTCCTTTGTTGAAGGACAGCGTCGCTTCAGGATTCTACCAGTAAACCGCAATCTAGAGTTCGCCTTACCCGTTACTTGTGTAATCTGATCGTTCCATTTAAGATCATTTCGAATAGTCACATCCAGATACTTGACAGATGTTACCGCCTCCAAAGACTGGGCATTTATTTTGTGCTCGTACAATAATGGGGATTTTCGCTTTGTTATACGCAGTAGGTTACACTTACTAATATTGAGAGATAACTGCCAGTCATTATACCACGCATTTATTTTCTGCAAATCCTCATCGATCTGTTCACAACTTTCGTGTGATACTACTTCCCTGTAGACTAGAGCATCATCGACAAACATTCTAATGCCGCTGTCAATACCATCAACCAGATCGTTTATGTATATCGCAAAAAGCAGCGGATCTATTACTGTGCCGTGGGGCACATCTGATGTTACGCTTGTTTCTGTTGAAGTCTGCTGTATGTTTGTTAGAAGTCTGCTGTATGTCTGTTAGAAAACTTTCTATTCTACTGCATATGTCATGGGATAGACCCAAAACGGGCACGTTTCCGAGCAAGCGACAGTGCCGAACTGAGTCGAGAAATATGGCATCAACCTGCGAGCCGGCATCTAGAGCCTGTTGTATATCATACACAAAGACGGCCAGCTGTGTCTCGCATGACCGCTGTTTCCTGAAACAGTGCTGGTTTCTGCAGATGAGCTTCTCAGAGTCTAGAAAGGTCATTATGTCTGAAAACAAAATATGTTCCATAATTCTACAACAAATCGATGTCAATGAAATTGGTCGGTAACCATGTGCATTCCATGTTCTACCCTTTTGATAGATTTCTATGACCTGGGCCTTCTTCGAGTCCCGTGGAACTTTCCGCTGTTCCAATGATCTCTGATAGATGATGGATAAGAATGGTGCTATATTTGCCGCATAGTCAACATAAAATCTTATGGGGATACCGTCTGGGCCATATGCCTTCCTGGTGTCTAAAGATCTTAACTGTGTTACAATCCCAGATACACTAAACACTATGTCAGCCATCCTTGCGTTTGTTCGATAACTGAAAGGGGGAATGGTGCTGCAGTCCTCTACTGCAAATGAGTTTTGGAAGCTAGGTACACAATTTCGGCCTTCTGTTTATCATCATCCGTTACATTACCAGTACTGTCAGCAAGAGAAGGTATTGTATTATTTGTAGCGTTCATTTTACGTACAACCAAACTTTTTTGGGGTTATTTTCAGAATCCGCAGATAAAATATTGATTTCAAATTCGTTAAAAGAATCTCTCATTGACATTTTGACACCTCCTTTCATTTCACGTAGTTTCTGTTTTTCAGCGGGGCAGTGACTTCGTTTAAAACGACTGTGCAAAATTCTCTGCTTTCTCAGCAACCTCCTAATATGTTTGTTGAACCAAGGTGGATCCTTACTCTTCCCTATATTTTTGCTAGGCAAATATTTCTCTGGCACGTAGTGGACAATTCAAATCCCAACCAAAGATGCTCAATATCTTTGTACCGCGGAGAAGGCTTGGAGCTGACTATGAAGATATTCATTAATGACATTTTTATTTGTTTTCCCAAACAAGAAAACTCCACGCTGTTTCTCTATTTTTTTTTTTTCAACTTCCATTGACATAGAAGCCACAACGACATTAAGGTCGCTAATACCTTCTTCTAGATTAACATCTTCAAAAAGATGAGGTCTGTTTGTCACCAAGATATCTAATATGTTCCCATCTCGAGTTGGTTTTATATCCAATTGCTCAAGGTTGTATGTTGAGAGCGCTCCTAGAATAACTTCACACGAGTCTTTGCTTCTGTCCCCTCTGATAAAAGTGTAATTTTCCCAGTCAATAGACGACACATTAAAGTCTCCACCTATAACTAATGGATAATTTGGATATTTATTTGCTATGTACTCAAGACTTTCCCTGAAACGTTCTGCGACATTTGTTGCAGATGCTGGTGTTCTATAAAAACATCCTGATACAATGGTCAACCCTTGTGTGATTGACAGCTTTATCTAGACTACTTCACAGTCCGACCCAGTATCGATCTTAACTGCGTTTAAAGAGCTCTTAACTGCAATGAACACGCCATAGCATCAGTCCTATCAGTCCTAAACATTGTCCAATCCCAGTGCAAAATTTCACTACTATTTATGTGTGGGTTCAACCAGCTTTCGGTACCTAATAAAATATTGGCATTACTACTGTTTATTTCGGAGAGTAACTCGGGGATCTTGATGCAGACCCTTCGACAAGTTACTTTCATGAGATTTAGCATTTTTAAATCCTTTGGAATGACCTGTTTAGGCGAACTAAAAATTTTTAAAGTTGGTACACCCACATCAGTGTCACGAACTGGTAATTTTTCAGGCCAACGATTTGTTTCCCGTGGGGAGGAACCTAATCTAAGGAACCCCGATTTGCATGCCACAAGTTCTGTGCTACCCATGCAGCAGCTTCCTGTGTGTAGTGTACCTCTGATCTATCGGGGGGCGTCCTACAACTTTCCACCCCATAGCGTACATCGAGGAATCTGCAACCATTTTTCGTCCCAGAGTCCACGTTGCCTCTGGTTTAGATTCTCCACTCGACTCCAAATCAGAGGACCCCAGTCCACCCTGGGTACAATGCTGCAAATCGTCAGCTTGGCTTCCACTCCTCGAGAGATGGAGGCCACCTTTTCCAATTTAGCAAGCCGTCAAAAGGACCCAAGGATTTCCTCGGAACCCCGACGACTGGCGTCGTTGGTGCCGACATGTGCAACAGTCTACAGCTGGCTGCACCCTTCACGCTCGATAGCCGCCGGAAGAGCCTCTTCCACATACCGGACAAGCCCCCCCCCCCCCCCCACCAAGCACACCGAGTGAACGTTGGACTTCTTCCCCGCCCTAGCCGCTATGTTCCTGAGGGAATCCATGGCCCGCCTAACATTGGAGCTCCCAGTAACTATCAAACCCCTATCCCCATGTGCCTGTCTGGGCCTTGCTGAAGGAGTGGCCACTATCCTGGCAGAGGGATCATTCCGATCTGGCTCAGCCCCCCCCCCTCCCCCCAATCAGCGTCAGATAGCACACTGAATCTGTTAGAGGAGTGCATGGTATTTGGCAGGAGCCTGCGTCCCCCATGCAGCCTTCGCCTTGGGGCTCGAGACCTCGACACAGTCCACCACCCACACTGATGTGAGGGTGGGCCGGCCAGCTCAGTCGCACCTGAGGTCGACTCAGTGACAGAGAGCTGTGGCATCCCCCCCCCCCCCCACCCCCTTGACATCCCCCTCAAGGTGACTCTCTCGAGACTGTTGACTGTGGCCAGCTAATCTTCCAGCTGCGTTTGGCCTGTGGTCAACTCCTCCTGCATCTGCACGCAACAGACACAGTCCCTATCCATTCACTTAGTATGTGATTTACTATAATAATCTTAAGGAAACCTATTGCCACACAAGGTTAACAGCTACACTCTAGTTGGCAGAAAGGACACTCAACGTTGAAAAACAACAAAAATGTATGGTAGAAGCTAGAACCGGTGCTTATTTCCCTGCTGGGGGCTATCTAGTGAATATTATTAAAGAATTAAATAGTAACCTACAGTAAGCTACACCTACTGATTATTCCTCGTATTTATAATGTAAACAAACGTTTATGTACACGCGAAAATGACCTAATAAAACTATAAAAACTACTACCTCCAATGTATCGAGTCTAAATGACACTAAGAAACGTAAATGATGTGTATTGTACACTGACAGATACAGGTACAAAACAGAACCTTTAGCCAACAATAAGAGTTCAGAATGTAAAGCACTTCAGACGATTTGGCTCTCAGGTTCAGGTAGATAACGTTAAGGATGATATTTATGCCGCAAATAGCTCTCTGCTGCGGAAAGTCGTTGTTATACGGCGAAAATCAGTCCCAGTATAGAGCGAGGACAAGTTTTAAGGTGAACACGAGAGCTGTCGAGGGATAGACTCAGTCGCCTATTTGTAATGACTTCCTTTGTCAGTGGTCAATTCCATTAGACTAACTACGCGCTCCATTATGTGACGACGGCCTATGTTGAACTTCAACGTGCAATAAACCACTCACGGTCGGAAGGCGGCAGTACAAGCAGTGGAAAGTATACCGGGGGGAAACGGATATCCGCGCAGTCGTTGTCTTAACATGGAGCGATTTATCTAGCGCCCAGAAGGGCATGCCCATTAGCTTTCGGGCCAACTGTGGAAGCATTTCCGAGACGGCTGAGTTTGTAAAATGCTTGCATATCGCCGTAGTTAAAGTACACCGTACATGGAAAGTCTGCGCTATCCAAAATTGGCGCCGATGCAACTGTGGTGCACCACGGGCCATAGGTGACAGGTGTGAAGCTGTGTACCGGCAAGTAGACGTGCATCTGTTGTGCAACTGAGAGCCCAGATGAACAAAGGAACTATCAAGAAGACCATTCACCGAACGCTGCTGTGTATGGGCCTCCGCAGCAGGTGCCTGTCCACGCACCCATGATGACTGCTGTCCATCGCAACGAAGGCTGGAATCTGCACGCCAGCACAAGAACTGGACGTCCACTGAGCGGAGACAGGTGGCCTTCGCAGATGAATCACAGTTTATGCCGTCTGCTTCGCAACTCCTGTGCAGCAAGCTACGTAAATTTAAGTATTAACTGTGTTTTTCTCACTTGTCATTTCTTTTTCCGTATGTTTTTGCTTTTAGGAAGCTTTAATTTTCGAGTACTAGTAATAGTGTTCCAAAGATTTCGTGTTAGTTTTGAATACAGTTCAGAGACAGTTAGTGCTTATTTTCATTGTTTCCAACAAGAAATATCTAATAACTACAGTTTAGTCAGCTATCATCCGCCTTTAGTGAATTAGCAGTCTAGTTAAAATATGATTACTTAAATCTCTACAGTAAATTGTTGATTTATTAGGATGGATAGGATGTGTGACTGCTACGTACGGACGCAGGAGGGGCTGGTCACTGTTCGCGAACAGCTGAGTGTGCTGATGGCCACGGTCAGCTGTCTTCAGGCTGCTGCCTCGGAGTGCAGCGGCAGTGGGGGAGTCTGGTGCGTCACATGGTACACCGCAGGTGTTACAAGTTTCACCCACCGTCCCTGCTGTCGAGACATCTTCGCGGGTATTGGGCGCGGTTGGGCCACCCTCTCCCGAAGGGGAGTGGCGGGTTCAGCGGCGTTCGCGGCGCACGAGGCGGAGGGTCAGTGTGGAGGCTGGCGGTGTGGCATCGCCCGCTCTGCCTGTGAGTGGACATGTGGCCGCTCCTTCAGCAAGGTCCAAGTAGGCACAGGGGTGAAGGGGTTTATTACTAATTGGGAGCTCCAACGTTAGGCGCGTCTGCTTGCCGGGGGGCTCATCCGAGATGAGGAGGAGGCCCTGCCGGCGGCGATAGAGAGCACTGGGTGCACCCGACTGCAAATTGTTCCTCATATCGGCACCAATGATTCCTGCCGTCTGAGTTCAGAGGTCATCCTCATTTCATACAGGCGGTTGACGGAGTTAGTGAAGGCGGAAAGCCTCGCTCGCGGGATGGAATCTGAGCTAACTATTTGTAGTGTCGTTCCCAGGACCGATCGCGGTCCTCTGGTTTGGAGCCGAGTGGAAGGCTTAAACCAGAGACTCAGACGATTCTGCGGAGATCTGGGGTGCAAATTTCTCGACCTCCGCTATGGGTTGGAGAAATGTAGGGTCCCCACGAATAGGTCAGGCGTGCACTACACGCAGGAAGCGGCTACAAGAGTAGCGTAGTACGTGTTGAGTGCACATGTGGGTTTTTTATTTAAAGAATTCCCAAGGCCTGACAAGACGCCACCTGAGACACGACAAGGAAGCAGTAGGCAAAACGCAACAGGGAATGACAATATTAATGTGGTAATTTTAAACTGCAGGAGCGTCTAAAGAAAGGTCCCAGAACTGTTCTCATTAATAAACGGTCACAATGCCCACATAGTACTAGGGACGGAAAGTCGGCTGAAACCAGACGTAAACAGTAATGAAATTCTAAACTCAGATTGGAATGTATTCCGCAGAGACAGGCAGGACACTAAAGGGGGAGGCGTGTTTATAGCGATAAAAAGTGCAATAGTATGGAAGGAAATAGACGGAGATCCGAAATGTGAAATAATTTGGGTTAAGGTCACGGTTAAAGCAGGCTCAAACATGGTAATTGGATGTCTCTATAGGCCCCCTGGCTCAGCAGCTGTTGTGGCAGAACACCTGAAGGAAAATTTGGAAAATATTTCGAGTAGTTACAGTTTTGGGTGGAGATTTTAATTTAGCATATATAGACGGAGAGACTCAAAAGTTTATTACGGGTGGCAGGGATAAAGAATCCAGTGAAATTTTTTTATGTGCTTTATCTGAAAACTACCTTCAGCAGTTAAACAGGGAACCGACTCGTGGCGATAACATATTAGACCTTCTGTTAACAAACATTTGAAACAGTTTATGATAAGCTGTTACAGCATCGGTGATTTCAGCCGTAAATAGAAATATTAAAATAAGGTAAAAAGAATTTACTGTTTAGCAAAAGTGACAAAAAGCAGATTTCAGAGTACTTGACGGCTCAGTACTAATGTTTTATCTCAAGTACAGATAGTGTTGAGGAACAGACGACAAAGTTCAAAACTATCGTACAATATGCATTAGATGAGTATGTGCCAAGCAAGATCGTAAGGGATGGAAAAGAGCCACGTGGTACAACAGCCGAGTTAGAAAACTGCTACGGAAGCAAAGGGAACTTCACATCAAACATAAACATAGCCAAAGCCATGCAGACAAACAAAAATTACACGAAGCGAAATGTAGTGTGAGGAGGGCTAGAGGGCTATGCGAGAAGCGTTCAACGAATTCGAAAGTAAAGTTCTATGTACAGACTTGGCAGAAAATCCTAAGAAATTTTGGTCTTATGTCAAAGCAGTAGGTGGATCAAAATAAAATGTCCCGACACTCATTGACCAAAATGGTACTGAATCAGACGATGACAGACTAAAGACAGAAATACTGAATGACTTTTTCCAAAGCTGTTTCACAGAGGAAGACTGCACTGTAGTTCCTTCTCTAGATTGTCGCACAGATGACAAAATGGTAGCTATCGAAATAGATGACAGAGGGATAGAAAAACAATTGAAATCGTTCAAAAGAGGAAAGGCCGCTGGACCTGATGGGATACCAGTTCGATTTGACGCAGAGTACGCGATGGAACTTGCCCCCCTTCTTGCAGCGGTGTACAGTAGGTCTCTAGAAGAGCGTAGCGTGCCAAAAGGTTGGAAAATGGCACAGGTCATCCCCGTTTTCAAGAAGGGACGTCGAACAGATGTGCAGAACTATAGACCTAAATCTCTACCGTCGATCAGTGGTAAAATTTTGGAACACGTATTATGTTCGAGTATAATGGCTTTTCTGGAGGCTAGAAATCTACTCTGTAGGAATCAGCATGGGTTTCCAAAGACAATCGTGTGAAACCCAGCTCGCGCTAGTCGTCAGCGAGACTCAGAGGGCCATAGACACGGGTTCCCAGGTAGATGCCGTGTTTCTTGTCTTCCGCAAAGCGTTTGATACAGTTCCTTACCGTCGTTTAATGAAGGAAGTAAGAGCATATGGACTATCAGACAAATTGTGTGACTGGATTGAAGAGTTCCTAGATAACAGAACGCAGCAAGTCATTCTCAATGGCGAGAAGTCTTGCGATGTAAGAGTGACTTCAGGTGTGCCGCAGGGGAGTGTCGTAGGACCGTTGCTATTCACAATATATATAAAAGATCTTGTGGATAACACCGGAAGTTCACTGAGGATTTTTGCGGATGATGCTGTAGTATATCGGTTGTACCAATGGAAAATTGTACTGAAATGCAGGAAGATCTGCAACGAATTGACGCATGGTGCAGGGAATGGCAATTGAATCTCAATGTAGACAAGTGTAATGTGGTGCCAATACGTAGAAAGAAAGATCCTTTATCATTTGGCTACAATATAGCAGGTCAGCAACTGGAAGCAGTTAATTCCATACATCATCTGGGAGTAGGCATTAGAAGGGATTTAAATGGAATGGCAATATAAAATTAATTGTCGGTAAAATAGATGCTAGACTGATATTCATTGGAAGAATCTTAAGGAAATGCAGTCCGAAAACAAAGGAAGTAGGTTACGGCACACTTGTTCGCCCACCGCTAGAATACTGCTCACCAGTGTGGGATCCGCACCAGATAGGGTTGACAGAAGAGATAGAGAAGATCCAACAGAGAGCAGTGCGCTTCGTTACAGAATCATTTAGTAATCGTGAAAGCGTTACGGAGATGAAATATAAACTCCAGTGGAAGACTCTGCAAGAGAGATGCTCAGTAGCTCGGTATGGGCTTTTGTTGAAGTTTCGAGAACATACCTTCACCGAGGAGTCAAGCTGTTTATTGCTCCCTCCTACGTATATCTCGCGAACAGACCATGAGGGTAAAATCAGACAGATTAGAGCCCATACAGAGGCATTCCGACAATCTTTCTTTCCACGAACAATACGAGACTGGAACAGAAGGGAGAACCGATAGAGGTACTCAAGGCACCCTCCGCCACACCCTGTCAGGTGGCTTGCGGAGTATGGATATAGATGTCGATGTAGATGCTAAACCGGAGATGTAGTCGTTTGCGTGAATGGTGTGAACGTCTGAAAGCAAACACCCTGTAATATCGTTGGTCTGGAGAATGTTTTCGTAGCTGATTTCGTCTTCCTGTAAAGGCACGTTGGATGAACACGGGTATGCATCTATCCTTGGGGATCATGTCCGCCCATAGATGCAGTTTGCTTTTCCTACCAGTAGGACAAAGCGAATCGACGTACAGCCCACAGTTGTTCGAAGAGAATCAAGATCATCAAGATGATTTTACTGAACTCGCCTAGCCACCAAGCACCTCGGATTTAAACTCAATCAGGAATCTGTGGGACCACTTCGATCGGGCTGTATGCTCCAAGAGTCTTAAATCGAGAAACCTAGCGCTCCTGGACACGGCACTGGAGTCGGCATGTCGGTACCTTCCAGAGCCTCACTGACCTCTTCCTGCACGTCTCGCAGCTGTGCGCGCTGCAAAATGTGGTCATTCAGGCTTTTGACAGGTGGTCACACTAATGATACTGGACAGTGTAGTTACTGTGAAGGTGCGTATGGTGCAGTGTCGTTTTCTGGTTGTTAATGACACAGAGAGTGGAAACAATGAAGCTTCTGTGTTTAACAGCGTCATCCGCTGGATGGACCGCCGTCTACAGTAACACTTGTCCGTGAGGGACTAAGTAGCTACTGTGAAGGTGCGTATGGTGCAGTGTCGTTTTCTAATTGTTGATGACACAGAGAGTGCAATCAATTAAGCTTCTGTGTTTGACAGCGTCATCCGCTGGATGGACCACAGTCTACAGTAACACTTGTTCATGAGGGACTATGTAGCTACTGTGAAGGTGCGTATGGTGCAGTGTCGTTTTCTGGTTGTTAATGACACAGAGAGTGGAATCAATGGAGCTTCTGTGTTTAACAGCGTCATCCACTGGATGGACCACCGTCTACAGTAACACTTGTCCATGAGGAACTATGTAGCTACTGTGAAGGTGCGTATGGTGGAGAGTAGTTGCTTGGTTGTTAATGACACAGAGAGTGGAAACAATGGAGCTTCTGTGCTTAACAGCGTCATCTGCTGGATGGACCGCCGTCTACAGTAACACTTGTCCATGAGGGACTATGTAGCTACTGTGAAGGTGTGCATGGTGCAGTGTCGTTTTCTGGTTGTTAATGACACAGAGAGTGGAATCAATGGAGCTTCTGTGTTTAACAGCGTCATCCGCTGGATGGACCGCCGTCTACAGTAACACTTGTCCATGAGGGACTATGTAGCTACTGTGAGGGAGCGTATGGTGCAGTGACGTTTTCTGGTTGTTAATGACACAGAGCGTGGAATCAATGGAGATTCTGTGTTCGTCATCCGCTGGGTGGACCACCGTCTACAGTAACACTTGTCCATGAGGGATTATGTAGCTACTGTGAAGGTGCGTATGGTGGAGTGTCGTTTTCTGCTTGTTAATGACACAGAGAGTGGAAACAATGGAGCTTCTGTGTTTAACAGCGTCATCCGCTGGATGGACCACCGTCTACAGTAACACTTGTCCATGAGGGACTATGTAGCTACTGTGAAGGTGCGTATGGTGCAGTGTCGTTTTCTGGTTGTTAATGACACAGAGAGTGGAATCAATGGAGATTCTGTGTTTAACAGCGTCATCCGCTGGGTGGACCACCGTCTACAGTAACACTTGTCCATGAGGGACTATGTAGCTACTGTGAGGGTGCGTATGGTGCAGTGACGTTTTCTGGTTGTTAATGACACAGAGAGTGGAATCAATGGAGCTTCTGTGTTTAACACCGTCGTCCGCTGGATGGACCACCGTCTACAGTAACACTTGTCCATGAGGGATTATGTAGCTACTGTGAAGGTGCGTATGGTGGAGAGTAGTTTTTTGGTTGTTAATGACACAGAGAGTGGAAACAATGGAGCTTCTGTGCTTAACAGCGTCATCTGCTGGATGGACCGCCGTCTACAGTAACACTTGTCCATGAGGGACTATGTAGCTACTGTGAAGGTGTGCATGGTGCAGTGTCGTTTTCTGGTTGTTAATGACACAGAGAGTGGAAACAATGGAGCTTCTGTGTTTAACAGCGTCATCCGCTGGATGGACCACTGTCTACAGTAAAACTTGTCCATGAGGGACTATGTAGCTACTGTGAAGGTGCGTATGGTGCCGTGTCATTTTCTGGTTGTTAATGACACAGAGTGTGGAATCAATGGAGCTTCTGAGTTTAACAGCGTCATCCGCTGGATGGACCACCGTCTACAGTAACACTTGTCCATGAGGGACTATGTAGCTACTGTGAGGGAGCGTATGGTGCAGTGACGTTTTCTGGTTGTTAATGACACAGAGAGTGGAATCAATGGAGCTTCTGTGTTTAACACCGTCATCCGCTGGGTGGACCACCGTCTACAGTAACACTTGTCCACGAGGGATTATGTAGCTACTGTGAAGGTGCGTATGGTGGAGTGTCGTTTTCTGCTTGTTAATGACACAGAGAGTGGAAACAATGGAGCTTCTGTGTTTAACAGCGTCATCCGCTGGATGGACCACCGTCTACAGTAACACTTGTCCATGAGGGACTATGTAGCTACTGTGAAGGTGCATATGGTGGAGTGTCGTTTTCTGGTTGTTAATGACACAGAGAGTGGAATCAATGGAGCTTCTGTGTTTAACAGCGTCATCCGCTGGGTGGACCACCGTCTACAGTAACACTTGTCCATGAGGGACTATGTAGCTACTGTGAGGGTGCGTATGGTGCAGTACGTTTTCTGGTTGACTTGAAGGGCAACAAAACGGGGAATAGAATATCATCGACGTACCGCTGTGCTGTGAGGGTGCCGTGGATGCCCACCAAAGGGGTCCTGCTATGAAAAGAAATGGCACCACAGACCATCCGTCCTGGCTTTTGGGCTGTACGGCAGGACACAGACAGGATGCTATCCCACCACTGTTCAGGGCATCTCCAGACACGTATTCGCTGGTCATCGGGTCTCAGTTTAAAGCGGGACTCATCACTGACAACAGTTCTACCCTAATCAAAGAGATTCCAGGCTAAGGCGTGTCTGGGCACTCCCAGACATCGATGGGATACCAACCTGACTCTTGCCCACCATAAGCTCTGATAATTAAGTGTGACCATTTAGGGTGGCATATCTTTTCATAGCGCAGCCCCTTTGGTTGCCTTTCGCGGCGCCATTATAGCACAGCATGGCGACGACATTTAGTATATTTTAGTTTTGTCCACATATCATATTTTACGATGATATTAGACACATCACGTTGCTAGTTTTGTTAACTTTCTATTCCCCAATTCATTAGAGTTGTAGCGGCACCACCGTTTAAGATAGGAAAGTTAGATTTGGTGCAATATTTCTGAGTTCACAAGTTACAGCCAGTCGCGGGTCTGTCGACCGTAAGTTATGATGACCAGCGGTTGCGAAGTAGAATGTAGGCCACAGGGCCGTCCAAATGCTGAAAAGAGTTAACGTAGTGGTTTCCATTGCGCAAGTTACAGGCAGAAGGGGCCCACTGGCGCAACCTAGGTGCTATGAGTACGTGACTTGGAGTGGCGCGTTAGCAAAACAGAGGCGTACAGCCACGTATAAATAAGTGTCGGTTTTCTAACGAGGGGTTTTCAAGTGTGGCAGCTCTCCTGGACGGAAGGGCGTGGCACAGCACCAGCTACTCGCAGCAGCAGATAGGGCGCCTGCGTTCCAGTCCACGGAGGGTTGCTGGTTCATCCCTCTGAGGCCAGTGTGGGGTCCGTAGCCAGCCAGTGGCGGACCACTCGAGGACTCGCTACCGCGGGCAGTTTTGTTGGCTCCCAACACACGCCGGAGGCTTCCCGATGCGAGGGCCGCGGATTTTGCTGTCGGATCGCAGGCGCTTGTTGTCGCCCGCGATCTTAACCATGACGGCGAAGAAGCTTGCAGAGGGCCGCCCTGCGGCTCCCAGCGAGCAGCGCTGAGGCAACGGGCACGAAAGCCACTGAGTCGGTTGCCAGAGCGTCCTGACGTCGTCAAAACACCAGGGCTGTACACCACCGGCACGTCGGAGTATGTCGCACGGGTCGCTGAGGTAGCACTTTCCGCGCCAAGCTGTTTTGCAGGCAGCGAAGTGGCATCTTCGGCATCACGGGACCCTGTGACGCAGACAGAGAGGAAAGCGGCACTGTAGCCGGGAAAAATAAAACACTTGAAGATCACGGCCGAGTTTTAATACGGCGCATCCTGACAGTTTCCATCCACGTCCAGCATTCCTCCACCGCACGTCAACACCCACATTTGGCACTGACAGCTATAGAGTTGTATTTTACTAATTAGGGAACGGATGGCAAAATAATAGAATATGGTCAAGGTTTTATTACTTTACAGAGCTCTCAATAAAGGCACTAGTGATTATAGAAAGATAACCCTATTGGAATCTGACTATATATTCTATATACGCTAAAACGTAAGTTATAGTAGGAGAGAGAGTCGTACTTAGAAGGTAGTACACCTAGGGACACAAGATGCGTTTTGGTCGGTACTTCAGTCCAGCCACTGATTTTAGAATCACGTGAGGGAATGTGCACTAGAGACTGCTATAGGCAGTTTCTGTCATTTTCTACAGTATTTCTTTTATTTTTGATAGACATGAGGTTACGTTTTGGTAGCATTTGTAACTATTTGACATTCTATACGTTTTATTTCTTTATTATACGGGGTGTCCCATTTATCTTGATCACCTTAAATAATTGAATAAAACTTTCTCGGTTTTCAAGCCGCGTCAATTCGAATAAAATCCTCGAGCTTTTGATGAGCAAACGGACTGCATTCCTGCCATACTGTAGAGCAACTAGCCGCATGTGAGGACGTCTGCTGCAGAAACATGCGCTGAGACCAATGTTCCAGATCTCTCCCAAGAGACGAGATATGTTCGCTCTGTTAAAAACGACATTGCTCTTCGAGTGTTCCGCATGTATGGTGTACCCTGTGAATGTGGCAGCATGTATATAGGACAAACAATTCGCACGGTTGCGGAGCGTTGTACTGAGCACAAGCGCCATATAAAACAAAGGGAGTTTGAAAAGTCTGCCATAGCGGAACATTGCCTAGGAAACTGACATAAAATACAGTTCGAAAATATAAATGAGTTGGCTCATGCATCTGCATATTGGGACTCCGTTATAAAGGAAGCAGCCGAGATTCGTTTTAACAGCAACAGTTTCAACAGAGACCAGGGGTACACACTCAGCAGGGCATGGGGGCTGGCGTTGGCCATCGAAAGAAAGCAGACAGATGTACGCCGCAGGAGCGGCAGTTTCAAATGTGGCGCCTGCCCCTGGCGCCACCTGACGTCACCGATGCTGTCACGGGCAATAGCTCCGCTAGCTGCCCGGGTCGACTTACGCGCGCGCCACATTGGGTCTGTCTGATTGGCTGATGATGATGTCATCATGCCTACATAAGAGAGAAACCGTAGCAGCCCTGGCCTCCTGATACTCACCCCCCCCCCCTCCTTTCCTCCGTCCTTTCCCTGGGCTCCCTCTTCCCTCCTTCCATCCTGTTTTTCTCACTGCCTAATCTCTCCTTACCTTCCTCACCCCCCCCCCCCCAAGTAAGTCCTTTTGTTTTCCTGTCCTCTGCCTTCCCCACTCCCTGTCGCGTCTGCCCAGCACCCCCCACCCCTCTTATGGGTCCTCATCCTCCAGTGGCTCCTCTCCCCCCTCTACTTTTCCTCACCTTCCCCCCTTTTTTATTTTCCCATCATCTGACCAGTTTCCCCCCACCTGCTCTCGGCTGTGGTATGTCATATTTTAGTGCAATGTTCCTGTGACTGTTCAGTGTTGTTTCGTCTTTTCTCATGTTGCGAACGAAAAACATGCTGTCGATGGGTGTGAATTTTATGTCTTTTGCAAACAGAAACAAGATTGTCGCCGTGTTTTTTAAATTGTCTGTCTATTATTTTACCTGTCTGCTTCATATGTACTTTATTAGCATCATCATCCCTTTGTTCTCTGTTGTAAGTTCCACGATTTTTTCGCCATGTTACCCTTTGTCTCCGATTTTGTTGCCTGTTTTTTTATTATATATTATCTTCTCCTTTTTTAAATCGTCTGTTGGCTGAAGAGCGGCATACTAAGCTACTGCCAGCCTGCCCCCATCGGGGGGAATCGAAATTCAATAAAGAAAAAAACAGCCCCGACAGTCAGTGAACTCCTGACGACGATGGCTGAGTTGGTCATCGAAAGTTCGGGGATTTTATTCGAAGTAACTGTGGCTTGAAAACCGAAAACCTTATATTCAACTGTAAGAGATCCATGATTAAGAAATTTGTTGCTAGCGCACTCGAGCAGATGTAATTTCGATGGATTGCTCAGGCTGCCTGTGATATGTAAGCTATAAGAGAATCTCAGACCAAAGAGCACTGTTGTATGCAGTAGGAACTGTGTAGCAGTAGGAGTAAGTTGTAGCTATCAGTCGTGTGTATCGATTTGGCTGGGCCGGTCGTGGGGAGCGATGGCGGAGCCTGAGCGTTGTAGTATAAGGTAAAAGCAGCCTCGCTCATATGTGGTAATGTTATAGCAAGTCCCATGTAAATGTTTAAAAAAAATCTCTCAATCATAATCTTTCTCATGAAAAGTAACCTCTGACAATCATTCATTTCAATTTAAAGAATTTACTAATTTCTCCAATCCTTGGTCATCCTGATTAATGAAAAGAAAAATCAGTTGTTTCTTTTTATACATGACAAATCTATCGGCCAGCATTGCACTCGGCTGTGCCAGAAAAATTTCTTATAGGAGCAGATATATATGCGTTATCCGGCGACCTTATTGAGATAAGAATCTTCAGTTTATTCAGCACGATCTTTCAGGGCCATGACGCAGCACTGCTGACGTCCAAAATTTGCCAGTTTAAATTCACAGTCAGTTATTGAAAGGTTGTAAATGAGCCACAATTCTATTGAGAGATTAGTCACATTTTTACTATTGGTAGGTTACGGAATTTATCTGTTGGTAGGTCACTCTAAATGTGAATGTTATACTTACTATTTTTAACTGTGGGGAGGTTACACTTGTCGACAACAGGCCAGGATCGTATTTTTGTGAATTTCTGATAAGTAATCAGTTATATATCTGCTCTTATTTACCTAATATTAAATGTAGTTTGCATCTGGCACTCTTTCTTGCACAGATCATCGGCAATTTATTTCTCTTTGTTGTAATTGTATTTGTTCCATTTTTGCTTTGTCTTTGTTTGATTTTGTGCTTAACTTTGATTTGTGAAAATGCCGTGAAAAATTGCTAACAGTATATCGCGGTGTGCAACAAAGAACGTAGTGAACAGATTACAGCCGTTAATGTGCAACGTCATGATACTAAAGAACAATTACGTGAGGAAATTAAGGCTTGTGCTAGGAACAGTATTGAAGAAATTAGATCTATTACACAAGAATTAAGTAATACACATGTAACCACAACGAAATTACTTAGAGATTAAAGTAGTGCAGTCGCTAAACAATGTCCTGAAAACGCAACACAGTTACGCGAAGAGTTTAAATTAATGTCAGCATAACTTTCACGCACTCTGGATGTGAAAGTGGATAAGAAATTTGAACAACAGAACAGCCAAATTGACGAAGGTTTTAAGGTAACAGAAATGAAAAATGTTTCAGTCCCTAACACGTCACAGCATATGCCACATCTTGAACATCTGTCACACTCACACAGCCAGTGTAACTTAGATAATTTACAGAGAGTACGTAACTTAGATTCCGAACAGACACAGACAAACAGATAATCATACAATTCTGAACCTGTTAAGCAATTCAGAGACGATAATTTTGATTACAAGCACTTTCTATCTGTTAGGAAGTTTAAGGTATTTAAAAATGCCAGAACACAGATACACACTTTGGACTGGATACAACAATTTGCTTTCACATTTCCACCGACTTGGCCTGTAACGCAGACTAAAATTTCTTTGCAGCTTTTGACCTCAGCGGATTCATTGCACTTCGATGAATATGTGCCTTAGCATGCACAGGGCCCCGAGCCGTAGTAGTGCTGTTTCTTTTTTTAGTTTTCTGCACTGCCGCCTACTCTTTTACTATCCTTTATATCTATCAAAACAGCTCTTCAACTATCGATCTATCTAGGATTAAGAAGGAGTAAAGAAAACCTGATACGAGAAGTTTTACCTGAAAGTGACAGTTACCATTATACGCTCCAGAAATGACAACCCCTAGAGTTTTAATAACAGATCAAATTTTAATTATCAGTATCATCAAAATTATCAGCAACAGCAAACAAATTTTGGAAACAATAGAGGTTTTCCCCACAACAGCAACAAAACCAGTCGGTTAGCATACCTAACCACTAATGTAAAGTGCATGGTCAACCAAGCTTTTATGTTTCGCTGCCTACATGCATAGCGTCGGCTCCACCAAATAGTAACGCACAGCAACGAGGAAATCACTACGTACAGAAAACACATCATTTCAACTCCTATCGCAATGCGCCGTATAGCAATGATTATTATGACAGATGTAAAAGTAATTAGCACAGTTTTCAGCGTAACAGTCGGTCTTACCAGCAGCATAATCATCCGAAACAACAGATTATAATGAATGAACCAGACAGTCGGTATCATCCCGAACCTAATACGTTAGGACAAAATCACAGAACAGCACAGATAGTTGAAATGCCACAGCATCCTCCTGCAAATAACAGCACGTCAGAACGAATTTGACTAGATACAGTACAGGTTGCATCTTCCAGCGACGTAAGCAATACTTTTGATACACAGAATCTTGTTCACGAAAATGTTATTACTTTTGATGACATCCGAGACACCACAGACAGTAGAGGAACTTCAACAGAAATTTCATGGTACTGCTATTTATTCCACATTAGATTTAAAATCGGGATTTTGGCAAATTCAGCTCCATTCGAACTGCAGAAAGTACACAGCATTTCTCTGTTTTGGTGACTGTTACCAGTTTTGCAAATTACCGTTCGGTTTAACTATTTATTCAGCAGCATTTATTCGTGGTTTGAATAGTATACTCCCGACAGAACTTAAAGACAGAATCACAACGTATGTAGACGACATCCTTATTGCAGAAACCAACTCGTTTGAACACAATTTGATTCTTGAACAACTGTTACAAACTTTTCGTGCACAAGGACTAACAGTTAATTTTAGCAAATCGCACTTCGGGAAAACTTCCATAAAATTTCTTGGACATGTAATTTCAGCAGATGGCATTGCTCCTGACCCAGAGAAACTTCAAGCTTTATGTGACACTACTGTTCCAACGACGATGAAACAACTACGCAGCTTTCTGGGATTAATTAACTTTTTCCGTAAATTTATTCATTACTCTGCTTCAGACACCCCTACATTATGCCAGTTGACGGGTAAAAACGCTATTTGGTCCTGGGATAGCCAAGAACAGTCTGAGTTTGTTAATCTGAAACATGCCTTGTTGTATGCACCACTTTTATCACACCCAGATCTTACCAGAAATTTTTCCATTGCCACCGACAGTTCTAACACCGCTTTAGGCGTACGCATTTTTCAGGAAATTGAAGAAGACGGTACTACATAATTAAAAACATCGCCTTTGCAAGTCGCATTCTGTCACCTGCTGAACGCAATTATTCTGTTACAGAACTTGAAACATTATGTGTTTATGGACATTTACCAGATTTAGGCATTTACACGAATCATAGATCTATACAGTTTCTACTTTTCGCTAAATTTACACACGACAAGTTAAGCAGATGGAAACTTTATTTACAGGAATTTAATTTTACAATTGGTCACATTCCCGGTACACAAAATATTGTAGCAGACGCACTATCCCGTTCTCTCAGCCACAATCAGCAAGACATCGCAACCAACTTCTGCCAAGTAAATTTTAGCGTTATGTACATTCAACAAGCTGCATTTGAAAATTTCATTTCCTCATTATTACGAGACATAGCACAAGAGCAGAGCAAAGACAACGTATGGAAAGAAATTAAACACCTTTGGCAAGATAAGAATAACGTTACCATTAGAAACCATTATACTGTACGCAAGAACATTCTGTTTCGCCGCTCTCACCCTGACAGCAACGACTGGTTATTATGAATTCCTGACGAACTTGTTAACAAATTAATTTGAAATACTCATTTAAGTTACGCACATTATGGAGCCAGAAAATGTTTTCTTATACTGAGACAGAAGTGTTATTTTGCCAACATGGAGAAACGTTTTCGCCGAGTTTTAGTAGCGTCATGTAAAATATGCCAGAAAGCTAAATCAGACACGACTTCAGATATTCCTCCGTTACATCCCATTGTACCCGTTAAATTGACACATATGGCCGCTGTAGACATTTTTGGACCGATTCCCAGATCTAATAGAGGTTTTTGTTACATCTTTGTCGCTGTTGAACTCACTTCGAAATTTGTTACTTTCACTCCGTTACGCAAAGCTACTGCTAAATCTATTTCGAATGCATTTGTAAAACATTTTTTATTTCATGTAGGACACGTATTCAAAGTAATTTCCGTCAATAGACCACAATTTCGATCTGCGATATGGACACGTATGTTACGAGCAAGAAACATTTCTCCGTTCTATATATCCAGGTATCACGCTTCTTCGAACCCTTCTGAACGGCTAATGAAAGAAATTACTAAACTATGTAGAACATACTGCCATAAAAAACATATTGATTGGGACGCACACATACTCGCACTCCAGGATGTAATTAACTCCATACCAAATGAATCTACTATGTTATCTCCGACTGTTATACTGAAAAATGTTGAACCACCTAACAAAATTAAAGAATTAGTATCCTTTCCTACATCTCGTCGACTACGCCACCATGAAATAAGTGACATTGCGCTCAACAACATCAAACGTGCCGCAGAGCGCCGGAGAAGACAGCATGTTTGTACACGTCGTGACTTTCACATGGGACAGAAGATATTAGTACGTACACACTATTTATCCAACAGAGGAAAGAGTAGATGCAGTAAATTTGAGCTTCTATACGCAGGTCCATATAGAATACGCAGCATTCCTCACCCTAATGTAGTACATGTCGAAACTTTGAGAACCAGAAAAAGCTAGGGCAATCAAAATATCTCCGATATTAAACCCTTTATTGAGTGAACATACTTTATGATTTATCACACTGTAATGCGATTTCCAGATATTTATATGACCACTCACTGATGATTATCATATTTTTCTTGGCAAGTGCCCAGCAAGGTAAGGTTAGCAAGTCGCTTTTCTTGTCGTTATATATCAGACCGTGCACATGTTCCATCCTTTTTTTTTTTTGTACGTATGATTGTTTTCCTATCGAAAGTAGAATTTTTCTCTGCACGCACTATAAAATCTTTAAGATGTAGCAAACACCAGTTGACTTTGAAATTTTTGCCTTATGATATCTCAATATCTTGACTATTCTACATTTTTTGCTGCTACATTATGATACTGTGTGTACCATTTTTTGCACTTGAAAATTCTCTATGGTTTTGACCTAATAGGTTTTCTGTCATGCTATGCTGTATGCTTAGTTATATCACTAGGAACAAGTTTTTATTTAATGAGTATATTATTTAAATGCAAGATATTTATCCATATTCATCGTTTTCAGAAAGCAATACTGTGTAAAAGAAATAAATTAAACAAACCACAGTGGTTTACTATGAAATGGCAATTTCACCTTCGGAATGAACGAAATAAAATGCAATAATTTGTCATGGAGAATAAATGGATCAGAATTAACAAGCATTAACCAGAATATACTATACACATCGTATAATAGCAGTCTTAACTAATTATTTTTCTTTCAGAATACAAGGCGATTGATGCAATCTGTCAGACAGAACTACACATGTTAATTTTAGTGATGAAATATGCTAGAAGTAAGAAACTCTATACTATGAATAGGTGTGTGAAGCAAATGGTAATACGAATAATGAATAATGAAGTGTCTAGTTTTTTGCAGATGATAATAAATGATGATGAATAGTTATATGAAGAATATGGTAATATGAATAATGAAGTTTTTCTTTGCAGATGATGGTAATGATGAAGTTATGGTAATATGAATAATGAAGTTTTTCTTTGCAGATGGTGATAATGATGAGGTTTACATGTTTTGTATTAGTTGGGAGATACTATATGGTTATTTAAGTATTTGTTGCAGTTCCTTTTGACAGTATGTCTTATTTCACATAGTATAATGACTGAATGTTTTGGGAAAGACAGCTAGAGTACATACATATTGAGTACACGTCTCATTACCTGTTAATTCGAAGTTTACTACTTTTCAGCACAATATACATTTCTTGTTTCAGGTCAACAACCCATTCTGTATTTTTTCCAGGAGAAGCTTTTCATGATATTAATGTGCTATAAGCAGTTAGTTATTAAACCTGTTCTAATACTTGTCATTTTTTACCCTGTTGTGTCTATTATTTATGAAAGTGATCACACATACTGTACTTGTTTCATAACCTTGCTACAGTTGACTCATGACGAATAACGTTATTAATCCTGATTTCCAGCAATAAGTCAAAAGCAAATATTTTCATGCCCCAGCAATTGACTATCGATCCCAATAAAATGCATTGCTAGCACAAAAAAAATTGATACCAGTCCCAACTATTACCAGTATACAACTAAATATTGCTACCAGTTTAAGATATATTTCTAGTCCTAAATATAATGCAAATTTCTCTGATGTATTGAATTCATTATATCTATGTATTATTGGACTACAGACCTCGAGTAATAGTTACAATGTGTTACATTTTAAATATGTCTTATGTCACTTGCATGATATCATATACAAAAACTAGCAGCTTGATGCTACAGCCATTAATTCCTGTTTTGAATGATGACTTCTGAATAATCCATAATAAATGCTTTGTAACTGGCCAAAGAGTGCCAATAATTACTGTAATGAGAAGACTTATGACGCCAATAATTACTGTAATTAGATGACTTATGAATAATGTTCTGTAATAATTACTGTAACGAGGTGACATGCATAAATGCTACGCCAATAATCACCGTAATGAGATGACTTATGATGCCAATGATTACTGTAATATGATGACTTATGCATAAATGCCATGCCAATAATTAACTCTTGTTTTGAATGTTGACTTCTGAATAATCCATAAAAAATGCTTTGTAACTGGCCAATGAGTGCCAATAATTACTGTAATGAGATGACTTATGATGCCAATGATTACCGTAATAAGATGACTTATGCATAAATAATATGCCAATAATCACTGTAATTAGATGACTTATGCATAAACGCTATGCCAATGATTACTGTAATGAGATGACTTATGAATAATGTTCTGTAATACTCTATATATATACTACTTAAATGCTGTGTAACTATCCAATGAATGCCAATAATTCTTCAGATCGGTTGATACACTAGTGTAATTCTGAATGATGACTAGCATAAGACTTAATTAACCCTTCACCTTCTGACCTAATTACCAGCAATTACTGCACAATCCGTATGTCCTGTCCATCCTCATGATCATGGAGCACTATATTTGGTTTTTGCACTAATTCTACGTTGATGTAAGAGTATGGATTCTACAAGAATGTGGTGTTGACGTATCAAGCTGTCCACCAACTTGAACGATGCAGATGTTCTTATGATCCTACTGTTTGGTGTACCTAATGTACTACCAAAATGATAACATGCAATATTAATGCAACATTTCAGTGTCTTGGCTACACTGATAAATACTTCAGGAAGAGAACTTCAGATTGTCTCACTTGGTGTTGTGCTTCTGTAGAAAGATATGGGCTTTCAGTGCAGCTACGTGCAACCCACTGTGCTACAACCATGATGCTATCCTTCCCAATCCTTTCCTAGTTCTTGTAAAATGGTAAATACTTATGCAGTGCGTATGCCCTTTATTTCATTTCTCAATATGTTTCTATTCTTGTAAAATGGTAAAGACTTTTACAGTGTGTGTGCACTTTATTTCATTTCTTATTGTTCTTAGTTCTTGCAAAAAAAAATGCTATAAACTTGTACAGTGCATGTACACTTTATTTCATTTGTTAATGTATTCAGTTGTTGTAAAAAATGCTGAAGACTTATACAGTGCGTGAGCACTTCATTTCATTTGTTAATATGATCAGTTGTCCTAAATATGCTAAAGACTTATACAGTGCATGTGCACTTTATGTCATTTGTTAATATATTTTGTATTCATTGCGTATACATTTTGTCATTTCTTAATACGTTCTGAACTCAGTGCATGTGCACTCAATTTCATTTCTTAATATGTTCTGCGCTTATCAATAATGTATATACTCTGTGACTGTAGACTTAGTAACTAAATGGATGAAAGAAAAAATTGTTGCTCATGGCAAGTCCAATTGACTCACCATCGCTGCCAAATTTTTGCCCCCCAGTGGAGGGTTATGTAAGAGGCCCATGATTTAGGAATTTGTTGCTAGCGCACTCGAGCAGATGTAATTTCGATTGATTGCTCGCGCTGCCTGCGATGTGTAAGCTATAATAGAATCTCAGACTAAAGAGCAGTGTTGTAGGCAGTAGGAACTGTGTAGCAGTAGGAGTAAGTTGTAGCTATCAGTCGTGTGTATCGAGTTGGCTGGGCCGGTCGTGGGGAGCGATGGCGGAGCCTGAGCGTTGTAGTATAAGGTAAAAGCAGCCTCGCTCATATGTGGTAATGTTATAGCAAGTCCCATGTAAATGTTTACAAAAATCTCTTAATAATAATCTTTCTCATAAAAAGCAACCTCTGACAATCATTCATTTCAATTTAAAGAATTTACTAATTTCTCCAATCCTTAGTCATCCCGATTATCGAAAAGAAAAATCCTGCTGACGTCCAAAATTTACCAGTTTAAATTCACAGTCAATTATTGAAAGGTTGTAAATGAGCCACAATTCTATTGAGAGATTAGTCACATTTTTACTATTGGTAGGTTACGGAATTTATCTGTTGGTAGGTCACTCTAAATGTGAATGTTATACTTACTATTTTTAACTGTGGGGAGGTTACACATGTATGCCGTCGCGAAAGACTCCGAGGACCCACTAAATAACCGTTTGTCCAGATGCAAATTACTAAATTTTTCAAGCAAATGTTCTTTAGCCGTCAGGGGGCCATCAATTAGCCTGAAACTTCCTGGCAGATTAAAACTTTGTGCCGGACCGAGAATCGAACTCGGAATCTTTGCCTTTCGCGGGCAAGTGCTCTATCTTTTTTTTTTCATTTTTCTTTATTAAAGAGTCATATAAGCACATAAGTACAGAAACAAAATAATGAAGTACTGGAACTGTTTCAACATAAATTTTATCCTACAATAGACTGGAGAACACATTTCGATATGCTTAGTGCCATTTTTAAGCTTATAAAACATAACAAAATTTTTAAACTGACAATAGCATCTTCAGTCCAGACAGAGACATAGAACTAAAACTCAAACATATTAAAGACAATTACAAAAAAATCTAATTGACTGCCATAACTAGAATTGCAGTTCTGTCAATTAATTCACAACCGCCGAAACTCTTCACAGAAAATCCTTTGGAGCATACAAACGAATAAAAAAGACATTCACAGGCAACATAAATTAAGAAAACGTCAAATGAAGTTAATAAACACCGTTGAGAAGTTGGGAACACAACCGGGAACAGGTGTAAACCCTTATTCGTTGTGTATTTTGTCCGTTACATCGTCGTGCATGTGATTTGTGTCCTTACCTGCGTCAAGAATTACCCTACGCCTTGTTTTTCAAAAGTTGTGTCTAACATGTTACCAAACATCGTCCTGACATTTTGGTAACGTTTCATCTTCCAACGCCCCGTTCTCATACAAGCTCCGAAACTAATGAGATTATCTTCACTATTGTGAATGATGGTGTATGTCACACACTGCCCTAACAGCCACATCACGGTTTTGTTCTTGGTAGCGGGAAAATGTTTCGTGTCCGGCCAGAGCAGGATGTCGGTGCAGTGGCTGGCTGGGCTGCTGCGGGTAATCAGGCCCAGCCTCTGCTGCACCCATTTCCAGTTAATGAGGTGACCGCCACAAGTGAAGCGATGGCGTAAAATGGCGACCAGACAACAGCGAACGCATTTATCACTGAAATATAAGACGATTCTATGCAACCTTTCATTAGTGGGTATAACATCGTTTACCACTTTATACCATGTGGATGCCACCTCATCAGTGTGGACGGTTAAACTTACGTTGTCCCAAATTGCCTTCCAGTGAACACTCGGGTATTTTAGTTCAACGGGATTCCAGACTATTGGAGATGTCCATATTTTTAATAACAGGTGTGTCGTCGTTACATCCTGCGTGAGACAGTTCTCATCTATACAGCTTACTTCAAGAAAAAACTGCTTGATATGTCGTAGTTTGTAATGTATTTTACCTACGTCAATGAGAGGGTGCATATCGATGGGTTGTAAGGTTCGGAAGAGCCAACTGGTTAAGCTGAAAGGTTCCTTGACTTACAAGTGGGTGATTCGTTTAAGATGTAACGCAATACACTTTCGGTTAATGTCAGGCATGTTGAGTCCGCCGGCCTGTCTGGAAGACGTCAGCGTCGTGTATTTCACTTTAAACAGATACCCTTGCCAGATAAATCTATTAAAGAGATTCATCACTTGTTTGGCCTGCATCTAGGGGATTGGAAATATTTGGGCCGTGCAGTACGCTCTACTGAATATGTAACTGCTGAGGAGTCATATGCGTTGGAGAATGTCAACGGACCGCCAATTGTTTTCATAGATGGCACCTTTTATTTTATTTGTGACCTGCTTCCAATTTTTTGCATTCATTATTAGCGGGCATTTGTCGATAATCATCCCCAGAGTGGTGTGGGCTTCGTCACACTTCGCCCAGGGTACAATAACTGTGTCGAATCCCCGACTGTTGACAAAGGAACATTTATCGGCGTTAATTTTAGCACCGAAAGAAAGACAGCACTCGTCTACCGCGATCTTGAGAGTTGATACGTCTCCGTCGTTGCGCAGTAACACTCCGACGTCGTCGGCGTAAGCACGAACCACGAACGACGTTCCGGCGATCGACAGGCCTGCAAGTTTGTCATGAATGGAGCGTAAGAGTGGCTCGAGCCACATCATGGAGAGAGGGCTCCCATGCGCCACTCCTCTTTGGACCTCGATGGGCTGAGTAAGCTGTCCATTTACGCTGACTTTGGTTGTAATGCCCGTGACGAAATGTTGCACGACATTAATAACCCGTTGATCAAAACCACACCGCTGCAGTAGCTGTAGGAGGTACACGCGGCGGACGCGATCAAATGCCTTGCAGAAGTCGATAAACAGCAATGCGAGGTTCCCGTTAGTGACTAACGCTATGGCTATTATATCTCTATATTCCGAAAGGGGCGTCATAATAGTGCGACCAGGAAAGCATGATTGATGGTTGTGAATCACTTGCTTTATTAATTGAGACAATCTGCTGTTGAGTGCTCTGGCAAAGGTTTTGTAATCAAAATTGAGTAAAGTAATCGGTCGGAAGATATCTAAGGTTTTTCGGTGTTTCCTTTTTGGTATCAATACATTTAGACCTTCCTTCATTTCGACTGGCACGTCACTCCGCCGCATCACTTCATTGAGAACATCTGTAAATGCGTGTCCGATTATGGGCCAGAAACGCACATAAAATTCCCGTGGCAAACCATCAGGGCCAGGGGATCTATTCTATGGCGAGCCAGAAATCAGTTCAAGGACTTCGTCTGGAGCAAAATCGTGTACGACCGCCGAGTTGTCCGCAGGCGTGACTACGGTGGGCAGAGCACTCACGATATCGCCGCCGTCATCACCATGTGCATCGCATTGCGAGTACAGATCCGTGAAGTACCGGTAAACTGCAGTAAGAATACCACTCTGTCGGGTCAAACGGAGTCCATCATTTGTGTCCAGCTCCCCGATAAAAGCTCGCTTGCGATTGGCACGATGTTTTATGAGGCGATACAGCGTTCCAAGTTCGTCCTCTTGAAGCGATTTTGTTTTAGATCTGATCTTCAGCCCTTCAAGCTGCGTTCGCTTTATGTCTATAAGCTTCACCTTTATTTGTTAGATGGTCGTCAGCTGCGTGTTGGTTGGTGACGTAGTCGCAAACAACTCTCGCAGAACTGTCTGGTAAAAATCAATCGTGCGTTTGACATCTTGCGCCCGTTGCCAACTGTAGTTTTTTATGAATAATCGCATTTTCCGTTTGACCACAACATTGCACCAGGCTATCTTGCTCGGATATCTGCAGCATTGCTTGAGACAATCCATCCATGCAGTGGAGATGACGTCTTGTAGCAAGGCATCGGCGAGAATAGAAACATTCAGGCTCCACGGAATCCTACGCCATTTAGTATGCTGTTTGGTCATATTTATCGTGACACAGAGGGCGCAATGGTCGGAGGAACTAGCTGGAATGACATCGGCGTCCAGAACATGTTGGCAAATGTTGTCAGAGATGTACAAACGGTCTAGACGGCTACAAGCGGTGGAGGTCAGGTACGTGTACTTTACCAGGGTAGGAAATTTTAGTTCCCACGCATCCTTCAGCTGCAGGTGACGCACCAGATCATGTAGTTCCCCACAGTAATTAAATTTTGGCGATTGATCTTTCCTGTGGATCAAACAGTTAAAATCACCACTAATTATCAACTGGGTTGGGTTGCGGCGTAACAAGTAAATGATGCCTAGTTTAAAGAATTTAGCTCTTTCTGATTTTAGAGTCGTTCCAGATGGAGCATGGATATTGACCAGGGTGACGTCAAAAATTTGGCAAGCTATGCCTCTACCGGAGTCCAACATTTAGATATTGCTCACTGGGATTCCGACACGTGTTACAATGGCCGTACCTGCACCCTCGTCCGCCGTGGTGTTTACGATTGTTGCAAATCCTGATACATGAAAACTTAAGAAAGACACTTCCTGTAACAGAACTCTATCAGCTTCGGACTCCTAGATAAATGGCCGTAGAATTGCTAATTTTAAATCTGTCCTAACTCTATTAAAGTTCAGGGACATAAACTTATATGCTTGACATGATCGTCAGAGACGTGTGGGTGTTGGGAAGCGTAGGAAGCCCAGTCCATCTCACCGTCGGACTTCGAATCTACATCCGCAGGTTTTGTACTAGTTTTTGCGCTGACTTTACTTTTTGACTTATTTCCAGGCTCTAAGTCATTCGGTTTAACATTATTGCCATCGTACAGTCATCCGAAGTGTCATAGAAGACGTCGGAGTTGGCGAGTCATGGCTGTAAGCAGTATGTGAAAGTCCTTGCTTCGGAACGGATGACGGCAAGTCCGAAGAGCCGTCTTCAGTAGGCTCACTGTGTTTGTTTGGAGCCGCACTGGCTGTCTGTACACAGCTTTCCGGTTCCTCGCGTTGTTTGAAAGCAGTTCCGAGGTGGCGGGTGTTTATGTTATGCTCTTCACTGCGTGCATCATCCTCTGTGTTTACGATTTGCAGCTGACTGACTTCCGCCTCTTGTGTGTTGACCACCTGTGGCGAATCGAGAAGTGGCATCGGAACGGATTGCTGTAAACATTCGACTGCACTCGTATTGACAGTTTCTGAGTCAGGAGATTCAATGTGAGTTTGGCCGGTCGCAACTGAGCCGTCCGACATACGCGTGTATGGGTGTCTTGTGTGGAGGCCCGTGAGGCCGCGTCATCGGTTTGAGTTTTTACAACCTGATCACCAGTGCCACTACCGTCACTAGTAGGGCGTCGTTTGTTACCGACAGATAATGCAACACCGGCGCCTAAGGGCTTCAGATGGTTCAAATGGCTCTGAGCACTATGGGACTTAACATCTATGGTCATCAGTCCCCTAGAACTTAGAACTACTTAAACCTAACTAACCTAAGGACAGCACACAACACCCAGTCATCACGAAGCAGAGAAAATCCCTGACCCCGCCGGGAGCCTAAGGGGTGACTGGCCACGGTTTTCTGAGGTAAGGGTGGGAAGGGGCCGTTACCGAGATCGTTGTGCTCTGACACAATGCGCTTGATTCGGAGTCAATCACAGAAAGCATCTGATTTTGAGTTAAGACATCAACCAATGTTAATCTCTGTCGTTGTTCCGGATTGTTTCGAAGTACGACAACGCGCCGTGGGCAATCATCTCGTAAATGGCCACTCGTGTTACAGATAAAACAAGTGCCAACCTGTCCATGGTAAATTACATGAGCCTTATAACCACAAACCATTATATAGGATGCGATATTGACTTTAACGGCCATGTTAACTGAGCGAACCCCACTACAAAATTGAAGTTTGTGACAGCTCGACCATTTTTCGTTTCTAATCTGTCGGATGTCACCGTATTTGGCGAGCTTTAGTAATTGAAACTGTACTCACCGATTGATCACGATGTCGAAACTCTGCTTTCCCACCAGTATTCACCAAAATGTTCTCCAGTTGTAACTGATCTAAAAACTTCGCAAAGAAACAGTATTCTGCCATGTCATAATATGCTGTGTGAACCTGGTGAGACGTGATGCCAATAATATCTACTATCCAGTCATGGATTTCCAGAGAACTCGGTTGGACATTCCTGGAAGATTTCTCAAATGCAAAACACAGGGTGTTCTTACGGGGTACTTTGGGAGCCATAACTGCACTATATGAGCGGCCGAGACCGCTGTGAGTTAATTAATAAGCGTGTGTACGACGGCACTGAAAAAGCAGTGAGAATATCACAGGTCACAATCCAAGAATTTCTATAAACACGGCTTGCGGCGCTACGACTACGCGGAAGTACCGGCACGTCCGGTCGCTGTCGCGTCCCAAGCGGAACTGGTCCATCTGAGCTACCCTTCCTCACAGCTTCAATTCTGCCAGTGCCTCGTCTCCTACCTTCCAAAGAAGAGCTTCTATGAAGTGTGGAAGGTAGGAGACGAGGTACTAGCAGAATTGATCTTGAGTCGTGCTCAGATGATAGAGCACTTGACCGCGAAAGGCAAAGGTCCCGAGTTCGAGTCTCGGTCCGGCACACAGTTTTAATCTGCCAGGAAGTTTCATATCAGCGCACATTCCGCTGCAGAGTGAAAATCTCATTCTGGATCAGTCAGCATGATTGCCTTCATTGTAGCTTTGTTTTATACAAAGATATGAAGAGTGGTATGACATTTTAATTCCACTCTGTACTTTTTATTCGGTAATTCACTTCCTCTCCTAAAGACCTGTTCAAAAATGCATCACAGTGAACCATTCACTGAAACACGAAGTTATTAATTACATAACAACACTGATTTTGAACCCAGGATCTCAAACCCGTCCACTTGCTGGAGTCGTCAGAAAACATGTGAAAAACAAGTAAAAACATAACACAAAATTGACTTTGACCCTCCTGTACCATTGCCCAGGAGTAGAACATTCAAAGGCGATCAGAGTGGGTCGGACGAAGTGGCCGCGCGGTTCTAGGCGCTGCAGTCTGGAACCGCGAGACCGCTACGGTCGCAGGTTCGAATCCTGCCTCGGGCATGGATGTGTGTGATGTCCTTAGGTTAGTTAGGTTTAACTAGTTCTAAGTTCTAGGGGACTAATGACCTCAGAAGTTGAGTCCCATAGTGCTCAGAGCCATTTGAACCATTTTTGTCCTCTGGAGTTGTTGGAATATCGCGATATACAACATCTTTAATGCATCCCCAAAGAAAAAAGTCCAGACCATTTAAATCAGGAGACCTAGCAGGCCAAGTAACTGGTCCTCCTCGACCAATCCATCTGGCAGGATACCTTCGGTTCAGAACACGACGTGCACGCAAGGCATTATGTGCTGGACATCAAAATGGTTCAAATGGCTCTGAGCACTATGGGACTTAACTGCTGAGGTCATCAGTCTTCTAGAACTTAGAACTACTTAAACCTAACTAACCTAAGGACATCACACACATCCATGCCCGAGGCAGGATTCGAACCTGCGACCGTAGCGGTCGCGCGGTTCCAGACTGAAACGCCTAGAACCACTCGGCCACTCCGGCCGGCTGCTGGACACCCATCGTGTTGATACCACATAAGCATTCTGGTTCTTGGCGGCACTTCATCCAGAAGAGGAGGAAGCATTCGTCTGAGGAAGTTGGCAGACGCTGTGCCGTTTAGAGTATCATTGACGAAATGAGAATAGACCAAGCATCCCTCACCAGATGTTAACTCTCCAATGACGCTGATATTTCACCCGTCTATGCCACCGTGGATTGTCGCTAGACCACATGTTCCTTGTACAAAGGGAGTTCGAAAAGTTTTGCCCAGTCGTCTCTAATTTTTTTATTATTTGCGGGAGGAGAATGAATTTTTTTATGAACATACTTGGAACATTTAGCTACACATTGAGCCTACTTCATGTAGCCTCCAGCAGCTGTGACGCATCTGCCCCAATTATTTCCATGATGAAGATGCACTTTGGTAAAATTCTGGTAATTGACTTTTACACCATCGCTTGACACAGGAAATAAGGTCTTTCTCACTATCAAATGTTTTACCGCGCAGGTGGGCCTTCAGACGACCAAAGAGGTAAAAATCAGATGGAGTCAAGTTCGGATTGTAGGGAGGATGAGGAACAATTTTCCAAACTATTTTCCTGATTTTCTCCTGCGTCGTAAGGGCTGTGTGGAGTTTAGCATTGTCATGACGTAGTCTGATGAGCTGACTCTGAAGCTGTGGTCTGTGGGTCTTGATGCCACGTCGCAGCTTGTCCAGTGACAAACAGTAACGGTCCCAGTTAATTGTGGAGCCAGGTTCCAGAAAGTCGGTGAAAATTACACCACAGTGATCCCAGAAGAAGTAGGCCATCACCTTCCGCCCTGCTGTTCGTGCAAGTCTTGGTTTCTTCTTCGAGGGGAACCCGGATGACGCCACTCCGTGGCTTGGGTTTTGCTCTCAGGTTCGGACAAAAACAACCATGTTTCATCCTGGATAATGACACCGTCAAAACACTGTTTCCACCCTTCTGTAAAGGTCTCCATGAGACCCTCGCACACATTCTTCCTCATCGTTTTCATTTTTCTTCTCAATGATCTAGGCACTTAACGTGCACGGATTTTTCTGTCCCTAGTGACTGTACCAGTGATACCCAGTACCCAATGACAAAGGAGTCATTTCAGTAAGCTGTCGTGTCGTCACACATCTGTCGTTTTGGATGATTTGGTCAATGATCTGCTTATTCACATCACTCACTGCCGTCGATGGTCTACCGCATCGTGGATTGTCCAGTAGAGAGAAATCATCTTCTATAAACCTCTTCAACCACCGCTGGATACTGCTACGATGCACTGTGTCCTCCCCATAAACAGGGAGCAACTTCCTGTGAATCGATTTGGTAGAGTCATCGCCTGTCTTGAAGAGGAACTCCATCGCCGACCGTTGTCGCAACCTGACATATACATCGTGGTCCACTAAGGCTCGCCTGTAAATAAAAGAAAATACTTTTATACACCAACTTATGGTTAAATGTTCCAAGAATGTTCAAAAGTAATCATTCTCCTCTTGCAAAAATTTAAAAAAATTACAGGACTGTGCAAAACTTTTTGAACGTCCTTTGTATTTACCTGTCCCTTCAGAAGGAACATTCATCGGCAAATAGAACATTGGAGAAGAAGTTCGGATGGCAAGGATTTTCTGCTGTGCCCACGATTCTGGTAATCATTCCCATGCAATTCTTGAGGTAGATGTACATGGTAAGGATGGAACGGGTGACATGTAAGAATTCTATGTACACTGATTTTAGGAATGCCAGTCTCGTGTTCAAGCTGTCGTGTGCACACATCTGGATTCATAGCAACGGAATCAAGAACAGTAACTTCGACAGCTTCGACTGTGCGAGTGCTACGACGATTGCGTTGTCGTGGGTTGAAACTTGCCATTTACTGAAGCGTCGCAACAAGACGAGAAAACATGCGTCGGGAAGGTGGGTTCTTGGCAGCATATCGCTCTCAGCTCATTTTCGCTGCATGCGTATCATTTCACCTACCTTCTACAACAACAATAAAAGAAACGTTATGTCGATGCAGTTTGTGGGAAGGACAGCCTTAACTGTATGCCTACTCTACACAACAGTATTTAAAAGGGCTAAACTACTGTATTAAATGTATCCGTGCATAAGAAAACAGTATTGCAATTACTGTTCTGCTAACTTACATTCCCCGTGGATGAGTAGCATTTCTACCTTGTTGTCGTTGGTGCATATTCTACTGACACAAGTCTTCAACTGACGATGGTTGACGGAATGACGGGTGTGCATTCAACTTGTATTTACATTTGTACTCTGTCAACGTCAGCAGGTGGATGTGTTCAGTTACCCCGGGTATCTGCGCTAGGCGCTGGAGCGTCAACGCCATTGTTGTGTTATGTAATTAATAACGTTGTGTTTCAGTGAATGGTACACTGTGATACACTTTTGAATAGTTCTTTAGGAGAGGAAATGAATTAAGGAATAAGAAATACAGGGCGTCATTTAAAAAAGTCATACCACTGTTCATATCTTTTTAAAAAACAAAGCTACAACGAAGGCAATCGTGCTGATTGAAGTACCCCTGACGGCTAAAGTACATTTGCTTGAAAAATTTTGTAATTTGCATCTGGACAAAGAGTGATTTCGGGTGGGCAAGATAAATGGGACACCCTGTATATTACAGTTATTTGAAATATACTAATAATACTTCAAGTACAGCATTTTATGAAATGTGAAATGCTACAAGTTTCTAGAACTACACTGACGGAAAAAATCACAACACCAAGAAGGAACTGTGCGTCATAAACTACAGTTGATAGGCGTCCTTGTACAACTACTGAAAGGTGTCTATTCAAATTTCACGCCAGTCGCATAAGAGTGGCCCTAGTAGCGCCAGTATGAGGACGCAGATAAGGGTTTGCTTTAAATGCAAGCTGTAATGGTTGTGGGCGTTAGTTACCTTGAAACTGAACGTGGTCAATTGATATTAGAAAAGAATGCCACCGTGCGGGGTAGCCATGCGGTCTCAGGAGTCTTGTCACGGTTCGCGAGGCTCCCCCCGTCGGAGGTTCGAGTTCTCCCTCGGGCATGGGGGTGTGTGTTGTCCTTAGCCTAAGTTAGTTTAAGTTAATTTAATTAGTGTGTAATCCTAGGGACCGATGACCTCAGCAGTTTGGTCCCACAGAACCTCACCACAAGTTCTCAAAATGTCCGAAAAGAATGCCTTTAAGGCGACAAAGACGCCATTATCAACACCTCCCCGAGATTGAACGAGATTACAAGGGTTACGAGAAGTTTAATATTCATTCTCCGCTGTTTCAGAAAGAATTTAAAACAACAGCTGATTCCTCAAACTGGGGGGGCTATCAAGTACGGGGTCCCACAGGGTTCGGTCTTAGGTCCTTTACTGTTCTTGATATACATTAATGACTTACCATTCCACATTGATGAAGATGCAAAGTTAGTTATTCTTGCTGATGATACAAGTGTAGTAATAACATCCAAAGACCAAGAACTAAGTGATGTAATTGTAAATGATGTTTTTCACAAAATTATTAAGTGGTTCTCAGCAAACGGACTCTCTTTAAATTTTGTTAAAACACAGTATATACAGTTTCGTACAGTAAATGGTACGACGCCATTAATAAATATAGACTTTGAACAGAAGTCTGTAGCTAAGGTGGAATTTTCAAAATTTTTAGGTGTGTCCATTGATGAGAGGTTAAACTGGAAGCAATACATTGATGGTCTGCTGAAGCGTCTGAGTTCAGCTACGTATGCTATTTGGGTTATTGCAGATTTTGGTGATAAGAATCTCAGTAAATTAGCTTACTATGCCCACTTTCATTCACTGCCGTATGGCATCATATTCTGGGGTAATTCATCGTTGAGTAGAAAAGTATTCATTGCTCAAAAACGTGTAATCAGAATAATTGCTGGAGCCCACCCACGGTCATCCTGCAGACATCTATTTAAGGATCTAGGGATCCTCACAGCAACCTCACAGTATATATATTCACTTACGAAATTTGTTGTTAATAATCCAACCCAGTTCAAAAGTAATAGCAGTGTGCATAGCTATAACACCAGGAGAAAGGATGATCTTCACTATGCAGGGTTAAATCTGACTTTGGCACAGAAAGGGGTAAATTATGCTGCCACAAAAGTCTTTGGTCACCTACCAAACAGCATCAAAAGCCTGACAGATAGCCAACTAACATTTAAAAATAAATTAAAAGAATTTCTAGATGACAACTCCTTCTACTCATTGGCTGAATTTTTAGATATAAATTAAGGGGAAAAAAATAAAAACAAAAAAAACTTAAACATTAGTGTCGTGCAATATTTTGTGTAATGTAATATCTTGTACAGTAATTTTTTATTAACCTGACACGTTCCACATCATTACGAAGTGTCGTATTCATGATCTATGGAACACGTATTAATCTAATCTAATCTATTGGGAGGAACGTAGCGTTGCGCAGTTGGAGGTGAGCCGCCAGCAGTGGTGGATGTGGGGAGAGAGATGGCACAATTTTGAGAGCGAATGATCCGGACGTGTGTCCATCAGAGACAGAAAATTTGCAATACTGGATGCCATGAACTGCTATATATATTATGACTTTTGAACATCTTTATGGCAAATACATTGTTTATTCTCTATCAATATCTTTCATTTTGCTAACTATGCCTATCAGTAGTTAGTGCCTTCAGTAGTTAGAATCTTTTATTTAGTTGGCAGTAGTAGCGTTCGCTGTATTGCAGTAGTTCGAGTAACGAAGATTTTTGTGAGGTAAGTAATACATGAAAGGTATAGGTTAATGTTAGTCAGGGCCATTCTGTTGTAGGGATTATTGAAAGTCAGATTGCGTTGCGCTAAAAAATATTGTGTGTCAGTTTAGTGTTGATCAGAACAGGTAAAGAGTGAAATGTCTGAGTACGTTCAGTTCTGCTCAGCTGTTTGAAAATCAAATAATGTAAGAGGTTTATCAGCACAGTAATTCACTAATTTTTCTAAGGGATTTTCATACAGAGAGCTACTTGGCGTTACCAATATAAAAACCTAAACAGCCTACTTGCAATGTGAAACACAATGCATGCACGTTTACATACTTGCATTCAACATTCTGGTAGCTACACCGCTTATTAATGCAACAGCATTTAACATTTGCAATGGCTTATCTCGAGCTTATTTTAACCTGTTATCTTTCAATGTTGATCACTTAAATATGTTACCCAGACAAAAGTATTCCCGGTATTTCATTACTCTTGGATTAACCGTTTTTCGTGTTGCGATTTTTTTCCGTCAGTGTATATTAACTTACATAGTTTATGGCGAAACCTAAGATGAAATAATTCGCCCTAAACAGTGCAACATAGAAGAAAAAGAGTTTAATTTCAGAGTATCAGACGTCGTAATACAGAAAGAGGAATGCACTATTCAGATATTAGGTATATTTAATTGATTAGGAATTACACTGTGGATTAACGGGAACAAAGTGATTAGGGTGAAGGTGATACTAACGATTATATGACTCCAACTGATACAATAAAAGTATCGTTACCACTGCCTTCATTTAAAACCAGACCTTTAAGACTATCTCTCGTAAGAATTTCGGATATGCTCTCCAACTTGGTACATTTCACAGATTCCTCCTTTCAAACAGAGTGTACTCCATGCACAAGGCCATCTTTCATCGAACGCTGTACTGAATAACTGTCGATAGAAATATTCAATGTCAAATGAGACATCTGCAATTTATTTCTAGCACACTACTAACCTGCCAATGAAATTCCGATCTGTCGTGGAACAGTCCTTTATGAATTTTCGTGTACTGTTTGACTCTACGAGCTGCGGCTAGAAAAAAAACAGACTGATGCTGGAAAAAACATTTATTTACAATTATTTGCAATTTCATGTTATCTCCTTCAATGTACTCTCCTCCTCGGTCTCTACACCGCTCCATACGAATTTTCCACTGTTCATAGCAATGCTGCAGATCATTTTCGGTAAGTCTATACATTACTTCCGTCACTTTTTCTTTTACTGCTTCAACAGTCTCAAATCTAGTTCCTTTCAAAGCTGACTTGACTTTAGGGAAAAGAAAAAAGTCACAGGGGGCCAAATCAGGTGAGTAGGGTGGATGATCTAAGATGGGAATGTTGTGTTTTGCCAAAAACGTCTTCACTGACAACGCACTGTGAGCTGGGGCATTGTCTTGGTGAAGGATCCATGACTTTTTTCTCCACAAATCGTTCCGTTTTCTCCGTACTCGCTCACGTAGGGTAGCCAGGACGCTAATGTAGTAATGCTGATTCACTGTTTGTCCCTCTGGTACCCAATCAATGTGCACAATCCCTTTGATGTCAAAAAAAACAATCATCATTGCCTTGAATTTCGATTTTGACATTCGTGCTTTTTTTTGTCGTGGAGAACCAGAAGTTTTCCAATGCATGGATTGGCGTTTAGTTTCGGGATCGTAAGTAAAAAGCCACGATTCATCGCAAGTAATAACATTTTGTAAGAAGGTGGGATCACTTTCAATGTTTTCCAGGATGTCAGAACAAATCATTCTTCGGCGTTCCTTCTGTTCAATTGCGAGACACTTTGGAACCATTTTTGAACACACTTTGTTCATGTTGAAACTTTCATGAAGAATCTGCCTAACACTTTCCTTGTCAACTCCTGTTAACTCACACACTGCTCTGATTGTTAAACGGCGATCTTGTCGAACAAGTTTACCGATTTTTTCAGTGTTTGCATCAGTTTTTGCTGACAATGGTCTGCCAGTTCGAGTGTCATCGCTGGTGTCTTCGCGGCCATCTTTAAATCGTTTAAACCACTCAAACACTTGTGTTCGCGATAAACAATAATCGCCGTACACTTGTTGTAACATTACAAACGTTTCACTTGCAGATTTTCCTAGTTTGAAACAAAATTTGATGTTAACACGCTGTTATTTCTGTACACTCAACATTTTCCGACGCACAGACAAAACGTCAACTACTTAAAACAGACGCCACGGCCAGACTGAGTGCAGGAGGCAGATGAAACTCGAGCAGTAGGCGGAGCGAGAGTCACGTGACAGGCCACGCGACTTTCAGCCTTATTGCATTCGTTTTATTGTTTCACCAGTACTAGTCCGGTTTTTTTCTAGCCACACCTCGTATGTTGATATGATTCTGATTACTCAAAAAAGTGCGATGAACGTAAAGACATATTACTCTGCAAAAATAATAGTCATTATCGCACGTAAGTGCTGTAACAGATACTCATATGTGTGTAAAGGCCGTGCGCAGAACTGCGGTTTAGGGAGAGTCTTGGCGTTTGGTTCCTATTTGAAATAGGAACATGAAATAATTTTTTTTTTGCTTTAACACAGACCAGCGGCCATTTTTATAGCCTTTAGAGCATCTGTGGCTATGTTTCATTATACTAAGCAAGGTCTGAGCGACAAACCGAAACTGGAGCCTAGGAAAAGCACGCCAATCGATGAATTTCTTTTGCAAAAGGTTTTAACTGGGCTGAAATTTATGTTGTGCTAATGGCACTAATTGGATGTGCACTGTTCGGCTTTTACGTGCAAAAATAGTGTCCCTTAAATAACTCTGGACTGGAGCGAGACTTATGGTTCAATTTTGGTCCAACAGTGTATCGGACGTTGGTCTACGATAAATTTTAACCGTCTGAAAAAATCTTCCTTCGATTTGATTTTCCGTGCGAACACATTTTTCTTGGAGTATTCTGAAACACGCTACTTCTGTATTTTAAACTGGTACGAATCGGTTCAAACTTTGGACGAAGGTAGATAAATGGAAAAAGTCAAAACGAATTTATATTCCAGTAATCTTTATCCGTTGTGGACATAGGATTTTTTAAAATATAGCTATATGTAGCACGTACAATTCTTTCTTACGTGAACTCAATGCGTTGAAGCGATTTAAAGTAAATCAAAGAACGATAAAATGCGTTCTTACGATAAATCTGAAAATTAGTTTTCAAAAATCTAGCTTCATCCGAATGTTACGTGAATTTTTTTATAGGTACCACTTGTGTGTTTCAGACTTGTGCGAACAGCTTCAAATTTTGTAAGAAATACATTACTGGTCGTCCTGTTTTGTGAAATCATTATATTTCAGCTCAATATAAGCAACATGGTTCCAAAGGCAATAAAGAAAACCTACACCGAATCAGTCGTCGCCCGAGTAAACAAAAATCTACATCGTTGGCAGGCTATGGCGGTCCAATAACAATATTATGTTAGAGTAGACGTCGGAAACCAAAATGAAAAATGCTCCTACCATAGAACAAAAAAAGGCGAATACAGGCATGTCCTGGATAGAATTATGGAAGTACAAGAAGGCAGCTAGCTTTTCGACTTATCTGGCAGCTTCAAAGACATATAAATCAAAACATCTTGACATATTCCTGCTTTTTTTTACGAGTTAACTCTCCTTCACTAGAGCAGTGTGCTCCCTTACATGCAAGGTGTTGCCATACATACATCTTCTAATTTATAGTCTTAAGTGCCTGTTCCTGGAGACTCATCATCCTTCGTAAACAATAAACAATCTCATATGGCAGAACTACATACGTGTAATAGCTAAAAAAGGTTTCTTGGGAAGGATAAAATTTCTGGGGGATGATGCATTGCATCACGAGACCGTGCACTAATACTAACAAATAAAAAGACGGGAATATGTCAAGATATTTTAATTTAACTATCTTCAAAGCCAACAGATATGTCGAAAAGCTGATTCCCTCCTTTTACATCCCTAACTCTGTCCATGATATAATCGCCTTTTTTGTGCTACGATAGGAGCATATGTCGTTGTGTTCTTTATATATTCGCCAATTTTTTACGGAGAGGAAAGCTACACCGAACTTTTCCTCTCATCAATAAACCTTACCTAACAACCCCGTCGTACCAACACTCAATAAGAATATGGCTTTTCGAAGTTCCAGTGACGGTGATAACAGTCGTAGTAACGTGGGAGGATTAAACTTCAAAACAGTACAAAGGGTTTCATCTTCTACCGCAGTACTAGCACGCCCGTTATTTCTGTACTCGACGCTATACCTACATAACGCACCCTCGTGTTCCTTCTGTTTTTTTTTTCTTTTTTGAACACGTTTTCAGTTGTGTTTTCGTTCTGGTTCGCGGATGCGTAATTAAAATTTTATTAGTTTTGTGGTAGCGCTTGGAATTTAGTCTCTGTGCGAGCAAAGTGGTACATGTGAAATTGAGAAATTTTCATCGTTATTCTCTGAATTACTTTTTCTGTCACTGCTTTGGACGCAACAAAACCTACGAAATAAATTATCGCTACCGGTAAGAGAGTAATGGTTAAATAATTGAACCGTAAACTTACTAGTGGTTCACCAAAGGTTATTAACCACAATTAATACACAAAATGTAAAGCTGAAGTAGGTGCCAAGGAATAACTGGTGAAATTACACACACTTTTCAGTAACACTCTTTGTTCAAATTTGGTGCAAGACTTTACGATATTTTTTTTAGAAAAAACAACAATCATTTAACGAATAAGTCACAATTTACGATAGTAAATGACCTTTAAATTATAAAATTATTATAAGAAATTTCAAGCCAGTAAAAGGCAAGTACAGGCAAGCAATTTAAGGTATACAACGCGACGCTGTATAATATTTCAAGCTCAGCTAAATTACAGGTGAATTTCACTCCATTAATAAATGAATACAATTTGAATATATGACTTCACTTTTGGGCAGACAAATTTCCCATTTGGTTACAACAGCCGTAGCTACAGCCGCCCTCAGCAGCCTCACCCAGGCTCATTAAATGGCGCAGAATCTAACTTGTCTGCAACATATAAAGACAAACCTGTTTACAAAAGTTCTCAAAATGGAAAAACCAAAACGCATGAGTCCTGCACACCGGATGGGGGGGGGGGAGACACCCAGTTAATAACATTAACATTTCCAAAATACATAAAAAACAAACTTTACAATTTTCTGTCATTTAACTAACAGCAAACACAAATACTCGCAAGGTAGGACTTGCGAACTTTTACAACATTCTCCTTTAAAGGCAACAATTTCTACCCGTAATGAAATGGCAAACTTTTGCAGGGCAAGAAAACACACTAATAACCAACTACCTGCATAAACACATAAGAATGTTGAGTTAAAGCCTTAAAAAGTATTGAATTGGAAAAAACACACAACAGCTTTGCTGACTAGAAACAATATAAAAAAATCCAGTACGGCGTACATTAATAACATCGCTTGATTATAGCCAAACATACATAAACAGAAATTTACTTAAGTTACAGCTTCCAGATGAGTAGGAATTCGTTATGCAACTGACTAGTTCTTACCACAAGGCAAAAGGAATTTTTCTTCTTTCTTAGAGTACCTTTTACTCGTGAGTCTAGTAATACTAGTTATGGCAGGCGAGAGAATAGATCAGGTCTTAGTGCCTTGCATTGTAAACAGTACATCCATTTGTGCCTTAGACTTTTACAGACATGGCAGAGGCTAACAGTCGAATAACCCGTAGGTAAGCTGGGAGGGGAAAGTAGCAATCCGAACCACAGATTTACGCTGACTCCCCCCCCCCCCTTTCATCCTCAAAAGGGGACAAACGGACCACCCTTTCTAATATTACCAGCTTCCCGCGGGTGGGCAGACGAGAATGAATGGCGGGAAACCCCCAAAATATACGGCTGGTATAATTAACAAGAACAAGTGAATTGAATTCAGTTAAACTTCATAAAATCTGTTAACAATCAATACTCAACTTCTGGTGCGTTACGACTCCCACGACTGAATCAGCGCAACACCTCCAAATGCTCTGCCGAGCCGCCCGCTGCCAGCCGTTTCAACGGACGCAGGAAGGCGCGCCGATTTTCAGAACCTCCTCGCTGGTCGACAGCATACGGCCGAACTGGAAATTAGGCCCCTTTCGGACCCACGCTCGGGAAGATTTCTTTCGCGACGAGCAGTTAACGCCCCATACCACGGAGCCGCTTCTCGCGTCGCTTACGCTGATACCGCGGTCTGCGTGCTGTCCCTCTAGCACCGGCAGAGAAGTCGCTCCTTGATGCGCCGACTGCCAACTCTCCACGAGAGCCCACACAGCCACTTCTTAAACCCACGCGAACAGCACACTTTTCCCCTTTCCCGCTACAGGGAGACACCGAGGCCTTCAATTGCGACAACGGCGCCACCACCAGAAAACGGAGGGCGACTGCTTCACGCTACGCGCTGCGGCGCGCTTTTCAAAGCTAACTTTACTACGGCTCAGTAATGATGATGATTATTTTTATTATCATCAGAACGATGAGGTTTCTTTAGCCGTTCGATATTTTGGTATCCGAGGCCCGTACTACAACACGCTGCCTGACAAGAAATGTTGACGCACCCAGAAGGGGACGAGGAAACGAAGTAAAACTTCACGAGTCGAGAGGGTATGTCGTGTTATTTCACTGATTACAGAATCGAGACAAATTTACAAAGAACTTGGCAGTATGAGTCCTCCTCTGCCCGGGATACATGCACTGATTATTTTGATAAGGGTGTCATTAAGACGTTGCACCCTGTACTGAGGTAAGCCGGGCCACGAACTGTTGTAATTGGTCCTTGATATCCTTTTTTTCTTTTTTTGCACTGAATTGTTGACGTCCTAGCTTGTCTCACATGTACTGTCGAGGACAAATCCGCGTGATCTTTCTGGCCGCAGACGGATCACAAAGACACGTGCCATGATCAGACGGGGGCTGTCTTGTTGAAAAATTAAACCAAATTGTGCAGGAGCATATCCGCATTACCAGAATGGAGCTCACAAGAACTTGTGGACTTGGCTCATTCACCACGTGTACCTGGCTTCCGCTCTCCCAGAGCACACCTAAGACTGGTTGGATGGTAACACTTTGGCAAGCAGTGAGCTCTACAAGAAGAAAGCCACTAAGAAGCAGTGTGACAAGTTTCTCCGAATTGCGGGGGTTCGACATCACCAGGACAAATCCTGTAATGCTAAGACTGTCATCAACCTGACGGAGAGAGAACTGGATGAACAAACTGTCTCCGCGCTATCGAAAGACCTGAACTTTGTTCTAGTTCCAAGAACGTTACTATGACATGACTTCATCAGCAGCGTCAAGCAAGCCATACGTTGATTCCCTTCAGAAGCCGCTGAGAAAGTGAGGAGGGAGACGTGAAGGATACTCGAGAAAGCAAGAATGCCGAAGAACATTTCGAACGTTTCAGCAGTAGAACGCAAGGCGCTGCTGACCCTTCGCGTTGACAAAGATATAGTGGATTTAGTAGCACATAAAGGCAGTGCGACAGTGCCACTGTAGTCAAATTACTAGCAGAATATCGACAATTTACTGCAAGATCCGGCATAGAAACAAGTGGGGAAAGACGCCACTACTTCTGTTACATGTAAGTCCATCGCTCTTCTCAACAGCTCGCGACTTGACAGAAACACCACCAGGAAGCTTCAGCCCAGGCACCAGCGCTACCACGACTGTATGGCCTCCCAAAGATCCATAAGGAGAATATCCCACTGCGTCCTATATTGAACACCATAAATTCGCCTACATATGGGATAGCCAAGCACAGCTGCTAAAACCAGTCGTGGGTCACTGCCCACATCATGTCAAGAAGAGATTACCCATGGATGAACAGGACCTACTAGTCAGCTCTGATGCCACGTCCCTTTTCAACCGAGTGACGTTGGACGATTCCTTAGCTCTGGTCGAGGCTCACTTCGCCGTGAACGCTATCAGTATCTCCCGTCATGTACTAAGCACCACCTATTTCAAAAGTGGTGGCAAGGCGTAACACTGAACACCACCCGCCTTCAACCAAAGATGTTCTGGAATGCGTAGATGACTCTTTTGTAGTGTGGACGCGTGGCAAAAAAAACCTGCAAGAGTTCCTACGTCATCTCAATGGCATACACTGATGAGCCAAAACATTATGACCACCTGCGCAATAGCATTTTGCCCTTTTTTTGGTGAGAAATATTTCACTGATTCGGTGTATCAGGAATCTGACAGTTTGTCGGCATTTTTGTGGCGGTATGTGGCGTTAGATGTCTAAGCACACGTCATGTAATTCCGTAAATAATGCTCCGTTAACTTGCGTACACGGTGATGGCACCTGATAGCTACCATGATAGGTTCGATAGGATTTACATCAGCCAAATTTGGTCGCCGAGACATCAATGTGATTACACTGTAATGCTTCTCAAACCACTGTAGTGTGGTTCTTACTCTGAGACACGGACAATTAAACTGCTGAAAGTTGACATCCCTGTCGGGGAAGACATCAAGCTTGAGTGATTCACAGCTGTTACTGTGTCTTCAATTACCACCATATATCCCACACAAGCGCAGGAGAATGTGTCCCACAGCATAAGACTGTTTCACGCCGCCGTTCACATCGATGACAGTGTTTGTGGAGACGACCATCAGCCTAGTGAAGCTAATATGTGATTCATCCGAAGAGCCGACACATTCCCGTGGATCGAAGGTAGAAACACGATGGTCCCATGCCCACAGTAATCGCAACTGACGATGTCATTGAATCACCATGTGAACACTAAGAGTTAGTCGGCTGCAGAGCTCCATATTCAACAATATAGGATGAACGGTGTGCTCCGAAACATTTATGCGTGCGCCAGCATAGTGCTCTTTCGGCAAAGATGCCACAGATCACCATCTATCCTACTTCACAGAGCAGGCAAGCCTCCATACCCCACGTACATTGAAGAGTCCTTGACTTACAACCACTTAGCGCCTAATGGTATTTTCACTGTCTTTCAACCGCTTTCCGTAGATGGTCACGACAGTGGAACGTGAACATTCGACCAGCTTCGCCGTATCGAGATGCTCATTCATAAGCTTTGCTTAATAACAATCTTTCGTTTGTCAAGGTCTCTCATCTCAATGTATTTCCCCATTTGCAGCACATGTCTTGTGACAGCCAGAGCGAGAGCACCAGCAGCAGCGAGTACTGTTTGTATAAAGCGTTTATTTTGCATTTTGTTTACGACCTTCCACTAAGGAAGGGATTCTATTTGTGTTTATCTGCTCTTCATAGTAACTAACAGTTCTTGATAAAACTTTACGTAGTTTTCGTGTTAGATTTCTTAGTGTTTTCTTGATCGTTTAGAACAGAAAGCGCCCTAAAACCGTCTTTTGTTTGTTTCGCGGCCGTTAGCCACTAGTCACTTGAATCAGCAGTTGTCTTGTGACAGCCAGAGCGAGAGCACCAGCAGCAGCGAGTACTGTTTGTATAAAGCGTTTTTGTACTTATTTGCTGCGCTTAGCTTTTAAATAGTTTTTCTGGGAAAACCTAGCGTAGTTTTCGCGTCTCGTATTTCAGTGAGTGTTTCTTGATTATCAGAGTAGCTCATCAGAAGATTATCTTGGGAATTTGTCACCGTATAGAGTAGGGTAAACATAGTCATGTGTAGGGACTGTGGTTGTTGTGAGCGGACGCAAGGAGAATTGGCCACTCTTCGGGGGCAGGTGGAGGCTTTGTCTGTTAGGCTCATCGAGCTCGTGGCGCAGGCGTCGGCTCGTAGTGGCGTTGGGGCAACTGTGGTGAGACCTATGCCTACTTCGGTGGCCTTGGAATCACATGGAACCCCTGATGTCGCTGCGTCTTCCGGCAGTGAGCATCTTACCGGTCAGCCATCACTGCAGGGTGAATGGCGGACAGTGGTGGGCTCGCGCGTGCCTGGCCGAAAGGCGAAGGTGGGATCTGGCCGCGTGGCAGCTGCCTTACCCCTTTCCAACAGGTACGGGGTGCTTCCTAGTGGTGATGACATCGTTTCCGAGCCACCACAGGATGCCTCGCCTGTTGGGCCACTGGCCGATTCTCCGGCAAGGTCCCGACAGTCACAGAGGGCGGGCCTATTAGTTATAGGGAGCTCCAACGTTAGGCGGGTTATGGAGCCCCTCAGGAAAATAGCGGGTAGGTCGGGGAAGAATGCCAGTGTGCACTCGGTGTGCTTGCCGGGGGGTCTCGTCCGTAATGTGGAGGAGGCCCTTCCGGCAGCTATTGAACGCACTGGGTGTGACCGGCTGCAGATAGTAGCACATGTCGGAACGAATGACGCCTGCCGCTTGGGTTCTGAGGCCATCCTTGGTTCCTTCCGGCGGCTGGCTGATTTGGTGAAGACAACCAGCATCGCACGCGGAGTGCAAGCTGAGCTTAATATCTGCAGCATAGTGCCCAGAGTCGATCGCGGTCCTCTGGTTTGGAGCCGTGTGGAGGGTCTAAACCAGAGGCTCAGACGACTCTGCGACTATAATGGTTGCAAATTCATCGACCTCCGTTATTGGGTGGAGAACTGTAGGGCCCCCCTAGACAGGTCAGGCGTGCACTACACACCGGAAGCAGCTACTAGGGTAGCAGAGTACGTGTGGCGTGCACACGGGGGTTTTTTTAGGTTAGAGGGACCCCCCCTTGGGCGAAACGATAAAATACCTGACGGCTTACCAGAGAGGACATTATCATCGTTGATAAAGAACGTCCGTCCTCAGAGACCAAAAACAGGAAAAGTTAACGTAATATTGGTAAACTGCAGGAGTATCCAGGGCAAGGTTCCTGAATTAGTATCTCTTATTGAAGGAAATAGTGCGCATATAGTATTAGGAACGGAAAGTTGGTTAAAACCGGAAGTGAACAGTAACGAAATCCTAGACACAGAATGGAATATATACCGCAAGGATAGGATAAACGCCAATGGTGGAGGAGTATTTATAGCAGTAAAGAATTCAATAATATCCAGTGAAGTTATTAGCGAATGCGAATGTGAAATAATCTGGGTTAAGTTAAGTATCAAAGGCGGGTCAGATATGATAGTCGGATGCTTCTATAGACCACCTGCATCAGCAACCGTAGTAGTTGAGCGCCTCAGAGAGAACCTGCAGAACGTCGTGAAGAAGTTTCGTGATCATACTATTGTAATAGGGGGAGACTTCAATCTACCAGGTATAGAATGGGATAGTCACACAATCAGAACTGGAGCCAGGGACAGAGACTCTTGTGACATTATCCTGACTGCCTTGTCCGAGAATTACTTCGAGCAGATAGTTAGAGAACCAACTCGTGAAGCTAACGTTTTAGACCTCATAGCAACAAATAGACCGGAACTTTTCGACTCCGTCAATGTAGAAGAGGGTATCAGTGATCATAAGTCAGTGGTTGCATCAATTACTACAAGTGTAATAAGAAATGCCAAGAAAGGAAGGAAAATATATTTGCTTAACAAGAGTGATAGGGCACAAATCGCAGAATATCTGAGTGACCACCATCAAACGTTCATTTCTGAAGAAGAGGATGTGGAACAAAAATGGAAAAAATTCAGAAACATCGTCCAGTACGCCTTAGATAAGTTCGTACCGACTAAGGTCCAAAGCGAGGGGAAAGATCCACCGTGGTATAACAATCATGTACGAAAGGTACTACGGAAACAAAGAAAGCTTCATCATAGGTTTAAGAGTAGTCGAATCATAGCTGATAAGGAAAAGCTGAACGAAGCGAAAAAGAGCGTAAAGAGAGCAATGAGAGAAGCATTCAACGAATTCGAACATAAAACATTGGCAAACAATCTAAACAAGAACCCTAAAAAGTTTTGGTCATATGTAAAATCGGTAAGCGGATCTAAATCCCCTATTCAGTCACTCGTTGACCACGATGGCACCGAAACAGAGGACGACCGAAGAAAGGCAGAAATACTGAATTCAGTGTTCCGAAACTGTTTCACTGCGGAAAATCGTAACACGGTCCCTGACTTCAGCCGTCGCACGGACGCCAAAATGGAAAATATTGAAATAAACGATATCGGAATTGAAAAACAACTGCTATCACTTAGTAGCGGAAAAGCATCCGGACCAGACGAGATACCCTTAAGATTCTACAGTGATTATGCTAAAGAACTTGCCCCCTTTCTATCAGCAATTTATCGTAGATCGCTGGAAGAACGTAAAGTACCTAGCGACTGGAAGAAAGCGCAAGTCGTTCCCATTTTCAAGAAGGGTCATAAATCAGATGCGAATAATTATAGGCCTATTTCGCTTACGTCAATCTGTTGTAGAATAATGGAACATGTTTTGTGTTCTCGTATTATGACGTTCTTAGATAATACAAATCTCCTTCATCATAACCAACATGGATTCCGCAAACAGAGATCATGTGAAACTCAGCTCGCCCTATTTGCCCAAGAAATTCACAGTGCCGTAGACACTGGCGAGCAGATTGATGCCGTATTCCTGGACTTCAGGAAGGTATTTGATACGGTTCCGCACTTACGTTTAGTGAAAAAAATACGAGCTTACGGAATATCGGACCAGGTTTGTGATTGGATTCAGGATTTCCTAGAAGAAAGAACACAACATGTCATTCTTAACGGTTCAAAATCTGCAGATGTAGAGGTAATTTCGGGAGTACCGCAGGGAAGCGTGATAGGACCTTTATTGTTTACAATATACATAAATGACTTAGTTGACAACATCGGTAGCTCCGTGAGGCTATTTGCAGATGACACGGTTGTCTACAAGAAAGTAGCAACATCAGAAGACTCGTACGTACTCCAGGAGGACCTGCAGAGGATTAATGCATGGTGCGACAGCTGGCAGCTTTCCCTAAACGTAGATAAATGTAATATAATGCGCATACATAGGGGCAGAAATCCATTCCAGTACGATTATGCCATAGGTGGTAAATCATTGGAAGCGGTAACGACCGTAAAATACTTAGGAGTTACTATCCGGAGCGATCTGAAGTGGAATGATCACATAAAACAAATAGTGGGAAAAGCAGGCGCCAGGTTGAGATTCATAGGAAGAATTCTAAGAAAATGTGACTCATCGACGAAAGAAGTAGCTTACAAAACGCTTGTTCGTCCGATTCTTGAGTATTGCTCATCAGTATGGGTCCCTTACCAGGTTGGATTAATAGAAGAGATAGACATGATCCAGCGAAAAGCAGCCCGATTCGTCATGGGGACATTTAGTCAGCGCGAGAGCGTTACGGAGATGCTGAACAAGCTCCAGTGGCGGACACTTCAAGAAAGGCGTTACGCAATACGGAGAGGTTTATTATAGAAATTACGAGAGAGCACATTCCGGGAAGAGATGGGCAACATATTACTACCGCCCACATATATCTCGCGTAATGATCACAACGAAAAGATCCGAGAAATTAGAGCAAATACGGAGACTTACTAGCAGTCGTTCTTCCCACGCACAATTCGTGAATGGAACAGGAAAGGGGGGATCAGATAGTGGTACAATAAGTACCCTCCGCCACACACCGTAAGGTGGCTCGCGGAGTATAGATGTAGATGTAGATATCATTGCTAGGGCCATCCCCCGTCCGTATCTGATTCGCTTACATACTTTTGTTACAGTATTGCAAGAGCCGTTGATATCGATTCATTCACCGCCTTGTGGTAGTTTCACTGTCTTCCTACCTCTTTCCGTAGAATCTCACGACAGTAGCACGTGAACATTCGACCAGCTTCATCGTTTCCGAAATACTCGTTCACAGGTGTAATAATAATCTGCCCCTTTTCAAAGTCGCTTATCTCAATGCATTTCCCCATTTACAGACACACCTTTGCTACGGTGATGCCCCCTTTGTGTCTGCTCCGCTTACATACTTTTGTTGCCTAGTCACGTGGCCGCAACGCCACCAAGCGGCATCCAAGGTCGCGGCTGGCTGTGGTCATAATGTTTTGTCTTGTTAATGTACATGTCAGCACCAAGTTGACCATGGAGATAGTAGAAAGCAGATGCCTAATCTTACTGGAGATTTTGACCAAAGAAATAGGGACGGTACACTGGCACCTGCAAGAACCTGTACCTTAATGCTCGGAGTTGCCACCATTTTGCGCACAGTAACTCGGTATTAAACACCTTGGTACAAAGAGTCAGTTCCATCTGCGATAGGAACAGCTTGCCGCAGGTGCTGCAGCTCTTGCGGGAAACTTTCCTCAAAAACGGATACAACGAGATACAAATAAGAAACATGTCTGTAATCTTCTCGGGTTATCAACCAAGCAGCGTCATCATCTAGCCGCAACGTTTCAATGGATTCCGTATCCATCATATTAAGGCGAAGATGCCTTATGTACAGGCAAAAGAGGCGGGATGACAATCTAGAAGAAGACGAAGTATAAAACGTGTAGCGTTCTTGCAGTGTGCTGGGCCGACGGCAGCTAAGATGGCAGGAATACTAAGAAAACAGCAAATAACGACAGTCTTTCAAGCAACGCAAGAAGTTAAGTAGATACTTGGCTCGACCGAAGATGGTCTAGGCCTGCAAACACCGGCTTTCTGTAGTATCAGGTGCGAATGTGGGATACAGTATATCGGGAAATCATAGCGATGTATCTCACAGCAGTGTGTGGAGCACATCAGGAACGTATGACAGACAAACAAGTTCGCAGTAGCAGAGCGTAGCATCGACGGGGGCACACCTTCGAATTTTAGAAAACGATGAAGCTATGCGGCGCCAATGGTTTATGGGACTGTCTGTCAAGGAAGTTATGGATATATATCGGGAGAACAATTTAGTGAATTGTGATACCGGATTTCAACTTAGTGCGGTGCGGGATTCCACAATTGAGGGGTTGGGTTGATGTGGAAGGAGGAGACAAAACTGCGAGGTCATCGGACTAGGGAAGGATGGGGAAGGAAGTCGGCCGTACCCTTTCAGAGGAACCATCCCGGCATCGGCCTGAAGCGATTTAGGGAAGTTACGGAAAACCTAAAGCGGGAACCGTCGTCTTCCTGAATGCGAGTCCAGTGTGCTAACCACTGCGCCACGTTGTTCGGTCCACAATTGAGAAAACACGTCAGGAATGCTGTGTTCTGAAGAAGGCGGCGTCCGTAGACAGACTGGACGGCAACCTGGACTTGATGCTCGCGCCAGGGCAGCAACCCGATCCCACCACCACCGGTCGCGTCGTGTTCCCCCACTACCGCCGAAGCAACCCATCCCGGTGGCTCGTCACTGGTTCGCCTACAGAAGTGGATAGCTGTCAAGGGACTATATAGATACAGAATGTCAAACCAAACACCTTTCAGCAGTCTAAATTTCCAAACTGTTATTTTATTTGGCTACCAGTTTCGGCGCTATCTCACGCCTTCTTCAAGCCCCCTGACCGACGTGCAGGAAGATTGCAACCTCGTTTCAGGTCAAAACAGGAGCCAGCATTCAATGACTGATATCTGTAGATCTTCATCACAGCCATCACTTGAAACATCAACTGCCCACTGTTCAACTCTACAGATACCGGACTTTGAATGCTGGTCCCTATTTTGACCAGAACCGAGGTTGGAATCTTCCTACACGTCGATCAGGGGGCCTGAAGATGGCGTAATATATTGCCCAACACCGAGAGCTCAGTAAAATAACAGTTTGAAAATTTAGACGGCTGAAAGGTGTTCGGTTTGACATTGTGTACTGAACAAAAAAATGGTTCAAATGGCTCTGAGCACTATGGCACGTAACTTCTGAGGTCATCAGTCCCCAGAACTTAGAACTACTTAAACCTAACTAACCTAAGGACATCACATACACCCATGCCCGAGGCAGGATTCGAACCTGCGACCGTAGCGGTCGCGCGGTTCCAGACTGTAGCGCCTAGAACCGCTCAGCCACACCGGCTGTTTGTACTGAACAGCCGAGGTCCAGCAACCACCTCCGAAAAGATGTACAAAATGGTTAAAATGGCTCTGAGCACCGTAGGACTTAACATCTGAGGTCATCAGTCCCCTAGACTCAGAAATACTTAAACCTAACTAACCTAAGGACATCATACACGTCCATGTCCGAGGTTGGATTCGAACCTGCGACCGTAGCAGCAGCGCGGTTCGGGATTGAAGCGCCTAGAACCACTCGGCCACAGCGGAAGGCAAAAGATGAACCTACAGAGACTATATAGACAGGTGGAATATAACATCACCACACTTTGCTTGACGTTGTTGGGTACGAAACTCATAGAAAACGTTGCGACAAGACACCGCCACCACCTGAGAAAGTTTCATCACCTTTGTGCCGTCGCTAGCAGCCGTCATCTGTAGTCATACTCGATGGCACCTCACCCCATGACGTCCAAAGTAGGTATGCTCTGCCTCTTCAAAACATCTGAAGAATGAGACCTGTCCCAAGATTCCCGTCATAGTCACTGACAATGGTCATCCGGAGTAGCGCAGAAACACGATTAATCACTCAACGCAATGCGAGGGCAATCATCAGAATTCCTTGGTTCCCATTCACGATAACACAGCAGATGCAGCCTTTTGAATTGTGGCAGCAACCTAAGCATGGGACTATAATTCCCTAGTTCGTCCGCTGTTAGTATCCAGCCGACGGTGCGGTATGATCTGGAATGTGTCAATGATTACATTACTTGTTCTGGGAGAGCAGGGGCAGGTGTGAAGTGGTTACAATGTAGTTTAGATCCCAGAACAGAAAGAATTTCGCTTAACACTCCAAAGACTGTCATATAGTAAATCTTCGTGACTTATCAGTTGGGGATTTTTGACCTACATTTTCATTAGAGGTCGAAGCTGGATACCAACATTACGTATTCAGCGGTATCTAATGTGCACACTGGCGTATCTGAATGTGTTCTACATTAAAGCATGCTTGAAAACTTCACACAAATGAGACGAAACGTGACTGACAAAAAAAAAATGTAAAGACACATTGTGGCTAAAGAGAAAAATATTGGTTGGAACGTGAAACACGACCGCTAAAACAGATTTAGGTTACCTGATTTATCGAAATTCAGCTGAACAGCTGTTAGACGTGGGAAATATTCTGGTTCTCTGCTTATTTCGTTTATCAGCCTATGTCGTCTGATGTGAGAGTAGACCTATATCAACAAACGATTGTCAGCAAAGCTTTCTTATTAATGTAAAGCAAATATTCTATACCGACAATATTGTGGTGCAGCACACCAGAGTGGACTAGAAGATGCAAATGAAACTCTGGTGCCCATTTGTAATTCTTAAAATCTGTGTGAATAAAGCAGAATTATGAGCAATGTATCCTTCAAACGGTCAAAAAGATATACAAATTTATTTCAATGACCTATTGCTTCCACTACTTTAAAAATATTGCACTATCATGCACATACTATCCCAAACAGTGCTATTATTTTTAAATTTGAAATGTTAATATCCCTCCTTAAAAATGGGTAGCGCAGTTGCAGGGCCTTTGATAGCCTTTAGCTTGTGCTACATGAGTTGGATGAATGATGCGCCTCTGTTATGTTTTCTTCCATCTCCATTCTTCAGATCTTCTGCTTCCGACGAAGCAAAATAACAGCTACTTCTTCACTTATTACACAGTCATTACACTAGCAACTAGTGAAACTGGATCACCAGTAACTCCGGCAGAATACTTTTCTCTTTCCACTTCTCCCAGTACTATGCTTCCTCGGCAGGCTTTCGTGTATTTGAAAGTAACTAATACAAAGAGGAGAATCAGAAGCAGAAATATTCATTGACAAGAACACGCTTCTTACAAAGTATACAAAAGGGGACTCAAAAGTAACCCTGTCCGCAGCTCCTGGTCTCGAGGTCGCGTTCTTACTTCCCGAGCTCGGAGTCACGGGTTCGATTCCCGGCGGGGTCAGAGATTTTCACCTGCCTCGAGATGACTGGGTGTTCGTGTTGTCGTCATCATTTCATCATCATTCATGCAAGTGGCGAGACAGGACTTAGCAAAGGTTGGGACTTTGTACGGGCGCTGATAACCGCGCAGTTGAGCGCCCCACAAATCAAACATCATCATCGTCATCCAAAGTAACTTCAATTCATAAGTAACTACAATTTATTCGTTTACTGAGGCGGAGGTTTAGTAGTGACTGATTCTTCCGCTATTTAGTCTACTAAACTCTGTTTCGAGTCGTTCTAGCACCCGATATCAGTGTAGAAGTTTCTGTCATGTGTGGATGCTTGTTTTAATGAAATAGATTGTTTTACGTATCCAGCCATTTTGCAACTGTAGACATACCCAGCACACTCACACTAATGCGACCACCGCCTACATTCGACGTCACTTTGCAAAAGCCACTCACATACGGCAGGTGGTAGCACTAGCAGTGAAGGATATACAGGGTGTTTCAAAAATGACCGGTGTATTTGAAACGGCAATAAAAACTAAACGAGCAGCGATAGAAATACACCGTTTGTTGCAATATGCTTGGGACAACAGTACATTTTCAGGCGGACAAACTTTCGAAATTACAGTAGTTACAATTTTCAACAACAGATGGCGCTGCAAGTGATGTGAAAGATATAGAAGACAACGCAGTCTGTGGGTGCGCCATTCTGTACGTCGTCTTTCTGTTGTAAGCGTGTGCTGTTCACAACGTGCAAGTGTGCTGTAAACAACATGGTTTATTCCTTAGAACAGAGGATTTTTCTGGTGTTGGAATTCCACCGCCTAGAACACAGTGTTGTTGCAACAAGACGAAGTTTTCAACGGAGGTTTAATGTAACCAAAGGACCGAAAAGCGATACAATAAAAGATCTGTTTGAAACATTTCAACGGCTGGGAACGTGACGGATGAACGTGCTGGAAAGGTAGGGCAACCGCGTACGGCAACCACAGAGGGCAACGCGCAGCTAGTGCAGCAGGTGATCCAACAGCGGCCTCGGGTTTCCGTTCGCCGTGTTGCAGCTGCGGTCCAAATGACGCCAACGTCCACGTATCGTCTCATGCGCCAGAGTTTACACCTCTATCCATACAAAATTCAAATGCGGCAACCCCTCAGCGCCGCTACCATTGCTGCACGAGAGACATTCGCTAACGATATAGCGCACAGGATTGATGACGGCGATATGCATGTGGGCAGCATTTGGTTTACTGACGAAGCTTACTTTTACCTGGACGGCTTCGTCAATAAACAGAACTGGCGCATATGGGGAACCGAAAAGCCCCATGTTGCAGTCCCATCGTCCCTGCATCCTCAAAAAGTACTGGTCTGGGCCGCCATTTCTTCCAAAGGAATCATTGTCCCATTTTTCAGATCCGAAACGATTACTGCATCACACTATCTGGACATTCTTCGTGAATTTGTGGCGGTACAAACTGCCTTAGACGACACTGCGAACACCTCGTGGTTTATGCAAGATGGTGCCCGGCCACATCGCACGGCCGACGTCTTTAATTTCCTGAATGAATATTTCGATGATCGTGTGATTGCTTTGGGCTATCCGAAACATACAGGAGGCGGCGTGGATTGGCCTCCCTATTCGCCAGACATGAACCCCTGTGACTTCTTTCTGTGGGGACACTTGAAAGACCAGGTGTACCGCCAGAATCCAGAAACAATTGAACAGCTGAAGCAGTACATCTCATCTGCATGTGAAGCCATTCCGCCAGACACGTTGTCAAAGGTTTCGGGTAATTTCATTCAGAGACTACGCCATATTATTGCTACGCATGGTGGATATGTGGAAAATATCGTACTATAGAGTTTCCCAGACCGCAGCGCCATCTGTTGTTGAAAATTGTAACTACAGTAATTTCGAAAGTTTGTCTGCCTGAAAATGTACTGTTGTCCCAAGCATATTGCAACAAACGGTGTATTTCTATCGCTGCTCGTTTAGTTTTTATTGCCGTTTCAAATATACCGGTCATTTTGGAAACACCCTGTATAAAGAGTGTCGTAAGTGGGAGTGGGGGCGCTTGGAAAACAGTGCTGTCGTTGTCGTAATGTGGAAACGGAGAGATTTATCCGACGTCAAAAAGGGCGTCATCAGTTGTTCTCAGGCCAAGGGCAGGAGCATTTCGAAATGGCTAAGTTTGTAAACTGTTCACGTGTTGCCGTGGTTACAGTATACCAAACATGGCAAAATGGCGTTATCCAAAATTGGCGCCAACGCAACTCTGGTGCGCCACGGGCCATGGATGACAGGAGTGGACGACGGCTGTGGAGATTTGTGACCGCGCGACCGCTACTGTCGCAGGTTCGAATCTTGCCTCTGGCATGGATGTGTGTGATGTCCATAGGTTAGTTAGGTTTAAGTAGTTCTAAGTTCTAGGGGACTGATGACCTCAGAAGTTAAGTTCCATAGTGCTCAGAGACAATTTTGAGATTTGTGCGGGCGAATAGACGTCCAACTGTTGATCAACTGACGGCCCAGATTAGCAAAGGGGCCACCTACAGTGTCTCTTGAACGACCGTTCAGCGAACGTTACCGGGCATGGGCTTCCGCAGTAGGCGCCTGGCTCATGCAACCATGCTGACCGCTGTTAATCGGCGACGAGGGTTGAAATCTGCACACCAGCATCACGAATGGACGTCCACTGAGTGGCGACAGGTGACCTTTTCAGATGAGCCACATTTTTTGCTACATCGGACAGATGTCCGTTGGAATGTCTAAAAGCAAACAGCCTGCAATAGTTATGATACAGGTGTAACTGGGTAAGCTCTTTTGATGCTAATCAATTTTCAGGATGAGCGTTACTGCAAAGGGCATTTGGTACTAAAGCATTATGACAGGGTGAAAAACACTAAATAAATTACTTTTTCTCTCTTAACAACATGTGGGCAGGGTGGGTTCTTACTTGGCTCGGGTATGAGGTAGAATGAAACAGCATTTTTACATAAGATAACTTTTATTGAAAGTTTTGTACAATGGTTCCCTTACTGGATTGTTCTGGCAGAGAGAGCGGCAGCTGTGTCGTTTGCGAAGCCTCTGCTGCGTGAGCGGCGGCGTCTGATTACGCCTGGCGGTGTGTATCTCGTGTCGCCGTCTCGCCCAGTTGACTGGAGACGTGCATCGCGGGGTGGCCCGTTTAATTATTGAGAACGAAGTCGTGAATCGGATGGTGATACCTTGGATGTGGCGTCCCAGTGTTTCTCTTCTCTATGCGACCGCGTGTGTTGTGCGTCGGCCAGCGGAGCGGCGCGGCGGGGGAAGGCCAGTGTCCCGGACTCGAACAACGGACTCCAGCTTGTCAGTCTTCGGCTGTCAGATCTTCATCAGCAGGTCACAGGTGACTGCTGATGCGTCCTCACGAGTCACGCAGGTACGTAAAAATTCTTCAAATACCTTCTAACTTCTGTCTTCTAGCATCGAGACTGCTGCTTGCTATTCCATTACAGCGGCGGACTTGGTGCTTCTGTGTACGATGTAGTCTCTTGCTGCATGACGGTCCTCATCACCGACTGAACTGTACTGGAACTGAACTCGAACTGAAACTGAACTGAAAATTACTGCTGTCGGGCCCACTGCGTCTCGCGCATTTATTCACTTCAGTTCACTGGAGGTGAACGACTTCACGGTCATTGTCTCTTCTGTCACGTTGAAAAGCTTCTCGAAGAACCTTCTTAACATCGGTCATTGGCTCTTGGAATGTAGGCGAGGGCCTTTGATCACATGTGACAATTGAGAAACACGTGAGCCGGTTGGGCGATGCCCTGACGGCTGAACCGACAGCTTCCGCTTATGTGGGGAGGGCGATGGCTTCTCGTGAACGTGCTGACTTGCAAGCGCCGGCCGTCGCCACTGCTGCTCTGCCCGCTGTTTGCCAGTGTGTAATTCTTCTAAACTAAACTAAGTTTTTCATTTATTTTGTAATTTCTACTTCACTTCACATTGATTTCACTAATTTATTTATCTGTCTTAAGTACCACTCAACACAGGGAATGTTTTCACGGTAATCGCTGAATGATCTCATCATTCTGGGTGGCTCAATAGATCAACTCAAGTATGCATCTATCCTAGGGGACCGTTTCCGCCCCGACATGCAGTTTGTTTTTCCTCAGCATGGCATCTACCAGCAGGACAATGCAACGTGTCATACAGTTGGAGTGTACATGCATGGTTCGAAGAGCACCATGATGAATTTACTGTACTCCACAGGCCACAAAATTCCCCTGACTTAAACCCAGCCGAGAATGTGTGGAACCGCCTCGGTCAGACTCTTCCCGCCATGGGTCCTCAACAGTGAAACGCACAGGAGTCACCATGGCTCCAGACCACTGTCGATGCGTTCCAGACCCTCACTGACTCTCTTCCTGCACGTCGTGCGCTGCACAGGGTGGTTATTCAGGCGTCTGACACGTGGTCATATTAATGTGACTGGACCGTATAAGACAACGGCGTGCTAACAGCGAGCTTTCGTTACTTCTCATTACGACCACTGAGACGTGGTGTTACTGATCAAGAGATTGAAAGATAGTTTCATCAGCAAGACCGAAGAAAGCTATACAGCTGAAATCAGTGTGAAACTAAAATGGTTTTTGTTTCTTTCGGTATTCACCATGGATTATGTCTCTAAGGCATTACATTTAAAAATAATTATAACCTTCAATTGCTAAAATGATTGTGTGACTCTTTGCGAGAATAATGCCTATAGCGTTGTGATTAATGGACTGAATCCTCCACCATGACTACCCTCCCTGTCATACGGCGTTAATTGTGAGACAGTTTCCGTCCAAATTTGAATCGACAACGATTTTACAGCTACCCTGCTCACAGAATCTGCCACCTCTCTCTCTCTCTCTCTCTCCGTGACTTCTTTCTGTTCCCTACAAGAACAATTAACATGTAGGGAAACAGTTTTCAAGACACAGACAGGATGAACTGAAAATCATTGCACACATGGAATAGTGTTTACGAAAACGTGCATTCCAGCCTAACATACGCTTCCGCGCAGATGATAGTTAGCTGTTTAAGAACAGAGCAGTTAGAACAACCCGTTACTACTGCCTCTCCATCGACAGGTAAGAATTAGTCATGACTCATGAGTTCCTCCTCGCAGAAGTTCTTTTATTAGAGTAGATTTTCTTAGCTCGACGATTTCCCTTTGTGATGCTGCATTTGACAAGAATCTTTCATGCTGAATAGGAACGCTGCGATAAGTTAACCTTCTAATTTATGCTTAAATCTTTCTGTCTCATTCAGAGTGTCTCTCCTAAGTGCTATCAGGCATTTTTTTTCTCTGGTGTTTCAGCAGACATTTGGAAATTTGTTTTTGAAATGTGCAGCTGGAGAATCACGAAGTAGACGAAGTTAAGGAACATTGCTACTTTGGCAGGAAAATAACCCATGATAGACGGAGGAAGGAGGACATAAAAAGCAGCTAACACCGGCCAAAACAGCATTCCTGGCCCAGAGAAATATACTACTATCAAACATAGGCCCTAATTTGAGGTAGAAAATTCTGAGATTTTACATCTAGAACACAGCATTGTATGGTAGTAAGGCACGGACTGTGAGGCAAACGGTACAAAAAAAATGATTCAAATGGCTCTGAGCACTATGAGACTTAACTTCTGAGGTCATCTGTCCCCTAGAACTTAGAACTACTTAAACCTAACTAACCTAAGGACGACACACACATCCATGCCCGAGGCAGTAATCGAACCTGCGACCGTAGCTGTCGCGCGGTTCCAGACTGAAGCGCCTAGAACGGCTCGGCCACTCCGGATGGCAACCGGAACAGAAATAATCGAAGTGTTTGAGATGTGCTGCTACAGACGAATGTTGAAAACTGTGAGGATGGGTAAAGTAAGGAATAGCAGCTTCTCCACAAAATCAGAGAGGAATATGTGGAAAATACTGACAAAGAGAAGTGACAGGGTGATAGGACATCTGTTAAGACATGAGGGAATGACTTCATTGGTACTAGAGGGAGCTGTAGAGGGTAAAAACTGTAGCGGAGGACAGAGATTGGAATACATCCAGCAAATGATTGAGGATGTAGGTTGTGCAGTCGCTACTCTCAGATGAAGAGGTTGGCACAGGAAAGGAATTCGTGGCGGGCCGCATCGAACCACTCACAAGATTGATGATTAAAAAACACTTGACGTCGGCACAAACAAATACCGCGTATCAAGTCTTTTATGTAACGTCAAGTGTGGACGAAAAGCGTTGGTTTGTTTCCCGTTAGAGACAAAATGATTTTTAAAGCGAAATTTTAGGTGGCCATTTCGATAGAGCGGTCCCAGATTAGTCTAGTGCGTTCCTCTGCTTAGCAATATATATATTAACAAGGACAGTAAAACACGAATAATAACCAGCAGGATACTCCAGCAGCAGCTGAGCAACGATGCCGGGTATTTAGTTAATGATGTGGTCTCATCCGAAAGAAACTGTCACTTGATTCAGTGAACACTAGACTGAGAAACGATGACTTGGATAACACTTCTTCAGCTGTGGTATAGAAAGGTGTGCGTCATTCTGTATCTTACATTTTAGTTATGCACGCAGTACAACTGTAAAATTTCAGATTTTCAAATCCAAGGGTTTCTTTGTGGAACACTCATTTATTCAATATAGTAATTATTTGTAGCAGTTTAGCCGTCTTTTCTGGTTTCCAAACTCTGTTATAAGATTTCTGTGACTCATGTAAGAACTCCTCACATACAGTTTTAAAAGTCAGATGGCCCCACGGCACCTAACTAAATTAAATGCGTCCAACGTTGATGGGATGATTTCCAATTAATTTAGTAAAATGTGATGTGCCAAGATAAACGTGAATAAATTAATTTATGTTCAATGTACCTTAATACTTGTAATGACGCCCCTAGAAGTTTTCGTCATCATGGGTATACAAATTCTTACTTTCACGCAAATTTTACTGTTTCCAGAATGAAATTTTCACTCTGAAGCGGAGTGTGCGCTGATATCAAACTTCCTGGCAGATTAAAACTGTGTGCCAGACCGAGACTTTGCGAAGAGCAAAGATTCCAATTTCAAGTTTCGGTCCGGCACACAGTTTTAATCTGCCAGGATGTTTCAAATTTTGCTGTTGTTAGTCTTCCAAGTCACTTATCTGTCAACTGTAGCTGTAAGAAACTTTTGAATGCTAACATGACGACATACGTACATATTAAAGTAAACAAATAGTGTAGACGATGAATTATTTCCATTGAAATAACTGGTATACCAGTTCATATTTCACGCAAGTCTCCATTCCTTTTTTTCTGTCAAGTTTTTATTTGATACGAATGAAGTGTTATGATCACATTTTATTATGTTGTCACCTACAGTCTGGAACCGCGAGATCGCTGCGGTCGCAGGTTCGAATCCTGCCTCAGGCATGGATGTGTGTGATGTCCTTAGGTTAGTTAGGTTTCAGTAGTTCTAAGTTATAGGGGACTGATGACGTCAGCAATTAAGTCCTATAATGCTCAGAGCCATTTGAACCATTTGTCACCTACAGTTGAAAGCATGTCACTTACATAAGTATGAAGAATAGCGGTAATAACACCAATCCCTGAGACACTACAGACTTATGCAGAACACTTTTGAGCACATGCACTTACTTTAGTATTATACAGTTTATTTCCAGACAATGCTCAAAGCTTAGCACAAATTATCTTAAGAAAATTTGGATTTTTTTTAAAATCTGCACAAAGGAGTTAAATGTTTGGCGTCACGTCATCAAGGAACTAGTAAAATCAAATTATTTTAAGGATGACTGGCTAGTGAGTTTATAGTGCTTCACTGTGTTATGCGATCACTATCGACAAAAGTTGAAATAGTGGTTTACTATTAAAAAAAAAACTAACTTCCAGATCAATAGCGTATTTCCAAAGTTTTGCGTTCATAGTGTTTTTTGGCAAAGAACATTATTTTACAGTGGTGATGAGGTTCTGAAGCAGTTTTTCAGGCGGCTCCGGGATTTGTTTTCTGCTGGATCCCATCAAATCTAAATGAATTGGCAGAATTAATTAGAGCTTAATAATCATAATCACTGAGAGTCACTCCTGTTACATTAATCTAAGGCAGGCAGCCGTGAAATAACTTTCCAGCATAACATGCTCTCTGTTATTTGACTGTGGTAAACAAGTTTCAGCCGGTTTTAACACATTTCTCACAAGGTACAGGAAACAAAGATATCAATCGTGAGCCGCAAGCAAGGCACGACTTATTGAGGTCAAAGCGTAATAAAATGGTGTCCATTAAAAGAAGCAAGTAGCACAGAAGAGATAAACGCAGACATAAGGAAGCGAAACACAATAAAATATCATCGAAGCGACATTTTCCACTTTACTGTCGGACACCACTGCATGTTTAGACCTATTATAAGGTTTGGATACTTTATGAGAACGGCAAGGAACTTTTAGAGCCCGTTAACACTGACAATATTAAAGACGGATCAAACCATGAGTTAGATGAGAGCTGTAAGTAGAAAGGCAGGAAGGAAGAGTAGGGTTTAACTGCAGTCGATCGCCAGATCATTAGGGAAGGAGGAAACATTCGGATAGAGCGAGCTCGCGGAAGAAAGCCATGAAAATACATTCATCGTTAGCTGTAAATCTCGTAGGTTTAACGCAGCTCTTCAGATTTAGTTTTTCTATAGCTACGTAGGGTTAACATTCCGACTTAAATTAACAACGCTTGAATTCTCAATATGAAAATAAATTTTCAGCATTTCAGCATATTTCCTTTTTTTCGGAAGTTATCGCTATTTCTGTAGAATTTTCCTTGACATGTCTTTTTTTCAACTTATTGTTTTGTTTTATGTGGCAAGGTAAACAAATCACATCCCGAACTTAAGTTTCAACACACCAGTGCGTTATGTGACGTAGTCCTACTGACTATTTTAGCAGCAAATAGCGGCGGAAAGTACAGCTTGACATTTCTGACACATTCGAATCACTGTAAGAAATTAAAGAACTGGTAAATAACAAAAACTTAATAAATAGGACAAACATAGATTTCATTATCAGCTGTCTTCATATATATACGAGGCTCCCTCCAAAAGAAATGCACACTATTATTGTAAAAATACAGTTTTCATTCTGCATGTGTGAAATTTTTACAGTGTCTAGATACATCATTAGTTCAATCTGTTCTCGTGAGTGGCGCCGACACAGCAAGATGGCTGCTACACTTGACGTTCGTCAGAAGCAACGTGCTGTCATAGAATTCCTGTGCTGTGATAACGAAACACTGGGAAACATCCACAAAAGGTTGAAAGAGGTGTATGGAGATGCTGTTGTCAATCGCAGTACAGGTATTCAGTGGGCAAGCAGGTTACGTGATGAAAGCAGGCACGGCAATATTGAGGATTGTCCTCACAGCGGCAGGCCTCGTACTGCATACAATCGAGACAATGTGCAGAGAGTTAACGAATTGGTGACTGCTGACAGACGCATCACAGTGAACGAATTGTCACGCTACGTTGGGATAGGGAAAGGGAGTGCTTGCAGAATATTGAAAGTGTTGGCGTTAAAAAAGTTTTGTGCCAGGTGGGTTCCCAGGATGTTGACAGTGGCTCACAAAGAAACAAGACAAACGGTACATAAAATACCATGTGGGTGTGGACAGTTCTATATCGGACAGACTGTGCGTACCATTGGACAGCACAGTGTAGAGCAAGAGAGATGTTTTCATCTACGGTACCCAGAGAAATCAGCGGTAGCAGATCATGCATTAGAAAACAGTCATTGTATTGCATTTGACGAGACATCTATTACTACACGGACTAACAGTTTTTGGGATAGCATAATAAAAGAAGCGATCGAAATAAAGATTTGTGGTAACACGCTCAATAAAGACGGCGGCTTGCAGCTAAGCACAGCGTGGGACCCAGCCATCGGAAAGGTGAAGCGGGCGAGGCGGCCGCACAACGCAAACAACTAGTGACGTCACGGAAGGCAGCGCGGCTACATAAGGACGGCAGCAGCAAGCAGAAGACGGTCACCATTGGACAATTGCCGAGGAGTACACGGCCGGAAGCTTGTGGATTATAAACCACCTGACGTAGCTGGAAGCCCAAGAAACTTCTATTACTTCATATCGTCGTACACCTATATTTTATATAAGTTTCTCCCATTAACATCGTAAGTTTCTCTGTAAAATATAAGCCAATTATTAAAGATATTTTAAATCTGTCTGTGCTACTAAAAGACAGTGCATAAGTTTGTCACGAAAACGCATTTCGTTTTATTAATATAAAACATGATCATTGGTCGGTTATGAAAAATATAGCTTATACGTCCTTGCAAAATGCCAAGAATTTTGGGAATACTAGGCATCTTCAGATGCCGATCTTCCTAAATCTTATCACGCACGTTTCAACGATTTGTGGTGTGATTTACGGTTTTTCAGCGTAATCCACATGTGTCATTTTTAACACATTCATGGACTCGTTTAAAGTCTGCAGTCTATTTTTTCACTGTGGAAACTGTGAAGAGTCGCTGTCCTGTACCTATGAATTTCGGTTGGCGGCAAACCTTCTTTTACAAGAAACTTTATTTTATCACTTTAGATAGAAGTCGCTCAGGAGACCTTCAACCAATTTTAGCACCAGATGGTAATACACCTGTCTTTATTACTGACATGATTTTTTTAAAATTACTTTTGATGAGTGTCAGGACACCCCATCCCCAGATCTGTTAAAATCAACATAAAATAGCTTGTCGTCTCATACTTTGTTCCATGACATCATCAGTGTCCAAACAATGTGGAATGGAATGGGAGGCGACAAGGTACTTTTTGTTGATTTTAACAGGTCCACTGACGGGATTACCATGAAATGCGTCTTGGATGTTAATAAATTTAAAAAAATATGTTGATGATCAAGAAAAATAATTATTACCCTTTAGTAGAAGCCTTTATCATGGAACAATAGTTGATTTTTTCCCATTTCTGGGAATTCAGGCCATGTATCTTATTCAGACAGATGCCGTCAGCCAAGTACTGGACAGAATGATTATCAATTTCACACAGAGCCTGTAAAAAATCTATCAATCTCATTGGAGAATTATCCTGTGTCCGGTGCTGCACACTATCAGTGAGGTTCTGACACTCCATTACTTTTCACATTCGTCAGACGAAAACACCCTGTGAGATCCTTAGCGTCTCTAGAATCAGTGACTGTGGTTAGGAGTGGACCCTTATTCTAGGACAGAGCACATTGGTGTTTAGCTGCACACAATTTGTTTAGTTTGAGAATTATTGTCAAAGAAGTACAGGAATTTACATAGAATGTGACATGACAATGTCAGGACAGTTGTCAAGATAACGCATTACGTCCTGTTTAGTAGAAATAACCCTGAACACAACAATATCAAATTTAAAAAGAGGGTTCTCTACAAGATTATTCTCACTACTACACCTTGAAGTTTGCCATTATTACGACAAATCATCCGATTCCGGTTCTAAGTTCGGTACTATTTAGGATGCCAACCAAGTCTATGGAGTATCGTTAGTTTTTTTGGCAATATGAGCTAAAGATTACACAAGGTAGCTCGAGCTCACAGTGGACGCAGGCTGGTGAACCAACAACTTTATGCCTCTGCCAGTAGCAATTACCTTTTAGCTGCGATGTGCTGTATGCTGCATGGCTGCTCTCGACTCTGAAGATCCTATAAAAAGCTAATCAAAAGCTTTACTGATTTTATTATCTGAAACTGTTCTATGTTTCTCGTTAGGCGAGAAAACATGCACCCATCCCTAATCTGGAAATATATGGCGATATACAAGTGCATAGATGGTGCATCGTGAATTCTCCAATGCCCTTTCAGTTCTTGCAAGAACAATTAAGTACATGGCGTTTCGTTTGTCCGGTATCAGAGATCAACGACTCTTGAGCTAATTTCTAGCTGAATGTCAGCCAAAGTAAACGCAGGGTTCACACAAAATTCCTCTTTTGGCATCGTACAGAGGCGTGATGTGCCCTGTTCTACACTTGACGCTGATTCAGGGGAGAGTCCTCACAGTTTTCGGTCTTGTGTCTTTCGTAGCAACCTATCCTCCACCTGGGTCCATTCCTGCTTCACGTCATGGCTTTTTCAAACCAAGGGAAGCGTTCCTTTTACCTTGTGGAAACTACCTCTGCCAATCGCAAAGGGCCTACATTTAAACTCCTTCTGAGTTTATTTTGTGCCCACTCCTGACGCCTAGAAGTCACACACGTACATCACGAGCATACCACGAGCATTTCACGTGATCAACAGTGTCGCTGGTCCATTTGTATCCGTCTGGAAATTCCCCAATGCAATTTTCTAAAGAATTTCTTTACAGCAAGCAGCGCTGCGCCGCTACCTGCTCTCCTCAATGTATTGCCTGGCGTGTTCATTGTTCCGCTCGCTGCAGGTCACCAACCCTTTTTTCGAAGCGTTGTGTTGTACTCTGGCCATGACGGAGCAGCTCGCATCAACCCTCAAACTAAAACGTTTCCTCCAGCAGCTTTTTTTAGCTTTTGCTTATTGACGTGCAGGATTTGATTTCGGTGTATAGAGATTCTCTATAAACTTTTACTGCTCACAATTTTTTGAGACTGATTTTTTTGAGATCACGACTTATGTTAGATGATGGTGGAGATGTATTGAAGTTGAGGAAACCTTCGTTTAAAATTATCCTCCCCTTTTTCAGTACTTATGTTTTAGTCTCAACCTTAACTTAGCTTCTACGGAAATTATAATTGTTTCATCTCTTACAATAATTTCTTAATTCATCTTACACTTAATAGCACCCTTTTCATAACTTTACAAGCACAATCCCGTTCACAAACATATTTATGTCCCCCATAAATCTTAAACTTATGCATTATAACTTTACAGAAGAATTAAATTATTCATTGAGTTCTACAACAATATTAAATTCATAACTACCTTGTAAATATTAAATCCATATCATCAAATTGCAAAACCTTTTCTTGTTCTTTTCCTATATGTAATCAAACACATTACATACTAGAATCTTATCTTTCAAAGAAAATAACAAAATTTTGTTTTGTTATCTTAGGCGTGTTGTAAAAAATTATGTTAAACAAGAACATATTATTGATGTGTCAAGATTAAAACTCAAAGGTACTGTTAACAAAAATCTGTTTCTTGCACAAAGCTCTTCAAAAATTAAATATTTTTAAACGATAACAAACACTGTGTGTTCAAAAATAAATTTTTTCCAGTTTAATCTGGTACTAATCAGTCACAGACAGTCTTTTCTCATATATTTTCAACGTGGTTCATTGAAGTCATCATCCTGATTTTCATGCATGAGCATGGAATGGCGGTTGGCGGAGAGAAACATTGCAGAAGGTATGAGTGTATTACTGTATTGTGACTGCTTGGTTGCCTTTGTTCCATTCTGCATGTACCCATGGCGAAGCTATATTAGAGATCTATTATTAGCTTTGTAAAAACTTATATTCTTCGCCACTCCATCGTTGGTTAATCTACCTCCTGTTTTCTATACGAATAGTTATCTTTCATCTCTCAGCGTGACATTTGAAAGTGTTGCAATTTGCCATAAGAAATATAGAACATTTTTATTGCTGGAAGAGTTAAAATCGGATTCTTTGTTGATAGGTAGATGCAATAGTGGCTTGGTATGGGAAGAGATTTAGAAAGGTTTCTTGATTTCTTCTGGTCCAAGTCTTCTTTCTTCCTAATCTTCTGCATTGAATCTTCTTTTCTTGTTGCATCCTGTTGTCTTCTCACTTGTGCCTTCGTTCTTCTTTGGACCGGGAATGGGATTTAAGACCTGCTTATCCTTGTTATTGTATAATCTGTTCTTAGGATTTTTTTCTTTCAAATTTTTGTGTATCCTTTATTGTATCAGGTTGTTCTTCAGAATAGATTGGACAGTCTTCCATCGTTCTCTAGCTTACCGCCATGAGTCTTCAGGGAATGTTTCGCAGTCACTAGATTCCATGTGGTTTGATGATAGTTTCAGCCATTCTGTATCTTGAGTTACAGAAATGCGCCTCTTCTTCTTCCGCTGAATTCGAACATTCGTCCGTCCTTTATGTAACATGCCCACCTCCATTACAGTTTCGTGGACATTCCTCATATCTCCTTACGCTGCTCTAAACAGTTTGCAACAGAAGTGCTAAGGAACAAGCACTTCAGCAAAACTGTTGTTATGAAGATCGCATGTGACTTCCACATGAATACGGATCGCATGACGGTACGTGTTGACCATATCCAGGATTCGTCATAGATCCCTATACTTTTCCCTAGAGGTGTTATCCTCTTGGACTGTTGCTTCCACCACGGCACACAGTGTTATGTCTTTCCATCTTACATCCCCCAAATTTCTCTAATTTACATGGTATTACTACCTATGTTATCACAACCCTTTCTCCCTTAAGATACATCACAAGCTTTACAAACACTAAACTATTAAGAGATTTTACAAAATTCCGTATTTAAACTATACATAATATTCTCCTTATTCTACTCTTCATAACTTTACATCTATTTTAAGAGATCAACATCTATTCCCATTCTATAAGTACATTTTTCTTTCCCCCTTTTTTCACTATTAGTATAAAGGTCATGGTTTCCTCATCTTTATCACGATGGATAGTAAGAGGAAAATTGATGGTGATGAAGGTTAGTGTGTTAGTAAGTCCTTTTTCTTTTGTTCGAACTACAGGTTCTTCATATTATCAAGAAAACTTCGCACCTTGACTCAGACTCCAGCGTCTTTTTCTCTGCAGTCTCTTTTTTTCGGCATAAGCTGTAACAGAACTTCAAAATACAATATCTCTCTATTTCTTGTGTCCTTTTAAAACTTTCTCCACTGTCCAATTCCATAATTTTAGAGCTTGTTCTTTTCTTAGTTGTATCTATCGCTATCTCCTTCTCCTAAACAGTAAACGTTTATATTACCTTCTCCCCTTATCTTACTCTTCCTTATTGAAATCACCCCTGTGTTAAATTCACATCCCTGTGTCTACATTCTTCCACGAAATAACATGTTCCCCGCTTTCTATAATAATTCAATTCTCTCTCTTAATTCTTATCTCCTAACAATTTTCTACATCTATTTCCCTTACATCTCCTTTTAATATCAACTTGAGTAACTTCAACAAATTATAAATGCATCTCATTTTCCTCCAAAATATTCCATCAACTAAATGTTCACCGTCTGTAACGGAACAAACCACAAATGAATATCTCCTTCTTACCTGATTCTTTACTTACTTCCTAATTCTTGGCTTCCTTTCGTCCACAAAAATCAACTTCTTTTTACTTTACGCTACATTTTAAGAGAGAATCTACAACTATTTCATCAAACTATCCTCATGCTGATCTCTATCTTTCTCCTTTCTTTTTACTCATTCCTCTTAACACAATTCCTCTACAGAAGAGTTACTTTAGTTCTTACTTCATTGTTCTTCCTTCACAAGTATCCTTCTGATATACTGAGAAAGTTATCCTATTTTACTTTATTGAGATATGTACAAATTAAAAACTTTTTCTTTGTATACCTTTTCTTATCTTCCCTACTCTTTGAGTTTTAGATTTTGCTCTTATTGGAATTTGGATACTTGACATATCTAATTTTTCTTGTGGAGTTAATATTTAATGTTTTATCCTTTATACAATTTCAAGTGACTCACATGGTGCAAGCCCAATGATTTTCCTATTTTTGTGTTAATCAATTCGACTGGATTATCATGAACCACTTTACTTACTTCTGTAGGGCCTTTATGTACTCAAAAGAACTTATGACTTTGGTCTTTTTTCTTTCTAGAGAGATAGTGGGTTTTTTACAAGTACTTTTTTTCCTAGTGAAAATACTCGTGAGGTTGCCGGTTTGTCAGCTTGGTTCTTTCTATCTAATGCGGCAGTCTTCAAATTGATCAGTGGCAATTTTACTAGACGTTGATGTTGTACTCTGGGTACTGGTGGAAAATTTAATTATTTTGCAGATAAGTTCCTGTCCTATATGAATCATCTGACTTGTGTATCAGTACAGGTATTGCCAATGGTGCATTATCCTCTTGTCATACCATTTCTCTCGTGGTTTCGTACAAATGAACTACATCCTCCACAATTTGGTCATCAGTTTTTCTACAGCTGCCTACATTAACTGTTGACAACTCTTGAACCCCATCATCGCACGATTCCCAGTCAATTGTCTTCCAACATGCTGGTATTTGCACCAGATCACCCCCTAAACGTACTTCAGACTCTTGTTAATAAAAGCTGAATTTATTTACGCATTTAATTATAAAATAAATTTCATTTGGCGACTGAATCTCTTATGGCTGGTCTTCGTATCGTTTATCTCGTCAATTCTGTTTTTTTTTTACCAGGGTTCGATGGCCTCAATTCGACTTCCTGTACCAGTTCATCTTGCGTGTTTTGCCCTGCTGAGGTCTGACTCTCCCACCCTTTCTACGTTTTAGGCATTCTAGTTCCACTCGAATTACTTAAGTTTTGTGTTGGAAAACCACTAAACCTTCCTGCTTCGACTACTTGGTGATAATATCGCGAATAGTTGCCACGATAATTTGTGGAACTGAAGCTATTATTGTAATTCCGCAGCTGAGTTGCCAAAACTGTAGCTGTTATTATCCCATGAGTGATTACTATTCTTCCCCAAACGATTACCTTTCCCAACATTACTATTGCCATTCTAAACGTTATTAAAGGGCAGTCGGTTGCTATTATTCCCCCTAACATTAGTTACTCTCACTGCACGTTGTTTCTTCGCGTCATCTTCACTGAAGATGAATTCAGGTTCTCTTAACATCCCCTTAAATGTCTGTGTATTATCTCCAGCTCTGCCACCCAAAGATTCCTGATAAAGCAAGAGTAACTTCATTGTGCACATACGTATCAGTTCCCCATCATTGTAAGGACTGTCTAAACACTGATTCTTTTCGTCATTTCTTCAAAAAATCTAACTGGCTCGTGTTTTCGCACCATTTCACTATTTTCCGTTCCCTTTAATTGATACCACATTTGGATCCTGAGATGACATATTTGAGTCCCAGCTATCATCGCATCTACGCAGTGAAGTGCAATTATCCAAACCGTTCCGTCCCTCGTGTATCGGACTGGAAGATATGTTAAAATTTCCCGTTACTGGATCAGCGTTTTCTCTTTGTACTTGCTTCATGTTGACCTGCGGTATATGGCCTGCCGTACTGTAACTCGTAAACTTAGAATTTGGTATGTGTGGCGCAGTAAACTGCTCTGTTATTGCGTGATTCGCGTACGTTCAGAGGGTCGGCTGCCGCTCTGTTGGAACGCTCGCAGTTACCGCTTCTCGCACCATTGTCTTCTGTGAACGCACTTTACCTGCTTCGCTCACATATGTCAACTGTACTCCTACCATTTGCTTCTGTTTGGGATCGGGAAATACTGGCGCAACATCTTGTGGACATACAAGTGGAATCTCATGACTTCTTTGTGTTGCCGCAACTGACACGGAAGATTGTATAACGGACTTGGTTACCTCTGGATATTTTTACACCACTGTGTCAGATGATACTACCGATTCCGTCGCCTCACTACTGCTTTCTGTACGGTTCTCAATACACTGCTTCAGTTCTGTACGAAACTGTACATACTTGCTGCTTACTTTTCGAGACGATGTTTACAATGCGTGTATCGAATCTTTTTAACGCGGCTCGAGAGACACGTTTTCTGACATTTAGTTCTTCCACGATTTGTCGCGCTTTACCAGACGCGCTACGTGCTAAACTACCAACTCTATGGTTGATATTAGACACTGCATCCTGCACCTGGTCAATGTTAGTAAGCATCTTTTTTTAATCGGCCATAAGAGATTGAAATAGTTCGCGCGAGTCTCTCGCTTCTTTCCGGATTTCAATAAACTGTTCATTGACTTCCATTCGCAACTTTTGCTGATCATTGCGGACGTTTTTGAATCCAACATTGGTTTCAAATTTGAGGCAATTCAAAACAACATTTGTGGTCGATAACCCTGCATTTGTTTATGTTTTTAAGACTGCTAACCCTGCACTTGTTTCTGTTTTTACGTCTGTTAACCCAGCATTAGTTTGCTTGAAAACAATAGTGAGTTGCTTCAACCATAGCGAATATATTATCAGACTTCTTCCACCGTCATTTGTCACCATTTGGTGAAAAATTTGCCGTTCGCGCATGTGACTTCTGTGCATAGTGCTGAAGCACTTACACACATTCTTTCCGTAGGAAACTGCGCCGTTTGCTTCATAATTACAACATTTGGTTCAACGCACCGTAGTTGCACGTCCTCTGATTCTGCTTCTGAACCACTAAATCCCTCGTCTGTTCAGTTTTGTTCGGCCTCAACCTGAGATACCGATCGCGAAACTGCACCATTCCCTCTGCATTGTCACTTCGTTCTGTTTTGTGACTTGCATTCTATACATTTAGTGGTACGTCTATTTCTATCCTATCAAGATCTTCAGTTTACCGTATATGCGACGATCTACATCCATCCGCCATCTCAGAGCGTCTAACTGACTTTTGTCTTTCACGATTTTCGCAAGCCTGAGCTCTAGTCAACATGAAGTTATATGACCTGACAAGTCTCCAAAATAACACAGAAAGTCTCTTATGCCTTTAACACATCATTAGCAACGCCGTTCACTGTTTTTGGGTACTCAAACCAACTCAACAACTGCGTGAATAACTTCACGAAGGCCTAAAAGGTCATGCACAAACTACTTTTACTCAAAACACAAAAATTTTTCTTTACTCGTTAATACGACCTTTTCTACTCTGTGGATCACACATTTACAGTAATCTGACCCCTGTTTAGACGCATAAATTGAATAACCTTGTTACTTTTTGTTTTTGAAAAAAAATTTTTCAATACCGAATTTTAATTAATCTTTCTAATTTGCATAATTGCCATCCTGACAGACCAACTGCCATCCTGGCAGGGTCGCCATTGTCTGACACTCCGCTCCTTTTCACACTCATCAGACATCAGCAAAAACACCCTGTGCGTGTGTTAGCGTTCCTACAATCAGTGATAGGAGTTAGGAGTGGACCCTTATTCTAGGATAGAGCACATTGGTGTTTAGCTGCACACAATTTGTTCACTTTCTGAATTATTGTCAAATAAGTAAAAGAATTTACATAGATTGTGACATGACAATCTCTCGACACTTGTCAAAATAACGCATTATGTCCTGTTTAGTAGAAATCACCCTGAACACAAAAATATCAAATTTAAATAGAGGATTCTCTACAAGATTATTCTTACTACTAAACCATGAAGTTGGCCATTATTACGACAAATCATCCGATTCTGGTTCTAAGTTCGGAAAAATTTGGGATGCCAATCAAGTCTACAGAAGATGGTTAGTTTTTGTGAGAAGATGAGCAAAAGATTACTCAAGGTTGCTCGAGTTCACAGTGGACGCAAGCTGATGAACCAACAAGTTTATGCCATTGCCAGCGGCAATTACCTTTTAGCTGCGATGTGATGTCTTCTGCATGGCTGCTCTCACCCTCTGAATATCCTACAAAAACTAATCAAAATCTTTTCTGATTTTATCAGCTGAAACTGTCCTATGTTTCTCGTTAGGCGAGAAAACATGGACTCATTCCTAGTCGGGAAAAATATGGCGATATACACGTGCGTAGATGGTGAAGCGAGTATACTTCAATGCCCTTTCAATTCTTGCAAGAAAAATTAACTTTGTGGCGTTTCGTTTCTTCGCTATCAGAGTTCAACGACTCTTCAGGTAATTTCTAGCTGAATGTCAGCCAAAGTAAACGCAGTGTTCACACAAAATTCCTCTTTGGCGTCGTACAGAGCGTGAAGCGCCCTGTTCTACACTTGATGCTTGTTCAAAGGTGAGTCCTCAAAGTTTGCACGTCCTCTGATTCTGCTTCTGAACCACTAAATCCCTCGTCTGTTCAGTTTTGTTCGGCCTCAACCTGAGATACCGATCGCGAAACTGCACCATTCCCTCTGCATTGTCACTTCGTTCTGTTTTGTGACTTGCATTCTATACATTTAGTGGTACGTCTATTTCTATCCTATCAAGATCTTCAGTTTACCGTATATGCGACGATCTACATCCATCCGCCATCTCAGAGCGTCTAACTGACTTTTGTCTTTCACGATTTTCGCAAGCCTGAGCTCTAGTCAACATGAAGTTATATGACCTGACAAGTCTCCAAAATAACACAGAAAGTCTCTTATGCCTTTAACACATCATTAGCAACGCCGTTCACTGTTTTTGGGTACTCAAACCAACTCAACAACTGCGTGAATAACTTCACGAAGGCCTAAAATGTCATGCACAAACTACTTTTACTCAAAACACAAAAATTTTTCTTTACTCGTTAATACGACCTTTTCTACTCTGTGGATCACACATTTACAGTAATCTGACCCCTGTTTAGACGCATAAATTGAATAACCTTGTTACTTTTTGTTTTTGAAAAAAAATTTTTCAATACCGAATTTTAATTAATCTTTCTAATTTGCATAATTGCCATCCTGACAGACCAACTGCCATCCTGGCAGGGTCGCCATTGTCTGACACTCCGCTCCTTTTCACACTCATCAGACATCAGCAAAAACACCCTGTGCGTGTGTTAGCGTTCCTACAATCAGTGATAGGAGTTAGGAGTGGACCCTTATTCTAGGATAGAGCACATTGGTGTTTAGCTGCACACAATTTGTTCACTTTCTGAATTATTGTCAAATAAGTAAAAGAATTTACATAGATTGTGACATGACAATCTCTCGACACTTGTCAAAATAACGCATTATGTCCTGTTTAGTAGAAATCACCCTGAACACAAAAATATCAAATTTAAATAGAGGGTTCTCTACAAGATTATTCTTACTACTAAACCATGAAGTTGGCCATTATTACGACAAATCATCCGATTCTGGTTCTAAGTTCGGAAAAATTTGGGATGCCAATCAAGTCTACAGAAGATGGTTAGTTTTTGTGAGAAGATGAGCAAAAGATTACTCAAGGTTGCTCGAGTTCACAGTGGACGCAAGCTGATGAACCAACAAGTTTATGCCATTGCCAGCGGCAATTACCTTTTAGCTGCGATGTGATGTCTTCTGCATGGCTGCTCTCACCCTCTGAATATCCTATAAAAACTAATCAAAATCTTTTCTGATTTTATCAGCTGAAACTGTCCTATGTTTCTCGTTAGGCGAGAAAACATGGACTCATTCCTAGTCGGGAAAAATATGGCGATATACACGTGCGTAGATGGTGAAGCGAGTATACTTCAATGCCCTTTCAATTCTTGCAAGAAAAATTAACTTTGTGGCGTTTCGTTTCTTCGCTATCAGAGTTCAACGACTCTTCAGGTAATTTCTAGCTGAATGTCAGCCAAAGTAAACGCAGTGTTCACACAAAATTCCTCTTTGGCGTCGTACAGAGCGTGAAGCGCCCTGTTCTACACTTGATGCTTGTTCAAAGGTGAGTCCTCAAAGTTGTCTTTCTTAGCAAACTGTCCCCTAGCTGGGTCCTTTCGTGCTTCAAGTCACAACTTTTTCAAACCAATGGGAGCATTCCTTTCATCTTGTGGAAACTAACTCTGCTAATTGCAAAGGGCCTACCTTTAAACTGCAACGAAATATCGACACTTTCTACTCCTTCTGAGCTTATTTCCGCCAATAGGACTTTTTTTGCCTGACCCCTAAAAGTTACACACGTACATCATGAGCGTACCAGTAGCATTTCCCACGATCAACTACTTCGCTGGTCAGTTTGTATCCCTCTGGAAATTCCCCAACGCAGATTTCTAAAGAAAATCTGTGTGGCAAGCAGTGCTGCGACACTGTCTGCTCCTATCAATATATCACCTGGCACATTCATTGTTCCTCTCGCCATGGGTCACCAACCCCTTTCTCGAAGTGTTCCATTGTACTAGGTTGTGACAGTGCAACTCGCGTCCGCCCCCAAACTAAAACATTTCCTCCAGAAGCTTTTTTCACCTTTTGCTTCTTGACATGCAGTATTTGGGTTTGGTCTGTTAGTACTATCAATTCGAGTGTCATGCCTTTGTATTACATACTCTAGATTTTGATAGAAAAATCTGCTCGTTATCGCCGAAATATGTCAGGAGACATATTCCTCTACTTGTTATGACATATAAAATCTCTCATGTAAGGTGCGAAAATAACATTCGTACAATCTGACACCTTACAAGATCGAGAACTAAGCAGCTCACTCATTTACATCACGTTTCATGAAATCATTTGCGTTGAGCTGAATACAATTGATGATAAATTGTTTAATGTTAATCTTTTAACAATAGCGAGCTAAAATATCGGCAAGGTAACCTAAAAGCAGTGGCTCAGTGACTCAGTATGACCCAGTGGCAATTGTTATGAAACTTTCTGGTGAGCGTAGTTTTCACGTCATGTGTCACTGCCAGTTAACATAGCTGAATGAGTCTTAAACGATATATAGAAAGAACTGCTACAGTGTAATAACGATGGTAACTGAATTAAATATGGAGTGAGACGAATGGAAATGACTATTTTCTTCAAAGACAATAATTACACTAAAGCCACCGCAACTCATGATGCTACCCTGGACATAAAAAACGTGGAACATGGCTCTTCATGGGATGTGTGATTACCAGGGATGCCAAAGTATGATCTGCAACTTAATCCCACACTGGCCAAAAGGCTGGCAAGGAGTTATTGTGGTAGACCATTTCAGTCCCAAACCACCACGGTTGACAATTGATGGATGAGCATTAGTGCATTTGCACTTGCTAGAATACATCCATCCGAACGCAGGAGATTTAAGATGGAGAAACGGGCAGGCCAGTCTATTGGACGAAGAGCTTCTCGTTGCAATGGCTTCTGCACCAGCGGCAAATCCACATGGTGACATATCATCTCTCACAACAGTAAAGTCAGTACTGCAAGAATTCTGGAAAACATCCACATGGGAAAGGAATACAGCTTCATCATAAAATTAACTGGTGAGTGTGCCATGATCAAAGACTTGGGGGTCAGTGTGCCCATACAACATTATGTGTTTCAGCAAGATAATACTTAGATAACCAAAAAGATAATGTTCAACGACGCTTGATGTACACTCTGATATGGCGAGAGGTGAGAACGCATTATGTACCCAAGAGTCGTCAAACATGTGTTTCTTGGTAACAAAGGCGTTATGGTGTGGAAATGTATAATGTGAATGGTCATACAGATAACCAAATCTTTTAATACCGTATACTCATCCGTCAATATTATTGTGACAGTGTACACCTTCCACATGTGCGTCTTTTCAGAGGTGCATTCACCCATGACTTCATGTTTACGGATGAAGATGCATTACTGCATCAAACAGCGCAGGTGGGGAAAATCTTGGAACGAGAGGATATTCATCGAATTGACGGGGCAGTCTGTTCCTCCGACTTAAATGGCACTGAGAGTATTTGTGGTGCGATGGGGAGATATAGCATCTCCACACGCACCAATGACCATCCAACAGTTGTCAGCAGCGCTTGTGGAGAAATGGAACGCCAAGGCACAACAATTGCTTCCGAACCTTGTTGCCAGCATGAGAGCACTTTGCTGTCAGTAGTGAACACACACACTCTTAAGAACCCTGTAATGCCCAGCATACCATCATATATAGTGGTGACATCATATTAATTATTGTCTGTGAATAAAAGTGATATTTCTGTTCGTCTCATTACGTATTTCTTTTGTTTACCTTCTTTGCTATACTGTAGTTGTTCTTTCTATGATGAAGAGCCAACGTTACTGGTACACCTGTCTAACATCGTGTTGGGCCCCTGCGAGCATGCAGAAGTGGCGCAGTACAATGTGGCATGGACTCGAATAACGTCTGAAGTTGTGCTGGAGGGAACTGACACCATGAATCCTGCAGGGCTGTCCATAGATCCGTAAGAGTACGAGGGGGTGGAGATCTCTTCTGAGCAGCACGTTGCAAGGCATCCGAGATATGTTCAAAAATGTTCACGTCTGGGGAGTTTCGTGGCCAGCGGAAGTGTTTAAACTCATAAGAGTGTTCCTCGAGCCACTGTGTAGCAATTCTGGACATGTGTGGTACTATGGGACTTAACTGCTGAGGTCATCAGTCCCCTAGAACTTAGAACTACTTAAACCTAACTAACGTAAGGACATCACACACATCCATGCCCAAGGCAGGATAGGAACCTGCGACCGTAGCGGTCGCGCGGTTCCAGACTGTACTGCCTAGAACCGCTCGGCCACTCCGGTCGGCTGGATGCACAAACGTGTCAACTTCAGAATGGTGTCTAGAGGTATTAGGGGTCCCATATCACTCCTACTGCACACGTCCCACACCATTTCAGACCCTCCTCCAGCTTGAACAGTACCCGCTGACATGCAGGGTCCATGGATTCCTGATGTTGTGCCCATACTCATACACGTCCATCCATTCAATACAATTTGAAACGAGACTCGTCCTACCAGGCAACATGTTTCCAGTCATCAACAGTCCATCATCTGTGGCGACGAGCCCAGGCGAGGTGTAAAGCCTTATGTCATGGAGTCATCAAGGGTAAGCGAATGGGCCTTCGGCTCTGAAAGCTCATTTCGATGATGTTTCGTTGAATGGTTTGCACGCTGACACTTGTTGACAGCCCAGCACTGAAATTTGCAGCAATTTGCGAAAGGGGTTGTGGAGTGCGTACTGTAAGACCTTCAGTACACACACCCTCAGATTATTTGACTTGTCGCTCTAACAAGGTAGGCGAGTGTCAGCAATATGTCTCGTGGTCTTATCGTGGCTTGTTTATCTTCTGCTGTTAGGTCGGACGATATGAATGCCACTTGTACACTTAGAGTAGCAGATTGACGGTGACCAACTTTAAACAGAACTTGATTAATTTTCACACACATTTATTAAAATAATAACAAGCATAGAAGTTACTTAACTTGGTTCTGGATGCTATTTACAATTGACAATCTGAAGCTCCTTTGGTACTGGTACGTTAATCTTATTCTCACATATATCTCTGATACTTATCAAAAGTGTCTATACATTTATCTTCATGGCTACGTACAGGAATATGGTAATCTTATTAGGCGCAGACTGAAACTTGACTACAGACTGGTACAGACTAGTGCAGACAAATGCAGACTGACTAATCGGAGGTCTGTAAACTCGTTATAATACCTCGCGCATTCATGCGAGTGTGATCCACGAGGAGAAAGGTTCTACGATAGCAGCAATCTCATTCGCTGCGTTACATATGAATACGCGGATCGGCGGAAGCAGAATTTGGTCCATCTCTATGGCAGCGCCATCTTGTAGTGCGGAGACGGACGAGCGCTGCGCCTGCGCTGTTGTGCTTAGCGGGGCGCGCTCTAGTGGGAAAGTTGTGTACGCGCTGACTACGCGGAACTATGTACACAACAGTGGTGCACTTCTGTCACGTTGAATGGTTCTTTTCAATCGGAGTTGGCCCCATTCTTGCAGGATTTCTTTCCAGGCGTAGCAATGTCAGAGATATGATATTTTACCGGATCCCTGATATTCACAGAACATTCGTGAAATGGTCGTACAGGAATATCCCCAATTCATCGCTGCCTTGGAGGTACTGTGTCCCGTCGTTTGTGCATCGACCATAACACCACTTTCAAACTCACTTAAATCTTGATAACCTGACACTGTAGCAGCACTAACTATCTAACAAATGCGCTAGACAGTTGTTGTCTTTTATAGGCGTTGCACAACGCAGCGCTTTATTATGCCTGTTTACATATCTCTGTGTTTGAATATGCATGCCTATACCAGTTTCTTTGGCGCTTCAGTGTATGTATGGTCCAATTATCATCGAGCTGTGTTACTTTGCAGTGACACTTCACGCGAGAGGCACTATAATCCATAAGTTTTGTACGTTGGGGGGCTGGTATGGACGAGCACTTAGAGACCGCCATTGGCGTGGAACAGGACGCAGGCCTAGGGAGGGCGGTCGTACTGCTCAGGTAGCCCCACGTCTAGGGCTGGCGCCCCGGGCGCTAACGAACGCTGTTTGCGCACCGAAAGGACGAGGCAGCTGGAGGGCGACGTGGAGGGAGCGTCCGGTAACGAGCCAACAGGTCCCCGGGGCCCGGCGGCGGTAGAGGCTGTAGCGACAGGCAGCTATCTGCCTAAATGTGAAACTCCGCCTGCGAGGTGCGCTCGTTAACGGGACATTGTATGTCCTATGACGCCAATGTTAAATTATCGAGTTTTGTGACCCATTACCTTGGAAACTTTTTAAAACACCAACTTCAGTTTTCCGTAGTTATTGAATGCACCTTTCTAGATACACTGAACTAGAATTATTACTAAAATTGTATTGTGGGGCATTATATTCTTTTTCTTCAAACACTCAATTTTTTGACAGAATTTCGTAAATAAATGAACATAAAATAAAACAATTCAGGATATTTTCATTGTTCTAGTTCCATATGTGTTGAATCTCACACTTGGAATGCTACGAGAATATCATATCTCTACCATCAGTACTTTTTTAGAAAACGGGTCATTTATTGAAAAAACGGTAATTCAGAGATATTGAGGTTTAAAACTTTTTTTATTGCAAATTCTTATACAGACTTACATTTCTGCATCTTTTACGCACTAGAGTTGTCCTGGCCCATAGCCTGTGTCTTCTTCAGTGTCACAATAGCTCAGTGCTTGCCTTTTCATTCTCTTTCTTGGTTCTTTTGTCGCTTGCTGAGCAGCCAACTCTGCTTCATGTACACGAAGCTCATCCAGTTCCCCATATCCTTTAGCGGTTCTCTGTCCAAATCTTACCCCTAACTTCTCCAGAACCTTAAGTCTTTCATAGTTCCCGTCATTAAAAGATATTACAGCATCAGACACCGCTAACTTCAGAGTCATAAGGCAAACAAATACATTTTTAGGCACAAGGCAACACACAATATTATTGAACGACTCATTCACATTGTGGGTCTTCCCACGTAAACACTTCTTTAGTAGCTCAGGATTTGCCAAATCTCTATAAACAGGTCTGATTGCCTCCATTACTGCCAAAGGAAGAGAAAGTCACCCATTTCTAAAGTTACTTCCCTTTTTCGATGCACTAGGGGGCTTGGTCACTTCAGTAACATTATCGTGGTTGCCTTCACTGCTACCACACGTGTTTTCAAGTACTTCAGAAGAAAATGCAGATCTCACATATCTGTTACCCGCAAAATTGCGTTTCTTGAAGCTACTTTTACGCTTAGTCATTTTATTTGCGTATAAAAAGCAATAGTAGTTAGCTTACTACAAAAATAGCCAATAATCCCACTACTTTCAACAAAAACTAGTATCAGAAACAAAGGACTGATTTGTTCATTCGTAATGCCAACTTCTGAGACGTAGCAGTAGGCATAAAACAAAGCAATTCACAGCCTTCTAGACTCTGTAGTTCCCAAGATATGACTGCTCAACTGTGGCAGTACATGTGTAGCTGCGAAATTTGACAGTCACACTTTATCATTCAAAATACTATTTGAAGGTCTCACAATTGTCTGATTTTAATGTATTATGAACCAAAATTGTTCAGGAAAGTCCAAAGTACAATATGGAGTAGAGAACAGAAAATGTCAAATTTCAACGAATTTCACATACCACCGCTACAGATTCACTCAGCCGAGCGCTGTTCCCTGACCCTACAGCGGTCCCATTTACACACAGGTCAAAAAAAGCTTTGCATCACCTCAGTTGCGAGAGTTCCAGAACCTGTACATAAAATTTGAATAGAGATCAACATAACCATCATTTCCGCCCTTTTTACTCATGAAAACACACATTTCATATTGTACCACCATACTGCAAGACCTCCAGAGGTGGTGGCCTAGATTGCTGTACACACCGGTACCCCTAATACCCAGAAGCACGTCATCTTGCATTGATGCGTGACTGTTTTCGTCGTGGCATACTATCCACAAGTTCATCAGTCACTGTTAGCCCAGATTATCACACTCCTCAATGGCGATTCGGCGTAGATCCCTCAGAGTGGTTGGTGGGTCACGTCGTCCATACACAGTCCTTTTCAATCTATCAGAGGCAAGTTCGATAGGGTTCAGGTCTGGAGAACATGCTGGCATATTCGATAGGGTTCAGGTCTGGAGAACATGCTGGCCACTCTAGTCGAGCGATGTCATTATCCTGAAGGAAGTCATTCACAAGATGTGCACGATGGGAGCGTGAATTGTCGTCCATGTAGACGGATGCCTAGCCAGTATGCTGCCAATATGGTTGAACTATCGGTCGGAAAATGGCATTCACGTATCGTACAGCCGTTACGCGCTTTCCATGACCACCAGCGGCGTACGTCGGCCCCACACAATGCCACCCCAAAACAGCCGGGAACCTCCACCTTGTTGCACTCGCTGGACAGTGTATCTAAGGCGTTCAGCCTAACCGGATTGCCCCCAAACAGGTCTCCGACGATTGTCTAGTTGAAGGCATATGCGATACTCATTGGTGAAGAGAACGTAATGCCAATCCTGTGCGGTCCGTTCGGTATGTTGTTGTGCCGATCTGTACCGCGCTGCATGGTGTCGTGTTTGGAAAGATGGACCTCGCCACGGATGTTGGGAGTGAAGTTGCGCATCATATAGCCTATTGCGCCCAGTTTGTGTCGTAACACGACGTCCTGTGGCTGCACGAAAATCATTATTCATCATGGTGGCGTTACTGTCAGGTTTCCTCCGAGTTATAATCCGTAGGTAGCGGTCATCCACTGCAGTAGTAGCCCTTGGGCGGCCTGAGCGAGGCCTGTCATCGGCAGTTCCTGCCTCTCTGTATCTCCTCCATGTCCGAACAACTTTGCTTTGGTTCACTCCGAGACGCCTGGACACATTCGCTAGTTGAGAGCCCTTCCTGGCACAAAGTAACAATGTGGACGCGGTCGAACATCGGTATTGTTCAAATACAAACAACATGAGCCATGTACCATCTTCCTGGTGGAATGATTGGAACAGATTAGCTATCAGACCGCCTCCGTCTAATAGGCGCTGGGTCATGCATGGTTGTTTACACCTTTTCGCAGGTGTAGTGACATCTCTGAACAGTTAAAGGAACTGTCTCCCTGATACAGTATCCACAGTTAACATTTATCTTCAGGAGTTCACGGAACTTGGGTGATGCAAAACTTTTTTTGGTGTGTTTATTAACTGAATTCCTAAAACAGTCACCAAGTCCTGTTTGAGGTTGCCTATCTAATGGCTTCCAAGTGTGAAGGGTTGTGTACGACACTGTAGACAAGAGTAAGGAGAGGTCGGCTAAAGAATGGTGCTAGAACCGTCCTCGTAGGGAAACTAGAGAGGAGCTTAAATGATTAGCTAGCACGTTATCACAGTGAACGTAAGATCCATTTAGCTCGTATTTGTTCAAGCTTTTGAAGAGCCAATACAAATAATGCAGTAACAAACAAAATCTAACTATCACAGCTATCAACAAGAAAGAGACTCTTTGCACTATATCAACAACGATGGTGTTGGTGCCATGACTTAGCAGCGTCTGCATAGCAATGAGTATCGAAGAGACTCTAAGTGCATACGGGCTCGTGGCTGCCACCGGCCGTCGTCTAGTGTGGGCAAGAGAGGGCGCTCGTAGTCCCGATCCACTGGAGGCCTGGATCAGCAGGTGTGCTCCATTGGGTCCTTCAGATCCCACAGTGCTGCTGTCGGCGCCTGATCGAAATTTGTAATTCCGTTGCTATGGCGCTTAGGGCTTGGGCCATTTAAAGAATTGCTGTGTTAGGGTTCAATGATGTTCAGCACAGGGCTGTCCGCCCCCTGGTAGCTGAGTGGTCAGCGCGACAGAATGTCAACCGTAAGGGCCTGGGTTCGATTCCCGGCTGGGTCGGAGATTGAACGACTTGCACCAGGCGAACGGTCTATCCGATCGTAGGCCCTAGTCACACGACATTTATTTTAGCACAGGGCTGGCACTGAGAAGGCAACTTCCCATTTGTGTATCTAGGCCATGCAAAGTGCAATGACGTCACGCCAACTGTTTGGTGCCAACGACGCCCCAGTGACTTCAGTGTAGCAAACGAAGCACATCAGGCTGGAGAGCCTTAGGTACCTCAATACTTGATTCGTCATTAGTGCAAAGCAGAATGACACCTTGGTGAACTACAAGCAGACGGGCAAAATATCAGAGAACTACGGAGCTTCGAATCTGTTTGGTTGATAGCAGCCAGCCAGTGAACATGTAGTGCAACAGGATCAGAATCCAATGCTGTGGCTGGGCAGTTTTCTTGGTGACAAAGTAAAAAGTTACGCAAAGCATCTGTGTCTTGTGCATCAGTGCAGCAACATGGAGCAGAGGACCTGTCGAATGTTGAATCTGGGCCAATAGGGAGGCGAGAAAAAGTATCTGCATTGGCATGCTTAGAGGTGGACCGATACACAATCTCATATTGTTAATTTGGCAAAAGAAGAGCCCAGCATTGCAGCTTCTGTTCACTGTGGTAACTTGGTCGCTAATCACTTCTGTTCCTGTCCAGTTTTTCTACAACGACAGTTGCTGCACCAACCTGTAGCTCACCTCTCCTTACCGTTGTGTACAAAGTCGTACACAACATGCCATTACTACTGAGCACATTAATTTGATTACAGATGTTGCACAATGGCTAATTTAAAGAATTTAATTTATTAAACAGGGCTTGTAACACCATAAATGTAATGTTCTATTGATTTATTTTGCCTTTTTTATTTTAATGTTACATCGTTGAGCTTCTGTAAATGTGTTTGATTGAATCGATAACACAAAATTGTCTACTCCTTTCTTTGTAAAAAATTTTATGTCTTTTAGAGTGTAGGAAGTGTAATCTCTGTACTATGTACAATATGAGCAAAATATATGTTTTGTCTTTCTCATATAATCTCTTTGGTTATCTTTAAAATTAAATAATTTTATTTAAATAATTTTGTGCCGAACTACCAATATGTGCAAATGTTCTGTTTTATTTAATATCTTTGGTTGCTGTTGTGTAAACTGCTGACCTTCACTTAGGGTTCTTAGTTATTTTGTATGTAAAAGGTGGTGGGGTGCCCCTCGGGAACGGTACTGAGTAGCGCGCCCAAATTGTGGTTGGCATAGGTAGAAGAGGTGGTTTAAGAGTCAGTTGGGGACGAGCTACCAAAGTGTCAACAGCTCATGTAAAAGTTGTGTATTGTGCTGGTGCCGAGAGAGGCTTTCCATGCCGCTTTCCAATGCCTCGGATGGATGGATAAAGAGCTGGAACTGTTCTGGAATTGATATCTATCATCGCCACCAAGAAATGACAGGGTCCAGCAATTCTATCCGCAAATCCACCTACCAACATGTAATCGCCACCACACTGCGCATCACTGAAAAGGAACCAAGAAATAGTAGAAATGTATAGTGAAGGATCAGCTCATTGGATGTCTTAGTGTGCGCAAATATAAGGTAACTTATACTCGAACTCTTATATCTACCTTGATTTTTTATCCCTCTGCCACATTTCCACTTAGGGTCCTTCCTCTGCTAAAGTGAGTACCGAGTGTCCTTATTGAAAGAACATTAACGCCCAGTGTTTTACTAATTAATGCCTCTTGAACATAGTAAGAAGAAAGTTAAAGTTAATGTGGCAAGACAGTGAGCTAAAGTAAATGCTGCTTGCTGAAAATAATTTTTCTATTAAAACTGCTTATTAATATGTTGTTGCCAACTTCAAAATTAAAAGTTCTTAAAACGGAGGGTTATAAAGTTTCCTTAGCAAATGATCACATTGCTGCCTGTTGTAAATCGCAAAAGGTGAGTCAGTATCTTACAAATATGTCAATTTTGTCTCTCACTGTAGTAAAAGTTGAAAACTGCAATTGCTTGCTAAGCACTTGTTTCTCTTGTGTATTGAAAGTGCATATTAATAGTGTAATAGGATCCACAGTTTATCATTTATGCTCATGATAAATAACAATTAATAGAAAGACCACTATCTATGAAAACAGTAACTTCCTTTATTCAAAATTGAGTGAGAAATTGTTTGTTAGTGAAATACATTTAACTTTCATTCTAAAGAGAAAAGTATTTAGTTGAGAGAGACTTAACCTATGACCAGTTCATAATTTTGCAGTGAACTACATTTACAATTTGTTGTCAGATAGGAAAATGTTTGAAAAGTAATATTGAACCTATGCTTATTTTATGATTCTACAGTGAATATTGATGGTAATATTATTGAGACCATTCAGTTTGACCAAGCCTTGAAGGCAAAAGTATATGTCATTTTCGGTTACCATTATACAAATAGCCATGTTCTCTTATAACTGTTAGCACTTTCTTTAACGTGAACATATGCAGGTGCAAGAGTTCATTGCACTCTCGTGTGACCAAGTATAGGCTGTGATTGCCCATTGAAGTTACTTATTTTCACTTTCTTGAATAAGAATGCTACTCATTCTTGTGTTTTATTAGGCTGGCGACCGTTGTTATTATCATTTCGACATTGTGGATAGGAAAATTATTGTTTGTTACTGTTTAAATATTTACGTAATTCTGACTTTCACTTCCTATAAGCCAGCTCCGTTAGGTACTTCATGGTCAACACAAACAAAATCCTTTCATAGGGTAACACTCTTCTGCTTCTTTATACTATAATTGCTTGGATAAAAGTAATTTCATTATACGAACTGCTTCCAGTTTTGAGGTTATGGTATAACAGCAGCGGGTGAAAGTGTTATAGGCTGATCCTAGCATATCTGAAACACATGTGCTGTAACTCACAATATGATAAAACAGGGAGTTTCATGAAACTTCTAAATCAGACAATGGCCACTATAAATCCCTATTTATTACTATTTCCTGTTGACTTCTGGTTAAACACCAGTACACAAGGACATGAAATCGTTATGTTTATTGGGTATTAATACAATTTTACAACAGGATTAGAATAACAGCACCGTGGCAGATGATAGATGATCAGGTTGAGATGAATACGTTAAAGTCAATACAACATCTGGGAGAATGATTAAGTTTGCAGAAAGCGCACAGTGATTGACAAATGTTAATCAAAGATGAAACAAAGAAGTACAGAGAGAATCATGCTTGCATTATCTTCACTAAGGACCTTCTGAGTTCGACATTGCTACTAAATGTACCTAAATTAGAACTTAGATTTGCCACTGCCTGTGAGTGGCAGCTGTGGTGGCTGGAAATTACAACAAACCCCTTGAGTCCGAGGTCCCAAAAGGCCAATTATGTTTATGGTACAGGACGCCCCACCACGCAACCACATTATTGGCTCCTAATGGCAACAGGGGGCGGGACTGGAGTTATCCAGTGGTGATCAAAGCATGATAATACGGAGCGCAGTTGAACTGCTTAGTCGACGAGTAACTCACACAAGTGCTAAGGTGCCAGTGGTGTTGACACAAAGCAGAGCAATGGCAAAGATAAACAAGGCAAACATTGCATTACACCTGCAACAACCGTTGCCGAAGTTGACATTTCGTCAGAAAGAAACCCAAGGAATTTTGCAGAGTGAAAAAGAAGTGGCAGATGAAATGTTAGCGTTTCTGTAACGTAAGTTTTGAATGGGGTTTGTCTTTAGCAAAACACAATTTTGTTTTTTGTCCCAGACATGATTCACTGCAGTTGCAGCATCATCAGTGATGACACAGTGAATTACGTGTTCTTCAACAACCCAGCTGCGAAAACAACAAGTGAATATGTGAAATATTTTCGTTGTTCGATTTATTTCAGACGTCCGCAACGATTTCATCACTTTCTGGTAGCCCAAAACCGCTACCTGTTCCTAAACCAACTATGTGCGACCTACCAATTTGGAAACATACCTATGGTGTTAGTTCATTCGTGAGGCTCGCAGGCTTGTGCGGTGCCGCGGCCGTTGCACTCGGTGCATACGGCGCTCATACTATTTATCCTAAAGAACATAATGAGGATCTGAAGAGGATATTTGAAACGGCCAATCGGTATCATTTTCTGCACACGATTGCGTTATTCGGCGTACCCCTTAGCAGGTGGCCGAAGATTTTGTGAAAACTTAATACAGCATGAAAACCACACCATGTGGTAAGAAGCCATAATAATAAAAAACCCACTGATGATTTTACAACTGCAGTGAAACATGTATGGGACAAAAACCAAAATTGTGTTTTGCTAAAGGCGAACTACACTCAAAACATATGTTATTGGTAAAGCAAACACAGACAAAACAGCTTCAACATCAAGATGATTAGCGTTTCTGCATTATGAATCAGTGGAACTTTTGGCGTCGTATATGCTCGACTGTGCGGACAATGTATATGAGGAGTACAGTGATGACGATACTTGCTTAACAAGTGAAAGTGCTATTGAAACAGTTGTCGAGCCATGAAGTTCATCATCAATGCCGGAGAAGGGTCCTCAAATCCTTTATCCAGTGAGACGTAATAGAGGACAATCGTTGTCCAACGAGCGGTTACTAAGCATATTTAAGTACTTAGAAGGTCACCTTCAGCATAGTGATAAAACAATTATAAACAGATGTAGAATAAGTCCGCAGCAACATGACCGTGTAATGCATAAGAAAAACTACGGATATTCAAGGGAGGCGAAGCGCACTTCGTACCAAAACTGGTGTTTGCGTGTGTCAGGGATGCTCGATACAATTCACAGGATGCGCATAGTAGTGAGCTATTACGTTGTGGACATAAAATTGCGCCACACATATACATTACAGTGATTGCAAGGGAATCAGTGGATAGCTGCAAAACTTCAAAAAGTGCTATAGAATTGGATGACGTAAGATAAAAAAATTTCAAAAAAGTGTCAACTCGATGATGCACAATAAACTGCAGAATTGGCCAGAAAATTTATACAGTATATGAGGGAAACAAACTTATCCCATAGTTCAGTAACGTATTTGTTTTCAACTCCAACCAGTCGTGATGTGAAGAGGAAATGCATATGAAAGGACCTCTGGAAATTAGAGGCGCCAAGAGTGTTGTACCAAGATCAACCAACATCAATGCCTCAACGCATTACTATACAGTTATGACGACTGCGAATCTGAATGGTAAATTATTGGAATGTTATTTACTACGCTGCGAGGAGTTGGGGGTGCTCTGCTCCCTATGATTCTTTATCGTGTGCGTGACCTTGCAAGGGCAGTATGGGCGGGGCCAACGAGGTATAAGGGTTCCGAGATGAACTTGTGACGTCACACTAGTCGGCTTGTCCGCCACACTTCGTGAACACCCAGCTCCGTGCAACGCCCACGGGAAATCAATATTTAACTGAAAAGGCACCCGCTAAACGTCTTAATTTTGTCCTATGCTATCGAGAATTTGCATTATTTTAAACACGCACTGAAGAATTATTAAACTCGTCTCAAATAGTTACTCAATCCCCACTGGTAGTCGCAAGACTTGCAGTGTCTGGTGCTGTGACGTACGCGCCAATGCCTATCTTCCCCGTGGTCCTCGAATAGGGAATATCTACGTCACAATAAGCAAGAGTGGGAAAATCGACGTAAGAGAACTACAACTATGGTATGAGCACTGCTTCTGGCCTCTAGGTGGTCAAAATAACTTGCTGTTGCTTGATTTCTGGTGGGCGTATAAATATCATACTCCTTTAGAACCATCTATCCCTCCTGACAAGGTTCTAGGCGCTTCAGTCTGGAATCACGTGACCGCTATGGTCGCAGGTTCGAATCCTGCCTCGGGCATGGACGTGTGTGATGTCCTTAGGTTAGTTAGGTTTAAGTAGTTCTAAGTTCTAGGGGACTGATAACCTCAGATGTTAAGTGCCATAGTCTTCAGAGGAATTTGAACCATTTTTTGAACCTCGTGACAAGTGTGTAAAATTGCTATTCATACCACCTGGAACAACTGGAGAAATTCAGCTTCTGGATGTTTGTCTTTTTCCGTACATAGAAAGCATATTATCGTACTATCTGCAGCTACACGGTGAGAGATAGTTAATTTCACGATAAGCTCCATGACACAATGTTTCGTATTCGGTTGCATGCCGTCACATTCATCAGCTCTCATCGTCCCCTTCCACCAACATGATTCCAATGCATTATTTAAAAGTGGATACCAGGCGGAACGTCCTTCACAGTTTGGAGCCGGCCGCTGTGGCCGAGCGGTTCTAGGCGCTTTAGTCCGGAACCACGCGGCTACTGCGGACGCAGGTTCGAATTGTGCCTCAGGCTTGGATGTGTGTGATGTCCTTAGGTTAGTTAGGTTTAAATAGGTCTAGGGGACTGATGACTTCAGGTGTTAAGTCCCATAGCGCTTAAAGCCATTTGAACCACTTTTTTTTTTTTTTTTTTTTTTTTTGCACAGTTTGGAACTCTCAAGGAGTTCGTCTTGGATCTTGATGCTCTGGACCTTTTTGATCGCTGTGGTGTGCCATTTTTTATTCGGTGTTCATGGTGCAAGTTAATAGTTTCTTTTGAACAATTCTTGAATGTCGACAATGTCCATTTTGTTAAGTGTAATACACACAGCCCATAGAAGGTAGATGTCTGCAACTCCCGGACACTCATTTTCTGTCGCCCTCCTGATGCACATTGTGAGTCATTAGTATTTATTGTTTCTTCCTGCTAGAAGGTTGATGCCTGCAACTCCCGGACACTCATTTTCTGTCGCTCTCCTCATGCACATGGTGAGTCATTAGTAGTTAGTGTTTTCTCCTGATACAAGGTTGATGTCTGCGACTCCCGAACACTCATTGTCTTTCGCCCTCCTGCTGCACATGGTGAGCCATTAGTAGTTAATGTTATTTCCTGATAGAAGGTTGATGTCTGCAACTCCCGGACACTCATTTTCTGTCGCCCTCCTGATGCACATGGTGAGTCATTAGTAGTTAATGCTTTTTTCCTGTCTTAGTTGTTAATAGAACGCTTGCAAATGATACTTACTGAACAATGAACTGACAACCGCACACTCTGGGGGTTCCTTGTAAGTAACCCAGCCTCCGATGAAGGCTGCTCTCCCTCTGACCCTGAAATCATAATCCCTATTTTCGCTGAAGCATCTTTTCGAGGGGCTCGGATGGAAGTAAGTTATGCAGAGAGCTCACAGCAGGAAACCCATTTTTACTTCTGCTTGATTCTGCACACTAATGACAGCGATTCTTCTGAGTGTCAATCAATCAGATCATTTCTAATAATGAACGCTCTCCTTTCCATATTCAGTTTAATCATAATTAAACAGTCATGTGGGCTTTCACTGCTGGAATTCAGAAAAAAACAGCTCCACCTTCTTTCCTATACCTCGTTCTAGCCAGACGGGTTTCCTCCACGTACGCAACGGTATTTCTTTTCTCTAACGCTATTCATATCATCCTATGGTAGATGCTCTTACCATTTCTTAACAAAGTCAACAATAAGGCAATTAACTTGGCGCCAGCCTGCCGTCTGCTGGCGAGGAATGACTGACAGTCAGACATACGCATGGTGTAGTAGCATAAGTGATCGTGCTGTCCTTGTGTAGAATAGGGAAGGCGCGCGATCTACCTGAGTTTGAACGAGAGCAGATCGTGATGGCCCGGAGGCTCAGCACGAGCATTTTTGAAACTGCTCAACTTGTCGGGTGTTCGAGGAGTGCTGTGGTGAGTGTCTTCAACATGTGGCGAAACCAAAAGTGAAACTACGACCACTCCTCGTTACAGATGTCAGACGTCGTAAGCTGGGCAGGCTGGTAAAACGGGACAGACAGCGAACTGTGGCAGAACTAACATCAGACTTTAATGCTGAGCATAGTGAAAGTGCTGAACACACAGTGCACCGAACACTTCTAACGACGTGCCTGCGCAGCCGGTGACCCATGCATGCGTCAATGTTAACACCTCGACATCGGCAACTACGACTGAAATTGGCAACTCCGAAATGCTAACGACTGCAAAATCAAACCGATATCCGTCAGCATAGCTCAAATAACACTGAAGCGTCTCCATAGAAATGTCAACGTACTGCCAACAACACGAGGCATTTCCATGGAGACGCTCCAGCCGATCTCGTGAGACAGACGTCCGAAGCAGCGGCGCCCTGCACACTGCTTCTGCACGTATTCATCTTACGTCGCCGCTATAATAGGATTACCTCTAAGGTAGTAACAAGAAGATAACTTCTGTTTAATCGTTCCAAATAGCATTCCTGTACCAATACAAATGTCGTTCATTCCTCGCTCTGACCACGTTGGGGTCTAGTGAAGCAGGGGAGAGAACCCGTCGGCTTTGACCAATGATGTCATAAATTAGTCATAGATAATAATGTCTTCACTTTCAACCATAGTTCTGTGTTCCGGATACCCTCTATCATTGTACATTAAAACAATTGAATGTGATTTTAAAAGAGAGCGCTACATATTGTTCAAAATATTCTTCGTCTGCATTTATTTAAATAGTTGATTGTTTGCAATTCATTCGGTACTTAAGTTCATTCTTAGTACGATTGAGATAATTTGGACTATTAGTTTCTTATTTTAGGACAATTTTTAGTATCACATTTTCGTTTGTAGGTACGGAGTTATCTGTTCCGATGAACCTCGATGATTTGAGAGAGGTTATCGACGTAGACATGTTGGCTACGATTTGTTTCGTACAAATGTGTGGTCTCGTTGCCGAGTATGTTCGATGTCGCGAGTGCGGCAAACATATGCGCCTCACAAGTGTATCTCGTCGCCGTACTCACGACTTATTCGTATGGCGCTGCAGCAAAGATCGGTTGTCGCGGTCCATTAGACGAGGGACGCGGTTCGAAAAATCTAAGCTCGCCTTGAGAGACATTATGAAAATCACCTACTGTTTGTGTTTGGGATATCCTGTGTGGCTATGTGTCCATGTATGTCGTGTGAGTAAGGGTACAGTTGTGGATTGGTACTCTTTTTGTAGCGAAGTTTGTGGGGAATACATGAAATATAAGAGACCGTTGGGGAGCGGGAGGGGGTGGGGGGGGGGCTGTAGTTCCAGATCAAGAATGTGACGATGTAGAAGTAAGTAAGCTTTGGTCGGCTTAATTGAAGATCACGTTGCAGAGGGTTCCATTGTAATTTCAGTTGGTTTTTCTTCATATAGGGATTTAGGGGAAAGTGGTTATCAGCATCTCGTAGTTAATCACAATATTGATTTCAGATCATTATCCACAGGGGCTTGCACAAATAGCATAGAGGGTTATTGGTCAGCTGTGAAATCTCTTATAGGGAAGGGGAAACGCCGGATTTCCACATTTCAAAGTCACTTGGACGAATATTCATGGAGGCGTAGTATTCCCCAAACATATTGCCCGGTTAAATGTTTTGTTAAACGTGTTGGGCAAATGTACCGTCCGAAATATGTTAGCTAATTTCACATTAGGATGGGAGGTGGGGGCAGGGGGGGGCGGTGAATATGTGTGTGTGTGTGTGTGTGTGTGTGTGTGTGTGTGTGTGTGTGTGTGTGTGTGTGTGTGTGTGTGTGTGTCTGTCTGTCTGTCAGTGAGTGTTTTCGTAATGTTTTGTTTGTTGTGTATGTGGGTATGTGATGTTTGTTGATGTCTTTCTAGACGAGCTTCGGTTCTTTTAAGAAGTTCCCGTGTGGTAAGTACAGTTTTCCATTTTTTTCTTTTACTACATTTGACTATTTTGACGTATTTCATCGTTGTATTACACCACTACGCATGTTTTCGTGTACTCCAGTACGTAATAGAAATTTCGCAGCTTTCCTTCTTCTTTCGTTTCCCTGCACTAGCATCAGTACGATTTTTTTCGAATCTGTACTAGCAATATTAAAAGCGAAACGCCTGACACAACTAAAATTTGTATCCCGTCCTTCAGGTGACCTTTACACTGACACTACCTATTCGAAAAGAACGACATATGTAACATGGATGAGATTTACCTATACATTCAACTGGAGAGCAGGATACAAATGTTGTGTATAGCTATATAGCTCAACTAAAGAATGGGGTATTACTGTCACTGCTGTGATCAAAACCATAACTTACAGTCGACACTATTAGCATCGAAGACGAAAAAAAACTATACTCTATAGTGAAGCACAGGATACAAATTGTATATGTGTCGTCTTATTGCCTCTTCGCGTAGTTCAAATGAGGTCCAGGTTGCAAGTGTAACGTACGTCCATTTCCACATTTTCGTTAGCAGCGTACATATATATAGGTCAACGGAAGTATATACGTATCTCCTTCTGCCATCGGTAGTATCACTATCTACGTAAGAACAGACTATTAGTGGTAGCGGTGGCGAAAGAAACACACACGTAAAATTTGTATCCCATCCTGCAGTTGACCTATATAGTTCAACTGAACAACAGGATATTAATGCTAACGAAAACGAAGAAAGCTACGTTCGCTAACCTTGTATCCCGTACCGCAGTTAACCAATAGAGTTCGAATGAGGGTCGAGATACAACCCATATATATGTAACGTGAGGTATTCTATCCGACCAATATTTCCATCCGTGTTTTCCCCTTCATTTTCCACAGAAATAATACGATACAAACACGCGATATCCTTATCGTGAAAATACTACTTGCCTTGATATATGTCAATTATATATATTTCCATCCGTGTTTTCCCCTTCATTTTCCACAGAAATAATACGATACAAACACGCGATATCCTTATCGTGAAAATACTACTTGCCTTGATATATGTCAACTATATTTTTCGTCTCTGATATTCCTTTGTTTCTGAACAGTCTTGTCAGCTCTTTCATCTGTGTAATACATGCTCTCTGGCCAATTCTGACGCCATTGGTCAAAGCCGACGGGTTGTATCCCCTGCTTCACTAAACTCGCACGTTGTACCCATCACTATGCTTCCAGGTACAAGCGACAACATATACAAACCCCCGACCATCGACGTCGCTCCAGGAATAGTGAAGCGTTGCTACCGAGACATAAACAAATTCGCCTTACTTAACTGGAGGAAGAAGGAGTTTGTAGAAACGACGCCATATCCACTGCAACTCCCTGTCTACATGACACACCAACGCGACTACAGAAGTACGTCAAGACTAACAACGTACAGCTGCCTTCTACCTTTCTTAAGACATTCCACAGTCTGCTGTCGTCACAGTGCCTATGATAAAACGTACGGCATTCTGCCAAGTGGGATGAGGAGAAGATATGTCCAGTGTACGAGTTAAACACGTATTAAATAAAGAATAGCTCAAATAATGTAAAGTTTTTAATATTTTTCCCTTATATATCACTATCTTAGCGCACGCTGCTTCGCTCGGGAAGACTGTATGGTCTGCAGGGACTTTTCTTTTTGTTTTCATTCAGTAAATTTTTAAGTCGTTCATAAATAGTAACACCTTCTAAGCTTTTCAAGCTAAATAAGGCCATATAAGCGGTCATTTTCGAATGTACTTTTGGCCAAAAAGCGATTCTGGTAGCTGGGCACAAAGTTTTTGTTAATCATACCTTTTGCGTTCTTTTGGAGATATTACCACAGCAACTGTCATTTCCTAACGAATAATTTCTTATACACACATCAAAAAAAGTTTTGTATCACCTCGGTTCCGAGAGTTCTGGAACCTGTACAGAAAACTGGGATAGAGATCAACATAAACATCATTTCTGCCCTTGTTATTGCTCATGAAAACCACACATTAGTGTGAATGCTCTCCATCCGAAGGTTCGTTTGAACACGGCATATGCTAGGCGTTGTTGTATTGGCGATGTTACGAATTTTTCTTCCCCCGTCCACAGAACTGACTTACACAGTCAACGTGGACTCCGAAACACTGCGTGATCTCCCATTTCTCTTACCGACAATTCAACGTCAGATGTAAAATAAATGATACGTGACTGAAAAAAAAAAAAGTCGAACGGCCTGAGGATCGTACCCCACACTTTAGGATTTCTAGTCTGCAACTTACCCACTAAGGCACCAACAGTAAGGAAATCTCAGGAATTACTACCTAATTTGTCTTCTTTGGATGACATATTCGCAAATCAGATTCAGCCACCTGCAGATAACGTGTCTGATATTGAGAGATATTGCTTATGGGTTTACTTATGCAGCTCAACAACTGCTATTCGCTTATTCACTGTCAGAGACAAGTATTATTCTGACAGCAACGAGAAGGTAACCACACTTGGAAATAAATTCTGGTTAGCCATTGCACTGGAATGCCAGGGAGGTCTGGGATCACGATGATACACTTGACACACTATTACAGGCTAAATTATAGAAATTCGTAAATCCATACACTGCGCCGAGGAAATTTGCCCACAAATATTTCGTTAGCTAGAGCAAGGTTTTCCAAACTGTATTTGCTGTTTTTTGATATTTTTATGATTTTAAAAAATATTTTGAGTAAAACAAGTTTATCTATTTTTTTAAACTTTTTTTTTATTTTGTCAATCTTCAAAATAAACAAGGAGCCCCATCAAAGTGCCAGGATTATCAAAGTATTCCGTCAGTGGAAAAGATTTGGAACCCCTGCGCTAGAGGAAGCATACTGTGTCTCAGTTTAATATTTACGGTTTAATTTTCGTTTTCGAGTTACGCATATTTTCAGAGTAATTTCGGTGCAAATGCCAGCTGAAATACTGTTATTTAAGCTCAAAAGACCGTAGAGGGTAGTGGAAGCGTAAATCAGATTTGGAATTAATAATCAGACCGCTATATTAATTCGCAGGACCCGGCTAGCTTCTCATGTCGCTAAACAGATGCATAGCAGCGGCTTACCCCAACCAGCAACCCTCCAGACGGGGAGGCGCAGAGCTGCGGCGTTACTGGTAAGCAGTCGAACTGCTCTCAGCATCTGGAGGCCGTGCTGAGCCAGTATGCCCGAGAAACTGACGACCAGAACTGGGTGGTGGTATGTGAGTCTTCTCTGGAAACTGTCCTCGTATAACGCATTCATTTCAGGAGTATTCACCCTGTGTCAGCATAGTAATACTTGGAAGCGTATATCAAACGACGTGCTGTGCATTTTAGTGCTCTTTTCAGTGATTACATTACTGCATAATATTACGAAGCTGGTCTAGGCATAAGTTTTGAGACACCCTGTACATACTACGAAGCTGTTCTAGGTAGAAATTTTGAAACGCTGTGTACAAACGAGTATCATAATAAGCTCCGACGCAGTACAGTGTTTAAGAATTTTTCCCTTATTTGTTATTATTTACGTACTGACAACTTTCTTTAGCCATACCTGTAGTACCCGAAAGCTGTGGTCATTCTCAAAAACAATAAAATGAATTATGAAACACAAATTAATGAATTACTTGAATAAACACAACCTTCACAGCTTCGGTTCCGAAGTAGTAGTATCAAACAATCAGCGATGGTAGAGTTCACAAAAGTGGTATTTGATGCACTTGAAGAGGATCACTTTCTCACACGCATTTTTACGTGCCCTGTCCTGAAAGTAAATTCCGATTAATCGCGAAATGGAAACCACAGCGAATATCAGAAATGTTTTATTTGTAACAGTTAGCTACACCCTCCAGCTACTTCTCTACGTAGTCGCCGTTCTGACTTAGACATTTGTCGTAGCGTTGTACCAACTTTTCAATACCCTCATCATAGAAGGCAGCCGTCAGTGCTTTCCGCCAATTCTCCACGCTGGCCTACAGCACGTTGTCTTCATAGACAGCGGTTCATGTGGCCCGAGATGAAACTCAGAGGGAGATAATTACGAGCTGTATTGTGTGTAATCAAACATTTTCAATTGAAAACGATGCATGAGCATCTTCATTGCCCATGCAGAATGCGGTTGAGAATTGTCTTCAAGAAGAAACAGCACGACAGGTATGTAATGTTGGCTGAATAGCTTCAGGCGAAATTTCTCACTAGGCTCTCGCACTTGGCGGGAGACATTATTTTCTAGACATCTTTACGCGCTCACTGTGAGCTCAGAAATGAAAAGAGCGACGTCATACTATTTGGGGTAATACTAGAGAAACTGCTCAACACATCTGTGCAAAGCGTTATTGGATTTTCATAGTCGCTTCCTTTTCAAGGCCGATCGGATCTTACTTTCTGGACGCCCCTCGTATTAACCTTCCGATAACATTTACCATAGGATTCTACTAAATAAGCAAGAATCACTAGGAATAACATGCATAGTTAACCCTGCGTAGAATTTACGGTACAAAGAACAGAGATAACACAAACTTCAAAAAGGACTAAACTGTTAGCAAAAAACTTATCATAACCAAAACACATGAATGTAGGAGTGCTTGAGGATTGCATATTCGGGAGAACAGTGTTCCTGAGATACAACAATAGGTTTTCTGTTTAGTCATCAGTCTTCTGATTGGTCTGATGTGGCCCGACACGAATTCCTCTCCTGTGACAACCTCTTCACCTCAGAGTAGCACTTGCAACCTATGTCCTCAATTATTTGCTGGATGTATTGCAATCACTTTTTTTCCACCCTCTACGCCTCCCTCTGCTATCGAGGAAGTTGCTCTGTGATTTCTTAACAGATGTCCTACCATGCTGTCTCTTCTCCTTGTCAGTGTTTTTCAGACATTCCTTTCCTCCCCGATTCTGTGCAGAACCTCCTGATTCCTTACCCTACCAGTCCACTTAATTTTCAATATTCGTCTGTAGCACCACATCTCAAATGTTTCTATTCCCTATTTTCCGGTTTTCCCACAGTCCAATTTCGCTGTCAGAGATTGCTGTGCTCCAGGTGTTCATTCTCAGAAATTTCTTACCCAAATTGAGGACTATGTTCGGTACCGGTAGACTTCTTTCGTCATGGAACGCCTTGTTTTCCACTGCTAGTCTGCTTTTTATGTCCTCCTTGCTCTGACCGGCATGGGTTATTTTGCTGCCTAGATAGCAGACTTCCTTAACTTCATCTACTTCGTGATCACCAATACCGGTGTTAATTTTCTCGCTGCTCTCATTTCTTCTACTTCTATTACCTCAGTCTTTCTTCGATTTACTCTCAATCCATATTCTGTACTCATTAGAGTGTTCATTCCAGTCAGCAAATCCTGTAATTCTTCTTCACTCTCACTGAGGATAGCAATGTTGCAAGCGAATCTTATCATTTGATATCCTTTCACCCTGAATTTTAATTCCACTCTTGAACCTTTCTTTTAGTTCAGTCATTGCTTCCTCGATCTATGGATTGAACAGCAGGAGTGAAAGACTACGTCCCTGTCTTACAGCTTTTTTAATCCGATTGAAAGTTTACCGTCTAGCCTCCTTGCCTAGGGACGCCAGATGAAAGTTGATGTCGTCAAGCCCTGAATCAAAATTGTGCAACGGATAACTGGGGAGGGGAGCTTGAGAGCGCTACCTAGAGAGCGTGCCCTTTCTGTACGATACTAGGCAAGGGGCTGGAGGGCTCACACGCTGATGTGTGGGTCCCTGCATTCTATATCTTTTATTTTTAAATCAATTCCTTTAACTTGACTTCTTTGTGATTTTTTAAGGTATGTTAAAGATTGATGACAATTGACTACGTATTTATTTTAAATATTATCACTCGATTTTACAGCGATTGCAGCAATTGTTCCCGTTTACAGATATTACAATTTTACAACTTGTAGCTCGGGTATATTATATAGTAATCTGCGCGCACATTTCTACAGGCAAAACGGAATTGCGTTGGCCAAATGTATACCACCAAAGTCTCCCAATATTTTACATAGGACATCCACTATGTGAGGAGGATAACGGGCGAACTGGGGACCAGATACATTAACACAGGGGGTCAAATTTCCTAAATTAACGAGATTATTCATTTCCTTACACAATCCGAAGCTGGAAATAAAAGAATTAGTACAAAATTCAAATACCTCTCTTCCATGAGTGAACATTGAGACAGACGCACTGAGGGCACGTCTGCTCACTTAGCCGTCTTCTGTAATACTTCCAATATGACGGGCACCCGGAGGTCTTCCTGGGCCCCGGTGGAGGGGGTGGTCGAACCACTTGGCCGTGACCAACCTCTCCACCCCAAATCTTGTGACACTGGAAAGTCTTTGACTTTTACCTGCCTGTGGTGTCTCTCTGATCCCCTACCCAGGTGTATGGTTGGCACTACTATACTACAGAACTACTTCCCAACAAAGATTTGGCCACGCTTTACGGAAAGGTGTGAGGAGGATTAGGAAAGTTCATGTGCAGATTCACATTCACGTACAAGAAATGCATAATACACGACATATAAATACGTATTATGAAGCCTGACACATTTCCTTCCACCCGTCCACATGGGTTCTGTTGCACCCGCGGCCGGCTGCGTCGTGTAATAAAATTGGCTGCGGAGCCGCCTCTGTTCCTATTTCCCGGTGCGAGCGAGCAGCGAAACCTGCTGCTTATAGAGCGGAAACTACTGTACCGTTTCACGATTACTTCGTTCTTGGTCTTCCACTCTTATCTCTTGGCTCTTGTACATATTGTATATTACCCGTCTTTCCCTGTAGCTTACCCCTTTTTTTCTCATAATTTCTAACTTCTGGCAAAATTTGACATTGTCGAACGCTTTTCTAGGTTGACTAATCCTATGAGAACGTGCCTTGCTTTTCTTAGTCTTGCTTTCATTATCAACCGCAACGTCAGAGTTGCCTCTCTGGTATCTTTATCTTTCCTGTACACAAACTGATCGTCATCTAACATGTCCTCAATTTTCGTTTCCATTCTTCTGCATATTTTCCTTGTCAACAACTTGGAAACATGAGCTGTTAAGATATTGTAAGATAATTCTCATACTTCTCGGCTGTTGCAACCTTTATCAGTTGTGTGGATGGCATTTTTCCCCAAATCTGATGGTATATCAGAAGTCTCATACATTTTACACACAAACACGAATAGTCGTTTCGTTGCCACTCTCCCCCCCCCCCCCCCGCCTCCTACCCGCCCCCCACCACTCTTACGTCGACGACCTTCTACGGCCCGTTTTGTTCCCCTTGACGGCGAGGTATCCTGGGCTTACATTTCAGCAAGATGATGCACACCTACACACGGCGAGGGTTTCTGCTGCTTGCCTTCGTGCTTGCCAAACCTTATCTTAACCAGCAAAGTTGCCGATCTCTCTCCAGTAGAGAGCGTTGGAGCATTATGGTCAAGGCCCTTCAACCATCTAGGACGCTTACGTTGGACAGAATTTGGCATGACATCCCTCACGAGCAAATCCATCAACGCTATCAGTTAATCGAAAGTTTGCACAAGGGCCAGAGATAGACTTATTCAGTTTGATAGTCATGTGTAAAAAATTTCCTTTTGCTAACGAAGGCAGTATTGTAGTCACTGACAAAAAAAGAGAGCTACTTGCACTGAAAGCAAATGAAATCCGCAAGGAAGTTTAAAAGAGGCTAGTAGGCAGTAAAGTTGCTTTGAAAATGAGGAAAACTCCGTGAATATGCGGAGGGAAAACGACACTGTTAAATTAGATGTATGTGGTAACTCTACAGGGTGTTTCCGTAAGAGCGTACAAGAATTCAACAGGACATAGAGGATGCTCTCCTGAACAATTTGAGGTAGGGAAAGTGGGGTCACAGAAGTCAGAGAGAGATAATATGAATAAAATAACGTTACTTCGTACTTTTTTATTTACATTCTTTGAAGTTAACTGCAAATACACACATCAAAAAATGTTTTCCATCACCTCGCTTGCGAGAGTTCCGGAATTTGTTCAGATAATTTGAATAGGGATCAACATAAACATCATTCCACCTTTTTTATTGCTCATGAAAACCACACATTTCATGTTGTACCACTATCCAGTAAGACCTTCAGAGGTGGTGGTCCAGATTGCTGTACACACCGGTAATTTTAATACCCAGTAGCACGTCCTCTTGCATTGATGCATGCCTGTATTCTTCGTGGCATACTATCCACAAGTTCATCAAGGCACTGTTGGTCCAGATTGTCCCACTCCTCAACGGCGAATCGCCTTAGATCTCTCGGAGTGGTTGGTGGGTCACGTCGACCATAAACAGCCCTTTTCAGTCTATCTCAGGCATGTCTAGAGACCATGTTGGCCACACTAGTTGAGCGATGTCGTTTTCCTGAAGGAAGTCATTCACAAGATGGGCACGATGGGGGCGCGAATTGTCGTCCATGAAGACGAATGCCTCGCGAATATGCTGCCGATATGGTTGCACTATCGGTCGGAGGATGGCATTGACGTATCGTACAGCCGTTACGGCGCCTTCCATGACCACCAGCGGTTTACGTCGGCCTCACATAATGCCATCTCAAAACAGCAGGGAACCTCCACCTTGCTGCACTCGCTGGACAGTGTGTCTAAGGCGTTCAGCCTGACAGGGTTGCCTTCAAACACGTCTCCGACGACTGTCTGGTTGGAGGCATATGTGACACTCGTCCATGAAGAGAAGATGATGCCAATCCTGAGCAATCCATTCGGCATATTGTTGAGCACACCCGCATGCATTGCATGGTGTCGTGGTTACAAAAATGGACATCGATATGGACGTCGGGAGTGAAGTTGCGCATCGTTCAGTCTATTGTGCACAGTTTGAGTCGTAACGCAACGTCCTGTGGCTGCACGAAAAGCATTATTCAACATGGTGCCGTTGCTGTCAGGTTTCCACCGAGCCATAATCCGTAGGTAGCGGTCATCCACTGCAGTAGTAGACCTTGGGTGGCCTGAATGAGGCATGTTATAGACAGTTCCTGTCTCTCTGTATCTCCTCCATGTCTGAACAACATCTCTTTTGTTCACTCCGAGACGCCTGGACACTTCCATTGTTGAGAGCCCTTCCTGGCACAAACTAACAATGCAGACGCGATCGAACTGCGGTATTGACTATCTAGGCATGGTTGAGCTACAGACAACACGAACAATGTACCTCCTTCCTGGTGGAATGACATGAACTGATCGGTTGTCGGACCCCCTCCGTCTAATAGGCCCTGCTCATGCATGCATGGTTTTTTACATCTTTGGGCGGGTTTAGTGACTTCTCTGAAGAGTCAAAGATTTGTGTCTGTGATACAATATCCACAGTCAACATCTATGTTCAGGAGGTCTGGGAACAGGGGTGATGCAAAACTTTTTTTTTTTATGTGTGTATTATCACTGACACAATGAACGTACCATTTGTACTGTATCTTACAAAATATGCTGAAACTGACACCCATCAACATCAATGTAAGCATGACATCGGCGAACTAGATTCGGACGCACCTTGACTAATACTCTGATGTGTTTCGAATCACGTTCTTTATTTCCTTGCAGGAAATAAATAATGCAAGAGTACATGTAAATAAACGGCACGGTACCTGTAAACCTGTCCGCTGGAAAACAGTAATACTAGGCAAAGCAGTAGACAAGTTTACTTCCATACGTCCGTAAGATGGCTTCTCGGTTGCCAGGTTCCCTACCTCAAATTGTTCATTGGAGCATTTTCTATTCCTGTTAAATTTTTGAAGCTCTCGAAACACCCTCTATAGACTGCACAAGAAACACTAAATTTCTAGCAATGACTAACATATTAGCACCTGAAGTGATGTGAATACAGAAAGAAGCTGGCAGGGGGTATACCATCAGCCTGCTATGCTCTTAGATTCCTGTCATTAGCATGTAATAGGCAGTGTCTTTTGGTTACATACTATTCATATATATACCCAATTCTTAACTCTGTAAATTTTTCTGGCCAAAAAATGCACAAAATATGAGAACACTTCACAAAATACACAAAACAGCCTCGAGAATAATGACTAACAATGGAAATGTTGTTGTTGTGGTCTTCAGTCCAGAGACTTGTTTGATGCATCTCTCCAAGCTACTCTATCCTGTGCAAGCTTCTTCATCTCCAAGTAACTTTTGCAACCTACATCCTTCTGAATTTTCTTAGTGTATTCATCTCTTGGTCTCCCTCTACGATTTTTACCCTCCACGCTGCGCTCCAATACAAAATTGGTGATCCCTTGATGCCTCAGAACGTGTCCTACCAACTGATCCCTTCTTCTAGACAAGGTGTACCACAAATTCCTCTTCTCACTAATTCTATTCAATACCTCCTCATTAGTTATGTGATCTACCCATCTAATCTTCAGCATTCTTCTGTAGCACTATATTTCGAAAGCTTCTATTCTCTTCTTGTCCAAACTACTTATCGTGCATGTTTCACTTCCATACATAGCCACACTCCATTCAAATACTTTCAGAAACGACTTCCTGACACTTAAATCTATACTCGATGTTAACAAATTTCTCTTCTTCAGAAACGCTTTCCTTGCCATTGCCAGTCTACATTTTGTATCCTCTCTATTTCGACCATCATCAGTTATTTTGCTCCCCAAATAGCAAAACTCATTTACTACTTTAAGCGTCTCATTTCCTAATCTAATACCCTCAGCACCACGCAATTTAATTCGACCGCATTCCATTATCCTTGTTTTGTTTTCGTTGATGTTCATTTTATATCCTCCTTCCAAGACACTGGCCATTCCGTTCAGCTGCTCTTCCAGGTCCTTTGCTGTCTCTGACAAAATTACAATGTCATTGGCGAACCTCGAAGTTTTTATTTCTTCTCCATGGATTTTAATTCCTACTCCGAATTTTTCTTTTTTTTTTCCTTTACTGCTTGCTCAATATACAGATTGAATATCATCGGGGATAGGCTACAACACTGTCTCACTTCCTTCCCTACCACTGCTTCCCTTTCATGTCCCTCGACTCTCATAACTGCCATCTGGTTTCAGTACAAATTGTAAATAGCCTTTCGCACACTGTATTTCAACCCCGCCACCTTCACAATTTGAAAGAGAATTCCAGTCAACATTGTCAAAAGCTTTCTCTAAGTCTACGAATGCTAGAAATGTAGGTTTGCCTTTCCTTAACCGCCGGCCGAAGTGGCCGTGCGGTTAAAGGCGCTGTAGTCTGGAACCGCAAGACCGCTACGGTCGCAGGTTCGAATCCTGCCTCGGGAATGGATGTTTGTGATGTCCTTAGGTTAGTTCGGTTTAACTCGTTCTAAGTTCGAGGGGACTAATGACCTCAGCAGTTGAGTCCCATAGTGCTCAGAGCCATTTGAACCTTTCCTTAACCTATTTTCTATGACAAGTCGTAGGGTCAGTATTACCTCACGTGTTCCAACATTTCTACGGAATCCAAACTGATCTTCCCCGAGGTCGGCTTCTACCAGTTTTTCCATTCGTCTGTAAAGAATTCGTGTTAGTATTTTGCAGCCGTGGCTTATTAAACTGATAGTTCGGTAATTTTCACATCTGTCAACACCTGCTTTCTTTGGGATTGGAATTATTATATTCTTCTTGAACTCTGAGGGTATTTCTCCTGTCTCATACATCTTTCTCACCAGATGGTTGAGTATTGTCAGGGCTGGCTTTCCCAAGGCTATCAGTAGTTCTAATGGAATGTTGTCAATTCCCGGGGCCTTGTTTCGACTTAGGTCTTCCAGTGGTCTGTCAAACTCTTTACGCACTATCATATCTCCCATTTCATCTTCATCTACATTCCCTTCCATTTCCATAATACTGCCCACAAGTACATCGCCCTTGTACAGACTCTCTATATACTCCTTCCACCTTTCTGCTTTCTCCTCTGTGCTTAGAACTGGGTTTCCATCTGAGCACTTGATATTCCTACAAGTGGTTCTCTTTTCTCCAAAAGTCTCTTTAATTTTCCTGTAGGCAGTGTCTATCTTACTCCTAGTGAGATATGCCTCTACATCCTTACATTTGTCCTCTAGTCATCCCTGCTTAGGTATTTTGCACTTCCTGTCGATCTCATTTTTGAGACGTTTGTATTTCTTTTTGCCTGCTTCATCTGCTGTATTTTTATATTTTCTTCTTTCATCAACTATATTCAATACATCTTCTGTTACCCAAGGATTTCTATTAGCTCTCGTCTTTTTACCTACTTGATCCTCTGCTGCCTTCACTATTTCATCCCTCAAAGCTCCCCATTCTCCTTCTACTGTAAATCTTTCCCCCATTCCTCTCAATCGTTCCCCATTGCTTTCCCTGAAACTCTCTACAGCCTCTGGTTCTGTCAGTTTATCCAGATCCCATCTCCTTAAATTCCCACCCTTTTGCATTTTATTCAGTTTTAATCTACAGTTCAAAACCAATACATTGTGGTCAGAGTCCACATCTGCCCCTGGAAATGTCTTACAACTTAAAACCTGGTTCCTAAATCTCTGTCTTGCCATTATATAATCTATCTGAAACCTTCGAGTATGTCTTCCATGTATACAACCTTCTTTTATGATTCTTGAACCAAGTGTTAGCTATGATTAAGTTATGCTCTGTGCAAAATTCTACCAGGCGGCTTCCTCTTTCATTTCTTACCCCCAATCCATATTCACCTACTATGTTTCCTTCCTTCCCTTTTCCTAATCTCGAATTCCAGTGACCTATGACTATTAAATTTTCGTCTCTCTTCACTATCTGAATAATTTCTTTCATCTCAAAATACATTTCATCAATCTCTTCGTCATCTGCGGAAGTAGTTGGCATATAAACTTGTGCTACTGTGGTAGGCGTGGGCTTCATGTCTATCTTGGCCACAATAATGAGTTCACTATGCTGTTTGCAGTAGCTTACCCGCACTCCTGTTTTTTTATTCATTATTATACCTACTCCTGCACTACCCCTATTTGATTTTGTATTTATAACCCTGTCTTCACCGGACCAGAAGTATTGTTCCTCCTGCCGCCGAATTTCACTAATTCTCACTATATCTAACTTTAATCTATCCATTTCCCTTTTTAAATTTTCTAATCTACCTGCCCGATTAAGGGATCTGCATTCCACGCTCCGATCCGTAGAACGCCAGTTTTCTTTCTCGTGATAACGATGTCCTCCTGAGTAGTCCTCGCCCGGAAATCCGAATGGGGGACCATTTTACCTCCGGAATGTTTTACCCAAGAGGACGCCATCATCATTTAACCACACAGTAAAGTTGCATGCCCTCGGGAAAAATTACGGTTGTAGCTTCCCCTTGCTTTCATCCCTTAACAGTGGTAACAGAGCTTACACTAAAGATCTGTTCCATACACTGAGGATTTTAAAGATACTCTAACACACACAGAAAAGACGCTCCACGAAGGAATTATCAGAATGGGGCGGAATACAGACAAACAGATGCTTACAATTTCAGAAAAATTTGTTGATTTTTCCAAGAGAGAAAGCTTCACAAACTGAGCAAGTCAATAAAGCGTTGGACCACTCCTGGCCCTTGTGCAAGCAGTTATTCGGCTTGCCATTAATTGACACAGTTGTTCGATGTCCTACTGAGAGATGTCGTGCCAAATTCTGTCCAAGTTTAGCGTTAGATCTTCAAAATCCGGAGCTGGTCGGAGGGCAGTGCCATAATGCTCCAAACGTTCTCAGCTGGGGAGAGATCGGCAACCTTGCTGGTTAAGTTAAGGTTTGGCAAAAACGAAGGCAACCAGTAGAAACTCTCTTCGCGTGTGGGCGCGCATTATCTTGCTGAAAAGTAAGCCCATGATGGCTTGCCGTCGACGTACAGCTGTGCTGAAAGTGTGCCGCGCGTGAGAACCAAAGGGATCCTGCTACGAAATGACATGGGGCCCCAGATCATTAGCCTTGGTAGTCACCAGACAAGTCTGCTCTGGTCATCGGGGCTCAGTTCTAAGTGGGACTCGTCACTGAAAACAGTGCTACTCCAGTCAATGTCATTCCAGGCCAAAAGTGCGCGACACCATTGCGAACGGACTTGTTGGTGTACAGAGGTCAATGGTAGTCGGCGAGAGGGGTGCCGTGAGCTCAGCCCCCTTTCTGTGAGACGCCTATTGGTGGTCCTTGTGGTGAGTGATGCGCCAGCTGCACGTCGGATCGAGGATAATTCTGAATCCGGGGCTCTGAATGCCTCTCTGACGATTGCTCGGCCCTCGCATCCTATCGTCTCTCTAGGTCGACCGCTGTCTCCTTGACGCTGTGTTCGGCCACGGTTTATCCAATCCTATCAACATCGTCAAATAGTGGAATCGCGCCTATTCAAATGCTGAGCGGTTAGCTGATTACTCCAACCGGTTTCCTTGAGCCCAAGTGCATGTCCTCTCTCAAATGTTGCCATCTGCGTATGTTGTTCAAGCGCCTGTCTGCGAGGCACAGTTTTCGTCTAACTGAGTACACAGAATGAATTGCGCAGAGCCTTAAAGTTCTGGTATCCACATGTTTCCTGTTTACTATCCTTGCCAGCCAAGTGGTGAAATTGCTCTGCGGCGTCATAAATACATCCATCGGTCTCTAAAGTTTACAGTTTTGCTTTTTCCACCAACACCTGTATAAATTCCAATTTGTAACGAATGTTCATAACTCCTTCGTTCTGCTTCTTTTTTTCTTGTCTTAGAGTGCACCTCATGTGGATACAAGCACCAATCAATTATTTACGTCAAAATAATCTTGATAATTGCTCCACTAACAGCTGGGTCCATGAAGAAGAAAAGAGATAAAGGCTGAACTTACACTTAACGAGAAACGATAAAACTACGACAGAACTTTACTGGGAAGAACAATTCTTCTCAGAAGGAGAAGTTGGGATATAGTGGATATTCAAACGGAAATGGGATTTTCACCAAACCATGGCTACCAATAGATACTTGCCGCTTACATATTTTGCTTCTACATACTGTAATATGACACACCGAACGTTGCAACTAAAAAAAAATGTATAATGAATAGGACCAATATGCATTTGTCTGTAGCCGTAGGTAGTGGCCACTTCTCCTAACATAAGATCGTAAACATTGTAGACATATATACTCCGAAAGTGGACAGCAACCCTCTTTCGACTGAATTGACGCCAAAACTTGCCGTCTTTCTTTACGTGCAAACACCCCTCTGACGGGGCTCAACTGTCAACGACTTCATTCACACACGATTAGTAGGAGGAAGCTGTTTCCTTGCATTGATTTAAGCAGTTCAAAGAAACAATCCACGTTGACTTACTTAAAAGCTCGTCAACTAGCCACTGAGATAGGCCACCTGAGATTAATATCAGTATGCTGTCTTTGTCTATTTCTCGGACAGTTTGTTGAAACGGTACGGCATTCTGTTCCACTCTACCGACTGGAATGCTAATCTCGATAGATCATTCACTCCAACTTCAGAAAATCGTCTTTCCATTGCAGAAACATAATTAACGATTTTTTGCCATTTACTGCATCTCAGTTTTTTCATAGAACGCTTCTGAGCGTATTACATAGAGCGTGAAATTCCTTTGGAACTATAGAAGAAGGCGTCTTATCGTTCTTCACTGCCTCAATCGCATTTCCTATCGCAACAGTCTTCTGTTTGACGTTCCGATTTCCGAGCACATTTTATAGGCATCTTGATGGCGCAGTATCTGAAAGAATACGAAGCGGTTGCAACAGACTGTTTTCAATCGGGTATCTGTACTACGTGAAATTTAACAGGACAGATATGGTTTTAACGAACGTTAATTAATTAATTCAAAATCCTCATAAAGGTGTACAGTAACGGATTGTAGATCTGTGTGTAAAAGGATTGAGAAGTCAGTCTGTAGAATTACGTGTGATATAAGAAGTGACTAACTAGGGATAAACAGATTAAAAATGAACTGCTGGGGGCAAGCTCCTACCTTGGCCAATTTCCCCGATGTGTATTCACTTTTTCGTATGGAACATCATGTAGCGGCTAATGATCCACAGATGGAACTATCAGGCCGAAAGAAACAACTGGGAACTGCATTTTTAAGGCAAAAGATATTCTTTGAACACTGATATTATTAAAGAATATAAGTCCACGTTTAAATCAAGCAACTAGAGAAATATAAGTGGTGAAGGGGTGAAGGGGTGAAGGGGTCCCTTTTCAAGTACACAGATATGTAAACAGGCAGAATACTGCGCTGCGATCGGTAACCCCTAAATAAGACAAGTGTCTGGCGCAGTTGTAAGATCGATTACTGCAGTTACAACGAGAGGTTATATAGATTTAAGTGAGTCTGAACTTGGTATTATAGTCGGCGCAAGAGCGACGGGACAGAGCATCCCCGAGGTAGCGATCAAGTGGGGATTTTCCCGTACGACCATTTCACAAGTGTGCCGTGAATATGAGGAATCTGGTAAAATATCAAATCACCGACATCGCTGCGGCCGGAAAAACATCCTGCAATATCGAGACCAACGAGGACTGAAGAGAATCGTTCAATCTGACTGAAGCGCAACACTTCCGCAAGTTGCTGCAGATTTAAGTGCCGGGCCATCAACAAGTCTCAGCCTGCAAACCATTCAACGAACCTTCATCGATATGGGATTTCGGAGCCGAAGGCGTACTCGCATACCCTTGACGACTGCACGACAGAAAGTTTTACGCCTCTCCTAGGCCCGTCAGCACCGACATTCGACTGTTGATGACTGGAAACATGTTGCCTGGTCGGACGAGTCTCGTTTCAATCGGAGCGGATGCATCGAGCGGATGGACGTGTACAGGTAAGGAGACAACCTCCTGGATCCATGGACCCTGCATGTCAGCAGGGCGCTGTTGAAGCTGGTGACGGCTCTGTAATGGTGTGGTGCGTGTGCAGTGGTAGTGATATGGCGTCCCTGATACTTCTATATACGACCCTGACAGGTGACACATACGTATTCATCCTCTCTGAAGACCTGCATCCATTCATGTCCATTGTGCATTCCGACGGACTTGGGCAATTCCAGCAGAACAATGTGACACCAAGTCCAGAATTCCGAGTTTAAACATCTCCACTGACCACTAAACTCCCCAGACATGAACAATATTGAGCATATCTGGGATGCCTTGCAACGTGTTGTTCAGAAGAGATCTCCACCCCCTCGTAGTCTTACGGATTTATGGACAGCCCTGCAGGATTCAAGCCGTCAATTCCCTCCAGCACTGCTTCAGACGTTAGTCGAGTGCATGCCACGTCGTGTTGCGGCACTTCTGCGCGCTCGCGGGGGCTCTACACGATATTATTCAGGCGTACCAGTTTCTTTCGCTCTTGAGTGTAGATGACTTACCTTACATTCGACGACTAAAAAATCACAAAAATTTATGTCAAATGATAACGGAACAGGCTCCCTTTGTCACACTCGCTGACATATATTAGAAGTGGTTTGATCATTTCTAGACATGCAGCGGCACTGTTGGCGCAAAAGATATGCTCTGGCCACTTTTCCCGCCCATAATTGTTTAACGTGGTCAACAGGTGGGTAGAGTGACGCTAGAAGTGGAGGAGAAGAATGTACTAAAAAAGACAATGAACAAAAATGTACACTAAATTACCCAAGCATAGATATTACTAAAACAAACTTATTTAAAAAGTCAGTTAAAAATTACACGTTCTGCAATACATTCCGTAAAGTGAACGAGTATTTAGATAACACACAACAGCAGTTTGGCAAAAAGTGTAACACAAGTAACTAATAATAATAAAACATCTTTATCATTTCATATAACTCTGTCGCACAGTAATGCTTCTCTGTCTCTGTCTCTCTCTCTCTCACTCTCTCACTCTCTCTCTCTCTCTCTCTCTCTCTCTCTCCCTCCCTTACTCCCTCCCTTCCTCTCTCTCTTTCTTTCTCTTTCTCCTTCTTCAAAACCCCTCCCAAAACCCCAAAACTCAGCATATGTAATACTAAAACTTTTTACTCTTTCTGACTCAAATTTTCAGGGCAGCAAAAAAGTTGTGCTACACGAACTGAAAAGCAAACATTGTCGTCATGGTCGTGATGTCAGCTGATAGATATGTAGTGTTACGTTATGAAATAATGTATACAGGGTGAAAAGTATCTAAACCGACAAAGTCTGGGAGGTTGTAGGGGACATCAAAACAAATATTTTTCCCTAATGTCATTTTTTTTCTATGAGGAGTATTTAAACCGGTAGAGGAACTGCGCTCTGGGTGGATAATCAACTGGTTCCAGGTTGTGGACACGCTGTAAGTGAAATGGACGTAACAATTGCTCTCGAAGGACTGTTCTTACATTCGTCTGATTCGTCCCCATGTTACGTGCAATTGCACGAGTGCTGATTGAAAGATCCCGCTCCACATGCTGCAAGACAGCTTCCTCAACTTGCAGCGTTCTTACCGTGCGACGGTGTCGCTGTCCAGGTAATCTGCTAAATGACTCGGTCTCAAGCAAACGTTGGTACACAGCAGCAAAGGTCGTATGATCCGGGATACGGCGATTAGGATACTGTTGTTGATAAACCCGCTGTGGAGCTCGTCCGTTGTGGTACGCTACGCAGTACGCACCAACCATATCAGTGTACTCACTCCAGGTGTATCGCTCCAATTAGTAAACAGGGACAATGCACTAGTACATTGGTGGACGGCAGTTGCCTACAATTGAAGAGCGTAATACGCCCTCTAACAACTGAGGATCGTAATACGGCCTCTAACAACTGAAGAGGGTAATACACCCTCCACCGGTTTAAATAATCCTCATAGGAAAAAATGACATTAGGGAAAAATATTTGTTTTGATATCCCCTACAACCTCTCAGAGTTTGTCGGTTTAAATACTTTTCACCCTGTATACACTTCATATAGCGTAGTGGTTCCCAAACGGGAAAAAATTCCCCACAGAAATGTAAAATGAAATTTTCTGAGAGACAAAAACTGAAAGGTGCAACTGTATTTCAATCACGAAAATAAATTATTTTTGTATGTCATTACTGCGATCACAACTTTATAAGACTGTAGTGCTGACTATAAAAGTTACCAACAATTACAATTTTTTTCGTATATGACGGCATGCTGAATGAGAAACCAGTCTGTTTGTACTGCCACGGTAGAATGTTTGACTTTGTCGACCGACCACAACCTCACCTCTCCTTGCTCCGCTTCGTCACTATCAAAGTGATGCCGTCGAACGCGTTCTTTAAGTTTTGGAAACAGATGGCATTATCATTAGGCCAAGTCGCGACTGTACGGAGGATTGTCGATGACAGTGCACTCAAGGCGTCTGATGGCTGCAGATGTCGCAGGGATTATATGTAGTCTGGCATTGTTGTGCCGAAGGAGAGGGTGGTCCATGCGTGGAATAGCTATTGGATTTCGTACTTTCGCCGGCCGAAGTGGCCGAGCGGTTCTAGGCGCTACAGTCTGGAACCGCGGAGGTTCGAAACCTGCCTCGGGCATGGATGTGTGTGATGTCTTTAGGTTAGTTAGGTTTAAGTAGTTCTAAGTTCTAGGGGACTGATGACCTCAGATGTTAAGTCCTGTAGTGCTCAGAGCCATTTGAACCATTTTGATTTCGTACTTTCACTTATCTGAGAGTCTATCACGCACCGACATAGTTAAGTTGCACACCGCCACGTTACAGCCTACAACTCTGAGCCCTCTAGCAGCAGAGCTTTGCAACTTGCGTCAGCGAAGCGGGGAACTCGTACGATGAACATGCATGGTATGAAGTACTTCAAGCGATACTGAGAACAACGAAAAAGAAATCGGAGGAATTACTTTTGAGCACGCCCTCGTTCTAGCACTAACGTGTGACACAACCTACATCTGCATCTAAACCTATACTTTGCAAACTATTGTGAAGTGCATGGCAGAGGGTACGCCCCATTGAACCAGTTATTAAGGTTTCTTCTTATTCCAGTCACGTATGGAGCGCGGGAAGAATGACTGAATGCCTCCATGCGTGCTGTAATTATTCTAATCTTCACGATGCCTGTGTGAGCGATACATAGGGGGTTGTTGTGTATGTGATGAGGGTTACAATTTGTGTAACAAATGCATGAACAACGTTTTCCTGACACAGTACACCCCGTTCCCACATACTGTAAACTTAGTACATGTGTCTATAATAGTAAAATTGGGATACATATTTCACGTATGTTTAAATATCTCAGAAAAATGTTTTCTCAGAGTTGTACGTAGTTCCGACAGTTGGTCAGATATTGTCTCATTATTGGTTTCGCAACAGTCAACAAGCTAACTGACAATACTAAACAACAGTAACACGGTAATAGTGCTACAGTGCGTACGGCGAGAGAAGAGTTCTGACACTTCATGCGGCCTTGGCGCGCGTGTTTCGCGCATCCACGACGACCAATCAGATCGTGAGCTTTTGTTTACGTTACTGTGGCCACGCCCCAGTGTTGCCGTTGTGCTGGGCGTCCGCTGCCGGCGCGCTGCTCGTCTGTGTCGAATACTGTCAACTGCGCTGCCAACTGTCAGAATTCTTCTCTCTGCGTAAAGACTGCTGTAGAGCCTACAAAGTTTCATTATTATTATTATTATTATTATTATTATTATTATTATTAGCAGTAATAATAATAATGAGCGTATGGCATTGGTGGCCGGGAGACCCCTCGCGGGGCGGTTCGGCCGCCGCACACAAGTTCTTTATCGCCACTAAGGCGACTTGCGAGTGTATGAGGATGAAATGATGATGACAGACACACAACACCCAGTCATCTGGAGGCAGAGAAAATGCCTGACCCCACCATGAATCGAACCCGGGACCCCGCGCGCAGGAAGCGAGAACGCTACCACAAGACTACGAGCCGCGGACAGTAGTAGCACTAGTAGTAGTAGTAGTAGTAGTAGGTCAGACAAATAATTGGCATCCACAAGTCTTCCAGTTTCTGCCATTTCAGAAGCAAGGAGTCCAGCGATCAACTTACTTACAGACCATAGGTGTAGTTTTTGCACAGATATTTCAATCTGATTAATTGGGAATGGGGTACAAGGTGTGGATGAAATAAATTTCAGTACAGAGGGAAGCAGTGTTGTGTTACAAGCGTCTAATCTCAGTGTGGATAGCTTACTTTCTTGAGAAGGAGTTATAGGTAGCACTCATTGTATAGTGAGAAAATACACAATCATTCCGTAAAATAATAATTTTTTTAAAGTGAACAGTTCCAACTGTCTCATTGCCTCATTAGTTATTGGTTCAGTAAGACATCTACAAAAACTAAACATCATTTATCTTTTGTCATTTTAAAAACAAAAGATTAATAATTAGTAGCGATGTCGCGGTAAAAGTATGGGGGAGGGGCTGGGGTGTACTTGCTAACATCTTAATACTCTCTAGCGTAATGTCTCAGGAAGGCTGGGAATCAATGGTGTACAGTGTGCAGCGACTGTTAGTAAGCAGCCAATGAACTGTTTGGCACTAGTCTTTCACATTATTAAATAACTTCTTTAGAAAACAATATCATAAATTGGAAAGAAACCGAATGAGATAGGACTGTTTTGAAAAAACTGGCCTTTTATTCGGAAGGCGGAGGTTACGATCTTCTTCTGGCCATTTTAACTTTTAACTTCCACTGGAACGGATACAATTTTTTAAAAATATGTATCAGCGACAGCTACTTGCGAAAAATGTAAAGTTGTGCCGGACCGGGTCTCGAACCTGTGATGAGCGGTCGCCTTAACAAATCTTGCTATCCGAGCACTCTCACAGGCCTGTCGAAACCCCCAGATTTGTCGTAGTCACAATCCAAATGCTTGCACATTTGTGAAACCAAGCATGATTATATCATTAACGACCACACTGTCTGTGTTTATACAGCTGCTGCATTTATTACAATACAATGTTCTTCAGACACACTTGCATGTCTTAAGGACCTTGCATTGTAATAAATGCAGCAGCTGCATACACATATATAGAGTTACAATTGATGATTAACTTACATTGCCCGAAAAAAAGTTGAGCACTCAGAACGCGAGGAGGAAACGAAATGAAACTCTGCAGGCTAATCGTGTATGTGATGTAATTTCAGTCATTAAAAATAGTCAAATTTAGAAGGATCTTGTTAGCATGAGCCCACATACCAGTACGAGTTTGTACCCCCTGTATGCACTGATTCAGTTGTGAAGGGTGTCATACTGCCCTTGTATCGTCTCCTGAAGCAAGCTGACCCACAGCTGTTGTAACCGGTCCTTGATATCGTAGATGCATTGGGAGGGATTTGACGTCCGTTGTGGTCCCACGTATGTTCTGTCAAGGACAGATATTGGGACCTTGCCTGCTAAGTGAGTACCTCAACATCACGCTGACAGTTTACAGAGACACGTTCCATGTGTGGATGAGCATTGTAGTGTTGAAAAATTGCGCCATGATAGCAGAACGTCCATGACGAACGTTGGGTCTCAGAGTTCCCTCAGTTATTACCAGTCTTGAACAGAAGTCATGCCAAGTGGTTACCCCCAACACCATGACTCCAGGAGTAACACTGATGCGCCTCTCCAAAACATTGGCACCTGCCACCAGGTCGCCGCCAAACTCGCCAATGCGTAGTGCAGAACTGCGATTCGTCGGTGAACACTATGTGAAACCATTCATCAGTAATCCATCGGTCCCAAAAACAGCCGTTTCTTTTGTGATGTTATGCATGAGATGGTAATCCCCAAATCCGGCTGCTGCTAGTACAGGGCTGTTCAAAAAGAAGGAACAGATTTCAAACAGTTCGGAATTATATGCATTCAATGTGAGCACCATGTGTTACATGACAAATATCAAAACGGTGGCTCATTTCTTGCGACACACGATGCAGCTGGCCTCTCATTATCGAATTCACAGTTTCAACAATGCGATATCTAAGTCTTTCAATAGTGTCAGGCATAAGGAGCATAAAAGCGCGGCATTTCACGTAAGCCCACAGATAAAAGTCGCAAGGTGTGACATCTGACTTGGCATTTTTCATACTGGCAATTAATCGTCAGATGTTAAATAAGTGATAAGTTATTCAAAAAACTCTCTGAGCACGTCTAGCTTTTCCTGAGTGACACCATTCCAGGACATTCGATTGGGAGAGGAGGAGCAGAAGACGAACTACATCGCCAGTGGTCTCCAAGGTCTCCAGACCTCACTCCTTGTGACTTTTATCTGTGGGGTTATGTAAAAGACTGCGTTCTTATCTGCCCTATGCCAGACACTCTTGTCGCCATCACTGCCAAATGTAGATGTTGGCATGTGGTGGAGGAATGTTGGAAGTGGATGGAAACTATCAGGATGCACCGTATTACGACTTGGCTGTGATCTTCAAGTGTTTTATTATTTCCACTTTGTCTACATCACAGGGTCCCACGACGCCGAGGACACCACTTCGCTGTCTGCAAAACAGCTAGGCACAGAATGGCTACCTCAGCATACCATGTAACATACTGCGGAGTGCCAGCTGTGTACAGCCATGGTGTTTTGACCACATTTGGATGAGCCAGCAGCCAACTCAGTGGCCTTCGCCTCGGGATGCCTCCGGCTTGTGTTGGGAGCCAACAAGACTGCCCGTGGTAGCGAGCCATCGAATGGCCCGCTGCTGGCTGCCTACAGACCCCGCATTAGCCTCAGAGCATCGAACCGGCGACCCGCCATGGACTGGAATGCTGGAGCCCTATCTGCTGCTGCTTGTAGCCGGTGGTGCGGCATGCCCGCCATCCAGGAGAGCTGCCACACTTGAATCCCCTTTGTTAGAAAACCAGCACCTCTTTATACGCAGCTATGCGCCTCTGTTTTGCTAATGTGCCACGCCTAGTCATGTACTCGTAACACCTAGGCTGCGCCAGTGGGCCCCTTCTACCTGTAACTTGCGCCATGCAAACCGCTGCATTTACTCTTTTCAGTGGTTCTACGGCCCTGTGACCTCCATTCTACTTCGCAACCACTGGTAAGCACCTAGCTGTAACTTGTGCGCGCAGAAATATTGCACTGAATATAACTTTTTCCTGTCTTAAACGATGGAGCCGCTACTCTCTTGAAAGTCCGCGACATGGCATTGTTGAAGCTGTGAATTCGATAACAAGAGATCAGCTACTTCGTGAGCGGCAGGAAACGAGCCACCGTTTTGATATTTGTCATGTAACACATGGTACTCACATTAAATGTATGAAAATTTGAACTTTTCAAAATTGTTCACATGGCTCTGAGCACTATGGGACTTAACTTCTGAGGTCATCAGTCCCCTAGAACTTAGAACTACTTAAACCTAACTAACCTAAGGACATCACACACATCCATGCCCGAGGCAGGATTCGAACCTGCGACCGTAGCGGTCGCGCGGTTGCAGACTGTAGCGCCTAGAGCCTCTCGGCCACTTCGGCCGGCTTGAACTTTTCTCTTTCCAGGAACGTTGGAACTGTATTTCTATTTTTCGAAGTTTCTTTTTGAATAGCTCTGTATTATTACCAAAGGTGCAGGATGCCACAGTATGCTGTAGGGAGCACGCTACTTGTTCTCTGGCGGCAGGCGTATATGTGCAAGCGTTACAATGTGCTTGCTGCACAATACGGCGACTCTTCACTGTGGTGATCAAACGTGATTGACCGGAACCTTGACGACGCGTACACCTGCCCTCACGTACCTGGGCAGTACAACATTGGGTCATTGTCACATCCGTATGCCCCACAACTCTCGATACTGCACGATTCGACCAGCCGGCCAAACAGAGACGCACAACGAGCCCTCTCTGTCATGTGCTGACAACGCTATCTGACAAGAGTGCATGGCATTCCCGTGTACTTCATAGTGATCACCCAGCAGCTGAAAGTGTTCACGCTACCAGTCCTGGTAACAAACTAAACACGAACGATACTAATGCAGTCTGGTGGCTGTTCTACCTGTCACAGAGAATTGCAACTATAATCATTTACATATCCGCCGATGATATGTACGTTCATTAAGCAACATCGATATCGGACCATGTTTTCTTGGTGTACCATCTATTTTCGCGCGACTGCTACGGTCGCAGGTTCGAATCCTGCCTCGGGCATGGATGTGTGTGATGTCCTTAGGTTAGTTAGGTTTAAGTAGTTCTAAGTTCCAGGGGACTGATGACCACAGTAGTTAAGTCCCATAGTGCTCAGAGCCATTTGAACCATCTATTTTTTTTTTTTTTTTTTGTCAGTCATGTCCATTGATCGGCCAGAACATTATGACCACCTACCTAATAGCTGGTATGTCCACCTTGGCACGGATAACAGCGGCGGCACATTGTGGCACGCAAGATACGAAATTCTTCTTTGGTCACTAACCGTAGATTACTGACCCCTCGTAAAATTGCAGTGGGGTATAAAACAGTAGGGAAGGAAGGAAGATTGTCCGCAGCTCGTGGTCGTGCGGTAGCGTTCTCGCTTCCCGCGCCCGGGCCCCGAGTTCGATTCCCTGCGGGGTCAGGGATTTTCTCTGCCTCGTGATGACTGGCTGTTGTGTGATGTCGTTAGGTTAGTTAGGTTTAAGTAGTTCTAAGTTCTAGGGGACTGATGACCAAAGATGTTAAGTCCCATAGTGCTCAGAGCCATTTGAACCATTAAAGACGGAGCCCAAGCTCGGATTGTGTCAGGGATGGGGAAGGAAATCGGCCGTGCCCTTTCAAAGGATCCATCCCGGCATCTACCAGGAGCGATTTAGGGAAATCACGAAAAACTCGCCGCGTGGCATTAGCCGAGCGTTCTAAGGCGCTGCAGTCATGGACTACGCGCCTGGTCCCAGCGGAGGTTCGAATCCTCCCTCGGGCATGGGTGTGTGTGTTTGTCCTTAGGATAATTTAGGTTAAGTAGTGTGTAAGCTTAGAGACTGATAACCTTATCAGTTAAGTCCCATAAGATTTCACACACGTTTTTGAATGAAAAACTGAAATCTGGATGGCCGGACGCGGGCTTTGACCCGTCGTCCTCCCGAATTTGAGTGCAGTGTGCTGACCACTGCGCCATGTCGCTCTGTATAAATCAAACTATTTTGTAGTGGAGCTCTAATAAATGAATAACTTATAAATTACGACTTCCTTTGAATAAAATGTGGGATACTATACATTACTTTATCTGGTTTAGTGGCAAGGTAAAACTTCCCACACGTTAGTATTCTCGGGTTAACAAACGCTGTTATCACAGCTTGTTCCTCCATTTTGCTATAACATTTCGATTTTTTCGTAAAAAGGCCAATCCCTCATACCCACACTTTCACCGTTCGGATGCCAAACTGCACTGCAGACAGCTCTCACAACACGCGCAATTATGACGCTGACGTGTAAACGAAAATGACCGCTCGGAACGGACGAGACTCAGTACAGGAATAGAACGCCAAGGGTTCTGCAGTAGATAAACTTGTCTTGAGTAGCCAATTACGACAAGAAAGACGAGCGTGTAAAAAGGGCTTCATTTACGCGGGATGGACTTCGCTCGACTTTAGTCTCCCTCAGTGGCCTTGAAGCATAAGGAAACAAACCGAAAAATCAGTTCCTACGCTTCACAGAACGTAACAAAAATATATAAGATACTTACTTTTTGTTCTCATTACTGGGTGTTGCTGAAGCGGGAAAACTCTGAGCGCCGTGGTCCAAGCTTTGTGACATTACAGCGGCCACATCAGCTCCTCGAGTCCATCGTCTACATAGACAACTTATGCCCTGCAAACCACCTTACACTGTGTGTCGGACTGTATTTCTGGTGCCACTGTTTTTTCTCCCTTCCTTGTTCCATTTGAGGATGGCGCGTGGAAAGAGCCTTATCAGTGATAATACCTCGGATTTTCTCCTTGTGTTTATTTCTTGAGGAGCATTTGGGAGGAAATAATACGTTGCCGGGCTCTTGCTAGAAAGTACCCTCTTGGAATTTCAATAGCAAACTACTCCGTGACGCGCAACGTCTCTCCTGCAACGCCTGTCACTGCAGTTTGTCGACCATCCCCGTAATGTTCTCGTGTCGACTCCCGTGTCGACTATCTCCTCTATTAATCCAAACCGGTAAGGATCCCAGGCTCATGAGCAATACTCAAGAATTGGTCGAACAAGTAGCCTATTTTATAAGCGACTTCTTCCGTGGATGAACTACATTTCCTTAACACTCTTCAAATGAATCTCAGCCTGGCAGCTGCTGTGCCTACTTATTTTATACTGTGAAGTGTTTGTGTTGTTATGGGTTGCTTTCAAGTGATCGATATGTCGCGAGATGCCGAGTCTTTACTCGTTCCCATATAATAACAGCTACCTTCCTTTCAGAATTTTTCGGTAGCCGTCTTGTTTTCTTTTGATGTTGTGATCGTACTATGCAGTGTCACGTTACTGGCCGCTGACTTATTTTTCGACTGCAGAGGTGTGAGGGCTGTATGTGAGCTTCTATACAAACAACTCACTACGAAATCACAAAAACGCGATATCTGTAATTCTTCTTCACTCCTGGAAATTGAAATAAGAACACCGTGAATTCATTGTCCCAGGAAGGGGAAACTTTATTGACACATTCCTGGGGTCAGATACATCACATGATCACACTGACCGAACCACAGGCACATAGACACAGGTAACAGAGCATGCACAATGTCGCCACTAGTACAGTGTATATCCACCTTTCGCAGCAATGCAGGCTGCTATTCTCCCATGGAGACGATCGTAGAGATGCTGGATGTAGTTCTGTGGAACGGCTTGCCATGCCATTTCCACCTGGCGCCTCAGTTGGACCAGCGTTCGTGCTGGACGTGCAGACCGCGTGAGACGACGCTTCATCCAGTCCCAAACATGCTCAATGGGGGACAGATCCGGAGATCTTGCTGGCCAGGGTAGTTAACTTACACCTTCTAGAGCACGTTGGGTGGCACGGGATACATGCGGACGTGCATTGTCCTGTTGGAGCAGCAAGTTCCCTTGCCGGTCTAGGAATGGTAGAACGATGGGTTCGATGACGGTTTGGATGTACCGTGCACTATTCAGTGTCCCCTCGACGATCACCAGTGGTGTACAGTCAGTGTAGGAGATCGCTCCCCACACCATGATGACGGGTGTTGGCCCTGGGTGCCTCGGTCGTATGCAGTCCTGATTGTGGCGCTCACCTGCACGGCGCCAAACACGCATACGACCACCATTGGCACCAAGGCAGAAGTGACTCTCATCGCTGAAGACGACACGTCTCCATTCGTCCCTCCATTCACGCCTGTCGCGACACCACTGGAGGCGGGCTGCACGATGTTGGGGCGTGAGCGGAAGACGGCCTAACGGTGTGCGGGACCGTAGCCCAGCTTCATGGAGACGGTTGCGAATGGTCCTCGCCGATACCCCAGGAGCAACAGTGTCCCTAATTTTCTGGCAAGTGGCGGTGCGGTCCCCTACGGCACTGCGTAGGATCCTACGGTCTTGGCGTGCATCCGTGCGTCGCTGCGGTCCGGTCCCAGGTCGACGGGCACGTGCACCTTCCGCCGAGCACTGGCGACAACATCGATGTACTGTGGAGACCTCACGCCCCACGTGTTGAGCAATTCGGCGGTACGTCCACCCGGCCTCCCGCATGCCCACTATACGCCCTCGCTCAAAGTCCGTCAACTGCACATACGGTTCACGTCCACGCTGTCGCGGCATGCTACCAGTGTTAAAGACTGCGATGGAGCTCCGTATGCCACGGCAAACTGGCTGACACTGACGGCGGCGGTGCACAAATGCTGCGCAGCTAGCGCCATTCGACGGCCAACACCGCGGTTCCTGGTGTGTCCGCTGTGCCGTGCGTGTGATCATTGCTTGTACAGCCCTCTCGCAGTGTCCGGAGCAAGTATGGTGGGTCTGACACGCCGGTGTCAATGTGTTCTTTTTTCCATTTCCAGGAGTGTATATTCAGGTAAGTACTCAGCTCACAAGAACTGATAATTAACAAAGCTTTTCAGAGAACGTGTTCATTCATGATGCTTCAGTGCTTCGCCAAAACCATAAGTTCGTACTTAGCTTTAGATAGCATGGCATAGACTCTATGAAACAACATTAATTTTTCTTTAGTCCTTCACCATTGTCGTCAGGCCACTTTCTGCTTTGGAATCCACAGCACCCTCAAAGCACAACTGCAAAGTGCAACTCACCCCTCACTGGGCAGTTCAAATTACACATCCGTCGTCGCTTTCTGCGCTGTGCCCGCATTTTTCTTATATCTTCACACAAATTTCAACCAACCTGTACACAGTAGACGCTCTGTACTCTACTACTAATTTAAGTCCGTTCTTTCACACGCGCATCTTTCATCGGTCTACTAAAAAGAAAGTAAGATGTGTTGCTATGTTTTATAGCAACATATACCACTACAAATGCCATTGTACTTTAGGCCGCTTCGGAAGGCTACTCCTGTCTATACGGCAGTTACCGTCTCTTTGATTTGTTTTTTGCCGTGGAGGGGCTGCACCTCTCTCCCTTTGATTTGTTGCTGATAATATAATCAAACAGTGTGAGATTTCTCCGTTTCTTTTTAGGCAGTCGTTACATTTATTTACGTTCAGTCTCGACCAAACTAATAATGGAATTTACTTATAGTTTCCAGCAGCGCCGTGTAACTTCCCACTCACTTATCGACCTTAATGACAGTGAAAAATTAAACCGCGTGTACCTAATGGAAATTTGGGAAAAGCAATCGTCACCGAAGTTAATCTGTCGGCAAAGAGGAAGGAAGGGTTACATCTAAATGAAAGGAAAAATGCAAATGAAATTGGTGGAAATTAATTTTAAAAAAGGGCAAAGTTAATAAAGAAAGTAAATGTGCGGTCATTACGTTAACAATTAACTGGCGTTAATTAGATATTAGAGATTTGGGAAAAATTACGGTCGCCAGTCCTATGGACAACTACTACAATAACTGATAAAGAAAGGTTAATGCACATATAATTAGCACTAAAAGCGTGGCAACTGAAGGTTGACACGAATTGTGTGAAACCTGAATGTTTGTCAGAAGTGATAAATCTCGCTACACTCTGACTTAATTTAGCAAAAAATTAATAAAACCGGAAAACTTTGTTTCTGAAGCACTACGAAATTAAATAAAATAAGATTTGTCTTGGGCTACCTCAACAATCATCTCAAAAGCAACTTGAATCTACACAATTTAGAAATAAGAGATTTAACTTTGAACTTGAATTAAATGATTTTGAACAATTAACAATAGTAAAATTTAGTACATACCAAGCTGAGCTGCAGTCACAGGTAAGCTAAAATATGGTAACAAAACTCGCACTCTTAATCTGTGCTTGTGCAATTTAAATCTAGTTCTGTTTGTTTATTGTAGCCAGTTATGAATACTTTAACTGAACTTTGAAATTTAAACAGTGAAATGGAATGATATTACTTTGATGCTGGCATTTGAATTTCAACGATAATCGGGTTCATTTCGGAAAAGGAAGGGACCCTGCTTGGTAATGCAACTGGGACAATGTGCAACAAAGGTTCATGCTAAATTGCTGTATTTTAGTGATGCAAATGGAACAGTTTGAAAATCTGAGGTCTGCCACACAGTTCTAAAACTTTACGTGCTTTCAGTCTTCCTTGTTGCTTGATTGAAGGTTTGAAGTCGTCGATCGAGGAAGTGGCGACAGTCATTTATTGTTGGTCGTCGCTGTTGCAGAAGCTGGATGTTAGCGCGCCTTCTTCTCGACACGGTCACCAGGCGAAACTTTCCCTAAATCACTCCAGGCAAATGCCGGGATGGTTCCTCTGAAAGGGCACGGCCGACTTCCTTCCCCATCCTTCTCTAATCCGATGAGACCGATGACCAAGCTGTCTGGTCTTCCCCAAACCAACCAACCAACCAACCAGGCGAAACGGGCTCTTCATGCGTGCCAGCTAATGTTTCCCGTCCGCGACACCGTGCCAGAAACTATCATACCAAGTCGAGTGCAATTACATGCTGCCAAACCCTGAAAGCTCGGCAACTCGCGGGAGCATCACTCAGCACACCTGCTCCACCGCCCTACTGCAGCCAGACTCTGCTCTGCCCGCGCTTCACGCGGCAGAGTTAACACTACCCCAGATCCTAAACACTTCGGTTCTCCACACGACCTATCGATGTAATCGTTCGATAGCATAGTTTTCCCTAGGCAAGATCCAGCGTAAAAATACAAATAATATTTACATAACAAACCAATTGTACATCGACATAAATACACAAATATATATGTGCAAATTGTAAAACAATTACAGTATATAAAGACGCAGAAATGTCATATCTTCAGGCAATAAAATAAAGAAAAAATTTATAGTACAATAGGTGGAAATAGTAGGATATGCATTTCCGGCGTTACAACCGTACGATGACAGTAATTTTTTGTTGTAGAAATGATTCCCCGAAGAGGTAGTACAACCAACTTCCGTATTTTGTTCCAGTTTCAAAGCCTTTCTTTTATAGCCTACATTTCAGTCAAGGAGCTGCTGCTTCAATCCGTATCCGAGGGTGGGCGCCGCCCTTAACCAAGTCTATACCAAAGCTTGCCTATTTTATAAGAAATAAAACTACGGACGGTGTTGACTTTGCGTCGTTGTTAGTGAATGTGTTTCTCTCTGACTATCATAGTCGTATCACACATAGATATTCTGTCAGATACAGTTCAAGAGCTTCCTTTGCTCAAGCATTTTATCAGTCATTGGTTCATTATAATAAAAAAAATTATATGAAATGCTCTATGTTTATGTTGTTGTGGTCTTCAGTCTGAAGACTAGTTTTAAGCAGTTTACGTATTCTGTGCAATCCTCATCATCTCCAAATAACTACTGCAAACTGTTTCAATTTAAACCTTCTTATCTGATTTCCCTTTATAATTTTTATCTCCACACTTCTGTCAAATACCATTCTGACAATTCCGTGGTGTCTCATAATGTATCCTGTCAGACATCTTTTTATCGAGACGTGCCACAAATAATTTTTTCTACAATTCGATTTAGTAATTCCTCGTCAGTAATGCGATGGAGTCATCTAATCTACTGCATTTTTCTATAACAACACATTTAAAAAGCTTTAACTCCAGTTTCTACCAGTCTGAACTCCTTATTGTCGATATTTACTGCCTTGCTAGGCTACAATCCTCAAAATTAGTTTCACAAAACATTTCCTAACGCTTAAATTTACAGTCGATGTTAACAGGTGTTTTCGTTAAATGATAACCAACAGCCGTCAAGACATTGAAAAAAATTTTTTTAAGTATCAGTCGTTTATTTTAAAAATCTAAATGTTTACCGGTTTGCCGGCCGCAGGAGGCCGAGCGGTTCTAGGCGCTTCAGTCTGGAACCGTGCGATCGCTCCGGTCGCAGGTTCGAATCCTACCTCGGGCATGGATGTGTGTGATGTCCCTAGGTTAGTTAGGTTTAAGTAGTTCTCACTTCTAGGGGAATGATGACCTCAGATGTTAAGTCCCATAGTGCTCAGAGCCATTTTTTTCTACTGGTTTTCGTCATGGACCGTCTTCACAGGATGTAAGATGAATAGAACAGATCAGGTAAAAGCATATTTCATGTTCCTATTAGGATAATACATTCTCAGAGCTGTCATAGTGAGAATGTTCGATGTTATAGAGTCCTTGCTTTCTTTGCTATGGCCCATCTGCATTTTATATCCATTATAATTCGGTCATCATCATTATTTTGCTGTCTAAAAAGCTAAACTCATGTACTAACATTAGTGCCTCACTCCCCTACCATTGCCTGATTTAATCTGATTACATTCCATCATCCTTATTTTACTTCTGTTGATACTCTTAACCTCTATCCAAGACAGCCACCATTCCACTCAGCTAATGTTCCAAGCCATTTTCTGCCTCTGACTGAATGGCTGAATCGGCAAACCTCGAAGTTTTCATTTATACTCCCTGAGCTTTAATTCCTTTTCGAATTTCTCCTTGGTTTCGTTTACTGCTTGCTCAGTGTAGCCATCGAATAACATCGGGGATACGCTACAGCCCTCTCCCAGTCACTTTTCACCTACTACTTTCCTTATATGTCCTTCAACTCTTATAATTGTAATCTGATTTTCGTACGAGCTGTATATAAACTTTGGCTCCCTGTATTTTATCAATGTCACCTTCAGAATTGCAAAAATTATATCCCACACAATACAGTCAAAAATTTTCTCCAAGAGCACAAATGCTACAAACGCAGGTTTCCGTTTCTTTAACCTATTTTCTAAGATAAGTTGTAGGTTCAGTATTGCCTCGAATGTTCCTATATTTCTCCGGAACGAAAGTGATCTTCGACGAGTTTTTTTTTTCTACCAGTTTTTCCGTTGTTTTGTAAATAACTCGTGCCAGTATTTTACAACCATGACTTGTTAAACTGGTATTTCGGTGTTATTCACAACTTTCGGCACCTGTTTTCCTTAGAATGGCAATTATTGTGTTCTTGCGACTGTCTGAGAGTATTTTACCCGTCTAGCATACCTTGCATATAAAACGCAATACTAGCAGTTTCGTCATGGCTGGCTCTCGTAATGGGCTCAACAATTCTGACGGATTGTGTCTACTCCAGAGGCCGTGTTTCCGCTCAAGTCTTTCAGCGCTCCGTCAAATTCTTCTCATAGTATCATATCTTCAATCTCATCTTCGTGTACAGCCTCTTATTTCTCTATAATATTGTCTCGAATTTCATTTTCCTTGTATAGCCGGTCCGCAGCTCGTGTTCTCGCGGTCGCGTTCTCGCTTCCCGCATACGGGGTCCCTGGCTCGATTCCCGGCGGGGTCAGGGACTTTCACCTGCCGCGAGATGACTGGGTGATTGTGATTCCCTCATCATTTCATCATCATTCGTGAAAGTGGCGAGATTGGACTAAGCAGAGTTGGGGACTTTGTACAGGCGCTGATAACCGTACAGTTGAGCGCCCCACAAACGAAACATCATCATCATCTTGTATACCAGTATTCCATCATCTTTCAGCATTCCCTTCTTTTCCTAGGACAAGCTTTCCTTCTGGCTCTTGATATTCAGACAGCTGCTTCTCTTTTCTGAAAATTTATCTTTAATCTTCATAGAAGCAGTATCTGTCTTTCTCCCAATTGCAAATGCTACAATGCACTACCCTTACTTAACTGTCCACATATTATTAAAAATTCAAATGTTTATTATTACAGTGTTCGAACTATTTTCTATTTTACACAACGTTAAAATAAATGTGTAAGGCAACTTGCATCATATTCGCAGACAAATAGTACTGAACTCCCACAGCCGGTCTTAGTGTCAGGGCTGCTTCATTTTTTGCTGTGTAGCCTATAGAAAAGAATTTGTCATGGGTTCATTTAAACGACAAGTCGCTGGAATATAATGTTGTTTTCACCATTTTCTTCTTTTATTTGCATGTTCTTGATACACAATTTACCATCACATATTTGAGATTTTCAAAAATACATTGTGCAGCTGCTTGAGCCATACGAAGAACATCGTTGATCAGAGCGCCACGGCTACCAAACTCAACAGATGATAAACCCACTTTCCCTATGTTATCCAGCTCGGAAACTGTCTGATGCTACTCTGACACATTTGGCGCCAGAAATACAGTATATCGGTTGGTAGGGCATATTCTGAGGCATCAAGGGATCACCAATTTAGCATTGGAGGGCAGCGTGGACGGTAAAAATCGTAGAGGGAGACCAAGAGATGAATATACTAAACAGATTTAGAAGCATGTAGGTTGCAGTACGTACTGGGAGATGAAGAACCTTGCACAGGATAGATTAGCATGGAGAGCTGCATCAAACCAGTCTCTGGACGGAAGACCACAACAACAAAATATTACGAGTCCAGCTTCCAGTACCTTCTAGCGTAGGAAACAGTCCAAATTAGTATTAACAGGATTGTCTTAACGGAAACGTTTCTCAGATTTAATTTATATATTGTTCTCTGAAGGTAATTATTAAAGTGAAAATTTAGAGTATATCCTTGAGGGTTAATAACAAAGGCTGAAAATTCTTACAATATGAAACGTAATCGCTTTTTGCTACTTTATAAAAATCGATTTTATTATCGATAACACAATAAGAAAAATTGGAAATGAAGGCAGAAATTTTGTTAACGTGAAAACTGGTTCATAACAATATTTTATTTACGGTGAATTTGGGTTTAGATCGTTTAAGTTGACAATTGTGATCATTAATTTTCATGGTGCAAGGTCGAAATTACGACATAGATCGATATAAATAATATAAATATATTCACAGAAAAATAGTTTTTTGGGGGCAGTGTGTGTGTGTGTGTGGGCGGGGGGAGGGGGGGGGGGGAATCGTCAGATGGGAAATATATAACTTAACTAAGAAAATTTACTAAGCCTGGCCACAGTTTATACGGAATCGAACATTTCGTTTAACACGTGAATGTTCCGAGGAAGTAAGCTTCATTACGACGCTTCCACAGCGTTGCATTTGTCCTATAACAAATCCTGCTTAGCCATTTTACGCTTTGTAATCAATTTCATTTTTAAAAAGATGCTTAATCCTTTTCGCCTGCTTCACACGGTGCAAATGTATGAACAAACGGTGTGACGAAACAAATTCGGTCGGCTCGCAACCACTTTGCGCTTGCGCTAGTGCATTACCGCGAGCACACAATAGGTCGCTCAGATTCGACAAGCACCTTTATAGCGAGGGAGGGCGTTAACAGTTTGCCGGCCCAAGTCAGAAATTACACGGGAGCACTCTCATTAGGGCGGCGCCGGCGAGATTAAACCCGGCAGAGCGGAGCGGTTCGCGACCGCGATTATCGCATCAATTGTCCCCACCGAGCAGCGCGCCCTCTTGTACAGGCGGGCCGTTGCAATACCGAGCACGTATGTGTGTGTGTGCGTGCGTGTGAGTGACTGAGTGCTGGAGGTGGGTGCACCGAAGGACGACCCGCTCTGCGTGAGGACCTCATAAGCAAACTCCAGCATACAGGTGAGCGCCACTCTCAAGCCCCACCAACTTCCTGCAAGCACTGAATTTCCCAGCACCCCATACATTCATCATGTACTAGTTCTGTCACGAAGTACACTGACGAAAAAATAATCTCATCATCAAAAACTAAGTATTTCAGAGTAACGAAATTTCGGGAATACATTTGTCGAGGTAACATACAGGGTGACAATTATTGAACTATATGAAATGAAATCGTCATAACTGAAACGTCCCCTTAGAAAAATTTATACAAGACTGTGCTTAAACTGACACACAATATTTTGTTAGCGCAACGCAATCTGACTTTCAAAATTCCCTACAAAAGAATGGCCCTGACTAACATTAAACTATACCTTTCACAAATCACTTACCTCACAAAAATCTTCGCTGCTCAAGCTACTGCAATACAGCGAGCGCCACTACTGCCAGCTAAATAAAAGATTCAAACTATGGAAGGCACTAACTACTGATAGGGATAGTTAGCAAATGAAAGATTTTAATAGAGAACAAACAATGTATTTACCTTGATATCATCATATATAAATATAGCAGTTCATGACAAATTTCAAATCTCCGCCATCTCTCTCCCCACATCCACCACTGCTGGCGGCTCACCTCCAACTGCGCAACGCTACGCGCTGTTCACATCCAGCTGCCGCTGCCCAACACTACAATGGCGAGTATTACAACAATGCCAAGCAGCCACAGACTGCACACAGCACAGCCAGTGATTTTCATACAGAGGTGGCGTTACCAATAAAAAACCTAAACAGCCTACTTACATAGCCCCCATGCTCCCCACAAAAAATTTTACAAATTGGATTGGGCAGTGGCCAATACAGATTTGAAAAAATTTTTTCATTATTACAATAACAAAGAAATCAAATGCACACACTTATTGATACAATGTTGGTCAAAAGCTAAAAATTTCTCACAGTCCATAAAGACAGTCCAGATTGTTCATCACAGTAAAAATGCAGTTTTTCTCAAAGCCTGAACAGTAAAAGAAAATGCACACAGAAGTAGTGGATTTCCATGCAGTCTTGAAGAAGTATTGTTGTCCTTCCAACGGAAAGACAGTGCTGACTCTTGACATGCATACAGGTAATGGGCCACAACAGAGCAAACCCACAGCAGAGTCAGTCGAAATTTTGAAGAGTATTGGTAGGTAGGTCATCACTGAGCAGACACACTGTAGTCCTGGTAGAGATTACGGTATTGGTGGGCCACCAGAGGTGCAGACCCACTGCAGTCCTTGTAGAAATAATGGTATTGATGGATCATCAAAGATGTAGACCCACTGTAGTCCTTGTAGAGATAGCCAGCAGCCATCTGTTGTGACTGTGCAGGTGCACAATCACCATTGAAGAGTCTTGCGGATAATATAGCAAGTCCATAAACCACCACTTGTGCACTCACAAAGTTTTCGGAACTGTCCTTAGAACCAACAATGCTGTTATCCAGTCCCTTGCTGAATTATTAACACACGTGCAAACACTAACAGTCCCTACTTCTCACGTATTGTCCATATACTATGACCAACAGAAACGTGAGCAGTGAAATGTAACTTACAAGTTAATAATAAGATGAACTGGTGTCAATTACAATTTTATAACATGAGAATACAATTACAAAGATACAAAATACATCATTAAAGAAAATAACAATACAGATAACATTTGTAGTAAAACAGGCATTACAAAAGAATAGAAATAGACATACGTCAGTGTTACAGGAATTATGACATGAGTACATACATAAAAGATCAGAATAACTTTCGAAACATCAACTTCACACATGAGCATTAACACAAAACAGAATAAATAATGTCTAAACATCTTTACAAAGTAAATAACACATTATTAATGCCAATTGTATTTGAGGATAACAGTATTCCTCATCATAGTGAATGTAAGTATTAGAAGAGAAAAAAGTTCTATGAAACAGTACACAGAGACAGGAAGAAAACAAATACACAAGGGTACACAAACATACAGTGGGATAACACAAAAGGGAAAGGACAGGGTTTGTTTTACTGCAGTATTTTCCATGGTGATCTCCCTTTGTTCATCATTATTCCCAAAAAGTCCTATCTAAGCCTGCTTTCTGTATTCTGTTCATATTTCTTTCAAAATAATTATTTCTGATTGTACAATACTCATTTGGGCCCAAATCTTTTTCATATAACTTCGCAATGCATTCTTTACCTATTCTCCATAGTCAGTTTCTTATATAGTCTACCCCCTCTTAAGCTAACTTAAATCTACTGAGCTCAGATGCTAAACTAAGGGACGAGGCAATGCAGCAGCACATAAAACAATTAATATAAACAGCAATGAAAAAAAATTGAAAATCGCAAAGCAAGCTACAGTAAAATCACTTACCTCACAAAAATCTTCGCTGCTCAAGCTACTGCAATACAGCGAGCGCCACTACTGCCAGCTAAATAAAAGATTCAAACTATGGAAGGCACTAACTACTGATAGGGATAGTTAGCAAATGAAAGATATTAATAGAGAACAAACAATGTATTTACCTTGATATCATCCTATATAAATATAGCAGTTCATGACAAATTTCAAAACTCCGCCATCTCTCTCCCCACATCCACCACTGCTGGCGGCTCACCTCCAACTGCGCAACGCTACGCGCTGTTCACATCCAGCTGCCGCTGCCCAACACTACAATGGCGAGTAATACGACAATGCCAAGCAGCCACAGACTGCACACAGCACAGCCAGTGATTTTCATACAGAGGTGGCGTTACCAATAAAAAACCTAAACAGCCTACTTACATAACTTCTGAATGTTTTGCGTTCAAACTGCACGGTTGGCCGCGGAGCATCATGGGAATTACTATGCGGTATGTGGCTTGGTGTAGCGACGAAGCCCACTTTCATTTGGATGGGTTCGTCAATAACCAAAATTGGCGCATTTGGGGGACTGAGAATCCGCATTTCGCGCTCGAGAAGTCTCTTCACCCTCAACGGGTGACTGTGTGGTGTGCAATGTCCGGTCACGGAATCATCAGTGCGATATTCCTTGAAGGCACGGTGACTAACGAACGATACGTGAAGGTTTTGGAAGATGATGTCATCCCCATTAATCAAAGTTACCCTGATTTAGAAAAGATGCAAGACGGAAATCGACCCTATAGAAGCAGGAGACGTTGATGTCCTGGAGGAGCACTTTGGGGACCGCATTCTGGCTCTCCGGTACCCAGAGGCCATTGACATTGGCCTAGATTGGCTGCCATATTCTCCGGATCTGAATACTGGTGATTCCTTTCTGTGGCGCTATATTAAAGACAAAGTGTACAACAATAGCCCCGAAACACTTCCTGAGCTGAAAACAGCCATTCAGGAGGTCATCGACAGCATCGATGCTCCGACACTTAAGCGGGTCACGCAGAACTTCGCTGTTCGTCTGCGCCACATCACGCCAATGAAGGCAGACATATCGAGCATATCATAACATAAAGCTGAATATCAGTACTGATGTTTACATGCTGAGTAAACTGTGTGCACATCGTCGTTTGTAACTTTCTTTACTTTTTTCCATATAGTTCAACAATTCTCACCCTGTATTTAAGTGACTGACAATGCAAGATCACAGGTTAATGTAAGCGAAGCCATTGCAAATGTGAAATTCTGGTACATTGAAAACCGGCGTACCAGCTAGAATGCTGAATGCAAGTGTGCAAACGTGCATGCATTGTGTTGTACAGGTGCCTCATGGTAGTTTGAGAGCTGGACTTTGTAATCAAACTGGTGTGACAACATCATGTTCTATGTAGCAAGTGTAATTTCCGATACAAGAAGTTCTAAAATATTTTATCACGCATTTTGCGATAACCTACTTTTAATTGTCATAAATTTTGAAAATATTTTTACAAAAAAATTAGTCTTGATTATTCTGATGCGTGTGAATATAAGAGAGGCACGCTATGTGATCAAAAGTATCCGGACACCTGGCTGAAAATGACTTACATGTTCATGGTGCCCTCCATGCTTGATGCTGGAATTCAGTATGGTGTTGGCCCATCCTTAGCCTCGATGACAGCTTACACTCTCGCAGGCATACGTTCAATCAGGTGCTGGAAGATTTCTTGGGGAATGACGGACCATTCTTGAAGGTGTACTGCACTGAGGAGGCGTATCGATGTCGGTCGGTGAGGCCTATCACGGAGTCGGCGTTCCAAAACATCCCAAAGGTGTTCTGGAGGGTACAGGTCAGGACTCTCTGCATGCCAGTTCATTACAGGTAAGTGAGTGTAGCGCAACCACTCCGCCACAGGCTGTGCATTATGAACAGGTGCTCGATCGTGTTGAAAGATGCAGTCGCCATCTCCGAATTGCTCTACAACAGTGGGAAGCAAGAAGATGCATAAAATATCATTGTAGGCCTGTGTTGCGATAGTACCACATAGAGCAACAAGGGGTGCATGCTTCCTCCATGAGAAACACAACCACGCCATAACACCACCGCTTCCGAATTTTACTGTTGGCAGATTTTGGAAACTTGTGGTAAGGACAATGGGACCAAACTGCTGAGGTCATCGGTCCTTAGGCTTGCACACTACTTAATCTAACTTAAACTAACTTACGCTAGGGACAACACACACACCCATGCCAGAGGGAGGACTCGAACCTCCGACGAATGGAGCCGCGTGAACCGTGACAAGACGCCTAGACCGTGCGGCTACCCCGCGCTGCTTACTGTTGGCACTAAGCACGCTGGCAGATGACGTTCACTGGGCTTTCGCCATATCCATACGGCGCGCACCATCTCTGACTCAGAGTGTCTGCCCCAAGAGCTGGAACACCTCAAAACTGACGCAGATCAGACGCGCTCTCTGCCCCACCTCTACAATACAGCGTGTGGAGACGGAGGAAGTCACAGAGAAAGAGAGAGCCACTGCCTGCCTATACACCGTATACTGGCGCACTATCGGGCAAAATGGGACGAGTATTGAGGAAACACCACAGACACCAACGCCAGCGTCTCAGCGACCGCTGACATGCGGGCGCGGACTGCGGAGAGAACACCTCGCGAGGGGAGGGGATTTAATACGGCCGCCCGCACTCAGGAGCTCAGTTCATCAGGGCACCTGATGATGGCGACATGTCTGACAGCCGAAATATTGTACCCGTTGGACACTATGGACCGGCAGTACACCCGTGGGCTGTTCGATGGAAATTTGTTTAGCAAATTACAACATGGCGGACGATGCAATGCACATGAATCTGCAGACACGCTGCAGTTCCATACTCAGAGACCAGAGTTCTACATCCAGGTTGTATAGAGATCACTGAGTAAGTGAGTTGCAGTGGAGTAGTTTTGCGGAGAGAAGTTTTGTATGGCTGCATCTGGCCAAAATTGGGCAAGTGTTGCCCATTATGTCTAAGTAACAGTCCTCGATAGTATCTTTTCGTAATTGTGAATTGTGAAAATCTGTGAAATGATTTCAAGAATATATCAACAGAGTGAAAACTGAAACCTGTTTATTGCTTTGATTAGAGCTGATATAAAATCAAACAAGTGAAGTCCTGCAAATCCTAATATTTCGTCAATATTCTACACGAAAGCAAGAAAGTAGACCTCCTTGACGTGAACCACGACAAACAACGAAAATCAATTTTACGAACTATATACCAATTATTCCGATCAATCAACATTTCTGGACTTTCCTCTCTGTTCACTCTGTGTGCTGTTACGAATGACGTAGTATATGTTCTGAGAAGCAACAGATACAGAATTTAAATGATTAATTTGTATCAGTAATTATAGGGTGGGGGGTCAGAAGTACCGTGCCTTATGCACCTAGTAGGTCAATACAAGGACGGTTAATGCCGACTGTGGATGACGCTGGAGTTTTCGCATGGGTATTATGCTCATTCAAGACAGATCTGGTGATTGAGCAGGCCAATGCATTATGTCGAGACTCTGTAGAGCATGTTGGGCTTCAAAAGCGGTGTGTGGGTGATCGTTATCCTGCTGGAAAACACTCTCTGGGACGCTGTTCATGAATGGCAGCAAAACAGGTCGAATCACCAGACTGACGTACAAATTTGCAGTCAGGATGCGTGGGATAAAGACGAGAGTGTTTCTGCTGTCATATAGAATCACATCCCAGACCATAACTCCAGAAATAGGTCCAATGTGTTTGGCACGCAGTCAGGTTCGTAGCAGGCCTTCAACTGGCCTCTTCCTAACCAATAAACAGCCATCATTGGCAATTGGGCAGAGCCAGCTTTCATCACAAAACACAACAGACCTCCACCCTGCCCTCCAACGAGCACTCGCTTGACACCACTGAAGTTGCAATTGGCGATGATTTGGGGTCAGTGGAATACGCTCTAAAGTCTGGCTTGTAGCTGTCATTGAAAAAACCGATCTATAACAATTCTTTGCTACACTGTGGTGCCAAATGCTGCTCAAATTTCTGCTGCGGATACAGTCTGATAAGCGAGTGGCACACGCCGATCACGGCAGCGGGAGGGGGAGGGGGGGGGATGGTTCCCTCTCGGTAGTCCCACATGGCCGTTAGGAGGTACGTCTTCTTGCGTCGTACATTCTGATGACCAACGCTGACAGCAATCATGTACAGCGGCTTCATTCCTGCTAAGTCTTTTTGCAATAGCGCATAAGAAAAATCCTGCTTCTCGTAGCCCTATTACATGACTTGGTTCAAACTCAGTGATGTGTTGATAACGGCATTTGTATCGTCTTAAAGGCATTTTTTGACTAACTCAGCACGTCCGATCTCAAAAGTAACGACCACTACAGCGTGTATTTAAAGCAAACCTGATTCCTATGCTCATAGCGGCGCTGCTAGCGCCGTCTTACTCGATTGGCGCGATAACTGAAAACACATTTTTCAGATGGAGAAATAGACATATCAACTTCCGTTTATATGGCACAACTCCCTCTTGGTGCTCGATTCTCCTTCGGCAGGGCATTATATAGCAGACAATTTAGTAATTGAAGAAAATTGAATAGTCAGCATTGCATTTCGTACTATTTGCCACTGATACCGGTTTCAATAGTTAAGACTGTCGTCTTCTGATTTGTAAATTGATGCATCTGCGTAGAGTACGTGTACAAATGAGGATATGGAAATACTACGTTTTCATACCTTTAAAAAACTTGGTTTATACGTCCTGTTCCGTTATGGCTGTATCATACATACCATGTTGATAGTAAAGTGGATTTTACTTAGCATATTCCACACAGATTTGTTAAAAAAAACTGGTTTGTCACAAATAAAGATAATACAGTTAAAAGGCATCTTGTGTTACTAGAGATGTCAAAAAAAATGGTTCAAATGGCTCTGAGCACAATGGGTCTTAACTTCTGACGTCATCAGTCCCATAGAACTTAGAACTACTTAAACCTAACTAACCTAAGGACATCACACACGTCCATGCCCAAGGCAGGATTCGAACCTGCGACCGTAGCGGTCGCGCGGTTCCAGACTGTGGCGCCTAGAAACGCTCGGCCATCCCGGCCGCCACTAGAGATGTTACACACACATAACATCCCACTATCGATTGTTAGATGTTGAATTGTGTAACAGGCCAAATTTCCGCACTTGCTCACGCTTACATGACGAGATAAATATATCATGGATCCACATTCTCTAAAGTACACGGTTCACATGATTGACAGTAAGGCACGCAAATAATTGGAGACACTAGATGACTCTTACATAGGTATCTGACAACCAGATCGTAGTTTTGTTTCCATTTCATTCAAAATTACATGTATCTTTGAAAATAGCTATTTAACATTTGAAAAGTATACTGATGTTTATGTAATAACAGTTTTATTTACAAAATGTTTATAGATACAGTAGAATTTCAGTATTTGTTTTATTATATTATATTACTGTATACATGCTATTGGTACGTACTTCAGGCGTTTTCTTTTTTCGCATGCTAGCAAAATATCCTCACAAGACACGTAAAACATGACACAAGCCTTAACAGATTCGAGCGGACTGGAAGTTGGAGGTGGGGACGGGGAAGAGGGAGCCTGAGTTGGTGGTTGAGGGATGGAGTAACTGCATGTAAATAGCTTAAGCACTGTAAATTCGAAATTGCGGTTTCGAGAAATAGAAAAAGAAACAAGGGGTTGGGGGAGAGTGGAAGGCAGGGAGGGAAGGGGGGAGGGTTATATCATACACACTGTAAATTGGTAAGAATAGAAATCGCATAGTTCTCTAACGCTAGTGTGTGTGTACGTATACTATTATAACTTTTTTGCACTCTTTCTTACGAGAATCATAAATTGGCAAGAATTTCTGCATAATCATTCAATAAGGTACTGTTTAAAGGCAATGCAGAAATACGTTATGTAGTGAGATGTAAGAAACTGAAGCATATTGCCAATAAAACATTAATGCATCTTTACAGTGACACACGATGTGATCAAAAGTATCCAGACACCCCCAAAAACATACGTTTTCCATATCAGGTGCATTGTGCTGCCACGTACTGCCAGGTACTCCATATGAGCCACCTCAGTAGTCATTGGACATCGTGAGAGAGCAGAATGGGCGCTCCGCAGAAGTCGCGGACTTCGAACGTGGTCAAGTGATTGAGTGTCACTTGTGTCATGTCTGTAAGCGGGATTTCCACACTCCTATATATCCCTAGGTCCACTGTTTCCCATGTGATAGTGAAGTGGAAACGTGAAGGGACCCGTACAGCACAAAAGCGTACAGGCCGACCTCGTCTGTTAACTGACAGAGACCGTCGACAGTTAAAGAGGGTCATAATGTGTAATAGGCAGACATCTATCCAGACCATCACACAGGAAATCCAAACTGCATCAGGATCCACTGCAAGTACTATGAGGGTTAGGCAGGAGATGAGAAAACTTGGATTTCATGGTGGAGCGGCTACTCATAAGCCACACGTCACGCCGGTAAATGCTAAACGACGCTTTGCTTCGTGTCAGGAGCGTAAACATTGGACGATTGAACAGTGGAAAAACGTTGTGTGGAGTGACGAATCACGGTGCACAATGTGGCGATCCGATGGCAGGGTGTGGGTATGCCGAATGCAGGGTGAACGTCATTTGCCAGCGTGTGTAGAGCCAACAGCAAAACTCGGAGGCGGTGGTTTTGTGGTGTGGTCGTGTTTTTCATTGAGGGGGCTTGCACACCTTGTTGTTTTGCGTGGCACTATCACAGCTCAGGCCTACACTGATGTTTTAAGCATCTTATTGCTTCCCACTGTTGAAGAGCAATTCGGGGGGTGGCGATTGCATATTTCAACACAATCGAGCACCTGTCATAATGCACAGCCTGCGGCGGAGTGGTTACACGGCAACAACATCCCTGTAATGGACTGGCCTGCACAGAATCCTGACCTGAATGCTATAGAACACATTTGGGATGTTTCGGAAAGCCGACTCCATGCTGGACCTCACCGACCGACATCGATACCTCTCGTCAGCGCACACTCCGTGAAGAATGGCCTGCCATTCCCCAAGAAACGTTCCAGCACCTGATTGAAAGTATGCCTGCGAGAGTGGAAGCTGTTACCAAAGCTAAGGATGGGCTAACACCATATTGAATTCCAACATTACCGATGGAGGGTGCCACGAATTTGTAAGTCATTTTCAGTCAGGCGTCCGAATAGTTTTGATCACATAGTGCCTGTAAAGCTATTATAGGTAGGACATATTAAACTCCGCTTTAGAGAATTGTGTAATCAGGTATAAATAGTAATGAATTTGATACTGGCTGTAAAATTTTCTTCAAAGCAATTACAGATCGCTCCTTCTTATCTCTAATTATGTGAAATTTTAATTTTGTAATTTTTGGTCTGCAATTTGTTAGACAATGTGTTAAATAGAAAGTGGAGTGTGTTGGTGGATTTGACCACCAATAACAATATTTCTTTCCAATCTAATTTTTATTTTTCAGTTTTCAGTGAAACTGAAATTTCGTGGCACGATTCTAATCCCGTCCGCCCTGCTTGTGGTCACTACTGCGGTTCTGGTTCGAAAGTCCCGCCAGGTGGCGGGGGTGGCGCGGCGCTGTCAGAGGCAACGTCACGGCAAGGTTTCTGAGAAAATAGAATACCTACAGCCGTCATACAGCCAGCATAATCGGTTACGCAGACTGTCTGAAAATTTTAGTGTCAGCACTCTAACCATCAACTGCCAACTGACTGGAGAAACATTGAAAATACCATCTTCTCAGATAGTCTGCGTAACCAGTTATGCTGGCCACTGATGCAATATATAAACCCCTTCCGCCTCAACTGCAGCCTGAAGATGACGCACTGTATGACCGAAACTGGTTGCAACGAAATAAATAAAACCATAAGTAAGGCTGTAGGTCTTCTATTTTTTTCACAATGCTAAACAGGCCGTCATCCCAAACATCTCCTGTCAAAAGAATGGACATACAAAAACGGCGAGGTTCGGTCTGCGCGCGACACAGTGGTGGGTAGTCTGCAGTACCCTGAAGAATAGGCGGCACCGACTGGAAGCCAGCTCTGGACAACAGAGTGGTCAGTGGCTTACTTACAGCTTGTCGGCTGGTGCCGGGACCATGTAGGGCGTGCTCGCCACGTTTGTTTATATCAACGTGGTTGATCCACGGAGTCGCCGCGGCAAATTGTCGCCAGTAGAAGCGGGGTCAGCAGTGAGTAACGGGAGCGGCCACACCGCCTTCTGACAGTGTTGGAGGACGCTGTGATCGGCGGCGGACATGTCAGGCGGTAGTGGCATACAAGCTGGACTTTTACTCGCATAGGCGTGGCGCGCCACTAGCTGGTCACAGTCATCTGCTGGAGGTGATGGAGTAGTAGTCCGCGGATGATTATCAAGCAGGACTCATCGTGGAGGGCGGCAGGGAATGGCGAGCAGCATGAAAACAATAGCAGTGTAATGTAATGGGTTGGGTTGTTTGTGGGAAGAGACCAAACTGCGGCGTCACCGGTCTCATCGGATTAGAGTAGGACGGAGACGGAAGTCGGCCGTGCCCTTTCAAAGGAACCATCCCGGCATTTGCCTGGAGCGATTTAGGGATATCACGGAAAACCTAAATCAGGGTGGCCGGACGCGGGATTGAACCGTCGTCCTCCCGAATACGAGTCCAGTAATGTAATGGGCAGTATAAGACATGCCCATTCGTAATTCGTACTTTATCGAACTGTAGAAATCGTTAGCGGTTTCTTTTCAGTGTCCTGGAAAAGACGGAAGAGGAGAACCTGGCAAAGCAGTGCAGAGCACAAAGTGACAGATGGTGTTGGTCGTCATATTTGCTACCTGCAAGCATACGTAGTTGTCCGCTTGGTCCACTATCTTACAGTGCGGCGGCATGCGTCGGGATGGTTGGAGTCTTTTGACTAAGAACGGCGACGCCGTGAGTGACCTGAATGTGCCAAAGGTACCGTGAACTGCTCTGCGCAGCATGGCCGTGGTGGCGTAGAATGTAACACGTTGATTATCAAATTGTAAATAAGGCGACGCTGTTGTTCGATGACAGTGTGCCAGCGGTAAGTTGTTGCCTTTTGCTTACCCAATTTTTTTGTTATTGTGTCTTGGTAATTTCGAAGAACGCTTGCAAGCGATATATATCGAATGTGCAACTGTCAGCCGGCCGGGGTGGCCAAGCGGTTAAAGGCGCTACAGTCTGGCACCGCGCGGCCGCTACGGTCGCAGGTTCGAATCCTGCCTCGGGCATGGATGTGTGTGATGTCCTTAGGTTAGTTAGGTTTAAGTAGTTCTAAGTTCTAGGGGACTGATGAAAAAATGGCTCTGAGCACTATGGGACTTAACTACTGAGGTCATCAGTCCCCTAGAACTTAGAACTACTTAACTTAAACGTAACTAACCTAAGGACATCACACACATCCATGCCCGAGGCAGGATTCGAACCTGCGACCGTAGCGGTCACGCGGTTCCAAACTGACGCGCTTAGAACCGCACGGCCACACCGGCCGGCGGACTGATGACCTTAGAAGTTTAGTCCCATAGTTCTCAGAGCCATTTGAACCATTTTGCTACTGTCACTGAGCAAGATGTCGATTTTGGTTACAGTGATGACATATAATCTGCGACAAAGCATTTCGCTTCGAGCGACAGCACTGACACATAATAACCGGGGACGAATATATATTTTCAGTAATCTCGTAGAAACGACCGAAGCAGCTACAGTTTCCAGTACTGTTGGTCTCACGTGTCGTGATTTGATGCCTAGGCTGAGCACCGTCGAAAATTTTTTAGACTTCTGTCGCGAACACCATTATTTTTGTTATGACACTAGAAATTGCTTGGATTATTATGGGGAGAACTACGTCAAACTTGGTTCAAAAAGTAGCGATTGTGGGTTCCCATAACAGTTGTAGTAAATGTTGCAAAAGAAGAAGTATAAGGGAAAACACTTTATTTCATAATTCTAAACTGACAGTACAGCATTTAACCCTACCACTGCTATTGTACTTTATTGTGCTTCTACCTAAGTAACAGGAATCCTGTCTCTATGTTGCCACATATAACCCTCTTACTAAAATTTAGTTTACTTTCCAAATAAACCACACTATGGCAGGATAGTCATGTTTATAGGAAAATCTAATCAATAGAGTTACCCTGTTTACAGGATTTGACCCTGTGCTGAGTACAATGGATAAGTAAATCAGACTATTCACTTCTTATCGTAAGATCTTACCCAGCGTTTAGATAGAAACGCAGTACGAATGATATTTTACTGAAACTAGGACAACTCAGTTCCAAGTTCATTTAGTGGTTTAAAACATGTACTAATGGTTGCCAACCTATCAAGCAACGAAACAGTGAACTATTGGAAAAGCAGAAGTATCAATTTTGCCTACTTTCTTGCTACTGTTTAGTTTGGATCCTCGAATAAATATTAATCCAGTTAAGCAATGTTGGACTCCACCCTTATATTTTACGTTTTTAAAAAAGAAAAAGCCCAGTAGATAACTACAAGGAAGCTAAAAATTTTGACCAGGGGGGACCTTTAGAAAAGCACTTTCCATAATCGACAAACTTAAATACTAAAATACTTAGATACTAAAGAACACACTTTTTATACTGAATATTTTACTTCAAGAAAACCTCTTTCTTGATGGAATTTACTTTCAAATGCTATTACTCTTTGAATCAATTCTGTATAGTCAGTTAACAGATTCTAGTAAATAGGCTTCACACTGATTGAATTTTACGTCAGCAAACTTTTACTATAACACTTTGCAATGATTAAGTAAAGCTTTTTTTATTATTTACACAAAAACAATTTAAATGATGCCTCTTTATATTTGCTTGGCACATCTTAAAGCAGGATACTCGGAATAACCAAACACCAGAAAGGAATCCTATATAGGTGTACGATTAGGATGAAACAACGGGGTGAACCAGTTTCTTTAAAGTTCAAGAATAATTATTCACTAATAAAACACAGTTCACGTTGTATAAAAGTAAAATACCGAAAAAATCTCATCTGGTCTCTGTAGGCTTGGGTGTGGCGAACAATTATGACGGCTACACGAACCACAGTACGGCCTGCAAGTCTCTTGCTGCATGGGCTCAGTTTCTCTTCTTGCCGTTGGCCAAATCTACATACAGTGACCCAACAACTTGCAGCTATGGCGTAAGCCGTTTGAAGTCTTCATACGAAGCAGTTTTGTGCAGATTTGCAGACAAAGCTTCTCCTGCTCCACAAGGGTGTTACCTCAATCACTGCTGCCTACAGACTGTGTGACTTACTTTCCGCACTTGCTCTAGGTAGCTCGCCAATTCGCCCTTGCCACCTTTCCCACTCCCCAGAACCACTTTCGTTTCAAACAAAAGCACACTGGACATTGGCTTTTACATAACACCAATTTCTTACATTGTTACTAAGCATGACCATTCCTTGCATAATAAAATTTACATCAACATGAACAATTTATACACACAAATATTTTAAATACAAAATGTATCAGAAAATTATTTAACGTAATAAACAATTTACATAATATTTTACGTACATTACTCACATACAATGCAAAGAACTTCAAACTCCAGTATCGCACACTGTACTTTGCATCTACAGAAAATATAGTACCAATTTGCGAAAATTTTAAACAAAAAAAATTATAAAAATTTAAATGAATGTTAAACAAATAATGTTATAAGCAGAGCATCATCTTGGTTTCCTGCTCGATTAAAGATTATATACTGGAAAACACAGCGTCGGAATCTGGACTGTCGATTAATACTGTTTGTGGCTACCACGGCTTCTGTCAAGAAGTGCGTTACGTAATTCTGACTAATGGCAGTGGTCCTATAGGTGATGTCAACAAGATTGTGGAAACAGATGAGGTCCACGTAACAACTCGAAAATGGGTGAAAGAACGACTTCTCAATAACAAGAAACTGAACAAATTTGAATATTCGGAGGCATATAAAGATACTTAAGATAATTTTTCATTGTGAAAGTGTATTCCAGGACTCAACAAATTTTAGTGCCTTCACCTTGCTCGGCGCCAAGGTCATTACAGATGGCTGGAAATCGGAAAACACTGAAGGAAAAGGTATTTCGGCACGAGTTTGTAAACCATTCTGCCGAATTCGTGTCTTCTGATGATCCGTCTGTGCACACACATATCATGAAGCGATAATGGAAATCCCTGAAATCATCCATCAAAAGAGAAGGAAGACGGAGAGACGGAGATGAAGTGTATATTTTTCAGTGAATCTACTTCCACGATTTGCGCTTACGTGGTATAAAATTTCGCTGTGAGACTTTGCCAATTTTCTTAAGAGATAGTGCTAGAGTGTAACACGGCTATGGAGGAAAAGAATTTCTGCCGGCAGCAAACACATCGCGCTGTAATGTCCAGAACGAAGATATCGATGACGAATAAGGTGAGTGTGAAATTACATTTAATATCGTCATTGACAATTTTCATATAATGTTTTTGTCGTTTTATTGCCTGTAGGGGCCAGGTGTTGGTAGAAGTAGACTGAAGATCATTTTAGAAAGTTACTTGCTTGCCCTGCTTTGTTTCAGTGCGCTCTTGTAACGTTATTAAAGGGTGGAACTGAAGTTGTTCATTCGATTAATGCCCTCTTGTAAAGTTTATCACAAGCAGAAACATGTTGTAATTTTATTTTGGAGCACACTGATATAGTCATTCTGAGCTGAATCAAGATTGTTTTATTCATTCTACGTGTGAATGTATAATTTTTTCTTTATTTATAGACGCAATCACATTCTTATGACACAGTCATAACCGGTTTCGGTCATACAATGACCATCTTCAGATTCTAAAACAATACAAATGAAAATTTATATTAAACGTAAAAATAAGTGCAATATTTAACCAGGTTTATCAGTAATCCAACTGAATTTATGTGAAATACTTATAGTTCATACCTCAAGGCGGCATACATTGAACACAGGTTCATGCGTTGTCAAACTAGTTATAAAATGTAAAACACCGGTCTCATAAAGATATAAAATTTTTTAATATTTTGTTCACCCTCTTTGCGCTAGATGCGCGCGTCCTCTACAAGATAATGTTTATTTTTCAAAAGTCTAAAATATGACAGCTTTACTATTAATATTTAGGTCAAGTGTATATAAAGTTTAAAATGCAGAGCAGATCGTTAAATCAGTGAAATAACATTTCAGAACAAGGAGAGAACATTGCTTCAGATGAAAATAGTAGTAGCACTTGTAGAGTGACTCCATGGAGAAAGTGTGAATGTATTTTAGTATAATTTCTGTTTTCTATAAACGTTGCTCATTGTGAGATAAACTAAACTCCTCCCAAACAGGCCATGAAGACCCAACGGTACCGACCGGCCGCCGTGTCATCCTCAACCATAGGCGTCAATGGATGCGGATTGTTTGTTGTTGTGGTCTTCAGTCCTGAGACTGGTTTGATGCAGCTCTCCGTGCTACTCTATCCTGTGCAAGCTTCTTCATCTCCCAGTAACTACTGCAACCTACATCCTTCTGAATCTGCTTAGTGTATTCATCTCTTGGTCTCCCTCTACGATTTTCACCCTCCACGCTGCCCTCCAATACTAAACTGGTGATCCCTTGATGCCTCAGAATATGTCCTACCAACCGATCCCTTCTTCTAGTCAAGTTGTGCCACAAACTTCTCTTCTCCCCAATCCTGTTCAATACCTCCTCATTATTTATGTGATCTTCCCATCTAATCTTCAGCATTCTTCTGTAGCACCACATTTCAAAAGCTTCTATTCTCTTCTTGTCCAAACTATTTATCGTCCACGTTTCACTTCCATACATGGCTACACTCCATACAAATACTTTCAGAAACGACTTCCTGACACTTAAATCTATACTGGATGTTAACAAATTTCTCTTCTTCAGAAACGCTTTCCTTGCCATTGCCAATCTACATTTTATATCCTCTCTACTTCGACCATCATCAGTTATTTTGCTCCCCAAATAGCAAAACTCCTTTACCACTTTAAGTGCCTCACTTCCTAATCTAATTCCCTCAGCGTCACCCGTCCTAATTCGACTACATTCCATTATCCTCGTTTTGCTTTTGTTGATGTCCATCTTATACCCTCCTTTCAAGACCCTATCCATTCCGTTCAACTGCTCTTCCAAGTCCTTTGCTGTCTCTGACAGAATTACAATGTCATCGGCAAACCTCAAAGTTTTTATTTCTTCTCCATGGATTTTAATACCTACTCCGAATTTTTGTTTTGTTTCCTTCACTGCTTGCTCAATATACAGATTGAATAACATCGGGAAGAGGCTACAACCCTGTCTCACTCCCTTCCCAACCAATGATTCCCTTTCGTGTCCCTCGACTCTTATGACTGCCATCTGGTTTCTGTACAAATTGTGAATAGCCTTTCACTCCCTGTATTTTACCCCTGCCACCTCCAGAATTTGAAAGAGAGTATTCCAGTCAACATTGTCAAAAGCTTTCTCAAAGTCTACAAATGCTAGAAACGTAGGTTTGCCTTTCCTCAATCTAGCTTCTAAGATACGTCGTAGGGTCAGTATTGCCTCACGTGTTCCAGTATTTCTACGGAATCCAAACTGATCTTCCCAGAGGTCGCCTTCTACTAGCTTTTCCATTCGTCTGTAAAGAATTCGCGTTAGTATTTTGCAGCCATGACTTATTAAACTGATAGTTCGGTAATTTTCACATCTGTCAACACCCGCTTTCTTTGGGATTGGAATTATTTTATTCTTCTTGAAGTCTGAGGGTATTTCGCCTGTCGCATGTATCTTGCTCACCAGATGGTAGAGTTTTGTCAGGACTGGTTCTCCCAAAGCTGTCAGTAGTTCTAATGGAATGTTGTCTACTCCCGGGGCCTTGTTTCGACTCAGGTCTTTCAGTGCTCTGTCAAACTCTTCACGCACTATCATATCTCCCATTCCATCTTCAACTACATCCTCTTCCATTTTCATAATATTGTCCTCAAGTACATCGCCCTTGTATAGACCCTCAATATACTCCTTACACCTTTCTGCATTCCCTTCGTTGCTTAGAACTGGGTTTCCATCTGAGCTCTTGATGTTCACACAAGTGGTTCTCTTTTCCCCAAAGGTCTCTTTAACTTTCCTGTAGGCAGTATGTATCTTACCCCTGGTGAGACAAGCCTCTACATCCTTACATTTGTCCTCTAGCCATCCCTGCTTAGCCATTTTGCACTTCCTGTCGATCTCATTTTTGAGACGTTTGTATTCCTTTTTGCCTGCTTCATTTACTGCGTTTTTATATTTTCTCCTTTCATCAATTAAATTCAATATTTCTTCTGTTACTCAAGGATTTCTACTAGCCCTCGTCTTTTTACTTACTTGATCCTCTGCTGCCTTCACTGCTTCATCCCTCAGAGCTACCCATTCTTCATCTACTGTATTTCTTTCCCCCATTCCTGTCAGTTGTTCCCTTATGCTCTCCTGGAAACTCTGTACAACCTCTGGTTCTTTCAGTTTATCCTGGTCCCATCTCCTTAAATTCCCACCTTTTTGCAAATTCTTCAGTTTTAATCTACAGTTCATAACCAATAGACTGTGGTCAGAGTCCACATTTGCCCCTGGAAATGTCTTACAGTTTAAAACCTGGTTCCTAAATCTCTGTCTTACCATTATATAATCTATCTGAAACCTGTCAGTATCTCCAGGCTTCTTCCATGTATACAACCCTCTTTTATGATTCTTGAACCAAGTGTTAGCTATCATTAAGTTGTGCTCTGTGCAAAATTCTACCAGGCGGCTTCCTCTTTCATTTCTTCCCCCCAATCCATATTCACCTACTACGTTCCCTTCTCTCCCTTTTCTTACTACCGTATTCCAGTCACCCATGACTATTAAATTTTCGTCTCCCTTCACTATCTGAATAATTTCTTTTATTTCATCATACATTTCTTCAATTTCTTCGTCATCTGCAGAGCTAGTTGGCATATAAACTTGTACTACTGTGATAGGCGTGGGCTTCGTGTCTGTCTTGGCCACAATAATGCGTTCACTATGCTGTTTGTAGTAGCTTACCTGCACTCCTATTTTTTTTATTCAGTATTAAACCTACTCCTGCAGTACCCCTATTTGATTTTGTATTTATAACCCTGTATTCTCCTGACCAAAAGTCTTGTTCCTCCTGCCACCGACCTTCACTAATTCCCACTATATCCTACTTTAACCTATCAATTTCCCTTTTTAAATTTTCTACTCTACCTGCCCGATTAAGGGATCTGACATTCCACGCTCCGATCCGTAGAACGCCAGTTTTCTTTCTCCTGATAACGACGTCCACCTGAGTATTCCCCGCCCGGAGATCCGAAAGGGGGACTATTTACCTCCGGAATATTTTACCCAAGAGGACGCCATCATCATTTAACCATACAGTAAAGCTGCATGCCCTCGGGAAAAATTACGGCCGTAGTTTCCCCTTGCTTTCAGCCGTTCGCAATACCAGCACAGCAAGGCCGTTTTGGTTATGTTACAAGGCCAGATCAGTCAATCATCCAGACTGTTGCCCCTGCAACTACTGAAAAGGCTGCTGCCCCTTTTCAGGAACCACACGTTTGTCTGGCCTCTCAACAGATACCCCTCCGTTGTGGTTGCACCTACGGTACGGCTATCTGTATCGCTGAGGCACGCAAGCCTCCCCACCAACGGCAAGGTCCATGGTTCATGGGGGGAGGATATGGAGGAGCATGTGGTCAGGACATTGCTCTTCTGGCCGTATGTCACTTTCCGAGACCGGAGCCATTACTTCTCAATCAAGTAGCTCCTCAGTTTGCCTCACAAGGGCTGAGTGCACCCCGCTTGCCAACAGCGCTCTGCAGATCGTATGGTCACCGCTGCCCGACAGCGCTTAACTTCGGTGATCTGACGGGAACCGGTGTTACCACTGCGGCAAGGCCGTTGGCCAGTGTGTGATAACTTATTGTATTTCTGTTGGAGTGGCTCAATGATTTCATCTCTTCTCTCGTTAGATTCCTGAAATTATTATGCTTGAAACTGAAATGGAATGGAATGGTTTAATGGTTGTGAGAGGTCTGGTTTTGTAATACATTGTTTAATAAAGGAGATAACATCTAAAAGCCCACGCTTGCAGAAACTCCTGCCAAACTACAGTCCATCCAAATCCTACGCCATTGCAAAAAAGCAATTGGCTGAACACAGCATTGTTCAGATAATCAATTCAGCGCACTATTAACCAACATGAACGTACACATTTAACAACTCCCGATTTTCTGGCAGAAATTGTAGCGTAAAAGTAAGTTAATGTAACCGCCCTTAAATTACTTTTAAAATAGAATTATCCTACTGTCTGACCCCGTGCCCAAAGCGTCATACTCAATTTACGAGTGACAAATAAACAGTGATTACAAAATACACAGAAGCGCCAAAGAAACTGGTATAGGAAGGATTACGTATTCAGATACAGAGATACGTAAACAAGCAGAATACGCTGCAGTCGGCAACTCCTATATAAGACAAGAAGTGTCTGGCGCAGTTGTTAGATCGGTTACTACTGCTACAGGGACAGGTTATCGAGATTTAAGTGAGTTTGGACGCGGTGTTGCAGCCGGCGCACGAGTGATGGGACACATCATCTACGAGGTAGCGCTGAATCGGGATTTTCCAGTACGACCATTTCACGAGTGTACCGTCAATATCATATATCCGCTAAAATAACATATCTCCGACATCGCTGCGGCCGGAAAAAGATCCTGCAAGAATGGAACCAACGACGACTGAAGAGAATCGTTCAACGTGACAGAAGTGCAACCCCTCCACAAATTGCTGCAGATTTAAATGCTGGACCATCATCTAGTATCAGCGTGCGAACCATTCAACGAATATGGGCGTTCGGAGCCGAAGGCCCAGTCGTGTACCCTTGATGATTGCATAATACAAATCTTTACGCCTCGCGTGTGCTCGCCAAAACCGACATTGGACTATTGACGAATGGAAACATGTTGCCTGGTCGGACGAGTCTCGTTTCAAATTGTGTCGAGCGGATGGACGTGTACGGGTATGGAGACAACCTCATGTATCCATGGATCCTGCATGCGAGCAGGGGCTGGTGGAGGCGTGTGCAATTGGAGTGATATACGACCCTGATACACCTAGATACGACTCTGACAGGTGACACGTACGTAAGCATCCTGTCTGATCACCTGCATCCATTTATGACCATTGCGCATTCCGACCGACTTCGGCAATTCCAGCAGGACAATGCGACTCCCCACATGTCCAGAATTGCTACAGGGTGGCTCCAGGAACACTCTTCTGAGTTCCAACAGCTCCGTTGGCCACCAAACTCCCCAGACATGAACATTATTGAGCACATCTGGGATGCCTTGCCACGTGCTGTTCAGAAGAGATCTCCAGCCCTCGTTTTCTTCCGTAGTTATGGATAGCCCCGCAGCATTCATGGTGTCAATGCCCTCCATCACTACTTCAGACACCAGTAGAGACCATGCCACATCGTGTTGCGGCACTTCTTCGTGCTCTTGAGGACCATACATGATATTAGGCAGATGTACCAGTTTCTTTAGCTCTTCAGTGTAATTCAGGCAACAGCTCTTGCCTGAGAGTAAAACAAGAAGAGTTCAGGTGCATACTATCCTTTTAAGCACAGTTGCAACATCCTGTCCACAGCAACCGAGGTCATGATGAGCTCAGTACAGCTGATTTCAAACAAACGCCGTTAAGCGAACGAAGATTATTTAATCCAGCTGTAATTCGAAAATTGAGCAGGGCTAGATCAGTCATTCATTTTAATCAGAGATGTACCTTGCTGTTGACAGCAGCGACAGATGTGGCGTCGGCACTTGCGCGCATCTAAATGCTCGCACCTGGTTACCTTACAGTCACACAATAACGACAGACAAAGAGCACCCTGTGCCGCCGAACATTGCCATCTGAAACCATCCCGGCGACTGATACAAACGACAAGCTCTTCGTCGTACGTGGTGCTGACGTTGGTAGGTTTGTGGAGGTATGCGGCATTAAATGTCCTCGTATAGGACATGTAATTCGCATTAATAACCAACTGCTGATTTATGTCCACGGTGACGGCGCCAGATAGCGAGCCAGATGAATTCCATAGGATTCACATCAAGCAGATTTGGTCGCCGAGACATCAACTTGCGTTTACTATAAATTGCTCAAACCACTGTAGCACGGTTCTGGCTCCGAGATACGTGCAGTTATACTGCTGAAAGATGACATCGCCGTCGCGGAAGACATCAAGTACGAAGGGATGCAGTGGTTCGCAGCTGTCAGCATGCCTCTAATTACCACCACAGATCCCATCCACGCGCTGGAGAATGTCTCCTGAAGCATAATATTGCTCCCACCAACCTGCGTCCGCTGTACGTTTGGAGTCGTCGCTTACCTCGATGACGCCATTTGTGGAGATGACCATCGACCTAGTGTAGCAAAAATGTGATTGAGCAGAAGAACCGTCAGGTTTCCATTGGTCGACGGTCGAATCCCGAAGGTCCTGTGCGCACTGCAATTTTAACTGACGATGTCGTTGGTTCAACATGTGAACATGAAGAGGTGTTCTGCTGCAGACCTCCATGTTCACCAATGTACAATGAACGATGTGCTGCGAAACAGTTGTGCATGCACCAGCACTGTGCTCTTTCGGTAGAGATGACACAGATCACCATCTATCGTACTTCACAGAGCAGACAAGCCTCCGATTGTCACGTTCTGTGAAGAGTCGTGGACGTCCAACCAATTGGTTCAAATGGTTCAAATGGCTCTGAGCACTATGGGACTTAACAGCTGTGGTCATGTCCCCTAGAACTTAGAACTACTTAAACCTAACTAACCTAAGGACATCACACACATCCATGCCCGAGGCAAGATTCGAACCTGCGACCGTAGCAGTCGCGCGGTTCCGGACTGCGCGCCTAGAACCGCGAGACCACCGCGGCCGGCCAACCATCCAATTGGTGCCTTGTGGTAGTCTCACTGTCCTAAGTCTTATCCTTAGATGCTCACGATAGACGTAAACATTCGACCAGCTTCGCTCTTTTCGAGATTCTCGTTCACAGGCTTTGAGTAATAATCGTCTGTCCTTTGACAAAGTCGCTCATCTTACTGGATTTCCCCGTTTGCAGCCCGTATCTTCGCCTGGTTGGTCCCACATCAGTCTCTGTTGCCCTTGGACACTTTTCATAGAGCGGCACGTGCCCGCAACGTCACCAGGCGGCATCCAACCTCCCGGTGGGCAGTGGTCATACTGTTTTGGCTTATCGCTGTATAGCTTTCTTAATCGAAGTGACGTCGTCCCCATGGTTACTGATAGCTGAGCCGTCTGTGCACGCTCGGTCATAGCCGACAGGTGATGTTTACTGCCTCGTCACACAACTCATCTTCCATCTTCCGGCTTCGCGCATGCTCTTCATACTACCTGGCGGTATACATAGTGTATACATATCTATTTTGGACGATGCTGCTTGTCTGAAATTTGCGGTAATAGCGGGACTCGAATATTACACGTATTCGCCTTGTTTTATGTATGCTTCTGCACGTTTGAGTTTTTGTAACAGCTACGGTGCAATATCGTCGATGCTACGGATTTAAAGAGAAGTATGTAAAAGGGTTCAAATGGCTCTGAGCACTATGGGGCTTAACATCGGAGGTCATCAGTCCCCTAGAAATTAGAACTACTACCAGACTTAAGCGCCTAGAACCGCTCGGTCACACCGGCCGGCTCGTAACGGGGGGACCACTTACTTTTCATAGGTATATACGACAAATGTGTCACTGTAAATGTCACATTGAAATGAGGCACTTGAAAAACGTCAAGACGCGGCATCTTTAAGTCTTGTATTACAGGGATAATTTCTGTAGTTTTATGGCCATCTGTTTACGATAAAAGTGCTACACAAATTTGCAAGTGTATTTGAGTAAATTACCAGTCAGTGTATACATATCGATGCTATGTGATACGCAGATCAGATGTAATCGTAACAGACTAATTAATTTCGTCCAATTTACGCAGGTTCTCAAATCCTTGTGTGTATCTAAGAATTCCTGCACCACACAGTCTCCCACATAGTGTTATTGTGACGTTATTAATTAGAACAGACATTCGAGAATGTGAATAACTGCAGTAGAAAACATAAAAAAGTATTGTTGGCTGTCACTTCTTATCCTGTTACCGAAAAATGTAAATAGAGTGCAATCTGAGCTATTATTCTGCGGCGGAAAAGCACAATATCATTGGTTTTCACATCTATAGGCCAACTTAAGTACGTGGTATCAAATTGTTAAGATGTCTGTAAATCACATATACGAAGTTTCACTGTACATTTGATGGTGATCTGTCTTTAGCAGGGAAGTAACCCTCGAAATACACTAAGCACTATACGGCCTAAAACGCACTGTCCCAAAATCACATGACTTGAGATGCAGCAGATGTTGCAGGCGGAATTCTTGTTATGCACATCCGAATGCTCACTCAATAGATACTTGTAACTCTTTGGCGGCAGATGGGGTCAGTGAAAACAGATCCAGCACTTGATAGCGTGCTCTGGCATATCCAATTAATCGAGTTGTCGATAATCACGGATCAGATTCACAGATAGCATCATATGTCGGTAATTAGGAACGTTGTGCAGCTACACAATTCATTAATAACACAAAGTAGCACACTTTTCATGCTCCTAGTTTATGATCTTCATGGTAGCGAAAATCTGCATAAATATCAGCATAGATTCCACACACAGAAATCTTGACGAGAAACGTAAATGAATGCGTTACAACCAGCGTTCGGCTGAAATCAACCGACTGAAAATGGCCCGAACGTAAACATTCGCCTTCACTACAGGTCAGTCGGTTGGCACAACCCTTATTTGGAATTCACAATCGCCGCCTTCGCCAACCCAGACCAAACTATCATCATTAAATATAATCTAGAACTCGTGATATGCTACAAATCAGTCTGCCACCACAGCAAATCGACCAATTTCAGCCGGGCGCCAGTTGTACTAATTTCAGCGACTCGTGAGACGCGAAACTCGGCCCCTCTATTCGTCCACGAGAATCAGAGCGACATTTTCGTGACTGTACACAGGCATGAGGACGTAAGCTAAAAGCTAAGGGCCGCGGCGGTGGCTGCTGATTGGCCAAAACGCTGCGGTTTAAAATTCAAATATGTTCTTAGTGTAAAAATTGTTGTTTGTGTGGTGCAAAGGGAGTTAGAAAAGATAAGACGTACGATTTGATGGAAAGACGTATAAATGTCTTGACATTAGTAGCCCACACCAAAATTTGAATCGCTAATCTGTTAAAAACTGAGAGATGCTTACACAGAATGGGGTAGACGTACAAATCAACACTGTCATAACAGATGTTCCATAAATTGCTTTCGGCTGTGACTGCTTCAAGTTGTAAACACTGTAAGCTGAATATTATAATTCAAGCGCTTCAGACCCACCCGTAGTAGCACAATAGATCTTCGTAATAAAATTGCTATGGACACTACAGTTTTACTTCGTATGTTTGGCCACGAAGGTGCGATGTGATCGAATTCATGAAATATTCCTCACAACCAAAACCTTAATGCGTCAAACTGACCTGAAATAAAGTATCTACTTTTTAACTGTTCGTAATTAATACTTGCGATATTTCATTGGACTTGACCAGCCTTCGTAATATAGAAGACTTCAATGCTCCCAGATGACTGAAAAAGTTTGCTTCTGCAACTGTACGATAACAGCAATTAATGCAGCATTACACATTCATTAATAATTTCAAAGACACGAAATTTCGTTCTTGTCATTAAAGTAAAGAAAAGTCTTAGGGTCCATCACGAACCAAAGACAAAAAAAAAGACAGATTTAGAATTAAAATATTCATACCTTTTTCAAAAAACAGTCAGTTTTCCATGTGTACCCCTTGACAAGAATGTTGCTTTGTAAAGAGTTTGAAATCTCCCTTTACAAAACATAATTTTTGGCTTCCCAGGCAGTTCCCCTATTGCCCCTAATTTCAGTCATCGCCGCCGCATTTGTTTCATTGGATTCCATGGACGGGCAAAAGCTTTTCTCGACACTTCAAGCCGCAGTAATTACATACAAATAACAGATAAGGAAAATTTCGGTTAGTTTCTCATCTCGTCTCATATTCTTACTTTAACGAACTTTATTTTTACTTTAATATCTTATTTAAAAATGTTCCGAGATACCCTTTCGTAACTCATTCCTATTCGTCAATAAATACGTTAGACAACATCCAAAAAAAAGTTGGTTTTACTTTTAAAACTTTTCATATCAGCCGCTAACAGCTACACAGGAACAATTGTGTAACTGTGTGAAAAAGTATTACTTTTCACTGTGAAGTGACTGCAGGAGGACTGTTCGTTAAACAAAAAACAAATAATGAGGTTTGAAGAAACTTTTAACAGCCAAAACTCATTCAGTACTACTGATTCCTGATAACCGATTTCAATAGTTAAGACTGACATCTTCTGATCAATAAAGTGATGCATTTACATAGAGTACATACAGAATCATTATTTATTTTTGTCACAGCAAATGAAGCAATGGAAAATCTACATTTTCATACCTTCAGAAACTTGTCATTATGTGCCATGTTCCATCACGTCTGTATAGCATTGCATACGATTTTGGCTGTTAAATGTTTCTTCAAAGCAAATACTGGTCTCCCCTTCCAGTCTTTAATTATGAATCAAATGAACAGGTGTTGTTGAAATGGTATGAAATTTTATGGTGCTTCATAGTGAGTCGATAGAGGGTCATCTCGGGTTATCATGCAGTGAGAAAAACTGCTGTCGTTTTTGTATCGTCGTAGACGGGTAATGATTCGACAGACAATCTGTTCTGTAGCCAAGTATCTGCAGATAGACTTGAACAGCATATAACTTCCAGCGTAGACATCATTCTATACCGCGAAATTGCTGCTAAGGCAGAACTCTAGAATAATAGTCACATGCCCTATTTTCGCAAATAACTTCTTAATTGATTTGGGAAGAGCTGTTGTGTTGTTCGTCAAATGTTTGAGAGTAACGAAAAGTTGACTCGCTATGAATTGCACAGTGGTCTATTGTCCGAATTTTCATGGCAAAACTAAGAGAGGAAAGTGGACGAATCGGGCATCAAACAGACCGGTGTCAGGTCTAGTTTTGGGCGGAAAAAACGTTAACTGTTTGAGAAAATTAGCAAAATTAAAAAAAAACTTCATTAGTGAGAATTAGGAGTCAGAAGTTCATCTCCTCCAGGCTTAGTTATTTTGGATACAAAAAGTTGCAGTGGCCTGATATTTTATTTTTAAAACAGTTTGCTAAGGATCCGCTGCTCAGTTTAGGACATGTCGAGAACAGCTGTATATACAAAACATGAAAATAAAGAAAAATTTCAAAAAGAACGATCAAATCTTCTGTGAAATGACTCGCCCAAAAGTAAAAAAAAAATGAAGTAGAGTGGAGAACTCCGCCACTGCCGGTCCCAAGTCCGGGGCCTCATTTCACAAGCGATGAAGGAGGAGGGGGAGGAGTAACAGCTCATTAAAAAAAACCTGGGTCCATCTGGCTCCGGATGGTAGCACCCTGTGAGGGCCCCTGCCTAGGGTTACAGGTGAAGCCCCGTCAACGGTCTCAAAGGCGGAAGAGGAATCCTAATAACCAACGGCAGAGAGAGCGGAAGAACCCAATTAAGAAAACCATCAAAAATAATCATTGCGGACTAACAATCGGATCTTACCTTGGAATTTATTTCTTACCATGTACAATGTACAATTTCAATTGCAGAATGGAAAGTCCGTTAGAAGCAAGCACTACCACAGGTTGTAACTCGAAAGAGGAATCCACCATTTCTTTATCCAATGCATCGGGACCTAGGGTTCTGGGGAGTCCCAATATCTGCATTAAGGATGAGTCGGAGCAACCTTGGTATCCTTCAAAACTCAAGTTCAATAGGAAATTCTTTGCGGGCACCTTGAAAGCAAACTCATTACTAAAAATTGGTAAAGTAAAAGAACTTGAAATTCTCTTAGATCAGCATGATATACAAATTTTAGCAGTTCAAGAAGCAAGATTTCTTGATGAAAATGTTACAAAACTCAAAAATCATAAAATTTTTAAGGGTAAACAAGCAATAAAAATCATGAAAGGTATGCCAATAGTTGGTTCCGCTTTCTATGTTCATAAAATTTTAGTAGATAACATTAGAGAGTTCAAATACAGTTCAGAAAGACTATCTTTTCCCACAGTTAAATGCAAAAATAAACAGTATATCTTTGTTAATTGTCATGCTTCAATCAATGATGACAATAAGAAAAACCCAAGTAAAGTAGAAGCATTCTGGGAACTTCTAGAAGAAGAAATATCAAAAATTCCAAAATCAGTTGTTGTTATACTAATGGGGGATTTTAATGCACAAATAGAGAGGGAAAAATCGTTTCGAAAAATGTAGGATACTATCCAGCTCATAAAATAACAAACAAAAATGGCACAAGACTAATCAGTCTTTGTAGAACATTTCAATTGAAGGTAATGTCAACCTTCTTCAAAAAATTACCAAAAAAGGCAAAAACATGGATCTCTCCGAATCCAATGCTAGGGGAGTTCCAGTTAGATCACGTGGCTACTTCTAAACGCAATTTTAAAGAAATCATGAATGTTAAAGTAGCAAGAAACAGGGAATTTGGTTCTGATCATTACCTGACTAAAATTAAACTGAAACTTCTCCCAATAAAAACCAAAAACGATAGCAAAAATTAATTAAATGTAATACAGACAGGCTCAACATCACCAAAGAGGTAATAAAAAAATTTCAGGAAGAAATTAAAGGATCTAAATCAGGGAAATGGGAAGAAATATCGAAAGAAATCAATAGGGCTGTGAAAAATGTATTGAGAACAACAAAAATGGAGAAGAAAGTCAGTTGGAATGAAATCTGTGAAGAAGCAGTTACAGAAAGAAAAAAATAGTGGAAGAAATGGAAATGTTCTGGGAAGCCTGAACACCTTGATACATTTAGAATGCAAAGGAAAGAAACAGCAAGAACAACAAAGAGTGCTAAAAGATCTTTTGAGAAATCACAACTTCTTGACATACAAAACAACTTTGTAAAAAATAACTCCCGAAATTTATATCAGATGTTTAAAAGTCATCTAAAGAGCTACCAAGCTCCAAGTATTTGCTTCACAGCTGAAAATGGTAAAGCAGGCCTATGTAACAGCCAGAATTGTGAAATACTAAGAAAGTAGTTTCAAATATTATTGAACTGTTAAGAACCAAACTGTAAGCTAGAATTTCCAGACCTTGCTGCCGTCTGCTTCACATCTCCTGTGCAGCAATCTACGTAAATGTAAGAGTTAACTGTGTTTTCTCTTACATGTCACTTCTTTTTCCGTGTGTTTTGCTTTTAGGAAGCTTTAATTTTCGAGTACTAGTAATAGTGTTCCATAGATTTCGTGTTTGTTTTGAATACAGTCCAGAGACAGTGCTTATTTTCATTTTTTCCAACAAGAAGGGTCTAGTATCCACAGTTTAGTCAGCTATCAGCAGCCTTTAGTGAATTAGCGGTCTAGTTAAAAGTTGATTACTTAACTCTCTACAGTAAATTGTTGATTTCTTAGGATGGATAGGATGTGTGACTGCTGTGTACGAACGCAGGAGGAGCTGGCCACTGTTCGCGAACAGCTGAACGTGCTGATGGCTACGGTTAGCCGTCTTCAGCCTGCTGCCCCGGACTGTAGCGGCACTGAGGAGTCTGTTGCATCGCATAGAACACCCCAGGAGTTACATGCCTCACCCACGGTTGCTGCTGTCGAGACATCTTCGCAGGTACCGGGCGCGGTTGGGCCACACTCACCCCAAGGGGAGTGGCGGGTTCAGCGACGTTCGCATCGCAGGAGTCAGAGGGTCAACGTGGAGGCTGGCCGTGTTGCATCGTCCACTCTGCCTGTGAGTGGATATGTGGCTGCTCCTTCAGCAAGGTCCGAGCAGGCACACGGGGGGAGGGGTTTATTAGTTATTGGGAGCTCCAACGTTAGGCGGGTGATGGAGCCCCTTAGGGAAATAGCGGAAAGGTCGGGGAAGAAGGCCAGTGTTCACTGGGTCTGCTTGCCGGGGGATCTCATCTGAGATGTGGAGGAGGCCCTGCCGGTGGCGATAGAGAGCACTGGGTGCACCCGAATGCCAATTGTTGCTCATGTCGACACCAATGACTCCTGCCGTCTGGGTTCAGAGGTCATCCTCAGTTCGTACAGGCGGTTGGCGGAATTGGTGAAGGCGGAAAGCCTCGTTCGTGGGGTGAAATCAGAGCTAACTATTTATAGTGTCGTTCCCAGAACCGATCGCGGTCCTCTAGTTTGGAGCCGAGTGGAAGGCTGAAACCAGAGGCTCAGGCGATTCTGCGGAGATCTGGGGTGCAAATTTCTCGACCTGCGCTATCAGGTGGAGAAATGCAGGCTCCCCCTGAATAGGTCAGGCGTCCACTACACGCTACAAGGGTAGTGGGGTACGTGTGGAGTGCACATGTGAGTTTTTTAGGTTAGAGAATTCCCTCCCTAGACTCGACAAGACGCCGCCTGAGACGCAACAAGGTAACGGTAGGCAAAACGCAACAGGGAATGACAATACTAATGTGGTAATGGTAAACTGCAGGAGCGTCTACAGAAAGGTCCCAGAACTGCTCTCATTAATAAACGGTCACAATACCCACATAGTACTAGGGACGGAAAGTTGGCTGAAATAAGATGTAAACAGTAATGAAATTCTAAACTCAGATTGTAATCTATACCGCAGAGACAGGCTGGACAGTAAAGGGGGAGGCCTGTTTATAGCGATAAAAAGTGCAATATTATCGAAGGAAATTGACGGAGATCCGAAATGTGAAATAATTTGGGTGAAGGTCACGATTAAAGCAGACTCAAACATGGTAATTGGATGTCTCTATAGGCCCCCTGCCTCACCAGCTGTTGCGGCAGAACACCTGAAGGAAAATTTGGAAAATATTTCGAGTAGATTTCCCGACCATGTTATAGTTTTGGGTGGAGATTTTAATTTACCGGATATAGACTGGGAGATTCAGACATTTATAACGGGTGGCAGGGACAAAGAAAACAGTGAAATTTTTTAAGTGCATTATCTGAAAACTACCTTGAACAGTTAAACAGATAACCGATAACACATTAGACCCTTTGGTGGCAAACACACCCGAACTATTTGAAACAGTTAACGCAGAACATGGAATCAGCGATCATAAAGCGGTTACAGCATCGGAGATTTCAGCCGTAAATAGAAATACTAAAAAAAGTAGGATGATTTTTCTGTTTAGCAAAAGTGACAAAAATCAGATTTCAGAGTAGTTAACGGCTCAACACAAAAGTGTTATGTCAAGTACAGATAGTGTTGAGGATCAGTGGAAAAAGTTCAAAACCATCGTACAATATGAATTAGATGAGTATGTGCCAAGTAAGATCGTAAGAGATGGAAAAGAGCCATCGTGGTACAACAACCGAGTTAGAAAACTGCTACGGAAGCAAAGGGAACTTCACAGCAAATATAGACATAGCCAGTGCCTTGCAGGCAAAGAAAAATTACACGAAGTGAAATGTAGTGTGAGGAGGGCTATGCGAGAGGCGTTCAACAAATTCGAAAGTAAAGTTCTATGTGCTTACTTGGCATGAAATCCTAAGAAATTTTGGTCTTATCTCAAACCGGTAGGTGTATCAAAACAAAATGTCCAGACACTCTGTGACCAAAATGGTACTGAAACAGCGGATGACAGACTAAAGGCCGAAATATTAAATGTCTTTTTTCAAAGCTGTTTCACAGAGGAAGACTGCACTGTAGTTGCTTCTCTAGATTGTCGCACAGATGACAAAATGGTAGATATCGAAATAGATAAGACGGGGATAGAAAAACAATTGAAATCGCTCAAAAGAGGAAAGGCCGCTGGACCTGATGGGATACCAGTTCGATTTTACGCAGAGTACGCGATGGAACTTGCCTCCCTTCTTGCAGCGGTGTACTGTAGGTCTCTAGAAGAGCGTTGCGTTCCAAAAGATTGGAAAAGGGCACAGGTCATCCCCATTTTCAAGAAGGGACGTCGAACAGATGTGCAGAACTATAGACCTATATCTCTAACGTCGATCAGTTGTAAAATTTTGGAACACGTATTATGTTCGAGTATAATGACTTTTGTGGAGGCTAGAAATCTACTCTGTAGGAATCAGCATGGTTTTCCAAAGACGATGGTGTGAAACCCAGCTCGCGCTATTCGTCCACGAGACTCAGAGGGCCATAGACACGGGTTCCCAGGTAGATGCCGTGTTTCTTGACTTCCGCAAGGCGTTTGATATGGTTCCCCACAGTTGTTCAATGAACAAAGTAAGAGCATATGGACTATCTGACCAATCGTGTGATTGGATTGAAGAGTTCCTAGATAACAGAACGCAGCATGTCATTCTCAATGGAGAGAAGTCTTCCGAAGTAAGAGTGATTTCAGGTGTGCCGCAGGGGAGTGTCGTAGGACCGTTGCTATTCACAATATACGTAAATGACCTTGTGGATAATTTCGGAAGTTCACTGAGACTATTTGCGGATGATGCTGTAGTATATCGAGAGGTTGTAACAACGGAAAATTGTACTGAAATGCAGGAGGGTCTGCAACGAATTGACGCATGGTGCAGGGAATGGCGATTGAATCTCAATGTAGACAAGTGTAATGTGCTGCGAATACATAGAAAGAAAGATTCTTTATCATTTAGCTACAATTAGCAGGTCAGCAAATAAATGCAGTTAGTTCCATAAATTATCTGGGAGTAGGCATTAGGAGTGATTTAAAATGGAATGACCATATAAAATTAATCGTCGGTAAAGCAGATGGCAGACTGAGATTCATTGGAAGAATCTTAAGGAAATGCAGTCAGAAAACAAAGGAAGTAGGTTACAGTACACTTGTTCTCCCACTGCTTGAATACTGCTCACCAGTGTGGGATCCATACCAGACAGGGTTGATAGCAGAGATAGAGAAGATCCTACGGAGAGCAACGCGCTTCCTTACAGAATCATTTAGTAATCGCGAAAGCGTTACGGAGATGATAGATAAACTCCAGTGGAAGACTGCAAGAGAGACGCTCAGTAGCTCGGTACGGGCTTTTGTTGAAGTTTCGAGAACATCCCTTCACCGGGGAGTGAAGCAGTATATTGCTCTCTCCTACGTATATCTCGCGAAGAGACCATCAGGATAAAATCAGAGAGATTAGAACCCACATAGAGGCATACCGACAATATTTCTTTCCCTGAACAATACGGGATTGGAATAGAAGGGAGAACCGATAGGGGTACTCAAGGTACCCTCCGACACGCACCGTCAGGTGGCTTGCGGAGTATGGATGTAGATGTAGAAAATACAGAATCAGATCCATCACCTACAGCTGAAAAAATTAAAAAAGCAATAACCACCCTGAAAAACTACAAAGCCAGTGAAGAAGACTCAATTACAACTGAACTTATTAAATGGTCTCAACCAAAACCTATAGCTAACCTTCAGCTCATGTTTAAAGAAATATGGGAAAGTGAAAAGATACCGTAAGACTGGAAAGTGGATCTCATCCATCCCTTGCACAAGAAAGGTGATAAGCAAAATGTAAATAACTACAGAGGTATATCTTTGTTGCCAGTGGGATATAAAATATTTTCCACAGTACTACTAAACAAGGTAGACGCAACACTTGATAGCCAATTGGGACAGTATCAGAGTGGATTTCGAAAGGGTAGATCTTGCTCAGAACAGATTTTCGACCTAAACTCCATAATTCGTCACAGACGTACAAACCCCACAGATATAGTTGTAACATTTATAGATTTTAAAAAGACATTTGACTCAGTTCATAGAAAAACACTAGATAAAGTGATCAGAGAATTTGGCATCAAATCTAAATTAGCAATCCTTATTCCTGAAACGCTCACAGACACCAAATCAAAAGTAAAGTTTCAGGCAATCAACATAAAAACTGGTGTTAGGCAAGATGATGGCCTGTCTCTACTCGTCTTTAATTTCGTAGTAAAGAAAATAATAAGAGAATGGAAACAAAAACTAAATGAAGAGAAGCTATCACCAATCATACTGGAAACTAAAAACAAAGGTATTGAAATTCACTGTTTAGCATTTGCTGATGATTTTGCCATTCTTTCTGAAAACCTAACAAATGCTGGAACACAAATCAATCTCTTAGAAGAAATAGCCAACAAAGCAGGTTTAAGAATACGTGTAGAAAAAACAAAATTAATGTCAAATATACAAAATGCTCCGGAATCCCTAGCAACAGATATTGGCCAGATAAAGAGGGTAAATAAATTATCCAAGAAAATGGCTTAGAAAAATTCGCTATAGAAGGAAGAGTACACGCAATGGAGAGAGCGTATGGAATAACTAGGATTGTCTACAACAAAAGGTGTCTGTCTAATAATTTGAAGATACTGCACTAGAACACAGATTGCTTACCGCTGCTGCAATGACAGGTTATCAAGATTGAAGTCAGTTTGGACGTGTTGTTAGAGTCGATGCACGAACGATAGGATGTAGCATCTCCAGGATAGCAATGAACTGGGGATTTCCCCGTACGACCATATCACAAATGTACCGTGAATATCAGGAATCCGGTAAAACATCAAATCTCCGGCATCGCTGCGGCCGGTAAAAGATCCAATCCTGCAAGAACGGGACTAACGAAGGCTGAAGACAATCGTTCAACTTGCAGAAGTGCAACGCTTCCGCAAATTGCTGCAGATTTCAATACCAGGCCATCCAAAAGTGTCAGCGTGCGAACCATTTAACGAAACAACATCTATGTGGATTTTCGGAGACGAAGGACCACTCGTGTGCCCTTGATGACTGCACGACACTAAGCATTACGCCTCACCTGGGCCCGTCAGCGCCGATATTGGACTGTTGATGACTGGAAACATGTTGCCTGGTCGATTGACTCTCGTATCTCGAGCGGTTGGATGTGTGCGGGTATGGAGACAACCTCCATAATCCATGGACCCTGCATGTCAGCAGGGGCTGTTCAAACCCGTAAAGGCTCTGTAATGGTGTGGTGTGTGTGCAGTTGGAATGATATGGGACACCTGATACGGATACGACTGTGACAGGTGACATGTAGGTAAGCATCCTGCCTGATTATCTGCATCCATTCATGTCCATTGGGCATTCCGACGAACAAGGTCAATTCCAGCAGGACAATGCGACACCCCACACGTCCAGAATTGCTACAGAGAAGACTCCAGGAACACTCTTCTGAGCTTAAACACTTCCGCTAGCCACCAAACTCCTCAGATATGAACATTATTGAGTATATCTGGGATGCCTTGTAACGTGCTGTTCAGAAGAGATCTCCATCCCTCGTACTCTTAAGGATTTATGTACAGACCTGCAGGATTCATGGTGTCAGTTGCCTCCAGCATTACTTCCGATATTAGTCGAGTCCATGCCACGTCGTGTTGCGGCACTTCTGTGTACGCGGGGGGCCCTATACGATATCAGAGAGGTGTACCAGTTTCTTTGGCTCTACATTGTATTAACAGGGACAGTAAAACTCGAAGAATGACCAGTGCTGCTGCACAATAGCGATAATCTCTGTCAGTAACCTTAAAACAAGTGACTTATTACTATGTGAACGAAAGGTAGTACGTGGAATGTGAATTTACGTAGCGGCTGGACGTGTGGACTACCTAAGCCGGCAGGCAGATGAGCCGGTCTGTGACAGCCAGGATGATAGGGTTAAAGATAATACAGGGTGATCAAAAAGTCAGTATAAATTTGAAAACTTAATAACCCACGGAATAACGTAGATAGAGAGGTAAAAATTGACACACATGATAGGAATGACATGGGGTTTTATTAGAACAAAAAAAACATAGTTCACAAAATGTCCGACAGATGGCGCTTGAAAGATCTCTTGCGCGTGTCGTTTGGTGATGATCGTGTGCTCAGCCGCCACTTTCGTCATGCTTGGCCTCCCAGGTCCCCAGACCTCAGTCCGTGTGATTATTGGCTTTGGGGTTATCTGAAGTCGCAAGTGTATCGTGATCGACCGACATCTCTTGGGATGCTGAAAGATAACATCCGACGCCAATGCCTCACCATAACTTCGGACATGCTTTACAGTGCTGTTCACAACATTATTCCTCGACTACAGCTATTGTTGAGGAATGATGGTGGACATATTGAGCATTTCCTGTAAAGAACGTCATCTTTGCTTTGTCTTACTTTGTTATGTTAATTATTGCTATTCTGATCAGATGAGGTACCATCTGTCGGACATTTTTTGAACTTTTGTATTTTTTTATTTTTTATTTTTATTTTTATTTATTTCCTTTTTTTGTTCTAATAAGACCCCATGTCATTCCAAGAATGTGTGTCAATTTGTACCTCTCTATCTACATTATTCCGTGATTTATTCAGTTTCCAAATTTATACTGACTTTTTGGTCACCCGGTATAGCAATCAAAGTAAACGATAACGTCAGAATTGGCACTTGGCTGACGGAACACGACGTAGTCTAATATTCAATCCTGACCAGAAGTCATACGGGCTTTATAAATTCCACACTATCGTTCAGTGAAGACAATACGAGCATACCAACAATCAGACCGTAGTTGTGACGGGTTTCAGGCTTCCTAGCAGATAGTATCCACAACACGCTTTCGTTACGAGACGTTGTCGAGAGACGTAAGTGTGACTTCGGAGTACATCAAGCGAGTGTTACAGTGCTGTTGTTGTTTACAGTATATATAAATCATTTAGCATACTATTTCTGAAGCTCCGTAACGTTGTTCGCGGACGTTGCAGTTGGCTATAGAAAGGCTACAACGCTAGAAAACTGCATGCAAACGCAGGAAGACCGGCACAGAATCGACTACATATCCTGGGACTAGCAGGTGATCGTAAGTGTAAATTATTGTAGTGTATTGCACATAAACAGACGAAGAGATCCGCTCCTATTCGGTTATACTACTGTTACTAAATCACTTACAATATAACCGTAAAATATTTAAGAATAGCCGTCCGGGGTGAACTAAAGCGGAATGATCACACAAAACTATTTGCAGGAAAACAGATGCTTGGCTGAGATACATTGGAAGGATAACAGGAAATGTATTTCATAATGGAATGAAATATTGCTCGTCAGCTGAGCCCCTTATCAAACACAATTAATATTTTCGATTGCTGGGTGCTAGATGACAGTTTTGAAAGGGCTGCTTACTCAGAATAACTAACACGCTTTGAATAATAATACATATTGTACATCGCTGCCGAGTCCTCCTGAACACTGCCTTTTCTTTAATTAAAAAAATCACTGACAATCGAAAACTATTAATAAAAACTATTGTTGTGAATGAAAGAGCATCGATTGCGAGGCTCCTGAAGTTCATCTTGTTAGGAATTCTAGCCGGCCGGCTTGTCAGGTGTAATAGTTGCAAGCCACTACCGGCACCCGACAAATTTCATCCGCCAGCGCATCTGCACAATCAACATGAATATGACTAGACAATAAAACAGAACATTTTTTTTATGAAAATTGTAAAACTTGAAAAACGAATTTACCCTATAAGATAAAAGTGTGTTAGTATTTTTCACTTGTGACCTGTTACAATAATGATTTAGGAATACACCTCGTAACTGCTGTCTTCTTTAGTATTCGGATTGTTACTTTCCTCTTGAAGCGTCAGGATTTTTAACCTTGTACGTCTTACATACCAGCTAGAGTAAGTTTGTCATGGTTTGTTATCCCAAGAATCTTAATATTTCCGAGGGAATGTTGTCGCCCTGATGTCTTCCACTGTTTTGTCGACTTCTTTTCGCAACATCGGTTCCCACATTTTTATACACTTCGTCTTTCCCTTGTCTTTGAGTTTGTTTCATTTGTACAGACTCTCCATATATTCTTTCACCTTACTCCATTCCTTTGCATACTTTTGGTTTGCCATCTCAGCTGTTGATGTTTGTGCGCCCACTTCTCTTTTTACCAAAGGATTCTTCAGCTTTTTATTGGTGCCTTTTATCTTTCCCATAGTCATGTACGCTTCACCTGCTTTGAATTTCTCCTCTAGCCATTCGCTAGCATTTGCTGTGTCTTTTTCATGTAGGGTTTCTGTCATTTGGGTACAGACTGTATAGTCAGCACTATATTACATGAGAAGAGCAGCTGGTGATTACAATACTTTTATGTCAATACTTTATAGCACATATTAGCACATAATACGAGGGTAAAGGGCAACAACAACAAATGCTTTAGGTTGTTGAAAGAAAAAAATTAACACTAACTTGATGTGGAACGATGATGCGAAAATATCATCTGATATTCCCCATTCTCCAACAACCGAAGATTAAACTCTACAGAAGTTCTCCTAATTGTTGTTTTGTAACACTCGAGCGGCAATGCATTCCTGATAAGTCGAAGCTTGTTTATCAATGCGACATTGCGTATTGCAGCACCTGAACAAAACATTTTTCCCTCCCTTTTTCAATCCAATACATGTTGTTGTTGTTGTTGTGTTCTTCAGTCAAGACACTGGTTTCATGCAGCTCCCCATGCTACTCTATCCTGTGCAAGCTTCTTCATCTCCCAGTGCCTACTGCAACCTACATCCTTCTGAATCTGCTTAGTGTATTCATATCTTGGTCTCCCTCTACGATTTATACCCTCCATGCTGCCCTCCAGTACTAAATTGGTGATCTTTGATGCCTCAGAACATGTCCTACCAACCGATACCTTCATCTAGTCAAGTTGTGCCACAAATTCCTCTTCTCCCCAATTCTACTAAGTACCTCCTCATTAATTATGTGATCTACCCATCTAATTTTGGCATTCTTCTGTAGCACCACATTTTGAAAGCTTCTATTCTCTTCTTGTCTAAACAATTTATCATCCGAGTTTCGCTTCCATACATGGCTACACACCATACAAAAACTTTCAGAAAAGAATTCCTGACACTTAAATCTATACTTGATGTTAAGAAATTTTTCTTCTTCAGGAAAACTTTCCTTGCCATTGCCAGTCTACATTTTATATCCTATCTACTTCAACCCTCATCAGTTATTTTGCTCCCCAAATAGCGAAACTCAATTACTACTTCAAGCGTCTCATTTCCTAATCTAATTCCCACAGCATCACCCGATTTAATTCGACTACATTCCATTATTCTCATTTTGATGTTGTTGATGTTTATCTTATATCCTCCTTTCAAGACACTGTCCAATACGTTCAACTGCTCTTCCAAGTCCTTTGCTGTCTCTGAAAGAATTACAATGCCATTGCCAAACCTCAAAGATTTATTTCTTCTCCATGGATTTTAATCCCCACTCCAAAGTTTTCTGTTGTTTACTTTACTGCTTGCTCATTATACAGACTGAACAACATTAGGGAGAGGCTACAACCCTGTCTCGCTCCCTTCCCATCCACTGCTTCCCTTTCATGCCCCTCGACTGCCATCTGGTTTCTGTACAAATTGTAAATAGCCTTTCACTCCCTACATTTAACGCTTGCCACCTTCAGACTTTGAAAGAGAGTATTCCAGTCAACAGTGTCAAAAGTTTTCTCTAAGTCTACAAATGCTAGAAACGCAGGTTTGCCCTTCCTCAATCTATCTTCTAAGTTAAGTCGTAGGGTCAGTACTGCCTGCGTGTTCCAACATTTCTACGGAATCCAAGCTGATCTTCTCCGAGATCGGCTTCTACCAGTTTTTCCATTCGTCTGTAAAGAATTCGTGTTAATATTTTGCAGCCGTGACTTATTAAACGGATAGCTCGGTTACTTTCACACCTGTCACCACCAGCTTTCTTTGGGACTGGAATTATTGTATTATTCTTGAAGTCTGAGGGTATTTAACCACTCTCATACATCTTCCTCACCAGCAGGAAGAGTTATGCCATGGCTGGCTCTCCCAAGGCTATCAGTAGTTCTAATGGAATGTTGTCTACTCCCGAGGTCTTGTTTCGACTTAGGTCTTTCAGTGCTCTGTCACATTCTTCACGCAGTATCATATCTCCCATTTTATCTTCATCTACATCCTCTTCCATTTCCATAGTATTACACTCCAGTTCATCTCACTTGTGTAGACCCTCTATATACTCCTTCACCTTTCTGCTTTCCCTTCTATGTTTAGAACTCGTTTTCCATCTGAGTTCTTGATATTCATACAAGTGGTTTTCTTTTCTCCAAAGGTCTCTTTAATTTTCTTGTAGGCAGTATCTATCTTACCCCTACTGATATATGCCTCTGTATTGTTACATGTGTCCTCTAGCCATCCTTGTTTAGCCATATCGCACTTCCTGTCGATCTGATTTTTGAGAGGTTTGTATTCCTTTCTGCCTGCTTCATTTACTGCAATCTTATATTTTCTCCTTTCATCAATTAAATTCAATATATGTTCTGTTACCCAAGGATTTCTTCTAGTCCTCTTCTTTTTACCTACATATGTAAAATAAAATTAGTATTTGTTTGTTCATCTTGTGACAGTAAGATTCTCCTATAACTTCTATGACTAAGGGCTTGACGTGAAAAGAGGTGGCGTAACAGCATAATTCTGGAACACGAGGAGCAATTTCAACGAAATTTTGTTTATGCATGACTCATTATTTGTATAACAATACTATGAAAGTAAGGTACTCCTGCTGCCGCAAGGGATGAGGCTGTGGACGAGAAGGGGTGACATATACAGACATCCGAAAGAGATGTTGGTATTCCTTTCCTGTAAGTAGTTTACCTGAAATACTTTAAAAGCAAGAAGCGCAAACTGACTATTGTCGGTTTCATTCAGCGCATCAACCACATCATGAGAATAAGCACTGCAGGGAACCAATAATTAATCAAGTGTGTTTCATGGCCAAAGATTATGCCACACGGCTCAATACCACAGATACATTTAACGCTCTCTCTTGAGTCGCATTGTGTGTAGCACTTGCCAGTGACAGACTTTTTTTCTCAAAACGACAGTCTGTTACTGGTAGAATTAAAAATCTCTCAGAATTCAGACAAATCTTCAGGACGAAATTCACTGGAGATACGGATAAGATATGTATACAGATAGGTGCGAAATATGTTGAATGTTTGTGAACTATGTATATGTGCGTGAAATATATGTAACATATGCGCAAGCCGAGAATGCCGCGGACAAAAACCTAATCTATTTATATATTTTTTTAGATTGCACTAATTTTGTACGAAAGATGATTTTACTTCCTTTTACACAGGCATGCTTCGCCATTTCCGTGGAGTTGTAGATGGGTATACTTGTAATGCCAAATTTAATTTTAGTACGAGTTAGACACTAACACAAAAACAGTGGAAACCATTAGTATGATATCAATGAAATGCCCCGACATTAAACTGATTCAGTGAAATCCTAGCAGAAATGCAGAACTTGCATTGTGATAAATATAGCGCGATTAGTGAATAACTGTGCCAGTCAAGTACTGGCAGTCCATTTATTATATTACAATGAATTTAAATAACAACATGTACGAGAAAATCTATATGGCAAGTTAAGCGATGGTTCCCCATGATATTCCGTATTCTGAAGGTGCTTTTCTCACCTATCATGGAGGGGAAACCTCCAGCTGTTTCCTCGCAGTCATAGGAAGAACACATTAAATAGATTTTTTTTTGGTTGGGTCTGAAGTTGTGTCCAGATGTCTTAACTGATTGAGGAGATGGAACCGAATCCCAGTCTAGCACATAGTTTCAGTTATCACGCAATATTCAAGCTAGAAACTGTTACCACACTTTATGTTCTTTCATATACAAAATATCAATTACAATAACTCGCACAAAGCACATCAGAGAGGTGCGACTTTCTGTAGAATTTTTACAAGGCACTGTCTAAAACACAATGATATGTTTAGTCAAAGAAGATTAAGATTCATTTCAAATGATTTCAAATGAATTTTGTCTCTGTCAGCTTAAGTGTCTCGTTCTGTGATCACAGTGGAATAAAACTAAAGCTTTATCCTAAAGTGCGGTACTCTTTGGAGAAATATTCCAGCATTTATAAACCATACGAATTACTAGACAGAAAGTTACAGCTGACACTGGAGTCATAAGCGAGGCACGATAATTACAAAACAGGAAAATGAAACTACATACACCAGTAGCCATCAGTCATGGTTTAGGAACACATTTTGTTTCGTATGTACCAGATAGGCTTTGAGTGGAGAGCACTCAACTCCAATGACTGCCCCTATTTCCATAATGGGTGTTTGTGCATGTCTCGTGCTACTGCTGAATGAAGGTCTCCAAAGCGCAGAAATTCAGTACCGAGCTTTCAGAAACATGTACGCAACTAAAATAACAAAATCATCGTTTCAACAATTAAATTTTTCTAAATTCGTAAGTTCCAGAATTTTATGTTTTCTCCTCTTTTTAAGAAGGGCGTTTAATTTAGTCGTACAGCTTTCCAATTCTACTGGTGGTGCAAGAAATGCATTACATCCATTATCGAAATTAAAATAACAACAAAGGATAAATTTTGTTCATTGTAATCCGAGTGGCGCAAGTGAATAAAGCGAATGTACATATGTCACACAGACTCAACCCCCTTTTGCAACACCCACATAGAATCGAGTACATGTGGTTGTGCCAATACAAGTAAGTAGCCAAACAGAAATACAGGTGCAAGGAGATGATCTGAAGCAAATGAGTGAGTTCATAAGTTATCTCAAAACTAACGGCTTTTATACACTGAAGAGACAAAGAAACTGGTACACCTGCCTAATATCGTGTAGGGCCCCCGCGAGCACGCACAAGTGCTGCAACACGACGTACCATGGGCTCGACTAATGTCTGAAGAAGTGCTGGTGGGAACTGACACCGTGAATTCTGGTGGTCTGTCCATAAATCCGTAAGCGTACGAGGAGATCTCTTCTGAACAGCAAGTTGCAAGATATCCCAGATATGCTCAATAATGTTCCTGTCGTGTCTGGGTAGTTTAGTGGCCAGCAGAAGTGCTTAAACTCAGTAGAATATTCCTGGAGTCACTCTGTATGTATTCTGGACGTGTGGGGTGTTGCTTTGTCTTGCTGGAATTGCCCAAATCTGTCGGAATCCAGAGTGGACATGAATGAATGCAGGTAATCAGGCAGCATGCGTACGTACGTGTCACCTGCCAGAGTCGTATCTAGACGTATCAGGGGTCCCGTATCACTCCAGCTGCACACGTCCCACACCACTGTGGAGCCTCCACCAGATTGAACAGTCTCCTGGCGACATGCAGGATCATGGATTCATGAGGTTGTTTCCATACCCGTACACGTCCATCCACTCGATACAATTTGAAGCGAGACTCAGCCGACCAGGCAAAATTTTTCTAGTCATCAACAATCGAATGTCGGTGTTGATGGTCCCAAACGAAGCGTAAAGGTTAATGTCGCGCAGTCATCAAGGATACACGAGTCGGCCTTCGGCTCCGAAAGCCCATATCGATGATGTTTCGCTGAATGGCTCTCACGCTGATACTTGTTGATGGCCCAACATTGAAATCTGCAGCAATTTGCGGAAGGGTTGCACTTCTGAACGTTGAACGATTTTCTTCATGTCGTCGTTGATCCCCTTCTTGCAGAAGCTGTTTCCGACTGCAGCGATGTCGAAGATTTGATGTTTTACCGGATTCCTGATATTCACGGTACACTCATGAAATTGTCGTACGAGAAAGTCCCCACTTCATCGTTACCTCGGAGACGCTGTGTCCCATTGCTCGTGCGCCTACTATAACACCACGTTCAAATTGACATAAATCATGATAACGTGCCATTGTAGCAGGAAACGATCTAACAACAGCTCGAGACACTTGTTGTCTTACGTAGGCGTTGCCGTTTACATACCTCTGTATTTCAATACGCATGTTTATAGCAGTTTCTTTGGCGCTTCAGTGTTTTATACCTTTTACTGGCTTTTCTGTGCGGAAGTCAAACGGAAGGATATCAAACAAAAGCCCATTGTCCAAATCAATGCACATCCGCAAGTGCGTTGACATGCAAACATTGAATCTTTATTACTTCTGTCATATGGTCACAGCAGCAAAGGACTCGAAACTTTTCATAAGCACATCAATCCACACTCAATCCTTTACAGAATATTCAAATTGGCTCAAGTTATTACCATGACTGTTCTTCTCCAAATACCGGTTTAGAAGTGTCTCCCTCCATCACTGACGTAACGCAGTTGATTCAGAATGAGATTTTCACTCTGCAGCGGAGTGTGCGCTGATATGAAACTTCCTGGCAGATTAAAACTGTGTGTAGGAGACGAGATACGGCAGAAGTAAAGCTGTGAGGACCGGGCGTGAGTCGTGCTTCGGTAGCTCAGATGGTAGAGCACTTGCCCGCGAAAGGCAAAGGTCCCGAGTTCGAGTCTCGGTCGGGCACACAGTTGATTCAGTTGTTGAGGAACGCGAGTTTCATAGACTCCAATCAGCGCCTCATCTTAACCTTGCTTATTGCACTCAGTATATCAGAACTCTTTTGCTTGTATTACTTATTTTGCAAGTATTGTGCTAAAATGTGCTAAACGGTCTCAAGGTAAGTGTTGCTTATCTTTAAGCTGAATGGTACGCTGAGAAGAGCGCTTCAAATTGTAACTGCAGACATTTACAAGAGCGAGATGAAAATATGCTTTTAATTTGTAATGAAATTCAATCTCTAAAATGGATAGTTATTACCCAGACACTTAAACCTTTGAAAGAATGAGTAATGTGTGTATTCATCTGAATATCTGGAAGTCATTTGTTGAAAGGTATCACCATACTAGCTGGCAAACCCGTCATTGCCAGTGTGTTCATTTTGTCAATTTTCTATTAGAAACGAAAGCTAAAAGTGACCTGTGCCTTTAGGGTGATATCAAAAAATTTAATTCCGCTGTGTTTGTGAAAACACCTTTGAATTAATGAAACAGTTTATGTGTACTGGATGCAGCTGCTTTGCCTGTCTACAGCGCGATTTTGTAAACGTCTCCACGGCAACGTCTCCTCACTGTTCAGCAGACGGCTGTTGTATTCGCCTACAGCCATTCGTGTGTCGCACTTGAAAGCTGTCAAAAGCACTGCCAGCTGTCAGGGATTTTCTTGACTTGTCTTTACTGTAGGAGTTTCAGTAGTGAGGAACAGATGTTTTAAAACTTCATACAGGATGCAGCATCTTTTAAAGCATTTCAGTGTTTATGACGTCATATTTCTTGATCTGTGTATCGTGGAATGATATATTTATGTAGGTACATTCCAGAAAATGTGTTATGTGACAGTTCCTCAGCACGTTCCGCAAGTGAACCAGCAGGCTAATATGACCCCTGTTACATACAGTTTAATATACTAAGTTACACTCACATTAAGAAACTGACAGATCGGTTTTCGCCGTTTACAGTAGAGGAAGTGCGAGCATGAGAAGCAGGAATAAGCCAGATAAACGCAGCAGCGGCAACATCTCTTCTAGTGCAAGTTTGTATCGTATAGCTGTCGAATCTTTTGTGAAGTTTAGAGTAATCAATACTGGAACAGAACGCTAATTACTGTGCGTCATGTTAGCTGTCGAAGATAAATGTTTCTGTAGGCCGTAAAGTAGCCACAATCTACTGATTGCACATGCAAACGACCCTGAGACTACATCGAACTAATTTTGTAACAAAACCGTAGCGTGGAGCATTTCCAATGTCCTGCCTCTTGTATTTACTGCATGGACCACAGAAATATTTAGTTTTCTGGTGGCTTTATGAGCGTTATCAGAAATTTCTCAGTCCAAATCGGCCGCACTGCTCTTGGCAACTTCTGGCAAGAAACAGTCTAAAAAGTAACGTGGAACTAATGTAAATAAAAGAATCTCCATTCGAAGGTTTTTCATACCACCAATAGTTAGTGGGGTTAAGGACTTGGTTTAAATACGTTGAGATTTTAGAGATTGCAGAGGGAGAACAAGAGACCAGTACAGCAAGTAGGTTCAAATCATTGGGGGCTATTGCAGTTGTTTTGGGATGAAGAGTCTTGCACAGCATAGAGTAGCGTGGAGAGCTGGGTCAAACCAGTCTTCTGACTGCAGATCGCATCAACGACCACAACGTAAACCTAACTATACAGGGTGTTTCACAATTCATGTTGCACACTTCTAGAGGCTGTAGAGGTAACTATGTAGATCAAATTTTACATAGGAGCCCATGTTCGGAAACGTCATCCAACAACGCTACAGAGCGTCAAAGCTACAGGCGCCGGGGCCTGTAAATATGTGTAAATGCAGATGAGTCTGTGACGATGTTAAGAACTTTCTACGATGATGGAAAAGGATAAATGTATCAATTTGAGGTAAGTGTGTCTGAACCGGAAACGAACGAGTCGAAAGCTATAAGCGAAAACCGTTCTGATGCCTCTGACAGTGGAATACATGTACCGATACTGTTGTTGCTAAGATTGTAGGGCAGGCAACCTTTACTGATGGTAGTATGGATCAAAACAAGGACAAATATCCAGTAAATAAAGGGGCTAAAATTCATACCTGAGGAGTTATGAGCACTTGTCAATCTTCGCTAGTGTGAAACACATCTCCTCTATTGAATAAGTGCTCAAAGCGCATGTCTAATGAACAGGTTTTCCTTGTTTTTGTCCATACTACCACCAGCGAAGGTGGCCTATGCTATAATGTTGTATCGTATTGTATTGTATGTTAACCAGGGGCCTAGAAACGACGGAGAGGCTCCGTCCCCGCCGCAGCCGCAGTGGTCCACAACCCCACGACGACTACCGTAGTCCACTTAACCCCTCCGCCGCCCCACGCCGAAACCAGGCTTATTGTGCGGTTCTGCCCCCGGTGGACCCCCCAGGGAACATCTCGCACCAGACGAGTGTAACCCCTATGTTTTCGTGGTAGAGTAATGGTGGTGTGTGTGTGCGTGGAGAACTTGTTTGTGTCCGCCGGGCGGATTCGTGCCGGGGACCAGGCGCTCCTTCCCGCCCGGGAAGCCGTGCGTTAGACCGCACGGCCAACGGGGCGGGCCTGCTATAACCTTAGCAACAACAGTACGAGTACATGTATTCCACTGTCAGAGTTATCAGAATGGTTTTCGCTTGTAACTTTCGGCTTTTTCGTTTTCAGTGTAGGGAACCTCACTCAAACTGATACATTTATCGTTTTCCATCATATTAGGAAGTTCGTAACATCATCACAACATCATCACGGCATCAATCTGTATACAGGGTGTTACAAAAAGGTACGGCCAAACTTTCAGGAAACATTCCTCACACACAAATAAAGAAAACGCTTCATTTCCATGTTAGAGCTCATTTTAGTTTCGCCAGTATGTACTGTACTTCCTCGACTCACCGCCAGTTGGCCTAATTGAAGGAAGATAATGTTGACTCCGGTGCTTGTGTTGACATGCGACTCATTGCCTTACATCAAGCATATCAGTACGTAGCATCAACAGGTTAGTGTTCATCACGAACGTGGTTTTGCAGTCAGTGCAACGTTTACAAATGCGGAGTTGGCAGGTGCCCATTTGATGTATGGATTAACACGGGGCAATAGCCGTGGCGCGGTACGTTTGTATCGAGACAGATTTCCAGAACGAAGGTGTCCCGGCAGGAAGACGTTCGATGCAATTGATCGGCGTCTTAGGGAGCACGGAACATTCCAGCCTATGACTCGCGACTGGGGAAGACCTAGATCGACGAGGACACCTGCAATGGACGAGGCAATTCTTCGTGCAGTTGACGATAACCCTAATGTCAGCGTCAGAGAAGTTGCTGCTGTACAAGGTAACGTTGACCACGTCACTGTATGGAGAGTGCTACGGGAGAACCAGTTGTTTCCGTACCATGTACAGCGTGTGCAGGCACTATCAGCAGCTCATAGGCCTCCACGGGTACACTTCTGCGAATGGTTCATCCAACAATATGTCAATCCTCATTTCAGTGCAAATGTTCTCTTTACGGATGAGGCTTCATTCCAACGTGATCAAATTCTAAATTTTCACAATCAACATGTGTGGGCTGACGAGAATCCGCACGCAATTGTGCAATCACCTCATCAACACAGATTTTCTGTGAACGTTTGGGCAGGCATTGTTGGTGATGTCTTGATTGAGCCCCATGTTCTTCCATCTACGCTCAATGGAGCACGTTATCATGATTTCATACGGCATACTCTACCTGTGCTGCTAGAACATGTGCCATTACAAGTACGACACAACATGTGGTTCATGCACGATGGGGCTCCTGCACATTTCAATCGAAGTGTTCGTACACTTCTCAACAACAGATTCGGTGACCGATGGATTGGTAGAGGCGGACCAATTCCATGGCCTCCACGCTCTCCTGACCTCAACTCTCTTGACTTTCATTTATGGGTGCATTCGAAAGCTCTTGTCTACGCAACCCCTGTACCAAATGTAGAGACTCTTCGTGATCGTATTGTGGACGGCTGTGATACAATACGCCATTCTCCAGGGCTGCATCAGCGCATCAGGGATTCCATGCGACGTAGGGTGGATGCATGTATCCTCGCTAACGGAGGACATTTTGAACATTTGCTGTAACAAAGTGTTTGAAGTCACGCTGGTACGTTCTGTTGCTGTCTGTTTCCATTCCATGATTAATGTGATTTGAAGAGAAGTAATAAAATGAGCTCTAACATGGAAAGTAAGCGTTTCCGTACACATGTCCACATAACATATGTGGACATGTGAGGAATGTTTCCTGAAAGTTTGGCCGTACCTTTTTGTAACACCTTGTATACGAAGATTTACCGAAGCCAGAGCCTATAACTCTGACGCTCTGTAGTGTCGTTGGATGACGTTTCCGGACATGGGTTCCTGTGTAAAACTCGCTCTACTAAGTCGCCTCTACAACTGCTACAAGTGAGTAACGTGAGTTGTGAAACACCCTGTAGATATTAACAGATACTATTGAAACACTTGTTGCTGAAGTAAAAATTACGGGCTATCATCGGTATATGTTCAGACGTCTCCCTCACTGTGTTTTAAGTATTCAGATTCCAAGAAAAGAGCAGGTTGTATTAATCCTGAACTACTGAGTATATGTCTGGAGGAGAAGTAGCGGTTCCCATTGGCAAAAGCCGACGTTAACGGGTGGAAGAACAGTATACTTAACGTATGCCTCTCGATTGTAACAGTGAATCATGCCGTATGTATAGGATAACACAGCGTTCGGATAGCCTCATTGCTTTCTTTCTCTTTTTTTCCTGTGTGATAAGGAAGACAAAGAATGGCATATATCAACACTTTATTCAATGAAGAAATTGCAGTGTTTTGCAGAAACCGTAGGTCCAAGGCATTTCAAAGATACTACTTGATTATTCTACTGAAATGGCGATTAACAGCACACTGGCTGGCCGGGGAGTCTCCAGACACACCTTCGGCCTGGAATCTCATTGACTATACAAGAATTGTCTTTATTGATGGGTTCCACTTCGAACTGAGTCCCGATGGCCATCGAAGACATGGCACGAGGAGTAAATCACATCTACTGATTTCTTTCCCATTCGGATAATTCCTTCGTGATGTGTATAGGCTGTAGTGTGGAACCTGTGTAAATGAAGGTACGCTATGCGATCAAAAGTATCCGGACACGTGGCTGAAAATGATTTACAACTTCGTGGCGTCCTCCATCGGTAATGCTGGAATTCAGTATGGTGTTGGCACACCCTTAACCTTGGTGATAGCTTCCACTCTCACAGGCGTACATTCAGTCAGGTTTCTTGGGGAATGGCTGCCCATTCTTCTCTGCGTGCTGCACTTAGGAGAGATATCGATGTCGGTCGGTGCGGCGTGGTACGAAGTCGGCATTCCAAAAGATCCCAAAGGTGTTTCATATGATTCAGGTCAAGACTTCGTGTAAGCCAGTCCATTACAAAAAAGGTGGTTCAAATGGCACTACGGGACTTAACTTCTGAGGTCATCAGTCCCCTAGAACTTAAAACTGCTTAAACCTAACTAACCTAAGGACATCACACACATCCATGCCCGAGGCAGGATTCAAACCTGCGACCGTAGCGGTCGCGCGGTTCTAGACTGTAGCGCCTAGAACCGCTCGGCTAATCAGGCCGGCAGTACATTACAGAGATGTTACTGTCGTGTAACCACTCCGTCACAGGCCGTGCATTATGAACAGGTGCTCGATCGTGTTGAAAGATGCAATGGCCATCCCCGAATTGCTCTTCAACAGTGGAAAGCAAGAAGGTGCTTAAATCATCAATGTAGGCCTGTGCTGCTATAGTGCCACGCAAAACAACAAGAGATGCAAGCTCCCTCCATGAAAAACACAGCCACACCATAACACTACCGCCTCCGAATTTTACTGTTGGCACTACACACGCTGGCAGATGACGTTCACCCGGCATTCACCATACCCACGCCCTGCCATCGGATCGTCACATTATGTACGGTGATTCGTCACTCGACACAACGTTTTTTCACTGTTCAATAGCCCAATGTTTACGCTCCTTACACCAAGGAAAGCGTCGTTTGGCATTTACCGGCGTGATGTGTGGCTTATGAGCAGCTGTTCGACCATGAAATCCGATTTTTCTCACCTCCCGCCTAACTGTCATAGTACTTGCAGTGGATCCTGACGCAGTTTGGAATTCCTACGTGATGGTCTGGATATATGTCTGCCTATTACACATTACGAACCTCTTCAACTGTCGGGGGTCTCCGCCAGTCAACAGACGAGGTCTGCCTGTTCGCTTTTGTGCTGTATGTGTCTCTTCACGTTCCCACTTCACTATCACATCGGAAACATTGGATCTAGGGATGTCTCGCGTACAGACGTATGACACAAGTGATACCCAATCTCCTGACGACGTTCGAAATCCGTGAGTTCCGCGTAGCTCCCCATTCTGCTCTCTCACGATGTCTCATGACTACTGAGGTCGCTGATATGGAGTAACTGGCAGTAGATGTCAACACAATGCTCCTAATATGAAAAACATATGTTTTTGGGTGTCCGGATACTTTTGATCACATAGTGTAGGTGTTAGGATGGATACTGAGAAGACGGAGGAGTTTGCTGGGTGAGCAGTTCTGCGATATCATGAAGGGAAGGGCGAGAAGAGGCGGAGAGGGAAGGTGAAGGGAGCAGTCCTGATGTGGAGTGGGAAAGATGGGAAGAGGTAAAGCTGGAAGCGTGGAGAAATATCGGAGCAGTATGTATTGTTTCGGAGAGGAACTTACTTGCATGGGGGACGGGGGGCCGGTTTTGTGGGAAGTATTTCTGAAGGATCAGCAGTATACCAGGATTGGTGATTAGAAGGGATCCATGAGTACTTTGCTACCTACACGTAACAAAGAACAAGAATTTTGGTGTGAGCTGGAGAGTATAAGCTGGAGACTTGGAAAGAGAGAGATATAGTCTGAATTAATGCGTCATAGCCTGTGCTACGATCGCATAGAATGAATTTCATAGAATGAGAGGCTGGGCGCTGGAAGTATCCTCAGGTTTGCTGAATTATGCTTGTAATACACAAGTGTTGTCCGATGAATATTCCATGGACAGGTGGAATCTTGTCTGGCTGGCTTCGTATCATCTCACCCTAGTCCTGTCGAGACCAAGAATATGATCAGCATGAAGCCATGCACTAGTACCATGCTGCTCCTCTGGTAACGCATCTTGCAACACTACATATCACTACGGTAACATACTTTTCCGATGTTCAGCTCTCATTTCCACGGAGTTAACTTATAGAAAAGGATAATAATTTTGGGATTACTTTGACGGTGTGTGACTGTGTCTGAGCGCGCAAGCATGTGATGTGTACGTGTACGTACATGTCTATGCGCGCGCGCGCGCGCGCGCGCGTGTGTGCGTGTGTGTGTGTGTGTGTGTGTGTGTGTGTGTGTGTGTGTGTGCACGCGTGTGCGCGTGTGAGTGTGAGTTGCTGCGTGGCCTTGTGAATCTCTAAGGTGCTTAACAGCTCAATTACTAAATTCAGTCTTCACAATTCATATTGTGGCGTAACCAATGAATCCTGCTGAAACTCATCTGCTGATTCGGCCTCCTCTATTCCACCTCGCTGAGCAGAACTACCGGTTTCTATTCAGGTACATCTCTGCAACAAACTTTTCAGCCTGACACTAATCCGGAAATAACAATCAGCAACTGCCGAACAAAAATTCCACAAAAGATTCAAATTACTAAAAGTATTATTGGACCTAACTTCGCCTTCGCCAACGGCATCTCGAGTTTCACTGCTCTCAAATTCTCTCTCTCCCTCTGAGTTCTTGAACGTCAAGCGCTCCGTCCCGCTTTCCGCATTTTCGTAGCCTCTCCCACATGCATCTTTTAGCAGATAATTAAATTTCCACCCTTTCTGAAATTCCTAGAACGCCTCGGGAAATGATATAAATACCGCAAATTTGGCCAGCAAAAACTCCGTCTTGTGTTCTCTCTCCGCGGAACTTGAGCCGCTGCCAGCACATTATCTCGACGCTAAAGGAACGAGGCTGCACTATCACTAAGGAACTAACCAACGTGCTGGATGTATTTTTTTTTTTTCGCGTTGAAACTGTATCCTTACACTGCGACAAGTTTAATAAAACGCTGCAAACTCGCAGTAGGCCAGCAGCTGTGATATAAACACGATGGAGCTCCTGCGACATGTAAAAACGTTTTCCCCAATGATAGTGACGAGTGCATACGTATGTGTTCTCAAACTGAAGGTAACTGCCACCAGATAAACGTAGTTGACAAGTATCTAGGTTCGCAGACCCAGTCTCTATTTTCTAGTGTCGCACATTTTAGACGATATTTTTCGACAGAGCAAAAGATCATCTCTATTGTGATAGCTTCTGCTGACTAACATTGTAATATGTGCTATTAATTAGTTTATTGCGTCTTCCAAGACATTTTATATTTTAACGTACCGCTAGCTGTAGAGCAAGTTATTAACTACGTTTTTGTCGAACTCTTGAGAGAAAATAGCGGGTGTAGAATTTATTTTTTTTTTCTCCCAAACATCTCAGTAATCTAGAAATGAGGCACTGGACGTTCCCAACTGGAAATACTGGGGACCGGATTTCATGTTACAGCAATCGCCTGATGACCGTCGGAAACACTCCGAAATCTTTTATTGGAAACGAGGAATTGGGTCCAATATTAATTTGTTTCTTGGACAATATGGTCTTACGACCCTGACAAAAATCAAAAATTTGTGTGTGTGCGTGCGTGTACGCACTGATTCGAGTCTGTGTGTGTGTGTCTGCGTGTGTGTGTTCACGTGTAAAAGCTGTGTGATACATTGGTGCGTGTGACATGCTTGTGCTCCAAATGAAGTAAATAAGCATATGAACGTCAAGTTAATTTCACAAGTGAGTTTACTTCTAAATAAGCAATTTTACTTCAGCTACAAAAGAGGAGGAAGTCGTTAAATGTATGTTAGGTCTTGCTATGTATGCGTGACTATTTTCTTACTGTTGCTGTCAATGTTCTTCTATTCCCAAATATGTTCGCAAAGAAGCCTCTCCTAGCCGATGAAGTACGTATATGCTGGCTAATATTGCAGTCAATGTCTTCGTTGATTTTGCAAAGATGGCGTAGTGCCATTCTTTATTTTAACCCGATTCATATTAGAATAATTACTAAAGCTGTTAAGTGAAAAACTGAACTGACTCAAACAGCTTTCCTGAGATGCAGAAATAAATTCACAGAATTATATGAAGGAACATCCATGTGAGACTAATACCTTCATTACACCCCCAGTCGCCGACCTTCAGTGTTATTTGACCCCAACACTCGACATATTATTGTAGATGCGAAGCAGCTTATTAAACAGAAAAGTCACATAAAGTAGTTATGTGTTATTACCTCTCGAAAATGTTGCTCAGCAATTAATAACGTCTATCAATAATTCAATCAAAAGCCACTTCAGTCCTTCGTTCCTAGCTCACATAGAAGCTCCTCGCATACTAGTGCGACCCATTCTTGAATACTGCTCGGGTGTTTGCGATCCCCACTAAGTCGCACTGAAGGAAGACATCGAAGTAGTTCAGAGGCAGGATGCTATATCTGTTACTGGTAGTTTCAATCAACATAAGAGAGATTTGTATATGTTTCGTGAGCTCAAATGTGAATTCCTGTAGGCAAAAAGACATTCTTTTCGCGAAACACTATTGAGAAAATTCAGAGAACCGTCATTTCAAGTTGACTGAATGAAGATTTTACTGCCATCAACATACATTTCGTGTAAAGGCCACGAAGATGAGATAAGAGAATTTCGAGTTCATGTGGAGGCACACATACAGTCGGTTTTCCCTCGCTCTATTTACGAGTGGAATAGGAGAGAAAATCATTAGTAATTGTAGAATGTACCCTCCGCCATACACCATATGGTGGCTTGCGGAGAATGTATGCAGCTGTAGATGCTTAGAAATTGCTTGCAGAATCTCAGTAGCTTTAATCACTTGGAATCACGTGTTTTTTACTCCTCCTTTATTCGCCTTCTTCGCTATCTGTTAGTTCTCGAGTTGTCGAATTATTCATTTTCATATACTCGATGACCAGAAAATCTAGCATCAACCCTCTTTATCTTTTGTTCCTTACACTTTCCCCCAAATGTCCGTTCCTCTGATTTTACAAAAATATCAACTTCCCTGGGCATAGAAGCTATACAACAGAAAATATACATGTACAATATTTACTGTACATACACAGAAATTTACGTGTTTCAGATAACATAGATAATAATAACTAAAGAAAATAAAATTTCCTCCTTAATTCAGTAAAATCTAGCCTCCACAATATTCATGTCCAACTTCCTTTCTATCTTCTTATTTAATCCATACACAACATGTGAGCAAAAGTATCCGGGCACCTGGCTGAAAATGACTTACAAGTTCGTGGCGCCCTCCATCGGTAATGCTGGAATTCAATATGGCAAGAAAGTGCTTAAAACATCAAAACTGTGCTGTGATAGTGCCTCGCAAAACAACAAGGGGTGCAAGCCCCCTCGATGGAAAACACGACCACACCATAACACAACTGCCTCCGAATTTTACTGTTACGTTAAAGGTCATTCGCCATACACACACCCTGCCATCGGATCGTCATATTGTGTACCGTGATTCGTCACTCCACACAACGTTTTTCCACTGTTCAATGGTCCATTGTTAACGCTCCTTACACTAAGCGAAGCGTCGATTGGCATTTACCGGCGTGATGTGTGCCTTATGAGAAGCCGATCGACCCTGAAACCCAACTTTACTCACCTCCCGCCTAACTGTGATAATACTTGCAGTGGATACTGATGCAGTTTGTAATTCCTGTGTGATGGTCTGGATAGATGTCTGCCTATCAGCGGTCTCTGTCAGTCAACAGACGAGGTCGGCCTGTACGCTTTTGTGCTGTACATGTCCCTTCACGTTTCCACTTCACTATAACATCGGAAAAAATGGATCTAGGGATGTTTAGGAGTGTGGAAATCTCGCGTGCAGACGTATGACACAAGGAGTGACCCGGGGAGTAGTTACAGGTATCTAAACGAGATAGCTTATTCGTGGAGACAAGTCGATTCCATTCCACACAAATAAACATGCGAAATGTCTTCCACTCTTCGGCATCTACTCGCTATAAGAGCGTCACTAATGTGATGCGTGTCAATGACCCGACCACGTTCGAAGTCCGTGAGTTCCGCGGAGCGCCCCATTCTGCTCTCCCACGATGTCTAATTACTATTGAGTTCGCTGATATGGAGGAACTGGCAGTAGGTGGCAGCACTATACACCTAATATGAGAAACATACGTTTTTGGGGGTGTCCGGATACTTTTTATCACATTGTGTGAGGCCTATGATATTAATATTACTTTCCTTCTCGTGTAACCATTCATCGGTCCACTTACATTCACCAGTTGCAACTAACTTCTCATAGTTATTACACAGCCCCATTCTAAAGAAGAAACACCTACATCGCCTTATTTTATGTACTTCATCCTGTAACTCTTTTAATGTTATAGAAATTGGTGCAAATCCATTAAATAAATTGTGTTATCTGAGAAGTACTGATCTGACTGCTGAAAGCCAGCCACTATGTGAGGGAATGAAATGAATTGTATATTTTCTGCTAGTGATACTTTAAATTTAGTACACGGAAGTGTTATTTCGTATCTTTTATAACATAACTAACCGATTATCTAGCGTTATCCAGTCGCTACTGTAACTTCTCTTATACTGGAAAGCTAAGTCTGTTTAGGATTCGTTACAATACACATTTAACATAAAACTTGACTATTTACAACAATTTTAGTTTCCCCTCCAGACGCAACAATAAATAAATTCTTGGATGAACCAACTATTGAAAACAATGTAACGTCGTTATTTTTTTTATTGTGATTGAAAACACTTCGCTCACTGGATACCGAAATCTCCTACAGTAAAACGGAATGAGTAGTGTCCGTCCCGTTCCTGTTGACATTGTCATTTCAATTAAATTTACCAACATCTTCTTTACGCACAGTTTCGTGTCACTGTAAAGTTTTGGTGGATTGATGTTCCATTGTAACATTTGTGGCGATCACATTTTAACTAAAAAACAATGCGATGACTACACATATAGCACATTCAGGAGCTTTACGAAATTACTGAACTCATCTGGATCTGCTATAGTGTCGAAAGACTTATTTTCACAAAATTCACCCGGTAACATAGCAAGTACAACACCTGTGGTCTAGGGGCAGAATCCATTATTCATAATCTAAACGTTTTCGATCCCGGGTTCGAATCCCGCCGCTGCTTACACTTTAATAAATAATCAGCGTTGACGGCCGAAGACTGCCGGCGTAAGAAGTCAGCCTCATTCTGCCAACGGCCTTGTCAAAGAGGGCGGAGGAGCGGACAATGGTTCAGGGCACTCTCTTGTCCTAGGGGTCGGAAACTGCCCCTAAAGGCGGAAGAATTGGCAGTGATCAACGCCATGAGGATGCAGAAGGCAATGGAAACCACTGAATTAAAGACACGTAACGTGTATCCACAGGACATGTGGCATGCAATTGAAGAAGTGTCATGGTGATTTCTCCATTGGCAAAAGATTCCGAAATAGTCCCCCATTCGGATCTCCGGGAGGGGACTGTCATGGGGGAGGTTACCATGAGAGAAATATTGAATGATCAACGGAAGGATAACGTTCTACGAGTCGGGGCGTGGAATGTCAGAAGCTTGAACGTGGCAGGGTAACTAGAAAATCTGGAAAGGAAAATGCAAAGGCTCAGTCTAGATACAGTAGGGGTCAGTGAAGTGAAGTGGAAAGAAGACAAGGATTCCTGGTCAGACGATTATAGGGCAATATCAACAGCAACAGAAAACGGTATAGCGGAGTAGGATTCGTTATGAATAGGAAGGTAGGGCAGAGAGTGTGTCTCCGTGAACAGTTCAGTAATAGGGTTGTTATTAACAGAATCGACAGCAAATCAACACCGATAACGATAGTTCAGGTATACATGCCGACGACGCTAGCTGAAGATGAAGAGATAGAGAAAGTGTATGAGGCTATTGAAGAGATAGAGAAAGTGTATGAGGCTATTGAAAGGGGCAGTTGTAGGGGAAGGGCAAGAAGAAAAGATTACAGGAGAATATGGGCTTGGGACAAGGAATGAGAGAAGAAAGAGACTAATTGAGTTCTGTAACAAGTTTCAGCTAGTAATAGCGAATATTCTGTTCAAGAATCACAAGAGGTGGAGGTATACTTGGAAGGTATGGGTAGATGTCAGTTAGAGATTCCGAAATCAGATACTGGATTGTACGGCGTATCCAGGAGCAGACATAGACTCATATCAGAACATAGTAGTGATGAAGAGTAGGCTGAAATTTAAGACATTAGTCAGGAAGAATCAATACGCAAGGAAGTGTGATACGGAAGTACTAAGGAATGACGAGATACGCTTGAAGTTCTCTAAGGCTATAGACACAGCAATAAGGAATAGCTCAGTTGGCAGTACAGTTGAAGAGGAATGGACGCCTCCAAAAAGTGCCGTCACAGAAGCTGGGAAGGAAAACATAGGTACAAAGAAGGTAACTGCGAAGAAACCATGGGTAACAGTAGAAATACTTCAATTAATGGATGAAAGAAGGAAGTGCAAAAATATTCCTGGAAAGAGTGCAACGGGAACTGCACTGTTAAATCCAGAGGAGAGAGCGGATAGGTGGAAAGAATACATTGAAAGCAGCTAAGAGGGGGAAGATTTGTCTGATGTGATAGAAGAAGAAACAGGAGTCGATTTAGAAGAAATAGAGGATCCTGTATTAGAATCAGAACATTAAAGAGCTTTGGAGGACATAAGATCAAATAAAGCAGAAGGGTAGATAACAGTCTGTCAGAATTTCTAAAATCATTGGAAGAAGTGGCAACAAAATGACTGTTCACGTTGGTGTCTAGAATATATGAGTCTGGCGACATACCACCTGACTTTCAGAAAAATATCAGCCACACAACTGCGAAGACAGCACGAGCTGACAAGTGCGAGATCTACGGCACAATCAGCTTGACAACTATTGCATCCAAGTTGCTGACAAGAATAATATACAGAAGAATGGAATAGAAAATTATGGACGTGCTAGATGACGATCAGTTTGGATTTAGGAAAGATAAAGGCACGAAAGAGGCTATTCTGACGTTGCGGTTAATAGTGGAAAATCAAGACACTTTCATAGGATTTTTCGACCTGGAAAAAGCGTTCGACAATGTAAAATGGTGCAAGATGTTCGAAATTCTGAGAGAAGTAGGGGTAAGCTGGAAGGAATGATGGGAATAAAAGAAAGGTTCAGGAGTGGAATTAAAATTCAAGGTAAAAGGCTATCAATGATACGATTCGCTGATGACATTGCTATCCTGAGTGAAACTGAAGAATAATTACGTGATCTGCTTAACGGAATGAACAGTCTAATGAGTACAGAGTATGGACTGAGAGTAAATCGAAAAGAGACGAAAATAATGAGAAGTAATAGAAATGAGAACAGTTAGAAACTTAACATCAGGATTGATGATCACGAAGGTGATGAAGTTAAGGAATTCTGCTACCTAGGCAGTAAAATAACTAATGATGGACGAGCAAGGAGGACATCAAAAGCAGATTATCAATGGCAAAAAGGGCATTCCTGGCCAAGAGAGGTCTACTAATATCAAATATCGGCCTTATTTTGGGGAAGAAATTTCTGAGAATGTACGTTTGGAGTACAGAAAAGTATTGTAGTGAAACATGGACTATGGGAATACCGGAACCGAAGAGAATCGAAGCATTTGAGATGTGGTGCTGCATACGAATGTTGAAAATTGGGTGGACTGAAAAGGTAAGGAATGAGGAGGTTCTGCACAGAATCGGAGAGGAAAGGAATATGTAGACAACAATGATAAGGAAAAGAGACAGGATGATAGGACATATGTTAAGACATGAGGGAATGACTTCATTGGTACTAGTGGGAAGTGTACAGTGCAGAAACTGTAGAGGAGGCCAGAGATTGGAATACATCCACCAGATGATTGAGGATGTCGATTGTGCAGTCGCTACTCTCAGATGAAGAGGTTGGCACGGGAGAGGAATTCGTGGCGGGCCGCATCAAACCAGGCAGAAGACTGAGGACAAAAAAAGTAGCAAGTATGTAATTGTTTGTTTTTAGGAGATCGTCGCTTTTAATTGCTAGAATGGCCTTCTCCACCCACTACTTCCATTAAGTCACCAGATTGCAAAAAAACTGAATAATAGTCAGTTTTATCTTGCCAGAGGACGCTACCCCAATTCACAATTCGTGGGGTTTGGGGAAATGTGTTTATATAGGTGGGGGAGAGGAATATCGACGGAGCTTTCATCATTCAGCCTAACAAGGTTAAAAACTAAGGATTCGACATCAGTTCCTTTCATTTTTCATTATTTTTATTTGTGACTCTGTTCACCCTCTTACCCCTATCCCAAATTTTAGGAGTGCTATGAGTATTCTTTCGTAAGTCGTGTGTGCACCATGTTTGGTTGGAGCTGCTCCATGTGTTCCAGAGCTATCCGTTACATATCCATCTCAGCTCCTAGGGATTCTCTGCAATCAGCCAAGTATCGCAAAAACTTGGAATTCGACATCGTTATCGTTTCTTTTTAATTATTTATTTATTGCACTTGTTAACGCACGTGGTAGGAACTATCCAACCCAACACTATATTTTTCCAGACAGTCTATATAATAAGTCACGTATATAGCAAATTTTCCTGAAATTTCTGTAGTCGTTCGAATGTAATGCCGGTTTTTCATCATTTCCACCACCATCACCACAAACCGAGATGCTGGATGTGGTTCATCGCCACGGTAATTGCCTCTTGATACGAAGTTCTATGAGTATCAAGCATTCACACTATATAGGTATACACTAAAGAAAACTAGACTCCTTCCTAACAGGCCATGACGGCCCAACAGTACCGACCGGCCGCCGTGTCATCCTCAGATCACAGGCATCACTGGATGCGGATTGCCTGATAAAAAATGTGCATCACCTTCAAGATACTCGGGTGAAAAAAATTCATGAGATAGCTCGTAATGTAGTGTAGTGCAGTAGCTCGGCGTGGCATGGACTCAAGAAGTCATTGAGAGTCCGCTGCAGAAATACTGTGCTGTGCTGCGTGTATAGCCGTCCATAATTACGAAAGTGTCGCCGGAGCAGGATCTCGTGCATGAACTGACCTCTCGGCTATGTCCTATAAATCTTAAATGGGTTCACTGGGGCAGTCTGGGTGGCCAAATCATTCTCTCGAACTGTCCACTATGGTCTTCAAACCGGTCACGAACAATTGTGGCCCAGTGACATGGCGCACTATCGTCCATAAAAATTCCATCGTTGTTTGGGAACATGAAGTCCATGAATGGCTGCAAATGCCCTCAAAGTAGCCGATAATAACTACTTCCAGTCAATGTTCGGTTCAGTTGGACCAAAGGACCAAGTCCACTACATTATAGATTTACCACCACCTTGCACAGTGACTCGTTGACAACTTAGATCATTGGCTTCGTGGCGTCTGCACCACACTAACACCCTACTGTCAGCTCTTTCCAAGTGAAATCGAGACTCATCCGACCAGGCCAAGGTTTTCCAGTCGTTTTGAATCTAACCGATATGGTCACGAGCCCAGGGGAGATGCTGCAAGTGATGTCGTGCTGTTCGCAAAGGTACTCGCGTCGGTCGTCTGCTGCTATACACCATCAGGGCCAAATTTCGCCGCACTGTCCTAACGAATACGTTCGTCGTAGGTCCACATTCATTTCTGCAGTTTTTTCACGCAGTGTTGCTTGTTTGCTAGCACTGACAACTCTACGCAACAGCTGCTGCTCTTTGTCATTAAGTGAGGGCCGTCGGCCACTGCGCTGTTGGTGGTGAGATGTAATGCCCGAAATTTGGTATTCTCGGCACACTCTTCACCTACCGAAATGAAATGTCCCATGCGTCTAGCTCCAACCACCATTCCTCGTTAAAAATCCGTTAATTCCTGTCGTGCGACCATAGCCATATCGGACACCTTGTTACATGCATCACCCGAGTACAAATGACAGCTCTGCCGATGCACTGGTCTTTTATACATATTGTACACGATACTAGAGACATCAATACATCTGCATATTGGTGTCCTATGACTGTTGTCAACCAAGAGCAAGTTCAGACGTACACACACCATCGGCATGTATGTAAATGATAAAGTTGTAATTCTCTGCGACAGGTAGGAAGGCCACAAGAGGGCGTTAGTGTTGTTCATGTTCAGTGTGGTCATCAGGGTTGGTAGAGTATATAAGGGGCTTGAACAGCGTGGCATTTGGAGTGATAACTGTGAAAGACACGTAAACGCCGTGCACTTGTATGAGAAAGCGTTATCAGCACCTGACAGCCTCACTGTAGTTTCTCATTCAAGCAGGTGGGTGAATCATGAAGTATCCAGGATTGTGAAGCATTCAGTTGTGACATTGCCTCGACATTGGACTGGACAGGCACACTCTCCATCATGATTTCTATCGACCACCACGAGGAAGGAGCATTGTTTTCTGCATCAAGCACATCTTGACACATTTACGTCTCTGCCCGCCATTTAAATGCAAGTACTGCACTCCCTTCAACATCCTGTGTCATCACCGAGCGGGGTGGCGCAGTGGTTAGACACTGGACTCGCATTCGGGAGGACGACGGTTCAATCCCGCGTCCGGCCATCCTGATTTAGGTTTTCCGTGATTTCCCTAAATCGCTCCAGGCCAATGCCGGGATGGTTCCTCTGAAAGGGCACGGCCGACTTCCTTCCCCATCCTTCCCTAATCCGATGAGACCGATGACCACGCTGTCTGGTCTCCTTCCCCAAACCAACCAACCAACCAACCTGTGTCATCAAACACCATTTCTAGGTGACTGGCACCAGCCTGAGTGTTAATTTACCATCCCATATGTTGGCTGCCGTTAACATCACAACAGAAAAAGCTGTGTTTGAAATGGTGTCATGGCTGGGAAGCATTAACTGCTGATGAGTGGCGTCACACTGCATGCAGTGATGAATCAAAGATCTGTGCTATCACGGATTACCACGTCGGCAAGTATGGCGGCAACCTGGGCAGTGGTCCCACTCTTCCTATGTTTTAGACGGGCATAGCCATGTTACTCACGGCATCATATGGTGGAGAGCTATTTTGTATGGCTTCAGGCAATGGCTGGTAATGATTGAGGGATCTCTGACGGCACAAAGTAGAATCCGCGCAGGATACGGTGGCCGACGCGCAGTGACCAATTTTCATCCAAAGTGCTGGGCGAGTTCATTTGTTTGTTTGGGAGGGGAGGCCAACAAGTGTTTGCCACCTTTCGGTCGGTCAGCGGTCACGGCGGTCACAGTTTTTCAGAAGCTATTCGGAAAAAATCATTTTTATGTTACTTATAGCTTTATATGTCAACTTCATTATGATGTGTCCCTCATTTGGTTAATGGTTAGAGTTATTGTGATATTTATCTGGAAGTAAGACACTACCCGAAATCCGAAAAAGTTTGCAGTGAAAAATAGAGGTCGCGATTATTTTGCGTTTGCTGCATATCACATAATATGTTGCTGCGTATGAATTTTAGTTAACATATTTAATTTCTTTTAGACTTGTGAGGAGCTCTCTACCTGTCACCAATCTCGAGAATATTGATTTGACAAAGCACACTCATTTGCGATCGCGCAAGGTCAGCGATAAAGTTAGAGTGAAATATCCACAACATTCCTCATATTTCATAAACGTTTTGAGATATCGAAATGAGATTTTGGTAAAGGGTAGTATACAAAGAGGAGAGTATTTTGCCGAATGGTTATTATGTAAACCTTCATTATCTACTGTGTTATTCCACTAAATCCAGACATTATTGATGAAAGAATGCAATTTTTAAGAGCCATATGATGAAACAAGAAATGCTATGGGTTTTTGGAACGACATATGTGAAGACATTACAGGTTTTTTTGTACAGAGGGTGTGCTTTTTCATGCGTTACTGACTTAGCTTTTTCTCAGTTCTTCAGTTAATAAACTTAATAAACCACTGTTTGAGAATTCTCTAGCAACTGCGTCCGCACAACATGTTATCGAAATTATACTGTGTAAAGTGCGCTGTGTTTTCGCAAAAGAAGCAAGTTTTAACGTAACAGTAAGAGAAATGTGTAGGTCGTACTCAAAATTCACCACTCGTGACGCTTCTCTGAAAGTTACAACTGGTTATCAAGCCAGACGAAAACAAATCGCAGCATTTTCGGTGGAATTTGTTTTAGATACCAACCAAAGCAGAGATGACAAATCTTTTTGGATGGTAGCCATGCAATTGTGGTTGTAGAGAGGCCCTGCGTAATGTTCACAAAATATTTGAGTGTAGGCTTCAGTTTAGAATGGTACTTCCCTTCCAGCTCTCGGCATTTCGCCTACAGCGCCTGCCCACAGCCCCCACCACTACAGCTCTCCCCACACATGCCCTGCCGTCTATGCACCTACCGGTCATGGTATTCTGCGCAAACCCTTCGTGACAGACCTCCTGCCACCTATTGCGTTACCTCTCATGTGACGACATCATGGTCATTTTTCAGCAGTACAATGTTCGTCTATACATGACACATGTCTCTATGAACAGTCCAAGTGACGCTGAGGTACTCTCCCATATCTGTCCCCAATGGGACGTGTGTGGCAGACGCTCGGTTGTCAGCTCTGTCGCAGAACCAGCGTCCTAGGTATCAGGGCTCAGTTGCAACAGTTGTGGGCCATAGGGAATGCAACGTCATACTGACAGGTGACTTCATGGTGTCACGCTCCTCGTTAATTGGACTCGAGTTCGTAAGCACTGAATAAACATTACATGTTCTCTCAAGCTGTGAAGCTTCATCTCGTTTCGTCGTTGTCTTCTGGGTGCTTCAGTTCTTTCATTTCCGTTATTATACACTCCTGGAAATGGAAAAAAGAACACATTGACACCGGTGTGTCAGACCCACCATACTTGCTCCGGACACTGCGGGAGGGCTGTACAAGCAATGATCACACGCACGGCACAGCGGACACACCAGGAACCGCGGTGTTGGCCGTCGAATGGCGCTAGTTGCGCAGCATTTGTGCACCGCCGCCGTCAGTGTCAGCCAGTTTGCCGTGGCATACGGAGCTCCATCGCAGTCTTTAACACTGGTAGCATGCCGCGACAGCGTGGACGTGAACCGTATGTGTAGTTGACGGACTTTGAGCGAGGGCGTATAGTGGGCATGCGGGAGGCCGGGTGGACGTACCGCCGAATTGCTCAACACGTGGGGCGTGAGGTCTCCACAGTACATCGATGTTGTCGCCAGTGGTCGGCGGAAGGTGCACGTGCCCGTCGACCTGGGACCGGACCGCAGCGACGCACGGATGCACGCCAAGACCGTAGGATCCTACGCAGTGCCGTAGGGGACCGCACCGCCACTTCCCAGCAAATTAGGGACACTGTTGCTCCTGGGGTATCGGCGAGGACCATTCGCAACCGTCTCCATGAAGCTGGGCTACGGTCCTGCACACCGTTAGGCCGTCTTCCGCTCACGCCCCAACATCGTGCAGCCCGCCTCCAGTGGTGTCGCGACAGGCGTGAATGGAGGGTCGAATGGAGACGTGTCGTCTTCAGTGATGAGAGTCGCTTCTGCCTTGGTCCCAATGATGGTCGTATGCGTGTTTGGCGCCGTGCAGGTGAGCGCCACAATCAGGACTGCATACGACCGAGGCACACAGGGCCAACACCCGGCATCATGGTGTGGGGAGCGATCTCCTACACTGGCCGTACACCACTGGTGATCGTCGAGGGGACACTGAATAGTGCACGGTACATCCAAACCGTCATCGAACCCATCGTTCTACCATTCCTAGACCGGCAAGGGAACTTGCTGTTCCAACAGGGCAATGCACGTCCGCATGTATCCCGTGCCACCCAACGTGCTCTAGAAGGTGTAAGTCAACTACCCTGGCCAGCAAGATCTCCGGATCTGTCCCCCGTTGAGCATGTTTGGGACTGGATAAAGCGTCGTCTCACGCGGTCTGCACGCCCAGCACGAACGCTGGTCCAACTGAGGCGCCAGGTGGAAATGGCATGGCAAGCCGTTCCACAGGACTACATCCAGCATCTCTACGATCGTCTCCATGGGAGAATAGCAGCCTGCATTGCTGCGAAAGGTGGATATACACTGTACTAGTGCCGACATTGTGCATGCTCTGTTGCCTGTGTCTATGTGCCTGTGGTTCTGTCAGTGTGATCATGTGATGTATCTGACCCCAGGAATGTGTCAATAAAGTTTCCCCTTCCTGGGACAATGAATTCACGGTGTTCTTATTTCAATTTCCAGGAGTGTATATTCTTTCATTTCACAGAGTGAATATGATAGTACTTTTACGGCCTGTTATTCGCTTTTGTGATTCCTTTCATTAACCACAACCTCAAAGCTGGATGTTCCATACATATTTCTGATGAGCAGTGCAATTTTTGAACAGATAGACCATTTCTTCGTCTTTCTCGAGAATCTGACGAATGCACACAAGGCGGGGATGCGGAATACGTACAATGCGAAAATGCTGATTGTGCTTTAGCACCATCCAATAGTGCTTAAACATACATCCAGCTCGTAAGTTACACTCATCATAGTCGCAAACTTTAAGAAGGTGAAATTACTACCTTGGACATCCAATACAACATTTATTGTGTCTGACACAACCCATTTATAGGTTCCGAAGGAGTATAACAGCTACTGTTGACGTAATTCATATCCGATTGCAGTTTGGAAATTGTGGTATGTTTACATCATCCCCTAAAAATGATCGTCAGCGATGGTACACGTATGTGATGAAAAAGCGACATTTTACGAAAGTAATAGTCTGTTCCCTTCTTATCCACGACATTTCAACGCGAAAAACAGTCACCTGACCACACACTACGTATTTAAGTAGTGTTAAGATATAGTGCTAAGATACCATAGATTGAGACTCCATAGCGATCCATACTTCAGAATGCAAGCAGCAGAGGACCACCACAATTGAACGCTTACAGCGCCTTGACAGCAGCATATTTTCGTTTTCCCACTGCTCCTGCGCATGTGGAACACCAGAGGAGGTCCAACCATTCATCTCTGTCACACAAAATGTATGTGTTGGAAACATCAAGATGGTGAGCTGTACCCTTCTGATAGTAGACATTTAAACACAGAAAACAGTCGCCAGCCCGAAGTACATTATGTAGTTAACGCCAACCAGAAGTCAGGAATGCTAACTTTGTGTTCCAACAAATACTTAAAAACAAACCGAAGAGCATTATAGATATGTCCAAGATAGATAGTCTCCCCATAGCGATCCATATTGCAGATTACAAGCCGCGCAGGTTCACCACAATTGAACGCTTGAAGCATGGCCGGTCACGGCGTGCCAAGCTTCAGGTGTGCAGCGGGTGTGGCTCACCTGAGAGCCATGGCCGACTTATCACTCGGCTTTTTTCGGTCCTTCTCGGAAGTACCCGGAACAGCGCAACATCTCATTTACTCGTAGCACTGCGGTGCGGCATTTTTCGGTCGCCACAACCCCGTGATTTCGGCAGAATCGTGGTATCAGCGCTGGTTTACCCTTCACTACTCGTTCGTGGTATGAAAGGCGTGCGCAGGTCCAGTGGTTGCTTGCCCAAAAAGAGGCAGTCTAGCCATCTGTCGTCGCAATCCTTTAAAATGAATGGAAATGACAGAAGAGAGGGTGTAATGCGTCAAACCGTTTTCAGCCCGAAAAAAGCGCGTCAGTTGTTTGTATCGCCTCAACTTCTTATCGATTTTTATGTGGTAGAAGAATGAAGAGATTAAGTTGTTGATATAGTTTCCTTAAATTTTTGCGTGAAAATGTTGTAGGTATGTGACACCTGATGATCGAGAAAAGCTGTCTCCTCTCAAGTCAGCATGTTTTCTGCACCCAGCCAATTACTGAATCGCGGCGTGCGGCAAAGATAACAACTACGATGCGGCGGGCCACTACGATCGTTTGCCGGCGACTGCAGAGAAGAAACACTTATTGTCAAAGAGAGAATCAGTGTGATATGTTTGTTCGCAGAGAATGGTTCTTGGCTCGTCCTTCTAGATTTTCAGTAATAGCATTCGAGTAGTACCTGAGTATCGTTGGAGTAGTAAGGCTCGAGAGAGATTACCTCGAGATCAGCTCACACGTACGATACATGAACTAGTCTGCAATGATGATAGAACTCAAATGTGTTCAAAGCACTTGTAAGTCGTTTAGAAAGGTATTTTGAGAAGATAATCGGCGTATGTAAGAAATGATAATTCAGCAGATTTTTGGTTCTGTGTGGTTTCACCAGACATAGGAAAAGCTACGATTAATTGAAGTGTGAGATTAGTTTCTCCAAGATGTGATTAATGGTGCGTTGTGCTGCCTAATACCCACGCGATGGTAGGCGATCTGTATTTCAAAATTTTTGTGAGATTTTCCGTTGGATGGTGTATGTGAAGAGACGTGTTCACGCGAAGTCGCTTACTTGTTTTGTAGTTCAGGATTAAAGCACGCACTAAGATATAGTAGCGTTGCATTGTATTATTTTGGTTGTATAGGTGTACACAAGCACTAAGGAAAAGTGACGTAGCGATATTTGGGTTCGGACTTATTGTGTGACTTCGGCGTGAGCGTCTCAATATAGTAAATTCCGAAAATCTCGTTGGATGCTCTGAATGTGTAGTGTACATTAAAGAGGACGGTCGTCCTACGCAATAGTTATTTATTGAGAAACAATCGGAAGTTAATGGGATAGCTTTACCCCTTGGCCCTTAACGACAAACCAAGAACCATTTAAAAGAGAACACGCTAATTCTCCCTGAAAAAGATCATCGAGAGCTGTGTTTTGAGTTTTAAATCTTAATGGGTAACAGAAGCCTACGCCTGAAGTGGTTGAGCTTTGTGTGATTATTTGAAGATCACATAGCTGAAAAGTGGCGGTGACACTTAAGTATTCTTTTCTATTTTTTTATTACATTTCCGCTTAGTGGGGTTTTGCTTAGATAACCAGTACTCGAAAAATAAAACGATGACTAGTACCTGTAGTGGATTTCATTGCAGGAAATAAAGAAGACAGTTTTAAACTGAAAAAGTCAGTACACGACTTGTCTTTTATACGCAAACTATTTTAAAAAAAGGCTTATTTGAAAACAGACTAGTATCTGGATCATTTCTTTTCGAAATAAACTAAACGCAAAGGCCAATAAAGTAAAAGACTGGGATATTGGTAAAAGCAAAGTTCAAAGGAATTAAAGAAAATGAAGAGTTTTTTTCAGTGAGCGAGTTGTAATGAAAGGAAAGATAAGTAATTTTGAGACAGGGAAAGCAAGTTTGCGTGTTATATAAAATTGATTAATTGTAAATGAAAAGTTAGTCCATGTAATTCTGAAGGGTTGAGATTAACGAAATAACTTTATAACGATGAAATTTCAAAAGAGTCAAGGACATTGTAGTAGCAAGGGGCACTTACAGGGATGGTCGTTGATTGACAACGAGGCATAAACAGCATAAACTTATATTTTTGCCTTGGGAACATATTCTTCAGTATACGTTGCTGTCATTGGTGAAGTAAATACATCGTTCCTACTCCCCGTAGACTCTCGCATTTATTATTTTGCTGGTGATCGAACTATCTTTGGTGGTAGTTTATCTTTCGAACCTTGTGAACCCTGATAGTCAGATGCGCTGTTGTAATTAATATCGACATAGCTATCACTCACCCCATTATACCACGAAAATATTATGGTGTCCATCCTTTCATACATAGTGATTTCGTGGCGAGCGGTAGTGTAATTTATAGCATGAGAAGCTGAATATAAAACCTTATGTGACGTCGTTATGTTAGTACACACAATTATTTCAAGTCACACAGAACGTCGTTGAGTGTAGGCAAGATCTTGTCAGGATAACTTATTGTAGTATTACGAGAGTGAGCTATATTGGCCGACGTTGCTTTTCACCCACCTATTAGAGCTTGATCATAAGGTAAATGTCCTACGATTGAAACATAGTACAAAGTTGGCGTTAGTGGTATCTGAAGGGTGGAGCAGTAAAAAGGATGAGAATTCTCAGGTCGCATTATCGACGGGTACTGCTTATTTGGTACGGTACGACATTATAGTACCACGTAGAAAGAATTTTAACTTTGAGAGATGTCGTGTGACTAGGGCCTCCCGTCGGGTAGACCGTTCTCCGGGTGCAAGTCTTTCGACTTGCCGCCACTTCGGCGACTTGCGCGTCGATGGAGATGAAATGATGATGATTAGGACAACACAACACCCAGTCCCTGAGCGGAGAAAATCTCTGATCCAGCCGGGAATCGAACCCGGGGCATTAGGATTGACATTTTGTCGCGCTGACCACTCAGCTGCTGGGGGAGGACAACTCTGAGATGACAATGAAAGAGCAAAACATTACAACAATCAACAGTCGGGATTCTTTGAAGAGCAACCTATGCTAAATTGGCAGGCATGGAGCACTTGAAGAAATTTGTGGTACAAATGGCAAAATTTCTGGGGTAGCACCCATTATTCCATTTTTCAGTTGCATCAGATTTTAATGGGAACGAACGAAGAGTAAGGAGCCTTCATATATTACTGCAAAGTAAGTTGGCTTAGTCGAGATGCTTGCCTGGAATAGTTTTCTATTTAAATCTTGCTATTGTAGAATTTATGAAGGAGAAAGGACTGCAGGATCAAAAATTTCAACATCTGGAATGGATTGCAGACTTCGCATTTTAAGTGGACTTGACTGCACGCTGCCCACAATAAGACATTGCTAGGTAACTTCTTTCTGATTTGATGGGGATGCACTGAAAAAGAAAATCCCGCTGTAGAAGGGGAACATTCAGACAAAAACAATCCTCACTGGCATTAAAGGAAGTTCGAAGTTCGAAGTTTGAAGAATTCAATGTGCCCTTGCAATAATTACAACGACAGTTTTGCAAAGGTTTTGAGGAGACTTTCCATTTTACATCTGTTTTCGAGGTGCTTTTGAGACTATTTGCCGTTTCAGTTGAAAGCGTCCCTGTGTAACTGATTGACCTGCAAGGTAATTTCTGTTTCTATTACAAATCTTTATACATCAAAATTGTCGAGAGCGTCTACATTACTTTTCTCTGGTTGATTTCCCGAGACTCCATAATGAGGTTGCAAAAGTGCTACAATGTTTCGATACACATATTTATGTAAAAGACCTTTTTTCGATTATGAAACTAAAGAAATTACGATTAGGTGGCAACTAGAGTGTGAAACTCTGTGAAATTGTCTGCGTCTGTCCATATGCCGACGGTTTGTACCAGATAAAAATTATATTATGTTTTCAGAGTGCCAAAAATAATTAATTAATAACAAAGACATCTTCATTTGTAATCTATCTTGTTGAGAAATTACAAAAACAATCAATTAATAATAAAAACCTTTCTGTTTGTGTTCTATGTTGTTCAAATGTTTCAAATGGCTCTGAGCACTATGCGACTTAACTTCTGAAGTGATCAGTCGCCTAGAACTTAGAACTAATTAAACCTAACTAACCTAAGGACATCACACACAGCCATGCCCGAGGCAGGATTCTAGCCTGCGACCGTAGCGGTCGCTCGGCTCCAGACTGTAGCGCCTAGAGCCGCACGGCCACTCCGGCCGGCTTCTATGTTGTTGACAAATGTGAAATACAAAACAAAGCAGTATGCAGTACGATTGTTCTGCCATTCAAATGTGGTGCGTTCGCTGTTATCCCCTCATCCCCTTCTCGCACTCAGACAGCGCGGCGTGGTGGTGGGGGAAATGTGAACCGAGGCTAAGCGCTTTGGCACTCTGGCCAGGGTTAGACCCGTGAACCGAAATCTTGGCCACCCCTGCCTTAAAGTTACTTGGCAGAGGCACATATTCGTTTTCCAGCTGCTACATATTAAAGTGGAATAGCAAAAGGGGTTGACTAGCACGAGAATCTAAGATTTGGAATACTTGTATTGGCTCTACAACGTCACAAGCTAGCTCAGTTCTGTATACCTGTTCATAACTGTGTAGAATTCTGGCATATTGGACCAGACTTGAGATACTATAAGAATTCTATGAAGTCAGACACCCAAGTTCTGGAATCCTGGCACTGTACAGGAAAATGTGCTATAATAGCTCATACGAAAGCATAATCCAAGAGTAAATCTGACATGTCCACCATAGATAATGTCTCCATAGCGATCTATATTGCAGAGGACAAGTCCCATAGGTTCACCACACCTGAATGCTTAAAGTTACCTGTCAGAGGTTCATATATGCGTTGTCCCCTTGCTTCATAAGCAAGTGGAACAGAAAAAGCGACTGACTAGCTGTGATAAAGAAATTCTCCACAATACATTGTATGCATGTTTATTTTGTTCATTCTTAAACTGAAACTAAACACGAAATTTTCAGTGTTGAAGTAATATGTCGAATGCACCTTACATTTCTTCTCTTAAGCCACGTGGGGAACATTAGTTGGCAGTTTGAACCTTGCTGTCAATTCCCGTTGTACTTCTCACATCCATTTGCATATAAATGCGACTCAGTATTTGACTACTAAGAGTGATTGACCAAATTATAACTTGACAGATTTTTGTATGTGCTTGTTTTCCCCGATTCTTTACTTTCCTGATCTCAGTTACTACATTCTACTCAGTTCTTTTTTTTTTCAACACATCAGACACATTCAGATTCACAATGAAATTCTAAAAATATTACTACCGTTCCTGTAGCGTTGATTACAAACTTGTATATGTGATAAAATGTAACACATCTGGATGGAAGAGCTGAATGAAGAAAGATTAAGTTTTTCAGTTTATTTCTCTGTGAAATAGTAAACGGTTATGAAAACACAATTTACGTCTTAGTAACAAATAATCCTAAGTTAATAACGAGCATCAAAATGGATACAGGGATTAGTGAACACAGGGTTGTCGAAGCGAGACTGAATATTGTAACCCCCAAATCCTCCAAAAATAATCGAAAAATATACCTATCCAAGTAACAGATAAAATTCACTTGACGCCTTCCTGGGAGACAATCTCCAATCCTTCCGAATTAATAATACAAGTGTAGACCAGATGTGGCTTTAATTCAAAGAAATAGTATCGGCTGCAATTGAGAGATTTATACCAAATAAATTAACAAACAACGGAGCTGATCCTCCTTGGCACACACAACGGGTCAGAACACTGTTGCAGAAACAACGAGACAAACATGCCAAATTTAAACAGACGCAGAATCCCCAAGATTGGCGATCTTTCACAGAAGCTCGAAATTTTGCTCGGACTTCAATGGGAAATGCTAATAATAGTTTCCACAACGAAACTTTGTCTCGAAACCTGGTAGAAAATCCAAAAATGTGAAGTATGCTAGCGGCAGGACACAATCAATGCCTTCTCTGAGCGATGGCAATGGAGATACCATCGAAGACTGTGCTGCCAAGGCAGAGTTACTAAACACAGCCTTCCGAAATGCTTCCTCAAAAGAAGACGAAGTAAACATTCCAGAATTCGAACCAAGAAAAGCTGCCAACATGAGTAACGTAGAAGTAAGCATCCTCGGAGTAGTGAAGCAACTTAAATCACTTAATAACAGCAAGTCTTCTGATCCAGAGTGTACACCAATTAGGTTCCTTTTAGAGTATGCTGATGCATTAGCTCCATACTTAAAAATCATATACAACCGTTCGCTCGACGAAAGATCCGAACCCAAAGACTGGAAAGTTGCACAGGTCACACCAATATTGAAGAAAGGTAGTAGGAGTAATCCACTTAATTACAGGCCCATATCATTAACGTCGATATGCAGCAGAATTTTTGGACATATTTTGTGTTCGAACATCATGAATTACCTCGAAGAAAACGGTCTATTGACGGAAAGTCAACATGGGATTAGAAAACATCGTTCTTGTGACAAATAACTAGCTCTTTACTTAATGAGGTGTTGAGTGCTATTGACAAAGGATTTCAGATCGATTCCGTATTTCTGGATTTCCTGAAGCCTTCCGATACTGTAACACGCAAGCGACTTGTAGTGAAATTGCATGCAGCCGGCCGTGGTGACCGAGCGGTTCTAGTCGCTTCACTCCGTAACCGCGCTACTACTACGGTCGTAGGTTCGAATCCTGCCTCGGGCATGGATGTGTCTGATGTCCTCAGGTTAGTTAGGTTTAAGTAGTTCTACGTTCTAGGGGACTGATGACCTCAGATGTTAAGTCCCATAGTGCTCAGAGCCATTTGAACCATTTGAATTTGAAATTGCATGCTTATGGAATATAATCTCAGTTATGTGACTGGATTCATGATTTCCTGTCAGAGAGGTCATAGTTCGTAGTAATTGACGGAAAGTCAACGACTAAAACAGAAGTGATATCTGGCGTTCCCCAAGCTAGTGTTATAGGGCCTTTGCTGTACCTTATCCATATAAACGATTTGGGAGACAATCTGAGCAGCCGCCTTCGGTTGTTTGCAGATGACGCTGTCGTTTATCGACTAGTAAAAAAATTGCAAAACGATATAGAAAAGGTATCTGTATGGTGTGAAAATCGTGAATGGACCCTAAATAACGAAAAGTGAGGTCATGCACACGATTGCTAAAAGGAGTCCGTTAAACTTCAGTTACATGATAAATCAGTCAAATCTAAAGGCCGTAAATTCAACTAAATACCTAGGTGTTACAATTACGAACAACTTAAGTTGGAAAGAACACATAGAAAATATTGTGGGGAAGGCTAACCAAAGGCTGCGTTTTATTGGCAGGACACTTAGAAAATGTAACAGACGTACTAAGGAGACTGCCTACACTACTCTTGTCCGTCCTCTTTTAGAATACTGCTGCGCGGTGTGGGATCCTTACCAGATAGGGATGACGGAGTACATCGAAAAAGGTCAAAGAAGGGCAGCACGTATTATATTATCGCGAAATGTGGGAGAGAGTGTCACTGAAACGATACTGGATTAGGCTGGACATCACTAAAAGAAATGCGTTTTTCGTTGCGAAATTCCAATCACCAACTTTCGCCTCCGAATGCGAAAATACTTTGTTGACTCCGACCTTCATAGGGAGCAACTATCACCACGATAAAATAAGGGAAATCAGAGATCTTACGGAAAGATATAGGTGTTTGTTCTTTCAGAATGCTATACGAGATTGGAATAATAGAGAATTGTGAAGGTGGTTCGATGAACCCTCTGCCAGGCATTTAAACGTGATTTGCAGAGTATCCATGTAGATGTAGATGTAGATGAAATATCAGTCAGTCTGGCTGGAATCGGCACGCTGGAGGAAAAACTAGGCGTAGATTCGTCAAATGTGTGAGAGTAGTCTGCCTTAAGGGGGAACGAAAGGGTGACGGACGAAAATACTGCTCAAATTCAGGATTTTTTCTCTGCACTGGAATGTAGTAGACAAATGGAATTTACTGCGATGAATGAAACATACATTTAACTTTTTATTGGTATTTTTATTGAAAAATATTAATTTCTTCACTGTGTAATTGGGGTTTTCCCGAGGCACTTCTGAAAAAATGTAGCTCGACGGTAATCGCTGTAACTTCGGCTGTGGTTATCTGAAGCACGAAATATTATCCTGATTCTTACAGAGGTAATTTTAGTTCATCGCACGGACTTGCAAAAAAAAGTTTTTTTAGGCGAAGTTATACATATTTGAAAAAATGGCTGTTTTTGGACCCCGTCCTTATTAGCAGAAAATAATACTTAAAATCAACATTAAAAAATTGGCTACGATGAACTGAAGAGAACTCAATTTGCTTCAAGGGAGACAAAAAATTATTAAAATCGTATGAAAATTCCAGCGTGACCGACGACAACCATGCTGGAAAGCAAGATTCTGAGAAAACCACGTTTAAAGTTTATCAAGTATTTATCATACGAAAAAAAGGGAGGCAGCTTGAAACTTAGGAGACATCATCGATGCCTGGTCCATAATAACTATCGCCCAGACTAGTGGATGGCCGCTTTCTGCTACTTTGACCGTCTAAGCCCTTAATTTCGTTCTCAAATCCCTTTTCGTTGCTGAGTGCTTCGCCACTGGTGTCTTTTGTCTTCACAGAATCGGCACATTTCATCACCGAGTTTGATTTGAAGGGCATTTTCTAGGTGCAGTAAATCCAAAAAAATACCAAACAAAACTGATTTTCACTTCACGTCAAACAATAAAAGCACCCGTCTCTGAATGACGCCGACTGACGCAAATTCAACAATGAAACAGCTGACCGAGCGTCTACCAGGGGACCAATATGAGAAAATCGAAAGTCTACTACGTGTCCCAGACATTGGCAAACATTTGTACCCTTACAATCAGCTCTAAACGTCTCACGGAGGCAACGAAGGGAGCTTGATCGCGGAACCTGTTTTCTAACGACGAGGCGTGCCGTGCACGGTCGGCTTCAAACACTCTCAGAATCATTACTTTCTGGAGTTCACTCATAGCATTTTGGGGAATAGTTCTTCAATGGGTATACATTCAAATTCCGCAATAAAAAAATTTCGAGTTTTTTCGGCAGCCATCCTATCGTTCCCCCGTAAAAACTCACTTAATGGACAGCATGTTTAATCGTGGCACGGACTACCCACATTCGATCCCAGTACTGTCAAGGATTTTTCTTTGTTTTTCGCCGTGAAACATAGAAAACAGTCCGTTATAGAAAACCAAAGAGATAGCTGAAAGACAAGTACTATGTCGGACTCTAAGGAAGCCATCGGTGTCGTAGCAAAAGGGAGGTACAGAAGCGAAAGAAGTTAAATGAAATCGATCGCTTTTTACTATGTACACTACTTTCTAGGCATTGCCATATTTAATTAGAAGACAAGACTGTGTTCGGACCTTCTATATCCATAAAATGAGATGTGACACGTGTAATTAACGATTGCTAAAATGTTTTGTGCCACAGAGTTCGAAATTGTCCTATTTGTTGACCTGTCGTGCCCATCAAGTTTAAAGTTGTTCAAAAATGGTTCAAATGGCTCTGATCACTATGGGACTTAACATATGTGGTCATCAGTCCCCTAGAACTTAGAACTACTTAAACCTAGCTAACCTAAGGACATCACACACATCCTTGCCCGAGGCAGGATTCGAACCTGCGACCGTAGTGGTCACGCGGTTCCAGACTGAAGCTACCAGAACCACGGCCACACCGGCCGTAAAGTTGTTAACGACCGGAGAGCCTACAATACAGATCGTCATCAATCGAGTTTTATCGCCACTTCACCAAGAGTCTCCTTAAAATGCGAGAACCTTCAACATCGCAGCGTGTCAGCAATCGTTGGTTAATATATTAAAAAACTGAAAACCCGTATCGATTGCGAAAAAAGCACCTAGTGTTAAGTGTTAACCCAGTTTTCGGCGTAGATAACTACACCTTCTTCGGAACAACAATAAAACCCACAAGTGCCTAAGAAGACATTTGTCAATGATTAAAAGAACACCATAGCTATACCATTACAAACGAAAAAGAAAAGGAGAACACGAACAATATATATGTACAAAGTCTAAACCATTACTTAACCGCGCCGGCCGGAGTGGCCGTGCGGTTCTAGGTGCTACAGTCTGGAACCGAGCGACCGCTACGGCCGCAGGTTCGAATCCTGCCTCGGGCATGGATTGTGATGTCCTTAGGTTAGTTAGGTTTAATTAGTTCTAAGTTCTAGGCGACTGATGACCTCAAAGAAGTTAAGTCGCGTAGTGCTCAGAGCCATTTGAGCCACTACTTAACTTAATGGTGTACGCTCCACCTCACACCGGCCTATGTTCGATGGGCTATGACCCGCTATAAACTGCAGCTACAAATGGTCGCTCATTTACAAGCCTGACCCGCTACCTATGCACATGCGCAAGACAAGGGAAGTTACTTGAACGCGCATGCGCATACGAATACGAGAAAGTTTATACATCGGTCGGGGTAGAATGCGCGTATAGTAGTGGCTTTAACCCGAAGTATGAAGTTAATGTCAAAGGTAGCGGCGTATGAAGAAAGGGCCCCTCGCGTACACATAGTATGAAGCAATAGGCACTGGACAGCATAGTATGGATGCGTGGGCCTGATCGCCGACCTGCGTCTGCAATATTGCGGTGAGAGGTTCACCATTTAAAAAGCATGAAAGTTCTTCCTTTCACTTTCGTCCTACCAGTGGAAAGCCAGAAACAGCTGTACACGCAATCCGGTTCTAAAACATCGCCTTCCACGAATTCTGGAGCGTCGTACCGAGCAGAAATGCAGTTGCCGATGCGAGAATTTAGACGTCGTCCCAGAGAGGACAAAAACCGATTATTTTTTACGAACGTCAGCCGCGGCCACTGAGGCTGCCCGGTTCGCTCTTCTGGCTCTCGTCTTAAGCTTCTTAATGACGTATGGGGGTGCGTCGGCTGTGTCGCCTGCGGCTGCAACTGCTCCCGCAGCTGCAGCGGGCGGACAAAGTCTGACGGAACTCGTGTGAGAGGCGCGGAAGGGAACCGTACACTGCCTCCTCTCTGGCGGAAAGAGCTGCTGATGCGGCTTTCCTGGTGGTCACAAGTTTCTGACAGCGCCACAAGCGGACTGGGGACACGGGAGGAAAGAAATAGTGTCACGCCGAAACGTCAGAGAGGCCATTACCGGTTGTCGCAGTGCTTCGCTTTCTTTGACAGCCCTGCTGACCGTCCCCCGCTGACTCGGCGAACACACAGTTCGATACAGGCGTCCTGGGGAATGCCGAACGTCTCCGACTCAGACAGAAGCAGAACAAATTGTGTGAAATGTGAACTCCTCCCGGCGTATCTAATGTTCCCCTGGTGCTTCTTTTCTGAGTTTTAGCTTGGTGTTCAGTAAACAAAGCTGCTCAGTCATTACTGCCATTTACTTTTAATTCGGTGATCCGTTCCGTGGGCAGACAGGTGCCGTAGCGTTGAGGAGCTTTTCGTCCCTTATTGTTGAACGTATTTGTTATTGAAAATTTTGAGAAAAGTGTCCTGGAGTCTCCGGAATTGAGATCTGTATGTTTTCTTAGGTTATTTGCCTCAAGCAAGTGAGAACGTGCACAGATTTTAGAACATCTCCTTCTGCCCAAAAATTCGCTCCAGTATGGAATGGGAAAAGAATGCTGCCTTCCCTTTCTTGAAGTGTTGGTCAGGAGACATGATGATTGTACGTTTAGTTATCCGCTTAATAGGACGCCAGGCTGACAGTTGTCACCATCCGGTTGAGCGTGAATGGGTACTTCGTATCTTGATGCCTAGGGCCCATGTCAGTCTCAGACCCTGAAAGTTTTTCAGCTGAGTTAGCCCATCTTGAAGTCATATTTCACCAAACGGAGACGGAGAGCGACAGATAAGACGTGCGATATGCAATGAACCTATCGTGAACCTGGTGAGTAATGAGAATAATGAGGTGGCGCGAAAGTCTACAGCTTTTTTTCCCTTATGCGGCTAGTATTTCCTACGGAATTGCTCGTATTCTGAGGTAACACAGCGTTTTCGACCACCGCCCAAGGTAACACCTTCTATGGTCTGTAAAGTACAACCTTGATTTGGGCAAGGCGGTTATCTACAACAAGCCGTGCAGTTGTGGCATGTACTACAGCGTTCAGACAGTGAAGACCATGGAGGACTGTTTTACAGCGCATAATCTTCACATACGTTTAAAACAGCCAGGCGAATCTGCGATTACTGAACAGTACCTCGGTACCGGTCATCGTACTGAATATTCCAACAGATGCGTTGCGCTTCGGGACGGCAGAACAAAAAAAATGTTGAAATGTGTGTGATATCTTATGGGACTTAACTGCTAAGGTCATCAGTCCCTAAGCTTACACACTACTTAACCTAAATTATCCTAAGGACAAACACACACACCCATACCCGAGGGAGGACTCGAACCTCCGCCGGGACCAGCCGCACAGTCCATGACTGCAGCGCCCTAGACCGCTTGGCTAATCCTGCGCGGCGCGACGCAAGAAAATCAGTGTCCAAAATATGACGTGTATATTGAAAAAAAGGTCTTCTGCGACGGTAGGGAATGAGAAGTCAAGGATACAGTAACAAACGTAACACAATAGGTACAAAATAGCTGTGGATCGCAATAAGGCCAGGCTGACATTGAATGTTCAGGGCGCTGGTCCGAGACTAATTTCACCGAGAAAAAGAACACTGCGTGGAGTCAAGTCGATAGTCAGCACTTGCTTGGCACGAAGATCGGTAATGATCATGGGCGGGATGTTGAGAGCGTGGCAAAAACGTTGAGTCTGGGGATGAAAACTGTCCGGTTTATGTTCAATAAGACAGCACTGAGAGCTTGGGCTGAAAAATACGGGAAGTCCTATTCCTAATGATGAGCACACTGTGCTGCTGCAGAAGGTAACGTGTCTGGATATCATCCGGCGACAGAGCCCACGGAAAAACAAAAAAAAAAAAAAAAAACGGGTGCGAGTTCTGGTAGTCTGGCTGACTGGTTCTGTCCTGTCGCCAATTTATATGGCTGCCTGCAGTGGAACACTGTGGCAACTGTTTCCCTGCCACGTGATGCGTGGACACAAGTTTGTTCCGTGTTGGCGGCGCCTTCTGCAACCGACGATCGCCTTGTGGTGGCCAGTCTTGACTGCGTCCCGTCGCACTTGCAAGGCTGAGCCATGCAGGGGCAGTGCCGGCTGCCCGCGTGATGAATGCGCCCGACGGGCTGCCGAAGTATTAGGCGGGACGCCCCCCCCCGCCCCCCCTCCACGCCCAACCAACATGATACCAACAGAAACACTTTACCTGCAGTTCCGTTACTTGGATGGCGTTATTAAGAAAGCTGATTATATTAAACTAGCAAGTGACTTTATAAACAAAAACCTATGTTTCTCCTTGGATTAATGCTCTCTCAATAGATAAATAACGGAGGCACAGAGTTTGCACTACTTGTGCACCTAGTGTTGTTTAACTTTTGACTAACAATAACATCTGATATTAGTTATCTCTGGCTATTCGTGGGGTTAGCTTTTTATGATGTGTGTTGTCTTCCTGCATATTCCGTCTCTGGATTTCCAGATTCACGTGACCCCACCCACTGAGGGTTTACACTGCCATGCAAGGCGATCTCTAGTTGTATTCGTGCCTTCAAAATGGCGGAGTACCGAAATATCGGACGATGTCGCGAATCTTCCTCAGCTGCAATCCCCACGTTATTTGAAAAGAACAAACAAAGTGATCTAAAACACTTCATAAAACACCGTCTAACCTTACGTGAGTCTGTCACATAAAATGAGTAACTTAGAAGTATGTATCCTGGTGTAGTGAAGCAGCTTAAAGCACTTAATAAAGGCAAGTCTTGTGTCTAGGTAACAAACCACTAAGGTTCCTTTCAGAGTATGTTGATACAATAGCCCCACACATAGCAGTCATATGCAACCGCTCGCTCGGCGAAAGATCCATACTGGAAGAGTGGAAAGTTACACAGGTCACACCAATACTCAAGAACGGAAACAGGAGTAATCTGCTGAACTGCAGAGCTTTATCACTATCTTCCAGTTGCGGTAGGATTTTCGAACATTTACTGTGTTCCAACATTATGGATTACCTCGAAGGCTACCGTCTAATAATACATGGCCACGAATTCAGAAAATATCGTTCTTGTAAAATACAACTAAATATTTATTCGCACGAAGTAATGAGTGCTATCGACAGGGGATTTCTAATTGATTCCGTATTTCTAGATTTCCAGAAGGCCTTTTGCTGCGGTCCTTACAAGAAACTTCTAATCAAAATGCGTGCCTACACAGCGTCGCTTCAGTTGTGCGAATGCATCCATGATTTCCTCTCAGAATGGTCACAGTACATTGTAATCGATGAAAAATCATCGATTGAAACAGAAGCGATATCCGGCGTTCTCCAAGGAAGTGTTATAGGTCATTTCCTGTTCCTAATCTATGTAAACGATTTCGTAGATACTCTGAGCAGCCCTCTTAGATTCTTGGGAGATGATGCTGTCATTTACCGTCTTGCAAAGTCATCAGAGGACCAAAATCAGTTACAAACTGACTTAGACACGATATATGATTGGCGAGAAGGGTGGCCATTGTTTCTCAATGAGGAAAAGTGTGAGTTCATCCACATCATATAGTCATAGGTATGGAAATGGTAAATGTAGGTGGATACAAGCTTTCAGCACATGTAAGCAGAACCTCTATGGAGAGAGGAGGAGTTTCCATACATGATAAAATCTGTTAAAGTGCGAAAATTTTGAAAACTAAAAAATTTTGCGTAGAGCAACATAGAGAAGGATGTGTGTGTGAGCTTAAAGTAAATAATGGCCGTGTATAGGTCCCCATTGGGAAATTTTCAATTATTTTTGCAAAACTTGGATTCTTTGTTGTGCTATGTGTCAGACAGAGGAAAGCAAATGATTGTTTGTTGGGATTTAAATGTAGATTTTCTGTCTGATAGAAAGCTTGACCTTGAATTATTACTTGGTTCTTTCAATTTGACACCAGTTACTGATTTTCCTACTTGGGTGGTAAGGTGAGCAGCACACTGATAGATAATATTTTCGAAGACCAATTTAATCAAATAAAAACTTTTCCTGTTAAGAATGGCCTGTCTGATCATGATGCACAGCTAGTCACAATATATGATATAGCTCTAGACAGTAATGCAAAACAGTCCTCCAAAGTAGTGCATTCAATTAACAATTTAACCGTTCAAAATTTTAGATTTTAGGGAAAGCTTGCAACACTTAGACTGGGATGAGGTACACAGGGAATATGATGCTAATTTAAAATTCAACTCATTTCATGATACCTTTGATATTCGAAAATAGTTGCCCTAATAAAAAAAAATGGTTCAAATGGCTCTGAGCACTATGGGACTCAACTGCTGAGGTCATTAGTCCCCTAGAACTTAGAACTAGTTAAACCTAACTAACCTAAGGACATCACAAACATCCATGCCCGAGGCAGGATTCGAACCTGCGACCGTAGCGGTCTTGCGGTTCCAGACTGCAGCGCCTTTAACCGCACGGCCACTTCGGCCGGCTTGCCCTAATAAAACAGTGAAATATAATTGTAAGGAACCATATAAAAAGCCATGGATTACTAAAGGGATAAAAATATCTTGTAAGCAGAAAAAGAAAATTTATGTTATAGCTAGAAGGAGTAATGAGCCCAAAACAGTGAAACATTATAAAAACTACTGCACTGTATTAAGAAACGTTATTAGAAAGTCCAGAAGTATGTGCATTATGTCTGAGATTAGCACATTAACAGAGCAACTGAGAGCACAGGAAGACTGTATTTCTATCAGACTCAAAGAAAAGTTTGTGAACAAGAAGTCAGAAGCAGAAAACATTTTTAATACTCATTTTTTAAGTGCTGTAGAGAAAACAGGATCCAGCTATTCATGAGAAAATGAGAGGCAGTATATGGAAGAGGCAGTACCTATGCAATTTGATAAATTTGAAATTCAACCCACCTCTCCTACTGAAATTAGGAAAATAAAAGAAATCACTCAAAAGTAAAAGCTCACATGGAATTAATGGCATTTCCAACAAAGTACTTAAAAGCTTGTTCCCAACAAATAATTTGGATTCTCAGCCACATATGTAGTAGCTCACTGAAACAAGGCATTTTTTTCAGATAGACTGAAATACGCTATTGTTAAACCAGTGCATAAAAAAGGAGATTGTCTGATGCTAACAACTACCAGCCAATCTCACTTCTGACAGCTTTATCCAAAATTCTTGAAAAAGTAATGTATTCAAGAGTAGCATCACACATTTGTGAAAATGAAGTATTAACAAAATGTCAGTTTGGTTTCCAGAAAGGCTTTTCAACAGAAAATACTATATGTGCTGTCACTGATCAAATATCAAATGCATTGAATAAGCGAAATCACCCATTGGGATATTTTGTGATCTCTAAAAGGCTTTTGATTGTGTGAATCATGAAATTCTTCTAGATAAGCTTAAGTATTGTGGTATGAGTGGAACAGTGCACAAGTACTTTAATTCATTCTTAAGTGGAAGAATGCATAAGGCTGAAATTAACAGTACAGATAGTCTGCAAAAATCAGCAGAATCCTCTAACTGAAGAGGTATCAAGAATGATGCCGCACAGCGTTCAGTCTTGGGTCCCTTATTGTTCTTAATATATATTAACGACTTGCCACTCTATATTCATGAAGATGTAAGCTTGTTCTGTTTGTTGATGATACAACTATAGTAATCACACCCAACAATCAAGAATCATCTGAGGAAATTGTAAGTAATGTCTTTCAGAAAATTATTAAGTGGTTCTCCGCAAATGGACTCTCACTAAATGTTGAGAAACACAGTTTACACGATTCTGTACAGTAAATGGCATAACACCACTGATAAGTATAGACTATGGACAGAAGTCTGTTGCTAAGGTAGAATACTCAAAGTTTCTGGGTGTGTGCATTGATGAGAAATTGAATTGGAAGAAACACATCGATGATCTGGTGAAACGTTTAGGTTCAGCTACTTATGCTATCAGGGTTATTGCAAATTTTGGTCATAAACATATCAGTAAATTAGCCTACTATGCCTATTTTCATTCACTGCTTTCATATGAAATCATATTTTGGGGCAATTCGTTATTAAGAGAGAAAGTATTCTTTGCACAAAAGCGTATAATTAGAATAATAGCTGGAGCCCACTCAAGATCACATTGCAGACAGTTATTTAAGAAACTTGGGATATTCACAGTACCTTCGCAATACAAGTATTCACTCATGAAATTTGTCATTAATAACCCATCCCAATTCAAAAATAACAGCGAAGTGCATAGCTACAACATTAGAAGAAAGGATGATGTTCACTACTCTGGATTAAATCACACTTTGGCAGAGAAAGTGGTGAATTATGCTGCCACAAAAATCTTTGGTTATTTGCCAAATAGTATTAAAAGTCTGACAGATAGCCAACCAACATTTAAAACCAAATTAAAAGAATTTCTGAATGACAACTACTTCCACTCAATAGATGAATTCTCAGATATGAAGCAGTAAGTGTAAAAAATAAAATAAAATAAGAAATAAGAAGTAAAAATAAAAAGAATTAATTAATCATTTTGTGTAAGGAAAACTTATGTTAAAGTGACACGTTCTACATCATTACGATATGTCGTATTCATGGTCTATGGAACAAGGATTAATGTATGTATGTATGTATCGGTAAAACAGGAAATCCGTTAAATTACAAATACACGACAAATCACACAAATATAAAGGCTGTGAATTCGACTAACTGCCTAGGACTTACAATTAAGAACAACTTAACGTAGAATGATCACTTAGATAATGTTGTGGGGAATGTAAACCAAAGACTACGTTTATTTGTCTCAACACTTAAAAGATGCAACACATCTATTAAAAAGACTGCCGACATTACGCTGCTAGAGTACTGCTGTGCTGTATGAGATACTTAACAGATAGGATTGTTGGAGGACATCTAAAAAGTTCAAAGAAGGGCAGGTCGTTTTGTATTATCTCGAAATAGGGGAGAGAGTGTCATGGATACGATAAGCGCGTTGGAATGCCACTGACTAAAACAAAGGTGTTTCTCTTTGCGGCGAGATCTTTTCACGAAATTTGAGTCACCTACTTTTCCTCTGATAATGTGAAAATCTTTTATTGTCTCCATTCTACGTAGGGAAAATGATCATAATAAAATTAGGTAAATCAGAGCAGAAATATTTAAGTGTTCATTTTCTCCAGACGCTGTTAGAGAGCAGAACGGTAGGGAAATAGTCTGAAGGTGGTTCGAAAAACCCTCTGCAAGGCACTTAAGTGTGAATTCTAGGTTAGTCATATAGATGTAGATGTAGATGAAAATAATACTGACATGTCGCCTTCTCTGACAAGCTTTTGATGCTTCTATATCACAGTTTTACTCAATGCGTGGTTACAGAAAGAGGATGCTACCCCATACTTTATGAAAACAGAACTGGAAATGCACCACTGACGCTTAAATTCTGGATGCACAGTTTACGATTTAGCCCTCTGTTCTAACGACCATCAATAATACGTAAAAGTATGCAATGGTAAGTGTGTAAAGCATTACCTACATCGTATGGCAGATAGTCACTTATTTAATGTCTTCGTCTCTCCGCTCATATCACACAAGCTTAAAATTTCTAAAATTTTTAAATTCGCAAAATGTTCACACAGATATCACTTATGCCCGCACCAAGTTAAGACATCACAATTTCTCAGCCGTACTGACTTCTCTTAAGGTCAACGTTACTCTGCCACTAGCGTCTTTCAAAACTCTCGCACACTAACTCTTTCCAGTCCAGAGATTTACTTCTGTTGACCAACTGCTGACATCGAAGCCCCGACCTCCAGCTTCGCTGGGCTCTTTATCTCCATCACGGTCTTTCGTCCCCAAACTTTGCTCTCAAAACAACAGAATTCTTCTACTGGCGTTTTCTTTCTGCAAGTCCCATCGTTTGCCAAGTTTTTAAACTTACTCTCACTCATTTCTCAAACTAGTTGTGCAAACGACACGGCATAATTATTTGCTGGGGTATTATAAATTTCTGTGACAGTTTTCATCACGTGCAACTCTTTAAAGAAGCGTTAAGTCACTTATCCGTAAAACAACGCAGATTTACACTGAAGAGCCGAAGAAGCTGCTACACCTGTCTAATATAGTGTAGGGCCCCCGTGAGCACGAAGAAGTTCAAACATGTTCAAATGTGTGTGAAATCTTATGGGACTTAACTGCTAAGGTCATCAGTTCCTAAGCTTACACACTACTTAACCTAAATTATCCTAAGGACCAACACTCACACATCCATGTCTGAGGCAGGACTCGAACCTCCGCCGGGACGAAGAAGTGCCGCGACATGACGTGGCATGACCTCGACTAATGTCTGAAGAAGTGCTGGAGGGAAATGATACCATGAATCCTGCAGGCCTGTCCATATATCCGCATGAATACAAGGGGGCGGAGGTCTGTTATGAACAGTGCGTTGCAAGGCATCCAAGATATGCTCAATAATGTTCATTCGTGTGGAGTTTGGTGGCTAGCGGAAGTCTTTAAACTCAGAAGAGTGTTCCTGGAGCCACTCTATAGCAATTCTGGACGTGTGGGGTGTCGCAGTGTAATGCTGGAATTGCTCAAGTGCGTCACAATGAGCAACGGACATGAATAGATGCAGGTGATCACACAGGATGCTTACGTACGTGTCACCTGTCAGAGCCGTATCTATACGTACCAGGGGTTCCACATCACTCCAACTGCACACGCCCCACACCATTACAAAGTCTCCACCAGGTTGAACAGTCCCCTGCTGACATTCAGGGTCCATGGATTCATGAGGTTGTCTCCATGCCCGGAACGTTCATTCGCTCGACACAAATTGAAACGAAACTCGTCCGACCATGCAACATGTTTCCAGTCATCAACAGTCCAATGTCGGTGTTGACGGGTCCAGGCGAGGCGCAAGGCTTTTTTTCGTGCAGTCTCAAGGGTACATGAGTGGGCCTTCGGCTCCGAAAGCCCCCATCGATGATGTTTCGTTGAATGGTTCGCATGCTGACACTTGTTGATGGCCTAGCATTGAAATCTGCAGCAATTTGCGGAAGGGTTGCACTTCTGTAACGTTGAACGATTCTCTTCAGTCGTCGTTGTCCCTTTCTTGCAGGATCTTTGCCCGGCCGCATCGATGTCGGTGATCTGATATTTTACCGGATTCCTCACTCATATTCACGGTACACTTGTGAAATGGTCGTACGAGAAAATCCCCACTTGACCTGGACCTGTAAAGAGTTAAAGTGTGCGAGAGTTTTGAAAGACGCTAGTGGTAGAGTAACGCTGACCTTAAGAGAACTCAGTACGACTGAGAAATTGTGATGTCTTAAGTTGGTGCTGGCATAAGTGATATCTGTGTGAACATTTTGCCAATTTAAAAAGTTTAGAAAGTTTAAGCTTGTGTGATATGAGCGGAGAGACGGAGACATTAAATAAGTGACCTCGGAGATGCTGTGTCCCGTCGCTCGTGCGCCGACTCTAACACCACGTTCAGACTCACTTAAATCTTGATAACCTCTCATTGTAGCTGCAGTAACAGATCTAACAACTGCGCCAGACACTTGTCTTATATAGGCGTTGCCGACCGCAGCGCCGTATTCTGTCTGTTTACGAATCTCTGATTTGAATACGCATGCCTATACTAGTTTCCTTGGCGCTTCAGTGTGTAGTCATGTATCATTTAGGAGGCACTCACCACTAAAAAGGCCACCATGTTTTAGGCAGTATCACTAGTGATAAATCTCCGCCCCCCTCACCCAGGATAGCCGTGCGCTTTAAAGAGCCCGCTTGGGGGACAGGGCGAGACTCACCGGTCCTGGATAGAATTCGCCCGGCAGACTAACGACAGTGTGCGGTGTGTTGGCTAGCCTGGATGTGGTTTTTAGGTGGTTTCCTACATCAGGCAAGGTAAATAACGTCAGAAAGGGCATCCGCCAGCCTCCTACTATTACAACGCCAAAATAGACCATGTCGAAGCCGAGACAGGTGAACACGTAAATACAAAGAAGAGCAGCGATACATCGCCATCACTTTTAGAGAACATGTCCTTCAGAAACGTCTTCAGGTTACCCAACTATTGAATATACCAGTTTAAACAATTAAAAATATGTTCCATTTGAGGAGCGTGGCACTGGTATCCTGAAAAGGGAGACTATTCGATTCTGAAAATAAAATAAAACGGCTACACAGTCAGAGCATAAAAATCAATATATTATGTACACGATGAACCATAACTCCATCGCCAAACTTTTAGAGCTTGTTCAGGGATACCTGACAGGTATCATCACACACACACAGAACACCTGCATACCCACACAAAGAATAACTAAACACCAAAATATTCCCTGGACTACACAATTGACGCGACTCAAACAAGACTCAAACGTAAACGTAAGCTTTACCAACGAGCAATTTCAGATAGAGAAAGACAATTACGACTACACGACTACCGGCTTGCCAAGGACAAATATAAACTTGAGCTGAATAAGACCAGGAAAGACCATTGGAATAGCCAGGTAGCAGCACAAACACAATTAAACATTTGGGGGGAACCATACAAAATCGTGACAGAGAAAATTAAGAGCCCACTGGTTCTGGGAACGCTGCGACAGGAGGATGGTGAGATGACTAAGGGCTGGAGACACACAGCGGAGTTCCTGCTGAGCAAACTCCCGCCTGACGACATCGCAGACACAGACACACCACAATATGCAGCACTGAGACGCGAAGTAGACACAGTACACACCACACCAACCGTCACCTGTCCGTTTGCGCAGGAAGAAGTGGCGACAGCGATCTCAGAACTCAAAAACAAAAAGACGCCTGGACCGGATGGTATCCACTCTGAGGTACTGAAACAAATTGCACCGTAGATCACCCCGTTTCTCACAACGTTGTTAAACGATGCATTAAGGCTGGGCCGTGTGCCTGCAGTGTGGAAGGCCTCGAAGGCGGTTATCATCAAAAAGGCTCCAGACAAAGACCCATCAGACCCAAAGTCATACAGACCATATTGCCTTATCAATACACTTAGTAAAGTACAAGAAAAACTACTCTGGAAAAGACTACAAGCACACCGAACACTACGGGGACTGACACCACACCAATACGGCTTCAGGGAAGGGAAATCTATAGACGACGCAATTAACAGAGCACTCCAAATAGTACACGACACACCCTCCAAATACACACTTGGAATTATGATAGACATCTCAGGTGCCTTCGACAACCTCTGGTGGCCGGCCTTGTTCAAGAGGCTCAGACACCTGCAGGTACCGGAGTCTCTGTATAATAGTTTCATGGACTATTGCAGAGACAGAACGGTCGTATGGCAAATGGACAACCAGAAAGTGATTAAACGAATTACAAAAGGCTGTCCACAAGAGTCGATCCGCGGCTCCATCTTCTGGGGCATAGTTATAGAACCGCTCCTACAGTTACTAGAGGAGTACATCTTGACAAATGGAGTTGTCGCTTATGCTGATGATCTACTCGTCGTAGTTTCAACAAATAACCGTGCCCAGCTAGAAGAAAGAGCCAATGGAACACTTCGGACAATAACCCAATGGTGCACAGATAATAAATTAAAGATAGCAGGAAACAAAACAACTTCTACATTGCTAAAGGGTATCCTGCGCAGGAATCCAATAGTCAAAATTGGGGACACAAACATAAAAAGACTAGCAGTCACACGCTATCTAGGAGTATACATTGATGAACGATTGAACTTCCACGAACACATGCGAATATGCACAAAAACAGCAGAAAAGATACTACACAAACTGGCTAGGCTAAATGCGGAACAATTCAGACTACCCCTGTCAGTGACACGAACATACCATTACGCTCTCTTCGAGTCAGTACTATGCTTTGCTGCCAGTACGTGGGTCCACAGATTAAATCTCTCAACCAACAGAACCATTGTACGTCGAGGCCAAAGAAGTGTTCTACTTCGACTAACAGGGGCATTCAACACAACATCAAATGACGCACTATGTGTCATCATGGGAATCTTCCCCATAGATACCACCATCAGGTACCGCGCAGCAATGTACTGGCTTAGGATGGGGAGAATAGACCAGGTTCGGCAGATCACTGGTGTACCGATTGAGACAACACGCCAACTCAGAACATGGTGAGTGGATACCTGGTAGAGCGAGTGGGCCAACAGCGATAAGGGCCGCCGTGTATACAACTTCTTCCCTGACATCCGGGAAAGACTAAAACTAAAACATATCGATCCCAGCCGCGGTATGGTACATTTCATCACAGGACATGGCCCTTATCTCACGCACCTGTACCGCGTGAGTCCGCAGCAGACTAATAGATGCACATGCGGGGAAGAAGGTTCCCCTGAACATACTGTCTTCTTCTGCGGACAACGCACGAACATAAGACACACAGTACACATAAATCGCCTGAACACACAGAACGAACTACATGCCATAATACGCGACCCGGAAAGGTGGACTGAACTCAACAAACTAACTGACGAAATCTCGAAGATCCAACAAATAGAATACTTGCGCAACAGACCCTACCGAAGGCAAGTCGGTCCAAACAGACATCACAATGCCCAGGGGGACACAGATGTGATCAGCACCACGAGTGATGAAGAAGAAACAGATACAGACCAGGGCACCAACACAGATATTGAAGCGTGCAGCGCGGATGATCCATAGTGTCAACCAAGTCAACTTCAAAGAACAGTGTGGAACAACCGACGACAGGTGCACAAGTCATACACAATCCTAAAAACAGATTGCACCTTATATGCAAATAGTTAACAGCATCTCCATGTCTAATAAGAGCTTAAAGCTAGGTACCTCTTCAAGGGACCTACGCCTTCCGTTAAAAGGCAGCGCACAGTCTGGATGGAAGGGTCTTAATTGTGGTTCCTCTCTTTTGAGCCCAACCCGACGGATACCTATGGTAGATCGGGGAAAACCACCGTTCAGGTCGTGTTGTCGGCGGGGCCGGTAGGTGCTTGCGCCTGATGTACTCTACTAGGAGCCCTGTAGGCTCAACACAAACCGTTAGCGTCATTACCTTATTACTTTTACCACAAGTACCCTTTCATTAGCAACTTTGAGCCAAGCACAAAATCAGTTACCTCTCCATTGTATATCGTAAATACACTCCTGGAAATTAAAATAAGAACACCGTGAATTCATTGTCCCAGGAAGGGGAAACTTTATTGACACATTCCTGGGGTCAGATGCATCACATGATCACACTGACAGAACCACAGGCACGTAGACACAGGCAACAGAGCATGCACAATGTCGGCACTAGTACAGTGTATATGCACCTTTCGCAGCAATGCAGGCTGCTATTCTCCCATGGAGACGATCGTAGAGATGCTGGATGTAGTCCTGTGGAACGGCTTGCCATGCCATTTCCACCTGGCGCCTCAGTTGGACCAGCGTTCGTGCTGGACGTGCAGACCGCGTGAGACGATGCTTCATCCAGTCCCCAACATGCTCAATGGGGGACAGATCCGGAGATCTTGCTGGCCAGGGTAGTTGACTTACACCTTCTAGAGCACGTTGGGTGGCACGGGATACATGCGGACGTGCATTGTCCTGTTGGAACAGCAAGTTCCCTTGCCGGTCTAGGAATGGTAGAACGATGGGTTCGATGACGGTTTGGATGTACCGTGCACTATTCAGTGTCCCCTCGACGATCACCAGTGGTGTACGGCCAGTGTAGGAGATCGCTCCCCACACCATGATGCCGGGTGTTGGCCCTGTGTGCCTCGGTCGTATGCAGTCCTGATTGTGGCGCTCAGCTGCACGGCGCCAAACACGCATACGACCATCATTGGCACCAAGGCAGAAGCGACTCTCATCGCTGAAGACGACACGTCTCCATTCGTCCCTCCATTCACGCCTGTCGCGACACCACTGGAGGCGGGCTGCACGATGTTGGGGCGTGAGCGGAAGACGGTCTAAGGGTGTGCGGGACCGTAGCCCAGCTTCATGGAGACGGTTGCGAATGGTCCTCGCCGATACCCCAGGAGCAACAGTGTCCCTAATTTGCTGGGACACGGTTGCGAATGGTCCTCGCCGATACCCCAGGAGCAACAGTGTCCCTAATTTGCTGGGAAGTGGCGGTGCGGTCCCCTACGGCACTGCGTAGGATCCTACGGTCTTGGCGTGCATCCGTGCGTCGCTGCGGTCCGGTCCCAGGTCGACGGGCACGTGCACCTTCCGCCGACCACTGGCGACAACATCGATGTACTGTGGAGACCTCACGCCCCACGTGTTGAGCAATTCGGCGGTACGTCCACCCGGCCTCCCGCATGCCCACTATACGCCCTCGCTCAAAGTCCGTCAACTGCACATACGGTTCACGTCCACGCTGTCGCGGCATGCTACCAGTGTTAAAGACTGCGATGGAGCTCCGTATGCCACGGCAAACTGGCTGACACTGACGGCGGCGGTGCACCAATGGCGCGCAGCTAGCGCCATTCGACGGCCAACACCGCGGTTCCTGGTGTGTCCGCTGTGCCGTGCGTGTGATCATTGCTTGTACAGCCCTCTCGCAGTGTCCGGAGCAAGTATGGTGGGTGTGACACACCGGTGTCAATGTGTTCTTTTTTCCATTTCCAGGAGTGTAGTTTAGCAGGCTGGATATGGAGGTCTAAGTCTTAGTTTCTAGCTTTAACGTACCCTAATCTCTTCTAGTTAAGTTAGTTTTTAGGATGGTAGATGTTAAAGGCATGGTGAGCGACGGACAGCGTCTTGAGGGTCATTCCAAGACCCGGGCCGCCGCCCACAACCAGGTGACGGGCAATATTATATCTAACCCTTCTCTATTCAATTCTCTTCCTTCCTTCTTTCTAAATATTTAATTTCGTTTTGTTTATTAATATCTCACTTGATTTTGTATTAGTTATAAATTTTTCTGATGCTGCACAAAAAAAAGATATAAATGGATGTAAATAAATAGAGCCCGCCTCCACGTGGCGGGACACGGCCAACGGTGTGAGTGGGGACGGGAGCCGGGGTGGTGTTACTTTCAGTCACTCCGGACCCCGGACCCAGTCACAGCGGCTAAGTGGCAACATACGACCCACCATAAGAAATTAGACGGTGGGTCATAAAATATAAGCAGCTAATGAAAAAAAAAATACCTTCTTAGTCCGTTGGTACAAAACTGTGTTCTTGCACGAGAGTGGACCCTCTGCAATTCATTATTATTGTTTCTTATCATGAGAACAGAACTTAAAATACCAAACGATAGTCTCTGTCTTCATTATTATTCATCTGTGTGCTGGAAAATGTACTACTAGATTGGAAAATAGAGGTAGAAATATAAAAAGTTAATAGTTACTTAGAGTTGGGTAGATCAAAAGAAGCAATAAGTTGTTTGCCTTTGCAAATGATCTTGTAATAACAAATGGAACGCCAGATAATGCAAAGAAAAGACAAGGCAATAGCTGAGATCACAGGTCTACAAATATCGGTTAAAAAGCCTAAATACACCTCCAATGAAATTAACTCACCAATAATTTTAAAAACTAAATACGGCATCATCAAGAAACAGATAATTTTAAATATCTGGGTGAAAATATAAAGAGTCGAAAAGAAGCCATTAATATAATGATTGAAGAAAATGAAAAGAGAATACATGAAAGTGAGATATCTGTAAAGTAATTTTTTAAGATTTTAAATTAAGGTGTTAGAATACAGTTGTAAAAGCAAAAGCCCGCTGTGGGTCGCAAATACTACTTTTATCCGGATGCAAGAGGGCATTAGAAGAATTGAAACAAACTGAAAGAAGAATCTTGCGAAAAATAGTAGACTCTATGAAGAATGAAGACGGCAAGTGGGTTTTGAGACTAAATAAGGAAATATACTCATTCTCCCCTGAAACAGGCAACGGCCTTGCTGCAGTGGTTACACCCGTTCCCGTCAGATCACCGAAGTTAAGTGCTGTCGGGCGTGTCTGGCACTTGGATGGGTGACCATCCGGGCCGCCATGCGCTGTTGCCATTTGTCGGGGTGCACTCAGCCTAGGGATGACAACTGAGGAGCTACTCGACCGAATAGTAGCAGGCTCCGGTCAAAGAAAACCATCATAACGATAGGGAGAGCGGTGTGCTGACCACAAGCCCCTCCTATCCGCATCCTCAGCTGAGGATGACACGGCGGTCGGATGGTCCCGATAGGCCGCTTGTGGCCTGAAGACGGAGTGCTGAGTGCTCCCCTAAAATAACAGACGTGATAAGGAAAAGACGTGTTACACTCGATAGAAATACAGAGAGAATGACAGAACACAGGTTACCGAGGACGATCCACACATCCTTGCAAAACACGAAAACAAACCAATAAAATGGCTGGGGAGGTAAGACAAAAAATAACTTAGAAGAAAAACAGACTGCGCAGAATATGTTACTCAAAAGAGCGAAATTCAGACTAGAAGTCAGGGAATTCAGAAGTTTCCTGGAATACAAAAAAAGAGAAAAACACCTGGTATCTAATGGTCACATGAGAGGAAAAGAACTCATTCAGATACCCTATACAGCCTTTCATTTCTTTTTGAGTCAGTGCTGTTGTTAGGTATTCGTCTTCGTTTATATTCATAGCATTCAGCGAGGCTGCTGTATGTGTGTTGGTGACCAAGCCACAGGTTTTAATGATTTTTGGCGGTTAAGGTATATTGTTAGCGGATACCTGAATTACATGTAAGTTTCTTGTAGCAGCATCGTTGTGAATTTTCTTTCTTTGAATCAGTTGACGCATGATTTCGCTTTGAGTTCCAGCCGTATCTTACCTACTGGTTCCATGTAAGTGATCACCCAGGGCCTACACCATTTCATTTGTGGTTATGTGGTTCGTTCCGTTGGCTGTTCTTATGATTTATCTTTCTGTCGCCATTATTTTTAACGGGTTCCAGACAGGGGCCTCATATTCCATGATGAAATGGACAAAGGACTCATATGTGTATACTACGGTGTCTCTCTATGCCCCACTGATTCTGCCGCTAGGCATTCTGAGCACGTTTAGCCTGGCTGTGGCTCTGGATATGATGCCATTTGTGTGATGATTCCATGAAAGATGTTTGTCTCAGATTGGTCCTACATATTTTGCGTGTGTTTCTGTCTTTGTTGTCTGCCACTTAGCTTAACTTTTGTATCTTTGGTTTTTGGTTCTTGTTTCGTGTGGATTTGCTCTGGGTGAATATTATTAGCCGGGCCTTTGTGACGTTTAATGTCACCTTTCAGTGCTGAAATACTGTTCCAGACAGTCTGTTTGATCTTGTATCTGTCGGGTAATGTAAGTCATCGTTTGCAGACGGCACCAGTGCGCTGTATCATCAGTGTATAATTCTAGTCCTTCATTCCAGTTATTAGATAAAGGTACGTTAGACGTATAAAGGGTGAACAACAGAGGAGAGGTGATATTCTCGCTGTTCTACCCTAGTGTCAGCCTGATTTACCTACAAATCACCATTATCGTAACTCGTCGGAAAACTGACGACTGTGGCACAGTGCAGATGGCTCTGTGATTAATACAGAGTAACTTAAAATATTGATCGAAGTAAATCTCTTGCAGCTTGTTTTTTCAGTTGTACTCTACGTCGCTTACTTGGCAATTTTCACCGGCATGTTTATCGCTCCGATTGTGGTGTGCTGATTACTCATTAGCTACTGTTTATTTACAACACTGATAGAAATTCAGATTCAGGCCAGCGGGGATCATATATTTATAGAAAAAGCAGCAAGTAAACAAGTGCATAACAACAAATCAAATATGAAATGTCTCGATGAATAAGGCATCCACATCTACATCTACATTTATACTCCGCAAGCCACCCAACGGTGTGTGGCGGAGGTCACTTCACGTGCCACTGCCATTACCTCCCTTTCCTGTTCCACTCGCGTATGGTTCGCGAGAAGAATGACTGCCGGAAAGCCTCCGTGCGCGCTCGAATCTCTCTAATTTTACATTCGTGATCTCCTTGGGAGGTATAAGTAGGAGGAAGCAATATATTCGATACCTCATCCAGAAACGCACCCTCTCGAAACCTGGACAGCAAGCTACACCACGATGCAGAGCGCCTCTCTTGAAGAGTCTGCCACTTGAATTTTCTAAACATCTCCGTAACGCTCTCACGGTTACCGAATAACCCTGTGACGAATCGCGCCGCTGTTCTTTGGATCTTCTCTATCTCCTCCGTCAACCCGATCTGGTACGGATCCCACACTAATGAGCAATACACAAGTATAGGCCGAACGAGTGTTTTGTAAGCCACCTCCTTTGTTGATGGACTACATCTTCTAAGGACTCTCCCAATGAATCTCAACCTGGCACCCGCCGTACCAACAATTAATTGTATATGATCATTTCACTTCAAATCGTTCCGTACGCATACTCCCAGATATTTTACAGAAGTAACTGCTACCAGTGTTTGTTCCGCTATCATATAATCATACAATAAAGGATCCTTCTTTCTATGTATTCGCAATACATTACATTGGTCTATGTTAAGGGTCAGTTGCCACTCCCTGCACCAAGTGCCTATCCACTGCAGATCTTCTTGCATTTCGCTGCAATTTTCTAATGCAGCAACTTCCCTGTATACTACAGCATCATCAGCGAAAAGCCGCATGGAACTTCCGACACTATCTACTAGGTCATTTATATATATTGTGAAAAGCAATGGTCCAATAACACTCCCCTGTGGTATGCCAGAGGTTACTTTAACTTCTGTAGGCGTCTCTCCATTGAGAACAACATGCTGTGTTCTGTTTGCAAAAAACTCTTCAATCCAGCCACACATCCGGTCCGATATTCCGTAGGCTCTTACTTTGTTTATCAGGCGACAGTGCGGAACTGTGTGTGTTACTTAATTATGACTTACTGCTTGTGCAGTTTATGGAAGACTAAGAGCTCCGCCTGTGAAAGAAAACTTTTTTTCTCTCCTGACATACCCCCTGATAGACTAATTCATACCAAATGCGTCGAACACGCTGAAAAAATGTAAATGTTTGTAGCCTTTTGCCTGCAATACCAGTTTTTGTATACAATGGATAATATTAGAAAATTGTTCAGTAATGTGTTCTACAATATAAGAGGGGTTATTAATGGTCAATATAGGACCTGAATTAGTATTAACTACCGATGTTGCTGTAAATTCTAGCCTCTGTTTCTAAACACATTTTGTAGTGTGTAGTTGTCCAGCCGAGTTTGAAAAGTATCTCGAAACTATATTGGTAGGGTTTCTGGTTAGAGAACAGTATGGTCGAAAGGGGTGTCATGCACGTGTCGTCACCATGTGTCTAATTTTCTGGATAGCTATTAACGTTCCAACCACGTGCGAGAGCGCGTTGTCATGGTGCAGCAACACTTGATGGAAAAATGTCAGCAGCTATGTTTTCTTTAGTGGGAAGTCATTCAAAATACTCAGCGTTTTCTTTATCTCACTTACCAGAACCTACATCTTATATGGACGGACAGGTACCTTTGTATGGTATCTCTCCCTCCCTCTATCTCTCTCTCTGTTTTTCCTCACTCTCTCTGTCTCTCTTTTCCACTGTACCGGACCAGTTCTCTTAAGTTAACATGACTGCACATTGTTTTCACACCAACCACAATATTAAGCTCAAGATCTAATCAATAAAGAAAAATTTTGTAGGCACAGGTGGTTACCCCTAGCACATAGCTGGAAAACAGTGCAGAACCGTCAGGGGAAAGGTCGCTTCAATGATAAGTGAGATAACAGATCTTTCAGGATTGTAGGCGTATATGATAAGAAATTCAGACCAACTGAAACACACGTGTCACAGTAAAGGATGCCTCAGCCCTCGTATACACAGTGTATCCTGCTCTGGCGACAAGGCAGGCACGTATTCTCGCATCCAAACTATCATAGAGGCGCGATGTGTCACCCTGCAACAGACAGTCCGAAACATCTTGTGCCTTTTGTTGCAATTCGGCGATGGTTCTTGTAGGACCTGGAGAAAGCGTAAGTTCCAGCTTCATCGTTTGCCAAACGTGTTCAGTTGGAGAGAGATCTGGTGATCTTCCACGGCACGGTAGTTGTTGCACACCAGGAATTGCATATTGCTTCGCAGCAGCCGTATGTGGACGTATAATGGCCTGCTGAAAAAGCCAGTCACCTTCCTGTCGAATAAATTACAGCAGCTGATTTTGTCCATTAAAATTTCTTTAAAGTTTGCGACTGTGGAATTGTGTTTGCTTATAAATAACTTTCTGCTACCATTCGCCATTTTCTTTTATTATGTTTCAGACAGCGCGTTTCGGGAAATTATTTCAAATTTTCAAGTGTGCATTTCTCTGTACTATGCCACTATTCCGTAATGTTTTCGATGTGTGAGGTTCTGCTTTGTATTGTTCACTTTACTTCAATACATAAAAAACGCGCAATTTTTAGTTAGTTTTAGATTTTTATATGTAGTTAATGGCGAAACTTGGAAGAACTTGTACTTAACAGCTTTCTTATAGTCAGTTTCCACAGAGTCTCATACATGCTAAACATCACTCACAATTTTCAGTGCACAGTACACATTGAGAATAACTTACATAAGCAAATTGTTATAAACGTGTTTTTAAATGTAGTTGACAGAGATAATGTTAGAGATCTTCCACAAATATCCTTTTGTACAGAAGGTATTTATCTTAACAGCATGGATTACAATTTGCTTACGTCTATTTTATGATGGTGTTTATTTCTATGTGTTACTACACTCCTGGAAATGGAAAAAAGAACACATTGACACCGGTGTGTCAGACCCACCATACTTGCTCCGGACACTGCGAGAGGGCTGTACAAGCAATGATCACACGCACGGCACAGCGGACACACCAGGAACCGCGGTGTTGGCCGTCGAATGGCGCTAGCTGCGCAGCATCTGTGCAACGCCGCCGTCAGTGTCAGCCAGTTTGCCGTGGCATACGGAGCTCTATCGCAGTCTTAACACTGGTAGCATGCCGCGACAGCGTGGACGTGAACCGTATGTGCAGTTGACGGACTTTGAGCGAGGGCGTATAGTGGGCATGCGGGAGCCCGGGTGGACGTACCGCCGAATTGCTCAACACGTGGGTCGTGAGGTCTCCACAGTACATCGATGTTGTCGCCAGTGGTCGGCGGAAAGTGCACGTGCCCGTCGACCTGGGGCCAGACCGCAGCGACGCACGGATGCACGCCAAGACAGTAGGATCCTACGCAGTACCGTACGGGACCGCACCGCCACTTCCCAACAAATTAGGGACACTGTTGCTCCTGGGGTATCGGCGAGGACCATTCGCAACCGTCTCCATGAAGCTGTGCTACGGTCCCGCACACCGTTAGGCCGTCTTCCGCTCACGCCCCAACATCGTGCAGCCCGCCTCCAGTGGTGTCGCGACAGGCGTGAATGGAGGGACGAATGGAGACGTGTCGTCTTCAGCGATGAGAGTCGCTTCTGCCTTGGTGCCAATGATGGTCGTATGCGTGTTTGGCGCCGTGCAGCTGAGCGCCACAATCAGGACTGCATACGACCGAGGCACACAGGGCCAACACCCGGCATCATGGTGTGGGGAGCGATCTCCTACACTGGCCGTACACCACTGGTGATCGTCGAGGGGACACTGAATAGTGCACGGTACATCCAAACCGTCATCGAACCCATCGTTCTACCATTCCTAGACCGGCAAGGGAACTTGCTGTTCCAACAGGACAATGCACGTCCGCGTGTATCCCGTGCCACCCAACGTGCTCTAGAAGGTGTAAGTCAACTACCCTGGCCAGCAAGATCTCCGGATCTGTCCCCCATTGAGCATGTTTGGGACTGGATGAAGCGTCGTCTCACGCGGTCTGCACGTCCAGCACGAACGCTGGTCCAACTGAGGCGCCAGGTGGAAATGGCATGGCAAGCCGTTCCACAGGACTACATCCAGCATCTCTACGATCGTCTCCATGGGAGAATAGCAGCCTGCATTGCTGCGAAAGGTGGATATACACTGTACTAGTGCCGACATTGTGCATGCTCTGTTGCCTGTGTCTATGTGCCTGTGGTTCTGTCAGTGTGATGTATCTGACCCCAGGAATGTGTCAATAAAGTTTCCCCTTCCTGGGACAATGAATTCACGTTCTTATTTCAATTTCCAGGAGTGTACTTTTATTTATGTATACATTTATATTTATTTAAGTATACATCGACAATATACTTCAATAAAAGTAGTAACACATTGAAATAAACCCCATTTTAAAGTAGATGTAAGCAAATTGTAATCCATATTGTTAAAATAAGTACCTTCTCTACAAAAGCATATCAGTGGGAAATCTGAAACATTATCTCTGACAACAACGTCTAAAAATATCTTGGTAACTGTTTGTTTATGTAAGTGTACTGGGCACAGAAAACTGTGTGTGACGTTTAACAGGTGTAAAATTTTGCACAAATGGAGTATAAGTAAACTGTAAGAACAAGTTCTCCAAAATTTCGCCACTAACTATGAGGGTCACTCCAAAAGAAACGCACACTATTCTTTTTTAAATCCATCTTTTATTCTACATGTTTGAAAGTTTTACAGTTTGTAGATACACCATTTAGGAACACTATTTTCATTTCTCCACGTAATTTCCATCCCTCTTATCTGCCTTACGCCATCTGGGAACCAGCGCTTGTATACCCACACGGTAAAATTCTGGACCAACCTGTTGAAGCCACTGTTTGGCAGCGTGCACAAGGGAGTCATCATCTTCAAACCTTGTTCCACGAAGAGAGTCTTTCAGTTTCCCAAAGAGATGATTGTCACATGGAGCCAGGTCAGGACTGTAAGGCGGGTGTTTCAGTGTTGTCAATCCGAGTTTTGTGATCGCTTCCGTGGTTTTTTGACTGACATGTGGACGTGCATTGTCATGCAACAGCAAAACATCCTGCTGGCCGAACACGAATCAGTCGAGCATGAAGTTTCTTCAGTTTCGTCACATATGCATCAGAATTTATGGTGGTTCCACTTGGCATGATGTCCACAAGCAAGAGTCCTTCGGAATCGAAAAACACCGTAGCCATAACTTTTCCAGCAGAAAGTGTGGTTTTGAATTTTTTTTCTTGGGTGAACTTGCATGATGCCACTCTGTTCATTGCCTCTTCGTCTCTGGTGAAAAATGATGGAGCCATGTTTCATCACCTGTCACAATTCTTACAAGAAAATCATCTCCAACATTCTCGTACTGTTCCAAAAGTTCGCTGCATACGGTTTTTCTTGTTTCCTTGCGAGCCACTGTCAACATCCTGGGAACCCACCTGGCACAAACCTTTTTTAACGCCAACACTTTCAGTATTCTGCAAACACTTCCTTCCCCTATCCCAACGTAGCGTGACAATTCGTTCACTGTGATGTGTCTGTCAGCAGCCACCAATTCCTTAACTTTCTGCACACTGTCTGGAGTGTGTGCAGTACGAGGCCTGCTGCTGGGAGGACAATGCTCAATATTGCCGTACCCGCTTTCATCACGTAATCTGCTTGCCCACCGACTAACTGTACTGCAATCGACAGCAGCATCTCCGTACACCTTTTTCAACCTCTTGTGATGTTTCCCACTGTCTCGTTTTCACAGCACCGGAATTCTATGACAGCACGTTGCTTCTGACGAATGTCAAGTGTAGCAGCCATCTTGAAGACATGCTGTGACGGGGCCACTCACGGGAACGGGTTGAACTAAGTTTGAAAGCAAGCGGGAAGGATGTATCTACACACTGTAAATCTTTCACACATGCAGAATGAAAACTGTATTTTTACAAAAATAGTGTGCATTTCTTTTGGAGTGACCCTCGTACATACAAAAATTGAAAACCAACTAAAAGTGGCGCGTGTTTTATATCTTGCTGTAAAGTCAACAATACAAAGCAGAACCTCACACATAGAAAACATTACTGAATAATAGCGTAGTACAAAGAAATGCGCACTTGAAAATTGGAATCATTTCTCGAAAAGCGACGTCTAAAACATAGTGAAAAAAACCGCGACTGGTAGAACAAAGATACCAAATCCAATTACCGTAGCATAGATATAATAGACTGTGCAATGTAACGGGCACTGGTTATTTTACACTGCAGAAACACCGTATGTGGCTGCAAGTTGTAATTGATATCCCTCCAGCCCCACACACCATGAAGCTTATGAGGGGCACAATGCGTCGCGGGCGAATGCACTCTGGAATAGGCAGCTCACCAGTTGTATGCCATGCATCCGTAACTCCATCACTCCCATACAGATAAAACTTATTCTTGTCACTGAAGACAACAGAGCGCCATTCCTCTTTACAGGCAACTCGTTCACGACAACACAGCCCGCTCAAACGGTTGATACGGTTCCACAGGACTACGTACTTGTCAGTAGGGCATGGTTGTACTCTACAATGACTGCTTACAACACTGTACAGCTCTAAACTCAGCAGAGTTACTGCCCACACAAGCCTTCTGAGTGACACCTTATAGCCGATGTACAGTCGTGCTCAAAAGTATGCGAACGACCTGAATTGCATTTCGCCTGATTCGCATACAACCCTCTTAACACAGCTGTCTAGCAGGTCCTCTAATCGCTCCTCGGTACAGTCGTTTGACTATTGAAAATTGTTCCAACAAATCACCATTAGAAAACCCTGCTCTATATCGCAATAACTCAAGATGTAAAGTAATACCACGATACTACAAATATCAGAGAACACCTTATCACAGATAAGACTGTCTTTAAGGCTTGTAATGTTACATTTATTACAATAAATGACACACCTGAAATGTTATCACTTTCATTATTACGTCAGATAGGTAATGCACGCAGTAAGTTCGTCGTATTCATGATTTCCTCCTCAAAGTAACATACCGTACTTATTATTTAACACAAAATGACATTAAAAATTTAAGTTATTCACGAGCTGCTATTTGAGAATATGTATGAACTTCAAATGACACGACGAACCGTCTCGTTCTGCACATGGATTCAAATCCAGGTCATGCAGACTAAGCAAAGATTTCGTGACAGACGGAAGCTAACAGTCATTCCTGACTAGGCATACAGAGAGTGATATACCTCGATTCTAGACAGTATCAGTTAGTAAATATCAACTTTAAATTACATAACATGAACATTTTTAACGGGCGTGAATTCCTACCCAGTATCTATTGTCCCTGTTAACGAACTACGAGAGATGTTAAATATTGCTTCTTCACAAGTAACTTACTTGTATGTCGTGACGAAAAGCATTGTGTTGGACAGGTCTCGAACCCAGAACCTAATCGGATTGTTATCGAAGCACAATCAACTGTGACATATCGGTTTTCTCTGCAGTAGCAAGCTGTTTTAACTGAAATCACGAGATGAAACATTAATTTTTTCCTTCCCAGGATTCCAACCCGGCAGCTATCGCTGTTATATTCTAGAGAAAACGAAAGTTAAATATGGGTTTGTTACACCAGCAGCGACATGTGAGCATGTTTGAACTAGAAATAATATGACGAAGAATTCAGTGCTGACTAATCGACCCCACACACATCGGTGTTGACTACACACAAAGAGACTTCAGCTACCGAATTTATCTCCACCAGCAGCTCCGAATAACATCCTTGAACTTACAGTGATCTCTCAAATACTGCTGTTTCTCACTGGGAGTCAAAAACGTCAGATATCGTTAGTGTTGACAATGAATGAAAATATATTAAAAATCAAAATTATTATCCACCAGCAGATAGGTGTTCTCATGTTAGAGCTTGATAATACATAATGAAAACTTTAGTGCCGGGCCAGGATTCGAACCCATTCAAGATCAATATGTGGAGAAGTTGAGGAATCTGCAGTTTTGAACAAACAACAAATTAAAGTCGAGCTGTACTGTCATGAAGGGATCAAATTCCGCGTTAAGGGCGGTGTGAGTCATTCCCAGTTCTGAACCAATTTTATCGACATACAGAAGCTCAAATAAATGACTCTGAGCACTATGAGCCTTTACTTCTGAGGTCATCAGTCCCCTAGAACTTTGAACTACTTAAACCTAACTATCCTCAGGACATCACACACATCCATGCCCGAGGCAGAATTCACACCTGCGACCGTAGCGGTCGCGCAATTCCAGACTGTAGCGCCTAGAACCGCTCGGCCACTCTAGCCGGACTCAAATGAAAGGTGGAATAAGTATCCCGTGACGCTACGTAGCGTTTGTTTCGTCACTAGAAATAAATATCTAGTATAAGAAAGGCTACTGGTGATAGAGTTTCTACATGTCGCCACTGCTGACTTTATTGTGGTTCAACCTAATGTCTACTTGGTAGAGGAGGAATATCATGTTTAATATGAATTTCAGACCACAATGCCATTACACCTTCTTCACCTGGCGTAGTCAGAAGAGAATAGAAATGGTCTCTCCCTATACAAAATCATGGGCCGAAGTTGGAATCGAACCCAGAACATGAGTATATGAATACCTCAGTATTCCAACAGACCACCAAATTCTCTTCTATGCGGCTCATTTTTCTATTGTAACGCCGTTGCGCCACACTGGATGAGAATTCTGACACACTAGCTACCTGTAGTGGTTTGCAGCATGTTCAATACATTCATTTACTTGGTTGACCTAATGGCCATGCACGTGCTGCCTCGGCTACCCAGTGCATACATTCGACTCTATTTTCTAATCACCGAAATAAAATCACGTAACTGCTACCTACACAGAACTGCCAACAGTGTAGGACTCAGAAATTTAAATAGGAAGTGTTCCTTTCCACTTGAGCTAACCTATTGCGCTGTCTGTTTGTTGAATACGTCGTGCACTGCAAAAGAAAACCTTATAACTGCCTGCCTCTTAGAAGTGTACATCCTGCCTTATGCATTATCTCACAACACTGTGGAATGCGGTAGTTCTGGAGGAATTTTTGTTGACTTCTGGAGCTGTTGTAGCTACTTTTCAGCAAGTAGTATAACGGTAAGTTTAGTGCACCGTACACAAAATGTCGCGAGTTCAAATGCATTCATTGCTACATTTACAAAACGCAATTGTGCTGGCTGCTTAAGTTATCAGTCTCTTGAACTTTGAACATAATTCCCTTCACTTCTCAACCCAAAATAGTCTCATGTGATAAAAGGGCCAACTACTGTGACATTTTGTTCTTTTCAGATTTAATAGACGGCCAGAGAGCAGATGCTCCTCGAAACTTTTGTATTATGTATGGGGAGAGCGCATCATGCCAAAATACGTCAGAAAAAAATTTTCTTCATTAGCTGCAATGCGGTAGTGACATTTCATTCTTCTTCAAACCTTGTTAGACAGCTTTAACTCAGAACAAGTTTTCTACATGCATGTAAACAATAAACTGAATGTGCATTGTCAGACTGTTACAGGTAATATCAGAGAATTCGCATATTTCATTGATGATTAATTTCTGTGTCATGTTTTCTATTGTTTAAACAATACTAAAGAAAACCCTACGAAAATTGTGCACTGTTATAGAAGAAAAGAAGTAAAACTACCCACGATAACATTACGACGAAAGTCTGTTTTAATAAGGCTAAGAATCTGTGCAGAAGCGTGCCTCTGTCGAGACGAATTACTAAAACACAACTCACTTTCGATTGGGTCTGCGTTCAATTGGTATGCTGTGTCATACTCAAGAGGTATGCAAATGTAGCATTTCATAAATAAAGTTATGTATTCCTAGAAACCCAAAATTTGCTTCTCAGTAAGGGAAGGAGGTATTACCTATTGTGCAGTATTGTAAGTTTTTCACCATTGCACTATGAGCCGAAAGTATTTTCTTGCGTTTTCCTTATCGATGTTTGATCTGACTGCTTATAGCTCTTTCGCAGAAGTTATAAAAACATCACATCATCGAGACTGGAACTGCGAACCAGAACAGACGCTTTTTTACAGGTCAGCATGTTACCAAAGAGCTACCGAACACATATGTGCCTTGGATTCCTATTTCGAGGGTAATAGTGGCTAAAACTCGTAAATCGCCATTTAAAGGACAAGATTAGTTGCGATTTCCTCGTGTAACGACTTTCCTGGGCTGAAAACTGTACATTTACAAGCTTTTTTTACACCTCAAGCGATAGTAACTCGAATTATTCAATTGAAATGACAGGAAAAATCAAGTGAACTTTGAGGCTTAATTCCGTTCACACTAGGAAGTAACTCGTCCATCACAGAGTTGCCAAACTTACCTTGCCTTGCTGCCAAATCTCAGTTACAGTACCAGCAGGAAGAAGATGAACCGATGTGTTCCTACAGAGGGCTGGGAAGTGACCATAGCTGGCATCTCAAAGATGCGGCTGGCAAAGCCTGGAATACGTAATGCATCTGGTTCACATTTCTGTAACTAGGATTAGAACTGGAGCGTAGTCAGTAATAATACTCAGAACTGACTGCAAACTAAGAATCATAAATCAGTAATTCTCATAGTTGTTTCTATATTTCTTTCGTAAGTGTACTCAAAACTATGAAACTCATTCATGGACGTTTTCGTGCCTGGCCGATAGTCGAGCACAACAGACACAAAAAAAAAAAAAAAAAAGTCATGTGTGTGTGTGTGTGTGTGTGTGTGTGTGTGTGTGTGAGAGAGAGAGAGAGAGAGAGAGAGAGAGAGAGAGGGAGAGAGTGAGATAGAGAGAGAGAGGATAGAGATAAATATAGAAAAGAATGAGAGGGAGAGTAAATAATTGTGGTAAAGAAATTGCATCATGGTATGTAAAGAAATCTTTCATTAAAATGACACATTCCACATAATTACGAAATGTCGTATTCATGATCTATGGAACAAATATTAGTCGAATCAAATCTTATGTAATCAAATTGCTGACTAAGCATGAAGAGTTATGAATTACCGAAATTTTCGCCAATATCGGTAACCAAATCTAAACTTCAAAATTAAAGATCCTAGTTTTTGTAATAAACCGGGACTCCTATCAAGACCCTTTCATCCCTGTTAACCAACCACGAAAGATGTCTGATATACGAGGTGCATTCAAGTTGTAAGGCCTCCGATTATTTTTCTCCAGACTGGAAAGAGATAGAAACATGCGCATTGTTTTAAAATGAGGCCGCGTTCATTGTCAATACGTCCCAGAGATGGTAGCACCGTACGGCAGATGGAATTTTACCGCCAGCGGCGAGAATGAGAACTGTTTTAAATACTTAAAATGGCGACGTTTTCCTTACTTGAACAACGTGCAATCATTCGTTTTCTGAATTTGCGTGGTGTGAAACCAATTGAAATTCATCGACAGTTGAAGGAGGCATGTGGTGATGGAGTTATGGATGTGTCGAAAGTGCGTTCGTGGGTGCGACAGTTTAATGAAGGCAGAACATCGTGTGACAACAAACCGAAACAACCTCGGGCTCGCACAAGCCGGTCTGACAACATGATCGAGAAAGTGGAGAGAATTGTTTTGGGGGATCGCCGAATGACTGTTGAACAGATCGCCTCCAGAGTTGGCATTTCTGTGGGTTCTGTGCACACAATCCTGCATGACAACCTGAAAATGCGAAAAGTGTCATCCAGGTGGGTGCCACGAATGCAGACAGACGACCACATGGCTGCCCGTGTGGCATGTTGCCAAGCAATGTTGACGCGCAACGACAGCGTGAATGGGACTTTCTTTTCGTCGGTTGTGACAATGGATGAGACGTGGATGCCATTTTTCAATCCAGAAACAAAGCGCCAGTCAGCTCAATGGAAGTACACAGATTCACCGCCACCAAAAAAATTTCGGGTAACCGCCAGTGCTGAAAAAATGATGGTGTCCATGCTCAGGGACAGCGAGGGCGTAATCCTTACCCATTGCGTTCCAAAGGGCACTACGGTAACAGGTGCATCCTACGAAAATGTTTTGAAGAACAAATTCCTTCCTGCACTGCAACAAAAACGTCCGGGAAGGGCTGTGTGTGTGCTGTTTCACCAAGACAACGCACCCGCACATCGAGCTAACGTCAGGCAACAGTTTCTTCGTGATAACAACTTTGAAGTGATTCCTCATGCTTCCTACTCACCTGACCTGGCTCCTAGTGACTTTTGGCTTTTTCCAACAATGAAAGACACTCTCCGTGGCCGCACATTCACCAGCCGTGCTGCTATTGCCTCAGCGATTTTCCAGTGGTCAAAACAGACTCCTAAAGAAGCCTTCGCCGCTGCCATGGAATCATGGTGTCAGCGTTGTGTAAAATGTGTACGTCTGCAGGGCGATTACGTCGAGAAGTAACGCCAGTTTCATCGTTTTCGGGTGAGTAGTTAATTAGAAAAAAAATCGGAGGCCTTAGAACTTGAATGCACCTCGTACCTCCATTCAGAAGTAACAAAGTGTGCATGCATTTAAAGATGAAGCGCATGATGTGAAGTTCTGTGATGAAGATACGAACCCAACACGTAATCGGATTGTTAATTAAAATCGGACGTTATTTATCGTTCTTACCAGCTGCTAGATGTTTGATTCTAAAATAAGGATACAAATTTTTGTACCTAAACGACAATCGAACCGCACACCTTCCGTCCTTTATCATCCAAGAATGTAGCTTAAGTATCAATTAGTAACTCAGACCAGAAATAACGAAACCTATTGCGAATGTTGGCAACAGATGAACAGACATTAAAAATGCATGTTAATTTTCACTAGCAGGTCGGTGTGCACGTGGTAGGGCTTGAAATGAAATTATGAATTTTTGTACTGGATCAGTATTCGGACCCAAATACTTACATTTGGAGGAGACCTACAGAAGATTGCAGTCTTAGGAAAAGGAACGAAATGATTTAACTATACTGTTCAGATCCTCGAGAGAGGAGATACGAATTCAAATCACAGTCCAGTACCAAATTTTTCAACGTCTGTAGATCAATCAAGTATAAGTAAATTAAGAGCCCTGTTCCTTTAAATGGCTATCGGTTCATCAAATAAAATAAAACTTTCTTATGTGAGTAAGTTTACGCTGCTGACAGTATTTCTGTTTACCATGACTTCCCCCTATGTCATTTTCCAACGTAAACCGGCTCTGCCCAGTTGGTAATGAAGGAAGGCGATGTTTAATGTGGATTCTAAATTATAACGTCTTTCTCTCGAGGTTACCAGCGGTAAAGTAAATGCCTGAACCCACGCATTGCACCTGTGATAGTTCATTCCACCAGACGATTGTGGCTACATTTCCCAGCCCCAGGAGAGTGCTGTAATGGATCACATGCTTAGCTTACAAAATTAGCCACGGTGGAAAAAATGCGAGTCTATTCAATGGTTAAGTAGAAGCAAGATCCTGACGTGGAGATTATGTTATTCTCATGTCAGCAGGATGCAAAGACTCTTGTGGGCTTCATAGCCCCGAAGTGAGCAATTTTGAAATTTTCACAAATTCGGTTAATTTCGCATTTCGAGAAAATCCACTGTGAAGTGTGATGTTACCGGATAATTCGATTTTACTGTCATTATTACTATCATTTTCTTCATACCGCTGCTGGAACACATGTGCTTGAACATCATTTAATGCCTTTTGGTCATTATAGAAATAGTTGCCCAAGAACAGTTTTTTCCCTGTCTACGGAATTCTTTTCATGCTAATATCAAACATCAGCAGTTACTCGTAGATTACATTAAAATTAAAGTAATTGATGAAGACATCACTTGATAACAAAAACGCGCTGTCTTTCTACATTTACTTGCGCCTAGAAATGGCTGTCGAATACTGCCAGATCAAAAGCCAAGGGATCTTACTGCCTTCCGATATACGTCGCTGTCAGTTCTTCCATATCATTTGGTCGACATCACCTCTTTCAAGTTGTGTACACTGTAACAGTAATTTCTGTGTGTATGAAATGCATACGGATTGTAGAATTTAGTGGTGCTCTCTCTTCCATTTCTGCATACAATATGCCTGACATAAACGGGCCCTTTATCATTACAGGCCCTGGGCAGTGCAACATCGTACTGACAACAGTAATGTGCTTTTACTGATAACCTCATTGTTCGTTTTACCTGCTTTTGTAATCATTTAAATAAAATAACATGACCCTCCAGTGGGAGACATTTCGTACCCCTTTTCCTTCTGTAAAATTTGTTAGTAAGCTTTTTGCCTTCCAACCAGCGAAATGCTGCAGAGTACGCCTGGAATTTTAGCTTAGAGGCTCTGTTGTAATCAAGAGGTTCATTTCCTTCATACTTATCTCCTTGGCATGTGAGTCTTAAGTGAAGAACACTATTGAAATTCGTATCGTTGACGGTCGATTCGAATTTCTTCAGAGACGCTTGTATTCTGAAGCAGCTTGGCAGTCAGGAAGCCGAGATCTATGACCATTAACACAACTTTCTGCGTCGAACTACCAAGAGCACTTCTGATCAAACACGCACAGATCTTACTTTTGATGAGCAACCAATTGATCCTTAAGCTATATTCGTGGATGTTAAATAAGGACGATAGGTGTGCGTTCGATTGTCGTTTAGACAAAATAAAATTGTATCCTTATGTTAGATTCAAACACCTAGCAGCTAATAAGAACAATACATAATATTTGATTTTAGTTAACAAACCGATTACGGTTTGGGTTTGTATCTTCATCACAGAATTTCCCATGGTGAGCTTCATCTTTAAATGCATGCACACTTTGTTACTTCTGAATCGAGGTATATCAGATATCTTTCGTGGTTGGTTAACAGGGATGAAAGGGTCTTGATAGGAGTCACAGTTTATTACAAAAACTGTGGTCTTTTATTTTCAAGTTTAGATTTGATTACAGATATTGGCGAAAATATCGGTAATTCATGACTCTTCATGGTTAGTCAGCAATTTGGTTAGATAAGATTTGATTCGATTAATATTTGTTCTATAGATCATGAATACGATATTTCATAATTATGTGTAACGTGTTATTTTAATGAAAGATTTCTTTACATACCATGATGCAATTTCTTTACAGCAATTATTTACTCTCTCTTACATTCTTATTTATATTTATCTCTATCTCTTTCTCTCTCTCTCTCTCTCTCTCTCTCAATCACTTTCTCTCTATCTCTCTCTCTCTCTCTCTCTCTCTCTCTCGCTCACACACACACACACACACACACACACACACATTGCTTTGCTTTTTATTTTGTTTTTTGTTTGTTGTGCTCGACTATCGGCCAGGCACGAAAACGTCCATGAATGAGTTTCGTAGCTTTGAGTACACTTTCGAAAGAAATATAAAAACAACTATGAGAGTTACTGATTTATGATTCTTAGTTTGCAGTCAGTTCTGAGTATTATTACTGACTACGCTCCAGTTCTAATCCTAGTTACAGAAATGCGAACCAGATGCATTACGTATTCCAGGCTTTGCCAGCCGCATCTTTGAGATGCCAGCTATGGTCACTTCCCAGCCCTCTGTAGGAACACATCGGTTCATCTTCTTCCTGCTGGTACTGTAACTGAGATTTGGCAACAAGGCATGGTATGTTTGGCAACTCTGTGAAGGACGAGTTACTTCCTGGTGTGCACGGAATTAAGCCTCAAAGTTCACTTGATTTTTCCTGTCATTTCAATTGAGTAATCTGAGTTATTATCGCTTGAGGTGTAAAAAAGAATTGTAAATGTACAGTTTTCAGCCCAGGAAAGTCGTTGCACGAGGAAATCGCAACTAATCTTGTCCTTCACGTAGCGATTTACGAGTTTTAGCCACTATTACCCTCGAAATAGGTATCCAAGACACATACGTGTTCGGTAGCTCTGTGGTAACATGCTGACCTGAAAAAAAGCGTCTGTTCTGGTTCGCGTTTCCAGCCTCGCTGACTGTGATGTTTTTATCCCTTCTGCGAAAGACCTACAAGCAGTCAGATCAAACATCGATAAGGAAAACGCAAGAAAATACTTTCGGCTCATAGTGCATTGGTAAAAAACTTACAATGCTGCACAACAGGTAATGCCTCTTTCCCTTGCTGAGAAGCAAATTTTGGGTTTCTAACAACACATAACTTTGTTTATTAAATGCTTCATTTGCATACCTCTTGACTATGACACAGAATACCAATTAAACACAGACCCAATCGAAATCTAAGTGAGTAGTATTTTACTAATTCGGTTCGATAGAGGCACGCTTGTGTACAGATGGTTGGTTGGTTGGTTTGGGGAAGGAGACCAGACAGCGCGGTCATCGGTCTCATCGGAATAGGGAAGGATGGGGAAGGAAGTCGGCCGTGCCCTTTCAGAGGAACCATCCCGGCATTTGCCTGGAGTGATTTAGGGAAATCACGGAAAACCTAAATCAGGATGGCCGGACGCGGGATTGAACCGTCGTCCTTCCGAATGCGAGTCCAGCGTCTAACCACTGCGCCACCTCGCTCGGTCGCTTGTGTACAGATACTCAGCTATATTAAAACAGACTTTCGTCAGAATGTTATGATGGGAAGTTTTATTTCATTTCTTATAATACAGTGCACAATTTTCGTAGGGTTTCTTTTAGTGTTATTTAAACAATTGTAGGCATGAGAGAGAAATTAATCATCAACGATATATGCAAATTCTCTGATGTTATGTATAACAGTCTGACAATGCACAAGCACTTTATCGATTACATGCATGTAGAAAACTTGTTCTGAGTTAAAGCTGTCAAACAAGGTTTGAAAAAGGATATAATTCCACTACTACACGACAGCTAATGTAGAACATACTTTTTTGACGTATTTTGGCACGATGTGCTCTCCCCATAGATAACACAGTAGTTTCGAGAAGCATCTGCTGCCTGGCCGTCTATTAAACCTGAAAAGCACAAAATGTCGCAGTAGTTGGCCCTTTTTCCACGTGCAACTATTTTGGGTTGAGGAGTGAAGGGAATTATGTTCAAAGTTCCATTAGATTGATAACTTCAGCACACAGCAGAATTGCGTTTTAAAAAATGTAGCAGTAAATGTGCTTGAACTCGCGACGTTCTGAATACGGTGCACTACACTTACCGTTATACTACTAGCTCAAAACTAGCTACAGCAGCTCCAGAAGTCAACAACAATTCCTCCAGAAGTTCCGCATTCCACAGTGTTATGAGATAATGCATAAGGCAGGATGTAGACTTCTGAGAGACAGACAGCTACAGCTTTTCGTTTGCACTGCACGACGTTTTCAACAAACAGATAGCCCAGTATAGTAGCTCAAGTCGAAAGGAACTCTTCCTATTTAAATTTCTGCATCCTACACTGTTGGCACTTCTGTGTAGGTGGCAGTTACGTAATTTTATTTAGGTGATTACGAAATAAAGTCGAATGTATGCATTAGGTAGCCGAGGCAGCTAGTTCATGGCGATTCGGTCAACCAACTAAATGAATGTACTGAACATGCTGCAATCCAATACAGGAAGCCTGTGTGTCAAAATTCTCATTCAGTGTGGCGCATCGGCGTTACAATAGAAAAATTAGCCACAGCGAAAAGGGTTTGGTGGTCTGTTGGATTACTCATAGATCCTATAGTCTTTGCCTGGGATCGATTCCAACTTCTGCTCATAATGTTTGATAGGGAGAGACAAATTCTATTCTCTTCTGGCTACGCCAGGTGAAGCAGGTATAATGGCATTGTGGTCTGAAATTCACATTAAATGTGATATTCCATCTCTACCAATTAGACATTAGGTTGAACCACAATATAGTCAGCACTGGCGACATGTAGAAACTCTATCACCAGTAACCTTTTTTATACTAGTTATTTGTTTCTAGTGACGAAACAACCGCTATGTAGCGTCACAGGACACTTATTCCACCTTTTATTTGAGCTTCTGTATGTCGATAAAATTGGTTCTGAACTGGGAATGACTCACACCGCCCTTAACGCGGAATTTGATCCCTTCATGACAGTACGGCTCGACTACAATTTCTTGTTTGTTCAAAACTGCAGATTCCTCAACTTCTCCACATATTGCGCTTGAATGGGTTCGAATCCTGGCCCGGCACTAAAGTTTTCATTATGTATTATCAAGCTCTAGCATGAGTACACCTATCTGCTGGTGGATAATAATTTTGATTTTTAATATATTTTCATTCATTGGCAACACTAACGATATCTGACGTTTTTGACTCCCAGAGAGACACAGCAGTATTTGAGAGATCACTGTAAGTTCAAGGATGTTATTCGGAGCTGCTGGTGGAGATAATTTCGGTAGCTGAAGTCTCTTTGTGTGTGGGGTTCGATTAGTCAGCACTGAATTCTTCGTCATATTATTTCTAGTTCAAACATGCTCACATGTCGCTGCTGGTGTTACAAACCCATATTTAACTTTCGTTTTCTCTAGAATATAACAGCGATAGCTGCCGAGTTGGAATCCTGGGAAGGAAAAAATTAATGTTTCATCTCGTGATTTCAGTTAAAACAGCTTGCTACTGCAGAGAAATCCGATATGTCACAGTTGATTGTGCTTCGATAACAATCCGATTAGGTTCTGGGTCCAAATCCCTGTCCAACACAATGCTTTACCTCACCGCATTTCAAGTAATTTACTTGTGAAGAAGCATTATTTAACGTCTCCCGTAGTTCGTTAACAGAGACAATAGATACTGGGTAGGAATTCACGTCCGTTAAAAATGTTTATGTTATGTAATTTAAAGTTGATATTTACTAACTGATACTGTCTAAAATCGAGGTATATCACTCTCTGTACGCCTAGTCAGGAATGACTGTTAGTTTCCGTCAGTCACGAAATCTTTGCTTAGTCTGCATGACCTGGGTTTGAATCCATATGCAGAACGAGACGGTTCGTCATTCTCAAATAGCAGCTCGTGAAGAACTTAAATTTTTAATGTCATTTTGTGTTAAATAATAAGTACGGTACGCTACTCTAAAGAGTAAATCATGAATACGACGAACTTACTACGTTCATTACCTATCTGACGTAATAATGAGAGTGGTAACATTTCAGGTGTGTCATTTATTGTAATAAATGTAAGCTTACAAGCCTTAAGGACAGTCTTATCTGTGATAAGGTGTTCCCTGATATTTGTAGTATCGTGGTATAACTTTACATCTTGAGTTTTTGCGATACAGAGCAGAGTTTTCTAGCGGTGTTTTTTCGAACCATTTTCAATAGTCAAACGACTGTACCGAGGAGCGATTAGAATACCTGCTAGACAGCTGTGCTTTAGGGTTGTATGCGAACCAGGCGAAATGCAATTCAGGTCGTTCGGATACTTTTGAGCATGACTGTACGTGACACGTTAACTGCAAACACAGCAGCCAGTCAGTGTATACACATTATACTCTGGTGCCACTGAATGGTCCTTGAGGGTAATGCATTTTTTTTTCCTTGCAGTGTATTCGTAGATTTCAACATAAAGCGTCTGATAACCATTGCACTCCGTCTTCAGGCCACAAGTGGCCCATCGGGACCATCCGACCGCCATATCATCCTCAGGTGAGGATGCGGATAGGAGGGGCGTGGGGTCAGCACTCCGCTCTCCCTGCCGTTATGATGGTATTCTTGACCGAAGCCGCTGCTATTCGGTCCAGTGCTTCCTCAACTGGCATCACGATGCTGAGTGCACCCCGAAAAATGGCAACAGCGCGTGGCGGCCCGGATGGTCACCTATCCAAGTGCCGGCCACGCCCCACAGCGCTTAACTTCGGTGATCTGACGGGAACCGGTGTATCCACTTTGGCAAGGTCGTTGCCATTGTGATAAACATAGGATAAGCCACAATTACCCTTGTCAGTTTCCCGAGGCCCTTTCAGTTTTTAAATATCTGCTAGGTATCGTAATTATCAACTTGAGCGCAAAGACATTTTAAATTAAAAAATTGTATCAGAAGGTCAAAGTGGTCTTCCGAACGAGGCTAATCATTTGCGTCATTATGACGTTATTTGAAATGACCAAATGGTTTTGGACTCGCTCTCTAGTGTTCAGGCAACGGTCTTGCCGCAGTGGATACACAGGTTCCCGTGAGATCACCGAAGTTAAGCGCTGTCGGGTGTGGTCGGCACTTGGATAGGTGACCATCCAGGCCGCCACGCGATGTTGCCATTTTTCGGGGTGCACTCAGCCTCGTGATGCCAACTGAGGACCTACTCGACCGAATAGTAGCGGCTTCGGTCAAGAATACCATCATAACGGCAGGGAGAGCGGTGCGCTGACCCCACACCCCTCCTATCCGCATCCTCTACTGAGGATGACACGGCGGTCGGGTGGTCCCGGTAGGCCACTCGTGGCCTGAAGACGGAGTGCTTTACTCTAGTGTTCGCGTAGATAGTAAAAATGCTTAGAGCCACACTCAACCTCTATCATTAAGATAGTTACTGTGCTGGCGTGCGCCTTCGCTAGCACACTGGTACTAGGAAAGATTGTATAGCGGGCGCTGAACTACGCACGCCTATAACAAGAGAACACCAAAACATGCCCCCAGGCTAAGCGCCGATAGCGCCCCCTGTGCAGCGTGCGTAAAGGCCGCCGCCGCCGACCGTGCTGGGCTCTGAATCGCTGCAATCTTTTCCACTGAATTACAGAAAAATTGCACATGTCACAGAAGATTTTGTTGCACTATATTCGCACGTCGTGGTCACGCTCATTAAACAGTGTTTGGAACTCAGAAGTGCGCCGATTCTTTCCTGTTCAGCATAACCTTTCAGTACAAGGTGTGATCTAAGTACAATCTGACTGTGGACAATCGCGTGTGCTCATTCCCACAGTCTTACAAAAGGATGTGTTACAAGGGCTTCAGCAAGGACTTTGGGCAATTGTTCGCACTAAACAGTTAGCGCGCCGGCATTGTAATTGGCAGGGCATGGACGCCCACATTGAACAGATAACGTCACAGTGTCGCTCATGCGCGAACAATCAATCAGCCCCCATATAGACATTCGGAGCTTGGCCTAAGATTCAATCGCCATGGCAACGAGTGCACATTGGCTTTGCAGGACCATTCTCGAATACTCGTTGGCTTATTGTGGTAGACTCTTTTAGCAAGTTTCCATTTGCGGTGCTTATGAACTCTACCATGTCACGTAGTACCATTCAAATGTTGTCCTCAAATTTTTGCATCGAAGGATTGCCTGAAGCCATCGTTACGGGCGACGGACCTCAGTTCACGTCACGTGACTCTGAATAATTTTGTGAACAAAATGGCATTCGTAATCTAAAAGCGCTCCGTTTCAACCGCAGTCCAACAGAGAAGCGTAACGCTTTGTTCGCACCTTCAAACAATACATGACCCAGCTTCGCTCCTCCCACACATGGGGACAGGCGCCGAAACTCTTTGTCGCCTCCTATCGCTCCCACCCACGCGACGGAGCATCGCCGGTGGAACTTCCGCACGGCCGCCGCCATCGGGCACTGCTTCACTTGCTCCACCCACCGCAGCATCCAGCGCCGCCGATGATCCGCAAGTATCAGTTTGCACCGCGTGATCTTGTTCTCCACAGGGTTTTTGGCCGCCGTCAGCGCTGGGAGCGCGGCAAGATCCAGAAACGCATTGACACATATACACTGAAGCGCCAAATAAACTGAATAGGCATGCGTACTCAAATACAGATATGTCTAAACAGAAAGAATACAGCGCTGTGGTTGGAAACGCCTATACAAGACAACAAGTGTCTGGCGCAGTTGTTAGATCTCCGAGGTAGCGATGAAGTGGGGATTTTCCCCTACGCCACTTTCGCGGGTCTAGCGTGAATATTAGGAATCCGATAAAACATCAAATCTCCGATATCGCTGCGGCCGGAAAAAGATCCTGTAAGAACGGGTCCAACGACGACTGAAGAGAATCGTTCAATGTGTCAGAAGTGCAGCCCTTCTGCAAATTACTGCAGATTTCATTGATGTGTTATCAACGAGTGTCAGCGTGCGAACCATTCAACGAAACATAACAGATATTGATTTTCAGTGCCGAAGGCCCACTCGTGCACCCTTGATGAGTGCATGAGACAAAGCTTTACACCTAAACTGGCGCGTCAACGCCGACATGGGACTCTTGATGACTGGAAACACGTTGCCTGGTCGGACGAGTCTCATTTCAAATTGTATTGAGCCAATGGACGTGTACGGGTATGGAGACAACCTCATGAATCCACGGTCCAGGCTTGTCAGCATGGGACTGTTCAAGCTGGTGGAGGCTCGGCGATGGTGTGGGGTGTGTGCAGTCGGAGTGATATGGGATCGCTGATACGTGTAGCTACGACCCTGACAGGTCACACGTAAAAAAGCTTCCTGTCTGAACACCTGCATCCACTGTACATCCCAGGGGTCTTGGGGAATTCCAGCACGACTACGTGACACTCCACAAACACAGAAATGCTAAAGAGTGGCTCAAGGATCTCTTTTGAGTTTAGACACTCCCGCTGGCCACCAAATTCCCCAGATATGTCTTGCAACGTATTAGGAGAGCTTCTGTAAAGTTTGGAAGTTAGGAGACGAGATAATGGCAGAAGTAAAACTGTGAGGACCGGGCGTGAGTCGTGCTTCGGTAGCTCAGATGGTAGAGCACTTGCCCGCGAAAGGCAAAGGTCCTGAGTTCGAGTCTCGGTCGGGCACACAGTTTTAATCTGCCAGGAAGTTTCATATCAGCGCACACTCCGCTGCAGAGTGAAAATCTCATTCTTGCAACGTATTGTTAAGAAGTGATCTCCACCCCTTCGTACTCTTACGGATTTATGGACAGCACTGCAGGCTTCATGGTGTCAGTTCCCTCCAGCACTACTTCAGAGATTAGTCGAGTTCATGCCACCTCGTGTTGAGGCACTTCTGCCCACTCACGAGGGCCCTATACGACATCAGGCAGGCGTATCAGTTTCTTTAGCTCTTCAGTCTAAGTACCTAATTGCAGGTCCCGATGGTTTGCAGCGTATCACCAGAATCAAATTCGCATTTTTCGTTTGCCCCGTGATTCTACTGTTTTTCTTCCCCAGATTCACAGCCTCAGTGGACAACGTGGTCTTCGCACACACCTCCTGGTGCCGCCATGCCTCCCCAGGACTAGCCAGTGGACGTCGCGCCCTCGCCAACGCCGCCCCGCTCGCCGACCCGATAGACCTGAAGCTCCATTGCCATCGCCGTCGCCGTCGCCGTCCTAGCCGCAGGAGACGCCCTCAGGACCGGTCGTATCTCCTAAGCAATGTTTTTGGGAGTCCGTTCCTCTGCTCTCGCGAATCAGATGGCTGGATACGGCCCGGAGTACGCCGCCCTACACAGCTACGGCTCCCGGCTTATCACTACGTCCAGCCTCCTACCGAACACCTCCCCCCTCCCTCCTCCTGTTACCCTTCGCATCTCCAGTGCACGACAACGATTCGGCATTTCGGTGGGAAGAATGTGCTGGCGTACGCCTTCGCCAGCACACCAGTCGAAACTACGAAAGCCTGTATAGCAGGCGGTGAACTAGGCGTGCCTACGACAAGAGAAGACCAAGACACGCCCCAAGGTTACGCGCCAATAGCATCCCCCGGGCAGCGTGCATATAAGCCGCCTTCGCCGACCGAGCTGTTCAATCTCTCACTCTCAGTACCTCAGCACGTCGCATCGGGACTCAGTTCGCATTGCACCTCAATATGTCGTTCTGTGCTGTGGTCTCGCACCTTAGCTAAATGTGAGGGAACGTTAGTCATTGTGTATAGTTGTGATATGGACACAGACAAGATTTAAGAATTAGTAACTGTTATTTGATTGTTATTAATCACAGAATTGCAGATTGGACATCACTGAAGTTAAGTACTCAATTGGTTCCTGCAATAAAGTGTATTTTAACCACGTCTGAATTTTGTATTGTAGTGAGAGGAAACCGGCCACCCACCTATCATACCACCTTCTCCTCATCCAGCCAGGAACCACAAAACATTACAAAAGAGAACAGCCACAACAGTTACTTTCTGCACTCTACTCTCCCACTGATTTATCGATTTACTTACACATTTAATTTAATTCATAACATTCGAGCCTTCATATCCTGTATTATATCTATCCTGACGACTTATATTGCACTTACAATTGAAATTACAAAGTGAATATAACATTTAATTACATAATAATAATAATAATAATAATTCTCTGAGCTGTACCGACAGTATAAAATCTGAAGAAGTTAAATAAATTGTGGATGAGGGAGAAATATTAGAGATTAGTATGCAGAAGACGTAATCAAAGAACTAGAGTGGACATAAAAGAAATAAACAAACAACAGGTAAAACATTCTTCACGATGTTATAATACTGATTAAGACAAATGTAAGTGCATGAGATGAGACGGCAGAAAAAACGAAATACGTTTCGATCTCGGTGGTGTGATTCGATTCAGGATTATGACGAACAGAGAGCGATGGAGTGGCGAAATTTCAAGTTACAATTTCTAAGGAAGTTTCATTAAGATAATTCTTCAATAAAACTGACTCAGTTCCTTTAGTCGGTGTTCATGTGTATTCTACACCGTTGGCTCAGACCGCAATAATATGAAGGCGGCATGCATGAGGTGCGAAAATGGCGCTAATGTAATACATGCACTCATCAGCCAGAACATTATGACCACCGACACATCATTAATATAAACCCGGCTGGGCGAAAGCAGCGTCACCTGGCGAGGAATGACTGCTAGTTGGACATAAGCACGCTGCATGTAGCATCAGTCAGCGTGCTGTCCGTGTGTGGAATGCGGAAGGCGTGCGATCTATCTGAGTTTGACCGAAAGCAGATTGCGACGGCCCGGAGGCTCGGCACGAGCATTCTGGAAACTGCGCAGCTTGCCGGGTGTTCGAGGTGCGCTATAGTGAGTTTCTTCAACACGTGGCAAAACCAAGGTGAAACCACGTGTAGACGTCTTGGTGTAGGGCGGCCACCCCTCACTACGGATGACGAACGTCGCAGGCTGGGCGTAGTAACAAAACAGGACAGGCGGTGAACTGTGGCGGAACTGACAACAGACTTTAATGCTGAGTGGAGTACAAGTGTGTCTGAGCACACAGTGCACCGAACACTCCTAACGATGGGGCTCCGCAGCCGACGACCTATGTGTGTGACAATGTTAACACCACGACATCAGCAACTGCGACTGAGATTGGTACGTGACCATCGGCACTGGATACCGGCGCAGTGGCAAAGCGTTGCATGGTCTGACAAATACCGATACTTTCTTCATGTTTCCAATGGGAGGGAGCGTATCCGTCGTCTTCTAGTCGAACAGCTTCTTTACATCTGTACTGGAGATGGAGACGAGCTAGCGGCGGCTCCATTATGCTCTGAGGAACATTCACGTCGGTATCCATGGGTACAAAAAATGGTTCAAATGGCTCTGAGCACTATGGGACTCAACTTCTGAGGTCATTAGTCCCCTAGAACTTAGAACTAGTTAAACCTAACTAACCTAAGGACATCACAAACATCCATGCCCGAGGCAGGATTCGAACCTGCGACCGTAGCGGTCTTGCGGTTCCAGACTGCAGCGCCTTTAACCGCACGGCCACTTCGGCCGGCTCCATGGGTACAGCGGAGCTTGTGAGAGGCACCATTATGTCCAACGATTATCGTACACTGGTTGCAGATCAAGTACACCCCTTCATGATGATCATGTTTCCCCGACGGCAGTGGCATTTTTCAGCAAGATAATGCGCTATGACACAATGCCAGGAGTGTGATGGCATGGTTCGAGGAACACAGTGGCGAGTTCCAATTGATGTGCTGGCCCCCTACTCGCCAGATCCGATCCCAATCGAACACGACTGGGATGTGATTTCACCGTGGCGTCAGAGCTCATCGCCCCGCTCCCCGATGGCCGAGCGGTTCTAGGCACCTCAGTCCGGAACCGTCTGACAGCTACGGTCGCAGGTTCGAATTCTCCCTCGGGCATGGATGTGTGTGACGTCCTTAGGTTAGTTAGGTTTAAGTAGTTCGAAGTCCTAGGGGACTGATGATCTCCGATGTTAAGTCCCATAGCGCTGAGCCATTTGAACCATTTTGAACCCGCTCCCCGAAATTTACGGGAATTAGGTGACTTATGTACGCAGTTGTGGTGCCATCTCTCTCCAGAGACCTACCAAGGCCTCATTGCTTCCATGTCAACACGTGTCGCCCCTGCTATCCGTGCCAAAGGTGGACATAACGGCTATTACGTAAATGGTCATAACGTTCTAGCTGATCAGTGTACTCCGATTTGCAAATGATTAGTATATCAGCGCAACCAACGAAGTAAATAGAACTAACACCGACTACATGAGTGGTGGTGTTTTTTTACCCGCTTCCCCCCTTCTCCTGTTCCCGCGCTCTCCACCTTTGAGGGCATGTGACCACAACTCATCAAAGTTTCATCATAATCTGATGAAAAGTATAGAAACGCATTAAAGACTAACGAACAATATTCGTTTTATTATAGTCATCCACATCTACATCTAAATGTATATTCTGCAAATGATATTTAAGTGCCTGGCAGAGAGTTCACCGAATCTCCATCACAATGATTCTCTATTATTCCAATCTCGTACAGCGCGCGGAAAAAACGAACACCTATATCTTTCAGTGCGAGCTCTGATTTCCCTTATTTTATTATGATGATCATTTTTGTCTATGTAGGTCGGCGTCAACAAAATACTTTTGCATTCGGGGGAGAAAACTGGTGATTGAAGATTCTGCCGCAACGAAAACCGCCTTTGTTTTAGTGATGTCCACCCCAAATCCTGTATCATTTCAGTGGTACTCTCTCCCCTGCTTCGTGATAATACAAAACATGCTGTCCTTCTTTGAACTTTCTCGATGTACTCCGTCAATCATATCTGGTAAGAATCCCACACCTCGCAGTAGTATCCTAATGGAGGACGGACAAGCGTAGTGTAGGCAGTCTCCTTAGTAGATATGTAACATTTTCTAAGTGTCCTGCAGTCTTTGGATAGCCTTTCCCACAACATTTTCTAAGTATTACTTCCAATTTAAGTTGTTCATAATTATAGTTCCTAGGTATTTAGTTGAATTAGCGGCCTTTAGATTTGTCTGATTTATCGTGTAACCGAAGTTTAACTAATTCCTTTTAGCACTCATATGGACGACCTTACACTTTTCTTTATTTAGGATCAATTGCCAATTTTTGCACCATGCAGTTATCTTTTCTAAATCGTTTTGCAATTTGTTTTGGTCTTCTCATGACGTTACTAGTCGATAAACGACAGTATCATCTGCAAACAACCTGACGTCTGCTCAGATTATCTTCTAAATTGTTTATATAGGTAAGGAACAGCAGGGGTCCTATAAAACTGCCTTGGCAAACGCCAGAAATCACTTCCATTTTACGCGACGACTTTGCGTCAGTTACTACGAACTGTGAACCCTCTGACAGGCGATCACGAATCCAGTCACCTAACTGAGACGATATTCCATAAGCTCGAAATTTCACTACAAGCCGCTTTTGTGGTACAGTGTCAGAAACCTACTGGAAACATTATGACCGTCTGGTTAATAGCTTGTTTGTCCGTCTTTGGAACAAATTACAGTACTGTTTCTACGTATCAGGGATCGGACAGTTTGTTGGCAGGTTTTTGGAGGTATGTGCCAACAGATATCTACGCACAGGCCGTGTAATTCGCATAAATAATGGGCCGCTGATTTGCGTTCGCGGTGATGGCACCCGGTAGCGACCCAGATGGTTTGCATAAGATTTTCATCAGGCAGATTTGGTCACCGGGACATCAACGTGAGTTCACTATAATGCTGCTCAAATAACTTTAGCACGCTTCTGGCTGCGAGACAATTATACTGCTGGAAAATCACGTCGCCGTCGGGGAACACATATATCATGAAGGGGTGCAGGTAGTTCACAGCTGTCAACGTGTTTTCGATTACTACCATAGGTCCCATACAAGCGCAGGAGAGTGTTTCCCATAGCATAATACTGCTCCCTCCAGCCTGCATCCGCGGCGGGCTGCAAGTTCCGAGCCACTGCTCATCTCGATGACGGCGTTTATGTACACTAACATCGACATAGTGCAGCAAAAATTTGATTAACCCGAAGAGCCGCCACGTTTACACTGATCGACGGTCGATTCTCGATGGCCCCGTACCCAGTGCAATCGCAACTGACGAAGTCGTTGTGTCAACATGTGAACAGGTAGAGGTGGTCTGCTCTGGAGCTCCATATTCAACAGCGTCGAAGAACGGTGTGTTCCGGAGCATTTTTGACTGCACTAGCATTGTCCTCTTTCGGCACGTGTATCACACAATACCATCTATCCTACTTTAAAGAGCAAACAACCCTCCGAAAAGTCGTGGACGTCCAACCATTACCGCCTAGAGGTAGATTCACTGTCCTTCTACATCTTTCCGTAGATGCTCACGACAGTAGCACATGGACATTCGATCAGCTTCGTCGTTTTCGAGATACTTGTTCTCAGGCTCTGCGTAATACGAGGGTTGGAACTTAAATAGTGGCAAATACTTATTCACAACCAATACAAAAGAATTACATGTTTGCATCTGTTACTGTCCTTCAGAGTAGACACCAGCGTTGTCTAGAACCCGTCGCCAGCGGTGTTGAAGGCGTAGTATACCGTTAGCAGAGCCTGTTCTCTCGATGGTGCGAACGGAGCGGTCTACTGAGTGTCGAATCTCTGGAACAGTTCTGAAGCGAATGCCACGAAGTGGTTCCTTCATCTTCGGAATCAAATCAAAGTCACAAGGACTTAAGTACGGGGAGTATTTGATTTGATTTGATTTTAACACGGAAGCTAAAACAGCTTAGGTCTAATCCGCCACTGCCCGCACCGAAACCAAGTTTATTGTGCTGTATCGCTCCCTGTATATCTAGTAAAGCCAACCAATGCCCTTAAATAGTGCAAGGACTCTCTCTACCAGTTTTTTGTTAGACACAATTTCTTCAGGTCTAGTTGTCCGGAATATTCTGTATCTTTTAATTTCCAATGCCATGCCATGCCAGGTGTGATGCAGTTTCTTCACCCTCATCACAGATCCTACATTTAGGGTCCTCTTCCATTATATCCATTGTGTATAGGTATTTCTTGAAATTCCCCTGGCCGGTCATCAGTCCAGTCATGAGTACGATCTCCTTCCTGTTCAATCCCAGGATTACAGAATTTGCTGGCCGGGGTGGCCGGGCGGTTCTAGGCGCTACAGTCTGGAACCGCGCGACCGCTACGGTCGCAGGTTCGAATACTGCCTCGGGCATGCATGTAGGTGATGTCCTTAGGTTAGTTAGGTTTAAGTAGTTCTAAGTTCTAGGGGACTGATGACCTCAGAAGTTAAGTCCCATAGTGCTCAGGGCAATTTGAACCATTTTTTTATTATCACAGAGTTTCTTTTAAAATACGGCTTGTTTATGGACCTTGGTCCAATGTCCTACGTGCTGTTTCCCCGGGGAGTATGGTGGATGGCACAGTACTTACCAGTTCCGTCGACCGAACAGAGCAGACACAGCTTGTGCTGTATGCTCCTGCGCATTGTCGTGCAAAATGATGGGTGGGCTGCGCAGAAAGTGACGCCGCTTCTTTCGCAAAGCTGATCGTTGGTGATGCTCCAAAATGAGGCTTTGCGAAAGAAGCGGCGGTGTTTTCTGCGCAACCCACCCATCATTTTGCACGACAATGCGCAGGTGCATACAGCTCAAGCTGTGGCTGCTCTGTTCGGTCGATGGGACTGGGAAGTACTGTACCATCCACCATACTCCCCGGACTTAAGTGCTTGTGACTGATTTGATTCCGAAGATGAAGGAACCACTTCGTGGCATTCGCTTCAGAACTGTTCCAGAGATTCGACAGGCAGTAGACCGCTCCATTCACACCATCAACAAAACAGGCTCCGCTAACGGTATACTACGCCCTCCACATCGCTGGCAACGGGTTCTAGATAACGCTAGTGACTACTTCGAAGAACAGTAACAAGTGCAAACATGTAATTCTTTTGTATCGGTTGTGAATGAATAGTTGTCACTATTTAAGTTCCAAACCTCGTAATAATCTTTATTTTGTTAAAGTAACTTACCTCAATGTATTTCCCCATTTGCAGCCCACATCTTCGCTAGGGTGTTCCCCCTTCCATATATGCTGCGCTTACATACTTTTGTTACCACGTCACGTGCCCGCAACGCCACAAGGGGGGAATCAAAGATCGCGGAGGGCAGTGGCTAATCAGTGTACACACCGTTCTAGGGAGGCAGACGACAGTAATGGTGGTAGCAGATCAGACGAAAGCGGCGAGGGCAAAGATAGCGAAACATGGAACAAGGACTATGTGTATAGCGAACGATGTGTTACGAAACATATGTTCATGATACAGTAATATTACATTATATGACAAGCGTAGAAACAGAGGACAGCAAAAGCTGTAGAGTAACCTAACCGACATGTAGAATCATGCCAACTGAGGGCGAGAGGCTCAAAGTATTACTGAGGTATTCCCCTTTCGGATGGCGAGTAGTAGTAGTAGATCGGTTGGTGGCTGCCCAGAAGCGAGAGGCACAGTCTCTTTCTGAGGTACTCCCTCCATCGGTGGTGGCTGTCAAATAGAAAACTCCAGCACATATCGCACCGAGTTTCAGAAGAGCAATGGACAAGAGTGCTTCTAAATCTTTCTGTGGGGTAATGTGTAATAATTATATATGGCAGAATACAAAAAATGAATATTTCGCATTTTGGTGGAGAACGTAGTTGCATATAGAGCTGAGCTGTGTCCTTAAACAAAGAAACTGTGTGGAAAAAAACTGAACAGAGTACATGGAAACGAGTGTATGGCATTGTTAGCCAGGAGGCCCCTATTCGGGGACGCTCGTCCTCCAAGTGCAAGTCTTATTTCATTCGATGCCACATAGGGCGACTTGCGCGCCTGTGTTATGGATGAAACGATGATGAGGACAACACAATATCCGGTCCCCGAACGGAGAAAATCTCCAACCCGGCCACGAATCGAACCCGAGCCCGCTTGCATGGGATGTGAGCAAGTTACCACCCAGCTAAGAAGGTTGACTGAACAGAGTAAATGGGCTACATGAGAATATGTCTGCAGGTAACGAGGCAAGACACGATACGAAATGATAAAATATGTAGACGAATGGAGATAAGGTGCACATAAGAAAAACTTTGGTTAAGAGCGCCCTTCAGTGGTAGGTACGGGCACGTACAGAGAATGCCCAACCACAGGTGGCCAAGGAATATTTTAAACTGGGAGCCACCCGTACGAGGACGGAGAGGAAGGCCAGCAAGATGGGAAAAATTCACGCTGGAAGCAACGAAAGACAGAAATCTATGACCGTATTACTCTAAAAAGAAGTGGCCTGTGGAGGTCGAAAGCAGCTAACTGTTAAGCGTGAAACGTCGAAGAAGAAGGGAAGAACTTGGTCGTTTTTGAACTTTGACTTCCTTGATTTTTAAAACTTCAGCTGGAAAACTTATTTATTACCAGTGTTTCTAGCCATTTCATTTTGTTAACGTTTGTCTTTTGTGACGTTATTCGCATCGAGTAACGGAGGGCACGAAATCCGAAAAACAGTTTAACTGGATCAGGTTGGGTACGCAGTGAACTCTGGGGTAGAAGGCAGCTAAGCTTGCGCATATCCAGCAAGCAGATTAATGTCGCTAATTACTTTTTAGTCTACATGTGTTTAAAGCTGTGAGACTGTTAAACTTCGTTGCAATAATAAGAACTCAGGCTTCATTCTGTGTATGTACAATTCAATACTGTAAAAACACGACATGTCAAGTAGTAACTAGGTGGTAGGTCATCTGTAAAAGGCAGGACATACGCAGTTCAGTCACGTTAACGTGACCACTGCCTGTGATCGACATCAACGTGCAAATAACCACTCACAGACGGCAGGTGGCACCACTAGCGGAGGAGGGTATACAGGGTGGTCCATTGATAGTGACCGGGCCAAATATCTCACGAAATAAGGATCAAACGAAAAAACTACACAGAACGAAACTTGTCTAGCTTGAAGGGGGAAACCAGAAGGCGCTATGGTTGGCCCGCTAGATGGCGCTGCCACAGGTCAAACGGATACGAACTGCGTTTTTTAAAGTAGGAACACCCATTTTTTATTACATATTCGTGTAGTACGTAAAGAAATATGAATGTTATAGTTGGACCACTTTTTTCGCTTTGTCATAGATGGCACTGTAATAGTCACAAACGTATAAGTACGTGGTATCACGTAACATTCCGCCAATGCGGACGGTATTTGCTTCGTGATACATCTCCCGTGTTAAAATGGACCTTTTACCAATTCCGGAAAAGGTCGATATCGTGTTGATGTATGGCAATTGTGATCAAAATGCCAAACGGGCGTGTGCTATGTATGCTGCTCGGTATCCTGGACAACATCATCCAAGTGTCCGGACCGTTCGCCGGATAGTTACGTTATTTAAGGAAACAGAAAGTGTTCAGCCACATGTGAAACGTCAACCACGACCTGCAACAAATGATGATGCCCAAGTAGGGGTTTTAGTTGCTGTCGCGGCTAATCCGCACATCAGTAGAAGACAAACTGCGCGAGAATCGGGAATCTCAAAAACGTCGGTGTTGAGAGGAATGTCGTTACACGTATTGCCAAAAGCATTTAGGTTGACGGACATCATTTTGAGCATTTATTGCATTAATGTGGTATTTACAGGTAATCACGCTGTAACAGCATGCGTTCTCAGAAATGATAAGTTCACAAAGGTACATGTATCACATTGGAACAACCGAAATAAAATGTTCAGACGTACCTACGTTCTGTATTTTAATTTAAAAAACCTATCTGTTAGCAACTGTTCGTCTAAAATTGTGAGCCATGTGTTTGTGACTATTACAGCGCCATCTATCACAAAGCGAAAAAAGTGGTTCAACTAGAACATTCATATTTATTTACGTGTTACACGAATATGTAATAAAAAATGGGGGTTCCTATTTAAAAAAACGCAGTGGATGTCTGTTTGACCTATGGCAGCACCATCTAGCGGGCCAACCATAGCGCCATCTGGTTTCCCCCTTCAAGCTAGACAAATTTCGTTCTTTGTAATTTTTTCTTTTGACGCTTATTTCGTGAGATATTTGGCCCGGTCACGATCAATGGACCACCGTGTATAAAACGTGTCGGGGGGGGGGGGGGGGGGGGGGGGGGCGATGCGAAACACAGTGCAGTCGTTGTCATAATGCGGAAACAGAGCGATTTATCTGGTGTCCAAAGACACAGGTTCACTCGCTGTCGGGCCAGGGGTCGAATCATTTAAGAGATGGCTAAGTCTATAAATTGTTTGCGTGCCGCCGCGCTTAAAGTACACCGTTTATCGTGAAATGGCGTTATCCAGTTCCGGCGCTGAAGCGTATGTGTAGCACTACGGGCCGCAGGGGTGAACGATGGCTGATGTGTACTGACAAACAGACGTGCAACTGTTGAGCAAATGGCAGCCCAGATGAACCAAGAAGCTACCAACAGTGTCTCCTCAACGACCGTTCAGCGGACGTCGCTGGTAATGGATGTTCTAAGCAGGCGCCTGATTCATCCACCCACAATGACTGCTGTTCATCAGAGACAAAGAATGGAAATTGCGCAAGACCGCAAGTGCACGTCCAATAACTGGCGGAAGGTGACTTTTTCAGATGAATCACGTTTTATGCTCCATCGGTCAGATATTATGTACAGCGCTGCAACGATCATCGGAAAGATCGAGGTCGGAGGAGGGAGCGTTATGGTTTCACGGCGTTGTTTCGCTGATCTAAAAGACACGATGGATCAACAAAAGTATCCATCTATCATTGGGGCCCTGTCCAGCTCGAGACGCAGTTTGTTTTTCCTCAGCACGACGGCATCAACCAGTAGAACACTGCAACGTGTCACACAGCTCGTAGAGTATATGCGTGGCTCGAAGAGTACCAGGATGAGTTTACCATATTCCCATGGCCACCATACTCCCCGCATTCAAACCCAATCGAGAATACGTATGGTTTTGGGTAGGGTCCTCCTTTAGCAAAAACACAATTGTTTTTTAACCCAAACATGTTTCACTGCAGTTGCAGCATCTTCAGTGTGTGGGGCGGCGGGTGGAATAATAGAATAAATGTTTTGTATTTATGCTGTTTGCTGATCTCAACACTGGCTCTCTAACTACAATATTGGCAACCAGAAAGTGATTAGCAAAACGTGAAGCCTGTAATTAGAATTCCTAGTGCCCACTTCGTCTGAGAAATACATTTATAGCTACAGCTTATAGCTCTGAGGAATTAGGAGATTGTCTGGGATTCATAATCAAAAACCATTCTCCCTAAAATGTTCAGTATATTCTGAACGTCACAGACCAAAAAGAATCTACACAATCCAACTACCAGAGCAGTTCAGAGTCTAATGCTGCTGTGTCAGTTCCACATCTGCAATTATGTACTTACTTCATCGAAGTGTATTTATGCTGAGCTATAAATAATGTTTCACGTCTGCCATTATGTTACTCAATTATGTTGCTAGTGTATGTACTTATTTAACACTCACTCTATTAACATTTAATGCGTAGGATAGCACATTTATTTCATATCTATAGTGTATTGCAGCTGATCAGTTTGCTCAAGTTGCAATCCATTTCCACTTGATTGGATGCTGAAACCACAGATAGTCTCTCTCGACCTACCGCTTAAGTGCATTAAGTAATTATGGCCGAGCATAATGCTAAATTCCTTAAATCTATAGGACACCATGAGCTGCTCTGTCTCATCTAACATAAGGGTACCTATGGTCGCATTCACGCCTCCAACTCATAATCTCAATACGTGTAGGTGTGTCCTGTCACACACTCCACCAAATAACGGCCAGCTCCAACCTTATAAATATTTCAAGGACGTGTCCTTCACGTCTCAACCACAAACACTGTTCAATTCTATTACACTGCCATTCCTTGCTACACAAGGTGAGTTCATTCTTACAACTTATCTGCATATTTTTCATAACACTAAGCAATCTCTTTACTATTAATTAGTTAGCTCTACAGCATACAATAGGTTTCACTGCCACTTCAGATCCTGCTTGTACACAAATTTGTATATCTTTTTAAATTACTGTTGGTGGACCATTTCCAATAAAACAACATCTTTGTACTTATAATATTACCAGGGTTCTATACATACTTGTTACTCAGATACCTTTGTATCTTAATTACATCATACTTCTCTGTTGTTTATGTCACTGTTAGGTTTGTCACAATAGGTATTTTCTTCACTAATCGGTGGATAGAATGGTCACAGAACTCATAGCTTGATAGCCATGACGTAAAATTTTTGTATTGCAAAGAAGGAGTCGAAACTTTGGTGGATAGGAAAGATGAAGATAGAGTGAGACCTGAAATGGGAAAGAAGATCTCACCCAGCTGGGACTGCACAGCTGCCACACTGTGCAGAGGTTACAGAACAACCTCCTCCCTACAGAATTCATTCACTACCTATGAACTTCTTTAGGTCGATCACGTTCCTGAGACCGACTAGCTTTTTACTCTTAGGGTACTCTAGCCTATATGCATTGGCATGTGGCTTTCCTATGATCCTGAAAGGTCCTTGGTATACGAACATGAATTTCTTCGCTTCTGCATTTATTTTCTTTGATTATTCCTTGGTTTTGACAAGGACTAACTGACCCATTTCAAAACTGGTGGGTACAGCTTTTGCGTCATGACGCTTCTTTCTTTCTAATGTTCTTTTCCTTATACTTGCCCTAGCCCTTAACTTCTTTTCGTCTGTGGATATTTGCGTTAGAATAGGGAATTCTACCATATCTGCAATCACATTATGTGGTTCTTGGCCAAACATCAATTCGCAAGGCGCAAAACCAGTTGAATCACGCCTTAAGTTGTTAATTACATTCTCAAAATACTTCATGTGCTCTGCCCAACTTGAGTGTTTCCGAGCACAATAAGTCCTGCAAAGCCTATTCAATTCTCTCATAATACGTTCACTCATATTTCCTTGGGGGAAATACGCAGATATTTTCAGATGTTTCACTCCAGCGTTATCCAGACATTCTTTAAATCTATCAGAAGTAAATTGAGGCTTATTGTCTGAAAGCAAATTCTTCTGAACGACAACGTTCACGAAGAAATCTTTTTCCAACTTTTCTACCAACGTTTTTGCATTTGCTCTTTTAATTGAGTATAGCTTAATATATTTACTATATCCATCCACAACAACAAAAACATGGGTGCACCCACCTCTCGAAGCAGGAAGAGGGCCAAACAAATCACAAGCCAGTAATTCTAGGGTTTCAGTTGGTTCTACTGAATGTATATCCCCTTGAATTCTGGTGTTAGCAGCACGGACTTTCTGGCACACTACACAAGATGTTAGACGCTTGGCAACACGGCGGTACATTTTGTCAAACACAACCTTCTCTTTTAATTTGGCAATGCACTTCTTTGCACCGTAGTGCCCATACCTCAGGTGTACATAGTCGATTAGTAAGTCTACATGTTGTGAGGGAAACCACAGCTTCCACTCTGAAACTCCTACATTTTTCCTTCTAAACAAAATACCTTTATGCAGGCAATAGTATTGCGAAACCTTAGGATAGTTCGCATTTCCTAAATAGCTCTTCACTAATTTCAGCTGGTCATCTGCATTCTGCTCACGTCTCAAGTTGTTAATCACCCTCTTTAATGCACTTTCTTCCTTTACTTCGTGCAACGCAAACATTCGTACTTCACTTAGGTCTGTTGCTGTAATTCGCGCGTCATCACAGAGCTCCGCACTTCTAGATAACCCATCAGCTACCAAATTATCTTTCCCTTGAATATATCTAACCTCAAGGTCAAACTGCTGGAGGTACAATGACCATCTTACCAAACGAGCATTCCTCAACTTACAGGTCTTTAAAAAGGTCAACGCCTTATGGTCACTGTAAACAATTATCTTGTGACCTAATAGATACTACTCAAATTTCTGTACCCCAAATACAATTGCCAATGCTTCCAGTTCTGCTGCCTGTAAAGATTGACTTGCGAAAGCTATAGTCTTGTGCACTTCTTGTTCGTTCTCTATTTCTACTTGGAATATCTCCACAGCTATACCATAGCCACTAGCATCAACAGACATACTGAATGGTTTTTCAAAATCAGGATGATGTAAAATAGGACTATTAATTAAAGATTGTTTAAGCACCTCGAACACCTGTTGGCATTCTGCTGTCCAAACCCAAGGGGTATTCTTTTTCAGCAGGAGGTGAAGACAGGGCGCGTTAAAAGCCTGATCACTAACAAAACGCCTATAGAAGCCGAAAAGACCGAACATCGATATCAACTGCTTTTTGTTTCTGGGAGCCTCAAATTTTTCAATGACTGCTAGCTTGCCTGGGTCAGGCAGAATACCTTTTCCACTTATCATATATCCCAAGAAACCTATTTCCTCTTTAACGCACTCTGTCTTTTCAATCTTTAATTTCATGCCACCTCTCTCAATAGCCTCTAACACTTCCTCTAATAAAACTATGTGTTCTTCCCGGGTAGGAGCTGCTATTAACAGATCATCTACGTAGACTGTTATTTTATTACTTAAGGCTGGTCCTAAAACATGGCACATCACACGTACGAAGGCAAAAAACAGAGATATTAAGTCCGAAAGGAACCACACGGTATTGGTAACAAACTCCTTCGTACAAGAAAGCTGTGTACTTCCTTGAACTTTCCGCCAGTGGCAAATTCCAATATCCACACGAGATGTCCATAGAAGTTAAGAATTTTACTCCCCGGAACTTTTGCAATAACTCGTCCATTTTCTGCGATCTATCATTTTGCCTAAACACTATTTCATTCAATCAATGAGCGTCCAAAACCAATCTGACACTTCCGTCTCTTTTTGGTACAACAACAAGAGGATTATTGTACTCACTGACCGCTTTTTCAATCACACCCCACTCTAGCATTCTCTGTATCTCATTTCGAACCGCCTCCTTCCTAGCTACATGTATTTGGTATGGCTTCCTGAAAAACACTTGGCCAGGTTTCACCTTTAATTGACATTCATAACCTTTGACCACGCCAGGTCGATTTGAAAATACCTTATGATGCCTTTTTAAAACCTGTCTCAGTTCTTCCTTCTGATTAGCTGAAATTTTATCGATTTCCTGCAATTTAGCTTCTATTTTGTCCAAAATAATTGCTTTTTCTTCTTCTGTGTTTAGCTTACTTTTACTAAGATTAACACCTTCGTCCCAATATCTCCTATTTTTCAGAATTCGTATAGGCAGCTCCCAAGTTTCACCATTAGTTACTACATGTTTATCAATAAAAGGTACCGTAAATACTCCGGTTATCGGCAAGACCAATTTTAACTGGCTTCTTTCAAAGTCAACAACACTCTGATATTTAGACAAGAAATCTATGCCAATTAAAACCTCAATACTGAGATTGTTTACAATTAAGCATGTATGATCAATTAAATTACCATTAATATCAAAGGGCAGTAAAGCTTCTTGCTTTACCGTTTTTGACACCTTGCCAGTAGCACCAATTATTCTTAGTCCTGATACCCTCATTACTGTAAGCTTGTCTTTACTAGGTAATGCATCAAAGAAGGACTGAGATATCGCACTCACCTCACTTCCACTGTCTAAGAGACAACGTACATTGACACCCAACATATTCACTATTATTATATGGTGGGTTATTCTAGGTTGTACAGGTGGTTCCTCAAACTCATCCAATAGTTCCTTTTGGATTTGTCTCCAACTAAAGTGATCGACATCTGTCTTCATTACATTTAGGTCAAAGTGTGTAGGGGTTTCCTGAATTACATTTTCAGCTGCCTTTTACAGTCGGTCTATTAATTTCAAATCGAAACACCGCACGACTTCATTACATTTAGTTTGCTGAACATGACCCAAATTACTGTAGTCTGAGCGATTCTTCGCCTCCAGACCGGGCATAACACTAGTTACAGTTAAACCACTTTCACTATTATCGTCGGGTTCCTTCTCCAGCGACAACTGGTCACAGCTACGGGGTTCATCGACCCCCATCAGGCTATCCTCTATATTCTCACTTACCTCCTGTCCTAAATCTATTAGTACAGTATCACCATCATGCACAGGCACTTTAGATAAGAGCACATCATCCTCATCGTAAATATAAGCATGAATTTCTTCTGCTTCTTCACCTGACAATTTAGTATTTTGCAGCTCTTCCCTACCGTTACACTGCTTCGCCTTCTCTTTCTCTTCCCACTTACAAAGCGTCTCTAACACGGTATCTATCAAATACTGTGAGTGGTTTAATATTTCTGCAGTATGATTTGATGCTACCGACCAATCATCCGAATCCTCAGTTTGAGTATTCTGATCTGTCATACTAATTACTGTAATTACTGGCTTAGGAAAAGCAACCGCCTGGTGAGCTCCAGTATCCTCATAGACGGGAACTAGTTTTCCAGCCTCTGACTACTACTGATACCTTTATTTGCATTGTAGTTAACTGGCACAGCATTGCTTTCAACACTGTTGTTTACTTGCACATTTTTGTTACTGACAAAATTACTATCATTTGGATGCCATTGTTGGTTCTGGTAATTATTTCTCCAATTCCTACCTTTCTTAGGATGGCGAACACCTATTGTTTTGATGTTTACATTGCCATTCTGCTCGTTCTTAAAATTACTACTAGTGTTATTAGCATTTCTGTTATTACGTGCTTGCTCCTCATTGGCAGCCACACGCTCTACACGTTCCAAATATTCAATGAAACGATCCAGATTGTCTCTAGGGGCTGATATAATTCTAGTTTGCCAGTACCATGGCAGTTTGGCTTCAAGACCTAGTATTATCATTTCAGGTTTCTGCTTTTCCGCCAAATGTGACAAACGTGAAATTCATGACCTAGCAAACTCTTTAATAGATTCCTTGCCTGCATTGAAGCGTTTTCCACTCCAAAATTCTCTCAACACTTCATTTTGCTTATTGCTAGACCAATACTCATTAATGATAGCTGTTTTAACTTCCACTAATGTATTACACTTCAACATAACATCAGCTGACCAACGCATGGGGTCACCCGCTAAATGGCTTCTAATAAATGAGATTTTCTCTCGTTCAGACCAAGTTGGTGGAATCACATCTTCAAAATCATTCCAGAAATCTAGCGGGTGGATATTTTTATCTGAATCGAACCGCAAGAACTGCCGACACCCGATAAAAGCGGCGTTTGCAGCTACAACTTGTTGCATACTACCATTACCAGAAGTTACTGAAGCTACTTTACTCTCAATCTTAGCTATGTTAGTACTAATATTTTCTACTCTCTTTCAACATTATCTACTCATTGCACGATATGAGTAGAATCAGTTTTGATTGCGTCTACTTCTGCTTGACATATGTTTACTTTTATAATAACATCTTCAAACCTATCTGACCACAGTTCAGATTCCGCCTCGATCTTTTCTGTTAACTTGTGCTCCAGCTTCGCATCTTCCATTTGGAAGTCTTTGCGAACCTCAGCATTTTCGGATTTTACTGTTTTATACATCTCAGATAACTGTTGAGCAACCTTTTTCTTAATATCCTCATGGTTGTAATCAATTTTATAATTTAAACTGTCCAGATCCGCTTTCAACTTATTGCAGCCAGTCTTGAAGGAAGTTTCTAATTCAACTTTATTGGGTTCTAATTTATTGTCCATTGCTTCAAACCGTTTATTAAAATTGGTTTGGCTGGCCACAATCCTGTTATCTACCTCAATTATATCAGATTTTAACTCAGCTGTCATTCTAGCATTACTGGCTGACATTTTTGCATTACTGGCAGCTATTGCTTGTAATATTACATTTAAATCAATAGCCCCAGTATCTTTGGGCTGCTCACTAGCTGGTTTTTTATCACACTCAGGTGACGAAAAACTAGCTCCAATACCAGAATCATCAAAACGAAATGAAACATCTGATTGATCAGTCATATCTAACTTCTCCTTTTTAAACTCTACCATCTCTGATGACTGTTTCATTTTTAATTCATCAGAGAAACTATCATCCAATAACTTAACACTTTCTGATTTCTACTTTACTACAGGGGTCTCTACTATTCAATCGTTGCCCTTTTTCACACTACTGTCAGGAGACACTAGTTCGGATTTCACTTTAACATTACTATTTTCATTCATATTTACACTTGAACCGTTGTCTGGATTTACACCTCCTTCAACAGACATAGGTCCTGATTTAGGTTTAACTTCTGTTTCTTTTTGCGGTTCCATCACAGACAGTCTTTTAGTGCAGGTTAGTAAAAGTTTTAACAGCTTTTCACTTAACTTAGTTCCTTCTGCACGACGTATGGCGTTGCTGGCGCGGCGTACTAGGATTACTGATGTGACGCGGCGCGTTGAACTGCAGACGGCACCTTGACAACTGCTGTGTTGTGGGCGTAGCCCGCAACAGCAGACGCAGCTCCGGTCGCTCCGACGGATGACTGTGGTGCGGCGAGACTGACTTCTCGCAATGCCAGCAGTGCAGCTAGACTGAACGCCAGCTCCGTCAATCCAGATGCGTTGTTAATCCAACAGCGTCGTCCACATGCACACGTAACACTGTCTATCCCTGTTCCATTGCTCAGTTGCGTGTCGCATTTCACTTCCGAATCCGAATATTTAAAAATCACCTTCACTTTTACTCAGTTTGTTTCTTGGCCGATTAGCAACATATGTGGGGCGGCGGGTGGAATAATAGAATAAATGTTTTGTATTTATGCTGTTTGCCGTTCTCAACACTGGCTCTCTAACTACAATATTGGCAATCAGAAAGTGATTAGCAAAACGTGAAGCCTGTAATTAGAATTCCTAGTGCCCACTTCATCTGAGAAATACATTTATAGCTACAGCTTATAGCTCTGAGGAATTAGGAGATTGTTTGGGATTCATCATCAAAAACCATTCTTTCTAAAATGTTCAGTGTATTCTGAACGTCACAGACCAAAAAGAATCTACACAATCCAACTACCAGAGCAGTTCAGAGTCTAATGCGCTGATGCAACTATAGCTGTTCAAATTAAATGTTTAAGTGAATGCTCGCCATAATTTGATGATAATGTTCATCAAACGCCACGCTAAATAATGGTAGAATGTCTGTCCTGTGGCGCATGTGAAAATATGACATACGCAAACTGAAGATAGGTCATTAAAGTCATCCCAGAATTAACACTTCACTCGAAAACGATTTCATGGTTACACATATCCCGAGTAACTTATCATGGCATCCGAGGCTGTTTATAGCAATGATACCGACGCGACGCGACTCCCGGCACAGGTGGTGCGCTAATCAGCGTCTGGAGAGAATTGGGGCCTTCCTCTTCTTGCGCAGCGTTCTTACATATAACGCCGCGGTGCGGACGGCTAAGGGAACGCCTGATCAAATCTGCTCTCCCGACTAGCCTCTGGGCTAGTAATGCACCACTTTAAGTTATCAAATAAATCATTGCTACCTTTGCTGATGGCCGATGAAGCTTTCAATTTAATTGTGCAATCGGCACACAAGTAAGTAATCATAATAAAAGTCTGACGTGGCTAAGTCAAATATTTTGGGCGAGAGAATTAATTTATTTACACTACATGCAGTAGACGAGCTCTGAACTTGCTCTTTGGAGATACGCTATAGCTATAGTTTTATAGTTATTCTGTTGAAACTTCTCACATTTTTATGATTATAGCGGATCTCCCTTCTACTTAAATTTAAACATCCTAGCTTTATGTATTCGCCTACTTAATCTATCTTGCTTCCTTAATTTCTAAGACAAAAACCAGAAAATCATGAATTTCAACTAAAATTTTAATTTGTGAGATCCAGAATACTGTTTCTACTAAATTATTATGCAAAAGGAATCAAAATATAAATTTTTAAGTTTTTAGCTCTTTTCTGTTGGGCCAATGATTTTTACAGAAAAATATCCAAATTTCGAAAATAGTTTAAGTTATTGAACTGATATCCAACACATATTGATTTTGTTTTACTCCTGACATGCTAGAAACATTTCAGGTTATTTACTTCATTTTAAAGTATTGCGCAACATTTATGACATCAGAGCTAGTTACTGTGTACTAGGCTGGCACACAATGGAAAGACTGATGTGAATTTTATAAGGCTTGAGTATGCTGCTTCCCTACAAGTGGGCTCTTATTTTTCATCCGTTAAAGATAAAAGAATGTGCTTTACTGTTTCTATACATGTAACTATTAGTTTTTGAATCGTAATTACAGATATTTGAAAAAACACATAAATTATGAATTCTTACCTTTTCACCACATGGTGTGCCTTTTCTGATGTGTTGTGTTTCTACAGTGACTGTTTTGTTCCACAGTTTGGTATCTGCAACCACTTACACCTTAAAGTAGATAAATTGTTTAAGCCAAAATCACGATTTAAGAATTGTTATTTCTATACCTGAAATTAATTCTGTGTGTGTGTGTGTGTGTGTGTGTGTGTGTGTGTGTGTGTATGTGTGTGTGTGTATTTTCTTTTTCCTCATCTTCATCACTGTCAAGCACTGTATACTGAGTTGCCACTGTCACTGTCACTGTTTCATTGTCTACCAGCTGTAAAAATAAACATGGCGGGCAGTGGAACAGTTGAAGGTGTAAAAACAAGATTGCTAGCTGTAGAACAGTTGAAGGTGTTCCTGGTGGTTGTTCTGAATCTTTCAGACATGTCCGTGAATTTGTGTGTGTGTGTGTGTGTGTGTGTGTGTGTGTGTGTGTGTGTGCGTGTTTGGGTTAAAAAACAAAATTGTGTTTTGCTAGAGGCGGACCCTATCTAAAACCATACGTATTGTAAAAGCAAATATGGAAAGAAAGAGCTTCAACCCCAAGATGATCCAATCGAGAATCTATGGAAGCACCTCGATGGATCCTCAACCCTGAAACGCAGCGCATCTGGCCATGGAAGAAGGTTTGGCATGATTCCACATCTCTGTCGGTAACTTCCAGAACTTCTTTGAATGTCTTCCTGCACGTGTGCGCATCAGGTGGTGGTTATTCAAACTCTTGACAGGAGGTCACATTAATATGACTCGACCGTGTAAAGAAAAAAGAAAAAAATGTGAATACCAATGTCCTACTGCCCCGCTCGACCAACAGTCACTTCAGTAAGTGCGTTTACACGCATACCCATAGCAACAATGGTATCGATACTCAAAGGTAGCCCCTCGCTCTGTACTTACCATCAATCTTCAGTTCTAGTGCAGAGAACCATGAAATTCGCTCAGCTCGATTCGTATCTGGTTAATAAGCCGTCCCCATCCTCCCCCTTCAATTTACCGCTTTCTATTCCTTTCTATGAAATTTGTAAGTGTTTCCACACCTAACGCACTGCGTTGCGCCAAACGGCTCGAAGATGAGCGCTATATTCGGTGTACACGGTCAACTCCGCCAGAATGCTCAGCGTTGGGTACCAATTAACATCATCCATTGGGTATCTCTTCACCTAAAGGAGTGCATCGCTTGAGTTGCTGACCATTCAAACTGCAACCCCACTAGAGCCTGACGCAAAACTTTTAATATTAGCATAAAATGTACTGTGCGTTCGGTTATGCAAATGATTAGCATTTCAGCATGACCATAAAAAGTGGACAGGAGTAATGCCATCTCTATTCTGTATATTAAGAAAAATGACAGCGTAGGTTTGTCATTGAGATATCGTTCTTGAATATTTTTTGTTTGTGAGAAGACCCTATTAGGTCTCCTGAAGCAAAGAGAAACATCAACCACCGAATGTCCGAATTAGACTGAGCCGCAATGTACCGTAAGATGGATGTGTGTTGTTGCTAGTGTTGATAACAACGGTCGGGATATAATGACGGTACGTGAACTGGAATCGATGAGTCCAGAAGGGTCTTACTCAGCGAAATGCACGCACCATGCCATTAGTGCCACAGACAACAGACATACTGTTCGCTTGGGCTTGCTGGATTGGAGAACCAACTAACGGACCTTAAGTCAGAAAAAAATATGGAACACCAAGGACTACAAGCATAGTGATAACTGTCATAAATAGCACAGCAGCCGTTACACTGATGAGGTGTTAAGGCCAGTGGGTTTGAAGTATCCACGAGTTCTCAGTTACATTGTTTTTCTACAGGATACTGCAAGACCACAAACGTGCAGCCCAGAGCAACAGTGAGACACTTCCAGTATCGATATAGGTGACGGCAGCAAGAATCAGAGACTTGATTTAAGTAAAATCCTTAGTATATTACAAAAAGCCATGAGAATGAACAAGCATCTAAATAGGCCATGAAACCTCAGAGCCAGCCGTAGTGGCCAAGCGGTTGTAGGTGCTACAGTATGGAACCACGCTACCGCTGCGGTTGCCGGTTTGAATCCTGCCTCGGACATGGATATGTTTGATGTCATTAGGTTGGTTAGGTTTAAGTACTTGTAAGTTCTAGGGGACTGATGGCCTCAGAAGTTAAGTCCCATAGGGCTCAGAGCCATTTGAACCAAATCTCGGAATTTACAAACACAGAATGGTAACTATGACCAATAGATGAGTGAAGTATCGGTTGGAAAAGTTACTTCGTGGGGCTCCGAATTAACTCATGCTCATACACTTGAGTTTGTGAAATATAGCTCGAATTGCCTACACATGATGTGAGCGTCGGCTTGATGTGTTATTCAATTATTCTGCGCAACGGATTAATCTGAGATGTACCCTTTACCCTGTGGCTCCTGCAAGATGCAATTTCCACCCCCACACTACTACAGAAGTCAGACAGACGCTCCTAACGTTCTAAAGAGAAATGCCTGAAAATCTTTCAGCAATAAATATCTTCTGGAGTCGTCTGCTGTAAGGAAATGACACAAAAATTCACAAAATTTCTTATGTAACTAGTGGGATACTTGGGCACTGGAGTAGTGCTAGTTAGTGTAAGAAAAACATGAAACTAACGAAAGTTATTATTTATTTTGGAAAATTTCTGAGAAATCACAATGGCACTTTTAGTTATGAATCGAACAAGTTATATCCTGATTCTTTTCGGAATGTGAAGATACCTCTCAAGGATAGGATTCGCTAATGAAACTTCTGTACAAAGTTTAAGATGGTTGTTGACTTGGCAGAATGGCTAAGAGGCGCGCCTACTCAACTTGAATAATTATCCTTTAGAATGTTGCTAGGTATGGTCAAGGCTGTCACGTGTGAAATGCAGTGAAGTGTACTGTTGTGGAGGAAATATGGGGCTCGCAATAGCTGTAGCGCACAATACCGTAAGCTGCGATGACTGCTGTCTGAGCCGCTCGCTGTTGACAAATAAGATAACTCTCGTTCTATCTGGATTGACCTTCGCCAATCAAACTCTCCCTATGCCTTTATGAAGTCAAGGATTCCTATTCGACCCTAGTTTAACTATTGGCGTGGTACACTGGTCAGATAACCAGTCCACTACGATGCCACTCAAAATTCGCTCACAGGCGTTTAACTATAACTATGTCCGTTCACACCTCACAATAAGTGAGTCGGCCAACACAGTGAACAATGCTTAATCGCAAGGACTCAATATAGAGTAGCATTTCGATTCGATCTCGACAGAGGTGCTCTCCCAGTGAAGTACTGAAGAGAGACTTGTTCCTCGCTCCAAGAGCAACAACGGAACGGTGCCTCTCCATGCCAGACGTGAAGGTGTATATGTTTCAGTATCTTCCATTATTCCTTCAGCTCAAGGCGTCAGAAATATCGTCTGCCAATCAGCATTGCTCTTCTAAAACGGGAGAATAACGTTTCATTTAAGGCGACCAATCCGGAAACCTGTAGGATTGGGGTTTGGCATTTGCTGTCTCCCTGTGAAAATCTCTGAAACTGCGTGCTATGTGTAAAGAATGCGTAGGCTGGCGCTCCCACACAATGTAGCGGACTTTGCTTTTAAGCCAAACACGGGGTCATTCCCCCTTTTCAGTCGGGCTCACGCTGTCTGCTCCATGGGCGGTCACTGGCCAACATAGGCTGGGTCGTCCTCTGAAGGGACCGGCCTCCCGGTGAGTGGTCTACCTCTCACGAACTAAAAGCTTCTGTGACGGTCATGTCTGGAATGTATGTGTGTACGCCTGCATTGAGTATTTCAACCACGGTGTGCACTTGCGATTTATTAGTTAATTGCATATCGTTTACATGATTTCATACAACATTGACTTTATCTTATCGAGTTTCAGTTCGAATGAAGCGTCTTGATGTGTGGAATGTGATTGTGAGGGCGGAATGTGTAAGCATTGAAGGTCAGGAGACCATGACGTCTTACATACCTCCATCCTTCTGACAAAATTTTTGTCTGGGGTTTGTCAATGTGGAGGAAAACATTGACAAAGTCAGGCAAAAATTATTCTTTTAGATGTTTCAATAAACTTTTCTCAGCCATTATCAACAATTTTTTCTAATGATTTCTTTATAGCTATTTTTTTCTATTTTTTAATTCTGCAATTTATGTTCTGTTATTAGGCAAATATAGGCTTTACAAAGGTTGTTATTCTTTATCGTTGCCAGTTCGTGTCTCAGTTTTTCTTTTTCATTTCCAAAAAATTTTTTTTACAGTATTAATTTTTCTAAACTCGTCAGTGTACAGTGTATCATATTTCAGTGTGGTTATATCTTTTCTTTAGTTAAGCTTGCGTAAATGTTCGCAAAAGCTCTGTTGTGTTACTTTGTTTTATTTATTTAGGCATTATCTTTTTCTTTATGTGTCAATTTTTTTTTGTAAGAATGAAGAAGCGTTTCCTCTTAATTCTTTCCTCAGTATTAATATAATTATCCCAAAAGGTGTTTTTGAATGTTACTTAATGAAGGAAAATTCTGCATAAGTCCGTTTCTAATTTTCTCTATAAAAGGAATAAATAGAATTTCCATGAGTTTGTGAGATTATGTAACTATACTAAGGTTTCTTTACAAAAGGTTTTAAGGTATCTATAAACTATGGACTTTACAACAATAATAAAAATTAATATTTTTACAAAAAAGAAAAAAATATTTTTACAAATATATTATTTTCTTAACTCTACATTAGTGTTTTATTAGTCTTTTCTTTTTTGCTGCGTCAGTATCTGTGCTTGAGAATCCCCACTGAAATACTGGAAGGCGTCTACTCATTTGTATGGGTGTCACAAATCATAAGAGAAGCACCCTAGCATGTGATGCCAGGTCTTACTTGATGATATTGTCATCATGGAGTGGTACTTTTAACCGATGATGATGACTGTGGTTTACTGCATAAACAGTGAAGTCTTGGTACACCTTTTCTGTCACACCTGGGACGGTATGGCAGTTTGATGATTATAGTTGATTACCGACGATCGTCACCCAGTATTGTGCTGTGACATCTTGGTACTTCACACCTGGTTCGGTATGGTAATTTGATGATGTGGTAGGGAGAATACTGTTCATTTTGCTGAATCTATTTCTATATAATGTTGGTTGGTACTACTTAATATTCCGTTTGCCATTCACTTGTATTTGTTTGACGGTTCACGGTTTATTTTTGGAGAGGTTGTTGTAGTAGATGCCATGCCTCAAAGTTCATGGAAAAACGATTGTAGCAATTTGATTATTTGCTTTGTAGGATAGGAGAGAAAGATATCTTGCTGTCTTTTGCCCTTCTTCATCTTGCATTTTCTGTTCTTCTCTTCTTTTTTGCATTCTTCTGTTCTTCTTGGGCTACGAATATGTAAATTTTAGTGTAGGAGTGATATATGATCTATAGGATCTGACTGCCTTTCCAACTGTTACTTGATGAGTTTGTGGATCTTGGTAATTTTTTGTACCTTCAATGTCGCCTCGTCATATTGTGATTATCCCCACATTCTTCTGTTGTGTTGCAGTGTCGTGACATACGAAATGTCCATGCTGCACTTTGTCCTCCAGCAGTCCAGCCTGGTTGCAACCTGCATTTCCAGTGTGGCGTTGGTCTTGATGTTGTTGTTATTGCCCTAAGTGCTTTCTCAACATGTCTGTACCCTCTCCGTCGCTGTCTCGAAGCATCTGGTGTTAAGGGAGCTGGTGATTGGTGTTGGTGGCGATGTCCCTCTGAGGCATAGAAATATTTACAATTATTGTTTTCCATATATTTGTGAGTTACAAAAAAACTATGATTTTATATAACGCAAAAATTTTGTGATAGTGGCAAAAATTATTGTATATATATGACATCTCTCAGATCAAACGACGAATAACATTAATAAAAATCACATCAAAATTTTAATTGGAGACTTCAATGCCCAGTTAGGAAGGGAAAAGAGATATAGAGACATAATAGGGAAATGGACAGCACAAAGAAGAACAAACAAGAATGGCATAAGACTAGTGGAATTTTGCAGAAACCATGACATGATCTCAAAGTCGACGTATTTTAAGAGAAGACCAAGTAAACTAAAAACTTGGAAACATCCAGACTGGAAAAAAGGAGAATGGCAACTGGACCATGTCTGCATGGATAAGAATTACCACAAGGAAATTTACAATGTGAAAGTACTGAGAGGGACAGATACCGGATCAGATCATTATATGATAAAAATTAAAATTAAATTAACCCCATTAGCAAAGAAAAAATCCCACCAGAAGAAAAAGAGAACCTATGACCCTTATAAACTGATACAAAATGAGGATTATGAAGCACAAACCAGGGATATAAAAATAACAGATGATCTGGAAGAAATAATTCCCAAATTGAAACAAATAGCTGAACAAGTTGCCCCTATAAATCCAAGGAAAAAACACCAGTGGTGGAACGATGAATGTGATGAAGCAGTGTTGGATCGACACCAAACCTGGTTAAGGCATCAAAATGAAAAAACAGAAAAATCATATTTGGAACTCACAAAACAAAGGAAGACAACATAAAAAATAATAAGGAGAGTTAAACGTCAGTACCAAAAAGATATACTTCTAATGATAGAAACAAATAGTGAAAAAACAAACTCAAGAGACTATTACAAAATATTTGGCAGACAATTTGGCAGCCCATAGCAATAGTAAAAATACAGAAATTCTAGCAGAAACATTTAACAAGTTACTAAATTGTGAAGATCCCCCAGAATTTCTTCAGATAAACACAGAAACCCCAATTAAAACACCAGCAGAAAATATAAATCCACCTACAATTAATGAGGTCTACAGAGCTTTGAAAGAACTCAAAAACTACAAAGCAAGTGGAGAAGATCAAACGTTTGCTGAACTTTGGAAATATGCAGCAGAACCAGTAAAGATAGCATTACACCAATGCATAGTAAAAATCTGGAATGAAGAGAAATTACCAGAAAATTGGACTACTGCTATAATACATCCATTACATAAGAAAGGAGAAAAATCAAATCCAAACAACTATAGAGGAATTTCCCTTTTGGACTGCACATATAAGATCATGTCAAGAATACTATACAACCGCTGTAAAGATCAATTAGAACTGGAACTGGGAGAATATCAAGGAGGATTTAGATCCTGGAGAAGCTGCCCAGAACAGATAATCACCTTGAAGTTAGTTATGGATGTCTACAAAAGAAGGCAAAAACAACTAGTCATAACCTTTGTAGATTTCAAAAAGGCGTATGATTGCATCCATAGATCTTCAATGATGAAAATATTAAGGAATTTTGGACTTCATCCTAAATTAATGAAAATGATACAGTTAACCTTAACAAACACCAAATCCAAAGTAAAATTTAGAGGAGAAATATCTGAACCATTTACGATTAAAACAGGGTTGAGACAGGGAGATTGTTTATCACCATTGCTATTCAATTGTGCTCTTGAATATGTAATGAGAGAATGGTACAAGGAATATCCTATGAATATTAAAATTGGAACTAAGAAAGATAAAATAAACCTAAATTGCTTGGGATTTGCTGATGACCTAGCATTACTAGCTAATAATATTCAGGAAGCCACGAAACAAATAACAAGCTTACAAAATATAGCACAAAAATTAGGACTCCAGATATCATTTGAAAAGACTGGAATAATGGCAATGGATCCACTTGTAATAGATCACATCACAGTGAACAATAAGGAAATTAAAATAGTGAAACAAATACCTCGGTGAAATTATAACACATAAATTGGACGAGAAACCTGCATGGCGAGCAAGAACTAATAAAATGATAAAAGCTCAAAAACTAACATGGTCTACGTACAATAAAAAATGTCTATCAATTAAAACAAAATTAAAACATTACAAGACGGTGGTTCAACCAGAGGTTACATACGGAAGTGAAACTCTTTTTAAAGTCACCCAGAAAAACAGAATTGACAAAATTTTAAAAGTAGAGAGAAGAATTGCTAGAACATGCATAAATAAGAAATATCAAAAAGCTGGGCAATGGCGGATAGTTCCAAATGAAGTGGTATACAGAGAACTGGAGCCCATCACTGATACTATACGAAAGAAAAGGATCTCTTTTTGTGGTCACATTCTGAGGACACCAGAAACCAGATTATCAAGGAAAATTATTGAGAAACTCTGGAATTTGAAACAACAAGGAGGATGGCTTAAGGAAATAAGAGAGGATATGGAAGAACTGGAAATAACTCTGGATGATTTGCAGAACAAAACGCCAAATTTAAAGAAGTTGAGGGACACAGAAATAAGATTTAAACCAAAAATTGACAAACGACATACAATGAAAAGGGTATTTACAGATAAGAACGACGAAAAGCATCGGAACGAATGAAGAGATACTGGGCCACTCGGAAGGGGAAAATACCAAAGATGAGGACCATAAATGATTGACTGAAGTAGTCCAATGAGGCCGTAAAAGCAGAAGAAGAAGAATATGACATCTTTACTTTGTTCTAATTATGTCCTAACACTTCTTCATTCTTTTAATTGTTGTGTACCATTTATTGTTTGTGTGTATGTTGTAGTGTACTTGATACTACAAGATATTGTTCGTGTGTATTGTGTCTCTCTTTTCTTTTAATTAATGTGTTATTTTGTTGATTCTTAATTTATTTTTTGATTTAGTGGTTAGTATAAGATAGGGTGGACGTTAGTTTGCCTAACCTCTTCCGCATTTTTTCAATTCAATCTTTACGTTTTGCAGTGTTTGGTGGCCTAATTTCTACTTCTGGTTTCCCTTTGCTGTGTTGTTCTTGTCTTTGTGGACCATAATTTCTTCGGTAATTATTCCCGCTCTGGTCTTGGAAGTTGCTGTTTCTAACAACGTGACCTCTTTCAAAGTACCGTTGACCGTTGGCATTTCGATTCCTAAATCCATATCGGCCACTGTACGAGTGTACATTACCGTTCCTATTTCGGTACCAATTATTCTGGTTATCGTTTCTATGCCAATTCTCTCCACTGTGCCACTGTCCTTGCCTGTTAAATTACCTGAAATTACTGGTGTTATGATTATGATTATTATTATTATAGGAATATTCGTTCCTAGTCCTCTCCTTTTGCTGATCCCTTTCCTTTCCTTTTTCTTTCACCTCGTCTTCTTTAAACATAAATTCAAGTTCCCTTAAAACCTCTTTGAATTCTTCGGTATTTTCATTTTTTCCTACTGTTGCCTGTTGATACTTTACCGGTAATTTCACCTCGTCTTCTTTAAACATAAATTCAAGTTCCCTTAAAACCTCTTTGAATTCTTCGGTATTTTCATTTTTTCCTACTGTTGCCTGTTGATACTTTACCGGTAATTTCATTCTACACAGACGTATCAGCTCTACGCTACTGTATGGTTTGTCTAGGCATTGATTCTTTTCGTCCATTGTATCAAAGAATTTTACCTCGCTTTTCTCTCCTGAGTTTTCATATGGTGTCGTCTGAAGTAACTCGTATTTAATTTTGTTTTGCGCCTCCTTGGACATATATCTTCCGAGAAATGCTGTTCTGAACTGTAGGTAAGACGTACAGGTAGCCGCGATCTTTTGCATCACCTCTGCTACTGTCCCTGACATGTGTGCACAAATGAAGACAAGTTTGTGAGATACGCTCCAGTGGTTTGGTAAACCTACTTGAAACTGGTCGATGAATGTGCGTGCATGCAAGCTACCGCCTGCTTCCTTGAAATCTTGAAATTTTCTAACTGTAAGGAAGTCGTCTGTATCATATCTACTCATAAATCGGGTTCGTAGCTGATTCATGGACTCTAATAATCTCCCATTGCTTCCGTCGTCGTGTTTATTCTCTGGTAATCTACTGTCTGTCTGCCTATTCTCAATTTCCTGACTCATATCCGCGTCATATCGTATCATTGGTGAGCAAAAGTGTTGTTCGTGTGTTTCTACTCTCGTCGTTCGCGGTATAGTACCTGTGCTGCTATTATGTTGTGTCACTGGATTTACTGGTTCAGTTTCCTGACTTTCTATTGGTATCGGCTGAATGTATGTGTTCCGTTTTTCTGGGTACTGTGCCTGGTCCTGTGGCATGTCATGTATTACTTTAATCGGGGTGTTCTGTTTCGATTTCTGCGCGACTGTTACGTTTAGCCTTGGTTCTACTTGAACTTTCTTAGACGGGGCGTGTTCGTGTACTGAATTAATGCTTGACGTGTCAGGTGTTTCGCTATAGGTGTAATCGGTCTCGATCTTTTCTTCGATAATTGTATCAACTCTTTTCGAAGCTTTTCAAACTGATCTTTGTTTTTAAGTTCTATTTTATTAATCCGCTGATCACTTTTTTTCAGTGCAACCTTTGCGACCTTGCTTTGAATTGCTTGTTCTTCCGAAATTTGTATTGCTGTGCGAGTGGCTTTTTTCGTAAAACGTTCCACCTTTTTGTCAACGTTTACGATGTCCAATTGAACATTGCTCACGTCAGTGCGTAATTGCTGCTGACCTTGTGTTAGTACCTGAATTCTTTCTCTAGATTCTTTCACGTCTTTGTTTATCTGAGTGATCTGACTATCAATTCTAGCGATCCCGTCTTCCATCTGGATTTTAACCTGTTGGATCCGTGTCTTAATACCCTGATTATCCTGTTTCAATTCCTGATACTGTTTTGTCATCTGTGTATTAATATTATTAATATCCTGATTCTGCTTCGTCATACTAGCGTTCATTTTTTGTAACATCGCCATGATCGCGTCCTGTCCTGTAACACACTACCTTCTGCTGAACTATGTATTCTCGACCTATTTGTTTTCTACTCGATCAGTTAACGTCGTTTACTGGGCTATGCTGTGGCGTTTCTAAGTTTGATAACTGCAATAACCCGTGCTGTCTGTGTTGAGGACTAGTTGCGTTTGTCATTGAACCATTACGTGGCGCAAACAACTCCGCATTCTGCCCTCTCTGTTGTGTATGTCTTGTGTTTGCAGGTACAGTTGCGTCTGTTACGGAACGTTTTCGTGGCGCTCGTAACTCCGCAAAATTCTGTGTCTGCTGTTGGGGCATATTTAGAATGTGTACGATAGGTTCGACGTATTCTAAATGTTCCCCCTCTTCCTCACTGTCTACTTCTCCTTGTACGTTAGCTGACTGCCGGTTTATTGATTGCATTGACGCGTATTCTGTCCCTGAATATGCGGAAAACAAACGCGTTTCCTGTGCTCGTTTCGCTTCTAATCTTTGCCATTTCCTACGTGGGCTGTCTATTTCTGGCTCAGAATGTGCCCTACCTGGAATTTCATATTCTGGAAATTCGATGTTCTCATCAGTTCGATTGCCATCTGTCTGATGTGTCTCAGTTTTATCCCAGTCTAACTGAGCCTGCTGATTCTGCTGCTCCCCGACTGTCCTATTCTCTGATTCACCGTCTGTTCTATTTTCAGGTTCACCTTCTGTCCTATTCTCAATAAGCTCGTTTACTTGCTGTCTATCTGGTTGATTCTCCCCCCTCTTGTCTACTTGCTGTCTCTCACGTAACCTTTTGGCTTGTGCTCTCGTAAACATGGAAATTCTTTCAACACACCACAACCCTATCTACAAAACTGTACTACCACTTACCAGTTGGATGAACCAACAACAACGTCGTGACTTCTCGGCTAATGTTCTGTCTTCCCTGCTACAGTTTCCAATCTCTACCTGTGCGCTTGCAAAGGGAGAAAAATGTTATTTCTTAATTCTAATTTATACGATGCTGCGTCACACTGCGTCTCTGCGTCACTCTACGTCTGTGCCTATCACCTGAAAATTTTATGCCCCTACAGCTACACAAAGATAGTAAGAAAATGCAGAGTTTTCCAGCACAGTAACACACGCCCTTTTCCCTGCAATTCTGCTTTCTTCAGTACCTATATCTATTCTGATCCCAATCTTTGCAAATAGCTATTTAATACATGAAAGGTAGTTCCTCAAAGTGCTACTGCTGAGACCTGCTGTACCTGACTATCCTGACACTTTCCTGTCCTGGTAGCTTACCAATTTTACCTATCCTGGCAGGGTCACCACTTTCTGTGAGCGGCGGGGTGCTATTCTGTTATTCTGCACAACGGATTAATCTGAAATGTACCCTTTACCCTGTGGCTCCTGCAAGATGAAATTTCCACCCCCACACTACTACAGAAGTCAGACAGACGCTCCTAACGTTCTAAAGAGAAATGCCTGAAAATCTTTCAGCAATTAATATCTTCTGGAGTCGTCTGCTGTAAGGAAATGACACAAAAATTCACAAAATTTCTTACGTAACTAGTGGGATACTTGGGTACTAGAATAGCGCTAGTTACTGTAAGAAAAACATGGAACTAATGAAAGTTATTATTTATTTTGGAAAATTTCTGAGAAATCACAATGGCACTTTTAGTTATGAACTGAACAAGTTATATCCTGATTCTTTTCGGAATGTGAAGTTACCTCTCAAGGATAGGATTCGCTAAAGAAATTTCTATACAAAGTTTAAGATGGTTGTTGACTTGGCAGAATGGCTAAGAGGCACGCCTACTCATCTTGAATAATTATCCTTTAGAATGTTGCTAGGTACGGTCAAGGATGTCGCGTGTGAAATGCAGTGAAGTGTACTGTTGTGGAGGAAATATGGGGCTCGCAATAGCTGTAGCGCACAAAACTGTAGGCTGCAATGACTGTTGTCTGAGCCGCTCGCTGCTGACAAATAAGATAACTCTCGTTCTATCTGGATTGACCTTCGCCAATCAAACTCTCCCTATGCCTTTATGAAGTCAAGGATTCCTATTCGACCCTAGTTTAACTATTGGCGTGGTACACCGGTCAGATAACCAGTCCACTACGATGCCACTCAAAATTCGCTCACAGGTGTGTTGGCCAACGCAGTGAACAACGCTTAATTGCAAGGACTCAGTATAGAGTAGCACTTCGATTCGCTCCCGACAGAGGTGCTCTCCCAGTGAAGTACTGAGGAGAGACTTGTTCCTCGCTCCAAGAGTGACAACGGAATGGCGCCTCTCCAACCAGACGTGAAGGGGTATATCTTTCAGTATCTTCCATTATTCCTTCAGCTCAAGGCATCAGAAATATCGTCTGCCAATCAGAATTGCTCTTCTAAAATGGGAGAATGACGTTTCGTCTAAGGCAACCAATCCAGAAACCTGTAGCATTGGGGTTTGGCGTTTGCTGTCTCCCTGTGAAAATCTCTGAAACTGTGTGCTATGTGTAAAGAATGCGTAGACTGGCCGTTCCCACACAACGTAGCGGAATTTGCTTGTAAGCCGAACACGGGGTTGTTCCCCCTTTTCACTCGGGCCCACGCTGTCCACTCCACAGGGGATCACCGCCCAACATAGGCTGGGTCGTCCTCTGAAGGGACTGGCCTCCTGGTGTGTGGTCTGCCTCTCTTGAACTAAAAGCTTCTGTGACCATCGTGTCTGGAATGTATGTGTGTACGCCAGCCTCGAGTATTTCAACCATGGTGTGCACTTGCGATTTATTAGTTATTTGCATATCGTTTACATGAATTCATACAACATTGACTTTATCTTATCGAGTTTCGGTTCGAATGAAGCGTCTTGATGTGTGGAATATGATTGTGAGGGCGGAATATGTAAACAATGAAGGTCAGAAGACCACGATGTCTTAGAATGAATTACAGTGATTGTTTGTCTGACGAGAGAAACTACGAAGCCATGCAACTCAGAATGCACTGACGGTCGTGGGAAAGTGAATCCGAACGCGATTGTGAATTTCTAGTTCGCGATGGTCCTAAGATGTCAAGGCTGTAAATTATGCTGACCATTATCGTCGGTGGAATATGAGTAGATCAAGGACACGATGTATGACTGCCATCAAGTACGTATCTAGAACCGCTCTGCCGACATCTCAAGCATTAGACCACCTCTGCTAAGGGAGTATCCTGGTTTATTCGAGAGCGAAGCCTGTGAAGCACCGATGTGTTCAGCGCCAAGTCCAGAGATGAAATCCTTAATTTTCAGTTGCTAACGAACTGAATGCTCACTTATTCCCGCCAAGAATCTCTGCAGCCAATCCTCTTAAAGCTGAATGGATCAGCCAACTGCGTATTTGTGTCCTTGTAACTAAATCTCTCACCAGAAGAGGTGAAATGTTCAAAATCAATAATGTAGATTTCCCCCGACATTTTCTAAATACTTCACACAATGTGTTACGTTCCTCTGTTGTTATATCACTTTCACCAGTCGGTGTCCTCTCAAGCACCAGCTAGTCTCGCATTACAGTCCTTGGAGAAAGCTAAAAAACTGCTCGAGACTTTCCATCAACTCTTGGGTATTTTCTGAACCTGTAATATGTCAGAGCTGTTTTGCCATGTTTTTTTTGCCAAATGGGAGATGTTTATGACTCGAATGTACTTTTCGTGCCATTGCCCAACGGCCACCTTCTGCCAAGCAGAGTTTCGCCGTCCAGAACGAATGCTTTCAGCTCGGTCGCCCAAGTGGATACGTGCAAATAAACTGCTCAATAGGCTGAGCGCCAATATAGCACTATCTGAGACGATTTTCCCCAAGAAAATATAAGGGCAGGTCCTGCCTTTCGATCCCACCATTAGCAGTTCTGCAAAAGACGGAGTCCCTCAGACCTCAGGAGGTCTGTTTCGGAGTGCCACTCTTGCGACTCAGCTGTCCCATATCCAGAGCATATCTCAGTACTACAGCTCATCCATAAAAGCATTTGATATAGCCAGCACCAAATTACACTAAATAATGTTAAAAAGAGAAGATGAAATAACTGAATACAGTCACTGTAATCGCATTAATCCATGTCAAATGTATAAGAGTCAGACCCCATCTATTGTATTGTATGTATTGTATGTTAACCAGGGACCTAGAAACGACGGAGAGGCTCTGTCCCCGCCGCAGCCGCAGTGGTCCACAACCCCATGACGACTACCGTAGTCCACTTCACCCCACACGAAACCCAAGGTTATTGTGCCGTTCGGTCCCCGGTGGACCCCCCAGGGAACGTCTCACACCAGACGAGTGTAACCCCTATGTTTGCGTGGTAGAGTAATGGTGGTGTACGTGTACATGGAGAACTTGTTTGCGCAGCAATTGCCGACATAGTGTTACTGAAGCGGATGAGGGGAACCAGCCCACATTCGCCGAGGCAGGTGGAAAACCACGTAAAAATCATCCACAGGCTTGGCGGTTCACCGGACCTAGACACAAACCCGCCGGGCGGATTCGTGCCGGGGACCAGGCATTCCTTCCCGCCCGGAACAGACCCCAGCTAACTTAACTCACATACCATCAAATTATTTACCAAATTGGAATGAAAAGAGACGAGCTAACCAGCTTACCGCTTTTCAAACTCTGTATAACAAATTTCGCACTCTGTACACCTATAAACAACCTGAAGATATAATGATGTATTCTTACTATCGTACTACACACAAAAAATAAGTAAAATTTACTTCAAATGGTTCAAATGGCTCTGAGCACTATGGGACTTAACTTCTCAGGCCATCAGTCCCCTAGAACTTAGAACTACTTAAACCTAACTAACCTAAGGACAACACACACGTCCATGCCCGAGGCAGGATTCGACCTTCGACTGTAGCGGTCGCGCGGTTCCAGACTGTAGCGCCTAGAACCGCTCGGCCACTCGTGCCAGCTAAAATTTACTTATTTGATATCCTTCCCGCTGTTGCAAATACAATAAACGGCAGTGCATCAAACACCATAAACACCTGATTGTACATTACCACACGGATACTCTAATATTTGCATATTTGCACAATTATTCGTAGCACTGCAAGTACTGAGGTCATGCAGCTCATTGTTATCCTCCAGTCTATGACAAAGAACGAAGCACTGGCATGATCGCACCCGCAGTTGGCTTTAGTGCAGTTCTTGCAGAACGGGTGCTGGCGGACTCCAGACAATGGTGTGGCAAGAAGATGAGGCACGAGTCCATCCAAAAGTTCTATACCACAGGATTGTTCGCCGGGCGTTAACGGATACACGGATGACAACACATGAAATCCGAACAGAAGTCACAGGCAATATGTCAACACGAAACGCTGCCAACGGATTTTTGGAAGTTAGACAGAGGTCTCCAAATGCTCTGGGTCGTTTTTCCGTTCTCACCGAGCCACAGACAACACACCTGCATGGTGTAGAGTCACCTGAGAAAGTGAGTGTCGTTCTTTGGTGTTCAGCGATGAGTTTCGCTTCTGTTTTCAGCGGTCAGAGAGTCGCCATGGTTTCCGTATACAATCTGTGGAAAATCTGAGGAACCAGCGATTCACTAGACCCAAACAAATCCAGCTCATGGAATCATAGTGTTGGGATTTGTTAGATATGGCAACAGGACTGCTTCGATAATCTTTAAACGGATGCTGTAGGTAGTCAATATGCTGCATGATCAGTCTCTTCTTCTTGTTGCTGGGGTCCCACAGATGTCACCGCAACCCGCATTTCTGTCGTTAGACTCCTCAGTCTTGTTATCCTCCCTCATACTTCTGTTCCTCTTCTCACAGCCACTCTTTTGCTCTTCTTCTCCGTCTAGGAGTTTGCCACGAAAGTGCACTCTGTGACCACCTGTCTTCTTCCATTCTTTTGACATACCCTAACCATCCACTCTCTCTCTCTTCTGTTCTACCTCTAATACTCTAAAGGGTCTGTGTCCTTTCCCTTATTCCCTCATTTCTTACGTGATCAAGTTGGGAAGTTCTACATACTCTTCTCAAGTGGTCCATTTCTAAAGCCCTAACTTCCTTTTGTGTTATCCCAATACTCACTTCAATAACTGGTTATTGGTTACATGGTGGATTTGTACAATCGCATTTGAACTTTTGAACCCATTTTTGAAGACCATAACAAAGGATTTAATTAATGGCTAGCCGCCATTCCCTGCCTGATCCGTTGTTGAATACGTCTGTCATCCATTCCTACGTGGTAGGATGCTACCCAGACATTGTAAGACATTGCTGTCTCCAGACCTTCATTGCTTACATGATCCGCCCTCACAGTCATCTTCCTCACATCAAGACGCTTCATTCGAAGCCAAACTCGATAAGATAAAGTCAATGTTGTATGAATTCATGTTGAATGATATGCAATTGACAAGTGAGCGCGCCATGGTTGAAGTACTCGAGGCTGGCGTGCACATACATTCCAGACACGATGGTCACAGAGGCTTTAGTTTGGGAGAGAGGCCGCACAGCGGGACGCCAGGCCCTTCAGAGGACGACCCAGCCCATGTCGGCCAGTGACCATCCATAACAGGCAGCGTGGGCTCGAGTGAAAAGGGGGAACGACCCCGTGTTTGGCTTAAAAGCAAATTCCGCTACATTGTGTGGGAGCGGCCAGCCTACGCATTCTTTACACATAGCATGCAGTTTCAGAGATTTTCACAGGGAGACAGCAAATGCCAAACGCCAAAGCTATAGGTTTCCAGATTGGTCGCCTTAAACGAAGCGTCATTCTCCCGTTTTAGAAGAACAATGTTGATTGGCAGACGATATATTTGACGCCTTGAGCTTAAGGAATAATGTAAGAGATTGAAATATACACCCCTCCACGTCTGGCATGGAGAGGCACGGTTCCGTTGTCACTCTTGGATCGAGAACATGTAACGAGAGTGTGCGCGCTCATACGTGGACTCGTACAACTCGAACAAGTCTCTCCTCAGTACTTCACTGGGAGAGCATCTCTGTCAAGAGTGAATCAAAGGGCGACTCTATATTGAGTCCTTGCGATTAAGCATTGTTCACTGTGTTGGCCGACACACTTATTGTGCAGTGTGAATGGACAGAGTGATGGTTAAACACCTGCGAGCGAATTTTGAGTGGCATCGTGGTGAAACGGTTATCTGACCGGTGTACCATGCCAATAGTTAGACTAGAGGTGAATTGGAATCCTTGACTTCATCAAGGCATAGGGAGAGTTTGATTGGCGAAGGTCAATCCAGATAGAACGAGAGTTATCTCATTTGTCACAGCTTACGGTATTGTGCGCTACAGCTGTTGTGAGCCCCATATTTCCTCCACAGCAGTACACTTCACTGCATTTCACATGCCACAGCCTCGACCGTACCTAGCAACATTCTAAAGGATAATTGTTCAGGTCGAGTAGGTGCACCTCTCAGCCATTCTGCCAAGGCAACAACCATCTCAAACTTTGTATAGAAATTTTTGCGAATCCTATCCCTGAAAGGTAACTTCACATTCCCAAAAAAAACAGTATATAACTCGTTCAATTCGTAACTAAAAGTGTCATTGTGTTTTTTCAGAATTTTTGCAAAATAAATAATAACTTTTGTTAGTTTCATGTTTTTCTTACACTAAGTAGCAGTACTCCAGTACCCAAGTATCCCACTAGTTATGTAAGAAATTTTGTGTTTTTTTGTATCATTTCCTTACAGCGGACGACTCCAGAAGATATTTATTGCTGAAAGTTTTTCAGGCAATACTCTTTAGATCGTTAGGAGTGTCTGCCCAACTTCTGTAGTAGTGTCGGGGTGCAGGAGCCACAGGGTAAAGGATACAGCTCAGATTAATCCGTTGAACAGAATTATAGATCAACCCCATACACCTCAGAAAATGGCGACCGTGCCAGGATAGGTAAAATAGGTAAGCTGCTAGGATAGCTAAAACAGGTAAACTGTCAGGATACCTAAAGTAGGTAAACTGCCAGGATAGGTAAAATAGGTAAGCTACTAGGATAGGAAAGTGTCAGGAGAGTTAGGTATGGCAGGTCGCAGCAGTAGCACTTTGAAGAACTTTCTTTCATGTATTAAATAGCTATTTGCAAAGATTGGGATCAGAATAGATAAAGGTAGTGAAGAAAGCAGAATTGTAGGGAAAAGGGAGGGTGTTATTGTGTTGGAAAATTTTGCATCTTTTACCATTTTTGTGTAGCTGTTAGGGCATAGAATTTTCAGTTGATAGGCACAGACGCAAAGTGAACCAGAGACGCGGTGTGACGCAGCAACACATAAATTAGAATTAAGAAATAACATTTTTCTCCCTTTCCAAGCGCACAGGTAGAGATTGGAGACTGTAGCAGAGTAGACAGAACATTAGCCGAGAAGTCACGACGTTGTTGTTGTTGTTGTTGTTGATTCAACCAACTGGTAAGTGGTCGTACAGTTTTGTAGATAGGGTTGTGGTGTGTTGATAGAATTTCCATGTTTACGAGAGCACAAGCCAAAAGGTTACGTGAGAAACAGCAAGTAGACAAGATGGGGGAGAATTAATCAGCTAGACAGCAAGTAAACGAGCTTATTGAGAATAGGACAGAAGGTGAACCTGAAAATAGAACAGACGGTGAATCAGAGAATAGGACAGTCGGGGAGCAGCAGAATCAGCAGGCTCAGTTAGACTGGGATAAAACTGAGACACATCAGACAGATGGCAATCGAACTGATGAGAACATCGAATTTCCAGAATATGAAATTCCAGGTAGGGCACATTCTGAGCCAGAAATAGACAGCCCACGTAGGAAATGGCAAAGATTAGAAGCGAAACGAGCACAGGAAACGCGTTTGTTTTCCGCATATTCAGGGACAGAATACGCGTCAATGCAATCAATAAACCGGCAGTCAGCTAACGTACAAGGAGAAGTAGACAGTGAGGAAGAGGGGGAACATTTAGAATACGTCGAACCTATCGTACACATTCTAAATATGCCCCAACAGCAGACACAGAATTTTGCGGAGTTACGAGCGCCACGAAAACGTTCCGTAACAGACGCAACTGTACCTGCAAACACAAGACATACACAACAGAGAGGGCAGAATGCGGAGTTGTTTGCGCCACGTAATGGTTCAATGACAAACGCAACTAGTCCTCAACACAGACAGCACGGGTTATTGCAGTTATCAAACTTAGAAACGCCACAGCATAGCCCAGTAAACGACGTAACTGGCCGAGTAGAAAACAATAGATCGAGAATACACAGTTCAGCAGAAGGTAATGTTACAGGACAGGACGCGATCATGGAGATGTTACAAGAAAATGAACGCTAGTACGACGAAACAGAATCAGGATATTAATACACAGATAACGAAACAGAATCAGGCTATTAATACACAGATGACAAAAAAGTATCAGGAATTGAAACAGGATAACCAGAACCTGGGACAAGAGATTAAGACACGGATCCAACAGGTTAAAATCCAGATGGAAGAAGGGATCGCTAGAATTGATAGTCAGATCACTCAGATAAACAAAGACGTGAAAGAATCTAGAGAAAGAATTCAGGTACTAACACAAGGTCAGCAATAATTACGCACTGACGTGGACAAGGTCCAATTGGACATCGTAAACGTTGACAAAAATGTGGAACGTTTTACGAAAAAAGTCACTCGCACAGCAATACAAATTTCGGAAGAACAAGCAATTCAAAGCAAGGTCGCAAAGGTTGCACTGCAAAAATATGATCAGCAGATTAATAAAATAGAACTTAAAAACAAAGATCAGTTTGAAAAGCTTCTAACAGAGTTGATACAAACTATCGAAGAAAAGATCGAGACCGATTACACCTGTAGCGAAACAACTGACACGTCAAGCATTAATTCAGTACACGAACACGCGCCGTCTAAGAAAGTTCAAGTAGAACTAAGGCTAGACGTAACAGTCGCGCAGAAATCGAAACAGAAAACCCCGATTAAAGTAATACATGACATGCCACAGGACCAGGCACAGTACCCAACTGAACCAGTAAATCCAGTGACACAACATAATAGCAGCACAGGTACTATACCACGAACGACGAGAGTAGAAACACACGAACAACAATTTTTTTCATCAATGATACGATATGACGCGGATATGAGTCAGGAAATTGAGAATAGGCAGACAGGCAGTAGATTACCAGAGAATACACACGACGACGCAAGCAATGGGAGATTATTTGAGTCCATGAATCAGCCACAAACCCGATCTATAAGCAGATATGATACAGACCACTTCTTTACAGTTATAAAATTTCAACATTTCAAGGAAGCAGGCGGTAGCTTGCATGCACGCACATTCATCGACCAGTTTCAAGTAGGCTTACCAAACCACTGGAGCGTATCTCACAAACTTGACTTCATTTGTGCACACATGTCAGGGACAGTAGCTGAGGTGATGCAAAAGATCGCGGCTACCCGTACGTCTTACCTACAGTTCAGAACAGCATTTCTTGAAATATGTTGGTCCAAGGAGGCGAAAAACAAAATTAAATACGAGTTACTTCAGATGCCACCATATGAAAACACAGGAGACAAAAGCGTGGTAAAATTCTTTGATACAATGGACGAAAAGAATCAATGCCTAGACAAACCACACAGTAACGGAGAGCTGATACGTCTGTGTAGAATGAAATTACCGGTAAAGTATCAACAGGCAACAGTAGGAAAAAATGAAAATACCGAAGAATTCAAAGAGGTTTTAAGGGAACTTGAATTTATGTTTAAAGAAGACGAGGTGAAAGAAAAAAGAAAGGAAAGGGATCAGCAAATGGAGAGGACTAGGAACGAATATTCCTGTAATAATAATAATCATAATCATAACACCAATAATTTCAGGCAATTCAACAGACAAGGACAGTGGCACAATGGAGACAATTGGCGTGGAAACGATAACGAAAATAATTGGTACCGAAATAGGAACGGTAATGTACACTCGTACAGTGGCCGATATGGATTTAGGAATCGAAATGCCAACGGTCAACGGTACTTTGAAAGAGGTCACGATGTTAGAAAGAGCAACTGGCGAGACCAGAGCGCGATTAATTACCGAGGAAATTATGGTCCACAGAGACAAGAACAACATAGCAAAGAGAAACCAGATGTAGAAGTTAGGCCACCGAACACTGCAAAACGTAAAGATTGAACTGAAAAATGCGGAAGATTTTAGACAAACTAACGACCACCCTATTTTATACTAACCACTAAATAAAAGTTGAATTAATAGATCAACAAAATAACTCATTAAATAAAAGAAAAGAGAGACACAATATACACGAACAATATCTTGTAGTATCAAGTACACTACAACATGCACACAAACTATAAATGGTACACAACAATTAAAAGAACGAAGAAGTGGTAGAACATAATTAGAATAAAGAAATATATCTATCTAATAATTTTTGCCACTATTAGAAAATTTTTGAATTACATAAAATCAGAGTTTTTGTGTAAATAACCAATATATCTAAGAAACAAAAATTGTAAATATTTCTATGCGTCAGAGGGACATCGCCACCAACACCAATCACCAGCTCCCGTAACACCAGATGCTTCGAGATAGCGACGGAGAGGGTACAGACATGTTGAGAAAGCACTTACGGCAATAACAACAACATCAAGACCAACGCCATACTGGAAATGCAGGTTGCAACCAGGTTGGACTTCGGGAGGACAACGCGCAGCACGGACATTTCATACGTCACGACACTGCTACACAACGGAAGAGTGTGGGGAGAATCATAATGCGACGAGCCGACAATGAAGGTACAAAAAATTACTAAGATATACAAACTCATCAAGTAACAGATGGAAAGGCAATCAGATCCTACCAATCCTATACCACTCCTACACTAAAATTCACATATTCCTAGCCCAAGAATAACAGAATTGCAAGAAAGAAGAGGAGAACAGAAGATGCAAGATGAAGAAGGGCAGAAGACAGCAAGATACCTTTCTCTCCTATCCTACAAAGTAAATTGCTACAAACGTCTTCCCATGAACTTTGAAGTATGGCAACTACTACAACAACCTCTCCAAATATAAACCTTGAACCTTCAAACAAATAGAAGCGAACGGCAAACGGAACATTACGGAGTACCAACCAACATTATCTAGAAATAGATTCAGCAAAATGAACAGTATTCTCCCTACCACATCATCATACCGCCATATCGTCCCAGGTGTGACAGCAAAGGAGTACCAAGACATCACTGTTTATGCAGTAAACCACAGTCATCATCATCGGTTAAAAGTACCACTCCATGATAACAATGTCAACAAGTAAGACCCGGCATCGCATGCCAGAGTACTTCTCTCATGATTTGTGACACCCATACAAATGAGTCGACGCCTTCCGGTATTTCAGTGGGGATCGTCGAGCACAGAAACTAACGCAGCACAAAACGAAACAACAAATTGATAAAATACGAAAGTAGAGTTAACAAATTGATATTTTTGTAAAAATATTTTCTTTTTCCTTTGTTGTAAAAGTAATTGTTTTATTATGTATGTAAAGTCCACCATTTATAGATACCTTAAACTTTTTGTAAAGAAACTTAGTTAGTACAGTTATATAATCTCATAAACTCAGTGAAGTCTATTTATTTCTTTTATATGTAAAAGTAGAATAAGATTTGTACAGGAATTTTCTTCTTTAAGTTGTTGTTGTTGTTGTTGTTGTTGTTGTCTTCAGTCCAGGGACTGGTTTGATGCAGCTCTCCATGCTACTCTATCCTGTGCAAGCTGCTTCAGCTCCCAGTACCTACTGCAACTTACATCTTTCTGAATCTGCTTAGTGTATTCATCTCTTGGTCTACCTCTACGATTTTTACCCTCCACGCTGCCCTCCAATGCTAAATTTGTGATCTATTAATGCCTCAGAACATGTCCTACCAACCGGTCCCTTCTTCTTGTCAAGTTGTGCCACAAACTCCTCTTCTCCCCAATTCTATTCAATACCTCCTCATTAGTTATGTGATCTACCCATCTAATCTTCAGCATTCTTCTGTAGCACCACATTTCAAAAGCTTCTAGTCTCTTCTTGTCCAAACTATTTATCGTCCATGTTTCACTTCCATACATGGCTACACTCCATACAAATACTTCCTGACACTTAAATCTATACTCGATGTTAACAAATTTTTCTTCTTCAGAAACGCTTTCCTTGCCTTTGCCAGTCTACATTTTATATCCTCTCTACTTCGACCATCATCAGTTATTTTGCTCCCCAAATAGCAAAACTCCTTTAATACTTAAAGTGTCTCATTTCCTAATCTAATTCCCTCAGCATCTCCCGACTTAATTCGACTACATTCCATTATCCTCGTTTTGCTTTTGTTGATGTTCCTCTTACATCCTCCTTTCAGGACACTGACCATTCCGTTCAACTGCTCTTCCAAGTCCTTTGCTGTCTCTGACAGAATTACAATGTCATCGGCGAACCTCAACGTTTTTATTTCTTTTCCACGGACTTTAATACCTACACCGAATTTTTCTTTTGTTTCCTTTACTGCTTGCTCAATATACAGATTCAATAACATCTGGGACAGGCTACAACCCTGTCTCACTCCCTTCCGAACCACTGCTTCCCTTTCATGCCCTTCGACTCTTATAACTGCCATCTGGTTTCTGTACAAGTTGTAAATTGCATTTCGCTCCCTGTATTTTACCCCTGCCACCCTTAGAATTTGAAAGAGAGTATTCCAGTCAACATTGTCAAAAGCTTTCTCTAAGTGTACAAATGCTAGAAATGTAGGTTTGCCTTTCCTTAATCTATTTTGTAAGATAGGTCATAGGGTCAGTATTGCCTCACGTGTTCCAACATTTCTGCGAAATCCAAACTGATCTTCGCCGAGGTCGGCTTCTACCAGTTTTTCCATTCGTCTGTAAAGAATTCGCGTTAGTATTTTGCAGCTGTGACTTATTAAACTGATAGTTCAGTAATTTTCACATCTGTCAACACCTGCTCTCTTTAGGATTGGAATTATTATATTCTTCTTGAAGTCTGAGGGTATTTCGCCTGTCTCATACATCTTGCTCACCAGATGGTAGAGTTTTGTCAGGACTGGCTCTCCCAAGGCCGTCAGAAGTTCCAATGGAATGCTGTCTACTCCTGGGGCCTTGTTTCGACTCAGGTCTTTGAGTGCTCTGTCAAACTCTTCGCGCAGTATCGTATCTCCCATTTCATCTTCATCTACATCCTCTTCCATTTCCATAATATTGTCCTCAAGTACATCACCCTTGTATAGAACCTCTATATACTCCTTCCATCTTTCTGCTTTCCCTTCTTTGCTTAGAACTGGGTTTCCATCTGAGCTCTTGATATTCATACAAGTGGCTCTCTTTTCTCCAAAGTTCTCTTTAATTTTCCTGTAGGCAGTGTCTATCTTACCCATAGTGAGATAAGCCTCTACATCCTTACATTTGTCCTCTAGCCATCCCTGCTTACCCATTTCGCATTTCCTGTTGATCTCATTTTTGAGACGTTTGTATTCCTTTTTGCCTGCTTCATTTACTGAAATTTTATATTTTCTCCCTTCATCAATCAAATTCAATATTTCTTCTGTTACCCAAGGATTTCTACTAGCCCTCGTCGTTTTACCTACTTGATCCTCTGCTGCCTTCGCTACTTCATCCCTCAGAGCTACCCATTCTTCTTCTACTGTATTTCTTTCCCCCATTCCTGTCCATTGTTTCCTTATGCTCTCCCTGAAACTCTGTACAACCTCTGGTTTAGTTAGTTTATCCAGGTCCCATCTTCTTAAATTCCCACCTTTTTGCAGTTTCTTCAGTTTTAATCTACAGTTTATAACCAATAGATTGTGGTCGGAGTCCACATCTGCCTCTGGAAATGTCTTACAATTCAAAACCTGGTTCCTAAATCTCTGTCTTGCCATTATATAATTTATCTGATCATTTCTAGTATCTGCAGGATTCTTCCATGTATACAACCTTCTTTTATGATTCTTGAACTAAGTGTTAGCTATGATTAAGTTATGCTCTGTGCAAAATTCTACCAGACGGCTTCCTCTTTCATTTCTCTCCCCCAATCCATATTCACACACTATGTTTCCTTCTCTCCCTTTTCCTACTCTCGAATTCCAGTCACCTCATGACTATTAAATTTTCGTCTCCCTTCACTACCTGAATAATTTCTTTTATCTCATCATATATTTCATCAATTTCTTCATCATCTGCAGAGCTAGTTGGCATGAAAACTTGTACTACTGTGGTAGGCACGGGCTTCGTGTCTATCTTGGCCACAATAATGCATTCACTATGCTGTTGGTAGTAGCTTACCCGCACTCCTATTTTTTTATTCATTATTACACCTACTCCTGCATTACCCCTATTTGATTTTGTATTTATAACCCTGTACTCACCTGACCAAAAGTCTTGTTCCTCCTGCCACGTAACTTCACTAATTCCCACTATATCTAACTTTAACCCACCCATTTCCCTTTTTAAATTTTCTAACCTACCTGCTCGATTAAGAGAGCTGACATTCCACGCTCCGATCTGTAGAACGCCAGTTTCCTTTCTCCTGATAACGACATCCTCCTGAGTAGTCCCCGCCCAGAGATCCGAATGGGGGACTATTTTACCTCCGGAATATTTTACCCAAGAGGACGCCATCATCATTTAACCATACAGTAAAGCTGCATGCTCTCCGGAAAAATTACGGCTGTAGTTTCTCTTGCTTTCAGCCGTTCGCGGTACCAGCACAGCAAGGCCGTTTTGGTTAGTGTTGCAAGGCCAGATCAGTCAATCATCCAGACTGTTGCCCTGCAACTACTGTAAAGGCTGCTGCCCCTTTTCAGGAACCATATTTTTGTCTGGCCTTTCAACAGATACCCCTCCGTTGTGGTTGTACCTACGGTACGGCCATCTGTATCTCTGAGGCACGCAAGCCTCCCCACCAACGGCAAGTTCGATGGTTCATGGGCGTTCTTTAAGTAAAATGACACATAAAGAAAAAGATAATGCCTAAACAAATAAAACAAAGTAATACAACAGAGCTTTTGCGAACATTAACGCTAGCTTAACTAAAGAAAAAATATAACCACCCTAAAACACGATACACTGTACACTTACGAGATTAAAAAAATTAGTATTGTAAAAACAAATTTTTGGAAACGAAAAAGAAAAACAGAGACACGTACTGGCAACGCCAAAGAATAACAACCTTTGTAAAGCCTATATTTGCCTTACAACAAAATATAAATTGTAAAATTAAAAAATAGAAACAATAGCTATAAAGAAATCATTAGAAATTGTTAAGAATGGCTGAGAAAAGTTTATTGGAAAATCTAAAAGAACAAGTTTTGCCTGACTTTGTCAATGCTTTCCTCCACATTGACAAACCCCAGACAAAAATTTTGTCAGAAGGGGGGAGGTATGTAAGACGTTGCGGTCTCCTGACCTCCATTGCTTACATGTTCTGCCCTCACAATCATGTTCCGCACATCAAGACGCTTCATTCGAACCCAAACTCTATAAGATAACGTCAATGTTGTATGAATTCATGTAAACGATATGCACTTGACAAGTGAGTGCACCATGGTTGAAATACTCGAGGCTGGCGTGCACACATACATTCCAAACATGATGGTCACAGAGGCCTTTAGTTCAGGAAAGAGGCTGCACAGCGGGACACCAGGCCCTTCAGAGGACGGCCCAGCCCTAGTCGGCCAGTGACCGCCTGTAGCAGACAGCGTGGGCCCGAGTGAAAAGAGGGAATGACCCCATGTTCGGCTTAAAAGCAAATTCTGCTACATTGTGTGGGAGCGGCCAGTCTACGCATTCTTTACACATAGCATGCAGTTTCAGAGATTTTCACAGGGAGACAGCCAACGCCAAACGCCAAAGCTATAGGTTTCCGGATTGGTCACCCTAAACGAAACGTCATTCTCCCGTTTTAGAAGAGCAATGCTGATTGGCAGACGATATTTCTGTCGCCTTGAGCTGAAGGAATAATGGAAGAGACTGAAAGATACACCCCACCACGTCTGGCATGGAGAGGCGTGGTTCCGTTGTCGCTCTTGGAGCGAGAACACGTAACGAGAGTGTGCGCGCTCGTACGTGGACTCGAAAGAGCGAGGAACAAGTCTCTCCTCAGTATTTCACTGGGAGAGCACCTCTGTCGAGAGCGAATCAAAGGGCGACTCTATATTGATTCCTTGCAATTAGGCGTTGTTCACTGTTGGCCGACACATTTATTGTGTGGTGTGAACGGACAGAGTTATAGTTAAACGCTTGCAATCGAATTTTGAGTGGCATCACGGTGGACGGGTTAACTGACCAGTGTACCACGCCAATAGTTAGAGTAGGGGCGAATAGGAATCCTTGACTTCATCAAGGCATAGGGAGAGTTTGATTGGCGACGGTCAATCCAGATAGAACGAGAGTGATCTTATTTGTCAGCAGCGAGCGGCGCTGACAGCAGTCATCGCAGCTTACGGTATTGTGCGCTACAGCTATTGCGAGCCCCATATTTCCTCCACAACAGTACACTTCACTGCATTTCACGCGTGACAGCCTCGACCGTACCTAGCAACATTCTAAAGGATAATTATTCAAGTTGAGTAGGCGCGCCTCTCAGCCATTCTGCCAAGGCAACAAGCATCTTAAACTTTGTATAGAAATTTTAGCGAATCCTATCCTTGAAAGGTAACTTCACATTCCCAAAAAAAACAGGATATAACTTGTTCAATTCATAACTAAAAGTGTCATTGTGATTTTTCAGAATTTTTGCAAAATTTATATTAACTTTCGTTAGTTTCATGTTTTTCTTACACTTACTAGCACTACTCCAGTACCCAAGTACTGCAGTACCAAGTATAGGACAGACAACGTGTACAGTGGAGGAGCATTGTACGGAACATCAACGTTGCACTCGCCTACTGCAACTCAGTAACTTTGCAGTTGCGGACCATTGTATTTCCATTGGACATTCAATGGAGTACGACAAAATTTCCATTTTGGCCACAGCAACTTTTTGGGACTCCATTATCAAAGAATCCGTTTAAATATGCATCGCGGGAAATGTAATGAACAGTGACAGTGGTTACCAATTGAATAACGCGTGGAATCCCCACATCTCCGAAATTTGCTCGAGACGAAGACGCCAGAAGACTTCGATAGCTGCGGCCAGCGACAATACCGACAGCTTTTGAGTCGTGCAGTTCCACCAGCGAGGGCGCTGTCGCTGGGCGGTGTGGTCCTTCTGTCTCCGCGACTTCAACGCATGAGCGGCGGTACCATCAGCGCACTATATAAGACGGAGTGGAGAACGTCTTCGTCACATCCCCTTCTTCGAAAACATCAGATTGCAAAGCCTGGGCTACTCTCAGGGTGGAATCTCCGTCTTCGAAGACTGTTGCTGTTGCTGTCTGTCTGTCTGTCTGCCCGCCGCTCGCTGCTGTAGCTCTTCGTTCGTCCGTCCACCTGCCTGCTCGCCGTCCATCGTCGTCGCCACAGCCTGCTGTCCGTCCGTCCGTCACCGTTGCCACCGCCGCCGCCTGCTGTCCGTCTGTCTGTTCGTCACCGTCCATCGCCGCCGCCGCCGCCGCCGCCGCCGCCTGCTGCCCATTCGTTCGTCGCCGTCCATAGCCGCTGCTGCCTGCTGTCCGTCCGCCATGAGTACTCCCACCTCCACTATCATCTACACCTCCCCCTCTTCCACAGTCAATTCCTGGAGTGCCACCCCTGGCCTTCCTCCTTACACCTCACGTCCCCTTCCCCCACTTACCTATCCCCCTATCTCCTCCCCTACCTCTACACCCTTCCTCCAGCCTCCACACCCTCAACAGCTCCCACTACTACACCCGCCCTCACATACGGCTCTGTTGCCACCTCTGCTGCCACCCCTCAGGTGGTCGGATTCCCCTCTCTCATCCATCCTGTCACTTCATCATCTGCATCTCCTGCATGCATCACGTCACGCCGAGCCACCGTCGCCACCACTGAACCGGCTGCTTCTCCTGGCTCCTCCACTACGCCACAGGGATCTGCCACCCACCACCTCCGTCTCCTCCCCGTCCCTCTCCCCTCCACCCAGCGTCCAGTCTCCAAAAAAACCCAAAAGCGCGTCATTACCGACTCTGCTCCTGCCACTTCCCACAAAACGTCTACACCACCTCCCCCTCCTCCTGTCGTCTCCACGGACACCACCCCTCCTCCAGCCACCCATACCTCAGCCCCCACCCTCCACACCTTTGTCCTGTCAACTCCCGATCCTAAATTCCTCGGTGCTCCTACCCTCACCGTGGAGATACGAAAGTATTTACCTGGTGTTCCCATCTCCCAACTCATTCCTCACAGGGACTCAGTCCTTATAAAGTCCCTGTCCCCCTCCTTTCACAAGGACCTCCTCCATAAACTCCCACATGTTTGGCCTCCATACATCTCTGACACCCTTCCTTTCCTCTTCCACTCCTCATCAGCCCCAGCCTCCCCGTCGCCCCCCACCTATACCGCCATGATCACCAAGCTCAGCCCGGTGATCACAGAGGATGAAGTGTTGGCGGAACTAAGCTCCCATCCAGACCTGGAAATCTGCTCTGCCTGCTTTATCCACAATGCCTCTGGTCCCACCTGCCTCATGCGGGTCTTCTCTGAGTCCGACCCCTCCATTGACCACCTCCTCACCCAGGGTGCCCTGATATACCAACTTCGCCACCCTGTTGAATCCTCCAAATCCCCACCCCAATCCTACCATTGCCAGCGGTGCCTGATGTACAATGACCACCTTACTCCCAACTGCACCCCCCCCCCACCCGTCTCCATTGCAAGGCCTCCCACTTTCTTAGAAACTGCCCCAACCTCGCTGCTCCTCCTTCCTGTAACACCTGCAATGGCCCCCATCCCACGTACACCTACAAAAATGTAAAGCCAAACCCCCTCCAGCCACCCCTGAGCTTACAGTCCCTGTTCGTCCCGTTGATCTCCCTGTCCATCCCAACAATTTCTTTCGTCCACCCCCCATGGCTGAGGACATCATCCGGTTCCTTACCGTTGTACTCCAAAACATTCACCCTTGCAGGTGCCCCCACACCTTCCAACAAATATCCCTTGCTGCTTGCTCCGTTTTCCACTTGAACACCTTTGTCACTTACTCCCACAACCAAGCCCACTTCACCTTCACCCACCTCGACACCCTAGTTTAATCCTCTTTCATTCCCTCTCCTCCCCTCCTCTCTTCCCACCATGGCACTGCATGAGTATCGCATCCTCTTCCAGAATATTCGCTTCTTCTGCTCCAACAAATACCTACTCATGCACACCCTCTCCCACCACCAGGTCGACACCTTCCTCTTGAACGAAACCTTTCTCCAGCCCCACCATTCTATCCACACCTCTCCCTATATCCTCCACCACACTGATGCTCCTGGTCCTCATGCGCAGGGTGGAGTTGCAATTGGCCACGTTAAGCATATCCTTGTCTGGCCACAACCTCTCCTCAATGACCCCACTGAACACCTTATCCTCAGCGTCTTCTTCCCCTACCTCACCATTACCTGTGCCACCATCTATGTCCGCCCCACTGCTCCTCTTCCTTATGACTTCATCTCGCACATTGACCACACCTTCTCCACCTATGTGATTGCCACCGACCTCAACATCCATAGCCGCACTCCTGCCGCCCTTCGGCGGTGACATCAGATCTTCTTCACGATTCTAGGTGACCTTGTTCCCCTTCCCTAGCACATCTGAACCGGAAGTTACACCACCCCAGATGTTTCAATTGCCTCCACCAACCTCCTTCAGTGTATCGCCGTCGCCGTCCTTGAACCCCCAGGTAGCAATCACCTCTCCGTCCTTCTCACCATAACGTCTGCTCACCGCCCCCCTCTGGCTCCACACCCTGCACCCCCTCCCAAGGTCGTCCATGACTGCAACTGTGCCAACTGGGATGCCTACCAGGACTCCGTCTCCACCCAGCTCGAAAGCCACCCTCTTACCTATCGCCATCCTGACGATATCATCCACGCCTCGTCCTTCCTTCAGAAGGTAATTACTGACACCGTGGAGGCCCATGTTCCTACTAAAACCATCCATCCCCACTGTCCCACTCTCCCTACGTGGGCTGTCCTCCTCCTCTGAGAATCCCGCCACCTCTATCGCTTCTTCCTCTGCACTCATGACAGGGATACACTCCAACGCCACCAGCAAATACAGCGACACGTATGGAACCTTATCACAGCAACAACACGCCGAGACTGGCGCCAGACCTGCACATGACTCAACGCCACCCTCCCTATCAACTCCTCCAAGTACTGGTCCACCTTCCATCATCTTACTGGTTCCCTTTCTGCTCCCCACTACCCCCTACTCCATAACGATCGCCCCCTTCCTGACAACCTCAGTAAGGCCAACCACTTCGCTTCCCACCTTTCCAAGGTCTTCTCTATCTCAGATGATCCTCACTTTGATTATTTTCTTTTCCCCACCATCATGGAACGTGCCAATACCTCGGTCGCTCCACTTGCTCCTAGTCTCCAGTACTTGGGGCAGTTGGCCCCCTCCGACTTAAACACTCCCATCACAGCACATGACATTAAACTTATCCTCTGGTCCAAACACAACACGGCCCATGGTCACGACTGAGTCACCTACCGCCACCTTCAAGAAAGCCCCTATTCCTTCCTGACTGTCCTCGCCCATCTCTATAACGTCATCCTCTCTACTGGCTTCTACCCTGAACTGTGGAAGACCTCCCGCATCCTCTTATTCCTAAAACCCAACAAGCCCCCTTCTGCCACCTCTTCCTATCGTCCCATCTGCCTCACCTCCATCTTCAGTAAGGTCTTCGAATCCATCCTCACCCACCGTATCCATCAGCACCTTACTCAACACCACCTCCTCCCCCTTACCCAGTGTGGCTTCTGACCCTCCTCCTCCGCTGAAGATCAACTCCTAAACCTCGTTCACCTTCTGTCCCTCCAGCTCAACTACCGTCGCTCCGCCATTTTTGTTTCCCTTGACTTCCAAAATGCCTATGACCGCATATGGCATCCCGGTCTCCTCTTTAACCTCCAAACCTACACCCTGCCTATCAATTTTGTCCATCTGGTCGCCTCCTTCCTCTCGCACCGTCCTTCCTATGTCACCCTCCACAACACCAACTCCCGTACTTTTTATCCCACTGCTGGCGTCCCCCAGGGCTCTGTCCTCTCCCTTCTCCTTTATCTCTTGTATACGGCTGATATGCCCAAGCCACCCCCACCAGGCCACCTTCTCCAGTATTCTGATGACACCACCTTCCTGGCTCTTTACCCTACCCTTCAACAGTCCCAATGTACCCTCCAAACCCACCTTAACCAGTGGTTCCTCCGTCTCAACCCCTCCAAAACCCTGGCAATCATCATTGTCCGCGGGCTTGATCCCCCCCATCCTCTGGTTTCCTCCTTCCTCCCCACCCCCTGCCTGTTGCCGCTCCTCTATCGCTGTATCCCTCCCTCTCTCCACCTCCACTACCTCCATCTCCTTCATCAGGGCAATTTCCAGCTCATCCCCCTCCCAGATGATGAACTTCGCCGTGACATCTACCCTTCCTTCCAACTATAACTGGCCTTGTTCCCACCCCCTCCCCAGGACCACCTTTTTCCTCTCCCCTCCTTCTCCCAGAGCGGATTTTCCTCCTTCCTCCCCTCCTGAGACCCTGCACCCCATCCTTGACTCTTTCCTTCCCACATCTCTCCCTCCCTGGCCCTCTTCAGCGCGCTCCTCACCCATCTCCCCCCTCTCTTCCCCTCCCTCCCTTCTTCCAGTCTCCCTCATCTCCTTGCGCCAGGCAGATCCTCCGTTTTGATCATTGTCATTGTGCCACGCCAGTGTTTGTTTATTGCTGTTTCTCCTGTCCATGTGTGATTTTAATTGTGTGCTGCCTTGAGGCAGCACACAATTTGTTATGTGCTACGCCATCTGTGGATACTTTTATGCTCCGATCATACTGTGCCTTGTGTTCTTTTAATTGTCGCAGTATGTGGTTTTTTGTATGTGCTACATTTTTACGTTTTTTATCTCCATTTTACAGTCGCCCCTATTTTTGTCTATCGCCTTCCAAATGGTTCAAATGGCTCTGAGCACTATGGGACTTAACATCTTAGGTCATCAGTCCCCTAGAACTTAGAACTACTTAAACCTAACTAACCTAAGGACATCACACACATCCATGCCCGAGGCAGGATTCGAACCTGCGACCGTAGCAGTCCCGCGGTTCCGGACTGCAGCGCCTAGAACCGCACGGCCACCGCGGCCGGCTCGCCTTCCATGATATTCCCCTTTTTTTATATCTTTGTTCACCATATTCTCTCCTTTGTATATTTTTAACTGTCTTCTATTGTTTGTTCTATGTCTTTCGGCTGAAGAGCAGCGCATATGCTGCTGCCAGCCCACCCCGATGGGGAATTGAAATACAATAAAGAAAGGAAAAAAAAGTCTTCGTCAGTCCTCGTTCGGCTCATGAAGATGCCTAGCAGTTGTCCAGACGAAATATCGTGCAATGAAGTTTACGACGACCGGTTGCAAGCACGAAATTTCTTTGAACAACAATGCCGCTTGATACAATTTATCACCATTTCGTAGAAATTTTCCAACCGTATCTGTCCACCCCTGGTATGATCAGTATCACTACTTTTGTAAACACTCAGACACCTTCGCTCTCACAGGGATTACGTACTACGGCACTTTCGCTCTTTTCCTCTCTGTGTCACAAAGAAGGTGTACTGTCCACTTTGTTGCACGTTGTAAATGAACAGCGCATGCTATTGGGAGAGCAGAAGTGGTACGAGAATTTACCACAAATGTTAATTATTCTCTGACGTGTATAAGTGACGCACGACGACTAATTTTCAGGGCATCGTTAATGAGTTGTTTCATTCGATGCAGTCGCCGCTAGAGAACCCATTAAAACAGTAAATATTCATTCAATTATCACGAAACGAAGTATACCAGTCCTCATCAAACGAATATATTCGCCACTTCTTTGCACATAAATAGGATACGGGTTTATGTGCGGGAAGGACAGTTTTTCGTGTAATGTAACTTTTTATAAGTACAATTCTGCTTTTTCTTCTGTTGTTGCGCACCAGTCAGTATTTTCTTTAGAAATGATAACGCCTCATTGTTTACATTCATGACTCAGGCGCTGCAGTGTTTGTTATAAGCCATCTCCCCTTTCGTGGAGAATTAATCATCATTAAACATTTAAAACGTTTTCTTCTGATAAACTATTAAGCATATCTACATGGCACCTCCAGTTCTGTCTCCTGACATTTATGCAGGTGTTGAAAAATATACACCCTTGTTTGGTAAAATTTCTTCAGTCTTTGGTCTACTTCTGCTTATGTTGATGTTCCACATTATGTATAAATTTTTCATAACATTTATTAACTGGCTGAGATACCCACTACAGACCACTGACCAGAGGGTACTGCTGTTAAACATAAACAAAAGCTTTGACAGAGTGTGCAAAAGCTATAGGCATGTGAATGTTTGTCAAAATCTTCTCCTTCCTACATTATTTGTTGCAATTCTAGTGCTCGAGGTGAAACGCTACGGTGGAGGATTCGGCTTGAAAACGACTCACATCCTGTATCATTTGCTCCGTTCGTTTATACGTTAACCAATACCGATTTTTATAAATGTCTCAAGGAGTTTAAATTACCGTAGGTCTGTGCATTTGTTGGCAGCAATAACTTAAAAGTGACGCTGTTGTTCATTGAATTGGCTCAAAAGTTAAAGTGGTTGCAGAGGACCTTCAGTTTTATATCAGTTTTCTGACACTTAATCTTGCATAAATTTGACGCTTTTTCTAACTTACAGTATTTCCCCTATTTTTGATTTGACTGGATCGACATTATTGTGGCTTATGATGCAGTATTCCGGCACTGAATAATTCTTTTGTGTGATTAGTTGTTGCATGTGTTATTTAGCAAAGTTATTTTTGTAGTCTTAGTCTGAGCAGACAGTTTCAAGTCTGTACTGGAAAGGAAAAATCATGCAGTGATGCATTCGCATTGTCGTTTGCGTGTTATTTGAGTCAGAGGAAATACGGAACAAATTATAGGATTATCCCACCTTCAGAATTTGGGAGCAAATGTGTTTCTTCAAATCAAAGTTACTAATTTTAAATGGAAATTAAAATTTCGCTTTGTACTTGCGAATCGTTTACGTTCAAATAAACGCAAGCGTTCCTGCGCTACGAGAACCACTGTTGGGCCAATTAATTAATCACCCAGAGGAAATATCTAGAAAGCACTGATGATTCATTTTTTGGACAAATAATGATCGCTCCAACCGTTTCAGAGTCTTTATGATTTGCAACACATTTATGAAAATCTTTGCGTACTTTTACTCTCATGTTCCTAAAAAAACAAAACGCCTTGAACGACTGGAGATAGGACGTTCATATTCATAGCACATGTTAATTAGTATGTTCTGCAGAAATGATCAGCATTTCAGTCACCTCGGTTGAGCAAGTATCCTGTTGCACAGTAGCCACGGGGTCCGCCATGGGCCCTGACAACTTGTTCCATGCGTGATGGCATCGAAACGTATAAGACGCGAATGGCGTTCTGTGACATAGCCATACATGCTTCATTCAATTGGTTCCAATGTTCATCTGTGGTGGTTGGTACTGGGTCACAGCGCTGAACCCGTCGTTTCACCATGTCCCACACATTTTGGGTTGGCGACAAGTCCGGCGATCTGGCGAGCCAGGGCAAAAAGCTGATAACCTGTGATACCAAGAAGGCACGTGTTCGTGCCGCAACATGTCGTCGTGCAGTGCATTGCCTTGCTCAAAAATCGTGTCTGGAGTGTTGTGCAGAAATGGTATGGCTATGGGTCGCAGGATGTCATTTACGTAGGTCACACTGGTCACAGTGACCTGAACACGCACCAACTGTGATTTTTGGTTGTACCCCAATAGCACCCCACACCAAAACGCCTTGAGCTCGCGCTGTATGTTTTGAGCGAATACGCTCATTCTGACGCCGCTCTACCTGTCCGCGGCGAATCAAAATGCGGCCATCTTTTTCAGACAAACAGAACCTGTATTCGTCTGAAAGCGCTATAAGATGCCATACCTGTCCCCAGCAACGCCGTTCCATACACCACTGGCGTCTAGCACGTTTTTGCTCATTCGTGATAGGTAGGCGAATAAATGGACGACGCGCATGTAACCCATGTCGCAATAAACGGCGACAGGCTGTCACCCCATTAGCGTACGATATGTTCCACTGTGGCGCCACAGCGGAGGAGAATGTGATTTGTCCTTCATTACCATCGGAGGAGCTGTCGAGTTTCTCGGGTCGCGGTCTGGGTGGTGCGACCTGACCCATCTCGTCGTGTTCTGCGGCCTTCCGTCAGCCATTCTGCACACACCAGTTGCACTGCCGAAATACTTCAACCCACGCGAGTAGAAATTTCCCGGATGGATGCATCACGTTCTCTCAAGCCAATAATGCGCCCTCTTTCAAACTCACTGATTTTACGGTACGTTTCGCGCATACGTCTGCGAGGCATCCTGAACGTCTGCTCAAGTCCCACTGATCCGTTACTGCAGGCAACATTTTACGGGTAGGTGGCGTCGGGCCGTGATATCGATGTTGATCTTGAACCCGACGACCGACATGGTTCAAAAGCTAATACGAGGGTCACTCCAAAACAAATGCGCACTATTTTTGTAAAAATATAGTTTTCATTCTTCATGTGTAGATACACCCTTCCCGCTTGTTTTGAAACTTAGTTCAACCTGTTCCCGTGAGTGGCGACGTCACAGCATGTCTCCAAGATGGCTGCTACACTTGACGTTCGTCAGAAGCAACGTGCTGTTATAGAATTCCTGTGCTGTGAAAACAGTGGGAAACATCCACATGAGGTTGAACAAGGTGTACGGAGATGCTGCTGTCGAGCACAGTACAGTTAGTCGGTAGGCAAGCAGGTTACATTATGAAAGCGGGCACGGCAATATTGAGGAAGGATTGTCCTCGCAACGGCAGGCCTCGTACTGCACACTCTCCAGACAATGTGCAGAGAGTTAACGAATTGGTGACTGCAGACAGACGCATCACAGTGAACCAATTGTCACGCTACGTTGGGATAGGGGACGGAAGTTTTTGCAGAATACTGAAAGTGTTGGCATTAAGAAAGATTTGTGCCAGGTGGGTTCCCAGGATGTTGACAGTGGCTCACAAAGATACAAGAAAAACGGTATGCAGCGAACTTTTGGAACAGTACGAGAATGGTGGAGATGGATTTCTTGGAAGAACTGTGACAAGTGATGAAACATTGCTCCATCATTTGTAACCAGCGACGGAGAGGCAATCAATACGGTGGCATCATGCAAATTCACTCAAGAAAAATATTCAAAACCACACTTTCTGCTGGAAAAGTTATGGCTACGGTGTTTTTCGTTTCCGAACGACTCTTGCTTGTGGACATCATGCCAAGTGGAACCACCATAAGTTCTGGTGCATATGTGATGACACTGAAGAAACTTCAAGCTCGACTGAGTCGTGTTCGACCACATCGGCAAATGCAGGATGTTTCGCTGTTGCACGACAATGCGCGGCCACTGTCAGTGAAAAAGCCATGGAAGCGATCACAAAACTTGGATGGACAACACTGAAACACCCGCCTTACAGTCCTGACCTGGCTCCATGTGACTATCATCTCTTTGGGAAACTGAAAGACTCTCTTCGTGGAACAAGATTTGAAGATGATGAGCCGGCTGGGATGGCCGAGCTGTTCTAGGCGCTACAGTCTGGCACCACACAACCGCTACAGTCGCAGGTTCGAATCCTGCCTCGGGTATGGATGTGTGTGAGGTCCTTAGGTTAGTTAGGTTTACGTAGTTCTGAGTTCTAGGGGACTGTTGACCATAGAAATTAAGTCCCATGGTGCTCAGAGCCATTTGAACCATTTTTGAAGATGATGACTCCCTTGTGCACGCTGCCAAACAGTGGCTCCAACAGTTTGGTCCAGAATTTCACCGTGCGGGTATACAGGCGCTGGTTCCAAGATGGCGTGAGGCAGTAGAGAGGGATGAAAATTATGTGGAGAAATGACAATATTGTTCCTAAAGGATGTATCTACACACAGTAAAACTTTCAAACATGTAGAATAAAAGATGGACTTAAAAAAAGATGTGTGCATTTCTTTTGGAGTGACCCTCGTATTTCTGCAGAACATATCAATGTACATTTCCTGTGAATATGAACGTCCTATCTCTAGTTGTTCTGTTTTTTCTGAACATGAGTATACGTGGAACTTGGTGAAAGTGGAGATTGTGATTTCATGCTGTAGATGTACAATTTTTCGTCTCATTTCGGTTATGCTCAGGAAACGTTTCCTTACTTCCGACTTGTTGGGCTTACGATCATGTGGTCATTATGGTTTATCTCAGGGGTCTCCAAACATTTTAGTAAGCGAGCCACATTGACTCCTGCACGAAGTCATAAGGGCCAAGATCCACCTAGTGGGATTAAAGCACCCTAGCACTCCATGATCACCGTAACGTAAGGCTAAAGGAAAGATGAAATGGCAAAAATCTAAGGTTTGGGAATAGCTAGCACCGAAACGAACTACGATTTTTATTTAGTTACATAATTTTGCCTACCCCCATGAACCATGGACCTAGCCGTTAGTGGAGAGGCTTGCGTGCCTCAGCGATACAGATGGCCGTACCGTAGGTACAACCACAACGGAGGGGTATCTGTTGAGAGGCCAGACAGAAGTGTGGTTCCTGAAAAGGGGCACCAGCCTTTTCAGTAGTTGCAGGGGCAACAGTCTCGAGGATTGACTGATCTGGCCTTGCAACACTAACCAAAACAGCCTTGCTGTGCTGGTACTGTGAATGGCTGAAATCAAGGGGAAACTACAGCCTTAATTTTCCCGAGGGCATGCAGCTTTACTGTATGGTTAAGGGGCTCCGGAAAGGCTCAAAATCATGAATAGTTCAATTTTTACTTTTTTGCGTTTTTGAATCTGCAGACTATTACCTTTTATTCAATTCCGAAGACTACAACTATTTTTTAATTTTTTTTGAAATGTGTTCTACATAAGCGTGACCCACTGTGGCGCTGTTAAACTGCTGTCAAATGGTGTTATTATTAACGTCCGTGTTCATCAGGTACATTTTAGTGATGTGAGATAAAGTATGTGTTGTGGCTAACCTGTGATGGTTCAATATATATCGCTGGTGTGATTGTCGATTGTTTCATGTTTATTTGCTCTTTCGTTATCTCGAAAATATTCGTAATTAATTCTGTTTCTTGAGTCTCTGTTTTGTTGAAGTATAATAATGAGTAAAAGTAAAGTTATTAGAAATCCTCTGAAGGCTTTTAAGAAAAGGAGAAATGTTGGAAAGCCAAAGGTATGTGTTATTACTGTAAACAATAAAGACGGTAACCAAGTGAGTGAACCTAACCTCTCAAGTACACCTGCCAATAGCAGTCAAAGTGGGAAAGAAAATACTTCACAGAAGAAGCTTGGTTCAATGAGTGAAAACTATGAATGTTTTATGGGCGAATCGGATGTGAATGAAATATTTGATATGTCGGTTCTCAAAGGAATTTTTTCAAACTGTGTAAGATGTATTCATTGTAGTGAAGTTGGTCTGGAACTCTCCATAATAAAGCACGTAGGACTTGCTAGTGAAATACAACTGAAATGTGGTAAGTGTTCATACATGACCACCTTTTGGAACAGTGTTGCAGTAACTGCAACTGAAGAAAATGGTAGCAAAATCTACGAACACAACAACGAGCGATGCTTCCTTTAGACAAGGAACGCCTTCGGGCTGCAGACAGGGCTGTAAAGAGTCTAGAAATACAAGCAAGAGTAAACAGGAGGAGGAACAAGAAGAAGCTGGAGGAGGAGTTTGCAGAGGATGAAATTAATCCATCCTATGGACCTGGAATGCACTACAAAGTTAATCCAATCTTTGTCGCTCGATTCCCAAAACTTTTATATTCTCATACTAATTACATGTTTTCTAAGGATCTTCCAAACATATTTGTTTCAAACTTTCAGTAAATGTTACACAGTACCTTCTGCATAATTTAACACAGCCTTTTTCCAAAAAACTGTATATTTTTGAATATATATATAAAAAATTGCAAAAAAATGTTGTGAATTTTCATTACAATTGAAAAAAAATCATCTTTAATAACTGAACTAAAATTTTGTAAAATCCCTGTGTTAAGTTGTAGCCCATATTCCGATAAATAATCTGTAAAAAGTTCAACTTCCTACCTCAAATACTTTGTGAGGAAAGATGTAATTTATAAGCGTTATTTTACCATTGCAAGTATACGGCGTTCCGGAGCCCCTTAACTGATGATAGCGTCCTCTTGGGTAAAATCTTCCGGAGGTAAAATAGTCCCCCAATCGGATCTCTGGGCAGGGACTACTCAAGAGGCCATCGTTATCAGGAGAAAGAAAACTGGCGTTCTACGGATCGGAGCGTGGAATGTCAGATCCCTTAATCGGGCAGGTAGGTTAGAAAATTTAAAAAGGGAAATGGATAGGTTAAAGTTAGATATAGCGGGAGTTAGTGAAGTTCGGTGGCAGGAGGAACAAGACTTTTGGTCAGGTGAATACAGGGTTATAAATACAAAATCAAATAGGGGTAATGCAGGAGTAGGTTTAATAATGAATAAAAAAATAGGAGTATGGGTAAGCTACTACCAACAGCATAGCGAACGCATTATTGTGGCCAAGATAGACAAGAAGCCCATGCCTACTACAGTAGTACAAGTTTATGTGACAACTAGCTCTGCAGATGATGAAGAAATTGATGAAATCTATGATGAAATAAAAGAAATTATTCAGGTAGTGAAGGGAGACGAAAATTTAATAGTCATGGGTGATTGGAATTCGAGAGTAGCAAAAGGGAGGGAAGGAAACATAGTGGGTGAATATGGATTGGGGGAGAAAAATGAAAGAGGAAGCCGTCTGGTAGAATTTTGCACAGAGCATAACGTAATCATAGCTAACACTTGGTTCAAGAATCATAAAAGAAGCTTATATACATGGAAGAATCCTGGAGATACTAGAAGGTATCAGATAGATTATATAATGGTAAGACAGAGATTTATGAACCAGGTTTTAAATTGTAAGACATTTTCAGGGGCAGATGTGGATTCTGACCACAATCTATTGGTTATAACTGTAGATTAAAACTAAAGAAACTGCAAAAAGGTGGGAATTTAAGGAGATGGGACCTGGATAAACGGACTAAACCAGAGGTTGTACAGAGTTTCAGGGAGAGCATAAGCGAACAATTGACAGGAGTGAGGGAAAGAAATACAGTAGAAGAAGAATGGGTAGCTCTGAGGGATGAAGTAGTGAAGGCAGCAGAGGATCAAGTAAGTAAAAAGACGAGGGCTAGTAGAAATCCTTGGGTAACAGAAGAAATATGGAATTCAATTGATGAAAGGTGAAAATATAAAAACGCAGTAAGTGAAGCAGGCAAAAGGGAATACAAACGTCTCAAAAACAAGACCAACAGGAAGTGCAAAATGGCTAAGCAGCGATGGCTAGAGGACAAATGTAAGGATGTAGAGGCTTATCTCACTAGGGGTAAGACAGATACTGCCTACAGGAAACTTAAAGAGACCTCTGGAGAAAAGAGAAGTATGGATATCAAGAGCTCAGATGGAAACCTAGTTATAAGCAAAGAAGGGAAAGCAGAAAGGTGGAAGGAATATATAGAGGGTCTATACAAGGGCGATGTACTTGAGGACAATATTATGGAAATGGAAGAGGATGTAGATGAAGATGAAATGGGAGTTACGATACTGCGCGAAGAGTTTGACAGAGCACTGAAAGACCTGAGTCGAAACAAGGACCCGGGAGTAGACAACATTCCATTGGAACTACTGACGGCCTTGGGAGAGCCAGTCCTGACAAAACTCTACCATCTGGTGATCAAGATGTATGAGACAGTCGAAATACCCTCAGACTTCAAGAAGAATATTATAATTCCAATCCCAAAGAAAGCAGGTGTTGACACATTGTGAAAATTACCGAACTATCAGTTTAATAAGTCACAGCTGCAAAATACTAACGCGAATTCTTTACAGACGAATGGAAAAACTGGTAGAAGCCGACCTCGGCGAAGATCAGTTTGGATTCAGCAGAAATGTTGGAACACGTGAGGCAATACTGACCCTACGACTTATCTTAGAAAATAGATTAAGGAAAGGCAAACCTACATTTCTAGCATTTGTAGACTTAGAGAAAGCTTTTGGCATTGTTGACTGGAATACTCTCTTTCAAATTCTAAAGGTGGCAGGGCTAAAATACAGGGAGCGAAATGCTATTTACAATTTGTACAGAAACCAGATGGCAGTTATAAGAGTCGAGGGGCATGAAAGGGAAGCAGCGGTTGGGAAGGGAGTGAGACAGGGTTGTCGCCGGCGAATGCTGGTTTACAAATCCTTGTCAATGTGGACGGCACTCTTGGTGCTTCGACATCTTCTGGTAAGGGTAAAAAGAACGAAGTAAGGGGAGTAGGTAAAACTACTCAATTTGTTCTTATTCATGGACCTACTTTATTTTGTGGTGCGAAGTTAAATTTTTCTTTAATGAAAGTTTCTTCTTCTTCCAGTTTGGGTAACGGATGGACAACAGTTGCTTTCGTTGCTTGTAACAATGCAGGGAGAGCCGGTTTGGAATCCTTTGAAACTCGTGAAATCTTGGCTTACCGTACTATACCTGTTTCTGAGATTATTATTGTTAGTGAGGGTTCGTACCTTCTTCCGCACGGGAGTTTGTCTTTGTCTTGTCGAAGACGTTGTAAGTTAAATTCGGATTGTAGTATTCACTTATGGGTGAAGGCTAGTGGTCCTTCTTCTTTGGAATTGTTAGTGAGGGTTCGTACCTTCTTCCGCACGGGAGTTTGTCTTTGTCTTGTCATAGACGTTGTAAGATAAATTCGGATTGTAGTATTCACTTATGGGTGAAGGCTAGTGGTCCTTCTTCTTTGGAAGATTGTCGCATTGTTGGTGATTGTACCACATATAATCATTGAAAGCAGTTCTCAACAAACGGCCCTTTTAAAGGCCACAAATACTACACATTGATCTTGCCAAAAGCCGAGAAGCGATTCTTCTTAGTGTTCTAGCTCTCTGGGGCACTCTGGGATGCACTCTGTGGCACTCTGGGATGCTCAATAGATGTCGAGCACAGTCTCTGATTGGTTCTTGTGTTTTTGGCGCGCGTTTCAAATTGAGTTGTAGCAACACGGGAGTGAGACAGGGTTGTAGCCTGTCCCCGATGTTATTCAATCTGTATATTGAGCAAGCAGTAAAGGAAACAAAAGAAAAATTCGGAGTAGGTATTAAAGTCCATGGAGAAGAAGTAAAAAGTTGAGGTTCGCCGATGACATTGTTATTCTGTCAGAGACAGCAAAGGATTTGGAAGAGCAGTTGAACGGAATGGACAGTGTCCTGAAAGGAGGATATAAGATGAACATCAACAAAAGCAAAACGAGGATAATGGAATGCAGTCGAATTTAGTCAGGTGATGCTGAGGGAATTAGATGAGAAAATGAGACAATTAAAGTAGTAAAGGAGTTTTGCTATTTGGGGAGCAAAATAACTGATGATGGTCGAAGTAGAGAGGAAATAAAATGTAGACTGGCAACGGTAAGGAAAGAGTTTCTGAAGAAGAGAAATTTGTTAACATCGAGTATAGATTTAAGTGTCAGGAAGTCGTTTCTGAAAGTATTTGTATGGAGTGTAGCCATGTATGGAAGTGAAACATGGACGATAAATATTTTAGACAAGAGGAGTATAGAAGCTTTCGAAATGTGGTGTTACAGAAGAATGCTGAAGATTAGATGGGAAGATCACATAACTAATGAGGAGATATTGAATAGAATTGGGGAGAAGAGGAGCTTGTGGCACAACTTGACTAGAAGAAGTGATCGGTTGGTAGGACATGTTCTAAGGCATCAAGGGATCACAAATTTAGCACTGGAAGACAGCGTGGAGGGTAAAACTCGTAGAGGGAGACCAAGAGATGAATACACTAAGCAGATTCAGAAGGATGTAGTTTGCAGTAAGTACTGAAGAAGCTTGCACAGGATAGAGTAGCATGGAGAGCTGCATCAAACCAGTCTCAGGACTGAAGACAACAACAACAACAACAACAACATAATTTTGATTGGTGGACGTACCTGACCGAAATTCTGGCTTATTTTATTCTGGCGAATTTCACCGAAAAAAAGTATGTCACTGCACAGTCTTCACGTAAGCGTCCTGCAAAGTGAACGAAATCTCAAAATCATTGTTAGCGACACTATTACTGCAAGACGTAACAGAGTTGGAGTATGTCAACGCATTGTTATTTCAAGCAGCGCAACAATAAGTTTAGTTATGCAGTCTTGTAGTGAGTAGCAGAGCCAATGCCGCGGTGTATTGGTCGCGATAGGCCTCTAAACTCAATTGTTGGCAGTATAGGTACCACCTCAAATATTTGGCGGGCCGTAGTTTGGAGACCCCTGATTTATCCTATAGGTATATGGAGGTGGTATACATGGCTCAGCGTGACATGAAAACATCAAAATTCATGTGTCCAGTTGCCCAAACCTAGCAGTTTAGTTCGATCTCCGTACGAAAGAATTATGCGACCAATAGTTCAAAGCACACGAGCTGATGCCCTGTCAGTGGTTGAAAACATCGCGAAATAACAAACAGTGAACGGAAGAATAGAGAATATAACTGAATCAGACTTTTGGAACACTGTACGAAATGGCAGGTTTACATCTACTACAGCTGTCCAGCAGCTTACACGCTTAACGTCAGATATTTAACACATTAACTCATTTATAAAGTAATCAGACGTTAGAAGCTGTTTTATACATGGGAGACCCAGTCTTTAGAGAATCGGTGGTGGGAGATACTGCTCCGCAAACAAGGTAATTAGCAGCTTCATAATCGCGAGCTTGATGATTTGTCAAGGACGGGTACTTTTCCGATCCGTATCTCAAAAATTAAGGTCAATTTGGCTGGAATACTTGACTGCATTCATTTCTTCTGCTGTAGCTGTCTCCTCCTTGTGTGATAAAGAGTTAAAATGTCTGCCAAAGTATGTAATTCCACCGTTCTGGCTTTAGGATCGGTGATTTAATTTCTCATTGTTTCGTTATATGAGTTATACTTCCATCTGCATGTATGATCCGAAATCTGACGGTTATATGTAGATGTATATTCTTCCTTTTGCTGTTCACGACTTTCGGTAACAATCCGTAACACCTTTACATTTTTATTCACTGTTGTGGACATTTCTACAGACACATTTGGGTGAAAGTACAGCCTCAGAATTTTGGTAGTTAACCTTTCTGTGATTCTTAGTGCGTAACATCTGCCACTATAGTTAGATGAGTATCTCCATGAAACAGTAGCACTTACTAAAGCGGTTATTGCCATCTTTTTTAAACCATTGCCCTAGAGTGCAGTTAGACATCAGTTAGTTCACTCGCCCTCTCCCGAAACCCCCCCCCCCCCACCGTCTGTTGCCCCCGCTCCCTCTCCCCCATATTGTCACTAACTCTAGTACTTAACTATACTGTAGAATGACAGACTTTTGTTGAAACACTTTTATTTTTAAAATGATGAAATATGAGTGATATTTAGTTTGTGTGTGTGCATTTGTGTGTGTGTGCGCGCGTGTGTGTGTATGTGCGTGTGTGTGTGTGTGTGTGTGTGTGTGTGTGTGTGTGCGTATGTTAGAATGAATGACGAAGGAATTTGTGGTGGCACACAAGTGGTGCTCACAACCCCTTCTCAGATAAGAAAGTTAACTATCCACAGTGAGGATAGACAATTGTTACAAAACATAGTTCCCCTGTATTATTATTCTTCATTGTAGCACTTGTTTGATCCGCACACTGTAACGCCATTTAAAATCAGCCAAGTTAAAATGTGTGCACTGTACTTACTGTTCATAAATTACTGGACAGCTGCATTCCTTACTTCTGAATTGGCGGAAATTGTAAGAATTCAGGTGTTAATGCTTTGTGTCTGACCACAGCCATTAACATTAGTAATAATAATAATAATAATAATAATAATATTAACAACAATAATACTGTGTACAACACTATAGTAGCCGTTATTTAGTTACTGCTATGTCGTGCTGTCGATTAATTCATTTATCTGCTTCGAAGCTAGTAATGAAGCAATTTCTGGACTACTGTAGGTATTATTTACAACGTGAGATATTTAGCGTTTGTTAGGTATATGCTTCCAGGAAAGGGAAGTCAGATAGAAAATGATTCAAATGAGGTCTTTGGAAAAGTTATTAATTGGTTTTCTGCGAATGGGCTTGCTCTGAACTTTGGAAAAACACAGTACATCCAATTTTCTGCTGCAAAAAGTATAATTCCTTCAACAAGCATAACACCTCAAAAGAAGTCAGTAACCAGCGCAGAGCATATTAAGTTTTGGCTGTACATATACATGAGAATCTTAATTGGAAAATTCATATTCTGGATCTCCTAAAGCGACTAGGTTCAGCAACTTTTGCAATCAGAGTAATTGCCAATTTTGAGGATGCAGAAATTAGTAATCTAACATACTTTGCATACTTCCACTCACTGATGTCATACGGAATAATATTCTGGGGCAATTCAACACTTAGGCAAAGGGTATTCACTGCTCAAAAGAAAGTAGTAAGAATAATGTGTGGGGTTCATAGACGCACATCTTGTAGGCATCTGTTTAAAAGGTTAGGAATTCTAGCAACTGCTTCACAGTACATTTGCTCGTAATTAAATTTTTTCTCAACAACATGGACCAGTTTAAAATCAACAACGACATTCATGATTACAATACCAGAAAAAAGAAATACCTACACTATCCTATAGCCGGCCGCGGTGGTCTCGCGGTTCTAGGCGCTCAGTCCGGAGCCGCGTGACTGCTACGGTCGCAGGTTCGAATCCTGCCTCGGGCATGGATGTGTGTGATGTCCTTAGGTTAGTTAGGTTTAAGTAGTTCTATGTTCTAGGGGACTTATGACCACAGATGTTAAGTCCCATAGTGCTCAGAGCCATTTGAACCATTTGAGCCAACTATCCTTTACTTAACCTATCTTTGGCACAGAAAGGGGTAAAATATGTTGCTATAAAACGTTTTGATAAATTACCAGATGAAATAGAATGTCAGTCAGACAGCAGTAACAGTTTCAACAACAAATTGAAATCATACCTCTTTGACAACTCCTTCTATACCATAGATGAATCATTGTATATGAGTAAATAAATATGGAGATACAATATATGTACTATGTGCCATTTGAGGGAATGGGATAGATAATAGAAATATTTAGGTATAACACTATAATATAAACAAAAAAAACTTGTTTCCTGTGCGCATTTCTTGTGCATTTGGCACGTTCCACATCATAACGGTTTTTCCGTGCTATTGATCAATGGAACACGTAGCTAACTAACGTCAGCGATGTACGGGACAAAGCACAACATATGTGTATAGTGGGTGGACCATGTGAGGAATCTGTAACGTCCATCATATTAGTGCTCCTGATTGAAAAAAGTAATTATTGATAACCACATAATATTAGTCTTACAAACTAAAAATAAAATGATCTTTTGAAACTAATGTAGTTTCGTGACTGAAACAGAATCCAGTCGTTTAGTTTTTACGCCTCAGAAAATTTCATTCTACCCCTCAAGAGGTACTAAAGGAACCATTGGCAAAACGAGCATCCCTTTAGATATTTTCTGTACACTCTGTTAAAACTAAACAGTAAGGGTCGCAGACCAACAAGTAATTCTCAAGTATTAGTAAAAGGTTGGTTTTGTAAGTTACCTCTGCCGCAGATGAATTATGATTCCATAAAACACTTACTGTAGTTCTGTGTGATATTTGATTTTACTACCACTAAGCAGTTGTTTCACTCCCAGGTATGAACAATTGTGAAGTATTCTATTCTGAGTTTATTCCACAATTTGGGGAGCAAAGTCATTCATGTTCGACTGAAAAATCCACATTAAATCTCCAAGGTGAGATCGTGTTCAGATGGATTCAGGCAGCTCGTTGTACGGTATTAAAAGTGCCTCGAGGTCACATGGCGTAATGGGCAAGAAGAACGTTGTCTCGCATAATATATTACATATATAAACACAGAAAACTGCAACAAGCCTATTTTTTGAAATTACCCGTTCATTTCATTAATTAGTACTCGAATATTTTCCGACTCATCTTCATATGGTGAACGTGGAAGATACGTGTTTATTTCCAGGACGTGATGTTGGGCACTAGCTGTGTGACAAGACTGTAACGTACCGCCATGACTAATGTTTAAGTACAACGAATTGCATCGAAAAATGGATTCCGTTACTTACTGCGACAATGTGGGCATACTGTCACACTACGTTACAGTCTCTTTGTCCATTATAAAATCCCATCCTTAGCTACTTCCTATTTAAAATCATAGGCATGTTGCAGTACACTAATTTTCCAATATATCTAGCGTAATTCCAAAGATATACAATTTATACTAATAAAAAAGGTGTTTATGTGAGCGTGACAAGAAATTACGTATTTTTCAACAAAGTGCCATGTCATACGCTTTAGATAATGTAACTCTGCAAATTAATCAGATGTATGTGGCATCTCTGACGAATGATATTACACTGATTTTTATAAAACAGAAACAGAAATAAGGTTGTGTTTTATGCTTCGTTGTGACATTAATAGGTAGAGTAATTTTCAAAGCATAACGCAGAAGCATTTAAAATTAACGATACGTAATGCATTAACTTAAGAAAGACAAAGATCCACCAGGGTGCTGATACATCTGTCTTGTAATGGAAAAAAAAATGGATCAGATGCTTCATATCCGAAAATATGTATAACTATATCCGAAAAAAGAGTGGTATCGCATGTATCCGTAATATGAAATGTTACATGAAAATCTGAGTTTTTTATACTTCTATCTTCTCGTCACAGAGCAACTCCAACTTCACGCCACGAATATAAACATGTAACTTCCACATGCACCGTCTGGAGATAGGTCTGAAAATGTTGGAAAAATAGTTAATGGAATAGAAGGCTAGTTCAAAAAAAGGGACTGGCTGCATTTTTCTGTACTTGTATTAGATTGCTAGATATGTGTGGGAACTGGACATACCTCCTAATTTGCTTCTTCCCCATCTCTCTGTCCATCTCCTCCTCACCCTCTCTTGCCCATTTCCCCCCCCCCCCCCGCCCCCACCCTTCCTTACCTGTACATCCCCTCTTCCCTCTGTTTCTCCTATTCTGTAACGCTACTCAATTCATAAGCCGATAATCTACAAACCCAGCTTTCCTAGTTTCTGTGAAAACCGACTGCGACGAAGAAAACAAAGCACCACGTTATCCATTACAAAATTTTTGTGTAGGAATATATATAATGAGAATGAATACAATTACATCGGAGAAACCATTTGTATAAGCGTTTAAATGCCCTACTATCGTACAACTGAGAAAGAAAAACAAACGCACCTTATCACAGCAGAGCACAACGCAGCATTATATTTCCCGCAGTCGATAAAACAGAAATAGTCTGTACATTGATGTTTAAAGAAATATGGAGCCCAAATCCGACAGCATGTTGATTGGGATAACGTGTAAAAGTTTTAGGTAAGTCATTCAAGGACTTTTCAGGATGCTTGTAAAAACCGTTTCTCTAACTAAAAAATACGTAACCTATGTCTGACCGAACATCTATTAGATTAATGTGTAAAAAACTGAAGTAAATCCGTCAAGAAGTTTTCGAGATTTTTGGTAACGTATATATTCTATCCCCATGATATATTACATATATATTTAAATATTTTATTCATTTAAGAAATATACAGCCTACGTCCGTTCGAATGTTCATTAGAGTACCACATAAAAAAAGAAGTACAGCGGTCAAATGTTCTTAGAAATTTTTGGTAACAGCACTTCCCCTTTCTATATTACGTACGTATTACGTACTGTACATATTAAGAAAAATGTAGCCTACGTCCGTCGAAATGTTCGTCAGAGTATAGTGTGAAAATGTGATGTAAATCTGTCAAGAAAGTTAAGGAGGCTTTTGGTGGCAACGTTTCCCCTTTATGTATTACATATATATTACACACTCCTGGAAATTGAAATGAGAACACCGTGAATTCATTGTCCCAGGAAGGGGAAACTTTATTGACACATTCCTGGGGTCAGATACATCATATGATCACACTGACAGAACCACAGGCACATAGACACAGGCAACAGAGCATGCACAATGTCGGCATTAGTAGAGTGTATATCCACCTTTCGCAGCAATGCAGGCTGCTATTCTCCCATGGAGACGATCGTAGAGATGCTGGATGTAGTCCTGTGGAACGGCTTGCCATGCCATTTCCACCTGGCGCCTCAGTTGGACCAGCGTTCGTGCTGGACGTGCAGACCGCGTGAGACGACGCTTCATCCAGTCTCAAACATGCTCAATGGGGGACAGATCCGGAGATCTTGCTGGCCAGGGTAGTTGACTTACACTTTCTAGAGCACGTTGGGTGGCACGGGATACATGCGGACGTGCATTGTCCTGTTGGAACAGCAAGTTCCCTTGCCTGTCTAGGAATGGTAGAACGATGGGTTCGATGACGGTTTGGATGTACCGTGCACTATTCAGTGTCCCCTCGACGATCACCAGTGGTGTACGGCCAGTGTAGGAGATCGCTCCCCACACCATGATGCCGGGTGTTGGCCCTGTGTGCCTCGGTCGTATGCAGTCCTGATTGTGGCGCTCACCTGCACGGCGCCAAACACGCATACGACCATCATTGGCACCAAGGCAGAAGCGACTCTCATCGCTGAAGACGAGACGTCTCCATTCGTCCCTCCATTCACGCCTGTCGCGACACCACTGGAGGCGGGCTGCACGATGTTGGGGCGTGAGCGGAAGACGGCCTAACGGTGTGCGGGACCGTAGCCCAGCTTCATGGAGACGGTTGCGAATGGTCCTCGCCGATACCCCAGGAGCAACAGTGTCCCTAATTTGCTGGGAAGTGGCGGTGCGGTCCCCTACGGCACTGCGTAGTATTCTACGGTCTTGGCGTGCATCCGTGCGTCGCTGCGGTCCGGTCCCAGGTCGACGGGCACGTGCACCTTCCGCCGACCACTGGCGACAACATCGATGTACTGTGGAGACCTCACGCCTCACGTGTTGAGCAATTCGGCGGTACGTCCACCCGGCCTCCCGCATGCCCACTATACGCCCTCGCTCAAAGTCCGTCAACTGCACATACGGTTCACGTCCACGCTGTCGCGGCATGCTACCAGTGTTAAAGACTGCGATGGAGCTCCGTATGCCACGGCAAACTGGCTGACACTGACGGCGGCGGTGCACAAATGCTGCGCAGCTAGCGCCATTCGACGGCCAACACCGCGGTTCCTGGTGTGTCCGCTGTGCCGTGCGTGTGATCATTGCTTGTACAGCCCTCTCGCAGTGTCCGGAGCAAGTATGGTGGGTCTGACACACCGGTGTCAATGTGTTCTTTTTTCCATTTCCAGGAGTGTATATATTTAAAAATGAAAGTGGTTTGTCTAAGGAGTTCGGTGAATGGTGTCATACACGATCGGAAACTTGGCTCATTTGTGCGTGCATGCACTTGGGTCTTCAGAGACTTGGGGAGAATCGATGCACGGCATGTACTGCATGTGACTGGCTGTATAAACAGACTGCGACCAGTTGAACGTAGTCAGTGTGAGAGGAAGTGTCACAGCGCAATGGAGCACCATGTATAGGCCAAGTTCTGCTACAAATAGGGGAAGACTGCAACGGAGACACATGAAATGTTGGTGCAGGTGTACGGGAGGTAATGTGTTTACGAATGGTTTAAACGCTTCCGTGAAGGAAAGGAAACAACTGATGATGAGACACGTTCAGGTCGACCATCGACAAGCACAACTCCAGAAAAGATCGAGAGAGTGCGACAAATGCTGGCACAAGATCGGCGAGGGACTCTCAGATTGATTGCGGAGAAACTAGGCATTAGCAAGGACACGGTGCACACCGGCGTCCGCAATGATTTGGGTAAGCGGAAGATCTGCGGGCACAAGCTCACAGACGAGCAGAGAGCAAAACGACCAGAAACTGTTGGTGATTTCATTCCCTTGTGTGACCAGGATCCATTGCTTCTGAACAGCATCCTCACGGGAGCTCAGACCTGACGCTACCAGTTCGATCTGCCATCAAAACGTCAATCGTTGTCATAGTTTCACCGTCTTCCTCGCGACCAATAAAAAAAACAAAGCCTTCTACAAAAATCCAAGATGAAAACATTGTAGATCGCCTTCTTCAACAAAGATACCATGCACAAGGAATTTGTTCTTGCAGGTCAAACCATTAATTCTGCATTTTGCCAGTCCCTTTTTGAACCGATTGCTACAGCGTATCCGGCGGGTTCGGCCAGAGTTACACAGGACTGGAAAATAAATACTGCTCCATGACAATGCCCCTGCACTCTGCGCAATCCGTGTGCGCCACTTCCTGGTGCCGAAGAAAAAAATCAAATATGTGTGAAATCTTATGGGACTTAACTGCTAAGGTCATTAGTCCCTAAGCTTACACACTACGTAACCTAAATTGTCCTAAGGACAAACACACACACCCATGCCCGAGGGAGGACTCGAACCTCTGCCGGGACCAGCCGCACAGTCCGTGAATGCAGCGCCTTAGACCGCTCGGCTAACCCCGCGCGGCGGCACCAAACATGGCGGATGTTCTTGAACACTCTCCTTACTCCTCTGATCCTTTATTGTATGATTATATGATAGAGGAACAAACACTGGTAGCAGTTACTTCTGTAAAATATCTGGGAGTATGCGTGCGGAACGATTTGAAGTGGAATGATCATATAAAATTAATTGTTGGTAAGGCGGGCACCAGGTTGAGATTCATTGGGAGAGTGCTTAGAAAATGTAGTCCATCAACAAAGGAGGTGGCTTACAAAACACTCGTTCGACCTATACTTGAGTATTGCTCATCAGTGTGGGATCCGTATCAAATCGGTTTGACGGAGGAGATAGAGAAGATCCAAAGAAGAGCGGCGCGTTTCGTCACAGGGTTATTTGGTAACCGTGATAGCGTTACGGAGATGTTTAATAAAGTGGCAGACTCTGCAAGAGAGGCGCTCTGCATCGCGGTGTAGCCTGCTCGCCTGGTTTCGAGAGGGTGCGTTTCTGGATGAGGTATCGAATATATTGCTTCCCCCTACGTATACCTCCCGAGGAGATCACGAATGTAAAATTAGAGAGATTCGAGCGCGCACGGAGGCTTTCAGACAGTCGTTCTTCCCGCGAACCATACGCGACTGGAACAGGAAAGGGAGGTAATGACAGTGGCACGTAAAGTGCCCTCCGCCACACACCGTTGGGCGGCCATGAAAGGTAAACGTTGTGCGGATGTGAATGCCATCTAAGATCGTGTGACAGCCGTTCTCCGATCGATTCTACACGAGGCCTTCGCTGATAGTTTCCAGAATCTGTAGGAACGCTGTGAAAAGTGTGTTGTAGCGGGAGGCAACTACTCTGAAGGGCAATTAAATACATTTGTTAATATCTTTTGTTTTGTTTGTTATCTGAAAGGATTCGCCAGACTTTTAATACACACCACGTATAGCCTGTTACCATCCAACTTTTCATTAGGGTATCGTCTGAAAAGCTGAATTATATCAGTCAAGTACGTTTTGAGATTTTTGGTAACAAGTTTAAACAACGACATCTCTTTATGTTGTATTGTAGACAAACAGTCATGTGTTCTAAAATGTCGCTAATGGTTAATTTTTATACATTACACATTTCTCTTGAAATCTCTTATATCTTGTCGGCACTTTTGTGGCGAAATAAATCGTAATAATGCTTGCTCCATGAATGCTATGGACAACGTATATATATTTGCAGAAGTGTTTGGACACCGTTCCTCGCAAGCGACTTCTAGTTAAAGTGCGAGCGTATGGAGTATCGTCTCATTTGTGTGAACTGATTCGTGATTTCCTGTCAGAAAGGGGACAATTCTTAATAATTCACGGAAAGTCATCGAATAAAACAGAAGTAAGATCTGGCGTTCCCCAACCAAGTGGTATAGCCTCTCTGCTCTTCTCGATCAACATAAACGATTTAGGAGACAGTCTGAGCAGCTATCTTAGATTGTTTGCAGATGATGCTGTCATTTACCGTCTCATAAAGCCATTATATGATCAAAACAAATTTCAAAACGATTTAGACAAGACATTTGTATGGCGTGAAAAGTGGCAATTGACTCCAAATAAGCTGGCCGCTGTGGCCGAGCGGTCCTAGGCGCTTTAGTCCGGAACCGCGGTGCTGCTACGATCGCAGGTTCGAATCCTGATTCGGGCATGGATGTGAGTGATGTCCTTAGGTTAGTTAGGTTTAAGTAGTTCTAGGTCTAGGGGACTGATGATCTCAGATGTTAAGTCCCATAGTGTTTAGAGCCATTTGAACCATTTTTAACTCCAAATACAGTAATGATTGTGTAGCCAACCACATGAGTACTAAAAGGAATCCGCTAAATTTCGGTTACACGATAAATCACGCAAATCACGTCAATTCAACTAAATACTTAGGGATTATAATTACGAATAACTTGAATTGGAATGATCACATAGATAATTTGTGAGGAATGGAAACCAAAGACTCCGATTTATTGACAGAACACCTAGAAAATGTAACAGGTCTATTAAAGATACTGCTTACACCACGCTTGTCCACCCTCTTTTGAAGTACTGCTGTGCGGTGTCGGATCCGCATCAGATAGGACTGACGGAGCACATGGAAAAAAATTCTAAGAAGAGTAGGTCGTTTTGTATTGTCGCGAAATAAGGGAGCAAGGCACGGATATGATACCCGAATTGGGGCGTCATCCATTAATTTATTTAATTTGTGGTAAGCTCCTATGGGACCAAACTGGTGAGGTCATCGGTCCCTAGGCTTACACACCACCTAATGTAACTTAACTTAGGCTAAAGACAACACACACACCCATGCCCGAAGAAGGACTCGAACCTCCGGGGGAGCCGCGCGAATCGTGGCAAGGCATCTAAGACCGCGTGGCTACCCCGCGCGGCTGAGTCATCAAAACAAGGGCACTTTTCGCTGTGGGAGGACCTTCTCATGAAATTTCTATCACCAAATTTCTCCTCATACCGTGAAAATATTTTGTTGGCGCCCACCTTCGTAGGGAGAAATGATAATCGTAATAGTATAACAGAAATCAGAGCTCGCACGGAAAGATTTAACCGCTCGTTTTCCGGCGCGCTGTTCGAGAATGGAGCGGTAGGGAAGTAACGTTAAGGTGGTTCGACGAACCCCTGCCAGACACTTAATTGTGAATCGCAGAGTAATCATGTAGGCGTAGATGTAACTGCCCGCACGAAGAAAATCCGTCTTATTGGCCCTCCACCGGCCATACGGGTGCGACCTCCAGAGGGGCTTCAATTGACGCCGATTAGCGCTCTTACAATGCTACCCGCATTGGAGGAGTACAGCACGTAGGCCTCGTGGGGGCGTGGTGCTCAGCGTCCTTCGCCCTGCCTCTGCCAGGCCAGCCCGCACGTCGCGCCAGCGCGTCATATTCGGGCCGAAGTGCCGCTGTGTATGGGCGGCACGTACCGCTGGCCGCCAGTGGGACGGGACGGCAGCTGACGCGCCATTTTCACACGTCACACGTGTCTGCGCCGCGTCTTGAGCGGAACTACTCCGCGTAGCAGCGTCTGCAACTGTTAAACTGTTTCAACTGAAGAGTGAGCGAACAGTCAGTCTGGTTCGGGGGCAAGATAAAATAACCTGCCATGTCTACATTTTGCACTGGTGCATAAGTTCTTCGTGTTTTTCAGTAAGTTTAACAAACACAACAGATACCCATTACAGACACTTCAATCTCAATAATACATTCTCCTTCACCGTCGACAGCAGTCCACCAATGCTGAGGTAACTTTTCGATTCCTCGACTGTAGAAATCACGTGATTTTGGGACGAAGAACTCGTCGAGTCATGTTCGGAGCACATTTTCTTTCGGAAAGGAAGTTCCTTGAAGGTTGGTCGATAGAGAGCGGGCAAAGGTGGAAATCTTAAAAGGTACAAGATCAGAGGAGTATGGAAATGACTTCCCAACCTAACTCCTGTAAAGTGCTTTTCGTCAGTCTATTAGAATGTGGGCGGGTTTTATCGTAGAATAGCATAACTTCACGCAGTTCTCCTGGCCGTCGTTCTTGGACTGCGTCTACAAGGCGTCTCAGTTGTTCACGACAAATGTCAGCAGAGATGGCTACACCTCGGGCAAGCTATTCGTATTACACCACACCGTCGCTGTTCCACCAGACGCATAACATTGTCTTTTGTGCTATATTTAGGCTCAACCATTCTTTTCTTCTCCTCATGTTAGTATAAAGACTCCACTTTTCGCCACCAGTAACGATACACGACAGGAATGGTCGATGTTGCTCACGAGTCAACTGAGGATCAGCAGAGAGGCACTTGTGGTCACCGGCCGATTTTTCTGATTTTAGCTTAGAGGTACCCATGAACACTATTTTTGAACCTTCTCCATTGCATACAAATGTCGCACGATTCTGGAATGATCACAGTTCATTTCATTTGACAGTTCAGTACAGTGACCTGGATGATCGTAAATTAATGGGCTTAAACGATCTTCGTCTAGACCCCGAAGATCTTCCTGAACGTGGAGAGTCACTAATGTCAAAAATATGCTCCTTAAAACGAAAAACCATTTTCCTGCAGTGCTCTGTCCAACGTCACTATCCCTACACCCCGTGCAAATGTTTCTTGCTGCACCACTACTGTCATCCCTCTATTCAACTCAAAGACAATAATATGTCGGAAATGTTCCGATTTCTCCACTTAGCACTCCATTTTCTGATGTCTACAGTTCCACTCAGTATCCATAAATGAGAAAACGGCAGTATGTTGTAAGTAGGCTGTTTAGGTTTTTATGTTGGTAACGCCACGTAGCGCTCTGTATGAAAATCACTAACTGTGCTGTGTGCAGTCTGTGGCTGGTTTGCATTGTTGAAATATTTGCTATTGTAGTGTTGGGCAGTTGGATGTGAACAGCGCGTAGCGTTGCTCAGTTGGAGATGAGCCACCAGCAGTGGTGGATGTGGGAAGAGAGATGGCAGAATATTGAGAGCGGACGAGCTGGATGTGTGCCCATCAGAAAGAGTAAATCTGTAATATTTGATATCATGAACTGATATATATACACTCCTGGAAATTGAAATAAGACCACCGTGAATTCATTGTCCCAGGAAGGGGAAACTTTATTGACACATTCCTGGGGTCAGATACATCACATGATCACACTGACAGAACCACAGGCACATAGACACAGGCAACAGAGCATGCACAATGTCGGCACTAGTACAGTGTATATCCACCTTTCGCAGCAATGCAGGCTGCTATTCTCCCATGGAGACGATCGTAGAGATGCTGGATGTAGTCCTGCGGAACGGCTTGCCATGCCATTTCCACCTGGCGCCTCAGTTGGACCAGCGTTCGTGCTGGACGTGCAGACCGCGTGAGACGACGCTTCATCCAGTCCCAAACATGCTCAATGGGGGACAGATCCGGAGATCTTGCTGGCCAGGGTAGTTGACTTACACCTTCTAGAGCACGTTGGGTGGCACGGGATACATGCGGACGTGCATTGTCCTGTTGGAACAGCAAGTTCCCTTGCCTGTCTAGGAATGGTAGAACGATGGGTTCGATGACGGTTTGGATGTACCGTGCACTATTCAGTGTCCCCTCGACGATCACCAGTGGTGTACGGCCAGTGTAGGAGATCGCTCCCCACACCATGATGCCGGGTGTTGGCCCTGTGTGCCTCGGTCGTATGCAGTCCTGATTGTGGCGCTCACCTGCACGGCGCCAAACACGCATACGACCATCATTGGCACCAAGGCAGAAGCGACTCTCATCGCTGAAGACGACACGTCTCCATTCGTCCCTCCATTCACGCCTGTCGCGACACCACTGGAGGCGGGCTGCACGATGTTGGGGCGTGAGCGGAAGACGGCCTAACGGTGTGCGGGACCGTAGCCCAGCTTCATGGAGACGGTTGCGAATGGTCCTCGCCGATACCCCAGGAGCAACAGTGTCCCTAATTTGCTGGGAAGTGGCGGTGCGGTCCCCTACGGCACAGCGTAGGATCCTACGGTCTTGGCGTGCATCCGTGCGTCGCTGCGGTCCGGTCCCAGGTCGACGGGCACGTGCACCTTCCGCCGACCACTGGCGACAACATCGATGTACTGTGGAGACCTCACGCCCCACGTGTTGAGCAATTCGGCGGTACGTCCACCCGGCCCCCCGCATGCCCACTATACGCCCTCGCTCAAAGTCCGTCAACTGCACATACGGTTCACGTCCACGCTGTCGCGGCATGCTACCAGTGTTAAAGACTGCGATGGAGCTCCGTATGCCACGGCAAACTGGCTGACACTGACGGCGGCGGTGCACAAATGCTGCGCAGCTAGCGCCATTCGACGGCCAACACCGCGGTTCCTGGTGTGTCCGCTGTGCCGTGCGTGTGATCATTGCTTGTACAGCCCTCTCGCAGTGTCCGGAGCAAGTATGGTGGATCTGACACACCGGTGTCAATGTGTTCTTTTTTCCGTTTATGACTTTTGAACATTATTAAGGTAAATACATTGTTTGTCCTCTACCAAAATCTTTCATTTGCTAACCATGCCTATCAGTAGTTAGTGCCTTCAGTAGTTAGAAGCTTTTATTTAGCTGGTTGTATTGGCGCTCGCTGTATTGCAGTAGCTCCAGTGACGAAGATTTTTGTGAGGTAAGTGATTCATGAAAGGTGTAGGTTATTGTTAGTCACGGCCATTCTTTTGTAGGGATTATTGAAAGTCAGAATGCGTTGCGCTAAAAAGATATTGTGTGTCAGTTTAGTGATGATCAGAATAAGTAAAGAGAGAAATGTCTGAGTACGTTCAGTTTTGCTCAACTGTTTGAAAATCAAATAACGTAGAGGTTTTCCAGCACTGTCATTTATAAAATTTTTCTAAGGGGATGCTTCAATGTACACTCAAATAGCAACACTGAACTATAAGTAAAAGGTGACAATCAATAAGTAACCTAATACCAACCGGAATACCAACGTGTAAAATAAAAACGCCACGAACTTATGCACGAGCCCAATAGTGTACATAATCTCGAAGAGAAATGGATCCAAATCATCCAGTAACAGGACAAGTAATAGCTGAGGCAGTAAATTGCGTATACGATATCGCAGTGTTTAAATAGAAAAATCCAACAAAATTCATCATCTTCTTAACGAATGTGTCATTTGAAATCTGTCCTCCTTTAACGTGACAGCTCACATCTACATCTACATCTACGTGATTACTCTGCTATTCACAACACAGTGCCTGGCAGAGTGTTCCGTGAACCACCTTCAAGCTGTCTCTGTGCCGTTCCACTTTCGAACGGCACGCGGGAAAAACGAGCACTTAAATTTTACTGTGCGAGCTCTGATTTTTCTTATTTTGTCGTCATGGTCATTTCATCTGTGTAGGTGGGTGTCAACAGAATTTTTTCGCATTCGGAGCAGAAAACTGGTGATTGAAATTTCATGAGAAGATCCCGTCGCAACGCCTTTGTTTTAATAATTTCCACTCCAATTCACGTATCATGTCTGTGGCATTATCTCCCCTATGTCGCGATAATACAAAACGAGCCGCCCTTCTTTGTACCTTTTGGATGTCATCCGCCAGTCCCACCCGATGCGGATCCCACACGGCACAGCAATAGTCCAGAACAGGGTGGACAAACGTGTTGTAAGCAGTCTCTTTAGTAGTCCTGTTGCACCTTCTAAGAATTCTGCAATGAATCGCAGTCTTTGGTTTGCTCTACCCACAACATTATCCATGTAATCGTTCCACTTTGGGGTATTTGTAATTATGGTAATCGCTAAGTATTCAGTTGAATTTACAGCCTTCAGATTTGTGTGACTTATCGCGTAATCTAAATTTACTGGATTTCTTTTAACCGAAATTTAGTGGATTTCTTTTAGTACTCATGTGAATAACTTCACACTTTTCTTTATTCAGGGTCAATTGCCACTTCTCGTGGCGTACAGATACCTTATCTAAGTCATTTTGCAATTCGGTTTGGTCATCTGATGACTTTACAAGATGGTAAATGACAGCACCATCGGCAGACAATCTTAGACGGCTACTAAGATTGTCTCCTATATCGTTAATATAGATAAGGAACAATAGAGGGCGTATAACACTTCCTTGGGGAACGCCGGATATTACTTCTGTTTCACTCGATGACTTTCTTTCTATTACTACGAACTGTGACTTTTCTGACAGGAAATCACTAATCCAGTCGCACAACTGAGGCGACATTCCATAGGCACGCAGTCTGGTTAGAAGACGCTCGTCAGGAACGTTGACGAAAGCTTTCTGGAAACCTAAAAATATGGAATCAATTTGACAACCCTTGTCGATAGCACTCATTACTTCATGAGTATAAAGAGCTAGTTGTGATTCTCAAGAAAGATATTTTCTGAATCCGTGCTGACTATGTGTTAATAAATCGTTTTCTTCGAGGTACTTCAAAATTTTAGAATACAGTATATGTTCCAAAACCCGACTGCAAATCGACGTTAGTGATATGGGCATGTAATTCAACGGATTACTCCTACTTCCCTTTTTGGGTATTGGTGTGACTTAAGCAATTTTCCAGTCTTTAGGCATGGATCTTTCTGTGAGCGAGCGGTTGTATATAATTGCTAAATATTGAAGTATTGTATCAGCATACTCTGAGAAGAACCTCACTGGTATACAATCTGGACCGGAAGCCTTGCCTTTATTAAGAGATTTAAGCTGCTTAGCGACACCGAGGATATCTACTTCTATGTTTCTCATCTTCGCAGTTGTTCTTGATTGGAATTCAGGAATATTTACTTCGTCTTCTTTGGTGAAGGAGTTTCGGAAAACCGTGTTTTATAACTCTGCTTTAGTGGCACTGTCATCAGTCATTTCACCGTTGTTATCGCGCAGTGAAGGTATTGATTGTGTCTTGCCACTGGTGTGCTTTATGTATGTCCAGAATCTCTTTAGGTTTTCTGCCAGATTTCGGAACAGAGTTTCGTTATGGAAATTATTAAAAGCATCTCGCATTGAATTAAGCGCTATAATTCGAACTTCTGTAGCACTTTGACAGTCTTCGGGATTTTGCGTTTTTTAAATTTGGCAAGCTTTTCCCGCTGCTTCTGCAACAGCGATCTGACCCATTTTGTGTACCATGGGGAATCAGTACCATCACTTATTAATTAATGTGGTATATATCTCTCAATTGCTGTCGATATTATCTCTTTGAAATCATTTCTTAACTTTTCTACGCTTACATGATCAGATCGGAAGGAGTGAAGACCGTCTCTTAAAACGGCGTTAAGAGTATTTGAGATTATGACGCAGGTTTTACGCCCTGAAATGGCATCCTTTAATGTCAAATATGGCCCACATCAGAGTGTGGTGAATAAAGTTTCAGAATGGCAAATACTTCCTCGAAGTGTAACGGAAAGAGAAGGCGGATGAACCAGAAATAACTAAGACGAAACTGAAATTAAAATTCGTTGTCCTTATGCATCTACTGATTTACATGTAAATAAATTTTATCTTATAAAAACAATATGTGCAATAATCTGAAACACCTTGAGCTTGGGTAGCGGCAGGAATTCTCTGCATGATTCCGTCTCTGCGGGTACGTTTCCCAAAGTTCCCAACGACATAGACTTACATGTGAAGCTGAAATTCTTCCAGTGTATGACTGTGTTGTCTGCTTAAGGCGGGCTGGGTCACCCCACCTTTAAATACAATTAAAAACGAATGCGGTACGTTTCGAGAACTTAATTGTTCAGTGAACACTTTTAGAAGTATGGAACTGAAGGAAAGATTCATTAAACAAAGGCCAGGGAGGAAGGTAATAAATTTGTAAAATCCCAGCCGTACTCAAATTTAATACAATGACCAATGTTCCTACACAGGGCAACGTACTTCATAGGCAAGTAAAGTTCAAGTGACTATTTGCTTTTATATTCCCACCGGATACAATAGACAAAAGAAAAATACAAAACATCGAATTACGCTTGGACGTTCGTTGAGATAAGTCACTTGAAGCTTTGGATTATTAATTTCTAAATGTATATTGACCCTTAAGAGTTTTAATTGACTTGGAAATGCAAACAAAGACGTAACAATTCGGACGCTTAAAACGATGAACGTATCTATTCACTGGAGAACTATACGGTCCTGGCCTGGTACGCCAATCGAAACGTACCTGCTAATATCGGGAATAAAACAACGCATCCTGGAAGGATCAGCCAACTGAAACGTCTCTAACACTTTGGAGGTCGTGTGAAAAGAAAATTATCCCGGCAGGGTAAGCTCATCGAACGGTACCTGGTAAAGGGGGGGGGGGGGGGAGGGGGGGGAGAGAAAGAGATCATATCATGTTGGTGGGGGGAGCCAGGTAAAAGATGCTTACTTTGTGTTTAATACATTTGTGTGAAAGGTTAGATAAATGCTTTACTCTACTAACCATTCGATAAAGGGTCGCCAAATGCCAGAGAATTAATGGTTGATAAAATAAAGGAATATATTCTATTGATCATATGCTAATAGGAAGCTTTCCATTGTATGGAAAAGGCTTGCACAATGGAACTGTCAAAAGGAACATATCCCTCAATAGAAGTATGGCTGGCGACCCGGGTAAATCCACATACAAAGAATGACAGAGGTTCACTAACTACCGAAATAATGCAAAAAGCATTCAGTCACTTGACACTCATTTCACAATTCTCTACAAACTAGGGGAAAAACTAAACGTAGCGAACATCTAAGTTCAAAAATAACCAAATGCACAGGCAGCATCAAACTGTCTCAATTACAAGTAATACCAACGCGATAGGCCCGCAAGGTACTGGGAAATATAGTATAAAAGAGGTGTAACCTCCAGAGATCGTGACACAATCAATTGTAAATGATGTAGCAGACGTAACTGCTTTATTCGTAATACAAGAGGAGGTGCTGTTCATACACGCACAGGAACTAATGCATACACTTGGAAAGGTAACGTGCAAGACCGGGTAATGCGAGGTTCGCTCTTGCAAGAATACTCTTTCGAATCACGAAAGAAATTAACTAACGGAAGAAAGAATCGTGCTTACAGCTTGAAGCAAAATCTAACGTTATCGTGACATTCTGAAATTCATACGATCCTACTCCCAGTTAATTTCAAACTCCGAACCCGGTACACTTATAATTCTTCACAGTACCAGAGTAAAACCCGATTCTATACTGTTTCAGAATCGGACCATGAATCTGTACTGCTCCAGGATAGGACCTAGAATGCCAAAGAAGTTTTAAAACAAACACCGTCCGAACACGCATTGGATGCCCAACAGTACCGACCGGCCGCCGTGTCATCCTCAGCCCTTATGAGTCACAGTATGCAGATACGGAGGGGCAAGTGCCCAGCACACTGCTCTCCCAACCGTTGTCGGTATTCGTTGTCAATTTTCGTTGCCGGTGCCGCTACTTCTCAGTCAAGTAGCTCCTCAACTGGCGTCACAAGGGCTGAGTGCACCCCACTTACCAAACAGCACTAGGCAGACTAAAGACGGTGACCTATCCAAGTGCTGGCCAAGCCCGACAGCGCTTAACTTGGGTTATTGGACGGGAACCGGTGCTACCACTGCGGCAACGCCTCTGGCTCCAAATAAGTATTCGTCTTGCTAAACGCTGGCATCCTGCAAAGAAAAAGTCTGTCATAAACCAGTGGTCATGGCTATTTGATGACCTATCATCAGAGAGGAAATTTTCCATTAGAATAACCTTCCTGTCCTCCTGTGTAAAGAAATTGGCAACGCTACATCCAGCGAGTCAGTATCATGCTCAATAATGTGTAACGTTTTTCCAGTATTCGAAATTATGTAAATCGTATTTAAATATTTTGGTCAGGCGGGTGCCTAAAAATTATCTGATTAGACTTCGAAAATACTGAATTGAAACTATATCAAACATTTCAGTAGATATCACAGTGCAAATAAGCATTAGAAATTTAAATCACATCACCAACAACGTGTAACCACAGTAAATTAACATTACAAGTTCAGCACAGATAATTACGATATAATTACAATGCTTATCTTGTACGAGTGTACCTTAATAATTAACTTCGTTCACCATTACAGTCTTCTGTGAGGCAAACAGGGCAATTAGGAAATTCGAAGAGGTTTCTAACTCAATAATGTGTTACACAACCACTCAATATGTGAACCGGTGTTTCTTACAGACGGACAAGGGACTGTGTATTCCGTTTCTCTGAAAGCGGGGGGAGTGGGCGAAATATAAATTTCAGTTTCAGTCATTAATTTACTTTTATTTTTTAAAAATGAGCCTAGAGTTTACTGCATCCAGTAGATGCTACCAGCTATATTTGGCAGACTAACTTTATGCATTCCTAGTTGAAATACACCATTTCACAATTCGGCTGCAAGATTTTATTCTTCTATTTAATATTATACCGACCTCCGAAGAACTCGTTATTGATGTACCAGATCCAACCGGTTTATTCCTAGTAGGACAATGTGGGGACTAAACCACCCGTTGGATTTATGACGTCACATTAAATTTCAGATTTTCTTAAGTGTCTAAAACAAACTTCATGAACTATTCACCATTATTTTGCTTTTCAGATAGTAATTGATAATCACAGACTGAATTTACAATGAAATTATATACAAAGGCGGTGTCGACCTGTTCTACCGACAACTCTGAAAACCTGGTGCGGGTTCGTACATTTGAAATAGAAGATCGGCAACGTAAGAGTAGATCTGCTGAAGCAACAGCCATGTTCCTCATTCAATCCGTTATCGTGAACGACCGGGGATTGGCAGCCAAAAAGATACAGGGAACCTTTTCTCAAAATGGTATTGACTGGGACTCGAAACATAGAAAAGCTCTCAGCGAAATTCGTTTCTCAGTTTTCGACGCAGATGGCAAGTGTGAGTGAAGTACCGTGTCCCGTTGTCAAATAGACTTTGGAGAAATCCTAAGAGGTTTCTCTACGCTATGGAAGAAAATTTGGTTTCCTCAGTAGTGACAGCAGACGAGGTGAGCTTTGTCTTTCGTCGCTGAGGTAATATATTACGTGAGAGGGAAGCTCTGACGGCGACTTACCTCCAGTTCATTGATGTTAAACAGATGTTTAAGCTCTTTTCTAAATTTTGCATTTGTGTATTCTATACTGCATATGATTTTTGTTCGAAGAATGCAAAAATTTCATAGGAGATCCATAAATCATCGATTGTTAATTAACAGTTAAACTCTTAGACTTTTTTTTTGTAACGATAGAAGTTTCCTGTAATCTCCTTCTTCTGTTCCAGTCGTATCTGTAACATATGTAAATATGATTACACAATAGTTTAACTGCGAAATAATTGTTAGTACTCATTGTAATAGTTTGACATCACAAAATTAGTATTTAGATAAGGTCAATAAAAATAAATTAAATAATACAGTCTCAGTAAATGTATCGCGAAAATGTGAGGCAACATAGTAATCCCGAGTTCATTCAAAAATTCAAATCGTATGAATTGAAAGTAAGTAGTAAATAATTAAATTAACAATAAAGAAACAAAACCATCTGATGTAGTATTTAGAGCAGCTGAAGGCTGTATCGAATTTGTGGCTAATTAGGCCCAATTTTTAACCATAATATACAGAAGATCACTCAACAAATAAATCATATCCACTGATTGGAAGAAAGCACATAATACACGCATCTACAAGTAGGACAACAGAAGTGATCCACAAAATCACCGTCCAATGTCTTTGATATTCATTTATTATATAATCTTATAACATATTCTCAGCTCAAGTGCAAGGATATATCTTCAACAGAATGATTTCCTACATACCATCCCGCATGAATTCCAAAAACATCGACTCATGCCACTCTCATATGACACCCTGAAACCCTTAGATCAGGGCAGTCAGGTAGATGCAACATTTCCTGACCTACGAAAAACATTGACTCAGCACATGTGAGGCAACACATATACGTGCTGTCGAAAGTATGATAGTGTGAGACATCAAGCAAAGTTTGTGACTGAGTTGTGCATATTATCTTGGGTGGAGAGTCATCGACAGATGTGGATGTGAGGATGTAGCACAGGTAAGTTTGTTGGGACCCTTGCTGTTCGTATTGTATATTAATGACCTTGTGGACAAAACTGTCGCCCCAGACTTTTCGTAGGTAATGCAGTTATCTACAGTGATGTGCTGTCTGAAAATAGCTGCACAAATGTTCAGTCAGCTCTTGATAACATGAAATATATTCGTAGTTGCGAATACGAACAACCGTCAGCTGTATAATGGAATGACTACAATGAAATTTTGTGCCATGCCGGGACTCGAACCCGGATTTCCCCGTTTTACGCGAGCGGTCGCCTTAACCACTTTACTCTCCCTGCACAACACACAGACAGACCCAAACTTTAAAATGTGGTCGTTCCTGCGTCACAAACTGCACTCGTGCACACATTATGTAATTCCCGTAAAGGGAATGGCATTGTAATTGAAAGTCGCTCCCTGGTATCGGCGGATAAATACGACATTCCAGTGCCTGTGTTGTTAAGAAGTACGATACAATATTACTTCAAGATTTTGATAAATTTTCAGAGTGGCTCAAAGGTTTGTAACTTGATTTAAATGTTCAGAAATATAAAATTATGCACTGTACAAAACGGAAAGACGTAGTATCCTATGACCACAATACCAACGAGTCACAGCTGTAATCGGTCAACTCGTACAAATACCTGGTTGTAACAATTTGTAGGGATATTAAATGAACCACATAGATTCAGTCATAGATAAAGCAAACGGCGTATTTCGGTTCATTGATACATATCAGGGAATTTGTCTACAACGGTGTTCACAAAACACTCGTGGGACCCATCTTAGAACATTGCCACCGTCTAAGCCAGCTTCAAAAGGTCGCAGTCGTATTAATCACGTTAAATAGGCTGGTTGATTTGAGGGAAGCGACCAAACGGCGAGGACATTGGTCCCATCGGATTAGGGAAGGATGGAGCAGTAATTCGGCCGTACCCTTTCAAAGAAACCTTCCCGGCATTTGCCTAGAGCGATTTAGGGAAATCACAGAAACCTAAATCAGAATGGCCGGACGCGAGATTGAACCGGCGTCCTCCCGAATACGAGTCTTGTGTGGTAACCACTGCGCCACCTCGCTCGGTCGAATCATGTTAAATTCTCTCGGATGGAAGAATATGGAAGCAAGCCGGCCTTGCTGACGGTACGGCACGATGTGGAGACGAAAGGCCAAATAGTTTACCGTGGGCATGCTACTTGTTAGAAACCACAAAAGAGTAGTGTTGTGCTGGGACAGGGCTTGCTTTGCACGAGCAAAAGATGCTGGTGTCTGCCGACTGGAAGTTGCTAACCTTTCAGCTTTTTAAAGGGAGAGCAGGTTCTTTTTCATCTCCTGTTTGAAAAAATGATTCAAATGGTGCTAAGCACTATGGGACTTAACATCTGACGTCATCAGTCCCCTAGACTTAGAACTACCTAAACCTAACTAACCTAAGGATATAACACACATCCGTGCCCGAGGGAGGATTCGAACCTGCGACCGTAGCAGCAGCGCGGTTCCAGACTGAAGCGCCTGTAATTGCTCGGCCACAGTGGCCGGCTCCTATTTGAAAAGTCGTACCAATGCACGCATTAAAATCATATCTGTAAGCAATAATACCTAATTGTCCACATATTCATTCCTTTCCTCATTCTTAGTTTGTCGTGTTTAATAACAATTTGATTTATGAGTTATAATTATGATACCTCGTCTGTTACATTAATGTTACTGTGGTGCTTTATCTCACAACGTTTTAATGTGGCATCTGAGACTTTTTCGTCCGAATGAGTTAAGACTGAACTACGAGAGCCACACATTTCAGTATCATTTTCTAGTACATTTTAGTGGTAAGGAATGCTCCTATCAGCTGCTATTTTATTAAATATTTATCAAGAAACTTTGAAATGTTTCTATCAGTATGGCAACAGATAGAAGTTAATCTAACTTTTCTACTGACAAAATATTCCTTATACTGTTATAAAGATATGGAGTTACTGTTTGTTTCATTATCTTGATTTTTTCTCAAATAGAAAAGTTGCACGAAAGAAAATACCGATAACCAGTTAATTAAAGCATAAAAACCGCGCGGGATTAGCCGAGCAGTCTAGGGCGCTGCAGTCATGGACTGTGCGGCTGGTCCCGGCGGAGGCTCGAGTCCTTCCTCGGGCATGGGTGTGTGTGTCTGTCCTTAGGATAATTTAGGTTGAATAGTGTATAAGCTTAGGGACTGATGACCTTAGCAGTTAAGTCCCATAAGATTTAAAAAATAAATAAATGAATAACTGTTTATAAGCGCAGGCTTCCGCGGCCATTGTCACATTCAATTAAATTTTTCTGGGTTTGTGACCGCATTGTCAATATATATAAAACCACTAACCTTTCGGCCCCAGTTTGCAAGCGACCATATTCACGGTGTTGCGACACGGACCGAAACGTCGGTAGTTTTTATATATATTGACAATTCGGTCAAAAGCCCAGAAAGATTTTATTGAAAATAACTGATTAATTGGGACTGGCGTCCCATTCCACATGTAACACATTACCAGGTGCATTTTCTAAAAGAAGATATTAATAGTCGCTGCCTAAGTTACAAGTACTGGCACTACAGCTGTGAGAAGAAGTAGTTCAACTGAGCATTAAACGGTCCCCACACACTGAAGCGATTTCTCAGTGGGCGAAATTAGCCACGGCGGATTCGCAGCGATGGTCCGGCGGCACCAGACCGGCAGAGGAGCGTTTTCTGTCGACTGTTCACACTAGGGCGAAGTCTACCGAGGCGGCTCTGCCGTTAAAATCTCGTTTCAGCAAACCAAACACTCATGAGTTTGTTTAGTTTCTCTAAATAATTTACTGCGAATTCTGAAAAGGTTCCTTTGATTTCTTAACCATGCTTCCCCCAATCCGCTAGTATCCACGTGATACTACGTCCTAGCCTCACTTCCTCCTCTGTCACGCATCGAAAAGATCCATATCAACCACGTAAACACTAAAGGAGCGAAATTATATATCCCTGGTAACGGTGCGTTATGCCATGACTTCATAGCTATTACAAGACGAGCTGTTTGTACAAGGACTGTTGATATTTTTAAAAATATCGGAAATCTGATGTATCGATATTTAAGAAATATCATTGTCGCCTCTCATTACTTCGAAAATAAGTATCGCTTAATCGACGGGAAAGATATCGACATACGGACTATAGAAAGATTGGTTGCACATTCAAACATACTCCCGGTTTTAGAACTGTGTACTTAAGTACTCATTTATTTCTAGATAACCTGTACAGCAACAAACTAGCAACCTGCCTATCTCCCTTACAGCAAGAACTGACAGGAAAACGATGCACATTCACGCTTGGCGATAACTACTTTGCCAACAATGATGACTGCATGTAAGTGGCACAATAAAAGACGTCCAATGGGTCCGTCTTTCGGTTTCATCACATATCGAATTTGTCTCAAACACTTCATATAGACTTCCCTGCTTTTTCTTTTCTACCAAAGCCAGCGACCTAGCAGTTGTAGTGTCAAAATTGTGTGGTGAAGCTAAGCGTTGCAGTATCTGTTGGTAGTGCCGAACGCCGATTACGTCAGCATTTCCCCTCACTCGTCTCCGGCCACTGCAAAGACCAAATCTTGTCATTCAGATTTTTGTTCGTACATTTGTTTGTGGAATAGTGGCGTGGACGTATGTGGCTCGCTCGCCCAGCCTAAGTTTTATTCTAGCCCAGCTTACCTCCCTGCTTTCATCCTCTTTGGTAGCGATGTGAATCAGCCATTAAAATAGCATGTTGAATGCGCAGTCGTCGATGGTGCTTTGTGAGCGTGTACATTTGTTTGTGGAATAGTGGCGTGGACGTATGTGGCTCGCTCGCCCAGCCTAAGTTTTATTCTAGCCCAGCTTACCTCCCTGCTTTCATCCTCTTTGGTAGTGATGTCAATCAACCATTAAAATAGCATGTTGAATGCGCAGTCGTCGATGGTGCTTTGTGAGCGAGGAAGTGTGAGGGATTAAGAATGTGTCACAGAGAAGCATCGGTTTACTGTGTTTGTACATGCGCTGACTAAATGCTACACATGTACTCAGTAAAATCCCGCTATTCCAAACCCCACAACTTCGAAATTTCGGAGCATCCGAACAAAATCCGGGATGATGGAAAAAATTAAATAAAAAGCTTATGTTAGTGTCAAGAAAGTATTTCATTATGCTGTAGAACAGAGCAACTCATTGCTGAAACGCAGTTTATAGTTTTGTATTAACTGTAACACATGTTTATGAAGCAGTACTGTAATTTTCACTTACAGTACTTTGTAGAATTGGTCTTCTTCTTTTACCGTAAAGAACTGAACCTGCCTGATAATGTAATGTCGTGCCAGAGTAGTATGAACATCACGTCGCTTGGTGTGGCAACAAAGTGCTGTTCTAATGCCGATTAAATGGCGTCTACAGCATCAGCATGTGAGAAAATATGTTTAGGGGTGTCTTCTCTTCGTCTTGTCATGAGGTCGATTCTGACTACAGAGACAATGGCTTCATCACCAATTTCTTGATGGCCATTATCATCGACTGATATCCATTATTGAAAGCATTATCCCCTGCATCCTCGCACCCTGGGATTTATTGACCAAGCTAGAGGATATCATTATTGCCTCATGCCGGAATGGATGGGGTTGCTCGAAACACAGTTGTTTGCACAATATTCGTACTAAATCTTTGCTCGACTTGTCCCAAGCCACAGCCAGCCAGTAGATAACGTCCTTCATATTATGTTTTTCGGTTTTTCTAGGATGGAAAAGTCCTTTCTTTCAATTAGAAATTGTAGACGCTTTTTTCTGTAGCTAGAGTTTTGTAACACACCTTCATTCATTGGTTGCAAAATAGGGGTTACATCTGGTGGGAAAAAAAAAGAAAACCTTTGCTATCTCCATTGACTAGCTGCGTTTCTGAAGGATAAGATGGAGCATTATCAATCAAAACTTGAGCTCGATGTAGCAGTCCATTTTCTGTATCGCATCTTCCAACAGAGGGAACAAATTGTTTCACTAGGCACTCACTGTCCAGAGAACCTGTCATCCAAGTTCTGTTCTCAGTTTTGTAATAAAAATGGAGAGCATTCATAGTCATATATTTCAGGGCACGTGGTTTTGCAGACTTCCCAATTACCATGAGCGGTAATTTGTTTGTTGTCTCGGCGTTGCTAGAGGTTAAAACAGTATGCCGTTGTTTATTCATTTTAAAACCTAGTGCAGCAACTTTCGAAGCAAACCTTTTTGTAGTGAGTGCTTTGAACTTCAGTTTCGTTATAGTTAAAAACTAGCTGCGTCGAGTATTTTTCTGACGATATGAAGTCTGCAAACTCATCTAAGGATGTATCTGAGGAGGAAACATCGGCTGATAATTTTTCTCCACTTATCCATCGTTAACTGTCGTATCCCGTTTCTCTTGTGCCAATGGTCTAACCAACCGTTGCTGGTAGTAAATGTTACATCACTATTCACAGGTTTGCTCAGTTGTGGCGTTGTTCCAAAGCTCTCTCACCAGTTGTGTTGCTAGAGTTTTCAATTTTCCTCCGATTTTTTTCTTTATCGACACCCACCAAATTCAGTAGTCAATTTTGCACCACTTTCCCCACTGTCACGCCATTTAAGCACTTCCAGTTTTTCTTTCAATGTACAGGAACTATGTTTTCGGTTGCATGACACTGCAGTGTACGGTGTATCATCTGTTCTACTCAGTACGTACAGTATTAATTTATGAAAGAAAAGGACGAACACAATGCTATATACGTAAACCAAATTTATTCTGTATAGTAGCTGTTAACAGTAGGCAGGAAAACTGTAACTCCTCTGAACAAGGTAGCAACACTAGCGCATGCGAACGGCTATGTGGCTGTATTATTGTAGACTGTAGAGGATTGTGCCTATCTCTACGCTGCGTAGCCATATGCTGATTATCCTACACAGTACCTGTATCTATATATGTACAACATACCTTATAAAGAAAATCCGAACATTTGTGAATCCGAGAAGACGGCTCCTGAAATGACAGCGCTGCTGCTGTTATCAAATAATACCGTCGGCCCTTCCAGACACGTCGAATTCCCGATCACGGGGTGTTTACCAATGTTTTCAGCACATTTGTTCTGAACGTGTAGTTCAGCAATCTGTGCAGGAACAGTAACACATTGTTGAAATTATTCAGCGTAGTCCTGCTACCAGCCACGTCCACTTTTTGCACATACCAATGTCTCACGAAGACGAGTATGGTAGTTATTACATGCCTGAAACTTGTACCCATTCCACATACAGCGGTTTCACGGTCTTCACACTGGCGACAATACGACACGACTTTAATTTTGTCACGACTTAAACGACAATTGTCATTTGCTTCCGTTAACACTATTCACTGATGAAGGCAAGTTTACACGAGACGGAATCAACAACACATTTAATAATCGATGGTCGCAGGAAAATCCACACGCTACAGAGGAAACCCATTTCCAAGTTCGTTTTTAGGTCAATGTTGATATGGCATGTAAGACGTTAACAGGTCCGAATTATTTGCTAGTTTTTTTTTTTTTTTTTTTTTTTTTTTTTTTTTTTTTTTTTTTAACAACGTACCCTTGGCCATGCGGACTGCGATGTACTTTCAGTATAACGGAGCCCTTCCACATTTTACCAGACGTGTGAGGTAACATCTCACATCTCAACAGCACTTATCCTAATCGTTGAACTGGTAGTGGTAGCGCAATTAACTGGCCGCCATTACCGCCCGACATCGCGCCTATAGATTTTTTTTTTTTTTATGGGGTTGGGTGAAGTCTGAGATGTACAAACGAAACAAACGAAAGATGAGCACGAGAGACGGACTGCTTAGTTGCATCACAGACGCATCTGATCTCGTTAGGGAACGTGCAGAGGCACTCAGACAAGTAACACAACATGTTCTCCCAAGAGCGCACAAGAGCACTGAAGTTGACGGTGAGATATTCGAACATTTATTATGAATACCTGTAATGTGACACGAACGGTAACTCTTAGAACTGAATCAGTTAAAAATACATATTTTTTAACCAATACTTTGTAAAACGCTTGTTGCAATGTTTACTAATTGTTGTACATATGTAAAGCTGACAGATTATTGAGTAATACAGAAAATAGATAACAATGAATATGAAATGTGTTCTGTCTCGGAAACCATTCGGAATAGGATACTAAGAAGTTGTTTGGTTCAAATGATCGTACCGGTCATGTCCCTGAATATTGATCAGTCCTGGGACACCCTGTATTGTATCGTATTGTATGTTAACCGGGGACCTAGAAACGACGGAGAGGCTCCGTCCCCGCCGCAGCCGCAGTGGTCCGCAACCCCACGACGACCACAGCAGTCCACTTCACCCCTACACCGCCCCACACCGAAACCAGGGTTATTGTGCGGTTCGGACCGCGGTGGACCCCCCAGGGAACGTCTCACACCAGACGAGTGTAACCCCTATGTTTGCGTGGTAGAGTAATGGTGGTGTACGCGTACATGGATAACTTGTTTGCGCAGCAATCGCCGGCATAGTGTAGCTGAGGCGGAATAAGGGGAGCCAGCCCGCATTCGCCAAGGCAGATGGAAAACCGCCTAAAAACCATCCACTGGCTGGCCAGCTCACTGGACCTCGACACAAGTCCGCCGGGTGGATTCGTGCCGGGGACCAGGCGCTCCTACCCACTCTGGAAAACACCCTGTATTAGAAACATGACATGCATGCAAAGAGAACTTGCTATCTGTGATGTTCCCTGAATACTATTTTGCACCACAGAATAGTCTGCAAAAATTGGCTTTCAGCGTTCCTGTAAACTTGTAGAAATTGTCATTCGATTTATAAGACGATGATAATGGCGCATGGATTGTTTAATGCCACAGGAACGGCGTCACAAGTCATCATAATAAAATAAGCAGCCTGAACTGCAGTTGGGCAGTAGTGGACGGCTTTGGAAGGAGTCGGAAGGAAGGTTGTGGTTGAACGTCGCATCAGACGGTTCTGGAGGGTGTTGAGGCACTTAGTTCAGTGATTCTGATTATTCGATTTTATTAAGTAGCATGATGGCAATACTTAGTACGCCTTGTGCAAGGGAAGCATGATGTCTGTTTTTGTATTGCACAATAGTAAACAAACGTAACTCTAAGTTCTTTTTGGCATTTATAAATTGAAAATCCTCTCAGACATAAAAGGAAGTCGTTGATCTGCAGCCTTGGACAAACCAATGACCACAAGATTGAGTATACCATCCGCTCAAAAGAGTATGGACACGCCTACGCAGTGCGTAATTGACCGCTATTTGTCACGAGAGGCAGACTTATCAGTACAAAAGCAGGCGAGGGGTACTGTGTTGTTGCCGGCCGGTGTGGCCGTGCGGTTCTAGGCGCTTCAGTCTGGAACCGCGCGACCGCTACGGTCGCAGGTTCGAATCCTGCTTCGGGCATGGATGTGTGTGATGTCCTTAGGTTAGTTAGGTTTAAGTAGTTCTAAGTTCTAGGGGACTGATGGCCACAGATGTTAAGTCCCGTAGTGTTCAGAGCCATTTGAACCATTTTTTTAGTACTGTGTTGTCAGCAGAAGAGTAATAACAGCAGAACGGATTAGTAAGGAGAGCTCAATGACTTCGACTTGGATGTCACCTGAGTCACAAATTCACCAGAGATATTTCAACCCTTCTAGAGCTGCTGGTGGTGTGATTGTGAAGTGAAAAAGTTACCGGGCAGCCACTGCTGAATCCAAGACTGCGTAGACTTGTTGTACTGACCGATATGGGCCATCAAATATTGTGGAGGGCGGCTGCAAATAAATCACGTGAAGGCTGCGGAAGGATTTACTCGTCAGTTCAGAAGAACTACCAGCAGCCCGGTTCTCACAGTGAATGTGCGTAGGGCGTTAAAACGAATGGGGTTCAAGGGTCGGTCAGCTTCTCGTAAGCCACACATTTCTGTGTACACATGAGCTGATGTAAAGATCGATGCCGCAGGGCAGTGGATCTGAAACTTCCTGGCAGATGAAAACTGTGTGCCGGGCCGAGACTCGAACTCGGGACCTTCGCCTTTTGCGGACAACTGCTCTACCATCTGAGCTACCCAAGCACGACTTACGACTCGCCCTTACAGCTCCAATTCTGCCAGTACCTCGTCTCGTACCTTCCAAACTTCACAGAAGCTCTTCTGCGTACACGTTTGAGTTTCGGTCCGGCACACAGTTTTAATATGCCAGGAAGTTTCACATCAGCGCACTTTCCGCTGCAGAGTGAATATCTCAACGAGGACAGTGGATGTCCGGAAAGGAGTGATTTCGAGAGGTAAATTACGCTATACCTACATCTACATCTACATAAGTACTCTGCAAGCCACCGTATGGTGTGTGGCGGAGATTACCCTTTACCACTATTAGACATTTCCGTTTCTGTTCCACTCGCAAATAGAGCAAGGGAGAAACAACTATCTATATACCTCAGTACGAATCCTATTCTCTCTAATTTTATCTTCATCGTCCGTACGCGAAATGTACGCTGACGGTAATGGAACTGCCCTGCAGCCAGCTTCAATTGCCAGTTCCCTAAATTTTCTCCGCAGGGCTTCGTCTTCCCTCCAGCGATTCCCGTTGAGTTCCCGAGGCATCTCCATAATATTGCATGTTAACCGGGGACCTAGAAACGACGGAGAGGCTCCGTCCCCGCCACAGCCGCAGTGGTCCACTCCACAACCCCACGTCGACTACCGCAGTCCACTTCACCCCTCTGCCGCCCCACACCGAACCCAGGGTTACAGGGTTATTGCTCGGTTCGAACCCCGGTGGACCCCCCCCCCCCCCCCAGGGAACGTCTCACACCAGACGAGTGGTGTAACCCCTATGTTTGCGTGGTAGAGTAATGGTGGTGTACGCGTACGTGGATAACTTGTTTGCGCAGCAATCGCCGGCATAGTTTAGCTGAGGCGGTATAAGGGGAACCAGCCCGTATTCGCCGAGACAGATGGAAAACCGCCTAAAAACCATCCACAGACTGGCCGGCTCATCGGACCTCGACACAAGTCCGCCGGGCGGATGCGTGCCGGGGACCAGGCGCTCCTTCCCACTCCGGAAAGTCGTGCGTTAGACCACTCGGCTAACCGGGCAGGCATCTCCATAATACTTGTGTGTTGTTCGAACCCACAACAAATCTAGCAGCCCGCCTCTGAATTGCTTGTATATCTTCCTTTAATCCGACCTGGTGCTGATCCCAAACGCTCTACCAGTACTCAAAGTGTTCATTTAAGCCCACAATTCTTCCAACCGTGTAAAGAACGTAATAACTACTGTTGAATCTGTCTTTGTGATACGGTCAAACTCTACTTTATATAGAAAGGAGCACTTATTCACCGTAATTCTTCCGAAGATATACTTTTAACTGCTCGGAATAGTACCTAAAGGAGTAGTTGACTTAGAAACGCTGTTATGAATTACCAATTTGTTACCGTAATTATGTTTATATGTGCGGAAATATTTTCGCAACAGTGGAAGATTCCGTAATAAGCAATCACCAATCTCTGCAGCGCCAAAGAAAAATTAGCCTTGTACGGAAGTGAAACGAGAAGAATAAGTTCTTCCGATAGGAAAAGGATAGAAACTCGTGTAATGTGAGGCTTTTGGAGAATGCGAAAAATTAGAAGCGTAGTTCCTGTAAATTATGCGGAGGTACTGAGTCAAATGGGAGAAAAAGATATGACTAAATGAAGGGCATTGTTGATAGGACGGATTCTGAATCATTAAGAAATCGTTCGTTTGTTGATCGAGAGACTGTGGTGTGTAAAAATTATAGGAGAGTGAAGGGCGAATACACAGAGCACACTCAAATGGGTGTAGTTTGCCGTAGTTATTCGGAGACTTATAGTCTAGCACAGGACAGACCAGAATTTAGAGATGCAACAAACCCGTCGCCAAACTAAGGAGTAACAGATATATGGAATTCAAGAAATTTCAGCCTTATGAACATTTTGTTAAGCATTTTCCTCATCACGTTCTAATCGAATGTGAGTAATGACATCTGACATAGTGTTTGCCACCAGTACAGAGTGCGTTAACGTAGAAAAGTAGTTGATTTTGCACACGAAGTGCAAGAAACAGAAGTAAGATCAGCAGATGAGATGAACGGAAGAAAACGGTAGAAGAAAGTGATGAGAAAAGCATGGCTAGTAGACAATGTGATAAGGATACCGGCTCACTGTTGGAAAGAAGAAAAACGATTGGGATATCCCGAGAGTGAAGCTATTGGGAGATCCAAAGACGGAAGCTATGCCGATGATAACAGACAAATCTTTATCCTCCACTCGAATAAATAATGGCTTTAGGTAAGACGCCGATCACAAGGTAGTTTGATGGTCAGTTCCTGCCGCATGGGGTACACCTCTTCGTGCTACAGCTTGAACGCAACAGAATTTAGGAGGTTCCTAATAAATATTTTCAGAGTATTATGTGAAACTTTCCCTTTGGAAAATTATGAAATGACTATGCTGATAAACCTCTTACGTTATTAGATTTGCAAACAGCTGAGCAAAACTCATCGTACTCAGACAGTTTTCTCTTTACTTATTCTGATCATCACTAAACTGGCACAGAATATTTCTAGCGCAACGCAATCTGACTTTCAATAATCCCTACAAAAGAATGGCCCTGACTGACAATAACCTACACCTTTCATAAATCACTTACCTCACAAAAATTTTCGTTAGTCGAACTACTGCAATACAGCGAGCGCCAATACTGCCAGCCAAATAAAAGATTCTAACTACTGAAGGCACTAACTACTGATAGGCATAGTTAGCAAATGAAAGATTTTGATAGAGAATAAACAATGTATTTACCTTAATAATGTACAAAAGTCATCATATACATATATATATATATATATATATATATATATATATATATATATATATATATCAATTCATGACATCCATCTTCACAAATTTCCTTTTTCTGGCGGACACACGTCCAGATCGTCCGTCTCATAAGTCTGGCATTTCTTTATCCATATCCACCACTGCTGGCGGCTCACCTCCAACTGAACAACTCTACGCGCTGTTCACATCCAACCGCCCAACACTACAATAGCGAATATTCCAACAATGCCAACCAGCCACAGACTGCACACACCACAGTCAGTAATTTTCATACAGAGCTCTACGTGGCGTTACCAACATAAAAACCTAAACAGCCTACTTAGATATGTATAAGTATTACGTATAAGACAGCCGTGGTCGCCGGTGGCTCGGTACAGAGTCATTGCACTTACTTTGATTTTTAATACCCATTTCCCTCTGTGTCTGTATCGCAAGAAAAATATTTTCAAAACAGTGCAAATGTCGATGGTATGTGCTTTTTCCTTTCACTCACTGTGACTATCGTTGACAACGGAAATGCTCACTGTTCTGTTTTCCCATCGTCTTGCATTCATCACTGCTAGTTGCAGTGCTGTACAGCAGTATGACTGTGTCTGCTGATGAAGAGTTGTCTGATATGCACCTGACGTATGGGTTCTCTAAATGCAACAGAAGGACGCCAGAAGGACCCTCTCCAGAGCTGTTACCGCAGCGATGGCAACCACTTGGCAGTTCTTTTCCATACTCCAAACGAATACCTTCCGAAAAGTTTTCCTAACACTTAACTTGATGTTGGATATTAATAGATTTCTCTGTTTCACGAATGCTTTTGGGGCTAGTGCCATTCTGCACTCTATGTCTTCTCTACTCCGGCCATGCTCCGTTATTTTACTGCCCAAATACCAAAACTCATGTATTACTTTTAGTGTCTCATTTTCTAATGCAATTCAGTCAGCATCGCGTGATTTAATTCGACTACATTCCATACTCCTTGTTAATAGTATTGGTGTTCATCTTACAATCTCTTTTCAAGAAACTATCCGTTCCCGTCAACCGTTCTTCGAAGTCCATTGCTGTCTCTCACAGAATTACAATGTCATCGACAAATGTCCTAGTTTTCATTCTTCTCCCTGAACTTTCCATGTCATCTCCAAATTAGTCCTTGGTATCTTTCACTGCTTGCTCAGTGTATAGATTAAATATCGTTGTGGATAAGCTACGAGCCTGTCACACTCCCTTCCCGAATACTGCTTCCCTTTCACGTCCTTAGACTGTTACAATAATAGTCTGAACAAATTGTAAACAAGGTTTAACAAGTTTCAGACGTCTTGACCACCCTGATTGTTATTTCAAAAACTGCCTTACGCGTTTCAACATTCCGTCATATATAAAGGCTATAAAATACAATAAAAAACAAATACAGTATCATAATGTGAATCATAGAAAATTTTCAGTTCGATACATTGTATGTCGTCAACATTCTTGAGGTCGGTATTACACTATCAAATTTCTTTGTCAAATATCTTTGTCAAAAATCTTTGTCAAAGATATTTGATGGTGTAATAGGGAACTTTGTTACATGTCGTCCAATATTTGATCCGATCTAGGGCCTCGGTGTAGATTTGATCAAAGAAGTCGCTTGTCTTCTGTTCACTGCAATGTGACATGTTACCACATGGAGCGCTAGCATCGCTAAAGCGTTCTGTCGTCTGTAGTGTTTTTATAAACATTGCCAGTAAATACAATAGGTGCGTGGCGACAACTATAAAATTAATAGAGATGTATGAAGCTGATGAGGCGCTTTACAACGTGAGGCACCCTGAATACAAAAATAGACTAAGAAGATTGGAGACTTGACCTGAGCTGACCAAACGTAACCTAACCCTCTCCTGTAGCAAGGAATCGGAGTGTTACAGTGAGCCTGTCTTCTGCAGATGTAGCAGTTCTTAAGTGAATATTGTGCTTTGTGATACGAGGATACACTTCAGTGAGGACATACAGAAATGTAAGCTAATCCATTCTTAAGTAATTGATGTGTGACTTGACGTCCTCCACTATAAGCTCACGCAACAAGTTGTGTTGAATGCTTTTATCGTGTCGACGTAAACACCCACGGCTTCACCCAGGTATGTTTCCTTTTTCCCCACGCTTCTCTTCCGCATGTGCACACGGAGCAATTGTGGTACATGCAACTGCTGCGGTTAATAACAAGTTGTTGTTGTCAGCCATCTTGAACTTTGACGAAAAATATGATGACAGTGTAATACCCCTTCTAGCGCTACGTCAAAGATCTTTGTCAAATATATTTGATGGAATATCTGATCACATCTTTGATGAAATCTTTGACAAATAAATTTGAAAGTGTAATACCGGCCTAAGCAAGAGTGAAGTGCAAGCTACATTTCGTTCCCCGTGTTTTATACCCGCTACCTTCAGAATATCGTGAGTGTCTTCCATACTTGCCGCTTGGGAGTTAGTCTGTGCAGCTGGTTGTTCACTGTATACGGCACGGAGTAACGTGGACTTCAACGTGAAAGTTAATAGGTGACCGACGATAAATTCCGTATCTGCAGCTGGTCCAGTTACCTGCCCTCAGTTCACTTTTGAAGATAACGCCAGAGCGGGCCGAAAAGCGATTTCAGCGCTCGCCACCAATTTTCGGGCGAGAGGATCGTTTATTTGACTCGGCGGTGGGACGTGTCGCCGCTCCGCGGCAGCGCTCATCAAACTCTGCTCGCTTCTTGCGGCCGGCTCGCTTCACCGCAATAACCAGCGGGGGGGCGCTTGTTTGCTTTGACACCGGCGCCGCGCAACTAATTGGATTCGGCGCGGGCGCTGCAAGAAGTCGGGCGTTGCGGAAGCCGGCACTGAAAGCGAGCTGCGCTGCGTGCGCCGGCCCTCGCAGCCGCCAAATGGTTTGCGCCGTCCCACTTGTGGAGGGCCGGGGCGGGGCGTGGAGCAGGGCGGTTTCTCGTGTTTGCCGGAGGGGGCGCGGCGTCGAAAAAGGGGACTGTGGCGAGTGTATTTGCACCATTGGCCTGAGCAGTTCCGAGAGGCGTCACTTGAACCGTGAATTATTTTCAAAGAATATTCTTAAAAATTTACTTTATTTACTAGCGATTCATCAAGAACATTAACACATTTAATCACACTATGTAAGCATGGAAGTAGTTGCCAGGGAGTAACTGATGAAATCATAACCAAATTCCTTTTAACAAATTGGAATTTTATTCACTTTTTTAAAAGAAACATATTTAAAACTATAATCTGAAAAAACGCTTTAAATATCAAAGTTACAATTTATTCAGAGGCAGGAAGAAACACGTTTTGACTGTACGACCTTTCGGGCAGAGAACCTTGCCGATCCCTTTTGACACGGCTGTAGTTACGACCGTTCACAACAGCCTCTGAAAGACTACACGGGTGCTAATCTACAACGGACCAGATAACTTTAAACTAAGAGTTTCAACAATTTACATAAGCACACAAACTACGCACCCCCGTAGGAGGGATGGAAATGGTACAAAACACTAACAATTAAAATATTAACCTTGCCACCGAAGGTGCAACTTGATTTTAACTTCTAAGAAAAGTCTTATGGTGAAAGGGTGTCAACTTTATATACTAAAATGATCATTTAAATAAAAGTCCATAAAACGCAATCTTATATAAAATTCTACAAGGTTGGCCAAACAATAGTTAAGATGCTCTACAGTACACAGATACCGCCTCTCAAGATCATAGGCAATAATATCAAAGTTTCCAAAGATCAAAACATATTTCAGGTGTCAGACCGTTACACTCCAAGCAATAAATTCGTTAACACACCAAATCCGACAAACATGACAGAGACAGCTACTAACGTACGGTAGATTGATAGGGAGATTACCGAACAACCCGAACCGCAGGTTGCTCTTACCCGCCCCTACTCCACAAGGGAAAAACGGACCACCCAATTTATAAACAACCACATTCCCGAGGCTGGGCAAACGGAGAAGAGTGGTGGGACGACCCCAAAGCAAAACGGCTGGTGACCTCACCAAGAAAACAAGTAGAATTTAAAAAGAGTAAATCAAACAACATATCACCAATCACTTAACTTCTAATAAACTGCGATTTCTCGAGAAGACCTGGCGCAGCACCCCCAAATCGCTCTCCCGAAACGTCCGTTGTCAGCCGCTTCAACGGACGCAGGAAGGTGCGCCGATCTCCCGTCTCACGGTATCGCACCTCGCACCGGCCAGACTGATGTCGTGGGTTGAGTCCTGTTGCTCTCGTGTCGACCGCGAAGTCACTACCCCTCGCTATACGCCGCGCCCCACTGGACTCACGTGGCGACCTCACATGCGCCGACGCTCAAGACGGTCAAGTCATCTTGTGTCTCAGTGCGCGACCGACCAACCGATCGATCCAACCACCAATGACCATTGCCTGAGCAAACTCGAGCAGATTGGTGGCCTGACGCGCAGACTCAGATGCAGGAACTCAGCCCCGACCGGGCGACCACTCGCTGAGTTCTCTTACTGGCGGAGTGGAAAGACTCTCTCATTTTGCCGGCTTTAAAGGTTGATCCGAACGACAGACAGACACTAACTGCCTAACAAATGCGGACGAGAGACAGACTAGCAAGCTAGGGGACGAGAAACTGTCCCAGACTGACCGACTGGCGAGCTCATAGCGCCCCTTGAATGCACGTGAACAGGCAACCTTTCCCCTTTCCCACCAGAGGGAGACACTAAAGCTGCGATTGCCACAGCCGGCCGGAGTGGCCGAGCGGTTAAAGGCGCTACAGTCTGGAACCGCACGACCGCTACGGTCGCAGGTTCGAATCCTGCCTCGGGCATGGATGTGTCTGGTGTCCTTAGGTTAGTTAGGTTTAAGTAGTTCTAAGTTCTAGGGGACTTATGACCACAGCAGTTGAGTCCCATAGTGCTCAGAGCCATTTTGATTGCCACAGCGGCGCCACCGCCGGAAACGGAGGGCGACTGCTTCACACTAGGCGCTGTGGCACGCTCTTCAAAACAGCAATTTTTACCACGGCTCATCACTGTCGCTTTAATGTGTATGTTAATAGGGAGATTTACAACGAGTTCCAACGCTACGATGCTTTTGGTCTTAGTCACATGTACTCGAGGACATTCAGGAAAAACTTTCTATCTGTACTTCGTTCTTTACTTTATAAAAAGCAAGCTCCCATTAGCTGGCTCTCAACTCCTCTACTCCTATAGATGTATACTATTTGATCAAATATAACCGACCACCAAGTAGTTTACCTTTATGACGTCTTGAACTCGGAGGGGGGGGGGGTGGGGGCGGTTGGTGTGGCCGAGCGGTTCTAGGCGCTTCACTCTGGAACCGCGCGACCGCTACGGTCGCAGGTTCGAATCCTGCCTCGGGCATGGATGTGTGTGATGTCCTTAGATTAGTTAGGTTTAAGGGGACCACACCGTGGTTCAGGTCGAAAAAAATCGATTTTCGGTTTGCATCATATTTCGATAGAGTAAGGTTTTATTTAAGTACTGTGAAAAGGATTTTGCTGAAAAAAAATTTTTCGAGCATTTAAAGAGCATTTTCCTACCACGTGTGTTTATGTGCCACACCCACTTTTCTGTCACCCACTTTTCTGCATATATTTTAGATCTTTATATCCCCTGCATTGCGCTTTAGGGATTTTTTTTTTTACTCCCGAGTGTGTTGACTATCCTTGGAATGCAACTGTCGGTATTCTTTTGTTTCTGCTGTTTGTAATCAACATGCTTTCAAACACGCGGTTAGTTTTGTTCAAGTGTGATTGCGAGTAGTTGTTATACTTACGTTTGCAGTGATTGTTTACGTGTGTTTTGTTGTGTTTATTGAAGATGACGGAACGTGAAGGCATTTTCTAGAAACAGACGAAACAAGTTTAGAAAGCTTTCTGTACAAGAGGCTATGTCGCCTGCAACGATATTTCTAATTGTGATTCTTCAACAAGTGCATCATCAAAGAAGCTCTCGTCATTTCTTTTCCTGCTGCTGTTATTACAGCAATTAAACCTATTTTCAGAGACTTGGCTCATCCTGACCTTCTAAGCAAATTTCTGCATGGGCAGACACAGAACCCAAATTAATGTTTCAACAGCATAATTTGGAACCGCCTTCAAAAAAAAAAAAAATGTTCAAATGTGTGTGAAATCTTGTGAGACTTAACTGCTAAGGTCATCAGTCCCTATGCTTGAACACTACTTAACCTAAATTAACCTAAGGACAAACACACACACCCATGCCCGAGGGGGGACTCGAACCTCCGTCAGGACCAGCCGCACAGTCCATGACCGAAACGCCTTCCTAAAACTATATTTGCAGGCATGCATACAATGAAACTAGAAGTTCATGATGCTGTTATTACATTCAATTGTGGTTATATTGGAAAGTGTCGGGTACTGAAAAGCTGGGAATTAATCCTGGTGAAAATATGATCACTGGGCTGCAACAATGCGATAAAATGAGGATAGCCGATGCAGACAGGTCTGCATCTAATATGGCCAAGAAAGCAAGACAAACATCAAGGAAGGTGAAAAAGAAGCTGGAAGACCTGCTAGATGCCAAAGAAAAGCCATCATATGCTGCAGGACAGTTTTAATTAACTGTAAGTAACAAATTTCAGAAGTTTTTTCTTTAAAGTCAATATCCGGCAAACTAAAATTTTCAGTGCATATGCCCCATTATATCAGAAAATATCATAGATAAATGAATGAAATTTTCAAAGACTCTGCATAACATAAAAATCCACCTCTGGTACTACATTCATTAATATTCCCCCATTAGGAAGTTCACAAAAAAATATTTTCTGCAGAAAAAACTCAATATTTTTTGTTAATAAATTTAATAAAGTATTTCTTAAAAGCTATAAAACGGATAAAGTAGATTTTAGTACAGTTGACTCTATTAGGATCATGTAACATACAGTAAAAATATTAAGGTCCTGCGTCAAATAATTTTTTTGAAAAATGGGTCAAATACTTGACTAAATTAACATGGGTTAGGTAGGCGGGGTGTGGTCCCCTGAAGTAGTTCTCAGTTCTAGAGGACTGATGAACTCAGATGTTAAGTCCCATAGTGCTCAGAGTGATTTGAACCATTTTTACTTAGCGTTTCCTGAAGCGCAGTGAGGGGACGAAATGCAAAACACTAAAAAACGGCAATACCAATGTTGACACACCTCATGATGGCAGGAAACGTTCTTCAGGCGTAGTCCCAGGTGGTCCCAGTCTTCAAGAAGGGTCGTCGAGCAGATGCGCAAAACTATAGACCTATATCTCTGACGTCGATCTGTTGTAGAATTTTAGAACATGTTTTTTGCTCGAGTATCATGTCGTTTTTGGAAACCCAGAATCTACTATGTAGGAATCAACATGGATTCCGGAAACAGCGATCGTGTGAGACCCAACTCGTTTTATTTGTTCATGAGACCCAGAAAATATTAGATACAGGCTCCCAGGTAGATGCTATTTTTCTTGACTTCCGGAAGGCGTTCGATACAGTTCCGCACTGTCGCCTGATAAACAAAGTAAGAGCCTACGGAATATCAGACCAGCTGTGTGGCTGGATTGAAGAGTTTTTAGCAAACAGAACACAGCATGTTGTTATCAATGGAGAGACGTCTACAGACGTTAAAGTAACCTCTGGCGTGCCACAGGGGAGTGTTATGGGACCATTGCTTTTCACAATATATATAAATGACCTAGTAGATAGTGTCGGAAGTTCCATGCGGCTTTTCGCGGATGATGCTGTAGTATACAGAGAAGTTGCAGCATTAGAAAATTGTAGCGAAATGCAGGAAGATCTGCAGCGGATAGGCACTTGGTGCAGGGAGTGGCAACTGTCCCTTAACATAGACAAATGGTAAGGCGGGTACCAGGTTGAGATTCATTGGGAGAGTGCTTAGAAAATGTAGTCCATCAACAAAGGAGGTGGCTTACAAAACACTCGTCCGACCTATACTTGAGTATTGCTCATCAGTGTGGGATCCGTACCAGGTCGGCTTGACGGAGGAGATAGAGAAGATCCAAAGAAGAGCGGCGCGTTTCGTCACAGGGTTATTTGGTAACCGTGATAGCGTTACGGAGATGTTTAATAAACTCAAGTGGCAGACTCTGCAAGAGAGGCGCTCTGCATCGCGGTGTAGATTGCTCGCCAGGTTTCGAGAGGGTGCGTTTCTGGATGAGGTATCGAATATATTGCTTCCCCCTACTTATACCTCCCGAGGAGATCACGAATGTAAAATTAGAGAGATTCGAACGCGCACGGAGGCTTTCAGACAGTCGTTCTTCCCGCGAACCATACGCGACTGGAACAGGAAAGGGAGGTCATGACAGTGGCACGTAAAGTGCCCTCCGCCACACACCGTTGGGTGGCTTGCGGAGTATAAATGTAGATGTAGATGTAGTAGTCAAACATAAACCCTTCCGGCCGGCCGGAGTGATCGAGCGGTTCTAGGCGCTTCAGTCTGGAACCGCGCGACCGCTACTGTCGCAGGTTCGAATCCTGCCTCAGGCATGGATTTGTGTGATGTCCTTAGGTTTAAGTACTTCTAAGTTCTAGGGGACTGATGACCTCCGATGTTAAGTCCCATAGTGCTCAGAGCCATTTGAACCATAAACCCTTCCATCGTGTTGCAAATAAATGAGATGGCGGACAGGATAAACAGCACTCTGCGGCTTTTTTGCTGATAATGCTGTCGTGTATGGAAAGGTATTGTTCCTGAGTGACTCTAGAAGGATACAAGATGACTTAGACAAAATATGTAGTTGGTGTCATGAATGGCAGATAGCTCTAAATGTAGAAAAATCTAAGTTAAAAAGAATGAGTAGAAAAAACAAACCAATACGTAATGTTCGAATGCAGTGTTAGTAGTATGCTGCTTGATACAGTCACGTCTGTTAAATATCAGGACTTCACGTTGCAAAGTGATATGAAATTGGAATGAGCACGTAAGGAGTGTAGTAGAGCAGGCGAATGGTAGACTTCGGTTTTTTGGGAGAGTTTTAGGAAAGTGTGGTTTACCTGTAAAGGAGACCGCATATGGGACACATTTCATAACGTGATTCAGGGAGTCTATATGAGATACTTGTTAGTACAATGAGCCAACGGACTTGTCACGTTGGTAACATCGCTTCCCAAACCATCACCCAAGTGAAGCAATGTTAAACCCGGTTAGTACGTGGATTGGTGACTGTCTAAGGAAATTTGGGCCCCATTGGTTTTAAGAACACGCAAGTCGCCGAAGTTTCGTCCGCTACTTGCACCAAGCCGACGTGGCATACGAAATCGTTATTAGTATTTTCAGTCTGACAACCTAACACCATTCCGTGTGAAACCTGAAATATTAAGAACCAGCCACATAGACCATAAACAGTTATCAGTCTCTGAATTTCCACAGTGTCACTTACCTCTTGACCAGTAAAGCAAGTAAAGAATATCAAAATGTTTCTGCTGATGGCAGTCCTGAAATAAAGTTTTTACTGATTGCAACTGTGCCTTTCATCGTCTAACATTCCTACTGAAAGCAGAACACGGATGAGAAATAAAACATGAAGTTATGTGCAGGGTGCAGGATGCATACAATGTCACATAAATATTTGTATCCTTTAAGTACCTTCACACCGAAAACTGACTTCACCTAACAAAAGCAAACAACTGTTGTACACCTGGGAAACCTGCAACTGTTCTGAGTTAGGCAAACTTACAGCTGAAAAATGTTGACAACAGTTTCAAATTCTTGTACACACACGTTCGGCGTTTCTATTTTGTCACAGAAAAGTAATAGAAATGGATTCTTAGTGTGAAGATACATTAGCACTTCGTGCTATAATTCTTGATATAATTATCACGAAAATCAACCCGAAAACAGACGCATGTGGCCTAGAAAATTTTTGTTACAAAGAGAAATTCATGGAGCTTATGATTCTGTATTGGAGGAGCTCTATACTGAAGACGGGCAAGATTTTAAGAATTTTGTCAAAATGACATGTGGGCAGTTTGAAGAACTCTTGAGGCTAGTAGTACCTCATATACAGCGGAAGAACACAAATGTCAGAGCTCCAGTATCACCAGAGTAACAACTTCTTGTAACCCTTCGATTTTTAGCAACAGGTGACAGCTATACGAATTTAATGTACTCTCATCATCTGTGGCCAAGATTAGTGAAACTGTGCGGAACGTATGCTGGTTTATCGCAAATGCACGAAAGGATTTTGTAAAAGTAGTTACTGTTATTTTACTTACTATACATTGTAACGTTCTTTATAAAAAGTTTTGATGTATTTTGTTTGCCAATGAATATGAAACGCGTAATGTTTGTGTCATGCGAAATTACTGTGTGATGCGTTGTTGAGTAGATGGTGTGCTTAATCAGTTTTACTGTAAGCCAAAAAAAGCTAAACAACTTAATCTGGAGAACTGGTATGCAATGCCTATAATGAAATCAATCCTGTAATTACCGAGTCTCGCGAACACCGAGTACTATTGCCATCTTAAAAAAAATTAAATAAATAAAAAATTAAAAAAAATAAAAAATAAAAACTAACAAAATTCCCTGTGCAAATAAACAATCAAATAAATTTTCCTCAGCTCTAGAGCCGCAACGGATGTAATTTTGGTATTCTGTTCTCTCCACAGTAGGCATACAAAATATTCAATCTTAGCACAGCGAAGTGCAATGCCGGCCTTAAAATAGCTTCATACAAATAATGTCAGTAGATTGTTTGATAAATGAATAACCCTGCAAATGTTCAGTGAAAATACCGGATATTGGCACAACGCTCTGCAATGCTGCCCACATTGAAACTGTTACAAACATTAATACCTTTCTGATTCTGGTACATTAATATTTTTCTGACTGTGTTTGAAAAATCATTTCCTTGAAAAATATTCATTGGATTTAAATAAACACGACATGGAAAAGGATGAGGTACTGATAAGGGGATATGATAAGACCGAATGCTTCAGTTTGAAAATTGTATTCAAAATCAGGTTTCACCTTCACGAAATCTGATATGAAACCTTTAACATTAACTTCAAAATCAGTGACCTTCTCAACTGTAGTACAATTCTCACTTACTGACGTAATTGAGAACACTTGGATTGTTACACGAGAAAAAGTCTGACGTCGTTTGACAAAATAGGTTGCAGAATATAACTTCTCTGTATCAGGATTACAAAACACACAGGATGTTACCGATCGGGTATACCTAATCAACATATACATTAAATCTGGGGGAAAATACTTGGTTCCTACATTCAAGGGTCAGTACTTTAAAAATTATGAAAATCCACATTGCGTTACTGCATACTTAAAACTAAACATATGAAATTTCTTTGCCTTACAAATTTGTTCCAGTTGCTTTACCCTTGAATTACAGTATCATTCATCACTTCATTTTATAAAAATTGTATTATTCTGCGTCCATAGACCAACAGCTAAATTCTCATAGCTAGCCACTAGCTTTAAGCCTTACGTCATACCTATAACACAGCGCAACAGCAACAGCTAATGCGCTCCGCGCGCCCCTACTGACAATCGAATCTGCCACTCAGGCAACATCTTTGATTCAGTGGTGTCAAAAATACAATCTCTTCTACATATGACAATCGTCTCAGGTCATTTTTCATGGATAATATTACAAAATCGGGCGCCACGTACAAGTGGACCCCTTCTTAACGCATTAACACGTGCACTTATTCAATTCCTTCCCAATAACCCTCTATCTAAAGGCAAGGAACCGAAAGTTATCATTAAGGTCCCAAATTGCCATAGTAGCTGAAAGATAAAAATGGCTCTGAGCACTATGGGACTTAACTTCTGAGGTCATCAGTCCCATAGAACTTAGAACTACTTAAACCTAAGGACATCACACACACCCATGCCCGAGGCAGGATTCGAACCTGCGGCCGTAGCGGTCGCGTGGTTCCAGACTGTAGCGCCTAGAACAGCTCGGCCACCCGGCCGGCCAGTTGACAGATACCTCAGCCTTTAAGTAAAGTAGTATAAGCTGCCGAAAACATCTGAAATATAGGCCCCTACACTCCAATACAGTATACCATTCCAGTATTTCTCTCTGAAAGGATCCAACGAAAATAATTTAAGGCCCAAGTGGAACATAATAGATGTCACTTCCTCAGACTTAAATAAAACGTTGATAAACTGAAATAATTTATTCTTAAAAACATTGATTGATTTTGGCTCTATAATTTTTTTTAAAGATAATGTATCACTCTGTTTCCTCACTCCTATTGTCAGTATTTGTGTGTTATCTGCACATGCAGCCAAATTTTGAGTTGCGTAACATACTGTTGATGTTTCTGCTGTAGCAGCAGATTTGGCTTTAGCTTGTTCAGCAAGCAGCTAATTAAAAATTCATCTGATCCATCACCATTATCGTGATTATCCTCTTCAGTGGCGGTAGGTGGTGCACAGTAAATGTTCCTAGTAAATTCTGAAATACGCAAAACGCAAATTTTAAAACACTGGCCCCCTAAAGCTACTTATTATGATATTGATTGAATTTTAACAGTATTTTTCTTATTTTTACAGGAACCATCTACGTAATAAGAATGGGAAGAAGTTTTAAATGGATTTAATGTTACATGGAACTTCCCACATTGTATTGGTGCAATAGATGGCCGACACACTGAAATCGTGCAACCTGCTGGAACTGGATTATTGTAATATAATTACACTGGAACATTTAGTGTTGTGCTGTTAGCATTGGTAAATGCACATTACAGCGTAATCAGTTATGAAGTAGGTGCGTAAGGAAGTATTTCAGATGGTAGTGTCTTAAACCGCTCCGAGATGGAAGAGCGATTTTATAAGGGAAAGATTACTGTACCCACATCAAGACCACTTCCTGGAAGAAATGGCATGTGCCATTTTTTATGGTGGGAGATGATTCTTTTACTCTTTCACAGCAGCTACATGATGAAACCATATGCAGGGTGGCAAGAGAAAGAGAGCCAGGAAAGAATGTTTAATTATCGGATATCTTGCGCTAGTAGAATTGTGGGGGAATTTTTTTGGAATACTGTCAGCAGTTTTTCGGTGTCTTATAACAACTATGCACATAAAAAGCGACATTTGTGACTTCTTCAGCTGTGTCTTTGCACAATTTTCTTAGAAGATATAAAGAAAGTGTCACAGTTTACTCACTACCTGGCAGATTTCAGGCGGAAGATCCAGAAACAAGCAGGGTTTCAGATGGCAGTTAGCGGCTGTCACCACAAAATAAATGTCTTCAGTGAAAGAGAGGCAACGCAAGAAACGCAAAAAATATAAATGATGAATTTGCAGTATACTTTATGGTAAAGTAAATTGGCAAGAGAAATATACATAAATAAATGTCGAGTGAAAACACAAATGTAATTAAAAACTTCCGAACAAAAACTTTACGGCTTTAGTTACTAACAATATAAGCCATTAATCTGCAAACTACTTTGTATCAGATTTGGAAAAGTGATATGACAAGAGAAATAAATAAATTTCCAGTGAAAATACAGATCTAATTATATTTCCGACCAAAAATCTGACAACTTCAGTTATGCTAGAGATTAATATTTTATTAACTTTAAATACTTTTCTCGCCTTCCTAAAACTTCATATGCTCGTAAAATATCCATTTAGCATATGTGTCAGTTGTCCCGCACCCATTTCTAGTTTTGAGCATTTTAATATGCTTACGATTGTACTGTGCTTTCATATTTTTCCTTTTCCTTTCACATTCCAAAAGTGATACGCGAATTTTACCTGAAACTTCTTTCAACAAATTTTTCTTTTGTATCTGTCTCTATCCGCAGTATCAGAAGCACTCCAGAGATGCTTTCTTGTTTCCAACAAAAACTGAGTTGTTAGATCTGCTGACCACTTGTGAGTGGCTACTGTGTAAAGAAATGCAGCAGACGAAGAATGAAATACAGCAGACGATACGGCAATGCGCATGAGCACGTCACACAACTTTGCCGTGCTGTTGCTAGCTGACCATAAACTACAAACTCTAGACAAAACTTCACTCGGCTACGTTTTCAAACTCGCGACTTCAAACAACTGTTGACAACTTTTGAAAAGTAAGTCTGACTTCGAGTTGAAAACAGGTCAGCCGATTTTGTTGGTTTTCAGTGTGAAGGTACCTTTAAACACGAATTCATCAGTGACATGGAGTGTAAATAAATCATACAAGCTCCATTTTAATTTGTAATTATTTCTACTCAAACCGTAATCACTGATACAAGAAGAGAGTATAATTGTTTGTAGGTGCTTCACGTGGCACACAGGGCAAGCACATAGAAAAGAATTGGACAAATAAGGATTCTCGATATATAGTTAAATTTTGGAATCATTTAAATAAACCAGTATGTAATTTATTCAACACGCCTACTATGCGGATGGATTAATGGAAACCCGATTCTGCACCATTTGCATAGAAAGTTAGCTGCCTCACTGCACAACGAACTTGAAGTTTGAACAGCAGTAAACAGACATTAAAGACATGAAAATGTTGCAAGCAAGTATTACGCCAAGCTTCCAAAACGCAAGCCGCAGTCTCACTTCACTTTTGTAAATCGTTGCATGAGAATGACCATCAGAAGGCGACTTTAAAGAAAGTCGCCACATCAGTTATCCATAGCAAAAACGTTTAAGCAACAGTAAGAGCCACTCAGAGAGACCATGCGACTGATCTGGTTTACTACTGGCTCGTACTTACTTTCCCAATGAGTCTCTTATCAGACTCGCCTTCTCAACTACTCAGAGACAGTGATACCTTCAGTTATCTATCACTCAGTACAGAACGCCTTTGCAAAATGCTTGCGATTCATAATACGGGGAAGAAAGAATACCTTTGAAACTTCATATTATGACAAGCACTTTCTCATTATTACTCTGAAAGGAGCGTCCAGAGTCAATGTTTGTAAAACAGAATTCCAGAAAATAGGGAACTGCCCCTACTCTTCTTTTTGAGTATTGATGTGATCTGTACAACTTTCCAGCCTTTAGGTACCGTACGGATCTTTGTCAACCGAGCGGTCGTATATGGTTGTATCAGCGTGCTTTGAGAGGAACCTAACTGACATACAATCAGGACCGGATTCCTTATCTTAATTGATTTACGTGATTTAAGCTGCTTCGCTACACAGGATATCTACTTCTAAGTTATGTTGGCAGTTGATCTTGATTCGAATTGTCGAATATTTACTTCATATTTTTTGGTGAAGAAATTTCGGAAAACCGAGTTTCGTAACTCTGCTTCGGTAGCACTGTTATCAGTAATATTACCATTGCTGTCACGCAATGACGACATTGATTACGTTTTGCCGCTAGTGTAATTTAGACCCGACCAGAATCTCGTCGCATTTTCTGACAGATTTCGAGACAGAATTTCGTTGAGGAAACTATTAAAAATTGTTAAAGGTATTACGAATAGTGAGCCTCAGAAAATAGATTTACTATAAATATTGTTCTTGTTTTTAAAAATGAGTGATGTTGGTAGTGTATGTGGTAAGATTGTGTAAAATGTGATTCTGTATAAATCCTAAAAACGAAACTTATATCACAATGAATTTTTAAGTACTAGAATTGGACTGAGTAGTCAACCTAACTTCATTACCAGCTAGAAAATAGGCAAGGACCATATCTGCATTGACAGGCAATGAAACAATGTGTAAAGGAATCTAGCTATTGTTGCAAGCTATGTGAATTTGTACTGTGTTACTGCATGTCTTAAACTATGTCAAACAAAAAGGAATTATTGCAACTGAAACATCTCAGTGCTGTGAGTGTTTGTCTGGCTGTAACGACAACTTGTTGGCAAACTGCAGCGAAGTCTCTATCTCATAATCCTAGCCAATCAGAGGCCAGGAGAGGTAATCCTACAATATAAAGTCATAATACAAGCAACTAATGAAAAGTGAGAAACAGTGTTCATGCGAACAGCCACGTTTTAGCTCCTGACAAAGACACAATCGGTTAAGTAATAGTAGGATTTGAGCCATATTGTGCAATGTTGCAGTTTGCACTTGGCGAATTAGCCGTACATGTTACACAAGATGTACGTTTAACTTTATTGTAGAGTCATGTTGATTTCAATAAGTGGATAAACAGCTTAATCAGCGATGAATATTTAAAAGAAGATATGAGAAGATGTTGAAAAGAGAGGTGGTGGGGTTATGGGGAGGCTGTATAAAATTGAAGTTTGTTCTGGGCGCCGGTTGTCCTACTTCCCAGTGCTGTCTTCTATGTGGGAAGGCTTTGTTATCAAAAGGAAATAACTTGAAAAAATTGGTAGTGAAGGAGCAACAAATCTAACAGTTTGTATTTTGTATGATGAATGGTACGTGTCGCCAAATATAGGTAAATCTAAATTGTTGTGATGGGCAGTGATGTTCAAATATACAGGGTGGGAAAATAAAACTGGGCTGGAAAACATTTAGAATGAAGCTGACACAGGTTTGAGACTTGTTAACGGACGTCACAGAAAATGCTGGAAATGTCCACTGTTGACTTCGATGCAATGCTGTGCTCCATTTTTGCAAACTGTGAGGCACAGGTAGCAGTTCTGCCTGATGGAAAGCAGTAATAGAATGTTCGGTGTTTTGCTACAGCTCTTCCAGCGTGTGAGGGTTATTTGATTCTTTGCTGGCTATAGCTGTCTCCAGCACACTGGTCGGCAAAGATGTAACAAGAAGATCGATAGTAGGCACTGCATCAAGCACGTCTATCAGGAGAGAGGCCAGAGACAGGCTGGCAAGCAACAGTCCGCCAACGCCCTCTCGTGCGCCGCGACTGACTGAAGGGCTCAGTCTCTCACTCAGTAGCTCGGTGTCAGTCTGTCGGTCACTAGCTCATCCACTCAGTCACTGGCACACTAACACTCCAAGTTGGCATCTGTCAGTGCATTGCGACCAGATTAGTGTACACAGCGGTATTTGTACTTTGCACATAGCGATACTAAATTTTTTAATAACTAGAATTCCTATTTGTCTCCACAGAAGAGCTTGTACCCCAACACATGGACTCTCTTAAAGATAAATAACTTGTTGTTAATGTAAATAAGGAGCTCTGTTAATATATGTGTGTAGCTGTGTTGCATACTGGCCACCAAACAATATCCTCTCCCTTGATTCCTATGGTACAAGACCCTACAGTGGCAATGAGATCGTCATGGCCACTGATGTGTCTTGATAGAATATCCACACTCTTTCATCTTCTGTGAATAGATCCAAATATGAGCTTAACAGTTTCTGGACATACTGGTAAGCGTTAAGAATTTGGTGACAGAATCTTGTTACAATGAGGTCACCAGACATTGCATGCCAACTACTAAGCTTGAGGTTATGGAACGGCTCTTGAAAGCACAGGTGGGTATTTACTGATGGATAGTGGCTCGTGTTCCATGAGTATAGCCATGGTACGATGAACTGGGTCTCATCTGAAGAAATGAAGAACTGAGGACCGCAAAGTTCTGTCTCCATTTCACTCAGAAACCACCGGCAGAACTCAACACGCGAAAGGTGGCTTGGATGCTCTAACCCAATGGCTCTCAACCTTTCTGAGACCATTACGCCAGAGTGGAATCAGATATTAGCTAGAACACCACTCCCTCCCTCTCCCCGCCATCATCAACATTATCGTCTAACTTAACTGTGGAACGAGTTTTCTATTACCGCTTTCTCCTTAAAAACGACGATACATAAACGTTATTTAGTTTTTGTAGGTGTTAAACAACGAACTAATGAGTAAATTAGGCAATTCGTACCGCCTATTTCTAAAAACAGTCTTTTATAGAATAATGATGCAGTTTTCAGTGCATCGTGAGTGCTACTTACAGCTCCTCAGAGAAGACAGATAACTATCCACGTTGAGGGTAAACACTTGTTACAAAACATTCATCATCTGCACCACTTTTCTCCATAGCGACAATTACTTCACCCGCCGCCCTGAAAGCGTATTTACTCAACATCAGCCAGGTGCAAATATGTGCACTACACCTTCTGTTCGTAAATCGCTTGATACATGTTGGACTCCTCTCTTCTGAAATCGCAGATGTTCTAAGACTTCAGGCTACTAATTCTGCGTGTGTGATCGCTGTTATGACACTAATAATAATAATAGTACAGTGGAAGTCCTAAAGCAGTGCTATAGCCACAATAGCCACTGCATAGTTCCTGTTGTGTTGTGCTGTCAATGAGCTCGTTTACTGCTGAAAAGTCAATGAAGAAGCAATTTTTTTTCAAGAACTACCTACGGTCTGGAGAAGGCATTTACATGAGATATTTAAGCGTCAAACGAAAAAACTACAATGAACGAAACTTGTCTTGCTTGAAGGGGGAAACCAGATGAAGCTATGGTTGACCCACTAGAAGCGCTGCCATAGGTCAAACGGATGTCAACAGTGGCCTTTTTTTATAGGAACCCTGTAACCTCCCCACAAATTTAGATATAAGATATATATGATTATTATTATGGATAGCGATTCTAATTTTAGTGTAACCTCAGAACAGAATTGGTTCCCATTTATAACCTCCCTACAGAAATTCATTCACATTTAACCTCCACACAAAATTTGTTTCCCATTTAATGTAAGCTCGAAACAGAAAAATTCCTAAACCTCGTAATAAAAATAAATTCAGTAACCTGGTAGAATTTGGACGACAGCAGCGCTGAGTCATGGCCCTGTAAGATCATTCTGAATAAAAAAAGGAAAAATTCTTACCTCAATAAAAACGACGAATATATCTGTTCTTATACAAAAAAATTTCCGACACAGCTCTGTGCAATGCTGGCCGATAGATTTGTCATTTATGAAAGGAAGCAACTGATTTTTCTTTTGCAACAATAGGAATGATCATGGATTGAAGAAATTAGTAAATTCTTTAAATTGAAATGAATGTTTTTTTTTAAATTACTTTATATCACGAAGATTATTATTAGGACATTTTTAAAAGATTTACATGGGACTTCACATAACATTACTAGATACGCGTGAGGCTGCTTTTTACCTTATACAATAATACTCAGGCTTCGGCATCGCTGCACCGCGACCGGACCAGCCAACATGATACACCAGACTCGACTGACAAGCGCAGACAGGCGACTGCTCGCTAGCAACAACTTACTGCTACTGCTACACAGTTCGTACTGCAGTCAACACTGCTCTTTGGTCTCAGATTCTCTTATAGGTTACATATCGTAGGCAGCACATACCTCTTACATAACCCTCGACTGGGGGGGGGGCCAAAAATTTGGCAGCGATGGTGAGTCAATTGGACTTGCCATGAGCAACAAATTTTTCTAAAATCTACTTAATTAAGTTGACAGTCACAGAGTATATACATATATACACATATATATATATATATATATATATATATATATATATATATATATATAAGTACAGAACATAAAGTGAAATAGAGTGCACATGCACTGAGTACAGAACATATCAAGCAATGACAAAATGTATACGCAATGAGTACAAATCATATTAACAAATGACATAAAATGCATACACACTGTAGCACAGAACTTATCAACCAATGACAAAATGTATACGCAATGAGTACAAATCATATTAACAAATGACATAAAGTGCATACACACTGTAGCACAGAACTTATCAAGCAATGACAAAATGTATACGCAATGAGTACAAAACATATTAAAAAATGACATAAAGTGCACACACACTGTAGTACAGAACATATCAAGCAATGACAAAATGTATATGCAATGAGTACAAAACATATTAACAAATGACATAAAGTGCACACGCACTGTAGTATTTTATTTACCATTTTACTAGAACTAGGATAGGAAAGGGAAGGATTGCATCATCCTTCAAGGTGGTGGACACCACGATGTGTCAACACCACACCCATTCACCAACGTAGAATTAGTGCAGTAACCAAATATAGTGCTCCATGATCATAAGGATAGACAGGACAAACGTATATTGCAGTAATTTCTAGTAATTAGGTCAGAAGGTGAAGGACATTAAGTCTCATGCTAGTCATCATTGAGAATTACACTAGTCTATCAACAGATTTGACTAATTGTTGGCACTCATTGCCTAGTTACTGAACACTTCTGTACTATGTATGAAGTATTACAGAATAATGTTCATAAATCATCTGATTACATTGAACATTGGCACTCATTGGCCAGTTACAAACCAAGTTCATACATTATTATAGGTGATCATTCAAAGCAATAGTTAATTAATGGCATACCATTTACATAATTCATCTAGTTATAGTAATCATTGGCACTCATTGGCCAGTTACAAACCATCAGAAGCCATCATTCAAAACAGGAGCTAATTAATGGCATAGTATTAACGTAATTCACCTAGTTATAGTAATCATTGGCACTCATTGGCTAGTTACAAACCATCAGAAGTCATCATTCAAAACAGGAGCTAATGAATGGCATAGTATTAACATAATGCATCTAGTTATAGTAATCATTGGCACTCATTGGCCAATTACAAACCATCAGAAGTCATCATTCAAAACAGGAGCTAACGAGTGTAGCATCAAGCTACTGGTATTCATATATAATAACATGTAGGTGACATAATACAAATTTAAAATATAAGAAACAGTGGCATTCATTGGCCAGTTACTAAATGTATAGCAAGTATTGAATATTACAAAACATTTTTCATCATTCAAGTGATATACGACATATTTAAAATAATTATTGGCACTCATTGGCCAGTTACAAACCGTCAGAAGTCATCATTAAAAATGAGAGTTAATTATTGGCATAGCATTTATACAGTATAACAAAATTATTATTTACAGAAATTATTGGCATAGTATGTATGCACTATTACAAAATATCATTCACTATTACTCGGAACTCATCATTCAAGTGACATAGGACATATTGAAAATGTAACATGCTGTAACTATTACTCAACGTCTGTGGTTAGAAAACATCATTCAGTGTTACTCAGAACTCTCTTATACTGGTAGCATTATTTGGGACTGGTAGTACATTTTTTTTTTTTTTTTTTGTGCTAGCAATGCATTGCGTTTGGATCGATAATTAATTGCTGGGGCATGAAAATATTTGCTTTTGACTTATTGCTACAAGTGAGGATAGGTAACGTCATTCGTCATGAGTCAGCCGTAGCAAGGTTATGAAACAAGTAGAGTATATGTGATCACATTCATGAATGACACACACAAATGGGTAACAAAAATGCAAGTACTAGAACAGGTTTAATGACTAACTGCTTATAGCACATTAATTTCATGAATAGCTTCTCCTAGAAAAAATACAAAATGGATTATTAAGCTGAAAGAAGAAACGTATATTATGCTGAAAAGTAGTGAACTTCGAATTAACGGGTAATGAAATGTGTACTCTATGTATGTACTCTAGCTGTCCATTCCAAAACATTCAGTCATTATACCATGCGATATAAGACATACTGTCAAAACGAACTGCAACAAATACTTAAGCAACTACGTAGCATTTCTTAATTAACAGTAAATACATAAACTTCGTCATTATTCTCATCTGCAAAGAAAAACATCATTATTCATATTACCATAACTTCATTACTATCATCAGCTGCAAAGAAAAACTTCATTATTCATATTAGCATATTCATTCATTATCATCTGCAAAAAGACACTTCATTATTCATTATTCATATTACCATTTACTTCATATAACTATTCATAGTATAGAGTTTCTTATTTTTAGCATATTTCATCACCAAAACTAAGATGTGTAGTTCTGTCTGACAGCCTGCATCAATCACCTCGTATTCTGAAAGAAAAAATTAGTTAAGACTGCTATCATACGATGTGCATAGTATATTCTTGTTAATGCTTGTTAATTCTGATCCATTTACTCTTCATGACGAGGTATTGCATCTTCTTTCGTTCATTCCGAAGGTGAAATTCCCATTTCATATTAATCCACTGTGGTTTGTTTAATTTATTTCTTTTACACGTTATTGCTTTCTGAAAATGATGAACTATGATTAATGTCTTGCATTTAAATCATATACCCATTAAATAAAAACTGGCTTCTAGTGATATAATTAAGCATACAGCATAGCATGACAGAAAACGTATTATGTCAAAAACATAGACAGTGTTCAGGTGCAAAAATGTACACACAGTCTCATAATGTTGTAGCAAAAAAAATGTAAAATAGTCACGATGTTGAGATATGATAAGACAAAATGTCAAAGTCAACTGGTGTTTGTTATATCTTAAACATTTCATAGTGCATACAAACAAACAGGAAAACAATATCGTACATACATGAAAAATGTAAAATGTGCACAGTCTGATGTGTAACGACAAGAAATGACTTTCTTTGTGTTCAGCTTGTATGTTGTGTAGTTGATAGAGGCGAGAGTTGAAGACTTTAATGGAGAAAGAATTTGATAAAATTAATATGTCACTAGATAGAATTGCATAATTGGTCATAATATGTGTAAGTTTATCTGGAAAAATGTGCACGGTCTGATGTGTAACGACAAAAAAAGTGACCTGCTAACCTTACCTTGCCGGGCACTTGCCAAGAAAAAATACGATAATCATCAGTAAGTAGTCACATAAATATAATTGCATAAGTGGTCATATAAAAATAAGGAAATGGCATTACAGTGTGATAAATCATAAAGTATGTTAATTCAATAAAGGGTTTAATATTGGAGACATGGTGATTGCCTTTCCTTTTTCTGGTTCTCAGAGTTTCGACGTGTACTACATTGGGGTGAGGAATGCTGCGAATTCGATATGGACCTGCATATAGAAGCTCAAATTTACTACATCTATTCTTTCCTTTGTTCGATAGATAGTGTGTATGTACTAATATCTTCTGTCCAATGTGAAAGTCATGGCGTGTACAAACCTGTTTTTGCTGTCTTCTCCGGCGCTCTGCGGCACGTTTGATGTTGTTCAGCGCAATGTCAATTATTTCATGGTGTCGTAGTCGACGAGATGTAGGAAAGGATACTAATTCTTTAATTTTGTTAGGTGGTCCAACATTTTTCATTGTAACAGTCGGAGATAGCATAGTAGATTCATTTGGTATGGAGTTAATTACATCCTGGAATGACAGTATGTGTGTATCCCAATCAATATGTTTTCTATGGCGGTATATTCCACACAGTTTACCAATTTCTTTCATTAGTCGTTCACAAGGGTTCGAAGAAGCATGGTACCTCGATATAGATCGGAGAAATGTTTCTAGCTCGTAACATACGTGTCCATATAGCAGATCGAAACTGTGATCCATTGTCGGAAATTACTTTCAATACGTGCCCTACATGGAATAAAAAATGTTTTACAAATGCATTCGAAACAGATTTAGCAGTAGCTTTGCGTAACGGGGTGAATGTAACAAATTTCGAAGTGAGTTGAACAGCGACAAAGATGTAGCAAAAACCTCTATTAGTTCTGGGAATCGGACCAAAAATGTCTACAGCAGGCATGTGTCTCAATTTATCAGGTACAATGGGATGTAATGGAGGAATATGTGAAGTCGTATCTGACTTAGCTTTCTGGCAGATTTTACAAGACGCTAAAACTCGTCGAATACGTTTCTCCATGTTGGCAAAGTAACAGTTCTGTCTCAGTATAAGAAAACATTATCTGGCTCCGTAATGTGCGTAACTTAATTGAGTATACCAAATTAATTTGTTAACAAGTTCGTCAGGAATGCATAGTAACCAGTTGTTGCTGTCAGGGTGAGAGTGGCGAAAGAGAATATTATTGCGTACAGTGTAATGGTTTCTAATGCTAACGTTATTCTTATCTTGCCAAAGGTGTTTAATTTCTTTCCATACGTTGTCTTTACTCTGCTCTTGTGCTATGTCTCGTAATGACGACGAAATGAAATTTTCAAATGCAATTTGTTGAATATACATGACGCTGAAATTTGCTTTGCAGAAGTTGGTCGCGATGTCTTGCTGATTGTTGCTGAGAGAACGGGATAGTGCGTCTGCTACAATATTTTGTGTACCGGGAATGTGAGCAATTATAAAATTAAATTCCTGTAATTAAAGTTTCCATCTGCTTAACCTGTCGTGTGTAAATTTTGCGGAAAGTAAAAACTGTATAGCTCTATGATCTATGTAAACGGTAGTGTGTCTTCCATAAAGAAAATGCCGAAATCTCGTAAATGCCCATACAACACATAATGTTTCAAGTTCTGTGACAGAATAATTGCGTTCAGCAGGTGACAGAATGCGACTCGCAAATGCGATGTTTTTAATTACTGCAGTACCGTCTTCTTCAATTTCCTGAAAAATGTGTACGCCTAAAGCGGTGTTAGAACTGTCGGTGGCAATGGAAAAATTTCTAGTAAGATCTGGATGTGATAAAAGTGGTGCATTCAACAAAGCTTCTTTCAGATTCACAAATTCAGAATGTGCTTGGCTATCCCAGGACCAAATAGTGTTTTTACCCGTCAATTGACATAATCTGGGGGTGTCTAAAGCAGAGTAATGAATAAATTTACGATAAAAGTTAATTAAACCCAGAAAGCTGCGTAGTTGTTTCTTCGTCGTAGGAACAGTAATGTCACGTAAGTCTTGAAGAGTTTCCGGGTCAGGCGCAATGCCTTCTGCTGAAAATACATGCCCAAGAAATTGTATAGAAGTTTTCCCAAAGTGCGATTTACTGAGATTAACTGTGAATCCTTGTGCACGAAAAGTTCGTAACAGTTGTTCAAGAATCAGATTGTGTTCAGACCAGTTAGCTTCTGCAATAAGAAAGTCGTCTACATACGTTGTGATTCTGTCTTTAAGTTCTGTCGGAAGTATAGTATTCAAACCGCGAATAAATGCTTCTGAAGAAATTGTTAAACCGAACGGTAATTTGCAAAACTGGTAACAGTCAGCAAAACAGAGAAAAGCTGTGTACTTTCTACAGTTCGGATGGAGCTGAATTTGCCAAAACCCCGATTTCAAATCTAATGTGGAATAAATAGCAGTACCATGAAATTTCTGTAAAAGTTCTTCTAGTGTCTGTGGGCGATCTGTTTCATTAATAAAAATGTCATTAATGTGACGCGAATCAAGTACGAGGCGAAGTGAACCATCCTTTTTCTTAACAATATGGAGTGGGTTTATGCACGGACTAACTGCCGGTTCAATAATTCCTTGGTCAAGCATTGCTTGCAATTCTTTCTTAACTTGTTCTCTGTGAATATGCGGAATGGGGTAATGTTTGGCTTTAAATGTGTCGTGCTGTTTAACTTGAAATTCATACATAAAACCGGACATAGTACGAGGGACATTGTCAAAAACTGGAGCTTGCTGTAAAAGAATTTTGCGTAATTGCGTGCGTTCGTCATCTGTATTTGCACTGCTCTGTTTACCTCGATCAGAAATCATTTGCATAACGTCATAGTCGGCTTCATCTGGAGTATTATAGTTGTGTACGTACGTATCTGTGAACAATGTGGAACGACAGTCTATGTTACGTGATGCGGAAATAACCTCTGTACAATTAATTGTTTGTTCTTCTGCAGATAAAGAGTGCTGAAATTCTAAAGCCAGTTGTACATTTTCATCCTTTAACATTACATAGGAGTTTTGGAATTCAATAATTGCGTCGTGTTGTACCAGAAAATTCGTACCTAAAATAACGTCTGTTGTCAATAAGGGAACAATCCAAAAATTTGAGTGAAACGTGTGACCTTGCAATACAAAATGATAAATGTGTCTGTAATTTTACATCTACTCCTTTACCAGATACTGCTCCTTTTACTTTAGTTTTGCCTAATGGTAACGTAGGATAGGTATTCTCTTTGTTACATTCATTGAAAGTTTCCTCATTTATAACTGACATAGGTGATCCAGAATCGATTACTGCTGAAAATTTAGATGATCCAATCTTTACTACAATGACAGGGTGTGAAATGGTTTTTTGAATAACTGGTTTTTCCTGCAAAAGAGTGTCTCGGATGTCGTCAAAAGTAATAACATTTTCGTGAACAAGATTCTGCGTATCTGAAGTATTGCTTGCGTTGCTGGAAGATGCAACCTGTACTGTATCTAGTCAAATTCTATCTGACGTGCTATTATTTTCGGGAGGATGCTGTGGCATTTCCACTATTTGTACTGTTCTGTTATTTCTTCCTGACGTATTACGTTCGGGATGATATCTACTGTCTGGTTCATTCATGATAATCTGTTGTTGCGGATGATTCTGCTGCTGGTAAGACCGACTGTTATTAAACGTACGCTGAAAATTGTGCTCATTACTTTTACGTCTGTCATGATAGTCATTTCTATACGGTGCGTTGCGGTACGAGTTAAAATGATGTGTTTTCTGTACGTAGTTATTTCCTTGCTGCTGTGCGTTATTATTTGGTGTGGCCGACGCTATACGTGTAGGCAGCGAAACATTAAAGCTTGGTTGACCTTGCAGACTGCATTGTTGGTTAGTTATGCTAACCGGCTGGTTTTGTTGCTGTTGTATTGAAAAACCTCTATTGTTATCAAAATGTGATTCCTGTTGCTGATAATTTTGACGATACTGATAATTAAAATTTTGTCTGTTATTAAAGTTCTGGTGGTTATCGTTCCTGAATCGTCTATTACCTTTGCTATTGAAATAGCGTCGCTGACCGTAATTGCTGCATGCTTGTTGACCTTGGTTATTATATGAAAAGTTTTTGTTTATGAAGGAATAATCTGATTGCTGAACTTAAAAAAGCTGTAATAGATCTCTGAATGCCGAAATATTTTCTTTCTGCTGACCCGTTAAAAGGGTCTTAATGATCGTGGTAATTTAGAAATACACACTTGGATAAGTGCAGATTCACTGTATGGTTCACTTAAGTACTGGTTTTGTTGGACCATGTTTTCAAAAAATTGCGTGACAGTGGAAAAATTTGAGTTCTCATAATTCGGTAAACTAATTAATTGATCCTTGATTCTGCACTGTGTCGTCTTCGACCAATACGCTGACAGAAAAGCATTCTGAAATTCTTCTACCAAATAGCATTGTCTCGCGATCGGTCTCATACGAGTTGCCGGTTCGCCTTCCAAAAAACTGCAAATAAATTCAAGTTTGTGTGTTACAGGCCAAGTTGGTGGAAAAGCAAAGCTAAATTGTTGTATCCAATCCAAGGGGTGAATCTGTGTTCTGTCATTTTTAAATACTTTAAATTTTCTCACGGATAGAAAGTGCCTGTTATCAAAATTATCGTCTCTGTATGTCTGAACAGGTTCAGGATTGTATGGTAATCTGTTTGTCTGTGACTGTTCGGAATCTAACTCACGTACTCTCTGTAAATTACCTAAATTATACTGGCTGTGTGAGTCTGACAAATGTTCGGAGAGTGGCGTATGCAGTGATGTGTTAAAGGCTGAAATGTTTTTCATCTCCGTCACTTCTTGCTGTAAAGATGACAATTTTCTACGTAATGTATTATTGGACCAACCTATCTCACTGATCGTCTGTTGTAAATTTTGGAATTCAGGAGTTTGACTAAACGAAACTGGTGACGTATCGTCTGATTTGGTGTCATTATTACTTTCGATAACGTCAATACGACTGGCCAATTCATCAAATTTTTCAGTCAGTGCTTTTACCTGATCATCGTTTTTAGTATCACAAGCATTAATTTGTTTTCGTATTTGACGTGTGGTTTTGTTCAATTTCTTAACGTCTGCTTTGATGGCATCGGGATCCTGTATTAATTCCAACTTTTCAAGTCTGTTGGTCATTGTCTGAAACTCTAATGTGTATCTGTCTGTTCTTGTTTTAAGATCGGAGATTTCATCATGCAATTCGGTGTTCAACTGTTTGATTTCGTCTGATACTGTGGCAAAATTGTTGTCTACGTATGTTTTTGCTTTCGTAAACAATTTATGCTTATCTTCCTGTCTCTGTGCAGTAATTGTTTCCATGACTTGTCGCTTTACTTTATTCTGTTCGTGTATAAATTTACGGTAACGCATTTCACCGTTTTGTAGGTGGTGATTAAAACGTTCGTTAATTTGGCTATTCTGCTGGTCAAATTTCGCGACTGCTTTCGCATCCAGTGTGCATGAAAGTTCTGCTGACATTAATTTAAACTCGTCGCGTAACTGTGTTGCGTTTTCAGAGCATTGTTTAGCGACTGCACTAATTTCGTCTCTAAGTATTTTAGTTGTGGCTGCATGTGTATTACTTAATTCTTGTGCCACAGATCTAATTTCTTCACTACTGTTCCTAGTACAAGCCTTAATTTCCTCACGTAATTGTTCTTTAGTATCATGACATTGCGCGGCAACGGCTGTAATCTGTTCACTAAGTTGCTTGAAATTGTTATCTTGCTTATCATTCGACTGTTTAAGACTTTCATTAATTTGTTTATAATTGTTATCTAGTTTTTCATTCAACTGTCTGGAATTGTTGTCTAGTTTTTTCATTAAGGTTGTCATGTTTTTCATTAAGTTGTAGCAATACTGCCAAAATTAGCTGCTGTATTCTCTGTGCTGTGTGATGGTGTGTATGCATTTGTCACGTTTTGTGTACCGATAACCATTTGGTCATTCTATGATTCTTGACAAAGTTTGCCAATTGGATGTGCACTGTTAGTCACTACCTCGGAATCAAACAAATCTGTCGTACTTTGAGTACACTGTTCATTTTCGTTAGAAACATTTATCTGTTCGTAACATGCAAACCGGGTGTGTCAAACTGGGCAGCGTTCATTGTAATGGAACGTGCCGCGTCATCAATTGTCGTTAAATTAAGTGTAGACATAAATGAAATTGTTTGCTCATCATCTGGAATAAAACCATTACTAGTGATCGGCACACCATGATTGTCTGTAAATAGGGGATTATCACTAAGACACTGAGTGTCGCTAGTATTATCGGTCAAATTATTCGAGTTGTCTATTTCACTCATTGCACATCGCGATGTACTGTTAAAAGTTTTTAGCGACATTTTCTCACAAATCGAAATTAAGCACAAAAATGAAACAAAGGCAAAGCAAAAACGGAACAAACACAATTACAACAAAGAGCAATAATTGCCGATGATTTGTGAAAGAAAGAGTGACAAATTAGTAAATGCGTTGCGCCAGATGCAAACTACATTTAAGTAAATAAGAGCAGATATATGACTACTTCTCAGAGATTCACAAAGAAATACGATCTTGGCCGGATGTCGCCAAGAGTAACCTCCCCACCAAATTTGTTATAAAATATATATAATTATTATTATGGATAGCGATTCTAATTTTAGTGTAACCTCAGAACAGAATTGGTTCCCATTTATGACCTCCCTACAGAAATTCATTCACATTTAACCTCCACACAAAATTTGTTTCCCGTTTAATGTAAGCTCGAAACAGAAAAATTCCTAAATCTCGTAATAAAAATAAATTCAGTAACCTGGTAGAATTTGGACGACAGCAGCGCTGAGTCATGGCCCTGTAAGATCATTCTAAATAAAAAAAGGAAAAATTCTTATCTCAATAAAAACGACGAATATATCTGCTCTTATATAAAAAAATTTCCGACACAGCTCTGTGCAATGCTGGCCGATAGATTTGTCATTTATGAAAGGAAGCAACTGATTTTTCTTTTGCAACAATAGGAATGATCATGAATTGAAGAAATTAGTAAATTCTTTAAATTGAAATGAATGTTTTTTTGAAATTACTTTATATCACGAAGATTATTATTAGGACATTTTTAAAAGATTTACATGGGACTTCACATAACATTACTAGATATGCGCAAAGCTGCTTTTTACCTGATACAATAATATTCAGGCTTCGTCATCGCTGCACCGCAACCAGACCAGCCAACATGATACACCAGACTCGACTGACAAGCGCAGACAGGCGACTGCTCGCTAGCAACAACTTACTGCTACTGCTACACAGTTCGTACTGCAGTCAACACTGCTCTTTGGTCTCAGATTCTCTTATAGCTTACATATCGCAGGCATCACATACCTCTTACATAACTGTCCACTGGGGGGGCAAAAATTTGGCAGCGATGGTGAGTCAATTGGACTTGCCATGAGCAACAAATTTTTCTAAAATCTACTTAATTAACTAGGTTGACAGTCACAGAGTATATATATATATATATATATATATATATATATATATATATATATATATATATAAGTACAGAACATAAAATGAAATAGAATGCACATGCACTGAGTACAGAACATATCAAGAAATGACAAAATGTATACGCAATGAGTACAAATCATATTAACAAATGACAAAGTGCATACACACTGTAGTACAAAACATATCAAGCAATGACAAAATGTACACGCAATGAGTACAAAACATATTAACAAATTACATAAAGTGCACACACACTGTAGTACAGAACATATCAGGCAATGACAAAATGTATACGCAATGAGTACAAAACATATTAACAAATGACATAAAGTGCACACATGCTGTAGTACAGAACATATCAAGCAATGACAAAATGTATACGCAATGAGTACAAAACATATTAACAAAAGACATAAAGTGTATACACACTGTAGTACAGAATATATCAAGCAATGACAAAATGTATACGCCATGAGTACAAAACATATTAACAAATGACATAAAGTGTATACACACTGTAGTACAGAATATATCAAGCAAATGCAAAATGTATACGCAATGAGTACAAAACATATTAACAAATAACATAAAGTGCACACGCACTGTAGTATTTTTTTTACCATTTTACTAGAACTGGGATAGGAAAGGGAAGGATTGCATCATGGTTGTAGCACATTAGGTTGCACGTAGCTGCACTGAAAGTCCATATCTTTCTACAGAAGCACAACACCAAGTGAGACAATCTGAAGTTCTCTTCCCTGAAGTATTAATCACTGTAGCCAAGACACTGAAATTTCGTATTAATATTCCATGTTAACATTTTGGTAGTACATTAGGTACACCAAACAGTGGAACCATAATAACATCTCCATCGTTCAAGGTGGTGGACACCATGATGTGTCCACACCACACCCATTCACCAACGTAGAATTAGTGCAGAAACCAAATATAGTGCTCCATGATGATAAGGATAGACAGGACAAACGTATATTGCAGTAATTGCTGGTAATTAGGTCAGAAGGTGAAGGACAATAAGTCTCATGCTAGTCATCATTGAGAATTACACTAGTCTATCAACAGATTTGACTAATTGTTGGCACTCATTGCCTAGTTACTGAACACTTCTGTACTATGTATGAAGTATTACAGAATAATGTTCATAAATCATCTGATTACATTGAACATTGGCACTCATTGGCCAGTTACAAACCATGTTTATACATTATTTAAAAGTGATCATTCAAAGCAAGAGTTAATTAATGGCATACCATTTACATAATTCATCTAATTAGAGTAATCATTGGCACTCATTGGCCAGTTACAAACCATCAGAAGTCATCATCCAAAACAGGAGCTAATGAATGGCATGGTAATAACATAATTCACCTAGTTATAGTAATCATTGACACTCATTGGCTAGTTACAAACCATCAGAAGTCATCATTCAAAACAGGAGCTAATGAATGGCATAGTATTAACATAATTCATCTAGTTATAGTAATCATTGGCACTCATTGGCCAGTTACAAACCATCAGAAGTCATCATTCAAAACAGGAGCTAACGAGTGTAGCATCAAGCTACTGGTATTCATATATAATAACATGTAGGTGACATAATACAAATTTAAAATATAAGAAACAGTGGCATTCATTGGCCAGTTACTAAATGTATAGCAAGTATTGAATATTACAAAATATTTTTCATCATTCAAGTGATATATGACATATTTAAAATAATTATTGGCACTCATTGGCCAGTTGCAAACCATCAGAAGTCATCATTAAAAATGAGAGTTAATTATTGGCATAGCATTTATACAGTATAACAAAAATATTATTTACAGAAGTTATTGGCATAGCATGTATGCACTATTACAAAATATCATTCACTATTACTCAGAACTCATCATTCAAGTGACATAGGATATATTTAAAATGTAACACACTGCAACTATTACTCAAGGTCTGTGGTTAGAAAACATTACTTAGAACTAATCATTCAAGTGACATAGGATATATTTAAAATGTAACACACTGTAACTATTACTCAAGGTCTGTGGTTAGAAAACGTTACTCAGAACTCATCATTCAAGTGACATAGGACGTATTGAAAATGTAACATACTGTAACTATTACTCAAGGTCTGTGGTTAGAAAACATCATTCAGTATTACTCAGAACTCTCTTAAACTGGTAGCATTAATTGGGACTGGTAGTACATTTTTTTTCTTTGGTCTCAGATTCTTTTATAGCTTACATATCGCAGGCAGCACATACCTCTTACAACCCCAATTTGTATTACATATTCGTGTAGTACGTAAAGAAATATGAATGTTTTAGTTGTGATAGATGGCGCTATAATACTCACAAACTTATAAGAACGTGGTATCACGTAACATTCCGCCAGTGCGGCCGGTATTTGCTTAGTGATACATTACCCGTGTTAAAATGGACCATTTACCAATTACGGAAAAGGTCGATATCGTGTTGATGTATGGCTGTTGTGATCAAAATGCCCAACGGGGGTGTGACAAGTATGCTGCTCGGTATCCTGGAAGACATCATCCAAGTGTCCGACCGTTCGCCGGATAGTTACGTTATTTAAGCAAACAGAAAGTGTTCAGCCACATGTGAAACGTCAACCACAACCTGCAACAAATGATGATGCCCAAGTAGGTGTTTTAGCTGCTGTCGCGGCTAATCCGCACTTCAGTAGCAGACAAATTGCGCGAGAATCCTGAATCTGAAAAACGTCGGTGTTGAGAATGCTACATCAACATCGATTGCACCCGTACCATATTTCTATGCACCAGGAATTGCATGGCGACGAATTTGAACGCCGTGTACAGTTCTGCCACTGGGCACAAGAGAAATTACGGGACGTTGACGGATTTTTTGCACGCGTTCTATTTAGCGACGAAGCGTCATTCACCAACAGCGGTAACGTAAACCGGCATAATATGCACTATTGGGCAACGGAAAATCCACTATGGCTGCGACAAGTGGAACATCAGCGACCTTGCCGGGTTAATGTATAGTGCGGCATTATGGGAGGAAGGATAATTGGCCCCCATTTTATCGATGGCAATCTAAATGATACAATGTATGCTGATTTCCTACGTAATGTTCTACCGATGTTACTACAAGATTTTTCACTGCATGACAGAATAGCGACGTACTTCCAACATGATGGATGTCCGGCACATAGCTCGCGTACTGTTGAAGCGGTATTGAATAGCATATTTCATGACAGGTCGATTGGTCGTCGAAGCACCATACCATGGCCCGCACGTTCACCGAATCTGACGTCCCAGGATTTCTTTCTGAGGGGAAAGTTGAAGTATATTTGTTATTGTGATCGACCGAAAACGCCTGACAACATGCGTCAGCGCAATGTCAATGCATGTGCGAACATTACGGAAGGCGAACTACTCGCCGTTGAGAGGAATGTCGTTACACATATTGTCAAATGCATTGAGGTTGACGGACATCATTTTGAGCATTTATTGCATTTATGTGGTATTTACAGGTAATATCGCTGTAACAATATGCGTTCTCAGAAATGATAAGTTCACAAAGGTACATGTATCACATTGGAACAACCGAAATAAAATGTTCAAACGTACCTACATTCTGTATTTTAATTTAAAAAAACCTACCTGTTACAAACTGTTCGTCTAAAATTGTGAGCCATATGTTTGTGACTATTACAGCGCCATCTATCACAAAGCGAAAAAAGTGGTCCAACTAACTAAAACATTCATATTTCTTTACGTACTACACGAATATGTACTAAAATTGGGGTTGCTGTTTAAAAAAACGCAGTTGATATACGTTTGACCTATGGCAGCGCCATCTAGCGGGCCAAACATAACGCCATCTGATTTCCCCCTTCAAGCTAGACAAGTTTCGTTCCTTGTAGTTTTTTCGTTTGACGCTTATTTCGTGAGATATTTGGCCCGGTCACGATCAATGGACACCCTGTATACATCTGAGTTTTACTGTTACATATACGTGGTACAAAGCGCAAAATATGTGAACAGTAAATGGATTATGTGAGGGAGAAATTGTTCATTCATTTGTTTCGCAAGTTTTAACCTCCAGTACATTGTGCCATGCTACTACTTGAAAAAAATGTGATTATTAATAACTTATGTAATAAGTATTACAGTCCTACGAAATAGTGTCACCAGAAATGATATTTTAAAACAATTTAGTTTCGTGATCAAAACACTATTTTGTAAACACCCCTTAGAAAATTACACTTAAGTCTTCTGGGAATCATTATCTCCAAGGTGGGAACCACTGCTCTAATTCATGCACAATATTAAATATGTAAATATGCAGAAGCAGTTCCTTCTTGATAATGTTTCGAAGCCACGAACTCTCAATTCCCACTTGCACAGATAAACAGCGTTAAGATTTTGTCAGACTTCGTCCACGGTTTGCCTTCACTCAGCCAGTGTTGACTGATGTTTCCATCCTTTTTCGGATAGTTAAAGGTTTTTATTAGCTACAGAGCCCGCTTCGCGTCATTCTGCCATTAATTTTTGCGTAAAAGACTTTTCGGAAAGTTTTGCCAAAACATTTCCAGTCATAATTTTTTGTGCAAGAAGTTCTGCACGCGCTTCGTGCAAAATGTTTTTTCTCATAACACTTGACAATTTACACACATTGTTTCATCCTCAGCACCGTTTTGTGTTGCTGTGAACGGGTTGCTAAACACGGTGACCCTCTCCAGTCATTCAAACGTTGTAACTCAGCAAAGTACTCGGGACAGAGCATGTGAGAAATGTGCCTGCGCTGACATTTGACAGCAATAGACTTTTGCATCGAAATCACAGTTTCCAGCATTTTCTGTAGTGAGAAGTTCTCATATTCATTAATAAGGGTCCGATCCGCATCAGTCTTGACAAATATTTTGCGGAGTAGTTTTGTTTTGCACACGCTGTGGTAGCAAGTACCGAATATGTGGGGGAAGCACAAGTGGCTGACTGCAGGTTTTGGGGACTTCTGGTAGAAAATGGCGTACGTGTGGTGGACATACGTGCAGATCGCCTTTGTGACCCATTGGATGTCGAAGAAGTTCAGATGTGCGCTGTAAGATAAGTTATCCGTAGGTTCGATAAGGACACGAGTGTTACAGAGGTGCTTCATGAGATTGAATGTGAGTCCTTGGAGGGAGAAAGGAGATGCCTTCGCCAAAGTGCTGGTGTGGATTTTTGGAGAACCAGCAGTTGTGACAGACTGAGGAATTTTTCTGCTCCGTTCAACGTGCACCTCTCTCAGAGGTCACGGGGAAGGAATAAGAGTAGTGGCTCACAACGGGGTACTCAGACTGTGGAAAAACAAGCGCTGCAACATCGTGAGGGATACAGAGGGGAGAAAGTCTTCCGGGACTTACTCCAGTTTTCTATCACCAGCGCCATGTCATCATAACGCGCCTGTGTGTAGCATAAAAAATATTGCACCATGATCTAAGAGCGAAATTAAAGATTAAAATAACTTTTCCAAACCTTGTTAGTGTATGCTTCAGTGTGTTAATGTTAACATTGTTAAGTTTTAGAATGATCGAATGGATATGTTTCGCTAAATGTATTATTTTAAGAAAAAAGTGAGTTGCGCTAAATAATGAAGTTAAAAAGCTGAATGCCGTTCAGAATGTGTAAATATATGTCACTGTTAAAAGTTACAAGTTTCTACTTCATCTGTGAAATATTTTGGTCAAAATCGGTGTTTTTACGAAAAACTGAAGGCACTAAATATTAGACTCAGAAAAAAGAAAATACGTATGCAGCCTCAATTACATATAAAAACCTTATATAAGTGACACCAATAAACTACCTTCGTTACTTTTCCAGTTATTTACTAAAAACTAAATTTGGAACGAAAAATCCTTAATTCATAATAGGTTAAGTATCATTTGTATTTGCTGTAGAAAGCTATAACTACAGAGATCGATTACACTGATGGATTAATTAAGCTGTACCAAGTTTCAAGATTTTAGTGTAAATAACTATTATTACAATGAGCCTTAAAGAGGCAGTTCAGAGGTCATGTTCTACTGTTTTTTCCGTTCTAGAAATTCTAGCTGGAAAAGTTTACATGCAATCGAGCTAAAACCTTTTTAGTAAGTAAAGCAATCTTAACTCTAGTTACATAATAATTATGAGGACTGTAAATTGTTAAACAACAGGAATATTCATTAACAGATGTTCGAGAAAGGGGTCATTTAGGTGGTGCTAGTTGTGCCTACAGTGGTTGATAGCACATATTCTGTTCGGCAGTTCGCTGCGCCCGCATATAAATACGGTCAGAGAGGCAGTGAGACACTTCACGTCGAGCTATCAATCTGCCCGCGTAAGTCAACGATCGGCATACACTGTGCCCCGAATGACGTCAGAGCGAGGCACTTACAAAGCACATGTTTTCGGTCAAGTAGGGAGTGAATTCGCGGGAACTGCACAGCGCTCTGGACCGCTTAGATTTCACGGAAGTAACTGTTTTTGTACCGCCAATAATGTTGACAAAGCCGTATGGTAAGTAGCGAGATTATTTTTCACTTTTAAGGTGAGTAATTAACTTTGATGCTTAGAAGTCAGGGTGATAGACCAATTTGCTTGTAACTTCCCACAGAGGTCACCTCTGAACTGTTAATAGTGACATTATTATTATTGTTATTATCAGGAATGTTATTATATCTTCTGGGCGTGGACTTTTGCTGAATATGTTAATCTGTTCAATTCAAAACTTTTATTTATGGTCATATTTCCTGATCCCGCTGAGTAAATAGCAAGCAGGAACATTTTATTTCACTGAGTACGAAGAGTAATGTGGACTTGCAGACTGAAAATTAAGGTCAGTATGTTCTCCATCGCTTTCTCGCTAACGGCTAAAATAGTTATCAGCCTCTTGTAAAAACGGCGAAGGTTATTTTAGGTGCCGCCCCGGAGAACTGTCATTTCTCCCTCGCTCCATTTGCAAGTGGATCAGAAGGGGAATGGGCTATCCGTGGTACAATATGCCCTCATGTATGCACTCTACAGTGACTTGCAAAATATGTACGTAGATACATAAATTCGAAAGCCTGAGCTTTGTCAACTCTTTTTCTAAACCTGCCCGCTTGCAGTGACCTGCCAAACGTGTGGGAATCACTATTCCAAGTTGGCCTTTCCTAAACTCGTAATAAATTAACTCTGCTTTCCCGTATTTACATAGACACAGCGAGTTTAATCGCTGCTAGTCAATTTAATTAGATAATTTCTGCAGTCAAAGAGTAAGCATTTAATGTATGCCTAATACGAGCAACAAGGCCATCAGACCAAATAGCGGTAGGAAATTAGCTATTTCAATCTTACGATTATGTACAGCTTAATGCCCCCCTAGTATTTCAAAGTAACCCAACTAAAATACATAATTATTTAATTGGTTCAAATGGTTCAAATGGCTTTGAGTGCTATGGGACTTAACATCTGAGGCCATGAGTCCCCTAGAACTTAGAACTACTTAAACCTAACTAACCTAAGGACATCACACACATCCATGCCCAACGCAGGATTCAAACCTGCGACCATAGCAGTCGTGCGGTTCCGGACTGAAGCGCCTAGAACCGCTCGGCCTCGGCGGCCGACAATTATTTAATTGCACACTTAAACATAATGCTGATAAGAACAATGCAGTTTATTGGTAACACCAGTCACAAATCTAGCCTGGACTAACCCATTAATTAAATCTCATCCAGTAACTTACACTTCAGTTACACACAACTGTCCACCAAAATTATATTCCCTACATCGTTTAACATTCAAACAAAATATTCACTACAAAAATTTGAGTGGCTACACATGCAGATAAGTTACAGTTTAAGTTTCAGTTATGTTACAGAATGTCCCACTAAACATGCAACTTATCTTGTAAAAATACAAAGGATTGTGTTGTACAGTTAATTTACATTAAGTTGGCTTACTTTATAGCTGTTTCTATTAGCAACCACTACAGAGGAGCTGTAATGTGAATAAGGGGTTCAATCACAGCGCTGACACAGTTACGTTTTTTAAGCCAGTTGCACATGTCCCCCAATGAATTTAAATGAGTTCACGTTTACAGCAGCTAATTAAGCCATAACTTGGCTTGCAGTGCACACACGCGGCATTACCAGAGTCACCCATCGATGCAGTGACTGACGTCAGTCCTGTATCAAACTGTATATAGACATGTACAGCAATTATTCTCTACACCCCCTCCCCCCCCCCCCCCCACCATTCAACCGCCCAAAGTTTCATCCCAACTCGGAGTGACCCTTTCAAACAATATTCAAAGAAAGCTCTAAATTCCGCATTACGATAATAAAGAGAGTGAAATGAATATCTTAGAAGAAATTGAAACTTTCATTCATTTAAAACGGCAACTGGATATACTTCTTAATTAACAAACAGATCTACAGCTAAGAAACCTGTTTGATAGTTTCAGTCACATTCTGCCAAGAAAAATATCGTCTGTACGACAAACAAAATTTTAAAATTTAGATTTACTTCACCTTTAATATGTTTTATTTTGCTTTTATTTCCAATATTATTTCTATTTTATTTTTATTTTCTACATTACTTTTATTCCCTACTGATTATTAACTTTCCTCAAATACACGCATACAGTTGTAGTTATGTGAAATTGATAGTCCATGTTTAGCTTCATTCTTTGGTCACTGTAATATTTTTGTAAATTTCGGACATTACTATAATGTGAAGCTTCAAACAAACATGACAGCATATATGTGAAACAAAACGAATAGATCCGCAAATTTAAGGACGCTATTATCTTAATGCATATGGTAAATTTTCCTACTGTAGGTAACACTCAAATAAGTCTGTAATAAGTTATATTCATATCATTACGTTCATATACTTGGAGATAAGGTAGCGTACTCTCTTTTGTACAGAAAATCACATAAAATGGCCTAAACGGCAGAAACTAGTGGTGTACCAGCACAATAAATACTACACAAGTGTAAAATGCAACCTTCTTTTAATAAATTTCTTGCTATGGTCTCCAGTATGAAGGAATTTCTGGCTAACAATATCGACACACAAATTTTTGTGGTTAACTGTACAACAGCATTAACCCTGCATACATGTGCATAGGGTTTGCTTAAATTGTTCTCTTCATGTTATGTAGAATCAAAGAAAATAGGGGAGGAGATTGTTCCACCTTGGGACACTTTTCAGTCTTTTCACTTATAGCCAGCTCTGTCATAGAATTTTAACATAGCTTGTTATTCCATTTTCAAATGATGGCATTCACTGTTTATGTGCTCCAGTCTTTTTCTGAGATCACAAAAAGCACTCTAGAAAATTAATGTTTTTTTTATGTTAAAAAGGGTACATCATATTCATGTATACAGAAACAAATATTATACTAAAATTTAAAGGCATTGGAATTGACGAAATTATGTCAATATTGTATTTATTCGTTTTTCCTTTACATTATTATTCTACTATATAACATTAATCAGTGAGTGAAAACAATCTGAGCAGAAGTATTATGAAAAACCAGTTACAAGTTTAAATGCATTTTGAAAATGCTGCTTTTGGAAGCAACATTAATTTCCAAAATTGTAAGACGTTAACGAAACTCAGTTTACAAATATCCCATGTTCCATAGTAATAGAGCTTCTATTTCAAGGTACAAGATGGTGCACTACCGACTAAGTAGGGCTTTACCCTCCACATGTTAAATACCTAATTTTCAAACAATCACGGATGTTACTTTCTATAAAATTCTGTAACTGAAGAGTTAACGGTATACTTAAAATAGTTTTAATCAATTAAACAGCACTTAAATGTGTAGAACTCGAATGCTGCTGAGAACGCGGCCTCACGTCTATCAATAACAAAAACTGTAGAATATGACAGAAACTGGTTATGGCAGTCTCTGCTGCGCATTCCTTCATGTTGTTAGTTAGCTTCATGTTCTGTGAACCATTTTGTATTAGAAATCGTAATGATGTGGAACGAGTCATTGTACATTCATATCGCAAATTAATTTGTAAACATGGTTACATTTGAACATTTATAATTTTTTTTAAGTATATAGATGTAAGTCAGTAATTCCTACTCACCACCTTTTACACGTTACAATATAAGTTCTTTTACGGAATACAAGGCATTGTTCTGAAATCAGTCACTAGACTGAAGTCTCGACCAAAACGCACCATGCGTTTATAGGTACTGATCCTCTAGGTACAACACTATCCCCTACACATCAGAAACAAAGCGCGAAAAATATATTATATTTTCGTCTGTAGTAGTGTTAGCATCAAAGTATTCCTCTAAATTACTGAACTGCGAAGTAAAACGTTTTCTTTAAAACACTAACTCTTTCTTTCTTATGATTCCAGTCTCATATTTTGTACATAACACAATCTGAAATATGTATTACCTGACGACAATTTAGGTACTAGCCACTTTTACAATAATTTGTTCCATGAAACGTTCCATGTCAACATCATCCTCGTCTTCTTTCTGCTTTACTTTCACAACTCCGTCAACAAATGAGAAACTTCCAGAGACGACAAACAACCTACTGTTGCGCAACGTGTGCTATATTCAGGAGTGCATTCGAGACGAATTTAAGTGATTTCGTAACATGTCATTAGCGTACGTTTATATTTATCATAAATCAAACGAAAACTTTTGCATCACGATTAATGACCTGTGGTGAAGAAATATGCATGTTTGTAGAAACTGTACATAAACTTGCTTGAAAAGTCTATGAGCTATTTTTCAATGTAAGAGCAGAATAACTATTTTATAGTGTAATTATGTAGATTGTAAAGAAATAATAACTAAAAGGAAGTTAAAACAGATGATAATGCAAACAGAGTGGAATAGACACATATTATACTGACCTAGAAATTTATAAAACATTGGAAATTTTTCCCATTTTTTCTAAAATATATTGAGGGGTGTTTGAAAGCAATTACCGTGAAAGTTAAACTAGCAGCTCGTTACCCTTACTCACGACAAACGTTGAGTGGTGAAGTCAGTAAGCTATGCATAAGACTGTTTAATAAAAGACTAGAGCCGAGTTTCCGTAGCAAATTCATTTCACTAGACATTTAACTACGTTGAGTGGATTCCAGTTATTAATCTGATTTGTTTAAGATGCGATATATAGCAGCTCCAGTTTTCGTGCGAGTTTTGAAACCATCTGGAGAGACGTGGTTTGATTACATACTTTCGCGCTTAATTTCCTGCTTCCAATCAAACAGAACGCATTCTACAACATCTGCAGAAGTGGTAGAATTAATTTCCCACGAATTTAATTAAAAACAACTTCAATAAGGCAGCTACGTTCCAGATAAGTGATGGCGCGTCTTGAAGCTAAATGGACCAAAGACCTCACTAGCATCGTCTCGCAGTTATATCACGTCGAAGTGAGCAAGGCATAGCTTTGATTTATATTTCGCCATGCCTCTGCTGTAAATCGGTCTTAAAACTGCAATTAGAAGAAATTTGATAGCACGTTGTGTCCCTCTATTTGCCATAAAGTAATGTACCGTGAAGAATTGTAGAAAATAAGTTGTTACATAGACCTCGGTCCTGAGACGGCAGTCGCCTGTTAACTGTAAAGAGTATATGCTCAACCTGCCTAAGCTTTTCAAGAGTCAGAATTTCTGTATGTTGCATTTCACATTTTGTCATCGTTTCATTTGGTATACGAAAGTGTCTTCAATGAGAAATATGCGCCTTTAAGCCAACGTAAGTCCTAATTTTTCTTCCATTTGTTGATAGCTGAAAAAACCGAAACAGGGCAAGAATAAGTGTAATATATTGGCAGTTAAAGTTGTCTCTTGGAGCAGTGCAAGTAGGTTTTCGTGCTGTTCTTACTCTGTATCTTCCAGTGCCTCTCGCTTCAGTTTTTTTTTTTTCAGCGTTTCTGAAATATTCTCCCTCGGAACAGACATACTGTACCTGTGAATATCAGTGCAGCTCTTCTTTGTACACGATCAGTATCCCCTGTTAGTCCTCTTTGGTAGCGATCCCACAAACGTGAGCAATATTCTAGGATGAGTCGCATGCGTGGTTTGTAAGCAATCTCCTATGTAGATTGCTTGCATTTCCTAGTATCCCATCAAACTGCCTGTTTTACCTATGGCTGTGAGAAAAAATTCAATGTGTAATTGTTACCGGTTTCACAGCAACGGAAACGGAAGTCGCTTCAGTCTCTCTGAAATATAAAAACTTATTTTTTTTTCCGTCCGAGTCTGTTCGACTGTCGTTACTTCGGATCGAATTATGCGACTAATTTTCTCTAACTCTGACATTCGTCTACTGAATCCTCTGCTTTGGGGCATATGTTTAATTTACTCATTTAAATATATAACATTACAGAAAAGGTATTTGCTTTAAACTGTTATCAAATCTTACGTTGAAGGTGCTACTTTATTGTCATTTTCACATTTATGTCTTATCAGGATCGACACGTGTTGCTACCTAATTGCAATTTACAACCCGTGTTCAGTCTGGTAAAAACGTCGCGGCCACCAGAGAATTAACTAAAATTGCAAATATTTTTAGAGATATGGGACTTCGTGTGTACGAAAAGATTTATATCAACCCTTCCGATGATAACTAATAATTTGAGCTTAATTCTCAAGAAGTACACAATTTTTCCTAAATATTGTGAACGGGACGCTTACCTATCGACCCTACATGCGTCTTTATCCCTATGTTTTCTTATATCTTGTAATCCGACAAGGTACACACTTGCTTCATGTACAATGAACTCGCCAGTCCAACTGTACCACGTACCTCCACGTCGTTTCTCTTACAGTCTTAATTAAGTCTTCCACTTTCCAGTGGCTTTCGCATTGTCCAAGCTTCATCGCCGTAAGACAGAACTGGCGTTGCACTCTGACATTTAAGTTTTTCGTTCCAAACATAATCGAGTAAACGTTTTGAAAATTTTCTGTTTTACCAAAAGGACTCCAACCAATTTTTATAGTCTTTCACTGATACCCTTTTTCTGTCCACTAAGTAGTTGCCTTCTTTATGCCCTAAATACAAAATAATTAGCAGACTGATTCTGCAATTTCGGTGTCAACTTGTTCAGGTTTGTTTTCAAAGCTTGTTTCTATGGATATTAGTAACAACTCAATTACAACCCTCGCAATGCCAAGGGAGGAGGGGAGCTTGAGGGTGGGGGGGGGGGGGGTACTTTATCCCCACCATTTTATTTTAAAATACCATGATTACTTTCTACTTTAAAGTTATGAAAAAATATTTGTTGTTATTAATGATTTCTTACACTCGATTCCGTAATTGTTTTAAATTCTTCAGTAAAATTTAACCGAAAAATTTAAGTTTTAGAAGTGAACGTGACTGTGGAAACAAACTCTATATTCATATTTTTGGGTTTAGCAACCGTCTTACGTATCTATATATCTTCAGAAAGTATGTTGTGAATAAAAGTGAACAACAATTAACGTATTTCTTTTGTTTTCTTCGTCATAAAGTACTAATCCCCACGGTGATTACTATACAGACAATGATATGGTACTGCTAAGGCTATGCTAAAAGACATTCGCAGATTATGGTCGCAGTTATACTTTAGTACCTATTTAAAAAGCATGTTATTAATAAAACTTAATAACAATTAACGAATTTTTTGATTTTTTGGGGTAGACGTAAAATAAAGTCCTCTCTCCTCCGTGGTAGTAACGTTGTGGGAAATGTGTTGTACTGCTAGGATTAATAAAAATAATTGTAACTGCTTACAGAGGACACTTTCACACAGAGGCAAGAGAATTTACCATTAAAAAGGGTAACTGTAATTCACTGAGAATAAGAAAAGCGTGTTTCATAATGGTCGACGAAATTCGCTTGAATATTTTGAAGAGATCTTTAATTCGTGAATAAATCTCTAGTAACCAGTTAAATTAGTCTTCTACTTTATAATAGTATACAGGTCTAAGACATGACTTATTTGAACACATTTTTTACTTTTTTAGATTGTCACTATATGCTTGTTAGCGGCATAACGGTCTGTGACACGTACGTCGATGCTCTGCAGATCACACTTAAGTGACTTTCAGAGCGTTCATCGAACCACCTTCAGAATAATTCTCTATTATTCCACTCCCCAACAGTGCGCGGAAAAAACGAAAACCTATAACTTTCCGTGCGAGATCTTTCTCTTATTTTATCGTGATGCTCGTTTTTCCCTATACAGGTCTGCGTCAACAAAACATTTTCACATTTGGTGATCGAAATTTCGCGACAAGATCCCTCCGCAACGAGAAACGCCTTTGTTTTAATGGTGTTCACCCCCAAATCCTGTATCATGTCCGTGACGCTCTCTCCCCTATTTCTCGATAATACAAAACGTGCTCTTCTTTGAAAGTTCTCGATGTGCACCGTTAATCCTATCTGGTAAGGATTCCACACCGCGCAGCAGTAATCCAAAAGTGGACGGACCAGCGTAGTGTAGGCAGTCTCTTTAGAAGATCTTTCTCATTTGCTAAGCGTTCTGCCAATAAATCGCAGTCTTTGGTTTGATTTCCCCACAACATTTTCTGTGTGCCCTTTCCAATTTGAGTTGTTCGCAATTGTAATTCCTTGGTATTTAATTGAATTTACGGCCTTTCGATTTGATTGATTTGTCGAGTAACCGAAGTTTAACGAATTCCTTTTAACACTCTTGTGGATAACCCCCTACTTTCCATTCTTTAGGGTAAATTGCCAATTTTCGCACCATACAGATAATTTTTCTAAATCGTTTTGGAATTTATTTTGATGTTCTAATGACTTACCAGACGATAAACGGAAGCATCACATACAAACAACTTAAGACGGCTACTCAGGTTGTCTCCTAAATCGTTTATATAGATAAGGAACATCGGAGGGCCTATAACTCTACCTTGAGGAACTGTGGAAATCAGTTCTGTTTTACTCGAATATTTTTCGTTAGTTACTACTAACTGAGGCCTCACAAGAAATGACTAATCCAGTCGCGTAACTGAAACGGTATTCCATAAACATGAAATTTCATTACAAGCCACCTTGAGGTATTGTGTAAAAAGCCTTCTGGAAATCGAGAAATATTGAATGAATTTGAAATCCCTTGTCAGTAGCACTAAACACTTCGTGTTACTAAAGAGCTAGTTGTGTTTCACAAGAACGATGTTTTCTAAATACGTGTTGACTATCCATCAGTAGACCATTCTCTTCGAGGTAATTCATAATGTTTCAACACTATTATATGTTCCAAAATCCTCCTACACATCGGCATTAATGATAAGGACTTGTAATTCAGTGGATTATTCCTATTGCCTTTCTTGAATATTGGTTTGACCTGTGCAACTTTCCAGTCTTTGGGTACGGATCTTTTATCGAGCGAGCCGTCGTATGTGATTGCTAAATGTGGAGCTACTGAATCAAATAATCTGGAAGGATCCTTGCTTTTATTAGGTGATTTAAGCTGCTTCACTTCTTCGAAGAAATCTAACACATCTCTCACGATTTTTCCGGTTCTCAATTTCAGGTCTACTCTGAATGGAATTTCAGACAAACATTATGACTTTCATTAGAAAGAATGGCTTTCTGAGAACAAACTTCAGTCAAGAGCAACGTGGCTATCAGACTGCTAGAGAAACTGTAATCTCATTCTTAATGTAGAAAAAATCTAGAAGCTGTTCTCGTTTATAAATGTAAATGGGTCCTACTATACAATTTGCTGTTAACAGCAATTGAGCGCTGGCAAAGGTTCCGTCTTTGCTAAAGTAAGTGTCATGTTTCGTTCATTATGTAGCCAATTAGTTTGTTACTCATGTTTCATGTATCATATTGGCGTTATGTCCCTATGGCGTACAACATGACATTATTACTTCTTCATTACTAGATGGGCATTATTGCCTTTCACACCAATATGCACAAATTTTAACACTGAAAAGCTTTTGTACTCAAACAAATGCCATATAACTACAAACTATGTAGAAAACTTAATCCAACAGGAACAGAGAGTTTTTTAAACAACGGCAAGGAACAAGAGTAGCAGGATGTTTATAGTGCTGATAACATAGATGATAAATATAATGCTTTTGCTTAACATATTTCTCACGCTCTTTGACAGTTGCTTTCCACTACAACGTTCTAAACGGGGTACTAACAGTAATAGGCATCCCGCGTGGCTGACTAGTGGAATAAGGATACTATATACAACAAAGTGGGAATTATATCAAAATGTTACAAGTGGTAACAATCAAGCTGCAGTAATCCATTACAAACAGTATTGTAAGGTGATTAAAAATATTATTAGGAAAGCAAAGAGTGTGTGGTATGCAAATAGAATAGCTCATGCACAGGAGAAAATTAAAGCCATATGATCAGTTTTAAGGGCGGCGGAAGCAATATGTGGGAGGACAAGCAAAAAAGTGATAAAACAAAGGATATAGTACAGAAGAAGAACAGAGCCTTTAGAGCATGGTTCCAGAAGAGAACAATAGAAACAAGAGAAGTGTATCAGCCAAGCAAGAAAGAAGAAAAAGGAGTGGTTGCGGAGGAAAGAAGAAAGTGGATGTAACAGTGGACCAGAATGATGGAGGAGGATAGTGTGTAATATTAGTATCTGTTTCGTTAGCTTAAATAAACTTACATTCGATAATCTCATGGCTCATAAAAGCCATACAATTTGTGTAAAAATTTCTTAGATCGTCGCTGAGCAGCTATCACCTGATATTTCAAAGGACATCTTACGCGCTACGGCGCAGAATACGAATTGTTAATAAATTGTATCGATAGAGATATTTTGTGTTTCTTATTTTTTGACAGCTGCAGAATTGTAATCCTCTTCTGTTACCAGAGTCGTGATATTTTTTAAAGACGGCGGACGCGTATATGGCGTGGTCCTCAATCACTAATTAGTTATAAAATATTACTATTGTTCAGTGCTGTGTAAGAATTTATGTGTGCAGCTAACATGAAATGTCGAAAATGTTAAAGGACTTTATTTAAAGAAACAGCCAGCAAGATATAAAATTGAAATGTATGGAGCCTATTGTTAACAATACTGACATAGGTAATTATATTGGTTGTTGTGCTCTCCAATGCTGTAGTGTCTGCTTATTACTTAAAGTATTTCTATGCTCATCTCCTATTAATAGCAACAGAAGTAACGGTGTTTTTATAGTTTTCATACAGCTACCAGGAACCGTTATAGTTAAGGCAGAAGGCGTATTGCTATTTACCTTGTTTGTGACTTAATTCCAACTTCTTTTAATGTGTGGTGTAGTATAGCAAAGAAGAATTTCCAGCTCTGTCTGGTCCCTTAGGTTTCTCTGTTCGTAGTTACTATGTCTCATATCCGGTCGTGATCGAACATGATGACGACACAAATAAATTAAGTGGCAATGCGAACTCTGTTCTTAATCTTGAGACCGCTACACCTTCTGCAAACGATTTCAGTTGACATATAAACTATCACATACAGTACTTAAGTTTTTTGAAAAGTCTTTGCTCTTCCCGCCAAGAAGTGGTGCAAAACTCACAACAGCTTTCTGAATCTTCACAAGAAAATAATAGTTTAATCAAAATATAAATATTTTTAAAAAATCCACACTTGGCGACCGAACCGGGACAAATTGTCAGAGGGACCTGATTGAAATCACGAAAATCAGTCCTCTTGTGTTTGCTGCTAATGTAAATGTATCTAACAATACATTTATTTTTCATGTGCACGCTACGCGCTTAAAAAATTGTGGACGAATATTTCAACGACGAAAGACGAGTTGGCGGCGGAAAACGGAGAAATTTTATATACAGTTGCCGATTTTCAAGACACCAAACCTAAGTTACGAAAAAAAATTTTCATATGCAGTTCCGACGCTTCAGTAGTACGGTTGTCCTTCGAGCTACATTACCATTCTTCCTTTTATTTCCATCTGCACATTTAAAAAATCAGCTTAAAATTATTTTTTTAGTCAAAATTCAGTAGGATTTGCAATGTAGTGTCTAAATCGCATAGTTGATTCTTGATTTCAATGTGTAAATATGGCGTCGTGTTACATGTAAAATGCTAGCGCTGTGTGCTAATTCAGTTGTTTAGTGTGCCCATCTTCCATCTTGTCTTCTCCGCTTCAGTTCACAGTCGTTTGTTAGGCGAGTGCAACTCCCATACTTGACAGACAGCACGTGACCTGGCGTCACAAGCAAAGGACAGACGAACCGCGTTGCAGACCACGTGTAGTTGACAAACAGACACCGATAGATGGCGGAGGGTAAGCAGAAATTACTCCCGACTGTGACGATATGAACAGCACTCAATATTCGTTGCGCTCACGTGCAATTAGCATGCGAGTGGAGGCGGTGGCTAACGCCGGTAATATGATTGACACAGACCAAACAATTCAAACGATTCCCGCGGGTAGCAACCCAACTGTAGACACGAATGCAATGCTCCTTCAAATCCAAAATTAGATGGCAAATAATGATAGGGAAAAGGAACAACTGCAGTTAGAAAAGGAACGTGAAGCAAGAGAGACCGAGCTGAACGAGAGGAGGAAAACAAAAAAGAACTAATGCGAGCTTTTACCGATTTAAATAAACAATTTGAAGTGGTAAAAACTGAAATAACTACCGACTTGAAAACTGATCTGAATACCCAATTGGGCGAGGTCAAGTCGGAAATAAGTAGGCTAATCGAAGCAGTAAAAACTGAGATCCGTAAACAGATTGAGGCTGAGATCAAGCAGGTATCTAGAAAATTTGATGCAGCACTAGGAGCTGCCAAGGGTGAAATTAATGCCACGGTAGAAGCATACCATAACGAAACTGTAGCATTAAAGGGTAATTGTGACACAATGTCGAAGAGGTCAGCGCCGTGAAACTGGTTTTCACTAATATGGGAAAGAAGATAGATGATTTGACGAAACAAGTAGAATCACTTGACATAGAGGAGCAGGTAGAAGTTACGGTAAAGGCTCACGCCGAAGAGCTATCCGTCCACTACACAGAGTGGATAAAAACTAAAGACCATCTGATAGAAGAAAAGGTAAAGACAGAGCTGAAGGAAGTAGTGAGGGAAGTTACTTGTGATCTTTTGGTGGAACCAGGAAGATCGGGAGACACCGTATTATACGAGCTAGGACAGATAAGGCGAACTTTGGCAGAAGATCTTCCTCAATGGAAGCAGCGGGTCATTGAAGAGGTGCAGACACTAAAGAACAAAGTTGAAAGTCCCTCACATCCGATGGGTAGCGAATGGAATCACTCCCCATACCGAAATGACAATAGGCAGATTCATTACAGCCCTCCACTTGATCACACGTCATCCCACAGTCCGACAGACACAGTGCATAACCACACTGAAGTGAACAGCCCACCAACAGTCATAACCCAAAAGCAGAAAGAAAGGGTATTGAAACACAAAACATTTTCAGCTTTCACCTGCAAAAACGTGACATACACTCGATCGTATTTTTGCGAAACTTCTCCGGAGTATTTCCGAACAGTTGGGCACACAAGCAAAGAATACAGTTTGTAACTGGGTACATAACAGTAGATGCCGCCTTATGGGAAACAGAAATGACAGACAAGTGCAGCACCTATAATGAATTCGAGCGGATGTTTCTGAACAAATTTTGGAGTGATGGTGTTCAGCAGCGCTTGAGAAAAGAAGTGTTCAATGCCGAAATGTTCAATTCGAAACACGGCAGTCTAAGAAGATATTTCCAAAATTATTTAGCAAAAATTAAATTCTGGGACTTGCCAACTAAAAATAAAGACGTGATCATGATTTTGAAAACTAAATTGCCCATCTCTATAAGGGAGAAATTAGTTAATGTTTCCGAGGACGATACCGAAGCATTTCTTTCCATATTGGACTCATTGGATTTGATTCGCGAAGACGCGGTATCAAATGTTGGTAGCGCTCTGAATGTAGTGAGCAGGCGAGACAGTGGAGGTTACGCAGTCAACAAAGGCAATGAGGGAAGAACCGCAGTAGCGACGCTTACTACCAACTATCCGGCGGCTACAAAAATCAACAGGTGTCGTACGGAAATGGACAGTTTCGACCGAAGAATAATAGTAAACAACCGTGCAATCTAATGGATAGTACACAACGGCCACAGTACGGAAACTCAACACATAATTATCCACAAAATCAGTGCGGAAACAAACCAGCAAGGATATTATCAGAGCGGGCCAGCCTTCAACAGGCCACGTGAGTGTAAATCACATAAATGGCATGGGACAAGTTGAGGACAACAATATTTTGTTAATAATGACAACACAATACATTACATGGCCCAGAATACATTCCGACCTCCGACAAATATAAATTTTTCCGGTCACTCAAATGATTATGCAGGAAATCCGAAGCCGAAACGGCAAAGGACTACACAAATCTATTATGTGCAAAGTGGATCATACACGGGACAAGAACCTTGTCCACCACCCTTCGTGCCACAGTCACAACATCAACATGAAACGGAGGAGACGTTAAGGGCGATAGCCGATAGGGAGAACCACCACAATCAGGAAAACTAGAAACAGCATTTTTTAGCCTCCACAAGAATGCTCCAGAACTAGATGGGGGCACGGAATCTATCAACTCATTTCAAGTAGATGCAGTAAGGTATGACAAAGGCATTGACTTACAATAATGACAGTGACGACATATGGGACGAACAAGTTCAGGCTTCTAAAAATGGTTTCAATAGTCAACATGCCCACAATCGCTATTATTGATACGGGAGCCAATGTTAATGTTTTATCTTCATGTTTGTTCAAGCAAATTTCTTCAGTGAGTAAAGTTTTATCGCTCCCTATACAAGGCTGTACAGTGTCTGGGGCAATAGGGCCTATGACACAGCGTGTAATCTTGCAAGCGCAACTTCAAGTAAATATTGACTCTATTTCTGTTTTGTGCAATTTTCTTATTGTAAAGAACCTATCGGTACCATGCCTCCTTGGAATGGAGTTCCTCAGACTGACAAAAGCAAAAATTGACATTGAAAATGGGACTCGTAGATTAACGGTGAACCAGCAGGAGATAACAATAACACTGTTACGCAGCAAGGTAAAACCAGTGCTTAACAAATGTCAATTTAAGGGCGGTACTTCACTGACAGACAAAGTTACGGACGGGCAGATGATGAAACCAATCCTGTAGATATTCGCGAGGACGAATATGTTGACTTACTACCTGACCAGACTGACCTAGGTAACAAAGCTTTTGAAGCGACTCGTTTGACTGAGTACCAAAGGAGTGAACTTTTTGACTTGCTAGTTAGTCATGTGGAGATATTCACCAACAAACCTGGAGTAATAAAGGGATATGAGTATCGTATGGCCGTGCTTCCCCATAAGACCTACTGCAAAACGAGCTACGCAGTTCCCCAATCACGACGTGAAGCTGTCAAACTGGAGATTAGGAAAATGTTACTCTGGAATGTGACTGAGCCGTCACTTTCTCCGTATTTGAGCCCCTTGTTATCAGTTTTAAAATCTGATGGAAGTGTGAGATTAGTTTTAGATGCAAGGCTGATAAAATAATAGTGCCGATTCGAACGAGACCCGAAGCCCTGGAAGAACACATGCAGAAGTTTAATGGAGCTCAATTCCTCAGCACAATTGACTTAACAAACAGTTATTGGCAGGTGAGATTAGCGCCTGAGTCAAGAAAATACGCGGCATTCATATTTCCAGGACGATCTTATCACTTTACAGTCATGCCCTTTGGACTGAATGTCAGTTCGGGAGTTTTTATTTCAGCGTTAGACTAAGTTTAAGGACCAGAGTTACTGGATGAAGTAACTGTGTATGTGGATGACGTCCTAATAGCTTCGAAAACATGGGAGACCATGTGATGACACTGCAGAAAATATTTAAAAGATTTATAAATTATGGAGTCACGGCCTTCGAAAGTCAAAATTCGGTAAGAGTGAGATCAAGTTCTTAGGAAATATGATCACAGCAGAAGGGATTAGGCCCAATCCTGAGAAGTTGGCAGCGATTAAGAATTTTCCCACACCCACAACAAAAAGACAGCTGAAAGGTTATTTAGGCATTGCATCATTTTCAGCCTTTTCATATCGAGTCAGGCAATGAACAATAAAGCTCTTCATAGTCTGTTAAGAAAGAATGTGCATTGGAATTGGGATTCTGAGTGTCAGAAAGGGTTTGAACAAATTAAAATTACTCTTGTTAACAGCAGTATTCTTCATCATCCTAAGATGGATAAAGAATTTTGCATTATGTCCGATGTTTCGTCTGCGGGCATTGGATCCTGTTTGTTCCAAATCGACATCGTTGATGGACGAGAGCAAGTTCAAGTAATCAGCTTCGCTAGTCGAGTCTTATCAGAATGTGAGAAATCGTATTCTGTTACGGAGCTCGAAGCCCTTGCCATCACCTGGGCATTTAAAAGATTTAACTACTACATTTATGGTAAGAAGATCAAAATCTTTTCTGATCATCTGGCACACTCTTTTCTTCAAACGCGCAAGCTTCAACATCCCCGCTTAACCAGGTGGTGCATGTTTCTACAGGAATATGATTTTCAAATAGTATATATGAAAAGAAAAGAAAATATCACTGCTGTCGCTTTATCCCGATCACCAGAAGGATTGCCTGAAACCAGCGAGTTAGTGGACCAAATGTCTAATTACCGGATACTCTTAATGAAAGACCCGATCCACAGAAAATACACTCCTGGAAATGGAAAAAAGAACACATTGACACCGGTGTGTCAGACCCACCATACTTGCTCCGGACACTGCGAGAGGGCTGTACAAGCAATGATCACACGCACGGCACAGCGGACACACCAGGAACCGCGGTGTTGGCCGTCGAATGGCGCTAGCTGCGCAGCATTTGTGCACCGCCGCCGTCAGTGTCAGCCAGTTTGCCGTGGCATACGGAGCTCCATCGCAGTCTTTAACACTGATAGCATGCCGCGACAGCGTGGACGTGAACCGTATGTGCAGTTGACGGACTTTGAGCTAGGGCGTATAGTGGGCATGCGGGAGGCCGGGTGGACGTACCGCCGAATTGCTCAACACGTGGGGCGTGAGGTCTCCACAGTACATCGATGTTGTCGCCAGTGGTCGGCGGAAGGTGCACGTGCCCGTCGACCTGGGACCGGACCGCAGCGACGCACGGATGCACGCCAAGACCGTAGGATTCTACGCAGTGCCGTAGGGGACCGCACCGCCACTTCCCAGCAAATTAGGGACACTGTTGCTCCTGGGGTATCGGCGAGGACCATTCGCAACCGTCTCCATGAAGCTGGGCTACGGTCCCGCACACCGTTAGGCCGTCTTCCGCTCACGCCCCAACATCGTGCAGCCCGCCTCCAGTGGTGTCGCGACAGGCGTGAATGGAGGGACGAATGGAGACGTGTCGTCTTTAGCGATGAGAGTCGCTTCTGCCTAGGTGCCAATGATGGTCGTATGCGTGTTTGGCGCCGTGCAGGTGAGCGCCACAATCAGGACTGCATACGACCGAGGCACACAGGGCCAACACCCGGCATCATGGTGTGGGGAGCGATCTCCTACACTGGCCGTACACCACTGGTGATCGTCGAGGGGACACTGAATAGTGCACGGTACATCCAAACCGTCATCGAACCCATCGTTCTACCATTCCTAGACCGGCAAGGGAACTTGCTGTTCCAACAGGACAATGCACGTCCGCATGTATCCCGTGCCACCCAACGTGCTCTAGAAGGTGTAAGTCAACTACCCTGGCCAGTAAGATCTCCGGATCTGTCCCCCATTGAGCATGTTTGGGACTGGATGAAGCGTCGTCTCACGCGGTCTGCACGTCCAGCACGAGCGCTGGTCCAACTGAGGCGCCAGGTGGAAAGGGCATGGCAAGCCGTTCCACAGGACTACATCCAGCATCTCTACGATCGTCTCCATGGGAGAATAGCAGCCTGCATTGCTGCGAAAGGTGGATATACACTGTACTAGTGCCGACATTGTGCATGCTCTGTTGCCTGTGTCTATGTGCCTGTGGTTCTGTCAGTGTGATCATGTGATGTATCTGACCCCAGGAATGTGTCAATAAAGTTTCCCCTTCCTGGGACAATGAATTCACGGTGTTCTTATTTCAATTTCCAGGAGTGTATTTTCTTCAGTTGTGTAAAGATATCGGAGCTCTCCAAGATACTGATCCAAAATGGAGAAACGTTACGCAGATCCTCTCAGAAAAGCCTAATCATAAAGTGTCGAGATTTTATAAATTGCATAATCAGGTTCTATTTCACAAAACTGATGGACCGATCGAAAGATAGTGCATATGTATTCCAAAAGGTTTTGTTGAACATCTATTGTGGCACACACACATTTCCTGGGGTCACTATGGCCCGGAGAAATGGAAAAGAAAAATTTCTTCATATTGTTATGTTCCAAATCTGCATCACGAAGTACATAAGTTGCTAAGAGATTATATCATCTGCCAGAAGGCAAAAGCACTAAATATTTCTACGTTGATTCCCCTCAGTCCTACTCTTCCTAAATAACCAAACCAACTCCTGAGTATTGATTTGGCTGGATCGATCCCGACTGGACAGGGAGGTGCAAAGTATCTAATAACCATTATCGACAATTTCGCAATTTGTTTGCATAAATCTTCTTGCGCCAGGCCAATTGTACGGCGTTTAGAAAGTGATTATTTCCCACGATTCGGTGTACCCTAGTCGATGCTGTCCGACAATGGTTCGACCTTCACTTGTCGTGAAGTCCTCGCTCTCCACGGCATTCAGCAAATTTTAATATCCTATTACCGACCTGAATCGAATCCGACTGAGAGAATGTTCAACGAATTCAATCGATTCATTAGGAGCTATGTTGCTAACAGGCAGACTAAGTGGGTCGAATTTTTTACTCCGTTTGAAGTGATTATTAATAATCTCCAACACTTGTCAACAGGCTTCACACCGCATGAACTCATGTCAGCCAACAAAGAGTGAAATGAATTAATCAATCCTCTTCCTAAGGTGGAACACCAAGAAACTAGTTTAGACACCAAAATCAGGCAGGCGTTGATTTCACTGACAACTTATGAAAACCTCCGTAAGAAAGCATTTGACAAAAAGGTAAATAGGGTTAATGAATAGAGAGAAGGTGAGAGAATCTTACTAAGGACTAATTATAAACCATCGAAGCTACGTAAGAAAAATAGTAAGTGGCAGCGCGTCTATGATGGCCCATATGATATTGTCAGGAAGCCGCACACAGGAAGTTACTTGCTAGCCGCCCCCGTGACTGGAAGGATTAAAGGTATGTTCCACCATAGTGACTTAAGAAAATTCCACAATGGTAACAGAAATATTTACAAGTGTTAGTAGTACGAGGCAATTACAAAGCATCATCAGAGAACAAGGTAAGTCGTCGACGTCGAATGATAACTCAAGAAAAATGACAAGCCAGCAGTTAATACGTCTGGAGGTCATCATACAGTGCTGACTGTATGAGGAAAGTTTGTATCGATCTGTAATTGAATACAGATAAAGAAAAATGTCAAAGAGAGAACTTAGTACTAGTTTTAAATTAGTATAAAAGTATATGATGCATGCTCATGTGGTAATCAGCCCCCAAGATGTATAAATCAAGAAAAAGGAGTGATCAGTGCCCTTCTCTCAGGTGTTATAATGAAGGATTTTTTTTTTTTTTTTGAGAAACTAAAGTCTCTCAGAGGACAAGTTGTAGTCCTGTGTAAAATAAAGGGTCATAATTTTTCGTGACTAGAATCAAAGAATAATAGGGGATATCGTAATGAGAGGGACACATCACCTTTAAAAAAAGGAGTGAATTATAATATACTAAAGAACATGTGTAAGATCCGATGCTTAGAAGAAGTAATGTATGTGGAAAACTTCATTAGGAACAGAGTTTTAAATTCTATGGCAGGTAAGTTATACTGACGCAGATTCGAACGTGTAGCAAGTAAAAGAAGCGGTAGAGATAACGCTATATTATAAGTTCCATGGAAATATTATATTTAAGAAATGCCAGCCGCAAGACTCAATGTAGCGATTAATAACAGGAGTCCGTAATCGTAATGCTTTAGAGAGTGATGGAGCAAAAAAAAAAAAAAAAAAAACAAAACAAAAAAAAACCAAGAGAGAGAGAGAGAGAGAGAGAGAGAGAGAGAGAGAGGAAGAGGGAGAGAGAGAGAGAGAGAGAGAGAGAGAGAGAGAGAGAGAGGAGAGAGAGAGAATGGATGACAGTTTCCTGTAGAAGGCTAGAGAGTCAAGTAACCAAGTAAATAATTGGTCAAACAAACATATTCATAGAGGCTTGCAAATGAATCAATTACATTTTCTAAGTGAATGACACGCAAGCAATTGCAGCAGCATAAGCGCTCGCATACAAATTTTTCTTGTTTAGTATGATAATTTTTATAATGTCCAGATTATTGAAATGCTGATTTTTGTGTTCCTTTATAAAATCTTATCCAAAATACCAACTCCTGATAATCCTTCAAACATTCTATACCAAGGATCAGCTCATAAAGATTTACTTGTACTGTCTGGGCGAAGCAACTCATATGAAAAGCGTGTAGGTTCGCGACGATATCAGTTAAATCTTGCTCGTTGAAGCCAATTAGAGTCAAGCCACTTGTTTGGCATGCAATTGAGTTTGTTGTCTTGTTACGCGCGATTAGTCCGTCATCGCCGGTATACGTTTAAGCGAATAGTATTCAGCATGGAAAAGTAGGCAGTCTCTATGTCTGGAGGCTGTCCTCAATTTAAATAACACAGTAAACACAAGTTAATGGACACACAAATGAAAAGAGTGATAAAAGCAGGCGTGTTCTCAAACAGGAAGTCAATTAGTTTGTCTCTGAGACAATTAAAAAATGTAATAATAATTTGACGGTAAAGTATAAATGAAACTGGTAGCAGAGTTTATAAGAGGAGATTGAAAAATAGTCCTAAGTGGAAGACGTAAATTTTAACTGGTAAGCAAGAGAGAGCCATAAAGAAAATGATCGACAGCAGTTCTGTACCGGACGTGACCATCAGATTAAAAATATGTATGTATATATAAGCAAACTATGTAAGTATTATTAGTCAAGGTATCTTGTTATCCTTCTGTTATTCTTGCAAAGAGAAAGTGAGATGAAGGGCGACGTTTGGTTCACGAACGCCTATCAAAGTGAAAGTGAAAAATTTGTGCTTCGAAAAGCGAGTCTGTGTCACGACTCTTTAAACCACACCTTGTGTGTATCAGTTTTATTTTTAACGTGTGCAACGGTCAGTGAATAAGTATCGTTCGCCGTGCATCCCTCGCAAGCCAGCAAAATAATTTCTTTTCACTTACCTGTGAGTGCTTCACGGACAGTTGACCAGTGGTACGACGAGACGACTTCTGCAGGCTTACTCGGAGAAGCAACAGCAGCAATCCTCAAAAAACGTGCTTTAAACGCAGCACGTTCTTGGCGAACAACACAACACACACCCAATCTACGATTGCGCGCGCGATACTGGCCGGTGATAGCCTGTCAACATTGCCGCGCAGCGGCGTGTGACAATATAATGGATATTTGAAACTTTAATGGCCGGGTCCGCGTGGTTCGCTCCGGCAATAATTGAAACTTCATACTACTTTGAAGGACACTGTTCTATATGTACATAGCAAATATCATATTTTAGACACTGAAAGAGAACGATTTGTATTAAGCAAAGAATAAAATGGTCACGAATAGAATAAATTTCGGTCACGGTCAGAACGAGGTTGATATTTGCCTTAACAGCTGTAATAAACAAGAGCAGAAATCAGTGCGAAATGAAAGAAAGAAAGAAATGATCCTTACCCATCCTGAACCCACTGTAATTAAACCGATAATTTTAAGTAATAATGAAATAAACACGTGCCTATCGAGCCTGTAGAGACCGGGGAAATTCGGAAAACGTGTGAAAGAATAATCAAAATGTCATGGTGATTTCATAGTTTGTAAGCATTTTAGGATTATATAGGCACTTATATGTGTATGTATTTTTTCTCGGTGACAATGCCTGTCGTCTCCACTTAATGTATACAGCTCTTTATTGTGGATAATAATACTTTCCATGTTGTTGTAGATGTTAAGAAGAGTATTCTGTATTTATGTTTCATATTCCATGAGTTGACGGAGAACGGTAAATTCCATTCAGTGAAGTGGTAGAAAAGGGACTCCCATCGTGAGCGATTCTTGAGAAACAATTCGACGGCACAGTGTGATCCACGAACCAGTGTACAATGTGTGTAAAATAAAAAAAATATTACGATGAAATAAACACGAGCCTATCGAGCTTGTAGAGACAGTGAAAATTCGGAAAACGTGTGAATGAATTATGAAAATGTCATTGCGATTTCATAGTTTGTAAGCATTTTAGGATTATATAGGCACTTATATGTGTATGTATTTTTTCTCGGTGACAATGCCTGTCGTCTCCACTTAATGTATATAGCTCTTTATTGTGGATAATAATACTTTCCATGTTGTTGTAGATGTTAAGAAACCCTGTGACCAAAACACAGATGTAGATGAACTGTAGGAATACAATTTTTACTAATGACCTTAACAATGAATGTTTTCTCTAGTATGGTAACTTTATTAAACGTCAAGTGTATAGTATTATATGACTACTCAATTCCAGCAATAGACATGTATTAAAAGCCACTAATATTAAGAGTGACATGAGGACGGAAGTAATACCTCCGGTATTTCTCCACTTCTAATGGGAGGCAGTGTAATGTTAGTATCTGTTTCGTTAGCTTAAATAAACTTTCATTCGATAATCTAACCATGAAGGTTCATAAAAGCCATACAATTTGCGTAAAAATATCTTATATCGTCACTGACCAGCGACCACCTGATATTTCAAAGAATATCTTGCGCGCCACCGCACAGAATACGAATTGTTCATAAACTGTATCGATAGATATATTTTGTGTTTCTTATTTTTTGACAGCTGAAGAATTGTAATCCTCTTTTGTTACCACAGTGATATTTTTTAAAGATGGCGGACGCGTATGTGGCGTGGTCCTCAATCACTAATTAGTTATTATAAAACATTACTATTGTGCAGTGCTATGTAAGAATTTATGTGTGCAGCTAAGATGAAATGTCGAAAATGTTAAAGGACTTTATTTAAAGAATTAGCCAGCAAGATATAAAATTGGAACGTATGGAGCCTATTGTTAGCAATACTGACTAAGGTAATTAAATTGGTGATTGTGCTCTCAAATTCTGTAGTGCCGGATTATTATTTAAAGTATTTATATGCTCATCTCCTATTAATAGCAACAGAAATAACGGTGTTTTTATAGTTTTCATACAGCTACCAGGGACCGACTGCATGTCGGCAAACGTCGTAGTTAAGGCAGAAGGCGCATTGCTATTTACCTTGTTCGTGATTTAAATCCAACTTCTGTTAATGTGTGGTGTAGTGTAGCAAAGAAAATTTCCAGGTCGGTCTGGTCCCTTAGGTTTCTCTGTTCGTAGTTGCTATGTCTCATAACCGGTAGTTATGGCCATGCGAACTCTGTTCTTAATCTTGAGACCGCTACGCCTTCTGAAAACGATTTCACGTAACATATAAAGTTTTTTGAACAGTCTTTGCTCTTCCCACCAAGAAGTTGTGAAAAACTCACAACAGATTTCTGAATCTTCACAAGAGAATAATAATTTAATCAAAATATGTTGTTGTTGTTGTTGTGATCTTCAGTCCTGAGACTGGTTTGATACTGCTGTCTATTCCACTTTATCCTGTGCAAGCTTCACATCTCCCAGCAAGTACTGCAGCTTACATCCTTCTGAATCTGCTTTGTGTATTTATCTCTTGGTCTCCCTCTACGATTTTTAATCTCTACGATTTTTACCCTCCACGCTGCCCTCCAATATTAAATTGGTGATCCCTTGATGCCTCACAACATGTCCTATCAACTGAACCCTTCTTCTAGTCAAGTTGTGCCACAAATTTCTCTTCTCTCCAGTTCTATTCAATACCTCCTCATTAGTTATGTTGTAACGTCTCCGCTCTGGCGTACGTTAACTCTTTAAAGCCTGTACTATGATATGTTGACGGGCTTCACCTTATAAGAAAGGATTTTAGTAAATATGTTGACCGCGTGTACCTGAATGGAGGCAAAGTCAGACTTACGCCCACTCAGTAACAACAATGATACGTCAAGCAAGTCTAAAGTGCAACTACACGTTAGGACGGGCAAGAAACATACACAGCAGATGCTACCAATTGTTAGTAATACGGTCGCCAGCCTAATTAGGCATTAAGTGAGTTGTTTCCTTGTACAAGTGTATGTACGTACAAGCATAACAACACGTAGTAATACTGCATTATATGGTAAATTTTAGAACCAGAAAAATCTACTGAACTAATATTTTCCCTTTTTATACTAATTTGGACAAGCTATAAATACACAACTTTACACTATAATGATTACTACACACTGCGTTTTGTCTATTGATCTGACTGAAATCGGACGTAGGTTACCCTAGAAATAGCACTTTTGAAACACACCAACAATGTCAATTTTAATAAGGGTAAAACACTGATAAATTTAGGTTTTATATTGACTTTAACTTTGCAGGTCAAATCAGTTCAGTACACTCCAGAATTTAAATGAATAGAAAAGAATAGAGTGGAGGGGGGGGGGGGGACCCTGAAACTGTTATGATCACTGTGTGCAACTATTAACTATTGGAAACACTAATTACTCAAGATTTACAATATATGAGTTACTGCTCTTTTTGTCTTATTAATTCTTCATTTAACTACCATTATTTTTGTCTCAAATTAATTAAGCTTCATTACTAAACCAGTTCCAAAATTATCTTACAACTTTGTCAGACCTTTGTTCTTTGCTTATATTTTCATTAACAATAAAGCTCCTTAAACATCTTTCTAGCATAGATAGGTCTGCAGGAAATTCTTATTAACATAAACTTTAAATCTACATTTCGGGGCACTCAGATTGCACAACATGTGGAAAGGACCCTGTCTAGGTTAGTGATAAGGAGAATTAATTGATAGGGCAATTCTGGTAAAAGTTAAGTTGTTATTGAACAGTCAGGAACAAAATTAACACTGGTCCACACGAATACAATTCTGAAGATTCAACCTGTTCGTGTCGATGCGGCGGTTGGTGGGCAGCGAGATGGCGAGGCGCACAGCACACATACAATCACAGCTATGGCTCTTGGTGTATCGGCACTTTGCTCCTTCTTAGCGTCGCAATCCTTTTCAATTCAGTGCCTATAGAAGATAGCCATGTTGTGTAGTCGTCGGAAACGGCACATCCGAGGCTCAATGAAACCACTTTTTCCAGGATAGCCTCCTCGATCCGGAACGTGTTCCTCAGACCGATGCCCAACTCCGACTGTCTTGCTGAGCCCGTTATGCCGTGCCGCGCCTGTGTGCATTTTCCCGCGCTCGTCTGCCATCCACCTTTTATCGCTCCCCTATAGATAGGGTATTCACCAAAGGATTTACATTCCACATATCCTAATCCATTGCCTACGCATGGACCAGGCTCACAATTACATTTCAAACATGTTACAATAGATTCAACAAGGGTTACACTTCAATTCTGTTATAGCATTGCTTGAAATTTGACATAAATATTAACATTCACATTGAAAGTTGCTCACAGTTTCTTTAACATAATGACACGAAAAGAAAAAGAAATAAAATCAAAACATCGCTTACACTAATTTATCGAAAATCAGAAGAAAATTTTTTATTATATTTACAGTTGTTGTTGTTACAATGTGATCTACCCATCCAATCTTCAGCATTCTTCTGTAGCACCACATTTCGAAAGCTTCTATTCTCTTCTTGTCCGAACTATTTATCGTCCACGTTTCACATTCACACATGGCTACGCTCCATACAAATAATTTCACAAACGATTTCCTGACACTTAAATCTATACTCGATGTTAACAAATTTCTCTTCTTCAGAAACGCTTTCCTTGCCATTGCCAGTCTTCATTTTATATCCTCTCTACTTCGAACATCATCAGTTATATTGCTCCCCAAATAGCAAAACTCCTTTACTGCTTTAAGTGTCTCACTTCCTAATCTAATTCCCTCAGCATCACCCGACTTAAATAGACTAATCAAAATATAAATATTTAAAAAAATTAAAGTATAAATATTTAAAAAATCAAAATATAAATATTTGAAAAAAAAACACAAGTGAAGGTCCAAAAAAGTGTTATATGGGATGCTTAAAAGTGCGACGAAGTACGGTATGACAGATTATGCTTGAATGGTGAGTAAAAGTGGACGAGATGTAGAGAATAAGGAGGAACTCAAGAACATGTTGAAGGAGTATTTTGAAGAACTCCTGAACTCGAATAGAGACCTGGGTGAGGAGAAACAAGGCGAGGAGAAAAAAGAGGAGGAACAGAAAATAGAAAAAGACCTTACATGGGAGAAGTGGAAGAGGCACTGGGCAAGATGAAGAGAGGTAACTCACCAGGTCTGGATGAGCTGAGTGTAGAGATGGTGAGAGCAGCAGAAGAGGTGAGGATGCAATGACTATATCGAGTAATGGAAGTTGTGTGGAGACAGATGATCCCAGAAGACTGGAAGAAGGGAATAATTGTCCCAATCTTTAATAAGTAAAATAGAAAAGTGTGCAAGAACTATTGGGGGATAACACTGATGAGTCATTGTGAAAGATTTTTGAGAAAATTTTGGAAACACAAATTCGGGCAAAATTAGAAGGAAGAATGAGAGAAGAGCAACATGGCTTCAGAACAGGAAGGTACAGGGTGGATCTAACTTTTGCTGTAAGGCAACTCCAGGAACTGCTTTATGAATCTGGAATAGATCTACTAATGACCTTCCAGGACACTGAAAAAGCGTATGACAGTATACGTAGAAGCAAAGTGTGGAAAGCCCTGGAGAAGAGAGGAGTAGCAAAACAGATTATTTGGAGCGACATGTACCATGGAAGTGTGAGCTGTGTGAAAGTGGGAGGAGAGAGATCAGCTTGGGGCGAACAGAGGAATGGCTTGAGGCAGGGAAGTGCACTTTCACCATTACTCTTCATTGTAGTGATGGATGATATAATGAGTACAGTAGCACAAGCAATTGGTGAAAGGAAGATGAAAGCTGTGGTATTTGCAAATGATCTGATAATTTGGGGCAAAAAGGAGGAGGAAGTACAAGGGCAGTTGGACGTATGGGATCGAACAGTACAAGAATGTGGGATGAAATTAAGTATAAGTAAGAGTGAGATGATCATCACAACAAGAAAGAAGGAGAGGAACAATGAAAATAACAACTGGTGGGGAACGATTGAGGAAAGTGGAGAGTTTCAAGTACGTAGGAACCCTGATACAAGAAGATGGAAAAAACGACAGAGAAATAAACGAGCGGAGGAGAAAAGCAGAAGCATTTCGGAAGAGTGTCAGAAGCCTGATATGGAGCAAGGATGTACCCCAAATCAGTAAAAAGGTTATATACCAGTTATACTATGTCCCGATCCTGACATATGCATCAGAAACCTGGATTATGAAAGGAAGAGAAAAAAGCAAAGTACAAGCTAGTGAGATGAAATTCTTGAGAAACAGTATTGGAGTGACAGAGATAGACAGTTAAAGAAATGAGAGGATCAGAGAGTTAATTAAGGTGGAACCATTACAGGTGGATATAGAGAAATCAAGGCTTAGATGGTATGGACACGTTAAGAGAATGGAGGAGAAGAGGATACCCAGGAGGATACACGAGATGAAACTGGAAGGAAAGAGACCATAAGGAATACCAAGAGATGGATGACTGAAAGGAGTAGAGGAATGCATCCAGAAGAAAGGAGAAGGCTGGACCAAGGTGAAGACAGAGAGATGGTGGCAAGACAGAAGACGGTGGAGAGGCCTATGTTCCATACAGACCTGGCTAGAGACTGGAAATTGTCCAAGATGATGATGATGGTCAGTAGGGAAGGACGTGTCTGGTCAACAGCACAAGGCCGACGATATAAAGGCAGTTCACAGTAAAAATATTTCTGTTACTGATAAATCAGATATATGTACATTATTTAACAATCATTTTCTGAGCACTGCTGGTGAATTAAATAAAAATTTTGTTTCTACAGGGAATCATATAACTCTCTTCACAAATGTCTTTCCGAGACATGGAGTGTCTAGCAGAATATGAAACTACTTTGCTGCACATGTTAGCTCTGTATTTAGCCATATTTGTAATTTTTCCTTTAGGAATGGTCAGTTTCCTGAACGACTAAAGTACTCAGTAGTAAAGCTGCTTTATAATAAGGACGAAAGGGATAATGTAGATAATTTTAGTCTTATTTTTATGCCATCAGTGTTTGCTAAAGTTATTGAAAAGGCTGTGTATCTAAGGATAATTGATCATTTTATATTACTCAATTTGCTATCAAATGTACAGTTCGGCTACAGAACTAGTTTAACGACTTAAAATGCTATATTCTCTTTTCTCTATAAGGTGCTGGATGGGTTAAAATAGGTTTCGCACACCAGGCATAGTTTTTGATTTAACTAAGGCGTTTGATTCTGTTGATCACAAATTATTGCTCCAGAAGTTGATACATTATGGAATACGGACAGTAGCTCACAATTGGTTCACCTCTTACTTTAGCAACAGACAGCAAAAGGTCATTATTCACAATGTTGAGAACAGCTGTGATGTGGGGTCTGCGTGGGGTACAGTCAAGTGGGGGTGGCCTAGGGATCAGTGTTGGGGCCATTCCTGTTCCTTATTTGTATAAATGATATAGCCTTTACTATTACAGTCAACTTGTAAGTAGGCTGTTTATGTTTTCTTATTGGCAACGTTACGTAGCGCTTTGTATGATAATCACTGGCTGTGCTGTGTGCAGTCTGTGGCTAGTTTGGATTTTTGTCTGCCATTGTAGTGTTGGGCAGCTGGATGTCAACAGCGCGTAGCGTTGCGCAGTTGGAGGTGAGCCGCCAGCAGTGGTGGATGTGGGGAGAGAAATGGCGGAGTTTTGAAATTTGTAAGACTGGATGTCATGAACTGCTATGCATATTATGATTTTTCAACACTATTAAGGTAAATACATTGTTTGTTCTCTATCAAAATCTTTCAAAATGGTTCAAATGGCACTGAGCACTATGGGACTTAATTTCTGTGGTCATCAGTCCCCTATAACTTAGAACTACTTAAACCTAACTAACCTAAAGACATCACACACATCCATGCCCGAGGCAGGATTCGAACCTGCGACCGCAGCGGTCACGCGGTTCCAGACTGAAGCGCCTAGAACCGCACGGCCACACTGGCCGGCCTAAATCTTTCATTTGCTAACTATGCCTGTCAGTAGTTAGTGCCTTCAGTAGTTTGAATCTTTTATTTAGCTGGCAGTAGAGGCGCTAGCTGTACTGCAGTAGTTCGAGTAACGAAGATTTTTGGTGAGGTAAGTGATTTGTGAAAGGTATAGGTTAATGTTAGTCAGGGCCATTCTTTTGTAGGGATTTTTGAAATTCAGACTGCGTTGCGCTAAAAATATTGTGTGTCAGTTTAAGCACAGTCTTGTATAATTGTTCAAAGGGGACGTTTCATATGTCGACCCTTAGCCGAGGATACCTCACTGGAATCTTCTGATTTTTTTCTTGTAGTTTGTGTAATTAGTGTAGCTATTGTTTATTGCTAGCGCGTAATTGTAGAGAGAATCTCTTTTGTTGTTGCAGTCTTTCATTGTTGTTGTGGCATGCATGTAGATTTGCACCAAGTATTTCACAGCCGCGCTTGCAATTAACTAGATATTATTTTCAGTGCTATGTTAATGTGTTTTCTTATTTTGCTCTTCAAATTGTGCTTTTCTGTGTTGTCGTGTGAAATATTGTGACAATAATGGCGTGTGAAAAACGTAATACTAGGCTCCAAAGTAAATTGAGAAATGACAGTGAAGACGAAAGCAGTGTGTTAGCGCCACCGTGTAATGAATTAACTAATGTTCAAACTAGTGATTTGGTAATTGTGCATAGGGAATGGAGCGGGCGGCAAATAATGGCGTAGACAGTGAAACAATTAGTGAACAGGGAAGCATTATCGATCGATCGGTCGGCAATAGCTCGCCTCAGGAATCCGAAATGACAGGACACAATCTCGCAAATACTTTAGATTCAGGTTTTGGGTCCTCACCGTTTTCTCAAATAAGTCAAGACACATTTTCTGCTTGTCAAAACGTGAATGTTGCCGGTGCAAATTCACTGCCGAAAAGCACTCAGGAACATGTTTCAGACACCAGTGCATTGTTATTACAATTAATACAACAAATGGGACAAACACAGCAAACGTTAGACACAATGGAACAAAATCTTTGAAAGTTAGACACAGTGGAACAAAATCAGAGACTAACACAGCAAAAGCTTCAAAAGTTAGACACAATGGAACAAAATCTTCGGAAGTTAGACACCACGCTTGAACAAACACATGAAGATTTAACTACTGAGTTACAAAACATTGAATCGAAATGTCAAAAAGTTTGTAATGACGTAAAAACACAAATATGTGAGCATTTTCAACCTATTTTTTGCGGCATGAAAATGCGTTACAGAATCACGAAGCAGTACCTGTCAAATCCATACAGCCCCTCAGAACTCATCCGCATTTGCTTAATCAAACTACCTGAATATTTACAACATATTATTTTGGCAGGACGTTGCAAAGACGACACTGAAGTTTTTCAGGGACTCTTACAAGAATTAGAAATTGACACTGACAATCGCGGAACGCAAAAACAGAAACACAACAATTACAGGTCACATCCGTCACAATTCTGTGACGAAAGAAATAATAACTGGACACGACAAGGCTATTCTTACAACGCAAATCATGAACAAAACAGACACCACCCATATGACAACCACTGGCAGAGCAATAGTTACAGAGAAAGATCGCACTTCCGTAGTACTGAATATGAAAGAGATAACCATAGAAACAGACAATATGGGAACGAAAATAATTATTATCAAGGGAGACAGAATAACTTCAGACGCAACGGTCCACCCCGCAGTTACGATTCCGGGAGAAATTCTCCACCACATGACCGACAAACAAGAAAATATGTAAACTACCGACAAAACGACAGACCTGAATTCCATCAGAACTGGCGAGCTTCAAAAAGGGCAAGGCCTTCTCGACAAGGTGAATTTGCAAAAGTTAGGTCTCCTAATCCTAATAACGACGTGCGCCAACGAAGAGACAGACAATGACTTGCACTGCAGGCAGCCGCGTGCGCCAGCTGGCTCAGAGAAAAATAACATAGACGGTAACCTTGAGAAAAATTCCAGTAGTCTTTATCGACGTATACCGCATGATAATTGCATTCAGGTTGAAACTCTGCGTACTAGGAAGAGTAAAGGATTGCACCACATTTCACATGTAAAACCGTTTATTGAAAGATAATCTGCTTTTTAACTTTGTCTTTGCCATAAAACTTCTCACTTCACATTTCTAGTATGCATTGTCAGACTTAGAAACTGTTACCATGCAACAATGTTTGAAGTTAAATATTCAGTCAAGAACCAAGAGAACTTATTTAAACAGAAAGTACGAATGCATTGTTATAGTGAACAGACGTCACAGTGTTATTGTGTGTGTACATTCTTGCTTGTTAGTTGCACGATTTCGTAACGACTATAAGGCTTACATACTTAGAACATATACTGGTACTGCTAATGAGATTTTAATGCAACATTATGGCTTAGTTGAAAAGACATTCGTTATTTGAAGTACTTTTTGTGAGACTAAAGATTACTTAGTGTTTGGTTTCTTTGACAGCTACACGATTATATCACGATGCTACTAATGTGTGACACAATTTACATTGTTGCTTTTGCGGTGTATCTGTTTTATATCTGCACAGTTTTTCTGTATTATTCTGGAAAGTAAAACATGTTTTAGTAGTAACTTTTGTGGTATAGCTACAATGAGACTGCCTTTCCCATAGCACAACAATACGTTACAGCACAGTACTTTCTTCATCACAGCAATAAGCGTAATACCTAAGATATCTATATGCAAAGCATTTCACTTTTGTTTATTATGAGGTAAGTACATTGGCTTCTGCAGAACTTAGCTTTCGGAGGACAATAACTACAGCACTTCCACAGAGATTATCTTACAGCAAGACGCACAATTTAGCGCTACAGGACACGTATTTGATTGATTAATTTTGTACTTAAATCATTTATTTTTAGAGATATTTGAAGTACAATGATACAAAGGTTTTCCATGATACATTTCATTCCATTGCTGTAATGTGTAACACCTGAGGGTATAATTACATTAATCCTCACGGGGGTAAATGCTTACTTTGTGTACCATGTGTTTGGCAAGCACAAGGAGCCCGAGCTAATATGGTATTTGCTTATACAACTTTACACATCGGTACCATATTCCTCTAACACAGAATTACACAGCTATCTGATTATTTAACAGAGAAAGAAACATTTTTTTTACTACGTCAGTGACAAATGTTTACTCAATTACACAGTTGGATAACTTCATACTTATGAAATTGCATTTTGTCTGTACTTTGTGAGCTGTTCATATTTTTTCGGAACCATTGTGATACTATGAGAGCTTTGAATGATGTATTTGGTAAGGGAGCATGATTTTAAAGTACGTTTGACGTGGATGACACTATTGAAATGAGCAGAGAATTTTTTTTAGGTTTTGACATTATTGCAGAAAGCTACAACGTTTTTGAGATTTGACTGAGGTGTTACGATGTGATTTTTACGACAACGATGTGTATTATCCTGTTGAGGTATGTTTATGATCAATAAGATGTGCTACCGTATATGAGGAATTTGATTATGCTACGTATTTATTATGATGAAATATTGAAGAATTGTCGACGAATACGTATATGAATAATGAGTAGTGGTTAGGGACTCTGATTTGTGGAAAAGGATGTTGGAAACCAAGAATCGTACTTTAAGAGTTATGAAATGTGTGTAAATGCGCGAATGTATCACAATGCCGATGTAAACTTTTTGAACACTGCTATATTCATAGGATTTTGTATCTACGCATTTGCAACGCAAATTCTCGACCTGTAAAATTTTTTATATGAGACTGTCACTGTAATGCAAACTGGTGTCATAAATATTTCAGTAAGAAAGTTAAGTGACCACCTTCATGTAATGAGTCATAGGCACCCAGCTCCGTGACAGTCGCCTGGAAAAAAGCCATTAGTGTGTGCCTTTCAGAGGCAGAGGTGGAGAAAAAAAAGGGGCCATTATCCTCACTATTGACATTCCTTTGTAGAAAGCATCGCAAATACGACACGCTCAAACTTGAAAACATATGATAACACTGTGGAGCTCTTAATTTATGATATTTATTGAAATGCCTAATGAAATGACGAGAAATATTTTTATGTCTATACACCTGATTATGACTACTGTCTTTCTAGTTGAGAGATTTTTTTACTACCTTATGAAATGCCATATCGCTAATGAATCATATTTCATGACTTCCTTTGTACATATTTGCTCATTTTCTTTGATATCTAGTTTCTAGCTGCACTGCAGCATTGGTTATTATAAAATTTAATAGATGTACTAATATGACTATTTTCTGTCTACAGACCCAGTAAAGAATACGTTTATGATATACTTTCTTAGAAAAGAGAGCACAAATAGACATTTCCCTTCACAGGAATTGCATAAAAAAATTTTTTAATGACTTGGTAACTTTCTTGCAAAGTAAGTTTTTCTGATGCATCACTCTAGTGTTAAGATGTGACATAGGTAATAAACATGGCCATTTTCACTGTAATTTTTTTTCTGCTTGAGCTATATCATGTTTATGTATAAGTTATTGCATTTGCTGCTGCTGTTTGCCAGGCATAGTGCTACTAAATTTCGCTTTACATTACTCTGTTAAGCCAGTTTTACTACTGATTTATTTTTCTTGTTTGCTGCTCATTGCCTTATAATAGTTGTAATATTGCTGCTTGCTTTGCCAATTTGCATTTTTTTGTCATTGCTGTTTATGTTCATTGTTTTGTGCTGCTGCATTGCCTCATCCCTTAGTTTAGCATCTGAGCTCAGTAGATTTAAGTTAGCTTAAGATGTGGTAGGCCATATAAGAGAACAAGTTGTGATGAATTGGAAGAAATGCATTGAGAAGCTATAAGAAAATGGTTTGGCCAAAAAAGTATTTTGAAAGAGGATATGAACCAAAAAAGTAGGGTTTAGGGGCAACAGGTTTAGGTAGGATTTTCTTCAAAATAAATGATGAGGTAAGATAATAGAAAATAAATAATTAGGTAAGAAATGTGTGAACATATAAATACAGAAAGCATGCTTGGATAGAATTTTTTTGGTGGAAACAAATGTTGAAATAAGAGAAAAGATATATGGAATGAAGTTTTGGGTTGGACTGCAGTACCAAATGTTACACTGAAAACAAACCCTTTCCTTTCCTTTTGTGTTATCCCACTATGTGTTTGTGTACCCTTGTGTATTTGTTTTCTTCCTGTCTCTGTGTACTGTTTCACAGAATTTTTTCTCTTCTAATACTAAGCTACATTCACTGTGATGAGGAATATTGTTATCCTCAAATATAATTTGCATTAATAATATGTTATTTACCTTGTAAAGATGTTCAGACATTATTTATTCTGTTCTGTTTTAATGCTCATGTGTGAAGTTGATGTTTCAAAAGTTATTCTGATCTTTTATGTATGTACTCATGTCATAATTCCTGTAACACTGATGTATATGTTATTTTGAGTCTTTTGTAAAGCCTGTACTAAAAATGTTATCTGTAGTGTTATGTTCTTTGATGATGTATTTTGTACCTTTGTAATTGTATTCTTATGTTATAAAATTGTAATTGACACCAGTTCATCATATTATTAACTTGTAAGTTCCATTCCACTGCACACGTTTCTGTTGGTCATAGTATATGGACAATACGTGAGAAGTAGGGACTGTTAGTGTTTGCACGTGTGTTAATAATTCAGCAAGGGACTGGATAACAGCATTGCTGGTTCTAAGGACAATTCCAAAAACTTTGTGACTGCACAAGTGGAGGTTATGGACTTGCTACATTATCCGCAAGACTCTTCAATGGTGATTGTGCACCTGCACAGTCACAACAGATGGCTGCTGGCCATCTCTACAAGGACTACAGTGGGTCTGCATCTTTGATGTCCCACCAATACCATTATTTCTACAAGGACTACAGTGGGTCTACACCTTTGCTGACTCACCAGTACCATTACTTCTACAAGGACTGCAGTGGGTCTGCACCTCTGGTGGCCCACCAATACCACAATCTCTACCAGGACTACAGTGTATCTGCACCTCTGGTGGCCCACCAATACCGTAATCTCTACCAGGACTACAGTGGGTCTACTCTATGATGACCTACCTACCAATATTCTTCAAAACTTCGAATGACTCTGCTGTGGGTTTGCTCTGTTGTGGCCCATTACCTGTCTGCATGTCGAGAGTCAGCACTGTCTTTCCGTTGGAAGGACAACACTACTTCATCAAGACTGCATGGAAATCCACTACTTCCGTGTGCATTTTCTTTTACTGCTCAGACTTTGAGAAAAACACTGCAATTTTACTGTGATGAATGATCAGGACCTTCTTTATGGACTGTGAGAAAATTTTAGCTTTTGGCCAATATTGTATCAATAAGTATGTGCATTTGACATCTTTGTTATTATAATTATGAAAAATTTTATCAAATCATTATTGGCCACTGCCCAAAACAATTTGTAAAATTTTTTGTGGGGAGCATGGGGTTTTGTAAGTAGGCTGTTCATGTTTCCTTATTAGCAACGTTACATAGCGCTCTGTATGAAAATCACTGGCTGTGCTGTGTGCAGTCTGCGGCTAGTTTGCATTGTTGTCTGCCATTGTAGTGTTGGGCAGCTGGATGTGAACAGCGCGTAGCGTTGCGCAGTTGGAGGTGAGCCGCCAGCAGTGGTGGATGTGGGGAGAGAATTGGCGGAGTTCTGAAATTTATAAGACAGGATGTCGTGAACTGCTATGTATATTATGAGTTTTCAACACTATTAAGGTAAATACATTGTTTGTTCTCTACCAAAATCTTTCATTTGCTAACTATGCCTATCAGTAGTTAGTGCCTTCAGTAGTTTGAATCTTTTATTTAGCTGGCAGTAGTGGCGCTCGCTGTATTGCAGTAGTTCGAGTAACGTAGATTTTTGGTGAGGTAAGTGAGTTGGGAAAGGTATAGGTTAACGTTAGTCAGGGCCATTCTTTTGTAGGGATTTTTTAAAGTCAGATTGCGTTGCGCTAAAAATATTGTGTGTCAGTTTAAGCACAGTCTTGTATAATTGTTCAAACGGGACATTTCAAACTCAAAAATATTTCTCTTTGCCGATGACACTAGGTTGGTAGTAAAGGATGTTGTGTGCGACAGTAACTTAGTTTCAAAAAGTGCAGTCCATGACCTAAATTCATGGCTTGTAGAAAATAAATTAATGTAAATCACGGTAAGACTCAGTTTTTATAGTTTCTTACACACAATTCATCAAAACCTGACGTTTTAATTTCACAGAATCGACATACGATTAGTGAAACTGAACAGTTCAAATTTCTAGGTGTTCAGATACATACTAAACTTTGGTGGAAAGCCCTCGTTCAGGATCTTGTTCAAAGACTTAGTGCAGCCACTTTTACGATTGGTGTCTTCTTATTTTCATTCGCTTATGTCGTATGGTATTATATTTTGGGATAATTCTTCCCATTCTAAAATGATATTTTTGTCTCAGAAACGGGTGGTTCGGGCAATAAGTGGTGTGGGCTCACGAATCTTTTGTCGACTCCTGTTCATGAGTCTGGATATTTTGACATTGGTCTCTCAATATATATATTCCTTACTGTCATTTCTTGTTAACAAGATTAGCTTATTCCCAAGAATAAGCAGTTTTCACTCAGTTAATACTCGGCAGAAATCAGTCAGCATTTGGATCGGATTTCCTTAGCTCTTGTGCAGAAAGGTGTGCAGCATACTGCAATATCCACTTTCAGTAAGCTACCACTAAAATTCACAAACCTTAGCAGTAATCCACGTACTTTCAAATCTAAACTGAAGATTTTCCTCATGGGCCAATCATTCTATTCTCTCGTAGAGTTTCCTCAAAAAATTAAGCTAGTTCTTGATGTGCTGTTGACTGCGTTTACATAAACTTATGGGTTGACTTTTTTCGGGTTCATAAACATTTTATTTTTATCTATTATTATTTTTATGTTGTAATTTCATGTACTGACACGTTCCATGACGTTGGAGATTTGCTCCTCGATTTGGTCCTACAGAACTTGACGTGTAAATAAATAAATAAAAAGGTTCAAAAAAATGATATATGAGTGGTTTCACGCTCTACTTACATAATACTTGCGCTATATTCTTCTTGACGTTGAAACTCAATCCTTTACCAGTATTTGGTGACATACAAATTTGTTTTTGGATGGGGTCCGCCTTCAGCTTACACTATTTTGTTCCTTCTTTTTAACCAGACGTTGATAGGTGTCATGTATAATTTTAGTGTATGAATTTTTGGTATCTGAATCGATTGTGAATGAGCAGCGATGTTGTATGCTGTATCGCAAAAGTTAAGCTAACATCTTTGAGCTGAGTGAGGGCGCTGTGGGAGCAGACAATGTTTAGCCTTGGTAGCGAGTGGAGTCGAAGTTCGTGTTAGAGTTAAGCTAATAATTTTAAGCAGTGTTTGTGATGAAGCTATAGCAATATTATGATTCAGGTTAAAATTTATCTTTTTGTGCAATCAGCATGATGACGAAATTGATATGTGAAGGAAGAAATCTAATGGAATGTTAGGTAAACACAACAGTGATGTTATTATTTTTCACTATTACTGCGCCATCGAACTAACGTGGCTATTACACTGAAACTTGTTAGATTTGAGAGATACGAAAGTGTATTGTTTGGATGTTAGAAGTTCATGGAAATTAAAATCTGCCAGGATCACTTTTTCTCACTATATAAAAAACATAGTGTTGTCAGTTTTGCGCGTATTTCGTTTTCTTACCAAACTTTCTCTTACAATTCCTTTTAATGGATGATCCAATCAAGTATGTTCGATTTGCGATTAACAGAGAACTCATTCCACCTCTTGAGTGTCTGTGTAGATAGTAATTTGCAGCTAGTACTGCAACGCATTATCCAGATTTGCTTAGAATAGAGGTAAGGAGAAATGATTATGATTTTTTAAATTTATTCAATCAGGGCCAACTTATGTTTCTGTGATAAAATTTTATAAAACCAATGAAGTGAATTATTCAAGCAGTTTATTCTGTTCAAAATTTTTGCAGTCACATTGCTAACTTGTACAATATGAAATACTTCCCTTTTCATTACGACAGTTAATTATTATTACCGTGTAGCTTGTCTCTCACATTACAATACTACAAGTTTCATTACGACAGTTCATTTATTGTCACAGTCTGGGTTACAATCAGAAACTTTGTCTCGAAACCTGTCAGAAAATCCAAAGAGGTTCTGGTCGTATGTGAAGTATGTTAGCGGCAAGAAATAATTGATGTATTTTCTGCGCGATAGCAATGGAGATACTATCGAAGACAGTGCTGCCAAAGCAGAGTTACTAAATACAGCCTTTCCGAAATGACATCACAAAAGGAGACGAAGTAAATATTCCTTAATTCGAACCAAGAACAGCTGCCAACATGAGTAACATAGAAGTAAATGTCCTCGGGGTAGCGAAGCAGCTTAAATCACTTAATAAAAGTAAGTCTTCTGGTCCAGACTGTATACCAATTACGTTCTTTCAGAATATGCTGATGTATTAGTTCCATACTTAAAATCATATACAACTGTTCGCTCGACGAAAGATTGGTACCCAAAGACTGGAAAGTTGCAAAGGTCACACCAATATTCAAGAAAGGTAGTAAGAGTAATCCACTAAATTACAGTCCCATATCATTAACGTCGATAAGCAGCAGGATTCTGGGACATATATTGTGTTCGAACTTTATGAATTACCTATAAGAAAACAGTCTATTGGCACACAGTCAACGTGGGTTTAGAAAACATGGTTCTTGTGAAACACAACTAGCTCTTTATTCGCATGAAGTGTTGAGTGCTAATAACATGGAATTTCAGATTGATTTCGTATTTCTAGATTTCCGGAAGGCTTTTGACGCTGTACCACACAAATGGCGTTTAGTGAAATTGCGTGCTTATGGAATATCGTCTCATTTATGTGACTGGATTTGTGATTTCCTGTCAAGAGAGGCCACAGTTCGTAGTAACTGACGGAAAGTCATCGAGTAAAATAGAAGTGATCCCTGGCGACCCCAAGGTAGTGTTATAGGCCCTTTGCTGTTCCTAACCTATATAAACGAGCCAGCCGTCTTAGGTTGTTTGCACATGACGCTGTCGTTTATCGACTAATAAAGACATCAGAAGATCAAAACAAATTAAAAAACTATTTAGAAAAGATATCTATCTGAATGGTGCGTAATTTGGCAGTTTACCCTAAATAACGGAAAGTGTGAGGTCATCCGCATGAGTGCTAAAAGGAATCCGTTAAACTTCGGTTACATGATAAATCAGTCAAATCTAAAGGCCGTAAACTCAACTAAGTACCTAGGAACTACAATTACGAACAATTTAAATTATAAGGAACACTTAGAAGATGTTGTGGGATGACTAAACTAAAACTGCGTTTTATTAGCAGGACACTTAGAAAATGTAACAAATCTACTAAGGACACTGCCTACAGTATGCTTGTCCGTCCTCTTTTAGAATACTGCTGTACGATGTGGGATCCTTACCAGAAAGGATTGACGGAGTACATCGAAGAAGTTCAAACAAGGGCAGCACGTTTTGTATTGTTGCGAAATATGGGAGAGAGTGTCACCGAAATGCTATAAGATTTGGGCTGGACTCATTAAAACAAAGGCGTTTTTCGGTGCGACGGAATCTTCTCAGGAAAATCCAATCACCAACTTTCTCCACCGTATCCGAAAATAATTTTTTACAGCGACCTACACAGGGAGAAACGATCACCACGATAAAATAAGGGAAATCAGAGCTCGTACGGAAAGATATAGGTGTTCGTTCTCTCCGCGCGCTATACAAGATTGAAATAATAGAGAATTGTGAAGGTGGTTCAATGAACCCTCTACCAGCCACTTAAATGTGACTTTCAGAGTATTCATGTAGATGTACATGTAGAAACCGTATATTTCGGGCTATATTTTTATTTATTTAGATAACTTTCACTTCGTGACATCCTCGTACAGTAAAGGGACGTCGGAATATTTTGAGAAACAGTCAGAAATTGTATACTGCTCTGTCTTATTTTAATTATTATTGTACTTTAGCGCAACGCATATTTCGCTAATGCCGTTTTCTGCCTTTCACCTATGACATTATTGTTCTCGACGTTGTCTTTTACATTTGTGATTTATCTCCTATATTTCTCTATCATCATGCCGCGTAGTTCGTTCGTCAGCAAATCACACACTACGATGAATTCGCAAAAATCTGATTTGCAAAATCCAACCGACAGCAACAATACCTTTGCTTATTTTTCTCTTGCCACTCATACTAACTATATTTCTGACACTACAATGCAAGATACTGTGTCTTTGCAACCGGATAGTCAAGTCACGAACATTGTAGACAAGACTATGCATTCAGAGAATAATGTTTGTGGCAATTCTGACATCTTGTTTCTGACAAAAGTAATCTCACACACATAACTTTGGAAGATTCACTACCATTGCCAAGATCGGACACCCAGTCTTTATGGAATTTTTCCGACAAATCTGCTTCATTTGACTACGGACAATATGAATTTCTCGCCGCAAGATCAGTTCGATAGTTGTTGCAGTTCTTAGGTGAAATGCAAAAACAAAATAATGAAAGTTTTGATGAACAATCCATTCGTTTTTCTGAGCAACTCAAAGAAAGCAACCTCATACTTACGAAACGTTTTGACGACCTTAAAAACAGTAACGAGTGCCTTACAAAGCAATTTCAAGAACTTAATGCTAAATGTATTAAAAATCATTAATCTGTAACACAACGTTTTGATGCACAGGCTTCTCACTTGGAATAGCTTAATCACAAATTACAAGAGCATAAAAAATCTTTAGATGCGCTCCGTGATAATTAGAAAGCACTCTCTGAAGGATTAAAAGACAGTCACAAAGCTTTAACATGTCGCGTGAACGACATTTCAACAGAGGTTACTAATGTCACATCTCGTTTAAGCGAACTAACTACAGCTCATGACAACATGACAACCTTAATCAAAGTTTCTCAGATAGAGAAGCAGCCTTTGATGAACAATTTAATATCATTTCTGAAACTCTGCGGCAAGACAAAGCCCTACTTTTTGCTTAAACTTGGTGAAATTGTTGCTACCCTGAAAAAGAAAAAGCGTACTCATGCTGTACAGTTACAGTCACTTAAAGATCATACTACCAAAATTCATGACCAGTGCGACAATCTGAAAGTTGAATATGAAGAACTCGCCGACAAATTAGCGCAACTAAAATTAAATTATGACAATCACTCTGAAAGTACACAACCGCACACTTCTCTGACACTGAAGAATTTCAATCACTCGAAAATTTTCGGCAGGGACAGATCACATCGAACAGGAACTTAAAATACTTAATGCTCGCTTGTCTGACAATAAGAGGAATACAATTTCTCATGACTGCTCACACAACTTTGCCACGCATTGTATCGATTAGAATATAGAACTTTCTTCGCAGCCTCAGCTTACTAAACCGGTCATAGAAACAGACTTCTTACAATCACACGATAACTCTCACGCCTTTTTCAATCGACAGAATTCTTTTGATAATTTTAGAACCGATGAATTTGATTACAAGCTTTTTTATCTGTCAAAAAATTCAAAGTATTTCGTAATGGTCCTAATTGTGTGCATCCCATGGACTGTATTCAGCAGTTTACCTTTTCTTTGCCCCCAAATTGGTCTGTTTGTCATAAATCAGAATTTTTTGTAGCTTTTTGGAAGGAGAACCGTCGACTAGAATGCGACCAATTGCACGCCAGTGTTTTTCAGTTGAAGTATTCCAAAGTGATTTCCTCGCAGCGTACTGGTCTGGGACGACACAGCATGCTGTAAAAGACTAGTTGATAAATTTACCGAACTTCAACAAGTCGAATTTTGAAACGTCAACACAATACTTTCAATACATGGCACAACAAAACCAACATTTACTTGAGCCATTCAGCCCTGGTAATCGGTATAAGTATTTTTTATGTTGACATAGAGATTTTCTTGCAATCATATGGAAAGGGTCTTGTCATAAAGCAACAATGTTTGCACACTTCTCTGAATGTATACAACTATTTTATAGAACTGTGTTACTCATGTTACCGAATGTGACATACTTTACTCTTGATAACTATTTTTCACATGCCACTACTATAGCTTTGTATCCATTGATTTTGGTCATCCTGCAACTAAGTTTGCACGTTACACTGAATGTAACTTGGTGTTCCTATGCCATTTGTCTGTACTAAGGCATGTTGGACTTGATGTATACTCTTTTCTTGCTGATATTGCTACCTTGATTATTTGCTTCATTTTAAACCACTTCTTTAGTGTTAAGATGTACTGTATTTTGATATTTTTGCTCTTTAAGGTCAAAAATTCTTGTCACACAGCAACTAGGTTTGCACATTACTCTGACATGTGGACTTCGTAAATACCTTTAAAAAACTGATTATTTGCTAACTTTTAAGCCATTTCGTCAGCGTTCAGAAGTACTGCATTCTGGTATTCTTTTTTGCTCATTAAGGCAATTTCTTTCGTATTTTGTTTCGATGTAATTTGTATACTAGTTCACCACTGTTCTTTATTGGTTGGACATACTCTCTTGTTTTAAACGAAGCATTTGCACTTTATTTGCACTCTGCACAGATATTGCAATATTTTCATTGGCAGCCATTGTTAGCTATCATATTTTATTTGATAATAGTTATACATACTGTGGATATCTCGTGGAGACAAGTTTATACCGAGTGGTTAGGTTCTTGCTACAGTGTGGATGGACTATTTTCAGCACATTCTGAGACTGATGGCTCCTCATTACTGAGAACACCTAATTTTTCTGATGTCAGTGCTAGTGGGTCTGCAAGATTGTCCTGCACTGGTCAGTGATATCAAACCCTTCTCATGTTGGTGTCAGTGGGGCTGCAATATTGTCCTTTACTTGTCAGTTCTCTCAAATACTTTTGTCATTAGTGCCAGTGGGTCTGCAAGATTGTCCTGCACTGGTCTGTTCTAACTAATACTTCTGATGGCAGTGGCAGTGGGTCTGCAAGACTGTCTCACTGTGCTTTTCAAACAATATTTACACTGTCATTGTCTGTGGGACTGCAAGATTTTCCCTCAATGTGTCATTTAGAGTGCCTACGCAATCATGGTGGCAGTTATTCGTAAGTTTTACTGCTCTTAGGACAGTTTTTTGCGACGCAACCTAGGATGGTGATAAACATTTTCTTTGCACTTCAGACACTACTATTTGCAGTGCATATATGTATTCTATCTGCTCTGTGTACTAAGAGTTTATGCATGTAATGCAGTGTGCAGTACAGTGAGGGTACCCTAATATTTCGCAAATACTATGCTTGTAAGAAAATCTTTATGTCCAGCAATGATTTGTATTTAATTTCAGTTGTGCAACTGTTTATATTAAGCAATGATTTGTATCTATTTTCAGTTATGCAACTGTTCATGTCCAGCAATAACTTGTATCTATTTTCAGTTATGCAACTGTTCATGTCCAGCAATAACTTGTACTTATTGTCTGTCATGTATAGTTTTATTGTTATTTGTGTACTTGTATTGTATCTTTAAACTTTTGTATTCACCTTTCTACATCTTTCTGTCAGTGGAAAACTTACGTCCCATTTCATAATTGGTAATAATTTCAAAAGTGTTTGAAAGAGTTATGTACAATAGACTTTATAAACACTTAGTAAAGAAAAATATTGTCACTCGCAATCAGTTTGGATTTCGGGAAGGATCGTCAACTAATCAAGCTATATTCACTTTTACAGATGATATATTAGAATCAATAAATCAAAAGTTATTACCACTTGGAATATTCTGTGATCTGGCTAAAGCTGTGGATTGTGTTAAGTATGATATCCTTATGCAAAAGTTAAAATGTTATGGGATAACAGGAGTAGCAGGCTCATGGTTCACAACCTCTCTCTTTAATAGAAAACAGTGTGTGTCTGTATCAGGCCTACCACATAACAATAGTCATTCAAAACATGAAACCATCAGACAAGTGGTGCCCCAGACCTCTATTTCAAGTCGCTTGTTGTTCCTATTATATTTTAATGACCTGCCATATACAATGTCATAAAATGCAAATTTTGCCTTATTTGCAAATTATACAAATATTGGTATAAAAAACAAAACCTGTGATCTCACTGAGCAATCAGCTAATGAAATATTTGTAAGTATCAATGAGTGGTTCACAGCAAATGGATTGTCACTGAATTTTGACAAGATCCAGTACATACAGTTTAGTACCACACAAAGAATACCTGACCCTATAAGTATAATGTATTCAAACAATTAAATTAAAGATGTAGACAGTGTCAAATTTATAGGGCTACAAATTGACCACAAGCTAAATTGGAAAACTCACACTCTAGACTCAATGAAACGGCTTAGTTCAGCTACATTTGCAGTATGCGTGATAGAGGAAATAGGTGATTTAAAAAGGAAGAAGTTAGTTTATTTGGCTACTTCCATTCACTAATTGGTTACGGAATCATCTTTTGGGGAAACTCCTCTCACAAGGAGAACATTTCCAAAATTCAGAAACGAGTCATTAGAATTATATCTGGTGTCAGTTCTAGATCATCAAACAGAGACCTCTTTAAGAAACTTGGTATTCTAACTACTAGTTCTCAGTACATATACTCACTGATGTCCTTTCTCATTTCCAACATGTCTCTTTTTACACAAAATGGTGCAAAACATGATTATAATACCAGAACCAAAAACATTCTGTATAAGGACTATAAAAGCTTAACATTAGTACAAAAAGGAGTTAAGTATGTGGGTACTCATATATTAAATAACTTACCAGAGCATATCAAAGGTCTTGTAAGTGCTAAATATCGGTTTCAGAGTTAATTAAAGAACTTCCTATTGGCCAGCTCCTTCCACTCCATCGATGAATATCTTCACAAGGATTATAGCTCATAACTCTGTCTGCATTAGAATTGCGCAATATCCATGAGTCTGAGTAACAAAAAAAACTTTGACTTTTTATACATCCCAGAGACTCCTCTCCTAGGGATCTATGGAAAACTATAAATGTAATGTAATATCATGTAATATTGTTTTTTTTTAAAGCAAAATTTCCCAGTCTCCGCAATGTCACTGATATCACCTCGCCTGTGAAATTTTGGTCCGCCAGACTGCGGGCTAATGATAGGTGTCATGTACAATTTTGGTATATGAATCGATTGTGAGCGAGCAGCGATGTTGTAAGTTGTATCGCAAAAGTTAAGCTAACATCTTTGAGCTGAGCGTGGGCGCAGTGGGAGCAGACAATGTTTATCTTTGGTAGCGAGTGGAGTCGAAGTTCAGCTGTGTTAGAGTTAAGCTGATAATTTTAAGCAGGGTTAGTGATGAAGCTATGGCAATATTACGATTCAAATGAAAATTTATCTTTTTGCGCAATCAACATGATGACAAAATTGATTTGTGAAGGAAGAAATCTAATGGAATGTTAGGTAAACACAACAATGATTTTATTATTTTTCACTATTGCTGCGCCATGGAACTAACTTGGTTACTGCAGTGAAAGTTGTTAGATTCGAGCGGTAGGAAAGTGTACTGTTTGAATGTTGAGAAGTTCATTAATTTAAAATGTGCCTTGAGAACTTTTTCTCACTACACAGAAAAAAATCATAGTGTTGTCATTTTTGCGTGTATTTCATTTTCTTACCAAACTTTCTCTTAAAATTCTTTTTAATGGATGATCCAATCAAGTATGTTCGATTTTAGATTAACAGGGAACTCATTCCACCTCTAGAGTGTCTCTGTGTAGATAGTAAATTGCAATTTAGCATGGTGGCGTGCAAGACAGAGCAGTACTGCAACGCATTATCCAGATTTTCTCAGAATACAGGTAAGGAGAAATGATTATGATTTTTTTATTTATTCAATCAGGGCCAACTTATCTTATTCACAGACAGTTTATGTGATCAAATTTGTAAAACCAATGAAGTTAATTATTCAGGAAGTTTATACTGTTCAGAATTTTTGAAGTCAGATTGCTAACTTCTACAATACGAAATACTTCCCTTTTCATTATGATAATTAATTATTATTACTGTGTAGCTTGTCTTTCACATTATGTTAGTACAAGTTTCATTACGACAGTTCATTTATTATTACAGAGCTGGCTTACAATCAGAAACAGAGTACTTCAGACATATTTTTATTTATTTAGATAACTTACAATGTGTGTCACTGAAGTTAGAGGGTCATCACTGGGTTTTCTTATTTTCTTTCTATTAAAAATATGAAAATTATTCTTTACTTCCTGTAGATATACATAAAATTGACTTTTTAAGAAAGTATTCGGAAATTTGCAAACGGACTTTATTTTTTCTGAATTCCTTGTTACTGCAAGCAGATGTTTTGGGTCAGTAGGATATGGCAAAGTGGTGCCCATGAACGTTCAACACTGGGAAACCATAAAAACAAAAGAAAAACTATCAGCTTCACGAAATATGCATGATAAATTAATTCATTAAGTAATACAAATCGGGGGCTTACTTCAGTCCTCTTAAATTAATCTGTTCTTATTTCACATACCATGTTGGTCGCCTGACATGACAAATCAGCTATCACGAGACACATACAGCAGAAGAACTGAGCGAACCTAGCAGTTCCAGTAGTCCTTCGGTCTTTCACTTTTGAGGAAAGGCAATCCGTTATAGTCAATATAAGGAAGCTGTTTTCAATTCTTTTAAGACAGAATTTTTTTGCCCAGTTAACACTTGCTATTAAACAAGTTTAATCAAACTTGCATCCGACAGAGAACTGCTATTTTCTTTGCGAGGGTGTTAACTTACAGTGCCTCAAAGTGCCACACTAGCTTTATGGGAAGAGATGATTTATTGGGACGAGCACGAATTCCGAGAACGGAGCTGAGTAAATTATCAGCAGAGTTAGAAGTTTTTTTATCGGCATTGAAGGTACCTACAAAAGTATATTGAATTACTGTAAGTTCATAAGTGAAGAGCGAAAGATGATTTTACTCAAATAACTTGAGGACACAGATTAAGCTATTGCCTGGAATATCATAACTAAGGAAGAAGATTCCCAGTTTTTAATTTATCAGCCGTTGAAAGTTGGACCAGGTTTCGTGCATGGAACATGTCACTCGTCATCTGAGAAAGAGAGAAGAGTTTTGAGTGAGCAGTGTACAGTAAAGAGTGTGAAGATATGAAAGTGAACAACTCAGTAACTTGTATATATATATATATATATATATATATATATATATATATATATATAGAGAGAGAGAGAGAGAGAGAGAGAGAGAGAGAGAGAGAGAGAGAGAGAGATATCATCGTCGTTTAACTTATTATGGAAGAGAGTAGACAAAACTGTCTAGGAAACTCTCACTGAATGATGTTTTCATTCTTACTGTGGGTGGAAAATTTTCTATTTGTTGCCATTCTCAGCACAGGCTCTCTAACTACACTGTTGGCAACCAGAAATTGATTAGCAAAAACGTGGTTCTCGTAATTAAAATTCACTGTGGCCACTCTGATGGAGAAATTAAGTTATTGATCATTGAAGTTCATTACGCTGAGGATTTAAGATGATGCCTGAGATACATAGAAAATACAGTTTACTATAAAAATTTTCACTATATTCTGAAAACGATAAAGCGTAAAGTTCCAGACAAATGTTTACCCAAGCAGTGCTACTATCAGCTATTGTACTATCAGAGCTGTTCAGAGTCTATTGTGTGGATCCTATTATCCCTAGATAACAAAACTGTTCAATAATCGTTATCGATGTAAATGTTCAAAGTGAATGCTCGCCAAAATTTGATGTTAATACTCATCAAATGCTACGCTAGTAATGGCAGAAGGTCTGTCCTGAGACGACATGTGAAAATACGACATACGCAAACTGAGAATAAATCACTGAAGTCGTTCCACAATTAACACTTTACCACAATGCGAACTTATTATTACGTGCAAACCGAGTTACATAATACGGCATCCAAGGCTGTTCCTTGCAGCTGCACAGACAGACGCGGCTTCTGACACGGAGTGCGCGCTGATACGAATCTAGGAGCGAACTGGGGCCTGACTCTAGCTCGCAGCGCTCTTATTTTTATAGCCGTGTCTTCCTGACTAGCCGCTGGGGTCGCAGAACACCACTTCAAGTTACTAAATAATTCATTTCTTCATTCGCTGAAGGCCAATGAAGCTCTCAATTTAACTGTGCTATTAGCATGAAGGTAGGTATCTGTAATAAAATCCTGATGTGGCTAGGTTAAATACTTTTAGCGATAGAATAGATGAGCTCTGAACTTTCCTTTTGGAGAGACGCTACAGCTACCTTTTGGAAACTTCACACATCTTTATTATTATAGCGTATCTCCATTATACCTGAATCTAAACATCCTAGCTTTATCCAATCACTTACTTAATCTATGTCACTTCCGTACTTTTAGGACAGAAAAACAGAAAATCATGAATTTTAACCAAACTATTACTTTGTCATATCCAACATGCAGTTTCCATTAAATTACGATTGAAAAGGAACCCGAATATAAACTTTGAAGTTTCTATCTCCTTCCTGTTGCGCCGATCATTTTTACGTAAAAGTCCAAATTTCGAAAACTGTTAAAGTTACTAAACTGAAACTTAACACAATATTATTTTAGCATCACTCCTGACATGCTATTCACTTTTCAGATCATATACTTTACTTTTAAGGTGTTGCACAACATTCGTGATGTCATAGCTAGTTAGAGCGCACTAGGCTGGCATGCAATGGAAAGCATATGAATTCTATATGGCGTGAGTAGGCTGCTTCCTTACATTACGTCAGTTAAAGGATTACGTTTTGAGATACGGGAACATGTGTTTTATTTAAATCCTAGCAATGAGATATATAGAACCGTTTTCAGAGCGTTTTTTAGAAAAACGTAAACTGTGGGAACACAGGTCCGAACATTTCAATCTTGAAAAAAAATGAGAAACGCTTGGCCCGAAATCGATTTTCACTGATTTAAAAATGAAATTGGGCACATAAAGGCTCACTCCAATTTGTCTTGAATCCATGATTTTGATCAAAATATAAGCGTCAGTCAAATAAAAACGACATAAATGGGAAAACGCAAGTATACTTTTTACCATTTCAGAAGTAATCGCCATAACTGTTAATACATTACCACACTGTGAGACAAGATGGTCAGTGACATGTGAGTGAGACCACGTGTTGCCAAGGTTGTGTCGAGTACGCTGCAGAAGTTTCGCTGGGACGCCCTTACACATACTCCATAACGTCCCAATCCTTCCCCATGCGATTTCCATATTTTTGGTATCTTGGAGCCATGAAGAAAGACATTCGTGACCAGCTATTTGCTCAGACAAAGAGGTCGCTTGCTTGGGTACATCACAGTTGCGCAGGCAACCGCAAGCATTTTTCCATGACAACATTGACCTTCTTGTCTCACAACAGGATAAATGTGTTAACAGTTATGGCAATCACTGTTCAATTAATAGACAGTTTGCTCATTTTTTTCCTTCTGTCCCGTTTTCATTTCACTGCCCTTAACAGACAGAGAGTACAGCTGCCCAGAGAGAATTATACTGTGTGTTTAGAATTAACTGCTACTTCTCTTGTTAAAGCAGCATCTCTGAGCAGCTTTCCATGCTGCAGGGGCTACCCATCATGTATAGTGAACACTGTTTATTGCTGGAAAATATTTATCTTCTCTGATGAATCTCGACTATTATCAAAAGAAAACAATGTAATATGTTGTATTCGTATTTTTCTTATCACTGTTGTTGTAGAAGCATGATTCTGTTCCTCCTCTGAAGTGAAGTCACTGTATTTAGTTCTTTACGATTGAATTTACGATCCAATGAGCCCGCAGCGCTGAAGATATCGCATAGAGATATTACGTAATAAAATGCAGATTGCTGCTATAGAATTTTAATGATGTATCTACTGTGATAGGTCCATTTCGCATAGATTGCCATCTTCATCTGCGAAAGTTACATAATATTTGTTATTTTATTATATTGTTGGTTCGGATGTACAAATTTGGTAACTACGTCCATATACATCAGCGATTGCTGTCACTCTGTTTTGGTAGTACAACGTAATGTAAGATTTAGTACTCTTATGCTAGAAACTGTTTTGTGGTTTGCTCTTTGCTCCTGTTTTAAACGTCCTTTTTTGTAATTTTTATAGTTTGACATTCTGTCGTCGGATTTGGCAGACTGACAGTTGTGACAGTTGGCCAAAGATAAATACCACGTAGTCGATCGTGATATCTCGCGAGTGGATTTATAAAAACAGAAAAATAATTTATTGTTTCCTTTCTCTTGTTCTGTTGCCTTGCTCAACTTTAACCCTAATTTGTTTTTGGATTACGAATGAAAATGGTCAGTGCATTTAATCGTGAGGCAGAAACATCAAACGAAAATATTAAACCTATTCAAGTATAAATCGATCATCTCTTACACAAAATCAATAATGGGACTGAATAGCTGGCCGGCCGCTGTGACCGAGCGGTTCTAGGCGCTTCAGTCTGGAGCCGTGCGCCTGATACAGTCGTAGGTTCGAATCCTGCCTCGGGCATGGGTGTGTGTGATGTCCTTAGGTTAGTTAGGTTTAAGTAGTTCTAAGTCTAGGGGATTCATGACCTCAGATGTTAAGTCCCATAGTGCTTAGAGCCATTTGAACCGTTTTTCAGCATGGTGGATTGGAATGTGGATGCAGCTCGTCCACTTTAAGCTGGACGTTACTCTGGTAGGCAGTTACCTTGTACAAGAACGTTTGTACAACTCCATCAACAGCTTCAGGCGAAACAAGCGATGTATCAATGTCAGTGGTACAGATGCGAACGAGTGTATCAGACCTTACCCCAGTTCACTAATACGAGAGCCACGTTATCATAACGCGCCTGTGCTTAACATACAAAGGACTACACCATAATCTAAAAGCGAAATTAAAAATTAAAGCAACATTTCCAAACTTCATCAATGTACGCTTCAGTAACAAATGGATATGATAGGCATAGGCACAATATTCGACCTTAAGAAAAAATAAGTGGCGCTGAATAACGAGACTACAAAGCTAGAAACTGTTCATGTTGTGGCTGTGCCCTCTTGTAACGTTTTGTGGTTCCTGGCTGAATGATGAGAGGGCGATATGATAGGTAGTTGGCCCGTTTCCTCTCACTTCAACACAAAATGCACCGTGGTTAAAATACACTTTATTACAGAAACTTAATTTCTGTGCTGCCCAATCTGAAGTTCTCCGGTTCACAGCAATCAAATATCATACACTAATTCTTGAATCTTGTCCGTGTCCATATCACAACTATATACAATGACTAACGTTCCCTCACAGCTAGCTAGGGTGCCAGGCGATGACTGTCACTGTGGAAGACTAGAGCACAGTGCGATATATTGAGGTGCAATGCGAACTGAGTCCCGATGCAACGTACTTAGATTGAGAGATTGAAAGATGAGACAGCCCAGGGGGCGTAACCGGCACGTAGCCTTGGGGCGTGTCGGTCTCCTCTCGTCACAGGCGCGCTTAGTTCAGCGCTTGCTGTACTATGTTTCCTAGTGCCGGTCGGTGGGCAGGCGAAGGCGAACTCCGAGACAGTTCAGGATGTGCAAATGGAAGTCACAATTAAAAGTCATGTCTCAACTTGGTCAGAGCAATATTTCGGTCTAAATCGGCGTTTTTTAAATCATTGAAGGAGCTAAATGTAAGACTCAGAAAGATGAAAATTCGTATGTAGCTCAGTTTTGTGTAAAACCATTAGATATTTGACACCAATTAGCTACCTCTTTTAGTTTTCAAATTATTTACTAAAATCCATAGTTGGAACGAAATCGTATCATTCATGATAGATTAAGTATCATTTGCATTTGTAACAGAAGGTTCTAATTACAACACTCGATTACGTTCATACAATAATACAACTGTACCAAGTTTCAAGACTGTATTGTAAATAATGCTGATTACAAGGAATTTTAAAGAGATAGTCCAGAGCTCATGTTCTACTGTCGGTTCCATTCTAACAGTTCTAGCCGACAGAGTTTAAATGCAGTCGATCTAAATCTATTTCAGCAACTAAGAACTTAAATCTGATTACATAAAAATTAAGAAAACTGTAAATTGTTAAATGACAGAGCTATTAATTAATACATGTCCGAGGAAGGGGCCTCTTAGATACTGCTACATGTGCCTAGGGCGGTTGCCATTGGCGGTCCCCTGCGCCCCTACATAAATACAGCCATAGAGGCACCGAGATTTCAGTTCGTTCAAGTCAGTTATGTACCGGTATGCGTACTGCCTCGGATGACGTCAGAACTGGGAGTTTTCAGTAAAAGTAGGAAGTTATCTCGCGAGGACTGCACACCATCCTGGATCCCTTACGTTTCACGAAAGTAACAGTTCGTGCGCCGCCCGTAAAGTTCGCGAAACCGCGAGTTAAGTGGCGATATTATTTTCCATTTTTTAGGCTAGCAGTTGACTTTTGGTAATTAGAAGTCAGGGCGATAGGTAATTTTGCTTGGAACCTGCAGTAGAGTTCGCCTCTGGACTGTTAATAGACTGTTTCCGATAGGGGTATTAATAGATACTAGTGTTAGGGATACTATTATATTTACTTATATGGATATGGTGCCTGTTCTTTCGGACATGTCCGAAAGAATAGACACCATTGATGACCTGCAGTCGTCTAGAACGGCATTAGAATTATATATTAATACCTTCAGCTGCTGACGGACGTTGATGTATATCAACGCGGACAGGTGAAAATGTGTGCCCTGCCCGGGACTCGAACCCGGGATCTCCTGCTCACATGGCAGACGGTCTATCCATCTGGGCCACCGAGGGCACAGAGGATGGTGCGACTGTTGGGACTATCCCACGCACGCCACCCGCGAGACCCACATTCTCACCTTACATGTCCACACACTGCATTCGTAGTGTACCTACCCAACACACTCATTACTCGTGGTGTTTGTTCTTTTGGACATGTCCGAAAGAACAGACACCATGTCCATATAAGTATATAGTTCTAACAGTACCGGCCATGACCTTCCTTTTCTTTGCGAATGCACATATATTACCCCAACTCTTACGGGACATAGTAAGAACGTCTTCCACGAGTAATGAGTGTGTTGGATAGGGACACTACGAATGTAGTGTGTGTACATGTAAGGTGGGAATGTGGGTCTCGTGGGAGGCGTCTGTGATATAGTCCCTGCAGTCGCACTATCCTCTGTGACCTCGGTGGCTTTTTTTTAGTTCATCTCATTTTGTTCTATATCGTTCGTTGAATTTGTTCGGAGCGGACATCCGATGACACCCGTTCAGGTTCTTTTTTTATCCGTTCACTCTGCTTTTATTTTATTTTATTTTATTTTACTACAGAGGGTTGCTAAATCAGGCCGAACGCGCTGAGCTACCGTGCCGGCGTGGCTCAGATGGATAGAGCGTCTGCATTGTAAGCGTGAGATCCCGGCTTCGAGTCCTGGTCGGGGCACACATTTTCACCTGCCCCCATTGATATATGTCAACGCCCGGCAGCAGCTGAAGGTATTAATATATAATTATAATTATTATATTTTGTCCTTGTGAACTTTTACAGAATACATTAGACAGTTAAAACTCAAAACCTTTATTTATAGTCATCGTTCCCGATCACGCTGAGGAAATATCAAGGAGGAACATTTTCTTTGAATGAGCACAGCGTAATATGGAGTTACAGACTGGAAATTGTGGTCAATACGTTCTCCATCGCTTTCTCGCTGACCACAAAAATCATTTTCAGGCTCTTCTAAATAGCGAAGGTAGTTGTTAATCACGCAGAGACAATGTAAGGGTCTTTTCATGACGACATAAGGAAAATCATAGACCATTTGTTTATTACACTCTGCCCCACAGCTTCAGAAAGAAAGGCTTACTTGAGGAGAAAGCTGCAGATAGTGGGAGACGACGCGATGTACGAAAGCCTGAGCTTGAAGAATGGATCCTTCATGATCTGTGTGAATCTTCATTAACCAGTGCAAGGAGAATTGAAACGAGGAAAGCCGTTAACCTCATGACAATCTGGAACATTATGTATAAAAATCTTCTATAACTGAGTCGCCTTCAACGGGTACAATAATTAAAAGCAAATGGCGTGTGATTAGGGCCTCCCGTCGATTAGACCGTTCGCCTGGTGCAAGTCTTTCGATTTTGATGCCACTTCGGCGACTTGCCCGTCGATGAGAATGAAATGATGATGATTATAACAACACAACACCCAGTCCCTGGGTGGAGAAATTCTCCAATCCAGCTGGGAATCGAACCCGGGCCCTTAGGATTGACATTCGCCGCGCTGACCACTCAGCTACCGGGGGGCGGACAGTGATTAAATGAGCAAGGCTTTCAGCCAACATTAACTTTCCTTCAATGCACGTTATGCCAGTGTGCTGTGTTTCTGCAGTTCTTAGTGTACATGCTATTAACTGGTGAGGCTGGCCTTTCACGTGATGGTATAACAACAACATCTGGCCATAATAAAACCATTATTAAGTGCAACAAGACAGACATCAATACAGGTTCAGCCTCAATGCATAGTGTAGAATCATTCATGAGCACCTCATTAGCCCCTACTTCTCTCTGCAGCGTTGTGCTGAACAATCTAATCTGTAGTTTCTCATAAATTGGTTCTTCTTTCATAGAGGCTATACATCTGGACGTCATCCACCGAATTTTATTTATTGACGATGGTACCCCACGTCTCTTTACCCTGATAGTTCACCAGCATCTCGAAAACCAGTTTCCGAATATATGGATTGGTCGAGATTTGTACTGAATAGATTTTTCCATTTGGATACATTTAAAATAATTGCTGTATTCAACTCCAACACCCAATGCTGATGTTATGAGGGAGCGTATACGAGATTGATTCAACCAAATGCATAGCGCACCTGGAGTTTCCACACATCGTACGGCAAAGTATGCAACGCAGAAACATGGAATTCATGGAAGCAGGAAGTCATTATTTCGAGCAATTCTGTAACTGTAGATGTGTTCGGTAAATGTATCATTTTTATGTTATGAATTATAAATCCTTTGATACCTGTAAATAAGTTTGGTGAACGTATCATTTTTTGCGTCTTGAAAAATATTCATACCTCCCAAATAAAGGAATTTCGAATTCTTATTCATATGAACTTTTTGTGATGATTTGATGTCAAGAATAAATCCCAAAAGTTTCTGACGCTTGTTTTACACCCCCTGTGTTCATTAATCTAATAGTTCTAAAACATCCAGGTGAGAGACATCAAGTTCGTGCGAAACTAGAATGTGTCTTGAGCTATAATTGAGCATCAATGTAAGTTTCTTTTTCAGAGACTAAGAAATTTTGAAAGAACATAAGATCTTCTTCATCATATTTGCATTGTCGTATGTTCTTGTAGTAAATTTACAAATTGTATACTGAAGGTAATAGCGCATTATTAGTAACTGTGTTTAAATTAATATAATTCATTAATTGAAAATGAAGTGAAGTCCCATGCTTCTTTACAGAGCGTAGGGGAGCGATGCGGGAAACCCGCACCGCTTTACTAGGCAAGGTCCTAGTGGAGGTGGTTTGCCATTGCCTTCCTCCGACCGTGATGGGGATGAATGATGATGATGAAGACGACACAAAAACACCCAGTCATCTCGAGGCATGAAAAATCCCTGACCCCGCCGGGAATCGAACCCGGGAGCCCATGCTCGAGAGACGAGAACGCTACCGCGAGACAACGAGCAGCGGACCATTCATTAATTCGCTAGTTCCAAAAAATATTTATCAAAAAAAAGAGGAACAAATAATGTGATTATGCTTTGTTACCAAATGTGGTGGCCAAAGGGCAACCCTTCCCTTTTCCTATTCAGCCAGAACTACGCGTATCTCATTTTTTAGTACAATAAAACCAGACTGTAAGGTGGGAGAAAGAAAACATTAAATTCAAAAAAATGTGAGGTACCATAGGGTTGAGGCTCTAAACACGCTCTATGATACAACGATACATATTTTTTGTGAGGGAAATATTGTTATTTGCCCTAGCTATCTAAATAGGAGAAGGTGGGGTAAACTGGCCACTCTAAGTGAAACTGAATTTTTATCAAACCAGGTTTATTGACGGAAGCTTGCTTCTTACATGTTATGAATCGACATGTTATGTGGTATCACAGTTAATAATTTTAAGAGAAAAATAAAATAATATGTAGGAACTACATGCATTTCTCTCAAGGCTTATCTAGTGGCCACTTTTCCCAACTTTGTAAGGTAATCAACATCCAATGTTTGTTGTTCCGATTTTCGGAACATATTTTTTAAGCATCTAGATGTCCTAGTATCTGAAACAATACCTAGCGCCTGCATCGAAGCGCTTTCAGTCGGAATTCTGTATTACGCCATATATAAAGATCAGAATCAGTTGTAAGCAATATAAATAAATTAATTCAAAATAATCACAAAGGGATAGAATGAAGGGTGGTAGCTTTGTATATAAAAGGGTTCACAAGTTAATCCGATCTGCAATATAATGTGTGATGTAGGGAAGCAGCTAACTCAACTAACTCTTAAAGTAACTCCTACTGTGGTAAACACCTTGCCCACTTTTCCCTACGAGTAGTTTGTCCATTTTTCCCGATAGTACGCCATGTCCCCATTAGTGGTTCACAGAGCGTGTTCAGTGTGATCAGAAACAGTCTGAAGAGCTTGTAAGGGTGTTACAGGATAGCTGTCCATTGAAATAACTGTTAAGAAAAAATTCGATACGTTGCACCGTTTCCAGATTATTTATCGCTGAATTTAACCAATGCTGTCGTTGCGCGAACATATTCAAGCATTTCCACGAGCTAAAATGCGATAAAGCAGAGACGTCTGTGGTTCCTTGAATTAGCAGTTGTTCACACGCTCATTACCACTTAAAAATGTGTATTTTTCGGAAGTGATAAATTTAAGCTTGATGAGCAAAAGCTACGTCTTTTCGGTTTGGGGAAACCAAACGAAGAACAAATTTGGTAACACTGTCTCTAGTGGGGCTGGTTGAATTTGCGCGCCTGACGAACTTTTTGGCTAATTTCAGTGGTAAATAACTCGGAAACGCAGCAAAGTATCGATTTTTTTTCATAACAGTTATTACACAGCACATCTTCTCCTGCAACAACTTTACAAGCTTTTCTGGCGGTTTCTGAACATCCTGTATAAATGAATTACTTTACATCAGACAACTGAAAATCAGTTTTTACTCAAAAATAACGGAACAAGCTCCCTCTATCAAACTAACTGACAACAGTAATTGTGTATATTGGAACCAGTGTGACCACTCTCAGCAGCCAGCAGCGCTACTAATTCATCTAATGAGTAGAAGGAGTTGCCATTAAGAAATTCTATTAATTTTCTTTTTAATGCTATATGGCTATCTTTCAGACTTTTGATGCTATTAGGTAAGTAAGCAAAGACTTTCGTAGCAGCATAATTTACCCCCTTCTGAGCCAAAGTTAGATTTAACCTTCAGTAGTGAAGATCATCCTTTCTCCTAGTGTTGTAGCCATGTACACTGCTATTACTTTTGAAATCGTTCGGATTGTTAATAACAAATTTCGTAATTGAATATATATATTGTGAGGCTACAGTGAAGATTTCTAGCTCTTTAAATAAGTGTCTGCAGGATGATCTTCGATGAGCTCCAGCAATTATTCTGATTACACGCTTTTGTGCAATGAACACTCTTTTACTCAATGACGAGTTACCCCGGAAAATGATGCCATAGGAAAGTAGAGAATGAAAATAGGCATGGTAAGCTAATTTACTCAGGCGTATATCGCCAAAATTTGCAATGACCCTAATAGCACAGGTAGCTGAACTCAAACGTTTCAGCATATCCTCAGTGTGTTTTTTTCCTGTTCAACCCCTCATCAATGCATACACCTAGAAATTTTGAATATTTTACCTTAGCTACCGATTTCCGATCGAAGTCTATATTTATCAATGGTGTCATTCCATTTACTGTGTGCAACTGTATATACTGTGTTTTGTCAACGTTTAATGAGAGCCCATTTGCAGAGAACCACGTAATGATTTTCTGAAAAACATCGTTTACAATTTCACCAGTTAATTCTTGTCTATTGAGTGTGATAGCTATACATGTATCATCGGCAAAAAGTACCAGCTCTGCATCTTCGTGAATATAGAATGGCACGTCATTAATACACTCCTGGAAATGGAAAAAAGAACACATTGACACCGGCGTGTCAGACCCACCATACTTGCTCCGGACACTGCGAGAGGGCTGTACAAGCAGTGATCACACGCACGGCACAGCGGACACACCAGGAACCGCGGTGTTGGCAGTCGAATGGCGCTAGCTGCGCAGCATTTGTGCACCGCCGCCGTCAGTGTCAGCCAGTTTGCCGTGGCATACGGAGCTCCATCGCAGTCTTTAACACTGGTAGCATGCCGCGACAGCGTGGACGTGAACCGTATGTGCAGTTGACGGACTTTGAGCGAGGGCGTATAGTGGGCATGCGGGAGGCCGTGTGGACGTACCGCCGAATTGCTCAACACGTGGGGCGTGAGGTCTCCACAGTACATCGATGTTGTCGCCAGTGGTCGGCGGAAGGTGCACGTGCCCGTCGACCTGGGACCGGACCGCAGCGACGCACGGATGCACGCCAAGACCGTAGCATCCTACGCAGTGCCGTAGGGGACCGCACCGCCACTTCCCAGCAAATTAGGGACACTGTTGCTTCTGGGGTATCGGCGAGGACCATTCGCAATCGTCTCCATGAAGCTGGGCTACGGTCCCGCACACCGTTAGGCCGTCTTCCGCTCACGCCCCAACATCGTGCAGCCCGCCTCCAGTGGTGTCGCGACAGGCGTGAATGGAGGGACGAATGGAGACGTGTCGTCTTCAGCGATGAGAGTCGCTTCTGCCTTGGTGCCAATGATGGTCGTATGCGTGTTTGGCGCCGTGCAGGTGAGCGCCACAATCAGGACTGCATACGACCGAGGCACACAGGGCCAACACCCGGCATCATGGTGTGGGGAGCGATCTCCTACACTGGCCGTACACCACTGGTGATCGTCGAGGGGACACTGAATAGTGCACGGTACATCCAAACCGTCATCGAACCCATCGTTCTACCATTCCTAGACCGGCAAGGGAACTTGCTGTTCCAACAGGACAATGCACGTCCGCATGTATCCCGTGCCACCCAACGTGCTCTAGAAGGTGTAAGTCAACTACCCTGGCCAGCAAGATCTCCGGATCTGTCCCCCATTGAGCATGTTTGGGACTGGATGAAGCGTCGTCTCACGCGGTCTGCACGTCCAGCACGAACGCTGGTCCAACTGAGGCGCCAGGTGGAAATGGCATGGCAAGCCGTTCCACAGGACTACATCCAGCATCTCTACGATCGTCTCCATGGGAGAATAGCAGCCTGCATTGCTGCGAAAGGTGGGTATACACTGTACTAGTGCCGACATTGTGCATGCTCTGTTGCCTGTGACTATGTGCCTGTGGTTCTGTCAGTGTGATCATGTGATGTATCTGACCCCAGGAATGTGTCAATAAAGTTTCCCCTTCCTGGGACAATGAATTCACGGTGTTCTTATTTCAATTTCCAGGAGTGTATATATTAAGAACAGCAGAGGACCCAAGACCGAACCTTGCCGCAAGCCATTCTTGACTGTTCCCCAGTTTGAGAAATCACCAGTTTTTTGCATATTATGTGAACTGCTTATTTCCAACGCTAGAAATGGATACGTTGACTTCGCATTTAAAGACGTAATATGGGTAGAAAAAAAAATAGAGGCAAAGACTTTCTGATTTGCCCTCGTACATGTTGTGCCATGCACATGACGGTAGAGGAGCGGTGTAGACGTGATAATCCTATTTTCTTGTAGCAACTATGCTGCACGTAGCGTACTTGGTTTCTTGTTTCGCTAGTGGAATGAAGTCACTCTTTGTTTTGTTCCGCAGTCATTTACGGGTTAATATTCGTAGCAGGGGACCGCATTCAGAGCGGCGTGCAGTCACGGGGTGACAGCAAACAGCAGCGGCGGCGGCGGCGGCGGCAGCAGATGGCGCGACACGGCACCAGCTGCGAACACCGCACTCAACCATTCACACACACTCTCCCCTCCCCCCTTCCCCGTCACACTTCCATCCCACTGCTCCACACAGGTCCCGTTGTTCTGACGGCTAGCGTCGCTGCTAGAGGGCAGTTCACCTTTCTAGTAATCAAACAAGACTGCAGACCTGAGTATCGCCGATGTACGACCTCTTTGCTCTAGCTACTGGTTTGTCAGATCCAAGTGTACACTGATCTACTCCTATACAGACTTCGAATAACTTTAATCAAATGTTTTTAAATATCGTTTGCTTTCCATTACTTATCATAATTTACTATTGGTCACATAATCAGAGCCATTTTCGTAATATGTCAATCATAAGAACGATGTCAGTGTGTAGACTCTTCTTTAATCAACTGGTCCAGAGTGAGTATACACTCGAAGGACTCTTGAAAACCCACGTTATTCTTCTGTCAGAATGGCTTCTCTAACTGCATTTAACTTTCTCGTTGCTAGGGTTCCTGCACTTAACTTAGGATCCACTTAGCAACTAATAAATACACGAAACCCTCCGTTGCCAAATTTACCTTTATTGTAATTTTAATTAACGTGGAAGCCATAAAAACACCAAACATGGAAGCAAAATGTATGCATCTAAAGGCTACTTAAAAAGGAATAAAATCACTTAAATTTGTTTCCATAAGAGGAGAATACAACGTCCCAATCCGGACCTCGCTAACACATTTTACTGACATTAAATATAACAAGATAAATAATCGTACATGTGACGAGAACAAATGAATAACACTATCAATCTTTACAGATGAGAATTCGACTATATCCACGAAGGTTCGCGCTCTGGCAAGGGAAATACTTAATTTCAACATATAAGGTGGTTACAATAAACCCTAATTCCACTCGACAAACGTAGTAACGATATAAGCGAGACAAATGTACTGAAGGAGGATAGCCGAATGTGCCGCAGTAAGAAGGCCCATTATCAACCCCGTCAGGACGCGACCCTCGTGAACACGTCAGTTTCAGCTACCTGCAACATACACAGTCATTTGTAGCTTCTTAAAAACAATTAACATGAAAAGGCACAACGCGTAACACACTAATAAAATATAAACGACAACTTCACTGAATTAGCTTCTCTTTAGACAAAGCAAACAGCAGAATATTAATAACACGTAAAATATTTCTAACCTATAGGAAACTAAGGCACCACATAATAGAATATCATCTTGAGCTCATTGAACACTCAGTTTGACGTGCCTCTTTATAGGTCTTACAACTCAACAGTGTCAGCTTAAGCAAATCCGCGAATACAATACTCGAAATATGACAGGAATAATGATTGAAGCCACTGACAATGCTAGGCTGCCATACAGAGGAGACAATAGTAATTCACAGCGGCACACAACCGACGTACATCTCCAATTTAGTATAATCAGAATAAACAATTTTGTGTATAATAATTACTTACAGTACTATGACAACCTCCGAATAACACTTATTACCCAAGGTAGGTGCTGGTATCGAAAGGCACCTTTAGTAATACAGAGTTAGAGTGTATTCACTTATTGGAAGGGTTTCACCTTTACATCCCTTTCCACATAGCTCTCTGTTTACACACTTCTATAACTTCTGTAACTAAAGAAGGGCATATAAATGAACGTATAACTGACACAGATTTAAGCAGAATAAAACAGTACCTTAGTATGGCGCAAATGGTTTCATTTGCTTCACACGTGGGATATCTTCACTATTCAGTAATTCCGAAATATATTCAACAACGCGTGAGAGCAAGAAGTCGCCGTGGTATCAGCTATTTACTTCACATAATTTCCTGCACAGACCCAAGGCAGACGAAGCGTTTTCACATGCAACAGCGGCGAGCATCACACATTTCCTCCGTCACGCCATAGACACATCTCAATTTCAATGGTCAGCAACAAGAACCTATACATGCCCCCGCAGCAGAAAAGCCCCAAAACACATCAGTGCACCACCGCGATACCAAAACCGAGGCCGCATCAAGTCACTGCCGGGATCTTGGGTTGGGTTGTTTTGGGGAAGGAGACCAGACAGCGAAGTCATCAGTCTCATCGGATTAAGGAAGGATGGGGAAGGAAGTCGGCCGTGCCGTTTACAAAGGAACCATCCCGGCATTTGCCTGGAGAGATTTAGGGAAATCACGGAAAACCTAAATCAGGATGGCCGGACGCGGGATTAACCGTCGTCCTCCCGAATGCGAGTCCAGTGTCTAACCACTGCGCCACCTCGCTCGGTTGCCGGGATCTCTCGCTGACCTTGCCCATAGCGTACAGGCGTCGTACCACAGGCCTCACGGTAAACATCAGCAAGCCACCTCATACCCTGCGAATATCCACTCCGCTGGTCTCTTTTCTCTCCCCGTTAACCACCTGACCACTGGCCTGAATCGTGGAAGGCAAAGATGTTGACCCTATAATCGATGGCAGCGATGCCATTGTAAGCGCGAGAACACTGGCGCCAGCCGTGCCACGGCTCACTGCTTACCACTTCGTTTGTATTTCGATTACACAGTTCAGTTGGCTTATTCCTTGGTAGCTGTTCCACTTGTGCCCATAGCCTTATTTATAAATGTTGGGTGTAGGTGTAGCTATTCCTCTGTTCAACATGTTCAACAGCTTATATTTAACTCTCAGTCACGCATACCTAATTCAATATTCATACCCACCTAGCAGGCACGGTTTCTTTTTTTTTTTTTTTTTTTTTTTTTTTTTGTATCTGAGTGTTTCATCAAACTCTTCGTATGTTATTCGACCACACATACTTCTTCTCCAGTACAAGACCTGAAGTACCTTTTGAAATCTTTACTCTTTCTCTTCCATAATTCTATTTCTGCTGTTTTAAATATTTTATACTCTTTCTATTCATTGTTTACGTTAATACTTAGTTTTCTTATGTTTCGTTTCAACCTATTAGACCATTTGAGTGAAATATGCTACATGTTCTGTTTCAACCTATAGCACCATTATAGTATAATATGCTTCATGTTCTGTTTCAAACTATAACACAATAAGAGTATAATATACTCATGCTCTTCTTCCATAGGAGATGTATTTTATAGCAGACCAGTGAGCTCTCACTTTACTCTGAACTATAAAATGATGTTGTTTATATCATATCCTTTACAAACCTTTGTATCATGATCTGTTACTCATGGACTTAATGTCAATTTATTCATTTTTTAAATTCTTTTATGATGGCGAAATCAGTTCATTGCTTCCCATTTTCATTTACAATATCTTCGTCATTGTTTGTGAAACGTTTCTCTGTTGGTTTATTTCGTAAGTTTGCTATGATATCTTTGATAATATCCTGTTAATAGCATGTATACGAGACTTTAGTTAGGCTTAGACTTCTACCCTTTCTTCATTCCTTCCTTCTTCCCTCATATAACTGCCGCTACAGTCATATATCACCCTTAAAATCGTATCTGCATGATAATTATTCCATTATTTACGAAAGTATAGCTGTGTATTCTGTTTCCCCAGTTTTTCTTACCTAACATTATAATTATTGAGGAAGTTACTGTATTCTCACAACTAAGAAGCAGTGTTTCAAGTGCATTGAGAGTTTTAATTTCTTTTCAGTTTCAGTAAATACCGTAGTTGTTCACCTTCGTCATTTCCTTTTCCAAATTTGATTTTATGTGTGATAGACTCTAATAACCAAGATGGGTGGGATTCATCGTCATTATCATCGTCGTCGTCGTCGTCGTCATCTACCTCAAGGAGTGGATCATTTGGTACATTTCGTCTCTTTCAGAACTGGTCAAGCCATCTTTTCATTGGTCTTACTATAGATCTTTTTCCTCTTTGTTTATATTGTTTTATTGCTTCAGTGATTCTTGCATCTTGCATATGGCTTTTGTGTTCTTTCCATCTTAACTGATATTATATTGCAGTTTCAGTTATGTTTTGGATAGTCAGTTCAGATTCAATGTCGTCTTTTCTCTTTTTATTCATTAGAGTACATCCAGCAACATATCCAAGGAAGTTCATTTCATATGCTGCTATTGTCTTATCATGTCTTTTCTGAAGAGTCCGGATTTCGCATGCATACTGGGGGGCTGATATAGCCATAATCTTATAGAACATTAGCAGACTACTTCTGTGGGATTTCTGTCCCTGCGTTCTGCTAGTCTTACGCAAATAGTTGAATAGGTCTAACTTACTGTATATTTCATTATTTGCCCCATATGTAATACTGCAACGTAAATATTTAAATGAATTATCTTGCTATATGATTTGCTTAACAATTTCGATCTTATCTCGCATGGACTGCTGTCCTAAAATTTCCGTTCGTTGTGTTTTCGTAATGGAGATGTTCAAACTGTATTCTCTTGCTATTTGACTTACATTGAAAGCAGATTCTTGTAGATCAATTTCATTCTGACTAACAGTTTGTTGGGCGTCAGAAAAAAGCAGTGTGTTAACACCCATACTGTTAATTTTAAAATTTTGTTGCCATACCCAAGTTTTGTTTACATCGTCGGTATATATACTAAAGAGAGTGAGTGAAATGGGACATCATTATATAACAACCATATTGTTTCTGCTGCCCACTATTATTATCTATATTTTGTCATTCGTGTATCAACGCAGTACGGCTCTTATAGATGAGATGTAAATCTTCTGTTTCTTAAAATTTCCAACAATTTGTTTCAATTTACTATATCAAACCCTTTGTCATAGTCAATGAAGGCACGAAAAGTTGGCAAATTGAGTTCGTAGTCTTCTTCTATTAGTTGTGTCGTGGTAAGTTACAGTCTGAACATGATCTTCATTTGCAAAAACCATGATAGGTATCTGGTAATATAGTTCCAGCAATTGACAACAACCGTTTTGCTAAAAAACGACCATACAATTAATAACATGAATTTAGAAGGTTTGTACTTCTGTAATTCTAACACTCATGTCTACTTCGTTTCTTCAAAATTGGGTGTATCTGTGCTATATTCCATTTTGCAGGTATATAATCACTTCGCTAGTGTATATTCATAAAATCGAGTATTCTTATTTTTAAATATGTTGTGCATATTTTATCAGTTCCATATTGATTCTATCACACCCTGGAATCCTTCTATTCCAGTTAGAAGTTATTGTTGCATTCTGTAGTTCCTTAAGCGGTATTAAGTCAGCAAATAAGGAATATAAGGACAATCTAGATATAAACACAATATCTGAAGCTAAGTGGTTATAGTACTATACAAATCTCTGGACAGATTCTAAGTAGACTGTTTAGATTTTTATGTCGGTAACGCCACGTAGCACTCTACATGAAAATCACTCACTGCGCTGTGTGAAGCCTGTGGCTGGTTTGCATTGTTAGAATATTTGCTATTGCAGTGTTGGGCAGTTGGATGTGAACAGTGCATAGCGTTGTGCAGTTGGAGGTGAGCCGCCAGCAGTGGTGGATGTGGGGAGAGAGATGGCAGAATTTTGAGAGCAGACGATCTGGATGTGCGTCCATCAGAAAGAATGTATATATGATGTATATATGATTGACTGTTCTGGCCTTGTAACACTAATCAAAACGGCCTTGCTGTGCTGGAACTGCGAACGGCTGAAAGCAAGGGGAAACTACGGCTGTAATTTTTCCCGAGTGCATGCAGCTTTACTGTATGGAAAAATGATGATGGCCTCCTCTTGGGTAAAATATTCCGGAGGTAAAATAGTCCCCCATTCGGATCTCCGGGCGGGGACTACTCAGGAGGACGTTGTTATCAGGAGAAAGAAAACTGGCGTTCTACAGATCGGAGTGTGGAATGTCAGATCCCTTAATCGGGCAGGTAGGTTAGAAAATTTAAAAAGGGAAATGGATAGATTAAAGTTAGATATAGTGGGAATTAGTGAAGTTCGGTAGCAGGAGGAACAAGACTTTTGGTCAGGTGAATACAGGGTTACAAATACAAAATCAAATAGGGGTAATGCAGGAGTAGGTTTATTAATGAATAAAACACTAGGAATGCGGGTAAGCTACTACAAACAGCACAGCGAACGCATTGTTGTGGCCAAGCCCACGCCTACGAAAGTAGTACAAGTCTAAATGCCAACTAGCTCTGCAGATGACGAAGAAATTGAAGAAATGTATGATGCAATAAAAGAAATTATTCAGATAGTGAAGGGAGACAAAAATTTAATAGTCATGGGTGACTGGAATTCGGCAGTAGGAAAACGGAGAGAAGGAAACGTAGTAGGTGAATATGGATTGGGGTTAAGAAATGAAAGAGGAAGCCGCCTGGTGGAATTTTGCACAGAGCACAACTTAATCATAGTTAACACTTGGTTCAAGAATCATAAAAGAAGGCTGTGTACATGGAAGAAGCCTGGAGATACTGACAGGTTTCAGATAGATTGTATAATGGTAAGACAGAGGTTTAGGAACCAGGTTTTATGTTGTAAGACATTTCCAAGGGCAGATGTGGACTCTGACCACAGTCTATTGCTTATGAACTGTAGATTAAAACTGAAGAAACTGCAAAAAGTTGGGAATTTAAGGAGATGGGATCTGTATAAACTGACTAAACCAGAGGTTGTACAGAGTTTCAGGGTGAGCATAAGGCAACAATTGACAAGAATGGGGGAAAGAAATACAGTAGAAGAAGAATGGGTAGCTTAGAGGAATGAAGTAGTGGAGGCAGCAGAGGATCAAGTAGGTAAAAAGACGAGGGCTAGTAGAAATCCTTGGGTGACAGAAGAAATATTGAATTTAATTGACGAAAGGAGAAAATATAAAAATGCAGTAAATCAAGCAGGCAAAAAGGAATACAAACGTCTCAAAAATGAGATCGACAGGAAGTGCAAAATGGCTAAGCAGGCATGGCTAGAGGACAAATGTAAGGATGTAGAGGCTTATCTCACTAGGGGTAAGAGACCTTTGGAGAAAAGAGAACGACTTGTATGAGTATCAAGAGCTCAGATGGGAACCCAGTTCTAAGCAAAGAAGGGAAAGCAGAAAAGTGGAAGGAATATAAAGAGGGTCTATACCATGGCGATGTACTTGAGGGCAATGTTATAGAAATGGAAGAGGATGTAGATGAAGATGAAATGGGAGAAATGATACTGCGTGAACAGTTTGACAGAGCACTGAAAGACGTAAGTCGAAACAAGGCCGCGGGAGTATACAACATTCCATTAGAACTACTGATAGCCTCGGGAGAGCCAGTCCTGACAAAACTCTACCATCTGGTGAGCAAAATGTATGTGACAGGCGAAATACCCTCAGACTTTAAGAAGAATATAATAATTCCAATCCCAAAGAAAGAAGGCGTCGACAAATGTGAAAATTACCGAACTATCAGTTTAATAAGTCACGGTTGCAAAAAACTAACGCGAATTCTTTACAGACGAATGGAAAAACTGGTAGAAGCCGACCTCGGGGAAGATCAGTTTCGATTCCGTAGAATTATGGGAACACGTGAGGCAATACTGACCCTACAACTTATTTTAGAAGTTACATTAAGAAAAGGCAAACCTACGTTTCTAGTATTTGTAGACTTAGAGAAAGCTTTTGACAATGTTAACTGGAATACTCTCTTTCAAATTTTGAAGGTGGCAGGGGTAAAATACAGGGAGCGAAAGTCTATGTACATTTGATACAGACAAAATGGCAGTTATAAGAGTCGAGGGACATGAAAGGGAAGCAGTGGTTGGGAAGGGAATGAGACAGGGTTGTAGCCTCTCCCCGATGTTGTTCAGTCTGTATATTGAGCAAGCAGTAAGGGAAACAAAAGAAAAACTCGGAGTAGATATTAAAGTCTATGGAGAAGAAATAAAAGCATTGAGGTTCGCCGATGACATTGTAATTCTGTAAGAGGCAGCAAAGGACTTGGAAGAGTAGTTGAACGGAATGGACAGTGTCTTGAAAGGAGGATATAAGATGAACATCAACAAAAGCAAAACGAGGATAATGGAATGTAGTCCAATTAAGTCGGGTGATGCTGTGGGAGTTAGATTAGGAAATGAGACACTTAAAGTAGTAAAGGAGTTTTGTTATTTGGGGAGGAAAATAACTGATGATGGTCGAAGTAGAGAGGATATAAAATGTAGACTGGCAATGGCAAGGAAAGCGTTTCTGAAGAAGAGAAATTTGTTAACATCGAGTATAGATTTAAGTGCCAGGAAGTCGTTTGTGAAAGTATATGTATGGAGTGTAGCCATGTATGGAAGTGAAACATGGACAATAACTGGTTTGGACAAGAAGAGAATAGGAGCTTTTGAAATGTGGTGCTACAGAAGAATGCTGAAGATTAGATGGGTAGATCAGATAACTAATGAGGAGGTGTTGAACAGGATTGGGGAGAAGAGGAGTTCGTGGCACAACCTGACTAGAAGAAGGGATCGGTTGGTAGGACATGTTCTGAGGCATCAAGGGATCACCAATTTAGTATTGGAGGGCAGCGTGGAGGGTAAAAATCGTAGAATGAGACCAAGAGATGAATACACTAAGCAGATTCAGCGGGATGTAGGCTGCAGTACGTACTGGGAGATGAAGAAGCTTGCACAGGATAGAGTAGCATGGAGAGCTGCATCAAACCAGTCTCAGGACTGAAGACCACAACAACAACAAACATACATATATGATGACTTTTGAACATTATTAAGGTAAATACATTGTTTGTTCTCTATCAAAATCTTTCATTTGCTAACTATGCCTATCAGTAGTTAGTGCCTTCAGTGGTTAGAATCTTTTATTCAGCTGGCAGTATTGGCGCACGCTGTATTGCAGTAGTTTGAGTAACGAAGATTTTTGTGAGGTAAGTGATTCATGAAAGGTATAGGTTATTGTTAGACAGGGCCCTTCCTTTGTAGGTGTTATTGAAAGTCAGATTGCGTTGCGCAAAAAATATTGTGTGTCAGTTTAGTGTTGACCAGAATAAGTAAAGAGAGAAATGTCTGAGTACATTCAGTTCTGCTCAGCTGTTTGAAAATCAAATGAGGTAAGAGGCTTATCAGCACTGTAATTCATAAAATTTCTATGGGGAAGTTTCAAGATGTACTAGATACTCAGATAGTTGTGCCTGAAATAGATAGGAATGTAGATGTAACAGGCAGGATTAATGTACGCACTAAGCCTGACACGGTGTAGAAGGAATGTGGTTTGATTTTCAGAAGGGTAAGACAGCACATCTCAGTAATATCAGTGCTACAACCAGATGAAAACTGCAATTCTCCAACCAAGACAACTACCTAGACATAGTTAGTAGAACATATCCTGCTACAATTGATATTGTACGATACTGAAATGCCTGTGTTGTTAAGAAGTGCTCCCCAGTACGGGAACTACGTGATGTGTGTACGAGTACAGGTTGCGACGCTGGAACGACGACATGTGGAAGTCTGGGTCCAGCCGTAGGCCATGCACGGAGAGCCAGAGCGGTTAAGACGACCGCCCGCGTAAAGCAGGAAGTCCGGGTGGAAAACTGTACTGAAATGCAGGAGGATCTGCAACGAATTGACGCATGGTGCAGGGAATGGCAATTGAATCTCAATGTGGACAAGTGTAATGTGCTGCGAATACACAGAAAGAAAGATCCTTTATCATTTAGCTACAATATAGATGGTCAGCAACTGGAAGCAGTTAATTCCATATATTATCTGGGAGTAGGCATTTGGAGTGATTTAAAATGGAATGACCATATAAAATTAATCGTCGGTAAAACAGATGCCAGACTGAGATTCATTGGGAGAATCCTATGGAAATGCAGTCAGAAAACAAAGGAAGCGGATTACACTACACTTGTTTGGCCACTGCTTGAATACTGCTCACCAGTGTGGGGTCCGTACCAGATAGGTTTGATAGAAGAGATAGAGAAGATCCAACGGAGAGCAGCGCGCTTCGTTACAGGATCATTTAGTAATCGCGAAAGCGTTACGGAGATGACAGATAAACTCCAGTGGAAGACTCTGCAAGAGAGACGCTCAGTAGCTCGGTACGGGTTTGTTGGAGTTTCGAGAACATACCTTCACCGAGGAGTCAAGCAGGGTATTGCTCCCTCCTTGCGGGGAGACCGCGAGGATAAAATCAGAGAGATCAGAGCCCACACAGACACTTACCGACAATCTTTCTTTCCACGAACAATACGAGACTGGAATAGAAGGGTGATCCGATAGAGGTACCCAAGGAACCATCCGCCACACACCGTCGGGTGGCTTGTGGAGTATGGATGTAGATGTAGATGTAGATGTAGAGTCCCATTCCGGCTAAAATTTCATTGTCGTCGTTTCCTTTTTACAGCTACCGATGTTCGTATTCGCAACTGCGAATACAGTTCATGTACTCTACTGGCCATTAAAATTGCTACACCAAGATGAAATGCAGATGATAAACGGGTATTCATTGGACAAATATATTATACTAGAACTGACATGTGATCACATTTTCACGCAATTTGGGTGCATAGCTCCTGAGAAATCACTACCCAGAAGAACCACCTCTGGGCGTAATAACGGCCTTGATACACCTGGGCGTTAAGTCAACCAGAGCTTGGATGGCGTGTACAGGTACAGCTGCCAATGCAGCATCAACACGATACCACAGTTCATCAAGAGTAATGACTGGCGTATTGTGACGAGTCAGTTGCTCGGCCACCATTGACCAGACGTTTTCAGTTGCTGAGAGCTCTGGAGAATGTGCTGGCCAGGGCAGCAGTCGAACATTTTCTGTATCCAGAAAAGCCCGTACACGACCTGCAACATGCGATCGTGCATTATCCTGCTGAAATGTAGGATTTCGCAGGGATCGAATGAGGGGTAGAGCCACGGGTCGTAACACATCTGCGATGTAACGTCCACTGTTCAAAGTGCCGTCAATGTGAACAAGAGGTTCTAACCTCCACCTCACTTATCGACCTCAATGACAGTGAAAAATTAAACCGCGTGTACCTAATGGAAATTTGGGAAAAGCAATCGTCAAAGAAGTTAATTTGTCGGTAAAGAGGGAGGAAAGCGTTACATCCAAATGAAAGGAAAAATGCAAATGAAACTGGTGGAAATTAATTTTGAAAGGGGTAAAGTTAATAAAGAAAGTAAATTTGCTGCCGTTACGTTAACAATTAACTAGCGGTAATTAGATATTTGAGATTTGGGGGAAATTATGGTCGCCAGTCCTAAGGACAATTACTATAGTAACTGAAAAAGAAGGGTTATTACACATATAATCAGCACTAGAAGCGTGGCAACTGAAGGTTGACACGTGAGGTGTGAAAACTGAAAGATTGTCAGAAGTAATAAATTTCTGACTTAATTTAGCAAAAGAATTAATAAAACTGGAAAACTGAAAGTTAATTTAGTGACTGAAATTAATAGTGAGCTTTGTTTCTGAAGCACATCGAAATTCAGTAAAATACGGTTAGTCTTGGGCTACCTCAGCAATCATTTCAAAAGCTACTTGAATCTACGCAATTTAGAAATAAGAGATTTAACTTTGAACTTGAATTAAATGAATCTGAACAATTAACAATAGTAAAATTTAGTACTTATAAGCTGAGCTGCAGTCACAGGTAAGCTAAAAGAAGGTTACAAAACTCGCACTCTTAATTTGTGCTTGTGTAATCTAAATATTGTAGCCAGCTATGAATACCTTAACTGCACTTTGAAATTAAAGAAGTGAAATCGAATGATATTACTTTAATGCTGGCGTTTGAATTTCAACGACACTCGGGTTCATTTCCGAAAAGGAAGGGACCCTGCTTGGTAATGCAATTGGGACAATGAGCAACAAAGGTTCATGCTAAGTTGCTGTAATTTTGTGATGCAACAATTTTAAAAGCTGAGGTCTGCCGTACAGTTCTAAAACTTTACGTGCTTCCAGTCTTCCTTGTTGGTTGATTGAAGGTTTGAAGCCGTTGATCGAGGAGGTGGCGACAATCACTCATTGTCGGCCGTCGCTGTTGCAGAAGCTGGATGTTGGCGCGCCTTCTTCTCGACACGGTCACCAGGCGAAACGGGCTCTTGATGTGCGCCAGCTAATGCTTCCCGTCCGCGACACAGTGTCAGAAACTGTCATAGCAATTCGAGCGCAATTACATGCTGCCAAACCCCGAAAGCGCGGCAACTCGCGGGAGCGTCACACAACACACCTGCTCCACTGCACTACTCCGGCCAGACTCTCCCTCTGCCCGCGCTCCACGCGACAGAGTTAACACTACCAAAGATCCTAAACACTTTGGTTCTCCACACGACCTATCGATGTATTCGTTCGATAGCATAGACCCAGCGTTAAAAATACAAATAATTTTTACAAAACAAACCAATTATACATCGACATAGATGCATAAATATATATGTACAAATAGTAAAACAATTACAATATATAAAGGCACAGAAATGTCATTTATTCAGGTAACAAAATAAGGAAAACATTTATAGTACAATAGATGGAAATAGGAGGATATGCATTTCCGGCGTTACACGTGCCCCGCATTGTTTGAGGATGTTCGTGTAAGCTAAACAGACTCAGAAAATGTCCCAAAAAAGAAACAGCGGAAATGCATATGCTCAAAACATCAACAAAATTTATCATTCGTCTAATTAACCATAAATCAATTTCTAGACCGTAATAATTGAGTGGAGACACTCCTAATCTTATTCCATTCTGTCATCTTACACAAAAGAAAACAGGTTGACAACATATCAAAATTCATAGAAAACATAGAAAATGGTTTAGCTATTCTAAAATCATCAAAATTCCTAACAGTATCAAGAAATGGAATTCTATTTACAAAATTAACCGGAGTACAAGGTCATAAAAAACAGGTATATCAAAATACGCAAATTAATAATTAATTACATAGAATACACATTTTATATAACCTTTTCATAATTAATATTCTCGTCATGAGAGTCCACTTAACGCTAAACAATAAAATAATATACAGCAGATCGACAAAAACATAAATATTGACAACAGAATTCTTTCACATCAGCTGTCTGGGAAGAAAAACAACTCCGCCTTCGGTACCCGCAAGTACAAAGAATGCCGACAGCGACACAAGAGCCGACAGCGGCTCCGCCTCGCCAGTATTCTTGCGGCCGCCTGTGTGGCACACTTGATCTCACTCGCCTGTGTAACGGCATTTCCAGAACGTCCGTTTCACTGAAATCTTTCGAAAAGACTCACTCCCGAGTAATCTCAAAGAGTCCATAACTCAACACTGTCCATCATCATACGCATGTACTATCCTGAAATTTAAAACAGCGTCTAAGTACATCGGCAATGACTAGTAAAACACACATTCATGAAATCTTACAGCTAGTTACAAAATCATATTTACATTCCTTAATCTACTGTGACTCAGCTGAAAACTTAAACTAGCAATTGATAAATAATCACTCTCTCTTAAATCATTTAGTAAAAATTAATTACTTATTAATTACAACTTCTTTAATGTCCTCTTGGTCAGGCAAAAGCATGGCAATCTAGCAAATCGTTTGAATCTTACACTCTATATTTACATACTGTACAAATTACCCATTTGTGGTATTAGTCAATCCTAGGTTGGTACAATTTCAAGCCTACAATGTTCCGTATACCTAATAGTTTTCCAGAGCTTGGATACTCTAAGCAATAAGCATTTGTGTGAGGTATACCAATGACTTTATATGGTCCATTATAAACAAACTTAAATTTAGAGATTTCATTGTCTATCTCGCTCGATTTCTCATGAGCTCTTACAAGTACTAAGTCTCCGACTGCAAACTTAGCAAAACGCGCTTTAGCGTCATGACGACGTATGCGAGCATCGGCTTTTAGCTTCATTACTTCTCGCAAACGATCTTTTTTCACACCAATACTAATGTCAATCCGTGGAGGGAATTTGATTATCTCTTCCACTAAACTTTTACTTCTGTCATCCAACAGGATTTCCTCTGGAGAAAATCCCGTAGATTCATGTCTCAAGGTGTTCATAATTCTCTCAAATACTGCTGCATATTTGCCCCATTTCCTATGGTTGTGATGGCAATAGGTACGGCAAAGTCGGCCTAGCTCGCGCATATACCTTTCAGCGGGATTCCCAGCCGGACAATAAGCTCAAATATGGATCACCTCGACCCCATTACTTTCCATGCCTTCATTCCACAACTTAGAAGTAAATTGTGCCCCATTGTCTGATAGAATCGCCTTGGGCTTACCAATATGAACAAAATAATCGTTCACAAGCTTGCTATAGACCGCTTTGGCTGTAGCTTTCCTAATCGGGTATAGTTTGATGAACTTGGAAAAAGCTTCTAGCACTACTAAAATGTAGGCAAAGTTTCCTGATGACTTGGGCAAAGGTCCGTACAAGTCCACGCACATTAATTCAAAGGTGTCGTTAGGCCTTATACTTTGCATAGGACCACGACTCGTACAGTTGGTAACCTTCACCTTCTGACATAAATCGCAAGTTTTCACTCTGTCAGTAACTCGTTTTAACATGTTGTTGAAATGCACTACTTCACTCAGCTTTTCCGTACATTTCTTTGGTCCACAGTGACCATACGCCAAATGGTAGTAGTCTATTATTTCCGTGACGTGTTTGGTGGGCCAGCATACCCGCCAAATATTACTATCTTCACCCTTACGTATGTACAAGATATGATCGTATATCTTGTAATACTTCCTTAATTTCTCTCCTTCTGGACTCTTTTCATCATATCGGGTTTTCACCATATTTAAACAACCATCTTCGTTCTGATGACGACGTAGATTCTTACAGATGTTCACTATTAATTTGCGTCCCTCAACTTCTTTAACATAGTATAATTTGACCACTCCATCTGACTCATCTTTCAATGCATCTTGATTAGACTCGGGCAACCGCGACAGCGCATCCGCAACGCAATTGTCGGTCTCTTTTACGTAACAGATATCATAGTTAAATTGCTGTAAATACAGCGACCACCTAGTCAGTCTTTCGTGAAGTAGTTTACAATCCTTCAGATAAGTGAGCGCCTTATGGTCCGTATGAATAATCACCTTACGGTCCCATAGGTAACCCTTGAACTTCTTGATTCCCCACACGATAGCGAGACACTCTTCCTCAGAAATCGTGTAGTTTCGCTCACTTTTTGATAAAGTTCGACTCGCGAACGCTGTCGTCCGGTGTTCCTTATACTCTCCTTTACCAACTTCTTGGAACAGTTCTGCCCCTACCCCGTAATTCGACGAATTCGTTCCCAGATGGAAGGGTAGCGATAAATCAGGATGAAATAGTATGTTAGATCTTAACAACTCGTCTTTTAATCTCTCGAAAGCGGCCTGACATCCGTCAGTCCACACAAACGGAACATTTTTGCGTAATAGGTTACTCAAATTTTCATCATTAAACACTTGTCCTTTTACAAATTTACGGTAAAATCCTGTGAGCCCTAGAAAACTTTTTAACTGTTTCCTAGACTTTGGTGGAGGACAATTCCTTATTGCCTCTAGTTTCTCTGGGTCTTTCGTAATACCAGCAGTGGTAATTACATGCCCTAAAAATTTCAGTTCCTGCTTCACAAATTCGCATTTCTTTAGCTTTAGAATCATTCCGCCACGGCGCAATGCTCTAAAACCTTCATCTAACAGGTCACAATGGTCATGCCAAGTGGCATTGGCCAACAATAGGTCGTCAACATATACAGTTAATCTTGAACTCAAAGCCGGTCCTAGCACTTTATCTAGGGCCCTGATGAATACGGATATTAAGTCCAAACGGCAGTACTCTATACTGATAACACCTGCCCGCGAACAAGAAGGCGGTGTATGGCCTAGATTCTTCTTCGAGTTCTATTTGCCAGTAACTAGCCGTCAGATCGAGGCTAGTCATGAACTTAATGTCATGAAAACGTTGCAAAATCTCCTCCATACTCTCTGGTCTATCTGTTTCGCGTTGAACGACCCTATTCAACGTGCGTGCGTCGATCACAATACGCACACTACCATCCCGTTTTGCTACAATGACCAAACCGTTATTGTATGGACTTATACTTCTTTCAATCACTCCCCATTCGATCATCTTATCTATCTCCCGTTGCACTGCTTCCTTTTTGGCCAGCGGTATAGCACACGGTCTCACGAAGAATGGTTCGTGCGGAATTACATGCAACTTGCATTTATATCCTTCCACAAGTCCCGGTTTGCCTGAAAACACACTCTTATTCCTCATTATCACTTCATACAGGCCTCGTCTTTGTTCGTGTGTTACGTTTGACACACCGTCTACAATACTTTCCAATTCACTTTCTACACTATTGTCAATGCCGAGATTCGTCACATTACAGTAGTTCAAATTCATACCTACGTCAATACCATCCGGCCAGTTAACAATGGGTATAGGCTGGTATTGCCTATGCACACCGTCTCCTGCCTCGTCAAAACTAACTACTGTTGTTTTATCTTGTGACGTACATGTCAAAGTTTTGCTTTCGCAATTAATCACTGCACGGTACTTTAATAGGCAATCTAACCCGATAATTACTTCCGTAGTTAAGTCTGGCACGACGACAAACTCTTGTTCAAATCGTGCCCCACATATCTCGAAGTGGACGAAAATCTGTTTTGTGACCGATTTACTGGCCTTCCCAGTAGCACCGCTAATTTTCACTCCTGTTACTGGCATAACTAGGATGCCGGGTCTGTCTTTCAGTAACTCAAATATTTTCCCAGATACAGCACTCAATTCTGCACCGGTGTCAATCAACACGTTTAGTTGTAGGTCGAGCATATTAACAGGCACTACTATCTGTCTACACTTGTCCTCGACTGTTTCTTTATTTTCCCACAGTAAATCCTCGTCTATATCCAGGTCATTCCAGAAAAAACCATCCGGCTTTGATCCTAAATCCGGCTTATCAGGCGGCCTTTTCAGCCTCTGTTCACATAAAGTTTTAATTTCAATACGTTTGTCCTGAGGCTTAGTCTGTAGCTTCGCCTCCAATACCGAAACCTTTTCCTGTAACTCGTCAACTAGTGAGTGTTGCTTTGCTATCAATTCACTAATTGTCACCTTCGTTGATTCCTCTTTGGTCAGATTGATCTCATCTGCCAATCTACCTGGAGGAATATGCCCAAAATGGAAAATATTGAAATAAACGATATCGGAATTGAAAAACAACTGCTATCACTTAGTAGCGGAAAAGCATCCGGACCAGACGAGATACCCTTAAGATTCTACAGTGATTATGCTAAAGAACTTGCCCCCTTTCTATCAGCAATTTATCGTAGATCGCTGGAAGAACGTAAAGTACCTAGCGACTGGAAGAAAGCGCAGGTCGTTCCCATTTTCAAGAAGGGTCATAAATCAGATGCGAATAATTATAGGCCTATTTCGCTTACGTCAATCTGTTGTAGAATAGTGGAACATGTTTTGTGTTCTCGTATTATGACGTTCTTACATAATACAAATCTCCTTCATCATAACCAACATGGATTCCGCAAACAGAGATCATGTGAAACTCAGCTCGCCCTATTTGCCCAAGAAATTCACAGTGCCGTAGACACTGGCGAGCAGATTGATGCCGTATTCCTGGACTTCAGGAAGGCATTTGATACGGTTCCGCACTTACGTTTAGTGAAAAAAATACGAGCTTACGGAATATCGGACCAGGTTTGTGATTGGATTCAGGATTTCCTAGAAGAAAGAACACAACATGTCATTCTTAACGGTTCAAAATCTGCAGATGTAGAGGTAATTTCGGGAGTACCGCAGGGAAGCGTGATAGGACCTTTATTGTTTACAATATACATAAATGACTTAGTTGACAACATCGGTAGCTCCGTGAGGCTATTTGCAGATGACACGGTTGTCTACAAGAAAGTAGCAACATCAGAAGACTCGTACGTACTCCAGGAGGACCTGCAGAGGATTAATGCATGGTGCGACAGCTGGCAGCTTTCCCTAAACGTAGATAAATGTAATATAATGCGCATACATAGGGGCAGAAATCCATTCCAGTACGATTATGCCATAGGTGGTAAATCATTGGAAGCGGTAACGACCGTAAAATACTTAGGAGTTACTATCCGGAGCGATCTGAAGTGGAATGATCACATAAAACAAATAGTGGGAAAAGCAGGCGCCAGGTTGCGATTCATAGGAAGAATTCTAAGAAAATGTGACTCATCGACAAAAGAAGTAGCTTACAAAACGCTTGTTCGTCCGATTCTTGAGTATTGCTCATCAGTATGGGACCCTTACCAGGTTGGATTAATAGAAGAGATAGACATGATCCAGCGAAAAGCAGCGCGATTCGTCATGGGGACATTTAGTCAGCGCGAGAGCGTTACGGAGATGCTGAACAAGCTCCAGTGGCGGACACTTCAAGAAAGGCGTTACGCAATACGGAGAGGTTTATTATCGAAATTACGGGAGAGCACATTCCGGGAAGAGATGGGCAACATATTACTACCGCCCACATATATCTCGCGTAATGATCACAACGAAAAGATCCGAGAAATTAGAGCAAATACGGAGACTTACAAGCAGTCGTTCTTCCCAAGCACAATTCGTGAATGGAACAGGGAAGGGGGGATCAGATAGTGGTACAATAAGTACCCTCCGCCACACACTGTAAGGTGGCTCGCGGAGTATAGATGTAGATAGATAGATGTAGATTAGTATCTGCAATTACTTCCTCTGGATCTGGGCAACCCACACTGCCACCGCCTGACCGTATAACGTCAGCTCTAACCTCATACACGCTGTAATCTACGTGCTTTTATACCAATCGTGTCCGGCTATCACTAAAATTTTCGTAATCTTTCTCCTTAATACTCTCGCAATGTTTAAACTGGATGTTTGCGTCGGATGGGTCGGCTACTTCTACCACTACGACTTTCGGTAAGGTCTGCCGGTTAGGGCCAGAACTTTCCGTTACTACTTCAACATCCAACTCCTGCGGGACGAAACACGACGAATCTTGCTCGTGCTCCCCATTAACATCAACTATTTCTGGTAAAGTCTGCCGGTTAGGGCCAGAACTTCCTATCACTCCACAAACACTATCTTCCTGTGGGACGAGACGCGGCAAATCCTGCCCGCGCTCTCCATAAACACTTCTCCCGTACAGGCCCCTATAATCTCTTAGTTCGTCGTATAAGCGACCGAACTGCCTTAACCAGACCACATACCTCTCTGCATCCCCTCGCTCAATGACGGACGTGTTATCCGACATCTGATCTTCTCTCAACAATTGCGAATCATTCTTAAACTCAATCTCCATTTCCGCTGTGGGTGTTACAGCTGCCACTTTATAATCGTTTTCCGGAACACTACTTAAATTGTTCTCACTGACAGTGAATTTATTTTCTACTGCCGTGTCTACAGCTGATCTACTACTTGTGGGCGCACTCCTTTCTCTTAACACTGGCACACTCTCCCACCGTTGAATATTCCGTACGGAATTTTCGTAATGACGACACCTGGGTTTGCTCCTGTTATTGGGCCTCCAAAATTTCTCCACGCCCGGTCGGCCCCTCACCGGCGCGGCTAATGGTTTCCCTGTCTCGTCCCAGCAGATACGCTCCCCGGATGCTGCTGAGGCGGCTGATCACACCCTCTGGCGTTATTACTATTCTGCGAAGCCCGTATCACGCTAGTATGATTCTGGTTTCCGTCATTCCTGTTTTTATTTGCATTGTACCGATTGTCATTACGGCCCGAACCACTATTGTTATTGCTGCCAAGATTGCGGTGTGCATTATTCCCATAGTTATCGTTGTTGTGGTTGCTGTGGCACCCGTTGTTGTTACTACGGCCTCTACCACTGTCGCGATTATTGAGCCAATTGTCATCGTCCTCAACTCTTTCCAGGAAATCATTGACTGTCCTGTAATTGCTTCCTACGTATCATCTGTAAGCTTCTTGTAGAGTTCCCAGACTATTTTGGATTCCGTGCGGCGATCACGCAAATATTCCAACTTGTGGATCCAGACCTCACATAACTCCTTCATTGAGCCGCGCGAATTCGCATCGAAAGGCCTCGATACGACAAATTCGCGCCAGACACTTTGCTGTTTTTGCTCTGGCCAGTATTCAGCCAGAAACAAATTTTTAAACTCGTCGAAAGTCAGGTTCGTAATGTTGAGGTTTAAGCCCCAACGGTTGGCATCACCAGCCAACACATCAATAACAGTATTAATTTTTCTCTCATTAGTCCACGATCTGGGTAAAACTCTTTCACAATTTTTAGTGAAATCCGTCGGGTGTAAACCGCCTTTTTTCAAGGGGTCGAACCGCTCCTCTTTCGTCAACAATTCCGAACTATGTGCACAGATTGGCACATAGCTCTGTTTTTCGTCGAGTTTCTTTTCTAATTCCGACACTCTCGTAATTACTTGGTAAGTGGTTGTCACAAGCGTTTCTACTTCACATTTTTCCTCTTCGCAGGTATTAGCCTGCTTCGTCACTTTGGTATTTACTTCGGATACTAAAGCCTTTAAAGTTTCCACCTTCTTTTGATCCTCTTTTTTCACTAATTGAATTTGTTCCGTCACCTTATCCTCGATGATCGGAGCAACTGCTTCTCCTACACTTTTCTCGATTCTGCTAATTTCGGAATAAAAACGAGTATTTACGCTCGCAATTTCCGCCTGAACGCGTACCATTTCCTGTTTAAGATTACCGATTTCGGTATTAATCACAACAATATCTTCTTTGATTTTATCAACTTTTGTGTTAACAGCTCCAACATTGTTGTTAACAACATTAATAGCTTTGTTCTGATTGTCTAGCTTCCGTTCAATTGTTTCAGACTGAGCTTCTTGGTTGGCAGACTGAGCTTCTTGCTTGGCAGTCTGAGCTTTAATTTCTGCCGATTGACTCTTGCTTTCGTTAATCAAAACATTCAATAAATCAGTTAAATTCCCGGAAACTACCGGTTTTACTTCCGTAGCGGCTTCCTCTTTAATTGTCCCTCCGTATTCGTCATCAAGGGGTTTAGATTTGATTATCACTTCCGATTCCAAAACATTTTATAAGTTTGGAATTCCATTTCTGGTCTTTGTTGCGTTTCGACGGTCGCGTCTTTCATGCTAGCCGCCTGCCCCCGAACAATGGGTTCCGCGGTGCGTGTTTCTCACTGTTCGACCGATTGTTCCGTATCCAAGTCTACCAAATTTTTGTAATTGTTGCCTTCACTCATTTTAATAATTTTCAATATAAATGCCAAATCTCAAATCTAATTAGGATTCCTCCCACTACTTATTCTCGCTGACGTAACGAGCTGATCGTAACCAGTACTTTGTTACGAGATTTGCACAATGCAAAATTCGTGTCCAGAACAACCTCAAATCCGAAGATTGTCCCGTAACCAGGTCGCCACGTGTAACCTCCCCCTCACTTATCGACCTTAATTATAGTGAAAAATGAAACCGCGTGTACCTAATGGAAATTTGGGAAAAGCAATCGTCACCGAAGTTAATCTGTCGGTAAAGAGGGAGGAAAGGGTTACATCTAAATGAAAGGAAAAATGCAAATGAAACTGGTGAAAATTGATTTTGAAAGGGGTAAAGTTAATAAAGAAAGTAAATGTGCGGCCGTTACGTTAACAATTAACTAGCGGTAATTAGATATTTGAGATTTGGGGGAAATTACGGTCGCCAGTCCTAAGGGCAATTACTATAGTAACTGAAAAAGAAGGGTTATTACACATATAATCAGCACTAGAAGCGTGGCAACTGAAGGTTGACAAGTGTGGTGTGAAAACTGAAAGATTGTCAGAAGTAATAAATTTCTGACTTAATTTAGCAAAAGAAGTAATAAAACCGGAAAATTGAAAGTTAATTTAGTGACTGAAATTAATAGTGAGCTTTGTTTCTGAAGCACATCGAAATTCAGTAAAATACGGTTAGTCTTGGGCTACCTCAGCAATCATTTCAAAAGCTACTTGAATCTACGCAATTTAGAAATAAGAGATTTAACTTTGAACTTGAATTAAATGAATCTGAACAATTAACAATAGTAAAATTTAGTACTTATAAGCTGAGCTGCAGTCACAGGTAAGCTAAAAGAAGGTTACAAAACTCGCACTCTTAATTTGTGCTTGTGTAATCTAAATATTGTAGCCAGCTATGAATACCTTAACTGAACTTTGAAATTAAAGAAGTGAAATCGAATGATATTACTTTAATGCTGGCGTTTGAATTTCAACGACACTCGGGTTCATTTCCGAAAAGGAAGGGACCCTGCTTGGTAATGCAATTGGGACAATGAGCAACAAAGGTTCATGCTAAGTTGCTGTAATTTTGTGATGCAACAATTTTAAAAGCTGAGGTCTGCCGTACAGTTCTAAAACTTTACGTGCTTCCAGTCTTCCTTGTTGGTTGATTGAAGGTTTGAAGCCGTTGATCGAGGAGGTGGCGACAATCACTCATTGTCGGCCGTCGCTGTTGCAGAAGCTGGATGATCGCGCCTTCTTCTCGACACGGTCACCAGGCGAAATGGGCTCTTGATGTGCGCCAGCTAATGCTTCCCGTCCGCGACACCGTGTCAGAAACTGTCATAGCAATTCGAGCGCAATTACATGCTGTCAAACCCCGAAAGCGCGGCAACTCGCGGGAGCGTCACACAACACACCTGCTCCACTGCACTACTCCCCAGCCAGATTCCCTCTGCCCGCGCTCCACGCGACAGAGTTAATATCACCAAAGATCCTAAACACTTTGGTTCTCCACACGACCTATCGATGTATATATATATATATATATATATATATATATATATATATATATATATATATATAGTAAAACAATTACAGTATATAAAGGCACAGAAATGTCATATATTCAGGTAACAAAATAATACAATAGATGGAAATAGGAGGAATATGCATCCCCGGCGTTACAAGGTGACCGAGACGTGTAATCAATGGCACCCCATACCATCACGCCGGGTGATACGCCAGTATGGCGATGACGAATACACGCTTCCAATGTGCGTTCACTGCAATGTCACCAAACACGGATACGACCATCATGATGCTGTAAACAGAACCTGGATTGATCCGAAAAAATGACGTTTTGCCATTCGTGCACCCAGGTTCGTCGTTGATTTCACCATCGCAGGCGCTCCTGTCTGTGATGCAGCGTCAAGGGTATCCGTAGCCCTGGTCTCCGAGCTGATAGTCCATGCTGCTGCAAACGTCGTCGAACTGTTCGTGCAGATGGTTGTTGTCTTGCAAACGTCCCCATCTGTTGACTCAGGGACCGAGAGGTGGCTGCACGATCCGTTACAGCCATGCGGATAAGATGCCTGTCATCTCGACTGCTAGTGATACGAGGTCGTTGGGATCCAGTACGGCGTTCCGTATTACCCTCCTGAACCCACCAATTCCTTATTCTGCTAACAGTCCTTGGATCTCGACCAACGCGAGCAGCAATGTCGCGATACGATAAACCGCAATCGTGATAAGCTACACTCCGACCTTTATCAAAGTCGGAAACGTGATGGTACGCATTTCTGCTCCTTACACAAGGCATCACAACAACGTTTCACCAGGCAACGCCGGTCAACTGCTGTTTGTGTGTGAGAAATCGGTTGGAAACTTTCCTCATGTCAGTACGTTGTAGGTGTCGCCACCGGCGCCAGCCTTGTGTGAATGCTCTGAAAAGCTAATCATTTTTATATCACAGCATCTTCCTCCTGTCGGTTAAATTTCGCGTCTGTAGCGCGTCATCTTCGTGGTGTAGCAATTTTAATGGCCATTAGTGTACGTCATATGTCCTGCATTACTCAACCAGTGACCAAGAAGAGCGATCATATCTAAGCTGCAGAGTATACATTCCACCCCAAACACAACTACTAACGAAAGACGCTAAATATAAGTAAAAGTATGCAAAATGTATCCCAGTACTGAAAGTAATGAAAATATGATGTGCGAAAAGAGTAAGAAGAAGACACGGAAATAAGAATTCCGCTATTCCAGGTTTTTTTTTTAGTCTGGTTAGCTGCTGCTGAAGAATTCGTCCAAGGAATTTCGCGAATTTGGTGTCCTTGCTCTTGATAATCGACACAGTATTCACAAACATTTGCTTTGTGGGAAAAGAAATGAAGCACCTGAGATGCCTGGTAACGTTCCTAAGTTAGCGTTTTTTTATGCGTACCCAGCGACTCTAACAGTTATGAACAGCCATTCACTGAAATTTGGAGGAAGGCAAGGGATTATGTTCTTAAACATTACATCCTGCACCGGGGAAAAGCAGAAGTGATTGCTGAAGAAAAAGTGATGATACGAACACAGTAGCGCATTGAAACAGTGCACGTCATGGCAGTGAAGATGCTCAAGGATGAGGAGAAGAAGAAGAAGATGACGATCAAGCTGAAATCGGGCATCCAGAAAACTATTGGAGAAATGTATGTGTACGGGGTGGATGGGGTGAGAAGAGGAAGGGGGGGGGGGAGGGGGTGAAGCAAGATCAGTTTGTGTTTACTTGTGGCTACTACAATCCGCCCGATTTTCTAGCCGCTTGTACTCAGAGAAATATGCCACTAGTGAATGACATGCAGAATATGTTATGTCTGCGCAGTTGCGTGAACGTATCCTCACAGCTCTAGGAGTCAGTAATGAGGACCGACGGCAGATTCAGTTCAGTCCCGTGGAAAGGCTGCATATGGATACGGCAGTAGTGAATTTCTGACACTCCTGTATTGGATTCGCGCTGTAGAAACATTCTCGCCATCACTTGTAAGGAATTTCTGTCGTGCGTGAACTTTGGCGGAAAACGTTGCGTGAGGCTTTCTTCATTCCCGTTCTGCGAAAGAACGCTGCGGCCTTTTGGCTTCCGTTTAACTGCCGCTGATTGGTCCAATATAGCGACCAGTTGCGTCAACGAGGCGTACCCAAACAATGTCCATTACGACATATTTATCAAGCGTCTGTCCCCAATAGCAGAAATAGTCTTGTAGTATCGCCTTCCTGAACAGTCTCTTCCTAAACGGAAAAAGTATTCTGCTAGTCTGACTTCATCCTTGAGTGTAGTACCGGTCTGATAAAAACTGCTAGTGTCGTTCTGGATACACAGGGTGAGCACTGATAAGACTGAGAAACTGCAGGGACTAATAATGGAAATGGGAACGATCTATTGATACGCAATCAGCATGGTTTCAGAAAACACCGTTCTTGTGTAACGCAGCTAGTTCTTTATTCGCACGAAGTAATGGTCGCTATCGACAGGGGATCTCAGGTTGATTCCGTATTTCTGGATTTCCGGAGGGCTTTTGACACCGTTCCTCACAAGCGACTTCTAATCAAGCTGCGGGCCTATGGGGTATCGTCTCAGTTATGCGACTGGATTCGTGATTTCCTGACAGGAAGGTCGCAGTTCGTAGTAATAGACGGCAAATCATCGACTAAAATTGAAGTGATATCAGGGAAGCGTCCTGGGACCTCTGCAGTTCCTAATCTATATAAATGACCTGGGTGACAATCTGAGCAGTTCTCTTAGGTTGTTCGCAGATGATGCTGTAATTTACCGCCTAGTAAGGTCATCCGAAGACCAGTATAAGTTGCAAAGCGATTTAGAAAAGATTGCTGTATGGTGTGGGAGGTGGCAGTTGACGCTAAATAACGAAAAGTGTGAGGTGATCCACATGAGTTCCAAAAGAAATCCGTTGGAATTCGATTACTCGATAAACAGCGCAATTCTCAAGGCTGTCAATTCAACTAAGTACTTGGATGTTAAAATTACGAACAACTTCAGTTGGAAAGACCACATATATAATATTGTGGGGAATGCGAGCCAAAGGTTGCGTTTCATTGACAGAACACTTAGAAGATGCAATAAGTCCACCAAAGAGACAGCTTACACTACACTCGTTTGTCCTCTGTTAGAATATTGCTGCGCGGTGTGGGATCCTTACCAGGTGGGATTGACGGAGGACATCGAAAGGGTGCAAAAAAGGGTAGCTTATCTTGTATTATCACGTAATAGGGGAGAGAGTGTAGCAGATATGATATGCGAGTTGGGATGGAAGTCATTAAAGCAAAGGTGTTTTTCGTCGCGGCGAGATCTATTTATGAAATTTCAGTCACCAACTTTCTCTTCCGAATGCGAAAATATTTTGTTGAGCCCAACCTACATAGGTAGGAATGATCATCAAAATTAAATAAGAGAAATCAGAGCTCGAACAGAAAGGTTTAGGTGTTCGTTTTTCCCGCGCGCTGTTCAGGAGTGGAATGGTAGAGACATAGTATGATTGTGGTTCGATGAACGCTCTGCCAAGCACTTAAATGTGAATTGCAGAGTAATCATGTAGATGTAGATGTAGATGGAGGGAAAGGGTCCTGTGAACATGTGTCCGGAAGTACGTCGTTGCCATGGTATATGTCGCAGACGAATTACAGTTCCTCTAACCACGCGCCGTGTGTTTCTTCCGTGTTGCTAGCTGTGTGATTGACGCAGCTTACTGTACGCAGCAGAATGATCGGGTATTCGTGTCGGGAACAAGCCGAGCTGGTGTTTCTGTACGGCCAAGCAGATGGAAACGGTGAGGGACGGTATAGGCCGGCCGGAGTGGCCGTGCGGTTCTGGGCGCTCCAGTCTGGAACCGAGCGACCGCTACGGTCGCAGGTTCGAATCCTGCCTCGGGAATGGATGTGTGTGATGTCCTTAGGTTAGTTAGGTTTAATTAGTTCTAAGTTCTAGGCGACTGATGACCTCAGAAGTTAAGTCGCATAGTGCTCAGAGCCATTTTAGGACAGTATGGCTATAGCAAAACAAGTACCTTCACAGTCACCAACAACATCGCAAAACATTTCAAGCCCTTTCTGGGCATTTGTGCGATCATGGGTCGTTTCAGACAGACGGATATGCTGGTAGGCGCCAGGCTGTGCGTGCAACAGATTTGGAGGACCCGGTTATACAGGATACTGAAACGAACCCTAGTGCAAGCTTCAAGCAAGTGGCCTGACAACATGGTATAAATTAAAGTACGATTACGTGTATCCTGCGTGACAAGCGCTACTAGCCTTATCACCTGCAATCCCATGGAGGCCACTTGGAACATCTGTTGTGACGTGGATGCGATGCAGCTCTGTATTGCGTTCCGGGACGATTTGTTGTCGTTACATGCATTTCCGAACACATCTTCATAGGATATTTTTCTCTCCCAGTCAGGAATCCGTCCCAGAAGTTCGTCGGTTTTATTAATATTACTTACTTTGAAGGCGGGGGGAAGGGGGGTGGTGGTGAAGGAAAGAAACACAGTTGCTTATAAAATAAAACGCAAAACTATTGCAAAACTGTGTTTATTACTGACCAAAGATACTCATACTCCCTTTTTACACATATGCCTACTGCCTACAATGTTCATAACTGTGTTCGTGCAGTTTATACGAGATGGGGATACACTACTTTGCTGTCAGGTTAAAAATAACATTTTAGTAGTTTTCCACTGTGGCTGGTAACACAAAGCATAATATCATGAACTGAAGATACAGCCCAAATTGGAGATTTCAGAGCCGAGAGTCATCTGGATTTTCCGAGGGCGTGCTTGAAAGTAATATCTCCCTACTTTTTAAGTGAAAACCCATAAATGTTTTTAAATAAAGCAAACTTTCTTAACATTCTGCTTCTTTATTCTTCATGTCTACATATTTATTTCTCAACATGGTCACCCTGACGACGAACTCATTTCTCCCAGTCCAGTTTGCTGATACCGTCACCGTAGGACGTTTGACTTTCTTGACGGAGCCACAACCTGACCTCCACCTGCAGTGCTTCATCGCTGTCAAAGTGAAGTTCTCGAAGGTGTTTTTTAAGTTTTGAAACACTCCAAGCTCTGCTACACACGTTGAGGTTAGCACCGCCGCGTCCTTAATTACGACACATTTATTAAGCGCCTGTCTCCGATAACAGAAGCAGTTTCGTAGTATCGTCTTCCTGAACTGTCTCTCCCTAAATAGAAAACAGTATTCTGCTGCTCTCATTTCATCCATGATTGTAGCACCGGCGCGATAAAAATTATTAGTGTCGTTACTAATGATGTAATCATCATCGTGCACAGCTCGATTACAGTAAGCTGTTTCTCACGCTCCTCCGACATAGTTACGTTACAAACCGCCATGTTACGCGCTACAATTCGGAGCCCTCTAGCGGCAAAGGATTACAAGTTGCGTCAGCAAAGTGGTAAAGCTGACCGACAAATAAGCGTGAGGAATATTGAGAACACAATAAGAATTTCGAAGGCATTACTATTTTGCACGCAATCGTAGCTGCAAGAAGAAGAGTAGCGAACGGTAAAATAGTTTTATGACTTATTGGGCCTCTACGTACAATTGCTACCAGTCAGTAACCGTTACGTGTTCTAACGTCATTCAAACCAGTACTGAATTTCTGTGTGGCAGGACAGGATGAGAATTCGGTTTGCGACGATCATCATTTGTTTCCAGAACTGGATGGACGGAGTCAGCTTCTCTCCCCTGCTCTTCGGTCAATCAAGAAATACTGAAAATTTATTTTTTATTGTCGCCGTACGACATTAGATATGCAACCTTTGTCTATGACCGACTTTTATTCAATTTAATCGTATGGCTAGGCCAGGGCCCCCCCGTCGGGCAGACCGTTCGCCGGGTACCGGTCTTTCAATTTGACACCACTTCGGCGACCTACAGTCGATGAGGATGAAATGATGATGATGATGACAGCACAACACCCAGTTCCTGGGCGGAGAAAATTCCCTGACTCAGCCGGGAATCGAACCCGGGACCAGAGGATTGACAACCCGTCATGCTGACCATTCAGCTACCGGGGGCGGACAATGACCGAGTGATCGTTTCAGACGTTTAGCAACATAGGTGGTGCCTTTACTGAGATCTCTTCACTGCACAGGGCGTGTTTTGGATTCCCTCGGAGCATAAATCTACAGCTTTTAATGGTAAGCAGCTAACTGTAGCGTTTCTCATCCTGTTGTCATCGAAGCACACGTGTGATTGCTCTTCAGTTGCTGCGGCAGTTTGAGACATGCGTGGCCCGGGACCGTGTTTGTGCTTCTAGCCAGTTCTACTAAAAGGAGAACCCAGGTCTGTGTAGAGGGCATCATTCACTGACGTGACTAATTTAGCAATTCCTCTTAAGAAATAAACAGATCTATGAGCGTAATGTGTCACTAATCGAAACTGGACTCCTACCTTCTGACATTAGTGGTCGCCGCCCCTTTCCTTTGATCAGCATCAAAGGGGAGGATCGGCAGCATAATTAATAGTACGCAATAGTTCAATTTAGACTCAAGGAAGCAGTGTACTGAAATTCCCTGGCAGATTAAAACTGTGTCCTGGACCGAAATAGTTTTAATCTGCCAGAATGTTTCATATCAGCGCACACTCCACTGAAAAGTGGAAATTTCAGTCGGAAACATCCCCCAGGCTGTGGTTAACCCATGTCTCCTTAGTATCCTTTCGTCCAGGAGTGCTAATATTGCAAGTTTCGCAGAAGAGCTTCTGTGAAGTTTGGAAGGTAGGAGAAGAGGTACTGACGGATGTAAAGCTGTGAGGATGAGACCTGAGCCGTACTTCGGTACCGCAGTCGGTAGAGCAAGTGCCTGCGAAAGTCAGAAGTCCCAAGTTCTAGTCTCGTTCTGGCACAAAGCTTTAACCTGCCAGGAAGTTTCATATCAGCGCACACTCCACTGGAGAGCGAGAATTTTATTCAAGTAGTACACAATTCACAGTAATTACTGAGACACGCGTTGTGTATAAGAAGCGATCAGAAAGAAGCCGTTCAATGGCCGTACTGACCAGAATCGGTATGCCAATCAGGCAAAATAGCTGTGAGCATTGAGGCAATTTTCCCACCGACGCAGCAGGTTGAAGGCAACCGTTTGGTAAAACACCGTGTCCTGCCGCGTGAAGAAGTCCGCAACTGCATGCTGCACATCCTTGTCCAACATGAATTGCCCACCCTTCAATACCTTTTTTAAAGCACTGAAGGCATGATGATTGCATGGTGAGAGATCAAGACTATAGTGCGGGTGTTCGAGCGTCTCCCACATGAGTTGAATGAGGCTGACCTTCCAGGTTGATTGGCATCTTGTGTCAAATCGCGACCAACACGGAATTCGGGGCACCAGTCCACATCGGTGGTTTTCGATAGGCTTACTGACCCAGGACGCTGTTCTTGAGCCCAATATTAAGAAAATAGAAGAGGATGTAGATGAAGATGATACTGCCTGAAGAGTTTGAGCCCGCATCTCGTGGTCGTGCGGAAGCGTTCTCGCTTCCCACGCCCGGGTTCCCGGGTTCGATTCCCGGCGGGGTCGGGGATTTTCTCTGCCTCGTGATGGCTGGGTGTTGTGTGATGTCCTTAGGTTAGTTAGGTTTAAGTAGTTCTAAGTTCTAGGGGACTGATGACCATAGATGTTAAGTCCCATAGTGCTCAGAGCCATTTGAACCATTTTTTTTTTTTTTTTTTTTTTGAAGAGTTTGACAGAGCACTGAAAGACCTTAGTCGAAACAAGGCTCTGGGAATAGACAGCATTCCATTAGAACTACAGACAGCCTTGGGAGAGCCAGCCCTGATAAAAATCTACCATCTGGCGAGCAAGATGTATGAGACAGGCGAAATACCCTCAGAATCCAAGAAGAATATAATAATTCCAATCCCAAAGAAAGCAGATGTTGCCACATGTGAAAATTACCGAACTATCAGTTTAATAAGTCACGACTGCAATATACTAACCATAATTGTTTACAGACTAATGGAAAAATTGGTAGAAGCCGACCTCGGGGAAGATCAGTTTGGATTCCGTAGAAATATTGGAACACGTGAGGCAATACTGACCCTACGACTTACCTTAGAAGATAGATTAAGGAAAGGCAAACCTACCTTTCCAGAATTTGTAGACTTAGAGAAAGCTTTTGACAACGATGACTGGAATACTCTCTCTCAGATTCTGAAGGTGGCAGGGGTAAAATACAGGGAGCGAAAGGCTATTTACAATTTGTACGGAAACCAGATGGCAGTTATAAGAGTTGAGGGGTATGAAATGGAAGCAGTGGTTGGGAAGGGAGTGAGACAGGGTTGTAGCCTCTCCCCGATGTTATTCAATCTGTATATTGAGCAAGCAGTGAAGGAAACAAATGAAAAATTCGGAGTAGGTATTAAAATCCATGGAGAAAGAATAAAAACTTTGAGCTTCACCAATAACATCGTAATTCTCTCAGAGAGAGCAAAGGACTTGGAAGAGCAGTTGAACGGAATGGACAGTGTCTTGAAAGGCGGATATAAGATGAACATCACCAAAAGCAAAACGAGGATAACGGAATGTAGTCGAATTAAGTCGGGTGGTGCCGAGGGAATTAGATTAGGAAATGAGACACTTAAAGTAGTAAATGAGTTTTGCTATTTGGGGATCACTTTAACTAATGACGGTCGAAGTAGAGAGGATACAAAATGTAGACTGGCAATGGCAAGGTAAGCGTTTCTGAAGAAGAGAAATTTGTTAACATCGAGTATAGATTTAAGTGTCAGGAAATCGTTTGTGAAAGTATTTGTATGGAGCGTAGCCATGTGTGAATGTGAAACGTGGACGATAAATAGTTCGGACAAGAAGAGAATAGAAGCTTTCGAAATGTGGTGCTACAGAAAAATGCTGAAGATTAGATGGGTCGATCACATAAGTAATGAGGAGGTATTGAATAGAATTGGAGAGAAGAGAAATTTGTGGCACAACTTGACTAGAAGAAGGGATCGGTCGGTAGGACATGTTCTGAGGCGTCAAGCGATCACCCATTTAGTATTGGAGGGCAACGTGGAGGGTAAAAATCGTAGAGGGAGACTAAGAGATGAATACACTAGGCAGATTGAGAAGGATGTAGGTTGCAGTAGGTACTGGGAGATGAAGAAGCTTGCACAGGATAGAGTAGCATGGAGAGCTGCAGCAAACCAGTCTCTGGACTAAAGACCACAACAACAACTGACCCATACACATTCTCCAATGGATATCTACCGGTATTTGTCTTTCGGCAGCCAAGAAAAGAATAATTCAACGTGAGTCCTATTCGGGCGTATTTGGTAATAAAGTCGCCATAGTTTACGACTCCGCACAACCGTTGGAAAGACGCAAATACCACACTAATTTCCTGTCTACATGTACGCGATTTTCCCTTCCTCCCCTCCCCCTACGGCCACTCCCAATGGCTTCGCTTATTACCATTTAAGGCCAGCAGATACAGTTCCATTGTAAGAGTAGAGCTGGCTGTGAACTCATAGTTACACTTAACATCGGAGGAATGAAATCCCAGAAACCGTTGACTATGATCTTGTAACAGGAAAGCTCGGTTCATTACCTATAGGAGTGCCATTGCGAATGTTAATTCTGTTTCACCTGCAGCGAACCGTCATAGCGATCATTTATGTTGTCTTCCGATTAAACTGACATTTGGAGACACGTCTCGGTATTAACGTGCCCGTAACTACTGGCTGCAGGCATTAGAATGTGGTATGGTCAAATTTTGAAACCGGTGCAATAGGAGAGAACGCGCCGTTATTTCAGTAATTCTCAATAATACACCATGGATTAAACGACGTTAACAATCAGAATGTCTATGATGACTTAGCTGGCAGTTACTTTTCTCAACTATCAACAAATACAGTTCAGTCAACGAATCTTGCCTGAGCTGTGAGCTAATTTCTAAACGTAGTACTAAATTTCGTATTCCACACAGATGGAGACAACGAAGAATTCAATATAAAGCAGGCATTGTCTCACCCTTTGGCATTCCAGCTTTGTGTCACACAAGACTGCTAAAGAGAGACATTAATCTAGTAACACTTTCTAATCAATTCGTTTATTCCGCCCACTCATGGAATATACGAGGGCAGTTCAATAAGTAATGCAACACATTTTTTTTTCTGAAACAGGGGTTGTTTTATTCAGCATTGAAATACACCAAGTTATTCCCCAATCTTTTAGCTACACAACACTATTTTTCAACGTAATCTCCATTCAATGCTACGGCCTTACGCCACCTTGAAATGAGGGCCTGTATGCCTGCACGGTACCATTCCACTGGTCGATGTCGGAGCCAACGTCGTACTGCATCAATAACTTCTTCATCATCCGCGTAGTGCCTCCCACGGATTGCGTCCTTCATTGGGCCAAACATATGGAAATCCGACGGTGCGAGATCGGGGCTGTAGGGTGCATGAGGAAGAACAGTCCACTGAAGTTTTGTGAGCTCCTCTCGGGTGCGAAGACTTGTGTGAGGTCTTGCGTTGTCATGAAGAAGGAGAAGTTCGTTCAGATTTTTGTGCCTACGAACACGCTGAAGTCGTTTCCTCAATTTCTGAAGAGTAGCACAATACACTTCAGAGTTGATCGTTTGACCATGGGGAAGGACATCGAACAGAATAACCCCTTCAGCGTCCCAGAAGACTGTAACCATGACTTTACCGGCTGAGGGTATGGCTTTAAACTTTTTCTTGGTAGGGGAGTGGGTGTGGCGCCACTCCATTGATTGCCGTTTTGTTTCAGGTTCGAAGTGATGAACCCATGTTTCATCACCTGTAACAATCTTTGACAAGAAATTGTCACCCTCAGCCACATGACGAGCAAGCAATTCCGCACAGATGGTTCTCCTTTGCTCTTTATGGTGTTCAGTTAGACAACGAGGGACCCAGCGGGAACAAACCTTTGAATATCCCAACTGGTGAACAATTGTGACAGCACTACCAACAGAGATGTCAAGTTGAGCACTGAGTTGTTTGATGGTGATCCGTCGATCATCTCGAACGAGTGTGTTCGCACGCTCCGCCATTGCAGGGGTCACAGCTGTGCACGGCCGGCCCGCACGCGGGAGATCAGACAGTCTTGCTTGACCTTGCGGCGATGATGACACACGCTTTGCCCAACGAGTCACCGTGCTTTTGTCCACTGCCAGATCACCGTAGACATTCTGCAAGCGCCTATGAATATCTGAGATGCCCTGGTTTTCCGCCAAAAGAAACTCGGTCACTGCCCGTTGTTTGCAACGCACATCCATTACAGACACCATTTTAACAGCTCCGTACAGCGCTGCCACCTGTCGGAAGTCAATGAAACTATACGAGACGAAGCGGGAATGTTTGAAAATATTCCACAAGAAATTTACGGTTTTTTCAACCAAAATTGGCCGAGAAAAAAATGTGTTGCATTACTTATTGAACTGCCCTCGTATGAAATGATGACACAGTAATAGCTTTTAATAAAGCACAGCGTCGAAAGCGGACTAAATGATGAAGTGAAAAATCTTTTCTTATAAACTTCTAAACAACTGGAAAAGCTGTTTAATGGATGGAAACTAAACTAAATTACACCCATTCAGAATTTTAATGTTTGATGGTCATTGTACAGTATGTCCAAGAGAAAAGTAGCCCTGCGCTATAAGCAATGCATAGTGATTTTACTGTTTCCCAGTCTCCCGTTTTTCTGATCGCATGACTGGTGTGATGCCGCGAGAGGCCGCCCCTCAGAGCGAGCGGCGGTGGTGGACGTTTGACACTGCGCAGCGACCACCCAGCAGCGTAGCCGAAGCGAGCGAAGCACGTGACGAATGCAGGTACAGCTGACGGTTGAATGGCCGGACGCGGGCATAGCGCGCTACCACGATTGGCTGAAAGGGAGAGAGGTGGCACAATAGCAGCTAAGATGATCTAAATTAAAGATGCGTAATATACAGGGCGATTCTGCGGAGTTTTATGGGTTCATGCAACCAGCAACGCCTTCAAATACCACGGGCAAGATTTTCATATTCTCTCGCTCGCTATGCCCAAATTATTAGTCCTACAGAAAGAAATGAACAGGAACTTTTTGTAACAAAATTTAGTGTAATTAAATTTTGTACTGTGTTACACCTTCGCTAGAGGCCACAATTTTCGAATTATTAAAGATAAGCATACAACAGTGACCCTCAAATGCGTTTCTCTTGACTAAATCGAAAACTGTGGCAATTAGAGAAAACTTATCGCAGTAATTATATTAAATTCTCTACAATAAAGTTTTATTAACTTTTTCTGTTAGTAATTTCCTTGAGGTGAGCAAGAGAATATGAAAATCTCACATATGGCTTTTGAAGATGTTGTAGGTTACATAAAACCGATTGGTAGGGGGAGCTTAATCATTCTTTATAACTTAAAATAAAAACTGAAATCTGGTTTCGCAGGACAGAGCGGATCAGGTTGGGGAAAGAGGCCAAGGTCAATCACTGTTAGTTATACAAATCACACAGCCGGCCGTTGTGGCCGAACGGTTCTAGGCGCTTCAGTCCGGAACCGCGCGACTGCTACGATCTCAGGTTCGACCCCTGCCTCGGGCATGGATGTGTGTGCTGTCCTTAGGTTAGTTAGGTTTAAATAGTTCTAAGTTCTAAGGGACTGATGACCTCAGATGTTAAGTCCCATAGTACTCAGCGCCATTTGAACCAAAACACACACAACTTTATTCCTCAAACCAATGCACAGTTTTCTCTTCAAAATAACAAAGATCAATTCACGGCTGAGGGCCCAAGTAACTTCTGCAGAATAAGTTTAAATGATTCCTTTCGAAACAGCAGGGTTTAGAGTCGCAACTAAAGGGCTCACGTAAGTAAAACTGCAATATCTTCTCGGCTAAAGGCCGAAATAATGTTTCAGATCAGCTAACGAAATTCTTTAAAAGCCAAGCATTTACAAATTTCGGCTAAGGCCATATTAAGGAAAATTCAAAATAATTCTTCGGCTGAAAGCCCAATAAAAAAAAATTTTTCATAATAAAAGAGAGGCTTTAAAGATAAGTTTTTACACAGTACAACAGAAAACATCTTAAGAAAACTTGAAGTATCTTGTCGGCTGAAGGTCAAAGCAATTACTCACGAATAATTAAAGACAACCTTAAGATAAACATTTACAGAACACGGCTGAAGGCCGTTTCAAGAATTCAAGAGAAACATTTCAGACAAGGATTTACATATTAAAGTTACAGATTCTGAAACAAAGGCGACTGAAAGCCTACAAAGAGAGCAACAAGAATTTTAAATAAAACATGGCTGAAGACCTAATCTTAAAATAGTTGTCATGAAGTTCGGCTGAAGGCCATATACTAAACATAACACAGACAATAGTAATACGCGGCTGAAGGCCTGGCACAGTACCTGCGGCCAAATAAAATGACAAACACAAACAACAAAGTGGCGCTCAGAAGTGTTCCAAGGGTCGGCCTGGGGGGAGGGGGGGGGGAACCCTAATAACAGTTTAGGTGAGTTAGGTCAGACAGGCAGCCCAGCGTAACACTATTCAATCGGGTTGCAACACGACCTAGTGACGGCTGACGGCTGAAGAACCAACCAACAACCTAATCAATTCCCACTGACGCAACCGACCAACTGCCTCCTACAGTACGCAGACAGCATTCGTGTGCTCATTGGAAATCACAGAAGTTACACACAGTTCGACATAAACACACTTGCACAAAAACTCGAACAATCGTGAAAGCAATCACTGTGGAACGACAAGGACGAATCAATTCGACACACAGAGGGTTTCCACAAGCGGTCGGCAACCAAATACACGTCGTGCGATGAGATGACCGACCGAACGACGAACCCAGGTCGTTCCCAGTCAAGTTACGTGTCGGCGACGGTCGGGCGAGTCTTGGCTGTCTGAAGCTGACTGCAGCTCCAACCCGACTCAATTCCATGTCCGTTCGGAACTCGGGAGACACGGCAACCCGGGCATCCTGGCTCGGACCCATCCATGCAGAGGTAACTCTTGCATATTGGCTAAGACATCTCTGCACAAGGAAGGAACCGACCCAGTTCCGGAAAGATGACCATGTGACAAGGCCCAAAAACGGTCAAAATACCAAATACACGTCGCCCGATGAGACGACCAACCGAACGACCGACCAACGGTCGTCCCGCTCCAATTTCCTTCCGTCGGACAGTTCATGTGTGTCGCAAGCGGCCGGCGAGCATTGGCTGTCCGCACCTCACTGGCGCTCCATCCCTGACTTCACTGCTGCTGCGTCCAGACTGAACTCTCACAGACGACGACCTGGAAATACTAGCGGTCGCTCCAGAGATGGTACGACAGTGCACTTAACGATAAGCGCTGCTGCTGCCACTCACGGGCAAGCAAACCAGCAACCAAGTGAAGCCATTAAACCGAATTAAAAGAAAAAACGAGGCGACAGAACCACAAAAAGAAGATGACGAGCAATAAACGGCACTGCTCAAGCCGCGCACTGCTCAATAACCTTAAAAACAAAGTATACAAGAAAAACTGGAGCGATGAGGTGAGTTCACTGCAACTTCAAGCACGACTTTAGGATGAATATTATAAAAGATATTTTAGTTTTAAGTTATCGTGTATTATAAAACAACCCCCCCCCCCTTCAATGAACCATGGACCATGCCGTTGGTGGGGAAGCTTGCGTGCCTCAACGATACAGATAGCCGTACCGTAGGTGCAACCACAACGCAGGGGTATCTGTTGAGAGGCCAGACAAACGTGTGGCTCCTGAAGAGCGGCGGCAGCAGCCTTTTCAGTAGTTGCAGGGGCAACAGTCTGGATGATTGACTGATCTGGCCTTGTAACACTAATCAAAACGGACTTGCTGTTTTGGTACTGCGAGTGGCTGAAAGCAAGGGGAAACTTCAGCCGTAATCTTTCTCGAGGGCATGCAGCTTTACTGTATGATTAAATGATGATAGCGTCCTCTTGGGTAAAATATTCCGGAGGTAAAATAGTCCCCCATTCGCATCTCCGGGCGGGGACTACTCAGGAGGACGTTGTTATCAGGAGAAAGAAAACTGGCGTTCTACGGATCGGAGCGTGGAATGTCAGATCCCTTAATCGGGCAGGTGGGTTAGAAAACTTAAAAAGGGAAATGGATAGGTTAAAGTTAGATATAGTAGGAATTAGTGAAGTTCGGTGGCAGGAGGAACAATACTTTTGGTCAGGTGAATACATGGCTTTAAACACAAAATCAAATAGGGGTAATGCAGGAGTAGGTTTAATAATGAATAAAAAAATAGGAGTGCGGGTAAGCTACTACAAACAGCATAGTGAAAGCATTATTGTGGCCAAGATATACACGAAGCCCACGCCTACTACATTAGTGCAAGTTTATATGCCAACTAGCTCTGCAGATGACGACGAAATTGAAGAAATGCATGAGGAGATAAAAGAAATTATTCAGGTAGTGAAAGGACATGAAAATTTAATAGTAATGGGTGACTGGAATTCGACAGTAGGAAAAGGAAGAGAAGGAAACGTAGTAGGTGATATGGATTCGGGGTAAGAAATGAAAGAGGAAGCCGCCTGATAGAATTTTGCACAGAGCATAACTTGATCATAGCTAACACTTGGTTTAAGAATCATGAAAGAAGGTTGTATACATGGAAGAAACCTGTCGATACTAAAAGGTATCAGATATATTATATAATGGCACGACAGAGATTTAGGAACCAGATCTTAAATTGTAAGACATTTCCAGGGGCAGATGTGGACTCTGACCACAGTCTTTTGATTATGAACTGTAGATTAAAACTGAAGAAACTGCAAAAAGGTGGGAATTAAAGGAGATGGGACCTGGATAAACTGAAAGTTCCAGAGGTTGTACAGAGTTTCAGGGAGAGCATAAGGGAACAATTGACAGGAATGGGGGAAAGAAATACAGTAGAAGAAGAATGGGTAGCTCTGAGGGATGAAATAGTGAAGGCAGCAGAGGATCAACTAGGTACAAAGACGAGGACTAGTAGAAATCCTTGGGTAACAGAAGAGATAGTGAATTTAATTGATAAAAAGGAGAAAATACAAAAATGCAGCAAGTGAAGGAGGCAAAAAGGAATACATACGTCTCAATAATGAGATCGACAGGAAGTGCAAAATGGCTAAGCAGGGTTGGCTAGAGGACAAACGTAAGGATGTAGAGGCTTATCTCAGGATGGGTAAGATGGATACTGCCTACAGGAAAATTAAAGAGACCTTTGCAGAAAAGAGAACCACTTGCATGAATATCAAGAGCTCAGATGGAAATCCAGTTCTAAGCAAAGAAGGGAAAGCAGAAACATGGAAGGAGTATATAGAGGGTATGTACAGGGGTGATGTCTATGAGGACAATATTATGGAAATGGAAGAGGAGGTAGATGAAGATGAAATGGGAGATATGATACTGCGTGAAGAGTTTGACGGAGCACTGAAAGACATGAGTCGAAATAAGGACCTGGGAGTAGACAACATTCCATTAGAACTACTGACAGCCTTGGGAGAGCCAGTACAGACAAAACTCTACCATCTAGTGAGCAAGATGTATGAGACAGGCGAAATACCCTCAGACTTCAAGAAGAATATAATAATTCCAATCGCAAAGAAAGCAGGTGTTGACAGATGTGAAAATTACCGAACTATCAGTTTAATAAGTCACAGCTGCAAAATACTAACGCGAATTCTTTACAGACGAACGGAAAGACTGGTAGAAGCCGACCTCGGGGAAGATCAGTTTGGATTCCGTAGAAATGTAGGAACACGTGAGGCAATACTGACCCTACGACTTATCTTAGAAGAAAGATTAAGGAAAGGCAAACCTACGTTTCTAGCATTTGTAGACATAGAGAAAGCTTTTGACAATGTTGACTGGAATACTCTCTTTCAAATTCTGAAGGTGGCAGGGGTAAACTACGCGGAGCGAAAGGCTATTTACAATTTGTACAGAAAGCAGATGGCCGTTATAAGAGTCGAGGGACATGAAAGGGAAGCAGTGGTTGGGAAGGGTGTGAGACAGGGTTGTAGCCTCTCCCCGATGCTATTCAATCTGCATGTTGAACAAGCAGTAAAGGAAGCGAAAGTAAAGTTCGGAGTAGGTATTAAAATCCATGGAGAAGAAATAAAAAATTTGAGGTTCGCCGATGACATTGTAATTCTGTCATAGACAGCAAAGGACTTGGAAGAGCAGTTGAACGGAATGGACAGTGTCTTGAAAGGAGGGTATAAGATGAACATCAACAAAAGCAAAACAAGGGTAATGCAAATCCATGGAGAAGAAATAAAAACTTTGAGGTTCGCCGATGACATTGTAAATCTTTCAGAGACAGCAAAGGACTTGGAAGAGCATTTGAACGGAATGGACAGTGTCTTGAAAGGAGGGTATAAGATGAACATCAACAAAAGCAAAACAAGGGTAATGCAATGTAGTCGAATTAAGTCGGGTGATGCTGCAGGAATTATATTAGGAAATGAGACGCTTAAAGTAGTAAAGGAGTTTTGCTATTTGGGGAGCAAAATAACTGACGACGGTCGAAGTAGAGAGGATATAAAATGTAGACTGGCAATGGCAAGGAAAGCGTTTATGAAGATGAGAAATTTGTTAACATCGAGTATTGATTTAAGTGTCAGGATGCCGTTTCTGAAGGTATTTGTATGGAGTGTAGCTATGTATGGAAGTGAAACATGGACGATAAATAGTGTAGACAAGAAGAAAATAGGAGCTTTCGAAATGTGGTGCTACAGAAGAATGCTGAAGATTAGATGGGTAGATCACATAACTAATGAGGAGGTATTGAATAGAACTGGGGAGAAGAGGAGTTTGTGGCACAACTTGACGAGAAGAAGGGATCGGTTGGTAGGACATGTTCTGAGGTATCTAGGGATCACCAGTTTAGTACTGGAGGGCAGCGTGGAGGGTAAAAATCGTAGAGGGAGACCAACAGATGAATACACTAAGCAGATTCAGAAGGATGTAGGCTGCAGTAGGTACTGGGAGATGAAGAGGCTTGCATACGATAGAGTAGCATGGAGAGCTGCATCGAACCAGTCTCAGGGCTGAAGACCACAACAACAACAACAACAACATAAAATTACCAAAACACAAAATATAGGAGCAATCTGATCATAATGCATCGTATGAAAGCTGTCGACGTCAGTATACAACGCCAGGCAGGCATATAAAGATTTACCGATGAGTTTATTGGTAGCTGATTGTGATGGGACAAAAGTTTTGTGTGCCGTCATGGACTTTGATTCGCTTCAACGTATTTACTTAGCGACTGGCAAGCATTAAATACTTGATGAATGGTTTCAACGTATGTATGTTCCGTAACTAAAGTCTCTATGCGTGTAACAGCTGTAGAAAAGCGAGTTTTCGACCGCAGTTGACAGAACGAGCAGTTGCGGCAAAGAGACTTCTTGTTCCGGCAACAGCAGACGTCAGCTGTCCGAGCGAGAGATATCATCACATGAGGCTGGCCACTATTCACCGAGACGGAGGCCACCAGAGAACTTACATTTAAAAAGCGATGGAACTGTGATGCGGTTGTCTAAATTGTTTCCGCTATGATTTTTGGAATTTAGAAGTTCAGTTCTGATTTGAGTCTGGCTAGGGAAGCCTACGCTAGAGCTGGTAGGTGCAAGCTCTAATTAATTATCTTGTCTAACAGTCACTGGGAAAGACAATAGATGGCGGATATAAGTGGGATCGCGACTAATAAATTTTCTGTGAACATCGTCAACAAGTTTTATTGAATTATTGAGTTAGTACTCGGTCGGTACCCTAACGCCTACCGACTCAAATACCCTGTTTCAGGGAAACTTCTAGGATTAAGATACGTGACAGAATTGAGACTATACATTGAGAAGGAGAAAGTAGGTTAAGAAATAAGTGTATCTGCGTTTAGATTATAAGGTTATTTGGAGAGGTAACTAGCAATGTCTTATTTCAGAATCTACTGTAGCTTGTTTGTTACTTCGTCGCATAAGAATTTTTTGGCACAAGGTCTATGCAGTTATAAAGAGATTGTTTAGGCGCATATTTGGGTGGGAGGAGGTCAGAGAACTCAATTGTTTGATTAACGGTATCAAGTCAAAAATCAGTGCACAGTATGAATATAAATTAAGTGTTTGGGTCTATATAAGGAATTTATTTATGTATACGTATGTGTTGGGCTTAAGTTTTTGGATGGTATTATGTTTGTTGTAATTTCCGAATTATAAGTTATGGGCACGCCAATTAGGGTGCATGGAGGTCGGAGAAATCTGGAAAATAAAAATTAATAATGCTTACCTAGGAAGACAGATGTATGTTATCTACTTATCTGGGAATATTTTGGGGAAATAATTTATTGTTGTATGGAGTATCGACTTGTCTACGCAGCTTCACTGCACGGATTCAAACGAAGGAGAGATTTGTTCATATTTGTTATTAGTTTTGAGTCTAAGGGAGTTATTTAAATTAAAAGAAAACTTTATTTGCCGATGAAATCGATTGGGTACCTGTCACGAGATGCATGTCTCTAGTGGGACTTGAATAACGTGTCAGAATCATTGAACAATGTACGAGCATCTTGCAAACGCTGTAAATCAATTGTTTGCTGTGTAGTTTAGATCTGTTTGTATCGACTCCACTGGGGGAAGAGTTCAGTGCAGATCCTGGGTGGTTTCGGAAAGAGTTTGCTTTCTGGTATCTACACCCGATTCGAATTTCAGCAGATTTCTTCTCGCAAAACGATGGTGATGGAATGCAGAGCCGTACAGAATTTAGGCAGGGAACTCGGCTCCGAATCGCTGGAGCGCCGCTGGAGACTTCGTTGTTACAAAAATATTCTGTGGAAGTGAGCACAGTGGCGCTGGTATTTCTGCGACATTTCAATAGACAGTCGATTCTGAGAAATGTATAGTTTTATTTGGCATTCAATTAATATGCCGCAATTCATAATTTATGTTAGATATAAGTTTAAAGCGTTCTGCATCAACACCACTATAAATAATTACACTATTGATCTGGCGCTTAGGATATTTATGTTATTGTATTACGAATTTGTGTCTTGTAAATTTGGGTGCTACTTCATAACACACATGGCACGCTAACACGTTATGAAGTGGAGGTGTGTGAGTTAACGAGCGTTGCACTCTTATTGAAATATATGGCCGAAAGAGTCAGCCCTCAGGAAATATGAAACGAACCCTGTCATACAGGACCGTGTGCCACAAAGAGCGCAGATTCGCCACGAGATGGGGAAATTCACAGACGTCAATTGTGTTGAATAAGGCCTAAGCGCTGTAGTGTGCAAGTGAGGCAGACGAGAACCTACCTACGTCATAGGGAAACCCCATAGAAACTGTTTGTGACCAAGGAGGCATAGCAGTGTAAAATATGACGGACCCAAGATCGGCCATAATAGGAAACATTACTGAAAACTATTTAACTCTGTAGTAATTCAGGGAATGAAACCACAGTAATTTTAATCTACCATCCTTCATAAATTTTCATGGTGATCCCAATAAAACCTTGAATATTGATCATATCTGTAATAGTTTAGGATACAGTGTTAAAATGAAATTAACAAGTTTTGTAACAAAAACCTGAATGCTAAAATCTGAACGCTTTGGTCGACCTTAACGCTCGACATTTCATATAGAAGCGCATCATTATAACGACAAATGTTGCAAATATCAACTCTGTAACTTTATTTGTTAAAAAGATATAATGAATTTAAATTATCAGTAATTTCAGCTAAGATCAGATCATCATTTACTCCACACAAAACACATTGAACGATGTCAGCATGACACCTTATTGAATCATTGGGTAATAGTATTTGTTGTACAGTTTAGCGTATTATAGTTACCTTTGTCCTTTATTTATTTATCAGAAAGCACATTGGTGCAAGGCTTCTGGCCGTGACATTCAAAGTTAAGAAGGAAATTGTACTGGTTTTATGTAAAATAATCTAACGTTTATTATGAAATGGATATTATTGTCACTTTACTTAGAACGTGAAAGTGGTCAAGCTTTTATTATTTAAATATGTTAAAATGTAAAATAATGTAGAATTAGATGGACGTCTTCAGGAAAGAGAACTTCCCTAGTCAGTTGAACGAGGATGTTTGGCGCGTGGGAAACGCGGCCTGGGACAGTGCAGTACTGGTCTGGACACCAAAGAGTACTCTACTGGTGGAGACGCGAAAGCGGTCGGTCAGTTATTAGGTAACTAGGAAGTGAATTTCACGTTGTATGATATCGCGGGACTTAGGCTCTGAGCGGTGAGCAGCCGCACGCATGGTGTGAACTCTAACTTTTCCCGTAGATGCGTTGTATTTCGCGATGAGATTGTGAATGATCGAACTGTGTCAAAAGGATATGCGCTCGAGTGTAACAGTAACTCTATATACGACCACTTTCGCTATTAGTTTGCTTTCTGAATAAACATTATTCTAACCAAATGGAAAATGTGTGGCCTACATCATTTATGGGTCGTCAATTTAGTTCCCGATATTCCTATTACTGTTATCATATGTTATATTAACTTCGTTTCATACAATTTCACAAACTTTCTATCAGCCAGACAATTTAACCAAAGGGTCACAAGTGTCTAATTTAGGGCGTGTAATGCGACGCGAGTGGTTCAACCCCTAGACGACTTTTATCCAAGACATTTCAACGAAGAGGTACCGCATTTGAGCTGGAACATCTTTGGGATGTTAGCTCGCAGCATGTGGTAACTGCGGTCATTGTTCTGTGCTGTCGCTGGAATTTCCAAAGACAAGATGCATGTAATAATAACGAAATCAAGACCCTAAGCTGTCGACAGGCGTTGATATATTTCATCGGGGACAGGTGAAAATGTGAGCCCCGACCGGGACTCGAACCCGGGATCTCCTGCTTAAATGGCAGACGCTCTATCCATCTGAGCCACCGAGGGCAGAGAGGATAGTGGGACTGCAGGGATTTATCCCTTGCACGCTCCCCATGAGGCCCACATTCTAAAATTAATGTCCAGCTTAGGGTCTTCATTTCATCATCATTTCATTCTAAGAGAGCTGCATGGTCACCGATGCTATCTGTTCTTCCGGACATGTCCGAAAGAACAGATACCGTCTCTACACAAGATGCTTGTGTTGAAGAGATCAGATCAGTTACTTTTTCTTTTATAAATCACATCTAGTTCTAACGCCCAAAACGATTTCATTCAAACTAATATCGACCTCGGAATCGTATTCCTGTGCACGAAATTAATACATGCATTATTACAAACACTGTAGTTTGGCATATTTCAGAAAGAAAGAAATAAAAATATACAATATTTACAGTTGGAAAACTACGTTCCTGGTTCACTGATTTGCGTCCTAAATCTGTATGTCAATTGTAACATACAAGGCAAGGAACTTGATTGGATAATTAAACACCTGATTTACAGAATATGGAAGTAAGTAATAATTAAAACATTTGGGTTACAGACTTCAAGATTCTCGGTGGAAAGGTAAACAAGGCATTCCTTGTCATTATGAACTATGGATAATTTGAGATCTCAGATGTGCTATAATGTTAAAGAAAAATTGACTCTAATCATTAGATAGCTACGTTCTCACTGTCCGATATTATAGACTAATTAAAGACGCAGGAGAACTAGTTACGAGGAAACAAATATGCTCCAGAAATAGCCGAGTAAGAGGAGTTCAATTTGCACGACCCGGAGCGCAACTATCAGCAGCAACTTCTCGAGAACTACTCAGGAGTAAACACAAGGGAGCTAACGTGTTTACAGAGCTCCTCGCAAGTTCTAGTTAGCCGTCAAGAGAAACGAGAAACTCTGCGCGACGGTCTATCACTGACACACGCCGATAAAAACAGCTGCTCGTGACAGTTCCTGATCCCTAAACGCCGATTTAGGCTGTGTACTTCATGATATAATAATTATGATGTAAATATTATAATATTTATTTTGTATCTCTAGGAGCGCTCTAATAGTACCGCACTATCGAGAAATACTCGTATATCTTTACAGTAACTGCCTCAATATAAAATATATTGCACAATAATACATTTAATAATAATATGACTATATAATGCGTTAATATGAAATTACTACTATAGTTGAATTCTTTTATCTTGACGGCTCGCGCATGCCCGCCCAGACGCGGGAGATTGCTGCGTTGCCAGTTGTAAGCGCCAAGAGAAGCAGCCCCATAGTATAGTATAGTTCGCAAACTTACGTTTAGGGGGGAGCGCGCAGTTTATGAAGTAAAGCCACCACGGCCGCATTAACCCTTTCGCTGCTACAGAGACGTGCTCCCCGCATTCCGTGCTGTGCGCGATTTTGTCATCACTGCACTGCTCGCCTGTGCAGACACACGGTGTTCCCACTGCTTTGACACACTTATCATTCGATTTCACAAAAACTATTTGCCCCAAAAATTAGATTTTTACACATCTTCTTGACCGATACCTTCCCCCCATAAATGACTTAATTTTGTTTCGATGTTCAACGCAGTTATTGTGCAGCATTAAATGTAGTAAACCATTGCACGAAATTTTGAAGAGTTCGCAGAGGTAAAAGTCCACAGCGTATACTTTCCTTATGGTCGATTTTAGCTGACACAATGTTGAGAATGAAATGTGGAAAAGATACCTATATTTCGTATAAAATTTACTGTATAACAATATCTCATTTAATTTAAGTACCAGATAGGTGTCGTATGCAATATTGAGAAATATTCCGTCTCTCGCGACTGTAATAAAAGTTTTATTTACACCGGGCGCGTTTGGCTTTATTGTAAAGCACTTCAATCAATCAAAAGGAAGTAGACAAAATACATTAAACAAAACTGGAACTACAAAAACATTAGGACTTGAATATACTGTGCATCAGTGAAGTGCTATGGGCTATGTCAAATACAATTTTTGTGTGTGGCACACGCAAACAGCATTTATTTGCTAAAACACTAATCAGCCGACACAAACGTTAAATATTGTGTTACCGCAGCACAAAACTTCGAAAGGTGACTTGGCAATGGAGGAGACAAAATACTGTTCACTGAAGATGCTTCAAAAGAGAAAAACGCGTCTGTCTAAATAAGACGCTTATTAGAGTTGCAGAAGAGGAATATATTTCTAATTCCGCTCTATATAATACTTTAAATACTGTCGCAAAAGAATATCTCAATATGAATAGTAAAACAGCGACTGCGGAAGAGAAGATATACAAACAAAACAGATAACATGAATATTGTATGTGTGCTTTTTCATTGTTTTTAATTGCTGTGAAAATAAATATTGGAGGCCAAAATTAGAACAACCGAAAACTTATTATGGTTATAATGAAGAGACAAAGCACTAGAAATTTCAAAAAATTACATTCAAACGAATAAAATTCTGGAAGTAAGGCACTTCGATATTGTTTTTAAATAAAGAAAATATGAAGTACCTGACACGGTTTGATTTCAGAACCTTTCGCTTAGCAGCCAAACACCTTATCCGTTACGCTAACGCAGCTCGTCATTCAATGTAATTCCTGGAGGACTCTAAAATAACACGCAAAATACCGACACTGTTGGTTTGACTATGAATTACTCATGTTTCATCGAAGTACAATAGGAAATAAACAATTACCGCTGTTCTTTATCGCGAAAAACCGGTTCGTGAGACTGATACAAACACCTTTCCTTGCTATCGCCTGAATTAGGAGGCTTATTGCTTGTTTGGTTTAATTAATTAATAGAATATGAAGCAATTGGTATAAAGAATGCTTTTTCCAAACTTTCTATAAAAGAAAGTCTGCTACCAAGACATTGCTTTTGTTCTATTACTTTATTTACAACTGAACGATTCTAAAACTGGAGACACTCGTTCCTGCTCTGCACTGCAGTCGCGCTCTGGCAACGTCGTTCTCTGTTCATTGGCTGACTGTGTTTTGTGACGTCAGATACGCAGAAAGAACCTAAACTCGGCCGCCGTCATAAATGACGCGCACTTTAGTGGGCATGAAATGCAAGAGGTGATATTTACATAACACAACAGACAATACAATACTCAACATGTGAATTGAGTATTTATGGAATTGCAAGGCAGATGACTAAATCCTAAAAACCCATCTGGTATCGGAGTGAAAAAAAAAGGATTTTCCCTCGTAAAAGGAAGATCAAAGTCAGCATTAAAGAGAATACTATCGATAACTAGGCCAGATGGTAGCCTTTAGGTTTCCCTCTCTCGTGTATGTCACCAATAAGGCTTTCTCCGAGTTATAAGTAGGTAAAATATAATTACGCGTTCGGTCAAGTTAACAAGTAGATTATTGCATATAACACCACGTGAAGGAATGCCAAATGAAATTATCTTTAAAAATATGAATTAGTTTTTCAGATAATGAACCATCAATTAATATTGCCAAGACATGGTTCACTTAGTTCTCTGCAAAGCACAATGTAGTGGTGACGATAATAACAGGTCATATAGGAAAGGCAGTATGTCTAACAGAATATTCAAAATAATTCGTTGTGCATATCGACAAAAATAAATCGGGTATCAGACGTGTCTTACATGATTGGATGCAACAGCGTTTAGCATCGCATTTTAGTGCCGAATATAGTAAACTAAACAACAGACACAAAGTTTGCTTGAGTTCCTGTGACATTCAGTAATATTAGGGGCAATAATACCCATAAAATGTACACTACTACAAAGTTCTATAGCGATTACGCTTGATACATCCTCATCCTTCCTGCAAACAACATTTTAAAGATGTAGGCTTAATGATAACAGCTTCACAATATATTTACTTTTGTAATAGATTATCTGTCAACAATCACTCACAATTTGAAAACAGTGAAGGTTCAAGACTTCACAGATGCGCCACAAGTAAGGGAAATATTACCTTACGCATATCTTGGTACAGAAAGAGCAAATAAAGCAAACCAGGAAGATATTAGGGATTAGACAAATACAAGTGTTGATAAGTTACGCAAATAATTTTTATATATAAGTGAATTGTCTGTTCTGGTTTCACTTGCTTTTAATAATTACGTGTATCTGAATACAATCTTTCGTTGCTGATGTTCTGCATAGTTCTATAAACATATAATGTAGTTGTATAAATATTACCAAAGTTTGAAGCTTTTGTTATTTTCGTCGTGAACGCACATTTGAAAATAGAACATAATTGAAATACCTCGGGAAGGAGATTTCTTGCAGATCATAAGCTTTACAATAGTTTTGTATTAGCGTATTATTCAACAAAATGGAGTCCGTTTAATTTGATTAAACCTTCAGCTTTACTGCAAAGAATCAATACTTGTCACCCACGTAAACATTAAATAAAGAGTTTAATGTTACAGCTTGCAAACCACAAGCTTTATAATACTTTTGGACTAGCGATTTATTCAACAACTTGGAGCCAGTTTAGTGTGATCAAACGTTAAGCCTTACTGCAGAACATCAACACATTTCATATAAGTGAAGATTTAACAAAAATATTAAGTGTTATAGTAATTTATGATCATGCTTTTCAACAGAGTAAAAGGCACAGGCTCAAGTTAAACAGACTTATTGTAGCTGAAAAGTCAACTTCCTCAATATTATAAAGTTAAAAATGTTTGTGACTTCCTAGTCTTTGCGAGCACTTCCGGAATTCACTGATAGTTTACGTTTGGTTTCGCATAGTCTCTGAAATTGTTTTCATCACTGAATCTTTTAAAACTGTTGTAAAAGAAGCCATGAGCATGTAGTATATTGATGAAATTCAAAACTGTAAAATCATGCAGTTTCAAGTCCCATGTGAAAGTATCTTGTCGTTTGTAAAAACATGAGAAGGATCATAATGATGTTGGTAGCGATCGGTAAAATGAGCAGTTGTTTCGGTCTAATTATGAGCTGACAGATAACACATGGCACTACAACGGTACCAACCAAATACGAAACATGGTAGCAAATGCATTCGGTCTTATGGCTATTATTTCACGTAGTGTTAAGTACGCGCTTTGGCACAATTTACCATAAGCTGTGCAAATCATGAGCCGGTAACGATGGCACTTTCCTGACAGAATTTTATTGGACTGCCGTTAAAATTACGTTGTCAGAGAAACACGAGTTCATTCAACGGCGTATTGTAACATTTGCTTTAAAGCAAATAAATGCTGTTCACTTTACGAAAAGTGATAGGCATAGTATGACATCGGCATGTTGGAATACATACATTGTTCTGTGGGAATAGGGTAACTTGTGAGTATTTTCGTTACTGGTTACGAGCTGAAATATTTCGTGACTTCCCTGTTTCATGTTCTGTTTCTTTTTGTTTCTACGAAATGTTGCAGGATTGTGATTACCCAGCTTGATATTTCTATCATTCGCGCGTACTCCGATCATGAAATCTGATGTTTTGTATTATTCGATTTTGTGTACGAATGTACCGCACCTTTAAATACATATTTTAAGCAAAATAAGACGTGTTACTGCCTAATGTATTCCGATTTCTTAGCTGTTTGATATTTGTGGACCCGGAGAACCTATTTTTTTTTCTGCAGACTCCGACCTATTACGAGTATAAAGTGTGTAATGACCGAAATGATTTACCTCAAGATAAATCCTAGTGTTTCCTCTAAAACGGTTATTCGAACTGTAAATTTGAAAGTAGTGCGAACGACATGATTTTTGATTGTGTTATAAGACAGGTGACATCACTCAACTGGACAGTACTGCCAGCAGCAATGCACTACAGTGAGGGGACAAAAGCCATTGAATAGCGATGTGCACATATACAGATGACTGTAGTATCGCGTGCACGAGGAATAAAAGGCCAGTGCATCGTAGAGCTGCTATTTGTACTCAGATGATTTATGTGAAATGATGTCAGACGGAATCATGGCCGCATGACGCGAATTAACAGACTTCGAATGCAGAATGGTAGTTGGAGCTAGACGCATGGAACATTCCATTTCGGCAATCGTTAGGGAATTCAATACCCCGAGATCCACAGTGTCCAGTGTGTGCCGAGAATACCAAATGTCAGGCATTACCTCTCAGCACGGGCAACGCTGTGGCCGACGCCATCACTTAACGACCGAGGTCAGTGGCGTTTGCGTGGAGTTGTCAGTACTAACAGAGAAGCAACATGGTATCAAACAACCACAGAAATCAATGAAAGTATCCATTAGGACAGGGCGGCGAAATTTGGAGTTAATGGGCTATGGTAGCAGACGATCAACGCTAGCCGGCCGGAGTGGCCGAGCGGTTCTAGGCGCTACAGTCCGGAACCGCGCGACCGCTACGGTCGCAGGTTCGAATCCTGCCTCGGGCATGGATGTGTGTGATGTCCTTAGGTTAGTTAGGTTTAAGTAGTTCTAAGTTTTAGGGGACTGATGACCTCAGAAGTTAAGTCCAATAGTGCTCAGAGTCATTTGAACAATTTTTGATCAACGCTAGTGGCTTTGCTAACAGCATGAAATCACGTGGAGCGCCTCTTCTAGGCTCATGACGCAATGGGTTGCCTCTCGAAGACTATAAATCCGTGACCTGTTCAGATGAGTCCTTATGTCAGTTGGTGAGAGCTGATGACAGAGTTAGAGTGTGGCGCAGACCCCACAAAGCCATGGATGTAAGTTGTCAACAGGACACTGTGTGAACTGGCGGGTGCTCCATAGTTGGTTGGGCTGTGTTTACGTGTAATGGGCTGGGTCCTTCAGTCCAGCTGAACGAACATTAACTGGCAGTAGTTATGTTCTGCCTCTTCCAGACCATTTGGAGCCATTGATGGACTTTCGTTATGGATGACAATGCTCTTTGTCACAAGACCACAGTTGTTTGCGATTTGTCAGAACATTCTGAATAATTCTAACGAATGATTTGGCCACCCAGATCGACCGACATGAACCCCGTCAAACATTTACGAGGCATAATCGAGAAGTCAAATTGCGCACAAAATCTTAGTCCGGCAGTACTTTCGCAACTATGGGCGATTATAGAGACAGCATGACTCAATGTTCCTACAAAGGCCTTCCAGTGACTGTTGATTCCATGCCACGTCCAGTTGCTCCACTACGCCAGGCGAAAGGAGGTCCGACATGATATTGGTAGGCATCCCAGACCTTTGTCACCTCATCGTATTATTTCTCTGCTAACTGCTGCTGCCAGTGCTCATCGAGTCACATTCAGGTGTAGAATCACAGTTTCAACAGTTGTTTGCAGACCACACCACCATTTTCTAAAATCACGTTAACTGTAGAACTGACGAAATTTCGTAACTTGAGGCAGCACAAAATACATTGCCTTATAAAAAAAGGAAAATAGCTAGAAGGGGAGGCGGAAACGAAATGAATTTTTGCGGACTGAGAGGGTATGTGATGTTATTTCAGTGACTATAAAATCCAGTCGAATTTAGAAAGAACTTGGCAGTATGAGCCCACGTATCAGCATGATGCTACATGCCCTCTGGCCTGGATGGACACAGTGATTCAGTTGGGAAGGGTGTCATAAGACCGTTGTGTCCTCTCATGGGGCAAACTGGTCCAGTACTGTTGTGACTGTTCCTTGATATTTTAGGTACTGGAAATGGAACAGAGTTGACGTCCAAGGTGGTGCCACACATGTTCTGTAGGGTACAAATCTGGGAATCTCGGCGACCATGAAAGTACCTCAACATCACGTAGACAGTTCATAGAGATGTGTATCATATGTGGAAGAGAATTGTCGTGTTGAAATTGACATCACAAGACTGTCGCATGAGAGGTAGCACATGATGACACAGGGCATCTGTTGTAGCATCTTGAGAGTTCCCTTAGTCACTAGCAGCCGTGACCTGACGTCATAGCCAATGTCTCCCCATACTGCGACACCAGGAGTGTCGCAGCGGCCCCTTATCATTTAGAGGGCCCGCACAACAGACAAGCAAGATAGGCTGCCGGCCTGCTTTCAAGATTGGTTTGACGGCATTATCAGTATTGTCGCGGCACGCTCTTTTCCTCGTCGCGCCACACATCCCCTGATCAAGACATCGCAGTAACGTAATAACTGAATACCTAGCAACTACCGCAAATTGTGATAAACCTGTAACAGCTGTATTGCCTTAAAGAAACGTAACGTCTATCCTTAGCTACTTACATGTAAAAGCAATTATACAAAGTACCAAACAGTCTGAGAATCTAATTTACTTAAGCAATAAAAATACTTTTAAATGTTGGTGACCATCATTCGGTGGTTAGGTAGACTTTCGATAATACACCACTTTACCACAGTCAAATGTTACGCCACAATCTTAGATGAATGATGTCGCCACAACCATAGAATACAGAAAGATGATAATTTTAATTAGTTTACCAATTTACCAGTATAAGGTTAAAATAAACTAATTCCCTCTTCATTGTGAACCTTTAGTTACATTGACAATCCGTCGTGCAGAGCGGCAGTTCATCTAATTCCACATTAAATTCTCTAAGTATGGGACATTTCTAAATATTTTCTCCATCACCTATATGCACAGAGCTTTAATTAATCTATACCTGTGGATTAGACCACGAAGAGCGCTGCAAATCTAGGTGCACCTCTCGCTTAATTTCAGTTAATTCAAAATAGCCCGTCAACTAACATGCACTTGACTATGGAAGACGCTGTGGAGCCGGCCGCGTTGGCCGAGCGTTCTAGGCGCTTCAATCCGGAACCGCGCGACTGCTACGGTCGCAGGTTCGAATCCTGCCTCGGGCACGGATGTGTGTTATGTCCTTAGGTTAGTTAGGTTTAAGTAAGTCTAAGATCTAGGGGACTGATGACCTCAGATGTTAAGTCCCATAGTGCTCAGAGCCATTTGAACCACGCCGTTTTGACGCTGTGGCGGAGTGCTGCCTTGTCGACAATGGAGGACAGCCGAGCATACCAGAGCTGTTTCGTGGCCTAGTGTGCAGAGCACATACTGAGAGTGGTGGAATGTATGGCTCACCGATGTTGGGCTGAAGCTGTCCGTGTTTTCTACCATTTTCTGCACGTGACAGTGTGGCATGACCAGTAAGTAGATGTCACTACCGGTGTTAAGGAAGATAACGCTTCAGCAGATACACTATGTGATCAAAAGTATCCGGGTACCTGGCTGAAAAAGAGTTAGAAGTTCATGGTGCCCTCCACCGGTAATGCTACAACTCAATATGGTGTTGGCCCACCCTTATCCTTGAAGACAGCTTCTACTCTCGCAGTCATACGTTCAATCAGGTGCTGGAAGGTTTCTTGGGGAATGGCAGCCCATTCTTCACAGAGTGCTGCACTAAGGAGATGTATCGATGTCGGTCGGTGAGACCTGGCAGGAAGTCGGCGTTCCAAAACATCCCAAAGGTGTTGTGTAGGATTCAGATCAGGACTCTGTGCAGGCCAATCCATAACAGAGATGTTATTGTCGTGTAACCACCCCGCCACAGGTCGTGCATTATGAGCAGGTGCTCGACTGTGTTTAAAGATGCAATCGCCATCCTCGAATGGCTCTTCAACAGTGGGAAGAAAGAAGGTGCTCAAAACAACAATGTAGGCCTGTGCTGTGATAGCGCCACGCAAAACAACAAGGGCTGCAAGCTCCCTCCATGAAAAAACACCACCACCTCCGAATTTCACTGTTGGCACCCCACACGCTGGCAGATGACGTTCACCGGGCATTTGCCATACCCACACCCTGCCATCTGATCGCCACATTGTGTACTGTGATTTCGTCACTCCACACAACGTTTTTTCACTGTTCAGTCGTCCAATGTCGTCGTTTCCATTTGCCGGCGTGATGTGTGGCTTCTGAGCAGTTGCTCAACCATGAAATCCAAGTTTCTCACCTCCCGCCTAACTGTCGTAGTACTTGCAGTGGATGCTAATGCAGTCTGGAATTCCTTTGTTGTGGTCTGGATAGATGCCTACCTATTACACATTACGACCCTCTTCAACTGTCGGCGGTCTGTGTTAGTGATCAGGCCTGTACGCTTTTGTGCTGTACGTCTCCCTTCACGTTTCCACTTTACCATCACATCGGAAGCAGTGGACCGAGGCATGATTAGGAGTGCGGAAATTTCGCTTACAGATGCATGACATAAGTGACACCCAACGACCTGACCACGTTAGAAGTCTGTGAGTTCCGCAGAGCGCCACATTCTGCTGTTTGACCATGTCTGATGATTACTGAGGTCGCTGATACGGAGTACCTGGCTATATTTGACAGCACAATGCACCTAATACAAAAAAGTATGTTTTAGGGGTGTCTGGATACTTTTGATCACATAGTGTACTTCAAGCTGACGTCCCGTAGCGGTCACAGAAACATGCGATTAAGTACAGACTTCCGAAACTGGTTGTGTTGATGTAACAGAGAAGAGTGAATTATTAGTTTTCATAGAGACTTTATAACAGATTGTATTTATGCGAACGTGTTGTCGTTATTGATAAAGGCTCACTGTTTTCTGACTAATAATGAACTGTTTCAGGTAATTCACTGCGTTCTTAACATCAATTTGGGCTGTATGTGAGGGTGTGGGCTGATGGTCATGTACAATGGTAAGTGTTGATGGCACCCGAATGAAACGGTGTTCTTCTTTCAATACAGTTGCGCATGTTAAAAATTTGATTTTCACAATTCAGTACGAATTTTTAAAATTTTGTTCTTAACTTTTCTTTATCATTATTTAGCTTATTTAACTGTTCTTCAGTATGGCGCTGAGTTTAAATACGGTGTTTTAAGTTTTGATAACCAGTTTTTTTTAATTCGGTGGAAATGTTAGGGATTTGTGGTCAGGAAGCCTTTTATCTGTAAGACTTGGTGTGTCCTAGTTTTCTCGTTTGAGATCAACATGAAATCTATGTCTGAAAATTGTTTCTTATATAGTCTTACGTTGCTTATAATGAAAATAAATATAATATTTGTTTTGGTAACTGAAATTCAGTCGGTCGATTCTTTAATTCCACTGTCCAGTATAGCCACAAATTACTGCATACATATACATTTATGTTGATCATTGAATACTATCTTCTTTGTCTGGAAGCTAATTGTGTATTGCTTCAAAACGCCTTTCGCGTAATTCATGTTTAAATTCTTTCAGTACAGTAAGACTAATAATTTCTTTACTATAACTTCACTCACTGTGTTTCTATTCCGCTATGCCCATAACCCATTATTCAGTTTTCTAAAAGTATAAGCTTGACTAGAGATATTACAGTTATATTAGCATCACTGTTACTATAACACATCAGAAAAGCATGCATATTATCACCACATACTTTCTTCTGACTCTTGAAACTAAAAACCAATAGCGGCAGGTGCAATATTTTACAAATGTGCTTCAGTGTTGTGGCCTATAGCCTTTTGAGTTACAAGGGTAGTAATCGTAACTAAACAGACTATTTTAATTTTGCGTATATAAACTGAACCATTAAAAAACATTTAAATCTTATCATTAATCGCTTAACACTGCGAGGAGTAAAACAAATTGAAAGAAGGAATGTAAATACTGAACCAGTGGGAACCGAACCGCAGATGCTAAATTGCAAGTCTGTGTTGTTAACCACTTTTGTCTTTTTTTCTGTATTTTTTCTATTGATTTTTATTGTCTTTCATATGTGTGAAACATAACATACAGAAATTAAAGGTTCCATTTAATACGTCCAAACGTAAAAAACGGCTCCTAACACCGTCTAGATTTAAAGCGTTCACTAGAAAAAGGAAGAAAAGAAAATGAGATCCTGCAACGGCCCTGTTGGCGTGAATCCACGTCGGCTTCTCGCTAACTTAAGAACAATATACAGGGCGACTCACCTAAATCTACCACCTCAAATATCTCTGGAACAACAATAGATATTCAAAAACGGATTTCACCAGCATGAACGTACGGCAGGGACTTAGGAAACCAAATACTATGCGAAATTTTAAAACGGAAAAAATGTTATTTTCAACACAAACTTATGTATTTTTAAATGGACACCCCATATTATTTCGTATGCAATCAATAGGATGAAAAATCACAAAAATAATGGCGTTGGTTGAATCGCAATACGTCAATTACATCCTGAGAAATTGCGAAGTGAAGTTGTAACGTCCCCTTAGAAAAATTAATGAATTACTATGCTGATAAACATCTTATGTTATTTAAATTTCAAACAGCTGAGCAAAACTGATCGTACTCAGACATTCACTAAAGTGACACACAATATTTTTAGCGCAACGCAATCTGACTTTCAATAATCCCTACAAAAGAATGGCCCTGACTAACTTTAACCTATACCTTTCACAAATCACTTACCTCAAAAAAATCTTGGTTAATCGAACTACTGCAATACAGCGAGCACCACTACTGCCAGCTAAATACACTTTTCAAACTACTAAGGCACTAACTACTGATAGGCATAGTTAGCAAATGAAAGATTTTGATAGAGAACAAACAATGTATTTACCTTAATAGTGTTCAAAAGTCATAATATATATAGCAGTTCATGGCATCCAGTCTTACAAATTTACTGTCTCTGACGGACACACGTCCAGATCATCCGCTCTCAAAATTCCGCCATCTCTCTCCCCACATCCACCACACCACTGCTGGCGGCTCACCTCCAACTGCGCAACGCTACGCGCTGTTAACAGCCAACTGCCCAACACTACAATAGCGACTATTGCAACAATGCCGACCAGCCTCAGACTGCACACAGCACAGTCAGTGATTTTCATATAGAGCGGTACGTGGCGTTACCAATAAAAAAACCTAAACAGCCTACTTACAAAGTTGATGTATGAAATAAATGAAGCGCACAGCTAGCGCACGTCCTGAGACTCAAGCTTGAGACTCATGTTACCTGTGTCAGGGGCTCACGCAATGGGAAGGCATGCACAATCCACAAAAATAAACAAATAACACGTCTAACGCAAAGTTACGTTTTTCAAATTGTAAATGTATGTTTATTCTAGCGAAATGACAACTAGAGCTACAATTAGAGATAACAGACTTGAATTCACTTTGCTGAACACATTTACTAGTGCCCTGTCGCCCCGCCCACAAAAATTGTATAGTTGTGCATTACATCCAGCGTAGAAAATACACCCACATCTTGACCAATGAAACCGTGTCACGTCAGTATATGTTCGAAGTGCCCTCCACTTGCATCAGTATACGTTTGCAGACGGGTAACGAGAGAGTGCTGCACAGATTGTGGAGTTTCTACAGATATTGCAGCAGTACGATGTTGCATATCCTATACTGTCGTTGGGGTTCTTGATACACTCTGTCTCTCACTGCGCTGAAAATGACTTACAAGTTCGAGGCGCCCTCCATCGGAATTGCTGGAATTTAATATGATGTTGGCCCACCCTTAGCCTTGATGACAGCTTCCACTCTGGCAAGCATACGTTCAGTCAGGTGCTGGAAGATTTCTTGGGGAATGACGGCCCATCCTTCACGGAGAGCTGCACTGAGGAGAGGTACCGATATCAGTCGATGAGACGTGGCACGAAGTCGTCGCTCCAAAACATCCCAAAGGTGTTCAGTAGGATTCAAGTCAGGATTCTGTGCACGCCAATCCATTACAGGTATGTTATTGTCGTGTCACCACTTCAACACAGGACGTGCATTATGAACAGGTGCTCGATCGTGTTGAAATATGCAATCGCCATCCCCGAATTGCTCTTCAAAAGTGGGAAGCAAGAACGTGCTTCAAACATCAATGTAGGCCTGTGGTGTGATAGTGCCAGCAAAACAACAAAGGGTGCAAGCCCCCTCCATAACACCACTGCCTCCGAATTTTACTGTTGGCACTACACATGCTGGCAGGTGACGTTCACCGGGTATTTGCCATGCCCATACTCTGCGATCAGTTCGTCACACTGTGTACCGTGATTCGTCACTCCACAAAATGTTTTTCCACTGTTCAATCGTCCAATGTTTGCGGTACTTACACCAAGCGAGGCGTCGTTTGGCATTTACCAGCGTGATGGTGTGCCATATGGGCAGCCGATCGACCCTGAAATCCAACTTTTCTCACCTGCCGCCTAAATGTCATAGTACTTGCAGTGTATCCTCATGCAATTTGGAATTCCTGCGTGATGGTCTGCATAGATGTCTGACTATTACACATTACGACCCTCTTCAGCTGTCGGCGGTCTCTGTCAGTCAACAGACGAGGTCGGCCTGTACGCTTTTGTGCTGTACGTGTCCCTTCACGTTTCCACTTCACTATTACATCGGAGCCAGTGGACCTAGGCATGTTTAGGAGTGTTGAAATTTCGCGCATAGATGTATGACACAAGTGACACCCAACGAGCTGACCACGTTCGAAGTCTGTGAGTTCCGCGGAGCGCCCCATTCTGCTCTCTCACAATGGCTAATGACTACTGAGGTCGTTAATATGGAGTATCTGGCAGTAGGTTGCAGCACAATGCACCTAATACGAAAAAGTATGTTTTTTGGGCTGTCCAGGTACTTTTGATCACATAGTGTATCTACGGCGAGCAGTGCATGTTGTCTTACTTACGCGCGAATCTGTTGGAGGAGCCGTCGATAATTATCCTCCGCTGTACGTCGTATGTTTCCATGGAATACCACTCCCAAACGCTTGAGAGTGGGGACCTTGGTGATGGATGCTGCTGTCTCTGGTGGCAGCGCTCTGCCCACTTCCATACATCGGGTCTTCCATAGCGCCGCCTGGATTTCGTCTCCTGACTTGACCAAAAGAACGACGTCGTCGGCGTATGCGCGTCATTGGGAAGATGCAGTTCGTAGTTGGACGCCTTAAGTCGTCGTGTAGTGCAGGTTCAAGAGCGACTGCAAATAAGATGGCCAACATCTCGAGTTCGCGCCATTAATCAACCTCAAGATGGTGTCCACAAACATGAGGGGGATTCCCATCCGTTCCATGACCCCTCTAGGAACACATGGTCCACCCGGTCGAAAGCGTCACCGAAATCTACTGCCACGAGGGCTCCTCGTAATCGTCATGCAGACATCGATACTATGACATCTCATTATGCCCCCAGCGCTGTGAGTACATTGCTTTTCCCTCCTAGACACGTGCGATCTAAATGTAATCTTTTGTAGTCTCCATTCAATAATGTCAATGGCCGGTAGTCTTGTGGTCTACGACCACCACTTGGTTTTGGAACGGGTATCATGATACCCTCTGTGAACTCGACAGGGACACGTAAGTTAGATGTTAAGAGTTCATTGTACTTACGTCAGTCCCATCAGAGGGGCAAAGGTGCGGTAGAACTCAAGAGGAAGCCCATCCAGTCCAGGGGATTTGTTTAACGCACCGCACTTTAGGACAGCATCTAGACCAGGCTGTTCCAGCTCGTCGGCTCCGTTGTGAGCCGCGGAGCGCTCCCTGCTCCAGGGAGCCGCGTCGCTCGCTGTGGCCATTCAAGTGGGCTGGCACGTGGCACGGCTGGCTGAGGCAGGCGGCAAGGCAAGCGTTTTGATGTGCCAGCTGCGTCTTACAATATCGACAACCTCATACTCTTAGCTGCTAATACGATGTTCAGGAAATAAATAAGAAACAACTGTTTTACAAGGAATTGCATATTAAATTTATTGGGTCTCTGTAGCTTGACATTTTCTTTTCGTTAAAAGATCGGAAATATCAGGCGTCAAAGTGTTCGCAGCGTTAACGCGGAGGATGGCCTTCATTGTTGCACCCTGAACAAACGACCGTTCCTTACTTTTTAGTGTTTTCATTGCTGAGAAAAGCTGCTCACAAGAATACATAGATCCAAACATGCACATGATCTGAGCGGCATTGTTGTGAAGCTTGGGAAATGTTTTTTGCTGTAATGAACGATACCATCGTGACAAATCCAACGTGTTGTAGTACCTCTCTTTCAACAAAGTTGAATTTTGCAAATCAACAATCTCCAATTGAAGTGACTATGACCAGTCATCGGGGGAAAATGAAAAAGGAGTGCTGTACACCATAAGTTCCATTTCCAAACTAGTGAGGTCTCGGAATCGTGTTTCAAACGACGTGATGAGCTGCTTTAACTTTGCTTGGTAATCGCCGAAAGTATTATCTTCAAGTAGTTTTAAAGAAGCAAGATGATTGAAGAACGTTAAATGTCCATTACTCATCTGCCTGTCAAATAAATATAACTTTTCCATGAACGCTTTGATCTGGTCGTGCATATCAACGATTAGCTGCCCTTTGCCCTGCAATGACAAATTTAAATTATTCAGATGCATAGTTATGTCAGCTAGGAACGCCAGGTCTGATATCCATTTTGTATCATTCAGACAACGCATTTCTTCCCCTTTCATTTCGAGAAAAAGGGATAGTTCCTCACGAATGGCAAAGAAAACATCAAGAACTTTTCCCCGACTCAGCCAACGAACTGTACTGTGGTAAGGTATACCCCATATTGCGCTTGAATATCTCTCAAGAATCCTTTGAATTGGCGATGATTCATTGCGTGACGGCGTGGAAAATTCACACACTTCACAATATATTTCATTACGCCACCTAGCTCTACTGTTTCAGCACACAGTGCCTCTTAGTGAACAAAACAATGAAGAGTTAAAATGTCTTTCCAGAATTCCTCCCTGAGTTTTTATTTTTCAAACGAGAAGCAAAACCTTGGTGACGCCCGATCATTTCTGGTGCACCGTCTGTCGCTACAGAATGGAGCTTATCCCACGGCAAATTCATATTGTCCACTGATTCACAAACAGCTTCAAAAATGTCACGTCCTGTTTCGGTGTAATCGTGTTGTACCACATTCAAGAGTTCTTCAGTTACTTGCAGCTCCATGTCGACACCACGCACATAGACTGCAAGCTGAGCACAGTCCGATATGTCGGTGCTTTCGTCAAGCGTAGCGAAAATGCAACAAAGCTTCCCGCCTTTTTCCTGGGCTGTCTCTAAATCCGTTGCCATGTCCAGGATTCGATGAGACATTGTTTGTTTCCAAGGGAGATGCAGGCAATTGAAGGGGTTTGCCTGTCGAAGCAAACATTCTGCAACTGCTACCATGCACGATTTTACGAGTTGTCCCATCGAAAAAGGCTTGCCATTCGACGCAATGATGTGAGCGACCCTGCAGCTTGCTCGAATTGCAGATTCAGTAGTGTTTTCTCCGCTCTCATTCACCTGAAAATTATAAACGCTTTACAGTACACAAAGTATGTTGCATGTTTTGATACCGTATTACGAGGAGACGTAAGTTTAAAAACGTTTTCGTATGTCGTTCTTAAGCCTGGCTACCAGTTCTCTACGTGCAACACCTTCTACCTGACCGTAGTGCGCTGCGTGAAGACGTGTATAATGTCGTTGTATATTGTACCTCTTCGCAGAATTAAATACTTTATGACATACAACACACTGCGGACGACCATCCCTCTCAATGAATAGAAAGGTATCCTCCAATAGAGGTACAGGGCTCCCGCGGCTAGTCATAGCTGTCATTGAACGCGGATTATTGGGTCAGTTGCGGCTGCGTGCGGCCAGGGGGCAGTGAGTTCGCTTTCCCCCTCCACGCGGGATCCGAGCTGCCGCAGTGAGCGCTCCAGAGCGCTCCGGCTCCCTGCAGCTCTGTTGGAACAGTCTGATCTAGACCATCAATGGTGATTTCAGCCATAAGGTCGTCCACTTCAGTGGGATGCTCAACGGCTGGCATTTCGCGAAGCACGTCTGTCAGTCCTGCTCTGTCCAGCTGGTCCTCCGCATAGAAACTGAGATAGTGGTGAGCAAAAGCACGTGCAATATCGTTCTGTAACGTGTCCCGTGATCCATCGGCCATTTCGAGATCCCATATAAGTGTACGTCGCCGCTGCCTTCTTTGTCTCAGTATATAGTGTAATGACGGCCGTTCGTTGTGTAATCCATCGAGCATCCTCGCACATACTTTAATTCCTTCCATTTTCACTGTCGTAAGACGCAGCAATTGTGGTTTGATACTTTGGACAGCCTGCTCACGGTCAGCAAACTGTGGTTGTTTTGCCAACTCACGTAGGGCTCTGAAATAAAATTCGTAAGTCGCCCGTTGCCAATACGACTTATATCGGCCACATCGTGTAATCATTCTGCGTAAATCCGGTTTGACGCAGCAGAGCCACCATTTAAGCGTTGAGTCGTACGAATGTTGGCGCCGTTCACATTGTCGCCATGTGACTTCACCATCCCGTAAACAGTTCTCATCTCGCAGGTGAGTAACGTTGAGCTTCCATGGGCCCCTACTGTGCCATGACTTCTGTCGTGGCAGAGCGATGGTGCAGATGTAAGCGTCAATCGTCGCCTTGCGTAGCCCACGTGATACATACACCCTGTCTAGTCGACTAGCAGAGTGGCTTGTAAAAGTACATATATCCATGGCTGTCGCTGTGCGTGATTTCTCAGGTGTCATGCAGTGCAAGATCCCGGACTAGCGTCTGTAACGCCGGGCAAGGAACAAAGTGTGGTCCTTGGTCCTCGGGCTGCAGAACACAGCTGAAGTCGTCACCGACAATATACACTTATGCTCATAAATTAAGGATAATGCTGATACATGGTGAAACATCGCTCTGGTGGGTGGTTTGCGGGTTAAATCTCCTCGGGGTATGACCATGCGGTGCATTTGACCTGCGGTCGTCGCACGGTGGCGCTGGCGGCAGTCCACATATGCAGAGGTGTGTTGGTGCATTCAGAGTACAGTGCAGCGAGTAAGTGTGCAGACGTTTTCAGACGTGCTAATGGTGACTGTGTGTTGAAAATGGCTCAAAGAACACATATTAAGGGTAGAATACTAGGACGACTGGAGGCTGGTCAAACACAGCAGGTCGTAGCATGGGCCCTCCGTGTGCCAGAAAGTGTGATCTCAAGATTATGGCAACGATTCCAGTAGACAGGAAACGTGTCCATGCGCTACAGTACGGTACGTCCACAGTGTACAATACCACAAGAAGACTCACCATCAGTGCCCGCTGACGGCCACAAAGTACTGCAGGTAGCCTTGTTCGGGATATTACCGCAGCCACTGGACAGTGGAACAGCTGTCTCCAGACACACAGTCTACAGACGACTGAACAGACTTGCAAGGTGCATTCCACTGACCCCTGGTCGCGGGAGAGCCAATAAAGCCTGGAGTCAAGAACACAGTACATGGTCATTGGAACAGTGGTCCCAGGTTATGTTCACGGACGAGTCCAGGTATAGTCTGAACAGTGATTCTCGCCGGGTTTTCATCTGGCGTGAACCAGGAACCACATACCAACCCCCTAATGTCCTTGAAAGGGACCTCTATGGAGGTCGTGGTTTGAAGGTGTGGGGTGTGATTATGATTGATGCACGTAGACCCGTGCATGTCTTTGACAGAGGAACTGTAACAGGTCAGGTGTATCGGGACGTCATTTTGCACCAGTATGTCCGCCTTTTCAGGGGTGCAGTGGGTCCCACCTTCCTCCTAATGGATGATAACGCACGGCCCCACCGAGCTGCCATCGTGGAGGAGTATCTTTAAACAGAAGATATCAGGCGAATGGAGTGGGCTGCCTGTTCTCCAGACCAAAATCCCTTCGATCACGTCTGGGATGCTCTCGGTCGACGTATCACTGCATGTCTTCAAACCCCTAGGACACTTCAGGAGCTCTGACAGGCATTGGTGCAAGAATGGGAGGCTATACCCCAGCAGTTGCTCGACCACCTGATCCAGAGTATGCCAACCCGTTGTGCGGCCTATGTACGTGTGCATGTGATCATATCCCATATTGATGTCGGGGTACATACGCAGTAAACAGTGGCGTTTTGTAGCACATGTGTTTATGCTATTATCGCCAGTTTCGTGTAGTACCACGTTGCGTGGCACCGCATTCTGCAATTATTCTTAATTTATGAGCATGAGTGTAATTCTCCCGACGTCCTCGAAATAGCGGCGACACTTCCTCTGTGTAAATGGTTGTGCGTTCGTGTCTCTTGGTTGAGCCAGACGGTGCTTAAACATTCACCAAGCGGACGTCTCCTACAGTCAGGGCAACACCACCAGTCGATCGTAAGTATTCCACACCTTCCGCCACTATTTCTTCTCGTAACAGTATGGCTATGCCACCGATACCGTCGTAACCTGTTAAACGATACACTTCTTAACCATAAAACTCAACTGGGGTATCGTTTAGTACCTCCAGCAGAAAAACTATGTCGACGTCCGCTGCCCGCAGCATATCTTGCAGCATTTGTATCTTAGGTGCGAATACCATTGATGTTAATTGTACCAATACGGTAGACGTGTGACATCTTATCGGTTGTGCCCTGCTGGGAAGTCTCACATCTAGTGATCGGCCGTCGACGGAGAATCCTTGTTGGAGCGGGACCACGCAACACGGCCTCATTGGCCGCCATGGATAGGGTTCCCTCCCGACTCGTTGTCGGTGGGAGTCAATGATTGAACGTCAACCTGAATCTCATCAGTTTGTTCCATTTCTTGTTCCCAGTTCCTAATGCATTGGTGAGGACTCCCGCTGTTGACGGGCGTTCATCTGCAGATGGTACGTCATCCTATAGCATATCTGTATCCATCGCGTCTCAGTGATGTGGAGGCTTCTCCACAGTTTGTAGCACCGACGCTGTGGGTGCGACGTTCTTCTGGCCTGGCGGTCGAATCAAATCATGATCGTTGGTTGGTTGGTTGATTGGTTGGTTTGGGGAAGGAGACCAGACAGCGTGGTCATCGGTCTCATCGGATTAGGGAAGGATTGGGAAGGAAGTCGGCCGTGCCCTTTCAGAGGAACCATCCCGGCATTTACCTGGAGCGATTTTAGGGAAATCACGGAAAACCTAAATTAGGATGGCCGCATGATCGTTCCCACTGTCTTGTTCGTCTCCTCGGTTGTGCCGCTGGTCTTCTGTGGACAGCCGGCTCCTCTTTCGCTTCGCCGACCGCTGTTTTCGTTGTGGAGCGTCCACGTCTGCGGAGGGATGCTGTTCAATGCGATCCTCTTGCGGATCCGCTTCCATATCTGAAGATGGGTTCGACTGGAGCGTGGCAGGGCCGTGGCTCCGCAGCTGTTGTGGGGCGTCTGGCTGGTGGTGAGACAAGGCCATTTGCGCCGTCAGTGACGTGGGATCGGGGGCGGTACTCGCAGACTCTACAGGCAACGTCCTGTCATGCACGTCGCCTACGTCGTTCCGTAGTGCTTTCACGTACGTAATAGGCAGCGATGTCATCTGCGGTGGCGGGTGCTGGGTGTCCCTAAGTAGCTTGCTAGACGTCGCTGAAGACAGTCAGTTCGGACATGGCCTTCCTGCCCGCAACCAGAGCAGGTTTCCGGTCGACCATCGTATATAACGATGGTTCGACAGCCACCCATTGTCACACAAGAGGGTATGTGCATCTGGAGTTCAATTCTTCCTTGGAGCACTCCGTTGAGTACGGAATACGTCTCGAAACTGGTCCATTTCTCTGCAGCGTGATTAAGAACCGTGCCATAGGGGCGGAGTGCTGCGATAACCATGTCCGCAGGAACTTCGAACCCAAGTTCGAAAACGCGTACCGTTCTCACTCCTAGACCGACATGATCAATAGAAACCACACCCATGTTCCCATCGGCGTGGCAAAAGCATTAACCGTCCATGGATCGACGAATGAAACTGTCGCACGCTGCCTCTTCTGTTAGTTTTACATATACGACGCTGGCCACTGTCTACATCTACAACTACGTGATTACTGTGCTAACCACATTAAAGTTCCTGGCAGAGGGTTCAATGAAGCACCTTCAAGCTGTCTCTCTAGCGTTCCACTCTCGAACAGTGCGCGGGAAAAACGAGCATTTAAATTTTTCTGTGCGAGCCCTAATTTCTCTTATTTTATCGTGATGATTATTTCTCCCTATGTAGGTGGGTGCCAATAGAATGTTCTCGCAATCGGAGGAGAAAACTGGTGACTGAAATTTCATGAGAGGATCGCGTCGCAATGAAAAACGCCTTTGTTTTAATGATTGCCACCCCAATTTACGTATCATATCTGTGGCACTATCTCCCCTATTTCGCGATAATACAAAACGAGCGGTCGTTCTTTGTACTTGTTCGATGTCACCCGTCAGTTCCATCTGATGTGGATCCCACACTGCACAGCAATACTCCACCATAGTGTGGACAAGTGTGGAGTAAGCAGTCTCTTTAGTAGACGTGTTCAACCTTCCAAGTGTTCTGCCAATGAATTGCAGTCATTGGTTGGCTCTACCCACAACATTATCTATTACATCGTTCCAATTTAGGGAATTTGTAATTGTAATCCCTAAGTATTTAGTTGAATTTACAGCCTTCAGATTGGTGCGACTTATCGCGTAATCGAAATTTAGCTGATTTCTTTTATTATTCATGTGAATAACTTCACACTTTTCCTTACTCAGGGCCAATTGCCACTTATCGCACCATACATATATCTCATCTAAATCATTTTGCAAGTCGTTTTGATCATCTGATGACTTTACAAGACGGTAAATGACAGCATCATCTGCAAACAATCTAAGATGCCTACTGAGATTGTCTCCTATGCCGTTAATATAGATCAGGAACAATAAAGGATCTATAACACTACCTTGGGGAACGCCGGATATTACTTCTGTTTTACTCGATGACTTTCCGTCTATAACCACGAACTGTGACCTTCTGACAGGAAATCACGAATCCAGTCGCACAACTGGGGCGATATTCCATAGGCACACAGTTTGATTAGAAGATGCTTGAGAGGAACGGTGTCGAAAGCCTTCTGGAAATCTAAAAATATTAAATCAATTTGACTTCCCCTGTCGATAGCACTCATTACTTCATGAGTATAAAGATCTAGTTGTGTTTCGCAAGAACGATATTTTCTGAATCCGTACTGACTACGTGCCAATAAGTCGTTTTCTTCGAGGTACTTCATAATGTTCGAATACCGTATATGTTCTAAAACCCTACTGCAAATAGACGTTAGTGATATGAGCCTGTAATTCTACGGATTACTCCTACTTCCCTTTTTGGGTATTGGTGTGACTTGAGCAATTTTCCAGTCTTTAGGTACGGATCTTTCTGTGAGCGAGCGGTTGTATATAATTGTTAAATATTGAGCTATTTTATCAGCTTACTCTGAGAGGAACCTGACTGGTATACAATCTGGACCGGAAGCCTTGCTTTTATTAAGTGATTTAAGCTGCTTTGCGACACCGGGGATACGTACTTCTGTATTTCTAATCTTGGCAGTTACTCTTGATTGTAATTCAGGAATATCTACTTCGTCTTCTTTGATGAAGAAGATCCGAAAAATCGTGTTTAATAACTCTGCATTAGTGGCACTGTCATCGATGACTTCACCGTTATACCGTTATATATATTGATAGGTGAATTCCTATCAGCTCCCTGTGATCTAGTTTCACTACTTTGCGCATGAAACGTTCGATTTCGTGTGCTTTTGGTCTTGTGTACTGTGCGTCGAACGTGAACTTGACAGTCGCCTTCCGGTAACAAAGAGCCATCGTGATCTTCAGTAATCAATGCACCGCTATCCGAAGCCTCATGGATGTAAACAATGCTCGCGCTAATCAGGGCGCTGCCGGTACGCTAGGCACGTCAGAGCCACTACAACGCCGAAGGCGGAATGCTTGGCTACCTCACCAGTTTCCGATTCAGCACTCACAAATTCCTTATACTGTATGCTTAAAACTTTAGAGAGCGTTTTACTTTTTTCTATGCCCCACTGAGGCGAACTATTTTAAGAGACTCAAAGGGGCATCTACCTGCTTCTACTCAAATAGTCTGAGTCAAATCGGCGAGCCTCGTCCCACGCCCTGCTGCTGTTAGATTCATATTTGGAGAAGATCGACGTAACTCTTTCAATCTCACGTTTTCTTCTTATGATCTACTAGAAAAGCGCCTCTTTAGCATATCATCGGCAGAAAACACTTTCATACTAAAAGAAGGGGTCACTTTTCCATTTTAGCTGTATTCCTTTTATTTGTTCACGGCTAGTTTCAGACCTCTAGGCCATTCTCAAGCGATGCGATGTTGTGGTTCTGCAATAGAAAGCTATGCCTTACATACTGAAATGTCAGCGTCGTTAAATTTGTGTTTCATGTTCGTTGTGGTTCACAAATGTTGTCTTGTTGATTGACAGCTTGTAATTAAGAACAATATAAATCATTTGTAAACATCAAGCTGTCAAACCAACGACACAGCATTTGCGAACCACAACGAACATAAAACACAAATTTAAAGACGCTGACATTTCAGTATGTAAGTCATACTTTTCTTTTTTACAAGGAAGTCACGCGTAGTTTTCTATTGCGGAATCACAAGATCACTTGAGAATGTCCTATAAGACTGAAACTAATCATTAACAATTAAAATTAATACAGAAGAATGGTAAAATGCACATATTTTTAAGAAATTCATTCCTGCGGTACACGCTGTGAAAAATAAAAAAAAGCTTTCATGGTAAATTCGTTCGTATACTCGCTTTTTGATACACATCTGTAGTCTTTTAAGTTACAAGGGTCGTAATCCTAACTAAACAGAAAATATGTATATATAGCTTAACATTGTGAGAAATGAAATAAAATTTAAAAAAAATGTTGGTGGTACCGGGATCGAACACGGGCCAACAAATTACCCGGAACTGCAGTTTTTTTTATGTATATATATTTCATTTTGTTCGCTTTCGTTCGTTGCATCTGCTCGGGGCGGACGTCGTCAGACATCCGTTAAAGTTAGTCGTTGATCGGTTAACTCAGTTTTTTTATTACAGTGGGCAGCTAACCCTCTGACCGAACACGCATTTTTTATAAAAACATTTATTAAAAAAACAATGTTACACATTCCAAATACATACTAAGTTATACATACATGAAGTTATTTAAACAAAACGGCTTGATCATTTCAATTACGCTGACGTTAAGGAAAGACAACAGAAGATTGTGTTACTGACTAAATTACCAGAAAGAATTAAGTTAAACATAAACATTCAGACTTCAACCCGAAGAAGTAAAATCTGCACTTTAAATTACATGAGGTCCAATCTTTACAGAAGCATAATTAGTTCTTTATGATGGATATCAGCAAGTTGGTGGGATAATTTTAAATATAAAACAATTTAATAATCGTATTAGACAATTTCTGAAATACTTGAGAATGGCGGAAAGGAGATATATAATAAAGTTGCCTAGCCTTCCAACTGCACTTTCTGGACGTTAATTGAATCTTAAGTATCTGAAGTGATCAGATCTATATAATCAGTCTTTCACTGCGAAACTGACTTACACATCACAGTGCAAAAATGATCAGAGCAATGTGCCAGCCATTGAATATTACATTTATCAGACAGAATCTTATGGTTTTCACCAATCGATAAGGACATTTCTATAAAAACTAACTATTTCCAAATTTCTAGTATAAGCCAATTATGCACCTTTAATGTTTTGTGTTTTGACACTATTAGACACACAATCTCAATGCCACATAAGTTCTGTACATTAGCTTATAAATTTCAAAAACCACTCTCTGAAGCAGAAAAAGCACACATCATAAATATACTGTAAAATCTTGAATAGTATCCTTAAGGTAACTACAATACATCACTGTGAACACAGTCTTCTTTTTTATGTTAGACAATGCCCATTCTTTCAAATACAATATGTAACATGTTACCGAACTTTTTCTTGTGATTCGAATACCTTCTAATTTTGTGGAACTCACACAGCATGTGTACCTTGAACTCTATGATGCTATCGGATCCTAATTTGTTAAGGACGTAGTTAACAAAATTTCCCAGAAACCAGTACACAGCGTTATTTTTTACTGCTGGGAAATAGCGTGCTTCAGGCCTGTGTATCAATGACAGCGATATATACTCAGGGGATGTTCTTGTAATCAGAGCTATTTGCTCCCGGATCCACTTCCAACTATTCATGTGACCACTGCAAGTATATCTATGAATTACTGTGTCAACTAGATGGCATTGTTGACATAAATTTGTTTCACAGAGTCCGATTGCGTGCAGTCTTTCATTGGTGCTAACTATGTTGTTAACTGTCTTGTACCATGACGTTTTTATAGTAGACGTGGGCACATTAAAAATAATGTTTTTCCAAATCTCAGTCCACTCAATGTTTGGAAACTGTCGTTCTATTTTGTTCCTTCCTTCGCTTTTCTTTCGTTCCCGCATTATGGCTCTCGATGTTAAGTGTCGGGACTGCCTGAGTTCGACACTGACATAACTAAACTCAACATAGAAAATCCGCACTAGCTGTAAGCGACTGTTGATATTCTGCACGTCAATCGGGTGAAGCAGGCTTGGAGGTTTAATGATCTCGAAAAGTTGGCTGGCTATGCTTTCTCGCGAGTCTCTTATTAAATTAACTTGCCTTTTGATAAAAAGAGCAGAGGCTTTATCCATTATATCAGTTAATCCTAGTCCACCATTTTTAGGATCTAAAGTGGCTACTTTAGCAGGTACTCTGAACACTTCACCTCTCCACAAAAAGTTGGCGATTTTGGACATTATTCTCCTCGCTATCATTCTCGGTATTTGAAACAGCTGAGCAGTATAATAAGCCTTAGCAAGAATGCATGAGTTGATATACTGTGTTCTTTGAACTTGGTTCATATATCGAGTTAAATTCCCTACAATGGCTCCTTGCACTTTATCTGCTGCAACCTTCCAATTTAAAGCCGTCATTTTTGTAGGGCATGCTGTCAGGGTGATCCCAAGTGTTTTATGTTGTTGGACTAATTTTGCCCACTCGACATTGATATTATCAAAACTTCTGAGATTTAACATCTTACTTTTTTTTCGTTTGCATTGGCTCCAGATACTCTACAGTACGTATCAACCACTGTTGCTAGCGTGGTTACCTCGTCATTATTCCTTATAATGACCCCTATATCGTCAGCATAGGCTCTTATAACTGTTTTATTTCCTGATAATGTTAAGCCTTTTAATCTAGCATGGACATGTCGGAGGAAAGGTTCCAGTGAAATGGCGAGAGCGACATGGACAGAGGACTTCCTTGAGGAACACCTCGTTGAATTTGCATCGGCCTGGATTGTTTACAATTCACCGCTATTTTAGCAATTATTCCAGTTGCTATGTTCTTAATCAACTGTATGGCTCTATCGTTGAAACCTATTTTCTTCAATGTCTGTAGAAGATATTCATGATTTACTACATCGAACGCTTTATAAAAATCTAAAAACAATAAAGTACACTTTATGTTTGTTACAGAAGTTATTGCAATGATATCCCTCAATTCCGCTAGATTTTGAAAAATGGTTCTGCCTTGCGCACGGTTCTGATGTTGACTAATAATTTTATCTGTATGGCATGAAATTCTCTTGTTTATTATTCTAGCTATTAATTTATAATCAGAATTCAGCAGTGAAATTGGACGGAAATTATTTAAATCTTTGTTTACATTATTTTTTGGCACCAGAACAATTTTACTCCCCTTAAACTCAGCCGGAATCATTTTACCTGAATAACCTCATTTACAATGTCCGTGATTTTCGCACCTACTATTGGCCAGTAACGGATGTAAAACTCTGCTGGCAGACCATCCGGTCCCGCGGATTTTTTTGGTGGTGAGGCGCACAGAGTCCCATACACGTCTTCTTCACTGACACCCTCGAGACAATTTTCGTTGTCGTCGTCTGTCAGCTGTGGGGCTAAGATGTCAAGGAAGTCTTCCAAGGAAGCATCACTACTTCGATGTACAGAATATAGCTCGCAATAATAGCGATAAATCTCGTCCATGATATCCTGCAGGGTTCTGAGAATCGTACCGTGTTTTGTTCGAATTTCATCAATAAAAGTCCTTCTCCCGTTTTTCTTATGCTTCACTAAATGATATAAGGAAGTAGTTTCATCTTCTGACACCGAATTTGCCTTCGATTTTATTTTCAACCCTTCCATTTGACTTCTCTTGATATTAAGTAACTTGGCTTTGACTTTTTTTATGTCTGATATTCGAAGTGAGGAACCTGCTTAGACTTGATCATATAGATCTCTCAAAACGGAATAGTAATACTCTATGGTGCATTTCATTTCCCTTGCGCTCTGGGCACTGTACTGAATAAGAACTTTCCTCAACTTTGGCTTTGCCATTTTAACCCACCAGTCAATAGCAGTGGCATATCTACTACGGGCTCCCAGGCATATTGCCCATGTTTCTTTAACCAGATCTTCTAAATCATGATTTACTAACAACGAAGTGTTCAAATTCCACTGATTCTCGAATCGGCGAACCGGCTGTCTTGTTAGATTTATGCAAGCTAAGACACTTGAATGGTCTGAAAAGTACGTAGGAATGGTTTCTAATTTTGTCACGGAAGTTCCAAGGTTTTTAGAAATATATAGTCTATCAATCCTGCTACGTGATGTTGCCGTGACATAAGTGAATTCAACAGTGGAGGGGTATTTGATTTCCCATATATCCTTTAATTCTAAACCAGTAACTAGTTGTTTTAGTTCACTTGAGAAATTAAAATTAGGTAACTGATCTTTCCGATTTAAAACACAATTAAAATCACCTCCAAGTAATAACTGTCTTCGCGATTTCCTTAACAAGTGTATCAGGTCATCTTTGAAGAAACGTGCCCTGTCAGCTCGATGAGAACTTCCTGAAGGGGTGTACAAGTTCATGATAGTCACATCATAGATATTTAGTCCTATTCCCCTTCCGGATTCCAGTCGTTCCACCTCGCTTACTGTAATCCCTTCCCTCACCAAAATAGCCGTTCCAACACTTGTTTCGGGAGACACATTTATGTAACTGACAAAACCGGGAATTACCAAATCCGAAATTATAACTTCTTGTAACAGGGCAATATCAGTCTCGGGTTCATACAAAAATTCCTTAAGGGCCGATAATTTTAAACCGGTCGTGATTTTATTTATGTTTATAGTGGTTACAGAATAAGATTGCATCATTGTGCTGTCACTATTTAGTTGTTTTGATGAACTAATTTAGTTCCCTGTGGTTCAGGTTTCAGTTAAGCTGTAACAGTTTTCTCGGAAGGCTGAACATGGAATAACACTTCAATCAGTTTATTAGTTGTCCCGTTTTTTTCTACTTCTGATGTTTTCTCTTTTACCGCAAACAGACTGATTTCCTGGTAAACATTCTGATTTTTCGTCCAGTGATTCGTGTACGACCGTTTCGGACTGAACATTCTTTGGACTTGGGTCGCCCCTACCGGATTTTCTCTTCCCTTCGTTACGAGCTACATTCTCATTTGGTTGCGTCGGTATTTTACTTCGCGGCTTATCTGGAGCAGCAGCAGACGCTTTCGCAATTTCGGTTGCCGGCGCCTGCCCTGAGGTGTTGACTGTGATTTCAGTTTCGCCACCACTTCCTCGTTCTTTATTAATTTCACTCACTTCCTGATCGATGGAAACAAATGGAGACTGCAGTTTTGCAACCTCTCCCTGAATTTGTTTATTAACAGATAGATTCTGACCTTTGCAATCGGCTACTGCACCTGTTGTATCTTGCAAATTAATGTTGCTTACATCCCGTTCATTTTCTGGTAGCGTATGTGTGTTACCTTTCTGTTCATTAGTTTCCATTCGCATTTTGCCTTCAGGTTCCTCTGCCTCCTCATCCCACTGTTTTTGCTTGCGAAGTGAGGGAGTGGGGCAAGACAGCTCGTCCTGTGAACAACTATCAGTTATCTCCAGAGGTCGTTTCTTCGGTTGCGTTTCAGTTTCACGAGTAGTGGCAACAGGGTTTCCTTTTGTAGTTAACGGGAGAAATTGACTGTTATCGTGATGGGAGACGCCAGCTTGGCCCGCTGCGTTAATATCCTCAACTGGTTGTTCCGGGCTATTCTTTGGTAACAGATCATTTAAGGTAAGCTTCTGACGCTGTATCAAATTACTTTTAAGAACAACAGTTCGCCGCGGACATTCCTGTCTGAAGTGGTCGGTTTCGTTACATATATGACATGTAGCTTCCTGACCTGTACAAACAATTTGTGCCTTATACCCACAAACAGTTATGTGAGACGGAATATTCGTCTTAACGTCCATCTCTACACAGCGGACCCCGTTAAAACACTGCAGTTTAAAGCGAGGCGACCATCTTTCATTTGCAATTGATTTAACGTTTCCGTAGTTTGAAAGAGCTTCCTTAATCTTCTCATTTTTAATTTCTATGGATAGATTCAAGACACGAACGGTTTTGTAATGAATGTCCGCTCTATAGATGGAAACCTTACTTTTATAACCATTTCTATGCACAAAATCTACTTCATAGCCACACTTTCTAACACTTTATCAACAGCCGAAGCACAGATTAACTTGACAAAAACACAGTATTTTTCCGGATGCAGTTGCCAAGTATAGACGGTTTCAGAATTTAGGCCAATTACCTGTGTAATTCAGTCATCTATTTCCAGGGATGTCGGCTGAACAGGACGGGATTCCTTGTCAAAAGCAAATACCAGAGTATTCTTCCTGAGGTTTGTAGCCATGGTTAATCCAGCGAAGCAATTTCGGTTAAACAACGGAAATTCCAAGTAGCAGCAGCAACACCAGAAAGAGCGGTCAGATCACAAGGAATAGAACGAACACGGAGATTAACGGACGGACGGCACTCGGCGAAGCGCAAGTACAGCGATGTAAACACTGAAGTGCAGCGCAACAGTTAACAGCGGCCACTCGCGAGCGCGGCTGAAGCGGAACAGTGCCGGCTCAGTTCAACACTTGCTCACGGAGCCGCTAGTGCAACCGCTCCGTTAATGCCTGTCATAATCTTAGCTTTTATAATATGCTACACCCAAAGTCAGGAAAAATACTGACCTGGTGCTGTGAGCAATATAGCACCCATAGTGACGGAAGGGATGACGTCACATCGGAGCATGCGCACTGAACAACAGACTGCTGTGTCCCATTTTTGAGTTGATTGCAGTGTGGCTGAACATCATTTAAACACACGACAATGATTTCTAGTTATCGCGCAGACAGCGCTACAAAGCATGTTTTCTTCCGTTATTTTTGGATACCAGCACCCATTTATCTGCGATTTCGGCTCACATTCGAAGAGAAAAGGCGTAATTTTAGCGCGATACTTACATTGTGCTGCAGCAAATTAGCACGTGATAACCGGCTGCCAGTATGCAAAAACCTTAATAAATGTACTGAAGTATGTTAGCAAAATGTGCACCCACAACTATTAGTTGGGTGTATATATCCTCATTATTATATTGGATCATATTTGTCAACAGTCATTCCATTCTCAGAACAACACATATTCTACGGTACCTTAATGACTTTTTAGTCAATGGCATCAAAAAGGAGGAGTTACATTTCTGGTTGCTTTCTTGCTGTATTGCTTTCCTTACCATAACCTTTCTTAGTGATAGTATACAAGACTCAGACACTTGTCTTGTTATTAATTTCTAATTCAATTAACTAACGAGACCACTGCACTCAGCTAGGTTTCTAGAGTTCTCAACTTTGGAGTAAGTCTCCAAAATGAATCTTAAATGTTCTCATTTTCCCAAAAGTCAGATGTTAGCACACCACGCAACTAAGTCTAATTTTAATACAGCCCATCCCCAACTTTCTTCCCCTCTTTGATGTGACCTCGTTAACATCCACTTCTTACAGTGTTGGGTCTGTATTTAAAAAATTATTACATAGGTCATGCACATTGTTTCTCGCTCATTAGTAACATTTACATTCTATCTGTTTCTCATATTTTAATTATATCCGAGTATAAATTACTGATGTACTCGTTTCATTAATAGCATTTTAGACATGATAGTGAAAGAAAATACAATTTAAAGGAAATGTGATGCTAGAGAGAAAGAATAGTCACATATTTATCGAAATATGAGACAATATTTTTACAACCTCTCCATGCCATTGCATCGAAAAGCATACCCCACTATCTATCTTTGGGAATATCAGTCGGTCTGTGTAGTTAACGAAGGCACCTTTCTTCCAACTTAAACCTGTCCTTTCCGCTCTTCTTTATTCTCAACGAATATTTAAATTTACTGTATGACATAACATAAATTTCAAAAGTAAATACATAGTTGATACCGACACTTTGCTTTGCGTAAGTAGTCACCTTACTAAATTTTTCCCAGATAAGTTGTTTTACTATAACATCTGACGAAGGAGGTGTGTGAATAGACAATTCTACAACTTGTTGTGCTTTTAATTCAGACAAATCACTAGTACCCTCCTTCAAAGTTGACAAAGTGGAATGGGAAACATCTACCTTATTTAAATCTGTATCTTCTTTCAGAATATTAAAACTGACATTAGTATCTGAAATTTATGGTAACTCAGTATTTAATTCGATAGCATATGCATTTGCTGAGCTTATAACGTAGCAGGCTGCTCAGATATTTTATAATGTAACACCTCTTTTAAATTTAAGGTTGCAGATTCTAAACGTGAAAAATTTCTACTTATTTCTTTGCCTACCTGACAGGATTCTTCGAAACAGTCACCTGAGAATTTGTTACGAATCTTTCCACGTGAGAAATATTCCGGTCCTGCCAGTGGAATTTCATAGGCAGCTAGGTAACCCGCGTGGCTATGTGGTGTAAAGTCTGTTCGGAGAGGTGTTGGCGCAATATATTCTTATTTGGTAAGCTCGTATTTTGTTCACTGAACAACACTGCTGCACCGTATCGAATGCCTCCCTCCCGCTCTAATTATCCTCTTCAGTACACGATTCTGAATTTCCCCTAATATTGGATGAGCATTTATGGCAATCGTGAGAGCAACAGCAAAGTTTATGGTTGAAGTAGAGAGGATATAAAATGTAGACTGGCTATGGCAAGGAAAGCGTTTCTGAAGAAGAGAAATTTGTTAACATAGAGTACAGTTTTAAGTGTCAGGAAGCCTTTTCTGAAAGTATTTGTATGGAGTGTAGTCACGTATTGAAGTGAAACATGGTCGATAAATACAAGTAGTTTAGACAAGAAGGAATAGCAGTTTTCGAAATGTGGTGCTACAGAAGAATTCTGAAGATTAGATGGGTAGATCACATAACTAATGAGGAGGTACTGAATAGAATTGGAGAGAAGAGGAATTTGTGGCACAACCCAACTAAAAGAAAGAATCGGTTGGCAGCACACGTTCTGAGGCATCAAAGGATCACCAGTTTAGTACTGGAGGAAAGCGTAGAGGGTAAAATTCGTAGAGGGAGTTGAAGAAATGAATACATTAAGCATATTCAGAAGGATGCAGGTTGCAATAGTTACTCGGAGATGAAGAAGCTTGCACAGTATAGAGTAGCATAGAGGGCTGTATCAAACCAGTCGCTGGACTGAAGACCACAACAACAGCAATAGCACTGGAAGGAGTGGCAGAGGGAAACAACATAGAGCTATTTCTCCAAATGGAGACAAACTCCAGGGAAAGAATCCTGGGAGAATAATGAGCAAAAGAGGTCATGTGGACATATGGCTGGAAATGCATTCCAAGAGAGGTACACCCACATGAAGATGGAGATAAAAGATCTTTTACGGTGACTGTTATCAGCAACGAGACAGGTGCCAACCAATGTGGGGCAACACAGACGACCGTATGGAACATTCTTCACGACAACTGCCACTATCTTTATCGCTTATATCGATTGCAGGCCCTGTGAACTTGCGTCTGAGGTGACGGTTTTGACACTGGTTAGTTGCACAGGCCACCACGGCGCTTGGATTTCTGTCTTGCATCCTAATAATAGATGAGGCTACCTGTATGACAGTTGATACACCGTCAACACTCACGTGTGGGCTGTGGTGAATCCCCACAGTATGGTGGCAGCGAACCATCACCACCGATTCGGCATCAGTATGTGGACAGGCAGTACTGGCGACCGCCACACGGGCCTTAGAGGCGAGGCACATCCGCACCTCCTGCGAGTGAATCTGCCTCCCGTGCTTGAAGATATATCTTTGGTGGCATGAAGGGTAAATGAAATGATCGTATGGTGTTGTCGGACGGGATGTCCCTTTCGGGTTCGGCCGTCAAGTCCAAGTCTTATTTCATTCGGGGCCCCTTTGGACGACTTGCGATGATGAGTACAACGCAGCACCCAGTCCACGGGCGGAGTAAACCTCCGACCCGGCCGGGAATCTAACCCGAGCCCAGTGCATGGGAGGCAAGCAAGTTACCACCCAGCTAAGCAGGCGGACGCCAGACAAGTGGGATTGTTCTGCTTGTACTAATGTTTTAACTCGACACTTCAGAAGGCTGTGGGCTGGAGCACCTCCATGTAACAGCCACATTACCCTTCATACCGTCCGCCTGCTTAGCTGGGTGCTAACGTGCTTGCCTCCCATGCACACAAATGTAAGGGCTGTTAATTCGACCAAATACCTAGGAACTACGATTACGAGCAACTTAAATTGGAAAGACCACATAGATAATATTGTGGGGAAGGCGAAACAAAGACTGCGCTTTGTTGGCAGAACACTTAGAAGATGCTACAAACCCACTAAAGAAACAGTCTACATTACACTTGTACGTCCTCTGCTGGAATATTGCTGCGCGGTACGGGATCCTTATCAGGTAGGATTGACGGAGGACATCGAGAAAGTGCAAGGAAGGGCAGCTCGTTTCGCCTTATCGCGCTATAGTGGGAGAGTGTCACTGATATGATACGCGAGTTGGGGTGGCAGTCACTGAAACAAAGGCGGTTTTCTTTGGGGTTAGATCTATTTACGAAATTTGAATCACCAACTTTCTCTTTGTGTGTTTTAGTAATTTAAACCTACTCTGTCAAAGATCTCCACCTTCGAGTGGGTGTACCTCCGTTGCAACGGACTTCCGTCCTTATGTCCAAAAGACCTTTTCGCTCCTTCCCCCAGGAATCGTTTCGTGCAGATTGTCCCCATCTAGTAAAAGCACCCTGTCGTAAGAACGAGCAATAGAACAGGTAAAACAGATGCTGTATTTGAGTAATAACGTGGAGATGAAAGATAGTCAACGGCCTTGCCGCAGTGGTAACAACGGTTTCCGTCAGGTCACCAAAGTTAAGCGCTGTTGGGCTGGGCTAGCACTTGGATGGGTGACCATCCGGTCTGCCGAGTGCTGTTGGCAAGCTGGGTGCACTCAGCCCTTGTGAGGCAAACTGCGGAGCTACTTGATTGAGAAGTAGCGGCTCCGGTCTCGGAAACCGACATACGGCCGGGACAGTGGTGTGCTGACCACGTGCCCTTCATATGCTCATCCAGTGACGCCTATGAACTGAGGACGACACGGCGGCCGGTCAGTACCGTTGGGCCCTCATGGCCTGTTCGGGAGGAGTTTAGTTTAGTTTATAAGAAAAGATAGAAGACGACATCAAACAATAGGAAACTGCAACTGGCGACTCCTTCCATTGATCAAAGAATCTTTACCATCAGTTGAGTCTACTGCCGTTGCTTAGCGCCTTGGTACTCGATTTTCACCACAAAAACATCCCCTTTCTGGTTTAGCGTCATCCGTTATTATCGTCTGAAGGTTACCAGCAACTGTTTCCCCGAAATATATGGTTTTTTAAAAAGTTCTCAGCCCATTTCACAAGACTGTATCTTCAAAATGAACCAAGAAACCCGAGAATCACTTTATCTTATTTATCGAAACTGAAATTTACCTTAGCGCCAATAGTAAGCTGCCGGCGCATGTGGATGGCTCGCTTATTGCCAATGAGCATCAGATCTAGACGCGAAATAAGGCAGAAGCAAAAGGCGTTTAGTGTTCTCCACTTCAGTAGGTCTAATACAGTTGCAACTCTACGTGTGATTTTTTTCGGAAGTGCGGTATTGCAGCTCCTACAGCTGCAAGCATTCGACGGTGAGATCAAATTGCACAATTCACCTGCAAAGTGGTCTCAGCGCATGGTACGCAGTTATTCTTCCGGTGAGGGTCTTTGAAAATCTCCACCTATTTGCCTCCTTCTGTGTCAGTTGTAGCACTACGACTGAAGGTTGGCACTACCATATTAGCAAACAGTCTTCGCAGAGCCGAAGTGAAAATATAGAGAGTGTGCAGTCTCCAACAGACGGAGTGTATATGACCAGTGTGAAGGGCAGTTGCTTCTGGACAGTCAGTGCGGGCAGGGGCTGACTGCCTCGGGTCGTAGATTGGGACGTTGTATTTGTAACGTGGCCAATAAAGTGAAGATTGACGCTCGCCTCGTATGGTATACGAAGGTTCTTGCAAGTCGCATCAAAGTCGGCGCCCCTCTGTTTGGAATTCAGGGCTGTTGTTACTACAGCTGCCTTCAAAAAAACCTCGCAACTGCCCACGGCCCTGTCTCGGTGTGTGGGCTAGAAACTGCGGAAATTACATGAAAGCAGCAGTTGTGGGGAAACTGTCCGGCTACCACTCTTGGCAAGGTGTCGTGAGCACGGTGTAAGTTCGCCTTTACTGTTGTTTGGCATCCACGTGCTTAGGAGGCTGCAAATAAGGTTTGTGTTTACAAAACTGTGTGTACTATATATTGCGTATATTTGTTGTAACAATGTTCTAGATGCACTATTCGTTGGAAGCAAATTTGGGACTAACTCACGAAGCTGCAGCGAGGCAGCCATTGATCAGTGCAGAAACCAGAGATGTAGCGACACTGTTGGCCACCGCTCGAGTTCGTCGAAGGCCGACGATAGTAATGAAATCATTTTCAGAAGTCGATATGGCATTACGTGTTTGTTCGCCATGATGGTTCCAGTGACTTTTACTTGTGAAGGATAGGCAGTACTCATATAAGCTTCATAGGAGTCAGTTCGTCAAAAGATATTTGTGATCTATTGCGGACAGACTTTCTCACAAGAAGGTTTACGGTTTCGGTAAGTCCAAAATTGTGAAAACACTACCGTTAACGAATTGTTTAGTACTGGCAAGGGAGATGTTTATGGATTAATAGTATTCTGTAGGAGGAAGCAATGATTAATCGGTTACATGTAATGTGGAAGGAACTGTAGTAGCTAAGTCTTGGTTTTGGTGGTAGTCATTGGTGTAACTGATTGTATCGGAAATTATCCTAATTCTGTCAGTGTCGTCCAGCTTATTTTCTGAAAACACTCCCGGAGGTAATTGGATTGTCGCTCTTATTTTGTGGGGAATTGCTTGGTTTTGCGGTGCCTCAAGCAAGCTATTGACTTGAGTTCTTGTTATTGGACTACAACCTGATGTGGTTGGCTTGTTAATATTTATTTTGTCCACAGGCATTTGAGCTGAACGTTCGCTTGACCATTGTATAAAGTAAAACCATTAAAGAGGATCCAGCAAACGAACAGCACGTAGGAAAACAGAGGACCTAATTGACTATTAAAGACGAGAGGCAAAATTTCATTTTAGGAACTACAGTGGGTCTCGAATCGCCAACTCCTGAAGAGGCAGTGCTTTGTTGAACTGTTTAAGTTTCAGGAACGAAAGAGGCGGTGGAACGTACGATTTTTGTTTCTCTTTTCTGCGTTTCCTTACCCTTTGTGGGGAGAATTATTAATCTTGTTACTGACACTCATACACAAGCTACATTTAACATTATTGAAATATCTACGTTCAGACAAGGAAACCTACGTGCACTGCAGAAATGTAAACTAAAATAATCATAACAAGTTTGTTTGTGTGGCCATCCTCCGCAGCAAGCATATAAATACTTGTTTTGCAAATCGAACTGCCTTTTCCTGCTGCTAGAAGGAGAATGCGAAACGCGTATCGGATTAATAAAATAACTAGCAGCAGGAAAAGGCAGTTTGATTTGCGAAACAAAGAAATAATCATTTGTGTTAATTGTTCATTTCAGTAGACAGTAACATTTTTGGTCCATCACCGAAATATTTTGATACCGCGCACAAGGTAAACTTAATTATACTAAGAGAAAAAGAAATTTATAAATTTCACTTTTGCTTCGGAAAGCTAAAGTTACCGTATAAGTAACTGTAAAGATCTGATTAATGCCAAGTAAAGTGTATTCATATCGTTGGTCAGTGAAAAGTCAGTTGGTCATATATTTGCTATTACCATAATGAAATCAGGGAAGAAAAAAATCATTACATAGTTAATGACTAATTAAAAGAATAATAATTGAAGGAAAAGAATTGAAATCATTCTTAATTGGATTTAAGTTTTGTTCAGAATGCAAAGTTTGTTTATATGAGCCATTTCCGTAGTTACCGAAGGTGATCGCAGATAATCAGAGGTTGCATTATCACTGCAATACATTACGACCAGCTAACAAATTCACAGATGCTTCCAAATTCAGGATAGACATTTTTACAATAATTACATCATAGTTTAAAGAAAGAGAAAGTTTTTCTCATGCCAATATTAAGAGAAAAACAATACGCATCAAATTAATTGCCGGCCGGAGTGGCCGAGCGGTTCTAGGCACTACAGTCTGGAACTGCGCGACCGCTACGGGCGCAGGTTCGAATCCTGCCTCGGGCATGGATGTGTGTGATGTCCTTAGGTTAATTAGGTTTAAGTAGTTCTAAGTTCTAGGGGACTGATGACCTTAGAAGTTAAGTCCCATAGTGCTCAGAGCCATCAAATTAATTCGCCAATTGTCTGTAGCAGTTGAGAGTTATCTCAGATTAAACACTCAGAGATATAATTTGTTTGCTGTGATTTAATTTATCCCTATAAATAAAAGAGAGCAATTTTCACGTATTTCGTTAGGAATAGAATTTGAAGTTTTTACTCGTAAGTAAATGTCCGTTCATAAAGGTGGTGCATCTTGATATTAGTTGAGTTGAGTCGATTTGTTAACCGTTCGTTAATCTCGAGCTGAACCTGTGATAATGGAATTGCTGATATAAGCCGTTTAGGCCATCGCTGCCTATTGTAAAGTAGGCCTACAGCGTGTTTACATGTTTCTTTGAGTCTAAATTCCTCTTCCTTAGACGAAACAATATACATAATCGTTAAAAGAGAGTATGATTGTGTGGTAGGGGTTCACTTACTTTTCCACTTTGATTAAGAACGTTTTAGGACTCTCAACAATGCTGGAATCTGTCGTGAAAAGTCAGACATAACGATTTACATTATCTTCTATTACAATCACTGTACGTATTCTTGGTGTGTCAGACGGCAGGTGTACTTGAGCAACAGCATAACAAGAAGCTAGTTAAACACAGTATGATGTCTTGTACAGTAGTTCACTCTGCTGCAACATCTTAAACGTAAATAGGACTCTGGTCCACACGCCGCCACAGTACAGAGTGGAAAGGGAAGTTGCAGTGGGCTGGTCGAGTTGTCTACTTACTTAATAATTGTTCTACGTTAATGTCATTTGTAATGGGTTAATGTACTGCTCAGTTCGATACACGAGTTGTCTTGTGTGTTGTCTTCGCTGAGAAATAATGTGTTGCTTGTTAGTTAACAATATAGTGATAAAGTTTACTGTTGCTTTTTCGTAAAAAACTATAATAATATTTTCATTTGAGCATGCAGTTTCAAAGGCTAAAAATATTGCTTTATTGTATATGTTCTTGCTTTAATTGGTGAGGTACTTCTGAGCTGTAAAAAAGTCTTCTAAGGTCGGTTGTTTTGGGGAGCCAGCTAGAGGAAGCCGTTGCTTAACAAACCAAGAGTTAACTCACTGATATTTCTTGAAACTAAAAGAAAATTCTCCTCTTGGGATTCAACGTTTAAGATTCTAGGTTTGTTGTAATTGTACGAGTTTGTTAAATTAGATCTTCAGACTTTCGCCCCACTCAGCCTGCAATATCAAGAAAACGGTCTAGTAGCGGCACACCTTCAGCAACTTCGGACGAAATACCAAGCCATACAGCAACATTAAAGAATGCAGCAACTGTAAACATGATCTCAAAGTGTGGAACGAGTTCGACTATCATCTGGATTGACGACTTGTGAAAGCTAAATGAAAATTTTGATCCTAAACGTCATTGTTAAAAGTATCCCAAGATTTTATGTGCAAGTATGGCAGTAAGACATGCAGCGTTGTAAAATCGGGCTATTCTTTCCAAAATAAAAACTTAATAGCCTGAATGATCCAGGTATTATTACAACACCGAACAATATCTTCATTAACAGAATTACTAAATTCAGATCAGGTAAAATGGTTCAAATGGCTCTGAGCACTATGGGACTTAACATCTGAGGTCATCAGTCCCCTAGAACTTAGAACTACTTAAACCTAACTAACCTAAGGACATCACACACATCCATGCCCGATGCAGGATTCGAACCTGCGACCGTAGAGGTCGTGCGGTTCCAGACTGTAGCGCCTAGAACCGCTCGGCTACCCCGGCCGGCAGATCAGATAAATCGTTCGTCTTTATAAATCATAATTTTGAAAAGTAACAGGTGGCACCATTGCAGGAGTGGTCCGCTGGAGTTGAATGTGGCCTTGTATGTGGTACGCCTAATGTGGATGCCGATGCCACCAAGTGGTTACAATGTAATGACACAATCTGGTTGTGAAACAGATGGGATATGAATCATGGCGGAAATGGCAAACAATCTAAGTTGCACGTTTCCTAACTAGATTGAGAAATAATTAAGTATCATATTATCTTCTGTTTATTTTCTAAAAACGCCTAGAGTGTTAAAACGACTGTAGAAATATGTATTGTGTATTATAAACAGTTATGGATTTAGAAATAAGTAATAATTGCTTAGGGAATTCCTGCATATTAATCTGAGCTTCAGTATCCCGTCGTTTTTGAGAAGAGATAGCTCTCGAACAAAGATCGTCTAAGAAATCAGTAGCAGTGTGAACACAGGGCACGTGTATGGTGTTAGCAAGGTGAAAATCGAGCACTGGTAAAATTAGCCTCGGATGACTGCAGAATGATGCTACTATTTTATAAAAAGTCCAGCTCAACTGCGTTTTACAGAAGAAGAAGTTTCCTCTGACTTATTGTGGAGTAAAAATCCCATTGCATTGTAGTTCTTGGGGCTCTGCAAACTGCAAGAGACATATTTTTGTCTGTGATTACATCTGAATATCCTGTAGCATTCAGAGCCGCAAATAGTAAGCTGCTACTTTACATTTCAGTAGCATTTGTTAAAGAGGCTGGAACATGGGTCGTCACCAGCTGAAATGTAATTGTTTTGTTTGGTCTGTGCTACAACATGTAACAGTCTCATTTTCTGTGCTACAACGTAAAATGGACTTCGAGTAGGGAAACCATATTCGCAAAACGTATAAATGCCATGACATAATTGGAACTGCAAGTTGAGTAATAATATACAGGTTATTTATAAAGCAAATGCTTATTTCATTTGTTTATTTATGTATTTAAAAATCAACATCCTTATGGTTTCACTGTTTTAAACAAAAGAGTTTTACAGTGATAAAAGCTGGTATTTATTTGAATACAAAATCGTTCACCGACTTACATTGAGATTTCATCTATAAATTATAAACCAGCTAAATTGCGTAACTGATGCTGTGTGTCGCTGTTACTGTTGAGAAGAAGCCACAGCAAGATAAGTGAAACTTGTGCTTTTTTTGTTCAGAAGACTGTGGTGGCTGGTGTACTTTGCAAAGCGAAACCAGTGACGTGTGACGAAATCTGAGCTTGTGTTAGTTAAAGTCATGTATAAGTAATAATTGAGAACCATTACGTAATTTATTATTACATATTGCTAAGTGACATAAACTTTTTCATACCTTGTCTGAAATATTTTTTAATGTTAACGTTAAATATTTTACCACCACAGTAGAGAAATATCTTCAAACCTTCAGGTTAATCATTATAAGACTATTACATTTAATTTTGATGAAAAGTACTATGCTATTTAAAGTAATTACATATGTGTGAATATAAGCGCATTAATACTAGATTTTCCTGCAGATTTAAGTGCTTCAACGTCCTCCACGATCGTCATCTCAAGGGCAGGTAACATTAAAATTACTACGTTTCCTCTACGATCGTTTGCTGTTAACATCTGTTTACTACCATTTAAACTAATTCGTGTGGTAGACAGCAACCTCTCACAGACAAAAAGAGTGAACAGCCATCACGTAACTGAACATCTACTGCACGGGACTGTCTCCCTTCATTTACGAGCCCCATTGCCGCACATGGTTAACAAAGCAGTTCTTACATCCCAATTAGGATAAAATAAATTGAACCGAAGGCCGCACGGGATTAGCCGAGCGGTCTGAGGCGTTACAGTCATGGACTGTGCCGCTGATCCCAGCGGAGGTTCGAGTCCTCCCTCGGGTATGGGTGTTTGTATTTGTCCTTGGGATAATTTAGGTTAAGTAGTGTGTAAGCTTAGGGACTGATGACCTTAGCAGTTAAGTCCCATAAGATTTCACACACATTTTAACATTTTTTTAACCGAATGGGGACATAGCAAGACCTACGCCTAAGTTAAAACTTGTCCGAGGCTTCTATCTTCATTCACCAAGACGGTGAAATCCCCTGAAATCGGACAGATGTTTCTGAAACACCCTCTACTCTGAAGTTCGGTGACACCATTAAGAGCAACGTTAAGGTCCTTGAACAAAATTGGCTATGGTTGGACAGTTTTATTCACCACCAATGACCTCAGCATTTAGTGCTCATACTAATACGGTCGATTTTGTGCAAGTGAAAAATTTAAGAAGAACTGTTATTTTTGCCGGCCAGTGTGGCCGAGCGGTTTTAGGCGCTTCAGTCTGGCGGTGCGCGACCGCTACGGTCGCAGGTTCTAATCCTGCCTCGGGCATGGATGTGTGTGATGTCCTTAGGTTAGTTAGGTTTAAGTAGTTCTAAGTTCTAGGCGACTGATGACCTCAGCAGTTAAGTCCCATAGTGCTCAGTGCCAGCCAACTGCTATTTTTGATGTCGTGACCTAGCGATATTGTACTCCTTCCTTGTCGCTAGTTTCTGAAACTTTCGAATCAGAGCGCGTCTCTTGTTTGGAGGGAGCGTTCTCTTGTTGTAGAACATCAACATTACCCCAACGGTAGTGGTCACGCACCACCTTGTTGTGTGAAGTAGAACTGTTGCTGGGCTTCAGCACGGAGCAGTAGCACGCAGACGCGTCGTGGAAAAATAATATGGAGACTTTGCTAGAAAGTATTAAGAGTTGAAAGTGTTATGTGGCCTCGTAAGAGAAAAAGTGTTTAAGTAATTTATTCATTTCGTGGAAAGGCGGGATGAATTAGTTATAAGATTTATGGCTGAAACAGTATCATGTTTGTGAATCACTAACTTTCATGGAGGAACATACTGACAGCAGAACGGTTAAGAAAGGGCTTCCGTGATCAGATATTACCTGTTTTTTAATGTCGAAACGGAACTTAGTAATGATTATTACAGTATGAATTTAAAACCAGCTTAACTGTTAACACAAACTGGACGAGTTTAGGTACTGTTAGGGAAGTGTGTCACGTGCTAACAAGACTATAAAACAAAGTACTGGACTTCCACTGTTATTATTTCAAAGCTACACTCTCCATTTTTTAACTGGACAACTTTAATATTTATAAAATATAAGAGCTGTGTATTTGTATTAGGCACATGGTCAGATTTACTTTGTAACGAAGCATATTCTCTCAGAAAAGCTACCAAACTGGAGTCCAATAGCCTCAAAAAATTCGTTAACAAACAAAAGACACAGGGACAGACATATTAGACCTGTCTCCGCGACAGAACACATTTTTTATATTATCAGCGTTAACAATAAAGACATATTACAAAAGTAAGCACATAAAAGAGCAAAGCCTTCTCCAGTGTGGATGGCAGGGAAACAATAAGAATGACATGTTGCAACAGCAGATGCGAAACGTTGCGGGAGGGTAGACCTCAGTCATCAGCGATGTCACGATAGCTGCCGCCGGTACTTTGTTTAGATTGGTATCGATAGCGAGCGGCGTAGTTAACATCGATACTCGACAGCGCCAAGTCGCTACGGCGGCTATTAAACGCAGACGACAGCGCTGAGTTATTACACTCGCTCGCGGCAATGGCTCTCGAGTTCCAACATGGGCGCGAGCGCTAAGTGCTCTCATTCACTCGCTCCGCGAAATTGAAACAGTGGAGCGACGCGGTCCGAATCGGCAGCGGTCCAACAGGAATGGCGAGTGCAGACGGAAAGGCAAACGACGCCGTCGTGTTGTCGGAGCAAATTACTTTGCAGATGGCGTAATAACTCGCGAGGTGCGGGGTGTTTGACAGCTCGCGAGGCAGTCGTAACTCAGAAAGGGCGAACGGGGCGGGCACCGAAGTAATCAGAGAGTTGGCACAGTGTTCCGCTGGAGGGGTTGCGCCTAGAGGTGGCGACCATGCCAAGTATGTAAACGGCGCTTTATTCCATTCCTTTGGAAACAGTAGTCCTGCTGTTGTCCTTACAATCTTTTACCGAATTTGTCGATGATGATGATGTTTGGTTTGGGGGCGCTCAACAGCGCGGTCATCAGCGCCCGTACAAAGTCCCAATTTTTATACAGTCCAATTTTTTTACACGCTCTAATCCATCTACTGTCACGAAATGATGATGGTGAAATGATGAGGACAACACAAACACCCAGTCCCCAGGCAGAGAAAATCTCCAATCTGGCCGGGAATCAAACTCGGGACCCCGTGATCCAGAGCAGCAATGCTAGCCACTAGGCCACGAGCTGCGGACAGTTTTCAATAATGAAATCACCTGAAATTTAACTCAATTCGATAATGTCACTTTTGGACGATATAATATTTTCCTTTCGGTTCCAATAATACACGGGTTCATTGTGAGAGCGGTGAACAGATGATTATCAACCTATGGTGCACTGACATCGAACCAATTCAGAGGTGAGCTGCTATGTTTGTTATTGGTAGGTTCTGAAATCATGCAACTGTTACGGAGATGCTTCAGGAACTCGAATGGGAATTGCTGGAGAGAAGGTGACGTTCTTTTCGAGTAACACTGTTGAGAAAATTTAGAGGACCGGCATTTGAAACTGACTGCAGAACGATCTTACCGCCGCCAACATACTTTTCGCTTAAGGACACGAAGATAAGTTACGAAAATTAGGGCTGATACGGATGCACACAGGCAGACGTTTTTCCCTCGCTCTATCTGCGAGTGAACGAGATAAAACGAGCAGTAGTAGCACATGGTAGATTACACCTCGCACCGTACGGTGGCGCGTGCAGTATGTTACGTAGATATAAGTGTAGATTAAGATGTTGGGAGGTATTAGGAAGAAAAGCAGAGTTTTTCCGGAAAAAATGCACACAATCCGAACATAGTTTTTATAAAACAGGAATAATAACCAAAAATAGTAATCGGTACCATTGTAGAGAGCTGTTGATCAAATTGGTGATTGTAACTACAGTATGTGAACACATTGCAAGTCTATAAGGTACATCAAAAACAGCCTCGTAAATTACTCAACAGGCAGCTCTGTCCATGACTATGGAACAAAGTCTAGACATAATTTATATTTGCTAAGAAACAATAAACATAAAATTCCAGAGAGCATTATACAGGGTGATTTTTTTCACTGTGTACAAACTCTAGGGATTGATCGAAGAGAAGATGCGGAACAAAAAAGGTCTAATGAACTTATGTCCGGAAATGCATGGTTTCCATGCTAGAGACCAATTATTCAATCATACATCGTCACAGAGACTGGTGTGTAATTCGGGCCGTACCATGCAGAGACAGTTACAGTAAGTGTTGAAAATGGTTTTCATTTGTCCCCATGCATGCGTGTATGCACCGAAACATGTTCTGTCTCTCAATTTCGCATCGGCCAGGCTGCATCTGAACAGTGTCAAAGGCAGCATGAATACGTTGCTCCAGTGTCTCCACATCTGGAATGGATTCTTCATACATGATACTTCTGAGATGGCCCCATGAACAGAAATCGCATGTCCCGAGATCCAGTGAACGAGTAGGCTATGGAGGTAGACTCCGCTCGTCCAGTCCATCGACTAGGGAAGACATGATTGAGATGCGTTCGGACATTAACTGCGAAGTGGGCTACAGTACCATCATGTAACAGCCACATAATCCTACGAATCATCCGTGGCCCTTCTTCCAGCTGGGGAGGCAAAGTCACCCGCAAGAAACGCCGATAGTTCCAGCCTGTTAGGATACGTGGAAGGAAGACTGGTCCCAAAATGCAGTCGCCAATTATCCCGGCCCACACATCCTGGTTACACCGATGCTGATGATTCGCTTTCACCATACAGTGCGGGTTGTGCATAGTATCCCACAGACGACAGTTATGAAAGTTGAAGATAGCATTCCGCCGGAAGGTGGTCTCATCTGTGAATTGGATAGACGACACAAATCCCGGAGTTGTGGTGGCATGGTGAAGAAACCAGTGACAAAACTGCTCCCAATGTGGAAAGTCTGTCGCTAGTAAGCCCTGCACACACCGTAAGTGGTAAGAGTAGTGACAATTGTCATGGAGAATGTTCCACACGGTCGTCTGGCTTACCCTGTACTGGTGTGCCAACTGCCTGGTACTGACACAACGGTCGCCTTCGACAGTGGTAATCACATTCTCCTCCAAGTCTGGCTTGGCAACATTCCGGGTACGTCCTTAATGATTTCCTGCTTCCTGAAACGACCCTGTCTCAGACAAATGAAGGAACACTGTTGCAAACATTGAATGTTGTGGTTGTTCCGGGCGAGGATAGGTGTCCTGACAAAATCTTGTGCCCAGCGCCAATTGTCATTTGCCTTTGCATAAGTAAACACCATATCGGCAAGCTCTATAATCGAATATGGAACCATTGTGTACAACGCTGTATCACATCCACTACAAGGTGGGTCAGGAAGAGAAGTGAATCGGACACAACATTATCGATTACTACGGCAGGAGAGGGCGCTATGACATGATGTGTGAGGAACAGTACCACCCTCTAGGAGGAAACTATGCATAGTGTAACTGTGGCTTCGTGGTACAGATCGTATCAGACCGCAGTCTCTGTAAATAATCTGTAGCATGGAAACTACCATTTACAGACATAAGTTTATTAGTCCTGTTCTATTCCGTATCCTCTCACTGATCAGTCCCTATAGTTTGCACATGGTGGAGAAAATCACCCTGTATAAAGGAATAAAATTGTGCAAGAAACTGTCAAAGGTGATTAAAGAGATTACAAAAAGAAACTTATTCAATAATTCAATTAAAAAGTGCCGGTTAAGCAATATGTTCTATATAGTGAAGGATTACTTACAAGGGAACCTCCCCATCGCACCCCCCTCAGATTTAGTTATAAGTTGGCACAGTGGATAGGTCTTGAAAAACTAAGCACAGATCAATCGAGAAAACAGGAAGAAGTTGTGTGGAACTATGAAAAAATAAGCAAAATATACAAACTGAGTAGTCCATGTGCCAGATAGGCAACATCAAGGATAGTGTGAGCTCAGGAGCACCGTGGTCCCGTGGTTAGCGTGAGCAGCTGCCGAATGAGAGGTCCATGGTTCAAATATTCCCTCGCGTGAAAAGTTTTCTTTCTTTATTTTATCAAAGTTATGATCTGTCCGTTCGCTCATTGACGTCTCTGTTCACTGTAATAAGTTTAGTGTCTGTGTTTTGCGACCGCACCGCAAAACCGTGCGATTAGTCGACGAAAGGGCGTGCCTCTCCAATGGGAACCGAAAACATTTGATCGCAAGGTCATAGGTCAATCGATTCCTCCACAGGAAAACACGTCTGATATATTCTATACGACGCCGGTGACGGCATGTGCGTCACATGACAGGTTCAAATGGCTCTGAGCACTATGGGACTTAACATCTGTGGTCATCAGTCCCCTAGAACTTAGAACTACTTAAACGTAACTAACCTAAGGACATCACACACATCCATGCCCGAGGCAGGATTCGAACCCGCGACCGTAGTAGTCGAGCGGTTCCGGACTCAGCGCCTGAACCGCTAGACCACCGCGGCCGGCTCACATGACAGGAATATGTTGTCGACCCACCTAACTTGTACACTTGGCGAATGGGTAAATAGATTCTTCTACCTTGCCCGATTTAGCTTATCTTGTGGATGTGAAAATCACTCCCAAAAAAGTGATGAAAACATAAGCGTTTGTCACATAAACTGAAAATAAAAAGTTAAAATTTTCATCGGAGAAAAGGCTTGTACCAAGGACCTCTTGTTCCGCAGCTGCTCACGCTAACCACGGGACCACGGCACTCCTGCTCTTAATCGTTCCTTGTTGTTGCCTATGTTGGGCATGGACTACTCAGTTTGTATATTTTGCTTATTTTTTCATAGTTCCACACAACTTCTTCCTGTTTTCTCGATTGATCTGTGTTCAGTTTTTCAAGGCCTATCCACTGTGCCAACTTATAACTAAATCTGAGGGGGGTGCGATGGGGAGGTCCCCTTGTTAGGAAACTCAGAGTAGCGGCTTTTAAAGAAATGTAATGCAAGACTAACGAGTGATTTTGCCACTTGGGGCCAAACTGAATAAAACGATCCCTGGCAGGGCAAGAAGCATGGGAGGTCATGCGGACGCATGGCCGTAAATGCGTTCTAAGGGAGGGTACACCGACTTGAAGGTTGAGATCCAAGATCTTCGACAGTGACCTCAGTATCAGCACCAGAGAGGTGGCCTACCAACGTGCGGAGAGCCAGACGACCGTGTGAAACATTCTCCACGACGGCTGCTACTGTGCTTATCACTTACAGGCCTTGCGTACAAGTCACCTAGGCAGTCTCGTACCGGGGGACTGCGAATTTTTTTTAAATTATAAATTCTTTTATTTATATTTTCGCGCCCCGATAGAGCAGCCGAGCCTGCTCAGCGCTCCGCCTTCTCCCACCACTGTACTATTGTGAGTACGTGTGCAAGTAAGAGAGCTACGAGTATATGCGCCGGAACCTGCAGATGCAGGAATCTCTGGAAGATGTGATTGCAACAAAGTCGGACTTCTCCTAAAAGGCGAATATTGCAGCGTACTATTATAATGATGATTTTATCACTAGTGTTTACTTTCAACTTTTTATTTTTCTGCCAAAGCAGTAACTTTACAACTTAATTCAATAAGACCAGTAGACAGTGCTATTACAGTCAGCAGAATTTCAAAAAGGCTTCTGACATTAATACCCAAGATGACTATTCACAGCTGTGGTTGCCCTACCTACAGCGTTATCTTCTGACATTGGGTTGTGGTGTTTATGAATTTACATTCATTTCGATTTTAGAATATGTAGTATATCTGGAACTATGGTTTATGATACAAACGCACTGTTACCAAATGGTTCTCTCCTTGCATTATGACGCTTCATGAATTGAAATAATTGGTGATGACGACCATGAAAGACTTTGTCCCTACTTTTCTTACCCTTAACAAAGCTTTCCTTCACTAACACCCACCTTCATTTCAGCCAGCATTCACTGTGACTCATCAGAGGGCAAGTGACCATAGTGTCTTTGTAGTTGGTGTTGTAATGATTTTACAGTGAATGTTTTTTCCAACTCGTAATAGTGTGATGGTGTATTAATCACTTTGCATGACCTCCAAACTATACGAAAAGTAAAGCAATGCCCATTCAACATTTAATGATATAGCATTTCCACTTTTTTTCTTTTTTGAACAAGTGCATATAGTTGCTGTAGTGTTCCTCGTGCAAGAGCTGAATAAAGTTTCAAACAGTCAGTATTGTTTTCTGTCAGTATTGTTATCAAACTGTGGCAAATCGACAGCCTCGCTCTAGCGGCGTCCTGCTGCAGCCTTTTCCTGTTCCTCCTCGCCCTTCAGTCCCTCCTGCCACTGTGCCTGGAGCTCTAGGTACGAGGGCGGTCGGAGTGCCCGTGCACGTGGAACGATGTTTGGCCAGGTTTGGTCTATAACATTTCAATACCGTCTATTGTGACCTTCGTGGCGAGTGGAATCGTCAAGTCAATAGCGGAAGTTTGTTCCCATAAAACAGGCTGACCAAAAGTCCCCCACCCACTACTGCTTGAACAGGGAATAAAGGACGTGGGAGAGAAATCGCATGTTGTCTGCAGGTCACAACCGGAGCATTGAATTACATAAGGACGCTCTCTCTGGTTCTGGCCTTCAGCTAGGCATAACGTGTATTCTCTCCTTCTCTCTGCTGACTGTTCCCAACTTTGTTCCAGAAAAATACCTCTTCCATGGCCGGCTGGAGTGGCCGACCGGTTCTGGGCGCTACAGTCTGGAACCGCGCGACCGCTACGGTCGCAGGTTCGAATCCTGCCTCGGGCATGGATGTGTGTGATACCCTTAGGTTAGTTAGGTTTAAGTAGTTCTAAGTTCTAGGGGACTGATGACCTCAGAAGCTAAGTCCCATAGTGCTCAGAGCCATTTGAACCACTTTGAACCTCTTCCATGATCACTTTAAGTAGCCAATGGTCCTTTCTCACATGCACACCAACAATTGTATTCTGTACTCAAAGAATATATAATCATTATCTTAAATCTTCCTTTTATTTAAAAAATTACATCTTTATTATGCTTACATCCCTGAACTTGCACATTATTACCTACGGAATTGCCTACATGGTGACATCACTGGCTCATCACACCTGCCACCGTGGTACTGGGATTTTTGTCATCCATCCTAGATGACACTGCTTTTACCAAGAGTGGTATCATCGACCTTTACAATACTCATGTGCGGACTACGAGCAATCCCTGCAGTACGGTGGCAACGAACCATCAGCACTTGTTCAACTTCACAAGGAACTCCTTGAGTCCAAGGTCTCAATTTCAACATTTAGTAAGGCTCATTTGAAAGTCTTGTGTGAACAATTATGACAGGAAAAATGTTAGCTGGTAATGATTCACCATGTACATCAGAAGGCTGACGGAAAATGAGTGTCTGGAAGGTGCAGAGATCAACCTCAATGGAATATGTGCATTACACTTAAAAAAAAGAACATCTATTCAATAAATATTCAAAACAAACCATTAACTTGTACCATGAACACCGAATGATAAACGGTGCTTCACAGTGCTCACAAAGGTTCGCACCATCATGATCGAATGCAAAATCCCTGGGAGTTACAAACAGAACTGGATGTTCATCTAGGTGTTCACTCTTAAAGAATGCATATAGAATCATATTGGTGCAACGATGTGATGATAACTGATGGAATATGATGGCATGGAACTCAATGCGAAACAGTCCGTCATAGAGCCTATCATGGAACTGGCTATCCTTTAATACGTACCTGCAGATTGTGCGATAATATGTTTTATAGACACGGAAAAACCAAACACACATAGAGGGATAGCTTTCTCTAAGGGAGTATAATCTTTACACCCAGACCAGGAGTCAAGCAAAAATAAATTGTTCTGACAAGCTATTGGCCAAAGACAGTACTCATACAATAGTTGTAGTTCTCTTACGCTCATTTTCCCACTCTTCCTCGCTGTGATGTTCATGTTTCCTACTGCCCTTGCTAGATCAGGCTCAATGGAAAGAATCGTAGAGGGCAGAGCACCTCTAACTTCTAGCAGCACAGTAAATAATATTTCAGCTAATTTAACGTCCAGATCAACAGCCGGCATAATTGTAAACGATTGCGTTAAGGCATTGATATTAATTGATACTGTCACAGCTGTCTTGTTACACCTAATTTCTAAGGTTCCTTTCATATCCAATTCCTCTTCAAGTCCCGATTAGTTGGAGTTGAACACAAATTCTTTACTGAACGATGGAATAAGTTTGTTTATCTCATCTACAACTCCGCAGTTTGCTTTGCTTCATCAGAGCGACCCTTTGTTTGAAATTTCGTTATCTTACATCCACCAGTTCTGTAGCACTGTTTGAAGTTATGCAACCATCCACATCTTCCATTGAAATCACTGTAATCTTTATCGCGCGCATAACGCGCATAACTTAATAGGTCACTATCATACACATCATGTTAACCATATCGAGCATCCTTCAAAAGCACAAACACCTGTTTTTGTACCAAGTACGCCTTGTCCTCCCTTGAATATCCAAAGGTTTTCTTATGCACTACACAGTCACATTGCTGTGGACTTTTTCAAAATATGTTCATAACTGTTTCTTTGCTATGCTGTAGATGATATTCCATGTATGTATTCCATGTTTAGTACCCGTTTCTTGGATTGGAGACGGAATTTGTGGCTCCCTGTCCGGAAAGGATGGTGAACTACATCGCTTCACGCCTTTTTCAATATCGCATTCACTTTTAAACACTTGTAGCCATCACTGTACTCCTCAAGTACATTGTTCGCACAGTCGAGCGTACCGGGACCACACATTCCAGTGACTCATCTGGCAGAAACATTAATATTTCATCTGTCACTTCTTTATCACTCTGTAGTATTCCTTGGATTCCATTCTGAGTTGAGGGACCCTGGTCAGGAAACGACAGAGTCGAAAGTTATAAGCGAAAATCATACTAATATCTCTCACAGTCGACCTCTTCTACTGCAAGCTCTTTGCTTTACATATTTTGGCGATAGGTAATGTGGACCAAAACGAGAAAAAATTGTCTATTCAACATGGGCTCTCAAACGCATACCTTAAGAACTCTGAGCACTTGTTCAGTAGAAGAGATGTCTTTCACAGTATCAAAGATGAGCAACTGTCCATAGCCATTAAGGCACGCACTTTAGAGCCTATCGTTATTTGGTATAATTTTTCTTTCGGTCCATACTACCACGTCTCAAAGTATAGAAAGCAGAGGTGTTGCAGCAGAAGAGGTCCTCTGTCAGAGCTATCAGAATGATTTTCGCTTATAGCTTTCGACTCAGACGTTTCCGAATAAGGGCCTCTTATCTCAGATTGATACATTTACCCTTCTCCATCATCCCTGAAACCTTGTAACCTGACCACGGAATCACCCTGCACATTTTTCTTTTATTTTCTGGAAAATCCTACAATAAAGCTCTCAAATAACATCGCCACTGCCGGTCCCAAGCCCGCGGCTAATCTCAGGTGGAGGGGGAGGAGTACACCTCGTAAAAAACATGGGTCCATCCGGCTCCAAATGGTAGCACTTTGTGAGGGCCCCTGCCTAGGGTGACAGGTGAAGCCCGGTCAACGGTCTCAAAGGCGGAAGAGGAATTACCAACGGCAGAGAGAGCGGAAGAACTTAAGGGAGAAAACAAAACCAAATCCACTTTGCGTCTGTCTAGTAGCAAGCGACGAAGTGGTCAGCGTCTGTTCACCAGTGGTTCGGCTGAAGTTCACATTCTGGAACTAATCCTTCCAGTCTTAACATTCTGAGTCCATTCAATGAGTATACTCAACCCCACCTGATTCCAGATACAATCGTCATGGAGCATTTTGATAATCACAGTATTACCCCAGGTGGTCAATCCACCGCCGGTATTATTGGCGCAACGGGTCTTTCGGACTCTGGGGCGGTCAGGTTAAAATGCAGTGTGATTCAGCAGAGGAAGTCGGAGTCCTCTGGTCAACTTAAAACCAAAACAAATACATTTTTGCAACACTTAACATACAAACACTTTTGCAACCAGGTAAACTTCATAAGTTGAGAGATACTGTTATGATGACGACGAACGAATCGTCGCCAATGTGAATGACTGGTGGCCAATGCTAAATAGAAACATACAAGTCTCTTCTTCGCATATTCAGCAGGTTTGTCAGTGAAACCGATAAGGAGTTGGCTCCTTGGGGTGGGCTGCAACGACTAAAATAATTAGAAGCCGTTGGTAAAAAGTAATATATTGTACTTAACTGGTGATAAAGGAATCTTCATAGTCGGGATGAATATAACTACAAACAAAGAGCTATAGAGGCATCACATAGGCCATACTTTAACTAAGCGCCTTGTTAGAGATTGCTTCCTATCAGCTGAAGGCTATATTATTTTCCTACTTGACGTCCAGAGCAAGAGTGGCCGAGTGCACGCTAGAGACTTGTTGCAAGCCGCAAAACGGTGTAAGCGGCATTGGCCTCGACTCGCGGGTCCACCGATGCTAATAAGGACCGCACTCGATAACTGCAGCTACACTCAGGTTGACACAAAATATTTATAAAAGACTTTGATGTTGGTAACCAGTTAGTTCTGTTTTGAATGATTTATAAAAGTTTCTTGTATTGTTTCTTTGGAAATCTTTTTCGATTTCCAAAAGTTGCGTATTTTCGTAGTTTATGTTAGTCTGTCGGATTAATTTTGATGTTTTTTTCTCACAGTTAGAAAGGTATTGTGCTTTTTTCCAGTTTTGTTACCATTCCAATTTTTGAATGCCTCATTCCTAGACTTAACTGCTGTTCCGCAATCAGCGTTCCACCAAGGGTGTTTTTGTTTCTTTCGTAGAGGGATTTAATTTTGTGCTGTTTTGATGAACTTTTCTTTCGGGCTTTGCCAATTGTTGGATTATTTTTTGTCAAGTTCACTTCTTAGACGTGGGGTTATTTTAGCAGTGTCAAATTTTGGGATAACATTTTTTTGTTTCGAAGAGTTACTGAAGCTGAAGTTTTACTTTTATTCGCGTTAAATAACGGTCAGAATCAATATTAGCACATTTCCTAACTTGGACACTTAAAATTTCTTTTTAGCTAGGATATGAAATTGCTACATGATCGATTTGAAATTCTCCAATAAAAGTATTGGGTGCCCGCCAGGTTTTTTGTTTAGAAGGGTGCCTTTTAAAACGTGTTGACATGATTTTAAGGTTAAAATGTTTGCATGTTTCAACAAGTCTTTGTCCATTTTGGTTTGTCCATTTATATGCAGGAAATCCACCCACCGTTTTCTTATATTCTTTCTCTTTACCTAATTGATAATTAAATTCACCCGTTAAAATTTTAGCATGGTTTGAGGGAATTTTCGAGATGATGCTTTCTAATGTTTCCCAAGCTTCATTAAATTCATCAAGTTCTTTTGCGGTTATCCTTACTGACTGGCATATAGTCGTTAGTTAAATTGTACGCTTTATTTGCACATTTAAGAGAAATTGTCATTAGTCTATTATTAATGGGTTTACCTTCGTTATCGAGTTTAAATATTTTTGGAGACTGCAAAGGCAACTCCCAGCTGTTTCGCATTATTAAGTATTCTCTTATCAGTTTTACTTGTAAAAAGACGATAATTGCCGAAATCCATGGTGTTATTGTCCGTCATTCGTGTTTCTTGAAGAGCCAAAATTTGAACCTCCTGTTTTTGTAATGTATCTGTGTTATCAACGTTCGATACCACACTTGTTAGGGGCTGTAGTTATCTAAATTCAGTAAACTTAGACATTACAGCACTGCAATCAAACCTGAATGTCTTTATGGAGTAGAAACTTTAATTTTAAGTAAGAAGAGGCATATTGAAGAAATTCAAAAGATAGAAAGATGTTAGGAAAATATTAGACTCCAAAATTACTGATGGAGGAACTTATAGGCTGAGAAGTAATAAGGAAATAGAAGAAAACACAGACATACATGGTGACATGAGAAAACGAAGACTTAAATTTTACGGGCACATTAAAAGAATTGCACCCACTAGGTTGACAAAACAAATAGTAGAATTCTACGAAAACAGAATTAAGGCGAAAACTGAGCAAACAAAGTGGATTGCTGCGATTAAGGAGAATCTTAAAGCAGCCTGTATAACCCAGGCAGACCTTACAGATAGGAAAACATTCAGTCAAAAGATATTTGATTGGAAATTTGGTCAGAGAGAAATTACAAAACGAACCAGAACACCGTGGTCTGATGAAAGAAAGAGACTTCATTCTGAAAGGATGAAACAAATTTGGGCACAAAGGAAGGCCAGCCATCAAACGTGACATTGATGGATTGTATCTCACGTGGTCCTACTGGGTCCATACGTGAATAATAATAAAGCTCTCAAATGGACAATACTAACATCTTATCCCTACTCAACATCTCACTCATTGTAGAGGGATTCTGACTCAAATCTTCAGGCAAGCAAATGAGAAGTTGGAGTGCCACTATGGAAATACAGTGCCACGTTATGAAATAATATTTCTGTATTGTGTAATGTGTGCGCCGTGGTCGGCGTCAAGAAATAAATGAACAGTGTAACACTAGCTCCTTACAGTGTTAATAACTTACTTATGGGAGTGTGTAAAGAAAATACGATTGTACACTATGGATAATCTGAATAAGGTGGCGCCATTTTAAACAAAGTGGCCTTGTATTCAAGAGGAAAGATGCTGGATTCCGAATACGACCATCCTGTTTCTTTAAAACACTTCTTGTAAATGAGGAGATGGTTTCTGCTATAAGACACCGGCCGACTACTTGTCCCGTCTTTGTCAAACTAGACCTGTAAGAATGTGAATGACTGTACACAGAGCGTTATTTTAGCTGAAGACATTGAAAATCTCGAAAACTACACATTGGATAAAAAAAAACTATAATTCCAATTTGTTTGTCTAGGAAGGGGACATCCAATGACACCACACTCGATCCACCACCGCACCATATGCGTGGGTTGGGGGGGAGTAAACTTTGAAATCTTTAATGGGAACCCCAGCTTTAATTGCAGATTTCGATTCTTTGGCAAAATCTAAAAACTTTTTGTCTGAACCATTTTCTTCGTTTCGCCACAGATGGGGTTCTAATCGGAAGAATATAAATGAATACCCAAACGTGATTTTCGACCTGTTACTCAGTGGCCCTTGAATATCCAATGGTACGTGGCACCAAACTTCCATGCCATGAGGGTAGGACAGGCCATTAAACATAACTTGTAATTGGAAACCCGATTCACAACGCTGTTGTCCTCTGATGTATTGAACAGGGCGCTACTCGATGCATCACTACGGCGGCTGCTCGAAGTGAACGCTACTCTGCTTTTCCAATTAGAGCAAGTATCCAAACGTAATACTGCCAACTTCAATACACTTAGTGATGCGTTTCTCAAATGACCGGACACAGGACAGAAGCATAACTGCGGGAATGTCAGCAGAGGCGTTTCTGATGCGGTCGATCATGTCTTCACTGACTGTTGGTACTTTATGGTACTTCTTATCTCTTAAATACCACACAGAAATAAGTCCAACGACGACAAATCTGGGAACCTAGCGAGTCAATTAATAGGGCAACCTCTGCCGATCCCCCGACCGTTGTAAACATAGTCTAATCCCTCCAGTGCTTCAGTTGCATAATGCACTGAGCAACCATCATGCTGAAACTATGTGCGTTGTCCAGCGTCCATGGCAACATCCAGCAGTAGTAACGGTAGTTCCTGTTCTAAAAACGTTCGATATTTGCGTCGATTCAAAGCGCCGTCGAAAAAATATGGACCAATTGGTTTGTTCCCCCTGATGCCGAACAATACTTTAATTGACCGAGAACGTTGATGGTCAACCTGCCGAAACCAATGGACAATGTCTACACTCCAGTAATGCATGTTATGCCGGTTAACACTACCAAGGTTTGTGAATGTATACTCATCGGAAAATAGTACCCCAGCAAAGAAAGTGGTGGTCGTTTTCATTTATTGCCATGCCCATTAACAAAACGCTACCCGGTTATGGAAGTCGGCACCATGAAGTTCTTGATGCAGCGACACGTGGTATGGATGATACTTATGATGATGCAGTATTGTAACAATACTACTTACCGACATACTGGAATCGCAGTGTAATTGCCAGGCGCTTATCCGTGGGTTGTGGTACACTGCCGCTAGTACATTTTCATTTCATTAGCTTCTCCTGTAACACGTTTTGTCGTTTCCTTCTGGCGGCCTGTGCGCTGCCATCAGACATCAAGGCGTTCACAGCCTTGTAGCAGAACGAACGACAGTGAGCTTTCTGTGGAAAACGCTCAGTGTAGAAGGCAACAGCAGCCTTAACATTTCCCCTACATTCTCCGTAAATCACGATCATTGCAATTTTTTCTTCTGTGATTGCAACATTCATCGTCGACCCGCACGTCTGGTCTCTAAATGATAGGTGTCCAGGCAGTAAACACTGCGCAAGTATTGTAATGTTTAGAGCAGCTACCTGTTCTACGTCTGCACGATACATCAGCTCCAGTCGCAGTGACTGCCTGTTGCGATACGCCTTAGTTCGATACACGTCGGAGGTATACAACTTTGTGAATGGGGTTTCCAATAGAAGTCATGAAATACTGGTCTGTCCTACCTTCGCAGCATGGAAGTACGGTCCCACATACCATTGGATATTCAAGGGCCATTGAGAAGATGTAGTAAATTACGATTGTGTACCCATTTCTGTTCTTCCGATTACAGCGCCATCTGTGGCGAAACGAAGGAAATGGTTCAGACAAAACGTATGTAGATTTTGCTGTAAAATCGTATTGTGCAATAAAAAAACAGGAGTACCCATTGAAGATTTCAAAGTTGTCCCCACCACCCATGCAAGGGGTGGGATGAGGGGTCGAGTGCGGTATCGTTGGATGTCCCCCACCGAGACAAACAAATTATGACTATACCTTTTTTTGATTCGATGTGTAGCTTTCGAGGTATTTCAATGAATTCAGTTAAAATGAACATCCTGTATCTTAATGTAATAATGCAGAGTCTCACAGCGGTAACACTGTATAAAAAGTTCTTAGGTTTTCAGCCGCGTCAAGTGATTAAAATTACACGAGGTTTTGGCCAAGCACTCCTTGACCGTTTTCAAGTGATGTGACTGCCACTAGGCTACTAGTACGCCCGTTACATACGCTAGCTGCCGGCTGCGTGGTCACTGGTGCTTGTGGCATCGCCGTATATGTGGATACGTCGACTCGGCGTTCAATGTAACCGCTTCAGCAGCGTGGACACTGAATCGCACGCCGTGCTGAGCTGCAGGCCACCTTCTCTGTTTAGGATGTCTACGATTTTTATTTCAAAGCCTTTTTTAATCACGCCATCCCAGAAACTATTAGTGTGAGCCACGACGGATGTTTCTCCAAATTTTATCCAGTGTCCGTTTTCTAAAGCATGCTTAGCTAAGCAGATTTATCGGGGTGGTGTAGGCGCTTAAACCTCTCATGCTCCTTCCTGCGTTGCATCACTGTCTGTCCAACATAAGACTGGCCACACGTGCAAGGTATCTTGCAATCCCCAGGTGTTCTGAGACCTGCTACTTCTTTAATTGATCTCAGTAATTGCCGGGTTTTCCTCGTTTTCGTCGAAGGCCTGAAGATCGATTTGATCTTGTGTCGTTTCGGCAGGCGGCTTATCTTGATCGACACGGAGCCACAGAACGGCAAGAAAGCAAGTTTCTTCCCCTGCTCCCCCTCGGTGGTGTAGTTGTGAGTCTTGCATGAAATCAGTTCATTTATTTGATGCACGTTACAGCCGTTGTTCCTGAGGATATGGCGTAGGTGGCTCAGTTCATAGGACAGGTTATCGACGTCTGATATCATTGTTGCACGATGCATCGATGTTTGTAAAACAGTCCGCTTCTGTGACAGGTGATGATGGCTGATGGCGTGCAAGTACAGATCGGCTCTGGTGAGTTTTCTACAGAGGCTGTGGCCAAGGCATCAATTTCGTTTGCGTCGGACGACGACGTCAAGGAAGGCCAATACACCGACTTTTTCTACGTCCATGGTGAACTGGATGTTAATGTTGTTGAGGTGTTGTAAGAACTCGTCGAACTTTTCACGTCTGTGGGCCCTAATGAACGTGTCGTCAACGTATCGAAAGAAACTGTTAGGCCTTAATGGCGCCGTGTCTAAGGTAATATCCTCAAAATTCTCCATATATTAACTATGTCATTTTTTTTTCTTAAACTGGAATAACATAACATGTCGAATATCTTTCTAAAAGCGATCCAGTGATCAACAAAACTACTATGACTACTACTACTAATACTAATAGACATGTAATAAATATAGTATCACTAACCAACTATGAGACAATTCATTCCTGTACCTCCTGAAGGGCCACCATAGCTTATGTGGTCAACACAATACATTTTGTAGCGTGGAGTTTAGGTGGAGTGAGGTTCAGGCTGGGGATTCTGCAGATGTGCGGCTCAATATTTTTATCGCCACTTTATTTATCATGCAAAGAACAATTTAACAAGATAGCAAACACTATTATGAACAGAATATTCCTTGTGACCAAATAAACTTGCGTAGGGCTCGCACAAAACAAAATATCTTCCCGAAATGGTAACAATAATTAATACAAAACGGTTCAATCTCGCCCCACACAGGCAACCCAGACAACGACGTAACACTTCAAAACATACAGCCTTCGGCCTTCAATACTTACTGCAATAGAAACCCATTACACCAGAAAATATTCACTTATCCATAATAGAAAACTTAATAAAATCGATACTAGCTTCTTCTTTCCAGGCTAGTACTAGCAACCGCAATAAACAAGGCTCCATCGACCATTACACAACTGTGTTGGCGGATAAACTCGTAGTGTTTTCCCATACGTCTAATAAACACAAGAGATACACACAACAGAGATTTCAGGCTCCTTCACTGTTCACAACAATCTGCCAACGCTGGGGTAACTTTGTTTTGGGGTGAAGACGTCGTGAGCCATGTTCGGAGCGCATTTTCATCTGGGAAGAGAGTTTCTTGAAGGTTGTTTGATAGAGAGCGGGAAACGTGAGGGCGCAAGGTCAGGTGAATAAGGTGGGTGCGGAATGACTTGCAAACCCAGTTCCTGTACAGTGATTTTTGTCAGTCTAGCAGAATGTGGGCGATCGTTGTCGTGCGGTAGCATCGCTTCACGCAGTCTTCCCGAGCGTTGATCTTGGACTGCGACTGCAAGACTTTTCAGTTGTTGACAACAAATGTCAGGAGATATGGTCACACCATGGGGAAGCATTCTGTAGTACGCCACACCGTCGCTATCCATCAGATGCATAACATTATCTTTTGCTACTTTGTTTGGGCTCAAAATTCTTTTCTTTTCCTTATTTTAGCCTAATGGTTCGATTTCTCGTCGCCAGTAACGATACAGGACAGGAATGGTCGGTGTTTTTCACGATCCAATTGATAAAGAGCCAGCAGAGATGCACTTATGGCCACCCGCAGATTTTTGTGATTTTTGCTTAGAGCATACGGTACCCATATACATGATTTTTGAACTTTCCTCATTCCATACAAATGAGGCACGGTGGTGGTATGATGACAGTTCATCACATCTACCAGCTCTCGAGTACCCTGACGTGGATCTCTGTCGATATATGCGTATAACGATCTTCTTCAAACCCCAAAGTTCTTCCTGAAAGTGGGGAGTCAATAATGTCTACACGATCCTCCTTAAAACGAGAAAACCGTTTTCTTGCAGTGCTCTATCCAATGGCATTATCTCCATACACGACGCAAATGTCTCTGGCTGCCTCCGCAGCTTTCACCCCTCTATTGAACTCAAACAGAAGAGTATGTCGGAAATGCACCGAGTTCCCCAGTTCTCACTCCATTTTCTAGCATCCATAGCTCCCCTCACTATCTCCAAACTACAAAACGACGATACGTAAACTCAAACAGCAACAGTGAACTATAAATAAAAAGTTACAATCAATCAGTAAACCCATAGCAATCGGAACTCCTATATGCAAAACAAAAACATTACGTACGTATGCACCAATATAATGCGCGATTACCCATGCTTTCGTCTACGTCAACACTACTGCAGTTACACATATAAAGACTTAATTCCTGTAGTAGAATATAGCAACTCACAATACACATGAATAAAACGCAATTTCAGTAACAAGACCCATACTGAACCAACATTAAAACTGTGGAGTAAGGAACAGATCTGCAGTTGTAACAGGTTTTTAAATTACGTTTAATTTTGACACAATCACATGTACTGCACGAACTGATATGTACCGGATTGCTTGCCACGCGGAGTGGCAGCGCGGTTTGAAGCGCCATGACACTGATTGCGCGGCCCCTCCCGCCGGAGGTTCGAGTCCTCTCTCGGGTATTGGTGTGTGTGTTGTCCTTAGTGTAAGTTAGTTTAAGTTAGTCTAAGTCTAGGGACCGATGACCTCAGCAGTTTGGTCTCTTAGGAATTCTCTCTCTCTCTCTCCCTCTCTCTCTCTCTCTCTCTCTCTCTCTCTCTCTCTCTCTCACACACACACACACACACACAAGATTGCTTTATGACACAATATTCACTTTGGCACACCCCAAGTGTAATACACAATATTCACTTAGTACTGCCCCACCTGCAGTAGTCACAACAAGCCATAATTCAACGCTCACAAATTATAGATGAAGTGAGCTACAACTAACTGCAAAGCACCTTTGCATATAATAGTGTCAGCCATCTTCAACACAAGAGCGCTAGATGCCAACATTAGCTCAAGTACAGTCTGACTGTGCTAGTTGCCTTCTTCTGGAGCCGTTATCTGCTGCCTGGAGTGTCGTGTGTGCGACATAAGAAAACGCACAAGCTCCAACAGGTTGTTCTCCACGTGGTACCACCGTCCGTGCTGACGGTCCGTCCTGTGTTGGTGTGCACTGCAACTCGGCTCGGGACTTGGACGCTGCTTCCCATACAACTGTTTTACATGTTGTCACTCGAGCAACTTCTCGTCACTGATTGTCCACACGGCGACATGTCCCTCAGCAGCCGCCCTGTTGCGGAGCAACTTCAGTATACCCCAGAAAGAGATAGCTGGGGCTGGGGAAAACAGACGTGCCGTTCGAGATGACGTAATTTATATAGAAACATATTACTTAATATGAAAGTTCGTTTCCATTAATAAGGGGACCTTATGAACTTCCCCTCACCAATTTGATTTCTATTGACAGGGTGTGTAGGACACAACTAGGATTTCAATGTAAACAGGAAGTCGCAACACTCCACTCGAAAATTATTTTCGAGAGAAGCAGGCAAAGACTCATGCATGCCAGGACTGTTGATCGAATCTCGCTGGTGGTACTTGTGTGTGTGTGTGTGTGATTCCAACAACAGATTTACTATGACCCAAAAAAATCCGAAATAACATTACAGAGGGCGGAGCTTGTGTAGTACGCATTTCTGCCGCTAGATGGATATAGCGGAACTCATTGCCAGTTCAGTGGTGCCTGTGTTATCGACCTGGCTCGTTCCGTTCATCTGCAGTATTTGTTTTTGCTAGCGGTGTTTTGTTCTTGTTTCGTTTTTTGTGATGGCATGTTTGAGTGAACAACGTGCAGCTGTGAAATTTAGTTTTCTACTCGGTAAAAATGTTGCTGAAACTGTTTTAATGCTGAAAACAGCTTACCAAGATGAAGCTATGGGAAAAACTCAAGTGTACAAGTAATCTGCACGATTTAAAAATGGTGGCATGTCGATTGATGGCAAACCTCGTTCTAGACTTCCAACAACTGGCAGAATTGACGAAAATATTGAAAAAATTCGAATGCTTGTGCTCACAGACCATCGACAGCCAATTGATCAACTGTCAGAGATTAGTGGGTTATCTTAGAGCTCGGTTCAGCGACATTTGACGGAAGATTTGGGAATGAGAAGGGATGCTGGCAAATTTGTTCCTCAGGTTCTGATTGACAATCAAAAGGATCATAGAGTTGCAACATGTGCTCTGAAACAACAGCTTGAAACTGATCCACATTTCGTGTCTGGTCATGAATCATGGTGCTTTGGTTACGACCCAGAAACAAAGCAACAACAATCCCATGGAAGACATCATCGTCACCCCGTCCAAAATAATGTCAAGTCAAATCAAACATCAAAACAATGCTTATTTGCTTTTTTGATGCCAAGGTTGTATTTCATTCAAAGTTTATTCCACCAGATCAGATCGCCAATTAAACCTTTTACTAGTAAGTTTTAAGACGGTTGCGCAACGGCGTCCGTTACAAAAGTTCCGATTTGTGGCAGACAGAAGTCTTGTTCTTCCACTACGACAACGCACCGGCTCACACAGCCATCTCTTTTACACAGTTTTTGGCTAAAAATGGTATGGTTCCGCTGCTCCACGCGCCTTACTCACCTGACCTGGCTCAGTGTGACGTTTTCTTATTTCCATACATGAGAAGGGTCATGAAGGTACACCGACTTGACGACAATGCAGGAGTCAGGAAAAAAGAAACGAGGGAGGAGATGTCGACCATATCTAAAGATGACTACCCAAAATCTTTACAACAGTGGAAGTACCACTGGGACAAATGCATTATTTGTAATTGAGGGTATTTTGAAAGGGATAAGGTTGTTTTGTAAACAATTTGAGAATATATACCTTTTAAAAAATAATTCCAGTTTCTTTGGGTCCCCCCTCCTACAGATTATCAAATTCCATTCTGGATGCTTTCTCGATAGAATGAAGACCCTAATCTTGTAGTCTTATGGGACACAATCACTGGCCGCTTTCGCCTGCTTTTCCTCGGGCTCGCAATCGTCCGATGAAGATGACTTCTTCTATTGCATCAAACAATCCTCCTATGTCGGTTTATTCCTGCGCGATTAATTCGTCTTGTACCACGAGTTGTTTCTCTGCTAATGTTTCAAAAGCGTCGCAAATTTTCTTCTCCAATGTTCATTTGTTCTAGCAGTATTACTGCAGAAGTATTCGAAGCGGTGAATTCGTTTTGCAAAAAGAGCTGTTCACTATACACGTCCGACTTTTTTAATCGCACGTCTGAAACTCCACTGTAAAGCGATTCGGCTTCACATTCAGGTTCACATTCTCTTGCCTGAAGAAGTAGCAGATATCTGGAGGTGTTGGAGAGCAACTGTCCCAGAAGCTAACATACGAATGCTGCTCCCTTTCTCCCTCCACCAACCGAAAGTCGTTTATGTGTACGCAACTGTTTCTGGTGGCTCAAAACTACGCGCAGCGGGGAAAATGGGTTCATATCGGACATCACAATCGTAATAAATCTGTCGTTAGAATTACTTGGAAATGCAGTGAAAAAACAAGTAGCGGCAGCGGGATTCGATCAAGAGACCTCGCACATCTGAGACTTCTCGCTTTCTTTATTTTATTTATTTTTTTAGACTCGAACTCGGTATCTCCTGCTTACTATCTTTTTTTCCGACTCTACCGCTTTTTTTCTTTCCCTTACTTTCTTCATTATAAAGGGACTCATAAGTAAAAGGGCGTCTATTTGCCACAGTCCCGTTTACCCAAAAAACACCATTTCAGGTGTTCGCCTCTAACCACGCCTGTCCAAACAGTTGTACCTAAATTAAAAAAGGAGGAAGGGAAAGGAGAAAGACGGTAAGAAATGTATGTACCATATGTAACAGAGATTTTTGCCTCAGACTTGTGGAGTGAAGTCCATGAAACCGTCCATAGCTGTGAAGAAACCCATAGACGTCTTCTAGACACCAAGGGGAATATTTCTGGGGATCGTAGTATAAAAACATCAACTATAGTACATCAGATCAGCTGCCCATTGCAGGGACATTCCAACTGCGCGGCAGGTTGTAGAAAGCACTCCAAAGGAAGTTGGGAAGGTATTGCCTGGATTTAGGATTACGGACAATGGTGCAATGTCGTTCGTTTGCATAAGTCCAAGAAACGAGTATACTCTGCTCGCCAGTGGGAGAAACATAGCGAACTGTAAGAGAGCGAAACCAATTTACAGAGTGAGTCATCGTCTGCTTGTCGTACACGTTATCCGAGAACAACATCGTTTGCGCTGTTATTCAGTCAGGAGTAGCACGTATGAGGAATGATAGAATTCGCTGGACCAAGCTTTAGAAACAAACGAAGCGATGATCGTCCCTGTCCAGCACGCCATATGTGACGCAAAGCAGAGCGTGCAGCAGTGTCAAGAAAAGGGGCGGTAACCACCTGCTATATATAGCAGCATCTGTATTGTGAGTACTTTTGGTCTGTCACACTGGGGCCGTGGGCCAGTTGTATCTCCGCCTTCATCGACAACAAGCGGCAAAGAGGCAGAAAGGAAGCTGTGCTTTAGTAAAAAAGGGTCCAATGTGATAGAAAGGTTCTGTTATGTCCGACAATGTCACCTGAGGAGCCAAAGAAACTGAGGCATATGCATCAAGCAGTAAGCTGGTAAGGCAAGTCGGGCAATGCTGCCACTTTGTCGACTGTGAACTGACATGAAAGGCCCAAGCACTGCCCAGAAAATGCTAAAGATGCACACTGCCTCGAACCTGGAGGAGGGTGAAGGACTCATAGAGGACTTTGAAGATTATGCCCTGGATAAAAAAAGGAACGCTTCGCAACTTCTTATGCGGCAAGGTAGTATGTGTGGAACTGAAGAGTTTGTGCCATGTGAGGTATGCGCGACGCTATATAGGGGTTGACATAGAGCATACGTAGCAAGAGGTCAAGGGAGTGGAGCTCATGTTCAAAGATCCGTTGCAGCAGCCATCTGCAGCTGAAGGCTGCGAAGTGCCGCAAGTCAGCCATGAAATCAATGGCAATGCAGACTAAGGCATCAGTCTTCTTGGGTAGGTCAACACTCCCCTCAGTCAGGCCTGTACCAACATAAATGGCTCGTGATTTATGTATGTTGATGGAGCTACCCGATGCTTCGCCCTAGGTCGCCAACCTCGCAAGTATCGTCAGCACTTCAAAAGAAGACGACCAAATCTTCCTCATAGTCAGCGCAGTAAAATTGATGTCCACCTAGAGACGTCCCTGTTAGCATTGTCGTAGTCCACATAACAACGGTTCTGGGGTGAAGACGTACAGCAGTGCTGACAGGGGGCACCTCTGTCGCGCCAAATGCCTGGTCAGAATCAATTGTGTGACCTTACCATTATACAGCACCCAGGATGAAACTTCCTGGCAGATTAAAACTGTGTGCCCGAACGAGACTCGAACTCGGGACCTTTGCCTTTCGCGGGCAAGTGCTCTACCAACTGAGCTACCGAAGCACGACTCACGCCCGGTACTCACAGCTTTACTTCTGCCAGTACCTCGTCTCCTACTCGGTCGGGCACACAGTTTTAATCTGCCAGGAAGTTTCATATCAGCGCACACTCCGCTGCAGAGTGAAAATCTCATTCTAGCACCCAGGATGTCGCGCCGTGAAGGAGATGTATGACCACATCAATAATAGTTTCTCAGTATCCCATATGACGAAGAGCAGTCGTAAGAAAACGGTGATCCACCCTATCAGAAGCCTGGCTGAAGTATAAGAACGCCACATCCGCAGGCAAATGTTGTGCCCAAGCGAAGGCAATCAGTTCTGTATAGTGGCAGAGCACTATCCAAATGGTGTATGCTCTGCCTAGCAATGCCTGATCATAGGACATGACATGATGGACAATTCTCTCAAGCTGCGCTGCCAAAAGGCGTGTAAAAACCTTCATGTTGCTATTTGGCAGTGTCATGGAGCAACAGTTAGTGATTGTGAACCTCAAGTTCATGAACAGGGACAATGAGGCCCTCTATACACGCAATGGGGATCCTCACCGAAGGGGACATCACTTCTCCATAGATAATAATCCACGTGGTCGCTAAGAGATGTCATACAGCACGATAAAATTCGAGGGGATGCCGTCAGGTTGAGAGAACTTGTTAGCGACTCCCACTTGGATAGCATCAAGGACTTCATCTTCCTTAACTGCTGCCTGTAATGCCAATGCTGCATCCTCCCAAGCCTTGCATGCTCGCACCACCATCTCTTCGAAGTGGTGGTGCATGAAGGCTCTGATCTGAGTTTTGGCACATTCACTACTGAACATCGTTCAGGCGAAAATTATATTGTAGAGCAGTTCCTTAACTCTTGCTAATAAAAGTTCAGGGGTTGCCTCCTCCAAGCTGCCAAGTCTCTCCCATTCACCACTGTGGTCCAGTGGAGTGCAGGTTTTGCACAAGGTATAGCCACCAATGCAACGTAGACATGTATAACCTCCAAGGCGGTGGCGACATGAATCCCAAGTCATCTCGAAAAGCAGCCCAGTCGAGAGACGCCAGGAAGACTACATTCAGCTTCCAAACGCCCATTCCATGATACACCCTCTAGTTTTTGAATGGGACTTTGCATATTTATGCACCATGGGCGGAGAAAGCGACAAGCCAAACCTCAGCTAGCTGGGTTCCTCCCACCCACGAGTGAGAGATATAAAAGCCATCAAGGTGACTAGAAGAATGTGCTGTGTAGTACGTGAAACTGACATGGTCGCTGTGAACGTGTTCCCACTTGGCGACAAGTTGGAGACAGTCGATGACCGTGGCAGGCTCTGTACAATGCGAATGATGCAACAGCTGATCTTTCGGGTGGAGTGTGGAATTAAAATCACTATCCAACGCCAGTGCATCTTGTCGCCCCACGAAAAGAGGTAAGACCATCTCCACCAAGAAGGCAGAGCGTTCCCTTCGCCTCTCCAATCCTGAAGGAACAGAGATATTAAAAATTCGGACGCCATAGAGTGTGACAGCCATGCCCCTTACATCTGGTAGATAATCGACATAGCCGGTGGGAACGCTTCACAGGCGAGGAACGTTACACTGCTACTGGTATCTGACACGTGGGAGACGAAACTTATGTAACCAAATGGGTTATGAAAACCAACAACATGTGCTTCTTATAATAGGGCCAGACGATGTATATCATGCAGCATAGCCAGTTTATGTAGGACATGGATAGCGTTGAAATTGATCGTAGCTAGGCGATATGTCTCTTCTGGCACTCCAGCTGCCGAGGCATGTGGTGTACCAGTAGTATCTAGTTGTGTCAGAGCAGACAAAACGGTGAAAGCTGCGGCAGCCACTATAATGAGCTAGCAGGGGCACAACTGACAGAACGTGTCCACCCACGGAATTCACAAGCGGTTCCAATTCCTTCTCTGCGATTGTTGACAGATGGCGCAGACGGCGGAGAAGAATACATCACAGGGTGCAGAGGACGAACCCGTGAAGTAAGTGGGGAATGAGACTCACTCAACAGCAGGTCTTCCGAGACCGATGCGACTTCTGACGTCGGATTACCATCCCGTGCTGCCATCCTGAGAAGGCAATCTTCAGATGTTGTACGACTGCGTTTCTTGCCCTTCCTCTCCGGCTTCTGCTTCCAAACGTGTTGTTCCGTATTGGAGTGGGATCGACCGTCATCCGATGCCTCCCCAACAGGAAGGAAAGCAGAGGTTAGTGCTACGCCCTAGTCGACTTCCATCGTAACTGTAACTTCGTTTTTCGGGTTTTGACAGGCGTCCTAGAGCGTCGTTTCCGCTGGAGGTGAAGGAGAGGGAATCTGAAGACTTTCCGCCCCATCAACGTTCAGCAACGATGGCAGATCGCAAGGAACCTGGGACAGTGTGTACTACACCTTCACAACAGCGGCATAGATGACAAGAGGTACTTCAGATGTATCACGTGGTACGACATCTCCTACGGGTGTTTGAATCAGGGGTCTCCGGAGGAAATTCCATCGGATGTGGCCCTCCTGGCCACAGCCCACACAATTCTGTGGCTGACAATCATAAATTACGATCGCCTGCACGCTACCAACCATAAAATAAGAAGCAATGCGCTTCATCATTTTTAGCTTTAACCGACCCAAGCCATTTAACGCGTGGAAGGCCTTCGAAGGTCAGCCATTTTTCTGCGATCTGACTGATGACGTTGCCGTAAACTCGAAAGGTAGATACGACCACGTCTTACAATATCTCAAAAGGAAGTTCGAAAATACGTGAAGGCCAAACCCTAAGTGATAGACTGAAACAGCTTCAACGTACCCATCAGGGTGCTTGAATTTCAGTCACTGGGTGAGAAAACGCAAAACATCAGCTCAAACTTCTTCGGTCCGCAGGTTGAGGCACACAACACTGCTCGTGATGGACAAGTGAATTTCTACATCATCCTGAGGTGCGAAATGAAGTGCGTCACTATTTCACTTCGTGCACTCCGGGTCGTGCATATTCTACGTGATCTTCATAGTCGCCCTACGGTAAGATAACATCACTGTAGGTCAGAACGTAAAGGAAGATAGCGGCGTAGTACCGCACGCTACATGTAAACAAAAGCACGCCCTCAGAGCGCTGCTCGTATAAAGGCAATAAGCCGTCTGTCTCTCGGCTACGGACTACACGAAAGTGAGCGACCATACAGAGATTATAAGTATGGCTAAAATTTTCAAAGTCGATTTTCTCTAAAACAGTTAACATTTGTGTCTTCTTGTTTATATAGGTTGAAGTCCTAGTCGTGTTGCCGGCCGGGGTGGCCGAGCGGTTCTAGGCGCTACAGTCTGGAACCGCGCGACCGCTACGGTCGCAGGTTCGAATCCTGCCTCGGGCATGGATGTGTGTGATGTCCTTAGGTTAGTTAGGTTTAAGTAGTTCTAAGTTCTAGGGGACTTATGACCTCAGAAGTTAAGTCCCATAGTGCTCAGAGCCATTTTTGAACCTAGTCGTGTCGGACAGACGCTGTCAATATGAATCAGATCGGTGAGTCGCCTTGCAAGAGACATACAACGTAATCCGCCGAGCGAGGTCGCGCAGTGGTTAGCACACAGGACTCTCATTCCGGAGGACGACGGTTTAAACCCGCGTCCGACCATCCTGGTTTAGGTTTTCAGTGATTTCCCTAAATCGCCTCAGGCAAATCCCGAAATGGTTCCTTTGAAAGGGCATGGTCAATTTCCTTACACATCCTTCCCTAATCCTATGGGACTGATGAACTCGCTGTTTGGTCCCTTCTCCCGAATCGATTAACCAGCCAGCGTAATACCAAACGTCATGGGCAGCTACAGTACTAACTAATCGCACTCATTAACTCTGATAAATTTTAAAGTTCACACTCTGCAAAAAAGCCATGGACGATTCAACATTCCTATTCCAACGAAATTTTTCCCTCAATGCAGTATTAAATACTTTATGATACTTTCTGATTCGCAACACATTCACTACACGTTCACTCGACGAAGTCTGCTCCTCTACTGCTCTCGTGCGCTCTCAACTAACTCGCACTGTCATCGTGACCCAACAATGCCCTGCCCGACGGAAATTGTGGGAACTGTAGAAAATTCTAGAAGATAAGGCTAGCCAGACCCAACAATGCCCTGCCCGCCGGAAATTGTGGGAACTGTAGAAAATTCTAGAAGATAAGGCTAGCCAGCTAGCGCCTGCTCGTAGGCAGTTCACTAGCAAGAACATCGGTTGCGATATCCTTGCAACATCTAATTTTCGTTCAACCTGCGTCTCATATGAGCACGATTTGCAAGCAATCTCATTTACGCTGTTGCTGTTACCACTAAATTACGCTGTCAATATGAATCAGATCGGTGAGTCGCCTTGTAAGAGACAAATTGGTCTACTGAAAATGCGTTTATTTTTACAAAACGATTTCTACTTTCCAATATAATTCCCTTGAACATTTATACACTTGTTCCAACGGGCTACAAGCTTTTTTTTATTCCGGCTGCAAATATCTCTTTATCTTGATGTTTGAACCAATTTCCCGCAAACTTTTACACGTCGTCGTTGTCCTGGAACGTCTTCCCACGTAATGCCTCCTTCAGCGCACCAAAGAAATGGAAGTCATTAGATGCTAAATCAGGACTGTAAGGGGGATGAGGCAGTATTTCTCAGCCCATTTTGTCGATGGTTTCACGGGTTAGTTGAGCAATATGAGGACGTGTGTTGTCTTTCTGGAGAATCGCACCTCCCCTCTGAGATCCACGACGTCTCTCCCCCATGCCTTTCACCTTGTTTAAAAGCAAATCCGAGTAGTATTGGCTGTTCATTGTACGCTGCTCATCGAGACAATCACAAAAAATAGACCTTTAGCATTCCAAAACTCCGTTAACATGTCTTTTTCTGTTGATGCTTGGGTTCTGATTTTTTTCTTGACAGGTGAGTTGGTGTGCTTCCACTCCATGCTTTGTCGGTTTGATTCTGACTCATAACAGTGAGCACAAGTTTCATCACAAGTTAAAATTTTGTTTCCCTGTGTAGCCGCGTCAACTCCAACTTGCACATGTTTTGCTGTACTTCAGCTCGTTACAGATAATGTTATGAACTGTACCAGTACTAACTTGAAACTTATCATCTATAATTTTCACAGTCACAAGGTGGTCGGCACGAATAATGTCATCAATTCGACTTTCAAGTGAGGGAGTTGAAACTGCAACTGGTCGGCCGGAACGATGTTCGTCAGTCACTGAATCGCGACCATTTTTGAACTGCTCTACCCACTTGTAAAAATTTGCACGATTCATTCAACCTTCACCATAAACTTTAGACATTCTACAGTATACATTCACAGGTTTCTCGCCATCAGCAAGTAAAAAACGAATAGCAGAACGTTGTTCAACAATCAGCTGATCAGGGCTCATCCCAGTGATGCCAACTTAAAGCCATAAAAGTACCAAACTTGCCCTACTAACAGTTTTTCCCCAGACCAATTTGCCTCTTTAATTATTCAATGACCCTCTTATTTATTTACCTTTCCTCGTATACAAGTGCAAGTTTCTGCATGATACATTTATTACTTGTATATCCAGTTTTGATTCAACCTGCATCTAATACGACAATGACCCGAGAATGGTTGTACTGACAACTGAAATTAGTCTGAAAGTTATCTAACAAATAAATAAAGATAAAGAACATTATGTGAATGTGCATCTGTTTGCTTTGCTCCAGGATTGTCCCCTTCTGAACGTATAGTTTCTTCATGAATGTAAGGTGTTGCATAAGCAAAAAATTCCTTTCGTAGAAAAGAAATACGTACATAAGATAACCTCACGTTTAAAGTTAAGAACTAAATCTTTCTGCGAAAATGACAAGCAGATTTGACTGTGAGAATATAAGTGAAATATGCCGTGTCTGGAGCAACATAGTATGTTGCGAAAAAAATATATATATCGACTCTAACATTAATGAGAATAATTAATCCCAACACTGTTAATCGACGCTGTGAAACTGAAAACTCATATCTCTTGTATTTGGTATACCCGTGTCGCAATGGGGAACGACATGCAAATGCTTTCATTGAGAAAGAAGAAAATATGCGTTTCTCTTTTTGAGTTGCTACGAACTACAGAGAATCGTGGTAGTGCAGTGCGATTTCTTAGATACGTGCAATGCAAATTTCGTTCTCATAAAATTTATCTCTCATAAAAAAGAATGTTCATCGGGCAATGGGAGCTGGATAATGATGAAGGATACTTTCTAGACAAAACTTCTTCTCAAGAAATTGTGTTAAGAAAAATTATCTCAAAAAATTTTCCTGGCCCTATTCCATTTACAAAATTTCACTATTGATAGTTTAGTAAGCAATAAGAAAATATTTCATTACAAATTGAAATTACATAAAATCAACACTAGAGAAATACAAAAATATAATTCAACACAAAAATTTATCCCAACACAAAAGTCCTCATTCTAATGATTAAATTCTTTTCGTCTTTTCAAATCCATTAACATTGACTGTGACAAAACATTATGAAAATATCAAGAAATTCCTGATTTGGATATCTCTGTTGACTCAAGAATGCCAAACTAAATGTTGCAGCAATAAAGTAAAATATGTTCATTCCTTACCTTAAATCCCAATCTGCTCGAAATAATATCAGTTTAGTATACCCGTCTTATTCAATGCGTAATGATAATATGCCCTTTGTAATAATAATATCTTGGATAAGATCAACAAAACAGTTCCCAAGAGCACCATGTTCTGCGTCCTTCCTGTGCATGCTCATTGCCTCTCCTAGCGACCAACACTGAACATCCGCGCGTCTTCACAGAGTAAAGATGACCTAACTAGTCTGCGAGCAGCGGTGCGTCTCTGACGAGGTTGCACTCGCATTACTAAACGATACAAATATTATATGCATGTCCTGAGAGACATCCAAAAACAGGAAATTACCTGTATACTTCTATAGACACTCCTTGCAAGTCTAGTCATCACGTTTTAATTTTTACAAATGTACGCTATCCAGACAATTAAAAAATTTTGGAAAAAAATTTGCACATTAACAAATTACATTTTTTACCATAAACATTATAACACTGCCTGACGATGGACTTGGAAACAGGAAAAGAGGCTGTCAGAGAAACTTAATAGAACAAATATACCAACATCAGTTTATCATCCACGGAAGAATACTATGAAAATTCAATGCTTTCCATGTAGAAAATTTTTTCACTCTGTAATGTGCCAAATGTTTCGGCGCACTATGTTCCTGGAGAGCTGAATGACGTTAATTGAGTTTATGTTATTTTTAACCACTATCTTTAATACGCTGGGGCCAAGGGGGTAAATGGAACTACATAATTGTGTTTATTTCGTCTGCTGTATGCCACCGAGCGAGATCAGAGGGGACCATGCCGTATACTTCCTTTGTAAGAGCTAGATTAGTGCTATTCGTGGAGCATCTAACAGTGGATGGCCAGCCTACAGAATGAGATGCCTCTGGAATCGTCTAAGTCACTGATATTTAATTATTATACATTATGAAACAAAAAATTTATTGCATTTAGTGAATGAAGTGTAGGCGCTCTCTATCTAAATGTAAAGTCTATCTTTATCTTATGAACAATTAACTATATTGAAAGTAATGCATTTTATTACGACGGAAACTTCTGTATATTATGTGTGATTATTTGCGAAGACTATAATAAAAGTAGAGGGAGACCAAGAGATGAATACACTAAGCAGATTCAGAAGGATGTAGATTGCAGTAGGTACCGCGAGATGAAGGAGCTTGTACAGGATGGATTAGCATGGAGAGCTGCATCAAACCAGTCTCAGGACTGAAGACCACAACAACTACATAATAAAAGTGATTCACAAAAATTCTGCTATATGCGACGAGTGAAAGAAGTATTTGAAAGGTCAAGTATTTATCAGAATAAAAGACCTTAAGACTATAAATGAACATGTCTGGTTGACTGATTTTACTTAAACTTCAATGACCGATGAAATAATTTTTCAACAACAGGGGACATGATTGAACAGTCCTACATATAGGTTCTGACCTATTTATTTTTACGAAGGTGCAGCAAAAGCCTATACAATTCATTCAAGCCGGCCTGTGTGGCCGAGCGGTTCTAGGTGCTTCAGTCTGCAACGGCGTGACCGCTACGGTCGCAGGTTCGAATCCTGCCTCGGTCATGGATGTGTATGATGTCCTTAGGTTAGTTAGATTTAAGTAGTTCTAAGTTCTAGGGGATTGCTGACCTCACATGTTAAGTCCCATAGTGCTCAGAGCCATTCGAACCATTTCATACAAAAGTAAGTAACAACATGTAAGCTTCAATATGATATCATCTGCAGAATGTCTTTGAAGCAGTTCATGAAAGAGAATCGTTGTACGTTACTATAGGTACAAAAAATTTAATACGCCAGCAAACAATTTAACGACAAGAAGTTTTCTGCGCTCGTTAGCTTGTTTCAGCAGTGATGATGGGCGAAGAGAGTGACAGGGAAATTTCGCTGTGAAGAAATGTTACCGAAAAAATATCTCTAATTTGTGATCACTCGGAAACAAATATAGTGATTTCGACGTCGAAGGTTGGCATCCAGTCCAATAGCATTCACCTGTTTAATGCTCCTGCATTGTGACGGGACCAGATGGCGTACTAGAAAGCAATACTACAATGCAAACAGAGAAATTTCTGAAATACAGATATTACTTCTGTTAATTTAATGGATAAAACAAGGTATATCTTCGCAAATTGTAACCAGTACGTTATTGTATGATGAACGGAAAGCTTGAAATTTATTTTCCTGTACTAGAATAATGAGAGGGAAAAAATCGGTTACCCTCTCTGTAGCATGGAATGATTCAAATAACTCCTTTGACAGTCAGTATGGTATAACCACCAGTTTTAAATTACAGTGACAAACTTCATCGAGAAATGCGTATAGGATTGATGTGCTGATGGTACATGTATACTGTATATTTATAATTTCCTTAGAAACACGCGAAGCCGGCCGTTGTGGCCGAGTGGTTCTAGGCGCTTCAGTCTGGAACCGCGCTGCTGCTACGGTCGCAGGTTCGAATCCTGCCTCGGGCATGGATGTGTGTGATGTTCTTAGGTTAGTTAGGTTTAAATAGTTCTAAGTTCTAGGGGACTGATGAAGTCCCATAGTGCTCAGAGCCATTTGAACCATTTTGAGACACGCAAGGTGTAGGATTTACTCTTACTGTCGAAGCCACAAATATAGCAGCACAAAATTTAAGAAACTGGGAAAAGATATTCATAATTAATCTGTGTTTTCCGAACAATAGTAAATCTTACTTGGAAACAAAACACACACGCCATAAAAAACGCCTTTCTACTTTTAGCTTCACTTCAGTCCAGATTAAAAATAGTAATGAATTATTAAACAGGCAGTTCGGAACAAAACTCAGTCCAGATTAAAAACAGTAATGAATTATTAAACAGGCAGTTCGGAACAAAACTCAAAATATATAAAAATAAAAAGCAGTGAGTACTGAGAAATTCAGGGGTAATGGCTAACCGCGGAGAACAATCGTGTTTAAATATTTGAGAGCTGGGCACGGTGTCAACGACTGAAGACATGTTGGCCGTTTATCTGTAGTGGAGGGTCTAATGTATGTGGAAGCCGTAGTCTGTTTGTAAGGCCACATTTTCGTCACTATGTCAAAGGTGATGAAGCAGCACTGTTCACATGCAACGTGCAGTTTTCACTTCTGAACACGCTGCGAACTGTGTGTGGTACTTTTTTATTCTTTTCATTTTATAAACACCTTTGCTGGTTCAGTTATCTTGTTCTGGAGTACGAAGCGTAACTGTACGTTTGTTTTATTTTGTTACGATACCAGCTTCCGATTAATAAGTTTCATTTCATTTTTTCGGGTATGCAATGATTTTCCGACAGATGTACAGTATGAAACTGAACAGCTATCCTAACAATGGGAGGTGAGCGCCATATCGACAGCAAAGAGAGTCCAACAGTCAGAGAGTGATGGTGCGACTTCGCGCCTATGCAGTGAATAGCGGGTCGGGTTCGGGTGAGATTAAAATGTTCGTTAAATGCTGCCGGACACGTACTTCCGAATACGGCATGGACTTAACATTGACATGGACATTGCGTGAGATGCAAAAAAAAAAAAAAAAAAAAAAAAAAAAAAAAATGTACTTTAAAATCTTAATGAGGCCTGACGCGCATAGAATTTAACAACCGCTACAAAACAATTAAACATTTCGTTTTACGTTTGAAAGTTATTCAGCAGACTCTGAATTCGCGAATATGACGCGTGTGACAGTACGGACAAACCGTAAGTTCACGATCCCGAGTCTGAGGAAACTCTGTACTCTTTCATAACCTGCGTATTTGACATAAATAGCTGCTTTGATCCATTATGAATGGTTCTGAAAGCCTGCGACTGTGAAAACAATATATTTGTTTGTAAATAACTCATCTGCTACCAGTCACGATTTTCTTTATTTTATTTTTCGCACGACGCGTTTCGGGAAGTGATTCCCATTTTCAAGTGCTTTTCTTGTGTTTGTTATGTCATTCGTATGTGATGTTGTCGATGTGTGAGATTCTACTTCATTTCGTTGACTTTACTGCAATATATAAGAAAACACACGATTTTTAGTTGGTTGTCGGTCTTTTTGTGAAGTTAGTGGCGAAATTTAGAAGAATTTGTACTTACAGTTTTCTTAGGGTCCATTTGTGCAGAGTCTCACACACTAAACATCACCCACAACTTGTATACTTTTAAACATCGAAAACATTTTTCATAAACAAAACAGTGGCACAGATGTTCTTACAAGTAGTCAACAGAGATGACATTATAGGTCTTCCACAGAGTATGATATGTTTTTGTACAGTGGTTATTTACCTTAACAATTTGGATGATAATTTACGTATGTCTATTTTACTATTGTGCTTGTTTCTATGTGTTACTATTTTTATTTGAGTATACTATCGAAACATCTGAAGAAATTCACTGATTCACTTTCAAGTTTTTCGCTTAATATTTTATCTTCATATTTTCTGTAATGTGAGTATATCTCCAGTTATTTTAGTAAATCCATTTTATGTCCTTTATTTAGTCGGTGGAGTACTTTTACATTTTGCTCTATTTTTCCAAATGGGTGTCCTGTATTATGTACATGTGTTGCTATGGCTGATGTAGTGTGTCTGTTGTGTGTGTAGGCTTTTATGTGCTCTGTGTACCTGGTGTTGAAATTTCGTTCTGTTTGTCATAGGTAGAACATGGAGCATTCCTGGCATGTGACCTTGTATGTTCCGGAGTCTGAGTATAGATCATGCTTACACTTTATATTGTGTATTATTTTTTTGTTGCAGTTTATTAGATGTAGAAAATAGGTGCATCGTGTCTCTGAAAACATCTCACCCTAGACACACGCACTTCGATCTTACCAATTGTGTCGCATCATCCTCTATGCAAAGGAAGACAACGGAGCAATAACATGACCAGACAATGGAATGTAAAAGGTGCGAATTACCACTGACTGATCTACCGACATTTCGCTGCCGCCAATTCAAAACAGTTGGCGACACCGCATGTCACCTGCCACGCAGAGATAACCTCTCTCTTGGTCTCCGTCTTTCAGCAAAACACTCGGAAAGCAGTTTACACCAATTTTAAGTGTAATTTCATTTATTAACGTGTGTTTCTTAGAATAAACGTAGTTTTATAGTGAGTGGATGCTGAATCTCATGTTGCCGTTGTTTGCCATGTTATTTTTTGTCAACTCCACCTTTCTATTGTAGCTAGCTATAGTGCGTATCTTTAGGAATTTTTGGATTATGTGCTTCGACATATGTGTGCGTGTGTGTCGTGATTTTGCTAGGTAATTTTAAGTATTTTTAATGATATATTTAGAAAAATGTGTGAATTGTGGCTTCCGACGTTCCTGTGTTCATCATAAGAGTAAATCTGATGTAAATACGAGGGCTATTCAGAAAGTAGGGAACGTTTCCGTCTGACGCCGCTAGGCGCGCGCTGATCGCGTATATTTTGGTATTGCGTACTCGGCAGCTCAGTGGGCATTCATCCGTGGTAGAGGGAACGTCTCTGCGAGCCTGGTTTTTTCGATATTCTAATTTGAAATGTACTCTGCAATCGAAAATCCCGCCAGCTCTGAGGTGCGGTCTGTGGTACGGTTTTTGTTGGCAAAAAACCTAAAATCTATAGAAATTTATCGTGACCTGTGCGAAGTGTACGGAAACAACATAATGAGTGAATGTTCCGTCCGGAAATGGTGCATTCGGTTTAAAAACGGCGTAATCAACATTCATGACGAAGAGAAGAGTGGACGCCCGAGCATTGTGACTGGCGATCTTATCGCTAAAGCTGATGAAACGATTCGTGAAAACCGTCGATTCACAATAACGGTTCTTTCGCTTTCTTTTCCAGAAGTTTCACCGACTTTGTTGTTTGAAATTGTCACTCAAAAGCTAGGCTACCACAAATTTTGTGCACGATGGATGCCCAAAATGCTTACAGAGCACCATAAAGAACAGCGAATGGGGCACCGTTGACATTTCTGGAGGCCAATCACAAACATGATGATTCATTACTGGATCGAATCGTAACCGGTGACGAGACTTGGGTGAAACGCGTCAATTGCGAGACAGAATTACAGTCCGTGGAGTGGGGCACACAAGGTCTCCCCAAAAACCAAGAAAATGTTTGCAAACTTTGTCAGCAAGGAAGTTGATAGAGACAGTGTTTTGGGATAGGCAAGGTGTGCTCCTTATCGATTTTCTCGAACGTGGAGCAACCATATATTCTGTCCGTTACAAACTTTGCACAGCCCTACAAGAGCAGTTCAAAACAAACGCCGAGCGAATATGACGTCCAAAATTTTGCCCGACCTCACATGCCAAACCGCACTAAAGAACTCCTTAATTCATTCAAATGGGAAATTTTCCATCATCCACTCTACAGCCCCGATCTTGCACCAAGCGACTTCCACTTATTTCCCAATACGAAGAAGTGGCTTGCAACGAAGCGCTTTGATGACGACGCCGGACTCCAGGCGGACGTGACTCACTGGTTGAAGTCTCAGGCGGCAGAATTTTACGACGAAGGTCTTTCAAAGCTTGTCGACCGCTACGTTAAGTGCCTCAGTGTGTCTGGTGACTATGAGGAAAAGTAGTATGTCAGTCGCTCTTTCAGATGTATATAATAAAATGTATTTATTGTACTTCTTTTAATGCCATAACGTTCCCTACTTTCTGGATAGCCCTCGTATTACATTACGCATTCTTCCGCGTTTCCTGGAATCTCATTGGATTCGTTCCACGTGGAGCGGAAGCCTAGCTGTCTCTAGCATAGTCAAGTACTATATTAAGGCCATGTTTTACCCTGTGCTTTATGCGCACGTAGACCGAGCGATGACAGGGTTCAATAGCTTCACCGCAGCATTTAACTTGAACAGCGCTCGCCAGCTAGCTGGTCCAACTAATCTGCATTTATGTGAGCAGTTGCAGTTGATACATAAAAAGGGACGAGCAGAGAAACAATATAGCTTCGAATGTCGTTTAATTTCTAAACAGAATGAAATAACATTCGGCAATATCCCAGCAACACCGCACGCCTCTAGGGGACCAGATGGAAACCAGAACATGCTCTCGTTCTTAGCTAACATAGTACTGTAATTAAAAACAAGAGCTAATGAAAAGTTTTGACCTGGAAAAAGGATATTTTTTCTGCATGAGCTATGTGTAATTCGAAAGCGTACTGCAGGGACTTCATTCTGTAATTAAGTATTGAACCCACTGAAGATATTACTTACAGTCAGTCGTCTCGTAATTCAGAACCTGTTTCATATCCGAATCCGAGAAGTACATTTCAGTAGTGGAACTGTCATCTGTCACGGTCACAGCGAGTCGATCAACAGTAGAACCCACGAAGCTATCCAAGTTTCGCATTTTATCCTCTTCCTTTATGAGATGCTGTTCTGTATCACGCCAGTTGTCGGCAGTGATGTGTGTCAAAGCTGGTGCATTAGTTTCAGTACGTATGACTGCTTAAATACCTTGTTATTTCTCGCGTTTCTGTTGCGTTCATATAACAATGGTACAGTATTAAGCACGGTTTTCCAAAGCTCCTTCACCAAAGAAGACGAAGTAAATATTCCTGAATTCCAATCAAGAAAAACTGTCAAGATGAGAAACATAGAAGTAGATATCCACGGTGTAACGAAGCAACTTAACCCATTTCTGCCTAGCGTAACATAGATGTCACAGAACAGCCTGTCACAGTTTTCTCTCGTTGGCAACAATGCCTGCGTTTGGAGTGGCTATTGTTGTATGGCTTTCAGATAAGGAGGCTTTGTTGTTCATGTTTAGGTAGGTTTCAGTCAGTTAAAAGCATTAAGTGGTCAGTGACTGGTGCTTCAAGTACGGAAGACTTTTCTGAGTGAGGTTATGTCTTGGAATAAGAAGTAAGTACAATTATTTATCGCAAATTTTAATACAATTTGTTTAAATTATGGTTGATTATAATGTTAAAAGTACTGAAATTTATTTTAATGGTTATCTACAAAATGAAATTCTTATTTTTGTGGCTCCAAATACAGTTTTAATTTAGTGTTGCAAATATGTCACGCTAGGCAAAACAGTGAAAATAACGATTCGTTCTCTTTAGAGGTCTGTCTCTCCATGAGATCTTGGCTGTTCTTGAAGGGGAGGAAAAAGATGCAACAGATATATTTATTGAACCTCCTGAAGCTAATGTGGATTCGGATGAAGATTCTCGGGAAGAAGATGGGGGAGGAAACGTCGATAATCTTGGACCAAGGCAACTCCAGGCTGGTGCAAAAGTGGTTTTAGCAAGTAAAAACAGGTTAGGTAGTGAACTTGAGATTAATTTCTTTCCTGATGATAAACCAGATGAACAGGAAAAGTCACAGATCTTAAAATCTGTGATCAGAGATTGGAAAAAATACGATCTGCGTAGTGTTAGTCCTGTATTTCCTGAGAGTGATTATAGTAAACACAGAAACTTGTCTCCAGTTCAGTGCTTCGAATTGTTTTGGAACGACGAAGTATGCTTTGTTCAAGAACTGCTCGGATCCAAAAATAACATATGAAGAGATAAAAGGTTTTCTAGGAATTCTAATTCTTTCTGGAAATAATCCTTTACCTAGCAGAAGATATTACTGGGATTCTGGATTGGACATGAGAAATGAAATGGTCCATAGCAAGATGAGAAGGGACAGGTTTGAAACAATTATGAGATTCATTCACTCGTGTGACAACACAAAAATAGATACTAATGATAGAATATGGAAACTTTGTCCTTTAATAAATATGCTAAGAAAAAAGTTTGCTCTCCACTTTCAGCCTGAGCAAGATTTGTCTTACGATGAGAGGATGATAAAGTATTTCCGAAGACATGGATGTAAACAGTTTTGAAAGGTAAGCCCATTAGATTTGGGTACAAAGCATGGTGTCTAAACACAACCATGGGTTCTCTAGTGGACTTTCAAATATACCAAGGAGCTGATACTCAGAGGAATGAAAAATATGAGAAAGCATTTGGAAAATGTGCTGCTGCTTTGATTCAAATAATCGATTCTCTTCCTGAAAAGAACAAACATCTTCCCTACAGATTTTATTTTGACAACCTGTTTACATCACAAACATTGTTGATTTACCTGAAGCAACGAGGTTTTGGTGCAACTGGGACTATTTGTGAAAATCGTCTGCCTAAAGAGTGTCATCTCATACCTTCTGACACTATGCCCAAAATGAATAAGAGAGGAGATTTTGATTACAAGAGCAGCAAGGAAAGTGGAATAATCGTTGCCAGCTGGCTAGATAATTCTACAGTAACAATTGCTTCCACAAGTCATGGTATCAGTCCTGTCAGCACCTTTGCCCGATACTCTCGACAAGAGAAGAAAAGAATACTTGTACCTAGACTTAATGTAATTGGAGAATACAACAAAAATATAGGAGGAACTGACCGAATGGATGAAAATGTAGCGTTATATAGAGTGAGTGTCAGAGGAAAGAAATGGTGGTGACTAGTTTTTACATGGCTTCTAGATATCTCTATACATAATGGGTGGCTTCTTCATAGAAAGACTGGTATAAATATGCCTCAGCTGCACTTCCAGCGCTACATTGTGAAATACACTCCTGGAAATTGAAATAAGAACACCGTGAATTCATTGTCCCAGGAAGGGGAAACTTTATTGACACATTCCTGGGGTCAGATACATCACATGATCACACTGACAGAACCACAGGCATATAGACACAGGCAACAGAGCATGCACAATGTTGGCACTAGTACAGTGTATATCCACCTTTCGCAGCAATGCAGGCTGCTATTCTCCCATGGAGACGATCGTAGAGATGCTGGATGTAGTCCTGTGGAACGGCTTGCCATGCCATTTCCACCTGGCGCCTCAGTTGGACCAGCGTTCGTGCTGGACGTGCAGACCGCGTGAGACGACGCTTCATCCAGTCCCAAACATGTTCAATGGGGGACAGATCCGGAGATCTTGCTGGACAGGGTAGTTGACTTACACCTTCTAGAGCACGTTGGGTGGCACGGGATACATGCGGACGTGCATTGTCCTGTTGGAACAGCAAGTTCCCTTGCCGGTCTAGGAATGGTAGAACGATGGGTTCGATGACGGTTTGGATGTACCGTGCACTATTCAGTGTCCCCTCGACGATCACCAGTGGTGTACGGCCAGTGTAGGAGATCGCTCCCCACACCGTGATGCCGGGTGTTGGCCCTGTGTTCCTCGGTCGTATGCAGTCCTGATTGTGGCGCTCACCTGCACGGCGCCAAACACGCATACGACCATCATTGGCACCAAGGCAGAAGCGACTCTCATCGCTGAAGACGACACGTCTCCATTCGTCCCTCCATTCACGCCTGTCGCGACACCACTGGAGGCGGGCTGCACGATGTTGGGGCGTGAGCGGAAGACGGCCTAACGGTGTGCGGGACCGTAGCCCAGCTTCATGGAGACGGTTGCGAATGGTCCTCGCCGATACCCCAGGAGCAACAGTGTCCCTAATTTGCTGGGAAGTGGCGGTGCGGTCCCCTACGGCACTGCGTAGGATCCTACGGTCTTGGCGTGCATCCGTGCGTCGCTGCGGTCCGGTCCCAGGTCGACGGGCACGTGCACCTTCCGCCGACCACTGGCGACAACATCGATGTACTGTGGAGACCTCACGCCCCACGTGTTGAGCAATTCGGCGGTACGTCCACCCGGCCTCCCGCATGCCCACTATACGCCCTCGCTGAAAGTCCGTCAACTGCACATACGGTTCACGTCCACGCTGTCGCGGCATGCTACCAGTGTTAAAGACTGCGATGGAGCTCCGTATGCCACGGCAAACTGGCTGACACTGACGGCGGCGGTGCACAAATGCTGCGCAGCTAGCGCCATTCGACGGCCAACACCGCGGTTCCTGGTGTGTCCGCTGTGCCGTGCGTGTGATCATTGCTTGTACAGCCCTCTCGCAGTGTCCGGAGCAAGTATGGTGGGTCTGACACACCGGTGTCAATGTGTTCTTTTTTCCATTTCCAGGAGTGTATTACCTGACTTCCAATGCTGCAATACCAAGAGGTCCTGCACGCCCTGCAGGTAATTCAAACCAAGGCAGAGTGCAGCATGATATTAGATATGATGAAACAAATCATCTGGTAGCCATGATACCACAGAAACAAAGAAGATGCTGTGCAGCGGAAAACTGCAAAGGAACCCCAAGAACAATGTGCTGCAAATGGGATGTTGGTTTGTCCATAGAATGTTTTGTGCCATGTCACAGAAAGTGAGTACTGTCGCCTGAACTTGATGTAAATCACATACAGTGTATTATTTTACTTGCTGTCATATATTCTGCCTGAAACGTATGTTCTGCCTAGCGTGACATATATGTTACGCCCTTTTTTGTTTCAAATATTGATTATTTTTTGTTTTGATTGTTGTAATCTAATTTGTAGAAATCAGAAGAAAAAATAATTCAGGCAGAAATGGGTCAAATCACTTAATAAAGGCAAGGCCTCCAGTCTAGATTGTGTATCAGTCAGGTTCATCTCAGAATATGCTGACAAAATAGCTCCACATTTTTAGCAATTATATACAACCCCTCGCTCACAGATAGATCCGCACCTAAAGAATGGAAAATTGCTCAAGCCACACCAATATCCTAAAAGGGAAGTAGAAGTAATCCGCTGAATTACTGGCCCATATCATTAACGTCGATTTGTAGTAGGGTTTTGGAACATTATGAAGTACATCGAAGAAAACGATTTATTGACACATAGAACAGTTTCAGAAAATATAGTTCTTGTGAAACACAACTAGCTCTTTATACTCATGAAGTAATAAGTGCTATCGACAGGAGATGTCAAATTGATTCCATATTTTTAGATTTCCAGAAGGCTATCGTCGCCGTTCCTCACAAGCATCTTCTAACCAAACTGCGTGCCTACGGAGTATCGCCTCAGTTGTGCGACTGGATTCGTGATTTCCTGTCAGAAAGGTCACAGTTCGTAGTAATAGACGGAAAGTCATCGAGTAAAACAGAAGTAATATCCGGCGTTCCCGAATAAAGTGTTATAGGCCCTTTATTGTTCCTCATCTATATTAACGACATAGGAGACAATCTGAGAAGCTGTCTTAGATTGTTTGCAGACGATGCTGTCATTTACCGTCTTGTAAAGTCATAAGATGATCAAAACGACTTGCAAAATGATTTATATAAGATATCTGTATGGTGCGACAAGTGGCAATTGACCCTGAGTAAGGAAAAGTGTGAAGATATTCACATGAGTAATAAAAGAAATCAGCTAAATTTCGATTACGCGAAAAGTCACACAAATCTGAAGGCTGTAAATTCAACTAAATACTTAGGGATTACATTTACAAATAACCTAAATTGGAACAATCACATAGATAATATTGTGGGTCAAGCAAACCAAAGACAGCGATTCATTGGCAGAACACTTAGAAGGCGCAACAGGTCTACTAAAGAGACTGCTTACACGACGCTTGTCCGTCCTTTTCTGGAGTATTGCTGTGAGGTGTGGGATCCGCATCAGGTGGGACTGACGGGCGACATCGAAAAAGTACAAAGAAGGGCAGCTCGTTTTGTATTATTGCGAAATAAGGGAGATGTGTCACAGACATGATACGTGAATTTGAGTGGCAATCATTAAAACTAAGGCGTCTTTCGTTGCGACTGGATGTTCTCATGAAATTTCGATCACCAGTTTTCTCCTCCGATTGCGAAAACATTCTGTTGTCACCCACCTACATAGAGAGAAATGATCATCACTATAAAATAAGAGAAATCAGGACTCACAGAGAAAAATTTAAGTTCTCATTTTTCCCGCGCACCATTCGAGAGTGGAACGGTAGAGAGACAGCTTGAAGGTGGTTCATTGAACCCTCTGCCAGGCACTTAATTGTAAATATCAGAGTAATCACGCAGATGTAGATGTAGAAGTGTAAAAGTTCAGCATTTGTATGTTATGCTTGATGCCGTGAAAACTGTTATTTTCCATGTTTCTACAAGACTTATTACTTTGGCTCGTCTAGAAATCACATCTGTGCTATGAAACAATGGACATAGTCAAAATAAAGGCCATTTTATATTCCATTTTTGTCTTAGAAATTTTAATTTGTTATGTTTCCTTAATTTAAACAACCTTGGATAATCAAGAATTTACACTCCTGGAAATTGAAATAAGAACACCGTGAATTCATTGTCCCAGGAAGGGGAAACTTTATTGACACATTCCTGGGGTCAGATACATCACATGATCACACTGCCAGAACCACAGGCACACAGACACAGGCAACAGAGCATGCACAATGTTGGCACTAGTACAGTGTATATCCACCTTTCGCAGCAATGCAGGCAGCTATTCTCCCATGGAGACGATCGTAGAGATGCTGGATGTAGTCCTGTGGAACGGCTTGCCATGCCATTTCCACCTGGTGCCTCAGTTGGACCAGCGTTCGTGCTGGACGTGCAGACCGCGTGAGACGACGCTTCATCCAGTCCCAAACATGTTCAATGGGGGACAGATCCGGAGATCTTGCTGGCCAGGGTAGTTGACTTACACCTTCTAGAGCACGTTGGGTGGCACGGGATACATGCGGACGTGCACTGTCCTGTTGGAACAGCATGTTCCCTTGCCGGTCTAGGAATGGTAGAACGATGGGTTCGATGACGGTTTGGATGTACCGTGCACTATTCAGTGTCCCCTCGACGATCACCAGTGGTGTACGGCGAGTGTAGGAGATCGCTCCCCACACCATGGTTCAAATGGCTCTGAGCACTATGGGACTCAACTGCTGTGGTCATAAGTCCCCTAGAACTTAGAACTAATTAAACCTAACTAACCTAGGGACAGCACACAACACCCAGCCATCACGAGGCAGAGAAAATCCCTGACCCCGCCGGGAATCGAACCCGGGAACCCGGGCGTGGGAAGCGAGAACGCTACCGCACGACCACGAGATGCGGGCCCCACACCATGATGCCGGGTGTTGGCCCTGTGTGCCTCGGTCGTATGCATTCCCGATTGTGGCGCTCACCTGCACGGCGCCAAACACGCATACGACCATCATTGGCACCAAGGCAGAAGCGACTCTCATCGCTGAAGACGACACGTCTCCATTCGTCCCTCCATTCACGCCTGTCGCGACACCACTGGAGGCGGGCTGCACGATGTTGGGGCGTGAGCGGAAGACGGCCTAACGGTGTGCGGGACCGTAGCCCAGCTTCATGGAGACGGTTGCGAATGGTCCTCGCCGATACCCCAGGAGCAACAGTGTCCCTAATTTGCTGGGAAGTGGCGGTGCGGTCCCCTACGGCACTGCGTAGGATCCTACGGTCTTGGCGTGCATCCGTGCGTCGCTGCGGTCCGGTCCCAGGTCGACGGGCACGTGCACCTACCGCCGACCACTGGCGACAACATCGATGTACTGTGGAGACCTCACGCCTCACGTGTTGAGCAATTCGGCGGTACGTCCACCCGGCCTCCCGCATGCCCACTATACGCCCTCGCTCAAAGTCCGTCAACTGCACATACGGTTCACGTCCACGCTGTCGCGGCATGCTACCAGTGTTAAAGACTGCGATGGAGCTCCGTATGCCACGGCAAACTGGCTGACACTGACGGCGGCGGTGCACAAATGCTGCGCAGCTAGCGCCATTCGACGGCCAACACCGCGGTTCCTGGTGTGTCCGCTGTGCCGTGCGTGTGATCATTGCTTGTACAGCCCTCTCGCAGTGTCCGGAGCAAGTATGGTGGGTCTGACACACCGGTGTCAGTGTGTTCTTTTTTCCATTTCCAGGAGTGTATATTTGCAAAGTAAACTGGATTTTACATGCAATATGTAATTAGAAACAAGAACACACACATTTTTCATAAAAATGATCGTATATATGTGTCAACTAGCATATGTTTGATGAATTTTTTTATGTTTAAAAGATACAGGTATTCTAAATAGAACGATGAAAAACAAAGCGACATTTGGACTGGGTACCCTTAGATAATGTCTACAACGCTATCGATTCAGCTACGCATCACGTCTAATATACTCAGAAAACTTCAGAACCCATTATTTCTGTTAGCTTGTGAAAAACTTTGACAATAATTTGTTTCTGGTCACTTTTTAACGGTGTTCCACGCGCCTGTTCCAATACGGAACAGGAAGCAGTGTCGCCCATTTTCACACTACGTATCACTACGTGACACTCTGAAACAACAACACAGACACTGCGACTGTACACGATTTTTGAAGTAAAAACTACATAACTAATGTATGATGAAGAAAAATAAAATTTCAAATAATGTAATGTTGTACAAGATATTTAATACACAAACAGGACCCACTTACAAGAGCGTAACAACACATTTGTACATATGCTGCGGCTTCTGAACAATCATCGCGTTTGTATTTGTTTACATCGGATTTATTCTTATTGATTAAAGTATAGAGGAACGTGTGGATCTCGTCATATTGCAGTACTCTCAAAGCTATGAGTGAGCTTGCTTGCTTTTGCACACACCATTGAGTGATATTCCAATTTGTTTCACGATTATTTCCAAAAGTATTCACGTAACTATTTATATATTTATATTTATATTCTTTTGTTTTCTTTCAAAATCTGAACCTGATCTTAACAATAATTTTTCTAATAAAACGAGTTACTCCGACTCGAGAATAATTAAACTATTTCTTTCCATTTCCGCGTTAAATTTTCGGGTTCATTCATGGTCAAAATTCGACATTTAAATCTCTTCAGAGCCGGTTACGTGCATACAGAAGAGCAATTTTTTTCTATTTTTAGTACGTAGGAAGTTATGTCAATGTAAAGAAAGTATGTAGATATGTTTGGAGTACGTTCTTCTGAGTGTACAACAGCGTCATGCTTTCGCACAAAAAGTGTAATTGCACACACCGTTATCGTGAAGAGAATTAGGTGCGATAGTGGAGAACAAGCATGGCTGCGTTACATAGCAAAATAATTATTTTTCAAACTTAAACGCCACAGATTACATGTACAACTGATTCAAGTAAAGCATTCATATCAGAATAGTGTCTAAAGAGGGCTAAATAAACGATAACTTGTGGTCTCCACCGCTATTAAATCTCCGTACCGAACAGCGGCGCGCTCCCTTACGCGCGGTTGGCAAACGTATCGTTCGCCGCACTTCCCCAGGCGCTGCACGCTGCTAGCATCGCAGGCCACTTTCGCGCGCGCGCTCTTCGAACCACAGCGATTGGCCACCCAGATTATAAATCGACCCCTGCCGCCGGATCCATTAGCTACGGAGCGTTATTTAACGCCGCCGCCGACGTCTTCAGGTCAGTTCTCATCGTGTAATGCTTTACACCAGAACTCGGACGTCCAATACTGCGTTGGACTGTTTCGTCTCTTGGACAGATGTACCAGCTGTTCGATGTTGACTTGGCTGAACTCTGGACTTAGAATCAGTCTGCCATACTGGAACTTGGACTTCAATGTTCTTGTCAACGGACTCGTGAATTTAACTGGAATTCGACGTTCCACTTGCACTTCCTCGACATTGGTATAACCACCATCAATTTACATTATTTCCACAAAGTGTTCACCGACCACTTCACGTTTGGTGACACTTATATTTCCACCACTATTGTGTTAATATGCTGTAGGATGTGATATGTTTATTGTGTTATTCCTGGTTGCAACTAAACCGATAATACACTACTGGCCATTAAAATTGCTACATCACGAAGACAACGTGCTACAGACGCGAAATTTAACCGACAGGAAGAAGATACTGTGATATGCAAATAATTTGCTTTTCAGAGCATTCACACAAGGTTGACGCCGGTGGTGACACCTACAACGTCCTGACATAAGGAAAATTTCCAACCGATTTCTCATACACAAACAGCAGTTGACCGGCTTTTCCTGATGAAACGTTGTTGTGATGCCTCGTGTAAGGAGGAGAAATGCGTACCATCACGTTTCCGACTTTGATAAAGGTCGGATTGTAGCCTATCGCGATTGACGTTTATCGTATCGCGACATTCCTGCTCGCGTTGGTCGAGATCCAATGACTGTTAGCAGAATATGGAATCGGTGGGTTCAGGAGGGTAATACGGAACGCCGTGCTGGATCCCAACGGCCTCGTATCACTAGCAGTCGAGATGACAGGCATCTTATACACATGGCTGTAACGGATCGAGCAGCCACATCTCGATCCCTGAGTCAACAGATGGGGACGTTTGCAAGACAACAACCATCTGCACGAACAGTTCGACGACGATTGCAGCAGCATAGACTATCAGCTCGGAGACCATGGCTGCGGTTACCCTTGGCGCTGCATCACAGACAGGAGCGCCTGCGATGGTGTACTCAACGACGAAGCTGGGTGCACGAATGGCAAAACGTCATTTTTTCGGGTGAATCCAGTTTCTGTTTACAGCATCATGATGGTCGCATCCGTTTTTGGCGACATCGCGGTGAACGCACATTGGAAGCGTGTATTCGTCATCGCCATACTGGCGTATTACCCGGCGTGATTGTATGGGGTGCCATTGGTTACACGTCTCGGTCACCTCTTGTTCGCATTGACGGCACTGTGAGCAGTGGACGTTACATTTCAGATTTGTTGCGATCCGTGGCTCTACCCTTCATTCGATCCCTGCGAAACCTTACATTTCAGCAGGATAATGCACGACCGAATGTTGTAGGTCCTGTACGGGCCTTTGTGGATACAGAAAATGTTCGACTGCTGCCCTGACTAGCACATTCTCCAGATCTCTCACCATTGGAAACGTCTGGTCAATGGTGGCCGAGCGACTGGCTCGTAACAATACGCCAGTCACTACTCTTGATGAACTGTGGTATCGTGTTGAAGCTGCATGGGCAGCTGTACCTGTACACGCCATCTAAGCTCTGTCTGACTCAATGTTCTGGCGTATCAAGGCCGTTATTACGGCCAGACGTCGTTGTTCTGGGTACTGATGTCTCAGGATCTATGCACCCAAATTGCGTGAAAATGTAATCACATGTCAGTTCTAGTATAATATATTTGTCCAATGAATACCCGTTCATCATCTGCTTTTTTTCTTGGTGTAGCAGTTTTAATGGCCAGTAGTGTACATACTGAATTATATCGTACTAGACTTTTTTGCAGGGCTGAATTTACAGACGGCGGCACCCTAGGCCTGAAACCTTTCAGCCACTCCCCCGCTTCTCGTTTGGTTTTGACTTTCGACGACTTTCATTTTTAAGCACTTTTGTTGTCTGATTATTCTAGAAAATTAAGGTTCCATGTTACTAATAATGTTATCAATGGAAGTACCTAAAACAAATATCATATGGATTCCGTATTTCGTCTTATCTTGATGCTCACAGTAGTCTCCTTGTTGTGAAAAAGTAAACTACGTCAGCGCGAGGGAAAGAAACAGCTCAGTTTATGTGGTGTTGCGTATTGCACGGTAAAGGGTGTACAGGAGGAAACTGCGACAGCCATTTTCACCTCAGAATTACAAATTAGACTGATACACTGTACTTATCAAACAAGTAAATGTCTTTTAATTTGCCCCATATTTTAATTTAAATTAATAAATATAAACATGGACTACCTATGCCAAACAAGAACATCGTCTTAATGCTTTCCACATGCGGCGCCTGAGATCCATCCGCGGAGTAACGTGGAAGGACCGAGTGACCAACGAAGCAGTGCTATCTAAAACTAACTGCAATAGTATTTCAGCTATCTTGAAGCAGAGACGACTCCGCTGGCTGGGACACGTCCACCGTATGGATCCTGACAGATTACCACGTGAGGTGATGCTTGGAGGGATCTCTATAGCCAAGAGACCTGTAGGACGTCTTGTATTGAGGTTCAAGGACTCCTGTAAACAAGATATGGAGAGCTTTTGAATCGACACAAACATATGGGAGTCACGGGCTAGCATGAGACCAGAGTGACGTGATGATATATCATCTGGAATGTCGAAGCACGATGAAGGCTTGTTAGACAGATTAAGGCAGAAAAAGCTTCGCAATGCTACCACTGCTCCTGCCTCAGCAGCCAGATACACTTGTGAGAACTGCGGCAAGAGATGCCGTGCTGCCATTGGCTTGACAAGTCATATGAAAAAATGCAGCCCATAAACACACAGACACTGCAACAATCATCTACCAAGATGTCGTGGCCAATATATATATAACACCTCTGTAGTAACAAAATAAGATAAGCTGCAGTATTTGTAACATAAGTATAAATTAGGACCCACTAATGTATTAGGTGGTGGGTTAAACATGTATCATGTAGATGAGTAAATAATTTTTTAAACAATGTATATAAAAGCCCAGAAAATTATGAGACTTGAAGGATATAAAAGAGAAGCAGCAGTTGCGAAGAGAGCGAGGTGGGGTTGTAGTCTGTCCCTGACGTTATTGAATTTATACTTTGAAGAAGTACTGAGTGAAACCAAAGAGAAATTTGGAAAGACAATGTTCAGAGAGAAAAATTAAAATCTTGAAGTGCACCGATAACGTCGTAATTCTGTCGAAGTCGGAAAAGACTTCGATCAGTCGTATGGAACGGATAGTGTGTTGAGGGTATAAGATGAACATAAAAATAGTAAAATAAATGTAGTCGGATTAAGTCGAGTGATACTGAGAGAATTGAAGATTGTGTCACTAAAGGTAGTGGAGGAGTCTTGCTTTCTGGTGAGGAAACTAAATGCAAGTGGAATAAACGAAGTCGTCAGAAATACAAATGTCGAGAAAAGCTTTCTAAAAACTAGAAATATGTTAATATCTGATACACATTTAAGTATTAGGAAGTCTTTTCTGAAGGTATTTGTCTGGATTATAGCCTTGTACGAAAGTGAAACGAAGAATAAAAACAGCACAGAGGAGAGAGGCTTGCACTAGGTACACCGACCGAAGGCCACAACAATAACACACCAGTTTTCCCTCTTACGCTTCGTATTGCAGCTCATGAAAATGTTGGCTAAAAAAAAAAAGAAACAGGTTTCTAAATGTATTACGTACAACAAATTGTCTGCAACATATTCTGGATATGAGTATAGAGTTTTACTGTTTTGTTTTGTTTCACTTTGTGAGTATACTGTACCTCCTAAAAACTCTCTCTTTGTAGAGATATGGAAGAAAGCGAACATAGAAAACTGGGAACCAAAGATTAGGCGTACAAATTAGATAGAACTGTTGCCTCTGCCTGCAGCCAAGCTTTGGTAGCAGTCTATGCACTGCCGGCCATCTCCAAGGGCGAGTACAAAAAAAGCAAGAGACAAATTAAACGACAGAATAAAGCCAGACTGCGGAAATGGGTCCCCCGTGCCGAAACAAGACAGACGCCGGGGCAGCGGAGAAAAGGAAATACGACCTGTTTACGTCCCAGAGACGGAACGCGGCGGAGGGAGCCTGACCTCGTAGTCGACGAATGCCCAGAGGAGAAAGAGGATCCGCCTTCGTCTTGATGAATGTGAGACAATGCACCAAAGAGAAGAGTACTTTTTTACTGGTTAAAGCTTATAACAACGCTGGCACATTATTTCAGGGATCAAAAAGACGTCTAGAGCAGGCGTTGGCAACCTACGGTGATCCGAAAGCCTGAATCACATACCGTACTTACTCAAGGTCACTTGCTAGTGAATCCGCTTCAAAAATTCGATTTTTTGTTTGTGTCTAAAACCAATGTTGAGAGTTTCATGAACAAATTAGTGGTGAAAAGAACTGAAGTACACATTGGGAAGTACAATAAAAATCAAAAATATCTCGGTGTGCGTCCGCATTTATCTTACCACAGCTTTCAGCCAACAATGTTGTCTTTAGACTCTTGTTCGAGAAACAATACTTACAACTATTTTTCAGATGGCAGCCCTTTTAGAAGATACAATTTGCGATGTTCTTATGTTTTCCTTGCATATATTTCGTTTCCGAGCGTTGTTTTCGTTATAAACTCTTCTGTAGTATGAGTTGTGGCTATTTTATCATTTTCGAAAGTTATTATACAGATAATTTCGATTTAATGATACGGCAGTTAGCGCTCTTGAGTTGGAAGGAATGTATTCTGGGTTCAGTATGCGATAGTCACTGTTGGCAGTTGATTCCATGAGGGTGGCCGAAGCTGAAAAGTGGGTCCTCGAGGCAAATTAAAGAGACTTAAATAAAAAAGAGAAACAAGAAAAGGAAGAGAGAAGATTATGCAACTGAAGAGTGTTGGGAGCAACAGAGATGAGTTATAGATCAAATGTAACTTAACTGAATAACCTAAGAGCTGAATTTTCCGACATGTTCATTTTCTGGTTCAAAATGGGTCAAATGGCTCTGAGCACTATGGGACTTAACTTCTAAGGTCATCAGTCCCCTACTTAAACCTAACTAACCTAAGGACATCATACACATCCATGCCCGAGGCAGGATTCAAACCTGCGACCGCAGCGGTCGCGCGGTTCCAGACTGTAGCGCCTAGAACCGCTCGGCCACTCCGGCTGGCTGTTCATTTTCTGCACAAGTAATTTATTTGAGCTAGAGAGCTGACATTTTTCGGGATGTTTCAGGAAAATAGCTGGAGGAAGGTAGACTACAGACACTAACCTACTATCAACAGGAAGAAAAATACATACTCATTACGTATAATTTTGATTATCAGATGTAAATATTTCTAGAATAAACGCGTGTTGGTTTCGATTGTAATTTGCCTTGTAGACAGACATGTTGTTAACGAGTACTTAAAGTTTCAACCATCTAAGTAAGATAGTCAGTGCATAGGTTCCAAGAGGGATTATTCACAAAAAATTGTAATAAAGTCAATGTGAGAAATTATGTGAAGAATTGTACATTAAAATGTTCAGCTAGAAACACTCCTACTGTCCTACAATTTTCATCCTACTAAGAGATCAAGTTTTTCAGTTAGAGTCGTATAAACTTTATAGAAATTGTTAGTATTTTCCCAGGTGTTTACAGGCAAGTTATCTTAAGCTCGCCGGCGGCCTCGTCACGCGACCCGAGAGCAGAGCTCAAAGCAAATAAAGACATAACTATAGCATGCGTGATGCATAAGTTTACATATGTGGTAACATACCGATATGAGTATCATCCCTTTCCCGACACGTGACGCCAGCAACATATGCATCAAAATGCTCGTTTTTGAGAATACGTTCATTTTTTGTTCACCCGGAATTTCTTCCACGGGCCGGAGTGATACTAATCGCGGACCATATGCGCCGGCGAGCCGCCGCTTGTCCATCTTAGGATTCTAGAAGACTAGAGCACTGTTTGCCGTTTACGTCGGCAGTGTCACGAGCTATTACAAATGAGAGCACGTAGAGACCAGAAAGCAAACCTTTGTTGAAACCATCGACTGCAACTTTTTTTTATAACTTCAAAGATGTTGGTAATACACTATAGTAGTAGGGTCAATGGTGGTGTTCAACAGCTGAGTGTCGTTAATTAACAACATGGTGAAGGTATAAATAAAATGGACCAAAATGGCCGAGATAATAACAGCTCCTTCACTGCCAATTTAATATACTCGTATAACGGTACCTACGAAAAGAGGCATAATCAAAAGTAGTTGCCCTTTCTCGGTGAAAAAATATTAAAGCCTGATACCTATAATGAAAGCAAATTAATTAGCCGCATATTTGGCTCCATCTTTTTCGACATACGCAACCCGTATTTTGATATGAAGTCATTTTCGTCATTGCTTGATCGCAAAGTTTACCGTGAAAACTGTCGAACTGGGTCCAGATAGCCGAGGCGAGTGAATAGTTAAACGCGTATGTCTTCGTACCTCATTGTGGTGGACAGCAATTGAAGTAATGTATGGCTCGCCTAATTTTGACTTGAACTTCGAGAACAGGGCGCCGTAGTTTTTTTTTTTTTTCGCATTCGGAAATTTGGAAATTTGTGGTAATATCTTAAGATCTTGTGGAACCAAACTGCTGAGGTCATCGGTCCCTAGGCTTACACACTACTTAATCTAACTTAAACTAACTTACACTAAGGACAACACACACACATCCATGCCCGAGGGAGGACTCGAACCTCCGACGGGGGGAGCCGCGTGAACCGCGACAAGCCACCACATACCGCACGGCTACCCCACGTGGCTTTCACATTCGTAAGGGACGTTCAGCGTTCGGTCAGTGTGTGTTTCTTGAAATGCTGTAGAAGTCTTGGAGGGTACATCAAACATTATCGCACCTTTCGCACCTTGAAAATATTTAACAAACTTTAACTCCGGTTATTAATCACCTAATTGGGTATTAACTTTGGTTATTAATCACGTAATTCAGTTACTAGACGATACTGCAAATTGAGCGAGCCTACATATTTCTGTTTCTTTCTATATCTGTGACTCGCTCTCTTTTCCTCTCTTTCTTTTTCATGGTAACGATTTTCATAGAAAAAGTTCCTGACTTGATGAAACGTTAAGCGTAGTATAAAAAACGTAAAAAAAAAAGACAGTGACATCTCGACTAGAGGCAAATAATACAACGTCACCAGAAAAATGGAGTTAACATTAACACTTACTGGCCGGCCGAGGTGGCCGAGAGGTTCTAGGCGCTACAGTCTGGAACCGCGCGACCGCTACGGTCGCAGGTTCGAATCCTGCCTCGGGGCCGGCCGGTGTGGCCGAGCGGTTCTGGGCGCTATAGTCTGGAACCGCGCGACCGGTACGGTCGCAGGTTCGAATCCTGCCTCGGGCATGGGTGTGTGTGATGTCCTTAGGTTAGTTCGGTTTAAGTAGTTCTAAGTTCTAGGGGACTGATGACGTCAGAAGTTAAGTCCCGTAGTGCTCAGAGCCATTTGAACCATTTGAACCTGCCTCGGGCATGAATGTGTGTGCTGTCCTTAGGTTAGTTAGGTTTAAGTAGTTCTAAGTTCTAGGGGACTGATGACCTCAGAAGTTAAGTCCCACAGTGCTCAGAGCCATTTTGATTAACACTTACTGCTTTTTCTTATTTGCAGTTTAGAGATTTCGATACTTGCTCTAAGGCTGTAGAGAATGTTTTTGGTGAGAAAAAAAGAAAAAGGAAAAATAAACACACACACACACGCGCGCGCGCGGATATATGTTTGCCGATAACTAAATAATTCTGTCGAAGAATACGAAAAAATAAGTGTTAGGAAATCTTTTCTGAAGGCAAACAATCCTTCCGGAGGAACATCCGCAACTGAGCACTATACCAGGGGTTGAAAATACTGCTTCAGTTGTAAGGTTCTTTGTATGTTCCAGTTTCGAGTCTTACATGCCTATCATAAGGTGTTAGAACTCTGTGCTGTAACCCCGAGCGCCGCAGTGGACGAGTACGGTATGCGGTGTATCACGTGCGAGCGCAGAGCACAGAAGAGATATTTTCAACATCTGCTTTTCTGAAGGTATTTGTCTGTAGTGTAGTGTACCTTTTAATTTTTTATTTTTTTTATTTACACGTCAAGTTCCGTATGACCATATTGAGGAGCAAATCACCAAGGTCATGGAACGTGTCAGTACATGAACGTACAACACAAAAGTAATAACACATAAAAATAAACGTTCATGAACCTGAAAAAAGTCTGTCCATACGTTTAAGTAAACGCTATCACCAATACAATAAGAATCAGCTTAATTTTTCAAGGAGCTCCTCGACGGAATAGAAGGAGTGACCCATGAGGAAACTCTTCAGTTTCGATTTGAAAGCCCGTGGGTTACTGCTAAGATTTTTGAATTCGAGTGGCAGCTTATTGAAAATGGATGCAGCAGTATACTGCACACCTTTTTGAACAGGAGTTAAGGAAGTCCGATCCAAATGGAGGTTTGATTTCTCCGAGTATTAACCGAGTGAAAGCTTCTTATTCTTGGGAATAAACTAATATTGGTAACCGGAAACGACAATAAGGAGTATACATTTTCAGAGGCCAATGTCAAAATACCCAGGCTCGTGAACTGAGGTCGACAAGAGGTTCGTGAACTAACACCACTTATTGCCCGAACCGCCCGTTTCTGAGCCAAAAATATCCTTCTATAATGGGAAGAGTTACCCCAAAACATAATACCATACGACATAAGTGAATGATAATAAGCAAAGTAGACTAATTTACGTGTCGAAGTATCACTCACTTTTGATAATGTTCGAATAGTAAAAATGGCAGCATTAAGTCTTTGAACAAGATCCTGAATGTGGGCTTTCCACGACAGCTTACTATCTATTTGAACACCTAGAAATTTGAACTGTTCAGTTTGACTAATCATATGGCAGTTCTGTGAGATTAAAACGTCAGGTTTTGTTGAATTGTGTTTTAGAAACTGTAAAAACTGATTCTTAGTGTGATTTAACGTTAGTTTATTTTCTACAAGCCATGAACTGAGGTCATGAACTGCACTATTTGAAACAAGTCTCTGTTGCACACAACTTCCTTTAGTACCAAGCTAGTCTCATCGACAAACAGAAATATTTTAGAGTTACCCATAATACTAGAGGGTGTATCATTTGTATAAATAAGGAACAGGAGCGGCCCCAACACTGATCCCTGCGGCACCCCCTACTTGACAGTACCCCACTCAGATCCCACATCACAGCCGTTATTAACACTGTGAATAATGACCTTTTGCTGCCTGTTTCTAAAGTAAGAGGTGAACCAATTGTGAGCTACTCCCCTTATTCCGTAATGGTCCAACTTCTGGAGCAATATTGTGAGATCAACACAGTCAAATGCCTTAGTTAAATCAAAAAGACGCCAAGCGTTCGAATCTTTTTGTTATGACTAACAGAACCCGGATCATGAGCACTGGTAAATCCTGCTTTTATGAACAGCGTTTTGGAACACATTACGTAAGCATGCTGTGGCATGGGAGGCTGGGAACAGGCCCATGTTCAGCTTACTGCTCCTGCAAGACGTCATACTACCGTTGAGTGATTAAACATGTCTATCCTGTATGGTGTGAGCCGAAATTTGACGCCTGGTGGGATAGTCTTTGCAGTGGGAAAATTAAGATAATTAATTAAAATGGTAATGACGTTATACATAGTTGACTCATTGTGTGGTGTACCAACATTGTTGAAGTTAAGAGAAATAAAATAGAAGTACCAGCTCCAATATCATGTGGAACTGTGGAGTCTTAAGTAGCTGTAGTGGCAGACAGAGTAAGTATGTGCTGCAACGAAGTGAACAAACGTGTGAATTGCAACATGAGTGCCTCAGGTAGAGCAGTATCTATCCTGTTGGGTGATAATGGTTGTTGTTTATAGGCTATGGAGCTGGGGGAAAATGCATAGAGGAGTTCATGTACTACTGATTTTTCTGTTATGCAGAGTTAAACTGCAGATGACGATGTTATTGTAGGTACTATAAGGAAAACACAGGAAATGATTTCGATTGTTTATGTAGATGTTGTGGAAGAACCATAACAGATGCTTATACTTCCGCAGAAGCAGTGAAAGTAGGAGAGGGAAGAGATGAGTTCGTAAAGTTAATGATAAGGAAGATAAGACTGACTCTTTTGAGGTGAGTATAACTGAGGTTCAGAGTGTAACTAGGTTGCAGCCTTTCATAGCAAGCTGCAGACGTGGCCTGTGAGCCACAGTCTGAACTGTTGTTGGTTGGTTTGTTTGGGGAAGGAGACCAGACAGCGAGGTCATCGGTCTCATCGGATTAGGGAAGGATGGGGAAGGAAGTCGGCCGTGTCCTTTCAGAGGAACCATCCCAGCATTTGCCTGGAGTGATTGAGGGAAATCACGTAAAACCTAACTAGGGTGGCCGAACGCGGGATTGAACCGTCGTCCTCCTGAATGCGAGTCCAGTGTCTAACCACTGCGCCACCTCGCTCGTTCTGAACTGTGTGATTGATGGGTGTAATGTGGGTGAAGGATATGACGCAAGCCAGAGAGGAAGCCTTCTGTCCAAATACCATGCCAAAATTGACCTTTGATGATACATGGAGGAACCTGAAAGAACAACATTCCAGCTAGGGGAATTTGACACCAGTTAAATACTCTCACAAGGTTCATTTGTCTTAAGAGACAAGCCAGCTAAACTGTGAATAAACTGTTAAGGATTAATTTGTATGATACAGTGCCACTGGGCGCCAGGAAATTGCTCCAAATGGGCAGGGGTACCAGAAGCAGCATTTCGAGAGGAATTCAGCCTGTGATCAGCGCTACAGTGAGAGAGATAAGTGAAACGATCTGTCAATGTATTGTGAATGGTGGTACCATACGTGGTTCTTGTGCAAGGATATATTTGTGAGTGTGTCTTCTGGGAAGACACAAATGGGATTGTTGTCACAGGATCAAAGTTCCAAATTATGTTTCAAAACAACCACCAGATAGACAAAATAGATAACGAGTATAAGATTTTAATGGAGCCAGACCATATATCGTTAAAGAAGAGTGGCTAAGTATGATTTATTAAGACAGAAGGAGTTCTGTGGTATCATATTTACTTTGCAAGTGAAGTGAGAAATCTGTTATACATACAAAGCAGGGTGTATGTATGTATGTATGTGTCCTTCCAAACCTCTGGATTGATTTCAACTTCATTTGACACAAAACAGCAGGTCTGACAAATACCAGCACTGTGGGGCTTTATAATCTCCTATACGCAATAGGAGCAGGGATATAGGCCGAAATGGTTTTTTTTCCTGCTCCTCGAGTATAGGCTGCTCTGTAAAATGGTAATGTTGTGTGGAGAACTGTATCAACCTGCCAAATAAACCTGATTTGCAGGGCAGCCTACATGTCAGGTGCAAGAAACAGTTTTCCACACCATGGAATGTAGGCTGCCCTGCATGCTGGGTGTGTTGTAGTAATATCAGCCCATTTCATTGACATCTGTTTGTCAGCAGCAAATACAAGATTTTCAAGCCTCTGATGTATAGCCTGCCATGCATGACAGGCATGTCATGTGATTAGTATCATCCTACTTTATTGAAATGTAGTGCAGGGGCTATACATGCCGAAGAGCATGGCGGGGGACAGGTTGCAATGGATATATGATGGCATGGACAGAGCAAGGTGGAGGAGGAAAGAGAGAGGAGGAGTTGGAGATACATAAGGCTGGTGAAAGTGGGAGTGGTGACCAGGTGAAAAAGGAAGAGGGGATGGAGATGGGAACAGAGAAGGGGATGATATGGGCAGAGCGAGAGAGGAGGAAGATGTCGTGAGGTAGAGTAGTGGAGGAAATGAACAAAGAGAGGGGATGCAGGAAATCAAAAGACAGATAGAATGAGGAGAATGAGATAGAAAAATAGAGGCTGGAGGATGATACGGACAGATAGATGGACGAAGAGGTGTATACACAGAGAGTAAGTGAGAGGCGATGTGTTCAACATATGTGTCGAACGAATACGTCAGTGAAGCCACAGGGAAAAGGTTATAAGAGATAACCATTGTGTGCATAAATATTGTAATATGATTCCTAGTATTTAAGATATTGTAAAACACTTATACAGGGCTTGGGGCTCTTGAAAGATCCTTTGAGATGTCAGGTGTCAGGTGTCAGGTGTCATGTGTCGCATGAGAGAATGCCATGACGGCATAAGTAAGTGATGGTGGTGATAGCAGTTGTGAATTGTCTTATATGGCTTTATGAGGAGTGGTTTGGCTGTAAAGTGTATTGCGGAGGGTACTTTTTGTACCACTAACTGAGCCCGCCAACGCAGTTCCACTTGCAAATAGCACGTGGGAAGAATAACTGCCGGTAAGCCCCTGTATTGGCTCTAATTTCTCGAATTTTCCTTACGCGAGACGTATATGGGGCGGGGGGGGGGGGGGGGGGGGGGGAAGGAAGCAATATGATGTCCAACTCCTCCCGGAAAGTGCTCTCTTGAAATTTCAGTAATAAATCTCTTTTTTATGCACAACGCCTCTCTTGTAACGCCTGCCCATGGACTTTCTTGAGCATCTCCATAACGCTCTCGTGCCGGCCAATCGGTCCCGTGACGGAAAGCGCCGCTCTTCGTTGGATCTTCTCTACCTCTTCTGTCAGTCCTATCTAGTAGGGATCCAAGACAGATGAACAGTACTCAACAATTGGTCGAAGAAGCAACTTATACGCCACTTCCTTCGTGGATAAGTTACATTATTTCTATGAATCTGAGTCTGGCAGCTGCTTTTCCCACTATTTGTTTTACGTGGTCACTCCACTTACGACCGCTTTGGATAGTTACTCCTAGATATTTTACAGCAAATACTGTTTACAATGGCTTGTTTTAAATACTGTAGCTAAATAGTAGTGGATTTCTTTTCCTGTGCATGCGCAGTATGTTATATTTATTTACGTTCAAGGTCAACTACCAAAGCCTGTACCATTCATCAGTTCTGTGGAGCACACTCTGCAAATCGTTTCTATCTTCTGGCGTTGATATGCTGTTATAGATAACCGCATCACATGCGAACAGCCTTTGAGAACATCCGACGCATCCTACTACATCATTTACATATATTGTAAACAGTACGAACCTATCGAGCTTCCTTGGGTACTCTCGATATTACCTTTACATCTGTCGATTTCGTCCCATCAAGAGCGATGTAACGAGTTCTGTCTGCAAAGAACTCTTGAATCCAGTCACAAATCTGCTCCAATAGTCGATAAGCTCGGACGTTTTTCACTAGACGACAGTACTGGACGTTGTCAAATGCCTTCCTGAAGTCAAGGAATACGGCATCAACCTGAGCGCCATAGTCTACGGCACTCTGAACCTTAAGGAGGAACAGGCGAGCTGAGTTTCGCAGGATTCTGTTGATTTTTATAGAGGAGATTTTCCTTCTCCATAAACGTCGTAATTCTTGAGCAGCAAATATGTTCCATAATTGTAGAACACACTAACGTCAACAATACACGTCTATAATTGTGCACATCTATCCTACGACCCTTCTTAAAAACGGGAATGACGTGTGCTTTCTTCCAGTCGCTAGATACCCTTCGTTGCTCAATCGATCTACGATAAATTACTGCTAGAAGGGGTGCAAGTTCTTTCCAATAATCTTTGTAGAATCTTACAGATATCTCATCCGATCCTGACGCCTTTCCACTACTAAGCGATTGCATTTGTTTTTTCTATTCCGCGATCGTACGACAATTGGAAGGACGAAGCGTGTTACGATCTTCCACGGTGAAACAATTTCGGAAGACCGAATTCATTATTTCTGCCTTCTCTCTATCTTCCGCTTCCGTGCCAGTATGGTCACTGAGTGAATGAATAGATGATTTTTACCCACTCACTGTTTTTGCATTACGACAAAAATTTGCTAGGGCTTTTATCCAGTTCGGTCGGCAAAGTTTTACTTACAAAGTCATTGAACGCTTCTCTCATTGTTCTCCTTACGCTCATTTTCTCTTCGTACAGCTTTTTTTGTCAACTAGGTTTCTACTTCTCTTGAATCTGTGATGAAATTCTCTTTGTTTACGTAGCAGTTTTCTAAGACGGCTATTAAACCTTGACGAGTCATTCTTATCACTTATATCTTACTCGGAACGTACTTGTCTAGGGCATATTCCACGATTCCTTTGCATTTTTTCCATTTGTTTTCCACATCTTCGTCCTTATCGCCAAATATTTGATGCTGAGTGGTCAGATAATCTGAAATTTGTATCCTGTTCACTCTTGATAAGCAAAAATGTCTTCCTACATTTCTTAACATTCTTTGTTAAACCCGTTGTCATAGATGCTATTACAGCCTTATGACCACTGATACCTTCCTCTGTGTTAGCCGATTCAATAAGTTCAGATATGTTTATTGCCAGGACGTCAAAGACGTTACCCTCACGAATTGGTTCTCTAACTATCTGCTCAAAGCAATTTTCGGACAAGACGTTCAGAACAATTTCACACGAATCCCTGTCTCTGGCATCAATTTTGATAGCATGACACTCCCAATATTTACCTCGCAAGTAGAAGTCACCCGCTATTACAGCGGCATGATCAGGAAAATTATTAACGACATTCTACAAGTTCTGTCTGAAGCCCTCTACCATTAGAGCTCCTTATAAATATCGTCCATTGTTGTTCACAAATACGGAGGTTTGTCACACGCTGGTATATGTTAGAGACCTTGGGGCTGGGCTTTCCTGGAGAGGGACATATTGCAGCAGCACCTCTATTTTTGGGCATTACTGAGGAAACTATCAGTTCAGCTGCAGCATCTGATGGCAGCCTTTGGGCGCTAAAGTCTTGGCCTGCCATTTGTAGCAGTAGTGCTGTTTATATACTACAAGGTAGCCCAGGCCAGTCACCAAAATCCTGCCAGTAGTTCGATGAGGCGCTTGCAGGATGAGCCAAGCAGTTTGTGTACTGGAAGGTGACAGCTTTGAAGTCCGAATGTTGCTGGAAGCAGCACATCAGCGGAAAAGTCGTTAAGTTTAAGAGAGAGGCATCAGCAGTTTGGCAGTGCCTACTGCGACGAGAGGGCTACGCCAGGTGACTGAGCGTTATGGAACAGCAGACAGCTGCCAGGAGTCCGGGTCCCCACTGCCACACCATCTACTAGTACCAAGTTCTCCTTCTTGGACGTGGTGCTTCTCCACTGGCAGGCTGCCTTCTGGCTCATTCCAGCACTGGGCAGGCTCCTATTCTGGAGGGCAGCAGAAGGAGACTGGGTGGTACAGCTGCTCACCCTGCCTTGCTGGTGCGGGAGTGTAGGTGCCATGCGCCGCCAGTTGTAGGGGTATTTCCACTACTGGAGGCTGGCATCTCATGCAAGCATCCAAGCAGACTGCCATACCCCTTCCGCAGTCCACCCACGGCCATGGTGTGCTAACTGGGCGGCACGACGCTGAGTAAGCTTCTGGAGCCAGCATTCCTGGATGCCGACGTCACGGCAGGCTTGCTGCCCCCGGAGGCACTATGAGTTTAGTCGCATTAGTTGCCATCAGACGCGAAATTTAACCGACAGGAAGAAGATGCTGTGATATGCAAATGATGATGAACTACTTAAACCTAACTAACCTAAGGACATCACACGCATCCACTGTAAGTAGGCTGTTTAGGTTTTTTATTGGTAACGCCACCTCTGTATGAAAATCACTGGCTGTGCTGTGTGCAGTCTGTGGCTGCTTTGCATTGTTGTAATACTCGCCATTGTAGTGTTGGGCAGCTGGGCTGTTAACAGCGCGTAGCGTTGCGCAGGTGGAGGTGAGCCGCCAGCAGTGGTGGATGTGGGGAGAGAGATGGGGGAGTTTTGTAATTTGTCATGAACTGCTATATATATTATGACTATCAAGGTAAATACATTGTTTGTTCTCTATTAATATCTTTCATTTGCTAACTATCCCTATCAGTAGTTAGTGCCTTCTGTAGTTTGAATCTTTTATTTAGCTGGCAGTAGTGGCGCTCGCTGTACTGCAGTAGTTCGAGTAATGAAGATTTTTGTGAGGTAAGTGATTTCTGAAAGGTATAGTTTAATGTTACTCAGGGCCATTCTTTTGCAGGGATTTTTGAAAGTCAGATTGCGTTGCGCTAAAAATATTGTATGTCAGTTTAAGCACAGTCTTGTATAAATTGTTCAAAGGGGACGTTTCATATGTCGACCCTTAGCCTAGGATACCTCATTGGAATCTTCTGATTTTTATCTTGTAGTTTGTGTAATTAGTGTAGCTATTGTTTATTGCTAGTGCGTAATTGTAGAGAGAATCTCCCTTGTAGTTGCAGTCTTTCATTGTTGTACAGTAAAACAGTTGTGGCATGCATGTAGATTTGCACCAAGTATTTCGCAGCTGCGCTGGCAATTAAGTAGACATTATTTCCATTGCTATGTTATTTTATTTTGCTCTTCAAATTGTGCTTTTCTGTGTTATCGTGTGAAATATTGTGACAATTATGGCGTGTGAAAAACGTAATACTAGACTCCAAAGTAAACTGAGAAATGACAGTGAAGACGAAAGCAGTAAGTTAGCGCCGCAGAGTAATGAATTAACTAATGTTCAAAGTAGTAATTTGGTAATTGCGCATAGGGAAATGGAGCGGGTTGCAAATAATGGAGTACACAGTGAAACAGTTAGTGAACAGGGAAGCATTATCGATCGATCGGTCGGCAACAGCTCGCCTCAGGAATCCGAAATGACAGGAAACAATCTCGGAAATACTGTAGATTCAGGTTTTGGGTCCTCACCGTTTTCTCAAATAAGTCAAGAGACATTTTCTGCTTGTCAAAATGTGAATGTTGCCGGTGCAACTTCACTGCCGAAAAGCACTGAGGAACATGTTTCAGACACCAGTGCATTGTTATTACAATTAATGCAACAAATGGGACAACAGCTCAAAAAGTTAGACACAGTGGAACAAAATCTCAAAAAGTTAGACACAGTGGAACAAAATCTTAAAAAGTTAGACACAATGGAACAAAATCTTCAAAAGTTAGACTCATTGGAACAAACTCTTGAACAAACACGTGAAGATTTAACTACTGAGTTACATAACATTGAATCGAAATGTCAAAAAGTCTGTAATGACGTAAAAACACAAATTTGTGAGCATTTTCAACCTATTTTTTTGCGGCATGAAAATGCATTACAGAATCACGAAGCAGCCATAAAAGAACTGCAAACTATTGTTCATGAAAATCATGAGACCTTGCAAGCTAAATTTGACTCAGTTGCATCTACCGATTCGGTTACGCAACTTGCAAAAACTCAAGAAAACTTAAAGGACACAGTAGATACTCGGAAACGTGGTTCAGAAAAACACACTGAGGAAATAAGTACACTATCGGAGAAAGTAGCCGAACTTTCGGATCAATTCACTAATTTATCTACGAAGGTAGATGATAATCTGAATGACACAAAACCGGCAGTCTTTAATGACACAGAAGAGAGCGAACAAATTAGGAAACTGAAGCAAAATCTGAATCAAATTAATACGCAACACCAAAGATAAATACGGGAAGTACAAGATCAGCTGACACAGGTAATACAAGAATTACGTATTTCAGAGGACACTCGCGCTCCAACACGGGAAGAGGGACTTAGAAATACGGAAAAGCCGCAAAATAATAACACAGGGCATTTCGGAAGTTATGAAAGAAATTGGCAATGTGCACCGAATTTTGAGATGGAACGGCCGACACGACCTAACAATGACCGATATGCGACTCGCCGACATGATGATTTTGACTATAAACTGTTCATTACTACACGTAAATTCAAAACATTTAAGAACTCTGGCAACGACATTCATCCACAAGCATGGCTCCATCAATTCTCTCATTGTTTTCCTCCCAACTGGTCGTTAGAACACAGATTAGAATTTATGTGTGGCTACTTAGAGAATGAACCAGCTGTAAGAATGCGATCGGTCATTCACGATTGCCACAGTGAAGGATAATTTTACCATGCCTTCCTCTCAGCATATTGGTCTCAAGCCACACAAGACCGAGTAAAACATGGCATCATAATGATGAAACATTTCGAACAATCTGAATTCTCCAGTCTTGTGAAATATTTTGAAGACATGTTGCACAAGAATCAGTACCCGTCAAACCCATACAGCCCCTCAGAACTCATCCGCATTCGCTTAATCAAATTACCTGAACATTTACGACATATTATTTTAGCAGGACGTTGCAAAGAAGACACTGAGGCTTTTCAGGGACTGTTACAAGAACTGGAAATTGACACTGACAATCGGGGAACGCGTAAACAGGAGCACAACAATTACAGGTCACATCTGTCACAATCCCGCGATGAAAGAAATAATAACTGGACACGACAAGGCTATTCTCACAACACATATCGTGACCAAAACAGACACCACCCGTATGACAACCTTTGGCAGAGTAGTAATAATTACAGGGAAAGATCACCTCTCCGCGGTAGTGACTATCACAGAGACAATCAGAGAAACAGACAATATGGGAACCAAAATAATTATTATTACGGGAGACAGAATAACTTTAGACGCAACGGTCCAGCGCGCAGTTACGATTCAGGGAGAAATTCTCCACCACTTAACCGACAAGAAAGAAACTACAGGAACTACCGACATGACGACAGACGATGTGATCGTAACGACAGACCTGAATTGCATCAGAACTGGCGGGATTCAAACAGAGCAGGGCCCTCTCGTCACGGTGAATTTGTAGAAGTTAGGTCTCCAAACCCCAATAACGACGCACGCCAACAAAGAGACAATAGGCAATGACTCATACTGCTGGCAGCCACAAAACGTACGTATGACACTAACGACGCAGCTGCCGTAGCTAGTAATTACGTAAAAATGGAAGACATTAGGGACATCTTACTCCAAGAACACGACGTAAAACATAACAACATTGCATAACCTGTGATTCACATTACTGTAAATGACGTAAAATTTACGGCAGTACTTGACTCTGGCAGTCCCATTTCAGTAATTAGTGAAACAGCTTTCAGCAAATGCAACAAATCGAAGGATTGCCCCACACTTCCGTTACGTAGGATTAAATTACAAGGTGCAATCTTTGGAAAAAGTGTAGATGTACGCCAACAAACCAATTTAGAATTCTTTTGCCAAAGCCACAGCTTCTCTATGAACTTTCTTATTGTTCCATTATTGTCGACGGAAATTATATTGGGAGTAGACTTTTTGAATGAATACAAAGCAATCTTAAACTTTCACGATGCTGAAATAAGTTTAGAGAAGGAAGGTAAGTCAATAGCTTTGAAATTTGAAGATTGGCTCTCAAACCATGACGAAGAAATTAATCGGCTTTACCTCCTGTTAGACAACAGTTCGGAATTTTCGACGGAACTTGACACTAACAATCACTCTGCAAGTACTGACAGGGATGATATCGACGGCATATTTGAAATTAATGAGTTAATTCAGAATAAAATTCAAACAATTGAGAATTGTAATGACACTGATAGGCAGGACCTTTTTGAGATTTTACAAGCACATTCCACAGTTTTTACTCACAAAACAGGAACAATCAAGGGATTTCAATACCAATTTCGTGTTCGTCAGCATACTAAATTTTGTGTTAGACCATACGTAATTCCAGCACATTATAGAGACCGTGTTAGAACAGAAATACAATCTATGCTTAATGAGGGCATTATTGAGCCTGCAGAAAGCTCGTACAACCATCCATTACATGTTGTTGAGAAGAAAAATGGACGATCAGGCTTGTCTTAGATTCGAGACAAATCAATACTATCATCATTCCTGAAACGGACAGGCCGCAGACGATGGAAGAACTTCTTCAAAATTTTAATGGTGTAAAAGTGTTGTCTTCTATTGATCTCAGATCCAGCTTTTATCAGATCGAACTTCATCCAGAATGTAGAAAATACACAGCTTTCCTTTGTTTCGGCGTTTGTTATCAGTTTCGGAAACTTCCTTTTGGTTTGAACATTTCTTCAGCAGCATTCAATCGCGGGCTAAATTCCATATTACCTGAGTTCTTAAAACGTCACATCACCTTATATGTAGACGATATTCTGATAGCAGAAGCCTCATGGGAACAACACAATCGCATTCTCAACAGCGTGTTACATATTTTTGCAGAATCTGGAATTACAGTTAACTTGGAAAAGTCTGAATTCGGTAGGACAAAAGTGAAGTTTTTGGGACATATTATTTCTTCTGAAGGCATTCAGCCAGATCCTGAAAAGTTAGAAGCAATCAGAGCCATTCCAGTTCCATCCACAAAAAGACAAGTCCGCAGTTTTCTAGGTCTCGTAAATTTTTACCGTCGTTTTCTGAATGGGCAAATTCTTGTTACACCAAAACTTTGTTCTCTCACTGGAAAAAATACTATTTGGAACTGGGACGAACAAGCACAGTTGGAATTCAATTCTTTGAAAGAATCGCTACTTAACGCGCCAATACTAGCTCATCCAGATCTGTCACAAGATTTCTGCCTTAGCACGAATTCTTCTAAAGTCGGTCTTGGTGCCCATTTATTGCAAGAAGCCATAGAAAATGACACTACCATTCAGAAAACCATTGCTTTTGCTAGCCGAGTGCTAACAAAATCTGAAAAAAATTATTCCGTTACTGAATTAGAAGCTTTAGCTGTCGTTTGGGCATTTAACAAATTCCTTTTCTTTCTTTCTGGTAAGCACGTGAAAGTATACAGTGATCATCGTGCATTACAATTTCTTATGTCTTCAAAATTAAATCATGACAGGTTAAAACGTTGGGCGTTGTTTCTGCAAGAATTCCACTTCACAGTAGTCTACATTCCCGGCAAGGAGAACATTATTGCGGACGCACTGTCACGCGCACCGGCTGGGATTGAGAAAAGTAACACAGAAGGCAACCTCGAGAAAAATTTCAGCATTCTTTACATTCAGAAAGTCGCCTTTGAAAACTTCATCACCACATCTTTAAAGGACATTGCTCATGAACAAGATAAAGATCCGATTTGGAAAGACATCAAGAGCAAATGGTATGAAAAGACGCACACACAGATTCGGCATTATTATCTGGTTAGAAACAACATACTGTTCAAACGCTGCACTATTGATGACAAGCTATGGGTACTTTGCATTCCTGACGATTTTGTTAATAAGCTCATTTGGTACATTCATTTCAGCTACGCACATTTTGGTCCACGAAAATGTTATCATATTCTTCGAACGACTTGTTATTTTATCAATATGGAAAAAATAATTCGAAGAGTCTTGTCTATTTGTAAACTTTGTCAAAAGGCGAAACCATCTACAGTCTCACATCGTGCTCCATTGTTTCCTATTATTCCTTCTAAATTAAAAGAATTTGCTGCTGTTGATCTCTTGGGACCGCTTGTCAGAACATCTAATGGATTTTCGTACGTTCTAGTCGCTGTTGAACTTACTTCAAAATTTGTTTCTTTCACTCCGTTACGTAAAGCCACTGGACGATCTGTATCCAACGCCTTTGTTAAAAATTTCTTACGTGAAGTTGGACACGTTAGCAAAGTCATTTCAGATAACGGACCTCAATTCAGATCTGCTGTTTGGTCACGCATGCTTCGGAATCATAAAATCAGCTTGTACCTTTTCCAAATACACGTAAACTTCGACACAAAGACATAATTGATTTGGCTCTTAAAAATATAAAATCTGCTGCAGACAAAAGGAGAAAACTACACGGTAAAGCAAATGCAAAGAAATTGTATATTGGTCAGAAAGTTCTCATTAAAGCTCATTCATTGTCACATAAGAAGAAACACTTGAGTCACAAATTCTTTCTAGTTTACAATGGACCTTACAGAATCCGACGTATACCACATGATAATTGCGTTGAAGTTGAAACTCTGCGTACTAGGAAGAGTAAAGGTTTACACCACATTTCACATGTAAAACCGTTTATTGAAAGATAATCTGCTTTTAACTTTGTCATATAACTTTTCACTTTACATTGCTAGTATGCTTTGTCAGACTTATAATCTGTTAACATACAACAATGTTTGAAGTTAAATATCCAGTCAAGAACCAAGAGAACTTATTTAAACAGAAATTACGAATGCATTGTTATTGTGAACAGACGACACAGTGTTATTGTGTGTGTACATTCTTGATGGTTAGTTGCACGTTTACGTAACGACTATAAGGCTCACATACTTAGAACATTTACCAGTACTGCTAATGAGATTTTAATGCAACATTTTGGTTTACTTGCAAATACATTATGGATTCAAGGTGCTTTCTGAGAGATACCAGGTGACACAGTGGTTAGTTTATTTGACAACTACACGACTATATCACGACACTACTAATGAGTGACAATTTACAATGTTGCTTTTGCGGTGTATCTGTTTTATATCTGCACAGTTTTTCTGTTTTATTCTGGAAAGTAAAACATGTTTAAGTAGTAACTTTTGTGGTATAGCTACAATGAGACTGCCTTTTCCGTAGCACAGTAATTTCTTCATCACGGCAATAAGTGTAATAACTAAGATATCTATACGCAAAGCATTTCACTTTTGTTTATCATGAGGTAAGTACATTGACTTCTCCAGAACTTAGCTTTCGAAGGACAATGATACAAAGGTTTTCCGTAATACATTTCATTCCATTGTTGTAATCTGTAACACCTGAGGGTATAATTACATTAATCCTCAGGGGGGTACACGCCTACTTTGTGTACCATGTGTTTGGCAAGCACAAGGAGCCCTAGCTAATATGGTATTTGCTTTACAACTTTACACATCGGTACCATATTCCTCTAACACATAAATTACATAGCTATCTGATCATTTAACTGAGAGAGACAAATATTTATTTTACTACATCAGTGACAGATGTTTACGTAATTACACAGTTGGATAACTTCACACTTACGAAATTGTATTTTTTTCTGTACTTCGTGAATTGTTCATATTTTTTCGGAACCATTGTGATACTATAAGAGCTTTGAATGATATATTTGGTATGGAATCACGATTTTTAAAGTACGTTTGAGGTAGATGACACTTTTGACATGAGCAGAGAATTTTTTTTAGTGATTCTTGAGTTTCTCCCGGCGTATTTTGATATTTTAATTTTTTTTAGGTTTTGAAATTATTGAAGGAAGCTACGACGATTTTGAGATTTGGCTGAGGTTTTATGATGTGTATTACGCTGTTGCGGTATGTTTATGATCAATAAGCTGATGCTGTATGAGTTATTTTATTATGCTACGTATCTGTGATGATGAAATATTGAAGAAGTGTCGACGAATAAGGTAAGAAATAATGAGTAGTGGTTAGGGACGCCGATTTGTGAAAAAGGTTGTTGGAAACCAAGAATCGTACTTTAAGAGTTATGAAATGTGTATAAATGCATGAATGTATCACAATGACGACGAAAACGTTTTGAACACTGTTATATTCGTAGGATTTTGTATCTACACATTTGCAACGAAAATTCTCGACCTCTGAAATTTTTTATATGAGACTGCCACTGTAGCGGAAACTGCTGTCGTAAATATTTCCGTAAGAAAGTTAAGTAACCACCTGCACGTAATGCGTTTTGGGCGCCCAGCTGAGAGGTAGACGTCTGACAAAAGAAAGCCATTAGGTGCAAAAAAAAAAAAAAAAAAAGGGGGAGGCCATTTCCTCGCTATTGACATTCCTTTGTAGAAAGCATCGCCAATACGAACGACACTCTCAAACTTGATAACATATGATTACACTGTGGAACTCTTAATTTATGATATTTACTGAAATGCCTACTGAAATGACGAGAAATATTTTTATGTCTATACACCTGATTATGACTACTGTCTCTCTAGTTGAGAGATTTTTCTACTAACTTATGAAATGCCTCATGACTACTGAATGATGTTCTTATGCTTTACTTTGTACATAATTGCTCATTGTGTTTAATATCTAGTTTCTAGCTGCACTGCAGCATTGGTTAAAATAAAATTTTATAGATGTACTAATATAAATATTTTCTGTCTACAGATCGAGTAAATAATAATTTTTTCAAAAAAATGAGGGAGCGTAAAAAGACATTTCCCTTCACAGGAATTGCATGCGGAATTTTCTTTTCAACTGCTTGGTAATTTTTTTGGTAGAATAACTTCTTGTGGTGCACCACTTTAATGACATAGATATTAAGATGTGAATAGACATTTCCCTTATCTGCGTTGTTCTCTTTAGTGTACTATTTTTTTCTGCTTGAGTTTTGTCATGTATAGGGATAAGTTTTTGCTTTTGCTTCTGCTGTTTGCCAGGCATAGTGCTACTAAATTTCACTTTACATTACTCTGTTAAGCCAGTTTTACTACTGATTTATTTTTCTTGTTTGCTGCGCATTGCCTCATATTAGTTATAATGTTGAATTGCTTGGTAATTTAGATTTACTGTAGCTTGCTTTGCAAATTTCCATTCTTTTTTCATTGCTGTTTGTGTTCATTGTTTTGTGCTGCTGCATTGCCTCGTCCCTTAGTTTAGCATCTGAGCTCAGTAGATTTAAGTTAGCTTAAGAGGGGGTAGACTATAGAAGAGAATGAGTTGCGATGAATTTGAAGAAATGCACTGAGAGGCTATACGAGAAAAGTACAGAAAGCAGGTATAGATAGGACTTTTTGGGAATAATGACGAATGAAGGGAGATCTCCGAGAAGTAAAAAAAGTTTTGTTTGCAAAATTCTGCAGTAAAAGAATCCCTGCCCTTTCCTTGTGTTATCCCACTATGTGTTTGTGTTCCCTTATCTATTTGTGTTTTTCCTGTCTTTATGTGTTTAGCTAATAAGATTTATGTTGTAGAATTTTTCAAATACTATGTTATTTTCTTCATAAAGGTGTTTAGACATTATTTATTCTGTTTTGTTTTAATGCTCATGTGTAAAGTTGATGTTCCAAAAGTTATTCTGATATTTTATGTATCTACTTATCTCATAATTCCTGCAACATTGATGTATATGTTTATTTCTATTCTTTTGTAAAGCCCCTATTATCTACAAATGTTATCTGTATTATTATGTTTTAATGATGTTTTCTGTATCTTTGTAATTGTATTCTCATGTTATAAAATTGTACTTGATACCAGTTCATCAAATTAAGTAACTTGTGAGTTACATTTCACTGCACATGTTTCTGTTGGTCATAGTATATGGACAATATGTCAGAAGTAGGGACTGATAGTGTTTGCACGTGTGTTAAAAATTCAGCAAGGGACTGGATAACAGCATTGCTGGTTCTAAGGACATTTCAAAAAAAAATTTTTTTGTGAGTGCACGAGTGGTGGTTTATGGACTTGCTATCTTCTCTGCAAGACTACTCGATGGTGATTATGCACCTGCACAGTCGCAATAGATGGCTGCTGGCCGTCTATACAAGGACTATAATGGGTCTGCATCTTTGATGGCCCACCAATACCACAATCTCTACCAGGACTACAGTGGGTCTGCTCTGCGATGACCTACCTACCAATATTCTTCAAAACTTCGAATGACTCTGTTGTGGGTTTGCTCTGTTGTGACCCATTACCTGTCTGCATGTCGAGAGTCAGCGCTGTCTTTCTGTTGGAAGGACAACACTACTTCTTCAAGACTGCATGGAAATCCACTACTTCTGTGTGCAATTTCTTTTACTAATGAGACTTTGCGAAAAAAACTGTAATTACTATTATGATGAATGATCAGGACTGTCTTTATGGACTGTGACAAAATTTTAGCTTTTGACCAACATTGTATCAATAAGTGTGTGCATTTGATTTCTTTTTTAATTTAATTATGAAAAATTTTTTCAAATCTGTATTGGCCACTGCCCAAACCAATTTGTAAAATTTTTTGTGGGGAGCATGAGGGCTATGTAAGTAGGCTGTTTAGGTTTTTTATTGGTAACGCCACTTCTGTATGAAAATCACTGGCTGTGCTGTGTGCAGTCTGTGGCTGCTTTGCATTGTTGTAATACTCGCCATTGTAGTGTTGGGCAGCTGGGCTGTTAACAGCGCGTAGCGCTGCGCAGTTGGAGGTGAGCCGCCAGCAGTGGTGGAAGTGGGGAGAGAGATGGCGGAGTTTTGTAATTTGTCATGAACTGCTATATATATTATGACTATCAAGGTAAATACATTGTTTGTTCTCTATTAATATCTTTCATTTGCTAACTATCCCTATCAGTAGTTAGTGCCTTCCGTAGTTTGAATCTTTTATTTAGCTGGCAGTAGTAGCGCTCGCTGTACTGCAGTAGTTCGAGTAATGAGGATTTTTGTGAGGTAAGTGATTTCTGAAAGGTATAGTTTAATGTTACTCAGGGCCATTCTTTTGCAGGGATTTTTGAAAGTCAGATTGCGTTGCGCTAAAAATATTGTATGTCAGTTTAAGCACAGTCTTGTATAAATTGTTCAAAGGGAACGTTTCACCACGTCTGCGGCAGGATTCGAACCTGCGACTGTAGTGGTCGCCCGGTTCCAGACGGTAGCTCCCAGACGGTTCTAGCTAATCATTTGCATTAGCTTTTCATAGCATTCACACAAGGTTGGCGCCGGTAGCGACATCTACAATCTGCTGACATGAGGGAAGTTTCCAACCGATTTCTCATACACAAACAGCAGTTGACCAGCGTTACCTGGTGAAACGTTGTTGTGACACCTCGTGTAAGGAGGAGAAATGCTTACCATCATGTTTCCGTATCGCTACATTGCTGCTCGCGTTGGTCGAGATCCAATAACTGTTAGCAGAATATGGAATCGGTGGGTTAAAGAGGGTAATACTAAATGTCGTGCTGGATCCCAATGGCCTCGTATCACCAGCAGTCGAGATGACAGGCATCTTCCGCATGGCTGTAACGGATCGTGCAGCCACGTCTCGATCCCTGATTCAACACATGGGGACGTTTGCAAGACAACAACCATGTGCACGAACAGTTCGACGACGTTAGTAACAGCATGGATATCAGTCGGACACCATGGCTGCAGTTACCCTTGACGCTGCATCACAGACAAGAGCGCCTGTGATGGTGTACTCAACGATGAACCTGGATGCACAAATGGCAAAACGTCATGTTTTCGGATGAATCCAGGTTCTTTGCACAGCATCATGATGGTCGCATCCGTGTTTGGCGACATCGCAGTGAACGCACATTGGAAGCGTGTATTCGTCGTTGCCATACTAGCGTTTCACCCGGCGTGATGGTATGGGGTGTCATTGGTTACACGTCTCAGTCACCTCTTGTTTACCTTGACAGCGCTTTGGACGTTACATTTCAGATGTATTACGACCCGTGGCTCTGCCTGTCATTCGATCCCTCCGAAACGCTACATTTCAGCAGGATAATGCATGACCGCATGTTGCAGGTCCTGTACGGGCCTTTCTGGATACAGAAAATGTTCGACTGCTGCTCTGGCCAGCACATTCTCCAGATCTCTCACCAACTGAAAACGTCTGGTCAATGGTGGCCGAGCAACTGCCTCGTACAATACGCCAGTCACTACTCTTGATTAACTGTGGTATCGTGTTGAAGCTGCATGGGCAGCTGCACCTGTACATGGCATCCAAGCTCTGTTTGACTCAATGCCCAGGCGTATCAAGGCCGTTATTACGGCCAGAGGTGGTTGTTCTGTGTACTGATTTCTCAGGATCTGTGCACCCAAATTGCGTGAAACTGTAATCACATGTCAGTTCTAGTATAATATATTTGTCCAATGACTACCCGCCTATCATTTGCATTTCTTCTTGGTGTAGCAATTTTAATGGCCAGTAGTGTAGCTGTAGTGCGTACAGTGAATGCAGTGAGCTCTGAGAGTGGTGACAAGATGTGAATAAACAGAGAAACTTTAACAAGTGAATTAATTTCTCAATGAAATGATAACCTCCCTAAAACAAAAAAGAAAGCATCTATACACACACACACTCGTACAGCAACAGAGAAATCCCAAGAGAGAATATAAACGAACAGACCTTAGGTTTTCATCGCTTATTTCGTTAGGCTCGAAACACTTACTGAAACAAGTACGAAAAGAGGCACCAGTTGAACATACAGTTACGACATTCATCACTCACAGTTCTTGTACGAATAATCTGCAGTTAGTGCTAGACTTGTAGTGGTGTTCCACAGCAGTTAGCTGAAAACATTTGAAAAGTACGAAACAAAAATATCAAGACGTAAATAAGTGACGATGTTTCATATTTTTCAAAGCCGAAATGACCTGTGTGGGTACCCTTATAAGGGACAGTGCGACCTCTAACCTATGACTAGTTGAGGGGAAACGTAGATTTCGTTGGAATTATCAGTAAGCAGCAATTTATTAATGTAAAAGTTGTGACATGAACTCTTTTCTGAAGTATTTTATTAGTAGCAGGTGGAAAAACGGAACAGCGTTACCCAGAGTAAATCCACAGACGTATGACAACGTAAAAGGCAAAAGTAAAGTGCTGAAAAGTAATGTCTCCGAATTTTTAATGTGAAAACTCTTAAAACTTTTTAAGTAAAACAAACTTAATTACCATTCTACACCTTTATTCTTTATCTCTGCATGTCTGCAGCTCTCTGCCGCTAGAGCGCTGCGAATTGTAGCATGTAACATGTTTGTTGTTGTTGTTGTAGTCTTCAATCCTGAGACTGGTTTGATGCAGCTCTTCATGCTACTCTATCGTGTGCAAGTTTCTTCATCTGCCAGTACCTACTGCAACCTACATCCTTCTGTATCTGTTTAGTGTATTCATCTCTTGGTCTCCCTCTACGATTTTTACACTCCACGCTGCCCTCCACTACTAAATTGGTTGTCCCTTGATGCCTCAGAACATGTCCTACCAACCAATCCCTTCTTCTAGTCAAGTTGTGCCACAAACTCCTCTTCTCCCCAATTCTGTTCAATACCTCCTCATTAGTTATATGATCTACCTATCTAATCTTCAGCATTCTTCTGTAGCACCACATTTCCAAAGCTTCTATTCTCTTGTCCAAACAAGTTATCGTCCATGTTTCACTTCCGTACATGGCTACACTCCATACAAACACTTTGAGAAACGATTTCCTGACACTTAAATCTATACTCGATGTTAACAAATTTCTCTTCTTCAGAAACGCTTTCCTCGCCATTGCCAGTCTACATTTTATATCCTCTCTACTTCGACCATCATCAGTTATTTTACTCCCCAAATAGCAAAATTCCTTTACTACTTTAAGTGTCTTATTTCCTAATCTAATTCCCTCAGCATCACCCGACTTAATTCGACTACATTCCATTATCCATGTTTTGCTTATGTTGATGTTCATCCTACATCCACCTTTCAAGACACTATCCATTCCGTTCAACTGCTCTTCTAAGTCCTTTGTTGTCTCTGACAGAATAACAATGTCTTCGGCGAACCTCAAAGTTTTTATTTCTTCTCCATGGATTTTAATACCTACTCCGAATTTTTCTTTTGTTTCCTTCACTGCTTGCTCAATATACAGATTGAATAACATCGGGGAGAGGCTACAGCCCTGTGTCACTCCCTTCCCAACCACTGCTTCCGTTTCATGTCCCTCAACTCTTATAACTGCCATCTGGTTTCTGTACAAATTGTAAATAGCCTTTCGCTCCCTGTATTTTACCCCTGCCACCATTAGAATTTGAAAGAGAGTATTCCAGTCAACATTGTCAAAAGCTTTCTCTAAGTTTACAAATGCTAGAAATGTAGGTTTGCCTTTTCTTAATCTAGCTTCTAAGATAAGTCGTAAGGTCAGTACTATCTCACGTGTTCCAATATTTCTACGGAATCCAAATTGATCTTCCCCGAGGTCGGCTTCTACCAGTTTTTCCAATCGTCTGTAAAGAATTCGCGTTAGTATTTTGCATCCGTGACTTATTAAACTGATAGTTCTGTAATTTTCACATCTGTCAGCACCTGCTTTCTTTGGGATTGGAATTATTATATTCTTCTTGAAATCTGACGGTATTTCGCCTGTCTCATACATCCTGCTCACCAGATGGTAGAGTTTTGTGTGGACTGGCTCTCCCAAGGCCGTCAGTAGTTCTAATGGAATGTTGTCTAGTCCCGGGGCCTTGTTTCGACTCAGGTCTTTCAGTGCTCTGTCAAACTATTCACGCAGTATCGTATCTCCCATTTCATCTTCATCTACACCCTCTTCCACTTCTAAAATGGTTAAAATTGCTCTGAGCACTATGGGACTTAACATCTTAGGTCATCAGTCCCCTAGAACTTAGAACTACTTAAACCTAACTAACCTAAGGACATCACACAACACCCAGCCATCACAAGGCAGAGAAAATCCCTGGCCCCGCCGGGAATCGAACCCGGGAACCCGGGCGTGGGAAGCGAGAACGCTACCGCACGACCACGAGATGCGGACTCTTCCACTTCCATAATGTTGTTCTCAAGTACATCGCCCTTGTATAAACCATCTATATACTCTGTATACTCCTTCCATCTTTCTGCTTTCCCTCCGTTGCTTAGAACTGGGTTTCCATCTGAGCTCTTGATATTCGTACAAGTGGTTCTCTTTTCTCCAAAGTTCTGTTTAATTTTCCTGTAGGCAGTATCTATCTTACCCATAGTGAGATAAGCCTCTACATCCTCACATTTGTTCTCTAGCCATCCCTGCTTAGCCATTTTGCACTTCCTGTCGATCTCATTTTTGAGACGTTTGTATTCCTTTTTGCCTGCATCATTTACTGCATTTTTATATTTTCTCCTTTCATCAATTAAATTCAATATTTCTTCTGTTGTGTAACAATGCGGTGTATAATGTAACTATGTCGATGCACGAGGAAAAGCATGCTGAAATCGAGTTTCGAATTCGAAAAGTTCATCCACACATGAAACACCCCCTCCTCCAGCATGACAACGCCGTATCACACACGAGCACTGCGACATCTACAAGAATCTGACACCTCGGGTTGACTGTTATCCGTCATCCTCCGTACTGTCCCGACTTGGTCCCATCTGATTTTCCTCTGTTTGCAAAACTTAAAGGACACTTTCAATGATCTCACTTTGATAGGATGAATGGATGCAAGCAGAGGTGAGGTTAATGATCCGTCAACAAAATCGATAATTCCACAGTGTACAGTGACTGTATCATTAAACACGTCTCTCGATGGTAGAGTCCGCCTCCGTAGTGTAGCAGTACTGTTACCGCCTACCACGCAAGGGGCCCGGGTTCGATTCCCGGCGGGGGACTGGGTGTTGTGTGTCCTTCATCATCATTGACTCGCAAGTCGCCGATGTGGCGTCACCTAAAAAGGAATTACAATACGGCGGCCGAATTTCCCCGAATGGGGCCTCCCGGCCAACGATGCCTTACGATAATTTCAAAAAAAAAAAAAAAAATCGCTGGTAGTAATGTATTAGTCTCCAGGATGACTACGTTGAGAAATAAATATGTAGACATGAAGAATAGAGATGTAGAATGCTAATAAAATTTGTTTTATTTGACAGGTAATAAAGAGTATTTACCTAACAAATTCGAAGTGATTACATTTCAGCATGGCCTCGTATATATAGTTTGTAGCAAGGTAATGCACTTCGTCTTACAAAAAAAAAAAAGAGTAGCATTTGTTTTGGGATTATCTAAAGCTGTATGTAATTGTACAAGTGTATATTCCTTAAATTTTAATTATGTTTCAGTGTTGTATGAAGCTGACATGCCTAATGTCGCTGTAAAACTATCTAAGTAAAAGTTTCGCTATATTGGAAATGTCTGTTTTTCTAATCCCCTGTAAAACATATAATTCAGATGAAATGTGGTTCCAAGGGAGACGAACATTCAGCTACGGCGAGGTTTGTGTCAATGCCAGCGAGCGAGTGACGGAGGGGGAACAAAGACCCCCGCACTCTGTCACTAATTGCGCTGGGATTTCCGAGCCAGCCCCGGTCTTCAGCTTCAACTAAATTACCTGGCAGTATGAGTTCTTATTTGTATTAATAACCGTGCACCTGGGGAAGTTTCAAGTGGAGTCATAACTCATTAATTTTAAATAACGACGCAATTTATTCTGATTAGACGAAGCCAGCGCAGAAGCTGCTTGGGGTTACAAAAGTGAAATTCCTAAAGCCTTCTCGTTCCGCTCTTGTTGGACTTTCTTGCTGAATATCTGCGAGCAACATTGTGGACTGAAGGGAAAGCTCTTCTCCTCTGAGAAAACCTGTAAATGAATGTCAACGTTAGCTGCATTTGCCGGAAAAGTTTGTGTTTTTTTGTCTTGAAAATGTCTGCAGATCCGTGCCCATCATCGGATAACGCTACAGGAATTCCAAGCTGTATAGTTATACTGCTGTTCTAGAAAGTTGCAGTTTATAAGAAGCAGACAGCAGATACATACATATTACGGTATAAATCAGAACCGTAAACGGTGATAAAATACACAATTGTTGCTTGTTTTGATCAAGAATCATTTGGTGCTGCCAGTCACTAATCTTATTTAATGTTTCTTACGGAGAACTCATTCCAGGAAATACTTTTCGTTCTCAAATGTATAATTTTTTAAATTACCTTATGACATCTCAGACGTGAGGTTTATTTCGATTAAGTTACTGTTTCTAGCCACATCGACACACACTGCAAATCCTTCGGTGTGCACCATGGCTGGCAAGTATATTCGAAGCACTGAATCTGATTCTTCAAGATTTCAGAAATATCACGGACTTGACGGAACGTCTAAGTATGTGTTGTAGTTGCGTGTTTTCTAAACAACATTGTACATCTCCATCTATATCCTTACTCCGCAAGACATACGGTGCGTGGTGGAGAGTATCCTGTACCACTACTAGCTATTACCTTCCCTGTTCTACTAGCAAATTGAGAGAGAGAAAAATGACTATCTACATGCGTCCCTATGAGACCAAATTTCTCCTATCTTATCTCCGCGGTACTTACGCTTAATGTATGTATGTTGGTGGTAGTAAGGTCGTTCTGCAGTCAGCTTCAAATGTCGGTTTTCTAAATTTTCTGTATACTTTTCCTCAAAACGAACGTCGCCTACCCTCCGGGAGTTTCCCATGTGAGTTCCCAAAGCATCTCCTTAATACTTGTGTGTTGTTCAAACCCACCGGCAACAAATCTAGCAGCCCGCCTCTGAAACGTCTTCCTTTAATTCAATATGGTGAGGATCCCAAAACCTCGAGCAGGGCTCAACAATACGTCTCACTAGCGTCCTATTTGCGATCTCCTTCACACATAAACCACACTTCCCCAAAGTCTCGCAATAAACCAAAGTCGATCATTCGCCCCTCATACCACGACCTCGACATGCTCGTTCCATTTCATATCGCTTTGTAACGTTACGCCTAGATAATTAAATGACATGTCTATGTCAAGCAGGGTAATAATGATGCTGTATCCCAACATTACGAGTTTGGTTTTCCTTCTCATCCGCATCAACTTACATTTTTCTACGTTTAGAGCTAGCTGCCATTTACCACACCAACTATAAATTTTGTCTACGTCATCTTGTATCCTCCTATAGTCACCCAACGACGACACATTCTAGCGTTAAAAGGTTTTTTGCTTTTCGTATTTAACCAAATATAACATTGATGATGATATTTTATGGCAATGTTTGCCGACAAGATAAAGAATGCAACCTTTAACACTAGACTGCGTACTCACGGCAGTTCTCCTTGGCCGTTTTTTGGTACGACTTGGAAAGAGAGAAAAATTAATGAATGATCTCCGATGCGTCGGTTCTCGATTGTGTTCAGGAGACGTACAGATTGATTGCGCGAAAATAGTTTCTCAAATTACCTCTTAACCCGGATTGCTTTCACGCAATCAGACTCTTCAATGAAATTACCTAAGGGACCTATTTGAATAATAAAAAAATGCAAAACAGTGAAATTTTGCAAAAAAAGTTGTCAGATCGGAAATTGAACACATTAATGGTGTCCCAAATACAATCGAGACACCGCGATAAAGAGCGAACCTGTAACAAAGTTCATTTAAACATAAACATTATTTGCGGTTAATTTAAAGAAAAGAATAAGCATAGGTTTTCTGTACAGTGAAGCATCAATATATTCTTAAAGAACAAAGGCGTTAAACTATAAACATTAACAAATTTACAATGAATACAAAACTTACTTTTTTATGTTTTTCTCATACATGGAGCAGTCCAACAATCGCTGCTTTTGTATGTGTGATATTTTGTAAAAAATTAAATGTCTTGGCGTGCGCGGAGGTATTTTTTATCGTCACAAGGTTTACAAAAGCGGTTTTTTTTTCTTGGTGATAACGTGGTTTTTCACACTAAATGAAATATAACTTGTGGCGGTGTTACACAACACGTCTTAACAAGTCGGCGACCAAACATCAAAGGTAATGAAGTACATGTTAACATATCGGCGACGAGAAGTACAACTAACTATAAAGACTCTAGAATTTTCCTAACAAATGAAAAATTGTTCTTTCTTCTGTTTCGCAGCTTCTTGTATCAAGCGCTGCGGCAATGATTTTAAATATCTGCGCCCAGCGAGTCATAGTGTTTAAAAGTACCTTTTAAACGCTGGCCGCGCGTCTTGGTGTAGGCGCACGTTATAAACAGATTTCGTTTCTTTACTCTCGTGTTGTCATGCTTAGTATCATTACAAACTACAGCTCGATGGCTGTCCTTTTCTCATATGCAAAAATGTCTGTAATCCAATAATATCACATTGCTTCCCGCGTGAGGACCGATGACTCCGTCAGGATCATCGCGACTCACACGTAGTCATGATATTATTGCTTTCGTGAAACAAGTTAGTATTACTTGCAAAAATTCTTTACAATAGATTTTACACACTACATCAGGCAAAGTGGTTAACATACAGAGCATCAGGTAAGTATATTCGTACGACTGAAATTGATAGTAATTTGTCCATAGGGTAACTACATGACAATTGAACTGTGCTCTTTCTAATGTATTGTACAAGGATAACAAATGTTCATTTCTCTGTAAAAAATAACAAAATTAAGATAAAGATACACATACATAGATACATTATACATGGCATAATAAATATTGAAAAATAACAAAGAAATAAATTACTTGACTTCGCAGGAAGACTGGGTGCTGTGTGCACTCGTGGAAAAAATATGTTACAAAAATTGACATTCTTGTTTTACAATGTCATATTACAGGAATATTTTTGTCGGTTTTCGTCGAAGATTTCTTGCAGTAAAAACGTAGTACTTTACTTATTTGTGGCTTTCATGACCTGCAAAAAAAAAAATTTCACTACAGTTGGGTAGGTATGAGTTGCACTGGGAGTGGTAGAACTTCGGGTATAAATGATAGCACTTCACTTGAGCGGGGAAATTGATTACACTTTCACAGTGGAGGAAAAGTAGGGCATCACTTTCACTGTGGAAGTTGGAGTAGTTGTCGGGGTGTGATGTTGCGTTGGAAATACGTCGTGGGTCAGGAACTGGAAGATTGGTTCTGCAACATGTTGAGCCGTATGGTAGCGGTCTCTATTTCACTTGACACATGTCCGTGCTTCCATTTATGCTTTCGTACTTAAAAAATATAGAAAAAAATCTGTATTAGAATGTGCTTACTTAGTAACAACTTAGTCTAAAAGAAAATTGGATTAGGTAAGGATAACAATTGTTTATGTACATAAGGTCTCATTCTCTTAGGAATGCTTAATTCTCACATTTATCTATTTTTCTGGTTTTATTTGGTTCGACACCTTTTCGTCATTACTCGGCCTGGTCAGTAAATTCGGTAGCAATTGTCAAAATCGAGCTTAAGACTCTTCCGATTAGTGTCTTTATAATTCCACAAGGTACATTAGTGCTTAATTCATTGCTTTATCATATTTTATTTTGAATGCATTTCAAACACATTTGGCATCCGTGCTCGTTCTGCAAAGAAAAATTGATTGTTGAGCGCTCAGGGTACACAGTGTTACGTCTGTTGGTCACAATCACGTGATAACAACTTGACAGTTCCACAACGCTAGCAGCAGTATTCTGCGAGAAGCAGAGCGTTTGGTGCTTACTAGCCGTGGTGTGAGTTTTTACACACTATTACATCGACTCTGGATTGCGGAAGCAGCCAGATGCGGCGATTCCCGCAGCTGTTTCGAAGAATGTGTCCGTGGAAAGGCGTACAGTACTGTTTGTGGTTAGTACAACACTTATTCACTTTCACTCTTCGGCTTTCCACATCGTGTTTCGTGGTACAAATGCTTATAACTTCACACGTGGTATTTCACACGTGTCCTTGGAGTTATCATCTTTTCAGTTCACACGTTATTTGGTCGTCATGTTAAGGTTCACACGCACCACTTTTATACGTGTCCATTAATTACTTGTCTATAGTCGGTTCACACGCAGCAGCATATACGTGTCCATTTATTACTGACTGCATTATTACTACAAACTACAGTTAACATTTAGTTTATATATCATGTCTAGAAATTATTTACAAAGAAATATTTAGTCTCTGTGACTACAAGGCCTGACGAAAAGCGTGTCTCTTGTTCGTAGTTTGTGCTTCCTAGGCACTTTAGGTTTACACTTTGTTCGAAATCTTGTTATTCTTTTCTTTTTAGAATAGTTACTCTTTTCTCAAGTTCAGCTCTTTTATTTTCTCTCTATTACGTCGTTAGTTTGAAGACCTAGTCAATGTGGCTTCGTTTACGTGATAAACAGTTCGTGTTCAAACTACCATTAGGGAAATTAGGAAGCTTGGTGTTCCCTGTCGTGCAACTGCACATAACAAATCTTAACTGAACTCGCAATTTGCGGAGAATAAGCATAGCCCGTCGACAACCAATGTGTCACGACTATCTATCGTATAGCCTGTATGTATCAATCATGCAACCAGCTCGCAAAATTCACTTCTCTAGTGGAGAAGGTATGATGGTAAGGATACTGGTTAGAAGAAAACACAAAAGACTTTCATGGAGTGAAGAGATTTGAAGACACAGTGTTAATGACGTATGATATGATGAGCTTAACATAAATTATTAACACCTTAGTTTTTCATGACAAATAGTATAATTAAATCGATACAGTAGTTTCAGTGTCGTTTGATCCAGCTCTCTAAACAATTTTCTATGCATATCTAAAATTACTTAAACCATGCATTAGCAGTGAACTGTGTCTGTTAACTATCTGCTGTTCCATGTATCATAAAACTGGTTTCCTAAAATAAAAAAAAATCGTCGTATCTCGAGGACCTGAAATAGATATTTCTAGTACTAAATTAGTTTATTTATATGTGACCTTTGTAAGTATTTCAGCTGCACTGTGCCGTAAAATTGTTATGAGCGTATATGGCTTTCTCTGTATAATAATATAATAAATGAGTTGCGCACTTCTGCTACCTGGATCGTTATTGACTTACTTGATTCTTATATGCTAAGCTGCTGCTTTTTGCCAGCTGCGTTTCATAGGTGGTCTCATAAAATTTGTTGTCACACACTCCTTATGCATAACATAACATTTACCTCATTAGAGTAAGCGACCTTAATCAATTTTTTTTTTTTTTTTTACCTACGAGCAATCATTCTGGTCTGAATGATCATTTTAATTTATTTCATTCAAGAGGAGAGAGCTTTGCTATACTTAAAACTAGTGATAGCAGGTGGCACTTAGCACGTCCCTACTATAATATTTATTTGTCAGCTCTTTCGGCTGTGGCCGTTCATGGCTCAATTAACTTAAAACTAACTTACATCTAAGGCAAATCTTGCTCTCCTACAATAAATGTGTTTTACTTAAGGTGCTCATATAAATTACTTATCTTGTTGTGGCAGGTCGACAGGGTGTTAGTCCTGTGCATTACTCTTACATACGTTGGTACTTCACACATAGTATGACAACTTCTAGTGTTTGTATATTTTATTTTAGCTGCTTAACTTAACAGATATTTTCAATGGTTGACTCTGTATTTCTTCAAGGCTGCGTGATGAAACAATCCTTTTATTCGTCCAGATACAGGGTCAGCTAATAGATAGCAACCAATGTGCGGCTTTCTTAAAATAATATATGATCCTTCATACAAGTGCTGCCACTTGCGATTCTTATGATGAATCAAAGATGGTTTGAAGTGGGTCTTTAATAGCACTCGTTCATTTATACGATACGATAAGACTTTGCTAATGTGTTTGTCATGCGCCTTTTTTCTTAGGTTGGCATGAGTGGTTAAAGATATGAGAGCTTATTGGTTTTGCAGCTTCCTCGTGGAGGCCTAAAGAAGCTGCTAATGGTTTTCCGACTGGGGTGGAGCTGAAATGTCAGTTATTTTTACTTGACTAGTATGTTGCGACCTACCAGGTCGAAAATTTGCGTTCGTATCCCATACGACTTGTGCATCTCCTGATTGCGTGTTATTTGACATCGCGTTTGGTGGTTGGTTCGCCTGTGTGTAGAAAATGTTCGGATTTCCTTGGCTATTATGACTGGCGGTGTCAGGAAAAGCATGCGACGAATTGTCCTGACTATTGTTCCTGAACTGTTGGTCGGGTTGGTGAGAAAATGTCGCATTTTTCGGCTGTGAAAAATTCATTTGGTGAGGGAGTGAAGTGACTCGGCTGACTGTACTGTTGTGGTCCGTTATAATTGTTCCATTTCTTTCCCTTGTGACGATTTCCATTATTCGTCTTGTTGTACTGGTACTGGTCATTACCGTTGTGATTTATCGGTGAATTACCGTATTGTTGCTGTGTGTTTTGATAAATCGGATTGTATCTATTCTGGTGTGGATATTTGTTATATTGTTTTCCATTACGGCGTTTGAAACTGTTATGATTGCCGTAAGGCTGAGCGTTTGGTTGTCCCGTGTTATGTTGGTACGACATTCCATTGACGCAATTTGTTATGTGCTGCTGCGGAGCGGGCGGTCCATTATTATAATTATTCAGCGCGCTCGCACGCACATCCTCATAGATCATACCCAAATTGTCAAGAACAGAAAGAAAGACTTCTAGGTCTTCTTCACTCAGATTAACTAGTTTTTCTCTTATTGACACAGGAAGTTTTGACTTTTAAGATCTTGATTACATCTTTGGTTGAAATGGGCGTGTCCCAATACTGAATTTTACGTAGATATTTTTCAAAATAACGTCTCAAACCTCCTCCTTTGGTGTTGAAAGGTTCGGCGTTGTAAACCTACTTTCGGAGTCTTTGTTGTATACCTGAACTCCAGAATTTATTCAAAAAATGCTTTTCAAAATCTGCATAGGTGTGACATATGTCTATTATTTCTGTACCCCAAATAGATCCTTCACCGTGTACATAGCCTAAGATGAACTGTATCCGCTGCCTGTCGTTCCATGATTCTGGAAAAGCGCCTGTGAATGATTTTAGAAATACCATGGGATGTATATTTCGTTTTTCAGGTATAAAAGGTTGAATAGCTCTGTGTTTTAGCACACTCTCGTCTCGCATTAGTTCAACGAGTGTTAGTTGATCGGCATGACTACGTGATGTGGAAGTTTCGTCACGCGTATTATTTACTGTTGGTGAGAATTGTACCTGACACTTGGGATTTTGACGATGATCGTGTTCTGGCGGTAGCGAATACTCACTTTTATTGTCACCTTGCAATTCCGTAACTTGTCGTTTCAGTTGATCTATATCATTGCTTAGCTGACGTTTCCATTCCGGAAGATCGTGGCTAAATGCTCGTCTGATTCCACCTAATTCACTGGTTAAAGTGTCACCAGAAGTACCGGGGGCGGTTAAGATTTCTGCTGTAGCAGATTTAACCGCACCCTTTAGTTCAGTGTGTACCTTGCTGACAATGTACTGTTCTTTGGATTGCATCCACTCTTCCAATTCCCTATTAAGTGTATTGCTTATGCCGGTGTTGACATCTGCGATCTTTTTGTCAATATTGACATCGGATATTTGCTGAGCAAGGTCTTCGACTCCCTCCCCAACGTGGTTGACACTTTCTGTCAATTGGCTTACTCTCTTTGAAACATCACTGTAATGTTTCAAAGAGTCACTCGCAGTTGATTTACACACATCTATTTGGGCCTGCATATCTATGAACTTGCTACCAATATTGGTCTCGGCGGATTCCACCATCGAAAGAACACTATCAATTTTTGCGTGTACGCTTGCGTTTAGCTCGCTTGCGTAAGCAGTGGTAATGGCTTTAATTTTTTTCTCCATGGTGTCATTCGAATTTTTGATTTGTGCTTGGATGTCCTCTATCCTTGATTCTAAACTGTTGAACCTGCTGTCACTTTGATTTGCTAACTGACTGATTTGCGTTCCAAGATTGTCACGTTCGTTTGTAAGCTGTGCCATGTTTGCTTCAAAACTGGTTTTCATATCAGCAAACAATTTTAGTATATCTGACAGCGAGCATTCACGTGACTGCGACGCGGTCTGTGGCGCCGACAGCTCACGTGTCGCTTCGTCGTCTGTTGTTCCCTCACTACGAGATTCAGGTTTGTTTACACCCGCGCGCGGTCTAAGTTGCCTTGGTTGCTCATCAGCCATCGTAAATTTAAAGTAGTTACACTGCACGAGGTAGAAAAGATAATTTTTTTTTTTAATTATGATTTTCACTTGTCAGGTGCGCCAAGGATTTCGCGTCCTGATTTCTCAGATATTGCTTGCGCGTTATACACAATTGAAACTCTGACACACGAAAATGCCAATATGGCAACTGGAGTGATAAAATAAATGAAAAACACTTATAGAGCTCTGAAACTAGCACAGATAGCGGCCATTGTGATTTAATAAAATGCACAACAATGGAAATTCTTGCTAACTATTTGTAACTATTGTAAGCGAAATGATGAGATAGAGGCGGATCTAATAGCAAAAGGAAACAGAAATTTGGAAATTAAATTGCTTGAGGAAAAGGAAGAAAAGCGTAGAGAGTGAATGTCACGAGCCGGCTGAATGCTCGGTACGCAAAGCTTCAAACGTAATGAAAAATCGTACTCACATTAGCTGTCTTGCGCGCTGCTATTTATTGCTGTTGTGGATTCTTACTGCGATTTTCTGCATATGCGTCCTTTTTTTTATCACTGGTTTTGGCTTCCAATTTTCTCCAGATGGTAGCATGGAAATAAAAGGAACAAATTAGTTTTTTAGTTAGGTCTCTGTTCGGGCGCCACATCTATTTTGGCTTTTCACATTTAACCAAATATAACATTGATGATGATAATTTATGGCAATGTTTGCCGACAAGATAAAGAATGCAACCTTTAACACTAGATTGCGTACTCACGGCAGTTCTCCTTGGCCGTTTTTTGGTACGACTTGGAAGGAGAGAAAAATTAATGAATGATCGCCGATGCGACGGTTCTCGATTGTGTTCAGGAGACGTACAGATTGATTGCGCGAAAATAGTTTCTCAAATTACCTCTTAACCCGGATTGCTTTCACGCAATCAGACTCTTCAATGAAATTACCTAAGGGACCTATTTGAATAACAAAAAAATGCAAAACAGTGAAATTTTGCAAAAAAAGTTGTCAGATCGGAAATTGAACACATTAATGGTGTCCCAAATACAATCGAGACACCGCGATAAAGAGCGAACCTGTAACAAAGTTCATTTAAACATAAACATTATTTGTGGTTAATTTAAAGAAAAGAATAAGCATAGGTTTTCTGTACAGTGAAGCATCGATATATTCTTAAAGAACAAAGGCGTCAAACTATAAACATTAACAAATTTACAATGAATACAAAACTTACTTTTTTATGTTTTTCTCATACATGGAGCAGTCCAACAATCGCTGCTTTTGTATGTGTGATATTTTGTAAAAAATTAAATGTCCTGGCGTGCGCGGAGGTATTTTTTATCGTCACAAGGTTTACAAAAGCGGTTTTTTTTTTCTTGGTGATAACGTGGTTTTTCACACTAAATGAAATATAACTTGTGGCGGTGTTACACAACACGTCTTAACAAGTCGGCGACCAAACATCAAAGGTAATGAAGTACATGTTAACATATCGGCGACGAGAAGTACAACTAACTATAAAGACTCTAGAATTTTCCTAACAAATGAAAATTTGTTCTTTCTTCTGTTTCGCAGCTTCTTGTATCAAGCGCTGCGGCAATGATTTTAAATATCTGCGCCCAGCGAGTCATAGTGTTTAAAAGTACCTTTTAAACGCTGGCCGCGCGTCTTGGTATAGGCGCACGTTATAAACAGATTTCGTTTCTTTACTCTCGTGTTGTCATGCTTAGTATCATTACAAACTACAGCTCGATGGCTGTCCTTTTCTCATATGCAAAGATGTCTGTAATCCAATAATATCACAACATTCCCGCACACCGTAGCACCATCCGCAAACAACTGCAGACTGCTGCCGACTCTGTCCGCCATATCATTTATGTATATAGAATATGACAGCGATCGTATCACACTTCCCCGGTGTCTCTAATGAACACTCGGTGTCGAGGACAACGTACTGGGTTTGTAACACCATAGCTCTACTGCTCCACTGATTTATTTAGCCTTTTTGTTTTATTTAATATTACATCGTTGAGTGTCTGTAAATGTTGTTGGATTGAATCCATACCACGAGAGTGTTTATTCTTTTCTCTGTTATAAACTTGATGTCTTTTGGAATGTGGGAAGTTTGGTCTATGTAATATATACGATATGAGCAAATGATGTGTTTGTCTTTCTCACTTAATCTCTTTGGTTATCTTTGAGATTGAATAATTTTGTTTAAATAATTTTTTGTAGAAATACCAATATGTGCAAATGTTCTGTTTTAATTAATATGTTTGGCTGTTGTTATGTAAACTGCTGACCTTCAATTAGGGTTCTTAGTTATGTCATGTAATTACTTGAATAAGAATAATTTCATTATACGAACTGTCTTCAGCTTTGAAGTTATGGTATAGTAGTAGCAGACTGTAGTGTTATAGGTTCTATTACTTAGGAAGGCTTCGAGCCACTCACACAGTAGGACCCCTTCCATATGCTCGTATCTTCGTTAACAATCGGCGGTGTCATAGGCTTTCCGAAAATCTAGACGTACGGAATCTTCCTGTTGCCATTCAGACATAGTTCGCAGTATATGAAGTGGGAAAAGGTCAAGCAGAGTTTCACACGAGCGATTCTTTCTAAAACCTTTGTGATTCGTGGACAGGAGGTTTTCGATATCAATGAAATTTATTACATCCGAACTCAGAACATCCTCGTGAATTCTGCAAAAAACCAGTGTTAAGAATATAGGTCTGCAGTTTAGCGAGTCCGATGTTTTACCCTCTTTATATACAGGAGTCACCTCCGCTTTTCCCTGTCGCATGAGACATCGGGCTGGGCGCAAGATTCGCGATATATCCCAGTTATGTTACGGGACAATGCCGTATAGTACTCAGTGTAAGACCGAATAGGGATTCAAAATGGTTCAAATGGCTCTGAGCACTATGGGACTTAACATCTGAGGTCCTCAGTCGCCTGGAACTTAGAACTAATTAAACCTAACTAACCTTAGGACATCACACACATCCATGCCCGAGAGAGCATTCGAACCTGCGACAGACTGAAGCGCCTAGAACCGCTCGGCCAAACAGGCCGGCGAATAGGGATTCCATGCAGACCTGGTGATTTATTTGTTTTCGGCTCTTTCAGTTGTTTCTCTGCGACATGGATGCCTGATACTATGTCGTCCTTACGGTAGGTAAACGATGATATGTTTGTAATATTCTCCTACATGAACTATTTCTTAACCGCGAAATTTAAAACTTCGGCTTTTCGTTTGCTGTGCTCTACTGCTGCACCAGAATGGTATACTTATTGTTGTTTGGTGGGGCACAGCATTCTACGAAACCATCGCTTGTTTCAAGAAGTCAGTTTTTGGTGTTACGTTGAAATATCATGTTTGACACAGAATATGAAGGTTTACCTCCACAGCGACTCGGAGGTTTGTAGATCATTTGTAAAAAATTGTCGAGACAAGCATTATTTCGAATTAACAACGGAAAGCTGTATTTCCACTTTCTTTTGGAAATTTTTCTGCGTCTGTTCATGAGCTGATAATGGAAAACATTCCCACTTATCTGAGAACTCAGGAGAGTTTTTTACCACCTTGGAACTACGTAAACTCGATACGAAAATAAGGGTTAAGATAATACAACTGTAGAACCTGGGAGAAAAGGCATTGTGTAATGCAACGAGGCACTTAGTAAAATGATTACAGAGGACTGCAGTTGAAGCCACAATTTAGGTAGGATGAGCTAAAGTACGACTTCGTGTCCCAAGATGTACATGACACCAACCGACTGGCCATTCACATTCAAGCGTTTCAGATTTGCGGAAAAGGTCACCTTTTCTATCACGAGGATCAAGTTGACAGACTGCCACACGGGAGCTCAGTGTTTCAATAGCGGGCAGGTTTACGTGGCTTGTTCCAACGTTTACAGTGGATAAAAGACATTTTTAAACAACACTAAAAGCTGCGTATAAATTATTTATTGTTTTACAGTGTTCGGGAAAAGTGCATCAGAAATCAGACAGAGGTACTATAAAACAAATTAGACATTTATAACTACAGTCGTAAAGTTATATAATAAAAGACAAAAAAAGTAAAAATATATGACGAATACCCTAATCACACCAAAGGTACTGTCGGCGTTACTTTCGTCAGGCATTAACTGGAACGACTTACACTGACACGGAAAATAATTATTTTTTAATGTTGCGATGGTTAGACGCGTGATGCACGCTAATTAGTCCAGTCAAATTGCAGAAATACCTTGCAAAAGGTGGGGGTAGAAGATTTTTTCAACTCGTTCATATGGTTGGAAATATTAGAAAACCGAGTTTTGCCAACAAAATTTCGCTTGGGAAAACTTTCTGCAGTCAAAAAACTTGGAAAATTTCGGCCTTTTTTCCGTTTTTTCCAAATATCTCAGATTCATTTGCTCCCATCGCTTTAACGTCTAGTTTCTTTTTTAAAGAGCACAAAATTCTCTACAAATTTGATTCTTGCCATTTTTTTCTACTCCCAATATCTAAGGCGCTACAGCGCCTCAAAAAATACCAATTTTTCAAATTTTGAGCATAGTGGCAAGATACCTTATTTTTAAACACTATTTTTTCAGTTTCTGTTTGTGTAGTATAAATACATTATACATCATGTTTTATGTTGGAATTTACCACCTCACTTTCAAGTATTCAATTTCTCTGTGTCCAACATGAGGATTGCTGGGCACCCAACTATTGTGATTCTTACACCACTACCTGAAGTTCACTATGGGCCACCTCAGCCCTGCACACACACACACACACACACACACATACACATGCACACAAAATAAATTGTCTCAGGAAACTGAACTATTATTAGCTGCAATAGGCAACCTAATTAGGTAGGTAATTATTCTTTTGTATAAAAGCCACACAGTTGACATTGAAAATAAGTAGCTTTATTACAATTAAAATGCATTGTCAGTTACTAAAAAATGTTGACAGTTCTGGGTGTGTAATACTTGTAATATCGCACATTAGCGCACTTGAGACAGATATGAGCATCACTTCCAACGTTTTGATGGTCCAGGTTCCTCAGTGTCACCAGAAATACCTTGAGTTACGGATTCAGGGTCTGTACCAAGAGTTGATCCCAGATTGACCTCTTCTTTAAACAGCGAGTCAGCCTCAGCATGTTCGTTGATTTCGTCAGCGGTTTCCTCAACATCCTCCATAACATCTTCTTCACTGTCTTCATATAAAAATTTTGGCACGTTTTCACAGTTGACCCCAATACATTTATTGAAAATTGAAGAACATTTCAAACCCGCTTTTCTGCAGGAGCACGCTCCGCCACAGTTCAGCTTGCATGAGCATGAAACAATGTGAAGAAGTGCTTCAGGTGCTGGACCTTGGCTCATTGTAACGGGTATTGGACCGTGCTCACTGTGATTCCAGCCCCATTTCTCAGGAAGTTTCCAGTTTCCCATCCAACTTTGGACTTGTTGGTAAGTCCGCAACGAATGATGTTGTGCAGCATCTACTGTAGGTGGCATCCGTGCAAGATTCAGTTTGCTTTTTGTGGCAGACTTGGCGAATAGCTGGTACCGCAAATGGTCTAGTGTGTGGGAACTGCTGACACCTCCACTATACAATGCGATAGTAACCTGTTCTGTTGCTGTTATTATTTCTTCACGGGTAGCATGCGGTTTATTAAACGTGCAAAGCGCTGAGGTTAGGTGTTCATTTTTCGCAACAATATTGCAGCACTTAATTTTTCCTTGACCAAAAAAAGCGGATGTTGTATCACATCCGCTAAAGGCGTGAGTGAACAGAATATATTCACTGTCAAACTTGTAAGATGCAGTGGAAAACCACTTGTCTTCTGCATTTCCTCTTCCTGGCTTTAAGAAAAATCAGTTTTCAATGCCTTGCCCCAAAACCGGTCATGAGCACAAGCAGGTCAACATCTTCTCCTGCAATGACAACACTTCCAAAATCTTTGGTTCTTGAAATGACAGATGTTACAATCATAACGTCAGCATCTTCTTGTGCCTGGTGCACTTCAACGCTACACTCCAGAAATTCCTTTTTAAGAAGTGTGATCAAATGCATCTTGTTTCGTTCGTTGTACAAGAACTTGTCCTGAGGGACTTGGTTCACCATCTCTGATTCAACCACAACGTCAACCAAAGAATGGTTTTTGGACCTACGATCCTCTCAGCGCTCTTTGTGCTACATTTATCTCCCTCACATGGATACCCATCAAATATAATAGCAAACTGAGATCCAAATTGACGTTGCAGGTAAGAAACATAGCTTTGGGCTATTGACTTGAAGCAAACATTTCGAGTCCAAGTCACTTTGTGGATAAGGTACCCTCCATCAAAATTTCGTTTGGCATATGGCAGTCTTAACTGCTTGGTTAAAAAGTCATCAGAATTCCCTTTTGCACATAAGAAGCATTTCTCTTTGAACTTGAACTGACCTTTTTCCTGCGACCGACGTAGCACGCCTGTTGGTTCCTGAGGATGTCGAAGGCTAGCTGCTATCATTCTCTCATTAATGTACTTCTTGTAGCATGCTTCATGCACCATCACTTCACTGAGCGTTTTCAAAAAACGGGTGTGAGCAGACTCCCTGCGTTTAGCACTACAGTCGATAATTGTGCTCAGTCCTTTGTTTTTCACATTGCATCCACCACTCACCACAGTTTTTTCGCAAATGAAACACAAATTCATGTCAGACATACTCATTTTCAGCACCACAACATATACTGAATGGAAGCGACTCCAAACTGTAGGACCCTTACTGTTGTGTGCTAATAGCTGTCAGCGCGCTGTGAACAATCACTAGAGATAATTAATTGCCTTCCGTTCGCCAAAGAATAAATACGCTTTTGTCCGCTAAAGAACAATTCCTACATACTTTTTCTTATAACTGATCATTAACGTCAATCAACTGTAGAAAATGTACGGCACCTGCATGCAATCGTATTACATATTGTAACACAAATAAACTTCACGCAATCCGACGTGAATGCGTTCGTAGTTACTGAATATGATGCTGTTTGTCCTGGCCCTGCAGCAGAGTGAGATGGTAAATTCCAATGAATAACATGATGAGTAATATGTTTATACCATACAAATAGAAACTGAAATAACAGTGTTCAAAAATTAGGTAATTTGTCACTTTGCTCGAAATTTGAAAAATTGGTATTTTTTGACGCGCTGTAGCGCCTTAGATATTGGGAGTAGAAAAAAATGGTAAAAATCAAATTTGTAGAAAATTTTGTGATCTTTAAAAAAGAAAATAGACGTCAAAGCGATAGGAACAATTGAAACTGAGATATTTTGAAAAAACTGAAAAAAGTCCGAAATTTTCGAAGTTTTTTGACTGCAGAATGTTTTCCCAAGAGAAATTTTGTTGGCAAAACTTGGTTTTCTAACCTTTCCAACAATATGAACGAGTTACAAAAAATAAAATCTTCTACCCCACCTTTTGCAAGGTACAGGCTTTTTCTCTGACACTTTTACTGGACTAAATCGGAAATAAAGTTACCATAAAAAGTATAACCACATGGCTACCTGCTAACTTGTAGGTAAAACCATCAGCTCATGCCATCTTCCGTTGAAGACCACTTGTACTGAATCCACGTGTGGCGATGCTCTGCGATGTACGTTGACACAGCACCGGTGACCAACGTGAAACACGCTCGTAACGAAAGTAACGCTGGTTGTTGCTTGGCAATGGACATGATGCCAACTTACATGTGGTAAGCGCCAGGTTTCATCATCCCCTGTGACTGTGATTACAACTGTTTTAGTGCTTGAGAAGGCCGAAATGCACGCTATAAGCTCACGCAGGATGGCGTGAAGTCTGAAACAGGATACGTAATGAATGCTATAAAGAAAAGTACGTAGCTTCTGAAATACTTAACTTTAATCCATCATTTGTATACATCGTTCTTGATGAGACATGCTTCATACGATAACTATCAATTGCTATGGCGCCTTGCTAGGTCGTAGCCATTGACTTAGCTGAAGGCTATTCTAACTATCTTCTCTGCAAATAAACGAGGCTTCGTCAGTGTTGCATCGCTAGCTAAGTCGTCCGTGCAACTGGGACGAGTGCTAGTAAGTCTCTCGAGACCTGCCGTGTGGTGGCGCTCGGTCTGCGATCACTGACAGTGGCGACACGCGGGTCCGACATGTACTAATGGACCGCGGCCGATTTAAAGCTACCACGTAACAAGTGTGGTGTCTGGCGGTGACACAACAACCATCTAACTTTGTTCATCATTGTTCTGTCTTACTCTAGATGATGCGCTAGCCCCGATCACCGTTTGAATAATAAACGATTTGTACGCAGTTTAAATTTGTTCAAAAAAAGGCTTTTATCGTGTATGTCGAAGCTGCGGAGCGCTATCCATCTGAAACGTTCAACGTTTGCAGCTGCACGCTGCGAGACGCTAAATGCAGAACAAGTTACTTTTTGGCCCACACAGCAAACTGGTAAGCGGCCAGTTACGTAACAAGAAAATTGCTTTAGAATTGCTCAAAATGCTTTTTCGGCAGGCTCGATTGAAAAAAACTAGACGCCAGCTGAATATGTGTCAAAAAGAAAAACAAAAATCGTTGTCGCAGGTGTTCGGCATTCAATTTACAGGGTACACTCCAATGTGTATTTCTTTTAAGTTGGTATTGCCGCGGTGGTAACACCGGCTCCCGTCAGTTCACCGAAGTTCAGCGCTGTAGGGCTGGGCTAGCACTTGGATGGGTGACCATCCCCTCTGCCGAGCGGTGTTGGCAAGCGGGGTGCGCTCAGCACTTGTGAGGCAAACTAAGGAGCTACTTGGCTGAGAAGTAGCTGCTCCGGTCTCGTAAACTGACGACTGACATACGGCCGGGAAAGCAGAGTGCTCCATATCCGCATCCAGTGACGCCTGTGGGTGAGGATGACACGGCGGCCGGTCGGTGCCTTTGGGCCTTCCAAGGCCTGTTCGGACGGAGCTGAGTTTTATTTTTTTTTTTTATTTTTTAAAGAAAGAATTAAATGAATATTTTTACCGGCCTCCGTAAACTCTGGGCAAGGTCATAGCTTCAGAAAGTTGAAGTCGTCAGTTCGAATCCCGCCTCAACACGTACATTGGTTAATAGTGTATCTATCGTTTCTAGGCGCAAAAAGAGAAACAACAAACTGTGCGCATCAATGTGCACATAAATGGAAGCATGTATGTTTGGACATATGCGTGTTTTTTTTTTTCTCTCAGCGTAGTTTCGGAATGCCTGCACTAATTGCAGCCCAACATGATACCCATGTGACCGGCTATCTTAAAATTAATACGCTGAGGTTGTGACAACAGTGGGACCGGCATGGACCTGACGTCCATGTAACCAGAGTTAGTTCGTACACTCTTTATTGTCTAAAAAACAAAATACACTGAGTGGGACAGTCCCGTATAACCCTTCAGTGTGGGTTTGAGGGCAGAAATGTCGCTGACATCAAAAATAACCACGAATCTGGAGCACTGCACCTATTTCAACCAATGTTAATATAACCAGTGTTAATATGTATTGGCTTATTAATGAGATATAATACGGTGGGATGAGACACCCCTAACTTTAATTCCGATGTGTGGAAGTGGCTTGGGGTGACTTTATTTTAGAATCTCTGGAATACTGTTAATTCTATCATATATATGTCTGGCGTACTATCTGAAAACAAATACTGTGAAGAGTGCCTTTACACCTACAGGAGTACGGTTGCAGGTAAAAGCAAGTATAAATCTGGAATGCTTGGACCATTTCAATCAAACCAGACACACATAGAAATACTAACTGGTAAAAATACTGTAAGGGGAAATCACCGCATGCGCTTTCAGATGCAGAGGTGGAAGTAAGATTTATGGGAAGCATGAAGAAATTTTAAGTAACTTGGTACACGAAAGACTTATTACCTGAAAAAGAATCTGCTGTGGAGATTTGACACTCACAATCGTGTGGTTGAAATTAAAAAATTATCAAGTCCTGGAACACGTGAAAGAATTTTAACCAAACTTACGATTTACTACGTGTTAAAAAAATTCTCCCCTAGTCAACATTTGACACTGGTCTACATTTTCCACTGGTATCCCTACAAAATTCAGTATGTGAACCAAATGAAGCCTTAATATAGGCTACAATACCGTGACTTTTCCCTTCGTTTTTTGGCGTGCATGTAAATGGATGACACGTGGCTGGGGAATATCCACATATTTTACTCTGCAAGGTGCCGTGAATGCACAGAACTGTCGCATATGGGGCTCTACTCCGCTACATGTTGTGCAGGAACATGCTTTGCAAGAACTCAGCTGCGTCCATATCATTATTTTCATGCAAGATTGGCGGACACTTCATGTTGCTTGTCAGGTGAAAGATCTTCTTCGAGAAACCTTCGGTAACGACCGCATCGTCTGCAGCCAATTTCGAGAAGTGTGGTCTTCCAGATCCCCCGACCTAAATTTATGTGACATCTGACTGATATCTGAAAGATGGTGTCTATCAGGGATGTAGCCGGACTCTTCCTGATCTGAAGGATAGCAAATGACGACATATGGCTCCGATTGTACCGGATATACTGTAAGCAACTGTCGATCATGCCATCTTATGGATACAGAATGTTGCCGGGTCGGAAGACCATAATGGGACCACATCCTAATAAACGAGCCATAACCACAGTTACCGTGTGTTTTATAGAACCTCCCCTTTTCCTGCACTTACACCACATTTGAAAATCGTCACATGTTTATCTGTTGGCGGAAGTGGAACTTATCATTTTTTTCAGCCCACTCCGCGAGCGCACCAATTAACGAACATACCTACGATGTTTCAATGTCCTGCGAAGTATACAGCCCGCCCAGCAGCACTCAGAACTCCGTCAATTTAAAGCACCCAATATACCGGGTGATCGAAAAGACAGTATAAATTTGAAAACTGAATAAATCACGGAATAATGTAGACAGAGAGGTACAAACTGACACACATGCTTGGAATAACATAGGATTTTATTTAAACCAAAAAAATACAAACGTTCAGAAAATGTCCAACAGATGGAGCTTCATCTGATCAGAATAGCAATAATTAGCATATAAAAGTAAGACAAAGCAAAGATGATTTTCTTTACAGAAAATTCTCAATATGTCCACCATCATTCCTCATCAATAGCTGTAGTCGAGGAATAATGTTGTGAACACCACTGCAAAGCATGTCCGGAGTTATGGTGAGGCAATGGCGTCGGATGTTGTCTTTCAGCATCCCTAGAGATGTCGGTCGATCACGATACACTTGCGACTTCAATTAACCCCAAAGCCAATAATCACACGGACTGAGGTCTGGGGACCTGGGGGGCCAAGCATGACGAAAGTGGCGGCTGAGCACACGATCATCACCAAACGACGAGCGCAAGACATCTTTTACGCGTCTAACAATATGGGGTGCTTTTTTTTGTTCTAATAAAACCCCATGTCATTCCAAGCATGTGTGTCAGTTTTTACCTCTCTATCTAAATTATCCCGTGGTTTATTAAGTTTTCAAATTTATACTGACTTTTTGATCACCTGGTACACTGAAGAGCTAAAGAACTGGTACATCAGCCTAATATCGTGTAGCGGCCCGCGAGCACACAGAAGTTCCGCAATACGACTAGGCACGGACTCGACTAATGTCTGAAGTAGTGTTGGAGGGAACTGACACCATGAATCCTGCAGGGCTGTCCATAAATCCATACGAGTACGAGTGGGTGGAGATCTCTTCTGAACAGCGAGTTGCAAGGCATCCCAGATATGCTCAAAAATATTCATCTCTGGAGTATTTCGCGGCCCGCTGAAGTGTTTTAACTCAGAAGAATGTTCCTGGAGCCACTCTGTAGCAGTTATGGACGTGTGGGGTGTTTCATTGTTCTTCTGAAATTGCCCAGGTCCGTCGGAATGTAGAATGAAAATGAATAGATACATGCTTACGTACATTTCACCTGTCAAAGTCGTATCTAGATGTATCACGGGTCCCAAATCACTCCACTCCAACTGAACACGCCCCACACCATTACATAGCCTCCACAAGCTTGAACAGTCCCCTGGAAACATGCAGGATCCATGGATTCATAAGGTGGTCTCCGTACTCGTAAACGTCCCTCCACTCGATACAATTTGACACGAGGCTCGTCCGACAAGGCAACATGCTTCCAACCATCAACAGCCCAATGTCGGTGGTGATGAGCCCACATGAGGTGTAAAGCTTTGTGTTGTGCAGTCATCAAGAGTACACGAGTGGGCCTTCGGCTCCGAAAGCCCATATCGATGACTTTTCATTGAATGGTTTGCACGCTGACACTTGTTGACGGCCCAGCATTAAAATCTGCAGCAATGTTCAGAAGGGTTGCACTTCTGCCATGTTGAATGATTCTCTGCAGTCGTCTTTGGTCCCGTTCTTGCAGGAGCTTTTCCCGGCCGCAGCGATGTCGGCGATTTGATGTTTTGCCGGATTCCTGATATTGACGGTACACTCGTGAAATGGTCGTACGGGAAACTCCATCGCTACCTCGGAGACACTGTGTCCCATCGGTCATGCGCCGACTATGACACCACATACAGACTCACTTAAACCTTGATAACTTGTCATTGTAGCAACAGCAATTACTTCCTTCAGGATAACGAGATCGGTCGACTAGCGTGGCCAGCATGTTCTACAGACATGAACCTTATCGAACATGCCTATGATATATTGAAAAGGGATTTTTATGGACGATGTGACCCACCAACCACTCTGAGGGATCTACGCCTAATCGCCGTTGAGTAGTGGGACAATCTGGACCTACAGTGCCTTGATGAAATTGTGGATAGTATGCCACGACGAATATATGCGTGCATCAATGCAAGAGGACGTGCTACTGGATATTAGAGGTACCGGTGTGTGCAGCAATCTGGACCACCACCTCTGAAGGTCTCGCTGTATGGTGGTACAACATACAATATGTGGTTTTCATGAGCAGAAGTGATGTTTATGTCGATCTCTATTCCAATTTTCTGTACAGGTTCCGGAACTCTCGGAACGGAGGCGATGCATAACTGTTTTCATGTGTGTAGATTGTACAGCTTGGTAGAGTGCCTAACTCCTTACAGAGGCAACGATAAGATGACTGGGGACGAAAACGATGTATAAGTCTCACAGTAGCTTTTAAGTAGTAAATACCTTCTGCCTAAGTGGAGAGTTGCCACAAAGGTGATCTCTGTTTACGAAACGCTAAATCCTGCTCATGTGTTACATAAATTGTTGGTATTATTCTGTGTGTTGTGTAGAAGTGGATATACTAAGTTTTGCATATAACAGCTTATTAATTCTTTTGAAAAATACGAACAATTTGTTTTGTTACTGTTTCTATAATCTAATTGGAGCACCTGTGTCACCTGCAATTCTGCTTGGAGTATGTAATGTGGAAAGAATTTAAAGGATATAACTGGATTCAAAAACTGAATCCTGTGGGACTCCATTCATGATTCCTCCTATGTCACTAACGTCTTCTCGTATTGCAGCATCGTTAGACGCATTCAGCAAAATCTTTCGCATTTATGTTGTTAAATATGACTCACACCAGTCGTTCACGAACATGTCACGTAACACTCTAGCAGATGGAATACACTTCTCTTGTCACGTAATGCCTTAACTGATTTGTGTGAAACATTTGAATTCTTCAACATTTGCGACTGCTCCTCTCGTTTACGTAAAACAAAAAAGACGAATGTAAATTAAACTCTGGTGTTTTCGTTGTATAGACGCTCTGTTCCGTCCCATAAACCAATCGTAAAGAGAACAAAGCGTTTACGAAAATTAAACTGTGGTGTTTTCGTTGTATGGACGCTCTGTTCCGTCCCATAAACCAGTCGTAAACAGAACAAAGCGGTAACGCGATTTCCGTCTGCGGAAAAGCCGTCTGGTAACGAAAAGGAATGAATACGGGGGCTCAGCGGCGCTTGACAGTCACGCCCTTTCACGTTGGTGAAACATTAGGCAATAGAAAGCACGCTCTTTGGGTCTATGTAATCATACTGCTACAATACTTCATTTTCATTTTAAAAAAGAAACACTAAATACCTCAGTAAGAAAGATCTTCATCATTGTTGGTTCGTAGTATGTCTCCCGACGTCATTGTTCCCAAGTGCTTCGGAAAATAAAATTGTTTCAGTCAGTATAGTATAAGTTACTTAAAATCTAGTCAACAGCTGTGTTATAAACAAGCATCCAGCATAAGACAAACGTGTGAAATTTTAGAACAGTTGTAGGCTAAGAATGTTGCTGATCAATTCAGAGAAATAGAGTTGACGGCAACCGAGAGCTTTATACCAAGCAAATTAATAAGAGATAGAACAGATCTACCGTGGTACACAAAATAATTCCGACTTCTGTTGCAGAAACAATAAAAAAAGCCGGCCCGTTTTCAAGTAAGAGATGCTACAAAATTAGTCCAGACTTCGGTGTGAGATGCCTTTAGTAGTTTCCACGACGAAACTTTGCCTCAAAATATGCAGAAGATCCAAAGAAATTCTGCTCGTATGTAAAGTATGCTAGCTGCAAGACAGAATCAGCACTTCCACTCCGCGATTGCTATGGTAACATTATCGACGACATCGTGCAACGAATATGATGGTAGGTGGTAAAACGTAGTCTAACAGTAAATGCACATTGGAGCCCCATGAGCTACACAGTGGCTTACAGTAAATGAAACTTTCCACCTTAAAGATGTGCCGAGGTTAACGACCATGGTGAATCTTAGCAGGAAATGTCTGTGATCACTTTCCTTAGCATAGATGGAGGCACTTGCTCACCTCACGTCAGCTAAAGATGTCCCGAAGCCATTGTCCCGCTTGGTTTCTTCTCCGCCGGCCGCGGTGGCCGAGCGGTCCTTGGCGCTTCAGTCTGGAATGGCGCGACTGCTACGGTCGCAGGTTCGAATCCTGCCTCGGGCATGGATGTGTGTGGTGTCCTTAGGTTAGTTAAGTTTAAGTAGTTCTAAGTTCTAGGGGATTGATGATCTCAGATGTTAAATCCCATAGTGCTCAGAGCCATTTGAACCATTTGTTTCTTCTCCTTCGATCCCGAGCTCTAATGCCTGTGCCACAAACAGCGCATAATACGAGGGTTGGAACTTTAATAGTGGCAACTATTTATTTACAGCTCGTACAAAATAGATACGTGTTTCAAAGTTTTACCGACCTTCAAAGTAGTCACCAGCGATGTGGAAGTCGTAGGATACTCTTAGCAGTGCCGTCCGCCCCCGGTGGCTGAGTGGTCAGTGCGACAGACTGTCAATCCAAAGGGCCCGGGTTCGATTCCCGGCTGGGTCGGAGATTTTCTCCGCTCAGGGACTGGGTGTTGTGTTGTCCTAATCATCACCATTTCATACCCATCGACGCGCAAGTCGCCGAAGTGGCGTCAAATCGAAAGACTTGCACCAGGCGAACGGTCTACCCGACGGGAGGCCCTCGTCACACGACATTTCATTTCAGCAGTGCCAGTTGTGTTGACAGTTTGAGCGGCGCAGTCTATTGCCCGACGAATCTGAAGCAGTTCTGAAGCGAATGCCGTGAAGTGTCTCGTTTAGTTTAGAAATCGAGTTGAACTCACGACGGCTTAGTTGTTACTGTACGTGCTTCAGCATTGTTCTGCAGAAAGTGTCTTCACTTCTGTCTCTATGCTGTTCATTTTTGGAACACAACCTACGACCAGCTTAGAGACACAAGTGATGACACTTCCTGCGGGACCTGACCATCATTTTGCAGGACAATGCTCAAGCGCGTACAGTACAAGCTGCTACTGATTTGTTTGACTGATGGGGCTGCAAGTGCTATACCACCTACTGCACTACCCTAAACTTAAGCCCTCGTGAGTTCAACTTGATTTCTAAACTGAACGAAACACTTCACGGCATTCGCTTCAGAACTGCTACAAATTCGTCGGGCAGTAGACCGCGCCGCTCGAACTGTTCACACAACTGCCACTACTAAGAGTATCCTACGACTTCCACATCGCTGGCAACGGGCTATACACAATGATGGTGACTACTATGAAGGTCAGTAAAACTTTGAAACACGTATCTATTTCGGACGAGATGTAAATAAATAGTTGCCGGCCGCGGTGGTCTAGCGGTTCTAGGCGCTCAGTCCGGAGCCGCGCGACTGCTACGGTCGCAGGTTCGAATCCTGCCTCGGGCATGGATGTGTGTGATGTTCTTAGGTTAGTTAGGTTTAAGTACTTCTAAGTTCTAGGGGACTGATGACCACAGATGTTAAGTCCCATAATGCTCAGAGCCATTTGTAAATAAATAGTTGCCTCTATTAAAGTTCCAACCTTCGTATATGACAACTAAATAGGTTTTGATGCTAAGCATAATAAGAATCGTATAGGATGCGAACTAATTTTGTTTTATTTCGTTAGTCTCAATATTAGTAAAACGATTTATAAAGCCAGTCTATGGTTAATATTCGTAACAAGATTCCCAGTCATTAATCATTAGTTCCCGAGCCCAACACAAAAATGCTTCACACGATCTTAAAATCAAGATGAGATCGCATAAGTATGTTTTCCGAGGCAACTATAACAATTCCTTCCGTCTTTACGTGGAGTTTCACTTCACACTCTAGTTCGAGTGTTGACACCTCGATAACCATTCGTAGACTGCCTTGAATTAACACAACATAGCACAAGTACGTCATCCAATGCTATTTCTCGACAGACTTTTCCGTCTTTTCCTGAGATCAGATTTCATACACGGATTCAGGTATCGCCTCCTCGGAAACCGATCCTAGACTAGCCGTGAGCTATCTTAGCAGTTTGGCGCCTGCCCTATTAGGGTGCACTTGTGATTGATCCATCCTTCCATCAACAAGCACTACAGTAATTATAATTTGTAATTATAATTTCCTGATAAATTGAATGATACGGGAATTATTTTTAATAAGTTCTCGGTGCAAGTGACATCATCAGCACGGTTGGAGCTATATATTAATATTCAAACAGTAAATATAAATAATGAAAGATTCGCTTCTTGGGGCCCTCGTGGTATGTGAATCCCCACTGTGTCTCTCTGCTCCAGTGCGATATGGTACTCGCTCGCCCTCCCGTTCTCAAGCTGTGTGGCCATCTGGCGCGTAGTTCGATGAGTGTGCCTCGTGATCCTACCTAGTCTCTAACGCCCCGTAATAAAATCTCCCTATATTGTGCATTAAGACACAGTAACAAAATGTAAGGAACGTGGGCAGCGATATGGCATTACTAAACAAGATTCTGCCACATTGTGCAGACGGAAAAAAATCGCAGCAGCAAGAGGGAGTATGCGACGTAAACTAAATGAAAGTTGGTAGGAATGTTTCTACATCTGAAAGATAATGTCTATTCAAATTTCGAGCCAGTCCAATAAAACTAGTAGCGCTACTATGAACACCTGACTGAGTTTGAACGAGGTCGTGTAATAGAGCTGCAAGAAGCTGGATGTTCCTTTTGCGATATTGCACAAAGACGTGGATGGAGTGTAACACCTGTACATGATTGCTGGCAGCGGTAGTTATGAGAATGTTGATCGGACTCCAAAGGGCCACGTGGCAGTACCAAGAGGGAAGACTATCGTGTTAAGCTTACAGCTCTTGCGCATTGTACCCCATGTGCAGCAGCAATTTCAACAGCAGTTGTCACCATAGTGACACAAAGAACTGGTGCAAATAGGTTACTTCAAGGACAGCTCCGAGTGAGACGCCCTGTAGCAAACATTGCATTGACCCCAAACCACCGTCATTTGCAACTTCAGTGATGTGAAACAAGAGCTCATTGGAAGGCAGGGTAGAGCTCTGTCGTATTTCCTGATGAAAGTTTGTTCTGCCTCGGTGCCAGTAACGGCCTCGTGTTGGTTATAAGGTGTCCAGTTGAGGGCCTGCGATTGGTGTGTCAGCGGATATAAGCCTGGATATATGGTGTTGGGTGCGAATTCGTATGATAGCAGGAGCACTCTCATGATAGTCCCACGCACCCTGACTGCTAATTTGTACGTCAGTCTGTTGATTCGTTCTGCTGTGGTGCCATTCATCATTCCAGGCAGTGTTTTCCAACAGGATAACGCTCGCCCACATACCGCTGCTGTAACCCAGAATGCTCTACAGAGTGTTGACATGTGCTTTGGCCTGCACGATCATCACATCTGTTTTCTATCGAGCACATATTGAACATTATCGAACGACAACTCTAGCGTCATCCACAAACAGCATTAACAGTTCCTGTATTGATCGAAACGGGCAACAGGCATTGAACTGCATCCCACAAAATGAAGTCCGGAACCTGTACAACACACTGCAAGCACATTTGTACCCTTACACCCAATATTGCCGTTTATTAATGCTCCAGCTTTTCACATTTGCAATGGTTTATTTCGCGCTTACATTAACGTGTGATCTTTTAATGCTGATCACGTAAATATGTTACCTACACAAATGTATTCCTGAAATTTCATTGCGCAGCATTACTCATTTTTTGGCAGTGCGATTTTTTTCCGTCAGTGTTCTTCAGCCGGACGGAGTGGCCGTGCGGTTCTGGGCACCACAGTCTGGAGCCGAGCGACCGCTACGGTCGCAGGTTCGAATGCTGCCTCGGCCATGGATGTGTGTGATGTCCTTAGGTTAGATAGCTTCAATTAGTTCTATGTTCTAGGCGACTGATGACCTCAGAAGTTAAGTAGCATAATGCTCAGAGCCATTTGAGCCAGTTTTCTTCACTAAAGAAGATGCAATAAATATTCTAAAATCTTATCAACAAAAGCTGCGAATATGAACAATTTCTTCCTGGCGTCCTAGTCTTCCGAGGTTCGGAGACCTTCCGTGGAGTTACGAGGGTGGGAGATGAGGTACTGGTGCAAGTAAAGCGCCGGCCGGAATGACCGAGTGGTTCTAGGCGCTACAGGCTGGAACTGCGCGATCGCTACGGTTGCAGGTTCGAATCTTGCCTCGGGCATGGATTTGTGTGATGTCCTTAGGTTAGTTAGGTTTAAGTAGTTCTAAGATCTAGGGGACTGATGACCTCAGAAGTTAAGTCCCATAGTACTCAGAGCCATTTGAACCATTTTTTCTGCAAGTAAAGCTCTGAGAAAGGATCGTTTGTCGCGCTTGTGCAACTCTGTCGGTAGAGTACTTGCCCGTGAAAGGCACAGGTCGTGCGTTCGAGTCTCGGTACAGTACACAATTTTGATCTGCGAGGAAGTTTCGTACCAGCGCAAATTCTGGTGCAGTGTGAAAATTTCATCCTGGAAACATCCCCCAGGTGTGACTAAGTCATGTCTCTGCAGTATTGTTTCTTCCAGGAGTCCTGGTCTTGCAATGTACAAAGGAGAACTTCTGTGAAGTTATGCGTGTAGGGGACGAGGTACTGGCGGAAGTAAGGCTGTGAGGACTTCTCGTCAGTCGTGCTTGTGGAAGCTCAGTCGGTAAAGCGCTTGCCTCCTACAGGCAAAGGTCCTGATTTCGAGTCTCGGTCCAGGACGCAGTTTAAATGTTCTAGGAAGTTTCAATTTGGAGGTAGATGCTGTCGGTGTAGCGATAATAAATCTTAGCATGTAGAAAGCACGTTTAGCTGTAACAGTTCTCTTTTTTTCTTTTTCATGCTGGATCTGTTGTCTACAGTTGTCTTACATATTATTTCTTTCAGTTGCATGTCAGCTGACCTTCTCATTTTTGATTTGCTTAATATCATAATTTTGGTTACTAATTTTAAGTTCAGAAGTTCTCACAATTCCTAAAAGTTTAGGAAGTATATTTTGCATATGTTTTTCAGTATCAGCTGTTAATAAAGCATCGTCTGCAAATCTTCTACAGGGATGGAGACTTCTGTACACTTTAACTAGCTCTGTTTAAGTGTTACCCTCTTTGCCATAGCCATCAGCAGTATCACATCTACGGTAAGGAGTCCAGTGCAGTGCTCCTTATTTGTGGACGACTTTGCTGTTTTCTGTTCCTCCTCCATTGTTGCAACGGTGAGCCATCAGTCGCAACTTACAGTGCGGCGGTTAGAGGAGTGGGCTGCAAAGACGGCTTTTCAGTTTTCTGCCGATAAGTGTCTGTGTGTTCATTTTCATCGTTCTCATCGTCCTTTTAATTTGCCAGCCTTGCATATAGGGGACACTATCCTACATTTTAGAGACACAGTGCGATTTCTGGGCATCATTTTTTACTCCAGATTGTCATGGTTGCCACACCTGCGAGACCTGAAAGCCAGAACCCTGAAGGCGCTGAACATCCTCAAGGGCCTTGGCCACAGTTCTTGGGGAGCGGACAGGGCGCGTCTTCTCCAGTTTTATCGGGCTTTTGTGCGTTCGCGGCTGGACTACGGGTGCACGGTGTATGGGTCAGCGAGGCCTTCTTATTTGCGGATACTTGAGGCTGTCCACCATGGGGGGATTCGACTGGCCACGGATGCTTATCGGACTAGTCCCATACCCAGCCTATGTGCTGAGGCGGGAGAACAGCCACTTACTATCCTGCGGCAGCTCCTGTTGGTGCGCCAGGCTTGTAATTTTCTTGCAGCTTCAACCTCATCCGCTCACCATATTGTTGCTCGTCCGCCTCTGAAACGCATTCTTTCCAACCGTCCACGAGCCACGATGCCGTTAGGGACCCGTGTGCAACGTATGCTAGAGTCCCTCGATGTGGAGCCCGTACAGCCCCAAATCCAGGGTTTTAACCGCCTGCCACCATGGTTGCTGGAGAGGCCCAGAGTGATTTTAGATTTGGTGCGGTACAAGAGAGAGTGCACTCTTGCCACCGTTTTTAATGCAACATTTTCTGCCATTTTATCTGAGCACCTTGACTATGTAGCTGTTCTTACGGATGGGTCGGAACAGGGGGAATTGTGTTGGTTGCTCTGTTGTTTTTCCAGATCGTGTCCTCAAGGTCCGACTGCCTCAAGCATTTACTGTCTATGATGCAGAATTGTCTGCGATCTTGCGGGCACTGGAGCAGATGATATGCTCTCCCCGTCCTAAATATCTTATCTGTTCCGATTCACTAAGCGCCCTTGACTCATTGCAACTTTTGTATCCAACAGATAAAATAGTCCTGAAAATCCAGGATACCCTCCTCCAACTGCAGCGACTGGGGAAGGAAGTGGTTTTTTGCTGGGTTCCAGGGCAGGTCGGCATTGCTGGGAACGAAAGGGCAGATCTCGCAGCCAAGAAAGCGGGTCTCGACCAGCAAGTATTTCAGTGTGCCATCCCCCTGCACGCACCCACCTCGCTATTGAGCTCACGAGTCATGCGTCGGTGGGAGAATGAGTGGCTGGAAATGACTGACAATAAACTGCGTTTAGTCAAGCCCACAACGCGTGTGTGGTGTAGTACTTCTTTCCAACCCCTTAGATAGGGCGACGTTCTCCTCACTCGGCTTTGGATTGGCCAGTCCTATGACGCATGGCTTCCTGCTCCGGCGAGAGGACCCTCCAATGTGTGGTACCTGTGGCGTCCAGGTCACTGTGCGCCACGTTTTATTGGATTGCGGTTTATTTTCTGACCAGCGGGCCGTGGCTGACTTGCCGGCGGATCTGCCATCTGTTTTAGGAAATACTCAAATGAATGTGATAAAAGTTTTAAAGATCTGTGACTTGCTCAATGTTTTTGCCAAGATAGGGTCTTAATTTGTTAACAGGGTGACTGGCTCGCCCATATTTTACGTAAATGGCCAGCCAGTGACAATTTCCTGTGGCATGCTTGACACTACTTTCTCGTTTTACTTACGTTTTATTTTCTTTGCGTGCATGTTTCCATTTTTCTAAGTTTGTCCACAGTCGTTTCTTTTAATGTGTGTCAGGGCGCTGATGACCTCGACGTTGAGCTCCCGTAATTCCCAGCAAACATACACACACACACACACATACACACACACACACACACACACACACACACACACACACACACACACAATCTTCAGTGCTTTTTCATCGAAAAGGCTAAATAAACAAAGGAAGGATGGGCCTGCTTAACTCATCACTTTCCTGATTTGGATTTTACAATCACCTCTACCCTTACTCTTCTGCTTTTGTATATGTTCCTTCTTTATACATGATATTCTGTGTTTACAGTCTAAATGTGTAATTTTGAAAATAGTGAAGTGTTCCTTCCAGCTAATATCGTCAAATGACACTTTTGTATCAATACAGGCAATGTTAGTATCCTTATTTAATTGTAACCTTCTTTCTAGCGAGCTACTAAGTGCCGTGCTGGCTTCTATGGTTCCTATTTTTTTTATAAAACTAAACTGATCTCTTAAAAGTTCTAGCTCTATGTTTTCCATTTTATTCTTTCTTTCTGTAGATGTGAAGAGTTTTGCTTTGTGCGAGAGTATGCTTATAGTTCTGTAATTGTAGAAGTTTATTGTATCCCCTTGGACGTGTATTGTGTTAGTTTCTACAAAATCATTCGGGAGACAACAGTAATTGAAACAAGAACGTACAATTCTGAAAAGTTCACCATTCATTTTTTTCACCACTACTTCTCCAGAGCTCAGCTGGAACCTCACATGAACATGGGGCTTTGTTCTCAGTTCTTTCAGTGTTGCTTATGTTGCTTGAAGTTCTGTTTTCATAACTGGAGAATCTATTTCATCTGCTGGCACTGCCACATCAACATTAATCAGAATCGGGGACTGTATTTGAAACAGTATACAAAGAACGCCGCAGAATTTAAATAATTTCGACGGCTTGTCAGAGACATAAAATCTGATTTCTTCCCTTCCACCATCTACGGAAATGCTTATGCTCTGTAGTCCACCGAATTCAGTTGAACATAAAGTCGCTTGAAAAGTGAGAAATATATAGTGTTAAGCAAATATGATAGAATCAGAACAAGTATTTGTAACTAAATCTCTGGGAGGCAGAACTTAATATGGTTTATAAGATTGTCCCATACCTTTAGGTACGCCAAAGTATAGTTAAGCGTCTGGAGAATATTCTACAAGTAATTGTGGCTCTCTTCAGGGCCTCACACCCTTTCGTCACTCCCATGTCACGCTGCCACAGCCTTAACAGCATTCACAAACAATAAATAATCAAAACTGGACTGCATAAACATGAATGAATAAAATATCTGCGATGCTGGTTATCAAATAACTGTAGGCGACTGCATAAAATTGCAGTTTTTGAATGAATTACAATTTATACTTTATTCTCCAAAAAATAAACTGAATGCTAGCTATAGAAAGCTCATTTAATACCAGAACTGCACGAGATTGCCAATATCAAAGTTCAGCCCAACCAACTCACCAAACACACGAGAGAGCAGCTGCCTCGGCGTCTTTCCAGCAATGGTCGATAAAATTCTCAAATGTCAACACTGTGCTTGAAAACCAAGTAAGTCCGCCTGAAGCACTCCTAACCGTATCGAATTCTAGCAAGTCCCGAAAGCTACGCAAGATGAGTAGGGACACCATTTAACGTTCACTCACTACGTGTATGTGTTGTATTCACCAAAATTTGCCTTAAGTAATTTATTGTATAATCATTGTTCTTACAGTCCGACTATATATCCGACCAATACAGCAAACTAATACATTGCTGGGCGTAAGAATACCTTTTGACTGTTGCATAGCGTCACGCTGTGTTATTTGGGCTCAAGAGTAGTAATAAGAAATATTCTTTATAATACTACATTATTAGAAACTGTGTAGGTCATTGAATTTTTTTCGTAGAGACTGAGATATTTTAATCGTCTCGGTGAAACACTCGTTTGATGTGCTTGCAATTCTCTGAGCTCAGAGAACAATGTGGTGTCATGTAACAGTTTGTTCGCAGGATTGGTGAAATTCGCCCCCGCAACCATTGGACATTTTTAACTCTGGGAAAACTACCCCACTTACAGCTACTCGTAGTGTACTGACTGCTGCTAATCTCAACGTACATTCGTCTCCAGGTTTCATGAAGCTGTCTCCTTACCTGTCATAAGCTGAGCCTTCTGCCTATTAATGCGTAAACATTAAACTGTGTGCATTTAATCTTCATGTATTCCCCAATGTTCGCATTTAATCAATATGTATTCCTTAATGCGAACGAAATTCTCTGAGACCAAACGAGGATCATGTATTCCCCAATGGTCGCATTTAATCAATATGTATTCCTTAATGCGAACTAAATTCTCTGAGACCAAACGAGGATCACGACTCGTAGAGAAATAATTGACATACTCGTAAGACGTATATGAACTATAAACTGTCCTAACTCCATGAAACAAGAGATTGACTGTAAGATATCAAGAAAGGTAGTATGTGTAAGATGCAAATGGAAGTACAAGGATTGCTGAAACCAATGATAAGATGCACATCCGACATCATCGGTTGTTTGACTTATTTCACCCCAATTTATGGAAGGATTAGGAGCGTTGAATGGAATGGGTAACCGTCTTACTACAGAATTTGCGTTATGGATAAGCAGACTAAAGTTGCATGTGATGAAGGGCAGCAAAAAAGGGGAATAGCAGCAAGGCACACATCAACATTGTAAGAAATTCTGCAGGAGAAGTCTGCCAGTGAGAAATATCGAAATAAAACTGAAGAACGTGTTTGTGAAACTGTAAATATGAAGCTCAACTCCGTATGAAAGTGACGTGAATTGTGCAAATACCGGATAAAAAAGAAACGGACTACTTCATATGTATGAGCGAAATTAAAATTGCAGTGAGCGATTTGACAGAAGCTCCTAAGAGTTACATCAGTAAACCGATCAAAGTCGGCTGTTTAGCTCTTTGCGACGACAATAGAATTGAAACGGAGGAAAGGTCATAAATTCTAAATTACATTTTCCAAAATACTTTCGCTTGGAAGAACGGAGGTTCTTCTTTAAAACGCCGTACGAATGTCAAAATGATAGACATCGAAATCACATACCGCTGGATACAAAATCAACAGAGAAAAGGCGACAGGAGCCGATGGGACACCTACGTGATTCTACAAAGGATTTGGAAAATAACTTGCTCCTCTTCTAGCAGCGGTGTGCTGCAGGTCGCTGGGGGAGCGAAGAGCTTCCAGGGATGGAAAAATGCGCAGGTCACTCTCGTTTCCAAGAAGGATCGTCATAAGCGCACAGAACTATTGACCCATAACGGTGGTGTCAGTCTGTTGCAGAAAATTTGGAATGTTTAACGCTCCTGTGTTATTACATCACAGAAGGCCAAAAATCTCCTCTGAAAAATCAAGGTGGGTTCCGCAAAGAATGACGGTGTGAAACCAGCTCGCTCTATTCGTCCGTGAGACCTTGAAGACAGTAATACGGAGCAGTCGCCTAAAGAATAAAATACGTGTGTACGGAATATCAGGTCATCTTCGTGAGTGGACTGAAGAGTTCTGGCGAACAGGCCACAGTATGTCAATCTTAACAGGGAGAAATCTTCAAACTTAAAAGTAATTTCGCGTTCGCACTTACCACCAGAAAGCGTTATGGTACCACGACTTTTCACAGTACAAAAGTAACTGCCCTATTGGATAACGACGGGAGTTTTATGTGACTTTTCGCGGATGATGCTGTTATACACAGAGAAATTGCAACGTTAGAAAGTTGTTGCAAAGTATAAGAAGACCTGATGAGCATCTGTGCTTGGCGCATGGATTGACAGGTAACCCTCATCACAACCAAATATAACATTTTGCACGTAAATAAGCAGGAAGATCTGTTATTATGTGATTGCTAGATTGGAAACAATCACTAGAAGCAATCACATGCCTTAAATATCTCAGAGTACGTGTACAGAACGAATTTAAGTGGAACCACATACAAATCTTCTCTATCTCTTCTATCAACCCTATCAGGTACGGATCCCGCACTGGTGACCAATATTCAAGCAGTGGGCGAACAAGCGTACTGTAACCTACTTCCTTTGTTTTCGGATTGCATTTCCTTAGGATTCTTCCCATGAATCTCAGTCTGGCATCTGCTTTACCGACGATCAACTTTATATGATCATTCCATTTTAAATCACTCCTAATGCCTACTCCCAGATAATTTATGGAATTAACTGCTTCCAGTGCTGACCTGCTATATTGTAGCTAAATGATAAAGGATCTTTCTTTCTGTGTATTCGCAGCACATTACACTTGTCTACATTGAGATTCAATTGCCATTCCCTGCACCAAGCGTCAATTCGCTGCAGATCCTCCTGCATTTCAGTACAATTTTCCATTGTTACAACCTCTCGATATACCATAGCATCATCCGCAAAAAGTCTCAGTGAACTTCCGATGTCATCCACAAGGTCATTTATGAATATTGTGAATAGCAACGGTCCTACGACTCTCCCCTGCGGCACACCTGAAATCAGTCTTACTACGGAAGACTTCTCTCCATTGAGAATGATATGCTCCGTTCTGTTACCTAGGAACTCTTCAATCCAATCACACAATGGGTCTGATAGTCCATATGCTCTTATCTTGTTCATTAAACGACTGTGGGGACCTGTATCGAACGCCTTGCGGAAGTCAGGGAGCACGGCATCTACCTGGGAACTCGTGTCTATGGCCCTGAGTCTCGTGGACGAATATCGCGAACTGGGTTTCACACGATCGTCTTTATCGAAACCCATGCTGATTCCTACAGACCTGGAGTATTAGTTGTCCGATTAAAAGTGATACACAACAGTATGGTCAGGTTTACTGATAAACAATTGGCCGGTGGGTTCATTACAGACAGGGGAAGATCGGTCATGGTGATCTATGATAGAAATGTACGTCATTCGTAAAAGGGTTGTGGCCTTCACTGCTTTTTGTGCTGTAGGGTTTTGACGGTTGCTTCTTACAGGCTTTTTCACTTTTTAACGGCATTTTCACAGAAACAAAAGTAACTCAGGTAACAAATTGAACAAATCATAATTGCACTATTACTTTGTAACAAGTCACCGAAGATAACGGATACTTTATGCTAAATATTCAGAAAAATTTCTGAACAACTTCAGAAATTCTGTCAGTGGATTACCGTTTCACCCTTTATACCATACATTCAGTTTTCGTACATCATCATCTTCAGTTTCCTCTGCGTTCAAATTCCTTTCCTTACCACACAGTTACTTGGAGCCTACACTGCGCCGCTAAAAAAAACAAAGTGTGCACCCCCTGCAACACATCATGCATACTATCACTGTTTTATCATCATTAAATGCACTTTCTGTATGTCTTTCGCATGTAAACCAAAGACTGTAGAGTAGTAACTTGGCCGCTGCCTCCCAACCTGCAACAGCGTCACTTTAAATGCATGTATATAAAGAAGGGCGTCCGTTTGTTTGTTTTTAATTCATAAAAGTCTAGTTTTATTCCGATCTTCATGAAAGTTTGCACACTTTACCTTCAAGACAAGAGTAAGATCATTCTATCTCTCTCTCTTTCTCTCTCTATCTCTCTCTCTCTCTCTCTCTCTCTCCCTCTCTCTCTCTCTCTCTCTCTCCGTCCGAACAGGCTTTGGAAGGCCCAACGGTACCGACTGGCATCCCTGTCATCCTCAGCCCACAGGCGGATATGGAGGGGCATGTGGATGCGGATATGGAGGGGCATGTGGATGCGGATATGGAGGGACATGTGGTCAGCACACCGCTCCTCCGGCCGTATGTCAGTTTACGAGACCTGAGCCGCTACTTCTCAATCAAGCAGCTCCTAAGTTTGCCTCACCAGGGCGGAGTGCACCCCGCTTGCCAACAGCTCTCGGCAGACCGGATGGTCACCCATCCAAGTGTTAGCCCAGCTGCCGGTCGTTGTGGCCGAGCGGTTCTAGGAGCTTCAGTCTGGAACCGCGCGAGCGTTACGGTCGCAGCTTCGAATCCTGCCTCTGGCATGGATGTGTGTGATGAGCCTTAGGTTAATTAGGTTTAAGTAGTTCTAAGTTCTAGGGGACTCATGACCTCAGATGTTAAGTCCCATAATGCTCAGAGCCATTTGAACCATTTTTTACCATTTTTAGCCAGCCCAGCTCGAGGGCGCTTAACTTCAGTGATCTGATGGGAACCGGTGTTATCACTGCGGCAAGGCCGTTGGTGAGGAAGATCACTGTCTACATAAAATTTCGTATCTGACTTCAAACATATATGTATGTAATATACAAAGGAGAAATGTTGTTACCAAACATCTCGAAAAGTTGGGTTGGGGTTGGCTCTGGGCACTATGGGACATAACATCTATGGGCATTAGTCCCCTAGAACTTAGAACTACTTAAACCTAACTAACCTAAGGACATCACACAACACCCAGTCATCACGAGGCAGAGAAAATCCCTGACCCCGCCGGGAATCTCGAAAAGTTCTTGGCCGATTTACTCCAAATTTCTACACTGACTACAACTGCAATACCCGTCATGGAGGTAGTACCATCAGGCGACACTAGAACATGAGGCGAGCAAAAACTCGAGAATTCGACAGAAACGTGATTGAAGACTCTTAGTTATTGATTAGTTGGTGTTGTTACATATGACATATACCTTAGAATATATTCCACAGTTACTTTTTATTAAATTCAACACTGCCATTCAAACGGTAAGGCAGGTCGTGGATATAGTACCAACAAAGGTCACTAGATTGCTGCCCGATCAAAAGATCAAACAGAATCCGAGATTTCTCGAACTCTGACGCAGACTGATCGAACAGTTCGAGTCGTGCTCAAACACAGCCTTACTTAAAACAGTGACAACTGAGCTGCAATGATAGGAGACGAATCCTCCAAAAGCAGTTAGATTTTAGGTACGTTATGCATTACAGATATATTACTTTAATTTGTAATTTAAAAATGTATCAAAGGATGATCAATGATGTAATTGTTATTACTAAACTTTTCGTTTGAAATTGGTGTATATTTACAAAAGTCGGAATCCGAAGTCTCGAACCCGATTTTTATGAATGTCGTAGTTGAAGACGTATTCATTCGTCTCTTTCCGTTGACACCCAGTAATTCAAATATACTCTTCGATTTGAAGCGACTGTAGTTCCTCATGCGGCTTGCATTCGTTATGAATAAGAACAAGGCACAGGGCTAGTCACTTTGTATGACATTCAGGGGAGCACTGTGCACTGCAGCTAGTAACAAATAAAAAAAAAACGTGAGTAGGCAGCTCGACTACCTGTTTGAAGCTGTTTATCAGATGGCACATAGGCCTGCAGTTTCCAGCTTTTCTGTGTTTTCTGGATTCTGCTTTGGTGCCTCTTGGACTGCTTACACCACGTTCACAGCTCTGGTCCACGTGTCCGGATTTGACGGGCTCGGAACTACAACAGTTAAACTGCTGCTAATTCTATCCAGTATCGTCCAAGAATTACACATGACTGTAGCATTTCTGACCAAACAGTGACTTTCACTCTTCTGATTTAGCGTAATATTACATTTTTTGTTATACTGGGCAGGTGATCAGGTTTTAAAAGGACAACAAAAAATGGAGACCAGTATGAAGCCAACGTATTAACGTAAGGTTCGGTGTTCGAGTCCCTGTACGACACACAGCTTTAATAAATATCAAAACACCGCACAGTCCTCTGAATGAAAGATTCATTCTCTCACCCGACAGACTGTTGAAACACTGCACTGTTTTTCACGAGGTGAAAGTTTATGAACAGCGTCCTGCCATAAACTGATCGAGATAGCCGCCTTCAATATCATGCTGATTCCAAATCTGATTTAACGTCTTGAAGCAAGGAAGATCTAAAAACATTAAATGAACACATCAAATTTTAAACAGATTTCAAAAATGGCTCTGAGAACTATGGGACTTAACATCTATGGTCGTCAGTCCCCTAGAACTTAGAACTACTTAAACCTAACTAACCTAAGGACATCACACAACACCCAGTCATCACGAGGCAGAGAAAATCCCTGACCCCGCCGGGAATCGAGAACGCTACCGCACGACCACGAGCTGCGGACAAACAGATTTCGTTGTAGTACGATTTCCATCGATGATTCTAGTGTAGAGACCGGCACAGTTTGAAACATGTGGCGTCAAATGGAAAGACTTGCACCAGGCGAACGGTCTACCCGACGGGAGGCCCGAGCCACACGGCATTTCCATTTCTATTGACAGATTATGTGGGATGTGCTGTCACCTCTCAAGCAATTTCCGGAGAACTACTATCACCAGTTTGCCAGCATGAAGACTTTTACTGTGTGCTGTTCATTTGTTGGAGCTCAGCAGTTTTTACATCAACCTTTTACTGACACAAATGTGTCATCTTCTGTCGATAGGGACAATCTGGCGGGAAAAGGTCTAGGTTGCCTTCTTAATTATCAGTATCGTCATCAGCCTGTTCATGCATTGAGACCTTCGACCTGTTGAGAGGTTCAAGCTTAATCTTCATAATTTCTCTTTGAGCTCAGTACTCCGCAAAACCTGTAAACCGGTTGTAGCAAAGTTTCGTTGCTCATCTACTCTGTAAGAGAGCTCCACTTTTCATCAGTTCTATACTAGATCTCCACTTTTGACGCTACTGTAAAATTTTGTCTTTTCCACTGTAAATCTCGAATGTCTGTCTTATGTCTTCTTTTCTTTTCCTGTCTGCCGTTCTCATCTTTGCAACTGATCGAAAATAGAGTATTTTGGTAATTTGGATTCTAATTTCGTCCTTGCTAGTAAGGACCCACATCTCAGCCCCGTATAAACCTGCTGGTATCGCTATAGTTCTCTAAGACTTCAGCGCTGTTTCCTTCCTTACCTTGTTTCTTGGCCTTTAAACTTTTCAGTTTGCTTGCCCGTATCAAGTTCTTCAAAAAGTGAGAGTGTGCAACCAAGAAAAATACGTTACCTGACCTCTATAACGGATTTGTTATTAATAACAAACTTCCAGAGGACTTGAGATGGACTCACAAAATGCCATGGATTTTGTTTATGCGGTGAAATTTTGAAACTTTACTGCTCAGTTACTTTATTCAAACTGAACTCGCTGTAGGACCAATATATCCTCAGAATTTCACTCTGTTACCTGATCGTCGGAAAAACGGAATACTGGGCACGTATGGTGAACCAGCTATCAGTTCTACATCTGCATCTACATGATTACTCTGCAATTCACATTTAAGTGCTTGGCAGAGGGTTCATCGAACCACAATCATACTATCTCTCTACCATTCCACTCCCGAACAGCGCGCGGGAAAAACGAACACCTAAACCTATCTGTTCGAGCTATTATTTCTCTTATTTTATTTTGATGTTCACTCCTAACTACGTAGGTTGGGCTCAACAAAATATTTTCGCATTCGGAAGAGAAAGTTGGTGACTGAAATTTCGTAAATAGATCTCGTCGCGACGAAAAACGTCTTTGCTTTAATGAGTTCCATCCCAACTCGCGTATCATAGCTGCCACACTCTCTCCCCTATTACGTGATAATACAAAACGAGCTACCCTTTTTTGCACCCTTTCGATGTCCTCCGTCAACCCCACCTGGTAAGGATCCCACACCGCGCAGCAATATTCTAACAGAGGACGAACGAGTGTAGTGTAAGCTGTCTCTTTAGTGGACTTGTTGCATCTTCTAAGTGTCCTGCCAATGAAATGCAACCTTTGGCTCGCCTTCCCCACAATATTATCTATGTGGTCTTTCCATCTGAAATTGTTCGTAATTTTAACACCCAGGTACTTAGTTGAATTGACAGCCTTGAGAATTGTACTATTTATCGAGTAATCGAATTCCAACGGATTTCTTTTGGAATTCATGTAGATCACCTCACACTTTTCGTTATTTAGCGTCAACTGCCACCTGCCACACCATACAGCAATCTTTTCTAAATCGCTTTGCAACTGATACTGATCTTCGGATGACTTTGCTAGACGGTAAATTACAGCACCATCTGCGAACAACCTACGAGAGCTAAAAAATGGTTCAAATGGCTCTGAGCACTATGGGACTTAACTTCTAAGGTCATCAGTCCCCTAGAACCTAGAACTACTTAAACCTAACTAACCTAAGGACATCACACACATCCATGTCCGAGGCAGGATTCGAACCCTCGACCGCAGCGGTCGCGCGGTTTCAGACTGTAGCGCCTAGAACCGCTCGGCCACAATGACCGGCCCTACGAGAGCTGCTCAGATTGTCACCCAGGTCATTTATATAGATCAGGAACAGCAGAGATCCCAGGACGCTTCCCTGGGGAACACCTGATATCACTTCAGTTTTACTCGATGATTTGCCGTCTATTACTGCGAACTGCGATCTTCCTGACAGGAAATCACGAATCCAGTCGCACAACTGAGACGATACCCCATAGGCCCGCATCTTGATTAGAAGTCGCTTGTGAGGAACGGTGTCAAAAGCTTTCCGGAAATTTAGAAATACGGAATCAACTTGAGATCCCCTGTCTTCTAACAGAAGAACACTGAAAGACTCACCTAGTTTCAATAAAACTAAAACTAAGAGCATGGACTATATTGTTGACGAGTTAATTAGTGATGGCCATGATATTGACAAGGGGTTTCGCAGAAATTTTGTAGTTTCCACATGTGGTGCTGTAACACTGCCATTAAGATATTAACGACAGTACGTTTTTCCAGTCACATGTGTTCCTTCAGTAGCAAAATACACGGTTCAGTCACATTAATGTGACTATCGCCTGTGTTAAACGTCAACGTGCCATAAACACTCACAGACGGCAGATGGCAGCATCAGCAGTGGAGGGTATGCAATCGTATTGGAGGACGCAGAAAACAGTGCAGTGGCTATAGCAGTGCCGAAGCCGAGCTATTTATCTAACGTGCAAAATGTGATGGTCATTGGCTTTCGTGTCAAGGGTAGATGCATTTCCAGAATGACCAAATTTATAAACCGTTCGCGTGCCACCGTGGGTGAACTATACAGTCCATGAAACTTCCTGGCTGATTAAAACTGGGTGCCGGACCGAGACTCGAACTCGAGACCTTTGCCTTTCGCGGGCAAGTGCTCTACCAACTGAGCTACCCAAGCACGACTCATGCCCCGTCCTCACAACTTTACTTCTGCCAGTACCTCCTACCTTCCAAACTTTACAGAAGCTCTCCTGCGAACCTTGCAGAACTAGCACTCCTGAAAGAAAGGATATTGCGGAGACATGGCTTAGCCACAGCCTGGGGGATGTTTCCAGAATGAGATTTCGACTCTACAGCGCAGTGTGTGCTGATATGAAACTTCCTGGCAGATTAAAACTGTGTGCCCGACCGAGACTCGAACTCGGGACCTTTGCCTTTCGCGGGCAAGTGCTCTACCAACTGAGCTACCCAAGCACGACTCATGCCCCGTCCTCACAGCTTTACTTCTGCCAGTACCTCGTCTCCTACCTTCCAAACTTTACAGAATCTCTCCTGCGAACGGGAGGACGACGGTTCAATCCCGCGTCTCACCATCCTTATTTAGGTTTCCCGTGATTTCCCTAAATCGCTCCATGCAAATGCCGGGATGGTTCCTTTGAAAGGGCACGGCCGACTTCCTTTTCCGTCCTTCCCTACTCCGATGAGACTGATGATCTCGCTGTCTGGTCTCCACCCCCAAACAACACAACCCTCTCCTGCGAATCTTGCAAAACTAGCACTCCTGAAAGAAAGGATATTGCGGAGACATGGCTTAGCCACAGCCTGGGGGATGTTTCCAGAATGAGATTTTCACTCTGCAGCGGAGTTTGCGCTGAAATGAAACTTCCTGGCAGATTAAAACTATGTGCCGGACCGAGACTCGAAATCGGGACCTTTGCCTTTTGCGGGGGGCAGTTGCTCTACCCTTTCTTTCAGGAGTGCTGGTTCTTCAAGGTTCGCAGGAGAGCTTCTGTAAAAATTTGGAAGATAGGAGACGAGGTACTGGCAGAAGTAAAGCTGTGAGGACGGGGTGTGAATCATGTTTGGGTAGCTCAGTTGGTAGAGCACTTTCCCGCGAAAGGCAAAGGTCCAGAGTTCGAGTCTCGGTCCGGCACACAGTTTTAATCTGCCAGGAAGTTTCATATCAGCGCACACTCCGCTGCAGAGTGAAAATCTCATTCTGGAAACATCCCCCAGGCTGTGGCTAAGCCATGTCTCCCCAATATCCTTTCTTTCAGGGGTGCTTGTTCAGCAGGTTCGTAGGAGAGCTTCTGTAAAGTTTGGAAGGTAGGGGACAAGGTACTGGGAGAAGTAAAGCTGTGAGGACGGGGCGTGAGTCATGCTTGGGTAGCTCAGTTGGTAGAGCACTTGCCCGCGAAAGGCAAAGGTCACGAGTTCGAGTCTCGGTCCGGCACACAGTTTTAATCTGCCAGGAAGTTTCATATCAGCGCACACTCCGCTGCAGAGTGAAAATCCCATTCTGTATACTGTCCATGGAAAAATGGCGCTATCCAGAACTGGCGCCGAGGCACTTGTTGTGTACCACGGGCCATATATTATGACGGAGTGAACGACGGCTGTGGAAATGTGTACGAGTGAATGGACGCGCAGCTGTTGAGCAGCTGACATCAGAGATGAGCTAAGGGGCTACCAAACAGCATCTCCTCAACGACCGTTCAGTGAACGTTGCTGCACTTGATCCTACGCAGAAGGTGCCTGGTCACGCAACCATGTTGACTGCTGCTCATCAGCGACGATGGCTGCAATTTGCACGACAATATCGCAACTGGACCTCCGGTGAGAGGTTACAGGTGACCTTTCCAGATAAATCACATTTCCAACTACATGGGACATATGGGCATTGTAACATCCACGTGATAAATTTTTGGCTACAGTGCGACGAGAGGAAATTATGCCTCTAACAGTTATAAACATTATCTATTCGACGTATGAAAAAACAGTGAAAACTTATAAATATTAATTATTTATATAACAGTCTATGATGTAATTGGACATATCGATGTGTATCATACAAAGACAATGATAGTTGTAAATCCCTTTTATGATCTGCGTTTGCCTTCCTTTGTTTTTACCTTTTGTTGGTTGGCTTTTGTAAGTTGCGGACGCATATCAAACTGAGGTCTGTTAAGAAATTGTTATTATTTGTTAATTATTACTTGAAAATAGAGTTCATTATTATTATAAATATGAGTGAATAATTATTTGTAACTTTAATTCCTCTCTCAGTAAGCATTATCTGTGTTAATTATTTCTTTCCACTGCAAGAAGCGCAGCCATTGATGATAGCGATTTGTATCGCGTTTTTGTTTGTGTTTTCCTTAGAAACAAATCAAATGTTTGCTTGATGCGGTCTAAATAGTGCACAATACGAAAGTAATGTTTAATAATCATTTCAAATACTTACTTATTTGATCTAACGATAGAAAGTCTCTATCAATTGTCTGCCGCCATCTTTACAATTATCTCAGCGGCAAATTCAAATTACGCAACTCTGCAGACATAAATGCTGAACGTAATACAAATGTGTAAAAATAAATGTGCACCGGTGGTCCCGAACTCATTTTAATGAAAATAATTCGAATCAGATTGGTTCTTTAAAAACAGTGCTCATAGCACGATCGTTATAACAAAACTTTCTAGCTGATGTATGGAGCCGAAATTAATTACGCACGAGTTGCGAAGAATATTGTTTCAGGTAACATACGTCAGTGTTGTGCGCGGCTGATATTCGGTGGTTTTAATGATCATTTTGCTGAAGATAACTGCTTCCATCATAATCAATAGTTGTATAGAATCTGTTGTATGAACTGTGACTTAGTGACACTTACACAACTTACAGACAACACTTTAACACGACGTTAACTTGGAGTTCTTTAGCAACTTCACCAATTCTTTAGCCGGGAGAAAAATTATTTACTAATTACTCAGTGTAATAAAATAAGATTATCATTTTCATTTGCAAATTAGTTAAATACAAACCACTGAATAACCTAGCGGACGCCACACCATTGGCATGTACGGCCCCGCAGCAGTCATCGGAAGCGTCCAGGCAAGTGGAGAGAGTGTTATGGTATGGGGCATACTTTCGTGGCATTCACTGGGTGATCTCCCCATTCTGGAAGGCAAAATGGATCAACACAGGTAAGTATCTATCCTTGTGGACCCACCATGTCCTATCCAACATGCAGTCTGTTTCTTCCTCGGCACGATGCCACTTACCAGCAGGACAATGCAACGTATCACACATCTCGCAGTGTACGGTACATCCCTGTTTCGAAGAGCACCATAATGAGTTTAACGTGATTCCCTTGCCAACAAACTCCACGTATTTACACCCAATCTAGAGTCTGTGGTACCACCTCGATCGGGTTGTTAGGGCCATGGACCTTCAACCGAGAAATCTGGCCACATCTCTAGAATCGGCATGGTTTCACACTCCTCCAGGACCTCCCTGACTTTCTTTCCGCACGTCAACACTGCAAGAGTTGGTTATTCACGCTTTTGACAGGTGGTCACATTAATGTAACTGTGTATGATACGGGCGATAAAATATTTAACTGACATCAATAACAGACTGAAAAGCATATTTTTATTATTGAAATTGTCATTTCTCCAAACATCAGTACGAGGTACAGTTTGATTTAGGAAAGTCCCAATTGCCACAATCCCATTGCCACAATTTTTAAGGAATGTTTCCACATTGAGATTTCAGGTATCGCACAACTGTGGCCTGAATAATTAAACGGATCATAATGTCGGGATGGGTGCAGTTTCATCTCACTGAAATGCTTACGCCTAAACAGTGAGTGCTCTAACAGAGAGTACTCTACTGCATTGGCTCCTTACTTAGCTTCCATTTATCGCGAATCTCTTGCCCAACGTAAAGTCCCGAGCGACTGGAAAAAAGCGCAGGTGACGCCTGTATCTAAGAATGGTAGAAGGACGGATCCTCAAAATTACAGACCGATATCCTTAACATCGGTTTGTTGCAGGATTCTCAAACATATTCTCAGTTCGAATATAATGAATTTCCTTGAGACAGAGAAGTTGCTGTCCATGCATCAGCACGGCTTTAGAAAGCATCGCTCCTGCGAAACGCAACTCGCCCTTTTTTCACATGATATCTTGCGAACCATGGATGAAGGGTATCAGACGGATGCCATATTCCTTGACTTCCGGAAAGCGTTTGACTCGGCGCCCCACTGCAGACTTCTAACTAAGGTACGAGCATATGGGACTGGTTCCCAAATATGTGAGTGGCTCGAAGACTTCTTAAGTAATAGAACGCAGTAAGTTGTCCTCGATGGTGAGTGATCATCGGAGGTGAGGGTATCATCTGGAGTGCCCCAGGGAAGTGTGGTAGGTCCGCTGTTGTTTTCTATCTACATAAATGATCTTTTGGATAGGGTGGATAGCAATGTGCTGCTGTTTGCTAATGATGCTGTGGGGTACGGGAAGGTGTCGTCGTGGAGTGACTGTAGGAGGATACAAGATGACTTGGACAGAATTTGTGATTGGTGTAAAGAATGACAGCTAACTCTAAATATAGATAAATGTAAATTAATGCAGATGAATAAGAAAAATAATCCCATAATATTTGAATACTCCATTAATAGTGTAGCGCTTGACACAGTCACGTCGATTAAATATTTGGGGGTAACATTGCAGAGCGATATGAAGTGGGACAAGCATGTAATGGCAGTTGTGGGGAAGGCGGATAGTCGTCTTCGATTCATTGGTAGAATTTTGGGAAGATGTGGTTCATCTGTAAAGGAGACCGCTTATAAAATACTAATACGACCTATTCTTGAGTACTGCTCGAGCGTTTGGGATCCCTATCAGGTCGGATTGAGGGAGGACATAGAAGGCGGGCTGCTAGATTTGTTACTGATAGGCTTGATCATCACGCGAGTCTTACGGAAATGCTTCAGGAACTCGGGTGGGAGTCTCTAGAGGAAAGGAGGCGTTCTTTTCGTGAATCGCTACTGAAGAAATTCAGAGAACCAGCATTTGAGGCTGACTGCAGTACAATTTTACTGCCGCCAACTTACATTTCGCGGAAAGACCACAAAGATAATATAAGAGAGATTAGGGCTCATACAGAGGCATATAGGCAGTCATTTTCCCTCGTTCTGTTTGGTAGTGGAACAGGGAGAGAAGATGCTAGTTGTGGTACGAGGTATCCTCCACCACGCACCGTATGGTGGATTGCGGAGTATGTATGTAGATGTAGATGTAGAAACAGTTCTGCGTTTCAAGAATTGGGGCTGGTCAAATACTACCCCCAGCAACGGCACATGGAAACAACGATAATTCACAAACTATTGTTGCCAATTGAGGAGCTGCTTGACCGAGCAGTAGCGGCTTCAGGTCATTCAAACTGCGAACAGCCGGGAGAGCGGTCTGTTAACCCCATGCCCGTCTGTTCTGCATCCGAAGACGCATTGTCGGAGGAGAACACGGCGGTTAGTCGGTGAAGATGGGCCAGCCAGAGCCTGTCGATGGAGTTAAAACACAGAGCTTGATCAGCCGTTAATACTTATATGCAGCCAAACTGAAGAATAAACTTAGAAAATGCCAACAACGCTAAATAAAATGACATGTGAGGATGCAGACTCCTCACGACTTCAAAAACTTAATCTCGTCAAAGTTTAAGGTAAATTAAAGTATCGGTGTAAAATCAAACAAAAAGGATCCCAGCACAAAATAAAAGGAAACGAACTGAAGACTAGAATACTATAGAGCAATATACATATAAAAATAGCTACACTTGGCAAATGTTACATAAGAACAAAACTTCAAAAAACATGCATAAAAATGACACCTGAGGAAAAATCTTACGAAATGTAATGTTTATGAAAAACTATAAAGGAAAAGCACGGAAAATAATAATTTATAGAACTTCCCAGAACTTTCTTACCATTTAGAAAATGCAGAAAATAATATGAACGTAACCAGTTATTAATCAGTATGCACATATTAATGAGAATATCTTCACTGTGTGTCTCTACAACAGCAAATACGTATACATATTTATAGTCTCGAGTGATGTTATTATTCATTTAATTATTAAAGATAGATGGTGAAATTAGTTAGTTATCTACTAACAGCAATCTCACATAAACATTATTTTATCAATCTACTCTCTAAATGATCATTCATAATAGAAAATAAGAAAATTGTCTCAAATCGGCAGTCCTAGTCGTTCATATTAAGCAAACTCATAATTATATTGAGAGTGTCTACTTAGAAAGGCTCACTAATCTTTAGTATTACTTTTATTAGGAAAAAGATCAAAGAATTATATAATCAGTTAGCAAGATTAATGTTTGTGGATATCCACAGCATTATCAATTAATGTTTGTGAGTATCTGTAGCATTATCTGAATTTCAAACTCAAAAAGGCTACACATCAAATAAATTAACTTTTAAACTCAGTCATACAAATAGTAAAGATTATTAATACCAGAAATTAAAATAGAATATAACAGGGGGCAGATATAAGTTAGTGACAAATAGTTCCCATTTGTAAAACAATGATTGTAGGTACCTAAAAACCTCAAAAGGTTTTAGTATCCATCTGTAAATCCACTTCACATCGCACTATTTTATTTTAGACATTCACTTCTCTTGCGACAACTTAACCGGCACTCGGTCTGTCACATGTAACTGAGCTCTTGCGGTAACGTATACTCCACGGGCGTGTGTTTACAAACACACGCACAGCAGGGCTGCTTATAGTGACACTCCGCATTCCGTCTCGCAATGGACGGACTAGCATGCAGCTCATTCCTCTCACATTGGGATTGACAGCATGTATCGTGGTGAATAACGGATTGGTGGCTGAGCTACGCATCCCGTACACATAGCTGGGCTGACAGTTCATACTACACTCCTGAAAATTGAAATAAGAACACCGTGAATTCATTGTCCCAGGAAGGGGAAACTTTATTGACACATTCCTGGGGTCAGATACAACACATGATCACACTGACAGAACCACAGGCACATAGACACAGGCAACAGAGCATGCACAATGTCGGCACTAGTACAGTGTATATCCACCTTTCGCAGCAATGCAGGCTGCTATTCTCCCATGGAGACGATCGTAGAGATGCTGGATGTAGTCCTGTGGAACGGCTTGCCATGCCATTTCCACCTGGCGCCTCAGTTGGACCAGCGTTCGTGCTGGACGTGCAGACCGCGTGAGACGACGCTTCATCCAGTCTCAAACATGCTCAATGGGGGACAGATCCGGAGATCTTGCTGGCCAGGGTAGTTGACTTACACCTTCTAGAGCACGTTGGGTGGCACGGGATACATGCGGACGTGCATTGTCCTGTTGGAACAGCAAGTTCCCTTGCCGGTCTAGGAATGGTAGAACGATGGGTTCGATGACGGTTTGGATGTACCGTGCACTATTCAGTGTCCCCTCGACGATCACCAGTGGTGTACGGCCAGTGTAGGAGATCGCTCCCCACACCGTGATGCCGGGTGTTGGCCCTGTGTTCCTCGGTCGTATGCAGTCCTGATTGTGGCGCTCACCTGCACGGCGCCAAACACGCATACGACCATCATTGGCACCAAGGCAGAAGCGACTCTCATCGCTGAAGACGACACGTCTCCATTCGTCCCTCCATTCACGCCTGTCGCGACACCACTGGAGGCGGGCTGCACGATGTTGGGGCGTGAGCGGAAGACGGCCTAACGGTGTGCGGGACCGTAGCCCAGCTTCATGGAGACGGTTGCGAATGGTCCTCGCCGATACCCCAGGAGCAACAGTGTCCCTAATTTGCTGGGAAGTGGCGGTGCGGTCCCCTACGGCACTGCGTAGGATCCTACGGTCTTGGCGTGCATCAAAATGGTTCAAATGGCTCTGAGCACTATGGGACTCAACTGCTGAGGTCATTAGTCCCCTAGAACTTAGAACTAGTTAAACCTAACTAACCTAAGGACATCACAAACATCCATGCCCGAGGCAGGATTCGAACCTGCGACCGTAGCGGTCTTGCGGTTCCAGACTGCAGCGCCTTTAACCGCACGGCCACTTCGGCCGGCTCTTGGCGTGCATCCGTGCGTCGCTGCGGTCCGGTCCCAGGTCGACAGGCACGTGCACCTTCCGCCGACCACTGGCGACAACATCGATGTACTGTGGAGACCTCACACCCCACGTGTTGAGCAATTCGGCGGTACGTCCACCTGGCCTCCCGCATGCCCACTATACGCCCTCGCTCAAAGTCCGTCAACTGCACATACGGTTCACGTCCACGCTGTCGCGGCATGCTACCAGTGTTAAAGACTGCGATGGAGCTCCGTATGCCACGGCAAACTGGCTGACACTGACGGCGGCGGTGCACAAATGCTGCGCATCTAGCGCCATTCGACGGCCAACACCGCGGTTCCTGGTGTGTCCGCTGTGCCGTGCGTGTGATCATTGCTTGTACAGCCCTCTCGCAGTGTCCGGAGCAAGTATGGTGGGTCTGACACGCCGGTGTCAATGTGTTCTTTTTTCCATTTCCAGGAGTGTATGTTGCATCGCGGATTGGTAGCTCGGCGGCGTCGCTTAGCAAGGTGCGAGCCAAGCTATAGTGTCATATGAGCTGACGTCCCGTTATTCCCGTCAGTCAGCCGCTCGTATCTGATGACGTAGCAGCGACGTAGCTGGTGTCACTGTGCCAAAGCCTCGTAAATAACAACAGAACAGATTTCAGTATACTTGTACCACTTTTACCGTCGAACACCTAGACACTTACCACAACCAAAATAGTCAACAAAAACAATTTTATCAATGACGAAATATAGTTCGATTTGCTTGATAAGCTACTCACAATGAATTTGTACAGAAGTCAAAGTTCAGCAATTCATCCAAACTCGTTACCACACGAAAGTAAACACGAAGTTTCTTCCTCTCCCCTTTCCTGTCACTTTTTCTCTTCTTCTTGCCGAAATTAGCGTCGAGTCTTCGTTCTTTTCTTCTTCTCATGCTGCCTTTCAGTCCGTTGTTCCACCTGAATTTCTACTATCGAACCTCGGACAAATATTGATCTAGAAATGTTGATTCGAACTCTTCAAATGGTTCAAATGTCTCTGATCACTATGGGACTTAACAGCTGAGGTCATCAGTCGCCTAGAACTTAGAACTACTTAAACCTAACTAGCCTAAGGACATCAAACACATCCATGCCCGAGGCAGGATTCGAACCTGCGACCGTAGCGGTCGCGCGGTTCCCGACTGAAGCGCCTAGAACTGCTCGGCCACACCAGCCGGCTGATTTGAGCTCTGCAAATGTGGGGAATTTCCACTTACCACACTTTCCCCACATCTTATCCGCTTCACTGGGAATGCGAGAATATACTCTTTAAATTATATAAAATTATTTATCGTATTATGGTGTCCATATAGATCAAACAGTTTCGATTGTCTGTTGCCAGCCCAATTGTTGGTTACTACGCTGGGGTAACACTTCCATATTGTGGCTGTCTTGCATTAAGGAATCATTCTCCTCTCGTATCAAACTTCGATCAACATTAGCACTGCAATTTTGCTTGGCCTTGATAAACTGGTTATATTAATGTCAAGATTACAAGAAAGTTGTCGTACACCATAAATCAAGTTGACGTCTAAATTAATAGCATCACATCACTCTCACATGATAACAACGGTATCTTAAGTTATTCAACCCGTTTCAGTAATCTGACGAATTTCTTGTTGTCGTGAGGTTAATTGAGTGTGCACTTCAACCACCTCTGAGTGTTTCTCTTCATAATGTTGTTTGCTTTCCTGAGTGTCATCAGAACGTTAGATGTTCGTCGATCCTATAAGCTCGTGTGTAAAATCTGTAAATCACTCTCACATCTCTTTCTTTATTTCGTGCTTCGTTTTCTGTAACTCGCATGTCTTTTTCGTCATTTTTATTTTTCAATCCGTCGGTGTTTAGTTCTATTCAGCTCACGTTTCTTTGCGTCCAATTTGTTAATTTCACGTGTGTTTGAGACTAATTTGTTGTTCACTTCATGTACGTGTGATAATACTGGGTTTTTCACAGTATCAGTTAGCGCAGCAACGACATATGGCAAGTGTCCGGCTGAACATTTTCATGTAAAATATGGTACAAAACAGACAATGTTTATATAAATTATGTTAATTTCTGTTTTGAAACCTACAAATCTATGTGACTGTTATTTATTATGTTTCGTGAGCGACGCACCAGTAAAGTGGCAGCGGAAGGAATCTTCCACCTGGGCCGGAATGTTCAAGTCGCCGGACGCAGACAACGGACAGCCGAAGGCCGTGCACAGGAAGAAGATGTTGGAAGCTTCCCTCAGATACTGTGGCCTACGTTTTTAACAATGAAATTATGTACCGTAAACGTAAGTGTAATGTTGTAACTTCAGTCCTATGCCAGACTTCGATGTTAGCTGTTCCAAAAGAGCCACACTTAATGGCCGATGATCACTGAAGTGTTTGCATAGCAGCCATCTGTGGTGTTACGAAATAAAACGTTTTGTATCTTCTAAAAAGAAAAGTGTTAAAGTATTAATTATTCTGGAAATTGGTGACTCCAGTTTATTTATACTGAGATGTGTGTGAAGATCAGGAAGAGTGGTGACTTTTACTGAGTGAAAACTTGATGCTAAAAGAAAGTGTTGTTTAATCTCTGACTTATCGATTTTACAAGACGAGTAAATTGCGAATCTAGGAATGATTTTCATAGCATAGGGATCTGACAGGGTATATCAGTGAAACATTAGTTTTATTAGCCAAGAGGTGTCTAAATTGAAAACAAATTATATAATTAATAATTTCCTGCATTTGAGAATTTTAGTGCACCCTCCAGAGATAACTGAGCTCCGGGTCTAAGTGTTAACAGTCGTCACTGGTTCGCATAGTAATGGATAAAAAAATAAAATAAGATCTTTAATTCAAGCTCACGTAATTACGCCAAAAGATAATTCTTCTGAAGCACTAGCAGTGTTCAGTGCCTACAATTCGAACGTTAGAGTAGAGTGAACCTGTCTAAATAATAATTTTACTAATGTTCTGATATATATACATATAGAGTGAGATGTGGTTAGGCGTGATCCCTGTGAAGAGGGTAGTGGAACGTACTTTTTCTACGAGCTACGTAACATACATTCTGCCAGAAGAGTCTTTAAGCTTCTGATAACTGACATACGTATAAGGAGATTGGGATGTGACCCACCCTGAGATAGTAACATCTCATTAGTTTGCGTCTTATTTATTGTTCATTTGTTTCAAATACTGCAGAATTATGTAAATATTATCAACGTTTCTAACGGTAGAATCGTTCATCACTGTATCTGGATTCAACTAGAAACTGAATTTAATTCACCATGGCAAATGAATCTAAGGGTTCAGTAACAATTTCATCTATTATACTTAGATTATCTGCCCCAATTTCTTGACCATAAACATCCCTTTTAACAATTAGGTCACAGTTAAAATATCTGTCAGCCATGTTTGAGACTAACGTTTCACACATGAATACGCAGAAAATTGCAGAAATATGTTTCATGCAATCAAAGCTAATAGTTCCCATTTTTCAGCCTATCCAACGTAGCACCAAATGATATTGTGAGACGCTTCTGTAAACTTTAAGTCAGACACATCGTTACTTTCTGTCCGTAAATCAGACCATGCCTCCGAAGATTCCTTGCATAATATGTGTCAGAATCGCGATATGTACCACAGTGTGTCACGATATTATCGAAAGTGATACATTTAATTGATAACAGTTAATGAGGGACCACAAAATATGTTGTTTGTTATTGGAATCGTTTCTTCTAAGAAAATCATCTCGAGCTTCACTATGATTTGCACTGAAGCGCTAAAGAAACTGGTATAGGCACGCGTGTTCAGAGATATGTAAACAGGCAGAATACGGCACTGCGGTCGGTAACGCCTATGTAAGACAACAAGCGTCTGGCGCAATTGTTAGATCGGTTACTGCTGCTACAATGGCAGGTTATCAAGATTTAAGTGTGTTTGAACATGGTGTTATAGTCGGCGCACGAGCGATGGGATACAGGATCTTCGAGGTAGCGATGAAGTGCGGATCTTCCCGTACCATCATTTCACGAGATTACCTTGAATATAAGGAATCCGGTAAAACATCAAATCACCGACATCGCTGCTGCCGGAAGAAGATCCTGCAAGAACGGGACCAACGACGACTGAGAGATTCGTTCATCGTGACAGAAGAGCAACCGTTGCACAAATTGCTGCAGATTTGAATTCTGGGCCATCACCATGTGTCAGCGTGCAAACCATTCAACGAAAAGTCATCGAAATGGGCTTTCGGAGTCGAAGGCCCACTCGTGTACCCTTGATGACTGCATTACACAAGGCTTTACAACTTGCCTGGGCCCGTCAGCACCGACTTTGGACTGTTGATGACTGGAAATACGTTGCCTGATCGGACGAGTCTCGTTTCAAATTGTATTGAGCGGATGGACGTGTATGGGTAAAGAGACAACTTTTTGAATCCATGGACCCTGTATGTCAGCAGGAGACTGTTCAAGCTGGTGGAGGCTCAATAATGGTGCGGGGCGTGTGCAGTTGGAGTGATATGGAACCCCTGATACGTCTAGATACGACTTGAAATGTGACACGTTCGTACGCATCCTGTCTGATCACCTGCATCCATTCATGCCCATTGTGCGTTACGACGGTCTAGGACAATTCCAGCGGGACATTGCGGCACCTACACGTCCAGAATTGCTACAGAGTGGCTCCAGGAACACTCTTTTGAGTTTAAACATTTCCGATTGCCACCAAACTTCCCAGACATGAATATTATTAAGCATATCTGGGATGCCTTGCAACGTGCTGTTCAGAAGAGAACTCCACCCACTCGTACTCTTACGGATTTATGGACAGCCCTCCAGCATTCATGGAGTCAGTGTCCTCCAGCACTACTTCAGACATTAGTCGAGTCCATGACACGTCTTGTTGCGGTACTTGTGCGTGCTCGCGGGGGCCCTACGCGATATTAGTCACGTGTAGCAGTTTCTTTGGCTCTTCGGTGTATAAAAGTCTCGTAGCTCATAGCACATAGCGAGTCTCTTCACACAGAAATTTCAGGTGTCCTACAAGAGCGGGGCGAATAAGAAATCCGAATATAACTTCGATATGAGTGCAATTTCCTCCGTGTTCAACCGAAATACACACAACTAAACACGGCTGCATGTTAATAACTCTGCCGACCAATTGAGACTGATTAACATACTCTCACCAAAGTCTGATTGTTATACCGTACCTAATGAAGTGGAGCAGTGTTTATTGTCTTGTCATCCATATTTAGTCTTACAGTAGTTTCTCCAAACCACTTAAAGCAAGTGCCAGAATGGTTCTTTTGAAAAATACATGGCCGTGTTCCTTCCCAGACCTTGCCCAGTCCAAACTTCTGCTCCGCTCCTACGTCATGGACAGCCGAACGTTGAACTCTTAACCCTTCCCGAAAACTGCGAGTCGCGTACGTCACGGCGGCCCTCTTTTAATTTACGAGAATATTTTCTTGAGATTGTTATGGCCTTTTTAGTGGTTTCATGTTTTTTTCTTCAGATGTCAAATAGCGCAACACTCCAAGAAACCAATGATAAATGATAAAATTAAACAATGTCCATGTAACACATTGTTCTGGTAATGAACAAAAGCGCTACGAACTTATGCATCAATCTGCTATGATGGAAAATTGTCGCGTAAGGTCTCAGTTGACGTTCAGCTATTGTTATATTTTGCTTCAACGTGCTGCGGCTTTGGTTACAAATTTCTGCGCGGTATTAATAATGAATGAACGTTTATAGAGTATTTTTCTATTTTTATTTTCTGTGCTGAAACGTTGCATATGAACAAAATCGTGCATAGCGATTATACTGGCAAACCGCAGAACTGTGTGTTCTGTGGCCCCTGCACAATTCAGGTTGCCCTTAATAATAAATTACGCTCCCCTTTCTTCTATGGCACCACTTTCATTAATTACCTTTGGTAAATTTATTCGATGCTCTAGAGGCCCACTAAAAGCAGTAAGAAGAATGGACGTGCTAAGCGCAGTGAAATTACACTGTAAATGAATTCCCCTGGTAATGAGTCTTGTCGGTAACACGTTGGTGGGGATCGTGGTACCTAATTTATACCTTCATTTGACTTACACTGTATATTTAAGCAGGCAGATAAGTACCGTGATGATGATCAGTAGTTAATTATTACATATCTTCTCTACTTCATGAGATTTGAACAATTCAACAGTATTATGTGGAGGGCTTATTTCAATAGTGGTACAAGTCCATTACCTCCACTTTTCTGCCTATAATACTTCTTAAATTAATGATCCCAACAAACAGAAAGAAAGGTTCATCTCTAGCAAGAAGCCATATGCTTCAATATTTCTGATATCTCAACTGCAGATTTTTCAGCGCTCATTTAACTTTAGGACTCTGCATTTCAAAATGAACAAAAATGGATTTGTACCACTATTGAAATAAGCCCTTCATGCGAATACAAACCTAAACCGAGCGCATGTTGGGAAACCATATGAAGTTATTATATTTGACTTGAAACTAGTGTGAATAAAAATGTTCCAACTCCTCCGTGGTCTCTTCTTCCGCTTCTTCTGCAGCCTTAGTTGCAGCCATAACAGAAAGGCTTACTTAATTCTCGATCGTTGGTTAGTAGAACATGAGAGCAAGAACATGTAAGTTACACTCTCAGTTTCCTGAATCTGTTTTGCTTGTTCACGCCCTGATTTTAGAACTTATTTGACCATCATCAGGCAACTATTCTTTGTCGCAATCGCAGTTATAGTAACTGAGGAGAGAGATAGTAACTGTCTTTATTCGTACCCGGGTTCTCTCATGTCCAAAAAATCTAATTACACCATCTATTTTAACTGAAGTGATGCTAGACATTTTAAATTTTTAGGATAAGATGAATTGACATTTAAGTTGGTTTTATTTAATTGCAGTGTACCGATATAATGTAGACTAAGGAAGAGAACGTCATTGTAATAGAAAAGTATCATTCAACCGATACTTCATCATGTGTTTAGTTTTCGGTAGTTCCGATACATTCGTAATCCGAACATAACTGCATTAAATGTATCGTGTAATCAATGTTAAGACCTAACAGTCTTCATAGTAGGTGATACGTTTAGAACTGTGAAGTTGGTGTTAAATACAGATTACATGTAAGAGAAATTCTTTTATTTTAAAAATTGATTTTCGTTATACTTATCTATTTGTCTCATATACGTACGAATAATTTCATCAGAGAAAAAAAGGAATTGAGCTTATCAATTTCAAAATAAGTTAACGTTCTGTGACATATGCTGTATAATCTTTCTATCTTTGTTTCTTGTGTGAAAGTATCACGTCGCACACAATACTGCTCAGCATATGAAAATTGCGATTTATCTGTGTTAGATTTTGCGTTACTCAGAGTCTGTCTTTGAGTGAGCGTGCAGATTCAACAGACGATATCGTATCGTGAGGGACGTTCCGAGTTACGGTAGACTTATATTTATTTTGAACCATTTCATACTTTTCGGAAAGCGCGGTATCATTATTGGTCTTATAAATATTTCGAGTCAGCAGCCGAGTTTATCGAAGGACTACAGCTCTGCTAAGGGTCGTAGAACTTTAACATCTATGCGATTGCAACATCGTCATGCCAGTTATTAATGCTCTATTCCATAGTATAAGAAGTATAGTAGATTTCAGTATTTACTGAACAAGTTAGATTATTTCTGATAATTTCAGCGTGTTTATGAGACGGAACAAGTGACGCACCCCCTACAGTCACATAAATTCATTTTTGTGAAACCATCAATAGCAATGAACGCTATAATGAAAACAGCTTAGTCGAACAGTTGCACATCATGTATTCCAAATGAAAATGTCTATAATATTTGAATTTGCACACAGCACAGGTCTGTATTTCTCGCAGTCTGCAGAAGACGTGAGATCCCCCTGATGGCCATCGCTTACACAGGATCACACGTCAGTTCCACCCACAACTGACAAACTCTTTGATGAACTTTCATTCAGCAGACTGCCTATCAGCAGGTTACATCTCCTGGCCTTAAGCCAGTATGGATCTAATGAGAGGTGTACAATCGAAACGTGAAGCTTAAACTTCAAATACTCATAGCATCATTAGAGCCATCGACTAGTACGCAAAGAAAAATGTATCGCACTGTCGAGGCTCGTAACGTTAGTTATTCATAGAGATACTCAAGTAAAGACACCGGTGAGCCAGAACATTATCACCGCCTGCTTATTAGTGATTTATCCCACCTTCCTAACGCGGTAAAACGGCGATTCTTCTTTTCATGTAGTCCTCGGTAGGTTTCCGGAGGCGTACGGCACCACATGTCTAACGACAAGTGACGCTGTGCCCTTCAACTAACGGCCGATAGTTTGGGGAGCGGAGCCAGCGCTCGAAATGTTCTGAAAGAGTTCCATCGGGTTCATATCAAGAAAATTTTGTGGCCAAGAGGACTAGTTGTGTTCACTATTATGCTCCTCAAAACCTCTGTAGAACGGTTCTCGCCTTGTGACACGAACAGTTGCTCTGTCAGAAAATAGTAACGCCTTCGGAGAAAACATCAAGGATGAAGGGATGCAGGCCGTCCGCAGCAATGTTCATGTAGTCTACAGCAGTCATGGGATTCTCGAATACCACCACAGGTCTCGTGTAAGCCCAGGTGAATGTCGCCCCTAGCACCGGCATTCTTTTGTGGCACGGTGCATGTTTGGAACAGTCGTTCGCCAGGATGATGTCGACCAGTTCTAACAAGAAACGCGATTCATCCGATCAGGCAACACGTTCCCGTTGACCTACAGGGAAGTCTCGATGATTCTGTGCCCACTACAGTCGTAATTTATCGTTTGGCGTCATTGGCTGGGAGGCCCCTTATGGGGCAACTCCGGCCGCCTTGGTGCAGGTCTTATTACATTCGACGCCATACTGGGCGACCTGCGCGCCGGATGGGGATGAAATGATGATGAAGACACACAACACCCAGTCCCTGAGCGGAGAAAATCCCTGACCCAGCCGGGAATCGAACCCGGGCCCCTTAGGACGCAGTCCGTCACGCTGACCATTTTTTTTAAATCTCATTTTCGTTCGCTTTTGTTCGTTGCATCTGTTCGGGGCGGACTTCGTAAGACATCCGTTAAAGTTCGTTGTTGATCGATTAACTCAGTTTTTTTTTATTACAGAGGGCAGCTAACCCTCTGACCGAACACGCTGAGCTACCATGCCGGCACCATTCAGCTATCGGGGCGGGAGTAACTGACAGTGTGTTTGGGATAACGAGGGAACACATGGGGTCTTCTTTATCGGAGCCTCATGTTCAACAATGTTCGCTGAACAGTGTGCTCCGAAATACTTGTTCCTGAAACAGCATTTTTACTCTGTCGTCAAATGTGCCACAGATCATCGTCTATCCTGCTTTACAGAGTGGACAAACCTCTGACGTCCACGTTCTGCGATGAGTTTGCCTACTCGTGCATGCACCGTAGTTCAACCACTTTTCCAAGAATGCTCATATAGCAAGCGAACGGTCAGTATCTCCATTTCAGAGATGCTTATTCCCAGGTGCTGGACCTTAACATTCCGCCCTTATGTCAAAATCGCCTATATCAGTGGATTTCCTCAGTTGCTTCCCCTATTGTCGCTAGAATGGTTCCCCATTCGTGTCTGCTCCGCTTATATACATTGCTCTGCAAAACGAGATAGGTGAAGTACCATAAGGTATTGACTATTTGCTGGAAATGAATGAAAATGCCGGAACATGTTGCCAGAGGTCGCCTAGTCGTGCACAGAAAGGTAGACGTTACGTGGCGTGAAGTCAGCGTGACTATAGAGCAAAACGGGGCTGGGCCCACAACACGAGGCACTTGAAGGAACGGGAAAAGGCAGCGTGTGTCGATCACCGAGCAGTTACGGAGCACTGTGGTGATGTTGTTCATTACAAATTCATCCGGGGAAGGAACATCGCCAAATTGGGAGAAGTACGGAGTGTGGCGAACGTAGTCCAGGAGTTCGGTATTGTTCACGACACTATTTCAGGTGCATGAGGAGCGTTCGGAACCACAGCAACTGGTGCCCGAAGGAAAGCGGTGCTCGAACACGATCAACTACAGCAGCAGAGGACCGCCAAGTTGTGCAGCATGAAAGACGGCAGTCACGTCAAACAGCAACTGTGGTTGCAACCACATCTAACAGGACTGCGGAATAGAAAAATATGTTCTTCCTAGGTGGCGCAGTTGTTAGATCGGTTACTGCTGCTACAATGGCAGGTCACCAAGATTTAAGTGAGTTTTAACGCGGTGTTGCAGTCGGCGCACGGACGATCGGACACAAGATATCAAATCTTCGACATCGCTGCGGCCGGAAAAAGATCCTGCAAGAACGGGACCAACGACGACTGAAGAGAATCGTTCAACGTGACAGAAGTGCAACCCTTCCGCAAATTGCTGCAGGTTTCAATTCTGGGCCATCAACAATTGTCAGCGTGCAAACCATTCAACGAAGCATCATCGATATCGGGTTTCGGAGCCGAAGGCCAACTCGCGTACCCTTGATGACTGCACTACACAAATCCTTACGCCTCAGCCGGCCGGGGTGGCCGAGCGGTTCTAGGCGCTACAATCTGGAACCCCGCGACCGCTACGGTCGCAGGTTCGAATCCTGCCTCGGGCATGGATATGTGTGATGTCCTTAGGTTAGTTAGGTCTAAGTAGTTCTAAGTTCTAGGGGACTGTCCGAAAGAACAGACACCATATCCATGTAAGTATTGGATAAAGGTTTCATGCACTTCAGAAATATTCTAACATGGGTCACAACAGTGTCTTGTCAGCAATCTTCTTTGCAGATTGACTATATTCTTGCTTTATTCTACCAGTCGACCAAAGTCCGCTCCCTGCTAAATGATCATTCCATTTCGTATCCCTACAAATAGTTTCACCCAGGTATTTGTATGAGTTTGCAGATTTCAGTTGTGAATCATTGGTACTGTGGGACATTATGTTCCATTTTTTTAACCCTGTATAATTTTATTAGATGTACAACTTTGCTTCTGCCGTTTTTTCTCGAAATTCGAGTCTTTAAGGTGAAAATTTACAAAAAATTTACAATTCGAAGTATTGACCATCACTGGCCACTGCCTTCTCCCATCTTCCGGGCAGTATACGAATCGCGCGGCTGAAGAGCGGGGCCTCTTATGACGAGAGGAATGAATTTCTCCAACTTTGGACTTTCTCATGTGACCGGAAGTGCAGGTCAGTGAGGCCGTGTGCCACTGATCGAGAAAGGTGGTAGTCAGAAGGAGCAATGTCTAGGGAATACGGCGGGTGAGGTAGAACTTAGCATTTTTGGCGGATTTTTACGAAATGGGCCAGAGCACTGCCATACTGCAACATCACCTTTTCACGCCCTTCGCTGTATTGCGGCCGTTTGTCTTTCAGTGCTAGGCTCAAACGCATCAACTGCTTTCAATAACGATCTCCTGCGGTTGTTTACTTCGGTTTCAGTGGCTTCCAGAAACCTTCTCTCCTCCACCCCCGGTCTTCGACGTCAAAATCAACGTTCTTGAAGCGCTTAATCCATTCTCTGCACGTTCTTTCCCTAATAGACGCCTCCCATACGTCTTACCCAGCCGCAGATTCCTCCAGTGTTAAAGCAGATATCTAAAAATTCCCACAAATGATGGGAATTTGACTCGTAAGTTGACATATTCAGTGGATTATAACGTTATGATGCAGGCGAAACTCGAATAATATTTTAACGGTATGATGTCTACATATGCCTAAGCTTCTTGTATGACACGACCTATCACCTACACTACCACTTGCCCCTACTGCCATCTACTGCAAAACGGTGGAAGAAAAGTTGTAAAACTAACACATTTCCGGACATTTCAAACTGTTTGTCAGTCTTTGCACCACTTTGAAATATTATCAAGACCTGACAGTATTTGTGATGCAAATAATACTTTATGATAAATCACTGCAAAATCTTTAGCAACTCTAAGGTTAATATGGTTGACAGGTAATTAATACACAGTACACACGGTTCTAACACAGTACGCTGGAGCACGCCTGAATTTACTTATACATCTATCGAAGATTCTCTGTCCAAAAAAGCATGCCAGGTCCTTCCTCCCAAGAAAGCTCCATTCCAGTTAGAAATTTCGTTTAACAGCCTGTACAATCGTACTTTCGTTAATAAGATTCATGTTGGGCTGGATCAAATGCTTTTCAGAAGACTTGAAGTTTTAAGAACAGTAAATATTTCGCTGACTTTCTCAGTTTTTGCTGTGAGCGAAGCATCTGTAAATGATGTGTTACGTCTTTTAATACACGATACTTTTGTTAAAGTATTTCACACAGATTTTTATCCACTTAAGTACCTGTCTCTTATTTAGATGTCTCTTGGTCTTCATGTAAATTCTCTTGTCTAATTTTCTTTATTTTCGATTTTAAATTACAGGCACACGAACTCGCCCATGTTTACACTCAGTGTTTTTGTAAGCCGAAAACAACGGAACTGTTAGATTCTTTTATTCGTTTCTGTGTTCCTCTTCACTCAAGCATTTCACTACATAATTACGCGAGTCCCCCCCCCCCCCCCGTGTTACGTGTCAAACGCACTCCTTTATGCACGGAGAGCGGTTTGTTTGCTGTGTACGTGTAGGCGCTGTTATGCACAGGAGCATGGCTGGAGCACACGTGTACGCAAGCGGCACATCGGTTGAATTCGTTTCGCGGTTAAGCGCCACGCCACACAGGCTGCCTGCCGCTGCGGTGAGACCCGGGATTGTCCTTATCCCGGTACCTCAATGCATACACCCGATAGTCTGGCCACAAGTCCGTATTGGGCCCGCTGTTTTTCATAATAGGGCAAGGTCACCTAAATATCATACAAAATCAAAAAAATTGCCAGCATTTTTTAAATAAAACAATAACTTTTAGGAAAAAACTGTAAATGTTGCAGAGTATACACTGCTCTAAAATGATACTGTATTTAATTCTTTCACATTACGAACGTACATTAGAAAAAAAAAAGGGCATCATTTCTTAGACCGAAATTCAGAAGTATGATATAGCTGGGCCAAAATATGACACACATGTGATATTGTTACGTATACTGAAGATAAAAGGTTAAGGTCTTAAAAATGAGACAGAGAACACACAAAACCATACATATATATCACTGCGATTTTTCCCTGGGGGATATTTGTAGGATTTGTATGGCATGAAACGTACATCATAGCAAACCTTGTTTCTCCTATCCTTAATATTATAAAGTCCAGCAGAAAGGAGTAACCACTGTTTACAATTATATTTAATTTGTTGATGCTAATACAAAAATAAGATCTACACAAAGGAAAATTACTGCCTTTTTTTATAAACAATAACAGGATCGCTAAAAACAGTGCAGATTACCCGTTTGATATTTCCCACTCCATTAGCAATTTGAGGAACTAACAATTTCCCTATCACATCACTCTTATTAATAAGAAAAATGTCTCTTTAATTTAGTGTAAAAGCTACTTGTCCTTGTACTAAGACTCTACCTTCATAATTTCTGGGTCATTTTTCTGTACTTTTCATATGGTGCAGACGTATCCATAACTGTATGACTTCCTGCTTCCTCCCTGAAATTTCGCCAAGATGTAATCTCCTCCACCTGCGTGTGGCGGATCGTTCGTTAGGATCTGATGCGGATTCTCCAAAGGGATTGATATATCCATGTCGTTGTCACTATAAAAAAGATGTCTGAATCAGAATTGTCTCCTCAGTTTCTTTTCTTCTTTGAGTACTAGCCGCAGCTTTGGTCACAGGCATAGCTTTTTCACTCTTCAGCTAGAGGCCTAATCATTTTTCGTTGGAAAGCTTTTCTTTTCCAGCTAGAGATGTGGTCTCCTGGGGGTTGCATTGCTGGCTAATGGAAAGGGCAGCAACCAGAGGTACATTACTGTGTGGCTGGTGGCCGGTCCATACGCTTCATTGTATCACTGTTAGGAATCAACTGCATCATATTTTGGAAAGTAGTATATAATATTTAAGGAGTATATTGTCTGCTTACTAATAAACTCCTCATAATAAATGCGACATTTCAATAACCAGTGCACAATTTTCTGTATATAAAACACAAATTTGATAGGTACATAGTCGATATTTGTATAAATGTGACAAACGTTCTAGGACTTCGTGCACATTTGTTGTCCAGTCTGAAAGTGCTGTTTGTCAAAATTATTTTTTACCTCCAAAGCGAAGCTTCTAATGGAAAAACAAATTATGACCAACTATTTCTAAGCAACTACAGCATTTGGCATTTTCATCTTATGAATAGACGGAACGTATCATTTTTTGGAAAGTTTTGGCTGTATGAGTTTTAGGACACCTTACCTTAACTTTAACTTAGTTGTCGGATGCACTTCGTACGGCCTCAGTTGTCAGTTACCAGCAGGGAGGGAATTCGATCGCGCGAAGCGTCTGTTACTTGTTGTGTGGTTATGGTGTTTCAGCTGTTTTGCATTATGTTTCTGAAACGAAGACAGGCAATGCCCAGCATTTGCCTAAACGAACCTGGAAAACCGCCTAAAAGCCACACGCAGGATGGCTAGTGAGCAGACGAGCGGTTGTTAACCCTTAAATCGAGACATCGGTCTGAGAGACCTTTAGGTTTTTTTTAATGTTTCCTGTGCAACGCTGTTCGGTTTCCCGTTATCCCCTCCACAGCACCTTCTCATTGTCAAGTCATATATGTAACAGAAGCTGTGTTGTTCAGTTTGCCGCATCTCAAAAAACAAAAAATGGCTCTGAGAACTATGGGACTTAACTTATGAGGTCATCAGTCCCCTAGAACGTAGCACTACTTAAACCTCACTAACCTAAGGACATCATACACACCCATGCCCGAGGCAGGATTCGAACCTGCGACCGTAGCGGTCGCGCGGTTCCAGATTGAAGTTGCCGCTTCTCGCTGTACGGTGTGTATTCTGTTCCAAGATGGCCGCCGAGTAAGTGACGCCAGAAACCATTTCCAGAAAGTTAAGTGATTTAGACAGGAATATAATTTAGTTTAACCCCGACAACAAATTAAATACGTGCATTAGTGTATCGTTTAGTCTTGCCGTTAAAGGTTTGACTTTTCTTTGCGTATTTTTTCAGAAAACTAGTTTCTCGGTAACAAATAAGTAAACTACCGTAAATAGCGTATAACTTCATTGTTTTAATACAGATTTCAGAAAAACAGCGTAACTTTATATCAGAAACTTGCCTATATACATTTGTTTATAGGCCTAATTCTCGTAACGTTTTTGGAGAATCAAAGTTAAAGTATCTCGTTTAATTGTCCTTTTTTCATTCCATCGAGTGAAATATATAATAAATAGCGTATACCTTCGTTGTTTTAATGCAGATCTCAGAAAAACAGCGGAATTTTAAATCAGAAACTTGCTTATATACATTTGTGAATAGGCTTAATTCTTGTAACGTCTTTTTTGATTTTCGGTAATTTAATTGATTTATTCTAGCTAAAGTATTATTTTTGCCATGAGTGAGAAGTGCCTGACTTGCAGTAGAATTGTTAGTTCCGGGGTTTGGTGTGATGGATGCAGTAGTTTTTTTCACTGGGGGGACTGCAGTGGCGTGGGTGTTGGGAAAGTGGATCAGGCGCATCAGTGGTTATGCAGGATTTGCAGCAGAGATAGGAAGATAGTGGAACAGGAGGGGAAAATTGCTGCCCTTCAGGCTGAGCTAGATCAGGCTAGGGAAGATCTGGACAGGTTAAGGAGGGAGAAGGGCAAAGAGAGGTGGGAAGTGGCAACAGGTAGCAGAAGGAACAGGCCTAGAACTAAGTCTGACAGTTTTGTGGTGAATGTCAAAAATAAGTTTGACCTGTTGCTTCAGTTAGAAACTGATGAGCCTCAAGCAGAGGTAGGTGTAGACAGGACACAACAAACTTTCAATAGGAAATTGAAAAAGAATGTAGGAAAGTCATCGAAAAGGAAGAAAGTTTTCTTGTTAGGCAGTTCTCATGCCAGAGGTGTAGGCCAACTTCTGCAGGAGGAATTAGGACCAGAATACCAGGTCACAAATTTTTTCAAACCAAGTGCTAGTCTGGATCAGGTGACAGAGGATTTAGGTTCACTCTGTAAAGGATTTACCAGGGAAGACACCGTGGTTATTGTGGGAGGGCCAGGGAACAGCATCGACAGAGATCCTGGGTACAGTATAGAGTGTGACCTGGTAAAGATTGCGTCAGCATCGAGACACACCAATGTTGAATTTGTATCTGTCCAGAGACGCCATGACCGGCCTCATTTGAACTCTTCTGTTGGGAGAGTTAATTTGGAGTTGGAACGGCTGCTTGGATCGGGTGCGGGGGCTCATGTTGGTGTGGTTCCTGTTGATTATCTCAGTAGGTGGGACTATACCAGGCACGGCCTACATCTCAACAGGAAAGGGAAGGGGAAACTGGCTGGGGTAATAGCAGGAAATTTAAGGGGAGGAGGCACTGCCATGAATGGTAAAATACCAGTGGTTACAGGTGTTGGAGCAGCACCTTTTTTAGGATAGGTAAGACAGAAAGATGTCAAGTTCTACGAGAGGTCAGGATTGAAACAAATCTTCAGTTTAGGAAAGAAATTAAACAGCACAATTCTAGCGCATTGGATCACCAATCACAGCTATCAATTATAAATTTTCATCAATCACCAGAAATTTTATCTCCACCAAGTTGTATCTCAGTCCTAGGTAATTCCATTGATGAATTAAAGTCACCCAACCCAGTTGACATAATCTGCCTCTCTGAACACCATGTGACCACTGGTATAGGAACTAGGCCTAAGCACAATGAGAAACTCAGACAGGAGAGTACTGCAAATGTTAGAATAAGGAAAGGTTCTCATAAAAGTATAATTAAAAATAATGTAAGTATATTTCATCAAAATATTGGGAGTTTAAAGAATAAAGTAGATGAGCTTCTGGTTTGTTTAGAAGATTTAGAAGCTGAGAATGAAATAGATATACTATGCCTGTCTGAGCATCACATTGTTACTGATATGGATAAGGTAAATGTAAGTGGTTATAAGCTCTCTGCACATGTAATGAGAGAAAATATGGAGAAAGGAGGAGTTGCCATATACGTCAAAAGTTATCATTGTGCAAAAAGTATAGAAACAAAAAAGTTTTGTGTAGAGAAACATATAGAAGCATGTGCCTGTGAGCTTAAATTAAATAAAGGCACATTTATAATTGTAACTGTATATAGGTCCCCATCAGGAAATTTTCATCTATTTCTGAAAAATTTGGACTCCTTGTTGTGCTATCTGTCAGACAGGGGGAAGCAAATTATTATTTGTGGGGACTTCAATGTAGATTCTCTGAAAGAGGGTAATAGGAAAAATGACCTTGAAGTATTACTTGGTTCTTTCAATTTGACACCCGTTATTGATTTTCCTACTCGGGTGGTAAAGGATAGCAGCTCACTGATAGATAACTTCTTTATAGACCAAGATACGTTTAACCAGATAAATGCTCAGCCTGTTGAGAATGGTCTTTCTGATCATGGTGCACAGCTGGTTACAATATATGACATAGCTCCATTCAGCAATACTAAACAGTTCTCCAAAGTAGTACGTTCAGTCAACGATTTAACAATTGCAAATTTCAGGGAAAGCCTACAGCAGTTAGACTGGGATGAGGTGTACCGTGAACCTGATGCCAATTTAAAATATAATTTATTTCATGACATTTTTGTAAATGCATTTGAAAACTGCTTCCCCAAGAAAATAGTTAAAAATACTCGTAAGAAACCTTGTAACAAACCATGGCTTACTAAGGGTATAAAAATATCTTGTAACCGGAAAAGGGAAATGTATCTGACAGCAAGAAAGAGTAGTGACCCAGAAACTATCAAAAATTATAAAAACTACTGTGTTATAGTAAGAAAAGTTATTAAAAAATCCAGGAGTATGTGTATCATGTCTGAAATCAGCAACTCTGATAATAAAATTAAAACAATTTGGAATATTATTAAAAGAGAAACAGGTCAACCAAGAGCAGAGGAAGACAGTATTACCATCAAATTCAATGAAAACTTTACGAACAAAAAGTCAGAAGTTGAAAATATTTTTAATAAACATTTTCTAAATGTTGTGGATATAGTAGGATCCAGGTGTTCATTAGAAGATGCTAGGCTGTTAATGGAAGAGGCCATACCTATGCAATTTGATACAATTGAAATCTCACCCACTTCTCCCTCTGAAATTAGGAAAATAATAAACTTGCTTAAAAGCAAAAACTCACATGGAATTGATGGCATTTCCAGCAAAATACTAAAAGCTTGTTCTCAACAGATAAGTAAGATTCTCAGCCACCTGTGTAATAGCTCTCTGGAACAGGGCATTTTACCTGATAGACTGAAATATGCTATTGTTATACCTTTGCATAAAAAGGGGGATAGATCTGATGTCAACAATTACCGTCCAATCTCCCTTCTAACAGCTTTATCCAAAATTTTTGAGAAAGTACTGTATTCAAGAGTAGCTTCACATATCTGTAAAAATGAAATACTAACAAAATGTCAGTTTGGTTTCCAGAAAGGTTTTTCAACAGAAAATGCCATATATGCTTTCACCAGTCAAATTTTGAATGATCTGAATAACCGAACACCTCCCATTGGGATGTTTTGTGATCTCTCAAAGGCTTTTGATTGTGTAAATCATGAAATTCTGCTAGACAAGCTCAAGTATTCTGGCATGAGTGGGACAGTGCACAAATGGTTTAATTCGTACCTAACTGGAAGAGTGCAGAAAGTTGAAATAAGTAGTTCTCGTAACATGCAAAGATCAGCACATTCCTCAAACTGGGGAACTATCAAGAATGGGGTTCCACAAGGGTCAGTCTTGGGTCCTTTGTTGTTCTTATTATATATTAATGACTTGCCATTCTATATTCATGAAGAGGCAAAGTTAGTTCTCTTTGCTGATGATACAAGTATAGTAATCACACCTGAGAAACAAGAATTAACTGATGAAATTGTCAATACTGTCTTTCAGAAAATTACTAAGTGGTTCCTTGTAAACGGACTCTCACTGAATTTTGATAAGACGCAGTACATACAGTTCCGTACAGTGAATGGTATGATGTCATTAATAAATATAGACCTTAATCAGAAGCATATAGCTAAGGTAGAATATTCCAAATTTTTAGGTATGTCCATTGATGAGAGATTAAATTGGAAGAAACACATTGATGATCTGCTGAAACGTTTGAATTCAGCTACTTATGCAATAAGGGTCATTGCAAATATTGGTGATAAACATCTTAGTAAATTAGCTTACTACGCATATTTTCACTCATTGCTTACATATGGCATCATATTTTGGGGTAATTCATCACTGAGGAATAAAGTATTTATTGCACAGAAGCGTGTAATCAGAATAATAGCTGGAGTCCACCCAAGATCATCCTGCAGACATTTATTTAAGGATCTAGGGATATTCACAGTAGCTTCTCAGTATATATACTCTCTTATGAAATTTGTTATTAGCAACCAAACCCAATTCAAAAGTAATAGCAGTGTGCATAACTACAATACTAGGAGAAAGGACGATCTTCACTATTCAAGATTAAATCTAACTTTGGCACAGAAAGGGGTGAATTATACTGGCACTAAAGTCTTTGGTCACTTACCAAATAGTATCAAAAGTCTGACAGATAACCAACAAGTATTTAAGAAGAAATTAAAAGAATTTCTGAATGACAACTCCTTCTACTCCATAGAGGAATTTTTAGATATAAATTAAGAAAAAAAATATTAAAAAAATAAAAAAAAATAAAAAAATAAAAATATAAAAACACAAAAAAAGGAGTTATATTAACTTAAGTATGTTGTTAAATTAACCTAATTATGTCATGTATTGGAGAATTCGACTCGTTCCACATCATTACGAAATATCGTATTCATGATCCATGGAACTAGTATTAATCTAATCTAATCTAATCTAATCTCACAAAACGTACATATCTATCCAACCGGGTGTTTCGAATTATGTATGAAATGACTCCGTCTGTTACCTGGATGTCTCGTATATGCATTTATTTCTGTCACTCCTTTTATTTTGTGATGAGTTTTTTGAATGTTTAAGGAGACCCCACGTTGGACAATACATCAAGGTGTGCTCATAAATCTACAAGAGGCTGAAGAAATGAGAAAATGTGGGGAAGTGATGCCAATTTTGAGAAAAAACTTTGGGAGTCGTTACAGGAGAGCAGTGATGAATCCGAGGTGAAAAAATCATTACTCAAATGTCGATTCTGACTTTATAGTTATCGACGCGAGAGAAAACGATCAGAGCAGAAAAAAAGATGACAATAGAGTGGTAGTAAGTAAAAGTAGTGATATGATGATGATGATGATGATGATGAAGACTGCAACAATATACTGGAAGATGAACAAGAAATAGTTCTGACAATACACATGGAAAACAAGGCAGCATGCCAAATATTTTTGTTGTAAAAAAGAACAAAAAAGATTTTGAATGGAAAACCCTGGAACCAAAAATAACACCAAGTCATGAGGTAGTGAGACAATTACCTGGACTGAATAGGAATGCTACTATCTTAAGTACTCCGAACATTCCTGCAATTTGGGAGTGTTTGTTGACCAAGCTGTGATTGACAGTATTGTCTTACGTACGAATAGCAGACTTTTGTCAATGAGAACCAACTTGAATGACACAACAAAAGATCTAATTATTGTAACGCTGATTTTGTAGAAATTCATGTCCTCATTGGTGTTCTAATGTTCGCATCCATTTTCAAATAAGGGGACGTGAAGATGTGATTTTTCTGTTTGCCAAAGATATGACCGGAAGACCAATATTTAGAACAACCATGTCTGTCAAACAATCTGAAATACAGATCTTCTTCCTACGGTTTCATGATTTTACCACACTTGAGGCGAGGAAATAAAGTGACTATGCAGCTGCCAGCTCTGAATTCAACAAGTTCATGTATAAATCCCAACAGATGTATTGCCTTAGTGAGAATGTGACAGATGACGAAATGCGTGTTCCTGTCAGACCTAAACAGAACCAAAATTGGAGATGTAGGAGATGGCTATTAGCTCTTTCTTTTTTTTTTTTTTTTTTTACAAAAGTATACACATTAGCTGTGTAAACATCTTCATACCCTACTTGTGCTATCGACAAAACCCTATTGTCAAAAGGATGAGGTTCATCAAAACACTGGCTCAACATTGGCCCACACTCTGATAGAACAAAACATCAGACGACGGCTCGCCATTCCCAGATAATAAGGAGCTCATACGGCAAGAAATCCATGAAGAGAAATATGTTGCTAGAGGCTATGGTTGGCTTCCATGCGATAAATTTGAGAAGAGGAAGACCTGCTCTAAGTGTCCATCTTTTTGAGACCATAAGACTTCTTACACGCGTATACAATGGAACAAGCCGATACGTAAGGAGTGCAGCAGGAAAGTCTGCACCACATGTGCACTCAGAAATGACTAACCGCTGGTTGTCATAAGCAGTTACAATACTAATCTTCAGAAAATGAAACCTCAGTTAATTTTGAATAAATAAAACTTAAATAATAGTTTACTTCATGTGTCATAGGAAAAGAACAAAAATAATGCCCAAACCATATAAATAAATAATTGGAAAAGATAAATCTATAAAAAAAAATATGGAGGAGGAACTATCAAATCTCGCAGACCCGATACTTCCAATTATTTTGTATCGTTCTATGTTTCAGATTAAGGGTTAATCTGCCGTAGTGCTTCGTGTTTCGTTTGGATCACCTTCCTGTATCGCAAACTAGAGAGCTGCTACTTGCAGTGGGGTTCACTGCTCATTAGATTTCACTTGTGCTACAACAGTAACTAAATGTGTTACCCAGTTTGTATTTTTTGTGTAATACACTGACAGAAATGTAAAGTCAGCTACATAAATGCCTTGAATGAAGGTAACTAAATATACTCGAACAATGGTATGCAATGGGATGTGCTGATTAACATTTCGTAATTTTAAATAACTTTATCTCTGCTGGGCCTGAGGGTTGCATAATGTCATAATATGACATCTTCTTTAAACTATTACAAAATTAGCTGCACATAGTTAATTTCTTGTTGTCTTTACATAGGTTCACCACTAACTTATTTTAGCATTTGTGCATTTTCAAGTGTTCATGTTTATATTACGTTTATAAAGCATTTAATTCTACGTCTGTGTAACAGCGCTATGAGATTTTCATCTTATACTGACGTTTAGGCAGAGTAACGTCTATGAAACATCTTGGACCGTAAATTTCTGTTAAGAGACAAAGGAATTACAGACATCGGTTGCGAGTAAGAATTGACTGAAATCAATGGTGAAAGTTCGAAATTTTTGCCACACCGGGATTCGAACCATGGTCTCCTGCTTACTACGCAAACGCGCTTACCACTAAGCCATCCCGGACACAGTGGTCTTCGCAACTGCACGGACTAACGTAGAACGCCTCACGTCAGATTCAAATTCTCAGATTATCCACACACTAGCAATGGAATGTCCCTTCCCATTATCATCATTACTCCTGGCATTTCGCCGATTCCCTTAAGAGTTCGAGCCTGCTGTGCATCTGCACTGAAGAGATCATTGGCTGCCTCGCATTCGTTTCATCTGTATATAGATGTGTGTGTGTGTGTGTGTGTGTATGTGTGTGTGTGTGTGTGTGTGTGTGTGTGTGTATGTATGTATGTGTGTGTGTGTCTGTGTAGTTTTTATTTATTTTTATTTGCACGTCAAGTTTCGTAGGACCAAATTGAGGAGCAAATCTTCAAGGTTATAGAACGTGTCAGTACATGAAATTACAATATGAAAGTAATAACAGATAGTCCGCAGCTCGTGGTCGTGCGGTAGCGTTCTCGCTTCCCGCGCCCGGGCTCCCGGGTTCGATTAACGGCGGGGTCAGGGATTTTCTCTGCCTCGTGATGACTGGGTGTTGTGTGATGTCCTTAGGTTAGTTCGGTTTAAGTAGTTCTAATTTCTAGGGGACTGATGACCATAGATGTAAAGTCCCATAGTGCTCAGAGCCATTTGAACCATTTAATAACAGATAAAAATAAAATGTTCATGAATCCGAAAAAAGTCAGTCCATAAGTTTCAGTAAACGCAATCAACAATACAACAAGAAACAGCTTATATACAAACATTCTCGGTATTCTTGCCGCGTCAGTTCTGGATAAAATGTCGAGCTTTCGACGATTACCTCCATCGTCATCGTCAGGAGCTGACTGTCTCCACTGCTTCTGTAGTAGCCTCTATATAGCCCGAAGACGGCTTCTGATTGGTCGGCGATTACGTATTGCTGTCGCAGACGGTGCCACTGTGTGCGCCGGTGGCGCCACCGCTTCCGTTTGAACGTAAACATTGGAAGGAACGCCTCTGCTGCTTCTCTGCATCAAGCGCTCGTTTCCACGCACAGCTCAGATGGTATCCGCTATCGCGGTTAAAGTTCTTTTGGCTCATTCTTATTTCAACAACCTCCTTAATAACAGAATCCCGGTGGCATGGGACAGAATTTTAGTTTCATCGAACCTGTATTAAGGGCCGAGATGGCTCCTTTGTCCAGGTTCTTGCCCGACAGGTTGACGGCAGTGCGTGCTGTTTCGTACGATGACTCTGATCTCGGCCCTTAATGAAGGTTTGCATTTTGCTCCTACACCACGTACTATACCCATCGTGGATCTCATCAGTGCAGTAGAACAGGCTGTGCGGCATCTTGCACAGGACGACGCCGACAATGTGCGACTTGTTACCAGTCGCTTTTTGGCCTCAGATAAGCCTCCCAGATCTAATATCAGTAGAGAGGAGAGGGAGGGGCTCCGTTTACTTAGGAAGGATGAAGATCTTGTCATATTACCAGTTGACAAAGGAAATGCCACCGTGGTCCTTAATACTACCGAATATAATAGATAAAGGACATCACTGTTGGAGGACAGTACGTATAGATGTCTTAAACGGGACTTAACTTTGACGTACAGCAGAAAAACCATGAGGTTACTGAAGAATTCCGGGCTGCCACACGATGTTACAAAAAATCTCAAAGTCCGAGCTCCTAGACCGCCCAGGTTGTACGGACTACTGAAGATCCACAAGGATAATGTTCCCATGAGACTTATTGTCAGTGCAATTGGTTCTCCTACTTGTAAGCTGGCCAAATACCTAACAAAGTTGATGACTCCTACAGTCGGCTGGTGTGAACATCACATCAGAAACTCCCAGATGTTCGTTGAGAAAATCAAAGCGATTAGAGTTGGTGCAAATGACATTTTAGTCAGCCTGGATGTGGTATCGCTGTTCACAAAAGTTCCTGTGGAGGACACTTTGAAAATGCTGGCCGATCTTTTTCCTGCTGAAACTATAAAGTTGTTCCGGCACGTGATGACGACCACCTACTTCTTGTATGGTAACAAACGAAATGACAGACGGTATGGCGATGGGCTCTCCGTTGTCTCCATCACTGGCTAACTTTTTTATGGAGAATTTTGAAGAGTGTGCATTAAATTCGGCTCCCCTCCGTCCATCCTTATTTTATCGTTACGCTGACGATACATTTATCATCTGTCCACACGGCGCACAAGCTCTCGAACAATTCATGGAACACATGAACAGCATACATACGAACATCCAGTTCACTGTCGAGATGGAGAAAGAAGGCAGACTGCCTTTCTTAGACGTTTTAGTACAACGACAGGCGGACGGGCGTCTTGGGCACTCTGTATACCGTAAGCCGACGCATACCGATTTATACCTGAATGCACAGAGTTTCCGTCATCCTGCTCAGGAGAGAGCCGTTTTGAACACATTGGTATACAGAGCCAAAACTGTTTCCGACGAGGACCACTTAAGGTCTGAGATTAACCACCTGAAGAACGTGTTCCGAAAGAATGGCTATGGTGCTCGTGATATAAAGGCAGCGTTCTCCAAAAGAAGGAAACGTGAAAATGCTGCAACCTCACAGGATGAAACACCGATAGCGGTTCTTCCTCTATTGTGGCGCGATTTCCAGCAAAATAGGAAGAGTCCTGCGTAGACGAGGTATTAGACCGATTTTTTGTCCTCCTAAGAAAATTAAGGAGATGATGCGCCCTGTTAAGGACAATCGCGGCCTCAGCGTCCCTGGAGTTTATAATATGATGATGATGATGTTTGGTTTGTGGGGCGCTCAACTGCGTGGTTATCAGCGCCCGTACAATTATCCAATCTTTGCTCAGTCCAATTTCGCCACTTTCCTGGATGATGATGAAATGATGAGGACAACACAAACACCCAGTCATCTCGAGAGTTTATAATACACCCTGTGAGTGTGGAAGCAATTATGTAGGTCAGACGATTCGTACCGTTTCCGACCGCTGTGAAAAATAGAGAACTGGAGAAATCGGAGCACAGCCTCACGAAAAAACATAAAATATTGTTCGATGAAACTAAAATTCTGTCCCATTCCTCCAGGTACTGGGATTCTGTTATTAAGGATGCTGTTGAAATAAGAATGAGCCAAAAGAACTTTAACTGCGATAGCGTATACCATCTGAGCTGTGCATGGAAACGAGCGCTTGATGCAGAGAAGCAGCAGAGGCGTTCCTTCCAATGTTTACGTTCAAACGGTAGCGGTGGCGCCACCGGCGCACACAGTGACACCGTCAGCGACAGCAGTACGTAATCGCCGACCAATCATAAGCCGACCAATCAGAAGCCGTCTTCGGGCTATATAGAGGCTGCTACAGCAGCAGAGAAGACAGTCAGCGGCTGACGACCGCGATGGAGGTAATCGTCGAAAGCTCGAGATTTTATCCAGAACTGACGCGGCAAGAATACCGAGAACGTTTTATATATAAGTGCCGTCGCGAAAAACTTCGTTCCCAAGAAACATCTTAATTTTTCAAGGAACTCCTCGACAGAATAGGAGTGACCCATGAGAAAATTCTTCAGTTTCGATTTGAAAGCGCGTGGATTACTGCTAATATCTTCGAATTCGAGTGGTAGCTTGTTGAAAATGGATGCAGCAGTATACTGCACACCTTTCTGCACAAGAGTTAAGGAAGTCCGATCCAAATGCAGGTTATGATTTCAGCCGAGTGTTAACTGAGTGAAAGTTAGTTATTCTTCGGAATAAGCCAACATTGTTAACAAGAAATGACAGTAAGGAATATATGTATTGAGAGGCCAATGTCAAAATAGCCAGACTCGTGAACAGGGGACGACAAGAGGTTCGTGAATTTACACCACTTATTGCCCGAACCGTCCGTTTCTGAGCCAAAAATGTCCTTTCAGAATGGGAATAGTTACCACACAACATAATACCATACGACATAAGCGAATGAAAATAAGCAAAGCAGACTAATTTTCGTATCGAACGATCACTCACTTCAGATACCTTTCGAATAGTAAAAATGGCAGCATTAAGTCTTTGAACAAGATTCTGAACGTGGGCTTTCCACGACAGTTTACTATCTATCTGAACACCTAGAAATTTGAACTGTTCAGTTTCACTAATCATATGCCCATTCTGTGAAATTAAAACGTCAGATTTTGTTGAACTGTGTGTTAGAAACTGAAAAAACTGTGTCTTACTGTGATTTAGCGTTAGTTTATTTTCTACTGGCCATGAACTTAGGTCATGAACTGCACTATTTGAAACCGACCCAGTGTTGCACACAACATCGGTTACTACCAACCTAGTGTCATCAGCAAACACAAATATTTTAGAGTTACTCGTAATACTAGAAGGCATATCATTTATATAAATAGGGAACAGGAGTGGCCCCAACAGTGATCCCTGGGGCACCCTCCACTTGACTGTACCCCACTCAGACCCCACATCACAGCCATTCTCAACGTTGTAAATAATGACCTATTGCTGTCTATTCCTAAAGTAAGAGGTGAACCAATTGTGAGATATTCTGTAATAGTCCAACTTCTGGACCAATATTTTGTGATCAACACAATCCAACGCCTCAGTTAAATCAAAAAATATTCTTAGCGTTCGAAACCTTTTGTTTAACCCATCCAGCACCTCACAGAAAAAGGAGAATATAGCATTTTCAGTTGTTAAACTACTTCTAAAGCCGAACTGTACATTTGATAGCAAATCGAGCGATATAAAATGATCAATTATCCATACATACACAGCCTTTTCAATAAATTTAGCAAAACAATGATGGCATACAAACAGATCTAAAATTGACTGCATTATCCCTTTCTCACTTTTTGTAAAGCAGGTTTGCTACTGAGTACTTTAATCGTTCAGGAAACTGACTATTCCTGAAGGAAAAATTACAAATGTGTCTAAATACAGGGCTAACATGTGCAGCACAGTACTTTAATATTCTGCTAGGCACTCCATCATATCCATGAGAGTCCTTAGTCTTCAGTGACTTAATTATTGACTCCATCTCCCCCTTGTCTGTATTACAGAGGAGTATTTCAGACATCAATCTCGGAAAGGCATATGCCAAGGAAGATATAAGATTCCCTGTAGAAAATAAATTTTTGTTTAATTGCCCAGCAAAGCGCAGAAAATGATTGTTAAATACTGTACATATATCTGATTTATCAGTAACCGAAATATTTTTACTATGAACTGAGTTTACATTGTCGCCCTTGTGCTGCTTACCAGACACTTCCTTCACAACTGACCATATGGTTTTAATTTTATCCTGTGACTTAGCTATTCTATTTGCAGACCACATACCCTTTGCCTTCCTAAAAACATGTTTAAGCACCTTACAATACTGTTTGTAATGGGCTACTGCAGCTTCATTGTGACTACTTCTGACATTTTGATACAATTCCCACTTTTTTCCTACATGATATACTTATTCCACTCGTTAGCCACTAGGACTGCCTATTACTGCTAGTACCCCGTTTAGAATGCTCTAATGGGAAGCAACTCTCAAATAGCATGAGAAATGTATTAAGGAAAACATTATATTTATCATCTATTTTATCGGTACTATAGACATTCTACCACTCTTGTTCCTTGACATGGTTTAAAAAACTCTCTATTGCAGTTGGATTAACTTTCCTACATCGTTTGAAATTATATGTGACAAATGTCACATATAAAAAGCCTTTTAGTGTTAAAATTTGTGCATCATGATCTGAAAGGCCATTCACCCTTTTACTAACAGATGCCGTTTTAGTAATGAAGAATGAATAAAAATATCGTCTATGACTGTGCTACTGTTTCCCTGCACCCTATTTGGAAAAAACACCGTCTGCACCAGATCATACGATTTTAGGAGATTTATCAATATCCTTTTTTTGCACCATCGTGTACAAAATTTATATTAAAGTTACCACATGTAACTAATTTCTGATACTTCCTACAAAGTGAATCAAGAACCCTCTCTAGCTAGAGCAGATATGCTTTTCTCTAGCTTGAGCAGAAATGCTCTGAAGTCAGAGTTAGGGGACCTATAAACCACAACAATTATAAGTTTAGTTTCACTAAATTCAACTGCCCCCGCACAACATTCAAATATCTGTTGAGTGCAGTGCCGTGATACGTCTATGGACTCAAATGGAATACTATTTTTTACATACATAGCCACTCCGCCACCACACAAGAAACTCCTTGAAAAACAGCCAGCTAATCTGTATCCTGGTAAAGGAAACCTCTGAATTGTCAAGTTATTTAAGTGGTGCTCCGATAGACCAATAATTTCAGAGTCAACATCTACAAGCAGTTCACTAACTCTATCTTTAATACCACTTATATTATGATGAAATATGCTAATTCCTTCTCTACTTGGAAACATTACGTCCTCTGAAGTTGAGGGACTTCCTGTAAGCAGGTATACCTATCAGGTGACTTCAGTCTGAAAAAGGTACAGCTCTAACACCAACTACTACAGGAATTTTTCCATGTATGTGTGTAGTGTCTGTTCTGTTGGACATACCTACGTAATTTCATGGACGTCACTCCACCTATACGTAAGTGTAATATAAGGTAACAATCCCATAGTACTGTTGCATAGACGTAGAATAAAATGCTTTATTAACGTAATTTCAATAGGAACACTTGAAAATGGCACAAATGCCGATACAAGCTTGTCGTGAACTATGTAAAAACAACAAGAAATAAATTATTTGCAGCTAATTTGGTAAAAGTATATAGAAGACCTTGTAATTACATCCTTGTGCAGGAAAAAGCCATTTCTAAAATGAACAATGGTGCGAGTATGTGATGGCTATTCGTTGTATCTGACGTTACTGGAACTTTTGTGGTAGAAATCGTAACACAGCATGTTCAGACGACATGCATGTGCTGCTTATCGATAACTTTCAGACACTGAGGAAGACTGAAACATCGGCACGAGGAACATGATAGCGTCTTACTGCCGTTCGCACACGCAGTCGGCTGTAGCGCATTGATTGCAGAACTAGTGGTGACAATGTGGACTGAGGACTACAATAAGAGTGGGTACAGATCACTGGAAACTGAACTGACATCTCGAGTGCTATGTGTCACGTGCCCCTGACACCATATCACTTAGCCGGCCAGGGTGGCCGAGAGGTTCTAGGCGCTACAGTCTGGAACCGCGCGATCGCTGCTGTCGCAGGTTCGAATCCTGCCTCGGGCATGGATGTGTGTGATGTTCTTAGGTTAGTTAGGTTTAAGTAGTTCTAAGTTCTAGGGGACTGATGACTTCAGAAGTTAAGTCCCATAGTGCTCAGAGTCGTTTGCACCATTTTGAACCATATTACTTACAACAGGGACTTGCATGATTGATAGCCAGACATAATCTGGATATTGTATAGCTTCCTGCGGCGGTCAGCTACAAGTATCTCTTCACTTTAGGGCGGTCAGGTTGATGCCAAAGAGTCCATAGACGAGTTGCTAAAAGGTCACAAGTATCAAGGCCCTTAACTGTCCAGCTCCTGGAATCATTGTTTGGAAAGGTGATAGATATGTCAACAAGGCTGCTTTGATAATTGTTGAAGGCAGGCTGAAGCTGAATGATCGCCAGTATATGGCAAAAATAATAAGCCTTGTTGCTGCAGGACAACATTTTTTTTTCTTTTTTTCAATCTCCTGCCGATCGCAAAATTAAAACAGATGAAACTTTGCACATATGTGTTGTGGCATATCACCAGTATGCCCCTCAATTGCGTCACATTATACTTTCCAGTTACGAGCACACAGTGAGCACGTACAGATACACAGAAGAATAGATTCTCCCGCCAAGTGTGAGGTGCCTGCTGAGTGGTTCAGCCTGAATTCATGCAGCCCGCACAACATAACTGTCACGTGTTTTCCCACGCGGGATTACCCGAGTGGTCTCAGGCGCTGCAGTCATGGACTGTGCAGCTGATCCCGGCGGAGGTTCGAGTCCTCCCTTGGGCATGGGTATGTGTGTTTGTTCTTAGGATAATTTAGGTTAAGTAGTGTGTAAGCTTAGGGACTGATGACCTTAGCCGTTAAGTCCCATAAGATTTCACACACATTTTTTTTGTCACGTGTTTTCTTCTTCATTATAATGCTCGGCTGCACACGGAAACTGCAACTATGACACTCCTGCAGCGCTTTCGATGGGAAGTGTTCGATCACCCACCGTACAACTCAGACTTGGCTCCCTCTGATTTTCATCTCTTCGCTCACATGAACTGCTGCTTACGAGGACAGCATTTTGGCACAGACAGCGAGCAGCGAGCTGCAAACCAACGTAGCGAACTGCCATAAAGCACAAGTGTCTTCCTTCTGTGATAAGGGTATTGGAAAGTTCGTATCGTCTTTACCAAGTTATTACATATATCTACGTCGAAGTGGCGACAGTGTAGAGAAGTAGCTGGAAGGTGTGGTGGCTAAATGTTGCAAATGAAACAGTACTGATTTTCACTGCGGTTTCCATTTTTCGTCGAAAAGCAAGCCTTCATAACCTTCATGACCATGGTACCAAATCATCCATCCTGGAAGGATAATGCAATACTTACACTGCAAGTCACACTACAAAAGCCGTTAGGAATATACGGAACCGTGACTAACCTTGCTGGTCCACTGATTTATCGCACACAGAGAATGTCTGGGATGCATAGGGAAGATGTGTACTTTCATAGCAGGCTTCTGGCAATAGTCTTCGTGAACTTACTCATATTGTGTTGCAAGCAAGGTAAGAATTACTCATCATGACATTCGCAGGCTATTTCCTTCAGTACCACAATGGATGAGAGAAGCGTTCAATGACTTTGACAGTAAAACTTTGTCAACGGATCTGAGCAAAAACCGTAAGAGATTTTGGTCAAATGTAAAATCAGTAAGTGAGTCAAAAGCATCTATTCATTCACTCAATGACCATACCAACACCGAAAGGTAAGGTAACAGAGGGAATGCCGAAATACTATATTCGGTCTTCTGAAATTGTTTGACTGCGGCAGATCCTATCGAGGTCCCTCCTTTCAGTCGTCGTATGAACGTCAAAATGGCAGATATTGAGATAACTGAAACTTCTTGGCAGATTAAAACTGTGTCCCGGACCGAGACTCGAACTCGGGACCTTTGCCTTTCGCGGGCAAGTGCTCTACCAACTGAGATACCCAAGCACGACTCACGCCCCGTCGTCACAGCTTTACTTCTGCCAGTGGCTCGTCTCCTACCTTCCAAAATTAACAGAAGCTCTCCTGCGAACCTTGCAGAACTAGCACTCCTGAAAGAAAGGATATTGCGGAGTCATGGCTTAGCCACAGCCTGGGAGATGTTTCCAGAATGAGATTTTCACTCTGCAGCGGAGTGTGCGCTGATATGAAACTTCCTGGCAGATTAAAACTGTGTGCCGGATCGAGACTCGAACTCGGGACCTTTGCATTTCGCGGGCAAGTGCTCTACCAACTGAGCTACCCAAGCACGACTCACGCCCCGTCGTCACAGCTTTACTTCTGCCAGTGACTCGTCTCCTACCTTCCAAAATTAACAGAAGCTCTCCTGCGAACCTTGCAGAACTAGCACTCCTGAAAGAAAGGATATTGCGGAGACATGGCTTAGCCACAGCCGGGGAGATGCTTCCAGAAAGAGATTTTCACTCTGCAGTGGAGTGTGCGCTGATATGAAACTTCCTGGCAGATTAAAACTGTGTGCCGGACCGAGCTCAGTTGGGAGAGCACTTTCCCGCGAAAGGCAAAGGTCCCGATTTCGAGTCTCGGTCCGGCACACAGTTTTAATCTGCCAGTAAGTTTCATGTCAGCGCACACTCCGCTGCAGAGTGAAAACCTCATTCTCATTGAGATAACTGATTACGGGAAAAAAAGCAATTACAGTTGCTTAGTAAAGACGTCATGACCGAATGAGACACCTACAAGACTCTAATAAGACCACGTTAAAGAATTTGCTCCTCTTCTAGTAGCAATTTATCGTAGATTGCTTGAGCAACGAAGGTATTTAAAGTCTGCAAGAAAGCGCAGGTCAGTCTGGTTTTTACGAAGGGCCGTACAACAGATGCACACAATTACAGACCTACATCGATAACGTCAGTCTGCTGTAGGATTATGGAACATGTTTATGCTTAAGATTTATGACGTTCTTGGAGAAGGGATATCTCCTCTATAAGAATTAACATGGATTCCGCAAACAGAGACCCTGCGAAAATCGGCTCACTCTGTTCCTCCATGTGAGCCACAGCGCCGTAAACAACGAAGCTCAGGTTGATGCCGAGTTTCTCACCTTCAGGAAGACATCTGACACCGTCCTGCACTGCAATTTACTGAAAAAATATGAGCTTAACTAGTATCGGTGCACATATGCGACTGGATTCAAGACTTCCTCGCAGACAGAACTCAAAACGTCGCTCTTAACGAAACTAAATCAACAGATATAAAACTAATTTCCTGAGTACCCCAAGGAAGTATGATAGGTCCATTACTGTTAACAATATTGTCGCAAAAGAAACTGAGTAGCACGGTCATCTTGGTGTAGTGGTTATGATACTAGGCTGTTGGATTGAGGGTCGTGAGTTCAAAACTCAGCCGAACAGTAAAACTTTCATTTCTGTATTCTGTTCACGTACATTCTAAAAATATCCACAAGTGTCAAGAATCATTGTACTGGAATGTTCTGTAACTGTATTTATACCGTATGTGTTCTGGCCGGAGGCTGTTGGCTCCGTGCTCTTGTTTGTGCAAGTGCTGAATAAACCTTCGTTAAGTGAAGTTAGTGTTCGTCATTCATCTAATTACACCTTCTTCTATGTGACATTATTGTGGTGGAGACGCTGGGTATTGGAACTTGTGATACCGTACATTATCGGCGACACAGTGGCTCCCATCAGGCCACGACAGAGCCGCCGTTTACGTGGCGAGAAACCCGAGTTCCAGCCATATTCAACAGATCGCAATCTATCGGAGACACAAGGAGAAGAGGAAGTTCCGATGACAGCAACTGTGTGCCACCACATGAGACATCCTTCCGGGTTCTATGGTGATGATGGCCAAGATCCAAACAAGTGGCTGAAGGTATATGAGCTTATAGCCAAATTTAACAAATGGGATGACACCGTGTGTTTGGCTAACGTATTTTTCTACTTCGGGGGCACTAACCAAGTGGTAGTATGAGAACAACGAGAGGAAGTTCACAAGCTGGAAAGTATTCCAGGTGGAACTGCGCAAGTATTTCGGCGACACATAACGACAGAAATGCAAGGCTGAAGAGAAATTAAAGTGCAGGGCACAGCGGGAAGGAGGAAGTACAGCATCCTACATTCAAGACGGCTTGGAGCTGTGTAAAATAGTGGATCCTAGAATGAAAGAGGAAGATACGGTTGCACATCTCATGAAGGGTGTTCCTGAGGACATGCATCAAGGCCTACTTCTGAGGGAGGTTTCGACAGCAGACGACTTCTCAAAATGGTGCCAGTATATCGAGACAATGCATCAAAAAGGAATTACGCGTAAAAAGTTTGAACGGCTTCCAAACGTCGTATCGATGTCTGTGATGGAGGAGGGAACTGATTTCACAAGTGTTCTTCGTCAGATAGTGAGAGAGGAAGTTCAGAAGGCACTTGGATTTCAAGGTGAGCAAAAAACTGAGACGCTGCAAGGGGTCATAAGGGAGAAAGTAGAACAGACATTGAACCGAATCTCTTGTTCTTCATTTCCCTTTAAGACGATGAAAAAGTCGAGACCCAGGCGAAGTTACGTTCCCACAATGCCGCATGAGGAACCTGTTTGGGCACCAAGGAAGACTGACGTCTGGAGGACCCAGGATAACCAACCACTATGTTTCCGTTGGGGACGACCGGGACATGTGGTGCGCTATTGTCGAGAAAGGCGGGGGATATTTGATGATGCCCGCGCCAGAAGACAGCAGACTGATCTTACCTGACGCCAACTCCGGGACGACGAAGATGAACAAGAAGATGTGGGTGCAGAACGATGTCGGTCACCATCGCCGCAAGCTAGCCGCTGGAGAGGGCGCTCTCCAACACGCCGATCAAGGTCTCCATCACTTTTTAGAAGTTCCAACTGATCACCTAGCCGCCGCAACCTGAAAAACTAAAGGGTGCGACCTTCCTTGGACCTGAGGCCACCAAAGAGAAAAATCCTCCGCCGTCGACCACTACAAAAATAACAGGAACCTACGTCGACACCCTCATGGACGGCTGACCAGCCCAAGCTCTTGTGGACTCTGGAACATCATATCCAGTTAATTCGGAGAAGTACCGCCACCATTTGCAGAAAATCGTATTCGTCGGCAACAAAACATGTCTGTTGAAGGTGGCTAATGGGAAATATGTCAAACCTACAGGAAGATGTGTCATTCGTGTGGGTATAAGTGGCCATACACAGCCCTTAGAATTCATTGCCTTACATGAGTCTAGTCATTACGACATTCTCGGATGGGACTTTTTGAAAGCTTCTCAGGCGATTATAGGTTGCGGTCGCTCGAAGATCATGCTAGACGAGATGAGGTACTGTGGACAGGAAGATGCGCAACTGAGTGTGTGGAGACTATGTGTGCAGGATGATGTGATCATTCCTTCAGTCAGCCCTAGAAAGGTAACTGTCACGTGTCATGCCATGCATCAACCCATTGATCTTGTAGTGGAATGTAAAAGAAGCACACCACTGAAGAATAACTTGGACATCCCAGCCTCTGCCGTCTCGTTTAAGAGCGGATTCTGTGAATTCTGGATAGTTAACTGTCGCCGAGAACCGCAGAACCGAGTCTGCTACTTGCCATTCTTGAAAAGTTCTCTGAATGCTTCAGTCCACAGGTGAAGGGAAAATTAGACAATTCGACGGTGAAGCACCGGATTAGCACTGGAGAACATCAACCAATAAGCCAGAGAGCATACCATGTGTCGGCAATGGAACGTCGAATGATTCGCGACGAAGTAGAGAAAATGATGAAGAATGGCATCTTTCAGCCTTCGCAGAGCCCATGGTTGTCACCAGTAGTCCTCATCAGGAAGAAGGATGGCAGTTGGCGATTTTCTGTTGACTACAGGATACTTAATAAGATAACTAAAAAGGTTTACCCTCTTCCACGAACTTACGATATACTAAATTGTCTGAAGGGGGCTAAGTTTTTCTCAACCATGGACATGAAATCGGGATACTGCCAGATCGAAGTAGATGAGGCTGATCGTGAGAAAACTGCTTTCGTCACCCCTGAGGGCCTGTATGAGTTGAAGGTAATGCCGTTTGGTTTGTGTAATGCACCAGAAACGTTTGAACGAATGATGGATAATCTTGTACGTCACCTGAAATGGACGATGTGTATTTGTTATTTATATGACATTATAGTGTTCTCAGAGACATTGATGAACATATAAAAAGTTTGAAGGGCGTTCTTAAGTGTCTCCAACAAAGCGGACTGAAACTTAATCCAAGAAAGTGTCTCTTTGGAGCAAAAGAAATCAAAATACTTGGAAACTTAATTCAAACGAAGATGTGCGGCAAGACCCAGAAAAGATCAGATCTATAATGGAATTTCCTATTCCTATAATTATTAGAGATATGAGAAGCTTCGCCGGCCGAAGTGGCCGTGCGGTTAAAGGCGCTGCAGTCTGGAACCGCAAGACCGCTACGGTCGCAGGTTCGAATCCTGCCTCGGGCATGGATGTTTGTGATGTCCTTAGGTTAGTTAGGTTTAACTAGTTCTAAGTTCTAGGGGACTAATGACCTCAGCAGTTGAGTCCCATAGTGCTCAGTGCCATTTGAACCATTTTTTTGAGAAGTTTCCTCGGACTATGTTATTATTACCGTCGTTTTACCAAAGCCTTTTGCATCAGAGCCAGGCCACTCCAAGAGTTGTTAAAAGCCGATGCTAAATTTATCTGGGGTTGTGCTAAACAAGATTCTTTCAATGTGTTGCGAAAAGCTCTGACGACTGGCCCTGTACTTGATCTATATATTGAGTGAGCACCTACATAACTACACACAGATGCCAGTGGGTATGTGATCGGTGCTGTTCTGGTGCAAATTTGGGATGGAAAAGAGAAGGTTATAGCCTATGCTTTTAGGACACTTACAAAACCCGAGAGAAACTACTCAACTACAGAATGAGAATATCTTGCTGTGATCTGGTCCATGTACAGATTTCAACAGTATCTCTATGGTAAGCCATTCACAGTTGTTACAGACCATCATTCACTTTGTTGTTTGACAGGTCTTAAGGATCCAACAGGACGACTTGCCAGGTGGGCACTACGTCTGCTTGAGTATGACATTACAATAGTGTACAAAAGTGGAAGAAAACACCAAGATGCCGACTGTCTTTCAAGAAACCCTGGGCAAGACCATCAAGACTTTGATGAAGATATTGACTGTCTCGCTGCACTCCAGGATCTCTTTGCTGAGCGGAAGAAGGACGCCAAGATATCTCAAATTATGCTTGCCTTGAATTGGTCAGAGGATATGAAAGGACAATTTAGGGTAGTTAATGGATTACTTTACAAGAAAAACTCTGATCCACTTGGAATGAGGTGGCCTACCAGTGATACCTAAACACATGTGCTTAGATGTTCTATAGAGATTCCATGACACACTTGAGGCCGGACATTTAGGATTTATTAAGATATACGATAGGATCCGCAAGAGATTTTTCTGACCAGGTTTATTTAGGAGTGTCTGTTACTACGTGACGCACTGTCGAGATTGCCAGAGGAGAAAGGCAGTTCCTCGGAAACCACCTGGCCGACTCATACCAATTCCACCAGCCAAAACGCCTATCCAGCGTGTTGGGATTGATCTCCTCGGACGATTTCCAACGTCTGCTAGAGTCAATAGATGGATTATTGTTTGCGCTGATTATCTGACACTATATGTCATTACAAAAGCCGTGTAAACAGCCGAGGCATTCGAGGTAGCCAAATTCATCGTAGAAGACATTCTTATAAAAAAAGGGTGCCCCAAGGTCGTTAATTACGGATCGAGGGAAAGTTTTTCAATCGAATCTTGTGACAGAGATAAACCGTCGGTGCAACATTACTCTTCACATGACGACTGTCTACCATCCGCAAACTAACGGGGTCACTGAACGCCTTAATAAGACCTTGGCCGACATGCTATCAATGTTTGTCTTGGTTGAGGTGCTGGGATGAGGTGCTACCTTTCGTGACGTTTGCCTACAACACCGCCAAACAAGACACCACAGGATTTAGGCAGTTTTTCCTGGTTCATGGGCGTCAAGCAACTACGACGATGGACACTGTGTTTCCGTTACATCCTGATGACATGGACGACGATTACATCGGCCAGGTGTTCACCAGAGCTGAGGAAGCTCGGCAGTTAGGTCTGCTAAGCAGGCTGCAGGCTCAAGAAAACGATCGCTGAAGGTATGACGTGAGCCACCGCACTGTTGTCTACCAGCAGGGTGACCTCGTCTGGATCTTCACTCCTGTTCGGAAGGTTGGTCTCACTGAGAAGCTCCTCAGGCGTTATTTTGGACCTTATAAGGTTGTAAGACAGTTGTCTGACGTTACTTATGTACTTGAAGATTTCGACCCAGACACAATACACCGAAAGATCAGAGATACGGTCCACGTCCTTCGAAGGAAGCCCCATAAAGATCCTGCAACCCAGGGTAAATTCGAAGCTCCAGCGACAGGCTGTAACCTCCCCCTCACTTATCGACCTTAATTATAGTGAAAAATTAAACCACGTGTACCTAATGGAAATTTGGGAAAAGCAATCGTCACCGAAGTTAATCTGTCGGTGAAGAGGGAGGAAAGGGTTACATCTAAATGAAAGGAAAAATGCAAATGAAACTAATGGAAATTAATTTTTAAAAGGGGTAAAGTTAATAAAGAAAGTAAATGTGTGGCCGTTACGTTAACAATTAACTAGCGGTAATTAGATATTTGAGATTTGGGGGAAATTACGGTCGCCAGTCCTATGAATAATTACTATAGTAACTGAAAAAGAAAGGTTATTTCACATATAATTAACACTAGAAGCGTGGCAACTGAAGGTTGACACGATTAGTGTGAAAACTGAAAGTTTGTCAGAAGTAATAAATTTTGCTACACTCTGACTTAATTTAGCAAAAGAATTAATAAAACCTGAAAATTGAACGTTAATTTAGTGACTGAAACTAATAGTGAGCTTTGTTTCTGAAGCACATCGACATTCAGTAAAATACGGTTAGTCTTGGGCTACCTCAGCAATCATTTCAAACGCTACTTGAATCTACACAATTTAGAAATAAGAGATTTAGCTTTGAACTTGAATTAAATAATTCTGAACAACTAACAATAGTAAAATTTAGTACGTACCAAGCTGAGCTGCAGTCACAGGTAAGCTAAAATACGGTAACAAAACTCGCACTCTTAATTTGTGCTTGTGTAATCTAAATATTGTAGCCAGCTATGAATACCTTAACTGAACTTCGAAATTAAAGAAGTGAAATCGAATGATATTACTTTAATGCTGGCGTTAGAATTTCAACAACACTCGGGGTCATTCCGGAAAAGGAAGGGACCCTGCTTGGTAATGCAATTGGGACAATGAGCAACAAAGGTTCATGCTAAGTTGCTGTAATTTTGTGATGCAACAATTTCAAAAGCTGAGGTCTGCCATACAGTTCTAAGACTTTACGTGCTTCCAGTCTTCCTTGTTGGTTGATTGAAGGTTTGCAGTCGTAGGTCGAGCAGGTGACGGCAGTCACTCATTGTCGGCCGTCGCTGTTGCAGAAGCTGGATGTTGGCGCGCCTTCTTCTCGACACGGTCACCAGGCGAAACGGGCTCTTGATGTGCGCCAGCTAATGCTTCCCGTCCGCGACACCGTGTCAGAAACTATCATAGCAATTCGAGCGTAATTATATGCTGCCAAACCCCGAAAGCGCGGCAACTCGCGGGAGCGTCACACAACACACCTGCTCCACTGCACTACTCCAGCCAGACTCCGCTCTGCCCGCGCTCCACACGGCCGAGTTGACACTACCAAAGATCCTAAACACTTTGGTTCTCCACACGACCTATCGATGTATTCGTTCGATAGCATAGTTTTCCCTAGAGCAAGACCCAACGTAAAAATACAAATAATATTTACAAAACAAACCAATTATACATCGACATAAATGCATATATATACAAATAGTAAAACAATCACAATATACAAAGACATTGAAACGTCATATCTTCAGGTAACAAAATAAGGAAAAAAATTTATAGTACCATAGATGGAAATAGGAGGATATGCATTTCCGGCGTTACACGTGCCCCACATTGTCTGAGGATGTTCGTGTAACCGAAACAGACTCAGACAATGTCCCAAAAAGAAAAAAAAATACAGCGGAAATGCATATGCTCAAAACATCAAGAAATTTTAGCATTAGGCGAATTAACCATAAACCAATTTTTAGACCATAATAATTGAGTGGAGCCACTCCTAACCTCATTCCACTCTCTCATCTGACACGAAAGAAAACAGGTTGATAACATATTAAAATTCATAGAAAACATCGAAAATGGTTTAGCTATTCAAAAAATCAAAATTCCTAACTGTATCAAGAAATGGAATACTACTTACAAAATTAATCAGAGTTCATGGTCATAAAAACAGGTAGATCAAAATATGAAAATTAATAATTAAATACATAGAATATACATTTTATATAACCTTTTCATAATTAATATTCTAGTCATGAGAGTCCACTTAACGCTAAACAAGAAAATAATATACAGCAGATCGACAAAAACATAAATATTGACAGCAGAATTCTTTCACATCAGCTGTCCGGGAAGAAAAATACAACTCCGCCTTCCGTACTGGCAAGTACAAAGAATGCCGAAAGCGGCACAAGAGCCGACAGCGGCTCCGTCTCGCCAGTATTGTTGCACCCGCCTGTGCGGCACGCTTGATCTCACTCGCGTCTGACGCCATTTCCAGAACGTCCGTTTCTCTGAATTCTTTCCGAAAAACTCACTCCCGAGCAATATCAAGGAGTCCATTAACACTATCACAGTGGATAACTCAACACTGTCCATCATCACACGCATGTACTAGCCTGAAACTTAAAACAGCGTCTAAGTACATCGGCAATGACTAGTAAAACACACATTCATGAAATCTTAAAGCTAGTTACAAAATCATATTTACATTATTTAATCTAGTGTGACTCAGCTGAAAACTTAAACTAGCAGCTTGGATTTTTCAATTGATTAATAATATGTTACTCTTAAATAATTTAATCAAAATTACTTATTTATTAATTACAACTTCTTTAATGACCCCTTGGTCAGGCAAAAGCAAATCCTTAAATCTTACACTCTATATTTACATACTGTACAAATTACCCATTCTGTGGTGTTAACCAATCGTAGGTCGGTACAATTTCAAGTCTAAATTGTTCCGTATACCTAATAGTTTTCCAGAGCTTGGATACTCTAAGCAATAAGCATTTATGTGAGGTATACCAATGACTTTATATGGTCCATTATAAACAAACTTAATTTTAGAGATTTCATTGTCTATCTCGCTCGATTTCTCATGAGCTTTTACAAGTACTAAGTCTCCAATTGCAAACTTCGCAAAACGCGCTATAGCGTCATGAGGACATATGCGAGCATCGGCTTTTAGCTTCATTATTTCTCGCAAATGATGTTTTTTCACACCAATACTAATCTCAGTGCGTGGAGGGAATTTGATTACCTATTCCACAAGTCCCGGTTTGTCTTAAAACACACTCTTTTACCTCATTATTACTTCATACACGCCTCGTCTTTGTTCGTGTGCTACGTTTGACACACCGTCTACAATACTTTCCAATTCACTTTCTACACTATTGTCAATGCCGAGATTCCTCACATTACTGTAGTTAAAATTCATACCTACGTCAATACCATCCGGCCAGTTAACAATGTGTATAGGCTGGTATTGCCTATGCACACCGTCTCCTGCCTCGTCAAAACTAACTACTATTGTTTTATCTTGTGACATACATATCAAAGTTTTGCTTTCGCAATTAATCGCTGCACGGTACTTTAATAGACAATCTAACCCGATAATTACTTCCGTAGTTAAGTCTGGCACGACGACAAACTCTTGTTCAAATCGTGCCCCACATATCTCTAAGTTGACAAAAATCTGTTTTGTGACCGGTTTACTGGCCTTCCCAGTAGCACCGATAATTTTCGCTCCTGTTACTAGCATATCTACGTTACCAGGTCTGTCTTTCAGTAACTCAAATATTTTCCCAGATACAGCACTCAATTCTGCACCGGTGTCAATCAACACATTTAGTTGAAGGTCGTGCATATTAACAGACACTACTATCCGTCTACACTTGTCCTCGACTGTTTCTTTATTTTCCCACAATAAATCCCCGTCTATATCCAGTTCATTCCAGAAAAAAACATCCGGCTTTGATCCTAAATCCGGCTTATCTGGCGGCTTTTTCAGCCTCTGTTCACATACAGTTTTAATTTCAACACGTTTGTCCTGAGGCTTAGTCTGTAGCTCCGCCTCCAATACCGAAACATTTTCCTGTTACTCGTCAACTAATGAGTGTTGCTTTGCTATCAATTCACTAATTGTCACTTTTGTTGATTCCTCTTTGGTCAGATTGATCTCATCTGCCAATCTACCTGGAGGAATGTGCCCAGTAGTATCTGCAATTACTTCCTCTGGATCTGCGCAACCCACACTGCTACCGTCTGACCCTATAACGTCAGCTCTAAACTCATACACGCTGTAATCTACGGGCTTTTCTACCAATCATGTCCGGCTACCACTAAAATTCTCGTAATCTTTCTCCTCAATACTTTCGCAATGTTTAAACTGGAGTTTTGCGTCGGAAGGGTCGGCCACTTCTAACACTATAACTTTCGGTAAAGTCTGCCGGTCAGGGCCAGAACTTTCCGTTACTACTTCAACATCCAACTCTTGCGGTATGAAACACGACGAATCTTGCTCGTGCTCCCCATTAACATCAACTATTTCTGGTAAAGTCTGCCGGTTAGGGCCAGAACTTTCTATCACTTCACAAACACTATCTTCCCGCGGGACGAGACGCGGAAAACCCTGCCCACGCTCCCCATAAACACTTCTCCCGTACAGGCCCCTATAATCTCTTAGTTCGTCGTATAAGCGACCGAACTGCCTTAACCAGACCTCATCCCTCTCTGCATCCCCTCGCTCGATGACGGACGTTTTATCCGACATCTCATCTTCTCTCAACACTTGCGAATCATTCTTAAACTCAATCTCCAGTTCCGCTGTGGGTGTTACAGCTGCCACTTTATAATCGATTTCCGGAACACTGCTTAAATTGTTCCCACTGACAGTGAATGTATTTTCTGCTGCTGTGTCTACAGCTGATCTACTACTTGTGGACGCACTCCTTTCTCCTAACACTGGCACACTCTCCCGCCGTTGATTATTCCATACGGAATTTTCATAACGACGACACCTCGGTTTTCTACTGTTACTCGGCCGCCAAAATTTCTCCACGCCCGGTCGGCCCCTCACCGGCGCGGCTAATGGTTTCCCCGTCTCGTCCCAGCAGATACGCTCCCCGGATACTGCTGAGGCGGCTGGTCACACCCTCTGGCATTATTACTATTTTGCGAAGCCAGTATCACGCTAGTATGATACTGGTTTCCGTCATTCCTGTTATTATTTGCATTGTACCGATTGTCATTACGGCCCGAACCACTATTGTTATTGCTGCCAAGATTGCGGTATGCAATATTCCCACAGTTATCATTGTTGTGGTTGCTGTGGTACCCGTTGTTGTTACCACGGCCTCTATCACTGTCGCGATTATTGCGCCAATTGTCCTCGTCCTCAACTCTTGCCAGCAAATCATTGATTGACCTGTAATTGCTTCCTACGTAGCGTTTTGTATCATCTGGAAGCTTCTTGTAGAGTTCCAGGCTATTTCGGATTCCGCGTGGCGATCACACAAATATTCCAACTTGCGGATCCAGCCCTCACAAAACTCCTTCATCGAGCCGCGCGAATTCGCATCGAAAGGCCTCGACACGACAAATTCGCGCCAGACACTTTGTTGTTTTTGCTCTGACCAGCATTCAGCCAGAAACTAATTTTTAAACTCGTCAAAAGTCAGATTCGTGATGTTGAGGTTTAAGCCCCAACGCTTGGCATCACCAGCCAACACGTCAATAACCGCATTAATTTTTCTATCATTAGTCCATGGTCTGGGTAAAACTCTTTCACAATTTTTAATGAAATCCGTCGCGTGTATAACGCCTTTTTTCAAGGGGTCGAACCGCTCCTCTTTCGTCAACAATTTCGAACTATGTGCACAGATTGGCACATAGCTCTGTTTTTCGTCAAGTTTCTTTTCTAATTCCGAAACTCTCGTAATTACTTGGCAAGTGGTTGTCGCAAGCGTTTCCAATTCCCTCTTTTTCTCTTCGCAGGTATTAGCCTGCTTCCTCACTTTGGTATCTACTTGGGATACTAAAGCCTTTAAAGTTTCCACCTTCTTTTGATCCTCTTTTTTCACTAATTGAATTTGTTCCGTCACCTTATTCTCGATGATCGGAGCAACTGCTTCTCCTACACTTTTCTCGATTCTGCTAATTTCGGAATTAAAACGAGTATTTATGCTCGCAATTTCCGCCAGAACGCTTATCATTTCCAGTTTAAGATTACTGATTTCGGTATTAATTACAACAATATCTTTTATCAACTTTTGTGTTAGCAACTCCAACATTGTTGTTAACAACATTAATAGCTTTGTTCTGATTGTCTAGCTTCCGTTCAATTTTTTCATACTGAGCTTCTTGCTTGGCTGACTGAGCTTCTTGCTTGGCAGCCTGAGCTTTAATTTCTGCCGATTGACTCTTGATTTCGTTAATCAAAACATTCAATAAATCAGTTAAATTTCCGGAAACTACCGGATTTACTTCCTTAGCTGGTTACTCTATATATGTTCCCCCGTATTCGTCATCAAGGGGTACAGATTTGATTTTCACTTCCGATTCCGAAACATTTTTTAAAGTTTAAAATTCCATTTCAGCTCTTTGTTCCGTTTCAGCGGTCACGTCTTTCATGCTAGCCGCCTGCCCCTGAACAATGGGTTCCGCGGTGCGTGTTTCCCACTATTCGACCGATTGTTCCGTATCCAAGTCTACCAAATTTTGGTAATTGTTGCCTTCACTCATTTTAATAATTTTCAATGTACATGTCAAATCTCAAATCTAATTAGGATTCCTCCCACTACTTATTCTCGCTGACGTAACGAGCTGTTCGTAACCAGTACTTTGTTACGAGATTTGCACAATGCAAAATTCGTGTCCAGAACAACCTCAAATCCGAAGATTGTCCCGTCACCAGGTCGCCACGTGTAACCTCCCCCTCACTTATCGACCTTAATTATAGTGAAAAATTAAACTGCGTGTACCTAATGGAAATTTGGGAAAAGCAATCGTCACCGAAGTTAATCTGTCGGTAAAGAGGGAGGAAAGGGTTACATCTAAATGAAAGGAAAAATGCAAATGAAAATAGTGGAAATTAATTTTGAAAAGGGGTAAAGTTAATGGTTCAAATGGCTCTGAGCACTATGGGACTCAACTGCTGTGGTCATAAGTCCCCTAGAACTTAGAACCACTTAAACCTAACTAACCTAAGGACATCACACACATCCATGCCCGAGGCAGGATTCGAACCTGCGACCGTAGCGGTCGTGCGGTTCCAGACTGGAGCGCCTTTAACCGCACGGCCACTCCGGCCGGCGCGGTAAAGTTAATAAAGAAAGTAAATGTGCGGCCGTTACGTTAACAATTAACTAGCGGTAATTAGATATTTGAGATTTGGGGGAAATTACGGTCGCCAGTCCTATGGACAATTACTATAGTAACTGAAAAAGAAAGTTTATTTCACATATAATTAGCACTAGAAGCGTGGCAACTGAAGGTTGACACGTTTAGTGCGAAAACTGGAAGTTTGTCAGAAGTAATAAATTTCGCTACACTCTGACTTAATTTAGCAAAAGAATTAATAAAACCGGAAAATTGAACTTTAATTTAGTGACTGAAATTAATAGTGAGCTTTTGTTTCTGAATCACATCTAAATTCAGTAAAATACGGTTAGTCTTGGGCTACCTCAGCAATCATTTCAAACGCTACTTGAATCTACACAATTTAGAAATAAGAGATTTAGCTTTGAACTTGAATTAAATGATTCTGAACAATTAACAATAGTAAAATTTAGTACGTACCAAGCTGAGCTGCAGTCACAGGTAAGCTAAAATGCGGTAACAAAACTCGCACTCTTAATTTGTGCTTGTGTAATCTAAATATTGTAGCCAGCTATGAATACCTTAACTGAACTTTGAAATTAAAGAAGTGAAATCGAATGATATTACTTTAATGCTGGCGTTTGAATTTCAACAACCCTCGGGTTCATTCCGGAAAAGGAAGGGACCCTGCTTGGTAATGCAATTGGGACAATGAGCAACAAAGGTTCATGCTAAGTTGCTGTAATTTTGTGATGCAACAATTTCAAAAGCTGAGCTCTGCCATACAGTTCTAAAACTTTACGTGCTTCCAGTCTTCCTTGTTGGTTGATTGAAGGTTTGCAGTCGTCGGTCGAGCAGGTGACGACAGTCACTCATTGTCAGCCGTCGCTGTTGCAGAAGCTGGATGTTGGCGCGCCTTCTTCTCGACACGGTCACCAGGCGAAACGGGCTCTTGATGTGCGCCAGCTAATGCTTCCCGTCCGCGACACCGTGTCAGAAACTATCATAGCAATTCGAGCGCAATTACATGCTGCCAAACCCCGAAAGCGCGGCAACTCGCGGGAGCATCACACAACACACCTGCTCCAATGCACTACTCCAGCCAGACTCCGCTCTGCCCGCGATCCACGCGGCCGAGTTCACACTACCAAAGATCCTAAACACTTTGGTTCTCCACACGACCTATCGACGTATTCGTTCGATAGCATAGTTTTCCCTAGGCAAGACTCAGCGTAAAAATACAAATTTTATTTACAAAACAAACCAATTATACACCGACATAAATACAAATAGTAAAACAATTACAATATACAAAGACACAGAAACGTCATATCTTCAGGTAGCAAAATAAGGAAAAAAATTTATAGTACCATAGATGGAAATAGGAGGATATGCATTTCCGGCGTTACAAGGCAACAACCGGAAAGGTGACGAAGAGCGTAGCGGCAAAGGAAGTTCTAAGAAGATCACTGCCTGGGCGAACGTCAGTCATTGGAGTCAGAGTACGCCGGACCGGTGACTCATTTCCGGACTAGGGCGACGTTACACCAAGATGCTGTTCTCTTAAGGAGGGAGCAATGTCGCAGAAGAAGCTGACTAGCACCGTCACCGTGGTATAGTGGTTATTATACTAGACTATTGCACGGAGTGTCGTGAGTTCAAAACTCAACCGAACTTTGAATTTTTAATTTCTATATTCGGTTAACGTACATTCTAGAAGTTTCCACAAATGTCAAGAATCATTGTTCTGGAATGTTCTGTAACTGTATATATACCGTATGTGTTCTGGCCGGAGGCTGTTCGCTCCTCGCCTTGTCTATACAAGTGCTGAATAAACCGTCGTTAAGGGAAATTAGTGTTCGTCATTCATCTAATTACACCTTCTTCTACGTCACAATATGTATAAACGATCTAGCGGAAAGCGTCGAATGCTCTCTAAGGCTGCTCGCAGACGATGCGGTTGTCCATAACAAAGTAGCAACGTCTGAAGATAGTGACGATTTGCATAATGAGCTCTAGAGAATTGATGATTGGTGGAGGCTCTGGCAGTTGATCCTGCAGGTAAATACATTCCTGGAAATGGAAAAAAGAACACATTGACACCGGTGTGTCAGACCCACCATACTTGCTCCGGACACTGCGAGAGGGCTGTACAAGCAATGATCACACGCACGACACAGCGGACACACCAGGAACCGCGGTGTTGGCCGTCGAATGGCGCTAGCTGCGCAGCATTTGTGCAGCGCCGCCGTCAGTGTCAGCCTGTTTGCCGTGGCATACGGAGCTCCATCGCAGTCTTTAACACTGGTAGCATGCCGCGACAGCGTGGACGTGAACCGTATGTGCAGTTGACGGACTTTGAGCGAGGGCGTATAGTGGGCATGCGGGAGGCCGGGTGGACGTACCGCCGAATTGCTCGAGGTCTCCACAGTACATCGATGTTGTCGCCAGTGGTCGGCGGAAGGTGCACGTGCCCGTCGACCTGGGACCGGACCGCAGCGACAGACGGATGCACGCCAAGACCGTAGGATCCTACGCAGTGCCGTAGGGGACCGCACCGCCACTTCCCAGCAAATTAGGGAACACTGTTGCTCCTGGGGTATCGGCGAGGACCATTCGCAACCGTCTCCATGAAGCTGGGCTACGGTCCCGCACACCGTTAGGCCGTCTTCCGCTCACGCCCCAACACCGTGCAGCCCGCCTCCAGTGGTGTCGCGACAGGCGTGAATGGAGGGACGAATGGAGACGTGTCGTCTTTCAGCGATGAGAGTCGCTTCTGCCTTGGTGCCAATGATGGTCGTATGCGTGTTTGGCGCCGTGCAGGTGAGCGCCACAATCAGGACTGCATACGACCGAGGCACACAGGGCCAACACCCGGCATCATGGTGTGGGGAGCGATCTCCTACACTGGCCGTACACCACTGGTGATCGTCGAGGGGACACTGAATAGTGCACGGTACATCCAAACCGTCATCGAACCCATCGTTCTACCATTCCTAGACCGGCAAGGGAACTTGCTGTTCCAACAGGACAGTGCACGTCCGCATGTATCCCGTGCCACCCAACGTGCTCTAGAAGGTGTAAGTCAACTACCCTGGCCAGCAAGATCTCTGGATCTGTCCCCCATTGAGCATGTTTGGGACTGGATGAAGCGTCGTCTCACGCGGTCTGCACGTCCAGCACGAACGCTGGTCCAACTGAGGCGCCAGGTGGAAATGGCATGGCAAGCCGTTCCACAGGACTACATCCAGCATCTCTACGATCGTCTCCATGGGAGAATAGCAGCCTGCATTGCTGCGAAAGGTGGATATACACTGTACTATTGCCGACATTGTGCATGCTCTGTTGCCTGTGTCTATGTGCCTGTGGTTCTGTCAGTGTGATCATGTGATGTATCTGACCCCAGGAATGTGTCAATAAAGTTTCCCCTTCCTGGGACAATGAATTCACGGTGTTCTTATTTCAATTTCCAGGAGTGTAAATGTAACTTACTGCGATATATAGGGAAATAAATACGCTAACGTGTGACTACTATCCAGAGCGACCTTACGTGGAACGGCTACATAAAACATATAGTAGGAAAAGCAGTTGCCAGACCCAGATTCGTAGGAAGAAACTTAAGGAAATGTAAGTTATCCACGAAGGAAGTGATTTATAATACGCTTGTTCGACCGATTCTTAAGTAGTGTTCATATACATGGGATTCCTATGTGGTAGGACTGACAGAAGAGAGAGAGAAGATCTAATGACGAGCGCGCTCTTAGCCGGCGCAAGAGCATTGAGGTAAAGCTCAACGAACTCTATTGGCAGACGTTACAAGAGAGGCGTTGTGAAGCACAGAGAGAGAGCACTTTCCGGGAAGAGGCGGAGAACGATTACTCTCCCCCTCCCCCTCCCTCCCCCTGTACGTCTCGCGTAATGACCATGAGAAGAAAATTCAAGAAATTAGAGCCAATACAGACGCTTACCGACAATCATTCTTCCCGCGCGCTATTCGCTAGCGGAACTGGGTTGGAGAGCTCAGTCAGTGATACAAAAAGTACCCTCCGTCACACACCGTTAGGGGGTCTACGGTATTTGGTGTATATGTAAATGAATAGAATACTTTATTACTGCCCATCTTGGTGACACTTAATACTGATATCGATAAAAATCATGTCCCGAATGGCATCAAAATTTAGTCTTTTACTACCCATTACGTAATAAACATCTCCACAAAGTTTGATAATCATTAGACTGGCGCTTCATGGAGTAATACTTTGCACTTGTGTAAGTATAGATTTAATTGGCGTAAATGCAGAATTACTGACGATACAGTACGCGAGTGAACTATTTCGTCATGAATTAAGCGGTGAGAGGGTGAAGAGCCACATCACAGAATTACTGTTCGAGATGTCATCTGAGCTGAAATGGGTTTGTAGGAAAACACGGGTTAGTCGGACCGGGGATTTATCAGCTTTCTGACTGGTCTGATACAGACTGCTTTCAGCTGAACGTCACATTTTCCGTGGAAACACATAATGTGTCTTAAAGGCACTACAACCCGTTGATTTCAGTTTTCTCATGCCATTGACTGCCGCTAATTCTTCTGTAATTAGGGGATGTCCCCTACCCGAATGGAAAAAAGTGTTCGAACTACTATCCGTTTCACAGCCTTCTTTCGACAAGGCCGTTGCCTGAGTAAGGATGACTCATTGTACTGGAAATCTTTGGCCGCCATTGATTGTTAGATATGCTGAATCTCTAAATAGTGACTGGGATCGAAAGACAGAAAACATATAAGTTCGAATTCATTATCTACACTGCTCTCATTAAAACTGCAACGCAAGAAGGAATAGCAAATAACGGCATTTTACGCATGGTGTTTTACAGCATAGTAAAAAGAATGCACGATCAAATATATCCAACTCTCATTTTACCAGTCCTGAACAACACACTGCGTATTTTTTGGAACTTTAGAGACAAAGAATTGATTATCAACTATTTATTAATGTCCATTAATATTTCTAAAACTGTACGTGATTTCTACGCATTGCATCAGCTCCAAACAAAACAAACTTAGCGCCTGAAAATGTTACTGACCATACATCATTAACATATACAAGAGAGATTAAGGGTCCTAAGATGAAACCTTGGTGGGTACCACATGTAATTCAACTAAATATCTAAGAATTACTATTATGAAAAACGTAAACTGGAAGGAACACATAGAAAATGTTGTGGGGAATGCTAACCGAAGACTGCGTTTTATTGGCAGGACCTACTAAGGAGAGCCGGCTGGGGTGGCCCAGCGGTTCTAGACGCTACAATCTGGAACCGCGCGACCACTACGGTCGCAGGTTCGAATCCTGCCTCAGACATGGATGTGTGTGGTGTCCTTAGGTTAGTTAGGTTTAAGTAGTTCTAAATTCTAGGGGACTGATGACCTCAGAAGTTAAGTCCCATAGTGCTCAGAGCCATTTGAACCTTTTTTTTTTTTTTTTTTTTTTTTTACTAAGGAAACTGTTTACACTACGTTTGTCCGTCCTCTTTTAGAATACTGCTGCGCAGTATGGGATCCTTACCAGATAGGAGTGACGGAGCACCTCGAAAAAGTTCAAATAAGGGCAACGCGTTTTGTATTATCGCGAAATAGGGGAGAGAGGGTCGCTGAAATGATACAGGATTTGGGATGAACATAATTAAAACAAAGGCGCTTTTCGTTGCGAAGGAATTTTCTCACGAAATTGCAATCACCAACTTTCTCTTCCTTGTTGACGCCGACCTACATAGGGAGAAACGATCACCGTGATACAATAAGGGAAATCAGAGCTCACACGGAAAGATATAGGTGTTCGTTCTTTTCATGCGGTATACGAGATTGGAATAGTAGAAAATTGTGAAGGTGGTTCGATGAACCCTCTGCCAGGCACTTAAATGTGATTTGCAGAGTATCCATGTAGATGTAGATATGGTTCCCTGTTGAATGATGACTGACAGCTTAATCCAATGTTCTTTCCTACTGATGCTGTTCATTACCTGCCAGAGAGACACAATTTGAGCCAAGGATGATGGCTAGGCAGCCAGTTTTTGTACCGTAGTGTTGGTTAGTTGCATGTTTCCTGGCTTTGAAAGTAAATGGAAACAAATTCGTGGGTGACATGCTGCACCTGGTAGCCTCACATAATCAGCCACTGTGCTGTGAATGGAGCAGCACTCTGCAGACACCGCCGTTGTCCGGCAGTCCACCGCGGCAATGGGGACTCGTGTCACCTGGAGCTGGAGTGACGCCTGCTCCCCCTCCCCCTGCTCCTCCCCCCAACCCACCCCCGCCAAGCCTTTGTGAGCAGACGGCTCCCAGGAGACTCGTTAACGCCGCGGCTCGCGCGCGCTGCGTCCGCAAAATCCAGCCTCGCTGCCTGCCTGCACAACACGTGACAAAGCTCCCACCGTGCCGACTGAATAATTCCGACAGCCTCCTGTTTCCATACTTGGCGCGCGTCCCCTCTAATTACGGATTAATAGCTCGCCGCGCCGGAGTCCGTCTCAAAGTCTGCAGGCGGCGGGATTTGCCAACTCGCCTCGGCCGTATCCGCCACGCGTGACACGCCTGCGTCGGGGCGTTAGTCTACCTGCCAAGCGTTAGAAAGAGGCCTGGGTAAATGGAGAGGTAAAAACAGAGGAGAGCCCGCGAATAAGAGAAGCGAAACAGAAGACTGTCGAGAGGAATTTTGAGACCACTCGCTCTCTCAACATTTGGCGTCCTTACTGAGTGATTAGAAGGCACATTTAATTAAAGGCTGCGAATAATTTACTAGTGCCAAGTACGTGCTTTCTTGAAGTATGAAACCCACTGCTTATTTCAGATTGAGTTACAGTTGTGCAGTAGTTGGAAATTCTAAACCACTCGTTAAATAACTCTCTGAAAAAAGGAGACAGGTCACTTCAGTTTGAAACAACGTCCCCTTAGAAAAATATATGAATTACTGTGCTGATAAACCTCTTACATTCTTTGATTTTAATACAGCTGAGCAGAACTGAACGTACTCAGACATTTCTCTCTTTACTTATTCTGATCAACATTAAACTGACACACAATATTTTTAGCGCAACGCAATCTGACTTTCAATAATCTCTAGAAAAGAATGGGCCTGACTAACAATAACGTATACCTTTCATGAATCACTTACCTCACAAAAATCGTCGTTACTCGAACTACTGCAATACAGCGAGCGACAATACTGCCAGCTAAATAAAAGATTCTAACTACTGAAGTCACTAACTACTGATAGGCATAGTTAGCAAATGAAAGATTTTGATAAAGAACAAACAATGTATTTACCTTAATAGTGTTCAAAAATATATATATATCAGTTCATGACATCCAGTCTTACAAATTTACTGTCTCTGATGGACACACGTCCAGATCATCCGCTCTCAAAACTCCGCCATCTCTCTCCCCACATCCACCACTGCTGGCGGCTCACCTCCAACTGCGCAACGCTACGCGCTGTTAACAGCCAACTGCCCAACACTACAACAGCAAATTCCAACAGTGCAAACCAGCCACAGACTGCACACAGCAAAGCCAGTGATTTTCATTCAGAGTCCTACGTGGCGTTACCGATATAAAAACCTAAACAGCCTACTTACAAGTTATCCATCTCAATTTATATGAAAGCACCTGTAGGGCAGAAACCAGGTACGAGCGTAGTTTGGCTCACGATCGAGCAAGCGTATTTTGATTTATTAACAAGAACATATCAGTGCCAGAGCACATGGATAAAAACACAAGGCAGTCCATTGCAGTCAAATTTTCAAATTAGATAACTTCTGACAAACAATATAATTTTGATGAATATAATTACTCTCCTCACAGTAATAAAATCATCAAAACTTCAAAGCTGCACCAAAGAATGTACAATAGAAAACATAACCAAAGACATATGTATACATGCAATTATTAAGAAATATTGCTTCGCCCCAGCGAAACTAGGTTTATGAATAGGGCGCTGAAAAGATTCTGCAACAATAAAACTAGCTCACCAATAACAACTTAATCACACACTGACCAACAACGCATACGAACAACAGAATCAACATTGATACCACAAACTCACGTATCTGCATCTACATTTATAAGCGTACCCTGAAAGCCACCGTATGGAGTGTGGCGGAGAGTGCACCATACCAATACTAGTCATTTACTTCCCCGTTCCACTCGCAAATAGAACGAGGGAAAAACTATTGTCTGTATCCTTCTGTACGAGCCTTAACCATTCCAATATTATCTTCATTTTCCAAATGCGAAATGTATGTTGGCGGCAGTAGAATCGTTCTGCAGTCCGCCTCTAATGCGCGGTTCTCTAAATTTTCTCAATAGTGTTCTTTGAAAAGAACGACGCCTTTTCTCCAGTGATTCCCATTTGAGTTACCGACCCATATTCGTAACACCTGCCTGTTGTTCGAATCTTCCGGTAACATATCTAGCAGCCCTCCTCCGAACTGCTTCGATATCTTCGTTTACTCCGACCTGGTGTGGATCCCAAACATTCGAATAGTACTCAAAAACGGGTCGAAATAGTGTCCTATATGCAGTCTCCTTTACAGATGAACCACAGTTTTCTAAAATTCTCCCAATAAATCGAAGCCGACCATTCACCTCCCCTACTCCAATCCTAACATCCTCATTCTATATCATATTGCTTTACAACGTTGCACCTAGATATTTAATCAACGTGACTGTGTGAAACAGCGCACTACCAGTGCTGTATTCGAATATTACAGGTTTGTTTTTCCTACTCATCTGCATTAACTTACATTTTTCTAGATACAGAGCTAGCTATCATTGATCGCACCAACTAGAAATGTTGTTTAAGTCTTCTTGTATCCTCCTACAGTCACTCACTGACGATACCTTCCCATACAAGACAGCATCATCAGCAAAGAGTCGCAGACTGCTGTTTACCCTGTCTGCCATATCATTTATGTATACAGAAAATAACAGCGGTCCTATCACACTTCCGTAGGGCACTCCTAATGGTACCCTTGTGTCTGAGAACACTCACCGTCGAGTTCTGTTACTTAAGAAGTGTTTGAGCCACTCATATGTCTAGGAAACTATACCATATGCCCGTACCTTCATTAACAATCTGCTGTATGGCACCAAGTCCCTTCATTATAGAAATCTAGGAATATCGAATATGTCTGTTGTCCTTCATCCATAGTTTGCAGTAAATCATGTAAGGAAAGGGCGAGTAGCGCGGGGTAGCCAAGCGGTCTAGGGCGCCTTGCCACGGATCGCGCTGCTCCCCCGATCGGAGGTTCGAGTCCTCCCTCGGATATGGGTGTGTGTGTTGACTTTGGCGTAAGTTGGTTTAAGTTAGATTAAGTAGTGTGTAAGCCTAGGGACCGATGACCTCAGCAGTTTGGTCCCATAGGAACTTACCACATATTTTCAAAATGGCGAGCTGAGTTTCACACGAGCTATGCTTTCTAAAACTGTGCTGATTCGTGGACATGAACTTTTCGGTCCCTAGCAAATTTATTATATTCTAACTCAGAATATGTTCTATAATTCTGCAGCAAACCGATGTTAAGGATATTGGTCTGTAATTGTGCTGGTCCGTTCTTTTACCCATCTTATATACGGGAGTCTCCTGCACTTTTTTCCAGTTGCTCTGGGACAATCAACTATGAAGGCACAATGACTGGCAAAAGGTTTACTAAAGCTTATAACTGGGATACAATTGCTTTATCAAATCGAGTACAGATATAATACAATCAGAGCACATGACGGTCTTGCTGTGACTTTTCAATTTAAGCACACTTATATAAGGCACTGTTCTGTCAATGCAGGCACAACAATGGCCCCACGGTCCTTAAGAAAATTCAGCTCTTGGTGATACACTGACACTAGCACAAATGCAGTTATGACCACCACTCACCAGCACAAATCACTCTTATACTCTGCTGGCCAATCGTCACACTGGAAACTTCCTTTTGACCACACAAAGCGATGCCCTGCTTGACAGCCGTCTTCACCCAGTGTTGACTGTGCACTGCAACCCCCAGGCCGTCTGCGACTCAACGGCAAAATTCGGCTTGTCTAGGATCCGTAAACTTCCGCCGGGCCGGCTTGTGTGGCGCTTCAGTCTGGAGCCGCGCGACCGCTACGGTCGCAGGTTCGAATCCTGCCTCGGGCATGGATGTGTGTGATGTCCTCAGGTTAGTTAGGTTTAAGCAGTTTTAAGTTCTAGGGACTGATGACCTCAGTTGTTAAGTCCCATAATGCTCAGAGCCATTTGAACCATTTTTTAACTTCCGCCGGCGTATCCCAGCTCACTGCTTTCCCAGTCGCGCCTCCTGTCTTATAGTGACAGACGCGCTTCCTCTGACCACCAGGAGCTACTCTCATGCCTGTAGCTCCCTGGGTCAACCATGCCGATGTACAGGGTGCATCAAAAAGAGTCATCTGATTTTTAAAAAATCATAACTATTACGTTATTTTAAATACGTGCGAGAACACCGTACTGTTCGAAAGAGCAAACTCTCGAGTTTTACTCTGCAGAATTTAATGTGTTATGTGCAGGTTCACGGGAAAAGGTGCATGATCCATTTTTCTTTGCCGAGAACATTGTTACAGGAAGCATATATCTCGACATGCTTGAGAACTTTCCTTCCGCACGTTGTAGGCTGATTCCAACAGCGTCATTTACCAACAGGATGAGGCAACGCCGCACTGGTATCTGTAAGTGTGGGAATTTTTAAATCAAAGTATTACTGAACAATGGATCGGTCGCACTGGACCAAATGATTCAGCCTTACATTACTAGCCTCCGAGGTCACCGGACCTGACTGTATGTGATTATTTCTTGTAGAGACTCTGCTTATGTGCCTGCGTTACCAATCATCTTGCTTTCTGTCCTTTTTGAATTTTTCTGTTAATATATCTGCAGTATTTAGTAGTAGATATTAATCATATATATTATTTCTCAAGTCAACAACCCTCCTTTTTCTCAACACAGACCAATCGTACAGGGATAAACGAGGTAACGTTTGAAATGTTTTTTAACCGGCTTCTGACACTCTATACCGATTTTGCCCTAAAACGTATTGTTCGTGGAAAATCCTAACATGAAAGAGACGTTTCAATATAAAGGCCAAAAGGTCATCACGGATGCCAAGATTCACACGTGTATTTTGAAGAAGCTAACTTATTAATCACGAATAAGAGACTCCCTTCCATATTATCTTATTAGAAATATCAAGTTATACATTTTAAACTACTTATTAGCTGGAGAATTAGTATACAGCATTGTCATAGATAGTAACCGTGACCACTGCGGTAGTCAATTATCTGTGACCGTCATATACAAGTTGACTTTTTAAACGTATATATTTTCCGGAACGACAAACGCATTTGTCACTGTCGCCTTAAACTGTGTTTTACCTATTGCTCCTACGATCTCGCGTACTTACATTAACTGAAAATTAAAGTTATAGGTTTTGTCACCTTGCCAGTTACGAACCTCTTAGATATATGTGACCGGTAGCTGTTCGATGGCAGCCATCTTGAAAGGTCAATATTACGTGAGTTACACGAAAACCGATAAAGACGATTTTCGCACAATTATTAACCATTTCATCTGAAAACGTGCACAGGTAAAATGGATTTGGCTAAAGTTTATCTCGATTTTTGATTGGTATTAAAGAAAATTTGTCCGGAATCAGAGCCTTTCAAGATAAAACACTGAAACACATACGATGAAGATGATTAATGGAAATCACTAAGCAGAGAAAAAAAATGTTAGAAAGTCGGAATATTGTAAAAGACGATTCGTTAAGAGGTAGCTGAGATTATGGGGATGAGACGAGCTCTCTACTACGTTCTGCACGAAAACTTTAATAAGAATGTGTTCACTCTGCGTCGCCATTGTTGATTTTTCAAAAAAATGGCTCTGAGCACTATGGGACTCAACTGCTGAGGTCATCAGTCCCCTAGAACTTAGAACTACTTAAACCTAACTAACCTAGGGACATCACACACACCCATGCCCGAGACAGGATTCGAACCTGCTACCGTAGCAGCAGCGCGGCTCCGGACTGGAGCGCCTAGAACCACGCGGCCACTCACACTAAATGAATAAGATAATTGGTGCAGAATATAGCTATTCACTCCGTGAACGCAGTATGGTGACCTCGTGCACACCATCACAAACCTCACACCAAGCAATAATATCTCCAATGATGAAAGTGTAAGACAGAAATCAAAGAACGTGGCGCCGCTTGGAAAGGTCATTGCGACTAAAATGTTCGAAATAGGATATCATTGAAAAAAATTTGGTTTAGATAGTAGACATCAATCTGAATGCACACGAGGAACGGGATTACAAATTAGCACATCTCCATCGCAGCAGCAAAATGGAAACAAATAATTAATCATCTGTGCGATGATTATTTGCAGGTGTCCGAGCGAGAATAGGAAAGCTCCATATTTTCTCACCAGGACTGTGCAGGACAGTGGCTCGTTAACAGAAAACCTTTGTTCCGTTTGAAAACATAGCTAGTCAAGTAATATTCATTCAATTTTAAACCGATGACCCTCCGATTCTTTAAAGAGTCGAACAAAAAAATGGTTCAAATGGATCTGAACACTATTTGACTTAACATCTGAGGTTATCAGTCCCCTAGAACTTGGAACTACTTAAACCTAAGTAACCTAACGACATCACACACATCCATGCCCGAGGCAGGATTCGAACCTGCGACCGTAGCGGTCCCGCGGTTCCAGACTGAAGCGCCTAGAACCTCTCGGCCACATCGGCCGGCAGAATCGAATACCCTTAATCGTATAAAACAGCTTCAAAGTTCCGATTACTTTACAAGTTAGTTAATGTGTTAAATATTTGACTTTAAGCACGTAGAAATTCAGAAAAGGCTTCAAATTACATTTTAAATTTGTTGTAAATTGCGAAGTGCTGTAATTATAAACACTGCACGAGCGCAGTCCAAGAAATTTGCAATCCGGTTTAAGCAAAAGCTGGTTTTTGACATCTCAAAGTTTGTAGCAGCGTATCTGCTGAATTACGCGGCGCACAAGGATATAATTTTGCAGGTACATTCAGTAGTATACACTACGTGATCATAAGTATCCAGACAGCCCCAAAAACTAACGTTTTACATATTAGGTGCATTGTGCTGCCATCTACTGCCAGGTACTGCGTATCAACGACCTCAGCAGTCATTGGGCATCGTGAGAGAGCAGAATGGGAAAGTCCGCGGAACTCACGGGCTTCGAACATGGTCAGGTGATTGCGTGTCACTTGTGTCACATGTCTGTATGCGAGATTTCCGTACTCCTAAACATACCTTGCTCCACTGTTTCCAATGTGATAGTGAAGTGGAAACGTGAAGGGACACGCACAGCACAAAAGCGTACAGGCCGACCTCGTCTGTTGACTGACAGAGACTGCCGACTGTTGAAGAGGGTCGTAATGTGTAATAGGCAGACATGTATCCAGACCATCACACAGGAATTCCAAACTGCATCAGGATCCACTGCAAGTACTGTGACAGTTAGGCGGGAGGTGAGAAAACTTGGATTTCCTGGTTCATAAGCCACACATCACGCCGGTAAATACCAAACGACGTCTCGCTTGGTGTAAGGAGCGTAAACAATGGACGATTGAATAGTGGAAAAACGTTGTGTGGAGAGACGAATCACGGTACACAATGTGGCGATCCGATGACAGGCTGTGGGTATGCCGAATGCCAGGCGAACATCATCTGCCAGCGTGTGTAGAGCCAACAGTAAAATTCGGTGTTATGGTTTAGTCGTGTTTTCATGGAGGGGGTTGCATCCCTTGTTGTTTTGCGTGGCACTATCACAGCACAGGGGTACTATGATGTTTTAAGCACCTTCTTGCATCCCACTGTTGAAGAGCAATTCGGGGATGGCCATTTCATCTTTCAACACGATCGAGCACCTGTTCATAATTCACAGCTTGTGGCGGAGTGGTTACGCGATAATTACATCCCTGTAATGGACTGGTCTGCACACTGCCATACTTTGCAGATTTTTAATTTTTAGATTAGGCGAATAATTATATGAAACACTGAAAATCTAGTTTTTTTGCTTTGGAAGATGTCAGATGCGCAACTTTCTACTGTGAACGGGTGACCCTTGTGTTCATCCTACTGAGGACGGCAAGAAAAATTCCAGTAGCAGGAGTGAAGAGGGTTTTGTTCAGCTTGAGATGACGGGTCGGACTTCCCCTAATCCTGCTAAATGGTTGCAAGGATCATTTTAAATTTCCTCCTGTGACTTCATTACATGTTTCCACCTCTCACCATACACGAGTAAATGTACGCAGCTGTTCACCTCTAATACTGAGAACATATGGAAACGTAACAACGTGCTAACCACCAATCCCTGTAAATGCAATCAGTTGGTACAATGCTCGAGTAATAACAAATCTCTGGTACTTTTCCAATTGTGAATGCGCAGCATCGATAATAAAGCGACTTCAGACTTCAGATTAACTTCTCAATGAAAACTAACTGAACTTGCATTCCATTTATACAATCTATATTTCACATTCCTCTAGATACAGTGGAAGAACATGGACTACAATTCAACAGCTTTTAGCGAGCAACTAACTTCCATCACATCGGAGAGCGAATACTGAACCGGTCCCTTCCGTTGGAGGTTCGAGTCCGCCCTCTGTCATGGGTGTGTGTGTTGTTCTTAGCACAAGTTACTTTAAGTTAGTTTAACTAGTGTGTAAGTCTAGGAACCGATGACCTCAGTAGTTTGGTCCCTTAGAAATTTGCACACATTTGAACATTTTAATAATGAACTTCACAACATATCAATCACAGAGTTTACAATATTTAACAAGTACCACACGTTAATCCACAGGTGCACAATCTAACATTTATGTCAGATAGTTTTATTGGAAATAAATTATTGGAAGTTACATCCCATTATTAACAAAATAAAAAGAAAACCAAATGCCAATAACCTGCAGAACGTGGCGCTGCGCCTCAAGGTGTACTTTCCACTCCCCACCCAACTGACCTCCGTGATGGAACAACTAACGACAAAAATTAGCGCCTTCACAGTCGGTTTACTTCTAGCAATAAACATTTGCACTGTACACCATCGAATATTACTTTATACCACTTAAACCCCATTTAAATCACAATTCTGTTCTTGAATTACTGAAAATATTTTTATGACGTTTAGTCTGGTGGCGATAGTTCGTGACTTCACCATTATTGGTTTCTTCTCTTGGCTGGACATGAACAAATTCTGGCACATTACCGTCAACCGCTCACAGCCCCCGGCACCACCACTGCCTCGATTAGGAAACTAACCAAACAAATATTAGTATTAGTTGCAGAAGCTGACCTTCGCTATGAATCGGAGAGATTAGAGTGTCTGCTGAAAGTCTGCAACAAACAACTAAAGAACATCGACATCGCTCCAAAAACTTATTTAATTATAACTAGCATTTCAACACATGAGGCCGCCTCATTGACCAAGCCATCGGCTCCACAGTAACGACTCTTCTCATAATAACACTTTCGTAACCAACATTTTCTTAAAAGGAAGGGAAAACAATGAAGACATTGTCTATGGCTCCATTCCGCCTGCTCACAAAAAAAATCTCCTTAGCAGATTCATCCTACAGTTACTTTTATACAAACATGCTTTTTACATATGCATTCAACTACATAATTACAAAAACCCCAATTCCCAGAACTCCTGAAGATAGACGTTGACTGTGGGTATTGTATCACAGACACAGTCCCTTTGACTGTTCAGAGACGCCACTAAACCCGCCCAAAGATGTGAACAACAATGCATGACAACCTATTAGTTCCAGTCATTCCGCCGGGAAGTAGGTACACGGCTTGTGTTGTCTGTAGTTCAACAATGCCTAGATGGTCAATAACGTGGTTCGATCGCGTCCGCATTATTACTTTGCACCAAGAAGGGCTCTCAACAAGGGAAGTGTCCAGGTGTCACGGAGTGAAGCAAAGCGGTGTTGTTCGGACATTGAGAAGATACAGAGAGATAGGAACTGTCGATGACATGCCTCGCTCAGACCGCCCAAGGGCTACTATTGCAGTGGATGACCGCTACCTAAGGATTATGGCTCGGAGGAACACTGACAGCAACACCACCATTTTGAATAATGCTTTTCGTGCAGCCGCAGGACGTCGTGTTGCGACTCAAACTGTGTGCAATAGTCTGCATGATGCACAACTTCACTCCCGACGTCCATGGCGAGGTCGATCATTGCAACCACGACACCATGCAGGTGCGGTACAGATGGGCCTAACAACATGTCGAATGGTCCGCTCAGGATTGGCATCACGTTCTCTTCACCGATGAGTGTCGCATATGCCTTCAACCAGACAGTCGTCGGAGACATATTTGGAGGCAACCCGGTCAGGCAGAACGTCTTAGACACACTGTCTAGCGAGTGCTGCTGGAGGTTCCCTGCTGTTTTGCGATGGCATTATGTGGGGCCGACGTACGCCGCTAGTGGTCAAGGAAGGCGCCGTAACGGCTGTACGATACGTAAATGCCATCCTCCGACCGATAGTGCAATCATATCAGCAGGACATTGGCGAGGCATTCGTCTTCATGGACGAGAATTTGCGCCCTCATCGTGCACGTCTTGTGAATGACCTCCTTCAGGATAACGACGACGCTCGACTAGAGTGGCCAGCATGTTCTCCAGACATGAACCTTACCGAACATGCCTGTGATATATTGAAAAGGTCTGTTTACGGACGACGTGACCCACCAACCACTCTGAGGGATCTACGCCGAATCGCCGTTGAGGAGTGGGAGAATTTGGACCAACAGTGCCTTGATTAGCTTGAGGATAGTATGCCACGACCAATACATGCATGCATCAATGCAAGAGGACGCGCTACTGGGTATTAAAGGTACCGGTGTGTGCAGCAATTTGGACCACCACCTCTAAAGGTCTCGATGTATGATGGTACAACATGCAATGTGTGGTTCTCATGAGCGATAAAAAGGGCGGAAATGATGTTTATGTTGATCTCCATTCCAATTTTCTGTACAGGTTCCGGTACTCTCGGAACCGAGGTGATGCTGAACCTTTTTTGATGTGAGTATAATAAAATGAATGCAGGTGACCGTCTCTGTCAACCATTTCCCGAGAATTCAAAAATGATTTACAATAAAACAAAACAACAAGCAATGAATAACAACTAAAAAGTCACTCTCAAATTTAAATCTGAAGCAACAGAACACATATCTTTCAGACTCTACCTGTGTAAAAACATTGTAGAAAACTGTCGTTTTCAAATGGTTCAAATGGCTCTGAGGTCATCAGTCCCCTAGAACTTAAAACTACTTGAACCTAACCAGCCTAGGGACAACACACACATCCATGCCCGAGGCAGGATTCGAACCTGCAACCGTAGTGTGTCGTTTTCATTGTCTCCTTTAATGTCATTTTTTTGCTCACTAGTCTTTTTCACTTTATTCCATTCATACTGAAATCATAGTTTATTCACCTGTCGATTGCTATTGCTACCATATTCGTTTAATTCTCATAGCTAGACAAATACGTCTGAGTGACACCCATTTCTGGTCAAAAAAATTTTGAAAAATCTCTATAGCGTGGTCTACAACTGTCCCTTTGCAGCTTCAGTAGAAATCTTTACTTCAGGAGTCACGTTCAGCGTCAACGGAAATCAACCTTCCAGTATCCTAGTTGACACTATACAACTCGTTATCACAACTTTTCATTTCCAAACCATTTGACCGAAACTCTCGATTATTACTTAAATCGGCTACACACCCAAATTCAGCTGTCAGAGGTGGAATCCTTAGCAACTTTTTAATCAGATCCTCACAACCAAATCTCAAAACAAATAGCAACATTTAATTATTTTTCTACTATTTTATATGCAGTGAAGACATGGAAACAGTTGTATAAATACTAGTCTTACACAAACAAGAATCATGACACACTCCTTCTCACTTAAATCGCGACACAAAATTCAGAGCCTTTACTACGTTAGATAATTAACGTTCTAACATGCAGGATCGATTAATTCAGATGAGGGATAATGCTTACTACTGCCTCTGTAATACCTAAATTAAAATACAGTTTTACATTCGTATATCTCTCCTGTTCTCTTCTCCAATCAATTACCAAATTTCAAGACGAACATATTAACTCACATCTAGTTGTCACCAAAAGTTACAGTCCCCTTTTTCGTAATATTACACATACACTAACCCATGAGATAGTTGAAGAATTGAAATAGCCCCAGATCACACATGACACAGTAAAAGAAAAAAGGACTGCAGATCAGAAAAAGGAAGGAAATCCGCAGCCAGCTCAAGAACCCCTCACTCACTAACTATGTATGCCGGCCGAAGTGGCCGTGCGGTTAAAGGCGCTGCAGTCTGGAACCGCAAGACCGCTACGGTCGCAGGTTCGAATCCTGCCTCGGGCATGGATGTTTGTGATGTCCTTAGGTTAGTTAGGTTTAACTAGTTCTAAGTTCTAGGGGACTAATGACCTCAGCAGTTGAGTCCCATAGTGCTCAGAGCCATTTGAACCATTTGAACTAACTATGTATCTGGTATAGAGTGGCAGATTATCTAGGAGTTCTTGATATTTCTTTGCATATAGACTTCAGGTCTATTATATTTCTGAGTCCCAGCTCATTACCTAATTTTGAATATGTCGAACTATAGGCGCTGTCATTTGGTTTACCTACCACCTCAAATGGACGGTTATAGACCACCCAGAATTTCTTTATTTCAGCATTTATTCGCTTCGATTTCTGTTTGGTCTTTACCGAAGCTAGGTATCGTTCCTCATAGCTGATAAGCTTGATCTTTATCTCTCTCCTGCTTTAGCTAATCTCTTCTTTAGTTCCAAGGTCATCAACTAATGCTGCAAACAAAGAAATGATAATTAAAACAAGACCCTACGTTGTCGACAGGCGTTGATATACATCAATGGGGGCAGTTTTTTTTTTTTTTTTTTTTTTTCGTTGCGTTTGGTCTGGGCGGACGTCACAAGACATCCGTTCAAGTTGACCGTTGATTCCTTTACTCAGTTTTTTATTACAGACAACGCTGAGCTACCGTGCCGGCTTGAAGCGTAGAAAATACGAGTACATTACAAGAACTAAGTATTGCACGTCGGCATTCTGTAGATACTGCCGATCCATCTGAGCAACCGATGGCACAGAGGATAGTGCAACTGCAGGGATCTATCCTTTGCACGCTCCCCGTGAGACCCACATTCCCAACTTAACGTCCACACACTATATTCGTGTCCTCGTTGATGTATATCAACGCCTGTCGACAACGTAGAATCTTGATTTAATTATCATTTCTTTCTTTCTAGAGCGCTGCATGGTCACCGATGGTATCTGTTCTTGCTCCATAATAACGTTACTTGGTTTTCATTTAACATAGGCTCACGTGAGGAAAATTCTCTGACTTCTTGAATTAGTAATAATTCTCTCAGTGACAGTAATATAACTAGACCGATCTGAATGCTTTTTGAAACAGTGTGTGTTTCGTAAGCTGTTTAACTGCTTCACGGTTGTTTCATTCTTATTGCCTTGCTGAAAGTACCCAGAAATACGAATACGTTTCATTTTATCTCTTTTCAAGTACTTCCGAAATATTATAGAATCAAACTGCACCCCTTACAAGACAATAATGTTTTTGGATACCCTAGTATCGGAATACATCAACTTATAGCTTACTGACATTTCTTTAATCAACACTACAAAACAAACTTAGCTTCAAACTACTTAACTTGTCGACATGCCACTGCATGTACAGCCCGCCTCCCTCTTCTCCCACACCCAAGAGAAAATTTCACCACAATTGATAAAAGATATATTTTCCTGGTCATTCCAATAACTGGGTAAAAGTCTCGAAAAACTTTCAGAAAATCTCCAGGATGAACTGATCCCACTGGATCAAACTTGCAAAAACTTTTACACTTAAATAGAATATTTTTCACAGCCACATTCGTACCAGTACATGGTTTAGATTCCATTACAGTGACACGCTGCTCTATGCTTCGCTTAACTTCTTTTAGCACTTCAGTACATTTCCCTTTTATGCCTGCAGCTAAATTAACTGGTCTTCTAGAAATGGATTAACTATTGTGCACCGTCCCTCTAATTTTCTTGTGTCTGCTGCTACAATCATCGCCTACCATTCTCATCTGCTCATTACAATGAACTTCCACCACTTAGCTCCTACTTTTCCAGTTTCTCTACCTCCTAGTCCAGCTTCCAACTCCAATAATTAACAGTTTTATTAAGTTCATCTGTCACATACTGTGCTGTATGATCAATGTCACGCTTAAGATCTACAACCTTCAGCTATGAATCTTTCTTAATGCTGGAAAACTTCTGGTCTAAGTGTTGTTTAAAGATAGAAATATCTTGCTTAACGAAAGTAAACGCTTGCTTAAAACTAGCAAGCATTTGGTCTAATTCTTGCTTGAAGCTAGAAAGCTCTTGCTTAAGATAGAAAACTCGTGCTTAAAGCTAAAAAACATTCCGCTCAAAACTAGCTCGACTGCTTGCAATCTTATGACATCATATATACACGCTTTATCAACGCTTGCTACCCCGACATCGACCGTTGTCTCTGCTTCTACTTTAATTTACATTTGTGCATTACTTTCCAATGCAGACCCTGGCTGCCCTTCAGAATTATCGACCGCTATACCGTGGCGATATCCTACAAAGTTAGATAGCAATTCAAGTTTAGTAACATTTGCATTCCCTAAATCGGCAGGCTCCGTCTCTCTTCACGCTCAACATAAATAGTTTCAGAAGTGCATAAAAAGCTCTTATTAGTTTACCTTGGAACTTCTTTCACTATCCGCTGTTACTCATTATTTTCCAGACCAGAATCTGTTGTCGCTTTGTAACTTTCACGCCGCAAACCATTAGATCACCGGCGATGGAGATGTTATATTCTCTGATCACAGATCTTTGCTTAAGATGTCAACTAACCATGTCAGAAAATGGCGCTGCATTTCCCTGAAACTCTTGCGCACAAGCACATTAATATCGCACGCATAAAAAATAGTCCACTTCTGTTAACCTCCTTAAACAAAACTTAGCTTCACTTTTTTTCTCTTTCAGGTCGTAAGCACCAGAATTGGAACAACGTTGCTTTTTACGTCTAATAATGTTGGTACAACAATGTGGTCTTTGCCACTCGGACGTTAATAGGATAGACGTGTAACAATATGCTTACCGCCAACGTCTGCAGTTGCAGTCAGTTGGTAGAACGCTCGCTTGATCATAAAGTTCAGCTACTTTTCCAACTGTGAATGCGCAGCACCAAAAATAAAACGACTTCAGACAAATATTTCATCAAAACTTATTAGACTTGCATTCCATTTATACAATCCATATTTCACATTTCTCTTTTCGTCCAGATACAGTGGAAGTAAGTGGATTACACTTCAACAGCTTTTAGCGAAAAATTAATTTCTCTCACACATGGAGGCAAGAAAAGAAGAGAGATTACACTGTAGACTTCGTACGTGTTTTGAAGCCCCAGTGGGCGGGGCCTGCCACCATCTTAAAAACATTAGCAGGCTACTGTTTACAGTTGCTTCTTGTTCAGTGTACAAGCGACAGATCTTTCGAATACCATAAATTACAGTGCTAAGTGAATAACACAGTGTAAGGAAGGCAATTTCGATCGTTTTTCTGTTTTTTAATGTGTAGTTGCTCTAGTAATACAACACACTGGCCTCGTTAATGTAACGTATTTTTTCTTTATGGATTTTAATAACCAATGAGAGAAGGTTATGATGTGAAAAGGATGCTTTCGTAATCCAGGACATTCCGCTATATTTGTATCGATACCAAATGCAGCTGGAACTCCGAATCCAATGCTTGTTTGCTTACTGGTACTGCTTCTTGTTCGTTAAATTTTCAGCTTTCAGCTCGTATGCACAACATCTTTTATGCTCACGGTTGCATGCCGAGCCGGGTAGCCGTGCGGTCGGGGGCTTCTTGTCACGGTTCGCGTGGCTTCCCCCGTCGGAGGTTCGAGTCCTCCCTCGGGCATGGGTGTATGTTTTGTCCTTAGTGTAAGTTAGTTTAAGTTAGTTTAATTAGTATGTAAGCCTAGGGACCGGTGACCTCGGCAGTTTCGTCTCATAGAATCCTACCACAAATTTCCAAAATTTCCACGTTTGCATGAGACTAACTTGCGAGTTCTTTGTTATTCCATTAATGTGTGCAGTGAGGAATGATACGCTATCGTATCTTGGGCATGTCAACAAAGTAAACGATTATTGAAATGCCAATTTTTTTTTAAACAAGTACGTCTCCACACAATCAAACCACCAGATGTTATTTGGAATACTACCTCGAATGTCGATAGTTATTCTTAACGGTCGACACTTGGCATCGGCAGTCAGAGTGACATCACTTCGGTGAAACATGGAGGTATAAATGCGGTGGACCTAATGTTTTTGTGCTAAATAAGATGGCAGACTTCTGCTTCAAATTTGTGGCGTAATGACAACTCCCTTCTTTTTATACCTCCATACTAGCACGTCAGAGAACGAATCATGAACTTCACAGCACACCAACCACTGAAATTACAATAATTAATGTCAGCGAAGTTACTCCACCTAACATTTATATCAGGTAGTTTTCTTGTAAATAAACTACTGAAACTTACTTCTCATTATTAGCAAAATAAAGAAAGAAACAACTATGAATAATGTTCCGGCGTAACGAAAGCGCCGGCACGAAGATGAAGAACGAACGCAAGAGCAGAGAAACAGTTATCACGTCGACACAATACTTGGCAGGGTAAGAACACAAAAATAGACCAGATGGCGTCACAGTGTGACGCACATGAGGAAAGTCAGTCCGCTCCGCCACAAAAAGACTCTGCTTGGCCTAAGTCACAATCGGCATGGGAAGGCGTGAACATAGACTTTGCGGGACCTTTTTGGAACACTCGCTGGTTGATTGTGGTTGACTCGTATAGCAAACTCCCTTTCGCTGTGCCAATGAACTCGACACGTAGCACAATTCATGTGTTGTCCCCTATTTCTTGCCTCAAAGGTTTACCTGAAGTCACAGTGTCAGACAACGGTCCTCGGTTCACGTCAAATGAATTTGAAACATTCTGTGAACGCAATGGATACAACATCTCACTAGCGCACAGGTCCAGCCACGGCGAAGCGGAATGTTTTGTCAGAACATTCAGGCAGCAGATGGCCAAACTACGCTCTGCACACACCAGGGATCAAGCATTGCAGCTGTTTCTCGCTTCCTATCGTTCGCACCCACGAGCTGGACCATCGCCAGCGGAATTGCTTCACGGCCACCGCCATCGCACGCTGCTCCACCTGCTTCACATGAGACGCCGAAGGAAGGCCGCAAGTATCGCTTCGCGCCGCATGATATTGTCTTCTACGGGATTTTTAGAGGCAGCAGACGGTGGGCGCGAGGCGAGATCGTCCGTCGACTTGGCGCTTGCATGTCTCTTATTTTAGGTCCAGACGGGATGCAGCGCAGACATCGCAATCAGCTTCGCCTCTGTCGTGTGCACGATGATCTTTCAGTGTTTCTTCCCCCAGATTCACGGGTCCAGAAGACAGCGCGGCCACAACAGCAGCCAGAGGGTGTCATCACCACACTACGGGACGAACCCATGGAGACGGAGCCTTCGACCTCCTCCGCCTCCTCTCGTCCTATCGATGGAACTGGACCCGCCCACACCGCACCAACCGACCCCTTCTACATCTGGTTCATGGCAGCAGGAGGTGGACGCGTACCTTTCTGGTCGCTTTCCGGGAGACAATTCCGACAGAGCGTTGGTCGGATGGCGGGGTGCGGGCGGAAGCTTGACGTCCCCTGCCTGCAGCCACAGCTCTCGGTCCAGCGATGCGCCCACACTCCTGCCTCCCCCACCGTGGTCGCACTCCCTACACGAAGACGGTCCGACGCTTGTGTGTGTGGGGGGGGGGGGGGAGGAGAATGAAGACCGCAAGAGCACAGAAGGCTGTGAGACGACGCCAGCCAATAGTTCGCTGACTGGGACCGCACCACGACAGGAGTGACCTCTAGCCGAAGAGAATATACTCGTAAGCGCCGCTCCTGTCATCGGCCGGACAGTAGAAGATGGACACTAGTAGCCTCGGAATATAAGAGAGCCCTAGAAGGTCTGTTACTTGTGATCCATATCCATTACTTGCATGGACATTCTATATAGCGAAAGACAGTGATTATTTGCACGTCATCAATAGCTTGCGACACGAAACTGTAAACCAAAGTTAAGTATTGTCAATCGACTTTATTGTAATGAAAACCATTAATGTGATTTGCTTAAATTGTTGTATAGCTATCCGAGAAAGCAGCATCCTTTAGGGACCCCATAAGAGACGAGTGGGCGGGACACCACAAATAAACTGCAAAAAGTGGCCTACGCTTCTGGATAACCAGCCTTGGTACGTTTAAGTTAGAAACTGTCTTGAGGCATTGTTGTAACTCACAGTGTGCAAATTACCCACATAATAAGCATTCAGTATCTGAGAATGAGAGAACAATGCGACTTCCAACAAACTTCACACATAATTTCAACCTATTCGAACTTTTTTTCTTTCAGATATCCTTTACAAAATAATGAAAGGGAAGAAGTTTCTGTCTTATTATATATTCGCTGTTCATGCAGTAAAACTCTTGTATCTGGTATGACGTTTAACTATATTACTTCTTTACTACCAATTCTACTCAGAACATATTTTGCAGACACCATCCACGTATACCACTGAACATACTTGCAAAATTGTATCATTGTGCGACACATAGTTCAGAACATATCGCAAACATGGAGGAGCGTGAAAGGCAGTTTTTCTTAAAACAGAACGACTGGAGCTATTTTATACATGAGAGTTCAGTTGTTTAAAGAATCTGTGGTAGCGGTGGGGCCCCCTGTCTTACTGGTATAATGCCAACTGTGTTGTGAAACTGCGTGATAACTGGGTACTTATTCTGAATATGAGAGATCAGATCCTTATCCGACGCAAACTTCATACAAGACATGGGCTTTATTTAATCATCATTCAAAACGTTTATGAAATCGTCGTCGTATAAAGTATAGAAAATAGACATATATCAGCTCTTACTACATTTTAATTGCTTTGTTGGGAAGAGAATACAGTCGCAGCGAAAACGGCTGAGTGTAACGATAAAAACTGAATTTGTAGAATTATTTCCTAAAATTCAAATAGAATACCACCATTTGAAAATGTCCGAAACCACAATAGTAGCTATGATTTGGCAGATCAATAGATTTTATAGATATCTGCAGATAGCTGCAACATTTTCATATACACTGCCTAAGAGAGAAAGCGAAGCACGCCAGAAGACAATGTAACTTCATACTCGTACACACCATCGGTGGATACGTGGGTGATTTCAGGTACTATCTTCTGTGACTGATAGAACGGCCAACAGAGTGCATTACTGTTGCTTGTGCCTAGGTAGCAGAATTCCTTAATTTCGTCTACCTCGTGACCACCAATCGTGGTGTTAAGTTTCTCGCTGTTCTCATTTCTGCTACTTCTCATTACTTTCGTCTTTCTTCGATTTACTCTGAGTCCATATTCTATACTCATTAGAGTGTTCATTCCATTCCGCATAACATTTAATTCTTCTTCACTTTCACCCAGGACGGTAATGTCATCAGCGAATCTTATCGTTGACACCCTTTCACCTTGAATTTTTATTCCGTTCCTTAATATTTCTTTTATTTCCATCTTTGCTTCTTCGATGTACAGATTGAATAGTAGAGACGAAACATTACATCCCTGTCTTACATCCTTTTCAATCCGAGCTCATCGGTCTTTGTCGTCCACTCTTATTATTCCGTCTTAGCTCTTGTACATATTGTATATTACCGGTCTCACCCTCTAGCTTTACCCCTATTTTTCTCAGAAATTCGACCATCTTGCACCATTTTACATTGTCGACAAATCCTATGAATGTGTTTTGATTTTTCTTTAGTCTTGCTTCCACTGTCAACCGAAACGTCAGAATTGCATCTCTCGTGTATTTTTTCTTCCCTAAAGCCCAACTGATCGTCATCTAACATATCCTCAATTATCTTTTCCATTCTTCTGTATGTTATTCTCGTCAGGAACTAGGATGCGTGAGCTATAAAGCTGATTGTGCGATAATTCTCACACTTCCCATCTCTTGCAGTCTTCGGAATTGTGTGGATGACATTTTTTCGAAAGTCAGTTAGTATATCGCCAGACTTCATGCATTTCACACACCGACATGCATAGTCTTTTTGCTGCCACTTCCCCAAGTCATCATCATCATCTTGGACAGTTTCCAGCCACTGGCTGGGTCTCTTGGGAACACAAGCCTCTCCATCGTGTTCTGTCTTTCCACCATCCCCCTCTTCCACCTTCGTCCAGTTCTCTCCTCTTTTCGTCACACATTCCTTCACTCCCTTCACCCATCTATCTCTTGGTCTTCCCCTGGGCCTCTTCCCCTCCAGTTGCAGATCAAACATCCTCTTTGGAATTCTTCCCTCATCCATTCTCTTCATGTGTCCATACCACTGCAGTCTTGATTTTTCTATCCTGTCCTGTACTGGTTCCTCCTTTAGTCTTTCTCTCACATACACATTTCGCAATCTGTCTCGTCTTGTTACACTCAACCTGCTCCTCTGGAACTTCATTTCACTAGCTTGTATTCTACTTTTGTCGCTTTTGAGCATTACCCATGTCTCACTTCCGTATGCCAATATGGGGACAAACTAGGTTCGGTATATAATTCCCTTAGATTTCTGTGGCACCTCCTTGCTCCAAATAAGCCCCCTAATGCATTTGAAGAACTGCCCTGCTTTTCTGCACCTTTCATTTATTTCCATTGTGTTTCCCCCCTTACTTTCAATCATGCTTCCCAGGTACTTGAAGTTCTCTACCACTTGTAGTTTTTCCCCTCCACAAGTTATATCCACATTTGGCCTATTCTTCTTCCTTGTTGTGACAATTATTTCACTTTTCTTTGCAGAGAAATGCATTCCATATTGTGCTGCCGTTGCCTCCCATACATCTAACTGCTCTTGCACCTCCTTCTCGCAATTTCCCCATAACATCAGGTCATCGGCAAAAAGCACTGCTTTCATTTTATGATCTCCAATTGCATCTGATACTTGCTGTAGGATTTCATCCATAACAATAATAAACAATAAAGGCGAAAGTGCACTACCCTGTCGCAGCCCATTTTCCAGCTTGAACCATGCAGTACGTTCCCTCCCCACTTTCACACAACTCTCACTTCCCTCATTCATTTTTCTGACTTTTCGTGTTATCTCTTCATCTATCCCTTTTGCGTTCAGCACATCCCAGCGCTTGTCCCTATAGATACTGTCATACGCCTTCTCAATATCTAAAAAGGCCATGATTAAGTCCTTCCCGTACTCATAGTGCCTTTCCTGCAGTTGCCTTACCGCAAATATGAGGTCCGTTGTTGATCTTCCCGGTCTGAAACCATACTGCTCCTCTTGCAGTCTACTTTCAATACTGCTTCTTATTCTCTTCTCCAGGATCTTTTCATAGATTTTTCCACAGTGGCATAGCAGGGTGATTCCTCTGTAGTTCTCACATCTCCTTTTATCCCCTTTCTTGAAGATCGGGACTATAATTCCTTTCTTCCAATCCTCAGGAATTCTGTTCTCCTTCCACACCATCCTCAGCACTCTGTATAGCCACTGGGTTCCTACTTCTCCTGTTGCTCGTATCATATCCACTGTTACTTCGTCCCAACCTGGTGCCTTGCCCCCTTTCATCCTCTTTATGGCTTCTTCCACTTCATTCCAAGTTAGATCATCAATTTCCCCACTATTATAATCGTCTGCTGCCTTAGGCTCTCCATCGCTGTTAGTTACCCGCTTGACATCATTCAACAGATCTTCAAAGTACTCCTTCCAAATCTTTTTGAGCTCATGCATTTCCTCCACAACTCTTCCATTATTATCCATGATCCTCAGGCACTCGCTTCTGTCGTTCCTCTTATTTGTTCCCTTCACTGTCCTCTTCTAACATTCTTGTCCATTTTTCCATCCACTTCTTCTTCTCCGCCCTTACTATGGTCTGTGCCGCTTTCTTGCTTTCCTTATATTTTACCCTAGCTTCCTCTGTTCGGGTCTGGAACCATTCTCTGAAGGCTTTGTTCTTTCGAAGTACTGCCTCTTTACATATGTTGTTCCACCATGGGATTTCCTTACTTCTCCTCTTTGTGCTAGTTCTTCCGCACACAGTCTCAGCTGCCTCAACTAGAGCCCTCTTAAAATCTCCCCATTCTTCTTCCACTGTTCTCTGATCTTCCTTTGGCAGCTTCTTCCTGATCAGTGTCTGGTACTGGGTCCTCCGTTCATCCTCTTTCAGCATCCATGTCTTCAACCTTTTCTCCTGTATGTCTGTTGCCCTCCTATCTTTTTTCTCTCTCAGGGTGGCTACCAACAGCCGATGGTCACTGTCTAAGGCCTCAGATGGAATGACCTTAACATCTGTGAGGGTGCTCATCATCTACCTATCCACTAGTACATAGTCTACTACTGAAGTTTGGGACCAGTCTCCACTGTACCAAGTTATTTTGTGGCTACTTCTCTTCTTGTACCAGGAATTTGCGATCGCCAGCCCATTCCTCTTGCAGAATTCCAGCAACAATTTTCCTTCTCTATTTCGGTTCCCCCAGCCCTCTGGTCCCATTATCTCCTCGAATCCTTTCCTGTCTGTGCCAACATGTGCATTGAGGTCCCCTATTATAATCTGATTACCTCCATTTAGCTGCTTTTGCATGTCATCTTCAAATTCCTCCTTCTCCTTTTTTGTACACCCCACCTGTGGGGCATATGCTTGGATGATTTCAATGCTTTTTCCTTTCACTCGTACTCTGGCTTTTATCATTCGATCATTGATACCTTCCACCTCCTCCTGCAGACCCTCTCTGACCACTATTGCCACTCCATTTCTTCCCCTCTCATTCCCTATCCAGTACAGTTTACATCCTTTACTTAGTGGTTTTTCACCAACTCCTCTCCACCTAGTCTCAGCAAGTCCCAAGATGTCCAATTTCCTCCTTTCCATCATTTCTACAATTTCTTCTAACTTCCCAGTTAGAGTCCTTACGTTTAAGGTGCCCAGTCGTAAACCATCTCGTAATCCTTTTCCATTGCTTGGTCGGTTTCCTTCAAATCCGTTCCGTGATCCGAGGCATGTTCCCTTTTTGAAAGCAGTTGATTTATCCACTACTGGCTTGCTAGGCCTATCCCAGCTTCACCAGAGCCCCGTTAGCCGTCACGTTTCAGGGTTCCCATAGGGCCTTCCCAGCTACCATAGCGGTCCTGGGGCACACGAAGTCCCCGCTGTACATCGCCCCTATAGGCAGTCCCCTACTTTGTACCGTTGCCCATCTCCCACGACTTGGACGAGGGGTTGGACTTATGGGACTTCCCCCAGTATTTTAGAAATTCTGATCATGGAATTTATCTATCCCTTCTCCCTTATTTGATCTAAAGTTCTCCAAACCTCTCTTAAATTCTGATGCTAATACTGGATCCGCTATCTCTACTAAAACCACTCCTGTTTCTTCTTCTATCATCAGACAAATCTTCCCCCTCACAGAAGCACTCAATATACTCTTTCCACTTATCCATTCTCTCCTCTGCATTTAACAGTGCAATTACAGTTGCACTCTTAACGTTAACACCCTTGCTTTTAAATTCACAGAAGGTTGTTTTTGAGAGAGGACAAGTTCCTCTCTCACCTATTTCCGGCGTACTGAAAATTACTAAAGACTTTATTACAATCTGACACACCTTGAGCGAGACCCCAGAAAATTAACGGCCTGGGCAAACATTGATGGAGCCTGGTAGGGCGCTAAAAGCATGAGGTATTTTTATGATTCTTAGCTTGTAGAAACGGCTTGTTGGGTGTCGAGAGCAATTGGTGGCGAGCCCATCCTGTAGCAAATCGTGCCGGACAGACCCACAACCGTACAGGGCAGACTGTGCAGCCCCTCGTCAAGACAGGGCTCCAGCAGAACAATGCCGTGATACCTGCCGCAGCAGCAGCAGAAGCCTGGGCAGGGGCGATGGTCTAAAGGAACATGTCTACTACACAATGGAGTTGTAAACCGGGCAGTGTGTGCATGTTTTCATGTTCGACAACATTGTAAGAAGGCCATTGAGCCATTTCCCTTGGCTGACCCTGTTGTATAAGAAAACTCTAGCAACTGAGAAACACTTAGAGAAGGTATATTTATTACACCTCATAGCTAGGACTAACAAACTCCAAGGCACAGGCGAGTTACATAAAGATCTTTGGGACTGTATCTGTTCGCTTATTGCCATGGGAAGAGACACAACTTCACAGAAAATATCTTTTCCTCCTCAGCGAAAACTTACAAAAAGAGCCAGTAATCGGCGGTTTCTTTTTTTCTCAGAGATGCATGTTTCTTAACACTTGCCCTGGTTTGACATGAGTTAGGGCTGTCGTATGGGAGGGAAGATTTAGCGCCTCTAGAGCCTTGTGACTGACTCAAGACGGTATGAAGGCGGTATCGTTTGTGCACTTTGTGGGAAACGAAATTTTTTCTGGATAGGTGGGAAGCTGTGGGGTGCGGGGACTTTGGGCTGGTAAGCTTCTTCTGGCCAAAGCTCTGGCATGTTTGGTTGGTACTTGGGACCTGTCCTGAGCCTGACTTCACTAGCGAGTAGATTAGACTGGGGAGCCTCTGCTGAAGTTCTTACTGCGCTGACAGTGTGCTTTCAAACGTCTCGGACTACTCGTTTGCTGAGGGCACACTTATTCGTTTTTGGTTTACCAGTCTTGACGTTTGATATCCTTGTGCACTCTGTCGTATAAGTGAGCCAAATTGGTCCTTAGTATGACCAGTGAGCAGGTGTGTCCCACACTGAAATCTACCGTGATTTCAGGGCTCTGGTATAGAATAATTTGCGATCCGTCTGCCTGGTAGCTAGACCGTGAGATTTTTGCATTTCCTTTGTGGCCGCGATCGATTCACAGGTGCCGCCTCCACGTCCCACCTCCGCCGCCGCACACATTTCGCCAGCTGCAAGTCACGTCGCCACACGAAGTAAACAGAGTAAGGTACTGCCACTCCGGTATTGTCAGGATGTACAGATCTCAATCGCCACTTGCTCTCAGCTGCTCCTATGCAGAGAAAATTCAGTAGATTAGATCAATCAAAGTCTGCTTAGCGTCAGATCAATACAGCTTGTGTTAACCACATTATAGGGCCAGAGTACTTGACTCACTGATCACATTGATCACCTAGTTAAACTGACTTTGTCAACCAGGCGCCACCCAGTGCAGTGTTTAATCTTCTGTTAGTTGTTTAGCGAATTCAATCTATAACTTGTTTAATATAATGTATGTCTTGTTTGGTAAAATAAATGTTGTTAGTCTTCTAAATTTTGCCAACATTCTCAATCAATTAAATAGTCCAAACAAGTTCCCTTTGATTGTGGCGTCCCATGCCAGGATCTCGCATTGATGGCAGCATCTGTGACCGTCAGACAGTAGATAGTGTTGCCCAGTGAAGTTTCTGCCTCCCATGTTTAATGTGGTGCACTGGGTAGAGTAGATCCGCGTTGCTGGAACCTGGACATAGTGGAAAATGGAAATGAAGTCCCATGCTTCTTGACAGAGCGTGGGGGAACTATGCGGGAGACCCGCGCCGTCATACTAGGCAAGGTCCTAATGGAGGTGGTTTGCCGTTGCCTTTCTCCGACCGTAATGGAGATGAATGATGATGATGAAGACGACACAACAACACCCACTCATCTCGGGACAGGTGAAAATCTCTGACCCCGCAGGGAATCGAACCCGGGACCCGGTGCTCTGGAAGCGAGAACGCTACTACGAGACCACGAGCTCCGGACCTAGACATAGCAAGGCACGTTTGCTACAGAGTAGCGGAAGTAATTGTGTTTTGTTAACCATGGATCCACGTCAGATTATTAGCGGTGACCGAGTACTATGCACTAGTATGGCTAAACAGTAGTCATGTGAACAAAATCGATGTCTAACTTAACAACACTATGCGCATTATTTAAGGAGCCGTTAGGTCTACCCCTAACATATGGCTACCTGTCCTGAGTCATATACCACCCCCAAAAATACGACGAGTAGCAGCCTTGGTCAGGGAATACAACAAGATCGAAGCAAACCCTGAACTACAGTGCACATCGATATACCTGATCTGAGTACCAACAGGCTACATTGAAGACATCCTCCTCTTGCTCTCGACAGCCTCACAGAGTCTGACATTAACTCTTGCAGAAGAGAATGGCTCCAGAATGCGCCAAAAACTTGCCACCTAATGGCGTGTATTACCGGGGCAGTTCCTGGGTTTGATCAGCCCCGCAAGATCTTGTCAACTCTGAACCGGTTAAGAACTGGGTATGGAAGATGTGTTGACTCGCTCTTCCAATGGCACTGCTGTCTTCGCCAGCATATGACTGCGGCGCGCCTAAGCAGACCATCCAACACATCAGAGAAGAATACAGTGCTAGAGCATTCAGTGGGGACTTTGAAGAATTCCTCGTGGCATCTCAAAAATCCATCGAATATATACAAGGACTAGATGTTTGTCTGTGTATAAATGTGTAATTTTGTGTAATGTAGAATAACGTGATCTAATACAGAAACAGCCATCATGGGAAAACAGAAGAAGACGAAGAAATTATAATCATAACAACAACAACTACTACCGACGAAACGGAAAGTGGAGAGAGAAACAGAACTCGAACCAGGGCCAACAGGATTCTAGAGACCACAGCTAAGCAATAGCAGGACATACAACGGTCAACGTCAATGGAATGACCAACGAAGCGAATACGTGGAATTTAGGCCACCTAACCCATGCAGAAAAAATTCAAACAGGAATTGATACACAGCCGGTGCGGACTCAGCTCATAACAATGCCGCAGAAATTATCGGAACAAGCGATATTAACGTGTTAGATAAGAATATACAAGATAACTGCTACGGGAAGAGTAGGAGATCAAGACACAACCGGATTTACACCCCATCACTCACATTGGAGTCAGCAATGTCAATCGAACCAGGGTTGTGGACAGTGAAAGCCAAGCGATGACGATATCGGATTCGGAATACAAGAAATGCACTGCGAATCATTCTTGGCCGGCACTCACACTAAAGAAAACCAAAATTGCCGGCGCTCTGACTGGGAAGCATACAGCAATGCAGTTACAAACCAGGTTGATTTTCAACTGCCAAGGACACACCTTAGAAATGGTAGCCCTTCTTTGGCAATTGAGATAATATTTGGCATGGATTTCCTAAATCAACAACAGGGAGTATTGGACGTAGGGCAAGGAGAACTTACTTTACATTAAGACGGTGCCATGAAGATTTCCTTTGCTGGCCACGCAGTAAGTGCGCAAATCCCTGCAGAATGCCGCAAAAGGAAAACGCGGATGTATTTCTAATGAAAACCAGAGCAATCCGAAATTTCATGTATGCGTTTCGGGTGCGGGAACACACTAAATTCTTCGTGACTCCCTACCAAATCCCACACGCCCACAGACAGAAGGTTTTTCTCGAGATCAAGAGGATGCTTGACGAAGACATCAATGAACCAACAAGCTCCACGTACAATGCACTCACAGTGGTAGAGAAAACTAACGGCTCGATTCGTTTGGTGCTGGATTCGCGCCAAATCAATGATTAAGCCAGAGACAGATCGTCCGGAAAAGCTGGAGGAACTCTTGCAAAATTTCCAGTGTGTTACGGGTTTTTCATCTCGTGACTTGCGGTCCAGTTTCTGACAAATTATGCTCCACCCAGACTGCAGGAAATACACGACGTTCCTTGCATTCGGGAAATGCTATCGAGTTAAACGCTTACCATTCGGGCTAAACGTGTCTTCATCTGCGTTCATCAGAGGACTCGATAGCATCTTAAAGGATTCCATAAAGCAAAGGATCACCACCTATGTGGACGACCTCTTGATAGTGGAACCTGTAACGTTTCCGCTCTGGCGTACGTTAACTTTTTAAAGCCTGTACTATGATAAGTTGACGAGCTTCACCTTTTTAAGAAAGGATTTTAGTGCATATGTTGACCGCGTGTACCTGAATGGAAGCAAAATCGGTCTTATACCCAGTCAGTAACAACAATGATACGTCAAGCAAGTCTGAAGTGCAACTACACGTTAGGACGGGCAAGGAATATGCACAGCAGATGCTACCAATTGTTAATAATACGGTCGCCAGCCTAATTAGGCATTAAGTGAGTTTTTTCCTTGTACAAGTGGGTGTACGTACAAGCATGACAACACGTCGTAATACTGCATTATATGGTAAATTTTAGAACCAGAAAAATCTACTGAACTAATATTTTCCCTTTCTGTACTAATTTGGACAAGCTGTAAATACACAACATTACACTACAATGATTACTACAAACTGCATTTTGTCTATTGATCCGACTGAAATCGGGCATAGACTACCCTAGAAATAACACTTTTGAAACACACATACAATGTCAATTTTAATAAGAGTAAACACTGATAAATTTAGGTTTTATATTGACTTTAACTTTGCTGGTCAAATCTGTTCAGTACACTTCAGACTTTAAGTGAATAGAAAAGGAAAGAGTGGAGGGGGGGGGGGGGGGGGGCACTGAAACTGTTATGATCACTGTGTTGAAACTGTTAACTATTGGAAGCATTATGCACTCAAGATTTACAATATATGAGTTACTACTCTTTTTGTCTTATTACTTCCTCATTTAACTACCATTATTTTTGTCTCAAATTATTTAAGCTTCATTACTAAACCAATTCCAAAATTATCTTCCAACTTTGTCAGACCTTTGCTCTTTGCTTATATTTTCATTAACAATAAAGCTCCTTGAACATCTTTCTAGCATAGATAGGTCTGCAGGTAATTCTTATTAACATAAACTTTAAATCTTCATTTCGGAACACTCGGATTGCACAACATGTGGAAAGGACCCTGTCTCGGTTAGTGATGAGGATAATTAATTGATAGGGCAATTCTGGTAAAAGTTAAGTTATTATTGAATAGTCAGGAACAAAATTAACACTGGTCCACACGAATACAATTCTAAAGATTCAACCTGTTCGAGTCGATGCGGCGGTTGGCGGGCAGCGAGATGGCGAGGCGCACAGCACACATACAATCGCAGCTATGGCTCTTGCTGTATCGGCGCTTTGCTTCTTCTTGGCGTCGCAATCCTTTTCAATTCAGTGCCTATAGAATATAGCCATGCTGTATAGTCGTCGGAAACGGCACATCCGAGGCTCAATGAAACCACTTTTTCCAGGATAGCCTCCTCGATCCGGAACGTGTTCCTCAGACCGATGCCCAACTCCGACTGTCTTGCTGAGCCCGTTATGCCGTGCCGCGCCCGTGCGCATTTTCCCGCGCTCGCCTGCCATCCACCCTTTACCGCTCCCCTACAGATAGGGTATTCACCAAAGGTTTTACATTCCACATATCCTAATACATTGCCTACGTATGGACCAGGCGCAAAATTACAATTTTAAACATGTTACAATAGATTCAACATCAAATCTGTTATAGCATTTCTTGAAATTTGACATAAATATTAATATTCACATCGAAAGTTGCTTACATTTTCGTTAACATAATGACACGAAAAGAAAAAGAAATGAAATCAAAACATTGCTTACATTAATTCATCGAAAATCAGAAGAAAAATTATTATATATACAATTGTTGTTGTTACAAACCGACGTGGAAAGGACACAATGCGATCCTCAGGGAAATCCTACAGACCTCCAAAGAATGCGATGTAGCCACCAACATCACGAAGTCATGCACAGGAACCTCACGAGTAAAATCATCGGACATATCATTACCGCGGAAGGAATCTAACCAGACCCGGACAAACTACAGGCAATTATGAAATTAGATCAGGTGAATGTGCTGGCTGTGTGAGAGGACTACCTTTACCAACTCAACATTTACTGAACTTGTTAGTTAGGTAATCCCAAACCATCTGACTGTAATGGGCAGGGCGTGGGAAGGGGACGATGTGGCGGAAAATTAATTCCAAAGCCTCAAAACCGAGCTGATTAATGCGCCAATTCTTTCGCACCCCAACCTGGAGAAGGACTTTTGCATGGCGTTAGACATTTCCTACTCTGAGATTGCTGTAGTGATTTTCCAGCGATATCAGCGAGGGGGAAACGTGGTGCACAAAAGCATTGCTTTTGGACGCCAAGTCCTCAGCACGTCTGAAAGAAATTATTCGGTGACTGAGTCAGAAGCTTTAGCAGTTGTTTCCCGCTTCGAGAAATTTCGTTTTTTCTTGTAGGGAGGAAAAGAAGAGTATACATCGACCACAAAGCCTTAGAGTTCCAACTCACAGAGAAACTCCGAAACAAACGTCTAACGAGATAGGCACTCTTGCTCCAGGAGTATGACTTTTCGATCACAAACATACCAGGGAAGGGTAAGATCATTGCGGATGCGCTGTCACGTTCACTTGTGAGGCTTGAAAGAAGTGAGGCCAACCCACTGGAAGATGATGGAAGATGAACACTACAGCTTGTTATATATGAAGAAGGTTGCATTTGAGAATTATGTAACCTCGAGCCTCAAGGAAATCAGCAAGGAGCAGGACAAGGATCCAGGTCTATTTGCCCTAAAACAGAGGGTGAAAGACAAGAGGGAATCAAAACTGAGGCAGTTTTACTTGGTACGAAAAGCCATTCTGTTCTTTCGAAGTGACGGCGAAGGGGCGCCCTGCCGCGTTTGCATTCCAGATGAACTGGTGAACAAGGTCATCTGGCACACGCACCTGGGTTACGCACATTTTGGACCCAGTAAGTGCTACTTAAAATTACGCACACAGTGCCATTTCAAGAATATGGACAGAAGAATCCCGAGGAGCATGTCAGAAGTCAAAGCACATCACTGTGGCAACGCAAGCACCTCTATATCCTATCATCCCATCAAAGATGAAGCACCTTGCAGCAACAGATTTAATGCGAACAAATAGCTGACATCCAAGTATGTCACTTTAACGCCGCTCAAGAAAGCAACTGTGCAATCAGTATGTAGAGCATTCTGCATGAAGTTTCTCGCGCAAGTCGACCATGTCGACAGGAAAAAATTTGGAAATTTGTGGTAAGGTCTTATGGGACCAAACTGCTGAGGTCATCGGCCCCTAAACCTACACACTACTTAATCAAACTTAAACTAACTTACGCTATGAACAACACACGCACCCACGCCCGAGGGAGGACTCGTACCAAAGACTAGGGGCGCCGTAAGCACCGTGCAAGGCAACCCCGCGCGGCGGCCGTCGACAGCATCATCTCCGACATGGACCTCAGTTCCGGTCAGAGAAGTGGAAAGAGATTTGCGGAAACACAGAATCAGGCTCATATTCGCTTCCATACGACATCCACAATCGTCGCCTGTAGAGAGAGTGACGGAAAGTCTGGTAAACCTCTGCCGTATCTACTGCACGAAACGTCACGCCACCTGGGGTGTTTTCCTACATGTCTTCCAGGACGTGGTGAACGAGTTGCCACACGGTGTCTTCAAAATAGCACCTGTAACAGTTCTCAATAACAGGAAACCCACAGATCTCATCCGTGATGTTGTAAATTTTCCCCAGCGAACTCGAGAACACCAACAGGTTGTTGGCCTTGCACTCAGGAGATTGCTTGAGGCAGGAGAGAAACCTAAAGAGAGTGGGGAGAGAAAAGCACGTGAGAATGAATACCGAATTGGCCAAAAAATGCTCGTTAGAAGTTTCCGTCTATCTAACAAACAGAAATAGCTGTGCCACAAATTCTATCTCATCTATTATGGCCCTTTCAGTGTCCGGAGAATCGCTCACTTGAACTCTCTGGAGCTACAGACCTTGAAATCAAGGAACACTCTTGGCATCCACCATGTAGGTCACGTAAAGGCATTCGTGTAATAAGTGTACATAGTAGATTTATAGATCATAGAAGGTGTAGTATGGAAATAGTCTCCGTGGATGAACTGTTTAACGTAATTTAATGTTGATATATTGGCCGGCCGGAGTGGCCGTGCGGTTAAAGGCGCTACAGTCTGGAACCGCACGACCGCTACGGTCGCAGGTTCGAATCCTGCCTCGGGCATGGATGTGTGTGATGTCCTTAGGTTAGTTAGGTTTAAGTAGTTCTAAGTTCTAGGGGACTGATGACCTCAGAAGTTAAGTCCCATAGTGCTCAGAGCCATTTGAACCATTTTTTGAATGTTGATATTGTGTTGCTTAGCATAATTTTCCATTTGTTCTATTTCGGTGTTATTTTGTTTGTTTGCCATTTCCATTAGTTTCCAGCATGAGTCCTTGTTGAAAGTGGTCAAATGAGCTGTGTATTTGTGACATCTTCACGCCAACATTCACTGCCAAGTGGCAGGTTGAATTAAAATTCTGTTGCAACTTATATCTCATCAACAATTGGCTCTTTTTCTGGCATGCCAAACCAGGCACGTTCCAATACTCAATACTCCAAACAGCTGAGTACTGCTATTATTTCTTTGGACCTCACAATTATAGTCCGATTTCCGCTCCCAGGAGAGCAGGGAGATCTGTCGTAATTTGACCGCAGTTGAGCATCTTACTCTGTCCTAGCGTTCTCGTAGAAGAGCCTTCACAAGTATCACCATGGCCCATGAAATTGTTTTTTTTTTTTACTTTCCGTGGTTTCTTGTACACTCCCCAAGCGGCGGATCTAAGTCACATTATGTTTTTTCATGGTGTCAAGACGGTAAATCGTGCTATAGAGCATGTGTATCTCCATTTTCGGACGTGTTTCGTATGGTTCAAATCGCTCTGAGCACTATGGGACTTAATTGCTGAGGACATCAGTCCCCTAGAACTTAGAACTACTTAAACCTAACTAATGTAAGGACATCACACACTCCATGCCCGAGGCAGGAGTCAAACCTGCGGCCGGAGCGATCGCGCGGTTCCAGACTGTAGCGCCTAGAACCGCCACCCTGGCCGGCTTTCGTATGGTGAAAGCGCTTTGGGCGCGTGTCGACGCTAAGACTCGGTGTGTGATGAGCCATCGCCTGTCGTGTCGTGTAGCCTGTCTCGTGATGGAATTTGAGCGCCGTCGGCGAAATATTGTGTATGGGGAATTAGCACAGACGAATGGAAGGCACGGCAGAGTAGCGAACCCCAGACCCGGAAACAGGAAGCAGAAACGAAATAATGGACTATGGATCATACACACACACACATACACACACACACACACATACATATATAGTATCCTTGTGTTTCATTTCAGCAGCAGTGATCCTGACAGAGGAGACCGGAGGCATCCTTGTACTATGTCAAATTACGTGTACACAATCATAAATGCCACTACAAAGATTTCAGGCAAATCACCAGCACCTGAGTGAGTAGATGCACTCCGTGGCCACTTCAGCGTCAGCAGACAAGTCTGCCATACATCGAAAGATAAAAGAGGAGAATATAAGGAATAAAATGCATTAAATTTCGCTTCGGTAGTGTTAGCGAAGGCATAGGGTAGTACAATAACGTAGTATTTAGTACTGGGAGAACTATCCAAAAACTATCAAAAACACTTGCACATACAAACACACATCACACCACACAATTTACGTCCATACAACATTAACAGGGCCCCACAGTCATTAAATTTATTTTTGGTATTGCATACTTAGTAATATTACAAATGTAAAAGAAACTGCTCTTCCTTATTTTTCTGTAAATTAATTATATTGTAATGACATTTGTGAGAGAATATGGCATTTGACACCCTTGAGGATTGTGCAGATCCGCCGTTGGATTCCAGAACCAACACGGCAGCCAGCCAGCGAGGGGAGCAGACAGCTGTAATGACTCAGCTGTAGCAGCCCGGGTGAGGGGGACCACCCTCAGTGACAGAACCGGCCGCTGCCAGCTGATGCTCCCATGTCACGCAGCCCGGTCATCTCCCAGTGGAGGCAGCATGTCTCAAGCCAGCGCAGACAGTGGGACACCATCACACGCCTGCAACAACCCCCCAGCTGCCAGCGACCCGCCATGCCACTAATCGAGGGACAAGAAAGTCTCGTGGCGCCACAGTCGATGCGTTCGCCAAGCCTAACTGACTCAGTGGGGTGCCGAGAGTGACGCGTCCCAACAACAAAGGGCGAGGTTATCCGATGTCCCACGCTGGCAGGCGCGCATTCTGATGCAGAGGCGAATGGGAAGGGTAGGGCTGTCCCATATCCTGCTAACGCTTGAAGGATTTCTACACCAGGGGGCAGGGGGCAGGTGAATGGGAAAGGGAGGACTGTCCCACTTCCTGCTAATGCTGAATACATTTCTACGCCAGGGGGCAGGTTGCACATCAACTGCAACGCTGCCATGCCAGTCCCTGATGGCTGATTGTGGCCTGACCAGGATGAAGCCAAGGGTCCGGAAGCCTAAGATGCTGGACGCTGCCAAAACGCCAGATGCTGCCAGAGACGAAAGGGAACCCCAGTGACGTCTGCTGCCACTTCTGCCACGTCATGCATGGAGTGAGAGGCCATTCCACTCTGGTGCAAACTGCTGTTCTTCAGTACTATCAGTCACGGTTTGTGTGTGTGCATAAGTGCCATGTTCTCAATTTGTGTGACATTTTCAAATGTAAAATTTGTCTCCCCAGGGACCCTTGTGGAGGTAGCGATAGGATACCTTTCTGTAATATCATTATGCAATACATTTTTGTGTCTTTGTATGTATCAATAGAACTGTTTTATTTGTGAGATCTATGTTTTTCTGCACATTTATTAATGCTCTTCACAATGATTATGTGCCTGAATTTGTTTTCATGTCACAGAAAATAATAAACAAATTTACACAACTTACATAATAAAACAAACAGATTACAGACGTTATTTCCTTGTTCGTCGAGAATTTGACAATTTATGTGTTTGATGATTGAGACCAAATGAGTGATAGAGCAGGGATAAATCAATGAGCAGAGAACAGTTCATACTCCAGGACATTGATTAGGGGCGTTAGACATCTCTGACCATAGGATATGGTGTGAATGGGTACATTTCCTTGCTGCAAGGCCTTTTAACCACATATCAAATGTTTAACAGAAGTCTGTGATGAAGCAATGACCCCCGGGGCTAGTGTAATTCATACTACTCACTGCAATGTTTACATGCACTCTTGCTGGCTTGCAGCTTCATGTGAGTGAATGACACCTGGAATGAATGAGGTCAAGTTAAGATGTGTTTTAGCCATGGGCAAAGCTGATTGACAAAGTTACCTTGTCCACATATATAACGGTTATCAGGATGAGATTCTCCTACGATTTTCAATGATTTCCTCTGATATGTGTCACACTAAACAATATTGAAGTGAGACACTACCCATACAGAAATCAATAGTAGGGAGGGGGCACTTGGTGAGGACAAGTTACTCTCATAGCCGGACAGGTCCACAGCCCTACAGGACAGACAGGGCAGCTCCTTGTTGGGACAGGGCTCCAGCAGAACAAAGCAGCAACACCTGCTGCAGAGCCAGCAGAAACCTGGGCAGGGGCGATGGTCTAGAGGAACATGTCTACTACACAGTGCAGTTGTAAACTGGGCATTGTGTGCATGCTTTCGTGTTCAACAATATTGCAACAAGGCAAGCGAGTCACTTCCCTTGGCTTACCCTGTTGTATAAGAAAACTCTAGCATCTGAGAAACGCTTGGAGAAGGAAACTTTATTACATCTCATAGCTTGGACTAACAAGCTCCAAGGCACAGGCGATTCAGATAAAGATCTTTTATATTGTGTCTGTTCGCTTATTTTCATGGGAAGAGACACGACTTCACAGAAAATATCTTTCCCCCTCAGCGAAAACTTAAAAAACGCCAGTAATTGGCGGTTTCTTTTTTTCGAGAGATGCAGGTTTCTTAACAGTTGCACTGGTTCGACATGAGGTTGCGCTGTCGTGTGGGAGGGAAGATTTAGTGCCTCTAGAGCCCTGTGATTGGCTCAAGACGGTGTGGAGGTGCGGTCGTTTGTGCACTTTGCGGGAAAACGAAATTTATTCTGGATAAGTGGGAAGCTGTGGGGTGCGGGGACTTTGGGCTGGTAAGCTTCTTCTGGCCAAAGCTCTGGTATGTTTGGTTGGTACTTGGGAACTGTACTGAGACTGACTTCACTAGCAAGTAGTTTGGACTGGGAACCCTGCGATGAAGATCTTACTGCAGCGACAGAGTGACTTCAAACGTCTCCGACTACTCGTTTGCTGAGGGCACACTTATTCGGTTTTGGTTTACCAGTCTTGACGTTTGGTATCCTTGTGTGCTGTGTCGTATAAGTGAGCCAAGTTGGCCCTTGGTATGACCAGCGAACGAGTGTGTCCCACACTGAAATCTACCGTGATTTCAGGGCTTTGGTAGAGAGAAATTTGCGATACGTCTGCCTGATCGCTAGACCGTGACATTTTTTCAATTCTAGCGTGGCCGCGATCGACTCACAGGTGCCACCTCCACGGCTCACCTCCTCCGCCGCACACAACTCGCGATCTGCAAGTCACTTCGCCGCACAAATGTATACAGGATAACGTACTGCCGCTCCGGCATTGTCAGGGCGTACAGATCTCAATCGCCACTTGCTCTCAGCTGCTCCTACGTAGAGAAACTTCAGCAGATTTGATCAATCAAAGTCTGCTCAGCGTCAGATCAATACAGCTTGCGTTATCCACATTTTAGGACCAAAGTACTTGGGTCACTGATCACACTGATCACCTAGTTACACTGTCTTTGCCAGCCAGGTGCCACCCAGTGGAGTTTTTAATATTCTGATAGTTGTTTAGGGAATTCAATCTATAATTTGTTTAGTATAATTTATATCTTGTTTGATCAAATAAATGTTGTTAATACCCTAAATTTTGCCAACATTCTCAATCAATTAAATAGTCCAAACAAGTTACCTTTCATTTTGACTTCCTTATGTGCTGTGTCTGTCCTTCTGACAATCATTTTTTTTTCGATTTCTTCACATTTTTCAAGCAGCAATTTCGTCTAAGCTTCCCTGCACTTCCTATTTATATCATTCTTCAGCGATTTGTGTTTCTGTACTCCTGAATTTTCCTGAACATTTCTGTACTTCCTTATTTTATCGATCAACTGAAGTATTTTTTCTGTTACCCATGGTTCATTCGCATTTACCTTTCTTCCAACTTCTGTGATTGCCCTTTTTAGAGATATCAATTCCTCTTCAACTGTAATGCCTACTTAACTACTTATTGCTGTATCTACAGCCTTAGAGAACTTCATATGGGTCTCCTTATCCCTTAGTACTTCCGTATCCCACTTCTTTGCATATTGATTCTTCTTGAATAATATCTTAAACCTCAGCCTACTCTTCAACACTATTAAATTCTGATCTGTGTCTCTATCTGCTCCCGGGTAAGCCTTACAATCCAGCATCTGATTTTGGAATCTCTGTCTATCCACGATATAATCTAACTGAAATCTTCCTGTATAACACAGCCTTTGTTGTGATTCTTAAACAGAATATTCACTATTACTAGCTGAAATTTATTACAGAACTCTATTAGTCTTTCTCCTCTCTCATTCCTTGTCTCAAGCCCATACTCTCCAGTAACCTTTTCTTCTACTCCTTCCCCTACAACTGTATTCCAGTCCCTCATAACTATTAGATTTGCATCTTCTTTTATGTACTGTATTACCTTTTCAGTATCCTCATATGCTTTCTCTATCTCTTTACCTACGTCGGCATGTATACCTATACAATCGTTGACGGTGTTGGTTTCTGATCAGAACAACCCCCCCCCCCCTCCCCCCGTTATACCATTTTCTGCTGCTGTTGTTATTACCCTACCCTCATCTGACCAGAAATCCTTGTCTTCCATCCGTTTCACTTCATTGCCACCCACCATATCTGTATTGAGCCTTTGCATTTCCCTTTCCAGATTGTCTAGCTTCCCTATCACGTTCAAGATTCTGACATTCCACAACCCGTCTCGTAGAACGTTATTCTTTTGTTGATTATTCAATCTTTTTCTTATGGTCACCAAACCCTTGGCAGTCCCCTCCCGCAAATACGAATAGGGGACTATTCCGAAGTCTTTTCGCAATGGAGAGATCATCATCACCCTTTTTTTCAATTAAAAGTCACATATCATATAGATACGGGTTATGTGTCTTTAATGCAGTGGCTTCCATTGCTTGCTGTAGCCTCATGACGTTGCTCATTGCTGATTCTTCCGCCTTTAGGGGCAGTTTACAACCCCGAGGACAAGAGAGTGCCCTGAACCTCTGCCTGCTCCTCCACCCTCTTTGACAAGGCCGTTGGCAGAATGAGGGTGACTTCTTATTCCGGCAGTCATTGGCATAAGCATAAAAATATCAGTCTTCTACTTAATACAGAAAATGTGTGAATCAGTATTCACTTACGCAAAGGAAAACGAAGTAGGATGTACCCTAGCAAAAACACAGATTCTCATGTGTGGGATGATTTACTAGCAAGAAGGCTGAAATTCAGTTACAATTGGACAGAACATCTATTAATTCCTAAATTTTTATAGAGAAAGCACGGAACATTTGCGTCGGAACATAATGAATTGCTGGTGCCTGATTTACTAAGCATGTGAGTGCAAAAATGAACAAAATACGTTGCTTCATAGTCTCATGGAGCTCATGGAGAACTGATAACTTCTAAAACAGGGATAGTTTGGTGGACATGTATGACAGATGCACGTCCACATTCACACTGGCACCACACAGAGAAAAGAAAAGAAACGAAACGAGAAGAGTGAACGTATACGCCATAATCACATATGTTTGGCAAAAAGGTATGTTCTCATCTGTCTAACTCATTAATAAGGAACAGAAGCATGCATTTATCCAAACGTCTAGAAATGAAGGACGTGGCCGAGCAGAGTAATACGCAGCGTAAACCGAGAAAGTTCTGGGACAAAAAACCGCGAACGTAAAAGCACGCTGCAGTACTGAAATAACCACACCCACAATCATAGACTAGCCACATCCGGTGGCACAATTACACAAAGTATCCACTCAGGTAAAATAATCACGGAATATTGCGAAAGTTGCGAACGGTCAGAAATGCAAATCAGAAATAACATAGGAGCGAACGTAATTTCATTTAAAAAGTGGCGGTAAAGAAAGGAATCGAAGGACAAGGGGTTGCTGGATCATTAGTTATTCAAGCACGTAGACCAAGTTACAAGTAGATCTGACATCCAAGTACGTCACTTTAATACCGCTCAAGAAAGCAACTCCACAGTCAGTATGTAGAGCATTCTGCAAGGATTTCCTAGCGCAAGTCGACCATGTCGGCAGGATCATCTCCGACAATGGACCACAGTCCCGGTCAGAGATGTGGAAAGAGATTTGCGGAAACACAGAATCAAACCCCTATTCGCTTCCATACGACATCCACAATCGTCGCCAGCAGAGAAAGTGAGGAAAAGTCTGGGAAACCTCTGTCGTATCTAGTGCACGAAACGTCACGCCACCTGGGATGTTTTCCTAAGCGACTTCCAGGACGTGATGAACGACTGCCACACGGTGTCTACAAAATAGCACCAGTAACAGTTCTCAAGAACAGGCAATCCACAAATCTCATCCGTGAAGTTGTAAATTTTCCCCAGTGAACTCGAGAACAACACCAACAAGTTGTTGACCTCGCACTCAGGAGATTGCGTGAGACGGGAGAGAAACGGAAAGAGAGCTGGGAGAGAAAAGCACGCGAGAGTGAGTACCGAATTGGCCAAAAAATGCACGTTAGAAGTTTCCGTCTATCCAACAAACGGAAACAGCTCTGCCACTAATTCTATCCAATCTATTACGGACCTGTCCGTGTCCGAAAAACTGGTTGTCCCAGAGAAAAGATCTGGCAACATAGGAAAATAACTGCAATGTAGCGACAAAAGAAAACAGAGAGATAACTGAACCATACATGAAGACGTAAAATCGACCGAGCGAGGTAGCGTGGTGGTTAGCACACTGGAGTCGCATTCGGGAGGACGACGGTTCAAACCTGCGTCCGGCCATCCTGATTTAGGTTTTCCGTGATTTACCTAAATAGCTTCAGGGAAATGCTGGAAGGGTTCCTTCGAAAGGGCACGGCCGACTTCGTTCCCCATCCTTCCCTAATCCGATGGCATCGGTGACCGCGCTGTTTGGTCCCCTCTCCCAAACCAACCAACGTAAAATCGGCCAGACAAGAGCTCACGTATGAAACATATATAAAATGGAGAGTAAAATGAAACTAGTGAAAAATAAAGAATTATAACGCAAGAAATAGAAATACACGGACATTCACAATGAGAAAACAAGAGTACTAGCCGAAAGCAAGAGTGGTTCGCCCACGACGATTCCACAATCCTCTAAGTTGACTGAATAAAGTAACTACGCATACAAATCGAATAATAACCAAAGTCCTAGCACACCTTATGTTGAATAAACTATACTACATGATTAGCAAGACCTAAAGCTGTAAAAGGCTTGATTAACACTTGAGCTAGACTGACACTTACGCAATCACCATACTTAAACTACTGCATCCTTGCGCACTAACAAAATCAAACTCTACTTCGCAAGTAGCGGAAGTCCGCAGAAAAACCCTTTCCGCGCCATGTCAACGTAAAAAGAATAGCAGTTCGACTAGATGGCTCATTAAAGTCTATATAATAATTGGCTAATGTTCTACAACCACAGCGAAACCCTTTAGAAAAGCAGTACACAGACACGTTCACCCACTCTGTCATTCAAAGGGGGGGAGAACGGGAAAGAAACATAGGAATACACGATTAAAACGTCATAAATAGGGGTGTGGGAGGTAGAGGAAACACAGAAACTTAATGAATCTATATTAATACCAGTAAACCAGTTACAAAACAGGCATAGCTACAGAAAATATGTGAGATGATGGCTGATAAAGACGCATTAAACTGCTCACTCGTTATGGCGACATGATTTACTAAATGCACCAAAAATATGAGGTGCTTCGGAAAATCAAGCTAACTTGAGCAAAACATGGTGAAATGGCTCACATAGGGGCCCTCCAGTGTTCTCCTAGTCAAGGATCCGGTCGGCCACGTCTGACCACCATAAGGGAGGATCGCCCTGTTGTGCACCAGACACACACATCATAGCCCCTTCGCATCTGCAATTGCCATCTAGGAACAAGCAATGGACTACGTGCAACATTCTGTGTCATCGCAGACCATTGGTCTGACACTAGGAGCAGCGACACTAGGGATTTACCGTCCCATGTGTGGGCTGCCGTTGACAACACACAGCAGACGACTGCGTTTGGAGTGGTGCTAGGACCGGAAAGTATGGTCTGCTCATCCTTACTGTCGCATTGCGTTCAGCGATGAATCGATTTCCTGCACTATCCCAGCGACCTTCGTCAGCGAGTGTGGTGACAACGTAGGGAGAGCTCCATTCTTCCAATGTTTTGGAGATACACAGCGGTGTTAATATCGGCGTCATGGTGTCTGGAATCATCGTATGTGATTCACAGATGGTAATGAGTGAGGAAACTATGACGGGACATTCTCAATCTTCATGTGTTACCTCTCATGCGACAGTACTGTGGTACTATTTTTCAAAAGGGCAACCCTCTTCCACACATGGCACGTTTCTCTGTGATCTGTCTGCGTGATGTGAAGACACTTTCGTGATCAGCAATGTCCCCAGATCTCTCCCTCAAAGAACATGTGTGGGACCAGCTCGGATGTCTACTCTGTCCCAGTGCTAGTGTCCAGGATATCAAGAACCATTTGAAACAGCTCTGGGCTAGTTTGCACACAGAAGAGGATCCAATGGTTCCTAACCGAATTAGTGCATTCATCCAAGGTAAACATGGTGCAACGTCACACTGATGAATGCGCTCACACCGCCAAGTTCTGTATAATTTTCACTTGATTATGTAATCGTTTTAATATCACGTAAGCTCTCAACTCGTGAAGTTTCACTTCGTTTCCTCCTCCAATTCAGAACGCTTCACTTTTGTTGTCAGTCAGTGTATTTTCTGGATTCCCTTACTCATTCATTACTGATGATTAGGCCGGCCGCTGTGGCCAAGCGGTTCTCGGCACTTCAGTCCGTAACCACGCGGCTGCTACGGTCGCAGGTTCGAATCCTGCCTCGGGCATGGATGTGTGTGATATCCTTAGGTTAGTTAAGTTAAAATAGTTCTAAATCTAGGGGACTGATGACCTAAGATGTTAAGTCTCATAGTGCTTAGAGTCATTTGAACCATTTGAACTGATGAATACAACAAAGTTCCTCATACTCCAGGTAATGCAAAATTGAATCTAAAATAAAACATTTCTTAGATACGTACTTTAAGTAAATATTGAGACCGAAAATCTGTAGGACGGATTACACGAAAATCAAATAAAAATCTGTCGTTCCTAAGTGCATTTGCTTCGTGTTATTCCACATTGATGGAATTAAGGTCACGTGGAAAAGATTGGAAATCAGCTCTCAATGTAGGGAGATGCATAAGTATGATACTGGGAAACCGCAGTTGGTCTGCAAAAGAGACTGCATATAAAATACTTGCATGTTGAAGTGTGTGGGGTCGTATGAGGTCGGACTAGCAGAAAGGTGGGGCGTAATCAAGTGAATAACGGTGCTAATGGTCATAGCCATAATATACTGGCGAGAGAATGTAATAGAAGTACTGGAAAACTTGCACTGTCATACATGCAACGAAAAGTGCAGTACATCTCGTAAGATCCTGCTTACGAAGCTGCGAGAACCATTTTCCACAACACTGACCACAAACAATGTTCAGGCTCCTGCGTATGTACCACGTAGGTATAGTGCAAAAAAAATTTGGTGAATAACAGTTCACTCACAGGCATAGAAGTAGTCATCCTTCGCAACTTCCGCCCCTTAATAAAATAGAAAGAGTTCCTAGAACACTGATGGAAAAAACTCGCAACACAATGAAGGTGTCATGTGACATAAAGGAAATTTTGTAGGCTTGTTTCTACATCTGATATATGATGTCTGTTCCAAGTCACATAAGAGTGTCGCTAGTAGAGCCACTATGAGAATAAATATTAGATTTATTTTAAATACACGCTGTAGCGATCACGAGCGTTGTTTACTTTTGAGACTGGAAGCGGTCAGTTGATGTTACTCAACAATACCTTTAAGCCGAGGAACACGCCATTATCAACACTTCACTGAGTTTGAACGAGGTCATGTAGCAGAGTTACAAGAAGCTAGATGATCCTTCTGCTATACTGCAGAAATACTTGGCAGAAACGTAGCCACTGTACGTGATTGCTGACAGCGGTGGTCATGAGAATGTACGGTCGCTAGAAGATCAGGCTCCCGAATATCATGTGGCACTAAAGTGCAAGAAGGCCATCGTTTTCGGCGTATCTGAGCAGCAGTTAGCACCAAAGTGACACAACTAACTGTTACAAATGGGCTACTTCGAGGGACAGCTCTGAGGCAGACGCCCTGTAGCGTGCGTTCCACTGACCCCAAACCACTGCCATTTGCGACTTCAGTTGTGTCAAGCGAGAGTTCGTTGGAGGGCAGGACGGATGTCTGTGTGTTTTCTGATGAAATCTGGTTCTGCCTCAGTGCGAGTGACGGATGTATGTTGGGTTGGAGGCGGCCACTTGAGGACCTACAATCAGCCTGTCTGCATGCTAGAACTGCATCTGGAATTATGATCTAGGGTGCGATTTCGTATGAAACCTGGAGCACTCTCGCGAGTGTTACACACACCCTGACTGAAAAACTGTACGTCAATCTTGTGATTCGACCTGTCGTGCTGCCTTTCGTGAACTGTATTCCAGATGGTGTTTTCCAACAGCATAACGCTCGCACACTTAACGCTGGTGTAACATAAAATGCTCTACAGTGTGTCGACACGTTACCTTGGCCGGGTCGGTCACCAGATATGTCTCCAATCGAGCATGTACGGGAAATCACCAGACGATAACTCCACCATCATCCACAGACAGCATTTACCGGCTCTGTATTGATCTACCAAATGCAGCAGGCAAGGAACACCATCCCACAAAATTACATCTGGCACCTGTACAACACTATGCATTGCTTCATTCCACAGTGGCGGCTACACCGGTTATTAACGTACCAGCATTTCAGATTTGCAATGGCTTATCTGGCGCTCACATTAAGCTATGGTCTCGCAATATGTTACCTTGACAAATGTGTTCCCATAATTTCATTATTCTGCATTAACAATTGTTTGGTGTCATTATTTTTCTCCGTCAGTGTATGTGTCACAGTAAGAAGTACTCTCTGCCACGCACATCACAATGATTCGCAGTGCAAAGATGTTGATGGAGATCCAGGGGTCCCCTCTGCTTTGCGTCGCGGGTTTCCCCACCCTCTTTTGCAACAGTGTCATGCCGAATGACAAAACACTGCACACAGCCACTGCTGCGTCTCTATAAATATTCTGCAGACTTCCGTGACAAATGGGCGTTACGCTCTCCGCAGTGAGGAATTGTATCATAGGACGCTGTTGCAAATGCACATCGAAGAGTTCATCTGATGGATTTAGAGTGGTTCAGAGAGTTTTTTCTCATATGTTTGAACGTAGCTAAACTAAAACACCACAATAATTAAACAACTGATTTTTTTCCCAGTTTTAGTAGCCAAACATAGAGTAGGAAGTGCAAAAATAGGGTATAAAACCAACGAGTGTGAAATCTAGTTTTCCAAAAACAGGTTCAAATTACGGAAAGTAATGAAGCGAATTAAGAATAGTTTAATAAGTGATTTTAGGGAAAAATTTTATTGGAATTTTTATAGTCAAACAAAGAGCGGGCAATAGATAAAAGTGGTATCATATTGAGCACTGTGAGGTCTAGTTTTGTAAAAACAAAATTAATTGTGTGAAAGCAGTCAGGGTAATTAAGAGAAACTTAATAAGTCACTTGAGGGAAAATTGAAATGTTTCACCAATGACTGCTGCTAACTGTGTACATGAAGGCGCTCTTCAAGGTCTAGTTATTTTACGCATATAAAGTTACACTGGTTTGAAAATTGTGGGATTCTCTCGGTCATGTTGAAAAATAAACTAAATATTACTCTCGCACGCCTCTAGTACGCATTGCCGGTACTTTAAATAGCCGGTGCTACATATCCGAGGTGCTGGAGCCAGTTGTCCTTCCTTACCTTCAGGGCTCGGCCACAGCCATATTTCAACAGGATAATGCGCGACCACACGTGGCACGCATTGTCCAAAGGTTCTTCGTCAATAACCAGATTGAATTGCTTCCCTGGCCGGCTCGCTCTCCGGATCTTTCGCCGATAGAAAATATGTAGTCCATGGTTGCTCAACGAGTGACCCAGATTACATCCACAGCTGCCACACCAGATGATCTTTGGCAACGTGTGGAAGCTGCTTGGGCTGCTGTACCCCAGGAACACATCCAACGTCTCTTTGACTCAATGCCGAGACGTGTGGCAGCGGTGATCTCCAACAATGGCGGCTACTCTGGCTACTGATTCTGGCAGGAACCACATGTCACAGACGTCTGTAAACGTAATCATTTGATACTTGGTCAACATGTTATCTACAAAATAAATTTTGTTGTGCTACCTCTTGTCTTTCTTGGTGTTGCATTTACGGTGGCCAGCAGTGTATATACCGGTACTCGGAACGACAGCAGAATGCCGAAAAATATTTTAATATGTTATATTTCATACTTTCTTAGCAAAACTTGAAAATAAAGAATTTAAAAAAAACCAGTCAAATGTTTCTGGAATGAATTATACAAAAATAAGGACTAAAATTGATTAGAGATACATTTGATGTACGTGATTTCAAGCATCACACAAAGGTGCGTCAAACGTTTATGTAAGCCGTTGTATTACTTAAATCAATCATTTAACCACGTACTTTTTTCACTTTTTTTTAAATTCGTAGCCTGGATGACATTCTTGTAGCCTGGTTATAAGAATAGAGTTAAGTTAGATTTATTACTGCTTCGCATTAATTACCTAGATCATTTCAGTATGGTTGATATGAGGGGTATTATTTTGGTTCAAATGGTTCAAACGGCTCAGAGCACTATGGGACTTAACATCTGTGGTCATCAGTCCCCTAGAACTTAGAACTACTTAAACCTAACTAACCTAATGACATCACACACATCCATACCCGAGGCAGGATTCGAACCTGCGACCGTAGCAGTCGCGCGGCTCCGGACTGAGCGCCTAGAACCGCGAGACCACCGCGGCCGGCTATGATTTTGGATTTACTTCTACAGAGGTAAGTTTACAGGAACCACTTGCACTCTACATCTGCACGTGGCAAGTCGTCTCCATCCGTCTCAGTAAAGTGCTGAGGTCACTCGCTCATAGAGCTACAGTCACCTAGTATCAGGTTCATTTACGAGAAGAACTTAGTCACATATTAATTGTTTTTCTGGAGAATGGGTACTATAAAACAGGTCAAAATGCAGTGATCAGAAGAAACAGATGCTCAGAAAAGACATCATTCTGTACTGTGTCGACAGTGTTTCGCCGAAAATATATACTACTTTCAAAAAGCGTTGGATAATATGTGCCTTTCTTCCTCCCAACATATTCCGATGAGCGAAAATAGTGTAAACACTGCCCACCGTGGCACTGAATACTGCCTAGTGGCACTTCGGACACAAGATGCGCTAAAGAAACTACACAGGGAGACCAGAGGCGAATGTGGAATCATTCTAGCGGTGATACGGGCAACAAATCCATTGTCGTAAGAGGTCTTCACAAAGGGTAGATATCTATGGCGAGGAAGCCTAGGAGCGACCAGCTGGTCAATGCTCATGTGCTACTGTCGTGGGCATCTATGGGAAATACACTACTAGCCATTACAATTGCTACACCAAGAAGAAATGCAGATGATAAACGGGTATTCATTGGACAAATATATTATACTAGAACTGACATGTGATTACATTTTCACGCAGTTTGGGTGCATAGATCATGAGAAATCAGTGCCCAGAACAACCACCTCTGGCCGTAATAACGGCCTTGATACGCCTGGGCATTGAGTCAAACAGAGCTTGGATGGCGTGTACAGGTACAGCTTCCCATGCAGCTTCAACACGATACCACAGATCATCAAGAGTAGTGACTGGCGTATTCTGACGAGCCAGAGTTTTAAGTTGGAAAGAGATCTGGAGAATGTGCTGGCCAGGGCAGCAGTCGAACATTTTCTGTATCTAGAAAGGCCGGTACAGGACCTGCAACATGCGGTCGTGCATTATCCTGCTGAAATGTAGGGTTTCGCAGGGATCGAATGAAGGGTAGAGCCACGGGTCGTAACATATCTGAAATGTAACGTCCACTGTTCAAAGTGCCGTCAATGCGAACAAGAGGTGACAGAGATGTGTAACCAATGGCACCCCGTACCATCACACCGGGTGATACGCCAGTATGGCGATGACGAATACACGCTTCCAATGTGCATTCACCGCGATTTCGCCAAACACGGATGCGACCATCGTGATGCTATAAACAGAACCTGGATTCATCGGAAAAAATGACGTTTTGCCTTTCGTGCACTCAGGTTCGTCGTTGAGTACACCATCGCAGGCGCTCCTGTCTGTGATGCAGCGTCAAGGGTAACCGCAGCCATGGTCTCCGAGCTGATAGTCCATGCTGCTGCAAACGTCGTCGAACTGTTCGTGCAGATGTTTGTTGTCTTGCAAACGCCCCCATCTATTGACTCAGGGATCGAGATGTGGCTTCACGATCCGTTACAGCCATGCGGATAAGATGCCTGATTAATAATCAGTACTGGCGGCCGAAGGCTTCCGGCATAAGGAGTCACCTTCATCCTGCCAACGACCTTGTCAAGAGGGCGGGGGAACAGACAGTTTCAGGGCGTTCTCTTGTCCCTGGAGTTGTAAACCGCCCCTATAGGCGGAAGAATCAGCAACGATCAACGTCATGAGGATGCAGAAAGCAATGAAAACCACTGCATTAAAGACACATAATGTGTATCTACAGGATATGTGGCCTGTAACTGGAAAAAAATGTGACTTTGCTGATCTCTCCATTGGCAAAAGCCTCCAGAATAGTCCCCCATTCGTATCTCCGGGAGGGCATTCCCGAGGGGGAGGTGACCATGAGAAAAAGACTGAACAATCAACGAAAGGATAGCGTTCTACGCGTCGGGGCATGAAATTTCAGAAGCTTGAACGTGGTAAGGAAACTAGAAAATCTGAAAAGGGAAATGGAAAGGCTCAATGTAGATGTAGTGGGGGTCAGTGAAGTGAACTGGAAAGAAGACAAGAATTTCTGGTCAGATGAGTATAGGCTAATATCAACAGTAGCAGAAAATGGTATAGCTGGAGCAGGATTCTTATGAACAGGAAGGTAGGGCAGAGAGAGTGTCACTCTGAACAGTTCAGTGATAGGGTTGTTCTTACCAGAATCGACAGCAGACCAACATCGACAACGATCTACATCTACATTTATACTCCGCAAGCCACCCAGCGGTGTGCAGCGGAGGGCACTTTACGTGCCACTGTCATTACCTCCCTTTCCTGTTCCAGTCGCGTATGGTTCGCGGGAAGAACGACTGTCTGAAAGCCTCCGTGCGCGCTCTAATCTCTCTCATTTTATATTCGTGATCTCCTCGGGAGGTATAAGTAGGGGGAAGCAATACATTCGATACCTCATCCAGAAACGCACACCGCGATGCAGAGCGCCTCTCTTGCACAGTCTGCCACTTGAGTTTATTAAACATCTCCGTAACGCTATCACGGTTACCAAATAACCCTGTGACGAAACGCGCCGCTCTTCCTTGGATCTTCTCTATCTCCTCCGTCAAACCGATCTGGTACGGATCCCACACTGATGAGCAATACTCAAGTATAGGTCGAACGAGTGTTTTGTAAGCCACCTCCTTTGTTGATGGACTACATTTTCTAAGCACTCTCCCAATGAATCTCAACCTGGTACCCGCCTTACCAACAATTAATTTTATATGATCATTCCACTTCAAATCGTTCCGCACTCCCAGATATTTTACAGAAGTAACTGCTACCAGTGTTTGCTCCGCTATCATATAATCATACAATAAAGGATCCTTCTTTCTATGTATTCGCAATACATTACATTCGTCTATGTTAAGGGACAGTTGCCACTCCCTGCACCAAGTGCCTATCCGCTGCAGATCTTCCTGCATTTCGCTATAATTTTCTAATGCTGCAACTTCTCTGTATACTACAGCATGGAACTTCCGACACTATCTACTAGGTCATTTATATATATTGTGAAAAGCAATGGTCCCATAACACTCCCCTGTGGCACGCCAGAGGTCACTTTAACGTCTGTAGACGTCTCTCCATTGATAACAACATGCTGTGTTCTGTTTGCTAAAAACTCTTCAATCCAGCCACACAGCTGGTCTGATATTCCGTAGGCTCTTGCTTTGTTTATCAGGCGACAGTGCGGAACTGTATCGAACGCCTTCCGGAAGTCAAGAAAAATAGCATCTACCTGGGAGCCTGTATCTAATATTTTCTGGGTCTCATGAACAAATAAGGCGAGTTGGGTCTCACACGATCGCTGTTTCCGGAATCCATGTTGATTCCTACATAGTAGATTCTGCGTTTCCAAAAACGACATGATACTCGAGCAAAAAAGATGTTCTAAAATTCTACAACAGATCGACGTCAGAGATATAGGTCTATAGTTTTGCGCATCTGCTCGACGAAGACTGGGACTATCTGTGCTCTTTTCCAATCATTTGGAACCCTCCGTTCCTCTAGAGACTTGCGGTACACGGCTGTTAGAAGGGGGGCTAGTTCTTTTGCGTACTCTGTGTAGAATCGAATTGGTATCCCCTCAGGTCCAGTGGACTTTCCTCTATTGAGTGATTCCAGTTGCTTTTCTATTCCTTGGACACTTATTTCGATGTCAGCCATTTTTTCGTTTGTGCGAGAATTTAGAGAAGGAACTGCAGTGCGGTCTTCCTCTGTGAAACAGCTTTGGAAAAAGGTGTTTAGTATTTCAGCTTTACGCGTGTCATCCTCTGTTTCAATGCCATCATCATCCCGGAGTGTCTGGATATGCTGTTTCGAGCCACTTACTGATTTAACGTAAGACCAGAACTTCCTAGGATTTTCTGTCAAGACGGTACATAGAATTTTACTTTCGAATTCACTGAACGCTTCACGCATAGCCCTCCTTACGCTAACTTTGACATCGTTTAGCTTCTGTTTGTCTGAGAGGTTTTGGCTGCGTTTAAACTTGGAGTGAAGCTCTCTTTGCTTTCGCAGTAGTTTCCTAACTTTGTTGTTGTACCACGGTGGGTTTTTCCCGTCCCGAGTTTTACTCGGCGCGTACCTGTCTAAAACGCATTTTACGATTGCCTTGAACTTTTTCCATAAACACTCAACATTGTCAGTGTCGGAACAGAAATTTTTTTTTTTATCTGTTAGGTAGTCTGAAATCTGCCTTCTATTACTCTTGCTAAACAGATAAACCTTCCTCCCTTTTTTTATATTCCTATTAACTTCCATATTCAGGGATGCTGCAACGGCCTTATGATCACTGATTCCCTGTTCTGCACTTAAAGAGTCGAAAAGTTCGGGTCTGTTTGTTATCAGTAGGTCCAAGATGTTATCTCCACGAGTCGGTTCTCTGTTTAATTGCTCGAGATAATTTTCGGATAGTGCACTCAGTATAATGTCACTCGATGCTCTGTCCCTACCACCCGTCCTAAACATCTGAGTGTCCCAGTCTATATCTGGTAAATTGAAATCTCCACCTAAGACTATAACATGCTGAGAAAATGTATGTGAAATGTATTCCAAATTTTCTCTCAGTTGTTCTGCCACTAATGCTGCTGAGTCGGGAGGTCGGTAAAAGGAGCCAATTATTAACCTAGCTCGGTTGTTGAGTGTAACCTCCACCCATAATAATTCGCAGGAACTATCCACTTCTACTTCACTACAGGATAAACTACTACTAACAGCGACGAACACTCCACCACCGGTTGCATGCAATCTATCCTTTCTAAACACCGTCTGTACCTTTGTAAAAATTTCGGCAGAATTTATCTCTGGCTTAAGCCAGCTTTCTGTACCTATAACGATTTCAGCTTCGGTGCTTTCTATCAGCGCTTGAAGTTCTAGTACTTTACCAACGCAGCTTCGACAGTTGACAATTACAATACCGATTGCTGCTTGGTCCCCGCATGTCCTGACTTTGCCCCGCACCCATTGAGGCTGTTGCCCTTTCTGTACTTGCCCAAGGCCATCTAACCTAAAAAACCGCCCATCCCACGCCACACAACCCCTGCTACCCGTGTAGCCGCTTGTTGCGTGTAGTGGACTCCTGACCTATCCAGCGGAACCCGAAACCCCACCACCCTATGGCGCAAGTCGAGGAATCTGCAGCCCACACGGTCGCAGAACCGTCTCAGCCTCTGATTCAGACCCTCCACTCGGCTCTGTACCAAAGGTCCGCAGTCAGTCCTGTCGACGATGCTGCAGATGGTGAGCTCTGCTTTCATCCCGCTAGCGAGACTGGCAGTCTTCACCAAATCAGATAGCCGCCGGAAGCCAGAGAGGATTTCCTCCGATCCATAGCGACACACATCATTGGTGCCGACATGAGCGACCACCTGCAGATGGGTGCACCCTGTACCCTTCATGGCATCCGGAAGGACCCTTTCCACATCTGGAATGACTCCCCCCGGTATGCACACGGAGTGCACATTGGTTTTCTTCCCCTCTCTTGCTGCCATTTCCCTAAGGGGCCCCATTACGCGCCTGACGTTGGAGCTCCCAACTACCAGTAAGCCCACCCTCTGCGACTGCCCTGATCTTGCAGACTGAGGGGCAACCTCCGGAACAGGACAAGCAGCCATGTCAGGCCAAAGATCAGTATCAGCCTGAGACAGAGCCTGAAACCGGTTCGTCAGACAAACTGGAGAGGCCTTCCGTTCAGCCCTCCGGAATGTCTTTCGCCCCCTGCCACACCTCGAGACGACCTCCCACTCTACCACAGGTGAGGGATCAGTCTCAATGCGGGCAGTATCCCGGGCAACCACCGTCGTAGTCCGATTGGGGGATGCGTGGGACGAGCTGGCCGTCCCCGACAAACCCCCATCCGGACCCCCACAGTGATGCCCATTGGCAACAGCCTCAAGCTGTATGACCGAAGCCAACACTGCCTGAAGCTGGGAGCGAAGGGATGCCAACTCAGCCTGCATCCGAACACAGCAGTTGCAGTCCCTATCCATGCTAAAAACTGTTTTGCAAAGAACGTCTGAACTAATCTACAGAGAGCGCAAACAAATCGACAAAATTTAAACAGTTATTAAAATACAAGATTGCCTAGTAAATGCAGTAATGTTGCTACTTGCGCACTGCTGACACTGCTCGGCGGCGGAAGGAGACTACGCGAATTTACACTAGTCAGGTACTAAAACGCGATGCTACAACTCTCAAATACTATAATACGCCCGAAATTTATGAATTAAACAATGCAAGTACCAAAAACACGCAAAGAAATTAAGAATTAAACTATGCAACAAATGAGTGAGCTAGGAGTATACGACTTGCTGCTGCAGCTGCTTATCCAACGGCGGCAGGGAGCACAGTTCAGGTATACATGCCGATGTCGCAAGCTGAAGATGAAGAGATAAAGTATATCAGAATGTTGAAAGGTTAACACAGTACGCAAAGGGAGATGAAAATCTAATAGTCACGGGGGCCTGGAATGCAGTTGTAGGGGAAGGAGTAGAAGAAAAGGTTGCAGGAGAATATGGGCTTGGGACAAGGAATGAGAGAGGAGAAAGACTAATTGGGTTATGTAATAAATTTCAACTAGCAATAGCGAATACTTTGTTCAAGAATCACAAGCGGAGGAGGTATACTTGGAAAAGGCCGAGTGAAGTTTTCAGTTACATTACATCATGGTCAGACAGAAATCCCGAAATCTGATACTGGATTGTAAGGTTTACGCAGTAGCAGATGGAGAATCAAATCACAATGTTGTAGTGATGAAGAGTATGCTCAAGTTTAAGACATTATTCAGGAAGAATCAATACGCAAAGAAGTGGGATACGGAAGTACTAAGGAATGTCGAGATACGCTTGAAGTTCTCTAAGGCCTTAGATACAATAATAAGGAATAGCTCAGTGGGCAGTGCAGCTGAAAAGGAATGGGCATCTCTAAAAAGGTCCATCACTGAAGTTGGAAAGAAAAACGTAGGTACGAAGAAGGTAACTGTGAAGAAACCAATGGAAAACGGAAGAAATACTTCGGTAGATAGATGAAAGAAGGAAGTACAAAAATAGTCCGGGAAACTCAGGAATACAGATTTACAAGTCGCTAAGGAATGAAACAAATAGGAAGTGCAGAGAAGCTACGACGAAATGGCTCCATGAAACATGTAAAGAAATCGAAAAAGAAATGACTGTCGGAAGGACAGACTCAGCATACAGGAAAGTCAAAACAATGCTATTTTGCCAAAAACTGACATATTGAGCCCTTGGCTGCGTACAAAATATAGGCTGACTCTTACACAGAAGATTACAGCCATGCACACAACTACCAACAGTCATGGAATAAAGAATATTGAAGAGCATGTACAAGTATTGCACCATGCTGAGAAAGGTAGCCTTATGAATTTGCTTGAGGAGATTGAAATATATGTACATAAAAGCAAATCACTACAACATATCCTCAAAGAACAAACCGAATTAGTCAACGCAGCCATTCTTCAAAATTTCATTCACCTGCTTTCCAGTTTAAAGTAAAAAATTAAAAAAAGTCCACTTTTCTAATACTTGCAATATTTATATATGTACATCCATCCCAACCCACTTACTGTGCTTTCAACGTTTGGCATAATATGTCCATGGTTGTGAACGTCTGGCCCCTATTATTAACTTTGTACCAATGTATACCATAATATTTACGTAATATCACTGCAGTAACACTTTGTAACTGACTGTTTTGTTTGTTTATCTTAATTTTGATCAGTTCTCTTTCAATGTAGATAGTAAGTAACGTAACACTAACAAGTTTCTTTAATTTACGTCTATGGTCACAATCTTTTTTGTTTAGTCCTAATGTACTGCAGCCATAGTGGCATTGTCAAATGTTAAATGCGGAATCGGCACCAGCATCGTCAAATACATATAAATCACATCACATGCACGATTTATATGTATTTGACGATGCTGGTGCTGATTCTGCATTTAACATTTGACAATGCCACTATGGCTGCAGTACATTAGCACTTTTTTTTATGAAACAGATCTGATGATGGTCATTAAAGACCGAAACCCGTAATCTGTTAAAGAAAAAAGATTGTGATCATAGACGTAAATTAAAGTGTGTTCTTTCGCGACGATGTCGCAGCTTGTGTAACACTAACAGTTTGTAAATTTCTACTGTCACATACATGTACATAATAAAATAGCTCTAAGAGTGGAAGACTCTGGCGTTGCTATGGTTGCAATACCGTCATCTTTGTATGCATACCTCCATGTGACGAAACTTCTAAGTGTGTTACATTATGTGCAGATGTATACACCAAAAGTGCATTATACAGTTTTAGATGTTGCAAGATGACAAGTAACCTGCACTGGAACGTAATGGCGCGAATTCTTCATTGTAAGTAGCTAATTAATTCCATTTAATAGTAATAATTTGTTTACATCACTTAACATTGTTGTGAGGCACAATTACAATTAAAACATCTTCTTTTGATTGTAGGGTATCGCCACCCCAAAGAAGTTTCGTCAGGTGGGGAAATAAATCACGAAATGTAAAGTAAAACCTGAACTAATCGTCTGAAGATGAACCTATCGGTTGATAACCAATAACGGCGCTGTTTAAATAAGTAAATAGCATTGTAAAAAGTGGTTGGTTCCTGTAATCTTCTGTGTAAGAGTCAACTTATAAGTCAAAACAACATTCAGTGCCATTAAAACCAAGAGTTGTAACATTAAGAGTGCAACGGGAATTGCACTGTTTAATGCAGAAGATAGAGCTAATAGGTGGAAAGAATGCATTGAGAGCCTCTATGAGGGAGAAGATTTGTCTGACGTGATAGAAGAAGAAACAGGAGTCGATTTAGAAGAGATAGGGGATCCAGTATTAGAATCAGAATTTAAGAGTGCTTTGGAGAACTTAAGGTCAACTAGGGCAGAAGGGATCGATGACATTCCACCAGAATTTCTAAAATCATTAGGGGAAGTGGCAACAAAACGACTATTCACGTTGGTGTCTAGAATGCATGAGTCTGGCAATATACCGTCTGACTTTCGGAAAAATATCGTCCACACAATTCCGAGGACTGCAAGAGCTGACAAGTGCGAGAATTATCGCACAATCAGCTTAATAGCTCATGCATCCAAGTTGCTGACAAGAATAATATACAGAAGAACGGAAAATAAAACTGAGGATGTGCTAGATGATCGTTTTGGCTTTAGAAAAGGTAAAGGCACTAGAGAGCCAATTCTGACGTTGCGCTTGATGATGGAAGCAAGACTAAAGAAAAATCAGGACTCGTTCATAGGATTTGTCCACCTGGAAAAAACGTTCGACAATGTAAAATGGTGCAAGATGTTCGGAATTCTGAGGAAAATAGGGGTAAGCTGAAGGGAGAGACGGGTAATATGCAATTTGTACAAGAGCCAAGAGGGAATAATAAGAGTGGACGACCAAGGACTAAGTGCTCGGATTCAAAAGGGTGTAAGAAAGTGATGTAGTCTCTCCTCCCTACTGTTCAATCTGTGCATCGAAGAAGCAGTTATGGAAATAAAAGAAAGGTTCAGGATTGGAATTAAAACTCAGGGTGAAAGGATATCAATGATACGATTCGCTGATGACATTGCTATCCTGAGTGAAAGTGAAGAATAATTACGTAAGATTCTGACTGGAATGAACAATCTAATGAGTGCAGAATATGGACTGAGAGCAGATCGAAGGAAGACGAAAGTAATGAGAAGTAGCAGAAATGAGAACAGCGAGAAACTTAACATCACGATTGGCGGTCACGAGGCAGATGAAGTTAAGGACTTCTGCTACCTGGGCAGTAAAATAACGAATGATATACGAAGTAAGGACATCAACAGCAGACTAGCACTGGCAAATATGGCATTCCTGTCAAAGAGAAGTCTACTAGTGAAACGTCCCCTTAGAAAAATTATGAATTACTGTGCTGGTAAACTTCTACGTTATTTGATACAAAGATAGCTAAGTAAAACCGAACGTACTCAGTTCTCTCTTTACTTATTCTGATCATCACTAAACTGACACACAATATTTTTTTTAGTGCGACGCAATCTGACTTTCAATAATCCCTATAGAAGAATGGCCCTGACTAACAATAATCTATACCTTTCATGAATCACTTACCCCACAAAAATCTTCGTTACTCGAACTACTACAATACAGCGAGCGCCAATACTGCCAGCTAAACAAAAGATTCTAACTACTGAAGGCACTAACTACTGATAGGCATAGTTAGAAATTGAAAGATTTTGACAGAGAACAAACAATGTATTTACCTTGATAATGTTCAGAAGTCATCATATATATATATATATATATATATATATATATATATATATATATATATGGTGATCAAAAAGTCAATATAAATTTGAAAAACTTAATAAACCACGGAATAATGTAGATAGAGAGGTAAAAATTAACATACTTGCTTGGAATGACATGGGGTTTTATGAAAAAAAAACACCCCATATTGCTAGACCCGTGAAAGATCTCTTGCGCGCATCGTTTGATGATGATCGCGTGCTTGGCCTCCCAGGTCCCCAGACCTCAGTCTGTGCGATTATTGGCTTTGGGGTTACCTGAAGTCGCAAGTGTATCGTGATCGACCGACATCTCTAGGGATGCTGAAAGACAATGTCCGATGCCAATGCCTCACCATAACACCGGATATGCTTTACAGTACTGTTTACAACATTATTCCTCGACTACAGCTATTGTTGAGGAATGATGGTGGACATATTGCGCATTTCCTGTAAAGAACATCATATTTGCTTTGTCTTACTTTACTATGCTAATTATTGCTGTTCTGATCAGATGAAGCGCCATCTGTCGGACATTTATTGAACGTTTGTATTTTTTTGGTTCTAATAAAACCGTATGTCATTCCAAGCATGTGTGTCAATTTGTACCTCTCTATATACATTATTCCGTGATTTATTCAGTTTTCAAATTTATACTCACTTTTTGATCTTCCAGTATATATATATATATATATATATATATATATATATATATATATATATATATCCAGTCCCTTTAGAAATATATATATATATATATATATATATATATATATCCAATTAAACAAATTTCCTTTTTCTGACGAACACACGTCTAGATCGTCTGCTCAAAACTCTGGCATCTCTCTCTCCACACACCACTGCTAGCGGCTCACCTCCAACTGCACAACGCTACGCGCTGTTCACATCCGACTGCCCAACACTAAAATAGCGAATATTCCAACAATGCCAACCAGCCACAGACTGCACACAGCACAGTCAGTGATTTTCAAACAGAGCGCTACGTGGCGTTACCAACATAAAAACCTAAACAGCCTACTTACACTAGCATCAAACAAAGGCCTTAATTTGAAGAAGAAATTTCTGAGAAATGTACGTCTAGAGTACAGCATCGTCTGACAGTTAAACATGGACTGTGCGTAAACAGGAACAGGAGAGCATCGAAGCATTTGAGTTGTGGTGGTACAGACGAATGTGGAAAATTAGGTGGACTGATAAGATACGGAATGCAGAAGTTCTGCGCAGAATCGGAAAGGAAAGGAATATATCAAAAACACAGATAAGGAGAAGGGACAGGATGATGGACATCTGTTAAGACATGAGGGAATGACTTCCATGGTACAAGATGGAGTTGTATAGTGCAAAAACTGTAGAGGAAGACAGAGATTGGAATACATCCAGCAATTAATTGAAGACATAGGCAGCAAGTGCTACTCTGAGATGAAGAGGTTGGGCCATCTAGACTGGACCGCGATCAGTGGAAATGCGTCGACTATTCGCATGAGTCACGGTTTTTATTACATTAGGAACGTGGTCGTGTCCGGATACGCAATCGGCGACACGAACAGCTGCTCGAAATATGTGCCTCGCCATGGACATAGGTTGGAGGGAACAATATTATGATATGAGAGACAGTCACCAGAGTTTCTGTGGATTCTGTGGTAGTAATAGAAGACGCCATGGACTACGTCAATGTTATTGCAGACTACTTGCATCCCTTCGTGCTTGACTTCTTCCTCGACAATGGTAGCAACTTCCAGCAGGATAACTCTCTATGTCACAAGACCAGAATCGTGCTACAGTGGTTTCTCTTTGATGTCTTGGTCAACAAATTCACTTGATCTGAACCCATCTGCATACATATTAGTTGCTGTCGGACGCCAGACCCGCGCGCAGCCAGCACAGGCCTGTAATTTACTGTGCCGGCAGTGTGGCCGAGCGGTTCTAGGCGCTACAGTCTGGAACCGCGAGACCGCTACGGTCGCAGGTTCGAATCCTGCCTCGGGCATGGATGTTTGTGATGTCCTTAGGTTAGTTAGGTTTAAGTAGTCTAAGTTATAGGGGACTGATAACCTCACAAGTTAAGTCCCATAGTGCTCAGAGCCATTTTGTAATTTACTGTAATTGCGTGACCTGGTTCCACACACTACCAGTAACCGACAAAGGACACTGATTCGCTGTCGTACAGCGCTCCAAAGACCGACCCGCGGGCTATTAAGAAGACGGTCATAATGCTGTGGCTCACGAGCGTAGGTACGTGACCTCTTGGGTTCTAGAAAGGACAGCCTCGCTTCGCGATAACTGTCTATGAAATTCCGACGCATTTCTGATTATCGTATGTTGGTAAATTCTTAAAAACAGAAGTCGTGAACGCCCTCGCCATACCCATTAGCACAACAAGAAAAATCAGAGTTCACCGAGAGCTGCATAAATACAGGATGGTCTACAGAAATATTAAGATCCTCGCTAGTGTTGATTTCAGGCTACTGTTCTTTCCTGGCAGGCTTTCTTCTGAATCCATATTTACTCCAGCATGCTCTGCAGTCCAGCATTTTATTGCCAGATATCTGTCTAGGCACGTCGTAGATATCTTGCACTAGTAGCTCTTTCAGTGCCTGCTGATGCATATCTTATCCACCTGTGATTTTGGAAGATGGAATTTATTGCTATTACGGCGTAATCGCAAATTCTGATGTGTTCGTTGTTGATGTTCGCTTGAAACCGTCATCTCTAACGGTTCGCTTGATTCTTCTTCGACGCATACTCTCCAGTAATTTATTCTTCCTTTCTCTCCCATTTTACAGCATTTTAAGCACCGACGTGTATCTGATTTTGACCCCACGCCCCTTCCCTTATGCCCATTACATGGACGAAAGTACAATACTGGCAATTTATGTGTTGTCGTAGGTGATATATGTTCTTCCCGTCTTTACATTATGAAGGAAGACAACACAAAATTATGTGCGTTGCATGTCATTCCTAGATACAGCATCCACTGTCGAAGTTGGCTGTCACAAAGCAGACGAAGTTAAAGTATTCTGCTACTTTGGAAGCAAAATAACACATGACGGCCGGCCGGAGTGGCCGAGCGGGTCTAGGCGTTTCAGTCTGGAACCGTGCCACCACTACGGTCGCAGGTTCGAATCCTGCCTCGGGCATGGATGTGTGTGATGTCCTTAGGTTAGTTAGGTTTAAGTAGTTCTAAGTTCTAGGGGACTGATGACCTCAGATGTTAAGTCCCATAGGGCTCAGAGCCATCTGATCCATCTAACACATGACGGACGAAGCAAGGAGGACATAAAATGCAGATTAGTACAGGATAAGAGGGCATTTCTGATCAAAAGAAGTATACCAGTATCAAACATCCTCCATGATATGTGTAAGAAATTATTGACAATGTGCGATTTGAGCACGGCATTATGCGGTAGTCAACCGCGGACTGCGAGGAAAACGTAAAAGACGAGTTCTGAAGCGTTTTACATGTCGTGCTGTAGAAAGATGTTAACATTAGGTGGACTGATATAATAAGGAATGAGAAGTTTCCCGGCTGAAGAGGTTGGCACAAGAGAGGAATTCCTAATAGGCTCATCCAACCAGAGCACTGATGACTCCAAAAAAGAATAAAAATAAAAGAAAACTGAAGATATTACAGAGCGTTTTAGAGGGTAAAAACTGTAGGATAAGACAGAGATTGGAATACGTCCAACAAATGACGATTAACTTAGCATTAAAATTAGGGGCCACGAAGAAGACAAAGTTAGGAAATCTGCTACCTTGGATGCCAAATAGCACATGACATACGAAGCAAGTGCTACTCTCAGATAAAGAGGTTGCACAGATCAAGAATTCTTGGCGCTTGGCGGGCCGCATCAAATTAGTCCGAAGACTGATAACCTAAGAAAAAGATTCATTCCTTAATTTCCTGCGCGCCTTTAAAGTAAGCCCACTCACGTTTGCAGAAACGCATGTGGTTTCGAGAGCGGTCAATAGTGGGTTTTACTTTCCTTTATTACACATTTTAGCACGCCAAGTCTTAATGTGAGAAATGCAATTTTCCGGCAGTCATTACCGTCAACAGACCTTCGTCTTTCAGTGCAGAGTCATACACGAACGATATGGAATCGTTCGGGCTCTCATTGATCACGATTTCCCTCGTCACTGTGGACACTAGGACAGTTGATAGTTTTTATTGATATCGGGAAACGGATGTATCGATATTTGAAAATGTATCGTCATCGGTCCTCGGTAAATCGAAGACGGTGTCGATATATCGACGGGAAAATATCAACATACCGGCCTATAAACACATCGGCCACCCATTGTAAATATACTGCCAGTTCCAGAGCTGTGTATTTAAGTATGTACACTCCTGGAAATGGAAAAAAGAACACATTGACACCGGTGTGTCAGACCCACCATACTTGCTCCGGACACTGCGAGAGGGCTGTACAGGCAATGATCACACGCACGGCACAGCGGACACACCAGGAACCGTGGTGTTGGCCGTCGAATGGCGCTAGCTGCGCAGCATTTGTGCACCGCCGCCGTCAGTGTCAGCCAGTTTGCCGTGGCATACGGAGCCCCATCGCAGTCTTTAACACTGGTAGCATGCCGCGACAGCGTGGACGTGAACCGTATGTGCAGTTGACGGACTTTGAGCGAGGGCGTATAGTGGGCATGCGGGAGGCCGGGTGGACGTACCGCCGAATTGCTCAACACGTGGGGCGTGCGGTCTTCACAGTACATCGATGTTGTCGCCAGTGGTCGGCGGAAGGTGCACGTGCCCGTCGACCTGGGACCGGACCGCAGCGACGCACGGATGCACGCCAAGACCGTAGGATCCTACGCAGTGCCGTAGGGGACCGCACCGCCACTTCCCAGCAAATTAGGGACACTGTTGCTCCTGGGGTATCGGCGAGGACCATTCGCAACCGTCTCCATGAAGCTGGGCTACGGTCCCGCACACCGTTAGGCCGTCTTCCGCTCACGCCCCAACATCGTGCAGCCCGCCTCCAGTGGTGTCGCGACAGGCGTGAATGGAGGGACGAATGGAGACGTGTCGTCTTCAGCGATGAGAGTCGCTTCTGCCTTGGTGCCAATGATGGTCGTATGCGTGTTTGGCGCCATGCAGGTGAGCGCCACAGTCAGGACTGCATACGACCGAGGCACACAAGGCCAACACCCGGCATCATGGTGTGGGGAGCGATCTCCTACACTGGCCATACACCACTGGTGATCGTCGAGGGGACACTGAATAGTGCACGGTACATCCAAACCGTCATCGAACCCATCGTTCTACCATTCCTAGACCGGCAAGGGAACTTGCTGTTCCAACAGGACAATGCACGTCCGCATGTATCCCGTGCCACCCAACGTGCTCTAGAAGGTGTAAGTCAACTACCCTGGCCAGCAAGATCTCCGGATCTGTCCCCCATTGAGCATGTTTGGGACTGGATGAAGCGTCGTCTCACGTGGTCTGCAAGTCCAGCACGAACGCTGGTCCAACTGAGGCGCCAGGTGGAAATGGCATGGCAAGCCGTTCCACAGGACTACATCCAGCATCTCTACGATCGTCTCCATGGGAGAATAGCAGCCTGCATTGCTGCGAAAGGTGGATCTACACTGTACTAGTGCCGACATTGTGCATGGTCTGTTGCCTGTGTCTATGTGCCTGTGGTTCTGTCAGTGTGATCATGTGATGTATCTGACCCCAGGAATGTGTCAATAAAGTTTCCCCTTCCTGGGACAATGAATTCACGGTGTTCTTATTTCAATTTCCAGGAGCGGTGAACTTAAACACTGCAGTATCTGTTGGTAGCGCCGAGTTCTGATAACGTCACCAATTCCCCTCACACGTCTCCGCCCTCCGCAAAGACCGATTTTTGTTCATCATTTTTAGCAACTGTTTTTGAAGAATGCTGATGTGAAGAAATTGCACACTAGTCACGTTAAAAATTGTTTTTTGACGCAAATGGTGTGCTATTTCTCCACATCGGAAATCTTATTACTCCATTCACTCCGCCACCCTCCAATGCATTCAGACTTCTTCTTTGTGTCACCTATACTTGCTTCACACAGTCAAAAAGAATGATTTGACGTGATGAAAGCTCAATACTTAGTTAGACTCCATGGAGTAAAAATAAAATTATGTTCTATTACAATTTTAAAAGAACAGTTTCAAATATTTACCGAAAATTGCGAAAAAAATATAATACAAAATAAAAATATCGGCCCTCGACATTGCCATTTCGTTAACAATCCTTTGGAAGAAATATCGGTAGATCAATATAACGATATTTTATCACCAGTCCTAGTCCACACAAGCTAATCAGCGCCTCTGTCCCTGTACTCGGCGATCGAACTAGTTATATGGATGTTATGATTTACGGCAGTAAGGTGGGAGTATCGAATAATGTCTTTAATAATAATGATAATAATAATAATAATAATAATTTTAATAGTGCTAGTTACATTTTTTCACGTCAAATGCAGGAATGAGAATAATGACACCAATATCAAAGCCACTGGACACGGAACGTTTTGCAGCAACAGGATAACATTGTTTCTGCTAGGGATGGAAGTTGCTGCTGAAACAATCGGTTTTCAGTTATATTGTTTTTTTTCCAAAGCCATTTTAACGTGACTGTTAAAGCCGCTCAAAATAACCGGTTCCTGATAAAACCGATTTTCGATTTTTTATTCCTATTATTTCCTGTGATAAACAAAGAAATCGGAAAAAAAAATTTTTACTACCTCAGTTTCCAGATACAGAGAATCAAGACATTAAATTAAATGGGCTAGTAAAAGAAAACTTAGTCCTTCCATTGTTCGCTGCCGTTCTCGAAAAGTCATACGCGGTTGATTACTACAAAAAAACCCATAAGTATCCTACAATATTCTATTTATATAATTTGGAAACTTTGCTCAGAAATCACGTTGTAATCAAGGATTCTATCATTATTTGGGCATTACATATAGTCAGTACTAAAGGGCGAAAACTGAGATTGAAGAACTCTATTTTTCATGTTAATTTGTCTGTTTTCAAAATCTATAAGCAGATGAAAGCATGTTATGTAGACACAGGCAATAGATCAGCTACTTTCTATTTTTACTGTAAACTATTAATGAATTTTTAAGTATTCTCCTTAAATGAGGTCGCAAGTTTTTAGTGGCTCGATTGTAATTCAGCGATACCGCACTCCATAAAATAACTTCCGGACTAGGAATGGCGCCATTCTGTAATGTAACTAATGTCTTACAACAGCGAGAAACTACCGTATAGACACGATGGGACAAGTGTCGTACATTGCACGTACGCGTGTACCATCCGATAGGTCATGTCACAAGATAACAGGCACATTATTGTCTCAGCAATGCTGTACCAATTCTTATGTCATGTGTTTGTTGCTCGTTTCTGTATACATCGTTATTAAAGTATCTCTAATCGCTTTTTCCATTTTCTATAACAACGCAATATTTCGAGCAGTGGAAATCTTGCCACTAAAAATTACTCGTCGTTTAAAAAAGGTTTACTTAAAGACTGTTTACTACTGCTGCTATGACTAGTTGATATTCAGGTTTTTTCTCGGTTATTAGCAAAAAAAAGCCTGTCATAACCGAGACCAAACGAATATCAAAAAACACCGGTTATTGAGAACTAAAATTCTGGTATCAGTTTTAACAGGTCGGTTTCCCCCATCCCTAGTTCTTGCCTGTTCCATCTGATTAAATAGACTTCATCGTTTAGTGCATACCTAACAGCGTACTCCATTGTTTTGATTGCCATTTCGTTTCAGACGTGAATTTGTGGACCAATTTTCCATCTTACATTAAAAAATCTGTGCACAAAATCATTTTCGTTTGTTTTAAACCGTCCAAAAATTTCTGTGAATTTTTTTCGGTCAGTAGTCTACAAACGCCGCATCTACCTTATATAAATATTTTTATACCCTAAACCTTCATGTAAAATGTATCTATCTTTCTTCTGCTACGTCAGAGGCGTCATCGGTTTTATACAGCTATCAGCTTCAGTCCACCAGTACCATTTTTGTGCAACCCCTTTTTTTTCAGCTGTTTTCAAAAGCAGTAATGGCAGAGTTTGATGTCAGATGTCCACTTTTTAATTGTTGAATATGAAGCAGCTAACATGCCTTCAGGAACACTGGATGTACTTGGTACCAAATAGTCTAAAACGAAACAAAAAGTTTTGTCTCCCAGATTTTCCAGGCTATCCTGGGAAAGACGTGCACAAACAACGTACTGCTTTATAAGCCGTATAAGCAACCTGTCACTAACATAAAAAACTGCGCTACATGTACCAAGACAGAGATAAAAATACCGTAAGCACTCCATTTGTGTTGGTGCCGAGCCTTGGTTTCCGCATTACAGTACACTTGGAGCTCGTAATACGCAATAGAACGTAACACAGATTAAACATACGACACTAACGCTGTATATTATACTGGTAGAAAACAACAACACTGCTCTAGACCAATTTCAGTTTCGGCAAGCTGAAAAAACCGTACGTCCGTCTCTGCCTGCTTTGGCACAAAAATACGGTGCTGGGTTCTTCGAAACTCTGTGAAAGACAAACTTTTATTTCCATTTTCACTTCTCGTATCAAGCGTGGACCATTACATGTGAGGGTCAAACCTACCGAGGGTGCAATAAACCGCGTTATGACTTTCTGGCTTCTTTTATGAACGTTCAACAAACGGCCTTGTGCTGGCGACAAAATATCAACACATATTTGGAGAAAAGAATGCGCCGCTGTGAAACCTCCTCTCAGTTTAAAACTATGTACTGGACCGGTATTCGATGCTGAGCGTCCAGGTTCTGTTTACAAATCTATTAAAAAGAGAAGTAATAATCAATAAATATTATAAAAGTAAGTGTACAACGTGCGTGCCGCTAAAGCTCACAAACGAGTCCCGGTACAATCAAGGAAGTTATATGACGTGGTAGCCCTCTATCCCCCACCCATAAAGAAGGTTCCCGTTTTTACCTGAAAGAAGCGCTTTTGAAGATGTAAGGTCTGGGAAGTTTCACCTTCTAGAAATTTCCAGAGCATTTGAGAACGTTCCAGAACATTCGAGGGTATTCAGGAGCATTTCACAACATTCAGGAATGTCTGATGAAGTCGATGTGATAATGAAAAAGAAATTTTACCAAACTCATTTACCTTAAGTTGTTTCCTTATACTTCCATAGAATCTTTATTTTCATCCATAATTTAAATTCTATACAGTTTTAATGATGGTGTTTATATGATGATAGATTTTTATCACGCTCAAGGAATTTCACTTCCGATATTTTCATGTACCCTTACAAATTTTAAGTTGTTAATATATCTGTTTCTATTTAATTTCAAAAATTGAATACGAAATGATATTTTAAATAGCTTTTATTATATTCTCATCATGATTTTTATGATACACAGTTCGCTGCTTACTTCATAATATTAATATAAATACGATTTCAAATCTAAAGAAAAGATTTTTGTAGTAGACCCCCATGCATCAGAGTGCCACAGCTTTCAGTGCATTGACATATACAAGGTGTTACAAAAAAGTACGGCCAAACTTTCAGGAAACATTCCTCAGACACAAATAAATAATAGATGTTATGTGGACATGTGTCCGGAAACGCTTAATTTCCATGTTAGAGCTCATTTTAGTTTCGTCAGTATGTACTGTACTTTCTCGATTCACCGCCATGGTTTCAAACGGAATACTCTATCTGAGCTGCTAGAACATGTGCCTTTACAAGTACGACACAACATGTGGTTCATGCACGATGGAGCTCCTGCACATTTCAGTCGTACGCTTCTCAACAACAGATTCGGTGACCGATGGATTGGTAGAGGCGGACCAATTCCATGGCCTCCACGCTCTCCTGACCTCAACCCTCTTGACTTTCATTTATGGGGGCATTTGAAAGCTCCTGTCTACGCAACCCCGGTACCAAATGTAGAGACTCTTCGTGCTCGTATTGTGGACGGCTGTCATACAATACGCCATTGTCCAGGGCTGCATCAGCGCATCAGGGATTCCATGCGACGGAGGGTGGATGCATGTGTCCTCGCTAACGGAGGACATTTTGAACATTTCCTGTAACAAAGTGTTTGAAGTCACGCTGGTACGTTCTGTTGCTGTGTGTTTCCATTCCATGATTAATGTGATTTGAAGAGAAGTAATAAAATGAGCTCTAACATGGAAAGTAAGCGTTTCCGGACACATGTCCACATAACATATTTTCTTTCTTTGTGTGTGAGGAATGTCTCCTGAAAGTTTGGCCGTACCTTTTTGTAACATCCTGTATAGTTATTCATCATGGCATTACATTTTTAGGCGTCTCTTTTATTACCACTTATTTTTCGCTTTATAGTGTCATCACTTTAATGACTGACTTTCTGGCTTCTTTTATGAACGTTCAACGAACGGCCTCGTGCTGGCGACAACATATCAACACACTGTCGCCAGTACTGTCAGTGGTGCCTTACTGCTAGCCACGCGGGGTAGCCGACCGGTCCATGGGCGCCGTGTCACGGTCCGCGTGGGTCCCCCCGTCGGATGTTCGAGTCCTCCCTCGGACGTGGGTGTGAGTGTTGTCTTTGGCGTAAGTTATTTTACGTTAGATTAAGTAGTGCGCAAGCTTAGGGACCGACGACCTCAACAGTTTGGTCCCATAAGATCTTACCTTACTGCTTGATCCTTGACGGTATAACCGCACGCCACTGTCATAGCAACATACGGTTCCTCCCGGCACATCTTTGCCTGCCAGCAGCCATCCTGAGGACGACGTCTGTACGGAAACAGCGTCCCTGGAAGAACCAACCGCTGCCACGAACTGATATACTTTGTTATAAGCTACTCTCCATGTAATGTTATGCAAATACTTTTATATTCCTTCTATAATTTTGTTCGTTCATTTGAACGCATCTTACTTAAATCATTGCCCATTGGCTGAAACTGACGTCATGCGGCAAAAGCGCCCGTTTTCCACTCTATTTAAGCCGTGGCAGATTATTCATCAGCACCAGTAAACGTTCGTGACTTCGCCCAGTTGTTACGTGCACCGCCGGCTGCAACCATACGCATCAACGCTACTTATTTTAACTTTTGTTGGTCTGCTTTCTTCGGGCGCACTGTATAAGTTTCTGACTTCCCTACTTAATATGGCACTATTTATATCTTTACAGTGCATTAGATCTGAAGTTGCCGAAACCGACCATAATTTTTAAATAAATGCTTATTGCGATCTTGACTGCCTTATTAAATGATCATAGCACATGTAGTAGGTTACTTTTCGACATAGTCTTGTACTGTGTTACACCACTTTGATCTACGTAGAGTGGCGTGGCGAGACGTGATTCCAATCTATATACTGACAGTAGTCCTGCCCTCAAGACTAGACACGCCTCGTTCCAGTACTAATATAAATCGTTAAATTTTAGTCGAAGATATTTAATCGTGTGAATGTAATAGCAACTGTGCACAAACTACGCATCCGACTAAAACAGAAGTACACAGGTTACATGTCCCTATTACATCGTAGAAACTCTGTCAATACTACATTCGTCAGTAGTATTGTAACGCGGTGAAGTGGTGAATGGTCAACACACGTTAGTATTGGCACTTCTCGTTATAGTAATTAGGATTTGATTAAGTCTTGTGCGCACTGTACGTTATCTGAAATATAAATACGCTCGTTCAATGAGCCGTAACGTGGATTGCTACTGACAACAGCAGTTCAGTAAAATTACATACGTTATAACCCGTAACTTGCGCCGATTATGGCGTTCTTATTAGCAACTTAAATGATTAAATTCTCTTAATGACAGAAAACATCTTTATAACCCGAAATACCTATAGCTATCGCTCGTTGTTAACTTTATTCATGTTAAGGATCGGTATAGTTTACTACGCGAAAATCTTTCACTCACTAGTATGAAACAAACTTGAATTTAATATACCGTTTCTTATTACGGTAATTCCGAACTAGCAACAAAAGTTATAATTTCATTGCAAACCAGCGATATAGCGATAGCTATCTCTGCGATACTATTAACTTCTTACGATCTGTAAACGTTGTTTCTTATTGTCTCTTTTCCTTATTTCTTGCTCTTTACCTCCTTGAAATAACTATTAAGTGAATAAAGAAGTTAATACCTTTGACTTTTCTTAAATGAAATCTGATTAAATCCTTTATCTCTAATTACCGATTTAATTCGTAATAAAGTCTCAATAAGACACTGTCTCTTTGAAACCTGAAATAACTGACTTATCTCTGAAAGACCGATTTTTAACTACTTTGCGTCTTTATTATTTACGCCACTTGCATATCTTTCAGCGGAGATTCAATCCTTTCCACTGTAAAATTAGACTCCGAACTCAGAATTAAGTATGAGTTTCCTTTACTGGAATCAAATTAGTCTCTCACATACGACTTCCATGTGAAAGAGTGACATTCAGTAAATCTAAGCATACACTAATCGAGTTAAGGACTGACAAAACGAAAACATAAAGAAAAACCCTGCGTGCAACCGCCGCTTTTGTACTAACTTTAATACTGCAATGAAGGCCCATGCACTTCAGGTGTCTGCAATTGCGTTCTCTCTAACGGTCTCTAAACTAAATTTGCCACTGGACACCCTACCAAGCTATGGAAATGAATATCATCGAGTAAAATTAATTGGTTCCGCTAGGGTAAGAAGTCTGTCTTCAAAGATGGGGTCACAAAATTCACGGACAACAATAACTGTGTCGTCTTTTACATACGTCATGCAGAACCTAGTTCCTGGCTTTATAAAACACCAATTGAGACTTAAACTCAGTGGTACACAAAATCACAATGTAACTCCTTTTTCGTCTTCGTGTTCTACGATTCTGACATGGGACTGTCTGAATGTAGTTGTTTTTGCACCCTAAAACAAAACAAAAAAAACGAAACCAACATAAACCGCTCAACACTCAACCACCTTAGAATGGGCGTCCAAAATCACACTAATACCACAACCCCTCAATTACCTTAGAGCGTGAGTATATACAACATCCACCACCGTAAACAACAACGGCTTCTAGAGTCTTGTGAGCACCAGGAACACCACGATTCGCTCTCTAAGTCCGGAATCCCAAGAATCGCACTGTAAGTCCATTCCAGTTATTGACTAAGACTATCAAATAACAATTTCTCCTAACATGGGACATAGTTTCACCCAGATCAGAGCGTAATTTTATAACAGCGCGCTAGCCCGTTACTTCCTCTTCAAAGTGGTCACAAATGAACTTTATCCACGCTATTTCCGCGTCAGTTAACCAATTCCTCCATATATACGATCGTAGCAAAAATCTCTCCAGCACTACGAACCAAACCAAACTCAAATCAGCTACTTTAACTTACCCTACTTTCTCTCGCTGAACAATATGAATTGAAAGAGATACACTGCTAAACACGTCCATCAACTTGGTCACACTAAATTCTGATCTGCAGCACCGACTGAATGCTAACTCAATAATTCAATAAAACTTTTTGACGATATTCTCACAAAATTTATTAATCGTGATCCCACCTATATCCGTGAACTATTGTCTTTCCCGGTGACTGTTAGACACGGTAATTAATTAGAGGCACCTGTCAGCTCTAGCATAGGCTTCCCTAGCAAGACCCAGATCAGAACTGAACTTCTAAATTCCAAAAATTTCTCGTTGAATAGCGGCCAGCTCGATATGATATCTCTGGCTCGACAGCTGATGACTGCTGCTGTCGGCGCGAATAGACTCTTTGTTCCAACTTGCTCGTTCTGTTAGTCACGGTCGAAAACCCGCTTTTCTACAGCATTTTCATACATAGAGACTATAGTTACAAAACAGACACACAGTTATAACCATTCATCACGTATTTAATGCTTGCCAACCCCCATGTTAATATGTTGAAGAGATCAGTCACCGGCCGGTGTGACGGAGCGGTTCTAGGCGCTTCAGTCTGGAACCGCGCGACCGCTACGGTCGCAGGTTCGAATCCTGCCTCGGGCATGAATGTGTGTGATGTCCTTAGGTTAGTTAGGTTTAAGTAGTTCTAAGTTCTAGGGGACTGATGACCTCAGATGTTAAGTCCCATAGTGCTTAGTGCCATTTGAACCATTTTTTTTTCCGAATCAAAGTCCGTGACGGCACCCAAAAACTTTTGAACCGCCGCAGTCTCCATACAGTCTCAGGCACTTTTCACTTCGTGGGATGAGTTAAAATATACCCTCCTGGTACAAATCCTATCCCTGCGTGTTCAGTGTGGCGTGTGGTAGTATCGTGTTGGGCAATTTCGGCAAGGACTACAACAAAATCAGTTACTTATTATTAACGTGACATGAGGTTTTATTTAATCACTGCTTTTCGCGGCTAAAGATCGTTATTTTGTTAAAGAAATCTCCACCTGGCAAAGTGTAACAATGTTATCTGTCAAGCAGTGTAAATGGCACTAAGTTCATGCACAAAAGTGATCATGTACAACCATCAAACAAGCTAAATGAATGATAAGTAATCTCAACTATACAAGAGTAATGTTCTTTAGCAATCATCAGTGCTGTTCCATAATAGTCGCTTTACTAGTTGCAGATCGTCTATCGAATTTACCACTACTGTTATTCGAGGTGGCTACACTTTTTTAAGCACAATGAACAGTTTTGTCACACAATACAACACGCACACGACACTAATGTGTTGTTTCCCGTCAAAATATTTCATAAAACTTGATACGATTTAACAAGCCTTCATACATCAGCAGAGAACAATTTCTATCACGTAAGATGCTGTTTGCATAGACATACGTTCACTATATTTAAAGATTATCCACAATCTAAGTGGAATTTATTACCTCTAAGTGGGTCCTGGGCCACCAATACACAATTACTATCGTAATAATGACCATCAAGATTTATGTGTATATAAAAATTCAGTTTAAAACTGGCGCTGCAATATTTCACTAAGATGGCGGCTAACATAAGACAATTACTTATCGATCCTCCTTCAGGCACTGTTTTACTACTAACAAATAAAATATGTCAAATCTTTTTTGTACCTTTACGATATGCATTAACGTTTAAAATATTTCTCAATGTTAATCGCTTATGATTCAACATTTACCAATAAACCGCGCTGTACATCAATAGCGCTAATGGCTGCGCTCCTTTGTAGCTGATCAGAAAACTTAACACGTATATAGGACGAGAATCATAGTGAAATAAAAGTCCAAACAAAGTGGATTCATTTCAGTGACACAGAAACTCTATTTTTCAAATATTACTTAACAACATAATACAGTTGTTACAGACCTCTGTTATGAGACATTAATCGCATCCGATCAGTACAACAGTTCGCACAAGAAGAAGAATTATTCTAGAGGAATCATAGATAACAAAACATGGAGAGTTTGGTTATCTTTTTCCATGGGTATTGTCTGAGACATAATTTATTACATTAAATATGTCATTGACAACAACTATTTATTATTGTATTATCGATGAAGTCCTTTTTATTAATATCACGAGAATGTTCATTTGCACTCCACACACACAACGCTGTCGCGAATATGATTCTGAATAAAATATAGGCGTGGATATTACATCAGTTACGTTGACGCGAAGTGTTTCACCTCCCCACCTGATGAGAATCGTTCGCCTGCTAGGTGCCCCTGCAAGTGAGGAAAAAAGTGGAAGTCACTTTGTAAGGTGCCTCTTACGTGAGGAAGACATTTTTCAAATGGTTCAAATGGCTCTGAGCGCTATGGGACTTAACATCTGAGGTCATCAGTCCCCTAGAACTTAGAACTACTTAAACCTAAATAACCTAAGGACACCACACACACATCCATGCCCGAGGCAGGATGCGAACCTGCGACCATAGCAGCAGTGCGGTCCCAGACTGAAGCGCCTAGAACCGCTCGGCCACACTGGCCGGCCAAGACATTTTTACCAGTTTTAATAAATTATTGTCTCTCATTGATGTATTCACGATAGTCACGAAGTGCTGTAGGCCGTAGCCGGCCATGAATCGGAGAGCATTTCCCACGCTGGCTGGCTAGGTTACGAAGCGACCATATGTCGCGCGTAATGGGGTGAGGCTCGGCGCTGGACCGTAGCAACAAGTGCATAATTTTGCCTCGTTAAAATTCACACCCGTTCATTAATAAATGCATACCTTAGTAAGTACGAACTTGATCGGAAATCCACGAACTGTGACGAAACTAGTAAGAGATACGGACTGCGCCCCAAAGTCGGCAGTCGGCGTTAAGAGCTCATCCTGTCTTGTTCGATGGTAGCCATGCTCTCGGTTACGAGTAGTTTGTGACATGAGTGTTTCATTATTGATCTAACAGGAATAATAGTGATATTACGGCATTCTCAATGTTAATTTCGAGTAAATAGATACCCCAAAGTTGACCGACAGCAATTTCAGATAATTAGTTTCCTCCGACAGAGACATCCAATGCGCCAATGAAGAATCTCCACGGGACTACATTTACGAGAGATTCACCGTGCTCAGGTAGGAGGAAATCGGACGACACGACCCACCAAGGCGGATCAAGGAAGGTCCGACTTACACACGCAAATTCCGGGTGGATGTGCTGACCAGTCATACTGTACGTCACATATACCACCCTCTACGGACTGGCGGCTAAGCTGAGTAATAACAGTATCAGTTTAGAAGCGAACTTGCAACTTGGAGCGAGATCCGAGCTGTAGGGAGGAGAAAGTTGTAGAAGTTGCAGACTTGCCCCCATGTAGTTTCCTTCTGTTGACTGGACAGATTTAGTGGAACCTAGCTGAAGCAGAATATCGTGAACAATGTGACGATCGCTTCCGAACGGCATTCCCAATTCTTGGTCCTCCCACTGTCCTAAATCAGCTGTTCCACGCTAGCTGTGATCAGATCTGTTGAAGCCGTACTGGGTCGAAAAAAATGGTTCAAATGGCTCTGAGCACTATGGGACTTAACATCTGTGGGCATCAGTCCCCTAGAACTTAGAACTACTTAAACCTAACTAACCTAAGGACATCACACACATCCATGCCCGAGGCAGGATTCGAACCTGCAACCGTAGCGGTCGCGCGGTTCGAGACTGAAGCGCCTAGAACCGCTCGGCCACACCGACCGGCTGCTGGGTCGTCACTGCAACCATCTTCGGTGACATTTCCTCTACTAGGCGCTAATTTTTGACACCATTCCGCAACATTAGGTCCATAGTCTCTCCGTAAACCTCTGCCAGCTGGCGGTGGATTTCAGCCGCGGCTACATGTTTCGCCCACAGAAATCGAACTGCGCGGATTTTTCCGTGAGACCAATTTTCCAAAGGAGTTCCCATTTGTGTCTACTTACGACTAGCGTTGTACGTATCGGTTGGTTGAAACTCTGCACACTTGCCAATCCCATGTATCAGAATTATCGCACACTACTAATTTCTCTGTAATAGAGGAAACTCCTGGCATATTGACCTTGTAATCTCAGTTCCTCACCACCCATCGTATACTCCGTGGCTGTCAGTGCCGCCCTGCTGATCTAAGAGATTCCACATTCGCATTACAATCGTGGCATCACGACCAATGCTAACAACAACGCTACGAAAAAAATCTGCAAAGATCGCGATCCCGCCGCTGTCAATCTGCGACACGTACTGGTACACGTTTCTTCTCACGAACATCCAACGTTCAAACGCGATTTTTGAAAGAAAAACAGGCTGCATAATCTTTCCTTATGCACACAGTGCCGCCGACGCTACTGCTCCCTATTTTCTGATCGCACTGAATTCCTAATAATTTGCATATCCAAGTGTGTACTACACCTCATACCAGTCTGACGTATATTGCATGCCGCCTTCCTGGTGGTACTGTAATTTTAATTGCCAGCTGTGTGCGTTTAAACCTTCTTCATACTTGTTTGTTCGAAAGTATTTATTCTAGGAAGCCGGCCGTTAGGGCCGAGCGGTTCTAGGCGCTTAAGTCCGGAACCTCGCTGCTGCTAAGGTCGCAGCATCGGGCTTGAATGGGTGTCATGTCCTTAGGTTAGTTAGGTTTAAGTAGTCCTAAGTCTAGGGGACTGATGACCTCAGATGTCCCATAGAGCTCAGAGCCATCTGAACCATTTATGCTACGAAATATGTCGATTTGCCTCCAAAAGCATTTTTTTTTCACTTCGATTTATTACTCAGGTGGAATCAAAAGAACTTTCTCGACCTAGTTTGTAACAGAACATTGTTTAAAAAAGGAAACATTGTAATTACAACCCGTAAAGACAAGGATGAAAAATACTTGGCTGAATATTCAGAACTTCACTCTTCAATGACAGTAAAAAAATGGCTCTGAGCACTATGGGACTCAACTGCTGAGGTCATTAGTCCCCTAGAACTTAGAACTAGTTAAACCTAACTAACCTAAGGACATCACAAACATCCATGCCCGAGGCAGGATTCGAACCTGCGACCGTAGCGGTCTTGCGGTTCCAGACTGCAGCGCCTTTAACCGCACGGCCACTTCGGCCGGCTCAATGACAGTAATGTGACTACCTGTCAAATGCCTGAGTAGCCACCTTTCGCTTCGCGGACGGCTGCGAAACGTGTAGGATGAGAATCAGTGAGGCTCTGGAAGGTACCGACAGGCATATGGAGTCATGGAGACTCCAGTCCTGTCACCAGCTGCGCCAGCTCTCTCGGTCCAGCATTCATGGCGCGAACAGCCCGATTGAGATGGTCCCAAACGTTATCGATTGCGTTCCATTTTTGTGAAATTTGGTGGCCAGGGAAATACCCTAAACTCAACCTGGTGCTATTCGAACCACGCACGTACATTGTGAGCTGTGTGGCACGTTGCACTGTTCTGCTGGCAGATCCCATAGTGTCGAGGAAAAAGAAACTGCAAGTAAGGGTGGACATGTTCCCCAAGGACAGAATCCTTCCAGAATTACGAGCTCACTGAGGGAATGCCACTAAAAGATTCCCCATATCATAACTGTTGCGGAGTATTTGCTTTCTGCCGTTTCACGCCGTACACATTACAGATCATCCGTACGACGGAGCATAAAGACGCGATTCATTTGAAAAAGCCAGCTGTCATCGCTCAGTTGCGAGCAAATTGCAGCCATCGTCGCCGATGTACAGCAGTCAGCGTGGGTGCATGCTCCAGGCGCCTGCTGGGGGGACCCATACGCAGCTACGTTCGTTGAGGAAACACTGTTGGTAGCCCCTCGGGTAGTTGCTCAACAGTGGCCAGTCTGTTCGCCATTACACATCTCCGTAACCGTCGTTCAGCCCCGTAATCTACGCCCCATGTTGCACCACAATTGTCTCGGAGCCAGTTTTTGGATAGCGCCATTTTACCATGCATGGTATACTTTAAGCACAGCGGCAACTTAGCCTCTTCGGAAATGCTTGAGCCCTTGACCTAAGAGCCAATGACCACGCCCTTTGGGACGCCAGATAAATGTCTCCGATTATGTATTACTACACTACTGGCCGTTAAAATTGCTACACCATGAAGATGACGTGCTACAGACGCGAAATTTAACCAAGAGGAATAAGATGCTGTGATATGCAATGATAAGCCTTTCAGAGCATTCACACAAGGTTGGCGCCGGTGGCGACACCTACAACGTGCTCACATGAGGAAAGTTTCTAACCGATTTCTCATACACAAACAGCAGCTGACCGGCGTTGCCGGGTGAAACGTTGTTGTGATGCCTCGTGTAAGAAGGAGAAATGCGTACCATCACGTTTCCGACTTTGATAAAGGTCAGATTGTAGCCTATCGCGATTGCGGTTTATCGTATCGCGACATTGCTGCTCGCATTGGTCGAGATCCAATGACTCTTAGCAGAATATGGAATCGGTGGGATCAGGAGGGTTATACGGAACGCCGTGCTGGATCCCAACGGCCTCGTATCACTAGCAGTCGAGATGACAGGCATCTTATCCGCATGGCTGTAACGGATCTTGCAGCCACGTCTCGATTCCTGAGTCAACATATGGGGACGTTTGCAAGACAACAACCATCTACACGAACAGTTCGACGACGTTTGCAGCAGCATGGACTATCAGCTCGGAGACCATGGCTGCGGTTACCCTTGACACTGCATCACAGACAGGAGCGCCTGCGATACTGTACTCAACGACGAGCCTGTGTACACGATTGGCAAAACGTCAGTTTTTCGGATCCAGGTTCTGTTTACAGCATCATGATGGTCGCATCCGTGTTTGGCGACATCGCGATGAACGCACATTGGAAGCGTGTATTCGTAATCGTCATACTGGCATATCACCCGCGTGATGGTATGGGGTGCCATTGGTTACACGTCTCGGTCACCTCTTGTTCGCATTGACGGCACTTTGAACAGTGGACGTTACATTTCAGATGTGTTACGACCCGTGGCTCTACCCTTCATTCGATCCCTGCGAAACCCTACATTTCAGCAGGATAATGCACGACCGCATGTTGCAAGTCCTGTACGGGCCTTTCTGGGTACAGAAATGTTCGACTGCTGCCCTGGCCAGCACATTGTCCAGATCTCTCACCAATTCTAAACGTCTGGTCAATGGTGGCCGAGCAACTGGCTCGTCGTACTACGCCAGTCACTACTCTTGATTAATGTGGTATCGTATTGAAGCTGCATGGGCAGCTGTACCTGTACACGCCACCCAAGCTCTGTTTGACTCAATGCCCAGGCGTATCAAGGCAGTTATTACGGCGAGAGTTGGTTGCTCTAGGTACTGATTTCGCAGGATCTACGCACCCGAATTGCGTGGAAATATAATCACATGTCAGTTCTAGTAAATATATTTGTCCAATGGACACCCGTTTATTATCTGCATTTCTTCTTGGTATAGCAATTTTAATGGTCAGTAGTGCACAACGAGTCCACTGTTTTCCGAGTCCCCCTGGCACGCTTTACACAGGATGTTTCCGTAAGAGCGCGCAAAAACGTTACAGGACTAGAGAATTCTCCACTGAACAATTTGAGATGGGGAACCTGGGGTCGGAGAAGCCAACTTACGGGGATATGGAATCAAACTTGGCTACCACTTTGTTTATCATTACTGTTTTCCATCTTATTTACAACTAACAAGCGTACAAGTTTACACGTGCCGTGCTGCAAGGAGGACAAGCCTGATTACCAGGAAGTCATGATACAGGTTTTATTTACTTTAATTGTCCATAAGGTAGCTCTGTTGTATCGTATTTACGCTATCCCATAACAGAACGTGCAGTGAATCAACGACAGACCCATTCATTCCTCAGTGCTATTCAGAGACGTACAGTGCGATACGATGGAGCAGTACCGGTACATTGTTTCCTGGTCGCTAGATTGGGAGGGGAGCTTCTATGCCATGGCCTGCGAGTTCATCTGACGTGGCTCCTCTTACTTATTTCCTGCGAAGATATATGAAATCACTTCTGTATGAGACCCCAGTGGATATGGAGATGGAATTACACTCCTGGAAATTGAAATAAGAACACCGTGAACTCATTGTCCCAGGAAGGGGAAACTTTATTGACACATTCCTGGGGTCAGATACATCAAATGATCACACTGACAGAACCACAGGCACATAGACACAGGCAACAGAGCATGCACAATGTCGGCACTAGTACAGTGTATATCCACCTTTCGCAGCAATGCAGGCTGCTATTCTCCCATGGAGACGATCGTAGAGATGCTGGATGTAGTCCTGTGGAACGGCTTGCCATGCCATTTCCACCTGGCGCCTCAGTTGGACCAGCGTTCGTGCTGGACGTGCAGACCGCGTGAGACGACGCTTCATCCAGTCCCAAACATGCTCAATGGGGGACAGATCCGGAGATCTTGCTGGCCAGGGTAGTTGACTTACACCTTCTAGAGCACGTTGGGTGGCACGGGATACATGCGGACGTGCATTGTCCTGTTGGAACAGCAAGTTCCCTTGCCGGTCTAGGAATGGTAGAACGATGGGTTCGATGACGGTTTGGATGTACCGTGCACTATTCAGTGTCCCCTCGACGATCACCAGTGGTGTACGGCCAGTGTAGGAGATCGCTCCCCACACCATGATGCCGGGTGTTGGCCCTGTGTGCCTCGGTCATATGCAGTCCTGATTGTGGCGCTCACCTGCACGGCGCCAAACACGCATACGACCATCATTGGCACCAAGGCAGAAGCGACTCTCATCGCTGAAGACGACACGTCTCCATTCGTCCTTCCATTCACGCCTGTCGCGACACCACTGGAGGCGGGCTGCACGATGTTGGGGCGGGAGCGGAAGACGGCCTAACGGTGTGCGGGACCGTAGCCCAGCTTCATGGAGACGGTTGCGAATGGTCCTCGCCGATACCCCAGGAGCAACAGTGTCCCTAATTTGCTAGGAAGTGGCGGTGCTGTCCCCTACGGCACTGCGTAGGATCCTACGGTCTTGGCGTGCATCCGTGCGTCGCTGCGGTCCGGTCCCAGGTCGACGGGCACGTGGACCTTCCGCCGACCACTGGTGACAACATCGATGTACTGTGGAGACCTCACGCCCCACATGTTGAGCAATTCGGCGGTACGTCCACCCGGCCTCCCGCATGCCCACTATACGCCCTCGCTCAAAGTCCGTCAACTGCACATACGGTTCACGTCCACGCTGTCGCGGCATGCTACCAGTGTTAAAGACTGCGATGGAGCTCCGTATGCCACGGCAAACTGGCTGACACTGACGGCGGCGGTGCACAAATGCTGCGCAGCTAGCGCAATTCGACAGTCTTGTGAAGTTAGCACCCCTTTTTCGAGAAATATACATTTTTTTCAGAGTTCTTGATAGATATGGCATAGTTCTAGAGTTCTTTGTACAAAATTTCAATAGTTCTGCAGAATTTAGCGAAGAAAACAACAAAATTCGAAAAAATTTTCGTATCGAAAACATTTTTTGTCAATTTTCGTAATAATTAAACTTGTACAACAGTTCTGAGGACAGTTCTGAACAGAACTCCAAGAGCTCTATCGAAAATCCCAACAACATTTTTCTATGGCGATAATGGTTTGAGATAAATTGATTTAATATGGGACACACTTTCTTTACGGAAAATATAAATATATTCGTACAACAGTTCTGATGACAGTTCTGGACACCACGTGAAGAGTTCTATCGAAAATCCTAGTGAAATTTTTTTGTGCAGGTAATAGTTTAAGAGGTAATTGCAACTTAATTAAGAATTCCATAAGAGCTCCTGTGAAGCTGGCACCCTTTTTTTCACAAATGTATACTTTTTCAGATTTCTTGATAGATATGCCATAGTTCTAGAGTTCTTTGTACAAAATTTCAGTAGTTCTGCAGAATTTAGCGACGAAAACAATATTCGAAAAAATTTTCGTATCGAAAATATTCTTCGTCAATTTTCGCAAATTGTAAATAAGTACAACAGGTCTGAGCACAGTTCTGAACAGAACTCCAAGAGTTCTATCGAAAACCAAATTAACATTTTTTTGCGCAGCTAATAGTTTACGAGATAATTGCAATTTAAGGAGAAAATCTTTTCACTTACTGTGAAGTTGGCACCCTTTTTTTCACAAATGTATATTTTTTCAGATTTCTTGATAGATATGGCATAGTTCTAGAGTTCTTTGTACAAAATTTTAATAGTTCTACAGAATTTAGCGACGAAAACAATATTCGAAAAAATTTTCGTATCGAAAACATTCTTCGTCAATTTTCGCAAATTGTAAATAAGTACAACAGTTCTGAGCACAGTTCTGAACAGAACTCCAAGAGTTCTATCGAAAAGCCAAGTAACATTTTTTTGTGCAGCTAATAGTTTACGAGATAATTGCATTTTAATGAGAAAATCTTTTCACTTACTGTGAAGTTGGCACCCTTTTTTTTAGAAATATGTATTTTTTTCAGAGTTCTTGATAGATATGGCATAGTTCTACAGTTCTTTGTAAAAATTTCAATAGTTCTGCAGAATTTAGCGAAGAAAACAATAAAATTCGAAAAAATTTTCGTATCGAAAACATTTTTTGTCAATTTTCGTAAAAATTAAACTTGTACAACAGTTCTGAGGACAGTTCTGAACAGAACCCCAAGAGCTCTATCGAAAATCCCAACAACATTTTTCTATGCGATAATGGTTTGAGATACATTGATTTAATATGGGACACACTTTCTTTACGGAAAATATAAATATATTCGTACAACAGTTCTGATGACAGTTCTGGACACCACGTGAAGAGTTCTATCGAAAATCCTAGTGAAATTTTTTTGTGCAGGTAATAGTTTAAGAGGTAATTGCAACTTAATTAAGAATTCCGTAAGAGCTCCTACTGTGAAGCTGGCACCCTTTTTTTCAGAAATGTATACTTTTTTCAGATTTCTTGATAGATATGCCATAGTTCTAGAGTTCTTTGTACAAAATTTCAATAGTTCTGCAGAATTTAGCGACGAAAACAATATTCGAAAAAATTTTCGTATCGAAAATATTCTTCGTCAATTTTCGCCAACTGTAAATAAGTACAACAGTTCTGAACACAGTTCTGAACAGAACTCCAAGAGTTCTATCGAAAACCCAAGTAACATTTTTTTGTGCAGCTAATAGTTTACGAGATAATTGCAATTTAAGGAGAAAATCTTTTCACTTACTGTGAAGTTGGCACTCTGGTTTTCAGAAATGTATATTATTTTCAGAGTTCTTGATAGATATGGCATATTTCTAGAGTTCATTGTACAAAATTTCAATAGTTCTGCAGAATTTAACGAAGAAAACAACAATACTCGAAAAAAATGTCGTATAGCAAACATTCGTTATTAATTTTCGCAAGAAGTAAATTCGGACAACAGTTCTGAGGGCAGTTCTGAACAGAACCCCAATAGTTCTATAGAATATCATAATTACAATTTTTTGTGCAGCTAAGACGTTACGATATAATTGCAATTTAATTAGGGAACCTCTTCACTTACTGTGAAGTTGGAATCCTTTTCTTCAGAAATATATATATATTTTCAGAGTTCTTGATATAAATGTCATAGTTCTAGAGTTATTTGTACAAAATTTGAATAGTCCTGCATAATTTAGCGAAAAAAACAACAATACTCGAAAAATTTTTCGTATCGAATACATTCTTTGTCAATTTTCGCAAAAAGTAAATTCGTACAACAGTTCTGAACGGAACACCAAGAGCTCTATCGAAAATCCTAATAACATCTTTTTGTGGCGATGATAGTTTATACGGTAACTGCTTTGATGTTAGACCCACTTTCTCCACAGAAAAAGTAAATTCGTTCAACAGTTTTGATGAACAGTTCTGGTTAACACGTCAAGACTTCTATCTATAATCATAATAACATTTTTTGTGGTTGTAATAGTTTGTATGGTAATTGATTAATTGTGGGGCACTCTTACTCAAAAAAAAAATTATGTCTGTTCGTATGCTTTGATGCCAGCTCTGGATAGCATTGTAAGAGTTCTATCGAAAAAACTAGTAACATATTCTGTGCAGGTAATTGTTTACGTAGTAACTGCCATTATTAAGGAATGCTTATGAGCATTTCCCGTGAAGTTTGAGCCCCTTTTACGATAAATATAAATTTTTTTCACAGTTCTTGATATATATGCAATAGTTCTAGATTTCCCTGCTCAAAACACGAATAGTTCTACAGAATTTCGGGAAGAAAACAATAACACAGCAAAATTATGGTATGGTAAAAAATTATTGGTCAGTTTGGAAAAAATAAATTTGTATAACAGTTCTGTTGGCAGTTCTGGATAGCACCGGAAGAGTTGCATTGAAAATGATAAGAACATTTTTGTGGCGATAATAGTTTATACAATAATTGTTTTAATCTGATACTCACTTTATCTAATATAGCAAAATTCGTAGAATAGTTCTGATGACAGTTCTGAATATCACCCACAGAGTTCTACCAAAAACTATAATAACATTATTTGTGACAATGACATTATATGAGATAATTAATGTGGGACTCACTTTTGTCATGTAAAAGTAATAAATTCGTACAAAAGATCTGACGGCATTTCTTAATACGACCCTAAGAGTTCTACCGACAACTGTAATAATATTTTTTGTGGGGATAACAGTTAATGAGATAATAGCATTTTCAAGAGACCCACTTGGTCTACATTATAATAAATTGGCACAAACCTTTTGCTGCCAGTTCTGGATAGCACCGAAAGAGTTCTTTTAAAAACCCTCATAACATTTTTATGGTGCCAGTAGATTATGAAATAGATTGTGTGTTCACTCTGTAGTGGGTGTGCGCCGATGTGAAACTTACTGGCAGATAAAAACTGTGTGCCGGACCGGGTCTCGAACTCCAGGCTGTGACCAAAGAATATCGTCACAATATCCTTTCGTCCAGGAGTGCTTCTTCTGCAATTTTCGTAGGACAACTTCTACGAAATTGGGAACGCAGGAGATGAAGTACTGCTGGAAGTACAGCTATGAGTACGATCGTAAATTCTCACTTTTATTTTGGAAAACCGAAAATCGAAAACCGGATGTATATTCTACTAAATACAAAAAGTCTAAATGTTCAGCACTATACAAATGCCAGTACACCTTCTTAAGACTGACTGTAGTAACTGTAGGTGGAAGCGTGGGATGTGCACGCTTAGATGATTCAAGGAGAGAAGGCTCGTCAGTGCAAAACAAACAGATGGCTGAGGGAGCAGATACATTCACACGCGCCACTAACCAGATGGTGTCACACCTGTCGAGAATCGCACCAGAGGTACAATGAGCTGTGGTGGAGTGCTGTTGGCGTGGTTACTATGCAACTTACTTGATGGGCATCAATACACCGTTATATTAATGTACAATACTTGAGAAACAATGTCATTCACACACTCCGAGTTCCTTATCACTCAGTACTAGACTAAATTACTGGCCTGGTGATAAGCAGCCTATGTACCTCACCGACTACACATCTTCGTGTTATAAGAAAAAAAAAGAGAAAAATACCAAGGGACACAAAATATGAATCCGGATAAACCGGAAATCCGGATTATTGAGGACCAAATAAACGAGGTTCTTATTTACAAATTTCGAACTTCTTATTAACTTTAATACTGTATCCCCTCAACATTATAACACCTCTCTCAGTCATGTATTGAATTAGGATTTAAACATACTACTTAGTTCGTTTGTACGATATATTCAGTAAATATACTTACATTTCTATACATTGTAAAGACTTTTAACTCTCGCTGTCGTGTAACTCATCAAACTTCCACACTTCCTTTCTAACTAGAACAAATGTTTGCAACAATATTAACGACATCAATTTCAAATTTATTCGTTACACACAGCACATGTTTTTATGTATCCTAGCGGCTGGTGATGTTGCAATATAACTTTCATCCATGAGGGTCCTGGGCATATTTTTAGCTGTTAGTGGGTCCTGGATGTCATGAGAGTTCGAAACAATTACTGTTTTACGTGATAAAATTCATCTGGTTCTTCCTGATTCTAAAAATATACACTTCATGTGTGCCTTTCATTGTTGTATGTATGATTCAGTATCGACGCTAATGCTCTCTTGATGAGATATGAGCCGATTGCTCGTTTTTATCCACTGTGCCCTTTCGTATTTCATTTCAGCGATTAGTTTATTTGTTTATCAACGTAGTAAGTAGTACAAAGCTAATCCAAAATGTAAACTGCACTTAAATTCTGTTTGAACTGTTTAATAGTCAGTGTCCGCTGTCTGAACGTCAAATATCAGATTAATACACTGCGCCTGGTTGCGTTATTTTATAGGAATTTTATTATTTTAAGTGGGAAGTACTAGATAATGTTGAAGAAATTCGAAGCATATTGTTCGAAGAGCATAATATTATTCGAAATTTACCTTACCAATAGGTGCAGCCAAAGCAGCATTTGTGATGCTGTAATTACCTCATAGATAACGATATTTGTCTATTGTAGTTTTGTATTCCAATCAGAATTTTGAGAGCATCAAAGCCTCATTTCAGCGTGAGAGAGGGGTAAAATCAATAGATGATATTGAATTGAAAGCCTTCATCAGTCTCTTGTTTTTAATTGTTGTTAACAAAAGTAACAGATAAAGCCTGGAAGATCTGTGTGGAACTGATGGTGATGGCATTGAAAAATTTCACCTCGCAAACGAACATAAAACGTTTCAAATTTATTCTGGAGAGACTTAGATTTTACAGTCGCGCTATTCGTGATGAAAGGAGACAATTAGACAAGCTAACAGCTATTCGGGAAATATTTACTGTGTTTGTACGCAACTACCACAGATCTTACACCCTTGGAGAAAATGTTACAGTAGGCAAGAAGCTGGAAGGATTCTGTGGAAGGTACAGTTTTCGCCAATATGTATCAATCAAAACAATCGAGTATGGATTCTTAAGTGCGGATTCTTAAGTATTTTACCTGTACAATTTGGAAATATACGCTGTGTTGCAACCAGAAGGATTTACCAACTCAGCAATAAACAATTTGATGTTGTTCTGTGACTGTGTAAACCTATATATTAGTCAGGTCGAAATGTGAAAGCGGACAACTGGTTTACTAGTACTGGAATGATAATAGAGCTATGAAGGGAGAGTTTTTCTTTTGTTGGCATGATGAAGAAAAACAAGTGTGGAGATTTCTCTAGAGTTTGCTATCAGTAAAAGAAGGGCTGCCCACATTTCCTTTTTTGACTTCCACAAGACTGAACTCTAGTTTCCTCCGTACCTAAAAGGGGAAGTGAGTGATCCAGGCATCACGTTTGCATGAAGATAATTCGATAGATGCTGACATTGTAGATAAACGGAAGCCATCCACCGTGAATTTTAAAATAGCGTTAAGTGTGGTATTTTCACAGCGGATAAGCCGAATGCTTTGTACAACGCTGCAAGAAATGTGCGCCGCTGGTCAATGGTTGTATTTTTGTAATGATCAGTACAGTTGGAATCTATGCACAAGTGATTTATTGTGGCAACAGGAAGAATTGTATCAAAAGGAAAGGGTTCCTGAATCAGCCTTGTTATACAATGTTGTTTTCTTCGCTACATTCTGCATAACTATTGAAATTTTGTACCGAGAACTCTATAACTATGACTTATCTATCAAGAACTCTGAAAAAAATATATATTTCTGAAAAAAAGGGTGCCAGCTTCACAGTAGGAGCTCTTATGGGGTTCTTAATTAAGTTGCGATTACCTCTTAAACTATTACCTGCACTAAAAAATTCTACTAGGAATTTCGATAGAACTCTTCACGTGGTGTCCAGAACTGTCATCAGAATTGTTGTACGAATATATTTATATTTTCTGTAGAGAAAGTGTGTCCCACATTAAATCAATTTATCGCAAACTATTATCACCATAGAAAAATGTTATTAGGATTTTCGATAGAGCACTTGGGGTTCTGTTCAGAACTGTCCTCAGTACTGTTGTACCAGTTTAATTTTTGCGAAAATTGACAAAAAATGATTTCGATAGAAAATTTTTTTCGAGTATTGTTGTTTTCTTCCCTAAATTCTGCAGAACTATTGAAATTTTGTACAAAGAACTCTAGAACTATGGCATACCTGTCAAGAACTGTGAAAGAAATATACATTTCTGAAGAAAAGGGTGCCAACTTCACAGTAAATGAAAAGATTTTCTCCTTAAATTGCAATTATTTCGTAAACTATTAGCTGCACAAATAAATGTTAATTGGGTTATCGATAGAACTCTTGGAGTTCTGTTCAGAATTGTGCTCAGAACTGTTGTACTTATTTACAATTTGCGAAAATTGACGAAGAATGCCTTCGATACGAAATTTTTTTCGAATATTGTTTTCGTCGCTAAATTTTGCAGAACTATTGAAATTTTGTACAAAGAACTCTAGAACTATGCCATATCTATCAAGAACTCTGAAAAAAATATATCTTTCTGAAAAAAAGGGTGCCAACTTCACAGTAAGTGAAAAGATTTTCTCATTAAAATGCAATTATCTCGTAAACTATTAGCTGCACAAAAAAACGTTACTTGGATTTTCGAAAGAACTCTTGGAGCTCTGTTCAGAACTGTGCTCAGAACTCTTGTACTTATTTACATTTTGCCGAAATTGCCAAAGAACGTTTTCGATACGAAATTTTTTTCGAATATTGTTGTTTTCTTCGCTAAATTCTGCAGAACTATTGAAATTTTGTACAAAGAACTCTAGAACTATGCCATATCTATCAAGAACTCTGAAAAAAATGTATATTTCTCGAAAAAGGGGTGCTAACTTCACACGACTCCATTCGACGGCCAACACCGCGGTTGCTGGTGTGTCCGCTGTGCCGTGTGTGTGATCATTGCTTGTACAGCCCTCTCGCAGTGTCCGGAGCAAGTATGGTGGGTCTGACACACCGGTGTCAATGTGTTCTTTTTTCCATTTCCAGGAGTGTAGTTGCCACAATTGTAGCTGCCTGTTATGTGATTCGAAACACACCAGGCATATTTGCTAGGGTGCTTCAGAATCTTGTTCGCCGATGTCATGCTTGCACTGAGGCTGATGGCCGTCAGTTTCAGCACATATCGTAAGATACAGTACAAATAGTACGTCCATTGTGTCAATTATGGTATTTATAGTTAACTAACGTAAACAAAATAGTACACAATAATGTGATTTCTATCCTATTATCTTCTTAAGCTGGCTTCTCCTACCCCAGGTTGCCTATCTCAAATTGTTCAGTGGAGCATCTTCTATGTCCTGTTAAATATTTGCACGCTCTTACCGAAACACCCTGTATACCCTCCATTGCTAGTGCTGCCACCTTCTGTGTGTCAGTGGTTGTTGTTCGTTGACATCGAACATAGCCGATGGTCACATTAATGTGACTGGACCATGTATGCGAAATTTTGGTGCCGCGCGGGATTAGCCGAGCGGTCTTAGGCGCTGCAGTCATGGACTGTGAGGCTGGTCCCGGCGGAGGTTGAGTCCTCCCTCGGGGATGGGTGTGTGTGTTTGTCCTTAGGATAAATTAGGTTAAGTAGTGTGTAAGATTAGGGACTGATGAACTTAGCAGTTAAGTCCCATAAGATTTCACAACCTTTCTTTGTTTTTTGTTTTTGAAATTTTGGTTCATCTAAAAAGCTGAATACTAACGGCACAGATCATTTCAGTCACTGACATCGCAGTTGATATTTACCTGTTTATTGCTGCCTTACTAATCTATACATCGATACAAATGGCCGGCCGAAGTGGCCGTGCGGTTAAAGGCGCTGCAGTCTGGAACCGCAAGACCGTTACGGTCGCAGGTTCGAATCCTGCCTCGGGCATGGATGTTTGTGATGTCCTTAGGTTAGTTAGGTTTAACTAGTTCTAAGTTCTAGGGGACTAATGACCTCAGCAGTTGAGTCCCATAGTGCTCAGAGCCATTTGAACCATTTTTTGATACTAATGTAGTTTGTAATCCAACAGAAAGCAACACACCTTTTCAAAAACAAATTTACATTCCAGAGAAGCAAAAAGGAAGGTGTGGAGATGTAATCAAAAATAAGTAATAATGCCGTATCACTTTGAAAAGTCTTGCACTTCAATGCCAGTCTATCACTACTGAAAATGAACTGCAGGAAACACGGTGGAGCTGTAGTTATTCTGCCTCGCGCACCGATCACATACGCGAGCGCGTCGGCTCAGAATGACACACACTCGCCGAATCTCGTCCTGTGATTACCACGCTCCTTGTACATAAGACAAAGCACCGCGGTGCACCTCCCACTAACGTCTCTCGGTCGCAGTCACATGCAAACGTTAATCAAAAATGCGATCACACTACCCTTTTGCGACGCAGATGACTGCTATTTCTATCTCCAATTAAAATCAGTGCTGAAGTGAATTAATTTTCAGCGCCTCGTTCAAAGTCAATAGTAGCCGCTGGAAAAAAAACATGGGTTGTTATAATATTGCAATTGGCTTTTGCCACTGCCTGTCATCCGTAATTACTTTCTCCCCCGCACATTTGCTAGTAACAAATACATCCGCCTACGAAAGGCCAAATACTACAATCACAAACAAATTTTGCGCCACGCAGTCACATACACTCCAACCACTTCACTTACGCATGATCGTGCATAAATTTATTAATTATCTATTCGCTCGGGGCCTGACCCGCAAAATCATGCTAAATATTTCGGAGTAACTCGACATAGCTTGCCAACACGTAACGAAAACAACTGCGCTGACGGTAGATTAACAACGCTAAAAAGATGTTACGAGAATTCTACTTACTAAAGAAAGACTCTCGTTCCATATGTTCCTCGGCCATTAGTAAAAGTCAAGCAATGAGTTTAAAAGGTACGATCTGCTGCGATTTCAAGCAGATGACCTCTGTCAGATATGGACTTGGAAGAGCTGTTGAAAGGAACTGATAGTGTCTTGAAAAGAAATTATGAGATGGAAATAAATGAAAGTAAGACATTAAATGAAACGAATAGTTCACTGTTACCCGTCACCGTTTTATTTATTTCCACGACGCGTTTCGAAGGTTTAAACCTCCATCATCGGGTTGATTTACATTAGTTAGAATTGAATATTTGTGTGTGTTGTGTTACGATTCTTGGAGGAACTTGTGGGACTGCCTAGTGGAGAAACAAAGCACTATTTCAGAATATGGTTTAGGATTACTTTTGACAAAAAATTAAACTGATATCTAATGGTAAACATTAAATAAGTAAACTAGGGTACCTCCAGTGGTCACAGGTTCCTTTTGCTGTCGTAACACATCACATGCATACTGCCACATTTGTAAACAAATATGGCGTCTGGAATCAGCTGGGTGCAAGGTTCGTGTAGCAGAAGAGAAGACATAATCGCAAAGTGCAAAGAATATACATCGTAACAACATTATTACAGAATAATTGTTTAAAGCATTTGGAGGTGTTTGTTTTGTGGTGTCGAACACATGTGTGTGTACTTCAGGAGGTATACAAATCCAATCTTGACAAGTTAAAACAGCTAAACATTCGTACTCATTTATACAATCAGGTGAAATGTTAAAATGGCTTAAACTTCATAATTGTTAATAACAATCAGGTGAATGTTACAGACTTGAATTACAATGATCATATTGGCCACAGCAGTAAAATCATACATAGATGACACTCTTTGATTGGGATTAATAAATAGATGTGAGGGGCTGGAGGCAGAAGGAGAGGAAGAGAGGGAGAAAGTGTATGTGTGAGAGAGAGGGAGAGAGAGAGAGAGAGAGAGAGGGGGAGAGAGAGAGAGAGAGAGAGAGAGAGAGGAAAGAGTGATTATATGACAGCACACGTTTACATGGCAAGGAGTCTTAAGATTACATGTTGCATATATTAGCTGCCTAAAGGTTGAGGTAATACACTCCTGGAAATGGAAAAAAGAACACATTGACACCGGTGTGTCAGACCCACCATACTTGCTCCGGACACTGTGAGAGGGCTGTACAAGCAATGACCACACGCACGGCACAGCGGACACACCAGGAACCGCGGTGTTGGCCGTCGAATGCCACTAGCTGCGCAGCATTTGTGCACCGCCGCCGTCAGTGTCAGCCAGTTTGCCGTGGCATACGGAGCTCCATCGCAGTCTTTAACACTGGTAGCATGCCGCGACAGCGTGGACGTGAACCGTATGTGCAGTTGACGGACTTTGAGCGAGGGCGTATAGTGGGCATGCGGGAGGCCGGGTGGACGTACCGCCGAATTGCTCAACACGTGGGGCGTGAGGTCTCCACAGTACATCGATGTTGTCGCCAGTGGTCGGCGGAAGGTGCACGTGCCCGTCGACCTGGGACCGGACCGCAGCGACGCACGGATGCACGCCAAGACCGTAGGATCCTACGCAGTGCCGTAGGGGACCGCACCGCCACTTCCTAGCAAATTAGGGACACTGTTGCTCCTGGGGTATCGGCGAGGACCATTCGCAACTGTCTCCCTGAAGCTGGGCTACGGTCCCGCACACCGTTAGGCCGTCTTCCGCTCACGCCCCAACATCGTGCAGCCCGCCTCCAGTGGTGTCGCGACAGGCGTGAATGGAGGGACGAATGGAGACGTGTCGTCTTCAGCGATGAGAGTCGCTTCTGCCTTGGTGCCAATGATGGTCGTATGCGTGTTTGGCGCCGTGCAGGTGAGCGCCACAATCAGGACTGCATACGACCGAGGCACACAGGGCCAACACCCGGCATCATGGTGTGGGGAGCGATCTCCTACACTGGCCGTACACCACTGGTGATCGTCGAGGGGACACTGAATAGTGCACGGTACATCCAAACCGTCATCGAACCCATCGTTCTACCATTCCTAGACCGGCAAGGGAACTTGCTGTTCCAACAGGACAATGCACGTCCGCATGTATCCCGTGCCACCCAACGTGCTCTAGAAGGTGTAAGTCAACTACCCTGGCCAGCAAGATCTCCGGATCTGTCCCCCATTGAGCATGTTTGGGACTGGATGAAGCGTCGTCTCACGCGGTCTGCACGTCCAGCACGAACGCTGGTCTAGCTGAGGCGCCAAGTGGAAATGGCATGGTAAGCCGTTCCACAGGACTACATCCAGCATCTCTACGATCGTCTCCATGGGAGAATAGCAGCCTGCATTGCTGCGAAAGGTGGATATACACTGTACTAGTGCCGACGTTGTGCATGCTCTGTTGCCTGTGTCTATGTGCCTGTGGTTCTGTCAGTGTGATCATGTGATGTATCTGACCCCAGGAATGTGTCAATAAAGTTTCCCCTTCCTGGGACAATGAATTCACGGTGTTCTTATTTCAATTTCCAGGAGTATACAGTGGTTTGCTATAAAATATGCAGATAGATATACATTTGTGCCAGTAGTTGATCTACATACAGTTTTAAGCCGACAAGGGGTACAAGGTTACTTACAAACAAACAGATGGTCTGGCAATGGGCTCAAATCTTTCCGGATTGCTAGCAGAAATATTTATAAGTGACCTAGAAGAGAAAATCCTGAATTCCAATCACCACATCCTCAAAAATATCATCTACTACTACAGATATGTAGATGATACCATCATTTTAATCAAAGGCACTAAAGATGACATCAATGAGTTGAATCAGTTTTTCAACAAATCCCATGAAAACACAAAATTCACATTTGAACACCAAAAAGATTACAGTATAAATTTCCTAGACCTTACCATTAGAATAAAGAATAATAGACATCAGTTTGAAATTTATCGGAAGCCTACCACAACACATACCACAATCCACAACTCCTCTTTTGCCACCCCGCAGCACACAAAATGGCAACATTCCAGTACATTATTAATAGAGCTATCCAACTACCACTCTCAGTAGATAAATGTGATCAAGAAATTGAAATAATAAAACAAACAGCTATTGAAAATGGTTATAACAGCTCCATAGTAGACACCCTAAAACACTCAATAATAGCAAAGCAATTACAACACAAAAAACAAAAAGAAAATAGCATCTTCCATACAATTCCCTTTCTGGGTAACTTTTCATACCAGATTGCCAATGTCTTCAAAAGAAAAGGCATAAGCATATCCTTTACAATAGACAACAAGATTGGACAGAAGTTACCCCACAACATCGGCACACGAAACCCACTTCATCACACAGGTGTGTACAAAATTGAATGTTTGGACTGTGACTACTTCTACATAGGCCAGACTGGCAGATCATTTTAGATTAGGTTCAACGAACACATGGCAGCACTAAAAAACAAAAAAATACCACACATCATCAATAGCTATCCACCTGCATGTAACGAAACACCATGTTAACAACACAAGTATTAGCATCCTACACATCCAAAAGGCAGAAAACTAGATATCCTTGAAACACTCCAAATATTCAAACACCAAATGAAACAACCAGCATCCATCTCAATTGACAAAAATGACAATATTTACAATGGTATCATCTCTGTTTTCAGCAACTGCCTACACTCTTAAAAATTCACACACACACACACACACACACACACACATCTGCACACATCATAATACTTACTATAAATATTGACAGCCACCAAGGGTACAAGAGATTGACATTCGCAGACAATTCATCACACCAACAGCTTGTACCCCTTGTCAGCTTAAAACTATATGTACATCAACTACTGGCACAAATGTATATCTATCTGCATATTTTATAGCAAACCAATGTATTACCCCAACCTTTAGGCAGCTAATATATGCAACATGTAATCTTAAGAACACTTGCCATGTAAATGTGCGCTCTCATATAATTACTCTTTCCTCTCTCTCTCTCTCTCTCTCTCTCTCTCTCTTTCTCTCTCTCTCTCTCTCTCACACACACACACACACACACACACTTTCTTCCTCTCTTCCTCTCCTTCTGCCTCCAGCCCCTCACATTTGTTTATTAATCCCAATCAAAGAGTGTCATCTATGTATGATTTTACTGCTGTAGCCAATATGATCATTGTAATTCAAGTCTGTAACATTTCACCTAATTGTTATTAACAAGTATGAAGTTTAAGCCATTTTAACATTTCACCTGATTATATAAACGAGTACGAATGTTTAGCTGTTTTAACTTGTCAAAATTGGATTTATATATCACCTGAAGTACACACACGTATGTTCGACACCTCAAAGCAAACACCTCCAAATGCTTTAAACAATTATTCTGTAATAATGTTGTTACGATGTATCTTCTTTGCACTTTGCGATTATGTCTTCTCTTCTGCTACACGAACCTTGCACCCAGCTGATTCCAGACGCCATATTTGTTTACAAATATGGCAGTATACATGTGATGTGTTACGACAGCAAAAGGAACCTGTGACCACTGGAGGTCCCCTAGTTTACTTATTTAATGTTTACCATTAGATATCAGTTTAATTTTTTGTCAAAAGTAATCCTAAACCATATTCTGAAATAGTGTCTTGTTTCTCCACTAGGCAGTCCCACAAGTTCCTCCAAAAATTGTAACACAACACACACATATATGTAACCGCCCGCATCTCGTGGTCGTGCGGTAGCGTTCTAGCTTCCCACGCCCGGGTTCCCGGGTTCGATTCCCGGCGGGGTCAGGGATTTTCTCTGCCTCGTGATGGCTGGGTGTTGTGTGCTGTCCTTAGGTTAGTTAGGTTTAAGTAGTTCTAAGTTCTAGGGGACTGATGACCATAGATGTTAAGTCCCATAGTGCTCAGAGCCATTGCAATACTAACCAATGTAAGTCCACCAGATGATGGAGGTTTAAACCTTCGAAACGCGTCTTGGAAATAAATAAAACGGTGACTGGTAACAGTGAACTAGTCGTTTCATTTAATGTCAGTAACAGTCACGGCAAAGCCTAACCTAAAAATGTTCGCATTTAAAGAAAGTAAGACAAATTGCAAACTGATGTTGACAAGATATCTGTATGGTGCAAAAAGTGGCAATTGACTCTAATGATGAAATATGTGAAGTTATCCACATGATTATCAAACGGAATCCGCTAAATTTCGTTTACACGATAAATCAAACAAATCTAAAGGCTGTAAATTCAACTAATACTTTGGGAGTTTAATTACGAATAACTTAAGTTGGATCGATTACATAGATAATATTGTGGGTAAAGCAAATCAAAGACTACGATTTGTTGGCAGAACACTGTGAAAAGCAACAGGTCTACCAAAGAGATTGCCTACATTACGGTTGTACCTCCTCTTCTGGAGTACAGATGCGAGGTGTGGTATCCGCAACAGATAGTATCGACGGGGAAAACCAATAAAGTTCCAAGAAGGGCAGCTCGTTTTCTACTATCGTGAAATAGGGGAGAGAGCGCCACGGATATTATACGTGAATTGGGGTGGAAATCCTTTAAAAAAGATTTTCCGTTGCGGCAGGACCTTCTCATGAAATTTCAACCACCACCTTTCTCTTCAGAGTATGAAAATATTTTGTTGGTGTCCACCTACACAGGGAGCAATGATCATCACAATAAAATAGAAGAAATCAGAGCTCGCACAGAAAGATTTGAGTGTACTTTTTTCCCTGCGAGCTGTTCGAGAGTGGAACTAGAACTTTCTACCAGGCACTCAGCTGTCAATTGCAGAGTGAGTATGTAGATGTAGATGTAGATGGAGTGCAGTCAATTCTAATAATGTGATGCTGAGATAGTTACTTCAGGGAACGAGTCGCTGAAAGAAATATTTCGACCATAAAATAACTGAGAATGTAAAATACATATTGGCTGTAGCAAGAAAAGCTTTCCTTAAAAAAAGTGGTGCTGCAAAATAATAATGGACATTGTAATAGCAGATAGAGTAATTTATTAAAAGCTGCTGATTCAATTTGCAAAAAGATCTACATGATAAAATTCAGTTAAAAGAAGGCTTAGGTTGACAGGACACATCCTGATACCTGATACCTTTTTTTTGAGTCATCGGCTTTCTGATTCGTTTGATGCGGGCCACCTCTCCGGTGTCAACTTTTTCATCTCAGAGTAGCACTTGTAACCTATGTCCTCAATTATTTGCTGGAGGTATTCCAATCTATGTCTTTCTCTACAGTTTTTACCCTCTACAAACTCCTCTAGTACCATGGAAGCTATTCCCGGATGTCTTAACAGATGTCCTATCATCTTGTTCCTTTTTCTTGTCAATCTTTTCTCGCCCATTCTCCAGAGAACCTCCTCATTCTTTACCATATCAGTCACCTAATTTTCAGCATTCTTCAGTAACGGCACTTCTCGATTGCTTCGATTCTCTTCTTGTCTGGTTCACCCACGTTCCATGTTTCACTACCATACAGTGCTGCGCTCCAGATGTACGTTCGCAGAAATTTCTTACTCAAATTAAGGACTATGTTTGATACTAGTAGACTTCTCTTGCCCAGGAATGCCTTTTTGGTAGCACTACTCTGCTCTTTGTGTCTTCTTTGCACCTTTCGTCGACCATCATCGGCTACTCTGCTGCCAAGGTAGCAGATTGCCTTAACTTCGTATACTTTGTGATTCCCAATTCTGATGTTACGTTTCTCGCTGTTTTCGTTTCGGCTACATCTCATTACTTTCGTCTTTCTTTGGGTTACTCTCTGTCCATATTCCGTACTCATTAGACTCTTCATTCCTTGCAAAACACCCTGCAATTCTTCTTCATTTTCACTATTGATAGCAATGTTATCAACGAATCTTATCATTGATATCCTTTCACTCTGAATTTTAATCCCACTCTTGGTTCTCGTGCATGTGCCCGCGGGATTAGCCGAGCGGTCTAGGGCACTAAAGTCATGGACTGTGCGGCTGGTCCCGGCGGATGTTCGAGTCCTCCCTCGGGCATGGGTGTTGTGTTTGTCGTTAGGATAATTTAGTATACGTAGTGTGTAAGCTTAGGGACTGATGACCTTAGCAGTTAAGTCCCATAAGATTTCACACACATTTGACCTTGTACATGTTGCATATTACCCGTTTTCCCTTGTATCTTAATTCTATTCTTCCCAGAATTTCGAACATCTTTCACCATTTTACATTGTCGAACGCTTTTTCCGGGTCGACAGATCCCATGAACGTGTCTTGATGTTTCCTTTGTCTTGCTTCCATTGGGAAGTCTCTCTGCTTTCTTTAGTTTTCCTAAAGCCAAACTGATCATCATCCAGCAGATCCTCAATTTTCTTTTCCATTCTTCTGCATATTGTTCCTGTCAGCAACTTGGATGCATGAGGCGTTAAGCTGATGGTGCGATAATCTCGCACTCGTCTGCTCTTCGGAATTATATGGTTGAAGTTTTCCCGAATGTCTGATTTTACATCACCAACAGATTATATGCATCAACGTAAATAGCCGTTCTGTTAACACTTTCCCAATTATTTTAGAAATTCCGACGGTATTTGGTCTCAAGACGTCCAAAGCTCTTTCAAATTCTGATTCCAATACCATATCTCCTACCTGTTCCCAGTCGACTCTAGTTTCTTGGTTGGTTCTGAGCACTATGGGACTTAACAGCTGTGGTCATCAGTCCCCTAGAACTTAGAACTACTTAAACCTAACTAACCTAAGGACAACACACAACACCCAGTCATCATGAGGCAGAGAAAATCCCTGACCCCGCCGGGAATCGAACCCGGGAACCCGGGCATGGGAAGCGAGAATGCTACCGCACGACCACGAGCTGCGGACCTAATCTAGTTTCTTCTTCTATCATGTCATCATAGAGGCCTTCAAAGTACTTTTGCACCTATCCGCTTTTTGATTCGCATTTAACAGTGCCCATTACACTCTTAATGTTACCGCCCTTGCTTTTAATTTCACCGAAGATTGCTTTGACTTTTCCATGTGCTGAGTCAGTCCTTCCGACAATCAGTTCCTTTTCGATTTTTTCACATTTTTCATACAGCCATTTCGCCTTAACTTCCCTGCACTTCCTATTTATTTCATTCCTATACGACTTGTATTTCTATATTCCTGAACTTCCCTTCACATTTTCGTACTTCCTTCTTTCTTCGATCAACTGAAGTATTTCTACTGTTATCCATTGTTTCTTCGTAGTTACCTTCCTTGTACCTATATTTTTCTCTACAAATTCTGAGATTGTCCTTTTTAAGAGATATCCCGACCTCTTCAACTGAACCGCCTGCTGAGTTACTCATTATCGCCGTATCTATGCCCTCACAGAACTTCAAGCGTATTTCTTTAATCCTTAGCTTCATCACAACTAAGTTGTGAAATTGAGTCAATATCTGCACTTGGGTAGTCTTGCAGTCCAATATATCATTTTCGAATTTGTGCGTGATTATAATTGAATCGAACTGGAACTTCCCGTATTTTCCAAGTCTACATCCTCCTCTGAGTCATCTAGGAAGAGTTAATATAGAAATGGGCGGAGATGCAGGAGTGTGGGATAAAGTTGTAAAGAGAGATTTACGAGCGAACGTAGTAAATAGCAAGCAGCTTCACATAGATGCAGGCTGCAAGTGCTCTGCAGGTACGTAAAAATTGGCACAGGATAGATTAATGCATTGGGCTGTATCAAACCAATCTTCAGAATGACGAGTAGTAAAACAACGCATCGGCTTCTTCTCCTAATGACAATCTGCATCCTGACCCGATCTAGGTGTTCACTTTCATTTATTAAAGGAAAGAAGTTGCTTGATTGGTTGATTGGGGGAGGGTACCAAATAGCGATGTCACCGGTCCCATTGCATTAGGGAAGGATGAGGAAGGAAGTCGGCCGTGCCCTTTCAAAGGAACCGTCTCGGAATTTGCCGGAAGTGATTTAGGGAAATCACGGAAAACCTAAATCAAGATGGCCGGACGCGGGTTTGAACTGTCGTCCTCCCGAATACGCGTACAGTGTGCTAACCAGTGCGCCAACTCGCTCGGTGGGACAGAAGTAAAGAGTGAAAAATCTTCAATACTTTTCAAACAAACCAAGTCTGTCGAGACATTCGATTAGATAAACACGTCTCTGAATGCACTCAAAACATTAGGAGGCTTTGACGCCTTGGGCAATGGGACAACAGGCTGAGACAAAAAAAAAAGCTCGCCCTCCTATTGTCAGAGAACTGCATACGAACCACTAGGTAGGTCTGCAGCACAATACTACACATGAAAAGGAAACATTTGACCTTCACCATTCGACTGAAGTGAAAACGAATGATTTGCCATCATTAGAGCAAATGCTAACTTCGTTGGGTACTGATGGGATTAGTTCGAGTCACTACGACCACCTTAATTTTTTCTGCAGGATGTCAGTAAAAATGATGTTTACACAGTCTCGCGAAGCCAACTGAGATACTGTTTGAGCAAGTCAGCATTGTACTGATATACGAACAACATAAATGGCGCCAAACCAAAATACTTGTTCCAGGCTGTGAGCTAAAAAACATTTTGTGGACTGAGACACTCAGAAATTTACTTATCTACAAGGGCCGTTCAGAAAGTAACCTTCAGTTGATTTAAAAAAATACACCAAGTTAAATAAAAATATTTTAATATATACATCTTACAACTACATCTTTGCACTATTTTTCTACATAGTCTCCATAGCGATTGAGGCACTTATCGTATCTCTTCACAAGCCTTGAAATTCCTTCTGCATAAAAATCACCCGCTTGTGCCTGGAGCCAGCGTGTGACCGCATCTTTGAGCTCTTCGTCGTCATCAAACCGCTGTGACCCGAGCCATTTCTTCAAATGCATGAAGAGGTGATAATCACTTGGCGCCAGGTCTGGGCTGTAAGGTGGATGGTTGATAACGTCCCACTTGAAGGACTCAAGAAGGGCCGTTATTCTGCGAGCAGAGTGAGGACGGGCATTATCGTGCAAAAAAACGATACCGGAAGTCAGCATACCACGGCGTTTGTTCTGTATAGCCCGTCGTAACTTTTTTATTGTTTCACAGTACACGTCTTGATTAATGGTCGTACCACGTTCCATGAATTCAACCAACAACACCCCTTTGGCATCCCAAAACACCGTTGCCATCAGTTTTCTGGCAGAAAAATCTTGCGAGGCTTTTCTTGGTTTGGTAGGCGAATTTGAATGTGCCCACATCTTTGATTGTTCTTTTGTCTCAGGGTTCACGTACTTAATCCAGGTTTCGTCACCGGTTACGATTCTGTTTAACAATGATTCTCCTTCGTCCTCATAACGTGACAGAAAGTCTAATGCAGAGGCCATTCTTTGAGTTTTGTGGTGGTCGGTAAGAATTTTGGGCACCCATCGTGCACAGAACTTACGGTAACCCAATCTTGCTGTCACTATCTCGTACAAGAGAGTCTTAGGAATCTGTGGAAAACCAGTAGACAACTCCGACATTGAGAAACGTCGATTTTCACGAACTTTTGCATCAACTGTCTGAACGAGTTCGTCAGTCACCAATGATGGTCTACCACTCCTCTCTTCATCATGAACGTTTTCTCGTCCACTTTTAAATAAACGTACCCATTCACGGACAACTCCTTCACTCATAACTCTTGGTCCATACACGGCACAAAGCTCACGATGAATAGCTGCTGCAGAATATCCTTTGGCTGTAAAAAACCTTATGACAGCACGCACTTCACATTTGGCGGGGTTTTCTATTGCAGCACACATATCAAACTGCCACAAAAACTAAACTAGCGCAGGTACGACGTTCACTCGACCACGGCTTGATGCCGACTGACCTGTTGAGTGCGTGAACGCACAGATGGCGTCGCTACTCCCCCCACAACCCGCACTGTGACCAATCGGAGGTTACTTTCTGAACCGCCCTCGTATTATTTCAGCATGGTTCTGGGCACTGGAGGTTGGCTCACATTGATAAAATAAGAAAAAAGTGTTTAATGTAGCTGCCTTGTGTGGTAAATATTCTGCAAATCACGTCGAATGTTTTAACTTATTTCCTCACGTAGGCAGCATAGGCTCTGCATGATACATGCCCATTGTGCTAGCCTTCTATGTATTCTCTCGCGCAGCAGCACAAAACTACTATTGTTTTAACACTGTTTATGTAGAGCTGGAAACATAGGGATGACCAACATAGTCCATTGGACAAGAGGTGAGAGTGATGGTTAGTGTTCAAACGTAAGTCACTTGCCACCACTGCGTGCCACGAACAAAACCCTCTGCCTCCGAAATGCTGATTAAACTGTGCGTTGTGTACACACAATATTGTTGAGCAGCTATGGGGACCACTACTATGTCTGAAAAACGCACTGAGACACATCATCACCAGTACGAGATCCTTTTTCACTTCTCAGTCTCATATGACGGTGCAGACGCAACACTGTTTTCTGGACAATGTGGAACACAGCGTTTATGCAATTGCAGATAACGTGCATAATACAATGAAGCGCCAAAGAAACTACTATAGGCATGCGCATTCAAATACAGAGATGTGTAAAAAGGCAGAATACGACGCTGCTGTCGGCAACGCCTATATAAGACAACAAGTGTCTGGTGCAGTTGTTAGATAGGTTACTGCTACTACAATGACAGGTTATCAAGATTTAAGTAAGTCTCAACGTGGTGTTACAGTCAGCGCACGAGCGATGAGACACAGCATCTTCGAGGTAACGATAACGTAAGGATTTTCCCGTACGACCATTTCACGAGTACATCGGTAAAGCAACAAATCTCCGACATCGCTGCGGTCGCAAAAAGACATGCAAGAAGGGGACTAACGACGACTGAAGAGAATCGTTCAACGGGACAGAAATGCAACCCTTCCGCAAATTGCTGCAGATTTCAATACTGGGTCATCAACAAATGTCAGCGTGCTTACCATTCAACGGGCGCACTCGTGTACCCTTGATGACTGCATAACACAAAGCTTCACACTTCGCCTGGGCCCGTCAACACCGACACTGGACTGCTGATGGCTGGAAACATTTTGCCTGGTCGAACGACTCTCGTTTCAAATTGTATCCAGCAGATGGAAGTGTACGGGTGTGGAGACAATCTCATGAATCCATGGACCGTGCATGTCAGCAGGGGACTGGTCAGCTGGTGGTGGCTGTGTAATGGTGTGGGTCTCGTGCATTTGGAGTGATATGGGACTCCTCATACGTCTACATACGACTCTGACATGTGACACGGACGTAAGCATCCTGTCTGATCACCTGCATCCATTCATGTCAATTGTGTATTCCGACGGACTTGGGTAATTCCAGCAGAACAATGTAACACACTACACGTCCAGAATTGCTATAGAGTGGCTTCAGGAACACTCTTCTGAGTTTAACCACTTTCGCTGGCCACCAGATTCCCCAGACATGAACATTATTGAGCGTATCTGGAATGTCTTGCATCGTGCTGTTCAGAAGAGATCACCACCCTCTCGTACTCTTATGGATTTATGGATAGCCCTGCAGGATTCATGGTGTCAGTTCTCTCCAGCACTACTTCAGACATTTGTCGAGTCCATGCCACGTCATGGTGAGGCACCTCTGCGTGCCCGTGGGGGTCCTACGCGATATCAGGCAGGTGTACCAGTTTCTTTGGCTCTTCAGTGTGGAATGCAGCCAGATAATAATTATTGAATTGGATAATCGCTCATATTTACTAGATATTAACATCAGTTGCGTGTAATAGCATGCAGTATGTAGGGGGACTGATCTATCACCTTTTTTGTCTGATAACACTTTCAAAAGACAATAACACATCTTTCAAAACAACATTAGTAGGTTCTTTATTCCTGTCCACAGTCCTTTACCGCATTGTTACCACACACTCTTCTTTCCAACCAGACGTTCCTTATTGACGATATGATTCCGTATGAGCATCAATGCTGATCGCGGGTGTGTCAGAATAATGATTGTGTAATAGAGTGCTTCCGGGTGTTCTGCCTAGCTGTTATTTCATCAACAACACAAACCTGAATGTGCAGCGCAATAAAACGGTGATCAGCTCCGACAGGTAAGACGGATGTGCAGTGCCTGACACTTTGTTTCCAGTGATTTTGTTTTTAACGTATTAACAGTATCGAGTCGGCGTGTTGATCGATGTTGAGCACTGGACAGACCTTTTGTGAGTCTTTTAAGCTGTCATCATAACCTCTCCTGCCGCTTAGAAACTGACGTGTATATTGTATTTTCACATGTGTGTGAGTTCCTAAGGGACCAAACTGCTTAGGTCATCGGTCCCTAGACTTACACACTACTTAAACTAACTTACGCTAAGAACAACACACACACACACATGCCCGAGGGAGGAATCGAACCTCCGGCGGGAGTGGCCTGTATATTGTAACGTATCAGTATCCCTCATCAAAAGGTTCCAGAGTTGATATTTTGCCGGTTACAGTGACTGCTCAGTCTTCGTGTTGCCCGCCCCATGTAGCTGAGTGGACACCGGCACGGTAGCTCAGCGTGTTCGGTCAGAGGGGTTAGATACCCTCTTTAATAAAAAAAAAAAAATGAGTGAACGGATCAATGAACAAACCGAACGAGTGTCATCGGACGTCCGCCATGAACAAATTCAATGAACAATATAGAACAAAATGAGATCAACAAAAAAAAATTGGCCAGCGCGACAGAATGTCAATCCTAAGGGCCCGGGTACGATTCCCGGCTGGGTCGGAGATTTTCTTCGCTTAGGGATTGGGTGCTGTGTTGTCTGATCATCATTATTTCATCCCTATCAACGCGCAAGTCGCCGAAGTGCGTCAAATCGGAAGACTTGCAACCGGCGAACGGTCTACCCGACAGGAGGCCCTAGTCACACGACATTTCCATTTTTTGTTTAGTCTTTGTGTTGACTGCACAATTGTTAGATACCACTTGGTTATATCATAAAGAGTTACTCACAAAGTCAGAAGTGTTCCATACCATGTAAACACCTATATTTAGCGAAGAGGAAGCGTTGAAAGAATCTTTGGTCTTCAAAACCTCAATCTGAAATTTTGGGTCAACAGTAATGCAACCTGTGTATTCAGATGGTTTAGTTGAAGTGCCATGATGCAGAGCTGCTTTCCTGTAAGTGAGTTTAAACAATTAGAAATGTAGTTCACATAGTGCTTCTAGCCAGCAGATTGTAATTACAAAGAGTATAAGAAAACTTTATAAGTAAATTCGCCAAGTCTTTGAAATGCTAATGTTTATTTAACGTGAACAGAATAGGACCTTCAAGCCGTTTCCTACATCGGTCTGGGACTTAACATGTACAGTACTTTTTAGATCTTAGTGACTTAAGAAATGAAAATAATTTTATTATGATGTATAGAAATAAAATGATGTTAATGGAATTAAAAATTGTTTGAAATAACGCCTGAATGTGTATAATGACAACGGGGTTAACAGTAGCGTCTCGGACTGGTAGTGTTAATTCTGGCGGTCCTTTTAATACTACTGATGTTGCTGAGTAATAATAGCAATGATAATATTAGCGATACTAGCGGACCGGCTACGTAGCGGATTGGCGCCGACTCGATACCTTAGCTTAGGGATTAGCCGCTCTCTGTAATAAAGCAGCTGAGCCAAGCTCTCATCGACTGAATTTGAAAGATTCCAGGCGATATCCACATAGAACCACAAACAAATAAACGAGAAGAAACACATCGGAAAAACGATAGCGTGGTGCATTCGGTGCGCCAGCGGATGGGTTCGATTCCCGATACCGCCTCAGATTTTTTTCTGTGGTAGGGAGGTCTGGAACGACGTCTACTCCGCCCTCTGCAAGGTTTTTTATAAGCTGACGTAATAATATGCAGCGGTTGCAAGGTGTATCGTTTATGTTAGAATATGAAAAGTGTTTGTCATTGAATTGTACATGTTAACAAATAAGCATATTTGTGACTGAGCACATTGATTGCTATCAGTGAAAGCCATACCTTACAGTGATTGGTAGCCATTATCTGACCTGACGCCAAGGTTCCTATCTGAAATGAAATATATTGACTAAATTAAAAGTGTTTGTCTGCTGCGACCGTGGAGATATAAAAGAAGCCAAATCAGGAACATCTTCAATAACGAAACTGTGGCATCATCAGCTTTCATCTACTGGCAATAAGGGCTGGAATGATTGGCGACATACAGGTCACATGTCCCATCATCTTATAGTGCCCCGTAAGCAACAGTCGGAACAAGCCTAATCCTTTTGTATGGTGTTTAACTATTTTTTACCAAAAGTACTTATAGTTCTACGAAAGTCATATTTATGGTATAGTGGATTTTGAGGGTAAGATCTTAGGTAGACTACACCAGCTACGGGCTTACTTACAGTTATTATTTTTGGGGTGAACTGAAGCATAAAACAAATTTTTATGTTCCTAAGTCCATTGTTTAGCGCTTCTGATTTTTCCTAAAAACGTGGATTCTGGTGTCAATTTTTGTTTATGGTTTTGGAAACCTGCACCACTAATTTATGAGTTCTAAAGACACCTTCTGACCAAATTCTTGCTTTCTAGCTTAATTATTTACCGCCACTTATTTTTCTCTTGAAACGGCATTTTTACGTAAACAGTTAAGTCTAGAAGATTGAGACTTGTTATTTGAAACATTATAACATTAAACCACATTTTAACAAAGTTTTAAACGTAAATTTAGATTTTTGATTTCATCCTTAATTGTGGTTCAATACTTGCGCGCTACGCGCAGATGCGTTAAGGTGACAAGGCGCTGCTAGCAGTGAACTGGGGTAAGTCGCGGCACACTCGCTCGTCAGTGTATCTCACACATAATTCAGCCCATGCTTTGCTTCATGGCTTCTCGGTAGGAGGCGCGAGTGCCTCACTGATTCACTCGGTTTATCGCTGTTTGTGAGTGAGGAAAAAGGCGGAACACGTGCCGCGGTTGGACGGTTATTGTTGTTGCGTGGCGGCGGTCGGTACGGACTGGTGGGCCAGTCCGTTGACATTGTGGCCGTTGGGAGCCTCTTGCTGTATTCGGAACCGTATTCACGATAGCATCCATTGTGACTGATTTTTGGGTTTTGAAGAAGAGAGTGCACCAGCAATTTGCCTTCTGGAATGTTCTCTCTGGGTGCAGTATGGATATTGGTTATCGGAATAGTGCTTCGAATGACGGCAAAAGGAGTGCTAAAGAAGTTATGATGCGCATTGAATTTATTCTCTCAGTGAACCTCGCCTGTGAAGTTTGAACGATGGGGTTTTCTTGCAATTACTGTAATCTATTTAAATTGTAAATTTGCTGATTTGTTTAGTGATTTCTATTTATGTGTGCATATGAAGTGTTGTACAGGCATCTGGTCTGTTGGAACCTTCTAGTTAGTCTCAGGTTAGTGAATGTTTACGTATGACTGAAGTGCTAAAATTGTCTTTCAACCGTTCTGTTCAGAGTCTGCCGACGGTACTTACTGTGCACTGGTTCAAATGGTTCAAATGGCTCTGAGCATTATGGGACTTAACTTCTGAGGTCATCAGTCCCCTAGAAGATAGAACTACTTAAACCTAACTAACCTAAGGACATCACACACATCCATGTCCGAGGCAGGATTCGAACCTGCGACCGTAGCGGTCGCGCGGTTCCAGCCAGTAGCGCCTAGAACCGCTCGGCCACCCCGGCCGGCTGTGCACTGGTGTTTCCAGCTTTAAGTCATTTCTTATCTGTTGTAAGTTTTTAGCAATACTAAATCGGCTTTTGATATTTAAGGCTAACGTTCTTTTAAATTTGTTTTAGATGGTTTTAAATCTTGAGCGTCTGCAACCTTAATCTTATTTGTAAATGTTAAGCCTAAAGTCCGTGCCAGACGGGTAAGCTTGAATCTGTTGTTGTTGTTTTTGGGGAAGGAGACCAGACAGCGAGGTCATCGGTCTTATCGGATTAGGAAAGGACGGGGAAGGAAGTCGTCGGTGCCCTTTGAAAGGAACTATCCCGGCATTTGCCTGAAGCGATTAAGGGAAATCACGAAAAACCTAAATCAGGATGGCCGGACGCGGGATTGAACCGTCGTCCTCCCGAATGCGAGTCCAGTATCGAACCACTGCGCCACCTCGCTCGGTCTTGAATCTGTGGTTCTGTAGTTTAAAAAGAGCATCCTGTGTCTGTTGGTAAATGTAGCATTGGTTATCACAAGTGTCTTATCCTTGTATTAGCAGTTTAGTACATTAATTGAAATTTCTGCTTATAATTGAAAGCTTTAAGACTTACTCGCTTAACTTAGAATTAAGTAGTTGCTTAGGGAACGTTACGTTACTTTAAGAGCTTTATTAAGTCTTGAAAGACCTGAACACTTTATTGTTAGAGCTCACGATTTTCGTATTGTAATGTGTATGCTATTTGTTAACAGCCTTAGCTTCTGATTCGTGACATTGAAATTGACGCGGCGCCCGCGTCTCTGGTGGCCGTTAGCTCTCGCTGGACTTCTGATTCCAGCTGCAGCTGCTAAACAAGTTAAGTTTTCGGTCATCCTGTTTGATGAGTAATTTTCCGTAACTGCCTGTTCGAGGTTGCTCTGACTTGTGATCTAACGTAACGAAGATAAGAATCTATTTTCCATACTTTAAGTTTACGAACTGCACTTAAGTCTTCTGAATATTTAAATTCCATCTGTAAATGATTGCTCTTGGTAGTCAGATTGGCCTAACTTGATTCCACACTTCTTGTAACTCGTTCCAAGATTACCAGATTTAAAGTTACGAATTTGCCCTCTGTCTCGGAGGACTGATTCTTGTTTTTGGTCGTTGTGTAATTTGGTTTGGGAATCTTTACTTAATTCTACTGTCAGAGTTGTGTGGCTTTTATTTAGGGCCCTTATGGCCGTTTAAAATTTTGTGTTACTTTAACTTCTTGTCTGCTGAGTTTTAAGAGTGGCTCCTGTGGGGTTAAGGATGGGTTCCTCCTACTTGTTGTGATAAACTGCAGTTATTTCAGTTGTTGTTGTTTCTCCGTTTTAAATTTGCTTCTGCTTAAATTGATATTCCTCTCGTCTAAAAACTGTTTATGCAGGGGAACTTCTCGCTCATTATTATATATCAGTTATAAAGAAGATTATGGTTTTAATTATCACTCCGATTATTTGAAAGAAGTTTGTAATTTTTTGAGGAAAAATGTGCTCAGCCTTGGTTCGCCCTTCCATGTCTTCTATCCTCTGCCCATCGTTACACTAACCTGCGGTGACACATCAAACTCTGAAAATGAAAGAAAATGTCGTGTGACTAGGGCATCCCGTCGTGCAGACCGTTCGCCGGGTGCAAGTCTTTCGATTAGACGCCTTGCCCGTTGACGGGGATGAAATGATGATGATTAGGACAACACAACACCCAGTGCCTGAGCGGAGAAAATCTCCGACGCTGCCGAGAATCGAACCTGGACCCTTAGGATTGACATTCTGTCGCGCTGACCACTCAGCTACCGGGGGCGGACATCGAAAACCTGATGGAACAATAAGTACCATCCAGCTTACCAACAAAGGGAAAACATTATGAAGTTATACTACCAACTATCCCTGCACCACCATGGTGCTCCTCCGGTATGTACGACTGAGTTTTCTAGTAGCAATGTTGCATCATTGCTTTAACCACGGGCGGTTCACACTGCACTTCCGTCGATTACAACTGACTGACTCAGTTATATGCGATTCTGGAGCGGAAGAGGACATCGACTACATCATTCTAGGCTGGCCACTGTGATTCCAAGGGACAAGCGATTTGCTGCAGTGCTTGTTGCTTCTCGGACAACGGCTTCTCAGTAGGGTGGAGCCACAGATCACAGCGCATGACGTGTTTCCTGGCGGTTGAACGCGGGATGATCGAATTGACATGTCTACAACCAATGCACATATCTTATGAGAGTCTTGGGTGTATGTGTGTGTGATTGGATATGACTTTTAATGTGTAATATATTATGTATTGGAGGCTGGCTGAGTGGATCGTGCCCGAAGACCACAAATGAACAAAAAGAAAGAATCATCAGGTTACCCTCCATTCAGAGGCTGTTGCACGCAGCGGCCGTTATTTTGATTTGTAAATAATAGATTTCAGCTATCAGTCGTCCTTTGGAATATTTATTGGCAGAACTAGATTTTGGCTAGCAACTAGCCATTCTCAATGCTAAGAATAGCTAAGAATACAACAGGTACATAGTTAGATGATGTCATAAAAAGTTGCAGTTAATGGCGTAACTCATTTGGTTTGTATATTACATACCACTAACCTTTTTTGGTCAATGCATGTAATGCCTGTTGGTCTGGTTTTGTACACAGTTCATGGAATACTAATTTTTGCGGAAGGCGGGCTGTGTGGAAAACACGTCGTTTGGTTATATGTCAACGACATGTAAACATCAATGGAAGTAAACCACTTCAAATTTAATTACATGAAATGGAACGTAAGTAAAATTATTACATCGTCGTCCGACTTATTTCATCTTTATCGTCAAATAATAAAATTTCATGTTCACTCCTTGTGAGTCCGTTATTATAATTAAAACTGTAGCGCCCAGAACCGCACTGCGGCCGGCGATGGCCATTGTAATCAATGCAGTGCTGCAATCTTCTTATCATGGATTGAGTGGTATTCCTTGTCACTTCGCCACTTATCGAAGCACAAACTTTTCAGCTCCTATCATACTTTCGGAGTTATTCTTGGTGGCAATAGTTAGTGTGTGTGTGTGTGTGTGTGTGTGTGTGTGTGTGTGTGTTTCGCGTGTTACCCTACGCCTTCGGAACTACCGACATGAAGGAAAAGAAAGCACGTTGTGAGCACGCATCATACCGTGGATGTTAATAGACGTCCTCAGCATCGAAGCTGGCCGCTAGATAAGGCACGGACGACTAATACCTGTAAACTTAATATTGTTAATAGTGCTAAAAACGCTGTTACTTCGTTTTTTTATTTCAGGCGCAGTCTACGATAAACAATCGTGAAAATTTACAGGCAAGAAATGCAACCTTTTGACATCTGAGGGAATGCTAGGGCTCCAAGTGTCTCGCTTGTAGCAACAGAAGAATGATGTGATATAAAATGAGAAATTACTGTTTTTGATGCAGTTACTTCCGTATTTCCCATAATCTGCTTTTGCTCTACAGTATTACTTTTAATGTGTTCACCGGTTTTCGGCTTACAAGACCGTCAGACATTTACTGACTATTGTCGCCAAAAAAGTTTCAATATTTGTAAACGACATTTTAAAAGAGGTTACACATCTGGATTCAAGCAGAAACGTATAGTGAATAAAATATTTGACAGTGTGGTGATAATGCAATGTAAAAAGTTAAAAGGTGTACAGTACATAAATATAAACGGAGGGAAAAAGGGAAGAGCAAGCCTACGTAACAATTTATATTAATAAACAAATTCAATAAACAAAATAAAATTAGTAACTGACTAGGAAACTTCAGTAGGTATAAAACATGGAGAGTGATACACATACCAACTAAAAGAAGAAAGAATTATCAGTGTGACTACAGAATATATAAGGAACTTAAGCGATATGGAGAAGATAAACAGAAATGAATAAATGAAAGAAAGTGGACGAGTGTGTTGGTACTGCATTTTAAAAAGTAAAACGCTGAACATTAGACAAATATAAAAGGAGCAAAAACGAAAAACATTAATGCTATACTCAAAACTGCCTATGTAACAGTTGACAGTAAATAAACGAACCAAGTAAAATAAAAACAGTACATGATGAGACAACTGCAAGAGGTGTTAAACATGGGAAGTAAGACAAGTACCAGCTACAAGAAAGACTTAAAAATTGTAACTAAAGTCTATATGGATTACATAAGCAGTTTCAATAAAATAAAAGAACTCAATGAATACAGAAAAATGGGGGCATATGTAAGAGCAGTCAGTGTGGGAAGTAACAATAAACGGAGAGGATTATGTGAAGTTTAGGAGAGGGGAAGTGTTAATTTCCAGGAAATTAACAAATATCAAGCTCACAGTCCAGATCTAATCTTAAATGCCAGGACATTAACAAACGTCTAGCTCACACTCCAGAGCTTAAATGACCAATCTTAAATGACCAGACACAGAAATGCAGAAAGAATAATAGTGAGAATATATTTCTCTTCCTTTGAAATAAAAACTATAAAAATGCCCGAATAACTATAAAAGTAAGAGACAGAAGAAGGGTAAATTATATGGATCTCGGAATTCGTATTTAGCTCTGAGATTAAGAGAAAAAGAATCGGGAATACGCAGTCGGGTGTAAATTAATGAACCAAGTTCGGAAAAAATTATCACCTTTTGGCGATTTATAATAGGATCTTGTTAGCAAATACGAGAAAAGAGAGCGAATCGTCTCTGACTGGGGTTAATAAGCGCTTGATTATTTCTACGTTTTGTTGACAGAGGGATTTATTCCGTAAATATCTGCTTTTCATAATGTTCACTCATCAATGCTTGAAAAAGGATTTGCTCATTATTGGATTATGGTACAACAAGTAGAAAACCTCAATGGCGAGGTAAGTTTAGTGGCTTATATACATTTCGTAACATACAGTATTATAAGCCTGAAGCTTACATTAGCGTACCTTATCAGGACCGATAGGATTTTAACAGAGTACAGCACGCAAACTTTGTGCTCATAGGATTCATTTTTCTTTAAAGATCTCTTTTATACTAAAACGTATAGAAAGGACATAAATGCGAATAATACCAAAACCACTCGTGTTGGTTTGTATAATTTAAACACCGAAATGGTAGTACTTATAGCAACCCAAATGTATACTATTATATAAAGACAAGTCATAATTTAACATTGTTACAAAAAATCTCGAAAAAATCTTGATCAATTTTCTCCACACTCACAGACGCATATCTAAATGAAGTCAAGTCGTACTTCTTTAATGTTTTTAGGAAAAAACACGAAAAGTGTTTACATGATACGTTTTTTTAATAACTTTTTCCACTTCAGTAAAGTTACTTGGCAAAAATATCGAAAAGTTCTTGATCGATTTTCGGATTTTTGCTCCATACTCTAACAAACATCAGACGGACACGCATTTTTTAAACAACACTGTAGAGGTTCTCTGTTACAACCGAGTGTGAGAAATAAAATTTCTGTGCTGTGCTGTGAAAATCTGTAGTTTAGTTTCCTTTCTCGCAGTCATTTAATTACTATATCATGGCATTGAAATACTTAGGGAAATGTTTGTCCTACATGTATTCTTTCTTCTTCTAAGTAATTTCTAGCTAAATTTGTATACACAACAATGTGCTGTTTCGTTTTATTCCTCGCAGTCGAGTTTAACAGAAAACAGGAAAGGTGTGTCTATGGCTTCTTGTCTTATGAATAGAATACCACTATTGACTCTGAATCATCAGCAACTTTGCAATGCTACGCGTTCGCATATTAAAATCATGCTAAGTAATGTCGTTGAACTTACTGTCCTCATAGGCCCAGCAGCTGGAGAGGTCTCTCTCATATCCCATATACCAATGATCAAACCAATTCACCGATTCATTTCAAGTGACTTCATTTTACAATCAAGACTTCTTTCCAACACAAATGAAGATGGCTCAGAATCAAAGAGTGGGGAGAGGAGGAGATGGAAAGAGAGAGAGAGGGGGGGGGGGGAGAAACGAAAATAGAGAGAGAGAAGGAGGAGATGAACAGAGAGAGGGAGAGGAGGAGATAGACAGAGAAAGAGGAGGAGAAGGCGGAGGATATTGACAAAGAGGGGGTGTAAAAGCTAGACAGAGAGATGGAGGAAGACCGAGATCAAGACGTGCATCCAGTTTCCTTACATATTTAGTAATTGTGAAGCATTGCCAGGTTCGATAGTTATATTGCCGAGGAAAGATAAGCGGTCGCCAGTTAAGGAATCTATTGATCGTGTGTTTGGACCTATTATCAAGCACAATTCGGCTACTTGTCCATAGATAAATTTGTGTACTGTTCCCAAGAGTAGGTAAAAAACAGGAAAGCGCAATAGTATACATTGGGGCAATACAAACGTACTGGTAAATTAACGCTGAGAGCCAGATCGAACCTGGAATCTTTCCTTTCGTAAGCGAGGCCCTTACTGATTGACATTTCCAGGGATGGTTCGCGACGCACCCTTCCTTCCAGGAGTGTTAAAGTGCGCATCTGACGTCACAAAACACAGTCAGCCAATGAACAGAGAACGACGTTGCCAGAGCTCGACTGCAGTGCAGAGGATGGACGAGTGTCTTCAGTTTTAGAAACGTTCAGTCATAAATAAAGTAATTGAAAAAAAGCAATGTCTTGATAGCAGACTTTCTATAAAAGAAAGTTTGGAAAAAGCATTCTTTATACCAATTGCTTCATATTCTATTAATTAATTAAACCAAACAAGCAATAAGCCTCCTAATTCAGGCGATAGCAAGGAAATTCATTCTCACTAACCGCTTTTTCTCGATAAAGAACAGCGGTAATTGTTTATTTCCTATTGTACTTCGACGAAACGTGAGTAATTCAAAGTCATACCAACAGTGATTGTCGGTATCTTGAGTAATTGTTTAAAGTACTCCAGGATTTCTGTTCCATAACAAGCTGCGTTAGTATAATGGTTAAGGTGTTTAGTTGCTAAGGAAAAGGTTCTGAGTTCAAACCTTGTTTGATGCTTAATATTTTCTTTATTTAAATACAATATCGAAGTGTCTTACTTCGTGAATTTTATTCGTTTGAATGTAATTTTTTGAAATTTCTAGCGGTAACTAAAATCGACCATATGGAAAGTTTACGCTGTGGGCTTTTACCTCTGCAAACTCTTCAAAATTTCGTGCAATGGTTTACTACATTTAATGCTGCACAATAACTGCGTTGAACATCGAAACAAAATTAAGTCATTTATGAGGAAAGGTATCAGTCAAGAAGATGTGTAAAAATGATATTTTTGGGCCAAATAGTTTTTGTGAAATCCAATGGTAAGTGTGTCAAAGCAGTCAGAACACCATGTGTCTGCACAGGCGAGCAGTGCAGTAATGACAAAATCGCGCACAGCGCGGAATACGGGGAGCAAGTCTCTGTAGGAGAAAATGGTTCAAATGGCTCTGAGCACTATGGGACTTAACATCTTAGGTCATCAGTCCCCTAGAACTTAGAACTACTTAAACCTAACTAACCTAAGGACATCACACACATCCATGCCCGAGGCAGGATTCGAACCTGCGACCGTAGCAGCCCCGCGGTTCCGGACTGCAGCGCTAGAACCGCACGGCCACCGCGGCCGGCTCTCTGTAGCAGCGAAAGGGTTAATGCGGCCGTGGTGGCTTTACTTCATAAACTGCGCGCTCCCCCCGAAACGTAAGTTTGCGAACTATACTATACTATGGCGCTGCTTCTCTTGGCGCGTACAACTGGCAACGCAGCAGTCTCCCGCGTCTGGGCGGGCATGCGCGAGCCGCCAAGATAAAAGAATTGAACCATAGTCACGCAAAGTGTGAATGAGAACCTCCGTGAAGTATGGAAAGTAAGAAAGAGGTACTGTCAAAGTAAAGCAGTGAGGCCTGTCCGTCACTCGTGCTTGGGCAACTCGGTTGGTAGGAGTACTACCAGCGTGAGGCTAGATTGGTATTTCGAGTCCCCGGCCTGGCACTCAGTTTTAATCTACCAAGAAGAACAAATTCAAAAAAGGCCAAGGCGTGGTGGATAATTGCTGCTGGACCGAAGCAAGATGGTGAATATTGTGCCGTTCGTTACCGATAATAGGTTTCCTCCAGTTTGTTATACACTTCTCCATACTGTCTTGTACTGGGTGTTGTAATTTCCTTAAACAAACTCACGACGATCGAAAATACTTAAAAAGATGTATCTACATTAACTAACAAAAAATTGAAGCTTCCAGAATAGATGATCGGATGGCAACATAACGTTGTACACTTGCACGCCATCAACAGTATATAACTGATTAGAGTTGCAATGCTCTGTCATAGGTAGGGCGGCCACCAAAGTGCATTAATGTTGTTTGGGTTTTGTGTTGTTACCAGGTCTTGGAGGGTATGTAAGTGGTGTAAACAGTGCCACACGTTGAGTGATTGTCGTGTGAGACACAGAAATGATACATATTCATCTCAGCCAGTATATCAGCACCTAACAGTGTTTGAAACGGACCTCACTGTGGCCAGCTGGTTGAATCGTGCAGTATCCGGATTTGTGAGGCATTCGAATGTTGGAGTGGAAAGTGAGAACGGGCATATTCGCAAGGTTTTGGGAACCATGTCTGACCAACACAAGCGAATCGTGGCCCCCTCACATCTGTGCTTGCCGTGTGAGGATAAGTAATGGACTCGTTACACGTTCTGTGTCACTTAACACTATTGGTCAGTGGCTGGCAGCAGCAGGACTGCGGAATTAACGTCTCATATGTAGGCTGCCGTTAACCCCACAACAAAGACACCGGCGTGCGGAGTGGTATCGTGACTGTTGCTACACTACTGGCCATTAAAATTGCTGTATCACGAAGATGACGTGCTACAGACGCGAAATGTAACCGACAGGTAGAAGATGATGTGATATGTAAATGATTAGCTTTTCAGAGCATTCACACAAGGTTGGCGCCGGTGGCAACACCTACAACGTACTGACATGAGGAAAGTTTCTAACCGATTTCTCATACACAAACAGCAGTTGACCGGCGTTGCCTAGTGAAACGTTGTTGTGATGCCTCTTCTAAGGAGGAGAAATGCGTACCATCACGTTTCCGACTTTGATAAAGGTCGGATTGTAGCCTATCGCGATTGCGGTTTATCGTATCGCGACATTGCTGCTCGCGTTGGTCGAGATCCAATGACTGTTAGCAGAACATGGAATCAGTGGGTTCAAGAGGGTAATACGAAACGCCGTGCTGGATCCCAACGGCCTCGTATCACTAGCGGTCGAGATGACAGGCATCTTATCCGCATGGCTGTAACGGATCGTGCAGCCACGTCTCGATCCCTGAGTCAACAGATGGGGACGTTACAAGACAACAACCACCTGCACCAACAGTTCGACGACGTTTGCAGCAGCATGGACTATCAGCTCGGAGACCATGGCTGCGGTTACCCCTGACGCATCACATACAGGAGCGCGTGCGATGGTGTACTCAACGACAAACCTGGGTGCACGAACGACAAAACGTCATTTTTTCGGATGAATCCAGGTTCTGTTTGCAGCATCATGATGGTCGCATCCGTGTTTGGCGACATCGCGGTGAACGCACATTGGAAGCGTGTATTCGTCATCGCCATACTGGCGTATCACCCGGCGTGATGGTGTGGGGTGCCATTGGTTACACGTCTCGGTCACCTGTTGTTCGCATTGACAGCACTTTGAACAGTGTACGTTACATTTCAGATGTGTTACGACCGGTGGCTCTACCCTTCATTCGATCCCTGCGAAACCCTACATTTCAGCAGGATAATGCACGACCGCATGTTGCAGGTCCTGTACGGGGCTTTCTGGATACAGAAAATGTTCGACTGCAGCCCTGGCCAGCACATTCTCCATATCTCTCACCAATTTTTCAATTGGTCAATGGTGGCCGAGCAACTGGCTTGTCACAATACGCCAGTCACTACTCTTGATGAACTGTGGTATCGTGTTGAAGCTGCATGGGCAGCTGTACCTGTACACGCCATCCAAGCTCTGTTTGACTCAATGCCCAGGCGTATCAAGGCCGTTATTACGGCCAGAGGTGGTTGTTCTGAGTACTTATTTCTCATGATCTATGCACCCAAATTGTGTGGAAAAGTAATCACATGTCAGTTCTAATATAATATATTTGTCCAATGAATACCCGTTTATCATCTGCATTTCCTCTTGGTGTAGCAATTTTAATGGCCAGTAGTGTAGCATCGCATTGCGTTCAGAGTTGAATCGCGGTTCTGAACTGCCCTGAAAGAATATCCTCAGATAGAAGTCGGTGACCTGAGGAGAGTTTCCATTCTTCCAATGTTTTTAAGACGCACAGTAGAGCTTCTCTTGGGATCATTGGGATCATGGTGTGGGGAGCCATTGGGTATGACTTCAATAATTAAGAGAACTCACCGACATCATACATCCTCATGACTCTAATGCGAGATCATCATGGTGCCATTTTTCAACAGGGCAGTTCTCGTCCACACATGGGACGTGTCTCTGTGAGGTGCCTGCATTATGTTAAGATACTTCCGTGGCCAACGAGACCCCCGTATCTGTCGCCAATAGAACACTTGTTTGACCAGCTCAGTTGTCAACTGCGTCTCAGTGCGAGTATGCAGGTTATCAAGGACCAGTGAGAACAGTTGTGGCCAGTTTACCTTAGGAGAAGATGCAACGGCTTTTATTACACTTTTCCCAACTGAAGTAGTGTTGCATCCAGGCCAGAGAGGGTGCAGGTTTATACTGATAAGTGGACTCGTATTCCTAGGTCCTTTGGAAATGTCACACGATTCTGTAATCACTTAATTAACACCGCAGACCGAGGACGCTTCTGTCGCCTTATCGTGAGCTTTTATCGTGATATTGTAACCTCCCCCTCACTTATCGACCTTAATGACAGTCAAAAATTAAACCGCGTGTACCTATTGGAAATTTTGGAAAAGCAATCGTCACTGAAGTCAATCTGTCGGTAAAGAGGGAGGAAGGGTTACATCTAAATGAAAGGAAAAATGCAAATGAAATTGGTGGAAATTAATTCTGAAAATGTGTAAAGTTAATAAAGAAGGTAAATGTGCACTCGTTACGTTAACAATTAACCGGCGTTAGTTAGATATTTGAGATTTGGGGAAAATTACGGTCGCCAGTCTTATGGAAAACTACTATAATAACTGAAAAGGAAAGGTTAATGCACATATAATTAGCACTAAAAGCGTGGTAACTGAAGGTTGACACGTGTTGTGTGAAAACTGAATGTTTGTCAGAAGTAATAAATTTCGCTACACACTGACTTAATTTAGCAAAAGAATTAATAAAACCGGAAAACTGAAAGTTAATTTAGTGACTGAAATTAATAGTGAACTTTGTTTCTAAAGCACTACGAAATTAAATGAAATAAGGTTAGTCTTGGGCTACCTCAACAATCATCTCAAAAGCAACTTGAATCTATGCAATTTAGAAATAAGAGATTTAACTTTGAACTTGAATTAAATGATTCTGAACAATTAACAATAGTAAAATTTAGTACGTACCAAGCTGAGCTGCAGTCACAGGTAAGCTAAAATATGGTAACAAAACTCGGCCGGCCGGTGTGGTCGTGCGGTTCTAAGCGCGTCAGTTTGGAACCGCGTGACCGCTACGGTCGCAGGTTCGAATCCTGCCTCGGGCATGGATGTGTGTGATGTCCTTAGGTTAGTTAGGTTTAAGTAGTTCTAAGTTCTAGGGGACTGATGACCTCAGTAGTTAAGTCTCATAGTGCTCAGAGCCATTTTTTTTAACAAAACTCGCACTATTAATTTCTGCTTGTGTAATCTAGATATTGTAGCCAGCTATGAATACTTTAACTGAACTTTGAAATTAAAGCAGTGAAATCGAATGATATTACTTTAATTCTGGCGTATGAATTTCAACGACACTCGGGTTCATTCCAGAACAGGAAGAGTAATGCAGTTGGGACAATGAGCAACTAAGATTCACGCTAAGTTGCTGTATTTTTGTGATGCAACAGTTTTAAAAGCTGAGGTCTGCCATACAGTTCTAAAACTTTACGTGCTTTTAGTCTTCCTTGTTGGTTGATTGAAGGTTTGAAGTCGTCGATCGGGGAGGTGGCGACAGTCACTTATTGACGGCCATCGTTGTTGCAGAAGCTGGATGTTGGCGCGCCTTCTTCTCGACACAGTCACCAGGCGAAACGGGCTCTTGATATGCGCCAGCTAATGTTTCCCGTCCGCGCCCCCATGCCAGAAACTATCATAGCAAGTCGAGCGCAATTACATGCTGCCAAACCCCGCAAGCGCGGCAACTCGCGGGAGCGTTACTCGACACACCTGCTCCACCGCCCTACTCCAGCCAGACTCCCTCTGCCCGCGCTCCACGCGGCAGAGTTAACACCACCAAAGATCCTAAACACTTTGGTCCTCAACACGACCTATCGATGTAATCGTTCGATAGCAGAGTTTTCCCTAGGCAAGACCCAGCGTAAAAATACAAATAATATTTACAAAACAAACCAATTATACATCGGCATATTGTAAAACAATTACAATATATAAAGACACAGAAATGTCATATCTTCAGGTAACAAAATAAGGAAAAAAATTATAGTACAATAGATGGAAATAGGAGGATATGCATTTCCGGCGTTACAATATTTCACGAGTTCACAGAGAATCACTCGATTGTATAAGCGGCGTCCATTAGCTAATGCAACACAATTTCTCTAACGGTTTTGGTTGAAAAATTTCGGACTTTGTTGTGGAACATCGTGGAATATTCACGCTTCAGCCCCTACAGTTTTCGTAAAGTTCCGATAGGTGGCGTTGCTATACGTAGCATTCAAAATTGCATCAGATTCCTTTTGGCAGAGAATCTAATCATCACAGAGGTTCACAAGCGCTTTCAAAATGTCTATGGAGACCTGGAAATGAACGGAAGCACGGTTAGCCGTTGGGAAAGGTGTCTACTGTCATGGCAACAAGATCACACAGAGCTGTCCGATCTCCCGAGTACCGGTAGGACGCACAGCTGAGACTTCTTCAATGTTGGAATGTACGGACACTCTCATGCAAGGTGATGGATGGATCACAATCGCACACCTCACTGCACAACTCGACGTCCCTGTTGGTAGTGCTGACACATTCGTCCACCAGCGGGGATACTGAAAGATGTATGCCCGAAGCTCACACTTTCCGACTTCCATCTGTTTGGCCCAATGAAGGATGCATGACTTCCATCTATTTGACCCAATAAAGGATGCATGACTTCCATCTGTTTGGACCAATGAAGGATGCATTCCACGGGAAAGCAGTATGTGAATGACAGGGAGGCTATTGATGCAAAAGACATTGGATCTGACGTTGACCAGTGGAGTAGCACCATGAGGGCATACACAGGAACGTGGCGTAAGGCCGTCACATTGAACAGAGATTATGTTGAAAAATAGGGCATTGTAGCCAAAATAGTGGGGAGTCGTATGGTCTATTGGAATTCTGAATAAAACCAAAGTGCTTTCATCAAAAAAAAAAAAAAATGTTGCATTACTTATTAAATGACCCTCACATTTGCACAATTGTCTTGAAATCGTTAGCCGCGCGGGGTAGCCGCGCGGTCTCGGGCGTCTTGTCACGGCCAGGGTGGGTCCCCCCGTCGGAGGTCCGAGTCCTCCCTCGGGCATGGGTGTACGTGTTGTCCGTCCTTAATTTAAGTTAGAGTAAGTAGTGCGTAAGCTTAGGGACCGATGACCTCTGCACTTTGGCCCCGTAAGGCCTTACCACAAATTTCCATTTTTTTCTTGAAATCATTCACAGTGCGATGCACTTTCCTTAGTTAGCACTTTCCTTGTTCACTGTAAAGTCACGACGTGTTTCTGATAATGGCCACAGGGGTCCAAGTGCAGTAACATCGTAGTCAGGTAGTAGCGTATATCTGATTCCTCATGAACACGTAACAGATGGTATTACCCTTAATGTTCTTCTAATTAATTTCATTCTCTTAGCATCGCCTATTCCGGTTTGCTCCTCGTCTGAATTGTTTATGAATTTAACATAGCACTGTATGAAAACAGCAAGTCAGCATTCCTAGAAAAAAGCAATCAGACCAGTTTGATCACACGAAGATAATTGTCGCGTTACGTATGACAGCGCTTTTTGTCTACCAGCACGGCTACAGCACTGCTGACTGCGTGCCGCGGTTTCGGCCTGTTTCACAGTTTGGCGTGGCGACTGCGGCCAACCGCTCTCGGTGGGGCTTCTCCTTTTATACGGCTAAGCGGCGCTGTGGCCAGCCGCGGTCTGTAACGCTGTGTTTTAAGCCGCGCTCTCTGTGGCCATGCTTTAGCGTGGCTCCGTAGCAAAACCGCGGATATCGGCAGCGACAGATATCGTAAAAAGCATGGCGTGCCCTTCCTTCCAGTTTATTATCTGAAACATGCCGGCTATTCATGCCGACTTTTTTCATAAGCCGTGAAACGAGCACAACTTCCCAATTCCTCTGTTTTCCAAAGAGCAGTACTTCTGGAGCGCTCCGATACTCTGGCTGGTTGATGCACAACTCCAATTAAAAGTTGTTTCAAAACTTTGTCGAGCACTTGTTGAAAGTTACAAGACGACAGTTATCTTTCATATGGCATTCCACATAGTCTCAAAGTACACAACTTACAGTGATCAGTTTATTAGGTGCCACTCTGGGAAGCTTAATTAGATGGTGACGGATTTATTGTACTGCCCTACTTGAGAAACTAATTTATATTTGATTTCAGTGCAGCACTCTCAACCAGCGCCAAATAAAAGAATTAGATGTGACAGCTGCAGGGCAGTATTTTAAGCAAATGTGCCGTATTAGAGATGTTTTTATTTCCATAAATTGTATCTTTTTCCGGACCATGGCTGCACTAATTGCAGCTACACTGTACTTATTCTGAAATAATTAGTGTATTTCCATTATTTGCACTAAGATTAGAAAGAAAATAATGATATTCCCATTCCTTTAATATAAGGCGCGAGCAAAAAGTTTGTGTTCGAATGCCGTCCAGTTCATAACCGGTATGTCAATCAGCAAAAATCTTTGTGAACACTGAGACAACCATCTCGCTGTTGCACCAGGCTGAAGTTAACTATTTGCTAAAACACTGTGACTTCCTGCGTGAAGAAGTCCGCAACTATCTGCTGCACATCCTCATCTGACAGAAAACTTCAACTCTCCCCTTGTGTTAGCAAGACCGGTCACAGAACCAATTGGTGGTAGATCGTCTTAACTCGGTGAGATTGCTGGCGGAGACACGTACGTCCGTCGTATCTCGCTGTAGGTGCCTGAAATACACAGACCTGCGACTTTCACATGATGATGTCTCCTGGGCTCAGGATCTAGATGAACGGCTGTAACAATGTGAAATCGGACAGGAGCCAGTGGTCGAATAATTGCCCACGGGTTTTTTTTAAGGGAGGCCATTTTTAATTCTCGTAATTCTCATTATGGTGGTTTACAAAACACGTTTATACAATCACAATCACTATCGCGCTAAAGCAATGAGAGTTACTTTTGTATTGTATTGCATTGAATGGAACTGGGGACATAGAAACGACGGAGAGGCTTCGTCCCCGCTGTAGCCCGCAGTGGTTCACGACTGCACAACGGGCTACAGCAGTCCACTCACCCCACCGCCGCCGCACACCGAACCCAGGGTTATTGTGCAGTTTGGCGCACAGTGGACCCCAACGGGAACGTCTCACACCAGACAAGTGTAATCTCAATGTTTGCGTTGTAGAGTAATTATGGTTCCGCGTACGTGGAGAAAGTGTTTGCGCAGCAATCGCCGACATAGTATAACTGACGCAGAATAAGGGGAACCAGCCCGCATTCGCCGAGGCAGATGGAAAACCGCCTTAAAAACCATCCACAGACTGGGTGGATTCGTGCCTTCCCCCCCCCCCCCCCCCTCCCGGAAAGCAGTGCGTTAGACCGCACGGCTAACCGGGCGGGCAGAGTTACCTTTCATTTAACAAACTCTTAACAGTGTCACAATTTAACTCATACGGCATATTCTATCGTGACCAGTAGGACCTACGCCCGACATGCAACCGCTCACCTCTGCCCTCACTTCCCGACTGCCAATTTGTTACCTTCACACAATGTAGGAAAGTGCTTCCTTGTGTTTTGGGTTAGTCAGAGCCCTCTGATTTGTTGCGTGTATATATATATTTGTTCCCTTCTGGGGTCTGCCAATGGCTGTCTTCTTACGTGGCTAATATAATTCCACGTCGACAGGGACATTACAGAGGATGCTCTCTGTCCCTCATTTCATTTACTCTCTCTCTCTTCACTCACTCACACACACACACACACACACACACACACACACACACAAACACACACACACACACACACACACACACACACACATACACACACAATCCAGTGGCAACATATTGCCCAACATTGTGTGATCTTAGGTATCACTCACTGAGTAACCCCTGTTAATGTAATCATTATAAATTGTCGACCTTTGAAGAACTTTTTAAGAGACCGAAGGCGCGATAACCGCATGGCGAAATATCAGGACTATAGTGTGGGTGCTCGAGTGTCTCCCACTGAAGTTTACGTAACTTCTGCGTTAGGACATTTCCAATGTGCAGATGTGTGTTATTATAAAGAAGTAGCAGCACCCCTTAGAGCACCTTTCTACTCTGAAGAGCAAAAGAAACTGGTACACCTCCTAAATATGGTGTAGGGTCCCCGTGAGCACGCAGAAGTACACCAACAGGACGTGGCGTGGACTCGTCTAATGTCTGAAGTAGTGCTGGAGAGAAGTGACATCATAAATCCGTGAGAGTGCCAGGGAGGGGGGGGGGAGGGGGGGGTGGAGATCTCTTCTGAACAGCACGTCGCAAGGCATCCCAGATATGCTCAATAATGTTAATGTCTAAGGAGTTTGGTGGCCAGTCAAAGTGTTTAAACTCAGAAGAGTGTCCCTGGAGCAACTCTGTAGAAATTCTGGACGTGTGGCGTGTCGCATTGTCCTGAAATGAAATGATCGTATGGCATTTATTGGCCGGGATATCCCCTTCGGGGTTTGGCCGCCGCATTGCAAGTCTTTTTAATTGACGCCACTTCGGCGATTTTCGGGTCAATGATGATGGAAATGATGATGAACTACACACAACACCCAGTCCCCTGCCGGGAATCGAACCCGGGCCCCTTGCGTGGTAGGCGGTAACGCTACCGCTGCGCTATGGAGGCGGACGTCGCATTGTCGTACTGGAATTGCCCAAGTGCGTCGAAATGCACAATCGACATGAATGGCTGCAGGTGATCAGACAGAATGTTTACGTCTGTGTCATCTGCAGAGTCGTATGTGGAACTATCAGGGGTCCCATATCATTTCAACTGCACACGCCCCACACCATTACAGAGCCTCCACTACCTTGAACAGTCCCCTGCCGACTTGCAGGGTCCATGGATTCATGTGTCCATACCTGTACACGTCCATCTGCTTGATACAATTTGAAACGAGACTCGTCCGACCAGGCAACATGTTTCCAGCCATCAACAGTCCGATGACGGTGTTGACGGGCCCAGGCGAGGCGTAAAGCTTTGTGCCGTGCAGTCATCAAGGGTACACGAGTGGGCTTTCGTCTCCGAAAGCGCATATCGATGATGTTTCGTTGAATGGTTCGCGCGCTGACACTTGTTGTTGGCCCAGCATCGAAATCTCCAACAATTTGCAGAAAGGTTGCACTTCTGTCACATTGAACGATTCTCTTCAGTCGCCATTGGTCCCGTTCTTGCAGGATCTTTTCCCGGCCGCAGCGATGTTGGACATCTGATGTTTTACAGGATTCCTGATATTCACGGTACAGTCGTTAAATGGTTGTATGGCAAGATCCCCACTTCATAGCTACCTCCGAGATGTTGGGTCCCATCGCTTGTGCGCCGACTATAACACCACGTCCAAACTCACTTAAATCTTGATAACCTGCCATTGTAGCAGTACCAACCGATCTAACAACTGCGCCAGACACTTCTTGTCTTATATAAGTGTTCCGACCGCAGCGCCGTATTCTGTCAGTTTACATATCTCTGTATTTGAATGCGCATGCCTATACCAATTTCTTTGGCTCTTCAGTATGCAATGGTGATTTTCGACTGACATGCTGCCCCATATCGCATACACATTCTTCGTTCTCCGAGGGATGTCTACTGGTGTTTGTACCTCGGCAGCCAAGAGAAGAATAAGAGCATGTTGATCCTCTTTGGAAGCATTTGGTAACATCGACGCCATACTCCCGTTTCCGCATTTGCACACGTGACGTAGGGACACTAATGCCACATGAGTTCCTTGCCTACACGTCGATGCTTATATACCCGAATCGGAATCGCGCCACGTTGCATATACGCTGCGGCAACGCCTCTTATACTTATCTCAGGTTGTTTTCCTGGCTGTTAGGATTTGAGGAAACAGAACATTGGCAGGTAGATCGTCATGTCAGTGCTACAGTGTACTTCTTTACCACACAGTACGTGAACAGTGTGTCGGTGACAAGGACTCACGGCATGTACAGGTGGCAGCCAGATGGAATTGAGTCAGACATCTACTGACAATGACAAGAGATAAAGCCTGTGTACACAGGCGACCTTGCGATATCAATTGAAGAGCTTCACATCAGGACTGACTTCGAAGTGCTCGCAGTAAGAGTATCACTCTGCCACCTCCCTCCTCGGGCATTCAGCAAAATTCTCTCCGGGCGTTAACTTAAACTTGATTCCACAGCCTTGTCAATCACAGTATGTGTTAGTAGCTTTCGTTGTTATTGTTTAATCACCTCCTTTTCTAAGCTAAAAGAAGTAATTAAGATATGTCTATTTTTGAATATGCTTCTTCCATACCGTTTTGGGTGCTAAATCGTCTAGGTGTTTCATCAGCCTGACTTGTGAGCAAAAGAAGCGGTTGGTGCTGCGTCCAGCCCCTCTCAATATAGGTTCAAACTTTGGAAATAAAATATTATTATAACAAAACATCTTTATATCAGTGACCAAACAGTTGGGTGTTTGGAGGACACAAGACAAGATTAACAATAAAAGACGAGGATAGGTAAGTTCTGTGAGTAGAGTGAGGCTGCTTTCATTCTGGCCAGGCAATACGCGATGACAGTAAATTCAGGCACCAGCCTTCCCTAGCTCCTTTTATTTTTTGATCTTCAGTCTTCTGACTTGTTTCATACCGCCCACCACACAACTCTCTCCGTTGTCATTCTTGTCATCTCGTAGTATTTTATCCTACTCTTGTTACACCATTTTCTGCCGTTGGTAATATTATCCTCGCCGCTAATGTAGCGCTCCTGGAAGCTCACCTAGAATTTATTATTATGTGGTCAGACGCTTTCTTCCTTCTCTATGATCTGGGCCTCACGCAAACTCGCCACAAAGTTTTGCGTATCGAAGTGACAAAATTTAAATACAGTTCAATACATATCACTCGTGAAATAAGGAACATTAATATGGAATTCTGATTCTGCTGAAGATGACTACATTTTAGTTCAAAATTTTACGTTTAATGGTGTCAGCTATTTTCTCTACTTTAACAGACGCTGTATCATTTCTTATTCTACATAGAAAATTTCAGTTAAAGCGTGAAACGGAAATCAATTAATTCACAGTTTTATACAGATGTTTTAATAGAGAGGGTGACAAAGATTTAGTTATTAATTATAATGTGAGTTTTGGTATATATGCTTTCATACACTGTCTGATGAAAAATATCCGATCGCCAGTATGAGAGAAAGGGGGGGGGGGGGAAGGGGATGGGGTCGGACCAGTCAGTATAAAAGTAGGCGAGAAAGTAGTAGAGAAGCACTAGCTGCAAAATGGGGCATTCAAGAGGGCTCAGTGACTTTGAGTGTGGATTAGGTATTGGATATCACCTGAGTGACAAATCCATAAGAGACCTTTCAATCCTTCTAAAGCCACTCGACTGTTACTGATGTAACTGTGAAGTGGAAATGCGAAAGGACAGCCACAAATGAATATCACGCTGACTTCATCTTCAGACGGACAGCGACCGTCAAGCACTGAGGAAGGTGGTTGTAAAAAATTGCACTAAATCACTAACAGCTTCCAAAGTGCTACCTTCAATTCAGGTAGTTAGAAATAATTGGGTACATCATCCGAGCAGCTCCTGGTAAGCCACAGATTTCTGAAGTCAGTACTAAGTGATACTTGAGGTTGTCTAAAGCCACTGAACAGTGGATGACTGTAAACCAATTATTTGGAGTGATGAATCACGCTATATGCTATGGCGATCAATGGAACCGTCTTGTTTTGCTGAGTGCCTTGAGAACCTTACCTTCTGACATGTGTAGTGATGTACAGGGAACGTGGTGTTATTGTATAGTTATGCTTCTCTTGGTTACAGTGTGACTCTCATATTGCGCTTACGAAAACGCTAAATGAGGGAAGATATGGAAACATTTTAAAGTCTTATGTATCGCGTACTCGGGAGGAACATTTAGGAAACGATGATTTTTTTCTGTCAGGATGTGTCATCATGATGAGACATCCTGTCATAAAACAGCATCTGTGAGGCAATAGATTGTGGTCTACAGCATTCCTGAAATGGACCGACCTGCCCCGAGTGCCAAACGTAACCTAATAAAATACCTATGAGATGAGGCAGAACATCGACTTCGCCCTATACCCAGCATCCAACATCACTATCTTCCCTGGTTTCGCCTTTTGCGAAAAAATGGGCTGCCATTCCTTCACAAACATTCGGAAACGAGTCCTCAGCAGCGTTTAAGCCATCATAGAGATGAAGTATGGACACACCCCACATTAATGTCCACTATTAGGTAAGCGGATACTTTTGCACATGTAGCGTATATACCCATTCTGTATTTGTGGCAGAGGCGGCTAAGCAGACAAGCGTTCTCACGATAACGACCGCCTCCATTTTGAAGGAGATATGACAGAAATACAACGACATTCTCTGTTTGTTCTATACGGACTGAAAACGAAAATAAAATTTATCTTTGAAAACAGAATGACATACCGCAGGTCTCAGATCCATATATCTATTATTTTTGTAAATTACGTCTACTGCTAGCGTATACTGTGCCATCTTCTTATTAGTTCACATTTGTTCTGGATTCCACAGATCGTGTTACATATAGTCAAGTTTTACACTAGTTTCTGCAGTTTTAAATGAACAGAATTTTTTTATTATTGAGACGATCGAAACTGAGCCATTGGTACTGCCATATCAGCCCCCATCACATGCACAGGCACCGGTATAACTCAAGACAATTCTTTTCCCTTGCTTTAGCTTTCCATAACTCACAGGTACGATATTTAAATAAAATACTCAAACATACATTCACAATGCCCAACAAATTTTACATAATATCAGTTTCTACTAAACTAAAAATAAAGAGGGTTCATTGCAAAAATAAGCCCAAAATTCCACCCTTACGGGGGCGAAGTAGTGGGTAAATTATTTTTTTTGAAAGTATGTCGCAGTTAAGGGAAATTTGAAGCAAGATCTACGAAAATTGGTATTTCGTTTCTCGGTCACAAACAAAGAAATATGTGTTTCAACATTCTTGAAAATATAACTCCTATGGGGGTGAAATAGTGCGTGAAAGTTTTTTAAAAATAAATCATTATTAAAGAACTACTAAAGTATTTTTATATCTATAACTACGAAAATTGGTATTTGACTTTTCGGTTACAAATAACAAAATACGGAGTTTCAGTGTTTTTGGAAATTGAAGCGGGGGACGAAAGTGTTTGTGGATATATTTCATTATGCAAGCATTTTACAATCTGAATCTACGGAAATTTGTATTTGACGCCTTGTTAGAGATTAAAAAAATATGTAAGTCACTGTTATTGGAAATTCAACCTCTAATGTGGTGAAATAGGGCCAGGCTTATTCATTGATTCATCATCAGCCAGCCCAAATCGCTAAAAACAAAAATTTGAAATTTGCATAGGGTGTTGACCTTATAACGTAGGCGTTGTTTAAGAAGAGATTTTTCGAAATGCGACCACTAAAGGGATGAAACATGGGATAAAATGTTTTCTTAAAATACGTCGCTATCAAGGCAATTTTCAAGCTGGACGTACGAAAGTTGATATTTAGTTTCTCGGACAGAAAAAAGAAATACGTGTTAAAGTGTTTTTGAAAATTTGCCACCTATGGGGATGAAACACCTCGTGATTTTTTTAAGAATAAATTATTATTAAATAACTACTGATGTGTTACTACAGCTACGTCAATGATAATTGGTATTTGACTTCTCAGTTACAAATAAAAAAAAATACGTGTCAGTGTTTTTATAAATTGATCCCCAAAGGGGATGAAGTAGGGTATGTGATTTGCTATCAAAATATTTCATTATGTAAATATTTTTGAAGCAATATCTATGAAAATATAAATTTGGCTTCTCAGTTAGCAATAGAAAATACGTCTTTCACTTTTTTGGGGAAATTCAACCCCTAAAGGAGTGAAATAGGGTATGAAAATTTTTAAGAAAATATTTCATTGTATTAGAAATATCTTAGAGCAAAGTCTAATAAAATTGGTATTTCACTTCTCGATTGGATATAGGGAAATATGAGTTAAGGGACGAAAGTTTATATTAAAATATCTCCAAAAGAGCGCAAAAGGTGTAATTAACAATAACCTTGACTCCACCTAGCAGAATCGCTTTTTGGTCATAAATACGTTCGGAAAAGACCAATCAATTACTGCTTTAATTAGCGTGAAAAGTCTATAAGATGTTTCAATATGTTTTTCTTTGATTAAAGAAAAACAAAAAATTTCTGTACAGACCATAGATTGTATGTGAGCGAAACAGTGGGCGCTAAGCTAGTACATACATAATTCAACACGACAAACAGCATATTCCGCCACAAGTAGAGTAGGCCATTTTACTCTTTCCCACTACTGTAATTTAATGGACCACTGAATGCCAATAACGAAAAATCGTAGGAAACTCAGAACGGCTGATAAGTAATTAAAAATGTAATTGTCCATTGTCTGACAGGGGGAAAACAGTGCCTTGTTGGACAGAGAACATTGTACTATATCTTGTTCTCCGTCACTCTTCCTGATGGACAAATATTTACAGAGGAACAACAGGTCTGCTGGGCTAACTTTTAAGTTTCGACCACGCGGAGATACTTCGTGAATAAACCCTCTGCCGCAGCGTCCTCCCTGTGACGAGCTTTGGCCAGTGCCGCGTACCTGCATTTGCGGCGGAATTACTGAGGAACAAAAGCGGCTTTTGTGTGTCCCCTGGCAACCAATTTTCGGGGCGCAGATGCACCCTGATAACGCAGTACAAAGAGGCAGACGTCTCGTCAGAATTACATAATACACAACAACTCCCTTAGGACTACACAATTTTTACGCTTGTTTTTTTCCTTGCTAAACACATTTGCATTATCTTCTTCATCTTTAGAAACTGTAGCTCGTTTCTACAAAATTATTTTGCTTCAGTTATAATGCATCAACGTCAGTTTTTATGACGGAGCTCTCGTACCTTAGCACTAAGCTCTCGAATTTTTAAATATATTTTAGTCAACTTTTTTCTGACGTGTAAATGCAGGAAACAGAAAATGTAGATATTTATAAGCACTTTTGGATGATATTGCTCTTCTTACTTTAGGTGCTTGCTATGAAATATTGGGGAAAAATTCTGCCTTATGCAAGATATTATTTGATTTGTTTTATCCAAACATGTTTCTGTGCTATCTACAGCGTGTTTTGTTTATTTCCTTTCTGAAAATTATTATTACATGTTAACATATTGCGGAGTTTTTTTAAATTTTGCCTTAAATCTATTTATTTATGTATTCAAAGGAGCGACAATTAGGCGTCAAATTTTACGCTTACTCATACAGCTGAAGACACATGTCACAGTGTTGACGCATTCAATGTTGTGCGTTTATGCTATGCCGAAATTTAGGCTCAGGGTACTAGTTTGAAAAACTAAAAAGCTATCTAATTATTCACATACCTCACATTACGCTATCGGTTGTTTAAGCTGGTAGTTGCGTACCCTCCATGCATTCTACAACTTATCGTGTACAGAAGCTTCTATATTTTCCAGATTTGAGTCCCCATCAGATTGGAAATTGCTGTATTGTATCGTGTTATTTGACGTGTTACTCGCTGTTTTTTGATGTTTTTGTCTTTCCTCCCTTGTTTTAAACGTGTTCGAACACTTATTCCTTCTGCTGTTGCCATTGTTAGTTATTAAACACGCATTTACTGGCATGTCTCCATACCTACTAGATGAGTGAAATTACATCTACGTCTACATCTACATACAAACTCCGCAATCCACCATAAGGTGCGTGGCGGAGGGTACCTCGTACCACAACTAGCATCTTCTCTCCCTGTTCCACTCCCAAACAGAACGAGGGAAAAATGACTGCCTATATGCGTATGTACGAGCCCTAATCTCTCTTATCTTATCTTTGTGGTCTTTCCGCGAAATGTAAGTTGGCGGCAGTAAAATTGTACTGCAGTCAGCCTCAAATGATAGTTCTCTAAATTTCCTTAGTAGCGATTCACGAAAAGAACGCCTCCTTTCCTCCAGATACTCCCACCCGAGTTCCTGAAGCATTTCCGTAACACTCACGAGATGATCAAACCTACCAGTAACAAATCTAGCAGCCCACTCTGAATTGCTTCTATGACCTCCCTCAATCCGACCTGATAGGGATCCCAAACGCTCGAGCAGAACTCAAGAATAGGTAGTATTAGTGTTTTATGAGCGGTCTTCTTTACAGATGAACCACATCTTCCCAAAATTCTACCAATGAACCGAAGATGACTATCCGCCTTCCCCACAACTGCCATTACATGCTTGTCCCACTTCATATCGCTCTGCAATGTTACGCCCAAATATTTAATCGACGTGACTGTGTCAAGCGCTGCACTACTAATGGAGTATTCAAACATTACAGGATTCTTTTTCCTATTCATCTGCATTAATTTACATTTATCTAAATATAGAGTTAGCTGCCATTCTTTACACCAATCACAAATCCTGTCCAAGTCATCTTGTATCTTCCTACAGTCACTCAACGACACCTTCCCGCACACCACAGCACCATCAGCAAACAGCCGCACATTGCTATCCACCCTACCCAAAAGTTCATTTATGTAGAGAGTAAACAACAGCGGACTTACCACGCTTCCCTGGGGCACTCCAGATGATACCCTCACCTCCGATGAACACTCACCATAGAGGACAACGTACTGGGTTCTATTATTTAAGAAGTCTTCGAGCCGCTCACATATTTGGGAACCAACCCCATATGCTCGTACCTTAGTTAGGAGTCTGCAGTGGGGCACCGTGTCAAACGCTTTCAGAAAGTCAAGGAATATGCCATCCGTCTGGTAGCCTTCATCCATGGTTCGCAAGATATAATCAGAAAAAAGCGCGAGTTGCGTTTCGCAGGAGCGATGCTTTCTAAAGCCGTGCTGATGCATGGACAGCAACTTCTCTGTCTCAAGGAAATTCATTATATTCGAGCTGAGAATATGTTCGAGAATCCTACAACAAACTGATGATAAGGATATTGGTCTGTAATTTTGAGAATCCGTCCTTCTACCCTTCTTATATACAGGCGTCACCTGCCCTTTTTTCCAGTCGCTCGGGACTTTACGTTGGGCAAGAGATTCGCGATAAATGCAAGCTAAGTAAGGAGTCAATACAGTAGACTGCTCTCTGTAAAACCGAATTGGAATCCCAACAGGACCTGGCGATTTATTTATTTTCAACCCATTCAGCTGCTTCACAACCCCAGGGATGTCTACCACTATGTCCTCCATACGGGAATCTGTACGAGACTCAAACGGCGGTATGTTTTTACGATCCTCCTGCGTGAAAGATTTCTCAAATGCTAAATTTAAAATTTCAGCTTTCGTTTTGATGTCTATCTTCCAAATCTTGGATGAAACTAAAACTAAACTAAACTCCTCCCAAACAGGCCATGAAGGCCCAACGGTACTGACCGGCCGCCGTGTCATCCTCAGCTCATAGGTGCCACTGGATGCGGATATGGAGGGGCATGTGGTCAGCACACCGCTCTCCCGGAGCCGCAACTTCTCCATCAAGTAGCTCCTCAGTTTGCCTCACAAGGGCTGAGGGCACCCCGCTTGCCAACAGCGCTCAGCAGACCGGATGGTCACCCCTCCAAGTGCCTAACTTCGGTGATCCGAAGGGAACCGTTGTTACCACTGCGGCGAGGCCGCTGGCCCAAATCTTGGATACATGTTCATTTATGCCTATTCCACCCATAATTCTGATTACAGCAGGAGCTACAGGTCCTTTTCGTAATCTTTTTTTTCATTTTGTGGTTGGTATTATGAAGACTTTAACACACATTATGTACTATGATACTGCATCACTACATGCTAGAGTGACTCTGTGGGTCAACGCAAGTGAAGTAGGAGTTAGTGAATGAGTGCCATTTTACAGGTTTTTCGTAAACTGTTGGACACTACAGATCTCAATTTACTTTTCTTAGGACATAATGACTTGATTAAATATCAGAAATGTATGGAAATTGCATAAATTAAGTAATAACTTCACAGTCAATTTATAGACACGTCATAGCATGGGCTGTTTAGACCGCAGAACCTTAGACATTCTGTTTTTACGGTATATCTCATGAGATTAGCTCGTTTGGACCATTGAGTGCATGAAGACTGTGACACACATCGTGTACTGTGATACTAGCTACTATGCCTTGGAGTGATTGTGTTAGTCAATGCAAGTGAGATGGGACTGAGTGAATGACTTATTTTATAGGTTTCCTCTTCACTGTGTGAGAATAGTTTCAGTCATTTTATCCATATTCGTTTCATTCAATATTTGTAAAGGCGCTGATAAACCCGGCGTTGAGCGCCCTAAGTTCCAACACACACACACACACACACACACACACACACACACACACAGACGCTACTACGAGGTCCACGAGACGAAATGTTGGGAAATGTCGCACTTTCAGAAGAATTACATATTCTGAAAACAGGGCATAGCACACAATTAAGCACTTCTACTGAACTGTTCTCCGTCATCAATTTTAGTGTATGACCTTCTGACTCATAGATACTTCTGGGTTGGAGGCAGCCAGCGATTTTAATAGCTGTAAGCAAACTACCAATTTCGGTTCAGTGTCAGATTGAGCAGTGCTTGAAAGGAAGCAATCTAGATGTGTGCTCATAAACTAACTTGACGCTGAACATCCCTCTGGCTGAATTTGAACATTGAGGTAGTAACAAGAAATGCATAAATAATACGGACATAAAAATGGTAGAGCACTTGCCCGCGAAAGGCAAAGGTCCCGAGTTCGAGTCTCGGTCCGGCACACAGTTTTAGTCTGCCAGGAAGTTTCATATCAGCGCACACTCCACCGTAGAGTGAAAGTTTCATTCTAGAAACATCCCCCAGGCTGTGGCTAAGCCATGTCTCCATAATATCCTTTCTTTCAGGAGTGCTAGTTCTGCTATGTTCGCAGGAGAGCTTCTCAAAAGTTTGGAAGTAGGAGACGAGGTACTGGCAGAAGTAAAGCTGTGAGGACGGGGCGTGAGTCGTGCTTGGGTAGCTCAGTTGGTAGGGCACTTGCCCACGAAAGGCATAGGTCCCGAGTTCGAGTCTCGACCCGGCACACAGTTTTAGTCTGCCAGGAAGTTTCATATCAGCGCACACTCCGCTGTAGAGTGAAAATTTCATTCTAAATACGAACATAATCCACCTCGTCACTGTTACAGTCATTCGACAGCTTGGGACGGCCCCATTTGTTGAATCCTGTTGATTTCATGCCGAATCTGAAGGATAACGGATGTCACATGTACTCACTGGGCATCGCAAAGTGGTTTTGGGCTGAAATCTGAACGAAGGATGGGTTCATGTAGTCTAGTTTAAATTAGGTGGGATCTGACGTTTTACTTCCGTAGGAAACGAAGTTGCAGCAAAAAATTTCTGCATGGAAGTAGCAAAGACAGGTATTAAATCGGTTTAAAGTATCTACCTCTCACAAACATCAAACAAAAAGCTGACATTCACATATCGCATAGGCTATAATTTCTCTAAGAACGCCAAAAAAAGTGGACCTAATTTTAATTGAGGCTGCAGTTACGTTAATATATGAAAAGGTGTTCAAATACCGCAACCATTCACAAAATTAGCTGACTACTAAATTATTTATTTAGCGACATGTTTAGAGGTGAGGTATCACCTCATGATCAGGCTATAGTAACATTACAAAGACATTTAACGTAAGTATGTACAGATATTAAAGTTTCCTTACATGACTGCTGTGATTATCTTTGTTCTTTTGACGTGGCTAGTATCCTTGTGATGTGCTGATGTATCGCTATTTACATTGTTCTCATGGACTTCTTCACAATTATTCATAAACTTGACAAGGTCGACTTTAAAAACACGATAACATAAAACAAATCAACAGTGCAGAAAACAAGATGTCGGTAAAAACAAGACTTTCCAAAGCCCAAGGACAACTAGATACATCATATAATTAATTAAAAACACTATTCTTGTTTAAAACAAACGCTTGTAAGAGGTATGTATATCAGTGCTTTCCGCCGACCCTGTAGTCCATATGTTAAGTACGTTCAATGTAGAAAACGTCAGGATTAACTCTTGCCCATTATACAACTCCTTTCAAGTGACCTATGTACCATCCCACACGACACCCGCAATGGCAACAAGGCCTTGTTTTGACCCCCTTTCTGACACTGATGAAAAAGTCCAAGAGAGCCACAGAAATAGCGATATCACAAGAAGACTGCCACGCTGCGAGAATAAAGATGATCACAGCAGTAATGTGAAGAAACTTTAATATCTGCATTCACTTATGTTAAAAGGTTTTATAATGTCACATAGCCTGATGATGAGGTATCACCTCGAAACATGTCACTAAATAAATAATTTAGTAGTCAACAAATTTTGTGACTGGTAGCGGCATTTGAAAACCGTTTCATAGTATTCAAAATGTCACGGTCGATTAATGGTCAATATGGCTTCAGATTACGATAATGTTTTGAATCTTTTCCAAATTTTACCACAGTTTCTCTGAAGCTACTGAACTCTCTGAAATAATTATTTCTATTGATTAAAAACAAACTCATCTGGTAACGGATTTTTTCGAATTTTTGCTACGTATTTTGCGATTATTTAACTCGTAACGAAAGTGAAGCTTAAAATCTACATCTTGTACGAAAATCACGTGATAAATCTGAAATTCAGGTATGGTAAAGCTCTCTATGATGGCTCTAAGCGTGTCAAAGAAACATGAGTTCTTAAAACAAAACTGTCGAGGCTTTCGTGGCAAAACGTTGACGTACGAAGATACCGAGGCAGGAGCCAACAGGCAATACCTCATCTGCTCTTAACTTCAAGTAAAGCTCGAATTATGTTTGTTCATAGAAAAGACGTGGAGTTGTTGACCCGGCAGATAAATTGTTTCGCACACTGGAAGTGGCAACACAGTAGGTGACGATAACTGGAGGGACCCAACCTTGAGAAGTTGGTCAAAACATCTTGAGGGAGAACTACAACTGGTTTCCTTCGTAAAGGGGTGACAGAAATGAAATATCCCTCATCTCTGACAGGGAACAAAGAAATGTGTGGTGGCCGTTTTCGGCTGGTGATCCAGGACGAAAATTATTTGACTTTGGTGGTAAGCCTGAGGAAGGAGGGAAGACAGAGTGAAGACAGCTATATTGGATCACGGTAGAGGCAAGGGAGGACTGTGGAGGACAATGTGGTGTGGTGTTAGTCTGAGAGCAATTGGAATCCTACGAGTAGCCGTATTAGCCTTCTACAACTTGGTAAGTGATGACAGAGTGAGAGAGAGAAAAAATGTTGAAAGAGTGACTACACGGTTGCGAGTGAAATTATCAAAGGCACTCTAAATAAAAAGGCACTATGCAGTAGCCCTTCTTCCTTCCGCATGTAACGGAGAGAACGAATTTAGGAATCCTATAGTGCCTGAAAAACCCAATCACGCCGTCATATCCCCAACTTATAGGGATTTCCAACATCTAGCCACGACAACAACAACTACTACTACCTTGTCGTGTTTAGTGCTCTCAATATATTGGTGTAGACTGTCGTGCAATGGTATTTGTTGCTATCTCTATCCTGTCACACAGCAGTATCTTCCTCCTGGTCCATCTTCCTAATGTAGCGGAGAGAACCAATTTAGGAATTCTGTAGTGCTTGAAAAACCCAATCGCGTCTAGCCGTGACAACTTATTGCTACAGACTGAATCGTGGTTTAAGTGTGTGTCGTGTTTATTGCTTCTCAGTACAGTGCTGTGGGCTCTGTCTTACAGTGGTATTTGCTGTTCTCTTTATTCTGTCACACAGTGGAACCTTCGTCCCTCATTCCGGAATGTAGCAGAGAGAATCAGTTTGGGAAGTTTATCACTAATCTCCACTCGAAAAATTCTAAAAGGCCCAACGGTACCGACCGGCTGCAGCGTCACTCTCAACCCACAGGCATCTCTGAATGCAGATATTGAGAGGCGTATGGTCAGCACAGAGCTTCCAAGGCCATCTGATAGTTTACAAGAGCAGAGCCACTACCTTTCAAGCAAGTAGCTCCTCAGTTTGCCTCATAACGGCTGAGTGCTTTTATTATGAAGACGGATCATCGCAAGGTGAAGGTGAGCGTTTTAAGCGATCTATTTGATTCCTGCAAATTGTTAAACACTTAATTTGATAGTGTAGTGCAAGTAGATTATTCATTCCATTTTTGGTATGGAAATTGCGACACCTTTTCCTTTGTCTCCTGCATTAGCCAATAGGAATACAATATTCTGGGAAGAGATAAAAAAAAACTCCATCTTCGTATTTAGAGACGTTGGTTCACAAAGACAAACAGGGAGTGACCTCTTGAGATATACAGAGACAGGACGCGCGTCTGGAATTTTCCAATCAACAGAATGTCGTCACTTGATGCTTCTTTAGAGGGCCAAAAGATCAACGGAGGCCAAAATCCAGTCTGTGGTCGGTGGTATTTAGTAACGTGATCTTTAATTAGGACAATGAGATGTTTCGACATAGTAGCAGCATCCTGACAATAGACATACCTGCAGGAGACCCTAAACAGTGGCTACTATACTGCATTTCAGTCCATTCCCTGGTGATTACAGTTATTTTGCGGTGGGGGCCAAGGGTGGGCGGAGGGGGGGGGGGGGGAGGAGGTGTAATCATGATGTCTACCCAAGTGGAGCAACCCTGTCTCCCATAAACTGATTAAATAAAGAATGTGTATCAATATATTATTACTTTGATTTGAATTTCGTGTTGTGAGATCCTTCCTCTCCAATACGGTGTTTAATTAATTTATTGGATTAATAAATTAGTCAATAAAATTTACATCAAAAGTGTGCTTTCATTGACATGAGGTGTTCCGAGAGGGATGGGGGGGAAGAGGGGGAGGGGATGGAGGAAGGGGATGGGTGGGGAAACAATTGATTAAGAACCTATGAATCAAAAGGACGGATTATCACCAGGGGGTCATAATCCTCTTAGCAGAACCATAGATTAAGGATCTGTCAATCAAAAGGGAACAATAGGTTTGCCCTTGAATGTATACTTGTTGCTGAATATAGGCAAACAAAACGCACTGAAACGAAGTTTGCCCTACGACTCAGATGAATATTTGAACCGCTTTCCGAATCTGGATGGCCAGGCGTTTATTTAAACCGCGTCCGCGGCTCGTGGTCTTGCGGTAGCGTTCTCGCTTCCCGCACACGGGGTCTCCGGTTCGATTCCCGGCAGCGTCGGGGATTTTCTCCGCCTCGAGATGACTGGGTATTGTGTGTCTTTCATCATCATTTCATCCTCATTCACTCGCAAGTCGCCGTAGTGGCGTTAAAGAACTTGTGGAGCGGCGGCTGAACCGCCCCGCGAAGGATTTCCCGGCCACCAATGCCATACGCTCATTGTTATTATTATTTAAACTGCTGTCGTTCCCAGTACTTGTCGAGCGCCATACCCCTGCGCCACCCCACTCGGTCTTCTGTAGCGTTGTACTTCCACCAATACTGAAACTTACTCCTGCTCCTCTCCCAGGAGGAAGTACATTTCTGTGGCGTCCACATGCTGCAACACCTGGGGCTGACAGAGGTAATTACAAATTCTGGCATATCACACAGGAAGATCTAAAGAAGCACCTAGCGCTCTTATTAATTGGGAGACAGAGTAATTTCCTGGTGCCAGTACGCAACTATAATTCTGCAGCAAAGTGTACGCGTTTGCTGGCACATTAAAACAGGTAGCTACACCAATGCGGCCAGATGCACAGCCTAGCTTTTTTGCGGGCAGTGTTCTTACAATCCAGACAATCCTTGTGCAGTCTCTCCTGCTATTTAACACGCTAAGCTGCCTATTCGAAATTAAGAAGCGTTTCTAGAACATCCACTAATCATATTTTCCTGAGAACGTTATAGGGAAGGATGATGTCTGCTGAATAATGGTTCAAATGGGAATTTCGAGAGAGAAATTAGCCTATCCCGCAGCTAAGTAGCTGAGACTGTGAGAATACCAGAGTCTTAAGAGATGTTTCGTTTTGCTTGGAATCTGGCACTTCCACAGCGAAATTCATGGCACCCTATGTGAGCCACGGATGTTACACATGTAACTGTACTAGAAAAATCGAAAAATGTTGAATACCTCCAGAACTATGCAATCATTTACTCAAGACTTCAGTCTGCCAGTATTGCCTCAAGTTTCTGGGTAATAACGACACCTTTACAAGATTATATCAACAGTATGAAATACAGAAAGGAAGTTATAAGATAGTAACACATTCTAGTATCTCAACATACATTTCAAAATACGTACATGGCACGTTTTTCCAAAATAATGTTTAAGTTGGAAAAAGTAAATTAACTTCAAACCTATAGCTCTGTTTATACTCGTTGCTGAGGTAGCTTATGTTTATTTTTGTGTTTTTTCACTTTTTAAAACTAGCAACTCACTCTTCTTCAGGCATATTTTTTGTAACTTTATTGAAACTGCTCTTAAGGCTTACTTTTCTCGGCAAGGTCATAGGCAATACGTCGCAACTGAATCAGGGGAACACCATAGAATAATCGTGCCAACATAGGCACAAGGTTGACTATTCTTGTTCTTGCTCAGAAGGAAAAAGATATCTCCCTCCCTCCCCCCCCCCCTCCCCCAAGGAAGGGCCCTTTTCTGTGTTTGAATTTTCGAATGTTTACCTCCTCTGATACGCCCACACGCTGTTTCTCTTGTATTCGGGGTCCTTACGTGAAACGTACGTTGGCAGCCGTAGAATCGTTCTGCAGTCAGCTTCAAATGCTAGTTCTCTAAATTTTCTCAACAGTGTTTCTCGAAAACGACGTCGCCCTCCCTTCAATAGTGTTTCGTGAACAAAAGGTCAGTTTTCCTCCAGGGGTACCATTTACGTTCACGAAGTACCTCCGTAATAGTCGCGTGTTGATCGAGCCTACCGATAACAGATATAGTAGCACACTTCTGAACTGCTTCAAAGTCTTTCTTTATTGCTACCCTGGTGGAAATTCCAAAGGCTCGAGCAGAACTCAGGAATGAGTCGACTAGTGTTGTATACAAAGTTTCCTTTGAAAATGAGCTACGTTTTAATACAATTCTACCAACTAACCAAAGTCGACCATTTGCCTTCCGTACTACCGATTTTACATATTCGTTCTAGATCATATAGCTTCGCAACGTTACACCTAGATACTTAATTGACGTGACTTTATCAGGCAACACACCACAAATACTTTATTCGAACACTGGCATAGCACCCGCTGCTTCGCTCGCGTAGACTATATGGCCTGCAGAGATTTTTTTTCTTTTTATTTAATTGAATTTTTATGTTGTTCACAAACTGCAATACCTTCTAAGCTTTTCACGCTAATTAAGGCCATATAAGCATGGTCTTTTCCGATTGTACTTCTGACCAAAAAGCGATTCCAGTAACTGAAGTCCAAAGTTTTTGTTAGTCATAGCTTTTGTGTTCATCTGGAGATATTTTCATAGCAACTTTCATCCCCTAACTAATATTTCTTTATATCCAACCGGGTAGTGAAATATCAATTTTCATAAATTTACTTTCAAATTTTTTTTAGTGTAACGAAATATTTTCATAAAAATTTTCATGCCCTATTGTCCTCCCTTACGAGCTAAATTTCCTTAGACACCTAAACACGTATTTTTATATTTCTAACCGAGAAGTCAAATACCTATTTTCATAGGTGTAACCTTAAAAATTCTTTAGTAGTTCCTTAGTAATTATTTATAATCTTTCACCCAATTAGTGACTGAATTTACAAAAATGCTGAAACACCTATTTTTTATTTTATAACTGAGAAACCAAAATCCAGATGTCTTAGTTCTAGCTTCAAAATTCCCTTAATAGCATCTTACTTTCAGAAAGCCTTTCATCCCCTATTTCACTCCCTTAGGAGAGGAATTTCGGACATTACCTTCTTAATGTATGCCTACAGTATAAGATCAACACCTTCACCAAATTTCAGGTTTCTATCCTTAGCGGTTTCGGGTGGGCGATGACGAGTCAGTAAGTCAATCTGCCCCTATTTCACCCCCTTATGGTATGAAGTTTCAAAAACAGTGAAATACGTGTTTTCTTATTTCTAACTTAGAAGCCAAATTTAAATTTTCGTAGATAAAGCTTTAAAATTGCTCACGTAATAAAATATTTTCATAAAAAATCTCGTCCCCTATTTTATCCCATTAGGGGTTCGATTTCCGAAAACTCTGAAACACATATACTTGCAACCGAGACGTCGATAACCAATGTTCGTTGGTGTAGCTTTAAAAATACTTAAGTAGTTCTTTAGTAATGATACATTTTCAAAAAAAATCTTTCACGCACCCTTTCACCCCTATAGGGTTAAATTTCCAAAAACACTGAAACACTTATTTCTTTATTTGTGACCGAGAAACCAAATAACAATTTTTATAAGTCTAGCTTCAAAACTACCTTAACAGCGACATTTTTCAAAAAGCCCTTCATCCCTTATTTCACCCCCTTACAGATGGAATTTCGAAAAATCCGTTCTTAAACGTCACCTACAGTACAAGATCAAGTTTCTGTCCTTAGTGGTTTGGGCCGGGCGATGATGCGTCAGTCAATCTGCCTTTTATTCAGGGTGTAAATTTTAAGTTAACAAACCAGAATAACTCGGAAATAAGCTTCACGGGCAAAAATTTGGGAATGCAAAGCTGACTATTTCAAGGATGATATCTTCTGATGCTAAAATTAGCCCGCCACCCCAGCCCCCTGAGGGTGGGGCGGGAGGCAACTTTAAAATTTCAAATGGGGACCCCCATTTTTTATTGCAAAATCAGATTCTACATAAAAAACTACGTACATTTTTTCTTAAACATTTGTTTTGATTCTTGGTAGTTGTCGCTGTAATTCAAGAAAATCCATGTTCTCATCTTTGCGTGGAAAATGGTTACAGGTAAATAAAAAATACGTATTTACTTCGTATATTTTGATTCGCTAAAACTAAAACTCTCCCTCTCTTCCCATAGGGTAGGGTTTGAGAGAGAGAGGAATTAGAGTTTTACAAATGTTGACCCAAATATTTGGGTATATAGAGAATAAGAGCTATCGAATCACACTTCCCTGGGACACTCCTAGCCGTCAAGGACAATTTATTAGGTTCTATTACTTAAGAAGTTTAGTGTTACATGACAGAGAATGTATATAGTATGCTCGGATCTACATTAACAGTTTGCGGTGAGACGCTGTGTCAAACGCCTACCGATAATGTAGGAATGTGGAATCTGCCTCTTGCCCTTGCAAGACGCCACTAGGGTTAAGGCTATGTCTTCGTCGACCAAGTTTGTGATCTGAAGCGATAATCACCTCGCGATATGCAGATCGCCCCACTGTGTGCGCAAGGAAACGGAACGGATGAGTGGTTCTGACAAATGAAACACAGCTGTGGATCCTGCAGAAAATTAATAATCATGTATATAGACGAGGTGATTGTTAACTAAAATTAAACTGGAATCCATAATCATCATAATTTATCGACAAAATTAACCGAATGCAAACTAACACAGGGTATGAGAAAGCTCATAAGTTACCACTCTTCCAGGGGGTGAGTGGAGGATGGATGCTGAGTCTTTATAAATAGTTACATTTATAAACTTAGTTGGGCGTAATAGCTCATGAAAGAATGAGAATTACTCTGTTAACTGAACTCGTGAAGTATGTAACTGAACTGACATACTGCGTCGAATGGGTCATGATGCTTGCGTTCATTCAGTAAGTGAGGGGAAAAAACAAATATGCATGAAACCCCAACAACAAAATCGTGGGCAAGAGATCAGTGTACAAAACCGTGATCAATCAACGTTATGTAACGTTTCCTCGTGAGTACTAACGGCTCGCCGCAGTCCTGCATGAACTTACAATTGCGAAACTAAGCATGGCGGCGAGTTGGCGCTGCAGCAGATGATGGACTGCCAGGAGCTGTCCTGCATCTCTCGAATCTAGTATGCCTGCCGCTTCCAGAATCAGAATGAAACTTATGAACGTCGCTAATGGAAGTAGAATTAGGATCTGATGTTAGTCTAAAACTCTCACTCTGCCGCTTCTGGTTTTGCGACGCTGCGAAAATTACACGTAAGCATGTCTGAAGACTTGACTCTACTCTTGAGGTGCGTCCATTTTTCAGAACTACTTATCACTTTCGGAAAGTTAGGATTTCCAGCGAATAGTAAGATACCATTCCTATAAATTGCAAATACCAAATAATCGAAACTCGGTCTGGTTTTCTCGCCAGAACTCCACATGGACCATCTTTTAACAATGGCGCTAGCAAGGTGGTGGGCTGAACGGAGGTGTTACACACCTCCCACGTTATGAATCGATCGTTGGGTCACCCAGAGCCGCTCGCCGTTCACAGCCTGATGTTCGGTCACCCGCCCCCACCCCCCACCCCAAAATGTGTGTGTGTGTGTGTGTGTGTGTGTGTGTGTATGTGTGTGTGTGTGTATGTGGTGTGTGTGTACACCTGCAGTCTGGCGATGTGCCACTGAAAAATGTAATAGCCTGACGGATGTGTTAAAGGCTGCACGCGGGGCCACGCCGGTTCGCGGAGACGTAAATCCTCTCAAATGGCGCCAGCCGCCTGCTAATCTGAACGAGTGAGATTCCACCCGATACTAGCGACTAACTTGTTCTTCAGCTCTGTGAGTTCTCCTCCACGTGGGACTCGGTGATCCGGTCAAACGGTGGTATGTCTGTACGATACACCTACTTGAACGATTTTTTAAAAGGCGACATTCAAAATTTCAGCTTTCCATTTGGTTCAAATGGCTCTAAGCACTATGGGACTTAACATCTGAGGTCATCAGTCCCCTAGACTTAGAACTACTTAAACCTAACTAACCAAGGACACCACACACTCCATGCCCGAGGCAGGGTTCGAACCTGCGACCGTAGCAGTCGCTCGGTTCCAAACTGAAGCGCCTAGAACCACTCGGCCACAGCGGCCGGCAGCTGTCGAATTGTTCTCTTGTGTTGCCAAAGCAGACTGGTCGACGAGTGACTGAAGAGAAGTCTTCGATTCGCCTAGCGATGATACTTGGTTTGTGGGTCGCTCAACTGCGCGGTCATCAGCGCCAGTACAGAGTCCCAATTTTTGGGTTGGATTGATTTGGGGGGAGGAGACCAAACGGCGAGGACATCGGCCTCATCGGATTAGGGACGGATGGGGAAGGAAGTCGGCCGTGCCCCTTCAAAGGAACCATCTCGATATTTGCCTCAGGCGATTTAAGGAAATCACGGAAAAACTAAATCAGGATGGCCGGAAGCGGGATTGAATTGTCGTCCTCCAGAATGCGAGTCCAGTGTGCTAACCACTGCGCTACTTCGCTCGGTCCCAATTTTTACACAGTCCAATATAGCCACTGTCGCGAATGATGACGACGACGATGATGATGATGATGATGATGATGATGAAGTGATGAGGCTCAACACAAACACCTAGTCCCCGGCCAGACAAAATCCCCAACCCGGCGGAAAATGGAGCCATTGATCCCGAGATCCAGAGGCAGCAACGCTAGCCACTAGACCACGCGCTGCAGACGATCCGCTCAGCGATTTTATTTAGGACGAGTATTTTCTCAGCTTCTCGACAAGATCTGCCGCTAAAATGTGACGGTGGAAGTTTGTATGCGTCGCGCATCCATCTTCTTATAGACTCGCGAACTTCTACTAAGTTTTGCCTGTCAATATATACGCGTTCTTTCTTGAATCGAGAGTGCAACAGTCTCAGGCTTACTCGGTATTTTTTTTAATTTTGCCGTTAAACCATGGTGGGTCTTAATCTACTTACTCGCCACATGCTTCCCTTGAGAGCGATTTACAGTCCGTTCAATCTTTGCCCATTGCTTAGTCTGATAACATAACCGTAGAGCAATTATGGGCAAAGTTTGAACGGACTGTAAGTCGCTCTCAAGGGAAGAATGTGCCGAGTAAGTAGATTAAGACCCACCATGGTATAATGGCTTCTGTCGAGTCACTCGTCGAAGAGTCTGGGGTGGCAGTAGACGACAGCAAATGGAAAGCTGAAATTTCATAAGACCCACCATGGTATAATGGCTTCTGTCGAGTCACTCGTCGAAGAGTCTGGGGTGGCAGTAGACGACAGCAAATGGAAAGCTGAAATTTCAAATTTCGTGGTTAAAAGATCATTCAAGCAATAGTATCTTGCAGTCCAAAGAGAAGGGATCGAAACGAAACTGTGCATTTAACCGATATATACGTGTATGAAATGGAAAATCTTCATAATAAACGTTATGACTTTGTTGCAGCGATTTGTAACTCAGAATCTATGGCGAGGATCTTGCGTCTTCAGCGGAGTGATACATGGGGGAACCAACAAGTGCCCAGGAACTCTTATGGAACTGATCTTCATGAAGATCTCTTAAAAACTGGGGATGGTAGTACTTTTCTTCTAGAAAACGATAGATTAGAAGAAAGGATGAAACTTTTAGCAGAAATAAAAGATAAGAAAGTTTAAAAACGTTTTCCAATTTTTTGTGGAGAGAACATGAAAGAGCTGCAGCAGGTAGTTTGCACAAATCTATGCCATTCATGCAGACTCCCTCGTTACCTAGTCCGAGCTTGTGCTAGTGTCAAGACACATGGGAACGCGGGCACTTGCGACCCCAAGTCACGAAACAAACATTGTTCCTGCTGTAATTTGCACTGCTCCGTAATAAGAAGAAAGGCACAAATGTTTCCCTCTTTCTTCTGATTAAACAAGCAGTTCCTCAGTGGTGTCCTAGAAAAGTGCGTACCGATTTTGAGGCACGTGCTATATCGGTCCTTCGTTAAGTTTTCACTCTAAGTGAAATAAATGGACATTATCTCCATAAGAAGAACAGTTTATGGGGATGACTTCAAGATCTCGATCTGACTGAGGATTACCGCCAGAACAAAGATTAAAGACTTCGGCCAGCATGTGTGAAGCGCTGGCATTTGTTAGCACAAACGCAGTGTTCAAAATGACTAGCGAACATCCGCATTGTTTCCACATCGTTCCTTTCCTGTTCCTCCCGTGGCAATGGTCTATTTCCGCCGCATTCAGTAAGTGAGGAAAGAAATTACCGTGCAGACGGAGGGAGTTGGGGCTTTATACACGCTTGGAATAATTAATTACATATTGACATAGTCGATGGTATTGCTATCGTTTCCCAAGAGTTTTACAAATTTCGATTTCTGGATACTGAATAGAAGCTCTATATTTCGTTTCAGTTGAACAGTAGTTGGAAATATATTAGTATTAGTAGCAACTAAACTACGTCCGAAGAAGCCTTGGAAGGCCCAACGGTATCGTCCGACCGCCGTGTCGAACTCAGACGATAGATATCAGTGGATGCGGATATGGAAGGGCAGTTTTCGTGACCGAAGCCACTACTTCTGAATTAACAATCTCCTCAGTTGGCCTCACAAGGGCTGAGTGCAGCCTGGTTGCCATCAGCGGTCGATAGATCCAGACAGTCACCCATCTAAGTGATAACCAAGCCCGGTGGCGCTTAACTTCGGTGATCTGACTGTAACCGGTGTTACTACTGCTGCAGGGCCATTGGCATCAGATGGAACTATTATAACTAAAATTCATCTAAGCAGTGCGGCACAATCAATAAGTAATTCAGTACTTTCATTTGGCAAATGTGATTTCAAGAAACCAAGATGACGAAGAAGGAGGTCCCTTACGTACTGGCTGTGTCGCAACCTACCTGGCAGAGAGGGTGACCGGAAATGTTCGACAAACTCTGCCGACCTCAAACGTCCGCGATCGCAACTGTCCGGGGTTCCTTGTGCTCCATCTCCAGTGACCTCGTTCTCGACGGGATCTTAAATTCTAGTCTTCCTTTTCTTCGAGTAAGTTCCAAAATATAAATCAAAAGGTTTATATTTTTTCGATGTGAAAAAATAAATGTTATTTCTTTTTGGACAAACAATTATGCTGTGATATCTCTGAAACAAAGATAATGCTCGTTCTGCTAGTGGCACCGTTGAGTTACTGTCCATGAGTGGCTCACTGAAAAGTATTACAAACCAAAGTCGAATTGGGCGACATTCAAATTAAAACTCTAACCTATACGTCATTACTAAGAGAATTCAGTTTGGTAATACAGTTTACACGATGTTAGTTAAAGCATTTCATACATCGTATCCCGTCAAAAAAGCTATAAAAAAAGCCGAGTGATATATGCTAGCAGCGTTCACCGATTATCACTCAAGGACTTTGTGATTAATGGAACTTTGGGATATAACAGTTATGACTGGTTGCGATACTCCTCGGCGTATCAGATACCTTCTTTTATTATACGCAGCGCAAACATAACAAGGGCTTTTAATGCCCAAATAATAGTAGATATCACTGCATACTACAATGCCAGCTGAACATAAAAAAACGGATGTGATACAGTTTCAGAGAATTTTAAAAAAGAATCCACAACTCTCATCTCTAAGCAAAGTACACAATGTAAAGCAATTTCAAAGTATTTAAATGTTCATACGTTCTACTAGAACACGGCATTCCGAAAAAAATGCCATAGGAAACTTACCAGTTATAATAAATAGAAACAAGAGAAATAGTACAAACGAGTATCGAGATGATAAATGTCCCTGGGCTATCCAAATTTTCGATACCCAAGCGCTTCACACTGTCAGCAAATATTAATTTATGAGCCGGCCGAAGTGGCCGTGCGGTTAAAGGCGCTGCAGTCTGGAACCGCAAGACCGCTACGGTCGCAGGTTCGAATCCTGCCTCGGGCATGGATGTTTGTGATGTCCTTAGGTTAGTTAGGTTTAACTAGTTCTAAGTTCTAGGGGACTAATGACCTCAGCAGTTGAGTCCCATAGTGCTCAGAGCCATTTGAATTTTAATTTATGAGAACAGAAACAGGAAGCGACAGGCAGCAATATACACTCCTGGAAATGGAAAAAAGAACACATTGACACTGGTGTGTCAGACCCACCATACTTGCTCCGGACACTGCGAGAGGGCTGTACAAGCAATGATCACACGCACGGCACAGCGGACACACCAGGAACCGCGGTGTTGGCTGTCGAATGGCGCTAGCTGCGCAGCATTTGTGCACCGCCGCCGTCAGTGTCAGCCAGTTTGCCGTGGCATACGGAGCTCCATCGCAGTCTTTAACACTGGTAGCATGCCGCGACAGCGTGGACGTGAACCGTATGTGCAGTTGACGGACTTTGAGCGAGGGCGTATAGTGGGCATGCGGGAGGCCGGGTGGAGGTACCGCCGAATTGCTCAACACGTGGGGCGTGAGGTCTCCACAGTACATCGATGTTGTCGCCAGTGGTCGGCGGAAGGTGCACGTGCCCGTCGACCTGGGACCGGACCGCAGCGACGCAAGGATGCACGCCAAGACCGTAGGATCCTACGCAGTGCCGTAGGGGACCGCACCGCCACTTCCCAGCAAATTAGGGACACTGTTGCTCCTGGGGTATCGGCGAGGACCATTCGCAACCGTCTCCATGAAGCTGGGCTACGGTCCCGCACACCGTTAGGCCGTCTTCCGCTCACGCCCCAACATCATGCAGCCCGCCTCCAGTGGTGTCGCGACAGGCGTGAGTGGAGGGACGAATGGAGACGTGTCGTCTTCAGCGGTGAGAGTCCCTTCTGCCTTGGTGCCAATGATGGTCGTATGCGTGTTTGGCGCCGTGCAGGTGAGCGCCACAATCAGGACTGCATACGATCGAGGCACACAGGGCCAACACCCGGCATCATGGTGTGGGGAGCGTCTCCTACACTGGCCGTACACCACTGGTGATCGTCGAGGGGACACTGAATAGTGCACGGTACATCCAAACCGTCATCGAACCCATCATTCTACCATTCCTAGACCGGCAAGGGAACTTGCTGTTCCAACAGGACAATGCACGTCCGCATGTATCCCGTGCCACCCAACGTGCTCTAGAAGGTGTAAGTCAACTACCCTGGCCAGCAAGATCTCCGGATCTGTCCCCCATTGAGCATGTTTGGGACTGGATGAAGCGTCGTCTCACGCGGTCTGCACGTCCAGCACGAACGCTGGTCCAACTGAGGCGCCAGGTGGAAATGGCATGGCAAGCCGTTCTACAGGACTACATCCAGCATCTCTACGATCGTCTCCTTGGGAGAATAGCAGCCTGCATTGCTGCGAAAGGTGGATATACACTGTACTAGTGCCGACATTGTGCATGCTCTGTTGCCTGTGTCTATGTGCCTGTGGTTCTGTCAGTGCGATCATGTGATGCATCTGACCCCAGGAATGTGTCAATAAAGTTTCCCCTTCCTGGGACAATGAATTCACGGTGTTCTTATTTCAATTTCCAGGAGTGTAGTTACGGACTCTAAACCGTAACGGAGGTAACTGAATTCAATAAGTGCTGCTTCAGTTACAGAAATTTGACGCCTCAATTTATTTTCATAAATAACGACTGTTACATTAAATTGTGTTTCAACAGACGCTTTTGTTTATTTAGCGAAAGTCGAGCAGTAAACTGAAATTATTTGAGGCAAATTATGAAACTTGCGGTGAGGTATTTAAACATTGTTCTCTATTGGTTTTTGTGCCACCGTTGTTTCGTGTGGGATGGTGATGTAACGAGTGTTGGTAGTTACATATTGGTTAGTGAGATGTGAGCTTCAGTTTATCATCCAAAACACACCCACTCGCTTCGCCCAACCCCCGCCAAATATCTCTCTTACCATAATGAAAACACGAACAAGCTGTAACGTAATAAAGTTACTTCTTTGGATAGATGAACATCTAGAGATCCAGGTCAGTGGAAAAAGATTTCGCATGGAAGGAAACATACACAATCTCCGTTTTGACTGAGGTTAGAGACAGAAATTTAAAGATACTGTATAGTACAGTGGTTTTGTCGTAGTCAGGCAGACAAGGTACCATGTAGACTGCGGATTAAGAACGGTACAAAATGTGAGAGCGCTGTTGGCAGAATGAAAAAAGTCTATTCTCGTCTGTGTCCACCAGTAAGATGGTAAACAGCTGACGCCAAAAAGGCGTTTGCAACCAGGTCAAGAGGAAGGTGAAACGGTCAGCCATCATACCAGCGCAACATTGCGTTGCATAATGACAACTGGCGTTGAACTAACTGACAGCACCCAACCTCCTGTTAAGATACAATTTTACTTAAATTATAGAGAGTCACTACTCAACCATTTTTGTTGTATAGATGGACTCACACTGGGACGTTGCTTCAACTGCAATTCTACGCCCTTCACCAATGTGTGTCACTTTCCTCTCTTTTTTTCCTTCCAGTGTGTAACGTCCCATCGACATCGAGATCATTAAAGATGAAGCACAAGTTCGGAATGATTCAAAGATGGAAAATGAAATCGACCGTGTCCTTTCAAGTGAACCATCCTGATATTTGACTGGAATGATTTAAGGAAATCACAGAAAACCCTAAATCTGGCTGGTCCGACGCGGATTTGCACCATGGTCCTCCTGTATGCCAGTTCTTCAGTGGGAAGCACGCCTCAGGTTAAGGACAAGGGTAGGGAAGGTAATCGGGCCTTTCAATTGTAAAGGACCCATCTCGGCAGTCGCCCTTACAGATATGAGAAATCAAAGTCAGCAATCAATTTGATTTTCTAAATTAAAGTCATTGTTGAGTGGTCATTGCATTTAGACTAGGACATCATTAGGCTACGCCAGAAAAGATCATATTCTAAATTGTTTTCACAAGTTAGGAACCTTGTTGCTGTTCGAAATGTCGCCATTTTCCCTTCAGTCATAATCGAGACACAGAAATAAGTAGTAACATCAGCCACTGAAATCACACCGTTTCGTACGAATTTCAGTACCACCACAGCAAACTAACGTAAATGTCGTTCACCAGGCATCTACTGTGCCAACACTCGTCCATATGAGTCTCACATGAGCTACCGTGAAACATCACTGCATGAAGCCTTCACTTAGCGGTCAACACTTCAAGGACTACTTCTTTAGCATCTTGCTGAGCGATATCACACATTCGTGCCTTCTGGGCAACAATACAGCAATGAGAATCAATTCCTGCGGGCTCTCTACATATTGACCCGTCGCTGACCTTGTAACAACTTAAATTTCGTTATTTTCCTGGACAAAATCGTACTATCACGACAATACCCATTGTGACCCTTCTGGTTTCAGATTACGTCACTTACATAAAAGGCTTTTCTCTGATATCGAGGCAATAAATGGCAACCTAACTTCGTCTAGTTATGGTACTGTGTCCGATAAAGTACCGTAACACTACCGCCCTCATAACTACGTAGATACTTGAAGATGTCGTCCCTTGACATGACCTGTACCGGAAGCACTGTGCAGTAGTTAGCAAGAGTGTCTGACGACTTGTTATATACATGTTAGAGTCCGCCTGCCCCTAGCCTGTCGGAGTTTAGTGCTTGCCTGAGCTTCGTGTGTCATAAAAATATCGCCAAGAGTGGGCTTGGATACATGGATACATGTTTTTTGTGAAGTCTATTTGAATTGGCTTCTACAATGATGTAACATTATTTTTCCATAGTTGCTTCATTCAATCATGTGTAGAACAACTAGGCACTGTACGAGGTGCATTCAACTTCTAAGGCCTCCGATTTTTTTTCTCCGGACTGGAAAGAGATAGAAACATGCGCATTGTTTTAAAATGAGGCTGCGCTCATTGTCAATACGTCCCAGAGATGGCAGCACCGTACAGCAGATGGAATTTTACCGCCAGCGGCGAGAATGAGAACTGTTTTAAATACTTAAAATGGCGACGTTTTCCTTACTTGAACAGCGTGCAATCATTCGTTTTCTGAATTTGCGTGGTGTGAAACCAATTGAAATTCATCGACAGTTGAAGGAGGCACGTGGTGATGGAGTTATGGATGTGTCGAAAGTGCATTCGTGGGTGCAACAGTTTAATGAAGGCAGAATATCGTGTGACAACAAACCGAAACAACCTCAGGCTCGCACAAGCCGGTCTGACGACATGATCGAGAAAGTGGAGAGAATTGTTTTGGGGGATCGCCGAATGACTGTTGAACAGATCGCCTCCAGAGTTGGCATTTCTGTGGGTTCTGTGCACACAATCCTGCATGACGACCTGAAAATGCGAAAAGTGTCATCCAGGTGGGTGCCACGAATGCTGACGGACGACCACATGGCTGCCCGTGTGGCATGTTGCCAAGCAATGTTGACGCGCAACGACAGCATGAATGGGACTTTCTTTTCGTCGGTTGTGACAATGGATGAGACGTGGATGCAATTTTTGAATCCAGAAACAAAGCGCCAGTCAGCTCAATGGAAGCACACAGATTCACCGCCACCAAAAAAATTTCGGGTAACCTCCAGTGCTGAAAAAATGATGATGTCCATGTTCTGGGACAGCGAGGGCGTAATCCTTACCCATTGCGTTCCAAAGGGCACTACGGTAACAGGTGCATCCTACAAAAATGTTTTGAAGAACAAATTCCTTCCTGCACTACAACAAAAACGTCCGGGAAGGGCTGCACATGTGCTGTTTCACCAAGACAACGCACCTGCACATCGAGCTAATGTTACGCAACAGTTTCTTCGTGATAACAACTTTGAAGTGATTCCTCATGCTCCCTACTCACCTGACCTGGCTCCTAGTGACTTTTGGCTTTTCCCAACAATGAAAGACACTCTCCGTGGCCGCACATTCACCAGCCGTGCTGCTAGTGCCTCAGCGATTTTCCAGTGGTCAAAACAGACTCCTAAAGAAGCCTTCGCCGTTGCCATGGAATCATGGCATCAGCGTTGTGAAAAATGTGTACGTCTGCAGGGCGATTACGTCGAGAAGTAACGCCAGTTTCATCGATTTCGGACGAGTAGTTAATTAGAAAAAAAATCGGAGGCCTTAGAACTTGAATGCACCTCGTACATATGTATACACAGCGACAACTTTTTCATTGGGACAGGTTGCGTAATTTACTGACTACTTAATTATAGTAATAAAATGCGTTATTGTTCTGCCACCTACGCCAAATCTTACATGATGTAGTTATTTCAATAAAATCTTACATTTTGAAGTTACATGCGCAGTTAAAATAATAATGAGCAGAATTTTTGCTTTTCAGTTCGTGCTGGGAAACTGGATGGAGAAACACGATAATGCGCTAAAGGGCTTCGTGTGGAACAACACCGATGGCCAATTACTATTATAATTAAATCTGGGCAGTGTGAGGAACAGACATTATGTTATGAAACTGTGTTGTACAGACGCAGGTACTATATTAAACTATACACATGGTATTTGAGCGTCTCGTTAGCTGTAGTACTGTTACACGCAGTTGCTCGTCGAGTCGATAGAAAACGTGGAAGAAGCAGAACTTCGTGGAAATAACATGCCACAATAAAGGACAAAAGATTATACATAATAAATAAATTACAGCTATCCTTCTGGAATATTGCACGGCTCTCACACAAAGAACCGGAACTAGAAATTGAAGTAATGAAAGTGAATGTTGGCCTTGCAGTGTTTACTCACACTAGAACTAAAAATCTATAATGTACAAAAGACGTAAAAGAATAATTGCTGCTGTACTGTGGTATCACAGAGTTTAAAAGTGCCTCTTCAGCAGTTGGAATATTAGGTAGTAAAAACTGCGAATGATGGTCAATTAACTGGAGGTAAAACAGTCCCCCATTCGGATCTCCGGGCGGGGACTACTCAAGAGGACGTCATTATCAGGAGAAAGAAAACTGGCGTCCTACGGATCGGAGCGTGGAATGTCAGATCCCTTAATCGGGCAGGTAGGTTAGAAAATTTAAAAAGGGAAATGGATAGGTTAAAGTTAGATATAGTGGGAATTAGTGAAGTTCGGTGGCAGGAGGAACAAGACTTTTGGTCAGGTGAATACAAGGTTATAAATACAAAATCAAATAGGGGTAATGCAGGAGTAGGTTTAATAATGAATAAAAAAATAGGAGTGCGGGTAAGCTACTACAAACAGCATAGAGAACGCATTATTGTGGCCAAGATAGACACGAAGCACACGCCTACTACAGTAGTACAAGTTTATATGCCAACTATCTCTGCAGATGATGAAGAAATTGATGAAATGTATGATGAGATAAAAGAAATTATTCAGGTAGTGAAGGGCGCCAAAAATTTAATAGTCATGGGTGACTGGAATTCGAGAGTAGGAAAAGGGAGAGAAGGAAACATAGTGGGTGAATATGGATAGGGGGAGAGAAATGAAAGAGGAAACCGTCTGGTAGAATTTTGCACAGAGCATAACTTAATCATACCTAACACTTGGTTCAAGAATCATAAAAGAAGGCCGGTCGTGGTGGCCGTGCGGTTCTAGGCGCTTCAGTCCGGAACCGCGTGACTGCTACGGTCGCAGGTTCGAATCCTGCCTCGGGCATGGATGTGTGTGATGTGCTTAGATTAGCTACGTTTATGTATTTCTAAGTTCTAGGGGACTTATGACCTAAGATGTTAAGTCCCATAGGCTCAGAGTCATTTTTTTCGTAAAAGAAGGTTGTATACATGGAAGAATCGTGGAGAGACTAGAAGGTATCAGATAGATTATATAATGGTAAGACAGAGATTTAGGAACCAGGTTTTAAATTGTAAGACATTTCCAGGGGCAGATGTAGACTCTGACCACAATCTATTGGTTATGAACTGTAGATTAAAACTGAAGAAACTGCAAAAAGGTGGGAATTTAAGGATATGGTACCTGGATAAACTGAAAGAACCAGAGGTTGTACAGAGTTTCAGGGAGAGCATAAGGGAACAATTGACAGGAATGGGGGAAAGAAATACAGTAGAAGAAGAATGGGTAGCTCTGAGGGATGAAGTAGTGAAGGCAGCAGTGGATCAAGTAGGTAAAAAGACAAGGGCTAGTAGAAATCCTTGGGTAACAGAAGAAATATTGAATGCAATTGATGAAAGGAGAAAATATAAAAATGCAGTAATGAAGCAGGCAAAAAGGAATACAAACGTCTCAAAAATGTGATCGACAGGAAGTGCAAAATGGCTAAGCAGGGATGGATAGAGGACAAATGTAAGGATGTACAGGCTTATCTCACTAGGGGTAAGATAGATACTGCCTACAGGAAAATTAAAGAGACCTTTGGAGAAAAGAGAACCACTTGTATGAATATCAAGAGCTCAGATGGAAACCCAGTTCTAAGCAAAGAAGGGAAAGCAGAAAGGTGGAACGGGTATATACAGGGTCTATACAAGGGCGATGTACTTGAGGACAATATTATGGAAATGGGAGAAGATGTAGATGAAGATGAAATGGGAGATACGATACTGCGTGAGGAGTTTGACAGAGCACTGAAAGACCTGAGTCGAAACAGGGCCCCGGGAGTAGACAACATTCCAGTAGAACTACTGACGGCCTTGGGACAAAACTCTACCATCTGGTGAGCAAGATGTATAAGACAGGCGAAATACCCTCAGACTTCAAGGAGAATATAATAATTCCAATCCCAAAGAAAGCAGGTGTTAACAGATGTGAAAATTACCGAACTATCAGTTTAATAAGTCACAGCTGCAAAATACTAACCGGAATTCTTTACAGACGAATGGAAAAACTGGTAGAAGTCGACCTCGGGGAAGGTCAGTTTGGATTCCGCAGAAATGTTGGAACAAGTGAGGCAATACTGACCCTACGACTTATCTTAGAAAATAGATTAAGGAAAGGCAAACCTACGTTTCTAGCATTTGTAGACTTAGAAAAAAGTTTCGACAACGTTGACTGGAGTAGTCTCTTCCAAATTCTAAAGGTGGCAGGGGTAAAATACAGGGAGCGAAAGGCTATTTACAATTTGTACAGAAACCAGATGGCAGTTATAAGAGTCGAGGGGCATGAAAGGGAAGCAGTGGTTGGGAAGGGAGTGAGACAGGGTTGTAGCCTCTCCCCGATGTTATTCAATTTGTATATTGAGCAAGCAGTAAAGGAAACAAAAGAAAAATTCGGAGTAGGTATTAAAATCCATGGACAAGAAATAAAAACGTTGAGGTTCGCCGATGACATTGTAATTCTGTCAGAGACAGCAAAGGACTTGGAAGAGCAGTTGAACGGAATGGACAGTGTCTTGAAAGGAGGGTATAAGATTAATATCAACAAAAGCAAAACAAGGATAATGGAATGTAGTCGAATTAAGTCGGGTGATGCTGAGGGAATTAGATTAAGAAATGAGACACTTAAAGTGGTAAAGGAGTTTTGCTATTTGGGGAGCAAAATAACTGATGATGGTCGAAGTAGAGAGGATATAAAATGTAGACTGGCAATGGCAAGGAAAGCGTTTCTGAAGAAGAGAAATTTGTTAACATCGAGTATAGATTTAAGTGTCAGGAAGTCATTTCTGAAAGTATTTGTATGGAGTGTAACCATGTATGGAAGTGAAACATGGACGATAAATAGTTTGGACTAGAAGAGAATAGAAGCTTTTGAAATGTGATGCTACAGAAGAATGTTGAAGATGAGATGGGTAGATCACATAACTAATGAGGAGGTATTGAACAGAATTGGGGAGAAGAGGTGTTTGTGGCACAACTTGACAAGAAGAAGGGATAGGTTGGTAGGCCATGTTCTGTGGCATCAAGGGATCACCAATTTAGCATTGGAGGGCAGCGTGGAGGGTAAAAATCCTAGAGGGAGACCAAGTGATGAATACACTAAGGAGATTCAGAAGGATGTAGGTTGCAGTAAGTGCTGGGAGATGAAGAAGCTTGTACAGGGTAGAGTAGCATGGAGAGTTGCATCAAACCAGTCTCAGGACTGAAGACAACAACAACAACAACAACAAGACTTCAAGTGTGATATTTTGCTACAAAGGTAATTAGAGCACTGCTAGAAGGAAAGACAGAAGGAAACACATAATTCGATTACGAACTACCTCTACAATCTCAGTTGAATGCTATAAATACATCAGACTACTTGGCACAGACTGAAATGCAAGACTAGAGCATCAGGCAACAGACAACATTTCGGGAAAAATGGCGACGTTTAAAATGAAAGTGGGAAGCATTGAATTAATTTCGCCTCTCTAGATGAGTTGAGAATGATAAATGTTTCTTCTGCTACTGGCACGGATGATAATTAAGACTCCAGAGGCCTGCCCAAAAGAAATATTAAAATAAACTTTTCATAATGTAGTGCAGAATTTAGGTTATCTGGAAGTATTCTGAATATTTTCCAAACATATTTAATTAATGCAGGTCAATATTTTTAGAACTGTTGATATTGGTTGGTGTTTTTCAGACGGGTAGTAGGTAATCGTAAGGTTGTGCCTGGAAATGTAGCACGGGTTAGTGGACGTGGATCCTACAAATTTCAACCCTTATGAGCTTGCAGAGGGCTAATGTGGCATAACAAACGCTGTATCATTGTGTGAGATACAGAGGCGAGCGATTGTGCCGGGGCTTACCTCAGTTCACTGCCACTAGCGGCACGTCATCATAACGAACCTGTGCGTAGCTTACAACGTATTGCGCCAAAATCTAAGAGAGAAACTAAAAACTGAAATAGCTTTCCCTAACTTTGTCAGTATATGCTTCAATATATTAACGTTAAGATTGTCAAATCTCAGATTAATCAGATGAGTAAGTTTTGCTAAATATGTTAATTTGAGAAAAAAATAAGTGACGCTAAATAATAATGTTAGAATGCTAATAACCGTTCAGATTGTGCAAATGTGTGTCACAATAAAAAGTTACAATTCTCAACTTGATTGGTCAAAATCGGCATTTTTACAAAAAATTGAAGGTGCTAAATATTAGACTCAGAAAGATGAAAATACTTATGTAGCCTCAGTTTGATATAGAAACATTAACTCTCTGACTCCACTACGCTAGCTGTAATGGTTTTCAAGTTATTTACGAAAAACCAAATTTGGAACAAAATCGTCCCATTCATATTAGATTAAATGTCATTTGTAACTGTTATAGAAAGTTCTAATAAAAGCACTCGATTATTTTAAGGGAATAAAACACCTGTACCAAGTTTCAAGACCTTAGTGTAAATAACAATCAATACAAGGCCTCTTAAAGAGGTAGTTCAGGTTCATGTTCTACTGTCGGTTCCATTCTAATGATTGTAGCCGGCAAAATTTGAACGCAATCAAGCTGAAACTTTTCCAATAACTAAAGCTAACTTATTTTCATTCTATAAAATGTATGTAGATCGTAAATTGCTACATAGCAGAGTTATTAAATAACACGTGCCTGAGAAAGGAGCCATTTAGATGCTGCTCATTATGCCTAGAGCGGTTGACAGCAGATGTTCCGTTCGGCAGTCCGCTGCGACAATAAAACATAAACTTTCAAAGCACTATAAAAATAACACCACTGGTCAGAATGACGTCCAATTGCAACGGGATATTATCGAAGAAGGGCGAAAACGTATGATAGAAGGAAAAAGAAAAATATTGTGAAAATCGATCAATAGATGGCCCTGTATGTGTCAGAAAACGTAAATTAAAACACCTGTCATGCGCACGGCCCATTGAAGATGATATAAACACGCCAGGTACACGGCTTTTCCTCCTTTCGTGTCTGCGACGTTCTCTATGACTGTCTCAATGCAAGATCGCGCCCTGCTTGTAAAGCTGTATTACAAGAATGATGACTGTGCACACGTCGCTCTGCAGAAGTTCCGGACACTGAAGGGTTTGAAAAAAAATGATTCGGAAATTCGAAAAGACGGGTTCTTTTGGTGTGCAACTTGGTAGAGGAAGGAAACGAACTGCTTCGATGTCAGTGGAAGCAGTGGCCACAGCAATGCAGGAGGAAACATTGGACATACACGTTAGCACGGTGCGTAAAATCCTACGAAACATCCTTCTTTGCTGCCCATTCAAAATTACCCATGTACGCGAGTTACTTCCTGCTGACCTACCAGCAAGAGAGACCTTTGCTTTAGAATTTCTTGCTCGCATGGAGGTGGACAATTATTGGCCGTGGAAGATTTTGTGGACAGATGAAGGCCACTTCCGTATGACAGTATATGTCAATACACAGAATTGCCCATATTGGGCAACAGAAAATCCACACGTAAATCAACCAGTACCACTTCATGCTGAAAAGGTCACTGTGTGGTGCGGGTTTAAGGCATCATTTTATGGCATCATATTTTTTTTCGAAGAGACAGGTGCTCCCGGTCCGGTTACCCGTACCGTCACTGGTAAGCGCTATAAGTGTCTTTTGCGTCATTCCAGCTATCCAACAGCGTAGGTCTGTGGATGGGGTCATTTTTATGCAAGATGGGGCACCTCCGCACATTGCAAATCCAGTTAAGTAGCTGGTGAAGCACCATTTCGGAAATGCCGCCATTTCCCTACAGCCTGGCCGCCCCGATCACCTGATCTTAATCCGTGTGACTTTTGGCTGTGGGACTACCTAAAAGATGTTGTGTACAGTGTTCCGATTGTAAACTTAGCTGCACTGAAGGCACGCATTGCGCAACAAATTCTGAACGTGACCGCGTAAAACTTCGATCAACTGTGGATCATGCTGTTTCTCGATATCAACTTGCAGAAAACGGTGGACAGCATATTGAACATGTTTTGCGCCAGTCACATGGAAATTAATAATCCGATTTGATTTTGATTGATGCTTTTTATGCGATTTTTGGCCCAGGACAATTAAATACCGACTTTTCCCATCCGATGTGATATGACCTTGCCGTGGTGGATGGGCTTACGTAACTAACAGTACCATACCTACACACCCATGCACACTCAGTAGTACAGCTTGTTTAACGTCAAACGTACACATTAGGCATTGTTGCATGATTTATTTGTCATTTTTAATCGACCACTATAAAATTATGAAGCTTACAGAGCCATCTATTGCTACAATGTGTAACTATTTTTCTTCTGCCATATGTTTTCCCCCTTCTCCGATAATATTACGTTGCAATTTGACGTCATTCTGACCTGTGGTGTTGTTTCTACAGCGGTTTGAAATTTTAAATTTAATTATAATCACCCTGTATATATACAAATATCAGAGAGCCGGTAGGGGAGATACTTTTCACCGAGCTGTTAATCTGTCCGCGTCAATCAAACGCCGGCATGCGCTGCGCTTTGGATGACGTCAAAGCTAGGCACCTACCAAACGTGTTTTCGGTAATAGTAGGAAGTGAACTTGAGAGGACTGTATACCGTCCTCAGTCGCTTAGTTTTTATGGAAGTAAATATGTGCCGCATGTAATGCTGACAAAACCACGTGTCAGGTAATTAGATCCTTTTCCACTTATGTGGCGAACAATTAACGTTGATGTTTAGAAGGTAGGGCGATAGACCATTTTACTTGGAACTTGCAGTAGAGGTCGCCTCTGAACTTCTAATAGTGCTGTTTCTGATAGGCACAAATTGAACTTTTCTTACGTTTGTGCATATGAACTTGTACTGAATATATGAATCAGGTAGAACCCAAAACTTGTATTTATAGTCATAGTTCCTGTTTCCGCTGATTAAATAGCTAGAAGGAACATTTTATTTCAGTGATCACAAGAGGAATGTGCACTTGCAGACTTTAAATTATGGTCAGTATATTCTCCACCGCTTTCTGACTGACCGTAAAAATAGTTTTCAGGCTCTGGTATAAATGGCGAAGAAGATAAAAGCCACCCGCCACCCCACACTAAAGGAGGTGGACCACCACACCATTTTCACATTCACGTTACAACAAAGGATAATCAGCTGAGTGGCTGAACCATTCATCTCTAGGCATTTGACGTAAATATTTTGATAGTGCTAAAGACATTTCTTTGTTTCTGGCATTGGCAACTCTGTCCACTGTAGTACAGTCACGTCAAGTTTGTAAACGTTCCTCTAGAGTGTAACAGGGTACGGTAACCCATCACTACCTAGTGAGAGTTTCACTAACGATGCGATTTAAAGAAACGCTGCGAAAATGTGTTGTTAGTTTAAGTTGCTAAGAAATGTCTTGCTTGATAACGGCGTTTACTTGATTATGCGCGTTGTTTACAACTTCCTTTTTTTCCTGAGGTGTATTTCGACAGATTATGCAGAGTTACACTGAACTGCCATAAACACAGATATTGATGCAAAACTGAAGGGGACAAAAAATTGGATAGGGCTCTGCGACACTCGAGAAGTTGGCTGCACTGGTGACAGCACAGAAGCCTTCCCTACTATTGAGACCACGAGCCCCCTCAGTTCTGGCAGAAAGAAATACACGTGTTCATGTGTAGTGCATGCACCACAAGAATGTATAGATTTTGCTCTGGTCCGTACTAAACTCTTCCTATAAATTAAAAATAAAAGAATGTATGTAAGATGTGAGGTCTACGCAGAACAGTAGGAAATGGACTATAACATAGAACAAATTAAAGAAATTTAACTTGGTGTACATGAAGATATGAAAGTATATGCGGTGCTCTAATACCATTCATCTTGAAGACTGGAGGTAGCGGTTTTGAAAATAACAATTACAGTTATTTAGCTTAAAATGCCTGCGTTTCAGTAGTCAAGTCACCTTCATCTGGCTGTCCGTGTTCAAGCCTTCTTACAAGATGTTCAGACATAAAGAAGATGAAGCAATCGAGATTATTAAAAATAAACTGCTCAGGCATAAGATCTCGAGACAGGAAAAGATTGAATTTATGGACCTGCTGCTTTGTCACTAATTTTAACGATTTGTCGTTTGACAATAAGTTTTACGTCCAGTAAAATGGGCTGGCTATAGAATCGAGCGTTTGGGGCAGAATGGCGTATTCATCTTTTAGCAATTTTGAAGAGCACTTTCGAAATCTGAAAGTCTTTTAATGGGAAAGTATATAACAAACATTATGTTGACGCCGCGTTGTTGCTAGCAGAAGAAACCGAGGATGACAGCTATAAAATTGAAGATTGAATTACTTTCATGAGAAAATTGGCTTCACCGAAAGGCTCGAAAGTGATATCGGTATTTAGCTTTTTTAGTATTTTATTTGAACAAGTGGGAGTATATATGACGCGAGATATATAGAATAGACAGGAAGAACCTTTACGACGAGATATACAGAGCACACAGACGCTTTCTTACTACGTTACTTATGGTAAATTTGAAGTAGCCAAGATCATATAGCAAACAGGTATAACGTCCCCTTGGAAAAATTTATCAATTACTGTGCTGGTAAACCTCTTACATTATTTGATTTTCAAACAGCTGAGCAGAACTGAACGTACTCAGACATTTCGCTCTTTACTTATTCTGATCATCACTAAACTGACACACAATATTTTTAGCACAACGCAGTCTGACTTTTAATAATCCCTACAAAAGAATGGCCCTGACTAACAATAAACTATACCTTTCATGAATCACTTACCTCACAAAAATCTTCATTACTCAAACTACTGCAATATAGCGTGCGCCAATACTGCCAGCTAATAAAAGATTCTAACTACTGAAGGCACTAACTGCTGATAGGCATAGTTAGCAAATGAAAGATTTTGATAGAGAACAAACAATGTACCTCAGTTCATGATATCCAGTATTACAAATTTACTCTCAAAACTCCGCCATCTCACTCCCCACATCCACCACTGCTGGCGGCTCACCTCCAACTGTGCAACGCTACGCGCTGTTAACAGCCACCTGCCCAACACTACAATAGCAAATTCCAATAATGCAAACCAGCCACAGTCAGTGATTTTCATATAGAGCGCTACATGGCGCTACCAACATAAAAACCTAAACAGCCTACTTACACAGGCCACCTGCTCAAAGGTGCAGAAGAAGGTTTAGAGCTGGTGCACATCACAAAAAAAGGCGCTTCACCACGAACAGCGCCTGTGCAGTTTCCTAATTGCGTCGCAAGTGTCTGTTGTGGTGAGAATAGTATTCGGTGTAGTTTTGAATGCACTATGTCCGAGGTTAGTGTATTCGAACAGAGCAAATTGTTCGTAATTGTGGGTGCCTCCGTAACCAAAGTAGCGGAATTGTTTGGTGTTTCAAGGGGCACCACATCGAAGATTTATATCGCACACAGGGCAAGCGGAAAAACATCATCCACTAAGCCACAACGCGGTTGTTGAGTGATGGTGACCGACCATCAATGAAGAGGATTGTGACACCTGCAGAAATGAATGTAGTGCTCGCGAATGCTGTCGGCGCCAAAACAGTGTGGAGGGAGCTCCATAAGCAGGCAACTGCAGGACGAGCTGGAATTGCAAAACCACTCATCAGTGATGCAAATGTCCCTAACAGGAAAAGGTGGTGTCGAAGCCATGAAACCTGGGCTATGGCGCAGCGGATGAAAGTTATTTCGATGGCTGACTGTTCTTTCATACGGTTGCCAGCTTCTGGTCGACTTTGCGTGTCAAGAATGAAACGCGGCGAAGTTTCGGTTATGATTTGGGCAGGTATCTTGCGGTATGCCATGGACCCCGTGGTTACTTTGCAAAATCGCCTCTATCAGGTCCATCTCATGGTACAGTGTTTGTTCCCCAACCGTGATGCTGAGTTGTAAGACAACAGCGCCACTGTTCACATGGCTAACATCGTCCAGGACTGATTTCGTGAGCACGAGATTGAATTGTCGCGTCTCTCCTGATGACCACAGTCGTCAAATCTCAATATTACAGAGCCTTTGTTGTCTGGAGAGAAAGGTGAGTGATCGAGACCCACCTTGCGACCATTTTGGACGATGATTGCTATGAGATTCGCTTGAAGATCATACAGGACCTGTATTTATCCATCCCGAGATGGCTGGAAGCTGTTTGAACGCCAACGGTGTTTCTACACCATATTAGACATCTACATCTACATCCATACTCCGCAAGCCACCTGACGGTGTGTGGCGGAGGGTACCTTGAGTACCTCTATCGGTTCTACCTTCTATTCCAGTCTCGTATTGTTCGTGGAAAGGATTGTCGGTATGCTCCTGTGTGGGCTCTAATCTCTCTGATTTTATCATCATGGTCTCTTCGGGAGACATACGTAGGAGGGAGCAATATACTGTTTGACTCTTCGGTGAAGGTATGTTCTCGAAACTTCAACAAAAGCCCGTACCGAGCTACTGAGCGCCCCAATCACTCAACTCAACAGACATGGTGATGTGTTGTGTTTTTGGTATTTCCGTACTTTTCTCCACCTCCTACTTCGGACGCGCTATTACCTCGCAGCACAAAGTTACACTCCGGCTCTCTCCGAGTCCAATTGTTACCTGCTGTTCCCCTGCGCCCTCTCACCACTTTGGTGCCGCCCCCGCGTTGGTTTCCGTGTCACTTGCTTTTTGCGTCGCTTGCTTTTTGCACTGCTTGCTTTTTGCTTCCTGTACAGCGGTGTGTTTCCCCCCCTTAAACGCTGAAGCGGCCATAATTCGCGCCCCAATTACTCAACTGCGCCCTTCTGTCAGAAAGAGCGAGCAATTACTCTCTACCACACCGGACGACCCACTCACTGTGGCGTCCTCTTGCGTGAAAATCGTACGCCGACGCGGGCAGTAACTGTTTAGCGACGAAATGTTCTCTGGAATTCCGACTGAGATACACTGACGGAAAAAAACCGCAACTTTCAGAACGAGTCGTGCGGCATAAACGGAAGTTGGTAGGCGTGTTTCTATATCTGAAACATGACGGCCATTCACATTTCGCGCCAGTCGCCACTAGGAGGATGCAAATCAGGTTTGCTTTAAATACACGCTGTAACTGTCATGACCATTGTATATCTTTGAGATTGGACGCGGTGAGTTGATATTAGACATGAATGCCTTTAAAGCGACATGGACGCTATTATCATCACCTCACTGAGTTTTAAACAGGTCGTGTAGTAGGGTACGAGAAGCTGGGTGCTCCTTTTGCGATACTGCAGAAAGACTTGGCAGAAATGTAGCCACTGTACGTGATAGCTGGCAGAGGTGGACACGGGAATGTACGGTCGCAAGAAGACCGGCCTTAGGACAGCCACGTGGCTCTACCGAGAAGGAAGACCACCGTGTTCGTCATATGGCTCTGGTGCATCGTGTTCATCTGCAGCAGCAATTTCAGCAATAGTTGGCACCATAACGAACTGTTACAAATCGATTACTTCAAGGACAGCTCCGAACCAGACGCCTTGTAGCGTGCATTCTAATGACCCCAAACCACTGCAAGAGCCCACTGGAAGGCAGAGCGGAGGTCACTTGTGTTTTCTGATGAAAACTGGTTCTGACTCGGTGTCACTGATAGCCGGGTGTTGGTTAGAACGCCAGTTGAGGGCCTGCAACCAACCTGCCTGCGTGCTAGACACACTCCACCTCACCTGGAGTTCTCGTCCGGGGTGCGATTTCGAATTACGGCAGGAGAACTTTCGTCGTTATTCCACGCCCCGTGACTGCAAATCTGTATGTCAATCTGGTGATTCAATCTGTCGTGCTGCCATTCATGAACAGCATTCCTGGAAGTGTTTTCCGATAGGATAACGCTCGCCCACGTACTGCTGTTGGAACCCAACACGCTCTGCAGAGTGTTGACATTTTTCCTTGGCCTTCTCGATCACCAGATATGTTTCCAGTCGGACACACATTGGACGTCATTGGACGACAACCACAGCGTCATCCACAAACAGCATTAACCATCCCTGTATTGACCGACCAAGTGAAAAACGCATGGAACTCCTTCCCACAAACTGACATCCGTCACTTGCACAACAGAGTGAATGCACGTTTGCATGGTTACATTCAGCATTCTGGCGGGTACACCAGTTATTAACGTACAAGGATTTCCCTTTTACAGTGGCTCATGTACGCCGACGAGCGAAGTAGCTGCTTAGCGACGAATCATTCTCTGAAATATATACTAAGATGGTATCTGTTCTTTCGGACATGCCCGAAAGAACAGATACCATCGGTGACCATGCAGCTCGTTAGAATAAAATTACAATGATATGAACACCCTTAGCTGCTTACAGGGGTTGACATACGTCAACGGAGACAGATGAAAATGTGTGCCCCAACCGGGACTCGAACCCGGAATCTCCTGCTTACATGGCAGACGCGCTATCCATCTGAGCCACCGAAGACACAGAGTATAGCGCGACTGCAGGGATTGATCTCTGGCACACCAAGCGCGAAACCCACATTCTCAACGTATTGTCCCACACTACATTCGTAGTGCCCCCGCCCATTATGTAGTGTGGAACAATACGTTGAGAATGTGGGTTTCGCGCTTGGCGTGCCAGAGATCAATCGCTGCAGTCGCGCTATCTTCTGTGTCCTCGGTGGCTCAGATGGATAGAGCGTCTGCATGTAAGTTGGAGATCCCGGGTTCGAGTCCCAGTTGGGGCACACATTTTCATCTGTCCCCGTTGACGTACGTCAACGCCTGTAAGCAGATAAGGGTGTTCATATCATTGTAATTTCATTTTCTGAAATTCCGATTGCAATATGTGCAGCAAAAGTACTAGCCTGTGGGTAGTTTTAAAAGTGAGATCAGCGACCGATTGTTTTTCCATTAACGGCTACTGGGTAGATTTAGTAAAACGTTCAAAAATATGTAGTAGAGACGGTTTTCACTACAGACATCCCGCGCTCATTCGCGGTAGTTACATTAATGCTTGACACAAGCATCCTATGGTATGTATATCTCGTACAGTATTCAGAATTTCTCGGAGTACCCATTTCTCTTCGTTACTAAATGCAGTACCGCACGGAGCAAAGAAGCTCCCAGCAGTACAGAAGTGTCATGTGGGATGCCTGAGCACCAGGCGTTTGTGATCTAGGCTACAGCGGGCGACATTTTCGCCGGTCTACTTGGCGTCGCCTATCACGAGGACAAAATGGAGCGTTGTTCGGTATCGTTCCGCCCATTGGGTATTTATGTGGGTGTCACAGCACGACAGTGAGAATCGACTAGAGAGACAACAGATGGGTCCAGTTCTGCAGCCGACGCCCAGCCATCTGGTACAGTGATCGGAAGCGGTCAACAGCCTGCAACTAGTCTCCGACGACCGCCGCTAGTCCACCAGCTCATGCCTTCGCTATTGGACCAAGAAGAGTGTCTTTGAAGCGTCTACCATCCGAATTAGGATTTTGATTCAGACTGATATTTCTCAAATATTGTACCCAACTTCGTATCTCTACCAAGCGAGAGTTAAGTATTGTGTATTACTGATTACGTAAAAAATGTTATGAACTTTGAATCTGAACAGTCACTCAGTAGTTAGTCATAAAACAGATATATTCACCTGTATGCGTATTAAAGCCTAGTAAACCATGTAAGACATGTATATTTCTACTGTCTATTGTCAAACCACAATTTATGAAAGATGTTGAAACCTTCCCGTCTCCTCTATACCTCTTTTGTTGTTACGCAATAACCGCCTCCTCTATATCTCTTTTGTTACGCAACCTTCACTTTTACAATAAACTATGGAACCTTTCCTTAGGATTTCTATCTCTTGCTTAATAACAACAACAAATGAAATCTCCCCTTTGAAATTTCTCTTTCTCAATCTTCGAATACAAATTTAATTGCTGCTTTTTAAAAGTGATTTTCGGATTATTTCGACGAAACATAGAACGTGTCGTCGTCGTGTGGCCCTCAGTCGTTATCTGCAATAACCCAAAACTGTTCCTTACCTTTTTTACTGTTACTGGATCGCCATCTGACTGCTACATCGAACTGCGACATGAATATACTTACTCTGGTTTACTATACCCTATTAACTGCTGGTGGGCTGTCATAAAAAGTGGCTGTATTTATTACCAAAGCTGACGTTATTCTTTAATAGCAAAGCTGACGTTATTCTTTAATTAATTTGACTGAAGTTACGTAATTCATAGTTACACTTTTTCTTGACAACAATAAAATTTTTGCAAAGTTTTATGTTGATGGTTTTTGGGATGGATTATAACCAGTAATGCAACATTGCTGGCAAAAATTAATTATATTCTAAAAACGCTTCAAATATTTACTATTGGTAATGAAATAATTTTACAAACGTTCAAATGGGACTTACTTTTTGCAATGATCTTACAACTAGCATTGCGCAAATATACCTTCAGTAGTCTTGAGTTTTGCAAAGAAAATAATTCAATAATAATAGTTCCTCTTATGATAATAGTTAGCTGATGTCTCTGTACATCCGTTCATAATCTCTTGTAAATTATAGCGGGTGGCTGGCAGGCACACCGCTTGTCTCAACCTTTCGCTTCAGACCTGCCACCGACTCGCTTCACTTCTCGCTTACTACTGACTTCCTATGAACGCTAAAGTGCGGTCTCTTCTGCCAACAATGCTTTCTGCTGCAGACAATCCCTGCTACCATTACAAAATGTATCAATGCGCGGTCTTTCCCGCTCTTTTCTTAAAATGTATCCGTACGTGGTCTCTCCCGCCCTTTTCAAAATTATATCAATTTGCGGTCTCTCTTGTCAACAATACTTTGGTGCAGACATTCCCTGCTACCACAATTATTTCCAACATAACAAATATTAATTATTCCTACCTAATCCTATTAATAAAATATAAACGTCTTTCATAAATTGTGATTTGACAATAGACAATAGAAATATACACGTCTTACATAAACCTCCACTGGCTTTCCTTAAAATTTTCCTACGTCGTTAAGTCATTTAGACTTGACGTAAGGTGAAAATTCGATTATAGAAACATGTGTAGTAATAAGTAAGTTAGTAATAAGTAAGTTAATGATAGAATATTTCTTTCAACAAAGCACATACATATACTGTCATAAGAATTTGTTTTCCTAAGCCTAACAAAGAGAATATTCAAAAGCGTATACTTCAAAATATACAAATAATATGATTCAGTAAGTTGGAAGTGTACATCAAGTAGTAAAAGTTATTTATATTTCTAATAGTAAAGGATGGCAAAAATTAGAACATAGTTTATGTTTCATTATAAATTGGCATCTATTAGTACCATATTCAAGGAAGGGAAAAAAAGGAATTGGTTAGCATAGTCAAAGTACTGGCAACTGTTTGTCAATGCACTCAAAGTCCGTTTCTTTCCCTCACATAGCACAACACTAGGTTTTGCTATGTGATTCCGTCGTCTCTTTGATCCATAGTTTTAGTGTAAGCAAACACTAATTTAACCATCGAATTGCCTGACTTGCTGCAGCTGCATCAGGTACAAGTTCCAACTCCAACTGTCCATTAGTAGTGATGGTGTGCATCTTGGTATGCAAGCACCTATTGACGTACATCATGACTGTGGTGTGCATCTTGGTATGCCGACACCTCATAGAAAACATCGTAGATTGAAGTAACGTCGGTCACTATTCACTTTGTTTGTGCTCCACAACCATGGGGATGCACAGGAGTTAAGGTACAGGTATAATCATTTTGTCAATAGGTTCACGGATATGGTTGATACCGTTATTACCAAATTTTACATCATCTCTTTCCTCTGGCTCACAAAAATTATTTATTTTACGTTTAAAAGGACAAAATATTTCACCTTGTGTGACTGTAGAAAAAGTTTATAGTTTCAAACAATTACATAAAAAACACATTTTCCATCTGTAGTGAATTCAGCCTACAAGACATATTACATTACGTGACAGTCAATAACATAAACAAATATTTCTGTTCAGTGGAATTTAGTAGTACATTTAGGCATCAACATTTTAAATAAAATAGACAAGTACCTTTGTACAAACTATGTCACTTTCTGTGACTCTAAATAAATCATAATCTGGTGCTCATATAAATAATTACATAAAGACACTGTAATATTACTTCATAGGTTGTGAATTCACAGTTTTTGAAAAATGAAAGTACATTTTGACAAAATATGTCACTTTCTGTGACTTCAGTATGTTCGGTAATGTGTTCGTCAGTTACGAGTCATATTGTCAGTCGACTATATATTATGTTTGAGTTGTGTAGCACACATCGTCATTGTTATTTAAAAAAAAAACATTTGTATTTTACGTAGAGTGCGAATCGGTATGCTGACATTTGGTGTGATCTGTTTTTCCTATGTATGTATCTGATGTAAAAGGTATCATGTTCAATGCAGAAAAAATTTTCGAATGGCAAAGTACATATAGTAAGCAATTTAACGTGGTTTCTCCATCCATAGTGCTGCGCTGCACTGTATCACCTGTTATCAAAATAAACCATTACTAAATTATATTCCTTACATACTAACATCTTCATTCGCCTCTCTCCTTTGTACCTCGTGTCATCTCTCTGCATAGCCTATAATAAAATACTCATTGTTAATAATCATCAGCGCACGGCATGACTTCAGTATCTCTCTGTATTACCTATGACAAAATATTCATGGTTAATAATCGTCAGCGCATTGTATGACTTCAACATCTCTCTGCATCTGGAAAAAAGCGTCAGCTTTCGGCATGACCTGTAAAGCATTTATCCACATTTCTCCATATTCAATACTTATATTATAATTAAAACTACGTTTATTTTCGTGAACTATGGCAACAGTGATGCATGCATGGGTTAAAGAATACAATTGCTACAACTGTATGAAAATTATTTGTACGTGTTATACATTTACATTTAAAGTAGTCCTGTTAATTGCTTCACCTTACATAATGTGAAATAAATGTCCTGCGAGAACGCTTCTAAGACTGCTATTAATGTTCAGTGTATTTATCTGCGGTCGAAACGAGGTGACCTGTTGTGCACGTAAATAACCCATTAGTGGCTCACTGTATTCGGGCTTGCTGGAATGTGTCAAAAAGCTCATTGTTATACTCTGTCTATATGTATCCCTGTAATAAGGATTTTCTATTTTAAGAATTTCTTTATGTTTGACATACATTAGCGTGCGGAATATTTCGAATTCTGTACGGTCCTGCGTATAGAAGTTCAAATTTTTTGTATCGTTTCTTCCCTTTATGTGAGAGATAATGGGTACAAACTAGTACCTTATCGCCAATCTCGCACTTGCGTAATCTATTTACCTCCTTCTGCTGTCTCTTCTGACGATCTGCAGCTCGTTTGATGTTCGCTAGTGCCATGTCTATTATCTCACAATGACGAAGTCTACCCTTCTTTGGAAAAGTAATCATTTCTGTAAGTTTATTCGGTGGGTCTTTATTCGTCAGTATTACAGTTGGTGAGAGCTTCGTTGACACATTGGGTATTGCATTTATTACTTCCTGCAACTGCGAAATGTATTCGTCCCATGTTGTATGGTTTCTGTGGCAATAAATTCTACAAAGTTTCCCTATCTCTTTCATTATTCTTTCTGACGAGTTAGAAGAATTGTGATATTTTGATATGTAAATTGGTGTTATGTTCTTACTCTCTACCATTTGTTTCCATATGTCTGACCTAAACTGTGGTCCGTTATCTGAAATAACCTTCTGTACATGTCCTACTATTGATAGAAAATCTCTTACAAATGCTCTTTGATACTGATCTAGCTGTTGCTTTCCTTAGTGGAGAAAATGTTACAAATTTGGTTGTCAGTTCTACAGCTGCTAGAATATAACTATAACCTTTACTTGTTCTGGGGATTTGGCAGAAAAGATCTACTGCTGCCATGTGTCTTAACCGGTATGATGGGATACAGTGGTGGAATATGTGATACTGTAGATGATTTAGCTTTCTGACACATCTTGCAGGATGCTATAACTTTGCGAATATGTTTTTCCATATTGTTGAAGTGACAATTTTGTCGAAGAATTAGAAAGCATTTCCTAGTTCTGTAATTTGCATAGCTTAGTTGCGTATACCGTATCAATTTGTTTCTGATCCCTTCTGGAATGCATAAAAGCCAATTGTTGCCATCTGGGTACGAGCAATAAACAGAATATTTTGATGTATAGTGTAATTATGTCTGATTTTTGCGTTGCTCTTGTCTCGCCAAAGCGTTACAATCTCTTTTAGTGTTTCATCTTTCTGCTGTTCTCTCTCTATGTCCTGTAATGCTGATGATATAAAATTTTCGAAAGCTACTTGTTTGATATACATAATACTATGGTTGTTGTAGCAAAAGGTATTTTCTTTCTTTATTTGTTTATGCTGAATAGATATCGATAGTGCTTCGGCAACAATATTCTGTGTGCCTGGAATGTGTACAATAGTAAAGTCGAACTCTTGTAGATATAATTTCCAACGGCTTAATCTGTCAAGCGTAAGTTTTGCTGATAACAAAAACTGGATTGCTCAGTGATCGGTATATACTGTGGTGTGTCTTCCATATAGATAATGACGGAATCTCTTAAATGCCCATACTGCGCATAGCGTCTCTAATTCTGTTACAGAATAATTGCGCTCTGCTGGAGAAAGTATCCTGCTCGCAAACGCAATATATTTAACGATTGTCTTACCGTCCTCCTCTACTTCCTGGAAAATATGTACTCCTAGTGCTGTAGTTGAACTATCTGTTGCAATGGAAAAGTTTTATGTTGGGTCAGGATGCGATAACAAAGGTGCCCTAAGTAACGCTTCTTTCAAATTCTCGAATTCAGCTTCAGCGTCTTTATTCCATGACCAAATTGTGTTTTTACTTGTGAGCTGGTATAGCAAGGGTGTGTCTAATGCTTTATAATGAATGAATTTTCTAAAATAATTAATAAGGCCTAAAAAGCTCCGAAGTTCCTTCTTATTTGTTGGGACGTTGATATCCTTCAATGCTTGCAATTTGTAGGAGTCTGGTGCAATACCTGTTTGTGAAATGATATGACCTAGAAATTTTTTTGAGGATTTTCCAAATTCAGCTTTACGGAGGTTTATAGTTACACTGTTCTGCTCGAATGTATTCAGTAATTGTTGAAGGGTGTGGTTGTGCTGTTCCCAGTTTTCTGCTGCAATTAGAATGTCATCTACATATGTAGTAATTTTTTTTAAGATCCTGTGGGAGAATTGTACTCATGCCTCGTATAAAGGCTGCAGACGAAATCGTTAGTCCAAACGGAAGTTTACAAAATTGGTAACATTCACCAAAGCAAAGGAATGCCGTATACTTTCGACAATTTGGATGCAACTGGACTTGCCAAAATCCTGATTTGAGATCGGGAGTAGTATATATAGAGGTGCCATGAAACTTTTGCTGTAACTCTTCTAACGTCTGTGGTCGATCAGTTTCTGTAATGATTATTTTGTTAACCTCACGTGAATGTAAAACTAAACGGAGTGATCCATCCTTCTTTTCAACGATGTGTATTGGATTTATATATTGGCTTGCTGCTGGTTCAATTATACCATGATCAATCATTGCTCGTAACTCTTTCTTAACTGCTTCTGTGTAAATATGCGGGATTGGACAGTGTTTTGCTTTGAAAGTCTCGTGTGATTTCACCTGAAATTCGTACATAAGTCCTGTCATCGTTCCTGGAACATTGTTAAAAACTGTTTTATGTTGCACAAGAATATTTTCTAATTCTGTGCGTTCTGTGTCGACTTCTGCTATACTGTCTCCAGCCTTGCGTGTAATTGTCTCTAATACAATATACTCCTGTTCCTCTGCCATGTCGTTATTATGTGTATTCGTGTATAATGTGAGATTACAATCGTTATCTTTAGAATCAGCAATAATCTCGACCTTGTGCATATTTTGTTCTTCTCAGGATACTGTGTTTTGAAATCTCACTATCACTTCACTGTCTTCCTTCTGTAATGTTAGGTATGACGATTTAAAGTCAATCTTTGCGCCGTACCGTACGAGAAAATTCATTCCTAATATTATATCAGTTGTTAAATGTGGAACTATCCAACAATTGCTGAGGAAAGTTTGCCCTGCAAAAACAAACGTTAAATGTGTCTGCCTTTTGACTTCAATGATTTTTCCTGGAAATGGTCCCTTAACTTTAGTTTTGTGTAATGAGAGTACTGGGTAATCATTATTGCTATTGCATCTGTTAAATGTGTCTTTGTTAATTACGCACATTGGTGAGCCGGAATCAATTATTGCTAAAATATTTTGTGACTTTAAATTTATCTGGATTATTGGGTGGCATATAGTTTTCTGCATGATCGGTTTTTCGTGTAACAATGTGTCTCGCACATCGTCGAATGTAAGGGCATTCTCTATCGTTATCTTTTCTCTGTCCTTATCCGTAGTGTCGTCATTTAGAGATTCATCACAGGCTGTCTCTAGTCATCAATGTTCTGACATTTCATTTTCTGTCGGGAAGTGTTGTGTGTTTTCTATGAGCTGTACTGTTCTATCGTTTTGATTATTAGCGGTAGGTGGCGGATGAAATCTTGTGTCTGGTACATTCATACGATAACTTGGTTGTTGTGCACTGTTTGAATTTCTATAAAAATTATCATTGTAGAATGTCCTTTGCGGTCGGTGTTCGTTTTCCCTCCTTCGGTCACCATAACTGTGGTTATACGGCGAGGCACGCGTGTTTCTCTGAAAAGGCTGTCTTTGTTTGTTTTGCGTATTTTGCGCCGACCCATGTAATTGTTTGCACATGTCGCATTTTCTTGGCGATGAGTCATGTGAAAGTTTGACCGGTTCGGAATTTCCTGTCGTATATGTGTCGTGATATTTGGATGGCTTTGTTGTTGTCTTGAATTGTAATGTGCATTGTTATTATACTGCCGTTCATTGAATCCCTGTGTGTATTCTCGATTAAAGTTTTCATTTTCGCTGTGAAAGTGTTTATTATGATTGTTATTGCCAAATTGTGTTTGCTCAAAATTACTATTGTTTGTCTGGTTTGCGTTATGTCGTGAAAAGTTCTTATTAACAAACGCATAATCTGCCTGGTGTACCTCCAGCAATTGCAGGATATCTCTAAATGGGTACACGCTGTCCTTTTGCTGGCCTGTTAATAATGACACTTTTAATGCTCTGGGGAGTTTTGAAATACACAGCTGTATTAATGTGGATTGACTGTATGGCTCATTGAGGTATTGGTTTTGTTCAACCATATACTCGAAAAATTGTGTGATTGTTGGGAAAGTAGAATTCTCGAAATTTGGCAGACTAATTAGCAGGTCTTTAATGCTACTCTGTGTGGTATCTGACCAATATGCTGCTAGAAATCCCTCCTGGAATGCTTCTACTGAAAAACACTGTCTAGCAATAGGTCGCATTCTTCTCGCTGGTTCCCCTTCAAGAAAACTAGCAATAAATTCTAGCTTATGTTGAACTGGCCATGATGGTGGGAGTGCCGCATTGAATTGTTGGATCCAGTCCACTGGATGTATTTGCGTCCTGTCGTTTTTAAATGTTTTAAACTTTCTCACTGAAAGGAAATGCTTGTGGTCGAAACCGTCGTGTCTTCGTGTGTATTTATTTTCGTAATGTTGTGAATATGAATTTGTATGTCTTTCTGACTGGTTAAGATCTCTTACTCTCTGAAGTCTAACGACATTATATGTATTGTGCGTCTGAGGCATGTCGTAATGGTGTGTGTTCTGTTGGAATTGATTGTTTGCAGTTGTTTCTTGTGTGTCAGCTATCCTTTGCTGTAAAGAATTGATTTTCGGATGTAACAAATTATTACGTGGTTCTAGGTCTGCGATTGTTTGTTGCACATTTGTAATTTGCGTATCCTTACTTTTAGAGATCTGTTGAACTGAGACTGGTGTAGTGTCATCTGATTTACTGTCATTGGTAGTATCTAATAGGTCTATTCTTGTAGTGAGTTCGTTGATCTTTTCTGTCAATTCGTTTCGTAATTTACGATTACTTTTGGTTACTTTCTTAAAATCTGCTTTCAAATTTTCTGAGTCATGATTGATTTCTATGTGTTCCATTTTGTCAGTTAGTGTCAGAACTTCTTCTGTTAATTTATCCCTAATATTCTGGATTTCAGTGTGTGTAGAAATTTTCGCCTCAATTGCATGTGATTGGATTTCCGACAGCCTCTCTTGTATTTGAATATTTGTCTCCTTAACCGTTCCGATTTCTTCCGAAATCGAGTGTAAGTGATTGTCCACATAAGTTTTTCCCTGAGCAAACACTTTCTTTTTGTTGTCCTGTCGCTGTTTATTAATTGTTTGTGATAGTTCTTTTCGTTCTTTATCCTGCGATCGCACCAGTTTGCGGTGACGTATCAGTTTTCTGTGTGATTGTTAAAACGTTCATCAATGTGCGCGTGTTGTTTAGAAAAGTTATCTATCATTGTTTCTCGTATGCTTACCGCGAATGCTTCTTGTTTATCTGTTATTTCTTCAATCTTGGCGTGTAATTCTTGGTTTGATTTTTCAGCGACTGCTTGAATATCTATTTTGATTTCGTGTTTTAGATTTTGGTACATTTTGTCTAATTTCTGATCTGTGTGTGTGCGTTCTGCCCTGATTTCGTTTTTTAGTTCTGCTGATTCTTGTGCCCTTCTGTTAAAGTTTTGATTTATGTTTTGTCTCATTTGTAGCAAAAATGCCATTATTGGATCCGTTTCGGATTGACTTCTGTGTGTATTTGTATTCATTGTTAAAGGTTGTACATCTGTGTTCATTTGAACATCCTCAGACGATTGTAATCGTGTCACCTCTACCGTAGTTTCGGAATTTTTGTCAATAAAACTGTGGTATCTGTTAACGCAGATTGTGTAGCTGTGTACCGTTTGAATCTGTTTCGGCACGTAATGGAGTCACACTGTTTGACTGCATTATAGTGGTTTCGTTACTGAAACAATTATGTTCGCTACGCGTAATTTGTGGCTGTGTAGCGTCTGTTATATTTAAAAACAAATTATTTTGCACTAATGTCTCATTATCAGTTGGCATTCTGAAGTTGATTGTTCGTCAAAAGATTCCATATTATTACTACTCTCGAATGTCTGTTCACCTGACGTTTCACTATCGGGTTTTTCACACTATTATTTCTGTCTATTCCTGAAAAGTTCTCGTCAGTATTTTCTACACTTTTATCACTCTGAGAACTAGTAATTTTTCTGCAGGACATTGTCTATAATTAGCACACGCAACAAAATATATCACTGTTTAAAGCGGATTCAACACTGAACAAACACTTTTGAACGCAGATTCAATAGAGCAAACAGAATTGCCGATGTGCTGTGAATTAAAAGGTATACAGTTTAGTACAAGCGTTGCACCACTTAACACTAGCTTATTCATACAATTGTCAGAGTCAGTATATTCATTTTCACAGTAGATTCACTAAAGAGTCTTACCGATTGGATGTCGCCAAGTGAAACCTTCCCGTCTCGTCTATACCTCTTTTGTTGTTACGCAATGACTGTCTCCTCTATATCACTTTTTTTTATGCAACCTTCACTTTTACAATAAACTATGGAACCTTTCCTTAGGATTTCTATCTCTTGCTTAATAACAACAACAAATGAAATCTCCCCTTTGAAATTTCTCTTTCTCAATCTTCGAATACAAATTTAATTGCTGCTTTTTAAAAGTGATTTTCGGATTATTTCGACGAAACATAGAACGTGTCGTCGTCGTGTGGCCCTCAGTCGTTATCTGCAATAACCCAAAACTGTTCCTTACCTTTTTTACTGTTACTGGATCGCCATCTGACTGCTACATCGAACTGCGACATGAATATACTTACTCTGGTTTACTATACCCTATTAACTGCTGGTGGGCTGTCATAAAAAGTGGCTGTATTTATTACCAAAGCTGACGTTATTCTTTAATAGCAAAGCTGACGTTATTCTTTAATTAATTTGACTGAAGTTACGTAATTCATAGTTACACTTTTTCTTGACAACAATAAAATTTTTGCAAAGTTTTATGTTGATGGTTTTTGGGATGGATTATAATCAGTAATGCAACATTGCTGGCAAAAATTAATTATATTCTGAAACGCTTCAAATACTTACTGTTGGTAATGAAATAATTTTACAAACGTTCAAATGGGACTTACTTTTTACAATGATCTTACAACTAGCATTGCGCAAATATACCTTCAGTAGTCTTGAGTTTCGCAAAGAAAATAATTCAATAATATTAGTTCCTCTTATGATAATAGTTAGCTGATGTCTCTGTACATCCGTTCATAATCTCTTGTAAATCATAGCTGGTGGCTGGCAGGCACACCGCTTGTCTCAACCTTTCGCTTCAGACCTGCCACCGACTCGCTTCACTTCTCGCTTACTACTGACTTCCTACGAACGCTAAAGTGCGGTCTCTCCTGCCAACAATGCTTTCTGCTGCAGACAATCCCTGCTACCATTACCTAATGTATCAATGCGCGGTCTTTCCCGCTCTTTTCTTAAAATGTATCCATACGCGGTCTCTCCCGCCCTTTTCAAAATTATATCAATTTGCGGTCTCTCTTGCCAACGATACTTTGGTGCAGACATTCCCTGCTACCACAATCATTTCCAACATAACAAACATTAATTATTCCTACTTAATCCTATTATTAAAATATAAACATCTTTCATAAATTGTGATTTGACAATAGACAATAGAAATATGCGCGTCTTACAATGTTCGACGTAGCAGTCAGATGGCGATCCAGTAACAGTAAAAAGGGTAAGGAACAGTTTTGGGTTATTGCAGATAACGACTGAGGGCCACAATGACGACACATGCTATGTTTCGTCGAAATAATCAGAATATCACTTTTAATAAGCAGCAATTAAATTTGTATGCGAAGATTAAGAAAGACAATAAATTTCACATGGAAGATTTCATTTGTTATTATTAAGCAAGAGATAGAAATCCTAAGGAAAAGTTTCAGAGGTTATTGTAAAAGGGAAGGCTGCTTGACAAAAGAGATATAGAAGAGACGGTTATTGCGTAACAAAAGAGATATAGAGAAGACGGGAAGGTTTCAACCTCGTTGCTTAAGTGTACCTTACAACATAGCACAATACGGCACTAACATCAGCGCACCTTTTTGGTTACCATTACGAAGTAAATCTACAAAATCCTTTCAGAGTATGCACACACAATAGCGCCTTTCTTAGCAATCAAATACAACCGCTCACTTGACGAAAGGTCTGGTCTTAAAGACTGGAAAGTAGCACATGTCACACCAATATTCAAGAAAGGAAATAGGAGTAACCCATTGAATTACAGACCCATATCACTGATCTTAATTTGCAGTAGGATTTTGGAGCATATACTGTACTCGAACATTACGAATTACCTTGAAGAAAATGACTTATTGATACATAACCAACACGGATTCAGAAAATATCGTTCTTGTGCAACACAGCTAGTTCTTTATTCCCATGAAATAATGAGTTCTGTCGGCAAGGGATCGCAGATCGATTCCATATTCCTAGATTTCCAGAAGGCTGTTGATACCGTTCCTCGGAAGCGACTATTAATCAAATTGCGTGCATATGGAGTATCGTCTCAGTTGTGTGACTGGATTCGTGTTTTCCTCTCAGAGAGGTCACAGTTCGTAGTGATAGACGGTAAATCATCGAGTAGAACAGAAGTGATATCTGACGTTCCGCAAGGTAGTGTAATAGGCCCTCTGCTGTTCCTGATTTACATAAATGATCTAGGTGACAATCTGAGCAGCCCCCTTAGATTGTTTGCAAATGATGCTGTAACTTACCGTCTAGTAAAATCATCAGACGATCAATTCCAATTACAAAATGATCTAGAGAAAATTTCTGTATGGTGCGAACAGTGGCAGTTGTCACTAAACAAAGAAAAGTGCGAGGTCATCCACATGGGCACTAAAAGAAATACGTTAAATTTTGGGTATGCGATAAATCAATCTAAGGGCTGCCAATTTGACGAAATACCTAGGAATTACAATTACGAGCAACTTAAATTGGAAAGACCACATAGATAATATTGTGTGGAAGGTGAAACAAAGACAGCGCTTTGTTGGCAGAACACTTAGAAGATGCGACAAACCCACTAAAGAGACAGCCTACATTACACGTGTCCGTCCTCTGCTGGAATATTGCTGCGCGGTGTGGGATCCTCACCAGGTAGGATTGACGGAGGACATTGAAAAAGTGTTATCGCGCAATAGGGGTGAAAATGTCTGTGATATGATACATTATTTGGGGTGGCAGCACTGAAACAAAGGCGGTTTTCTTTGCGGCGAGATCTATTTACGAAATTTCAATCACCAACTTTCTCTTCCGAAGGCAAAAATATTTTTTTGACACCCACCTACGTAGGGAGAAATGATCATCATAATGAAATAAGAGAAATCAGAGCTCGAACGGAAAGATTTAGGTGTTCCTTTTTCCCACGCGCCATTCGAGAGTGGAATGGTAGAGAAGTAATATGAAAATGGTTCGATGAACCCTCTGTCAGGCACTTAAGTGTGAATTGCAGAATAACCATGTAGATGTAGATCATTCTGACGTGTGGTGAATAGCTGTTTCCGGATACTTGGGTTGGGTTGGGTTGTTTGGGGAAGGAGACCAGACAGCGAGGTCGTCGGTCTCATCGGATTAGGGAAGGATGGGGAAGGAAGTCGGCCGTGCCCTTTCGGAGGAACCATCCCGGCATTTGCCTGGAGTGATTTAGGGAAATCACGGAAAACCTAAATCAGGATGGCCGGACGCGGGATTGAACCGTCGTCCTCCCGAATGCGAGTCCAGTGTCTAACCACTGCGCCACCTCGCTCGGTCCGGATACTTGGGAAAATGATCTGGCACACAACCAACAGTCTAGCTGCACCGAACAGCGACTAAACACGTATCTCAAATACGATGGAACTCCTTGTTTCGGTGTCAATGCCCAACGGCTTCTAAACAACAGATTGCGTGACACATGGATAGAAAGAGGTGGACGAATTCCATGGAAACCACATTCTCCAGACGTATCCCACTCTGCTTTTAATTGTGGGAATATTCGAAAGCCCTCTTGCGACGAACCCCGATCCGAGATGCAGACAATGTTCTTATCTGTATTTGGATGGCTGTGAAACCATACGCAACACCCCCGTGGAGAATCTACGTGTCCAGGATTCAGTGTCATGGCAGGATGATACACAGGGAGTGTTCATAAAGTCAGACAGGTTGAAAACTTACCATCCTCTTTAAAATTTAAGCTAAATTTTCAGTTAAAATTTTGAAACAATTTTTTAAGCTGCTTTTCAGGCAATCTGACTTTCTAAATTCTTATGGCAATGGTAGTGCATTCGCAAGCGCAACGAGAATTTAACTTACAAGTTTCTAAATCGGTTAATAAGTTTTAGCCAGGAATGTTGTTGCATTAATGCGTGACTGTATAATAAATTACAATGAAATGGATACCCTTAGCCTCATACAGGCGTCGCTATAAATCAACGAGGACAGTTGAAAAGGTGTGCCCCGACCGGGACTCGAATCCAGGATCTCCTGCTTAAATGGTAGACGCTCTATCCATCTGAGCCGCCGAGGACACACAGGACAGTGCGACTGCAGGAAGGCACGCTTCCCGTGAGACCCACATTCGCAACTTATTGTCCCGCACTATATTCATAGTGCCCCTGCCCGTCATACTCATTACTGGCGGCTTTACTGCCGATTCCCGTAAGAGTTCGGGCTCTGATTGTGCATCCGCATATATATATATATATATATATATATATATATATATATATATATATATATATATATATATATATCGTTAAGGTTCACCGGCCATTTGACCATCTTTTTCTGTGTGGATTCAACAAGCTGCATGGTCACCATCTTCATATATATACTGTGCAATAAGTCTCACCTTTAGACGGAACTCATGCAATATAGGTCTAAATGTATTTTCGAACTTAACGATCTGAAATTAATCACCAGCGCAAAAATTTTTAATCGTGTTAAACAATGACGAAATTCACGTAGCGAGACAGATCTGATGACGCCGCTGCCCCAAACTGCGGACATCAGCAGACTGCGTCACTTTGGCTTATACGACAGCTTTAAGTATTCCGTGGTGAAGTGAGGCAAGTGCATTTCTTATTGAAGATCGTTAAATACGAACACATACAACGAGAAAACCAACTACTGGTGCAAGTGCATAAAAACATGTGGCTGTATGGTCAAACAAAGGAGACTTTTTAATGCAATGGAAATATGAACGCAGATTGTTTTAGAAAGATATTCTCAAAAGGACTAATTACAGGACAGCCAACTCCATGTGGACGGTTTCAATTCGTCTCAATCCCGGTCAAAGTCATCAGTTGTGTAGTTATTTCATAACATCAAAAATAATGCAATGAAAGGGTGCTTCCTACTATTAGTTGAGACAGAAGCTGCAGGTCAACGGCGCTCAAGGATGTATCAATCGGGCACATGGTTGGTTGGGGACACGGGCACATGGATCCGAATATGATGACAAAGAATTCTGAACGAATACTTGAAGCGAGAATGTACTCCATACAAACATGACTCGAAAGCAATATGACCTGCAAGAATACCCGTGAAGTGCACATATTAAGCCAAAAAATGGGATCTGATCCAAATACACTCTAAGACCAAAAACCGACGCATGGCCATGGGGTTATGCAAATTGATCACAAAGTGATATTCATTACACCTACCGATAGAACATGCTAAACTGTAAACTTTGGTGGCCGATAGATGAATACGTGACGCTGCAGCGCAATCTTACCTCGCACGTGGCAGGGATAGTAGACTGGAGGCATCTCGATACCAGAGAATAAAGTCTTTGCGAATTTTGTTCTGTGTACTCGGTTCGACTGTAAATATGCATCGCAGACAGGCGCTTGAATGATATACGCAGATGCCAGCATTTGTGGGAGAACGTGCAGGTAGGCTCAAATAAACCAGTTGGAGTAATCGGCAGATCGTTGGACATAGTAACGACGCCACTATTCAACGATGGATGAATCATGGCCGAATTCAGTGCCAAGAGGGAAGTGGTTGACCCAGAGAGACGACAAAACGTGATGGCCGATAAAACGTCAGAGAGGCACTCAGAGCCCTGGATTCATCTTTATCATCGATCCGAGATACAACTGGTGCTCCAGGACCACAAAAAGGAGACTGAGCGCACGGCGCCTCTTGCGCTGACTGTCATTGACCTCTGCACACCAACAAGCCCGTTTACAGTTGTGTCGGGCACATTCGGTCTAGAGTCTCACTGACCGGAGTAGAATTGTCTTCAGTGATGAATACCGCTTCGAACTGAACTCCGATGACCAGCGAATACGTGTCTTTAGACGCCCCGGATAGTCATGGTACGTACGAGGAACTCATCCGTTAAGAGTGTGAGACGAAATTTGGTTTTAACGGGCTATGGCAGCAGATGAACGACTCGAATGGATTTGCTAGCAGCGTGACATCGCCTGCAGGGTCTCTCCTGCGTTCATGACCATATCGGGTGGACCCTAGACGACTGGAAAACCGTGACCTGGTCTTATGAGTCCCCATTTGAGTTGGTAAGAGCTGATGGTGTGGCGTTTAGCGCAGACCCCACGAATCCATGGATCTGCTCATAAATTAACGATAATGCTGATACATGCTGAAACAACGCTCTCGTGGGTGGTTTGCGGGTTTAAATCACTTCGGGGTATGACAATGCGGTGCATCTGACCTGCGGTCGTCGCACGGTGGCGCTGGCAGCAGTCCACATACGCAGAGGTGTGCTGGTGCACGTCAGAGTACGGTGCAGCGAGTAAGTGTGCAGACGTTTTCAGAAGTGTTAATGGTGACTGTGTGTTAAAAATGGCTCAAAGAACACATATTGACGTCATGAGAGGTAGAGTGCTAGGGCGACTGGAGGCTGGTCAAACACAGCAGGTCATAGCACAGGCCCTCTGTGTGCCACAAAGTGTGATCTCAAGATTATGGCAACGATTCCAGCAGACAAGAAACGTGTCCAGGCGCTACAGTACGGGACGTCCACAGTGTACAACACCACAAGAAGACCAGTATCTGACCATCAGCGCCCGCAGACAGCCACAGAGTACTGGAGGTAGCCTTGCTCGGGACCTTACTGCAGCCACTGGAACAGTTGTCTCCAGCACACAGTCTACAGACGACTGAACAGACATGGTTTATTCGCCCGGAGACCTGCAAGGTGCATTCCACTGACCCCTGGTCACAGGAGAGCCCATAAAGCCTGGTGTCAAGAACGCAGTACATGGTCATTGGAACAGTGGTCCCAGGTTATGTTCACGGACGAGTCCAGGTATAGTCTGAACAGCGATTCTCGCTGGGTTTTCATCTAGCGTGAATCAGGAACCAGATACCAACACCTTAATGTCCTTGAAAGGGACCTGTATGGAGATCGTGGTGTTATGATGTAGGGTGGTATCATGATTGGTGCACGTACACCCCTACATGTCTTTGACAGAGGAACTGTAACAGGTCAGGTGTATCGGAACGTCATTTTGCATCAGTATGTCCACCTTCTCAGGGATGCAGTGGGTCCCACCTTCCTCCTGATTGATAATAACGCATGGCCCACCGAGCTGCCATCGTGAAAGGTACCTTGAAGATATCAGGCGAATGGAGTTGCCTGCCTGTTCTCCAGACCTAAACCCCATCGAGCACGTCTGGGATGCTCTCGGTCGACGTATCGCTGCACGTCTTCAAACCCCTACGTCATTTCAGGAGCTCCGACAGGCACAGGTGCAAGAATGGGAGGCTATACCCCCAGCAGCTACTCGACCACCTGATCCAGAGTATGCAGACCCGTTGTGCGGCCTGTATACGTGTGCATGGTGATCATATCCCATATTGATGTCGGGGTACATGCGCAGGAAACAGTGGCGTTTTGTAGCACATGTGCTTCGGGACGGTTTTCTCTACTTATCACTTATCACCATGAACTTACAGACCTGTGTCGTGTGTGTTGCCTATGTACCTATGCTATTAGCGCCAGTTCTGCAATTATCCTTAATTTATGAGCATGAGTGTAGTTTGTCAACAAGGCACTGTGCAAGCTGGTGGTGGTTCCATAGCGGTGTAGGCTGTGTTTACTGCGAATAAACTGGGACCTCTGGTCCCACTGAAACGACCGTTGACTGGAAATGATTATGTTCGGCTACTTGGAGACCATTTGCAACCGTTCATAAACTTCATGTTAACAGACGAGCAACACTGTGTGAAATAACCGCAAAAATTAATGTGGGACGTACGATGTTAAGACTGTGAGGCGAAATTTGGCGTTAATGGGCTATGGCAGCAGACGATAGACTAGAATGCATTTGCGAACAGTGTGACGTCGCCTGCAGGGCCTCTCCCTGGTTCGTAACCACATTGGGTGGCCGTGCGACGAACGTATGCGTTAACATTGTGAGGCTAAATTTGGAATTTTTATGAATAACGATTCTCCACGTCACCAGACTATAATTTTTCGCGATTAGTTTGAAGAACATTGTGGGCAGCTCGAACGAATAATTTGGCTATCCAGATCTCCCGACATGAATCCCAGCGAACGTTTATGGGACATAACTGACAGATCAGTTCATGTAAAAAATCATGCAGCGGCAATGTTTTCACAATTATGGACTGCTATCGAGGCATAATGGCTCGATATTTTTGCAGGCGACGTCTAAGGATTTGTCGAGCCCATGTTACATCGAATTGCTACACTATCGACACGATATTAGAAGGTATCCCATAACATTCGTCACCTCAGCGTAATTTTAGAGTGCTTAGAGGAGATAAAAGAAACACTTTTTATGTGACAAAAATGTCATAGGTATACCGCACCTCGCCTGGGATGCCTGATGCTTTTGACGGTAGTAATGTTCAGAAACGGTGTTCAGACTGCCGTGTGATGAATGTTGTTTTAGAGGTGTTGCTAAAAATGTTGCCTGTTTAAGTGAATGCATAACTGGCATTTGTGTGCTATTGACTGTATTGCTCACAACCATTTGACCGCGCTGTACCTCTGCCTAATACACTCGGAGGAGGAAATTACCGCGCCTTTCTCCGTAAAGTGTTAGCGGGCATGTTGAAGAATATACCGCTAGCAGTCAGTCAAAGATTACGGTTCCAACATGACGGACTCATACCACACTTTGACTTTGATGACAAGAACACTTAGAACACTGGTTTCCCACTCTGCTGGACAGGGGAGGGGGCCACCACGATGTGTAGACCTCACTCCTACGGACTTCTTCTTGTGCGGGGACAGGAAGCGTTTGGTGTTGAGACACAGACTGACGTCCCAGGAGAGCGGTTGCCCCGTTTGGCTGAAGCTGTAGCTTTTATTCATGAAGCAACTGGTCTTTTTAAGCACGTTATACAACCATTGGCACGCAGCTGACAGTAACATATTAACGTAAACGGACGAAATTTTCAGCAATATTTCGGAAACAATGTTCATCAGACGACATTTTAACACCGTTTGTGAATATCACTATCGTCAAAACCTTCATCGACACCCAGCGAGGAAAAGGCGCACCTGTGACGTTTTTGTCACGTAAAGAAGTGTTTCTTTCCATCCCCGCTAAACACTCAAAAGTTTTGTATTCGTCCTTTTTTGCTTTCTGTACGTATTTGGCAATATTTATCACCCTTTACAACTTTAAGTCAGCATGAAGTATGACAGCAATGGTTAAGTGTTGGCTGCGACATTAGGTTGACACTTTAGCGTTCAAGAAACGTTACCACAGAATGGATGAACAGAAACAACTTTCAACTTCAAAAGGAAAAACTGATAATTTTAAAAAGAAATATGAACATCAAAATTATATGGGATTATAAGTCTTGTGCTCAAGTTTAAACCTGTTATCAGATTTCTGACCTATCTCCTGCTTTTATAACATAAAAAAAGTTTCTGTTTCCGTTCGACCGGCAGAGAGCAGTGAATACAAACATCAGTGTTAATCTCATTATTTTTTCCACTTTTTAGTCTTGAGGGCGAGCAGGGACACGTAAAAATCTGTTTTGGATGTAGGAGAATGAGAAAACAAATTTATTTGGTTCAAAGAAGTTTTGTTCAATACAAATACTGGAAGTAATGCATGAATTGTGGTCTTTTATTCTGTTTTCCAAATAAAGGTTGTTATACCTCTAATTACTTTATTGTAACATTCAATTCATGAATTTGGTTTGTTTGTTAATGCATTAAGTCAATGATATCACGTTTAAAAATCATCTCTTTGAATCTACAAGCCATACCATAACTAAAAAAAACTTTAGAACACCATCTCCTTCACTAAAATGACTCATCTTCTGTTAAAATAAACACGTTTAATCGGCCTTGTTTTTTCAAAAAAAAAAAATAAACATAACCTCTAAATAACTTTGTAAGGCACACATGCTGTGCTGTGGGGCGTTCGGTATGGTGGGAGAAGGAAATATTTCGTTCGCCGCGATCGTTATGTACACGCCGATGGCGGCGTACCAAGTGTGTTCGTTTCTAAATAACTAATTTTATATGCAGATAATTTAAATGGCTGCTTCCTTTTCCGATATTCTTTAATCACAGCATAATCTCCTGGTTAACTACAGTGCCAGGTGGTTTTTTCATTTCGGTCAAAGTCTTAATCTTGGTCTTCTTCTGAAGATATACTGACAGTTACTGTTCCTGTTCACCCCACAAATTCCGAAAACACAACCCTACATTTTACATTAGCCGAAACACAAGTCAGATCAAAACATACTTGAAAACTGAACTTTTGGTTAATCATATGGGACCAGAAATTCGCTTACCATGTACTTAAATTAAAAGAACACAACTTAGACTGATACTTACAAACATAATTTTACGTAAGCAAATTCAGAATTACAACCTATGTTTGTCATATGATGAACAAAACGTCAAATTCATGATTTCCCGGTTACATTGGTTCACTAGCAACCCAAACGCACAAATCTTAAACGATATTCTCATTTGTCTTCCGACATGGTAGCATGGAACTTTTACTGTACGTCACACTTGCCGAGAAGCATGAAAGTCACGGCGTCGTCTTACGTTACAAAACTGAAGAAGTAATTTTTATAAGAATTTATTCCGGAGGCAGGAATTTTAAAACTGCTCAAATAGATTCATATGGCTTCACAACACCAACAGATTCATATGATGTACGAGAGCCAACCAGAAAGTAATGACTTCTATTTTTTTTCTCCTTCATTAAGTTGCCGTTATAGCAGTACCACATTTGGCGCACTATCGCAAACATTGTTCTGTAGTGCTCTCCTGTAAGAGCGTCCTGCATCAACGGATGACATCACTGAATAAATTCAGAAAATATCCGAAAAATGGTTCAAATGGCTCTGAGCACTATGAGACTTAACATCTGAGGTCATCAGTCTCCTAGAACTTAGACCTACTTAAACCTAACTGACTAAGGACATCACACACATCCATGCCCCAGGCAGGATTCGAACCTGCGACCGTAGCGGTCGCCCGGTGCCAGACTGAAGGGCCTAGAACCGCTCGGCCACACCGGCCGGCAAAATATCCGACATTGACGTAGTATAAGACAACGTTCTTTGACTGAATTCCTTATCGCACACGGAGGAGCTCCCAGTTGCAATCACGAAAGGCTGAAGAAAGCTTTTGGAGAGGCTACGATGTGCGATAGAGTAGCTAGACGATGAGTTCGTTGCTGTAGGGAATCTGAAGGGAGGTCACAGTAGGCTTATGCAGCGCGAAGAGGCCAGTCAGCAACTGCAGTACGTTCACGTAACATCCACATTGTCGGCCATATCAGCCGCGACGACTGCCAGGTAACAACAAGCAAACTGTGTTGCCAGTTAGTTATCCATTGGTAAAGGCGACTTGATAGCCATTATTTAAAAACAAGGCAACTCAAATACATGTGGTCGCTAGGTGCCGAAATTGTTGACTGGCCAGAATAAAGAGTCGCTCTTACACATTTGTGTCCAATCTGTGGCACCATCAAACTTCTATCCGTTTGGCCAACTCAAAGAACCTCATCAGAGATATCATTTTGAAGATATGGAGACTGAAAAATTCGGTGTTCCAGTGGCTCAGATAAAAGGACCATGGGTTTTATCGCACAGGTACATATCCTCTTGCTTCAAGATGGAAAGAGACAGTGGACAAAGATTTATTGGAAAGTGACGGATTAATCGTGAATGTTGTAGCTGTTAATGTTAGCCTGACGAAAATAATGAAGCAACTAGAAGACATGGTCGGATGTCAGTGTAAGTTCGTACACGTACAGACTATCGGTGGGTATGTAAATTATTTATAGGTGCAGTTCTCTGCAACTGGTAGAACGGCCACCAGAGTGCATCATTATTGTTAGTGTATAGTGATATCACTAGGCCTGTTAGGGTATATAAGGAGCGCGACCAGCGTCAGATGTTGAGTGATCACTGTGAAGGATACGGAGATGCCACGTACTCTTGTGAACAGAGTTATCAGCACCTGACAGAGTTTGAAACGGGCCTCATGGTTGGTCTCAATTTGGCCTGCTCGTTAAATAGTGCAATATTCAGATCTGTGGTACATTTTGATGTGGTAATAGCGTGCTCTTGGAATGCATGGAGCGCGAGGTCAGGAATACTTGTCTTCAAGGTTTCAGTCGAACATATGTGATCACCACAAGGGAGGATTGCCGTATTGTGCGCAAAGTACATTGTGACAAATTCATATTTGTACATGGCACCTGAGAACAAGTTAACGACTCCTTCCAACATTCTGTGTTATCCTGCAACATTAGTCAGTGTCTAGCAGCACCCAGAACAGCGAGTTACTGTCCCACGTGTAGGCTGCCGTTACCACGGCATCGAAAATGGCTACGTTTGGAGTGGTGCTGTAACTGGGAAGCATGGACTGCTGAAGAATAGCATCTCAGTGTGTTCAGCGATGGACACTAACCGGATGACCATCGACAGTGGCCTTAAAGGTGACCTTGAGAGAGATCCTAATCTTACAACGTTCTGGATGGGCAAAACGTTGTTACTCCGAACTTTACAGTGTGGGAAATTATTGGGTTTGACTTTAGATCATAAATGCTAGCAATTGCGTCCTTATGTGTTACCACTCACAGGACAATTTTGTGGTACCATTTTGCAACAGGACAATGTTCATCCATAGATGGCACGTATCAATATGAACTGTCTGAATGATGTTGAGGTATCCATGGGCAAAAAAAATCTTCAGATCTGTCCTCAATCGAACACGTAAAAGAGCAGTTCCGACGACACCTGCGTCAAATACCATATCCAGGGTATCAGAGACCAGTTAGAACAGTTTTGGGTCAGCTTCTCTTAGCAGAAGACCCAACGTATTTACGACACCATCCTAACCGTATCAGTGCATGCACCCGGACCAGAAGTTGTCCAATGCCATTCTGGTAAATGAGAATGTATTGCCAAGTTTTTTGTAAATATCCTACGTCCCCATAACCCTCCTGGCCTCAACCTTTGTTAACCTTTTTCCTTACTCCCTAGCCTCTTCCCTTGCCCCATTCCACACTACACAGCCCTCTACGCCACCAATGCATCCAGTCTTTTTACCTCTCTCCTTTTCCGCAACCCCCACCCCCACCCCCCGCCACCCTCCGTCTAACCTCCCCACTGCACCTAGCTGCTCTACCATCTCTTCACCTCGTCTCTGCAAGCTCCCACAACACTTCACCATCCCCCACCCCTACCCTGCTATCTCTCCCTTTCCCTGACCCAGCGTCCTCCTTACCCCGTCACTCGATTGTGTCTCTCATTATGTGCAGCTGGCGCTCGCAGTGTGGCCTCAGCAGCCAGAGACAGCAGTCATGCGTGTGTGAGTAGCATTTGCGCTAGTGTATGCGAATATGTTCTATCTCTGACGAAGGTCTTGTTAGCCGAAAGCTCATTTGGTGACAGTCTTTTTGTTTTGCCTATCTGCAACTCAGCATCTCCGCTGTATTGTGAGCAGCAACTACCCTTTTCATAAAATCCTTGTAAATTTGATTCGATTCAGTTATGTCTGAAATAACATCACATAATCTCCAACCTGTGAAGTTTCCTTTCTCTCATCTTTCCTTCTCAGTGCTTCCTTTGCATTGTCAGGCAGCATATATTGCACTCGGTTTTTCTCTAAAAGGAAAATTTAAAAAGTAATTGGCATTACTTTTTGAATGACCTCCGTATGATAGCCTTCACCGAAATGAGATCTTCTTTTACATACTACACACATCTGAACAAAACCATTTGCTGTCGACATCAAGAGTTATTTACATCTACAGGGTGGTCCGTTGATCGTGACCAGGCCAAATGTCACACGAAATAAGCATCAAACGAAAAAACTACAAAGAACGAAACTTGTCTAGACCTGAAGGGGGAAACGAGATGGCGCTATGGTTGCGTTGCTAGATGGCGGTTCCATACGTCAAACGGATATCAACTGCGTTTTTTTAAATAGGAACCCCCATTTTCATTACATATTCGTGTAGTATGTAAAGAAATATGAATGTTTTAGTTGGACCACTTTTTTCGCTTTGTGATAGATGGCGCTATAATAGTCACAAACATATGGCTCACAATTTTAGACGAACAGTTGGTAACAGGTAGGTTTTTCTAAATTAAAATACAGAACGTAAGTACGTTTGAACATTTTCTTTCGGTTGTTCCAATGTGATGTATGTACCTTTGTGAACATATCATTTCTGAGAACGCATACTGTTACAGCGTGATTACCTGTAAATACCACATTAATGCAATAAATGCTCAAAATGGTATCGGTCAACCTCAATGCGTTGGGCAATACGTGTAAACGACATTCCTCTCAACAGCGAGTAGTTCGCCTTCCGTAGTGTTCGCACATGCATTGACAATGCGCTGAAGCATGTTGTCAGGCGTTGTCGGTGGATCACGATAGCAAATATCCTTCAAGTTTCCCCACAGAAAGAAATCCGGGGACGTCAGATCCAGTGAACCAGCGGGCCATGGTATGATGCTTCGATGACCAATCCACCTGTCATGAAATATGCTATTCAATACCGCTTCAACCGCACGTCATCTATGTGCCGGACATTCATCATGTTGGAAGTACATCGCATTTCTGTCATGCAGTGAAACATCTTGTAGTAACATCGGTAGAACATTACGCAGTAAATCAGCATACATTGCACCATTTAGATTGCCATCGATAAAATGGGGGCTAATTATCCTTCCCCCATAATGCCGCACCATACATTAACCCGCCCAGGTCGCTGATGTTCCACTTGTCGCAGACATCGTCGATTTTCCGTTGCCCAATGGTGCATATTATACCGGTTTACGTTACTGCTGTTGGTGAATGATGCTAAGTCGCTAAATAGAACGCGTGTAAAAAATCTGTCATCGTCCCGTAATTTCGCTTGTGCCCAGTGGCAGAACTGTACACGATGTTCAAAGTCGTCGCCATGCAATTCCTGGTGCATAGAAATATGGGTCGGGTGCAATCGATGCTGATGTAACATTCTCAACACCGACGTTTTGAGATTCCCGATTCTCGCGCAATTTGTCTGCTACTGCTGTGCGGATTAGCCTCTACAGCAGCTAGAACACCTACTTGGGCATCATCATTTGTTGCAGGTTGTGGTTGACGTTTTATAAAGGCACATTTGCATGCCGTGCGTGAGTTTCCTCGGAAACGCGAAATCTTAATTAAATAATTAATCTCTCACGAATAAATAAAGCCTATGGCAAAGAACTGCAGTGCTATGCCGCTGATAAAACAAAATACAATTACGACACTCTTATGTTTCATTAAGAAGAAGTAGGTCTTGTACAATAACTGGTGCGGGAAGTACGTATATTTTATTTACTGGCACACCGCCATATTTGATGTTATATAAGAATACTGCGAGTTGCAATCTCACTAGGCACTCGACTCTGTAAAGATTCTATATTTATGAAAGTAAGTTGAATTACTTAACTGTAGGCTTATTCGTGGAATATATCTGATTTAACTAGCTGTGTAAACTTTTTTATGTTTAGTAGACAGTCACCTCTGTACGACGTATTGACATGTACGTTGTATTATTCTAATACTGAGATTTTGAGTCCGCACCTACCGCAGCTGTCTTTGGAAACGATTTAAATACGAAGTCCGATAATTTGAGTCTTATTTCACGGTCAACTACGAATAACATTGCATTTACGAAAAAGCCATTGTCAAGCGTCTGATACCAAATAATTAAACGTCCACGTTCCAGATAAGCAAATATTAATTACAACCAATCACTATCATACATATACAATAATTAGTATTATATTTTATTTTTTTATTTATTTATTTTTTATTGGCGATTGCGTGTCGGACTTCTTATTTTGTCATTTGTTACATTGTTCTCTTTGTTCATGTGAAAAAAAAAACTTTCTGGACCTGAACGTGAATATATGAGAAATATATAAAAATCTGAAGATATTTTCCAATTCTAAAATTTTGCGGGAAGACGCAACGAAGCTTCCAGCAAAATAAGGTAAGACGCAGCATCTTTGCATTGGCAGGCTTGACCAGACGCATAATTCAGTGTATTAGCTCTTCAGTAGATTCTGTTGTACTTCTTTCGCGCGTAGCAGTTTTCAGTGATAAATTTCATTCTCAGTACTTTTCCTTAAACAAAAACTTCTGCAACAATACCAATACACGAGTGTACAATATGGCCGACTTCTGTACGATACGTTGTAACATAGCCAGCAGCCATTAAGAATAATCCGATATTCAGCTTACATTTTTAAATTAACAAACAGCCATTGTTGCTACGAGCGATTCATGTTCAACTGCATTTTATTTTAAAACCAGTGTCAAACTTTATTTTCTTGAAGCTTACGTTACGTGTGGCATGGTCATAAGTAGAAAACAATACGCAAAGATGGAACAGCAAAGGCATACTATTCAGACGCAATCCGACTCGGACGAGAGACAAATATTAGAAAATGACTTTACGACAGCAACCGGTAGTGACGATTCGTCAAATATTGACGCAAGTGTTAACGGAAATTTTGACAATAGGCCATCCACCACAAAAATTTCAAAGTCTCAGTCAGAGCCCATGTTAATACATGGCGTCACGTCTAATGACGTGGCGGGGGCAGAGACCTTGTAAACAGTAAACATTGCCAACATGTTACAAATGCTAATGAAACAAAACGCAGAAAATGTGGCAACCTTAAAGACACAAAATGAACAGTTGAAGACACAAAATGACGAAACTAAATCTGATGTCACGTGTGAAGCTCTTACTGAACAAATTCAAACATATCTTTCAGTACATGACAACCTTGAAAAATGAATTACTGACGTGCAGAATAAATTTGGCGATGTTGAACAACACCTGACTGACAGATTACAATCTGATGCCACAGCTCATTTTCAAAATATTAATAAAGAATTTCATGATTGGGTAGAGAACAAAGACAAACATTTTGATAGATGCATACGTGAAAATTTACCAACAATTTTGTACGACTCCACAGCGGAATACATCACTAATAACAGCTGATTAGCGACGCAGTACAGTCTGTCACTGCACCAATGAAACAATGCGCGTATCAACCACAGTCTGAATGTAACGAAAATATAGAAAACACACCACGACAACAAATCGACTCAGAAAGAATCAAATTTGGATCTGGTCGGAAGAGTGCGAGAATGACTTTAATACAATTAAACATGCTTTAATGAATGAAAACATATTGAGCCATCCAGATTTCAATTTAGATTTTTGTATGACTTGTGACGCTTCATGTTCTGGCTTGGGCTGTTGCCTATTTCAAGTTGTAAAGAATAAAGAAAGAATTATTGGATTTGCAAGGCGTACTCTGAGTGAATGTGAGCGTACATACTCCACTACTGAGTTAGAAACACTTTCCATAGTCTGGGTATTCAAGAAATTCAATTATTATTTATTTGGCAAACATATAGTAATTTGAAACTTCCTGGCAGATTAAAACTGTGTGCCCGACCGAGACTCGAACTCGTGACCTTTGCCTTTCGCGGGCAAGTGCTCTACCAACTGAGCTACCGAAGCACGACTCACGCCCGATACTCACAGCTTTACTTCTGCCAGTACCTCGTCTCCTACCTTCCAAACTTTACAGAAGCTCTCCTGCGAACCTTGCTCATTCTGGAGATATAGTAATTTATACCGATCACCAGGCCCTGACATTTTGTTAACTTGTAAACTTGTACATCCTAGACTATCACGGTGGGCAGTTAGTCTTCAGAACTACTCTTTTGAAATTAAGTACATAAAAGGTAAGGACAACACCATTGCCGACACTTTGTCTAGACTTCCACAAGGTATGAATGAAACCAACAGTGACTTAGAAAACATAAATGACTACAGGATTCTCTTAATGCAAGACAAGCAGTATCACCAATATTATAGTGATATGTGCAGAAACATGGCTAAATTACAAAAATCTGATCCTCACTGGTATAATATAATAACATGACTGGTAAAAAAACAAAATCATCCTTTGACTAAGTATTACAAGTCACACAATGATGTATTATTTTATTGCCGACATCCAAATGCTACTAACTGGTGTGTATACATTCCCAAACAGTCAGAACATAATTTGATTTGGCATACACACTTAGTTTGTGGTCATTATGGGACGAAAAAGTGTTTGGCAAAGCTCAGCACATACTGTTATTTTAGCAATATGAGAAGAAAAATTTACAGGGAACTGAAAACGTGTGTCGTATGTCAAAAATCGAAACCTCAGAATTTATCCACAAAAGCAGATTTACATTCTATTTTACCTAGTAAAACCCTGGAAATTCTGTGTACTGGCATAATTGGACCGCATCCAGCAAGCTCTGGAGGCTTCAAATATATCTTAGCTTTTTACGATATATTTTCTAAACATGTAAAACTTCATGCTTTAAAATCCGCCACTGCAAATGCTATAATATGCCGATTCTCAGTGATTACCTGACGCACGTGGGAAAACCAAAAGCAATTCAGTCAGATAATGCAGCATACTACTCTACGTACAAATGGAGAAATTTCTTGAAGGATAATAACATTAGCAGTATATTTATTTCAAAATTTAGTCCACAATGTAACGTGACTGAGAGACTTTTCCGAGAACTAAACCGATTCATGAGGACCTATATTTCATCAAAACATACTAATTGGGTGTCCTACCTAAATCTTTTCGAAGACGTACACAATAACTTAAAAATTTACAATACAAATTACACACCTAACGAGATCATGTTCAATTGCAAACAGAACGATCAATGGATAGAACCATTACCTAAGTTGTCAGACAAGGAAATCACACCTGAACAGAAAATAAATGAAGTATTGACTACACTGACTCATCACGCACAGATACGAAACAAACATCACACAAACATAATAAAAAAAACAAAAATTCAAGGCAGGAATGCTTGTACTAATTCGTACACATCATAAATCTGTAGCACTCAAGCGACGCAATGCTAAGTGGCGTCTGCTATATGAAGGATCTTATATTATTGTTAACATACCGCATCCTGGTGCGTATCTGTTTCAACATCCTAGAACTAACAAAATTATTGGGTTATACGCACACCGAGATCTTAGAGTATTTCATGCTAAATAATGTCAGTCAAATCCATGAAAACATTGCTAAGCAACTCGCAAAACTCTATTTGATACAACATAGATAATAAGTAGTACAGAAATTTTCATTTCAGCTGTACCAGTGACGCAGTTAAAGACAGAAGAACTTTTCTTTCAACGCAGCGGCACTACCAAGAAGATTGAATATTAAGGTAAAATTTATGATTACGTAGCAGTGAATGATATATTGATTTTTCACGGAACATATGTGACTTTAGGTACCACTGACTTGGTATGACACCTGACGAACCGACAGACGTCATCTGTGATGTGATCTTTTACTTCGAGAAATAGATTAGACCGACATCGCTCAGCAAGAAAAGCATCTACCAGTAGCCAAGGCCACACAGACACTATACACACACGCACAAAATACGAGGAATCCAACAGTTGTCCGTCTCTTATTATTTTGAATATTTATTGAGTAGTGAAAACGCCTGGTCTTGCCTACTGATGTAATGAATGTCGTGTCTAACCTATCTTAATTTCAGATGACATCACAAAAAACATCGATAAAAACGCAATAAAACCGTAAAAGAGAATGTAAATATCTGCAATTCATTCAATCAAATGTGACATAATGTAATAATTTATAGCTATGTAATGATGATGTAAACATGTTTATGTATAACTGTATTATGTTTATGCTAAGAAAATATGTGACGTGTATACGTATGATTACTTATGTTTTTTTGAAAAATGATGGATAATGTAACTGTTACCACGTGAAAATTTGAACAATAAGGAGTGCCAAAATGTGAAAAACTTAAAAAAAAATTGCATAGTGAACCATTGTTCACAGACATTAACGTACATTACTAGGTCTGCAACTACGCAGAAACCTATGTGAAAGAACCTTTTAATAATATTCATCATGCATCGTACCATTGTAAACGCGATGAACGCTTTATTTGATAAGTAACTACGAACATTCAGGTGAGCTATATTTAACAAAAAACTGAAAATGTGAAGTGCATAATTGGTGCATCGTCTGGTGACATTACTACAGTATCTAACTTTAAGATGTTAACTGGATTAAATGGTCACAACGTGCCTGTCCAGAAAAGAATTTTGGTTGGAACTTCAGGGAATGGAATGTTCTCGAAATGTGACGGACACTCTTACCTGGACTATCCAAGGATCGACGCCAGCTAATGTGCCGTCCGAGGTTCTGCAACCAAGCTTCCACGGAATATTGAAAACGAACTGCATATGGACCAATTACTCCCGATCTGTAATAAACAATGCTTTTTGTCACAACGACTATAATGGAAATAGGAAATGGACATGCTTATGTATCAAATACGTTATTATGCAGCGCTGTTACTGTGATCAAAAAACTTTACCACGACGACACTAACCTGTGAAACATTACTGTGCAGCAGATGAATATAAACTGTAATAACGACACGATGTGTTTAGGTCAACGCACCTGAAACAAAAAGACATTTTCCTTTGAAGCATTTCAATGCAATACTATGTAACTAAGAACATTCAACAATCTAAAGTTGTATTGTATTATAACAAATACTGTAATTTTAAAATTAAGTTACCTGTCGTAGAATGTACTCTTCATATGTAATCTTGGTGGAATATTTTCTTTGTGCAACGACTAAGAAACGCGCGCGCGCACGAACAATATGAACTGCAATACTGTGCCGCGTGATCTAAATTTACGATATAACGGCAGTGCCGGAATCACATAGACGCTTCTGCGCATGCACGCACTCTAATTTGCCAACATAATAACTTTAACGGCGCATGCGCGTCATTCAAATTTTGTATATAATATACTGTATAACGTATGTATGTAAATAGTTGTAGATAACTTAGATTTTCTTGTGCCTTTAGGTGAATCACTCGCCTGCAGGTATGTACTTTCGCCTAGCAATTCAGGGGGCAATATAAAAGCACATTTGCATGCCGTGCGTGAGTTTCCTCGGAAACGCGAAATCTTAATTAAATAATTAATCTCTGACAATTAAATAAAGCCTATGGCACAGAACTGCAGTGCTATGCCGCTGAAAAACAAAATACAATTACGACACTCTTATGTTTCATTAAGATGAAGTAGGTCTTGTACAATAACTGGTGCGGGAAGCACGTATATTTTATTTACTGGCACACCGCCATATTTGATGTTATATAAGAACATTGCGAGTGGTAATCTCACTAGGCACTCGACTCTGTAAAGATTCTATATTTATGAAAGTAAGTTGAATTACTTAACTGTAGGCTTATTCGTGGAATATATCTGATTTAACTAGCTGTGTAAACTTTTTTATGTTTAGTAGACAGTCACCTCTGTACGACGTATTGACATGTACGACATATTATTCTAATATTGAGATTTTGAGTCCGCACCTACCGCAGCTGTCTTTGGAAACGATTTAAATACGAAGTCCGATAATTTGAGTCTTATTTCACGGTCAACTACGAATAACATTTCATTTACGAAAAAGCCATTGTCAAGCGTCTGATACCAAATAATTAAAAGTTCACGTTCCAGATAAGCAAATATTAATTACAATCAATCACTATCATACACATACAATAATTAATATTATGTTTTATTTATTTATTTTATAGTATCACATGTGGCTGAACACTTCCTGTTTCCTTAAATAAAGTAACTATCCGGCGCACGATCCGGACACTTGGATGATGTCGTCCAGGATACCGAGCAGCATACATAGCACACGCCCGTTGGACATTTTGATCACAATAGCCATACATCAACACGATATCCACAATTGGTAAACGGTTCATTTTAACACGGGTAATGTATCACGAAGCAAATACCGTCCGCACTGGCGGAATGTTACGTGATACCACGTACTTATACGTTTGCGACTATTACAGCGCCAGCTGTCACAAAGCGAAAAAAGTGGTCCAACTAAAACATTCATATTTCTTTACGTACTACACGAATATGTAATAAAAAGTGGAGGTTCCTATTTAGAATCTTCCTCTCTTCACTGCTAGCCAACTTTTCCACCCACGCAGCTCCCTTCCACCAAGTGATGGCGCAGCGGCATTGTTTCTGTCACAGCCGATAGGAGTGTCGTCGTCCGCTGTAGGCTCGCTAGCTGGCTGGTTCGTTAAAAGCGATTCCCCGTGACGAGCAAGTTAATTGGCTGTAAGCTCCATTCCCACTGCGATGCTTTGGCGTGCGATCCGCTCCCAAAATATCGCTGGTTACGAGCGGATATCGAGCTGCGCCGGCAGCCGTAGCGGAGGCAGTCTCGTAATGAAGTGGTGTGTACGGCCGGCGCTGCACTCAGGTCATCGCCTCCCTCCCACAGATAACACATCTATTGTGCTTCTGGAGTCGAATATAGTACCGCACGAAACTTTGATTGATTGAGTTAAGTGTTTTTTCGCCGTGTTTCAATGCGAAGTGCGATGTACCGGGTGTTCAAAAAGTCAGTATAAATTTGAAAACTGAATGAATCACGGAATAATGTAGATAGAGAGGTACAAATTGACAAACATGCTTGGAATCACATAGGGTTTTATTAGAACCAAAAAAATATAAAAGTTCAAAAAATTTCCGACAGATGGCGCTTCATCTGATGAGAATAGCAATAATTAGCATAACAAAGTAAGACAGGAAATGCTCTATATGTCCACCATCAATAGCTGTAGTCGAGGAATAATGTTGTGAACAGCGCTGTAAAGCATGTCCGGAGTTATGGTGAGGCATTGGCGTCGGATGTTGTCTTTCAGTATCGCTCTATATGTCCACCATCAATAGCTGTAGTCGAGGAATAATGTTGTGAACAGCGCTGTAAAGCATGTCCGGAGTTATGGTGAGGCATTGGCGTCGGATGTTGTCTTTCAGTATCGCTAAAGATGTCGGTCGATCACGACACACTTGCGACTTCAGGTAACCCCAAAGCCAATAATCGCACGGACTGAGGTCTGGGGACCTGGGTGGCTAAGCATGACGAAAGTGGCGGCTGAGCACACGATCATCACCAAACGACGCGCGCAAGAGATCTTTTCACGCGTCTAGCAATATGTGGTGGAGCGCCATCCTACATTAACATCGTACGTTCCAGCCAGGCTGGGGATGATGCGATTCTGTAACATATCGGCGTACCTCTCACCCGTCACGGTAGCAGTTTTGCTGTCCAGCGCTATCCGTCGGACATTTTGTGAACTTTGTTTTTTTTTTTTTTTTTTTGTCCCATGTCATTCTAAGCATGAGTGTCAATTTTTACGTCTCTATCTACATTATTCCGTGGTTTATTAAGTTTTCAAATTTATACTGACTTTTTGATCACCCGGTAAATTGTACAGTACCTCCAGTAGCGTTAGTAGACTGGATCACGACACATCGTGTGTCATTTCTGGTTTGTCGACATCTTTCTTTCTTTTATTAAATCCTGCATTTCGTTTCACAGGTTTCACCAATCCAACCTCTTTCCAGGTCACTGGATACCGTTCACTTCTCACATCTTCCAGTTACCTCTCTTCACGCACGTAAGTCTTATTAACTTGTTAGTCATTTTTATTTATTTCCTGGCACAACTTGGTTGATATTTATATCTACATCTACATCTACATCTACATTGATACTCCGCAAGCCACCCAACGGTGTGTGGCGGAGGGCACTTTACGTGCCACTGTCATTACCTCCCTTTCCTGTTCCAGTCGCGTATGGTTCGCGGGAAGAACGACTGTCTGAAAGCCTCCGTGCGCGCTCTAATCTCTCTAATTTTACATTCGTGATCTCCTCGGGAGGTATAAGTAGGGGGAAGCAATATATTCGATACCTCATCCAGAAACGCACCCTTTCGAAACCTGGACAGCAAGCTACACCGCGATGCAGAGCGCCTCTCTTGCAGAGTCTGCCACTTGAGTTTATTAAACATCTCCGTAACGCTATCACGGTTACCAAATAACCCTGTGACGAAACGCGCCGCTCTTCTTTGGATCTTTTCTATCTCCTCCGTCAACCCGACATGGTACGGATCCCACACTGATGAGCAATACTCAAGTATAGGTCGAACGAGTGTTTTGTAAGCCACCTCCTTTGTTGATGGACTACATTTTCTAAGCACTCTCCCAATGAATCTCAACCTGGTACCCGCCTTACCAACAATTAATTTTATATGATCATTCCACTTCAAATCGTTCCGTACGCATACTCCCAGATATTTTACAGAAGTAACTTCTACCAGTGTTTGTTCCGCTATCATATAATCATACAATAAAGGATCCTTCTTTCTATGTATTCGCAATACATTACATTTGTCTATGTTAAGGGTCAGTTGCCACTCCCTGCACCAAGTGCCTATCCGCTGCAGATCTTCCTGTATTTCGCTACAATTTTCTAATGCAGCAACTTCTCTGTATACTACAGCATCATCCGCGAAAAGCCGCATGGAACTTCCGACACTATCTACTAAGTCATTTATATATATTGTGAAAAGCAATGGTCCCATAACACTACCCTGTGGCACGCCAGAGGTTACTTTAACGTCTGTAGACGTCTCTCCATTGATAACAACATGCTGTGTTCTGTTTGCTAAAAACTCTTCAATCCAGCCACACAGCTGGTCTGATATTCCGTAGGCTCTTACTTTGTTTATCAGGCGACAGTGCGGAACTGTATCGAACGCCTTCCGGAAGTCAAGAAAAATAGCATCTACCTGGGAGCCTGTATCTAATATTTTCTGGGTCTCATGAACAAATAAGGCGAGTTGGGTCTCACACGATCGCTGTTTCCGGAATCCATGTTGATTCCTACATAGTAGATTCTGGGTTTCCAGAAATGACATGATACGCGAGCAAAAAACATGTTCTAAAATTCTACAAGAGATCGACGTAAGAGATATAGGTCTATAGTTTTGCGCATCTGCTCGACGACCCTTCTTGAAGACTGGGACTATCTGTGCTCTTTTCCAATCATTTGGAACCCTCCGTTTCTCTAGAGACTTGCGGTACACGGCTGTTAGAAGGGGGGCAAGTTCTTTCGCGTACTCTGTGTAGAATCGAATTGGTATCCCGTCAGGTCCAGTGGACTTTCCTCTATTGAGTGATTCCAGTTGCTTTTCTATTCCTTGGACACTTATTTCGATGTCAATATGTGACCTGTTTGAACCGCATCAAATCGTAATCTTCAGATCAAGAAATAAAAATGAAGAAAAGTGCTTGTAATTTTTCATACTATTTTGCAACACTTTCAGAAAATATGACTGAAGCAGTTACACAAATAAATCTTCTGAAAAAAATAGCGAATAGAACTGTCCTCAAAATTTCAGCTGAAGAAACAACCTCATAGCATACATCAAAATACACAAAAACACAAATACATAAGATATAGCGAGTTAGTAAATTAAAATATCTTGGAGAAGATATACAGCCAAATGGACTAGAAACATCTGCTACTGATATAGCATTAACGAAATGAAAAGAGCATATGGTTTGACAAAAAACATCTAAACAAGAAATACACGGTTTCTCATCCCTCCTGTGGCGTCATCATGGAGAAGGGCGCAGGCTGTGCGATATTGACACATGTGTGAATAAAACAGCAAAGATTCCACCGAGTTTGGCAACACCCTCAGTATCACCCGCCCACCTTTGTTGAGCACTTTAAAAATGTACCTGTTCGGATACAAACCGTGGTGAGAGTCCTAGGTGCCTGTGGGAAAGCTACACTTCTGCTCTTGCGCCCTTTAGTGGGGAAGCAGGGTGTCTGTCTGCAAGCGCCTGGGTGTTGCTGAACTGTGGTATCTTGGGTCTTAGAGAGACCCTCGCCCCCCCCTCCCCTCCCCCAAATAATCACTAATCACGCCACACTGTGTAGGAACGAAAAAGTATATGCTCCCTTTGTTGCTTCGGACTAATGGTTTTGAACAGTCCCTAGCGGTTCCACCCTCTGCACCAGAGCAAAAAAAACTGAGATCGCACTGCTCTCCAAAGGGGCCCGAGCTCGGCCAGTGGGATTTCTGGCCCTAAATACCCTTAAAGAAGGGTTGACTCATCTGGGGTGTTTCAGTGATGGCAAAGGTTGCCAAGAAGATCGTCCAGTTCCTCATCATCACATTTCGAAGTGCCGTTTTCAAGTTCCAAGAAGGGGGGGGGGGCTAGTTTCACTGAAGTTCTTTATACCACCCCCTAAGGTGTTTTCGAGTCGATCCTGAGCGGTAGGGTGTCTGAAATGTTTTCTTGGGCCAACCCTTAGAAAACCCAGTGATTTCAACACTAGACGTCGCAGTTCTGACCTCCATTGCAGAGATGTCAAAAGAAGGGATGAAATTTGGGTAAAAGGTGGCGTGACGACCTTCCCATCATGTGTCACTGGAACAATTTTGATGAAATTTGACACCGATGTGACAACGTTAACCCACGTTACGCCTCACATGAACTTCTGAGTTCTGGCCGTTTTTTCGCACGAAGTCGACACCTCGCTGTTTCAAGCTTCTCCGATCTCGAGCATGACGTCGCAGGGCGCCACGCTTTTGTCCTATTAGAGGGTAAGGTTTTAGGGACCTTTGAGCCAAATTTCAAATTTCTGCATCTCAGTGGAAAGTAATTATGGCGTTTCAAATAAGTGATCCTTTTTCTCTGTTGTGCAATGTTAATGTATTGTAAAATGAGAAATAACCAGGAGATCTATGAAAACTTTAAGAAGATATCAGAAGTAATGGCAAAGCGAAGATTAATCTTATTTGGACACCTCTATCAGATGAGTAAGAACAGGACAATGAAACAAATATTTCTCTATTACACTAATAGGAAAAAGAACTGGAAAGTACTCGTATCAACATCAAAGAATCGCAGATAGCGTATATAAACCTTTTCAAGACTAAAATACTAAGCTTACAAGGCTTTTAAGGTAGAAGAAATAAGAAATCAGGAACAACATAGAAGAAAGGAAAAGAGAACATGGCAACTAAATGAAGGAATACTGGAAAAACAGGAAACAACAAAGAAAGTTGGTAGTTGTTTAAAATGCGAAGAAAGGAACATACAGAAAACTCTCACAAGAAGAAGGGACAAGATAATAGGACATGTGTTAAGATATCCATCAGTAACCTCCAGACATTAGAATACATCCAACAAATACTGAAAATGCTGTTCTGAGATGAAGAGGTTAGCATAGGAGAGGAATTCGTAGTGAGTCGCATCATATCAGTCAGAAGACTTATGACATCCTAACTGAACTCCATCCCTCGACCTTTCGATTTACAGAGACGCACTTTATCGTGAGAACAGCTGGCTCGAAATTTTAAAATATATAGTACGTTAAGAAGAATAAGACAGATTGGAGACAATGTAAAACAATGTGTTCGCGTTGCCAAAATTAGGCACGCTTACACCACTGACAGCCAGATACAATCTCCAAGACTGTGTGGAAGTAACACCGTAGCAAATGTATCGGAAAGAGAAAATCATAAATGGTGTTACATATCTCAGATGACGAATAAATGAATTAATTTCATCATCAGCTGAGCGCCGTACTTGAATGAATCATCGCCCCCAACCACAAATCTATTACAACATTTTCCAGCCAAAACACATAATAATAAATACAATGGGAAAAGCAGTAACGAAAACGTCTTCAGAATCCATAGGGAATGGCCGTATCGTGATAACCATGATGAAGAACGACGGTAGGCAGTAATCATGATCACAAATGACGCGGAGAACTTAATACCAGTCTTGGCAGACATTTAATTTTTCTCTCGTGAATGGATTATATATCCGTAAGCAGGAAATCCCATAATACCTGTTGCGCACAAAGACCTGGAATACGTCTTTCAACTGACTGAAAGTTCAGTCGCATTCATCTTAAATGCTAAGCATCAGTCCGGTTTTCGTAAATACAGTAGCACGAACAATGCACCAATTACGGCAATAGGTGACATGAAATATATCGTAGAGAATAGCGAGGTCACAATATTGGCATTACTGGAGTTCAGCAAAGCATTCGATACCGTTAACATAAACATACTTCTCACAAAAATAATACAGCTGCTATTTTTAAATAATGTGCTCCACTTCTTTGGAAGTTCCTTGATGAACAGACAGAAGTGTGTTGTCTGTCGAAATGAGAGGTCGTTCTGGAAGCAAGTTCACTCAGGAGTGCTATACGGGTCGGTTGTGTGCCCATTATTATTCTTCTTAACCTACTCGGCTGTCCTGTAAATATCATTTCTATGCCGATGATCAGAAACTTTATTTAGGAATAGAACTGAAGATATAAGTACTGCCATAGTTCAGATATGTAACCACTGTCTTCATTGTTTAGATGAGCGCAAAAACTGTGAAAAATTAATTGCGAAGCAGTCCCAGGTTCTTTTAGTATATCACCAGAAGTTAATTAATCCAGAATTCTATGAAAAGGTTGTCTCCTTTACTTCTCGATAATATCCCAAAATCACACCAAAAAACGGTGTAAAAGAATCTTTAGTTTAAATTGGGATGAGCACCTTTTTTTAAGTGGAGAAAAATCCTGTCGCCAGGGACAGGAAAAAAATATTCTTGCTTCTATACCTTTCAGAAGTTTCGGAACCTACTTCCATAGAATGTAAAGGGAAGCCACTCGCTCTGTCAAAACTCCACATTTAGCATGGGTGAGGTTACACTGAGTTAAGTCTACCTCACTGTCACGTCATTAGGTATGAGGCGCTACTCCACGTCTTGTAATGACAACCAGGTGAGACGTTTCTCGAAGGTGCGGCAAGATTTTAAGAGTTATGAATGGGGAAAATTAGAACAACAAAACGGCCGCGACATAGAGGCAACACTCATTGAAGATAGATAATTTTAGTAAGAAGTGAACAATGTAGTGCACCACAGGAAAATTCCCTGCTTTTCTGCAACAATTTACATTAGAAAAATCCACCCTCTTGCCTTTTATTTCCAGATCTGTATTGTATCAGATCACTGAGTAGGCTGGCAGACGTAATTGTTCGAAAACGGAAACCGGTCAGACCCCCGCAGCTTTAATTATAAAAAGTGTGTACCGACGAGAAATGATCAGAATAAATGTGTCAGGGGGTTCGCGCACCTGATTGAAAAGTAATTAACGAAAGAACATTAGTTATATCCGATTGTTCGTGTCCGAAAGATCTGCCGCCAACCTCGCCTATTTTTCTTGCTGTAACATTCAGATATCATAAAATAAATACGTTGCGGTACACAGATATGTTACAGAACCGCATCACCCCTAGCCTATGGGATAAATACCTGCTGGAATGTACGACGTTAATGCAGGATGGCAGCAGACCGTATTATTCGTTCCAGACCTCTTGATAACTATGGACGTGTGATTACGCATGTCAATCACATCGCGATTACGGGCAGCATGGGGTTCACGCCTGAGCCTCAGGACGTGCGCTAGCAGCCCATGTCGGGTGTTTCAAGCGTCAACTTCGCGTCTCAATATCTCGGGATCTAATGGGAATATTGCGATGCAATCGACGCCATTGTGTATGTGCTTTGTCATGCTATGGATTGCTGAAGAAAAAATATAGGAGGTCCATTTAAAAAAACGTAAGTTTGTGTTAAAAACACATATGCTTTCGTTTTAGAATGTTTCCAAATATGTACATTCATGGGCCCCAGCCCTACATTGACACCGGTGAAAGTCGTTTTCCTATAGCTGTTATTGTTCCAGAGATATTTTGGGTGGACAAGATAGCTGGGACACCCTGTATACGGCTCGAGCTGCAGACGACAAAACATGATAACACAACAAGAAGATAAAAGAACAGCGCTCTTTAAATTATTCTCAGTGGCTTTGCACTCACCACTTTTATAGCTTCTGGAAGTTTCGTCATGTAAAATGCAATCCTTTAACGTAAATCAAAGTCGTGCCCTTCTTTACAACTGAAAAAGGGTTTTCTTATTACACATCATTGCATTACCAAGTACGAAAATAAAAATTAGGACAAAAAAAGTAACGAAACGTTTTATCACCTTCTTGAATGCTTGTAGCTATTACGTCAACAGTATACACGACAAGTACTCAACAGCGGTAGGGAGTAGAAGTTACCTTCCAGCATATTATTTTCGTGTTTCCTTAAAGTAACTAAACACAGAGCGTTTGATTAATAAATTGTTATAGAAACTGTACATGTACTGTAATTTCATAAAAAACGTTCAGGATAATTGATTTATTGACAACTATGCAAATGATAACAGAAATGACTTTTATGTTTCAGGTTTTGATGAGAACTAGACAGTTAGTCTAATGCTCTTGGGTCATTTATCGTTTTGACTTCTCTGTGCTCCACCTGGTACTGCTCGTGGGAAAAAACAGCGAAGGGGAAAAAAAGGAGAAAAAAAACAACGGGGCGAGGGACGCCTCTATGCATTCCACACATTTATTTAGCGCTTTTACTCAAAATGTTATACTTAATAACACGTTCATGAGTCACAGTTATGCTTATAGAACATACAATACCACAGGTCTTACGCTCTTTTCACTACGTACACACGTAAAAATGTTTGTTCATAGTGTGTCCAAAATTGTGTTCTTTCCGCACATAAATTAACTAATAACACGATGAAATCTTTTTGTTTATTTAACGTCTAATTTTCTTTTGTTTGAAAGCTTGGTTCTAGAGAAACACTTTGCATATAATAATAAAATAACGTTGTCGAGGATTGAACCTAGGTTGCCACATTGTTGCGTGGCAACGTGCTACTGAAGCGGGTGTCGAGTGTTGCCTGGGGACGACAGAGTCAGAGTGGTGCGAGGGTGGAGGGGGGCGGGGGCGTGAACGGGAACGGCCGTGGCGATAGACAGCTGCCGGTCGCTGATCAGGTCGGCCGGCGCTCGTCAAGGGATAAAAGAAACAATTCTAGGAGTAGTATCTTGGGTTGCTTGGGGAGGAGACCAGACAGCTACGTCATCGGTCTCATCGGATTAGGGAAGGACGGGGAAGGAAGTCGGCCGTGCCCTCTCAAAGGGACCATCCCAGCATATGCCTGGAGCGATTTAGGGAAATCACGGAAAACCTAAATCAGGATGGCCGGACGCGGGATTGAACCGTCGTCCTCCCGAATGCGAGTCCTGTGTGCTAGCCACTGCGCCATCTACATTAAGTTACAATAAATTTCATGTCACCTCAGTACATATAATTAATTTTCGATTATTCCCTTTTAAGAGAGCGATTGAACTTGAGTAGTCATGATTTCTTCCTCTTTCTTCGTTCTTCTCCAATTCTCTTCATGCGTTCACTGTGTTCTCTCTTGCGTTCTTCCGACCACCTTTTTCCCGTTCTGTTCTCTGTATGTTCTTGTTTAAGTGTGTGTTTCTTCATGACGTTTGTAAACTGTTCTCTATTGTTTATGTTGTCTTGTGTGATCCCCAGCTCTTTAATGTCTTCTTCTGCTTCAGTGATCCACTTTGTCTTGTTTTTGCTCCTGATTGCTATCTCAATGATTTGCCTTGTGAGCCTGGTTTTATTCAACCTGCTGATATGTCCATAAAATTTCATGCTTCTCTTTCTAGTGGTGTCTGTTATTGTTTCTATGTCTTCGTAAATCTCTTTAGTTGGCCTCTTCGTCCAAATTCCTTCCCGAAACACTGGTCCATATTTTTTCCTCAGAATTTTTCTTTCCTGCTTTTCAATCTCTCTTATCTTCGTATGACCATGACCCACTGTAGTTTCTGCAGCATAATGTGCTTCTGGTAGGACTACTGTGTTGTAATGCCTTAGTTTCGCATTGACAGAAATAGTTTTCTTATTATAGTGATTCCAGATGAGCTTATATACATTTCGTTATCTGGAGATTCTATCTTTATTGACTGTTGAGCTCAGTCCTGATGGTTGGATTATCTTTCCCAGATATCCGAAATGGGCAACTTGTGCCACTTTCCCGTATTGAGTAGTAATGGGGAGATTATCTATAGGTTTGTTTTCCATGTACTGTGTTTGCTCGTAGGAGATTTGTAGCCCAGTTTTCTGTGAGACTTAGAGTAGTTTTTCCAATGCAAGTTTGGCTTCCTCTCTACTGTTCGTCAGAATGGCAAAATCGTCCGCGAAAGCCAGACACTTCAATCTGATTCTCTGCTCTTTTTTTTAATCCAAAGCTGAATTTCTTTTATTTCCTTTTCCCATGGCCTCACAATTTTTTCAGGACCCTTTTAAACAGAAGGGGTGACATTCCATCTCCTTGGCGTACACCAGTATGAATATGAAATGCTTATAATGTTTCTCTCATGAATTTAACTTTGGAGGTTTATCTGTTAATGCTTGTTGAATAATTGACCTTGTTTTCCTGTCTATGCTGAACTCCTCTAAAGTGAGGAATAATGTTTGTCTATCTATTGAATCATAAGTCTTTTTAAAATCCACAAAAGATATGTCAGTATTTCTACACCTCCTCATTTGCAAAATTTTTTTTAAGTTTGAATCTGTTCGACGCAAGATCGACCTTTGCGAAACCCTGTCTGGTACTCGCCTATTAACTGGTCCGCCTGTTCTTGTAGTCTGTTTAACAGGCCCTTTGAAATAACTTTGTATATTACATGGATCTGTGAAATTCCCTTGTAATTATTTGGATCGGTGTTTGCACCGTTTTTGTGGAGAGGGTGAATTAATGCACATTTCCACTCTGCAGGTATTTGTTTAGTTTCTCAAATGTTTGATGTAATTCTGTAGTTTGCTTACGTGAGATTATTGTCATTTAATTTCCATACTTCTGCTATGACTCCGTCTTCCCCTGGAGACTTGTTGTTCTTCAAAGAATTGATTATTTCCTTTACCTCTTTAAGTGATGGTTAATTTGAATCGGTATTGAATGTGGGATTTTCGAAATCTATTTGTTCTGTCGAGGCTCGCAGTTGAGCACTGATTGAAAATATTTAGCTAAAATTTGACAGTTCTTTTTAGGGTTGGCTTCCAGTGACCCATCGGGCCGGCGAAAGCACAAATTAGGTGGTTAATACCCTGTAGGTCTTTTTTTGAAAATTTTGTAAAAATTTCTGGTGTTGTTCTTGATAAATTCTTGTTCAGTTCCTTTACGCCGGTTTATATCACATCTAAGTTTTTCTCTCCGTATTGCCTTGGATGAATTCCTCTGTATTCTCAAAAATCCCTGCCATTTTTCTGTAGTTTTGTTGCTACTGAAAGTTTTCCAAGCTTGTATTCTTTCTTCTATTGCTTGATCACATGCGCCGTTCCACCATCTGTGTGTTCTCTTTCTTAGGGGTTTGCCAAATTTCATAGTGTTTTTCAGTACTTCTGCAAGTTCCTTTGAGTTCGTTGCGTTTGATTGCCCATTTCCTGGAGAATTTCCCTCCTGTTAAGTTTAAAGTATTCTGGATCAATTCTGTTTTGCTCCTTGGTGGTTTCTTTCTGTTGGGTTGAAATCTAATCTTTATTTGCAGCAGATGGTGGTCTGATTCAAAAAATCCCTTTCTTGTTCGTGCGTTGAGTATTTCTTTGGTATTCTTATTAGATGCGGCAACATGATCTATCTGAAATTCGCTCACAGTTGAATTTGGTGATTTCCATGTTGTAAGTTTGTTTACAGGTTTAAAGAATTGTGTGGACATGGTTTTAAGGTCAAAATTTTCGCAGAAGTTTATCAGTCTCTTTCCGGTTTTATTTGATCTCTTGTGAGCTGTGTGAGTTGCCGTTGTTTTTCTGAATCTTTTCTCTTTGCCGAGTTGTCCATTGAAATCTCGTAACATAATTTCACGTGATAAGTAGGGATTTTATTCGAGGTTTCTCCAATAGTTCACAGAAGTCATCTACTACCTGAGAATCTTTTCTACTGTAATCATTTGTGGGGGCATGTGCATTTATCAGTGTGTATGCCTTGTTTCCAGATTGTGGAGATTCTTTCTGATGTTAATGGAAGTTCATTACTGAATCTGTAATTGATTTGTGCACAACAAAAGCAGTGCCAAACTGTTTGAATCCCTTGCTCAGCTGGACTGCAGGTTTTCCTTTGTAGATTCTGAAGTTTCCTGAATCAAAATGGCTTTCGTCAGTAAATCGTGTTTCTAGAATCGCAAGGATTTTTATGTGGAATTTTTCCATATTATTTGTAAGTGGTTTGAGTTTACCTACTTTGGAGAGTGTGTTTGTGTTGAGAGTTCCTATGAAGTTTTGGTCTTAGAGATTTTGAGAAGCTCCGACTCTTCTGTTCATGACGTTCCTGGTACCCCAGAATCCGATGACCAGGAAAAGTCAGTCTACAGACTGATGCCTGGGGTAGTAGATTTCTTTCTTTTTGTTCCATCATGCTTATTCAAGCTGAAACTTGTTTTGTGGTGAACTTCTCTGAAGGTCGCATGTTTTCAACTAGATTGTTGAGATCAAGAAGAGCATGGAGCAGCCGCACCAACTAGGCGAACAGACGCTGACCGCTGTCAGCTGGATTCCAGAACAGACGCTAGTGGATTTGGGCTGCCTCTTCCGCCAGTTCAGCCTTACCGATGATCTTCATCTCCGCCTTCACTGCCGTTGAGGCCTTCGCCGTATCCCTGGCAAAGGGCCCTCACAAGCTACTATCACCTGGGCCAGGTGAACCAAGGTTTTTTAACGAGATGTTACTCCTCCCCCTCCCCCTTTTTCAACCGGGCTTGGGACTGGCTTTGGAGGATATATATGAGAGTTGCCCATAACGTGATGCACCGCATTTTTTAGACAGCCGAAAACAATGCTACGAATGGGAAACGTTGCGTATGTGTTATCTGAAGTCTCTTGAGTGAGCGCGCCAAGTTTCCGTCACATCCGACAGATAGCGTAGCTGCAGGACAGTTTCAAAATGGCGTCTGTAGGTGATGTAAGTTACAAGCAACGTACCGTCATTGAATTTCTCACTGCAATGGAAGAAACTGTACGGAATATTCACAAACGCTTGTGCAAAGTGTATGGAGCATCTGCTGTCGACAGAAATACAGTTAGTTGCTGGGCATGGAGGGTGAGGTCATCAGAAGGCGTTGCGGCGGAGCTCCACGGTTTGCAGCGGTCGGGGAGACCATCCATGGCTGTCACACCTGATAGCCCTGCCATAGCCCCCTCGGTCGTCCACCTGTTTGGGCCATCAAAGGACGCCATTCGTGGAGGACTTTTTGAGGACGATGAGGAGGTGGTTCCCACGGTAAAACACTGGCTCCGCCACCAGGACAAGGATTGGTATCGACAGAGCATACACACCCTTGTTTCGCACTGGAGGAAGGCCATAGAACGGGATGGAGATTACCTGGAAAAATAGGGTCTGTAGATAAAACACGATTCTTTCGTGTGTGTAACTCTCATTATGTTCAATAAAGAACTGTCGAAGAAAAAAATGTGGTGCATTACTTTCTGGGAGGGTCGCCTGGAAAGTAGGGCACTGCATTTATGTGGAGGATTTTGTGCAGGAGCTGACCTCTCGATTGAGTTCCATGAATATTCGATGGGATTCATGACAGGTGGTCTGGGTGACCAAATTATTAGCTCGAATTGTCCAGAATGTTTTTGAAACCAATTGCGAATAATTGTGGTCTGGTGACATGGCGCATTGTCATCCATAATAATTCCATCATTATTTGGGAAGATGAAGTTTATGAATAGCTGCAAATGGTCTCGGTTCAGTTAGGTCAGAGGACGCAGTCCATTCCATGTAAACACAGCCCACTCCATTGTGGAGCCACCACCAGCTTGCACAGTGTGTTGTTGACAAACTGGATCCATGGCTTCGTGGGGTCTGCGCCACACTCGAACCCCATCATCAGCTCTAACCAACTGAAGCTGGGACTCATCTAACCAAACCACAGTTTTACAGTCTTCTAGGATCCAACTGATATGGTCACCTTGATTTCTGCGGTTATTTCTCGCCGTATTTCTTGAATGTTAACACTGGCAACTCTATGCAAATGCTGCTGCTCTCCGTCTTTAAGTGAAGGCCGTCGGCCACAAGGTTGTCTGTGGTGAGAAGTACTGTACGAAATCTGGTATTCTCGGCACACTCTTGAAACTGTGTATCTCGGAATACTGAATTCCCTAACGATTTCCGAAGTTGAATGTCCTATGCGTCTAGCTCCAACTCTCGTTCCCCGTTAAAAGTCTGTTATTTCCCGTCGTGTAGCCATAAGCACGTCGGAAACCGTTTCAGACGAATCACCTGAGTGAAAATTACAGCTCTGCCAAAGCACTGTCCTTTTATATCATGGGTGCGCGGTACTACTGCCATTTGCATACGTGTATACTGTTATCCTATGACTTCTATCGCTTACAGTTTTTTCATTAACCGTAAGTTGGTAACGCTGTTTGCTTGATGCAACACGTAACTTATTTCCAAATAAGTCTGTCCTTCTCAGATATTTCACATGAAACATATCGTTGCTTCGAAGTCACTTAAGTGTTCGTCAACAGCAACAAGCAAATTTCAGTGCATTTCAACGCTGCGTGATTCACATTTAATGCAGTCACACGCAATTTGGACTACAAGAAACACGTCGACAGTTGGGTGTGACGGGGATCATTGACACCCGCTGTCTGAGCAGGAAGTTAGTTCATGTCCGCGGCTTGCACCAGTATCACATGTTCTTGTGAGTGCGAGCGCTTATCACCAACTGCAGGATATATAGAAGACGAGGAGTGTCCACGGATTCATCACTCATTTCCACGTCTCATCCAGTTCATCAAAGGTGACCACGCAGGCAATGTGCACTTTCAAATGTCTTTTCAAATGTCTGTTTGCATACACCACGTAGCATCTTCTCTTGCATGAGAGCCTCTTATACTACTTTATCTATTCAAATTTGAGTGAAAGGTACAAATACTACGTTTACATACACAAGTCCGACACCAATAACATCAATTGGAACTTACACAAAGTCTCTTTCTTTGGTAGTTCCACGGAGTGTAAAACTTTCCTTATGTTACTTGGCTCAATGAAAATTTACAGTGGTTTTTATAAACCTGTAAAACACAGAATACAGTGTCTCTTATCATGTTTCTTTACAAAACCCTCTTTTATCTTCTATTGCTGTAACTCTCCATGGAATTACATGCATAAATTCCAATACTGAGGAGACCAATGTTTTATGCTTACACGAGACAAATCGTCACTTATGCGAGCTCGGATTGGATATGGCAAGCAAACTAAGACAAAGAAGTTACCGCGATCGCGAAAGAGATCAAGACCTAGAATCTTCTTGCTTAACAATATATTACAATATTTCTTTTCAGAACAGCAACTAGGCTTAAAACTAGTGATATTGCCTTTTCATTTCACCTATCGTACACGACTTAGGGATGAGCAGGTATCTGTATATTGTTTTAGTCCAGCTGTTCAAAAACGTACAGAAAATACATAAACTATATTACAGCACACATATATATAACCTCATGGGGTGTCACTAAGGCACTGTCTTTACGTTTAAAGTAGCGACTGCTGATCACATCAGTAGAAGATGGCATCACTTCTACAACTACATCTACCATGCACCGTAAGGTGCATGGCAGAGAGTACGTTCCGTTGTATCCATTATTATGTTTCCTTCGTGTTCCCTTCACGTATGAAGCACGGGAAGAATGATTGCTTGAATGCCTCTGTGCCTGCAGTAACTATTCTAATCTTATCCTCAAGATCCTATGTCAGCGATACGAAGGGGGTTGTAGTATATTCCTAAAGTCATCATTTAAAGGCGGTTCTTGAAACAATGTTAAAAGAGTTCCTAGGAATAGTTTACCTGTATTTTCAAGAGTTTTCCTGTTCAGTTCCTTCACTATCTCCGTAACATTCTCGCAAGGATTAAACAAACCTGTGACCATCTGTGCTGCCCTTATCTGCATATGTTCAATATCCTCTGTTAGTCCTATCTGGTAGGGATCCCACACACTTAAGCAATATTCTAGAACTGGTCGCACGAATTATTTGAAAGCAATCTCTTTTGCAGACTGATTGCACTTCCCCAGTATTCCACCAATAAACTGAAGTCTACCACCTGCTTTAACCACGACTGCTTTAACCACACCGTTGGGTGGCTTGCGGAGTATAAATGTAGATGTAGATATATGTGATCACTACGTTTGATATGCCTATGGAGTGTTCCAGCCAGGCATTTGTATGAGTTTGCCGATTCCAACAGTGACTCACTGATATTATAGTCATAGGATACTACAGCTTTTCGTTTTGTGAAATGCATAATTTTACATTCCTGAACAGTTAGAGCAAGTTGCCAATCTCTGCCCACTTTGAAATCTTATCAGAATCTGACTTTCGGAAAGTACTTCATTACAAATAACTGCAACATCTGCAAAAAGCCTTATTGTACTATTAGTATTGTCTGAAAGGTCATTAATGAACACCATGAACAGCAAGGGTCCGACACACTTCCCTGAGGTACACGCAAAGTTAATTCCACACCTGACAATGACTCTCCATCCAAGATAACATGCTGCGTCCCTACCAAACAATCCTCAGTCCAGACACGAATTTCACTTGGTACCCCATGTGATCGTACTTTTGACAATAAGCTTAGGTGTGGTATTGAGTCAAATTTCTTTCAGAAATCAAGAAATATAGAGTCTACCTGGTTGCCCTGATCCAAAGCTCTCAGTATGTCATATGAGAAAAGTGCGCATTGGGTTTCCCATGATCCATTTTTCGAAATCCATGCTGGTTAACACTCAGGAGATCATTCTGTTGAAGATATCTTATTATGTTTGAGCTCAGAATATATTCTAAGATACTACAACAAATCGATGTCAAGAATACTGGACGGTAATTTTGTGGACCACTTGTCCTTCTTGTAGACAGGTATGACCTTCGCCTTTTTCCACGAATTGTGTACGATAGATTATAGTTAGACTAGGGGCTAACTCAGCCGCAAATTTAGTATAAATCTGTCAGGGATTCAGGGATTCCACCATACCCTGGAACTTGGTTCAGTTTTAACGATTTCAGCTTTTTCTCAAGACCACTGACACTAATACTTATTTGATTCATCTTTTCAGTGGTACGAAAATTAAATTGGCTCAACTCTCCTTGAATTTCCTTTCTTAAAGAACATTTGAAATCGGAGTTAAACATTTTAACTTTTGCTTTGCTACCATCAATTTCAGTTCCTGTCTCATTCACTAGGGACTGGACACTAACTTTGGTGCCACTAACAGCGTTGACATACGACCAGAATTTCTTTGTCTTTTGTGGAAGATCACTTGACAGTATTCTGCTACAGTAGTCATTGAAGGCATCACACATTGCTCTCTTGATAGCCAAAAGCGTTTCATTCAGTATCTCTCTGTCCATGACCCTCGCTTTGTTTTACATCTACTACTCAGTAATCTCCGTTTTTTTATAAGTTTCTTGACAGTGACTGTATACCATGATGGTTCCTTCCCATTACAAACTTTTCTGCTAGTGCATATCTATCCAGTGCTTGATCAACTATTCTTTTAAACTTGAGGCACAATTCCTCTATATGCTCCTGCCCTGTGTTGAAAGTTTCAAGTTCCTCACTGAGATATGACTACTGCTTTTTATCTAGTTTACTGAACATATATAGCTTTCTGTTTCTTTTAATTGTCCTTTGTACTTTGGTAATCCTTATGGCCACAACCGCGTCATGGTCACCGATACCAGTTTCGATGTAGACATCCTCAAAGAGATCAGCTGTTTGTGCCATTAGATCCAATATATTTAATCATGAGTGGGGTTCTTAACTATCTGTTCTAGGTAGTTTTCAGAGAGGCATTTAGAAAGTTTCAAAGAATGTCTTATCACGCTCACCACTAACAAAACTTTAGTTTTCCCAGTTATTAGTTGTATGATTAAAGTCTCCACCGATCATTACAGTGACTCGGGAACTTACACACAAGTGAACTGAGGTTTTCCCTAAAGTTTTCAGTTACATCAAGAGACTAGACTGGTGGGTGATAGAAGGATCTAATTATCATTTTATGACAACTCCTTGTCGATTCATGCCCAAACAACAATCTCACACTCAGTTTCAATTTCTACCTCGGTGGATTTGAGTTTCTTGTCTACTGCGACAAATTTACCACCTTATTTCCCATTTACCTCTTCTTTCGATAGGCACTTAAATTTTCCGAAATAATCTCGCTGCTATCAGTTTCAGATTTCAACTAGCTTTCTGTGCCTAGTATTACGTGAGCTACTGCTTTTCAGCAGCGCTTCGCGCTCTGGCACGTTTTTGCGAACGCTTTGGCTGTTTACCACTAAGATTTTAATACTCTCACTTGTGGGAGGCATTTCTATCGATCTTGTACTTCTGGGTTTCCTACAGCTATCGTTATCGGGATTGGATGGAGAGTCGCCTAATCAAAAAAACCCTTGTGTGCACCCCACATATAGTCAGTTGCCTGAGTAGCAGCTTCTGATGTGTAGTGCACACCTGACCAATTTAGGGGGACCCTACAGCTCTCAACATTGTGGCTCGAGTCCAGGAAGTCGAAGCCTAGCTTGTTATAGAACTTTCGAAGTCTCTAATTTAGTCCTTCCATTCGACACAGAATCAAAGCGCCACGATCATTTCTTGAGACAATGCTGTATATTGCGAACTTCATTGAAACTTCATGCACAAGGGAGGTTTTCTCAACCTTCTTTGCCCATCTGCCAGTTCTCGTTAATATCACCCAAGCAGGAAAGCTGTTTTCTATAGGAGCTTAGAAACGAATGTCTCGTTTCATTTACGATTTATACAACTATTTACAAATAATCTCTTCATGCTGAATGGACTGTGCATCCCTTAGGCAAATGTCCATAACTCTAAAAGTAGAAGACCAATTAGGGTTTTAGCTAGTCAGTGATGAACTACTTACATTCTGATTAACTGATTCTCGATCTCCTAGTGATACTCACTACTATGTACAACAAAGAGAAATATCGTGAACACGTAGTGTTTAAACGTTTGTCATGAGCGACATGACACGACTTATGGTACAAAATACACATAAATTATGACATATAAATGCAATACATACACATAAGCAAAATATTTACAAATAAGACTCTGTGTACTATGTACAAAATCTCTATTACACATATTTCCCTAAATCTCTCTGGTGATGTAACCTTTTAATCTTGTTGGAATCAAGACAGGCTATGAAGTAAGATCCCTTATGCGGAATTCTGATAATCTCATAACGACCAGTGTATAGCAATTGCCATTTCTTGTTTTTCTTTTGCAGAAGTGTGGCCTTTGGGTGAATTTTCAACAGTATTCTCTCGCCAGCCGCACAGTTCTTAATGTTTCCCAGTTTTTTCATCATATTTGTAGTTCCTAAGACACGTAGAGTCTGTTAAGGAAATGAGAGCATGATGTGTTTTTTGTTCCCTTGATATGTCACACTGGCATGTGCGAGAGAGGGTTTACCCACTCAGTCTTCTCTTTACCTTCTAACATGACTGCTCAGGGGTGTGGTTCCTGGACGCATGGGGCAAATTATTCACTATTTGTTCAAAAGGGGCTATGAACTCGACCCATTTAGTCTGTTGGTGGCGAATGTATGTCCTAATGAATTGGTTGAAATCCCTAAAAGCCTGTAGTATGGAATTACATTCAGAGTAAAATTTCGTGCAGACCGAGCGCCGCCACACGGCAGGTCTAGAGAGACTTCCTAGCACTCGCCGCAGTTGTACAGCCGACTTTGCTAGCGATGGTTCACTCACAAATTACGCTCTCATTTGCCGAGACGATAGTTAGCATTACCAGTTACTATTGATGCTGTAAAACATGTACCGTCAAGAGCTATGTTCACCAATTATGGATTAAAGTTAAGTATTCCAGCAGCGACGTACTTTATTTGCTAGTCTCAATTACTTTACCTGTTCCAGGTCTCACGCCAGCCTGCGTGAGCTTAAACGCGTGCCTTTCGGCTTCCTCATAGTGGCTTGACTGTCTTGCCAAGCCACAACATCTAACATATTTACAAAACAAATCATATACAGCTGCGAGATATTTAGCACGCCCACGAGCATAAGGTAAAGGTCCCACGACATCAAGGGATATGACTTCACCAGGTTATGAAATCAAAATCTGGTAGAAAGGTATCTTACTGGATATGTTCAAGGATTTAAACTTCTGACTGACAACGCAAATGCGTAAGGACTGATATATCCGACGATGCAGATCAGGAACATAGCATTTCATGGCGAGCATCCTCTTACATTTTCCTACTTCGAAGTGCCCCCATGCCAGGAGCGTACACCATACAATGTAGCCGCCGTGTGGAAAAGGAATGCATACACACCAGGCGTTTGAACCGTGTTTTTGTTTATGAAATAGAATACTGTCACGCATCTTGTAACATTAGGTGATCTGTGTCGTGATTTTTGTGCTTTTAATTGTTTAACTTTGGTCCAACGAGGATCTGTGTTTTGTAAGACTATCATATACAGGCACATCTCCAGGTAATAATGTCGGTGTAACGGATCTGTTATTAACAGAATTTTAAAATCAAACATCTGTTTAATCAGATCTGAACGCTCAGGTATTCCTTGTGGAAGTCTGAACAGTATCTGCGACTAAATTGTCTTTCCCTTGAATATGAACGCTCTCACAGTAATACTCCTGTAAGGTATTCCTTGTGGAAGTCTGAACAGTATCTGCGACTAAATTGTCTTTCCCTTGAATATGAACGCTCTCACAGTAATACTCCTGTAAAAAGATTGACCACCTACCATGTCTCGGGTGGAGCAGTTTACAAACGAGAAAAAAACTTAACGTTTGATAAACACAATAGGCTTTAATTTGTTTTCCATGTACACAGAAAGAGAATTTCTTGAAAGACCAAACCACAGCCAAGGCCTCTAATTCAGTAGCAGAATACGATCCTGCGCAATCGGTGAGAACTAGGTTAGCGAAACTAATTACTCGTACTTCAGATTTACCAGCTTTGTCTGTTACCTGGAGCAGACTTGCTCCCAATCTGGAACACGTGGCATCAGAGGCTATGCAGAAATTTCTCTGTATATCGGGTTCGTAGAAAATATTTGAAGTGACTAAAGCTTCTTTTATTTGTTAAAATCTTCCTGCTAGATCAGATCAGTTTACATTCTTACGCAAGAGATTCACCAAATGAACCTTCTGAAAAAGGAAGTAAGTCCCAGGAATGCTTTCAATTGTATTTTCGTCGATGGAAGGGGAAAATTTTCAATAGCTTCAATTTTTTCGGGATCTAGTACAATTCTCGGGACTAGACATTACGAACTAACAATTTGACCTCGTCCTCTCCAAGTTTTGACTTTTCTAAGTTAATTGTGACTTCACTATTCGAGAACTTCCTTAACACTTCCTCAAGCAGTTTAAGATGATACTTCCAAGCTGTAGTTGCTATTAGCACGTCTTCCACATAGTTCCGGATCTAGAAAAATGACCAGGGCCGTTATGAAAACCCAGCGTTCACATTCAACCCGAAAGGCAATACTTTAAATTCATATGACCTTCTTCGAAAATAAAGGTGGTATACTTGTGTTCCTCAGTTAAGCTCACCTGGCAGTAGGAGTATTGGAGATCTGTCGTGTGGAGATAGTATACTCTGTAGAATTTTTGGGTTTGTTCCTCTAGTATGTACGCTCGGGTTATTACGGGAACTATGATTTTATTAATGGATCTTACACCCAAAATGTGGCAAACACCTCCACCAACCTTGATATAACTAACAATGAACTACTCTAAGGGGACAAAGATGTTTCTATTACGTCCCACTGTTACATTTTTTCAATGTCATGCTTTACGGCCTCCCTTCTAGCCCGTGGGATGGACTAGGACACTTGGCAGTTGTTTTGTGAAGAGCCACTTTCATTTGACGCTGGTATTCCTTAATAACTCCAGGTTTACTGGAGAAAATTTTAACATAAGACATCAGTAACTTGAGCCTCCACTGCTCGGAAAAACATTCTGATTTTCCACTTTCTTGTACACTGATTAGCCAAAACATTTTGACCACCCATTTAATAGTATGTTGTTCCACTTTTCAAACACAATACAACAGAGATTCTGCCTGTCATGGATTCTAAAAGTCCTTGACATGACTCCAGAAGTAAGTGGCGCCAGATTTCTACACAGAGATCAAGCAAAACCGCAAATTACGGAATGGTGGTTTACGGGAACGCAGCTGGCGCCCAATATGTGTTCAGACTGGTACAGATCAAGCGCATTTGCTGGCAGAGACATCAATGTGAGTTCACTATAAAGCCCTTCAAACCACTCCAGCACGATTCTGACCTCGAAACATGGACAATTATTCTGTTGGATCCTGTTGGAAGATGTCAGCGTAGTAGGGGACACTTCAAGCGTGAAGTGATGTAGGCGGTCTGTAATAAATTTCACGTAGTTCACCGCTCTCATGAGGCGTTCGATTACCACCGCAGAGCCCAAGGAAGACCATCTTAATGTACCTCATAGCATAATTCTGCCCTCCCCGGCCGAAATCTGTGAAAACTCAGTGATGCTGTGCCCATTGCTATCATAACTGACTGTGTTGTTGAGTCAACACAGGAACACGTACGGGTCCTGAGATGTGGAGCTCCAAGTTCAGTAATGGCCTTTTTAATGGTGTGTTCCGAAAGATTTATGCCTGAACCGGGGTTGTGCTCTGTCGCCAGATCTGCCACAGATCGCTGCACACCCTGGATTACACAGTGGGGGATCCTCCCACCTCTTCGTTTTGTGGCGAGACGCGGTTATCTAATGCCATACGGTCTACTCGTTATTTTACCATCCTTCAACCACTTTCCACAGGTGCTCATGACAGTAGCACGCCGTGACCAGCTTCGGCGTTTCAGAGATTCTCGTTTCCAGCCGCAGCGCCACAACAATGTATCCTTTGTCAAAACCGCTTATAACAGTGGATTTCGGCATTTGCGGCCCATATTTTCACTATGGAAATGGAAATGAGCGTTTGGCGTCATTGGCCGGGAGGCCCCTTACGGGGCCGCCTTGGTGCAGGTCTTGTTACATTCGACGCCACATTGGGCTACCTGCGCGCCGGATGGGGATGAAATGATGACGAAAACAACACAACACCCAGTCCCTGAGCGGATAAAATCCCCGACCCACCCGGGAATCGAACATGGCCCCGTAGGACGGCAATCCGTCACGCTCACCACTCAGCTACCGGGGCCGAAATTTTCACTATAATGAGTGCTCTTTCGTCTCTCTTCCGCTTACATTCTTTCTTTACCGCTTCACATGCCCACAACACCACCATCCATGGGCCATTCAACTTCCGGGGGGGGGGGGGGGTGATCACCAGTATATATGCGTGCAGGGTCACACATATCTTCTTCAAACTTTGACAGAACAGGTGCGGTATTAGCACGATCAGGGTGATGGTGTGTACAATACCCGTGACTGTAAGATTCTTACTTTAACTCCATGACAAAATTTACCGTGAAGTCTCTTTTTTTAATTACACGTAATACAGTCTCTCCACTATTGAATATTTAATGGCACCGACGCTTGGAAGGTCGATATTTGCGTTCCTTCTTCTCAAAAACTCCAAGCCCAATAGGCAATTGACTCTTAACTCCTTCACCACGAGAAACGTGCAACTAGTAGTTCCGTCCTCAAATTTAACTTCAATCTACATTTGCTTATCTTCACTCTTTCGCCTGACACCAATACTGGCCGTTACCAAACAGTTCTATACTGGCACGATAAGTATTTTCAGTCTGTCGGTAATTCTTCTAAGAAAACTGTTAGCAAAAACGTTCTTAGTTGCACCTGTGTCAAGTATAACACTGGTCGGAATTTCTCCCATAACTGCAATAACGGCGGCCTGAACAGGTTCTTGAGCAGGTTCCATACATACCTCTTCCCTAATGTCTATGTCACCATTCTGTCACGACGTATGTAGCTGCTCGGTGGAAATGGTGCCCCCTTTCCGTCCAGCGATTGTCATCATGGAGCACGCTGGAGCCGCATCTAGTTGGGCACTTCGTTCGTTGTCAATGTGTGCTCACCTGTCACCTAAGCAATACGAACGGCATGGATCGCGGACAATTCGGAGATAGTTCCCTATTGTTCGCGTGCCTGTCATTAAAATTAAGGGTTTTGAAATGGTGACTAATTTGTTGTGGATCTTGCATTGTTAGCTTGTCTGTTATCATGATTAAATGGTTCAAATGGCTCTAAGCACTATGGGACTTAACATGTGAGGTCATCAGTCCCCTAGATTCAGAACTACGTAAACCTAACTAACCTAAGGACATCACACACATCCATGCCCGAGGCATGGTCGCGGTTCCAGACTGTAGCGCCTAGAACCGCTCAACACAGCGGCCGGCTATCATGATTAGAATTTCGTGTCCGCTCCTGGTAGCTTAGTGGTCAGTGCGGCGAAATGTCATGCCTAACGGCCCGGGTTCGATTCCCGGCTGGGTCGGAGATTTTCTCCGCTCAGGGACTGGGTGTTATGTTGTCCTTATCATCAACATTTCATCCCCAACGACACGCAAGTCACCGAAACTCGAAAAACTTGCACCAGGCGAACGGTATAACCGACGGGAGGCCCTAGCCACACGGCATTTCCATTTCCATTAGAATTTCGTAGCGGTGCCCGATTTTCGCGATTTTGATACCACTGGTTGCCAAAATTCGACTGCCACTGGTTCTCTGCGGTCGCATTGCAGTTTGTATGGCATTCCGGGTTAAACAGGTGGTTACTATTTGCTCGACGCCGGTAAAAGGGCGCCAAGTTCTGGATTTTTACATTGTTGTCTTGATTCGGGGGTGCAGGTTGCGGCGCTGCGCCGTTGCCACAGCGTCCGTTACAGTGTCTGTCATTGTTGGCGTACGAGCCGGTGTTGACAGACTGCACACTGCTGTTGTGGTTACCAGATTTGACATCTTCATGTATCTAATGATCGAATGTAGGACCGAGAGAAAGTATTACATGTCATCGGTTGGTATCGTGGTTAGCTTCTCACGCATATTAATAGGCAATTATGTCTTTAAAATCCACAGCATTTTTTTGCGCGCGACAGGACTGTCCAAGTACCTTGTCCTATTAATGTAGCGCTCGAAGTACTTCCTCAAGCTACGCTTATTGAGGTTATAAGCGTCTGGGCCAATAGCCTCCTTCCGAACTCTCTGCTGAGCAGCTCCTGACCAAACGTTAGCCAGGAAAGCCTTCCAAATTAGTCATATGTGGTACATTTGTCGACAGAAGCAGTTGGACACAGGACCCCTTAGCCCTGGATACGTGCTGTGACAAATTGAACGTTCTGCTTTCATCCCACGATCTAGGCAAGACACCTCTAAATGCGGGGTGTGGGAAGTTCTTTAAGGCGAAAACACTTAAAACTGGCGATGCTTTAGTAAGCTTTCGTCGAAAAGTGTCGCCGCTAAAGCGGATGCTGCCCCCACCGATTCATTCATATATTCAGAATGGGGACTAACAAGTGCCGTTTCATTCCGGTTAAGTTCGGCAGTAAGGATCACCCGACTCCTACATTTCACGAATGTAAGTTGCAGCGGTTGCTTCGCGATGCGGCGGCGTCTTGTTTGCCGAAATCTCGCGGTGTGTCCGCCACTTGGGCGGACGTGTGTTCGCACCACTGAGGAATGTGATGATTCAGTACGTGCTTTACACCTGAGAGATCATTTTCAATAGTTTCGCCCACAGCGCCCGGTTCTAGTTCTGGCTCTGCATTAAGTCGCTGTAAGTCTTTCCATTCGGTATTGAACTTTCGTTAATGTCTTCGTCTTTTTCCTCCAACTATTTAGTAAATTCGTTGGAGAACCTTTGACCTTGAGCGTCTAAGCGTTCACGTAGCACTTCCTGAGGGTTAAGTACAAAGCTGTCAACTCACTGAGGTATGTTTGCATCTAGTGGTTTCTACGATTGACTGCGCTGTCTGCAGTGATTACATCGCTTGGTAACTACTTTGCTGCTAACGGTATGCCATCGGAATTTTCGTAAGTTCCGAAAAATCGGTAGAAACACTTGGCAAATCGGTATCAATGAGAGTTGCTCACTCCCTGTCTCGTTCGGCAAGAGTGGTACCAATTTGCACGGGAAACAGTTTTCCCCGTTCCGCTAGGGAATTGTTTATTTGCGCGGAAATTCACGCGGTCCTCTTTTCGTCACGTTCGACAAGATTGCCATTAATTTGCGCGGAAAACTGTTTGTCACTCTCGTCCATTCGCGTTAACAGTTGCCGGTCGCGTTCTGCAAGATTAGTGTTAATTCACGCGGCAGTTCCTTTCTGCTAGGGTATTACCTATCCACGCGGAAATTCGCGAAGTCACATCTTTGTCACGTTCGTTTATTGGCGTGGCCATTTCCTGGTCACGTTTTGTTTATCATTACTGCAACTTTCTCAAATAACTTTGTGAATGGACCTGCATTTTACTAGTTTCTGGGATTTCTTCACTAGATGCTGCTTATCACTTTGACTGTTCATATAGATGACTGGGTTCACTTCTCGTGCTGCCGAATCGGGATTATTGCCGGGGCCGGCCGGGGTGGCCAAGCGGTTAAAGGCGCTACAGTCTGGAACCGCGCGACCGCTACGGTCGCAGGTTCGAATCCTGCCTCGGGCATGGATGTGTGTGATGTCCTTAGGTTAGTTAGGTTTAAGTAGTTCTAAGTTCTAGGAGACTGATGACCTCAGATGTTAAGTCCCATAGTGCTCAGAGCCATTTGAACCATTATTGCCTGCATCGGCACCAGAATCAATATTCATTTGATTTTCAGGATCATTTGGTAAATTTTTGCTTTTTATGGTCATCACACGAAAATATCAATGTTATTTGAAACTGACTTATGTTATACAAATCACAAATGTTATGTTTACGCTCAGCAGAAATTATTTCTAATTGCTGTTGAACAAGATCGACTCTCCTTTTTAAAACAGCAGAAATTCGTTTACAGTCTATATTATTCGCGAGCTGCCGAAGTGCTGCCATATTGGTCACGATCTTTTACGACAATGCAGTTAGCAGCATTCAGTGTCTTTCACCATAAAATCTCTATTCACTTAATTTGAGTTATGATTGTTCAGTGAGAAGGAAACGATCGTGGAGCGCGAAATGCAAGCAGTAAACAAGGGTACCACTTACCTTTAATTTTTCTCCTTTCTTTGTTTGATACATTACCGCTTCCTGATACCACACAATAAAATTTCTTCTCTATATATACTTCAAAATACATGTTTCATTCCATCGGCCTTCCTTCAAATATTATAATATATGCCTCAACATGTGCTGCTCAACATGAAACAAAAAAGACACAAGATGTAATGAAAACAGGAATAGAAACTTTCCGATAATTTTTCTAGACATACGTTTTCTGAGCCAGATGTAGTGTTACACCACGTCTCGTAATATGAGTCAGATGAGGCGCTTCTGAAAGTGCAGCAAGAATTTAATATTTTCCAAATGGGGCAATTACAGCAATAGAACAGCCACGATATGAATGGAACCCTCTTTGAGGATGGATAATTTGGCTAAGAGGTGCACAATGTAGTGCGCCACAGAAAAATTCCCTACTTTTATACCATAATTTACCTTACAAAATTCCACCCTCTTGCCGTTTATTTGCAGATCTGCATTGTGTTAGGCCAGTGAGTAGGCTAGCAGAAGCTAGTCTTCAGAAACAGAAACCGTTCAGACTTGTGCATTTTTAATTGTATGAAGATAACACTACAGCCTGATACACATTTTTCCCTGTTTACTATATCTGCTTTTACTTCTTTCCTGCTTTACTTTTATCATACATTGAAAAGGTTATTTCAGAAAGAGTTTTGTAAATTTAATTCTCGGTATACTTAGGTTTCTGCTGTGTAATGTAATTGCTATGAATGTGATTGTCATTTTCAGTTATTCTGATGTTGCGTATTCCTTACTTGTTAACATGCTGTTTGAATTTATTTTCTGTGGACAGCGTAATATGAAATTGTGATTTTGTGTAAAACTGTAAATCGATGTAATCAGAATCTTTGAAAGTGTTACTTGGCGCAAGGAGTATAAACGATGCAGTATCATATCGATAGGTCGATAGAGAAGGTATCAACAAAGAGTCGGGAATGAGAGGAAGAGAGTGGTGGTGATTGTCGTGCCGTGCATATCTACTGCTACACGTTGTGTTCGTGGGCGGTGAAAAATATCAGTGTTTGGAGAGTGCTGCATTTATGAGCTCGGTGTATAACGCGAATAAAGAACTAGAAACATCACGTGTCACGTTACTCATTTGCCGGAACACAGTTTTGACTCTTTAAGCATAAAACTATTATGAGCAGACAGGTAAGCCGTGAGTAAAGATGCTGTTTTCTATTGTAGACAACAGAAACTGTTTATCGCATACCACGGGCTGTGGAATGAAACAGAAAACATGGAAACAACATTTTTGTGTCGTATATTGCTACGATGAGCTCTAACTGCGAATGTACGGAGTGCTGATCGCCGCATGATAGAAGTGATTGCGTAGACAACTCTGCACAGCGTTTGTCATTCAGTTTAAACCGCGGACTAATGATTTACAGTGCAATGTCTTGATTTACTTTGGTAGTGCGGCCGGAGATACTGTGAAAAGTGACGCAACGCGATCGTAAACTACACTATTGACCATTAAAACTGCTACACCACGAAAATGATATGCTACAGACGCGAAACTTAACCGACAGGAAGAAGATGCTGTGATATACAAATGATTAGCTTTTCAGAGCATTCACACAAGGTTGTCGCCGGTGGCGACACCTACTACTTGCTGACACGAGGAAAGTTTCCAACCGATTTCTCATAAACAAACAGCAGTTGATCGGTGTTGCCTGGTGAAACGTTGTTGTGGTGCCTCTTGTAAGGAGGAGAAATGCGTACCATCACGTTTCCGACTTTGATAAAGGTCGGATTGTAGCCTATCGCGATTGCGGTATATCGCATCCTGGCATTTCTGCTCGCGTTGGTCGAGATCCAATGAAAGTTTGCAGAATATCGAATCTGTGGGTTCAGGAGGGTAATACGGAACGCCGTGCTGGATCCCAACGCCCTCGTATCACTAGCAGTCGAGATGACAGGCATCTTATCCGCATGGCTGTAACGGATAGTGCAGCCACGTCTCTATCCCTGAGTCAACAGATGGGGACGTTTGCTACTCAACAACCATCTGCACGAACAGTTTCAGCAGCATGGACTATCAGCTCGGAGACCATGGCTGCGGTTACCCTTGACGCTGCATCACAGACAGGAGCGCCTGCGATGGTGTACTCAAAGACGAACCTGGGTGATGGTCGCATCCGTGTTGGCGACATCGCGGTGAACGCACATTGAAAACGTGTATTAGTCATCACCATACCGGCGTATCACCCGGCGCGATGGTATGGGATGCCATTGGTTACACGTCTCAGTCACCTGTTGTTCGTATTGACGGCACTTTGAACAGTGGACGTTACATTTCAGATGTGTTACGACCCGTGGCTCTACCCCTCATTCGATCCCTGCGAAACCCTACATTTCAGCAGGATAATGCACGACCACATGTTGCAGGTCCTGTACGGGCCTTTCTGGATACAGAAAATGTTCTACTGCTGCCCTGGCCAGCACATTCTCCAGATCTGTCACCAACTGAAAATGTCTGGTCAATGGTGGCCGAGCAACTGGCTCATCACAATTCCCCAGTCACTACTCTTCATGAACTGTGGTATCGTGTTGAAGCTGCATGGGCAGCAAGCTCTGTTTGACTCAATGCCCAGGCGTATCAAAGCGGCCAGAGATGGTTGTTCTGGGTACTGATTTCTCAGGGAAAATGTAATCACATGTCAGTTCTAGTATAATATATTTGTCCATTGAATACCCGTTCATCATCTGCATTTCTTCTTGGTGTAGCAATTTTAATGGTCAGTAGTGTATAAATCTGAAAACTGTGACTAAAATGTGCAACGAACAATATGACGTCAGGTTATGTCACGAATTAATGGAGAGAAGTGTGTTTTATTTTCGTCGCTATATGCAGATACACAGATTGGAATTAATTCTGCAAACACTGAACGTACCTGTTCTATTCACAACTGGCGCTCGCGATCAAGGAGACCAGCAAGACGACACCAGTTATTGGATTACACACTCAAAAATCATGGCTAAACGGCGCAGATTCCGACGAATCGTCGGCAGCATCAGCTGAGTGAAAACTGTCTTGAAGGAACAATGACTAATAGGCTCCGCAAACTACATTGTTCTAATCAGTGACGTAAAAAGAACCAATAATAACTTTTCTCCGTCATTCATTTTACTTAACTGTAAATTGTCATATTGTAGTACTATTCAGCTTTATTTTCAGTAACATTCATAAAAGTAGTTAAAACTTGGTTTCATTCATTTAACTATTTCTTTTCATAACCATTACTTTGCAAACCCATTAACGTCCGACAAAGTCATTGTGAGAACAATAGTTAGTAATACTAATGAGATAAGAGCTAAACAGTTTTCGTTGATTTGCTTTTAACTGTCGATATTTCTTTATTTATGCATTCTGCAAGCGTTTATCTACATTTGCATATTTTGTTGTTCTGCATTTAATCTCGTACGATTTATTACGGTCTGCCGACAAATTTTACATGCTATGCGTTATCCGCCATTGCATTAGTAGGTAGAAACACGTTACGAGTTGTTCAGTCTCTTTAGCAGAATATTTTAGTAGTGGTAATCTGTTTTCTTTGAGCTAATGGGTAATCATCCGTAATGTTATAGTTTTTGGGTAATTACTTCCATATGGGAATATGATTTTCAGCCTAATTGAAGAAAAGTGAAGTATTCCTGGTTTCAGTTACATAAAAATTTCCAGGTGCGGTAAATTTAGGGGAGACAGATCGAGGTACTGTCAGTTTGAATAGTTGAACACGGTCGGTTCTACCTCAGTCTTTGTTCAAGGAGGTGCTGTTTCGGATGATACAGTTACATTTTGTGGTACCCCTTCCTCCTTCATCGCCACAGTTTCCCTCATCCGTTATCACCACAATTGTAAAATATTACATATCGACGAGAAATGATCGGAATAAATGACTCAGGGGGATTCGAGCTCTTAATAGAAAATAAATTAAGAAAAGTTTACTAATTATGTCCGATCGATCGTGTCCGAAGAATCCACTGCCAACGTCGCCTATAACAATAATGATTAAAGGAAAAGACATGAATCAATAATTGAGCTGACATAACAGGCAGATTTAAATAACCTTTATCGAACATATACACTGATCATCGATATGAACCAGCGCAGGCGATAGCAGCGTCTCCTTGCGGGGAACGAATGCTAGTCAGACACATGTACGGTGCATGTATATCAGTGAATGTGCTGTCCGTGTATAGAATGGGCAAGGCACGCGAGCTATCTGAGTTTCACCGAGGGCAGATTGTGATGGCCTGCAGGCTCAGAATGAACTTTTCAGAAACTGCACGACCTGTCGAGTGCTCGAGGAGAGCTGTGTTGAGTGCCTCCAACATGTGGCGAAACCAAGATGAAACCATGTCCAGACGTTGTGGGGTTGCATGGTTACCCATCATTACAGATGTCGGACATCGTAGATTAGGCAAAGTGGTAAAACAGAACAGGCAGCGAGCTGTGGCGTAACTAACATCAGACTTTAATGCTGAGCAGAGTACAAGTGCGTCTGAACACACAATGCACCGAACACTCTGCAGCCGACGACCCATGCATGTGCCAATGTTATCACCACAACATCGGCAGCTACAAATGAAATTGGCACGCGACCATTGGCACTGGAGTTTGGCGCAGTGGCATGGTCTGATGAATCCCGATACGTTTCTCATCATGCTGTTCGGAGGGTGTGAATCTGTCGTCTTCCAGGGGAATAGCTCCTTGTCACCCGTACGGTGGGGCAGAGACAAGCTGGCTGCGGCTATATTATGCTCTGGGGAACATTCACGTGCGCATCCGTGAGAACAGTGGAGCTCGGGGAAGGCACCATGACTGCCAAAGAGTTGCAGATCGCGTATACCCCTTCATGACGATCATGTTACCCAACGACAGTGACATTTTTCAACAAGATATGTCACCATGTCACAAGACCAGGACTGTGATGGAGTGGTTCGAGGAACACAGTGGCGAGTTCCAATTCATGTGCTGCCCCCCCCCTCCCCTCGCCAGATCTGAACCCAATCGAACACATCTGGTATGTGATCAAATGTGGCGTCAGGGCTCATCGCCACCCGCCTCAGAATTTATGGGAAATAGGTGACACTGCAGATTTGGTGCCAGCAGCATACGAAAGCTTTATTGCTTCCGCGCCACGACGTGTCGCCGCTGTTATCTGTACTAAAGGTGGACATACTGGCTATTAGGTAGGTGGTCATAATGTTCTTGCTGAGCAATGTATAGTTAGAAGTATGACACATTTGCTCAGCTCGAGCTCCAAATGACAAAAGCTGAAAATACAAGAAGAAGATAAAAGAACAGCACTAAGTTTCGGCATGTCAAATACGATCTTTGAACATAAATCAAAATCTTGTCCTTCCTTACAATTGAAAAAGGGTGTCACACATTATTACATTGTAAGACGTTGTGGTCTCCTGACATTCATTGCTTAAATATTCCGCCCTCACAATCATATTCCGCACATCCAGACGCTTCATTCTAACCCAAACTTGATAAGATAAAGTCAACGTTGTATGAATTCATGTAAACGATATGCAAATAACTAGTAAATCGCAAATGCGCACCGAAATTGAAATACTCGAGACTGGCGTACACACATACATTCCAGACACGACAGTCACAGGAGCTTTTAGCTCAAGAGAGGCAGACTGCACGCCGGGAGGCCGGTCCCTTCACAGGACGAGTCAACCTCGAACCTCAAACGCCCATAGAGCAGACAGCGTTTGCCCGAGTGAAAGGCAGAATGACCCCATGTTCGGCTTAAAAGCAAATTCCGCTACATTGTGTGGGAGCGCCCAGCCCACACATTCTTTACAAACATAGCACGCAGTTTCAGAGGTTTTCACAGAGAGACAGCAAACGCCAAACGCCGATGCTACAGACTTCCGGATTGGTCGCCTTAAAGGAAACGTCATTCTCCCGTTTTGGAATAGCAATGCTGATTGGCAGACGATATTCCTGACGCCTTGAGCTGAAGGAGTAATGGAAGAGACCAAAAGATATACCCCTTCACGTCTGGCATGGAGAGGGGCCGTTCTGTTGTCGCTCTTGGAGCGAGAACACGTAACGAGAGCGTTTGCGATCGTATGTGTACTCAAAGAGCGAGGAACAAGTCTCTCCTCAGTACTTCACTGGGAGAGCAACTCTGTCGAGACCGAATCGGAGTGAGACTCTATATTGAGTCCTTGCGATTAAGCGTTGTTCACTGTGTTGACCGACACACTTATTGTGCGGTATGAGCACACAGAGTTATAGTTAAACGCCTGCGAGCGAATTTTTGAGTGGCATCGAGGTGGGCTGGTTATCTGACCGGTGTACCACACCAATAGTTAGACTAGGGGCGAACAGGAGTCCTTGACTTCATCAATGCATAGGGAGTGTTTGATTGGCGAAGGTCAATCCAGATAGAACGAGAGTTATCTTATTTGTCAGCAGCGAGCGGTGCAGACAGCAGTCATTGCAGCTTACAGTATTGTGCGCTACAGCTCTTGCGAGCCCCATATTTCCTCCACAACAGTACACTTCACTGCATTTCACACGCAACAGCCTCGACTGTACCTAGAAACATTCTAACGGATAATTATTCAAGTTGAGTAGGCGCAGCTCTCAGCCATTCTGCCAAGTCAGTAACAATGTTAAACTCTGTATTGAAATTTCATTAGCGAATCCTATCCTTAAGAGGTAACTTCACATTCCGAAAAGAACCCGGAAATAACTTGTTCAGTTCATAACTAAAAGTGCCATTGTGATTTCTCAGAATTTTTGCAAAATAAATAATAATTTTCGTTAGTTTCATGTTTTTCTTACACTAACTAGCACTACTCCTGTACCCAAGTATCCCACTAGTTACGTAAGAAATTTTGTGAATTTTCGTGTCATTTCCTTAAAGCGGACGACTCCAAAAGATATTTATTGGTGAAAGTTTTTCAGGCATTTCTCTTCAGAACGTTAGGAACGTCTGTCTGACTTCTGCAGTAGTGTGGGGATGGAAATTGCATCTTGCAGGAGTCACAGGGTAAAGGGTACATCTCAGATTAATCCGTTGCACAGATCGACAGAATAGCACCCACATGCTCACAACATTACCAATTACAAGAATAAAAATGACGGCAAAAAATAATGAAGCGTTTTAGGTACATCCCCAGCTACTGCCGGCCGCTGTGACCGAGCGGTTCTACGCGCTTCAGTGCGGAACCGCGCGACTGCTACATTCGCAGCTTCGAATCCTGCCTCGGGCATGGATGTGTGTGATGTCCATAGGTTGGTTAGGTTTAAGTATTGTAATTTCTAGGGGACTGATGACCTCGGATGTTAAGTCCCATAGTGCTCAGAGCCATTTGAATCCTGCTACTTTGTATTACAGAATAAGCACGTTTGATGATGACAGGAACATCATAAATGTACATAAAACATCAAAATTCCTCGTAAGTAAAGCAAATAAAACCTTCAGACATATATGCACATGATCAACTAGCAATAAACTAACAACAAATATAAATAACTAAAAATTACTTCTTATGCACTCGACTCCTAGCTGTGGAAGCATTTTTCTGGGATTCATTATGTAGAAGATGTACATCATTTTCAAGCTACAGGAAAATTCCATGGAAATAATAATAAAATATAATGATTATTCTCAATGTAAAGTTCCGGTTTAACAACTCGAATATCAACTTCACCTATAGCAACCTTTTAAACACATGAAATAGCACATTATTAACTAACACACTAATAGCAGAATTCAGAATCATGGTACAACAGTCATACTTAACTTACATTTACCGAGAAAAAATAAACAAGAAAACCCATTTCTAATGGAAACAAAATTGTGCTATAAATTGGCGAAGAAGATTAAAGTGACAGCTAAAGTACAGATATTTAAAATATTTATTAAAACATATCAAATTACTCATACTACATAGTCGATGATTATTTAGAGGACGCAGAGAAGAGATTTATAACGAATTAACACAAATTAATAACAGTCATTCTACAGCACACAAACAAAATATGGTCTATCTTACTATAGAATCTAATGCCCAATATCCCAATATCTGTAACGGTTAGTATACTAATCTCCTTTAATTTTTCTGAACTTAAAATCTCTTTCACATGGTGAAGGATGCTGACTGACCTTTTCCGTCAGACGGAGCAAAAACTGCGAAAAACACAATACAGACATTTTCATTTTACAGTAAAGAATACGTCATAACATGACGTTGTATAATTAGTATTCCAGGTAAGCTGCAGTAGTTTAATTAGTTGTGTTTCTTCTTCGCTATAAGCTTGTTTGTAAAAGCTTTCCATAAACGTTAATTTACATATACATTTACATCTAGTTGGAATATAAGCCCATACTGCAACAGTGAGTACAATGCCGCTGCCGATTTCTCGCTAGATTGTTATAATCACGTAGGTTCTATTTGTATTGAATATTTCCGTGAATTCTTTTAACAGCCGGATTGACGGTCATGCGCATAGGTACTTTACGTTTACTGTGTAATACTGTAATATTTGCACGTTCGTTGTGTTTCATTCATATTATAATTTTCTTATGATGTGTATCTATGGTTTTTTTTGTTTACTGTGTTTTTTATCTGTTCTCGTTTTTCAAAACGTCAATAATATTTTTTACATAACTTTTATGTTTCAGATCGATTTGTTCATTAAGGATATCGTTTGAATGACTTTTTTGTCAGCATATATACTTCTAATTCTTACAGGATGTTCGTGACATGTCCTTTGGGTATTCTAATTGGGAATTTATAATGCATTTCCGATATGTTCTGCTTTGTGTGTTTGGTTTTCGAGATCCAGGTAAAAGCGAGATTGATTGTTGTCGCTATATCTTGAATACTATTGGAATCTAATGTTAAAACTTCATCCCCTTTAACCGAGATACAATTTTGCGCAATTGTTAGACAAAATTTTATATACACCTTCGTTGACAAACATCACTGACTAGCAAAGATTACACTGTAAACATAAAACATCTACGAAAATAAACTGTCAATCCAGCTGTCAACAGTATTTCACTAAAATACTTATCGCAAATTAACTTACGTGATTATAGCAATTCCAACAAACAGACAGTCCACAGTTTTCTCACTGGTGTAATATGGGCATATATTTCAACTAGATGTATGTTCATATTTGAACTGATGTTTCTGTACAACTTTTATAAACGTCAGTAAACTCGCCAAATGTAACATCTGCAAATTTACTTGAAATGGCGCTATAGCTGAAACAAGCTTGTAGTAAAGATGAAACGTTATAAATTAGACTATCGCAGCTTACCTCAACCTAAAGTGTATGTAGTGTATACAGTGTATGAAGTGCGTGTGTCTGTGTGTGTGTGTGTGTGTGTGTGTGTATGTACGTGTGCGTGTGTGTGTGTGTGTGTGTGTACTGTGGACAGTGCCTAGTGAAGCAATTCGAATAGAATACCAGAATTTTTTAAGTTGTTTGTTAACTTGTACACATTGCAGCATTGTACACAACATAAAATCCTTTGTCATCTTGTTGTTGTTGTTGTGGTCTTCAGTCCTGAGACTGGTTTGATGCAGCTCTCCATGCTACTCCATCCTGTGCAAGCTTCTTCATCTCCCAGTACCTACTGCAGCCTACATCCTTCTGAATCTGGTTAGTGAATTCATGTCTTGGTCTCCCTCTACGATTTTTACCCTCCACGCTGCCCTCCAATACCATGTCTGAGAACATGTCCTACCAACCGATCCCATCTTCTAGTCAAGTTGTGCCACAAGCTCCTCATCTCCCCAATTCTATTCAATACCTTCTCATTAGTTATGTGATCTACCCATCTAATCTTCAGCATTCTTCTGTAGCACCACATTTCGAAAGCTTCTATTCTCTTCTTGTCTAAACTATTTATCGTCCACGTTTCACTTCCGTACATGGCTACACTCCATACAAATACTTTCAGAAACGACTACCTGTCACTTAAATCTATACTAGATGTTAACAAATTTTTCTTCTTTAGAAACGCTTTTCTTGCCATTGCCAGTCTGCATTTTATATCCTCTCTACTTCGACCATTATCAGTTATTTTGCTCCCCAAACAGCAAAACTCCTTTACTTCTTTCAGTGTCTCATTTCCTAATCTAATTCCCTCAGCATCCCCCGACTTAATTCGACTACATTCCATTGTCCTCGTTTTGCTTTTGTTGATGTTCATCTTATACCCTCCTTTCAAGAAACTGCCCATTCCGTTCAACTGCTCTTCCAAGTCCCTAGCTGTCTCTGACAGAATTACAATGTCATCGGCGAAACTTTCTTCTCCATGCATTTTAATACTTACTCCGAACTTTTCTTTTGTTTCCTTTATTGCTTGCACAATATACAGATTGAATAACATTGTAGATAGGCTGCAACCCTGTCTCACTCCCTTCCCAACCACTGCTTCCCTTTCATGCCCCTCGACTCTTATAACTGCCATCTGGTTTCTGTACAAATTGTAAATAGCCTTTCGCTCCCTGTATTTTACCCGTGCCACCTTCAGAATTTGAAAGAGAGTATTCCAATCAACATTGTCAAAAGCTTTCTCTAAGTCTACAAATGCTAGAAACGTAGGTTTGCCTTTCCTTAATCTATCTTCTAAGATAAGTGGTAGGGTCAGTATTGCTCACGTGTTCCAACATTTCTACGGAATCCAAACTGATTTGCACCGAGGTTTTTCCATTCGTCTGTAAAAAATTCGCGTTAGTATTTTGCAGCTGTGACTTATTAAACTGATTGTTCGGTAATTTTCACATCTGTCAACACCTGCTTTCTTTGGGATTGGAATTATTATATTCTTCTTGAAGTCTGAGGGTATTTCGCCTGTCTCATACATCTTGCTCCTACCAGAGGGCAGAGTTTTCTCAGGACTGGCTCTCCCAAGGCTGTCAGTAGTTCTAATGGAATGTTGGCTACTCCTGGGGCCTTGTTTCCACTCAGGTCTTTCAGTGCTCTGTCAAACTCTTCATGCAGTATCGTATCTCCCATTTCATTTTCATCTACATCCTCTTCCATTTCCATAATATTGTCCTGAAGTACATCGCCTTTGTATAGTCCCTCTATATACTCCTTCCACCTTTCTGCTTTCCCTTCTTTGCTTATAACTGGGTTTCCATCTGAGCTCTTGATATTCATGCAAGCGGTTCTCCTTTCTTCAAAGGTCTCTTTAATTTTCCTGTAGGCAGTATCTATCTGACCCCTAGTGAGATAAGCCTCTACATCCTTACATTTGTCCTCTATCCATCCCTGCTTAGCCATTTTGCACTGCCTGTCGATATCATTTATGAGACGTTTGTATTCCATTTTGCCTGCTTCATTCACTGCATTTTTATATCTTCTCCTTTCATCAATTAAATTCAGTATTTCTTCTGTTACCTGAGGGTTTCTACAGGTCCTCGTCTTTTTACCTATTTGATCCTCAACTGCCTTCACTATTTCATCCCTCAAAGCTACCCATTCTTCTTCTACTGTATTTCTTTCCCCCCATTCCTGTCAATTGTTCGCTTATGCTCTCCCTGAAACTCTGTACAACCTCTGGTTCTTTCAGTTTATCCAGGTCCCATCTCCATAAATTCCCACCTTTTTGCAGTTTCTTCAGTTTTAATCCATAGTTCATAATCAATAGATTGTGGTCAAAGTCCACATCTGCCCATGGAAATGTCTTACAATTTAAAGCCTGGTTCCTAAATCTCTGTCTTACCATTATACAGTCTACCTGATACCTTTTAGTATCTCCAGGGTTCTTCCATGTATACAACCTTCTTTCATTATTCTTAAACCAAGTGTTAGCTGTTATGCTCTGCGCAAAATTCTATTAGGCGGCTTCCTCTTTCATTTCTTAGCCCCAATCCATATTCACCTACTATGTTTCCTTCTCTCCCTTTTCCTACTCTCGAATTCCAGTCACCCATGACTATTAAATTTTCGTCTCCCTTCACTACCTGAACAATTTCTTTTATCTCATCATACATTCCATCAATTTCTTCGTCATCTGCAGAGCTAGTTGGCATATAAACTTGTACTACTGTAGTAGGTATCGGCTTCGTATCTATCTTGGCCAATATAATACGTTCACTATGCTGTTTGTAGTAGCTTACCCGCACTCCTATTTTTTATTTATTATTGAAACTACTCCTACATTACCCCTACTTGATTTTGTATTTATAACCCTGTATTCACCTGACCTAAAGTTTTGTTCCTCCTGCCACCGAACTTCACTAATTCCCACTATATCTAACTTTAACCTATCCATTTCCCTTTTTAAATATTCTAACCTACCTGCCCGATTAAGGGGTCTGACATTCCACGCTCCGATCCGTAGAACGCTAGTTTTCTTTTTCCTGATAACAACGTCCTCTTGAGTAGTCCCCTCCCGGAGATCCGAATGGGGGACTATTTTACCTCCGGAATATTTTAACCAAGAGGACGCCATCATCATTTAATCATACAGTAAAGCTGCATGCCCTCGGGAAAAATTACAGCTGTAGTTTCCCCTTGCTTTCAGCCGTTTGCAGTACCAGAACAGCAAGGCCATTTTGGTTAGTGTTACAAGGCCAGATCAGTCAATCATCCAGATTGTTGCCCCTGCAACTACTGAAAAGGCTGCTGCGCCTCTTCAGGAACCACACGTTTGTCTGGCCTCTCAACAGATACCCCTCCGTTGTGGTTGCACCTACGGTACGGCTATCTGTATCGTTGAGGCACGCAAGCCTCCCCACCAACGGCAAGGTCCATGGTTCAAGGGGGGGGGGGGGGGGGGGAGGGGGGTTGTCATTTTAGCCCGTCTACATTCATAGGGCTGTATGTTCGACTTTATCAACTTTTTAACTGTTTTTCTTTATGCCGCTGTAGGACGTCACTCAACCGCAGCAATTTCTGTATTCGTTAGACTATTAATTCCATTCAACAGATCCTGTAATTTTCTTCACTTTCACTGAGGATGTCATAAGCACATCTTGTCATTGACATCCTTTCGTCTTGAATTTTACTTCTACTCTTGAACCTTACTATTATTTCCATCATTGTTTCTTAGATGTAGAGACTGAACAGTAGAGGCGAAAGACTACATCTCTTGTTGTTCCTTCTTCGCTCTTGAACATATTGTATATTACCCGTGTTTCCCTATAGCTTACCCCAGTTCTTCTCAGCATCTTGCACCATTTTACATTGTCCAATGCATTTTCTTGGTCTAAAAATCGTATGAACGTGTCTTGAGTTTTTTTCAGTCTTGCTCCCCCTATCAACTCTCAGGTGCCTTTACCTTTCCTAAAGTCAAACTGATCGACATCTTATAAATCTCCAATTTTCTTTTCCATTCTTCTGTATATTATTCATGTCAGTAACATGGCTCCATGAGCTGTTAAGATAACTGCGCGATAATTCTCACACTTATCGAGTCTTGCTATCTGCGTTATTATGTGGTGATGTTCTTCCGACTGTCTCATGGTATATCGCCAGTCTTCTACATTCTACACACCAACATGAATAAACGATATGCTGCCACTTCCACCAATGATTTTAGAAATTCTGATAGAATTTATCCATCCCTTCTGCCTTACTCGATTTTAAATTTTCCAAAACTCTTTTAAATTTGGTCCTAATACTAGATCCTCTATCTCTTCTAGATAGAGGATCGTTTCTCGTTTCTCCTTCAATCCCGTCACCACACAAGTCTTCCTCCTCATAGGGGCCCTCAGTGTGCTCTTTCCACCTATCAGCTCTGCATTTAACAGTGGAATTTCCATTGCACTATTAATGTTACCACCTTTGCTTTTAATTTCAACGAATGTTGTTTTGACTTTCTGTAAGGTAAGTGAGTCCTTCCGGTAATCATTTCTTTTTCGTATTCTTCACATTTTCATGTAGCTATCTCACCTTAGTTTCACTATACTTCCTATTTATTTCATTCCTAAGGACAGCATTACATTATCACCATTACACATCACCGGCATTAAACTTTGTCAAAGTTGATAAGTAAAATGTTGTTGTTTGTGTTGGGGTCTTCAGTACTGAGACTGGTTTGTTGCAACTCTCCATGCTACTCTGTCCTGTGTAAGCTTCTTCATCTCCCAGTACCTACTGCAACCTACATCCTTCTGAATCTGCTTATTGTATTCATCTCTTCGTCTCCCTCTATGATTTTTACCCTCCACACTGCCCTCCAATACTAAATTGGTGATCCCTTGATGCCTCAGAACATGTCCTACCTATCAATCCCTTCTTCTAGCCAAATTGTGCCACAAACTCCTCTTCTCCCCAATCCTGTTCAATAACTTCTCATTAGTTATGTGATCTACCCATCCAATCTTCAGTATTCTTCTGTAGCACTACATTTCGAAAGCTTCTATTCTCTTCTTGTCCAAACTAGTTATCGTCCACGTTTCACTTCCATACATGGCTTAACTTCATACAAATACTTTCAGAAACGACTTCCTGACACTTAAATCTCTACTCGATGTTAACGAATTTCTCTTCTTCAGAAACGCTTTCCATGCCATTGCCAGTCTACATTTTATATCCTCTCTACTTCGACCATCATCAGTTGTTTTGCTCCCCAAATAGCAAAACTCCTTTACTACTTTAAGTGTCTCATAAGTCAAATATTAGTGTCGAAGAGATTTGATAGTATAATAGGGAACTTTGGCAAATCTCGCCTTTCGTCAAAGAAATATGATCAGATCTAGGGCCTCGCCATAGTTTTGTTCATAAAAGCCGTTTGCCTTCTGCTCACTGCAATGAAACTTAACCACTTGGAGCTATCTGACGCTATTAGCGTGTTTGTAAACATGGATACGAAGTTTACAAATGTTCAAATGTGTGTGAATTACTAAGGGACCAAACTGATGATGTCATCGGTCCCTAGACTTACACACTACTTAAATTAACTTATGCTAAGAATAACACACAGACCCGTGAGAGGTCTCGAATTTCCGGTAGGAGGGGCCGCCCAATCCGTAACATGGCGCCTTAAACCGCGCAGCTACACCGCCCGGCGAAGTTTACGAAATTAATACAAATGTATAAAGTATATGAAGCGCTTTACAACGTGAGACATCCCGAATACAAAAATGGCTTAAGAAGGTTGGAAATCTGCAAAAAAACTGCCGAGGTCATTACCCATGAAATATGTGCTGAGTGCACGGCAGATGATATAAAAAGTATATATACATGCAAGTAATGTTTACATGACATACAAATATTTTACATAATTTTGTAACCCGCACCCGGCCATCCTTATTTAGATATTCCGTGATTTCTCTAAATCGCTTCACTCACATGCCGGGATGGTTCCTCTGAAAGTGGATAGCCGACTTCCTTCCCCATCCCTCCCAGATCCGACTGGAACGATGACCCCGCTTTTTGGTCCCCTCCCCCACTCCCCATCTCCCAAGTCAACCAACCAATATAATTGTGTTCATTGCAGGTACATAATGTACACGATAATGCTTACATAACATACACGTATTTTACATGTTTTTAACTGCAAATGCTTAAAAGCAAATTGGATGCGATACAGTTTACAGTCCACAAGTGTGCTGATTTCATCTACTGGAGTTACTGGGCCAGGCCACATTGTCTGATGAAAGTGTATGTAATGTAGAGTGTACAGTAAGTGGCAGTGAACGTGGAACACCCATCTTCGAGGAAATTTTTGAGAGAGGTGTATTTCTTTATATTTTACATTAAGAAATGTTATTATCTTTCCAGGGCACTTTCCCTGCACTATTGTAAAATGTTTTAAATTCTTCTCTAACTATTCTCCCTCATACTGGACGACCAAAGGCAGCTTGTCAAACGACATCTTCCATTTGCTGTAGGTTCTCAGTGCTTCGTGACTCAAGATAAGTGCTGTTCCCTACTACTGTAGACACCATCTCCTGATGAGTGTATACGTGTTTTCTCCTCTTGGTTACAAAGTTAGTGTTATTGTAGTAACTGTTTCTGTAGGTAGACAAATGGTAGTAAGAAAAATCCTGAAACGGCGGGCAAGAAAGCCAGACATGCTTTCCACTAGTCTTCTTCCTCGTGAGAACCTGTAATTGAAAACCTTTTCTTCCTTTGTGATTCCCTTCAAGGGGTAAGGATTTATAATGTTTTAACTCATAGGCAAAGCATCGTCTGACAGCACAACCATTGGAGTTGTAATGTTTATGTTTCCTAGCTTTCTATCTTCAGGAATGTTCAGAACAGATCGGTCAATGAGACTCCCCTATTGTTTACTTTATGAAAACACCCCAGCATCACCCCTGCATCAACACACAAGAATTTGTAGGTAGCACTATCATGGCAAATAAAGTTATGCTGTTAAAGGATTTATAATTGAAAAACTGAGAACCACTAGCTTGTGGACATTTGATGTGAATATGCTTCCCATTCGATGCTCCTATCGTGTTATACCGGTTTCACTTTTCCTCGAAATCATTTTCAATTTTTCACCACTCTTCTCTGTTTGTGGGTACCTGTAAATAAAATTTAAGCATCTCTAAGATAATACGTAATTAATGGTTTTCATTTCTGTATTTATAGCGTGAAATAGAGGCTTAATATTCTTCACAAGATGAATGAGCTACAGCCGCAGCCCCAGCAACGTGAGCAGCCTCCCAGAAATAAAAGTAACAACAGATGTTCCTCTGGAGGCCACCAAAACGTTGAGGGCAGTGGCTGATATGATCAAATACCAGCCCCAGCCTGCCCGGAAAGATAGGTGCAGCGCCTTTGCCACCCACATCGCAGCTGAACTGCAGGAGGTGGATAACGTGGGGATGAGCTGTTTGCAAGTGACACTATGCACGCGATAAACCGTTTGCTGATGGGCAGTTGGGATATGCTGCTGGCGACAATTCCACAATCACAGTCACAGCCATTCACCTCTGGATACATCCAGGCAGCTTTTCAGCGAGTCGGAATACAGGAGAAAGACATATTTCAATATCATTTTTTTTCTTAACTCTCCATTCTACTATGTCTATTTCTGAACTCCGGATGCCTCACGTTAAGATGTGTTCCAGCTGTTTCGTACACTGCTATTAATGTAGTAAATTCTGAGACAAAAAAATAGTTTTAATTCATATAAAGTGTATTAAACATTTATTTACCGTCAGATATTGGTCCTTTAGTGCTCTATAAATTGCTTCACACGTTTCAGGGATTATTTTAGTCAATGTGCACTATGGTATTCGAGTGCTGTATTGTAAGCTAGGGTAACCTTCTCCTGCAGCAAGACATCGGAGTCTTACTATGAGCCTGTCTTCTGCAGATATAGAATGTCTTATGTGAGTATTCTGCTTTGCGATATGAGGACCCACTTCACCGAGCAAATACTGAAATGTATTCTCATCCGCTCCTAAGTAATTTATGTACGACTTACAGCTCAAGCAACAAATTTTGTTCAATTTTTTACCATCTCGTCGTAAAACCCACAGCTACACCCAATTACGTTGCCTTCTTTTTCCCCCCCTTCTCTTCCAAACGGGCACACAGTGCAATTGTCGTACAAGCAACTGCTGCGCATACTAACAAGTTCTTGTTTCAGCCATCTTCAACTTTGACGAAATGTATGACGACAGTGTAATACCACTGTTTAGACCCACGTCAAAGATCTTTGTCAAAGAAATTTAACGAATGTTTGGTCATAATTCTTCTTCAAAGAAATGTGATAGTGTAATACCGGCCTAAGTGACTTGTGTTTCTGTATTCCTGAGTTTCCCCTGGATGTTTTTGTACTTCCTTCTGTCTCCGATCAACTGAAGTATTTCTTCTGTTACCCATGGTTTCTTTGCAGTTACCTTTTTTGTACCTTTGTTTTTCTTTCCCATTCCTCTTCCACTGAACTGCCTCCTCATCTACTCCTTAACGCAATGCCTATAGCCTCAGAGAACTTCAAACGTATCTCTTCATTCCTTAGAACTTCTGTATCGCACTTCTTTTCACAGTGATTCTTCTTTACTAGTCTCTTGAACTTCAGCATACTCCCCATCATTACTAAATTGTGATCTGAGTCTATATCTGCTCCTGGGTACGCCTTACGAACCATTATCTGATTTTTGGAATCGCTGCCTGATGATGATGTAATATAATTGATATCTTCATATAACTCCCAGCCATTTCCCAGAATACTTCCTCCTCTTGTGATTCTTGATCAGAGTATTCGCTGTTACTAGCTGAAATTTATTGCAACCACCTGTTCCCTCCAACCCTGTTCCACTCGTGAATAGTGTGTGGGCGAATGATTGTCGGTAATCCTCCGTATTGGTTATAATTTGTCGAATTTTCTCCTCGTGGTCAATACGCGAGAAGTATGTGGAGGGAAGTAATATGTTGTCCGACTCTCCTGAAAAGTGCTGTCCCGAAATTTCAATAGTAACTGTCACCGTGATGCACAATGCCTCTCTTGTAACGTCTGTCAGTGAAGTTTGTTTAGCATCTCCGTAACGCTCTCTCGTCGGCTAAACAATCCCGTGACCGAACGTGCCGCTCTTCGTTAGATCTTCTCTACCTCCTCTATCAGTTCTACCTGACAGGGATCCCAGATAAATGAACAAAACTAAAGAATCGGGTGAACAAGCACCTTATAGGCCACTTCTTTCGTGGATGAGTTACATTTCCTTAAGAGTCTTCCGATGAATCTGAGTCTGATGTTTGCTTTTCCCACTATCTGTTTTATACGGTTATTCCACATCAGGTCGCTCTGGATAGTTACGCCTAGAAATTTTACTGCACACGCTGTCTCCAGCTGTTTGTCATCAATAGTGTAGCTGTACAGTAGTGGGTTTCTTTTCCTGTGGATGCGCAATATGTTACGGTTATTTACGATCAGGGTCAACTGCCAGAGCCTGCACCAATCATCAATTATCTGCAGGTCGTTCTGCAAATTCTTCCTATCTTCCGGCATTGCTACTTTTGAGTAGACAACTGCATCATCTGTGAACAACCTTAAAGAGCATCCGACGCTTTCTGCTAGATCTTTTATATATATTGTAAACAGCAACAGTTCTATCACACTTCCATCTGTCGATTTTGTTCAGTTAAGAGCGATGGTTGATTTCTATCTGCAAGTCTGCTCCGACACTCCGTAAGCTCGTATTTTTTTCATTAAACCGCAATTCGGGACGGTGTCAAATACCATACTAAAATCAAGGAACACGGCATCAACCTGAGGGCCGTTCCCCTCTGCGCATTGGATCTCATGGAGGAACAGAGCGAGCTGAGTTTCGCAGGATGTCTGTTTGCCGAATCCATGTTGATTTTTATAGAGCAGATATTAATTTCCAGAAACGTCATAATTATTGAGCATAATACGTGTTCCATTATTCTATAGCAGAATGACGTCAACGATATAGGTCTATAATTGTGTGGATCTGTCTTACGGTCTTTCTTAAAAACGGAAACGACCTGCACTTTTTTCCAGTCGTTAAGTACCTTTTGTTGCTCAAGCGATCTACGATAAATTACTGCTATAAGGGCAGCAAGTTCTTTCGCATAGTCTTTATAGAATCTTATAGGTATCACATCTGATCCTGAAGCCTTTCCACTACTAAGCTATTGTAGCTGCTTTTCAGTTCCGCTATCGGTTATCTCAATATCTGCCATTTCGAAGTTCGCACGACGATTGAAAGAAGGCACAGTGCTATGCTCTTCCGTGGTGAAACAACTTCGGAAGATCGAATTTATTATTTCGGCCTTCTCTCTGTTATCTTTCGTTTTGGTGCCGGTGTTGTCTCTGAGAGAATGAATAGTTGACTTTGACCGACTTACTGATTTTAAATACGACCAAAATCTCTTAGGATTTTTACTCAGGTCGGTTGACAACGTCTTACTTTCAAAATCATTGAACGCTTCTCTCATTACTATTCTTACGTTCATTTTCGCCAGCTCTTGTCTGTCAGTTAGGTTTTTACTCTCTTGAATCTGAGATGAAGTGCTCTTTGTTTACGTAGCGCTTTTCGAATATGGCTATTAAACCATCCCTTAAAACCTTACTCGGAATATACTTGTCTATGGCGTTTTGAAAGATGCCCTTGAATTTTTTCCATTTGTTCTCTACATCTTCGTCCTCATTACCGAATATTCGATGCTGGCTGCTGAGGTACTCTGAAATTTGTATCCTGTCACCCTTGCTGAGCAAAAATATCTTCTTACCTCTAGCATTCTTTGTAAGATCCTTTGTCATATTTGCTACCACAACTTAACGATCACTGTAGCTTTCTCTACTTTAACTGATTCGGCAAGTTCAGGTCTGTTTGTTGCCAGGATGTCTAAGACGTAACCCTAACGAGTTGGTTCTCCAACTATCGGCTCAAGGTAATTTATGAACAAGACATCCAGAACAGTAATACACGAATCCCTGTCTCTCGCACCACTTTTGATGGCATAACACTCCCAGTCTATACCTGGTAAGTTGAAGTCACCCCCTATTACAACGGCATGATCAGGAAAATTACTAATGATATTCTGCAAGTTCTGTCTGAAGCGCTCTACAACCTGACCCATGCGAACTACAGAAGCATCCGATCACCATTTTTGACCGTTCTTTGGTACTCAAATTGACCCAGATTAATTCACATTCGGAATCCTTGATAACCTCGATATTTTATCGAATCCTTTACTGCATAACATGCTGCTACCATGGCGACTAACCTTTCCTTACGATAAACATTCCAATGTGAACTTAGGATTTCATTGTCATGGACGTCTGGTTTCAGCCAGCTTTCTGTTCTCAATACTGTCTGTGAATTATAACCTTCAGTAAGCGATAACAATTCTGGTAGCTTTTCATGGCTGCTTCTGAAGTTTACTAAAATCATATTAATCTTTTCTATCTCTGATCTCCGAGGACCAAGATTTCTGAGGTCATGTGACTGATTTAACAGGCAAATCGTCATTGATCCCAAGGGAGGGGTTCTATAACCTTAAAAAGCCCCATATGCAAACCACACGTACTCCGCTACCCTAGTAGCCGCTTCCTGCGTGTAGTGCACGCCTGACCTATTAAGGGGAACCCTACAATTTTGCACCCAATGGCGGAGGTCGAGAAATTCGCATCCGATGCCGTCGCAGAGTCGTCTGAGCGTCTGGTTTAGACCTTCCACTGTGCTCTAAACCAGAGGACCGCGATCAACCCTGGGAGCGATGCTACAAATAGACAGCTTAGCCTGCACCCCGCGTGCATTGCTAGTTGCCTTCACCAAATCTGCCAGCCACCGAAAGGTGCCGAGGATGGCCTCAGAACCCAAGCGGCAGGCGTCGTTCTGTTTACAGTAACTCACTTTCTGCTCTACCTTCCAATTCATAACGATATCTACTCCTGTTACACCATCTGCTGCTGCTTTTGGTATTACCCAATACTCATCTGACCAGAAATCTTCGTTTCCGTTCTGTTTCACTTCTCTGACCACAGCTATATCTAGATTCAGTCTTAGCACTTCTCTTTCCAGACATTCTAACTTCCGTATCACATTCAGACTTCTGACATTCCCCGCTCAGACTCGTAGAACGGTAACCCCTTGTTGGTTATTCAATGTTTTTCTCAAGGTCAGCTCTCCCTTGGCAGTCCCCTTCTGGAGATTCGGAACGGGGACTAGTCCAGAATCTTTGGCCAACGGAGGGGTCATCATGACATTTCTTTGATCACAGGCTGTCATTATATTGAAATAAATTAGAGCTCGCACGGAAAGAAGTACTCGTGTTTCACGTGCGCTATTCGAAAGTGGAACGGTAGAGAAATTTTACTTAATTGTGAATTTGAGAGTACTTATGCATATGTAAATAAGGATAGTGCATTGTCCCTAACTTCAGAAGGTATTCTGCTAGACTTCCCATAGCAGAACTGACTGATTAAAAACGTTCTTCACTGCCGTGTTTTAGTGGTAACAAGGTGATAATTGGGATTACGTTACGGAACGAGTGTCAAAATATGCATTATTTAAGATGTGTAACATAATCTAAAACCATTTTCATTTTATGGCCATTTTTATACTTGAAACCCAAGTCAGTGAAGAAACCATGTCACAAAAGCGGATATTAAACTATTTCGATAAAATAAAAAGTGCCCAGTGGCGAGTAGGACCCGCACACTGAGGGCTCTGTATAAGTTTATCAACCCTGAGAATTGGTAATCTGAACGATTTCTGCCATTATTGATACCGATACTGGCAAGGTATTGGTCCCAGGATTTCCAAGGCCATATCAAAATCTTTGCAGTGGTTCCTGAGACTATCCCAGACACACAAAAGACGCGAGCAGGGAACTTCACTTTGTATATACAGAGAAGATTTAATAAAACATTTTTATTTACTTACTAAACCATTACGTAACTTAGATTTTATGTTTGCATGCAGTAATGTTCGTCTACTGTGCTTTTGAAGAATGATGAAAGCAATATACATTCAAATGGCAAAAGATATTTTTTATGAGAAATAATTACAATATGGCTATTTACAATTTGTACAGAAACCAGATGGCAGTTATAAGAGTCGAGGGGCATGAAAGGGACGCAGTGGTTCGGAAGGGAGTGAGACAGGGTTGTAGCCTATACCCGATGTTCATTCAATCTGTATATTGAGCAAGCAGTGAAGGAAACAAAAGAAAAATTCGGAGTAGGAGTTAAAATCCATGGAGAAAAAATAAAAACTTTGCGATTTGCCGATGACATTGTAATTCTGTCAGAGACAGCAAAGGACCTGGAAGAGCAGTTGAACGGAATGGACAGTGTCTTAAGAAGGATACGAGATGAGCATCAACAAATGCAAAACGAGGATAATGGAATGTAGCCGAATTAAATCAGATGATGCTGAGGGAAATAGATTATGAAATGAGACAAAGTAGTAGATGAGTTTTTCTATTTGGGGAGCAAAATAACTGATGATGGTCGAAGTAGAGAGGATATAAAATATAGACTGGCAATGGCAAGGAAAGCGTTTCTGAAGAAGAGAAATTTGTTAACATCGCGTTTAGATTTAAGTGTCAGGAAGTCCTTTCTGAAAGTATTTGTATGGAGTGAAGCAATGTATGGAAGTTAAACATGGTCGATAAATAGTTTGGACAAGAAAAGAATAGAAGCTTTTGAAACGTGGTACTGCAGAGCAATGCTGAGGATAAATGTAAATGTCGTGTGACTAGGGCCTCCCGTCAGGTAGACCGTTCGCCGGGGGCAAGTCTTTCGATTTGACGCCACTTCGGCGACTTGCGCGTCGATAGGGATGAAATGATGATGATTAGGACAACACAACACCCAGTCCCTGAGGGGAGAAAGATCTCCTACCCAGCCGGTAATCGAACCCGTGCCCGTAAGACGGCAATCCGTCACGCTGACCACTCAGCTATTGGGGCGGACTACCACTCGGCTACAGGGGGCGGACATGCTGAGGATTGGATGGGTAGATCACAAAACTAATGAGACGGTATTGAACAGAATTGGGGAGAAGAGGAGTTTGTGGCACAACTTGACAAGAAGAAGGGACCGGTTGGTAGGACATGTTCTGAGGCATCAATGGATCTCCAATTTAGTATTGGAGGGCAGCATGGAGGGTAAAAATCGTAGAGGGAGACCAAGAGATGAATACACTAAGCAGATTCAGAAGGATATAGGTTGCAGTAGTTACTCACAGATGAAGAAGCTTGCGCAGGATATGGTAGCAAAGAGAGCTGCATCAAACCAGTCCCTGGACTGAAAGCCATAACAACAAACAAGAATTACATTTTAACAAGTTTCAGATTTTTTTGCTTTAGTTGTACTGTGAAACCTTGTTTTATGCCTCATTTCATGATTCTAGGTGAGCAGGAAGTACCCTACAGGTTTTGATGAGTGAGTTTGCGGGTATTAGAATATGTGACACAAATTACCGAATCTTGTGACTGCATTGACTTAGAAGTTTAACTTTTTTCCACTGACAGGAGACCATAGAGTTCAGTATGTGGCATAAATTTGAACTTGATACGCAACCTGTTCCAGAGAAACAGATGTCTTAAACGACAGATAGACAGACAGAAGAATAAAAAATGACAAATATCTTATTTTTTTGTGTGTGATGGAATTACAAATTAACAATTTTCGAATTTTTTCCTTTACATGTACTGGGAAAACTTGATCACAAAAATTATTTTTTCCAGTGTTACAATTACAAATTAACCGGATCGGGATTTTTTTACTTTATTTGTACTGTGAAACTGCTTCTCCTATAGGTTTTTATGAGTGAGGTTGCGAGACATAAGTGGCCTTACCTTTCGGTTACATTGACTCAGAAGCTTACATTTATTACACTGCCAAGGGCTTATATACCTCAGTATGTGACGTATGTTTCAACTTGATACGTCTACCCGTTCCTGAGAAAAGGGGGTTTTAACAGACGGACGAACAGGCAGTCAGATAATAAATGGGAATTTTTTTTTCGTGTGATATACGAGGGTCCGCCGCTCATTGTCTCGCGGTAGCGTTCTCGCTTCCCGAGCACGGGGTCCCGGGTTCGATTCCCGGCGGGGTCAGGGATTTTTCCTGCCTCGAGATGACTGGGTGTTGTTGTGTTGTCTTCATCATCATCATTCATCCCCATTAGGGTCGGAGGAAGGCAATGGCAAACCACCTCCACTAGGACCTTGCGTAGTAAGGCGGCGCGGGTCTCCCGCGTCGCTCCCCTACGCTCTGTAAACAAGTATGGTACTCATCATCATCATCGTGATATAAGAGGATTGCCCAGAAAGTAATGCACCCTATTTTTTCTTCCACAATTCTTTATTGAACATAATGAGACTTACACACACGAAAGGATGGTGTTTTATCTACAGACCCTATTTTTCCAAGTAATCTCCATCCCATTCTATGGCCTTCCTCCAGCGAGAAACAAGGGCATGTAAGCTCTGTCGATACCAATTCTTGTCCTGGTGGTGGAGCCAGTGCTTTACTGTGTGAACCACCTACTCACTGTCCTAAAAATGTCTTCCACGAATGGCATCCTTTAATGGGCCAAACAGGCGGAAGGCCGAGGGGGATAGGTCAGAGCTGTCAGGTGTACAGCCGTGGATGGTCTTCCAGACCGCTGCAAATCACGGAGCTTCGTCGAACTGCCTTCTGGGACCCCACCCTCCGTGCCCAGCGCCTAACTGTACTTCTGTCGACAGCAGATGCTCCATAGACTTTGCACAAGCGTTTGTGTGAATATTCTTCACAGTTTCTTTCTCTGCAGTGAGAAATTCAATGACGGCACGTTACTTGTAACGTACACCACCCACAGATGCCATTTTGAAACTGTCCTGCAGCTACGCTATCTGTCGGAAGTGAAAGAAACTTGGCGCGCTCACTCAGAAGACTACAAGTAATACATGTGTGTCGTTTCGCTTTCGTAGCATTGTTTCTGGCTGAGAAAATATGCGGTGCACTACTTTCTTAGAAACTCTCGTAATTACTAATTTACAGTTTTCTGACGTTTTCCTCTGCTTTGTGCCAGATTTCATGGTTCTAGGCCAACGATAAGTGATGAGAGAGTTTGCGAGTATCAAAATGTGTGACATAAATGGCTGCACAGACTTAGAAGCCTAGGAGACTCAGCTTTTCACACTACCAAGAGTCTTTAGGCCATAGTGTGTGACATAAAGTTTATACGTCTTTCCGTTCCTGAGAAAAAGGGTGTTTAACAGTCAAACAGATATATAGGCAGATGGAAGGACTGCAAAGTGATTCTATAACGGTTCCGTTTTTGCAGACTGAGGTCGGAACCCTAAAAATCGCTTTAAAGAAGCAAAAAGAATCATTCGTGCGTTCCGTAGTGTTACCGGCAGTCCAGCTAATACAATGAGTTTACGAAGAGAATAACGAGAAAGGAGTACAGTGGTCGAGCAGCTTCTTATGAGCCATGCATTTTTATATTCAGTACTAAGCGATGCTCGAGATAATGTACAGACCGAATGGAGGAGCAGTTGGGAGACGATGATTGTTTGTATCAGCGTGACAATACACCATGTCATAAGGCAGCATGTCTGACTCAGTGGTTTGTGGACAAGAACAAACCTGAAACGGACTGCCTTACCCAGAGTCCCGGCCTGAACCCAATGGAACACCCTTTGGGTGAGTCAGAATGCTGACTTCAAGCCCGACCCCAGCGTCCAACATCACTCCCTCCACTTGCATCTACTCTTGAGGAAGAACGGTCTGCCATTGCTCCACAGACATTCAGACACCCCACTGAATGTGTCCCCGGCAGATTTCAAGCCATCATAATGGCGAAGGTTGAACACAGCCCATAACAAGTGCCCAGATACTTTTGATCACTTTGTGTGTGTGTGTGTGTGTGTGTGTCTGTGTGTGTGTGTGTGTGTGTGTGTGTGTGGGTGTGTGTAAATAGTCAGGATGAGTGATGTTGGACTGAGAGGCATTTATCAGGGCCCATAAACTTAAGGTATGTGAAATAAAAACGTCTTTACATTGAATGACATTTATTATTTGAGAATATAGGCCCCTATTGTTTGTAGCACACAGACGCTTTTGATCATATAGTGTATACTCAAGTACTGGTTCATAATAAACTCATCCTGTCCATTCAGCAACCTAGCGATTTATTGTCACATAGTCAGCATGGATACAGAAAATATCGTTCTTGTGAAAGACAACTACCTCTTTATACTCATGAAGTAATGCGTGGTATCGACAGGGTATATCGTAAATTTCATATTTTTAGATTTCCAGAAGGCTTTCGACACCTTTCGACCCTTTTCTTCTAACCAAACTGCGTGCCTATGGACTATCGCCTCAGTTGCGTGACTGGATTCGTGATTTCCTGTCACAAAGGTCACACTTCGTACTAACAGACGAGAAGGCATCGAGGAAAACAGAAGTAAAATCCGGCGTTCCCCAAGGAAGTGTTATAGGCCCTCTATTGTTCCTGATCTATATTAACGATATAGGAGACAATCTGAGTAGCCATATTAGATTGTTTGCAGATGACACTGTCATTTACCGTCTTGTAAAGTCATCAGATGACCAAAACGAATTGCATAATGGTTTAGATAAGATATTTGTATGGTGCGAAAAGTGGCAACTGACCCTGAATCAAGAAAAATGTGAAGTTATTCACATGAGTACTAAAGGAAATACTCTAAATTTCAATTACGCAATAAGTTACACAAATCTGAAGGCTGTAAACTAAACTAAATACTTAGGGATTACAATTACAAATAACTTAAATTGGAACGATCCCATAGTTAATGTTGTGAGTAGAGCAAACCAAAGACTACGATTCAGTGGTTCAAAATGGCTCTGAGCACTATGGGATTTAACATCTGTGGTCATCAGTCCCCTAGAACTTAGAACTACTTAAACCTAACTAACCTAAGGACATCACACAACACCCAGTCATCACGAGACGATTCAGTGGCATACCACTTAGAAGGTGCAACAAATCTACTAAAGAGACTGCTTACACCACGCTTCCTTGGTACGGTCCGCACGGCTGTCCCCGTTGGAGGTTCGAGTCCTCTCTCGGACATGGGTGTTTGTGTTGTCCTTAGCGTAAGTTAGTTTAAGCTAGATTAAGTAATGCGTAGGCTTAGGGACCGATGACCTCAGCTGTTTGGTCCCATAAGACCTTAACACAAATTTCCAATTACACCACGCTTGTCTGCCCTATCCTGGAGTGTTGCTGTGCGGTGTGGGACCCGCACCAGGTGGGACTGACGGATGATATCGAAAAAGTTCAAAGAAGGGTAGCTCGTTTTGTTTTATCGCGAGATAGGGGAGATAGTGCCACAGACATGATACGAGAAGTGGAGTGGCAATCATTAAAACAAAGGCGTTTTTCATTGCGACGGGATGTTCTCATGAAATTTTAATCACCAGTTTTCTCCTTCGATGCGAGAACATTCTGTTCGTACCCACCTACACAGGAAGAAATGATCATCACGATAAAATAAGAGAAATCAGGGTTCGCACAGAAAAATTTAAGTGCTCGTTTTTCCCGCGCACCGTTCGAGAGTGGATCGGTAGAGAGACAGCTTGAAGGTGGTTCATTGAAGCCTCTGCCAAGCACTTTATTGTGAATAGCAGAGTAATCACGTAGACGTCGACGCACACGTAGATTTCCGATCTGAAACCAATGGAACACCTTTGGGGTGAGCCAGAACGCCTACTTCAAGCCCGATGACAGCGCACAACACTGCCTTCCCTTGTATCGCCTCTTGAGGAAGAACAGCCTGTTATCGCTCCACAGACATTCAGACACCTCACTGAAAATGTCCCCAGTTGAGTTCAAGCCATCATAAAGGCGGAGGTTGGACACATCTCATAATAGGTGCCCAGGTACTTTTGATCAGACTGTGCATGTGGGTAGTCATGATTAGTGATGTTGGACTAACAAGCGGAGGCCGCCAATTGTGAAATTCAGATTCGATTCATACTGTGCATAATAAAAGCTCATGGCCAGAGGTGTAATGTGGCAAAGCACCAAGATGCACTTCTCAGCCGTTGTCGAGAAAATCGACAGTCAAAAGAAACTGTTGCGGTGAAATACTCTCTACGCTTAATAATTTTCTACAGCGTGGTGACGCAGTGGTAAGCGCTCGGGTTCGTAATCCGAAAGTCGCCGGATCGAATCTCGCGCCATGCAACTTTTTTTTTATTATTTGTTTTTTTGTAATTCAAATGTATACACACACATATATATAAAGCAGAAAACAGCACGACATCGATCACACCTGACAAACTATGCGTTTTTACAAGAACAATTGTTTTTTCAATTATCTGTTGGGAAACACTCCTGATTGACATTCTGAAAAATTGTTCTATCGTTCGTCAGGTTTGATGCATACCATGCGTATCGTATCATATGGGCAAAAATCGGGGAAGACAATTGGTGGTGGACGATGGATTGGATTTATTTCTAGCATATATATATATATATATATATATATATATATATATATATATATATATATATATCAATAAATTGTATCCACTTGAATATTATTTGTGATATTGTGTTTTATTTCAAGTTTTATTTTTCCACGACAAACGACTTTCAACAACTTATTATATGCATAATTGTTGCAACTGACTGCCGGGAATTATATATATATATATATATATATATGTGTGTGTGTGTGTGTGTGTGTGTGTGTGTGTGTGTGTGTGTGTGTGCGTATACATTTGAATTACAAAAAATCAAATAACAAAAAAAAGTTGCATGGCGCGAGATTCGATCTGGCGACCTCCGGATTACGAACCCGAGCGCTTACCGCTGCGCCACCACCCTGTAGAAAACTATTAATCATAGAGAGTATTTCACCGCAACGGTTTCTTTTAACTGTCGATTTTCTCGACAACGGCTGAGAAGTGCATCTTGGTGCTTTGCCACATTACACCTCTGGTCATGAGCTTTTATTATGCGCAGTATGAATCGAATCTGAATTTCACAATTGGCGGCCTCCCCTTGTAAGAGACACTTATCAGCGCCCATAAACTTAAAGTATGAGGAATAAAGGTGTCTTTACATCGAATTATTATTTCAGAATAATCGTCAAATATAGTTCCCTGTAATACTAGTTTGCAGAACGCACACGCTTTTGATCATACTGAAGTACAGGTCCATGATGAATTCATCCTGTTAATTCAGAAGCCTAATTAAGGTCTTACTATCTGCCGTATAGATTTCCAAAGCCCCCAACGTGTCCTATACAGTCTCCTATCATCCACGTAGAAGATATTCAGTTTTTTACTAACGTTTATACCGCTATGTTTTTCCCCCTTCAAGTGCAAACCTGACGCAGTTCTAGTATTAACATGTGTATGATCTTTGTAATGTGTCAGAAACTTTCTTCCCATATGCCTAATGTAATGTTTCTCATATATAAATGACTGATGGATATGTTTTAACCCAGCCATGTAACGCGATAAAAGAAATTAATATAATGAATTTAAAAACGTATACCAATCAAAGACGTCTCCATATGATTATAATATCGTGATTCGTGCTACAGATAGTCTTCACTAATTTAATTGAAAGGGTTGTTTCCAACAAAAATAATTCATTGCTGGGATTTCGATGGCTAACATTTTTGTAGTCTGTGTGGAAGATTGTGTGTGTGTGTGTGTGTGTGTGTGTGTGTGTGTGTGTGTGTGTAGGTGCCTGTGTATCCAATATGTTTAATTTACTTTTTCCAGTTTCCCCATTATCTTCACTGTGGAAAACTGCAATTGCACTGTGACTGTTAGTGTCATCTAACAATTCTTCGAGTGCAGTGAGTTGTGTATTCGTTTATTTTTTCTCTTTCTTAAATAATGGCTTTCTGTGTTTGTGAGGTTTTGTGAGGAACTGTTATTGTACTTGAGAATTTTTAGGTGGGTGCTGATTTGTGTTTCTGTTCATAATTTGTTCTGCGAATGTAGAATGACACCGGTAATTTTTTAGTATTGTTCTGCGTTCTGTGTACCTAATTTCGAAATTACTGCTTGTCTGTCCAATACAAACTGAACTGCAGTCCAGACATGTCAGATGGTAAATGCTAGATGTGTGGTGTTTGTGTCGTTGCTGGTTGGCTTTAGTCCTCAATACTGAGTTAGCTGCTATGTAGGATACTTTTAGTTGCTTTCTGAACACATTGCCTATCCTGTGGGCTGCTTTGTTGTTGTAAGTGAGAGTGTACCCCCTGCTTGTTGTTGTGAGTGTTTCTTGTTCATCTGTACTTGTGTGTGTGTGTGTTCTACATGACTGTGTTATGTGTGTTTGCATTCTGGGTGTCTGTGCATGTGCCGGCCGCTGTGGCCGAGCGGTTCTAGCCGCTTCATTCCGGAACCGCGCTGCAGCTACGGTCGCATGTTCGAATTAGGTTTAAGTAGTTCTAAGTCTAGGGCACTGATGACCTCAGATGTTAAGTTCAAATGGTTCAAATGGCTCTGAGCACTATGGGACTTAACATCTGTGGTCATCAGTCCCCTAGAACTTACAACTACTTAAACCTAACTAACCTAAGGACATCACACACATCCATGCCCGAGGCAGGATTCGAACCTGCGACCGTAGCAGCTCTGCGGTTCCGGACTGCGCGCCTAGAACCACTAGACCACCGCGGCCGGCAGATGTTAAGTCCCATAGTGCGTAGAGCCATTTGAACATTTGTCTGTGCATGTAAGGTGGTGACGATCAGTTTGTTTTGTATTTCAGGTGTACCTTCATTTTTGTTTCAATTTAATGATTTTGTTTGTCTATAATGTTTGCGTCACATCCATTCTCCACAGCCATTTCTTTAACTATCGCTAGTTCATCTTTGTAGTTGTCTTCACTGAGTGACGTTTTATTCAGTCTGTGCAGCACTATTGTAAAATGGCTTGTTTGTGCATAATCAGATCGTTAGAATTTTTCTGTATGGCTGTGCTGGTGGCGATGACTTTTTTGAATATGGAGAATTCGTGTTGATTGCTGTGTGTGTGAGGTCAAGGAAATTTAATTTCTTGTCACTTTCTGTTTCTACGACTAATTTTATTTTTTGATGGACTGTGTTAATGTCATTGTGGAGTTGTTTGATGAAATAAGGTGTTTCATCTAGGAAAGCATATGATGCCATCCACATAGCAATGCCAATATACTACTTGTCTGTCTCTTACCATAGCTTCAGATACTTTGTTCCAAATGTGATTAAGAAATATATTGGCTAGGAGTCCATTGACTGATGATCCCATGGGAAGCCTGAAAGGGTCCTGTAGCCACCTTTCATTGCCAACTCTCGTAGTGGTCAAGTCGGCAAAGAGGTTTCCGCTACTTGGGAGAAATCCACCTGCGTTAGGTTGGTGGCGGAAATGGCATCCTGGAGTTTTCCGGTCCACGCGGAGCGTGGAAGAGGCTGGAGAAGCGGGAGGCAGTCGGCCGCCGGTACGGGAAGCGTACACAGCTGTGCTCCAGTTGAAGAAGGGTGAGTTGGACTGACCGCGTGGCGCGTTGTCACATAGAGAGGGGAGCTTTTAGCTTTTGGTCTCGAATTTCGTCTTATAAAGATTTACTTGCTGGGTTGCAGCAGGGAATGCAAGGCTTTTGTAGACTTTCAGTTTGATTCCCAATGCAGTCTTGACTTTGATCCGTGAGAGGAACACAGCACAAAGGAGTTGCATATGTTGAAGTGCCCTCGGTTCAGTGTGAATGTTTATGTGCCTACAACTGTGTGTGTATGCTTCTAATCTTTTCCGGATCTTGGTAATTTTGGTGTATTTGTGAATTTTCTTTGTCTCATGTGATTAAAATTTGGCCACGGTCCATAGAAATTGTCTCCGCGGACCGAGTGGGCACGCGAGTCTGTTATGAAACGTATAGTATTTCACAAGCAATTGTACATAGTTAGCATGCAACAGCAGTCTATAGATGCACTCCATCAATGTTTTAAGTAATAAATAATTTTGCCTTCAATCTTATCTTTTGTACCGATGTTACGTCGCCGTTACCTTCGCCATTTACCTTGTAGTTTTCCTTGTTGGCCCACCTATAGCGTTTCCATGTGCACAGGTGTAGTGATTAGTGTCCCTTTTTTTATCTGAAACAAATGCTCTGGAATAGATCGTGTTTTCACGAATCTTGCTGCAGGCTGCACTTACGCATGGTGTTCACGACCTATTTACTTTACTCAATATTTGATTCACGGGAAGAATGCCTGGATCATATTAATAACTACATCCCAGTCTCTATCAATGACTTTACAATGAATGTTCTTTTGTGAGTTTTTCTTATTAATAAATTAAGTAATTTTCCGACTCAGTGCTACTTCTTCTTTGTCGTGTGGCTAGAGTTGGTGGCGACCCTATCTTTTATATTGATTTCAGTGTCAAGTAGCATTTTCTTATTCTAAGTGCGCGTGGCTCTTTTAGCTATCAGGATACATTCAAAGGGCGCTTCATGCTTCTTGCACATAGCGTCCTTTTATCCACGCTACTTACACATGGCTTACCCTGCTCACGGATTTCGGTAAACCAGAGATCTTCTGATGCGCAGTGAGGATTAGTTATTTTCGGTTGTATGTGCTAATTGGTATATTGTCTTTCTGTGATACAGAATTTACGTGAATTTATGATATAGGTGTGCATTTTCTTACATGTTTTATCTTGTATATGTATTACTGTATAGATATTGTGATTTAGTATTCAATTGTGTTACAAGTGTGGGTTGACTCTTGTCCTGTGGCGTGTATCGGTGTCATATAGTAAATCTTGGGTGCTTTGTGGGGACTGTGAGTCCATTAGGAGACTTTGGCATTATTCTTGTTGTATTTTGGAGCACCGAGTAACTATCCTTATGATGGAGACGCGTAGCTGTTCAGGGAGCCGCGATCGGAAAAACCTGCCAGACAATAACCCTGAACAAGGACGAGGTCAAAACGTCGAGTCCGACCAGGAACGAAACGCGGAAAACACAAGTACAAGTGTTGTCCATCCTGAGCCCGCCGTAGTGATTTCGAATCATTCGATAGATGCAAATTCATTACTGGCTATGCTACGACAATTACTAGACAGTAATAGGAGACATATCGAGGAAGTGAATAAAAAACAAGCAGAAGAAAATAGGAGACATGTCGAGGAAGTGAATAAAAAACAAGCAGAAGAAAATAGGAGGCATATCGAGGAAGCGAATAAAAGATTGACTAGTGAAATAGTACAGGGTGTTGGGGAGAAACTGGCCATCATTGACCAACGCATCTCCGCCTTAGAAGAGGGGCACCAAGTCATTAGCAAGCAGGTGATGGAGCAAGAAGAAAGGTTCGCTGGGAATATACGTATACTAGCAGAACAATGCCAGAGTGAACAAGCGGCTCTTGAGTCCCGAGTAGGACGAAATTCCGCCAGGGATCTCCGCGCGTTAGCAGAACAATGCCAGAGTGACCACGCGGCTCTTGTGTCCCGAATAGAGGACACTGCGGCTAAGTGCCCGGTCCACCTTAGCGCGCAGGTAGAAACCCTCAGCCAGGCGATAATAGCTCTCGAGCGAGAGCAAGGGCTTACGGAAACAAAACAAGACACGGCCCACCGAGAGATGCGAGAAGAAATAGCCAGGATCTCAGACGCAGTGGCACTTAAGTCTGACAATAATAGGGAAACGATTACCTCGTCATCAGCGGATGCAGACGAAATACGGTCGATAACGAAATGTCCGCGTGGACAGTGTGAAACAAAAATACAACAAAGAGGGGTTACCGAGGGAATATGTGAGCGCATGGCCCGTTTAGAACTTCACCTAAAAGGGTTAAAGGCCCATGAAGTTGAAAGAAATGAACGAAAGAGCCATTATTCCGACGATGATTCCGGGAACGATGGCGAATTTGATCATCGTCATGATCACGGATCTCGTACCAGGTGGGAACGGCGTGGATCCCCTCAGGAACGTTCGCCAAGGGAAACTCACGAATTTGACTTTAAACATTTTCTGACGGTGAGGAAGTTTGAAGTCTTCCGTAACTCGGCTACGGGGATTCACCCGCGGGCCTGGTTACAGCAGTTCGAGTTCTCCCTCCCTCCTACGTGGGCCAGTGCGCACAAAATAGAGTATATGTGCGGCTACCTCGAAGGTGAGCCAGCGGCGCGGATGAGGTCAATTGCACGCAATTGCTACACTGTTGGGGAGTTTCGTCAACACTTCCTGTCGATATATTGGTCAGTGGCAGCGCAAAGTCGTGTAAAACACGGACTCATTATGCTACCAGAGTTAAACAGGTCAAAATTCTCCAGCCCTGTGCAGATGTTCGAGCACATGCTGCAGGCGAATGAACATCTTGACGATCCTTATGGACCTGCAGAAATTATTCGTATTTGCCTGGGAAAGTTTCCAATGCAGTTGCGGCACGTTATCCTTGCAGGACGATGTCAGGATGACGTAGAGGGGTTTCGCAGTCTCCTTTTAGAGCTTGAGTGCGATGCGAATGGCACCACGCAGAATTACGGCCAGAGCGCCTACGAGCAGCGGCCGCGCAAGCGAAGCCGCAGCTGTAGAGACAGGTGGCAATACAGACGTAATGAGTCGCCTGAGAGTTACAGAATGCGGGAGCGTTGGCAGCGTCGCGACTCCTCACGGAACGCGGGCAGAACGAACTATGCCAATGGTCATCATTCGCCTAGAGGAAATCAAAGACACCCCTGGGAGTTTAGAAGATATGGTAATGAGCAGAGATTTAGGCGCAATTACAGCGGACCTAGGAACGGTAGTCGTGACCGACCCCAGAATAATTATCGAACAAGCAACAACAGGGGTGCCGTAAACAGTACGGGTGGTCCGCCAGTGGGTGTTGAAATTCGTCCCGCAAACCCGCGGCACAATCCGACAAATGCCTCTAATCAAAGGGATCAATGACTGTTGGCTGGCTCGGTTGGTGTCAAACTTAATGAGGACCGGTGCTATTGATGATATTGATGTGCATTTGAATAAAGGAAGACGATATTAGGGAAGATTTGTTGAGGGAGGGCCACAGTATTGGTGTGCCCGCGGTAAACCCAGTCGCCTCTGTTTCGTAAAATTACAGTCTATATTTTCCAATGTTTTGATTCACTCTGGTGTGATTAAAATTAAAGTTTATATTTTCTGTGTATTGTAAAGGGTCCCCCAATATGTGTGTAGTTATTTCTTCTTGTCAGCAGAAAGGAGCAGTGTTGTGCAGTTTCAAAACATCTGAATGTGAATGATTATGAGGCTCATATGAAGCGTTTCCTATTACAGTAAGATGGCTTTCGTTCTTTGATGACTAAAAAGGTATCGGGTGTGTTGGCGTGGCGAGTCAATGGTCGTAAGGTAATTCTTGATGATAAATTACTGTTTTAGTGTTCTTATTCCCCTTAGGTGAGCATGATTCAGTGAGCTTTTTCAAATGTACTGCGATGTTAATGAAGCAACTTGGTGACTTGTAGGTGAAGGACTTGTGTATGAAGGGAGATTAATAGTGTTTGATTTTCAGAGTTGCCATCTTATAAGATATTTGGAAAGTGTAACTTGCCATCACATACTACTAGGTACGGTTGAGGACACCAGGGTGTGAAACCCCAGAAGATGTATATGGAAACAGCTTATAACCTCAAGCAGCTTGATATTTAATAGAGAATCAATGCAACTACCTCCAAGCTAAAATAACATGACGAGGACCCCTGGGGACATGTGGTGAGTAAGTGTGTAATCATTATGAGTATCTTATGATAGCAGTAAGTTGGGTACTCATGGCCCTGGACAATGAATTTCTTTTGACAGTATTTTTTTATGTGCTTATAGGACGAAGTGTTTATGTGTTTGCTAATAGGATAGGATGATTTTTATTTTCATTTTTATGCCCACTGACCTTTTGCATTAGTCTGATGAATAGATGTTGAAACATTTACCATTCCAGATGTGACTTGAATGAACCTTCTGTGTCTCATTAATCATAACTTTTATTATGCAATGTCCATAGAAAAGAAGTCTCGGAAATTTTTCACAGATCAGCAAACATGTTCTGCAAACCTTGGAGGAGCAGTCAATGAACAACGATATGGGTATTGGTGTTGAAAGGAATATTTTGTTTATATGTGGGAATTGTAGTCGGGCTATATGGTGATGGTGACTAGTACGAGCTGTGTAGATTGTGTGTGAGAGCGTAGTTAGGAGCAGGTAGAGTTTTGTGTCTGTAGCTAGCAGCGGCGCCAAATCCTGTCCAAATCCTGACCAAACCTTGTACAAGATCTACCCTGAATGATTAACAGCAGATGTAATGCTGGAACTATATTTTATAAAAAGGATTTTTTGTTTGTTTGAATATTGGTTATTTAATTTTCTTCATTGTTTTTTTTATTAGTAATGTTAAGAAGGCCCTTTTTGTCAAGTTAATTTTGGGCACTATTCCATGTATTAATCAGGAGTGAGAAACTCCGAAGATTTTGTGGTAATCTGTACACATGATATTTTGTAACGATCCCTGTGAGCGCAGTTCTTAAGTGGGTGCAAGGCCGCCTAGGGAGCCTCCGCATCAGAAAGCACAGGGCTTGGTCCACCGGCAGGCGTTGCCGAACCCTGGTATCAACGGCGAAGCAGTGATGCGGCGAGCGGTCACAGCTGTTTCCCCGTCAGAGGGGAGGGGATGCTGGTCTTCCCCCAGGCGCAGGCTCACACCGGAGCCCGCAGGCGTGTCACCACGGCAGCGCCAGCTGATGGCCGGCGTTCCACCCCATGCGCTAGTCATCTGACAAGCGAAAGGGAAAGTATGACGCACACCAGGCGAGGCCGCCGATCCCTGAGCGCTGCTAGTCCAGACGGCTGCTGCGGTGAGGTAACGCCCACTGCCCGGAGGGACGCGGGTCCCACCACTGACGCATCAGCTGAGACGGTGCAAAGAGGTGATAAGCGGGTCTCAAGCCCGACACCCGCACGAGTTTACGTCGACCTCGATGCGACGCAGAAGAGCGCGTGTCTTCCCATTGACACGACAGGAGACGGGGGCGTGTGTCGGTAAAACAGATTCCTCCACAACACACGGACGACGACCGCCAAGCCGCCTTCTCGATGATGAGGCAGGGCCCACAAGTGGCGATGTCCTGCAAATCTGCAACGCCGAAACATCCCACAGTATGGACGCAGAGGGTGGAAACGGGCACGAGGCAACGTCGCGGGGTGCTGTCTAGGATGAACAACCTGGGTTACAACGGACGTTACAATCAACGCCGCTGCGAACTCCCCAGTTCAGTGTTGTGGTCCCCTAGTAGCTTATCCTCCAAGTCGCCTTTAGAAGAGACGCCCACCCCAGCACCTAAAGAGAATACCCAGTGAAACAACCATGTGGCGAAACTGAAAAATGACAGCGTGTCAACGAGTTGATTTCTGGATGTGTTTTTGTACTCATGTCTTATTTTCCATAGGTGATTATTTACCAGCTGTCATACCACTGGGTTCATTAATGATTTTGTATCACTGTAGTTGTTGTGAATATTGTATTTTGCACTTTCACTTGCATGTTTTTATATATGTCAGCACCAGACGATACTGCTTTGGTTCGTGATAATGATTTTGCATCATTGTATTTGTTTATATATTTATATATATTATGTACCTGTTCACCTATGTCGCTATGTTAACTTTTGATAGTTGGTTAAAGCAATTTTAGAATAATATCTCATGGTTGTGGTCGTAGTAGGTCAGATGACATGATGTTAGCGTAGTATATCATTCTTAATTTAATTTGTTCTGTTTGCTTTGCGGACCGCATGAGGTCACAATTATTGACTAAGGTCAGATAAAGCTCACTTGGATATAAGAGATTAATCAACTCCTTTGTGCTGCTGTTTACTGTTGCAATTGTTACTCGTTAGGGTATGTTTGTTTCGAAGACTGTTGGCGAATCTCCTAGCATGGCGAGAAAATTCGCGGCACAGTCTTCTCCGGGACGTTTGGGGTGATGAAAGGGTCCTGTAGCCACCTTTCATTGCCAACTCTCGTAGTGGTCAAGTCGGCAAAGAGGTTTCCGCTACTTGGGAGAAATCCACCTGAGTTAGGTTGGTGGCGGAAATGGCATCCTGGGGTTTTCCGGTCCACGCGGAGCGTGGAAGAGGCTGGAGAAGCGGGAGGCAGTCGGCCGCCGGTACGGGAAGCGTACACAGCTGTGCTCCAGTTGAAGAAGGGTGAGTTGGACTGACCGCGTGGCGCGTTGTCACATAGAGAGGGGAGCTTTTAGCTTTTGGTCTCGAATTTCGTCTTATAAAGATTTACTTGCTGGGTTGCAGCAGGGAATGCAAGGCTTTTGTAGACTTTCAGTTTGATTCCCAATGCAGTCTTGACTTTGATCCGTGAGAGGAACACAGCACAAAGGAGTTGCATATGTTGAAGTGCCCTCGGTTCAGTGTGAATGTTTATGTGCCTACAACTGTGTGTGTATGCTTCTAATCTTTTCCGGATCTTGGTAATTTTGGTGTATTTGTGAATTTTCTTTGTCTCATGTGATTAAAATTTGGCCACGGTCCATAGAAATTGTCTCCGCGGACCGAGTGGGCACGCGAGTCTGTTATGAAACGTATAGTATTTCACAAGCAATTGTACATAGTTAGCATGCAACAGCAGTCTATAGATGCACTCCATCAATGTTTTAAGTAATAAATAATTTTGCCTTCAATCTTATCTTGTGTACCGATGTTACGTCGCCGCTACCTTCGCCATTTACCTTGTAGTTTTCCTTGTTGGCCCACCTATAGCGTTTCCATGTGCACAGGTGTAGTGATTAGTGTCCCTTTTTTTATCTGAAACAAATGCTCTGGAATAGATCGTGTTTTCACGAATCTTGCTGCAGGCTGCACTTACGCATGGTGTTCACGACCTATTTACTTTACTCAATATTTGATTCACGGGAAGAATGCCTGGATCATATTAATAACTACATCCCAGTCTCTATCAATGACTTTACAATGAATGTTCTTTTGTGAGTTTTTCTTATTAATAAATTAAGTAATTTTCCGACTCAGTGCTACTTCTTCTTTGTCGTGTGGCTAGAGTTGGTGGCGACCCTATCTTTTATATTGATTTCAGTGTCAAGTAGCATTTTCTTATTCTAAGTGCGCGTGGCTCTTTTAGCTATCAGGATACATTCAAAGGGCGCTTCATGCTTCTTGCACATAGCGTCCTTTTATCCACGCCACTTACAAGCCCATCTTGTTATGTGTAGTACTGGTTCTCAAATGAGAAATAATTTTGCTCTGTGATTAATTTTAGAATGTTTGTCGTTTCTTTTACGCAGGGTATGCGAATGTCTTTCTGATGTTCTAATTGCTGTATGATGATGTTGATGATGGTGGTGGTGAGAATATCGGTGTACTCGGATGTGATGTCAAATGATATGAGTGTGGCTATTTTGGGTATGCTGACGTTTTAGATCTCTTGTATCATCCTTTTAGTATTGTGTATGCTTCTGCCGTTTCTGTATACGTAACGTTGCAGTGACGCATGTACTTCTCTGTTAAGTGATATGTGGTTGAATTTCTGAAAATTACAACTGGGCCTTATCTTGCTTGTGGATTTTTGTATCGTGTGTAGGGTGGGTGCCTTGCAGTTCTCTTGTTTTAGCCGTCTCACTTTCTGTTTTATAAATATGTGTGAGATGTTTTTAGAAGGGTCTGTGTAATTTTCTGGCATCTTTGTGTTGGACCACAGGTTAGCTTTAATATGTTGTTTCGACATGTGTTAAGTATTGTTCGTGTACGTTGCATCACACAGGTTGATCTGGGCACACGGTCAGTTTAATAGTCACATGTGTAATGAACGTCTTCCATTCACCAATTGCAACAAATCTGAGTGAACATTATTATTCTAAAATACCTAGAGAGAAGGTGTGTAGAATTACGGCCTCGTCACTCAGTTCGTAGCCAGAGGACGTGTTCTTGTGGTGAGCACTCTATAAGTTTTTCACCTAGTTGTTGATCGAGCATTTCATTCCAAGAACCTCACCTGTATTGCTACAGCTTTATAAGGTAAGTCAGAGAAGTCTTTTTAGATTAGATAACTCACATCGTAAAAACAACAGCAGTATAAGAGTTGGCTGTCCTACAGTGAAAAAAAGTAAGGGGAACAAAAAGACGAAGATGAGTAGTTGAACCGCGAAAGTACGGAAGCGATTTTGGTAATCAACAGCGACAGCTAGAATCAACTAGAATAGTAATACTATACGAACATACAGGCCTTCCCGTTAAGGAGGCGTAAAACCGTCGCATTGAATGGAGATTATGTTCAAAAATAAGATTTTGTAGCCAAAAGAGTCGGGAATAATACGATGTGTTGGAATCCTGAATAAAACTAATCTGCTTCCAAGAAAAAAATTATATTGCATTACTTATTGCACGCTCCTCGTACCACTAATTTCTACGAAATCTGTGATGTCGAGTAGGCGCGGTTCCCTTGTAAGTGTCAAAAGTTAATCAGTCCCACTGCTAACCTTGAAGGAATCTGTAGAAGACTTCTGTAAAATTATTATACGTAATACTTAAAGCGTACACGTTTAAAAATTGTTAAAAGGAAGAGGCATCAGAATTGGGCCTCATTAGAGCCGGACCACTTCAGCACAGTTGAAAAGTTAAAAGCAATGAGGAAAAGAAGAAGGTGGGTAGACAAAAGCTGAGCAGACACTGTAAACGAACGTCACGATTTCCAAGGGAACAGGAACTACGTTCTTTGCAAAGGAAAACATTACGGCCTGTCTGGAAGAGCTACGTGATTCAAAGATAATGAGATGCATTAGACCGGTAATGTCCCAGTTGTGTCTCCCCTTTCATGAGGAGACTGTAGGCTCTTGATGGCAATTACTGCTTAATGTCACAAAGACGTCCCCCGGGTCCTGTGTTGCAAGTTAGACTCGTCGATCGCCTTGCACCAGATCAGAGACGAACCGCTGTCGCAGCAGCGTCGCCTGTGCCGCAAAGGCTTCTTCAAGGCTTTGGCTAAGATACACAGACACAGGAGATATCCATCACTGTCTATACGAGAACTACCGATTGTAACCGCTCAACAAAAGCATCTGTATCTGGCTTGGACTGCACGACGAAACCGACGAAGTCTCCAAGACAATCTATGGGGCCGACGCAAGAAAGTACTAACCATGTATTTAGTACGCAATAAAACAGTTTTCCTTTTTTTCGTATACAGCGTGCGCTTGTAACAAATAAGTCCGTAAGTACCGTTAGAAATTATTTTGTGTTGTTCTTTTGTCGTGTTAATTTTCTTGTCTTTGAATTTAACTAAAGATATAACACGCGGTGCCGGCCGCGGTGGTCTAGCGGTTCTAGGCGCTCAGTCCGGAGCCGCGCGGCTACTACGGTCGCAGGTTCGAATCCTGCCTCGGGCATGGATGTGTGTGATATCCTTAGGTTAGTTAGGTTTAAGTAGTTCTAAGTTCTCGGGGACTGATGACCATAGATGTTAAGTCCCATAGTGCTCAGAGCCATTTGAACCAACCAACACGCGGTACTCAAAATATTGTCTTGTGCGTTAGCGCTTTATTCCACCGACTTCTTCAGTTGCCTAGAGATCTATAGCAGTCTCAGCCATTGCAACTTATCTTCAACCTATTTTCCGGAGAATACGCTCTCCCTTTCGTATTTTACGTACATAACTGTTTATTTAGTAGTTCGGTGATCAGACTTTTATCTGTGACAAGCTACAAAGATCACGTCCGACACAGAAATGAACCATTTTTCGTGACATGTCTGCACTTAACGGTCATCGATTCCTTAATACACATGATCAGGATCTGTTATAAATGAATACATGATGTATAATTATAAACTTGGTTCATCAGTTCCCAATAGTGAATGTTCCTAACTCTCTCTTCCACACCCACATTTTTGTAATCCATACTGATAATTCGGGGTAAGTCATAATTTAACTAATCTTGAATCTTTCATCGATGGAAGTTTCAGCTTCTACTACAGTCTCTTACAGGTTGTTTATTCACGTAAATTCCAATCAGTTACCTCAGTTCTACTCACATTAGAAAAGCTAACAGTCGCTTCCTCTACGCAAGTTTTATAGACACTTCGTGACAAAAAAATTGAAGCAGGAGCAGGAGTAAATAAAATGAATCTTCAGGGGTTGAGAGAGTATTTCAGTGCTTAGGCCTACATAATCGAATCAAATTTACAAAGAACTTGGCAATGTGAGTCCACTTACCAGTTTGAAGTTACACCCCACTGGCCTCGATGATTCGCCTAGGAAGGGTTTCATAAGGCCGTTGGACTAAACTGGTCTACAACTATTGGAACTGATCCTTCATACCCGGAATTCTGGCACTGGGGCAGAGTTGACGTCCGAGGTAGCTTGACGCTTGTTGTCAGCAGCTCATGGTTGCTGGTTATCATTTCTGACTCCCCGCCAAGTGGCCCCAAGTTCGACTCCCGGCCGTGTCGGGAATTCTCTCCGCTCGGGATTGTTTGAATATGTGTTGTCCTCATCATCCTTTCATCCTAGTTGAGCATAAGTCACCAAAGTGACGTCAAATAAAAAGACTCGCGCCAGGTGTCCAAACGTTCCAGACACGATCTTCCGGCAACTATCGCCATACCAACATTTCATTTTTTTCCCCAAACAAATTCTATCGGTAACGGATATAGGGACTTTTCTGGCCACAGGAGAACCTCCGAGGTAGCTTGACGCTTGTTGTCAGCAGCTCATGGTTGCTGGTTATCATTTCTGACTCCCCGCCAAGTGGCCCCAAGTTCGACTCCCGGCCGTGTCGGGAATTCTCTCCGCTCGGGATTGTTTGAATATGTGTTGTCCTCATCATCCTTTCATCCTAGTTGAGCATAAGTCACCAAAGTGACGTCAAATAAAAAGACTCGCGCCAGGTGTCCAAACGTTCCAGACACGATCTTCCGGCAACTATCGCCATACCAACATTTCATTTTTTTCCCCAAACAAATTCTATCGGTAACGGATATAGGGACTTTTCTGGCCACAGGAGAACCTCAACATCACACAGACAGTTCATAGAGGCACGTTCCATGTGTGGTCGAGCTTTGTCCTATTGAAAAATGGCACTACGAAACTGTCGTGACCTGAAATTATACCCGACAGCTCTTCACATCTTAACACCAGGAATGACACTGCTGTACTCCCCAATCCATTCAAAGCGTTTGACCTCCTCGCAGGTCACCCCCATACTCTGTGATGATGGTCATCTGGGATAGTGCAGCCCCGCAATTCATCCCTGAACACGATGCAACTTCATTCATCAGCAATCCGTACTTCCCGGTCACGGCAACACTCGAAATGCAGCCGTTAGTGTGAAACGTCCCATAAGAAAAATTATACATGACTGTGCTTAAACTGACACACAATATTTTTTAGCGCAACGCAATCTGACTTCCAATAATTTCTACAAAAGAATGGCCCTGGCTAACACTAACCTATACCTTTCACAAATCACTTACCTCACAAAAATCTTCGTTACTCGAACTACTGCAATACAGCGAGCGCCACTACTGCCAGCTAAATAAAAGATTCTAACTACTGAAGGCACTAATTACTGATAGGCATAGTTAGCAAATGAAAGTCTTTGATAGAGAACAAACAATGTATTTACCTTAATAGCGTTCAAAAGTCATAATATATATAGCAGTTCATGACATCCATTCTTACAAATGTACTGTTTCGGATGGACACACGTCCAGATCGACCCGCTCTCAAAAATCCGCCATCTCACTTCCCCACATCCACCACTGCTGGCAGCTCACCTCCAACTGCGCAACGATACGTGCTGTTAACATCCAGCTGCCCAACACTACAATAGCCAACAACAATGCAAACCAGCCACAGACTGCACACAGCACAGCCAGTGATTTTCATACAGAGCGCTACGTGGTGTTACCAATTAAAAAAACCTACACAGCCTACTTACATAGCCCCCATGCTCCCCATAAAAATTTTTACAAATTGTTTTGGGCAGTGGCCAATAATGATTTGATAAAATTTTTCATAATTACAATAACAAAGATATCAAATGCACACACTTATTGATACAATGTTGGTCAAAAGCTAAAATTTTTTCACAGTCCATAAAGGCAGTCCTGATCAATCATCACAGTAAAATTGCAGTGTTTTTTTCTCAAAGTCTGAGCAGTAAAAGAGAATGCACACAGAAGTAGTGGATTTCCATGCAGTCTTGAAGAAGTAGTGTTGTCCTTCCAACAGAAAGACAGTGCTGACTCTTGTCATGCAGACAGGTAATGGGCCACAACAGAGCAAACCCACAGCAGCGTCAGTCGAAGTTTTGAAGAATATTGGTAGGTAGGTCATCACAGAGCAGACCCACTGTAGTCCTGGTAGAGAGTATGGTATTGGTAGGCCACCAGAGGTGCAGACCCACTGCAGTCCTTGTAGAAATAATGCTACTGGTGGGGCATCAAAGGTGCAGGCCCACTGGAGTCCTTGTAGAAATAATGGTATTGGTGGGTCATCAAAGGTGCAGACCCACTGTAGTCCTTGTAGAGACGGCCAGCAGCCATCTGTTGCGACTGTGCAGGTGCACAGTCACCATCGAAGAGTCTTCTGGAGAATATAGCAAGTCCATAAACCACCACTTGTCCACTCACAAAAAATTTGTTTGAAATGTCCTTAGAACCAGCAATGCTGTTATCCAGTCCCTTGCTGAATTATTAACACACATGCAAACACTATCATTCCCTACTTCTCACATATTGTCCATATACTATGACCAACAGAAACGTGTGCAGTGAAATGTAACTTACAAGTTACCTTATTTGATGAACTGGTGTCAATTACAATTTTATAACATAAGAATACAATAACAAAGGTACAAAATACATCATTAAAGAACATAACAATACAGCAACATTTGTAGTAATAGGGGCTTTACAAAAGAATAGAAATAAACATATACATCAGTGTTACAGGAATTGTGACATAAGTAAATACATAAAAGATCAGAATAACTTTTGAAACATCAACTTCACACATGAGCCTTAAAACAAAACAGAATAAATAATGTCTAAACATCTTTACAAAGTAAATAACATATTATCAGAAAAATTCTACAACGTAACTCTCATCAGATAAATACATAGACAGGAAGAACACAAATACCCAAGGGTACACAAACGCATAGTGGGATAACACAAGGGAAGGACAGGGTTTGTTTTACTGCAGTATTTTGCAAAGAAAACTTTCTTTGCTTCTCGGAGAACTCCCTTCGTTCTTCATTATTTCCAAAAAGTCCTATCTATACCTGCTTTCTGTACTTTTTTCGTATAACTTCTGAATGCATTTCTTCCAATTCCTCACAACTCGTTCTCTCATGTAGTCTACCCCCTCTTAAGCTAACTTAAATCTACTGAGCTCAAATGCATAAACTAAGGGACAAGGCAAAGCAGCAGCACAAAACAATTAATACAAACAGCAATGACAAAAAAATGGAAATTGGCAAAGCAAGCAGCAGTAAATGTGATAACTTATATCTAAACATAACAAACCCACAAGCTGAAAAAATAGTACACTAAAGACAACAATGCTGATAAGGGAAATGTATAATCACATCTTAATGTCTATGTAATTAAAGTGGCCCACCACAAAAACTAATTCTACAAAAAATTACCAAGTACTTGAAAAGAAAATTATACATGCAGTTACTGCTATTAGTCCCTTCTTATTGTTCTTTCCATTCCAAGAGCTCCTTTTTCGAAGAATGTGGATCATAAAATAATTATTTAATAGATCTGCTGACAGAAAGTGTTCACATTAGCAAATACATTTAAGTTTATTTTATAAAACCAATGCTGCAACACAGCTGGAAAATAGATATCAAATGAAATAAGCAATTACGCAAACCAAAGCATAAAAACATCATTCAATAGCTATGTGGCATTTCGTAAGTCAGTAGCTCTCAACTCTCGTAGAAAGACACTTGTCATAATCAGGTTTGCAGATGTAAGAATATTTCCCATCAATTGCTAAGCATTTCAGTAAATAGCACAAAGTACGATATGTTTCCAAGTAATGAGCGTGTCGTATTTGCGATGCTTTCTACAATGGAATGTCAATAGCGAGGTTAATGGTCGCTTTTTTTTTCACCTAATGGCTTTTTCTCCAGGCGACTCACACAGCTGGTCGCCCATAACGCATTACGTCAAGGTCACTTAGCTTTCTTACTGAAATATTTACGACACCAGTTTGCACTACAGTGACAGTCTCATACAAAATATTCACATGTCGATAATTTGCGTTACAAATGTGTAGAAACAAAATCCTATAAATATAACAGTGTCCAAAAAATTTTCGTTGGCGTTCTGATACATTTACGCATATACATACATTTCATAACTCTTAAAGTACGATTCTTGGTTTCCAACATCCCTTTTCACAAATCAGAGTCCCTAACCACTACTCATTGTGCCTTACCTTATTACACATATACATATTCGTCAACATTCTTCAATATTTCATCATTATAAATATGTAGCATAATCAAAATCCTCATATATCATCAGCTCATTGATCATAAACATACCTCAAGAGCATAATATACATCATCGTCGTAAAAATAACATTGTAACACCTCAGTCAAATCTCAAAAACGTCGTAACTTTCTGCAATAATTTCAAAACCTAAAAAAAATTCTGTGCTCATTTCAATAGTGTCATCTACCTCAAATGTACTTTAAAATCATGATCCCATACCAAATACATCATTCAGAGCTCTCATAGTATCAGAATGGTTCTGAAAAAATATGAACAGTTCACAAAATACAGACGAAATACAATTTCATAAGTGTGAAGTTATCCAGCTGTGTAATTGCATAAACATCTGTCAATGACGTAGTAAAAAAAATGTTTATTTCTCTGTTAAATAATCAGATAGCTGTGTAATTCTGTGTTAGAGGAATATGGTACCGATGTGTAAAGTTGTATAAGCAAATACCATATTAGCTAGGGCTCCTTGTGCTTGCCAAACACATGGTACACAAAGTAGGCGTGTACCCCCCTGAGGATTAATGTAATTGTACCCTCAGGTGTTACAGATTACAGAAATGGAATGAAATGTATCATGAAAAACTTTCTTTGTAATTAAAAAATCTTTAAAAATAAATGTTTTAAGTACAAAATTAATCACTCAAATACGTGTACTGCGGCGCTAAATTGTGCGTCTTGTTGTAATATAATCTTTGTCATTAATTGGGGGTAAAAAATGTGCCAAGTGTCGTAATTATCGTCGTCTGTAAGCAAAGTTCTGTTGAAGTCAATGTACTTACCTCGTAATAAACGAAGTAAATTGCTATGTGTATAGATATCATAGTTTTTACGCTTATTGTCTTGATGAAGTAAGTACTGTACTGTAACGTATTGTTGTGCTACAGAAAAGGCTGTCTCATTGTAGCTATACCACAAAAGTTACTACTAAAACATGTTTTCCTTTCCAGAAGAATTCAGAAAAACTGTGCAGATATAAAACAGAAACAGCGCAAAAGCAATAATATAAATTGTGTCACTCATTAGTAGGGTCGTGATATAATCGTGTAGCTGTCAAATAAACTAACCACTGTGTCACCTGATATCTCTCAGAAAGTACTTTAAATCCAGAATGTATTTTCAAGTAATCCAAAATGTTGCATTAAAATCTCATTAGCAATACCAGTATATGTCCTGAGTATGTAAGCCTTATGGTCGTTACGTAATCGTGCAACTAACAAGCAAGACTGTACACACACAAAAACAATGTGTCGTCTGTTCACTATAACAATGCATTCGTAATTTCTGCTTAAATAAGTTCTCTTGGTTTTCGACTGGATGTTTAACTTCAAACATTGTTGCATGGTAACAGTTTCTAAGTCTGACAAAGCATACTAGTAACGTGAAGTGATAAGTTGTATGGCAAAGACAAAGTTAAAAAGCAGATTATCTCTCAATAAACGGTTTTACATGCGAAATGTGGTGCAATCCTTTACTCTTCCTAGTACGCAGAGTTTCAACTTATACGCAATTATCATGTGGTATACGTCGGATTCTGTAAGGTCCATTGTAAATTAGAAAGAATTTGTGACTCAAGTGTTTCTTCTTATGTGACAATGAGAACTTTCTGACCAATATATAATTTCTTTGCATTTGCTTTACCGTGTAGTTTTCTCCTTTTGTCTGCTGCAGAATTTATATTTTTAATAGCCAAATCAATTATGTCTTTGTGTCGAAGTTTACGTGTATTCGGAAAAGGTAGAACCTCTCTGATTCTGTTCGGTGGTTCTTCATTCTTCAGTACAAGAATAGGTGGTAAAGCAGTGGAGTCATGAGGCATTTCATTCAGCATGTTTTGAAATAAGTGTAAATATCTGTCCCAATGCTGATGCTTTCTGTGACAATAAAGTCTGCAAAGCTTATTGATTTCTTTCATAATCCGTTCAGACAGGTTACAATGTGGTGAGAAGAATGAAATAAAAACAGGTTTGATTTTATGGTTCCGAAGCATGCGTGACCAAACAGCAGATCTGAATTGCGGTCCGTTATCTCAAATGACTTTAGCAACGTGGCCAAGTTTACGTAAGAAATTTTTAACAAAGGCGTTGGATACAGACCGTCCAGTGGCTTTACGTAACGGAGTGAAAGAAACAAATTTTGAAGTAAGTTCAACAGTGACTAGAATGTACGAAAATCCATTCGATGTTCTGACAAGGGATCCCAAGAGATCAACAGCAGCAAATTCTTTTAATTTAGAAGGAATGATAGGAAACAACGGAGCATGATGTGACATAGTAGATGGTTTCACCTTTTGACAAAGTTTACAAATAGACAAGGCTCTTCGAATTCTCTTTTCCATATTGTTAAAATAACAAGTCGTTCGAAGAATATGATAACATTTTCGTGGACCAAAATGTGCGTAGCTGAAATGAATGTACCAAATGAGCTTATTAACAAAATCGTCTGGAATGCAAAGTACCCATAGTTTGTCATTAACAGTGCAGCATTTGAAGCGTATGTTGTTTCTAACCAGATAATAATGCCGAATCTGAGGGTGCGTCTTTTCATGCCATTTACTTTTGATGTCTTTCTAAATCGGATCTTTATCTTGTTCATAAGCAATGTCCTTTAAAGATGTGGTGATAAAGTTTTCAAAGGCGACTTTCTGAATGTAAAGAATACTGAAATTTTTCTCGTGGTTGCCTTCTGTGTTACTTTTCTCAATCCCAGCCGGTGCGCGCGACAGTGCGTCCGCAATAATGTTCTCCTTGCCGGGAATGTAGACTATTGTGAAGTGGAATTCTTGCAGAAACAATGCCCAACGTTTTAACCTGTCATGATCTAATTTTGAAGACATAAGAAATTCTAATGCATGATGATCACTGTATACTTTTACGTGCTTGCCAGAAAGAAAGAAACGGAATTTGTTAAATTCCCTAACGATAGCTAAAGCTTCTAATTCTGTAACGGAATAATTTTTTTCAGATTTTGTTAGCACTCGGCTAGTGAAAGCAATGGTTTTCTGAACAGTAGTGACATTTTCTATGGCTTCTTGAAATAAATGGGCACCAAGACCGACTTTAGAAGAATCCGTGCTAAGGCAGAAATCTTGTGACAGATCTGGATGAGGTAGTATTGGCGCGTTAAGTAGCGATTCTTTCAAAGAATTGAATTCCAACCCAGTTCCAAATTGTATTTTTCCCAGTGAGAGAACAAAGTTTTGGTGTACTAGAATTTGCATATTCAGCAAACGACGGTAAAAATTTACGAGACCTAGAAAACTGCGAACTTGTTTTTTTGGGGATGGAACTGGAATGGCTCTGATTGCTTCTAACTTTTCAGGATCCGGCTGAATGCCTTCAGAAGAAACAGTATGTTCCAAAAACTTCACCTTTGACCTACCGAATTCAGGCTTTTCCAAGTTAACTGTAATTCCAGAGTCTGCAAAAATACGTAACAAACTGTTGAGGATGTGATTATGTTGTTCCCATGAGGCTTCTGCTATTAGAATATCATCCACATATAAGGTGATGTGACGTTTTAAGAAATCAGCTAATATGGAATTTAGTCCGCGAAGGAACGCTGCCAAAGAAATGTCCAAACCAAAATGAAGTTTCCGAAATTGATAACAAACGCCGAAACAAAGAAAAACTGTGTATTTTCTACATTCTGGATGTAGTTCGATGTGATAAAAGCTGGATTTGAGATCAATAGAAGACAACACTTTTACACCATTAAAATTTTGAAGAAGTTCTTCCATCGTTTGCGGCCTGTCTGTTTCAGGAATAATGACAGTATTGATTTGTCTCAAATCTAAGACAAGTCTGATTGATCCATTTTTCATTTCAACAACATGTAATGGATTGTTGTATGAATTTACTGCATGCTCAATAATGCCCTCATCAAGCATAGATTGTAATTCTGTTCTAACACGGTCCCTATAATGTGCTGGAATTATGCATGGTCTAACACAAAATTTAGTATGCTCACGAACACGAAATTGGTATTGAAATCCCTTGATTGTTCCTGTTTTGTGAGTAAAAACTGTGGAATGTACTTGTAAAATCTCAAAAAGGTCCTGCCTATCAGTGTCATTACAATTCGCAATTGTTTGAATTTTATTCTGAATTAACTCATTAGTTTCAAATATGTCGTCGATATCATCCCTGTCAGTACTTGCAGAGTGATTGTTAGTGTCTAGTTCTGTATAAATTTCTGAACTGTTTTTTAAGAGAAGGTAAAGCCGATTAATTTCCTCGTCATGGTTTGAGAGCCAATCTTCAAATTTCAAAGCTATTGACTTGCCTTCTTTCTCTAAACTTATTTCAGCATCGCGAAAGTTGAAGATTGCTTTGTATTCATTCAAAAAGTCTACTCCCAATATAATTTCCGTAGTCAATAATGGAACAACAAGAAAGTTCATAGAGAAGCTGTGGCTTTGACAAAAGAATTCTAAGCTGGTTTGTTGGCGTACATCTACACTTTTTCCAACGATTGCACCTTGTAATTTAATCTTATGTAACGGAAATGTGGGGCAATCGTTCGATTTGTTGCATTTCCTAAAGGCTGTTTCACTAATTACTGAAATGGAACTGCCAGAGTCAAGTACTGCCGTAAATTTTACGTCATTTACTTTAACGTGGATCACAGGATATGCAATGTTGTTATGTTTTACGTCGTGTTCCTTGAGTAAGATGTCCCTAATGTCTTCCATTTTTACGTAATTACTAGCTACAGCAGCTGCGACGTCAGTTTCATAAGTACGTTTTGTGGCTGCCAGCGGTATGAGTCATTGCCTATTGTCTCTTTGTTGGCGCGCATCGTTATTGGAATTGTGAGACCTAACTTCTACAAATTCACCTTGTCGAGAGGGCCCTGCCCTGTTTGAATCCCGCAGTTATGATGCAATTCAGGTCTGTCGTTACGATCATATCGTCTGTCGTCATGTCGGTAGATTCCATAGTTTCTTTCTTGTCGGTCACGTGGTGGAGAATTTCTCCCTGAATCGTAACTGCGTGCTGGACCGTTGCGACTGAAGTTATTCTGTCTCCCTTGATAATAATTATTTTGTTTCCCATATTGTCTGTTTCTCTGATTGTCTCTGTGATAGCCATTACTGCGGAGAGGTGATCTTTCCCTGTAATTATTACTACTCTGCCAACCGTTGTCATACGGGTGGTGTCTGTTTTGGTCACGATTTACGTTGTAAGAATAGCCTTGTCGTGTCCAGTTACTATTTCTGTCATCGCGGAATTGTGACAGATGTGACCTGTAATTGTTGTGCTCCTGTTTTCGGGGTTCTGCGATTGTCAGTGTCAATTTCCAATTCTTGTAAGAGTCCCTGAAAAGCTTCAATGTCGTCTTTGCAACGTCGTACCAAAATAATATGTCGTAAATGTTCAGGCAATTTGATTAAGCAAATGCGGATGAGTTCTGAGGGGCTGTATGGGTTTGACAGGTACTGATTCTTGTGCAACATGTCTTCAAAATATTTCACAAGACTGGAAAATTCAGATTGTTCGAAATGTTTCATCATTATGATGCTATGTTTTACTCGGTCTTGTGTAGATTGAGACCAATATGGTGAGAGGAAGGCATGATAAAATTCTCCATCACTGTGGCAATCGTGAATGACCGATCGCATTCTTACAGCTGGTTCATTCTCTAAATAGCCACACATAAATTCTAATCTGTGCTCTAATGACAAGTTGGGAGGAAAACAATGAGAGAATTGATGAAGCCACGCTTGTGGATGAATGTCGTTGCCAGAATTCTTAAATGTTTTGAATTTACGTGTAGTAATGAACAGCTTATAGTCAAAGTCATCATGTCGGCGAGTCGCATATCGGTCATTGTTACGTCGTTTCGGCGGTTCCATTTCAAAATTCGGTGCACCTTGCCAATTTCTTTCATAATTTCCGAAATGTGCTGTGTTATTATTTTTGGCTGTTCCGTATTTCTATGTCCCTCTTCCCGTATTGGAGCGCGAGTGTCCTCTGAAAAATGTAATTCTTGTATTACTTGTGCCAACTGATCTTGTACTTCCCGGATTTCTCTTTTGTTTTGCGTATTAATTTGATTCTGATTTTGTTTGAATTTCTTAATTTGTTCATACTCTTCTATGTCAGTGAAGCCTACAGGTCTTGTGTCACTCAGATCGTCATCCACCTTTGTAGATAAGTTAGTGAACTGATCCGAAAGTTCGGCTACTTCCTCCGATTTTGAACTTATTTCCTCAGTGTGTTTTTCTGAACCAAGTTTCAGAGTGTCCATTTGTGTTGAAATCGTATCTACTGTGTCCTTTAAGTTTTCCTGAGTTTTTGCAAGTTGCATAACCGAATCGGTAGATGCAGCTGAGTCAATTTTAGCTTGCAAGATGTCATGATTTTCATGAACAATAGTTTGCAGTTCCTTTATGGCTGCTTCGTGATTCTGTAATGCACTTTCATGACGCGAAAAAATAGGTTGGAAATGCTCACAAATTTGTATTTTTACGTCATTACAGACTTTTTGACATTTCGATTCGATTTTATGTAACTCAGTAGTTAAATCTTCAGGTGTTTGTTCAAGCGTGGTGTCTAACTTTTGAAGAATTTGTTCCATTGCGTCTTACTGTTGCTGTGTTTGTCTCTGGTGTTGTTCCATTGTGTCTAACTTTTGAAGATTTTGTTCCATTGTGTCTAACTTTTGAAGATTATGTTCCATTGTGTCGAACTGTTGCTGTGCTTGTCTCTGATTTTGTTTCATTTGTTGCATTAATTGCAATAATAATGTATTAGTGTCTGGAATCTGTTCCTCTATGCTTTTCGGCAGTGCATTTGCACCGGCAACATTCACATTTTGACGAGCAGAAAATTTGTCTTGACTTATTTCAGAAAACGGTGAAGACCCAAAACCTGAATCTACAGTATTTGCAAGAATGTGTCCTGTCATTTCGAATTCCTGAGGCGAACTGTTGCCGACCGATCGATCGATAATGCTTCCCTGTCCACTAATTGTTTCACTGTCCACACCATTATTTGCAGCTCGCTCCATTTCCCTACGCACAATTACCAAATTACTAGTTTGAACATTAGTTAATTCATTACATGGTGGCGCTAACACACTGCTTTCGTCTTCACTGTCATTTCTCAGTTTACTTTGGAGCCTAGTATTACGTTTTTCACACGCCATTATTGTCATAATATCTCATACGACAACACAGAAAAGCACAATTTGAAGAGCAAAATAAGAAAACACATGAACATAGCACTGAAAATAATATCTCCTTGATTGCAAGCGCAGGTGCGAAATACTTGGTGCAAATCTACATGCATGCCACAACTGTTTTACTGTACAACAATGAAAAACTACAACTACAAAGGAAATTCTCTCTATAATTACGCGCTAGCAATAAACAATAGCTACACTAATTACACAAACTACAAGAAAAAAGCAGAAGATTCCAGTGAGATATTCTCGGCTAAGGGTCGACATATGAAACGTCCCCTTAGAAAAATTATACATGACTGTGCTTAAACTGAGACACAGTATTTTTTAGCGCAATGCGATCTGACTTTCAATAATCCCTACAAAAGAATGACCCTGACTAACATTAACCTATACCTTTCACAAATCACTTACCTCACAAAAATCTTCGTTACTCGAACTACAGCAATACAGCGAGCGCCACTACAGCCAGCTAAATAAAAGATTCTAACTCCTGAAGGCACTAACTACTGATAGGCATAGGTAACAAATGAAAGTTTTTGATAGAGAACAAACAATGTATTTACCTTAATAGTGTTCAAAAGTCATAATATATATAGCAGTTCATGACATCCATTCCTACAAATGTACTGTTTCTGATGGACGTACGTCCAGATCGACCCGCTCTCAAAAATCCGCCATCTCACTTCCCCACATCCACCACTGCTGGCGGCTCACCTCCAACTGCGCAACGCTACGCGCTGTTAACATCCAGCTGCCCATCACTACAATAGCCAACAGCAATGCAAACCAGCCACAGACTGCACGCAGCACAGCCGGTGATTTTCATACAGAGCGCTACGTGGCGTTACCAATAAAAAAACCTACACAGCCTACTTACAAGTGTTGTAGTTTTAACGGTTGGCTGCTGATGAGATGGCAGCTACCTAACCCGGCTACTGCTAGCCTCGCAAAAATTGTGCGGGATGCCACAGAATGTTTCAGAGAGATCATTACTTGTTCTTGGGGTTTCTTGGTGCACAATACGGAAATAGTTTCTTGTGGTGGTCAGACGTGATCGACCCGAATCTCGACTAAAAGTATACTTGCCCCTACGTCTCCATGCAGTTCACTATAGAGCCGAATTGCCTGTAGATCTGAATATTGCACGTTTGGACCAGCCAGCAAAATGGAGGTACATAATGAGGCCCCTTTCGATCTCTGTCAGTTGCTGATAACACTGTCTCACACGAGTGTATCTCCGTGTGCTTCAGTGATTACTCAACATCGGATGCTGTTTGCGCTCCTTATATACCCTGCCAGACCTGGTACCAACACTGAAAACGATCACCACTAATCCTCTCTGGAGCGTTCTGCCTGCCTCAGAGAATTACAACTCAAATCATTTACACACTTTCCGATGGTTTATATGTGTATGAAGTTACACTGACATCAGATTTTGTCTTCTGTGTGCTTCACATTTTCTTTTTTTTTTTTTTTTTTTTGCATTGTATGTGATTATTAACTGATAACCGATTGACTTCTTAATACATTTCTTCCCCTCGACATCGTCTTTAGGTTTTATTGGCACCGACCTCCACCTTAACATCCGATCAAAATTATTTTTTAGAGCCGTAAACCTACCCATTCGTATGCCTCCCAGTTACATATTTAAAAAACGCCAGTGCGACTCGATAATGCTCTCGCCTACCAAAAAACGTCTCACACACCGGCTAGCGTACAAAGAGTACGAGAGTAGCAGCCACAGTACTCTTACAGGAGGCTTTGAGTAGATGGTCACAGACGTTGTGAGGGTGCAGCTGAGCTTTCGGCATCAGTTGGAGTGGCCAGTAGTCAGATCCCTCCCCATGGGTTCGGGGGCATTTAATAAAAGGTGTCGTGTTGCGGAGAAGTAATATATGCTCCCCACAAAAAATTTTACAAATTGGATTGGGCAGTGGCCAATACAGATTTGAAAAAATTTTTCATAATTACAATAACAAAGAAATCAAATGCACACACTTATTGATACAATGTTGGTCAAAAGCTCAAATTTTCTCACAGTCCATAAAGACAGTCCTGATCGTTCATCATGGTAAAATAGTAGTGTTTTTCTCAAAGTCCGAGCAGTAAAAGAAAATGCACACGGAATTAGTGGATTTCCATGCAATCTTGAAGAAGTAGTGTTGTCCTTCCAAGGAAAAGACAGTGCTGACTCTCGACATGCAGACAAGTATTGGTCCACAACAGAGCAAATCCACAGCAGAGTTAGTCGAAATTTTGAAGAGTATTGGTAGGTAGGTCATCATAGAGCAGACCCACTGTAGTCCTGGTAGAGATTACGGTATTGGTGGGCCACCAGAGGTGCAGACCCACTGCAGTCCTTGTAGAAATAATGGTATTGATGGATCATCAAAGATGTAGACCCACTGTAGTCCTTGTAGAGATAATGGTACTGGTGGGTCATCAAAGATGCAGACCCACTGTAGTCCTTGTAGAGACGCCAGCAGCCATCTGTTGCGACTGTGCAGGTGCACAATCACCATCGAAGAGTCTTGCGGACAATATAGCAAGTCCATAAACCACCACTTGTGCAATCACAAAGTTTTTGAAATTGTCCTTAGAACCAGCAATGCTGTTATCCAGTCCCTTGCTGAATTATTAACACACGTGCAAACACTAACAGTCCCAACTTCTCACATACTGTGCATATATTATGGCCAACAGAAACGTGTGCAGTGAAATGATACTTAATTTGAAGAACTGGTAACAATTGCAATTTGATAACATAAAAATACAATAATAAAGGTACAAAATACATCATTAAAGAACATAACAATACAGAGAACATTTGTAGTACAGGCTTTACAACAGAATCGAAATAACATATACGTCAGTGTTCCAGGAATTATGACATGAGTACATACATAAAAGATCAGAATAACTTTCGAAACACCAACTTCACACATGAACATTAAGACAGAACAGAATAAATAATGTATAAACATCTTTACAAAGAAAATAACATAGTATTTGAAAAATTCTACAACATAAATCTTATTAGCTAAACACATGAAGACAGGAAAAAGACAAATACACAAGGGTACATAAACATATAGCGGAATAATACAAAAGGAAAGACAGGGTTTGTTGTACTGCAGTATTTTACAAACAAAACTTTCTTTACTTCTTGGAGATCTCCCTTCATCCATCATTATTCCCAAAAAGTCCTATCTATACCTGCTTTCAGTATTCTATTCATATTTCTTTCAATATAATTATTTCTCAGTGTACAATACTCATTTTGGCCCAAATCTTTTTCATATAACTTTGCAACGTATTCTTTACCTATTCTCCATAGTCAGTTTCTTATAGAGTCTACCCCTCTTAAGCTAACTTAAATCTACTGAGCTCAGATGCTTAGCTAAGGGACGAGGCAATGCAGCAGCACAAAACAATTAATACAAACAGCAATTTAAAAAAATGGAAATTTGCAAAGCAAGCTACAGTAAATCTAAATTACCAAGCAATTCAACATTACAACTAATATGAGGCAATGCGCAGCAAACAAGAAAAATAAATCTGGCTTAGCAGAGTAACACAAATTAAAATTCAGTAGCATGAAAATGAAATAACTTATATCTAAACATGACATAGCTCAAGCAGAAAAATATTACGCTAAAAATGGCCATGCCTAATACCTATGTCACATCTTAACACTAGAGTGATGCATCACAAAAACTTACTCTGCAAGAAAGTTACCAAGTCAATAAAAAAATTATTAATGCAATTCCTGTGAAAGGAAATGTCTATTTGTGCTCTCTTTTCTAAGAAAGTATATCATAAACGTATTCTTTACTGGGTCTGTAGACAGAAAATAGTGATATTAGTACATATATTAAATTTTATAATAACCAATGCTGCAGTGCAGCTAGGAACTAAATATTAAACAAAATAGGCAAAGCAAGGCGTCAAACGTCATTCACTAGCCATATGGCATTTCATAATGCAGTAAACAATCTTTCAACTAGCAAGACAATAGACATAAAATGTTTCTCATCATTTCATTTCAGTAAATATCATAAATTAAGAACTCTACAGTGTAATCATGTTTTCAAGTTTGAGGGTGTCGTATTTACGATGCTTTCTACAAAGGAATGTCGATAGCGAGGATAATGGCCTCCCCTTTTTTTTCTACCACCTAATGGGTTTTTCTCAAGGCGGCTGGCACACCTGGCCGCTCACGACGCATTACGTGCAGGTGGTCACTTAACTTTCTTACCGAAATATTAACGACAACAGCTTCCGCTACAGTGACAGTCTCATATAAAAAAACTCACAGGTTAAGAATTTGCGTTACAATGAAATGAAATGTATCACTGAAAACCTTTGTATCATTGTACTTAAAATATCTTTAAAAATAAATGTTTTAAGTACAAAATTAATCACTCAAATCCGTGTCCTGTAGCGCTAAATGTGCGTCTTGCTGTAAGATAATTCTGTGGAAGTGTCGTACTTATCGTCCTCCGAAAGCTAAGTTTTGCAGAAGTCAATGTACTTACCTCATGATAAACAAAAGTGAAATGCTTTATGTATAGATATCTCAGTTATTACGCTTATTGCCATGATGAAGAAAGTACTGTGCTGTAACTTATTGTTATGCTACGGAAAAGGCAATCTCATTGTAGCTATACCACAAAAGTTACTACTAAAACATGTTTTACTTTTCAGAAGAATTCAGAAAAATTGTGCAGATATAAAACAGATACACCGCAAAAGCAACAATATAAATTGTGTCACACATTAGTAGCGTCGTGATATAGTCGTGTAGCTGTCAAATAAACTAACCACTGTGTCATCTGGTATCTCTCAGAAAGCACTTTGAATCCATAATGTATTTTCAAGTAAACCAAAATGTTGCATTAAAACCTCATTAGCAGTACCGGTACATGTTCGAAGTATGTAAGCCTGATAGTCGTTATGTAATCGTGTAACTAACAAGCAAGAATGTACAAATAACAACACTGTGTCGCCTGTTCACTATAACAATGCATTCGTAATTTCTGTTTAAATAAGTTCTCTTGGTTCTTGACTGGATATTTCAAACATTGTTGCATGTTAACAGTTTCTTAAGCCTGACAAAGCATATTAGTAATGTGAAGCGAAAAATTTTGTGACAAAGACTAAGTTAAAAAGCAGATTATCTTTCAATAAACGGTTTTATATGTGAAGTGTGGTGAAATCCTTTACTCTTCATAGTACTCAGAGTTTGAACTTGAATGCAATTGTCATATGGTATACGTCGGTAAAGAATACTGGGATTTTTTTCTCAAGGTTAGCGTCTATGTTATTTTTCTCTGAGCCAGCTGGCGTGCGCGGCTGCCTGCGGTGTGAGTCATTGTCTGTCTCTTTGTTGGCGCGAGCCGTTATTGGGATTAGGAGACCGAACTTCTAAAAATTCACCTTGACGAGAGGGCCCTGCCCTGTTTGAGGCTCGCCAGTTCTGATGGAATTCAGGTCTGTCGTTTTGATTATCTCGTCTGTCATCATGTCGGTAGATTTCATAATTTCTTTGTTGTCGGTCATATGGTGGAGAATTTCTTCCTGAATCGTACCTGCGCGCTGAACTGTTGCATCTGAAGTTATTGTCTCCCTTGATAATAATTGTTTTGGTTCCCATATTGTCTGTTTCTAAGGTAATCTCTGTCATATTCATTACTACTGAAATGCGATCTTTCTCTGTAACTATTATTATGCTGCCAGTGGTTGTCATATGGGTGGTGTCTGTTTTGGTCACGATGTGCGTTGTAAGAATAGCCTTGTCGTGTCCAGTTATTGTTTCTGTCGTCACGGAATTGTGACGTATGTGACCTGTAGTGATTGTTTCCCTGTTTTCGCATCCGGCGACTGTCTGTGTCAATTTCTAATTCTTGTAGGAGTCCCTGAAAAGCTTCAATGTCGCCTTTGCAACGGCCTGCCAAAATAATATGTCGTAAATGTTCAGGTAATTTGATTAAGCAAATGCGGATGAGTTCTGAGGGGCTGTATGGGTTTGAAAGATACTGATTCTTGTGCAACATGTCTTCAAAATATTTCACAAGACTGGAAAATTCAGATTGTTCGAAATGTTTCATCATTATGATGCTATGTTTTACTCGGTCTTGTGTGGCTTGAGACCAATATGCTGAGAGGAAGGCATGGTAAAATTCTCCTTCACTGTGGCAATCGTGAATGACTGATCGCATTCTTACAGCTGGTTCATTCTCTAAATAGCCACACATAAATTCTAATCTGTGTTCTAACGACCAGTTGGGAGGAAAACAATGAGAAAATTGATGGAGCCTTGCTTGTGGATGAATGTCGTTGCCAGAATTCTTAAATGTTTTGAATTTACGTGTAGTAATGAACAGCTTATAGTCAAAGTCATCATGTCGGCGAGTCGCATATCGGTCATTGTTACGACGTTTCGGCGGTTCCATTTCAAAATTCGGTGCACCTTGCCAATTTCTTTCATAATTTCCGAAATGCGCTGTGTTATTAATTTGTGGCTGTTCCGTATTTCTATGTCCCTCTTCCCGTATTGGGGCGCGAGTGTCCTCTGAAATACGTAATTCTTGTACTACCTGTGTCAGCTGATCTTGTACTTCGCGGATTTCTCTTTGGTGTTGCGTATTAATCTGATTCTGATTTTGTTTGAATTTCCTAATTTGTTTGCACTCTTCTGTGTCATTCAGATTATCATCTACCTTCGTAGATAAATTAGTGACCTGATCCGAAAGTTCGGCTACTTTCTCTGATAAAGTACTAATTTCCTCCATGTGTCTTTCTACTGTGTCCTTTAAGTTTTCCTGAGTTTTTGCAAATTCTGTAACCGAATCGGTAGACGCAACTGAGTCAATTTTAGCTTGCAAGGTCTCATGATTTTCATGAACAATAATTTGCAGTTCTTTTATGGCTGCTTCGTGATTCTGTAATGCATTTTCATGCCGCGAAAAAATAGGTTGAAAATGCTCACAAATTTGAGGTTTTACGTCATTACAGACTTTTTGACATTTCGATTCAATGTTATGTAACTCAGTAGTTAAATCTTCACGCGTTTGTTCAAGAGTTTGTTCCAATGAGTCTAACTTTTGAAGCTGATGCTGTGTTTGTCTCTGATTTTGTTCCAGTGTGTCTAACTTTTGAAGATTTTGTTCCATTGTGTCTAACTTTTGAAGATTTTGTCCCATTTGTTTCTGATTTTGTTCAAGCGTTGTGTCTAACTTTTGTAGCCTTTGTCCCATTTGTTGCATTAACTGTAATAACAGTGCACTGGTGTCTGAAACATGTTCCTCGGTGCTATTCGGCAGTGCATTTGAACCGGCAATATTCGCATTTTGTAAAGCAGAAAATGTGTCTTGATTTATTTGAGAAAACGGTGAGGACGCAAAACCTGAATCTACAGTATTTGCAAGATGTGTCCTGTCATTTCGGAATCCTGAGGCGAGCTGTTGCCGACCGATCGATCGATAACGCTTCCCTGTTCACTAATTGTTTCACTGCCTACACCATTATTTACAGCCCGCTCCATTTCCCTATGCACAATTACCAAATTACTACTTTGAACATTAGTTAATTCATTACTCTGCGCCGCTAACACACTGCTTTCGTCTTCACTGTCATTTCTCAGTTTACTTTGGAGCCTAGTATTACGTTTTTCACACGCCATTATTGTCACAATATTTCACACGACAACACAGAAATACACAATTTGAAGACCAAAAATAAGAGAACACATTAACATAACACTGAAAATAATATCTAGTTAATTGCAGCTGCGAAATACTTGGTGCAAATCTACATGCATGCCCATTGCTTTACTGTACAACAATGAAAAACTACAACTACAAAGGAGATTCTCTCTACAATTACGCGCTAGCAATAAACAATAGCTACACTAATTACACAAACTACAAGGAAAAAATCAGAAGATTCCAGTGAGGTATCCTCGGCTAAGGGTCGACATATGAAACGTTCCCTTTGAACAATTGTACAGGACTGTGCTTAACCTGACACACAATATTTTTAGCGCAACGCAATCTGACTTTCAGAAATCCCTACAAAAGAATGGCCCTGACTAACATTAAACTATACCTTCCAGAAATCACTTACCTCACAAAAATCATCATTATTCGAACTACTGCAATACAGCGAGCGCCACTACTGCCAGCTAAATAAAAGATTCAAACTACGGAAGGCACTAACTACCGATAGGGATAGTTAGCAAATGAAAGATATTAATAGAGAACAAACAATGTATTTACCTTAATATCATCATAATATATATAGCAGTTCATGACAAATTACAAAACTCCGCCATCTCTCTCCCCACATCCACCACTGCTGGCGGCTCACCTCCAACTGCGCAACGCTACGCGCTGTTCACAGCCAGCTGCCTAACACTACAATGGCGAGTATTACAACAATGCAAAGCAGCCACAGACTGCACACAGCACAGCCAGTGATTTTCATACAGAGGTGGCGTTACCAATAAAAAAACCTAAACAGCCTACTTACAACATCTTCACGTGTAGAATGTTATGCCGGATATCGGCGTCGTTCATGCAAGGTATTTCGACAACTTGGCTCGTTATCTTCACCACGTACTACGTCGAGTAGAACGAGTCTTGTGAACTACGTTCTTGAATGACGCTGATATCCGGTAGAATACCCGGCATCGTATGATGTCAACAGATCGCCGGGAAAGTCTAAATAATTACATTAACAGACTATATGGAGAAGAGATGAACCGAAACATCAAGAAGCCGGACAAGCTTCGACGGAGGAAAAGGAGGACGCTGAGTTCTCTCAGTTTCCTGCTGACATGTCGAGATGGAGTCGAAGTACCAGTTTTCGCCGAGAGCATCAATTCCACCTAGACTATAAGGGCTGCTGAAAGTACACAAAGAGGGAGTGCGACTGCACTAAACTGTCAACAACAATCGCACATCAATGTACCCAGCAGGAACATTCTTGAAGAAACTGCTGTTCCCATGCGCTGGAGAGTGTGTTCACTACATTCACAACCCAGAGGACTTCTTGCAACGTCTCAGGCAACTACATATCACAGAACCTGATCTGCAGACTGCAAGGAAAGCACCTAGAACCGCATCGAACCGTAAATGGATGAACAGCGCGAGAACATGTGCATCCGACCAAAAAGTGAATTCCTAAGGACACTGCTAGCAGAAGCGAATGTAGATGGAACGCCTGGAACCGACCATAGTGGGGGAAGACCATGGCATTATTACTGGAACTATTCACACGTGCAAGAAACGGAAGACAAACAACCGGTCAACCCAGACACCAGAATTTGCCAGACGTGACAACCCACCAGCACCCACAGGGACGCCAAGTAGATTGCGACGGATCTCGGTAGAGACGACAATTAAAATCGCTCAAAAGAGGAAAGGCCGCTGGACCTGATGCGATACCAGTTTGATTTTACACAGAGTACGCAATGAAATTTGCCCCCCTTCTTGCAGCGGTGTACCGTAGGTCTCTAGAAGAGCGTAGCGTTCCAAGGGATTGGAAAAGGGCACAGGTCATCCCCGTTTTCAAGAAGGGACGTCGAACAGATGTGCAGAACTATAGACCTATATCTCTAACGTCGATCAGTTGTAGAATTTTGGAACACGAATTATGTTCGAGCGTAATGACTTTTCTGGAGACTAGAAATCCACTCTGTAGGAATCAGCATGGGTTTCGAAAAAGATCGTGTGTAACCCAGCTCGCGCTATTCGTCCACGAGACTCAGAGGGCCATAGACACGGGTTCCCAGGTAGATGCTGTGTTTCTTGACTTCCACAAGGCGTTCGATACAGTTCCCCATAGTCGTTTAATGGAGAAAGTAAGAGCATATGGACTATGAGACCAATTGTGTGATTGGATTGAAGAGTTCCTAGATAACAGAACGCAGCATGTCATTCTCAATGGAGAGGAATCTTCCGTAGTAAGAGTGATTTCAGGTGTGCCACAGGGGAGTGTCGTAGGACCGTTGCTATTCACAATATACATAAATGACCTTGTGGATAACGTCGGAAGTTCCCTGAGGCTTTTTTTGTATGATGCTGTAGTATATCGAGAGGTTTTAACAATGGAAAATTGTACTGAAATGCAGGAGGATCTGCAACGAATTGACGCATGGTGCAGGGAATGGCAATTGAATCTCAATGTAGACAAATGTAATGTGCTGCGAATACATAGAAAGAAAGATCCTTTATCATTTAGCTGCAATATAGCAGGTCAGCAACTGGAAGCAGTTAATTCCATAAATTACTTGGGAGTAGGCATTAGGAGTGATTTAAAATGGAATGATCATATAAAGTTGATCGTCGGTAAAACAGATGCCAGACTGAGATTCATTGGAAGAATCCTAAGGAAATGCAATCCGAAAACAAAGGAAGTAGGTTACAGTACACTTGTTCGCCCACTGCTTGAATATTGCTCACCAGTGTGGGATCCGTACCAGATAGGGTTGATAGAAGAGATAGAGAAGATCCAACGGAGAGCAGCGCGCTTCGTTACAGGATGATTTAGTAATCGCGAAAGCGTTACGGAGATGATAGATAAACTCCAGTGGAAGACTCTGCAGGAGAGACGCTCAGTAGCTCGGTACGGGCTTTTGTTGAAGTTTCGAGAACATACCTTCTCCGAGGAGTCAAGCAGTATATTGCTCCCTTCTACGTATATCTCGCGAAGAGACCATGAGGATAAAATCAGAGAGATTAGAGCCCACACAGAGGCATACCGACAATCTTTCTTGCCACGAACAATACGAGACTGGAATAGAAGGGAGAACCGATAGAGGTACTCAAAGTACCCTTCTCCACACACCGTCAGGTGGCTTGCGGAGTATGGATGTAGATGTAGATGTAGATATAAACGGCCACAAACACGCAGATCGCCATCACCCGAGGAAGAAGTGCACCATATAACCATTACCGATGACATCCAAATAGTCGTCTACCATCCATCCAGGAACAGTCCACTAGACCAAACGAGAACACGAACCCAACAATACACCAGCAAGTGTTATTATCAAAAGAGACGAAAACAAGCGCATAACAAGTAAAGTGGCAACACCAGCTGTTCTGGCCAGGGTTTTGGGAGTTTCCCTTCAGCTATAAGTTGAATGGCGGAACTATCCCCAGTAATCCCCTGCAAATAAATTCCCAATTGGGAGAAATGGAAGCCCCCCCCCCCCCCCTTTACCCTAACAATAAACAAAACATGCTGCAACAGAATTACCTAATCTCAGACCCCAATAGAGTAAAATGCTCTTAAGCAGCCCGCCCATAGTTTAGGTGAAAGGGTTACAACTGTAATTTACGAATGAATTATGGGAATGGACACAGTGTGATTGCCTGAATACGCAGGAGAATGGAAAACTACACATGTAAACGACATTACAGATCAAGTCAACAATGAACCTTCATTCACATGGGAAAAAGAGTTAGATTTGCAGAATGTATTTCATCCTAATGATATTCGCCAAGATGCGTTATTGCACAGGAGAATAGTAATTAACTGCGGGAATAGATTTGTTGGAACCGGCTGGAATGGTGCTGAGTGTAACTCACATGTCAAGTGGCGCCAAGTCTGAGCAGAACTTCACTCAACGAACGTGCTGAGGCTACAACAGACAGCAACGTGTTGGACGCCGTGCCCTCCTACGACAGCCAACACCATGAGCCAGCGCCAGCAGATTCCTCGCCCCGCACTGACGCGCTGCCCTGCACCTCCATGCAGTGTGGCAATGGGGGCTCAGCACGGCCGTGAGCGGGCTGCACTGGGAAGAAGACTCAGTGATTGTAAAACTCTCAGAAATAAATGACTGTTAATTGAATGATGTGTTATTAGCACCCTGGCGCTCCACAGGACTCCACCGCCGCATCCCCGCACAAGTTTCCTAATCTCACGTAGCAGGCCACCTCCAGTGGGCTCCTGAACCTCGTTGATTCCTACAATGAAGGATTTCACGACCGGATATTTCAGCTGCCGAGAATTCTTCCGGGTTGTATGGCCGTGCTTCAATCCCTGACGCTTCGTCCAAAGCTACCCTGGACATCTACGGAGGTGCTCCTGGCTGTGCTGAGTCTTGCCGACTGAGAGTCGGACGTCGAAGAACGACCTAAATACCGTTGAAAGTGGGCGTTGTCTGTATTTCACGTGATAGCACAGATAAACCTTGTCAAGGATAAAATATAACTGTCGATCACAGTACGTTAAAGATAAAAAGTTCTAATCGATTCTGTAGCGCCAATGTCCGTACTTCGCTGAGTTTTATGGCTTCTTTTTTTCTGTTAAAATTATCCCCATGTTTATATATTTCGATGGCTTCTCCATATAGCCGTGGATAATAGTCCGTCATAGTACATAAAACTTCAGTTTCCGAAAATTTCACTACGTGATCACCCGACTGAAGAGCATGTTCCGCCACGGCTGACTTGTCTGTTTTCCATAGTCGGCAAAGACTTTTATGTTCCTTCAACCGTGTATTCACACTTCTCTCTGTAGTTCCAATGTAGACCCTACACATGTACACGTAATCTTGTATACACATTGGAACTACAGAGAGAAGTGTGAATACACGCTTGAAGGAACATAAAAGTCTTTGCCAGCTAGGGAAAACAGACAAGTCAGCCGTGGCGGAACATGCTCTTCAGTCGGGTGATCACGTAGTGAAATTTTCGGAAACTTGCGTTTTATGTACTATGACGGACTATTATACAGGGCTATATGGATAAACCATCGAAATACATAAACATGGGGGTAATTTTAACAGAAAAGAAGAAGCCATGGTACTTAGTGATATATGGGCTGTGGCGCTACAGAATCGATGAGAAGGTTTCATCTTTGACGTACTATGATCGATATTATATTTTATCTTTGACAAGGTTTATCTGTGCTATCACGTGAAATCCAGACCACGCCCACTTTCCACAGTATTTAGGCCGTTCTTCGAATTGCGACTCGTCAGTCGGCAAGACTCAGCGAAACCAGGAGCACCTCCGAAGATGTCCAACGTAGCTTTGGACGAAACGTCAGGGATAGAACAGTTCCATGGACCACGGACATACAACCCGGAAGAACTCTCAGCAGCTCGTTGATTCTCATAGTCTGTTCGCCCTTGCTACAATTTCTTGCCTTATTCTACACTCAATTGTGTAGAGGGTAGCGAGCACGGTCATCTCTTGGCGTATTTTACGGACTATAACATGCACTTTTTAAGCTAAAAATTGCCTGCAAAATTCAGGTGTGTCTTATACACGTAATTAATATAGAAATTTCCAACGTTTGATTTAAAATTCCCGCCAGTCATAAAAATGGTCATATATTCGATGCTGCGGGAAACCTATCTGGCAACATTGGCTTCAAATGGCAGCAGCAGTGCACCGATGCGACGAAATGAATTGCAGGGATTCACAAGCTGGCTAACAATGTCTCCCTCCCATTCCGCCATCGCAAACCCAGAACACTGTCTAGCCTATGATGCGTCACTTCAATCTACGGTGCCAGTGAACTTGAACAGGAAGTGATTTGTATTTTTGTTAGTAGCTAGTTTCGTAATGGAAAAAATAAAAGGTGTCGATATGACGCGGGCCACAAACTGAAAGTAATAGCATACGCAGAAGAAACTGACCCTACGACTTATCTTAGAAGAAAGATTAAAGAAAGGCAAACCCTACGTTTCTAGCATTTGCAGAGACTTAGAGAAAGCTTTGGACAATGTTGATTGGAATACTCTCTTTCAAATTCTGAAGGTGGCACGGGTAAAATACAGGGAGCGAAAGGCTATTTACAATTTGTACAGAAAGCAGATGGCAGTTATAAGAGTCGAGGGGTATGAAAGGGAAGCAGTGGTTGGGAAGGGAGTGAGACAAGGTTGTAGCTTATCCCCGATGTTATTCAATCTGTATATTGAGCAAGCAGTGAAGGAAACAAAAGAAAAGTTCGGAGTAGGTATTAAAATCCATGCAGAAGAAATAAAAACTTTGAGGTTCGCCGATGACATTGTAATTCTGTCAGAGACAGCAAAGGACTTGGAAGAGCAGCTGAACGGAATGGAAAGTGTCCTGAAAGGAGGGTATAAGATGAACATCAACAGAAGCAAACGAGGATAATGGAATGTAGTCGAATTAAGTCGGGTGATGCTGAGGGAATTAGATTTACTACACTTAATTGGCATTGTTTAGATTTACTACACTTAAAGTAGTAAAGGAGTTTTGCTATTTGGGGAGCAAAATAACTGATGATGGTCGAAGTAGAGAGGATATAAAATGTACACTGGCAATGGCAAGGAAAGCGTTTCTGAAGAAGAAAAATTTGTTAACATCGAGTATAGATTTAAATGTCAGGAAGTCGTTTCTGAAAGTATTTGTATGGAGTATAGCCATGTATGGAAGTGAAACGTGGACGATAAATAGTTTAGACAAGAAGAGAATAGAAGCTTTCGAAATGTGGTGCTACAGAAAAATGCTGAAGATTAGATCGGTAGATCACATAACTAATGAGAAGGTATTGAATAGAATTGGGGAGAAGAAGAGCTTGTGGCACAACTTGACTAGAAGAAGGGATCGGTTGGTAGGACATGTTCTGAGACATCGAGGGATCACAAATTTAGTATTGGAGGGCAGCGTGGAGGATAAAAATCGTAGAGGGAGACCGTGAGATGAATACACTAAGCAGATTCAGAAGTATGTAGGCTGCAGTAGGTACTGGGAGATGAAGAAGCTTGCACAGGATAGAGTAGCATGAAGAGCTGCATCAAACCAGTCTCAGGACTGAAGACCATAACAACACGCAGAATAATATGGAAACATATCAGCTGAGCGGCATTTCGGCTCTCCACCAACAGAGAAAAACCATTCATATCTGGCGGGCTAGTAAAAAACTGAAAAAAATGAGGGAGACTAAATGTGCAGATAGAGGACTGAATACAAAATACCCAAAACTGGAGGATGACGTATTGTAATGGGTTCAAGGACACAGTCAAAATGGCACTGGAATTATTACAATAATACACGCTCATAGCCTAGCGCTACAGTGGAACTTAACAGATTTCTTGGATGGAGCTGGTTGGTGCTACAGGTTTATGAAGCGTCATGGACTTGGCATGCGAACCAAAACCAAGGTATCTCAGAAAATGCAACAAGAGTATGAAGAGAAATTATAATCTTTCCATTGCTATCTTATTCAGCATCGAAAGAAAACCAGAGTGGAATTAAGCCAAATAGTGAATATGGACGAAACTCCTCTGATATTTGATGCACCGAGTACGAGAACTGTTGCCAAGAAGGGTGCTAAAAGTTAACTATAAAAACAAGTGGACACTAAAAAAATGTACTACGCCTTTCATGTTGTGCTGACGATATTAAACAATCCAACGATCATTTTCAAGCGCAAAACAATGCCAAAACCTTCTGAAATACAGTCAGGTGTTGTTGTTGACGTACTTGTCAAGGATTGGATGGACGAGGCTGGTATGAAGTCATGGACTAACAGAGTGTGCGAGAGAAGGAAAGGTGCTTTATTGAAGGAGAGCTCTCTTCCTGTGAGTTTAGTAGTCGTTTGAAAAATTCCATGAAATAGAAATTGAAACATGGAAACACAGAGCTTGCTGTTATTCCGGGAGAACTTACTTCACAATCGCAGCCTCTTGATGTCTCGTTAAACAAACCATTACAGTATATATGAGAGAGGAATGCCACAAATGGATGATAGATGAAACCCAACATAAATTCATGCTGAAGGGAGCTTTAAAATGACCTACAAACATACAAGCGTGTCAGTGCATAAAAGAGTCGCGGCCTAGAGTGTGACTTAAGTAACACTCTCGATAGCAGTGAAGACCATCGTATACACTATGTGATCAAAAGTATCTGGACACACCCAAAAAACATACGTTTTTTATATTAGGTGCATTCTGCTAGCACCTACTGCCAGGTAGTCCATATCAGCGACCTCAGTAGTCATTAGACATCGTGAGGGAGCAGAATGGGGCACTCCGCGGAACTCACGGACTACGAACGTGGTCAGGTGATTGGGTGTCCCTTGTGTCATACGTCTGTACTTAAACATCCCTAGGTCCACTGTTTCCGACGTGATAGTGAAGTGGAAACGTGAAGGGACACGTACAGCACAAAAGCGTACAGGCCTACCTCGTCTCTTGACTGACACAGACCGCCGACAGTTGAAGAGGCTAGTAACGCGTAATAGGCAGAAATCTATCAAGACCATCACACATGGAATTCCAGACTGCATCAGGATCCTCTGCAAGTATGACAGTAAGGCGGGAGGTGAGAAAACTTGGATTTCATGGTCGAGCGGCTGCTCATAAGCCACACATCACGCCGGTAAATGCCAAACGATGCCTCGCTTGGTGTAAGGAGCTTAAACGTTGGACGATTGGACAGTGGAAAAACGTTGTTGGAGTGACGAATCACGGTACACAATGTGGTGATTCCAATGTCAGGATGTGGGTATGACGAATGCCCGGTGAACATCATCTGCCAGCATGTGTAGTGTCAACAGTAAAATTCGGAAGCGGTGGTGTTATGGTATGGTCGTCTTTTTCATGGAGGGGGCTTGCACCCCGTGTTTTTTTTTTTTTTTTTTGCGTGCCACTATCATGTAGGTTGCAGTAAGTACTGGGAGATGCAGAAGCTTGCACAGGATAGAGAAGCATGGAGAGCTGCATCAAACCAGTCTCAGGACTGAAGACCACAACAACAACATCACAGCACAGGCCTACATTGATGTTTTAAACACCTTCGTGCTTCCCAATGTTGAAGAGCAATTCGGGGGGTGGCGATTGCATCTCTCAACACGATCGAGCACATGTTCATCATGCACTGCCATTGGCGGAGTGGTTACACGACAATATCAACTCAATAATGGACTGGCCTGCACAGACACCTGAGCTGAATCCTATACAACACCTTGGGATATTTTGGAACGCCGACTTCTTGCCAGGCCTCACTGACCGACATCGATACCTCTCCTCAGTGCGGTACTGCGTGAAGAATGGGCTGGCATTTCCCAAGGAACCTTCCAGCACCTGATTGAACGTATGCCTGCGCGAGCGGAAGCTATCATGAAGGCTAAGGTAGGTCAACATCGTATTGAATTCCAGCATTTGCGATGGAGGGCACCACGAACTTGTACGTCATTTTCAGCTAGGAGTCCGGATACTTTTGATCACGTAGTGTATACGAAGAGGACAACCATGACGACGAAGAGGAAGAAGAAGAAGAAGAAGCAGGAAGTTCAGATTACGATTTTCAGGGATTTTAGAGGTCAGTTCAAATGGCTCTAAGCACTATGGGACTTAACATCTGAGGTCATCAGTCCCCTAGACTTAGAGCTGCTTAAACCTAACTAACCTAAGGACATCACACACATCCATTCTCGAGGCAGGATTCGAACCTGCGACCGTAGCAGCAGTGCGGTTCTGGACTGAAGCGCCTAGAACCGCTCGGCCGCAGTTCGGTTTTATAAAATAAGAATTTTTGGCCTGGCTTTACAGTCTAATAATAAAAATGGTAAAAGTGTTATTATAAAAAAAATTGTTCAAAACTAAGGTGCGTCTTATAGTCTGTAGCGTGTTATAGTCCGTAAAATCCGGTATAGGCTGCAACACTTCACCTCTCTATCGTATCTCCGGACGATTTGTATTGTGCAGCACCTCCTGACGAAGTCTGTAGACCAAGTGCTCTCTTCACAATCCTCAGTCGAAGTGTTCTCCACCAACACAGAGTTCTTTTTCCTCTTTACAAGACCACGCAGTTGCTGTGCGCCATTGAAAAAGGCTCTGGGATATGCTGGCCAATAATGTTTTTGTTAAGAAGACAACAGTCCCCCCTCCGAGCAAAACATTTACAACATAAACCAACCATTCTACTCCCATATACGCTGTACTTAAATAATTCTGAGTTTCTCCCCCACACATCAGCTACGTTTTCTTCTTCAGTCAATACGCTCGTCTCCACAAACACATTTCTCGGGCGCTGGCGCCATAACTTCTCCGTCTCTACAATTTTTTAAGATTACCCTGCGAGGAGCCATCTTACAAGTTTTTAACTCATCGGTTTGCGAAGATAAAAGAGTTCCTGTCCACAATGCAGCTCCCTTGCTTCTCACGGAACGCTGGGCACTACGAAAGAGAACTGTCCTATTTGCCACGTCGATTTTCAAGAAGTTTTGCCCGTAATTGCGAATGAAGCTGCGAATTTGCCAAAAGTACTCACCCTCTATAAGATCGTTGTAATCATTCGTTGTAAGTTTCTTTTAGCGACCATAGTTGTTGCTCAGAGACGTTACTTCTTTTGCCGGCCGAAGTGGCCGAGCGGTTCTACGCACTACAGTCCGGATCCGCGCGACTGCTACGGTCTCGGGTTCGAAGCCTCCCTCGGGCATGATGTGTGTGATGTCCTTAGGTTTAAGTAGTTCTAAGTTCTAGGGGACTGATGACCTCTGAAGTTAAGTCCCATAGTGCTCAGGGTCATCTGAACCATTTTTTGTTACTTCTTTTGAAGAGAGTATCAGTGTGCGTTGGACAGCCTGGCTATGTACTGGGTTTGAAAAGGCTGTCGTGTTGTGGAGGCAGCATTATTTAAAAAGGATTTTCTTCTAAAATGTTTTGAGGAAAGAAAATGAGATTAAATTAAAAGAATAACGTTAACAGACGAATTTTTAGGGTATCCCGTTTATATATAATGTTTGTAACTGTATAGCGTCTTATTGTTAGAACATTTCATATGGTTGAAGTTAATTGTAGAAATCTTGTAATACATCAAATGATTTTGTTTTTAGTTGAAACATGAGTCAAGGAAGGTAACTGTACACGGGAAAGTTATTAAGAAATATTCTGCTGAATAGTCAAAGTGTGAAAACTTTGTGGAAAAGTGTGTTGTTGTCACGGCTTAATGAAGCATAGCTAAATTTGGAGTCTTGTTCTCGTTCATCTGTCTGTATGGTTAGTTCCCCGTTATCATTTATTTTCACCACTATGTCTGCTTACTCGCCTTGCACATTGCGAGCTGTGTACTAAGAATCATTTTTATGAAAATTGGTAAGCTACCGGCTTGATTGCTCATCTCAGGTACGGAAACGAAAATTTGATTTTTGACAGTTACATCATTATTCCAAATAGGAACAGATTGCAGAACAGACAAGCGTTCGTGCTCACAAGTGCGTGAATAAATTTAATTACGATCAAAGCTCATGCGCGTACCCAGCGAGGGGAAGGGGGGGGGCAGCTGCCCCGCCCCCCCCCCTAGAAGATATTCGCAGTTTTTCACTAGTTTACTGTTTTATTTAATAAGAAATGCTGCATGTTTTCTCGGATTGTACAAGTGCATTCTTGTATTTAAAATGTTTATTAAACGCAGTTTTTCACTGGTTTACTGGTTTATTTAATAAGAAGTGCTGTATGTTGTCTCAAGTCCTTGTTTCCTGAGACTAGTATGACCTGCCCCCCCCCCCCCTAGTTCAGATCCTGGGTACGCCCTTGCGTCAGAGTGTATATGTGAAAATAACATGTCAGTTCAGAGACTTAATACCAGTGAATGATTTCAGTGAAGTGCCATCTTGCGAAAATTCAAGCAGTCTTATTAAAACGTCAGGTACGTTAATTTTTATGATCATTTGGTCTGTAATTATAATAACAGTTCTCGTACAGTGATCGTTTACAAGACTAAAATAAAGACGAGCTATATTCAGGGCTAAAATTTTAATCTGTCTCATTTGTCCTGCAGTCAGGTGGCTTATGTGAATTTCATTGAAAACGGATCGCTGTCTCGCAGACGAATAGTTTGGTTTACCGGCAAGTCTGGATTTCGCATCGTGTAGCGTGAGCTCCACATATTTCCGTTCAAAATTGAATTTTCACATAGTTCTGTTGCCCTGGACTGAATTTTACGTATTTCGATATGAAAATAAGTTTTACACATTTCACAGATACCAATCTAACATTACGAACACGAGTTTAGGGTATAACTATAATGACAGGGAATGATAGGAATTAGTACGCGCGTGATGGTTTCGTTTAGCAACGAAGCCCACTTTTATTTGGATGCGTTCGTCAATCAGCAAAATTGAGCTTTTCGGGAACTGAGAATCCGCATTTCGAGATCGAGAAGTCTCTTCACGCTCAACGGATGATTGTGTGGCGTGCAATGTCCACTCCGGAATAATCGGTGCGATATTCCTTGATGGCACGGAGACTACCAAACTGTACGTGAAGGTTTTGGAAGATGATTTCATCCCGATTATCCAAAGTGACCGTGATTTGCACATGATATGGTTCATGCAAGACGGAGCTCCACACCATCGAAGCAGGAGTGTAATGTCCTGGAGGAGCATTTTAGGAACCGCATTGTGGCTCTGGGTCACCGAGAGGCCACTTGTTGGGCCTCGATTGGCCGCCATATTTTCCGGATCTGAACACATGCGACTTCTTTTTGTGGGGCTATATTAAAGACAAGATGGACAACAATAACCCCAAAACCATTGCTGACCTCAAAACAGTCGTTCAGGAGGTCATCGACGGCATCGATGTTCCGACACTTCAGCGGGTCGTGCAGGCAGAATTTCGCTATTCGTTTGCTCCACATCATCGCCAATGATGGCAGGCATATCGAACACGTCATAACCTAAATCCGAATATCTGCAGTGACGCTTACATGTCCAATAAAGTGTGTGCGCGCCGTAGTTTGTAACTAATTTACGTTTTTTTCGTATAGTTCAGTAACTGTCACCCTGCACCAATTGTAATAGTGACACAAAACAAAAGAATATTCCACAACAGTGCAACAAAAATCAGTATTTATTCAGACTTAAAGAAATTTACGTTGATACACACGTCTTAACAGATTGCAGTTAGGAGGAGGAAAGGTGAAGAGGGAGGTGAGAAGTATGTCAGACAAAAAACGGGTATTGTTTTACAACGATAACGTTTCCTAAACTGATTGCTCCAGTCTTTACGTATTATGACTGCATGTCTCCTATACAAATACACTCCTGGAAATAGAAAAAAGAACACATTGACACCGGTGTGTCAGACCCACCATACTTGCTCCGGACACTGCGAGAGGGCTGTACAAGCAATGATCACACGCACGGCACAGCGGACACACCAGCAACCGCGGTGTTGGCCGTCGAATGGCGCTAGCTGCGCAGCATTTGTGCACCGCCGCCGTCAGTGTCAGCCAGTTTGCCGTGGCATACGGAGCTCCATCGCAGTCTTTAACACTGGTAGCATGCCGCGACAGCGTGGACGTGAACCGTATGTGCAGTTGACGGACTTTGAGCGAGGGCGTATAGTGGGCATGCGGGAGGCCGGGTGGACGTACCGCCGAATTGCTCAACACGTGGGGCGTGAGGTCTCCACAGTACATCGATGTTGTCGCCAGTGGTCGGCGGAAGGTGCACGTGCCCGTCGACCTGGGACCGGACCGCAGCGACGCACGGATGCACGCCAAGACCGTAGGATCCTACGCAGTGCCGTAGGGGACCGCACCGCCACTTCCCAGCAAATTAGGGACACTGTTGCTCCTGGGGTATCGGCGAGGACCATTCGCAACCGTCTCCATGAAGCTGGGCTACGGTCCCGCACACCGTTAGGCCGTCTTCCGCTCACGCCCCAACATCGTGCAGCCCGCCTCCAGTGGTGTCGCGACAGGCGTGAATGGAGGGACGAATGGAGACGTGTCGTCTTCAGCGATGAGAGTCGCTGCTGCCTTGGTGCCAATGATGGTCGTATGCGTGTTTGGCGCCGTGCAGGTGAGCGCCACAATCAGGACTGCATACGATCGAGGCACACAGGGCCAACACCCGGCATCATGGTGTGGGGAGCGATCTCCTACACTGGCCGTACACCACTGGTGATCGTCGAGGGGACACTGAATAGTGCACGGTACATCCAAACCGTCATCGAACCCATCGTTCTACCATTCCTAGACCGGCAAGGGAACTTGCTGTTCCAACAGGACAATGCACGTCCGCATGTATCCCGTGCCACCCAACGTGCTCTAGAAGGTGTAAGTCAACTACCCTGGCCAGCAAGATCTCCGGATCTGTCCCCCATTGAGCATGTTTGGGACTGGATGAAGCGTCGTCTCACGCGGTCTGCACGTCCAGCACGAACGCTGGTCCAACTGAGGCGCCAGGTGGAAATGGCATGGCAAGCCATTCCACAGGACTACATCCAGCATCTCTACGATCGTCTCCATGGGAGAATAGCAGCCTGCATTGCTGCGAAATGTGGATATACACTGTACTAGTGCCGACATTGTGCATGCTCTGTTGCCTGTGTCTATGTGCCTGTGGTTCTGTCAGTGTGATCATGTGATGTATCTGACCCCAGGAATGTGTCAATAAAGTTTCCCCTTCCTGGGACAATGAATTCACGGTGTTCTTATTTCAATTTCCAGGAGTGTATTTTCCTCGTAACAAATAACATACTTAGGGTCAGACTATTGTATTTGCTCTAAAATGAAATAGTTTTATTAAAACAAGAAAAAAGGGAGAAAGTTACTAATTTGTCATTATAAACGCGACAGACGCCTGTACTCGAGAGTGACCTGGCCATCGTCGGGTACCTGCCCTGAGCGGTCATTTCGCCTCATCCTCTCTCTCTGTCCTGTGAAAGGCGAGCCGCAACTCCCGTGGGGGTCAGACAGAACACCAAGCCACTTTGCCTATGCTGGCTCATCACAGACCCAGCTATACTACAGAGAATATTACATGCTAAACATCTACTCGGAAAGAGAAGAAACTGATATATAAGATAACGGCTTAATCCTGGCAATCACTGACGCTGCTAATTACAAGCTTTAAATATTTTATTAATTAACAGGGGCTGAATTAAGATATTAATGTCCTTAAATGACTATCAAAGACACAGGAGACGCGCCGGTCCAATAGTGAACTGACGCGTAGCAATGTGCCAGTATATGGCGCGCTCTCAGGAGTGCAGTAATGTCGAGACTAAATCATGAATGGATTGAGGAAGGCGTTTTCTCACTCGCAAATTACGATTCAGTTTGCAGAATGCTACTCGTCGCAGAGTTGTTTGGAGGAAGAGTTGGTGACAGTCGATACAACCAGATGAACAGGTAGGTTGTCTCTTTGCAGAATTTCGAAAGGTGTTCGGCACTGAATCACATCTTCGGCTACTAACCGACGGAGTATCTTCGCAAATACATGATTGGCTCGGTGAATTTATGACTAGCAAAATAGTATGGAATACTGTATGGTGAATGTTTAAGAGAAACGAAAGCCACAACCGTTTTGCACTAAAGCGTAATAGGACTCTAATGTTCTCAGTATACATAAACAATTTATCAGACAGGATGGCCAGCTCTATCAAATTTTCTACTGACCATGCCACTGACTAGGAGAAAGTATCACCGTTAGATGATGATTGCAAAATGCAGAAATACAAAATTTCCCCTTGGTGTCATCTCTCTTTACATGCGAAAAAATGCGAGACGCTGGCTGCAACAAACACAGCGTGCCCTACAGCATCCAACTGCAAGATTAGTGGTGAACGTGCTCAACATGTCACATCACGTAAGCATTTGCAGGTAACAATAAAAATACTACTGAATACTGTGGATTGAGTCGGACACGCAAAATTAATGCTAGGAAAGACGAATCGATGATTCTTTCGTTGAAAGGATTCTAACCAAGCACCATGTATTCCTAAGGCACGTACACACCTAGCGACCAAGTCGCGCGACGTTACGTAAGGTAGGTAAGTCACGACACATTATGTCGTGACGGTCGCGGTACGAAGTCGCGCGTGCACACCTTCCAAGTCAGTTGCACTATACAAGTTACAAAGAGATGTCTCAAGAAACTGCTCTCTGTGCGTTTAATCTCTGCATAACTCATTTAATATCATAAAAAAGAAAACGTACACGTTACTGGAGGAGGACTCCGTTTTCCGGAGGTATCGCAATCGTTACGGATCTTCTAGAAAAATTAAAACTAGAAAGTGGTATGGGCTTCAGCATGTGGTTGCCGATATCGAAACCCTTCTGCATATGGTTCGAGAAGATATTTCGAAATAATCCAGCGTACTTAGGAAGCCTCGGACAGGCTAGCTGTCACAGTCCGGTTCCTTAGCAGTGATGAAGTCCTGCCTGATGCACACAGTTGATGATTCAAAACAAGCCAACTCATGAAACGTCCTAGAAACATGTGAAGCCGTAATAATTCCGCTGAAAGGCTTTGTAAAGGTAGGAAATGATGTTATTTTTATGTACAGTATATATTATTTTAAAGAATACAACCTTATCACATACATTTCTGTTTATTACTTAAATATGTCTAACAATACTTGCACATTTTGATTGCGTATGATCTCTGAATTTTCGCACCTTTGCTGTGTATAACCAAAGGAATAGGAGTAGGAGTTCAATTTCAGGAAGAAGAAATAAAAACTTTAAGGTTTGCCGATGACATTGTAATTCTGTAAGAGACAGGAAGGCTCTGGAAGAGCAGTTGAACGGAATGGACAGTGTTTTGAAATGAGGATATGAGATATACATCAACAAAAGCAAAACAATGATAATGGAATGTAGTCGAATTAAATCAGGTGATGCCAAGGGAGTTAGATAAAGAAACGAGACATTTAAAGTAGTAGTTGGGTCTGTGGCGAAATAAATAAAAAACATTTTATATTTTAAATTCCACGTCATTGTTGATTTAATCAGAGTTCTCACCTTAGACGTAGAATTAGTCCTTCTGCCACAATATTAATTCATTAGTCGCCATCGATGTTCTTCTCTTTGTTGACCGTGTGTACCATCATGAGTCGGCATCGGTTCACTTCACGAAGATGGTGGAAACCAAGGAATACTATGCTACGTCGCTATAAATAATTTTCGTAACACTTCGATACTTTTCACTATTTTTTATTCACAACACAATAAGACTTGCTGTGCTCGTCGCACAAACCATAATTACCAACCATATGGCTGCCTTTCCGCACAGTCCAAAAATCACGTCCATCCTCCACAAGGCAACAATCGAAAGTGTCCCTTAGCTCCTTGGAGTATCAAACAAAAGAGAATCCAATGTGAACTTTACAAAGATTATAATATACATGCCTCTCAATTTATCTTTGGCGCAGCTTTTAAGATATTGTATGTCTCTGCATAGGAATGTGTCATTACAACTGCCCCCCTACTGTATACTGTCACTAGAAAATTTTATTTGATTGACAGGATACAGTAGTCGACCTTGCAATTGATAGGTTTGGGGGTTTTTTATTTACAAACTTCATTTTTATTGTCTCATTTTCATGGCACTGTGAATTCTTTGGTATTTCTGAGAGTGTGTCACTTTTTTTGGTATACTTATGCTAATATTTACAAACCTTAATCCTAATATACAAAGTTCTGGTTAATACTGAGAAAATGACATCATGTAGTAAAGTTTGTACAATAAAATATACACTGAATACAACGTTACATACAAATGTTTCCTTCCTCATCAGAGGTGAAAATTAAGTCCTTGTATTGCTTTCTGTATTTATTCTGGGGCGACGAGCTTTGTTCGCTAGCCCGTGTTGAATATGGGCGGGTGATACGCGCGCCTGATTGTTTGCTCGTCCGTTAGCTGGCGACGTTGGTTGAATGCGCGCGCCAGTGCACTGAATATACACCGACGTGCGGGTACCGTCAAGACTTCCGAACCTCAGTATGCGTGTGCTTTTTGTAGTTCCTTCCAGTACTTAGACTGGATACGACGAGGTACACTGGAATATGTGCCCCGAAGAACACACCACACTATGTGCGAGGCGGAGGACGATCCCGTCGATGCAGCTCCAGGTAAGAAGCGTACCGTGTCAAACTTTTTTGGCATTGTCCTTTCCTATTGTGACGCCATGGGTCGTTTGACGATACAAGCTTCAATTTTCGATGTCACTTGTTTAGGCTCGCTGACACTTGCAACGTAGCACTACTTTGCACAATTTTAATTTCTACACACACCACTTTAACCGCGAGTATTGCGATCGAAACTTCCTTTTCACTACACTTTTTTTTTCTTCGCATTAACCCCTTTTACCTATTGTACTGAGATTCATTCCCCTCAATACTTCTGGTCAATGTACATAATTTGTAAGTCACGGGACTTGGCATGAAATACAAAATACATCACATACAATGGAATAACATATAATACATACAATACATTGTTTACATTAACTGCAGGAAAAAACTATCGACTAAAATTGAAAAAATTTTTGACCACTCATAGTGGCTTCTTCGTCTTGGATTTTACTGACACACACACTCCCTTTTTCCATTAATCTGTTAGAAGGAACAAGTCCTTTGTTTTCCTTCTTGAACTCGAGTATAAGTTAAGGTTTACCTCCGTTACGTATTCTTCATACGCAACGACATGCATCAGCATGCAGAGAATACACCTGTAGCCGCTCCACTGAAGCTTGGGAAGGGAATTTTCTACCTTCTACTTAGGGTAGTGGCAACGACTACGTGTATGCTACGGTTTTTTGCGTATAAGATCTGAAAATGCACGAAATAATCATTTATATGCACATAACCCTAATATGTACAGTGTTTTGGGCGTAAGCACATTCTGGTGTGCTTGTAAATCATTAACCCTAATAAAACTTCCTACCTTAACATGGACATATAAACATAAAATTTTGAAGTTCAGGGTGTAACTACTATTACTATGTACAGAGTTTCATAATAGCGGCACGCCCTTGTTTGCGTGTATCATCTTCAATTAAAGTGCGCTTATAGGCGTCTTGTGTTATCATGGGAGAAAAAATAGACATTTTAATGCATCGGTTGTCATGAAAATCTATGTACACGAATAATCACACTTTCATAGCTTCAGTGCAGCATGAAATTCTGTATGACTTTTTTTTTCATAGTTTATTTTATAGACGATTCCTTTGCTTACAGGTCGTCGATCACACTACTTACCTGTTTCTCGTATAGCGGCGATGTCATTTTCATTCTTTGTGACCGTAAATCGTTATATGTATGAAAGATATAATTTTAACATGATTTATCCTTTCATGTTTCAAGTGGGTAAAGTAATTCATACCTTCCTTCTGCATACATGAGTGAAGCATCGCTAATGTTGCACTTTGTATCAGGTTTTTCGTATTTTCTCGTAAACTCGTAGAGTCTTACGGTTTTAATTAAGTTGTTTCTTGATGTTAGGTATACCTGTTTATACGAGGTTGTCTTACAGTTTAATTTTCCTTATACACTTCTACGTTGTTTAAGTTCCGTACATGTACAGGTCTTCTTTCGCCTTTCACACATTCATACATACTTTTATACACAAAATATCTACCACTATAGTATACACTTTGCTGGTGGGGCCCTTTTTCGGTACCCTGCACCATTCCTTCAATATTTCAAAATAATTCAGGGTGTGCTGAGCATCGTCCCTTATACTAATAGTACTTACAACTAAATATTTCTTCTTACATACATAACTGCCTTACAGTCCATTAATGCGCAACATTCCCTATTTTCCTACTTTACACTTTAGCTTTCGTACATGTACCCTCGTGTATAGCTTATATATTCTACAAAGTTGTTTGCTGAGTGCTTCAGGTGTTTCCTAACGTTAATGTGTGTCTCTCTCTCTATAAACCCTAGGTATTTGTTTTGAGAGCGATTCAGTTCATTACTCACGCTGCATAGATCTGTTTATTATTATCCTATTTTAAAGCTTGTGTCACTCTTTTCCTTAGTCACAAAAATTCCCGCGTTTACGTTGTTGTTCATTCTGAAAATCGCTAGCTACTGTGTAATGTAAATGTATGCGTTATCTCTTTGATTTCCTCTTTGCTGCTTTTTCCCTATATGTAATTGTGTGCTGTTCTCGTGTACATAGCCTTTCTTCCGGTTATATATCTGCATTATTTATTTATTTTTTTTTCTATTTTCTTTCTCCTTCCGTACAAGCTAAGATTTTACTCAGTATAATATAATATTACAATACCGTCCATGACCAGTATGTACTTGTATGTTCACTTTTATTACGTAATACCAGCTTATAATTAAATTTTCTAAACTACTATTTACAAGACTTGTGTACCATTTTCTTTCTTGTTTTTGAATGGCTTTCATCACTGTGTCTCATAGTAAGAGTGGTCTCAAAACTTTTAAACGTTCCGCGCATGCGCGCTTACGTACCACGAGTGGACTGTAGGCGCGGGGAAAACTCTGCATTGTTGGTGAACACTATTCGTGATAGCCACCATCGTGTAATAAGAGTCACGTGACGCCTGGACTCGACCGCGCATGCGCCTTCGCGCTTTGTATACGCTCAGCTGATCGGACAGGGTAGGGGGAAGATTTCTCCCCGGCTCGCTGCCTACAGCGCGGCCCATGACCTCGTCTTGACATGCAGCTATCGCGTGCTCATGAGCTGAGCGTTGGATTGCAACTTCGACGCGTGGTTTGTGGCTCGTCTCAAGCGAACAAACTCTGACCTTCGCGCTAATTTGTCTTCGTTCCTCTCTCTTAAATAACTGAGTTAGACCACAAAAGTACCGTATGGTTTATTTTATAGTGTTTAGACTCACAGTAACACATGTTTCATTAGGTTTGGTTAAATATGCGTTTTTAAGCTGGCATATGCCCCCAGTTGTTCGCAAGTTTCTTAGGTTAATGACAGCAATTTTACTATGTGATCCAAGGTTGTACAATTTCAATTTTGCTAAAATAACATATAACCTTTAATGAAAAAATTCCTTGATGTCCTTGTGGGGGTATAACCCTTTCACCTTGCTCGTTCGTGTGTTACCTAACAGATAACATCCTGGGTGAGGTTTGTCTATTATAATGAAAGGGCCGTCATACAACAACTGCCACTTAATACTTTGTGACTTGCTACCTACAGCTGTCAAGATTTTACAATTTTCCATTGGCAACACTGGTACTTTTAATGCTTTCGAAACGTCTTTAAATAAACTGTTAGAAATAATATTCGTAGATGCGCCTGTATCTAAAATTACGTTGGTAATTATAGTTCCTATCTTTGCTGTTATTACAGCCTGCACGAGGTCACTTACCTTTTCCGGTGCTTTCATCTCTTCTTCACATAGATCATCTTCTACGGTCGCATCCTGATCATATCTTAAAAATAATTGTCTAAGATGTAATGTGTGCTTGTTTGTGCCCCCTGTTGTCAAATCGGTCGGCCGGTGGGGGCTCATTACGACCGATTGTTGTTTACCGGGGGAGACAAAGGCGTTGCTTCAGTACTGTCCGTTACCTCTACAAAGTGTACTGAGTGGTTATTCTGTCGCCAATTAGTCTCCGGACCGCTGCGTGCAACATTTTCTTGCGACCGGCCGATGCTATTCCTCCTTGGTCTGTCATTCCTATTACTGTAACTATTGTAATTTTCATTTGTGTGCCGCCTTTTATCACGCGGGCCTGACCAATCATTCACGTGATTTCTATCATTTCCATACCGGCGTGGACCGTAATCTGTACTATACCTTCGGTCTTCACGTCTCTGTGGCGCCGAATTCCTCCGATTTCCGTAATTCCAGGTTCCATTATTTGGCCTTGTCGCATACGGATGCCAACTGTGTGGGTTTTGTCCACTGCCATTAAAATGATATCCGTTACCGTTGTTTTGATTGGTTCCGGAATATTCATTCCGATTACTTGTGCTCGGCTCTTCTTCGTATATTAGATCAATTGAGTCAAGCACGGAAAGAAAGTATTCAAGGTCGTTATCCGGTATGGTTACCAATTTTTCGCGTAAGTTCGCGGGTAGTCTGTTTTTCAGAATTTTGAGAACATCTACGTGCGGTATTGGATTGTTCCAATAGCGCGTCTTATTCAAGTACTTTTCGAAATACTTTCTCAACCCGCCGTTATTGAGGTTGAACGGTTGTGGGTTGAGTACCTCACGTCGCAGTCTTTCTTGGACCCCAGCAGACCAATATTTCTCCAAGAAAGCTCGTTCAAATTGTTCGTAGGTGACGCACTGTTCAGCCATGTCAGTGGCCCACAAAAGTGCGTCGCCTTGTGTGAAGCCTACTACATATCTAATCTTCTGTGCCTCAGTCCAGTTTCTTGGTAAGACATTTTTAAATGCTCTTACAAATACGACTGGATGAGTTTTTCTGGATTCTGTGGAGAAAACTGGAAACTGTCTATGTTTCAACAGGCTCTCATCGACTAGAATCGTCGAGATGCAAGGCGACACGCCTACTGCCTGTTGCAGCACCGCGTTTGGCGAATAGCCATAGTTTGCCTGTGCCGGTGCGTGCACATACGCCGGACTGGGCGCGTGATGTTCTGCGTTATTGACATCGTAATCTGGCACGGGCGAGTAAGTGTCGCGCTGCCTGTTGCTTGACGTAGGCAAGTCATTTGAAACATTCAGTCTACCAGCAATTTCCTTGCGTATTCTGTCCTCGGCTACTTTGATTTCATTACCTAATTTTTCAAAAAGTTTTGTTTCCCGGTCAGTTATTGATTCATTTACATTACCGTTTTCTAAAGTTTCATTTATTTTGATAATGTCCGCGTTGATACGTCGAGTCTCCTGTTTCAGAAAACCGACTTCTTCGTTAACTTTATTAACTTGCTCAGGTATTTCTTCACATGCGGACTGTACTCTTGTTAAATTTAATTGAATAGCCTGTACGTTTTCATGTACACTCCTGGAAATGGAAAAAAGAACACATTGACACCGGTGTGTCAGACCCATCATACTGGCTCCGGACACTGCGAGAGGGCTGTACAAGCAATGATCACACGCACGGCACAGCGGACACACCAGGAACCGCGGTGTTGGCCGTCGAATGGTGCTAGCTGCGCAGCATTTGTGCACCGCCGCCGTCAGTGTCAGCCAGTTTGCCGTGGCATACGGAGCTCCATCGCAGTCTTTAACACTGGTAGCATGCCGCGACAACGTGGACGTGAACCGTATGTGCAGTTGACGGACTTCGAGCGAGGGCATATAGTGGGCATGCGGGAGGCTGGGTGAACGTACCGCCGAATTGCTCAACACGTGGGGCGTGAGGTCTCCACAGTACATCGATGTTGTCGCCAGTGGTCGGCGGAAGGTGCACGTGCCTGTCGACCTGGGACCGGACCGCAGCGACGCACGGATGCACGCCAAGACCGTAGGATCCTACGCAGTGCCGTAGGGGACCGCACCGCCACTTCCCAGCAAATTAGGGACACTGTTGCTCCTGGGGTATCGGCGAGGACCATTCGCAACCGTCTCCATGAAGCTGGGCTACGGTCCCGAACACCGTTAGGCCGTCTTCCGCTCACGCCCCAACATCGTGCAGCCCGCCTCCAGTGGTGTCGCGACAGGCGTGAATGGAGGGACGAATGGAGACGTGTCGTCTTCAGCGATGAGAGTCGCTTCTGCCTTGGTGCCAATGATGGTCGTATGCGTGTTTGGCGCCGTGCAGGTGAGCGCCACAATCAGGACTGCATACGACCGAGGCACACAGGGCCGACACCCGGCATCATGGTGTGGGGAGCGATCTCCTACACTGGCCGTACACCACTGGTGATCGTCGAGCGGACACTGAATAGTGTACGGTACATCCAAACCGTCATCGAACCCATCGTTCTACCATTCCTAGACCGGCAAGGGAACTTGCTGTTCCAACAGGACAATGCACGTCCGCATGTATCCCGTGCCACCCAACGTGCTCTAGAAGGTGTAAGTCAACTACCCTGGCCAGCAAGATCTCCGGATCTGTCCCCCATTGAGCATGTTTGGGACTGGATGAAGCGTCGTCTCACGCGGTCTGCACGTCCAGCACGAACGCTGGTCCAACTGAGGCGCCAGGTGGAAATGGCATGGCAAGCCGTTCCACAGGACTACATCCAGCATCTCTACGATCGTCTCCATGGGAGAATAGCAGCCTGCATTGCTGCGAAAGGTGGGTATACACTGTACTAGTGCCGACATTGTGCATGCTCTGTTGCCTGTGTCTATGTGCCTGTGGTTCTGTCAGTGTGATCATGTGATGTGTCTGACCCCAGGAATGTGTCAATAAAGTTTCCCCTTCCTGGGACAATGAATTCACGGTGTTCTTATTTCAATTTCCAGGAGTGTATTTCTTTTTGTACGGTTTGTGTTTGATTGTGTGTTTCTACTATTTCTGACAGTGCCTGTTCCTGTTTGTTTGTAATATCTGACAATTTCTTTTCTAAGTCATTTGCCAATACATTGTATACACTATTGACGGTTTTGATGACTTTGTCTTCGATCTTTTGATCGATTTCATTGGTGAGTTTATTTAAGCGTTGTTCGAAATGTCTGTGTATGTTTTCAAATTGCGTGTTTACACTTGAAAACTGCTGTTGGAACCCAATTTCCATGTTTGACAATTTTGTGTTTGTCATGTTGTGGCTGATTTCTAGATTCGCCAGTTTCTCGCTCACGTTTGACATCAGACTATATAATGCCTCAAGCGTAACTGACGAAGCTTGTGTGTTTGTATTTATGCCATTATTTGTTGCCATTGTTTCTCTGCCACGGTCTGATTGAATCGAAACCGGGCTAGGTTCACTGATTTCACGCGAAATATTTTCATCTGATCTGGTAATCGATGCTTCATAGACTGTGCACAAGGTTTCATTTGCAAGTGGTTCGTTATTGTTAATCCCTGTGGAGTGCAATTGAATTGTATTTACTTCTACATTATGTTGTGCTGAAAAACTAATTGCGTCATCATTTACGTCACTATTGTCAGAATCGGTGACGTGTCCATGAACATTTGTCAAATTAAAGTTCTTCGATTCCATTGTGAAGATATTATTTTTGTCTGTACTTTACTGTTAATCTAAATCTTTAAATTCTCTGGCAGTTGAATTAATAAAAATATCTCGCGATTGTTATTTGTTGCGCGTCGGAAATCTACAAGATGGCGCACTACGTCTTCTAATTCTGCGATTGTTGAACATAAAAAAGTAATTATCAAAGTGTAATTGTGTGTTGCCACAAACACTACCAGGATTTTAATATGGACAGGAAAACGTTCTGCTTTAAGTGGAGCTAAGCCAAGGTGCAGCCACTGCATGCGTTTGCGCTTTCCTACCTTAATTCCGGCTGAGCTGCGTCACTCACGATTACGTTAGTTTTGTAAATCCTTGTCCTTGTTCCTTCTGGTTATTGTGCCATCCGTTTATACAGTTAATATTGTTTCACTTTATTCGTCATTTTCCATGTGCGTCATGTAACAGAGAAACAGTAATTAGTACAAGTACATTTGTAGCACAACAATGAAGTACTTACTCTTTGTTCCACCAGCACTGTCCCTGTCAGCGGTCGCCAGTGTGGCGAAATAAATAAAAAACATTTTATATTTTAAATTCCACGTCATTGTTGATTTAATCAGAGTTCTCACCTTAGACGTAGAATTAGTCCTTCTGCCACAATATTAATTCATTAGTCGCCATCGATGTTCTTCTCTTTGTTGACCGTGTGTACCATCATGAGTCGGCATCGGTTCACTTCACGAAGATGGTGGAAACCAAGGAATACTATGCTACGTCGCTATAAATAATTTTCGTAACACTTCGATACTTTTCACTATTTTTTATTCACAACACAATAAGACTTGCTGTGCTCGTCGCACAAACCATAATTACCAACCATATGGCTGCCTTTCTGCACAGTCCAAAAATCACGTCCATCCTCCACAAGGCAACAATCGAAAGTGTCCCTTAGCTCCTTGGAGTATCAAACAAAAGAGAATCCAATGTGAACTTTACAAAGATTATAATATACATGCCTCTCAATTTATCTTTGGCGCAGCTTTTAAGATATTGTATGTCTCTGCATAGGAATGTGTCATTACAGGTCCTGCTATTTGGACAGCAAAATAACTGATGATTGCTGAACAAGAAAGGATATAAAATGTAGACTGGCAATGACGAGAAAAGCATTTCTGAAGAAGAAAAATGTGTTAACATCGAATATAGATATAATTTTAGGAAATCTTTTCTGAAGGTATTTGTCTGGAGTGTATGGAAGTGAAACATGGATGATAAACAGTTTAGATAAAAAGAGAATAGAAGTTTTCGAAATGTGGTGCTACAGGAGAATGCTGCAGATTAGATGTGTCGTTCGCATAATTAATGAGGAAGTACTAAACAGAATTGGGGAGACAAGAAATTTGTGGCATAAGTTGACCAAAAGAAGGGATCGGCTGATAGGACACATTCTGATACATCAAGAAATCATCAATTTAGTTTTTGAGCGGAGTGTGAGGGGTAAAAATCGTAGAGGGAGACCAAGAGATGAATACACTAAGCAGATTCAAAAGGATGTAGGTTGGAGTAGGTACTGGGAGATGAAGAAGCTTGCACAGGATAGAGTAGCATAAAGAGCTGCATCAAACCAGTCTCGGGACTGAAGACCACAACAACAACACAATGTTTCAATTCCTTTCCGTCCGTACGCTGTATTGTAGCGCACTGGAGAGTCACCCTGTATATGTGTCCACGTAAATGGACAACCTGATATAGATCTCGCATATGCACAGACTACTGACATTAATGTGACCACTGCCTATGTTCGACGTCAACGTGCAACAATAACCAGTCACAGATGGCATGTGGCAGCACTGTCAGTGAAGGGTATATAGAGTGTGTGGGCGGAGGGCTTGGGGGGGGGGGGGCGGACGCGGAAAACTGTGCGGTCATTGTCATATTGCGGAATCTGAGCAATACATCCGACGTCCAAGCGGGCATGATCACAGACTTTCGGGCCAAGAGTTGGAGTATTACCGAAATGGCTAAGTCTGTAAGCTGTTCGCATGTCGCTGTGGTTAAAGAATACCGTTGTAAGACGTGTATATTTCTATTGTCTATTGTCAAAGCACAATTTATGAAAGATGTTTATATTTTATTAATAGGATTAAGTAGGAATAATTAATATTTGTCATGCTGGAAATAATTGTGGTAGCAGGGAATGTCTGCACCAAAGTATTGTTGGCAAGAGAGACCGCAAATTGATATAATTTTTAAAAGGGCGGGAGAGACCGCGTATGGATACATTTTAAGAAAAGAGCGGGAAAGAACGCGCATTGATACATTTTGCAATGGTAGCAGGGATTGTCTGCAGCAGAAAGCATTGTTGCCAGGAGAGACCGCACTTTAGCGTTCGTAGGAAATCAGTAGTAAGCGAGATGTGAAGCGAGTTGGTAGCAGGTCTGAAGCGAGAGGTTGAGAGGAGCAGTGCGCCTGCCAGCCGCCAGCTATGATTTACAAGATATTATAAACGGATGTACAGAGACATCAACTAACTATTATCACAAGAGGAACTAATATTATTGAATTATTTTCTTTGCGAAACTCAAGACTACTGAAGGTATGTTTGCGCAATGCTAGTTGTAAGATTATTGTAAAAAGTAAATCCCATTTGAACGTTTGTAAAATCATTTCATTACCAACAGTAAATATTTGAAGCGTTTTCAGAATATAATTAATTTTTGCCAGCAATGTTGCATTACTGATTATAATCCATACCAAAAACCATCAAAGTAAAACTTTACAATAATTTTATTGTTGTCAAGAAAAAGTGTAACTATGAATTACGTAACTTCAGTCAAATTAATTGAAGAATAATGTCAGCTTTGCTATTAAAGAATAACGTCAGCTTTGGTAATAAATACAGGCACTTATTATGACAGCCCACCAGCAGCTAATAGAGTATAGTAAAACAGAGGAAGTATATTCATGTCGCAGTTCGATGTAGCAGTCAGATGGCGTTCCAGTAACAGTAATAATGGTAAGAAACAGTTTTGGGTTATTGCAGATAACGACTGAGGGCCACGACGACGACACATTCTATGTTTCGTCGAAATAATCAGAAACTCACTTTTAGTAAGCAGCAATTAAATTTGTATGCGAAGATTGAGAAAGAGAATAAATTTCAAAGGGAAGATTTCATTTGTTATTATTAAGCAAGAGATAGGAATCCTAAGGAAAGGTTATTGTAGAAGGGAAGGTAGTGTAACGAAAAAAAAAGAGAGATATAGAGGAGACGGGGTTTCACCGTGAATGGCAAAATGACGCTATCCAAAACCGGCGCCGAGGCTATTGTGGTGCGCCACGAGCCATAGACGTGAACGACGGCTGCAGAGATGTCTACGGACAAATAGACGTGAACAGCTATTGTGCAACTAGCCCCCCAGGTGAACGAAGACTGTTCTGCCAACGTTGTTGCATATGGGGCTTTGCAACAGGCACCACCCACGCTGACTGCTGTTCATCGGACGTCCACTGAGTGGCGACAGGTGGCCTTTTTAGATGAATCACGGTTTGTGGTCGATCGACATGAAACCTCAGAAAGCAAACTGTGGTGTCACCGCCAGACACCACACTTGCTAGGTGGTAGCTTTTAAATCGGCCGCGGTCCATTAGTATACGCCGGACCCTCGTGTCGCCACTGTCAGTGATAGCAGACCGAGCGCCACCACACGGCAGGTCTAGAGAGACGTACTAGCACTCGCCCCAGTTGTACAGCCGACTTTGCTAGCGACGCCACACTGACAAATACGCTCTCAATTGCCGAGACGATAGTTAGCCTAGCCTTCAGCTACATTTACTACGACCTAGCAAGGCGCCGTATTCAATTGCTAATTAATATTATGAAGCATGTATCATCAAGAGCGATGTTCTACAATTATGGATTAAAGTTAAGTATTCCAGAAGCTACGTACTTTTCTTGATAGCATTCATTACGTATCCTGTTTCAGACCTCACGCCAGCCTGCGTGAGCTTAACGCGTGCCTTTCGGCTACTTCCGAGTGGCGTGGCTGTCTTGCTACGCCACTACACAAACACCCTGCAAAAATCGTCTGAAGGGTTCAGACCGGAGAAGGGAGCCCTATGGTCTGGGGAATGTTTTTGTGGCATTCCCTCCGTGGTCTCGTCATTCCGAAAGGCACAATGGATCACCAGAAGTACGCACATATCGTTGGGGATCATGACATCCCAACACTTAATTTGTTTTTCCTCGGCACGGTGGCGTCTACCGATAGGACAGTGCAACGTGTCACACACCTCGCATTTTGCGTGTATGTTTCAAAAAGCTCCAGGATGAGTTTACCATACTCCCATGGTCAACAAACTCCCCGAATTTAAACCCAATCGAGAATCGGAGCGTCCACATCGATCGGGCTGTTCGTGACATGGATCCCCAACAGAGGAAAATGTAAGTTAATGCAGACGAGGAGGAAAATACAGAACCACTATGTTCGAATACAGCATTAGTAGTATGCTGCTTGACACAGTCACGTTGATTAAATATCTAAGTGTAACGTTGTAAAGCAGTGTGAAACGGAATAAACATGTAAGGATTGTAGTAACAAAGACGAATGGCTAACTTCGGTTTATTGGGAGAATTTTAGGAAAGTGTGGTTCATCTAAACGAGAGCTCTTACAGGACATTTGTGCGAGCCAATTTTGAATACTGTTAGAGTATTTGGGAGACACAACGGGTCGGGTCAAAGGAAGACATCGAAGCAATTCAGAGACGGGCTGCTGCATTTGTTACCGGTAGGTTCGAACAACACACAAGTATTACGGAGATGCTTCGGGAACTCAAATCACTGGAAAGAAGGCCCCTTTCCTTTCGAGCAGGCCGACTGAGAAAATTTAGATATAAGTCGTTTGAGGCTGACTGTAGAACGATTCTGCTGCCGCCAACGAACATTGCGGGTAAGGACCACGAAGATAAGATACGAGAAATTAGGGCTCATATGGAGACATATAGACAGTCACTTATTTCCTAGCTCTATTTGCGAGTGGAACAGGAAAGGAAATGACTAGTAGTGGTACAGGGTACCATCCGCCACGCACCATACGGCGGCCTGCGGAATATGCGCGTAGATGGAGAAATTCAGCACAGCCCGTCATGGCACTCGAGTCGGCATGGCTCCACATCGGTGTCGGTGCCTTCCAGGACGTCAGTCCAGACTCTTCCGGCACATAACGCGGCGGTACTCGTTACAAAAGGCTATTATTCAGGCTTTTGACAGCTGGTCACATTAGTATCACTGGACAGTGTGACAGTGCGTAAAGTACTGCAAGAACTTTTTACCCACACGACAATATTCTGTTGATTCCACTGTATTGCTTGCGAAAAGATGAGATTACAGAGATACAACACATGCAAAAATTCCCGATCAAATTTTTCGCAGGAGCAGGCAGGAGGTAAGGTAAATTTGAGGGTAAGCTGGTAACGCAGCTCAACATTAATCTTTTTATTCCTTATTGCCCGACTCGAAGATGAAACTGAGATTCAGACTCGCATTTACCATACATTACGCTTGTATACGAGGTGGTCCATTGATCGTGACCGGGCCAAATATCTCACGAAATAAGCGTCAAACGAAAAAACTACAAAGACCGAAACTTGTCTAGCTTGAAGGGGGAAACCAGATGGCGCTATGGTTGGCCCGCTAGATGACGCTGCCGTAGGTCAAACCGATATCAACTACGTTTTTTTTAAATAGGAACCCCCATTTTTGTTACATGTTCGTGTAGTACGTAAAGAAATATGGATGTTTTTGTTGGACCACTTTTTTCGCTTTGTGATAGATGGCGCTGCAATAGTCACAAACATATGGCTCACAACTTTAGACGAACAGTTGGTAACATGTAGGTCTTTTAAATTAAAATACAAAACGTAGGTACGTTTGAACATTTTATTTCGGTTGTTCTAATGTGATACATGTACTTTGTGAACTTCTCACTTCTGAGAACGCATGCTGTTACAGAGTGATTACCTGTAAATACCACATTAATGCAATAAATGCTCAAAATGATGTCCTTCAACCTCGATAAATTTGGCAATACGTGTAACATTCCTCTCAACAGCGAGTAGTTCGCCTACCGTAATGTTCGCACATGCATTGACAATGCGCTGACACATGTTGTCAGGCGTTGTCTCTGGATCACGATAGCAAATATCCTTCAACTTTCCCCACAGAAAGATATCCGGGGACGTCAGATCCCATGCGGGCCATGGTGCTTCGACGACCAATCCACCTGTCATGAAATATTCTATTAAATACCGCTTCAACCGCACGCGAGCTATGTGCCGGACATCCATCATGTTGGAAGTACATCGCCATTCTGTCATGCAGTGAAACATCTTGTAGTAACATCGGTAGAACATTACGTAGGAAATCAGCATACATTGCACCATTTAGAGTGCCATCGATAAAATGGGGGCCAATTATCCTTCCTCCCATAATGCCGCACCATACATTAACCCACCAAGGTCGCTGATGTTCCACTTGTCGCAACCATCGCGGATTTTTCCGTTGCCCAATAGTGCATATTAAGCCGATTTGCGTTACCGCTGTTGGTGAATGACGCTTCGTCGCTAAATATAACGCGTGCAAAAAATCTGTTATCGTCCCGTAATTTCTCTTGTGCCCAGTGGCAGAACTGTACACGACGTTCAGAGTCGTCACCATGCAATTCCTGGTGCATAGAAATATGGTACGAGTGCAATCGATATTGATGTATCACCGACGCTTTTGAGATTCCCGATTCTCTCGCAATTTGTCTGCTACTGATCATCTACGTGGGCATCATCATTTGTTGCAGGTCGTGGTTGACGTTTCACATGTGGCTGAACACTTCCTGTTTCCTTAAATAACGTAGCTATCCGGCGAACGGTCTGGACACTTGGATGATGTCGTCCAGGATACCGAGCACCATACACAGCACACGTCCGTTGGGCATTTTGCTCACAAAGCCGTACATCAACACGATATCGACCTTTTCCGCAATTGGTAACTGGTCCATTTTAACACGATTAATGTAACATGAAGCAAATACCGTCTGCACTGGCGGAATGTTACGTGACACCACGTACCTATACGTTTGTGACTATTACAGCGCCATCTATCACAAAGCGAAAAAAGTGGCCCAACTGAAACATTCATATTTCTTTACATAGTACATGAATATGTAATAAAAATGGGGCTTCCTACTAAAAAAACGCAGTTGATATTAGTTTGAAATACGGCAGCGCCATCTGGTTTCCCCCTTCAAGCTAGACGAGTTTCGTTCTTTGTAGTTTTTCGTTTGATGCTTGTTTCGTGAGATATTTGGCCCGGTCACTATCAATGGACCACCTTGTATGCGCGAAGAATTTTTCTGCTATCATTAACATATGTTACATAACCCTACATTTCCTTTGTCCGACCTTCAAAACCTGTCCCAAGATCAGTGGTCTCTCCTTTTTGTGGCTTTTAGATTCATATTCTCCATCATCTTACTTTAAAGTATCCTCCTTTTCCTTTTCCTGCTTACGTAGGTTCTGTACGACGACCATTTTTTGATGATGTTTCAATATATCTAAAGGAAAATGATATATCTCAAGAATTTTTGTCAGAGAAACAGTTGTTAGACAGCAGTATCTGTGTCTGTGATGCCAACATTGTGGAGTCGTAGAATCTTTAACAGTCAGTTGTGGAAAGCTGCGTGGGTTCTTTGAGTGTACAGTGTAACGCATGGTCGCACTTTTGGAACTATGTGAGTTGCAAATTTACTACGAGGAGGAATGATGACTCAGAACAATGCTTGGATAGCGTACTGACATAAAAAAAATTTTGTAATGAAGAGCAAGGTATTATTTGATGAGTTTATGTTTATTTTTGTACACTTGTACTGTTGGCCCACTTCACCCTCGTCACAGTCGAGTTTTGATACTTACTCTATTGATTAATCTTCTAAGTTAATTTACTGTACCGTGGAAGTCATTAGAGTCAATGAATTTTGATATTAGAGTCTAGAATTTTTTTTAATAATCTCCTTCCTAACTGAAATTTCTGAACTTAAAGGCTGAGTCATGTGTTTCACTGACATTTCGTGTCAAAGATTATCAACCGAATTTCCCTGGACCAACTGTAGTTAGTAATTAGCTGTTGCGGAGTGTTTCTGTGTTGCTCTTTCTGCCAGTACTTCATTTTGCAGGTGATAATATGTGATTGTTTCGTCTCCTTTGCGCAATGTAGGTTCTATCAGTTTCTTTATTTTACCAGGGCCATATGTCACTGCAGAAATTTTCGTATGTAGCAGGTTACATTCTTATACAGGTCGACATTACAGTTTGGCTTGTTTTTTTTTATACAGTTACCTTTTTTCTCAAACAGTTCACACTGACCAACTCTATTGAGCTTCAAGTTATTGGCTGGCTTATGAATGAGATCGGTTTTCATACACACACAGGAGTCTTTTCAATTTCATGTAAGTGATGTTGCTTTGAGCTCAGTAGTGCATTTAGGTTGTCAGTTCACGTTCCCACCTTTGTATTTACGACACACACATATAAGCAAAGGCTACTCACATATAGTCGATAACGCACTGGAGTGGGACGAAGTCATTCGACCTCCAATATTTGAGTGACAAAGGGTGGAGAGGTGGTGGCATAAAGTTCTTGCTCAGCAGACTGAGTGCCAATGTCCTGCACTAAATTTCAAACCTCTCTGCAGGGTCTCATTGACTAAGAACTTACACGATGTTGTACTCGCGTCCATTACGGCACTCTCACACCCCGTGACGTAACGGGACCTTGAGTGCGGGAGAAGCAAACGCTTTCTAATTAGATAACTGAACCTACACCTTGAGATATACCAGCCAACAATAGCCAAACGATTCCTTTCCTATTCTTTTACTCATTTGCTGTTCATTGTTTGCTAATTGTGAAATGAAAGTACGAGTTCTAGCTTACACTTTTAAATCATATTTGTACTTCTCATTAATCATTCTATCCATTTTAGAATCCAGTAGATATCTTCCTGTTTCTCCCAAATATCCACATTTAATTGCTGAAGTAGGTATTTGCTGAAATATCTGAAATAGATTCGTAAACTCCACCATCTACTCCATTGTACTATTACTTTTCCATTGCACATGTTCTCCAGTAACATGTTGTTGTTGTTGTGGTCTTCCGTCCAAAGACTGGTTTGGTGCAGCTCTCCACGCTACTCTATCCTGTGCAAGCTTCTTGATCTCCAAGTACCTACCGCAACCTACATCCTTCTGAATCTGCTTAATCCATTTTTCTCTTGGTCTCCCTCTACGGTTTTCACCCTCCACGCTGCCCTCCAATAGTAAATTGGTGATCCCTTCATGCCTCAGAACATATCCTAGCAACCGATCCCTTCTTCTAGTCAAGTTGTACCACAAATTCCTCGTTTCCCCAATTCTATTCAGTACCTCCTCATTAGTTACGTGACCTACCCACCAAATCTTCAGCATTCTTCTGTAGCACCACATTTCGAAAGCTTCTATTCTCTTCTTGTCGAAACTAGTTATCGTCCATGCTTCACTTCCATACAAGGTTACACTCCATACAAATACTTTCAGACATGACTTTCTGACACTTAAATCTATACTCGATGTTACCAAATTTCTCTTTTCAGAAACGCTTTCCTTGCCATTACCAGTTACATTTTATATTCTCTCTACGTCGACCATCACCAGTTAGTTTGCTCCCCAAATAGCAAAACTCATCTAGTACTTTAAGTGGCTCATTACCTAACCTAATTCCCTCAGCGTCACCTGATTTAATTGGACTACATTCCATTATCCTCGTTTTGCATTTGTTGATATTCATATCACGTCCTCCTTTCAAGAAACTATCCATTCCGTTCAACTGCTCATCCAGGTCATTTGCTGTCTCTGACAGATTCGCAGTGTCATCGGCAAATCGAAAAGTTTTTATTTCTTCTCCATGGATTTTAATACCTACTCCGAATTTTTCTTTTGTTTCCTTCACTGCTAGCTCAACATACAGATTGAATAACATCAGGGATAAGCTACAACCCTGTCTCACTCCCTTACCAACCACTGCTTCCCTTTCATGTCCCTCGACTCTTGTATCTGCCACCTGGTTTCTGTACAAATTGTAAATAACCTTTCGCTCCATCTATTTGACCCTTGCCACCTTCAGAATTTGAAAGAGAGTATTCCAGTCAACATTGTCCAAAGCCTTCTCTAAGTCTACAAATGCTAGAAATGTAACTTTGCCTTTCCTTACTCTATCTTCTAAGATAAGTCGTAGGGTCAGTATTGCCTCACGTGTTCCAACATTTCTACGGAATCCAAACTGATCCTTCCCGAGGTCGGCTTCTATCAATTTTTCCATTCGTCTGTAAACAATACGTGTTAGTATTTTGCAGCCGTGACTTATTAAACTGATAGTTCGGTAATTTACACACCTGTCAACACCTGCTTTCTTTGGGATAGGAATTATTATATTCTTCTTAAAGTTTGAGGGTATTTCGCCAGTCTCATACATCTTGCTCACCAGATGGTAGAGTTTTGTCATGGGTGGTGTTGCCTACTCCCGGGGCCTTTTTTCGACTTACATCTTTCAGTGCTCTGTCAAACTCTTCACGCAGTATCATATCTCCCATTTCATCTTCATCTACGTCCTCTTCCATCTCCATAATATTGCCCTCAAATACATCACCCTTGTATAGACCCTGTATATACTCGTTCCACCTTTCTGATTTCCCTTCTTTGCTTAGTACTGGTTTTCTATCTGAGCTCTTGATATTCATACAAGTAGTTCTCTTTTCTCCAAAGGTATCTTTAATTTTTCTGTAGGCAGTATGTGGATTACCCTTAGTGATATATTCCTCTGCATCCTTACATTTATCCTCTAGCCATCCCTGCTTAGCCATTTTGCAATTCCTGTCAATCACATTTTTAAGACGTTTGTATTCCTTTTTGCCTGCTTCATTTACTACATTTTTATATTTTCTCCTCCTCCAGTAACAAATCAGTTGCCATCCCTGCCAGTAAAGTTGTTGGTTCCAAACAGAGGTGAAAAGATAAATTCTGCCACTGATTTGCCCACAGTTATCCGACCCTTGAGCCGCTAGCATCTTCGCAGAGAAGCCACCACCTGCCACGCTACGGTATATCGGGCCGTAATATCGGTGCGCAGGTTGTAATATCTGTGCGCCGCTGCATCACTCATATCTGGGTTACCCTGTCAGAAGCAGGCGGCTGCGGAGGGGGTCTGCTTCCCCGAGAGGAGCTGACAACTGCAAACCGTAGTCTGAGAGCACCCAGTAAATAGGGCTGCCAACCTGACAAGGGGGAAAGGCGCTGGGAAACAACGCTGAGTGGGACCCGGTGTGTCTGCCAGAAACACTGAAATTCACTCTGCTTTGCTTCCTATGGGCTTACCGCCTACCAGCCTGTTGAGAAGGGATCACATCACGTTAATTTTTTTTTTAATAAATGAGGTCTAGAGGAATGAGCTCGAACCCAAGAGTCCTGCATAGAGGATCCTGTCAAAGTCAACGTTGCGTATATGACAGATATTAGGGTAAGGGTTCACGCTGGCACATAAGCCGAACCACCACATATACATTACAATCACTTGATTGAACGTTTTTGTTAATTAAGTCGCTTAACGTGATGTGAACCCCGCCTTGCTTTCAAGACTATAACGCACAAGTACACCACGTCCATTACGTGAATACCTTCTTCCAGGAGGCATGTACGAACCGAAAGGAATCGTCTTCATTTAGCTGCTGACATTAAAACAATTAAACATGCTAAACACCAGCGCGTTGTCACTGGACTCCTTCTCATATGATGTATGGCCTCATGAGGATCATGTTCGAAAAGAATTGAGTAGATGAGGACTAGATCACCTCGTGGGGACAATACTGAGGAGCACCCAAGCATTTTATAATGCACAAGGTCAGGCAATACGGTGTTATTTTACTCTGCAGTAGAGTTTAATTTCACAAACGTAGATACTGGGCACGTGCACGTCCAAACAGACTGCCTACGTTTCGATTATTGCTTACTTCTCTTTCCCATTATAGTTATTTTTTAGTCTTATAAGAACAGTATATCTGTGTTGGTTCTGCACCGCTTTGCTTTTAATAGTCTACAAAAGTACAGGGGTAAATGCAGGCTGCATGCACGCAGAGTCAGGGGTAGTATCTTGAACACATGATGTCATCAAGATCGCGGATGGCGGAAAATTAAAAGTGCTGGATAGTGGCGGTAGGAAATTTATAAAATGTAAGATGGTGGTGTGGGAAACGTAAATATGCAAGATGGCGTCAGTGGGAAATTTCAAACTGCAAGCCTGCGTTGGTGGGAAATTTTAAAAAATCTAATATGGCGGAACTAGCTCACATGCGCTTTCTACCACCTCCCCCCTGTCCCTTTTACCTTATCTGTCACCACTTCCCACCTCTAGTCATTCAGAGCGAAGTATTAAAATGAGGTATCCGATCAGAATGTAGTTACGAAAATACACAAGCTGCAAGAGCCATGTTGAAAGATACGCGTTATTTCCGAAAACAATTATGTAACCTTCGCTTGAAAATCAAAGATATTTCTACACAACAGCGTAAAATACTTATCTTTGAATTGGTTGGTAGGTTGATTCGGATGAGGTGACCAAACAGCGAGGTCATCCCTTCCATCGGGTTAGTGAAGGAAGTCGGCAGTGTCCTTTTACAAGAACCATCCCAGCATTTGCCTGAAATCACGGAAAACCTAAGTCAGAATGGCCGGACGCGGGTTTGAACCGTCGTCCTATCGAATGAGAGTCCATCGTGTTAACCACTGCACCACCTCGCTCGGTACCTTGAATTGTGTACGCACATACATACCTCTGTATTTCATCGGTGTAGTGTTAAAATGAGTCAGTCAGTTATTTGAAATGCGTAAGAATAGTGTCAAGTACAAAGATATGCGCTATCTCTGAAAAAAAAAAAATTAAATACGCTTCACTTGAATATGCATCAGAGTTAAGGATGCTTGCGTAATAAATATGTTCAGAGATATTTTCTTCGGGGTTGAGTATAAATACTTACAAACTTAAAGATCGGTAGCTTCGGTAGCTCTGCAATCAGCACAGTGAACTGCTAAGGCAAGTGGCTCGGATCCGATTTCCGGCCGGGTCGGAGATTTTCTCCGCTCGGGGACTGGCTGTTGTTTTTCCCCCTACGTTCGTATCGTCATAATTGACATTACTATTGAGATGGCTGAAAGAGCACGGCCCGAAAGCCAATAAATTGAAGAAAAAAAACCTCTGTATTCAGCAGCGGAGTATTAAAATTGCTGTTTATGTGAAATAGAAACACGAAAGGTTTCGAATAAAATTATCAGACAAGAGAAGAGAAAATGTGTAATCCAGCAACTAGAATCAATAGAAACAGATTTTAAAAATTATAATACACATTGATTATGCAAGATCTTCGCAAACCAAATTAAAGGGTATAACCCTCAAAATGTTTGCTTCCAAAAACGAGATGGGAATTTAGCACTAAGCGATGAAGAAAGTTCTGAAGTAGTAGCCGCGAATGTTTTGAAAAACTACTAAACTGTTCAGAACCAAGAGAAACCCTCCCAATATCCAACATTAAAGCCCCGCAACATAAAGTTTCTACACCGCCAACAGAAGAAGAAATTATCAAATACATAATGAAACTCAAAAATAACAAAGCCTGTGGGGAGGATGGAATTGTAGCCGAATTTCTCAAAAGTCTAGAGCCTAAATCAAGAAAGCAAGTAGTAAGTAGTAAGAATTATTCAAAATATATGAATCACCGAAGAAATCCCAGAAGATTGGAAGCGTGCCTTAATACACTCATTATATAAAAAAGGGGACAAACACGAAGTGAATAATTACAGAGGAATTTCTCTACTCCCTGTCACATACAAGATATTATCAGCTTGTATTCCTGAAAGAGCACAACAAATGCAAAACCCAACATCTCAGATTTCCAAGCTTGTTTCAGGCCAAACAGATCGTGCCCAGAGCAAATTTTAAACCTAAAATTAATCACAAGAATAAGGAAGATGCGAGGCAAGCCTACAATATATGTCTTTGTCGACTTCAAAAAGGCCTATGACTCAGGCCACAAACCACACCATTTAGGATTATTGAAGAAAAAGGATTGGATCGAAAAATACAGAAAATCATTCAGCAGACATTAACAAATACAACATCCAAAATGAAAATTGATGGAAAACTTTCAAAACCATTCGCGATAAAAACTAGGGTTGGACTAGGTGAACCGTTATCGCCTCTGTTGTTCAATATAGTTCTAGATAGAGTCACGAAAGAATGGGAAAAGAAACTTGAAGAAGAAAATAGCTGGGAACCAATTTCATTAGGAACCAAAAAAATAACACGAATTCCCTACTTAGCCTTTACGGACGATCTCACAACAATGGCAGATTCTTGTGGGATAGCAAGAAAACAGATAGAAACTCTAAAAGAATGCGCAAAGAAAGTCGGCCTGCAGATATCATTTGGAAAGACTGCTTACAACAACAAATTTAGAAATTTTCAAGTTATAAACCAACTATGGAGAAATTAATAGAGTATCACTCTTTAAATATCTAGAAGAAATTATCTCTGGAAAATATGCACAACAAAACAGAATACAAAATGCTCTTAAGGGTTTAGGATTAGTGCAAAACCTCTGTAATAAAATTTTTATCTTTAATGGCCAGAATTAGACATTATAAAATGGTAATTAAACCATCAGTGTTATGTGCCAGCGAAACCTTGGCACTAAACAGGAAAACTGATATAGAAAATCTAAAGAAAGAAGAAAGAAAAATAATTAGGAAAATTCTGGGACCAAGGTGGACCGAGAATGGATATAGACTACAGTAAACGTCCAAAATTGAAGAATATTATAACATAGAGACAGACATGAGGAAAAGATGCCTCAAATTGTATGGCCACATGATGAGGCTTCCCGAACGCAGACTAACAAAAATAATAGTAAAATACGTACATTCCCTTGCTAATGGAGGAGAATGGATCCAAAATGTTAAAAAGACTCGGAATTAGCCAAAATAGACCTGAGGAACAATTTTAGAATAAAAGTAGAAAAATGGGAGATCAAACCAGAGACAAAAGCCCAAAGAACCGGAACAAAATGGAGCGAAGAAAGAAGAGCTAAATTCTCGCAAACAATGAAAAACTGGTGGGCAAATAAAAAGAACCAGAAGAATAAGAAGAACGGAAAATGAACCATCTTTACTTAGCGTCTTCCACCCTGGGAGCCTTGCGACTAAATATATATTGCCACCTAGTATAACTTCGACAGTATGATAGTAACTGAAAAGTTTGTGGGACAAATGTTGCATGGGACAACGGGGGCCGTAATATAACGTTGATTTTTTGTTGCTAGGTGGAGTTGCGTTAGAGATATGAAGGTCAACCTTTTTTTTTTAATGGAATGCTGTAGTTTGGTACTTATCTTCTGATAGCGGCCATCGAGACGAATCCAGTAATGTGTAACAGTAAAGTCTTTGAAGGTCAGCGAAGGTCAAAAAGATGGCCTGAACAATCATTTAAAGAAGGTGTTCGAAGTGATGACCATTGGCATCAATGCAGTGCTGCAGTCTTCTTATCATGGATTGAGTGGTATTGCTTATCACTTATGCACTTATCGAAGCACGTGCTCTGACAATCCTCTCTCGTATATCGTGCAAACAGTAAATATTCGCCGAATATGGCGCATCCATCTAACGTGCCATTGATATGTATACACCATTCGACGGTTTCGTAATACAACACAAATAGAAACCGTAAGACTAGTATCGTCGAATCAAGCGAATGTGAATGATTTATTCGTTCGAAGAACAAGTCGATGTGCTTCTCATTTACGGAGAATGCCAACAAAATTCAGTGAGAGATAGAGACTCATATGCTGAAAGATATCCTCAACGTACTCACGCTACACGTCTTACATTTATATGTGTGTATGATAAATTGAGAACAACTGGATCTTTAACGCATCGGAAACATATCCGGCAAAAGAAAGTTACTAACGAGGAAACGGAAATTGGTACCCTTGCCACTGTGATTCGAGATCCTTCTGTCAGTTTCCGTCAAATCGCAAGGGAATCAGGCATCAGCCAGAGTAGTGTTACTCGTGTCCTGCATCGCCATAAATATCAGTCTCCACCAAGAATTAGCTGGTACGGATTGCATGCGTCGCATTGAATTCTGCCGATGGGCTCGGCTACAGATTCAGAGGGATGACGCATTTATTAATTTGATTTGTTTTACTGACGAGTCTACATTCACGAACCATGGAAATGTTAATTTGCATAACATGCATTATTAGGCAACTGAAATTCATCTTGGTAGCGGCAAGTTGCACACCTAAAACCGTGGTCGGTGAATGTATGGTGTGGAATTCTGAAGGACAGAATTATAGGCCCCTCTTTCACCGAAGTAAATCTTAATGGTAGGAAGTACACCACATTCCAGCAAGAAACATTAGGTCTGTTATTCGGCCGGCCGAAGTGGCCGTGCGGTTAAAGGCGCTGCAGTCTGGAACCGCAAGACCGCTACGGCCGCAGGTTCGAATCCTGCCTCGGGCATGGATGTTTGTGATGTCCTTAGGTTAGTTAGGTTTAACTAGTTCTAAGTTCTAGGGGACTAATGACCTCAGCAGTTGAGTCCCATAGTGCTCAGAGCCATTTTTTCTGTTATTCGAAGAAAGACCTTTACCACACAATGAACAGAATGTGGTATTAACACGATGGGTGTCCGACACATTTTTCGCTGATGACTAGAAATGAGTTGCAGAGACAATTCCCAAATCGTTGGATTGGACGCGGAGGAGATTTGTCGTGGCCGGTTCGTTCGCCAAACTTGACGCCTCTGGATTTTTTATTGTGGGGATTCGTGAAAGACATTGTTTATAAAGACATTCCAACTACACCTGAAGATATGCGAGAGACAATTGTCAGACCATGCATGTGCTTCGATAAGTGCCGAAGTGATAAGCAATACCCCTCAGTCCATGATAAGAAGATTGCAGCACTGCATTGATGCCAATTGTCATCACTTCGAACACCTTCTGTAAATGGACGTCCATACCATCTTTGTGTCCTTCGTTGACCTTTAAAGACCTTACTGTTACACGTAAGTGGATTCGTCATGATAGCCACTAACAGAAAATAATTACCAAACTATAGCATCCCATTAAAAAAAACAATGTTGACCTTCATATCTCTGAAGCGACCCCACCAAGCAACAAAAAACCAGTGTTGTATTATGGCCCCCATTGTCCCATGCAGCTTTTGTCCCACATACTTTTCAGAGCCTATCATACTTTCGGTGTTATTCTTGGTGGCAATAGTTAGTGACTCACCCTGTGTATTGGAGGAGCAATGATGGCCAACTGACTGGGTAGCGCTATTGAGTGAAACAATGATAGTTTACAGGATGAGCACCAGTACCCTTCATACTACTGGGTGGGACAATGATGGTCGTTTACAGGTGACTCCCAACGATGATGATGGCGTCTCTGACGGAGCAGCATCAACGAAAAGCAACTGCAGAGAGTCTTCCAGTTTGTATAACACTCTATCGTGCAGAATCAGGACGTATCATGTGTGCTTTGTCCGTATGCGCTCCAATATCTCTTATTGGAGTGTCATGATATATATAACAAGAGGCACTGGAATGACTGTACATTCTTTCTCCAATTCTGGTTTTCTAAGTTTATGTAACAGAGTCTCGCGACACCATGGTAATAACCCTTCTTTCAAAGATTTCCCAGAAAATCTCGTTTACACTTTTTTGATTAGTGCTTTGAGCACCAAAGCGAAACTTATGGCACTGCTACCTCGCATGTTGCTTTGTTTACTTCACTGTTCCACTGTTCTCCAAACAAATTAGTTTCCCATTTGCCTTCCCTACTGCTTGATACCTCCATATCGGTACTCGCGCCTAGACTATGTCTTTACGTGCGTAGAGTTCCTGGTTCCCGGACGGGAGGGCGTATCTGGCGGTAATGAGGAAAGTGAAGGGCCACCGCACCGAGCGAGGTGGCGCAGTGGTTAGCACACTGGACTCGCATTCGGGAGGACGACGGTTCAATCCCGTCTCCAGCCATCCTGATTTAGGTTTTCCGTGATTTCCCTAAATCGTTTCAGGCAAATGCCGGGATGGTTCCCTTGAAAGGGCACGACCGATTTCCTTCCCAATCCTTCCCTAACCCGAGCTTGCGCTCCGTCTCTAATGACCTCGTTGTCGACGGGACGTTAAACACTAACCACCACCACCACCACCGCCACCGCACGCACGCCGTCAGTAGTGCTGATATGAACGAGGACACAGGTGGACGGATGGGCACGGGAAGGGCAGTAGAGAGGAACGTGTTGGAGTGGGAAAGGTGTGATAGAGAACCGCAGGCAGTTTGTCGCTGATTGTTGTTCCTCTGGGTGCGAGTGAGCATATATTAGGCTGCGTGTCCGCTTCCTGTTGCTCGTCGCCTGGTGCGTCTGTCTATACGGACGTCCGTTTTAAAAACGGTGAGCCGTTGAGCCATCTGGTGCTTAGTGTTCTTTGACACTTTAAAGTCAGGCTACTGATTACATGTGATAGTGATACGTTATGCTAAAGGGTTCTGTCCTTGACTAAAGTCAGAACTGTGAAAGTTGGTTTTAATTCAATATTTGAGATTATTATTGTTCCTGTGGTGGACGTACACAAATGTGTAAAGCTCCATCTCTGACAACATCAGTATTCTGACTGAGAACAAAAATCAAAAACAGAGGTTGATTACTTTTCCTATAAATAAATCAATAAACAATGAAAAATCAAATTCTATTGTATCTGACTGCAATTAGAAAAACATTTTCTGATATCTCGTAACAATTAGTACAATAATCCTCCTGCACGCAACAGAAGACTTACCTCGTGTTGCCGCTGCAATGGTAAATATTATACATCCAGAAATATGCTAAAATAATTCAAAAGAAATACGGCGATCCTTGCAGAATGCAATGCACGGACACAACTACTGATACTTTTGTATCCCGCCTGGATAGGCGGTGCGTGGATCTGCTCCTGTGAACTGCTTCTGAAAAATTGGCCGAGAGTGAAGGACGCGAGTAGAAGCAGGAAAAGGTGAAGTACTTCGGTACTGCCTGTAGATCTTACAAATTTACTAAAAAAATATGAGTACATAATTTGTTACTTAACTTTGGTTGAGATGAGCACGTAGGTGCGAAGCCGTACAGGTATCAAAGCTAACAACTACTAGAAGTTACAAAGGCAAAATCTGTAGTGGCTCGCCCACTATGAAATAGAAACAATGTTGCTTGGTCGTCTACTCGTGATCCAATGGACTGAATCTGGAGCAAAGCTCTTCGAGCTCCACAGCATCGGCTAGAGGGCGCCGTGGTCGGCGTTGTTCGTCCGCTCTCGTAGTGCCAACCTACGAGCGTGAACCTACGTTGTGGCATCGTAGCTATCGATATCACAGACACAAATACTGCCATTTGCTTTTTTATAGAAATTGAATGATCGGGAGGGGTTCGATCAACAAGTCTTAAGCGCTGTAAAAAAAATGAAAAAAACGATAAAAACTTTAATTTACTATATTCTAACAAACTTTACATGGATTGTTTCTTTTCTTCGACTTGAAACGTCCCCTTAAAAAATTGCAAATGACTGTGCTTAAACTGACACACAATATTTTTAGGGCAACACAATCTGCCTTTCAAAACTCCCTACAAAAGGATTGCCCTGACTAACAATAACCTATACCTTTCATGAATCACTTACCTCACAAAAATCTTCGTTACTCGAACTACTGCAATACAGCGAGAGCCACTACTGCCAGCTAAATAAAAGATTCTAACTACTGAAGGCACTAACTACTGATAGGCATAGTTAGCAAATGAAAGATTTTGATAGAGAGCAAACAATGTATTTACCTTAATAGTGTTCAAAAGTCATTATATATATATATATATCAGTTCGTGACATCCAGTCTTACAAATTTACTGTCTCTGATGGACACACGTACAGATCATCCGCTCTCAAAACTTCGCCATCTCTCTCCCCACATCCACCACTGCTAGCGGCTCACCTCCAACTGCGCAACGTTATGCGCTGTTAACAGCCAACTGCCCAACACTACAATAGGAAATTCCAACAATGCAAACCGGCCACAGACTGCACACAACGCAGTCAGTGATTTTCATATAGAGCGCTACATGGTGTTACCAACATAAAAACCTAAACAGCCTACTTACAGACTGTATCCATTAACAAAATCTTTAATTGTTCCACAATGTCTACAATCAGTAATCTCGTATGCGGTCACAACAAAGACACAAGTATTACTCTGAATGTGCAGGTATGCATATATAAATATGACAAAATCCCTCCAATGAGCAAGCAAGCAACAACCACGTGTAGCAAAAATGCAAATGACGAAAAATCCTCAATTAATACCAAAGTCTGCTCCAGCTCTACTAGCACGGTCACGGCAGACTGCGACCTCATCTGTGGCGCAGCTTCTCTCCACCGCAGGATGCGTCCGACTACTCTCAACAACTGTTCGCTCGCTACCACTCACGATAATAATATCGCAGACTCAGAGTTTGTGAATGCACATCACAGCAGAATCAGTGGGGAGGTGTCCAAATAAATATTGACGTTGTATCCCCCTGAGAAAACTTTGGGAAAACACGTTCTCATAAATGACATAGAAGATCAAAAGTCTCATATATGACACGATAACAGTAATAATATAGTGAATAAATGAATAGTAGTAAGTTATATTCACCTGAATATAAAATCTACATCACGTGAATAGATATAAGCTCACTGCTTATTTAATGGTTACAGATAATTACGTAAGTGTGGCAAGTTTCTTTACGTAAAGTTGCAAATATTAAGTCCAGGCCAGCCACATGGTGGCAAACTTGTTGTATTCAAATTCATTTTCTGTTGGTACAGTACACAGTGTACCATTCAGTACATGTTTTGATCCAGAACATGCGAAATATCTGATATATAACATTACTGAATGACATAAAGATTTGTCTGAAGACATTAAAACTTTGAAGACCTTCCAATTATAAGAACATTGGACATAGGAAAACGATCATTTTTGCCGTTATTTAAAGCATTACTGGCACATAGCTAAATTATACATCTTTACATGTACTAAAAAGAGGGCAAGCATCAAGATTTATTTTTCATATTTACTTTAGTGCTTTGGTAGATTACAAATTATAAATAATGATGACGGAAAGTATAATTATCTTAATTATCTTCACAACAAAAAAGTGTGAAGTCTGTTTGAACATCCAAAATTTCTTGCTCACTCAACATACATGATATATTTGTAGCAGAATTACAGAAAACAGCGAAACCTAAAGAATACGTGCTCGAAATTACGTCATTGCGATCCTATTGACTCAGTCATTCACGACTGCAGCTGCTACGTTCGCTGTTGTTTCTTTCGAAATTATTCTGGGAATTGACAAAAGTAGGTAGCACCGGTCAATGGGCAGGTCGCAAGACATTCATAGATTCTACCACACGAAACGAGTCCGGTTTTCGAGTTATAGGTGGTTTACGCGTCGAGAAAATCGCAACCAGACCTATACTCGGATGTGGGCATTTTCATCCAAAGCTGCGGTACGACCTATGCTCGGGGTTGGTCTCCAAAGTGTTATCCACGACATTTTTAAAAATATTAAAATTATTCGTAGCTCCCAGAGTCGATATATACGTAGTAATTACAAGTGATTTTAATTATCGTACAATTAAAAAATGGCATTGCTCAAAAATGCATTGACTTACACGGTAAAATTACACGTAAACAATGAAAGTGAAACTTCCTGGCAGATTAAAACTGTGTGCCCGACCGAGACTCGAACTCGGCACCTTTGCCTTTCGCGGGCAAGTGCTCTACGATCTGAGCTACCGAAGCATGACTCACGCCCGGTCCTCACAGCTTTACTTCTGCCAGTATTTCGTCTCCCACCTTCCAAATTTTACAGAAGCTCTCCTGCGAACCATGCAGAACTAGCACTCCTGAAAGAAAGGATATTGCGGAGACATAGCTTAGCCACAGCCTGGGGGATGTTTCCAGAATGAGATTTTCACTCTGCAGCGGAGTGTGCGCTGATATGAAACTTCCTGGCAGATTAAAACTGTGTGCCCGACCGAGACTCGAACTCGGGATCTTTGCCTTTCGCTGGCAAGTGCTCTACCATCTGAGCTACCGAAGGACGACTCACGTGAGTCGTGCTCTACCATCTGAGCTACCGAAGGACGACTCACGTGAGTCGTGCTTCGGTAGCTCAGATGGTAGAGCACTTGCCAGCGAAAGGCAAAGGTCCCGAGTTCGAGTCTCGGTCGGGCACACAGTTTTAATCTGCCAGGAAGTTTCATATCAGCGCACACTCCGCTGCAGAGTGAAAATCTCATTCTGGAATGAAAGTGAAGTTCAAATAATCCAATTTTTGTGGTAGATATTTAAGAAAATATATATATGAGTGTTGATGCGTTTCTTTCTTATACATTTTAAGGGACTTGAGCTCCAGTCAACATAAGTTAGTAAAGAATATCATTTTGTATTATTGCATAGTCAGTTCAGTTTTCATAACTTATTACACATTCAGTCACTGAATATTAGGTCACTGATTATCAGAAGCACTTCCCTTTTATTACAGTACAAATACTTCATTTCTCAAAAAATCATACTAATGTTTATATAATGATCATCGAACAGAAAATAGCAAGTAGTATCACAAGAGCAATATCGCCAGATGTTAAATGTCAACTTGTCTGCATATGGAGGCAGAATCATATAGCCATACATAGTTAATCACAACAGTAAAATAAATACAATATTCAAAAGACATATCTTTTATAGCGACTAATAATGACATAACTTACTTTAAGATTCAACACAAAAAGGATTTATCCTCGAACTGTACAGTAGTAGCTGAAAGGAATGGTTTATTAACTGAAAATGAAGGAAATAACTTCTCTTGAGCTTCAGTGTAGCTTAATGACAAGAGGAAAAGATCATCATCTTACAGTCATTGCCGCGCGGGATTAGCCGAGCGGTCTGGGGCGCAGCAGTCATGGATTGTGCGGCTGGTCCCGGCGGAGGTTCGAGTCCTCCCTCGGGCAGGGTGTGTATGTTTGTCCTTAGGATAATTTAGGATAAGTAGTGTGTAAGCTTAGGGACTGATGACCTTAGCATTTAAGTCCCATAAGATTTCACACACATTTGAACATTTTTACAGTCATTCACTTAACGTACTAGAATCGGATTTGCTTCACCGCTGTAGCAGAACCTACATCTTCATTCATCAGCATTAGAGAAATTCTGAAATAAAATTGTTTAGACAGAAAAACACTAATGTACTGAAGTAACTTATTTTACACAATTATTTACAACATGCATAAGAATGTAGCAAATCATCTTGCATCGATGAGTTACAATACTATAAGCTGAAAAGAAAGTTGTCAAAATGCATAACATATTTATATAAAAGTGATGGATCAATGTTTTTAACTCGAGAAGATACTTCTGGAATGTCTAGTTCTCCGTAACAGACCATTGCAACATTTTCATTGTTTCGTTCGTTATGTACGTTGACTCCGATCTGAAAATGCTGTTTAGTTCTTTCAGATGTATACAGTTCTGTGTTTCTGATATTTCTGAAATAGAGAAAAATTATATTATCAGCATTATATCCTACGAATCATAATCCACTTAACATAATATACCACAATATGCACCATAGTAAACCATAATATCATGAGCCTCACATGGCAGTCCTTAAGCAAAATTCCTCATCATGTTCCACAACCATATCGCACAGTACTCCATAGATTCATTGTGTGTATGCATACAACTCTGAAATTATCACTCTTGAAGAAACTTACTAAATAACAGAACAAGCATCAGTCGGAAATGTTCCAAGTTAAACAACTGCCCATCAGAAATACGATTCTCAATTTACAACCACCTGTACACAGTCCCTTGTACAAAATAAAGACGGCAGTTATCTAAGTCTCTAAAATTCACGACCTACTTCACAAAATATGTCCCTAAAAAAAGTCATCTCACGCACTTTCCTCAAGATAACACAGTATAGTGTCTGGTAAAGGTGAAGCAAAATCCACATCACAAGTAACCACAAGTCACAAGACACTTCACTATATGTGCAAAACATCTTTCTGAAGAAAAGAAAATGTTTATCTTAGAACCTCAAAACCAAGTCTATTCTACTATACCAAACCTCAAAAGAAAAGTTCCGAACTCATGATACAACAGTATCACATTTCAATCAGATACTTCTCCAGCAAACTGAGACTAATACCAGTTGAATACAAAATGTTCACAGATGGCTTACCATTCCATATTGTCAAAGTGCAAATATGGATTTTCAACTTCTCTCGCTAGATACGCGCGAACTATTAGTCTACGGAAAAAGTGAATAGTATCTTTTTGTAGAAAATTTAATATAGTTAATTTTTTTTACTGGGATACATTTTCGCTAAAAGCCATAGTTTTCGAGTTATCCATAGTTTTCCAGTTATTCAAGAAAAACGTAGAAAACTGACTTTCAAAGGCACCCCCTCTCCAACAATCAGCCCACACCAGTCATAATTTCTAGCCTGTTGTTCATGGCACTCCCTGTTAGTGTACAAATATTTACAACTCCGAGAATTATTTCCCACATTCGTCTTTTTATGGTCTTCATTGACTGGCCTCCTCACAGTACTGGCTTAGTCAAGCACTTACAGAATTTAAAATTGACGTTTGTGTAAATTTTTCCTAACGACATAACAGCATAAAATAATCAATCACGTCGCTGTGTTCGTCAGCATTCTGACTACGAATCTACAGAGCTTTTAAGGGTTAAGTTTGGATCTAATTGTTTTAGTTTTAGAATGACGTTTACAAAAGTAGGTTTTCGTTCATTACCTTCGTTGGCACGTTTCAATAAATTATTTTAACGAAGTACGGCGATGGCATAATAGCGCAATCAACAGAGACCAAAATAGGTCGAATATCGGGAGTAGCTCGTGTAGTCCGGAATTACTGTACAGTGGTACTAGGGAGTGCCATGAACAGCATATTAGAAATCCTGACTGGTGGTATGTGAATGTGGTGTGCAGGTGCGTTTGAAAATCACTTTCGTGTGGTTTTCTTGGATAAGTCGAAAACTGTGGCTTTCAGCGAAAATATATCCCAATACAAAATTTAACTGCATTGAATTTCCTACAGAATGGTCCTGTTCATTTTTTCTGTAGAACAAACAGGTCGTGCGTAACGAGCAAGAGAACATGAAAATCTCGCGCTTGGTTTATGAAGACCAACTATAACATTGCAGATTGCATAAAACGACAGCGATAGGGCTGTTGAATCACCGTGTATATTTTACTAGTAACAATTTTTTTTTACTTACTAATAACTCATGTTAGATTTTTCTATTCGGTGTTGCAGTTTTTACAAGCAGTAACTGTTGGTTGTTTCCTGGAACAATACACCAAAACTTGACATACACGCCTACTCTGTGCAAAAAAGTAAGTAAGTTTTCTTGTGCTCATGCAGTCTACCATTCATTCCCTGTCATATTTGTGAATGCCATTCAGATTTGTCTCTCATTCAGTTTTGCAGAAACTGCAAACAGTACTAAATCGAGCAGCAGAGAATCTTGAAGCAGCTGCAGTATAGCATCCTTCTCCAGATCGAGGAATGGAGAATATGCGAGCAGCAGTGGAGAATCTGCAGTGGTCGAAGTCTCTCAGTGGGCTGAATTTCGTCACTAAATAGTAATACTGTTGTATTAGGAAAGCTGAACAAACCAGCAACAAAGGGCTTAAATTAATGATATTGAATGGATTGTTGTCGAGTCTGGATTTATAAGTCAAATAATTATAGGTAAAATAGAAAATAGGCTTGGGTTTAAAGAGCCTAGACATTTGTTAGATGCCTGTTTTTTCATGTTTCCACGAAAAGTGTTTTTCCAGTTAACCAATCTCTGAAAATCAGTTTTTCGGTACTCTTCAAGTTGCCCTTACCCAAGTTAGATGAAGAAAAACAAAAGTATCTCAATACAAAGAATGCGAGTTAAATGCTGTCGAAAATTACTGATGTATGGTACTCGACTAACGTAACTGAGAAGCTGTTAAAGAAACTTGAGACTTTTCAAGAGGAGGAGGAAAAAGATCTACTGCATTTTAATGTCAATGAAAACAACATGTTTTAATGCAGGAGTATACACGAAACTGCCCAAAATGATAACAGAAAATCACGCAGTAAGTTAAGTCAGAGGCTAACGCCTGTTTTAAGTGGTCAGTTCCAGCAGGATTGTATCCCGTGAAACAGCGTGTAGGCTGTGTGTCATATATATTCCATATGGAAACAAATTAAACTTTGCCAACACATTGTTCCCTACTCAGCTGAAACATGTTGATAGTTTCGAGAAACAGAACAAAAACATTTCTGTCATGATATTCAGTATTTTGATTATGAATAGCTGACATCACAAGACAAGAGAGATGGGAAGTACTACAATGCACCATCAAAAGAAACATGTAAATCTACTGAGGCTGCAGGTTGTTAATAAAGATACACTAGGGTATCTGGTCAAAAGTATCCACACACCCCCAAAAACATACGTTTTTCATATTAGCTGCATGGTGCTGCAACCTACTGCCAGGCTCTCCATCTCAGCAACTTCAGTAGTCATTGGACATCGTGAGAGAGCAAAATGGGGGGCTCCGCGGAACTCAAGGACTTCGAACATGGTCAGGTGATTGGGTGTCACTTGCGTCATACGTCTGTACGAGAGATCTCCACACTCCTAAACATCCCTAGATCCAGTGTTTCCGATGTGATAGTGGAGTGGAAACATGAAAGGACGCGTACAGCACAAAAGCGAAGAGGCCAACCTCGTCTGTTGACTGACAGAGACCGCCGACAGTTGAAGAGGGTCGTAATGCGTAATAGACAGAAATCCATCCACATCATCACACAGGAATTTCAAACTGCATCAGGATCCACTGCAAGTACTATGACAGCAGGGAGGTTAGGAAAATTGGATTTCGTGATCGAGCGGCTGCTCATAAGCTACACATCACGCCGGTAAATGCCAAACGATGCCTTGCTTGGTGTAAGGGGCGTAAACATCGGACGACTGAACAGTGATAAAATGTTGTGTGGATTGACGAATTATGGTACTCAATGTGGCGATCCGATGGCAGGGTGGGGGTATGGCGAATGCCCGGTGAACGTCATCGGCCTGCACGTGTAGCGCCGATAGTAAAATTCATCAAAGCTAAGAGTGAGCCAAGACCATACTGAATTCCAACATTACCAATGGAGGGTGCCACGAACTTTTAAGTCATTTTCAGCCAGGTGTCCAGATACTTTTGATCACAATAGTGTGTATGAAGTCGGTTCAGAAAATAACCGAAAATTTTGAATTACACGTCTACGAAGGTATTTAGTGACGTACCGTCGGCAGCACTGCTTTGCGCATTATCTCCTTTGTACCACACATTTCTGCAATGTTGATTTCTGGCTTAGCTTCTGTGATATTGTTATTTGAGTGCAATGTTTTTAAGAGTTTGCAGTGACTTTTGAAATGTACGATTTTCTGTAGCAGCAATGCTACGTTAAATTTTGCATGAAACTTGACAAAGTTTTCACAGATACGTTTCAAATTTTGAAACAGCTCAGAGAGATGATGCTCTGGATCGTACGCATAGGTGCAAAAGTTTTCACAATTTAAAATTAGTCGTCAGTCAACTGAAGATGATCCTCTGCCAGGAAATCCTTCCACTGCAACTGATGACTTAAACTTTCAGAAACGGCGAAACTGTGAACTGTGTGTATTACTAAGACATTTTCCAACAGTTCTGTGAAAGAAATCCACAGAAAGAGACGACTTGTGGAGACACAATTCATGGTTCTCGCAGCTCGATAATGAGCCCGCACACTCACCTCTTTCAGTTTGTCACTTTTGGGCCAAAAATCAGATGACTGTTCTCCTGCCGTCCCCTTACTGGCCAGACCTGGCTCCTTTCAATCTGTTTTTATTTCTGAAATTAAAATCAGTGCTGAAAGGATGCCGTTTTCAGAGTATTGATGACGCAAAGCAAATTTGTCACAGACGTTAAAGGCCATCTGAAATGGAGCTAGCCAGGACTGCTTCGCAAAACAGAGACATCGCTGGGAAAAGTGTGTGAACCCCGGAGGGAGTACTTTGAAGGGGACAAGGACCACTGATTTGTAAACTTAATAATAAAATTGAAAATAATCTTCATTTATTTTCAGAATAGATCTCTTACATCATTTCTGTTGCATCAGAAACTTGCCGAGGCCAGCACGAAGTAGTGTTACTGGTCAACTTAAGTTCATTTTGGTATGAGAATGCAGACTGCGCTATTTTTATTCCCAGGAAAAATCAGATGCACATTTACTACAGTTTAAGCAGTCAACAGTACACTGAGATGATAAAGTCATGGAATAGCGATATGCGCTTATTCAGCTGACGGTAGTATCGCATATACAAGGCATAAAAGGACAGTGCATCAGCGGGGCTGTCATTTATCTTCATGTGATTCATGTGGAACGGTTTCCGACGTGATTACAGCCGCATGACGAGAATTTACAGTCATTGGACAAGGAATGGTAGTTGCAGCTACACGCATGCTACATTCTGTTTCGGAAGTCGTTACGGAATTCAATATTACGAGATCCGTAATGTCAAGCGTGTGCCGAGCCTACCAAATTTCAGGCGTTACCTCTCACAATGGACACCGTAGTGGCCGATGGCCTTCACTTAACGACCGAGAGCAGCAGCGATTGCGTAGAGCTGTCAGTGCTAACAGACAAGCAACAATACATGAACTTACCGCAGAATTGAATGTGGGACGTACGACGAACATATCCGTTAGGATAGGCCGCGAAATTTGGCGTTAATGGACTGTGACAGCAGACGACTGAAGCGAGTGCCATTGCTGTCATCACGATATCGCCCGCAACGCCTCTCCTGGGCTTGTGGTTCAAATGGCTCTGAGCACTATGGGACTTAACATCTGAGGTCATCAGTCCCTTAGAACTTAGAACTACTTAAACCTAACTAACCTAAGGGCATCACACACATCCATGCCCGAGGCAGGATTCGAACCTGCGACTGTAGCAGCAGCACGGTTCCGGACTGGAGTGCCTAGAGCCGCCATGCCACAGCGGCCGGCTGGTCTTGTGACCATATCGTTTGGACCCTAGAAAACTGGAAAACCGTGGGCTGGTCAGTTGGTAAGAGCTGATGATAGGGTTCGAGTGTGGCGCACACCCCACGAAGTCACACATCCAAGTCGTCAGCAAGGCATTGTGCAAGCTGGTGGTGGCTGCATAATCATGTGGACTGTGTTTACATGGATTGGACTGAGTCCTCCGGTCCAACTGAACAGATCATTGACTGGAAATTGCTACGTTCTGCTATTTGGAGACCATTTTCAGCCATTCATGGGCTTGATGTTCCCAAACAACGATGGGATTTTTATAGATGACAACGAGCCACGTCACCAGACCACAATTCTTCGCTACAGGTTTGAAGAACCTTCCGGACGACTCGAGCGAGAGACTTGGTGACACATCGAACATTTATGGGACGCAATCGAGAGGTCACCTGCAACATTTCGCAATTATGGACGGCTGTAGAGACAGTATGGCTCAGTTTTTCTGCTGGAGGCATCCACTGTCTTGCTGAGTCCTGGCTGCTACACTACGCCAGGAAAAAGGAGATCCGACTGATTTGAATAGGTATCCCATGTCATCTCAGTGTATACTGTATAGTAGCGGTAGCGAGTTCGTAAAATTTACGAAGTTCAGCAAGAAACTGGATTTTTTTTCTTTACTGAATTTCGATTCCCCCCGAAGGGGGCGGGCTGGCAGCAGCTTACTATGCCGCTCTTCAGCCTACAGACTTTGTTTTAAAAAGGTGAAGATAATATATAATAAAAAACAGGCGATAAAATCGATGACTTAAAGGATAACATGGCGAAAAAATCGTGGAACTTAAAATATAGAACAAAGGGATGATGCCGCTAATAAAAATACATATGAAGCAGACAGGTAAAATAATAGACAGACAATTTAAAAAAACACGGCGACAGTCTGGTTTCTGTTCGCAAAGGACATAAAATTCGCACCCAACGACGGCATGGTTTCTCTTCGCAACACGGGGAAAGATGAAACAACACTTAACATTCACTGCAATACTGCGCTAAAATAAAAGGGGGGAAGGTGAGCAAAAGCGAAAGGGGGAGAGGGAAAGGCGCCAATGGAGGATGAGGACCCATAAGAGGGGTGGGAGGTGCTGGGCAGACGCGACAGGGAGTGGGGAAGGCAGAGGACGGAAAATACAAAGGGACTCGGGGGGGAGAAGGAAGGTAGGGAGTTAGGTGGGGAGAAACACAGGATGGAAGGGGGGAAGAGGGAGCCCAAGGAAAGGACGGAGGAAAGGAGGGGGTGGTGAAGATCAGAGTTGATAGGAGGGATAAATGGAGGGAGAGAGGGCATCATCCAGGAGGGGGAGTTAATGGAAGCCACCTTGGGAAAGGAGATGAAGGGTGTAGAGATGGAGGGTACGGGGGACACAACAGTGAAGACGTGGCAGGGGTCGGGGATGGGAAAGGAGAGGAGCAACCAGGGGGTGAGGGGGTCAAGGCGGCGGGAGGTGTAGAGTATGCAGATATGTTCGAGGAATAGGAGCAGATGGGGGAAAGGAATGAGGTCATAGGGGATCTGCATGAGGGACGGGAAGCGATACGGAAGGCGAGGCAGAGTGCATGACGCTCAAGGATCTGGAGGGACTTATAGATTTTGGGGGGGGAGGGGGAGATATCCAGGTGGGACTGTCATAACAGAGGATGGGACGGATTAAGGATTTGTAGGTGTGGATGGTAGAGGGGTGCAACCCCCATGTCCGGCCAGAGAGGAGTTTGAGAAGTCGCAGGTGGTTGTGGGCTTTGGATTGGATGGAGCGGAGATGAGGGATCCAGGTGAGGTGACGGTCAATGGTGAGGCCAAGGTAGGTGGGGGTGAGGCGGAGAGGACGGGTGCAGACGGTAAGGGAGAAATCCAGGAGCCGGAAGGAGCGAGTGGTACAACCTACGATGATTGCCTGGGTTTTAGAAGGATTGATTTTCAGGAGCCACTGGTTACACCACGCGGCAAAAAGGTCAAGGTGATTCTGGAGAAGGCGTTGGGACCGATAGAGGGTAGGAGCAAGGGCGAGGAATGCTGTGTCATCGGCATATTGCAAGAGGTGTACTGGAGGGGGGGTTGGGGCATATTTGCCATCTACAGGAGGTAGAGGAGAGGGGAGAAGACAGAGCCCTGGGGCACACCTGCAGAGGGGTAGAAGGTGTGGGAATTGGCATTATGGATGGTAACATAGGAGGGGTGGCAGGAGAGGAAGGAGGCCATCAGACGGATGTAGTTGACAGGAAGGGTGTAGGTTAGGAGTTTAAACAGGAGACCGGGATGCCAGACACGGTCGTAGGCCTTTTTGAAGTCGATGGAGACAAAAATGGTGGAGTGACGGGAGTTAAGCTGGAGGGAGAGGAGATGAGTGAGGCGGTGGAGTTGGTCATCGGCAGAGAAGGAAGGGCCAAAGCCACATTGGGTGTCGGGGAGGAAGTGGTTTTGGCAGAGGTGGTGATGGATGCGCTGGGAAAGGATGGATTCCAAGAGCTTGCTGAACACCGATGTGAGACAGATAGGACGATAGGAAGAGGCATCAGATGGAGGCTTGTTTGGTTTGGAGAACATCAGGATATGGGAGGTTTTCCACAGGTTGGGATAGAAGTCAGTGGCAAGGAAGACATTGTAGAGGATGGCAAGGACTGAGAGAGAGGGCAGTGTTTGAGGTGGCGGTAGGTAATGCAGTCATGGTTGGGAGCAGTGTTGCGTTTAGTGTGGAGTGTGTGGCGGATGTCCTGTGTAGTGATGGGAGTGTTAAGTTCAGATGGTGGTGTGTCGCCCAAGTACTGGAAGCTAGGAGCAAGGGGAGGAACAGAGGTATTTGTACGGTCCATGACGTCAGGGAAGAGGGAATAATCAAAGTGGGGATCATCTGGAATGGGAAAAAACATCTGAGGGTTGAGGGGCAAAGTGGTTAGCTTTACTGAGGTTGTCACGAAAGGGACGGTCATCAAGGAGGAGAGGGTACTGTGGGGTGGGGCGGTTCCCAGTAAGGCGGTGGAAAGCAGACCAATACTTGGAAGAGTTTATGGGGAGCGTGGTGTTGAGTTGTGTACATGTCTGGCGCCAGGCACGGCGTTTCTTCGCAGTAAGCAGGTTGAGGATGTGTCGTTCTAATTGCCGGTGGCAGGTAAGTGTATCCTGGTCACGAGTGCGGAGAAAAGAGCGACAGAGGCGGCAGGACTCTTGAAGGAGAAGGAGGGCCTGTGGAGGCAGGGCGGGGGGTGAGGGTGGATGGCTTTAGTGGGGATATGGGTGGCGACGGCGTCAGACAAGGTCTGGTGCAGGAAGGCATCAGTGCTAGAGATGTCATCTGGATGGTAAAGTCGTGGCTGTCAACCTGGGAGTGAATGGAGTCCCAGTAGGCATCCCAGTTGGCACGGGAGTAATCATGGACAAGTCTAGGAGGGACGTCAGGGCGAGGAGCGTTGCAGGGAGGGCGACCATTAGAGATAGTGAGGAGAACAGGAGCATGGTCACTGCCAATGAGGTCAAGGACATCTGCAGTGATGCGCCCAAGGAGGTTGGGAGAGGCAAGGACCACATCAGGAGTGGTGTTGGATTCGGGTCGGGGGGGCTGGGGGAGGGGAACGATGTCTCCCTGGAGGGTGGTGATAAACTGATGCCACCGCTGGAGGTCGGCAGAATCGCGGCTGTGGATATTGAGGTCGGCGGCAATCAGGTAGGTGGAGAAGGTCCGGTCAATGTGGGCCAGGAAATCGTACGGTATGGGGGTGCGAGGGCGGACATTAATGGTGGCACAGGTGACGGTAAGGGTGGGGAAGAAGAGGCTGAGGGTGAGATGCTCGGCAGGATTGTTAAGGAGAGGTTGCGGCCAAAGAAACTGGAGTTAGCTTTAGCAATTTATTCTGATACGGATTACGAGTTGGAATCATTTGCTAGTTGCGTTTCCAGTAGTATCTGTGGTTCGTATTCTAATCGGGTACATTTGCTTAAAGTATCCAGTATTGCCTACTATACAGGGTGGTTGACTGATCGTGACCGGGCCGAATATCTCTCGAAATAAGCGTCAAACGAAAAAACTACAAAGAACGAAACTCGTCTGGCTTGAAGGGGAAAACCAGATGGCGCTATGGTCGGCCCGCTAGATAGTGCTGTCATACGTCAAACGGATATCAACTTTTTTGTTGTTTTTTTACATAGGAATCCCCATTTTTATTACATATTCGTGTAGTACGTAAATAAATATGAATATTTTAGTTGGACCATTTTTTTTTTCGCTTTGTGATAAAAGGCGCTGTAATAGTCACAAACATATGTCTCACGATTTTAGACGAACAGTTGGTAACAGGTAGGTTTTTCAAATTAAAATACAAAACGTAGGTACGTTTGAACATTTTATTTCGGTTGTTCTAATGTGATACATGTACCTTTGTGAACTTATCATTTCTGACAACGCATGCTGCTACACCGTGATTACCTGTAAATACTAGATTAATACAATAAAAGCTCAAAAATATGTCCGTCCCCCTCAATGCATTTGGCAATACGTGTAACGACATTCCTCTCAACAGCGAGTAGTTCGCCTTCCGTAATGTTCGGACATGCATTGACAATGCGCTGACGCGTGTTGTCAGACGTTGTCGGTGGATCGCGATAGCAAATATCCTTCAACTTTCCCCACAGAAAGAAATTCTGGGACGTCAGATCCGGTGAACGCGCAGGCCATGGTACGGTGCTTCGACGACCAATCCACCTTGAAGCACGTATGTTTTCAGTAGCAGCGATGGCGAGGCATGACAGAATCTCTGACCAGACAGTTATTTATCGTTGCTAGTCTGCGCTTGACCGCGCGAGAGTTCCGAGTTGTAAGTTGCGAATGAGAGTCGGTCGCGAGTGGGACGCAGTTGCGAATGGCAGTCAGTCGGAGTTGTGTGTGAGGAGTCGGCGGGCGTCGACATGGGTCTCTGGTCAAGGTTCAGGATGAGGTATATTTTTAAATAAGGTAATGAAGCAGCATTGCGCGCATCTGATAGTGTAATGTATATTAACTGTAATTAATTTGTTCAAGAATTGCCCCAATAATAATTATGTTTTCAAACCAATCCTTTTAAGAAAAGAATAATTACAATTGAAACAATACTTCCTATGCTTTTCCTCCCAGAATCAATTTAGTAGGTTGATCTTAACGTTAATTTTGTAGGGACTTAACATTATTGCACAGGGCTTAAGGTTAGCGCAGCTACCCTTATAAAATTTAGCAGGTTGATCATAACGTTAATTTTGTGGGGACTTAACATTTTTGCACATTTTTATTATCACTGACTTTTATTACTGTGGGAAGCTAACATTTGCCACTGTTTGCAATTCTTATTCAATTCTTTTCATTTTCATATTTTGTGGGAAGGTTACACCTGGCTATATTCCCATTTACATTTAAAATATTTTCTTTTACATTTTTGCGGGGAGGTTACAACCTGTCATGAAATATACTATTCAATACCGCTTCAACCGCACGCGAGCCATGTGCCGGACATCCATCATGTTGAAAGTACATCGCCATTCTGTCATGCAGTGAAACATCTTGTAGTAACATCGGTAGAACATTACGTAGGAAATCAGCATACATTGCACCATTTAGAGTGCCATCGTTAAAATGGGCGCCAATTATCCTTCCTCCCATAATGCCGCACCATACATTAACCCCCCAAAAAGTCGCTGATGTTCCACTTGTCGCAGCCATCGTAGATACTCCGTTGCCCAGTAGTGCATATTATTCCGGTTTACGTTACCGCTGTTGGTGAATGACGTTTCGTCGCTAAATAGAACGCGTGCAAAAAATCTGTCATCGTCCCGTAATTTCTCTTGTGCCCAGTGGCAGAACTGAACACGACGTCCAAAGTCTCAGCCATACAATTCCTGGTGCATAGAAATATGGTACGGGTGCAATCGATGTTGATGTAGCATTCTCAACACCGACGTTTTTGAGATTCCCGATTCTCCCGCAATTTGTCTGCTACTGATATGCGGATTAGCCGCGACAGCAGCTAAAACACCTACTTGGGCATCATCATTTGTTGCAGGTCGTGGTTGACGTTTCACATATGGCTGAACACTTCCTGTTGCCTTAAATAACGTAACTATCCGGTGAACTGTCCGGACACTTGGATGATGTCGTCCAGGATAGCGAGCAGCATACTTAGCACACGCCCGTTGGGCATTTTGATCCCAATAGCCACACACCAACACGATATCGACCTTTTCCGCAATTGGTAAACGGTCCATTTTAACACGGGTAATGTTTCACGAAGCAAATACCGTCCGCACTGGCGGAATGTTGCGTGATACCACGTACTTGTACGTTTGCGACTATTACAGCGCCATCTATCACAAAGTGAAAAAAGTGGTCCAATGAAAACATTCATATTTCTTTTAGTACTACACGAATATGTAATAAAAAACGGGGGTTTCTATTTTAAAAAACGCAGTTAATATCCATTTGACGTATGGCAGTGCATTTAGCGGGCCAACCATAGCGCCATCTCGTTTCCTCCTTCACGCTAGACGAGTTTCGTTCTTTGTAGTTTTTTCGTTTGATGCTTATAGCGTGAGATATTTGGCCCGGTCACTATCAATGGACCACCCTGTATACACTAACAACTGCCATGGGTGGGTTGCTTAACAACTGTATCCCATCGCTGAGAGTATGATTGACCGTGGAAGAAGAATTAGCATTTCGCTTGGCAGTTGTCTGCCATATTTTCCGGCAACCGTTTGAAGAAGGCGATATTACAGACAGACCACTGTCATTTCACCGGTGTCTAACGAGGTACAGCACATCACAGTTGCAGTGTGAGCTACAGGCCACACTGTACAGTCCCCATCGTATTCCACATCCTAAACAGTTATGACCGACATTTCTTGATCACGGACATTTGTGAACAAAAGACATCAGATGGCAACGAAGAAATTAAATTAAATCCAGATCGCGTTTCTCTTCTGCCGTGTAACGTGGAAAAATACAAATTACTTACAAAAAGTGTTGTTGTATTGTACCATGAGCAGTACTGTTATATAAATTTATAATTTATAGACTCGCTAAGTTTCTTGACGTGCTCACGCGGGAAGTACCTAAAATCAGATGAGGGCAAGATAATGAGAGCATATTTTCTCGGTGATCGAGAGTTTAACCTAGATAATCAAAAGATAATTTAGTCCCTACGAAAGCGTGAGCAACAAATCGATTTTAGTGGAAGCTCACCTATGTGAAATTAGAAACTTGAAAAGCTTATTAACAATTAAAACAATAACATAAGCTCTGTACCAAAAAGATTGCAATGTATCTAATGTATTCAGCCGGAAAACACTTAGAGACTATTTCGATTTATATCTGAAAAATTGACGTTCTCCTCCTTGCTGAGGTGTTCGAAAACTTTCGCAGTCTTTGCCTTACGACATATGAACTGGATCCTCCACATTACATTACGTCACTCGGGTTGGAATCGGGTTGTGAGTTGTTCTCGCTGCAAAATATCAGATCGGGGTTGTATCCGCGTTTCCATCTGCCACTGTTGAAAGATGCAGGTTGCTTAGGGTCATGTGTAAGGCTCAGATAATTGCCTTCCGCCCATTCTTGTAATGCTGTACCATTCTCATCATCATGCTCATAGCCCCACGTGGTGCTGTGACAGTTGAAGTCACCAATCACTATTTGTGTGTGTTGGCTATAAAAGTTATCAGGTTGCTTAAGACCTACCCCAACTGATAAGCTCTACTTCCTGGCTGGAATGGCGCCACCATGAGTACGCAGAACAGTGGCTGCCAACAAGGAGAGACTGAATGTGGAACAGGACAGTGCCCATCCAATGCACGGACATAATCCACCACAGCAACGGCTGAGATCGCGAAAGAACTTCCTGAGAACATCCGATAAGCTCACCATTTCACCAGAGAAGGCAAGGCTGGAGTTATGGAAGAAGTCGACGCCTCACCTGCAGACGCCAGAAGCTGAAGAACTAACACCTGGACACAACGAGAGCTGGCTGGTGTGGAAATCTTTAAACAGATTACGATCAGGAGTTGGACGATCCAGAGACAACTCGAAGAGATGGGGCTTCATAACAGAAGATACGTCCTGCGATTGTTGACAAGAACAAACCACAAGCAACATGCTCCAGTGCCTTTTGTGCCCTACATCCTGCACGAAGTTTGATCTCCTGCAAGCCACTCCAAGCGCCTTGGAGGTTGCAAAATACTGGGCACATGTAATATAAATACAATTTGTATATATATATATTGATGTGTATGGCTACTGTACATTTGTATGTTTCTGACTCGAGAATAAATAAACTCGGGTTGGAGTGGGATGCACTGCTGAAAATTGCTAAAGTAGAATTGCAGATTGTTAGCGATATCGAACAACTCCAGTTTGCTCGAAGAGGTATTAGAGGCGGTATTGTCTATTGGTCTTACAGAGATGAGTTTGCCAACAATATGTTCGTTGAGAATTATAATGACAAAATTGACAAACCTTACATCATTTGTCTTGATCTGAACAGCCTATGCACGTGGCCGTTGTCGCAGTATCTCTCGGTGTCGAGTTCTGAATGACTACCTCCAGAGAGTGTCAAGACTTTTGTGGCGAAAAACATACCACATGATTCTCACATACGGTACATTTTAGAAGTGGATCTCGAACATACCGAGAGATTTAACAATTTTAATTCAGATTTGTCCTTATGTCTGCAAAAAATGTCACCTTCATTCGGAAGTAAGAAACTAAATAATTTATCTTCGACCTTAAATGCTACGAAAAACTATGTATTCCATTGTAGGAATAAACTGATTTTAAAAGAGATTCATCGAATTTTACCATTTAAGCAAGCTTCCTGGATGAAGCTTGTAAGTAGGCTGTTTAGGTTATTATATTGGTAACGGCACCACCATGTAGCGCTCTGTATGAAAATCACTGGCTGTGCTATGTGCAGTCTGTGCCTGGGTAACATTGTTGGAATTTGCCATTGTAGTGTTGGGCAGCTGGATGTTAACAGCGCGTAGCGTTGCGCAGTTGGAGGTGAGCCGCCAGCAGTGGTGGATGTGGGGAGAGAGATGGCGGAATTTTTGAGAGCGGATGATCTGGACGTGTGTCCATCAGAAACAGTACATTTGTAAGAGTGAATGTCATGAACTGCTATATATATTATGACTTTTGAACACTGTTAAGGTAAATACATTGTTTGTTCTCTATCAAAATCTTTCATTTGCTAACTATGCCTATCAGTAGTTAGTGCCTTCAGTAGTTTGAATCTTTTATTTAGCTGGCAGTAGTGGCGCTCGCTGTATTGCAGTAGTTCGAGTAACGAAGATTTTTGTGAGTTAAGTGATTTGTGAAAGGTATAGGTTAATGTTAGTCAGGGCCACTCTCTTGTAGGGATTATTAAAAGTCAGATTGCGTTGCGCTAAAAACATTGTGTGTCAGTTTAGTGATGATCAGTATAGGTAAAGGTATAGGTTAATGTTAGTCAGGGCCACTCTCTTGTAGGGATTATTAAAAGTCAGATTGCGTTGCGCTAAAAACATTGTGTGTCAGTTTAGTGATGATCAGTATAAGTAAAGAGAGAAATGTCTGAGTAAGTTCAGTTTTGCTCAGCTGTTTGAAAATCAAATAACGTAAGGGGTTTACCAGCACAGTAATTCATTTAGTTTTCGAAGGGGACGTTTCATATGTCGACCCTTAGCCGAGGATACCTCACTGGAATCTTCTGATTTTTTCTTTTAGTTTGTGTAATTAGAGTAGCTTTTGTTTATTGCTAGCGCGTAATTGTAGAGAAAATCTCCTTTGTAGTTGTAGTCTTTCGTTGTTGTACAGTAAAAGAGTTGTGGCATGCATGTAGATTTGCACCAAGTCTTTCGCAGCTGCGCTTGCAATTAACTAGATATTATTTTCAGTGCTATGTTAATGTGTTTTCTTATTTTTGCTCTTCAAATTGTGCTTTTCTGTGTTATCGTGTGAAATATTGTGACAGTTACGGCGTGTGAAAAAAAACTAGGCTGTAAAGTAAGCTGAGAAATGACAGTGAAGACGAAAGCAGTGTGTCAGCACCACTGTGTAATGAATTAACAGACATTCGAAGTAGTAATTTGGTAAATGTGCATAGGGAGATGGAGCGGGCGGCAAATAATGGTGTAGACAGTGAAACAAGTAGTGAACAGGGAAGCATTATCGATCGATCGGTCGGCAACAGCTCGCCTCAGGAATCCGAAATGACAGAACACAATATTGCAAATACTGTAGACTCAGGATCTGGGTCCTCACCGTTTTCTCAAATGAGTCAAGACACATTTTCTGTTTGTCAAAATGTGAATGTTGCCGGTGAAAATGTACTGCCAAAAAGCATAGAGAAACATATTCTAGATACTAATACATTATTATTGCAATTAATGCAACAAATGGAACAAAATCAGAGACAAACACAGCAAAAGCTTCAAAAGTTAGACACAATGGAACAAAATCTTCGGAAGTTAGACACCACGCTTGTACAAACACGTGAAGATTTAACTACTGAGTTACATAACATTGAATCTAAATGTCAAAAAGACTGTAATGACGTAAAAACACAAATTTGTAAGCATTTTCAACCTATTTTTTCGCGGCGTGAAAATGCATTATATAATCACGAAGCAGCCATAAAAGAACTGCAAACTATTGTTCATGAAAATCATGAGACGTTGCAAGCTAAAATTGACTCAATTGCATCTAGTGATTCGGTTACGCAACTTGCAAAATTCAGGAAAACTTAAAGGACACAGTAGATACGATTTCAAAACAAATGGACACTCTGAAACTTGGTTCAGAAAAACACACTGAGGAAATAAGTACACTATCAGAGAAAGTAGCCGAACTTTCGGATCAGTTCACTAACTTATCTGCAAAGGTAGATGATGATCTGAATGACACAAAACCTGTAGCCATCACTGACACAGAAGAGTATGAACAAATTAAGAAGTTCTAATAAAATCAGAATCAAATTAATACGCAACACAAAAGAAAAAACTGGGAAGTACAAGATCAGTTGGCACAAGTAATACAAGAATTACATATTTCAGAGGACACTCGCGCTCCAACACGGGAAGAGGAACTTAGAAATACGGAACAGCCACAAAATAATAACACAGGGCATTTCGGAAATTATGAAAGAAATTGGCAAGGTGCACCGAATTTTGAAATGGAACCGCCGAAACGACGTAACAATGACCGATATGCGACTCGCCGACATGATGACTTTGACTATAAGCTGTTCATTACTACACGTAAATTCAAAACATTTAAGAATTCTGGCAACGACATTCATCCACAAGCGTGGCTCCATCAATTCTCTCATTGTTTTCCTCCCAACTGGTCATTAGAGCACAGATTAGAATTTATGTATGGCTACTTAGAGAATGAACTAGCTGAAAGAATGCGATCGGTCATTCACGATTGTCACAGTGAAAGAGAATTTTATCATGCTGTCCTCTCAGCATGTTGGTCTCAAGCTACACAAGACCGTGTAAAACATAGCATCATAATGATGAAACATTTCGAACAATCTGAATTTTCCAGTCTTGTGAAATATTTTCAAGACATGTTGCACAAGAATCAGTACCTGTCAAACCCATACAGCCCCTCAGAACTCATCCGCATTTGCTTAATCAAATTACCTGAACATTTACGACATATTATTTTGGCAGGACGTTGCAAAGACGACATTGATGCTTTTCAGGGACTCTTACAAGAATTAGAAATTGACACTGACAATCGCGGAACGCGAAAACAGGAACACAACAATTACAGGTCACATCCGTCGCAATTCCGCGATGAAAGAAATAATAACTGGACTCGACAAGGCTATTCTCACAACACAAATCGTGACCAAAACAGACACCACCCATATGACAACCGTTGGCAGAGTAGTAATAATTACAGGGAAAGATCACCTCTCTGTGGTAGTGACTATCACAGAGACAATCAGAGAAACAGACAATATGGGAACCGAAATAATTATTATCAAGGGAGACAGAATAGACGCAACAGTCCAGCGCGCAGTTATGATTCAGGGAGAAATTCTCCACCACGTGACCGACAAGAAAGAAACTATGGAATCTACCGACATGACGACAGACGATATGATCGTAACGACAGACCTGAATTGCATCATAACTCCGGGATTCAAACAGGGCAGGGCCCTCTCAACAAGGTGAATTTGTAGAAGTTAGGTCTCACAATCCCAATAACGATGCGCGCCAACAAAGAGACAATAGGCAATGACTCATACCGCTGGCAGCCACAAAACGTACTTATGAAACTGACGTCGCAGCTGCCGTAGCTAGTAATTACGTAAAAATGGAAGACATTAGGGACATCTTACTCAAGGAACACGACGTAAAACATAACAACATTGCATATCCTGTGATTCACGTTACAGTAAATGACGTAAAATTTACGGCAGTACTTGACTCTGGCAGTTCCATTTCAGTAATTAGTGAAACAGCCTTTAGCAAATGCAACAAATCGAACGATTGCCCCACATTTCCGTTACGTAAGATTAAATTACGAGGTGCAATCGTTGGAAAAAGTGTAGATGTACGCCAACAAACCAACTTAGAATTCTTTTGTCAAAGCCACAGCTTCTCTATGAACTTTCATATTGTTACATTATTGACGACGGAAATTATATTGGGAGTAGACTTTTTGAATGAATACAAAGCAATCTTCAACTTTCACGATGCTGAAATAAGTTTAGAGAAAGAAGACAAGTCAATAGCTTTGAAATTTGAAGATTGGCTCTCAAACCATGACGAGGAAATTAATCGGCTTTACCTTCTCTTAGAAAACAGTTCGGAAATTTATACTGAACTAGACACTAACAATCACTCTGCAAGTACTGACAGGGATGATACCGACGACATATTTGAAACTAATGAGTTAATTCAGAATAAAATTCAAACAATTGCGAATTGTAATAACACTGACAGGCAGGACCTTTTTGAGATTTTACAAGCACATTCCACAGTTTTTACTCACAAAACAGGAACAATCAAGGGATTTCAATACCAATTTCGTGTTTGTGAGCATACTAAATTTTGTGTTAGACTATACGTAATTCCGGCACATTATAGGGACCGTGTTAGAACATAAATACAATCTATCCTTGACATGTTGTTGAGAAGAAAAATGGATCGATCAAGCTTGTCTTAGATTCGAGACAAATCAATACTATCATCATTCCTGAAACAGACAGGCCACAAACGTTGGAAGAACTTCTTCAAAATTTTATTGGTGTAAAAGTGTTGTCTTCAATTGATCTCAGATCCACCTTTTATCAGATCGAACTTCATCCAGAATGTAGAAAATATGCAGCTTTCCTTTGTTTCGGCGTTTGTTATCAGTTTCGGAAACTTGCTTTTGGTTTGAACATTTCTTTGGCAGCATTCATTCGCGGGCTAAATTCCATATTACCTGAGTTCTTAAAACGTCACATCACCTTATATGTAGACGATATTCTGATAGCAGAAGCCTCATGGGAACAACACAATCGCATCCTCAACAGAGTGTTACATATTTTTGCAGAATCTGGATTACAGTTAACTTGGAAAAGTCTGAATTCGGTAGAACAAAGGTGAAGTTTTTGGGACATATTATTTCTTCTGAAGGCATTCAGCCGGATCCTGAAAAGTTAGAAGCAATCAGATCCATTCCAGTTCCATCCACAAAAAAACAAGTCCGCAGTTTTCTAGGTCTCGTAAATTTTTACAGTCGTTTTCTGAATATGCAAATTCAAGTTACACCAAAACTTTGTTCTCTCACTGGAAAAAATACTATTTGGAACTGGGACGAACAAGTACAGTTGGAATTCAATTCTTTGAAAGAAGCGTTACTTAACGCGCCAATACTAGCTCATCCAGATCTGTCACAAATTTCCGCCTTAGCACGGATTCTTCTAAAGTCGGTCTTGGTGCCCATTTATCTCAAGAAGCCATAGAAAATGACACTACTGTTCAGAAAACCATTGCTTTTGCTAGCCGAGTGCTAACAAAATCTGAACAAAATTATTTCGTTACAGAATTAGAAGCTTTAGCTATCGTTAGGGAATTTAACAAATTTCGTTTCTTTCTTTCTGGTAAGCACGTAAAAGTATACAGTGATCATCGTGCATTACAATTTCTTATGTCTTCAAAATTAAATCATGACAGGTTAAAACGTTGGGCATTGTTTCTGCAAGAATTCCACTTCACAATAGTCTACATTCCCGGCAAGGAGAACATTGTTGCGGTCGCACTGTCACGCGCACCGGCTGGGCTTGAGAAAAGTAACACAGAAGGCAATCTCGAGAAAAATTTCAGTATTCTTTACATTCAGAAAGTCGCCTTTGAAAACTTCATCACCACATCTTTAAAGGACATTGCTCATCAACAAGATAAAGATCCAGTTTGGAAAGACATCAAACGTAAATGGCATGAAAAGACACACACACAGATTCGGCATTATTATCTGGTTAGAAACAACATACTGTTCAAACGCTGCACTGTTGATGACAAGCTATGGGTACTTTGCATTCCTGACGATTTTGTTAATAAGCTCATTTGGTACATTCATTTCAGCTATGCACATTTTGGGCCATGAAAATGTTATCATATTCTTCAGACCACTTGTTATTTTAACAATATGGAAAAGAGAATTCGAAGAGTCTTGTCTATTTGTAAACTTTGTCAAAAGGTTAAACCATCTACTGTCTCACAACGTGCTCCATTGTTTCCTATCATTCCCTCTAAATTAAAAGAATTTGCTGCTGTTGATCTCTTGGGACCCCTTGTCAGAACAGCTAATGGATTTTCGTACGTTCTAGTCGCTGTTGAACTTACTTCAAAATTTGTTTCTTTCACTCCATTACGTAAAGCCACTGGACGGTTTGTATCCAACGCATTTGTTAGAAATTTCTTACGTGAAATTGGACACGTTAGTAAAGTCATTTCAGATAACGGACCGCAATTCAGATCTGCTGTTTGGTCACGCATGCTTCGGAACCATAAAATCAAATCTGTTTTTATTTCATTGTACTCACCACATTGTAACCCCTCCGAACGGATTATGAAAGAAATCAATAAGCTTTGCAGACTTTATTGTCACAGAAAGCATCAGCATTGGGACAGATATTTACACTTATTTCAAAACGTGCTGAATGAAATGCCTCATCACTCCACTGCTTTACCACCTATTCTTGTACTGAAGAATGAAGAACCACCGAACAGAATCAGAGAGCTTGTACCTTTCCCGAATACACGTAAACTTCGACACAAAGACATAATTGATTTGGCTATTAAAAATATAAAATCTGCAGCAGACAAAAGGAGAAAACTACACAGTAAAGCAAATACAAAGAAATTATATATTGGTCAGAATGTTCTCATTAAAGCTCATTCATTGTCACATAAGAAGAAACACTTGAGTCACAAATTCTTTCTAGTTTACAATGGACCTTACAGAATCTGACATATACCACATGATAATTGCGTTGAAGTTGAAACTCTGCGTACTGGGAAGAGTAAAGGTTTACACCACATTTCACATGTAAAACCGTTTATTGAAAGATAATCTGCTTTTAACTTTGTCTTTGCCATAAAACTTTTCACTTTACGTTACTAGTATGCTTTGTCAGACTTAGAATCCGTTAACATGCAACAATGTTTGAAGTTAAATATCCAGTCAAGAACCAAGAGAACTTATTTAAACAGAAATTACGAATGCATTGTTATAGTGAACAGACGTCACAGTGTTATTGTGTGTGTACATTCTTGCTTGTTAGTTGCACGATTACGTAACGACTATAAGGCTTACATACTCATAACATATACTGTTATTGCTAATGAGATTTTAATGCAACATTTTGGATTACTTGAAAATACATTCTGGACTTAAAGTACTTTCTGTGAGGCACCAGATGACACAGTGGTTAGTTTATGTGACAGCTACACGATTTTATCACGATGCTGCTAATGAGTGACAATTTACAATGTTGCTTTTGCGGTGTTTCTGTTTTATATCTGCACAGTTTTTCTGTATTATTCTGGAAAGTAAAACATGTTTTAGTAGTAACTTTTGCGGTATAGCTACAATGAGACAGCCTTTACTGTAGCACAACAATACGTTACAGCACAGTACTTTCTTCATCACGGCAATAAGCCTAATAAGTAAGATATCTATTCGCAAAGCATTTCACTTTTGTTGATCATGAGGTAAGTACATTGACTTCTGCAGATCTTAGCTTTCGGAGGATGATAACTACGACACTTCCACAGAGATTATCTTACAACAAGGCACACAGTTTAGCGCTACAGTACACTTTTTGAGTGATTAATTTTGTACTTAAAACATTTATTTTTAAAGATTTTTGAATTACAATGATACAAAGGTTTTACGTGATAGATTTCATTCCATTACTGTAATCTGTAACACTTGAGGGTATAATTACATTAATCCTCAGGGGGTACACACCTACTTTGTGTACCATGTGTCTGGCAAGCACAAGGAGCCCTAGCTAATATAGTATTTGCTTATACAACTTTACACATCGGTACCATATTTCTCTAACACATAAATTACACAGCTATCTGATCATTTAACTGAGAGAGACAAGCTTTCATTTTACTGCATCAGTGACAGATGTTTACGTAATTACACAGTTGGATAACTTCACACATATGAAATTGTATTTTGTCTGTACCTAGTGAACTGTTCATATTTTTTCGGAACCATTGTGATACTATGAGAGCTTTGAATGATGTATTTGATATGGGATCATGATTTTTAAAGCATGTTTGAGGTAGATGACACTATTTAAATGGGCAGCGAATTTTTTTAGGTTTTGAAATTATTGCAGAAAGCTACGTTTTTGAGATTTGACTGAGGTGTTATAATGTTATTATTACGATGACGATGTGTATTATGCTGTTGAGGAATGTTTATTATGATGAAATACTGAAGAAGTGTCGACGAATATGTATATGTTTAATAAGGCAAGGAATAATGAGTACTTTAAAGAGTTATGAAATGTGTGTAAATGCCTGAATGTATCACAATGCCGATGAAAATTTTTTGGACACTATCATATTTAAACGATTTTGTTTCTACACATTTGTAACGCAAATTCTCGACATGTGAAATTTTATATGAGACTGTCACTGTAGTGCAAACTGGTGTCGTAAATATTTCGGTAAGAAAGTTAAGTGACCTTCAAGTAATGCGTCATGGGCACCCAGCTGCGCAACAGTCGCCTGGAAAAAAGTGATTAGTGTGTGCCTTTCAGAGGCACAGGTGGGAAAAAAAAGGCCATTATCCTCGCTATTGACATTCCTTTGTAGAAAGCATCACAAATACGACACACTCAAACTTGAAAACATATGATTATATTGTGGAGCTCTTAATTTATTATATTTACTAAAATGCCCAATGAAATGATGAGAAACATTTTACAGCTATTGTCTTTCTAGTTGAGAGAATTTTTTTGCCTTTGGAGACGCGATTTGCCTAGTGAATGACGTTTCATATGTTGCTTTATATATATACATTTGCCCATTTTGTTTAATATCAAGTTTCTAGCTGCAGCAGCATTGGTTAAAATAAAATTTAATAGATGTACTAATATCTCTATTTTATGTCTACAGACCCAATAAAGAATAATTTTATGGTGTACTTTCGATTAAAAGAGAGCACAAATAGCCATTTCCCTTCGCAGGAATTGCAAAAATAATTTTTTAACAGCTTGGTATCTTATCTGCTAGAGTATGTCAAGGTGATGCATCACTCTAGTGTTAAGATGTGACATAGGTATTAGACATGGCCATCTTTGCCATAATATTCTTTCTGCCTGAGCTTTGTCACATTTAGCTATAAGTTATTGCATTTGCTGCTGCTGTTTGCCAGGCATAGTGCTACTGAATTTCACTTTGTATTACTCTGTTAAGCCAGTTTTACTACTGATTTATTTTTCTTGTTTGCTGCACATTGCCTTATATTAGTTGTAATATTGCAATTGCTTTGCTAATTTATATTTTTTTGCTGCTTGCTTTGACAATTTCCATTTTTTTTCATTGCTGTTTGTATTAATTGTTTTGTGCTGCTGCATTGCCTCATCCCTTAGTTTAGCATCTGATCTCAGTAGATTTAAGTTAGCTTAAGAGGGGGTAGACTATATAAGAGAATGAGTTATGATGAATTGGAAGAAATGCATTGAGAAGCTATAAGAAAATGGTTTGGCCAAAAAAGTAGTGTACAGTGGAGAAAAACTATTTTTGAAAGAGGATGTGAACAGAATACAGAAAGCATGCTTGTACAGGATTTTTTTTTGGCGGAAACAAATGTTGAAATAAGAGGAAAGATCTACAGAATGAAGTTTTGGGATGGACTACAGTACCAAATGTCACACTGAAAACAAACCCTGTCCTGTATTTTTGTGTTATTACACTGTGTGAATTTGTGTTTTTCTTGTCTTTGTGTGTTTAGCTAATACGATTTATGTTGTAGAATTCTTCTAGTACTCAGTTACATTCACTATGATGAGGAATACTGTTATCTTCAAATATAATTTGCATTAATAATATGACATTTTCTTTGTAAAGATGTTTACACACTATTAATTCTGTTCTGTTTCAATGCTCATGTTTGAAATTAATGTTTCGAAAACTATTCTCATTATTTTATATATTTACTTATGTCATAATTCCTGTAACACTGATGTATATGTCTATTTCTATTCTTTTGTAAAGCCTGTGTTACTACAAATGTTATCTGTACTATTATTTCTTTAATGATGTATTTTGTACCTTTGTAATTGTATTCTTATGTTGTAAATTTATAATTGTATAGACACCAGTTCTTCAAATTAAGTTACATTTCACTGCATACATTCCTGTTGGTCATAGTATATGCACAATAGATGAGAAGTTGGGGCTGCTAGTGTTTGCAAGTGTGTTGATAATTCAGTAAGGGACTGGTTAACAGTATTGCTGGTTCTAAGGACAATTCCAAAAACTTTGTGAGTGCACAAGTGGTGGTTTACGGACTTGGTGATTGTACACCTGCACAGTCGCAACAGATGGCTGCTGGCCATCTCTACAAGGACTGAAGTGGGTCTGCACTTTTGATGATCCACCAATACCATTATTTCTACAAGGACTGCAGTAGGTCTGCACCTCTGGTGGCCACCAATACCAAACTCTCTACCAGGACTACAGTGGGTCTGCTCTGTGATGACCTACCTACCAATATTCTTCAAAACTTCGACTGACTCTGCTGTGGGTTTACTCTGCTGTGGCCCATTACCTGCCTGCATGTCAAGAGTCAGCACTGTCCTACCGTTGGAAGGACAACACCACCTCTTCAAGACTGCATGGAAATCCACTACTTCCATGTGCATTCTCTTTTACTGCTCAGACTTTGGAAAAACAAACACTGCAACTTTACTGTGATGAATGATCAGGACTGTCTTTATGGACTGTGAGAATATTTTAGCCTTTGACCAACATTGTATCAATAAGTGTGTTCATTTGATTTCTTTGTTATTGTAATTATGAAAAATTATTTCAAATCAGTATTGGCCACTGCCCAAAACAATTTGTAAAATTTTTTTGTGGGGAGCATGGGGACTATGTAAGTAGGCTGTTTAGGTTCTTATATTGGTAACGCCACCGCCAGGTAGCGCTCTGTATGAAAATCACCGCCGGACAGAGTAGCCGTGCGGTTCTAGGCGCTACAGCCTGGAGCCGCATGACCGCTATGGTCGCAGGTTCGAATCCTGTCTCGGGCATGGATGTATGTGATGTCCTTAGCTTAGTTAGGTTTAAGTAGTTCGAATTTCTAGGGGAGTGATGACCACAGCAGTTAAGTCCCATAGTGCTCAGAGCCATTTGAACCATTTGAAAATCACTGGCTGTGCTGTGTGCTGTCTGTGCCTGGGTGGCATTGTTGGAATTTGCCATTGTAGTGTTGAGCAGCTGGATGTTAACAGGGCGTAGCGTTGCGCAGTTGGAGGTCAGCCGCCAGCGGTGGTGGATGTGGGGAGAGAGATGGCGGAATTTTTGAGAGCGGATGATCTGGACGTGTGTCCATCAGAAACAGTACATTTGTAAGAATGGATGTAATGAACTGCTATATATATTATGACTTTTGAACACTATTAAGGTAGATACATTGTTTGTTCTCTAACAGAATCTTTCATTTGCTAACTATGCCTATCAGTAGTTAGTGCCTTCAGTAGTTTGAATCTTTTATTTAGCTGGCAGTAGTGGCGCTCGCTGTATTGCAGTAGTTCGAGTAACGAAGATTTTTGTGAGTTACGTGATTTGTGAAAGGTATAGGTTAATGTTAGTCAGGACCATTCTCTTGTAAGGATTACTAAAAGTCAGACTGCGTTGCGCTAAAAATATTGTGTGTCAGTTTAGTTATGATCAGAATAAGTAAAGAGAAAAATGGCTGAGTAAGTTCAGTTTTGCTCAGCTGTTTGAAAATCAAATAACGTAAGGGGTTTACCAGCACAGTAATTCATTTAGTTTTCGAAGGGCACGTTTCATAAGCTATACATTGAGATTAACGAAAAAAAAGTGTAGGCGCAAGCAGTCGAGACGAACTGTGCAAAGTATGCAAAAGATGCGAAATATATAACTAACGACATTCTTGAAAGGAACATTTAAGGCAGCTGCATTAATTGAAAATCCAAATTTTCAAAGGACTGTTGCTTTTAACGGAAATTTAGTCTTTGTTAACTGAGCAGGCTTAATGGAGTCTTCGATTAACCCATTGCAGTAGAAACGACATTTTCGGATATTTCGATAACCCTTCTTATCGACTTTCATCATGCATTAATATTGAACAAGTTGGTGACAAAGCCATATACTGTCCTACACGAACACCGATAGCTCATATGAAACTTCCTGGCAGATTAAAACTGTGTGCCGGACCGAGACTCGAACTCGGCACCTTTGCCTTTCACAGGCAAGTTCTCTACCAACTGAGCTACCCAAGCACGACTCACGCCCCGACCTCATAGCTTTACTTCTGCCAGTATCTCGTCTCCTACCCTCCAAACTTTACAGAAGCTCTCCTCCGAATCTAGCAGAATTAGCACTCCTGAAAGAAAGGATATTGCGGAGACATGGCTTACCCACAGCCTGGGGGATGTTTCCAGAATGAGATTTTCACTCTGCAGCGGAGTGTGCACTGATATGAAACTTCCTGGTAGATTAAAACTGTGTACCGAACCGAGACTCGAACTCGGGACCTTTGCCTTTCGCGGGCAAGTGCTCTTCCAACTGAGCTACCCAAGAACGACTCACGCCCCGTCCTCACAGCTTTACTTCTGCCAGTATCTCGTCTCCTACCTTCCAAGCTTTACAGAAGCTCTCCTGCGAATCTAGCAGAACTAGCACTCCTGAAAGAAAGGATATTGAGGAGACAGGGCTTAGCCACAGCCTGGGGGATGTTTCCAGAATGAGATTTTCACTCTGCAGCGGAGTGTGCGCTGATATGAAACTTCCTGGGAAATTAAAACTGTGTGCCGGACTGATACTCGAACTCGGAAACTTTGCCTTTAGGGGGCAAGTGCTCTACCAACTGAGCTTTCACAGATCATCGGCAATTTATTGCTCTTTGTTGTAACTGTGTTTGTTCCATTTCGCTTTGTCTTTGTTTCATTTTGTGCTTAATTTTGATTTGTGAAAAATGCCGCGAAAAACTGTTTACAGTACATCGAGGTGTACAATGAGTGAAATAGCCGACTCGAATAATTTGACCGATAATACTTGCGACACTCAGTGTAATAGTGATAATCCTCTAATTACAGATAATCAGTGCCTGCCGATCGCTAGTATTGAGATAAATCCTAATGATGGGCAAACAAATTCAATTATGTCCACAGTAAATTTAACAATTGATGACGCGGCACATTCCAATACAATGAACGCTGCCCAGTTTGACACGCCTGATTTGCAAAATTTGCATAGTGAACAGATTAATTTTTCTCACGAAGATGAACAATGTAGTCAAAATACGTCAGATTTATTTGATTCCGAGGTAGTAACCCACAGTGCACATCCAATTGGCGAACCTTTTCAAGAAACAGAGAATGACCAAATGGTTACACAAAACGTGACAAATGCAGATACACCAACACACAGCATAGAAAATAGAGTCGCTACTTTTAGCATGGATCAAGTTATGGCAGTATTGCTACAACTTAACGAAAATCTCAAACAGTCTAAGAAAGAACAAGACGACAATTTCAAACGACTTAATGAATCGAACAAACAACTTAATGAAAATTTCAAACAGTTGAATGAAAAACACGACAACCTAAATGAACAGAACAAACAACCAAGTGAACAGATTACAGCCATTGCCGTGCAATGTCACGTGACTAAAGAACAATTACGTGAGGAAATTAAGGCTTGTGCTAGGAACAGTAGTAAAGAAATTAGATCTGTTGCACAAGAATTAAGTAATACACTTGCAGCCACAACGAAATTACTTAGAGATGAAATTAGTGCAGTCGCTAAACAATGTTCTGAAAAACGCAACACAGTTACGCGACGAGTTTAAATTAATGTCAGAAGAACTTTCACGCACGCTGGTGCAAAAGTAGACGCGAAATTTGACCAACAGAACAGCCAAATTGATGAACGTTTTAATCACCACTTACAAAACAGTGAAACGCGTTACAGTAAATTTATACAGGAACAGAATAAAGTAAAGCAACAAGTCATGGAAACAATTACTGCACAGAGACAGGAAGATAAGCGTAAATTGTTTACGAAAGCAAAAACATACGTAGACAATAATATTGCCACAGTATCAGACGAAATCAAACAGTTGAACACCGAATTGCATGATGAAATCTCCGATCTTAAAACAAGAACAGACACACACACATTAGAGTTTCAGACAATGACCAACAGACTTGAAAAGTTGGAATTAATACAGGATTCCGATGCCATCAAAGCAGACGTTAAGAAATTGAACAAAACCACACGTAAAATACGAAAACAAATTAATGCTTGTGATACTAAAAACGATGATCAGGTAAAAGCACTGACTGAAAAATTTGATGAATTGGCCAGTCGTATTGACGTTATCGAAAGTAATAATGACATCAAATCAGACGATACGTCACCAGTTTCGTTTAATCAAACACCTGAATTCCAAAATTATAACAGACGATCAGTGGGATAGGTTCGTCCAATAACACATTACGTAGAAAATTGTCATCTTCACAGCAAGAAGTGACGGAGATGAAAAGCGTTTCAGCCTTTAACACATCACAGCATACGCCACTCTCCGAACATTTGTCAGACTCACACGGCCAGTATAATTTAGGTAATTTACAGAGAGTACATGAGTTAGATTCCGAACAGTCAGAGACAAACAGATTACCATACAATCCTGAACCTGTTCAGACATACAGAGACGATAATTTTGATTACAGGCACTTTCTATCCGTGAGAAAATTTAAAGTATTTAAAAATGACAGAACACAGATTCACCCCTTGGATTGGATACAACAATTTAGCTTTGCTTTTCCACCAACTTGGCCCATAACACACAAACTTGAATTTATTTGCAGTTTTTTGGAAGGTGAACTGGCAACTCGTATGAGACCGATCGTGAGACAATGCTATTCGGTAGAAGAATTTCAGAATGCTTTTCTGTCAGCGTATTGGTCGAAGACGACACAGCGTGGAATCAAGGGTCAATTAATTAGTTTACCGAATTATGAGAACTCAAATTTTTCCACTGTCACGCAATTTTTTGAACACATGGTCCGACAAAACCAGTACTTAAGTGAGCCATACAGTGAATCTGCACTTATCCAATTGTATATTTCTAAAGTACCACAATCGTTACGAGTATCACTTTTAACAGGTCAGCAGAAAGAAAATATTTCGGCATTTAGAGATCTGTTACATCTTTTGGAAGTTCAGCAATCAGATTATTCCTTCATACACAAAAATTTTTCACATCATAACCAAGGCCAACAAACATATAGTAATTACGATCAGCCACGCTATTTCAATAGCAAAGGTAATAGACGCTCCAGGAATGACAACCACCAGAACTTTAATAACAGACAAAACTTTAATTATCAGTATCGTCAAAATTATCAGCAACAGGAACCACATTTTGGTAACAATAGAGGTTTTTCCCAACAACAGCAACAAAACCAACCGGTTAGCATACCTAACCAACAATGTAATGTGCAAGGTCAACCAAGCTTTAATGTTTCGCTGCCTACACGTATAGCGTCGGCTCCGCAAAAAATTGTAACTCACAGCAACAAAGAAATCAGTACGTACAGAAAACACACCATTTTGACTCATATCGTAGTGCACCGTATAGAAATGACTATCATGACAGACGTAAATGTAATGAGCACAATTTTCAGCGTACGTTTAATAACAGTCGGTCTTACCAGCAGCAAAATCATCCGCAACAACAGATTATCATGAATGAACAAGACAGTCGGTATCATCCCGAACGTAATACGTCAGGAAGAAACAACAGAACAGTACAAATAGTCGAAATGCCACAGCATCCTCCCGAAAATAACAGCACGTCAGAAAGAATTTGACTAGATACAGTACAGGTTGCATCTTACAGCAACGCAAGCAATACTTTTGTCACACAGAATTCTGTTCACGAAAATGTTATTACTTTTGACGACATCCGAGCCACTATTTTGCAGGAAAAACGTTATTCAAAAAACCATTTCACACCCTGTCATTGAAGTAAAGATTGGATCATCCAAATTTTCAGCAGTAATCGATTCTGGATCACCTATGTCAGTTATAAATGAGGAAAGTTTCAATGAATGTAACAAAGAGAATACCTATGCTAAATTACCATTGTTGTTGTTGTTGTGGTCTTCAGTCCTGAGACTGGTTTGATGCAGCTCTCCATGCTACTCTATCCTGTGCAAGCTTCTTCATCTCCCAGTACCTACTGCAACCTACATCCTTCTGAATCTGCTTAGTGTATTCATCTCTTGGTCTCCCCCTACGATTTTTACCCTCCACGCTGCCCTCCAGTATTAAATTGGTGATCCCTTGATGCCTCAGAACATGTCCTACCAACCGATCCCTTCTTCTGGTCAAGTTGCGCCATAAACTTCTCTTCTCCCCAATCCTATTCAATACTTCCTCATTAGTTATGCGATCTACCCATCTAATCTTCAGCATTCTTCTGTAGCACCACATTTCGAAAGCTTCTATTCTCTTCTTGTCCAAACTATTTATCGTCCATGTTTCACTTCCATACATGGCTATACTCCATACAAATACTTTCAGAAACGACTTCCTGACACTTAAATCTATACTCGATGTTAACAAATTTCTCTTCTTCAGAAACGCTTTCCTTGCCATTGCCAGTCTACATTTTATATCCCCTCTACTTCGACCATCATCAGTTATTTTGCTCCCCAAATAGCAAAACTCCTTTACTACTTTAAGTGTCTCATTTCCTAATCTAATACCCTCAGCATCACCCGACCTAACTCGACTACATTCCATTATCCTCGTTTTGCTTTTGTTGATGTTCATCTTATATCCTCCCTTCAAGACAGCATCCATTCCGTTCAACTGCTCTTCCAAGTCCTTTGCTGTCTCTGACAGAATTACAATGTCATCGGCGAACCTCAAAGTTTTTATTTCTTCTCCATGGATTTTAATACCTACTCCAAATTTTTCTTTTGTTTCCTTTACTGCTTGCTCAATATAGAGATTGAATAACATCGGGGAGAGGCTACAACCCTGTCTTACTCCCTTCCCAACCACTGCTTCCCTTTCATGTCCCTCAACTCTTATAACTGCCATCTGGTTTCTGTACAAGTTGTAAATAGCCTTTCGCTCCCTGTATTTTACCCCTGCCACCTTTAGAATTTGAAAGAGAGTATTCCAGTCAACATTGTCAAAAGCTTTCTCTAAGTCTACAAATGCTAGAAACGTAGGTTTGCCTTTCCTTAATCTTTCTTCTAAGATAAGTCGTAAGGTCAGTATTGCCTCACGTGTTCCAGTATTTCTACGGAATCCAAACTGATCTTCCCCGAGGTCGGCTTCTACTAGTTTTTCCATTCGTCTGTAAAGAATTCGTGTTAGTACTTTGCAGCTGTGGCTTATTAAACTGATTGTTCGGTAATTTTCACATCTGTCAACACCTGCTTTCTTTGAGATTGGAATTATTATATTCTTCTTGAAGTCTGAGGGTATTTCGCCTGTTTCATACATCTTGCTCACCAGATGGTACAGTTTTGTCAGGACTGGCTCTCCCAAGGCCGTCAGTAGTTCCAATGGAATGTTGTCTACTCCGGGGGCCTTGTTTCGACTCAGGTCCTTCAGTGCTCTGTCAAACTCTTCACGCAGTATCATATCTCCCATTTCATCTTCATCTACATCCTCTTCCATTTCCATAATATTGTCCTCAAGTGCATCGCCCTTGTATAGACCCTCTATATACTCCTCCACCTTTCTGCTTTCCCTTCTTTGCTTAGAACTGGGTTTCCATCTGAGCTCTTGATGTTCATACATGTGGTTCTCTTATCTACAAAGGTCTCTTTAATTTTCCTGTAGGCAGTATCTATCTTACCCCTAGTGAGATAAGCCTCTACATCCTTACATTTGTCCTCTAGCCATCCCCGCTTAGCCATTTTGTACTTCCTGTTGATCTCATTTTTGAGACGTTTGTATTCCTTTTTGCCTGTTTCATTTACTGCATTTTTATATTTTCTCCTTTCATCAATTAAATTCAATATTTCTTCTGTTACCCAAGGATTTCTACTAACCCTCTTCTTTTTACCTACTTGATCGTCTGCTGCCTTCACTACCTCATCCCTCAGAGTACCCATTCTTCTTCTACTGTATTTCTTCCCCCCATTCCTTTCAATTGTTCCCTTATGCTCTCCCTGAAACTCTGTACAACCTCTGGTTCTTTCAGTTTATCCAGGTCCCATCTCCTTAAATTCCCATCTTTTTGCAGTTTCTTCAGTTTTAATCTACAGCTCATAACCAATAGATTGTGGTCAGAATCCACATCTGCCCCTGGAAATGTCTTACAATTTAAAACCTGGTTCCTAAATCTCTGTCTTACCATTATATAATCTATCTGATACCTTTTAGTATCTCCAGAGTTCTTCCATGTATACAACCTTCTATAATGATTCTTAAACCAAGTGTTAGCTATGATTAAGTTGTGCTCTATGCAAAATTCTATCAGGCGGCTTCCTCTTTCATTTCTTAGGCCCAATCCATATTCACCTACTACGTTTCCTTCTCTCCCTTTTCCTACACTCGAATTCCAGTCACCCATGACTATTAAATTTTCGTCTCCCTTCACTATCTGAATAATTTCTTTTATTTCATCATACATTTCTTCAATTTCTTCGTGATCTGCAGAGCTAGTTGGCATATAAACTTGTACTACTGTAGTAGGTGTGGGCTTCGTATCTATCTTGGCCACAATAATGCGTTCACTATGCTGTTTGTAGTAGCTTACCCGCATTCCCATTTTCCTATTCATTATTAAACCTACTCCTGCATTACCCCTATTTGACTTTGTGTTTATAACCCTGTAGTCACCTGACCAGAAGTCTTGTTCCTCCTGCCACCGAACTTCACTAATTCCCACTATATCTAACTTCAACTTATCCATTTCCCTTTTTAAATTTTCTAACCTACCTGCCCGATTAAGGGATCTGACATTCCAAGCTCCGATCCGTAGAACGCCAGTTTTCTTTCTCCTGATAACGACATCCTCTTGAGTAGTCCCCGTCCGGAGATCCGAATGGGGGACTATTTTACCTCCGGAATATTTTACCCAAGAGGACGCCATCATCATTTAATCATACAGTAAAGCTGCATGCCCTCGGGAAAAATTACGGCCGTAGTTTCCCCTTGCTTTCAGCCATTCGCAGTACCAGCACAGCAAGGCCGTTTTGGTTATTGTTACAAGGCCAGATCAGTCAATCATCCAGACTGTTGCCCTTGCAACTACTGAAAAGGCTGCTGCCCCTCTTCAGGAACCACACGTTTGTCTGGCCTCTCAACAGATACCCCTCCGTTGTGGTTGTACCTATGGTACGGCTATCTGTATCGCTGAGGCACGCAAGCCTCCCCACCAACGGCAAGGTCCATGGTTCATGGGGGGGAAATTACCATTAGGCAAAATTAAAGTAAAAGGTGCAGTATCTGGTAAAGGAGTAGATGTAAAATTACAGACACACTTATCATTTTGTATTGCAGGTCATACGTTCCACTCAAATTTTTGGATTGTTCCCTTATTGACAACAGACGTTATTTTAGGTACGAATTTTTTGGTACAATACGACGCAATTATTGACTTTCAAAATACCTATTTAATGTTAAAGGATGAAAATGTACAACTGGCATTAGAATTTCAGCACTCTTTCTCTGCAGAAGAACAAACAATTAATCGTACAGAGGACATTTCTATATCACGTTACATAGACTGTCATTTGACATTGTTCACAGATATTTACGTACACAACTATAATTCTCCAGACGAAGACGACTATGACGTTATACAGATGATTTCTGATGAAATTAAACAGAGCAGTGCAAATACGGACGACGAACGTTCAGAGCTACGCAAAATTCTTTTACAGCAAGCTCCATTTTTTGACAACATCCCTGGTACTATGTCCGGATTTATGTATGAATTTCAAGTTAAACGGCACGATACATTTAAAGCCAAACATTATCCTATTCCATATATTCACAGAGATCAAGTTAAGAAAGAATTGCAAGCTATGCTTGACCAACGAATTATTGAACCGGCAGTTAGTCCTTACATAAACCCGCTCCATATTGTTTTTATTTTTATTTATTTATTTATTTATTGTTCCGTGGGACCACATTTAGGAGAAGTCTCCATGGTCATGGAACGAGTCAATACATGAAATTATAACACGATTGTAGAAACAGATAAAATGAAACAAGTCGTTAGTTTAAATAAAGAAAATCAAGAATGTAACACTGGAATTTGCTTAATTTTTTATCTCTTCCAGGAGCTCCTCGACAGAATAGAAGGAGTGAGCCATGAGGAAACTCTTCAGTTTAGACTTAAAAGTGTTTGGGCTACTGCTAAGATTTTTGAGTTCTTGTGGTAGCTTATTGAAAATGGATGCAGCAGTATACTGCACTCCTTTCTGCACAAGAGTCAAGGAAGTGCATTCCACATGCAGATTTGATTTCTGCCTAGTATTAACTGAGTGAAAGCTGCTAACTCTTGGGAATAAGCTAATATTGCTAACAACAAACGACATTAAAGAAAATACATACTGTGAGGGCAATGTCAAAATTCCCAGACTATTGAATAGGGGTCGACAAGAGGTTTTCGAACTTACACCATACATAGCTCGAACAGCCCGTTTTTGAGCCAAAAATACCCTTTTTGAATCAGAAGAATTACCCCAAAAAATAATACCATATGACATAAGCGTATGAAAATATGCGAAGTATACTACTTTTCGTGTTGAAATGTCACTTATTTCAGATACTGTTCTAATGGTAAATAAAGCGGCATTTAGTTTCTGAACAAGATCCTGAACATGGGCTTTCCACAACAGCTTACTATCTATCCGTACGCCTAGGAACTTGAACTGTTCCGTCTCGCTTATAACATGCCCATTCTGTCTGATTAAAATGTCAGTTCTTGTTGAATTGTGGGTTAGAAACTGTAAAAACTGAGTCTTACTGTGATTTAGCATCAAATTATTTTCCAAAAGCCACGAACTTACTTCATGAACTACATTATTTGATAATGTTTCAATATTACACACAAGATCCTTCACTACCAAGGTGGTGTCATCAGCAAACAGAAATATTTTTGAATCACCTGTAATACTAGAAGGCATATCATTTACATAAATAAGGAACAGCAGTGGCCCCAGCACCGACCCTTGGGGAACGCCCCATTTAACAGTGCCCCATTGGGACTGAACATCATTACCACTCTCAATATTGCGGAGGATTACCTTCTGCTTTCTGTTCTTAAAGTAGGAGGCGAACCAATTGTAAGCTACTCCCCTTACTCCATAATGTTCCAACTTCTGCAGTAATATTTTGTGGTCAACACAGTCAAAAGCCTTCGTTAAATCAAAGAAAACACCTAACGTTCTCAACCTTTTATTTAATCCGTCCAAAACCTCACAGAGAAAAGAGAATATAGCATTTTCAGTTGTTAAGCCATTTCTAAAACCAAACTGTACATTTGACAGCAAATTATGTGAATTTAAATGCTGCAGTAACCTTGTATATACAAGCCTCTCGATAACTTTAGCAAACACCGATGGCATAGAAATAGGTCTATAATTGTCAACATTATCCCTGTCTCCCTTTTTATAAAGTGGCTTCACTACCGAGTACTTTAATCGGTCAGGAAACCGACCACTGCTAAAGGAAAAGTTACAGATATGGCTAAGTACTGAGCTAATATACGTGGAACAATACTTCAGTATTCTGCTAGATACCCCGTCATATCCATGAGAGTTCTTGGTCTTTAGTGATTTAATTATTAACTCAATCTCCCTCTTGTCAGTATCATGGAGGAGCATTTCAGGTAACAGTCTCGGAACACTTTTTTCTAAGAGCGCTGTATGATTCCCTGTTGGGACTAGGTTTCTATTTAGTTCACCTGCTATATTCAGAAAGTGATTATTAAGTACTGTACATATATGCGGCTTATCAGCAACACGGACATCCCCACTACGCACTGATTCTATATCCTCGACCTGTCTCTGCAGACCAGCCACTTCCTTTACGACTGACCATATGGTTTTAATTTTATCCTGAGACTTAGCTATTCTATCTGCATACCACATACTTTTTGCCTTCCTAATAACTTTTTTAAGCACCTTACAATACTGTTTGTAATGGGCTGCTGCATTTAGATTTTGACTGTTTCTAACGTTTTGATATAATTGCCACTTTGTTCTACAAGATATTCTTATCCCTTTAGTCAGCCACCCAGGCTGCCTGTTTGTGCTAGTACCCTGTTTTAAACGTTCTAACGGAAAGCAACTTTCAAAGAGCACGAGAAAAGTCTTGAGGAAAGCATTATATTTATCGTCTACTGTATCAGCACTATAAACATCTTGCCAATCTTGTTCCTTGATAAGGTTTACAAAAGTCTGTACAGCAACTGGATCAGCTTTCCTAAAAAGTTGGTAACTATATTTAACATGTGTTGAAGCACAAAAATCTTTTAGACTTAAAATTTGTGCATCATGATCTGAAAGGCCATTCACTTTTTTGCTAACAGAATGCCCTTCTAATAATGACGAATGAACAAAAATATTGTCTATGGTTGTTCTACTGTTCCCTTGCACTCTCGTTGGAAAGAATACGGTTTGCATAAGATTATATGAATTAAGGAGGTCTACCAGCATCCTTTTCCTTGCACAATCACTTATACAATTAATATTGAAGTCACCACATATAACTAACTTTTTGTATTTCCTATAAAGTGAACCAAGAACCTCCTCTAGCTTTAGCAAAAATGTTGTGAAATCGGAGTCTGGGGATCTATAAATAACAACAGTAAGAAGTTTAGCTCCACTAAATTTAACCACACCTGCACAACATTCAAACACCTTTTCAGTGCAGTACTTTGAAACATCAATTGACTCAAATGGGATACCGTTTTTCACATACATGGCTACTCCCCCACACCGCAAAGAGCTCCTAGAAAAGCTGCCAGCCAACCTGTATCCTGGTAAAGGAAGCCTCTGAATTATCTCCTTATTTAAGAAGTGTTCAGATATACCAATAATTTCAGAGTCAACATCTATAAGCAGTTCACTAACTTTATCTCGAATACCTTGTATATTTTGATGAAATATACTAATTCCCTCATTAATCGGATACCCAAGCTTTGTAGAAAGTGGTTTCTTTGTTAGAGAGACTTCCCTTAAGCAGGAATACCTATCAGCTGACTTCAATCTAAAAAAGGTACAGCTCTAACACCCACAACTACCGGAATTTTCCCATGAGTGATCCCACCACCCCCACCTATGCTGTCACCTATAAGTTTTGCCAACCTCCCCTTCCCATACCTGTTGAGGTGCAGGCCATGTCTAGTGAAACCCGTCCTACTGATAGACTCCACCGACACCACTGAAATGTGACTCATGCCTTCTGTCATCAGCGCACCCCCAAGTCTCATGTTATTACGCCTGACGGCTATATTAAGATGAGGCCGATCGTGACGCTGAAACAGTTCCACGAAATGCACATTCGTGTTGCCAGTCTGAGTGGCTATCTTTTCCAGGTCACCATCTATGTCATACTTCCCATCCCTATCAATACTATTACCAGCCCCACCCACAATCACTACCTGATCCTCTTTAGTAAAATCCCTACATAACCCCCCTATGTTAAAAGTCACCTGAGCCAATCCTGCATTAGGCTTCACAATGCTGGTGACCTGGTACTCACTCCCCAAAACTTCCTGCAACTGCTGGCCTACACCTCTACCATGAGAACTACCTAACAGCAGAACCTTCTTCTTTCTCTTAGACTTTGCAACTGTCCTAGCCACCGTAACTGCTGAGGTCTGCTGCGTACTTCCTACATCTACAGCTACTAGAGATTCCTCTCCACTAGACTCTGACAGTTGGTCATATCTATTACAAACACCAATAGTAAAACTATCTGAAAATCTCCTTCTCCTAGCAGATCTCTTGCCAACAGCCAGCTCCCATTCCCCAACCCCCTTCTCCCTCCTCATCCTATCTAGCTCCTCCTGTGCGTTTTTCAACTGCACCTGAAGGGCACAGATCTTACGCTCCTGCTCCTCTATCAACTTACTCTTGCTACATAACCTGCAGTTCCAGGAGAGGATCTCACCAGAATGCCCACTGGCTTCCCCACTGCATTCCCCCCAGTGAAAATACTTCGAACAAGTCTCACACCGCAATCCACTACTCACGAACCTACGGCAAAGCCCACACTTCTCACTCATGGTAAAATTTTACAATTATTGAAACAAGAAAACAACTTTATCTAAGTTCCGCTACTACAATAAGAAGATGTTAAAACTGACTACAATTATCACAAACTTGCTCTACAAGGGAAGTAACTACTATTATTGACAGTATTAATCAACAACAAATGAGAATATAACAAAATACTAACACAGAAAGAAAATCAAACGTCTGATGACAGTAACGAAACTGAAAGCAGTTCGCAAAAATTTCTTCTGAAGTTATTTCACCGGAAAACACCAAGAACACCGGTTGAAGACTACTAAAGTTCCTAAATAAACTACTATACACAAACAATTAATTAGTACTTAGCTTTCGATGCGCCGCTACAGCTGCAACTGGTCAGCGCGGAATGTAAACACGGGTAAGAGGTTAAGTTGCTCGATACGAAACACTCACAAATATCAGGCCACAACACACGAAATGCAGAGGTGAATGAAGAAACCACTAATAAGTCACTTATATAGTAAATATTATCACAAAAACAGTTAAAATATATATCTGAAAACTAAAAATAGATGAAAACTTAGAGAGCGATCTCACACGCAGTCACGCGCTTATTGTTAAGAAAAAGGATGGTTCACTTCGTCTCGTACTTGATTCGCGTCACATCAATGACATTATTATTAATGAAACAGATCGCCCACAGACATTAGAAGAACTTCTACAGAAATTTCATGGTACTGCTATTTATTCCACGTTAGATTTGAAATCGGGATTTTGGCAAATTCAGCTCCATCCGAACTGCAGAAAGTACACAGCTTTTCTCTGTTTTGGTGACTGTTATCAATTTTGCAAATTACCGTTCAGTTTAACTATTTCTTCAGCAGTATTTATTCGCGGTTTGAATACTATACTTCCGACAGAATTAAAAGACAGAATCACAACGTATGTAGACGACATTCTTATTGCAGAAGCTAACTGGTCTGAACACAATTTGATTCTTGAACAACTGTTACGAACTTTTCGTGCACAAGGACTCACAGTTAATCTCAGTAAATCGCACTTTGGTAAAACTTCTATAAAATTTCTTGGACATGTAATTTCAGCAGAAGGCATTGAGCCTGACCCGGAAAAACTTCAAGCTTTACGTGACATTACTGTTCCTACGACGAAGAAACAACTACGCAGCTTTTTGGGTTTAATTAACTTTTATCGTAAATTTATTCATTACTCTGCTTTAGACACCCCTAGAGTATGTCAATTGACGGGTAAAAACACTATTTGGTTCTGGGATAGCCAAGCGCAGTCTGAATTTGTCAATCTGAAATAAGCTTTGTTGAATGCACCACTTTTATCACATCCAGATCTTACTAGAAATTTTTCCATTGCCACCGACAGTTCCAAAACCGCTTTAGGCGTACACATTTTTCGGGAAATTGAAGACGGTACTACAGTAATTAAAAACATCGCCTTTGCGAGTCGCATTCTGTTACCTGCTGAACGCAATTATTCTGTTACAGAACTTGAAACATTATGTGTTGTATGGGCATTTACGAGATTTCGGTATTTTCTTTATGGAAGACATACGACCGTTTACACAGATCATAGAGCGATACAGTTTTTACTTTCCGCTAAATTTACACATGACAGATTAAGCAGATGGAAACTTTATTTACAGGAATTTAATTTTACAATTGTTCACATTCCCGGTACACAAAATGTTGTAGCAGACGCACTATCCCGTTCTCTCACAAACAATCAGCGTGACATCGCAACCAACTTCTGCCAAGCAAATTTTAGCGTCATGTTTATTCAACAAGTTGCATTTGAAAATTTCATTTTGGCGTCATTACAAGATATAGCACAAAAGCAGAGTAAAGACAACGTATGGAAATAAATTAAACACCTTTGGCAAGATAAGAATAACGTTAGCATTAGAAACCATTACACTGTACGCAATAATATTCTGTTTCGCCACTCTCACCCTGACAGCAACAATTGGTTACTATGTATTCCTGACGAACTGGTTAACAAATTAATTTGGTATACTCATTTAAGTTACGCACATTATGGAGCTAGAAAATGTTTTCTTATACTGAGACAGAACTGTTATTTTGGCAACATGGAGAAACGTATTCGACGAGTTTTAGCGTCATGTAAAATCTGCCAGAAAGCTAAGTCAGACACGACTTCACATATTCCTCCGTTTACATCCCATTGTACCTGTTAAATTGAGACACATGGCCGCTGTAGACATTTTTGGTCCGATTCCCAGATCTAATAGAGGTTTTTGCTACATCTTTGTCGCAGTTGAACTCACTTCAAAATTTGTTACCTTCACTCCGTTACACAAAGCTACTGCTAAATCTGTTTCGAATGCATTTATAAAACATTTTCTATTTCATGTAGGGCATATATTGAAAGTAATTTCCGACAATGGACCACAGTTTCGATCTGCTATATGGACATGTATGTTACAAACAAGAAACATTTCTCCGATCTATATATCCAAGTACCACGCTTCTTCGAACCCTTGTGAACGACTAATGAAAGAAATTGGTAAACTATGTAGAATAGACTGCTATAAAAACATATTGATTGGGATACACACATACTGTCATTCCAGGATGTAATTAACTCCATACCAAATGAATCTACTATGCTATCTCCGACTGTTATACTGAAAAATGTTGAACCACCTAACAAAATTAAAGAATTAGTATCCTTTCCTACGTCTCGTCGACTACGCCACCATGAAAAAATTGATATTGCGCTGAACAACAACAAACGTGCCGCAGAGCGCCGGAGAAGACAGCAAAAACAGGTTTGTACACGCCGTGACTTTCACATTGGACAGAAGATACTAGTACGCACACATTATTTATCCAACACAGGAAAGAGTAGATGCAGTAAATTTGAGCTTCTATATGCAGGTCCATACAGAATTCGCAGCATCCCTCACCCCACTGTAGTACACGTCGAAACTCTGAGAAACAGAAAAAGTAAAAGCAATCACCATCTCTCCAATATTAAACCCTTTATTGAATGAACATACTTCATGATTTATCGCACTGTAATGCCATTTCATGATTTTTATATGACCACTTATGCAATTATATTTATATGACTACTTACTGATGATTACCATATTTTTTCTTGTCAAGTGCCCGGCAAGGTAAGGTTAGCAGGTCGCTTTTCTTGTCGTTATATATCAGACCGTGCACATTTTCCATTTTTCGTGTATGTATGATTGTTTTCCTGTTTTGTTTGTATGCACTACGAAATCTTTAAGATGTAACAAACACCAGTTGACTTTGACATTTTGCCTTATGATATCTCAACAGCTTGACTATTTTACATTTTTTGCCACTAAATTATGATACTCTGTGTACAATTTTTTTTCACCTGAACACTCTCTATGTTTTTGATATAATACTTTTCTGTCATGCTATGCTGTATGCTTAATTGTATCACTAGAAACCAGTTTTTATTTAATGGGTATATGATTTAAATGCTAGATATTAATCCTTATTCATCATTTTCAGAAAGCAATAACGTGTAAAAGAAATAAATTAAACAAACCACAGTGGATTACTATGAAATGGGAATTTGACCTTCGGAATGAACGAAAGAAAATGGAATACCTTGTGATGAAGAGTAAATGGATCAGAATTAACAAGCATTACCAAGAATATACTATACACATCGTATGATAGCAGTCTTAACTAATTTTTTTCTTTCAGAATATGAGGCGATTGATGCAGGCTGTCAGACAGAACCACACATCTTAATTTTAGTGATGAAATATGCTAGAAATAAGAAACTCTATACTATGAATAGTTGTATGAAGTAAATGGTAATATGAATGTGAATAATGAAGTGTCTTTTTTGCAGATGATAATGAATAATGATGAATAGTTATATGAGGAATATGCTAATATGAATAATGAGGTTTTTCTTTGCAGCTGATGATAGTAATGAAGTTATGGTAATATGAATAATGAAGTTTTTCTTTGCAGATGAGGATAATGATGAAGTTTATGTATTTACTGTTAGTTAAGAAATGCTATGTAGTTATTTAAGTATTTGTTGCAGTTCGTTTTGACAGTATGTCTTGTGTCGCATGGTACAATGACTGAATGTTTTGGAAAGGACAGCTAGAGTACATACATATTGAGTACACGTTTCATTACCTGTTAATTCGAAGTTCACTACTTTTCAGCATAATATGCGTTTCTTCTTTCAGCTGAATAATCCATCTTGTATTTTTTCCAGGAGAAGCTATTCATGAAATTAATGTGCTATAAGCAGTTAGTTATTACACCTGTTCTAGTACTTGCATTTTTTTTGTTTTTACCCATTTGTGTGTGTCATTCATGAATGTGATCACATATACTCTACTTGTTTCATAACCTTGCTACAGCTGACTCATGACGAATGACGTTATTCATCCTTATTTGCAGCAATAAGTCCTAAGCAAATATTTTCATGCCCCAGCAATTAATTATCGATCCCAACGCTATGCATTGCTAGCACAAAAAAATGTATTACCAGTCCCAAATAATGCTACTAGTTTAAGAGATATTTATAGTACTAAATATAATGCAGATTTGTCAGATGTATTAAATCCATTATATCTATGTATTATAGGACCACAGACCTTGAGTAATAGTTATAGTGCGTTACATTTTAAATATGTCCTATGTCACTTGAATGATGAGTTCTGAGTAATACTGAATGATGTTTTCTAACCACAGACCTTGAGTAATAGTTATAGTGTGTTACATTTTAAATATGTCCTATGTCACTTGAATGATGAGTTCTGAGTAATACTGAATGATGTTTTGTAATAATGCATAAATGCTATGCCAATAATTTCTGTAAATAATATTTTTGTTATACTTTACAAATGCTATGCCAATAATTAACTCTCATTTTGAATGATGACTTCTGAATAATACTGAATAATGTTTTATAAAACTATATGAATACTTTGTAACTGGCCAATGAATGCCACTGTTTCTTATATTTTAAATTCGTCTTATGTCACTTACATGCTATTATATATGAATACCAGTAGCTTGATGCTACACTCATTATCTCTTGTTTTGAATGATAACTTCTGAACAATGCATAAAAATGGTTTGTAACTGGCCAATGAGTGCCAATGATTACTATAACTAGATGAATTATGTTAATGCTATGCCATTAATTAACTCCTGTTTTGAATTATGACTTCTGAACAATGCATAAAGATAATTTGTAACTGGCCAATGAGTGCCAATGATTACTATAACTAGATGAATTATGTAAATGGTGTGCCATTAATTAACTCTTGCTTTGAATGATCACTTCTGAATAATGCATAAAAATGGTTTGTAACTGGCCAATGAGTGCCAATATTTAGTGTAATCACATGGCTTATGAATAATGTTCTGTAATACTCCATACATAGTACAGAAATGTTTAGTAACTAGGCAACGAGTGCCAACAATTACTCAAATTGGTTGATAGACTAGTGTAATTCTCAATGATGACTAGCATAAGACTTAATGTCCTTCACCTTCTGACCTAATTACCAGAAATTACTGCAATATCCGTTTGTCCTGTCCATCCTCATGATCATGGAGCACTATATTTGTATTTTGCACTAATTCTACGTTGGTAAAAAAGTATCAATTCTGCAGGAGTGTAGTGTTGACACATCATGCAGTCCACCACCTTGAATGATGGAGATGTTATTATGGTCCCACTGCTTGGTGTACCTAATGTACTACCAAAATGATAACATTGAATATTAATACAACATTTCAGTGTCTTGGCTACTCTCATTAATACTTCAGGGCAGAGAACTTCAGATTGTCTCACTTAGTGTTGTACTGCTGTAGAAAGATATGGACTTTCAGTGCAGCTACGTGCAACCTACTGTGCTACAACCATGATGCAATCCTTCCCTTTCCTTTCCTAGTTCTTGTAAAATGGTAGAGACATATACAGTGCGTGTGCACTTTATGTCATTTATTAATATGTTTTGTACTCATTGCGTATCCTAGTTCTTGTAAAATGGTAGAGACATATACAGTGCGTGCACACTTTATGTCATTTATTAATATGTTTTGTACTCATTGCGTATCCTAGTTCTTGTAAAATGGTAAAAAATATATACAGTGTGTGTGCACTTTATGTCATTTATTAATATGTTTTATACTCATTATGTATCCTAGTTCTTGTAAAATGCTAAAAAAAAAAAAATACACAGTGCGTGTGCTCTTTATGTCATTTGTTAATATGTTTTGTACTCAATGCGTATACATTTTGTCATTTCTTGATATGTTCTGTACTCAGCGCATGTGCACTCTATTTCATTTCATGTTCTGCACTTATATATATTAGATTTTAGAAAAATTTGTTGCTTATGGCAAGTCCGATTGACTCACCACCGCTGCCAAATTTTTGACCCCCCCCCCCCCCCCCCCCCCAGTGGAGGGTTATGTAAGAGGTCCGAGCAGATGTAATTTCGATGTATTGCTCATGTGCTGCCTTTGATATGCAAGGTATAAGAAAATCTCTGACCAAAGAGCAGTGTTGACTGCAGTAGGAACTGTGTAACTGTAGCAGTAAGTTGTTGCTAGTCTGGAGTCTGCTCTGGTCTGGTGTGGTGTATCGTGTTGGCTGGCCCGGTCGCGGTGCAGCGATGCCGGAGCCTGAGTATTATTGTATAAGGTAAAAAGCAGCCTCACGCATATGTAGTAATGTTGTCTCAAGTTGCATGTAAATGTTTTAAAACTCTTGTAATAATAATTTTCCTCATAAAAAGTAACTTTTGACAACCATTCATTTCAATTTAAAGAATTTAATAATTTCTCCCATCCATGATCATCCTGATTATTGCAATAGAAAAATCAGTTGCTTCCTTTCAAAAATGACAGATAGGTCGGCCAGCATTGCACAGAGCTGTGCCAGAAAAATTTATTGTAAGAGCAGATATAACCGGCGACTTCATTGAGGTAAGAATTTTTCCTTTTTTTTATTCAGAATGATCTTTCAGGCCCATGACGCAGCACTGCTGTCGTCCAAAATTTACCAGGTTAAATTCACAGTGAATTACTGAAAAGTTATAAGTGAGCGACAATTTAATTGAGAGGTTAATTACATTGTTTTATTACCAGGTTACTGAATTTATTTTTTTATTGGGACATTACACTGAATGTGAACGACATAATTATAATTTTTACTGTTGAGAGGTTTAGGAATTTTTCTGTTTTGAAATTACGCTAAATGTGAATGAATTTTGAGCTCAGATAAATCAGAAAGAATTTTGTAGGGAGGTTATAAATGTAAATGAATTCTGTGGGGAGGTTACAAATGAGAAAGAATTTTGTGGGGAGGTTACACTAAATCAGAATCATACTCGTATTATTTATTTTATTTTGTGGGGAGGTTACAAGTTTTAATCCCTCCAGGAAGGTTCATATCAGCGCACACTCCGCTGCAGAGTGAAAATCTCATTCTGGAAACATCCCCCGGGCTGTGGGTAAGCCATGTCTCCGCAATATCCTTTCTTTCAAGAGTGCTAGTTCTGCTAGATTCGCAGGGGAGCTTCTGTAAAGTTTGGAAGGTAGGAGACGAGATACTGGCAGAAGTAAAGCTGTGAGGACGGGGCGTGAGTCGTGCTTGGGTAGCTCAGTTGGTAGAGCACTTGCCCACGAAAGGCAAAGGTCCCGAGTTCGAGTCTCGGTCCGGCACACAGTTTTAACCTGCCAGAAAGTTTCATAGCAGCGCACACTCCGCTGCAGAGTGAAAATCTCATTCTGGACCGATAGCTCACTCCATCACGCACATTACAATACCATACATCTAGAAGGATAGCAGGAACGATGTCCATACAAGACTGATGTATCGAGTTTCCCTGCACACAACAGATAGAAAATTCCGCTAATGAATAAAAAAGAGGACTGATTAATGGAAGGGGAACTTAATGGTGAAATTTGTCGGTCCGCGAGAAAACAATGTATGCTTCTGAAACTGAGTCCGGGTGCATAATGCGCAGAGCAAATAAAATAAAACAGCCGTCTGTCACTACATTAACCATTGATCATTAAAGGCAATGTGTATTGGATTTGGGGTTAAAAACCACAGTGCGGCATATAATTCGATCTAAGCGATATTTCTACTATCAAAGAACACAATATAGCTTTACCTACAAAGGACGGAACGTCGTATACGTCCAGGTAAAGTAAATACATTGGCATGTGGTCATTCCCATATGAAAAATTATAATTTTTTTCAATTGAAATACCTCAAAAAAATGTAAAAACTATAAAAATGCAAATAACATAAACACGTGGAAAATTTGTGTGAAAAATAGAAATTGTAGATTATAATTCTAATTGTAGATAATAATTTGAGGTCACTAGCAGCTTTGTGACTGATGTGAATTCATGCACAACTTTCCGATTGCCTAGATCAAACTTCAGGAAAATATGTTCTCATTATCTTGAGTTCATCTGATATATGTCCGCCCCCGGTAGCTGAATGATCAGCGTGACAGATTGTCAATCCTCATGGCTCGAGTTCAATTACCGGCTGGGTTGGGGAATTTGGGGAATTTTCTCCACCCAGGGACTGGGGGTTGTGCTGTCCTCATCATCATCCTACCATCCTCATCGACTGCGGGTCGCGGAAGTGGCGTCAAATTTAAAGACCGGCACGCGGCAAACGGTCTGCCCAATGGGGGACCCTAGCCATACTATCAAATAAATAAATCTGATATATGCATCTCAATGGTAGTTTGGTGATCCATCGTTATTGCTCAGATACTGAAAAGCCTTTAACAATTTAAACTCTGACTATCCTTCGTCATTGTAAGAGTGCGTTTAACAGACTATGCCGAAATGTAAAAATATTGTATGTAAAAACGCAAGTACACTGAAATGTAAAACACAGTATTTAAAAAGCAATATAAATGAAGAGAAATTACAGTAATTACTGAAGTGGTACAATATTTTGCGCGTACGTTTGCCTTTGTGTGTGTGTGTGTGTGTGTGTGTGTGTGTGTGTGTGTGTCTGTGTGTGTGTGTGTGTGTGTGTTTGTGAGTATACAGTTTCAGATCAAAATTCCTTTGAACATAATGCTGCCTCACACAAGTATTTTCAATTCTCAAGTAAAGTTTAGGTAATTCTTTTTTCGGAAATGATGTATATCATTGAACTTGATGCCAGAAGTTTGCATAATTTCACATCTTCATTCTGACTGGGTGTATCATTTTAACACATTGCTATGATGTGTGGAGAGGGGTAGTGTGGAGGGCGGGGTGAGGGGGAAGGTGAGTGTACAGAGCACAATTGAGCTAGGTCCACTACCTAGAATCTTTTTTCTTTCTTCTTCAAATTTTCCACAACTGCCAACTTGATCTTCTTAATTTTCGGTCATCTGCCATCTTGATGATGTCGTGCATTCGAGATTATTGCCCCTGCGCTGCTTATAGGCAATCCACACTAGCACTTTCACTCCTCATGATCATTTAAGTGAAAAATTGTCAAGACCCAAAACAGATAAACTACTCATAATACTTACTGATTTCTTGGTCCATTTGAATCTAAACCGACACACGTACACAGACGTGTAAGTGGCGCAAAACACTGTTTGGGTAGTTTTTAAGATGGATCATCGGATGTGTCAAATCCAGTAGGAATGTTAAAATGAAGAAGATGGCTAGCAAGTGACAGGAAGGACGGCTATAGCACCCCAAATTTAAGGCTGATGATCGAAGAAACGACTGGTTACGGCACATTTAATTATGGAAATATGTTGGCTAAGAACTGTACAGAAAATACTCGTAGAATCGACGACTTAGCTGAAAACTGAGAAGTAAATCTTGTTACAATCATGCCAGACAACCCTGAAATCTCGTTTTAGTTGTGACTTATTATAGTGTCGTACCAAGTTTTTCTACCTTGAATTATAGTGCATTTATTACAACTTTATTTAAAAATAGAATGCCCGCGAAAGGCAAATGTCCCGATTTCGAATCTCGGCACAGCACACAGTTTTAATCTGCCAGGAAGTTTCTTGTTTAAAAACACTTTCTTCTTATCATTTTCAATAAATGATGAGTTTATCTATCAATTTTTCTCCACAGATTTTCGTTTTCACACAAGAAAACTACCACGAAGCAGCGTTCTTTTGTCGACGTCGTGACGTCATCTCTCTCATCCCTAGTCACTCACTGGCGCTGACGTAAAATAATCCAATTTAAGAAGTTATTTAATCTCCTTTTCACTGCAATAAAAGCCCTTTGATGGGAAATGCTTCTGAAATAAAGCTTAACTACCACCTGTAACACACTCAGCTCAACTTTTATTAGCTCCAAGCGAGCACCCGGCAGCCGTAAAACATCGACCTAAATAACTTACGTCCAGTTTAAAATCTAACCCAGATAAAATCCGCTTTCATGTGATGAGCTACATCAGTTGTGAAGTTCGTAAACTCATGAGCGGATCCTAATAAATTAGACTTTAAGCATTCTATAGATTCGAGATCATACCAGCGTCTGCTAACGACTGCATGCAATATCACATTTGAACACCGTTGAAAATATCCTAGAAATCGCTAGTATTTTATTTTGTTTTCACTTTGTTGGACGTCTGGCCCAATGACACAAAATCATAGCATATCCTGTAACAGAGCAACAACATCTTGAACGAAATAAATTCACGATAACAAAAATTTGAACTAAGAAATTATAGTATGACACTAATAATAATAATAATAATAATAAATATTACAGTCGTCACCTATCTTTACTGCTTGGTAAAGCCCCCTCTCACATACTTCCAACAGTCTCTCTTTCTCGGTCTACTTTTGTCATTACAGCTCCACTTCTTTTTTCCTATTTTTATCCGTTAGGATGCACAGTTTTCCATCACTGCATTAATTAAAATGAATGTATGTATAAGCTGTAAGTAACAAATAATTATAAAAAAACTGAAAAATGTCCATGGCCTTAAATTTTTTGGCCAGTTTTTCATAAATTAACTCAATATTTAAAGTAATTTAAACTTTCAGCAAGCTCAGCGCTATTTTGTGAAAAACTGACATGTTGAGAAAGTGGCTGTAATACTATACGGTTTATAATGTAAACAGCGGCCAGCCTTAAGTACGGTTTAACAAGGTTTATTCGGATCAAACCATGTCCGGTTTCGGATTTTTAGAAGTCCATCTTCATCTGCGACCCAAATAAACTTAGCTAAACCATACTTGTAACTGTTTGCTATTTCAGTTATAAATCTTTCAGCAAGCTGTCATAATGTCAAATTAGTGTCCTCTGTTATAATAGCTACAGGATTACTATAATTAAACTCAAACGGAACGATAAGTGATGTCGTGTTCGCATGGACAGAGCTGATATAAAAACGATAAAATGACGGAAAATACGTATAAATACACCGGAATGAGGGAAAATACACCGGAATGCGGGGAAATTGAGGGAGTACTTGCATGTCTTCTGATTGGTGCAGAAAAATTCTTGTACATGGGAACGAGTATACAACAGCAAGAGGAATATGGGAAAACTTTGAGACTGAAGCACCGGGAACTGGGGAAACAATCTTATTTTTCGTCGAGGCAACATTCTACTGTATGTCTATTGAGGTAATAGCGACACGCGCGACTTGACCGCTGTCTTTGATGAGTTCCTGGAAAAAAGTGAACCATCTGCCTCTAAACTTACCTGCATATGCGTTAAAGGATGACAGAGAGTTGATAGAGTGATCGGTTGAGATGGAATTGTAACGAGGTAGGATTTAATGGTAGACTGATGCATTCTAGAGAGAGAGGGACATGTCACTGCAAGTAATTTGACCACTTTTTTCCGTTGTTCTGTCGGGATGCATCAGTTGTGTGACATAACCTGCGTTCGACTCGCGTAAAACTGCGTGTTCTGTGTGTGGCTTAGAGCACTGTCTACTGGTGATCGTTAACAGCAAACCTCTCGGTCATCAGAGGACTTCCATCCTGTTTCGATACATTCCTCTAGACAAACAAAGATTTATGCGACATACTCCATTCCCCTGCCGCATCTTGGGCGTAAAATCGAGTCTTCAGTTTCATAACTGCGGTGATTCTAAGTTAGCGACAGGTGTTTGTGAGGTACTAAAATCCCCCGTGTATACATCTGCGTAACGGATGTCCTGTTCGCGGAGTTAGTGGCGGCATGACGTAATTTCGCGTGTCAAATACCGCTGCTATGCGTTTGCCTCTTTCATTGCAAGAGGCATTCTCCGTTACTAACGACTATTTTATACAGGACTGATGTGAGCATAGTATAATTTCTGAACCGTGATAGGAAGTGAATAGTGGCGGATATACACCGCTGGAAACCTACATGGTACACATATCACAAAGAAGCGATGTTTTAAGGAAGTAGTTTTTCATTTTACAGTTTATCACCATAGTTTATTGTAGAGAAACCTGCAAGGGGCATGTATTTCAGGTGCTGAAAATGTATTTCTTATGTTGGGATAGTAACAGCGTTGCATTCCATACGACTTATAGGTCGGAAACCGCGGGCCGGCCGTTGTGGCCGAGCGGCCCTAGGTGCTTCAGTCCGGAACCGCGCTGCTGCTACGATCGCAGGTTCGAATCCTGCCTCGGGCGTGGATGTGTGTGCTGTCCTTAGGTTAGTTAGGTTTAAGTGGTTCTAAGTCTAGGGGACTGATGACCTCAGGTGTTAAGTCCCATAATGTTCAGAGCCACTTTTTTCGGAAACCGCAACGATCTAACATTATAGCGTGTTTTAAGTGCAGAACATTGTAGCCTTAGGAGAGCATGTGTTTATGTTTTCTCTTACCAGTACCTTCTTAGTAATGATCCCAGACACTAGAACAATACTTTATAATTGCTAGCGCAGTTATTTTACGTAAAACGCAGCAAACTCTGTGCATCTGGAGCTCCATCATGCACAAAAACCACCTGTTTCTTGTTCTTAACCGTCTTTTATATTATCAAAACGGTTTCATATCTACTGTACACCGATAAGAGGTGCTAACCTCCTCGACATTCGCGCATCTGGAGAAATCTTGTGCTCTTGGATGGGTGCATGACAGCAGTTACAGCCTCGGTTCGCACTATTCCTGCACGAACTGTGCAATGTAGCGGTCTACTTCTGGTCAGCTGCACGGAGCTTTGGTCAAAGATAATGCGAGGAGATCTTTCGGTCTCTAACTTTATCCTATAAATTCGAGAATGACCTATGACTCCCATCCACAGAAAGAAAGATTATATATCACGCACTATGATTGAAGTGCTAGAGATATGTAGGTTGCTGTCTGGTACACTTTCATCATGTAGATGTTTGAGAATAAACAATGAATCGACATACTGCACAGTCATCTATTTACATTCGCGATGGTATTTGCAAAGTAGTGGAGGGGCTGTTTAGCAGTGATACAGAAATTTCTAAGCATGCTACTGCGTCATTGGTCGGTACTGAAATTATGATAAAATTGCTAAAACTGATTGCACTATCAACTATGATGCGTATTATTACAGTACATCGATGGTGTCTTTTCCATCCCGACCGTTCATTGGTAAGCTGTTGATTACCGCATAATGACTGACCGACATCGCTTGTTTGAGATGGATAAAGAGTCTTGGTGGAGGAGGCAACACCTTCTGGGGATGACTAACACTGAAACAGTGACAGCGTGCATGGCAGCAAATGAGGAATCAGTCAAATGGATCACAACGTCATCAGCTATCCCATCATTGTGAAAGATAATTTAAATTTAGAGGTCGTCAGTCACATTCGGACAGCAGTTTGAGAACGCTCCACAGTGCCTCAAAACTCTTCCAGTTTCCTTATGTTGTGACTATCTTTTATTTCAATCACCTGGTGTGTAGGTGTGTTGTGGGATCAACAGCACCAACACTGTTTACACCGTGCGATGTCTAGTTTTCTGGGGGAGCCAATAGACCAAAACGTGTTAGTGTCAATTTAGAACCTGATACACATGTCAAAGTCATGGCAGTAAAAAGCAAAATGTATGGCAGTGCACAAAGCAAAGTTGTGTATCAAGCAACGGAACAGGGACCCTCTCCTTAAGCAGATAATGTGTGGGAGAAGGTCCTCATACAGTACAGGCGATGAAACTTTACACAGGTCTGTAAAAGCGAAGTTGATCGCAGGCAACCTGCTCCAGTGGATCAACATCTGTATATTTAATAGGATCGCCACATATGCTCGATGACGGCATGTAGACGGTATTTGTTTTCGATATATCAGAAGAGAGATGCGGTAAATATCTGTCGGATGAAAGTAGCGGAGATTTTATACTTTAATTTTTCTCTGCTGGATGGTACAGAATAATGGTGATAGAATGTTTGGCTGATAGACGTGAATGGATCCTGAGAGATGGGTATCTGCTTCGGACTGATAAGGAACACCACCATAACTGTTCACACTGTCTTTCATACTACGTCGTGTTGCAGGAGCAGGTTTCATTTGGCGCTGACCTTACGCATCGTACACGGGTGGCAGAATTACGACAACATGTTCCCACTTCCATCGAGTGGTTAAAACACGCTACTGTAGCATTAACTCAACTCATTCTGTTTCTACACGAGTTGCAGAATGTGGTAGATATTGCTCTCTCCAACTTTTGGGTTAAATTGCTAAAATTGGTCTCGCTATCAACTGCGATGTATATTACAGTACATCGCTCCATATCAATGGTGTCTTTCCCATCTCGACCGTCCACTGTATACACTGTTGATTACTACATAATGATTGACTAATACCACTTGACATGGAGGGAACCTTGGCGTAACACTGGATATCTGCTGCTTGTCGCTGTGGAACATGGGATTAAATGTAGAGGTCATCACCTTAATACAGTTGTTTGGAAGCGTTCCTCATTGCTACAGACTTGTCCTGTTTCCATATGCTGTGATACACTCCACATGCTTTTAGTTTAATTTTTTTATTTCACCAATGAGACAACAGTACCTCTTTTATTTGTGCTACCTCATGCATGTTGTGAACAGCACCTTCCGGCGATGGTCAACATCAGAACAGTAATCATGTATATGACTTCAAAATGAAGGAACAATGCTTTTCGAAACGGAGTACCGGGACATCCGCTACCCTGTCGATGGGAAGGTGAGATTAACCGTACAGGTAATCACCTTCGACTAGCTGTTGGAACTGCTCTTCAGTACCGCAAACCCTTCCAGTTTCCATAAGTTGCAATGTCTTCCACATTTTTGTCAATGAGAAACATCGCCTCTGTGTTTTATTTCTACTAGCCTGTGCTGTGGTAGCTGTATAGTTTATGCCATGCGCTGTTCAGTTTTCTGTGAGAGCCAGAGGATTGAAACGTGTTAATGTCGGTTTAGCAGCAGCTGACATGGATCTCTAAATTATGGTAGAAAAAACAAAATGTATGGCGGTGTACACTGATTGGGTGTGGTACAACCGAAAAAAACAATGTATTAAACGGCTTATGAAGGAACAATACAGGAACCTCTAGTGTGATTGATAGTCTGTTGGGTATGGTCATCCCATAGTACAGGTGATGAAACTTTACACCAGTCTCTGGAAGTGACTTCAATCACGAACCTCCTGCTCCAGTGAACCAATGCCTGTATATTTAATAATGTATTTGGGTGATAGACAAGAATGCATCCTGAGAGACACAGATCTCCTTTGGACTGCAGTACCTGTATGTAGTTTGGAGATGTGCCACAGTGCAGTAGCAAAATCTTCGTCCTTCCCCCACGCCATGTATGATGGGTAGTTTTCCTAATTTTTCCAACAAGGAACACCACCATAGATGCTTGTACTATCTCTTCTACTACCTTGTGCTGCAGGGGAAAGCTTCGTTTGGTGCTAGCCTTACACACTGTACATCGTTGGCGGAGCTATGGGAACATGTTCCCATTTTCACCGAGTGATCAAAACGCGCTCCTGTCGCATTAACTCAGCTCGTCCTGTTTCTCCACAGGATGCAGAAGATCTTAGATACAGCACTCTTCAACTTCCGTACAGGTTAGACTTGAATTGAAACGATCACATGGAGTAAGCTGCTGAGAGCGGGCGGCAGAGACTTAGGAGCAGTTACAGGATGCAGACGGACTGTCTAAAAAACAGCGCTGGAGTTCTTGGTGTAAGGGATCCCTAGAAGATAGTTTCAAGAAAAAAAAGGTGACTCTTTTCGAGATACAAGAGTGGCACGAATATGATTTACCAGTGGCTGTAATTATTAAAAGACGTCTCTACAGGATCCATCGCAAATATGGTATGTGGTTGAATAGACTTGATTCGAAATTGGGGACAGGATTTCAGACAGAATTTGTGCCTGAAAGTGTAACACTACCAGCGACCGATGTGTGCCTGTAGACTCAAGACCACTTTTTATGCAGGGTGATGGTAACATTGGCTTTATGATCGTGTTTTTAATAGCGCACTGCTTACGCAAAATGTTATGTTGTGGGCTGTAGAATCCCTGTATGGTCAGCTTCAGATGTCATTTCTCAATAGTGGTCTTCAAAAAGAACATCGTGTTCCTTCCATGGATTTCCAGTTGTCCTACTTGGCGAGTGTAATCCGACTGCTGAAAAAAATCGCCATGCAAAGTGACTCTCACGATAAATTTAATTAATTAGCCTATCAAACTGGTATCAATGACGTGCGACCTTGCAGGTGGAAGAGATAGCTAGGGCACCACAGAATGGTTCTTAAGAAGCGTTTCTTTTTATCATTGTGGTGACATCTTTAACGAAATTTCAATCTCCCACCTAAACAGGGCGTGAGAGGTTCTCACGATTTGTTTCGTAAACTCTAGGACGATATAGCATTGCATTGGAAAAAGGGGACCTGTCATAGTGTACTAAACAGCTATGTTCTCTCGAATTATAGCTTCGTGTTGTCGAATGTAAAATGATTTTGTTTCTTCCGAAGTGTGAGCCAACGGCATGAAAGACTGTATTCTCTAATGTTATTTCACGTGCATGACAGTTTATTTACAGACACTGAACACAAGAGGCGCTCTCAGGTCATGTAATTTGTTCAACAAGAAGACGGTTTCGAAATAACGAGGACATTCTGCGGTGATCGGTAGATTTCGCATCAAAGTAGTCGAAGTTTTTTCTTTGCTGATTTTACGCAGGGTGGGCGTATCTCTGCTGATCATTTGTGATCGGTGGCGGTACACTTCGCTGGACGTCACAAAATAGTGAAATGCGACTGCAGTCAAACATAAAACTATACCGATTTTGCTCGTAAAAGTAAAAGAAAATGTGTAAGTAGGCTGTTTAGTTTTCTTATTGGTAACGCCACGTAGCGCTCTGTATGAAAACCACTGGCTGTGCTGTGTGCAGTCTGTGGCTAGTTTGCATTGTTGTCTGCCATTGTAGTGTTGGGCAGCTGGATGTTAACAGCGCGTAGCGTTGCGCAGTTGGCGGTGAGCCGCCAGCAGTGGTGAATGTGGGGAAGTGAGATGGCAGATTTTTGAGAGCGGATGATCTCGACAGAGACAGCAAATTTGTAAGAATGGATGTCATGAACTGCTATATATATTATGACTTTTGAACACTATTAAGGTAAATACATTGTTTGTTCTCTATCAAAATCTTTCTTTTGCTAACTGTGCCTATCAGTAGTTGTCTTGTGACAGCCAGAGCGAGAGCACCAGCAGCAGCGAGTACTGTTTGTATAAAGCGTTTTTGTACTTATTTGCTGCGCTTAGCTTTTAAATAGTTTTTCTGGGAAAACCTAGCGTAGTTTTCGCGTCTCGTATTTCAGTGAGCGTTTCTTGATTATCAGAGTAGCTCATCAGAAGATTATCTTGGGAATTTGTCACCGTATAGAGTAGGGTAAACATAGTCATGTGTAGGGACTGTGGTTGTTGTGAGCGGACGCAAGGAGAATTGGCCACTCTTCGGGGGCAGGTGGAGGCTTTGTCTGTTAGGCTCATCGAGCTCGAGGCGCAGGCGTCGGCTCGTAGTGGCGTTGGGGCAACTGTGGTGAGACCTATGCCTACTTCGGTGGCCTTGGAATCACATGGAACCCCTGATGTCGCTGCGTCTTCCGGCAGTGAGCATCTTACCGGTCAGCCATCACTCCAGGGTGAATGGCGGACAGTGGTGGGCTCGCGCGTGCCTGGCCGAAAGGCGAAGGTGGGATCTGGCCGCGTGGCAGCTGCCTTACCCCTTTCCAACAGGTACGGGGTGCTTCCTAGTGGTGATGACATCGTTTCCGAGCCACCACAGGATGCCTCGCCTGTTGGGCCAGTGGCCGATTCTCCGGCAAGGTCCCGACAGTCACAGAGGGCGGGCCTATTAGTTATAGGGAGCTCCAACGTTAGGCGGGTTATGGAGCCCCTCAGGAAAATAGCGGGTAGGTCGGGGAAGAATGCCAGTGTGCACTCGGTGTGCTTGCCGGGGGGTCTCGTCCGTAATGTGGAGGAGGCCCTTCCGGCAGCTATTGAACGCACTGGGTGTGACCGGCTGCAGATAGTAGCACATGTCGGAACGAATGACGCCTGCCGCTTGGGTTCTGAGGCCATCCTTGGTTCCTTCCGGCGGCTGGCTGATTTGGTGAAGACAACCAGCATCGCACGCGGGGTGCAAGCTGAGCTTAATATCTGCAGCATAGTGCCCAGAGTCGATCGCGGTCCTCTGGTTTGGAGCTGTGTGGAGGGTCTAAACCAGAGGCTCAGACGACTGTGCGACTATAATGGTTGCAAATTCATCGACCTCCGTTATTGGGTGGAGAACTGTAGGGCCCCCCTAGACAGGTCAGGCGTGCACTACACACCGGAAGCAGCTACTAGGGTAGCAGAGTACGTGTGGCGTGCACACGGGGGTTTTTTAGGTTAGAGGGACCCCCCCTTGGGCGAAACGATAAAATACCTGACGGCTTACCAGAGAGGACATTATCATCGTTGATAAAGAACGTCCGTCCTCAGAGACCAAAAGCAGGAAAAGTTAACGTAATATTGGTAAACTGCAGGAGTATCCAGGGCAAGGTTCCTGAATTAGTATCTCTTATTGAAGGAAATAGTGCGCATATAGTATTAGGAACGGAAAGTTGGTTAAAACCGGAAGTGAACAGTAACGAAATCCTAGACACAGAATGGAATATATACCGCAAGGATAGGATAAACGCCAATGGTGGAGGAGTATTTATAGCAGTAAAGAATTCAATAATATCCAGTGAAGTTATTAGCGAATGCGAATGTGAAATAATCTGGGTTAAGTTAAGTATCAAAGGTGGGTCAGATATGATAGTCGGATGCTTCTATAGACCACCTGCATCAGCAACCGTAGTAGTTGAGCGCCTCAGAGAGAACCTGCAGAACGTCGTGAAGAAGTTTCGTGATCATACTATTGTAATAGGGGGAGACTTCAATCTACCAGGTATAGAATGGGATAGTCACACAATCAGAACTGGAGCCAGGGACAGAGACTCTTGTGACATTATCCTGACTGCCTTGTCCGAGAATTACTTCGAGCAGATAGTTAGAGAACCAACTCGTGAAGCTAACGTTTTAGACCTCATAGCAACAAATAGACCGGAACTTTTCGACTCCGTGAATGTAGAAGAGGGTATCAGTGATCGTAAGTCAGTGGTTGCATCAATGACTACAAGTGTAATAAGAAATGCCAAGAAAGGAAGGAAAATATATTTGCTTAACAAGAGTGATAGGGTACAAATCGCAGAATATCTGAGTGACCACCATCAAACGTTCATTTCTGAGGAAGAGGATGTGGAACAAAAATGGAAAAAATTCAGAAACATCGTCCAGTACGCCTTAGATAAGTTCGTACCGACTAAGGTCCAAAGCGAGGGGAAAGATCCACCGTGGTATAACAATCATGTACGAAAGGTACTACGGAAACAAAGAAAGCTTCATCATAGGTTTAAGAGTAGTCGAATCATAGCTGATAAGGAAAAGCTGAACGAAGCGAAAAAGAGCGTAAAGAGAGCAATGAAGAAGCATTCAACGAATTCGAACATAAAACATTGGCAAACAATCTAAACAAGAACCCTAAAAAGTTTTGGTCATATGTAAAATCGGTAAGCGGATCTAAATCCCCTATTCAGTCACTCGTTGACCACGATGGCACCGAAACAGAGGACGACCGAAAAAGGCAGAAATACTGAATTCAGTGTTCCGAAACTGTTTCACTGCGGAAAATCGTAACACGGTCCCTGACTTCAGCCGTCGCACGGACGCCAAAATGGAAAATATTGAAATAAACGATATCGGAATTGAAAAACAACTGCTATCACTTAGTAGCGGAAAAGCATCCGGACCAGACGAGATACCCTTAAGATTCTGCAGTGATTATGCTAAAGAACTTGCCCCCTTTCTATCAGCAATTTATCGTAGATCGCTGGAAGAACGTTAAGTGTCTAGCGACTGGAAGAAAGCGCAGGTCGTTCCCATTTTCAAGAAGGGTCATAAATCAGATGCGAATAATTATAGGCCTATTTCGCTTACGTCAATCTGTTGTAGAATAATGGAACATGTTTTGTGTTCTCGTATTATGACGTTCTTAGATAATACAAATCTCCTTCATCATAACCAACATGGATTCCCCAAACAGAGATCATGTGAAACTCAGCTCGCCCTATTTGCCCAAGAAATTCACAGTGCCGTAGACACTGGCGAGCAGATTGATGCCGTATTCCTGGAGTTCAGGAAGGCATTTGATACGGTTCCGCACTTACGTTTAGTGAAAAAAATACGAGCTTACGGAATATCGGACCAGGTTTGTGATTGGATTCAGGATTTCCTAGAAGAAAGAACACAACATGTCATTCTTAACGGTTCAAAATCTGCAGATGTAGAGGTAATTTCGGGAGTGCCGCAGGGAAGCGTGATAGGACCTTTATTGTTTACAATATACATAAATGACTTAGTTGACAACATCGGTAGCTCCGTGAGGCTATTTGCAGATGACACGGTTGTCTACAAGAAAGTAGCAACATCAGAAGACTCGTACGTACTCCAGGAGGACCTGCAGAGGATTAATGCATGGTGCGACAGCTGGCAGCTTTCCCTAAACGTAGATAAATGTAATATAATGCGCATACATAGGGGCAGAAATCCATTCCAGTACGATTATGCCATAGGTGGTAAATCATTGGAAGCGGTAACGACCGTAAAATACTTAGGAGTTACTATCCGGAGCGATCTGAAGTGGAATGATCACATAAAACAAATAGTGGGAAAAGCAGGCGCCAGGTTGAGATTCATAGGAAGAATTCTAAGAAAATGTGACTCATCGACGAAAGAAGTAGCTTACAAAACGCTTGTTCGTCCGATTCTTGAGTATTGCTCATCAGTATGGGACCCTTACCAGGTTGGATTAATAGAAGAGATAGACATGATCCAGCGAAAAGCAGCGCGATTCGTCATGGGGACATTTAGTCAGCGCGAGAGCGTTACGGAGATGCTGAACAAGCTCCAGTGGCGGACACTTCAAGAAAGGCGTTACGCAATACGGAGAGGTTTATTATCGAAATTACGAGAGAGCACATTCCGGGAAGAGATGGGCAACATATTACTACCGCCCACATATATCTCGCGTAATGATCACAACGAAAAGATCCGAGAAATTAGAGCAAATACGGAGACTTACAAGCAGTCGTTCTTCCCACGCACAATTCGTGAATGGAACAGGGAAGGGGGGATCAGATAGTGGTACAATAAGTACCCTCCGCCACACACCGTAAGGTGGATGGCGGAGTATAGATGTAGATGTAGATGTAGATGTAGTGCCTTCAGTAGTTAGAATCTTTTATTTAGCTGGCAGTAGTGGCGCTCGCTGTATTGCAGTAGTTCGAGTAACGAAGATTTTTGTGAGGTAAGTGATTTGTGAAAGGCATAGGTTAATGTTAGTCAGGGCCATTCTTTTGTAGGGATTTTTGAAAGTCAGATTGCGTTGCGCTAAAAATATTGTGTGTCAGTTTAAGCACAGTCATGTATAATTGTTCAAAGGGGACGTTTCAAATGGACTTCGCCTATTTTCGTGGAAAGAGGACATTTATTACTGTCACAGATGTTTTTTTCCTTTTCCGGCCGAGCGGTTCTAGGCGCTACAGTCTGCAACCGCGCGACCGCTACGGTCGCAGGTTCGAATCCTGCCTCGGGCATGGATGTGTGTGATGTCCTTAGGTTAGTTAGGTTTAAGTAGTTCTAAGTTCTACTAGGGGACTGATGACATCAGAAGTTAAGTCCCTTAGTGCTCAGAACCATTTGAACCATTTTGTCCAACACCCGCATCTTGTTAGTTGAACGTATTTCCCACCAAAAAGAATAAAGATAGTACGTTACACCCTGCCCTTTTCCCGCCAGCTTGTACGTAAAGGGTCGAGTATGAGTGTGTCTGTCACTAGTGAAAGGTGGCTACACTGAGTCACTGCGCCAGAGATTGCGCCAAAGAGTATTATTCAGCCGCCTCCTCTGGCAGTGGTAGTTCAGAAGTTGCCGTGGGCAGTAGTAGTTCTGAGGTTGCAATGAACAGTGCTTCTTGAGAGGATGTCGATAGCAGTACTAGTTGAGGACATGTCGTGTGCAGTTGTTCTGATGGGCTAGACAGCAGATGCTGTTCCATTGGGGATGTTGTAATGATCACAGTGTATTTTTCGTCAATATATATGAAGCTAACAAAAAAAATTTTATTTAAAATTTCCTAAATAACAATGCCTCTTGGTCACAGGTTCAGTCAACAAAGCATCTGGCTTGTGTTCATGTATTAGACTGTAATTCTGGGTTCTATGTGCAATTATAGTATTTCTGGGTTTTTTATTACTTCATTGTAAATGGTGTTTAAAATATCTTGTCGCATTTAGGAAGAACCGTGCCAGATGTGTACGTTGAATCACACTTCCACACACAGAACTGTTAAGCCTGTGCTTTGTTGTTTCGTAGCTTTTATAGTTGTTATTCTATGCAGTCAGATTGCGTACTAATACTACTCAGGACCAACCGATTACGAGACTTAGTAACCGGACATACAGCTACTAAAAAATTTTCATTTAAAAAATAATGATTAAGCCCCCATGCACGTGGCGACCGCTGCTTCGGATCGTCCCTTCGAATTCTTTTGATAGTAAAAATAGCAGACAGTAGGATTGTTGTAGTGATTTGTAGTTTAGTAATTGTAGTCTATATTGCACATATAGATTTTGTAATTGAACATTTGTAGTTGTCTTGTCATTCTTGTGATGGTAGTTTTGTGGAATTTTATTTTTGATGTCTTGTATATGGGTTTGACAATTTTGTGGAATTATGAAGATTTCAATTGTCCGTTAATCGCGTTTGTCGGAAAGCATTTCGTGTGAATGGTATTGTTGGTGACAAAGTGTCATATTGTGTGTAATTTTCGTATAGTGACGAGTTTTGTATGTTTTGTGAAAGATTACGTGATCGATGAAAAAGGCAGAAATGATGGATAGATAGAATGGCGAAATTGTTAACATGGCGAACTCGCCAACACAGGAGAGCAGTATGATGAATAGTCAAGTAGAAAACAATTTAATAAGTCGGCAAAATAGTCCGTAACCAGTTCAAAATTTTTCACAATCAAAAAATTTTCAGAATACGAGATTAACGACAGAAGATTCTGGAATAGTATCGAACACAGATAGTTTTACAGCTATGCCAAAGGAAGTTAGTTTTACGGGAAATGTTAGGGGTGAAAAGAATTTCGAACCAGTTAATATGGAGCAGTTGATTAGTGCAATATTAAATTTTGGATCTGAATTAAAAACAGTGGGATCACAAATAGGAACAGTTAAAACTGATATGGGAATAATGTAAACACGGTTACACTCACGAATAGGGACATGTTTCAAAAACATGAAAGCTGAATTAAAGAAAGAAATTAGAGAAGAAGTACAACCGATTTTAATGCTCACAATACTAGATTAATTTCAATAGAAATAAGACAAAAGGAACAGGATAGAGAACAGCAAGAAAGAGATAGCGTGATAGTACAAAAATTTTCAGAGTTACATTTACAACGTGCACACGATAAGGAAGAAATATTTGAAATAATCGAGGAATCCGTACCAAATGACAGAATAAATAACCTAACACAACAATATGAACAGTTAACTACTAAATGTGTCAATACTGAAACCCCAGTCGCGACACTTACCTGAAGACGTAAATAAACAGAAAGAACAAATAGGGACTTATCGGAAAGAGTTGAGATTTCAGATATATTGACAAGTCTTAGTTTAAATGGGGACAGAGATTCAGATGATACAGCTCCATTGACATTTGCAGAAACTGAAGAATACCAGAACATAAATAAACATGTTGAAAATCAGGGAAAATTTAATGAACGCGTTAAAAGGGAATTTGAGGCGTTACGAAAGCAAGTCAAACAAATTGAAAGCGAAATCGTAGGAAAAGACAGTAGAAGAAATTTACAATCACAGATAGCGGCGGGTTTTGAAGAAAATAATTTATTTCATTTACGAGATGCAACAAGAGAACGCCAAGCGCGCGAACTTGACAATAATCGACATTCGGACTAGGACAGACGCGGTAGGTCTTTGTCGCCACAAGGCGAAAACTTTGACTATAAACACTTTTTAACTGTACGGAAATTTAATATCTTTCGCAATTCTAAGAATGACATACATCCATGTTCATGGTTGGATCAATTTATGTACGGACTTCCACCAAATTGGCCACTAAGTCACAAACTGGAATTTATGTGCGGCTATTTATGTTCTAAGGGAATTCGCTGCACTAAATGAATATGTGCCGTAGCGTGCACAGGGCCCCAAGCTGTAGTGGTGCTATTTCCCTTTTAGTTTTCTGCACCGCTCCCTACTCTTTTACTATTCTTTGTATCTATCAAAACAACTCTTCAACTATCAATCTATCTAGAGACTCGGTAGAGAATAACCGGATATGACTATTTTACCCAAAAGTGATTTCGGAAATTACCGTTTGGACTTAATGTATCTTCAGCAGCATTCATTCGTAGTTTAAACGAAATTTTACCTGTTTATCTTCGTGACAATATTACTTCATATGTTGGATATATTCTTATTGCTAAGCGTTCTTGGAGTGAGCATAACAAAATTTTGGATTCATTATTATGTATTTTTGCATGAGTTGGCATCACAGTGAACTTGGAAAAATCTGAATTTGGTCTTTCTCAGGTGAAGTTTCTTGGTCATATTATTTCTACAGAAGGTATTCTTCCTGATCCAGAGAAACTAGAGGCTATTCGTAATTATGCTGTTCCTACTACAAAACGTGATGTTCGTAGTTTCCTTGGTGTCTGTAATTTTCTTAGACGCTTTGTTAGATTGGACAATTTGGCCACTCCTCGTTTATGTGAACTATCTGGAAAGAATTCTAATTGGTGTTGCGATGAAGAAGCTCAATCAGAATTTGAACAACCTCGTGATGCTTTGGTTGCTGCTCCATTTCTTTCACATCCGGATTTATCTAAAGATTTTTGCTTGGCGACGGACTCATCATACAAAGGCCTAGGTGCACACTTATTTCAAGAGATAGAAGAAAACGGAGTTGTTGTACAGAAATCTTTTGCATTTGGAAGTCGTGTTCTCTCTCAATCAGAAAAGAATTATTCGATTACGGAACTTGAAGCCTTGGCTGTTGTATGGGCTTTCACAAAATGTCGCATATTTTTGTATGGCAGACATACTAAGGTTTACACCGATCATTGAGCTCTGGAATTTCTTATGTCAACAAAATTAACACATGGAAGATTGTCACGATGGGCGCTGTATCTACAGGAATTTGATTTTAGTATTGTTTGCATACAGGGTTCTTCAAATAATATTGATGCGTTATCACGTGCACCTATGCGTTTGAAACAAAGTGCTGAGGAGGACTGCAAAGAAAACAATTATTGTTTGATGTATATTCTAGAGGTTGCGTTTGAAAATTTTATTTCGTCTTCGCTCCAGGACATCGCTAGGGAGCAAAACAAGGATCCAATCTGGAAGGACATTAAGGAGAAGTGGAGGAGAAAGGAAAGCGTAGCGATTAGGCAGTATTATTTAGTTCGCAATGATATTCTTTTTAAACGAAAATCGGTCTACAACTCTGTTTGGTTAGTTTGTATTCCTGATGAGTGGGTTAATAAATGGATTTGGTATACACATTTCAGTTATGTACACTTTGGTCCCAGAAAATGCTTGCATAAATTACGAGAAAATTGCTACTTCAGTAACATGGAAAACCGTATTCGATTTGTTCTTGCCAAATGCAAATTATGTCAAAAGGCTAAGCCGCCAACTATTTCTCACAGAGCACCGTTGTTTCCTATCATTCCAGCGAAATTAAAGGAGATGGCTGCAGTCGATTTGTTCGGTCCAGTGGTTCGTTCTACTAATGGTTTTACGTACATTTTGGTAGCAGTGGAATTGACATCAAAATATGTGTGTTTTACACCTTTACGCAAAGCAACAGCTCGTTCAGTATCTAATGCTTTCATCAAACATTTTCTTAAAGAAGTGGGTCATGTTGATAAGGTTTTATCAGATAATGGATCACAGTTTCGTTCTAAAATTTGGCTTCATACTCTACGGCGTCGTAAGATTAAACCAATTTGCATTTCACTTTTTCACCCTCAATCTAACGCTTCAGAGAGATGGATGAAGGAAATCAATAAATTGTGTCGTCTTTATTGTCATCAGAATCACAGAACGTGGGATCAGTATATTCATATTTTTCAAAACATTCTGAATGAACTCCCTAGTGATTCAACTTCTTTACCGCCTGTATTGATATTGAAACATAAAGCACCGACAAATAGCATTTCTGAAATCGTTCCTTTTCCGCCTTCACGGAAACTACGGCATTCTGAAATTGTCAACCTGGCTCTACAAAATATTGCATCTGCGGCTGCTAGAAGAGAGAAATCAGCTAAACGTCCTGGTCGTTTAAAAACCTTGTCAGTTGGTCAAAAGGTGTTAATTAAGTCTCACCGTTTGTCTCACAAAGGAAAATACTTGTGTCGCATTTTTTTTCTGCTTTATAACGGTCCATACAGAGTTCGCAAAATTATTCATGATAACACTGTCGAAGTAGAAATTCTTAAATCTCGGCGCTCTAAGGGAATACATCATATATCGAACGTTAAAATTTTTGTGGAATGACGTACTTTTGAGAAATTAACAGTTCTGGCGGCGGCACATACTCAAAGCAACAGTCAAGTCTGCGCGCCACACAAGGCAGTCGTTGACCGCAAACAATTACTTCCTACGTCACGCGTACCTACAGCTGATCGAGCGCTCAGTGCGAATGCACTGACAGCCGTAAACAAATACACAGTCTAATTTCTCTGATTAAATTCAGTATAAAGCTATAGTGACTTGATAAATTATGTTATTAACGTTCAGTTTTTTCAGAATATAGTTGCATAAAATATTTAAGAACTGTAGGTAAATTCTGTGTGTGTCCGACGTTAAGAGGACTTGCTATCGAGAAAATTTCAGGAAGCATGTAATTTCGAAGAAGAAAGTAATAAACTAAAAAGGTAACTATTAATTGAGTTTATTTTTCAGATAACATATTTCCAATTAGGTACGTACTTTAGACGTAAATTGCTGCTCTCGATTACGTGATTTATACTTTGTGTTAACTGATTTTGAATGATCAGAGTTGTTACTTATGTATATTATGCATCGCTTGGCTGCACTGCTTTTTCACTGATGTCACATTTTTTTATTATGTACCTGCTGCGCTTATTTATTTAAATTATAATTGTCACCTGATTAGTTGTGCTGATATGGTTATGTATGTAAGTTATACTTTGTGATTTATCTGCTTGCGCCTTCATGTTTACTTATTAAGATTGCATATGAACATTTATTTGCTTATGCTGATATGATGCTAATGACCTGTTTATTATGTAAGATATATATTTGCTGCTTTGCGTATGGATTGCATATTTACACATTTCTGTTTTGTTGTCATAACTACTCTTTAATTTGGTATATAGAAATGCTGATATACTGTGTACGAACATGGAGTTTAGGTCACACTATGGTATTAATTATAGATTGTTCGCTTGGAAGAGCCTCGTTATAGGGCTTGTGCTACATCCACTTGTTAACATTCTGTTCTCTACTGGTATATTTACTCGCTATTGAATGTTTTGCTTACTCTCAGTGCCTTATATTTTAAGATAAGAAAATGAACTGCTATAATTCTACGAACGACATTAGTACAAGAAACTTCATAGAAGTCACATGAGCTGGAGGTTTCATGGAAGCTGTATAAATTTATGCTAATAGGAAGGAAGCTAACGACATGACATACCAAAACTAGGTTTAGACCATTGACAGTTATTACACTGCATTTTTCGTGAGCAATTGAAATAGCAAGTGACACTTGACACAAGAAATACTCCACGTGTTTGCTTCTGTTTTGCAATGATTCTTGAAGTGGTGTACACACTGTGAAATATTACGATCATTCACACTCCGTACTCGTACTTACTTACTGAAAATTATTCGAACTAAAGACTGTTAGAGGTCATGGATGTATTTCTTTTATTTAATGATGGACAAGGTAACCAAAATGTATTTTGTAATTCATAATGAGTAGAAGATTTGGGTCAGATGAATTACACACAGGTTGTGTGTGGACATTGTGTCTTCGGATTGTATGGGATGATAAACTGAAGTTTGCACTAGGATTTTATCTGTACTTGTTCAAGGAGACTGACTAGAGGAAAGAGTTGTTATGGAAGTGAAATGATATTGGCGATAAGGTTTATATGTATAAACGTATTGAAAAAGGTATTATTGAGGTATTGAGATTGTGTGAAGTTGCTGATTATTGGAGTTTTGGTGGAAAAGAGGTAAGGTAAATGATGTTGATGATGAGGTTTATATGTATCGACGTAAGAGGTATTATTGAAGTATTAAGATTATGTGATGCTGATGATAATTGGAGTTTTGGTGGATAAGAGGTAAAGTAAGTGAGGATCATTTTTTTTTTGTTGGTTTGTATGGAACAAGGAGGAGGAAGATGGCAGACTAGAACACTCAAGTAGAAGGAAGATTGTCTACACACACACTTTGTTAAATCAATAAGCAGTATATACTTTTTTTTATTATTTTGGAGAGAGGAAATATTTGCATATCTTGGCACACTGACAGTTGTACAGCAACCGTACATTTGATTTGGCTTGGCAAACATTGGTCTTGAGATGATGACTATGACGTTGACTAACTTTTATTGACTGTTATACACTGCTGCCACTACTACTTGATACACATGTTGAACATCAAATTTTTGACAGAATTGCATTTACACAGCTAACACTATTCAATTAGAAAGATGAGTGAGTGTGTTTTGTGTGTTTTCCTTTCCTAATCCCAGATAATTGGTACCGACATACCTCCTGAATATTATTTTACTTGTTTGTTGTGGCTTGCACTGATACCCATAAATATTATAGGTTTACTGATATTTGTGTATTTGTAACAGTTAATGACATTTATCTGATATCATTTGTGTGTTGATTATAATTTGTATGTTCAGTGTAAGAGCATTGATAATAATTTTGTAAAAGCAATTGTGTGTGCATTCAAACTGTTGTTCATGCTTGCACCTATCATCATTGATGGTGCCACTTGAAAATGTTTAATTTCTGCTAATGAACTCTGATGAACTGTCTGATTAGTGATAGTGAATATTATGGACTGTTACCTGCACTTGTTCAACATGATGGGTGCCACTTGGAGATGTTTAATTTCTGCTGATAAACTCTGATGATCTGTCTGATTAGTGATAGTGAATATTATGGACTGTTACCTGCACTTGTTCAACATGATGGGTGCCACTTGGAAACGTTTAATTTCTGCTGATTGATGAACTGTCTGATTAGTGATAGTGAATATTATGGACTGTTACCTGCACCTGTTCAACATTGCTGGGTGCCACTGATGGAACTGCTTCTACTGGGATAATGTCACTTGTTGCTGTCTGCACCTGTTCAACATTGCTGGGTGCCACTGATCGAACTGCTTCTACTGAGACAATGTCCCTTGTTGCTGTCTGCACCTGTTCAACATTGCTGGGTGCCACTGATGGAACTGCTTCTACTGAGATAATGTTACTTGTTGATGTCTGCACCTGCTCGCCATTGCTGGGTGCCACTGTTGGAGCTGTTTAAATACTGGAAATGAAATGTTATGAGACTGCTATTTGCATCTGTTGACCATTGCTGGGTGGTACTGTTGGAACTGTCAACTACTCTGAGGAGTGCTACTTGTTTATTGAACTATTGAAAAGATTTGATGTGAATATTTGTATAAACTGATTTTTTGTATGTTTACTATTTATGAGATGTTATGAGACTCTTACCTACACTTATTCATCATTGCTTGTGCAATTGATTGAATGATACTTGTGTAAACTATTATGTAAAATCACACATATGAAAGCATTTATATTCCTTACTGTATTTTATATATTAGGTTATTGTGAAGGGTCAGTGCAAAGCCGAAATTTATTTAGTTATGTGATATTTACTAATTAATATTATCTTTTATTTTTGTCTGTATTTTTTGGACGAATTTGATGGTTATTTTCACCACCAATGCTGGCAAAAATACCATCAAATTCTAGCCTGTGGATGAGGGGCATATGAAAGGTGGCTACACTGAGTCACAGCGCCAGAGATTGCGCCAAAGAGTATTATTCAGCCGCCTCCACTGGCAGTGGTAGTTCAGAAGTTCCTGTGGGCAATAGTAGTTATGAGGTTGCCGTGAGTAGTGCTTGTTGAGAGGATGTCGATAGCAGTACTAGTTGAGGACATGTCGTGTGCAGTTGTTCTGATGGGCAAGACAGCAGATGCTGTTCGATTGGTGATGTTGTAATGATCACAGTGTATCTTTCGTCAATATATATGAAGGTAACAAAAAAATTTTTATTTCAAATTTCCTAAATAACAATGCCTCTTAGTCACAGGTTCAGTCAAGAAAGCATCTGGCTTGTGTTCATGTATTAGACTGTAATTCTGGGTTCTATGTGCAATTATAGTATTTCTGGGTTTTTTTATTACTTCATTGTAAATGGTGTTTAAAATATCTTGTCGCCGGCCAGAGTGGCCGAGCGGTTCTAGGCGCTACAGTCTGGAACCGCGCGACCGCTACGGTCGCAGGTTCGAATCCTGCTTCGGGCATGGATGTGTGTGATGTACTTAGGTTAGTTAGGTTTAAGTAGTTCTAAGTTCTAGGGGACTGATGACCACAGCAGTTAAGTCCCATAGTTCTCAGAGCCATTTGAACCGTATCTTGTCGTACTGAGGAAGAACAGGGCCAGATACATGTACGTTGAGTCACACTACCACACACAGAACAGTTACACTTGTGCTTTGTTGTTTCGTAGCTTTTATAGTTGCTGGGGACTTAATTAATCATTTGTGTTAACGGAAATTTCCTTTCATTCTGTGTTGTTATTCTATGCAGTCAGGTTGCGTACTAATACTACTCAGGGCCAACCGGTTACGAGACTTCGTAACCGGACACACAGCGACTAAAATATATTTTCATTTAAAAATAATTAAGCCCCAATGCACTAGTTTCGAGTGATATTGCAAATTTTTTTCCCAGCAGGATAACACCAGTTGTATGATGTCACCAATTTTTGAATTGTATTGCGATTTTATGCCATCTTGTGTAACACTATGCATATAGTGGTGTAATTAGGCCAGACTTTTGTGATTAATTATCTAATTAGGATCGATCTTTGCATCAGTTTCCCGACCAAAATAAATAAAGTACACTTACCTAACCTTCCTCTCCCTCATCTGGACAGTTTCCACGTGTTAGAGAGTGCACTTGGGCTTTCCATCCAGTGGAATCAGGGTCTGAGTCCTGGAAAGGGTACTGTCAATTTTAATTTCCCGTCGGTTCCAAGCGCCTGTGGTGCTATAGTTGTGTTGGGGGGGTACACTTGGACTTTCCAGCCAGGAGAACCAGGATTAGAATCCCAGAAACGGTACTAGCAATTTTAATTTCCCAACAATTCCCGGGTGTGGGGTGGGGTGGGATTCAGCACAGCCCTGGGACAAAAAAATTACCGCCAAAATTCGAAATTCCCACCAAAATTCGAAATTCCTGCCAAAATTAAAAATTTCCACCAATAGGATAGGTTGGTGGGGGGAGGGGTGAGGGAAGGAGGGGTTGGGGGAGGAGGAGGGGATGGGGCCCACTTTCAGGCTGAGAAAAACATGTGACATCATCCGGGGGCGGGAGAGGGCGTGGCTGGGGGTGGGGGTGGGTGGGGTCATGGGTGACTAATTGATCAATTAAGTTAATTTGCATATCAATTTGATACCAAAATTGCACCGAGAACCCCACTACGCTACTACTCACGAATCAACATGGTTTACTACGAACTATGGATGAATGGTAACAGGCAGATTTTCATGTTTCTAGATTTCCGGAAAGTGTTTGACACGGTGGCCCATTGCAGGTTGTTAACGAAGGTACGAGCGTATGGAAAAGTTCACATGTGAGTGACTCGAAGACTATCGTCAGGAGTGCCCCAGGGGCGTGATGGGGCCTCTGTTGTCCTCTATATACATAAATTATTTGGCAGACGGAGTGGACAGCAGTCTGTGGTTGTTTGCTCATGATGCTGTGGTGTATGGTAAGATGTCGAAGTTGAGTGACTGTAGGAAGATACAAGACGAGCAAGACAAAATTTCCAGTTGGTGAGATGAATGGCAACTAGCTCTAAACGTGGAAAAACGTAAGTTAATGTGGATGAGTAGAAAGAAGAAACCAGTAACGTTTGGATACAGCGTCACTAGTGTCCTGGTTGCACAGTCAAATCGTTTAAATATGTGGGCATAACGTTACACAGCGATATGAAATGGAAGGAGCACGTGAGAACTGTGGTAGGGAAGGCGAATGGCCCATTTCAGTTTATTGGGAGAATTTCGGGAAAGAGTGGTTCACCTGTAAAGGAGACCGCATATAAAACGTTGCTGCGATCCGTTCTTGAGTACTGTCGTGAGTTTGGGATCCATATCCGGTCAGATTGAAGGATGACATCGAAGTAATTCAGAGGCGGGCTGCCTAGATTTGTTACTGGTGTGTTCGAAGAACACTTAAGTGCTACCGAGCGGTCTAAGGCGCTGCAGTCATGGACTGTGGGGCTGGTCTCGGCGGAGGTTCGAGTCCTCCCTCGGGCATGGGTGTGTGTGTGGTTGTCCTTAGGATAATTTAGGTCAAGTAGTGTGTAAGCTTAGGGGCTAATGACCTTAGCAGTTAAGTCCCATAAGATTTCACACACATTTGAACATTTTTGAACTTAAGTGTTACGGAGACGCTTCGGTAACTCAAATGAGAATTCCTGAAGGGAAGGCAACGTTCTTTGCGAGGAACACTACTGACAAAATTTAGAGAACCGATATTGGAAGCTGACTGCCGAATAATTCCACTGGTGCAAACATACATTGAGCGTAAGGACCACGAAGATAAGATACAAGAAATTAGGGCTATATCAGAGGCATATATACAGTCGATTTTCCCTCGTTCTGTCTGCGAGTGAGACAGGAAAGCAAATAACTATTAGTGGTACAGGGTCCCCTCCGCCATGCACCGTACCGTGGCTTGCGGAGTATCTACCGGGTGATCAAAAAGTCAGTATAAATTTGAAAACTTAATAAACCACGGAATAATGTAGATATAGAAGTAAAAATGGACACACATGCTTCAAATGACATTAGAACAAAAAAAACAAAGTTCACAAAATGTCCGACAGATGGCGCTGTCAACGCCCACAACTCCAGAATTTAGGCTACCGAAACTCCTAGAACTATTGTGGAAACTCCATTGCACGACGAGAAAGTCACGGTATGGATTTACCACATCTACCGTTATCGGGCCTTTTTTCTTCTAGGAAATGCGTGATTCTTGTTTTATAACTGCTACCGTGACGGGTGAGAGGTACGCCCATATGTTACAGAATCGCATAATCCCCAGCCTGGCTGATAAACAACTGCTGGAACGTACAATGTTTATGCAGGATGGTGCTCCACCCCATATTGCTAGACGCGTGAAAGATCTCTTGCTCTCGTCGTTTGGTGATGATCGTGTGCTCAGCCGCCACTTTCATCATGCTTGACTTCCCAGGTCCCCAGACCTCAGTCCGTGCTATTATTGGCTTTGGGGTTACCTGAAGTCGCAAGTATATCGTGATCGACCGACATCTCTAGGGATGCTGAAAGACAACATCCGACGCCAATGCTTCACATAAATCCGGACATGCTTTACAGTGCTGTTCACAACATTATTCCTCGACTACTGCTATTGTTGAGGAATGATGGTGGATATATTGAGCATTTCCAGTAAAGAACATCATATTTGCTTTGTCTTGCATTGTTATGCTACTTATTGCTATTCTGATCAGATGAAGCGCCATCTGTCGGACATTTTTTGAATTTTTGTATTTTTTTGGTTATAATAAAACCCCATGTCATTCCAAGCATGTGTGTCAATTTGTACCTCTCTATCTACATTATTCCGTGATTTATTCAGTTTTCAAATTTACACTGACTTTTTGATCACCCGGTATGTACAAGCAAAATTAAGCTTGAAGGTCCAATTGACGATGTGGTCTTAAAGGATGGAGAACAAGCCCAAATAAAGCAAAGATTTACGGAAATCAAGGAACACCTAAATCTGGAAGACCTGACGCGCTTTGAGTCGCTCTCCTTCAGAATGCGAATCCAATGTGACATTAAACCACTATGCTACCTCGCTTGGTAAGAGCCAGATAGCAGCGCAGGTCGATCTCCTTTTATTGCATCTCTCAGCCTCTGGTCACACTAATAGTATCATGACCAGTTGCGACTTTTTAGTAAGTGAATATGACATGATCTGTTTAGAAATCAAGAAAAAGGCGGTAGCATAGTAGTAGGAGACTAAATAAGATATCAAACTAACATGGGCAGGGTGATAAAAAAAAAAGTGTTTCAAATTTTGAGAGGTGGTAGTATGGACAAATATGCACTAAACATGGGCCTTAAAACGCATAACCTACAACGTGTGAGTATTTTTTCATACTGTAAAACATCTTTTCCGCTGCAAGCTCTTTGCCATTAGGAACAAACCACAGAACGCAGTAAACATACGAGGACACATTCTCCTGTTACTGTTCATGGAAACAGCATGCAGTAAACATTTGATAGTGCTATTACTGTAAACCCTATTCGCAGCTCTGTGTAAGTGCAGGGGATACATTAGATCTAACGGAACTAGGTTGGGAGTTGATAAGTTTGTGAAATTATTTTAGATTTCAGTTTTACGTTTGCATTACCAGAGTAATTGAAGTCTATTATGCAACACTAGAAATGGCAGACATCATCTTCTGCTGTGGTTTGGCAAATAGAAACAACCGTGGAGCCAGTGTCCTGTGTGCTGGAAAATATTCAGAACGCGAGGTATCATCTGCAGCAGCTATTCAACAGTCTTTTCCAGTGACTGGCGCAGTCCGGCCTTATAGCTACAACAAGGGTGGATCGTGGCAGACTTCGCACCATTCGTACAACTGTTGTGGAGAAGTGAGTACTGCAGAGAAGTGAAGAAGCTCCTGGAACTCGTGCTCGCAGAATTTCTGTCTTTAATGGCGTTATCCGTCCTCTAGTCTGGGTGATCCTGCACGAGCAGTTGCTATACCCATATCGTGTAATGTGTGGCCAATTTCTTCGGCCACAAGATCAGCCTGCCAGAAAGCAGGTCTGCCAACGTCTTCTGGAAAAATGTGGTGAATATCCACTTTTTGCAACAAAGATACTGTTCACAGACGTGCATGACTTCACTTAAGATGGTATTGTACTGATGTAAGTCCACACGCTGTTGAGCAGTTGAAGAAGCAAGACGTCAGGCGTCGGTTCTAAGTTAATGTACGGGGCAGGAATTATTGGCGATGGACTTATAGGACTTTACACGCTTAGGAAACAGGTTGACTGGTGCAAGGTATTGTCATTCGTATCAACCGATTTGTCTCTCCTGCTACAGTTCAAATGGCTCTAAGCGCTATGGGACTTAACATCTGAGGTCATCAGTCCCCTAGACTTAGAACTACTTAAACCCAGCTAACCTAAGGACATCAGATACATCCATGCCCAAGACAGGATTCGAACCTGCGACCATAGTAGCCGCGTGGTTGCGGATTGAAGCACCTAGAATTGCGTGGCCACAGTGGCCCGCTCCTGCTGGAGGAGGTACCATTCCAACAACAGCTGGATATGTTTTTAGTAAGTGATGGAGCACCAGACAGTTTTTTCATAACCGTCCGAGAACACCCCATAAAGACGTTTAATGGGCACTACATTGTTCAGGGGGGTTTAGTACGTTGGCCTGATCGTTTCCCCGGTTTTAATCCCTTGGATTTTTGGTTGTGGGGACAGTTGAAATCTTTGGTGTATACAAGTCTAAATGGTTCAAATGGCTCTGAGCACTAAGAGACTTAACTTCTGAGGTCATCAGTCCCCTAGAACTCAGAACAACTTAAACCTAACTAACCTAAGGACATCACACACATCCATGCCCGAGGCAGGATTCGAACCTGCGACCGTAGCGGTCGTACACAAGACCAATTAACGATGTAGAAGCATTACAGGGACGCGTCATCAGTGCCCGCCAGCGCATCCGCGACCAACCTGAGGGTTTGGGCCGGCCGTTGTGGCCGAGAGGTTCTAGGCGCGTCAGTCCGGAACCGCGCTGCTGCTACGGTCGCACGTTCGAATCTTGCCACGGCCTTGGATGTGTGTGCTGTCCTTAGGTTAGTTAGGTTTAAGTAGTTCTAAGTTCTAGGGGACTGATGACCTCAGATGTTAAGTCCCATAGTGCTCAGAGCCATTTGAACCATTTTTTGAGGTTTTGGAGAGAGCATGTGATTTCCTAAAACGACGTACAGGAAGATGCCCTACTATAAATGGGCACCATATTGAGCATCTCCATTAGCGATTACTGGTAAGAACAGGTCGTATTTAATAGGAAACATTAGACACTCTGCTGAATAATGTGTTCTCCTCTGTTTACTGCATTCTATAGGTTGTTCGTGATAGCAGAGATCTTGTAGTAGAAGACATATGTTTCACAGTATCTAAGATAAACAAGTCTTCAAGCTCTTAAGGTATGTGTTCCGAAGTCCATGTTTACTGGACATTTTTTTCTTGTTTTCGTCCATACTACCACCTCTCAAAATATGAAATATATTTTTTTAACTCCCTGTATACACAGCTATACGCATTTGGATGTGTAACATACACTACTGGCCATTAAAATTGCTACACCACGAAGATGGCGTGCTACAGACGCAAAATTTAACCGACAGGAAGAAGATGCTGTGATATGCAAATGATCTGCTTTTCAGAGCATTCACACAAGGTTGTCGCCGGTGGCGACACCTACAACGTGCTGACATGAGGAAAGTTTCCAACCGATTTCTCATACACAAACAGCAGTTGACCGGGGTTGCCTGGTGAAACGTTGTTGTGATGCCTCGTGTAAGGAGGAGAAATGCGTACCATACGTTTTCGACTTTGATAAAGGTCGAATTTTAGCCTATCGCGATTGCGGTTTATCGTGTCGCGACATTGCTGCTCGCGTTGGTCGAGATCCAACGACTGTTAGCAGAATATGGAATCGGTGGGTTCAGGAGCGTAATACAGAACGCCGCGCTGGATCCCAACGGCATCGTATAACAAGCAGTCTAGATGAAAGGCATCTTATCCGCATGGCTGTAACAGATCGTGCAGTCACGTCCCGATCCCTGAGTCAATAGATCGGGACGTTTGCAAAACGATAACCATCTGCACGAACAGTTCAACGACGTTTTCAGCAGCATGGACTATCAGCTCGGAGACCATGGCTGCGGTTACCCTTCATGCTGCATCACAGACAAGAGTGCCTGCGATGGTGTACACAACGACGAACCTGGGTGCACGAATGGCAAAACGTCATTTTTTCAGATGAATCCAGGTTCTGTTTACAGTATCATGATGGTCGCATCCGTGTGTGGCGACATCGCGGTGAACGCACATTGGAAGCGTGTATTCGTCGTCGCCATACTGGCGTATCACCCGGCGTGATGGTATGGGGTGACATTGGTTACACGTCTCGGTCACCTCTTGTTCGCATTGACAGCACTCTGAACAGTGGACGTTACATTTCAGATGTGTTACGATCCGTGGCTCTACCCTTCATTCGATCCCTGCGAAACCCTACATTTCAGCAGGATAATGCACGACCGCATGTTGCAGGTCCTGTACGGGCATTTCTGGATACAGAAAATGTTCGACTGCTGCCCTGGCACAGCACATTCTCCAGATCTGTCACCAACTGAAAACGTCTGGTCAATGGTGCCCGAGCAATAAGCTCGTCACAATACGCCAGTCACTACTCTTGATGAACTGTGATATCGTGGTGAAGCTGTATGGGCAGCTGTACCTGTACACGCCATCCAAGCTCTGTTTGACTCAATGCCCAGGCGTATGAAGGCCGTTATTACGGCCGGAGGTGGGTTGTTCTGGGTACTGATTTCTCAGGATCTATCCACCCAAATTGCGTGAAAATGTAATCACATGTCTGTTCTAGTATAATATATTTGTCCAATGAATACCCGTTTATCATCTGCATTTCTTCTTGGTGTAGCAATTTTAATGGCCAGTAGTGTAGTAACTCGCAAACTGAACACACGAAAAGAGGCGCTCGCGAAGTGAACATAGCAACGAAGAGCCGAAACATTACTACAGCCTGCTTGACAGTGTGCTCGTCCACCTTTGGAACGCAAAAAAACAGTGATTCTGAGTGGTGTGGGTTCAGCAAAACATCGGTAAGTTTCTGGAGGCATGTGGCACCAGAATTCTACGCACAGATCACGCAGTTTCCTAAATTACGGGCCGGTTCATTGCCAGATGTGTTCCACTGTGTTCAGATCAGACGAATTTAGTGGCCAAGACGTCAACGAGAGTTTACTATCACGTTTCCTAAACCACAGGAGTAAGATTTTGGCTTTCTGACCCGGGCAGTTATTCTGTTGGAAAATGTCATCGACGTCAGGGGAGACAATAAACATGAGGGGATGCTGCCGGTCCGTAAAAACGATCACTTTGTCCACAACTGTGACGGTGCTTTCGATTAGTACACAGGTCCCACAGCAGCCCTGTCCCTTGTAGCATAATACTGCTCCCAACGGCACGCGTCCGGGGCGCAGTGCATTTTTCAAGCTGCAGTTCGTCTGAATGCCACCATCGATCTGTTGTAACAATAAATGTGATTCATCCGACGAGGCGATACGTTTCTACTGATCCACACAGAACGACTATATTGATTTATTACTATACGGTTCCTTTTGTCATAGTGCCTGCAGTATTCGCCCCAATGCTCTGCCGCTCATTATTTGTTAACGACTCTCTCTCTTAGGACGTTACATTCTGTGACAACGAATTCTGGGGGCGTCTCCGTGTCCTTATCTGTTTCACATTACCGTAAGTAGTCTTATTAAGGACGCTTTCTTTCCTGGGTAGAGCAACCTGAAGCTGCTGCTTCAACGCAATGAAATCGATCGTTAATAAATCATCACTTAACAGCTGTTTGTATTTCATTCATTTTCGGTTTATCATGTATTTCGACGGCTGTGAATGCCGTTATAAAGCTGTACGTGAGCTTTCACGGAGTCACATTAGGAGTCTTTCAGAACACATTCTTAGTAGCAACAGAAGAAACTTAATATATCACGTAATAAAAATTAACTTTTATCATACACTTCACAGTAGGCTACAGAGTAAGGGAACAAACGTAGATGCAAATATAGAAATAATTCCGAAAAACAAAATTTTATGTGAGGTGTGGAAGAAAAGTCATTTGAATTTCCTGTTTCATCAATAAGCATTATTGCTCTTACAAAACAACAGCTACAGATCTAAAATATTTTTTTATTATTAATTTTGTACCTGATATAGTGTTACAGTTTTCTCATGCATGATCTGTGTGAGAACTTGTCATACTTTGTTACTTCTTTAGCGAACACCCCGCCGGTGGTTCGAGTCATCCCTCGTCCATGGGTATGAGTGCGTGCTTAGCGTTAAGTTAAAGTAGTGTGTAAGTCTAGGGAACGATGACCTCAGCAGTTTGGTCCCTTTGGAATTCACAGACATATGAACATTTCCAATTTCAATTAGAAAATGATCTAGAGAGAACTTCTGTATAGTGCGAAAAGTGGCAATTGGCACTAAGCAAAGAAAAGTGCGAGGTCATCCACATCGGTACTAAAAGAAATCCGATAAATTTTAGGTATACGATAAATCGCACAAATCTAAGGGCTGTCAACTCGACTAAATACCTAGGAATTACAATTACGAGCAACTTGAACCGGAAAGACCACGTAGATAATATTGTGGGGAGGGCGAAACAAAGACTGCGCTTTGTTGGCAGAACACTTAGAAGATGCGACAAACCCACTAAAGAGACAGCCTACATTACACTTGTCCGTTCTCTGCTAGAATATTGCTGCGCGGTGTGGGATCCTTCCCAGGTAGGATTAATGGAGGACATCGAAAAAGTGCAAAGAAGCAGCTCGTTTCGTGTTATCGCGCAATCGGGGTGAGAGTGTCACTGATATGATACGCGAGTTGGGGTGGCAGTCACTGAAAGAAAGACGGTTTTCTTTGCAGCGAGATCAATTTACGAAATTTCAATCACCAGCTTTCTCTTCCGAATGCGAAAATATTTTGTTGACACCCACCTACGTAGGGAGAAATGATCATCATAAAAAAAATAGGAGAAATCAGAGCTCGAACGGAAAGATTTAGGTGTTCCTTTTTCCCAGGCACTATTCGAAAGTGGAATGGTAGAGAAGTGGTATGAAAATGGTTCGATGAACCCTCTGCCAGGCACGTAACTGTGAATTGCAGAGCAACCATGTAGATGTAGATGTAGATTTTAGCGAACAACTTCTTTGTTTATAAGTAAATAGTTAACTGAGGATATGATCTGTTAGCACTGTTCTTATACAAGTCAATAAATTAAAAATTGTAAAAAGACAAAAAAATCAAATATAAATCGGTAAATTTGTAAAACGACATTCTGTAACAAGAAACGTGATTCATCCGAACAGGCGACACAGTTCTGTTGATCTACGGACCAACTACGATGATATCGTTCCTTCTGCAATCGTAACTGACGATGCCGTTCTTATTTTGTTTTTTTTTTTTTTGTTTACGTTTCTATGGCAACACCTTAGTTGATGCAGTGGAACGTGATTCGCCTGAAAGCTGCCAAAAGCTCTGCCAACTGCCAAAGGTCTTCTTTCGCCGAAGGAAGTATAACGGCCATCATTCCGACAGCCATCCGTTGCAAATCTAGAGGCAAAAAAATGGTTCAAATGGCTCTGAGCACTATGCGACTTAACTTCTGAGGTCATCAGTCGCCTAGAACTTAGAACTAATTAAACCTAACTAACCTAAGGACATCACACACATCCATGCCCGAGGCAGGATTCGAGCCTGCGACCGTAGCGGTCGCTCGGCCCCAGACTGTAGCGCCTAGAACCGCACGGCCACTCCGACCGGCATCTAGAGGCACCAAGTAGGCCTATTTAAGCGCCGTTTCGCGTTGCAGTTCCGCAGTAGCTTTACAGTTACGCTGTCTGTACATATGCCATAGCTGGAAAGTAGTTTCGTACTGCTAATATGGTTACACTTCAATCAAAAAAGGACCGTCCTGTCGCACTCTATAGCTAGAAATAACGTTTCAGACTATTCATATACAGTGTACACTGATCAGCCAGAATATTATGACCACCTACCTAACAGCAGGTATGTCCACCTTTGGTGCGGATAATAGCGGCGGCAGGTCGTGTCATGGAAGCGATGAGGACTTCATAGGTCGCTGGAGGGAGTTGGCGCCACATCTGCACGCACAAGTCGCAAATTCCGGGGAGGTGGGCGATGACCTTTGACGCCACGTTCAATCACATTCCAGGTGAGTCCGATCGGGTTCAGAACTAACGAATTGGGTGGCCAGCACATCAACAGAACCGCCACTGTGTTCCTCGAAACACCATTTCTGGCCTTGTGACATGGCGCATTACCGTGATGAAAAATGACACTGCCATCGGTAAACATGATCGTCATGAAGAGGCGTACGTCATCCGAAACCCGTGTACGATACTCCTTGGCCGTCATAGTGCCTTGCACGAGCTCCACTGGAACCACGGATACCCATTTGAATGTTCCCCAGAGCATAATGGAGCGGCCGCCAGCTTGTCTCCGTTCCGCATTACAGGCGTCAAGGAGCTGTTCCCCTGTAAGATGACGAATTTGCGCACTCTCATTGGCATAATGGAGAAGGTAACGGGATTCGTCAGACCGTGCAACGCTCTGCCACTGCGCCAACGTCCAGTGCCAATGGTCACGTGCCCATTTCAGTCGTAGTTGCCGATATCGTTGTGTTAACGTTGGCACATGCATGCGTCATCGGCTGCGCAGGGGCATCGTTAGGAGTGTCCGGTGCACTGCGTGTTCAGACACACTTGTACTCTGCCTAGCATTGAGATCTGATGTTAGTTCCGGCACAGTTCACCGTCTGTCCTGTTTTACCAGTCTGCCCAGCCTACGACGTCCGATATCTGGAATGAGGGGTGGCCGCCCATCCCCACGACGTCTGGACGTGGTTTCACCTTGGTTTGGCCACGTGTTGAAGATGCTCACCACAACACTTCTCGAACACCCAACAAGTCGTGCAGTTTCCGAAATGCTCGAGCCGACCCTCAGGGCCATCACAATCCGTCCTCGGTCAAACCCACAGGGAGACGACCGTGGGGTCGGGGATTTCTCCACAATTTTGTGTGCTGAGAGAGGACCCCTAACACCTCACGTGGTTAAAATACAGGGTGATTCAAAAAGAATACCACAACTTTAGGAATTTAAAACTCTGCAACGACAAAAGGCAGAGCTAAGCACTATCTGTCGGCGAATTAAGGGAGCTATAAAGTTTCATTTAGTTGTACATTTGTTCGCCATTTCAGCCAATAAAGTTTTTGGTCCCTTTTTCTTCGAAGGTGCTACTGTAACTGGAATACAGTATTTGGAGATGTTAGAGAATTGGCTGTTCCCTCAGCTCGAACAAGAAGCACAACAATTCATATTTCAGCAGGATGGAGCGCCACCACATTGGCACTTATCTGTCCGTAACTACCTGAACGTCAACTACCCGAGGCGATGGATCGGCCGCCAGGCAGCCCGTGAAGAGCACTTCATCACTGGCCTCCAAGAAGCCCTGATCTTACCCCCTGCGATTTTTTCTTATGGGGGTATGTTAAGGATATGGTGTTTCAGCCACCTCTCCCAGCCACCATTGATGATTTGAAACGAGAAATAACAGCACCTATCCAAACTGTTACGCCTGATATGCTACAGAGAGTGTGGAACGAGTTGGAGTATCGGGTTGATATTGCTCGTGTGTCTGGAGGGGGCCATATTGAACATCTCTGAACTTGTTTTTGAGTGAAAAAAAAACCTTTTTAAATACTCTTTGTAATGATGTATAACAGAAGGTTATATTATGTTTCTTTCATGAAATACACATTTTTAAAGTTGTGGTATTCTTTTTGAATCACCCTGTATTAGGACGCACTACCCGGATAATTCCGGGAGAAATCGATCCAAAGTTTCTTACGTGCCTTATGAGTATAAAATGTTAGTCCTTTGCCGAGCCCCCGTCTGGCCTCGGTGTTTAGGGCTCGTATTCTTACGCCAGAGGTCTCGTGTTCGATTCCTCCTTTTGCACTTTTTTTCCTTCTGTTTCATTTTCTTTGGTTATTCCACCAATTATTCAGAAAGTTTCCCAAACCTACATCATCTTTAACAAATTGGTAACATCATTGAATAAAAATTATTTTCTTTTTGTCCAACAACACAATCCATGGCGGTGGGTTTTCCATTTTTCATTGAAAAGTATATGAGGAGAAACATTGCCTTTGTAATCAGAAGAACAAAGTCGATTGGGAAACATTCAATTTTAATACATATAATAATTATAAACAAGAACTGCAGTGGTAATTATCGTAAAAACAAACAAAGCAATAATTTTTGCGACATCTTGCGCAACATATAAAAACGGATTTTTTACAATCGCAGGGCGTTTGCAATAAATCTGTACAAAAACATGCCCCATTTACATTTACGAAAATGTTTCGAGTTTCTGACAATTTTGAGGCAAACCAGGCATATTAAATCATGTCTCGGAATATTGGTGACGATAATTGATGGTGAATTATAGAATTAATTTTTATACAATCTTCCCGGGAATTAATTTCACAATTTTCCTGTAACAATGCGCTGCAATTTTGCAAGCAACAGAAGAAAAAAAAGTGCAGAAGGAGGTATCGAACCTGAGACCTCTGGCGTAAAGGTCCGAGCGCCAACCATGAAGGCCAGACGGCGGCACGACACTTTACTAACGTTTTATGCTCATAAGGCACCTAAGAGACTTTGGCTCAATTTTTCTCGGGATTTTCCGAGTAGTGCGTCCTAATATTTTAACCACGTGAGGTGTTAGGGGTCCTCTTTCACCACACAAAATTGTAGACAAATCCCCGACCCCACGGTCGTGCCGTCTCCTTGTCAGATAGATTGCGCGACTGCCCCATTTTACACAAGGACAGCACGCCCACTGATATTACACGCGCCGTGCATGTGTCTGATCAGCAACCATTCCTTGACAGGTGAGGCTGCTGTCACCTGGACGGGTTTATATCGATACTAGGTCGTTGATAACAATGTTGTGGAAGATCAGTGTAAACCACTACACTGTCTGTCACTTAGAAGAACAGGGGTTACTTTTCAGCCGCCGAAGTGTCCGTGCGGTTAAAGGCGCTGCAGTCTGGAACCGCAAGACCGCTACGGTCGCAGGTTCGAATCCTGCCTCGGGCATGGATGTTTGTGATGTCCTTAGGTTAGTTAGGTTTAACTAGTTCTAAGTTCTAGGGGACTAATGACCTCAGCAGTTGAGTCCTATAGTGCTCAGAGCCATTTGAACCATTTGGTTACTTTTCCTATCATCTTGAGTATCTTCCAGTGTTAATAGGGTGACATTCATAATCTGGCACGCTGTTTAAATGCCACGTATGTAGGGGCGTACATAGGGTGAGGCAACAGGAGCAGTGCTCCGTTCCCCCAAGATCTGGGTGTCTCCTGGCCACCAAAACAAAAAAAAGAACTTTAAATGGAAAGGAAAGGTAAGATATGGAAGATATAATATGCATGAATGTATGTTCAAGAAAGTTCATCGAGTGTTGACAGTCAAGAGTCCAAGGCTGTATTTTGAATGGATTTCGGCCGTTTCAGACTGAGCATATAGCTCACGGGCAGCTGACAGGTGTATAACGTGACGCCTAACTTCCACCTGCGCACCAGCCCCGCAGAAGGAAAGCACTCCGCGGCCCGCTACGTTGAAGGAAAAGGGCGGGTGTACGCGGAGCCCTAAACTTTGGTCGTCAGGGTCGGAAGAAAGAGCGGCGCGGCGCCGCGAGAAAATTTCTCGCGAAGCAGTCAGTTGTGTAGGCTGGGTGAGGGGACACGCGTGAAAGGATCGAAAAAGTTACGCAAGTGAAGTCTGTAGCCAACAGAATTCCTCTGGCCGCTAACATTGCCGCCGGTGTGAGAGACCTGATACAGGAGTCATTTCGTTTGACTGTTGTCGTCTCTGGCTCTAGTTCCTCGCAACAGGTGATCTGAATTTTCGTCGTACCATGCGTCCGGTGACCGCTGTTGCTGCGCTCCCTGCTTTATCCAAAAGTATTTGCTCACATTCTCTCAGAAGCTTTCTGAAACTGACCTACCGCTTTACGAGGTGCATTCAAGTTCTAAAGCCTCCGATTTTTTTTCTCTGGACTGGAAAGAGATAGAAACATGCGCATTGTTTTAAAATGAGGCCGCGTTCATTGTCAATACGTCCCAGAGATGGCAGCACCGTACGGCAGATGGAATTTTACCGCCAGCGGCGAGAATGAGAACTGTTTTAAATACTTGAAATGGCGACGGTTTCCTCACTTGAACAGTGTGCAATCATTCGTTTTCTGAATTTGCGTGGTGTGAAACCAATTGAAATTCATCGACAGTTGAAGGAGACATGTGGAGATGGAGTTATGGATGTGTCGAAAGTGCGTTCGTGGGTGCGACAGTTTAATGAAGGCAGAACACCGGCAAACCGAAACAACCTCGGGCTCGCACAAGCCGGTCTGACGACGTGATCGAGAAAGTGGAGAGAATTGTTTTGGGGGATCGCCGAATGACTGTTGAACAGATCGCCTCCAGAGTTGGCATCTCTGTGGGTTCTGTGCACACAATCCTGCATGACGACCTGAAAATGCGAAAAGTGTCATCCAGGTGGGTGCCACGAATGCTGATGGATGACCACATGGCTGCCCGTGTGGCATGTTGCCAAGCAATGTTGATGCGCAACGACAGCATGAATGGGACTTTCTTTTCGTCGGTTGTGACAATGGATAAGACGTGGATGCCATTTTTCAATCCAGAAACAAAGCGCCAGTCAGCTCAATGGAAGCACACAGATTCACCGCCACCAAAAAAATTTCGGGTAACCGCCAGTGCTGAAAAAATGATGGTGTCCATGTTCTGGGACAGCGAGGGCGTAATCCTTACCCGTTGCGTTCCAAAGGGCACTACGGTAACAGGTGCATCCTACGAAAATATTTTGAAGAACAAATTCCTTCCTGCACTGCAACAAAAACGTCCAGGAAGGCCTGCACGTGTGCTGTTTCACCAAGACAACGCACCCGCACATCGAGCTAACGTTACGCAACAGTTTATTCGTGATAACAACTTTGAAGTGATTCCTCATGCTCCCTACTCACCTGACCTGGCTCCTAGTGACTTTTGGCTTTTTCCAACAATGAAAGACACTCTCCGTGGCTGCACATTCACCAGCCGTGCTGCTATTGCCTCAGCGATTTTCCAGTGGTCAAAACAGACTCTTAAAGAAGCCTTCGCCGCTGTCATGGAATCATGGCGTCAACGCTGTGAAAAATGAGTGCGTCTGCAGGACGATTACGTCGAGAAGTAACGCCAGTTTCATCGATTTCGGGTGAGTAGTTAATTAGAAAAAAAATTGTAGGCCCTAGAACTTGAATGCACCTCGTGCATTGTGTGCAGATACACAGGGTGACAGTTATTGAACTATATGAAAAACAACGTAAATTAGTCACAAACTACAACGTGCACACACTTTGTTCAGCATGTAAACGTCACTACAGATATTCGGCTTTAGATGTTCGATATGCCTTCTATCACTGGCGATGATGTGCCGCAGACGAATAGTGGAATTCTGCAAGACCAGCCGATGTGTCGGAACATCGATGCTGTCTATGACCTCCTGAATGACTGTTTTCAGCTCAGCAGTGGTTTTTGGGTTATTACTGTACACCTTGCCTTTAACATAGCGCTGCGCGCGATTAGCCGAGCGGTCTAAGGCGCTGCAGTCATGGACTGTGCGGCTGGTCCCGGCGGAGGTTCGAGTCCTCCCTCGGGCATAGATGTGTGTGTTTGTCGTTAGGATAATTTAGGTTAAAGTAGTGTATAAGCTTAGGGACTGATGACCTTAGCAGTTAAGTCCCATAAGATTTCACACACTTTTGAACCATTAATATAGCCCCACAAAAAGGAGTCGCATGTGCTCAGATCCGGAGAATATGGCGCCCGACCGATGCCCGTGCTAGTGGCCCCTGGGTACCCCACAGCCAAAATGCCGTCCCAAAGTGCTCCACCAGGACATCAAACGCTCTCCTGCTTCGATGGCGTCGTGCTCCTTCTTGCATGGACCACATCTGATTGAAATCATGGTCACTTTGGATAATGGGGATGAAATCATGTTCCAAAACCTTCACTTACCGTTCGGTAGTCACCGTGCCATCAAGGAATATCGCACCGATTATTCCGTGGCTGGACATTTCACACAACAGTAACCCGTTGAGGGTGACGTGACTTCTCGATCGCGCAATGCGGATTCTCAGTTACCCAAATGTGCCAATTTCGCTTGTTGACGAACCGATCGAAATGAAAGTGGACTTCGTCGCTAACCAAACCATATTCATATCAATGTCCTGTTCGCCAATTCTGTGGACAATAGTGTTGTCGAAACACAACCGCTGGCCCTGGGGCTTAATAGGCGGTGGGTTTGAATTTTGTATGCGAAGAAATGCAGGTCTTCAACAAAAATTTGTCGCAGTGTCTCCACGTTGATTCCCATCTGTTGTGCAGCTCGCCTGATCGATTTCCTGGGGCTGGTTTGAAGCAGCCCGTGTCTTCTCGATGTTTTCAGGCGTTTTCACTCTCTTTAGACGACCGACATTGCGAACACTGTCATTATGAACACTACCCGTTCTTTCAAACTTGCGAATCAAATGCTTGATTGTTAGCACACTTCTATCGGTTGTCTTCATCTTGAACTCGGCCGCAAACTTCGTTTGAGCCGCAGATGGGCTGTTATTGCTCACGTAGTAGGCATTCACGAGCACTATACGCTCAGTTACCCTTTACCGTTAAATTTTCAAGCGCAAATGGCCGACAACAACAATGAGAGTACGCATGTGCATACTAATTCCCATAATGCACGGGATCAACCGTGCAGTTTGGACGTCCTAACGCAAACCGTTCAGAAGTGATGACGATTTTATTTCATATAGTTCTATAATTGTCACCCCTTATTAGGCTATTAACGCAATTTCCCAGTACTGAGTTTTACGACAGGTTATCATCTAATTAAATATAATTTTCAAGTACGAAAAGAACTTACCAGAAGAAATCGAAAAACTGTGAAGAAAAGAAAAGATGCAGATGCAAGGAAAAGTTCGTTTTTGGTATCAATAACCAGACGCAAGGACTGCATCAGTGTCAGTTCCAAAGGAGTGGTAGAAAAAGTAAGAGCTGCCCTGATAGCGAACAGTACAAGAAAATTAAACATCATTCACAGGATTGAATCTGTAAACATACTGGCCCTATCTAAAACGTGGTATGTTGCACAAAAGATATAACACAAATAAAAAATTACTATTAAAAACAGTCTTGATCACGATTTATTTTACAAGGTGACCGGTTTCGACCACTACTGTGGTCATCTTCAGACCATTGAGTAGGAACCCCTTTCTGTTGTGATTCTCCAACAGAAAGGGGTTCCTACTCAATGGTCTGAAGATGACCACAGTAGTGGTCGAAACCGGTCACCTTGTAAAATAAATCATGATCAAGACTGTTTTTAATAGTAATTATTTACAAGACATAGATCACTGCTGTTCCCATAATGCATTCAAAAGTAATACAAATAAAAAACTACATAGGCTGTTTCATTTGGCAAGGCATGTTGCTTCGGGTGGCCAGGCATCAACTGACGGAACAACTTCACGAAGGTGGTATAGACTTAACAGATTGTCGGTCTAAACTTTCAAGCCTTATAATGAAAAATCTCGTACGTACGCTCAGATTACCAGCTAGTAACTTGGACTTACCAGAGGCAGGCTGAGGTATCGTGACAGAAAATAGAGATGGCAGAAGGATGCCAGCAAATATAATCCATGCCTAGCATACTGCAACATATGTTTTAGAGAAGATTCCAAATATAAGATTCTGTACGACAAGAAAATAATCAGAACCGTTGGGAAAAAAATCTCCATATTCCCCAGAAAATCCGATGAAACGCAAAGAATTAAACTGCAAGACGGTCTGCTCAAATTTTGCAGACAAATGCTTAAGTTCAAGGCTGCACTCAGCAGCTTCCATATGTGTATATGATTTGATCCTTATAGGTGCGTGACACCACAGAATGAAGCTGGCCAACCATCCGTATTGCCAGCACTGTGGATTTTTTCACTCTGCCATACACCGAACAGGAGGTTGCTCCAGAATACAGGTCTATGGAAATGGATAGAGTTTAAACCAGCAAGTTTGCTATCAATAACACTGTTAACAAAATAAAGAGCAAAAAAATGCATATTGAGTAAAAGCGTTTCCAGCGTCCAAGATAAGGACACTTACATGGTTCATAGTTGTTTTATAAACTGCGTCTTCAATGGGGGAGGACTTGAAACAGCACGTGAAGAACAAAAATCAAGAAATCCTCACCAATAAATGGAAAATAGAAAAGTTCTTACCATTTATATACCTTATTTAAATGTTGTATTTAAAGTCAGTGTAAAAGTTTTGCGTACCTGTTGCTGAATGAATTCAGTAAATAAAAAAAAGAGGTTGCTTAGTGGTAGTATACAAAACAACAAATCCAAAGTCCTTAGGTTCGATTACCGATCAGTCCTAGGATTTTTATTTGTTACATACCGCTTATTTCACCTTTGTCAATGTTAGTTGATATACAGAATATCGAGTTGCCCGTTCTTCGGAATCCACGTTAAACTGAAGGACCCCATAACTGCCTGGGTGAGTCCTTCAAAGGTCGGGGGAAGACAACGGCATACCACCTCCAATAGCAGCTCGCTCGGTAAAGCACGATGGTGTTCAGAACAATTTTCGGATTGACCACTGCTTTAATTACTAGCTAACTAATATTTTTAACGTTGCACTGCTACAAACGCACATCCTGTTAACACTAGCAACATGACCGTAAGAACTTCCCCTCACCGATTTGATTCATATCGACAGTTTGTATAAGAGACTACGAGGACTTCAACATATGCAAACAGGAAGACGCTACTCTCAACCGCTTTCGAGAATATCGAGTTCGAATATTTTATGTGTCCTTTTATACTATTTGCTGGCGCTATTAGTCAAAAAGCCTGCAGCCGAGCGACTAAGCACTTAGGTTTATAAGCAAAGGATCTCTGGATCGAATGTCACTGCCAGTATACCTTACTTTCATTCACACGTAATTCTAGCAACAGATTTATTATGACTGTGTAAATTATCAATATTTAACGATCAATTTATTATTTTCATAAAGGAAATATTGTTTTTCGTAATGAGACTGGATTTAGAAATCGGATACACAAGAACTTTCAGTCAGTCAGTCAGTTCAGTATATTAATTTTATTTATGTTATTATACCTACATTTGTGGAAAGGAGGGTATAATGTGTAACTTATTGAGCACTACATGAACCAGGACGATACTGATCACGGAAACATTGGAAACAATAAATTTTTGCGACATATATGTAATTTTTGTATGTGCATAATTTTTCAATATGTCTATTGCAAAGCAAACTTGATTTACAGTCATAAGCTGTTCTCGGTTACCATATAACGTTATCGCGTATCTGTTGTTAGAATTATGGGAAACGAAGAAAAAAAGTATTCCAAAAGCGAGATTCAGTCCAGAGACCCGGTGGTTAAGAAACCAGCCGCCTACTCGCTTGCCTGTGGATTCTCTGAAAACTAGCAACCATCAGGCGCAGCTCGTCTTAAATGTTCAAATGCAATTTTCTCGGAAACGTTTGAGAGTTGTTCACAAATGTTGAAGTACTAGTTGCACCCTACACACCCTATGTGTATGAATTAAATTGGTGAGGAGAAGTACGTACGCTCCCATTGTAAGCAGAGAAGTAAACAAAGACTTGCTGTATTTAACAGGGAATACTGGTACCATTTAAATTCGGTACACTTTAATTGGCTGTGATAACGTGAGGTAAATGCGATAGTAGGTTATGATTTCCTTGTGGCACTCCTTGTTAAACTGCACTAGCTCCTTTATTACGCATTTTGTATTATGTATGGCATACAGAACTAAGTTTCTGAATAGTACATCTAACGTAAACTGGAACTGAAACTAACCTGTGTGATAATAATGAACATATTGACATATGTTTTAGTAAATTTCCGCACATTGAGTAATTCTCTCGATATACTAGACTCAGTACAAATGGTGTTTGAAATAATGGCAAAATGCAATTCCGATAACAGCTTTCGATTACTAAATAACTGAATATTTCGGCTGTAAACAGTGGTAAAGGACAGTCGATGAGAAACAGAGTTATTCCATGTAATACAGGTTGTGTGTTGCACTTGATTCATGTTAGTTGATAGTTCCACGATAAACGGAGAAATGGAAGTTCTGTCTGTAATTTCAGTGTCTCACTAATGACAACTTTGTCACGATGTGTGCGTGTATACAGTGGTAAGTACCAAAAACACGACTGCTCGTAGTAGTAAAGTGTCTGTTGTTCGCGCCAAGAAAATGCTTTTCAGGGACGATTTGTACGAATACGAGGATGATGTGGAACTCTGCGAATCAGAGAAAGATCTTAAATATGGTCGCCAACTCAAATACGCTTCAAAATATGTTGCTAAGCATGTAAACATGATTCATTGTTTAAGCAAGTAAACAACGTTCATTTGTGCCCCTCATCATGGTTTACGTGGATTTATTTGACAGCGTGAAGGTAGAAATGTTAACTGCCACCCATAACATTGTTTACATGCTATAATAAGGGACAATAAAATTGATTTTATATTGTCCTGAAACATTAATTTTTGAGGTTGTAACGCTTCATTATTAAAAAGAAATTAGTAATGCATATCTTGGTGTCATAAACTGCAGCAATTTGTTATATAATATTTATCATCTAATAACTTATTTTAGAGGTTTTACAGTAATGTTTCATTAACTCTCCCAATAAGTAAACTGTGCTAAGTCAATGGTGACTCAAGTTAAGTGCTCTCAGTTTGCGAGTAAACAATATTAAGTTTTCATTGATGTATTTTTAAGAACAAAATTTTCTATGGAATTTATAATTTTAAAAATATGTCGCTGTTCTAGGAACAATTGAAAACAATGACTTAAAAGAATACAGAAAATCACCATGAATGTTCTTGAAATGTCCCATTTATGAGAATTTGTTGACACGTTACTGTGCATTTTCTCAAAACAATCAACACGTCCCTTAGCTGGGATCTTTGATTATCTTCAGATCTAAAACATTCAGAAAATGAAAGCCATATTCGTAATCTGCAATAAATACACAAAATACTCGGCATATAACATAACTGTGAGGTTACGGAACATTATGAATACATCCGAATACTTTCGTACATTCATCTTACGATTGATCATAGGACGACAGCTTCTATTATACAGGATGTTAAAAAACTGTGTATCCAGAATTTTAGAGTGTTCAAAGGAGATAGCGAGAAACATAATTTATCTGACAAAATGTCACAGGTGTAATTTCTACGCGCTAGGAGTCCATGAAGGTTTCGACGTTCGGTGATCTAGTGATGTTCAGAGACGGCCATATGATGAATATTGTTCTAGAGATGTTGCTGAAAAAGTTGTCCGTCTACATTAATGCACAACTGGTGTCTGCATGCTAATGATTGTCTACCATGTTCAAAACGACCAAGTGCTTCGTGAGTAATGGCTGTAGTTTCACGCAAACGGGCGACCCGCTGTCCTGGAGTGTCCCTCGGTGTATCGTACGCCAAAAGCTTCGTCTCCCTTCACAAAAAGAAATCCTCAGGAGTGAGGTCGGGAGAACGTGGTGGCCATTGTTACTGCCTCACATCTCCCAATCCAACAACTGGAAAAACATTGTCTAAATGTACTCTGACATCAGCGGCAAGGTGTGTAGGGGCCCCCATCATGCTAGAACGACCATCGTTGCCTGACTGCTGGTGGGACATTCTCCGTCATTTCCGGCAGTACTTCACGGAGAAGGATACACATCAAGTGTGTAAGAAGATACAGCCCGGTCAGAATATCACCAAGGCAGCCGTGCCAAACTTCCGCACTTTTATAGTTTTAAATAATGACAGTGTTTGGAATAAGTGTAGTCGTCGAGGTTAGAGGAGTTGTGAGAATAAAGAGAAATCGTCTTAAAGAATGCGCCTAACAACGTGAAATAATAATCATGAATTTATGATACAGCATTATATATGCATTTACATGCACACAATTTTGAACAAAACTATTGACAGAGCATTACAGTTACTTGGTGTAAACGACATTTGACCTAAGAATATAATCTTCGTTTACCTCTTGTTTTTCATTTTCCTTAAAGAATACAAAAATGTTAGTTGATTTAGTTACACTTGAAAAGGCTATATACAATTGTCCATGAGTAAAGACGGGATTTTGGTAAATACAATCCTGCTCTTTGAAGTGTCTCTGCGACTTGTTTACAGAGATCGCAAATGCAATTTTAATAGCCAGGTGTCTTCTTGTCCCTTGAAAAGGCATGGTTGGATCAGATTGCGTTATGATTATCCGTGCTCTTATAACAGTTTTCCTGGTGTCAATCAGCTGAGCATTAACTGAAAATTCATTGAGTTTTATTAAAACCATGCATGCACTATTGACTAAGCCCTGGTTAGCGTTCAGGTTTCTTATCAATATGACAATAGTGTTTTCTTTAGTATAAGTTTATGTGGTGGTAATCATGATATATCTAATGAATGTAAGAATTCTAAAGGCTGTTTGTCGTTTCGGGAAGTATAATCGTTTATAAAAGTCAATTTGTACGATGGGCTACTGACTACCTTCGTGGTCATAGAAATTACCCATGACAACGCTGAATACAAATTATTCAGTTAATAAATAATTTAAAACAAACAAAATAGTATTTGTAATCAGATAATGTAAAAAGGGAGTCTCTTATTCGTGATTAATAACTTAGATTCGTACAATATAGGCATGAAGCTGGGATCCATGATGTCCTTTTGCCTATGATAGTTACAAGTCTCATTTTTGTCAAAGTTTTCCACAAATAGTAAATTTTAGTACAAAATCGGTATTCTGTGTCAGAAGCTGTTAAAACACCTTTCTAACCATACCTCATTTATCCCGGTACGATTAGTATGTGTTGAGAAAAAGGGATGTTGACTTGAGAAATAATATGATCGCTGTTGATGGCGGAACACAAAAGTTTCATTAGGATTTTCCAAGGCATGGCTCTTGTGCCTGTTGAATATTGCTTTCCTTGTTGAGGCAACCTTGTCAGCAAATAAAGCACACGTTTGGAAGTCAGTGATGTTTACAATTTGGTGTAGGGTCCATTGACAGAAGTGCATACGCTGGAGAAAGTCATAAGCTGATAGATCATGCGCATTCTTACACTTGAATGGATGATGGACCTTCCATATACTGGCGTGCGTGTTCCACACGAAACAGTCAAAACAACTGTGAACGTTGGCCTAATGGAAGTCCAGCGCCTTATCCTTTGAGGCCCTTAACGGGGAGCCAGCCGAAGTGGCCGAGCGGTTCTAGGCGCTACAGTCTGGAACCGCGCGACCGCTACGGTCGCAGGATCGAATCCTGCCTCGGGCATGGATGTGTGTGATGTCCTTAGGTTACTTACGTTTAAGTAGTTCTAAGTTCTAGGGGACTGATGACCTCAGAAGTTAAGTCCCATAGTGCTCAGAGTCATTTGAACCTTAAAGGGGAAACGGAGCACCTGCGACATTTGTGTAATGTAACAAAAGTGTTCTATTTAATCTCCCCTAATAACTCCTCAAATATGTGTATGTAGGTTCTGCACCCTGTATGTTTATGCAACACGAATGATACCTTCAGCTGTAAACTATCTGATCAAAAGCGTCCAACACCACTACATAATGTAGAACTATCCACTAGACATCACGAGAGGCGGACCCACCAGTATGACTGGAGGCAAGAAGTTTAATGTCATCAGTAGAGAAGCAGTAACAGTAGAATAGATTGCTCAGGAGAGCTCAGTGACTTTAACGTGGACTAGTCATAGTATGTTACCTGTGTTCCAATGCTGCTCAAGTTGACTTAGTGATGTAATTGTGAGGTGGACACTCAATGGAACACCCACAGGCAAACCCAGGCCAGGCAGATTTCATGTACTAACGGTCAGGGATCGTCTAGCATTGCGGATGGTGGTTGTAAAAAGTTGCGTGACGCAAGAGGAAGGAATCACTCGTGAGCTCCAAAGTACTACCAGCAGTCCACCTCGCAAAATGACGGTGTGTAGGGAGTTAAAAAGAAGAAGGAAGATTACAGTTTTACCATAACGTCCTGTCTATAGCGAGGTCATTTGAGATTGAGCACAAGCTCGTAATTGTTCAAGGATGGGGAAGGAAATCGGCTGTGCTCTTTGAAAGGGAGCATCCTGGCATTCGCATGGAACTGTCGTAGCGGCCCCTTGTCAGTAAGAGGACCCGCACAACAGACGAGCAAGGTGGGTGCCGCCCTCCCCTCAAGAACTCAGATCAAAACATCACCAGTGGATGTACACATCAACAGACTTTCCACATAAACACGGCACTACTTCGTGAAAAGCAATGTGACAGAGATCCTCCTATGGGAGCTAATGTGACTATTTGTAGCACTCCGCTAAATTGGCATTATAAGCACGCCAGCAGAGTCAGACTGGCTGTATGTACCTAAAGCTAGGACAGCTCTGACCAATAGCTAAGCCAGCTCTAGCCCAGTAGACACTCACCATATCCTTCAGTAGAAAGTTGTACCTCTGTAATTGTGTAGAGCAGTATTTTGGTTATTATTTTCTTTTCATTGTCTTGTAGTCTTATCTGCTTTTTGCCACCACAAGAGTTGTTGTGCTTCTTATTGTTCTTGCGTTTGTAAATTAGTACACGCCAAGAAGGTGTTTTAGTTATAATAAAGTGTGTTCAAACTTCATCGGTAGTTCTTTCCTGCCGACCACAGGGCACTACAGGAACGATTTAGGGAAATCACGGATAACCTAAATCTAGAGGGCCAGATGGGCATTTGAAATGTCGTCCTCCTGAATGCGAATCCAGTGTGCTAACCAGAGGTGTACAAACTCTTCTTCCAGCTTGCCTGCCCCTGTTTCCACTGCAACCATTGAAGTAGCTCAACCTGTCGCAACAGGGACACGAGAGTACACAAGTGTACTGAAGCACTGTGGTTACAGCAGGCCAGCTTGGGCTCCCGTTTGCCTCGACAGCTTCACAGGATCCGTTTAGCCTGCTGAACCTGACAACATGTTGCGCATCAGTCCAACGTGACTACAGCGTAGCCAGGAACATGTCTTCGTAGGTGATTTTACTGCAGCTCAGCAATCTTAATGGTGTGAACAGCAAAATGAACAAACTGTACTTAATGGATATTGAGAAGAAATTAAGAATTGAGGAACATATATCAGTCACACAGTCCAAGTCTAGCATGGGAAAAATTTTCATGTGATAACGGGGCAGCTTGAGATAAATCAATGAAAATTGTGTAAAAAGTTGCTAAACACTCATTCGGGAACCTCGAGTTGGATACGATATGTCCGTAAATTTGAACAGCAGTTTCCTCACTCCACAAACATCTTGAAAGAGGGAAAAGGCCTTGTGGTTGACAAGCATGTGGAAATATGTGTTAAGGATTTGAGGCCATTTAGCAGTATGTAGGCCTTTTAAATTTAGGGCAAACATTGGCTGAAATAGGAAAAATATCTGTCTCAGTGGATATTAAAAACTGGATCCTAGTGGTATGCAACGTAGTGCGAAAAAAGCTTAATATGAAAGAAAAGTTTCTTTCAGAATTGTAAGTTTTATATTAGCATTATATGAAAAACGAACTTCGAGTTCGCTAAAATGCATTTGGAGAACTTACAATGAACTATTTTAGCCACTTAGAATGAATTCAGTCATCCCGCAATACACATCCTAGAAAAATTAATTCATATTGTTAAAACTGGATTATTATTCGGCTGAAACACACTAAGGTTACTTCCAAAACCTTACTTTAGTTGGCGTTGCCGTATAATAGTCATCTTCAGGTTATTAGGTGCAAAGGATCTCGAAATTCTGAGCTGGTCCTGCTTACTACAGAAAACATGTAATAGAGATGACCTGATGATTGTCAGCATTGAGAACAACCAGTACTAGAAAAAAAATGATGGAGTTGACTTTTAGAGCTCTATCTACTGGCGATCGTTTACAGCAAATCTCTCTGTCATCAGAGGACTTCCACCTCATGTGTGATGATGATGAAACATGTCCATCCTGTTTCGGCACTTTCCTGCACACGAACGAAGATTTATGCGACGTACTCCATTTTCCCTGCCACATCTTGGGTATAAAATCGAGTATTCAATTTCATAACTACGGTGCTTCTAAGTTAGCGATAAGCGTTTGTGAGGTACTACAATACCCATGTATACGTCTGCTTGACAGATGTCCTGTTTACGAAGTTAGTGACGGCATGACTATAATTTCACATGTCAGACACCGCTGATATGGGATTTTTTGTTTCCTTGTAAGAGGCATTTTCCGTTGCTAGTTATCATTTTATTGAACTCATGCAAGCATAGTATAATTTCTGAACCGTGATCGGATATGAATATTGGGCGCTATACACCCCTGCAAAGATATATTGTGCATGTATCACAAAAAATCGATGATTTAAGGAAGTAGTTTTTTCTTTTTACAGTTTTAGTTTATTGTAGAGAAACTTGCAAGAAGTATGTGTGTCATGTGCTGGAAATATATTTCTTACAGTGGAATGTTAACAGCACTGCAGATCAGAAACCGTACCGCTCTAACATTATACTGAGTTTTAAGTGCAGAACCGTGTCGCCTTAACAAGTCATGTGTTTATGTTCTCTCTCTTAACAAAATCTTCTTGGTACTGATCTTAAACGTTAGAACAATACTTTAGAATTGGTAACCCAGTTGATCTACGTAAACTGCTTCAAACTTCGTCCGTCTGGCGCTCCATCGCGCGTAGAAACCACCCGTTTCTTCTTCTTTTTAAACGTCTCTTGTATCATCACAACACTTTCATATCTATTACTATACACCGATAAGGGGTCCTAACTTCCTCGACATGAGCGCATCTGGTGAGATTTTGTGCACGTGGATGGGTACCACGAGTAAGATCGGTGCGGAGCAGTAGTTATGGACTCACCTCGCTCTGTTCCTTCACGAGACATGGTTTCCTTCTGGCCAGCTGCAGAGTAAATCGGTGATATTATTGCAAGGAAGAGATATTTCAACCTCTATCTTTAATCTAAGGATGCGAGAATGCTCTGTGATCTCCATCTGCATAGGGAAAGATCGTAAATTACGCACTATGATCGAAGTGCTAGAAATATGTAGGTCGCTGTCTGGTATACTTATGTGTATATGTTCGAGAATTAAGAATGAACAGACGTACTGCACAGTCACCTCTCCTGATTCGCAATCAAGTACATGGTCCTTGCAAGGTAGTGGAGGGGTGGTTTAGAGATGATACAGAAATTGGGAAGCATGCTATCATGTCACTGATCGGTGTTGAAATTATGGTAAAATTCCTAAAATTGATCGCACTATCAACTGTGATGCTTGTTATAACAATAGATCGACGGTATCTTTTCCATCCCATCCGTCCACTGGTATGCTGTTGATTATCACATAATGATTGACTGACATCACTTGTTTGAGATGGATAAGATTATTGGTAGAGGGGTGGCACCTCCTGGGGATGGTTAGCATTGAAACAATGGTTACATACACGAGTGCAATATGAGGAATCAATCGAAATGGAACACTGATCCATCAACTATCCCGTCACTGTTAAAGATGCATTTAAATGTAGAGACCATCAATCACCTTCGGATAGCTGTTTGGAAATGATCCACAATGCCGCAAAATTTTTCCGTTTTCCATATGTTGTGACTGTATTTTATTTAAAATCATCCAGTGTGTGTGTGTGTGTGTGTTGTGGGAGCAGCAGCAACATAATTTACATCGTGCAATGTCTAGTTTTCTGTGACAGCCAATGCCACAAAACATGTTAATGTCAGTTTAGGACCTGACACAGGCCTCTAAGTCAGGATAGAAAAAATAAAATATATGGTGGGTGTACAATGCTGTGTCATAACCTGCTTGGACGTGTTACAGCAGAAAAAAACAATGTTTGAAACAACAACACAGGGACACAGGGACCTCCTCTTGTGACTGATAGTATAGGCTTTGGGATACGGTCCTCATCCTATAGTACAGGCAATGACGTAATAACATAATAACAATGACAGAGAGAATGTTTGGGTAACAGATGTGAATGGACCCTGAGGGATGCAGATCTGCTTGAGGCGCCAGTAGCTGTATGTAGTTTGTAAACGCTCCACAACATTGCAAAACTCTTCCAGTTTCCATATGTGGTAACTGCCTTTATTTAATAAAGTCATCCAGTGTATATGTTGTGGGGGAGAAAGTGCATGGGGGCTTAATTATATAAAATGAATGCAAATACTTTTTAATTTTTTAGTCGCTGTCTGTCCCGTTACGAAGTCTCGTAAACGGTTGGCCCTGACTAGTTTTAGTACGCAATCTGACTGCATAGAATAACAACAAAGAATGAAAGAAAATTTCCGTTAACACAATTAATTAATTAAGTCCCCAGCAACTATAAAACGTACGAAACCAAAGCACAAGTGTAACTGTTCTGTGTGTGGAAGTGTGATTCAACGTACACATCTGGCACGGTTCTTCTTCAATAAGGCAAGAAATTTTAAATACCATTTAGACTGAAGTAATTAAAAAAAATAGAAATACCATAATTGCGCAAGAAAACCAGAATTACACTCTAATACAAGAACACAAGCCAATGCTTTGTTGACTGAACCTGTGACGAGGCATTGTTTAAGACTTAATGAAAGAAAAAGGAATTTTTTTACCTTCATATATATTGACGAAAAGCACTCTGATCATTACAATATCTCCATTCGAACAACATCTGCTGTCTAGCCCATCAAACAACTGCATAAAACATGGAACAAACACTCCCTACTACAACATCTCAACACCGACTCACTACTACTACTCCACAAGGACTCTCCACCACGACTTCTCGACAAGAACTGCCAGTGGAGGCGGCGAAATAAAACTCTTTGGCGCAGTCTCTGGCGCTGTGGCTCAGTGTAGCCACCTTTCATATGCCCTTCCTCCATGGGCCAGAATTTGATGGTATTTTTGCCAGCATTGGTGGTGAAAATACCACCAAATTCGTTCACAAAAATACAGACAAAAATAAAAGATAATATTAATATGTAAATATCACATAATTAGATAAAATTTTGGCTTTGCACTGACCTTTCAATAACCTAATATATAAAATACAGTAAGCAATACAAATTCTTTCATACATGTGACTTTACATAATAGTTTACACAATACACAAAAAATCAGTTTATACAAAAGTTCACATAAAATGCTTCTATGATTCAAAAAAACAAGTAGTTGATAGTTCCAGCAGTAGCACGCAGCAATGGTCAACAGGTGCAAATACCAACAAGTGACATCATTTTAGTAGAAGCAGTTCCATCAGTGGCACCCAGCAATGTTGAACAGGTGCAGACACCAACAAGTGACATCTTTCAGCAGAAGCAGTTCCATTAGTGACACCCAGCAATGTTGAACAGGTGCAGACACCAACAAGTGACATTATTTCAATAGATGCAGTCCATCAGTGGCACCCAGTAATGTTGAACAGGCGCAGACACGAACAAGTGACATCATTTCAGTAGAAGCAGTCCATCAGTGGCACCCAGCAATGTTGAACAGTTGCAGACACCAACAAGTGACATTATGTCAGTAGAAACAGTTCCATCTGTGGCACCCAGCAGTGTTGACAGGTGCAGACAGCAACAAGTGACATTATTTCAGTAGAATCAGTTCCATCAGTGGCACCCAGCAATGTTGAACAGATGCAGACACCAACAAGTGACATTATCTCAGTAGAAGCAGTCCATCAGTGGCACCCAGCAATGTTGAACAGTTGCAGACACCAACAAGTGACATCATTTCAGTAGAAGCAGTCCATCAGTGGCACCCAGCAATGTTGAGCAGGTGCAGACAGCAACAAGTGACATTATTTCAATAGATGCAGTTCCATCAGTGGCACCCCGCAATGTTGAGCAGGTGCAGACAGCAACAAGTGACTTCATTTCAGTAGAAGCAGTTCCATCAGTGGCACCCAGTAATGTTGACAGGTGCAGACACCAACAAGTGACATCATTTCAGTAGAAACAGTTCCATCAGTTGCACCCAGCAATGTTGAACAGGTGCAGACCGCAGTCCATAATATTCACTATCACTAATCACACTGTTCATCAGAGTTTATCAGCAGAAATTAAACATGTCCTAGTGGCACCAATCATGTAGAAAAAGTGCAAGTAACAGTCCATAATATTCACTATCACTAATTACACAGTTCATCAGCAGAAATTAAACATTTCTAAGTGTCACACATCATGTTGATAAGTGCAGGTAACAGTCCATAATATTCACTATCACTAATCGGACATTTCTAAGTGGCACCCATTAATGTTGAACAGTTGCAGGCATGAACAACAGTTTGAATGCACACACAATTGCTTTTACAAATTTTGTCTCAATGCTATTACACTAAACATACAAATTATAACAAACACACAAATGATATCAGATAATTGTCATATTAACTATTGTTGTTGTTATTGTGGTCTTCAGTCCTGAGACTGGTTTGATGCAGCTCTCCATGCTACTCTATCCTGTGCAAGCTTCTTCATCTCCCAGTACCTACTGCAACCTACATCCTTCTGAATCTGCTTAGTGTATTCATCTCTTGGTCTCCCTCTACGATTTTTACCCTCCACGCTGCCCTCCAATGCTAAATTTGTGATCCCTTGATGCCTCAAAACATGTCCTTCCAACCGATCCCTTCTTCTAGTCAAGTTGTGCCACAAACTTCTCTTCTCCCCAATCCTATTCAATACCTCCTCATTAGTTACGTGATCTACCCACCTTATCTTCAGCATTCTTCTGTAGCACCACATTTCGAAAGCTCCTATTCTCTTCTTGTCCAAACTAGTTATCGTCCATATTTCACTTCCATACATGGCTACACTCCATACAAATACTTCCAGAAACGACTTCCTGACACTTATATCTACACTCGACGTTAACAAATTTCTCTTCTTCAGAAACGATTTCCTTCCCATTGCCAGTCTACATTTTATATCCTCTCTACTTCGACCACCATCAGTTATTTTACTCCCTAAATAGCAAAACTCCTTTACTACTTTAAGTGTCTCATTTCCTAATTTAATTCCCTCAGCATCACCCGATTTAATTTGACTACCTTCCATTATCCTCGTTTTGCTTTTGTTGATGTTCATCTTATATCCTCCTTTCGAGACACTGTCCATTCCGTTCAACTGCTCTTCCAAGTCCTTTGCTGTCTCTGACGGAATTACAATGTCATCGGCGAACCTCAAAGTTTTTACTTCTTCTCCACGAATTTTAATACCTACTCCAAATTTTTCTTTTGTTTCCTTTACTGCTTGCTCAATATACAGATTGAATAACATCGGGAAAAGGCTACAACCCTGTCTCACTCCTTTCCCAACCACTGCTTCCCTTTCATGCCCCTCGACTCTTATAACTGCCACCTGGTTTCTGTACAAATTGTAAATAGCCTTTCGCTCCCTGTATTTTACCCCTGCCACCTTCAGAATTTGAAAGAGAGTATACCAGTTAGCATTGTCAGAAGCTTTCTCTAAGTCTACAAATGCTAGAAACGTAGGTTAGCCTTTTCTTAATCTTTCTTCCAAGATAAGTCATAAGGTTAGTATTGCCTCACGTGTTCCAACATTTCTACGGAATCCAAACTGATCTTTCCCGAGGTCCGCCTCTACCAGTTTTTCCATTCGTCTGTAAAGAATTCGCGTTAGTATTTTGCAGCCATGACTTATTAAACTGATAGTTCGGTAATTTTCACATCTGTCAACACCTGCTTTCTTTGGGATTGGAATTATTATATTCTTCTTGAAGTCTGAGGGTATTTCGCCTGTCTCATACATCTTGCTCCTACCACATGGCAGAGTTTTCTCAGGACTGGCTCTCCCAAGGCCGTCAGTAGTTCTAATGGAATGTTGGCTACTCCTGGGGCCTTGTTTCCACTCAGGTCTTTCAGTGCTCTGTCAAACTCTTCACGCAGTATCTTATCTCCCATTTCGTCTTCATCTACATCCTCTTCCATTTCCATAATATTGTCCTCAAGTACATCGCCCTTGTATAAACCCTCTATATACTCCTTCCACCTTTCTGCCTTCCCTTCTTTGCTTAGAACTGGGTTGCCATCTGAGCTCCTGATTTTCATACAAGTGGTTCTCTTCTCTCCAAAGGTCTCTTTAATTTTCCTGTAGGCAGTATCTATCTCACCCCTAGTGAGACAAGCCTCTACATCCTTACATTTGTCCTCTAGCCATCCCTACTTAGCCATTTTGCACTTCCTGTCAATCTCATTTTTGAGACGTTTGTATTCCTTTTTGCCTGCTTCATTTACTGCATTTTTATATTTTCTCCTTTCATCAACTATTAACTATTACAAATACACACTATTACAAATACACAAATATCAGTAAACCTATAATATTTATGGGTGTCAGTGCAAGCCACAATAAACAAGTAAAATAATATTTAGGAGATAGGTCGGTACCAATTATCTGGGATTAGGAAAGGAAAACACACAAAACACACTCACTCATCTTTCATCCACATTAAGTGCTACTGTGTAATTGAATAGTGTTAACTGTGTAAATACAATTCTGTCAAAGATTTGATGTTCGACATGTGTATCAAGTAGTAGTGGCAGCAATGTATAACAGTCAATAATAGTTAGTCAACGTCATAGTCATCATGTCAAGACCAATGTTTGCCAAGCCAAATCAAAATGTACAGTTGCTGAACAAATGTCAGTGTACCAAGATATGCAAATACTTCCTCTCTCCAAAAAAAAGTATATACTGCTTAGTGATTTAACAAAGTGTGTGTGCAGACAATCTTCCTTCTACTTGAGTGTTCTAGTCTGCCATCTTCATCCTCCTTGTTCCATATAAACTAACAAAAAAATATACTCCTCATTTACTTTACCTTTTATCCACCAAAACTCCAATAATCATCAGCATCACATAATCTTAATACTTCAATAATACCTCTTACGTCGATGCATATAAACCTCGTCATCAATATCATTTACCTTACCTCCTGTCCACCAAAACTCCAATAATCATCAACTTCACACAATCTCAATACCTCAATAATACCTCTTAAATACGTTGATACATCAATATCATTTACCTTACCTCGTGTCCACCAAAACTCCAATAATCATCAACTTCACACAATCTCAATACCTCAATAACATCTCTTCAATACGTCGACACATATAAACCTTATCGCCAATATCATTTCACTTCCATAACAACTCTTTCTTCTAGTCAATCTCCTCGAACAAGTACAGATAAAATCCTAATGCAAACTTCATCATTCCATACAATCCGTAGACACAATGTTCACACACAACCTCTGTGTAATCCATCTGACCCATATCTTCTACTCATTATGAATTTTAAAATACATTTTGGTTACCTTGTCCATCATTAAATAAGAGAAATGCATACATGACCTCTAACAGTCTTTAGTTCGAAGAACTTTCAGTAAGTAAGTACGATTATGAAGTGTGAATAATCGTGATATTTCAGCGTGTACACGACTTCAAGAATTATGGCAAACAGAAGCAAACATGTGGAGTATTTTTTGTGTCAAGTGTCACTTCCTATTTCAATTGCTCACGAAGAATGCAGTGTAATAACTGTCAATGGTCTAGCCCTAGTGTTGGTATGTCGTGTCGTTAGCTTCCTTCCTATTAGCATAAATTTATACAGCTTCCATAAAACCTCCAGCTCATGTGACTTCTATGAAGTTTCTTGTACTAATGTCGTTCGTCGAATTATAGCAGTTCATTTTCTTATCTTAAAATATAAGGCACTGAGCGTAAGCAAAACATGCAATAGCGAGTAAATATACCAGTAGAGAACAGAATGTCAACAAGTGGATGCAGCACAATCCCTACAACGAGGCTCTGCCAATCAAACAATCTATAATTAATACCACAGTGTGATCTAAACTCCATGTTTATACACCGCATATCAGCATTTCTATATACCAAATTAAAGAGTAGTTATGACAACAAAACAGAAATCTGTAAATATGCAATCCATACGCAAGGCAGCAAATATATATCTTACATAATAAACAGGTCATTAGCATCATATCAGCATTAGCAAATAAATGTTCATATGTAATCTTAATAAGTAAACATGAAGGCGCAAGCAGATAAATCACAAAGTATAACTTACATACATAATTATATCAGCACAATTAATCAGGTGACAATTATAATTTAAATAAATAAGCACAGCAGGCACATAATAAAAAATTATGACATCAGTGAAAAAGCAGTGCAGCCAAGCGATGCATAATATATACAAATAACAACCCTGTTCATTAATCAATCATTGTCAAAATCAGTTAACGTACGCAAGCACGTCGCTTCACAAGTAAATTCATAGAACATGAAATTAGCACAAAGTATGAATCACGTAATCGCGAGCAGCAAATTACGTCTAAAGTACGTACCTAAGTGGAAATATGTTACCTGTAAAATAAACTCAATTAATAGTTACCATTTTAGTTTATTAGTTTCTTCTTCGAAATTACATTCTTCCTGAAATTTTCTCGATAGCAAGTCCTCTTAACGTCGGACACACACAGAATTTACCTAAAGTTCTTAAATATTTTATACAACCGTATCCTGAAAAATACTGAACGTTAATAACATAATTTATCAAGTCAATATAGCTTTATACTGAATTTAATCGGAGACTTTAGACTGTGTATTTGTTTACGGCTGTCAGTGCATTCGCACTGAGCGCTCGATGAGCTGTAGGCGCGTGACGTAGGAAGTAGTTGTTTGCGGTCAACGTCTGCCTTGTGCGGCGCGCAGACTTGACTGTTGCTTTGAGTATGTGCCGCCGCCAAAACACAGCGCGGTATCCTTGTATTCTCTGCATGTTTACATGTAGCTGTTAGTTTCTCAAAAGTGTGTCATTCCACAAAAATTTTTATGTTCGATATGTGATGTATTCCTTTAGAGCGCCGAGATTTAAGAGTTTCTACTTCAACAGTGTTATCATGAATAATTTTGCGAATTCTGAATGGACCGTTATAAAGCAGAAAAAATTTGCAACACAAGCCTTTTCCTTTGTGAGACAAACGGTGAGACTTAATTTACACCTTTTGACCAACTGACAAGGTTTTTAAACGACCAGGACGTTTAGCTGATTTCTCTCTTCTAGCAGCCGCAGATGCAATATTTTGCAGAGCCAGGTTCACAACTTCAGAATGCCGCAGTTTCCGTGTAGGCGGAAAAGGAACGATTTCAGAAATGCGAATTGTCGGTGCTTTGTTTTTTAATATCAGTATTGGTGGTAAAGAAGTTGAATCATTAGGTAGTTCATTAAGAATGTTTTGAAAAATATGAAGATACTGATCCCACGTTCTGTGATTCTGATGACAATAAAGTCGACACAATTTATTGATTTCCTTCATCCATCTCTCTGAAGCGTTAGATTGAGGGTGAAAAAGTGAAATGAAAATTGGTTTAATCTTACGACGCCGTAGAGTACGAAGCCAAATTTTAGAACGAAACTGTGATCCATTATCTGATAAAACCTTATCAACATGACCCACTTCTTTAAGAAAATGTTTGATGAAAGCATTAGATACAGAACGAGCTGTTGCTTTGCGTAAAGGTGTAAAACACACATATTTTGATGTCAATTCCACTGCTACCAAAATGTACGCAAAACCATTAGTAGAACGAACCACTGGACCGAACAAATCGACTGCAGCCATGTCCTTTAATTTCGCTGGAATGATAGGAAACAACAGTGCTCTGTGAGAAATAGTTGGCGGCTTAGCCTTTTGACATAATTTGCATTTGGCAAGAACAAATCGAATACGTTTTTCCATATTACTGAAGTAGCAATTTTCTCGTAATTTGTGAAAGCATTTTCTGGGACCAAAGTGTGCATAACTGAAATGTGTGTACCAAATCAATTTATTAACCCACTCATCAGGAATACAAACTAACCAAACAGAGTTGTCGACCGATTTTCGTTTAAAAAGAATATCATTGCGAACTAAATAATGCTGTCTAATCGCTACGCTTTCCTTTCTGCTCCACTTCTCCTTAATGTCCTTCCAGATTGGATCCTTATTTTGCTCCTTAGCGATGTCCTGGAGCGAAGACGAAATAAAAGTCTCAAACGCAACACCTTGAATATACATCAAACAATATTGGTTTTCTTTGCAGTCCTCTTCAGCACTTTGTTTCAAATCCATAGGTCCACATGATAAAGCATCAGCAATAATATTTGAAGAACCCTGTATGTAAACAATACTAAAATCAAATTCCTGTAGATACAGCGCCCATCGTGACAATCTGCCATGAGTTAATTTTGTTGACATAAGAAATTCCAGAGCTCGATGATCGGTGTAAACCTTAGTATGTCTGCCAAACAAAAATGTGCGAAATTTTGTGAAAGCCCAAACAACAGCCAAGGCTTCAAGTTCCGTAATCGAATAATTCTTTTCTGATTTAGAGAGAACGCGACTTCCAAATGCAATAGTCTTCTGTACTACAACGCCGTTTTCTTCTATCTCTTGAAATAAATGTGCCCCTAGGACTTTGTATGATGAGTCCATCGCCAAACAAAAATCTTTAGATAAATCCGGATGTGGAAGAAGTGGAGCAGCAACTAAAGCATCACGAAGTTGTTCAAATTCTGACTGAGCTTCCTCATCCCAACACCAATTAGAATTCTTTCCAGATAGTTCACATAAACGAGGTGTGGCCAAATTGTCCAATCTAACAAAGCGTCTAAGAAAAGTACAGACACCAAGGAAACTATGAACATCACGTTTTGTGGTAGGAACAGCATAATTACGAATAGCATCTAGTTTCTCTGGATCAGGAAGAATACCTTCTGTAGAAATGATATGACCAGGAAAATTCACCTGAGAACGACCAAATTCAGATTTTTCTAAGTTCACTGTAATGCCAACTCATGCAAAAATATGTAATAATGAATCCAAAATTTTGTTGTGTTCACTCCAAGAATGTTTAGCAATAAGAATATCGTCAACATATGAAGTAATATTGTCACGAAGATAAACACGTAAAATTTCGTTTAAACTACGAATGAATGCTGCTGAAGATACAGTAAGTCCAAACGGTAATTTCCGAAATCACTTTTGGGTAAAATACTCATATCCAGTTACTTTTTACCGACTATCTAGATAGATTGATATTTGAAGAGTTGTTCTGATAGATGCAAAGAATAGTAAAAGAGTAGGCAGCGGTGCAGAAAACTAAAAGGGAAATAGCACCACTACAGCTCGGGGCCCTGTGCACGCTACGGCACATATTCATTTAGTGTAGCGAAGCCCCTGAGGACATAAATAGCCGCACATAAATTCCAGTTTGTGACTTAGTGGCCAATTTGGTGGAAGTGCGTACATAAATTGATCTAACCATGAACATGGATGTATGTCATTCTTAGAATTGCGAAAGAGCTTAAATTTCCGAACAGTCAAAAAGTGCTTATAGTCAAAGTTTTCGCCTCGTGGCGACAAAGACCTGCCGCGTCTGTCCCAGTCCCAATGACGATTATTGTCAAGTTCGCGCACCTGGCGCTCTCTTGTTGCATCCCGCAAATGAAACAAATTACTTTCTTCAAACGCCTCTGCTGTCTGTGATTCTAAACTTCTTCTGCTGTCTTTTCCTACGATTTCGCCTTCAATTTGTTTGACTTACTTTTGTAATGCCTCAAATTCCCTTTTGACACGTTCATTAAATTTTCCCTGATTTCAACATGTTTATTAATGTTCTGGTACTCTTCGGTTTCTGCAAATGGTAATGGAGCTGTATCATCCGAATCTCTGTCCCCATTTAAACTAAGACTTGTCAGTTTATCTGAGATCTCCTCAACTCTTTCCGATGAGTTACCTATTTTTTCTTTCTGTTTATTTACGTCTTTCGTAAGCGTCGCGACTCGGGTTTCGGTATTGTCACATTTAGTAGTTAACTGTTCATACTGTTGCGTTAAGTTATTTATTCTGTCATTCGGTACGGATTCCTCGATTCTTTCAAGTATTTCTTCCTTATCGTGTGCACGTTGTAAATTTAACTCTGAAAATTTTTGTACTATCACGCGATCTTTTTCTTCCTGTTCTCTATCCTGTTCCTTTTGTCTGATTTCTAATGAAATTAATCTATTATTGCGAGCATTCAAAATCGGTTGTACTTCTTCTCTAATTTCTTTCTTTGATTCATCTTTCATGTTTTTGAAACATGTCCCTATTCGTGAGTCTAACCGTGTTGTCATTGCTTTCATCTTGGTTTTAATTGTTCCTATATCTGTTTCAATTGTTCCTATTTGTGATCCCATTGAGTGTAACCGTGATCCCAAATTTAATATTGCACTCATCAACTGCTCCATATCTTCTGTCGTTAATCTCGTATTCTGAAAATTTTTCGATTGTGAAAAATTTTGAACTGTTTCCGGACTATTTTCCCGACTTATTAAATTGTTTTCAACTTCATTATTCATCACACTGTTCTCCTGTGTTGGCGAGTTCGCCATGTTAACAATTTCGTCATTCTCACTATTCATCATTTTTGCGTTTTTCATCGATCGCGTAATCATTTACAAAACATACAAAACTCGTCACTGTACGAAAATTACACACAATGACTATTTATCTCCAACAATACCATTCGCACGAAATGTTTCCCTCAAACACGATTAACGAACAATTGAAATAATTGCACTAAATTGTCAAACCCGTAGACAAGACAACAAAAATTAAATTCTGCAAAAAAAATACCATTAGAAGAATGACAATTACCAAATCTACACATGCAATATAGACTACAATTACTACAACAATACTACTGTCTGCTATTTTTACAATCAGAAGAATTCCAAGGGACGATCCTAAGCAGCGGTCGCCACGTGCATGGGGGCTTAATTATATATTTAATGGAAATATTTTTAATTTTTCGTAGCTGTAAGTCCGATTACGAAGTCTCGTAAACGGTTGGCCCTGACTAGTTTTAGTACGCAATCTGACTGCATAGAATAACAACAAAGAATGAAAGAAAATTTCCGTTAACACAATTAATTAATTAAGTCCCCAGCAACTATAAAACGTATGAAACCAAAGCACAAGTGTAACTGTTCTGTGTGTGGAAATGTGATTCAACGTACTCATCTGGCACGGTTCTTCTTCAATAAGGCAAGAAATTTTAAATACCATTTATACTGAAGTAATTTTAAAAAATAGAAATACTATAATTGCGCAAGAAAACCAGAATTACACTCTAATACAAGAACACAAGCCAGTTGCTTTGTTGACTGAACCTGTGACGAGGCATTGTTTAAGACTTAATGAAAAAAAAAGGAATTTTTTGTTACCTTCATATATATTGACGAAAAGCACTCTGATCATTACAATATCTCCATTCGAACAACATCTGCTGTCTAGCCCATCAAACAACTGCATAAAACATGGAACAAACACTCCCTACTACAACATCTCAACACCGACTCACTACTACTACTCCACAAGCACTCTCCACCACGACTTCTCGACAAGAACTGCCAGTGGAGGCGGCGAAATAAAACGCTTTGGCGCAATCTCTGGCGCTGTGGCTCAGTGTAGCCACCTTTCAAAAGCTTAGTTTGGCATAGGTCCTGCAGCCTACACATTGTACACTATTGGCTTAACTATGACAACATGTTCCTATTTCGACAGAAAGGTCAAAACACGTGCTGTCGCAGTAACTCAGCTCACTCTATTTCTACAGGGGTTACAGAATGTGGTAGATACAGCGCTCACCTACTTCTGCTCAGTTCCGACTTAAATTGGAACGATCACAAGCACAAAGCTGCAGAGACTGAGGAACAGTAACAAGGTGCATAGGGGCTACCTAAAGCCCTGTTGGAATTTTACTGTAGCAAATAGGTCCAAAAAAATGTGATTCGTTTCGAGATATGAGAGTGGCACGAATATGGTTCAGTAGTGGGTGGAATCATTAAAGGACGTCACCATAGGATCCAACGCAGGTATGTGTTTGAATGGAAAGACTTGATTCCAAATAACAGACAGCATTTCTGCCAGAAGGTGTGACTCCATAGATCTGAAAAGCCAATGTACATTTCTTATGATCTCAATCTAGCATTGCATTTCTTTTAAGTGATTCGTCGTATAGCATACCATCTACTGTATGTGATTATTCTCTATCAGCCATCACCTATAACCCAGTGGATATATTGCAGAACCTCTGATATGGCATCGGGATAGAATGCGATACAAATACTGGGGAAATATCTAGTGGGGGCGTGAGGGAGTCGTTAGTACTGGTTTCATACCACTTTCCATAGCCAAATCACTTTCTAAATTCAGTGAGTTTATTACGAGCTTACACAGCTGGCCACGTGCACTCGCACTTTCGGTGTGTTAATACACACCCCGCGATCGCCATCTATACAGGGTGGTCCACCGATCGTGAACGTGCCAAATATCTCACGAAATAAGCGTCAAACGAAAAAACTACAAAGAACAAAACTCGTCTATTTTGAAGGGGGAAACCAGATGGCGCTATGGTTGACCCGCTAGATGACGCTGCCATAGGTCAAACGGATATTAACTACGTTTTTTTTTTAAATAGGAACCCCCATTTTTATTACATGTTCGTGTAGTACGTAAAGAAATATGAATGTTTTAGTTGGACCAGTTTTTTCGCTATGTGATAGAAGGCGCTGTAATAGTCACAAACATGTCTCACGATTTTAGACGAACAGTTGGTAACAGGTAGGTTTTTTAAATTAACAGAACGTAGGTACGTTTGAACATTTTATTTCGGATGTTCCAATGTGATACATGTACCTTTGTAAACTTATCATTTCTGAGAACGCATGCTGTTACTGAGTGATTATCTGTAAATACCACATTAATGCAATAAATGCTCAAAATGATGTCCGTCAACCTCAATGCATTTGCCAATACGTGTAACGACATTCCTCTCAACAGCGAGTAGTTCGCCTTCCGTAATGTTTGTACATGCATTGAGAATGCGATGACGCATGTTGTCAGGCGTTGTCGGTGTATCACGATAGCAAATATCCTTCAACTTTCTCCACAGAAAGAAATTCGGGGACGTCAGATCCGGTGAACGTGCGGGTCATGGTATGGTGCTTCGACGACCAATCCACCTGTCATGAAATGTGCTATTCAATACCGCTTCAACCGCACGCGAGCTATGTGCCGGACATCCATCATATTCGAAGTACATCGCCATTCTGTCATGCGGTGAAACATATTGTAGTAACATCGGTAGAACATTACGTAGGAAATCAGCATACATTGCACCATTCAGATTGCCATCGATAAAATGGGGGCCAATTATCCTCCCTCCCATAATGCCGCACCATACATTAACCCGCCAAGGTCGCTAATGTTCCACTTGTCGCAGCCATCGTGAATTTTCCGTTGCCCCATAGTGCATACTATGCCGGTTTACGTTACCGTTGTTGGTGAATGACGCTTCGTCGCTAAATATAACGCGTGCAAAAAATCTGTCATCGTCCTGTAATTTCTCTTGTGTCCAGTGGCAGAACTGTAGACGACGTTCAAAGCCGTCGCCATGCAATTCCTGGTGCATAGAAATATGGTACGGGTGCAGTCGATATTGATGTAGCATTCTCAACACCAACGTTTTTGAGATTCCCGATTCTTGCGTAATTTGTCTGCTACTGATGTGTGGATTAGCCATGACAGCCGCTAAAATTCCTACTTGGGCATCATCATTTGTTGCAGGTCGTGGTTGACGTTTCACATGTTTCCTTAAATAACGTAACTATCCCGCGAACGGTCCGGACACTTGGATGATGTCGTCCAGGATACGGAGCAGCACACGTAGCACAAGCACACAAAGACATTGAACACACAAACATAGAGCTCCCTGAACTGGAAAAAATCGAGGCTACGGCCGTCAGAGTCAAGTTCAACGGAGCCTACACCACACTGATATCGGTATACAACAGCCCTGTAAGGCATTTCAAGACGGGATATCAGCACACTACTCAACATTTCACAGCGAGTAATAGTCGCCGGAGATCTGAACGCAAAACACCCAGAATGGAATTCACGCATACGAAATCCCAACGGCAAAAAACTGTACGAACATTCACTAGGCAGAAACTACATTATACTAGCGCCGACTGAACCGACGCACATTCCCTATCAGAGGGGACACAGGCCAGACGTGATAGACATGGCCCTCATCAAGGGCATTACAGCGAAACTCAACGTTGCCGTTGAAAACGATCTGCCCTCAAACCACCAGCCTGTAATACAATACATTGATGAAACACTGCAGCACATGGAACAACGCAAGATGTTGGACTACGGGCGTGCGAATTGGGCATTGTTCAAGGAAACGCTCGATAGCCACATCCCACCCATACACGAAATTAATGAAACAGCACAAATTGACGAGGCAGTAGAAACCATCACTAACGCCGTCCAGGACGCAATGGCAGGCACCATACCTGATCGCACCTCACAATAACACAGTGCGGCCCTGCCCCAGGAAATCCTGGGCCTAATCTCAATGAGGAATCGCCTCAGGAGACAATGGCAGCGCACCAGGCGTCAGTACTTCAAACGGCACATTAACAGGCTACAGGGCATCATACACGATAAAATACAAACACATAGAACACAACAGTGGAACCAAAAACTCGAAGGGCTGGACACCGCACGACCTGGCGTGTGGCAACTAGCCCGACACTTCACCTGGGAGAAAATATACACCCCAACGCTTCAGGGGTCTGACGGACCTGCATACTCAGCGGAAGAGAAAGCAGAACTAATGGCTCGAACATTCGCAGCCTCATTCACACCGAACCTGGTGCCATCAGATCCAGTGTTCACACTTGCTACTGACCAAGAGGTTACACGCATTCTAGCCCAACCATCGCGCGACGACATTCGACATGCTAGCACAGCCGAAGTCTCCTGGGCTATAATGCATTCCGCTGCTAGGAAAGCCCCTGGTCATGATGGCATTCAAAACCGTGTCCTCCAGTAGTTCACGGATAAAGCAACTGAGTACCTAACACACACAACGAATGCCATACTAAAACACCAACACTTCCCCGCCTTTTGGAAGACGGCCGAGGCCCTGATGTTCTGGAAGCCGGGGAAAGACCACAGCCTCCCACAAAATTACCGACCCATCAGCCTTCTGAGCTCGCTCAGTAAGATTGTTGAGAAGGTGATTCCCAAACGCATCACTAGGCACTGCATAACAAATGACATCCTGAGACCGGAGCAACTCGGCTTCAGGAATCACCACTGCACAACACAACAACTCTTACTGGTCGTTGAACCTATAACATATGGCTTCAACATAAACAAAGCTACAGGGGCGGTGTTCCTGGACATCAAAAAGGCTTTCGACCGTCTATGGCACAACGGCCTCATCCGCAAACTCAGCGACGCGGGATTCCCCGACGGGCTGGTGCATCTCATACACTCATACCTCACAGACAGGAGTTTCAACACTGACGTGCAGGGAAAACAATCAACACGACACGGTATACACGCAGGAGTACCCCAGGGAAGCATCCTAGGGCCCCTGCTGTTTAACCTCTACATAAACGATCTCCCAACCACACACAACACAACGATGGCAATCTACGCGGATGACACAGCCATCCTCGCGCAAGATTGGAAACCATCAAACATTACGTCACGCCTACAGACTGCACTCAGAGTGGCTGAGTCTTCGTTGGAGAAATGGCGTGTTAGAGTAAACGTCGACAAGTGCGAAGCCGTTCTGTTCACTAGAAGACCGAAGCAACTGCGCAAACACCGCTACTGCAGACCAATAACTCTACATGCACGCCCAATACGTTTTCGTGAGAAAGTCAAATACCTCGGTGTCTGGCTGGACCGGAAATTACTCTGGAGGGACCACATACAACACATGACCAACCGAGCTAGCGCGAGGCTCAAACAGCTCTACCCTATGCTCAACAGGCGTAGCACACTGAACAGAAGGGTGTCGAGGTCTATTTACATGACACTTATCCGACCCCTGATGACGTACGCAGCTCCTGTCTGGGGATACGCTGCGCCTACACGCCTGCGCCGTCTGCAGCTCATACAAAACAAAGTTGTCAAAATCATAAGCAATGCTCCACGATACACACGCATCGCGGACCTTCACCGGGAATACCGACTTGAGACTCTCACGGAGGTAATCCACAAAGTCACCACAAGACTATACAGAAACTCCAGACATTCGCAGAACCCGTTTATTCTGAATCTGGGGAATTACGGCCACAACCATAGATGGAAACATAAAAGACATACTTGTAAGGACCTAACATCTATGGCCAAGCATACGCAAACATAACGGTACAGGTGAGCCCCTGTTAATCAGACGCCATTACTGGATATCCAGCTGGAATACACTGCCGAATAACTGGCACCACGCAGGGAAGCCGTACCGTACACTGCATGCAAACAAGCTCCACACATCCCCCACACAGTGAGATGATCTATGGCCGATCTCCCACTACCGTATAACGATCTTGATTGTTCCAGGAATGTAGCGGCTGCAGCAACTGGGATACATCGCCATCGCTTGCCACGGTAATGATGCATGATACCAATACTAACAAATCCAACCTTGCATGAACTATCGCAGCTAGTAAGCCACTACTGCTCTTACTATCCATCCCAATGTCGCAGAGGTTTTTTTCCCACGGCACGAGCCATAGCACTTTTTTCCCTCTGCTCTTCAAATCGCTACCCTCACTCGCGTTTCGTCCACCATCTATCATCTGATGGACCGTGTTAATGCGTGGTCTTACCCAGACGCACGGATAACATCACAGCCCAGCATCCTGTGATCCACTTACTAGATAACTAACATGTTTACGGAGGTGACAGTAGAACTTTTGGTTTGTTCACCACGTTGGTGCGGACGTGGAGGGGCCCCATCTCCTATATAAGGGCGTTTTGATCACAATAGCCATACATCAACACGATATCGACCTTTTCCGCAATTGGTAAACGGTCCATTTTAACACGGGTAATGTATCACGAAGCAAATACCGTCCGCACTGGCAGAATGTTACGTGATACCGCGTACTTATACGTTTGTGACTATTACAGCGCCGTCTATCACAAAGCGAAAAAAGTGGTCCATCTGAAACATTCATATTTCTTTACGTACTACACGAATAAGTAATAAAAAATGAGGGTTCCTATTTAAAACAAACGTAGTTGATATCCGTTTGACCTATGGCAGTGCCATCTAGCGGGCCAATCATAGCGCCATCTGGTTTCCCCCTTCAAGCTAGACAAGTTTCGTTCTTTGTAGTTTTTTCGTTTGATGCTTATTTCGTGAGATATTTGGCCCGGTCGCTGTCAATGGACCACCCTGTATTCAATGTCGTGGGATTTGTGTGTTAAACCACTTCCTTCAGAAGCAGTATCATACCTTGATTTATAAAGCTTGTATAATTTTTAACAAGGGTATCGTTAGCGATATTTGTGTACGCCGGTAGAACCAAGACCGCTTGTGACAGTAACATAGTTATTGCAATCATTTTTTTAACATCTGGAGGGATGTATGACGATTACGTACCTCTTCCTAAAACACACTGGTATCACTCGCAAAAAAAAAGAAACACATCCATCTATCGCGGGTTTTCGCTCAATATTGTTTGATGTCACCAGCATTAAGTTATTGACGAAATATTACTCGTAGTATGGGATGTGTGACAGTTTGGCTGTGATTAACGGGATTATAAAGTAGAAGATTCAATATGGATGTGTGTTTGTGCTGGACAGTTACTCCCTCCCATGTAAATTGTCCAGTTGACTGTTTCTACAAATTTCGCGTCTTTATTTAGCTGATAGAACATCGATTGTGGTGTGTATTGTGTGCATCTGAATGGTGAAAGACGGGTTGAAAACACGTTTGCTGGTTCTCTAGACATGAGATACGCCTTAGTCGTCTTTTTAAAGTAGGATGATGATTTGGAATCTCTTATATCATTGATATCGGTATTCGCGAGTAGAGCTACCAGTTTACTCTATTTTTTCGAGTTTTCATGTAAAGATCTTTGCAGACGAGATAACTTCCTAGTTACTCAGCGGTTTGCAGCAAGTTCCACGTCACTGCACCTCGCTAATGTTTTGGCTTTCTAGATAAATAATTTCCACTCTTTATGTTCGGAATTATACTATGCAAGCGATCAGTAGCATACTGCGATGTGTTTGATATCGAGAACTATCGCGTAAATGTCATGATATTCTGGCAAACCATATGAAAATACATGTGTTCTTGTAATCCCAGAGTATGGAGATGAGTGTAGAAAGCAAGCAAGCAGGTCATGACCACAAACAGTAACGCCTTTGTGCCGTGAGGAACCAGCCCAGCCTTTATACAACGACCGTGGTCCGTTGAAGGTTCAAATGGTTCAGATGGCTCTGAGCACTATGCGACTTAACTTCTGAGGTCATCAGTCGCCTAGAACTTAGAACTAATTAAACCTAACTAACCTAAGGACATCACACACATCCATGCCCGAGGCAGGATTCGAACCTGCGACCGTAGCGGTCGTTCGGCTCCAGATTGTAGCGCCTAGAACCGCACGGCCACTTCGGCCGGCGGTCCATTGAAGGCTCTGATCGCATATCAGGCGAGTGTGTGCAGGGGCAGTTGACTAGCGATGGCTGCGCATTGTGGATGACCGACTGACCTCACGGGAAATATCTACTGCTGCAAGGACTATATGCGGTGCGTGTGCTTACGCTGTCTGTCTTCGCAGAATAATACGAGTATCTGGTGATCAACAGCTATATGCAGGATGAAGAAGTGATGATTTTGTATGGTGCAGGATACGAATTGTATTTACTACTACATCGATATGATATGTGGTAATATAGCCCGGTTGTAGACCGGTTTCACGCTGAAAAATTCAAGCTTTCCTCGACAGTACCAGAGCAGTGTAATTAAGCGTCTTTGGTGATAATTTAAATATTTTATGGTCTGTAGAACACTTTTGCAAGGTTTAAATGTCAGTGCAATATGACTGCTGTATGTTTTTTTCGGTCTGTACAAAATAGTTTTGCCAATGTATGTCTCGTAATTTGTCTGTTTGCAGAAAAAATGGTGGACAGTATTCCCACACCGGGAGCAGCAGCAGTCTGGAGGGTAAATTCAGTAAGACCCAACCAGAATGCTCCATTAACGAGACATTCTCTGTGTGGGTCATACTGGTTCGAACAAGACAGGGACAGGGTATCTAAAGAATGTTCTGTGACGTCTGAGAGTAACATAATGTCTTCTTTGTTAGACCATTCAGAGATATGTCCAAGCAGACAATCCACCGCTGGCGGGATGCTGTCCCTCACCCACCATTGTGGCTTTAGAGCATGTCCACACCAGCAGCTGTAGGACGTCGAAAATTCATCAAAAATTCCAGCCATTTTTTTCGTCTGTAGAACAGTGCTTTGAATTCTGTTTGTGCAATTCTCCTGATTTTCCCGTCTGTTCTTAGACACCAGTGTGTGCTTCGAGAAGTGAGGAAAAAATAATGTCCCTGACTCCAGCAGCAGAAAATATAAAACGAAGCACACTCACCGTTTCAGAAAAGCGTGAACACCACAGCAGCTGTAGGACTTAGAAATTTCTCTCTCTCTCTGCCAGTGCCTTCAAACAACCAGTTGAAACTCGAAAAGTGGTGAGAGTCCTGTTTCGAGTTACAGAAATATTTATTTCGACTTCTAGATATCATCGTTTTCGAATACAAAATCAGAAATTGGAGCTGACATCGGTTTCGGGATCTCTTTCTCGCAAAAGCATGTGAAGTGTCTCAGAGAGGTTTCACAAGTGTGCAGCGATCTTTTTTAGAGCCAGTGTTCAAGTGTGGCGGTGTTGTAAAACTGAGGCAAACTACTGCACAACTATCCTTTGAAAGTGCATTTAGAGACATGTTAAATTGGATTTAGTAACTCCTGAAGCAGCTTGTGCTCAAAGAAAAGGGTGTTTCCCATAAATGCGCGCGAAGTGTCTCAGGGACGGTTTCACAACCGTGCCGCGATCTTTTTAGAGTCCATGTTCGAGTGTGGTGGTATGCATCACGTCTGGCGGTGGCGGTACTCCTCGGAATAAAACGGGTAATTGTTTAACTATTCTCGCGTCATCTAGAAAGCTCTCTCTCTATTTCTCTTTGTGCAGCGGTACAATTAGTTCCTGTGATGTCTTCAAGTTATGTATGTGACAATATACCGCAACATCAGACGTGATAACTCCTGAAGAATTTCGTGTTAAACGACAAAGGGTATCCGTGCGCCGGGGATGAGAACGCGACCGGAAGTTCTTAGCGGCCACAGTGTGACACGCGCTCCCTGGCCATGGTGTAAGTCGGCTCCAACCCCGGCCATGCCTCTCTTCCAACGGGGTGCGGAGACTCTGAGGTGAACGTCTTGCCTCTTGCACTTCGAACGACTGACTGACTGAACTTTTATCGGATGATCTACAGTTACAGCACACGCATTTATCAGAATGAATTGCAAATCGTAACTTAGCTCCATCTTCATTATTTCATGAACCGTATTCATCTTCACCAAATACCATTGCTGTCGACACAGTTCTCTGATGCTAATATACTCCTCCTTCTCCAGCACAGACATCTCATCCATTAAACACAGTAAACTATTACTTCTGTCCTCCCAGTCCCTCAGCTAGACACAAACTGAGTCAATTTCCCGCCGTTTTTCTCCCAGACCGGCATATTGGACAACGTCACGGTAGGGGAGAGCGGGACGGACGACAGCACCTTCTGGTGGCAGTGTTGTGAACTAGATCAATTAGACTCTGGACCTCATGGTGAACACAGTGGATGGAGCTGCTCTCTATGATAACTCAAATTGTTTAAATAAACAATGAAGATTTATGTCTGTCCTATCTGGCAGTTGGCAGCCCAGCACAGACTACGTTGTTTTTCCGCCAATTTCCTGGCTCGGGAGGGGAGGGGAGCAATGCACAGAAAATAAAGACTTACATCTGTTCCACCTGGCAGCTCAGCACTGACTCATTTTTCTGCCAATTTCCAGAAGGGGGAAGTGAGGGGAGGGGAGGGGAGAATGGCGTTAGGTTGGTGGAGGTAGCCCAATTGACCTATTTTCCCGCCAAAATTTGAAATTCCCACCATGACGTCTCTGCAACATTGCCACATCTATGACCGCCATCTTGAATAAATTTATCAACTGCGCAGAGTGCGACCATACACAGTATGTATTGTAACCTCCCCACCGCAATTTTTTTAAAAGAAAATATAGCAATACTTAATAGAATTGGGGGCCAAGTGTAACCTCCCCACAAAAATTTTAAAAGAAAAATAACGATGCTAATTAGAAATGCTGATGGACATGGCTCTATGCGTAACCTGCCCACAATGAAATGTACTGACAATGGCAACAAAAAATGTGAAATTCGCAATCTGACTCAAATATAAATCCTTCAAAAAATTAAAGTCCATTCAATGACAAGAAAATTCAATTAAACCGAAATATCGGTCTTTGGCCCTGTGTAAAACAATCAGAATTAAAGTCTTACCTCAGAATAAATGGATGTCACATATCTGCTCTTGTTGTTGCGCACCGCTTGGAGGAACTGCATTGCAAATAATAATATTCTCTTTTTTTGTGATTTTACTGGAATTTTTCTTCAAAAGAAGTGGAATGAAATGGGAAGTGCAACGAGATCTTTAGTTCAAAAAAATTAAACTTTTGAGAAAATGCTTTTGAAATAAAAAAATTATTATTGGGAGACTTGTTGGAGAATAATTACAATAAATAAAATTTTTCATTATCTAATGATTATATTAATTAACAGTATACCTTATTCCTCATCTTGACCATTGTTGCCGACCGCCTACATCACACAACCGCACTGGGCTGCTACTACTGACCGACCGCTCTGCATGACGACTACAGACTCAGTACTGCTCTCAACTAGACAGAGCTACAGACTCGCAACGACTGAACTGACAGACTCGCAACGACAGACTGACAGCTACTCTGCATAGCGACAACTAACTCGCAAAGACTACTACTGACTGAGAACCGCTCGCAACACTCGCGCGGTCAAGCGCATACTCTCTGGTCACAGATGCTACAATGCCTCGCCATCGCTGCTGCGTTACATACGTGTTTCATAACCCTCCACTCGGGGGGCAAAAATTTGGCAGCGATGGTGAGTCATTTGGACTTGCCAAGCGCGGCAAAATTTTTCTTTAATTAACAAAATCCTACAACTTACAGAATATTTAAATGTTGTGCACACGCACTAAGTACAAAATATATCAGACAAGGACAAAATGTGAATACTAAACATAGTAGCAAATCAGAAAAGTATATACAAACTTTTTGACAGATAAAGTGCACAGGCACTGAAAAAATTCTTTAGCATATGCAGAACAAATAAACAGACTGGCAAGAATAATTAGATGTAGTACATAAAGTAAATGTTGTGCACACGCACTAAGTACAAAATATATCAGACAAAGACAAAATGTGAGTACAAAACATAGTAGCAAATCAGAAAAGTATATACAAACTTTTTGACAGATAAAGTGCACAGGCACTGAAAAAATTCTTTTTAGCATATTCAGAACAAATAAACAGACTGGCAAAAAATATTATGTTGACAAGTGTACATGCACTGAAAAATGTCTTTAGCATTTTCACAACAAATAAACATAATGGCAAAAAAAATTCATGTCCAAAGTGCACATGCACTGAAAAATGTCTTTAGTATTTTCACAACAAATAAACATAATGGCAAAAAAAATTCATGTCCAAAGTGCACATGCACTGAAAAATGTCTTTAGTATTTTCACAACAAATAAACATAATGGCAAAAAAAAATTCATGTCCAAAGTGCACATGCACTGAAAAATGTCTTTAGTATTTTCACAACAAATAAACATAATGGCAAACAAAAAAATTCATGTCCAAAGTGCACATGCACTGAAAAATGTCTTTAGTATTTTCACAACAAATAAACATAATGGCAAAAAAAAAATTCATGTCCAAAGTGCACATGCACTGAAAAATGTCTTTAGTATTTTCACAAACATAATGGCAAAAAAAAATTCATGTCCAAAGTGCACATGCACTGAAAAATGTCTTTAGTATTTTCACAACAAATAAACATAATGGCAAACAAAAAAATTCATGTCCAAAGTGCACATGCACTGAAAAATGTCTTTAGTATTTTCACAACAAATAAACATAATGGCAAACATCATGTCGACCAGTGACATAAGTGTACTCACACTGGAGTTTAGCGAATCGAAAAATGTATAACCTATGAACATAAATGATGTTACCAAAAAAAATTTTTTCTTTATGTGACAAGAATCAGGATAGGAAAGGGAAGGATTGCATCATGGTTGTAGCACTTTAGATTGCACACAGCTGCTCTGAAAGTCCATATCTTTCCACAGTAGTACAACACCAAGTGACACAACTTGAAGTTCTTTTCCCATCAGAATTTATCAGTGTAGCCAAGACACTGAACTGTCGTAGTAATGTTCCATGTTTTCATTTTGGCAGTACATTAGGTACACCAAACAGTGGGACCATAATAATGTCTTCATCGCTCATGGTGGTGGACAGCATGTCGTGTCAACACCACACTCTTACAAGGCACACCAACGTAGAATTAGTGCAAAACCAAATATAGTGCTCCATGATCACTGGGATAAACAGGACAAATGGACATTGCAGTAATTCAGGGTAGTCAGCTTATGAGGTGAAGGACATCAAGTCACATAATATTGACAATTACAGTCTTCATTGATAGTTCGTGGCATTCATAGCCCAGTTATTGAACATTTCTGTACCAAGTATGTAGTATTACAGAAAAATGTTCATTAATTGTTTTACATAGAATCAGTAGCCTTCTTTTCCTGGTTACAAAATATTATGAAATAATCGCATTCTTTTCAGTTACAGAGTATAATTAAGAATCATTAACCTTCTCCTAATTACAGTTAATTAATCATTTGTCTTTAATTAATCATTTGTCTAATTACAGTTAATTAATCATTTGTATAATTACAGTTAATTAATCATTTGTCGTTAATTAATCATTTGTCTAATTACAGTTAATTAATCATTTGTCGTTAATTAATCATTTGTCTAATTACAGTTAATTAATCATTTGTCGTTAATTAATCATTTGTCTAATTACAGTTAATTAATCATTTGTATAATTACAGTTAATTAATTGATCATTTGTCATTTCAATATATTAAGAATTATTAGCCTTAATTAATTACAAAGCATTATTAAACCGTCACATTCATTTCAAATTACAAAGTATGAACATTGAAAACAAGAGTTAATTAATGGCATAATTAATAACAATTTCGTTGATTGACATTAATTATTGGCACTCAGTGGCCATCAAGTATTGAATAGAATAAAACATAGTTCATCATTCAGTATTATTCAGATCATTACAAAGTCATTATTAAAAATCAGTTAATTACAGTCAAATCATTAGTAATCACAGGCATTACAATAAACAGTGGCAGTTATTAGCTAGTGACAAAGCATTATTTTGAATATAGTCTCATTAAGAGGTCATTACTCGAGTGACATGCTATTCAGAGTTGATCAGTATTATTCAGAATTATCATAAACTAGTGACATTATGTGGGACTGGTAATACATTTTTTTGGTAGCAATGCATTGCGTTGGGATCGATAATTAATTGCTGAGGCATAATACTTTTTGCTTTTGACCTATTGCTGCAAATGAGGATAGGTAACGTCATTCGTCATGAGTCAGCTGTAGCAAGATTATGTAACAAGGCAGTACATGTGATCACATTTATAAATGATAAACACAAATGGGTAAAAAATATAAAAATGCAAGTACTAGAACAGTTATAATAAGTAACAGGTTTAGTAAGTGTCATGAAAAACTTCTCCTGGAAAAAATACAAAAACGGATTATTGACCTGAAAGAAGAAACGCACACTATGCTGAAAAGTAGTGAACTTCGAATTAACAAGTAGTGAAATGTGTATAAAATGTGTTCCATAGCTGTCCATTCCAAAACTTTCCGTCATCCTACTATGCAATGTAACACCTGCTGTCAAAGCAAACCGCAACAAATACTTAAATAACTACGTGGCATAAAGAAAAAAACTTCATTATCCATATCATCATAACTTCACCATTATCATCACCTGTAAAGAAAAACTTCATTATTCATAATACCATTTCCTTCATCATTATTCATCAGTATTCATTATCATCTGCAAAAAATCACTTCATTACTCATTATACAACTATTCCTTATCTCTAGCATATTTCATCACTAAAACTAAGATGTGTCGTTCTCTCTGACAGCCTGCATCAATCACCTTGTATTCTGAAAGAAAAAATTAGTTAAGACTGCTATTCTGTGATGAGTATAGTGTAGTCTTGTTAATGCTTGTTAATCCTGATCCCTTTACTCTTCCTCATAAAGTTATTGCATCTCCTTTCGTTTATTCCGTAGGTGAAATTCCCATTTATGTTAAATTTATTTCTTAGAATCATCATTCCTTTCTGAAATTGATGAACAAAGATTAATGTCTTGCATTTAAATCCTATACCCACTAAATAATGACTGGTTTATGGTGACACAATTAACCATACAGCATAACATGACAGAAAACGTAATATGTCCAAGACATTGACAGTGTTCGGATGCGAAAAAATGTACACAGAATAATACAATGCAGTAGCAAAAAAAAAAAAAAAATGTGAAACAGTCACGATGTTGAGATGTCATAAGGCAAAAAAAAAAAATGTCAAAGTCGACTGGTGTGTGTTATATCTTAACTATTTCATAGTGCATACAAACAAAACTGGAGTACAGTCATATACACAAAAAATGGAAAATGTGCACGGTCTGATGTGTAACGACAAGAAAAGCGACCTGCTAACCTTACCTTGCCGGGCACTTGCCAAGAAAAAACACGATAATCATCAATAAGTAGTCACATAAATATAATTGCAGAAATAGTCGTAAATGTGTAAATTCATCTGGAAAAATATGCACGGTCTGATGTGTAACGACAAGAAAAGCGACCTGCTAACCTTACCTTGCCGGGCACTTGCCAAGAAAAAAAATACGATAATCATCAATAATTAGTCAGGTGAATTAATTGCATTAGTAAATGGCATCATAGTGTGTTGAATCATACAGTGGTTTCACTCAATAAACGGTTTAATGTTTGAGATATGGTGATTGCCTTTCGATTTTCTGGTTCTCAAAGTTTCGACGTGTACAACATTGGGGTGAGGGATGCTGCGAATCCGATACGGACCTGCGTATAGAAGTTCAAATTTACTGCACTTACTTTTTAATTTGCTGGATAAATAGTGTGTACGTACTAATATCTTCTGTCCAACGTGAAAGTCGCGGCGTGTACAAACCAGTTTTTGCTGTCTTCTCCGGCGCTCTGCGGCACGTTTGATGTTGTTCAGCGCAATGTCAATTATTTCGTGGTGTCGTAGGCGACGATTTTTGGGGAATTCTATTAATTCTTTAATTTTGTTCGGTGGTTCAACGTTTTTCAGTATAACAGTCGGAGATAGCACAGTGGAGTCATTTGGAATGGAATTAATTACATCTTGGAATGAGAGTATGTGTGTATCCCAATCAATATGTCTTTTGTGGCAGTATATTCGGCACAGCTTACCAATTTCTTTCATTAATCTTTCACAGGGGTTCGAAGAAGCGTGGTACTTGGATATATAAATCGGAGAAATGTTTCTAGCTCGTAACATGCATGTCCATACGCTACTACGAAATTGAGATCCATTGTCAGAAATTACTTTCATCACATGCCCTACATGAGATAGAAAATGTTTTACAAATGCATTTGAAACAGTTTTAGCAGTAGCTTTGCGTAATGGAGTGAAAGTAACAAATTTTGAAGTAAGCTCAACAGCGACAAAAATGTAGCAAAAACCTCTGTTAGTTCTCGGAATTGGACCAAAAATATCTACTGCAGCCAGGTGTCTTAATTTAACAGGTATAATGGGATATAAAGGAGGAATATGTGAAATGGTGTCTGATTTAGCTTTCTGGCAAATTTTACAAGACGCTAAAACTCGTCGTATACGTTTCTCCATGTTGGCAAAATAACAGTTCTGTCTCAGTATAAGAAAACATTTTCTTGCTCCGTAATGTGCGTAACTTAAATGAGTGTACCAAATTAGTTTGTTAACCAGTTCGTCAGGAATGCATAATAACCAATTGTTGCTGTCAGGATGAGAGCGGCGAAACAGAATGTCATTGCGTACAGTGTAGTGGTTTCTAATCGTAACATTATTCTTATCTAGCCAAAGGTGTTTAATTTCTTTCCACACATTGTCCTTATTTTGTTCTTGTGCTATGTCCTGTAATGACGACGAAATGAAATTTTCAAATGCAACTTGTTGAATGTACATGACGCTGAAATTTGCTTTGCAGAAGTTGGTTGCGATGTCTTGCTGATTGTTGCCGAGAGAACGCGATAGTGCGTCTGCTATAACATTTTGTGTGCCGGGAATATGAACAATCGTAAAATTAAATTCTTGTAAATATAGTTTCCATCTACTTAATCTGTCGTGAGTAAATTTAGCTGAAAGCAAAAATTGTATAGCTCTATGGTCTGTGTAAACGGTGGTACGTCTGCCATAAAGAAAGTGCCGAAATCTCGTAAAAGCCCATACAACACATAATGTTTCTAATTCTGTAACGGAATAATTTCGCTCAGCGGGTGACAAAATGCGACTTGCAAATGCGATGTTTTTAATTACCATACAGCCATCTTCTTCTATTTCCTGGAAAATATGTACGCCTAAAGCGGTGTTGGAACTGTCGGTGGCAATGGAAAAATTTCTAGTAAGATCAGGGTGCGATAAAAGTGGTGCATTCAACAAAGCATGTTTCAGGTTCATGAATTCAGAGTGTGCTTGCTTATCCCAAGACCAAATACTGTTTTTACCTGTTAAATGGCATAATCTGGGTGTGTCTAAAGCAGAGTGATGAATAAATTTACGAAAAAAGTTAATTAAGCCCAAAAAACTGCGTAATTGCTTCTTCGTCGTAGGAACACTAATGTCACGTAGAGCCTGAAGTTTTTCTGGATCAGGCGCAATGCCTTCTGCTGAAATTACGTGTCCAAGAAATTTTATGGAAGTTTTGCCAAAATGCGATTTACTGAGGTTAACTGTAAGTCCTTGTGCATGAAAAGTTTGCAGCAGTTGTTCAAGAATCAGATTGTGTTCATACCAGTTAGCTTCTGCGATAAGAATGTCGTCTACATACGTCGTAATTCTGTCTTTAAGTTCTGTCGGAAGTATAGTGCTCAAACCGCGAATAAAAGCTGCAGAAGAAATAGTTAAGCCGAACGGTAGTTTGCAAAATTGATAACAGTCGCCGAAACAGAGAAAAGCTGTATATTTTCTACAATTCGGATGAAGTTGAATTTGCCAAAATCCCGATTTCAAATCTAATGTGGAATAAATAGCTGTACCGTGAAATTTCTGTAAAAGTTCCTCTAGTGTCTGTGGTCGATCTGTTTCATTAATAATAATGTCATTAATATGACGTGAATCAAGTACAAGGCGAAGTGAGCCATCTTTTTTCTTAACAATATGTAGCGGGTTTATGTACGGACTAACTGCTGGTTCAATAATTCCCTGATCAAGCATATCTTGCAGCTCTTTTTTAACCTGTTCTCTGTGAATATATGGAATGGGATAATGCTTTGCTTTAAATGTGTCGTGCGGTTTGACTTGAAATTCATACATAAAGCCGGACATAGTACCAGGAATGTTGTCAAAAACTGGAGCTTGCTGTAAAAGAATTTTGTGTAATTGCGTTCGTTCATCGTCTGTAGTTGCACTGCTCTCTTTAACCTTATCAGAAATTAACTGCATAACGTCGTAGTCAGCTTCGTCTGGAGTATTATAGTTATGTACGTACGTATCCGTGAACAATGTGGGATTACAGTCTATGTTACGTGTTGCGGAAATGACCTCTGTGCGGTTAATTGTTTGTTCTTCCGCAGATAAAGAGTGCTGAAATTCTAAGGCCAATTGTATATTTTCATCCTTTAACATTAAATAAGAATTCTGAAAATCAACGACTGCGTCGTGTTGTACCAGAAAATTCGTACCTAAAATAACGTCTGTTGTTAATAAAGGCACAATCCAAAAATTAGAGTGAAAAGTATGACCTCCAATACAAAATGATAAATGCGTCTGTAATTTAACGTCTACTCCTTTACTCGATACTGCTCCCTTCACTTTTGTTTTGCCTAAAGGTAATGTCGGATAGGTATTCTCTTTGTTGCACTCATTAAAAGTCTCCTCATTTATTACTGATATAGGTGAGCCGGAATCAATTACTGCTGAGAATTTTGATGAACCAATTTTAATTTCGATAACAGGATGTGAAATGGTTTTCTGAATAACTGGTCTTTCCTGTAAAAGAGTGTCTCTGATGTCGTCAAAAGTAATTACATTTTCGTGAACAACATTTTGCGTGTCTAAGGTAGTGCTTGTATTATTGGAAGATGCGTCTTGTGCAGTATTTAGTCAGATTCTATCTGACGTGTTATTATTATTAGGAGGATTCTGTGGGATTTCGACTATTTGAACTGTCCTATTACTTCTTCCAGGCGTGTTACGCTCTGGATGGTACCTACTGTCGGGTTCATTCATGAGAATATGTTCTTGCGTATGATTTTGCTGTTGGTATGACCGACTGTTGTTAGATGTTCGCTGAAAATTGTCTTCATTATTTTTACGTCTGTCGTAATAGTCATTCCTATACGGTGCATTACGATAGGAATTGAAATACTGTCTTCTCTGTACGTAGTTGTTTCCTTGCTGACGTACGTTACTATTTGTTGGACCAGGGGCAATACGTCCACGCGGCGAAACATTAAAGCCTGGTTGACCTTGTGTATTCCATTGTTGGTTAGGTATGTTAACCGGCTGGTTTTGATGTTGTTGTTGTGAAACACCTCTATTGTTACTAAAGTGTTGTTCCTGTTGCTGAAAATTTTGACGGTATTGATAATTAGAATTTTGCCTGTTATTAAAGTTTTGGTAATTGTCGTTCCTAAAACGTCTGTTATCTTTCCGATTGGAATTACGTCCCTGATCATAATTGTAGTACTGTTGTTGACCTTGGTTGTTACTCAAAAAGTTTTTGTTTACAAAAGAATAATCAGATTGTTGTACTTCCAAGAGCTGTAAAAGATCTCTGAATGCTGAAATGTTTTCTTTTTGCTGGCCCGTTAGAAGTGACACTCGTAATGACCGTGGTAATTTAGAGATGCATAGTTGTATAAGTGCGGATTCACTGTACGGTTCACTTAGGTACTGGTTTTGTTGTACCATATGCTCAAAAAATTGCGTTACACTGGGAAAATTTGAGTTTTCATAGTTTGGCAAACTAATTAGTTGGTCTTTAATTCCGCGCTGTGTCGTCTTCGACCAGTACGCTGACAGAAAAGCATTCTGAAATTCCTCTACCGAGTAACACTGTCTCGCGATCGGTCTCATACGAGTTGCCGGTTCGCCTTCCAAAAAACTGCAAATAAATTCAAGTTTATGTGTTACAGGCCAAGTCGGTGGAAGAGCAAAACTAAACTGTTGAATCCAATCCAGTGGGTGAATCTGCGTTCTATCGTTTTTGAAAACCTTAAACTTTCTCACTGACAGAAAGTGTTTGTAGTCGAAGTTATCATCTCTGCATGATGGAACAGGTTCAGGATCGTAAGAGTATCTATTGAACTGTGGTTGTTCGGAATCTAAGTCCCGTACTCTCTGCAGATTACCCGAATTATACGCGCTGCGTGAGTCTGACACATGTTCATAAAGTGGCGTCTGTTGTGTATTATTAACAGAAGTGTTTTTCATTTCTGTTACTTCTTGTTGTAAATTTGACAACTTCCTACGTAACGTATTGTGAGATGAATCGATCTCATTAATTGTCTGCTGTAAATTTTGAAATTCAGGTGTTTGGATAAATGAAACCGGTGCAGTATCGTCTGATTTATTGTCATTAGCATTTTCGATAACATCAATACGACTGGCCAATTCATCACATTTTTCAGTCAGTATCTTAACCTGATCATCGGTTTTAGAATCGGACGCATTAATCTGTTTTTGCAACTTACGCGTAGTTTCGCTCAGTTTTTTAACATCAGCTTTGATAACATCACAATCCTGTGTTACATCTAATTGTTCGAATCGATCTGTCACTGTTTGAATATTTACTGTGTGTGTATCTGTTTTTGATTTAAGGTCAGAAATTTCATCCCGTAATTCCGCGTTCAATTGTTCTATGGTATTAATTTTGTCGGACACTGTAGTAATATTATTGTCTACATACGTCTTCGCTTTCGCGAACATTTTACGTTTGTCCTCTTGTCTTTGTGCAGTGATTGTTTCCATAACCTGACGTTTGACTTTATTTTGATCTTGAATAAATTTGCGGAAACGCGTATCACTGTTCTGTATGTGCTGACTAAAGCGCTCGTTAATCTGAGTGTTCTGCTGTTCGAATTTCGCGTCTATCTTTGCGTCCATAGTGCGCGACAGTTCTACCGTCATTGTTCTAAACTCGTCCCGTAGTTGTGCAGCTTTTTCAGAGCATTGTTTAGCGACTCTGCTAATTTCGTCTCTGAGTGTATCTGTCGCGGCTGTTTGCATTTCCCTTAATTCTTGCGCAACAGACTTTATTTCTTCGCTATTTTTTTGTGAACAAGCCTCAATTTCCACGCGCAACTGTTCCTTAGTGTCATGGCACTGCGCGGCAACGGCTGTAATTTGTTCACTAAGTTGTTTGAAATTTTCGTCATTATTGTCAAGTTTTTCATTAATTTTATTAAATTTTTTATCCTGTTCACTAAATTGTTGATTGGAATGTGCAGTAAGGTCGTTCTTAAACTGTAGCATTATTGCCATAAATTGATTCACATCACAAGTAGCAGTTGCATTCTCAGTGCTCTGTGATGGAGTACATGCAATTGTCACGTTCTGTGTGACCATTTGGTCATTCCGTAACTTACAAAAAGGATTATCAGTCGGACCTACACTGTCACTCACTATTTCGGAATTAAATAAATCCGTCGTACTTTGTGTATCCTGTTCATTTTCATTAGACAAATTTGTCTGTACATTACTTGGATTTTCTGAATCGGGTGTGTTAAGCTCGACAGCGCTCATTACTATAGACCGCTCTGCGTCATCAATTGTCGTCAAGTTAATAGACGAGACAATTGAGTTCGTTTGTTCATCATTAAGGTGAAAGTCATCATTAGTGGTTGTAATGCACTGATTGTTAGTGGACGCAGGATTGTCATCATTACACTGCGTGTCACATGTCCTATCGATAAAGTTGTTTGAGTCGGTAATTTCATTCAAAATACCTCGCGATACACTATTCACAGTCTTTCGCGGCATATTTACAATAGTCACAATTTTTCAGAAAAATAAATAAGCACAATGCAAAAGCAACACACAAATACAACAAAGCAACAAATTGCCGTTGACCTGTAGAGAGAAAGTCACAATATTATTAAAAGCGTTGCGCTAAATCCTAATTATATCTAAGCAAATAAGAGCAGATATCTGACTGTCGCTCAAAAGACTCTCAACGAAATACGATCCTGGACTGGGTGTCGCCAAGTGTAACCTCCCCACCGCAATTTTTTTAAAAGAAAATATAGCAATACTTAATAGAATTGGGGGCCAAGTGTAACCTCCCCACAAAAATTTTAAAAGAAAAATAACGATGCTAATTAGAAATGCTGATGGACATGGCTCTATGCGTAACCTGCCCACAATGAAATGTACTGACAATGGCAACAAAAAATGTGAAATTCGCAATCTGACTCAAATATAAATCCTTCAAAAAATTAAAGTCCATTCAATGACAAGAAAATTCAATTAAACCGAAATATCGGTCTTTGGCCCTGTGTAAAACAATCAGAATTAAAGTCTTACCTCAGAATAAATGGATGTCACATATCTGCTCTTGTTGTTGCGCACCGCTTGGAGGAACTGCATTGCAAATAATAATATTCTCTTTTTTTGTGATTTTACTGGAATTTTTCTTCAAAAGAAGTGGAATGAAATGGGAAGTGCAACGAGATCTTTAGTTCAAAAAAATTAAACTTTTGAGAAAATGCTTTTGAAATAAAAAAATTATTATTGGGAGACTTGTTGGAGAATAATTACAATAAATAAAATTTTTCATTATCTAATGATTATATTAATTAACAGTATACCTTATTCCTCATCTTGACCATTGTTGCCGACCGCCTACATCACACAACCGCACTGGGCTGCTACTACTGACCGACCGCTCTGCATGACGACTACAGACTCAGTACTGCTCTCAACTAGACAGAGCTACAGACTCGCAACGACTGAACTGACAGACTCGCAACGACAGACTGACAGCTACTCTGCATAGCGACAACTAACTCGCAAAGACTACTACTGACTGAGAACCGCTCGCAACACTCGCGCGGTCAAGCGCATACTCTCTGGTCACAGATGCTACAATGCCTCGCCATCGCTGCTGCGTTACATACGTGTTTCAGTATTATTACTCGTACACATGTACCATCTAATAGGCCATGTCACACATCTGAGAAACGTTGAACCGATTCTTATTTCTGTATTCGTTGGTAGTTTCTAACTGTAGGCGTTGTTATTAAAATTGTTCTCACAGCTTTTTTCCATTTTCTATAATAACTTAATATCTTCTGGTAAACCTTCCGGGATCTGAAGATGTCCAGAGCAGCTCTGGACGAAACGTTAGGAGCTGAAGAGTTTCATGGACCACGACCTTACATCCCGGAAGGTTTACCAGAAGATATGTCATCCGGTCGTGAAAGCCTTCATACAATAACTTAATAAACACAAAAAAGTTTTGCATCACCCCAGTTCCCAGACCTCCTGAAGATAGACGTTGACTGTGGATACTGTATCACAGACACAGTCTCATTGACCAGAGATGTCACCAAACCCACCCAAAGATGCAAACAACCATGTATGAGCAGCGCCTATTAGACGGAAGGGGTCCAACAGCCGATCAGTTCCAGTCATTCCACCACAAAGGAGGTACACGGCTCATTTCTGTAGTTCAATCATCCCTAGACGGTCAGTACCGGGGTTCCATTGCGTCCGCATTGTTACTTTGTGCCAGGAAGGGCTCTCAGCAAGGGAAGTGTCCAGGCATCTCTGCCAATGGCATGCCTCGCTCATGTCGCCCAAGGGCAGTGGATGATCGCTACCTATGGATTATGGCTAGGAGTAACACTGACAGCAACGCCACCATGTCGAATAATGCTTATCATGCAGCAACAGGACGTCGTTTTAGGACTCAAACTGTGCGTAATAGACTGCGTGATGCGCAACTTCACTCCCGACGTCCATGGTGAGGTTCATTCTTTGCAACCACGACACGATGCAACGCGGTACAGATAGACTCAAAAACATGCCGAATGGGCCGCTCAGGATTGGCATCACGTTCTCTTCACCGATGATTGTCGCATATGCCTTCAACCAGACAATCGTCTTAGACATGTTTGGAGGCAACGCGGTCAGGCTGAACGCCTTAGACACATTGTCCAGCGAGAGCAGCAAGGCGGAAGTTCCCTGCTGTTTTGGGGTGGTATTATGTGGGGCCGAATTACACCGCTGGTGGTCATGAAGGCACCATAACGGCTGTACGATATGTGAATGCCATCCTCTGACCGATAGTGCAACCATATCGGCAGCATATTGGCGAGGCATTCGTCTTCATTGACCATAATTCGCGCCCCCCACCGTGCGCATCTTGTGAATGACTTCCTTCAGGATAACGACATCGCTCATGTTCTCCAGACATGAAACCTATCGAACATGCCTGGGATAGACTGACCCACCAACCACTTGAGGGATCTATGCCGAATCGTCGTTGAGGAATGCGACAATCTGGACCAACAGTGCCTTGATGAACTTGTGGATAGTATGCCACGACGAACACAGGCATGCATCAATGCAAGAGGACGTGCTACTGGGTATTAGAGGTACCGGTGTGTACGGCAATCTAGACCACCACCTCTGAAGGTCTCGCTGTATGGTGGTACAACATGCAATGTGTAGTTCTCATGAACAATAAAAAGAGCGAAAATGATGTTTATGTTGATCTCTATTCCAATTTTCGGTACAGGTTCCGGAACTCTCGGAACTGAGGTGATGCAAAACTTTTTTTAGCGTGCGTATATCAAAGAGGTGGAAATTTTCCAACTAAAAATTACTCATTTTTTAGAAAAAGTTTTTTCAATCAAAAACTTTAGCACTGCTGCCATGGCAAATTTATATGCCGGTTTTTTCTCTGGTTATTAGTAAAAAATGAAATCCGTTATAATTGTTTATTCAGAACTAAAATAGCGGTATCGGTTTTGACTGATCGGTTTTTCCCTTCCCTAATCTCATCCAGTCTTCTGTTAAGTTATGTTTGTTTCACATTCATAGAGAAGTAATAATTTGTGCTTTGCATTTCCACATTAATGAAACAGGCAATCACTGATCACAGAAGCATTTGTAATTTACGTTCCATTGTTAAGTTGTTGTTACTAATTGACAAATAGGATACTGCTTCCACCATAAATCTTGTAACTAATTCCATGTAACTTCCTGCGAAATAACTAAATTACTCAAAAACGGGTCTCCTACGAAGCAACATAACAGTGTCAACCCTTAATTATACTTTCTAGCAAATTCTTCATGCTATTTATCTGCAAAACCGCTGTTCACGACTGCTTCGTATTGAAGCTCAACAGCGACTTTCTGCAGCTATAAGTAAGGAGGATAATATCGCTACGTCATAACTTCAAACGTGGCAGTACTTCTTGCTTCTGCCCAGTAGACTTTGCTCAAAAAATGTGAGAAAAAAGTTTTTTTCCAAAAATCCAAAAAGAAATTAGAAATCCCAAAGAAAATTTTGAACCAGCAACAAGATCACCACAAAAAAACCAAATAAACCGCACACTAGTGAACAACTCAGTAATGGTTCCATCCTGAATCGTACAGTAATAAAATAAAAACATCAGGCACACTTCACACTCTCTCATACCTACACCGAAAATTTTCAATTGTTTATATTTTGATGATATATGGGATAAACTGGCAATGAACACACATAGAAATGAAATTGGTTAAACAATTAGATTATACAGTAGCTAAAAATATCAGAATTTGCTGTTCCTCATCTATATAAACGATTTAGGAGACAATCTGAGCAGCTGTCTCAGGTTCTTTGCAAATGACGCTGTGGTTTATCGATTAGTAAAGTCATCAGAAGATCAAAACAAATTGCTAAACGATTTAGAGAAGATATATGTATGGTTTGAAAATTGGCAAGTGACCCTAAATAACGAAAAGTGTGAGGTCATCCACATGAGTGCTAGAAGAAATCCGTTAAACTTCGGTTACACGATACATCGGTCAAATATAAAGGCCGTAAATTCAACTAAATACCTAGGAATTACTATTACGAAAAACTTAAATTGGAAGGAATACGTAGAAAATGTTGTCGGGAAGGCTAACCAAAGACTGCTTTTTATCGGCAGGACACTTAAGAAGTATAACAATCTACTGCACCACCCATGCCCGTCCTCTTTTAAAATACTGCTGTGCAGTGTGGGATCCTTACCAGATAGGATTGACGGAGTATATCGAAAAAGTTCAAAGAAGGGCAGCACGTTTTGTACTATCGCGAAATAGGGGAGAGAGTGCCACTGAAATGATACAGGATTTGGGATGGGCATTATTAAAGCAAAGCCGTTTTTCGTTGCGGAGAAATATTCTCACGAAATTCCAATCACCAACTTCCTCCTCCGAACGCGAAAATATTTTGTTAACGCCGACCTTCTTAGGGAGAAACAAGCACCATGATAAAATAAGGGAAATCAGAGCTCGTGCGGAAAGATACAGGTGTTCTCTCTTTCCGCGCGTTCTACGAGATTGGAATAATAGAGAATTGTGAAGGTGATTCGATGAACCCTTTGCCAGGCACTTAAATGTGATTTTGCAGAGTATCCATGTAGATGTAGATGTAAAATTCCTTTGTACATAAAGTAAGTCTGTATAGCATACAACTCATCGTAATAAATCATTTTTCTCAGCAAACCACGATAAAGGCATATTCACGAAGATCTGAAGACATTTTGTGCACATGTTTAGTGAAAAACAGCGCTATTACGACACCGTCAATTCCCATATTATTTCAGTTCATTGTGTCCTTTTCTTCCCTTATTTTTCTAGCTCAGTAGCACTAAAAATATTTTTGACGGTAATAATATATGACTTGTACCTCTTTCAGGCATACTTTCATAAGCTCAGCAATTACAATGCCTCAACTGCCCTTTATGTACGAACACTGATCAGTTTATTACACAGAAACAATGTAAATATTCATGGAACTGGGAGCTAATTAGTTACCAACTGCTTGCATAATGTAGTACAGCATCTTAAAATTGTACATTAAACAGAGCATCATTGCTCAGTTGGTAATAAAATTACTCTGAAAAACATGGCTTCAATATTTAAGTATATTAACTATCATTATATAAATAAATTGATAATTTTTGTGTGGGTGATTCAACACATGTAAAGAATATGATATTTGAAGGTAAAAAATCATTTTAACATAAATAAATACGAGTTGACATCAATCAGTAGAACCAAAACACTTGCAAACACTCTCATAATTGACATATTACTTTTTCCGCACAGCAGTTTGAGCAACGCGTGCAATCACTGACAGGTGGTCGTAGCAGCTGATTTTGACACTTCTAGTCCTGCTGAGGACGCCAGACGAGCATGGCTGGTGGCGACTGTTTCTCGGTGGTCACCATGGAGTCAGCGTGGAGTGGCATGGCGTGGATCGTCAAAGCACAGCCGTAGCTCGGTTCATCGCGTTGCCGTCAGGTTTCAGCGAACGTGGCTAGGGAGGGGGAACCGCATCACGTCTTAGTCCCCTCCCACTTTCGCCTTGGCAGCGCCTCGAACATAGAAATAACATATGCGCTCAGTAGCCAATGCCCGACAGGAAATCGAAAGAACAGGCATCGCTCAACACCCCTACTTCTCTATATGTGTACTTGTTAAGTGCTGCAATTACGAAATGCTAAAATAAAGAAAATTCCACTGTAAACTGTGAAGTCTACATTGTTACTAGTACGATACATGGTTTATTAATATAAGGCAATTCAAAACAGTAAGTAAATCACTGATCATAAATATTTCACCTTCATTTATTTGTGAGTAGCATCCAGTCTTCTTACGGGTCTATACAACGCATAATTTCCGACTCCTCGCCATCTCCTTGCACCTCCTCTTTCACTTTTTAACAATTCCGCCATTGTAATCACTCAAACGACGATACGCCTTTTCATCTCTGCCTCTTCTGTTTTGCGCCAATTTCGCTCTTCTCTCATTCCACTTCTTAATGGTTTTCTGCCAGTAACTCGGCGTACCGTGATCTTCTCACGTGTGAGGGTAACGTGTCTTCTCTTGTTGCCTTCACTTGCGTTTCCTCCTGACTCCCATTTCTTCTTATCTGTTCCGCTTTGTGTGAATCCCCCCCGCGCCTGCTCCTGTCTCAATTAGTGTGCCAGTTAAACGCCTACGAATTTCGTGGGGCGAGCTTTGCGTCATCCAGCATATTTCGTGGTCTTCTTCTTACGATCCTTCAAATACTGTCTTCTGCCTCAATCTTTCTCCAAAAATTCGGAGTATATTTTGTCATACCTCTGGTTGTAAGGACCACTGCAAATCAAATTTAAACTCTCATTTCTCGTATCTTTCGGACTGTATTTTTCCAAGAACGTCGACAAGTTTTGTTCTTCTTGCTTCACAGACAACAGATGTTCAAGTTACTTCTCACGAACTAAAAACGTCTGCCATTCTTCTTCTAAATTATGTTTTTGTTTCGTGACAGTCTGCTTCAGCTCCTCTGCTGCAATAATCTTCTCATCCTCTGTCAGTAAAATTCTTCTGGGTTTGAGGCCGCATTGTCATCTATAAACTGCAATACACCCTGAGGAAGGCGCCTTGCAACAGCCGCCGAAACGTCGGAATTTTATAAATGACAGTGTGGCCTCAAACCCAGAAGAATTTTACCGACTGCGACAACGGCCGCGGAAGCCTACGTTTATACTTCTCGTCCTCTGTTTGAATTTTCAGTTTCAAAGTATGTACTTCATCCATTGACAATACATTTGAATCTGTACCGAGAATGTGTGCTACCGATAAGATGCTATCACCATCTGGGCATTTTTCACTCCTTTCTTCTGCTGATATCGCGTGTCTGGGATACTGCTTGACATGCTAAGTTCAGAACTAGGTATTTCAATTAGCAAGCCCATATCTGATGTTACTTCCGACTATAGTGCCACAGGTGAACTTTCTGAGAGAACAGATTTGTTTTGGGTGTATTTGGCTGTATTTGTCTTGTCTCTCCTCAAACATCTTTGCCAATTTCTCTCGAGCCTCATTAAATGCGGACTTCCTTTCCTCCTTTAATTCTTTCGCCGTCTCCTTATAATTTTCCTTTAATTCTTTTAAACCATTTTTCTTGGCCCGTTTTTCTTGGCCCTCCCTAAATTCTTTGAATTCCTTCCTAGATTCCTGTGCGCCTTTCTCTTGGCTTTCCATTACCGCATTGAGCAGTGCCGTCATATCCCGCTGAATGCTACTTGGAGATTCGGTTTTGGAGGTACCCCTCTAGATCTTCTCATCTTTGCATATGTGGTGTTTAAATTTTACTCGCTCTTAATTTCACTGGTTGTCCAAGTCTACAGACTCTTCATTAGTGATGGAAGTCTTTGAAGTCTGCGCTATTGCTCTCCCTCTCTCTATTGAGCTAAGATCCCACAACACTATTTGCTACTTCTTCCTCCTTTTCTAACAAGATTTTCCTACTTGGAATTCAAGAGTGACAAAACACAAAAGTAACTTATCTACTCTAGGCAAAATTCACCCCACGTCAAAAATTCAAAAGTTTCACCTATCACAGCAATCTCAAACTACGCGCATTTGACATCATTGCAAGACTTTCGTTTATTACTGCCGTTGTTGATTGATATGCGGTGGTGGTTTGCTGCAGACTGCATCCTTTCTGTTGCTGAGATGGTCTACTCGAACCACTGAAATCCAAAATGTGGTCTTTTGTTCTCCTGAACCACTGGAATCCAACATGCTGTTGATTACCATGTCACAAAGGATTCTGTCGATGATGAACACTCTTATTAGGCCTACTCTGTCGACAGTTATTTTTGATTATCGCATTTCGAATAACCATTCTTCACGGTAAACCAGATCTAATACAGCTACACGAAACGCCAAAGAAACTGGTATAGGCATGCGTATTCAATTGTAATATGTAAAGAGGCAGAAGACGGCCCTGTGCTCGACAACGCCTATGTAAGACAACAAGTGTCGCACAGTTATTAGATCGGTTACTGCTGCTACAATGACAGGTTATCAATATTTAATCCAGTTTGAACGTGGTGTTACAGTAGGCGCACGAGCGACGGGTCACAGATTCTCCGAGGTAACGATGAAGTGGAGATTTTCTCGTACGACCATTTCAAGAGTGTGCCGTGAATATCAGGAATCCGGTAACACATCAAGTCTCCGACATCGCTGTGGCCGGAAAAAGATCCTACAAGAACCGGACCAACGACTACTGAAGAGAATCGTTCAGTGTGATAGACGTACAACCCTTCCGCGAATTGCTGCAGATTCCAATTCTGGGGCATCAACAATTTTCAGCGTGCGAACCATTCAACGAAAAGGCAACGATATGGGCTTACGGAGCCGAAGGCCCACTCGAATACCCTTAATGCCTGCACGACACAAAGATTTACGCGTCGCCTTGGCACGTCAACACCGACATTGGACAGATAATGACTGGAAGCAAGTTGCCTGGTCGGACGAGTCTCGTTTCAAATCGTATCGAGTGGATGGACGTGTACGGGTATGGAGACAACCTCATGAATCCTTGGACCCTGCATGTCAACAGGGGACTGTTCAAGCTGGTGGAGCCTCTGTAATGGTGTGGGGTGTGTGCAATTGGAACGATATGGAACCCCTGATACGTTTAGATACGACTCCGGCAGGCGACACGTACGTAAGCATCCTGCCTGATCACCTGCATCCATTTATGCCCATTGTGCATTCCGATGGACTTGGGCAATTCCAGCAGGACAATCCGACTCCCCAGACGGCCAGAAATGCTACAAAGTGGCTGTAGGAACACTCTTCCGAGTTTAAACACTTCCGCTGGCCACCAAACTCCTCAGAGATGAACATTATTGAGGATATCTGGGATAGCTTGCAACGTGCTGTTCGGAAGAGATCTCCACCCCTTCGTACTCTTACGAATTTATGGACAGCCCTGCAGGATTCATGGTGTCAGTTCCCTTAAGCACTACTTCAGACATTTGTCGAGTCTATGCCATGTCGTGTTGCGGCACTTCTACGTGCTTGCGGGGGCCCTACGCGATATTAGGCAAGTGTACCAATTTCTTTGGCTCTTCAGTGTATATTGTTATGGTGACAAAACATAAAAGTGTCCTGTCGGAGAAACAAATGCAGTACGTCTTTCTCTGTCTCTATAATTTGTTAAAGTATGTTTGTAGCTATTGGACTAAGGTTTGATAGCTTTACTAGGATAGCGCTCTTCTTTACAAAATAAGCCTGATCATGTACCTAATGCGAACATATGTCTCTTATAGTTTTGAAATATTTTAGTCAGTGGCGGCCGCACTTAAATTATGCAATTTTTCTTCGAATGCGAGCTGGAAATCGCATTAAAAGTAGCCCACTTCTCTCCGAATGCATCCTGTATGCAAATAATAAGGACGAAAACGTGGATTGTTGTGCTCTCTCTGCGATAACTAGGAACCAGTGTCACAGTCTAATAAACACTGGCAGAACACTCTCTAGTTCGAAAGTTGTTATCGTTCACAGCTGGACCGATACTAGTGCTCCAGGAGGTCAGAAAGCAGACTGTCATATGCTTCGTAAGGCTAATGTTTCTTTTTAATTATTTTATACTTAATTGACGAAATAGTGGTTATATTTTTGCTTTCCATGCGTCAGTAAGTTACCAAGAGACATGAATTATCGTGAAATACACGTAAAAACAGCCGAATCACACTGATTCAATGACGTAAGCTACAGCTCATTCATGAAGAAATACTTTCGAACATGTCAATACTTGCAGCTCATTCAGCTGAAAACAAGTTAAACTCCAGACCTACACCCTTCCTATCAACTATGTCCGACTGATTGCCTCCTTCCTCTCCTGCCACCCCTCCTACGTCACCATTCATAACACCGATTCCCGCACCTTCTACCCTCTGCGGGTGTGCCCTAGGGCTCTGTCCTCTCCCCTCTCCTCTACCTCCTGTACACAGCAGATATGCCCCAACCCCGCCCCTTCCAGTCCACCTCCTGCAGTATGCCGATGACGCCGCCTTCCTTGCCCTCTCTCCTACCCTTCAATGGACCCAATTCCTTCTCCAGAATCGCCTTGACCGTTTTGCCACATGGTGTAACCAGTGGCTCCTAAAAATCAATCCTTCTAAGACTCAGGCAATCATCATAGGTCGTACCACTCCCTCCATCTGGCTCCTTGATTTTTCCCTTACCATCTGCACCCCTCCTGTCCGCCTCTCCCCCGTCCTCACCTACCTTGGACTCACCACTGACCATCACCTTACCTGGAGCCCTCATCTCCACTCTATCCAATCCAAAGCCCATAACCACCTCTCTCTCCTTAAACCACTCTCAGGCTGGACATGGGGATTGAACCCTTCTACCATCCTCCACACCTATAAATCCTTGATCCATCCCATCCTTTGCTATGCTATTCCTGCCTAGATCTCCACCCCCCCCCCCTTCCAAATTGTATAAGTCCCTCCAGATCCTCAAACGCCATGCACCCCACTTCGCCTTCTGTATACAGCTCCTGTCCCCCATGCGGAACTTCTATGACCTGATTCCTTTTACCCATCTGCTCCTTTTCCTTGAACATATCCAGGTCCTCTGCACTTCCTACAGACTTAATCCCCCCATACCCTAGTTGCTCCTCTCCACTCCAACCCTAGCCACTGTTGCACCCACACCATTGTACCCCACCTATCCTCCATCTCTACACCCTTCATCTCCTTTCCCAATGTTGCTTCCATAAACTCCCCCTCACAGATGATGCCTTCTCTCTCACCATTTATCCCTCCTATCAATTCAGATCCTCACCTCTCCCTCCCTACTCTGTCCCTTTCCTGGGCTCCCTCTCCCCCCCCCCCTGTTTTTGCCTCTTTGCCACCTACCCTCTCTTTGACTCCCTTCTCTCCCCCAAGCCCTTTTGCATTCCCCTCCTCTGCCTTTCCTCACTTCCTCTGGTGTCCGCCTGCACCCCTTTTTGAGTCCTCTCCCTCCATTGGCTCCTCCCCCCTTTATTTTTCCTCTTCCCCCCTTTTCCCCCTCATCTGTCCAGGTCCCCCCCCCCCCCTCTGCCATAAACTGTGGTGTGTCACCTCCATGCCAACTTTTTAGTGCAGTGTTTTGAGTGAGTGTTAAATGTTATGCGTCTGTTCCGAAGTGTAGTGAACAGAAACCATACTGACGCTAGGTGTGATTTTTTATCTCTTGCGATGTGTCGCTGTGTTTTTTTAATTGGATATCTACTATTCTACCTGTCTGCTCACTGCGCGTTTTATTTGCATCGCCAACTCTTGTTTTATATTTTAACTTCCACAATTTTTCCGCCATTTTACAACTTAATTGGCCGTTTTTATCGCCTGCTTTTATCATTTATTATTTTCTTATTATGTTTTTAAAACTTCTGTAGGCTGAAGAGCGGCGTACCAAGCTACTGTCAGCCTGCCCCCTTCGGAGGAAATGGAAAACCAATTAAGAAAAGAAACTGAAAACAAGAGAACACATTTCATGCATGAGAAGCACATATTTCTGTTGTTTTCTGTTGTTATTATCATAGGCTCTTTCCGTGGCACTCAAAAAATTTTTGTGGAGTCCAATGATGCGCCCTTTCTTACGTTTCGCTCGACTTTCTAATACACGAATATTTTTGTAAATATAATTACTTTTGCTTCAGAAACGAATGTGTTGAAGATGCTTACCATTTGTGTCTCAGATTTAGCAACAGTTGTTAAACTGGTTTGTCCTGGGTTGGGAAACGGTTTTATTGCTTTTGACGATTTATTGTCTCGTCTGTGTGGTTTTCCCTTAAGTTACAGTTGTGGTGGCTTATTTGAGATAAGTAATGTAGGTTTTACATTCCATACAGTTTTCCTACGTTCCATATTCACGGACTTGGCTGAAGTGTAGCGAACAAAACTCTGCTTTGTTGGGTAGATATACGACGTCTTTCTGCAAAAGGATACGTCTTCTGGTGTTTACTAACAACTTTCATTATTAAATGAAAACGACATTATTCAGCAAATGTCTCTACGTTACAAGAGAATCGTAAATAAACTGTCCTGTAATGCACTGTTTCGTATCTACCAGGGTCCTTAGGAAATTAAATAATCACAAATGTGGAGTAATTTCTTAGTTCTTGTCGATTTTTATGGCACTACATACACTCTCTACTGTAAACACTACGTCACAAATAAATGTAGACGCTAGTATTATACACACACACACACACACACATACACACACACACACACACACACACACACACACACACACACACACACACACACAGACACATTATGATTACTACCCTTGTCAGCCAATAGGATGTAGGTGATGGTAAAAAAAGCGAGTAAATGAGGAAATTTAGTACCAAAGTGTTTTCTGTACAGTATCTGCTGTAGGTGCCCTTTTCCAGCTGATCTCTGGAGGAGTTAAACAGTTTGGGTGATCTATTCGAAATTTAAATCATACAACAGTGGGACATGAGATGGGGCCTATTTGTCAGCTCGGGTTCGATCCCCACTCCTACCATAGTTTCTTTTTTCATTGTATTTTATTCCTAATTATACTTTCTAGCAAATTCTTGATACTGCTTATCCGTAACATGTCTGCATACAACTGCTCTGTGCTAAAGTTCAACAATGACTAAGCACGCTCATGAAGACGGTGCATGAACAGTAGCACTGGGGCATTGGTGACGTAAAAAATAACACAATTTTCTCTCCAGAGAAAATGCACGCTCAACTTCAAAAATTCCAGAACCCAGTTATAACGTGACCAGGGTGGTGCCTGCTACAACTACGTCGATGCTGCTGCCTCTCTCAACTGCCGTAGTTGAGAGACAGCTACTATTCAGTGATTGGTACTTTGAGGAAACGGATAATGATAGGTACTATTAGGAACAATTAGCGTTATGAGATCATGAATGGTACTATTTACTGACGAAATCACGACACAACAAATACTTCCCAACATTCACAATTAATTAACATCCTGTGTGCCACTATACGACTTCCACAATCTCACCCTGAAACTCTCAGAGAAATAACGCAGCGCGAATAGTCATATACCAGACAGATTAGCAACTTTAACCTAACAGTTCTAGCCCACACGTATTCTCAACCTGACTGTTGGCAGCACTGGCGCAGATCACACACACTTGAGTATTAAGCTCGTGAAGATAACTAATTAATTCTATATTAACAGTCAATTAATTTAATATTACACCGTAACGAAGTTAATTAGAGTCTGTTTTATATTATATATTGAAGGTTTCAATCGTTCCAAAGTATTTCTCGAAAAAAAAGAAAAGTAACCTAAGGGCCGGTTTCCGCGTACTTTAGACCTAGGTTGACACACAAATTTAAGACATTTCTTTAAGTATTAAGTGAAGAATTTAGGTTGTTTTCATTACACATATATTTAGTAGTGCCTTACCTACTAGGGGAAATCAAGGTTTTAAGTTCTATCTTTTATTTCCTTTCAAAACGCGTAAAATACGTATTGCGCATACACGATCTTAGGCCTAATTTTTTGGGTATACAAGTTTCGATTTTTTAACGTTAGTTTAACTGCATTACGTTACTATATTAATAGTATATACATATATTAGTGTTCCACATAACTTTAGTGACTCTTGTGATCTGTAGTTAATGGAGTATTACTGTTATTGCCTAGATAAATTTTGTAAAAATATTGCAGACAACCATGAGCGAGAAGTGTTTGAGCTGCTGTAGGAAAGTCAGTTCTGGGGTTCTGTGCAGCTGTTGTGGCAGATGGTTACATTGGGGTGAATGTAGTGGCTTGGGAATCGGGGAAGTAAATGGGTCTTCTTCATGGTATTGCAGATTATGTTCAAGGGATAGGAAAATAGTGGAACAGGAAGGGAAGATCAGAGCCCTTCAGGCCGAACTGGATAGTGCTAGGGAGCAACTGGTGAGGTTAAGGGGAGAGAAGGGTGAAGACAGGTGGGAAGTGGTAGCAAGGAACAGGGGCCACAGAAAGAGAATAGTATCTGATAGTTTCATCATTGGCACAAAAAATAGATTTGCCTTGCTACCTCAGTCAACTAAGGAAGAGGCTCAAGTAGATGTACGTATAGTCATCACTCAACAGACTCTCACTAGGAAACCACCTGTTGCAAAAAAAAGTAGGAAGTAGGAGGAAAGTTCTGTTGTTAGGTAGTAGCCATGGAAGAGGTGTGGGCCAGATCTTGCAGGGAAAATTAGCTGATGGGTACCAGGTCACAAGTATTTTCAAGCCCAGTGCATGTCTTAGCCAAGTGACAGAGGATGTAGGATCATTGTGCAAGGGTTTTACAAAGCAGGATCATGTTGTGGTAGTGGGTGGAGAGGAAACAGTATTGATAGGGATCAGGGCTACAATATTGAGTGTGACCTGGTAAAAATATCTGCAACGAACGGTACAAATGTTGGCTTGGTTCCTACTTTCATGCGCTATGATCGGCCTCAATTGAACGGCTCTGTCAGGATAGTCAATATGGAGCTAGATCAGCTGCTTCGGCAGCTACTTTGTCAGGCATTGGTTTGGTTCCTGTTGATGGTATTGGTAGGTAGGATTTCACAAGACATTGCCTGCATCTCAGTAGGAAAGGGAAGGGTAAACTGGCTGGGATGATAGCCAAATTTTTAAGGGGGAGGGGACACTGAAACTCATGGGAGTACTTTTTTAGGCTAAGATCATTGCCCAATCACCCTACATTGTTTGAAATTAAGCTCAATGAGAAGTTCAGACAGGCAGGTACTAGAGATGTGAAAATACCACAAGATTCTCGTAACAGTACAGTGAAAAACAATGTTGGTATGTCACAAGATTCACATAAATGCACAGTGAAAAATAATGTTAATATATTGCATCAGAATATCAGGGGATTAAAAAACAAAGTAGATAAGCGTCTTGTTTGTTTAGAAGATTTAGAAACTGACGGTAGAATAGATGTACTATGCCTGTCTGAACATCGTATAGTCACAGGTATGGAAATGGTAAATGTAGGTGGATATAAGCTTTCAGCACATGTAAGTAGAGACACTATGGGGAGAGGAAGAGTTTCCATATATGTTAAAATCTGTCATAGTGTGAAAAATTTGGAAACTAAAAAATTTTGTGTAGAGCAACATATAGAAGCATATGCATGTGAGCTTAAACTAAATATTGGTACTTTCATAATTGTAGCCGTGTATAGGTCCCCATTGGGAAATTTTCGACTATTTTGGAAAAACTTGGATTCTTTGTTGTGCTATCTGTCAGACAGAGTGTAAGGTGCCTCTTACGTGAGGAAGACATTTTTACCAGTTTTAATAAATTATGGTCTCTTATTGATGTATTCACGATAGTTAGGAAGTGCTGTAATCCGTAGCCGGCCGTGTGTCGGACGGTACTTCCCACGCTGGCTGGCTAGGTGATGAAGCGACCATACGTCGCATGTAGTGGGGTGGGGCTCGGCGCTGGACCGTAGCAACAAGCGTCAGCCTGCGAAATATACATGACGTGAAGTACCGCCATCTTGGCGCCAAAGTCACCGATTTTATTTATTTATATTTAATAATTAAAGTCATTTATGACAACGCGAATACTAGGAGGAGCCTCTGGATGTTTAAAACTATTTATCATAATTTTGCCTCGTTAAAATTCACACCCGTTCATTAACAAATACATATCTTAGTAAGTACGAACTTGATTGGAAATACACGAACTGTGACGAAACTAGTAAGAGATACGGACTGCGCGCCGAAGTCGGCACGCGGCGTTAAGAGCTCTTCCCGTCTTGTTCGATGGTAGCCATGCTCTCAGTTATGAGTAGCTTGTGACATGAGTGTTTCATTATTGATCTAATAGGGATAAAAGTGATATTACGGCATTCTGAATGTTAATTTCGAGTAAATAGATACCCCAAAGTTGATTGACAGCAGTTTCAGATCATTAGCTTCCACCGACAGAGACATCCAATGCGCCAATGAAGAATCTGCACGGGACGACATTTACGAGAGCTCCACCGTGCACAGGTAGGAGGAAATCCGACGACACGACCCACCAAGGCGGATCAAGGAAGGTCCGACGTACCCTCGCAAAATCCGGGTGGAAATGCTGACCAGTTATACTGTACGTCACATATACCACACTCTACGGACTCGCTGCTAAGCTGAGTAATAACAGTATCAGTTTGGAAGCGAGGGGATCTTGCAAGAGGAAAGCAAATTATTGTCTGTGGGGATTTCAATGTAGATTTTCTGTAAGAGTACAGTAGAAAGCTTGACCTTGAAGTATTACTCGGTTCATTCAGTTTGACATCAGTTATTGATTTTCCTACCCGGGTGGTACAGGAAAGCAGCACACTGATAGATAATCTTTTCATGGACCAAGATAAATTTAATCAAATAAAAACTTTTCCTGTTAAGAATGGTCTGGCTGATCATGATGCACAGTTAGATACAGCTCCATACAGTAATGCAAAACAGTCCTCCAAAATAGTGTGTTCAATTAACGACTTAACAATTCAAAATTTTAGGGAAAGCTTGCAACAGTTAGGCTGGTATGAGGTGTACAGGGGACATGATGCTAATTTAAAATTTAACCTACTTCATAATACCTTTGTGAGTATATTTGATAACAGTTTCCCTAAGAAAACAGTGAAATATAATTGTAAGAAACCATGTAAAAAGCCATGGCTTACTAAAGGGATAAAAATATCTTGTAAACGGAAAAGGGTAATGTATCTTATAGCTAGGAGGAGTAATGATTCCACAACAGTGAAACATTATAAAAAATACTGTGCTGTATTAAGAAAAGTTATTAAAAATTCCAGAAGTATGTTCATGATGTCTGAGATTAGCAGATCTGACGATAAAATTTAAAAAAAATTGAAATATTGTGAAAAGAGAAACAGGGCAACCGAGAGCAAAAGATGACTGTATTTCTACCAAAAGCAATGAAAAGTTTGTTAATAAGAAGTCAGAAGTAGAAAACATTTTTAATTATCATTTTAAGTGTTGTAGAGAAAATAGGATCCAGCTATTCATTAGAAAATGCAAGGCAATATATGGAAGAGGCAGTACGTATGCAATTTGATAAAATTAAAATTCAACCCACCCTCCTAATGAAATCAGGAAAATAATAAATTCACTCAAAAGTAAAGGCTCACATAGGATTGATGGTATTTCCAACAGAGTACTGAAAGCTTGTTCCCAACAAATAACTATGATTCTCAGCCACATATATAGTAGCTTACTGAAACAGGGCATTTTTCCAGATAGACTGAAATATGCTATTGTTAAACCATTGCATAAAAAAGGGGATAGATCTGATGCTAACAACTGCTGCCCAGTCTGACTTCTGACAGCTTTATCCAAAATTCCTGAAAAAGTAATGTATTCAAGAGTAGCATCACATATTTGTAAAATGAAGTGCTAACAAAATGACAATTTTGTTTTCAGAAAGGTGTTTCTACAGAAAATGCTATATATTCTTTCACGATCAAATATTAAATGCATAGAATAACCAAACATCACCCATTGGGATATTTTGTGATCTCCCAAAGGTTTTTGATCGTGTGAATCATGAAATTCTTCCAGATAAGATTAAGTATTGTGGTGTGAGTGGGACAGTGCACAAATGGTTTAGTTCATACTTAACTGGAAGTATGCAGAAGGTTGAAATTAACAGTACAGATAGTCTGCAAAAACCAGCAGAGTCCTCTAACTAGAGAGGTATTAAGAATGGTGTCCCTCAGGGTTCAGTCTATCCCTTATTGTTCTTAATATATATTAACGACTTCCCACTCTATATTCATGAATATGCAAAGCTAGTTCTTTTTGCTGATGATACAAGTATAGTAATCACACCCAACAAGCAAGAATCAGCTGAGGAAATTGCAAATAATGCCTTCCAGAAAATTATTAAGTGGTTCTCTGCAAATGGACTATCACTAAATTTTGAGACAGCACAGTTTATACAATTGCATACAGTAAATGGCATAACACTGTTGATAAATATAGACTATGAACAGAAGTCTGTTGCTAAGGCAGAATACTCAAAATTTCTGGATGTGTGCATTGATGAGAAATTGAACTGGAAGAAACACATTGATGAATTGCTGAAGCGGTTAGGTTCAGCTACTTATGCTATTAGGGTTAAGCAAATTTTGGTGATAAACACATCAGTAAATTAGCCTACTATGCCTATTTTCATTCACTGCTTTCATATGGCATCGTATTTTGGGGCAATTCATCGTTAAGAGAGAAGGTATTCATTGCACAAAAGCGTGTAATGAGAATAATTGCTGGGGTCCATTGAAGATCACCTTGCAGACATTTATTTAAGAAACTCGGGATATTCACCTTCGAAATACATATATATTCACTTATGAAATTGTCATTAATAACACATCTCAATTCAAAACTAACAGTGAAGTGCATAGTTGCAACACTAGAAGAAAGGATGATCTTCACTATTGTGGATTAAATCTCACTTTGGCAGAGAAAAGGGTGAATTTTGCTGCCACAGACATCTTTGGTCATTTGCCAGATATAATTAAAAGTCTGACAGATAGCCAACCAACATTTAAAGCCAAATTAAAAGAATTTCTGAATGACAACTCATTCTACTCAATAGATCAATCCTTAGATATGAAGTAGTTACAGTAAAAAAATTAATTGATTATTTTGTTTAAAGAAACCTTATGTTAAAGTGACACCTTCTACATCATTACCAAATGTCGTATTCATGATCTGTGGAACAAGGATTAACGAAGAATGAGATTTTCACTCTGCAGCGGAGTGTGAGCTGATATGAAACTTCCTGGCAGATTAAAACTTTGTGCCGGAGCGAGACCGGAGCGAGGTGGCGCAGTGGTTAGCACACTGGACTCGCATTCGGAAGGACGACGGTTCAATCCCGCGTCCGGCCATCCTGATTTAGGTTTTCCGTGATTTCCCTAAATTTCTTCAGGCAAATGCCGGGATGGTTCCTTTGAAAAGGGCACGGCCGACTTCCTTCCCTAATCCGATGAGACCGATGACCTCGCAGTTTGGTCTCCTCCCCAAACACAACCCAACCCAACAACCGGAGCGAGACTCGAACTCGTGACCTTTGCCTTTCGCAGGTAAGTGCTCTACCAGCCTTTTTTTTATCGTTGTGTTTGGTCGTTGCGGGCGCCGCAAGATATCCTGTTCAAGTTGTTTGGTGGTTGATCCTTCCACTCAGTTTTTTTATTACAGAGGCCAACCGGCTCTCTGACCGAACACGCTGAGCTACCGTGCCGGTGCAGCTGAGCTACCAGCTACGCAGGCACGACTCACGCCCCGTCCTCACAGCTTTACTTCTGCCAGTACCTCGTCTCCTACCTTCTAAACTTTACAGAAGCTCCCCTGCGAACCTTGCAAAACTAGCACTCCTGAAAGAAAGGGTACTGTGGAGACATGGCTAGCCAGAGCCTAGGGGATGTTTCCAGAATGAAATTTTCATTCTGCAGCGGTACATGCGTGAATTAGATCGGCTTTGCCGAACATATTGTCGCCACAATCATAGATCGTGGGGCAATTACGTCGGTGAATTCGAGAAAATAATGAACGCCTTGACGCATGAATCCATGGGCTACACTCCGGAAGAAATACTATTAGGCCATAAGTCTAAAACTTTAGTGGAAAAGCCGGCCGGAGTGGCCGAGCGGTTCTAGGCGCTACAGTCTGGAGCCGCGCGACCGCTACGGTCGCAGGTTCGAATCCTGCCTCGGGCATGGATGTGTGTGATGTCCTTAGGTTAGTTAGGTTTAAGTATTTCTAAGTTCTAGGGGACTGATGACCACAGCAGTTAAGTCCCATAGTGCTCAGAGCCATTTGAACCTTTTCTTTTTTTCGTGGAAGAAATGATTGATTTCCCTCCGAGAGTTGATATTAACCTTGAAGTAAAGGAAGAACACCTACGAGAAATGATGAAAAAGAAATCTGATGCGCGAATACGGCGTCATGACGCTAAAGCGCGGTTTGCGAAATTTGCTATTGGCGATCTTGTACTTGTTAAAGCGCACGAAAAGTCAAGCGAGATCGACCATGAAATTTCAAAATTTAAATTAATTTACAATGGACCATTTGAGATTATATGTGTACCTCATACTAACGCTTACCGTTTAGCTTTTCCTAAATCAGGCAAGCTGTTAGGTGTGCGTAATATTGATGATTTAAAATTGTACCAGTCCGAAATGAGAAAAGAGAAACCAAGCCATTACGTGCTATTCTAGTATTAATGAAGTTTGTGAACTTTGTATATGTCTGTATTATGACGAACTGTAAGTTTCAGGTCTGTGTACACATGTGTAATAATGGACAGTGTTGAGTTATCCACTGTGATGGAATTAAAAAGAGGGCTCCTTGAGATCACTCGGGAGTGAGTAACAACTATTTGAGGCAGGTATTTATTTATTTAACCGTATGGCTAGGCCAGGGCCCCCCGTCGGACAGGCCGTTCGCCTGGTGCCGGTCTTTCAATCTGATGCCACTTCGGCGACCTGCAGTCGATGAGGATGATTGGATGATGAAGAGGACAGCACAACACCCAGTCCCTGGGCGGAGAAAATTCCCCGACCCAGTCGGGAATCGAACTCGGGCCCAGAGGATTGACAATCCGTCACGCTGACCATTCAGTTACCGGGGCTGACTTGAGGACGTTCTGGAATGCCACTGAATTCACAAACACGGAGATCTAGCATGCCGCTATGTTGCACGCAACAATGCTCCGCTTGAACTGAGTCGTTGGCGGCTCTTGTAGAGCTGCGGCGTTCTTTGTGAATGTGCGTGTGCAACACGAATTGGTTTTCTTTCATCGCCAGCTGTTAAAGGTTTTGATGTAAATGTTTGTGTTTGGTATCGGCGTTATTTAAGGCCCGTTTCACATTGGGACAAAGGTGACGGTCACCAGCGACGGTCACCGACAGAGATACGTTCGTTTGAACTGGAGCGTTCACACCGGGACATTACACTGCCTCACCGAGCCACTGTGACCCTGCAGTGATTCACCCTCGCCACATGTGACCGCCACGGTCACTGTGTTCACAGCAGTCAACCGCCTGACGTACATTATTTTGGAGTGTTCGCACTGGGACACAGATCACAGACACAGCGCTGCATATTTGCCAAAAGACAGGCAGTCGCTTTCTGAGACAGCGCCGCGAAATATTCATTGCATATTTTACTGTACACATTTTAGCCATGAGTTTAGACTTCATTAACACGGAAGATTTTATAAGTGAAGTAGGAAGTCGTCCTGGTATTTGGGATGTCAAAAGCGATGACTATAGCAACAAAGTGGTGAAAACCAATGCGTGGCAAGACATTATAACGAAGTTTGTGCCTGATTTCAATGAGAAGAGCATGGATGAAAAAAACGGAATTGTTAAGTTGTATGTTCTTTTTTCAAATTTAATACCTTATTTTTCGGACCATAAAAGATCAGCGAAATTTAGTTGCCATCCCTGTACGAGGCTAGGAGGGTAGTAACCTTCAAGCACATTTCCATCCCGTCCTGGTATTTGGGATGTCAAAAGCGATGACTATAGCAACAAAGTGGTGAAAACCAATGCGTGGCAAGACATTATAACGAAGTTTGTGCCTGATTTCAACGAGAAGAGCATGGATGAAAAAAACGAGATTGTTAAGTTGTATGTTCTTTTTTCAAATTTAATACCTTATTTTTCGGACCATAAAAGACCAGCGAAATTTAGTTGCCATCCCTGTACGAGGCTAGGAGGGTAGTAACCTTCAAGCACATTTACATCCCTCACCCCTTTTATTTTGCGTTAACCAGTATCAAGTGTACCGTTATGCAGTCTTAATGCGATAAGAAGGTAAAAAATGGATGAGCGTGAAAACCATGAACTCACCCCTACAGTGTGAATTGAGCCGTAGTTGTGCCCGGCTCTTCGAAAAGCGCGTCAGGCGGAGTGCTTTCTCTTCGCGTCTAGTGTTTGTGGTGGCGCTTTCGGTTTGGCGCGCTGTTTGGATCTCTACCGCTCTCTGGCGGGAGGTGGAGCAAGTGTACGGTCGCGTGACGATCGAGGAGTACGTACTGGGCGGTGACCGAGAGAGGTGGTGGCGCGAGCGGGGCCCTGCTGTTGGGGGTCGTCAACTGCTCGCCACGTGCTTTGGCCGACCTCTTGGCTGTCAGGGGCTAAGTCTGCCTTACCCGCATGTACGTGGCTTATGAAGCTTAGAAGGCGTGGTGAAGGATATCAGCGCGTGGGATCGTATGTCTTCTTATCGGCCGTTGAAACCACTGGCAGCGGTTGGCTCTGACGAGCATTCGGAAGTGCAACGTGTTCCCGGCACTGTGGTGGAGTGTAAGAAGTTGAGTACTGTTTTTATGTAATATAAAGGGGCTTTTCAAGTTCTAGTGATGTGAATGAGTTTCTTCACCAGTGGTTTTGTTGGGGTCTTCCCACCACAGTGTTTTGTTTGCCTGTCCGCAGGAATGTGGTAATTGCTTCTTGGTCGGGCCGTTTCATTCACACCTCTATTGGGCGATTTAGGGTCGGTGTCACGTCTCTCTGTGGTTCGGAGTCTGTGCAGGCACCGCCCTTGCTACATCTTCTGGTTTTGTGTAGCTTGGGGAGGTGGTGGCTTGTAATGGAAGTTTTGGGGCTGATCTGCTGTGGCCCTGTAGACCACCAATAACTATTCCGCCTATTGTGATTTGGGTCCCTTTACACATGTCAGTCCCTCACTGAACTAAGGAAAATTTTTTTGGGATCTGCCTTTAATGTGAAGGTTTGTGTGCTGACTTATTCATGTTTATCTTGTAACAACTGACAGGTGTAATGTAAGTTATTTAACTGGCGAGAGACAACTATTTTAGCTTTAGTACAAACTAGGTATTTAAAGGTGTTTTTTAAGGAATTTTTCTCTTATAGATATAATAAGTTTAAAATCTTATTATTGGGATGTTGTTAACGTCATACCTGGCAATCTCCTTTTCATAAATAAAATTTGTCAGCTATTCGAAATTGTTTTGAAATTTTTTTAAATGCCAGACTTAAAAATTTATTATCGAGAATGCCTTTTAAAATAAAAAGATAACCTTAGCAGGGTGTGCTATTTCACCAGCCCCTCCTGGCCCCTACTTCCACGATAACATTTTTGGAATAACATGTGTACTTGAGTTGTTGTTTGTGAACCGGCCTTATTGACGGTTCATGAATGAAGTGAAAATCTAAAAAAAAAATACTTACATTTCAAAATTTTTATAACAAAATTAAGACGAAGATAGCTTGTTTATTCAGTATTTAGTGTCTGAAATAAAAAAAATTCCCAGTCATGCAAGACCGAAAGTGAAATCTGATCTGATGACTGCCATGCAAAACAATATTACAGCGCTTCCAGTTCGTCCCAAATAGGATTTGTAACGGTACCAAATTACGCTACTGCGAGTCTATATCACGACCGTGCATATCGTGGAACAGTTCACGGCTACATTGGAGGACAGCGCAGGTTGTTCGATCAGTTACCATCTGTGTGTTCGCCAACGGCCTCTGAGTACAGTGACGAATCCTTAATACACTTCTCAACAGCACAGGCAGAGAAACAATAAAAGTAGAGTATCCATGAAAGTTTTACAGTAATTTGTAATGTATACTAATACCAGCTGAAACCTGTGAAATATGCTTTCAATAAAGTAAATTAATATTACAGTACCTACCTTAATGTGAGAGCAAGTTTTCCCTCTGCTGGGATATCCTTCCGCAGTATAGTGTACATTCCTGTGATTTCTTCTTTCACTTCTCCTATCAGTTCATCAAATTAAGTTTTCGACATGTGAAAATACTGAAAAATCTTCTTCTGATCTTGTCTCAGATCGACATAAAGAGTATAAAACAATCCTTTCTCCAGCCGATCACATAGACGTGGATGTAAGTGTAATAAACGTTTTGTCTTCATTCTCCTCCTCCTCCTCCTCCTCCTCCTCCTACTTAGAAATACTAACAAAAGTTCCTCCTCGCTCGAGTCCATTTGACTAACTAATCAGTTGGCAATACCTGTGGTGTCGGACACCGGTGATCCAGGAGTGTCCACCACAATTACCGGTGACTGTCACTGGTGACCATCACCAGTGTCCCAGTGTGAAACGGGCCTAAAACACTCTCACTGGCACAATGCGAGAGGACACTTGAAAAAAAAAATTCATGTTCATTGTACACATTTATGAAATGAATTTTGTAATTACTACTTCTTATGCTGTTTCTAATTTTTTTTACTGTTCTTTATGTACCTTTAAATGATGCTTGAATTTTTCCATGCTGATATTGAGTATGCTTCTCATAATATTTGTAGTAATTTTAAACTTACTGACTTCTTGAAGGAAGTGTTTATTTTTAAGATGTGTTGTCATACTACAATGTTTTGAGTAAAAATGATACAGGGTTGTCATGTAAATATCGTGCCCCCAGCATAACTGCAATAATTATTTGAATTGATAATCCAGCGAGTATTGGATATTATGCAGACAAAATTGTTTAACTGTATGCATCTGCATTTCCGGTTGTTTAAATTTTAGGACATTATCTGAATTTGTTTCCGTCTGGAAGAAAAAGTCATGAAATGTGGGGCATTTATAACACCGAAAATGCAGGATGCATGGCACCTGCTACAATTTTTTTTTTATGAATTGTATGTAAATATCTGTAATTTAAATGATTTCTTTTAATAAGTAGGGACATTGCTTCACTGTATGTGTAAATTTAGGTATAAGTCTGTTGACGTTTCATTGTATTTATCTGTGTCTTACTGTGAAACTTATAAGTTCTGATAAAAAGCCAAAAGAACTGTTATTTGCATCTACTAGCAATGATAATAGCAGTGCTTGTACGTTGTATAATCTTTGGGTAGGGAATTGTTGCACGGAGCACGCGGAGAGGGAGAGAGATGGGTTCCAGCACTTGTAGTGTGTGGAAGTGTGTTGTTAACGCTCTCACAGTAGAGGTACCATTTCCGGCGGCATCATGTACACGCGGCGGCCAGATATTTAGTAGCAGGAGTATAGACAGTGGACAGGCCGGGCAAAAGAGGCTGTATTAATTACGATTGCCCATTCCTGTAATTAGCCGTGGCTCCACAAGATGCTACTGTCTTCAATAACAGCAGCAATTCCAGCAACACAGTTTCTTCGTCGACTCCGAGTTCGTCGTATGCACAGCACTGAAGCAAGACTGTTGGTAGAAAGTATTAATGGCTAACCCAGCAGCACAACTATATGTGATTTTATTGATAAAATTTATTTAAATAATAATCAAACTCAGGGCGATTGTGTCCTCATTGACCCCAGACATTGTTACCAAGCAGGATACTTGTTCCTTTTTTTTTTCCTTATATGCTAACCGAGAGTCATAAGAAACAAACTGAATAGTTACAGCCAGTTTATTAGTGAATAGTTTCACTTTTAAGAATTTTAGCCTCATTCTACTTTCAACTAACTGTTGTACTAATGGTTCAAATGGCTCTGAGCACTATGGAACTCAACATCTGAGGTCATCAGTCCCCTACAACTTAGAACTACTTAAACCTAACTAACCTAAGGACAGCACACACATCCATGCCCGAGGCAGGATTCGAACCTGCGACCGTAGCGGTCGTGCGGTTCCAGACTGTAGCGCCTAGAACCGCTCGGCCACTCCGGCGGCCAACTGTTGTACAACGGAGGTTTCTGTATATGACTAAAGTAAAGCAATTTCATTTCTCAAGTTTGAGAATCAATCACTGGAAAAAATCCAAATCTAAAGAAATGCACAAATTAAGAGTGCGGAAGTTTTATTTGTCTTACATATAGCTTGGAGCACATGGCTGTTAGGTTTGGTACGTATTCTAGTGTTTAATTCTGTTCAAGACAGTAAAAAAGACTCAGTTGTTCAGACAATAATATGAAATCCAATATGCAACATACGAAACGCCAAAGTAAAAAGTGCTTGCTTTTTTTCTAAATTTCTTTGATGACGTTATATTGAGGTCACTGAAGATCATTCTTCGCGTAACGCAGTTCAATACTAACATATAGTTCAATTACATATTTTCAAATCATTACTCCATTGCTTTTTTCAAAATTTAATTTCAAAGACAACGGAAAAGTGACTTCTCAGTTTTCTTTATCATTACATACTCACCATCCCCCCATGAACCATGGACCTTGCCGTTGGTGGTGAGGCTTGCGTGCCTCAGCGATACAGATGGCAGTATCGTAGGCGCAACCACAACGGAGGGGTATCTGTTGAGAGGCCAGACAAACGTATGGTTCCTGAAGAGGGGCAGCAGCCTTTTCAGTAGTTGCAGGGGCAACAGTCTGGATGATTGACTGATCTGGCCTTGTAACACTAACCAAAACGGCCTTGCTGTGCTGGTACTGCGAACAGCTGAAGCAAGGGGAAACTACAGCCGTAATTTTTCCCGAGGGCATGCAGCTTTACTGTATGATTAAATGATGATGGCGTCCTCTTAGGTAAAATATTCCGGAGGTAAAGTAGTCCCCCATTCGGATCTCCGGGCGGGGACTACTCAAGAGGACGTCGTTATCAGGAGAAAGAAAACTGGCGTTCTACGGATTGGAGCGTGAAATGTCAGATCCCTTAATCGGGCAGGTAGGTTAGAAAATTTTAAAAGGGAAATGGATAGGTTAAAGTTAGATATAGTGGGAATTAGTGAAGTTCGGTGGCAGGAGGAACAAGACTTTTGGTCAGGTGAATACAAGGTTATAAATACAAAATCAAATCGGGGTAATGCAGGAGTAGGTTTAATAGTGAATAAAATAATAGGAGTGCGGGTAAGCTACTACAAACAGCATAGTGAACGGATTATTGTGGCCAAGATAGACACAAAGCCCACGCCTACTACAGTAGTACAAGTTTATATGCCAACTAACTCTGCAGATGACGAAGAAATTGAAGAAATGTATGAGGAGATAAAAGAAATTATTCGGATTGTGAAGGGAGACGAAAATTTAATAGTCATGGATGACTGGAATTGGATAGTAAGAAAAGGAAGAGAAGGAAAAGTAGTAGGTGAATATGGACTGGGGGGAAGAAATGAAAGAGGAAGCCGTCTGGTAGAATTTTGCACAGAGCATAACTTAATCATAGCTAACACTTGGTTCAAGAATCATAAAAGAAGGTTGTACACATGGAAGAAGCCTTGAGATACTAGAAGGTATCAGATAGATTATATAATGGTAAGACAGAGATTTAGGAACCAGGTTTTAAATTGTAAGACATTCCAGGGGCAGATGTGGACTCTGGCCACAATCTATTGGTTATGAACTGTAGATTAAAACTGAAGAAACTGCAAAAAGGTGCGATTTTAAGGAGATGGGACCTGGATAAACTGACTAAACCAGAGGTTCTACAGAGTTTCAGGGAGAGTATAAGGGAGAAATTGACAGGAATTGGGGAAAGAAATACAGTAGAAGAAGAATGGGTAGCTTTGAGGGATGAAGTAGTGAAGGCAGCAGAGGATCAAGTAGGTAAAAAGATGAAAGCTGGTAGAAATCCTTGAGTAACAGAAGAAATATTGAATTTAATTGATGAAAGGAGAAAATATAAAAATGCAATAAATGAAGCAGGCAAAAAGGAATACAAACGTCTCAAAAATGAGATCCACAGGAAGTGCAAAATGGCTAAGCAGGAATGGCTGGAGGACAAATGTAAGGATGTAGAGGCTTATCTCACTAGGGGTAAGATAGATACTGCCTACAGGAAAATTAAAGAGACCTTTGGAGAAAAGAGAACGACTTGTATGAATATCAAGATGCCAGATGGAAACCCAGTTCTAAGCAAAGAAGGGAAAGCAGAAAGGTGGAAGGAGTACATAGAGGGTCTATACAAGGGCGACGTACTTGAGGACAGTATTATGGAAATGGAAGAGGATGTAGATGAAGATGAAATGGGAAATATGATACTGCGTGAAAAGTTTGACAGAGCACTAAAAGACCAGAGTCGAAACAAGGCCCCGGGAGTAGACAACATTCCATTAGAACTACTGACAGCCTTGGGAGAGCCAGTCCTGACAAAACTCTACCATCTAGTGAGCAAGATGTATTAGACAGGCGAAATACCCTCAGACCTCAAGAAGAATATAATAATTCCAATCCCAAAGAAAGCAGGTGTTGACAGATGAGAAAATTACCGAACTGTCAGTTTAATAAGTCACAGCTGCAAAATACTAACGCGGATTGTTTACATACGAATAGAGGACTTCGAGTACATGGCACTGAGGACTTCAGCTTTGCAACCAACGTGCTTCTGGAGATACGTGGATGATACCTTCTTCGTCTGGCCGCATGGACGTGATGCTCTTAACAGATTTTTGGACCACTTCAACTGTCTCATCCCCATATCAAATTTACTATGGAGGTTGAAAATGATGGGATGCTTCCATTTTTAGACGTAATGGTTTATAAAAAACCAGATGGAACTTTGGGACACAGTGTTCACCGAAAGCCGATACACGCAGATTGGTATCTGCATCCTAAAAGTTGTCATCCACCACACCAACCTAGTGGCGTCCTTAGGACTTTGGTACGGAGAGCATATGCCATTTCCGACGCAGACAGCTTAACCCAAGAATTTGAGCATTTGGTGACTGTTTTTAAGGAAAATGGATACACCGAGAAGCAGATCCGTCGGGCTATGGAGTTTGGACCATCTCCGGAGGTGTACGAAGAGGAACATAGATCTATGGCCTTTCTTCCTTATGCTGGAGGCTTATCGTTTAAGATTGGACGAATTTTAAAGAATTTTAACATTAAGAGTGTGTTCCGTCCACCTTCTAAGATTAGGGCTCTGCTCGGCTCTGTGAAGGATGATTTGAGGCTTAGGAAACCCGGGGTGTATAAAATTCCGTGTCAATGTGGGAAAGCTTACGTTGGCCGTTCTATTCGCACAGTGCATGACAGGTGTGTGGAACATCGCCGTCATACGAGGCTACAACAGCCGGAAAAATCGGCGGTAGCAGAACACTGCCTAAATGAGGGACAAATGGTTCAAATGGCTCTGAGCACTGTGGGACTTAACATCTGTGGTCATCAGTCCCCTAGAACTTAGAACTACTTAAACCTAATTAAGCTAAAGACATCACACACATCCATGCCCGAGGCAGGATTCGAACCTGTGACCGTAGCAGTCGAGGGACACAAAATGAAATTTGAGGAAACTGTTGTGGTTGCTAACATTTCCGGTTTTTGGAACAGTGTCTATAAAGAGGCGATTGAAATTAGGTTGGCTGATAATTTAATCAACAGAGACAATGGGATTCCTCTTAGCAAAACGTGGAATCCTGTATTATCTCGCATCAAAACTGAACGTTCTTCGCTGCGGCCTTGATTGCGATATATCATTGCCAGCAGTGTTCCACTAAGGGCGGCGCCACCTCCCTGTTTTGGAAGGCAGAGACCGTGATGGGCGGCGCATGCGCCGTGTACTGAACGGTGGCCTATATAGGACGGCGATTTGCAACCTGGAGTCAGTTCTCAGCGGGACTCATCAGCAGAAGCAGCATTTTCCTGAAGATGGCGACCAGTTGGATCGCCCAAATATCGAGTCAAGTTGATTTTAGGATCTGGCAGCAAACCCGAAGGGACTTTCATGAACAACAATACATACTCACTTAAAGTTAATGTCGAAAAACGTGACTACCTTCAGTTTCCATGTCAGTGTTTAATAATACATGTTTTTATTTCCCGTTTTGGATGTAACTGCCCTAGTGGACTGGCGGTCATTGATTATTTCCTTTTCCTTCATTAGTGTAACTTTTGGATTCGTGATCAGTGGTACCCCTTTTCTGTCCAGTGTTGTTCGTGAGTGAATGCACAAAATAACTTTCATTTTCCAAATTATAGCCCTGTTTGGTTTATTTACCTCTTATTTTAGTAGTCTTTCCATCAGAAGGGTCGGTTGTACACTTTCCTCCTACTTATCGGTATCACTTCTTCGGGATAAGATAGCCTTATCCAACTAGAAAAAATCAATTAGGCATACACACAATCCACGGTCATATTTTATATCGTAAGCAGGATAGGCCGATTAGTAAGTGGGAGGTTACAAGTAACATCGTGACACAAGGCCAGCGATCACAGCTAGTGAGTCCCATCACCACCGTCATTTGAGTTGATGCACCATTTCGCTTTAGCCTACCTGTAGCTCTCTATGCTGCAGACCTCAATTTCTCATCCACAAGAGAGCGCTAGGACCTGGTGCCTGTTCCTAGCTTTTCTTCTAAATACATGTCGCACAACCAGGTTATCAGTTACTACTTTCGTAACAAATCATTCTTTTCGTCTCCTGAACTGATTTTGATTCATCTGCTCACTTCACATAAACATATTTAGATCTCAAATGCAGAAGATACATTTTGAATACATATAGCTTTCATGTATTTTAATGGATCTGGAGGCTGGGTTGTTTAAAAGCTGCCATCTGTCTCTCACATTAATTTTTTGTGGGAAAAACGTCATAGCAATGTCCTACACAGTGGACAAGTGTGCTTCTGTGATCTTTTAATTTCTCTTCCAGGACAACTGAAATAACATAGTGTAATGGGCAGTAGTTGTGCCGGAATAAATGTGTGGGTCATTGCATAACACAAGACATTTTGAACTTCAGACAATTTCGTATTTCTCTTCATTGAGCCTCTAGCACACATCTCAGAGTATTTTAATTTCTCATCATCTAATGACATCTTGAATTTTTCAAAATTGAAGCCTTGGTGGTAATTTTAAATGTGTAGCAACTGGGGATTTTTGAATTACACTCTGTTTTAAACTTAACACAAGTGGGCTTTTATTTTCTTAACTTGGACGCGGTGTCCATGATCTGGGTGTGAGTGTGGAGGTGGCGGAGGCAGTGTGGGCGTGCTGTGTGGACGTTTCTGAATTTCCCAGCATTATAATGAGTCCCCAACACTAATTTTGAATTTCCTCCAATTTCAAATTTAACATAAGTGGGCTGTTGGTTTCTCAGCTTGGTGCTCAGTGCTCTTGACTTGCTGCGGTGAAGGCTGTCTCATCATTTTAAACTGGAATTTTCTGCCACTTTGCACAGGTGGGCTTGGTGCATTTTTTTTTTTAGTTTTGTATCATTAGCACTAGTGGCCATCTTGGATTCTAAACTTAGCACAAGTGATTTGGCAACCCTGAAGGCTGTCTCAGGGAACTGTGACATTCCAGTTTTAAACTAAAGGCAAGTGACCATCTTGGATTTGACAGGTAGTCGTCTTGGATTTTATTCACAGCACAAATGACCTGGCTACCATGCAGGCTCTGTCAGTATCCATCTGGTATTCTAATGGCGTATGGCAGAGGAAAACCTGGTAGCAAAATCAGTGCTCTCTATTCACTATTTTGAATTCTGTACTGAGGGTGATTGAGCTAGGCCTGCCATCTTGACTTTGTCTGGCATCTTGGATTCTATAGTTCTACCTCCTTCGATTTCACACCAGTAGAACAATTGCCCATTTTTATTTTTTTTTTAATTTTCCACTGATGTATACTAAATATAGTTGTGTTATGTTCACCTACTTGGATATTTTAATTTCCCACCATATTTTACTAAGAACAATTGGACTATCTTGAATTTCCACCATTTTTTTTTTTTTGGTTTTTCACCATATTGTACTTATTGCAATTGGTCTAGGTCTGATGCAACATCGGAGGGGAGGGGCAGAAGTGGGACTGAAATCTGACAATAATGCATTTCATCATTGGATGATGTTGAACTCTGTCAACAATATAGATTGTCCCACTATTGTCATTTCTCCACTACCTTCGTGCACACAGCAGTGTACGAAAGTCGGGGAATTAGCATCTTATTTCGTCCATTGTGCAAATCACAATTTAAATTTAGGCCTCAAATGAACTGTAGAAGCTAGTCAAGGAACAGACCAGTTTTTTGAAGGAATTGAGAAAAATACAAAATTTTTTCGCAGCAGTATGCTCCAGTGGCACGACACAAAACGTATTCCGTGAGTACTTCCAAGTCAATGCTGAAGCTACTAAATAGAAGGTACTGGGCTGGGAGCTAGATTACCATATGTGCACTTAAAGATTCTTTGTTCTGGGCTCTGATGTACGTAATTTTTGTGAGTAAGAAATGTAATGAATAGAGTGTAGTAACAGGTCTCCAAAAATTTGATCTTACAGCTCTCTTACCAATTTGGTACTTCAATGGAAGGTACGGTATTAGAAAAAAATCAAAATTACATCTAAGGCTTTGCAGACTGAAAACATGGACATTGCAGCTGCACGCGACATATTACGATCTGCGCTGTCAGAAATACTTAACATCCAAGAATCATTCATTGACAAATTGCTAGATGATGTTTTCAAATTGTGTGATAGGACATCGAGTTTAAATTGCATAGCAGATGAATGAGAATAGTAAACAAGCACTTTGACGGGCTCTGCGGCGACTATGGGCTGATATGCCAGTAAGTAGATTTAGAGTGACACTTTTTATCTGATGATTGACATCATTTATTTGCAAGCTGAATACACAGTTTCAAGGAATGAAAGATGGCAATTCAATGTGTGTTCATATCTACCACTTGTGAAGAGGATCTTTGCATCACAGCAGACATTGGTACAAAATTCATTTAAAACGTAAATACGGAAATGTCTGGTGTACAAGATCTAGTGGAGTATCATGATGTCTTCAGAGCAGTCCTCATGAAGTCAACATTAACTTTTGAGTGTTTCAAAGGCTGAGCGTTCTCTTTTGATGCTAAAAACAATAAAAAATGCTACTTAGTGTTCTACAGTGAAACACGAATGTTTATCTGGTTTGGCAATAATACCAACAGAAAATGAAAACGCATAAAATACTGATTTATCTAAAATGTAGACCATTTTGCACGTAAAAAGACGAGGAAAAAATCATTTAAGTAAGACAGTAATTCAGGTTACTAAGCATATACATTTCACTAACGATTTTAATTTTAACATGAACATTCTAACTTCTACTTCCCACTAATTTTTCGTTTCTCTGTGTTTTGATACTGTATTAGCCATTATTTGTAATTTCGTGATATTATTTTGTGTTGTAATTGAAAAATTTTTACTGTTTTAATTCTGAACGTCGGTAGGTTGGATTACTAGGCAAATACACGTTTTCTTAATATAGCGATTGTTTTTGTATTTGTTTATGATTTACCTTCGTTATTGTACAGCAATCAGCATCAGCTCTTTGAAGTAAACAGGGTGGGCCATTGATCGTAACCGGGCCAAATATCTCACGAAATAAGCGTCAAACGAAAAAACTACAAAGAATAATACTAGTCAAGCTTTAAGGGGGAAACCAGATGGCGCTATGGTTGCCCCACTAGATGGCGCTGCCATAGGTCAAACAGATATCAACTACGTTTTCTTAAATAGGAACCCCTATTTTTTATTACGTATTCGTGTAGTACGTAAAGAAATATGAATGTTTTAGTTGGACCACTTTTTTCGCTTTGTGATAGATGGCGCTGTAATAGTCGCAAACATATGGCTCACAATTTTAGACGAACAGTTGGTAACAGGTAGGTTTTTTAAATTAAAATATAGAACGTAGGTACGTCTGAACATTTTATTTCGGTTGTTCCAGTGTGATACATGTACCTTTGTGAACTTATCATTTCTGAGAACCCATGCTGTTACAGCGTGATTACCTGTAAATACCACAATAATGCAATAAATGCTCAAAATGATGTCCGTCAACCTCAGTGCATTTGGCAATACGTGTAACATTCCTCTCAACAGCGAGTAATTCGCCTTCCGTAATGTTCGCACATGCATTGACAATGCGCTGACGCATGTTGTCACGCGTTGTCGGTGGACCACGATAGCAAATATCCTTCACCTTTCCCCCAGAAAGAAATCCGGGGACGTCAGATCCGGTGCACGTGCGGGTCATGGTATGGTGACCAATCCACCTGTCATGAAATATGCTATTCAATACCGCTTCAACCGCACGCGAGCTATGTGCCGGACATCAATCATGTTGGAAGTACATTGCCATTCTGTCATGCAGTGAAATATCTTGTAGCAACATCGGTAGAACATTACGTAGGAAATCAGCACACATTGCACCATTCAGATTGCCATCGATAAAATGGGGGCCAATTATCCTTCATCCCATAATGCCGCACCATACATTAACCCGCCAAGATCGCTGATGTTCCATCTTTCGCAGCCATCGTGGATTTTCCTTTGCCCAATAGTGCATATTATGCCGGTTTACGTTACCGCTGTTGGTGAATGACACTTCGTCGCTAAATAGAACGCACGCAAAAAATCTGTCGTCGTCCGTAATTTCTCTTGTGCCCAGTGGCAGAAATGTACATGACGTTCAAAGTCGTCGCCATGCAATTCCTGGTGCATAGAAATATGGTACGGGTGCAATCGATGTTGACGTAGCATTCTCAACACCGACGTTCTTGAGATTCCCGATTCTCGCGCAATTTGTCTGCTACTGATGTGCGGATTAGCCGCGACAGCAGCTAAAACACCTACTTGGGCGTCATCATTTGTTGTAGGTCGTGGTTGACGTTTCTCATGTGGCAGAACACTTCCTGTTTCCTTAAATAACGTAACTATCCGGCGAACGGTCCGGACACTTGGATAATGTCGTTCAGGATACCGAGCAGCATACATATCAGCATACATATCACACGCCCGTTGGGCATTTTGATCACAACAGCCATACATTAACACGATATCGACCTTTCCAGCAAATGGTAAATGGTCCATTTTAACACGGGTAATGTATCACGAAGCAAATACCGTCCATACTGGCGGAATGTTACGTAATTATGTATGTAGACAGGTCATCCGTCTTGGGAAACGAGAATCTCGACTATTTTTGCCTGTTATCGATATCGATACTGGCAAGATATCAGTCCCTTGAATTCCAAGACTTTCAAGAACGCCAAAAAAATATTTTTTCGTGTTATACATTTACAAATTAACAGTTTTCTAATTTTTTCCTTTTGTTGTATTGTAAAATCTTGCTTCTTGCCAAATTTCATGACTATAGGTCACTGGGAAGTAAGCTATTATGAGTGGGTTTGCGAGTATCAAAGTATGTGACATAAATGACCGTATCTTTTGATTTAAGTGACTTAGAGGGTTACATTTGTTACACCGCCAAAAGACCATATGCGAAATTAATTTCAAAATTGTTATATCCACCCGTTCCTGAGATACAGGTTTTTAACAGTCGGCAGACAAACAAACAGACGGACAATAAAGTGATCCTGTGGGGTTCCGTTTTTACCGATTTTGAACGGAACCATAAATTATGTTGTTTAGATTGTATTTAATTATCAAAAGTATTAAAAATAAAACAGACTGTTGTCTGAAAAAGATTTTTGCATTTATTTTACTTTTCGAGTCAAATGGGAGCGTACTGTGGCCACATAGTGTGTGTGTGTGTGTGTGTGTGTGTGTGTGTGTGTGTGTACGGGAGAGGCAAGCTGCGAGCTGCGGGAGATGAGGTGTGGGCGACGACCTGGTGCGCCGGGAAATATTGGGGGGGGGGGGGGGGGCACTTTAGGCTCTTGTCCCGGAGCCCGCACGACTGTAGTTAGCCCGTGCACGTATTCCCTGCTTCCGACATGTAAAAGCTTCAGGTCGCTACGTTTTCTTGACAAGGATGAAGTACAGAGGATAGCAGGAACCGAAATACAAACTTTCAGCGTCCCTACGGCACTGGAATTACCGGACGCGTACGACGGCTCTACATGAATACATGCATCAGTCGTCTATGCCCACTGAATATTCAGTGGATGGTCCACTGGAGGCCCTTTGGTGTACAGAGCTGGGTTACAGCTTCCTTCCTCCCCTTATTAGCCCTCAGTATTGACCTGCCCAAACCCTTTACAACGGCGATGTACTTACTTAAACACAATTTTGCATCATATCCCTACGCTACATGTATGGTTTATAATTGTATTTGAAATACAGATGTTACCCTTAACTTCGGAAGCGGGTTACATTCCCCCAATTATTGAATACTTGAACTTACTTTAAGCACTCATTTTAGTTTCGATGCATTAGATATTATTTTATATCCTTGCTATCATTACACTTGAGCTGAAAAACATGACATGGAAAAAGCAGTACATCCCAGGTAAGATGAAATGGAACTACGAGAAGCTAAACACATGATTAAATTTCACAACTGGTATATTCAATTCAGTGAAACACATACTGGTCCACGCATTTATAGTAATAAACAACACTGTGCCTGGAAGCGATATGAAATTATATCAACGTGGAACTCTTTTTTTTCTCCTTGTCGACACAGCCTCTATACATAGGGTTCACACACAGGACGTTTGGATGGATGTAGGTTTTTCTTTCCAATTCAGTATAATCAATACGGCAGGGAGCCTTTCGTGTCACTCTCCTAATGCTTTGACGCTTAAGTAACGAACCATGCGAGGCTGTTGTATCCATCTGCTAGCACCAGAGGAGCATTATTCATAAGTCTCACTTTTAAGCTAGCCTTTTTCCAACGGTGCTGTTCTCGGTTGTCGCACAAACACCTCGAGCCTTCCGTCTTTTGCTTTGGCACTTCATCATCTTTCTACTTCAGATGGCTATTCCCCTTCTTTTTATTCTTAACTTTTCGTATGTTCTTCCATAGTTATCGCTATACATGGATCGGTCAAAACAGATAAAAATACATGCACGTCTCATTCAGACGAAATTTGAAATTCATTACAAAATTCCATCAGATATCCATTTAATGTCAACAAGCATTACCTGCGGCTGTAGTGTAAATGTGGCACTGACTCGCAGTTTTAATAGTTGTTTGGCAATTGTTCAAAATGGCTTCACGTTAATGTTTATTCTTACTACTGATAACGTATCCACAGCTTCCCTAGTCGATGCTGGGAAGGTTCAAGTCACCAACCGTATGCAAGCATACTTCGATGCTATTTCGTTTATAGTATCTTTGAACTTTTCTAACGCTAATGTGTCAATCTGGTCTACAGCAGAAATATCCAGTTACTAATATATGTCCATTGACACTGTCTGATCTTGTCCATATTACTTCGCAGTTGGATTCAATCTGAACCTTGCAGCCTCCCTTTCCCTATGCTTTTTGTCCTTGTTTCATTCCACCAGCTCATTTCATTCCACCAGCTCAGTTTTCGACAGTCGGTCTTGGGTAAGGGATCGTTACTAGAGAAATTTCCAAAATTTGGTCTTGTTGCATGAAACGAAAAACGTGTCTCTCTATAAATAATAAAGTTCCTCAAATATAAGTAGAAAAATGTTACTTTCAGAGAACTTCGTTTACAGAATTCGTAAGCAACATACGTCCTACAAATGACTAGACACAGCCATGTTTAGGTTAAAAACTAATTTTAGTTCCATTTCCACGCTAAATGTGGCCAATGCTGTATTGCTTATCCAGATTAGTCTATCACACTATAACAGTCCGCGGTAGCCTTAATAACTGTTCAAACAATGATATGTCCCACCAACAGATGCTAATGACTAATATGACGATACTATTTTCTCCGCTGATTTCGTGAGTAATTGCGAGCGCCTTCTGCAAATAAACAGAGTAATTACTCTCTGCTTCGCTACCAGTCGACGCTAAATTTTCAGACTCATATTCATCACATTAGCGAACTTTTCAAATAATTTTTGGTACTATTCAACTGCACTTGACGGTTCCGCGCGGGACCCGAATGACGACCGTCTCCTCACTCTCTGGTGCATGACCGGTAGCACTTCGGTAATGCAGAACGTAAACGAGTCAGGCGATGCCACTGTTGGAAGCGACGCACTCAGCTCCGAAAGTTCTAGAGCATAAGAGATGCGTAAGGGGTATGATTTACTACGTCACACCACTATCGACAGTACAGTCTTGCTAGGCCCAATGTTTCTTTTTATCAATACAAACACTACTCCGGTTTCTTTTATTTTCTTGTGAGGGCAATCACAAATATATCTCAAAATTTAGTTATCGATTTCGACCAACCATGGATCTTCATCAGATTGTCTATATATAAAAAGGAGTCGGGACAACAAGAAACGTTATAGAATCTACGAAATCTGCTATTTTATTATTATTTAGCGTATGGCTCATAACATCACAGTAAAAATTACAGAAACAACACGATTTTTAAAAAAAATACTAAATAACTATTTACACATTGATAAAACTAAGCAAATTATACGTAAACGTCATGTTATGAGCAGTGGGGTACGGCTTCGTTACGTTGTCGGCGGGTATATACACTACTACTGGAAAACGTTGAGGTTTTATGGACGAAATTTAATATTTAGTCAGTTAATTCATGTCTTCAAGCCGGCTGGAGTGGCCGAGTGGTTCTAGGCGCTTCAGTGTGGAACCGCGCGACCGCTACGGTCGCAGGTTCGAATCCTGCCTCGGGCATGGATGTGTGTGATGTTCTTAGGTTAGTCAGGTTTAAGTAGTTCTAAGTTCTAGGGGACTGATGACCTCAGACGTTAAGTTCCATAGTGCTCAGAGCCATTTGAACCATTTGAACCACGTCTTCAATTGCAAAAGAAATAGCCACAATGTCAGACTTTATGACTGCATTATTAGAGCAATGTGACACGATTTTTTAACATTTTTAAAAAAATAATAAACATAAAAATTAAAACAAATTTTTAATTTCGTCATTTTTAAAGAGGGATTGGTGTGGGATGGTTGATACATCGTAGCCAAAGATCGATGAGGATGTATTAAGTAAGTAAATTGTCAGATGACCATTGTGTCTGAATCTGGTGGCTAGCAGAAATACCCGGTCACTAATCTAACGCCCATGACGTTGTTTGCTCCTGTCCAAGATACTAAATCAGTTAAGTAAAAGAAGAAAAATAATTAGTTGTCTGATATATATGTCTGCGGGAATAAATATGTGGTCCAGCCGACGTATAGCTGTCAGTGTATTTCTGTCATGATATGGCGCCATTTCTTCGTAGCACGCAGGACTGGAAATGACGACACACCGTCGTCAAACACTGCGTCTGAGCGCTGGGCGCTAGTGGGGTCTCTGAAGGGCAGCCCGGCGAATGTCAGGTGAGCAGTTCGTCGCAGATGTTGAAAGAGACATCGGCAGAAGACTTCTCCTGTTCGTTCAGCAAAATGTTAACCCCCTTCCTTCTTGAAACATCTGTAGCTCACCTGGTCCTAGTTGCAGGTTACCTATCTACGGCTTCCAGGGGCAACACAAATCTGAATTTCAGTGCTTCATATAGTTATTGACCGAATTTTAAAATTTAAAATACGTACTTTCACAGTTTACTCATTACGAGGCATAATCTTATGTTAAAGGTTTAACACAGTAAGCAAAATATTATACGAGAAACCGCATATACAAAGTGATACAGGAGGAATGCCACATAATTCGTGAGATGATTCTACGTGTGAAAATAAAACAAAAAATTCCTATGAACGTGTGTCCGATTTTCGATCGTTACGGAACTGGAGAAGGTTGAAGACTAGACATACCCATGAATGGATATGAAGACATGTGTGAGTATAGCTTAACGAAATGCTGTGTTGGCGCTATGATGGACAGAGTAATGATGGGACAGATGATTGATCCATCTCCACCACAGAATGGATTGCTAGCCAAGGACTCGTATTTTAGCGAATCGACAGATTGTAATAATACATAGAAAGGGTATTTTTGTGCAAATATAAACATTTTATATGGCACAATGCTTGTTAAGAAACTAAATTAGAAAGTCAGCAGTGTTTGTTGCAGGATTCTAGTGCGAGTCGTTTACGAGAAAACGACACTTGTTTGTGCCATTTAACCTGTGTAGTTGCTAGGTACGATCTTGTTATATTTGATTATCGTGTGTTTACGTGTTCCTTGAGTACACAGATACTTGTTGGTCAACTAGCGTGTGACAGTCCAAGCAGTAGGTCGTGAGTGGTTGGTGGATTTACCAATTCTTAAAAATCTGACATGTTTGTGGTACACGGAGAGTGTAGGAAGAATGCAATTCGTTCTTGTACGATGTATGCGGCAAAGTATCCCAATAAATGTCAACCGTCCCGGCAGTTATTTACCAACCTCTTGAACCAGTTACATGAAAGTGGCAGTGAAACTCCTACACAATATAACGGAAGGAAACAAGTGACGACAGAAGAGGGGGAAATTAATGTTTTTGATGCTGCAGCAGTTGATCATCACGTTAGCTCTCGCGCAATACTACGAGGAAGTGGCATGAATCAGGCAAGTGTCCTACTGTGAGTTAACGAGCATTGCGCTCTCATTTAAGTATATGGCCGAAAGAGTCAGCCTGAAGGAATTGAGAAACAAACCCTGTCGTCCAGGACCGTGTGCCACAAAGGGCGCAGATACACCACGAGATGGGAAAACTCACAAGCGTCTATTGTCTATTGAGGCCTAAGCGCTGTAGAGTGCGAGTGAGACAGACGAGAACCTACATCATAGGGAAATCCCGTAGAAGCCGTTTGTGGCCATGGAGGCGTAGCAGTGTTAAATATGGCGGACCTAAGATCGGGGACATTTATGGAAACTATTTAATTCCGTAGTAATTCAGGGAATTAAACCACAGTTATTTTAATCTACCATCCTTCATAAATTTTCATGGTGATCCCAATAAAACTTGAATATTGATCTTATCTATAATAGTTTAGGATTTACTGTTAAACTTTGTAACAAAGACCTGAATGCTAAAATCTGAACACTTTGGTCGATCTTAACGATCGACATTTCATATAGAAGCGCATCATTAAAATGACAAACATTGTAAATATCAATTCTGTAACTTCATTTGTTTAAAAGATATGGTAAAATTAAATCATCAGTATTGTCAGTTAAGCAACAGATCATTATTTCCTGCACACAAAACACATTGAACGATGACAGCACAACACATTATTGAATAATTATGTAATAGAATATTTATTCTAAAGTTTAGTGCATAATAGTTACTTTTGGTCTTTATTTATTTATCAGAATGCACACGGGTGTAAGGCTACTGTCCGTGACATTCAAAGTTAAGAAGGAAATTGTATTGGTTTTATGTAAAAGAATTTAACGTTTATTAGGTAATGGATATTATTGTTACTTTATTTAGAACTTGAAAGTGGTCAAGCTTTGATTATTTAAATACGTTAAAATGTCAAATAATGTAAAATAAGCTATAGCCAATCAGATGGACGGCTTCAGGTAAAGGAACTGCCCTATTCAGTTGAGCGAAGATGTTCGGCGGCCGGGGACGGGCAGATGACAGTGCTTGTGCAGACGCGAAAGCGGACAGTTCTGGGCTGTACACGAAAAGGTACGGGACGGATTCAGATGCGAAAGCGGATAGTCGGTCTTTAGGCAGTTAGGAAGTGAAACGACTTAGAAAATTTCGCGTTGTGTGGTACCGCGGGACTTCGTCTCTGAGCGGTGGGCACCCGCGCGCCTGGTGTGAAAATGACGAATGTGGAGTATCGGATTATGTTTCGCGATGAGATTGTGAATGATCGAACTGTATCAAATGGATATGCGCTCGAGTATAACAGTAACTCTAAATACGACCACTTTCGCTATTAGTTTTCTTTGTGAATAAACAGTATTCTAACTAAATCGCAACTGTGTGGCTTACATCATTTATGGGTCGTTAATTTAGTTCCCGATATTATTGTTACTGTTATTATATGTTATATCAACTTTGTATTTCGCAAACTTGCCATCAGCTAGACAACTTAACCAAAGGGTCACAAGTGTCTAATTTAGGGCGTGTAATGCGATACGTGTGGTTCAACCCCGAGACAATTTTGAGCCAAGACATTTCGACGAAGAGGAACCGCATGTGAGCCCGAACATCTTCGTGATGTTAGCTCGCACTACACATTCTCCATCGGCATAGGTTCCAGCCCTACCACATCTCTCTGCATCAAGGGCTGTATGGAAACGATTATGAGAATCGTGTTAACTTCTGTACGTGGGCATTAAGATAGGATACTCCAGAAAAATTTGAAAATGACAGTGCTGGAAAACCTCTTACGCTATTTTATTTTCAAACAGCTGAGCAGAACTGAACGTACTCAGACATTTCTCTCTTTACTTGTTCTGATCAACACTAAGCTGACACACAATATTTTTGGCGCAACTCAATCTGACTTTCAATAATCCCTACAAAAGAATGGCCCTGACTAAAAATAACCTATACCTTTCATGAATCACCTACCTCACAAAAATCTTCGTTACTCGAACTACTGCAACACAGAGAGCGTCAATACGGCCACCTAAATAAAAGATTCTAACTACTGAAGGCACTAGCTACTGATAGGCATAGTCAGCAAATGAAAGATTTTGATAGAGAACAAACAATGTATTTCCTTAATAATGTTCAAAAGTCATAATATAGGTATCATTTCATGACATCCAGTCTTACAAATTTACTCTTTTTGACGGGCACACGTCCAGATCATCTACTCTCAAAACTCCGACATCTCTCTCCCCACATCCACCACTGCTGGCGGCTCACCAACTGCGCAACGCTACGCGCTGTTCACGTACAACTGCCCAACACTACAATAGCAAACATTCCAACAATGCAAACCAGCCACAGACTATACACAGCACAGTCAGTGATTTTCATACAGAGCGCTACGTGGCGTTACCAACATAAAAACCTAAACAGCCTACTTACATATCTTGTACGTTATTTAGTAATGAAAGCCACATTAACCAATCACAGTCTGATAAACGGCTGAAGCATGCACTTTTGCTACGTTGACAATCCTCATTTGCTTTGTCAGGTGGGACGTCAGTGTCCATGGAGTGTTAATGTCTAGTGGGATAGTGAACCATTGGCTCATAGGCCAGTTTTTCATAGAGGGGACACTGAACGCTCACAAGTATCGTAGTCTCCTAACGGACCAGTCCACGGATGCTAGAAAACGGTCCTCTGAAAACTAAGAGGAACCAGTGGTACCATCATGATGGCTGTCCATCTTATGGGGCATTCGTACTACAGCATGACTTCAGGAATTGTTGGTCGTTCCGTTCCCCTTATGTCTAAAAGACATTATTCCGAGAGGAAAGCTCAAAGACGTTATCTACAAGGACATACCAACTACACCTGTTATATCCAACGACGTATTGCTGCAGCCTGGTAGGACATCATCCTTGAAATACTAATACGTGTGCAGCCCATACCAGATTAGAAGCGTGTATTGCCGCTGTCGGTGGTCATTTTGAACACAACCTGTGATGGTCAGTTGTCTCGTTACCGGTCAGAATCCACATAACTAGTGTATTCACTTGTCTATTCCTTAGTTTGTGCTACCACAGGTACTGTAAAAGTGCCGGTATGGGAACATTTCACAATACGATATCTCGTAAAATACTCGCACTAGAATCCTGAAACAAACGCCAGTAACATTCTAATTTACCCTACTTTTAGTTTGTTAATGTCAATAGCCATTGTTTCATTTAAAAAGGTGTATGTTTGCACAAAAATACACTTTATAAGTATTATTCCAATTTGTTGATTGGCTAACAATACGAGCCCCTGACTACTTTCTGTGAAATCGCACATCAATAGCACTTTCAATTTCTGCAATATCTGTGGTGCACGGTTTAGGTGATTCACCCTGTTATATGCCTTGACACTGCAAAATTCATGTCGGGCAAGTTACCCAGACTGTATTTATCTAGCATTTAACCAATGAGTGAACTTACCGACTATCAACAAACTTAACGCAATTTCAAACCCTTCCGAAACTCACTGACAGCGGCGCAAAATATTGAAAAGAAAAATTTTATCACTTACCACATTTTCGTTGTTCACGCAATAACATTTCAGCAATAGGCATGACGTTTTAATTTATGACTTCTTTCTATATCATTGCATATAACTGCGAAATTACATCCATGTAAAACACATAGTTCAGAAGTAATGACGTCACAACATCGAGAAGGATGGAAAAACAATCATTTCTTAAAACAGAGAGCGAATTATCCAGACTACATTCACCAAGTTTTGACTGTTTCGTCATTTTATGGGTGAATAATCAGAAATAAGTACAACCAACATAATTAGGCGTTTGCAGCTTAAGCCATAAAGATTTTTTATGCTTAAGGTCCACACATTAACTCATTTGTAAAGTCATCAGACCTTTGAAGCTGTTTAATGCGTGGAAGTCCGATTCTGTGAAAAATAAGGTTGGGGGTGGGGGAGGGGGGCAGAGGGATGGTTACTGGCGAATCTAGATCTCCTCTAAAATACCTGTGTATTTACTTCTTTTAGATATAAGATCACTAACTGTTCTTAAGTGCAGAGAATATTATGATTCCCTTTTGCAGTTTCTGAAGCTGTTTCATTGACTAGGGCTGGACTGTTCTATAAATTGTGTATAAGATGTTGTCTCCATCTGGTCTATATATTATACATCAAAATCTGGTATGAAACTTTCTACATTCTCGAGTGTTCGTACTTCTTTCACCGATAATTTATGTCGTATTTGTGTTTTAATATTACTTGCCATTCTAAACGCGAATTTTATAATGAAGCAGTTACACAGAATAAACCACCTTATCAACATGGATCCTAAAGAAGATTTTTATATTGGTGGTGGAAGACAGAGGGCCGTAATAGAGATCTGCCATAATGATGAAACACTTATGCAGTGTTAACTGTCTGGATCGCACTTTATTTATCCATATTAATTCTGAATAAGGTTAATTCTGAATAAGGTTTTTTATAATTCTGCCAAACGTGTGTTCAATTTTACCGAACGCCTCACCTACATATTGTAAGTAGGCTGTTTATGTTTTCTTATTGGCAACGTTACGTAGTGCTCTGTATGAAAATCACTGGCTGTGCTGTGTGCAGTCTGTGGCTAGTTTGCATTGTTTTCTGCCATTGTAGTGTTGGGCAGCTGGATGTGAACAGCGCGTAGTGTTGCGGAGTTGGAGGTGAGCTGCCAGCAGTGGTGGATGTGGGGTGAGAGATGGCGGAGTTTTGAAATTTGTAAGACTGGATGTCATTAACTGCTTTTGAACTCTATTGAGGTAAATACATTGTTTGGTCTCTATCAAAATCTTTCATTTGCTAACTATGCCTATTAGTAGTTAGTGCCTTCAGTAGTTTGAATATTTTATTTAGCTAGCAGTAGGGGCGCTCGCTGTATTGTAGTAGTTCGAGTAAAGAAGATTTTTGGTGAGGTAAGTGATTTGTGAAAGGTATAGGTTAATGTTAGTAAGGGCCATTCTTTTGTAGGGATTTTTGAAAGTCTGGTTGCGTTGCGCTAAAAAATACTGTGTGTCAGTTTAAGCACAGTCTTGTATAAATTGTCCTAAGGGGACGTTTCATATGTCGACCCTTAGCCGAGGATACCTCACTGGAATCTTCTGATTTTTTCTTGTAGTTTGTGTAATTAGTGTAGCTTTTGTTTATTGCTAGCGCGTGATTATACAGAGAATTTCCTTTGTACTTGTAGTTTTTCATTGTTGCACAGTAAAACAGTTGTGGCGTGCATGTAGATTTGCAGCATGTATTTCGCAGCTGTGTTTGCAATTAACGAGATATTATTTTCAGTGCTACGTTAATGTGTTCTCTTATTTTTGCTCTTCAAATTGTGCTTTTCTGTGTTATCGTGTGAAATATTGTGACAATAATGGCGTGTGAAAAACGTAATACTAGGCTCCAAAGTAAACTGAGAAATGACTGTGAAGACGAAAGCAGTGTGTTAGCGCCACCGAGTAATGAATTAACTAATGTTCAGAGTAGTACTTTGGTAATTGTGCATAGGGAAATGGAGCGGGCTGCAAACAATGGTGTAGACAGTGAAACAATTAGTGAACGGGGAAGCATTATCGATCGATCGGTCGGCAACAGCTTGCCTCAGGAATCCGAAATGACAGGACACAATCTTGCAAATACTGTAGATTCAGGTTTTACATCCTCACCGTTTTCTCAAACAAGTCAAGACACATTTTCTGCTTTTCAAACTGCGAATATTGCCGGTTCAAATGCATTGCTGAATAGCACTGAGGAACATGTTTCAGACACCAGTGCATTGTTATTACAATTAATGCAACAAATGGGACAAAAGCTTCAAAAGTTAGACATAATGGAACAAAATCTTCAAAAGTTAGACACAATGGAACAAAAGCTTCAAAAGTTAGACACAATGGAACAAAATCAGAGACAAACACAGCAACAGTTAGACACAACGGAACAAAATCAGAGACAAACACAGCAAAAGCTTCAAAAGTTAGACTCCACACTTGAACAAACACGTGAAGATTTAACTACTGAGTTACATAACACTGAATCGAAATGTCAAAAAGTCTGTAATGACGTAAAATCACAGATTTGTGAGCATTTTCAACCTATTTTTTCGCGGCATGAAAATGCATTACAGAATCACGAAGCAGCCATAAAAGAACTGCGAACTATTGTTCATGAAAATCATGAGACCTTGCGAGCTAAAATTGACTCAGTTGCATCTACCGATTCGATTATGCAACTTGCAAAAACTCAAGAAAACTTAAAGGACACAGTAGTTACTCTGAAAATTGGTTCAGAAAGACACATGGAGGAAATTAGTTCATTATCAGAGAAAGTAGTTAACATTCGGATCAGCTAAATAATTTATCTACGAAGGTAGATGACAATCTGAATGACACAAAACCGGTAGTCTTTAATGACACAGAAGAGTGCGAACAAGTTAGGAAATTCAAACAAAATCAGAATCAAATTAATACGCAACACCAAAGAGAAATCCGGGAAGTACAAGATCAGCTAACACAGGTAATACAAGAATTATGTATTTCAGAGGACATTCGCGCTCCAATACGGGAAGAGGGACATAGAAATACGGAACAGCCACAAAATAATAACACAGGGCACTTCGGAAATTATGAAAGGAATTGGCAAGGTACACCGAATTTTGAGATGGAACCGCCGAAACGACGTAACAATGACTGACATGCGACTCGCCGACATGATGACTTTGACTATAAGCTGTTCATTACTACACGTAAATTCAAAACATTTAAGAATTCTGGCATTGACATTCATCCACAAGCGTGGCTTCATCAATTCTCTCATTATTTTCCTCCCAACTGGTCATTAGAACACAGATTAGAATTTATATGTGGCTACTTAGAGAATTAACCAGCTGTAAGAATGCGATCGGTCATTCACGACTGCCACGACTGCCTTCCTCTCAGCATATTGGTCTCAAGCCACACAAGACCGAGTAAAACATGGCATCATAATGATGAAACATTTCGAACAATCTGAATTTTCCAGTCTTGTGAAATATTTTGAAGACATGTTGAACAAGAATCAGTACCTGTCAAACCCATACAGCCCCTCAGATCTCATCCGCATTTGCTCAATCAAATTGCCTGAACATTTACGACATATTATTTTGGCAGGACGTTGCAAAGACGACATTGAAGCTTTTCAGGGACTCTTACAAGAACTACAAATTGACACTGACAATCGCGGAACGCGAAAACAGGAACACAACAATTGCAGGTCACATCCGTCGCAATTCCGCGATGAAAGAAATAATAGCTGGATGCGACAAGGCTATTCTCACAACACAAATCGTGACCAAAACAGACACCACCCATATGACAACCGTTGGCAGAGTAGTAATAATTACAGGGAAAGATCACCTCTCTGCGGTAATGACTATCACAGAGACAATCAGAGAAACAGACAATATGGGAACCAAAATAAATATTATCAGGGGAGACAGAATAACTTAAGATACAACGGTTAGCACGCAGTTACGATTCAGGGAGAAATTCTCCACCATGTGACCGACAAGAAAGAAACTACGGAATCTACTGACATGACGACAGACGATATGACCGTAAAGACAGACCTGAATTGCATCAGAACTGGCGGGATTCAAACAGAGCAGGGCCCTCTCGACAAGGTGAATTTGTAGAAGTTAGGTCTCCAAATCCCAATAAAGACGCGCGCCAACAAAGAGACGATAGGCAATGACTCTTACCGCTGGCAGCCACAAAACTTACTTATGAAACTGACGACGCAGCTGCCGTAGCTAGTAATTACGTAAAAATGGAAGACATTAGGGGCATCTTACTCCAGGAACACGACGTAAAACATAACAACATTGCATATCCTGTGGTTCACATTACAGTAAATGACGTAAAATTTACTGCAGTACTTGACTCTGGCAGTCCCATTTCAGTAATTAGTGAAACAGCCTTTAGCAAATGCAACAAATCGAACGATTGCCCCACACTTCCGTTACGTAAGATTAAATTACAAGGTGCAATCGTTGGAGAAAGTGTAGATGTACGCCAACAAACCAACTTAGAATTCTTTTGTCAAAGCCACAGCTTTGCTATGAACTTTCTTATTGTTCCATTATTGTCGACGGAAATTATATTGGGAGTAGACTTTTTGAATGAATACAAAGCAATCTTAAACTTTCACGATGCTGAAATAAGTTTAGAGAAAGAAGGTAAGTCAATAGCTTTGAAATTTGAAGATTGGCTCTCAAACCATGACGAGGAAATTATTCGGCTTTACCTTCTATTAGACAACATTTCGGAATTTTCTACGGTACTAGACACTAACAATCACTCTGCAAGTACTGACAGGGATGATATCGACGACATATTTGATACTAATGAGTTAATTCAGAATAAAATTCAAACAATTGAGAATTGTAATGACACTGATAGGCAAGGCCTTTTTGAGATTTTACAAGCACATTCCACAGTTTTTACTCACAAAACAGGAACAATCAAGGGATTTCAATACCAATTTCGTGTTCGTGAGCATACTAAATTTTGTGTTAGACCATACGTAATTCCGGCGCATTATAAGGACCGTGTTAGAACAGAAATACAATCTATGCTTAATGAGGGCATTATTGAGCCTGCAGTAACCTCATACAACAACCCATTACATGTTGTTGAGAAGAAAAATGGATCGATCAGGCTTGTCTTAGATTCGAGACAAATCAGTACTATCATCATTCCTGAAACAGACAGGCTGCAGACGATGGAAGAACTTCTTCAAAATTTTAATGGTGTAAAAGTGTTGTCTTCTATTGATCTCAGATCCCGCTTTTATCAGATCGAACTTCATCCAGAATGTATAAAATACACAGCTTTTCTTTGTTTCCGCGTTTGTTATCAATTTCGGAAACTTCCTTTTGGTTTGAACATTTCTTCGGCAGCGTTCATTCGCGGGCTAAATTCCATATTACCTGATTTCTTAAAACATCACATCACCTTATATGTGGATGATATTCTAATAGCAGAAGCCTCATTGGAACAACATAATCGCATCCTCAACAGTTTGGTACGTATTTTTGCAGAATCTGGAATTACAGTTAACTTGGAAAAGTCTGAATTCGGTAGGTCAAAGGTCAGGTTTTTGGGACATATTATTTCTTCTGAAGGCATTCAGCCGGATCCTGAAAAGTTAGAAGCAATCAGAGCCATTGCAGTTCCATCCACAAAAAGACAAGTCCGCAGTTTTCTAGGTCTCGTAAATTTTTACCGTCGTTTTCTGAATATGCAAATTCTAGTTACACCAAAACTTTGTTCTCTCACTGGAAAAAATACTATTTGGAACTGGGACGAACAAGCACAGTTGGAATTCAATTCTTTGAAAGAATCGCTACTTAACGCGCCAATACTAGCTCATCCAGATCTCTCACAAGATTTTTGCCTTAGCACAGATTCTTCTAAAGTCGGTCCTGGTGCCCACTTATTTCAAGAAGCCATAGAAAATGACACTACTGTTCAGAAAACCATTGCTTTTGCTGGCCGAGTGCTAACAAAATCTGAAAAAAATTATTCCGTTACTGAATTAGAAGCTTTAGCTATCGTTCGGGCATTTAACAAATTCCGTTTCTTTCTTTCTGGTAAGCACGTAAAAGTATACAGTGATCATCGTGCATTACAATTTCTTATGTCTTCAAAATTAAATCATGACAGGTTAAAACGTTGGGCATTGTTTCTGCAAGAATTCCGCTTCACAATAATCTACATTCCCGGCAAGGAGAACATTGTTACGGACGCACTGTCACGCGAGCCGGCTGGGCTTGAGAAAAGTAACACAGAAGGCAACCTCGAGAAAAATTTCAGTATTCGTTACATTCAGAAAGTCGCCTTTGAAAACTTCATCACCACATCTTTAAAGGACATTGCTTATGAACAAGATAAAGATCCAATTTAGAAAGACATCAAAAGTAAATGGCATGAAAATCGCACCCTCAGATTCGGCATTATTATCTGGTTAGAAACAACATACCCTTCAAACGCTGCACTGTTGATGACAAGCTATGGGTACTTTGCATTCCAGACGATTTTGTTAATAAGCTCATTTGGTACATTCATTTCAGCTACGCACATTTTGGTCCACGAAAATGTTATCATATTCTTCGAACGACTTGTTATTTTAACAATATGGAAAAGAGAATCCGAAGAGTCTTGTCTATTTGTAAACTTTGTCAAAAGGCGAAACCATCTACTATCTCACATCGTGCTCCGTTGTTTCCTATCATTCCTTCTAAATTAAAAGAATTTGATGCTGTTGATCTCTTGGGACCCCTTGCCAGAACATCGAATGGGTTTTCGTACGTTCTAGTCGCTGTTGAACTTACTTCCAAATTTGTTTTTTCACTTCGTTACGTAAAGCCACTGGACGGTCTGTATCCAACGCCTCTGTTAAAAATTTCTTATGTGAAGTTGGACACGTTAGTAAAGTCATTTCAGATAACGGACCGCAATTCAGATCTGCTGTTTGGTCACGCATGCTTCGGAATCATAAAATCAAAAAAATGGTTCAAATGGCTCTGAGCACTATGGGACTCAACTGCTGAGGTCATTAGTCCCCTAGAACTTAGAACTAGTTAAACCTAACTAATCTAAGGACATCACAAACATCCATGCCCGAGGCAGGATTCGAACCTGCGACTGTAGCGGTCTTACGGTTCCAGACTGCAGCGCCTTTCACCGCACGGCCACTTCGGCCGGCATAAAATCAAACGTGTTTTTATTTCATTGTACTCACCACATTGTAACCTGTCTGAACGGATTATGAAAGAAATCAATAAGCTTTGCAGACTTTATTGTCACAGAACGCATCAGCATTGGGACAGATATTTACACTTATTTCAAAACCTGCTGAACGAAATGCCTCACGACTCCACTACTTTACCACCTACTCTTGTACTAAAGAATGAAGAACCACCGAACAGAATCAGAGAGCTTGTACCTTTTCCGAATACACGTAAACTTCGACACAAAGACATAATTGATTTAGCTATTAAAAATATAAAATCTGTAGCAGACAAAAGGAGAAAACTACGCGACAAAGCAAATGCAAAGAAATTATATATTGGTCAGAAAGTTCTCATTAAAGCTCATTCATTGTCACATAAGAAGAAACACTTGAGTCACAAATTCTTTCTAGTTTACAATGGACCTTACAGAATCCGACGTATACCACATGATAATTGCGTTGAAGTTGAAACTCTGCGTACTAGGAAGAGTAAAGGTTTACACCACATTTCACATGTAAAACCGTTTATTGAAAGATAATCTGCTTTTTAACTTTGTCTTTGCCATAAAACTTTTCGCTCCACATTTCTAGTATGCTTTGTCAGACTTAAGAAACTGTTAACTTGCAACAATGTTTGAAATTAAATATCCAGTCTAGATCCTAGGGAACATTTTTAAACAGAAATTACGAATGCATTGTTATAGTGAACAGACGACACAGTGTTGTATTTGTACATTCTTGCTTGTTAGTTGCACGATTACGTAACGACTACCAGGCTTACATACTTAGGACATATACTGGTACTGCTAATGAGATTTTAATGCAACATTTTGGTTTACTTGAAGATACATTCTGGATTTAAAGTACTTTCTGTGAGATACCAGATGACACAGTGGTTAGTTTATGTGACAGCTACACTATTATATCACGACGTTACTAATGAGTGACAATTTACAATGTTGCTTTTGCGGTGTGTCTGTTTTATATCTGCACAGTTTTTCTGAATTATTCTGGAAAGTAAAACATGATTTAGTAGTAACTTTTGTGGTATAGCTACAAGGAGACAGCCTTTTCCGTAGCACAACAATACGTTACAGCACAGTACTTTCTTCATCACAACAATAAGCGTAATAACTAAGATATCTATACGCAAAGCATTTCACTTTTGTTTATCATGAGGTAAGTACATTGACTTCTGCAGAACTTAGCTTTCGGAGGACGATAACTACGAGACTTCCACAGAGATTATCTTACAACATGACACACAGTTTAGCGCTATAGTACACGTATTTGAGTGATTAATTTTGTACTTAAAACATTTATTTTTAAATATATTTGAAGTACAATGATACAAAGGTTTTCCGTGATACATTTCATTCCATTGCTGTAATCTGTAATACCTGAGGGTATAATTACATTAATACTCAGGGGGGTACACGCTTACTTTGTGTATCATGTGTTTGGCAAGCACAAGGAGCCCTAGCTAATATGGTATTTGCTTACACAACTTTACACATCGGTACCATATTTCTCTAACACATAATTACACAGCTATCTGATCATTTAACTGAGAGAGACAAACTTTTTTACTACGGCAATGACAGATGTTTACGTAATTACACGGTTGGATAACTTCACACTTACGAAATTGTATTTTGTCTGTACTTTGTGAACTGTTCATATTTTTTCGGACCCATTGTGATATTATGAGAGCTGTGAGGATATATTTGGTGAGATCACGATTTTTAAAGTACGTTTGAGGCAGATGACACTTTTGACATGAGCAGATAATTTTTTTTAGGTTTTGAAATTATTGGAGGAAGCTACGATGATTTTGAGAGTTGACTGAGGTGTTATGATGTTATTATTACTATGTCTATGTGTATTATGCTGTTGTGGTATGTTTATGATCAGTAAGCTGATGCTATATGAGTTATTTGATTATGCTACGTATCTGTTATGATGAAATATTGAAGAAGTGTCGACGAATAAGGTAAGGAATAATGAGTAGTGATTAGGGACTCTGGTTTGTGAAAAAGGTTTTTGGAAACCAAGAATCGTACTTCAAGAGTTATGAAATGTATCTAAATGCGTGAATGTATTACAATGCCGACGAAAATTTTTTGGACACTGTTATATCAATAGGATTTTGTTTCTACAGATTTGTAACACAAATTCTTGACCTGTGAAATATTTTTATATGAGACTGTCGCTGTAGCAGAAACTGCTGTCGTAAATATGTCGGTAAGGAAGTTAAGTGACCACCTTCACGTAATGCGTCATGGGCACCCAGCTGTGCGACAGACGCCTGCAAAAAAGCCATTAGTGTGTGCCTTTCAGAGACACAGGTGGAGAAAAAAGAAAAGAGGCCATTATCCTCGCTATTGACATTCCTTTGTAGAAAGCATCATAAATACGACACCCTCAAACTTGAAAACATGATTACACTGTAGAGTTCTTAATTTATGATATTTACTGAAATGAAATAATGAGAAACAATTCGTGTCTATTGTCTTGCTAGTTGAAAGATTGTTTACTGCATTATGAAATGCCATATGGCTAGTGAATGACGTTTCACGCCTTGCTTTGCCTATTTTGTTTAATATCTAGTTCCTAGCTTCACTGCAGCATTGGTTAAAATAAAATTTTATAGATGTACTAATATAAATATTTTATGCCTACAGATCCAGTAAAAAATAACTTTATGATGGATGTACTCCAAAAAAATGAGGGAGCACAAAAAGACATTTCCACTTCACAGGAATTGCATACATAATTTTTGTCAGTGACTTGGTAACTTGTCTGCTAGAGCAAGTTACAGTGATGCATCACTCTAGTGTTAAGATGTGACATAGGTATTAAACATGGCCATTTTTACTGTAATATTTTTTCTGCTTGAGCTTTTTCATGTGTAGATATAAGTTATTGCATTTGCTACGGCTGTTTGCCAGGCATAGTGTTACTAAATTTCACTTTGTATTACTCTGTTAAGCTAGTTTTACTACTGATTTATTTTTCTTGTTGCTGCACATTGGCTCATACTAGTTGTAATGTTGCATTGCTTGGTAATTTAGATTTACTGTAGCTTCTTTGCCAATTTCCATTTTTTTTTTTTTTGTCATTGCTGTTTGTGTTAATTGTTTTGTGCTGCTGCATTGCCTCGTCCCTTAGTTTAGCATCTGAGCTCAGTAGATTTAAGTTAGCTTAAGATGGGGTAGGCCATATAAGAGAACAAGTTGTGATGAATTGGAAGAAATGCATTGAGAAGCTATAAGAAAATGGTTTGGCCAAAAAAGCATTTTGAAAGAGGATATGAACCAAAAAAGTAGGTTTTAGGGACAACAGGTTTAGGTAGGATATTCTTAGAAATAAATGATGAGGTAAGATAATGGAAAATAAATAATGAGGTAAGGAATGTGTGAACATATAAATACAGAAAGCATGCTTGGATAGAATTTTTTTGTTGGAAACAAATGTTGAAATAAGAGGAAAGATATATGGAATGAAGTTTTGGGGTGGACTGCAGTACCAAATGTCACACTGAAAACAAACCCTGTCCTGTATTTTTGTGTTACACTACGTGAATTTGTGTTTTTCCTGTCTTAATGTGTTATGTTGTAGAATTTTTCTGATAATATGTTATTTTCTTTGTAAAGATGTTTAGACATTATTTATTCTGTTCTGTTTTAATGCTCATGTGTGAAGTTGATGTTTCGAAAGTTATTCTGATCTTTTATGTGTGTACTCATGTCATAATTCCTGTTAACACTGATGTATATGTTATTTCGATTCTTTTGTAAAGCTTGTACTACAAATGTTATCTGTATTGTTATGTTCTTTGATGATGTATTTTGCACCTTTGTTATAGTATTCTTATGTTATAAAATTGTAATTGACACCAGTTCATCAAATTATTAACTTGTAAGTTCCATTTCACTGCACACGTTTCTGTGGGTCATAGTATATGGACAATATGTGAGAAGTAGGGACTGTTAGTGTTTGCACATGTGTCAATAATTCAGCAAGGGACTGGATAACAGCATTGCTGGTTCTAACGACAATTCCAAAAACTTCTTGAGTGCACAAGTGGTGGTTATGGAATTGCTATATTGTCCGCAAGACTCCAAAGGTGATTGTGCACCTGCACAGTCACAACAGATGGCTGCTGGGCATCTCTACAAGGACTACAGTGAGTCTGCATCTTTGATGACCCACCAATACCATTATTTCTACAAGGACTACAGTGGGTCTACACCTTTGCTGACTCACCACTACCATTATTTCTACAAGGACTGCAGTGGGTCTGCACCTGTGGTGGCCCACCAATACCACAATCTTCTTCAAAACGTTGAATGACTCTGCTGTGGGTTTCCTCTGTTGTGGCCCATTACCTGTCTGCATGTCGAGAGTCAGCACTGTCTTTTCGTTGGAAGGACAACACTACTTCTTTAAGACTGCATGGAAATCCACTACTTCCGTGTGCATTTTCTTTTACTGCTCAGACTTTGAGAAAAACACTGCATTTTTACTGTGATGAATGATCAGGACTGTCTTTACGGACCGTGACAAAATTTTAGCTTTTGACCAACATTGTATCAATAAGTGTGTGCATTTGATATCTTTGTTATTGTAATTATGAAAAATTTTATCAAATCATTATTGGCCACTGCCCAAAACAATTTGTAAAATTTTTTGTTGGGAGCTTGGGGGCTATGTAAGTAGGCTGTTTATGTTTTCTTATTGGCAACGTTACGTAGCGCTCTGTATGAAAATCACTGGCTGTGCTGTGTGCAGTCTGTGGCTAATTTGCATTGTTGTCTGCCATTGTAGTGTTGGGCAGCTGGATGTGAACAGCGCGTAGCATTGTGCAGTTGGAGTTGAGCCGCCAGCAGTGGTGGATGTGGGGAGAGAGATGGCGGAGGTTTGAAATTTGTAGGACTGGATGTCATGAACTGCTATATACATTATGACTTTTGAACGCTATTGAGGTAAATACATTGTTTGTTCTCTATCAAAATCTTTCATTTGCTAACTATGCCTATTAGTAGTTAGTGCCTTCAGTAGTTTGAATATTTTATTTAGCTGGCAGTAGTGGCGCTCGCTGTATTGCAGTAGCTCGAGTAACGAAGATTTTTGGTGAGGTAAGTGATTTGTGAAGGGTATACGTTAATGTTAGTAAGGGCCATTCTTTTGTAGGGATTTTTGAAAGTCAGATTGCGTTGCGCTAAAAAATATTGTGTGTCAGTTTAAGCACAGTCTTGTATAAATTGTTCTAAGGGGACGTTTCAATATTTCACTGTGGTGTACTTTACTCTCTTTCATGGATACAGAGTCCACAAAGTGTTCTTCTTTTTCATAATTTTGTTAAATGTAGAGTCGACTATTTTGGCATTATTATTATGGATAATCTGTATTAGAATGCTGAGTTCTTTCCATACCTTGGACAGCTTTAAAGGGAGATGAACGATTAGGAATAAGTATGTTTATGCCATATAGGATAACAAGTTTGGTATTTATTATTTTGGTGCACTTTCGTTTGTGGAATATTTGGAAGGCGTGCTAGCTACTGTTGTTGTTGTGTAATTAATTTTAGGATGTGAGCCATTCATTTTGTTAGCTAGATCTTTGCACTGCGATTCCTCGCCCTTAATAAGAATGATGGATCATCTATGTATGTTTTGTAATAGTGAATTTCGTTTATCAACTCGGACTTTGGTTTGAAGAAAGATTTTTGTTTTTATTCTTGGCTGTTATAGCTCGAGTAAAATAACTTTGTAACTGACTGGTTGCAGTGCAGTGGGTGGGTTGGGGGGGGGGGGGGGAGGAAGGAGCCTGCATGCAACGAGCTACCCTTGACAAGGCTCTGCAGGCACCTAGAAAACAGGGAGAACCTGATACCCACGAATTAGCTATGACTGACTGGCAGTGGGTTCCTAATACTTGACTCAGAGAGACATGAGTCACAAATTTATTTTAATTGAATTATAATGAAAATTTCAGCTCAGGTACTCACAAAGGCAAGATCCCATGACAAGTGCTTCTTCTTGCCGACAGTATTTACATTTAACACTTCTTTGTGGTGCAATATATTTTCTGTAAGGGCAGATGTAGGACGAAACTGCGAAAAAAATTCGAATTGTTTTAATTACGTAATTTATTAGATTGATCGCAAAGTTTCGTAATCTAATTCCGGCTAGAACCATGTTTTAGAAAAGTTTGTTTATGCGTCTGCGCCTGCCACGCCCACTCTTTCTATGCTGTGATCCACACCTCCTCTACACTAGAAATTCTTTGTGCGTTAATTTTTAGTTAACACACTCGAAACGAACTTCAGATGAGTCTAGAAGGCTGTGAGAAAAATTATCTTTGCTTCTTTCTTTGTTTAAAATGTGCTTTTTTTTTAACAGTCTGTGCTACAAACTGATTTCAGGTTTTAGTTCCGTATATATCAACCTGGCCTGCTCGAAATGGGCTGTAACAGTGGATGCATATTCAAGAAAGAGAGGAAATGTCAAATTTCATGTGTAAAAGGTACAGGAAATTTAAATAACAATGTTATAGATGCTGCTTCTATGTGTGAAGAACAATTTTCCACAAGTCACTGAGTTCATCAAAGACAAAAATTAGGAAGGAATAAATGATGCCATGTACAGCGCCAAAGATGAATTTTTCAATGGATGTAGGTTAACTGAGAGAAATATTTGCCTATATGATTAAGTTTCATGTGTATGTGGTAACTGTGGGTCAAAGGGTCTTAGACTTATGATGACAGTGACAGAACTGGCATTGTAAGTACTATACACATTTTGTGTAAAGTTTGTAAATATGATGTTCAGTTCAAGACTTCTGCTCTCTGTGGGAAATGAGGCGGATACGACATTGTGTTACGCAATGAGATGCTTAGGTGTAGGCACATAAGGCACAAATTTGTTTTGTGGCTTGATGAACATCCCTGCACCAGTGACTAGATTCAGTGATTACAGCAGAACATTCCTCAGTGCTCCTGAAGTTAGGTACAAGAAGCACATGAAAGCAACTGTTGAGGAGCCTGTAGATGTTATCATTGAAGGGGAAGAAGGACACTACGTACTGAAGACAAATTTGTGTGTCTCTTGTGATGGGACCTGGATCAAGAGAGGCCATACATCATTTCACAGTGTATCATCTGTTGTTAGTGTGGATACAGGGAAAATCTTAGAGTTCCAAGTGATGAGCAAATTTTGCTCTCAGTGTGAGACAAGAAAGAAAAATGGTGTCAGTGAGGAAGAAAGGTGGCAGCAGAAACACAAGAATGTGTACAGCAAGAATTACCAAGGGTCAAGTGGTGGGATGAAAGAAGCTGGGATGGAACTAATATTCGAAAGGTCAGTGTTGGGTATGTGAAGTGGGTAGAAGATAGAGATTCCATTGGTTCAAAAACTGTTTTAGAGAGCAATCCTTATGGCTCACAATCTAAAACTGAAAACTGGAACTTGTGGGACATGTTCAAAAGTGAATGGGAAGTAGACTTCTCAGGCTGAAGAAAGAAATGAAAGGCAAGAAATTAGGAGATGGGAAACCACTGGGAGGTGTTAAGAGACCGACAGACAGAGAAACTCACATTTTACAAACATATTATGAAAAGCTATCAGGGATAACATACATAGTGTGAAAACAATGGAGCAAACCATGTGGGCAATATTCTTTCACAAACTTTCCACTGATGCTAAGCCTCAACATTCCCTTTGTGACCTATTGTGGTGCAAATGGCTTCAGTCAGAAGACAGTGGAAGGCCATACACCCACAAAAACGGTTTACCACTTACTGTTTTAAATGTTACAAAACCACCTTTCAGATACCGAGCCCATCCTGAAATGCTGAAAAAATGTGTATGGGGGAAAATGCAGAATACTTTGTACAAATGAGAGCTACAATCACCTTATATGGATGTGTTGTCCAAAAACAGTATTTTTGTACTCAGTTGTTGTGAACATAGCAGCATGTGATGCCTGTCTAGTGTTCCATAGTGGAAATGTAGGTATGATTCTGTGCCTCCAGAGGCTAGGCTTTCATTCTGGTGCATTCACACTGACAATAATCAGAAGCATCGGTAAAGTGCAACTGGACAAAGTTCAACCAGCAGAAGAAAAATGGAAAAGTTGGCATGGCAAAGGAGGCAGGGAAGAGATTACTCCAGGAAGAAGAGGAAGGGAATAAAAATTAAGGGCATGGGTAGCATTAGCACTAGCGGCATAGGAATATTGGCAAAAATTGAAATAAAAACTTAAAGTGCGAATTGCCATTAAATGACTTTTTTGAGCTATAATGTAGTTTTTCTCAGGAACTATAAAAGCTAACATCCTGAACCTTGGCATAATTCTTAAGAATTTCTTACTGAATAATCGTGTGCAGCAATTTTCTGTTACCTTTCCTCTGAGAAAAGTTCTCCTTTAAAATCTGAGGAAATAGGGCAGTCTTCTGTAACACAAAACTGAAAAATTAATTTCAAAGCAACTATGACCTTAAACAAAAATCTGTTCCACACTTTTATTAGCCTCTTATACAGATGTAAACTGTGAAATTCCAGTTTTATTGCTTCATCAGCTTAGCAGAAAAGGTACATTGTAGAAAAAATGTCAATCGTAAATAAAAATCCTTATTTTCAAACAAAAATTGCACAGAATATCAAATATTATGTTGTACACAACAATCTCAAGTTTTACTATTTTTGCTTTAATATTTTTGGAGATATATATTTTTAAGCACAAGAATGCATTTTACCCTATGTCTGTCCTTAAAAATCGCTGTAGTTTCCTTAATCAGTATATTAAAATAATGGCTCTTAATGTTCGTGGAACCGAAATGTCTTTACCTTCATGGACCTAAGGTAATACAATTTTTAATGCTTTAAGGAATATCAAACACAGAGTTTCTTCAAGACTTTGTCTGCCTCTTTGTTACTACTATTAACTGGAGACGGGTCGGATTTTTTCTCCTTGTGGAACTTTATTTGCATTCGTAATGCTGGAGTACGTTGTGACATCCTCTCGATAATTTCGGTGGAATTTGCATGTGACATCACTCCTGACAGCAGTTTGGCACTACAGATTCGTTTATTCCCAAGAAAACTAGTAGCCGTAATATACTTGATGATCTTGTAAAAGTAGAAAATGCATTGTTAGTATTTGTGGGTCCAGAGTAGTAGCTCTTCAGAAATTTTACGTTAAGCATTTTGTGAAAGTAATCGAAGCGAAGAGAAGGCCGTCAGTTTCAGCAATCCTAGTGGTTTATTGTTGTTTGTAGCACCACTAATATATCATGCACATTAAAGTTTAAACATGGGCGCTAACAATGTGCAGTATTTCAATGCACATCAAAATTGAAATTACGTCTTTTTTGCAATATGTCTGGCAAGGATCTCACAACGCAGTTTTCCCATGCTAAACACGACAACTTTCCAAAGTGAACACAGTTTTTGCATATGGATTATGAAGATCACTGATAACTGCTCCAATGTAGAATAGAAATTATACAGATACTGGTAACTGAAACATAATAACTCTATTTCCGTGATGATCACATTCTTCATAAATACATTTTGGAGTTCCTATTTCAAATAACCTTAGTAATTCAATCTTGGTGGTTGTTGCTGATACTCATAACAACCAAATTACCATTAAGGGTTTTCTTACTTCTGAACATGATTATTTAAGTTCTACATATTGTTTTAGTGTTACAAAAGTCCAAACATGATGGTAATATCAGTAATTGTGTCAATTAAGCATGTTACTAAAATTCGATCTGAGACATAATTTATATAATTAATACTTGAATTTAATCTCACCTTAAAAGTTTTGACATAATCTAAAGTTCATAGTGTTTGATCTGTCCCTCAAGCCTTTCGCTGAGATGTAGACTATTGGTAGGTTACAACTTCTTATGAATACGCAAAATTGTGAATAATCTAAAATGCATTGTTGTTAATCTGCCCACCAAGGCTTTCACTGAGGTGTAAACTATTGGTAGGTTATAATTTTTATAAATACGTAAATTCTGGAGCTAAGTTTTGCACCAGATTGTTTATCATTTTGTCTTCTTTAATAATTTGGTTCCATTTTTTGTGCACGATGTGGCCATTATTGAAATACATCAAATATTAGCCAGAGTTAAATTTCTTCTCAATGTATTAACTTTAGATGTGTAGGTGCTTGCAAACATCTTTATAATTTTCATGTGCCAAAATCCTGTATTTCCTTTATCACTATGCGAGAGTATAAAGTGAACATTATGTAATTCTAAGCGGTTAAATATCAAGGATAATAATTTGATGTGTTCTTCTTCACCTATAGATTTTCTCCTTGCTGACTTTTCAATGTACCAAACGATGTAGTATCCAGTACTGGCCATTTTCGTCACTACCTGCTTTCGTTATGTCTAACTAACATGTGTCTGACTCTGAAGAAGCAAAATTTAGGCTGTTTGTCTATAAACCCTGTCAGCCTTTTTATTACTCACCAAACAGACTCATAGATTTGGCTATAGTCTGAACCAACTTGGCCGCATGATAGGGTACAGTCACGTTCAAGTTCAAAGTAGTGGGCACTGTTACCTCGCAGAACAAACATCAAAAGTGACTGCAGAAAATATCTCCACAGATTGCCATTAGCTGCGTTAGTGAAAAGGAGTGACAGTACTGTTGGATAATGCTACAGGATGTGCAATGAAAATGTTGTAGCTCTAAGCCGATAATTTGCAAATTACAGATGAAGGTATAAGAGACCAAGTATAGTGGGATTCAAGTATCTGCTCCAAACAAAAAGAAGAAACGTGCACAGAATAAATATTCAACTGACAAAAACGGTAAATGTGTTAGTAGACAACAATTTCTACGACATTATGGAAAATACAACGAAACACCAACTTTGCAAAAACTTCATAGTTTTGCTTACGTAAAAAGGAACTTCAAAACTAGGGAGGAAATTCCAAAAAATTGTTCTGTTTATGGGACACGTTTTCAAGAATGTCAGAATAAATGAGTCGTCATCCATGAATGAGAGGACACAGTTGCCAAAACGGCATGCTAAAATAGATTTTTTACTAAAAATGAAGTGCCGAAATTGAAAATAATAGTGTTTTTTACATGGAATTTGATTCACACATGTTACACTGTTAATAAATATTAATTAATTCACAGAGGGCAAGGAGTATTGCCAAACAAATGTGTCAGTCAGTTTAGTTTAATCTGACAATGAGTGATACCTTTAGCCATAGCCTCTAAATTAATAGACATTGGTCTGGGAGCTTTGATGAATCCATGGATACACTGGTGGAATGCATATGCTGAATTCAGTCTGATATCTGTAATAAAACACTGGCGGTGTTAAACCTCTATAGTACTTGTACAATATCCCACAGTAGCACCAGAATTCCTGTTTTCAGATTTATGATGATGTGAAAGACCCATTTACTCCTTTGTCTGATCTGTACCATGACACCAGTGTCGATTACGATACTTTCCAAAACATTCATTCTTGTTGAGTGGCCGACATAAACAGACAATCTTTTACCATAGAATGGTGATATTCACAGTTTTACAGTTCACTCGACAGAAATCCCTATCATTATGGATAATCAGAGAAAAGTGAAATCTTATCCGTCAATTCATGACTCAATAAAAGGAAGCGTTACTGGAATTGAAGACAAAGTTAACACTAAGGATGAAAAACTTACAGACAAACTGCTACTAAACACTGACACCCATTTTGCCAACATAAATAAAGAATTTCATGACTGGGTTGATCAGAAAAATAAATATTTCGAACAGTGTATAGAGGTAAAATTACTGACGGTTGTGCACGACACCGTAGCCGAATTTGTAAAAATAACAAACATGTCATAGCTGAAGCAGCTCAATCCAACGCAGCACGACAGAAACAACTAAACGATGACGTACGACCGGAGTGTAGTAATACTAATAATCAAAGTGCTCGCTTTGGTAATCAAAACAAATATATGTGTGACACGTATTTTCCGTACACAACACACACCTCACAGCAACAACTGAATCAGTTGTACGCATGACACCTAATTACAATCGCGACATTTATGGGCAGTACATTGTTTTCCGTTCACCAGTCCATCACTACAATAATTACAGTGATAGCAATCGACATTACAGTGCCAAAGAAGAAGAAAGTCAGATTAAACATTGGCAATATCAACCTTTCATCCCAGAAAAACATACTGTACATCCTGTAATTTTTCTGAAAGCATTTAGAAATGCGTTCCCAAGAGCATGGAGTGACCGAAAGAGAATTTCTTACTTTGTAAATTACATTCAAGGTGACGCAGCTGTCCAGGCATATAATGAAGCCGACAGATGCGTCGCATATGGCAATTTGAAAGAGCTTTTTTCTTGGCATAATTTTAGTCGCAGTCGGTGCAAGAACGTCTAAGGAAACAGATTGTGGAACCTCAGCCTTTCAATGCTAAACATGGCAATTTGCGCCGGTATTTTGAGAAATATTTGAATATGGGCCACTTTCTTGATGAACCTGTACCTACGCGCGATATACTCCGCGCACTAAAAGCTGGATTGCCTTTTAACATTAAAGAGAAGTTACTGCACATTCCAGACAATGATGCAGATTATTTTCTGTCTGTGCTTGATTCTCTTGATATGTTATATGAGGCTCAACGTTCCGCACGGCAAACCGCTGCCACAATGTGCACGTCAGTGGCATGCAAAACGTACAGGCTAGCCAACTTAATCCTGGCGCTCCGGCCGCTGTCGGGTACGTAGCGCAACAGGATGAACAGCTTCCTTCGGGAAACCAATACAAGTTCCAACACCAGCAGACACACCCTATTATGAACAATAATCATACATATCATACACAACGAGCGACAACCCACACAAAAGGCGCCACAACAATAGTAATGGAAATAACAGAAATGGAAACAATAAAAACTCGAACAAAAACACAAACAATTGTCAGCCTGTACAAAAGCAACAGCAAAACTGGAACAGTAGCTACGGTAATGCGTGCCAAAATACTGGTCCCCCACCTCAGTACAACATCAACACAGGTCCGTGGCAAATACTACCCCAGCCGGTACAAAATCAAAATTGGGCTTTTCCCACCAATCAGCAGGTAAGTCATGGTGCTCAACCGCAAAAGCCACAACAGATGGGAGAGTAGAATACACAATGCCCTAATGTAAACACAATAGAAGTCTGAAGTGAATGTCCACCTACACCAATTACGACGACATCAAACTAAAACCGGTTACTACTGTGCCCCAGGTCGTGGCTGAAGAAAGTTTGGGGGGGCAACTTCAGGATCAAATCATTGTCTGATACACCCACTGATGAACAATACAATGATTATGTAGAAAATAATTTTAAGCAGCAGCCACTGTTACTTATACGCTACAATCATGATGAGAGCTTAGCTGATGAACTACTTAATGAAAATACACAATGTCGTTCATCTAGCAATGAAACAATTTTAGCTACAGCAAATGGGATAGTAAGAGGAATTCCATCCAGTATGGTTCTGGACACAGGAGCGGCTGTGAGTGTTTTGTCATATAATTTCTATAAGAAAATGATTTAATTTTAACCTGCACCAGAGTTTCTTGTTCAAAAGTGTAAGATTTTAACTGCCGTAGGCAATAAGTCTAGTAGAGTTACGAAACAGGTTTTTGTGACCATTAAGATAGGTAATGGAACATTATAATGGCCATTCCTCATGGTCCAGAATCTAGTTACTAATTGTATTATAGGTTTAGATATGTTTTATGAGAAGGACAGTATTATTGACTTCTCGAAACGTAGGGGCAGTGAAACAACGATTGACTTGGATACCAGGACTCTCAAACATGGCAAGTTTCGTACAGGGTACAAAATTCAATTTTTGCAACAGAGTGACTAAACAAACATACATGCACTCACGTCTGATAAAGAATATGATGACTTGAAAACACTGATTAGCCGTAAGTTAAGTGAAACCACTGCTATTACGCAATGAGCTTTATCAAGTACTATCTAAGTATATACAGGTCTTTACGAAACGATCAGGTGTGATTAAGACATATATTTATAAAATTAAAGTCAAGCTTCACCAAATTTTCTATCATAAAACCTATAACATACCACTGTCTCAACAACCTGCGGTGTGGCAAGAACTTAAAACAGATGTTAGAGTGGAAAATCATTGAACCTTCCACATTTCCCTACAACAGTCCATTACTTCTTGTCAAAAAACCTAATGTAAATATTAGAGTGGCTTTGGACGCACATGCCATAAATAACATTATACTAAGTGTACGCACTAAACGAGAAAAGTTAGACGAACAATTACAGAAATTTTTAGATGTTAAGTACTTTTCCACAATCGACATAACAAATTCGTTTTGGCAAGTCCCAATCACGCCTGATTCCAGAATATATACTACTTTCATATTCGGGGGGGGGGGGGGGCCGAACATATCAATTCTGTGTTCTTCCTTTCGGACTGAGCGTCAGTTCAGGCGTATTTGTATTTATTACTGCTTTGGATACTGTGCTTGGTGACGAGTTAGTTGACACTGTTACACATTATGTCGATGATCTTTTCATAGGTACTAATACTTAGAATGAACATCTTGATACCCTTAAAAAGATTCTGGATAAATTGCGCAAATTGGTATAACAGCTAATCTAAAGAAGTCAAAATATGCTTTTAGTGAGATTAGGTATATTGGACACATAACTAATACACAATGTATACGCCCTGATCCAGGTAAGTTGGACGCTATTAGGAATTTTCCTAGTTCTCGCACTAAAAAACAACTGAAGTCATTTCTAGAACTCTGTTCTTTCTTTCGACGTTGCCAGTCACAACAACTATTGAACAGTAAGCATCTCCTAGATTTACATAAGAAGAATCAGGTATGTATCTGGTCTAAGCAGTGCCAGCAAGATTTTGATAACATAATGCAAGCATTGGTGAATGCAAAAATTGTAGACCGTCCAGACTTTAGTTTAGATTTTTGTATGATGTGTGATGTGTCATGCAGTGGCTTGGGTTGTTGCCTATTTCAAGTAGATACAGATGGAGAAGAGGAACAAGTAAGAATCATTGGATTTGCAAGCCATACTTTAAGTGAATGTGGATGTACTTAGTCAACCAGTGAACTTGAAACTGTTTCTATTGTCTGGGCGTTCAAAAAGTTCAACTATTATTTGTATGGTAAACACACGAAAATTTATAAAGAGGACCAGGCTCTGATATTTTTGTTAACATGTAAGTTAGTTCATCCTAGATTATCACGCTGGGCCTTATCTCTGCAGAATTACTCATTTCAGATTGTATACATTAAAGGTAAACACAACATCGTTTCTGATGCTTTGTCCCATCTTCCACAAGGTATGGATGATTGTAAGACAGATCTTGATAATGTCAACGACTACAGGATACTCCTAATGCAGGATGAACAGTATTACCAATATTATATTGATTTGTGTAGAAATATGGCAGCTTTACAAAAATCTGATCCACACTGGAACAAGGTAAGAACTATAGTCATAGATCAACCTCACCATCCACTGTCTAGCCGTTATCTTATATATAATGACGTGTTATAATATCGTCGTCATCCTGATGGCTTTAACTGGTGTGTATGTATTCCCAAGGACACTGTGGCGTCGATAGCTCGTATCGACCACGAAACTTAATATCTGTGAACTCTAAGTGCTCTGTCGAGCCTCCATCTTAACTTTACTTTAGTCAGTTTCTTTGTTATACTTCATTCTGTATGGACGCAGTGTCAAGTGTAAATATATACGAGCTACAACATAGATGGGAAGTAAGTTTTCTACATCCAGATTACCGATCCCGTTCCCATAGTGGTGACCCCGCAGTTCGTTCGTGTTTCGCGTCTTCCGCGCTGGTGTTTATGCAACAGGTTATATGCAGTACACAATGACCACGCCAAACAATGCCTTGTTCGAAGATGTGGAAGCACAACTCCACTCACCGAGTTTCGTCGTTTCTTCGCCAATGGCGTATTCATCATTTACGCACAGCGATTCGCGTTCTGCCAGCCGCGGTGGTCTAGCGGTTCTGGCGCTGCAGTCCGGAGCCGCGGGACTGCTACGGTCGCAGGTTCGAATCCTGCCTCGGGCATGGGTGTGTGTGATGTCCTTAGGTTAGTTAGGTTTAAGTAGTTCTAAGTTCTAGGGGACTTATGACCTAAGATGTTGAGTCCCATAGTGCTCAGAGCCATTTGAACCATTGATTCGTGTTCTCAACCAACGCCGTGTGTTAACCTCATTAATTTTCAACGGTCGACAACTACGCCGTTAGAGCGAACAATGGTCTCAGGCTTCGCGTCACCGGATTATGCCCATCCGACAGTGAAATTTGAACTGAACAATATTTCGAATTGTGTCTCTTCAGATCGAGTATTTCAAGAACAATGTGATCTCCATTCGAACACGTGTTTAGCCACGCACTGGCATGCTACATCAGTTACTGTCAGGCCGTGTGCAACACCGCCATTACTACAAACCGCGCCGGATCCGTTCCGCGCAGATCGTGTTCCAGTTGTGTCTAATTTACCTGCACATTTCAGTGTTTCGCGTAACATGGACCCCTTACTTCGCCTCAGTGTCCCGCCACATGCGCTACAGGCATGTTATGCATCAGATAGCTTCCATGCGGGTGGCGTTCTCAACACCCCTGCCCTTCTCCCACTTGCGGGGGTCCCTGTTTCCGGTCGCTCAATCGCCTGCCACTCCCACAGCACCGCCTGTGTCTGCCGCTCCGGTCTCTCGCCCTGTTCCAGAAGCAGGTCGTTTCCATCTAGCACTTGTCACTCATGGTCCAGTTTCCGGGCCCCCTTGTGTGCCATCCATCCACCCATTTCCACGGTACCGTACTTGCCTGCCGCGCCGTGTTTTCGTGACACACCGTCAACTATGCCAGCTGCCGCTACTACAGATTCGCTCGCCTGGTTTAAATCCGGGCCTACCACGCCAGCCTCTGACTTAACCTCAGCTCATCCGCTACCCCAGGAGACAGCGAAGCCGCCGTAGTCACCCCCTCCTGGCCGCCTGCCGAAGCTACCGCCCTTATACAAGGACAACCCGGCATTGTGGTTCGCGCTCGTCGAGCATCTGTTCGAGTTACATAATGTGTCTGATGGCAACTCAACGTTTCTTTGCTCGTCACACATCTCCATGACCACTGCTTTAAAGACATTCTACATACATTGCAATGCCTGTAACCGCGATGAAGTAAGTGTGAAAAATTGTTAAAACTATTCTTCATATATCGCTATGAGAATGATCGCGATGAAATATTTATGTAAAAACTTGATAACAAACATACTTTGTACATCGCCAGATAAACTGTGAGCGCGATGGAACTGTGCATGTAAAGTGCAATAACATTTGTAGTGCACCGCCTAATGACATTTGCCATGATGTAACTGTGCAAAATAAGGAACTGGTAAACCACTGGACCTACGGTCGCAATGCACAAAAGCGTTGAAGACAGTTCCACGGTAGGAGGAATTTTCCATGGGACTTCAGGAAACGTAATGTTCTCAATGTTCTCGGAATAAGACGGCCGCTCTTACCTGGAGAAATCGAGGTTCGATGTCAGCAGTTTGCTGTCCAAAGTTTTGCATCCATGCATTCACGAAACTTATGTTGTGGAATGGAAATCCACTGGCCTTCAGTCATGCGACGCATGACCTAGCAAGAACAGTGTTATCAGTGAAAATAAATAGTGCAACGAGTGAATATGCCCACGTATTGGTTGTCAAATCTGTGAACAGTGACGTAGATATGCAATAACATTTAAGTTAGGCAAACTACTAAAACAATGCTAACATTTGCATTATTATTGTATGTATTACGTATATGAACTGCAAAGGACGACACGTCGTACAAGGACAGCTACTCTGAAACAAAAAGACATTTTAAATGTTATACTTTCCATGAGGGACAATGACCAATAACGAAGTGTATTTTCCTTCAACATATGTAGTAGTTTTAAGATTATTGTACCTCTTTTAGATGTTAGTGCACATTTTTTGTAAAAAAAAAAAAAAACTTCTTGGAATGTCCTGTGACAGAGATGTCTTGCGCACACGAACTATATATATAAACCGTGATCACCATGTCGCGAGTTCAACTGACAGCTACTGACAGACTGAAATACACATGACTGCATATGCGCGGCAGTCGCAATACCAACATCGAAATCTTCTGGGTGCATGTGCCTCATTCAAATATTGTATACCATGAACTGTATTTGAATATGTAAGTAAATATTGTACTTAATGTGCTTTAGCGTGAATTGCTCGCCTGCAGGTGCGTCCTTTCGCCTCACAATTGAGGGGGCAATTTAAAGGCACATTTGTAGGATGGGCGTGGAAATATAGCAAAAACGTAGATCAGAATATAAAACAGAATTACATAAGATATTAATTAGTATAAGCAGCTGTATCGATTGTGGCGTGCAACCGCTGAAACATTAGAATAATTACGCAGTTCAGTTGTCTTGCTGAGAAGACGGCACCTTTTTTCTTCTGGAAGTCGTCTGATCGGACGTATATCTGCCATCACTGCAGACAATTATTTGGCACACCCTCATTATTATATATATTGAGACGCAATCTCACTAGGCGTACTCATAGTTGTACACAGCAACAGAATTAACGTAAGTGTCTGTGTTAATTTAGTATAATATTTTGTGAATACACTGATATTATTTAATCTTGTATTTCATTTGTGTTGCAAGTTTGTGTTCCATTTAAATGGCGTCTTGGCAAGGTTATAGGTTCGGTGTTACAAATTATATAATTATATCAAAGGTCCAGTACGAACCATAGCTTTGGAATTATTCAGTGTACGAAGTCCAATAAAGAACCATACACGGTCAAACTTACAATGAACGGACGTTACTCAAAAAGGCATTGTCAAGCGCACAAAGTTTGTATAAACTGATCACATGCTACTATTAATACTTATTATTATTTATCTGTTGTCTGATATTCACAAACCAGACAGGAAAAGCCACGGCGAGAAGAATCAAAACCTGATTAGTCTACCAAAGCTATTTTTACAAAATTGTTTGCCATTGATTTGGACGAACGAACAAAAGTGTATATTTGCTGAAGCAATACACTATCACAATGGTGAAGTATTCAGTACCCTTGAACAACCAGCACGGCCAAGCAACCTGCTGAGAGAGATACCGGAAAACAAAGGAACGCACGCTACTCGACTTAAACAGCCAGAAAACTTTTTTAGAAATTCTAAACTACAAACTCTTTCACACTGTGGCGTAAAGCACAAAAGAGACGATTATTTCTATCGCAACAGGCGATGTAATTACCGTAGAAAGACCGGACATAACGCTGAGGTGTGCAGAACGAAGCACAACCGACGAAAACAGCAGACTCTCAAGCACAGTAAAAATCATATATTGTTAATAACAAACATGTGCAAATGCAAACACTTTCACTGACGAAACATAACGTGAATGTCATCTTTGCTAGCAGTAACAAGTCATTAGCTGTAAGTGTTAGAGTTATCAAAACGTCGATCTGTTTTCAAATTGACATAAGTCGTCAATTTCAATCGATAACCTGCAGGCGCACCGAAAGTTGGGAATGCCGAAGCAGTGATGAATTCAGGGGGTGACATAGGGGGGAAAGTCCCCCCTGGAAATTGGAAATCCCCCCCCCCCACCGAGAAATTCATATCTATAGTTGTGGTGAAACACAAAAAATATCACCTGGTCTGTTAACTTGTACCATTGTGACAAAATTTAAACTACGCCAGCTGCTGTTGCTACCGAAGTTTGGAGTCAACTATGGAGAAGTCGTGATGACATGCAGTTTTTACAATCAAAATGAATGTGTAACACAATAGCTGGCGGCTAGATCCCTATAGTTTGGTTTCATTACTTATCGGTACAGTTTGGAACACTTAACGTCGATTGTTCTGTTTTCATTATTATTATTAATATTATTATTATTATTGCCAACACCAACAAATTAACAGTTGATGTATAATAAGTGTGCGGTAAAGCTAAGCGTTGCAAGGTGTGTTGGCAACGCCGATTGTGGAATAAGTCTGGCTTTCCTTTCTCATGTCTTCCCTCACCGCACCTCCAATTGGCCTAACGTGTAAGCTAATCCCTTAGCTACATAGCCCACCCTCTCTGCAAACTTTATTCTTATCCGCCACTCGTATCTATACTTTATTTACCCTTAGAATAAACCTGATGTCGTAAAACACGTCCCCGGGTATTGCTATGGAATAGGAAGTAGCATCTGACATTATAAAAGATTGTTTTTATCTTTTTTATTGCATTACTTGGAATATTTCCAAGATTTAATAGCTATATAGATCTTTTCTAATCGATGAGTCCATAGCTCAAACCAAATCTTTGTGTAATGGGGCTACACAATTTTTGCCTAAAGAAGCGGTACATTCCACCATGAGTGGGACGTTTGGCAACGCTGCTCTACGAGTATAATCTAAGCTTTCATTGTTGTACAAAAACTCAATTCATTGTTGAAACCGTGTAAGGTTGTAACAGTCAGTCGAGAGGTTACTATGGAAGTGTGATGTGATTATGTAGTGTACTACGTGCAGTCTTCGTCAGTTTATAACAGAAAAACCAGTGTTTGTGCCGAAATACAATGTCAAAACAACAAAATGTAATGTCTTTCTTTTCTAATAAAAGACAGTGTATTGCAAAAGACGAAGACGAGTGTGAGTCTACTGAAAGAAGTGCTAGCGATTGTGACAATGAATTGTGTAGGTCTACCAAGTCTTCAGTTACCTTTCCACAGTTTTCACACGATAAATGTGCTATTTCTGGCCCATCCGTAAATTGCAATTCTAAACAAAGTATTGAACTTGAGATTAAGTACCATCAAAAATGGGAGTGTAAGTACTATGGTTGTACTTTGATCATGAGTGGGGTGGGGCTTTCTGCAAATTGTGTGAAATGCATTTAAAAAACGATATGGAAGCACTATAGAAAACAGGAGGAGTGTTCATTTCTGTACCTTCCACTAAATTTAGAAAAGCTACCGGAAGTACGGGAAAATTAGAAAAGCACGCCAACTCACAAAAATATGCAAGAGCCGTTGCACTTGAAAATTATAGATTACAGCAATTAAACGCTACAATTCATACACAGATATTTAAACAAAATGAAAATGAAAAATCTTTAAACTACCAAGCATTGTCATCATTATTTCGAAGTCTGTATTTCCTTAGTAAGGAATAAATACCCCACACAACAACATGTGAACCTCTAATTCGTAAGGTAGTACAGAAAAGCGACATTAATCTTGAAAAGTGGTTAAACTTTCAGAGCGAAAAGTCCACATATCTTAGTAAGTATACTGCATCAGAATTGTTGACTTGTTTGGGAAAGTCTTTAGACTTTCAAGATGAAACATTTCTCCATGACAAATATTTTTCATTAATGGCAGACGAATCTACAAATGTTTCCAACCAAAGTGAACTGTCTTTAGTAGTTCGATATGTTGCACCATCTTCATCATTTGAAGTGAAGGAAAGGTTTTTATGTCTCGTTGAGTTGAAAACCACTTCAGCTGAATCCATATTTACAGCAATTGGTACTGAACTAAAGAAAAGAAAACTTTCTTACAACAGATTATTATCTTGTTCTTTCGACGATACTGCTAATTTTAGTGGTTCTATCTCAGGAGTCCACACTCAGTTGTCAGAGAGGAAGGGCCATAAGCTGCCATACATTCACTGTAGAGCACATGTTTTGTCAATTGCTGCCACCAACTCCAGGAATAAACACCCCATTATAAAACGCACATCACATGTTGTTAAAGACATTTACAAATGCTATTTTCCTAACAAACAAGTCCATTATAATGGCATGTGAACAGATACACAAGGATGGCGCGGATTTAACAAGTTTAGCTGGAGGAATCTTGTTATAAATGATGAATTCCAATTTCATTGTAAGTTTAGTGATTTTAGACGATATGTTAAATGCAGTCTCAAACGTATGTAAAGTTTTGTAGAGACAATCACTTAAAATTTCGTAAATCCCTCTACTTGTTTCTGGAACATTTAAGACACATCGACTGTCTTTGTGACTGCGATGGACATAGTGCAGAAAATGAAACTCTTAATAAAATTAAAAAGCTGCAGGAGGACGCAACAGAAGTTAAAGGTGTGCTATTCACGAACGTAGAGGAGCAGATTCAAGCTATGAAAAGCGCAAGGAAATTTGTTAAAAGTATGATTGATGAAATTGAGCAATGGTTTGATGAGAAGGCAATAAAAGTGAAAGAACTAAGTGCATATTTTGAAAGTTATAAAAATTTTCTAGAGTTTAGTGACAATGATTGTAAAAAACTGTTCTTGATTTTGGGACTTACAAACGTCGATGCTGTTTTTGGAGACTTGCATTCTTTTAGATACGTTGCTACTAATAAATTAGATGATACGTCTTCTGATGTTGCTGTTTTCATTCTAAGAGCTGACATTGGCTACGAAGCATTACGGACACTCACTGAATTTGTACTCTGCATTCCCGTTTCGACTTGCAGTGTGTAAAGGTCATTTAGTACAATGGAACAGGGTAATGACAGAATTAAGGAGTAGGATGGGTCAGGAAACGCTCCAAGCTTGTGTGAAGATTCAGCTGAAGGGGACGATGAGCCAACAGAAAGTTTTATTGATGACATCATCAAGAGATATACTTTAAAAAAGCCTCGATGGATTAGTTTGATGTAGATATGAGTTTTCTGCATGCAATAAAATTACTTTATTATTTAATATAATTAACTTTGGCTTAGCCTAACAGCTTAGTACTTAACCTACATATTATTCAATTATATATTAGCTATTCATGAAACATTTTAAATATTAATAGGGCTGCTACGTCTTTAGAACGCTATCACTTAAATTTTAAACCTATAACTTTGTCCTCTCCCCTCCACCCCCACCCCCCCATCGAGTTATGTATGCCACGTGGGGGAAAGTGGCTGTATTCATCACTGTGCCAAAATTAACAGACTTTCAAAGTCCGCTGTTCAGTTACAGTGCTCAGGAGGTACCAGTGGAACGATCATTTTCAACAGGTGTTATTTATACACAATTTACGAAACGTAGTTCTAAATTCTGGAAAGGGTGCGAATCAAATTCGAACTGACATTCGAAATGGAAAGTGAAATCAACTGCTGCAAAAATTTGACATTTCTTTCTGAGGCAAAAGGGGTATCGATGGTTATAAGGCACACATTGCAGTAAAACCGAAAACAGTGTCGAAATTTTTCAAAGCACACAACATTCATTTTGCATTAAAAGATAAAGTAAACCATGCACTTGGCAGTGTTGAATAGAACGAGGTTATTGTGGCCATAACTGGTAGTCAGTAGGCAACGCCGATTGTAGTTGTACAGAAACCGGGCGACTCACCTAACATACGTGCAGATTTAAAAGCGTCGGTTACGTCTCAGTCTGTTACTAATTCATATCCTATTCCAAAGCCAGAAGAATTTATGTCAAAATTAGCTGGTGGTGAGTATGTTGCCAAGCTGGATCTTAAAATCAGTTTGCAAATTCCTTTGGACAAAGACACACAGGGCATAATGGTGATTAATACTCAATTTGGCCTCCATCAGTATAATAGCTTACACTGCAGAATAGCCAGTGAATAGAGTTTGTTCCAGCTGTATTTAGAACAGTTAATTCGAAAAGCTTCAAAGGCTGTGAACTACATTGACAACATAACTGTCTCACACACAGCAGCACAGGAACGTTTGCAGAATTTGGAATCTGGTTTCAAAATCTCTACAAGCGGCAAAGTTCGAATGCAAGAAAGATAAGTGCATCACCTTTCAATGCGAAGTGCAGTACTTAGAACATATTGATTGACTGATTGATATGTTTATTCATCCATATAACAATACAGATTGTACGGATGTTCTCAATTTTGTGTTATGAACTAAAACATGCATGGGTTCTTACAATTTTTATAATTAAATTCTTACAATCTTTACATGTCCATTCTTACAAAATTTATAATTATGCCACATGCTGACACTTGATATAGGCCTGTGTGGTATTTGTGTCTACTAAATCGCTATCTACAATAATTCTAAATACTCATTAACTTTGTAAAAACTTTTTCTTAATAAATATCTTTTTAGCTTTTGCCAAAAATATAAAGTTCATTTACATCTTTTATTTCCTGTGGCAGTTTGTTGTACAGTTTTAGGCCATTATGTAGCATATTGTTCTGTGTTGTTGACTTTTTTTTCCTGTTTAAGTATAAGTAGTGGCTGGATCTAGTTTGATGATCATGTATTGAGCCGTTTGTAACATACAGTATTTTTCCTTACATGCATTACAGTCTGGAAAATGTATTCACATGGAACAGTCTTACTTTCCAGTTTTTTGAATAAATCAGTACAATGGGCACTACTGCTGTTATTTGTTGCTACCCAGACAGCTCTTTTCTGTACCTTGAAGACAGACTGAATAGTCCCATCACTTGTTTCCCAAAACATGATTCCATAAGTAAAGATTGAGTGTATGTATCCAAAATATGTCATTTTGAGGCATGAAATATTGCACATTGTTGCAAGTATTCGTAGAGCATAGCATGCTGTGGATAGTCTCTTTCTGAAAGCTTTTGCTTGTTCTGTCCATTTTAAATGACAATCTTCCTCCAACCCCAAAAATTTGGTATCCATTACACATTCTATTACATCTTCATTAATTGTTAATTTATCATCATATTGTCTTTTATTCAACCTGAAGTACATACAATTAGTTTTCTTTATGTTTAAAGTTATTTAATTTTTCAGTGACTACTTGTGAACATTTTTGAGGATTGCATTAGCCTTTTCTGTCAACTGTGTTGGAGTTTTGACTGTATCAGTATGTTGCTGTCATCAGCAAATAGCATATCTGATACTCTGCGGAAAATCGTTAATATAAATAATAAAAAGGATTGGACCTAATATACTACATTTGTGGGACACCTATATTAATATTTTTTGGATCTGATAAGTGTTTTAGTAGAAATCCTTCTGAAGTATGTGAAATCTTAACACACTGCATCCGGTTTTCTAGATGACTTAAACCACTTTTTAACCACACCACTTATTCCTAGTAACTCTAATTAATGTAATAAAATTATATGGTCCACTGTATCAAATGCCTTTGATAAGTCCAAGAAAATTCTATTCACATGGTCACCTTCATCAGGTGCCTCAAGAATGACCACTGTAAGCTGTGCAACAGTCCATTCTGTACCTCTTTTGGGCTTGAAACCATGTTGTTCACTGTAAAGAAGGTTAAACTTATTTAGGTACTGTATTAACCTATTTTTCATTACTTTTTCAATAAATTTGGAAATAGTGGAAAGTAGGGTGACTGGCCTTTAGTTTTCTACATTTTCTGTATCACCATTTTTAAGTATTGGTATTACTTTTGTTTGTTTTAGATGCTCCAGAAAACAGTCAGATTTGAATGATTCATTGATTATTTTTGTTAATAGAACTTTTATGGAATTTGCACATTCTTTTTAAGGACACAAGCTGGGATTTCATCTAGACCAATTTATTTTTGATTTTTTAACTGATGTATAACTTATGTGACCACTTGCTCAGTTGCAGGATCGAGTGCCATTGAGTTTGGTGGATGGTTCTGGGTGGGTAAGACATACATGACTGTAATTTATTAGCAGTGCTGTTGAAGTACACATTTACAAAGTTAGCTATTTCTTTTTGGTGGTTCGTTTCTCTATTTTTGTTCTTAAATTGTAAATTCAACAGCTTTTGCCCTGTGTTTTCTGTATCCCGTTTGATAATATTCCAGGCTGCATATGGCATCAAGCTAACATTGCAACACATTGGCACCATTAAAAACCTTCCAGCTCTCAAGGCTGTTAAGCAGTTGCATTATGTATTAGGAAAAAATAAACTGTTATTGGGAGCTTGTCCCTCATGCAGTTTCCATCAGTGAACCACTGTACAAGACACCAATGGGAACTGGAACAGTGAATTCCAATATGCATTTAACAAATTAAAACAATCTTTACTAGACGCCAAATGTCTTGCAATGTATGATCAGAGCAAAATGCTTGCAATTGCTGCAGACTCTCAAGGCTATGGCAAAGGCGCCATTCTTCTGCATCGACTGCATGATTTTAAGCGACCAATTGCGTTGAGTTCATACACTCTTGAAAGTAGCTGAAAGAAACTACAGTCAGATCTTGAAGAAGACTCGTGCAATTATATTTGTTCTCAAGAAGTTGTATGATTACATTTACGGATGCAAATCTATTCTTCCACAGACCACAAATCTTTAGTGGCTGTATTTGGAACGAAAAATACTGTTCCTACATGGCCAGCTGGACTGTTGTAGTACTGGACTTTACTTTGTCGGGTTATGACTACACGATTATATTCGAATCCACACTGCACCAATGCAAACGCGTATTTTCTTTCACGCCTTCGATAGGACAAATAAAAAAATTTGACTGATCAGCTGATGTTTGTTTTTCAATAGATACCAGCAATCAAGATATAGTGGAAACTTTCCCAGTAAACTCTAATTTGATTGCTAAACTTGTTCTGTAAGGCCCTTTTTTGTTTAAGATCAAATAGCATGTTCAAACAGGTGGCTCACAGTTAAGAAGTTGCTTAATTAATCAGAGTTTAAATCTTACTGGAATATGAGGAATGCTCTTAAATTGCATAAAGGTATCATTCTGGTACTATCAGAACCACACAAGACACGAATGGCTGTTCTTTCGGTGCTTAAATATAAGATACAACAGATGCTACACCTATCCCATCGAGGCAAAATGCATACCAAATATATTGCCACAAACCATTGCTACTGGAATAACCTTGACAAAGATATTGAAATTATTTTGGCTAAATGTCGCTTATTTCAAAAATACAATATTTTCCATGGTCACTGGCAGCAGAATCCTGGTCGCGTCCGCGTACTGAGTTTGGAAGACCATGTTTCGGAAGCTACTGGCTCGTCCTCATCGATGCTTCCTCCAAATTTCCATTTGTGGTACAGATGTCATCGCTATCTTGAACAAAGACATTTCAGGCTTTGTCAAAATTCTTCTCTATTGAAGGACGCCAAAATATTGTCACTGACAATGGCACACAGCTTTTTGCCAGAAAGTTAAACAGTATTTTTTTAAACCAATAGCACATTTCATACTTCAGGATTGCACCGTTACATCCTGAGGCCAATGGACTGACTGGAAAATTCGTATGAACTTACAAGTTGCACATGACCAATGTGGTATAAGATTACAATAAAGACAATGTTTATTTGGTGTTCCTCTCAGTAACGAGTCACTCCACACAATGCACAATCTCCCACTGAAAATACTCCATGGAAGACCGTGTTGAACATTAATGTCGGTTTTAGAGTCATTTGTGCATCCATGTGCCAAATATTTTTAAACTGAATGGATCGGTACACCTTTCAGTGTACAGGTATGAAAAAAAGATAAAGAGTGCAGCCCAGAAATGTTATGTTTGTCACAAAAATCAAATCAGGCTGCTCATGCACACATTCATACAGGTAGGCTGATTTCTTTAGCAGAATAAGAAGACCTGTACGCAGCGAGCTGTCTGAGGGACGTTCCAATGCAAGTGGGAGCCGTCCCAGCCAGTGCCTCCAGCAGCTGCCCCAGCTGTATCAGCACAAGAGAGGGATGTTGTGTAGCAAGCAACCGCAAGAGACAGCTACCACACAGGCACAACCGCTCACCTGGCGATTCTGTTACGTGTAGCAACCTCTAGATGGCACTCACAGAGCCCGACCTCTTCCTGCTTCCACACCACTTCCTTTAGAGCGTCATATATGTCAATGGATAGTGTAGACAAGCGCCATAGGGAGTGCTGTCAACCACAGAACCTTGCACAGGCAGACATGAAAATACTTCCGCCGAAACGTACTAAAACACGTGCCGCATGTACTCACACAATTACAATCCAGCAGTCAGACAGATCAGTGCAGTGCCTGCAGCGAGCACGGTAAAGTACTCCATATGCTTCCTTACGACTTACCACTTGCTATATAAGGAGTTACTGTACTATCAAAAATGACAGTAATCACTACTATCCGTTATAGTGACTATATCGTATGTGGACAAGGGACAGCAAAGTTATTTACATTTCGTTTTATTAGGTTTGGTACATAAAGTGCCACATGTCAAGCTGTACCAAACTTAAGAACCATTTTGTAACATACTCTTAATAAATGTTGTTTAATGTATCTTATTTTGTTGCCATGTTTCTGTCATAGTGTAATTCTGTCAAGCAAGTGCTAAATTAACAGCCATGCAGTCATTGTTTAATTAATAAGAGTCCAATCAGACACCCTTTGGGAAGCATAGCAAGAAATCATTTTTCTGCTCTTTGGGCTAAATTAATAATAGCGTTCAGTTACTGCATTCAGAATACTTACAAGTAATAATTCATGTACCTCATAGTGTGTAGATTATCACTAATTGTCATTAGTTGTTTGCATACTTTAACAGAAGTTTCCTGCAGTGGTAGTTCCTCTCTGTGAATGTATGACTCGAGTCTAAACCACATGGCAGATTAAAACTGTGAGCCTGAAGAGGACTTCAACCTGATACTTATCCTTCCATGGGCAATATCCTTATTGACTGAGCTATTTATGCACAACTCAGAGCCTCTCTTCACAACTTATGTTTCTAAACTTCTCAGAAGCTTTTCTGCTGTAATTATATCTCAACTATAGTCCATATGCAATTGGGATCTTCTATAAAGAATTTGTCTTTTATGTAAAATCCCTCAGATCTATTATTTAGAGCTTCTTGAATTGGTGAAGATCAAATCCCTAATCAGAAATGACAAAAGGACATTGGAATGACTTTTGTTATTGCATGTTCCCATCAATCTGAACCCCTACTGTTTACTCAAAATCTAACTATTCTAAAAACTTAACATGAGGTGGCATGACACCACACGTATATGTATCTGAGCAGTAATTTCTTTTACAGTATATATGTTCTTTAACTTTACATAAGTGAACTGATCATTTGCAGCTTGAAAAAATTCAATATTTATGCCAGTCTAAAAAAGTATGTACTGTACTTGAACTGAGAACGAAAATATGCCACTAGCATACCTTACAGTGGAGTACAAAACATTGAACATCTATAACTTTTTAATGTAAAGACCCCACTAAAGACGAACTTCTACAAGAATTGAAAACATGCACAAGATATATGGCAACCACGGCATTTAACTGGTATGGACTATCTATATTAGCAAGAACACAGAGATTTAACTGAATTATTGACCTGTTTGAGAAATTTAATCTGAACAACAATACTTCAGTTTTCTTATCATTTACATATAGTACATTTACCTAATACCATAAGCTGCATCTGTCTATTGTTGTTCCTAAATTCCTCTGAAATCCTGTATTATTAAAAAAATTCTTTATACTTCAAAGATTTAAAACTTCTCTTGACCTGAAATAAAATTCCATATAAATGCATTAGTGTTCATATTAGTGCATTCACTGAATGATAACTAGTTCTATACAGTGGTACCAAGGTAACAAAACTAACTACCAGAAAATTTATTTTTACAATATTTGTAACCTCTGAGAACGCTGAGCAGCTCTAGAAATCAAATAAAGCAGAAATTTTGACATAAAAGCCTTACTTTTTGAGATATCTTCAGGATGTTGTAGATAATAACCATAATTTCATACAAAAACTTAGAAATGTTACTGTTAGGAATGCAGAAGCATACTACACTGTCTGCAGTTGCAGTACATCAGTGTCACTTGTAACTTAGCAAGAGCTAGGATGACATCCTGCATATATGTTTCTGTCTTTTAGTAAGGAAAGAAATACAATGGAAAAGGAAATCATAATTAGTTTTACTCACCCAAAAATTATTTTTTAATGATGGTTCATTCCCTGGCAATATGTCTTGTGTAAATGTGTTTGGAGCCCACAAATGATTTCTGCATTAAATTTATTTTCGTATCTGTATACAATTTCTGGGGTGTTTGTTTTCTCTTCATTAACGTTTCAGGAAGCTCTTGAGTCTAAACCAGCTCTGAAAGAAAGGAGACGAAAACCATATGTTCTGTAGTGGCTTGATTCCTGGTGACTTCTTGTGCAAGTTGCCTATTTGTTTCTATGAATGACATAATCTTTGCTGAAGCGCCATCAATTTTTTTAGGAGCAGTTCAGAAACAAGAATTTCCCCTTCTTGATTCCAACTTAGGAGCATATCATCAGAGACATAAATCAACATAACATACAAATTTTCAGGATGTAGAAAAGACAATAATTACCATAGTGTATGTAGGTACGATAAGGAAAGTTCATTAACTCATTAATATCAGTCCACACTAAGGATATAACAAGCTTATAAATATTTTTGCAGTTTAGATGGCAAATAGCTTAGCCAAGAGCATAATTTGATGTTCCACAAAAAAGGGCACATGCATCAGAGAATAGCAGTACTAAGAAATTAAAACGTCCACTGTGTGATTTTTTAGTTGCTTCTATAAAATACGTTTTAGATTGCTCAACATTGAAACATGATGTATCGACCACATCAGAAGAGATTAAATTTGAATCTTTCTAAGAATTTAGTGACGTAACGGCAGACTGAAAGAAATACATTGTCGCTTTGCATAAAAATAGTGGATCGAATTATATTTAAGACAACACCACATGGTACTTCTTTGTATACCACCATTCATGATATTATGTATCTAAAAGTATGAACATATGCCACATGAAATGCAACAGAATAAAAAACTGGCAGTGTCTGTCCTTCCACCACTGAAATAACTGTCATTGCAGATGGTAACTACAAATTGAAAACAACAAGACTCATTGAATCAACAGAATGTTATAAAGACTAACTCACACTAGATCTCACTGTCAAATGGTGGCATGTTCCTGCTAGATCTGTTCACTTCACTTAGGCCTTCACCAAATGGTGAAAGAGAGGTTATGAGACACTATCCAAGATGCAAAAAGTCGAAATACAATGTCAGAGCTAAGGAACTATTACTGGTAATGTTAAAGTTTCATAATGTAGAAGCTAACTTCACAACAGATGTTCTTAATAAACTTTGTATGAAAAACTGCTGAGAACTAAAACTAACGGAAAACCATCACCCAGACACTTCAAAACATCGACAGTTATATGCCAGTGAAATTATACTGTATACATACAAAGGTATCGCAAAATATTGATAAGCCAATAAATGAAGCATGTTTACCTTATTCAATGAGTTTTTTCACTAGGTACAAAATAACATAAAAATAATTTAATTTTCCTTCTTTAATAGAGCTGATTGATTCACTATTAAAAAGGATTATTTAATGAAAATTGCTTCATAAATTTATGTTTAGAATCATGTGGCCATTTAGTGTAACATCTATATCACTTTTTACTGTCAGATATCTGCCTCTCTTGGGCAAGAACACCCAAGGGTATAAATATCCACGTCAACATAAGACATTTGTCATGACTCACAAAAACAAGATAAAGTCATAAAATAAAGACTAAGAAGATGGAAAACATGAAATCCAGGGCTATACCTTCAGTGACCGCTATGAAAATAGATTTACTTCTGATATTAGTAGACAATGACACTATTCCGTCATAAACCACCATCATCGACGTCAAAACTTCCTCTCTGACAGGTCCTAATATCACATTGTGTTCAAGTGACAGGCTGTGTGAATCCCACCGTTTAAAATGCATATTGGAATAGTTTTACATTCCACTTCATCAAGCATGACTTAAGGAGAAAGAAACATGCAATTTATTGGGTACTAGCTGAGAAACCCAGCATTCCAAAGGTCAGAATATATGGCATGGTTGAAGGCATGAGTAGAATTTTACACACGAGATGCATATATTCTCATTAATGATATTATAAATGCAGTTTCCTGTTAGTAAGGTAGTTTAGTCATGGTGCATGGCAGTGGGTCAGTGTAATGCACCAAACTCTGCAAAATATAGAGCAGTAAACACTCTTAGGTAAAGCTAAATAATATATGTCTTATGAATTTTACCATGTGTGTGAAAATTTATTTACTGTTTCATTCATGATGCAATATAATGGTGGTAAGGTCCTCAACATATTCATCCATACTGCACTGGGTGGAAGTCTGCATGATGAAACTGTGCAAGCATTGTATTATGTCAGACAAATAAGACAGTAAATTCATTCTCACATGTACAGTAAGGTACGGAAGTCACAGAGAACACAGCTTTTCCAAAATGTATTTATTGCTTCAAATTTCAGAGATTTTTTGCTTGCCACACCCACCCACTGTCACACATCGCGAGCAAACTCCCCTGCTAACAGTATGAGGCTAAAAGCTATCAACAACCACACAAACGATATTGAAAAGGCTGGCAACATGGAATGAGACTAGCAGAATGAAGCTACCAAGTGGCAACTGCTTACTGGGTGAGATTGCAAATTAAGCCGACCAATTTGTGAGACTGCTGTTAATAAACAATTGTATTTGTTAAGTAATCATATCGATATGCATCTGACTATATCCAAGTACGTTTAAACAGATGCCAGTACACATATTGTGTGACAGTACAATCTATCATTACTTTGAAGATATTCCGATGACTCTCAAACAATAAACAACCTCTGTATGTCACTAACAGCCAGTTCCTACCCTTATAAATTGGATAAAGAAACTAAATCACAGATACATTTACTCTGACAGAAACTGACAATGCCACACCACCTAACTGTAAGTTAGTCTGATCTTAGAAGTTTTCAGTATGAAGTGCCTATTACTGTGAGTTCGTGCAGGCAATCAGCACAGATGGAAGAGGCTATTTGAAAATTGTTTCTATCATATGCAGTCTGATAATTCTGATGCCACTCAGTTGAAGAGAAGGAGTGCATAATATTGGTATCGTTACTAAGTATAGCTACAGTATTATGTCCCTAGAGAGGAAGCTATATTTCTTAACGAGTCTACTATCCACAAGAACAGCACTGAGACTATACAACATGAAGGCTGAACCTATTGCATTGTATGGCATACTACTTATATACAGATTCTCCATATACTCAAACAACTAGAGGAAATCGTGTTAGCTCAACTGAAAATCCTATGCATCTCAAAATAAACTTAAAACAGAACAATCTACACCTTGGTAACCACAACCTTCTGTAACACTGAAAGTAAAATGGTACTGAGTAGATGGTAATGTAGTGCAATATGTTACAAAACCTACAGTCTCTCCCCCCTGCAGGTTCGAGGGTTAGAATTGGCCCACGGTATAACTGCCTGTCGTAAGAGGCGACTAAAAGGAGTCTCACACGTTTCGGCCTTTATATGGTGGTCCCCTGTAGGGGTTGACCTCCTCACTTCCAAATTTTATTCCAAAGAGCGAGCCAGTTGGGGAAGGGTGCCTTACATGGTGCATAGTATCCATCGTGCATCGAGATCTTTAGCCCACATTCTCATTGTCGCATTGCAGTACCGCTCAATCTCTATCTCTTGGGCGAGGATACATTCCTGGGTGCAGTTTCCGCCATCCACTAGGCTGTGTCGCTTTCTGCGCCGACGACGAACATGGACGTCTTTGTACCTGGTATCCAGCATGGTAGCCAGTCCGTTGTGGTGGCGCCGCCATGTGCCCTGTTGGTTGTAGCTCCCTGACAACACAGGGATCGCTCTGCTGGTACCTGCGCCGTTAACTCACCACGTATGTCAAGTAGTAGATGCCTATCTCCCTGGGGCATCGGGACTCCCGTCAATGGCCATCCTGCCAGGTGGCCCTTGCTGCGGCTGGGTGGCGCCTGTCGGGAGTGCCCTTGGTCGGCGTGCTTGGCATTAGGGCAGATGACATGCAATGAAGTGTGGCACATCTTCTCTTGCTTGTGGTAAGCCGCCAGCAGTCTCTAAGTGTTCCAGGGCTCAATTTAATGCAAACACGTATGACCCCAAATCGTTTCCCTCCCTGGCCACACCATGGGAGGAGCGAAAGGCTAAGAATGGCAGCAAAGCTTATTCGCCCCAGTAGCTAGTATGTACAAGAGCTGATCGGGAATCCTTTGTGTCCACGAAGCCTCAGTTCTTTGTAGAGCATTTAGAGGACAGGTTTGGGGAGGTGGAGGGCTTGTCTAAAATGCAGTCTGGGTCAGTCTTGATAAAAACAGCATCCTCTGCCCAGTCACGGGCAATACTCGCTTGTGACAATCTGGGGGATGTTTCTGTTACTATAACGCCCCATAAAAGCTTAAACATGGTCCAGGGTATTATCTTCCATAGAGATCTTCTTTTACAGTTCGGCGACGAGCTGCGCGCCAACTTAGAGCGATGAGGAGTCCATTTCATCCGGGGCTGAGGGACAACCAGGATGCCACCAGTACCTTCATCTTGGCCTTCGAGGGTGACACATTACCCGAGAAGGTGAAGGTGATGGTCTACCACTGTGGTGTCAAGCCATATATCCCTCTCCCAATGCAGTGGTTTAAGTGTTGGAAGTTCGGCCATATGTCTTTTTGCTGTGCTTCCAGCCTCATATGTTGAGATTGTGGTCGTCCATCCCATCCCAATACTCCACGTGCCCTGCCTCCCATCTGTGTCAACTGTGGAGAGCACCATTCCCCTTGCTCGCTGGACTATAGGATTCTACAGAAGGAAAGGAAAATAAAGGAAAACACGACCCTGAACTGACTGACCTACACTGAGGCTAAAAGGAAATTTGAAAGGCTCCATCCCATGTGCATGACAACATCTTATGCCGCTGCTATCACTACTGTTACAGCCCCATCCATTGCACCAATTCCAGTCAACTCTCAGAGCAGTAAGATCACACCTGCCCCCTTGATGCTGGGGGATACTTCCTTCCCTGTTACTCCCACACTATCTACCTCAGGAGCAGCACTCCCCCAACCATCAGGGACATAATTCCCCACTTCTAAGCCAGAGAAGCGTAAGTCTTCTTCAGCTTCTCTCGCTTGGAAGGGGTCCCTTGTGTCACTCCCTTCCCAGCTTCCTACCAGTGGCAAAGCAGACACCAACCAGTGGCTGAAGAAGCCACAGGTAGCTGGTCATAGGGTTTCACAGTCCTCTTCAGTCCTGGAGACTGAATCAAAGAAGCCCTCCCAGCTAGAGCAACCCAAAGAACAGCGAGAGAAATCGAAACCGAAGACCCCCAAGAAAAAGGAAATTGCATTGGTACCCACACCACCGCTACCTACAAGCTGTACATCAGAGGATGAGGTGGAAATTCTGGTGTCTGCTGAGGACCTAGATCTCGCCGGACCCTCAGACACTATGGATGTCGTTCCCGCAGGTACTCAATCGGTGGCAGCAGGTGACCCAGCTGCCTAATCTGCCTCCTCGGTCCCTTCTCGCCTTTTTCGGCTGTGGACAATGTCATTCTCCAGTGGAATTGCAGCGGTTTTTTCCACCACCTTGCTGAGCTCTGCCAACATATCAGCCTCCACCCTTTCTTCCGTATTTCTCTCCAGGAAAATTGGTTCCCAGCGATGCGCACCCCCGCTCTCCCTGGGTGTCAGGGTCATTATAAGAGTTGGGCAGCTCATGCGAGGATATCTGGTGGAGTCTGCATCTGCGTCCGTAACTCTCTTTACAGTGAGTGTGTACCTCTGCAAACACCTTTAGAGGCTGTCTCTGTTCGGGTGTGGACGCCTCAGGCAGTTACTGTGTGCAGTATCTATCTTCCAGCGGATGGTAATGTCCCACAGCATGTATTGGATGCGCTGATAGCCCAACTGCCACCCCCTTTTCTGTTACTGGGCGACTTTAACGCCCATAACCCTTTGTGGGGTGGATTGGTGGCAACAGGCTGAGGCACTGTCGTTGAGCAAGTGTTGGCACAGCTCGACCTTTCCCTCTTAAATGATGGTGCTTCCACACATTTCAGTGTGGCACATGGCACATACTCAGCCATCAACCTTTCGGTCTGCAGCCCTACCCTTCTACCATCTGTTCAATGGAGTGTGCATGACGATTTCTGCAGTACTGACCACTTTCCGATTTTTCTGTCATTGCCAAAGCGTCACTCTTCTGGGCGCCTCCCCAGATGGGCTTTGAATAAGGCTGACTGGGACTTGATCATCTCCATTGCCACTATTGAGCGTCTTTCTCTTGACGCCATTCATGTGGTGGTTCACACACTCACCAACAGCATCGTTTCTGCAGCAGAATCTGCAATTCCCTGTTCTTCCAGGTCCCCTCAGTGGAGGACTGTGCCTTGGTGGTCACTGGAGATCGCTGAGGCGATTAGAGATCGCAGGCGGGCCCTCCAACGTCATAAGCGACACCCATCACTGGAACACCTCATTACCTTTAAGCAGCTCTGTGCTTGCGCCCAACGCCTAATTTGCCAACAGAAGCAGGAGTTCTGGGAACGGTATGTCTCCACCACTGGCATCCGTACCTCTCCATCACAGGTTTGGAGCAATGGGTATCAGACACCCATCAGCGCATCTGGGCTTTCCCTGAATGGAGCAGTCTGTACTGAATCAGACACAGTTGCAGAACTCTTAGCAGAGCATTATGTTCAGAGTTCCCCTTCTACGAATTACCCACTAGACTTCTGCTTCCTGAAAGAGTGGTTGGAACATTGGAACCTTTCATTCCATACGCGCCACCTCGAATAGTACAATGCTCCATTCAGTGAGTGGGAATTCCAAAGTGCCCTAGCCTCTAGCCCTGATATGGCTCCCAGGGGGCCCTATTCTGTATCGTTTATATCGATCGGTGTAGTAGGTTTGTCTCGGTAGCGACTTAATTTTCGGTTCTTTACCGAAATATCCTATTCAGTAACCTTCTGATACCTGTTACCGAACGGTCCTCCCAGTGATGTTACAACAGTTGTACAGAGAGGTTTTGGGTTTCGGTTTGGCCCTGTCGATCGGTGAGCTGTGGTGTATGTACGCTTATAATTTGTTATTTTAAACGTATTTAGAGGTTTTAGCTTTGGATTTAGTGATAGCGTTACTAAAGAATCACCAGAGGACGCATCCGGTTGGAAAGTGAGTTCATAATATACTATTTTCCTTTGTTAGGTTGTTACTCTGAATGATTACATCAAAAAAAGTTTTCAGTCAATATTCTCTCAAAATACGTGTTATTTTTACGCAAATAAGAGTTTAAAGATCGTTAAATATCATGTCATCGGCTGTGCTTACATATATTACATAAGTGTGAACTGACGTTACTAGTGACTGTACTTTTTCCCACAAATGGTTTAGTTAGTAATTATCGAAACGTGTTTACAACTTTCAAGTAACAATGGAAGGCAATCATGTGATGCCTGATATTAGAAACCTTCCAAACTATCACGCATTTATGACTTACGCAACACAGTTTGGCAACGAAGTCAGCCTACGTTCCTCTCTCCTATAGTACAAGAATTGAGCGTTCCTTTTACGTTGTTTGGCGTGGCGAAGTGCTTAGCGCGCGGGAATGTGAAATGAAAGGATACGGGGGCGCCCATGGGTGGCTGCAGTTTTTTTTTTTCCTCTTCATATATGCAACACGTTCTGAGACATAGTTATTCGTGTAAGATAAGATTTTTCTGTAATATTCGTTATTACTTACATGTAGGAACGCACTTCCTCAGTAATTATTTCGTGATTTCTGTGTGTTTAAAAAACGAAATATGAAATTGCTGGAGATGAAATTGCCGTGAGTGAAACAACCGACATTGACCTTTTTATTTTTTCTTGTCAGAAAAAATTCAGCATTTTTTCCGAATATGTAGCGATTTCCGAGTATGCGGATAGGCGGGAATTCAAGAGCACAACTTAAATTACTGGGAATGTAAGTAGCAGCAGTCATCTTCATAATCTTGCTTGTCACAACTATTTATCAGCGATCGAATCCTCAACAACAGTAGACAGAGATGAAAGATTTCCGCCATAATATTTTTAGACTTTAGCACCATATACGAAACATTTTCATTCATGAGATGTAGGTTATAAACTTCGACGAACTGCACGAGCTCTAGAAAATGCGTTTTTTCAGTTTTGTTTTTAAGACCCAAATCGTTGATGTATCATATAGGGAAGTGGGCTACTTAATCATTTGTATCTCTAGGAGCGAGTTATAACCATATTCTGTTTATCTTCTAATTCTTTGAAAAGGTCAGATTTTTCTGATGTTTTTGTAGATGTATTAGTACAGTGCGGTACTACACACTATTCCTAACTCATTTTCCGAAACGTAAAATCCAAAGCACGTCAGTGTGAATGAGAATAAGATGACATAACGCGGCATTTACGACAATCTGCAGAAGCAGTCAAATACGCTATCGTTATTATGCATGCACGGAAACATGCGGTCAGGGAAACTGTAAAAATTTCTATGCATTTCAGCTGAGAATCACGGAAATGGATATACTGCGCCTGATACTGTTAAGGAGGAGGCAAGAGCGATGAACGCGGGCACGTCAGCTCGATGGAATGCGGCGTCATGCGTTATGGCATCGTAACCTATTTTTCGGTACTTGGAAGAATAGCGCGCCTGTATCGTCTGCTAGCCGCTTTGTGTTCGCGGCGCTGTGCGAGCTGCAGTGCGCAAGCGCGGATCTGCGGCCACTTGCTTTTGATTGGCTTGCGCGACGCGAACCGACAACAGCTCTTCGGTTCTCTAGACCCAAACAGTATCGCTTCCGAAATGCATACTGAATAACGCAGGGACTCTAATTCGAGTACTAGACCGTTCGGTGCTCTTGAGTACCGAAACGATCGGCACAGTGGCGTAAAGATACAGAATAGTTACCCAGGCCGTATCACATCCACCATTAGATGTTCAAACACCTCTCGGTGGACTGCCAGCGACACCTCGTCGACGTTTTCAACTGTATCTGGGCTGAGGGTGAGTTCCCATCGCAATGGCGGGAAAGCATCGTCATCCCCGGGTTGAAACTTGGCAAGAACCCACTGGAGGTGGACAGCTACCACCCCCTTAGCTTCACCAACATTCTGTGCAAGTTGGTCGAACGCATGGTGAGCCGGAGGTTGAGTTGGCTACTTGAGTCTCGGAGCCTTCTGGCTCCATCCCAGGGTGGGTTCTGTAATGGCCTATCTGCCTCCAATAATCTGGTCTGCCTGGAGTCTGCCATCTGCATGGCATTTGCAAGCTGTCAGCATCTGGTTGCTGTCTTTTTTTACATGCGGAAGGTGTATGATACAACGTGGCGACATCACGTCCTCACCATGCTTCAGGAATGTGGTCATAGGGGCCCGCTCCCGATTTTGATTCAAAATTTTCTTTCGCTTCATTTCTTCCACGTGCAAGTTGATTCCTCCCATAGTTCCTCCCGAGTCCAGGAGAATGGAGTCCTGCAAGGTTCAGTCTTGAGTGTCTGCCTCTTTTTAGTTGCTATCAATGGGTTAGCTGTTGCTGTGGGAATGTCCATACCGGCTTCTTTGTATGCTGATGACTTTTGCCTGTACTATAGCTCCACTGGCATTGTGGTTTCTGAACGGCAGGTACAGGGCGCTATCCACAGGGTGCAGACTTGGGCCATCCTGCACGGCTTCCAGTTCTCAGCTGCCAAGACCTGTGTCTTGCATTTCTGCCTGCATCACACTGTTCACCCTGGGCCACAGCTTTCTCTTGACAGCGAACGTCTTGCTGTGGTGGAGACGCATTGGTTTTTGGACGTGCTTTTTGATGTCCAGTTGACTTGGTTCCCTCATATTCGCAGCTTAAACAAACGTGTTGGCGCCATCTTAACGCTCTTCATTGCTTGAGTCACACCAACTGGGGTGCCGATCGGTCTACCCTTCTACGACTGTATCCGGCGTTCATTCAGTCCCGTCTCTATTATGGGAACCTGGCTTACGGTTTGGCATCGCCTTCCACATTGCAGTTACTTGACCCCATACTTCACTGCAGGATCTGACTCGCAACTGGAGCTTTCGGTACAAGCCCTGTAAACAGCGTACTTGTAGAGGCTGGCGTCCCTCCATTGCGGATCCGGCGCCAATGGCTACTGGCTGCTTATGCTGCACATGTTTGTAGTTTGCCTGGGCATCCAAATTACTGTCTCCTGTTCCCCAACTTGGTCATACATCTTCCAGAATGGCAGGCCTGGCCAGTGTGTACGATCGCAGTTCGTGTCCGGGTTATTTTCTCTGGGCTTGAGTTTTTTCCCCTCCCACGTCTTTTCCAGGGCCATATATACCGCTCATTGCCGGCTGGCTGCAGTGTTTTCACTACTGAGCTGGTAGCCATCTCTCGCACCCTATAGTATATCCACTCCTGCTCAGGTGGGGCCTTTGTTATCTATAGTGACTCCCTGAGCGATTTACGAGGTACCGACCAGTTTTTCCTCGCTCTTGTCTGGTAATGGCTATCCAGGAGTCCATCCATACTCTTGCCTATTGCGAGCGCTCTGTGGTTTTTATGTGGACCCCAGGTCATGTAGGCATCACAGGTAATGAACGTGTTGACACACTGGCCAAACAGGCTGTCCATGCACTGGCCCTGGAGATTGGCCTTTTAGAGTGTGATCTCCAGTCAGTTTTGCGGCAGAAGGTACTTGGTACCGGGAGCGATGAATGGCGCACCCTGCCTTCACCCAACAAACTTCGGGTCGTCAAGGAGACTACCGGTGTGTGGCACTCCTCCTTGTGGGCCTCTTTCAAGGACTCCATTGTACTCTGCCGGCTAAGCGTTGGCCACACCTGACTGACGCACAGTTATTTATTGCACAATGAGGACCCACCTCTCTGTCACTGTGGATCAGCATTGACGGTGGTCCACATTTTGTTGGACTGCCCGCTTTTAACTGCACTCAGGCAGACGTTTGCGTTGCCTGATACGCTCCCTGCACTTTTAACAGATGACGCTGCAATGGCAGGCTTCGTTTTGAGTTTTATTCGAGCATGGGGCTTTTATCACTCGATCTGATGGTTTGTCCCCTTTTTTGTGTTGAGTCTGGCCTTTGGGCTACGGTTTTAGAGTGGAGTTTTTAGTGTGCCTCTGGTGGTTGGCTTTTCCTTTTTTTGTTTCCATGGTCGGCCAACCACTGTAACACTCTGTCGGTTTTTAATTCCTCTTTTCTGGTCTCTGTCTATGTCTTTCTTGTTCTGTGTCGTCCCTTGTCATCTCCGTTTCTTGTTTTTGTTCCTTGTGGGTGTTTCATGATCGTGGAAAAAAGGACCGATAGCCTTTGTAGTCTGGTCACTTCAACCCCCACAAATCAACCAACCAACCTACAGTCTGGATAAAGGACAGCAGATGCGTTAGGGTGACTAGTTACAGAGTAATAACTCACCTGGAAACAGCGTCGTAACTTGCTATTAGCTGAGCAAAACTCGGCCATATAAGGTAGCATGGATTTCCTGGGCTGTGATTGGTTGAAGTTCTCAAAACAGAAGCTCTCTTGTGGTAGCAAAATCACTCGGCATGGACCCCAACTGCGAGTGGTCATAAATTTAAGAGTGGTTTAATGTAGCAGTACTGAGTATTTATCGGACAGAGACTCAGGCAGGAGCAGACTTAATTGCTCTTTTGAGCAGTTGTGTTAAATATTTTTCAGAAACACTAAGGAATGGGCAGGAGCCATCTGCAGTTACATATGATTGGTAAGAGTGTAAAAGAGTGTTAATCTAATATTATTATTTTTGAGTGTCACATAAAATAAAAGAGGCATCCCTTGGAATAAATTTCATTTCCTCTTCACTGAAAAGTAGTACTGTATTTTTTATTGATTCTCACAGTTATAGCACCACATCATAATCGAAGCCACACTCAGAGGGACATATTTAGAAAACGCCAGGTAGGAGAAGTACAGATAAAATGCCAGATGTGCCTGATGTTGCACATCTCCAATGTCAACATTCACATGTATGGTCAGTTTCTTACGATCAGCTACTCGGGCACATCACTTTAACAAAGGTAAGTACTGCACTTCTTCATTCAAGATCTGATGGCAGCTCATAGCCTGATATCAACCCTGCAAAGCACCAGGCTCCTGCAAGAAAGGCAGCAACAAGCAAGAGACATAGAATGTTGACTTCTCAACACACCAACGATTACAGATAATGAGTGGAAGGAAGGCAACTTCCATTTGCGCGACCTATACACGGAGGTGGCAGCCTATGAACTACATCACCAAATATGTTGAACAAAGGGCACCACAAACCCACCGACAGTCATCAGTGTACCAAATGTGGCGGACTTTGCAATACTTATAACGTCACTGAGTGTAATGAAAGAACAGTGTCACTATATCATTATGCAAATGATCATAGCTTCAGTTACCTAATGAATTACTTGTGAACATTGCATTTAATAAAATCTTAATAATTAAAAATTATGCTTTGTCACTAGCCAGCATAATTGTGGCTCTTTGCTGAAATCCTGCCCTCAACTATACAACAATATCTCTGGCACAGCACTCTCATGCTTAGACCTTGATAATCGATATTTATATGCAGTTGTGACTTTATGCGTACACAATTAATAACAGTAAATAATATGTCATGGATCCCTTGCACAATGCAGCAATTTACATTCAGATGTCACAAGATATAAGAATGATGGTACAAGTGTAGAAGTGTTAGTTAACAAGAGCAACACTGGCTATAATCTGTGTGTGTTGTTCTACAACCCACAAGATGTAAACATCCAAAGACTCACATGAAGGGAACGCTTTGTTCTCATTAAATCTGAAAATAGTGCTGTATCAGATGTCGAAAAACTATGCCACCAACTGTTTGCATTGATGTCGCCAATGATTATTGTTTCAGATTAATTACACTCCCTGTATTGAAAAAAGTTCAATCATCAGCTGTACAATTAGGATATTTACTTTGCTTTAGCAGTTTAGTCTGTCATCTTCAGAGACCTATAAAATGTGGGATATTTTAAACTGTTGAAACTGGGCCATACCTGTGCATAAAGTGTAATAAGTGTATTACAAAGACTTACTTCATATTGGTTTAGACAATGTCAATATCTTCTTCACAGAAGCGTAATGCCATAACATCTCCAAAAATGTACATTTTTGTATCATAATTATATACACAAATTGATAATTTACAGTAAATGAATTAAGTTGGTGTGCTATCAGCAGGGAACATATATAAATGTGTATAAAAAGTATAACTACACATTTCATAAGAGATGTTACACAACCAAAATAGAGTCCATTTTTCAATGCAGGTCAGTTGTTTGACAAATCTTTGAAATTTATGTATGAATGTTTATATATTTCAAATTTTTCTGAGAGGCTCATTTTGTAGCCCTTGTAGACTGTATGCAAAACTTCCATGCTGTATGAAGATGGAGGAGGAAGAGTGTGTTTCTCGATTTTGAGATATTCTGTGAAAGTTGATTTATATGAATTTTCACCATCTTTGATGAGTGAAGGCTCACGAAAGCAAGTCTTAAACGCCCTCCCTGTCTGACCTCTATAAAAACTTGGACATATATTACATTGAATTTTGTGTATCACAGATTTGAGATATTTGTCACTTGCAGGCTTCACATTTAGTACTTACTTATGCAGCTTGTATAAAGAGCAGCAAAGTGACATTATTGGTGGAAAAGGACATATGATACTATATGTCACCTACAAATGGGATTGTAATGTATTCCTTAAGATTAAGGTCATTTTTATCGAGTTTAGAGGAATTTACATTGTTATTGGTTTTACTTTTATAAAATCTTTTTGCAAGACGTGCTTGATACCCATTTTTGACAGTTATATACTTCAAGTTCTTAAGTGCAGTAACAATAGCAGAAAGGGTTAGGGATACCTCAGTCATGAGGTTGATCATTACATGAAAAAACGTTGATTTGTGCATGACAAGAAGCAGCATCAATGGTGTTATCTGTTGTGGTGGGTTGTCAAAGTTAAGATTACCATCTGTTACATGCAGGTTCAGATCCAGAGAGCTAAGTTCGTTATGTTGATTTGCTTGTACTATCTGTTGTTTCAGCTGTCTGTACAGAAACAAAAGAAGCAGCATTAATGTCTTTAAACAGTTATTCATTGTAAACTTGACACATACATCTAAAAGTTCGTTTTATGTAATGTGTGATGTACACTGTCCAGACAGAACTTTATGACAGCCAACCAGCTACTGATATAAACCCGTCCAGGCGATAGCAGCGTCACTTGGCGAGGAATGACTGCTAGTCAGCCACACCAGTAGTGCATGTAGTATCACTGAGTGTGCTGTCCATGTGTAGAATGGGGAAGACGTGCGATCTATCTAAGTTTGACCAAGGGCTAATTGTGATGGCTCAGAAGCATGGTACAACCATTTTGGAAACTGCACGACTATTTTTGGGAATCTGAGGAGTGTTGTGGAGAGTGTCTTCAACACGTGGCGAAACCAAGGTGAAACCATATCCAGACATTGGGGGTGGAAATAACATCAGACTTTAATGATAGGCAGAGTACAAGTGTGTCTGAATACACAGTGGACTCAACACTTTTAATGATGGGTCTCCACAGCTGCTGGCTCACCGATGTGCCAATGTTAACACCATGACATTGGCAACTTAGTCTGAAATGGGTACATGACCATTGGCACTGGATGTTGGTGCAGTGGTGGAACAGTGCATGGTCTAACGAATCCAAATAACTTCTTCATCATGCTTATGGGAAGGCCTAAATCCGTAGTCTTCCAAGGAAACAGCCCCTTGAGACCTGTGCTGTGGGACAGAGACAAGCTAGTGGCAGCTCCATTCTGCTCTGGGGAACATTCATGTGGTTATCCACAGTCCAGTGGAGCTTGTGCAAGCCACCATGATGGCCAGGGAGTATCGTGCACTGGTTGCAGACCACGTACACCCCTTCAAACGACAGTGTTTCCTGATGTGAGTGGCATTTGTCAACAAAATAATGCGCCATGTCACAAGGCCAGGGGTATGATGGAGTGGTTTGAGGAACACAGTGGCGAGTTTCAGTTAATGTGCTGGTCCCCTAACTCCCCAGATCTGAACCCAGTCGAACACATGTGGGATGTGATTGAACAAGGTGTGAGAGGTCATCGCCCCCCCCCCATTCCACGAATTTATGGTAATTAGGTAACTTGTGTGTGCAGATTTTTGTGCTAACTCCCTGCAGTGATCTACATAGGCCTCATTGCTTGTGTGCCATGACATGGCGCCACGGTTATCCATGCCAAAGTGGACATACTGGAAATTATGTAGGTGGTCATAATGATCTGGCTGGTCAGCGTATATTTATGGGTGGAAGTGCTAGAGCTGTTTAGGCGACTGTCTAACACACCATCAAGACATGCTAGAAAAGATAACAAATCTAATGAACTGCCACAGTTAGCTGAGGTCTTAGTGCTAACACACGAGTTTAACAAAACATTAAGTACTCTGTTTAATATGTGTCTGTTCTTTGTAACTGATTCATCAAGTTCCTAATTAACATTTTATATGTTGAATCAGTCTGAGCAGTAATGTTAATGATGCCAAGAATTTTATATTTACAAGTTTTTTTCTCTATATAGTCCGCTTCTCTCATATGCGTCATTCGATCACTTAAATGTTTTAGATTTTTACAGCCCTCTGTTGTCCAAATCCTGCACCACCAAATAACTCTCAACATAAACAAAATAAGTTTTCTTTCTCTCTACTCATTGTTAACCACGACTTTTTGCAGAACCATGTATTACAGAAAATCATGTTCTTCCTTCCATTGAGTTAAGATATTAAGAAACCTTTTGGTTGGTTTCCACCTGACTGCTTGATTTCCAGCATCTCTTCCATACTTAATAAATTAAAGGTCTCTTTTTTTTTAGAAAAAGCTACTTTATTAATTTTAAAATCACTGTAAATAACACTTGAGTTTCAGCCACACACTCCAGAGGACAGAACACAACTGAGAGACGGGCACTTCCGCTGTTTGCGACATTTCCTGTTGTCCTCCAGGATGGTGCAGCATGTGATGTAAATGAAAATTCGTGCTACACGCCCACTGCCCCAGAACACTGTATATATATATATATATATATATATATATATATATATATATATATATATATATATATATATATATATATATATAGCAACTAAATGTCTATGCTTTGAAATGTTGGTTCAATTTACCACACAAAACTGGTCAAGAACATATATTATGAAGTTTGCTTTAGTCCTTAACGTACTTTATCGTTGTTAGTTCCTCTTTTACAATACAACACCCCGAATTTTTGAACCACAGATGCTAACTGATAACTTCACTTTCAACTTTTGTGCTGGGCTAGGCAGATTGATGTAATACGTCATTGCGGACATAGTGACAGTGTGAATACACCCCAATGTGGCGGTGATGTGATGTGGTGGGGACGTGACGAGATGTCACATGACAGCCAGTGTTAAATGGCCTTTAAAGGTTATTTAATGTAATTTTCTTCATCAAATTATGTTCTTCCTTGTACATAGTGTAAGTGTTATTGTAAAATATAAATCATTTTTCGCTTATGGAAGAAGATTCAGCGGAAAACATGTCCACTTAGTCACAGATCATTTTTAATTTGTCACGATACTATGGCAAAATAAAAATTAAAAAAGAAAACTAAGATTAAGAAGACGAAGGAGCACAAAATAAACTACCATAACACGAGTGAGTGAGGCAAAAATAGGATAACTTCCGATGTTAACAGACGACGACACAGTCCCCACACCACTGTCACCATCAAAACTCCTTTCCTGAGAAACCTCGACTTGAGGTAACGTGGCATTGATAACCTGTGTGAATGCCATCATTTGAAATGCATTGTGGAATGTATCGATAGGACATATTGTGAAGTTTTGCTCCTTCAAGTGTGAATCTGCCTTAAGTGAAATAAAACGTATCGTAATCAATAGTTTGATCGGCATGTCACTGTTCGATCACACCAGAAGTTTAAATAATAAAGCATAAATATCACTATTTTTGTACTTGTTTTGATATGGTTCAATTTATTCTTCTCTAGATATGCTAAACATACAATGTAGTGGTCTTAAGGGATCCTCAGAAGTGCAATAATATTGACAAACTGTCAATATAATGACCATCTGAGAGTGCGTATTAATGTATTGTCAATATCTGAAAAAATAGATGAACAGTATTGATGGTCCTCAAAATATTCTCAGTAAAATATTCTCATATACATATGGAACATGTCATGCCAAGTATTGAAGGTTTGATAACATTCTCCATTCAGATATTTACAGAGCTCCATGAACCAAATATGTGACTTAAGTGTGCACTGTTTATGTTTTCAGTTTGCTTTTGTCCGTGGCTTTTGTGCATATTATACTTTGAGTCAATCTTCCAAAGAGTCTTTTAACGCAAAACAATTTAAATAGAAATATACAAAGAGAATCATTACATTTACCACTTTAGGATGATCAGCGGAGGATTCTGTGTCACACTGCTTACTTTATTAATTTGGAAATGCAGTGTAGGTTGCTGAGCTACATGGCAGTTTGGGAAAACGCTTCCATTTCCGAAACTATGTCATATGTATGCAGTGACTAGCAGGAGGTTTGCGAAATGTATGACCTTTTCACCAATTTATCACAAAACGTTGAGAAACGTTTTACATTGAATATCTCAACATAACCTTGCCAAAACGAATGTTTATTTCCCCAACCTAAAATACATTCCATTCAAAACATATTAGCTCCAATTCGAAGTCAGCCGATGACAACAGAGGTTACAATCAGACGACGAAGACATTCGGATGCAAGTGGCATATTGTGTAGACTGTTCTGATTCATGTAGTCCTGCAAAGTTTTCGAGAAGATTTTGACCACAGCCATAACTTACGGAAACAAGTGGGCGTATTTCCTCGAGCTATAATACATTCCACTCCAAAGATAAGTCTGAAGAGAGCAGTCAACTGATGAGAACGAATGTATTATCGAACGATGAAAACGTTTGGCGCGAATCGACTAGAAATTAATTTCTGATGTTTACAAAACATCTGTGTATCAGTAAATGATTGGAGAAACAAAAGAAATATTCGCCACAAAACGGTTGGGAATTGCAAAAAACACAATTTGTGAAATTTTGGCAAACTGTGAAATTTTGTGTGTTGCCTGATTTTATCCGCACAAAGCAATGCTTCATCTTGACATTTAATATTTCGCAGTTGTTAATGTGAATTTCATTTAATCTCTGAATATACAGTCTGTGGCAGAGTGGATATTGTGTAACAGTGAAATATGAAATGTGTATTCATACCCCCACAAAACCAAGATGCTACATGAAATTTTATATTTTGAGTATACAGGCCTAATTTGATTTTGTGTTGTGGGAATTCAAACATTGGATACAGAGTGGCTGCAGTGTAGCATGTTGTTTTTGCTAACTCATACTGAAAGTTTTGAATTTGTGTGACTGTAGTGAGTATTCAAAAGAGCTAAATCTACAAAACTAGTGGATGGATACTTGGTTAATTACAACTAGTGGTGAAATGTGTGTTGTTGTTAATGCTAGAAATTACCAAGTATTTAGATACATAATAGCAATTTACTACTTAGCACAATTCCAACCACAGCACAAACATGACAACAAGATATAGACAGAAGAAGAAAAGAATGAAGAGAAAAGCACATATGACAAATAGAAATTAAGTGAAAGCATAATTATTGAAATATTATTACTTGAACATGAGTGCTACTTATTCATTACTCAAAGGAGTTTTACAAATCTCTGAAACAAATAAAAGGGCTGCTAACATTTACTTAGTGGAAATGTGGGTTGTTGATTGGAGGCATGTCACCTGCACACTTGACTATTGCATGTACTACTCATAGGGTTACCATATTCTGAAACCCCAAAACGAGGACACCTGCAACAGGACTGATCTCCATGTTTTAGGACGGATCTAGTCTGGATCTCGATAAGAGAGTACAGCAAGGGTATTTTTTAATAAAGAAGTATGACTACCATACCTCTACGTCTAGCACAGCCCAGGTAATTAGTACTAGATTGAGATTTTTTTGTTTTAAGTAAGAAATAACGACTGCTGCAAAACAGTGACTGTGCTGTTCCTTTCAAAATCCAGACTAAGAGTACCAAATGAAATATTGTTAGTTCAATTTTGTGATGATGTCACATCGCTACCTTAGATATGAATCAAAATAAAAGTATTATAGCCTATTTATTGCACATACCTAATGTACTTTAAATCCTATGTCCCTCACGTATTTTTCACTAGATTGAATCTTGTTTAAAAGTTCCTTTTGTTAATATAAATAAAATTTTAAACAAATTAAATTTTATCATTTTACACATCCACTGTAAGTCCATTCTCTCCTTTGTTCACTGCAGACATATGAAGCAGAACAACCTCTCAACACACATGTTATGTGCTAGAACTTTGGAGAAAAAATGCGCAATTTTAATTAATTCACTGAACTGTTCTTCACTACTGCACGACTCCATGTACTTGCACCATTTCTTCTGGTTTGATTCAGATTTTCCGTCAGAAGTGGCCACAATTTCTTTTTAAATTTGAAAACTGATCAAAACACTTTTCATCGTCAATTTCAATAATTTTAACAAACAAAGATTTCTCAGATTCTTCCACACAAGTCCATGATGATGCAATTCAACAACTGAAGTAAAAAGCATATAAATTGTTTATGAGATATGATGAAAACAAATCCCCAAAACTAAAAAAATATGGACATTCGCAGAAAATGTAAAAACATATGTGGACATGTCTGTACAAATGCAGAAGAATGCTAACTTCTGATGTAGCAACAAATTTATATAGATTTGTTGTAGTACTTTAGGCTGCAGGGAGTTACTTATGTAGTTTTGTGTTTCCTTGCTACAATTGTGAGTCTTTTCTGTAACAGTGAATATCACTGGTACTCCAAATTGTTGCATTCCAGAGTTGTGTATTGCTCTTGCTGTTTTATAGCTATTGTCAATAACAGAACGTCTAGCTGTGACATACCTGGCCATAATACCAGCTAGAATTTACTCGGTGGCAGCGATCAAGGTGAAACATTAGCTGTAAATATGGGTGGGTACAACACTATCTACATCCAATAATGTGATCGACACAAAAGCATTTTCTTTCAATAGGATTTACTTCCATAAGCGTCAGATCTCCTCAATGAATTAGCTATCGTCATTCCACGTCTTAATTATGTAGTTAAGTCTCATTTACCAAGTATGCAGCACACTGGACTCGCATTCGGGAGGCAGATGGTTCAATCCCGCTTGCGGCCATTCTGATTTAGGTTTTCCGTGATTTCCCTAAATCACTGCATGCAAATTCTGGGATGGTTCCTTTGAAAGGGCACGGCCGACTTCCTTCCCCGTCCTTCCCTAATCTGACGAGACCGATGACCTCGCTGTTTGGTCTCTTCCCTCAAACAACCCAACCCAACCCCAAGTATGCACATGCTGCACCTTCTAATTATACAATAATAGTCATGGTACAGTATAATGTAACCAACCTACAACAGCCTCACTCACATGAAACACTTTAATATAAAAGTTGAACAGCAATCATTGTTAATTGTCCTTTACTGTCCTTCTTATTTACAATAATACATCATTGCATCATTGCATTATTACTATTTTGACTGACACAAGTTCCACACTCAGAGTCTCTGAACAGACTAACTCCCATGTTCTAGTTAATCCAAATATGTTATTAACAGTTCTAATTCACAGTGTGGTTTCATTTTTAGTTAAACACATTATTGCACTAGGCTGTTCTGAAAGACATAGATCCCAAGCTCTGAATCTCGGAACAGACTGACTTAAAACTGGCTTGAGGGCCACTGCTTACATAGGTTGGCAAAAATGGCTTCTAAAGTTTCACATTGTTAAATGACTACTAAAGTTTCACATTGTTAAATGACTACTAAAGTTTCACATTGTTAAATACATAATTTTGATAATGTACAATTAGAATTTTGCATCTCAGATTACTTGGATAGTCCAGAAAAATTGGTTTCGTTCTGAACTTTATATTACAATAAGAGTTTTTGACTGAAATATCTTCATGATGACGAAAACTGCAAAAATAGCTAGATAAATAATACCATACATAAAAGGCTTAATTACCCAGAAACTAATGAAGTCCTGATGTTTCTACCATGTTTTGTAATACTTTAGGGATCTCTATGGGCTATTCTCCTAACTTTATCAGTAAAATAGTGATTACATCTGTTTACATGTCAACAATATGACTGGAACAGGAAATAATTACTGTTAGTTAACTGAAAGGCGCTTTAGCAAAACTAGTTGCTTGAATGGTTAGAATTAATTAGGAAATTATTCTGACTAATGTGATTTAGCAAAACTGGTCCTGGTCTTATACTCTGAATTATAAAATGACAGCTTTCTCTTATGGCTCATGAAGAAAGCAGAAAAAAGGAACATTCAAGGAGGCAAATAACAAAACAAAATAGGATTGTGTCCCAGCTTGCTTTGCTGCATGGCATTGGCTACAGTGTGCAAGTCAAGATGTGTCTGTAAAAAGTAACAGCTGTAGAGTGTCAGAGTTTAGACCAGTGATTTTTGCTGCTTTAGGCCCAACCCACTCCTGCAGTTGCAACTAAGTGAAGACAGCAGTCACTAAGCAGTGACTATATTAACTATATGTCACAAAGTATGATCAGTAGACCTATGAACACTGTCCACAGTCTGTACCACTCTGTTTCAGATAACTTCGTTGTTGCTGTGTCATGTTATCTTCTTTAGAACAGCCTGAATCTTCTGAAGTGTGTTGGTTATAGTCTTTTATTGATTACACCCTCAATCACCTACTTCGAGCTTTAATGTGAGGAATGAAAAAAGAGAAATTAACTTTACGATACATGGGACACAGACAACTTCAGTCAATGCCTCTGTGCTGCCTTCTTGCAGCCTCTGACCCTGTTCCTGCTTTTGGCACACAAAATAAATAGCCTCATGTTTCAGTGTAGGTGTGTATGTGTAATCTCATCTACAACCAACATGCTACAAAAATATCTATAGCTAAAAATTTGAGACATCAGATATTTTTAAGTGTATCTGTACACCACGCATCAGCTATCTACAAATGAGTAATTGTTTGTCTTCAATTTTTGTTTGTGCTGTCAATTTCTTGTAATTTCTAATTGTTTGCACATTAAGGTAACTGACTAAGAACTAACAACCATCACATGTGAATGGAAGAATAAGAATGTATTGGCAGAAAGTGCAGATAGAGGAGACACAGATAGCAGATTCATAAGTAGGACAAAATCAAATGGAATCAAAACTGATGAAGACTCATATGTGTAAGTAGGTGTATGCGGCTGCAAGATCTCATCCAAGCGTAAGCTACCATTACTTGTTTTAGACCATTAAGAATGAGCTCATCCCATATTTGATGTTTAGTATGGTCATGTTGTTTTTCTGAAGGTACCCTGCTACTTAAATGAAGGTTTTTATAGATTGCATCGTAAGGTTTTGCTTATAGTTCATATGTTGCAATATATCTGTGTTGTGGGAACATCAACTGGTGGCAGTTTATGCAAGCAACATCTGTCCTCATTATGTAGCTGTAATTGCAAAAGAAATATTGTAATGATCTGTCACACATACCTGATGTCATGATTTGCTCTAAGCATCGTTGGCAGAGAATTCAGTCTTCAGATTCTCAAATATTACCTGCCATAAGAAAAAGCACTTAGGTTGTAAATTTTTGGATAGAAATCATTGTACATTTCACCTCACAAATATCTGAGATGGGTTTTCAAGATTTTCCTTACAACTGAAAACAATTACAGAAAAGTGTATCGTTCAAATTTTGTAGCAGTATAGGCTAAGTAAAATCCTATCTGATGCAAATAGCAGACTGATGAGTAATGCAGGTACTGTACATGAAAAATACTGTTGTTGTTGTTGTGGTCTTCAGTCCTGAGACTGGTTTGATGCAGCTCTCCATGCTACCCTATCCAGTGCAAGCTTCTTCATCTCCCAGTACCTACTGCAGCCTACATCCTTCTGAATCTGCTTAGTGTACTCATCTCTTGGTCTCCCTCTACGATTTTTACCCTCCACGCTACCCTCCAATACTAAATTGGTGATCCCTCGATGTCTTAGAACATTTTCTACCAACCGATCCCTTCTTCTAGTCAAGTTGTGCCGCAAGTTCCTCTTCTCCCCAACTCTATTCACTACCTCCTCATTAGTTATGTGATCTACCCATCTAATCTTCTGCATTCTTCTGTAGCACCACATTTCGAAAGCTTCTATTCTCTTCTTGTCTAAACTATTTATCGTCCACGTTTCACTTCCATACATGGCTACACTCCATACAAATACTTTCAGAAACAACTTCCTGACACTAGCAGTGAATAATCTTAATGGGCTGATGTGTCAGAATTATATCGAGTTTCAGAAAACTGTCTTATGAAAAAAAATCTTGAAAAAATATAGCTTTAATTACTATGCTTGTTAGCCTATTCAGCAATTAGAGGCGCCTTATATGCGATTGCTCACAAAATAAATCTGAAATTGTGTGGATTGCCAAGTAAGTGGAACTACCCACAATAACTGTATAGATGTTCTCATTTTATTGGCTAGGGTCTCCTGTCGGGTAGACCAGTGGGCTGGTACAAATCTTTTGAGTTGACCCCACTTCAGTGACTCGCGTGCCAATGAGGATGAGAAGATGATGAGCATAACACAACACCCAGTCCCTGAGCAGAGAAAAATCTCCGACCCAGCCGGTAATCGAACCCGGGCCCCTCTGCGTGGCATTTGGTCGCACTGACCATTCAGCTACCAAGGAGGACAAGATCGTTCTACACGAACATGTAGAAGAAGCCTCCACATGAGAATGCAGAATGTGCCTCAAGAGGTTCAAAGTATGAAAATAGTAAGCGTTCTGTTCTCAGGAGTGAGCCTGCTATAAGAAAGCTACAGAAGTGTAACAGGTGAACAAAGGGACACAATTCAGTTATTATGTAGCCCACTAGAGAAATTATTTACACAGCATTTGTTGTAAAACCAAGAGGTTGCTAGCAATCAAGAAGTTGTTTCGCTCTATGTAGAGGACTGAGTAATGGCATGTTGATATAATACTTGGTGTCAGCATGTGCAAGACAGAAATAAAACTAAATTTAATGGTGTACATTACAACTAAGCGATTACTTGGTGTTTAAGATTCTCGCTCTCTCTCTCTTTCTGTCTATCTATCTCCCCACTCCCCACTTTCGCTCTCCTCCCACCACTAAAACAATGTCATGTATTTTTCATCTTTTTAGCCTTTTAATGTTCAAATACCACAAGAGAGAGAGAGAGAGAGAGAGAGAGAGAGAGAGAGAGAGAGAGAGTAATGCGAATGATTTTTCCAGGGGAATGAGACATGGGAGACATGGGAAAATCTCTTGCATATCCAATTTCGTCAGCAAGATTGTACAGAGATGTACTCATCCTATCCCAGCAGTATATTCTTATCTGCCAAACACGGTAGAAATTTCTTTGGATATTTCAGAGTTGTGGTTACATATTGCTCCTTTCACACCTGCGTCCCTAAGGGTGTCTTACTCCCTCTACGATGAGTCCGCTAGGTAATATTTCATTGTGTAATATGCGTTACTGGCACTTTCGCTGCCTTTTCAACAGATGTATTTTAGTAATCTTTCTCATCTCATTTGCCAATTTATCATCATGTATATTATTTCACAAATCAACATCTCTCTTTCTCAACGCGTACTACTCATACAGGGGTGAATGAGGCGCTACGTATGATTTTTACCCTCCACGCTGCCCTCCAATGCTAAATTTGTGATTCCTTGATGCCTCAAAACATGTCCTACCAACCAATCCCTTCTTCTAGTCAAGTTGTGCCAACTCTCAGCAACGCAACACTTTTGATTTTTACCTGTAGGATGATTGTTCCTCTATATCTGAATGAAGTAAGGAGATGCATAATGTTTATTTAACACAATAAAACAGTTGACCACCTGCTTGAAAGCTTCTTAATCAAACAAAGATTGATTTTCACACTCTTTATGAGACTTATTGTGCCAAAAATCGTACATACAACAATTACATTACAATATACAATTTAACAAGAAGACTGATGAATCATAAACTGTCCAAAAGTATCAACATTTTTTCATTTCAATTTTTCATAAATATGATTATAATTTTCTTTCTACATGAGACACTGCCTTTCTTCTACCAACTGCATTACTGAAACATGGTAGTTTGAACATTATCGATGTTTCTAAAAAGTCTAACTGTCTATCATTTGATGAAGAGAGCAGTTCCAACATAAAATAATCTCCAGTTATTGTCCTTTTTTTAAGAAAAAAAGATACATTACTATTTCATAGTATTAATTAACTTAAGTCTTCATACTGGAGTGACTTGGTAAATGTGTTTCAAATAGCATTTGAGCAACATTTGTTTTGATTATACAATTCACATAGGTATACTGCAAACTTTGAATGAATAGAAATTTTGATACAAGTTTTTTTTCTTGGAGAATGCTAGGAAGTTCTTTTGTTGGAGTGAAAGGGACAAAGCTTTACACTGCTTCACTCTGGTATTCACCCACATGTTGCCACAAAAACGTCCCCTGTAAAAAGCCCAACAATAGAACTATGTCTGAAATCTCTCTTGCACCTGATTTTCAGTGCAATACATTGTCTTGAAGACATCTTCAGGTTGACAACTACAGTAGGTTGACAGTTATAGCAGGCTGATAAAAGCTGTGGATCAGTAACAGCAACAAGCTGTTGACAGCATGGAGATGGCAATAGGAACATGACTCTGTGTACTCTTCAGGATCTTGTGATAGTGGTCATGTTGCACATGCAACATATTGTACAATACATATTAGTTTCATGCCACATTAAACAACACCAGGGTTGGGCAAGTGTTCACAGGCCCATACGTTCAGCCTGCACTGGTGTGAAAAACATAATGACAAAAATAATTTATGGGTGGTGTGTCACTGTCTAGTAACATAGCTTGAGTACCACAGCTTGATCAAACCATACAAAGAAATAAGTACTTGACTACAGGACAGAGGGTAACCAAAAGAAATACATAAGTCAAAAACAGAAATGATGCTTTCATTCAAAAACAATACTTACCATGAAGTCACTGTGCTTTATAACGGTTTCCTGGACATTACACAAGGTAGAAGATGGTTCTTAATAGGGTGTGTGATAACTATGGATGGCCATACATGCTCTGCAACATGCTCCCACGTTGGTCACAAGTTTACTAAGGAATACTTGTGGTAGGTTGTTTCCATTTCTCCACCAGTGACGTTGAAAGCAACTGGGTAGTCGTTTTGTACGTGGTCATGCTGCAAAACTTCTCCCCATCATGCTCGATGGGATTTAAGCTGGGGGACAGGCTGGCAGGACAATCCATTCGCCGAATATCCTTGCGTTCCAAGAGCTCCTCCACGCATTTGCTTACACACAAATCAAAGACAGAAGTTAATTTCCAGTCGATTCAAGTCGAACATTTTCATTGATTGGGGGTAACTTCGTTCCCAATGGTTGAGTGCACTGCCGAGACTTATGATTGGAATAGAATGTATTGTAGGTCAAGGAAATAAGCGCTCGTCTTACCAAGTAGATATAATTACTTCACAGATTCTATACAATTTTACTAATTGTGTTTGTTGATAACAGAACAAAGCATCAAGTATGCGAATGACCTGCTTGTCATCAGATATCTCAGAGTTACTCCTAATCTCTCGGCGAAACCGACTGACCCCTCATTAACGTGAGTTATACGCTGTTCTTTTTTAACTTATCGACACTAATAATTTGTCGTATGATGCAACACTGATCGAAAAATAGTTTATGAAATCTTTCGGGAACATGATTCTGATTTCAGCCAGTAATTTCGCATGTGACAATTGGCTCCTGTTTTTCAGCTATTTTCTGACCAATTTCCCCGTTTCCGTTGTTTTGTGCTGTTGCAGCTAATAAAATTTCACCACGCCCTTTCTTCTGGCTGTTCGACATCTTAACGTTGTAAAATCGCTTTGCCAATTGAAAACATTAACAATAGTACAAATGGTGTACTGGTTGCTATAATACACCGAAGGTCTGTCAAACTACTATTTCCAATAGTGCAGGTCCCCTTAGGTTTACCCCAAAGATTAACTTACTGGCGTAGTGGTTTAGGGGAGTATGTCTTTGATACATAACGCATCATCTTTCCTCAGCGATAAGAAGCGCGTGTTTTTGTTTTGGTGCAAGGTATCGAAACACAAAATGGATGTAACTGCGTTGTTGGAGGAGGTAGATGATAAACTGGACAATGCTTCTGCAGTACATTATGGAGGCACTGATGGCACAATTTTTGTGATAGATTGCACGGACGTCATGTACGAAAAATGTCAATATAATGTCAGTGAACTGAACGGTGAGAAACTGCTCACGATCTGCTTACAGGTACACTTATCTGTTCCTTTGTTTAGTAAGTGAAATAGGTGATGTCATTTGGGTCTGTTCCAGAGGTTTGAATTACAATACTTAAATTTATGCAGTAGATGCATAACATATTTATTTCTACAAACAAACATTTATTTTGATTGAATCTGAAATATCAATATACTGTATACAGATTGATTTGCGTCAATTTGTTCGCCGATTTTGCTTCTGTATCGCCATTTGACATAACAATTATTTGTTTGTGGAGACCACAGTCGCGCAGAATAAGAAAACTTGAGACGTGCAAATACATTAATAAATATTTGGAAACTGGGATTACAGAAGCGTCTGATTCCACCTGTCTGCTTCGACCCATGACATCACCAATATGACGGAACGACCATTCTTAACGCCTCCAATATGGCTCCTGTGACGTCATTACATAATCGACAACAAACACGAAAATACATACTAAACCAACAATCATAGCTCTCTCCAAAAATATAATCAAACTAACGGGAAATTGGGGGGTTTGGGGTAGGGGCAAACGAAATATAAACACATACAGACATGCACCACGAGCCCAAACCATAAAAACGACGACCTAAAAACACCACAAAATTCCGCTACACTTACAATATCGACAGGAATCAGTCACTTTCCTGCACCTATAGAGCTCAACCACGATTGTCGATACAACAAAATAAGAACCAGCTACTCCACAAATCATATTCACACCGCAACTATCTATACCACAAAACCAGCACGTAGAACAACAACAATTGGAATAGGACTTCCCTTGACCTATATAGGTCAGCAGCAACTCACGATACCAAAACACACACAGTTACGTCAAATTGGAATTGGTCACTTCTCATGACCTATACAACTCAGATACAAAAAACTTAAATTGAGTACTTCCACTAAAATACATAAATCAACCACAAGTGCCGATACCAAAGCATCAACCAACAACACATGCAGTAAATAACACCAACCCAACAACACACACAAACCCGACCAAACATCATAACACGTGAACAATAGACAAAAAAAACGACTACTTACCATAAAAAAGTTCCAGCGCTACACGCTAACCCCCCAACTCGCATATTCTGGTTGGATACGCCGCATTTCACTATCTCCGTCACAAGCCCAAAAAGTTGCAGAAACTTAATGATGGACAACATGTCATCCCCCGTTTCAGCCTGCATACACGCACTATTAAACTTAGCAGTCACATCCATAACTAACAAAAGAAACCATAAATTTAATTAAAGACTTACCGCGCGACAAACAGCAAACCAATAACATCAAACAACAGCGCAATAACGTAAACCGACTTACCGCGTGACAAACAGCAAACCAATAACATCAAACGACAGCGCAATAACGTAAACACAATGGAAACTTAATTCTTAACTCACTGAAACTAATTTCCGTTCTTCTACAACAGTCACGACCGATAAATGCACATTTCAAGCACTGCCACCCAAATGACCCCAATGCACCACATAACACGTGGACTATACACACAGCACCAGAAGACACCAGCAACTGCAGCAAGACGACATCTACAAATACAACACACTCATAAACTAAACTCCGTGCCATCATGACATCACACAACACCCTTACGTCATGGGTCAAAGCTGACGGGTGGGATCGGATGCCTCCAATGACCCTTGCAAAATATAATCGTGAAGTAAGAAAGTACTGCTAATTGAAACGTTTCCCTTTTCAACTCTCTGTTGGATACAAAACCTTAGACATTTTGTCTTTTTGTTTATTGAGGCTTTTTAGTCGTGATGCACTGAACTGTAGTGTACCTCGATATCTACACTCATGCTCATAAATTATGGATAATTGCAGAATGTGGTGCCATACAATGTGGCACTACACAAAACTGGCGCTAATAGCATAGGCACATAGAGAACACACAATACACAGATTTGTAAGCCTACGGTATTGGTGATAAATTGAGAAAACCATCCCAAAACACATGTGCTACAAAACGCCACTGTTTCCTGTGCATGTAGCCCGACATCGATGTGGGATGTGATCACCATGCACGTTTACACAGGCCGCACAACGGGTTGGCATACCCTGGATCAGTTGGTCGAGCAGCTGCTGGGGTATAGCCTCCCATTCTTGCACCAGTGCTTGTCGGAGCTCCTGAAGTGTCCTTGGGGTTTGAAAATGTGCAGCGATAAGTCGACCGAAAGCATCCCAGACTTGCTCGATGGGGTTTAGGTCTGGAGAACAAGCAGGCCACTCCATTCCCGTGATATCTTCTGTTTCAAGGTACTCCTCCACAGTGGCAGCTCGGTGGGGCTGTGCATTATCATCCATCAAGAGGAAGGTGGGACCCACTGCACCCCTGCACTGGTGCAAAATGACGTCCCGACACACGCGACCTGTTACAGTTCCTCTGTCAAAGACATGCAGGGGTATATGTGCACCAATCATAATACCACCCCACACCATCAAACCACGACCTCTATGCAGGTCCCATTCAAGGACATTAAGGGGTTGGTATCTGGTTCCTGGTTCACGCCAGATGAAAACCTGATGAGAATCACTGTTCAGACTATACCTAGACTTGTCCGTGAACATAACCTGGGACCACTGTTCCAATGACCATGTACTATGTTCTTGACACCAGGCTTTACATGCTCTCCTGTGACCAGGGGTCAGTGGAATGCACCTTGCGGGTCTCCAAGCAAATAAACCATGTCTGTTCAGTCGTCTGTAGACTGTGTGCTGGAGACAACTGTTCCAGTGGCTGTGGTAAGGTCCCGAGCAACACTACCTCCAGTACTCCTTGGCTGTATGCGGGCACTGATGGTGACATTTCGGTCTTCTTGTGGTGTTGTACACTGTGGACGTCCCATACAGTAGTGCCTGGACACGTTTCCTGTCTGCTGGAATCATTGCCACAATCTTGAGATGTGTTGTACACTGTGGACGTCCCATACTGTAGTGCCTGGACACGTTTCCTGTCTGCTGGAATCATTGCCATAATCTTGAGATCACACTTTGTGGCCCGTGCTACGACCTGCTGTGTTTGACCAGCCTCCAGTCGCCCTAATCTTCTATCCCTCATAACGTCATCAATATGTGTTCTTTGAGCCATTTTCAACACACAGTCACCATTAGCACATCTGAAAACGACTGCACACTTACTCGCTGCACTGTATTCTGACATGCACCAACACACCTCTGCGTATGTGGACTGCTGCCAGCGCCACTGTGCGACGACCGCAGGTCAAATGCACCGTATGGTCATACCCCGAGGTGATTTAAACCCGCAAACTACCCACCAGAGCGTTGTTTCACCATGTATCAGCATTATCCGTAATTTATGAGCATGAGTGTAGATTTGGAAGTGACAGTGTGGTTGTCAGTTGGTGAAGTAGTATTGAACACATCACTTAATCAGCAGTCTTAGTTATGAAAATGGAGTTAAGTAGTGGTTTGTCTCTAGCGTTTTGCCGACATTGTCAGTCAGAGCAAGCAGGTAGTATTGGCAGATTCAGTGTTTATACAAAAAAATCTAACTTTGCTACATAATCTTAAACTGGTCTCAGAAGTTAGAATCTAAGCTGGGCCACTGCATATAAAATCCAGCAAAGGTTTAGAAGGAAGATTACTGTTTAACAACCCAGTAGTGACGTGGCCATCAGCCTTGGAGCATATGCTCGAACTGAGGAGGGAAATTGGCCACACCCTTTCAAAGGAATGAGTCAGGCATTTGTCTTAGGCTACCTGCGGGGTAATAGAGAGAGGCTAAGTTTCAGTAGCTTGACAGAGATTTTAACTGCAAATCTCCTGAGTTTGTTACCATTGTACCATCTCACTCTGTTTTGAGGCATGGACCTCACAGTGTCAAAAATATTTATTACCTTTGTTTATTGTAAGTGCTTATGAGGTAAATAAGAAATACAAAATTACTTATTCTTTTGATGCATAGATCTCAAGTATGAGAGACAATGATCTTCATGACTTCAAAAGTTCTGATGTCATTGTGAATGTCTTGGTTCAGACTTAAATTTAATGTGGGATAACACAATAGTGCTGTAACATTTGTCTGATTTTACTTAAACCCATAGATTTTGCTAAACCTCAATATCCTTACACACACTCAGTCACTCTGCATGACCAAAAAATGTGACACACCCAGAGTAAATTGTCGGATGTGGATAGTGTATTAATATCGTTCATGTTTAGTGTTGTTACCAGGCCTGATTGAGTATATAAGGGACGTGAACAGTGTCAGATGTTGTGTGGTTGCCGTGAAGGACATGGAGATGTCCTGTATGCCGTGAGACAGCGTTATCAGCACTTGAAGGAGTTTGAAAGCAGCTTCATTGTGGATCTCCATTTGGTTGTCTGATTGAATTGTGCAATAACCAGATTTGTGGGAACTTGAGGGCAGGCATACTTGTTGTCAAGTATTGTCGGTTTACTGTTTGCAACATTTAGTATCATCCCCCATCACTGATTGCAGACCAGAAGTAGTCAGACTAGGGAATTACTGTCCCATTCTCAGGCTGCCATTAACGTGATACGAACAACTGCATTTGGAGTGGCGCCTTGATAGGGAAGCATTGACTGCTTGTGAATAGATCACATTGTGTTCAGTGATGAATTACAGTCCTGCACTGTTCTGGATGACCGTTGTTGACAAGTATGGCGGTGAACTGGGGGAGAGGTTCCATTCTTCCATTAATTTGGAGAGGCACAGCAGTGTTACTCCTGGCATCGTGGTGTGGGAAGCCATCAGGTATGACTTTATGCCACAACTGGTAATGATTGTGCAAATTCTGACAGCACAACGGTATGTCACGAAGCCCCATGTGCTAGCTTTCATGCAACAGTGTAATCACATCATTTTTGAACAGGGCAGTGGTCTGAATTTATGGTTGAGAAATAGTCGTTCTCCATTGTTGTTATTCTGCTTTTTTTAAACTATTTTTCATGTTATCAACCAAGTTCATTTCATTGTGTATTGTACACTGGTAAAAATCAAACAAAGTAGTACATTTGTTAAGGCACTGGCCTCTGATTTGGGAGGATAAAAGTTTGTGCTCTGTTTGGTCATCCTTATTTAAATTTCTCATGGGTTTTGTGAATCGTTTCAGACAAATGCTGAAATGATTTCTTCAACGATTTTACAACCATCCACTTTATCCCATCTTTGTTTACACATGTGTACATGTATGTGCCTGCTCATATGACTGTTTTTTCTATATGTTAAGCTGGAAAATTCTCTGTCATTGTAAAATAGTTGCCTTGCTGAATAAATTGCTATACTACAGGCCTGTATCACTAACTTGGCTGTTCTTGGATTTAATGCCTTTTTACATTTAGCATTTGAAATGCTCAGAGTACTCTTTTCCGTAACCAATTTTTTAATTGGATGGGCATGTAGTTTGAAGAGCCAAATGTTTTATATATTATTAACACTCCAACTCATTGGCAAGGGAATGGTACCATTATTCCCTCCCCTCTCTTCCCCAACCCCATTTATTCATTCACGCATTGTGTTAATGTAAGTATCATAATGAAGGAGATCTTTCAGGGATATGTAAAGAGTCAAGTAATAGCTTAACAGGTAAAAGCAACCACTGCTGGCTTCTTCCGTAAAGTGTAGAAACAACAAATTATAGTCAACACTAGTCTTCTCAAAGAGATAATTGCATTAATTACTAGTAGATTACTTTATATGTGTGTGTGTGTGTGTGTGTGTGTGTGTGTGTGTGTGTGTGTGTTTTACGAAGAAAGTACTCCACCTGTTGTACCATTTTTTGAGGTTTTCATCTCATACTTCTAAAAAAGCATTTTTGTTATTTACATAAACTTCTACCAGATGTCACGATATTGTCTTGCAGAAGTTCAAATATTATGGTACTGAGCCATTCCAAATAAAATCAACATCCTGTAAATTAAAATTTTACATCACCATGTTAGATTTTGCTAAAATTTGGTATACTCATAGTGGGTGCTGAGACTAAGACAAATACCAAATTACAATTTTTATCTCAAACTATTTCTGAAATATTTTCCAAAACTGGCCAAAAAGCATGATTTTTTGTAATTGCTGTAGGAGCTGGCCTAATTGGCAGAGAAATTTTGACAGCTGGGGAAGGTGGGTCATTTAGCTGCACATTTAATGATCCTTCCAGTAATTTGCAACATGACATAGGCTCTAATTAAGACTCTTTTCAAAATACAAATTGAAATCTTGATTTAATTTTTTTCTGAAAAGTGTGTAATTTAAAATTTCCATAAATACTTAGTAATGTTGTAAATCACATCGCAAAATATAGATATAGGATGATGAAGTGTCCAGTGTTAAAAAAAATTCCTAACTCCTATTTTTCAGTAATAGTCCCATTTTGATAAGCCTACCTTTAACAAATGGGAATTTGATTAAAATATGTGGAAAAATAACTAAAAATCATCTTCTTGAAACAAAACCAGTCAGCATATTGTATAATTAAATTAAGTTGATTGCTTACTTTAATTTTATACAGTTTAAACTGGCAGCCTATTAATTGGTAAAACAAAAATATTAGACATGAGACCTGTAACTATGAATTAAAAGCAGGTATGAAAAATGTGTAATTATTAATGTAATAGTTCTGGTCCAAACAGATTAATCAGACTGTACATTTCATTTCATACAATTAAGCCAGAGTATGCCAGGCTGCACAAATTGGTTCTTGTCCATGCATGCTCACCGTGAACAAGTTGAAATAAGCACAGTCTGCCTGTAGCCATGCGCTTGCTGTCTGTACAATCATTCAGTGACTAAAGCCTTTGTGGAGAGGGTGTATTCTGTATTGTTTCTGTCTGAGGAGGATAATTAAACTTTCTATATTAGTGTTCCTAAGTCATTGTAATGCACCATGGTGTTAGTGTAAAGCGGTTATTACCCTATGTTGAAAAATTTTTATCTAACATATTTTAGTGGAACTTGGTTTTTTTAATAGTGCAGTTACAAGTGAAATTGTAAACTGAAGGAGTGTTTTTTGTATCAATATGGAACATAGTAACAAGCGCGGTGTCGAAATCAAATAATTGTATTAGAGACAGAAAAAAGCTAAGATTTGTCACAGCTTGGATGCCAGACTTATTGCCACAAATACCTAAAGAATCCGTGATTTATGATGAATGAAGAAAAGAGGTAACGATGTTGATAAATACAGAGCTAATCAGTGATCAAAATGCCGAAGATGAAGATTCTTCTGCATCGAAGGTAATCATCGCAGTCAAAGACCCAGACTTCACTACAACTTCAGTGTTCGTTTCAACACTTAACACATTACTTCAAGAACTATGTGAGTCCCCATTTGATAAGATAAAAATAATATCTAAGCACTATGTTAAATTAAAAGTGGAAAAAAAACTCCTCATCAGTGAACATAAACTTTCTGTTGCTGGTGAAAATTCATTGTCTGATAACGATATCAATCTTGACACATCTGTTCCAAATTCTCAGAACTAACTTATTTAATTCCACAAGTAGGACAAAATCTCTAATGAGTATTAGAAATTTATCAGAAAAGTGGAGTATCAGGAACATAATGAGCAAATTTAGTGCTCCTAATTACATTATTCGACAGTTCAAAAAAATTTTGAAAGAAAAAGACTCTGTGGAAGGTCAAAACGAAAAACCAGGGAAATATTTACCAGTAGAAACTGTCAAAATTGTACATTCATTTTGTGAAAACAATGAAGTGCTGACCAGTGCCAGGTATTGAAGATTGCCCAACTGTTACAGAACAAAATGGAAATAAAACAAAAATATGAAAAAGACTTATTTTGGGCAACCTTAAAGAAGCTTACAAATGTTTCAAACATGAATTTCCTAACATAAAAATAGGTTCCTCTAAATTTGCTGTTTTTACACTAAAACATTATGTATTAGCTGGACATAGTGGCACGCACTCTGCTTGTGTATGCACAGCTCACCAAAACATAAAATTTATGATAGGAAACACTAAACTGAAGACAGTAACAAATGGCAACTTAAACAATTACTTGTGCTAAAAAAAATGCTTTGCAACCCGTAATTAGTCGATTGCAAAATGGGAAAAGCGAATATTGCCTAGGAGAAACTGTATGTAATTTTTACAAAACACTCTTGATAAAAACTTTATTGGACAAGTTCATTTCCACCAGTGGGAGTCAGATGACTACTGTAATCTGGAAATCGTACAGATAAGTTCTGAAGAATTTATAAATTTATTCTGTAGTAATCAAATGAGTTCTTTGCCAAGCAACAAAGAGCATTCCTTAACTCCACAAAAGAAAATCTCAGTGCCTCAGAATTTGTTGTTATATGTGATTTTTCAGAAAATTATAGTGTAGTTCTACAGCATGAAGCTCAGAGTTATCACTGGACAATCCAACAGATTACTATACATCTTTTTGTTATATATTACAAACAGGGAGGCAAAATTGGGCATGTGAGCTTTGTCATTGTTTCTGATTGTCTAGATCGCATTCAAGAGCGTGATGGTTCAAACCCGGTTTCGGCCATCCTGGTTAGGTTTTCTGTGATTTCTGTAAATCGCTTCAGGCAAATGCCAGGATAGTTCCTTTGGAAGGACGGGGCCTATTTCCTTCCCCATTCTTCTCTAACCCGAGCTTGTGCTCTGTCTCTAATGACCTTGTTGTCGGCGGGGCATTAATCACTAAAGTCCTCCTCCGATTGCCTAGAGCACAATACAGCTTCTGTTTACACGTTTCAAAAGAAGCTAATTTTGTATCAAACAAGTAAATTACGAAAGCTTCCCAAAAAAGATTTACTGTTTTTCAGACAGTTTTCTGCTCAATACAAATCTAAGAAAAACTTTCTGGACCTTTGCTTTCATAAGGAAAGACTTCAAAATAAAAGTCAAGTGGCACTTTTCAACAACAGCATATAGAAAATGGCCTTGCTATTGAGTAGGGGATTCCTTTAAGAGATTGGCAGTTTGTGCACGTTTGCAAAGGCCGTGTCACAACCAGATCCAAACCTCTTGAGATCTACGAGGGCCGTTCAGAAAGTAACCTCCGGTTGATTTAAAAAAATACACCAAGTTAAATAAAAATATTTTAATATATACATCTTACAACTACATCTTTGCGCTATTTTTCTACATAGTCTCCATAGCGATTGAGGCACTTACCGTATCTCTTCACAAGCTTTGAAATTCCTTCTGCATAAAAATCACCCGCTTGTGCCTGGAGCCAGCCTGTGACCGCATCTTTGAGCTCTTCGTTGTCATCAAACCGCTGTGACCCGAGCCATTTCTTCAAATGCATGAAGAGGTGATAATCACTTGGCGCCAGGTCTGGGCTGTAAGGTGGATGGTTGATAACGTCCCACTTGAAGGACTCAAGAAGGGCCGTTGTTCTGCGAGCAGAGTGAGGACGGGCGTTATCGTGCAAAAAAATGATACCGGAAGTCAGCATACCACGGCATTTGTTCTGTATAGCCCGTCGTAACTTTTTTATTGTTTCACAGTACACGTCTTGATTAATGGTCGTACCACGTTCCATGAATTCAACCAACAACACCCCTTTGGCATCCCAAAACACCGTTGCCATCAGTTTTCTGGCAGAAAAATCTTGCAAGGCTTTTCTTGGTTTGGTAGGCGAATTTGAATGTGCCCACATCTTTGATTGTTCTTTTGTCTCAGGGTTCACGTACTTAATCCAGGTTTCGTCACCGGTCACGATTCTGTTTAACAATGGTTCTCCTTCGTCCTCATAACGTGACAGAAAGTCTAATGCAGAGGCCATTCTTTGAGCTTTGTGGTGGTCGGTAAGAATTTTGGGCACCCATCGTGCACAGAACTTACGGTAACCCAATCTTGCTGTCACTATCTCGTACAAGAGAGTCTTAGAAATCTGTGGAAAACCAGTAGACAACTCCGACATTGAGAAACGTTGATTTTCACGAACTTTTGCATCAACTGTCTGAACGAGTTCGTCAGTCACCAATGATGGTCTACCACTCCTCTCTTCATCATGAACATTTTCTCGTCCACTTTTAAATAAACGTACCCATTCACGGACAACTCCTTCAATCATAACTCTTGGTCCGTACACGGCACAAAGCTCACGATGAATAGCTGCTGCAGAATATCCTTTGGCTGTAAAAAACCTTATGACAGCACGCACTTCACATTTGGTGGGGTTTTCTATTGCAGCACACATTTCAAACTGCCACAAAAACTAAACTAGCGCAGGTACGACGTTCACTCGACCACGGCTTGATGCCGACTGACCTGTTGAGTGCGTGAACGCACAGATGGCGTCGCTACTCCGCCCACAACCCGCACTGTGACCAATCGGAGGTTACTTTCTGAACTGCCCTCGTATTTGAGTGGGCAGTAGATAACATACCGAAAATAAATTTTGCCTGTTGCACTCAAGAAGATTACGCTGCTTCAGAAATGTTCTTAAAAAGCCAGGATGGAGAATCATGGGCAATCAAAAGAGCCCAGCAATTTCATGCATTCATCCCCAACACTACATCAAAATTATTAGAAAAGCTCTTTTTACACGATGTGCAGGATTGGGAGACAGAGGTGACTACATCACTGGATAAATTGAAGTTACAATACATAGCAGGTTATGTCACCACAGTGTATGACAGAAACTAGTGGCTTGGTACATTTTAGAAAAAAATTAAGAACTTGGTGAAGTGAAAATAACTTTTCTTAATCCATGTGGACTAGCTGCATCATTCTCCTGTCTTACACTTGTGGATGCCCTTTGGGTGTCAGTTGTGGATTTTCTGCCAGAAAGTTTCTTATTGATAGTTGTTTAAAAATTAATGTTAGTACATATTGTCTTACATGTAGCTATATATAGATATCTGTTATTCAAAAACAAGCGTCATGTCTTTAATTTTTGTGTATTTAATAGTTCTGGCCCAAGCCTTGTGCACCAGAAGTATTACCGGCATATAAATACTTACACGTTTTTCATACCTTATTTAGGTTTGTAGTTACTGGTCCATTGTTCAATATATTTGTTTTACCAGTTAGTAGGCTATTAGTCTGAATTTTATAAAATTAAAGTAAGCAATCAACTCAATTTAATTATAGAATATGCTGATAAGCTTGGTTTTAAGATGATGATATTTTGATATTTTTAGTTTTTTAGGTACCGTTCTGTATATTTAAATTAAATTCTTATTCGTTAAAGGTAGATTTAGTCAAAATGTAGCTATTAGTGAGAAACAAGAGTCAGAAATAATTTTGTTTAATGATGAACCCACCATCATCCCATTTTTATACTTTACCACGTGACTTATAACAGTACTAAATATTTATGGAAATGTTTTGAAAATTTTAACTTGTATACTTCCTGGAAAAAAATTGAATCAAAGTTGCCGGTTGTATTTTGAAAAAAATCTTAATTAGAACCTATGTTGTGTTGTATATCACTGGAAGGAGTATAAAAAATACTGCAGAATGACTTCTTTTCCAACTGTCCAGATCAGTTAGGACAGCACGTGGAGCGATTTTTAAAGAAGTCCATTTATGCTTTTTTGGCCAGTTTTTGAAAATTTCATGTAGCAATAGATCAAAAATGGTTTGAGATTTAAAAAATGAAATTTGATATTTTTCTTAAACCCACTATGAGTATACCAAATTTTAGCAAAATCGAAAATGGTGGGGTAAGTTGGTGTGACATGGAATGGACCTATCAGAGATCTTGCTTGTAACTGTTTTGCATCGTACCTAAAAGAATGTAGAGTGTTGCATTATGAAACAGGGATTATATACAATGAAACAGCATTATTCTGGATACTACAGGTCGATACTGGATCTGCACTTGTTCTTGATATATACAGTTATCTTCCATCATATATCCAAGAAACATGAATAGATCTCTTTGTTGTGGATGCTGGTACTATAATCAAACACAGAAAATCTAAATAATATTTACATGAAAATTATAAACTGGTTCTCTGCAAACAGGCTGTCTCTGAATTTAAATAAAACCAATATTTTAAGTTTGGGGCTGCACAATGCCTGACCGTACCATTAGAAACAATGTGTGGTGGTAAACCAATTAATGAGGTAGAATATTCTAAATTCGTAGGTGTTTATATCAATAAGAACATGAACGTGAAGTCACACATTACAGTTCTTCTTAAATGTGTAAGCCCAGCAAATTTTACAACTAAATCTGCTAAGACAAGCATTATATATGACAATCTATTCACATCCGTAGTATCAGTGATTTGATGTCATGATCTGTGGTCACCAATTCTCTGTTAATTTATTTGTTCGTTTGTTTATTCAGTCATCTATCGATCCATGCATTGTCTTACAGTGCCGTAGGACTTCTCATCATAATACAATGAAAATAAACAACACAAATATATATAAATACACACAGAATATGTATGTATGCTTTTAAACAGTGGAAAATCCAGGATGGAATAATGACAATATTATGAAAAGGATAGATTGCTACTCACCATATAGTGGAAATGTTGAGCTGCAGACAGGCACAACAAAAAGACTACTAAACATGTAAGTTTCCGGCCGAAAGCTTACGTGTTCAGTAGTTTTTTTTGTTTGGCTTGTCTGCCACTCACCATTTCGGCCATATGAGGAGTAGCAATCTATCTGTTTCATAATACTGTAAGTATGCTTTTTTGGGTGGGGATAGGACAGTTGGTCAGCTGTGTCCTTACCAATATTTGCCTGAAATTATTTAGAAAAAACCTAAATCGGGATGACCAGACAGAGCAAACTCCATCCTCCTGAATATGAAGTCAGTGTCTTAACAACTTCATGGCTTCATTCAGTTGGTCTTTATTGAACAATGTTCTTTGATATAAAATCAGTTTTCTGCAGATAACTTATATTATAAAAGTAATATTCCTCTTTATCGCTGCACACATCAATACTACCCGCTGCTGGCTCCTGAGCCATGAAGATGCTGCTGTGGCCCTTGCACTGACTCCAGGACCATAAACATGCCACTATATTTTATGTATGTCTTCATATCCTCCCCCTAGTCCACCTGGAAAAACTGATTCTGCATCCCCCAGTGATGAGTAATATGTGAGATGTTGAACTCAGGAGAATGACAAGATGTTACTGTCATGCATTATGGATCTTGGCACATGACTTCCTTGTAAAATAGTTACATTTTGATTGCCTGGGGAATTTCATCTCAAATCATACAGGTCAAGATCGAATTTCAAAATTTGCGGAAAAAAATTTATGTTGAAGTTCCACATGATACCTCTCCGAAACTACAATATTTTGATTTTCTGCTGATTTGTTACATACCTATCTAATTTTTAACTTTTGTGAATTTCAAAATTATATTTTGAAAATATGTATAGTCATAGGATGTTAACTGACTTGAGAAATGATGAAGTGGAAGTACTGCTAACTGTCAGCTATGAAATTAATGCATGAAATTCTTAAACTGTCAAAATATTTGTACATAAAGGTGAAAGAATCTGAAATTTTTGGTTATTTAGAAATTATTTTCTCCAAAACATCCATCCTAAATGTCCTAAAATTCCATGGTACGTTAGTTGAGTATTGTACTTAGGGAATGAACAATCAGAAATTTTGTCTGTACAAAATGTGAGAAATTTTTTAGGTAGACGTAGCTCTACTCTCACGGTCAAAAAATCATGAACACTTACATATATAAATTTATCTCTGATTTTAAGTAAATGTCACGCAAAACTGGTATTTCTGCATCAAAATAATTACATTACAACATTATAAGTGAGTGGTAAAACAATTCATAATTTTGTTCCTTAGCATTTTATAACAAAAATGTGATATAAAATATTTATACCCATTTTTCTTTTTATGATGTTATTCACAAATTTCAATGTCTTCTGTCATGATTTTACCTCGCCTCATGACTTTCCATGAATTAAAATTGCCTACAATGTAACAGTCAGCAGTGCACTGTTGGAAAAAGTAATTTATTTTATTTTTTATTTATTTATTTTTTTTCATCTGCTTCTCATTGAACTTGTATAGCCAAGCTGAATTTACACATGGACAAGGATGATCCAACAAGAGCAGTACTTGGAAAATGGGAACTACAATTTTGATGAGGCTATTTGAAAGCATTAGCAGGACCATGAGGCGTCATAAAGGAGACAGTTATATCTTGCAGCTCATGAGAGACACTTGGTATCTATTCCACCAACCACTGATTGTCATATGAGTGTTGGAACTTTAATATTGGCAGCTATTTATTTACAGCTCGTACAAAATAGATACGAGTTTCAAAGTTTTACTGACCTTCAAAGTAGCCACCGGAATTGTGTATAACCCATTGCCAGTGATGTGTGGAAGTCGCGGGATACTCTTAGCAGTGCCAGTTGTGTTGACAGTTTGAGCGGCATGGTCTATTGCCTGACGAATTTGAAGCAGTTCTGAAGCGAATGCTGTGAAGTGTTTCCTTCAGTTTAGAAATTGAGTTGAACTCACGAGGGCTTAAGTCATGGGAGTGCAGTAGGTGGTATAGCACTTAGCAGCCCCATCAGTCAAACAAATCAGTAACAGCTTGCACTGTACGTGCTTGACCATTGTCCTGCAAAATGATGGTCAGGTCCTGCAGAAAATGTCATCACTTCTGTCTCTATGCTGTTCATTTTTGGAATACAACCTATGACCAGCTTAGAGACAGAAGTGATGACACTTTCTGCAGGACCTGGCGATCATTTTGCAGGACAATGCTCAAGCACGTACAGTTCAAGCTGTTACTGATTTGTTTGACTGATGGGGCTGCTAAATGCTATACAACCTACTGCAGTCCCGTGACTTAAGCCCTCGTGAGTTCAACTCAGTTTCTAAACTGAAGGAAACACTTCACAGCATTCGCTTCAGAACTGCTTCAGATTCGTCACGCAATAGACCTCACCGCTCAAACTGTCAACACAACTGGCACTGCTAAGAGTATCCTACAACTTCCACACTGCTGGCAACGGGTTATACACAATGCTGGTGACTACTTTGAAGGTCAGTAAAACTTTGAAACACATATATATTTTCTACGAGCTGTAAATAAATAGTTGCCACTATTAAAGTTCCAAACCTCGTACACATAAGAAATAAAGTGGTTCACTACAAAGTCTTCTAATGAATACTACGGTCTGTGCATTTCACACACACTAACAGGGTGCATTTCGTGGAGAACCATTCTTGCAGTGTATTTGCCACCCCGGGATGCTATCCAGTAGTGACTTCATTGAGTTTCTACCACGTGCTTCATAGCAGACCACTTTTCTCTCTCTCTCATTTAAACAGAATTTTCTTAATGTACTTTCATTTAGAATTAAGAGTTGCATGTTTGTTACTAATGTTGATATGGTGTCTACAAATCCAGTATAGCAACAACAGCTTCACACTGGAGATTAAATCTTGTTGCAAGATGTTTACAGAGACCTCCTACCCCATCATATGCACTTTTTCCATGATCTGTTGCTGAAACTATCCATTTTTTGTCTTAATTCCTGTACTACAGTGTTGACAAAGCTCACAAAGCTGAAAGTGGTTTCTAAAATGAGATGCTGCACCATCAGTCACATACACTTGTTTAGGAAATACATGGCCTCTGGATGATGTGTCACCAATTATCATGCTGACAGCATAGCATGCTTGTGTCTGTCATGAATGAGATCATCACAGACAATAGCAAAATAGTGTGACATTCCAAGGAAGTGAGCAACACATGTGTATATTGATACCTCTGATGTGTGCCAGTGGTAACTTTCAATTTTGCTCTGCAAAGCTACAAACCAGTTCCAGCAAAGTCAAAATGAAGAACACGTGTCAGTATTCTGGGATTTGGCTGATTTTAGTTCTGCTATGGCCTGACTCTGAATCCCCTGGATATGATGGTGAGCTATTCCTTTCAAGACCCAATGCCTAACCCCTGTAATGAAGTTCTCTGGCTCTACTATCTTCTTCGTCAACTCTCCTCCCTCCCCCCCCCCCCGCCCCCCCCCCCCCCCCATACAATGCATAGGTTATGTTATTGTCAGTGCCCTAAAGGTGTAATGCTTCAACAGTCATTATTTCAGCACAAGGACACATTGCACACTCCTACAACCAACATTTATCTTGCAGCTCTTGACGTATACACAAAAGCGATCCATCTCTGTGTACGTCCTTTCTGTGACACTGCTTATGGCGAAACAGACAAGTTTCGGATTAGTGCAGTAAATACATGTGCTTACTTCCTTCATTGGCTGGTATTTTACCCATTTTGGTTGTAAGGAGAAGAATTTTGTGAGACCAATTTTTAAATTCAGTTTCTCCTTTTTCATTAGGAGATATGCTTCTCTTATTGATCTTGTCATATATCTTTTTACCTTTTTCACCGTTTTCACTAACAGAGATAACATCCGCCCAGTTGGGACTGTGCCTACTGCAATCTTTGTCATCACTTAGGTAATATTCCAGAGCTACAGTAAGTGTATCATCTTGCAATGGAGGCCCATGAATCTGGGCATGCCCCAAGGCCTTTCTCATTCTTTATTTTATGAGCTTTTGAAATTGTCAATAACTGTACCTTCTCAGTAAAGGTGCTGCTGAGATAGCAGTATTTAGGGTTTGAAACCACACATCACATTTCATGCACATATCACTATCTTCAGGTTCTGCACCAAGTGCATCTGCATTATACACTTCGCAAAGTTTTGAAGATGTTGCTTGTGTAAAACTTGTTTTAATTTCTTCCACTTTTCTTTTTACATACAGTTTTCTCCTTGTGCTTCTTACCTGACCTGGCCATTTAAGGGAGGGTAAAGTTAGCATTTCTGCTAACATTCAATGTGTCAATAACTTCACACCAAGGAATATAAACATCTCAACTGTCTTCTTCAGTTTCATGTTTGGGTGATGGTGATTGTTCAGGTGGGTTGTCACTAAATTTCCTCTTGCGATGAATGTAGCAATTCCTGCACAATGGATATGACACTAATACCATTACTTGAGGACCAAGATATTTCTGCAATACCTCTGACAGATTTCCAGCAACTGTGAAGGGTTTTTAACTTTTCTTAAACACCACCTTCTTGGCTTTTTTCGTAGTCCACACACCTCACTCTTTCACTACTGTATTTCCTCACTGACATTGTCTCTAACAAAAAGTTCAAACCAAGTGCAAAACTCGATGCAGAATGATTTATGTGCAGGTTCTCATTCTTTTGTTATAAACAGAAGAACACTGGAAACAGTGTTGCTAACACGCATATTTTACACTAAAAATTCAGTGATGCAAAATATGCAGAATGTTTGAAAATTTTTAACATTTTACACAAAGATATTACCCACTGTGTTTGTACTGACTACTAACATATTAACCAAACAATGTTTTGTGTAGTTCTGAAAAGTTTTTGGATGAGGGTTTTCGAGTAAATAATTCATAAAAATGCAATTTTTTACATTTTTACTTATGAACATTTACATAATACAAATAGCTGTAGCGGGGAAGATTCTATTTATAATGACATCAGTAGTGTCTGGCAATATGACAGAAAAGGTAGCATTCTCTGACTTTCCAAATTAGAAAAAAAAAATCTGTGGAAAAATTAACTTAAATTTCATATTTTTGTCTTAAATTTGTTGGTTAAATGAAGTCCATTAGTATGCGGTTGTCAACTAAACTTTAACACACTATGAGGGAGCTGTAATGCAAAACATCTGTCAGGTACCCAGTACTTTTTGTTTATATATAATTTTGTAAAATAAATATATATATATATATATATATATATATATATATATATATATATATATATATATATATATATATATATAAAAAAAACAAAGATGAGGTGACTTACCGAACAAAAGCGCTGGCAGGTCGATAGACCCACAAACAAACACAAACACACACACAAAATTCAAGCTTTCGCAACAAACTGTTGCCTCATCAGGAAAGAGGGAAGGAGAGGGGAAGACGAAAGGAAGTGGGTTTTAAGGGAGAGGGTAAGGAGTCATTCCAATCCCGGGAGCGGAAAGACTTACCTTAGGGGGAAAAAAGGACAGGTATACACTCGCACACACGCACATATCCATCCACACATACAGACACAAGCAGACATATTTAAAGACAAAGAGTTTGGGCAGAGATGTCAGTCGAGGCAGAAGTGTAGAGGCAAAGAAGTTGTTGAAAGACAGGTGAGGTATGAGTGGCGGCAACTTGAAATTAGCGGAGATTGAGGCCTGGCGGATGACGAGAATAGAGGATATACTGAAGGGCAAGTTCCCATCTCCGGAGTTCGGATAGGTTGGTGTTGGTGGGAAGTATCCAGATAACCCGGACGGTGTAACACTGTGCCAAGATGTGCTGGCTGTGCACCAAGGCATGTTTAGCCACAGGGTGATCCTCATTACCAACAAACACTGTCTGCCTGTGTCCAATCATGCGAATGGACAGTTTGTTGCTGGTCATTCCCACATAGAATGCATCACAGTGTAGGCAGGTCAGTTGGTAAATCACGTGGGTGCTTTCACACGTGGCTCTGCCTCTGATCGTGTACACCTTCCGGGTTACAGGACTGGAGTAGGTGGTGGTGGGAGGGTGCATGGGACAGGTTTTGCATCGGGGGCGGTTACAAGGATAGGAGCCAGAGGGTAGGGAAGGTGGTTTGGGGATTTCATAGGGATGAACTAACAGGTTACGAAGGTTAGGTGGACGGCGGAAAGACACTCTTGGCGGAGTGGGGAGGATTTCATGAAGGATGGACCTCATTTCAGGGCAGGATTTGAGGAAGTCGTATCCCTGCTGGAGAGCCACATTCAGAGTCTGGTCCAGTCCCGGAAAGTATCCTGTCACAAGTGGGGCACTTTTGTGGTTCTTCTGTGGGGGATTCTGGGTTTGAGGGGACGAGGAAGTGGCTCTGGTTATTTGCTTCTGTACCAGGTCGGGAGGGTAGTTGCGGGATGCGAAAGCTGTTTTCAGGTTGTTGGTGTAATGATTCAGGGATTCCGGACTGGAGCAGATTCGTTTGCCACGAAGACCTAGGCTGTAGGGAAGGGACCGTTTGATGTGGAATGGGTGGCAGCTGTCATAATGGAGGTACTGTTGCTTGTTGGTGGGTTTGATGTGGACGGACGTGTGAAGTTGGCCATTGGACAGGTGGAGGTCAACGTCAAGGAAAGTGGCATGGGATTTGGAGTAGGACCAGGTGAAACTGATGGAACCAAAGGAGTTGAGGTTGGAGAGGAAATTCTGGAGTTCTTCTTCACTGTGAGTCCAGATCATGAAGATGTCATCAATAAATCTGTACCAAACTTTGGGTTGGCAGACTTGGGTAACCAAGAAGGCTTCCTCTAAGCGACCCATGAATAGGTTGGCGTACGAGGGGGCCATCCTGGTGCCCATGGCTGTTCCCTTTAATTGTTGGTATGTCTGGCCCTCAAAAGTGAAGAAGTTGTGGGTCAGGATGAAGCTGGCTAAGGTGATGAGGAAAGAGGTTTTAGGTAGGGTGGCAGGTGATCGGCGTGAAAGGAAATGCTCCATCGCAGCGAGGCCCTGGACGTGCGGAATATTAGTGTATAAGGACGTGGCATCAATGGTTACAAGGATGGTTTCCGGGGGTAACAGATTGGGTAAGGATTCCAGGCGTTCAAGGAAGTGGTTGGTGTCCTTGATGAAGGATGGGAGACTGCATGTAATGGGTTGAAGGTGTTGATCTACGTAGGCAGAGATACGTTCTGTGGGGGCTTGGTAACCAGCTACAATGGGGCGGCCGGGATGATTGGGTTTGTGGATTTTAGGAAGAAGGTAGAAGGTAGGGGTGCGGGGTGTCGGTGGGGTCAGGAGGTTGATGGAGTCAGGTGAAAGGTTTTGCAGGGGGCCTAAGGTTCTGAGGATTCCTTGAAGCTCCGCCTGGACATCGGGAATGGGGTTACCTTGGCAAACTTTGTATGTGGTGTTGTCTGAAAGCTGACGCAGTCCCTCAGCCACATACTCCCGACGATCAAGTACCACGGTCGTGGAACCCTTGTCCGCCGGAAGAATGACGATGGATCGGTCAGCCTTCAGATCACGGATAGCCTGGGCTTCAGCAGTGGTGATGTTGGGTGTAGGATTAAGGTTTTTTAAGAAGGATTGAGATGCAAGGCTGGACGTCAGAAATTCCTGGAAGGTTTGGAGAGGGTGATTTTGAGGAAGAGGAGGTGGGTCCCGCTGTGACGGAGGACGGAACTGTTCCAGGCAGGGTTCAATTTGGATGGTGTCTTGAGGAGTCGGATCATTAGGAGTAGGATTAGGATCATTTTTCTTCGTGGCAAAGTGATACTTCCAGCAGAGAGTACGGGTGTAGGACAGTAAATCTTTGACGAGGGCTGTTTGGTTGAATCTGGGAGTGGGGCTGAAGGTGAGGCCTTTGGATAGGACAGAGGTTTCGGATTGGGAGAGAGGTTCGCCATTATTTCTTCGTCAGACAATTGTTAGCCTCATTTTCATAATCTGCCACCACAATACCACTCCTTTTAATATACTACACGCAGTTTTTTCGAAATTTTCCCGAATTTCTCCGTCCTTTAACGTGTTTTGGCGGCAACACAACCACCTAACCTTTATGCACATCGTTGTCTACCAACCCAAGTCCAACATAGCCCAGCTGTAACCAACACCTTTTCGCCTTTTTTCATTCCAGATCTCCAGTTTCTTTCCGGTTCACCTTTATCTCTCCCCATATATTTTTATTTTCATTTTCATTTCACCCCATGTTACACTTTCCACCTTCTAACACCATGTCACCCTCACAACACCCCCACAATGATCCCATTAAGTTTTATTTACATTCCCTCCGCAAACATGCCTTCGCCCTAGCCAGATTACGCTCGCATATTTTATTTTCTCAGGCTTGTCTGACATTTGGCATTACCCCCAAAGGCCTCACACTCAAAGTTCCCATCTCTGGCTGCAACCCTTCCTTCCATCAGTCCCTATACCAGTTCCAAACTGAACAATCCATTGCCCTCACCCACCTAATCCTTCACCTACACATCAACTCAGCCAATGAACACACCCGTCAACTCCTATCCTTAATAAAAGTCCTTAATCTTTCCTCCCCCACATCCACACCGGCTGTTCAGAGCATCCTCCTACAGGCCAACCGTAAATTAGAACAGCATGCCACCCTCCACCTCAAAAAACTATCCAATCTCCTGGTTTCCCACCTCCGGAAAGGCAACTCACTCATCCTTCACAACCTTTCCAGCAAACCTCAACCTCCTCTCATTGCACACAAACCCAGTCTCTCCCATCTACTCAATCTCCCACTTCCAGCTCCACTCCCTCCAAAACCTCAAAATTCCGATCAACACAATCTGGAACCACAACACCCTAATTCAGTAGTTAACCTTTCCTCCAAACCTCTCTCCCAATCCGAAACCTCTGTCCTATCCAAAGGCCTCACCTTCAGCCCCACTCCCAGATTCAACCAAACAGCCCTCGTCAAAGATTTACTGTCCTACACCCGTACTCTCTGCTGGAAGTATCACTTTGCCACGAAGAAAAATGATCCTAATCCTACTCCTAATGATCCGACTCCTCAAGACACCATCCAAATTGAACCCTGCCTGGAACAGTTCCGTCCTCCGTCACAGCGGGACCCACCTCCTCTTCCTCAAAATCACCCTCTCCAAACCTTCCAGGAATTTCTGACGTCCAGCCTTGCATCTCAATCCTTCTTAAAAAACCTTAATCCTACACCCAACATCACCACTGCTGAAGCCCAGGCTATCCGTGATCTGAAGGCTGACCGATCCATCGTCATTCTTCCGGCGGACAAGGGTTCCACGACCGTGGTACTTGATCGTCGGGAGTATGTGGCTGAGGGACTGCGTCAGCTTTCAGACAACACCACATACAAAGTTTGCCAAGGTAACCCCATTCCCGATGTCCAGGCGGAGCTTCAAGGAATCCTCAGAACCTTAGGCCCCCTGCAAAACCTTTCACCTGACTCCATCAACCTCCTGACCCCACCGACACCCCGCACCCCTACCTTCTACCTTCTTCCTAAAATCCACAAACCCAATCATCCCGGCCGCCCCATTGTAGCTGGTTACCAAGCCCCCACAGAACGTATCTCTGCCTACGTAGATCAACACCTTCAACCCATTACATGCAGTCTCCCATCCTTCATCAAGGACACCAACCACTTCCTTGAACGCCTGGAATCCTTACCCAATCTGTTACCCCCGGAAACCATCCTTGTAACCATTGATGCCACGTCCTTATACACTAATATTCCGCACGTCCAGGGCCTCGCTGCGATGGAGCATTTCCTTTCACGCCGATCACCTGCCACCCTACCTAAAACCTCTTTCCTCATCACCTTAGCCAGCTTCATCCTGACCCACAACTTCTTCACTTTTGAGGGCCAGACATACCAACAATTAAAGGGAACAGCCATGGGCACCAGGATGGCCCCCTCGTACGCCAACCTATTCATGGGTCGCTTAGAGGAAGCCTTCTTGGTTACCCAAGTCTGCCAACCCAAAGTTTGGTACAGATTTATTGATGACATCTTCATGATCTGGACTCACAGTGAAGAAGAACTCCAGAATTTCCTCTCCAACCTCAACTCCTTTGGTTCCATCAGTTTCACCTGGTCCTACTCCAAATCCCATGCCACTTTCCTTGACGTTGACCTTCACCTGTCCAATGGCCAACTTCACACGTCCGTCCACATCAAACCCACCAACAAGCAACAGTACCTCCATTATGACAGCTGCCACCCATTCCACATCAAACGGTCCCTTCCCTACAGCCTAGGTCTTCGTGGCAAACGAATCTGCTCCAGTCCGGAATCCCTGAATCATTACACCAACAACCTGAAAACAGCTTTCGCATCCCGCAACTACCCTCCCGACCTGGTACAGAAGCAAATAACCAGAGCCACTTCCTCGTCCCCTCAAACCCAGAATCCCCCACAGAAGAACCACAAAAGTGCCCCACTTGTGACAGGATACTTTCCGGGACTGGACCAGACTCTGAATGTGGCTCTCCAGCAGGGATACGACTTCCTCAAATCCTGCCCTGAAATGAGGTCCATCCTTCATGAAATCCTCCCCACTCCGCCAAGAGTGTCTTTCCGCCGTCCACCTAACCTTCGTAACCTGTTAGTTCATCCCTATGAAATCCCCAAACCACCTTCCCTACCCTCTGGCTCCTATCCTTGTAACCGCCCCCGATGCAAAACCTGTCCCATGCACCCTCCCACCACCACCTACTCCAGTCCTGTAACCCGGAAGGTGTACACGATCAGAGGCAGAGCCACGTGTGAAAGCACCCACGTGATTTACCAACTGACCTGCCTACACTGTGATGCATTCTATGTGGGAATGACCAGCAACAAACTGTCCATTCGCATGATTGGACACAGGCAGACAGTGTTTGTTGGTAATGAGGATCACCCTGTGGCTAAACATGCCTTGGTGCACAGCCAGCACATCTTGGCACAGTGTTACACCGTCCGGGTTATCTGGATACTTCCCACCAACACCAACCTATCCGAACTCCGGAGATGGGAACTTGCCCTTCAGTATATCCTCTATTCTCGTCATCCGCCAGGCCTCAATCTCCGCTAATTTCAAGTTGCCGCCACTCATACCTCACCTGTCTTTCAACAACTTCTTTGCCTCTACACTTCTGCCTCGACTGACATCTCTGCCCAAACTCTTTGTCTTTAAATATGTCTGCTTGTGTCTGTATGTGTGGATGGATATGTGCGTGTGTGCGAGTGTATACCTGTCCTTTTTTCCCCCTAAGGTAAGTCTTTCCGCTCCCGGGATTGGAATGACTCCTTACCCTCTCCCTTAAAACCCACTTCCTTTCGTCTTCCCCTCTCCTTCCCTCTTTCCTGATGAGGCAACAGTTTGTTGCGAAAGCTTGAATTTTGTGTGTGTGTTTGTGTTTGTTTGTGTGTCTATCGACCTGCCAGCGCTTTTGTTCGGTAAGTCACCTCATCTTTGTTTTTTATATATAATTTTTCCCACGTGGAATGTTTCCTTCCATTATATTGATATCATTAATTTGAATCCAACAATTACGTTTGTTATTGTCACTGTTCCATTTCGAAATCTTTTCTGTCGTCTTATTTTCCTCTTTCTGTTTTTGCCAGTAGTTTCACTTTGCATTCACCTTCTCCTTTTTACCGTAATCTGCTATACTATTTTATCCCGCCTATTTATATACTCAACAATACGTAACCCACTTCCAAACTATAACCAAAAAATTTTTTTGCCGCTTTCAGCACTACCGCCGCTATAATATCCACCGTTTCTAGTTCACAAACAGCTCCTTTCACCTTTTAAACAACCATTTCGGCCAGTTCTAATAACTTTCGCTTTATTTCCATTTCCGTTTTTCCCACATCACCGATCATTTTTAGCTGCTTCCCACAGGTTTTAACGCCATTATTTCTTCGTCAGACAATTGTTAGCCTCATTTTCATAATCTGCCACCACAATACCACTCCTTTTAATATACTACACGCAGTTTTTTCGAAATTTTCCCGAATTTCTCCGTCCTTTAACGTGTTTTGGCGGCAACACAACCACCTAACCTTTATGCACATCGTTGTCTACCAACCCAAGTCCAACATAGCCCAGCTGTAACCAACACCTTTTCGCCTTTTTTCATTCCAGATCTCCAGTTTCTTTCCGGTTCACCTTTATCTCTCCCCATATATTTTTATTTTCATTTTCATTTCACCCCATGTTACACTTTCCACCTTCTAACACCATGTCACCCTCACAACACCCCCACAATGATCCCATTAAGTTTTATTTACATTCCCTCCGCAAACATGCCTTCGCCCTAGCCAGATTACGCTCGCATATTTTATTTTCTCAGGCTTGTCTGACATTTGGCATTACCCCCAAAGGCCTCACACTCAAAGTTCCCATCTCTGGCTGCAACCCTTCCTTCCATCAGTCCCTATACCAGTTCCAAACTGAACAATCCATTGCCCTCACCCACCTAATCCTTCACCTACACATCAACTCAGCCAATGAACACACCCGTCAACTCCTATCCTTAATAAAAGTCCTTAATCTTTCCTCCCCCACATCCACACCGGCTGTTCAGAGCATCCTCCTACAGGCCAACCGTAAATTAGAACAGCATGCCACCCTCCACCTCAAAAAACTATCCAATCTCCTGGTTTCCCACCTCCGGAAAGGCAACTCACTCATCCTTCACAACCTTTCCAGCAAACCTCAACCTCCTCTCATTGCACACAAACCCAGTCTCTCCCATCTACTCAATCTCCCACTTCCAGCTCCACTCCCTCCAAAACCTCAAAATTCCGATCAACACAATCTGGAACCACAACACCCTAATTCAGTAGTTAACCTTTCCTCCAAACCTCTCTCCCAATCCGAAACCTCTGTCCTATCCAAAGGCCTCACCTTCAGCCCCACTCCCAGATTCAACCAAACAGCCCTCGTCAAAGATTTACTGTCCTACACCCGTACTCTCTGCTGGAAGTATCACTTTGCCACGAAGAAAAATGATCCTAATCCTACTCCTAATGATCCGACTCCTCAAGACACCATCCAAATTGAACCCTGCCTGGAACAGTTCCGTCCTCCGTCACAGCGGGACCCACCTCCTCTTCCTCAAAATCACCCTCTCCAAACCTTCCAGGAATTTCTGACTTCCAGCCTTGCATCTCAATCCTTCTTAAAAAACCTTAATCCTACACCCAACATCACCACTGCTGAAGCCCAGGCTATCCGTGATCTGAAGGCTGACCGATCCATCGTCATTCTTCCGGCGGACAAGGGTTCCACGACCGTGGTACTTGATCGTCGGGAGTATGTGGCTGAGGGACTGCGTCAGCTTTCAGACAACACCACATACAAAGTTTGCCAAGGTAACCCCATTCCCGATGTCCAGGCGGAGCTTCAAGGAATCCTCAGAACCTTAGGCCCCCTGCAAAACCTTTCACCTGACTCCATCAACCTCCTGACCCCACCGACACCCCGCACCCCTACCTTCTACCTTCTTCCTAAAATCCACAAACCCAATCATCCCGGCCGCCCCATTGTAGCTGGTTACCAAGCCCCCACAGAACGTATCTCTGCCTACGTAGATCAACACCTTCAACCCATTACATGCAGTCTCCCATCCTTCATCAAGGACACCAACCACTTCCTTGAACGCCTGGAATCCTTACCCAATCTGTTACCCCCGGAAACCATCCTTGTAACCATTGATGCCACGTCCTTATACACTAATATTCCGCACGTCCAGGGCCTCGCTGCGATGGAGCATTTCCTTTCACGCCGATCACCTGCCACCCTACCTAAAACCTCTTTCCTCATCACCTTAGCCAGCTTCATCCTGACCCACAACTTCTTCACTTTTGAGGGCCAGACATACCAACAATTAAAGGGAACAGCCATGGGCACCAGGATGGCCCCCTCGTACGCCAACCTATTCATGGGTCGCTTAGAGGAAGCCTTCTTGGTTACCCAAGTCTGCCAACCCAAAGTTTGGTACAGATTTATTGATGACATCTTCATGATCTGGACTCACAGTGAAGAAGAACTCCAGAATTTCCTCTCCAACCTCAACTCCTTTGGTTCCATCAGTTTCACCTGGTCCTACTCCAAATCCCATGCCACTTTCCGTGACGTTGACCTCCACCTGTCCAATGGCCAACTTCACACGTCCGTCCACATCAAACCCACCAACAAGCAACAGTACCTCCATTATGACAGCTGCCACCCATTCCACATCAAACGGTCCCTTCCCTACAGCCTAGGTCTTCGTGGCAAACGAATCTGCTCCAGTCCGGAATCCCTGAATCATTACACCAACAACCTGAAAACAGCTTTCGCATCCCGCAACTACCCTCCCGACCTGGTACAGAAGCAAATAACCAGAGCCACTTCCTCGTCCCCTCAAACCCAGAATCCCCCACAGAAGAACCACAAAAGTGCCCCACTTGTGACAGGATACTTTCCGGGACTGGACCAGACTCTGAATGTGGCTCTCCAGCAGGGATACGACTTCCTCAAATCCTGCCCTGAAATGAGGTCCATCCTTCATGAAATCCTCCCCACTCCGCCAAGAGTGTCTTTCCGCCGTCCACCTAACCTTCGTAACCTGTTAGTTCATCCCTATGAAATCCCCAAACCACCTTCCCTACCCTCTGGCTCCTATCCTTGTAACCGCCCCCGATGCAAAACCTGTCCCATGCACCCTCCCACCACCACCTACTCCAGTCCTGTAACCCGGAAGGTGTACACGATCAGAGGCAGAGCCACGTGTGAAAGCACCCACGTGATTTACCAACTGACCTGCCTACACTGTGATGCATTCTATGTGGGAATGACCAGCAACAAACTGTCCATTCGCATGATTGGACACAGGCAGACAGTGTTTGTTGGTAATGAGGATCACCCTGTGGCTAAACATGCCTTGGTGCACAGCCAGCACATCTTGGCACAGTGTTACACCGTCCGGGTTATCTGGATACTTCCCACCAACACCAACCTATCCGAACTCCGGAGATGGGAACTTGCCCTTCAGTATATCCTCTATTCTCGTCATCCGCCAGGCCTCAATCTCCGCTAATTTCAAGTTGCCGCCACTCATACCTCACCTGTCTTTCAACAACTTCTTTGCCTCTACACTTCTGCCTCGACTGACATCTCTGCCCAAACTCTTTGTCTTTAAATATGTCTGCTTGTGTCTGTATGTGTGGATGGATATGTGCGTGTGTGCGAGTGTATACCTGTCCTTTTTTCCCCCTAAGGTAAGTCTTTCCGCTCCCGGGATTGGAATGACTCCTTACCCTCTCCCTTAAAACCCACTTCCTTTCGTCTTCCCCTCTCCTTCCCTCTTTCCTGATGAGGCAACAGTTTGTTGCGAAAGCTTGAATTTTGTGTGTGTGTTTGTGTTTGTTTGTGTGTCTATCGACCTGCCAGCGCTTTTGTTCGGTAAGTCACCTCATCTTTGTTTTTTATATATAATTTTTCCCACGTGGAATGTTTCCTTCCATTATATTGATATCATTAATTTGAATCCAACAATTACGTTTGTTATTGTCACTGTTCCATTTCGAAATCTTTTCTGTCGTCTTATTTTCCTCTTTCTGTTTTTGCCAGTAGTTTCACTTTGCATTCACCTTCTCCTTTTTACCGTAATCTGCTATACTATTTTATCCCGCCTATTTATATACTCAACAATACGTAACCCACTTCCAAACTATAACCAAAAAATTTTTTTGCCGCTTTCAGCACTACCGCCGCTATAATATCCACCGTTTCTAGTTCACAAACAGCTCCTTTCACCTTTTAAACAACCATTTCGGCCAGTTCTAATAACTTTCGCTTTATTTCCATTTCCGTTTTTCCCACATCACCGATCATTTTTAGCTGCTTCCCACAGGTTTTAACGCCATTATTTCTTCGTCAGACAATTGTTAGCCTCATTTTCATAATCTGCCACCACAATACCACTCCTTTTAATATACTACACGCAGTTTTTTCGAAATTTTCCCGAATTTCTCCGTCCTTTAACGTGTTTTGGCGGCAACACAACCACCTAACCTTTATGCACATCGTTGTCTACCAACCCAAGTCCAACATAGCCCAGCTGTAACCAACACCTTTTCGCCTTTTTTCATTCCAGATCTCCAGTTTCTTTCCGGTTCACCTTTATCTCTCCCCATATATTTTTATTTTCATTTTCATTTCACCCCATGTTACACTTTCCACCTTCTAACACCATGTCACCCTCACAACACCCCCACAATGATCCCATTAAGTTTTATTTACATTCCCTCCGCAAACATGCCTTCGCCCTAGCCAGATTACGCTCGCATATTTTATTTTCTCAGGCTTGTCTGACATTTGGCATTACCCCCAAAGGCCTCACACTCAAAGTTCCCATCTCTGGCTGCAACCCTTCCTTCCATCAGTCCCTATACCAGTTCCAAACTGAACAATCCATTGCCCTCACCCACCTAATCCTTCACCTACACATCAACTCAGCCAATGAACACACCCGTCAACTCCTATCCTTAATAAAAGTCCTTAATCTTTCCTCCCCCACATCCACACCGGCTGTTCAGAGCATCCTCCTACAGGCCAACCGTAAATTAGAACAGCATGCCACCCTCCACCTCAAAAAACTATCCAATCTCCTGGTTTCCCACCTCCGGAAAGGCAACTCACTCATCCTTCACAACCTTTCCAGCAAACCTCAACCTCCTCTCATTGCACACAAACCCAGTCTCTCCCATCTACTCAATCTCCCACTTCCAGCTCCACTCCCTCCAAAACCTCAAAATTCCGATCAACACAATCTGGAACCACAACACCCTAATTCAGTAGTTAACCTTTCCTCCAAACCTCTCTCCCAATCCGAAACCTCTGTCCTATCCAAAGGCCTCACCTTCAGCCCCACTCCCAGATTCAACCAAACAGCCCTCGTCAAAGATTTACTGTCCTACACCCGTACTCTCTGCTGGAAGTATCACTTTGCCACGAAGAAAAATGATCCTAATCCTACTCCTAATGATCCGACTCCTCAAGACACCATCCAAATTGAACCCTGCCTGGAACAGTTCCGTCCTCCGTCACAGCGGGACCCACCTCCTCTTCCTCAAAATCACCCTCTCCAAACCTTCCAGGAATTTCTGACGTCCAGCCTTGCATCTCAATCCTTCTTAAAAAACCTTAATCCTACACCCAACATCACCACTGCTGAAGCCCAGGCTATCCGTGATCTGAAGGCTGACCGATCCATCGTCATTCTTCCGGCGGACAAGGGTTCCACGACCGTGGTACTTGATCGTCGGGAGTATGTGGCTGAGGGACTGCGTCAGCTTTCAGACAACACCACATACAAAGTTTGCCAAGGTAACCCCATTCCCGATGTCCAGGCGGAGCTTCAAGGAATCCTCAGAACCTTAGGCCCCCTGCAAAACCTTTCACCTGACTCCATCAACCTCCTGACCCCACCGACACCCCGCACCCCTACCTTCTACCTTCTTCCTAAAATCCACAAACCCAATCATCCCGGCCGCCCCATTGTAGCTGGTTACCAAGCCCCCACAGAACGTATCTCTGCCTACGTAGATCAACACCTTCAACCCATTACATGCAGTCTCCCATCCTTCATCAAGGACACCAACCACTTCCTTGAACGCCTGGAATCCTTACCCAATCTGTTACCCCCGGAAACCATCCTTGTAACCATTGATGCCACGTCCTTATACACTAATATTCCGCACGTCCAGGGCCTCGCTGCGATGGAGCATTTCCTTTCACGCCGATCACCTGCCACCCTACCTAAAACCTCTTTCCTCATCACCTTAGCCAGCTTCATCCTGACCCACAACTTCTTCACTTTTGAGGGCCAGACATACCAACAATTAAAGGGAACAGCCATGGGCACCAGGATGGCCCCCTCGTACGCCAACCTATTCATGGGTCGCTTAGAGGAAGCCTTCTTGGTTACCCAAGTCTGCCAACCCAAAGTTTGGTACAGATTTATTGATGACATCTTCATGATCTGGACTCACAGTGAAGAAGAACTCCAGAATTTCCTCTCCAACCTCAACTCCTTTGGTTCCATCAGTTTCACCTGGTCCTACTCCAAATCCCATGCCACTTTCCTTGACGTTGACCTCCACCTGTCCAATGGCCAACTTCACACGTCCGTCCACATCAAACCCACCAACAAGCAACAGTACCTCCATTATGACAGCTGCCACCCATTCCACATCAAACGGTCCCTTCCCTACAGCCTAGGTCTTCGTGGCAAACGAATCTGCTCCAGTCCGGAATCCCTGAATCATTACACCAACAACCTGAAAACAGCTTTCGCATCCCGCAACTACCCTCCCGACCTGGTACAGAAGCAAATAACCAGAGCCACTTCCTCGTCCCCTCAAACCCAGAATCCCCCACAGAAGAACCACAAAAGTGCCCCACTTGTGACAGGATACTTTCCGGGACTGGACCAGACTCTGAATGTGGCTCTCCAGCAGGGATACGACTTCCTCAAATCCTGCCCTGAAATGAGGTCCATCCTTCATGAAATCCTCCCCACTCCGCCAAGAGTGTCTTTCCGCCGTCCACCTAACCTTCGTAACCTGTTAGTTCATCCCTATGAAATCCCCAAACCACCTTCCCTACCCTCTGGCTCCTATCCTTGTAACCGCCCCCGATGCAAAACCTGTCCCATGCACCCTCCCACCACCACCTACTCCAGTCCTGTAACCCGGAAGGTGTACACGATCAGAGGCAGAGCCACGTGTGAAAGCACCCACGTGATTTACCAACTGACCTGCCTACACTGTGATGCATTCTATGTGGGAATGACCAGCAACAAACTGTCCATTCGCATGATTGGACACAGGCAGACAGTGTTTGTTGGTAATGAGGATCACCCTGTGGCTAAACATGCCTTGGTGCACAGCCAGCACATCTTGGCACAGTGTTACACCGTCCGGGTTATCTGGATACTTCCCACCAACACCAACCTATCCGAACTCCGGAGATGGGAACTTGCCCTTCAGTATATCCTCTATTCTCGTCATCCGCCAGGCCTCAATCTCCGCTAATTTCAAGTTGCCGCCACTCATACCTCACCTGTCTTTCAACAACTTCTTTGCCTCTACACTTCTGCCTCGACTGACATCTCTGCCCAAACTCTTTGTCTTTAAATATGTCTGCTTGTGTCTGTATGTGTGGATGGATATGTGCGTGTGTGCGAGTGTATACCTGTCCTTTTTTCCCCCTAAGGTAAGTCTTTCCGCTCCCGGGATTGGAATGACTCCTTACCCTCTCCCTTAAAACCCACTTCCTTTCGTCTTCCCCTCTCCTTCCCTCTTTCCTGATGAGGCAACAGTTTGTTGCGAAAGCTTGAATTTTGTGTGTGTGTTTGTGTTTGTTTGTGTGTCTATCGACCTGCCAGCGCTTTTGTTCGGTAAGTCACCTCATCTTTGTTTTTTATATATAATTTTTCCCACGTGGAATGTTTCCTTCCATTATATTGATATCATTAATTTGAATCCAACAATTACGTTTGTTATTGTCACTGTTCCATTTCGAAATCTTTTCTGTCGTCTTATTTTCCTCTTTCTGTTTTTGCCAGTAGTTTCACTTTGCATTCACCTTCTCCTTTTTACCGTAATCTGCTATACTATTTTATCCCGCCTATTTATATACTCAACAATACGTAACCCACTTCCAAACTATAACCAAAAAATTTTTTTGCCGCTTTCAGCACTACCGCCGCTATAATATCCACCGTTTCTAGTTCACAAACAGCTCCTTTCACCTTTTAAACAACCATTTCGGCCAGTTCTAATAACTTTCGCTTTATTTCCATTTCCGTTTTTCCCACATCACCGATCATTTTTAGCCGCTTCCCACAGGTTTTAACGCCATTATTTCTTCGTCAGACAATTGTTAGCCTCATTTTCATAATCTGCCACCACAATACCACTCCTTTTAATATACTACACGCAGTTTTTTCGAAATTTTCCCGAATTTCTCCGTCCTTTAACGTGTTTTGGCGGCAACACAACCACCTAACCTTTATGCACATCGTTGTCTACCAACCCAAGTCCAACATAGCCCAGCTGTAACCAACACCTTTTCGCCTTTTTTCATTCCAGATCTCCAGTTTCTTTCCGGTTCACCTTTATCTCTCCCCATATATTTTTATTTTCATTTTCATTTCACCCCATGTTACACTTTCCACCTTCTAACACCATGTCACCCTCACAACACCCCCACAATGATCCCATTAAGTTTTATTTACATTCCCTCCGCAAACATGCCTTCGCCCTAGCCAGATTACGCTCGCATATTTTATTTTCTCAGGCTTGTCTGACATTTGGCATTACCCCCAAAGGCCTCACACTCAAAGTTCCCATCTCTGGCTGCAACCCTTCCTTCCATCAGTCCCTATACCAGTTCCAAACTGAACAATCCATTGCCCTCACCCACCTAATCCTTCACCTACACATCAACTCAGCCAATGAACACACCCGTCAACTCCTATCCTTAATAAAAGTCCTTAATCTTTCCTCCCCCACATCCACACCGGCTGTTCAGAGCATCCTCCTACAGGCCAACCGTAAATTAGAACAGCATGCCACCCTCCACCTCAAAAAACTATCCAATCTCCTGGTTTCCCACCTCCGGAAAGGCAACTCACTCATCCTTCACAACCTTTCCAGCAAACCTCAACCTCCTCTCATTGCACACAAACCCAGTCTCTCCCATCTACTCAATCTCCCACTTCCAGCTCCACTCCCTCCAAAACCTCAAAATTCCGATCAACACAATCTGGAACCACAACACCCTAATTCAGTAGTTAACCTTTCCTCCAAACCTCTCTCCCAATCCGAAACCTCTGTCCTATCCAAAGGCCTCACCTTCAGCCCCACTCCCAGATTCAACCAAACAGCCCTCGTCAAAGATTTACTGTCCTACACCCGTACTCTCTGCTGGAAGTATCACTTTGCCACGAAGAAAAATGATCCTAATCCTACTCCTAATGATCCGACTCCTCAAGACACCATCCAAATTGAACCCTGCCTGGAACAGTTCCGTCCTCCGTCACAGCGGGACCCACCTCCTCTTCCTCAAAATCACCCTCTCCAAACCTTCCAGGAATTTCTGACTTCCAGCCTTGCATCTCAATCCTTCTTAAAAAACCTTAATCCTACACCCAACATCACCACTGCTGAAGCCCAGGCTATCCGTGATCTGAAGGCTGACCGATCCATCGTCATTCTTCCGGCGGACAAGGGTTCCACGACCGTGGTACTTGATCGTCGGGAGTATGTGGCTGAGGGACTGCGTCAGCTTTCAGACAACACCACATACAAAGTTTGCCAAGGTAACCCCATTCCCGATGTCCAGGCGGAGCTTCAAGGAATCCTCAGAACCTTAGGCCCCCTGCAAAACCTTTCACCTGACTCCATCAACCTCCTGACCCCACCGACACCCCGCACCCCTACCTTCTACCTTCTTCCTAAAATCCACAAACCCAATCATCCCGGCCGCCCCATTGTAGCTGGTTACCAAGCCCCCACAGAACGTATCTCTGCCTACGTAGATCAACACCTTCAACCCATTACATGCAGTCTCCCATCCTTCATCAAGGACACCAACCACTTCCTTGAACGCCTGGAATCCTTACCCAATCTGTTACCCCCGGAAACCATCCTTGTAACCATTGATGCCACGTCCTTATACACTAATATTCCGCACGTCCAGGGCCTCGCTGCGATGGAGCATTTCCTTTCACGCCGATCACCTGCCACCCTACCTAAAACCTCTTTCCTCATCACCTTAGCCAGCTTCATCCTGACCCACAACTTCTTCACTTTTGAGGGCCAGACATACCAACAATTAAAGGGAACAGCCATGGGCACCAGGATGGCCCCCTCGTACGCCAACCTATTCATGGGTCGCTTAGAGGAAGCCTTCTTGGTTACCCAAGTCTGCCAACCCAAAGTTTGGTACAGATTTATTGATGACATCTTCATGATCTGGACTCACAGTGAAGAAGAACTCCAGAATTTCCTCTCCAACCTCAACTCCTTTGGTTCCATCAGTTTCACCTGGTCCTACTCCAAATCCCATGCCACTTTCCTTGACGTTGACCTCCACCTGTCCAATGGCCAACTTCACACGTCCGTCCACATCAAACCCACCAACAAGCAACAGTACCTCCATTATGACAGCTGCCACCCATTCCACATCAAACGGTCCCTTCCCTACAGCCTAGGTCTTCGTGGCAAACGAATCTGCTCCAGTCCGGAATCCCTGAATCATTACACCAACAACCTGAAAACAGCTTTCGCATCCCGCAACTACCCTCCCGACCTGGTACAGAAGCAAATAACCAGAGCCACTTCCTCGTCCCCTCAAACCCAGAATCCCCCACAGAAGAACCACAAAAGTGCCCCACTTGTGACAGGATACTTTCCGGGACTGGACCAGACTCTGAATGTGGCTCTCCAGCAGGGATACGACTTCCTCAAATCCTGCCCTGAAATGAGGTCCATCCTTCATGAAATCCTCCCCACTCCGCCAAGAGTGTCTTTCCGCCGTCCACCTAACCTTCGTAACCTGTTAGTTCATCCCTATGAAATCCCCAAACCACCTTCCCTACCCTCTGGCTCCTATCCTTGTAACCGCCCCCGATGCAAAACCTGTCCCATGCACCCTCCCACCACCACCTACTCCAGTCCTGTAACCCGGAAGGTGTACACGATCAGAGGCAGAGCCACGTGTGAAAGCACCCACGTGATTTACCAACTGACCTGCCTACACTGTGATGCATTCTATGTGGGAATGACCAGCAACAAACTGTCCATTCGCATGATTGGACACAGGCAGACAGTGTTTGTTGGTAATGAGGATCACCCTGTGGCTAAACATGCCTTGGTGCACAGCCAGCACATCTTGGCACAGTGTTACACCGTCCGGGTTATCTGGATACTTCCCACCAACACCAACCTATCCGAACTCCGGAGATGGGAACTTGCCCTTCAGTATATCCTCTATTCTCGTCATCCGCCAGGCCTCAATCTCCGCTAATTTCAAGTTGCCGCCACTCATACCTCACCTGTCTTTCAACAACTTCTTTGCCTCTACACTTCTGCCTCGACTGACATCTCTGCCCAAACTCTTTGTCTTTAAATATGTCTGCTTGTGTCTGTATGTGTGGATGGATATGTGCGTGTGTGCGAGTGTATACCTGTCCTTTTTTCCCCCTAAGGTAAGTCTTTCCGCTCCCGGGATTGGAATGACTCCTTACCCTCTCCCTTAAAACCCACTTCCTTTCGTCTTCCCCTCTCCTTCCCTCTTTCCTGATGAGGCAACAGTTTGTTGCGAAAGCTTGAATTTTGTGTGTGTGTTTGTGTTTGTTTGTGTGTCTATCGACCTGCCAGCGCTTTTGTTCGGTAAGTCACCTCATCTTTGTTTTTTATATATAATTTTTCCCACGTGGAATGTTTCCTTCCATTATATTGATATCATTAATTTGAATCCAACAATTACGTTTGTTATTGTCACTGTTCCATTTCGAAATCTTTTCTGTCGTCTTATTTTCCTCTTTCTGTTTTTGCCAGTAGTTTCACTTTGCATTCACCTTCTCCTTTTTACCGTAATCTGCTATACTATTTTATCCCGCCTATTTATATACTCAACAATACGTAACCCACTTCCAAACTATAACCAAAAAATTTTTTTGCCGCTTTCAGCACTACCGCCGCTATAATATCCACCGTTTCTAGTTCACAAACAGCTCCTTTCACCTTTTAAACAACCATTTCGGCCAGTTCTAATAACTTTCGCTTTATTTCCATTTCCGTTTTTCCCACATCACCGATCATTTTTAGCCGCTTCCCACAGGTTTTAACGCCATTATTTCTTCGTCAGACAATTGTTAGCCTCATTTTCATAATCTGCCACCACAATACCACTCCTTTTAATATACTACACGCAGTTTTTTCGAAATTTTCCCGAATTTCTCCGTCCTTTAACGTGTTTTGGCGGCAACACAACCACCTAACCTTTATGCACATCGTTGTCTACCAACCCAAGTCCAACATAGCCCAGCTGTAACCAACACCTTTTCGCCTTTTTTCATTCCAGATCTCCAGTTTCTTTCCGGTTCACCTTTATCTCTCCCCATATATTTTTATTTTCATTTTCATTTCACCCCATGTTACACTTTCCACCTTCTAACACCATGTCACCCTCACAACACCCCCACAATGATCCCATTAAGTTTTATTTACATTCCCTCCGCAAACATGCCTTCGCCCTAGCCAGATTACGCTCGCATATTTTATTTTCTCAGGCTTGTCTGACATTTGGCATTACCCCCAAAGGCCTCACACTCAAAGTTCCCATCTCTGGCTGCAACCCTTCCTTCCATCAGTCCCTATACCAGTTCCAAACTGAACAATCCATTGCCCTCACCCACCTAATCCTTCACCTACACATCAACTCAGCCAATGAACACACCCGTCAACTCCTATCCTTAATAAAAGTCCTTAATCTTTCCTCCCCCACATCCACACCGGCTGTTCAGAGCATCCTCCTACAGGCCAACCGTAAATTAGAACAGCATGCCACCCTCCACCTCAAAAAACTATCCAATCTCCTGGTTTCCCACCTCCGGAAAGGCAACTCACTCATCCTTCACAACCTTTCCAGCAAACCTCAACCTCCTCTCATTGCACACAAACCCAGTCTCTCCCATCTACTCAATCTCCCACTTCCAGCTCCACTCCCTCCAAAACCTCAAAATTCCGATCAACACAATCTGGAACCACAACACCCTAATTCAGTAGTTAACCTTTCCTCCAAACCTCTCTCCCAATCCGAAACCTCTGTCCTATCCAAAGGCCTCACCTTCAGCCCCACTCCCAGATTCAACCAAACAGCCCTCGTCAAAGATTTACTGTCCTACACCCGTACTCTCTGCTGGAAGTATCACTTTGCCACGAAGAAAAATGATCCTAATCCTACTCCTAATGATCCGACTCCTCAAGACACCATCCAAATTGAACCCTGCCTGGAACAGTTCCGTCCTCCGTCACAGCGGGACCCACCTCCTCTTCCTCAAAATCACCCTCTCCAAACCTTCCAGGAATTTCTGACGTCCAGCCTTGCATCTCAATCCTTCTTAAAAAACCTTAATCCTACACCCAACATCACCACTGCTGAAGCCCAGGCTATCCGTGATCTGAAGGCTGACCGATCCATCGTCATTCTTCCGGCGGACAAGGGTTCCACGACCGTGGTACTTGATCGTCGGGAGTATGTGGCTGAGGGACTGCGTCAGCTTTCAGACAACACCACATACAAAGTTTGCCAAGGTAACCCCATTCCCGATGTCCAGGCGGAGCTTCAAGGAATCCTCAGAACCTTAGGCCCCCTGCAAAACCTTTCACCTGACTCCATCAACCTCCTGACCCCACCGACACCCCGCACCCCTACCTTCTACCTTCTTCCTAAAATCCACAAACCCAATCATCCCGGCCGCCCCATTGTAGCTGGTTACCAAGCCCCCACAGAACGTATCTCTGCCTACGTAGATCAACACCTTCAACCCATTACATGCAGTCTCCCATCCTTCATCAAGGACACCAACCACTTCCTTGAACGCCTGGAATCCTTACCCAATCTGTTACCCCCGGAAACCATCCTTGTAACCATTGATGCCACGTCCTTATACACTAATATTCCGCACGTCCAGGGCCTCGCTGCGATGGAGCATTTCCTTTCACGCCGATCACCTGCCACCCTACCTAAAACCTCTTTCCTCATCACCTTAGCCAGCTTCATCCTGACCCACAACTTCTTCACTTTTGAGGGCCAGACATACCAACAATTAAAGGGAACAGCCATGGGCACCAGGATGGCCCCCTCGTACGCCAACCTATTCATGGGTCGCTTAGAGGAAGCCTTCTTGGTTACCCAAGTCTGCCAACCCAAAGTTTGGTACAGATTTATTGATGACATCTTCATGATCTGGACTCACAGTGAAGAAGAACTCCAGAATTTCCTCTCCAACCTCAACTCCTTTGGTTCCATCAGTTTCACCTGGTCCTACTCCAAATCCCATGCCACTTTCCTTGACGTTGACCTCCACCTGTCCAATGGCCAACTTCACACGTCCGTCCACATCAAACCCACCAACAAGCAACAGTACCTCCATTATGACAGCTGCCACCCATTCCACATCAAACGGTCCCTTCCCTACAGCCTAGGTCTTCGTGGCAAACGAATCTGCTCCAGTCCGGAATCCCTGAATCATTACACCAACAACCTGAAAACAGCTTTCGCATCCCGCAACTACCCTCCCGACCTGGTACAGAAGCAAATAACCAGAGCCACTTCCTCGTCCCCTCAAACCCAGAATCCCCCACAGAAGAACCACAAAAGTGCCCCACTTGTGACAGGATACTTTCCGGGACTGGACCAGACTCTGAATGTGGCTCTCCAGCAGGGATACGACTTCCTCAAATCCTGCCCTGAAATGAGGTCCATCCTTCATGAAATCCTCCCCACTCCGCCAAGAGTGTCTTTCCGCCGTCCACCTAACCTTCGTAACCTGTTAGTTCATCCCTATGAAATCCCCAAACCACCTTCCCTACCCTCTGGCTCCTATCCTTGTAACCGCCCCCGATGCAAAACCTGTCCCATGCACCCTCCCACCACCACCTACTCCAGTCCTGTAACCCGGAAGGTGTACACGATCAGAGGCAGAGCCACGTGTGAAAGCACCCACGTGATTTACCAACTGACCTGCCTACACTGTGATGCATTCTATGTGGGAATGACCAGCAACAAACTGTCCATTCGCATGATTGGACACAGGCAGACAGTGTTTGTTGGTAATGAGGATCACCCTGTGGCTAAACATGCCTTGGTGCACAGCCAGCACATCTTGGCACAGTGTTACACCGTCCGGGTTATCTGGATACTTCCCACCAACACCAACCTATCCGAACTCCGGAGATGGGAACTTGCCCTTCAGTATATCCTCTATTCTCGTCATCCGCCAGGCCTCAATCTCCGCTAATTTCAAGTTGCCGCCACTCATACCTCACCTGTCTTTCAACAACTTCTTTGCCTCTACACTTCTGCCTCGACTGACATCTCTGCCCAAACTCTTTGTCTTTAAATATGTCTGCTTGTGTCTGTATGTGTGGATGGATATGTGCGTGTGTGCGAGTGTATACCTGTCCTTTTTTCCCCCTAAGGTAAGTCTTTCCGCTCCCGGGATTGGAATGACTCCTTACCCTCTCCCTTAAAACCCACTTCCTTTCGTCTTCCCCTCTCCTTCCCTCTTTCCTGATGAGGCAACAGTTTGTTGCGAAAGCTTGAATTTTGTGTGTGTGTTTGTGTTTGTTTGTGTGTCTATCGACCTGCCAGCGCTTTTGTTCGGTAAGTCACCTCATCTTTGTTTTTTATATATAATTTTTCCCACGTGGAATGTTTCCTTCCATTATATTGATATCATTAATTTGAATCCAACAATTACGTTTGTTATTGTCACTGTTCCATTTCGAAATCTTTTCTGTCGTCTTATTTTCCTCTTTCTGTTTTTGCCAGTAGTTTCACTTTGCATTCACCTTCTCCTTTTTACCGTAATCTGCTATACTATTTTATCCCGCCTATTTATATACTCAACAATACGTAACCCACTTCCAAACTATAACCAAAAAATTTTTTTGCCGCTTTCAGCACTACCGCCGCTATAATATCCACCGTTTCTAGTTCACAAACAGCTCCTTTCACCTTTTAAACAACCATTTCGGCCAGTTCTAATAACTTTCGCTTTATTTCCATTTCCGTTTTTCCCACATCACCGATCATTTTTAGCCGCTTCCCACAGGTTTTAACGCCATTATTTCTTCGTCAGACAATTGTTAGCCTCATTTTCATAATCTGCCACCACAATACCACTCCTTTTAATATACTACACGCAGTTTTTTCGAAATTTTCCCGAATTTCTCCGTCCTTTAACGTGTTTTGGCGGCAACACAACCACCTAACCTTTATGCACATCGTTGTCTACCAACCCAAGTCCAACATAGCCCAGCTGTAACCAACACCTTTTCGCCTTTTTTCATTCCAGATCTCCAGTTTCTTTCCGGTTCACCTTTATCTCTCCCCATATATTTTTATTTTCATTTTCATTTCACCCCATGTTACACTTTCCACCTTCTAACACCATGTCACCCTCACAACACCCCCACAATGATCCCATTAAGTTTTATTTACATTCCCTCCGCAAACATGCCTTCGCCCTAGCCAGATTACGCTCGCATATTTTATTTTCTCAGGCTTGTCTGACATTTGGCATTACCCCCAAAGGCCTCACACTCAAAGTTCCCATCTCTGGCTGCAACCCTTCCTTCCATCAGTCCCTATACCAGTTCCAAACTGAACAATCCATTGCCCTCACCCACCTAATCCTTCACCTACACATCAACTCAGCCAATGAACACACCCGTCAACTCCTATCCTTAATAAAAGTCCTTAATCTTTCCTCCCCCACATCCACACCGGCTGTTCAGAGCATCCTCCTACAGGCCAACCGTAAATTAGAACAGCATGCCACCCTCCACCTCAAAAAACTATCCAATCTCCTGGTTTCCCACCTCCGGAAAGGCAACTCACTCATCCTTCACAACCTTTCCAGCAAACCTCAACCTCCTCTCATTGCACACAAACCCAGTCTCTCCCATCTACTCAATCTCCCACTTCCAGCTCCACTCCCTCCAAAACCTCAAAATTTCGATCAACACAATCTGGAACCACAACACCCTAATTCAGTAGTTAGCCTTTCCTCCAAACCTCTCTCCCAATCCGAAACCTCTGTCCTATCCAAAGGCCTCACCTTCAGCCCCACTCCCAGATTCAACCAAACAGCCCTCGTCAAAGATTTACTGTCCTACACCCGTACTCTCTGCTGGAAGTATCACTTTGCCACGAAGAAAAATGATCCTAATCCTACTCCTAATGATCCGACTCCTCAAGACACCATCCAAATTGAACCCTGCCTGGAACAGTTCCGTCCTCCGTCACAGCGGGACCCACCTCCTCTTCCTCAAAATCACCCTCTCCAAACCTTCCAGGAATTTCTGACTTCCAGCCTTGCATCTCAATCCTTCTTAAAAAACCTTAATCCTACACCCAACATCACCACTGCTGAAGCCCAGGCTATCCGTGATCTGAAGGCTGACCGATCCATCGTCATTCTTCCGGCGGACAAGGGTTCCACGACCGTGGTACTTGATCGTCGGGAGTATGTGGCTGAGGGACTGCGTCAGCTTTCAGACAACACCACATACAAAGTTTGCCAAGGTAACCCCATTCCCGATGTCCAGGCGGAGCTTCAAGGAATCCTCAGAACCTTAGGCCCCCTGCAAAACCTTTCACCTGACTCCATCAACCTCCTGACCCCACCGACACCCCGCACCCCTACCTTCTACCTTCTTCCTAAAATCCACAAACCCAATCATCCCGGCCGCCCCATTGTAGCTGGTTACCAAGCCCCCACAGAACGTATCTCTGCCTACGTAGATCAACACCTTCAACCCATTACATGCAGTCTCCCATCCTTCATCAAGGACACCAACCACTTCCTTGAACGCCTGGAATCCTTACCCAATCTGTTACCCCCGGAAACCATCCTTGTAACCATTGATGCCACGTCCTTATACACTAATATTCCGCACGTCCAGGGCCTCGCTGCGATGGAGCATTTCCTTTCACGCCGATCACCTGCCACCCTACCTAAAACCTCTTTCCTCATCACCTTAGCCAGCTTCATCCTGACCCACAACTTCTTCACTTTTGAGGGCCAGACATACCAACAATTAAAGGGAACAGCCATGGGCACCAGGATGGCCCCCTCGTACGCCAACCTATTCATGGGTCGCTTAGAGGAAGCCTTCTTGGTTACCCAAGTCTGCCAACCCAAAGTTTGGTACAGATTTATTGATGACATCTTCATGATCTGGACTCACAGTGAAGAAGAACTCCAGAATTTCCTCTCCAACCTCAACTCCTTTGGTTCCATCAGTTTCACCTGGTCCTACTCCAAATCCCATGCCACTTTCCTTGACGTTGACCTCCACCTGTCCAATGGCCAACTTCACACGTCCGTCCACATCAAACCCACCAACAAGCAACAGTACCTCCATTATGACAGCTGCCACCCATTCCACATCAAACGGTCCCTTCCCTACAGCCTAGGTCTTCGTGGCAAACGAATCTGCTCCAGTCCGGAATCCCTGAATCATTACACCAACAACCTGAAAACAGCTTTCGCATCCCGCAACTACCCTCCCGACCTGGTACAGAAGCAAATAACCAGAGCCACTTCCTCGTCCCCTCAAACCCAGAATCCCCCACAGAAGAACCACAAAAGTGCCCCACTTGTGACAGGATACTTTCCGGGACTGGACCAGACTCTGAATGTGGCTCTCCAGCAGGGATACGACTTCCTCAAATCCTGCCCTGAAATGAGGTCCATCCTTCATGAAATCCTCCCCACTCCGCCAAGAGTGTCTTTCCGCCGTCCACCTAACCTTCGTAACCTGTTAGTTCATCCCTATGAAATCCCCAAACCACCTTCCCTACCCTCTGGCTCCTATCCTTGTAACCGCCCCCGATGCAAAACCTGTCCCATGCACCCTCCCACCACCACCTACTCCAGTCCTGTAACCCGGAAGGTGTACACGATCAGAGGCAGAGCCACGTGTGAAAGCACCCACGTGATTTACCAACTGACCTGCCTACACTGTGATGCATTCTATGTGGGAATGACCAGCAACAAACTGTCCATTCGCATGAATGGACACAGGCAGACAGTGTTTGTTGGTAATGAGGATCACCCTGTGGCTAAACATGCCTTGGTGCACAGCCAGCACATCTTGGCACAGTGTTACACCGTCCGGGTTATCTGGATACTTCCCACCAACACCAACCTATCCGAACTCCGGAGATGGGAACTTGCCCTTCAGTATATCCTCTATTCTCGTCATCCGCCAGGCCTCAATCTCCGCTAATTTCAAGTTGCCGCCACTCATACCTCACCTGTCTTTCAACAACTTCTTTGCCTCTACACTTCTGCCTCGACTGACATCTCTGCCCAAACTCTTTGTCTTTAAATATGTCTGCTTGTGTCTGTATGTGTGGATGGATATGTGCGTGTGTGCGAGTGTATACCTGTCCTTTTTTCCCCCTAAGGTAAGTCTTTCCGCTCCCGGGATTGGAATGACTCCTTACCCTCTCCCTTAAAACCCACTTCCTTTCGTCTTCCCCTCTCTTTCCCTCTTTCCTGATGAGGCAACAGTTTGTTGCGAAAGCTTGAATTTTGTGTGTGTGTTTGTGTTTGTTTGTGTGTCTATCGACCTGCCAGCGCTTTTGTTCGGTAAGTCACCTCATCTTTGTTTTTTATATATAATTTTTCCCACGTGGAATGTTTCCTTCCATTATATATATATATATATATATATATATATATATATATATATATATATACTGTTTTAAGAATTATTTACAAAATATACATATTTGGAAGGCCCATACCATTTACAAAAATTAAGGTAAAACGAAAACACTTTATTTCTTAACACTTATGATGTAGAGGTCCAATATATATTTTTTCCAGAAAAATTGATGGTCACGAGTTGACATGATCTGTATGATTTGAGATGAAATCACCCATCTGTAGTACTACATGAAGACAAGTTGTTTAACATTGTTTCCACAGATCTCTAATAGTTCAGGACATATTTACTTCAAATTTTTACATGATGCTCTAACAAACATTCAGATGGACGTAAGCTATTTATTTTTTTAAACAACAATGTGCAAGTTTTTGTTAAAACCAACAGCAGGAAAGAAAATGTCATACTGTGCTGAAAACATGCAGTTTTGATTTCTTTCTTGCAGCCAGTTTCAATTATGATAAGAGGGCATATATTAAAACAGAGAAGATGTATTTGCAGCATTTGGCTTATGATTCTGGAATCTGAATCATCTAAAATTTTGTAATGTGTCACTCATCCCTTTTTACCAATGATCCCAACCGATTTACCCATTCATCTTAAGCTTATTCAGTTCCCAAGAGAAGTGTTGTTAGCAAGGCTCAAGGTCAGAGAGAGAAATAGGTCAGAGACGGGGGAGGGGCAGGGGGGGAGGTGGACACAGAGAGGTGAAAGGGATGCACTGGCAAAGGGGGGGAGGGGGTGGAGATGGAGGTGGACAGAGAGGGGAGGGAGGGAAGGAGTTTAGGATGTATGTCCAATTCCCATACATATAAGGGGCGTTCAAAAAAAAACGAGCCGGAGTCTCGAATACACAAACCGGTGACAGGAGGTTAATATCATGGCATGTGTAATGGGGTGTGGTTCCGACCAGAGTGTGAAAGTTCACGGCCCATCGCTAGAGGGCACGCGTTCACATCACGTGACCATACAGAGCTAGCAGCAGCATGGATCAATCGTCCAACGCTGCCAGTCACATTGCATACAGTGACATGGAGGTGTCAACAGAAGAGCAAAGAGGTGTTGGAGCAAAGAGGTGTTGTTTGTTTTCTGACAGTGGAAGCAGTAGGAGGAATGGTCATTCATTGACATATGTCACAAGTGTACAGCGAACACTGTATGTCCCTTGCAAGGGTCAAGGTGTGGCACAAGCGCTTCAGGTAAGAACGGGTGTCGTTAGCCGATGATGCACGGTCTGGAGCACCACACTGCATTACCAATGACACCGTCCAGCTGGTGGATGCAGTCATTACCTAGGACTGCCGAGTAACAGTGAAAGCCATAGCCACCATGGTCGGATTGAGTGTAGGAAGTGTTCACACTATCATGAAGAAACGACTGCACATGTGCAAAGTGTGTGCCCAATGGGTGCCCCATAGTCTTCAACCACACCAGGAAGCATGTTGAATGGCCTACCATCTTGCTCATCTGCAGCGCTATGCTTAGGAAGGGAATGCGTTCCTGGCACGATTGGTGGCTGGAGATAGTCATGGTGTCATCACTTTGAGCCAGAATCAAAACGACAAAGTCTCCAGTGGAAGCATCCAGGGTAAACACCACCAAAAAAGGCCAAGGCCATCCACACAAGTGCAGGAAATGTTATGCTGACGTTCTTCTTTGACCAAGATGGCCCCCTTCTGATTCACTTCCTGCAGCATGTGACAACAGTGAATGCCCAGCATTACTTGCATACCTTGACCACCCTTCTCCAAATGACCAAATCAAAAAGACCAGGCAATCTCTCCCGTGGGGTCATTCTGCTCCATGACAATGCAAAGCCTCATTTGGCCAACACACTCATGGCACTCCTGCAGAAATTCAAATGGGAGGTTCTCAGCCACCCTCCAGTAAGTCCGGAAATCCATCTCTGTGATTATGCCGTTTTTGGTTCCCTTAGAAAGGCTCTGAGGAGCAACCGATTCACCTCAGACTACGACGTCCAGCTGTATGTGCAGAACTGGTTAACATCACAGCCCCAGGAATTTTATGAGACAGCCATTCACCGCCTTATGTCAAAGTGAGACAAGTGTCCCTACAGCCAAGGTCAATACTTCTAACATACAGGTACTGGTTTCTGTAATTATTCCTCCGGCTTGTTTCTTTTTGAACGCCCCTTATATTTAGCAACTGTGATGCATTGCCAGGTTCACTAGTGTATTGTAATGTGACAAAGTGTTTGTAGTTATTTCTTTTCATTATTAACCACTACTCTGAGTCCGCTAGGTAATATTTCATTGTGTAATATGCATTACTGGCACTTTCGCTGCCTTTTCAACAGATGTATTTTAGTAATCTTTCTCATCTCATTTGCCAATTTATCATCATGTATATTATTTCACAAATCAACATCTCTCTTTCTCAACGCGTACTACTCATACAGGGGTGAATGAGGTGCTATCAGAAAGGTTTCTTAACTGGCATCTAACATTGTATACTGATTTTGTGCTAAACTTATTATTTGTGGAAATTTTTAACAAATGACACTTATAACTATCATAGGCCCATTGTACAATCAGGGGCAAACACTCCATATTTAGAACACATTTTTGGATACATGGAAATGTATGTACAAGGATGTATCAAAAATTCATGAGTATTGTTTTTGTTGTTTGGTTGATTTTTAAAAACATTTTCCCACAACTATCCTTACCCCTCTGATTACACTGATTCCAAATATTGTCAGTATTTAAAACTATAAAAGTGTGGACGTTTCGGACGAGTCCACTGGTACAGTTTTGTTCACTGAAAGAAAATGCTATTTTGACTTTTTTGTTTGTTTTTCTTTGGTAAATTACATTCTGTTTTTGTGGGTTCTTCATTCTTTTTGCTTTTGTTATAATTAGAAACCAACCTTTTATTATTTATACAAAGCAGGAAGGATAAAATGAGTATTGCTGCACTGCATCCTGACTTTACTATAAGTTGTTCAGACAAGTTAAATAACAAATGAAATAATGTATGAAAGTCCAAATTTTTCATGTAACTCAACATTTATTTAAATTTTCCAATGAACTAATAGAACATTCATAAAATCAATATAGTCATGCACAGTAGTGCCGTTGTTTGTTCAAATATGGACTTCAGTGGATACTAATAGTTTTCACCTGTCTTCCTCTTTGTCTTGAATGACACATGAAACTGAGATGGCAGCAAAGGTACAGGCAGTTGAGTGAGATGCTAATCAATTGCAAAAACACATAAAAACAGAAAATACAAAAAGGGAGAGTCATGGCTCTCTCAGCCATTGTCAGTTTTCGTGACCGGGGGCCGCTACTTCCAATCAAGATGCTCCTCAATTGGCCTCACAAGGGTGGAGTGCACCCCGCTTACCAACAGCGCTGAGCAGACCAGACATGCGCCCTTCCAAGTGCTAGCCAAGCCTGACAGCACTTAACTTAGGTGAAAGGTAAAGCTGTCATCAAACTGGAGGTTGCAATCGGAGAAGTTGTAACACAGCAAAGTCTCTTTATAATTTATCTTTTAGAGGTTGGTGCAAGGCAAGGGCAATCCACCCTCAGTACGACAGTGCCTAATAAAGAACTATGGTGTTCAAACCAACCTCCAGTTTGATGACAGCTTTACCTTTCACCTAAGTTAAGTGCTGTCAGGCTTGGCTAGCACTTGGAAGGGCGCATGTCTGGTCTGCTCAGCGCTGTTGGTAAGCGGGGTGCACTCCACCCTTGTGAGCCCAATTGAGGAGCTTCTTGATTGGAAGTAGTGGCCCCCGGTCACGAAAACTGACAATGGCTGAGAGAGCGATGACTCTCCCTATCCGCATCCATTGAAACCTGTGGCCTGAAGATGACACAGCAGTCAGTCGGTACTGTTGGGCCTTCAAGGCCTGTTTGGATGGAGTTTAGTTTTTTACCTTGCACTGCTGTGCTGTCTTTTGCAGGGGAAGTATGATGATATGTTGTACAGTCCAGTATTTGGTTTTAAACCTTGGTCTTGCAACAATGTTACAGAGTTTGTGATATTTCCATGTGATATGTGTATGCGCCACACATCAGAGTGTTCCAGATGAATGGTTGACTTCTTTGATTTTTTGTGAAGAGTATTCAGAAAGTTTTAATTATCACCTCAAAAGTAAAGTTACATAATTATTTTTTCTTTGTTTGCAGTTACGTGTCAGGGCACTTCTTGTACACAGTGAAACCCCATACCGTAGTATGCCTCTAGTGATGTGAAACAAAATGACGAGACCTATTGATAAAGTGAAAATCTGCAGCTTTGTCAAACCAGTCCAAAGTCAGTCATCTAGATTGGTCTGACACAGCTGCAACATTCACAGTGTTGTCAAAAATGAATGACATCAGAAACTCCATGTCATCAGCAGGCTGCGCCATTTCGTTTTGGCATCTCTAATGGCATGATACAGTTTCATGGCATAGGGACACTAGTGTGTATTGGAACCGCAGCTTTGGCCTGCAAACAAATGAAAAATTAATTATGTAACTTCATTATTTGTGTGGTTATTCAGCCTGTATCACTGCCCCTTCATATACATATGTCTTAGTGGGTGCCACACGTCTTGACGAAAAAGCAGCTGAACATTGTGCCTTCTTCAGCAATTAAATGTTAAAATGTCCATAACTAGTGCATTTTATTATCTGATAGTATTCTTACTATCCATGAACCTTTCTGTGTTGCTAAATTCTCCCCCAAATCACTAGGACAAGAAATGGATGTTCAAAGGTGGGAGTATCTGCTACAGTCCTAGGCTGTCAATAAAAATGAGATAGCTGTCCACTTTGGAAATGTGACGAGTGACATTAGACTTATACAAATAGTATTACATGGACAAAGCAGTACCTGCCTCAAACCACTCCCACAAAAATTGTGCATTGTAGTGCAGTAGTTAAAATATTGGATTTGCGTTATTTAGGGTGGGGGTTCAAATCCTTATCTGGCCAGTCAGATTCTCTATGGTTCCTCTAAATCAATTTAGATGAATGCTAGAATGATTCTTTTGACAAGGACACAGCCAGAATCCTTCCCATACCTGTCCAATCCGAGTTTGTGCATAGACCTTAATGACTTCATGGTCAATGAACCATTAAACCCTAACCTTCCTTTCTTGTTTCTGAACACACACTTTTAATGAATGTATGTCAAGCTGAGAAAGTACATTTCACAGGTGATACTAGTGTTATAATTAATCCTATTAGAGAGTTCAAAACAGAAGAAATTTTTAATACTCATTAAGTAGTTTACTTCAGATTGATTTCCCTTCATTTCGTGTGTGTGTGGGGGGAGGGGGGAAGGATGTTCATACACGGTATATCCATCCCATTCTGTACCACACAAAGATTAACACAGATGGTAAATTTACAACATAAACAGGACTGAATTTCCAAAGTTTTGAGCGCACATGTTGACAAACATTTAAGGGAAAGTAACAGATTATTGAGCTACTCAAACAATATGTTCATCTTTTTGCACTTCATGTAATTGCTAGTTTTGGGAAAGAACAAATCAGTAACTTAAAATGTTTAACATATTTTGACTCTTTTAACAGTTTAGGGTAATGAATTTCAGAACTTAGTGAGAAAGTATGTATTGCACCAAAGCAAGTATTGGAATAATTTACAGTTTACCAAGTGTCATCCCGTTTCCACTCCTCCAAGGAGTTTGGAAAGAATGGTAATGTCCACAGAAAGAACATTAGAAAAAATTATGTTAATAGCTTACCATTAAAGATGTAAATGGCTCAGAAAGTGTTGATAATGTTTACGTGTGCCTCACTGAGATTATCCTCCAAAGAAAAAAGTGTGAAGTGAGTTATTGAGCAGTTTCTTCCTATCCAGCTTCCAAAATTTCTCACTCATTCAGAAAATATGACATATTTGTTGCAGAATTACAACAAATTGTGAAATGTAACAAGTACACACATGAAATTACATCATCTCCTCATCAACGAACATAAACTTTTTGTTACTGCTGACAATTCATCTGATAATGACATCGATTTTGATGAATCAGTTCTCCAAGCTTTCAGAACTAACTTATTTAATTCTACGAGTAGGGCAAAAACTCTAACGATTCTTACAAGTTTATTTGAAAAGTAGAGTATCAGGAACATAATGAGCGAATTTTGTGCTCCTAATTACATTGCTCAGCAATCCAAACGAATTTTGAATTAAAAATGGTTTATGGAAGGTTCAAACCAAAAACCATGGAAATGTTCACCAGTAGAAACTGTCAAAACTGTACATTCGCTTTATGAAAACAATGAAGATAGCTGAGCAGTGACAGGTATTACAAATTGCATAACAGTTAAAGAACCAAACGGAAGTAAAACAAAAATATCAAAAAGATTTATTTTTGGTAACCTTAAAGAAGCTTACAAGACTACATACTAACATAAAAATATATTTCTCTAAATTTGCTGAGTTAGAGCAAAAGATGTAAATTACTCATAAAGTGTTGATAATGTTAACCTGTGCCTCACTGAGATTATGCTCCAAAGAAAATAGTGTGAGGTGAGTTATTGAGCAATTTCTTTCTCTTCAGATTCCAAAATTTCTTGCTCATTCAGAAAATGTGGCATATTTGTAGCTGAAATTACGTTATCTCCTAGTCATCAAATGTAAACTTTTTGTTGCTGCGGAAATGATATTATGGCATTGCAGTCATATTAGCTCTGCCATTCATGACAGCAGCTGTTAAGTTCACTAATGTTTCTTTCGAAATAATTCTGAAAATTGGCCACACAGGGCAGCACAAGTCAAGGGGCAGGTCACGAGACATCTGTACATTATCCTCCCATGAATGGAGTCGTTTCTGAGCAATGGGTGGCTCGCATGATGAGAAGATTGCAACCTGACCTGTATTCGGGGACAGTCTTTTTAACACAAAGTTGTGGCCCAAGCTGTACTTGTTGGTTGGTCTCCAAAGTGTTAAAATACATCTCTGAACCAGTTGTAAAATAGTGTGGTCACCATCCAGCCTTCTTCTCTTGCTGACATTGTAGTCTATGTAGGCACCTCTCTGTCAGTCCAGTTTTCCAATACTTACTTTCCTTCAAACACACAAAGAATTTTTGTTATTTTATCTTAAGCTGATGAGCACAGTAAGAAGGTAGTATTTTCTTGCCAAGAACAACTAGTTTTATGTTTCGTTTTGATGCTAACTGTTCCAACAACTCCAGTTTTAGAAGGAAATGATAAAATTCTACAGAGAAAATAAAGCCTTTACCTGAATGAAAGAAAAATCTATGACTGACTGATTTTTCAGTTGTTTTTAAACCACTCCATAATATCAAGGGTGACAGTCCAAATTCATTTTTGTCCATTGTGCAGATTAAACTTGACAGTTCTTCTTCTTCATCACGTTCGCCTTCTTCTACGTGCGCGTGCACGCGCACAGATAGATAAGATGATGTCACTACCTTCTAATGATGTGTGCTCCTTTTCTCTTGTACCATAACATAAAGTTTTAACGTGGAGTGAGTACTGTAGAAAACTGCTGCACTACGGATAGCCTCATTTCCATTTTTCATCACCTAGTGCTTGGTCAGGACTTAAACACCGTAAGTAAATCCAGCCCATTTTCTCCCGTATGTCCACACCATGACATTGTGACAATTATTGTGTTTGAATGCCTCAAACTTATTTTCATCATATGTGGCCTGATGGTTTTTTCTTATAATGGTTGCATGTGTCTCTTGTGAATTATGTAATCATTTAAATAAATTTTTAGTGTTGCAGAGGGACAATTCTCAGTATGCTGCACAATGCTCCCCGTGATTTTGTAAGCATTGTTTTATTTGGAACACAATTAAGTAACAATCCTCTCAGTGTTAATCATATATATATACTACAAGACCTCAACTTCCCAGAAGTGGAGAGAATAAAACAGTTAGATGAAGCAATAAAAGGTAACATTTTAATTTCTATACCATCTTCCTTCCACATTTATTATAATTGTTGCTGTTTTTTGTAATTATAACATATAGAGATAATATTAGAGAAAAAGGAGTTTAATTGTGAATGCTGTTAAGTTTAGTAACAGTACCCATAGTTTTACCCATTAACAGTGAATTTACTTATTGAATGTAATGGTTTAGATTCTGCCAAGCATAATTGGAATTTAGTTAAAGATGTGAAAAGTAATATTTATTTCTGTCTTCATAGTTACAAACTATTACATTTGTAACTAAAATAAGCCATTCACGTTCACTGTGTTGTCAGATTTACGTAACACAGTAATTACTTCTGGCTTCATTGCTAATACAAACTTCTATTAACACCTTCCTCTTTTACCCCAATACTCGTCATACTTTCACTGTCATTGCTACCTTGACTGCAATTACTAGACTTCTTCTGCTGTTAGTTTATTCGTTAAGTCATCTCTTCCCTTGTGGAACTAAATATTTTAAAACTGTTAAGGGTTGTTTTATGCCACTGGGTTCATCATGAAATAACCCCAGTCATCAGCTATTGCCTGTTGGATTCTATTATTACAAATATACTTGTGCTATTGGGAAGTTTGATTTTCTTAACAGAAATAATATCTCAGTCCCTATTATGATTACTCAGCTTGAGACTTGTCATTTTGATCCAGTTTACTGTCTTCATTTACTTGAGCTCTAAGCTTGTGACTGTCACTGTGCTCTAGTTTACCATCATCATTTACTTAGCTTTAAAACATGTCCATACAGTATTTTCAGATTGGCTTTTTTGTATGTCTCCTATTTGATAATTGGTTCTGATGCACTATTACAGTATTGAAAAAGCAGTTGTGTAATTTTCCTGTTGCTGTGTCACAGTATGTGTTTACTATGTCAGATGTAAACATTTGGTACAACAGAATGGTTTGCCTATCACTATATTCTAGTTTCATAGAACTCAGTAATTTCATTATCTGCCATCATTGTTTTGTCACTCAAAATTGGTTTTACAATGCATCTTAAACCTCCCATACTACAGTTTTCGAAGTGAATCATGTCTGTTTCATGTCCTTTAGTCTCCACTTCATCCCCTAAAACATATAGCTAAATTAGAATCCTAGTTATAGCTGAATTATAGAAGCATGTTTATACAATTTGAGGTGTAAAATGAACTTTCATAAATTTTAAGACAGATGATTTTTTTGAAACATCAACAATTCTAATGCTAATTCTTTTCTCCTTATTTTACACACATAGTTTGGAAATTCAGGATACTAAATAAGAAAATAGAGATATGTCAGTGACACTAACTCCTTTCACCTGTTCTAATTCACTTTTTTATTTAATAAGCAATTTTTGTGGCTTTTTAGTGTCCAGCAAAGCTGATTCTGTAAGCAAACTTTACAATATATATTTGCTCCCTGTTGCTTTTACCTGATTGTCCTTCCATTTCTTTAATGTACTTATTTTGGTGAACAATTTCTGTGGGATATCAGGAATGACATTCTTTTACTTTAGGTCAGCAAACTATAATTCAATTTTATCTTCAAACATCTCAGTGATATGCTCTTACCAATATATCAGTGGTATGCTTTTACCATCAGGTAATATTGTTTATAAGCTTTTACAAACAGATTTTTGTGCTAGAGATTATTACTTTTCACTGTTAATGATGAGGGGCAATCAACTAAAAACTGAACACCCACCACAACAGGGCCACGGATGGCTCCATTCAAAAGTAATCACTACACTCATCAAGACATTTATCCCAGTGGGAGATGAGACGATCAGTTCCTGCTTCATAGAACGCAGTCAGCCACTTATGGATCCACAACTGAACCTACTCTCGCACTTCCTCCTCTGACTGAAACTGACATCCATGCACATTTTTCTTAAGGTCACCAAAGATGTAAAAATCATACCATCAAAGATCAGGTTTGCATGGAAGACATTGCAACCAATCACTGAAGTGTCGTTCTCGTCAGATTGGCAGTATGGCAGTGGACACTATCATGCAACAGGATGATTCTGCCAGACAGCTTGAGCGCAAAGAGCAAAGCCAACAATGGAAACATCCCACATCTCCCCCGCAACAGAAATCTGAAGCTTTTGACACAAGTTCCGGTAAGGCCAAGAAGACCTTCTGCAATTGCAGGGGCCCTCTGCTCGTCATGTTCCTGGAGTGTGAAACCACAATCAGTGTGCAGTGCTACAAAACACTGTGCAGGAATTGCAACACACCACAGTCAAAATGCCCATGAATGCTGTCAGACAGAATCATCCTGGTACATGATAATGCTTACTCCCACACTGCCAATCATACAAGGGCTACACTTCAGTGACTTGTTTGAGAAACACTGCAACATCTACCTTACAGTCCATATTGATTATTGTGTGATTTTCGCATCATTGGTGACCTGAGGAAAGATGTGGTTAGACGTCAGTTTTAACTGGACGAGGAAGTGCAAAAGTGGATGCGGGTGTGGATCCGGCAGCAGCCAACTGCATTTTATGAAACAGGAATTGATCATCTCGTCTCCCAGTGGGGTAAATGTATTATTGCATGTGGTGATTACTGTTGAATGGAACCATTTCATGGTCCCGTTGTGGCAGGTGTTCAGTTTTCATTTGACTGTCCTTTATATGTTTATCAAAGGGAAAAATCCACCTGAGAAAACTCGACAATTACAAGGAGGTAATGGCGCACCACTGTTTCCCGTCTGGAGGCAGAATTCAAAATAATGTGAATAGGCACATATAGAAGTAGAAAAATTATCCTGGCTTTCAGAAATATTGGCTCATTCCTCAGGCAGGAAAGGGGGGGGGGGGGAGGGGTAAAGTGGGGAAGATAAGGAAAGAGGAGCAGTCCACTTGTTGGACCCAAAGTTGAGATGAAGTCACCTATAGTAAGGGCGTGGGGAGCCGAAAACCTGAGCTCTGAACAATCACCCTTTTTTCCCACCTTCTGCAACCCATCCCTGTTTCCTTCCTCAGAAAGGAACTTTTATAAGTGTTTATAAGTAGTAACTGCAGTTTTACCTTTTAAGGTAGTACTGACCAGCGAATACTCCCCTTGTAATTCTGTTGTTAAATACTTTTAATGTTTAATTGTGTATTATCTATTGATATCCCTGTACATATTCAGACTGATGTTTAATTATGTGTTTAGTTATATATTTTCTTGTGATATCACTGTACACATTTCAGGAGGTCTGGATAAATTCAGACAAGAATATGGATGTTCTGATGATTACGAAATGCATGATGTATTCTGGGTGTGTCACAGAATTTTTACTGAGAGGTTAGTTGATTTACAAATAACATTCAAACTTAAAATAAAATTGTATTGGCAGTAGTGTGCATTACATACAACAGTTGTTGTAAAACATTTTACAACAAAGTGTCCTTCAAAACTAGTTCCTATTGTTTAGTTTGTTCTAAGAGTTACTGGAGTGCTGTGCCTGCATACATGATGGCTGTCCCAGAAGTATCCGACCTAACAAAGAAAAAACAAAAATTTTGGGTGAAATGTTCATTTCTTTACAGATTTTTCATTTGTTACACCTTTCCCAATGATGATCAATAGCTTTGATACCCTGTTCATAATAAGAACTGTTGAGCTCTGCAAAATAGTGATCAACTGCGGACTCCACCTTTTCATTTTTGGCAAGTCTTTTGCCACCAAGACATTTCTTGAAGTTTGGAAATGGAAAATAATCAGAGGGCCTAAATCTGGCAAATAGGATATATCAGGAAGTAATTCAAATTTTACTCGTGGATTTTGGCCATGATGATAATGAGTGTGTGAACTGGTGCACTGTTGTGATGAAACAAAAGTTTCTTTTTTGCTAAGTGTTACCATTTTTGCTGGATTCCATCACAACACTACAATAAGATCACATTATAATCAGTACTTTCCCTTTTTGAAGATAATCAGTGAAAATTATCCTCTGCGCATCCCAAAAAATCTAATGCTATGACTTTGCATGCAAATGGAACTGTCTTCACCTTCTTTGTAGCCAATTCTTTCAATTCACTGTTCTGTCTGTTCCTTCTTCACAGGTGTGAAGTGGTGGATGCTTGTATCATTCATAGTTATGAATTGAAGCAAAAACTTGGCTTTATTGGAGTGATACGTCACTAATCAATCACCTGAAACATAGTTATGGGAATAACCAAATGAAAACAGTTGACTCATTCAGTTTTAGTTATACATATTGGTCGAATTAATCATTCATTCTTTTAAGTGAAATTAGTCTGTGGGAGCAACCAAATGAAAACAATCATTCAGTTGGTTGGACTACTCATTCCTTCTTTTGAATGAAACTAGTATGTAGGATCAACTGAAAGAAAACAATCATGTCAAGTCGGTTGTAGTTTTTACCTGTTGGTTGGATTATTATTAATTTTTTTCTTTTTGAGTGAAAGCAGTCATTAGGAGCAATAAAATGAAAAGATAAGGCACCATTATAACTTAACATATTGACTGAATTATTCATTATTTCTTTTCAACTGAAAACAGTTAGTAGTTTTTCCATCGGTTGAACCATGTACAGTGTGTAAACTTTTAGATGGCAGACCTCTCCCTAGTCCTGAATCGGTAGAAGTCGGTAAACGTTGGGAGGCTTCGGTAGGCACGCAGTTGCGACTGCTGCCAACATTACGTAGCTGACTGTGTTGTACAAGGTAGCCATTGTCGTCTGCTTCGTTATTGTTTTGCGCTGTACTGTTCTGCGTGTTTTTATCGTGCAGTTGTGCTAAACATTATCAAAATGAGTGAAGAGGCAGTTGTGGGCCCATCTCGGGAGTCGCCAACAACCCCTACCGGTAGGCCTACAGTTAGAAGGAAACCAGTATTACGCAGCGATGCTCGCAAAATTATATTGCGTGTGATCGAATGCTGTGAAAGGGAAAGGGAGCAGAAAAAATTGCTTCCATTACTCTTTTCAGGCATACAGAGAACAACTCACCAAAGTTTCATTGCAATCGGATGAATGGTTTGTGAGCGCATAGTGGACAAACATACATACATTCATTTTTATATAGATTTTAATATACATGACGATTTCAGTTTTGTTTACGAACAACATTTAAAGCGAGTTTTACTTCCAAGCCTTTCGTCTGCTTTTGTGTAAGCATGACGCGCAATTTGTAGTGCCAGCACTGCAACTGGTAGGCGTGCCTTGTTGTCGTCGTCGTCGTCGTCCCCCCCCTCCCCCCCACCCTCCCAGCCCCCCCCCCCCCCCCCAACAGCCCCTCACCCCTCGCCAACCAATGCTTGCTTCCTCCTCTCCCCGCACTCCCCTCAGAACTCTGCCGTCTTAAGTTAACACACTGTACTCAGTCTTTTAACTGAAAATGCTCTTCAGTGTTTCAGGTGACCAAGCTATCCATTCATTCTTCTGAGTGAGTGAAACCAGGCTGCAATACTTTAATTAGCTGAATTAAAGCAGCGCTACATTATACTGACTGAGGGTGGTCCTAAGTGAAGACGTATTTCAGGGATATGCCAAAGTTAACATAAGCAGAATACATGTTCCTTTAATTATGAACTGAATGGAGTGATTTTTCTTTTCATCATTTAAAACTGATTCATATACTACTCTGGATAAAATTGTTCCAGGTGCCATTAACACGTGACTGACTAATCTGAGGTATCAGTGGGTCGGTTTGCCTCACTTAAATTGCCAACCTTAGATGAAAATTTCAATCTGTATATTGAGCAAGCTGTAAAGGAAACGAAAAGAAAAATTTGGAGTAGGTATTAAAATTCATGGAGAAGAAGTAAAAACTTTGAGGTTCGCCGATGACATTGTAATTCTGTCAGAGACAGCAAAGGACTTGGAAGAGCAGTTGAATGGAATGAACGGTGTCTTGAAAGGAGGATATAAGATGAACATCAACAAAAGCAAAACAAGGATAATGGAATGTAGTCTAATTAAGTCGGGTGATGCTGAGGGAATTAGATTAGGAAATGAGACACTTAAAGTAGTAAAGGAGTTTTGCTATTTGGGGAGCAAAATAACTGATGATGGTCGAAGTAGAGAGGATATAAAATGTAGACTGGCAATGGCAAGGAAAGCGTTTCTGAAGAAGAGAAATTTGGTAACATCGATTATAGATTTAAGTGTCAGGAAGTCGTTTCTGAAAGTATTTGTATGGAGTGTAGCCATGTATGGAAGTGAAACATGGACGATAACTAGTTTGGACAAGAAGAGAATAGAAGCCTTCGAAATGTGGTGCTACAGAAGAATGCTGAAGATAAGGTGGGTAGATCACGTAACTAATGAGGAGGTATTGAATAGGATTGGGGAGAGGAGAGGTTTGTGGCACAACTTGACTAGAAGAAGGGATTGGTTGGTAGGACATGTTTTGAGGCATCAAGGAATCACAAATTTAGCATTGGAGGGCAGCGTGGAGGGTAAAAATCGTAGAGGGAGACCAGGAGATGAATACACTAAACAGATTCAGAAGGATGTAGGTTGCAGTAGGTACTGGGAGATGAAGATGCTTGCACAGGACAGAGTAGCATGGAGAGCTGCATCAAACCAGTCTCAGGACTGAAGACCACAACAACAACAGATGAAAACTTCGAAAATCCTGGATGTGTGGGTCAAATTAGAGTATTTTCCCAGACACAAACAGTCTGTAGACAGTAATTTGACTGATGGTCTCGATGTTCCGCAGGGAGCAGGGACACGTTCTCAGACTTACAGATAGTTTCATAGCTATTAAAAATTCGCAAGCACAAATTTTCAGGACTGTCTGTACAGTGTTAGGAATCTGTGTGGGGTTAGGCGAGATTATTTAATATTTATTAGTCTATTTTAGAATCATGTTATATTAAAAAGTTTTTTATTTAAATTGTTATTGTCTGCTTTTTAGTCTTGTGTGTGTGAAATTTTTCAGTTGCTTTCAGACATTTTGATGAGATTACAGCAGGGCACGTGATAAACTTCATGTTTATTTTAGTTTCTCTTCAAATGAGTCAACCAGTATGTTGCTTCCTCATAGGCCTATCTCACGAGAAGACTGTGAATGTGAAAATTAGAGAGAGTTGAGCTGACAGGGAAGCTTAGCAGCAATTGTTCTTAAGTGCGAAACATCCATGACTGGAACGAGAAAACAGGGAAATAGCAGTGGTACACCAAGTATCTACTCTCCGTCACACATCAGAAAAGAAAGCAAGTTACTTTTCATTGTCATCCAGTTCTGAGTTAAGTTAGTTTCAAGTCTGTAGCTTATCGGAAAGTTAGTTTAAAATCGGTTGCAAGATTTGTACTGAACAGACGCAGCAGACAGGAAAACAAAGTACCCTACACCACACACCAGACTTGAAAGTTCGTTAATATTACAGTATTATCCAGTTCTAAACTATGTTGAAAATTTGAAGTCTCGGGAAACTAGTTTAAAACCAATTGCAAAATTTGTACCGATAAAAAAAAAAAAAAACACCGACAAGAAACCGACCTAATAAAAACATGTTAAAAAGTGATTGTTCATTTATATATAAACACAAATTTACAGTGCAGCTCCAGATATTACATTTTTAAAACCAAGCAAAAATCAATATTTAATGTCACAGTGAAAATTTGTATTTCAGTAAGTAAATACATACATTTCAAATGTACTTTATTTTTAGAGATATACTTTTTATTCAGTTCTCCTTGAAATAATATACTGTATTTGTCTCTAAAAAAGTTGTCAACCCTAATCATATTTCATGTACAAATGAAAAGGCTGAAAAAGAATATAAATGAAAATCAGTCAAACCTGGTGAGTGAGTGAACACATCATATAATGGCCAAAACTGATGAAGAATGGTTTCAGTTGATGGTCTCTCATTGAGTGGAACCACTCAAACCTGGTGAGTGAAAACATTCATATAGCTGACATGGGCACTGAGACTAGTTTCATTCGGTTCTTTCATTCGACTGACTGAATGAAATTGTCCCCTCACTACTAAAACATTATCGTGACACTTTTGTGTTCTATTGTGAATCAACCTGGCACCCATCTTGTGCACAGCTTTTTCATGTCCAAATTTTCAGTCAGTATGTGATGTACAACACTTTTTGAAATGCTTATGATGTCTACTAACTTGTGCACTTTCAGTCAATGGTCACCTGCTACCATTTTGTGGATTTTCGTCACAATTTCCACCGTGGTCATCTCATTTGGTAGACTACTGTACTGTTTGTCCTGACAGCTCGTATGGCCTCGCTTAAACTTTACGTTTTACTGTTACTGTTGCAAATGAAGGAGCAGACTTCCACTGACTAGAATCTTGCTCAGCCTCAATATTAGTTGGACCAAGACCTTTCAGATGAAAGTATTGTATCACATAATGATGACCACTTTTACAAATTCACTGAGAATGTTCGCTATTGACACCTGCTAAACAAATATTAAACAACATAGCATAGTCAAACTTCAAACTTAAGTTGTTTTTTACAGTCCTAACACAAGGAGTCTCACGTCAAATTATCAGTAGCCTTCAGATATGTTGGAGAATCAAACTGTATTTGATAACATTCCCATATCCTGACAATTGAAAAATAAACTTGTGAATGTAACAGCTTAGTGCCTTGAGTGTGGAAGCTGAAGGAGAGGAGGAAGAACTGCCTGACTGCTGTTCTTAGGAAATATGACAATTTAGTCTTTTTTTCTTAAAGTATCCCCTACTTATGTGTCTGTTAGATGTTACTTAAGACTGGAATTCAGGAGAGCAAGAGGAATGAAGCCAAAGCTCTGAATGACAGGATTTTAGGTATTTTTGTATGAGTAAGCGATTTTAAAATGTAAAGATAGAGAGGAATAAATTTAAGTTAGATTTCGTTAAGAGAGCTAACACCTAATGGGAGGAACAGAAATTGTTGACATTCAGTTGTACACAAAATGGCAAGACAGAAGCAAAAATTGAATGTGTAGTTTGCTTAAAGCAATGAAATTTGAAGGAGACAGACAATATTTCCTTGAGAAGGACTAAAATATATTGAATTCCATTATTTCTCTGAGCAGAAGACAATGGAAGACAAAAATATGTAAGAGCTTTTGGCAAGTACTGCCCTACATAAATGTGATGCAGTTTATTAATCCTCCAACAAAAATCTTGGTGACTTCAGAGAAATGCATTCTTGTTGTTGTGGTCTTCAGTCCTGAGACTGGTTTGATGCAGCTCTCCATGCTACTCTATCCTGTGCAAGCTTTTTCATCTCCCACTACCTACTGCAACCTACATCCTTCTGAATCTACTTAGTGTATTCATCTCTTGGTCTCCCTCTACGATTTTTACCCTCCACGCTGCCCTCCAATACTAAATTGGTAATCCCTTGATGCCTCAGAACATGTCCTACCAACCGATCCCTTCTTCTGGTCAAGTTGTGCCACAAACTTCTCTTCTCCCCAATCCTATTCAATACTTCCTCATTAGTTATGCGATCTACCCATCTAATCTTCAGCATGCTTCTGTAGCACCACATTTCGAAAGCTTCTACTCTCTTCTTGTCCAAACTATTTATCGTCCATGTTTCACTTCCATACATGGCTACACTCCATACAAATACTTTCAGAAACGACTTCCTGACACTTAAATCCATACTCGATGTTAACAAATTTCTCTTCTTCAGAAACGCTTTCCTTGCCATTGCCAGTCTACATTTTATATCCTCTCTACTTCGACCATCATCAGTTATTTTGCTCCCCAAATAGCAAAACTCCTTTACTACTTTAAGTGTCTCATTTCCTAATCTAATTCCCTCAGCATCACCCGACTTAATTAGACTACATTCCATTATCCTTGTTTTGCTTTTGTTGATGTTCATCTTATATCCTCCTTTCAAGACACTGTCCATTCCATTCAACTGCTCTTCCAAGTCCTTTGCTGTCTCTGACAGAATTACAATGTCATCGGCGAACCTCAAAGTTTTTATTTCTTCTTCATGAATTTTAGTACCTACTCCGAATTTTTCTTTTGTTTCCTTTACTGCTTGCTCAATATACAGACTGATCAACATCAGGGAGAGGCTACAACCCTGTCTTACTCCCTTCCCAACCACTGCTTCCCTTTCATGTCCCTCGACTCTTATAACTGCCATCTGGTTTCTGTACAAATTGTAAATAGCCTTTCGCTCCCTGTATTTCACCCCTGCCACCTTTAGAATTTGAAAGAGAGTATTCCAGTCAACATTGTCAAAAGCTTTCTCTAAGTCTACAAATGCTAGAAACGTTGGTTTGCCTTTCCTTAATCTTTCTTCTAAGATAAGTCGTAAGGTCAGTATTGCCTCACGTGTCCAGTGTTTCTACGGAATCCAAACTGATCTTCCCCGAGGTTGGCTTCTACTAGGTTTTCCATTTGTCTGTAAAGAATTCGTGTTAGTAATTTGCAGCTGTGACTTATTAAACTGATAGTTCGGTAATTTTCACATCTGTCAACACCTGCTTTCTTTGGGATTGGAATTATTATATTCTTCTTGAAGTCTGAGGGTATTTCGCCTGTTTCATACATCTTGCTCACCAGATGGTAGAGTTTTGTCAGGACTGGCTCTCCCACGGCCGTCAGTAGTTCCAATGGAATATTGTCTACTCCGGGGGCCTTGTTTCGACTCAGGTCTTTCAGTGCTCTGTCAAACTCTTCATGCAGTATCATATCTCCCATTTCATCTTCATCTACATCCTCTTCCATTTCCATAATATTGTCCTCAAGTACATTGCCCTTGTATAGACCCTCTATATACTCCTTCCACCTTTCTGCTTTCCCTTCTTTGCTTAGAACTGGGTTTCCATCTGAGCTCTTGATATTCATACAAGTCGTTCTCTTATCTCCAAAGGTCTCTTTAATTTTCCTGTAGGCGGTATCTATCTTACCCCTAGTGAGATATGCATATGTTATAAAATTTGACTGTTAATAAATAGTTCACATCTTATTGAAAAAGTGATTGTTGAGCTCTTTGAATGGTTCTCCAGTTATATTAGTAGTAAATTTTTCATTTGCAATTATTAGCATTTTATCTTTGTGGCTTTTTTGAACATGAGGAAGTTTTTTTAAAAAAATGTATGTTTAATTTGGCATTTACAGTGGTTGATTATGTCATTAAATAAAAATTGAAGAGCATTAAAAAATTGTGTCTAACTCAAAAGTAAAATTCAATTGTTTACAGACTTCCAAGTTCCCCAAATAAATTATGTTTAACCATAGCACAACTACTAAAAATCAGTCATTAAAAAGACCTTCCTTAGAAACAAATACTGGTGTTTCGAAATGAGATATACGTATTTTCAGCTGTTGGAACATTATAATCTTCAAAGCAACAAGCTGTACATGAACTTCATGCCTGCCCATGATGAACTTTGTTCATGTCTTTGTAAGAAGAGGTGTGATAACCCTTACAAGTCTCCATATTGGATATTGCTCTTGGACTGTCACTTACCTTATCCACTGAGAAGATAGTGTGGAATGCTTTACCTGTGGTGTATCACTCATTATAAACATCATCATAACTCTTTTTATATGGTGGCAAGATTGACCCTTTCCATTGCCAGAATCATTTACCCTCAATTTTGGTCAGTGATGACAGTTTTAAATGACTTCTAAAATGTTGTGTTTTTTTTCCTATCCTTTCAAACACTGACACAAAGTTTTCAAAATGAACAGTAATTTATTTCAGTATGTATCAATATTGCCGTGGACTAAAAATTAAATGAAGGTGGTAATGCCTGAAAACACAATAAATAAAACAGTATTTGATTTCAGAGATTAGGGAAAAGAAAGGCAGTACGTACATCTTTGAAATAGGATTGATAATAACACCAACTCTAATTAAAAGACAATTATAGCTGAGGAAGCAAAGTGATTGCTGCAGCTGAGTCGCAAGATGTAATCTTTTATTTGTGTGTTATGCCGCCCCTTGATGAGTAGATTTTTTTTATCTATACAGTTACCTTATTTTTGTGAAGTTAATTGGATAGAGCTGTGATGTATTACAGTCGGCAAGATCTGATACTCAGTCTGGTGGCTATAGGCTGTCAAGTGCTGGTTTATATTTACTGTGTTACCTAAATTCTGGAACTTCAGAGAATGTGATGTGATCCTTTTCCTCAACTGATAATATCTGTAGCAAAGATACTGGAATGTGACATCACTATTTTATACAAATTGCTTAGACAAAAATTTGAACGTATCTCAGGGTAGTCATTTCATCCTATACTTTCAGCAGTCAACCACCCAATATATTTATTTCTTTTTTTATTATATTGTAGCCTGTTACCTATAATTTAAACACAGGCTGTATTCATTCTCATGCAAATTATTACTATCAACAGCCATTTCTTTCCTTTACATTGACAACTACAATAATACAACCATTTTTGTCTGCCACATTCTGCAGTACTCTCCATCCTTCCCTGGTCCATGGGCCCACCATGCCAGTTCTTTGTGCATTGTAGAGGGCATTGTAGTTGCACTGCTTCTTCTGTTGTCTGACAGCTTCCCAGTTGCAGGGGATGACGTCCCCTGGGAGCATTGTTGCTGCAGCTGAGGGGAGCAGCCACTTGCCAGCCCTCATCACCCCAGTTCTATTTCCCTGAGTGGCGAGGCATGGTCCATGGCTGTGCTTCCCCTCTGGTGTTTCTGTTACCAGGGTTGCCACAGGTTCTAGAAATCGGAATTTCAAACATGTCGGGGAAACATCAGGGAAATTTGGAGGGGAAAAAAAAACCACTGGAAAAATCTCGTTTTTGTGACTATATGAAATGATTTGTTTACTGTGGTGTTACGCTTCATCGCTAGATGGACACAGCTGAGAACGTGCCCCACTTCCCTCATTCTTATTGCTTCTCCCCTTCTTACCTCTCTCCTCAGCTTGGAGTCAGTGCTGCCACCATTTCTTACTGCTAGCCTAGCAACTGCCAACGAGAGGCAGAGAAGTATGAAGAGCGATTTATTTGGATCTAATTCTCAGAGATTGTTGATGCAGCAGCTTGAGACAGCAGTCATGTGTGTATGAGTTGTGTCTGAGTGGTTGTGTGAATGTGTGTGTGCTCCCGTTTTCTGACAAAGGCTATGGCTGAAAATGTTGTTGTCTTTTCTGCATGCCTGTCTGCAGCTGAGCAATCATATTCACAGTGAGTTGCTACGTTTCCTCATTACTGTTGATTCTTAGAGTATTTGAACAAGTTATCTATTGCACGGATTGATCACCGTGGTCTCATTCCATCAACATGTTGTCTGCGGCTTATTTGGATCTAATTCTCAGAGATTGTTGATGCAGCAGCTTGAGACAGCAGTCATGTGTGTATGAGTTGTGTCTGAGTGGTTGTGTGAATGTGTGTGTGCTCCCGTTCTCTGACAAAGGCTATGGCTGAAAATGTTGTTGTCTTTTCTGCATGCCTGTCTGCAGCTGAGCAATCATATTCACAGTGAGTTGCTACGTTTCCTCATTACTGTTGATTCTTAGAGTATTTGAACAAGTTATCTATTGCACGGATTGATCACCGTGGTCTCATTCCATCAACATGTTGTCTGCGGCTTGCGAATAGCTGGCCACATGAGTGGATTTCCGCACTGGGCCAAAACCGTAGGCCGTTTCTGTGGATATCTGTAACGGATCAGGCCTGCTGATCTGAAGCCATTTGGTTCCCACTAATGTGCAGACCCCACCTGTTGGATCTAGCCTCACCGTTTTGCCCTCAGGCCAGGTCTCTTTGTGTATGGTATAATGCAGCAGATTTCCAGGGTTTATCCTTGGATCCAGGTCTTCGGTGCTCCTCGGCAGACCAGAGACTGTGGGTGATGAATTTCAGGAATTGCGACTGTCTCACCGCAAGTACCTTGTACAGTGTGGCGTTTCGTAGATATTTTAGTGTTATAGTACATTTTGGCACTTCAAAAGTAGTTTATATGTTAGATTGTATGGATGATAAGAAGAAGAAAATTGTGTCAATCTCTTGTAGTTTGTATGCTATGTACTCATATATTTCTTGAAAGAAAAATCACAAAATACCTGTAAAATAATAAATATACCACAGTGGGTAGTAACCGACAATAACGAACATAGTAGAACCAACATTTTATTGGTGGTCACCTACAGTGTTTGTTTCCACAATTCTTCCCTCCTTAAACACTTTTTTCAAGAGGTCTACTTTTTTCTGAGGTTATTTCTGAAATCGGTGAAGGTGTTTTAAATCTGTCTTGTGACCCCAAGGAAATGCGTATTTTTGTTACCAAATGTGTTTTGTTTTATTGAAATAAAATAACATCAGTGTCTTCATGAAACACATACACCACCTACTATCCAACAGCATTTCATTACAAAAGATGCTGATGTTAGTACTTAAGATTTTTGCTCACATCACGAGATGCCATCAGCTTTCCAAGGTTATAGACATTTCTTCATTGCACTATTGTTTCTTGTACTGTAGCTGCAAAGACAGATTGTCAGCTTATGTCTTAACTTACCCTTGAGATCTCAAAATTTGTCAGGGAAAAATGCTAAAACTTTTCTGAATCAGGGAATTTCATTTGGGGAAACTTGTGGCAACCCTGATTACAATCACTGTGCATGCACTGTAGACTGTTCTTCTGTCACAACTGGTGACCTCAACTGTCTTCACCGTGTTGATCCTTGATCTTGTGTCGCAACCTCATGTAGTGCAGTAAATGGGGATTGATGATTAGGTCATGTGTCACCCAAAGCTTTCTTGAAATAGTGTCAGCGATGTTGTTGAGGATCTGCCATGTAGTCTCACAATGCAGTATCTCCTTGGCATTGAGTTTTCCGTGGCAATTCAATTGCTGCTGATCAGTATCAGCAACATCGGCATACAACGGACATCCCCAATAGTATGTTCTGTAGTCCCTTCTTCATTTCAGGCGTATTCAAAGGTTTCTCTTCAGCCAAATCATTGCCAGTAGGTGGTGTAAGGCCCATGACAAGTCAAGAAGTGTGTCAGGCCTTTTTAGGGATTCAGGTGCATCATCCTTAGTCTCTGTTTCATGTTCGGGTGGGGGGGACCACACCGTAGGTGCACCTCATTTTTTCAGCATCAATTCATCATTTCTGCCAGAGGTGGAGGATATGATTGTGAGCTTGCTGCTTGCCTGCAGCTGTATTCGTATTAAATTCAGCACTTCATGATGATGGTCTTTCTTCAGACAGTAGGCCTTTATCACTGCTTTTTCTTTTTTATTATCTGGAAATTGAGTGGACAAATTCCAAGTATTACCTGCAGTGCCTCAACTGACACAGTATCATAAGCTCTCATCAACCAAAGAACTATTCCATATTACACTCTATTAACTACCCATGCTGATGGTATGAGCAGAAGTCGGTGCACTATAATGTTGTCACTCTTCCAAGAAGATTCCTAGGTATCAGTGACAGAGTTTCTCTAGTGGTCTTGTTGCTTAACGTCACGATTGGGTCTAAGTTCCCTTTTAATAACATGTGCTTGGTGTTTCCAGGCACAACATATGCATCTACATCTATACTTTGCAGGCCACCTTGCTGTGTATTGTGGAGTTAATTGGTGTACCATTGTTGTTGCCCCCCCCCCCCCCCCTCTCCCCCCTTTCCTGTTCCAGTCACGAATTGTTCACAGGGAAAACGATTGACAGTAAACCTCTATGTAAGCTAGAATTTCCAGAATTTTATCTTCATGGTCTGTTTTCGTGATGTACGTAGGAGGAAGAAATATATTTGTTGTCTCTTCTAGGAACATATGCTCTTGTGACTTTAACAATAAACACACCATGATGCAGAATATCTTTCTTATAGCGACTGCCACTGGACTTCATTGATCATATCTGTGATACTTATATACTTACTAAATGAACCCTTAATGGAAAGCACTGCTTTTCTTTGGATCTTCTCTGTTTCCTATCAATCTTATCTGTTGTGGATTCCATACTGACAAGCAGCATTCAAGTATTTATTGACCAAATGACTGTTTTGTAAGCTACTTCATATGTAGGTGGACTACATTTTCCAAGGATTCTTTCATTGACTCTCAGTCTGGCATCTGCCTTGCTCGGGGTTAATTTTATATGGTTGTCTATTTCAGATTGCTCCATACACAAACTGCTGAAATTTTATGAAAGTAACTGCTTCTAGTTATTGTTCTGCAGTTTTGTAACCATACAATAAACGGTTCTTTTTGGCTTATCTATTCATGGAATGTTACATTTGTTTATTTTAATGGTCAATTGCCACTCCCTGCTCCAAGCATCGATCCTTTGCAGCTCTTCCTTCATTTTGCTACAACTTTCTAGCATTGCCACTTCTCTGTGTACAAAAAAATCATCGCTAAAAAACCTCACAGAACTTCTTATGTTACCTACTAGGTCGGTCATATACATTGTGAAAGGTAATGGTTATAACACTCCCATAGGGCATACCTGAAGTTATTTTTACATCTGAAGACTTATGTAGGTTCAGAAATACATGCTTCATTCTGTTTACTAGAAACTCTTCAATCCAGTCTCACATTTGGTCCAATATTCCATACGCTCATATTTTATATATTAGGTGGAGTGCAGAACTATATCAAACACTTTCCAGAATCAAGGAACACCGTATCTGCCAAGACACCTGTATCTCCTGCTCTCTGAGTGTCGTGGACAAACAGAGCAAGCTGAGTTTCACCAGATTTTCATAACCTGTGGTGGTTCCTACAAAGGAGATTTTCAACCTGCAGAAGTGCAGTAATACACATGCAAATCTTTGGCTATATGGGTGTGATTACTGAAGGACTATGCTACACCCTTCTTTCAGATTTCTTCTGGAACTTGTCTTTATAAGGGTCATCAGGTTGCTGGCATATGCCACCAGCTTTCATGTTACTGGGTCAGGTGTCCTAGAGGACAGGACCACTTGTGGATGCCTGTTGCCAACCTTTTAAAATTTCTTTTCTAATTGTCTCTTCTGGGCACAACAGTGTTGCTTCTATTTTTTGAGAACAGCTACAGCATGTTTATGTGGAGCATTTTATGCAAGTCTTATTGCCTCATTTACAGTGTCCCATATTGACTTCCCAACTTTGAATCCATATTGTTGGGAGTCCATTCCATGAATAAGTCTTTTCTCTTGTAATTTGCTGCACAGCAGCTTCTCCACCACTTTCCCTGAGGTATTGAGAAGGCAAATTTGTCTTTAGGGCTTTGTAAGTAAGAAATCCTAGTCTTCTACGTTTCTCAAGATAATCACATTTGCTTTCTTCCATATATCTAATATTCTTCCTTGTACTAAACATGTGTTATAGAATTGGCACAAATATAAAGTTATGGGCATATGAAGGGCATGAAGAACTTCAGCAGGGGTGATGTCAGGATCAGGTGATTTATTGCTTTTCAGTCTCATGATTTGTTTTTTGATCTCCTCTGAAAATGGAAAAACTATCCTGTCTCCATGTGAGATTCCCTGCCTTTGTTCCTGTTCTCCATGTTTATCATATTTGTCCTCTGCCACTTGTGCAGCCTGCTGCCAGTTTTCTGTCCTGCCGCTGTCTGCTCATTTTAGAGGTGATAACATTGTCAGAGATTTTATGTTTTGACATATGTTTTTTTACGATGCACCCCATATGTCAAAATGCAGTCTTCTATGCCACTAATCAGTTCCTGCTCTACTCTTGCATGGTTGTCTTTAAATTGCTGCTCAGTCTGTGAACTCTTTCTTTCGCTGTGTGCCATTTCTTTTGGCATCTTCATGCCCTTCTGACTTCCATTCTCAGTCTTTGGAAACACAGTCCCATGATGCTTGTGAAATCCAGCCCATTTGTCTTATTACTGGTGTAGCACCTTTGTGGCATCTTGTATTGTGGTGACAGTTTTATGAGTTTTTGTGTTTACATTATCATCTACTTCCAGTGGGTCTGGCCAGCAGAAAATACCCCTCATGTGGTTCCAGTTGGCCTTTCTTATGTTGTGTCATGTCTTGAACATGTTTAATGCACTGTCATCTCTAAGTTCAGTTCTGTTGGAGTCAACCATAAAGATTATTTGTGGTTGCTCACAGTGACATCTCTTTCAACTGTCTATGATCTGGTCATCCTGACTGCATTTCATTAAATATTATCACATCTATATTGGACTGTGCACCAGTCCTCCATTCGTGTGTTGGTGCATTCCCACTTCTGTTTGCCACTTCCGTATTTAATTCCATAATGGCTTCGTATAGTGTGCATCATACCTGCTCAGTAAGTTGTCTTCTTGTCCAGCAAGTTATTTTCTTGTTTTGTAGTACTCCGTCATCTGGTATTATCAGTGTTTTGCTCATAACCGATGTATAGGATAACTCTGTCTAAAACATCCAATATGTTGGGCAGTCTTTTCAGTTTGCATTACATGACGATATACACATTAAGTTTCGTTTGCTCTTTCCACAGTGTACCTTCTCTGCCCATCTTCCCCACTGTGAACACAAGTGGTTCCTATACTAGCACAGTTCTTTGCCATTTGATTGTAATTCTGACATTTACTGTGTTAGTACTAGGCAGTCCTTCACAGCTATACCTTTGAAGCCTACATATACCTTCTGCTTGTTGAGAAGGGGTTTCCGTATATTAGGTCCTATCTTCACGAAGTGATGAACTGCTTTGTTTTGTTGCTGTTAAATTTTGTAATAAACTTTAAGTCAGATTGATCCCTGTTGAATTGCGCTCAGACAAATATAACCATTTCTTACTGTCAACTAATTTTCAGTTCCTTTTTGAAATGTTTGTAAACTGTAGGAACATACAGATTTTAATTTAGTGTGCCTGATAATTAACGCTTGCAGTTTGTGCGCAAGTTTAGTCCAAATGTTTTAATATTAGTTTTGGTACAAGTATCACATTTTAGAATTAATGTTAACTACACTCACTCATTCAGAAACCATTTTCTATAAAGCCCATAATTATGGCAACACTTCAGGGATGTCAATTGAGTCAAATTATTTGTCAGAAGACAAAAGCAGCAATTGCAGTTGTCTTCTGAAATATATATTAACTATTAATTACAAGTAGTTTTACATTGACTTAGAATTATGGGAATTACTTCTGGATTAATTTACATACTATCAGAAAAATATCTGCTTTGAAAAATGCCACTGCTCTTCCTTTTACACCATTCAGTTGCTGCTTTTATCTACTACTTCAAATTTAAATATACTCTTTATGTGACTTTGCACAGAACACTTTGGTCTGTATACCATTTAAGTTAAAGCTTGTTTAATGTGAACAATAGTGTCAACCAAAATTACATGCCATGGTCCAGATAGTCTGAGAAATTATACAGTAGAAGAGTGGCTAATGAAGTCATCTTTTGCTTTAATTTTGAATATTTGAGGATTCTGAATGTCTGATGTCTGCTGGAAATCTGTCAAAAGGCTTTGGCACCAGATTATAATACTCCGTTCTGAATCCCAAACAGAAATTATTTTTACATTTAGCATTGTGATTGTCAGTTATAGTTACACAGCTCATCTGAAACTCATGCTTGTTGTTAACTGCAATAACCTTTAGGGGGCAAATGTGTTGGCACATAATCTAGTCATAAGGTGCCTGACTATGCTTCTGCACAATGTTTGTTTATCAGGTTTACATACTATTCGTACTGCATCCTTCTGTAGATTTTTACCTTTTCTGCATTGCTCCAAAAGATTATGCTATAGGAAAGTTACCGAGAATGTCAACAGTCGCAACTGCAACTAAACAAATTTCGAAGGGCAAAGTAGGCCAAACTGATCCTTGCACTGATTGCGGATCAAATCCCAGACCTTTAAATCCGTAGTGTGGCACTTAACCACTGAGCCTCACTACTGTAAGCATTAAGTCATTGTCGGCAGACTGTTGAATGAAATCAACAGCAGATTTTACATTACACGAGCAGGAATGATTATTAAAGATTTCGGTCCAAAGTAACAGTAGTACCATGGTTCTTTATAATTGAATTACTCTGCTGATATTTCTGTGATGTACAAATTCTGTAATATAATAGAAAATTATTGCATATACTTGACTATACAATGAGGTTTCGTTTCCCAAAATCGTCATTCGAAAAGTACAAAGTCATCTTACATTCGCATTAAACTTTTGTTGTTGAGGGTCAGTGGTTTTAAATTGTGTAATGGCTTATTGTAGGGATGTCTTAGATTTTACAAATGAAGATTTGGAACTGAGCCCATGAATAGATATGATTTAAAGAATTTGGAAGAATGGGAGGGGGAGGAGTGACATTGACTTGGTCGAGCACTAGGACAAATGTGGAGAGAGAGGAGTGGTGATTGGATAGTTAAATTTTAACATGCTGCAAACAATGGGAATATATCCCACATACTTTAGCTTTTTATAAACATCTACCATGCTCAAACTGCAGTTTACCTGAATCCAGTTGTAATTGGAATTGAACTGACTTAAAATTGGACATAACTTCAACAGTACTATAGATTTCTCTAGTAGACAAATTAATGCTGAAAAAAATATTACGCACAGAACATGTGAAACTCAGCACAACAAATGAAACAAGAGTTTAAATGACAGAGCTAAAGCACCGTTGATTTTCAGGGACTGTGATATGATCCTGGTGATTCAGCAATAGGAAGCTGAAAGGACAACCTATAGTTGTCATTCACTTTGCTTATACAGTGAGCACTGTAAGAATTGTGAAACTGTAGCAATCAATAATGGGTGCAAATCACAGCCAAATCTCTGTTGAGAAATGTGACTCATGTAAGAGTTTGTGGTTCATAGTAGGTTCACACAGGCAACACAGAACTAATTGTAAGTAAATGGTTACTCATGAAGCAGAGATTGTAAACAACTATGCAATAGGAAGAACAACTGGTGTTACAGAAATGAATGTTTGTAGACTGCATCAAATGACGAATAATTTAAAGAACGCCAGTTCTACATTCCTAACATTAACGGGACTGAAGCAGGGGAAGGTTTCATGAATTTTAAACCCAACTTCCACTTTTCTCCCATGACGTTTTGAAAGCCGTGGATCAAGGCAGTCAGTTAGATACAGTAATCCTTGATTCCTGAAAAGCATTTGATTCATTACCATAATGAGCTATTAAGTGAGATTTTTGACAGGATTGAGGGCTGTTTGGTAGAGAAGATGCAGCAAATTATGTAGAATTCAGAGTCGTTTACAGAATTAAAAGTAATTTCAGGTGTACTCCGGAGAAGTGTGTTGGGGTCCTTGCTGTTCATGTTGTGTATTAATGACCTTGCAGATGACATTAATAATAACCTCAGGCTTGTCACAGCAAGTGCAGTTATCTGTAATGAAGTACTGTCTGAAAGAAGCAATACAAATATTCAGTCAGGTCTTGAGAAGATTTCAAAGTGTTGCAAAGAGAGGTCACTTGCTTCGAATGTTCATAAATGTAAAATTATGCTTGTCACAAAACAAAAACTCATAATATCCTAGTCATAGTATCAGTGAGACACAGTTGGAATCAGTCAGTTCATACAAGAGCCTGGATGTATTAATTTTGTAAGGATATGAAATGGAATGATCGCTTAGTCTAAATCGTAGGTGAAGCAGGTCGCAGATTGCAGTTCATTGGTAGAATGCTAGCGAAATGCAATCATTACACAAAGGAGACTATGCAATACACATGTGCAACACATCCTAGAATATTGCTCACATGTGTGGAACTGATACTAAATATGACAAAACGAGGATACTGAATGGATACGAAAAAGGGCAGCACAAATGATTACATGTTTGTTTGACCCACAGGAGAGTGTGTCAAAGACGTTGAAAGAACTAAACTTGAAGATAGGCACAAACTATCCCACGAAAACCTACTTAGAAAATTTCTAGAACCAGCTTTAAGTGACAAATCTAGGAATATGTTAAAATAACCTACATATCACTCCCTTTGAGACTGCGAAGACCATGCACAGAGGCATTTAGACAGTCATTCTTCCTGCAATCTACATAATGGAAAGGGCACACACTTCACAGTGGATAACAAGTAATAGATGTGGATGTAGATTAAAAGGGGATTTTTTCCAGCTGCATGCATCACAGAATTGAAAGCAAGTTCTGGATGGTACATGAGGATGAGGAAAAGGATGGAGCATATGTTGCAGCATAGAACAGTGCTACCTCAAGCGACTTCTCATGGTGTTTGATGATATGTTTCTGATGTGAGGGCCATAAAAAGTGTTCCTGTAAGAAGTCATGGCAGTGAAGAGGCTAGGATGTAAGGAAGCTTGACCCATTCTTTGCAGGAAAACTATACCAAAAGAGAAATTGCTTGCAGGACTTATCTTTAGATACCAAGGAAAGGGATGGATGATAAATGACCTGGAGCTAGATTGGTTAAAGGTTGTTTAGAACAGAGTACCAGGCTCTTTTCTTAACAGAAGGAAAATGTTGGAGCTATATTTCTTTATGTTCAACCTCACCCAGAAAGTTAAGGATCTGATACCATAGAACAACACAGACCTGGTAGCAATTCTTGGTAGCATGACCACACAGTTTCAAATAAGCAATGTTGTTGTGAATAGACCTTTTAAGGCTCGCCTGTGACAGCTTTACAGTGAGTGACTTTTTCAAGGAGACTATGTCATCACTCCAGTGGGATAAGTTGAAGACACCATCAGAATTCATGTCAGGCCAGAGGATGCTTACTGTCTGGTGCAGAGCCTCAAGTGACTCTGTAATGAAAGCATTCAAAAAGTGCTACATATCCAATGAATGCTGTGCATGGCTCAGGGGATGACTTAGTATGGCAGGAGTGCCGAGAAGTGGCAGTAGGCTTACAATGAAAGATGGTGATACCAGTGGTGTCATCAGCGATGATGATGATGATGATGATGATGATGACGGGGAGGACAATGATTAAAAGTAGTGGTGCCACTGACTTCCGGCATAAGTTTAAAATAGGTATGATGTTAACTTTTCTCGACAGATATGTTATATCAATAAAACAATCTGTAATTTTGGTTAGTCAGAATGTGTTAAAATTTGTCAAGAACCCTCTTAGAAAAGGTAAATAGTATATATAAGAGAGAACATTTCTCCTAGCAGTTACCAGAATTTTTATATTTGCATACTGGCTCCAGAGTGTTGTAAATGAATTTACAATGTATTAAAAGTTAGGTGATTTAAATTATTACATCCAAACAAAATAAAGTTAAAAATATTCATCTCTATATAAAACGTGTTAACATATGCAACTTGTCTCATTAATTTAGACTTGTACTTAAATTGCATTAGGGCATTGACTATTCCCAATGTAAAACAATAAATGCTCCCTGTGGCGGACCCAACACATTCTACCAGTATGTGGAAAAGCCTAAAATTGTAGTAAATGTCATCCCTCTTTATTGTTTCTTATTGAGTTCATACAGATTTTCATTCAAATTTGTGACTGTCACTTTATACTGCTATAGTTGATTGCAACTTTGATCGTATATTTTTCAGGTAATTTTACCATATCATTTTTTATGATAATCATTAAATACGATACTCTATGACTACCTAAAAGCTAGTAATCAACAATTACTATGCTATCTACCCAATATGCTTTATGCAAAATAAACTGCAGAGCTTTGATAAATTGTTCTCTTGAAGGTTTTTTGATAAACATGGGACATTTAAGTCCCCTGAACCTTTAGATTAAGTTTAATGGTCCAAACTTATCATATAACTCACCATACTGCTTGACATCTTTCAGCAAGTGAATCTTCATTGTGTCATTGGTCACAACATACATATCTTCACTTGTAGGAGACAGTAAGATCAGTAAGTGGTAAAAGTCTTCAGCCAAAAAAGTTTATTAACCCACTGGCTTATATAACCGGATCACAGCTGGTGCAGGTCTCATGTCCATTGTTAAGTTGCCAGATGTGAGGCGAGCCAAACAGCTATAGCTTCTTCTTAGTGGTTTTTTTTCTGTCAAAAGATTGCATGACTTATTCCATTGGAAAGCTGATAACTTGATCTATATAATTCTGTATATAATTCAACTTCTTTCAGTATTTTTCTAGTTATAAGTAATTGTTTTCTGAGTTTTTCACCAGCTGTGTAGTAGCAAGCATTGTTGTACAAGTTTCTTTCATACAAGGAAATTGAAAGTCTATTGAATGAAAGTGACTGTGATGTTTCTGAAAGTGATATTTCTGATAGTTCTGATAATGAAGACAGCAAGGCAAATGATACTAGTGATCACATGAAGCAAGTGAAAGAGATAGTGACAGTTGTTGCCAAAAAAAAAATCTGAAGGTAGAAAAAATGGAAATGAGGACTAAATCAGGATAAACCTTTCATTTTCTGGTTCTAGTGGCATCAATCCTAGGGTTTAAAGACAATTCTTTCAACAAGTAACCTCCTTAGATATGTGCAGAAAAATGGTTCATATGTCTTTCTGGGAGAATGTAGCAGTAGAAACAAATAAATAAGCAACAGGTTATTAATAAAAAATGTCCCACTTCGAATTCAAGCAGTGCTTGGTTTCGTACTACATCTAATGAAATTCAAGCATGTTTTGCTTTATGTGTTCTTACAGCACATCTGAAGAAGCCAACCCTTCTATCATACTGGTCCATAAAAATCAATTCATACTCCTTAGTTTTCTGATGTCATGCCATACACAAGATTCTTACCTATTTGTAAATTCCTTCATTTAGGAAATAATGAAAATGCTGATCCTGCAAACCATATGAACAAGTTGCAGTCTGTTAGTGGCCATCTCAAACAAAATTTCTAATGTGTTTATTACCCTGAAGAAGATATTGCAATTGATGAAAGATTCATGAAATTCAGTCTGCTTCATCCAATTCATTTATCAAAAATGGTCATGTCTTGAAATAAAGTTCTTCAAAATTTTTGAGTCAGATAGTGGCTACTGTTCAGGATTTGATATTTAAACAGGAAAAAAATTGAGCCAAGCAATAAAGAAATCCTGCTGTTACGGACCTCATGCAACTATACTTGGGCAATGGTCATATAGTACATGTCGACAACTGGTAATGTTTCTCTGTCATTGTTCGTAAGGCTCACTGAAAGGGGCACAAATGCAGTAGGGACACTTAGATCAACAAGACAAAATATGCCAGACTAGTTCCAAATATCTAAACTAAAAAAGTGAGAGACGCCTGTGTTATTTTCACACAATCTCATGGCCCTGAAGTAGATGGATGAAGAAGAAGTAAATATTCTATGCAGTATCCGTATAGATGTCAGTATGACAGCAACAGGAAAAGCTTACAGGAAAACCAAAACCCCAATCCAGAAGTCCCAAGCAATTATACAACTCAATGACAGGACCAGCAGTTGCCATCTTTCCGTCTCATGAGAAGGTATGCCAAAGGATATTAGAAAATTTTCCTTTACCTGATAGACACTGGGATTTTAAATTCATATGTCCTACTAAACAAACTGACAGGAAAATATCTTGTTTGCCTGTTTAGAATTCAGCTGGCTGAGGACATAACAGAGCAGGTCACTCTACGAGACTACCGTATACATGGATGGCCCCTGTCTGAAATTTCCTCTGTTAGACTGCAAGCAGCACATGGAGCACATTTCGTTAGGTTTATACCCCCACTCTCATCAAGAAAACACCCTTCAGAAACTGTGTACCGTGCAGAGCAAGGAAGAAGAAAAGTGACACACGGTATGAAATGAGAAATGTCTAGTGGCCTTGCCCGGTCTGAATGTTTTGTGTATACCGCACCAACAAAAACTTCTGAAACAGCTTTATCTTCACTCCTCATCACTTCAATAAATAGTAAGCTAAGATTTATAAAGAAATCTTATCAAAAAATTGTTAATTTTCAGAAAAGTGTGTAAGACAAAGTGTGCCTATTTTTGTAAATTTAAGTGGTAAATATAGGGTCGACTACGGGAGAAAATATTTATTAGTCATGGGTTAAATGTCCATTTGTGGAGATACTCAGTAGAGTGTTCAGCCAAAAAGTATGTTGTCCTTTTTGCAGAACAAGAGGAAAACATCATATAGTTGCCAGCAGGAAATTTTCTCATCAGTAAACCAGAAAAATTTTGTTTATGTATTGAAATCAAATCTTCCTTCAGAGAGAGTAGTGCTACTTCCGAGGCATCTGAACAAATACTTTTAAACATTGTTATGGTCTAGCATAGCAAAACATACAGATAGCTAATTTAAAATGAATAAAGAGTAATGCTTTCTAAGTGCAAAAGTTTATGAAATCCAAATACAAGAGGTGGTGTTGGATACAGTACTAACAGTGATGGAGAGAAGTTGGTGCAGTGAATAAAAGCTGTCGGTAAAGCAAACACAAAGGGTTAATAAAAATAGAAACAACAAGGTAAATGGCCTCAGCTGTCAAAGACAGTGGTCATATGTGTGTGAATTGCAATTGCTTGAATATGTGTGTGTGTGTGTGTGTGTGTGTGTGTGTGTGTGTGTGTGTGTGTTGTCTAAATCAGAATAATGCTTTTTGGCTGAAAGCGTACTTGTTTAGCAGTCTTTTTTGTGCCTGTCTGCCACTCAACATTTCCACTATATGGTGAGTATCAATCTAACCTTTTTACAATATTATCATTGTTCCATCCTGGATTTTACAAGGTAAATAAAACTGTCTGTGGCAGTTGTGGTTGATGAATACAATACTCACTAACTAGGAAGACAGCTACATTCGCCTGGTTGATTAAACTGTTAATCGTGATTAAAATACACAAATGGAATGCGTGCTTGGATTTGTCAAATTTTGTTTTGATTAATCTGAGGTCAAAGCAACAGAATAGAACTACCTGCTTCTCCTTCTGAGATTTAACAACAGTTTTGCAGCCATAGCAAGGCATGTTGTTCTGTACGGGGTTAAAATACTTTCTCCTGCTGCTGCACAAATGTGTAAAACATGAAAAGTTCTTATTTCATGCACTGATAACATTCAGCCTCCATTTTCTTTACTTTGGTGTTACTTTGAACTGTTAGGAATATTACTGTTGACATAACCATTAGAAATCACACAAGTTTGTAACAAATGTGAAAGAGAGAACCTGATAGCTGTTAGATATTTAATGAAACAGACTACAATGTTTGTAATCAATCACTGTGGAAGATCCACAAGTGAGTGTCTTTGAAGCATCTTCAGTTGGTATTTATATACTGTTATTTTAAGAGTCTGTTGTTTTTGTAACTAATGTCTGTCTTTGTCAAATCATGTTTGTGATGTCTTCCTTCCAGTTAGTTGCAGTGCATCACATTAAGTATTTCATTTGCTTGTGTGGACCAAATTAGTTTTCCATGTGCTTCCTTCCTACTTTGCCATTTGGAATTTTTCATTTTAATTACTGATTGATGAGACCAAGGATGGGCAACCAGCAGGGCTGTGAGCTGCACCCGGCCTGTGATTTGTTTTAATTCAGCCTGGGGAAGAAATTCAATGTGAAAATGAAATGAATATGCTCTCAGATTGTGTTTTGAGGCATAACTTGTTGGCGTGGTGTGATGGGAAATGGGTGCCATTTGAATTGGTGTGTTACTCCATAAACATTAATGTCATGGATAGTACAGTTTTTACTTAATGTGCTAGAAGTGGTGCTGTCATGTTGCGTTACATGAGGCGGCCCACATGCTTAAATATGTGAATCACACCCATTGGTTACTAAAGGTTGCCCATGCCTGGATCAGACCATATATATTAGACAAGGAACAAAATTTCAAAAGAAATTTCTAAAGTAATTTACTTCTCTTGCAGCCGAAAAAAGTTGGGGTCCAAAAGAATTGTATTAATGACCAATTCAGATGATCCTCACAATGGTTCACTAACCAAACAACATAATGCAAGAATCACAGCAAAAAATTTACGTAAAGACAGAGTTGACCTGTCTTTAGTATATTTCAGTGACACCTTTGATCTTTCCAGATTTTATGAGGTATGTTCTTCAATTTACTTCTTATGAGCTATTCTGTGCTGTGACGTAATATTAAATATTTATGTTTGTATTAACTTTTTTCGGCACCATAGAACAGGATGTACATGGTGCCCCGAACAAGAGTAATTTTTATTATTGAAATTTTTGGAAGGAGTCCACCTATTTCATCTGTCCCCTTTCAGCTGATGTGACGACGATGACTGGTTCATGTCGGAAGAGGCCAAATCATCAGCAGCAAAACTGCCTAACCCATCAAATCACATCACAAAATCACCTGACATGTGAGTTTGAGGGCTCTCAGAGTCGCAACCAAACACCATCTCTCTCTTATGTTGCGAGCTGCCACCTAGAGGAGACACCAAATGGCTTACTTTCTTCACCTTTGAATTTCCCCTTCTCCTTCGAGATGGGTCTAGGTGTACTGGGGTTATCTACTCTTGTCCCCCTGTCAAGCCTCACCATGTAATCCCCTTGAGCAAATAAACTGATATGGTGTGTTTTTTAAAAAAAAAAAAAAAAAGAAACTGAGTACCATATATTACTTGGTTGGTGCGTAAGTTTGTAGCTTTTTTCCCCTAAGTTTAATAAACACAGCAGGTACTTACAACAGACTTTAGTCATCAATAATATATTCTCCTTCACTATTTCCAACAGTCTGCCAATGGTGGGATGACTTTTCGATTCTGCAACTGTGGAAATCATGTGGTTTTGAGGTGAAGAACTTGTCGAGACATGTTCGGCTTGCATTTTCTTCCAGAAAGGTAGTTCCGAAGTTGTTTGATAGAGAGTAGAGAAGGTGAAAATCTGAGGGTGCAAGATCAGATGAATAAGATGGGTGCAGAATCACTTCCAAACCCAACTCCTGTATAATGTAATTTTTTTCAGTCTAACAGAACGTGGGCAGGTGTTATCGTGGAATAGCAGCGCTTCATGCAGTCTTCCTGGTTGTTGTTCTTGAATTGTGTCTGCAAGTGTCACAGTTGTTGACAGTAAATGTCAGCAGTGATGCTTACACCTCAGGGAAGCAATTCGTAGTCCATCACACCATTGCTGTTCCACCAGATGTATAACATTATATTTTGTGTGCATAGGTCTTTGTGTGGGGAGTTGCTGCTTTTTGTCGATTCAACCATTCCTGTCTTTCCGTATGTTATCTTAAAGATACCATTTCTCATCCCCAGTAATGACACAAGATAGGTTTTGTGATTTTGGGTTACAGCATGTGGTACCCGTACACCCGATTTTTGAACCTTGTCCACTGCATGCAAATGTCACATGATGGTGGAACAATCACATTTCAGTGCATTTGCCAGTTCTTGAGTAAAGTTTCATGGTGCATTGTGAATTAGTACGTTTAACCAATCTCCATCAAACACTGAAGGTCTTCCTGAATGTGGAGAGTCATTAAAGTCAAAATGATCCTCCTTAAAACAAGGAAACCATTTTCTTATTGTGCTGTGTCCAATGGCATTACCGGCATACATGGTGCAAATGTTTCTCACTGCCTCTACTGCTGTCATCACTCTATTGAATTCAAACAGAAAAATATGTCAGAAACGATCCAATTTCTTCACTGGACACTATTTTTTAGTGTCCACTACTCCACTCACTATCTCCAAATGACAAAATGACGATATATAAACTCAAATAGCAGCAGTGAACTACCAATAAAAGTAACAATCATTAAATAAAGCCATAGCAACTTGAATACCAATGTATGAAACAAAAATGCTGTTTTCTTATGCACCAACTTTATAACTACAAGCCAACACTACTTTCTAATCCAGACTACACCTTGGAGAGGGTGTACAAACTGGTGCCCAAAAAATAAAATTTGTTTGCAGGATTACACAGTAGATAAAAAATGGTTTACATGTGCCAATAAAAAAATTTAAAAAAAGTGGCCATGTGATGTATCAGGTGTGTTTTACAATGAGATTTCACTCTTAAGAGTGCTCACTTGTACCCTGCCAGGCCAAATAAACTTAAACAGAACTCCCCCCCAGGGGACTCGTGGTTCTTTTGCGAGTTCATGCATGGCACACATGGGGCCCCGAGCTATTGTGGCCCATTCTTCATTCCCTGGCTACAATTCCTTACCCCTGCCCCCCCCCCCCCCTTTCCCGATCCTTGCTCCTTTCCCATTGCCACCTCCTTCCCCTCTCTTGGTGATTTATGTCAACCTGGCTATCCACCTGGTTTCCTGTATTGGTTACAGTTTTGTTCCTTTTGCCTCTTCTTTCATCCTTTTTGGCATTTAGGTCCCTACTTGAGGTTTGACCTCCACTTCACAATTTCCTGTTTTTGGCGTGAGCCTTACGGGGAAGAACTCACTCCTTAGCATCTACAGTGTGGATTCTTTCCCCTCTCCCTTCCCCACTGTAGCCACCTTCCACCCTCCTAGGTCACCAGCATGTGTAGCTAGTCTGTGTGGTGGGGCTGTTATGTACCCATATGGCTGGGCCCCCTGACAACACAGGGATCCCACTGCTGGTACCTGAGCTGCTCCCTCCCCATGTATGTCAAGGAGTGGTTGCTTATCTTCATGGAGCATTGGAACTCCCTCCCCATGTATGTCAAGGAGTGGTTGCTTATCTTCATGGAGCACTGGAACTCGCCGCAATGGCCACTGTGCCAGACGACCCTCTCTGTGGCTGTGTGGCGCCCATGGGGACAGCCCCTAGTCAGAGTAGGTCTGAGTGGGTAGTATCAGGGCAGATGCTTGGTTCATGAAATGTATCAACCAGCAAAAATCTGTCCGTTCTCAAACAGCCATCTCTTCGAATGGTGGAGGATCCTTGAATGCTGCTTCGTATGACCCGGAAACATTCCCTTCCCTGGCTACACCATGGGAGAAGCGCCAGGCTCACCGTCTTGGGATGGGGACACATTCACTGCCACAAAGCCATTGTTTTTCGTGGAAAATATCAAGGACAAGTTTGATGAAGTGGAGTCTCTTAGTAAGATGTGGTTGGGCTCCCTGTTGATCACAGCTTCTTCTGCCACCTAATCCTCAGCTCTTTGAGCCTGTGATCATCTTGACACTGTCCTGGTGTGTATCACACCTCACCAATCTCTGACTATGGTCCAGGGAGTAATTTTTCATAGGGACCTCATCCTGTAAACTGATGAGGAACTCTGGGCTAATCTGGAGTGGCGTGGTGTTCATTTTGTTCGATGTGTGCAGAAGGGTCACAAAGACAACCACACCGATACTGCCACCTTCATTCTGGCTTTCGAGGGGGGATACCCTCGCAGAGAAGTCAAGGTTATGTGCTACAGATGTGAGGTGAAGCCGTACAGCCCTCCACCTAGGCGGTGTTTTTGATGCATGCGTTTTGGGCGTATGTCTTCCCGCTGTACGGTGGACTCTTTGTGTAGTGACTGTGGCCACCCACTCCATGAGGTAAGCCCCTGTGTTCCGCTGCATGTGTGTGTCAATTGTGCTGACTGCCGCTCCCCTCACTCGCCAGATTGCCCGGCTTACAAGAGAGAAAAGAAGATCCAAGAATACAAGTCCCTGGATTGCCTGTCTCACACTGAGTCTCGCCAAAAGTATGAGAGACTCCATCCAGTGTCACTATCTTCAACTTTTGCTTCTGTAACTTCCTTTCCTCCTCCTCCCCCCATCCTTACCCCAGCCCCGTCCAACTCTCCCCTCCCCCTCCCCCTCACCCTCCCATGCAGTCCCCACAACCACCAGTCAGGGAGCCACCCCCCCCCCCCCCCCTCCCTGGCCGTAGAAGTACTCCCCTTCTTTGGCATCTGCCAGTGACCAGGCTCCCTCCCAGGATCCCTCTCCCCAGCTTCTCTAAGGCCAAAAGACTGTTACCACCACTCAGCCACAAGGCACACCATCTGTGCGCCCCAAGGTTGCCTGCTCTCTTTTAGTTCCCGATCTTGCAGAAGCCTGTACTCCCCCTGTGCCCTGCCCTCCTCCACCTCAGAACGAGAAGAAGAAACATAAATCCCAAGACAAGGCACCTCCGGAGGTGCCATCTTCCCCTCGCAACCTGAGTGACATCTTATTTATGGATGTCATCCCATAAGTAGTTGTCAGTTGTCAGTGACAACTACTGGCTGAGTGACCTGACCTCCTCCTTGGCTTCTTGATGTCTACCTTGGACTCACGCCACATGATCATCCAGTGGAATTTCAACGGATACTATGGTCACCTACTGGAAATGTGTCTTGTCTGCTCTTATTCTGGATTCTATCTTGTTCTTCAAGAAAGGCATTTCCGTGATGCTCTCCAACTATTCGTGGTTATCGGGCATTCTGTCAGAACCATCCTGGCCCTGGGGTAGCATCTGGTGGGGTCTGCGCTTTGGTTCACTCTGATGTCATTAGTGACTGGATCCCCCTACGTACCATCTTGGAAGCAATAGCGGTTTGAGTGCAAATGACTCCGGCAATCACCATTTGCAATGTCTACCTTCCTCCAGGTAGGCCTGTTGCTTATGTTGCACTGTCTACCATAATCCAGCAACTCCCACCTCTGTTTCTGCTTCTTGGGGACTTCAATGCCCACCATCCACTGTGGGGGAGTGTCACTTCAACACCTAGGGGAATCCTACTTGACCAACTTATCACAGACCTCGATTTGTGTCTACTCGATGATGGTTCCACTACCCACTTCAGTGCCGCCATTGATCTCACGATCTTCACCCCTGCTCTTGTGGCTTGCCTACATTGGTCATCCCATGATTACCTTTGTGACAGTGACCCCTTTCCAGTGATTCTATCGTTCCCCTGCTGCTGCCAAGTGGACAGGCCCCCGCATTGGGATTCCACAGGTCCAGTTGGCCTTTATATATGTATGATGTCTACTTTGACACACCCCTCTTGAATTCCGTTGATGTAGTCATGAAAGGCATCTCTGCCACTCTTCTTCATGCTGCTGGCACTGCTGTCCCCCTATCTACAGGTCCCTTTCATCGTTGGCTGGTACCATGGTGGACCAAGGATGTCACAGTTGCTGTCCAGGACTGGCGACGGGCGCTGCAGCAATTTAAGTGACACCCTTCACAGACGAACTTCCTCACTTTTAAGCGTCTCCGTGTAAGGCTCGTTATCTTATGAAGCAGAGTAAAAAGGAATGCTGGGAGTGCTACATTTCCTCCCTGTGGACATATGCCTCTTCATCACAGATTTGGTCAAAGCTCGGTAGCCTTTTGGCCTGCCAGCAACAGTCAACTGTCCAGGATCTGAACCTCCAAGGTGCTCGTGCACTGATCCATTGGTTCTCACAGAACACCTCCTAACACACTTTAAGATGTCATCGTCGTCTGCTTCCTACCCTACTACCTTTCTCTGGCAGAAACGCAGAGTTGAACAGACCCCCCTCTGTTTCATCCCACACCACGTTGAGCCCTTTAATGCACCTTTCACTGAATGGGAATTGGTGGAGGCTCTTAGCTCTTCACTAGACACAGCCCCAGGACTGGATCCCATCCACAACCAGATGATCCAACATTTGGACATTCCCCAGAGGCAACAGCTCTTCAGGGTCTTCAACCACATTTGGCTTTTCCATCACAATGGTGAGAGAGTACCGTTATCCCTGTCCTTAAGCCCAGGAAAACCCCAATGTGTCTTGATGGCTACTGCCCAATTAGCATTACAAATGTACCTTGTAAACTGCTTGAAAGGATGGTCAACTTCAGATTATGTTGGGTACACGAATCTTGGGACCTTTTGTCCCTGTATCAGTGTGGCTTCTGGGCAGGGCAATATCCAACTGACCATTTACTCCGATTGGAATCAGTCATCTGACAGGCTTTTACTCACTGCCGGCACCTTGTTGCGGTCTTCTTTGACCTACATAAGGCGTGTGACGTGGCTTGGGGCCATCACATTTTAGTTACCCTCCATGACAGGGGCTTCCGTGGTCCTCTCCTGATTTTTAGCTGCGAGTTTCTATCTTACCAGCTCTTCCGGGTTCGAGTTGGCACTTCATTCAGTGCCCCTCAGATTCAGGAGAATGGTATCCCACAGGGTTCTGTGTTAAGTGTCACACTCTTCCACATTGCCATGAATGGGCCTGCGACCTCTGTGTTGGGCCTCTGGTTACTCCGGTGTTGTACGCTGATGATTTTTGCATGTGGTGCAGCTATGACTCTGTAGTGTCTACTGAGCACCAGCTCCAAGGTGCCATCCGACGGGCCTCTGCATGGGCCACCGCTCATGGCTTCCAGTTTTCTTCCTCTAAAACGCAGGTTATGCATTTTTGTCATTGACCCACAGTACCCCGAGTCAGAACTTTATTTAAGCAACAAGTCCCTCAATGTTGTAGCACAGTCCCATTTCGTGGGCCTTATTTTTGATAAAAAGCTGACATGGTTGCCCCACATTCACCACCTAAAAACTACACGTATGCAGAAGCTTAATACTCTCCGACTCCTAGCCCACACATCTTGGGGTGCAGACCATTCACTGTTCTCCATCTTTACTGTGCTCTGGTCTTGTCCAGACTAGATTATGGCAGTCAGGTTTATGGCTCAACAGCTCCTTCCAATCTGAAACTCCTTCACCCTGTCAATCATTGCGGGGTGCGTATTACTGTTGGTGTCTTTCGCACTAGTCCTGTTGGTAGTCTCCTCACAGAAGTGGGGATTCCCACTCTACACATTCGACGGAGCCAACTCCTTGCTTCTTACGCAAGTTGCCATTCGCCAATTCCCTGACCATCCTGTGTACCCTGTGCTCTTCGCCAATGAGGGATGTCTCCCTCCTAACACCTGCCCATAGGTGGGATTGCCGATTGGCATGCGTCTCACTTCCCCCTATCGGGATCTCCATCTCCACTCACTGGACTGCACTCCCGTGTCTTTCCTCCAATAACCCCCTCCCCCCCCACCCCTCGATGGTGCCTAGATTACGGATTAGGACCGATCTATTTCAGGGTCCTAAGGTCTCTGCTGTTCCCGTGGTTTACCAGTGTCTTGTATGTGCCATCCTTGCAGGGTTCCAGGGTACCACCATCTTTTACACTGATGGTTCTAAGACTATTGATAAGAAGGGATAAGCTTTCACGTCTCGTACTGGCTTCAGGCAACATTTCTTGCTGGAATCATGCAGTGTGCTCTCAGCAGAGGTTCTAGCCGTTTACAGGGTCCTCGTTTTTGTTTCTCAGCCCTCCCACCAGCGTGTTTTAATTTGTTCAGACTCCATGAGCCGTTGCAGGCTATCGATTGATGCTACTCTCATCACCCTTTGGTCTCTGCTATCCATAGCTTCTCTCTTTGTCCTTGAGTGTGCCTCCTGTTCAGTCGTCTTTCTCTGGGTCCCAAGTCATGTGGGAAGCAGATACTTACCCCCGTTTCCTTTCATGATTCCAGCTGCAGATATGGGGATCTATGTCAAATCTCTCTTTGCCCAACAGTGGAATGCCATCTGGAGCACTATTGCTCATAGTAATAAATTCCACACAACCAAGGAATCTGTGGCAATTTGGCGCTCTTTTTTCCGCTCCTCTCGGAAGGAGTCTGCTGTTTTATACCGTTTACGCGTTGGTCATACCTGGCTCACCCATTGTTTCCTCCTACATAACGATCCACCCCCACAATGTGGTTGTGGAGCCAGACTGACGATATCTCACATATTGGTGGAATGTCTCCTTCTTTCGGCCCTTTGTGTTAAGTATAATCTTCCCAATTATTTAAATTTAATATTAGGAGACGATCCACAGATGGTTGAACTGGTCGTTGGTTTCCTACATGAAAGTGGTTTTTATTTCCAGATAGAAAGTTCTCCTGTAGTCTTGGAACAGGGGCAGGTTGGTTGTGGTTGGGACTTCTTTTACAGTCTTCTCGGTCTGTGACTCCTTAACTGCCCCCCTTTTTATCCAGTTTTTAGATTTTGTCTCAACTTTTATGCTTTTATTGTGTGTGTTTAATGTTCATTATTTTATAATTTGACTCCCCTGACTGGATCCGTCCACTTTTAGCAGACCCTTTTTCTTCTGTAACTCACTTTGTAATCACAGGACTGGTGACCTCACTGTTTGGTCCCCTACCCCTCAATTAATCAATAAGTCAAACAGAACTCAGTGTTACAACATTCTAGATACAGGACGGGGCAAGAAGGACGTTTCCTTCTCATCCCATTCGGAATTGCACAGAAACCAGTACTCTCATAGGCAGGCAGTATTTGCTGCTCAGTGCTCTGGCTTTTTTCTAAAACTGTCACAGGTGCCATATTTGTTTTAGCCGAGAAAAACTAGATTGCGGCCTCAGAAAGAAGTCCAAGAAAATTGTTGCATCATTTAGCACTTCGGACTGGTGTGTCAGTAGCCTCAGCACACAGAGTTATGCAGAAAATCCAGCTGACACCGTACAGAGTACCAATAGTGCATCTTCTGATCAATTCAGATACTGTTGCTCAGTGTCAGTACTGCAACTTGCTATTGCAATATGTTCGTGAGGGAGAGATTGGTCCTGAATTGCTTCTTTTTTTCTGATGAACCTTGACTTCAGTTATCAGTTACATGAACTTGCAGAACAATTGACGTTGAAGTTGTGAAAATCCTCCTAGGTTACATCAAAGAGTCCATGCATTACATGAAAACAGGAGAGTGGCGTGCAACCAATCTTTTGCCTACAAACCATTTCTTCAGTATGTGAACAATGGACTGCAACCTTTTTCTCAGAGAGGAAACAACTTGACATGCGGTTATTTCATGCAGTACATTGCCACTGTGTGTATGACAGTTTTTTCGAACAAAGAACAAACTGTTCTTCATCAGAAGATGAGTATTTCAGGATCAGTCTTTCTAAAACCCACAGACAGCAATTGCCAGTTGCATTAATGTTATTGAGCTACAGTATCTGAATTGATCAGTTGATGCACTGCTGTTACTTTGTAAGGATTCTGTTTGAATTTGTTCACTGCTCTGTGAACAGCTGCTAATGACCAGCCTGAAGTGCTAAATGTCACAATGATTTCCTCAGGTGTCTTTCCAAAATCACCCCTAAATTTTCTAGTTTATTCTCTGTTAAAGACAATATGCCATGTGCTGCAGTCTGAGCAATGGGCAAGGTATCATGCAGCAGTTGCAGTTATTGGTTCCCATGCAACATCAGAAACAGCACTTGAATCATAAGTGAAATGCACTGCATAAGGATTCATTTGTCCTTTTGCTCATTCTGTAACCTACATTACCTCGACTACCATGGCTTTATTGTTCCTGGCTATACCAGTGCAGTACATTAGTGAGCTACAGCAATTAAATGATTAATGTTATACTCTTCAGTCCAGAGACTCCTCACTAGTGTGTCCCCTGTCAGTCTCTTCATCTCTGTCTACTACTGCAGCCTGCATCCACATGAACCTGCTTGCTGCAGTCAAACATTAGTCTCCTCCTACAATTTTTACTCCACATATTTCCCTCTATCACAAAATTAACTTTTGCTTGATGCCTGAAGATGTGTCCAATCAACCCACCCCACATTTATGTCAAGTTGTATCGTAGAGCTCTATTTTTTCCAACCCAGTTCAGTATCTCTTCATTAGGTACTCAGTGTGCTCATCTAATATTTAACGTTCTTCCATAGCACCACATTTCCAAAGCTTCTAATCTCTTGTTTGTAATGTGTTTCATCCTTGTTTTACATCCCAGACAAATACTTTCAAAAATACTTCTTAACACTTAAATTTATATTCAGTCTTAACACATTTCTCTTTTCCAGAACACTTTTCTTGCTGTTGCCAGCTTGTATCTTCTACAATCTTTACTTCAGCCATTGTCGGTCATTTTGTTGCCCAAGTAGCAAAACTCTTTTACTACTTTTAGTGTTCAGTTTCCTAATCTAATTGTGTGAGCAGCGCATGATTCCATTTGGATACACTGCATTATTTGTGTTTTACTTTTGTTGATATTCATCCCATAATTTCATTTCAAGATGCTATTCATTGTGTTCAACTGATCTTCCATCCGCCCCGTTAGCTGAGTGGTCCGCGTGATGGATTGCCGTCCTACGGGCCTGGGTTCAATTCTCGGCTGGGTCAGGGATTTTCTCTGCTCATGGACTGGGTGTTGTGTTGTCTTCATCATCATTTCATCCCCATCCGGCATGCAGGTCACCCAATGTGGTGTCGAATGCAATAAGACCTGCACCAAGGCGGCCTCCCGGCCAATGACGCAAAAACGCTTATTTCATTTCAACTGATCTTCCAAGCCTTCTGCCATCCTTGACAGAACTACACACAGTTACTGGCTAACCTCAAAGTTATATTTCTTCTACTATTAATTTTGATTACTTTTCCATATCTTTCTTTGGAGTCCTTTTATATTTGTTCTATGTACAGACTAAATAATATGGGTCATATGCTGCGATCTTAACTCACTCACTTTCCTTTCATGTTTTTCAACCGCAGTAACTGCAATCTGTTTTCTGTACAAGTTACAGATAGCCCCTGATAACTTCAAAATATCACAGAGTGTATTTCATTTAGAATCATCAAAAGTATTTTGTTCTGATTCTACAAATGCTAAAAATGTAGTCCCCATTCCCTTCCTTTCCCTTCAGTTTATCTCCTAAGGTAAGTTATAGGATTAGTATTGTCTCACATGTTTCTGTATTTTACTGGAGCCCAAACTCATCTCTGCTCATATTGGCTTAAACTATTCAATCCATTCACTGTGTACTAAATAAACAGTCACAGGTCAATATCCCCATTCATCAGTTATGTCAGTATTGACTTAATTTCTATATATATACACTGGTCAGGGATCAGTTGAGATGTCTAGGTTCTGAAGTATTGTCATCAGCAGAATAAACTAAAATGGTTTGATGCCTTTCTGTTGGTTCTGCGGAGTGCAGGCGACAACATTACAGTCACTGAGATAGTGGTAATAACAGAAAGTTGCTGCAGAAGGGGTTGGTGTTGACTTGTGTTTTCTCTGCCAAACCAATTACAGAAGCAGTTGGGTTCAGATAGTTTAGTGAGCAAGTAGTGCAATGCAACAACAAGACTTACCTGAAGCTGTGGCATGGAGAGCCATAGGACAGTCAGAAGTAGGACAGACACAGATGGAGGTGACTGCAGCTATTGGAGTGTCCCAAAGTGTAATATCCAGGACCTGTATGCGATTTCAGACAACAGGAACCATTAAAAGAAGGCAATGCTGAGGTCGTCCATGGATAACATCAGCAAGAGATGACCATTATCTCCGGTGAACAGCCTGTTGAGGCAGGAGGCTGAATGCAACTCAGCTGCAATGCACCCTCCAGGCAGCAACAAGACATGCAATATCAACAGAAGCAGTCCGAAATTGCCTTCAGGAATGTGGCCTCTATGCACGGAGGCCTATGGTGTATGTCCTATTAAAAACACGACACCATTTAGCCCACAGAAACTGGGCGGAGGAAAATCAGGATTGGAGTCGTAATGAATGATGCCGGGTGCTGTTCACAGGTGAGTCAAGTTTTTGTGTTCAGCCGGACAATCGTCGCTCCCTCATCTGGAGGGAACGTGGAACTTGGTACAATCCTGCTTATGTGCAGCGAACATAACGATATCATGGTGGTGGGTGAATGGTGTGGGCAGGAGTCAATATTGGCAGACCTATGGACCTCTGTGCCATTCAGAATGGTGCTTTGACTGCTCAGAGATATAGAGATAAGATCCTTCGACCTTTTGTTGTTCCCTAAGCTGGTGTCATAGGTGATGGGTTCCTTCTATTGGACGATAATGCTCATCCCCACAGGGTTGCACTGGTGGACAACATGCTTGAAGCTGAGGGAATTGAATGAATGAAGTGACCAGCTTGTTCACTGGACTTAAACCTGATTTAGCATGTTTGGAATGCCCTTGGCAGATGCATTTCAGCCAGACCAGCATCTCGCACAACAGTTGCAGCAATATATATTGCACTCATGGAAGAATGGCCAAATATCTCTCAAGAGCCGATTGATAACTTCATACTGTCCATGCCACACAGGTGTGCAACTGTACTGGCCGTCTGAGGTGATCACACACCACATTAGAGGGCAATGAGAATGACTTGTTTCTCTATTTTGGTAGCCCCATGGTGCCTTGTTCTATGTAAATGCCATGTAAACCTCAAGTAAAGAGTTGAGACAGCAAAATATCATACTGTATCACACACAAATTACAATTGCAATGGATATCTGATTAAAATATGTTACCATATGTCTATTGTGTATGATATCTCACCCAGTCGCCAAATTGTTTTGAGCAGTACGTATTAGTAGAAACAGCCAAACTGAGTCCAGTCTGTAACTTTTCGACTCTGTATGTACAGAACAGGGAATCAGTGATCATAAGGCCGTTGCAGCATCCCTGAATATGGAAGTTAATAGGAATATAAAAAAAGGGAGGAAGGTTTATCTGTTTAGCAAGAGCAATAGAAGGCAGATTTCAGACTACCTAACAGATCAAAACGAAAATTTCTGTTCCGACACTGACAATGTTGAGTGTTTATGGAAAAAGTTCAAGGCAATCGTAAAATGCGTTTTAGACAGGTACGTGCCGAGTAAAACTGTGAGGGACGGGAAAAACCCACCGTGGTACAACAACAAAGTTAGGAAACTACTGCGAAAGCAAAGAGAGCTCCACTCCAAGTTTAAACGCAGCCAAAACCTCTCAGACAAACAGAAGCTAAACAATGTCAAAGTTAGCGTAAGGAGGGCTTTGCGTGAAGCGTTCAGTGAATTCGAAAGTAAAATTCTATGTACCGACTTGACAGAAAATCCTAGGAAGTTCTGATCTTACGTTAAATCAGCAAGTGGCTCGAAACAGCATATCCAGACACTACGGGATGATGATGGCATTGAAACAGAGGATGACAAGCGTAAAGCTGAAATACTAAACACCTTTTTCCAAAGCTGTTTCACAGAGGAAGACCGCACTGCAGTTCCTTCTCTAAATCCTCGCACAAACGAAAAAATGGCTGACATCGAAATAAGTGTCCAAGGAATAAAAAAGCAACTGGAATCACTCAATAGAGGAAAGTCCACTGGACCTGACGGGATACCAATTCGATTCTACACAGAATACGCGAAAGAACTTGCCCCCCTTCTAACAGCCGTGTACCGCAAGTCTCTAGAGGAACGGAGGGTTCCAAATGATTGGAAAAGAGCACAGATAGTCCCAGTCTTCAAGAAGGGTGGTCGAGCAGATGCGCAAAACTATAGACCTATATCTCTGACGTCAATCTGTTGTAGAATTTTAGAACATGTTTTTTGCTCAAGTATCATGTCGTTTTTGGAAACCCAGAATCTACTATGTAGGAATCAACATGGATTCCGGAAACAGCGATCGTGTGAGACCCAACTTGCTTTATTTGTTCATGAGACCCAGAAAATATTAGATACAGGCTCCCAGGTAGATGCTATTTTTCTTGACTTCCGGAAGGCGTTCGATACAGTTCCGCACTGTCGCCTGATAAACAAAGTAAGAGCCTACGGAATATCAGACCAGCTGTGTGGCTGGATTGAAGAGTTTTTAGCAAACAGAACACAGCATGTTGTTATCAATGGAGAGACGTCTACAGACGTTAAAGTAACCTCTGGCGTGCCACAGGGGAGTGTTATGGGACCATTGCTTTTCACAATATGTATAAATGACCTAGTAGATAGTGTCTGAAGTTCCATGTGGCTTTTTGCGGATGATGCTGTAGTATACAGAGAAGTTGCAGCATTAGAAAATTGTAGCGAAATGCAGGAAGATCTGTAGCGGATAGGCACTTGGTGCAGGGAGTGGCAACTGACCCTTAACATAGACAAATGTAATGTATTGCGAATACATAGAAAGAAGGATCCTTTATTGTATGATTATATGATAGCGGAACAAACACTGGTAGCAGTTACTTCTGTAAAATATCTGGGAGTATGCGTGCGGAACGATTTGAAGTGGAATGATCATATAAAATTAATTGTTGGTAAGGCGGGTACCAGGTTGAGATTCATTGGGAGAGTGCTTAGAAAATGTAGTCCATCAACAAAGGAGGTGGCTTACAAAACACTTGTTCGACCTATACTTGAGTATTGCTCATCAGTGTGGGATCCGTACCAGATCGGTTTGACGGAGGAGATAGAGAAGATCCAAAGAAGAGCGGCGCGTTTCGTCACAGGGTTATTTGGTAACCGTGATAGCGTTACGGAGATGTTTAATAAACTCAAGTGGCAGACTCTGCAGGAGAGGTGCTCTGCATCGCGGTGTAGCTTGCTCGCCAGGTTTCGAGAGGGTGCATTTCTGGATGAGCTATCGAATATATTGCTTCCCCCTACTTATACCTCCCGAGGAGATCACGAATGTAAAATTAGAGAGATTAGAGCGCGCACGGAGGCTTTCAGACAGTCGTTCTTCCCGCGAACCATACGCGACTGGAACAGGAAAGGGAGGTAATGACAGTGGCACGTAAAGTGCCCTCCGCCACACACCGTTGGGTGGCTTGCGGAGTATAAATGTAGATGTAGTAGATGTAGATGTAACCAAGTATAGACAACCACATTATATGGAAACTGTAAATACAGCAAGTTAGTACTACTAAGGACAAGTTAGTACTAGTAAGGATAGACAATACAAGTCATGACAGGTTGTTCTGACAAGACTTCACCCCACTACAAACAGCCAAGGACAGTTAGTGTCCATAGCTAAGTGTTGTCAACTACGTAGGCAATAAGAGTTCATATAATATCCCATACGTTGAAAAATATGGAAATACTAGGTTGAAATACTCTGTGCAGCATTTTAATGTACAACGAGTGAGGTTGTTTTCTCACAGTGTTGCTCCTTTATGATCTGCGTTGGTAACTTGATTTGTCAAGTGTGCTGTTGAGTGGTGGAGTGGTGCGTAATGGTCACACCTGTCACCTTTGATGACTTTCCGTCCTCAAAGTAAGACTGGGATCCGGAAAAAAAGGCAACATATGAGCTGATGTGTGAAATACACTTGCAGCAGAGCAGAAGAAACAAAAAGTCAGGAGACCAAAGGGTGAAAGAAAGACTACAAAGAGAATCAGCCTGAAATAATTAAGAGGGAAACTGGATTCCTGTATACAGGAAACCAAAGCACACATGCCAATATTTGCACAAGCTCTTAGGTCACTACCCCAACAAAAAAGAGAGATTGTTACAGGATAATTAAATCAAGTCCAAATCTGAAAGCAGAGTTGTCAGTGAAGTACAAAACTTACCACTGAAAGCCCATTTATTACTGACACATACCAACATACAGAACAAAACTGATGTCTTGGATGGAGAGTGCTGCTGTTTATACAAACATCAAATATTCTGTAGTATTCAAACATTATAAACGTATGAAATTGTGATAACCTTGCAGAAATGATAAATGCTATATAACAAATAATTGCTGATTGTTGTCAGGTTTGAACCGGTGATCTGCAGCATGCCAGTCAGTGACACTAACTGCTATACCACATAGCATGGAACACAGCTCACAGCATTTCTCCCTTTCCCGTAGAAACAGTGATGTGAGCCTCTACAGCCCAATGGATCTAAATCGTCTGTGTTACTCTCTATGTCAACACTGGCGGGTCTTCGTATTCTGATCATGTTGTTACATTCTCTTCCCTATGATGAATATTGAAGGCAGCCCCCGTCATCGAACTTTTGTGATTGTTGAATGGGTCTTCCTCAGAACGGAAGCCCTCCTCATCAATTTATACCTCAGGATGTTAATGGGGCTACAAATGACATATGACAGTTCTGTGCTTTTGTCTTCTTGATGAAAGGCTGTGCTTGATTTGTGGTGGTACACAGCGGTATGCCATAGTGGTACCTCTGATGAGAAAAAAAGTGTTAAAGTAATCTTTGAAGATGTCTAAATTTCTAAAAAGTTACCCAGATGGCTACAGTACTGGAAACTATTTTTTAACAAATCAAGCACCAATGAAGGGTATAATCCTCAAGTGTGTATATGATGCCTAACAAGCGATGAAGGAAGCCAAAAGTAGCGCTTCAGTTACTTTTCCAGTAGTCACTATCCACATATGTGTAATAATTCATACTAAGCATGGTTGTATCTCAGTGGTCGTGTTTGGCAATGTAGTGATCTCTATTTTCTTCTAGGCATTCAGGGTCCATATGCATTCAAGTCCTAGTGATGAGATGTTTCATGTAGTCATACTGCAGATGGTCTGGTTGAAAAAGGGATGGTGTATCCAGGAAGTGTGTACCCATTGTCATTTCAGTCTTGTGTCCATAAAGCAGAAAGAACATTCTGAAGCCTTTAGTACCTTGATTTGCTGTGTCAATTGCATCACAAAAGGCAGTGTTGCACTACAATCTCTCAATTTGACATCAGTGTACCGCAAGAGCACCTCTGCCAATGTCTTATTAAAGCATTCTGTGAGGCCATTAGTCTGTGGGTGTTTAGGCAGTTGTCATTCTGTGGCTGATGTCTCAAAATGAAATTAACTCTGAGTCTAGTGTTGACTGGAAAGCTTTTCCACTATTAGATATCATCTCATGGGGTGCTCCAGCTTCAAAATAATGTCTTCTATAAGGGACCTTTCAATTTCTTGAGCTTCAGCAGTTGGCACAGCTTTGGTGACATTGTAGTGGTTGAGGGTAGTCAGAACAGACCATCCATTAATTCTCATTTGTCAACTTCAGGAACCTCCCAAAAGGTCGAGTCCAGTTTGGTGGAATGGCGCTGCAGGCAGAATTAGTACCAGATGCCCTGGAGGGAAAAGTGGCAAGTGCTCTCATCACTGGAATTCCTTACAGTGGCTCACATAGTGCTAGAATGGTTGGGTAGAGATCTGACCTGTCATGAAACCCGGGTGTCCAGATGTTGGAGCATCTTTGAGGAACTTCAGGGTAGCTGGCCATAGATGTGCTGGGATTACAAGCAACTATTCCCGTACCTTTAGGGTTGAGTTGTTGCTGCTCTCCATAGTTAGTGATCCAAATTTTGACTTGACCATCTGCAATGCTTATGACTGTTGCTGCTATTTGCATTTCTTTTGTGAGCCTGTTTAGCTTTCTGCAGTCGACAAAAGCATCACAGTTTAACTGAGCATCTAAATTGACAAATGGGGGCACACACTGTTGATGTTGGCGAGATAACAATGTCTTCATCTAGCCAAACAACCTCCCAGAGAAAGTTTTATCATGTATACTTATTGGAATAGCTTTTTCAATCTGGAGCTCTCATCTTCCGCAGTCTGTGACTGCTTATGGTGCTTGCAAGAAGTTCCATCAGAAAACATTATAATGTCTAAATTTTGTTACAATGACAAATTCAAAGAGCTTTGTCATGTCATTGTTATCTATTCTTGCAATAGATCTTCCTGTTGACTAGAGGTATTTCCTATTTGTGACTTCCAGCATAATCGATTTTTTATTACATAAAATGGTGTTTTTAGCTGGCAACGATAAGCATTTGATTTTACAGAAAAAGAAGCCCCTGATTTGACTGGCACCTAGACATGTTGCCTGTCAATGATAAGGTGTCTCTCTTCTGTAGATGGTCGCCTTATTTAGTTTTCCTGAATTTGGCAGCTAAGCAAGTGGTTGATATTTTGTTTGCTGTTGTCCACGGAGGACTTTCACCTGTGATGCTAACCTCCATGGCTGTGTTGCTTAGATTTCCTAAAATCACCTGCTAGGTGAGTGGCTGGTACATCTTTTTGGCTGTAGAGAATGGCTACAGCATGTTGTGGAGTGACCTCGTCCAGGACATGGTGGTGGACCTCATTCTACAGGTTGAATATAATTTTTTGCAATTGACTGGTGTGAATAGAACTGTTTTAATGATTGATGTCTGGTGGCATAGTGTTCATCAAACACTCGTCTTCTCTCTCTGTAGTAGTGTACAACATGTCTGGGATGTTGACAGTGAAAATATGCCAACATGTTAATCTCCTTCCTCCAAAGGCCAGTTCCTCACAACACTTGGCAGAGGAGTTGGCTGGACACTGGATTATTGTTTAACACTTGTGGCATAAGTCCAAGTTAGCCAAATCAGTTCTTTCTGGCACATTCGACTGGTGGCAGAGATTGATGCTAAAGATTGATACACCTCTTCTTCAGCATTCTGTGTAACATCCTGCAAGGGGTCAACGTTCATGGTTGCTACCTTCCTCCAAAGGCCAGTTCCTCACAACACTTGGCAGAGGAGTTGGCTGGACACTGGATTATTGTTTAACACTTGTGGCATAAGTCCAAGTTAGCCAAATCAGTTCTTTCTGGCACATTCGACTGGTGGCAGAGATTGATGCTAAAGATTGATACACCTCTTCTTCAGCATTCTGTGTAACATCCTGCAAGGGGTCAACGTTCATGGTTGCTACCTCTCGCTTACTTGGTTCGACAGTTCTGGGTACCTTAGCAAACTATATTTTTTCTCTTACAACCTTTCATATGAGAGAGGCCGAGGTCATAGTGGTCTTCTGCAAGTACTATAGGGACCACATTCAGAAATCAGTCATACTATTTATTTTTTCTCTTACAACCTTTCATATGAGAGAGGCCGAGGTCATAGTGGTCTTCTGCAAGTACTATAGGGACCACATTCAGAAATCAGTCATACTATTTTCGTTTGACTTTTTTCCATTGAATTTCCTCATTGCAAACATTATAAATGTAAGAAATTTTGAGAGCATTACAGAAATGGCAAGTACTAAATAACAAATACACTGCCTGCCAGAAAAAGTGAAGCACCCTGAAGTCATAGTCTGATGTCATTGTCACATACACACCATCAGTGGTTACATAAATGATTAAGAGTTGCAATTCTCTATGACTGGTAGGGCATCCAGAGGGCATTAGTGTTGTTCATGTTTAGTGTTGTTACCAGGTCTGGTAATTTATATAAAGATTTGAACAGCATCAGATATTGATGATCACTGTGAAGGACATGGATATGATGGGTATTCGTGTGAGACAGTGTTATCAGACCAGAAAGGGGCCTCATTGTGGGTCTTTATTTGGCTAGCTGGTCGAATCTTGCAGTGTCCTGTATTGTGTAGCATTTGGATGTGACAGAACAGTATTGGACTGCATTGGAACGTAAGGGCAGGTATACTTGTTGTCAAAGTTCTGTTCAACCACATCTGACCACCACATGGGAGGATCACCATATTGTGCCTGTCGTCCAAGAACAAGTAATGAACGCCCTACGACATTCTGCGTCATCCCGAAGCTTTTGGTCAGAGACTAGCAGCAGCTAGACTAGGTAATTACTGTCCCACGCCTAAGTTCCATTTACATCACAACACAAACAGCTATGTTTGGAGTGATGATGTGTTAAGGAAATGTAGACTGTTGATGAATGGTGTTGCATTGTATTGAGCGGGGAGTTGCAATTCTGCACTATCACAGGTTACCATTGACAATGAGTTTGACTGTGATCTTGGGAGAGGTCCCAGCCCTCCAATATTCTGGAGAGGCACAGCAGAGTTAATCCTGGCTTCATGCTGTGGGAAGCCATTGGGTATGACTTCAGGTGATAGCTGGTAGTGATTCACAGAACACTGATGCGACAATGGTATATCATGGGCGTCTTGCATCCTCATGTGTTACTTCTCGTGTGACAGTATTGAGGTGCCATTTTTCAGCAGGACAGAGTTTGTCCAAACGTGGCACATGTCTCTGTGAACTATAGGACATATGTGGGACCAGTCCAGGTGCCAACTCCTTCTGAGTCAGTATCCAGGATATCAAGGATCGGTTACAACCATTATGGGCCAGCTTGCCTCAGTAAAGGATATAACGGCTTTGACAGCTTCCCAACCAAATCAGTGTTTGCATCCAACCAGAGAAATTACTGAAATACCGTGTCAACATGTGAAGTTTTATTTAGTTTCTTCCTCTCCTTATTGATGTTCACTTTTTTTGTCAGGCAATGTAACTGCTGGTCGTTGGATTTGAACTGACAAACTCCAGCTTCCCAGTCAGCGATGCTAACTTCTGTGCCACACCATGTGCAGCACAACTCACAGCTATGGGATAGGCACACTCATAGGTCATGTTAACAGTGAATGTAGGCAAGATGCAATACTTTTAGAAGTGGTCTACGTACTATGGCAGAAATTAAAAAGGCTCAGGTCAAATCCTGGCCTGTGATCAATGATACTTCATTGGGCAAATCTTCTCAATAGATATAATTGGCTGGATATTACAGAAAATAATCAGATCAAGGAATTAATCCAAAATAAGCAAGGTGAGCGTAGTATTGCAAGAGTGTGTCTTATTCCAGATATCTGCAGAAGAGTGAATGTTGGTATGTTAAAGATAATGTGAAAATTAGGACTCCATGCCATGAGAAGGAATGAAAATTGTGAGATATGAAAAATAAATATGTCTAATGTAATGGTGATTGTGTTAGTTTAACACTTGACTAAAAAAAGGGGGGAGGGGGGTACGTGCAGTTCATTAATACTAAATGGGGAACACTTCCTAATTTCTGCAATTTTTTTTTAATTTGGTCACAGACTGGCTTTAGGTTTCTTTCAAGGCTAAGAAACCAAAGCCAGATTGTGACCAAATAAATATAATTTTGCAGAACATTAGAAAATGTTTCCTATTTAATACTGTTATCACGTTCTACCAGGCACTGACGGAAAATTCGGTTAATGGGAGTTCATTGTTTGACTCCCGCAACATACTATGGTTGTGCAATTGTTGCAGAATTTTTAGATATGTTGCTGTAATATAGCTTTTGATGCTTAGGGCTCCTTGAATCAAAATAGGGAAAAAATAGCTGGATGAAATGAGAATTTTTGTTGATTATGTTGCAGGCAATTTTGATCCCTTGGGAAGGAACTAGCAATACGTTAGAATGAAAATAGTATCTCAGTAGTGAAATATGCGCAGACAGAATAAGATAATAGAGGTCATAGGAGCTTCAATGCAATTTAGTATACTTCATTCTCGAGTACTGTAAGTTTTGTAGATATAGGTCATGACTTCTTTGTTTCCGGTGGACTATTAAGTTTCATAACTGTAATTATTGTGCTCTTGTGAATTAATATTGTTGTAAATGGTAGTGCAAATCTTTTGATAGTATATGTGGTATTAAAGCAAATACAGCTCGTATCTCACTTCGTGTGCAACAGTGTACTGAATATAGTCAGCTCTTAGTTTGATATTTTCTTAACTGCTCTGATAGTGCTCAAAAGCTGAAATGAAGGATGTAGTGCAGTGGCTAACACATTGGACTCATATTCAAGAGGAGCGGGCTCATAATCCTCATCTGGGCACCCTGATTTATGTTTCCTCTAAGGCTATGTCTGATTTTCTTCCTCATCCTTGCCTCATCTGAGATTGAATTGCAGCTGCACAACCACATCAAAGCAGAATATAAAAATGTAACTTTCCTGCCTTCAAAACCTTAAAATGTACTGAAACCACTTTCACATTTAGGAGAATTCTTTGAGCATTTTGGATATACTATTAAGTTTTACTTTTTTATTTGTAGGCATTGTATGAGAAAGATGCAGATGAATTTGGAGTAGAATGGAGTTTCTTGCAGAAAGAACTAATTCTTTCTGATTTGAAAAATCGTACTATGATTAGGAGTCATACCATGCGTGCCTACGCAACATTACGATTCAAACTGAAGCCTAAAGATGCGACAGAAGCACAAAAAGATGAAAATGATCTGGAATTTGCTGTTCGCCTCTTTCATCTCATGAGGTAAGTTAACTAACTTGCACTTCTTGCTAGTATTCCATACATGAGTAAATCTAATGTAAAAAGTACATCATTGTACTAATGAGTATATAAAATTGCTCACCTCACACTTAACCCCTCATTCAGCATGCCTGTGAACCACTGAAAGTTTGCCACCATATTGGTCAGCACTGACATAATAGTGGGAATCTCTCTCTCTGTACATCTCCATATGGTGTGTGGCAAAATGAGCCATGTAACACTGCTAGTCATTCCTTTTCATGTCCCACTCACAAATGGAGTGAGAGATAAATGACAGCCTGTATGCCTCTTCACAAGCCCTGATTTATCTTGTCTTTGCAGTCCTTATGCAAAATATATGTTGGTCGTTCTGCAGGCTGTAACAAATGCCATTTCTCTAAACTTTCTCAGTAGTAGTTTATGAAAAGGATGTCTTCTCTCCTCCAGAATTTTGCTTGTCGAGCAAACCTACCAGTCTATTTGAAAGCTACAAAATTCATTTTTTCCCTTCTCATCATTATTAATTTACATTTTTCCAAGGTTTGTCATTTCCGTGTAGCAGTGTTGCTTCTAAAGACTGCTACAATTAACACTCCATTATCCAATGTGTATTTGCTGAAATTGTATAGGTAATCAGAGAAGATAAAATAGTGTGTATGCAGCAGAACACAATTTCAGATCACATCTAAATATTAAATACAGAAGAGACTTTTTGGAAGGTTTAATTATATACATGGTGTTGTCCCAGTATTTGTAGTGAATGTGTTACACATTATTCATTTGTGGGTGAGTATGATGGTCGAAGTAGAGGGGATATAAAATGTAGACTGGCAATGACAAGGAAAGTGTTTCTGAAGGAGAGAAATTTGTTAACATCAAGTATAGATTTAAGTGTCAGGAAGTCGTTTCTGAAAGTATTTGTATGGAGTGTAGCCATGTATGGAAGTGAAATGTGGACGATAAATAGCTTAGACAGGAAGGGAATAGAAGCTTTCGAAATGTGGTGCTACAGAAGAATGTTGAAGATTAGATTGGTAGATCACATAACTAATGAGGAGGTATTGAATAAAATTGGAGAGAAGAGAAATTTGTGGCACATCTTGACTAGAAGAAGGGATCAGTTGGTTGGGCATATTCTGAGGCATCAAGGGATCACCAGTTTAGTATTGGAGGGCAGTGTGGAGGGTAAAAATCGTAGAGGGAGACCAGGAGATGAATACACTAAACAGATTCAGAAGGATGTAGGTTGCAGTAAGTACTGGGAGATGATGAAGCTTGCACAGGATAGAGTAGTGTGGAGAGCTGCATCAAACCAGTCTCTGGACTGAAGATCACAACAACAACATGTAAGTACATTATTAGTTTGGAAAGATTCATTGTTTTTTATTGTTTAGATTTAGAGAAACAGCATATTACTGTTCTGATATGAGTTGGTACATTATTTCCCTTTTTAAGGTTGGTTGGTTGGTTTGTTTGGGGAAGACCAGACAGCGTGGTCATCGGTCCCTTTTTAAGGAAAAAAAACATAAAACACACTATTTACCACTTATTCAAGATGATAATCTGGGATGACATGTTCTAACAAGTTCCTACAGCAACGACAAAAGCCGACATAACTCTGGTACTGTTGAGTTAGTAAACTCTATTTGTAATGGGTGCTTTCATAATAGTTCTGACAATCCTTAGAAAGAATGGCTTAAACTTTATATTTATGATTCTCTTTGGCTTTCTTAATAATCGGTTTTTCTGTATATAATTTCAAGACATCTGAGAATTTGTTGCCATTCTTCATTGGGAACGCATTTATAGCCTAGTTCTTAAAAACGTCCAGATGAAACTGTACCGATATCAGATCTATAACAGTAAGTTTTTAAAGCTCTTTCACGTAAGTCATAGAGCCACAAATGTTTTGCCCCATAGTTAGTTAAATAGAAGTCATGTAGGTTATAGACTTCATACTCCACAAATTACCCAACGGTGTATGGTGGAGGGTACCCTGTACCACTACTAGTTGTTCCCTTCCCTTTTCTGCTTGCAAGGAGTGAGGGACAAATGACTGCATATGTGGCTCTATATGAGCCCTAATTTCTCTTATCTTGTTCTTACTTGAAGTGTACATTGGTAGACTCATTCTACAGTCAGCCACAAATGCTGATTCTCCAAATTTTCTCAGTATTGTTTCTCAAAAAGAACATCATCTTCCCTCCAGTGATTCCCATTTTAGTTCACGAAGCGTATCTATAATATTTGCATGCTTATCAAATGTATCAGTAACAAATCTAGCAGCACAAATCTAGCAGCATGCCTCTGAATTGATTTGATGTCTTCTATAATCCAATCTGGTGGGGATTTCAAGCACTCCAACAGTACTCAGGAATGGATTGTACTAGTATTTTATACACAGTTTCCTTTATAGGAAAGCTAAACTTTCCTAAAATTCTCCCAATAAACTGAAGTGTATCTTTCACATTCCTTGCTACTGACCTTATGTGGTCATTGCATTTCATTTTTCTTTGCAACATTACACCTGGATACTTAATCGACATGACTGGGTGAGACAACACCGACATGACTGGGTCAGACAACACACCACAAATACCGTATTCGAACATTACAGGGTTGTTTCTCCTCCTTACCTGCATTAACTTACATTTTGGAACAAGCTGCCATTTGTCACACCAAATAGAAATAACTAGGAATATTAATTAGGAATTGTACCTTTATGTCCTCTAAGCGCACACTCCATTGAATAGTGTTTTGAGTCGCATTCCATCTGAATAGTGATCTGAGTCACTTTCCATCTAAAAATGACTTTTGAAAAATTTGGCATATTCAATACCCTTCTATCACCATTGTATCAATTGCTAATAATAGAAGAGCATTTGGTACTGTCACTTTTCTATCCTGAGATGTGCAAACGTCAGAATAAAGAATGACTTGAAGAGGATTTTCCATAAACTTTCTGGACAGGATGTTAATGACACATGAGGTAAGCTATGTTGAAACCAATTCTCCTTGAGTGTCTCAGAACCAGTAGCAAGCACACTGCATCATGGCTTTATAAAATCTACATTGTCAAGTTAGAAACAACCAACTTTGTTTTCTTCCATTCTCTGTGCCACACCATATGCCACCACTAAGGTTCTCAGCTCTCTATCTGCAACACATTTTGCACTTGTTAAAGTTAAAAGTGGTTCAGTTTAGGGTGGAACAATCTCCACATTGAAGTTTTCTTTGTAGAGTCCATCAGGCTGTTGTTTGGATTTTACAGAGTGCTCACTGAACAACTTAGAGGGGCATTTCCTGCAGTAGTGTGATGGCATTTTTGGAACACTGTCCAGGAATTCTTTTGTGTAGATATCCCCATACTTTTCTTTTGTTTGGTTTATTTGAGAACTTGAAGCTTCTGAATGAGGACTCAGCCTATCCATGGAATGAATGTCAGTGTGTCCATTCTTTGATCTCAGGGGCATTCAGAAACATATTTTTTATGAAGTCTTGTTTCCTCCTTTCATTTCATTTCTCAAATATCAATTGTCAAGTGACCTTTTACAGAACTCAAAGACATTCTGGTCATATGTAAAGGCCGTTCGTGGCACCAGAGTTAGTGTCCAGTCCCTAGTTAATGAGACAGGAACTGAAATTGAAGGTAGCAAAGAAAAATTTGAATGTTTAACTCCCTTTTTAAATGTTCCTTTACAATGGGAAACCTAGGAGAATTGCCCGAATGTAATACTCGTACCACTGAAAAGATGAATGAAGTAAGTATTAGTGTCAGTGGTGTTGAGAAACAGCTGAAATCATTAAAAATGAGCAAACTTCCAGAGCGCGATGGAATACCTGTCAGATTCTATACTGATTTTGCAGGTGAGTTAGGCCCTCTTCTAACTCTAATCTATTGTAGATCCCTTGAACAAAAACCATGCCTAGTCCTTGGAAAAAAATACAGGTTACACCTGAAATGCCCTCTAAACCCGATGGGCAGAACAGGTAACTAGGATTGTGGAAAGGGCCAAATAAGGTTGGGGTCAGTTTCACCTTCTAATTGTAATTTAATAACACATTTACAACCAAAGTGGCACATACCCGAACCTTTACCAAATGCAACTCTTTCACGGCAGAAGGCCTCCAAACAAGAAATTTTAAAAATCAACAAGATAAAAATGCAATCAAAATAGCAAATAAAATAATTAAAAAACATATATCACAACTAGGTGGAAAGCCTGAAGGCAAAGTAGACAGAACAAACGTATGCAAGGCACAATACAAATGGCTGAAGGCCACAATTAAGTTTCAAAATTTTAAAATATATTACCATAATCTTTTAAAGGCAGAAGGGCACAGTGTTTAAGCTTGAAAGATAATTTTAAAAATAAGGTTGCAAGGCTGAAAGCCCAAAATAAATTTTCCAAAATTTTAAAAAAAATATAACCATAAGCCTTAAATTTTTAAGTAGCTGAAAACAGATAATTAAACACAGATGGGAAAGACAATAAAGACAACAGCACTCAGAAGCCTCTAGGGAGGTCGGTCTGCTCTCGTTCACTTAGGTGAGACAGGTGGTGAGTCCACCTACACTTGATCCGTCGGAACCCAACCAGGGGACAGCCACGGACTGACCGACACGACTTGCTTGGCATCAATCAGTACACAAGAACTCAAACACAAAAGGTTATGCACATGATAATCCACAATGAAGTATGTATTAGCTGTCAAAATTACATACCATGTTGGACAGCGACAACAGGTGAGGAAAGGACACTGCCTGAAATCACGCTAGTGGCCAGGGAAGGTAACCAGAACACTAACAGCCACTAGACAGAAAATTCCGCTGGTGCACTCGAAATGTAGTCAACAAATATAGTGAATTGTAGTGCATGCTGGCTAAATTTCAGCAATAGAAACACTTGGTGTTGCTCACAGGAAAACCTCCCCAACAGCAAACCACTGAAATGAACCACCAGAACATGAACGGACATGGCTTGGGTAGTTGAAACCACTACTCAACATTGACATCGTGGGTCGGTGAACCACAAAGCTTGTAGCGATTGGACAGCTCCACACATGCTCTGACACTGCTCAGGGACTGCCTGCAGACCCAGCCAACTGCACCACACGCAGATAACTCCCCTGGTCCGCAGCAATCAACCGACTCCCCTCAGAACGCCGAGAACATGTAAAATAATCGTCAGTGGACATAACGCCAACTACACACACAACCTGACAAACACTTGCACGAAGACCTCAATGACACACAACAGGAACTAAGCACACACGAAGACAAATTGGGAGTCAATGCACACATGCACAGCCGACTCATGAACAATTGGCGAGCCAAAACGCATCGTCCAGTAGGACGACCCCCGACAAACCACCAATACCGTCGCCTGGCTCAAGTGATGCGTGGCAGCAATGGTCGGGCGAGCCAAGACGCAGGCCTCACTTCTCCAACCCAACTGCATTAGTGCCGCATTGCAACTCCCCGACTGGCAGCCCGAACTCGCGACCCGCACTGGCTTATGACAGACGACGACTGGGAAGTAATAGCAGTCTAGCAAAGATACTACGAAAGGGGATATATCGATAAGTGCTGCTAATGCCGCTCACAGTCAGGTAAAGCAGCAACTCAGTGACAGCAGTAACTTAAATTAACATAGTGAGGTGGAAGTAACTCAAAAATAGGGTGTAAAATACATGATGGTGGGAATACGATCCATGCACGGATCAACTCCTGTCCAAAAGAAGGGTAGTGGAAGTGATACACGAAACTACCGTCCAATATCCTTGACATTGATTTGTTGTAGATTCTTAGAACATATTCTGAGCTCAAACATAATGAGTTGTCATGAAAGGAATCGCCTCATCAGTACCAATCAGCATGGATTTCAAAAACATCAATCATGTGAAACCCAACATGCATTTTTCTCACTTTGGATCAAGGCCATCAGGTAAATGCTGTATTTCTTGTTTTTGTAAAAGCATTTGACTCAGTACCACACCAACACGTATTGTCAAAAGTACAATCATATGGGGTATCAAGTGAAATCGGTGACTGGACCGAAGACTTTTTGTTAGAGAGGGTGTAGCATGTTATCTTGGATGGAGAGTAATTGTCAGATGTAGAAGTAACTTTGGGTGTACCCTAGGGAAGGGTGTTGGCGCCCTTGCTGTTCATGTTGTATATTAATGACCTTGCAGACAGTATTAATAGTAAAATAGGCTTCTTGCAGATGATGCAGTTACCTATAGTGAAGTACTATCTGAAAGAAGCAGCATAAATATTCAGTGAGATATTGATAAGATTTCAAAGTGGTGCAGAGATTGGCAGCTTGCTTTAAATGTTCAGAAATGCACTTCACAAAACGAAAAAACATAGTATTCTATGACCATAATATCAATGAGTCACTTCTAGAATTGCCCAACTCGTGCAATACAAATACCTGGCTGTAACACTTTATAGGGATATGAAATGGAGTGATCACATAGGTTCAGTCATGGGTAAAGCAGGTGGTAGACTTCAGTTTACTGATAGATTCCAGAGGGACTTACCCTCTGCCACGCACCTCACAGTGTTTTGCAGAGTATAGCTGTAGATGTGGATGATAAACCACAGTACCCTTTCTCCTGAATTCACCATTGATCTTCCCAGGATGTTTGGTTATATAATGTCAACAATCCTGATAACTTAAATTTTCCTCTGATCCTATGATGTCATTTTCCAGAATGTCAGTTGCTACCTGCCTGTCATCAGCAGAAAATTCATGACACTTTCTTTGAGTGGATTTCTGACACATCTTCAGTGTACATGTGAAATCCAATTTTCTTGGGTCCCCAGATTATAATAGATAATTTTGTCGCACTGCTTTTTAGTATACAGTTGCCAGTTGTGTAGTAATATAAGTCAATGACATTTTCAGTAACATCTGTAAAACAATAATCAGCACATGGCAGTTTGAACAGAGTCTCTGAACATCACTAGCTCCAAAGCCATAATGGACCTCCAATGGGTCACATAAAAAAGATTAATTTTTATCTCCTCCAAACACTGTAAGACTTTTGTACACTAAGTGGTGTTTCTTTATATCCTTGTATATAAACTCACTTTTCCATGAGTTCTCAACAGGTTATTGGCATATTTCTCGTAATCTTTTGGTCTTTATTTTCAAGTCACCACGAAGTTATCGTAAAATGCTTGGCATTAACTTTCACTATCCTTACTTTTTCCATCTTCCTGTCAGTTTTCATAATTATTTGGTAAAATTTCAATATCATCATTTGAGTGTACAGATAACTTAGTACAAACGGTGACTGCAGTATTGTTGAGACTTCATTTCTGTCGGTCCCATTGAGAAGTAGAAGCTCCAAAGATGTGGAATGAGGTATACATTAACAAAAAAGAAAAGATATCACAGAATATTAATCTGTCTACTGCGTCAACAACAAATAATCACTATAGCGCTATTCATGCTTATGTCATCTAAAATTAATCAAGTCAGTTTGAAAGAAAGCTGCTTTTCTTTGAAAAGCTTCTGTGTCCTCATTACCCTGATTAGCTGCTGCTTATCTGCTTTTCGTAACTTAATACACTTCTGACCATTAACAGTGCAGCTTCAAGAACGATAGCAAATAACTGAATTTTACTTATTGTGCTTACATAGTACAATAAGGATAATACATTACTATATATGTTGGTGATTTTGTTGTATATAAGGTACAAAATTTAGTACACAGACCTGCCACTTCCAGCAAGAACAATAACTCTAACTCATCTGAACTTGGATGGCAGCTACAGGTACATCTGTGTCAAAATTCATCTACACAGTGTCTGGGGAATGGTGACATGCTAGTCTGTCAGCAACTCATGACCAAATTTTTTAAGTAGGTGAAAAATCAGGAGAAGGAAACAGTCATATACCCTCTGCTTTGAGGTAGTTCAAGAAAGCAAGAGCGACATGCGGCCTTGCTTATCTTCTTGAAGGATAACGTCATGGAGACCTGGAAGATAGGGCGAAGCCATCAGTCTTAACATATCAGGCCTGCTATCTTAAATTACCTGCTTTGTGAATCAAAAATAAGATTATGATGATGGTGAATGCAATGTGGCAACATTTCTTCTCTTTGGAGACTCCACACATGAATAACTCCAACGTGATGATGTATAAGGAACCAGGACTCATCTTAAAAGACTATGTGGTGCCATTCCTCTGTTAAGTGTTGTTGGTTGCACCACTGTTGGTGCACACTGTGCTGCTGTCAAGGAAAGCCACACACAATAGTCACTATGCTGACATTGTGTGTTGCTTCAGATGTCATCGCACAGTCTTTAAGTATACTTGTCTAAAGAAGTTTATTTCCAGACTCTGTGTTGCTTGACTAAATGATTCTGTACTGGTGAGCAAACAATGGCTTTTCTCTTGGGCACAGTAACATTGGCCTTCTGAGATCCTGCATCATGTTAAGGATGGCCCTCCTAAACCCATTGATTCCATATTCGCATGATGGTCGTTGGATCCCAACCAACACAAGCAGCAGTATCATAAACGGTAAAACCACAGTTACGATAGACCACGGTCCTATGGCTGTCAAATGCTGTCACATGCCAATTTGGCATTTGTTGCATGCCGTCATCATGATATTGCAGTTTTAATGGGTGGCAGCATATTTACTTGATTACAATGATACTTTTTAAACAAAATATTACAGTACAGTCCTTGTGAGTTCACTTCATACTTTTATCGAAAATGCATTTGGTAGGTGCCTAGCTCTGACGTCATCCGAGGCAGAATGTATGCCGGTGTTTGACTGATGTGGACATATTTATAGCTTGGTGCAAAGTGTCTCTTCACTGCCTTCCTGGCTGTATTTGTATATGGGCTCAGTGGACTGCCAAAAGGAACATCTGCTATCAGCAGCCATAGGCACAATTTGCAGCATCTAAATTGCCCCCGTCTTGGATTTGTATTAATTAATATCTCTGTTGTGTAACAATTTACAATCTTCTTAATTTTTGTATAACTGAAGTTAAGTTTAACAATGGAAAATCCAGGATGGAAAGTAACAGTATTGAAACGGGTAGGTGCTGCTGACCGTACAGCGCCTTCATTGCTCTGTAAATCACTGATTTTGACCAAAATACTGCACCGATCTAGTTGAGACTTGTAACTTCTGCTTGTGACATACATTTGAACATTATGAACAATTTTCTGTTTTCTAGCTTCATTATTGAGCACCACTTAATTTTTCTCAAAATAATGTATTTAACAAAACTTATTCATCTGATCATTGTGAGATTTAACAGTTTTAACATTAATATACTGAAGGATACACTGACAAAGTTTGGAAAAGCTGTTTCAATTTATTTTCTTAATTTGACTCTTAGATTGTGACGCAATACTTTGTGTGCTATGCACAGGCATGTTATGATAACGTGGCACTAGTAGTAGGGAACTGGGGTAAGTCCCAGCTTACTCACTTGCATCTGTATCTCTCACAATGATACAGCACTTGTTTTGCCACGGCACTTCAAACTGAACAGCGAGCACTAAGCCGCACCCTTTTAGTACAAAGAGGCTTTCCCATGATTGATGCTAACTCAATGGAACAAAAATGCATAAGGTTAGTTTCAATCTATCCGGAGTACCTTACATCATGCAGTTTTACAATGAACACAGCAACCTGACATGTACCTAACGAAGCTTTTCAGCACCAGAATCTAGATATACAGGTAAGATATAGGTGTTTGTTTTTTCCATTCGCTGTTCGAGACTGGAATAGTAAAGAATTATTGTGAAGGTGGTTTGATGAACCCTCTGCCATGCATTTAAGTGTGGTTTGTGGAGTATCGATGTAGATGTAGATGTAGATACTGCATTCAGGGAGTGAAAGATCCCTAGAGGAATCACTTGGAAGAGAAACGGTGACCTCGCCCCAGGGACCAACAACTGTAGAATCAGAACTGCCATCCATACTGCAGAGGGGAGGGGGTCATCGGCTAAACACCAGGCTGGTTTGAGCCGGTTTACAGACACTGCTTCTTCCCACTAAATAGAATTTCCTGCTCTCTACTGAGGACTCTGTGCAGGCCAGAGTAGGGGGGTTGGAGTGTGGCTGTAACTGACTCATCACATAGCATAATGTAGTGTCACTGAGGTCTTTATATAGGAATACTCGAGGAATGGTATGATCTCTTCGAGCGAGGAGAGGGTGTATGTATTTTAGAAATGCATTCATGCACTTGTTTAGCAGTTCTGGAAGTTTGTCTGTGGTTAGAATTGGTGTTGGCTCAACAAACTGAGTGAGTAGGACAAGGACTTTGGTGTATAAGACTCTGTTAATGAGGCTTGGAGGTCATCTTTATGTGCTGTGTGCATCCCAAGTAGAACCCACGGAAATGTGGAGGGCCAAGAGCCACCTTGGCACATAAGTGCCGCCTTCAGAGTGCAATGACATCTATCCAGTATGCCTTTACTCTTGGGATGAAATGCTGTCATGTGGAATTTCTCCACCCCACAGAGCAGGCAGAAGAACAATGCTGACTCGAAGAGTGGGACGGCATCAGCTGATATCAGAGAGGGGAACGGCTTCAACTCACTGTGTTGTATAATCAGTAGTAGACAGTACATAACGGAAGCAGTTCGGTAGGTGTAGAGGGCCGATGATGTCGATGTGGTGGTGTCGTAACCTGTCCTTCGGTATGTCAAATGTTTTGAGGGATGGCTGGGCATGTCTGCCAACTTTGCTCCTTTTACATGGTTCTCATGCATGTGTCCACTCCCTGCAGTCATTTGAATCCCTGACCAGACAAAGTGTTTCATTGTGATGGTAGTTGTAGCCTTAATCCCTGAATGGGTGAGGCCATGAAGAGAGTTGAAAAGTGCACGACGGAAGGAGTTGGGGACGGCCAGGTGGAATGTACCTGTGGAAGTGCCGCCGAAGATAAGTGTTGTGGAGCCTGGGAGGAGGCATTGCTTGAACATTGGACTACAATTCAATTCCTGAAGCATTTGCGACAACTCTGAATCATTTGTGTGTATATTGGGAAGCTCATCCATATTGATGGGGGAGGTTATAGATTTCACACAAGAGAGCTAGTCCGCAGCGATATTGTCTGCACCTCGTATACACCACAAATCGGGGGACTATTGACAGATGAAGTTCATGTAGTGTAGGCATCGTGCAGATACATCTTTGCTTGGGTTTCGTATTGCATCTGCTAGGGGACTGTGATCTGTGTTGATGATGAACTCACAGCCCTCAATGTTATCACAAAACCAGCGTACCACTTCGTAGACTGTCAGTAATTTGGAGTCACATGTGAAGTGTTCGTGATGAGAGGCTGTCAGTTTCTTGGAAAAAAATTTCAAAGGCTCTGTTGTATTGCCCAAGTATTGCTGTAACACTGCACCTATTCACGAATCACTCGCGTCGTAATGGAAATATGAGTGTCTGCAACTGGAGGTGTCAAAGTGACAGTGCAGGAAAGAGCTCATTTCAGTGTATTGAAAGCCCGATGTATGTTTTCCAGAGCGGAGACAAAACACCAGGTCACTAATAGGGTAGTCTTGAAGGTAGGTGATTAGGTACACAAAACAAGAATTTTTGTCCACTATACCATGCAAGTTGAATAAATTCTCGAAGATAGAAACCCAAGTGCATAGGTTGTCCATTGAGAATTGAGGCAACTTTGACACTTTGTTCCTAAGTGTATGGTGTGAGTAAGCAGGCAAATGCAGGAGGTTGGTGGACTTGAGGCGAAATCTTGATTGAGTACAGCAGGTTGTCCAGTGGGGTCGTCGCCTTTGGCCATCGTGGTGTAGTGCTCACCGAGGGGAGTAGGAGGCCTGGAGACAAAGTTGACTTGCGTGATAGAAGGCAGTACCGTTGTCAGATACAAGCAGCAAATGCGGTATGTGGTGCAACACCTGAGGCCCCAGTGCTGGGCACTGCAGGTGACAAAAACGGGATGGTGATGAAGGCACATACGGAGTACAAGTTGCCCCAGGCACCGTATGTGGGACATAACAGTTTGTGGGACCCAGGCCAAAAAATGTCTATTCCAGGGAGTAACATACACCAGACCGAACTGTGCAGTAAAGTCGAGTCTGAAACACACATGGGGTAAGGTTAACCCTTTCCAGCCCAACTTTTATTTACTTGTGAGAAAAAATATTTTTTCGCGTATTTCCCTACATAATGATTGGAAAAATACATATTTATAAGAAATTTTGTTATATTTTTGTTTTTGGAGGGAAATTTGGAATGACTCCATATGGCAACATTGGGCAGGATTTGTTTCCTTCAGTCAGGTGGTTGGGATGTCACAGTGCTTGGTAATGGAACTTGAATGAATATTTTAATTACACAATTTGATGCAGTTAGTAAAGAAAAATTAGTACATACAATAATGCAACTTGCATTTCAGGACAATTTTATGTTTTTTACATCATGATTGTTACTTTACATGAGAATTTAAGAAACAGTTCCTGTCTTTGATAAAGCAAAGAGGTTTATTACATTTGATGCATTTCGTTCGAGAACATGCTGTAATGCACAATTTACATCTCTGTTTGTTTTCTACATGCTGTGCCCAGTGTCAAATGTCATACCTTACATCATCAACTGGGCTGGGAACCAATGGGGCTCGTTTCTTCACAACTGTAGGCGATGGACTGTCATCTGATGGCCGTCCTCGTCTTCTTACCAAAATGTCTCCTGCTTTTGGTAGTAGTCCATGAGCTACATCAGACCGAAAAATCAACATAGACATGTGTTTGGTAATTCCTCTTTGTCTGCAATGTCGGCAGTTTAGGAGCCACACATTCACAACACACATGTCAAGGAGGTGGAATACGATCCTTAGATAAAATCTTTTCACACCAATATTACTCCTGTACAAAGCAACCAGCATGTCGTGCAGATCAACTCCTCCCATCGAACGGTTATATTCTCTAACAATGTCTGGCCTTGGAACATAAATATATTTTCATTCTCCCACTGACCAACGTCTCACTGGTTCTACTGGACTTACTCCTTTGTATGATGATGCAAGAATGACAGACTTGTTATCATACCACTTCAGCGCTATGATGTTTCTTTCTGTTTCAGTTCTGTAATCGTATGATCCTCGTCCCTGCTTTTTCAGCTCACTGTCTGCTTTTAGATTGCAGCCTTGAAGTCTTGTGGGTCTAACAGTTCCAACAGCCAAAATGCCATAGTTTTTCAGGGCAGAAATAAGATTGTGAGAGGTGAACCAATTGTCTGTAAACACTTTAAAATTTTTATACTTTGGCAGCCTTCCACAAGCCTTATCACAATATCACCACTTATACCAAGACCAGTATCATTATGTGCAGTTCCTTTCCCTCAGTATATTTCAAAATCGTACACAATTCCACTAGAACCAGCATGGGCAAAAACTTTTATACCCCACTTGTGTGGTTTGCTTTTTACATACTGTTTCAGGGATGAATGACCTTTGAAAGGAATGATTAATTCATCCATTGAATGATATTCCTCAGGTTCAATAATTGAAAAACCTTGTTTGATTTTGTCAACAAATGGTCTCACCTTGAACAGCTTGTCATAATCAGGATCCTCTCTTTGTTTCATTTTAGTGTTGTCATTCACATGTAAATAATTTCTTAGCTTATCAAACCTATTTCTAGGCATTGAGTCAGCTATTTGAGAAAATCTTGTAGCCTCTGCCCAGTACATTCTGTAACTAGGCATTTTCACAACACCTGCTAGGATGTTTATCCCTATATACTTTTCTATTTCACGAAAATTTGTATCTAAAGATGCACCTGTTTTCTGTGTGCAGTATAGATTAGATTGCTCGACTAGGTTCTGGATAATGTCATCACTACACATTATTCTGAAATACTGGAAAGGTCTCAGTTCATTGCCTGGAGGTTCAGAAAAAACTGCATTACATGATGTGTCCACTTCTTCAATGTCCTTCATTCTCCACCGAAGATCCCGGTGTGTATCACACTGAATTTTCTGAGCTGAATGACTTGGTGCAAGGTTTGGCTCAGCAAGTAATCTTGAAGCTAAGGGAACATCATCTTCATCATTGGCTTGAGGGTCCAGAATTCCAACCACATCAAGGTCCATTCCTTGAAGAAACTGTATATCCAGTGTAGTAGGGTCCTGCTGCCGAGCATTTTCAATCTCTTCCTCCAGACGTATCAAGGTCAAAATCAGATAAATCACCTTCAAGAAGCAGCAATATTTCTTCTTCTGATAATGATTTATGATTGCGAATCATCTGGTAAACAAGCCAGAAATTTTTTACTAAAGCAGCTAAATAACTGGTAAATTATATCATTAAAAATTTTAACATATTAATATTAGTTAGTATAATAAAGCTTCAAAAGAAACTTGAAAATATTAGAGTTACACATTATGGTAAACTTTAGTCGAAGTTATTGCATGTACTACAGTTGGTAACATAACAAATGCCCAATGATGCCAAATGGAATCACACATGTTTGTGACTTCCAAGCAGAAAATTACCATAACTAGCATTATTTTCAAAGTGTTTACTAGTTAATTTTCACTTTCAACAATAATTTATTAGTGCAACTTTTATATTAGTTTGCTTCCTTTACCTTGATATAATATTTTGAAAGTCCAGCTGGGTGCACTGTACCGTAGACACCATGCAACAATACTTTTGTCAAGACATTGTAGCCTGGTGCTCTCTGTTTTAGCGAATTCGCGGTAGCCAATCTAAGAACAATGAACTTTAGAAAGCCCTGTACACTTGTTTATAATCTTTGGACAAATAGTTTGGCCTTGGGAAAAAGTTAAATATGATGATGCCATATGGCATCACTGGGCTGGAAAGGGTTAAAGTGTCTGAGCAGGTACGTATGAATCCAGTCCAGGCAGAGATGCGGAAGGGTGAGACGCCAAAACCAGGCTATTGTGAAGTCATATAGGTTAGGCCATGTGGATATGGTGAAACGATGGGTGCATGTTCATGTTCCGTTTTAACGGTTGCTTGCACTTTATATTTCACTGGGTTCTTACAATCTTGATGTGAAATGCCTTGTGGAAGCACTTGGAAGTGTGTTGGTAATGGCAGAAGGTCCGTTGCTTGTAGCAAACAACACTACTGATTAAAAAATTTTCACAGGGACAAAATGAACGATGAACACAGTCCGGGGTCACCAATGTGGATATTACATATGGTAGTTACATAAACTACATTAGTAATAGTCAGCCACATGATGATTGAATAGATTTATTCAGCATGAGAACACAATATGACACGAAACTTTACAAAGCATGGCATGAAAATGTCCAAATGTCAAAGAAATCAGCGTAGAGGAGAATACAAAACCAGTTATTATACTTTGCTGTGGTCGACACTCACCACAGAAATACATAAACCTCCCACATTCTGTCCTCTTTTCTCACAGAGGAAAGAAAGTTTTGAAAGTCTGTTCTACTTTTACGTGTGTCTGTATACAGTACTAAAAATTTCATATCTTGGAGATAACTACAGGCCAACTGTTCTGTCTCCTTGTAATTTTATACATAGTTTTTTTCTTAAGATGATCCTTTTTGATTGAAAATGCAAAAATGTTTTCAGTAACCATTAATTCGCTACTTTCAGCATATATCTCTTTCATTTCAGAAAGGTGCCAAAACCTAAGAAAACTCATGTTCATAGAGCGACAAATGAAATTGTACATCGTGGAGGTCGCATCAATGCAGTAAGTGATCTAATTCTGTTCAAATGAGTGTTTTTGTGTAACAATTATGTTTGAATTTTACAGTTGTGGACTGCAAGTCATGTTGATGGTAGAACAGGTGATGTGCCTTGAGAATGAGAAAATCTAATGGGGGACGAAAGACCAACTATTGGATAAGCTTTAGATTTACAACAGCCAAGTGCATGTAATGTGAAGTTCTCTGATGGGAGGTTGGTAGAAAGCTCAGCACCATATACTGCACTATACACTGCGTATTCAATTGTGGATGATAAGTTTATGTGTGGATGACAGGTACATAGGTAGCAGAAATAAGATGCTCAAAAGAAGATGCCTACACTGTCTTATGAATCACTCATCAGATATGTGTGTGCTGGATTTTCACATTTATCAGCAAATACCCATCACGCCCAGAACCAAAATAGACCAATGGCACAAAGAGAGAAAGGAACTATGAAATTGGCTGTTTGTTCAAGTAATAACAACAGTGTAGCTTTAGAGTAGAGTTGCTAACTTTTTTCATTCTAAATACGGCAGACATGAGTTCTCTTAAGAGACTGAATGAAAGAAAAGTAGCATCTATGTCATTGTAGAATATCACATGTGTATGTAGGCTGAGTTGTTATGTTGTCCACAAGAAAAGTCAAGCCTAGTGCTGATTTTCCACATCCCTTAATTGGATAATATTTACATTGCCCATTCTATTTCTACTCTCACTCCCTCATGGTATTTTTCTCCCATATGCAGATAGGCTAGTCACACCAAATACTACACAGCAAAATAAGTTTTGTGAATAATCAAATTTTTATGTTAAAGGGAAGAATGTGGTAAAACTTTTACTTTCTGTATAATTTGTTACAAGAAGAATTTTCACAGCAAAATAAGTTTTGTGAATAATCAAATTTTTATGTTAAAGGGAAGAATGTGGTAAAACTTTTACTTTCTGTATAATTTGTTACAAGAAGAATTTTCTGGGGCCCATGCGGCTATCTGCGTCGTCTGGGGCGCCTTGCCATGGTTTGCGCAGCTTCCCCATCAGAGGTTCGAGTCCTCCCTAGGGCATGGGTGTGTGCGGTGTCTTTAGCATTAAGTACCGCGTAAGCCTAGGGACTGATGACCTCAGCAGTTTGGTCCCATAGGAACTTACCACAAATTCCCAATTTTTTGGGACTAGCACTCTCATATGTCCATTATCTACAGCTAAATGAATATGCAAAGGAACATTCTCCTCTTCCTCCTCCTCAAATATCCAGAATTTCAGTCTTGTTAGAATGTCAGTAGATCATGTAGTAACAGAGTTGCTACTTGGACAGAATATTGTGGAGCCGAATTTTAAAATTGCTATCAGTGTGCCAGATATGCAGAGAGATATGTTCAGTTTTCAGTATGCCTAAAATTCTTGTAAGTGCTCTGGCATTGGTCCTAAAACTCGAGATTTTGGCTGAAATCATGCATTTCACACAGTGTTTTGTAAGTATTAATAGTGAATTTTAGTACATGAACTTCAAATTAATTATGCCATTCAGCGAGACAACTAAAAGATGAGCTTCGATGTTGTCACCCAAGAAACAGTCTCTAGGAGCTGCTGTTATCCAATAGCATAAGATTTTAGCCTAGTTGAATACTGTGATACAGGGAAATTAACATGTTCTATAGCTCCTGCGATGCATATAACATTCCAACAAAACTTTCCAAGAATGTCAGAAGTGTCATATGTGGAACTTTACTCAGCAGAGTGATGCTCAATTGTCAGCTGACTCCAAATTTAAGTTACACACTAACTCTTCATACACAGTTACTTTGATCCCTCTGCATTATTATGAGTTATTCAAAACACTAATTTTATGGTGACAATTTAATGGTACACACAGAATCTGTGAGATTGTTTATACAGACTACTGCTATTTACTGGGGCTTGTATTACCACTCAGAGACACCGAAGTTTCATTATTCTGCTTTATAGAAGTAAAAAGTACATACAAATTCCATTCTATTCAGCAATAATGCTTATAATCGTAGCTCTGTTGATGGGTTGCTTCCTAGACGGGAAAAATTGAGATTAATTCAGTGCCCGATTTAAAATCTTTCTGTTGGACATGTGCTATCTAATAAACTGCTTCATCTGATAAACTGCTTGAGATTATTGATATTAACAGAACATTAAGCCTGTGCATCCCTTTGTTACATGCATGTTGGGTAGATACAACAGACTTGATAAATTTAAAGAACAACATTGTTTCCATCAAGCTCTTATTTTAAATAGTAATTTATTAGGCATTACTACCAAGTTCTAAGCATTGGCCATTCTCAAATGCATCTACAAACATAACAGCACACCAGAATGAAGTGGGAATCAAAATATAAAAGTGTACAACTGCACTGGACATAGAGTTTTCCCAAAAACAGTCTGAGTAATGAAAATAGATGAAGATACTTCATCCTTATATGTAGTGTAAAGCAGAAATTTCATGCCATGCACAGTTAAGCGTGTCATGGTCATCAGTATACACAACCTAAAATGTAACATGGGGAGAGTAATTGTAGGTGTAAGAATAACGCTAATAATAGACAGCAAAAACTCAAATATAACCACAAACAATAGGAAGAGACAACTACTGACAGCTATCCCCAAACCACACATACAAAAAGTTGTTTACAGTTTCTCCACATGTGAACAAGTATATGCACCTACTGTTACTACATGCATATTGTAGTTTAGATCCGTACATTAACGTCCCCCCAACCCATGAACCATGGACCTTGCCATTGGAGGGGAGGCTTGCGTGGGTCAGCTATACAGATAGCCGTACCATAGGTGCAACCACAACGGAGGGGTATTTGTTGAGAGGCCAGACAAACATGTGGTTCCTGAAGAGGGGCAGCAGCCTTTTCAGTAGTTGCAGGGGCAACAGTCCGGATGATTGACTGATCTGGCCTTGTAATACTAACCAAAACGTCCTTGCTGTGCTGGTACTGCGAATGGCTGAAAGCAAGGGAAAACTACAGCTGTAATTTTTCCCGAGGACATGCATCTTTACTGTATGGTTAAATGATGATGGCATCCTCTTGGGTAAAATATTCCGGAGGTAAAATAGTCGCCCATTCGGATCTCCAGGTGGGGACTGCTCAGGAGGTCGTTGTCAGGAGAAAGAAAACTGGCATTCTACGGGTCAGAGCGCGGAATGTCAGATCTCTTAATTGGGCAGATAGGTTAGAAAATTTTATAATGGAAATGGATAGGTTAAAGTTAGATATAGTGGGAATTAGTGAAGTTCGGTGGCAGGTGGAACAAGACTTCTGGTCAGGTGAATACAGGGTTATAAATACAAAATCAAATAGGGGTAATGCAGGAGTAGGTTTAATAATGAATAAAAAAAAATAGTAATGCGGGTAAGCTACTACAAACAGCATAGTGAATGCATTATTGTGGCCAAGATAAATACGAAGCCCACGCCTACCACAGTAGTACAAGTTTATATGCCGACTAGCTCCACAGATGGCGAAGAGATTGATGAAATGTGTGATGAGATAAAAGAAATGATTCAGATAGTGAAGGGAGACGAAAATTTAATACTCATGGGTGACTGGTATTCGATATTAGGAAAAGGAAGAGAAGGAAACTTAGTAGGTGAATATGGAATGGGGGTAAGTAATGAAAGAGGAAGCCGCCTGGTAGAATTTTGTGCAGAGCATAACTTAATCATAGCTAACACTTGGTTCAAGAATCATAAAAGAATGTTGTATACATAGGAGAGGCCTAGAGATACTCGAAGGTTTCAGATAGAGTATATAATGGTAAGACAGAGATTTAGGAACCAGGTTTTAAATTGTAAGACATTTCCAGGGGCAGATGTGGACTCTGACCACAATCTATTGGTTATGAACTGTAGATTAAAACTGAAGAAATTGCAAAAAGGTGGGAATTTAAGGATATGGGACCTGGATAAACTGACAGAACCAGAGGTTGTAGAGCATTAGGGAACGATTGACAAGAGTGGGAGAAAGAAATACAGTAGAATAAGAATGGGTAGCTTTGAGGGATGAAGTAGTGAAGGCAGCAGAGGATCAAGTAGGTGAAAAGACGAGGGCTAATAGAAATCCTTGGGTAACAGAAGAGATACTGAATTTAATTGATGAAAGGAGAAAATACAAAAATGCACTAAATGAAGCAGGCAAAAAGGAATACAAACGTCTCAAAAATGAGATCAACAGGAAGTGCAAAATGGCTAAGCAGGGATGGCTAGAGGACAAAGGTAAGGATGTAGAGGCGTATATCACTAGGGTAAGATAGATACTGCCTACAGGAAAGTTAGAGAGACCTTTGGAGAAAAGAGAACCACTTGCATGAATATCAAGAGCTCAGATGGAAACCCAGTTCTAAGCAAAGAAGGGAAAGCAGAAAGGTGGAAGGAGTATATAGAGGGTCTATACAAGGGTGATGTTCTTGAGGACAATATTATGGAAATGGAAGAGGATGTAGATGAAGATGAAATGGGAGATATGATACTGCATGAAGAGTTTGACAGAGCACTGAAAGACCTAAGTCGAAACAAGGCCCTGGGAGTAGACAACATTCCATTAGAACTACTGATAGCCTTGGGAGAGCCAGTCATGACAGAACTCTTCCATCTGGTGAGCAAGGTGTATGAGACAGGTGAAATACCCTCAGACTTGAGGAAGAATATAATAATTCCAATCCCAAAGAAAGCAGGTGTTGACAGATGTGAAAATTACCGAACTATCAGTTTAATACGCCACGGCTGCAAAATACTAACACGAATTCATTAGAGACGAATGGGAAAACTGGTAGAAGCCGACCTTGGGGAAGATCAGTTTGGATTCCGTAGAAATGTTGGAACACATGAGGCAATACTGACCCTACGACTTATCTTAGAAAATAGATTAAGGAAAGGCAAACCTACGTTTCTAGCATTTGTAGAGACTTAGAGAAAGCTTTTGACAATGTTGACTGGAAAACTCTTTCAAATTCTGAACGTGGCAGGGGTAAAATACAGGGAGCGAAAGGCTATTTACAATTTGTACAGAAATCAGTTGGCAGTTATAAAGAGTCTAGGGGAATGACAGGGAAGCAGTGGTTGGGTAGCGAGTGATACAGGGTTTAGGCTATCCCTGATGTTATTCAGTCTGTCTATTGAGCAAGCAGTAAAGGAAACAATAGAAAAATTTGGAGTAGGGATTAAAATCCATGGAGAACAAAAAAAAACTTTGAGGTTCGCCAATGACATTGTAATTCGTCAGAGACAGCAAAGGACTTGGAAGAGCAGTTGAATGGAATGACCAGTGTCTTGAAAGAAGGATATAAGATGAACATCAATAAAAGCAAAATGAGGATAATGGAATGTAGTCGAATTAAATCGGGTGATGCTGAGGGAATTAGATTAGGAAATGAGATGCTTAAAGTAGTAAACAAGTTTTGCTATTTGGGGAGCAAAATAACTGATGGTGGTCGAAGTAGAGAGGATATAAAATGTAGACTGGCAATGGCAAGGAAAGTGTTTCTGAAGAAGAGAAATTTGTTAACATCGAGTATAGATTTAAATGGCAGGAAGTCTTTTCTGAAACTATTTGCATGGAGTGTAGCCATGTATGGAAGCGAAACGTGGACGATAAATAGTTTCGACAAAAAGAGAATCGAAGTTTTCGAAATTTGGTGCTACAGAAGAATGCGATGAGTAGATCACTTAACCAATGAGGAGGTATTGAATAGAATTGGGGAGAAGAGAAATTTCTGGCACAACTTGACTAGAAGAAGGGTTCGGTTGGTAGGGCATATTCTGAGGCATCAAGGGATCACCAATTTAGTATTGGAGGGCAGTGCGGAGGGTAAAGATCATAGAGGGAGACCAAGAGATGAATACACTAAACAGATTCAGAAGGATGTAGGTTGCAGTAGGTACAGGGAGATTAAGAAGCTTGCTCAGGATAGAATAGCATAGAGAGCTGCATCAAACCAGTCTCTGGACTGAAGACCACAACAACATCATCAACAACAACAACATTAATGTCTATGCTATGTATAACTGTGCATGGTATGTGATTTCTGTTTTATACTACATCAGACTATTGAGAAAACATTACATTCAGTGCAGTAGAGTGTTTAATATTTTGACTTCCCTTTAATTCTGGTGTATTGCTATTTTTGTGGATACAACCCAAAAATTGGCAACACTCAAAACTAGTTAATAGTATTAATAAAGTAGAATTTTAAATGACGTCCTGATGGAAACAATATTGTACTTTTGATTTATATCTGTAGAGGACTACCTGCTCACAACATAGTTATTTGTGTCTTGTAAACATTATAACTGTCAAAGATCAGTAAATAAATAAGTATCCACTGAAGATGATGTGACAGTATTAAACTTATTGGGCATATAAAAATGTAAGTAACTGTATCTGCAAAGGTGAAAACTCTGTATGTACTTTAAGCAGCAAGCACAGAATCAGAGCAGTTAGCTTCCAAGTGATCAAGTACATAAAATACTTCCTGTGTTATCAAACTTTATTTCTGAATTTTGTTATTTACTTTGCTTTTTGTTTATATTTTTACAGGACACAGGGGAATTGGTCGAAACATTCAATGTTTCCTATTCAAAAGAATTTGCTGGTGAGAAAGTGGAATTCACTTCTGTAAGTATATTTAGAATCTTACCCAGTATCGGGTTAATATGTTTATTTATCAGTGAAAAATATGTTAGTTTTAGTAATTCAGAATCGGTTTTTAAACTGTTAAGTCTCTGTATTGCACTGGACAGGATGAGAAGGAAAGACTGACTGACTGGGGCTGCACCAGATGAGATTTGAAAACCTGAGAGCTTAAAGGTGGAAGCCAGGGTAATATGCAAGACAGAAATTACTACTAAAACATTGTACATGAGTTAATAAGAGTGAAAACCTAACTGCATTTTATGTAACACTGGTGGAAGTGTGGATGGTGAAAAATAGGCAAGGCAGAAAATGAAAGACATAGAAAACTAAAATGGAATTAAGAAATGAGTGGTTACGGTGAAGAAATGCTGAGACAGAAGGAATTAATATGAATTAAGGCCAGGTGGATGGCGAGAACCAAGGGCATTGTAGTGCTAGTACCCACCTCCATAGTTTTGAGAAACTGATGTCTGAATCCAAATGGTGAAACAGGCACCAAGGCCAAGACTGTCATGTTTTAGAGCATACTCTGCAACAGGATATTGTGCGTTGCCAGTATACACCCTCAGCCTATGCCCATCCATCCTAGCTGATAATTGGATGGTAGTTTTTTGGAGAGATCAGCATCACCAGGATTGGACATGATGGCTCAAAAATCTGCTTTTGAACTAGGCTGGGGGAGTAGTTACATTCAGTGATGGCTGTGGTGCACCCAAACAGATATGTTTGCTATGAAAGCCAAAGCTGTATGGGAGAGAATGTTTGACATGGAAAGGATGACAACTCTTAAAAATGTAAGTATTGTTGTTTGTTAGTAGGTTTAATGTGGATAGAAGCACATAGCTGGCCTATGGTGAGGATGAAATCAACATAAAGGAAAGTAGTATGGAATTCGGAATAAACTACATGAAATTTAATTGGGAGAAGGTATTTAGAGATTCCAGAAATTTTAACAGGTCATCATCACCATGAGTCCATATGACAAAGATGTCATCAATGAATGTAATCCAAACATGGGGCTGAAGGCTTATGGACCCAGGAAAGCCCCACTCTAAGCGACCAATGAAAAGTTTAGCATAGGAAGGAGCCATACTGGTTCCCATGGCCGTACCCCTGATCTGTTTGTATGTCTGCTCCTCAAAGGTGAAGTAATTGTTGGTAAGTATAAAGTTGATTAAGGTAAGCAGGAAGGATGTCATAGGTTTGGACTAAGGTGGCCACTGACAGAGTAAATGTTCAGAAGCAGACAGACCATGTATGTGGGTTCGTGGGGTTTGCTGGTATAGAAAGAGATGACATCAGTGGTGACAAGCAAGGTGTGTGGTGGGAGTGGGACAGCATGGATTTCAGATGATCTTGGAAATGGTTGGTATCTTTAATACAGGAGGAAAGTCTTTGTACTATGGGTTGCAGGTGTTGATCAACTAAGGCAGATACACATTCAGTGGGTGCTTTGAAGCCAGGAACTATAGGGTGGGTGGGTTTGTGGATCTTAGGAAGAAGGTAAAAGGTGGTGTGTAGTTTGGGTGTGGTAAGAAGTTCTGCAGATTGAGGTGTAAGTCCTCGTGAGGGGCCTGAGGTTTTTAGGAGGGACTGCAGGTCAATTTGAATTGCAGGGATGGGATCTTGATGGCAGGTGCTTTATGTAGAGGTGTCAGACATCTGGCATAGACCTTCACTAATATATGCCTGCCAGTCAAGTATCAAAGTGGTAGAGCCTTTGTCTTCACATAGAGACTGGAGTTCTACAGAGGACAGGTTAGGGTCATGTTGTAGGGAGCTGAGGAAGGGCCGAGAAGAAATGCTGTATGTGTGTAGTTCTTGAAAGGCTTGTAAGGGATGATTTTGAGGTAGTGGTGATGGATCAAGTTGGGATTGTGGTCAGAACTGTTCTAGGCAGGGTTCAGTGTCAGGTTTGCTGTTGGAAAGGTTTTGGGATGGGTTTCCAAGTGATATTTCAAGTTGATATTACATGTAAAGGAAAGTAGTTGCTTCAACAAAGCAGCATGATTAAGTGCAGGTGTACAGCTGAAAGTGGGACCCTTGCATAATACAATTAATTCAGAAGGGGAGAGAGTTTTAGACAAGAGTTTGGAAACACTGTACTGTTGTGATTGGTTCGTAGGGTTATGAATTATTATTGGTCTGGGAGGCAGTGGTGAAGGCTGTGGGATGTTAAGGAGTTTGGCCAAGCTCGGTTTGTAGGAGAGGAGTGGTGGTTGATGGTGTGGCTGTTTGGGTGCTGCGGATGAACAAGATGGGAAATACCACTGCTGAGGTAGATTAGGAGAAGGTGGGATAGCTTTTTGAGTTGAAGTCTGGCGTTTTGTTGCAGTATGAAGTTGGCGTGGTGGATGATATGATCCAAGGAAACATGAGGGGCAGATAACTGTAGTATTTTGTAGAAGAGAAGTCTGGTGGTATGGAAATTGGCAGATGAGGCATGTAGCTCACAGATTAGCAGAGGAAGTGCAAGAGATTGCTTTATTTGAAACTGTAAAAGAGCCTGGTGTACAGTAGGATTACATCCAGAAGCAGGGATTTTCAATGTTAGGCCTTTGGAAGTAATTCCAAGGGACAAGCACCGTTTCAAGAAACAAAATGTGAGACCATAGTTTTTATGTACCATTAAAGGGAGAGCCGTGTGTGAAATGACATGTTGTATACTGGTTGTTACGTAAACACTGTTCAGCCTTTTACATCAGCGTGACTACCACCCAGTTACCAATTAGGATGAATGGGTGTAAGCAGAGGGTGTATATCGGTAACACACAATATCCTGTTACAGAGCGTGCTCTACAACATGACCGTCTTGACCTCAGTGTCTGTTTCACCACACACGCCATCTGGTTTCTTCCCCCAGACACCAGTTTCTCAGAACTTCGCAGTTGGGAACCAGCACCACAACATGTCCTTTGTTCTCACCACCCACCTGACCTTAATTTACTTTAATTATTTCTGTCTCAGCATTTCTTCACAGTGATTACTCCTTGCTTCACTCCATTTTAGTTCTCTACATCTTTTTTTCTGACCTGTGTATTTTTCACCACTCCCCATCCCACCTCTGTTACATAGAATGTACTTAGCTTTTCATCCTCACTAACTCGTGTGAGATGTTTTAGCAGTAATCTCTGTCTTGCATATTACCCTGTCTTTAAGCTCTCTGGTTTTCAAATCTTGTCTGGCACAGTCCCCAACAATCAGTCCTTCCTTCTCATCCCATCTGGTAAGTCTTCCCTGACCCGGGGTTCTGGGTGACTTTACAAACTGAACCCCTTTTTGTAAACCTCTCCAGTCCTTTTCCTTCATCCCTCTTCCCACATAAAGATGGACCTTAGTGTTCATCCTCATTTTGTGTGAACAAAGGATGAAGGGGGGTGTGGGGTCAGAAAACAGAGGTTACAAAGTAAAGGTTGTATTTGAAAGCTAAAAAATTCATGCTGCCCAAAAACTACCAGTATTGTATCATCATTCAATCCAGTGGTCAAAACAAAATTTCAAAATCAGAATTTTGCATTGTGTATTTAGGAACTGAAAGCAGCATTAACCTTGCACTTGCAATTGTGTACCAGAGCTTAAATCAGTGCTTCCCTATGCCCCACCCCCATCACCCCCACTTCCTTCAGTGCTACTATCAGTTCTCATAAATATGTGCAGATCAACAATATTATATAAAGGTTAGATAGCTACTCACTGTAAAGATGACATGTTGAGATGATCCCTGTGACTAATGGTTGGACATAGGGGTGGACTAGGATGGGGAGGTTAGGTGGGTGATGAAACACCACTGTAGGGGAGCTGGGAAGGACCTTACATAGGATGTACCTCGTTTCAGGGATCATATCCCTGTGGAAGAGCAAGGTGCAAGACCTGTCCAATCCATTCATCCAGCATTTTCTATTCCCGTCCTGTCACAGGATTATCCTACCCCATCAGAGGCCAGGCCACTTATAAAAGCAGCCATGTCATATACCAGCTCTGCTGCAATCATTGCACTTTTTATATTAGATATGATTACCAACCAGCTGTCTACCAGGATGAAAAGCTATTGCGAAATTGTGGCCAAGAGCAAAGAAAACCACTTATGGCATAACATGCAGGTGAACATAACATGCTTCAATCTAAGGTAACCTACTGTCCCAACATCCTCCACCCAATAGTTTGCATCCCCTCTGCCCTGTCACCTTTTCCCAATTTACGTTCCTCACCCTCATTGTGCTCCACTCTCTGCCAATGCCACTGGTCATTTCCCCTCTCTGTAGCTTCACCAGAAAGCCACATGTTCATCCCTTCAGGCAGAAATAGAACTGTTAAATATCACCTCCTCAGAAAGAGGACAACCAAGGTGTGTGTGTGTGTGTGTGTGTGTGTGTGTGTGTGTGTGTGTGTGGGGAGAGAGAGAGAGAGAGAGAGAGAGAGAGAGAGAGAGATGCACTAGCTTTGGAAGACACCATAGTTTCATCCACATTCCTCACATTGTTTAAAACAATGTGTAGTAGAAACACTTACCAGGAGCCCATCACTACCTCCCAGCAATCCCAATATCAAAGGAATTATTTTTAGTTCCACACAATAGTGTTTGTGTTTGAAGGTCTTTGGTGTATGTGACTTCATTACTATTTTATTTTTCAGCTAGAGTTGAAAGAAATTAAGAATATCATGGAGCCTGGAATTCAGTTGGTAGGCTTCAAGCCAAAGACAATGATAAAACCAGAACTGCATGTGAAACGCCCAACATTCATCTACCCTGCAAATGATGTTATTAAAGGTGATTTTTGAGTTTTTTAATTTAAGATAAATTTATTATATTTAAGGTAGAATGCTTACCAGATTGGTCTCTTTTTGTCATATTTTGAAATGAAAACTAGATAGTTCCTATGGAGACACTAGAACTGTGAACATATTTTCTACTAAAACACCTTTCCTGCATGATATTTCCAACCTGTATGAAATTAAACAAGATATTTCATGTTTTGTTTGCATTTCTCATAGTGTCACTAATCCATTTATGCAGCAGGTGTCACCTCTATTAGTTTATTGCTTTTTTACACACTTGGTTTATACTTTTATTCATAGCATTTTCATTTGATTCATGCATCACATCCAGATTCGTGTTTTTCATTGCCTCCCATTACAATAATTTGCACTGTTTTGGGTTTTATAACTGTTGCATTAAAGGCTTTTTCATCTATTTTCATCAGACTGTGATTTATGCTCTTAAAAATTTCTAATTCTCGTGCTTGGAAATGAAAGATGAGTGAGCAGTGTTACAAGATTTATATACTTGATTATGTACTCAGTAACCTTAAGGATATGGTTATCAAAATTAAGAAAGAAAGACAGACGCCATCTGGGTCACTTTTTAAGTTAATTGGGATTAGTTGTTTCGATCCTTGTCACAGCTCATTTCCAGATCCAAATCTAATTACTGCGAATGACAGTTCTGCATTTTAAATGTGATTCATAGTACCCGTAATTAGATTCAGATTTGAAGATGAAATGTGGTCACATTGTCATCAGATAGCGTCATGTCTAATAATATAATCAAAAGTGGCCAAAGGGCATCCTTCCCACAGTCACCTCTCTTGTCTTGCAGTACTTTGGATATAGGTGCTATTTGTCATTTGTACGTAATACTACAAAAATCACAGCCAAAGGTACAGTCTTGTGCCGGCTGACTAAACTGAAATGCAGCATGCCACTTTTTTACCCACAATAGGGCACCAGTAACCCAGAATGGGAAATACTAGCCTATAAGGGCCCTTCAGTATTTTGGAACTTTCCCAAGAAGACACAAGAACTTTCCTGCGAATAGGATACATTGTCATTTTTATATTTAATGCATTGTATGTTCTTATTGCCATTGAGGCCCCCTGCAGGCGGAATCCGATCAAGACCAACAATAGAACAATATCTAACTGTTCGGCAAACCTTCACGAATGTGTGTGTTGGAGACTGGTCCTGATGGGAACAGGTTACTCCCTTGTGATATAGCTTTTGCACTCGTGAGAGTATGAAATTATAAAATTACTCATAATATGATTATATTGTGAAGCATCAAGTGGATCATCTTCTCTGTGAAGTATTTGTTGTCTACATAAAAGGATCCAGCCAAATGTCGCTACTCACTCACGGCTTTTGTAAAATATCTGATGGATTAAATGGACACCAAAACAGGACAAAATGCAGTCAGTTTACTTGTGTGAGGCATTCAATCATTGAAGAAATTGATTTCCCAGAAAATACAACATGTCACCAATTAACATTTATATTGTCCTCAACAAATGATAGGTGGGTAAATTAATGATCATTTTTGCAGATTATGAGTAAGATAAATTAGAAAGAGGTTTCTTTTGACAAAGGAAAATTCTGGTCTTCTGGTTTGTTAAAATTTGAATAAAGGCTGCACAAAACTTTTTGTAGCTGGTTGGTGTCAGATTATGAAATCCTTTGTCACGGATAAATAATTTGGTTTCATCTCACCTTTACTCAGATTGACACGCAGCAGTTTGGCATTGCTTGACACAAGACACATGAAGACTGTGACAGAGATATTGTAAAAGCACATATGGCGAGGTGACACAACAGTTAGCACGCTGGTGTCGCTTTCGGGAGGGTGATGGTTCAAATCTGTGTTGGCCATCCAGATTTAGGTTTTACACATTTTCTCTAATCACTCATAGAAAATGTCAGGATGGTTCCTTTGAAGGGATGTGGCCATCCTTGAAACGTTTGAAGTGTGTGCCTCATCTCTAATAACCTCGATGTTGACAGGACGTTAAACCCTGATCTTCCTTCCTTCCGCACCTTGCATACTGTCTCAAACACTGCCTCCCACCTGAGACAACAATCAAAGACTTCATTAATATACTATTAGCTTTTTCTTTGGTTCTCTGTGTATGTCATATAGAATATTTTAGGACTATCAGCATCATGTTATATTGAAAACCTCACAAGATATGAGCTATCAAGTTTTCATACTTCCTTAGGTCCTCTGACCATTCTAGAACATATGTGGTCCATTTGAGTGTCACAGATAATGTTTTTGCTGCACTTACAAAAGCTATATTAACACTAAACCGTAGTGTGTCCTGTGAAAGTTGTGTGTCACAATACAGTTCACTGACAAGCAGGAAGTGAGTCACGTACTTAATGAAATGGAACATAGCTAGCTATTGCCTATAATATGTGCATAAACAGAAATAAAATTAAGGTCATAGTGTATTCATAGACAGAGATGCTGGATGGCTAAGTGTGAGGCTCTTGAACAGGTTGCTCAGTTTTACTAACTTGAGAGTTGAATAGTAGAAAAAAAGATGCAGTAGCAACGATTGTGCAAAGCAAAAGGGCTTTCTGTAAAAAGCCACAGCTGCAAACATTCAAAAATGTACACCTTGAGATCAGGAAAAGATTCATGAAAAGCTTTGTTTGAAGCACAGCTCTGTATGAGTGCAAAAACATGGACATTGGAAAAAAATAAATGAAATGATTGGGAGCCTTGGAAAGCGATATTACAGTAGATCAAATGGATTGATTGATATGGAATGAAAAGATAATGCAATGAGTAAAAACAAAAGTCTTTTGTGGAGCAGGATGAATGGAAGAGATAAAAAGTTGTGCTTATAGCACTACACGATTTGTTTGTGTTAACTGTGGTTGAAAGGACAACAGGAGGAAAAAAATTCCAGGATGGAATATAACAATATTATGAGAAGGAAAGCTGCCACTCACCATATAGTGGAGATGCGGAGTACCATATTGAGTAATACCTCCTTTACTACAAGGGAGACAAAGTAATTAGTGCCTGTGTAATATGCAAGCAACAATCAGCATGAAGAAAAAATGAGGTGGGATGGATATTTTCTGTTTGTCACAAGGAACTAACCAATAAGCTGGGCTACTGTGTAGCGGCTTAACAGGTCCTTGGAGTTCTGACTTCAGACTTTATAAGAGGTGGCCTGTACAATACATCAGTGGCAGCATGAGAGTTTTGTTGCCATTGCAAAAAAAATAAATAAATAAATAAAAAATAACACACACACACAGAAATGAGATGAGTTGATGACCTAAACAAGGAACTGCCAGGTTGTGGCCCCCTGGTGTCTCCAAAAAACTTACTGAGAAAGGAAACATCCACACCAGTTGTTGACAACTGCTGTTAACAATTCTGAAGCAACTAACTGTAAGCCTTTATTGTAAGGAATAGGAAGCATTCACAGAAGAAGAGAGGTGATCGGGACATGAGAGAGATTAAAGAACTACATACAAAGTGTCTCTGACCTAGTGTGGAAATGGGTGCTGAGAGAATCAGTATGGCACAGTAGTCATTTGACAGATAAAATGGTAATGCATGAAATCATTTACTACGAATTAAAAGAGTTGTTTGATGCAGTTTTCCACTCTTTCCAGTTATCCCCTTCGTTTCAGCATAACTGCCACATCCCACATCAGTGACAATCTGTCTCATATACTTAAATCTAGATATGTTCCTCTAACAATATTGTGAGAAGGAAAGTTGCTATTCACCATATAGAGGAGATGCTGAGTCGCAGATTGGCACAACAAAAAGACACTCACAATTAAAGCTTTCGGCCATTGGCCTTCGTCAACAATACACACACACACACACACACACACACACACACACACACACACAGTCGCAACTCTCACATACGGCTGCAGTCTCAGGTAGTTGAAACCACACTGTGAGCAGCAGCACCAATGCATGATGGGAGTGGTGACTAGATGGGGGTAAGGAAGAGGCTGGGGCAGGGAGGTGGAGGGATAGTATTGTGGAGGTGGTGGACAGTGAAGTGCTGCAGGTTAGGTGGAAGGCAGGGGAGAGGTGTGGAAGGGGGGAGGGGAGTAGTGGAAAAGGAGAGAAATAAAAAGACTGGGTGTGGTGGTGGAATGACAGCTGTGTAGTGGTGGAATGGGAACAGGGAAGGGACTGGATGGGTGAGGACAGTGGCTAACAGAGGTCGAGGCCAGGAGGGTTATTGGAACATAGGATGTACTGCAGGGAAAGTTCCCACCTGCGCAATTCAGAAAAGCTGGTTTTTGTGGGAAGGATCTATATGGCACAGGCTGTGAAGCAGTCATTGAAATGTAGGGTATTATGTTGGGCAACATGTTCAGCAACAGGGTGGTCCACTTCTTTCTTGGCCACAGTTTGTCAGTGGCCATTCATGCGGACAGACAGCTTGTTGGTTGTCATGCCTACGTAGAATGCAGCACAATGGTTGCAGCCTAGCTTGTAGACCACAGGACTGGTTTCAAAGCCTTTGATGGGATAGGTGATGTTAGTGACTGGACTGGAGTAGGTGGTGGTGGGAGGATGTATGGGACAGGTCTTGCATCTAGGTCTATTACAGGGGTATGAGCCATGATGTAAGGGACTGGGAACAGGGGTGTGTAAGAACGGACGAGTATATTGTGTAGGTCCGGTGGACGGCGGAATACCACTGTGGGATGGATAGGAAGGATGAGCAGGACATTTCTCATTTCTGGACACAATGAGAGGTAATCGAAACCATGGTGGAGAGAATTTAGTTCAATTGCTCCAGTCCTTGGTGCTACTGAGTTACAAGGGGAATACTAGGTGGTGGGAGACAGTAAAGATAAGGCACGGGAGATTTGCTTTTGTACAAGGTTGGGAGGATAATTACGGTCAGTGAAGACTTCAGTGAGACTCTTAGTATATTCCGAGAGGGACAGCTCGTCACTGCAGATGCGATGACCGCGGGTGGCTAGGCTGTACGGAAGGGACTTCTTGGTATGAAATGAGTGCCTCATGTAAGTACATTAAATCTTTCGAATATCATGGTTTAAAAATGAGACTGATCATCTAAATAATTGTCATACAGTCAAGCACAAGCTTAAGTATCATGAGACAATGTGGCATTTCTTCTGTTGTATTTATACAAAATGAAAGTATCAGTTGCTACATCATATATATGGACACTCCATGTCAAGTCGTCCACATGATCCTCTCCAATTTTGATGAAGTTTTTATATGGTGTACATATAGGTCTTACATGCAGCCGTGCCAAATTACTGTTTGATAAGTAGTGTGGTGGGACCATTAGTAATGCTGCTTAAAGGACAGTTTTTCCATGGTGCGACAGATAGGAATAAATCATCAAGTTTGCTTTGCTGTTGTTCACGATCTGATAGGACTTCCGTGCTGAAACTTAGAGATTCTACTTTGTGGGTACAACAGTCTAATTGCTGAACATGTGCTCAATTTACAGCAGATTTATTAATTTTCTTCCACAGTAACTTAGAAATATTGTTACAGGAAATTTGGATCATGTTTGGCAGTTTTTATCATATGACAGAATGACTTTCTGCTCTGATGTGTTCATTTGCAGCCTACCTGCGTGTAATGTGTCTGTACAAGCAGCGTCTTGAGTACTCAGATAATAACTGAGTTATCCAAGATTAAAATTGATTCAAAATATTTATTCATCAATTTCGTCAGATTTTTCAAAAGGCGATATCTCAGAAGAGTCATCTCAGATTTAACTTTTCTTTGCACCATTTCCTGATAAAATGGAATGAGCTCTTTTCAGTGGTGGAAAGAAAAATCAAATCTGAGATGACCCCATTTGAGATATAGTCTTTTGAAAATCTGACAAAATTTATGAATAAATTTTTTGAATCATCTTTAATTGTGGATAAGTCAGTAATTATTTGAGCAACGAAAATTCTAGGTTCTAAAATCTGCAATTTAGGGAGAGGGACATTGCTTCTCACTATAAAGATGACATGTTAAGTGGCAGGCAGGCACAGTTAAGACACACAAAAGCTTTCAGCCACAGCCTTCATCTGAAAAAGAAAGAGAAATACACACCATTCATTCACACAAACAACCACACCTCACGCACACATGACCGCCATGGTAGCTCGGACCAAAATGCCAATCATTCTACCACCTGTATATACAACCCATAAAAATTTAATCAAAACTCTGGAGGCATGAGTGGGGAGCTTCTTTAAATTTACGCCACTTGACTTAGTGACCTATAGATTTATTCAGTTCTAAACTTTAATGGAGTTATTACATCATCTGGCATTAGAGATGTACATCCTTTGACTTTTCTTTTATTTTTCAGGTAGTTCAACAATATTTTCTGCCTTGCTGTTGAAATGCATTGCACAAAGTGTAGTTCCTATATGCTGGGTATGTGAACGCAGAGGGGCAAGTCCCCGTTTGGGAGCTTTGCTTCCACAAAGACAGGAATTTGATGAACACAACAGGCCAAAGGCATATGATGGGTTCCATATCATCTACATACCCTTTAGAAGTAAGTGTATTATGTTACTTACCTAATCATACAAAGTTGCCAAGAATTAGAAAAAGGTTTTTTTGTTATTTTCATTGATTGGTACGGAACAGTTACAGTAAATACTGGGATAATGTAAGAGAATAAGGAATGATGATAATGAGTGAAGTGAAACATATTGTTGTTCATAAAATTTGATGTTCATGTTTATAAATGTTTATCTACAATCCCTAATCTCATTTTTACACTTGTAAGATGCACTTGGAATTGCAGTTCATGCTTCACCATTGTTTGCATTGTTACATCTCACTATTGTGAGGGTATGTATGTATGCATGCATGCATGCATGCATGTCTCTATTCCATTTGTTTCCCATGTGTTAAAGTGTCCCATTTGTTAACAAGAGGTGAAACACTAATCTTCCATTATTTTTCATGTTATGTGAGCTGTTGTGTGGATTGAAAGAGGATCTTATCAAATCCATCTTGAAGGCCTTTATGTGTAGATTACTTTATTGGCCACATTCAATTTTAATTACAGCTTAAATTCAATAGGTTAATTTTTTCCCAAACCTAATGTAACATCAAAGAGACTCCTCAATGTATGAAAATTTTTGTGAAGCTCTTTCAGCAAAACATTTTAATTTTTCCAACACATTTTTATTTTATTTTGGGTAACTGCTTATGTGCTTGAATTGATGAGAATACAGAATGGAATATAATATGTACTTGAGGATTGATTGCAGTGCATCAAATAAAGGAGTATTGGTTGTTTCCTTATAACTTGTAGTTGACACTTGATAGGAATCTCTTTTGTAGGCTCTTATGTTTAATATTCGTATGTGTAGTCGATGTGGTGACAGACAGACAAAAACACTTATATATGTCCACTGATAAAGACATGTCTTACTATTAACATTAATCTCCATTTGTCAGCTGATTACACATAGTCATTGAGAAGATTGTAATGGCTTTGCTCCTGATAGTGAGAACCATTGTCTTATAATGCAGTGTTTTTCTGTTATTTGCTAGACTCACATTTTTTGACGAATTGGTTCCAAATCTCTCTGACATCATATTCTGAGAGACTGTTTAATTGCCTCAGCTTAAATACAATCTTTGAACAAATAGTGTTGCCTGGAAGGTTCCTGTAGAGATGCACATCATAATCATTTGTATAGTAAAATCATGTAGAACAATGATGACTCCCAGAACAAGAGATAGAAATACATTGAATCAACAAGCATGAATGGCCACAATCACAGATCGAAATGTTCCTACAGCAGTCTGTTAGCAATAACTGATAAATGTAAGCAGGGTCAGCTCAGTGTAGTCGTAACATTAATTGAAAAGCTGCTAGTACATAGATGAAGTTGAAGCTGGGCAACTGTTGCTGTATCATCTGCTGAGGAGACACGGTCCAGAATTTCAGCCACGCAATATTCCTTCACTCACAGTCTTACAGTATGACTTCATGCTGTGAAGGAACCTCTGAGATATGGTCCAGCATTTCAACCAGTGTGATATTCCGTCATTCATAATCTTGCAATATGACTTCTTGCTGTGAAGGAACCACGGTGGAGATCTGCCTATGCCTCTCTCTCTGAGTCTGATCGAGATTCAACAATTGTGAGTAAAGATTAGTTTGGCGCGAACTGTGGTTATATACGGGAATTTTGTTGAATCTAATATCAGGAGGTGACTCACAAATTCCTCAGAATGCTAGTGCCTTGAAAGTTAGTCAAAGAACTGCTAAAGAATAGATCTGTATACATGTTGATCACAGTAAAGCTTTTGCTAGGTAAAGTTAATTTAGAAGTTGTAATAACCTCAGAAAATAATATACAATGATAATGAAACCTGCATTTGTTTTTTTAACCTAGTTTTCCCATCGGTCATTGTACTTTCCAACATTTAGCCTATCAGTGGATTCATTTTCTGAAACCAAATTTTATGAGGTTTCCAAAATAGTCTTACACTTTTTAGTGGACTTGGTATGTTTTTCAGTCATAAATATATTTAGATGTGGAAATTGGTGACCTTAGACTCACCAGGCTTCTTCTCTTACATGTTTTCATCCATTTGGTCCAGAAGGTGTGTGCTGTATTCACCTGTAATTGTGTTACCATTCATAAGATAAATAGTAGTGAGAATTCCTTTTCTAGGAAAACTATAACTATAATGATTCCAGTAGATGAAACAGACTTCACCTTTCCCTGTGAATGGCCTCTGTTTTTGTACCTTGTAGGAAGTAGTGCATCTACGTTCCGTTCTACTATCATATTGATACACAAAATAAATTTGATTATTTTCAAAACAGTTTAAACATTGTTGAAAAATTACTTTTTGGTTTGATGTGTGGACACAGTGAAAAAAAAAAACAAAACACTGTAAATCAAATAATAGGTTGTTCTCCTAATTTTCATAGCCAAACACAGTGGGAAATGGAAAACTGGGAAATCAAAATGACCAGTGTGAGGTCTAGTACAGAGAGGGAGGGATTGCAAAATATTGCTTGAAAGTAGTCAGCGTACTTAAGAAAATCATAATTAGTAATTTGACAGAAAATTGAAATATTTCATGTACAGATGCTGCTAGCAATGTAAATTAAATGTAAAAATGTTCATCTCTTTAAGGCGTAGCTATTTTATGTGTAAAAAGTTAAATTTATGTTCTATTTAAGTGCCAAAATTGCTTCCTTTGAATCAAATATTAAATTCAAGACATTTCAAGAACAAAAGACTCTTGCAAAGTAAATGATGAAAGTTCGTCTATTCAAGGCATAGCCATTTTGCACACAAGAAGTTGCATTGGTGTGATACTTGATTTTTAACATGGTTTCTTTTGAATCAGGTGCTAAATTCAGGATATTCCGAGAACATCAGACAATAGGAAGACAAGTAAGGTGTCAAAAAGTTTATCTTTTCTTTCTGAACAAAACATGAAAATACAAAAAGGGAACAAAAGATAAATGTTTTGTGATGTGATTTTTGTAAAGATGAGAAATAAACCAGATTAGAGAAACATTTGAAGAGCCATTGAATGAAGTTCAAAATTATGTAGAGCAATTGAAGTATGTCAAATGTCTCTGTGATCTGTTTTATTTCTTACTTTTTTGGACAAATAATTTTACAAAACATTTGACTGATCCTTACCTCCTACCCCCCCCCCCCCCCCCCCCCCCCCACACACACACCTTACAAAAAAAAAAAAAAAAAAAAGGCCCACATTGCAAAAAACTTCCTCATAGTTAATTCTTCATGTGGTATATTCTTAATTTGTCTATAGCATCAGCTGTTTTATATACTCTACCTCTAATTATTCATTGTCCAATATGGTATTGGTTGCATTGGTTGCAGGGATAAAAAAAGAGTACATTCTCTGGAGAAGATTCTCAAAGCAAAAGAACATTCTCTGAGAAAGTTCTCAATTTTGTATGAATAAAAAAATCAAAGCATTTTCTCTAAACAGGCAGTACTTTCTTGCTACTTCCCCTCCTTCTTGAGTAAGTTCTCAGCAAGAAGGTTCTCAGTTTGTTTACATTTGTGTGCCAAAGAGAGAGAGTGTGTGTGTGTGTGTGTGTGTGTGTGTGTGTGTGTGTGTGTGTGTGTGTGTGTGTGCAGAAAAGTACGTGTTGTGTAATTTATGTAACTGAAATGGAAGATTCTGAATTTGCTTTTGTAAATATTATAAAATATTATTTAGCAATAATAAGCAAATTCAAAACTCCTATTGCGAGAAAGGAGAAGGCTGAAAGTTGAAATTAAGTGTCGTTATATGTCGACTTTTGGAAAAGAAAATAGTTATCACAAATATTAAAATACTGCACCATATGAAGTGATGCATTAAGTGTAAGGTCAATGTCAAAAAATGGGGAATATGAAATTGACATTAAAAAATAGGAAGAGCTGTTTTTTAGATGGGGATGACTGCAACTCTCTGTTATACATGAAACTTGGTAAGTCCCCTTCTGTCCATTTTTTTATTATGTACTTAACACTCTGAAATTGTGAATTAGAAAACAATTCCTTGGAGAAAAAAGGTTCTGTAGTTGGGGCTTGTGCCTCTGCCTGTCTCTCTTCCCAGAACCTAGCTTTGAATTTGTAGATCAGAATGACTGATTAGATTCTGACTCTACATATTTTGAGACACAATCAGTTCTGCTACACTCCAGTTTTAATCGAAAATGTTCTGGATGTAGTGGATCCGGAAGTTACAGTAGCTGCTTCACCAACCTCACCTAGTTTGGGTCATGAAAGAACACAGAAGGGAAGGTGATTAAACATGGAAACAGAGGAGGTGATCAGTTTGTCAAATGCTGAATTACAGAGACTGGTTGCTGTACCAGTTAGTTATATTGAAGAGAAAACAGCAGAAATAGATGAGAGAGGAGAGTGAAAAGTAATATGTTTTCTAATGTAACACCAGAAAACAGTTTTTTTTTAATTAAGGATTATTTTTTAAATTTAATGTTCATTCACACAGGTTCAGTACAATGTGTGTTCAGTGAAACAATAAGGGTAACATGTTCCAGTTTCGAATGTTTAGGTTGAACAATTTGTGCAGTTACTCACTGTAGTATCTGGCAAGTACTTTCACCATACCCTTGGAACAATTTTTGGTACAAGAAAAATTTCCAAATCAAATTTCAGGAAGTTCCAAGAAAAATCAAAATACTATGGAATTAAAAAAATCAAAATACTATGGGATTTAAAAAAAGGAATTAGACCTACTTATACAAAATTTACTGACAAACACCCCATTCATTACAGTTGATGTATAACGTTAGCATTTTTTCTCTTCTGTTAGTACCATGTATATGTATGTATGCTGATCCTTCCTCTTCCATCACTGTAATAGTATTGTCTTCTCTAGGTGCACCAAAATCATCACCCCCATTTGTTTTGCAACAGTGTACAAAACAAAACAAACTATGATCACTTTGGGGGTTTTTGAATGAGCAAGTTTTATTTTGTTTTACAGAATTGGGAAACTGCTTTCACCTGTCGAAAGCAACGTTGATCATCATCCTGTCTTTGGAGTGCAGTCTATTGCAGACCCTCTCCTCAGGTGTTTGTGGATTCTGGAATAATGTCATGGCTATGGTGCAATGGCATAGCCATCATCTCCTAAAAGTAAAGCCTTACGCTGATTTGCTTCTAGTGTCTGCCATACATCAGAGTTTCTCCATACATCAGAGTCTCTCCATATTTTAAACTCAGACCATGAAGCATTGATACTAGTAAGCATTTCTCTATAATCAAATGTTGCATGCACATTGATACCATGGAAAGCCATTTCAGTTAATATATTCATCCCCATGCACAAAAAGTTTCATGATTCGTATGTGTGTGCAGTCGAGAGCCTTCACTGCACATGGAAACTCAGACCGTGATCGCTACTTAACTTTTGCTGTTTCTAGTTTACCTACATTTTTGGTAAATCGGATCCACAAAGGTGCTTGAACCATATCCAAAAATATAAGTGACAGTAGTCTGATGTATATGTAAGTCTTCTCCTACACCTTTCTGAAAACCTGCATCAGCTAAATAGCACAAGAAAGTTTTCATTTTCAATTCATTTGAAAGAGTGACCCTTCTTCTTTCATGATTTTCGGAAAGAAAGTGATTTGCCAGCCAAATAATGTTTTCATTGTCAAATGTCTAAAATTTCTCTCATCAGTATTTTTTCAGACTCTGTGCGCCTCTATCAGTTTTTGCTGTTCAAGCACCATAAATTCTACTGTTTTCATGCACTCAGTAAGACCTTACCTCAACAAATTTCTCCCAGCTCAAAGTACACTACAGAGTTCGCTTCAGAACTCTGAGAATGCTCTCCATTGTGAGAAACTCATCCAATTTTATTCATAGGAAATCAGTGAATATTCTTCATGTTAAGCGACTTCCCCTACCCTTTTACTCATGCTGAGGACATTCTTGTGTGAAGTACGAGGGTGAGTCAAATGAAAACCTTAAATATTTTTTAAATATTATTTATTGTGTAGAAGTGGTACAAAGCTCTATCACTTTTCAACATAATCTCCCCCACGCTCAATGCAAGTCCTCCAGCACTACGAAGTGCATAAATTCCTTTAGAAAAAAATTCTTGTGGTAGTCCGCGCAATCACTCATGCACCACGTGTCGTTCCTCTTCATCAGAACGGAACTTCTTTCCTCCCATTGCATCTTTGTGTGGTCCAAACATATGTAAATCACTTGGGGCAAGCTCTGGTGAGTATGGTGGATGAGGAAGACACTCAAAATCCAGGTCTGTGATTGTTGCAACTGTTGTATGGGCAGTGTGGGGCCTTGCATTGTCACGTGCTGACAGCAATCCACGTCGCTTTGATTTGATTGCAGGCCGCAGATGATTTTTTAGGAGATCTGTGTATGATGCACTGGTGACAGTGGTCCCTCTAGGCATGTAATGCCCCAAAATGATGCCTTTTTCATTCCAAAAGAGAGTCAGCATAACCTTCCCTGCTGATGGTTCTGTTTGAAACTTCTTTGGTTTTGGTGATGAGGAATGGCGCCATTTTTAGAAATTCTCGATTTCTTGCACTCAACAAGGTGGTACAGTGGATAACTGCTTGATTCACATTCGGGATGAGAGAAGTTCAAATACCCATCCAGCCAGATTATGTAGATTTTCCATGGGTTGAAAATCCAATTGAGTTGGTCAAATGCCATTTGTGAACTTTTGAGATGGAAATTACCAGTTTCCTTTCGAGAGTCTTTACCCATTCTGAGCTTGTGCCCCATATTAAATAGTATTGTCATCTAGAAAATTGATTTTAAAATACGATTTTCTGTACTACTTTCAGTTCCTGGCCTTATGTTATATGGAAGCTTGTTAAGACCTTCAAACTAGAATACAGAACCACATTCTTGAACCATACACAAAATATAAAGTGTACTTACTTTATTATTAGCAACAAATACCATTAAGGAGTAAGTGTACTGTGAGGTGGGTATAAGCAAAGTTGTATGGAGGTGCCTCCTCAGAATGTGTAGCTATTTAATTAAAACCATATTCTTACTGTACACTGTCACTAAATAAATGCTGTAGTTAATTAGCTGCATTGTCTCAGAACATAATTCTGTAAGACAACATAAAGTGCTAGTACGAAAAATAAGTCATCGGCCTGGTCTTAAATCTCGATAACATTAAATATAAGTGCAAAATGTGCATAACTGAGCTTCTTGATTAGTTTGTTTTTGTGTTGACTGCACTTTAGCTCATTATCCCAACTGGATTCCAAGGAATTTTACGAATAGTTTTTCATTTAGTGTTTGCCATGGTCTATTTTTGGAACTAGCATGTCATCTTTATTTGTTTGAAATTGTGTAATATGAGATTTCTAGAAACTGTTTCTTCACAAAACGAGGAATAGAGTTCCACGGAATGATACAGGAATTAGGGTGGTAATCATTAAAACAAAGCTATTTTTCACTGTGGCAGGATCTTCTCATGAAATTTTAATCACCAAGTTTCTCCTCCGGTTGCAAAAATATTCTGTTGATGCTCACCTACATAGGGAGAAATGATTACCATGATAAAAGAAAAGAAATCAGAGCTAGCACAGAAAAATTTAAGTGCTCATTTTTTCCATGCGCTGTTAGAGAGTGGAACAGTAGACAAATAGCTTGAAGGTTGTTCAGTGAACCCTCTGCAAGGCACTTAATTGTGAATTGTAGAGGTATCACGTAGATACAGCAGTAGATTAATAACAGCAACAGTGAATCCATCCAGGAAAGTACATCAGTAGGTTTTGACACTTCATAACTATTATTAGAAGACAATGAAAACAGAAAAACCATAATACTTTTTCATGTAGAATTGTTTGGATCGTCAAAACAAATTAGTGAGAAAAGGCTCAGAAATCTGTATCACAGATTTTGATCAACATCATTACCTTTACTTCAGATTCATCTACATCTACATGGATACTCTGCGAATCACATTTAAGAGCCTGGCAGCAGGTTTATCAAATCACCTTCATAATTCTCTATTATTCCAATCTTGTACAGTGTGCGGAAAGAATGAACACCTATAACTTTCTGTATGAGCTCTGATTTCCCTTATTTTATCATGGTGATCATTTCTTGCTATATAGGTCAGAGTCAACAAAATATTTTTGCATTCAGATGAGAAAGTTGGTGATTGGAATTTCATAAGAAGATTCTGTAGCAGTGAAAAAGTCTTTGTTTTAATGATGTTCACCCCAAATCCTGTATCATTTCATGACACTCTCTCCCCTATTTCGCAATAATACAAAATGTGCTGCCCTTCTGCAAACTTTTTTGATGTTCTCCATCAATCCTGTCTAGTAAGGATCCTACACCATGGAGCCGTATTCTAAAAGAGGACGGACAAGCGTAGTCTAGGCAGTCTCCTTAGTAGATCTGTAACATTTCCTAAGTGTCCTGCCAATAAAACACAGTCTTCAGTTACCCCTCCCCATAACATTTTCTACATCTTCCTTCCAATTTAAGTTGCTCGTAATTGTCATTCCTAGGTATCCTTTAGATTTGAATGATTTATTGTGTAGCCATAGTTTAGGAATCCTTTCAGCACTCATGTGGATGACCTCACACTTCCATTATTTAGGGTCCGTTGCCAATTTTCACACCATACAGATATCTCTTCTAAATTGTTTTGCAATTTGTTTTGATCTTCTGATGACTTTATTAGGTGATAAATGACAGCATCACTTGCAAACAACCTAAGGCGGCTGCTCAGATTGTCTACCAATTCGTTTATATAGATCTGGAACAGCAAAGGGCCTATAACACTACCTTGGGGAATGCCAGATATCACATCTTTTTAACTCGATGACTTTCCGTCAGTCTCTGACCTCTCTGACAGGAAATCACGAATCCAGTCACTTAACTGAGACGATATTCCATAAGCAGTGCAATTTCACTAAAATCCACTTGTGTGATATAGTGTCAAAAGCCCTCCAGAAATCCAGAAATATGGAATCAGTCTGAAATCTCATGTGTCAGTAACACTTCATGCGGGTAAAGAGCTAATTGTGTTTCACAAGAACGATGTTTTCTAGATCCATGTTGACTCTGTGTCAATAGACTGTTTTCTTCTGCTTGTAATTTAGTGGATTACTCCTACTACCTTTCTTGAATATTGTTGTGACCTGTGCAACTTTCCAGCCATTGGGTACCGATCTTTCATTGAGCGAACAGTTGTATATGATTGTTAAGTATGGAGCTATTGCATCAGCATATTCTGAAAGGAACCTAATTGTTATACAGTCTGGACCAGAAGACTTGCTTTTATTAAGTGATTTAAGTTGCTTCACTACTCTGAGGATATCTACTTCTACGTTACTCATGTTGGCAGCTGTTCGTGATTTGAATTTTGGAATATTTGCTTCGTCTTATTTTATGAAGGCATGTCGGACGGCTGTGTTTAGTAACTCCGCTTTGGCAGCACTGACGTCGATAATATCTCCATTGCTATCGCGCAGAGAAAGCATTGATTGAGTCTTGCCGCTAGCATACTTGGCATACGACCAAAATCTTTTTGGATTTTCTGCCAGGTTTTGAGGAAAAGTTTCATTGTGGAAACTATAATAAGCATCTCGCATAGAAGTCCGCGCTAAATTTCAAGCTTCTGTAGATGATCACCAATCTTGGGGATTTTGCATCTGTTTAAATTTGGCATGTTTGATTCGTTGTTTCTGGAACAGTGTTCTGACCCGTTTCGTGTACCAAGGAGGATCAGCTCCATCATTTGTTAATTTGATTGGTATAAATCTCTCAATTGCTGTCGATACTATTTCTTTGAATTCAAGCAACATCTGGTCTACACTTATTTTGTTAATGGAGGAATGGAGATTGACTTGACTCCCAGGAAGGCATCAAGTGAATTTCTATCTTCTATTTTGAATAGGTATATTTTTGGAGGATTTCATGGTTAGAATATTCAATCTCGCTATGACAACCCTGTGTTCACTAATCCCTGTGTCTGTTTCGATGCTCTCTGTTAACTCAGGGTTATTGGTTGCGAAGAGTTCAAGTGTGTTTTCATACCCATTTATTATTTGTGTGGGCTCATGAACTAATTGCTCGAAATATTTTTCAAAGAATGCATTTAGCACAATTTCGGATGATGTGTTATGCATACCTATGGAATTAAACATGTATTTTCTCCAGCATAGCGAGGGTAAATTAAAGTCACCACTACCTGTAAGCGTATGAGTCAAGTACATGCTTGAAATCAAACTCAAGTTTTCTTTGAACCTTTCAGCTACTGTATCTTCTGAATTGGGAGGTCGGTAAAAGGATCCGATTATTATTTTATTCTGTTTGCCAGCAATGACCTCTGCCCATACTAACTCACAGGAACCATCTACTTCAATTTCACGACAAGGTGAAGCACTTCCAACAGCAACAGACACGACACCGCCAACCATGTTTAGCCTATCCTTTCAGAACACCATTACATTCTTCGTAAAACTTTCAGCTGAGCTTACCTCCGTTTTTAGCCAGCTTTCAGTGCCTATAACGATTTGAGTGTCAGTGCTTTCTATTAGCACTTGGAGCTCTGGTACTTTCCCAACACAGCTATGACAACTTACAACTGTCGTATCAGTGGATCCTATATCTACGTCTTCCTGTGTTCTGCCTGCAGCCTTTGTGACTGAATCCCTTTTTGTGTTTTCCCAAGATCCTCAAAAACCTAAAAACCGCCCAGTCCACGCCACAAAGCCCCTGCTACCTGTGTAGCCACTTCCTGTGTATAGTGGGCTCCTGACCTAGTCAGCAGAACCCAAAACCCAACAACCCTTTGGCACAAGTTGAGGAATCTGCAGCCTACACAGTTGCAGAGCCGTCTGAGCCTCTAATTCAGACTCTCCACTTGGCTCTGTACCAGAGATCAGCAATCGGTCCTGTCGACTATGCTGCAAATGGTCAGCTCTGCTTTCATCTCACAAACAAGACTGGCAGTCTTTACTACTTCTGTTAGCCGCTCAAAACCAGAGAATCTCTTCTGATCCAAGGTGATACACTTCATTGGTACCAACGGGAGCCACCACCTGCACCCGTGCTCTTCATGGCATCCGGGAGGACCCAATCCATCAGTTGTTGTTGTTGTGGTCTTCAGTCCTGAGACTGGTTTGATGCAGCTCTCCATGCTACTCTATCCTGTGCAAGCTTTTTCATCTCCCAGTACCTACAGCAACCTACATCCTTCTGAATCTGCTTAGTGTATTGATCTCTTGGTCTCCCTCTACGATTCCATCAGTAGTGGATTTAAAAATTTTGCGGCCGTAGGCACACCATATTACATGCGTGCCGCCACCCCCCCCCCCCCCCCCCACCCCCCACCCACGCACACACACACTTTTTTTTTTTTTTTTTAAGTAATAACCGTTACCTGATTACTTCACAATTGCCTTTTTGGGTTGGTGTGCTGTGAGCAATTTCCATACTCTGCTATTCATTGTTCTGAAGGATGCGTCAGTGGTCTAGTTGCGCTCAACCAAGATGTAATATGGTTCCTGAACTGTACTTGGTGTATGGCACCAGATAAAACAAGCTTAAAACTGCATTGCGTTAACACATTCTTCTGTCGAAAGACAACAGAAATGAACACAAGGAAAATAACTTCTCTTTTATGGCCTAATAATTCAGCAGAGCATGTAGGAGACAACAGATTTTTGTTATACATTCACTTTTAATATGTTCTTTTACAGGAAACCATTGAAAATGAAAATAAAAAAGTTGTAATATGATCTAAAAATTGAATCGAACATGTCATACATTAGAAATTAAAATGTACTTTTACAGAGACACATTCAAAATTAAAATTAAGCTATCATTTTACGATCTAATAACTTGAATGTGTAGTAGATAAAAAAACATGTTCGGTATTAATGCGTGAATCTATAGGAAAGCGTAAGAAATGAAAATAAAATACAGATTTTTGTGCATGAACTAATAACTAAACACAGATGACCAAACACTGAAATGGATTTGCTATTACATAATTTTACAGACTACAGTGGAAAAACCAAATTTGTTTTATAATACAATAATTAATGTGCAAAGCATTAGGGTCTGTGTAGCTAGATGCTGCATAATAAGTGTTCACAATACCTTTAACCTACGCAGGGGCTGAACAGATTTGTACTGAAACTATAGCTCTCACCACAGCTCTTTCTAATGGTATTAGCAAAGCTTTTATGTATTTATCGACGGAACTGGACTGTGTTATTTATTAACACTTTTTCATCTGAGCATACTCTCTGATAACGTATATTTCCACAATAACTATACATTTCAGCAGATGCCAAGAATATGCCTCAGTTGTAATATATTACAGTATCGGGGTGACTTGACTGTACAGCGCCGAGCGGCCTGGCCATTTGGGTATTGTTTAGTATTGTCGGGCACCTTCGGTCATGTCTGCATGTAAAGGAGGTTTAGTTCTGCGTTCTGCCATCATCAGTTGTAAAATGAACAGGTAATATATAGTTTGTAAATCCAATGAATGTGCTCTAAGTTATAATAAAAATCACAGTATAATCCTAAATTTTTAAAACAAATACCAATAAATAAACAAACTCACCAGTCAGCAAAGTTTGCATCTAGCTTTTACGGCAGAAAACTCTTTGATCATATATTCATAGTTCAGACAGCTTTCAGTTAGGAGGTCGGATTCGATGTGAATATGGACAAGGCGTTCAACCTCTTCTCAGACAATGTAGAACGTAGGTACGATTTCAATCTTAAAGAGTTGAAAACGAACATTCTGCTGAGCAATTTGTAAGTGCCATACATAGAAATATTCTAAGACCAATGTCAACATTTGGAAACATGGTCTGTAGCCTCTCTTTTTGTGAAAATTTATTCATTTCGACTGGTATATCACTAATCTCAGAAGATTTCAAAAGTTCGGCAAAATATACACATTCAATAGGGAAGGAAGGCTCTAAATCATTGTCATATGACACTTGGAGTTTTGCTGTACTTTCAGCAATATTGCCAGGTGAATTGTTCTTAAGGTTACTGAAAACTGTGAAGGAGTCCAACAGTATTCTATAGCTTTCCTTCCTCCTCACTAATACATCGTTCAACTTGTCAAGTACTGGGAGAAATGTTTTGACTCTAAATTTTTCCCTTCCAGTCAGAAAACCTTCATCAGAGTCTGCTTCTTCGTCATAAGTTTGCATGTCTGTGATCTTTCATAGGTGCATCCATAGTCTATATCAGTCACAATCTCCATGGATTTATTTTCATAATAGTTGAACATGCCACAAATAGATGCAATAAACCGTACAAGTGATTCGTATAATTCATGCACTATTTTAGTATCAATATTTACACTTTGCGATTTCAGATTTACACTATTAAATCTCTGGAGTATGTCCTTCCAAACTGTCATCATGAATACTGTTTCTAGTCTGCGAGTTGATACAGTAAAGCTGAAGCCTCTTTTCGCACAAGTGGTTTTTCAAACTATTATTGGCAATACATGTGAAGGCATCGATAATGCCCTCCCAGTTTTCATATAGACTTACACACGCTTCCTCTCTTGCTTACCAACGTGTTTTCGATTAACTTTTTACCGTTTTGCTTCCTGGTTTCATGAAAGAAATAAGTTTATACCAGCACTGTGTAGAAACAAAGAAAAAATTATAAAGGTTTTGCGCTACATTGAAAAATGAACATGCTTCCCAATAACAGCTTGCAGCACTAGTGCTAACTAAATTCAAAGAATGTGCTGCACAAGACACATCATGCACTTTCAGATTTCGTCCCTTAATGGGTGCCTCCAAACCAGTGTAGGTTCCTGATACATTGCTTTCGTTGTCATATGACTGGCCTCTACAGTTAGTAATGTCAATGGAATTTGTAGACAGGACTTTTAGTACGGCCTCAGCTAAGTTTTCAGACTTGTGTCCCGGGTTTGGTAAAAACAGAAGGAAACACTCAACAGGTTTATCATTCTTGTTCACGTATCTTAATATGAAAGGTAATTAATCAATATGTGAAATGTCCGCAATAGAATCTACTATTATATAGAAATATTTGGCCTGTTTTATTTCACTTACGATAATTCTTTTTATTAGTTAAAAAGAAGCTCTTTTATTTCATCGCAGATTGTGGAAGAAAGATAACTTGTATGTCCCTGTCCTGGATTCCCATATCGTTCAATGTGCTCTGCAAGGAAAGGATCAAACTTGGCTATAAGTTCAAGAGACATCATGAATTGACCATTACATAATTAATGGAATCTTTCAATGTATCCACATAGGGGAAATCCACAACTTTTTAGCTTCTTCACTACTGCAAACACCCTTTTCAATACATTGCACCAGTACATTTTTTTCTGTCTCAACATATGACTTGAAATGAGTGATAACTCAGAATTTTTGTGTTCAAGTGAATTCTCATGATGAGATAAAATACACTCCTGGAAATGGAAAAAGGAACACATTGACACCGAGCGTGGTGGCGCAGTGGTTCGACACTGGACTCGCATTCGGGAGGACGACGGTTCAATCCCACGTCCGGCCATCGTGATTTAGGTTTTCCGTGATTTCCCTAAATCACTCCAGGCAAATGCCGGGGTGGTTCCTCTGAAAGGGCATGGCCGACTTCCTTCCCAATCCTTCCCTAATCCGATGAGACCGATGACCGCGCTGTCTGGTCTCCTTCCCCAAAAACCAACCAACCAACCAACACATTGACACCGGTGTGTCAGACCCACCATACTTGCTCCGGACACTGCGAGAGGGCTGTACAAGCAATGATCACACGCACGGCACAGCAGACACACCAGGAACCGCGGTGTTGGCCGTCGAATGGTGCTAGCTGCGCAGCATTTGTGCACCGCCGCCGTCAGTGACAGCCAGTTTGCCGTGGCATACGGAGCTCCATCGCAGTCTTTAACACTGGTAGCATGCCGCGACAGCGTGGACGTGAACCGTATGTGCAGTTGACGGACTTTGAGCGAGGGCATATAGTGGGCATGCGGGAGGCCGGGTGGACGTACCGCCGAATTGCTCAACACGTGGGGCGTGAGGTCTCCACAGTACATCGATGTTGTCGCCAGTGGTCGGCGGAAGGTACACGTGCCCGTCAACCTGGGACCGGACCGCAGCGACGCACGGATGCACGCCAAGACCGTAGGATCCTACGCAGTGCCGTAGGGGACCGCACCGCCACTTCCCAGCAAATTAGGGACACTGTTGCTCCTGGGGTATCGGCGAGGACCATTCGCAACCGTCTCCATGAAGCTGGGCTACGGTCCCGCACACCATTAGGCCGTCTTCCGCTCACGCCCCAACATCGTGCAGCCCGCCTCCAGTGGTGTCGCGACAGGCGTGAATGGAGGGACGAATGGAGACGTGTCGTCTTCAGCGATGAGAGTCGCTTCTGCCTTGGTGCCAATGATGGTCGTATGCGTGTTTGGCGCCGTGCAGGTGAGCGCCACAATCAGGACTGCATACGACCGAGGCACACAGGGCCAACACCCGGCATCATGGTGTGGGGAGCGATCTCCTACACTGGCCGTACACCACTGGTGATCGTCGAGGGGACACTGAATAGTGCACGGTACATCCAAACCGTCATCGAACCCATCGTTCTACCATTCCTAGACCGGCAAGGGAACTTGCTGTTCCAACAGGACAATGCACGTCCCCATGTATCCCGTGCCACCCAACGTGCTCTAGAAGGTGTACGTCAACTACCCTGGCCAGCATGATCTCCGGATCTGTCCCCCATTGAGCATGTTTGGGACTGGATGAAGCGTCGTCTCACGCGGTCTGCACGTCCAGCACGAACGCTGGTCCAACTGAGGCGCCAGGTGGAAATGGCATGGCAAGCCATTCCACAGGACTACATCCAGCATCTCTACGATCGTCTCCATGGGAGAATAGCAGCCTGCATTGCTGCGAAAGGTGGATATACACTGTACTAGTGCCGACATTGTGCATGCTCTGTTGCCTGTGTCTATGTGCCTGTGGTTCTGTCAGTGTGATCATGTGATGTATCTGACCCCAGGAATGTGTCAATAAAGTTTCCCCTTCCTGGGACAATGAATTCACGGTGTTCTTATTTCAATTTCAATACACTCCTGGAAATGGAAAAAACAACACATTGACACCGGTGTGTCAGACCCACCATACTTGCTCCGGACACAGCGAGAGGGCTGTACAAGCAATGATTACACGCACGCACAGCGGACACACCAGGAGCCGCGGTGTTGGCCGTCGAATGGTGCTAGCTGCGCAGCATTTGTGCACCGCCGCCGTCAGTGACAGCCAGTTTGCCGTGGCATACGGAGCTCCATCGCAGTCTTTAACACTGGTAGCATGCCGCGACAGCGTGGACGTGAACCGTATGTGCAGTTGACGGACTTTGAGCGAGGGCATATAGTGGGCATGCGGGAGGCCGGGTGGACGTACCGCCGAATTGCTCAACACGTGGGGCGTGAGGTCTCCACAGTACATCGATGTTGTCGCCAGTGGTCGGCGGAAGGTGCACGTGCCCGTCGACCTGGGACCAGACCGCAGCGATGCACGGATGCACGCCAAGACCGTAGGATCCTACACAGTGCCGTAGGGGACCGCACCGCCACTTCCCAGCAAATTAGGGACACTGTTGCTCCTGGGGTATTGGCGAGGACCATTCGCAACCGTCTCCATGAAGCTGGGCTACGGTCCCGCACACCGTTAGGCCATCTTCCGCTCACGCCCCAACATCGTGCAGCCCGCCTCCAGTGGTGTCGCGACAGGCGTGAATGGAGGGACGAATGGAGACGTGTCGTCTTCAGCGATGAGAGTCGCTTCTGCCTTGGTGCCAATGATGGTCGTATGCGTGTTTGACGCCGTGCAGGTGAGCGCCACAATCAGGACTGCATACGACCGAGGCACACAGGGCCAACAGCCAGCATCATGGTGTGGGGAGCGATCTCCTACACTGGCCATACACCACTGGGGATCGTCGAGGGGACACTGAATAGTGCACGGTACATCCAAACCGTCATCGAACCCATCGTTCTACCATTCCTAGACCGGCAAGGGAACTTGCTGTTCCAACAGGACAATGCACGTCCGCATGTATTCCGTGCCACCCAACGTGCTCTAGAAGGTGTAAGTCAACTACCCTGGCCAGCAAGATCTCCGGATCTGTCCCCCATTGAGCATGTTTGGGACTGGATGAAGCGTCGTCTCACGCGGTCTGCACGTCCAGCACGAACGCTGGTCCAACTGAGGCGCCAGGTGGAAATGGCATGGCAAGCCATTCCACAGGACTACATCCAGCATCTCTACGATCGTCTCCATGGGAGAGTAGCAGCCTGCATTGCTGCGAAAGGTGGATATACACTGTACTAGTGCCGACATTGTGCATGCTCTGTTGCCTGTGTCTATGTGCCTGTGGTTCTGTCAGTGTGATCATGTGATGTATCTGACCCCAGGAATGTGTCAATAAAGTTTCCCCTTCCTGGGACAATGAATTCACGGTGTTCTTATTTCAATTTCCAGGAGTGTATTTTTCCAATCTGCAATACCATTAGTAGCAATTGGGGCCTTACCTATGAACAACTTACATGGTGCACAAAAAAACAGCACCGGTGCTACAGGAGTATACTAGAAAATTGCACAAAGTTAAGTCACCATTTAAAAGTTCACAGTAAAACAGTAAAATACATTTTTGTTCAAATATCTGGTTTTATTGCCTATTGATCTTCTTGAATTAGAAAAACCGTCGTTAAAATTTTGATTAATGCCACGTTGTAAGAGAATGTCAATTGTTGATTCATTGACACACCATTCTGCAGGATCATCACTAACGAGGTTATTTCTTTTTGTAATGTCTGACTTGGCACTTAGTTTTTTGTGAAACTCGAAATCAGGAACAATTTTCTTCTCTTCATTTTTAACTTTTGTTTTGTCTGTATTTACTTCTTTTACAACAGCTGCAGTTCCAGAAACATCTTCCGTACTTCTTGAACTCGAAGTCGAACCAGCAACACTTTTTTGTCAAAAATTTATCTACTCTGCCAAGCCACAGACAGCACCTGGAACCTGTTTGTCAGACTAACTGGGGAGACCTTACGTGGGCCCCCCTGGGAAGTCTTTCGCCACCTGCTACACCCCAGGGCGACCTCCCACTCGACCACAGGTGAGGGGTCAACCTCAATGCAAGCAGTAACTGGGATGGCTACAGGCGAGGACCAATTGGAGGACTCAGAGATGCTAGATGTCCGTTGGATCTCCACAGCTGGTCCAAAACAGTGGTGCCCATCCACTGCAGCCTCAAGCTGTGTAACTGAAGCCATCACAGCCTGGAGCTGAGAACGAAGTGTCACCAATTTGGCTCGCATTCGCCCACAATTATTACAAACATTACCGAGCAATGGCACCTCCCGAACTCTTGGTCTCTATTCACATTTATTGAGTTATGGGCATAAAAATTTTAGTTATAGAGGAATTATATGTGACTGTATTATTTTGTAATTAAATTTTGTAGTGTATTAAGGTGTGTAGCAGTTATACTAAAATGTTCAGCTCCTTATATTAGTGTGTGCATGTTTCTATTATGTAGTAAACTAAAACAATGTTTTCTTTCTCAGGTGAAATCAGAGACTGTACTTTGCAGAAAGTGGAAGAAGCATCACCTGAAATGGTCAGTGTGGCAGAGAAAGTTATTTCAAAACTTAAAATGACTTACAATCCACGTGTTTTCACCAATCCCAAGATCCAGAAGATGCGGCAATATCTGGAAGCTGTGGCATTAGATTACCCAACTCCTGAGTTTGAAGACTCAACAAGTAATTTGTTCTTCATTATATATATCTTTTAAACTTACTTTTGTTACATAGTAACTTTTCATTTTTAAATGTTGACTGTGAAACTGAAATTTTGAACTTCTTGCTTTAATTCCTTATCACTCTATTTGTGATGACTGGTTTGCTATATTTTTAATAGTTATAATCAGATTTTCTTCCCAAATAATCCTTAAAATTTACAATATATGGCAAATAATGTATTGGTTCTTTATTTGCTATAAAATAAGTTTACTTCGCTTCACTCTGTAACACTTTGATCCACATAATTCCAAGTGGGTGGTGCACCATCTATGTGCTGTAAACCTTGAAATCAGGTGTTTGAAAACTATAATAATAATAATAATTTAATGAAATTGGTTTTTAATCTACCCATTAAAGGTAAATTGAAACTTATTATTAAAAGTATGTACAAAGAAAAGAATTGATAAAATGAAATTCAAACCAAATAAAAATGTGTAAAACTTCTTTCTCTGCCTAGGTTCCAGCACAGAACTATAGATTTTGCTCCAAGTGTTCATTCTCTGAGTAAAGGAACTGGTTTTGTACATCCAAATATACACCCTCCAAGTCACTTTACAGTGGATGGCGGAGGGAACTCCGTACTTGTGTTAGCAGTTTTCCGTTCTATTCTGCTCTCACATAGCTTGAGAAGTTCTCTGCCTTGGCACAAGTCCATTATGTACTGTGTTTCATTCTCCTTGTATCTCTATGACTGATATAGAGGAGGAAAATACTGGTTCTCTAAATTTACCCAGTTAGGTTTTTTGAGAACAAAGGAAATGCTGTATGTATCCAATGTGAATAAGAGTTTCTGAGCAAATTTCAAAGTTATGAAGAGTTTTATAAATGCTACTACAACATCCACAAGAAAGACATAGAGATGTTGAAGGAGTTATTAGTTCTGGATAGCAAAAAAGGATGCTAATTGTACTACGGGGCAGAATATCACTTTTGGTAATCTGAGAGAAAAAAGCCAAAGATGCAGTTAGGACACTCAAAGAATGCTGTTATCTTGAATGATGATGAGGATTCAACTAACCTGAAATGGAACTGGGATCTGATGACCAAAGTGAGGCTATCAGTTATTCTGAAGTTGAAAATGCCACTTGTGATTATTTGGGTTTATCATTACGACAGAGGAAATAGTTTGAAAAGGATGACTTTGTGTCTGTTAGTTATAGTGAAGGAAAGTGTAGAGAGATTACCCAGAAACTTCCTGCAATAAAGGACCCACTTTTGTACTCAATGAAAAATTTCAGGAGAAGATGAAAATGGCCTGACAGAGATTCTTTACAATATGAATAGGAGGATGTAATTGGAAAATTAATACCACCAATGCTATAGAGTAAAAAGGGACTCTTTAGTATATAGAACTTAATTCTTTTGCATAAGTAGAAAATTAGTGGCTGGTTGATAGGAATTACCTTGAACTTTGAAATAATAGTCGTATTATTAATGAAATCTTATTGTGGCACCTAATGCAGAAGCGCATTATTATTTAAAAAGAGAAGCATGTTTTTGTGATTCTTTACTTTTGATTTCTATATTTTACCCAGTAAAATAAACTTTGGGATGTTGGTACATAATATATTCTTTGAATATACATTCAGCTATTCCTGAACAGAAAAGTTTTCTGTAAAAAAAGTATTCACTGCGTAGGATAGTTACATTACCCTGGATGAACTTGGTCATAAAACTATCATATCATTTCTTCATTCTTTAGAAACTTTTAATTGAGTGTTTCTTAACTTCTCTGAAATGCAGAATCCTGAAAAAGAATCACTCTCACCTCAGTTGATGGTATTGCTGTATACACATACCATGCAGAATGCTATTTACACTTTTGTTTCTTTCTTTTTTTTCCAGTGCCGGACATGGATGCTATGAAAGAGCTTTCAATAGATTTTGCTAAAGCTACAAACTTGGCCAACTACACATCAGAAAAACCACCACCAAAAAAACGAGCTGGTGCTGAAGGAAATGCAGAAAATACTGGCAAAGTCAGAAAACTTGACAAAAGTGAGATTCAGAAGCTGGCAGAACAAGGACAGGTAATAAATATTTGATCTGTATATTGGAACTTCTGCTGTGAGAAATGATAGTTGGGCTCTGCAGGCACTAATGGACTTGAAGTCATACAAATCTAAACAGCTCTGTTCTCAGGTCCCACGATAACCACAACCACAGAAATCACAATATATTCAGAAGAAACAGCCAAACATTTGTGACAACAAAGACTATAAATTTCATTGCCGGTCATATATAAAAATACATCTCCCTTTTCCTCTCCTCTCGGAAGTCGGGTGTAACTGTCAGCCCAAATACAACAGTGATGATGATGATGATGATTATGATTAAAAAAAGTAATACCACAGACAACTGATGTAGATAACGATTAATATTTGAAGAAATACTCCAGAGCCAAGATCACATTTAAATATTTATTTTGAACTGATGACAGGTTTCAACACTTTTTTGCTGCCCATCTTCAGATCCACAATGCGGCAAGACACACATTGCATTTGTAAACATTTTTTTCTGTACCAATAGTAATGAAATACATACGTACAATATTTTACATATAAGTAACATACCTCACCTTTTTCAAAATTATGCCATATATTTCGACAGTGTTGAAAATTTAAGTAGTTTGGAGATGCAAGCTCTACCAGCATGCCGTTAATAAAAATATTATTTACAGTCGTGTTGCCATGCAGCTTTCACCGATTATATCCGACCACACACTACCACTGTACAATGTCAGGTGCTATGACAGGCAAGCTACATCTTGTCTCCACTAGGTGGCAGTGCAGTAACACATGTTACTGTTTGTATTTACGTTAGGTAAATTATACAATTAACTTGTCAGGAATTTGTACAGTAATTAAAATAGTCCAAATCTGAAGATAAAGAAAATTACAAACATTTTATAAACATTATACAGTAATAATAACTGTCATTATACAAGCTTTCATAAAAGAGCAGTATCATCATTTAATAATACACTGCCAAAAAAAAAGGGGGGGGGGGTCTGTAAGGTGCATCTCATATTTATTTAAAATCAATCCAACAAAACTTTTTTTTTTATTTTATTGTCACTACACATTGCAAGTTCTGTATGAATTTTTTTTTAAAGATCAGTGACCAATGTGGTATAAGGCATGCAATATTTCTTCTCACAATTTCATTGTTTAATTTCTAAAGCAACCTTTTCTGGATAATTCACCCATTTATGTGTAAGATATTTTTTATCATGAGACCTAGCATCAAAAAATTACAAACCATTAACATATGCAGGTCAGAGCAGGGAGAGATTAGGGAATGATTGTCAAGAATGGGGGAAAGAAATACATTAGAAGAAGAATGGGTAGCGTTGAGAGATGAAATAGTGAAGGCAGCAGAGGATCAAGTAGGTAAAAAGACGAGGGCTAGTAGAAATCCTTGGGTAACAGAAGAAATATTGAATTTAATTAATGGAAGGAGAAAATATAAAAATGGAGCAAATGAAGCAGGCAAAAAGGAATGCAAATGTATCAAAAATGAGATCGACAGGAAGTGCAAAATGGCTAAGCAGGGATGGCTAGAGGACAAATGTAAGGATGCAGAGACATTTATCACTAGGGGTAAGATAGATGCTGCCTACAGGAAAATTAAAGAGACCTTTGGAGGAAAGAGAACCACTTGTATGAATATCAAGAGCTCAGGTGGACAGCCAGTTCTAAGCAAAGAAAGGAAAGCAGAAAGATGGAAGGAGTATATAGAGGGTCTATACAAGGGCGACGTACTTGCGGACAGTATTATGGAAATAGAACAGCATTTAGACAAAGATGAAATGGGAGATACGATACTGCGTGAAGAGTTTGACAGAGCTCTGAAAGACCTAAGTCGAAACGAGGCCCCGGGAGTAGACAAAATTCCATTAGAACTACTGATGGCCTTGGGAGAGCCAGCTCTGACAAATCTCTACCATCTCGTGAGCAAGATGTATGAGACACGCAAAATACCCTCAGACTTCAAGAAGAATATAATAATTCCAATCCCAAAGAAAGCAATTGTTGACAAATGTGAAAATTTTAAGTCACAGCTGCAAAATACTAACATGAATTCTTTACAGACAAGTGGGAAAACTGGTAGAAGTTGACCCCAGGGAAGATCAATTTGGATTCCGTAGAAATGTTGGAACACGTGAGGGAATACTGACTCTACGACTTTGTAGACTTGGAGAAAGCTTTTGACAATGTTGACTGGAATACTCTCTTTCAAATTCTGAAGCTGGCAAGGGTAAAATACAGGGAGCGAAAGGCTATTTACAATTTTACAGAAACCAGATGGCAGTTATAAGAGTCGAGGGGCATGAAAGGGAAGCAGTGGTTGGGAAGAGAGTGAGACAGGGTTGCAGCCTATCCCCGATGTTATTCAATCTGTATATTGAGCAAGCAGTAAAGGAAACAAAAGAAAAATTTGGAGTAGGAATTAAAATCCATGGAGAATAAATAACAACCTTGAGGTTCGCCGATGACATTGTAATTCGTCAGAGACGGCAAAGAACTTGGAAGAGCAGTTGAACGGAATGGATGGTGTCTTGAAGGGAGGATATAAGATGAACATCAACAAAAGCAAAACGAGGATAATGGAATGTAGTCGAATTAAATCGGGTGATGCTGAGAGAATTAGATTAGGAAATGAGACACTTAAAATAGTAAATGAGTTGTGCTATTTGGGAAGCAAAATAACTGATGGTGGTCAAAGTAGAGGGGATATAAAATGTAGACTGGCAGTGGCAAGGAAAGCGTTTCTGAAGAAGAGAAATTTGTTAACATCGAGTATAGATTTAAATGTCAGGAAGTCGTTTCTGAAAGTATTTGTGTGGAGTGTAGCCATGTATGGAAGTGAAACATGAACGATAAATACTTTAGACAAGAAGAGAATATAAGCTCTCGAAATGTGGTGCTACAGAAAAATGCTGAAGATTAGATGGGTAGAGCACACAACTAATGAGGAGGTATTGAACAGAATTGGGGAGAAGAGAAATTTGTGGCACAACTTGACTAAGGGATCGGTTGGTAGGACATGTTCTGAGGCATCAAAGGATCACCAATTTAGTATTGGAGGGCAGCGCGGAGGGTAAAAATCATAGATGGAGACCAAGAGATGACTACACTAAGCAGATTCAGGAGGATGTAGGTTGCAGTAGGTACTGGAAGATAAAGAAGCTTGCACAGGATAGAGTAGCATGGAGAGCTGCATCAAACCGGTCTCTGGACTGAAGACCACAACAACAACAATGCAGGTCAGAAACAAGCCGAGCATGCACTTCATTCAAGGAAAGTCTAGCCATGACCCAGACACTGATATTTGTTTTAAAGTGAAAACATTTAATTATAAGTCCAAGGAAAAAAATGTTAACCTAATATTAATAACTGCTGGAGTATTTGAAGTATGTCAGAGAATAGCCCTCACTTATAAATGCACCTGGAGTAATTGGAACAGAAAGTTGATTCAGTTGAGAAGTAAATACAGCATTCATCAATAAAATGAAAAGATTTTTTTAAAAAAATATCATTAAAGAATTAATTTTTTCTTGTAATTCAAAGTACAAGAATATCCATGAGGTTACAATACAAAGAAAACATGGAAGTTTAGCATAACCATCATATTGACAGGTAGTAACACAGTCTCATTGAAAATACATTGTTTGAGGGCTCTGATTGTTGTTGGAGCATCAGTTTGAAACACTCTTGGGTTTTGAGACACCTTATAATAAAAGTCACTGTTTGTTTTCTTCAAGAATCGTGATCATATTCTCATAGAATCTTATTTATTGCTGATAGGTACTTGAATTAAGAAATTGCACAGTCTGAAGTTTATAAGGATAAAATTAAGATCATCATGGAGAATCCTTTTTACTGGTGTGTCATCTACTCCAACATATAGGACACATTGTCTGGCTGATCAGCATAGACTTCTAAACATTGCCTGTTACAGAGCTGCTATGTTTTTGGGGATCTGAATAGTTCCTACTACTGTGAAACAGTGATGTTGAAAGGCATGTTGTGTTTTCATCAGACTTATCATTTTGATAAAATACTTTCACAGTGAAGCCACACTGTTCACCCAATGAGTGAATCATTGCAGCTAAATGGTAGACCATGGGTATAATGTGGGCCAGTAACTTCTATATCCACGTCCTCCCTACTATGTCTCATTTCCACATATAAGCTTCCTCCTTCACTGGCAGACCCTGTAGTTGTGATATTTTAAATTCTGAATGGATGCCATTCATAAATTGGTATGTATTGCAGTGGAGAACTCTTTAAAATTTAGTGAGATAAATCAATAGTTATTTGCATTCACCATGGATCATAATTGTGACCTCTTGCTATGATGTGGAAAGAGTCAGTTCTAAAATTTGTAGTACAGCTTTATAGCAGACAATATGGCAGTGTGCTGACCATTTGCATCATTCCTTAAGTTGTGTGTGCAGTCCAGTCTGCCATGTTGAAACATTTCCTGAAATGTTCTTGTACACAAAGAATACACCAAAAGGAACACTATGTCAAAATTTAAGCTGCTATGACACACTGCAAGTATTTTTTTGGAAAAAAAGGTAGAAAACTGCCAAATTCATGGTTTACCAGGTGGCTGGAGAAATCTACGTGTCTATCATAGCTATAGCAGACAGCACACCCGAAACACTGCAGTTGTTTAGCCTCAGTTGATGGCGTATCAGTGAATAGGTAACACAGCACACTGCAATCATAATTTGTAAAGTGAATTTCAGATTCCATTGATACAATATTATGAAAAGGGAAGTAGCTACTCATTATATAGGAAAGATGCTGAGTCGCACATAGGCACAACAGAAAGACTGTCACAAATAAAGCTTTCAGCCAGTAAGGCCTTCATCAAAAATAGACATCCCCCCCCCCCTCACACACACACACACACACACACACACACACACACACACACACACACGGCACGACTGTGGTCTCAGCCAGCCGAAACCACACTGCGAGCAGCAGCACCAGTGCATGATGGGAGTGGTGACTGGGTTGGGGAGGGATAGTAGGGTAGGGGTAGTGGACAGTGAAGTGCTGCAGGTTAGACAGAGTGCTGCGGGTGGGGGGGGGGGGGGGGGTAGTGGGAAAGGAAAGAAGTAAAAAGACTGAGTGCAGTAGTGGAATGATGGCTGTGTAGCACTGGAATCGGAGTAGAGAAGGGGCTGGATGGGTGAGGACAGTGACTAACAAAGGTTGAGGCCAGGAAGATTACGGGAACGTGGGATGTATTGCAGGGAAAGTTCCCACCTGCGCAATTCAGAAAAACTTGTGTTGGTAGGAAGGAACCATATGGCACAGGCTGTGAACCAGTCGTTGACATGATGGATGTCGCATTTGGTAGTGTGCTCAGCAACAGGGTGCTCCACTTGTTTCTTGGCCACAGTTTGTCGGTTGCCATTCATGCAGACAGGTTGTTGGTTGTCATACCCACATAGAATGCAGCATATTGGTCGCAGCTCAGCTTGTAGATCACATGACTGGTTTCACAGGTAGCCCTGCCTTTGGTGGGATAGTTGATGTTTGTTACTGGACTGGAATAGGTGGTGGTGGTTGGGTGATGTATGGGACATGTTTCGCATTTAGTCATGAGGTAAGGGGTTGGGAACAGGGGTTACGTAGGGATGGATGATTATATTGTGTGGGTTTGGTACATGGCAGAATACCACTATGGGAGGGGTGGGAAGGACATGGGCAGGACGTTTCTAATTTCAGGGCATGATGAGAAGTAGTTGAAACCCAGGTAACGAATGTAATTCAGTTGCTCTAGTCCTGGGTGGTACTGAGTCACAAGGGAATGCTCCTCTGTGGCCAGACGGTGGGACTTTGGGAGGTGGTGGGAAACTGTAAAGATCAGGCATGGAAGATTTGTTTTTGTGCAAGGTTGGGAGGATAATTACAGTCTGTGAAGGCTTCAGTGAGACCCTCTGTATATTTCAAGAGGGACCTCTCGTCATTGCAGATGCGACAAACATGTTTGGCTAGGTTGTATGAAAGGGACTTCTTGGTATGGAACGGGTGGCAGCTGTCGAAGTGGAGGAATTGCTGGTGGTTAGTATGTTTGATATGGAAGGAGATACTGATGTAGCCATCCTTGTGGTGGAAGTCAACATCTAGGAAGGTGGTTTGTTGGGTTGAGTAGGACCAGGTGAAGCAAATAGGGGAGAAGTTGTTGAGGTTCTGGAGGAATGAGGATGGAGTGCCCTCACCCTCAATCCAGATTGCAAAGATGTCATTAATGAATCTAAACCAGGTGAGGGATTTAGGATTCTGGGTGTTAAGGAAGGATTCCTCTAGATGGCCCATGAATATGTTGGCATAGGATGGTGCCATGCGGGTGCCGATAGCTGTAATCCGGATTTGTTTGTAGGTAATGCCTTCAAAGGATAAGTAATTGTGGGTTAGGATATAGTTGGTCATGGCGATAGCTGTAATCCGGATTTGTTTGTAGGTAATGCCTTCAAAGGATAAGTAATTGTGGGTTAGGATATAGTTGGTCATGGCGACTACGGAGGAGGTTGTTGGTTTGGAATCCATTGGGCGTTGGGGAAGGTAGTGTCCAATAGCGTTCAGGCCATGGGCATTAGAAATGTTAGTGTAAAGGGAGGTGGTGTCCACAGTGATGAGCAGGGCATCGTGTAGTAAAGAGACAGGAACTGTGGAGAGTCATTGGTGGAAATGGTTGGTATCCTTTATGTAGGAGGGTAGGTTCCGGATTATGTTGAAGGCGTTGGTCTACGAGAGCAGAGATTCTCTGAGTGGGGGCACAGTAACCGACCACAAGGGGGCATCGTGGTGGTTGAGTTTATGGACTTTAGGAAGCATGTAGAAGGTAGGAGTGTGGGGAGTGGTAGGGGTGAGGTTCTTGAATGGGCCTAAGGATTTGAGGAGTGATTGGAGATCCTGTTGACTTTCTGAGATGGGGTTGCTGTGGCAAGATTTGTAGGTGGAAGTATCTAACAGCTGGCACAGCCCTTCCACCAGGTAATGCTTGCAGTTCAAAACAACAGTGGTGGAGCCTTTGTCTGCAGGCAGGATTATAAGGTCGGGGTCAATTTTTAGATGGTGAACTGCGGTTCTTTCTGCAGGTGTAAGGTTAGTTTGCATGTTGAGAGATTTGGGGGATGATGGTGAGGCAAGGTTCGAGGTCAAGAAAATCTGGAAAGTTGACAGGGTGGTTTGGGGGCTGTGGGGGTGGATCGCAGTTGGATGGAGGAGTGAACTGAGTCAGGCAGGATTCAACAATGGTCTTGGTTGAGTCTAATTGGTAGGGTTGGTGGCGAACAAGTGTTCCATTGTAGTGACTGGGAGAAGGACTTCAACAAGTCCTGCATGATTAAATTTGGGAGTGGGACAAAAGGTGAGGCTTTTGGAAAGGACTGATATTTCAGTGGGGCTAAGGATTCCGGAGGAAAGGTTCATGACTGTGTTACGGGTCTGTTTAGTTTCTGGATTCTGCGTGGTGGTGAGAGGGAGTTTTGGAAGGTGGGGTTAGTGTAGTACAACTGCAACACATGGTTTGTCAGCTATGAGGTTATGTGGGGGAGGTTTGGAGGTGGTGGACATCGGTACTCCAGGACAGGAGTAGGAAGTAAGAATGGTGGAGAGCTTTTTGGGGTGGCGTTGTACATGTTGCTCTAGTTCCTGGAGGGCAAGAGTTTCAGTGTATGTTATGGGTTCCAGGAAGTTGTGATTGCATAGAAGACAAATTTTGCTGATGGAGAGGAGGTACTGCAAGAAGGTTTGGGCGTGGTTGATATGGTTTTGCAGGGCTGTGTTGGTGAGGGCTAATTATTCGCGGAATCTGAACAGGTGAAGATCATTGTGGAAGAAGGGGTGGCAGCCGGAGATGGGTAATTTGATGGTAAGACCATTCTGGAGGGAGGGGAGGGGATTCCATGAGTCAAGCAACAATGTAGGAACAGTATGTCAGATTAGGTTCTGGCTAAGGATAAGGAAAATTTTCTGTATTGATGCAGATGGAAGGAGCAAGGATCTGTGTTGGTGGAAAAAATGCAAAAAATTACATAAATAACATAGAATTACGCCCGAAAAAATTTCGCAAAAATACACACAAATACGTGTAAAAAATCACGGGAAGGGTGAAGCAGATGCAGAGAAAGAGTGAGGGGTGAGAGGGGTTTGTAGGATGAGATACAAGATTGTGTGGGATCATGTGGCACTGGAAGGGTGCAGGAAATAACACGCGAAAATATGGGAGAGTGATGCAGAGAGAATGATCAATTTGAAGGTATAGGATTAATGATATCAATGGGAGTAGTGTGGGACATGAAAAATGCTGCACCAACAATCAATGTGGTCTTGTAGTTGTACGCGGCCATGATGGTTATACAGTGTGGCTCATAAGTATAGAGTGCAGTGCGACTTGTAAGGTGACAAGAGAAACACAAGGAAGAAGAGGAAGGAGGGTAGACATTGAGTATAGAGATGCATTACAAAATAGTAATAAAGGAAAACAGCACTGCCTTACTGACCAAAAGCTTTATTTATGACAGTCTTTTTGTTGTGCCTATCTGCGACTCAGCATCTCCGCTATATGGTGAGTAACAACTTTCCTTTTCATAATATCCTTACATTTCATGCTGGGTTTCCCAATGTTAATTTCGTTGATAGTTTCTCTGACACAATTGTACACAGTAACTATTTGTTCAAATTTGAAACTCATTTGATGTATGTAATAATTAGCAGTTGCATTGCTGTATTGCTAAGTGTTAACAATGAAAATAAAACAGAATTAATTTTCTTTTGTGTTTTCTTCGTATATGCTTGCTAATAACATCTGCCTTTGTGCAGCTTCCAGCGTTTCACAGTAATGTGGAATCAAGTTAGTGGTTTTAACCTTACAAAGATGAAATATGAAGAACATGGCGTACAGTTTAAATCATCTACTTCTCCTGAAGATGTACATATGTATTATTTAGTAGTTAACTTCTTCGACTTTCATTCAGATGATGTTGACATTTCTTAGAAATTGGGGAATTAGAAGAAATGGAAAATAACTCTGATGATTCCAGGAATTGTGGTTCAAAAGTTGATTGTTGTGCTAATTAAAGCCCAGAACAAAAAGACAGTACCTTCCTAGCTGGAAGAAAACCTTACAGTAATAGCTTTCATTGACAAAAAGATGGGCTGTTAATTTAAAAAAAAAAAAAAAAGAAGAAAATGCTTATGGCTAAGCAGTGCGCAAAGTCCATTTTGTAAAACCTGAACACGAGTTGTATAAATGGAACAAAGATTTACTCTAAGTATGAAATACACACCAAAACAAAACTCGCAAAATTGTGAAAGGAAAACTATTCTAAACATTTAGAACAGCTTGTGAGAGTCAGTGCACCATTATTGACTATCCCCTCTGAACGGAAATAATATGATCATTACCGATTTCCCAGCTTCTTTTGACCTCATTTAAGATATTCAGGAAGTTTTACAGAAAAGGAAGTCACAAAATTAGGAATTTTACTTCAGTTAAACAATTAGAGATGTCATTAACAGATGTAATACTATAAAGCGTTTCGTAGCTCCTCTTGCTATCCCCTAAAATGCTGTATATAAAGCTAATAAGTCAGGATTTGTTCAAGGAATGCATGCAAACTGCACATTTTCATTTCAAGTGGAAGACAACTGGCTTAGCAATTTATGGATGCTATGACATATTCATATACAAGAATGCCACTGATAAGTACCAGTGGTATACTGTTTTTGCAGCTATGTATCTTTCTTCAGTTACCTCAAGGCAAATTAGGACCAAAAATTTGTAAAACAAATGTTTTGTTGTAAAAAGATTATAATTGTCTTAGCAAAATCGGGATAAATGCTAGAGAGAAATTTCAGTATTACGTCCGAAACATCATCAAACCAGTGGCAGAAAATACTTAATTGCTTTTGTTGGACTTTTGGCCTAGACATAACAGTACCTCTGTTGTTAAGATGATGTCAAAACGTCTGTTAATATAACTCAGATTACACCCAGAACTACTAATACAGTGATTCAATTTCTCGATAAATAAAGTTTTTTACAGTGGAAAGCATTTTTCGAAAAACTGTCTGACAGTGCAACTTCCAATAGCTCTTTCTCATTTCAGGTTTATCAGTGGAACAGCATTTTTAAACTCCAGACTTATGTGAAATACCAGTTGCTTCATTACATTGCACAAATTTGGTTAAGTATGCCTGGTACACAGCACACTATGCAGAACAGTGGCCACGACCATTTCTTTCCCCATCTCAACTTTGTCTAAATACACTCCTGGAAATGGAAAAAAGAACACATTGACACCGGTGTGTCAGACCCACCATACTTGCTCCGGACACTGCGAGAGGGCTGTACAAGCAATGATCACACGCACGGCACAGCGGACACACCAGGAACCGCGGTGTTGGCCGTCGAATGGCGCTAGCTGCGCAGCATTTGTGCACCGCCGCCGTCAGTGTCAGCCCTACGCAGTGCCGTAGGGGACCGCACCGCCACTTCCCAGCAAATTAGGGACACTGTTGCTCCTGGGGTATCGGCGAGGACCATTCGCAACCGTCTCCATGAAGCTGGGCTACGGTCCCGCACACCGTTAGGCCATCTTCCGCTCACGCCCCAACATCGTGCAGCCCGCCTCCAGTGGTGTCGCGACAGGCGTGAATGGAGGGACGAATGGAGACGTGTCGTCTTCAGCGATGAGAGTCGCTTCTGCCTTGGTGCCAATGATGGTCGTATGCGTGTTTGGCGCCGTGCAGGTGAGCGCCACAATCAGGACTGCATACGACCGAGGCACACAGGGCCAACACCCGGCATCATGGTGTGGGGAGCGATCTCCTACACTGGCCGTACACCACTGGTGATCGTCGAGGGGACACTGAATAGTGCACGGTACATCCAAACCGTCATCGAACCCATCGTTCTACCATTCCTAGACCGGCAAGGGAACTTGCTGTTCCAACAGGACAATGCACGTCCGCATGTATCCCGTGCCACCCAACGTGCTCTAGAAGGTGTAAGTCAACTACCCTGGCCAGCAAGATCTCCGGATCTGTCCCCCATTGAGCATGTTTGGGACTGGATGAAGCGTCGTCTCACGCGGTCTGCACGTCCAGCACGAACGCTGGTCCAACTGAGGCGCCAGGTGGAAATGGCATGGCAAGCCGTTCCACAGGACTACATCCAGGATCTCTACGATCGTCTCCATGGGAGAATAGCAGCCTGCATTGCTGCGAAAGGTGGATATACACTGTACTAGTGCCGACATTGTGCATGCTCTGTTGCCTGTGTCTATGTGCCTGTGGTTCTGTCAGTGTGATCATGTGATGTATCTGACCCCAGGAATGTGTCAATAAAGTTTCCCCTTCCTGGGACAATGAATTCACGGTGTTCTTATTTCAATTTCCAGGAGTGTAAAACTAGTAATTAAATTCTCCATTTGTGTGGCCATATTGTCTGCAGTTGCTTTACAAATACTGAGAGTATTTTCATTCTGTTGTTGCAACTACAAGAAATAGCATTTTTTTTTTCACCAGACGGGGTTTTCCTTTGTTGAAGTAAAGCTTCATCAGTGGTCTGTAAGTAAACATATTTACAATATAATGAAAAGGATAGTTGCTACTCACCATAAAATGGAGATACTGAGTCGCAGAAAGGCACAACAAAACAAAGTTAGCTTTCAGACAACAAGCCCTTTATCAAAAGCAGACAACATACACACATTCACGCAGACGCATCTCATACACTCATGAATGCAGTTTCTGGCAGCTGGATCCAGTTGACTTTCCAACAGTCTTTTTGTTGTGCCTCTCTGCTACTCAGCATATCCACTGTATGGTGAGTAGCAAGTATCCTTTTCGTCATATTGTTACAGACCACCCTGGATTTTCCAATATTTAAACATATTTATAATTTGATTTGTGTTTGAGGTCAAAAAGCAGTTCGTTAACAATATGTTGCCTTTTACTTATGGTGATTTCGGCTTGGTTTGTCACCTACATAGGGAAATGCTGTCTGATAGCGCAGCTTTGGTGTTTTTCTTCGTTAGAGACTGATTCTTGTAGTCTAATTTTTTTAGTTACTTTGCAGAACGATGTGTTTCTTACATTTCACACAGCACTTTTTCTCGTGTGCCACTGTTTTCTGTTTATTTTTGTACCTCTAAGTATGTACTGTGGTTTGTGTTTTGAAGTGTTGCTAACATAACATTGCCATTAGTTTGCTGTTGACCTATATGTCTTTTTTTAATTTTAGTTAATTGTTTGTTTTTAATTCTATATAATTATGTAGCTGTGTATTTATATACTGTGTAAGAGTAGAGAAGGAATACTCCCTCACTACTCTTACACAGCATATAAATACACAGCAACATAATTAAATAGAATTACATACATACAATTAACTAATACACAAAAGAAGAGTATAGGTCAAAGACAAACTAGTGGCAATGTTTATGTTGGCAACACTACAGAACACAAACCACAATACCTACATAGAAGTATAAAAAGAAACAGAAAACAGTGGTGTGCAAAAAAATTGTGCTGTGTAAAATGTAAGAAATGCATAGCTGTGCTGAGAAACTAAAAATTAGGCTACAAGTATCAGTTTCTAACAAAGAAAAACACCAAAGATGTGCTAGCATGTGGCATTCCTCGATGTAGGCAAGAAACCAAGTGGAAATCAATGTAAGCAAAAAGCAGCATATTGTTAATAAACTGTTTTTTGTTCTTAAAAACAAATTAAATTATTAATATCTTTAATTACAAACCACTGATGATGCTTTACCTCAATAAAGCAAAATGCATAGGAAACTTCGCATTTTTGAGAGAACTACAGGGAATAAACAAGGAACTTGTTGAGTTAGTAAAAACACACTATTTACAAATCATCATAAGAGCTGTGCTATAGGAGTTGTTATAAAATATCTCATCTCAGCAAATTAAAGTCCCGATTGAGGAAAGTCATCTGTAATGTAACAACATACATTTCTTCCATTTTCTTTCCTCTACTAGTGATTTGTGTAACAATTACATCTGCAACAGTTTATCTGTCAATATGAACTACTAGTTATTCAAAAATTTAATGATTTGAAGCATTTTTGGTATGGTTTATGCTGAAAATTTGCATGTGTGCATTTTGGGCTTCACAGCGCTGTGTCCTCTTGTCATGCCTGCATCTGCTTATTCACCATTCCTGCACCAGGCAGGAAGGACTGTATAAACTTTCGTTATAAGTAGCTCTTCGTGTGGCAAAAATGGGTAAATTTAACATTTTTTAAATACTTGCAGTGTGCTTTAGCAGCTAAAATTTTTGACAGTGCATTTCTCTCGATGAATCTTTCCTGTGTGAAAAATTTCAGGATAGGTTTCAACATATTGGGCTAGACCACTCCCTTGTAAGTTACTCTCTCCTCTCTCAAAACTACACCACACACACACACACACACACACACACACTCTACACATTCAGGAATTCTTCTGTGGAATAGGAGGAGTTGTCAAGCAGATATGATTTCAGTGTGTAATTCACTTCTCATTCTGTTATTACACACATGAATGTTGCTTTTGTTTTCGAACTGTGATTGTTGGCAACAAACTTTATAAGTGAATAAATGTGCTTTGAGTCTGTAAGTACCCTCAGTTGTTTAAAGAGCTGTCTACAAGGGATTCTAAAATGGACACCATACATTATCCTTGTTGCACACTACTCTTAAACACACTTTTTTTCCTCATTTACCTCTGAACATGATGCCATAAGACACTAGAGAATGAAAATAGGAAAAATAAATTTACTTTTTTTACATTTTCATCTCTAAAATCTCACATTATTTGCAGTGCTAAGAATTGCAACTTACAGTTTAGTTTCTTATCAAACACCTGAGAATTTGGAATTTTCTGTCTCGTTTACTGATTTATCCTCATGCATTATTTTTAATGGCATAGTTAGGCCATGTGCAGTGCTGAATCGCATGTGTTGTGTTTTACCTAAATGCAGTGTACGGCCACTTGCAGAGAACTAGTTATTAATGTTGAAGAAAATGTTAGTTTAACTCCAGTAGGCTTAATTATACTTGAATCATCAGCAAAGGTGATTCAGTGTAGAGCCCTGTGGTACACTTGTAGTGATTAGTCACAATTCTGAAGTGCTTTTTACTGTGGACACTCTCCGTGTTTCTCAATGTAACATTCTGCATGCTTTTGATCAGAAAGGATGAAAATCAGTTGCCAGCAAGGTCTCTGATACCGTAATTTTTGAGCGTTTCTAGAACCCCGTACTAAGAATGCTTTTGACAAGTTGGCAATATTTCGTCATTAAAATTTTGTGTTATCTGATTTGTTAATTGGAAGAATAGCGTATTCTGTGGAAGTACCCTTTTGAAATCCAAGCTGCCTTTCAAAAGACAAGTTGAGGCGAAGTATGAGTCTTGGATACATCATTTTTTCCAGAACTGTCAAGAAGAAAGTAAGCAGTGAGACTAGTTGGTAATGGTTAATATCTGTAATACTTCCTTTATTATAAATGTACTGAATATTTCAGTGTGTCAGGAAATATTTCCTCTGATAGTGATGTGTTGCATGAATGAAAACATTGCATGTATGTAAAAAACATAATTTTAGTGTTGCAGATAGTTTCAACTCTGTGAGAGTTGTTTTTTGTATTGAAGGAATTAATTACCTTCTTAATTTCTTTGGCAGAGAATGGAGTAATTGTAATTTATGTTTACATATGAAGCACTGCTTCTTGCATATATGAGGTGTGTTCATAAAGTAAGGTGACTTTATATTTTTATGAAAAAATATTTATTTATTCATCAATATTCATGTTGTCCCCTACAAAGTAATCCCCCCCCAGATACAATGCGCTTGTGCCAATGCGTCTTCCAGTCCTCACAGCACTTCTCATGAGCACTTTCTGGTACAGCATTGAGTACTTCTAGCGATGCAGTTTTTATTTTCTCAGTTGTTGAAAATCTTCATCCTTTCATATGTCTCTTCAGTTTTGGGAACAGGGAAAAGTCACAGGGAGCTAAATGTGGTGAACATTGTGGCTGAGGCATGATTGTCATCTTGTTTTTGGCCAAAAAATTTCTCACAAGCAACAATGAATGAGTAGGTGCATTGTTGTGATGCAAAAGCCATGAATTATTTTTCCACAATTCTGAACGTTTTCTGCATATTGCTTTCCACAAACAGCGCATATCATCTAGGTAATGCTCCTCATTGACCGTACAACCTTGAAGCCAAATTCATGATGCACTGGAGCAAAACTTTGAAATTTGGTCAAACTTGGCGTGCTTTTTTCGGTCTTGGCTTTCCGGGATGCTTCCATTGGGATGACTGGGCTTTGATTTCAACATCTTAACCTTAAACCTATGTTTTGTCACCTTTTATGACCCTTTTGAGTAAATTAGGTTCATCACTGACATCATTCAAGAGCTCCTGAACTATGCTTAGGTGACGGTCCTTCTGATCAAAATTGCATGATACGAGCCGACCGACATGCCAACATCCTCAGCAATTTCTCCTACGATAATTTGACGATTTTCCAAAACAATTTTCTTCACAGCTTCAATGCTATCATCTGTTGTTGATGTGCTAGGTTCGTCGTTGGAATCTTCTCAGCCATATTGGAAGAGCTTGAACCTCGTTTAAATATTTTTTTTTTTTCTTAGAGGAGACTCACCATATGCCATTGTCAACATTTCAAGTGTTTAAGAGCACTTGATTCCACTTTTCCCACAAAATTTGATGCAAATTCTTTGCTCCTTTTTTTTTATAATAGTCGAAAATCACTGAGCACACTAAAGCATGTCTAACCTTTCTATCTGTCAAAAACAAATGAAGTATGCTGTATACTTGAAACTGTGAGCATATGTTTGGGACAAGTGTACCAACATAACCAAAAAAGATCAATAATCGAATGTACATTGCCTGCGCAATTTGAAAAGGCAACTTACTTTTTGAACAGTTCTCATATTCCATTGCATTGTTCTGTGAGCTGTCCATGCTAATCTTCTGGCCTTCTTATTTCAGATAGAGAAACTGACAGTAAACCAGCTAAAGGAATACCTGCAATCTGAAGGTGTCAGAGGAATTTCAACAAAGAAGAAACAAGGACTTGTTGAAATGGTTTACAATTCAATGAACTGAATGTATGCAAGTGCTGTTTTTACATAACTGTTACCACAAGATTGCATACTTGAAATGTATTCACTACTTGTCTTTATTGGTTCACAAGATGCTTTTACCTTTTTCTAATTAAATTACAAATGCCTATTTTTTAAAATTCTCTCTTTATCAAACCCCCTCACTTATAAAATGGAGCATAACAATTTTTAAACAAAACCTCTCATCTTGTCTCTCCTCCATCCGTGCTCCCAACCCTGTGCTTAATGGCTCATATCAGTGTAATAGACATAGATCTGAGACCGTACATACTTCCACTACAACCTACACAAGTCATGTCACTGACATCTCGTACCTCGTCAAAGACATCTCCCTGTGAAAGCAACCATGTGATCTACAAATTAAGCTGCAATCACTGTGCCACTTACTACATGAGCATGACAGCTAACAAGCTGAAACTTGCTGGTAGACCGGGACCTGAAACCACAACCTTTGCTTTTTGCACGCAAGTGTTTTACCAACTGAGCTACCAATGCAAGACTCACAACCTGTCCTCATGGCTTTACTTCCACTAGTACCTCATCTTCTACCTTCCAAACTCTACGGATGTCCAGTACACAGTTTTAATTTGCCAGGAAGTTTCATAACAGCCCACACACTGCTAAATAGTGAAAATTCATTCTGGAAACAATCCCCTAAGCTATGCCTAAGCCTTGTATTTGCAATATGCTTTCTTGCAGGAGTGCTAGTCATGCAAGCTACATAGGAGAGCTTATGTTAAGTTTGGAAGGTATGAGATGGCAGAAGCAAAGATGTGGAGAAAGGTTGTGAGTGATGCTGAGGCAGCTCAGTTGGTAGAGCAGATGTCCGCAAAAGGCAAATCTCCTGGCCAGGAAGTTTCATTTCAGCACACACTTCACTGTCGAGTGAAAATTCATTCTGGAATTTAACAAGCTGTCTCTCCAAATGAATGCCCAGCGCCAAACTGCACCAAGAGTCAGCTGGACCATCTAGTTGCTGAACACGCCACCGAACACAATGCTCTTCACTTTAATGATTGTTGCAAGCCTGTGCATTCTGGATTCACTTCAGTACTACTCATGCCTTCTATCCTGCCAACACACCTATATAGTCCTTTCCTCTTTCACTCCTCTTCCTTTCCTCCTCCACCTCCCACACCCTGCCAGCACTGCTCTCCAATGTGTACCTAGCAACAGCAGCAGCAGCAGCCCCCCCATCCTGCCCCCATGACATTCCTGCCCACTCTCACAGCCAACACTAGCACTTTCCCCACCGCTACTTCAACGTTCCCAACCTACACTATTTCCTTACTCCCCCTACTTACCCCAGTTAGATTGCTGCTCACATCAGGTGTAGTTGGGCCCCAGTGTCTGAGGCAGTCGCCATGTGTGTGTGAGTTGTGTTTGAGTGACTGTGTGTGTGCTCCTACTTCAAAAGGAGGACCTCGTCAAAAAAAGACAAAATGTGTCCCCACTATAGGATGGTGGTGGGGGACGGCTGTATAGACTAGGTCTTCAACTACCTTTGGGGAACTAATCTCAGAATGAAGCCTGGTTCTCCAGGTTGAGGACTTAGTAGGGGTTTGATACCCCTGCCCTGTAAAAAACCTACCATCAATATTAATTTAACAGTGAATGCCAGACTGTCCCCACAAAGATGAATGTGGGTGCTTATATCATATTGAATACTAATACAACATTTGATAGGGTAATTACAGAGTTGATTGTTTCTGCAAGTACATTCATTTGCAGTAATTCAGATTCATTCAGAAGATGGAACATGAATGCACTGCTGTGGTTAGAAACTACGAACAGTATTGCTGAAGAGAAGCTGAGGGATGAAATGAGATTTGTTGCACTCCAGGAAGTAGAAGTAGTAGTAGTAGTAGTAGTAGTTTCATTTGTCTGTAGAACTCTCGTATAAGGAAATTGCACATGTCTTAGTATTACAATTTGAGAATAACAAAAATAAAGTATTGTACTTATACAGACATTTACAGACTTACAGGTATAGAATTAGAAAGATGGGACTGGTAATGGTAAGTTATGTGATCAGAAATTCTTCCTCTGTTAATCAGGATAAAATGAAAGACAAGGAGAGTAGGAAGTTGGTTTTATAGTCGCCAAAGACATGTGTAGAACTATTATTGCTTTCATTCCACGTAATGAAGGAATATGTACTCAGCATATTGAAGACAAGTTTCACAGTGTCACATTCATGAACAATTAAATGAAGATGTGGTAGATTGTTTCTATGATTAGCTACAGAAAGTTTGTAATAAAATACCTGTATATGGCTCCAGAATGGTCCCAGATAACTATAATAATAAAATGGACAAGGAAGAGGCTTTCAGAAGTGTGTTTGGTAAGGAAGTGGGCACTATGAAACCAGCAATAACAGTATGAGGAGGGACCAGATTGCTGTCACAAACCAGTTAAAAGCAGTAAGTATAAGTTCCCCATATACTGGGTGATCAAAAAGTCAGTATAAATTTGAAAACTGAATAAATCACGGAATAATGTAGATAGAGAAGTACAAATTGACACACGTGCTTGGAATGACATGGGGTTTTATTAGAACCAAAAAAATACAAATGTTCAAAAAATGTCCGACAGATGGCGCTTCATCTGATCAGAATAGCAATAATTAGCATAACAAAGTAAGACAAAGCAAAGATGATGTTCTTTACAGGAAATGCTCAATACGTCCACCATCATTCCTCAACAATAGCTGTAGTCGAGGAATAATATTGTGAACAGCACTGTAAAGCATGTCCGGAGTTATGGCGAGGCATTGGCTTCGGATGTTGTCTTTCAGCATCCCTAGAGATGTCGGTCGATCACGATACACTTGCGACTTCAGGTAACCCCAAAGCCAATAATCGCACGGACTGAGGTCTGGGGACCTGGGAAGCCAAGCATGGCGAAAGTGGCGGCTGAGCACACGATCATCACCAAACGATCTGCGCAAGAGATCTTTCACGCGTCTAGCAATATGGGATGTGTGGTTTTTTGTTTTTTTGTTTTTACCTCTCTATCTACATTATTCCGTGATTTATTAAGTTTTCAAATTTATACTGACTTTTTGATCACCCGGTATATATAGAGACACACACACACACACACACACACACACACACACACACACACACACACACACATGGACCTGTAACACACTGGGAGCAAATGAACCAAACCAAATAGACTATATATTGATTTAAAAGAAGTAGGCATCTAATATGAAAATATGCAGACTTTCGGAAGAGCTAATTCTGATTGTGACATTTACATAGCGAGGCAGATACTTGCTATTGCTACCAAGGGAAATAGTACCAAAGTAAGAAAAATAGAATGTAGAACAACAGAAAGGCAGGTCTACTCAGGAATATCAGAGCCGATTGAGGCCGAAGATGGTGGAGTCTATAAAGACAAAAAATTAAACCCTATTAAAAATGGTGTTTTGACAACAGTTCATGAAATATTGGGGGAAACGGACTTAGAAATGAAGAGTTATATGATGACAAACATAGTCAATGGAACAGAAAACATAAGCAAGACTTAATGCTTATAATGAAATACAAGGTCAATCTGGGCATTATATAATGAAAACACAAGTAGACAGCAAGGATGTGTAGGAGTAAAGAAAGAGAAGCCATAAGGAGAAAAATGAGCTGGAAGATCTCTACCAAAGGAATGAAAGTAGAAAATTTTATAAGAAAATTAAAGAAGGAAATCAAGAGTATAGGTTAAAAAAAATGGCTTGTAAAGACAAAGAGGAAAATTTGCTGACAAATAAACAAGATGTCGTGCCAAGGCGGAGAGTGTACTTCAAGCGAATTGTGAAAGTTAATGCTATAAGGAGTGAGCAGCTACTCCATTACACTGCAGATCTACAATAGAAGAGCCAACAGTATAAGAAATGTGGAAGAAAGTCCACAATCTGAAAAATTACGAAGCACCAGGATCTGATGGAGTAACTGCAGAACTGTTGAAAAATGTTGGTACTGGTTGCCACAAGTGAAGGCACAAACTTATTAAGTTGATTTGGAAACTAGAAAGAATCCTGGGAGAGAGGACTTTATATGTAATTCAACCAATACATAAGAAAAGAGACAAGACTTGTTTGAATCATCAAGGAATTACACTACTGAATGAAACCTATAAAATTCTCCCTACTATTATCTACAGCAGCAAAACAGTTTCTGGAAGAATATCAGTGTGGTTTTTGGCCTAACAGGTCAACAAAAGACATTTGTGTGGAGGCAAATACATGAAAAGGCATATGAGTGTAATACTTAGCTTCATAACCTCTATGCAGACTTCCAACCAGGCCTTTGATATTCTTGACCAGGCAGAACTGCTAAATGATTTGATACTGCTTCGTATACCATTTAAGTATATTGCACTCACTCAACTAACTTTTCTGGTTCCAAGACTGCAGTGTGAATGGGCGGAGAACTAATTAGTTTAACATTAGTACAGTAGTCAGACAAGGGGATGTCCTCTTTACAATGTTTTTCAATCTGACTCTTGAAGCAGTCATATGGAACCCTTAAACATCTAGTTATTAGGCACAAAGTCAATTAAGATGTGTGCATATGTGGATGATGTTGCATTTATAGTAGAAGAGTTTCATTAGAGAGAATGATATGTGATTTGAAAGAAGCCATACAACCAAGATGCCTTGATATCAGTGAAATGAAGAATAAGTACATGAATCTCACCAGAAAGGAAAATAGTCACTTTGATAAACTATCAACAGCAGGCCTCAACTTTGAACATCTGCTGATGTTTGACTTCTGCAATCTAATATTAGCAGGACAAATTCCATGTCAACTGGAATAACACTTCTCATCCTAAGCAGTAACAGGTGCTTCCACATGTTTAAGAAAATTATTGGCTTACAAGTTATTAAATAGACAGCTGATATTGCAAATATGTAGTGTCATGATGAGGCCAGTTGCAACCTATGGCTGTGAAACATGAAGATTAACAAGTACCAATGAGAAGCAGCTCAGGTTATTTGAACAAGGGGTTCTGCATAAGATTTATAGGGCAGTTCAAGACAACAGTGGCTTCCGGAGTTCTACAGTGAATGCTGAGTTGGACCATGACATATACAAGGAGCTGAAATTGTAAGATTAATAAGAAATAAGAGAATACCCCTGCCTTGGTCACGTCCCCAGACTGGATACTGGAAGAAAAATAAAAAAGGTTTTTGAATTGAGGACAAGTGAAAGAAGACAGAGGAAGACCACAAAAGCAGTTGAAAAACAATGTGGAAGAAGGTATAAAATCTCTTGAGTCAGAGGATGGTGGAGAACCACACTGGAGAGAGCAGAATGGAGGAGATTTTTTGAAGAGGCTAAGACAAGGCACGCTGTTGTGCCATGAGGAATAGTAGTGATTCAGCATGACAAACTTTCAGGGAACCAAAGTAGGGAAGGTTTCATGAATTGGAGGAGCAGGTTTCTCAGTATGTGTGAGAGAAGTACAATGAAGACTTCTCGAGAAATTATCCAAATGAAGGTGCTGGAGAGAGGAGTTTTCCAACTGGTTGTGTCGCAGAATTCAAAGCAAGCTCTGGCTGTTGTGTGAGAATGATGATGATGTCAGGGCTCCCAGTCAACATGAAACAATACTAGCTCATTGATTTCCCACAGCATTTGACTAAAAACTGTGTGTATCAGTGTTGTATAATCAGTGATAAATACATGACTATTTGCTAAGCCATATGGGCAATGCCGATCAGATGCCTTTTTATTTTGATATGCCATCAACTGTTACTGTCAACTTGAAGGGAGTTAATAATGTTTGTGTGAGAAGTTCTGGTAATGAAATGGCCCAAATAACAGAAATGCTAGGGGTGCCAGGAGATGAAAGGAAGCTCTTCTCACTTGTGACACTTCACAGGGAAAAAGATCACCAAGCGAGGTGGCGCAGTGGTTAGCACACTGGACTCGCATTCCGGAGCACGACGGTTCAATCCTGTGTCCGGCCATCCTGATTTAGGTTTTCCGTGATTTCCCTAAATCACTTCAGGCAAATGCCGGGATGGTTCCTCTGAAAGGGAACGGCCAATATCCTTCTTCATCCTTCCCTAATCCGGTGAGACCGATGACCTCGCTGTTTGGTCTCTTCCTTCAAATCAACCAACTAACCATCTTTGGATGCCAAGAAAAAGGATGACTGATAAATGATCTGATACTAGATCGTTTGAAGGTTGTTTGGAAGAGAATACCAGGCTCTTTGCTTAACAGAAGCCTTACTACCTGAGGCACAATCTCAACTGAATGTATTATGAAAGGATCCAAAAAGTGTTGCGTATCAAATGCTATAGATGGCTAAGAGGATGCCTAATATGGTAGGAGTGCCAGGCTAGAAGAAACAGTCATCAGGCTTAGAAGTAAAGATGATGATACAAGTGATAGTGATCATGATAAAAAATAGTAGTACCACATACTACTTGTGCTGGTAGTAAGCAAAAAAAGGAAGTGAATATAAAAATTAATGTAGACAATTTTCCCCCTCCTTGCATTATAGGCAACCAATAAATGATATAAGTTTGCAGAAGTTATAGTGTTAACATTTGTAGGCAGATGCTTTGTACATTGAAGCAATTTGTAATTTTGGTTAATTAGAATTTATTAAAAATAAAAATTTCTCAAGAAGCCTCGTCAAAAAAGGGGATCATCTTATATCCAAGGTCATCTTACAGTCAGGTCATTTTTGTACAGTATTTCTTTACAGCACCAAAGTTGCTGGAACAGCGTGTGGCTCTAAATTCTTCACTTAAAACTTCCGGGCTGATAGGCCATGGTCGAAGTATAAAACTGTCTCCTGACGTTTCGTCTCCGACTGCGGGAGACATCCTCGGAGGTAAAACGGCGAACTGCGAAGAGAACTCGAGGAAGCGCTGATTATATAAGCAGTACAGAGGGTGCCACAGTCGATCACGTGGCGTCGGCTATGAGATTGTCTCTGATGATGCCAACATTCTCGATAGAAAGTAATCGATTTTCACGCTTGCGGTATGGAAATGTCGTGTGGCTAGGGCCTCCCGTCGGGTAGACCGTTCGCCTGGTGCAGGTCTTTCGATTTGACGCCACTTCGGCGACCTGCGTGTCGATGGTGATGAAATGATGATGATTAGGACAACACAACACCCAGTCCCTGAGCGGAGAAAATATCCGACCCAGCCGGGAATCGAACCCGGGCCCTTGGGATTGATAGTCTGTCACGCTGACCACTCAGCTACCGGGGCGGTGAAACGCTGACATCCAAATTTTATCCAGTTTAACACCTTCGTCTTTCCTGTTAAAATTATTACGATGTTTGACAATCTCGATAGCCTCTCTATACAAGCGTGCATAATAATGCGAGGTTTTTGGTATGACGCTTGTCTCGCTGAATTTTATTTCATGATCATTTTCCTAGTGGGTCTGAAAGTAGTTTCCACCCCATACTTGCTTAAAACTTTCCCAATGCGATCTGTGACTTTACTAATGAACGGAAGAAAAAAATAGGAAAATAAAAGAATTTTTAAGGTCGGCAAAAGATGCACATCACCCTTTGGCTACACCGGGGGTATATAAAATTCCTTGTAGTTGTGGACAGATTTACATCGGTACCACAAAGAGAAGTGTGAACACCCGTCTTGTTGAACATAAGAGGAATTGCCGCCTGGGTCACATGGATAAATCGGCCGTAGTGGAACATGTTTACCAGGAAGGTGATCATGAAATAAAATTCTGCGAGACAAGCGTCATATCAAAAACCTCGCATTATTATGCACGCTTGTATAGAGAGGCTATCGAGATTGCCAAACATCATAATAATTTTAACAGGAAAGACGAAGGTGTTAAACTGGATAAAATTTGGATGTCAGCGTTGCACCGCAAGTGTGACGATCGATTACTTTCAATTGAGAATGTTGGCATTACCAGAGACAATCTCATAGCCGACGCCACGTGATCAACTGTGACACCCTCTGTACTGCTTATATAATCAGCGCTTCCTTGAGTTCCCTTCGCAGTTCGCCATTTTACCTCCGAGGATGTCTCCCGCAGTCGGAGACGAAACGTCAGGAGACGTTTTATACTTCGACCACGGCCTATCAGCCCGGAAGTTTTAAGTGAAGACAATACCGGCTGTGAAAGCTTACATTGTATGATCAAACGCCTTTACAGGGAGGATATGTCAGCATCGGTTTGACGATTTGAAGGAATGCGCAAGAAGAAAGCACAACAACTGTGTACCCTCACCTTCCTGTTACGCTGCAGGGACACTTTGACGGTTCCGAAATTTCTGAAGGTGAAGAGGATGTTTTGCTCGACTCAGGCGCATCGTATTTACAACCGTATGGAGTCTCCAATGCTACGTGAGAGGATTCATCAGACGCAGCGAGCACTGGCGGTAACCAGCAGTAAGCTTTATCATCTCCACTTGGTTCTTAGTAATACTATGCAGTGTGGTGATTGGAGTAATATTGATGGTATAACATTCAAATCTATGGAAGTTAGTGCAGAAATATCAGCAAACAGGCAGAAGAAGAAGTTCAATAACTTAGAGAACAACATTTCGGGAGGTTCAGTTGAGGACAATTCTCGAACGGTTATTAACCTGTCTGATAAAGATTTGTCAAAAGTTGAAATTTCTGTACTAACGAAAGGAGGCAATTTTGCTGCGACGCCCCAAAACTTACCCACTGAGGATATTGTAGCAAATATTGAGGCCGGTATCCGTCAGATTCCACAGCAGTCTGCTGACATAATTAGGATGGAAACGGCTAGGATTTTACGTACATGTAAGCCACCTAAAAGTAATTGTCGCAGGCTCAAAGGAAGGCGCTGAGGGATATAAATGCAGATAAAAACATTATTGTTCTAAATGCAGATAAGGGTAATGCCATCGTCATACTGAACAGTAAGGACTATCATGGAAAAATTAATGATATTTTGGTTCCCTCCAATTACAAGAAACTCCAGAAAGATCCGACTATGAAGATTTTAAGAACGACAAATCGACCGGTGAAAGCGTCTTCATTTGGCTCCGACGATAAGAAGCTGCTTTGTAAAACAGAAGCGTACCCACCTAGACTTTATGGCTTACCCAAAGTTCATAAACCTGGGATTCCGTTGAGGCCAATTATCAGCGCTATAGGTGGACCAACACACGAGTTAGCTAGACACCTTGCCTCAATGCTGCAGCCTTATGTTGGTAGGACGGACAGTCATATTAAAAATTCAGCTCATTTCATTGACAAGTTAAAGGAAATGAGCGTGGGCCTGGATTATATCCTCGTCAGTTTCGACGTTGTGTCGTTATTTACCATGATTCTGGTAAACGAAGGTATCTTATGCATAGCGGATATTTTTCCTACCAATATTGTGGCATTATTCCGACACTGCCACACACAACCTACTTTCAATACAATAATGACTTTTATGAACAGATTGATGGGGTGGCTATGGGCAGTCCTCTCAGTCCTGCTGTGGCTAATTTATTTATGGAGACTTCTGAACAACGGGCGTTGCAGACTGCCAGTAAGAGACCAGCCAGATGGTATCGCTATGTCAATGACACGATCGTAGTATGGACACAAGGAGCAGAGGAGTTGGATGCCTTCCTGACACATTTAAATAGCATTAATCCGAAAATCCAATTCACTATGGAGACGGAAAGGAATGGGCAATTGAATTTCCTGGATGTGTCTGTGATTAAACGACGGGACGGAACGTTGGGCCATAAGGTATATAGAAAGCCCACACATACTGATCGTTACCTACATAAAGATTCAAACCACCACCTAGACAAAAAAGAGGTGTAATGAAAACTTTGATAGACAGGGCGCACAAACTTTGTGCACCTGTTTATTTAAAAGATGAGATTGAACATCTACGGTCAACTTTCGTGAAGAATGGCTATTCCAGCAAGGATATAGATCGAAAACTTTGCTCTAGGCAGAGAATCAGGAGCAACGGTGAACAACAGTCGCCCAAGGGCAAAGTTTTTCTTCCGTTCATTAGTAAAGTCACAGGTCGCATTGGGAAAGTTTTAGGCAGTGTGGGGTGGAAACTACTTTCAGACCCACTAGGAAAATAAAAGAATTTTTAAGGTCGGCAAAAGATGCACGTCACCCTTTGGCTACACCAGGGGTATATAAAATTCCTTGTAGTTGTGGACAGGTTTACATCAGTACCACAAAGAGAAGTGTGAACACCCGTCTTGTTGAACATAAGAGGAATTGCCGCCTGGGTCACACGGATAAATCGGCCGTAGTGGAACATGTTTACCAGGAAGGTGATCATGAAATAAAATTCAGCGAGACAAGCATCATATCAAAAACCTCGCATTATTATGCACGCTTGTATAGAGAGGCTATCGAGATTGACAAACATCGTAATAATTTTAACAGGAAAGACGAAGGTGTTAAACTGGATAAAATTTGGATGTCAGCGTTTCACCGCAAGCGTGACGATCGATTGCTTTCAATTGAGAATGTTGGCATCGCCAAGGACAATCTCATAGCCGACGCCATGCGATCAACTGTGGCGCCCTCTGTACTGCTTATATAATCAGTGCTTCCTCGAGTTCTCTTCGCAGTTCGCCGTTTTACCTCCGAGGATGTCTCCCGCAGTCGGAGACGAAACGTCAGGAGACAGTTTTATACTTCGACCACGGCCTATCAACCCGGAAGTTTTAAGTGAAGACAATACCGGCCGTGAAAGCTTACGTTGTATGATCAATGGCTCTAAATTGTTTGGCACTTGGTTATCTGTGAGAGTGATGACACACATCTATGCTCAAGTTCAAAATCCCTGCTTCTGACACCTTTTAAATATATCAATCAAAACATATCAATCACAAAAACAACTGACAGCACAAGAAGATTCAAAACAACTAAACACAACAACAAAGACAAGCACACAAAGCAATCATCAATAACCAAACCAAATATGACACCATAGAGTGTTAATAGTACATAACACCAGTACGCTTTGTTCGTGGTGGAAGTACTGTTGACTCAAACAGACCAGAGTCTGAGACTACAATAGTTGAAACAGGAATGTGCCATCATAAAGACAGAAACTGCGGAAGACAAATAACACATCAAAAACATACACATATCAGACAAACCAAAACCTCATGTACAGCATACCCATCAACAAGCAACAAAGACAAACAAAATTACTAAGGATACACCAATAGCAAACACAGACAACAAATTTGACCTACTACAAGACACAAACAGTAGAGAACAAATAACAAAGGCAAACACAACAACCACAGAAGCAACAATGACGAACAGACAGGAGCAAACCAACACATCACAAGATTTGAGCAGTAAATGGGAACACAACAGAAGAACAATAGACTACAGGGATCTTGAGGAGAAAGTACACTTTGGCAGGCTCGAAAACAGAGATGTGTTTCAAACTATCCTATGGTTAGCAACAAGACTAAATTACCCAGAAGGAAATAAAATATGTTGGCAGCAGTGGAACAGACTGATTGCCTTGTCCTATGAACAGAAAATTTCACAGCTGACAAATGAGAACTCTGTAGACTCCTGGGGTGCTGTGCACACGGAGGGGACAGGGTTTGGACCTAAATAATGTCTACAAGAACTTTATAGGAGCACATGGGTGCGTTTACTTTGATCCTAAAGAAACTGGACTCAAAATCTTTGCATGCGCCAGATATTCTCTGTGAAATTTGCACAACTGAATTGTGTGAAGAGTAAAATGGTTAGTACAGAATTAAGCAAGTTGATGGATGGTGTGGACTGATGATCTTTGTAGTCTGGTCCCCTCAACCCCCACAAATCAACCAACCATGGATGATGTACAGGTGGATTTCGCTTGTTTACAGGAACCCTGCACATGTGATGGTAAAATGTCTGGTCTCCCAACACAATATATGACAGTTTACATCTACATCCATACTCCGCAAACCACCTGACAGTGTGTGGCGGAGGGTACCCTGAGTACCTCTATCGGTTCTCCCTTCTATTCCAGTCGCGTATTGTTCATGGAAAGAAGGATTGTCGGTATGCTTCTGTGTGGGCTCTAATCTCTCTGATTTTATCCTCATGGTCTCTTCACGAGGCCGGCTGCGGTGGTCTAGCGGTTCTGGCTCTGCAGTCCGGAACCGCGGGACTGCCACGGTCGCAGGTTCGAATCCTGCTTCGGGCATGGGTGTGTGTGATGTCCTTAGGTTAGTTAGGTTTAAGTAGTTCTAAGTTCTAGGGGACTTATGACCTAAGATGTTGAGTCCCATAGTGCTCAGAGCCTCTTCACGAGATATACGTTGGTGGGAGCAATATACTGCTTGACTCTTCGGTGAAGGTATGTTCTCGAAACTTTAACAAAAGCCCATACCGAGCTACTGAGCTTCTCTCCTGCAGGGAGTTTATCTATCATCTCCATAACGCTTTCGCGATTATTAAATGATTCTGTAACGAAGCGCGCTGCTCTCCGTTGGATCTTCTCTATCTCTTCTATCAACCCTATCTGGTACGGATCCCACACTGCTGAGTAGTATTCAAGCAGTGGGCGATCAAGTGTATTGTAACCTACTTCCTTTGTTTTCGGATTGCATTTCCTTAGGATTCTTCCAATGAATCTCAGTCTGGCATCTGCTTTACCGACATTTTAAATCACTCCTAATGCGTACTCCCAGATAATTTATGGAATTAACTGCTTCCAGTTGCTGACCTGCCATTTTGTAGGTAAATGATAAGAGATCTATCTTTCTATGTATTCGCAGCACATTACACTTGTCTACATTGAGATTCAATTGCCATTCCCTGCACCATGCATCAATTCGTTGCAGATCCTCCTGCATTTCAGTACAATTTTCCATTGTTACAACCTCTCGATACACCACAGCATCATCTGCAAAAAGCCTCAGTGAACTTTCGATGTCATCCACAAGGTCATTAATGTACACTCCTGGAAATGGAAAAAAGGACACATTGACACCGGTGTGTCAGACCCACCATACTTGCTCCGGACACTGCGAGAGGGCTGTACAAGCAATGATCACACGCACGGCACAGCGGACACACCAGGAACCGCGGTGTTGGCCGTCGAATGGCGCTAGCTGCGCAGCATTTGTGCACCGCCGCCGTCAGTGTCAGCCAGTTTGCCGTGGCATACGGAGCTCCATCGCAGTCTTTAACACTGGTAGCATGCCGCGACAGCGTGGACGTGAACCGTATGTGCAGTTGACGGACTTTGAGCGAGGGCGTATAGTGGGCATGCGGGCGGCCGGGTCGACGTACCGCCGAATTGCTCAACACGTGGGGCGTGAGGTCTCCACAGTACATCGATGTTGTCGCCAGTGGTCGGCAGAAGGTGCACGTGCCCGTTGACCTGGGACCGGACCGCAGCGACGCACGGATGCACGCCAAGACCGTAGGATCCTACGCAGTGCCGTAGGGGACCGCACCGCCACTTCCCAGCAAATTAGGGACACTGTTGCTCCTGGGGCATCGGCGAGGACCATTCGCAACCGTCTCCATGAAGCTGGGCTACGGTCCTGCACACCGTTAGGCCGTCTTCCGCTCACGCCCCAACATCGTGCAGCCCGCCTCCAGTGGTGTCGCGACAGGCGTGAATGGAGGGACGAATGGAGACGTGTCGTCTTCAGCGATGAGAGTCGCTTCTGCCTTGGTGCCAATGATGGTCGTATGCGTGTTTGGCGCTGTGCAGGTGAGCGCCACAATCAGGACTGCATACGACCAAGGCACACAGGGCCAACACCCGGCATCATGGTGTGGGGAGCGATCTCCTACACTGGCCGTACACCACTGGTGATCGTCGAGGGGACACTGAGTAGTGCACGGTACATCCAAACCGTCATCGAACCCATCGTTCTACCATTCCTAGACCGGCAAGGGAACTTGCTGTTCCAACAGGACAATGCACGTCCGCATGTATCCCGTGCCACCCAACGTGCTCTAGAAGGTGTAAGTCAACTACCCTGGCCAGCAAGATCTCCGGATCTGTCCCCCATTGAGCATGTTTGGGACTGGATGAAGCGTCGTCTCACGCGGTCTGCACGTCCAGCACGAACGCTGGTCCAACTGAGGCGCCAGGTGGAAATGGCATGGCAAGCCATTCCACAGGACTACATCCAGCATCTCTACGATCGTCTCCATGGGAGAATAGCAGCCTGCATTGCTGCGAAAGGTGGACATACACTGTACTAGTGCCGACATTGTGCATGCTCTGTTGCCTGTGTCTATGTGCCTGTGGTTCCGTCAGTGTGATCATGTGATGTATCTGACCCCAGGAATGTGTCAATAAAGTTTCCCCTTCCTGGGACAATGAATTCACGGTGTTCTTATTTCAATTTCCGGGAGTGTATATTGTGAATAGAAACGGTCCTATGACACTCCCCTGCGGCACACCTGAAATCACTCCTACTTCGGAAGACTTCTCTCCATTGAGAATGACATGCCGCGTTCTGTTATCTAGGAACTCTTCAATCCAATCACACAATTGGTCTGATAGTCCATATGCTCTTACTTCGTTCATTAAACGACTGTGGGGAACTGTATCGAACGCCTTGTGGAAGTCAAGAAACACGGCATCTACCTGTGAACCCGTGTCTATGGGCCTCTGAGTCTTGTGGACGAATAGCGCGAGCTGGGTTTCACACGACCGTCTTTTTTGAAACCTACAGAGTAAATTTCTAGTCTCCAGAAAAGTCATTATACTCGAACATAATACGTGTTCCAAAATTCTACAACTGAACGACGTTAGAGATATAGGTCTATAGTTCTGCGCATCTGTTCGACATCCCTTCTTGAAAACAGGGATGACCTGTGCCCTTTTCCAATCCTTTGGAACGCTATGCTCTTCTAGAGACCTACGCTACACCGCTGCAAGAAGGGGGGCAAGTTCCTTCGCGTTCTCTGTGTAAAATCGAACTGGTATCCTATCAGGTCCAGCGGCCTTTCCTCTTTTGAGCGATTTTAATTGTTCCTCTATCCCTCTGTCGTCTATTTCGATATCTACCGTTTTGTCATCTGTGTGACAATCTAGAGAAGGAACTACAGTGCAGTCTTCCTCTGTGAAACAGCTTTGGAAAAAGACATTTAGTATTTTGGCCTTTAGTCTGTCATCCTCTGTTTCAGTACCATTTTGGTCACAGAATGTCTGGGCATTTTGTTTTGATCCACCTACTGCTTTGACATAAGACCAAAATTTCTTAGGATTTTCTGCCAAGTCAGTACATAGAACTTTACTTTCGAATTCATTGAACGCCTCTCGCATAGCCCTCCTCACACTACATTTCACTTCGCGTAATTTTTGTTTGTCTGCAAGGCTTTGGCTATGTTTATGTTTGGTGTGAAGTTCCCTTTGCTTCCGCAGCAGTTTTCTAACGCGGTTGTTGTACCACGGTGGCTCTTTTCCATCTCTTACGATCTTGCTTGGCACATACTTATCTAACGCATATTGTACGATGGTTTTGAACTTTGTCCACTGATCCTCAACACTATCTGTACTTGAGACAAAACTTTTGTGTTGAGCCGTCAGGTACTCTTTAATCTGCTTTTTGTCACTTTTGCTAAACAGAAAAATCTTCCTACCTTTTTTAATATTTCTATTTACGGCTGAAATCATCGATGCAGTAACCGCTTTATGATCGCTGATTCCCTGTTCTGTGTTAACTGCTTCAAATATTTCGGGTCTGTTTGTCACCAGAAGGTCTAATATGTTATCGCCACGAGTTGGTTCTCTGTTTAACTGCTCAAGGTAGTTTTCAGATAAACCACTTTAAAAAATTTCACTGGATTCTTTGTCCCTGCCACCCGTTATGAACGTTTGAGTCTCCTAGTCTATATCCGGCAAATTAAAATCTCCACCCAGAACTATAACATGGTGGGGAAATCTACTCAAAATATTTTCCAAATTATCCTTCAGGTGCTCAGCCACAACAGCTGCTGAGCCAGGGGGCCTATAGAGACATCCAATTACCATGTCTGAGCCTGCTTTAACCGTGACCTTCACCCAAATTATTTCACATTTCAGATCTCCGTCAATTTCCTTCGATACTATTGCACTTCTTATCACTATAAACACGCCTCCCCCTTCACTGTCCAGCCTGTCTCTGCGGTATACATTCCAATCTGAGTTTAGGACTTCATTACTGTTTACGTCTGGTTTCAGCCAACTTTCTGTCCCTAGTACTATATGGGCGTTGTGACCGTTTATTAATGAGAGCAGTTCTGGTACCTCTCTATAGACGCTCCTGCGGTTTACTATTAGCACATTAATATTGTTATTCCCTGTTGCATTTTGCCTACTCCGACCTTGCTGCGTCTCAGGAGGCGTCTTGTCAGGCCTAGGGAGGGAATTCTGTAACCTAAAAAACCCTCATGTGCACTCCACACGTACTCCACTACCATTGTAGCTGCTTCCAGCATGTAGTGCACGCCTGACCTATTCAGGGGGACCCTACATTTCTCCACCCGATAGCGGAGGTCGAGAAATTTGCACCCCAGATCTCCGCAGAATTGTCTGAGCTTCTGGTTTAAGCCTTCCACTCGGCTCCAAACAAGAGGACCATGATCGGTTCTGGGAACGATACTACAAATAGTTAGCTCTGATTCCACCCCGCGAGTGAGGCTTTCCGCCTTCACCAATTCCGCCAACCGCCTGTACGAACTGAGGATGACCTCTGAATCCAGGCGGCAGGTGTCATTGGTGCCGACATGAGCAACAATTTGCAGTCGGGTGCACCCAGTGCTCTCTATCGCCGCCAGCAGGGCCTCCTCCACATCTCGGAGGAGACCCCCCAGCAAGCAGACAGAGTGAACACTGGCCTTCTTCCCCAACCTTTCTGCTATTTCCCTAAGGGGCTCCATCACCCGCCTAACGTTGGAGCCCCCAATAACTAATAAACCCCTCCCCTCGTGTGCCTGCTCGGACCTTGATGAAGGAGCGGCCAAATGTCCACTCACAGGCTGAGCGGGCGATGCCACACGGCCAGCCTCCACGTTTACCCTCCGCCTCGTGCGCCGCGTACGCCGCTGAACCCGCCACTCCCCTTTCGGAGAGGGTGGCCCAACCGCGCCCGGTACACGCAAAGATGTCTCGACAGCAGGGACAGTGGGTGAAGCATGTAACACCTGGGGTGTACCATGTGACACACCAGACTCCCCACTGCCGCCACACTCCGAGGCAGCAGCCTGAAGACGGCTGACCATGACCATCAACACGCTCAGCTGTTCGCGAACAGTGGCCAGCTCCTCCTGCGTCTGTACACCGCAGTCACTCATCCTATCCATCCTAAGAAATCAATTTACTGTAGAGAGTTAATCAACTTTTAACTATACTGCTAATTCACTAAAGGCGGCTGATTGTTGACAGAACTGTGGTTTCTAGCCACTTCTTGTAGAAAACATTGAAAATAACACTACCTGTCTCTGGACTGTATTGAAAACAAACAATAGCACTACTGGCACTATGGTTGACTAAAGGGACTCTCTCTGACTGTATTCAAAACAAACACGAAATCTATGGAACGCTATTACTAGCACTCGACAATTAAACCTTGTAAAAGCAAAAACACACGGAAGAAGAAGTGACAAGTAAGAAAAATACAGTTAATACTTAAATTAAGGTAGCTCGCTGCACAGCAGACATGAAGCCAACGGCAGTTATGACGACACTGACACTACTGGCATTATGGCTGACTAAAGGGACTCTCTCTGACTGTATTCAAAACAAACACGAAATCTATGGAACCCTATTACTAACACACGACAATTAAAGCTTAAGCAAAAACACATGGAAGAAGAAATGACAAGTAAGAAAAATACAGTTAATACTTAAATTAAGGTAGCTCGCTGCACAGCAGACGTGAAGCCGACGGCAGTTACAATGACAGGGACAAAGGATGCCAAAGCAGCAGTCATGGTAACAAACATGCAAATTACAGTGACAAAATTAACACAACTACTTACTGAACACTTCGTAGCAGCAGAGATTTCACTGGGAAGGGAATCCTGGACAGTCATATTATATGTACAGTACTCATGACACAGACCCCTTTGCAAACTCAGTTAGGGAAATAGCAGCTTCCTCCAGGGGCAAAAGATTACTCATCCTCATAAACGTAAACACACACTCAGCACTGTGGCATGCTGATAGGACAGATGCCAAAGGACCATTAATAATGGACATCATAAATGAGTGGAGCCTTTTTGTGTTCAATAGGGCAGAATGGGCCCCAACATACCACGAAAATCCCGGAGGCATCAATAATATAGACATTTGATTAACAAATGGAACAGCTGTAACACATATCGTTGATTGGCAAGTTCATGACAGATCAACACACAGCAATTACAGTGCAATAACTATACACACTGTACACACATAAACACAAACTCACTCACTCAACACCACCCATGACTGCTGCTGAGTAAGGCAAACTGGCACATACGAAAAATACTATAGAATAATTTCCGTTGGACACAATCTGAGGAAGTATCAATTGTGGAGCACACGCATTAACTGAGCTACTACAGAAAGCTTAGATTCCTGTAATTCCACAAATCAGTGACAGAAGCAGAGTATACCGTGGTCAACATTTTCAACAAAACTAAGGAAGGACTCACAAGACAAAAGATAATACTACCAATGAGTGAAAACAACACAAGATAACGAAGTCAGACTGCAGAAATACTTTGAAACCTAACTAAGTGATACAAAGACAAATTACAAAAAACTAGGCAGGACCATTGGGACAATTTTCTCAGGACCAGCTTCTAGAATAACATATGGGGAGAGCCCTTCAAAAGACTGATGTAGGACTGGAGGGCTCAGCAGAGGACCTGCTAAACAAGCTACTATCAGACGAAGACCCACACAGACAAGTGGACATTAACTATATAAATGGTGGAATCACTACTATTTTCACTCATGAGTGATTGTACTGGCAATTAGGAAACTAAAAAGACAGAAAATCTCCAGTCCCAGATGGAGCCCACTCAGAAACTGTTAAAACTGCTGCACCACTGATTGTCCCCTACCTGATGCTCTTACTTAACAACCCTTTACAGCAAGGGAGAATACCCATCTATTGGAAGATGGCTAATGCAGTGATTATCAAAATATGACAGGACAAGGACTCAACAGACCCAAAATTATACAGACCAATCTGTCTACAGAATGTACTATGCAAGGTCTAAGAGAGGTTAATGTGTAACAGACTACAGTCTCACAGACAGCTTCATGGCCTCTTCCACATCAGTATGTGTTCTGGCTACAAAAGTCTATTGACAGTGCAGTGAACAGGGAACTCGGAGCACACAGGAAAAATATGTGATGGCAATACTAACTGATATATCTGGCACTTTTGACAACCTTTGCTGACCTGCACTGTTCACAAAGTTAAGACAAATGCAAATCCCAACAGCTTTATATCATAGCTACAGAGTTGTAGAATGGCGAACAGACCACTGAAGGATGGTCAAGAAAATCACCAATGGATGCCCAATGCCCACAGGGGTCCATATGTGGACTCATATTCTGGGATGTTGTGATTGAGCCAATGATAGTAGTAGCATACACTGATGATTTGCTCATAATAGTATTGGCAAACTCAAGAAGACACTGATGACAAAATACTACGCAACTCCTCATAAACTCCAATGAATGGTGTAACAACAATAAACTAACTGTTGCGGCTAATAAAATGGTGCACTTATAAGTGAAAGGCAAACTTAAAAGAAACCCCAGCTTCAACCTAAATAACACAACCTTGCAAAGCAAAAGGGTATCAAGGTACCTAGGTTTACACATTGATGACAAACTGGACTTCACTGAAAGATGAACAAAGCAATGAAAATAATGAATAATTTAGCAAGACTAAATTCTACAAAATATAGACAGCCCATAAAGACAATACACACACATCGTTCTGTACTATTGAATCCATAGTATGCTTTGCAGTGAGTGCCTTTCCACATCGACTATAGCATGCTACAAACAAAATAAAATAAACAAACAGCACATCATCAGTGGAGACACTATACATCGTGAGAGTGTGCCTCAGTGACATTAACACCCGTGAAAGAACAGCAGCAGTTGTACTTGGCATAGAGAATGGTATTTGGCAGAAAAGGGGCATCATGTCCTACACTTTTTTCCCATACATCAAGGAATGAATGAGGCTAAAACATATAGATACTTTACGTGGCATGGTCCATTTCCTCACAACCCATGTTTTTACCCAGAACATCAGTTTGGTCTCGGCCGAACACCCACGTGCACTTGCGGAGAGCTAGGAGCTCCGGAATACATCACTTTTCACTGTGACAGTCATACCCCGAGCTGAGTATGACAACATAGGAGAAATTCTACTACAGCAGGATGATTGGTGCATACTGAAAGACATAACTGATAACCTTACGTGAATCAAACAACGGAAAATCCAGGACACTATTATAAAAAGTATAGTTGCTACTCACCATTTAGCGGAGATGCTAAGTTGCAGATAGGCACAACAAAAAGACTGCCACAATATAAACTTTCAGCCAACACACACACACACACACACACACACACACACACACACACACACACACACGACTGCAGTCTCTGGCAGCTGAAGCCACACTTGTGAGTTGCATTTGTGTGTGTGTGTGTGTGTGTGTGTGTGTGTGCGCCTGTCATCTATAACCTTACATGAAGTATACTAACAAGAACAATTGCATACACAAATAAGGACAAACACAGGAACAGTATGACACAGACACAAACATAGAAACATACTCAGGTACAGGCAGTGAGTTTAATACATAGACCTAGTTGTAAATTAAGACCAATTTAAGGAGCACAGAAATGGATCTACAGTAATAAAATATTTTGATATATGTAGGAATATCTTTTGTATTATCTGCAATTTAAATGATATAATGGTTTATTCAGCCTAGTAATACATGTAATGAAAATGATATAATGTGTTATTAAACTTAGATTAAGTTTTGCCTTACAGACAATACAAACATCATCCACACAACAGGAGAAATAACGAAGTCAGAGGTGCACAGATAATACACCGTTTATGCCCTGTATAAAGTTCATATGACCTTTAATAAATGTAATATAAGAGTAACACAAATATATGTCTACACACAAATTTATCAAATGAATAGTCAAGTTATATTTTGAGCACTAACTTGAATGTGACAGGCCTAATGATTTGCTGAACTGTCATACCCGCAATAGCTAGGTGGTGGGATCTCTAATACAGATCTATGTACTTTCCTATTGTCTCCTATTTCTCCTTCTTAAGCTTCAAGAACCTTGTTATTTTAGAAAATTTTTCTGAATTTATAATGTGTCCTAAAGTTATAATACACTATAATCTCTCTTCTTTGTGATAAGTTTGTATCGTCTATAAATAAATTGTTAATTTTAAGATTTTCTGTTACTTGATTACTTTTAAGTTGCAAGTATTTATAGCTGCAATGTTGTTAAACCTCTTTCAAAATAAGAACTGTCAAGTGAGTTTCACATTCTGTACGTGTACAATTTCATATTGTGAAAATATAGTAACAAGGTGGCAGGACATTCATAAATGGCAGGAAATAAAATAAAGATATAAGCTACAGTCTTTTGCCAAATAACTCTACATATTTCAGTGCTGTAAAATAAGCTGAAGCCTGTCACCAACTAACCTGTATACTCCAGAGTTTCGAGTGTTTAACTTAAATTACCAAAGTTTGGAGCCACAGCACGAAAGTTCTACTAAGTCCAATGTGATGTGCCGCAGGAATAATTCAGACTTTTTTTGCCACGGAAGACTGATTTTTACTTGTAAGTTTGAAACTTGTGCTTCTGCACTTACTTGTACAAAATTCTACACTGTGATATTCCAGCTGCCCAGAATTTGTATTTGTAACTTCCACACAACTTACTGACTCATGTAATATGTGAATCCTACTCAGGTAACTCCTTGTTCACACACAGTCTCTCACTCTGCACACCCAGTCCCAATGTACCAGTATCCCCAGTCTGTCACCAAATATCGTACTTTCAGCGTCTAAATACAGAAAAAATGAAGGTAAAATCTACGCCTTATAACCTATACTAAAACTGTTGGTGCCACAGTGTGCCACTTTCAAAGGCATATCTACTAATACCAAGCAGTGCAGTGTTTGCATTTGCTGTTTGGCTTCAGCAATCATTTATTATTTTCATCTTATCGTAAATTACTATGGTTTAATTAATTTAAAAAATATCGTTAAAATGTAGCATGAGCCCATTCATGTCCAAAGCATTTTTCCTGCTCTTCCTATTAATAGTTACCATTTGTTCCTAACTGCAATAATTCTTGCTGAATATTTAAATTAATTATTTCTAAGACTTAAAGTCTGATTAATCCTATGAAATGGCCATCACCCAGTTTTTTTATGGATACATTGTATAATATTATTGTTCTCTTCAGTATTATATAATTTCCTGTTGTAATTTGTTAATTCACCCCAAAATCAATTACGTAATTATAGTTCCAGTTATGTCAAATAAATGTTTGAATTTTGTGTATTAATCAAACTTTTTATATACCATTTGCTATTGTGAAGCAGGCCATTGAACAACATCAAGATTACAGTTGTGACATTTTTTTCTGTGAAAGTATTTAATGTCCGAAGTAAATGTTAAAATTTACTCTTAATTTTTGTTAAGACTCAAACCAATCAAACGTGCTCCTGCTTTACACAATCTGAATATTTTTCTGTGTCGAACGGTGTTTTTGAGTATTGAATACTGCCTATAGCGGTTAAGTTATTGTGTCTTTATACTGATAGGATACTGAAATGGCAGCATCCAGCAGCAGCTCTCATGCGCAATCTTGGGTGACAAACTTCTGGGACACGTGATACACTTGAGCAGCACACGCTTTATCAGTACCGGCTCACATGCTTAGGCACTCTGACCATCGACATGGACATCTACTGAGCTCTCACTGGGCCACACCCATCCTAACTCAGGCTTGCCTATCACTAATTGGAGATACACCATTATGTTATGTCTCACAGATTATTCACTATTATACAGGGTGAAAATTAGTATATGGTCATAATATCAGGGTATACAAGTAGTGCGCTGAGCGGTCTAAGGCGCTGGAGTCGTGGACTGTGCGGCTGGTCCCGGCGGAAGTTCGAGTCCTCCCTCGGGCATGGGTGTGTGTGTTTGTCCTTAGGATAATTTACGTTAAGTAGTGTGTACAATGACCTTTCAATTTTTCCCTACAAATGTTCTATGGGATTCATGTTGGGTGATTTGGATAGGTATATCATTCCCTCAAATTGTCCATAATGTTCTTCAAACCAGTTGCGAACAATTATGGCCCTGTGACAAGACATCATTGTTTGTGAACATGAAGTCCAAGAATGGTTCCAGGTGTCTTCAGGTTGCTGAACATAATCATTTCCAGTCAGTGATCAGTTCAGTTGGACCAGACGACCCAGTCCACTCCAGGTACACAGCCTACACCATTATGGAACCACCACCAGCTTGCACAGTGCCCTGCTGACAACTTGGGTCCATGGCTTCATGGGGTCTGCGCCTTATTCAAACCCTATAATCAGCTCTTACCAACTGAAACAGGGACTCATTTGGCCATAGCCCATTAATGCCAAATTCTGGTGCACTGTCCTAACAGATATGATCATTGTACATCCCACATTGATTTTGGTTGTTATTTCACACAGTTTTGCTTGCTTGTTTGTTAGTGCTGACAACTTTATGCAAATGTCACTGCTCTTGGTTGTTAAGTAAGGCTGTCTGCTGCTGTGTTGTCCTTGGTTGAGAGGTAATGCCTGAAATCTGGTAATCCTGCCACACTCTTGACACTGTGGATCTCAGAATATTGAACCCCATGACTTCTGTCACCTCCGTGTCATTTCAGTCCTGTTCAAAGCGTTGCCTCGCTGCCACTGCCCCCCCCCCCCCCCCCCCCAAAAAAAAAAAAAAAAAAAAAAAAATACAGAAATACAGTTTATCACTTACCAAAGCCCAACCAATATTTGATGTGTGTATATTAACATAAAAACATACATTTTGTTTTTGAATGGTTCTCTGGTATTCAGTCAATTGGCTTCATCCAGGCAGTGCCATTTTCAGTCCTGATGACTGGTTCATCTTCCCTCCTTTCCCTCTTGCTGTTGATCACGGGCCTGCAGCTGCATGCCCAGTTTCATTGATGAGGTGGCCCTAGTACTTCAAATATACCACCTTTGCTCCAGCAGTGTCCGAAATCTGCTGGTGGGGCATGAATGAGGATTGCAGCTCATATCCCAGTGGTGCACTTCCCTTCCCCCCTTGCCAGCAAAGCCACACCTGTATATTGTCATCTTAAAGCAGACAGACAGCAGGCTGCAAGGGAAACGAGACAACACACAACAGAAGACAGTCATTTGGTGCTGAGTCATCAAGTGGAGTGGATGTGTTCACTATAAGCTCCCACTGTGATGCTCTATTTGCCTATGCACTTGGACCTTACCCAGTGCATTTAACTGCTGCGATGATGAGTATTTTGGAACTTAACGTAGAGCTTCGAGACAGCCACTAATTTTTTTTGCAAAGCATTATTGTAATTGTATCAAATACTAGCATTTCAGTGGTGGTATACAAAATTCTCACTAACAAGTGAACAGTGTAATTCTGAATTCATGGAGACACATGAAAATGTGCTCAGGATATAAATCGCACATCCCAAAAACAGTGGCACGAGCCTTTTGCGTGCAAAACTGTATACCTTATCACGAGACACTTTTGAATGATCACATATTTGAGGTCTAAGAGAGGAACTTTGGCAGCACAAAGAAACAAAATATTGTGTAATGTAGGAAAGATAGATTGCCATTTACTTTAAAGATTACACATTAAGTTACAGACAGGCACAATTAAGACACTTACACATAAGCTTTAGGTCACAGCCTTCATCAGAAAAAGAAATACACACAGTTCATGCACACATGCTAGCACATTTTATGCACATATGGTGGCATGCATTCTTGCATTCTGGTCCAAGCTGCAATCTGCCTTTTCCTACATTGTTGATATTCAAACAAGGAGTATCAATTGTTTTAAAATATTGATATAACATGACCATAAATGCGTATTTCAGTATCATGATTTGTTGCTAAACTTCCCTCTGCTTCAAAAAATTACACTACCAGAGCAAAATTTTGCTACTGATCTGATAATGCTGCACAGCTGTTCTAAGTGCACATGTGGGATTTCAGTGAAGTGGTCAAAGTTGAACAGAACACTATGCACATCCGACTAAAGCCACTTTTTCACATTTAATGTCAGTCCCGCAGTCAAGCAGTCCAATATATAATGCCAAACTAATCATGTTTTCAGAAAGTGATATTGGTTTGTCAGCATCATAACCTGCCTTTTACCAAGCATATTGTCTCTTAAGCATGTACTTCGGTGCAGAAAGTTGTGTGTATATTGTCTGCTCCACTTTGCTTTGATCATTTCATTGAAATCTCACACCTGCACGTTGAAGGTGGAATTGTTACAACAACATCAGGTAAGCCGAAAAAGTTTGTTGTTCAGCTACTGTAATTATGTTAAGCAGAGGGAATTCTAAGTACATTATTGTGCTGTTCTGATTATTTAAAGTCATGCACTTTCCCTGTAAGATGGCAGACCGAAACGTCACAAAGCATCACTGCACCAGACACAACTGGAATCAGCCATTCTGTAGTGATGCACATCAGTGCCTGGAACCTGTTCATGTTGGGCCACCCTGCATGCTGTAGAAAACTTTTCTTCCCTCCTCTCTTTCACCATCATGAATAGGACCTTAGCTTTGTCAGCAACAGAAGATGTGAGAGAAGAAGATAAGCTCTTGGTAGCTCTGTACGATACTACAGTGGTGTCTGAGGTACCAAGCAATATCAGGTACGATTTGAAGTTTTACCCAACTTAACATTGGTTTCTGTGGCTGATAACTTGTCCACGCCAACCACTCAAAACTCAAGGAAAAACAGTCATTCCCAGCAGCTATCTTTTGCTGACAGTACCAATGCAGTAAAGCACAACTGTAACATTTCATCAGTGTCAGATCCCTACAACTTGGTCACTTGCAAGCAACATGGCCTGAGTAAAGAAACTTGTGATCACCCATCCTTTTGCAACCAAAACAAAAAAGCATTGCACCAATTACTTAATCTAGGGGAAGCTGTTCCAACACGCGTGCGCGCGTGTGTGTGTGTGTGTGTGTGTGTGTGTGTGTGTGTGTGTGTGTGTGTGTGTGTGTCATAATAACCAAAGAGGAATTTAAATCCCTTGGTACTATTCCCAGTAACAACAACAGGGCGACATGAGTGTAAGACTAGCAAGCAAAGACTTATACAGAGTCCCTGATACCAACAAAGAAGTCTATGTAAGTGTGGCCTGAGAAGTATCACACCAACTAGTTGCAACAGGACAAGAAAGTTAAGCTTATTAGGTTCATTTTGCACAACAGCAGCCTTTAAATGCTTAAAGAGGACCTGAAATGAACTAGGAATTGTGGTCAGCTTGCTGCCCAAAGTTAAAGTCCTCAGAAGATGCAGTGTTGCAAGTTGTGACCAACAACATTCCAGAAAACTGCAGAATGGCCAAATTTATGGGACTACGTGGGTACCGACATTACACCACAGGTCGAAAGTGACAACCGAAGCATGCTACTGCTGTTGAGTATATGGTCACATCCAGAGACACCAGGGCATGCTTGTGCAGTATGTCAAGTTTGCTGGAGGGCATAACACTGATGCATGTGAGTTGGAGATCGATTCAGATCATCCACCAGTGTGTGTCTTGTAAGTGAAGAAACATGTAGCCAGCTGTGGAGGCTGCAAGGTCAGTAAGCCAAACAACTACAATCCCACAAGGCCAATGCGGTAGGTGCTAAAGTGAGTTTTGAGGCTGCACTCCGTGGCAAAACTACTGTTTGTAGCTCCCAGTGCATGTCACTTTAATTCAAATCCACAGGTCAGAAATCTATATGTTCTGCCTCTCCAGAAGCACTGAGACCTATCACACCAAACCAAGGAGTACACTGACCAGCAAGCTGTCCCTCGCCAAGCCATTACACACTCCCCTCACATCATTCACTGCCTTCCCATCACATGACCAGTACAGCAGCCAGTTTCCTGTGGTGCTCATGTGAGCATGTTACTGCTCAAGCTGCCACCTACTCTCTAGTCACCCATTGTGCTGAGTGGACTGGTGCAGCACACAACACTACCAGCCATTCAGACAGCCTTGCTGTTGTGGGGAAGGCCATAAACAACATTCTGACTAAACTCTATCAGACCTACCCTGCAGCTGATAGCGGCTATAAATCCACCACACCTCCCCACCAAGGCTGTTAGACTATTGGGACTAACTGTGAGCAATTGGAATGCAAACAGAATAAGAACCCAAGGCAGTGAATTTTTGCAAATCCTGCAACAGGAGGAAATTTGTGTTGCCACATCACAGAGACACATCAAAACGTGAGCATAAATCTGCAAGTGGCACACTATGAATGCTATCACAGCAGGAGGTGACTGCCATATACATTTACATTTGCATGCCCTTTCACCACAACCTCTTATAACCCTGTGTCGTAAAGGAAGCAACAAAGATGAGGGTTTAACATCCTGTAGACACTGAGGTCATTAGAGTCAGAGCAGAAGCTCGGATTGTTCCAAGGACGAGCAAGGAAATTGACCGTGTTGTTTCTACTACCACAGCATTTGCCTGAAGCGATTTAGAGAAATCACAGAAAACCTAAATCTGAATGATTGGATGCAGATTTCCATGTCCTGAAACACACAGGCATCGACAGTGAGAACTTCTGAGGCTGAGTGCTGTTTATTGTTGCTTATATAGAGCCCCACGGTGACATGGAGTCTACCAACATCACATCATCATCGTTGGTGGAGACTTTGACATAAATGATGATCTTGTAACTCCAGGGTTACTAAAATAAGTATCAATAGCTACTGGGAGCTGTAGGTAGGTACAACACTATCATCATTATGCCATGCAACCTGAAAATCTTCCTACAGCGTAGGTACCCTGACATCTTCGAAGTTGCACACAATGGTGATGTCTCACACTGCAACAGTCATTTGAGGATGTACTGGACATGTATCTAGATAGCCCACCTCCACCAAAGCCAGGCATCGACTAGCAGGATGTTGTTTTGGTAGGCACTGTCTGGCACTCATCTACAGCCTGGAGACACCTGCCCTCAGCTAAGGTGACCTCATCACCACCACTTCACTTATAGTTCCCTTGCTGGTTACTCCCTATTCCGCAACAACCAGTGCAGCCTTGTGAGGCAGTTGTTGCTGGCTCTCCTTGAATCCATAACAGAAAGAACCATGTCTGCAATGAGTTGGTGGTTACACAAAACCCTATCACCAAAAGCTGCCTGAAGATGAAGAAATGAGAGATTCAGACAGCCACTGAAGCATGTACACAGACAGGATAGCAACAATATCAATTAAGTGATGGGATGTCGTGGTAGGCTGCCAAATGATTGCTACGACGAGTTCAACAAAAGCTGTCAGTCCATATGGGAGACCATGATGCAGTCAGTGAGACAGACAGAAATGCTAACTCTGGCAAACACATTGCTGCCGTCATCCAACTTACTAACAACTCAAACACTCCTGTTCACATCTAGCTGTTCACTGACGGCTACTAAATTACTTGACTGCTCAATCTGCAGATGAGTTTTCCCCCAACATGGCGGAGAAAGCCAACGAGGTAACTCAATTGTCTAAAAGCAAGAAAAGTCAATGGGTCAAACCAAATGATCAACCAAGGCCTCAGTGACAATGAGCACGTGGCTAGCTAGCGCCTTCAACTCCCATTTTTAGCTTTGGGCAATATCCAGCTGCCTAAAACACGCGGACATACCAATCACCAAGCCACAGAAGAACCCAGTCGCCTGACCTGGTAGCTAACGACCAATCACTCTCTTACCACAGCTCCCGAAAGTCTTTGTGAGCATCTACATTCCATTCCTGTCTGACGGCAGAATGACTGCTACCCAGAAAGTTTTGATTTCATAGAGACCACATCACGACCCATCAATTCCTACGCCTCGTCTAAGCGGCGAAACGCTGAAAGTATATTCAGGAATCGGAGCTGAAGTAAGCTGTGCATAAAACAGAGTTAACTTTGTTTCAATAAGTAACTGGTGACATATCGCAATACAGAAACGCTATTTTTTTCTCCCACATTCACAGATAATATGATTCTCATAAAGCATCATGATGCACTGCGTCCTGAGTGTGTATCTCAAGGAGGTTATGCACAATCGTCGACTCTTGCGACATTTATTTTGCTCTCTGTGCAAATAGGCACGTTCCAATTAGTGAATTCGTTCGTCCGTGCCATGGCGCAGTATTAAATTAGTCGTTCGATTACTCTTCGGGCTGATGCTTCGCGCGGTGTCCGCTAGGACTTGGCGTGTCGTGCGCCCGATGCGGTGGTGGTGAGCTCTACCGGCGGGAAAGCAAAGCTGGGAGTCAATACCGCCGTTGAGTACCGAGACGGGCCGCGATCCGCCGCAGGTCCGCCGAGTCCGGCTAGCCGCGCCTCTCCGGGGAAGGTGGCGGGTGAACTTTTCTCACATACGACTGGAACCACGTCGCTCGTGACACAGACTACTGCTCGCCCGGGTTTCTCAGCGCAGCGCGCGTCTGTTCCTGACTACTGAACCACAAGCTACTGTTCGGCACGTTTGCAGCAGTCTCTTGGCCTGCACGAAGACCGCTGTCAGTGAGGAAGACAGAGGGTAGAGGATGCTCTTCTGCTTTCTGATGGCACCCCAGTTGCTGCATTGCTGAGGTAACCTAGCAGTTGTTGTAATTGTGTGCAGATGCAACACACTAATATTAACTTTTTTTCCCTCTCATCCGTTATTACATAGGCTATTAGCAATGGTTTTACTAGAAGCACCCAGTACTTATATTGACCCGTCTAAGAAATAACTTGCTACATCCCTTTCAACGCAGATTTTCGTATATTTTGACTTCTAATCCATATTATTCGCTTATTTCTTTTACGAATCTGAGAGCTTTCATTGTTTCTGTCTCCAGCATGAGCAAATACACAGATGTTATTGCCTGTTACATTGTTGTTTCTTTGTCAGCTGCTGAAGCCCATTAGTATCGATGAATACACGTTGAATATTACCTTAAATGCCACAGACTGATTTCATCATGTGCTAGTAGTGTAGATGCTTTTAAAGGCAGAGTTTTATTGAGAAACACGTCAACTTGCAGAAATATCAATATGCCAGATATCAGCACCGTTTATTATTATTCATAACTGGAAATGCGTGTTATTCACTTTCATCCTCATTACGGGAAGACCATTCAGTGGCCTGCGTCTTCTACGAGAACGGCTGATTGGAGAAACAGTAGCTCCTAGAAAGATGCTGGGAGGTGGTAGTAAGCACGGTGTTCCAGATTCATCTAATGTACTATCTGATGGACAGGCAACAGAATCTCCGAATTCTTAAGAAAAAAGCAAAGAAATGCGTTAGATATTGCGAATGTTTGATTCGTATAGCTTAAATAATTTGTCAATACTTTAATAAATGAAAAGCACCAGTTTGCTTTTGTTCTACAACATTTTATTGTTAACCGGATTTCGGCTTACAAGGCCATCTTCAGACATTTAAATGTCAATACTTTGCCAATAGTCTGTCAGTTGCAATTACAACGCCAACAATTACGAAAATAAAAGGTGTGCGCAAATACGCACAGTACTCTAAGCAGTGGGCTGTAAATTATTGTATAATAACGGTTATATTTGACCATGTGCGGTTTTTGATGTAGACCTTTCTAGCTAATTTCACTGCATGCTCATTTCCATTGTGTCTTTACACTTCACAGAGGCGATAGCGTTAAGAACCAACGATCGCAAGGCTACGAAATTGCGAACCGAACGACAAGTAACTGAATTAATACATTTTTGTCATTTAAATTGCTTGTTGTACAGACCCAATAATAGCAATATGAATTACCACACCCTATGTATCCTATATGATGACTGAATGCGGGGGACCTGATAATTTCAGCTCACCCCGTAAATACCTTTATTACTCGTGCAACGCATCGTCGACGCGCCCTTTTCACCTCACTTGTTATTAATGCTCTGTTGTTTCGAAGGTGGTGAAGAGTACTTGCATTTCCTGGCCCTCGCGTCTTTGTTTTACAAGCAGTAATACGCAATACAAAGTGTGAACAAGGAGCTCCCGTTGTTTCACACTGTATCTCTCGGCTTTCACAGTGGCCTCTATTAAACGAGAACCACTTGTTTCCTGAGCGTTCCATTAATTTGTTTAGCGGGGCGCCTGTTTGTTGATTAAATCCCAGTCTATTCCGCGGAATTCATTTAGCTTCGCATGGTTGTGCCACGCAGTGCTGCCAACCCATGCATGCATGACATCAGGGCTGTTGTCTTGATATCGGAGTATTTCCGAAAGTGTCTACCCATTGAAGCGTAAACGGAAAAGTCGGGTAGTTCTACAACGAATTATCTTACCAAGAGAGACTTTCCGGGAGACGTCAAACGTTTACTCTCTCTATGGCTAAGTTATATGTTTTGTCAGTAACAAGAGGCCTCCTTTTTGATAACATCGTTCAGTTCTGATAGTTCTCGATTTTTCATTTATACTAAAGGATCCGGGACCGATTTCTTACTGAGTAAGCCAACGCAATGGTGCGTGGCAAAGTGTGCATCTTACCACAACTAGTCATAGTCTCCCGTGTTCCTCTCGTAAAAGCAGTGAGGGAAAGAGACTGACTGTTTCCTTACGAACCCTGAATTCTACCTTTACGCGAGATGTACGTTCGTGGCAGTGTAATCGTTCTGCACTCTGTCGCAAATGCTGGTTCTCTACACTTACTGAATCGTGTTTCACGAACTCAACCGTGTTTTACGAAAAGAACGTCCTCTACCATCCAGGGATACCCATTTGAGTTCACGCAGCATTTTCGTAGTACTCGTGTGATGATCGAACTTGCCGGTAACAACTCTAGCAGCACACCTCTGAATTCCTTCGATGTCTTTCTTTAATCTGACGTTGTGAGGTTCCCTATCACTCGAGTGGAATTCGAGAGTGCGTCACACAAGTGATCTGTACGAGATCCCCTTCATATATGAGCTATACTTCCCTCGAATTATCTCTGCAAACGAAGTCAGCCATTCATTTTCCCTTTAGTCGACCCGTCATGCTCATTCCATTTTATGTCGCTTCGCAGCGTTACACATAGATATTTGATCGAAGTGACTTACAGGCAACACGCCACTAATACTGCATTGTTTTTCCACTTATCTGCATTAATGTACATTTTTCCACACCTAGTGCAAGCTGCTAATCATAATACAAAATAGAAATTCTGGCCTTCCTCCTGAATTCCCCTACAGTCATACGACAACACTACAGAATCATCAGCAAACAGTCACAGATTGCTGCTCCCCCTATCCGTCTAATCATTTATGTATACAGAGAACAAGAACGGTCCTATCACACTTCTCTGGGCCACCCTTGACGACACCCTTGACTCTGATGAACACTTGCCGTCGAGGACAGCTTACTGGGTTGTATTACTTAAGAAGTCTTCGAGTCATTCATATATCTGGAAATCGATTCCGTATATTCGCACCTTCGTTAAGTCTGTAGTGCCTCACCGCGTCAAACGCTTGTCGGGAGTACAGGGATATGGAATTTCGCCGTTAGCCTTCATGCATGATTCGCACGACATTGTGCGAGAAAAGAGCGAGCTGAGTTCCGCAGGAACGATGCTTTTTCAAGACTTTAGCGCCTAGAACCGCTCGACCACCCCGGCCGGGGATGCTTTTTCAATTCTTGCTGATTTGCGGACAAAATCTTTACTGTTTCAAGGAAATTTGTCATATTCTAACTTAGAATATGCCCAAGAATTCTGCAGCAAACCAGTGTTAAAGACATTGGTTTGTAATTTTGCGGGCTCTTTCTTTTACCCTCATCATACGAAGGGCTTATTTCAATGGCGGTACAAGTCCATTTTTGTTCATTTTGAGATACAGAGTCCTAAAGTTAAATGAGCGCTGAAAAATCTGCAGTTGAGAGACCAGAAATATTCAAGTATATGGCTTCTTGCTAGAGATGGACCTTTCTTTCTTTTTGTCTGGATCATTAATTTCAGAAGCATTATAGGTAGAAAAGTGGATGTAATGGACTTGTACCACTATCGAAATAAGCCCTTCATATACAGGAGTCACCTGCGCTTTTTTCCAGTAGCTAGGGACTTTACGCTGGGATATTCACTGTAAACGCACGCTTAATAAGGAGAAAATGCGTAAGAGTACTCTCTGTAAGAATGAACCGAAATTCCATCCGGACCTGGCGACATAACGCCAGAGATGCCTCTTTCTATGTCCCCCATACGGGAGTCTGTGCGACGATTAAACGATGTTAATAATTTTTAACGCGAAATTTAATGCCTAGCTTCTCTTTTGTTGCCGTCAGTTACCCCACCTGACCGATCGACGAGTGGCCGAACAGAAGCCTTCAGCCCGCTGAGCGACTGCAATGTTAAGGCGTTCTGAGGGATCTGGGTTCAAATCCTCGTACTATCGTCCAGATTCAGGCTTTCCGCGGATTTTCTAAATTGCTTAAGGCACAAGCCGCTGTGGTTCCTTTGAAATGGACACAGAAAATTCCCTCCCCCATTCTCGTTCAACCAATGACAGCATCAGCGACTGGACGTTAAATACGAATGTGCCATTTTCGTTTAAATCCCACCAGAGCTTTCCTCATATGAATTAAACTTGTCTCCTCAAAAACAATCTACGACTTTCAGAATGGTTGCATCTTGAAAGTAGCGACCGAGCACTTCCTCAGTTCGTCCCAAAAATGGGTATCATTTGTCATGTAAGCCTTTGCTGTGACGAAACACTAAAGTTTGTCAAAGAAAACAGATTTAATCCGTAATGTACTATCACCCAGGCATGCTTTGCACCTCACGTATTCAGTTTAAAATTTCGGTTTACGCTATATTCGTTGATAGGAGCATGGTATTTGTTCATCAGTGCGTTCCACGGGATGAATTCCTTCCTTGAGACTAATTACAATATTTGTCTGATATTTTTGTTATAAACAGTTGCGGCTTTCTTTAGGACTCTATCATGTACTGCATTCTGCGTTAGTACTGCAGTGTATTGAATATGGAAGTTTAAGCCAGTACAATGCCTTTCTCGGTGTAGTATGAGTAGTGTTATGCGGTAAAGATGAGATGTCGGTATGAAGTAATATACACTGGTGTCCAGAATTAAAGCAACAAAGGGAAATTATGCAAGGTTGCGTTTATTTTGCCACAAAACAGTATAAACAGGTGATAGTAAAGTACAAACAATGTAAAGAATACAGAACGTAAACAACTGCAACATGCACAACGGTAGACTAAAACGTTCTTCCTGTTTTTCAACTTAAGGGATTTGCACACACATTCCGACAACTGGTTAATGTTCTCAGCATAGGGTTTGACCACCTCTGGGAGCAATACAGGCATGGCAACGACGGTGCATGTTATTAATGACGTCATCAATCTCATTGTGAGGCAGTATTGACGATTCTTCCTGCAGAACTGTTCACAAGTCTTGGAGAGCAGTTGGTGGATGCTGACGTGACGCAACCTGTGTTCCTAGTACACCCCAGACATGTTCTATGGAATTCAAATCGGGAGAGTGAGCAAGCCACGCCATGCGCGCAATATCTTCCGTTTTCAGGAAAACATCAACCATCCGTGCCCTATGAGGTCGAGCATTATCGTCCATCGATGCGAAGTCTGGGTCCATAGCAACTCGCAACAACCGCGCATGAAGTCCCAAGATTTCGTCACGATACTTAACAGTAGTTAAACCTTGTTGATTCACCCGTGCAATTTCATGAAGAGGTGTTCGAGTGGTCAACACAATCCCTGCCCACACCGTTAGGGTATCCTCCACGATATCAGTTTCTTTTCACAATGTTTTGGCCTAGAAATCGTGTTCCACGTTTCTTCCAGATGCGAATCCGAGAATAACTCTCCAGACCAAATCGGGGCACATCTGTGAAATGAACATTGGCCCACTGTTTGACCGTGCAGGAGGCATGTTGACGACTCCTCTCTAGACTTTCTCTTCTGTGAAGATACGTCAGAGGTACACACAGAGCAGATCTCTGACATTAAAGGACACTCTGTCAAACCTTCTGCAACCCGTTTGCCTCGATACAACACGTCCACTGGATGCTGAGAGGTTAGATGTCAATCGCCTTGCAGTACTAAGACGGTACCATCGTGCCATTACAGCCAAATAACGGTCCTCTTTTTCTGATGTCACACGTGGTCGGTCCTGCCCTGGTCTTTGGGATACAGTTTCTTTCTCTACAGACTGTCGCCACATCCGAGAAACAACAGAACGATTGACATTAAGCCATCGGGCCACATCAGTTTACGTCTGTCCTGCTTCCATTTTTCCTATGGTCCTCCACTGCAAAGAGTCTGGTAGATGTCTTCTATGTGTTATTCTGCACTGTCTGTGGCTGTGTACACAGCGATTTTGGATGTGGGACTACCCGGCAAACATTACCCCGTTTGGTAGGTGCTCTGACGTCATCGTTAGCGTAGCTGTGCGTTGACAGGAATGTCATCTTCCGTGCAGAACATGATCGTATGGACATTTGTTGACAGATTGTATGATTGTGTCGTGAATTAGACACAGGACGGGGAAATAGAGGTTTGTTGCTTTAATTTTGGACACCAGTGTAGTATTAAAGTCGTCAGTAGAAGCTGCCTAAATGCTAAGGATAAAAGCGTTTCTAATCAAGAAATTAATCGACCTACCCAACTGCTTTGCATTTTGCCAATGAAACTGTAGTTCTGTCAGAGACAGCAGAGAATTTGACGGTACTGTTAAACGGAGCAGTGTCGCGAAAGAAGTGTATGAGAAAAAGATAAACAGAAGTAAAACGAGGGTAATGGAAGGGAGTCGACTGAAATGAGACGATAATAAGGGAATTAGATTAGGAAATGAGACACAAAAGGTAGTAGATGAGTTTTTCTATTTGGGAGTAAGATACGAGGAGCGTTCAATAAGTAACACAACCCTTTTTTCTCGGCCAATTTTGGTTGAAAAAATGCGAAATTTGTTGTGGGATATTGTGTAATATTCCCCCTTAAGCTGCTTATAGTTTCATGAAACTCCGATAGGTGGCGGCGCTGTACGTATCCTTCAAAATGGCGTCTGTAGCGCAGATACGTTACAAGCAGAGAGTTTATTTTGGCGGAAAACCAGAGCATCGAAGATATTCATAGGCGCTCTCAGAATGTCTATGGAGATCTGGTAGTGACCAAAAGTACGGTGAGTCGATGGGCGAGGCGTCTGTCATCATTGTAACAAGGTCGCGCAAACCTGACCGATCTCCCGCGTGCCGCGTGCACACAGCTGAGACTCCTGCAGTGTTGGAACGTGTGGACACAGTCAATCGAGGTGATCGACGGAGATAATGAGACACCTCTTTGCTGGTTGTCCGTGTTGGTTGTGCTGACACACTCGTCCACCACTTGAAGTACTCGAAAAGTGTGTTTCCGCTGGGTTCATCGCCACCTAACAAGACCATAAAGAGCAACGAACGACCATCTGCGGCTAATTGCTTGCGCGTTGTGAGACTGATCGTGAGAATTTTTTGTCGAACGTCGTCACAGGCCATGAAACACGGGCCCATCACTTCGAACCGTAAACAAAACGGTAATCCATGAAGTGGTGCCATACCACATCTCCTCAGAAGAAAAGGTTCAGAGCCGCACCGTCAGCCGGAAAAGTCATGACGACGGTCTTCTAGGACTCTGAAGGGGTTATTCTGTGTGATTTTTCTCGGCCAATTTTAGTTGAAAAAATGCGAAATTTGTTGTGGGATATTGTGTAATATTCCCCCTTAAGCTGCTTATAGTTTCATGAAACTCCGATAGGTGGCGGCGCTGTACGTATCCTTCAAAATGGCGTCTGTAGCGCAGATACGTTACAAGCAGAGAGTTTATTTTGGCGGAAAACCAGAGCATCGAAGATATTCATAGGCGCTCTCAGAATGTCTATGGAGATCTGGTAGTGACCAAAAGTACGGTGAGTCGATGGGCGAGGCGTCTGTCATCATTGTAACAAGGTCGCGCAAACCTGACCGATCTCCCGCGTGCCGCGTGCACACAGCTGAGACTCCTGCAGTGTTGGAACGTGTGGACACAGTCAATCGAGGTGATCGACGGAGATAATGAGACACCTCTTTGCTGGTTGTCCGTGTTGGTTGTGCTGACACACTCGTCCACCACTTGAAGTACTCGAAAAGTGTGTTTCCGCTGGGTTCATCGCCACCTAACAAGACCATAAAGAGCAACGAACGACCATCTGCGGCTAATTGCTTGCGCGTTGTGAGACTGATCGTGAGAATTTTTTGTCGAACGTCGTCACAGGCCATGAAACACGGGCCCATCACTTCGAACCGTAAACAAAACGGTAATCCATGAAGTGGTGCCATACCACATCTCCTCAGAAGAAAAGGTTCAGAGCCGCACCGTCAGCCGGAAAAGTCATGACGACGGTCTTCTAGGACTCTGAAGGGGTTATTCTGTGTGATTTCCTCTCTCATGGTGCAACGATCGACTTTGAAGTGTAGTGTGCTACCCTTAGGAAATTAAACAAAAAGACTTGAGCGTGTTCGTAGTCACAAAAATGCAAACGAACTTCTTCTCCGTGATAGCACAGGGCCTCACACATGTCTGCACACCCGGGAGGAGCTCACAAAACTTCGTTGGCTGTTCTCCCTCATCCACCCTGCAGCCCGGATCTCGCTCCTTCCGACTTCCATCTGTTTCACCCAATGAAGGATGCACTCCACAGGAAGTGGTACGTGGATGATGGGGAGGTTACTGATGGAGCAAGGTGTTGGCCCCGACGTCGACCAATACAATGGTACCATGCGGCCATACAGGCTCTCTCGGCAAAGTAGCATAAGGCCTTCCCACTTGTTACGAAATAGGGTTTTGTAGCCAAAAGATTGGGAAATAATGTGAGGTATTGGAATCCTGAAAAAAAACATGCTTTCAGAAGAAAATGGGTTACATTACCTATTGAACGTCCCTCGTAACTGATGATGACCGGAGTGGACATAAAATGTAGAATAGCAGTGGAAAAAATAGCGTTGCTGAAGAAGATAAATTTGTTCAAATGGTTCAAATGGCTCTGAGCACTATGGGACTTAACATCTGAGGTCATCAGTCTCCTAGACTTAGAACTACTTAAACCTAACTAACCTAAGAACATCACATACATCCATGCCCGAGGCAGGACTCGAACCTGCGACCGTAGCAGTAGCGCGGTTCCGGATTGAAGCGCCTAGAACCGCTCTGTCACAGCGGCCGGCGATAAATTTGTTAATATCGATTGTAAATTTAAGTGTTAGTAAGTAAGAAATAAAAACTTTGAGGTTCGCTGATGACATTGTAATTTGTCAGAGACAGCAACGGAGGGTATACGAGGAACATCAACAAAAGCAAAACGAGGATAATGGAATGTAGTCGAATTAAGTCGGGTGATGCTGAGGGAATTAGATTAGGAAAAGAGACACTTAAAATAGTAAAGGAGTTTTGCTATTTGGGGAGCAAAATAACTGATGATGGTCGAGGTAGAGAGGATATAAAATGTAGACTGGCAATGGCAAGGAAAGCGTTTCTGAAGAAGAGAAATTTGTTAATATCGAGTATAGATTTAAGTGTCAGGAAGTCGTTTCTGAAAGTATTTGTTTGGAGTGTAGCCATGTATGGAAGTGAAACATGGACAATAAATAGTTTAGACAAGAAGAGAATAGAAGCTTTCGAAATGTGGTGCTACAGAAGAATGCTGAAGATTAGATCATATAACTAATGAGGAGGTATTGAATAGGATTGGGGAGAAGAGAAGTTTGTGGCACAACTTAACTAGAAGAAGGGATCGGTTGGTAGGACATGTTCTGAGGCATCAAGGGATCGCCAATTTAGCATTGGAGGGCAGCGTGGAAGGTAAAAATCATAGAGGCAGACCAAGAGATGAATACACTAAGCAGATTCAGAAGGATGTAGGCTGCAGTAGGTACTGGGAGATGAAGAAGCTTGCACAGGATAGAGTAGCATGGAGAGCTGCATCAAACCAGTCTCAGGACTGACGACCACAACAACAACAAGTCTTTTCTGAAGGTATCTGTCTGGAGTGTAGCTTCACACGGAAGTGAAACATGGACGATACGCAGTTTAGACAAGAGAATAGCAGCTTTTGAAATGTGGTGCTACAGAAGAATGTTGAAGAATGGATGGGTAGATCGCTAACCTATGAGGAGGTACTGAATGGAAACGGGGAGAAAACAAATTTGTGGCGTAACTTGACTACAGGAAGGGATCGGTTGATAGGACACATTCTGAGACATCGAGGGATCACCAGTTTAGTATTAGAGGGAAGTGTGTGTGTGTGTTTGTGGGGGGGGGGGGGGGGGGGTGAAAAATCGCAGATGGTAACCAAGAAATGAATACCGTAAGCAGATTCATAAGGACGTGGAAATGGCTCTGAGCACTATGGGACTCAACTTCTGAGGTCATCAGTCCCCTAGAACTTAGAACTAATTAACCTAACTAACCTAAGGACATCACATACATCCATGCCCGAGGCAGGATTCGAACCTGCGACCGTAGTGGTCAGGCGGTTCCAGACTGCAGCGCCTAGAACCGCTCGGCCACACCGGCCGGCTAAGGACGTGGACTGCAGTAGTTACTCGGAGATGAGGAGGCTTGCAAACGATAGAATGAGAATAGCTTGGAGAGCTGTAGCAAACCATTCTTCGGACTGAAGACAGGAACAACAACTCAGCTGCTTATGGACACAAGGCAGATGTCAGCGACGAACGAACTGCTGCAATATAACAAATGAAATATAATTCTTCACCAGATTATAGGCGGAATCCCGAAACCCGAAGTGCAGCGTGAACGTATAAAGAAAACCTCTGTACTACAGTTTCATTAATTATCACCCCTTTCAGCGTAGTTGTGCGCTGACACTGACTCAACGTACCACATGGCATACAAACTGTGAGAAAGCTTCGTTAATTACTATTTAGGAAATTTTCAACATTACCATTGTGTCGTACGGTAGCTAGCTTAAGATACTGCGTGATTTAGGCTACAGTGATTCGCTATGGTATTTATAATGATACGGTAATGCAGTGATGCACGTGAAAATTTCTGTCGGGGTAAGGTAAATTAGTCCTTGCGTTATTTTTATGTACTTTCAGCTGTTTTGTCATAGACATATTACTGCGTCATCTTTGGGCACAGATATGACACATAAAGAGTTAGGCACGCCAAATTTTCATTAATTTTACATCACGATTTATACACAGTATGCGTAGTGAATATCCACTCTGCTGTCTTCAGAGTTTCACCAGGATCCAGGCTTGGAATCTGTGTGTTCTGTAGATACGTCAGGGGCATTTACCAGTGTATACACAAATAAAATCACGTCATTACAAGCACGTTTTCGTGGTTGTCGTCCCCACGTTCTGCCGTGCAATATGTTGTGGAGAGCTCACATCTGTTGACCGAGTGAGTCACAGAAGTGTCTGGATGTCTTTCAAGCTTAGGTCTTTGCAGGAAAATTTCCAAGAGTGCGAGCTTTCATTATTGGTGCCAAGTCTTATCAAGAAAATAGAACAAAATACCATTCTTTTTTACGTTAATATTGGTAACGCTTTTCGAATACGAATGTTTGAAATATCATATCGGAGCATAACAAACGATCAATCAATCGTTTTTAATCAAGTGAAACTATGTGGTTCCAGAGACCTTTTCAAGTCTCAAACATCTACGATGTGTATATGCAGACTGAAGTGATGAATGAAAAACCCGAGCCTTCTGCTCACTAGGCGGAGGCACTAACCCCTATGACATCCTGGCACAGTGGCTTGCACAACCGCAGGTAGTCCGCGCAGTTGTGCAAAGCCACTGTTCCAGGGAAGCACTGTGATTAGTAGATCTGCTTAGTGAGCAGAAGACCAGGGTTCGAATCCTGGCCATGGTACAAATTTTCATTCACCACTTCTGTCTGCATATATACATCATCATTTTTAAGTTTTGACGCTGCTGATTCTAGAGATGTTCTTGACTGGCCACTTCAACATATTCAGATCCACATACTGCACGAGTACTGAGCAGAAACACCACTCGTGTGCTTTAGGACCCACTTCCTGATACCACGCAGCAATGGCCACACTGAAATTTGGATTTGTTTTCATTTTCCGTATTGCTTACCCTGTGCTGTCGTACTGCCCCTCCAAGCAGCATCAATGTTGCGGAGAACTTTGTTATTAATAGCGTTATCATTATATTGCGCGTGGTGCAATATTGAATTTAGGGCAATTGGTCTCTCGCGTGTAATATCCCCATTTCCCATTTTGTTCCACAAATAACAACTAAAATTCATCTCTCTTGGGCTTGGCCCTGGAATTACAACATATCTGAAATAGTGTTTTTACATACCAATCTGTAAAGTAAAACGTTTTACTGGACACCCGTTAGGTAAAGATGCCCACAATTCAAAGTTTGGCTTGAACACTGTTTCAGTGGGCATTATCCCGTTGGAAGAGGTATGGCCTTGTTTCCAAAATGATTTAGACAATGAGTGATAGAGGGACCTACAATTCAGTGTAGACTCAGCGAAACTTGCGTTTCTCACGCCTACAGATTATTGCCGGAGGCACAAAATAAATGTATACTGATAAAACAAGCAGCCAGTTGAGAAGAGAAAAAAAGCAAAATTAACGCCAAGAACTTGAAACATCCTGGAGAGTACACTCTAGTGGATCATAAAATGAGACCAATAAATGAACCACAAACTTACATAACAAAATTTTATCCCAGTTCAGAAAAGTCGATTTGAACATGATCAGAATTAGATTAGAAAACAGCACTACCGTTCTGAACATTATAAAATACCGAATGAATGGCCTGAATGAATCTAAAATGTGCAGAACGGGGTACAAGCGGTAAGTGAAGGAAGAAAGGAAGGAAGGAAGATTACGATTTAATGTCTTGTCGACGACGGGGGTCATTAGAGATGTGGCACAAGCTCGGACTGGAGAGGAAGTCGGCTCCTGCTCTTTCGAAGGACCCATCTGGGCATTCGCTTTAAACGAATAAGAGAAATCATGGAAAACCTAAATGTGAATGGTAGATGGGGACTTGAAGTGCCGTCCAACCGAATTCGTGTCCAAAGCGTTACCACTGCGCCATATCGCTCGGTATCAGTTAGTAATACTGAAGAGAATTGGCGTGCACGTAGACCCAACAGCATCTCTCATATGTAACTGAAAATGTCAGTGGCGCACCAAGCTCTAAGAGCTGACAACAAAGTGGAAATGTGAAAGCCAGGTTCCTAAGGAGCACGCTACTACGACAGAGATGCAAGTGCAAAACCAAATGGTAGAAGAGTGGACACTGCGACTGCACCGCAGGACGATCACCATCTCGTGCACATGACTATAGCGAGCGAGATGGTGCAGCGGCTAGAGAGCTAGGGTCACATTCGAGAGGAAAAGGGGTTCAAACCGCCTTTTTGTCATCCAGACGTAGATTTTCCGTGGTTAAGGTGAATACCGGTCCTTTCCCAATATTGTCCTACATAAGCTTGTGCTCCGCCTCATTGCCGACGGGATGCCAAACTCCAATAATCTTTTTCACATTACCATAATGGATCATACACCATCGTCCCCAGTGCTTGCTCGACGCGGTAGCATTGAAAGAGACGTGGAAGCTGCTTGCACAGAAGGTTGATACCGATTGCGTCGGTTTGGCCTGATGACACGAGTTCCATTGCGTCGGTCTCCATTACCCAAACAGATTCTAAAAATGTTGAAAACTATCGAAATTATTATGTTGAAGTCCTGATTCCCAAGCATATCATCATCAGCCCCTTCTAGAGTTTTTCGCTCATATCCGTTCGTCTGTTTCATCCGAGCGTATGGCATTTGCTTTCTGATGTCTTTCATTACGTCGTCATCGAGGTCGTTTGTTACTACTAGGAATGCAGCAAGTGCTTCATTCAGTTCACCTGGTTGTTTGTCCCACCCATCTCCATTTCTGTTGGAGAACAGGTAGTTTGGTATCTTCGACTCTAGTCTTTACTATCACCCGTTTATTTGTCTTTCCATCCCGTTTCGTTATTCCCACCACGCCTCTTTCTGTCGCTCATTACGTACCTCGCAAGGCCTTGAGCGTGTGTCTGCCCGCTTTTCCCCTATAACATATCATTTCATGCTTTGCGCCTGTGTGCTAGTCCAATTTGCTATTATGGCCGCCATGGCCAGTTTCGAGTTGGAGGGTAAAGGGGGAATTCTGTTTGGCCAGAGGATGATGGGTAGATCTTCCCTAACCTTCCTAAATGGGCGGTGATTAGCCAGCCGGAGTGGCCGTGCGGTTATAGGCGCTACAGTCTGGAACCGCGTGACCGCTACGGTCGCAGGTTCGAATCCTGACTCGGGCATGGATGTGTGTGATGTCCTTAGGTTAGTTAGGTTTAAGTAGTTCTAAGTTCTAGGGGACTGATGACCACAGCAGTTAAGTCCCATAGTGCTCAGAGCCATTTGAACCATTTGGGCGGTGATTTGAGCCGACTAGGCTGATTTCAAGACCGTACAATTTTCTCATGACGGCCAGTGCTTTCCAACACCCTTTGCAAAGAAGCTTCTGAATGTCCCGGCAGAAAGCAGCCTCACGGTAGTGAACCAAAAAGCCAAGACTTCGCACCATGTTATGACTGGCTGGAAGGTTTAATGTTAAATAATTTCATGAAGCCTTTTGGGGCTCGCACAATCACGGAGTCTGGCAGCAGCCCTCGTTGACCCCTCCCAGGCGGAGTTTTTTTACACTTTCGTTAGTCCGGCACCCAACAGTCCGGAACGCCCGATGACGCAGCATTATCCCAGGTTCGGAATCACTCGGAAGTGTCCACTACGCGTCTGCTACTATTAAGCGCGATCGGCATTGTTCGGAATTAGTCGGAAGCGTTCGGACTTCACTCGGCTGATATCAGCTGTCACCGCACACAGGTTCAGGAATAAAAGGAGAAATCAGCTAGACAAAAGCCGTAGAGTACCTAAATAAATTCATCACTTTTGCTGAGTGTAATGCTAATAATAACACCTCTGAACTTTTTGTTTTACATGTTATTGGAAAAAACTTTTAGGCCAAGCGACAACGATCTTGAAAATGTGAAGAATAAAAATTTGGTAGTGGCCTTATTTTGAGCTTAAGTTATTAACCTAATGATTCTGCTAATCAACATTTTACTGCAAAACACGGTGTTACAGCAGTTTTCGCTATGCGGTTAGCCAATACCGGTAATAAGAAGTACCGCTCGGTAAACGTCTGGCACTTTAGGTAATCCGGCACTGTGCTGGTCCGGAACGTGTTGGACTATCTGACTTCTACAGTGTTTCGGAAATCGGGAGTCATGCCATAGCGTGGAACCATTAGCTAGCTGGATCTGGTGTTTAATGAGCGAGATGGAGTTGGCAAGCTTAACTTGCAGCAAATAAATTACATTCGTTTCCGTGGGAATTTGAATGTGATGCTTTTGTGCGACTTTTCCCCTGCTGACTGTGAAGTGTATTCCTGTTTTGCTCCTGAGTGCTGTCAGGTATTACCTAGTACCCACCACCACCAACGTCATCAACATCAGTGCCTATCTAAATTTTAGAATGAAAAAAAAATCTGTTTAACACTTTTATTTTTAGAATGACGAAAGATAATTTCTGCACGTGTTTTATTGCATCATGAACTAATAATTCTACTTATTTCTAACTTATTTCTACTTATTTCTAACAACCATTTTTTTTATATATATAGAATGATGAAACTGTTAGCAGAGCACAGCGAGTGCTACCTGTAACTCCTCTTCTGGAAAGAAAGTTAACTATCCTCACTGAGGGCAGACGTTACAAAATGTGCTTCCTCTGCAGCACTACTCTCGCTAGAGACTCTTGCTTCATCCACACTCTTCACCACCATTTAAACGTAACCGAACTAAAATGCGTGCGCTACGCTTACTGTTTGTAAATTACTTCATTGCTGGGCTCCTTACTTCTGAGCTGGTACAAACTGAAAGACTTTAGGCTGCAAAAGCATTACGTCTGACAGCTACTACTAATAATAATAACACTGTGAAGGTCCTGTAACAATTTAGTGACCATTACGTGGTTATTCTTTTGTCGTGCCGTCAGTTAGGTGGATTATCTATTGCCAAATGAATAATGAAGCAATTTGTGGTCCGTTGTGGGAACTACCAATAACTCAGAGAGGGTGTTTTGATGAGGTTTCAAAGCATATGTGATATATATGTCGCAGTTTTACTGTCATAGATGCAGAGCACAAAGTAAAAAATTTGTGTGTAAAAAGTGGACTATGTGACTAGACGATGTTCGTACATTCGTTTCATAATCTTTAATCTCAACCAAATAGTGTCACGGGTTAATGCTTGTGTTTGAAAAAAAGATAAGGACTGGTAACTTAGTAACCAGCATTACAGTCTCACGAAATAGTGATAGTAATAACGATCTTTAAAAAAATAATTTAGTTACATAACCGTAACACAATCAAATTCTTTTGTTTTTTTACCCCTTAGAAAATTTAGTTTTACCGCTGTGTGGTCTGGCGTTGTCATGCTGAAAAAGAGGGTGCTCCATGTGTGTTCGAACTCTTCGAATTCGAAACTCGGTTACAGCACACTGTTTCCCACGCACCGACACAGTTACGTTACACACTGCCATGTTAGACGCTACAATTCGGAGCCCTCTGGCAAAAAGGGGGCTGCAGGTACGTAGACGTGAAGAAAGTAAGTCTAGAATGTTAATAACATTTTGTTTATTTAAAAAGCTTTAAGAGTTTCCTCATAAAAATTCAGTCATTAATTTTCAGCACGTCTCCTAAATGCAAAGACGACATTTGGAACACTTTAAGAGTAACAAATTAAATAAATTGTAACATGCTACCTACTGAAGTAGTTTTGTATTCCTTGTCAAGGGGGGCCATGATGAAATTGGAGCTCAATTAGCCAGGGATTCAACCTAAAAGTTTGCATTTCAAATGCGTTTGTACTAACTAGGTCAGTATTTAATGTTGAAGTCAGTAGCAGCCCATAACTGTGAGGGGCACTCAAATCCAAATAGAACACCCGCCACAACGGGACCATGGAATAGTTCCATTCAAACGAGATAACCATAACGCATTTGCCTCACTGGGGACAAGATGATCAATTCCTGTTTCGTAGAACGCGGTCAGCCGCTGACGGACTTCCACGTTCCACTGAAACCGACGTCCACACATTTCTGTCACAAGGTCACCAAAGATGTGAAACTGACAGGGTGAAACATCTGGGCTGTGCGGAGGATGTTGCAGTGTTTCCCAACGCCGGCCGCGGTGGTCTCGCGGTTAAGGCGCTCAGTCCGGAACCGCGCGACTGCTACGGTCGCAGGTTCGAATCCTGCCTCGGGCATGGATGTGTGTGATGTCCTTAGGTTAGTTAGGTTTAAGTAGTTCTAAGTTCTAGGGGCCTGATGACCACAGAAGTTAAGTCCCATAGTGCTCAGAGCCATTTGAACCATTTTTTGTTTCCCAACCAAATCGCTGAAGCGTAGACTTCGTCCGACTGGCAGTGTGGGGCAGGCGTTACCGTGCACCAGGATGATTCCGTCCGACAGCATTTCTGGAAGTTTTGACTTTCTGGCGCGCAGCAGTTTCTGCAAAGTGTCTTTATAGCCCTATGCAGCGATTGTGGTTCCACGCTCGAGAAACTCGACGAGCAGAGGGGCCCTGCAGTCGAAGGAGGAGGTTATCATGACGTTACTGGAACTTATACGAACAGCTTTGTATTTCTTTGGCGGGAGAGATGTGGGGTATTTCCACTGTTCGCTTTGCCGGTTTCCCTCGGGCTGTCGGAATACTGTCCGACGGACTCATGCTGTTCCACGATGACGCACCCCCCCCCCCCCCCACACTGCCAGTTGGGCGAAGACTACGCTATCGCCGGCCGGAGTGGCCGTGCGGTTCTAGGCGCTACAGTCTGGAGCCGAGCGACCGCTTCGGTCGCAGGTTCGAATCCTGCCTCGGGCATGGATGTGTGTGATGTTCTTAGGTTAGTTAGGTTTAAGTAGTTCTAAATTCTAGGCGACTGATGACTTCAGAAGTTAAGTCACATAGTGCTCAGAGCCATTTGAACCATTTGACTACGCTTCAGCGACTTGGTTGGGAAACACTGCAACATCCTCCGTACGGCCCGGATCTTTCACCGTGTCATTTTCACACCTTTAGCCACCCGAAGAAAGACACACGTGTATGTCGGTTTCAGTCGGACGAGAAAGTGCAAGAATGGTTGTGTTCATGAATTCGTCAGCCGCTGACCGCATTCTACGAAACAGAAAGTGATTGTCTCGTCTCCCAATGGTGTGCAAACGCGTGTAGCGATTACTTTTGAATGGGACCATTCCATGGTCTCGTTGTGATAGGTGTTCGACTTTCATTTGATAGCCCCTTATTTATTTCCAGTTAAGTTTTACTTTCTATTATCTTGTATTTTGACACTTGTCAGCTCTTCTTATTAATTATGATACTCTCTGCATATTTTTTCATCATTCATCTAAGGCAATTAAACTCGTAGTACGTTGTAGAAATTCTCTCAAAACTAACCTCCAGCCGCTGTTCGCTATTTTAGCATTATGTTTTGATTTCTTTCAAACAGGACAGCAGAATGCTCGAACACTTATGAAATACAATGATAATATAGTGATCATTAATACACCTACACGTAACAAAGCAAAGAGGTCTTCATGGACGTGCTGCGTCAGTAGTTCCACCCACTAGTGATATTTAAGTTAGAAGTGAATGAACGTGAGGTTTCGTCTCATACTGAGGCACGCAATTAAATTTATCGTGTGGAACGTGACTGCGACACCGTCCGTTTCTTCCCCCTTTCTCCAAAGTAGGACACAGACTATTGAGCTAGAGGTGGCAGAGTGTGACGCACTGCGATTCCATGCGAAGTATTCTGGGAAGGCCGCACTCACACCGCGCGTTGAGAATCGCATACAAAATTCAGTGCGGTTTCTCTTCTCTGAAGAGGATTATTTAATCCATACCTCAAGTTAACTAGAAATCCTCCACATTGCCGCGAACGTCTTCTTGGTGCATTCAGGTTTCTTTCGTGCAGAACTTCGAGGTAAGTTGTCTTCTGCATCTACATGCACTATTTACACCTCAAGCCCCCGTATAGTACATGGTAGAGAGTACTTCATATCACCGAACTTGGTGTCGTAGTGACCACAATGGACTAGCGCTCGAGAGGCTCTGCGTCATTTCATTGTCCAGCCATTAATGCTTAGGTTATCCGTAGTTTCCTTAGACACATTAAGGTGAATGCCAGGATGGTTCCCATGAAATGGACGCGACAGATTTCTCTTAACATTCGCCCCTTAATGCGAGCTTCTACACCAATTCTAATAACCTCGTCGACGACATTAATCCTATTCTTTTAGCAATAAGTACTACTGTCATTCCATTTCCCATTCAACTTGGCGAAGAGAACTCCGGAAAATGGCTTTTGTTGTCCTACAAGCCCTAATCCCTTCTTTGTTGTGGTTATTACGTGAATTGTGTAATGAAAGCAACTGTATCGATTTCTGTCCATTTCAAATATTGCTTCTCTAAACTTCTGCGACATGACTCCGCCTAATGCACGTCGTCCTTTCAAATTTCCCCACATAATCTCCACAACGTATCAGTAAAACACGTTCTTATCGAATCGGCTGGTACTCGTAACTTCGCCCCGTGACTTTAGATTTCTCTCTTCATGCCGACTCGGCTGAGAACAGAGTCACCCGAACAGCACTCAGCAACAGACTGAGCAGGAACTGAGCACGTCGCCTCCTTTTGGAACTAGTCTTCATATTCCGGAATTCTCCAAATAAATCAGTGTCTGCTATTCGCTCTTGCTACAGTTGATGTAGTGCAGTCGCTCACTTTGCATCTTTCCGTGATGTCTCGCTTAGATATTTAACCTATATGACAAAGTACAGCGGCATACTAATAATTCTCCACACAATATCTCTTTCCTCCTAGTCATTTGTATCATCTCGCTATTACCCATGTTTAAAACAAAGTTTCATTCACGATACCAAGCGCCTATTTTATGTTACCTACAGTTATACACCGATGCTACTTCCGTGTACTCAAGTGCAGTGTAAGGAAGCAATTTCGACAACCTGCTTTGCTCACGCCAGCTGCGTAAACACCACCTGTAGACGGGTGACTGACCTCAAGTCTCCCATCACCAGGACGAGCGCTTTAGCATGGTGCGCACTAGACAGCCTATCTCTGTACATAGGCTGTCCAGATGCGCACAGCAGTTGATTCATAATAGACATTACGTCCTCACTCCGCTACATCGCACTGCACGGTGTTAAACGGCGAAGTTTAGATTACAAGAGACTGTCCGTCCCAAAACGAAGTCGTAATTTACTGTCACAATCAGCAAGAAATAACTGACAACATTTGTGGCTGCATTTATTAAGGGCTGTAGCAAAGTTCATCATATATATTTTTAATTAAGTCTGGTGATAGATACCATAGGGAACGCCAAAAAGACGTAAAACATTGTAAAAATATTTTAAGACACTATCAAACACTGATTTTCTGAAGAAACTGTCGTCCAATGTGGACAAGAAAAATAAATACAACATATATCAGACCGCCTCCTTCCCTGAGTATCTCAGCCATTGCAATTTGTATCAACAAAACTGTAGCAATGACACAAAGAATAAGAAACAGTAGCAGCACATATTCTGCTAACACAAGTAATCTCAGAGAGAATCAGTTGAAGCTAGGCTCCCAAGTGTATAGAAAACTTAGCGATTCATACTTCCATTGAGAGCCTCGGACGAAAGCTACTGTTCCATTTGCCAAGGCCGCAATTTTAGCCGGCACAGTTTCCTACGTGGCGTCAACCGAAGTAACTAGTGCGGGCTTCTTTATAGTAGTCCAGGAGCTTAGAGAAGCGACAACAAACAAATATCGAGTACGAAAGTTGATTTCTCGTAGAAACCTTCGTGAAATGAAAAGCAGCTAATGTGCATCAATGCGTGATAATATTAATAACAAAGAGAAATTACCCGATAGTATCCGATTACGGGGTTAGTATCTAACATTTGAAGAACGTCATATCATTCAAATATTCGGGTGTAATATTTGTAATAATAGTAACGAATGGAATTCACAGTTTCTTGTAATGCCTTCACCATTTTATTTTTGTCCTTGTAAAACTCGCTCATGAGATACTAACGCCACGCTCTTTTTTCGCACATGTTATGTAACGAAATATTTACAGAAGAAACCCACATCCTTGTCATCGTAATAGATAATTAAGTTTACAAACAAATAACTCGACAACGGTGCGACTGACTTTACGCAAGCAGATAGAACGAATTTCGTCTTGGTGACATCCTACTGGCAGCTTTTCAACACTTCGCCGCCTGCAAGTCATACGGAAGAAAGTTATACGCATCATACGCAGATGCTGCACGCTACACACACACCGTCGACATGCACACCGTCGAGCTATTTAAGAAACTTACCGCAGAGCTATACAATAGCTCTATACACCCGAGTGACCCCGTCATTCTGGATCTGGCAAAATACGAGGGTTGCCCAGAAAGTAATGCACCGCATATTTTCCCTTCAACAACTCTTTGTTGAACATAATGAGAATTACACACAAGAAAGAATGATATTTTATCTACACACCCCAGTTTTCCATGTAATCCCCATCGCGTTCAATGGTCTTCCTCCAGCGCGAAAGAAGGGCGTGTATGCCCTGTCGGTACTAATCCTTGTCCTGAAATGATAATTAAATAAAGACCCTAAGCTGTCAACAGGCGTTGATGTGCATCAACAGGGTCAGTTGAAACTTTGTGCCCCGACCGGGACTCGAACCCGGGATCTCCTGCTTACATGGTAGATGCTCTAACCATATGAGCCACCGATGGCACAGAGGTTAGTGCGACTGCAGGGATTTATCGCTTGCACGCTCTCCGTGAGACCCACATTCCCAACTTAATGTCCACACACTACATTCGTAGTGCCCCTGCCCATTACACTCATTACTCGCGGCAGACAGTCTTACCGAGTCCGGTAAGAGTTTGGGCCATGCATGTGCATCTGCACAGAAGAAGAAGGTCAATGGCTGGTCAGCCTTAACTATGTGAAGATGGTATCTGTTCTTTCGGACATGTCCGAGAGAACAGATACCCTCTTTATATAATCCTTGTCCTGGTGGCGGAGCCAGAGGTTCACTGTGTGAATCACCTCCTCATCGTCCTCAAAACGTCTTCCATGAATGGCATCCTTTAATGACCCAAACAAGTGGAAGTCCGAGGGGGCTAGGCCAGATCTTTCAGGTGTGACAGCCGTAGATGGTCTCCCGGACCGCTGCAAATCTTGGAGCTCCACAGAACCGCCTTCTGATGACCTCACCCTCCGCGCCCAGCGACTAATTGTATTCTGTCGTCAGCAGATGCTCCATAGAGTTTGCACAAACGTTTCTGAAGCACTGGCTCCGCAACCAGAACAAGGATTGGTACCGACAGGGCATACATGCCCTTGTATCGCGCTGGGGGAAGGCCACTGAAAGGGATGGGGATTACGTGGAAAACTAGAATGTGTAGATAAAACACCATCCTTTCTCTGCAGTGAGAAATTCATGGCGGCATGTTGCATGTTACGTAAATCAGCTACAGACGCCATTTTGAAACTGTCCTGCAACTACGCTATCTGTCGGAGGTGAAGGAAACTTGACTAGTTCACTCAGGAGACTTCAAATACACTACTGGGCATTAAAATTGCTGCACCAAGAATAAATGCAGACGATAAACGGGTATTCATTGGACAAATATATTATACTAGAACTGACATGTGATTACATTTTCACGCAATTTGGGTGCATAGATCCTGAGAAATCAGTACCCAGAACAACCACCTCTGGCCGTAATAACGGCCTTGATACGCCTGGACATTGAGTCAGAGCTTGAATGGCGTGTACAGGTACAGCTGCCCATGCAGCTTCAACACGATACCACAGTTCCATCAAGAGTAGTGACTAGCGTATTGTGACGAGACAGTTGCTCGGCCACCATTGACCAACGTTTTCAGTTGGTGAGAGATCTGGAGAATGTGCTGGCCAGGGCAGCAGTCGAACATTTTCTGTATCCAGAAATGCCCATACAGAACCTGCAACATGCGGTCGTGCATTATCCTGCTAAAATGTAGGGTTTCGCAGGGATCAAATGAAGCGTAGAGCCACGGGTCGTAACACATATGAAATGTAACGTCCACTGTTCAAAGTGCTGTCAATGGGAACAAGAGATGACCGAAACGCGTAACCAATGGCACCCCATACCATCACGCCGGGTGATACGCCAGTATGGCGATGACGAATACACGCTTCCAATGTGCGTTCACCGCGATGTCGCCAAACAGGGATGCGACCATCATGATGCTGTAAACGGAACCTGGATTCATCCGAAAAAATGACGTTTTGCCATTCCTGCACCCAGGTTCATCATTGAGTACACCATCGCAGGCTCTCCTATCTGTGATGCAGTGTCAAGGGTAACCGCAGCCATGGTCTCCGAGCTGATGGTCCATGTTGCTGCAAACGTCGTCGAAGTGTTCGTGCAGATGGTTATTGTCTTGCAAACGTCCCGATCTGTTGACTCAGGGATCGAGACGTGGCTGCACGATCCGTTATAGCCATGCGGATAAGATGCCTGTCATCTCGACTGCTAGTGAGTGATAGAAGGCCGTTGGGATCCAGCGCGGCGTTCCGTATTACCCTCCTGAACCCACCGATTCCATATTCTGCAAACAGTCATTGGATCACGACCAACGCGAGCAGCAATGTCGCGATACGATAAACCGCAATCGCAGTAGGTTACAATCCGACCTTTATCAAAGTCGGAAACGTAATGGTACGCATTTCTCCTCCTTACACGATGCATCACAACAACGTTTCACCAGGCAACGCCGGTCAACTGCTGTTTGTGTATGAGAAATCGGTTGGAAACTTTCCTCATGTCAGCACGTTGTGGGTGTCGCCACCGGCGCCAACCTTGTGTGAATGCTCTGAAAAGCTAACCATTTGCATACCACAGCATCTTCTTCCTGTCGGTTAAATTCCGTGTGTGTAGCACGTCATCTTCGTGGTGTAGCAATTTTAATGGCCAGTAGTGTAATATATTCGTCACGTTTCGCATTCGTAGCATTGTTCTCGGCTGAGAAAAAAAATGCGGTGCGTTACTTTGTGGGCACCTCTCGTAATATCGCCACGGAAGCTAACCACCCATGCAAGTTCAGACCCTCATATTTCAGACAACACGATATCAGTGAGCCCCAATTCACCTACCGTCGAACTACTTAAAAATTTCAGGCTAATTAATTGCACGTTATCTTGTATTACATTATGCATTTTCTGTGGCTGCCTAGTCATTTCAGACTCGTGTCTACACTCAATGCAGCATGCCATCTGCAACACAGGAAAAATCTATGTCGAAAATTTTAGTCCTAGATTATAACCTCAAGAAATTGTATCTTCAAGTTAGAAAAGTGGTGTATATCAATTTTAACGCTTAAAGTTACTGAAGTGGGCCCTTTTTAGACTATGGTAGGTTGACATTAGCCGTCTACGAATTGTTACTGCACTTACTTGTGTTTCTGTGTCAGTAGGGTGGTGATCGACTTTTCAGTGCTTTCTAAAATTTATGTCCGGCTTTCACGAACGTGCTAAATGCCGGTCATTACAGATTAATTGGAAAATGAATGTTTTGCTGAATTTGTTTGAAGCTGTGCAGAGTGTTTGTAAACTTGCTTTACAGTGTCACTTCGAGAATGTCTGTTTTAATGATAATTAATTGAAACTCTCAGCTACCGACAGGTGTTGTTGATATACCTCGATGGGGACAGCTGAAAATGTGTGCCCCGAACGGGAGTCGAACCCGTGATCTCCTGCTTGCCTGGCAGACGCTCTATCCACCTGAACCAACGATGACACGGTTCTTTCGAGAACAGTTACTGTCTTCATATCTTGTCTGTTTTGTTTAACAACTGAGGAAAGAGTGTGCAGCACTCGCCAAGTTCTTTTCGAGGCAAAAAAGAGTAATTCACACGCATTCGATGTCGTTTTAATAGGAAAACCGTAACGCAGTCGGGGCATTCATCGCTACAAAATATGGTGAAGTATATCGGACGCACTGTTACCAAACTGTCCGGTGGCGTCGTCGGGCGATCCCTGCCGACAGTGTCAGGCGCCCGTTGTCGGTGCCACTGCGACTGCAACCTTATTGTAACTACTTATTTACAGTATGATCGTCTACAAGAGAAAAACTGGGCAATAGAATGTAGTCGAATTATAGTGCGTTTAAATTTAGTTGCGACTTTGGACAGTTCAGCGCCGAACGAGTGGAGAGAAGCTAGTTGCCAGCGTGAGCTGGGCACATCAGCAGCTGACTGCCTGAACATCAAGCCGCGCACGCTGGCCTATCTGCGACCTTTCTCAGACGACTGTAAAGAAACTATCAGCTAAAAACATCTGATCCTCGCACATCTTGTAGGTTAATTCGTCGGCTTCATGGTGAACTACATATCACTTCGTTAATGTTCATAGTTATTGTGATATTTCAGTATTACTGCAAGAAATTTTTAAAGTTTGTAGTGAAAAATAAGGGCCGCTATGCATTTGCATTTGGTGCGTGTTAGGTCGGTCATATGTTGACTCATATGAAATGCAGAGACATACTGAATTATTATTTATTTAAACTTCCAGGGATCTGTCTGCAGCCTCGATAAAATGGAATGTATATAAACCACTCCATCATGAAAGCATGCGCCAGAGAAAAAGCCACAAACAAATTAGTTATAAATCGCACCTGTCAAATAAACCGTTCGAGGTACCGAAACAAGATTTTGGGAAATGATAGCACACAATTAGCTGAAATAAGTGGTTCATGTAATGTTAAAACAACGGCTGATTCCTCAAACTGGGGGGGTATCAAGTACGGGGTCCCACAGGGTTCGCTCTTAGGTCCTTTACTGTTCTTGATATACATTAATGACTTACTATTCCACATTGATGAAGATGCAAAGTTAGTTCTTTTTGCTGATGATACAAGTATAGTAATAACATTCAAAAACCAAGAACTAAGTGATGTAATTGTAAATGATGTTTTTCACAAAATTATTAGGTGGTTATCAGCAAACGGACTCTCTTTAAATTTTGATAAAACACAGTATATACAGTTCCGTACAGTAAATGGCACAACTCCAGTAATAAATATAGACTTTGAACAGAAGTCTGTAGCTAAGGTAGAATTTTCAAAATTTTTAGGTTAAACTGAAAGCAACACATTGATGGTCTGCTGAAACGTCTGAGTTCAGCTACGTATGCTATTAGGGTTATTGCGAACTTTGGTGATAAGAATCTCAGTAAATTAGCTTACTATGCCTACTTTCATTCACTGCTTTCGTATGGCATCATATTCTGGAGTAATTCATCGTTGAGTAGAAAAGTATTCATTGCTCAAAAACGTGTAATCAGAATAATTGCTGGAGCCCACCCACGGTCATCCTGCAGACATCTATTTAAGGATCTAGGGATCCTCACAGTATATATATTCACTTATGAAATTTGTTGTTAATAATCCAACCCAGTTCAAAAGTAATAGCAGTGTGCATAGCTATAACACCAGGAGAAAGGATGATCTTCACTATGCAGGGTTAAATCTGACTTTGGCACAGAAAGGGGTAAATTATGCTGCCACAAAAGTCGTTGATCACCTACCAAACAGCGTCAAAAGCCTGACAGATAGCCAACCAACATTTAAAAATAAATTAAAAGAATTTCTAGATGACAACTCCTTCTACTCATTGGCTGAATTTTTAGATATAAATTAAGGGAAAAAAACTTAAACATTAGTGTCATGCAATATTTTGTGTAATGTAATATCTTGCACAGACATCTTTTATTAACCTGACACGTTCCACATCGTTACGAAGTGTCGTATTCATGATCTATGGAACAAGTATTAATCTAATTTAATCTAATCTAATCTAATCAAGAAGCAGAGTTCAAAATGGTTCAAATGGTTCTGAGCACTATGGAACTTAACATCTCAGGTCATCAGTACCCTAGAACTTAGAACTACTTAAACTAACCTGAGGACACCACACACATCCATGCCCGAGGCAGGATTCGAACCTGCGACCGTAGTGGTCGTGCGGTTCCAGACTGAAGCGCCTAGAACCGCTCGGCCACCAACGGCCGGCAAGAAGCAGAGTATTTTGCCATATTATTAATATGCAGAACTTTCATATCCGCCACGATAATCGAGCAGCTACAGATTTTTTTTTTTTTTTTTTTTTCCAGTGAAAGCTGAATTCTTAAGGACCTTCAATAGCTGGTGAAATGAGAACTGCTGTGAGTTTTGTGACAATATAAGTGAAGTTACGCGTTTATTTTATTCTGAGAATGGGCTGTTTCATAAACTAATGACCTGACTTGCCCTCATTTACTAGATTAATAACACACTATTTCACGATTCTGTCGCAATTTCAGCTGCATTAGAATGAGATGAATATTTGTACACAATGCTCTGTTTTGAGAAAAGAAGTAGATTTTAACATGACAACAAGAGAAGGTACGTTTTACACAAAACTCGTCACAGTCCTTCGTGAACCCACCCCTCCTGAACTATCTTCTCGGTATCGCTGACAGCTCGAGACCTGTCCTGTGGTGCAACGTTTCAAATGGCTTCTTTTTTCAGCATTTTAGCCTCGCTGAGCGTATTCTCAGTCGGATTCCAACTAACGTAATACAGACGAAGCCTGAAACTGTGTCCTTTATCGTTAGCCAGTTTGTCGACCTGGTACCGTGGGGTTTTTGGCTTGTAGAGCCCTTCAAGTTCAATTAACTTCGCCTTATACATGCTACGTTCAACTTTATCCAGTGGAACATTTCTTTCGTACCGGAGCGAAACATTCGCTTTCGACCACTGGATTGTTGTAGCTTCATCCATCACAACAGAGTAGCAAGGCGCAGTGTCCATTATTATTGTTGAATTCCGAGGGATATTTTGCAGCAGAACATTATTTTCAAAGCCATTGAATATGTTCCTGAACGTCCACTTTGACTGTGAATCTTGTGTTTTCAGACGTGGTGCACTGTTTTTATTAATACAAATCCAACGCAAAACACTTGTGCACAATACCTAATGACGGCATAACCCTTCAGCCCCAGAAAATACCATCCTCCAACGGAAGATGACGAACGTAGATGCATCTATTGCGCGACACAACGTGGTAATGTTCATTCACGGTGTGGCAACAGAGGCGCTTTACCAACCGAAGCGCTGGTGGCGTGGTAGGGAAAGCCTGCTCGCCATTGGTGTTACCTGGGCAACAGAGTCACATGCGCTCCACTGTGCCAAACGTCAGAAGTCGCAAGTAATTTTAAACACACTTTAAGTCAGGCGAAGCTGAGGGAATTAGATTAAGAAATGAGACACTAAAAGTAGTAATTCTGTTATTTGGGAGGCAAACTGACGATGGGCTAGGCTGACGTAGAACAAATATAAAGCATAGACGGACAATGCAAGGAAAGTATTTCTGGAAAAGAGACATTCGTCAACATGGAATATCAATTGAAATGTTAACAAGTCTTTTCTGGAGTATTCATTTGGAGTGTAGGCTTGAATGAAAGTGAAATGTGGAAGTTAAACAGTTCAGACAAGAAGACAATAGAAGCTTTTGATGTGTGGTGCAACAGAAGAATGCTGAGGGTTAGATGGGTGGAGATCGTATAACTAAGAAAGAGGTATTAAATCGAACTGAAGAGAAAAGAAATCTATAAAATAACTTGACTAAAGGAAAGGATCGGTTGACAGTAGACATCCTGTGACTACAAGGAATTGTCAGCTTGGTTACAGAGGGAAGTGCGGATAAAGATTGTTGCAGACCAAGGCTTTTCACTGCAATAAGTGGGTTCAAATTGATGTGCATTGCAGTAGTTATGCAGAGGTGAAAAGGCTTGCACAGGATAAACTAGCATAGAGAGCTACGGCAAACGAGGTTTCTGACTGAAAAAAAAACAACAGTAAGCTACCTGGTGGTTATAATTAAAGTACATCTACTCGCAGAAGTCTAGTCGGGGCTGTAATTATTACCATATGCAGCGAAACTTTGTAGACATTCTAACGCGTTAATGAGAAGCCGATTTACACTGGAAAAAAATTAGTTCCAATTTTTGTCACCATGTACAAACCTGGTGCTGTTAACGAAGGAATGAGGTACAGAAATTTTTCCATATGTAATGGATTAGGAAGGGGACGTGGCCAGAAAAGGTGAAACAAGTGAGAAAGACATAATATTAATTTTGTTATTAATCGCCGCTTATACAGTTCGTTCTATACTAGCATCGGAGACGTCGAAAAGAAGCTGCGTCTTTAAAACGACGTGATCAACAGCTGCAGCAGTTACAGCGGAATCTGAACAAAGTATTCCTGTATACTGGCCTTTAGATCAGTAGAGACCGAACGTGTCCCTGGTAAACGCCGTCTTTTAGATATCGCCAGAGCCAAAAGTCACAAGGATTCAGATCAGGTGATTTTGCACGCCATGCATGTGGATAACGTCTGGAATAGCACGTTCGTGGAAGGATGCATTAAGCAGGTGTTTCACTGGGCGCTTGACATGAGGTGTTGGCCCATCTCGCATGCAAGTGGTTTCCACACAGCTGCGCTCTTACGAAGCAGGAGTCATGCTGCACGAGGAGGTCCCGACAACGTTTAGACGTCACGGTACACTTGACAGGCCCTCTGGGTGTATTCTCTTCAAAGAATAACGGACCGAGAATAAAAGTGCTTGTGAATCCACACCACAGTCACGTATGGCGAGTGCAATGGCTCTTCGTGCACACCGCGCAGTTTAACAGTATCCCAAATTCGGCAGTTCTGTGTATTCACTGCGCCTCGTAGTGTAAAATGTGCCTCGTTACTCCACAGAACAGGAGTTCCCGTCCACATGTCATCAACTTCAATTTGTGACAGGGTCCGCCCCCGTTAGCTGAGTGGTCAGTGCGGCGGAATGCCACGCCAAAGGGCCCAGGTTCGATTCCCGACTGTGGCAGGAAATTTTCTCCGCTCAGGGACTGGGTGTTGTGTTGTCCTCCTCATCATTTCATCCCCATCTCCGACGCGCAAGTCGCCCTATGTGACGTCGGATGCAATAAGTACTTGCCCTCGGCGGCCGAACTTCCCCGAATGGGGGACTCCCGGGCTAAAATGCCGTACACACATTTCCATTTTTTTTCCTTTTTTTGTGACAGAAGAACAGAAGAGGCTCCAGATCAAGAGGTTTCAGTTGTTGCACAGACTAGATTTTTTACGGTACCAGAGTGAAATATACCGCAAAACTTTTCGTACTGTTGACCATGGGATGGACATTCTAGTGACACTGTACGAGCGCTAGCACTACCTATGGCAGGTGCTGTATGGTCAGTTACAGCAATAACAACAGCAACCTCGTCAATAACTTCCATCGGGATAGGACGCCTTTCTCTTCCAGGTGCCACACCAAGCTCACTATTGTTTTCGAATTTGATTATCATCTTCTCTAAACCATTGAATGACATCGGAGCTTTCCTCAGACCTGTCACTCTATGCTACTCTCTCAGCGCAGCACTGTAGCTGCTGCCGCTCACATAAAACAGTTTCACTAACAGCGCACTGACTCTCTTCTTGATAGCCATAGTGTTCACTCACGTTATGACTGTCAAATGACAGCGTGGATGTCATATGTCACACAAGCAGTGTGCAGCACCAGAACTGCACCTGGAGGGCACAATTGGAACTACAATACTGGCTATTAAAATTGCTACACCAAGAAGATGACATGTTACAGACGCGAAATTTCCCTGACAGGAAGAAGGTACTGTGATATGCAAATGACTAGCTTTTCAGAGCATTCACACAAGGTTGACGCCGGTGGCGACACCTACAACGTGCTCACATGAGGAAAGTTTCCAACCGATTTCTCATACACAAACAGCAGTTGACCGGCGTTGCCTGGTGAAATGTTGTAGTGATGCATCGTGTAAGGAGGAGAAATGCGTACCATCACGTTTCCGACTTTGATAAAGGTCGGATTGTAGCCTATCGCGATTGAGGTTTATCGTATCGCGACATTGCTGCTCGCGTTGGTCGAGATCCAATGACTGACAGCAGAATAGGGAATCGGTGGGTTCAGGAGGGTAATACGGAACGCCGCGCTGGATCCCAACGGCCTCGTATCACTAGCAGCCGAGATGACAGGCGTCTTATCCGCATGGCTGTAACGGATCGTGCAGCCCCGTGTCGATCCCTGACTCAACAGATGGGCACGTTTGCAAGACAACAACCATCTGCACGATCACTTCGACGACGTTTGCAGCAGCATGGACTATCAGCTCGCAGGCCATGGCTGCGGTTACCCTTGACGCTACATCACAGACAGGAGCGCCTGCGATGGTGTACTCAACGACGAACCTGGGTGCACGAATGGCAAAACGTCATTTTTTCGCATGAATCCAGGTTCTGTTTACAGCATCATGATGGTCGCATCCGTGTTTGGCGACATCGCGGTGAACGCACATTGGAAGCGTGTATTCGTCACCGCCATACTGGCGTATCACCCGGCGTGATGGTATGGGGTGCCATTGGTTACACGTCTCGGTCACCTCTTGTTCGCATTGACGGCACTTTGAACAGTGGACGTTACATTTCAGATGTGTTACGCCCCTTGGCTCTACCCTTCATTCAATCCCTGCGTAACCCTACATTTCCGCAGGATAATGCACGACCGCATGTTGTAGGTCCTGTACGGGCGTTTCTCGATACAGAAAATGTTCGACTGCTGCCCTGGCCAGCACAGTCTCTCACCAACTGAAAACGTCTGGTCAATGGTGGCCGAGCAACTGGCTCGTCACAATACGCCAGTCACTACTCTTGATGAACTGTGGTATCGTGTTGAAGCTGCATGGGCAGCTGTACCCGTACACGCCATCCAAGCTCTGTTTGACTCAATGCCCAGGCGTATCAAGGCCGTTATTACGGCCAGAGGTGGTTGTTCTGGGTACTGATTTCTCAGGATCTATGCACCCAAATTGCGTGAAAATGTAATCACATGTCAGTTCTAGTATAATATATTTGTACAATGAATACCCGTTTATCATCTGCATTTCTTCTTGGTGTAGCAATTTTAATGTCCAGTAGTGTAACTTTTTTCAACGTGAATCGGTTCTGCATTAATGCAGCAAGTTTCGCTGCCATACGGTAATTACAGCCGACCTGGACCTCAGTGAGTAGCTGCACTTTAATTATAACCACCCGGTATAGTCAGCAATAGAAGTCGAGGCTCCCGCTTTGAGAACTTCGTAGAGGACGATGTGGCTGACGAATGGCCGTCGGCAGGACGCACCTGCCGGGCCGGGGGAGTTTGTCTTCCGGCCCGCCTAGGCAGGCGTGCTTCCTGATGACACAAGACTGGTTCCGCGAGGCTATTACATTAAGCCCGCTTCCGCGTTGCCACCTTCCCCTTAGCTGACCAATCCACAACGTTATGTCACCACTTTCTAGTCACTCTTCCTCAGCTCTGCTCGGATAACCTGCGTACAGTCTTGTGGCCTATGGGAACCAAGGCACAAAGCCTTCTCTGGTCTGTACTCTGAGGGGAAAAAAGTATATTTTTACGATCCCGCCTTGATAAAAAGTAATTTTCTTGTTTTTACCTGTTTTTCAGCTAAACGTCAAAAAAGCTAACGCATTCCGTATAAATAAGTGAAGACATCCATTATCCTTTAATTACCGGTACAGTATTGGTGAAAAATCAGTAGAGCAGGTAACAACTGTAAAATACCAAAGAATAACAGTTTGGAGTGATCTAAAGTAGAATGACAAGATAAATCTAATTGTAGAAAAATGTGATACAAGGATGCGATTCATTATTCTTTATTTACAGGAAGTAAAGTGTGCAATCGACAGCGGACCGCCGAGCAGGATTAGCCGAGCGGTCTTGGGCGCTGCAATCATGGACTGTGCGGCTGGTCCCGACGGAGGTTCGAATCCTCCCTCGGGCATGGGTGTGTGTGTTTGTCCTTACGATAATTTAGGTTAAGTAGTGTGTAAGCTTAGGGACTGATGACCTCAGCAGTTAAGTCCCCTAAGATTTCACACATTTTTTTTTTTTGACAGCGGACCTCGATTTGCACTGAAGTGCCAAAGAAACTGGTATAGGCTTATTCAAATAAAGAGATGTGTAAACAGGCAGAATATGGCGCTGCGGGCGGCAACGCCTATATAAGATAACAAGTGTCAGGCGCAGTTGTTAAATCGGTTACTGCTGCTACAGTGGCAGGTTATCAAGATTTATATGAGTTTGAACGTGGTGTTACAGTCGGCGCAGGAGCGATGGGACACAGTACAGCGATGCAGTGGTGACTTTCCCGTACGACCCTTTCATGAGTGTACCGTAAATATTAGGAATCCGATACAACATCAAATTTCCGACATCGCTGCTGCCGGAAAAAGGCCCAGCAAGAACGAGACCGACGATGACTGAAGAGAATCATTAAACGTCACAGAAGTGTAACCCTTCCGCAAATTACTGCAGGTTTCAATGCTAGGCTATCAAGTGTCAGGGAGCGAACTATTCAAAGAAACATCATCGATATGGACTTTCGGAGCCGAAGGTCCACTCGTGAACCTTTGATGACTGCACGACACGAAGCTTTACGTCGCGCCTGGGCCCGTCAACACCGACATTGGACTGTTGATGACTGGAAACATGTTGCCTGGTCGGATGAGTCTCGTTTCAAATTGTATCGAGTGGATGGACGTGTACGAGTATGGAGACAACGTCATGAATCCATGGACCCTGCATGTAAGCAGGGGACTGTTCACGCTGGTGGAGGCTCTGTAATGATATGGGGCGTGTGCAGTTGGAGTGATATGAGACCCCTGATATATCTAGACACGACTCTGACAGGTGCCTGATCACCTGCATCCATTCTTGTTCATTGTGGATTCTGACAGACTTGGGCAATTCCAGCAGGACAATGCGACACCCCACACATCCAAAATTGCTACAGAATGGCTACAGGAACATTCTTCCGAGTTTAAACACTTGCGCTGGAAACCAAACTCCTCAGACATTAACATTATTGAGCATATCTGGGATGCCTTGGAACGTGCTGTTCAGAAGAGATCTCCACCCTCTCGTACTCTCACAAATTTGTGGACAGCCCTGCGGAATTCATGGTGTCAGTTCCATCCAGCACTACTTCAGACATTAATCGAGTCCTTGCCACGTCGTGCTGCTGCACTTTTGCGTGCTCGCGGGGACCCTACAAGATATTAGGCAAGAATACCAGCTTCTTTGGCTCTTCTGTGTAATTCCATATTTATACATTTGCTGAAGGTTGTTGATACCATTCCTCACAAGCAGGTTCTGATCAAACAGCGTGCCTATGGAGTATAGTCTCAGTTGTGCGACTGCATTTCTGAATTCCTGTTAGAAAGGTTCGTAGTAACTGACGGACAATCAGAGTAAACCAGAATTGATATCTGGCGTTCCCCAAGGGATGCAGGTTTGATTTCTGCCGAGTGTTAACTGAGTGAAAACTGCTTATTCTTGGGAATAAGCTAATACTGTTAACAAGAAATTACAGTAAGGAATGTATATTGAGAGGCCAATGTCAAAATACCCAGACTAGTGAACAGGGGTCGACAAGAACATGGAAAGGACAGAACTTTGAGAAACTGAAAGGCAAAGGTAACTGTGAAAAATTAGAGAATGCATATTGTGAAATCATGATGCAAGGACAGGAAACGGAATGTACAGAAGGAAGATGGGATCTTTAACTGTACGAATAGATATATTATAATACGAGACGACACCAGTTTTTGTGTATTTCAAATTGTTTTAATTTATATTATGGTACATAATGTAATATACTTTTATGAATTTTACGAGTTGACTACGGAACATTTGTTATTATTTTATAATTAACACTATAATTGTAACTCTTTCTAAATGGAATGGTTCCGTTTTCTGTTATTTACTGTCACTTCAATTTATGTTAAACCAAGGTGGTTAGTAATTACATACACTCCTGGAAATGGAAAAAAGAACACATTGACACCGGTGTGTCAGACCCACCATACTTGCTCCGGACACTGCGAGAGGGCTGTACAAGCAATGATCACACGCACGGCACAGCGGACACACCAGGAACCGCGGTGTTGGCCGTCGAATGGCGCTAGCTGCGCAGCATTTGTGCACCGCCGCCGTCAGTGCCAGCCAGTTTGTCGTGGCATACGGAGCTCCATCGCAGTCGTTAACACTGGTAGCATGCCGCGACAGCGTGGACGTGAACCGTATGTGCAGTTGACGGACTTTGAGCGAGGGCGTATAGTGCGCATGCGGGAGGCCGGGTGGACGTACCGCCGAATTGCTCAACACGTGGGGCGTGAGGTCTCCACAGTACATCGATGTTGTCGCCAGTGGTCGGCGGAAGGTGCACGTGCCCGTCGACCTGGGACCGGACCGCAGCGACGCACGGATGCATGCCAAGACCGTAGGATCCTACGCAGTGCCGTAGGGGACCGCACCGCCACTTCCCAGCAAATTAGGGACACTGTTGCTCCTGGGGTATCGGCGAGGACCATTCGCAACCGTCTCCATGAAGCTGGGCTACGGTCCCGCACACCGTTAGGCCGTCTTCCGCTCACGCCCCAAGATCGTGCAGCCCGCCTCCAGTGGTGTCGCGACAGGCGTGAATGGAGGGACGAATGGAGACGTGTCGTCTTCAGCGACGAGAGTCGCTTCTGCCTTGGTGCCAATGATGGTCGTATGCGTGTTTGGCGCCGTGCAGGTGAGCGCCACAATCAGGACTGCATACGACCGAGGCACACAGGGCCAACACCCGGCATCATGGTGTGGGGAGCGATCTCCCACACTGGCCGTACACCACTGGTAATCGTCGAGGGGACACTGAATAGTGCACGGTACATCCAAACCGTCATCGAACCCATCGTTCTACCATTCCTAGACCGGCAAGGGAACTTGCTGTTCCAACAGGACAATGCACGTCCGCATGTACCCCGTGCCACCCAACGTGCTCTAGAAGGTGTAAGTCAACTACCCTGGCCAGCAATATCTCTGGATCTGTCCCCCATTGAGCATGTTTGGGACTGGATGAAGCGGCGTCTCACGCGGTCTGCACGTCCAGCACGAACGCTGGTCCAACTGAGGCGCCAGGTGGAAATGGCATGGCAAGCCGTTCCACAGGACTACATCCAGCATCTCTACGATCGTCTCCATGGGAGAATAGCAGCCTGCATTGCTGCGAAAGGTGGATATACACTGTACTAGTGCCGACATTGTGCATGCTCTGTTGCCTGTGTCTATGTGCCTGTGGTTCTGTCAGTGTGATCATGTGATGTATCTGACCCCAGGAATGTGTCAATAAAGTTTCCCCTACCTGGGACAATGAATTCACGGTGTTCTTATTTCAATTTCCAGGAGTGTATAATAAACTGTATTAAATCCCGTTGATCGTCGCTAGGGGTGTGCCGTCTATTCACGTGATTTCAGCACGCTATTTAAGCCCATACGAGGGGTTAGTCTCGCATAGTTACCTGCCGTTATGTAGACAGAAGTGACACCACCAGCAGTCGACCAATGGGTAATATATTTTAAATTTACGTAATTTTACCTTTTGTGTAAAGGTGTCTTTCTGACGGATATCTATAATTTCACATTGTAAACGCCCAGAAGATGACCCCTACGTCGGGTTGAAACCCGTTGGCGGTATAATAATAATAAATACGATTAAGACTGTTTTTGAATAATTGATTAATCATACTAATCGCTGCTTCATCTCCACAACCATGTTGTCCAAAAATATCCAAGGAGACAAATATTCAGGAATGAAAAGACTGGCTATGGACAGACAAAAGTGGAAGGGGCTTAATCCACAAGACCTTCCGTAAGGCAGAATACCTACTACTACTGCTACTCCTACTATTAATGTGGAACGATCACACAGATAATGTTGAGGGGAAGGAGAACCAAAGACTGCAGTTACTTGGCAGGACATTCAGAAAATGCAACAGGTCTACTGAAGAGAGTGCTTACACTACGTTTGTCCGCCCTTTCCTGGAGTACTGCTGCGCGGTGTGGGATCCTTACCAGACGGAAAGGGCAGTTCGTTTTGTATCATCGCGAAACAGGAGAAAGAGCGCCACGGATATATACACGAGTTCGGTTGGCAAACATCAAAACAATGGCGTTTTTCGTTGCGGCGAGATCTTTTTCCAAAATTTAAATCACCAACGTTCTCCTCCGAATACGGTAGTATTTTATTGACACCCACCTGCATAGTGAGAAATGATCATTGTAATAAAATAAGAGAAACCAGAGCTAGCACAGAAAGATTTAAGTGTCGGTTTTTCCCGCGGGCTGTTAGAGTTGGGAGCGGTACAGAAAGAGTCCGAAGGTCGTTCGAAGGCACTTATATGTGAATTGCAGAGTAGACATGTAGATGTAGACGTAGCATTAGAATAATCTTAAGAAACAACTGGTTTACAAAACACTCGTAAGACCGATTCTTGAGTATTGCGCATCAGTCTGGGATCCTTATCAGTTTGGATCAATAGAAGGAATGGACATGATACAACGAAGAGCGGCGCGGTTTTTCCGGAATCGTAAGTAAGAGAGAGAGAGAGAGAGAGAGGAGAGAGAGAGAGAGAGAGAGAGAGAGAGAGAGAGAGAGACACGGAGATGCTCAACAAATTGCAGTGTCAGACGCTGTAAGAGAGCCGTTGTGTATCACGGAGAGGTGTGCTGTCGAAATTCCGAGACCGTACATCCGAAGAACAGTCCGACAGAATATTACTCGCACATATGTCTCATTACATGACCACAACGAGGAAATCAGTGAAATTAAGCCTCATACGAAAGTTTATTGTCAGTCGGTCTCCCAGGCACCATGGAATTGTAAGCTTGGAAGAGGGAAGGGGAAAATAGTAGTGGTGCCGGAAGTACTCTGCGCTAGACAGCATTAGGTGGTTTTCGAGGTGGATAAATATACACTGAAGAGCCGAAGAAACTGGTACCCCGCCCTAATATCGTGTAGGGCCCCCGCGAACACGTAGAAGTGCCGCAACACGACGTGGCATGGAACTCGATTAATGTCTGAAGTATTGCTGGAGGGAATTGACACCATGAATTCTGCAAGGCTGTTCATAAATCCGTAAGAGTACGATGGGGTGAAGACCTCTTCTGAACAGCACGTTGCAAGGCATCCCAGATACGCTCAATAATGTTCATGCCTGGGGAGTTTGGTGGTCAGCGCAAGTGTTTAAACTCGGAAGAATGTTCCTGTAGCCATTCTGTAGCAATTTTGGATGTGTGGGATGTCGCGTTGTCCTGCTGGAATTGCCCAAGTCTGTCAGAATTCACAATGGACATGAATGGATGCAGGTGATCAGACAGGATGCTTACTTACGTGTCATCTGTCAGAGTCGTATCTAGACGTATCAGGGGTTCCATATCACTCCATCTGCACACGCCCCACATCATTACAGAGCCTTCACCAGCTTCAATTGTCCCCTGCTGACATCCAGGGTCCATGGATTCGTGAGGTTGTCTCCATACCCGTACACGTTCATCCGCTCGATACAATTTGAAACGAGACTCGTCCGATCAGGCAACATGTTTCCAGTCACCAACAGACCAATGTCGGAGATGGCGGGGCCGAGTGAGGCGTAAAGCTTTGTGTCGTGCAGTCATCAAGAGTACACGAGTGGGCCTTCGGCTCCGAAAGTCCATATCGATGATGTTTCGTTGAATGGTTCGTACCTTGACACTTGTAGATGGCCCAGCATTGAAATGAGCAGCAATCTACGGAAGTGTTACACGTCTGTAACGTTGCATGATTCTCTTCAATCGTCGTTGGTCCCGTTCTTGCAGGACCTTTTTCCGGCCGCAGCGATGTCGGAGATTTGACGTCCGACTATAACACCACATTCAAACTCACTTAAATCTTGATAGCCTCCCATTGTAGCAACAAAGCGCCAGACACTTGTTGTCTTATATAGGCGTTGCCGACCGCAGCGCCGTATTCTGCCTGATTACGTATCTCTGTATTTGAATACGCGTGCCTATACCAGTTTCTTTGGCGCTTCGTTGTAGACGTTTATCCATACATGTCCCAACGATGTTACACATTCAGCAGTGGGTTTCCCTTTATTCTTCATATTCATTGTTCATTTTGACGTCTGTCTTGTGTAGTATTTTAACACACTAACGCCGGCGCTGAGAATCTTGTTTCTCGTCGTGGCGCGGCGCGCGTTTTCATGCTTTCCTTCATCGGGCGGCACTGCTTTTCTTGTTTCTCTCCTCTGGGCAGCTGGTGGAATTCAAACGCCCTAGGCTACTATTCTAACACACTGAATTTTTATTTTGAAAATGGCATAAGCCAGTTCCTTTAAAACAACGAGAGACCACATAAAATAATTTAGGCTAAATTAATTACAAATTTTGAGATATCACATTTCTTCAGAAAGCTCTCGTTGAAGGATTACACAAAATTGTCGTCACAGCCTTTTCTTTCGCCTGAGTAATCGGTAATACTTTACACATTATTGTATTGCTGGTACCAAAATTAGTGAAGTCGAGAGTGATGCACCAGCGGTACACGCCGTCTGATGTGTGGCTGTAGCAAAAGCCACCGAGTGTATACGACTACGTGAACGTGTTAGTACAGCTTGTCACCAGCAATTTTGTTTTCGGTGTTTTAATGGTTTTCGCGTTTGCAGACTGCATTCGGAACACGCGCTGTTTCAATGTTGATAATGTATCGTAACACTGAAACAGTCCGTTTTAGGAACACAGTTTAAAGAGTTGTAACAACACGAAAACCACTACCGCTGAACAAAATTTCGTATGACACTAGATGTACTGCACAAGACAGACAGCAACATAAACAACCAAATGTGCTGTTAACTAGAATAAAGCAAAATCGAACGCAAACGGTGGGTTTTTGTGGACAATGCAGTACCTCGGACTGCGCTCATCCGCGTCAATGGACTGTTTCCTAATTATTGCTAAATTTTCGGATCCACGTTTTGTTTTCACCTTCTGCTCCTAGGTAATGCTACAGGTTTCCCAGAAACTCGTACACACAAACCATTTACTCCTCGCACGAATTAGCTACATCACAATACAATAATCTCTCGCGTCCGTGGTATATTTTGTTCCCATCTAGGAGATGGAAGTCAGAAAACTTTTCAAGGGTAGTGATGTAGTGCAGAGGGGGAGAAAGTGCCACGGTAAAGCGCAGGAAATAACTACTGTGACAGTCTAGGCCCGTAGTAGGACAGTTTGCCGATTTCAGTTGCCAGCTGCGACAGTTCATGCAAGGGCACAAGGATACTGGATCTTTACCATTATTGCGAGTCACCGATGACGGCCGGCCGGTGTGGCCGAGCGGTTCCAGACTGAAGCGCCTAGATGTTGACTGGAATACTCTCTTTCAAATTCTGAAGGTGGCAGGGGTAAAATACAGGGAGCGAAAGGCTATTTACAATTTGTGCAGAAACCAGATGGCAGTTATAAGAGTTGAGGGATATGAATGGGAAGCAGTGGTTGGGAAGGGAGTGAGGCAGGGTTGTAGTCTCTCCCCGATGCTATTCAATCTGTATATTGAGCAAGCAGTGAAGGAGACAAAAGAAAAATTCGGAGTAGGTATTAAAATCCATCGAGAAGAAATAAAAACTTTGAGGTTCGCCGATGACATTGTAATTCTGTCAGAGACAGCAAAGGACTTGGAAGAGCAGTTGAACGGAATGGATAGTGTCTTGAAGGGAGGATATAAGATGAACATCAACAAAAGCAAAACAAGGATAATGGAGTGTAGTCAAATTAAATCGGGTGATGCTGAGGGAATTAGATTAGGAAATGAGACACTGAAAGTAGTAAAGGAGTTTTGCTATTTGGGGAGCAAAATAAGTGATGATGGTCGAAGTAGAGAGGATATAAAATGTAGACTGGCAATGGCAAGGAAAGCGTTTCTGAAGGAGAGAAATTTCTTGACATCGAGAATAGATATAAGTGTCAGGAAGTCATTTCTGAAAGTATTTGTATGGAGTGTAGCCATGTATGGAAGTGAAACATGGACGATAAATAATTTGGACAAGAAGAGAATAGAAGCTTTTGAAATGTGGTGCTACAGAAGAATGCTGAAGACTAGATGGGTAGATCACATAACAAATGAGGAAGTGTTGAATAGGATTGGGGAAAAGAGAAGGTTGTGGCACAACTTGACTAGAAGAAGGGATCAGTTGGTAGGACATGTTCTGAGGCATCAAGGGCTCACCAATTTAGTATTGGAGGGCAGCTTGGAAGGTAAAAATCGTAGAGGGAGACCAAGAGATGAATACACTAAGCAGATTCAGAAGAATGTAGGTTGCGGTAGGTACTGGGAGATGAAGAAGCTTGCACAGAATAGAGTAACATGGAGAGCTGCATCAAACCAGTCTCAGGACTGAAGACCACAACAACAACAACATATCGCTTAATTATTCAGCTTTGGCCAAAGGACGTGTTACCTGTGGGTAATGATGTTTTATATATTCTAGGGGCACTCTTCCTCGTCCGAGGGAGCATAGGGCATTCGGCCAAGAGACTTTAACACTTCTTCCTCTTTATTTCGATTGCTATTTTTGGTGATAGAAAATTTAACCAGGCCAACGGAAATTCTTTATTTGGGGGTGAAGAAGTTAAATATATGTGAACAAGGAAAGGTTAAGAGATACACCTTGTGCCTTCTACCGACCCCGTGTCCCCGTTTCAGTCTTTAATTAGCCTTTTCCGCTTGTGTAATTGCGACTGCCAATGTGCATGACCATTGACAATAGCAGTAGTAGTTATTGGCATCGGGAGGAGACACAAAGTGTGCTACAGAGCGATCTGCAGATCGCCCGTCATCTAATTTGGTGGGAAATTGGGTAATTCGCCTTTACGGTTGCTGTTTCGCATCATAAACCGAGGGTAAGGAAACTAGCGAGACGGCAAAATGTAGGTCGTGGCGCCGCCAGCGAATCGCGCTCCCCCACAGTGGGGGGTTCCCCACGGCTCACTGGGCAGGTACCACGCGTCATTGCCCTGCGGACTGCGCTGACGCTCGGGCGCGCCCCTACCGCGTCACGTGGGTTGTGGCCGGGTCGTCATGGCTGCCAGACACGATAATCCGGAGCAGCGCTGCCCGAGTGTGGCTCCAACATCGACCAAACGCAGACCGAGCAATGAACTCCGGCGACTTTAATACCTTCCGTGCGTATCGGAGCTGACGTCATTAAATGAACATTTCCGAGTACGTTGCAAACCCATACCCATTTACAGAGTGCGATATAAATTTCATACGCAATTCACATATTGAGAAGGGTAGCCGTAAAGTTTCAATTATCACCTGGGAAAATATCGAGCTGGTGCCGGTTTTGAAACGTTCCTTTCGTCCGTTCTTCGGAGCTTCCGTGGCGTTCGCGAAGTCACCCTGTCGGTCGCGGTCTTAATCCATAGTATTCTTAGCGATGTGCGGCGGGCGAGACAAATTACGCGACGTATTGCTCCGCGGATTTAATTGGAAATGTTTATTGGCGGACCCAGCGTAACTGTGTACGCTGCAACGTCACCTAACCATTGTAAATAAGGGTCACCGGCCGCTCTTCGACTCGCGAGATAGGATTAAACTTCTCACTGCTTCACTCTCAGTATCAAAGCCCCGTAGCAATCTAAGTACTTGCAGAGAGATTCACGGAGATTGGAAGGATAGAAAGTAGTTGTTTTCTCAACAACACTATAAGGGGCAGAAAGTAGCAGTTCGAGTAGAAGAAGATGAAACTGAAGTTGTGGGCATTGTAAGCGATGTTGAGAAGGTGTTGCTGTACATCAGCAGCACTTTTCAGTACAGACGCTCAAAAACTATGCAATAAGGCCATGGAAAAATCAAAACGACCTGTAGTGGGAGGAGAAAGAATGAAAACCATAAAGTATGCTGATGATATGATTGTGCTAGCAGAAATGGAGGAAGAGCTCCAAATAATGATGGAGGATGTTGTAATTGTGGTCGAAAATCTGGAATGAAACTGTACATTGAGAATCGAAAAAGACGACGACACGATCAATATATCACTAGATGGAATAGTATTAAACAGGTTCACTCATTCCGGTATTTGGGAAGCTTGATAACTTGCAGTAGACGTTGCACAGAGGAAGTGAGAGGCAAAATTTCCTTGGGAAAGAGAGCTGTCAGGAAAGTGAAAAGTTTGCTGACAGCCAGAAGCATCCTCACTACATTTAGGTAGAAGTAGCCAAATGTTTTGTGTGGTGTCTTATGGTTCTGAAACGTGGACAGTAAGACAGAAAGAACAAAAATATTTAAAAAGTTTTAAAATGTGGTTATGGAGAAGAATGGAGAAAGTGATGTGGATCGATAGAATGAGAAATGAGGAGGTGCTGAACAGGGTGGGAAGGAACGAACTTCATGAGCATGATAGAGAAAAGGAAAACAGCTCGGGTGGGACACAAATTGCATAGGAATTGTCATGGAGGAAAAAGTAGACGAAAAAAGAGGGAGAAGAGGAAGAAGGTTTGGAATGCTGACAAACGTGAAGAGAGGAAGAAGTTACAAGTAAATGAAAGAGGATACTCAGGACAGAGAGGTGTGGAGGATGTCCAGTTGATATATCTGAGGACAGATTTACTGAAAGAAGAAGACTCCACTTTATCAATAGCCTGTGATACGCTACTGTGGCATGTGGATTTCAATGCGTACTGGGACTGAAAACATGTACCTACAAAGAAACAAAAAGCTGATCATAAAGCGGACACTTTAATGTTGCAGTTTCAGATAGGGCATATTTAGCCCTGTGGTTGCATAAGATACTGACAGATGTCGAATCTGCGCGGTAGCGGTTACCAATGCTTTATGTAATCAGTTTTGCTTTAGCCAGTGCACTGTTCGTTGTTGTCACCCGAGCTCGATCCCATGGACAATTCGTGAGCGGAGGACTGGGTAATTATGCCAGTTATAATATCTTAACAACCATTTATTTCAACAACCAAATGAGCGGCCAGTACTGATGACCCACTTGGGCCAGTGGAGAACATACTAATAACTGCAGATGTAGTACGGTGAAGGATATATTTGTTTCACAGCGTTCTAAAGCTATTATCATCCAAGCCTCTGAACGCAAACGTATTTTAATCCGCTAATAATGGAAAATTTCGCAATCGGTGAAGTATAGCCTCTAAGGAGTCCAAAGACTACTACTGCGGCGATAACAGAAATGGTGCCCGCATCTCGTGGTCGTGCGGTAGCGTTCTCGCTTCCCACGCCCGGGTTCCCGGGTTCGATTCCCGGCGGGGTCAGGGATTTTCTCTGCCTCGTGATGGCTGGGTGTTGTGTGCTGTCCTTAGGTTAGTTAGGTTTAAGTAGTTCTAAGTTCTAGGGGACTGATGACCTCAGCAGTTAAGTCCCATAGTGCTCAGAGCCATTTGAACCATTTGAACAGAAATGGTAAATATCGGGAATAGCTACCTTCAATTCACAACTGCCGTGAGGACCACCAACGTCAATCTGTAACGTCGCTAATCAGTACAAATGCTGCTGGACTGAGTTGCGCAGCCATTAAATCCGAATTAACATATAGCAAGCAGAATCCGCAGCAACATCAACCTTGCCAACAGCTGCCTAGCTGGAACTTCCTGGCAGATTAAAACTGTGTGCCGGACCGAGACTCAACCTCCGGACCTTTGCCTTTCGCGGGCAAGTGCTCTACCACCTGAGCTACCCAAGCGCGACTCACGCCCTATTCTCACAGCTTTGCTTCCACCAGTACCTCGTCTCCTACCTTCCCAACTCTACAGAAGGGAGTTTCGTATCAGCGCACACTCCGCTGCAGAGTTAAAATCTCGTTCTGGAAACATCACCCAGGCTGTGGCTAAGCCATGTCTCTGCAATATCCTTTCTTTCAGGAGTGCTAGTTCTGCGAGGTTCGCAGGAGATCTTCTGTAAAGTTGGGAAGGTAGGAGACGAGGTACTGGCGGAAGTAAAGCTGTGAGGACGGGGCGTGAGTCGTGCTTGGGTAGCTCAGTTGGTAGAGCACTTGCCCGCGAAAGGCAAAGGTCCCGAGTTCGAGTCTCGGTCCAGCACACAGTTTTAATCTGCCAGGAAGTTTCATACCAGCGCACACTCCGCTGCAGAGTGAAAATCTCATTCAAGCTGCTTAGCTAATCCGCGCAGCACTTAAAACGCACGAAAATTCAGTCAACAACTGCAACAACTCAGGCGAATTCAACAGCTGCCCAGCTGATATGAGCACCACGCAAAACCACTGGTAAACTTGCACAAAGCTAAGGATCACAATGGCTGTCGATCTGATCTGTGCAACACTTAAAACCAATTGAAAATTTTGTTGCAGCTGCAACAACCCAAACGAATTCAATAACTGCCCGGCTGATCCTTACAACACTTAAGATCGCATTAACATTTGAAGACAAGCCGAAGCTACTCAGGACAGTCGACAAAGGCTTCCCTTCAAGGGGCGAAAGAGCCAGCGCAACCTCCTCAAACTGGCCCAAAGCACAACCCACCGAAGCACACTCTTCAATAACCTTCCTCCTCCATACCGCCACCGCAGCTACACATGTCCCCTTCCCTACGCAAGAGGGCATTGGCTGCTTAACACTGCGCGGGACAGATCGAACCAGCGGATCTTTCAAACTAAACCTATAGCTGACCAGAGACGAAAGGCGAGAGATACGCTCGCGGCAAGTGCCATACGGCACATTGTTTTCTTCTTACTTTGAAATTAATGAACACACTAACCGTGATACACCATAGAGTGCGAGTACGGCTCTCACAACAGCAGAAGGAATCGGCGATCCCTGTGATTATGACCATGAGTCAGTTCTTCTTTTGCAGATGCACTACGCTTCATCACGGCTGTAGGCTGCCAGCCATGCTAGAGGGGGGCGGGGTTTGTTCCCTCGCACCGCTTCACTCCCCTCGGGCGACTTAGGTTCTTGTTTGTTAATGCTGGCGTCCTACTGCCACGTTAAGATATACGCGCTATACATTATTTTTTTCCGAGACGATAATTGATGCTACATCGCTACCGCTCGTAGATGTGAGTTACAAACAGATTAAAAAGGGCTTGATGATATACATAAAATATTAGTCTTACAATGAAGTCATCATATCCACATGCAGAGAAAGCATCCATTTTGGAAAACAACAATGAGTAGACAATTCCTTTCTATGGATTATGGTTCCTCGCGATGCAACAGACATACACCGAATACATCAGGTTGTATGTGTTGTCTACGACTAACGCGTCCTTAAGTAAGGCACCTGGGTGACAGCAGTTGAGGCCAAATGGCCGGCCGACCAACAACTCAAGTTGTTTTAAGCTTGTATTGTAACGTTCCTTTCGATTCTCTAAGGGCCGCGTCCTCCCAGCAGCTACGTGGGATTTCCGACCGCGGTGTTTCCGATCCTTTTTCAAGTGCAGCAGTCCCATGGGACTTCCGACCAAACAGTTTTGCACCGTGCATCGTGGGTTTCCCGACCAGAGCCTCCACCACTGCTCATTTACGCCAGTCGTTCGCCAGCAGCGGATGTTTTGTGAGCGTCAAGCAGGCAGTGCCGTCGTCGACAGCCGTTGTTTCCGTAGTTTCGTAGGCGTAAGCTGCTTGAGACCTATACACAGTGATAAAAGGAAACCGTAAAAACAACGAAAGCGAAGCCGTGTCTTCCAAGAATGGTCATCGCTGCTGGGTGCACGGAAAATGTGATGAGTAAAGGAACTGGTTGCCCGTGTATTCAGAACGGAGTAAGTGCCGAGGCCATTTAACAATTGCGAATCGCAGAATCGTAACTGAACAGCAACATTTTTACCCACGTGGCGAAGCAGATTTGTACGTTAAGAAACGAATGCATAACTGCAGGAAAAAGAATCCTAGATAATACCTGTTTAGCAAATTCTTAAAGAGGAATTCCAAGTTTTGAAAGATAAAGGTTTAGATCTCGTCTCAAATATGCAAATTATGAGAAATCCAAGACTGCATTGTGTATAGCAAGAACGGAAGCTATTGGGACGACTCAGAACCCTGACATTAGTTCGGAGATTCAACTGAACGAAGAAATTTTGAAATACTTTTTTGAAAGATGGCGATGGGTCTGTTCCTGACCAAAGAATGCTGGTATTCGGTCATGAAAAAGTGGAGAAAATTCTTTGTCAAACTGGAAATTCTGTTCTTATGGACGGGGCATTTGACAGTTGTTCGAAACAATTCAAACAACTGTACATCATACACATTGACATAGAGAGCACAGAAGAAAAGAGGACGATATTTCCTGTTTTAGTTGATTTGCTCCCAGATAATACTCAAAATACATACGGAAGATTTTTTCTGAACTGAAAAATAAGACTCCTTAGTGGTCACCAAAAACTGCAGAGCTAGACTTTCAAATGTCTACAGTTAAAGCTATGAAAACAGTGTTGCCCGAAACATCTCTTTCCGGCTGCAATTTTCGGTTCAACCTATGTCTATGGAATGAATTACAAAAATTGAGATTAACGTAGGAATAAAGGGATAGAAGTCAGATTGTTTTTACGCGCGTGTCCTGCGGTGGCATGTCTTCCACCAAACAGTGTTGGTGAAGCGTGTGATAATAGTGGAGGAAATGTCCAGAGGAGAAGAGACCATGAAATTCGCAGAATATATGGTAAATCAATAACTGATAACTAAGCTGAAGGAGGAAGCGGTGAACACTACATTGGAAATTAAAGAAGATTCTATTGCCCCGTCTCTTCAAAAAAAAAATACACACGAGGGTAAGGAACGATAGGTTTCGAAATGGAAACCACATTGATAATCAAAATTGTTTTATTTGCAACAGTTAGCTACAGCTTCCAGCTACATATCTCCATAGTCGCCGATCCGACTTAGACGTTTGTCCTACCGTTGTACCGACTTTCCAATACCCTCGTTGTAGAAGGCAGCCGCCAGTGCTTCCAATACTCTACGCTGGCCTACAGCTCGTTGTCTGTGCCAAAATGTTGTCTTCATAGCCAGCGGTTCATGTGAGCAGAGATGAAACTGAGAGGGGGACAATTACGGGCTGTATTGTGGGTAATCAATCATTTCAAATTGAAAACGATGCAGGAGCATCTTCATTGCCCCTGCAGAATGCGGCTGAGATTTGTCTTGAAAAAGAAAACGCACGACAGCTATGTAATGTTGGCTGCATAGTTTCAGGCGAAATTTCTCACCAGGCCCTCGTACTTGGCGGGAGACACTATTGTTCTATGTATCTTTATGTGCTTCCTGTGTGCTCAGAACTAAAAATAACGACGTAACGCGATCGACGGGCATACTAGAGACCCTGCCCAACACACCTGTGCAAAACTTCGTCAGATTTTCACTGTGGTTTCCATTTCGCAACCGATCGTTCCTTACTTTCCGAATAACCTTCGTAATGTTAAAAGAAATTATAAGAATATATAACGACTCGGGAGATTTAAGATGATGATTAAAATCTCTGACTTTCTTACAAAAGAGTGAGTGAGGAATCAAAATTCATAATAGAGGACAAGAAATTTAATCTTCTGCTGCAGTAGTGTTATATACAGAAAAAAAGTAAGAAGGATCGGAAACGCCACGCTCGGAAAGTCAGCATAGCCACCGACACGAGACACTCAGCGGTCGGGAACCGCTTGAGCAAGTAGACAGTGCCTATTCATAATGTAAATCGCATTATGTGGAAAGTGGCAATACTTGTACTGATATTTTATCGCAATGTGGTTTGAATATTGTGATGGATCGACAGAGGTATTTTTATAGAAATGTAGTGTTTCGACTAGCCAAATAGAAAGTTTTTCTATTAATCAAAACTGGTAAGCGTCCCAGACTGATGAGCAATACTCAAGACTTGGTCTTAACGATTGTTTTGTCAACCACTTGTTTCGTAGATAAGTTACTGTAAATTTCCTTAAGTCTCCTCTAATGTCTGCATCTACACCTATATCTACATGACTACTACGCAGTTCTCACTTCAGTGCCTATTAGATGGTTGATCGAACCATCTTCAAACCATTCCTCTACCGTTCCACTCACGAACGGCTCACGGGAAAATCGAACACTCAAATCTTTCTGTGCGAGCTCTGATTTCTCTAATTTTATCGCAATGATCGTTTCTCTCTATGTAGGTGGGTGCAAAAAAATATTTTGGCATTCGGAAGAGAACATTGGAGACTGAAATTTCGCGACAAAACCTCGTCGCAATGAAACAAGGCTTTGTTTTAATGATTGCCACCCCAAGTCTCGCATCATGTCCATGATCTCTCCCAATTTCTCCATAATACAAAACGAGCTGCCGTTCTTTGAACTTTTTCGATGTCTTTCGTCAAACCTATGCCGTAAGGACCCCTTTCTGCACAGCCGTATTCTAGCAGAGGACGGACAAAATTAGTATAGGAGTCTCTTTAGTAGATCTGTTTCATCTTCTAAGTGTTCTGCCAATAAAACGCAGTCTTTGGTTTCCTTTACCCACAAAATTATCTACGTGATCGTTCTAATTGAAGTTGTTCATAATTGTAATTCCTAGTATTTAGTTGAATTGACTGCCTTTAGATTTGTATGATTTATCGAGTGACCGAAATTTAACGGTTTCCTTTTAGTAGTCATGTGGATTACCTAAGACCTTTCATTATTTAGAGCCAATTGCCACTTTTCGCACCACATAGATATTTTGTCTAAATCATTTTGCAATTTTTTCGCTATTCTGACGACTTTACTAGACGGTATATGAGAGCACTGGACTTGACGGGATACCAACTCGGTTCTACACAGAGTACGCGAAAGAACTTGCCCCCCCTTCTAACAACCGTGTACCGCAGGTCTCTAGAGGAACGGAAGGTTCCAAATGATTGGAACCCGTCTTCAAGAAGGGTCGTCGAGCAGATGCGCAAAACTATAGGTGTATATCTCTGACATGCGGCTTTTCGCGGGTGATGCTGTAGTATACAGAGAAGTTGCAGCGTTAGAAAATTGCAGCGAAATGCAGGAAGATCTGCAGCGGATAGGCACTTGGTGCAGGGAGTGGCAACTGACCCTTAACATAGACAAATGTAATGTACTGCGAATACATAGCAAGAAGGATTCTTTATTGTATGATTATATGATAGCGGAACAAACACAGGTAGCGGCGCGATTGGTCACAGGGTTGTTTGGGAAGCGTGATAGCGTTACGGAGATGTTTAACAAACTCAAGTGGCAGACTCTGCAAGAGAGGCGCTCTGCATCGCGGTGTAGCTTGCTGTCCAGGTTTCGAGAGGGTGCGTTTCTGGATGAGGTATTGGATATATTGCTTCCCCCTACTTATACCTCCAGAGGAGATCACGAATGTAAAATCAGAGAGATTCGAGAGCGCACGGAGGCTTTCCGGCAGTCGTACTTCCCGCGAACCATACGCGACTGGAACAGGGTAGGGAGGTAATGACATTGGCACGTAAAGTGCCCTCCGCCACACACCGTTGGGTGGCTTGCGAAGTATAAATGTTGATGCAGATGTAGATACAATCTAAGAGAGCTGCTCATATGGTGTCCTTAAGAACAGCAGAGGGTCTAAAACACTTCTTCGCTTCTGTTTCACTCGATGACTTCCCATCAACTGCGACAAACTTGACATTTCTGGCCGCAAAAATATTTTGAACTTAGTCGTACAATTAGGAACAGTGTGCCCCGTTCCAGTCCTCGTACCAAGGAAAACTCCCTGGCAGTGTCGAGAATAGAACCCGGGTCCTGCACATATCAGCCAGGCTCACTGACCACTGAGCTACGAATAAGGTTTACTGATCAGTTTCGTGGTAAATGGCAAACAGGCAAAAGTTTGGAGTGAGTCTCTTGATTGTATGCGAGACTTTCTTCCCCATATTTGTAAATACACGAAATGTGTCAATGGCCAGTCACAGTACTGTGACAATTATTCACAGGAAGGCGTAAGCTCCACACACCATGTCTAGGTATTTGGCTCAGAAAAACTCCTTCCCTTTCTTGGCGTGTTGGACCCTCGATGAGTAGCCACTGCACCGGAGTCGATTCTGCCGGGCCTCCGAGGATCAACGAGGACGGAGTGCCACCTACCTTACCATTCAGCATCGTCATATGTACAGTGAGAACTTGGAACCTGTAAAAGTTTGCATTATGCAGTTGGCCAGCACGACCCAATGTCGAGGCCAGGAGCCCTTGGGCTCACCAGGTTTCACCAAACAAAATCCGAGTTAGCAACACGTTCTTAGCCCTATGCCAAATTTCAGATGGACTGGACTTCAAACTGGAATTACGATTCGATGTTGATCCGTCTTGGATACGGGACAGTAGCCGGTTAGATATTTACGAAAGAAAAATCACCCAACGGCCATGTTTTCAGAAGTTGTTATTTTATTTACACGACCAGTTTTGGCATTCGACTAATGCCGTCTTCAGACACCTGCATGTTAAAAACATGTAGCATACGTCAACGTATAACACTAGTTAACATTACAGAAAATGCAGCGCAATAACAAAAGTACTTAAAACTTACAAAATGCAGCATGCAGCGTTAAGAAGGGTACCTGTGCACATAAAGCACGACAGAGCAAGATAGGTATACATTCTTGTTAGCATCGAAACTAACTATTTTGACATAACAGAAATGCCAAAATTAATAAAAAAATCAACAATATATAGAATCGGACGCACGAAAGAATAATGATCGTCTATTATTTTTCTTTTTGTTACTAAAAATTTCCATAACTCATATAGATGCGAATAGCCATAGCTTCTAGCAAAAACTGCCCTCTTTCAAATCAAAAGTCGCTATTTGGCCTATGAGGTACTCAGTAGTGTCTATCTATAAAAAAAATGGTTCAAGTGGCTCTGCGCACTATGGGGCTTAACATCTGAGGTCATCAGTCCCCTAGAACTTAGAACTACTTAAACCTAACTAACATAAGGACATCACACACATCCATGCCCGAGGCAGGATTCGAACCTGCGACCGTAGCGGTCGCGCGGTTCCAGACTGAAGCGCCTAGAACCGTTCGGTGCTATCTATCGCCCAAGTAATTTCTCCACTAGTGATATGTCGGAATTAGTTGTTGTAATATCAAAAAACGCAACCAGAGGCAAAACCCAACGACCGGCAAATTACTAAGTTAATAACAGTAAGAAATCAACTTGCGAGGAATACTCATAAAATACATTGAGGACATATTGTTGCATATCAAATCAAAATATAAAAAGATATGACTTAGAGTCCCTTAAACATCAGCCAAGCGGCGGGCAAATACTAGGGTGGAAGAAGCAAGAAATCAGAAGTACCACATTAGAAACAATACCATATTTTTTTAAAGAAAAGAGACTAGACAAGCTTTATTCGTTCGTGAATCCAATTCTGTATATTGTGTGTGTTCTATTATAACTATGTTATATTAAAATAGTTAGCTTCGATGCCAACCAGTATGTGTAAACATGCTGCTTTGTTGTGCTTTGTGTACACGGGTACTCTTCTTAAAACTGCGTGTTCAATTTGTAGGTCTTAAGGATTTTTATTCGTACGCTTCATTCTCTGTAAGGTCAGTTAGTGGTATACTATGACATAGAGGGTGGTCCATTGATCGTGACCGGGCCAAATATCTCACGAAATAAGCGTCAAACGAAAAAACTACAAAGAACGAAACTTGTCTAGCTTGGAAGGGGGAAACCAAATGGCGCTATGGTTGGCCCGCTAGATGACGCTGCCATAGGTCAAACGAATATCAACTGCTTTTTTTTTAGAACAGGAACCCCCATTTTTATTACATATTCGTGTAATACGTAAAGAAATATGAATGTTTTAGTTGGACCACTTTTTTCGCTTTCTTGTTGATGGCGCTGTAATAGTCACAAACGTATAAGTACGTGGTATCACGTAACATTCCGCGACTGCGGACGGTATTTGTTTCGTGATACATTACCCGTGTTAAAATGGACCATTTTCCAATTGCGCAAATGGTCGATATCGTGTTGATGTATGGCTGTTGTGATCAAAATGCCCAACGGGCGTGTGCTATGTATGCTGCTCGGTATCCTAGACGACATCATCCAAGTGTCCGGACCGTTCGCCGGATAGTTACGTTATTTAAGGAAACAGGAAGTGATCAGCCACATGTGAAACGTCAACCACAACCTGCAACGAATGATGATGCCCAAGTAGGTGTTTTAGCTGCTGTCGCGGCTAATTCGCACATCAATAGCAGACAAATTGCGCGAGAATCGGGAATCTCAAAAACGTCGGTGTTGAGAATGCTACATCAACATCGACTGCACCCGTACCATATTTCTGTGCACCAGGAATTGCATGGCGACGACTTTGAACGTTGTGGTCAGTTCTGCCACTGGGCACAAGAGAAATTACGGGACGATGACAGATTTTTTGCACGGGTTCTGTTTAGCGACGAAGCGTCATTCACCACCAGCGGTAACGTAAACCGGCATAATATGCACTACTGGGCAACGGAAAATCCACAATGGCTGCGACAAGTGGAACATCAGCGACCTTGGCGGGTTAATGTATGGTGCGGCATTATGGGAGGAAGGATAATTGGCCCCCATTTTATCGACGGCAATCTAAATGGTACAATGTATGCTGATTTCCTACGTAAAGTTCTACCGACGTTACTACAAGATGTGGGACAGAATGGCGATGTACTTCCAGCATGATGGATGTCCGGCACATAGCTCACGTGCGGTTGGAGCGGTATTGAATAGCATATTTCATGACAGGTGGATTGGTCGTCGAAGCACCATACCATGGCCCACACGTTCCCGGATCTGACGTCCCTGGATTTCTTTCTGTGGGGAAAGTTGAAGGATATTTGCTATCGTGATACACCGACAACGCCTGACAACATGCGTCAGAGCATTGTCAATGCATGTGGGAACGTTACGGAAGGCGAACTACTCGCTGTTGAGTGGAATGTCGTTACACGTATTGCCAAATGCATTGAAGTTGACGGACGTCATTTTGAGTACTTACTGCATTAATGTAATCACGCTGTAACAGCATGCGTTCTCAGGAATGATAAGTTCACAAAGGTGCATGTATCACATTGGAACAACCGAAATAAAATGTTGAAACGTACCTACGTTCTGTATTTTAATTTAAAAAACCTACTTGTTACCAACTGTTCGTCTAAAATTGTGAGCCATATGTTTGCGACTATTACAGCTATCACAAAGCGTAAAAAGTGGTCCAACTAAAACATTCATATTTCTTTACGTACTGCACGAATATGTAATAAAAAATGGGGGTTCCTATTTTAAAAAAAGCGCAGCTGCTATCTGTTTGATCTATGGCAGCGCCATCTAGCGGACCACCCATAGGGCCATCTGGTTACCCCCTTCAAGCTAGACAAGTTTCGTTCTTTGTATTTTTTTGACGCTTATTTCGTGAGATATTTGGCCCGGTCACGATCAATGGACCACCCCTGCTGGGAATGCTAAATTGCAGCCTCTACCGCACGTCTCATACTGGCTCAGACCGCCGGTTACCCTAAAGAGCAGGCAGTTTTACGGGTAACCACTGGGCGGCGTGACAAGGGGCTCAGCCTGAAGCGCCGCCTGCGCCTGCCGCCTACCACTCGCAGTTCCTCGGCCCAGCGCCTTCTTCCAGTTCAGGCTGTTGCTGCTGCCGGCGGCTCGCAGGTGTCTTGGTCCGTGCATCGCCGCGCGTCCATCCTTTATCCCGGCGCCGGCGCGCGCTCAGCCGGCCGCGTCGCTTATACGCCGCTTCCCTTCCCACAGATCCCAGGCAGCCACTCGGAAACACAAAGGCCGGCAGACACACACGCGGGCGCAGGCGGCGTACCTCGCTGGCCAGCCGGGCCGCCACTCTGCGAAGCTCCCAGCCAGCCGCGTCTTCCTGCCTTTGAGTCGTAACAACCGAGAATCCACCTTACAAGACCAGACCAACGTCTTGCCCAGAGGTGTCCCATCGTACCTTCAGATCTGTACGCCAGAAAATCCGAAACTTTCTCTGTCGTCTTACGTACAGCAACATCACCAGTCATTTGGCATCTTCTTCGGCACATATCACCTCCAGACTTCACCAATATATTAAAATCTTCAGATGAAAGCAATCCTGTTGCTCCTCTTTTCTAGTGTCATTCGACCGTCCTCTGTCTTTTCCTATCTTTAGCATCGAGAAAACGATTCCTTGGTCGTACCATTCTTTCCCCAGGCAACCTATCGTGGCCACCCACATTTTATTTTCATTACGGTCTTCCACTTCAATTTGTCCAATGAACCATTTGTTCGTGTTCCTTTCACGTATCGATTCGCAACACGAAGTATATCGACCAGATGTACCCATCCCAAACTGTGTTGCTGGACGGCTGAAACGATCGTCCCAGTCCCATTTGCAGGCTGCCTCTCTAACAACTCGAGGGGGAACAAAAATTTGGTTTTCAGTATTTTATATAATTATTTATCGAATTTAAACGCTGTCTTTGTCAACTCATTAGGAAATATAATCTTAAGTCACGGGTTTAACTCTAAGTCAGCTATTAAAATTAAAAGGTTGAGGCGGCATACCTCATAGCTTGCAAATTACCCAATCTAAATTCGTCCATTATTTGAGAACGGGAGTACTTAGCGACTTCCACCAAACTTTACACGTAAGTTCAAATCTTTTCAAAACTTTGTCACGCTGCCACCTCCAATAAATAATAAATTTTCGCCGTTCATGCAGTAAAACTTCTGTATCAGGCACGACGTTTTACTTTATTATGTATTTACTACGAACTCTATTCGCAACACAGCTTGCAGCCGGTACCAATATATACCACTGAATTTACCTGCAAAGTTACATCATTTTAAGGCTCATAGTTCCGGAAATATGACGTCGTACACAGGGTGGGCAATAAGTCAGTTGCTAAAAATATATTTGGCGCAATAACACTAAACAAATGAAAGTACAAATTTACTATCAACATAGAAATATATGTAGAGTTAAGTGAATCTACATAATATGTCGTATGACTAGGGCCTCCCGTCGGGTAGACCGTTCGCCAGGTGCAAGTCTATCCATTTGACGCCACTTCGGCGACTTGCGCGTCGATGGGGATGAAATGATGGGTATTAGGACAACACAACACCCAGTCCCTGAACGGAGAAAATCTCCGACCCAGGCGGAATCGAACCCGGGCCCTTAGGATTGACATTCTGTCGCGCTGACCACTCAGCTGCCGGGGGCGCACAGTGAATCTACATCTACATCTACATCTACATTGATACTCCGCAAGCCACCCAACGGTGTGTGGCGGAGGGCACTTTACGTGCCACTGTCATTACCTCCCTTTCCTGTTCCAGTCGCGTATGGTTCCCGGGAAGAACGACTGTCTGAAAGCCTCCGTGCGCGCTCTAATCTCTCTAATTTTACATTCGTGATCTCCTCGGGAGGTATAAGTAGGGGGAAGCAATATATTCGATACCTCATCCACAAACGCACCCTCTCGAAACCTGGCGAGCAAGCTACACCGCGATGCAGAGCGCCTCTCTTCAGAGTCTGCCACTTGAGTTTATTAAACATCTCCGTAACGCTATCACGGTTACCAAATAACCCTGTGACGAAACGCGCCGCTCTTCTTTGGATCTTCTCTATCTCCTCCGTCAACCCGGTCTGGTACGGATCCCACACTGATGAGCAATACTCAAGTATAGGTCGAACGAGTGTTTTGTAAGCCACCTCCTTTGTTGATGGACTACATTTTCTAAGCACTCTCCCAATGAATCTCAACCTGGTACCCGCCTTACCAACAATTAATTTTATATGATCATTCCACTTCAAATCGTTCCGCACCCATACTCATACTCCCAGATATTTTACAGAAGTAACTGCTACCAGTGTTTGTTCCGCTATCATATAATCATACAATAAAGGATCCTTCTTTCTATGTATTCGCAATACATTACATTTGTCTATGTTAAGGGTCAGTTGCCACTCCCTGCACCAAGTGCCTATCCGCTGCAGATCTTCCTGCATTTCGCTACAATTTTCTAATGCTGCAACTTCTCTGTATACTACAGCATCATCCGCGAAAAGCCGCATGGAACTTCCGACACTATCTACTAAGTCATTTATATATATTGTGAAAAGCAATGGTCCCATAATACTCCCCTTTGGCACGCCAGAGGTTACTTTAACGTCTGTAGACGTCTCTCCATTGATAACAACATGCTGTGTTCTGTTTGCTAAAAACTCTTCAATCCAGTCACACAGCTGGTCTGATATTCCGTAGGCTCTTACTTTGTTTATCAGGCGACAGTGCGGAACTGTATCGAACGCCTTCCGGAAGTCAAGAAAAATAGCATCTACCTGGGAGCCTGTATCTAATATTTTCTGGGTCTCATGAACAAATAAGGCGAGTTGGGTCTCACACGATCGCTGTTTCCGGAATCCATGTTGATTCCTACATAGTAGATTCTGGGTTTCCAGAAATGACATGATACGCGAGCTAAAAACATGTTCTAAAATTCTACAAGAGATCGACGTAAGAGATATAGGTCTATAGTTTTGCGCATCTGCTCGACGACCCTTCTTGAAGGCTGGGACTATCTGTGCTCTTTTCCAATCATTTGGAACCCTCCGTTCCTCTAGAGACTTGCGGTACACGGCTGTTAGAAGGGGGGCAAGTTCTTTCGCGTACTCTGTGTAGAATCGAATTGGTATCCCGTCAGGTCCAGTGGACTTTCCTCTATTGAGTGATTCCAGTTGCTTTTCTATTCCTTGGACACTTATTTCGATGTCAGCCATTTTTTCGTTTGTGCGAGGATTTAGAGAAGGAACTGCAGTGCGGTCTTCCTCTGTGAAACAGCTTTGGAAAAAGGTGTTTAGTATTTCAGCTTTACGCGTGTCATCCTCTGTTTCAATGCCATCATCATCCCGTAGTGTCTGCATATGCTGTTTCGAGCCACTTACTGATTTAACGTAAGACCAGAACTTCCTAGGATTTTCTGTCAAGTCGGTACATAGAATTTTACTTTCGAATTCAATGAACGCTTCACGCATAGCCCTCCTTACGCTAACTTTGACATCGTTTAGCTTCTGTTTGTCTGAGAGGTTCTGGCTGCGTTTAAACTTGGAGTGGAGCTCTCTTTGCTTTCGCAGTAGTTTCCTAACTTTGTTGTTGTACCACGGTGGGTTTTTCCCGTCCCTCACAGTTTTACTCGGTACGTACCTGTCTAAAACGTATTTTACGATTGCCTTGAACTTTTTCCATAAACACTCAACATTGTCAGTGTCGGAACAGAAATTTTCGTTTTGATCTGTTAGGTAGTCTGAAATCTGCCTTCTATTACTCTTGCTAAACAGATAAACCTTCCTCCCTTTTTTTATATTCCTATTAACTTCCATATTCAGGGATGCTGCAACGGCCTTATGATCACTGATTCCCTGTTCTGTACATACAGAGTCGAAAAGTTCGGGTCTGTTTGTTATCAGTAGGTCCAAGATGTTATCTCCACGAGTCGGTTCTCTGTTTAATTGCTCGAGGTAATCTACAGAAGATGCACGAAGTGACGTGCATGCTATTCTAAGCAAACATTTAATATTTTCAAGACTGATTTACAAATTTTGCCACAAATCTTCCGGGGATGTAGGTTTTCAAATTCTGATTGGATTCATTTCTTCAGATGCTCATCATCGCGATTCTAGACGAAATAAATCTCATTTTTTAACATCCCAGACTGAAAACTACTTGGGTTTGGTATCTGGAGCTCTTGGAGGCCATTCAGTAATACCCATCTCCCAATACAGTTATCAAAGTTTTAATTTAGAAAGACACAATAATTCCGTAACGTGGGGGCGCTGCATCTTATTACCACATCAGCTTTTCCTTAACCGGCTGCAGATGTTAAAAAAGTGATCTTCAGTTCTCACATTTCTTTCTGAAGTACATCTAGCTGATTTGCAGAACTTGACAGTGCGAGTCCAGCTAGCCACCACTGAAACTCTCTCCCCATATACTCATGCTGGGAGAGTTTAGCTCTGCCTCCATTGCCACATTGGGATTCGTACAATCCCAACAGACGCAGTTGTGTCTATCTACTCCGCCATTCACATTAACGGTCTACTCGTTGCTCCAAAGAATATTTTTTGTATAGCTTGGGATCTGCTTGTTGCAGAATTCCATACGCCTGACCGGATCAACTTAATTTGGATCTTGAAGTAAAGTAGACCTTATGGTCTCATTTTCAGCTTTTTCTGAGTCCAGAATGAGATTTTCACTCTGCAGCGGAGTGTGCGCTGATATGAAACTTCCTGGAAGATTAAAACTGTGTTGGGCACCGAGACTCGAACTCGGGAACTTTGCCTTTCGCGGGCAAGTGCTCTACCGACTGAGTCCTTTGTGCATTTGTTGTTGCTACTCCATACTCCTTGGACGCTTTTCTTTGAGATTTAGTCCGTGATTGGACAAAACATCCCGCGATAACATTAAGGTTCTCTTCCGTAGCAACAAACTTTGGCTTATCTGGACGAGGAAGATCCTCTACCGACCCTCTCTTCAAACCATAAATTTAATCTGCGAATAACTTGTCGAGATTGAGGCTGGGCGTTTGGAAAACGTTCCACAAACAAATCAGGATTCGAACCTGCGACAGTAGCAGTCGCGCGGTTCCGGACTGAAGCGCCTAGAACCGCTCGGCCACCACGACCGGCGCAAACAAATCACAAACATCACTGTAATTATGCTCATGTTGTCACCATGTTTGCAAAGCAAATACATGTTGGTCTGCAGTTAACTTTCTATTCCTTGTTTCTCAGATAACAACAAACATAACCTCAAACTTCTGGCGTCAACTGAGTTGTGGACACTACACACTAGTTCAGCTCAACCAAAATGAAGTCTAAGGACTGATAGTGAAAACTGACTTACGGCTCAGCCCATATATTTGACATGCGTGAAAAACTAATTGGTGGTTAAAACAGAATGCTAATTACCCAGACTATACTTATCCAGTGTTTCTTAATGAGGGTACTTAGCAACTTTCAACAAACTTTAAAAATAATTTCAAACCTTTTCTCAACTGATAAATATGTATGAAGACTGAAGCGACGTATGAAAATTTGTACCAAGACCGGAATTCAAACCCAGGTCTCCTGTTCACTGGACAGATGCGCTAACCACTATATCACCCTGGCACAGCCTTTGCACAACTCACGGACTACCGAAGCATGCCTACCTCCTCGATCCAAATTCCCACTTGCTATTCCACCTACTCGGATAAGATTGCAGAGGCTCTCCAACTGTGTTAGAATAGCACCTCAGCATCGAGCGAAACTGCTAATGAAACCCAGGCACAGGTGGTTTAATCAAATGAAATGATATGGTTGTAGAGACCTTTTCAAGTATCGAATATCTATGATGTGTCTTTTAAACTTCATCTCGTTTACATTTAACTCATTTGTAAAGTAGCCAGAGGTTTGAGGCTGTTTTCTACGTGCGAGTCCGATTCTTTAATTAATTCGGAGTGGGACAGCTACTGGTCAGCACACATCGGTCATGCGAAACCAAACTCGCACTTCTTACGTGATATCCTGAGCGCCTTGGGTTAAAATGGTTCAAACGGCTCTGAGTACTATGGGACTTAACATCTGAGGTCATCAGTCCCCTAGAACTTACAACTACTGAAACCTAACTAACCTAAGGATATTACACACATCCGTGCCCGAGGCAGAATTCGAACCTGCAACCGTAGCAGTCGCGCGGTTCCGGACTGTCGCGACTAGAACCGCTCGGCCACAAGGGCCGGCCCTTGGATTAAGACATCAGGTAGAAAATACACTATTACGTCCACTACGTATTAAATATAGTTTCTGTAATAAAGCTTACAGATTCAAAGTTAGCAGTGTGTTTCAAATTATCAACGGATATTAAACTGCGAAAAATATCTGACGGTGCAGAAGGTATTTTCTCTGCATTTTCGGTGTTGGATTGTGTGCGTGACGTGTGCTGGCCAGAGAGAGTGCTCGTGTGTGTCACTTGAGCTTGCGGGAATATGTGTGTGTTTCTACTTCAGAAGATGGCCTTGTGGCCGAAGGCTTAAATGTACACCACTCTTTTTGTTGTGCTGTCTGCATCTCCTCTATTTGGTGAGTAGCAAGCAGTCTATCCTTTTCATAGTACTGTCGCTACCAGCGGCGCATTTAGTTATTAGTGCCGCTATTATTTACCCCTGAAGGTTTATAGAGCACAAGTTAGTCGAGACCTCCTGTCGTCACAGTATCTAAAGTTTTGATGTTACTAGACGCCCTCTGTGTCTTCGTGTTGGCCCCAATGGGGAGACATTTTCTCATTCTTGCTTCCCTTCTCCTAGGAATAAAATGCAATATTCTGCACATCTCTTACATACTCCCGTGGAACACTAGATGCATGTAAGATGTTGTACGTGAGGCTTTTCGAAAATAGAAAGTAGCTGCATGTGGTACTTGTAAAGCGATACGTAAATAAACAACAACGCAAACATAACATTTAAAGCCCACGCTCTTTTCTCGTAATATGGCCACTTCTGTCTCAGAGTACGCGTGTGTTGGGACGCAAATGATGAGTGATGAACTTGGGCTGTAGAAATGGTTTCAGTCACAATACTAAGGAGATGTGGAATTGGGAACGTTTATGAGGTATGAGTGTAGAAAAACGTAACTTCTGACTTACCTGCGCTTCCAAATTTTCTTATGGAATGAAACGTAAAGACAAAATAATCGTGCATATTTTGGATCAGACGTAACGAGTAACTCCTGCTCCAAGCCCGATTCACTAAAGAGTGTAACTCCGACGTATAAAACGGCTTCAAACTTCTACTTTACAAATGGCTAGATATTTTAAATAATTTACGCTAAGCACGTAAAACCCTTATCGTTGGAGACACAAAACCCTAATTATATTTGTTTTGGATGAGTATAGCATAGGAAATTTGTGCTCAGTTTTAAGAAAAAATAGTGTTTCATGCATCTCAACATTTGTGGTGTCATATCTCTTGAGCTATTTGTCGTTCGATGAAATAATTTTGGCGGTTCATTTAGTGGTATATTTGGCTAGTGTCTGTAGAATATGATGCGAACTGAGTTAGTAGTAAGAAAGTAATGAGTTAAAACGTCTTGCCTGATGCTCCAATTTGACTGCATGAACAGTGAAAATGTTGTATGCGACAAGCTTTTTCCCTTTCACTGTTTTTTTTTTTGGGGGGGGGGGGGATGTCAGAGGGAAAAGTTTTGAAAAGATTTGAAATTATGCGTGAAGTTTGCTGCAAGTCGTTACGCGCTTCCATTTTCAATTTTGGGATGGATATAGGCTGCGTAATTTGTGCGCCGTTAGTTACACTGCTTCAAGATATTTACACAGTTCCTAACTTTAATATTTGAATTATTGTGTTAAACCTTTAACTCAAGATTATACCTCTTTATGATAGCATTTTACACTTTTAAATCCCTCCCGCCGGAGGTTCGAGTCCTCCTTCGGGCATGGGTGTATGTATTGTTCTTAGTATAAGTTAGTTTAAATAGCGTGTAAGTCTTGGGACCGATGACCTCAGCAGTTTGGTCCCTTAGAAATTCACACAGATTTGAAAACACACTTTTAAATTAAGTTAATAATTACATGAAATATCGAAATTCTTATTTTTGTTGTTCCTGAAAGCCGTTATATATAGACAACCTGCTGCTGTAGTAGGCATTTAGTAAGCAGATCCTTTCGATAGACCGTTGTAGGAGGATCACGTAAGATATGAACTTCAGATGGCGCTTCGCCCAGTCAAAAACCAAGTCAGTTCGTTACTGTACCCGTAAACGTAAACTCCGTCCACAGGCCATGGAAGACCCAGCGGAACCGACCGGCCGCCGTGTCATCCTCAGACCACAGGCGTCACCGGATGCGGATATGGAGGGGCAAGTGGTCAGCACATCGCTCTCCCGGCCATTTTGTCTGTTTACGAGACCGGAGCCACTACTTCTCAATCAAGTAGCTCCTCAGTTTGCCTCACAAGGGCTGAGTGCACCCCTCTGGCCAACAGCGCTCGGCAGACCGGATGGTCCCCCATCTAAGTACTATCCCAGCCCGACAGCTCTTCACTTCGGTGATCTGACGGGAACCGGCGTTACCACTGCGGCAAGGCCGTTACTGTGCCCGAACTATTAAAAATGCCAGCTAACGCGTTGTTTCCGCTTTGTTTCCATTGCTGATGGAACGTCAGACTGTAACGAATCAAATATGGAAGTACGGATGTAAGCGAGCTTCCGCGGGCCATTCAACATGAGTATTCCTGGAACAATCGAATGTGGCCTGGACTTTGCTATGCTGTTCTGCTGCGTTCGCTCATGACCAGGTAATATAGCTTCTGAATTTCTCGCAGTTACACTCTTTGATAAACAACAGCTGGTATATTCAAAATGGAATAGTACGATACAGTCACTCTTCTTCTTCTTCTTGCGTTAAGACTTTCTACGGACCACATTCCAATTTCCATTCTTAATCCTGTGTTCTTCTTTCCATTTCTTCCCGTATTCCTTCATTGTTTCACTATATTTCTTTTTCCTGTCTTCAGACCACTTTGTGGCAGTTTCCTTTTCGCTCTTGCCTTGGAATCATTCCAGTTTTAAAACTTTTCCCCTAAAAATGCGCTTTCAATACTTCTTCTCTTATGTCGCTCCTTTCCAAATCTTTTCTAACCTCTTGAATGCAGGTGGTTGTTAATTTCTTTTCCCTACAACGCCTGAAGATCTGCTTGGTACGTCAATTGTCATCCATTCTGAAAATGTGCCGAAAAACAGTAATCTCCGCTTCCTTACTTTTTCTGATATGTATTCTTTGTTCTGATAAATTTCACCGTTACTTTTCAATTTCCAAAATGCAGCATTTTTCTGAGGCCCTAATATTTTCCATATACTTTTTTTCTAATATTTCTAATTTATCAAGCTCTTAATTTAATACTAGACCTTCGCTAGTATACAAGCCATCTGGTAACATTACGTGTTGTAGCGCTTTAACTTTTTTAGATAAGCAGTTTTTGCTGTAGGTATTCTAATTCTACCAGAAGTTTTTCCCCCTTGTTGATTCTTTCCTCTAAAGCACATTTTTCTATTTTCTTGAAGAGTCTGCCACAACTGTTTGAATTTTTTCACCTTTTTATTTTCCCAGTATCTGTTACTATGTATTTTGGGGCACTTTTATATACGTCATAAATTTTGTATTCTCTCAGAGATTCTTGAGCTTGTTGCGTTGGCTGTCTCTACCAGAAAATTTACTTGCACTGCTGCATCTATCAGGTTTTCAGAAAGTGTGGCAAATTATCCACAAATGCTAGGCAATTTATTGTAACGTATTTCTTCTTTCTCCCTAGCACGAGCAGCGATATTCTGCATTCTTTCATGAAATGATAACTAAATTTACACCCTAGCTGCAAACCGGCGTTAATATACTTCATTGGGGACATGTTGAAAATGTGTGCCCCGACCTGGACTCGAACCCAGGATCTCCTGCTTACATGGCAGACGCTCTATCCATCTGAATCACCGAGAGAACAGAGGATAGTGCGCCTGCAGGGACTTATCCCTTGCATGCTCCCCGTGAGACCCACATGCCCAACAAGTCCACACCACTACATTCGTAGTGCGCCTAATAGGTGTTTGCCCATCACACTAATTACTCGTGGCAGATTAATCTATCAAGTCCCGTCTTTCGGGAACAGATACTACCGTCATATATAGTTAAATATGGCTTCGCGGCCATTGACCTTCTTGTGCGAACGCACACGCTATGCCCGAACTCGTACGGGACTTGCTAGATTAATCTGCCACGAGTAATGAGTATGATGGGCAAACATCTATTAGGCGCACTACGAATGTAGTGGTGTGGGCATGTTGGGAATGTGGGTCTCACGGGGAGCGTGCACGGGGGAAGTCCCTGCACGGGCACAATCCTCTGTGCCCACGGTGTCTCAGATGGATAGAGCGTCTGCCATGTAAGCAGGAGATCCCGGGTTCGAGTCCCGGTCGGGGTACACATTTTCAACATGTCCCCAATGAAGTATATCAACGCCGGTTTGCAGCTGGGGTGTCCATTTAATTATCATTTCATTTCTAGCAAAGCTGCATGGTCACAACGGTAACAGTTCTTTCAGTTTTCCATTCCAAATTCATTTATTATTACTGCTCCCACAGTTGTTAAAACACCTTTGTAATTTTTTTGCCCTTCTTGCGTGAAAACGACATTATTCATCGCAAAACATGTCCAGTATTCGTGTTTAAGATTCATTTAGAGTAATGTTTTATTGTAGAACGTGTTTCTTCTCCCTACACTACTTTCTTCCCGCAATCATAATTGCTCATAGACGAGCTTATCAATTTGTCTTGTTGTTACTAAACGAAGCATGGCACCTAATCTTCGCATATTGACTTCACATTTATGTTGTGCTCGAAGTTGTTTTTGATCGATTCTTCTCATTGCTTTTGTTTCATTGAAGATCACATAGAGTGGCAGGCAACAACCGTTACCATCTCACAAAGTGAAATGTTCAAAGTTGTCCGTTACGTGAGGGTCGGTACTCTGTGCTCCGCGCACGCAGCAGCAGCAGCAGCAGCTACTGCTGAGCACAGATCGATGTCCCGGCCGGCTTTTCTTGCGCCGCTCACCGGAGCGACGAGCTGAGGTGACTCCAGACGGTCAGCGACCTCTAGCAGCCGCGGCGGCTGCTGGCTGCAGCCGAGAGTCGAGTTACCGGCTGGCCAGAGCTCGACGCACCTCCAGAGGTCGTCGCAGTGCCTTGTCCCCAGCATTCTTCGAACTCCTTGTAACTGTATCGTCTTTTCCGCTTGTTCTGTTGTGTAGACTATTCAGGGCGACGTGAAATACCTATCTGCTAATCGATAGCTACTCTGTATCAATTCCCTCTTCTTCTTCTTCTTCTTCTTCTTTTTCCGTACTTAATTCATCTGACACTGTTTGTAGTGTATTATTATCGTTGCACTCCCACTTTCTGAATTTGGTTTGACTTTGTTTCCTTTCATTGTATTGCTACGAATTTTTTCTTAACATGTAAGGTTTTAATTTATTAATATACCTTGTGTTCATTTATTTTTTTCTGCTCCTAGTATCATATTGTTTATTCGCCTCTTGCTGAGCTGCATTTTTTATTTCTTTATTTCGGTGAATCTTCTTTACTGTTTTCTTTTCATATAACGATAAACAATTCGTGAATCTTCCAAGTTATTTTGGTCAGGGCTCCTTTTACGGTGGCTTATACTGTTTATATACCATCTTTGTAATATTTTCAGTCTATAGTCTCGTCAATTAATTTGTTCATTTCGTTCTAAATTCCACAGATACGGCCCCACCATTTTTTTTTTCAACCTAACGCTGCAATCGGTTACAACAATTTGTCAGTCTCAGTATTATAATTTAGGAAGAAATTATTATATTTAAGGAACCAATTTAATTTCTTTATGTTTCTTTAGCCAAAATCTGAATTACGCTACTGGCCATTAGAATTGCTACACCACGAAGATGCGTGCTACAGACGCGAAATTTAACCGACAGGTAGAAGATACTGTGATATGCAAATGATTAGCTTTCCAGAGCATTCACACAAGGTTGGCGCTGGTGGCGACACCTACAACGTGCTGACACGAGGAAAGTTTCCAACCGATTTCTCATACACAAACAGCAGTTGACTGGCGTTACCTGGTGAAACGTCGTTGTGATACCTCGAGTAAGGAGGAGAAATGCGTACCATCACGTTTCCGACTTTGATAAAGGTCGGATTGTAGCCTATCGCGATTGCGGTTTATCGTATCGCGACATTGCCGCTCGCGTTGGTCGATATCCCATGACTGTTAGCAGAATATGGAATCGGTGGGTGCAGGAGGGTAATACGGAACGCCGTGCTGGATCCCAACGGCATCACTAGCAGTCGAGACGACAGGCATCTTATCCGCATGGTTGTAACGGATCGTGAGTCAACAGATGAGGACGTTTGCAAGACAACAACCATCTGCACGAACAGTTCGACGACGTTTGCAGCAGCATCGACTATCAGCTCGGAGACCATGGCTGCGGTTACCCTTGACGTTGCATCACAGACAGCAGCGCCTGCGATGATGTAGTCAACGACGATCCTGGGTGCACGAATGGCAAAACGTCATTTTTTTCGAATGAATCCATATTACAGAATCATGATGGTCGCATCCGTGTTTAGCGACATCGCGGTGAACTCACATTGGAAGCGTGTATTCGTCATCGCCATACTGGCGTGTCACCCGGCGTGATGGTATTGGATGCCATTGGTTACACGTCTTGGTCACCTCTCGTTCGCGCTGATGGCACTTTGAACAGTGGACGTTACATTTCATATGTGTTACGACCCGTGGCTCTACCCTTCATTCGGTCCCTGCGAAACCCTATATTTCAGCAGGACAATGCACGACCGCATGTTGCAGGTCCTGTACGGGCCTTTCTGGATTCAGAAAGTGTTCGACTGCTGCCCTGGCCAGCACATTCTCCAGATCTCTCACCAACTGAAAACGTCTGGTCAATGGTGGCCGAGCAACTGGTTCGTCACAATACGCCAGTCACTACTCTTGATGAACTGTAGTATCGTGTTGAAGCTGCATGGGCAGCTGCACCTGTACACGCCTTCCAAGCTCTGTTTGACTCAATGCCCGGGCGTATCAAGGCCGTTATTTCGGCCAGAGGTGGTTGTTGTGGGTACTGATTTCTCAGGATCTATACACCCAAATAATCACATGTAAATTCTAGTATAATATATTTGTCCAATGAATACCCGTTTATCATCTGCATTTCTTCTTCGTGTAGCAGTTTTAATGGCCAGTAGTGTAATTTGTTCGTTTCGTTATAAATTCCACAGATACGGCCCCGCCTTTTTTTCAACCTAACGCTGAAATCGGTTACAACAATTTGTCAGTATCAGTATTATAATTTAGGAAGAAATTATTATATTTAAGGAACCAATTTGATTTCTTTATGTTCCTTTGCCAAAATCTGAATTGTTACCTACTACAGTCGCCTGACGCTTCCCAGACACTCTCTTCTTTCTGAGACAATAAACCAGTGTTCAAACTTCTTTTTATTGGTTATAGAATGCCAATAGTCCACCACTATCATTCACATTTTCTGCTCCAAATATTCCGATTTATTTTAAATTTTGGTTGGTACGTACACATGTGCCCAAGAATTTAGTTAAAAGTGTATTGTATTACTGGTTTTCCATATAATATCGCTGTTTAGTCGTACAGGTCTCGATATATTTGATCATTGCTCTCCGTTGTTGAAAAATACACCGAGATGAGGAAAGTCGTAGGAAAGCGATATGCACATATACAGATGGCGGCAGTATCGCGTAAACAAGGTGTAAAAGGGCAGTTCAAAGGCGGAGCTGTCATGTGTACTCAGGTGATTCGTGTGTAAAGATGTCCGATTTGATTGTAGTCGGACGACAGGAATTAACAGACTTTGAACGCGAAATGGTAATTGGAGCTGCATTCACGGAACATTCAATTTCGGAAATCGTTAGGGAATTCAATATTTCGAGATCCACATTGTCAAGAATGTACCGAGAACAGCAAATTTCAGGCTCTACCTATCACCACAGACAACGGAGTGGCCGACGGCCTTCACTTAACGACCGAGAGCAGCGGCGTTAGCGTGGAGTTGTCAGTGTTAACGGACAAGCAATACTGCCTGAAATAGCTGTAGAAATCAATGTGGGACGTATAACGAACGCCTCAGAGAGGGCAGTGCGGCGAAATTTGGCGTTAATGAGCTATGGCAGCAGACGACCGACGCGAGTGCCTTTGCAAGCAACACGCCATCGCCTGTAGCATATTCCTGGGTTCGTGACCATATTGGTTGCACCTTAGACGAGTGGAAAACCGTGGTCGATCTGATGAGTCCTGATTTTAGTTTTCAAGAGCTGATGGTGGGGTTCGAGTGTGGCACACAGCCTTCGAAGCCATGTACCCAAGTTATCTCCAACGCACTGTGCCAGCTAGTGTTGGCTCCATAATACTGTGGGCTGTGTTTACTTGAAATGTACTGGATCCTGTGATCCAACTCAATCGAGTATTGACCATTTACAGTCATTCATGGACTTTATGTTCCGAAACAACGATGAAATTCTTATGAATGACAGTTCTCCATGTCAACGGGCTGCAATTGTTCCCGATTGGTTTGAAGAACATTCTGGACAGTTCGAGCGAATGATTTGGCCACCCAAATCGTCCGACATGAATGCCATCGAACGTTTATGGGACACAATCGTGTACAAAATCCTGTTCAGTCCGGAACCACGCTGCTGCTACGGTCGCAGGTTCGAATCCTGCCTCGGGCATGGATATGTGTGATGTCCTTAGGTTAGTTAGGTTTAAGTAGTCCTAAGTCTAGTGGACTGATAATCTCAGATGTTAAGCCCCATAGTGCTTAGAGCCATTTGAACCATTTGAACAAAATCCTACACCGGCATAACTTTCGCATTTCTGGACGGCTAAACAGGCAGCATGACTCAAAATGTCTGCAGGGTACTTCTAACGAGTTTTTGAGTCCATGAAAAGTCGAGTTGTTGCACTATGCCGAGCAAAAGGAAGTCTGACGCGATATTAGGAGGTATCCCATGACTTTTCACTTCAGCGTTAGCCCATTAATCGATCTGATAGGCCAGAAGTTTTTTCGTTTGTGGTAAGTGTAAGGCCAACGTTATTAACACAGTAATCGCTAGACAATAATTTACCTGTTTTACTGGTTATTGAGCTCCTTGGCTGTGAATTACATTATTTTAAGAAAGAGCAATCAGCCGCTTTTATGTATTTTTATTTATGCCAATATCCGTTTCTGGTTTTCACTCATCTTTAATTGGCGTAATACATATTGAATTTTCAGTAAGTTGTACGGAGCTATTGTTGTTATTCAGATTTCACCCCAAGCGGAGTAGAAAGTAATTACACCTAACTAGTGATATATCATAAATTCACATCTCGTGTAGTGTAGAAGCTAAACAAAATTGTTAATTTTCAAAGGCCACCTGCAGCATTCAAGTTGCTGTCGATATTTTAACAATGTATTACTGAAGATTCAAGTATTCTAATATGTATTAAGCTAACGGAAGATGGGTGAAAGCCCGAAATGCGTATTGCATGAATAAAAATACATAAAAAAGTGGTCGGGTGGCGTATTTCTTAAAATAACAAAAGTAATAACTCAGTGAACCATAAAGCACTTTACGTCACAACTGAGGACATTTTTAGCACAGTAGTGCTGCACAAAAATACTTCTAATCAGTCAGTCGCGCTGCAGTCCTCTTACCTCATCTGTACATCGCACGTACTTCAGTGGTCTGAGAGCGGGGCGGTAGTGGACGCTGAGACAGCGACGAAGACGGCTAGGGTAGGGCATCTGATCGAATTGTTTTGAGATATTATTTACCGGACGAACTGATATGAATGACCATTGATAGACTGGCGTTAGCTCCAATTCTGATAGTCATCATGTGGTTAAATGTTCGTTATCTCTTGTTCATCGATGTAGCGGTAACATATGAGCACATATTCGACGTTCATCTACATCTACATCTACATCCATACTCCGCAAGCCACCTGACGGTGTGTGGCGGAGGGTCCCTTGAGTACCTCTATCGGTTCTCCCTTCTATTCTAGTCTCGTATTGTTCGTGGAAAGAAAAATTGTTGGTATGCCTCTGTGTGGGCTCTAATCTCTCTGATTTTATCCTCATGGTTTCTTCGCGAAATATACGTAGGAGGGAGCAATATACTGCTTGACTCTTCGCTGAAGGTATGTTCTCGAAACTTCAACAAAAGCCTGTACCGTGCTACTGAGCGTCTCTCTTGCAGAGTCTTCCACTGGAGTTTATCTATCATCTCCACAACGCTTTCGCGATTACTAAATGATCCTGTAACGAAGTGCGCTGATCTCCGTTGGATGCAGTGCCTGAGCAAGTGTACTGTAACCTACTTCCTTTGTTTTCGGACTGCAATTCCTTAGGATCTTCCAATGAATCTGAGTCTGGCATCTGCTTTACCGACGATTAATTTTATATGGTCATTCCATTTTAAATCACTCCTAATGCCTACTCCCAGATAATTTATGGAATTAACTGCTACCAGTTGCTGACCTGCTATATTGTAGCTAAACGATAAAGGATCTTTCTTTCTATGTATTCGCAGCACATTACACTTGTCTACATTCAGATTCAATTGCCATTCCCTGCACCATGCGTCAATTCGTTGCAGATCCTCCTGCATTTCAGTACAATTTTCCATTGTTACAACCTCTTGATATACTACAGCAGCCTCAGTGAACTTCCGATGTTATCCACAAGGTCATTTATATGTATATCGTGAGTAGCAACGGTCCTACGTCACTCCCCTGCGGCACACCTGGCATCACTCTTACTTCGGAAGACTTCTCTCCATTGAGAATGACATGCTGCGTTCTGTTATCTAGGAAATCTTCAATCCAATCACACAATTGGTCTGATAGTCCATATGCTCTTACTTTGTTTACTAAACGACTGTGGGGAACTGTATGAAACGCCTTTCGGAAGTCAAGAAACACGGCATCTACCTGGGAACCCGTGTCTATGGCCCTCTGAGTCTCGTGGACGAATAGCGCGAACTGGGTTTCCGCGATCGTCTTTTTCGAAACTCATGATGATTCCTACAGAGTAGATTTCCAGTCTACAGAAAAGTCATTATACTCGAACATAATACGTGTTTCAAAATTCTACAACTGTGCGGCTTTAGAGATATAGGTCTATAGTTCTGCACATCTCTTCGACGTCCCTTCTTGAAAACGGGGATGAATGTTTATTTAGTCGAGTCGGTTGCTGATGTCTGCTATAATGCGCTCGAGGGAACAGACCAAGGCCTCATGCCAAGTACGGTTTCCTATTGTAGCAGACGGCGAATAGATGAAACCATGGAGTCGTGTGTACGAAAGGCCCCATGAAGGGGACAACCAACCCTGTGTCTAGCGCTTACCGTCAGCCCTGGTCCCTCACAATTTGGGAGGACGTCGTTTCAGTTCCCTGTCTGGCCAGTCTGCTTTACCGTAAATTTTCCGCGATTTTCCTAAATCGCTCAAGACAAATTTTGGGAGGGTTCCTTTGTAAAGGACACGCCCGATTTCCTTGCTGCATCCCTGCCCAGCCGTCCACAATGGGGCTTCAAACACTAATCGTCCCTCCTTTCGCTTGCCGCAAGGGGAAGTGTTTCCAGTGGGCACACTTCGACGTACGCCGATTTACAGATAAATGGAAAATCGCTCTATTCACATATCGGTACCATTTGAACATCGTAATGCCAGCAGGCGAATTTTCTTTCGGAAATTTGTCTGTTGTCTGAATTCATAGCTACCCACCAAACATCCATAAACGCTGTATGGCTGGATGGCATTTCTGTATCTGCTGGTCTATCCTTAGAACTGTCATCCCGTTTCGCAGAGGTAGCTTTCGTGCTGGTTACCAATGTGCTTATGCCAGTATAATGATTTCATCCCATAAGATGACTTATCCACCACGTATGGATCGTGTCATGAGAGAATATCAAGCAATTCAGTGGCCGGAAAACCAGGCACATTCTTCACATCTTAAAAATTATGTTCATAAAACTAATAAATGTAATATACCGATGCTACAGAGTCAATTTAAAAACTAAGCCGAATACTGGAAATAACCGGAACGGTACATGAAGATATGTTTATTACATACCCGACGATAATAAAAAACCGTTAGATTTTTAAATTCAAAATTTCTCTGGGATAATAGTTAAACTTGCTTACCCCCTGACGATGTCCCTCGTAAACTGGGGTGAAACGTTACGAGTTGCAAGAAAATCAAAGGATTAATGGTATAGAGTATAGACGTCCGGAGAACTCAGTAAGTTTAAGACTTTTGTTACATAGTGTCTATTGACAACGATAACATTAAAAACAAATCAGTATTTTAGTTTGATTGGGGTCGAATTTGGACTACGACTTCTTGAACGAATCTATGCTGAAATTCATCTGGAGTGTTCGAAGTAAACGTAATCCTGTATGACTAGAAGGGCATTTGATTCTGAACTCGACACATACGATATTACGCACAATTCCATACCTGATGGACAAATTGAAGTCAAAACATTGAGTGAAAGTGGATGAGGAGGACCTCAACAGCATTATTAAAAATATAAAATAAAAAAGGTTAATTAACAGAGGATGCTGGATGCAGCTGTATACCGCTGTCTTCAGAGAGCTACAGAAAGATTTATAATCCAACAATTGAGTTTAACCGTTTAGACAAAGGGTGGAAATATGAGATCCTATTCTCTTTTGATAGTTTTAATGGTGGGTACTCGCTCTGTTGTTAGATAGTTATATTTTACGTTACTTGAGTTGCCGATTACGCTTCTAATAATTTGTCTAATACTGTGCTTCTTAGTAGAGATTAAGTTTTCCTTCAAGACCGATACTTGAAAATGCTTAGTTAACTGTAGGCAGATTAAACTGTGCTCACAGTGAAAACCAATCACTATGTGACACAACACTATAAGCCACTTTCCTCAAGGTGCACATTAAGCTCAAGGAATACACATGTTACGCAGACAGTTTCTCTGCCCATAGATTGGGGTGCTATGCGCGATCATCTGGGTGCAGTTTCAGGCTCTGTCCGACTCCAATGGCTGCCAACACACCTCCCTAAGCTGGCCTGGTTTTTAATAACATGGACTAACAGTATTACAGTAGATACACCAAAGCAACAAACAATACAGAAAAGAAACACAACATCTATAGACCAACGAAAGGAATGTAATGAAGGCCAAAGTGGCCACCCCTGCGTCTAGTAAATACCGTTGACAGCTAATAACATGTGGGCCTCTAGAGCAATTTCCAGTGACTACCTCGGATTTCTCCGTGGTGGGAAGGTCTTAACAGGGTCCACACATATTTGTGAGGCCAGATCAGAAGCTGATTTTAGACATACATCTACATTTACAGGATGTCTTTGCGAAGAATCGTCGAGAGCATATTCTCTGGTGTTTCAGCAGATATTCGCAATTTCGTTTTTGCATTGCCTAGCTGTATTCAGGCCAAACAAATGGTGCTCAGCACGTCATTCATGCGACGCCCAGTGTCGACGCAAAGCGTTGGTCTGTTGCGCATTACAGACAAAATTGTTTTTTGAAAAGGAATGGTGCGTGCACATTCTACAGAGTGGTCCAAGATTAGTCTTCTGCGATATTTGTTTTAGCGATATGTATTGACAGAGACAGTGGAACTCGAAGGATAACCAGTAATCAGGTAGCGACAGCAGTGCCCTAACCCACCTTGACTGCTACCGCCAATCATGCAGCGCTATTGAGTCGCTGCTGGATTGCTGTTTATTGTTCGTGTTTTACTATTCCTGTTAACACATATCGATAAAACGTATATCGGACTAGACTAACTTGTGAGCGAGGCGTATTCGGAAAGTAATGTACAGTTACGCGCAAAATGGAAACCACTGTGAAAATCCGATGGAACTTTGCACAAATTCATTGGGCAGTGTCTTGAGTGTGCCTGTCGATCGCTTCAAGTCGCTCTCTTCAGTTCAGAGTGCAAAGTGATCACGTAGAAATGCCTAAAACAACAGTGTCTCCCACCAAGTATGTGGATCTGGTGAGAGATTTCGCCTGAAGCTACGCAGCCCACATAACATAAATGTTATGTGTTTCTTTCTTCACGACAATTTTCAGCCGCATTCTGCAGGGACAATGAAGACGCTCCTGCAGCATTTTCAATGGGAAATGTTTGACCACCCACAGTACAGCCCTTAGTTGGCTCCCTCCGTTGTTCATCTCTGCTCATATGAACCGCTGGCTACGAAGACAACATTTCGGCACAAACAACGAAAGGCAGACCAGAGCAGAGAATTGGAGGAAAGCACAGGCGGTTGCTTTTTGTGACGAGGGTACTGGAAAGTTTGTACAACACCACGGCAATTGTCCAAGTCGGAGCGGTGACTTTTTTTAGAGGTATCTGGAAGGTGTGGCTAACTGTTGCGAATAAAAGAAATGTTATTTTCACTGTGGTTTTCATTTCGCGACCTATCGGACCTTACTTTCCGAACAGCCCTCTTAAAATTCTGTTTTAAAAGTAATTTGCTTGTAACCGACGCCTTCTGTTCGCACTGGGCGTCGCTTGAAAGACGTAACGAGGCGTAATTGTTTGGGCTGACTCGAGTTACACAATACAAAAAAGAAATTGCAAGTAACTACTGAAACATAGGAGAAAATGCGCCTGATGGCTCTTAGGGGAGACACCCGGTCTACTCCTAAGATCACTGTACAGTGCATGGCGGAAGGTACTCTGTACCAATACTACAGATTTTCGTTGCTACCGCTACTCCATTTGCTTATTGAGCGAGGGGAGAATGTCTGTATATGTCTGGACGCACCCTTATCTCTCTTATCTTATTCTCACGATCCCTATGCGAATTATATAGGGTAACTCCTAGATTATTTTACAAACTTTCAGGGATGATGGAGAAGGGTAAATGTATCAATTTGAGGTATGGAACCCTGGTCCATACTACCACCCTTGAATGTTGCTTGCCCTACAGTCTTGTATTCCACTGTCAGAGGTATCAGAACGATTTTCGCTTATAATTTTCGACTCGGTCATTTCTGGAGCAGGGTACCATCTCCGTCACCCCTGAAAGTTTGTATCATCATCACGGAATCGCTCTATATACGACGGTGGCACTTTAATGGTTGCACAGTCTTCTTCGAATATAGGCTCTTTAAATTTACCCAGCACGGTCTGTCTTCCAAGAATGCTCACTGATGTCTCTGGAGCATTTCTGCCACCCTCTCGTATGGACTATACCGACCAGTTAGGATCATGGCAGCCTGTCTCTTAATTCAGCATCTGTTGTCATTTCTACTTGATAAGAACTCTAAAGACTGGAGCAATTCTCTAGAATTGGTCACACTAGCATCGTGTATGTGATTTCCTTTACAGATCAGTGCACCTTCCCAGAACCCTCCCAAAAAATCCAAGTTTTTCATTGGACTTCTTTAATACTGATTTACGTCACTATCCCATTCCGTACTGCATCTTAAAATTACCCTTAAACACTTATACGACGTGAATTGCTCAAAATGTTCGCCACTAATCTTGTATGGGATCCTTTCTCTTTGTTATAGAGATTATCTCACATTTATCCACATTTAAAGAGATCTGTCATTCATTTCGACAAGTCGAATTTTTGTCTAAGTATTTCTGCATTTCCTTATGATCGTCCGACGAAGGTACTTACATGCATACAAAAGCATCGTTAGCAATCAGTCTTGTAGTGCTGTCCAATGGAAGAAACAAGCAGCTAAATTGACACGCGAGCTGCTGAAGAGATGTTAAATCGAAGGTGTTGCAGTTCTAGGAGCCGCCAGAAACAGTCACACATTGTTTGGAATATCAGTATCAAGAGGTTGTGGTCCCCACGCCGGAGTACACTTCGGTCACCGTTATAGAAGCGATGGGGTCGACGGCTCTGCCTGACCGGAAGGAAGCATCCTTCCTTAAGAGCGCTCTACGACCGTTAGCTTACGTGGCCACATGTCTTCGGCGCATGTCCGTCACGATATGAAGTTTGGGGATGGTGAAGCATCATGTCAGGACGGCAATCTACTATACAATGTCTGAAACATTATTATTCCGAGAATGTTGTCGGCTTTTACTAAAACCTACCATATTTTCCCCGTGAAAATACCGGGACCCCTGAAAAGCTATGATAAACTAATCAACAATTTCTTAAATACTGTAACATGTGTGGGCCTCAGTATGTAAAGCCTGACTCTACTTAAATTTCTTGTAGAAACTACGGGGAAGTATCAAGTCAACACTCCATTACTGTAATTAATGTGAAAGCTCTGTGGGCTTCAATATCTGAGCTTTGATTTAAAGACACCCGTTTAACAAAACATGTTGATGCTGGGAATGTTTTACATTTTTAAACACATGTTTATACGAAAAGAACACAAGCAGAATATCTAATAATGTGTGAAACACACTTCACGACAGTTTAAAAATTTTATTTATTTATATAATTAGTTACTTTTTTGGCCAAAAAAAAGAGAAGCGAACTTTCGTTTGTTTCTTTTATTGCGCTGTAGCCTGCACGATATCCTAATTCCCACTCTGTGCAATCGAATAGTACGTGGCATTGCAAATTTTATATTAAACTTCTTAACTAAGCTTTTTTTCTTCGAGGAAAGGCTATTTTTATTTTATATTGGAACAAAACGTGCATTTGCGTGTAGACATAACAGCAGGGTTCACGCAAATGACAACACACCACATCAACTGCCTGCAAGACTACTTAAGAAATTGCTAAAATTATTTGCTTTTTAACCCTCGCATTACCAAGCGGGGTATTCTGACTACCCCAGGTTGATTTTTTTCTCTGTAATAATGTCATCTGAAGGGTCACATGCATGTGGTTTCATGACTTTGTACTAAAATGATTGATGTTGAATTCACACTCACGACTGTCTAATTTTTTTGGCTTTATCATTGTTATTCAAGTCATTTATTGGTGGGATTGTGAGACTACCCCGCTTGGTATGAAAAAGAAGATTTTGGGAAATACATCTGTCATTCATCTTCTTTGTTGAGTTTTGCCATAGATCCAATGTTTGTTATTGTTGCTGGTTACTTTTGTTGAGTTGAATTTGACGTTCACTGTTGAGCTGACATTACACGAATCAGTATTTCACATGCAAGTAAGGATATACAAAGGACTTTCTAGCGAAGAGATCATGGAAATTCTATTCAATTCTGAAGTCAGTGATAATGAAAATGAATGGGACATTGATAATGAACTGAAAGAATATATGGAACCTTTTGACAAAGACTATATCATAGCATCAGATGAAGCTGATGATGAAATATCAGAAGACACTACACATTCACGCGAATAAGTAGAAGAAGATGAAGAAGAAGAAGAAGATGAACGTAACACCTGGCCCAGTGAATGATGGAAAAACAATCAAAACAATAACAGAGTCGTTTTTATTATTTATCTCACCGGAAATCGTGAGCATCATTATAGAAGAAACGAACAGGGAAGCCAAACGAGTAACTTCTTTGTGAAATGCAGCTCATTCTTCGAAGAAAATGACATGGAGAGATATAAATGTAACTGAAGTGTACGCTGTATTAGCAATTCTAATAGGAGCTGGTCGAACTCATTAACATCGCACAAGTGCTTCCAATCTGTGGGGAGGTAATGTTGCCTTTCGGCAACCATTCTTTTCCGCTGCAATGTCAAGAAACCGATTTTTGTCTATACTGAAATTCTTGCGATTTGACAAAGGACACAAGAGCACAGAGAATTGAAGAAACCAAGGACAAGCTACAAGCCATCAGGGTAGTTTCCGACAAATTTCAATATAACTTGTGCAAGAACTTCTATCCTTATGAATACGTGACTATTGATGAACAATTAGCAACGTACTGAGGAAACTGCCCTTTTAGGGTTTCTATGAAGAGCAAGCCTGGCAAACACGGCATTAAATTTTGGTTTGTGCTGGTGTGGAGACATCTTACTTATTACGGATCCAAATTTACACAGAAATGGTGGACAGTACTCGGGAAGTGAATCAAGGACAGAGAGTTGTTTTGGATCTGATGGAACCGTTTCTTAATAACGGTCATGGTGTAACAACTGATAATTTTTTCACCAGCTTTCCATTGGCTGCTGAACTACTAAAACGAAACACGACATTGGTTGGTACCTTGCGTCCCAATAATACTGCACTACAACAAAACCAAAGGTGCTGTAGATAATGGGGACAAAATGACAAGAGAATACAGTTGTGTCAGAGGAACGAGGCGGTGGCCACTAAGAATCTTCATGGAAATGGTAGATATTGCCGCACTGAATGCATATATTCTGTACACTCAAAGATTTCCTGAATGGCAGAAGAATAACCGAAGCCGAAGTAAACTCTTCACGACTGAACTGGCATTTCGACTCAGTAAAGGCAACATGGAAGAAAGAGCCAAAAATATCAACGGTCTTCATAAAGATGTACAAGATGCACTGAAAGCTTGTGGTATTCCAATTCCTACAGCAGTGATCCAGACCCAGTGTTCCAAGTTTCCAACGCCACAACAATGTCAAGATTGCAAGAGAAACGAAGATCGGAAAACAAGATTGTTGTCTAACGTGTCTAACAACCCTACCACAACAAAGGTCAAAATTTAATAATGATTGTAGTGTTGCTCACGCATTTTCGGCCAACAACGTAGTTATTAAGTCGCACGCTGGTCTCGTTGTAAAATGATGGCTCAATCGTCGAAAATCTAGGTGGTGATGATTCCAAACTCGGATGCAAAGAGGTCTAGGTTTTATTTTGCTATATTCAAAAGTTTTGTAGATCCGCTTCGCAAACCATTCTTGAAGATTAAACCTTTCAAAGTTAGCACAATGGTGATGTTAAAAAAATAATCAGCACTCCGAATTTAAGTTACACTTCCTTTTTATTGCTTTTGTTGCAATATCGCGTAACACACAAAACTTCACTTCACAATACAAAACATACTTAAAAACATCTTCCTCGCATTTTATAAGCTAACTACAATATGCGTCTTTCCAACATGACGTCCAAGACGACTTTTTCAAGGTCCGACTCTTCTCACTAACTATCGCTTACGCGCCCAAAAATCAGAGTTACAATACGTCAAAGATCATAGTGACAAAAGAAAGAATACACATAAGAATAATATCATTGCAATATAAACATATCGATGTATCACAAATGAAATCAAATCTGAATGTTGTCTCAGAAATATATTAACTACTTTACAGAAACACAGTAGAATATTGTTGGTATCGAGAGGTTGAGTTTAGGTGCCGTAATGGTTGCGTAATTCAAGTACCATTACACGAGCAAGAAACCTGTTTGCAATATACACAGAGAAGAAACTGTTACTGTGAAGTGCATGCAGTGCAAAAATGTACTTGACTGAAAAGTTGAAAAGAGTCTTGTGTAATTTTGCTGCAGTGACTGTTGAGGTACATAGATTATTAATTTTCTGTTCGCTGAGTACTGAATTTAGTGAAAGACATAAAATTTTTTTGTGCTTTGTATCTGTGATCTGATTAAATACTTCTAATAAGCTGAAAAGCTGTTTTTCAATACTAAATAAACCCATTCAATGGAAATAACGAAATCTGTGAACAGATATTACAATAAAACACAAAACTCTTTTGGAGTAGTCCAAATACCCCGCTTGGTAAAAATAGAGGTGTGAAAAAGCTTGGTAACGGGAGGGTTAAACGAGACAGACAGTGTCGAGAATATTCAGAATACATTCACGTTCCAGCTAAAATTCCGGCGACGCGGGAAACAGAAGCCAAAAAAGGGATTGTTCCGTTTTCTTTACGAGACAAATTCCAGCCGGCAGGTGTGCTTCTGTTGTTCACTGACAACACAGAAACAGGCGACAATGAAATTAAATTATTCTGCATTGTCGTTCTTTGACAGCACAGTTGCGAGTAATCGGAGCTGGTCACTTCATCGCTCCGCGTTTAAAGGAAAAATCTTTGTGCTCATGTGCCGTGTTTAAAGTAAAAAACTTTGTGCCTACGAGCGGTGTAGTATGATTGGAACTGGATACAGCCTTTCTTTCTTTCCTTTTACAATTTTTTTTCTTTTGTTTTGACTGTTGGTTGACAACCCTAGGACGCCTAAGCCTTTTTTTCTAACTTGGATACCTAAGGGGGGGGGGGGGGGGAGGGGCTTCGGCGAGCCCACAGGTATTAAATAAGTTTACTGACGAAAAATTACAACTTTCAAAATGGTTTATGTATTTTAACTAAGGCATCGGTTTATAAATGTTGTTAATTGTTATAAATATTGGATTGAGTGAATAAAAAATTGACATATTGCAATACAAAATACAGATGTGTTCATATACAATAGACTACTCTGAGTTCTCAACTTCAAGGCAAGAGACACACTTCACAATTTTTTCTGAATGTGTGTACACACATGTTTATGACACTGTCCACAATACTGTTTTGGTTTACTTAGATTGTTGTACTTCTGCCTCTTTGTTTTAGCTTTTCTTACACAAATATGTCACCGACCTTTCCCTGCAGGAGGCTGACGTGCTTCTGTTGTCACTTCTTTGATTTTCTTTTGTAGAATAGTCTCCACTGATTGAACAATTTGGTTAGATAACCATCTTGCATTGGCACTTATTTCTTCCACCTGCAATTTCACTAGTTCCATCCCAGCTTGCAGAAGATAAAGTTTCCGTTTGTTGTGTTTCTTTTCATTCGATCTTGGATGTTGCTGGATGTATATGGTGGTTGCATTGATAGCACAGAGAGTAAAATACAGTAGAGGCCATCTCTTTGTTCCCCTCTTGTAGGTGTACATACGCACCATTTGATCAATGGTATCAATTCCACTTTTAGTGGAATTATAATATGCATTTATCTCGGTTTCATTCTTCTCTCCTCCAACAGTGCCTTTATCTTGGTGCACTGTTGCCAAACATCAGTAAGTTTTTACTTGGTTTCGTTTTAGCTGTGTAGGACACCAATGTTACTGGAGGCCTACGTGTTGGGAACTGCACTAACTCACGGCAAGTTTACAAGATAAATAACAGCTGACTGACATCAACAATCACTTCCTCTGAAAGTAAACCGATTGTTGTGAATATCAAGAATACCAACCAACAAGAAACTAACTTGCATTGTTGTAGAGATGAGAAATACGAAATCCTACTAAGAGAAATTTTCTGTAGCATGGAAGCCTAAGGGGGGGTTGTTGGACCCATAATAGGTTTATTTATTTTTTCTTTCAAAGCACGAATTTTCTATAAAATATATTGACAACGTTTCATAAAATAGCCAACAAACAATAACTCAAAGGGAATATGTAGTATGAAAGTTACTTGGGCAAAAGCAGGAGACATAAAAAAATTGTGGGTTCAACGAACTGCCCCCCCCCCTCCCACACTCAGGCGCCCTAGGGTTAACATGAATAACAGTGAAAGAAGCAAACGTGCAAAATTAAATGGGGCGGCATTTCGGAAATTATCGAAGGAAACGCGAGAACGAGAAGCCAATGTTCTAAAAACGGTTTGAAGAGTAGATAAATTGTTTTTTTGTTCTTCTGAGAAATGTGAGATTTTGGACGTAGAACGTTTGGCATCTCCACTCTTCGACTGTGTGTGAATTGAACACCGCGTGTCGTGTGCCTGTATTCTTATCCGCAGTCAGAAGAGACGAGAGTTAGTAGTGACGTCAGCACCCGCAGCACATCTGCACGTAATACATGCCGCGTGTTCCAGTAACCACGACTGCAACTAACTAGCGAACTCTGCGTCCTCGCAGAGCACCAAACGATAAAGACCACAGCACCGGGGTCTGCTGCAGACAAATATTCCTGGAAAAATAAACAGCTGTTACAGGAGACGTCATCGCCGTCGAACGCAGTGAGGTCACTTCGATCGATGACGGGCGCGTAAGCGGTGCGGGCTGGTGGAAGCAGGCGCGGCAGCGGATGGGTACACACAAAGAGTGAGTGAGTAAGTGGAGACGCGCGTGCATCGGCCGGCTTGTGAGGCACGGACGAGGCATCCACCGCGTCACGCGAGACTGCATTCACTGCACGCGAGGCAGCCCGCCTGATAAGCCCGTGTCCCGCCCCGGCCAGGCCATTGTCCGCTCGTCTCCTGTCTCCACTGGCCTAAAGGGCGCACAAAGGCGGACGCGTCCACGCAGTCACACAGTCGAGGCATTCGGCGCCGCTGTGTCTTCAGTTTCTGACATTTCTACAATGTGCGCGGACTGCAGTGGTGATGGAACCTGGCAGACGTTCGACACTTTCCATTATTGACTACTGAGACTGTCGATTCGTCCGCAGAGACTGCAATAGCCGACACTGGTCTGTAAAAGCGAAACGAAATGACGTCATCAGGCCTCCTGTCCGACGAGCACTCCACAAATACTTGTGAAGGTATCACTGCATTTAAAACACTGAACTTTGTTGTCAGTGTTGTGGTCTTTAGTCCGAAGACTGGTTTAGTTCAGCTCTCCACTTTAGTCTATCCTGTATAAGCCTCTTCACATCCACGTAATTATTGCAACCTACGTCCGTTACCGGACTATCAAGTTAATAAGTCACAGCTGCAAAATACTAACGCGAATTCTTTACAGACGAATGGGAAACTGGTAGAAGCCGACCTCGGGGAAGACCAGTTTGGATTCCGTAGAAATGTTGCAACACGTGAGGCGACACTGACCTTACGACTTATCTTCGAAGAAAGATTAAGGAAAGGCAAACCTACGTTTCTAGCATTTGTAGACTTAGAGAAAGCTTTTGACAATGTTGACTGGAATACTCTCTTTCAAATTCTAAAGGTGGCAGGGGTAAAATACACGGAGCGAAAGGCTATTTACAATTTGTACAGAAACCAGATGGCAGTTATAAGAGTCGAGGGGTATGAAAGGAAAGCAGTGGTTGAGAAGGGAGTGAGATAGGGTTGTAGCCTCTCCCAGATGTTAGTCAATCTGTATATTGAGCAAGCAGTAAAGGAAACAAAATAAAAATTCGGAGTAGGAATTAAAATCCATGGAGAAGAAATAAAAACTTTGAGGTTCCCCGATGACATTGTAATTCTATCAGAGACAGCAAAGGACTTGGAAGAGCAGTTGAACGGAATGGACAGTGTCTTGAAAGAAGGATATAAGATGAACATCAACAAAAGCAAAACGAGGATAATGGAATGTAGTCGAATTAAGTCGGGTGATGCTGAGGGAATTAGATTAGGAAATGAGACACTTAAAGTAGTACAGGAGTTTCGCTATTTGGGGAGCAAAATAACTGATAATGGTCGACGTAGAGAGATATAAAATGTAGACTGGCGATGGCAAGGAAAGCGTATCTAAAGAAGAGAAATTTGTTAACATCGAGTATAGATTTAAGTGTCAGGAAGTCGTTTCTGAAAGTATTTGTATGGAGTGTAGCCACGTATGGAACTGAAACATGGACGATAGATAGTTTGGACAAGAAGAGAATAGAAGCTTTCTAAATGTGGTGCTACAGAAGAATGCTGAAGATTAGATGGGTAGATCACATAACTAATGAGAAGGTTTCCAGAATGAGATTTTCACTCTGCAGCGGAGTGTGCGCTGATGGAGACGAGATACTGGCAGAAGTAAAGCTGTGAGTAGCAGGTGTGAGTCGTGCTTCGGTAGCTCAGATGGTAGAGCACTTGCCGGCGAAAGGCAAAGGTCCCGAGTTCGCGTCTCGGTCGGGCACACAGTTTTAATCTGCCAGGAAGTTTGATAATGAGGAGGTATTGAATAGAATTGGGGAAAAGAGGAGTTTGTGGCGCAACTTGACAAGAAGAACGGACCGGTTGGTAAGACATGTTCTGAGGCATCAAGGGATCATAAATTTAGCATTGGAGGGCAGTGTGGAGGGTAAAAATCGTAGAGGGAGACCAAGAGATGAATACACTAAGCAGATTCAGAAGGATGTAGGTTGCAGTAAGTAGTGTGAGATGAAGAAGCTTGCACAGGATAGAGTAGCATGGAAAGCTGCATCAAACCAGTCTCAGGACTGAAGACCACATCAACAACAACGTCCGTTTCAACTTTCTCATTGCTAATGACTAGGACACCCTCTACAATTTTTATCCCGAACACTTCCCTCCATTACCAAATTGAAGATACCTTCATGCCTCAGAATGTGCCTTATCGTCTCTTTTTTTATTTTATTTTATTTATTTTTTAATGGAAGGTAGTGCTATAAATTTCTTTTTTCCCCGAACTTATTCGATCTTCCCATCTAATGTTCGGCATTCTTCCGTAGCACCACATTTCAAAAGCTTCTGTTCTCTACTCATTTTAAATGCTTATTTCCATCTTTAACATAAGGCTATACTCCATACAAATGCACGCAGAAAAACTCCTGGGCAGTTAAATTTAAATTGGTTATTGACAAATTCCTCTTCTTCAGAAATGCGCTTCTTGCTATTCCCAGTTTGCGTTTTATATAGTCTTTGCTTCAGCCATTTGCTGCCCAGATAGCAAAACTCATGTATTATTTTTAGTGTCCAATTTCCTAATATAATTCTCTTAGCATCGCCTGAGTTAATTCGATTACATTCATTTACCCTTGTTTCGCTTTTCTTGATGTTCACCTTATAGCCTCTTTTCAAGATGCTATCCGTTCCAAACAGCTCCTCTTCTAAGTCCTTAGCTCTCTCTGACAGAATTGCAGGTCGTCAGCAAACCTCTATACTTCTATTTCTTCTCTCTGAGCTTTAACTCCGTCTCCAAATTTCTCCGAGTTTTCCACGACTGCTTGCTCAACCTACAATAGAATAACATCGGCGACAGGCGACAATCATGTCTTACTCTCTTTTCATCCACTGTTTCCCTTTCACGTCCTTCAATGTTCATAATCAGAGTCTGATTTCTGTACAAGTTGTAAGTAATCTTTTGCTTTGTTTATTTTGCACCTGTTACCTCCAAATATGCAGTGTAGTCCGCTCAAGATTATAAAAATCTTTCTCTGCTTCTACAAATGCTATACACGTACGTTTGTCACACTTCATCAAACATAGGTTGCAGGGTCAGTATTACCTCACATGTTCCTACATTTCTCTGGAACCCAAACTGATCTTCCCCGAAGTCGACTTCCACCAGCTTCTCCCTTCTTCTGTAAATAATTCGCGTCAGTATTTTGTAACCATGACTTATTGAACTGCCGGTAATACTCACACCCGTCAGCACCGCTTTCTTTGTACATAGAATTATTACATTATTCTTGAACGCTAAGGGTATTTTGCCTGTTACATATGTCTTTCCCACCAGGAAGAATAGTTTTCACATGACCGACTCTACTAACGATCTCAGTAATTCCGAGGGAATGACTTGTGCTCCAGGACTCTTTTCCCACTTAGTTCTTTCAGTGCTCTGTCAAATTCTTCTCGCAGTATCATATCTCCCATCGAACCTTCATTCACTTCCTCCTCGCTTTCTATGATATTGCCTTCGAGTTCATTTCCATGCTCCTAGACATAGTAACAAGCAATTCTTTTCCATTACCTGCTTATTTCCGTTCATCGTCAGACAAGTGCCACCTACTACTGCATAAACCGTGCTTGCAGCCTCTCACTTGCTGTACGCGCTGCAGCTCTGTTGCACCGTGTCGCTTCTGCACGTCTGACGAGGTAGTTCATTTCGTCCTCGGGAAGGTCTCGGCTTGTGCGAGGTGTCACTCGGACTTGCTACCGCTATCAAAACGTAGCAACGTAGTGCGGAGGTAAAAGACACTAGACTTGGGAGGACGGCAGGCAGATTCCGCTCAGCCATCAAGATTTAGGTTTTCGGTGACTTCCCTAAGCCATTAGGACGAATGCTGGGATGGTTCGTTTGAGTGGGTAAGGCCGATTTTCTTCCCCCATCCGTACTTGCACCCGCCTCTAACGTCGTCACCGTCGACGGAACGGTAGACCTTAAATCTTCTCTTAATCAACGTATTCTGAGCACAAGGCACAAATTACGCAACGGATTGCTCCGAATATTAACCAGGAAGCGTTTATCAGCGGAAACAGGGAAACTATGGTCACTCCAACGCTTTTATCTGTCCAAATAAGGGTCGCCAGTCTGGCTTTGTCCCACGAGACGTGTTAATCGTGTCAGTACTCTACACACAATGACTGGTGCCTGTAGCTACCTCATTGCATACAGGAAGATTCCAAACAGTGGACTGAAAAAAACATTCAGTATGTCGCCTCCAGCTGGTTCCTAGCAAATTCCTCCAATAATCTCAACAACAACAAAAAATGGTTCAAATAGCTCTGAGGATTATGGGACTTTACTTCTGAGGTCATCAGTCCCCTAGAACTTAGGACTACCTAAACGTAACTAACCTAAGGACATCACACAAATCCATGCCCGAGGCAGGATTCGAACCTGCGACCGGAGCGGTCGCGCGGTTCCAGACTGTAGCGCCTAGAACCGCTCGGCCACTTCGGCCGGCTCCAGTAATCTCCGAAGGCGCAAAACAGTAGAGCAATTTAAGGTCAAAAGATAAACAAAACCACATATATACAGGGTGGTCCATTGATAGTGACCGGGACAAATATCACACGAAATAAGCGTCAAACGAAAAAGCTACAAAGAACGAAACTTGTTTAGCTTGAATGGGGAAAAGGGGGAAACCAGATGCCGCTATGGTTGGCTCGCTAGATGGCGGTGCCATAGGTCAAACGAATGTCAACTGCGTTTTTAAAATTAGGAACCCCCATTTTTTATTACATATTCGTGTAGTACGTAAAGAAATATGAATGTTTTAGTTGGACCACTTTTTTCGCTTTGTGATAGATGGCGCTGTTAGGGTCACAAACATTTAAGTACGTGGTATCACGTAACATTCTGCCAGTGCGGACGGTATTTGCTTCGTGATACATTACCCGTGTTAAAATGGACCATTTACCAATTGCGGAAAAGGTCGATATCGTGTTGATGTATGGCTATTGTGATCAAAATGCGCAACGGGCGTGTGCTATGTATGCTGCTCGGTATCCTGGACGACATCATCCAAGTGTCCGGACCGTTCGCCGGATAGTTACGTTATTTAAGGTAACAGAAAGTGTTCAGCCACATGTGAAACGTCATCCACGACCTCCAACAAATGATGATGCCCAAGTAGGTGTTTTAGGTGCTGTCACGGCTAATCCGCAGATCAGTAGCAGACAAATTGCGCGAGAATCGGGAATCTCAAAAACGTCGGTGTTGAGAATGCTACAGCAACATCGATTGCACCCGTACCAAATTTCTATGCACCAGGAATTGCATGGCGACGACTTTGAACGTCGTGTACAGTTCTGCCACTGGGCACAAAAGAAATTACGGGATGATAACAGATTTTTTGCACGCGTTCTATTTAGCGACGAAGCGTCATTCACCAACAGCGGTACATAAACCGGCATAATGTGCACTATTGGGCAACGGAGAAACCACGATTGCTGCGACAAGTGGAACATCAGTGACCTTGCCGGGTTAATGTATGGTTCCGGCATTATGGAAGGAAGGATAATTGGCCCCCATTTTATCGATGGCAATCTAAGTGGTACAATGTATGCTGATTTCCTACGTAATGTTCTACCGACGTTACTACAAGATGTGTGACAGAATGACGATGTACTTCCAGCATGATGGATGTCCGGCACATAGCTCACGTGCGGTTGAAGCGGTATTGAATAGCATATTTCATGACAGGTGGATTGGTCGTCGAAGCACCATACCATGGCCCACACGTTCCCGGATCTGACGTCCCTGGATTTCTTCCTGTGGGGAAAGTTGAAGGATATTTGCTATCGTGATACACCGACAACGCCTGACAACATGCGTCAGCGCATTGTCAATGCATGTGCGAACATTACGGAAGGCGAACTAATCGCTGCTGAGAGGCATGTCGTTACACGTATTGCCAAATGCATTGAGGTTGACGGACATAATTTTGAGCATTTATTGCATTAATGTGATATTTACAGGTAATCACGCTGTAACAGTATGCGTTCTCAGAAATGATAAGTTCACAAAGGTACTTGTATCACATTGGAACAACCAAAATAAAATGCTCAAACGTACCTACGTTCTGTATTTTAATTTTAAAAACCTACCTGTTACCAACTGTTCGTCTAAAATTGTAAGCCATATGTCTGTGACTATTACAGTGCCATCTACCACAAAGCGAAAAAAGTGGTCCGACTAAAACATTCATATTTCTTTACGTACTGCTCGAATATGTAATAAAAATGGGGGTTCATATTTAAAAAAACGCAGTTGATATCCGTTTGACATGTAGCGGGCTAACCATAGCGTGATCTGGTTTCCCCCTTTTTTTTAAAAAAAAAAAAAAGTTTGAAGTTTGTTCAAATGGTTCAAATGGCTCTGAGCACTATGGGACTTAACATCTGAGGTCATCAGTCCCCTAGAGCTTCCCCTAGAGCTTGGAACTACTTAAACCTAACTAACCTAAGGACATCACACACATCCATGCCCGAGGCAGGATTCGAACCTGCAACCGTAGCGGTCGCGCGGTTCCAGACTGAAGCGCCTAGAACCACGCGGCCACACCGGCCGGCTTTCACCCTTCAGGCTAGACAAGTTTCTTATTTCGTGAGATATTTTGCCCGACCACGACCAGTGGACCACCATATATACGGGTTCTATGGCTCGTCAAGCACATTTTCTCTGATGTTTCCGTAGATATTTGCAATTTCGTTTTTGTAACGATTAGTTGGTGTCAGCCCAGACAAATTATGCTCAACATGTCTTTCATATGACGTCTTGCTTCAACGGAGAGCGTCGGTTTGCTTCCACTTCCAAACAAAACGGTAACGGTATTTAAAATGGAATTTTACGTGACCGTTCGACAGAGCGGTCACAGGTTAGTCAAGAGCGATATTTCTTTTATCGAAATGTATTAACAGGGACAGTAAAACGCGAAGAATAGCCACTACTTCGTCCACGAAGCAGCGACGGCCCCCCTCTGGCCCGCGCTGACTGCTATCGACCATGCAGAAGCGCTGGTTAGGCGCTGCTGGAGTACTGATCACTCTTCGTGTTTTATTGTTCCTGTTAATAAATATCGATAAAACTAATAACGTACCAAACTAATATGAGGACGCTCTGTCGACTGGGCACGTAAAATTCCACTTTAAGAAATCATTTAGTTTGTAACGGAAAACAATCCGACTCTTTCCGTCGATGGTGCGCGTAGTATGAAAACGTAATGACGAGCACGATTTCTTTGGGCTGATTTCAGCTACACATTGCAAAAAATAAATTGCAAATATCTGCCAAAACAACAGATGAAATGCGCCTGACTACCTAAGAGAGTGGCAGCTGGGTAAAACACACACACACACACACACACACATATATATATATATATATATATATATATATATATATATATATGAGGGTTGGAACTTATGTAGTGGCTATTTACTCACAACCGCTACAGAAGAGTTACATGTTTGCACCTGTTACTGTCCTTCAAAGTAGTCACCATCATTGTGTAGAACCCGTTGCCAGCAGTGTGGAAGGCGTAGTACACCGTTAGCAGAGCCTGTTCTGTTGATGGTGCGAATGGAGCGGTCTACTGCCTGTCGAATCTCTGGAACAGTTCTGAAGCTAATACCACGAAGTGGTTCCTTCATCTTCGGAATGAAATCAAAGTCACAAGGACTTAAGTCGAGGGAGTATGGTAGATGGTATAGTACTTACCATTCCCGAACAGAGCAGCACAGCTTGCGCTGTATGCGCCCGCGCACTGTCGTGCAAAATGATGGGTGGGTTGCACAGAAGTGTCGGCGCTTCATTCGCAAAGCTGATCGCAGGCGATGCTCCAAAAACGAACAGTAATACTGTGCATTGACGGTCTGCCGTGAAGGAACGTAATGCGTTAGGATAACACCATCACAGTCGTACACGAGAATCACCAGAACTTTAGACCACTCCATTCGCACCGTCAACAGAACAGGCTCTGCTAACGGTATACTGTGCCTCCCACATCGCTGACAACGGGTTCTACGCAACGCTGGTAACTACTTTGAAAGACAGTAACAGGTGAAAACTCTTTTGTTTCGGCCGGCCGAAGCGGCCGAGCGGTTCTAGGCGCTACAGTCTGAAGCCGCGCGACCTCTGCGGTCGCAGGTTCGAATCCTGCCTCGGGAATGGATGTGGGTGATGTCCTTAAGATAGTTAGGTTTAAGTAGTTCTAAGTTCTAGGGGACTGATGACCTTAGAAATTAAGTACCATAGTGCTCAGAGCCATTTGCATCATTTTTTTTGTGTTTCGGTTGTGAATAATAGTCGCTACTATTTAAGTTCGAACCCTCGTATGTATATATATATATATATATATATATATATATATATATATATATATATATATCCACAAAAATACAGTGTCTGATGTCAACGTAACGTCGTGCACAATACACCATCGGCCAGTATGTACATGATTATAGAGCGGCAATTCTCTCTGACAGGTAGAATGGCCACCAGAGTGTCGTAGTGTTGTTTGTCGTTAGTGTTGTCACCACGCCTGGTAATATAACGGAGACACGTCAACTGTGAAAGACACGGAGATGTAGTGTGCCAGTGTGAGGCAGCATTATCAGCTGGGTCTCCATTTGATCAGGTGGTCGAATTGGGCAATTTACAGATTTATGGGTGCTCGGATATGAAGTGAGGTGATGTAGGACTGCTTGGGAACCTGAGGGCAGGCACACTCGTCATCAAATTGCCGGTCGACCACGTCTGACCGTCACAGGGAGGATCGCTGTACAGTGCGCCAAGCCCATCGTAATCCCTTCACATCTATGCCTGCCATCCAAGAACACCTAATGGACTCCCTGCAACATTCTATGTCACCTCAGCAGCAGCTGGGTTACTGAATTACTGTCCCACGCGCAGGCTGCCGCTGGATGCTGGATGTGTTCGGAGTGGTGCTGTGACCGAGAAGCAGCGACTGCTGTTGAGAAAGGTCCCACTGTGTTCAGTGATAAATTGCGGTTCTGCCCTACCCCAGATGACCAGCGTCGGATGTTAAGGCGACGATCTGGGAAGAAGTCCTATTCTTCCAATGTTATGGAGAGGCTCAGCTGTGTTAATTCTGGCGTCGTGGCATGGGCCGTCGGGTATGACTTAAGGTCACGGCTGGTAGTGATTGAGGAAATTCTGACGTCATGACGGTACGTCACGAACATCCTGTATCCTTACGTATTCTCTCTCATGCGACAGTATTGTGGTGCCATTTTTCAACAGGAAAATGTTCGTCCACATACGGCATGTGTCTCTGTGAATTCTCCACATGATGACAAGACGCTTTCGTAGTCAACAACATTACCTGATCTGTCTCCCATATAACATGTGTGGGACTAGCTCGGACGTCAACTCTGTCCCAGCGCCAGTATCCAGGGTATCAGGTATCAGTTACAATAGTTGTGGACCAGCTTGCCTCGGAAGAGGACACATCGGCCATATGACGGATTAGTGCATGCATCCAGGGCATGGAGGGTGCAATGTCACACTGATAAGTGAGCTCACACTATTAAGTTCAGGACTCGAATCTGTAACCACTGAAAAAACATCACATACCTTCTCAACCCACGAAGTTTCCTCTTCCACTTCTGGTGCTTCACATTTTTAGTCAGGTAGGCAAGATGTAACTTCAATTGGACCTTGCCAAGGGCGTCGAGTTAAGCACCACCTACAGCCAACATGATCTAGTATGAGGCCACTTCCCAGCAATCATGTACACAGTCTATATCCCAACATTCTCCTAGAAAAACGGAAAAATGAATAATTAGAATTCTACGCCTCCTCATGAGAACTCAGATGGAATTCTTATAGGATCTCCATGCTGAGAACATAACTTCGTTGATCACTAAAGGCCAGTAACTGTAGACCTCAGAAACGTTAAACATCTCTTAACCGACGAATGGCTTTATCCCTTGGAGAGCTGCTACCCGACTACTCGATTTCGCGAAGCCCAAGCAGCTCCACAAAATTCTTTAAACAATCAATGAACCTCAGGAGCAGAACTCAGGCACTTTCTTTGGTCATTTCCTGCTGCAACTAATAGTAGTTCTTGTTTCGAAAGTGTTGGTTCTTACCAGGACTTCCCGCTGGTTGCTTTCCAACAGGTGCGGGATAGCACCTGCCCTCATGGGGGAACCATTAGGACTTAGGCCAGCGTAGTAGGCTCCAGCCACAATTCATTTTAGGTTGATTACACAAAGGCCATCCTCTACGCTGGACAAAGCCCCCAATCAATGGATACCAGATACATTCTCTGGCATCTCAAACTGTCAAGAGGACATCCCTACCCCAGAGCGACCAGGAATGGTATATTGCGTGTTTTCTCCTGTGGTCTACTCATGTTTCATTACTTATATGGCACTCTAACGGCTACCCAAAGACTAAAGCCAAGATGATGATGATGTTTGGTTTGTGGTGCACTCAACTGCGCGGTTATCAGCGCTCGTACAAATTCCCAACCTTTGCTCACCCCAATCGCGCCACTTTCATGAATGATGATGGAATGATGAGGACAACACAAACACCCAGTCATCTCGAGGCAGGTGAAAATCCCTAACCCCGCCGGGAATCGAACCCGGGACCCCGTGTTCGGGAAGCGAGAACGCGACCGCGAGACCACGAGCTGCGGACTAAAGCCAAGGAATAGCTTTCTCAGATCAACCAAACTCAGTCTAAAGTGGATGTGGTCAACTTCAAAAGACCATCACTGGATGGACTGTCTGATGAATTAGCCTCTGAGAGAAATCTGGAAATTTCTTTATAGACTGCAGATCCATAAAGCAAATCTCGTAAACTTAGGATAGCCAGTGCCATATAACCTGTGCAGTTATGGTGAGGTCCAAACTAATCGACACAAGTGTTTCTGTTCTGATTTCTCCACCTAATGCAACCTCGAAGACCTCATGTCAGCAACTCCTAATGAAACTGATGTCGCCCACTTACGGTACAGACTGCTTAAGCTGTTTCTTACATATTTTCTTGTGTTTCCTTTTCTATAGGTTGGTCAAAATAAAACTGATGCAGAAAATATGTGATGCACCTTAAGATAGGCAACCCAACGTACTGCGTGAAATAACCCTAAGACAAAAAAGGACACAACACGAAGTAATCTGTCGAAGCGATGTACGTATACAGACAAATAAATGACAACAGTTTCAGAAAAATTGGACGATTTATTCAAGATAACGAGCTTCACAAATTGAGCAAGTCAATAACTCGTCGGTCCACCTCTGACCCTTACCCAAGCAGTTATTCGGTTTGGCATTGACTAGAAAGTTGTTGAATGTCCTCCTGAGGGATATCGTGCGAAATTCTGTCCAATTGGCGCATTAGGTCGTCAATATCCTGAGCTGGTTGTAGAGCCCTGAACATAATGCTCCAAACGTTCTCAGTTGGGCTACCTTGCTGGTCAAAATAGGATTTGGCTAATACAAACACAAACAGTAGAAACTCTCCCCGTGTGCAGGCTTGTATTATCTTGCTGAAACGTAAGCCCAGGATGGCTTGCCATGATGGGTATCAAAACGGAGCAGAATATCATCGACATACCACTGTGCGCTATGGGTGCCCCGGATGACAACCAAAGTGGTCCTGATATGAAATAATATGGCACCTCAGGCCATCACTCTTGGTTGCTGGGTGGTATGGAGGGCGACACACAGTTTGGTACCCCATCGCTGTCTGGGGCGTCTCCAGTTACGTCTTCACTGATTACCAGGGCTCAGTTCGAAACTCGACTCATCACGGAAGACACTTCTACTCCAGTCAATGAGATTCCAGGCCGGGTATGCCAGACACGACTACAAACGGGTTTGTTGGTGTACAGAGGTCAATGGCAATCGGCTCAAGGGCCGCTGTGAGCCTACTAGCCCCCTTTCCATGAGTCGCCTCTTAACGGTGCTTTTGGTCACTCAAGGACCAGTTGTACTTCGGATCGATGTTAATGATGAGTCCAGGGTTCTCCGTGCCTCTCTGAAGATTGCTCGGTCCTCACGTTCTGTCGCCTTTCTAGATCTACCGCTTCCTTATTGACGCTGTGTTCGGCCATGGTTCCCCCAACCCCGCCAACATCCTCGAATAGTGGCAACGCTCCTATTCAAATGTCGAGCGATTTACCGATTATTCCAAATGGCGTCTTTGAATCCAACTACACGTCCCCTTTCAAATGCTGATATCTGCGTATATTGTTCACGCGCATGCCTTCGAGGCGTAGTTACTGTCGAACTGAGTACTTGGAATGAAATTCGCAAACACTTTACGCCCTGGTATCGATTTGTCCTTTGTTTACTATCCTTGTCAGCTGCGCGGTGAAATTGCCCAGCAGCATCACACATTCATCTTTGGGCCGCCAAAATTTACAATTTTGCATTTTTCGTCGATACCTTAACGGATATCAATTTCTGACCAATTTACATAACTTCATGTACTTTGCTTTTTGTCTTAAAGTGTATTTTCTGGACCAGTTTTATTTCAGCCACCCTACATAAGTGTTATAAGCACTAGAAGTCTACTTATCTGCACTGTTTTATAACTTGTACTTACTTTTTACTATTAGTTTGTGATCCGATACTTCTGAAATGATTTTTTTTTAAACTTCTATTAGATCGTTGTCTCATTTTTTTTTACCTTTTTGAATCCAGCAAAGAACTTTCTAAGTCAATCTACACCATATTCGCCTGGATACATGTCCCTCTTACTTCCATTCATTGTTGTCTCGTTACGTTCATAATTACGTCTGCCATTCTACTCTATTCCCTTGTCAAGTTCTTTATCTATCTCTCCCAGTAATTTCGAAAATCCGTCTGCCCTTCCCCGCTGAGCAACCCTCATATTTTGAATGGTTTTCGCATTAAACATTCACGTGTCATGGTCATAAGTCAAAATTGGCAATAAACCCTAATTTTAAGCTTTGCTTTCCATACACTTCTGAAGTTTAGTTTTGGAAACCTTATTTAGATTACCAAAAGCGCTCTAACCTGATTTTATTCTTCTGATCATTCTTTTCCAGTACATCCAATCGTTTAATTTATATTAATTTATTTTAAACAGTAATAAAATCATGTATCAGGATGAAAAACGACATAATTCAGCTAAGCACCAGAGACAACTGTGTCAATAAAAAAAGCTGGAAAAGTATTAACTCTAACTAATAATAATCACAAATGTTACAGGAGCTTAGTTTTGGCTAAGCTGAACTGAGAGATGCTTATGGTCGTTAGGAGGGTGAAATGCGAATCAAAGTTATGACGGAGGAACAGTTGCTTCCACTAACGTATGTGTGTCACATTATGAGCGATTGTATCGTGAAATATTACTTTGGCATGCATGTGACTCCTGGCAAGCAGACTGTTATGAAGACTCTGAGCGTTTACAATATGGATTCAATTAACATTTTTTACATAAGTTCTGACTTTGGACAAGTCTTATTTGAATTTGGCAGTATTGTGGCTGTACACATATGGTGCCATTGTCTGCTTGTTTGGGAGTTATCTGTGTTGCGAAACTGGTGAAACAGGCGCATCGTCCTAGTTGCATGTTGCCTTTCTAGCGGATTGCAGGAACAACAAAATTTTGATTGTCAGTATTTCATACAATTATGACCGATTTCAAAATGCTATTACAATTCATTCGCTAAGAACTATAATGTTACGCTACAGTCTTAACGCCATTAAGTGCAGTACTAAAATTAGGAACAGTGTGTGTGTGTGTGTGTGTGTGTGTGTGTGACAGCGTAAGTCTTGGCGCGCAAGTTACCAACATTGTAAGCATCCAATATTTCTGAATGAGAGCACTTAGCGACTCCCAACAAACTTTGCACATAATTTCAAACATTTTTGAAACTTTTTCTCAGTGGCACCCTACACGAAATAATGGGTCGAAAAAAGTTTACTGCTTACTAGGTTTTCGCTGTTCAATCAGTAAAACTTCAGCATCAGACGTGATGTTTTAATTTATTACTTCTTTATTAGTAACTCTATTCTATTTTTAGACTTTTTCCACATATACCACCAAATGTACCTGCAAAAGTATGAGGCACGTCCGGAAAGTAAGTATCGTTTTGGAAAGAAACTCAAAAGAATTTTTTGAAGCAAATTTATTTTTACAGGTAAGAACATTTCTTTAACTACTTTTCTGCATAGCTGTCACATTTGTCATAGCGGGAAGCCAGCTTTTCTACGCCCTCTGTACAAAGAGATGCCGCCAGTGCAAAACACCGTTTTTCGCGTCGTTTTCTGTTTGTTGAGTTCCTACCCAGAGGTGAAACCGCCAGTGCAGTACGGTACTGTGAAACTTTGAGAAAACTCCGGGGTGCAGTTCAAAACAAAGCCGTGGAATGCTCAGTCAAGGCATTGTGTCACTTCACGACGGCGCACACCCCCATTCTGTTGGTGTCACTCAAAAATCTTGTTCTGTTGGGAGCAGTTAGATCACCCGCCGTACAGCCCCTTCTCGCACGTTCAGACTACCACTTGTTCCTGAACTCCCAAGCGTGATTATGGAGGAAGGCTCTTTCAGAGTGAGGAAGACCCAAAAAAAGGTGTTCAGCAGTGGCTGTCTTCACTGGTGGCATCTTTTTATGAAACAGGCAAATATCAGTTGGTTTCCTGCTGTGACAAATGTCTGAAAAGTGGTGGCAACTATGTAGAATTCTTTTTAAAGAAATGTTCTTTCCTCTAAAAAAACATTTTGATTAGAAAAACAAAATTTTATGAGCTTTTTTTTTTCCAAAACGGCACTTCCTTTGCGGACATGCCTCGTATATAACTGTACGACATATGGTTCAGGAGATAGATATGTCGCCATAAACATTGAGCTGAGTGAAAAACTAGCTTTTCTTATAACGGAGAGGAAATTAACCTGATTATACTTTTTCAGTGTTTGATAATGAGAACACTTGGCGACTTCCAACAAACTTTAAACATAGTTTCAAATCTTTTCTAAACTGTTTCTTGCTTAAATTCCCACAAAATAATGAAAGAGAAACAGTTTATTGCTTGAAACTTCCTGGCAGATTAAAACTGTGTGCCAGACAGAGACTCGAACTCGGTACCTTTGCCTTTCGTGGGCAAGTTCTCTACCAGCTGAGCTACCCAAGCACGACTCAGCGCCCCGCCCTCACAGCTTTACTTCTGCCAGTACCTCGTCTCCTACCTTCCAAACTTTACAAAAGCTCTCCTGGCTGGGGCGGCCAAGATTTAAGGTACGTTGTCCAAGACGCGACGCACACTAGCGACTGCGACGGGTCGCTACGTGACGTCAGAAGTTGTCCGCTGGCGCATGCGCAGTTCGAGTTTGGGATGCGACGCGCGACTGTTGCGGCAGCTGTCGCAGCACTGCACCAGTGAGCAGTGTTGCGACGGAAGTCGCACGACACAAAGACGTACGGCTGCGAGAAAGATGTCGTGCCAGTCAAGGAAAACTGAAATGAGCCACTCACAGGATGTGATGCTCTGTGAGCTGGTCTCGCAACAGCCTTGCCTTTACGATTTGAAGAACCCTAAATATAGAGACACTATGTTCAGAGACAGAATTTGGGAAGTAATTGGTGCACAGTTGAAACTGGCAGGTGAGTGAAATATATAATATTTTCCCATTAATGCAAATTTTTCAGGCCTGTTATGAAAATCAGTATAATCCATGCAGATGTAGAATTAGAATGATGAAAATGAACTTGAAGGTCAATTTTCGCATTACTCTTTTTTGTGACGATAAAAATTGAAAACGGCAAATACATTATAAAATGAACAATCTAAAGTACAACGAGAAAGTTACATTTTACAATACCTTCACTTTGAAAGTAAACGGTAGATTGGTGTCTTGATGATACCTTCTAGTTGTGAAAAACCACCACCAGATTGTTGTACAGCTTTCTGTAATCAATAGATGTTCGTTTTTGAGGAAGGCGTTTCTCAACAGATTGCGCAAACAGTATGCTGCAATAAGTAATTTGTCACATTCACTTCAATTCATTGGTAGAAGATGGTGCTCAAAAAACTTGTGCCAAAAGTGCACTACTGTTTTACAAGGCCCTTCTGGTCTGACACAGTTCACAATTGAAATTCGTCTTTTGTAAATCCTGGAGTCATCTTTTGAGTGCAGCTTGGCAAGATTAAATGTTGATGTCATCCATAACGATGTATGCTGTCAGAATACAAGAATGTGGAAGTTCATTTCGATGGGAATAAAGATTCAGTCGGCTATGAAAGTTGCCTTAGCTTGTTCCAAAAGTTTCTGCATGGGAGAAACTGACAAGTATAATTTGGGGAAATTTTGTGAACAAGCATGGACATTATTTCTTCCACATTTCTGCCAGTGTATACTGTAGACGTTCAGAATCAAAATTCTAGAGATGTTTAAGGTGTAACCCTATCTTGTTGTCAAGAACTTGAAACAATGCAATGAAGCTAGCGTGCGCTTATTGTTAATAAACTTATCTTTCATTGGAATTTTAGGTGAAATGTGCAAAAACAGATGGAGGAATATTCGGGACTCGTATCAGAGAAATAAACGAGAAAGAAAGCTTGGAACAGGTTCAGATGCCTCAGCAAAACCAAGAAAATGGGTTCTGCTTGATCACTTGGCTTTAAGAAACCTACGTTTCGTGGCATTTTAAATGAAATTGTCAAGAGCATATGGAGAAATATTAGTAACTCATACCGGAGGAATATGACATAAAATGGTTTCATTAGGTCCAAATGTGTCAGCGAAACAAAACAAATGCATTCTCTATCGTGTGATGACCACACGATTCTCGTTGCGCGCCGACAGATCTGGCGGCTAGTCGCGACGCTCCCGGAGATATATGAGCCCAAATCTCGGAAGCGGAGATCGATATCAATCTGATCTCAACTTAAAAAATAATTTCGATATGTTAGCTTCTTTTCATCGGCAACGATGTATGACCTAACGTGAACCATACGTAAAGTAGCCAGCGACCACATTTTTCACTGTACACAATTCAAATTTTATGCAGTAGGTTACTTGTAAATTAAGTATCGGGATAACTGTGACGAATATCGGAAAAATACACACCTCATTATCAAGCTGTGATGTGAAACTGTAAGATACGCAAACATCAATGTTTTGTGCCTTTTACTTTCCTCACAATTGATTGAGAAGTAATATGCAGCGAAAAAAACACGCAAAACCGGAAGAGATACTTTTCAATTTTTTAAAGTAAAAGGAGAATCTGTATCGAAAAACTAACTCTGGGAGCCGATGTAACTTTGTTGCATTAACATACAGTATTTTTTACAGCAAGAAAATCGGAATTCTTATTTTTCTTATGTATTTGAATCCGCTGCCGCCGACCGGAGCTTGGGAAACGGCGACGACTCCAGTCGTGTTGCGGCCGTGTCACCGTCTGCCAGGGTGGGAAAAGAGGTGGGGGCAGCGTCGCAGTCGCAGCCAACTGTCGCGTCTTGCACAACGTAACTTTAGGCTTGGAGGCCATTCCCGTACCCTTGGGCCAAAGCGCTCAGCCTCACTGCACATGTCCCACTCCGCTAATCCACACTGTCCGTGCTTGAGGAGGGGTAAGAGGGAAACACTGTGAACATGCCGCATTTAAATGGGAGAGCAGCACTGCATACGACTTGGTTTTATATTTCACATTTGTCAATAACAGAGATCACAAAAAAACAAATTTTCAGTATTATTTAACTATTTTTAGCCTGTTGAAGACGTAATATAAGTTTTATCTGGTACATAATGTTAACAGACGGACAGACGCAAAGAATTTCACAGAGTTTCGACTCAAGTTGCCATGTTATCACGACTTATTTAGTTTCATAATCGAATAAAGATCTTTCACACATATATGTCGATCAAAATATTGTAGCATTTTTGCATCTTCGTTATGGAGACATGGAGACTCCACCGGAGGAAAGCAATGTAGACGTTTTGGACAGTTTTAACGTAAAAACGTTTGTCATTATTACTGGAATTACCTTGCAGATGAACCCAGTTACATCTGCACATACACGCGGGTTGTTTCAACTAAAATGGCAAACGGTCTTGAAAAAAGCTCGAAAATAGATGTAAGATTCACAGCATCATCAAAATATTTTTAACACTATCCTTGCAATCCTTTCAAGTCCACGATGAATTCTTCAAACCAATCGTTTTCAATAGTGCCAATTGAGCTTAGGTAACTGGACTGTCTTTATCAGAATGTGTCCTTTCTACAGTGGGGTTTTCTCTTTAAATGCATCCCATCAAATCAGAAAGAACTTATCTTGCAGTGTTTCACTGTGTGCAGTGCTTGGTACAGTCCACTTAAAACACGGGGTTTGTAATCCATTCTGAATGTTCAAATTTTCGTTGCTGCAGTCCTTTCTTTTTCATAAATTCAACAATAGCGACCTTTAACTCGAAAAATCTTTCCAGACATGCCCCATATAAAGTCTCCATACTCTTCGTTAAATTCCACTGAAAACTGTTGCAGCTGACAATGGAGTAATGCGTGGTCAGGCGCACATTTTCGACGCATGAGTCACAATCCTGGTAGCCAAAAGGGTAAGCAGCTGGTGTAGATACGTTGTTATGGGGAATGTTTATACATGATACATCTGCCATTGTTTCTCACCAGCGGACGATACAAGAACCCACTTTTCCATAACGTGTATTCACCTGTTCGTCTACAGGCAACCTGAAGGTGATCTGTATCTTCAATAATATATGCGTCACCCCATCGCTCCCGAACTGAATCATAATTATTTGATAAAACACTGCACAGACATGAGGGTACTAGTCTTTATACGTCCATCTTTACAGAGATCTTTGCGGGACTCGGCTGTTCTCTACAGGACGTCAAACCAAACACCTTTCAGCCGTCTAATTTCCAAAATTGTTTCGTTTGGCTATCAGTTTCGGCGATTTATTACGCCACCTTTAGGCCCCTGTAGTGTAGGAAGATTTCACTTCGGTTCTGGACAAAGTAAAGCCCCGCATTCAAATACTGGTATCTGTAGATTTCTGCTTGCTATAGCAATCACTTCAACCATCAACTGCCGACTACGACCAATGTGGAGGTGTGTCCACCAGTCGACACTGGTGGACACACCTCCAACTAATCTCCATTGATTGAGCGGTCGTAGTTTAGAAAGATTCCTCATTGCTTTCAGAATCTCGTGAAGTCCTTTCTACGATGCATCACCGCTGGCATCAGGATGGAAAGCGGTGCAGGTAGATATGTATCTGACTGCTCAGTTTGTGCTATTCCCGAAGGATCGCGGAAGTTCACCACTTGCGCTAAAACTATTGTACTTAACGACGAGATTCTCTCCACTGAGGATAAATACTACAGTATAACAGGTCCTCTCTGCATTTAAAAGAATGCCGGAGGAGGCATGGCCCTTCTATTCCCTTCGGCTCCTCTTTATTTCTGGAATTTCTGTATCAGTACGTTTCCTTCTCTAGGCTATGAAACAGTCGTTCTGATTGGAGTCCATTGAGAGAAAGAATTCTGTCTTTAATGATCTCCGTTGGTGGTCGTTAAGCAGTGGTTGAAAGGGAGGTCTTACTCTTTCTTTCTTTCCTGCGGACTTCACTGAAATATGCATTAATCAGCTTCTCTCATCGATCTGGAAGCATCGTTAGCTGTAATTGGCGAATCCGGTGCCTCTGTTAAATAGAATTCTACGCTTATTGAGAAATGGAAACCGTGCAAAGCTCATGAATCACAAGACACTTATCGAGATTGCTTTACTAAGTTCGCACTGAAATATTGCTCCATGACTGAATGGTCTAGCAGAAACCTACGGCGAAGAAAATACAATGTTAGTTCCCAAGTATAGAAAACGTGTGTATTCCGTTTCTGACAAAACACGTTACACAGAAAATATTAAAGACTTCTGTAGTTCAACAAATTATAATATAAATTAAAAACTTAATTTGATGAGTAGTACAATAATGAATAAACAGTAAATTCTACTGAAATGCCGATACAGAAAACGTTAACTGGTGCAAACACACAATTATTTGTCGAGAATCAGATACTTAGATACTCGAGGAATTTAGTTTTCAAACTTTTATTTATGTTTAACATACATTAAGAGCCCACCTGTGCTGCCATCATTTAGTATTCTCAGGTCTCATTCGCGCAATTTAAGCATGTCAGCTACTAAGAGCGTTTTTCTTTCTCTTTGCGACAGCATGTCTTCCTAGAGAGGCGACACTTACTGAGCGACGTTGTAAATGACTGAATAAGATACACTGTTCACGCCCACAATACAAGAAATTGGAGTCTATAGTTTGATAGTGTCCCTAAATAAAACTCCCCCGATGCAAATCTACTACGTCACCATCCACATGGACAGTGATAAATCATGTATATCAGGTCTATTTTTCCAAAAGTAAATATACCGTAAAAGATAACAGCCCAATACAAAAAATGCAAGTAAGATGACAGAGTACAAATGAGCTGCGCCAGAGAAAAACTTACTGAACTGTAGATATTCAGAAAGCTAACTCATTAAAACATATGGTATTTGTACAACGATTTGGGCAAATTTCGTTCGTCAGCTGAGAATATGTTCATCTTGGAATATTAAGTGCCGCAAGTTACTTAGCTGCCTTGAGAAGACCAAATGGCAACCACTGTTGGAGTTAATTAACATCTTTTGTAACATTAAATGAACTTTCCGTCGGTGCTTGACAGAGCATGATAACCAAATACACTGACGTGCAACACATTAAGGACGAAAGTAACTTTCTCATGATGTGTAACTGCCAAGTAAAAGAGCTGTATGGTGGTGGTGGTTGTTGGGATGTTTAAGGGGGACTAAAGAGCTGTATGGAACTTGTACTATATGTACACTGAAGCAACAAAGAAACTGGTATAGGCATGAATACTCAAATACAGAGATGTGTAAACAGACGGAATACAGCTCTGCGGTTAAGACAACAAGGGTCTGGCGCAGTTGTTAGATCGGTTACTGCTGCTACAGTGGCAAGTTATCAAGATTTAAGTGAATTTGAACGTGGTTTTATAGTCGGCGCACGAGCGATGGGACACAGCATCTCAGAGGTAGCGACGAAGTGGGGATTTTCCCGAACGACCATTCACGCGTGTACCGCGAACATCAGGAATCCGGTGAAATATCAAATCTCCGACATCGCTGCGGCCGGAAAAAGATCCTGCAAGAGCAGAACCAACGACGACTGAAGAAAATCGTTCAACATAGCAAAAGTGTAACCCTTCAGTCAATTGCTCCAGATTTCAATGCTGGGCCATCAACAAGTGTTAGCGTGCGAACTATTCAACGAAACATCATCTATAGGAGCTACCGGAACCGAAGGCCCATTTATGTATCCTCGATGACGGAAACTAAACTCCGCCCTAACAGGCCATGAAGGCTGAACGGTACCGACCGGCCGCCGTGTCATCCTCAGCCCATAGCCGTCAATAGATGCGGATTTGGAGGGGCATAATGGTCACCATACCGCACTCCCGGCCGTATGGTTTACGAGACCGGAGCCGCTGGTTCTCACTCAAGCAGCTCTTCAGTATGCCTCACAAGTGCTGAGTGTACCCCGCTTTCCAACAACGCTCGGAAGATCAGATGGTCACCCATCCAAGTGCTAGCCCAGCCCGACAGTACTTAACTTGGGTGATCTGACGGGAACGGGTGTTACCGCTGTGGCAGGGCCATTGGCATCCTTGATGACTGCACGACACAAAGCTTTGCGCCTCGCCTGGGCCAGTCAACATCGACACTGGACTGTTGATGGCTGGAAACATGTTGCCTGGCCGGACGAGTCTCGTTTCAAATTGTATCGAGCGGTTGGACGTGTGTGATTATGGAGACAACGTCATGAACCCATGGACCCTGCATGTCAGCAAGGGACTGTTGAAGCTAGTGGAGGCTCTTTGATGGTGTGGGGCGTGTGCAGTTGAGTGATATGGTACCCCTTATACGTCTAGATACGACTCTGATAGGTGACACGTAAGTAAGTATCCTGTCTAATCACCTGCAGCCATTCATGTACAGAACTCTCCAAACGTTTCGCTCTGCCCTGCCATGAATGACATGAATTTTCACTAAGTGTTCGGCAACCGTACGCTACAATGTTCGGACATGGCTGTGGCGCACTCCAGCGAATTATGATGTGCTTACTCAATTAAAATTCGAATACTGATTGATCCAAATGTCGGCTTAAGATGCGGTTTGCACCAGTCAACTGTACATTAAACACATCTTATACACTGAGATGACAAAAGTCATGGGATATCTCCGCATATCGTGTGTGCATCAACTCGATATGGCATGGACTGAACAAGTCGTTGGAAGTCCCCTGCACAAATATTGAGCCATGCTGCTTTTTTAGCTGTCCATAATTGCGAAAGTGTCGCCAGTGCAGGATTTTTGCATGAACTGATCTCTGGAATATGTCCCATAAATGTTCAACTGGATTGACGTCGAACGATCTGGGTGGCCAAACCATTAGCTCGAATTTTCCAAAACGTTTTTCAAACCAATCACGAACAACTATGGCAGAGTGACACGTTAGGAAACATCAGTGGCTGCAAATGGTCTCCAAGTAGCCGAACATAACTATTTCCAGTCAGTGATCGGTTCAGTTAGGCCAGAGGGCCCAGTCCATTCCAGGTAAACGCAGACCACACCATTATGGAGCCACCACCAGCATGCACAGTGCTTTGTTGACAACCTGGGCATATGCGTTCGTGGGGTCTGTTTCACACTCAAACCCTACATCAGCTCTTACCAAATGAAATCGGGACTCTTCTGAACAGGTCACGTTTTTCCAGTCGTCTAGGGTCCAGCGGACATGTACACGAGCCCAGGAGATGTGCTGCGAGCGATGTCGTGCTCTTAGCAAAAGCGCTCTCGTCGGTCGTCTGATGCCATAGCCCATTAATGCCAAATTTCTCCCCACTGTCCTAACAGATACGTTCGTCGTATGCCCCGCATTGAATTCTGCTGATATTTCATGCAATGCTGCTTCTTTGTTAGCACTGACAATTCTACGCAAACGCCCCTGCTCTCGGTTGTTAAGAGAAAGCCGTCAGCCACTGGGTTGTCTTCTCAGCGCACTCTTGACACTGGGGATCTCGGAACATTGAATTCCCAAACGATTTCCGAAATAGAATGTGCCATGCGTCTAGCTCCAACAACCATTCCGCGTTCGACGTTTGTTAATCCCCGTGTGCGACCATAATCACGTCGGAACACGTATGACAGCCCCTCCAATACAATGCCCTTTATACCTTATGCACACGATACTACCTCTATCTGTATAAGTGCGTATCGCTATCCCATGACTTTTGTCACCTCAGTGTAATTAGGTGTTCCACCACAAATTCTTCTCTTCCTGTACCTGTTCCATTACGTAACGTTAACATTAGTAAATGAGCGTGGTCAGTGAGACAGCAGGTCACGGCTACGTCTCAGATTTTGTCCTGTAATTTTACAGGATTTACTTTAAATTAAAGCGAAATTTTGGCGCGAGTGGTACGCAGAAAATGACATGCGAGCACTGGGGAAAAGTTTATATTGTTCAGTTAGGTGGAGCTGTGCCAATTGGGTTGTTGGTACATGAGGCAAGCTGGAGAGTATGGAAGACAGATTCAACATTTGCAAAACATCTTTTGATGGAAAGCCACCCATACAATGTAGGTTGTGAAGGTTTACATATTGTTAAGAAAAGCGGAAAAGTGATACTGTTTCAATCAGTGAACATTTGACTCCAGAATGCCAGCTTAGTTTGAATTGCAAAAATACCGCTTCCTTTTTCCTCTCTGTTAAATTAAGTTTCTTTATGCATATGTTCGATTACAAGAGCAAATTTAACTCTAATTTTTAATCTATGTTTCCATATATCTCCACTTTTCGTTAAGTATAAGGATTCTGTGTAACACAAAATGTTATACATTCCTTTGTAAACTCTCCGTGACTCAAGACTTTATTTATCCTGTGTGTGTGTGTGTGTGTGTGTGTGTGTGTGTGTGTGCGCGGGTGGATCGTTGTAAGTTGCATGTCATTCTATATGTGGTTGCGACACTCAGTTGTCACCTGTTGAAACCTAAAGGCCGTTTTACACGAGTGACTTTCTGGTCATAATCTACAACTCGAAGTGCCTTTCGTGCCTACGTGTAAATCAGCACTCAACTACGGTGGGAGTCTATGATGACAGTTGCCTGTAGACTGCGTCGAGTGTGGAATTCTAAATTTCCGAGTATATTGCACATTGCGCATGCGCAGGAACAAGGGACTACAGCGACGTTGCTTAACATCGGAAGTTAATCAGTTATGGTCGATCTCATTTCTATTATATAAATTGATTTTGTGTTTTCGTGTCGTCTCAATCTTTATTGTGTTGTTTGTTTTGTTTTCGAGGCAGACTGAAAAGTTACAAAAGGCCATGGTATTTTTTCTACCACTGTTCCCCTACACGTTAGTCGATTCTGATGGTGAAACTAAAAAGCTATTTAAGTTTTACCGAGAAAAGCTTTCACCATCACGTATGTAAGAATGTAAACAGATGAATGTGTTTTCATGAGTATTATTTCCCCAGTGAAAAAGTCGGAATTATTTGGCGAGAAAAATAATTTTCTATATTCTTTGGCACTCAGCAAGAAAACAGGACAAAGAGGATAAAGGTTCTATTTACTGTGTTCTAGATACTGTTTGACGAGTATGGAAGTATATATTTTCTTGAGAAAATAAATGTATATGTTCTGAAATGTTTGGATACAACTTTTCTTACTCTTTCAGTTCTCAGGAGTGTAACGAATTAACCAAACGACCTTTGACAAGGACTTCCACCATGAATTCTGCTGTGGTCGTTAATAAACTTTACTATCGTTGTTTGTTCCTACATTTTGTTAATGTATTTCGATTTTTTCACAAGAAGTATAACTCCTCATATACTCACTTTCACCGTACAGATGACACACTGCACAGCAAATGGCTCTCATGACACACGTATTAACGCTGACGTATAAACGAAAATGACTACTCGAAAAAAATGGGACGCAGTACAGGAATAAAACACAAGGGGCGCTGCAGTAGACTCACGTGTCTCGAGTAGTCAATTGAGACAAGAAACCTAAGAACCCGAAAGCAAGTTTGTGATCAAATAAATAATATTTTACAGAACATCAAGGAAGTTTTTCCTGTTTAATATTAAATATCATTAGTATTTCCTCACTCAACAATCTTTAAACCAGCTAACTGTAAGTAGTCACTGATCAGTTTGAATCAGTTCTCATTGTTATTCTATGCATAACAACTGGAAGTAGTATTAATTAACGTCCACGTACAATTGCGCTAGGCTTCCTATTAAATACGTGTATTTCCATTTTAAATTCTTAATTCAATTAGTTTTCAGAGTAAAGAAAAAGTTAATATAGAAACAAATATCGTTTGGAAAAGGCTGGTTGTTATAATACAATAGTTTCTTAGACTGCTAATTGTTGCTGATGTGGTCTTCAGTCCTGAGACTGGTTTGATGCAGCTCTCCATGCTACTCTATCCTGTGCAAGCTTCTTCATCTTCCAGTACGTACTGCAGCCTACATCCTTCTGAATCCGCTTAGTGTATTCATCTCTTGGTCTCCCTCTACGATTTTTACCCTCCACTCTGCCCTCCAATACTGAATTGGTGATCCCTTGATGCCTCAGAACATGTCCTACCAACCGATCCCTTCTTCTAGTCAAGTTGTGCCACAAACTCCTCTTCTCCCCAATTCTATTCAGTACCTCCTCATTAGTTATGTGATGTACCCATCTAATCTTCAGCATTCTTCTGTAGCACCACATTTCAAAAGCTCCTATTCTCTTCTTGTCCAAACTATTTATCGTCCATGTTTCACTTCCATATATGGCTACACTCCATACAAATACTTTCAGAAACGATTTCCTGACACTTAAATCTATACTTGACGTTAACAAATTACTCTTCTTCAGAAACGCTTTCCTTGCCATTGCCAGACTGCTAATATGGGTGGGATATCCTGTGAATTGAGTCTGCATTCGGTTTGCTAATTTTACAACATCAATAATTTTAAAGTTCTTTTTTTGACGTGGGTTTTCATGGCATGCAATGTTTGAACAAAGAAATCTATATAAAAATAATATTAAATTAATTTTGTTATTTGTTGGCTCTGGCCTTTTGCATACAGTAAACAATTAAAAGAAAGAAATGTTCAAATGCGTGTGAAATCCTATGGGACTTAACTGCTAAGGTTATCAGTCCCTAAGCTTACACACTACTTAACCTAAATTATCCTAAGGACAAACGCACACACCCATGCCCGAGGGAGGACTCGAACCTCCGCCGGGACCAGCCGCACGGCAAAAGAAAGAGATATAAGATTTCGTACTCTTGTTTATCTTATGACTTACATATCGACGGTTCACCTGGATGCGATTTTTCCCCGATCATTGTTACAAGCGTGTTTCGTCTCAGCTGTCTTCGTTTTTCTTGAAATACAATTGAACTTTGCTTGGTCGTTTTTTTTTAATTCCAAAAACTCGAGCAAAAACTTTCGGATTAACTCAAGATTTTCTTTTTAGGCCACACATCTCTGGTTCTCAGATGTTCTCTTCAGTCAGTCTCGTCCATTTCATTTGTTTCCACAAAATTCTGAATATTTAGTCGTGTTACCAAAGGATCATACACTTCCCTAATTTATCTAATCATAATAACGTAATTAAACTTAACGAACGGTTTACAGTCATAAAGGCAGAATTAACCGACAAATTTCTCTTTCACGAGAAGTGCAAGGAAAATTTAGTAAATACATGGGATTCAAAATCGGTGAAAACAAATTATTGACACCAAGTCAAGATGGTAGTTACGTTACATGCTGTCCTGCATGTCACTTGATGTTTGGTTTCTGACTCAATTGCCATCACTATGCCGATAAACAACCATTTCTTGTATTCTGTTGTCTCAGCCTTACTTTCAAGACGTATCTCTACGTATGTAATGCGAGAATTTTCACGGCTAATTTTCTGTCGATAATAGTTTCGCACAGGACTGTCCTCCCCGGATGCCATTGTTTTGTTATTAACAGCGAATAGACTGCAGTTGCACTAGTCTGTTAATTGCTTCACGGGGGCTAAAGACTGCACGGAAAGTTTTCAGCAATATCTGTTTAGTCTGTAGACAAGAACCGTGTTTATATTTCTCATACGAAGTGTGAAAACTTTTTATTGAACTAACTCAGTCTCTGTGACTGGTAACAGTAAACTTGTCGTTTCATTTAATGTCAGTAACAGTCACGGTAAAGCCTAACCTAAAAATGTTCGCATTTAAAGTAACTCAGTCTCGCCATCTTAATTTTAGATATCTTGGATTTACTCAAATGACAACCCCCATTCCTAATTGTTCCTTCTGCGCTCTTACAATTTGTACCTGACGTGTCCTTATTATAACTTTGTGCCCCATCTCTATGACTATGGTGTTGACTCGGTAGCTGAAAAGTAAGCGTTACAATCTTGAGGCTAGTTCAGTTCTTCATTCTGACAGTCAGCATGGAATTTGCTCCTGACCATCTTGTGTGTGTGGCTAACCCCAACTCAGTACTCCATTTAACAATTAGATACAATGAGCACTGAAGGAAGGTGTTACCATTGTTTTCAAAACCATTGCACGCCGGTGTCTGCGTGAGTGTGACCGTCCTGGACCGAGTTCTGGGCAAATTAGATACAAGTTGTTCCGTTGTCGGGGGCTCGACAGTTACCAACACAGCTTAGCCCTGCAGCTGCACAAACGCGCCGGTGGTGGTGCTGCGACTCTGCACACATGCCAAGGAGTAGGTGCCCATTCCCATTAGCGCACCAGGACTCCAGCTAACCCTCACCCTGACAGGGTGAAGAATTATGCGCCAACATAGTTCAGTGAGGAGTGTACTTCGGTACTAAAAAGAAGTACAAACGTCTACGCCCTGATGAACAGATCCACGACAACCGTGGAAAAACCTCGATGCTCACACAGACAACATTAATCCCTCGTAACACTACAATGAGACCCCCTCAAACTTAGCAATGATGGGAAGACCGATCATCCATCCTCAGCTGGGCAACCACCAGTAGGAGAGTTCCTGTGAATTTTGGAAGATTCGTTTCTTCAAACAGTTGCTATATGACTCCGTATTCTATTATCACAACGACAAAAGAACGCCAGCTCCATGTTGGACACACTCATCTAAATCACGACTTCATCCCTCGTAGTGGGAACCCCTTCTCAGATGTGGCTGTGGTGCCTTGCTGACAGTGGCTCATATCCAAGCAGAGTGCCTCTCGTCTTGTTAGCACTTCAATGAAATCGTGGTCTCAAGTTCTTCTAATCTGGCCGACGATGAGAGAACAGTCATACAGGTTTTACGCTTTCTCTGAGAGACTGAGTTTTATTCCTGACTTCCATATTTTGACCATACCAGATCGGGGTTTGGGCAGATGTGGGAAGTGCGCTTACGACCGACTCTTACCGCCACATGATGTGCGCCAGGTGACCTCTGCTGTCTGCAGTGACTGCTGACCTCGTCTGATTTCTTTTTTTTTTATCATTTTTTGTTCCCATCAAGATCTTTCTATAATTTACTATGCTTTAATCCCTTTTACTTGTATCGGCGTCCTTCCGCTGGTGTTGAGCAGTCTTTTTATTACATCACTGTTTCGGCGCAGCATCGCATTTCGTGCGAGTGTGGCTGTCGCCGCAGATAAACCAGACGTGCCCCCGCCTGCTCCCCCGTTGCAAGCTGACCCGACCCGACATTCAAATTATATATCAAAATGGTTCAAATGGCTCTGAACACTATAGGACTTAACATCTGAGGTCATCAGTCCCCTAGAACTTAGAACTACTTAAACCTAACTAACCTAAGGATATCACACACATCCATGTCCGAGGCAGGAGTCGAACCTGCGACCGTAGCGGTCGCGCGGTTCGAGACTGAAACGCCTAGAACCGCTCGGCCATATCGGCCGGCCAAATTATATATCCTACAACCAGTTTTAACCCCAAGCATTATTTTTGCCCAAATACCTGATTGTACCATTACTACATGCCACTGCAATGTTAAGAGATGGTCCTTGCCACTAACTGATGACATTACCCTTCTTGGGCTTTTTTGTGACCTCTTGGTCTGAAACCTTTGTCACCAAACAACCAACCAATCAAAGCCAACGTGTCCATAAACGACCAGATAAAAGGTAACAGGAAGCAGGATGCTTGAGACGGATACCCTTTTTCAGGCTTGACAAGAAATTCGTCAAGCAGACAAGAAATTCCTCAAAAAGACATTCGGAAGCAGTTTGCTTCCAGGCCACAACGAATACGGAAGTGTATTCGTGCCACACTTCGCACTATTGTTAATAATGGACAAGAATTTCGATGAATGATAGTTTCATCACGTAATACCCTTTATGCGGTGAACATCTCCACACCGCGCAAGACTGTAATACGACACCTCCTTTCAGTCATCACACGGACGTCGAAATGACACATATTGAGTAATGTGACAGCGGAACAGAAAAACAACTACAGTCACTTAGTAACGGGAAGATGTTGGCCCAGATGAGGCACCTCTGAAAGTTGCCTACCCAATAATTTTAGTAACAACAGTACTGGTACATGTATGCCCCAGTCAGAGGTATCACTTCTAACTTTCAACTCAGTTGCTTCCGGACCGGGGTCCCTCACCTCAGATTGATACATTTTCCGTTATCCATCATCCCCGAAAGTTTATGACACAATCACGGAATCACACTGTAGGTATCCTAAAAGTATAGGGTGGGCGAGAAGTCTCTGTACACCCTAGCATAGAGTGAGGAAGCGCTCCATCTTGCAGCAGTCATATGCATTAGGCACCTCTCCTCAGTTTATCCCTGTGCCTTCAAAAATGGCTCTGAGCGCTATGGGACTCAACTGCTGTGGTCATCAGTCCCCTAGAACTTAGAACTACTTAAACCTAACTAACCTAAGGACATCACACACAGCCATGCCCGAGGCAGGATTCGAACCTGCGACTGTAGCAGTCGCACGGTTCCGGACTGCGCGCCTAGAACCGCGAGACCACCGCGGCCGGCCCTGTGCGTTGATAATTTTCGCAGCAAACTGATCCTGAAATGAAAATATCTTACCTCATAACGTATTTGCATGGAAACGCGGTGCTTGCTGCTCTCTGTGCGCCTGATGGTATCTTTCTCCATGTTCATCACTGACAGCTCAACAATACGGAGGGAAAAAGTCTAGGTGGGAGTAGAGAAAGTGGATTTATAGGGACATATTGCATCCAAAGTTATGGTATTTTGCAGCACTGACACCAACTGAGTGTAGTTATCGTCTCTTTTGTTGTCTAAAAATCCACGAACAACTTCCTTGAAGGCTTCTAAAGTTTCCTTTTATTTCCCCTTCAAATCTTGGTCAAATGCAGGATCCTTCACAAGTTCTCGAATTTGTGGCCCGATAAAAATACCTTCCTTAACTTTTGCATCACTTAATTTCGCAAAATTTCTCTCTTATGTACTTAAAGTCCCGTCCTTCTTGGTTCATATCTTTGACAAAATTTTTCATCAGACCCAGCTGGATATGCAGGGTTGGAGGAAGAACATCTTTTGGGTGTACGAGAGACTCGGCAACGACATTTTTCTCGCTAGGGTTAAGATTTCTTGCAGGCCAGTCTGCTTTAATGTAATGCGATTTCCTATCCCTACTGTCCCACATACATAAGATTCAGCAATGTTTTGTGTACCCCAGTTGCGTTCCTAGAGTATGGCAATGACTTGTAGATCAACACAGATTTTCCATTTGTGTTCATGATGTTTGATTGAGTCCTAGAGGGCAGTCATATTTGCATATGTCTCATTCATGTTAACTGCATGACCAACAGGAACAGAAGGAAGACGGTTGCCATTGTGAAGTAGCACAGCTTTCAAACTTAACTTGAAGAAGTCTATGAATAGCCTCCATTCAGCTGAATCATGATTCAAATTCAACGATTTCATCAAGCTATTAATTTCTCAACAAACAACAAGACTGTTTTCCACCAGCTGCGACATGGTCGCGTATATGAACAGTAATTTGAGTAGCCAGTTGCAATAATGATTGTGTGGACGATGTGGCCTATTCTACACCTTATCTTAGATCTATGTGACGATGATGTACTGACTATATTTATATGTTTTGATGATGCCATTATGGCCTTATCACTTTAGGACATGCTGTAAATAAGATCTGAGGATGGTCATTACGGTCTGAAACCGGTCATCGTCAAAAGAATTGATATTGTGATCCAAGACTGGAATGAAAAACATTTGAAGATTGTTTTTCTTCTCCAAAAAGGGAAGCAGTTGCATGTAACATTTTCTGTACTGTGAGACTGTTACATGACTTGCGAGAAGACCCAAAAATTTCTGCTTTCTCCTTTCACAGGTCAATGCCTCTAATGAGATCACTCAATTCCGCTTGAGTCAATCTGTGCGGTTTATCATCCTTTCCCTCAAAATCAGGGTCACGGGTAATGAAGGCTTGTTCGGTTCTTCTTCTTCCGCATTGTCTTCATTTTCTACTTCAAACACACAATGTTCGGGTGGAGTAGGAACTGGTAAACTAACTGGATGCGGAATGGGTCGATCAGCGGATCGAAGATTCGGATGGTGAACTGTTCTTCTTTTCTTCATAGACATTCCCGCCTGTATAGGTGGAGTCAAGCAGAATCAGCAGCCATCTGTATGGTTTGTAGGCTCCCGCCAAACCATAGGCACAGCAAAAGCCATAGATCGCTTCTTATCTTTCAGCCATTCTCGTAGTGCAACTGAAAACGCGTTGCAATATACATGTGGAGCCCAAGACTTATCCTGGTCCACTACCTTCATACTGAAATAATGCTGATATGCAGTCTTCACGAGAGGCATGAGACCGCGTTATGTGAGGAAAATGTTATTTCACCACAAATGTAACAAAAATTATTCACATTATTTACACATTTTCGTGGCATTTTTAAGACTTTTACACTAAAAAAGCACTCTCAAACCAGAAATTCTGCTTTAATTACAGCGGGAACTACATGAAACTCACAGTCACAGCAACAGAATCTGTGTTTATGACTTACACACAGCTTAAGAGAATTTGTGTTTTGTTATTTGACAGGTGTGCCAACACCGAATACAAAATTTCCCCCAAACTGAACATGTTGACTACAAAAATGAAATATCACTTTATCTCCAAAGCAAGAGCTAATCTTTAATTTTTATGGTGATTTTTTCATTCTGCAGATGGAAATACATGCGGATTACCTATTTTTGAGCCCCAACATCTTCAGCATTGGCCAGTGGTATGGGAGTGGTGCATCATGAAGAAACACTTTCCACTTCATTCATTGTACAGGATGATACCCCGTGGTGGTGGGAGGTGGTCATGGTGGGGATAGTTCTGATCCACACAAGACGCTATTTCATTTACTCAGTCATTATGGAGCAGTGGGATTTCAACGTCGAGTGTTTGTCTATCACAGTTTCGTGAAAAGTGGTGAGTCTATTATTGCTACGCAGCGATTGCTTCGTGCGCGGTTTAATGTCGGTCGACATGGAGCTGTTCCGAGCCGTAACACAATCCTCAGATTGGTGGAAAACTTCAGATCAATTGGATAAGAAGCACCCTGGTCCGAGACGCAGAGTAACGACACCAGAAAATGTTGAAAGGGTAAGGCAAGCGGCAGTCAGAAGCCCAGGACGGTCAGCTAGACGTCATGCTAGTGAGTTACGAATCAATCGTGAATCGGTTAGACGAATTTTGTATAAAGAAATAAAATTTCATTCCTACAAAATGCTCGCTGTCCAACAACTTAGGGAAGGAAACTGATTTTGCTGTACGAGAAAATTTCGCTTACAGAATGCAAGTGATTTTGGGATCGAATGAAAATGAAATTTTATTGATGAGCGATGAAGCTCATTTTCATTTAAACGGGACCGTGAATAAGCAAAACCTACGTTACTGGGCTCCGGAGCATCCACACCTTACCCACCAGCGTCCTCTACACTCAGAAAAGGTAACAGTCTGGTGTGCTCTTGGCTCTGTTGGCATTATTGGACCTTATTTTTTAGAAGAGAACGGAGCCACAGTTACTGTTAATTCGGTTCGTTACATTCGTATGCTTGAAACATTCTTGAAACCAGAACTAAGAACACGACGAATCCCTTTAAAACGCGTTTGATTCCAGCAGGACGGGGCAACATCGCACACCGCAAACACTTCAATGACAGTTCTTAGACGCATGTTTCCTGGCCGGATTATCTCACTTTTGGCAATGTTCCTTGGCCTCCCAGGTCTCCCGACTTGTCAGTATGTGACTTTTTTCTGTGGGGGTACCTTGTAAGGAGGCTGTTTAGGTTTTTATGTTGGTAATGCCATGTAGCGCTCTGTATGAAAATCACTGACTGTGCTGTGTGCAGTCTGTGGCTGGCTGGCATTGTTGTAATATTCGCTATTGTAGTGTTGGGCAGTTGGATGTGAACAGCGTGTAGCGTTGCACAGTTGTAGGTGAGCCGGCAGCAGCGGTGGATGTGGGGAGAGAGATGGCAGAATTTTGAGAGCGGACAATCTGGACGTGTGTCCATCAGAAAGAGTAAATTTGTAATACTGGATATCATGAACTGTATATACGATGACTTTTGAAGGTTATTAAGGTAAATACATTGTTTGTTCTCCATCAAAATCTTTCATTTGCTAACTATGCCTATCAGTAGTTAGTGCCTTCAGTAGTTAGAATCTTTTATTTAGCTGGCAGTATTGGCGCTCGCTGTATTGCAATAGTTCGAGTAACGAAGATTTTTTTGGGGTACGTGATTCATGAAAGGTATAGGTTAATGTTAGTCAGGGCCATTCTTTTGTAGGGATTATTGAAAGTCAGATTGCGTTGCGTTAAAAATATTATGTGTCAGTTTAGTGATGATCAGAATAAGTAGAGAGAGAAATGTCTGACTACATTCAGTTTTGCTCATCTGTTTGAAAATCAAATAACGTAAGGGGTTTATCAGCACAATCATTCATAAATTTTTATTAGGGGAGGTTCCAACCTTAAGAACTGTGACTATAACCACAAACCACGAAATTTGGACGAGTTGAAGAATGCAATCATTCAAGAAATTGCTGCCATCCCTGCAGAGATTTTAGTCCGTGTGATGGAGGATTTTGAGAAGAGACTTGAGTCCTGCATTCGAAAGGATGGACATCACCTTGACGACATTATTTTTCACAAATAACTTTGATAACTAAAATGGCAAACAATGAGCTTTGATTTTGTGTAAATAAACATGCACTAATTTTAAAGTTGGCTGAGTATTATTTCATTAAAAACCGTCCGTCTTCTGTGTGTCACCTAGATCTACATCCACATGTACATTTATACTCCGCAAGCCACCCAACGGTGTGTGGCGGAGAGCACTTTACGTGCCACTGTCATTACCTCCCTTTGCTGTTCCAGTCGCGTAGGGTTCGCGGGAAGAACGACTGCCAGAAAGCCTCCGTGCGCGCTCGAATCTCTCTAATTTTACATTCGTGATCTCCTCGGGAGGTATAAGTTGGGGAAAGCAATATATTCGATACCTCATCCAGAAACGCGCTCTCTCGAAACCTGGACAGCAAGCTACACCGCGATGCAGAGCGCCTCTCTTGCAGAGTCTGCCACTTGAGTTTGCTAAACATCTCCGTAACGCTATCACGCTTACCAAATAACCCTGTGACGAAAACGCGCCGCTCTTCCTTGGATCTTCTCTATCTCCTCTGTCAACCCGACCTGGTACGGATCCCACACTGATGAGCAATACTCAAGTATAGGCCGAACGAGTGTTTTGTAGGCCACCTCCTTCGTTGATGGACTACATTTTCTAAGGATTCTCCCAATGAATCTCAACCTGGTACCCGCCTTACCAGCAATTAATTTTATATGATCATTCCACTTCAAATCGTTGTGTACGCATACTCCCAGATATTTTACAGAAGTAACTGCTACCAGTGTTTGTTCTGCTATCATATAATCATACAATAAAGCATCCTTCTTTCTATGTATTCGCAATACATTACATTTGTCTATGTTAAGGGTCAGTTGCCACTCCCTGCACCAAGTGCCTATCCGCTGCAGATCTTCCTGCATTTCGCAGCAATTTTCTAATGCTGCAACTTCTCTGTATACTACAGCATCATCCGTGAAAAGCCGCATGGAACTTCCGACACTATCTACTAGGTCATTTGTATATATTGTGAAAAGCAATGGTCCCATAACACTCCCCTGCGGCACGCCAGAGGTTACTTTAACGTCTGTAGACGTCTCTCCATTGAGAACAACATGCTGTGTTCTGTTTGCTAAAAACTCTTCAATCCAGCCACGCAGCTGGTCTGATATTCCGTAGGCTCTTACTTCGTTTATCAGGCGACAGTGCGAACTGTATCGAACGCCTTCCGGAAGTGAAGGAAAATAGCATCTACCTGGGAGCCTGTATCTAATATTTTCTGGGTCTCATGAACAAATAAAGCGAGTTGGGTCTCACACGATCGCTGTTTTTGGAATCCATGTTGATTCCTACATAGTAGATTCTGGGTTTCCAAAAACGACGTGATACGCGAGCAAAAAACATGTTCTAAAATTCTACAACAGATCGACGTCAGAGATATAGGTCTACAGTTTTGCGCATCTGCTCGACGACCCTTCTTGAAGACTGGGACTACCTGTGCTCTTTTCCAATCATTTGGAACCTTCCGTTCCTCTAGAGACTTGAGGTACACGGCTGTTAGAAGGGGGGCAAGTTCTTTCGCGTACTCTGTGTAGAATCGAATTGGTATCCCGTCAGGTACAGTGGACTTTCCTCTGTTGAGTGATTCCAGTTGCTTTTCTATTCCTTGGACACTTACTTCGATGTCAGCCATTTTTTCGTTTGTGCGAGGATTTAGAGAAGGAACTGCAGTGCTGTCTTCCTCTGTGAAACAGCTTTGGAAAAAGGTGTTTAGTATTTCAGCTTTACGCGTGTCATCCTCTGTTTCAATGCCATCATCATCCCGGTGTGTCTGGATATGCTGTTTCGAGCCACTTAACGATTTAACGTAAGACCAGAACTTCCTAGGATTTTCTGTCAAGTCGGTACATAGAATTTTACTTTCGAATTCACTGAACGCTTCACGCATAGCCCTCCTTACGCTAACTTTGACGTCGTTTAGCTTCTGTTTGTCTGAGAGGTTTTGGCTGCGTTTATTTCTATCAACGTCGTAGCTAGGAATTGTCGTTAGAGACGCCCCCTGAGGCGTGAAGAACGTCCCAGCTGTGCGCGGTGATGAGGCGAGCCCTGGCGCCGCACACTGGCTGCTGTCGGGAGCTGGTCCTGGCGTGGGTAGACGCCGCATCGATCGCCAGAGGCGGCGGCGTCTGGCGTTCCCGCCGCTCCGCGCTCTGCACTGATTCCGCCGCCAATTGGCCTCATCAGAGCTGCCTGCCTGCCCCCTCTGCATCATCCCTCCTTACCATGTGTCCCCTCCCCTCCCCCCGCGCGCATCAATGACACCGGACAGACGCAGCCCAGCTGCCGTAACGGCCGCGAGGCAGCTCCAAACCACACGCCCCAGCGCTGTATTCATTTCCTCGTTACTGCAGGATTGGACGCACAGTTGGGATGGCATCACCTCGGTTCCGAGAGCTCCGGAACCTATACACAAAATTGGAATAGAGATCAACATAAACATCATTTCCGCCCTTTTTATTGCTCATGAAAACCACACATTGCACGTTGTACCACCATACAGCGAGAACTTCAGAGGAGGTGTTCCAGATTTCTGTACACACCGGTACCTCTAAGCTGACGTAACGGCCGCGAGGCAGCTCCGAACCACACGCCTCAGCGCTGTATTCATTTTCTCGTTACTGCAAGATTGGACGCACAGTTGCGATGGAATCACCTCGGTTCCGAGAGCTCCGGAACTTGTACAGAAAATTGGAATAGAGATCAACAGAAACATCGTTTACGCCTTTCTTATTGCTCATGAAAACCACACATTGCATGTTGTACCACCGTACAGCGAGACCTTCGGAGGAGGTGTTCCAGATTTCTGTACACACCGGTACCTCTAAGCTGACGTAACGGCCGCGAGGCAGCTCCGAACCACACGCCTCAGCGCTGTATTCATTTTCTCGTTACTGCAAGATTGGACGCACAGTTGCGATGGAATCACCTCGGTTCCGAGAGCTCCGGAACCTGTACACAAAATTGGAATAGAGATCAACATAAACATCATTTCCGCCCTTTTTATTGCTCATGAAAACCACACATTGCACGTTGTACCACCATACAGCGAGAACTTCAGAGGAGGTGTTCCAGATTTCTGTACACACCGGTACCTCTAAGCTGACGTAACGGCCGCGAGGCAGCTCCGAACCACACGCCTCAGCGCTGTATTCATTTTCTCGTTACTGCAAGATTGGACGCACAGTTGCGATGGAATCACCTCGGTTCCGAGAGCTCCGGAACTTGTACAGAAAATTGGAATAGAGATCAACAGAAACATCGTTTACGCCTTTCTTATTGCTCGTGAAAACCACACATTGCATGTTGTACCACCGTACAGCGAGACCTTCGGAGGAGGTGGTCCAGATTGCTGAACACACCAGTACTCTAATACCCAGTAGCACGTCCTCTTGCATTGATGCATGCCTCTATTCGCCGTGGCATACTATCCAGATTGTCCCACTGCTCAACGGCGATTCGGCGTAGATCCCTCAGAGTGCTTGGTGGGTCACGTCGTCCATAAACAACCCTTTTCAATCTATTCCAGGCGTGTCCGATAGGGTTCATGTCTGGAGAACATGCTGGCGTTCTAGTCGAGTGAAGTCGTTATCCTGAAGGAAGTCATTCACAAGATGTGCAAGATAGGGGCGCGAATTGTTGTCCAGGAAGACGAATGCGTCCCCAAAATGCTGTCATTATGGTTGCACTGTCCATCGCAGGATGGCATTCACGTATCGTACAGCCGTTACAGCGCTTTCCATGACTACCAGAGGCGTACGTCGGTCCCACACAAAGCCATCCCAAAACAGCACGGAACCTCCACCTTGCTGCACTCGCTAGACTGTGTGTCTAAGGCGTTCAGCCTGACCGGGTTGCCTCCAAACACGTCTCCGACGATTGTCTGGTTGGAGGCATATGCGATACTCATCGCTGGAGAGAACGTGATGCCAATCCTGAGCGGTCCATTCGACATGCTGTTGAGCCCATCTGTACCGCGCTGCATTGTGTCGTGGTTGCAAAGGTGGACCTCGCCATGGACGTCGGAAGTGAAGTTGCGCATCATGCAGCCTATTACGCACAGTTTGAGTCGTAACCCGACGTCCTCTGTCTGCACAAAAAGCATTATTCAACTTGGTGGCGTTGCTGTCAGGGTTCCTCCGAGCCATAATCCGCAGGTAGCGGTCATCTACTGCAGTAGTAGCCCTTACGCGGCCTGAGGGAGGCATGTCATCGACAGTTCCTGTCTCTCTGTATCTCCTCCATGACCGAATAACATCGCTTTGGTTCACTCCGAGACGCCTGGACACTTCCCTTGTTAAGAGCCCTTCCTGGCACAAAGACCGGCCGGAGTGGCCGAGCGGTTCTAGGCGCTACAGTCTGGAACCGCGCGACGGCTACGGGCGCAGTATCGAATCCTGCCTCGGGCATGGATGTGTGTGATGTCCTTAGGTTAGTTAGGTTTAAGTAGCTCTAAGTTCTAGGGGACTGATGACCTCAGAAGTTAAGTCCCATAGTGCTCAGAGGCATTTTCTGGCACAAAGTAACAATGCGGACGCGATCGAACTGCGGTATTGACCGTCTAGGCATGGTTCAACTACAGACAACACGAGCCGTGTACCTCCTTCCTGGTGGAATGACTGGAACTGATCGGCTGTCAGACCCCCTCCGTCTAATAGGCGCTGCTCATACATGGTTGTTTACGTATTTGGGCGTTTAGCGACATCTCTGAACAGTCAAAGGGACTGTGTCTGTGATACAATATCCACAATCAACGTCTATCTTCAGGAGTTCTGGGAACCGGGACGATGCAAAACGTTTTTTGATGTTTGCATAATGAGCAATCGCAATAAAGGCTGTTTCAAAAAGACTGACCCGATATCACATGACTGTGTTCCTAGTATGTTCCAAAACGCCGCGCATAAAGACGGGATTTTCCGGTGCTCATACCTCGGGTTCTGTTGGTGATAAAACGGTAGGGTCAAGTGTTGAGGATGGCTCTTGTGCTACGGACCATTTGTATAAGCAACAGGAGGATCATCTCAGTGCCACTATCCTTCGGTACAGGGACAAAGTATGAATATTTCACACTTCCACCTGCTCAGGCAAATGGAGCAAATAGGTTGGTTCTTTTTGCATTTGATATTGTATACGGTGGGGTTGATGGGGCTTATGGAGGCATCATTGTACGGTTCCTCGGAAAACCCCACAAAAATGGTTTTTCTACTATATTTTCGCCGTCACCAATGGACCAAACCCAATCGAGGATTCCAAGATGGTTACACACGACAAATAACTGAAAATATTACAATATATTTACGATATATTCCTAAAACCCCGATCTCGAGAAAGCTTGAAAATTTTCTTGATATCTTTATCTGTTTCCAAGGTTCAAAGTTACCCTACTTCTACACGTAAAATCCGGTATGATGCGAAATGTAAATAATAAATAACCATAGCAAATTGCTCAAATTTTAATTGTATATTCTGTAAGTATTTATTCTAGACTAGCCATCTCCCAGTTTTGTAAAATCTTGATTCGTTATCGAGAAACACCCCAAGACGGCAATGCACAGCAAATGACTGTATACCTAAGACCCCGCGACGTAGAACAAACTTAAAAATTTTCTTCGTATCTTTATCCATTTCAGACATACAGAGGTTTAAAGTTACCCTACGTGTACATGTAAAAATACCTATGTAAAGTCCAGGTCTGAGACGAAAGCATAGTTTATAAACTGACGTAGTACGGAGAAGTATGCTGTAATGTGTCTCCGTTATCATCTGGGAACCCCCACGTTGTGGTACTAAAGCAAATAGAATATTTCTTTGCACATAAAATCCAGTCTGAAATGTAAAATTAGTATTGTGTTATTTCAGTGTCTCATAAGTAAACTATTTAAATTTTACTGACCAATACATGTCTTTTCGTATGAGTTACATGCCCTGCTCCACCAGGGAAAAGAAGAGAACCAGGGAGAAATGCTCCTACTCGAGCACAAAAACCACGAATATATTCCTATTTATTTTAAAGACTGACTGGAAAGGGGGGTACCAGCTGCCTCATTCTACCTTCTCAGCACCTTTACAAATGTCCCAGAAACATTTGCATGCTGACATATTAGCGCTTTTTTATGCTGAGAGAGAAATGAGACAGCGGCAGTAGCGAAGAGATGAAAGCCGGCCGGGGTGGCCGAGCGGTTCTAGGCGCTACAGTCTGGAACCGCGTGACCACTACGGTCGCAGGTTCGAATCCTGCCTCGGGCATGGATGTTTGTGATGTCCTTAGGTTAGTTAGGTTTAAGTAGTTCTAAGTTCTAGGGGACTGATGACCTCAGAAGTTAAGTCCCATAGTGCTCAGAGCCATTAGAAGAGATGAAAAAGTAAGAAATACTGGAAGACAGCAAGCAGTGGTTGTGTTATAAAAAGAAAGAAGGAGTCAGTGGCAGTGTGAGAGAAAGAGAGGGACACCGTTGACATTGACAGAAAAGTGCTAGGAAAAGAGTAAAGGAGACAGGGGGGGGGGGGGGGGACAAGGAGAAAAAGAAAGTAGAAGTGGGTGAGAGCCAGTGATAATGAGATTAGATTAGATTAGATTAGATTTACTTTCATTCCAATTGATCCGTAGTGAGGAGGTCCTCCAGGATGTGGAACATGTCAGAAAAACAACAATACATGACAAATATTTAAACTAAAACAAATAAGCTAATGTACCATTCCACAGGCCCAAGTGGAATGATCGTCATTTTTTAATGAACACTAAGAGTCATTTTACAAATACTATTGCACTGAATTTAAAATAAAAAAGTTTTATATTTATTTATAAGGTAAGAAACATGTAATACAACTACTGTAATACTTATTTACAATGAACACATTACTGCACTGAAATGGTGCAGAAGTTAGATTATACTTACACACACACACACACACACACACACACACACACAAATTTTCAGTGAACACATTACTGCACTGAAATTGTGCAGAAGTTATGTTGTACTTATATACAAATCAGTTGGTTTTCCTCAGAAATTCATCAATGGAGTAGAAGGAGTTGGCCACCAATAAATCCTTTAGGCTTCTCTTAAACTGAATTTCATTGGTTGTTAAGCTTTTTATGGCTGCTGGCAAGTTATTGAAAATGTGTGTTCCTGAATAATGCACACCTTTTTGTACAAGACTAAGTGACTTTAAATCCTTGTGAAGATTATTCTTATTTCTAGTATTGATTCCATGAATTGAGCTGTTGGTTTGAAAAAGTGATATATTTTTAATGACAAATTTCATTAAGGAATAAATATATTGGGAAGCTGTAGTTAGTATCCCTAGTTCCCTAAACAGGCTTCTGCAGGATGTTCTTGAGTTCACACCACATATAATTCTTACTGCACGTTTTTGTGCCCGGAAAACTTTAGCTTGGCTTGATGAATTACCCCAGAAAATAATCCCATATGACATTATGGAATGAAAGTAAGCATAGTATGCCAGCTTTTTCATTTTTATATCCCCTATGTCTGACAAAATTCGCATTGCAAACAGAGATTTGTTAAGACGCTTCAGCAGTTCTGTGGTGTGATTATATGACAGTGACAAGGGATACTAACTACAGCTTCCCAATATATTTATTCCTTAATGAAATTTGTCATTAAAAATATATCACTTTTTCAAACCAACAGCTCAATTCATGGAATCAATACTAGAAATAAGAATAATCTTCACAAGGATTTAAAGTCACTTAGTCTTGTACAAAAAGGTGTGCATTATTCAGGAACACACATTTTCAATAACTTGCCAGCAGCCATAAAAAGCTTAACAACCAATGAAATTCAGTTTAAGAGAAGCCTAAAGGATTTATTGGTGGCCAACTCCTTCTACTCCATTGATGAATTTCTGAGGAAAACCAACTGATTTGTATATAAGTACAACATAACTTCTGCACAATTTCAGTGCAGTAATGTGTTCACTGAAAATTTGTGTGTGTGTGTGTGTGTGTGTGTGTAAGTATAATCTAACTTCTGCACCATTTCAGTGCAGTAATGTGTTCATTGTAAATAAGTATTACAGTAGTTGTATTACATGTTTCTTACCTTATAAATAAATATAAAACTTTTTTATTTTAAATTCAGTGCAATAGTATTTGTAAAATGACTCTTAGTGTTCATTAAAAAATGACGATCATTCCACTTGGGACCTGTGGAATGGTACATTAGCTTATTTGTTTTAGTTTAAATATTTGTCATGTATTGTTGTTTTTCTGACATGTTCCACATCCTGGAGGACCTCCTCACTACGGATCAATTGGAATGAAAGTAAATCTAATCTAATCTAAACAACCATGAGTGACAGTGAAAAGCGACAGCAGCAGTAGGAAGGAAGGAATGAGGCGTTAACAATAAGAGAGAGCAAGAGGGAGACAATGACAGTGAGAGGAGAGTGTAGTAGGAGGACATAACGAAGGGGACTGTGGTTGTGACACAGGAGAAAATGACAGAGAGACACAAAAAGATAAGACAACTAACTGGGCTCAATGATTGAGAAAGGGCAACTGGGAGTGGATGAGTACGAGCGAGTTACAGCTATGGGATAGTGGGTGTCAGTGAGGTACAGTTAAAGGAGTTAGAGGTACGTCCCATTTTAACAAAAGCGCCAAAATGTTTGGGAAAATTTTTAAAGGGGCAGAGGAACGTCGAATAAGGCAACTGGTACCCCACTTTTCAGTCAAGAGTCTTTTAAATAAAGAGAAACATACTGCATTTTTTGTGCTCTGATAGGAGCATTTTCACGCTGGTATTCTACATTAACGAATGCGGAAATTTGGTGTAACTTTTAACCTACGCATCGAAACTAGAAGTTGACCAAGGCGCCAGTTGAAAGTCATCGATTCGTGTGGTTGCCGGTTGGGGTCTCCCACGTCAGCTTGCTCGCTCGCTCTTTCATTGCACTGTTGCGAGGACTTGCAGAACATGTGAAGGGCGGGAAGAAGGAAACGTCATCAATTTGACCTCGTATTTTAAGGAGAAAAAAGCGCACTTGCAAGATAGCAGCTCCAGCAATCGACCCCGCGCGAAAATTTGTGCTTTCATTCTACTAGTTCGAAGTTACGACCTGAAAGTACAAATTTCAAACTTCCGCGCGAACCGATTGTCAGTCACTCCATTTCACTGCAACTGCCTAATGCGAAGTCCTGTACAGTGGAGTGAGTAAGAAGTTTGTGAAATATCGCTTTGCCATTACTAACACGCTTTGTTCACTGTGTCAATGTACGCGGTTTCTAACCTGTATCTGGTACCAGAGATCTGTTTGCTTTGAACATTTCCATGTTGCGATTCATCATTGTTGTGCGTTACTTACTTCGGAATTCAAAGCAGGCACTGTTCAAAAAATGGTTCAAATGGCTCTGAGCACTATGGGACTCAACTGCTGAGGTCATTAGTCCCCTAGAACTTAGAACTAGTTAAACCTAACTAACCTAAGGACATCACAAACATCCATGCCCGAGGCAGGATTCGAACCTGCGACCGTAGCGGTCTTGCGGTTCCAGACTGCAGCGCCTTTAACCGCACGGCCACTTCGGCCGGCGCAGGCACTGTTAAAGAGAAATAAAATTTCAGGAGATGTACAATTTTTCAACGTGATTGGCATGATAAAATTGCAAATCCATAATCATCAATTTCATTTCATAATAATTCTTCAGTTACTTAGTTTTATTCATTCTTCTTTTGAGGTGTATATACAGCTGCAGAATATCAACACGAGAATGTTGTTAAAATAATATTGAACATATATATGCGTGAGGTTGACATACTGCGTACTCGTATTGCTTATTGTTTTTCGCATAGAATGACATGTGTGCCCTCGAGCAAGATCTAAAAACAGGTTAAGCAGATGTGTCCGTCCACCTTCCCACTCCTCTCGGCTTCAACGTCAACGTAGGAAGGCTTTCGCTGTCACTCCTTTGTACTGACAGGGTTGCCCGCTCCCTATACAGGGTGCTACAAAAAGGTACGGCCAAATTTTCAGGAAACATTCCTTACACACAAAGAAAGAAAATATGTTATGTGGACATGTGTCCGGAAACGCTTACGTTCCATGTTAGAGCTCATTTTATCATTTCTCTTCAAATCACATTAATCATGGAATGGAAACACACAGCAACAGAAAGTACCAGCGTGGTTCAAATGGCTCTGAGCACTATGGGACTTAACATCTGTGGTCATCAGTCCCCTAGAACTTAGAACTACTTAAACCTAACTAACCTAAGGACATCACACACATCCATGCCCGAGGCAGGATTCGAACCTGCGACCGTAGCGGTCACGCGGTTCCAAACTGAAGCGCTTAGAACCGCACGGCCACACCGGCCGGCGTACCAGCGTGACTTCAAACACTTTGTTACAGGAAATGTTCAAAATGTCCTCCGTTAGCGAGGATACATGCATTCACCCTCCGTCGCATGGAATCCCTGACGCGATGATGCAGCCCTGGAGAATGGCGCATTGTATCGCAGCCGTCCACAATACGAGCACGAAGAGTCTCTATATTTGGTACCGGGGTTGCGTAGACAAGAGCTTTCAAATGCCCCCATAAATGAAAGTCAAGAGGGTTGAGGTCAGGAGAGCGTGGAGGCCATGGAATTGGTCCGCCTCTACCAATCCATCGGTCACCGAATCTGTTGTTGAGTCGTACTTGTAAAGGCACATGTTCTAGCAGCACAGGTAGAGTATCCCGTATGAAATCATGATAACGTGCTCCATTGAGCGTAGGTGGAAGAACATGGTGCCCAATCAAGACATCACCAACAATGCCTGCCCAAACGTTCACAGAAAATCTGTGTTGATGACGTGATTGCACAATTGCGTGCGGATTCTCGTCAGCCCACACATGTTGATTGTGAAAATTTACAATTTGATCACGTTGGAATGAAGCCTCATCCGTAAAGAGAACATTTCAACTGAAATGAGGATTGACACATTGGAGCTGCTGATAGTGCCTGCACACGCTGTACATGGTACGGAAACAACTGGTTCTCCCATAGCACTCTCCATACAGTGACGTGGTCAACGTTACCTTGTACAGCAGCAACATCTCTGACGCTGACGCTGACATTAGGGTTATCGTCAACTGCACCAAGAATTGCCTCGTCCATTGCAGGTGTCCTCGTCGTTCTAGGTCTTCCCCAGTCGCGAGTCATAGGCTGGAATGTTCCGTGCTTCGAACGTCTTTCTGTCGGGACACCTTCGTTCTGGAAATCTGTCTCGATACAAACGTACCGCGCCACGGCTATTGCCCCGTGCTAATCCATACATCAAATGGACATCTGCCAACTCCGCATTTGTAAACATTGCACTGACTGCAAAACCACGTTCGTGATGAACACTAACCTGTTGATGCTACGTACTGATGTGCTTGATGCTAGTACTGTAGAACAATGGGTCGCATGTCAACACAAGCAACGAAGTCAACATTACCTTCCTTGAATTGGGCCAACTGGCGGTGAATCGAGGAAGTACAGTACATACCGACGAAACTAAAATGAGCTCTAACATGGAAATTAAGCGTTTCCGGACACATGTTCACATAACATCTTTTCTTTATTTGTGTGTGAGAAATGTTTCCTGAAAGTTTGGCCGTACCTTTTTGTAACACCCTGTACATCGGGAACGTCGCCGTTATGGAGGTTCTTTTCCAGACTTCTCCATAAGACCCAATTCTGTCCAGGTTTTGCAAAATACTGTTACGAGCTTGAGTCTAGTACTGAAGTAACGCCATCTGTTAGTGCAACATGTAAATGCAACGTCAGTTCAAATGGTTCAAATGGCTCTGAGCACTATGGGACTTAACATCTGAGGTCATCAGTCCCCTAGAACTTAGAACTACTTAAACCTAAATAAACTAAGGACATCACACACATCCATGCCCGAGGAAGGATTCGAACCTGCGACCGTAGCGGTCGCGCGGTTCCAGACTGAAGCGGCTAGAACCGCTCGGCCACACCGGCCGGCGCAACCTCAGTTAGTTTTATTTATGTAAACAGGTGTACGTTGAAAAGATCGTCTCACAGATGCCATTGATTGATGCGTACCCCGTATCGACGACGCAAGCACCTTCTATATCTAGCGCCATCATTCGAGAAAATACCGGACTTCTCCAATAGTACGCGGTTGGAACTATTAAAGCAGCACCAAGCGGAAATGGCTCCGAGCACTATGGGACTTAACATCTATGGCCATTAGTCCCCTAGAACTTAGAACTAATTAAACCTAACTAACCTAAGGACAGCACACAACACCCAGCCATCACGAGGCAGAGAAAATCCGTGACCCCGCCGGGAATCGAACCCGAGAACCCGGGCGTGGGAAGCGAGAACGCTACCGCACGACCACGAGATGCGGGCTCCAAGCGGAAAAATCAGGTAGTTTCCACTGGAATAGCGATCTGATAGGACGATTCTATGTAAGCGCAATACGAACAAAGAGTGCAAGTAACTACTGTTTGAAGTGTTGGCTGTGAGTATATAGGGCGTCAAGTATTTAGTCACGTGTACTTCGATGACTAAATGTTATTGTCGACCGTTTACCGTCATGTAAACTTACCATAGCTTACGAAAATGTCTAAGGATGGAAAGAGAAAGTGTCGCTTTTCGGATGATTACACAAAAGGGTGGTCTTTGTCAAGAAAGGACTTGCCGTTCAGGATTCGTTGTGTGAGATTTGTAGCTGTTTCATCACAGGAACTCACAGGAGTAAGACAGATGTCAGCCATCACATTTCTACAAAAAATCATACAAATATATTCGCGGTAGCATCGACATCAAAGCCTATTTCTACATTCATGATTAAAGAAGTCACTCAGGAAGAATTGCTCGTTGCTGCTCCAGAACTAACAACAGCGTATAAAGTTCTGAAGCCATCATCAGTCCTTCAGTTCTCTTGACTGAACCGTAAAACTGAATGCCGCAACGTATCCTGACTCCAGAGTCGCCGCAAAAGTAGTCTACAGCCAGGACCAAAGCTATAGCAATTGTTAAAAAGGTTTTCGCACCACATTCCTTGCCGAATGCATAAGACAGTTGTCAGAGGGTTCATTATAGGACATAGGCACCGACGCATCGAATCACAAAGCAAGAAAAGATTGTAGAGCATCACACCACGACGACAAGCAGAGTGGCAGTGTGCATAAATATTCCATGACGTGTACAGTTCTGTATCTTATTATTTGATTTTCAACTAGTTTAGTATTCCATGCCTCAGGTATTAGGGAATCTGAAGTACCTATACATGCGAGTATTAATGTAATGTAATATGTTGAAATTAATCATTAACTCTCTCATTAACTCTCAGAAGATGTTTCCTTTAGTTGTTCAAGACTTAACTGAAACTGACGGAATCCAACAGAAACTGTTGAAGTTTGATTCGCTGAATAACGAAACATCGGAGACAGTTGCAAAGTTTTGTCTAGACTCTTTAAGATAAGTGCAAATTCCATTAGATAAATTAATCGCTTTTTGTGGAGACAATTCCGACTTCGGAGGGCTTCATCGACGCTGCCACCGGAATGTGTTTCGGCAAATTAAAGAACTAGGAAAAAATGTAGAATAAATTGAATTCCCTGCCCATATTCTTCCAATACTAGCCTACATCAAGCGCCGCGGTAGTCTCCACCGTTGACATTGAAATAATCGTCATGAAAACATTTAATTATTTTTCAATATACACCATAAGGACAGAGAGGATAAAAGAGTTCTGCTTATACGTAAATGTCAATCCTCAGACTCTTCTATCTCACTCAACAACAAGATGGCTGTCATTAACGCCCGCAGCTGAGAGAATTCTTAAGCTTTGGATTCCATTAAAACAATTTTTTTTATGCCAAAGACAGGCCACGTAAAATAAATTCAGATTTTTTCCAGTAGTCCGATTAGTAAAATTACTTCACGATTGTGCAGTCAAACAAATATAGTCTGGAAAAGAGCTACGTCTCGATAACTGAAATAAGAAATACGTTAATAGAGACTCGAAGGTGTCTGAATGAAAACAAGAACGCCTGTTGTATTGGCATGGAAACCAAGATGAATCAGGAAAAATTAAAGAATGAGAACTCTAACCAAGAAATAGTTAATTTTATTTCTAAATTTGAGGAAGAGACAATGGCGTTCTATACCATAGCATTTGATTGCTTACAGAAATTATTTCTTTTAATAAAGATGACGCTACATGGAAATCTAGACTGAGTGATGACTGAAAACACTATTACATACTTGACTAAAAATGGTATGAGGATTTCAGGCGACAATTGTTTTCAGGAATATATGTATCTGAAGAGCTTTTTAGAAAGTAGGCGTGACTCGGAAGAACGGAAGCCTAAACCCTCCGTGGAAGAAGGGTGGATTTACACTAAAGATCCGAAGAAACTGGTACACCTGCTTAATATCGTGTAGGGTCCCCAAGAGCACGCAGAAGTACCGCAGCACGACGTGGCATGGACTCGACTAATGTCTGCAGAAGTGCTGGAGGCAATTGACACCACTAATCCTGCAGGGCTGTTCATAAATCCGTAAGAGTACAATGGGATGGAGATCTTTTCTGAATAGCATGTTGCAATGCATCCCAGATATGTTCCTTAATGTTCATGTCTGGGGAGATTCGTGGACACGGAAGTGTTTAAACTCAGAAAAGTGTTCCTGGAGCCACCATGTAGCAATTTTGGACGTGTGGAGTGTCGCATTGTCCTGCTGGAATTGCCCAAGTCCGTCGGAATGCACAATGGACATGCATGGATGCAGGTGAAAAGACAGGATGCTTACGTACGTGCCACCCGTCAGAGTCGTATCTAGGCGTATCAGGGGTCCCACATCACTCCAACTGCACACGCCCCACAGCATTACAGAGCCTCCACCAGCTTGAACAGTCTCCTGCTGACATGCAGGGAGCATGGATTCGTAAGGTTGACTCCATACCCGTACACGTCCATCCGCTCGATATAATTTGAAACGAGACTCGTCTGACCAGGCAACATGTTTCCAGTCATCAACAGTCCAATGTCAGTGTTGACGGGTCCAGACAAGGCGTAAAGCTTTATGTCGTGCCGTCATCTCACTTTAATTCCCTGTCAGAAGAGTGTTAAATAACTCTGTATCTTATTTTGAGAAATATGCAACAGATTTTGGTGCCAAATATAACAGAAATATCGATAAAGCAGAACTACGTAACGAAATTGCTCTGCTTTCAAATCCCAGTATCAAGAACTGATGAAGAGCCCCGATACAGATTCCCAAATAGACATTTCGTTGAATGGTTCGCACGCTGACATTTGTTGATAGCCCAGCACTGAAATCTACAGCTGTTTGCGGAAGGGTTGCACTTCTGTCATGTTGAACGTTTCTCTGCAGTCGTTGTTGGTCCCATTCTTGCAGGATATTTTTACAGTCGCAGCTTTGTCGGAGATTTGATGTTTTACTGGACTCCTGATAGTCACGGTACATTCGTGAAATGGTCGTATGGGAAAATCCCCACTTCATCGCTACCTCGGAAATGGTGTGTCCCATCGCTCGTGCGCCGACTATGACACCACGTTCAAACTCACTTAGATCTTGATGACCTGCCATTGTAGCAGCAGTAAACGATCTAACAACTGCGTTATCGCATCGAAGTAGCACATAAAGAAATTGCTACCACGGGGGATGCGTCACTTCGGTCACGTGTCTACATTACACTTGGTTCATACAGCTACTGCCTACGCAGCTAGTTCATTTTCAACAGTGGAGTTTTTGCTTTTACTTCGCTACGGTATTGTAGGATCTCAAAGGTTGGCCACGGGGCCTTCAAGCAAATAATATGCTGTTGAACCGAAGGCCTCCTATTTTTGCCAATTTCTACCAACTGAGATCTGGGGTGGATGTAAGCTAGACTGATCGAAAATATTTGATAGACTAAGAAGTGACAATCCCACGTACCACGCACCATTTCATCTCACTTTAATTCCCTGTCAGAAGAGTGTTAAATAACTCTGTATCTTATTTTGAGAAATATGCAACAGATTTTGGTGCCAAATATAACAGAAATATCGATACAACAGAACTACGTAACGAAATTGCTCTGCTTTCAAATCCTAGTATCAAGAGCTGATGAAGACCCACGATACAGATTCCCAAATAGACATTTCGAAATTCTTTTTTGAAGTATGGGTTACAACATGCTTATCGAAACGTCGAAATAGCTTTCAGGATATTTATGTCAATTTCAACGCAGTTTTAGCAAATTAAATGCGATAAAAAAACTACTTATGGTCAAGAATAGGTGAAGTTCATTGTCAAATTCATACATATTTTCGATAGAGTACGACATAGCTGCTAAATTTGACTTCGATGAAAATATCAATGAATTTACTGCGCCGAAAGCAAGGAAATCAAAAATAAAATTATAATACAGTACATTTCTTGGAAAGGAATGCGTTTCAGCATTAAATTCCAGTCCTTTGTTCTTTAAGTTCCTATTACTGATTCATATGCAGTGAATAATTTAATAGGAGGAAATGAAATCATACCTTTAAAATGACACATTTAATTTGTTGTATGCAATATTTTTCGTCAATGTATCTCATTTAAGTGATTTTTTCAGTAACACTTCATTTTTATTAAACCAACCTTAAAAATCAGAGGTTTAAAATACCGCTTCAGTTGCAAATTACTTTATTTTCATACAACCAGTTTCGGACTGTTATACGCCCATCCTCAGGTGTCGTCCTGGAAAGAGGAAAAGACGGGAGATTATTTTCAGACGCCGCAACACACAGAAAAAACAAAAAACATTTTTTTTCTAAAATGTTTTTAAAAGCTTTTAAAAAACATTTCGAAACTGCCGGTCGGGCTAGGTGCTGTGAAACCTATGTCAATGCGCAAGTGGCACCAGACGGACGACCAGCCTGGGTAGGGTATATATTTAAATGATATCACGACACATACGCTGTGCTGTGGTCTCCGAGTACCGCGTGTACCTGGAACAGTGTGCTGCCTATGAGCGCAGAACAGGGAGTAGCGGATGCGAACGAGGAGGAAAATTGGTAAACCAGAGTGGCAAAAGTGCTGCCATCTACTGATGGAAAGAAGAACAGGGGCCACTAGACCGGCCGTTCTGTTTGAATTTAGTGGTTTACATTTAAAATGAAGAAAAAACAAAGAAATTACGTAAAGAATACACGATATGTCAGTCTATTCAAAAGATAATGGCCAATGTGTGCCGTTGTACTTCGGCTGAAAGTCAGGCAGCGTTCACAGTTGCAAATCAGAAAGACTTGTTGACGATGTTGCCATTTCTTCCACAACAGCACAGGCAGTTCTACGGTAAAATTTGCAACATGTGATTCCGAAAATAGAGTTGTGTAAGCAAAAATAGAAGTCAATTTTAAAAGATTTTTCCTTGAATTTAATTTTTTTTATTCTGTTGTAAAAAAATTAAAAGAAATGAGAAATGGGTTTTGTTCAGTACAGTTCTACTAATTAAAACATTACTGCTGTATTTCTGTAATTACATTACAAAATAAAAACAAAGTGGCTCAGTATTAATGGCATTTGAAAGAAATGCTTTCCTGTTGATACTTTCAACCAATCAGTTCCTTGATATGGCACCTATAACGCTCTTAATAAATTATTTATTTGCTAATTGGTTCATTATTTTTTGCAGTGATAAGGTGGCATTCTGCAAAAAACTGTACTTCAGAACATGTCAAACTTTAAATATCCTTCGACATACACATGTGTCATCGTCGTTTCTGAGCCTCTCAGCAATGTTAGTATCCTTTACACAAATCACCACTCTTTACATGTGGCCTGCCTCTATTCACATATAAACAGTATACAAGAACTGGCTTTATTGGGATTTGTGTTAAGGATATTAACATTGTTAAAAGACTCAGACGCGGCGAAGACGTGTGTACATGCACAGGATTTTTAAAGTTTGACAGTTGCTGAAACCCAGTTTTTTGTAATGTACCACTTAATAATGGCCCTAAGGTCGATATTCAAAGAGTGAAAATAAATAATTTCTGCAGTGGCGAATACGATGTCTTATCAAAAATTATACATGGCTATGTACCTTTAGCATGAGAAGTTAATTTGTTTGTTTTTCTTGTGGTGTGGGGAGAGGGGAGACACATTGAAAGGTAAACACCTATAAAATGTGATGGTTCGTTCGAAAATAAAAATTTGTAGTCCTATGCGTAAGTTAAAACTCACCCAAAGTTTCTATCTCCATTCTCGTGAAATCAAATTAATCTATCTGAAAGAGTCTGCATTACGTGTAAATGTGTACCATGACCTCATGTACGGCCCCCTGACAAATCTACGAATTTCGTTACCCTTTCTCTCTTTACACTATCAATTACGACGGTTGTTTTTGAGTAATATGCGCTATTTACTCTTGTAGAAAATAAAATGGAATACTTAACGACACGCTGAGAAAAATGCACAGTAACCTGGCACATAATGTTTCTGCTCAGTGTCAAGAGAAAAACGCCGTTCTCCCTCTATAGGAATCAACAAGGATTCCGTAAACAGAACTCTTTTAAAAATCAGCTCACTCTGTTTACTGTCGAGATCCAGAGCGGCTTAGATATGGGCGCGCAGTTACGGAGTCGTATTCCTTGAGTTCACAGCGTTCGATAAGGTTCTGCGTTGTCGCTTCGCGAACAAAATATGAGCTTAAGACGTAACGCACCTATTTTATAGCTTACGTAATTCAACACGTCGTTCTTAAAGGACTGAATTCTTTTATGCATAGTAACTACTGGAATATCCCAAGGGAGTGTACAGGGTCACGATCTAGTGGGTAACGTCTTAGGTTCCATGGGACTGTTTCTCAGGTTATGTTGTTATGTACAGCAAAGTTGAAATGCCATAAAGTAGCAAAATGCAGGAAACTACCAGGGAATCGACTTTTAGTGCAGAGACTGGCACTGGACAGTGAACGAAATTAAATGTAACATATCGCACATAAATACGTGGATAGATCCATTACTGTTCGATTTCGCTAAAGGCGACAGATGACTGGAAACAATAGCACCGTAAAATATCTAGGAGTATTCGTCTGTAATCATTTAAAGAGGAATTCCCACTTATAACCACTTGTACCCGAGCAAATGCCAGTCAGAGATTTATTGGAGAAATCGTAACGATATTTGACTCACTGGCGAAAGAAATCGCTTACATAACACTCATTAGACCGAATCTTAATTATTGCTCCTGGAGCTCTTACCAGGCAAGATTAATATACGAGACAGATATGATCCAAAGAAGAGTGACGCGTTTTGTTATGGGTTCGTCTGGTAAGCACGAGAGCATTAGGAAAACCTCCAGTGGCACACGCTAAAACAGAGAAGTAGTTTATTGTTAAAACTCTGACTGGACGCCTCAAGAAGAAAAGGCAACACATTACTTCGCCCCAAGTGCATCCCACGAAATCAACGCAATGGAAGAAACAGAGAAATTAGAGGTCATACGCATGGTTACTGACTGTCTAATTCTTCAAATGGTTCAAATGGCTCTGAGCACTATGGGACTTAACATCTGAGGTCATCAGTCCCCTAGAACTTAGAACTACTTAAACCTAACTAACCTAAGGACATCACACACATCCGTGCCCGAGGCAGGATTCGAACCTGTGACCGAAGCGGTCGCGCGGTTCCAGACTGAAGCGCCCAGAAGCGCTCGGCCACATCGGCCGGCTAATTCTTCCAGAGCTCTATTTGCATAACGTAAAGTGTCTTGCGGAGTATACAGGGTGGTCAGAAACAGTCTGAAAAACCTGTATGGATTTTGCAGGGTAGGCTGTGCTGCGAAATAATTCTTAGGAAACGTTGGGCCGTTTCCGAGCTAATAGCAGTGAAGCTAGCCAGTGACGCCGTTGCGCGCGCAAATTCATGCGGCTCGCCACATACAGGCAGTTAGTGTCAGTTGTTCTCATAGCGTAGATGATAACAGACGAGACTGCTCAGCCTTTGGCTGGGGTTAGAACCTTACCACTGTCCCAAGTCCTGTTTTTGTATCGCTCTCCCGTTCGGTTTTAGGAAACCAAATGAACACGTTTGACGCCATTGTCTCTGGCGCGCTGCTTGAATTTCAACGGCCTGATTGGCTAACTTCAATGCCAATTAACTCGGAAGCGGCTAAACGTATCGATTTTTTAAAAATTATTTCTTAGAATACCCTATCCTGCAACACACTATAAAGTTTTCAAACTGTTTCTGACTATCCTGTAGATGGAGATTCTATGAATATGAGCATTGTCAAATTATTGTTAAGCCCCTCATTCACTTACGTCAAAGAGATTATGCACTGGTGTTTAATGCTCATCGCAATTTAACTATCTTACTTTTTTTGGGGCAGTCGTCTTCGTTTTTTGCTACTTTTCCTCCTAAAAGTACTTGACAAAATTTTTCGTCAGATGTGATTCGTTTTATCGGCGAGATACCCTGACCGGCGATAATGCAAACATTTGTAACACATCATCGTTTTCCATATTTCAGTTACTGTACGTTTAAAACAGTTTTGCTGCAGAATGTCAATTTTTCCCCTTCAACAATTTTCTTTTCTGAGAAATTGCTTTTTGCTTTTATTATCAACACAACTTGTAGTTAAAAACTTGTTGACAACATGATGAACGATACAAATTTTCGTAGGCATTACTGCCAGCTTCTGTACTGTTTAGGAATGGCCGATACAAATATTTGTACCTTGCATTCACTGCAGATTCTCCTCTTCGTATCCACTGATGGCGTCTGTTTTGTAAAGGAATTTCCACCCAGAATCTGTAACTTCGTTGCTCCGTGGTCGGCGTAACAGAAACACAGTGCGAAACGTGAAACTGAAAAAAAGTAAAGAAAAGAGGACGGAAGCTTAAAGCTCAACTTCCCGGCTCGAAAGGGTTATCAGAGACAGAGCAAAAACTCGGGTTATACGTGGATAAGTTAGGAAACCAAGTGTACACTTTTCGTGAGAATCATCTTGGCATTTGCCTTAAGTGGTTTCAGGAATCCATGAAAATCCTGAATCTGGATGGCAGGTGGGGGATTTGAACCATGCTCCCTTCGAATACAAATCCTGTACATTAATTTCTACCCCACATCATTCGCTGTCATCTACCAAGAGAATGGAATAAATTTAACTTACGCATCCGATTTTATGAGTATATTTTTTGCATGCATATCCATACAACCTTGAGGTACTTTGTTCAAATACGTTTAGGATCAAAGTTTTCATATACCTTTCACAAATTTTCAATGTGCCCTCACCCAAACGCCCGACAGACATTCAGCCGATAGTCAGACTCGTCCCGTACTTTTGCTAACATGTCTGGAATTGCTGCATTTACTGCTGTTCCTACGAGGGCTGTAAATAAAGTAGTGGCAACATAGTCCATATACTCGCAGGTATGCGCAAATAGGGTACGAGAGCGATGAGATGGCGCTGTTGTCGATGTATAGTGTGCGTTTGAGTGACATCCAGTTGGGACTGTTTTGCTGTGTGGCGTTGACGTGAAGAGTGTTGATTTCACCACTGTAAATCATGTTTTCAGAAGGTGACCATCGTTCGTGGGTTAAAATAGAGGTTGCCCGTTCTAAAGATGCTTCGGAAAGTTGTTTGGAGCACGTGAAGCCTGTGGTGGGAACGCTTTACCGTATAGGACGGTTCCACGACGAGTGAAGGCGTTTCGTGTGGATCGGATTTCCACCGTACACCCCGGCCGACTATTCCTCAAGATCAAACTGACATCGTGAGTGGTCTCGTTTCCGTAGACCATCAATTGACTGTTCTTGAATTATCTCTAGAGTCGTCAAAAGGTGTGCCATATACTAACGAAATGTCGAAGCATGAGAAAATTGCGTCCCGCTGCATTCCGCATCGACTCAGTGACGTACAGATATGACACCGATATTCACATGTTAAAATCCACCCGCACAGATATCGCAACGGAAGGGACGCATTTCCGCAGCGTATTGTCAGCGTTGATGAGACGTGATCACCAGTCTACTATCCTGAATTGAAGCGTCGATTGGATGAAAGGCGTCACCCAGGTTCGACCACGTCCACAGAAATTTCGACAGGAACCCAGTCGGGTCCAGTTTACGTTGATTGCGGCATACGGCTACCAGGGCCTTATTCTTACGCATGCTGTGCCTGAGTGACAAACCGTCAACAGCGACTACTACTACCGATTTCTGGAGCGACATCTGCGTCCATCTACGTGGCGCAAATGTCCTCGTTTGTTGTGAAACGATTGCCCCATCGGGTTAACAAGATCAAGCTCTTAGTGCAGCGGTGGCACTGGGAGATTTTGTAACACTGTAAGTACTCACCAGACACGAATCTTTGTGACTTCGACCTGTTTTCGAAGTTGTGGGAACCCCTCTGAGGCCGCCGATTTCCTAACGTGGCATCTGTACTCCGCCCAGTTCGGCTCTCCGTTGGTGTCATCAACAGAGAACGTCTTGCCAACGGATTCCCGACATTTGACAAAGACTGACCCATTTTGCGGGAGACTATCTTGAAGGAATGTAACGCAATTTATACTTATTATAGTTGGAATCACGAACGATGGCGGTCGAATTTAGGCTGGTTGTGCGCACCTACGTCACGCATACTCCGACAGCCAATGAGCGTTCAGTCGTGTTCTGATCCCTCTGCTCTGAATGCTGTAGCTAATACCAACACTAAACGTGATGGTAACAAGTTGTTTAGTGAATTTGTATTTCATTTGTTGCGAGTTTCATTGCTGATGGTGGAGTTAAGTGATAAATTCTACATAAGCAAGCGAGAGACGTAATTCGGAGGATATACGCTTCCTTCAAGCGGAAAGCACGCGCATGCGCGTACCGCAACTGTCGGTTGGAATCGTCAGCAATGCCATTCACGTCCGTTCGTCGACATGCACGAACCTTCATCTCTCGTGGATAGGACTATGGTTCATTAAATATTGCTTTCTATTAACGTTGCCACTATTTTATCTACAGCCGCTGCATTCGGTATAACTGTTTACCCAAAGCTGTTGCAAGGGGAAGCACCTAGACAGAGTCTTTCATGTCACTCCCACCTCTGTTCCTGTCCCCCCTTCCCCCCAGACACACACACAAACACCAGCATTGAAACCAGGTGACCTCGGAAATCAATCGTGCAATGCGAGATCCGTAGGCAACATACGGCCGATGCATCAAAAAAATGGCTCTGAGCACTATGGGAGTTAACTTCTGAGGTCATCAGTCGCCTAGAACTTAGAACCAATTAAACCTAATTAACCTAAGAACATCACACACATCCATGCCCGAGGAAGGATTCGAACCTGCGACCGTAGCGGTCGCTCGGCTCCAGACTGTAGCGCCTAGAACCGCACGGCCACTCCGGCCGGCACCGATGCATCACTGAAGCAGCTGAAACGTCAGGGTGCTCAGTCCAGTTGAAACATTAATTTTTTTTTTTTTTTTTTTTTGCATTTTCTCGCAACTGTGAACAAAATCTCCAACACGACTCTTGTAACCCTATTTTGCACAAAATAGAACGGGACAGAAATCTTTTCTCGGGAAACTGCGTCAAAAATATGAGGCTTTAATAATAAAAGGAATCGACTAGGGTAAGTGGCCACTGTGTTCCACATATTCATACCTTGTGGCACTTCGTCTTTCCAGTTAAGCCGAATAGAGCCTCATTATTGACCACTGAACCTGGAAAGAAATCGTTATATTCGGTCTTCAGACCGAGATAGAATTCACAAACCTTTACACGTTATTCTCTATGTCATCATGAGACGCTAGTTTCAACTGAATCCTGTGTGGTTTGAGATACAAACATCACAAAACGCGCCAGATTAATGAGCTATGATGTGATCTCTCAGGTTTTTTCGGTATGATTGGTTAATAGTATGCTTTCACGTCCACAACGTAATTAAGGAGTATGTAGAAAAAAATGTGTCAGGAATCCTAATAAATCTGAAAGGAAGTTTCAATTTAAAGAAGGCTCGGTTTCTGGAGCTCAGTTTATTATGATCTCGTCGGCCATCTCGTTCACCAGAGATGGAAAATGCTGAGTCAGTGTGCGTTTCACGGAATAATAGTTGTAGTTCTGAAAAACAAAATATCAAAGGGTGTGGCGAGGGCCGGGAATCGAACTCGGCTATAAACAGCGGCGAAACACCGACAACACGTCACACTCTGGTCAGAGTCCAGTCAGCAGGAACACGTAACACAGATCGTAGGGCCTGAAGAAGTCAACTGGGTCGGTCTTCCAAATATTTTGCATTAAAACTGAATCAAAAACTCGGTTGTACGTGAGGAACAGCCAACAATCGCCTGGCACAGCCAGTAGACTCCAGAGGACTAAGCGCAAAATTCTGCTTACTGCGCACTACGTCTTGAATGAGCACGGGGGCGACCTGTGCACTTCCCCTTGTATAGACCACCAGTGCGTTGAGACTGCTGGTGACATTCTCGAATGCTTTCAGCCGTGAAAGGTGCAGTGTCGCAGTCACGCCGTACAGTTGTAACGGAATTACAGCTGTCGAAACGGAGAACGCAGAACACCTTTTGTTGTTGTCGCCATCTCGATTCGACGTGCACTAAGTAATGAACGGATAAACGAGCTAGCTGTACCATATTGGCACCGACAGGCAGCCACATAAACCTTCTATTTTCATTCGTATAGAGGATATTGTCTCGTAAAATCGAATAAATGTTTTTGAAGCACATTGTACTTTAACGTCTTGGTAGCAGCGAGAAGCCGAAGAGAAAGTTTAACAATAACTGCGACCGTATTTCCAAAGACTTAGGTTTTTGCGAGTGCAGTAACAACGACACGCAGCTCCGCTGCATATATTGCCGGGTGCTGCATTTCTTAGAGCCGACTTTCACTTAGCACGTTGTTTGTCGTGGTCTACCTTCCGCCTACAGCGCCAAATAAATTGCTCTGGCACCGTTCTCTGGGCCGGGAACATTGTTGTTAGCCGTGACTGCATGTGTACCGCTAACACTCACCCGAAATTCGTTTCACACATCCGGCGTTTTCGCTATTTCGCATTTTACCAGAGAGACTTTTTGTACAGGATATAAAATCATCGCAGTGTCTGTTTTCAATAGCGTAAAATTTATTCTCGTAAATCTTGACTTCGTCATTTATTTATTTACAAGTAAACAACCGCAACCGATTCTTTAAAGAATCGAACTTTCTTGTATAAAAAGCTTCCAACTTTAAACATGAGTTTTTATGTTAAATATTAGACGTTAATCTAGTAACCGAGAAAAAGATTAGAAAAGTTTCGAAATTTTGTTTACAGTTTGTTGGAAGTCCAAGCTAGTAACCGAGAAAAAGATTAGAAAAGTTTCGAAATTTTGTTTACAATTTGTGCAAAATATGCTGCGAGCGGAGTTAGTAGTACAGAAGTAGTAAACTAAAACCTTATGACTGATGCAGAAGTTTTACTGCGCCTCATTCCAAGCAAAAACCAGTTTTTCACGCATCTCAATTTTTCTGGCGTCATTACTTCTGCACTAAGTGTGTTACAATGATAAATTTTTGCTGGTACATTCAAGGGTATAAGCGAAAACCATCTCAAAAATTTGTTACGAATAGAGTCAGTATTAAAGAAGTAATAAATTAAAAATGTCATTTCTCATGCTGAAGTTCTATTGCAAGAACAGTGAACACTTAGTAAGCAATAAACGTTTTTCCTTTGTCAATTTATAGGGTGTCAGCAAGAAAAAGTTTCAAAAGTTTCGAACTTATGTTTAAAGTTTGTTGGAAGTCATTATCAGATACTAGATGAATAGGAACAAATGGACAATTTCCGAACAGGACGTGAAGACCCAACGGGACCGACCGGCCGCCATGTCGTCCTCACGCCTTAGGCAGCACCAGCTGCGGATACGGAGGGGCATGTGGTCAGTACATCTGTCTCCCAGCCGTTGTCCGTTTTCGTGATCGGTGTCGTTACTTCTTAGTCAAGTAGCTCCTCAATTGGCCTCACAAGGGCTGAATGCACCCCACTTGCCAACAGCACTCAGAAGACCCGGACAGCGACACATCCAAGTATTGGACAGGCTAGACAGTGCTTAACTTTGGTGATCTGACAGGAATCGGAGTTACCACTGCGGCAAGGCTGTTGACTTTTAGATGACTATAGTCTGGGTACTTTGAATGTCACAAGTTACGCTGCCTCAAGACATATATACGATTTATAACTGTAGTACTTTACTTACTGTGTTAAACCTTTAACATAAGGTTGTGCTTCTTAATGAGTAGATTAAGACAGACTTTTAAAGTTTTAAATTCGGCCAATAATTACACGAAATAAGGAAAATTAAATTTTTGTTGCCCCCGGAAGCTGTCACATAGAAACCTGCAACTGTGCTTTTGAACCGTGACCCATGAACAAGATTAGTGGACTGGTAATGTTGATATTGCTTTACTGAACAAGACGATGTAGTGGTTAATGCACCGACTTCGTGTTCAGGAATTCAAGCCCACATCATTGTCCAGTGTGAACTAGTGCTGCCACTAGTGACCTCGGCATCAACGGGACGCTGAGTTCTGACGTTCTTTGTTTCTGTAGTACCTCACTCAGGAGGTGGTGCGTAAAAACGGAAAGGTATTACAGAAAACTCTGTTGCACAGTCATATCTGTGGCATTTTATTAGTAAACATGGGTTGCATTGTATTGTATTATATGAAACTGGGGACCTAGAAACAACGGAGAGGCTTTGTCCCCACCGTAGCCCTTAGTGGTTCACAACCCCACAACAGGCTACAGCAGTCCACTTACCCCACCACCGCTCCACACCAAACCCAGGGTTACTGTGCAGTTCAGCCCCCAGTGGACCCCTCCAGGAACGTCTCACACACCAGACAAGTGTAACCCCAATGTTTGTGTGGTAATTATGGTGTACGCATACATGGAGATAGTGTTTGCGCAGCAATCGCCGACATAGTATAACTGAGGCGGAATAAGGGGAACCCTACCGCAATCGCCAAGGCAGATGGAAAACCGGCTTAAAAACCATCCACAGACTGGACGGCAGACTGGACCTCCACACTAATCCGCCGGCCCCCCAGGGGGTCCACAACTCTTTTGTGGATACGTGCGTGGCGAGCACGGGGCCCCGAGCCATTGCAGCCTTCTTTCTCTCCCAGGCTGCATTTCCTTTCCCTTCCCCTCCTTTCCCCTCCATGCTCCTTTCCCCTCGCCCTCTACTCTCCCTCTATTGGTGTCCTTGTTTATGTTGGCCCCGCTATCCTCTTGGTTCTGTTGGTTTTACACTCCGGCTTTGTTGCGTAATCGTCTCCTCCTTTTGGCATTCCTTGGTCCCCCTCTGGGGTTTGACCTCCATTACAAAATTTCTCCTCCGTAGTGTGAGCCATTTGGGGAAGAGCACCTTACCTAGTGTCTCCGACGTGCGCCCTCCTAGTACATTCCGCCTTTTCTTTCACGTCGTTGTTTGATGCTAGGGTGCATAGCCAGCACGGTAGCCAGCCCGTGTGGTGGGGTCGCTATGTACCCTTTTGGTTGAGCCCCCTGAACACACAGGGATCACACTTCTGGTACCTGAGCTGTGACCTCCTCATGCATGCCTTGGAGTGGTTGCTCGTCATCCTGGAGCATCGGAACTCCCGGCAATGGCCGCCGTGCCAGACGGCCCTTGCTGTGGCTGGGTGGCGCCCGTGAGGAGAGCCCCTGATCGGAGTGGGTGGTATCAGGGCGAACGCTATGCAGATGAAACGCATACGGGTCCAAAACTCTGGCCGTTCTTCTGCGGCCGTCTCTCTGCGTGGTACTGATTCCTCAAGTGCTGCTTCTCTTGCCCCTTCGGCCTTCCCTTCCATGGCTACCCCCTGGGAAGAGGGTCAGGCCCGTCGTCTAGGGGCAAAACCTTTCCCCCGTTATCTAGTTTGCACCAGGACTGATGGGGATACTTTCACCAGTGTCAAGCCTTTATTCTTTGTGGAACACATTGAAGACAAGTTCGGCGAAGTGGACTCCCTGAGCAAGATGCGGTCGGGTTCGTTGCTGATAAAAACCGCTTCAGCTGCCCAATCTGCGGCCCTTTGTGCCTGTACCCATCTTGGCACAATTCCTGTGTCCATTACCCCTCACCAGTCTCTAAATATGGTACAAGGTGTGATTTTTCACAGGGACCTCATCCTTCAAACTGATGAGGAACTTCGGGACAATCTCAGACGGCGGGGTGTTCACTTTGTTCGGCGTGTTCAGAAGGGTCCTAAAGATAATCGTATTGATACTGGTGCCTTTATCCTGGCCTTTGAAGGGGATACCCTTCTTGAGAAAGTTAAGATTATGGTGTATCGTTGTGATGTGAAGCCGTACATCCCACCTCCTATGAGGTGTTTTAAGTGCTTGCGTTTTGGCCACATGTCTTCTCGCTGTTCTCAGGACCCTCTCTGTGGTGACTGTGGACGTCCACTCCATGAGGGGAGTCCCTGTGTTCCCCCTCCTGTATGTGTAAATTGTCATGGTAGTCATTCTCCACGTTCACCAGATTGCCCAGTATATAAGAAAGAAAAAAAGATACAGGAGTATAAGTCCCTCGATCGTTTAAGCTACACAGAGGCCCGTAAGAAATATGCACGACTGCACCCTGTGTCCATGACATCTAGTTACGCCTTGGTTACATCTTCACCCCTTCCTCCCCCTTCCTTACCCCCATCCCGGACCCCTCTCCTCCCCCCCCTCCCCTGCGGCTCCCACACCTTCTCCTCTGGGCGCTGCTCCCCCTCCCCAGCCGGAGAAGTGTCCCACTCCTTCGGCGTCTGCCGGTCAAGGGCGCCTCTCCAGAGATGCCCCTTCCCGGCACCTTCCAGGTCAAAGGTCTGCTGCCGCGCGGCGACCGCGAGAGCCGCGGGCTGTGGGCCCGCAGGTCACCCGGTCTCTTTCTGTTCCTGATATTGCTGCAGCTGGCTCCTTTATGCCACACAGCCCTCCTCGTTCTCAGCCTGAAAAGAAGAAGAAACATAAGTCCCGGGACAAAGAGCCTCTGGTGTCACCGGAGGTCCCTTCCCCGACTTCACAACCGGATTCTGACCTGTCGTTCATGGATGTCGCCCCCTCCTTGTCGGTGACGGGTGGGGACCCGGCGGTATGACTGGTTTTAGGGTGTTCCGCCCTCATTTAACCCATCATTCTGTGGTTCTCCAATGGAATTGTAATGGCTACTATCGTCACCTTCCGGAATTGAAATCCCTTCTTTCGTCCTACTCTGCAGCTTGTGTGGTTCTCCAGGAATCTCATTTTACTGATGCTCACTCACCGACCCTCCGTGGGTTCCGTGTTTTCTGTCGAAATCGGGTCGGACCCTTGCGGGCTTCTGGTGGCGTTTGTACGTTGGTCCGTACAGACATTGCTAGCACGTGGATTCCTCTCCAAACTACATTGGAAGCGGTTGCTGTTAGGGTCCACTTAGACCCTGCAGTCACAGTTTGCAATCTTTATCTCCCTCCTGACAGGACACTTACACCTGCTGCCTTAACCACCCTTCTTCAGCAACTTCCTCCTCCCTTCCTCCTCCTTGGGGATTTTAATGCTCATCATCCTTTGTGGGGCAGTGCTCTTCCATCTCGACGAGGTCTTCTTATAGACCAATTTATTGCAGACCACGACCTGTGCCTTCTTAATGATGGCTCCCCTACTCATTTTAGTGCTGGTCATGGTACCTTTTCTGCCATTGATCTTTCTCTTTCTTCTCCCTCTCTCCTCCCTTCATTACACTGGTCGCCACACGACGACCTTTGTGATAGTGACCATTTCCCGTTGATTATCACGCTCCCTTCCCGCTCCCCGATGGACAGGTTACCTCGTTGGTCTTTCCACCGCGCCGATTGGCCTCTATACACTGCACAGGTCGAGTTTTCTCCCTCTTTGTCGGGTTGTATTGATGACGTCCTACGTGACGTGTCTGACGCGATTGTTCGCGCTGCTAACCTTGCTGTCCCGCGCTCATCTGGACGATTTCGTCGCCGGCAAGTCCAGTGGTGGAGTACGGCCATTGCCATTGCCATCCGTGATCGCCGTCGAGCTTTGCAACACTTCAAGAGGCACCCATCCGTAGCCAGCCTTACTACCTTTAAACGCCTTCGCGCTAAAGCCCGTTATTTAATCAAACAGAGCAAGCGGATATGCTGGGAACGATTCGTTTCTTCCCTTGGTTCCACTGTCCCTCTGTCACGGGTATGGGCTACACTTCGCTCTCTCCAAGGTTGCCATCGGCAGTCCACCCTCCCAGGCCTTCACCTCCCAGATGGCATTTGTACGGACCCATTAGTTCTCGCAGAACATCTTGCGACCCATTTTGCAGTGGCATCAGCGTCAGCCTCCTATCCAGCTGCTTTCCTTCATCAAAAACAGCAGGCTGAAGCTCTCACCTTATGTTTCACCACTTGTGAGCCAGAATCTTACAACAAACCTTTTACTGAATGGGAATTTCTTTCTGCTCTCTCTTCTTCTCATGATACGGCCCCTGGCCCAGATTCCATTCATAACCAACTGCTTCAACATCTCAGTGCTCCACAACGGCAACATCTTCTTCGGGTGTTTAACCGTATCTGGCTCCAGGGTGACTTCCCTTCTCAGTGGAGGGATAGCATTGTGGTTCCTGTCCTTAAGCCTGGTAAGAACCCCCTATCTGTTGACAGCTATCGGCCAATTAGTTTGACCAATGTTGTTTGTAAGTTACTTGAACGGATGGTAGCCCGTCGGCTCACTTGGGTCCTCGAATCTCGGGATCTATTGTCCCCTTACCAGTGTGGCTTTCGAGAGGGACGATCTCCAATCGATCATTTACTTCGCTTGGAATCCGCAGTTCGGCAGGCTTTTTCCCAGCGCCGCCATTTGGTTGCAGTGTTTTTTGACCTTCGCAAGGCCTATGACACGGCCTGGCGCCATCACATCTTACTAACCCTTCATCAGTGGGGTCTTCGGGGCCCACTCCCGATTTTTATCCGCCAGTTCCTGCTCCATCGGTCATTCAGAGTTCGAGTTGGTACTGCTTTTAGTTCTCCACGGACCCAGGAGACAGGCATCCCACAGGGTTCTGTCTTGAGTGTCCTTCTTTTCCTCATTGCTATCGATGGACTTGTGGCCTCTGTCGGTCCCTTGGTCGCTCCTGCCCTGTATGTGGATGATTTCTGCATTTGGGTTAGTTCCTCCTCGATGGCATCTGCAGAACGGCAGCTCCAGGTGGCTATACGGCGTGCCTCTGCATGGACCCACTCACACGGGTTTCAATTCTCTCCTTTAAAATCGCGGGTGGTCCACTTCTGTCGCCGTACTACGGTCCACCCTGATCCAGAGCTCTATCTCGACGCACAACGATTGCCTGTGGTCCCACAGTTTCGTTTCCTGGGTCTTCTTTTCCACAACAAGCTCACTTGGCTGCCCCGTATCAGACTCCTGAAGGTAGGATGTTTCCGTAAACTCAATGTCCTTCGCTTCCTTGCCCACTCCTCTTGGGGTGCGGACCGTTCCCTCCTCCTCCGTCTTTATCGTGCTCTCGTTCTGTCTCGTTTGGACTATGGCTGTCAAGTTTATGGTTCAGCTGCTCCTTCCACACTGCACGTGCTGGATCCAGTCCACCATCGTGGTATCCGTTTGGCCACCGGTGCCTTCCCTACTAGCCCTGTTGATAGTCTCCTGGTTGAAGCTGGGATCCCCCCCCTTTCTGTTCGGCGGTCCCAGCTTCTGGTGTCTTATGCCCTCACTATCCGTTCTTCTCCCACTCACCCTTCCGATTCTATCCTGTTCCCAGACCATGGACGTCGCCCACCCGACTCCCGCCCTCGGGCGGGTTTACCGGTTGGACTGCGCCTTGCGTCTCTTTACCGTCATTTTCAGCTTCCTTCTTTGTCCTGTCTTCCTCGCTCCCTCCCCTCCACCCCTCCTTGGTTAGTTCCTCGGCCTCGACTTCGGATGGATCTCCGCCGCGGACCGAAAGATTCCATCCCCCCGGTGGTGTTCCGTACCTTTTTCCGCCAAATTTTATGGGAGTTTCGGGATGCTGTTGTTTTTTACACTGATGGCTCTAAATCTGCTGATCATGCTGGGTATGCCTTCACATCCTCTGTTGGAACGGAAAATCATCTGCTGCCACCTACATGTGGGGTGTTTACTGCGGAATTGATGGCAATTTCCCGGGCCCTTACCTTTATTAAACAATCCCAACACAATCGCGTTCTGTTATGTACGGACTCGATGAGTGGCCTTCTTGCTATTGACCGGTGTTTTTCGCGCCATCCATTGGTCTCTGCCATCCATGACCATCTCGCTGATATTCACCGTGCTGCTTGTTCTATTGACTTCCTTTGGGTCCCTTGCCATGTGGGTATCCCGGGTAATGAGCTCGCTGATCGTTTGGCTGGGGGAGCAGTTACTTACCCCCCGTTTTCCGTAACCCCTCCTGCAGCGGATTTACGGCTTCACATCAAATCCCACTTCGCACAGTCATGGGCCAATTCTTGGGAGGCTACTCCACTGTCTAATAAACTTCGTACAATTAAGGTGACACCAGGCCCATGGCGTTCTTCCTTTCGCCTCTCCCGAAAGGACTCGACTGCACTGTGTCGTCTCCGCATGGCCATACCAGGCTGACCCATGGTTTTCTTTTGCGTGATGAGCCACCCCCGCTTTGTGGTTGTAGAGCCTTCCAGTCAGTGGCCCACATTTTGGTTGAATGCCCCCTTCTTTTAGCTCTGCGTGTTAAGTACAGACTCCCCCACACTTTACCTTTGATGTTGGCTGACGATTCGCGGATGGTCTCTCTGGTTCTCGGTTTCCTCCGGGAGAGTGGTTTTTATTCTCAGTTTTAAAGTTTTTAATCTCTCTCTGGTGTTGGGGCAGGGCGGTGAGTGTTTGGGTTTCTCCCACTGTAGGCAGTGTTCAGAGATTCCCGATTCACCTCCCTGACTGGAATCCTCTTTTCTTCCCCTTTTACTCTGTTTTTACCCCTTCTTTTTAAGGCTTGGCTAGTCTTTCTATTCCCATACGTACTTTCTGCATTATAGCAGTTGTACCTTTTAAGTCACAGGTGGTCTTGCCTATGCTGCTTCAGCATAGTGTTGGGTTCGTTTCTCTTGCCAACTTCCCTCATTTGTTTTTACCAATGACAACGTGACTGCCCTTTTACGTTTTTCCCTTTTTCCGTTTTATTGTTCTGACTTTTCTGAGATGTCTCGTTAGCAGAATGGAGTATATTTGAAACAAGGGACTGATGACCTCGCTGTTTGGCCCCTTACACCTCAACCAACCAACCAACCAACCAACTAATCCGCCGGGCAGATTCGTGCCGGGGACCAGCATGCCTTCCCGCATAGAAAGCAGTGCGTTAGGCCGTGTCCTACGTGAGCGACAGAAGCAAGCGACTTCTGGATACGTGACACTCCAGCGACAAGCAGCAACATCGGGCGACAAACTTGGGTGCCCTGCGTGCGAGCGACCATGTCGCGCTACAAGCTGGCTGCTTAGAGCCAACCAGCTGTTTCTATAAAATGGCGTCCTTAACCTGTAGAATACTGTAACTGGAGAGTAAGGCTACAGAATTAGGTTTACTTAAGAAAACAAAGCGAAAACAATGCTCTGCATCAAATTTACAAATGGAGAAATCTCCATGGAGAATTTCATAAGTATTGCCAACTACAAAGATCACCAAATAAGTTCGAATACACGTGAATGAGCAGAGGAGCATTCGACTATCTCATGAATAAATTAAATACGAATGTTTTTTTACATGACCAAGAACTTATAACAGCCAATAAATGCGTAAGAATAACTATTACATGACTAACTATGTTAAGTACAAACTTACAAACAAGGAAATATATGGGTGTTGACGAATGGCAAAATGTGTGAAATCTTATGGGACTTAACTGCTAAGGTCATCAGTCCCTAAGCTTACACACTACTTAACCTAAATTATCCTTTGGACAAACACACACACCCATGCCCGAGGGAGGACTCGAACCTCCGCTGGGACTAGCCGCACAGTCCATGACTACAGTGCCTTATACCGCTCGGCTAATCCTGCGCGGCTGACGAATGGCAACTGTGGTGTAGGGGTAGCTTATACGGTTCGTATTTACGTGCGAGGATATCGTCCAGAGCCGCCGGCACGTTAGCTCAGCGTATTCGGTCAGAGGGCTGCATGCTCTCTGTAATAATAAAAAAAGTTTAAAAAAACTGAGTCAAAGAATCAACGATTAACTTGAACGGATGTCTGGTGACGTCCGCCCAGACCAAACGCTACGACCAATATGGAACAAAATGAATTTAAAAGAAAAAAGTTGGATTCCTGGCAATTCTTATATTTATACTGACTCGATTACGATTCTGTATACTAAGTTTTATGTATACTGTTTACACTGCATCGCTAAGTATGTTTCTAAGGTCTTGCCAAAGAATTTGATCTTCTCATCTATCCCAGTATATCACACACATTTAATTTCTAATAAATTACAATGAACCATGAAATTTTACAGAAATTTCATGTTTCGAGCGTAATTCATCAGCAGTCAGTGTTAAGGCCAAGCGTTTCCGTTACTCTAAATAGCCTGTAAGAGTAAAGCTTACAAAATTTTTGAAAAGAAAGTCAAACGTTTTGTGTAACGATTTGTCTGAAAGTATGAAATAAAAAATATTAGGGAAACGTTTGGTGCACCTCATTTTCTGTTCATGATTTCGAGCATCATTCAAAGGCACTTAGAACGTTTCTCTGATCTACTTATTTCTTTTACACAAATAATTTCATAAAATAATTGAGTTATTTCGTCCATTTTTTAATTTCAAGTTTCATTCAGAAAGCATGATCTTACTGACTCCTCGTTTGCCTTCCTGACGCACTTGATTCGAAGGAAGCCTTTATGGCATTTAAATACCGCACCAATGTATCTTTTTATGTGCAAAATAGGTAGGTCTTGAACAGATGACATTTTTGGCACTTCATTTAAAGCAGCTTTTCGTCAAATATTTCAATTTTTCCTCAGATTATTAATTAAGTTTTTGTTCATTACACTGATTACTTTCAAGCAGTTAAATATTTTCATGCCAAACTAGATCTCATGCTGGTCACTTTGATATCTCGTTTACCTGTTTCTGTCGGAGGGAGTCTTGTTTTTGCTCTGCTCACACGTTTACAAAAACGTATCGAGTGTTAATCAAATGATAAAATAGTCCTTTCTGCATGCTGTCATTTCCAAAATTCGTCGTTTCGATATCTTGAACCTTTCATGAGATACGACGATTTTTACGACCACTTGATTCCTGAATCGCAGGAAAGGTTCGGACGCGATGCGAGCGACCCGTCCGACAACCAATATCTCAAGAATGAAAAGAGATAACATTCCCGTCTCAACTTTAAATACAATTTAGATATGTTGGTTACATTTCATACTCAATAATGTATGGCCTTAAATGAACTACGAGTATACGGGAAGTCTACACAATGTGATTTTACCTCTGCAAAGTCTTAAAAATTTCGTGCAGCCATGTACTCAATTTCGTGCATCACAGTAACTATGACGAATAACGAAAATAAATTCTGAAATTTATCATTTAAGGATATCAAGCTACAGGCTGCGGAAGAATCAAATTTTTTCACCGAATAGTTTTCTTAAAATCGGATGTTAAGTAATTCATAGCTGCCATCGCGTCTGCCCACTGCTTTGCCAAGAAGACACGTGGCTGTCGCTCTCTGTCGCGCGTGCTGCAGCGACAAGATTCAGACACGTTTGAAATTTAAACGTCGCCAGTTGCAGCGGGAGACAGACTGCGACACAGATGTCGCTCACGTAGGACACTTCCATAACTATACTTGCGGTTGTGTTTTGTCGCCTGAATCTGTCGCGCACTGTCGCTCGCTTCTGTCACTCACGTAGGACACGGCCTTAGACCGCACCGCTAACCGGTCAAGCTAAGAAGGGTTACTTCTTTTTTTTTATTTGGTTCTCGTCGCCACTGCACCATACAATCAAATAAAATTCAAAACGCCGTATCCACGTTTAGCAAGCCTGAGAGAAAATGAGGACAGCAATAATAAATAATCATCCTTCGATTCGTCCAAACCAGAAAATGGGAGATGAAAGAACATTTTAGAGGAAACATGTATATCCTTTTAACTAGAGAGCCACACATTACTAATATCCAATAAACAGAACTTCGGAATATAATATTAAGTTAAAACTCCAGAGGGCCTCGTCTCCGTGTTTAGAAAGAGCCTAGCATTGTACGAGGGCAGTTCAATAAGTAATGCAACACATTTTTTTTCTCGGCCAATTTTGGTTGAAAAAACCGGAAATTTCTTGTGGAATATTTTCAAACATTCCCGCTTTGTCTCGTATAGTTTGATTGACTTCCGACAGGTGGCAGCGCTGTACGGAACTGTTAAAATGGCGTCTGTAACGGATGTGCGTTGCAAACAACGGGCAGTGATCGAGTTTCTTTTGGCGGAAAACCAGGGCATCTCAGATATTCATAGGCGCTTGCAGAATGTCTACGGTGATCTGGCAGTGGACAAAATCACGGTGAGTCGTTGGGCAAAGCGTGTGTCATCAGCGCCGCAAGGTCAAGCAAATCTGTCTGATCTCCCGCGTGCGGGCCGGCCGTGCACAGCTGTGACTCCTGCAATGGCGGAGCGTGCGAACACACTCGTTCGAGATGATCGACGGATCACCATCAAACAACTCAGTGCTCAACTTGACATCTCTGTTGGTAGTGCTGTCAGAATTGTTCACCAGTTGGGATATTCAAAGGTTTGTTCCCGCTGGGTCCCTCGTTATCTAACCGAACACCATAAAGAGCAAAGGAGAACCATCTGTGCGGAATTGCTTGCTCGTCATGTGGCTGAGGGTGACAATTTCTTGTCAAAGATTGTTACAGGCGATGAAACATGGGTTCATCACTTCGAACCTGAAACAAAACGGCAATCAATGGAGTGGCGCCACACCCACTCCCCTACCAAGAAAAAGTTTAAAGCCATACCCTCAGCCGGTAAAGACATGGTTACAGTCTTCTGGGACGCTGAAGGGGTTATTCTGTTCGATGTCCTTCCCCATGGTCAAACGATCAACTCTGAAGTGTATTGTGCTACTCTTCAGAAATTGAAGAAACGACTTCAGCGTGTTCGTAGGCACAAAAATCTGAACGAACTTCATGACAACGCAAGACCTCACACAAGTCTTCGCACCCGAGAGGAGCTCACAAAACTTCAGTGGACTGTTCTTCCTCATGCACCCTACAGTCCCGATCTCGCACCGTCGGATTCCCATATGTTTGGCCCAATGAAGGACGCAATCCGTGGGAGGCACTACGCAGATGATGAAGAAGTTATTGATGCAGTACGACGTTGGTTCCGACATCGACCAGTGGAATGGTACCGTGCAGGCATACAGGCCCTCATTTCAAGGTTTCGTAAGGCCGTAGCATTGAATGGAGATAACGTTGAAAAATAGTGTTGTGTAGCTAAAAGATTGGGGAATAACCTGGTGTATTTCAATGCTGAATAAAACAACCCCTGTTTCAGAAAAAAAATGTGTTGCATTACTTATTGAACTGCCCTCGTACAAAAACTAATTTTCATAAGTACAGTATAATATTTGGCGTGTTTAGATGACACTTGTAGTACACAGGATGGTAACATAGGCGTTATTTGAAACGAAAGATTGTCACCAGTTCTACATCCAGAATATACCTCTCATAATCAAAAACTGTACACCCCCTCTCCTCTCCGGTACAGTTAATTATTGCAATCGCTGCTGTAAAGTGAATTCCCAATTTTCGCCGATTGTGAAATCTAAGATTAGCCTATATATCATATCATAAACAAATATACAATTCACATACTATTTTATATAAATGGTTTACAGTCACCTACATATCGTTGTAAATCTTGAACGTGTAGATAATGTAATTAATTCAACGATGTAGTGCTACAGAGTCTGTATATTTGTGACACCTTAGTTTCGTATAGGTACCGCTTGACAACGAGTCCTGCTTTAAACTAGAAATGGAAGAATACATAAAATAAACATTGCTGCTTTGATAGAATTATTGCGATGTTATTCATACAATTTATTAAAAGTGACTATTAAAATATACAAAAATCCAAATCTGCCACAGTCTTCTGCAAAGTGCTATGTCGCAGTCACCTGTAGAATTTTACAAAAATATTGGGAAACTTAGTTATAATGCAGTGAGTCCCACTTGAAAGTGAAAGCAGAAGACTAAAAAAAAATAAGTATTCCTGCTTTCACAGAATTATTACGATGTTATCTATATAATTTATTAACGCTGCGTAGCACAAAATACAGAGAATGAAACTTTCAAATTTGCTACCCGTCTTCTGCAAAGTGCTGTCACGCAGTCACTCTTAGAGATTTAGAAAAATATTGAAAAAACTGGCCGTAATGGTACCATACACTGAGGTGACAAAAATCAAAGGATAAATGTTCCATGGCATTCACGTCTGGCGAAGTCGTGGGATAAATGTTCCATGGATTCACGTTGGGCGATCTAGTTTGCCAAATTTCGCTCGAATTGTTCAAAATGATCTTCAAACCAAATCGCTAACAGCTGTGGTTCGGTAATACGGATCATTGTCATTCATAAAATTCCATAGTTATTTGGGAACATGAAGTACATGAATGGCTACAAATGGTCTCGCAGTAGCCGAACATAACCATTTCCTGTCAACGATCGGTTCATTCCATGTAAACATAGCCCACACCATTATGGAGCCATCACCAGCTTGCACAGTGCGTTGTTGACAACTTGGGTCCATGGCTTCGTGGGGTTTGCACCACACTCGAAGCCTACCATCAACTCTTACCAACTGAAATCGGGACTCTTCCGACCAGGCCATGGTTTTCCTGTCTTCTAGAGTCCAACCGATAGGGTCACGAGCCCAGAAGAGGCGCTGCAGGCAATGTCCTGCTGTTAGCAAAGGCACGCGCGTCGGTCGTCTGCTACCATAGTCCATTAACGCCAAATTCCGCTGCACTGTCCTAACGGTTACGTTCGTCTTTCGTCTTACATTGATTTCTGCGATTATTTCACATGGTGTTGCTTGTCTGTTAACACTGACAACTATACGCAAACGCCGCTGCTCTCGGCTCATTAGGCCGGTAATACACTATCAAATTTCTTTGTCCAATATCTTTGTCAAGTATCTTTGTCAAAGAAATTTGATGGTGTATTAGGGAACTTTGTCAAATGTCGTCAAATATTTGATCAAATCTAAGGCCTCGCTGTAGATTTGTTCAAAGAAGTCGCTTGTCTTGTGTTCACTGCAATGTGACTGTTACCACGTGGAGCGCTAGCATCGCTGCAGCGTTCTGTCATCTATAGTGTTTCTATAAACATTGCCGGTAAATACAGTTGGTGTGTACCGACAACTACGAAATTAATATAGATGTATGTAGCTGATGCGCTTTACAGCGTGAGGCACCCTGAATACAAAAATAGATTAAGAAGATTGGAGACCTGACCGAACATAACCTAACCTAACTCTCTCCTGTAACAAGGAATCGGAGTGTTACAGTGAGTCTGTCTTCTGCAGATATTGTTCTTAAGTGAGTATTGTGCTTTGTGATATGAGGATACACTTCACTGAGCACATACAGAAATTTAGGCTCATCCATTCTTAAGTAACTGATGTACTACTTGATGTCCTCCACTATAAGCTCACGTAACAAGTTTTGTTGAATGCTTTTATCGTATCGTCGTAAAACCCGCGGCTTCACCCAGGTACGTTTCCTTTTTTCCCTCCGCTTCTCTTCCGCATGTGCCCACAGTGGAATTGTGGTACATGCAACTTCTGCAGTTAATAAGAAGTTGTTGTTTCAGCCATCTTGAACTTTGACGAAAAATATGATGACAGTGCAATACCCCTTCTAGCGCTAAGTCAAAGATTTTTGTCAAATATATTTGACGGAATATTTCATCACATCTTTGATCAAATATTTGACAAGGAAATATGAAAGTGTAATACCGGCCTGTGTGAAGGTCGTCGGACACTGCGTTGCCCGCGGTGAGAGACAATGCCAGAAATTTGGTATTCTAGGCACACTCTTGACGCCGTGGATCTAGGAATACTGATTTCCATAACGATTTCCGAAATGGGGTGTCACATGTGTCTAGATACAGCTACCATTCCGCGTTCAGAGTCCGTTAATTCCCGTCTTGCGGGCATAATCACGTGGAAAAGCTTTGCACATGAATCGCCTGAGCCAACCGAAGTGGCCGAGCAGTTATAGGCGCTACAGTCTGGAACCGCGCGACCGCTACGGTCGCAGGTTCGAATCGTGCCTCGGGCATGGATGTGTGTGATGTCCTTGGGTTGGATAGGTTTAAGTAGTTCTAAGTTCTAGGGGACTGATGACCTCAGAAGTTAAGTCCCATAGTGCTCAGAGTCATTTGAACCATTTGAATGGCCTGAGTACAAGTGACAGCTTGGCCAATGAGGTGCCCTTTTATACCATGTGTACGTGATACTGCCGCCATGTGTATACGTGCATGTCGCTTTGTTACCTCAGTGTAGATGTAGTTAACACAGTTCGTGTCTGAACATCTAATATTGTGGCTGTCTTGGTTCCGCAAATTCATATTCAAAAAAAGACACCCTGTACGACTTGTCTGGATGGAAGTCACGTCAACAAAAGCATTGTTTTCTGGGGACAAATTCACTGTTCCATAAATGCCAAGATTATTTCCCCGGCCATTTTAAAAGACCAGGAAACTACCATTCCTTTAAGATCGCCGTCTGACGTGGGTTAACGGTCGTCTCCATGGTAACTCGAGTTGCTGATTGCTTTATTTACTCGAACAACACGGAAGAAGCGAAGCTTATTTGTAGCCACAAAGTGTAAGAGTAAACTGTCTAACTAGCAGTTCCCGGTAGCCTCCAGACAGCACGTTTAGGAAGAGACAGAGCAGCCACTTGCTCCAAGGCTTACAGCTGCGTGTGTTCAGTACTCTGAATTACTGCTTTTTAGGATTGATGGTTAGGGAGATGATAACTTTGTTTACGCACAGCATTCGCTGGAGCAATACGCAAAATTCTCAGATCGCAGTACGTAAGACACCTTCACATATATCCTAACTATTATGGAAATTTCAAAAGTGGAATTATTACTGATAGTACTTTATTGTGTTTCCGCTACTTAAATGATACGCCCGTGCGTATAATTTAAGTAGCGGAAACATAATAAAGTACTATCAGGAATAATTCTATAACCGTTTTGCATACATACCACATAACTCGATTTTGTGGGACACGTTTTCGGTATGTTCTTCACAAAATACATTTCTTTGTCAAGGCATGATAGTTGATTACGCATAATTAAGCTTCGTCCCTCACAGTCCTGGCGAGCTTAGCAGTTATTTTCTGTCTTAGACGTATCCTGCTATTGTTCTGTGCCTACTGACTGTCATTCATTCATTATAACCTAGACTTTTTGGCTACAACAGATCTTACCATATTTTGATGATGATGATGGATGATTTGTTTGTGGGGCGCTCAACTGCGCGGTCATCAGCACCCGTACAAAGTCCCAATTTTTTCGCACTCCAATTTTATGATGATGATGATGATGATGATGATGATGATGAAATGATGAGAACAACACAAACACCAATTCCCGGCCAGAGAAAATCCCCACCGGCTGGAAATCGAACCCTCGTCCCCGTGATTCAGGGGCAGTAACACTAGCCACTAGACCACGAGCTGCGGACACCGTATTTTGAACACTCTCGCAACACTTCATGAGTCTTACTCGCATTGCCACAGAATGTACTGAAGAGTTAATTTCAGTCAATTGAATCCTGCCCTACTGCAATCAATGTCAAAGCTTCTTAATACGACGCTAGAATGTCGTGTCTTATGTGATTTCATTTCGTGTGTTCGAACAATTCCATTTCTTTGTTGTACTTTCGTTTCCTTCCCCCATGAACCATGCACCTTGCCGTTGGTGGGGAGGCTTGCGTGCCTCAGCGATACAGATAGCCGTACCGTAGGTGCAACCACAACGGAGGAGTATCTGTTGAGAGGCCAGACAAACGTGTGGTTCCTGAAGAGGGGCAGCAGCCTTTTCAGTAGTTGCAGGGGCAACAGTCTGGATGATTGACTGATCTGGCCTTGTAACATTAACCAAAACGGCCTTGCTGTGCTGGTACTGCGAACGGCTGAAAGCAAAGGGAAACTACAGCCGTAATTTTTCCCGAGGACATGCAGCTTTACTGTATGATTAAATGATGATGGCGTCCTCTTGGGTAAAATATTCCGGAGGTAAAATAGTCCCCCATTCGGATCTCCGGGCGGGGACTGCTCAAGAGGACGTCGTTATCAGGAGAAAGAAAACTGGCATTCTACGGATCGGAGCGTGGAATGTCAGATCACTTAATCGGGCAGGTAGGTTAGAAAATTTAAAAAGGGAAATGGATAGGTTAAAGTTAGATATAGTGGGAATTAGTGAAGTTCGGTGGCAGGAGGAACAAGACTTTTGGTCAGGTGATTACAGGGTTATAAATACAAAATCAAATAGGGGTAATGCAGGAGTAGGTTTAATAATGAATAAAAAAATAGGAGTGCGGGTTAGCTACTACAAACAGCATAGTGAACGCATTATTGTGGCCAAGATAGACACAAAGCCCATGCCTACTACAGTAGTACAAGTTTATATGCCAACTAGCTCTGGAGATGATGAAGAAATAGATGAAATGTATGACGAGATAAAAGAAATTATTCAGGTAGTGAAGGGAGACGAAAATCTAATAGTCATGGGTGACTGGAATTCGTCAGTAGGAAAAGGGAGAGAAGGAAACATAGTAGGTGAATATGGATTGGGGGGAAGAAATGAAAGAGGAAGCCGTCGGGTAGAATTTTGCTCAGAGCATAACTGAATCATAGCTAACACTTGGTTCAAGAATCATAAAAGAAGGTTGTATATATGGAAGAATCCTCGAGATACTAAAAGGTATCAGATAGATTATATAATGGTAAGACAGAGATTTAGGAACCAGGTTTTAAATTGTTAGACATTTCCAGGGGCAGATGTGGATTCTGACCACAATCTATTGGTTATGAACTGCAGATTGAAACTGAAGAAGCTGCAAAAAGGTGGGAATTTAAGGAGATGGGACCTGGATAAACTGACTAAACCAGAGGCTGTAGAGAGTTTCAGGGAGAGCATAAGGGAACAATTGACAGGAATGGGGGAAAGAAATACAGTAGAAGAAGGATGGGTAGCTCTGAGGGATGAAGTAGTGAAGGCAGCAGACGATCAAGTAGGTAAAAAGACGAGGGCTAGTAGAAATCCTTGGGTAACAGAAGAAATATTGAATTTAATTGATGAAAGGAGAAAATATAAAAATGCAGTAAATGAAGCAGGCAAAAAGGAATACAAACGTCTCAAAAATGAGATCGACAGGAAATGCAAAATGGCTAAGCAGGGATGGCTAGAGGACAAATGTAAGGATGTAGAGGCTTGTCTCTCTAGGGGTAAGATAGATACTGCCTACAGGAAAATTAAAGAGACCTTTGGAGAGAAGAGAACCACTTATATGAATATCAAGAGCTCAGATGGCAACACAGTTCTAAGCAAAGAAGGGAAGGCAGGAAGGTGGAAGGAGTATATAGAGGGTTTATACAAGGGCGATGTACTTGAGGACAATATTATGGAAATGGAAGAGGAAGTAGATGAAGACGAAATGGGAGATAAGATACTGCGTGAAGAGTTTCACAGAGCACTGAAAGACCTGAGTCGAAACAAGGCCCCGGGAGTAGACAACATTCCATTAGAACTACTGATGGCCTTGGGAGAGCCAGTCATGACAAAACTCTACCATCTGGTGAGCAAGATGTATGAGACAGGCGAAATACCCTCAGACTTCAAAAAGAATATAATAATTCCAATCCCAAAGAAAGCAGGTGTTGACAGATGTGAAAATTACCGAACTATGAGTTTAATAAGTCACAGCTGCAAAATACTAACGCAAATTCTTTACAGACGAATGGAAAAACTGGTAGAAGCGGACCTCGGGGAAGATCAGTTTGGATTCCGTAGAAATGTTGGAACACGTGAGGCAATACTAACCTTACGACTTATCATAGAAGAAAGATTAAGAAAAGGCAAACCTACGTTTCTAGCATTTGTAGACTTAGAGAAAGCTTTTGACAATGTTAACTGGAATACTCTCTTTCAAATTCTGAAGGTGGCAAGGGTAAAATACAGGGAGCGAAAGGATATTTACAATTTGTACAGAAACCAGATGGCAGTTATAAGAGTCGAGGGACATGAAAGGGAAGCAGTGGTTGGGAAGGGAGTAAGACTGGGTTGTAGCATCTCCCCGATGTTATTCAATCTGTATATTGAGCAAGCAGTAAAGGAAACAAAAGAAAAATTCGGAGTAGGTATTAAAATTCATGGAGAAGAAGTAAAAACTTTGAGGTTCGCCGATGACATTGTAATTCTGTCAGAGACAGCAAAGGACTTGGAAGAGCAGTTGAACGGAATGGATAGTGTCTTGAAGGGAGGATTTAAGATGAACATCAACAAAAGCAAAACGAGGATAATGGAATGTAGTCAAATTAAATCGGGTGATGCTGAGGGAATTAGATTAGGAAATGAGACACTTAAAGTAGTAAAGGAGTTTTGCTATTTAGGGAGTAAAATAACTGATGATGGTCGAAGTAGAGAGGATATAAAATGTAGACTGGCAATGGCAAGGAAATCGTTTCTGAAGAAGAGAAATTTGTTAACATCGAGTATAGATTTAAGTATCAGGAAGTCGTTTCTGAACGTATTTGTATGGAGTGTAGCCATGTATGGAAGTGAAACATGGACGATAAGTATTTTGGACAAGAAGAGAATAGAAGCTTTCGAAATGTGGTGCTACAGAAGAATACTGAAGATAAGGTGGGTAGATCACGTAACTAATGAGGAGGTATTGAATAGGATTGGGGAGAAGAGAAGTTTGTGGCACAACTTGACTAGAAGAAGGGATCGGTTGGTAGGACATGTTCTGAGACATCGAGGGATCACCAGTTTAGTATTGGAGGGCAGCGTGGAGGGTAAAAATCGTAGAGAGAGGCCAAGAGATGAATACACTAAGCAGATTCAGAAGGATATAGGTTGCAGTAAGTACTGGGAGATGAAGAAGCTTGCACAGGATAGGGTAGCATGGAGAGCTGCATCAAACCAGTCTCAGGACTGAAGACGACAACAACTAACTTTCGTTTCCTGGTAAGTTTTAAAACAGATATTCGGATCAAATGGGGTTTGCAGCCCCTTTGATTGTCATATGCAAGCAATGGAGCCGTCTATCCACAGCAAATTTTAGAGTGTCGTAGTGCAGATAGTGTCACAATCACACTTTTATGTTAGCCCTAACACGGAACGCGTATTTAGTGCCATTGGGTCCATAAGAAATAGTTTAAATCGGAATGAAACAACAAGTTTACTGTTACCAGTCACTGTCCATTTATTTCCACGACGCGTTTCAAAGGATTAAACCTCCATCATCAGGTTGATTTACATTTGTTAGTAAGACATACGTATGTGTTTTGTTACGATTTTGGAGGAAGTTGTGGCATTGTCTAGTGGAGAAACAAAACACTATTTCAGAACATGATTTTGGATTTTCTGACAAAATCTAAACGTATATCTAACGGTAAAAATAAAATAAGAAAAATAGAATACCTCCAGTGGTCACAGGTTCCTTTCACTGTCGTAGCACAGCACATGTATATTATCATATTTTGTAAACATAAATGGCGTCTGGAAATTATTTGGTACAAGGCTCATACAGTAAAAGAGGAACATGAGCAAAAAGTATAAAGAATATACGTCATAACAACTTTATTACGGAATGAGTTTTAAAGGATTTTGAAGATCTTGATTTTGAGGTGTTGAATACATGTGTGTTGAATACATATGTCAGATGACTGGTAACAGTAAACTTGTTCCCAGAATGAGATTTTCACTCTGCAGCGGAGTGTGCGCTGATATGAAACTTCCTGGCAGATTAAAACTGTGGGCCCGACCGAGACTCGAACTCGGGACCTTTGCCTTTCGCGGGCAAGTGCTCTACCAACTGAGCTACCGAAGCACGACTCACGCCCGGTACTCACAGCTTTACTTCTGCCAGTACCTCGTCTCCTACCTTCCAAACTTTACAGAAGCTCTCCTGCGAACCTTGCAGAACTAGCACTCCTGAAAGAAAGGATATTGCGGAGACATGGCTTAGCCACAGCCTTGGGGATGTTTCCAGAATGAGATTTTCACTCTGCAGCGGAGTGTGCGCTGATATGAAACTTCCTGGCAGATTAAAACTGTGTGCCCGACCGAGACTCGAACTCGGGACCTTTGCCTGCTGCAGAGTGAAAATCTCATTCTGGAAACATCCCCAAGGCTGTGGCTAAGCCATGTCTCCGCAATATCCTTTCTTTCAGGAGTGCTAGTTCTGCAAGGTTCGCAGGAGAGCTTCTGTAAAGTTTGGAAGGTAGGAGACGAGGTACTGGCAGAAGTAAAGCTGTGAGTACCGGGCGTGAGTCGTGCTTCGGTAGCTCAGTTGGTAGAGCACTTGCCCGCGAAAGGCAAAGGTCCCGAGTTCGAGTCTCGGTCGGGCACACAGTTTTAATCTGCCAGGAAGTTTCATATCAGCGCACACTCCGCTGCAGAGTGAAAATCTCATTCTGGAAACATCCCCAAGGCTGTGGCTAAGCCATGTCTCCGCAATATCCTTTCTTTCAGGAGTGCTAGTTCTGCAAGGTTCGCAGGAGAGCTTCTGTAAAGTTTGGAAGGTAGGAGACGAGGTACTGGCAGAAGTAAAGCTGTGAGTACCGGGCGTGAGTCGTGCTTCGGTAGCTCAGTTGGTAGAGCACTTGCCCGCGTAAGGCAAAGGTCCCGAGTTCGAGTCTCGGTCGGGCACACAGTTTTAATCTGCCAGGAAGTTTCATATCAGCGCACACTCCGCTGCAGAGTGAAAATCTCATTCTGGAAACATCCCCAAGGCTGTGGCTAAGCCATGTCTCCGCAATATCCTTTCTTTCAGGAGTGCTAGTTCTGCAAGGTTCGCAGGAGAGCTTCTGTAAAGTTTGGAAGGTAGGAGACGAGGTACTGGCAGAAGTAAAGCTGTGAGTACCGGGCGTGAGTCGTGCTTCGGTAGCTCAGTTGGTAGAGCACTTGCCCGCGAAAGGCAAAGGTCCCGAGTTCGAGTCTCGGTCGGGCACACAGTTTTAATCTGCCAGGAAGTTTCAGTAAACTTGTTGTTTCGTCGTATGTCATTAACAGTCACGGTAAAGCCTCACCTAAAATGTTCGCATTTAAAATTATTTAAATGATAATATGTTTCCACGTCGGCCTGTATTAAATTTATTAACATTTCTTTCCATTTCATTTTCATTTGCATTGCTAAACAGTTTCGGCTGTGAAGCCATTTTCAAATGTGAATGCATGCACAAGCCATCAGACAAGCCATGCTCCATTCAGGGCCCAATAACTAAACAATTTACACGAACACTAGTCTAATAGTAAGGAGTTCAAATGACTCTAAGAACGATGGGACTTAACATCTAAGGTCATCAGTCTCCTAGACTTAGAACTACTTAAACCTAACTACATCACACACATCCATGCCCGAGGCAGGATTCGAACCTGCGACCATGGCAGCAGCGCGGTTCCGGACTGAAGCGCCTAGAACCGCTCGGCCACAGCGGCCGGCAGCAAGGAGTCACCCTTGAAAGGCGTCACAATCTCCACCATCAGATCCAAAGTTAGGTGCAGTAACCTTTTGCTCTGAAGTGCATGTAACTAACAGTTCATCGTGTGTTTCAAAAAGCTGACGCAAACAGCAAATAACAAAGCGGCAGATGATGTGAAAGGAATGTCTGACAAATCGCTAATTCCCACCTTGAAGTTTAGTCCCCAGCCATACTTTACTTAAAGGTGTGAGTGGTAAAAGTCAATTAAAGTTAAAAATTTTCATTAAAGTGGATATAAAGAGCGTAAATCAGAGTCCCCTTTCTGCTTTAGTGGTCAGCGCGTATGGTTGCTATGCGGAGTACCCGAATTCGATTCCCGGTGCCACCAGGGGTTTCTCCTCTGTCTGAGGACTGGGGCGGGGTGTACTCAGACTCGTAATGCCAAGTGAAGTGCTACATGATTGAGGAGTAGCAGCTCCAAGGTCTGCGAATCCGACAACGGGCAGGAGAGCGCTGTGGTCGCCCCACAATTTGTTTATTTGTTCATCTGTTGTGAAGCCATCTGTTCAACTGCCTCATGAATCAGTACTAAGAATTTTACGCACCTGTAGTCAAACGTATTATATACACTACTGGCCATTAAAATTGCTACACCCAGAAGATGACGTGCTACAGACCGAAATTTAACCAACAGGAAGAAGATGCTGTGATGTGCAAATGATTAGCTTTTCAGAGCACTCACACAAGGTTGGCGCCGGTGGCGACACCTACAACGTGCTGACATGAGGAAAGTTTCCAACCGATTTCTCACACACAAACAGTAGTTGACCGGCGTTGCCTGGTGAAACATTGTTGTGATGTCTCGTGTAAGGAGGAGAAATGCGTACCATCACGTTTCCGACTTTGATAAAGGTCGGTTTGTAGCCTATCGCGATTGCGGTTTATCGTATCGCGACACTGCTGCTCGCGTTGGGTGAGATCCAATGACTGTTAGCAGAATATGGAATCGGTAGGTTCAGGAGGGTAATACGGAACGCCGTGCTGGATCCCAACGGCCTCATATCACTAGCAGTCGAGATGATAGGCATCTTATGCGCATGGCTGTAACGGCTCGTGCAGCCACGTCTCGATACCTGAGTCAACAGATGGGGACGTTTGCAAGACAACAACCATCTGCACAAACAGTTCGACGACGTTTGTAGCAGCATGGACTATCAGCCCGGAGACTATGGCTGCGGTTACCCTTGACGCTTTATCACAGACAGGAGCACCTGTGATGGTGTACTCAACGACGAACCTGGGCGCACGAATGGCAAAACGTCATTTTTTCGGATGAATCCAGGTTCTGTTTACAGCATCATGATGGTCGCATCCGTGTTTGGTGACATCGCGGTGAACGCACATTGGAAGCGTGTATTCGTCATCGGCATACTGGCGTATCACCCGGCGTGATGGTATGGGATGTCATTGGTTACACGTCTCGGTCACCTCTTGTTCGCATTGACGGCACTTTGAACAGTGGACGTTACATTTCAGATGTGTTACGACCCGTACCTCTACCCTTCATCCGATCCCTGCGAAACTCTACATTTCAGCAGGACAATGCACGACCGCATGTTGCAGGTCCTGTACGGGCCTTTCTGGATTCAGAAAGTGTTCGACTGCTGCCCTGGCCAGCAAATTCTCCAGATCTCTCACCAACTGAAAACGTCTGGTCAATGGTGGACGATCAACTTGTTCGTCACATTACGCCAGTCACTACTCTTAATGAACTGTGGTATCGTGTTGAAGCTGCATGGACAGCTGTACCTGTACACGCCATCCAATCTCTGTTTGACTCAATGCCCAGGCGTTTCAAGGCCGTTATTATGGCCAGAGGTGGTTGTTCTGGGTACTGATTTCTCAGGATCTATGCACCCAAATTGCGTGAAAATGTAACCACGTCTCAGTTCTAGTATAATATATTTGTCCAATGAATACCCGTTATCATCTGCATTTCTTCTTGGTGTAGCAATTTTAATGGCCAGTAGTGTATTTACCACCTGTTTAGGGACCACGTTATCCCATTGTTTAGTGTTAAAGCTCCTAAGTCACTGATATAATAAGGGAGGACAGATTTAAGGCCTTCATAACTGGATAACATAGGCCCGAAACATGTTGTAGTAAATATATTATTTGACTATAGCACCCATATTTGGGTTTCAGGCAGCTTCGTTGAATGCTGAAATGCTGTTCCAATGCAGTTGGAGAGCCTCAGAAATGTTGTTCGAGCTTAGGAGGAATAGCAAGTCGGCTGATGCATGAATGGGAAATTTGATTGAGGAGGGAGGCGTGCTAGGGTAGTCCGCACACTTATGCAAAACCACTGTGCTAGCGTGCCATAGTTGTTAGGGCACCTGCTTATTAAGTAGGAGACCCGAGTTCGAAATCCCAGCATTGGTAAAAATTTTCAATCTCCGCTTCAGTCTGTGTATCTACGTTAACAGAGTACGTCTGAAAGCCTTCTAAATTTCGTCACTAACTTCACAAAAAGATCGACAACCAACTAAAAATCGCATGTTTTCTTATATATTCCAGTAAAGTCAACAAAATGAAGCAGTATCTCACACATCGATAACATCACATAGGAATGACATAACAAACACAAAAAACGCAGTTGAAAATCGGAATCATTTCCCGAAACGCGTCGTGCGAAAAATAAAATAAAGAAAATCGTGACTGGTGGGAGATAAGTTATTTATAAACAAACCTACAGCTTAAATCACTTGACCACGTGATCTCGTACCTACGCATTTCGGAAGCAACACTATCGGTTCGGAATACTGCCGAATAGAAATGGGGGAAACATAATGTACAACTCGCTGGCGATACTGGTAATGACAAACTCACTCAACTGCAATCTTTTTGGTTTGGAATTGTTAATGAACCAAAGGATTAAAGTAGGTACTGATCTTCCACAGAAATGAATACTTACACTGGGTGAATAATTTAGTGGCGTGAAATTAACTTAGATAATTTTGAAATATTGCGGTGGCCAGTACGACTGGATAAACATCACTACAAAACCAACTGATCAGGGAAGTGGAGCTGGTAATTTACAATGATGTGTGCATCCCCATTACGCACTTCTGTATCATGCTTACCGATGTAAATGTTCCCTGCGATTACTGAAATTAGAATGTCTTAATCACTCTGCTCAGTATTTTAGACATATAATTCTCAATACAATAGAACGAAGTGTGACTGTTGTAACGCTGAAATGACCTTGAACATAGCAAAATCTAGACGTAGCAGCACATAAACATTGACCTCAAAAAGTTTATTTTTAGATTAAGTAAGGAAATCAGAAAAATAAAAAAAACAATGGAAACAATTATGAAACACATGTGTTGAAACAACGCTGAAATACTGCATACCAAGCGATCAACACGTACTATAGGAGCAAAAGCAATTTTTTTCCAATACCTAACTTGTTTAGCGCCAGTACACAAATTAAATTAAATAGTTCCAAATAAAAGAATACTTGGTTGAAGATTAAGATTTAATCAAGAATTTTTCAAAGGAGCAAAATTTGGTACAGCTGTATTAAATTCTGTTAGATAAATTACGACATTTGGTCACCTCAGTAGGAATCGTGGAAACAAGAACCTATCCCAGAAGTAACGACGTAGGTCAGTAACGTCCACTACCACACACAATCTTCACTGATGCAAAACACTATATTCTTGGAAAATCACTGTTTCCAAAAGAGTCACTGAGACGGATCACTTTAAGCATCGATCCTATAGTCACGTGATGCTGGTGCCATCGTAACCTCGTGGAGAGGTCAGTCGGCTGGGTCAATGGTGCATAACTGCTCCACATCCGAAGTTTGCGACAATTCGCGGGGGAAACTCGCAATCGCACTCCGCTCAGATTTAGTGGTAAGATGTCCCAGTGGATAACCCGTCAAAAACTGATCACTGATCAAGCATGAAAACAGGAAAAAGGAAGATTGAAGTGCGAAAAAAAAATGAAAACTGTAACGGCCCAAGCTTATAAAACTTCAATATCGAGACAGATTGAATAGTCGCGGCATCGTGGTTAAACACGTAGCTCATTCTGGTAGCTTCATAGTTCACAGTTCAGTTCACCTTTCTCCTGTTTTCGTGCTTGATCTGTGCTCAGTTTTTGACGAGATTTCCACTGGGGCCTCTTACAACTAAATTTGAGGGGATGCGATGGGGAGTTTCCGTTGCTAATAATTTGTGCACTGGTATAAACATTGCAACGCCGCACACAGCGGCCGAAATTTTATCCGGGACCAGCGCGCACACCCGAGCACCTAGAGTTTCAGTCAATGTTACGAAAACGTTCCAGTCTTAACTTTACAGTCTTCATTGCCCTATCATATCCCAGTGATTACAGCAGTTACACAGGAACATAACGAGCAAGGAATTTTTATTTAAAGTGCGCTTCATCAAAAATGAACACGAAACTGTCAATCTGATTGCGTTACTTTATATTTGAGGAATAAAGAAATTTGTGCACAGCTTACACTGCGTTGTTACAACCGCCGGGCTTAATGTTTTTATCCGACAGATGTATCACCGTCAACAGTGTCGCAAGCTCTCAATCCTTGACACACTCCAGAGATATTTGCAATGTAATCCACTAAATTGGTACAAAGTCTGGTGATCAGGAACTTAACGGCACTTCCCCTGCTCTCCTTGTGAGACGAATACTGGCGGTGAAAATTTCTTCCAAACCCAGCAGGTTCGATCTGGGTATCTTCAAAGTCGAGCGCCACCGAACAGACGTGTGTTGCCGACCTCGGTTACGGAGGTGAGTAGACTGTTTATGGGAACCAAATACAAAGACACCAGTATGTCCTATTTTGAAATACTCCTCCAATGTGTGTAGTACCCATCACGCACGCGTGACAACAGAGAGATAAGGAGTTCAGAGACGCGCTGTTAGCATCATAGCACGTCAGTACAACGCACACAAAATGTAAATAGAACGATGAGTCTACTTAAATAGAGATACTGGAAGAAATTTGAAAATTTGTTCCAGGACTGCAACTCGTACCTGGATTTCTTGCCCTTCGTAACTAGTCATTGCACCAGTAGAGTATTCTTGTACGCCGCCTGGCCTGAGGCAAATTCTAAATGTCTTCTCTTTCCCTTCTATATGCTGAAGACCATAGACGCGATGCTGTTTTTTCGAGAAACAAGAATAGGTATTCGAGGAAGATTGTGAAATAATTTACCTCATACTTATTCAAATATTCCGGACGTTTATGCCGTGCCGACGGGGTGGCCGAGCGGTTCTAGGTGCTTCAGTCCGGAACCGCGCGACTGCTACGGTAGCAGGTTCGAATCCTGCCTCGGGCGTGGATGTGTGTGATGTCCTCAGGTTAGTTAGGTTTAAGTAGTTCTAAGTTCTGGGGGACTGATGACCTCAGATGTTAAGTCAGAGCCATTTGAACCATTTTTTTCTTTATGCCGTGTTCGGATGAATTTGTTGTTGAAACTCACGTTTTGTCTCTCTCCGCAGAGGATATCTTCACGGGGATTGTAGCTTTATCAGAGGGCAGATGCACTCCATGGCTCTCTACTGTCCCTTAAGAAAATGCGTTCGTTTATCGAGGCGCTCCACCCTCTGTACTCACTTGTTTCTGAAGCACACTGTTTACAACGTATCACAGTGGTGCAGCGGAAGTCGAGACGAACAAGTCGATATGGGACTCATGCGGTCTGGCCGGCCGAGGTGGCCGAGCAGTTCTAGGCGCTTCAGTCCGGAACCGCGCGACTGCTATGGTCGCAGGTTCGAATCCTGCCTCGGGCATGGATGTGTGTCATGTCCTTAGGTTAGTTAGGTTTAAGTAGTTCTAAGTTCTGGGGGACTAATGACCTCAAATGTTAAGCCCCATAGCGCCGAGAGCCATTTGAACCATGTGGTCTGTCAAACCGGAAAATAACCTCAAATTGCCCCACCAAAATCCACCTGTAACTATCACGTTACAGAAAACACCCGTTCTCCAACTGGGAGTAACACTACCCTGTCAGAAGTTGAATCTATTAGCTATTTCGTTGACTGGCGTCTTTTGAAGGCTGTTGTTCGACGATTTTTAAATGTCTTCCGTGACTGGGGTGGACGCTGACGCCGCGGTGTGCCGGCAGGCCGCGATGGCGATGGCGCTGTCGCTGTCGGTGTCGGTGCCGGCGTCGGTGACGAGCCCGGCGGCGTCGTCGGCGCTGCCGTCGGCTCCGACGCTGGCGCCCGCCGTCGCGGTGACGGTGGGCGGCGCGGTGGCGGGGGGCGGCGGCCGCGGCCCGGGGGGCGGCGCCGGGCCCAGGACTCCCGCCCCCGGGCCTCCCGTGGTGGGCGTTGGGCCCGGCGGCGGCGCGGGCGGCGGCCGCGGACATCCGGGGGCGGACGCGGGGGCGGCCGCCTGCCCTCCGAGGCTCGACTACGGCGCCGCCGCGGACACCGACGCCGCCGCCGCCATCATCTGCTCCATGTACATCGTCTTCGGCGTCGTCTACAGCCTGCTCGGTGAGTACCCCTCAGAGTCTTCATATCCACAGTTTCGTGCTTTAACCTCCCCTTCCTAATCGGCCAACTGGACTGCGATACACTACTGGTCATTAAAATTGCTACACCACGAAGATGACGTGCGACAGACGCGAAATTTAACCGACAAGACGACAATACTGTGATATGCAAATGATTAATTGTTCAGAGCATTCACACAAGGTTGGTGCCGGTGGCGACACCTACAGCGTGCTGACACGAGGAATATTTCCAACCGATTTCTCATACACAAACAGCAGTTGATCGGCGTTTCCTGGTGAAACGTTGTTGTGATGCCTCGTGAAAGGAGGAGAAATGCGTACCATCACGTTTCCGACTTTGATAAAGGTCGGTTTGTAGCCTATCGCTATTGCGGTTTATCGAATCGCGACATTGCTGCTCGCGTTGGTCGAGATCCAATGACTGTTGGCAGAATATGGAATCGGTGGGTTCATGAGGGTAATACGGAACGCCGTGCTGGATCTCAGCGGCCTCGTATCACTAGCATTCGAGATGACAGGCATCATATCCGCATGGCTGCAACGGATCGTGCAGACACGTCTACATCTACATCTACATCTACATTTATACTCCGCAAGCCACCCAACGGTGTGTGGCGGAGGGCACTTTACGTGCCACTGTCATTACCTCCCTTTCCTGTTCCAGTCGCGTATGGTTCGCGGGAAGAACGACTGTCTGAAAGCCTCCGTGCGCGCTCTAATCTCTCTAATTTTACATTCGTGATCTCCTCGGGAGGTATAAGTAGGGGGAAGCAATATATTCGATACCTCATCCAGAAACGCACCCTCTCGAAACCTGGCGAGCAAGCTACACCGCGATGCAGAGCGCCGCTCTTGCAGAGTCTGCCACTTGAGTTTATTAAACATCTCCGTAACGCTATCACGGTTACCAAATAACCCTGTGACGAAACGCGCCGCTCTTCTTTGGATCTTCTCTATCTCCTCCGTCAGACCGATCTGGTACGGAGCCCACACTGATGAGCAATACTCAAGTATAGGTCGAACGAGTGTTTTGTAAGCCACCTCCTTTGTTGATGGACTACATTTTCTAAGCACTCTCCCAAGGAATCTCAACCTGGTACCCGCCTTACCAACAATTAATTTTATATGATCATTCCACTTCAAATCGTTCCGCACGCATACTCCCAGATATTTTACAGAAGTAACTGCTACCAGTGTTTGTTCCGCTATCATATAATCATACAATAAAGGATCCTTCTTTCTATGTATTCGCAATACATTACATTTGTAATGTATTACATTTGTAATCTGAGTCAACAGATGGGGACGTTTGCAAGACAACAACCATCTGCACGAACAGTTCGACGACGTTTGCAGCAGCATGAAATATCACCTCGGAGACCATGGCTGCGGTTACCCCTGACGCTGCATCACAGACAGGAGCGCCTGCGATGGTGTACTCAACGACGAACCTGGGCGCACGAATGGCAAAACGTCATTTTTTCGGATGAATCCAGGTTCTGTTTACAGAATCATGATGGTCGCATCCGTGTTTGGCGACATCGCGGTGAACGCACATTGGAAGCGTGTATTCGTCATCGGCATACTGGCGTATCACCCTGCGTGAAAGTATGGGATGCCATTGGTTACACGTCCCGGTCACCTCTCGTTCGCGCTGACGGCACTTTGAACAGTGGACGTTACATTTCAGATGTGTTACGACCCGTACCTCTACCCTTCATTCGATCCCTGCGAAACCCTACATTTCAGCAGGATAATGCACGACCGCATGTTGCAGGTCCTGTACGGGCCTTTCTGGATACAGAAAATGTTCGACTGCTGCCCTGGCCAGCACATTCTCCAGATCTTTCACCAGTTAAAAACGTCTGGTCAATGGTGGCCGAGCAACTGGCTCGTCACAATACGCCAGTCACTACTCTTGATGAACTGTGTTATCGTGTTGAACTTGCATGAGCAGCTGTAGCTGTATACGCCATCCTAGCTCTGTTTGACTCAATGCCCAGGCGTATCAAGGCCGTTATTACGGCCAGAGGTGGTTGTTCTGGGTACTGATTTCTCAGGATCTATGCACCCAAATTGCGTGAAAATGTAATCACATGTCAGTTCTAGTATATTTGTCCAATGAATACCCGTTTATCATCTGCATTTCTTCGTGGTGTAGCAATTTTAATGGCCAGTAGTGTGTAATTGACCGTGATCGCGTTTGCCTACTGAAATTTTACAGTGAGTGAAGCTACCGTTATCGAAGCAAAATAACACCGGGTAGTTGGAGGAAAGTGCACAACAGACTCTTGTGAAGGAAGACTCTATTCTAGATACTGAAAAAAATTCTGAAATGGGTGGAATTTAGTGCAATCGCTCACGAGCCGCGTAGGGGGAAAAGGATACCACATAATCTTTTAATACTAAAAATATTGCTTATACAAAAATACCGATTAGCAAAAAAGGAATAATCAAACGCTCACCAGCCCACAAGGGCAATGAACCTCTAGAACCTTAAGAAAGGTAATGGCAAAGAAGATTAAGCAAATAGTCACTGGTGTGGCAACGGAAGGTTGTCACCCTTTTCCACAACACAAGAGTCCGCGAGAAAATAAATGAATCAGAAAGCACTGAGTTTACAGTTACCCAGTCTGGAATACTAAATTTTGAAAGGCAATTGAAGTTGCTGGTTAAATGACTGATTGTAACTGAAACTTAGTTTCGTAAAAAATGACTTCCAGTAACCTCAGCATAACGTAATGCAAAATTTAGAAATAGGCAAGCAGTTTACTATTAATTAGGGAAAGATTGAATTTACTTTAAGCAAATGAGCTCCTGATTTACTTTTAAGATAACAATAACGTATGTACCAAGCCAGCAGAAGTCACTTGCTAAGCTAAATATAGAACAAATAAAATTGCCCACTCTTAATTTGTGCTGTATCTTTAGTTATTAGTTTTGCCATTGAAATTTTGCGTTACTTTAAATGAGTGAAGTTAATACTCAAAATTGCAAAGTGGTTTAGCCACCGTTATCCAATACAAGAATGAACAATTACTGAGGCAACAAAATTTATATCGAAACTGGGCACTACCGAACAAACAAAACTGGCAGTAAATAGTCAATCAATTTTCATATTTTTACGACACTCGGTGATTGTACGGAAAGGAAAGGGACCCTGCTTGGTAATAATGTCTAAATGATCATTACGATAAAATAAGAGGAATCAGGGCTCACACAGAAAAATTTATGTGCTCGTTTTTCCCACGTGCCGTTCGAGAGTGGAACGGTAGAGAGACAGCTTGAAGGTGGTTCATTGAACCCTCTGCCAGGCACTTTATTGTGAATAGCAGAGTAATCCCGTAGATGTAGATGTAGGTGAAGGACAGTGACAACACAGGTGCCCCACAAGTGTCAACTACAGCAGGTTATCATTCGAGAAATTTATTAAACTTTGTGAAAGAGATGGCACTGCATAATGCCAGTACAATATTAGTTAAAAGTCTTACGATGTTGTAGCTTTACGGACGACGAAGGAAGTTGTCGCCGACAATGCTGAGCTTCCGCTGTTGCTGCTGCTGTTGGCTGAGACATTGAGTCGTCTCCAGAGCCGCGGATAATTATGGGACAGGCAATAGTTAAAATTGCAGCTTTCTCCGCCTGTACACTACTACCGTGCTTTCAATACACGGGGGTTAACGAAGTAGGTGCGCCTACATTGGCGCGATCGTATCTGCACACCGCGTCTGTGCGAAAGCTCAACAAATACTTCCGCACTCCTTCACGACTGAAGCTACTCTGCTTCATCAATGATCGCAGCACGACAGAGTCTCTTCATATGCAAAGATAAACAACGGCACAGCAACTGCCACTTCGTAGTTGCTATCGGCACATTAAAATAATGTTGCCTTAGCTATTACCTAGAAATTTACAATATTTACATTATAATCAAAATCAGTTATACACTGTGACAAATAAATACGCTATTACATCCTTTACATACTAACTATAGTTTCTGTAATAAAACTTACATATTCAGAAACGGAAGTAAAGTACAAGTTATCAACAGATACTAAATGGTGAAAAATTCTGGATGACGCAGAAGGTATTTTATCTGTATTTTTGGTATTGCAATGCCACAGCAAGGATAAACTTGCCAGAATTGACACAGTTTATGAAAGACTGCCCTTAACCGCAGTTAGAACATCCCAGTGCGATCTCCTAGATTCTAAGACATATTCTGCTGCCAGGCTGTGAGCACGACGACACTGCACCGCGACTAAAACCGTGGTCGTAAGATGCGGACAGAGCAGGGTGCTCCTGTCGCTATCAGGGACGTTCGGCAGCACTTCAGTCGAGGCACTGTGCGCGATGCTCGGGTTATACCCAACAATTAATCGTCGCGCTGCAGTACAGGGTATTTGCACAAAAGCGCCAAAGAAACTGGTATAGGCATGCGTATTCAAATACAGAGATACGTGAACATGCAGAATACACAAAAAGTGTCTGGCGCAGTTGTTAGATCGGTTACTGCTGCTACAGTGGCAGGTTATCAAGATTTAAGTGAGTTTGAACGTGGTTTTATAGTCGGCACACGTGCGATGAGACACAGCGTCTTCGAGGTAGCAACGAAGAGGGGATTCTCCCATACGACCATTTTACTAGTGTACCGTGAATATCAGAAATCGGGTAAAATATCAAATCTCCGACATCGCTGCGGCCGGAAAAAGATCCTGCAACAGCGGGAACATCGACGACTGAAGAGAATCGTTGAACTGACAGAAATGCAATCCTTCAACAAATTGCTGCAGATTTCAATGCTGGACCATCAATAAGTGTAAGCGTACTAACCATTATCATCGATATGGGCTTTCCGAACAGAGGGCCCACTCGTGTAGACTTGACGACTGAACGACACAGAGCTTTACCCCTCGCCTGTGTCCTTCAACACTGACATTGAACTGATGACTGGAATCATGTTGCCTGATCGGCCAAGTCTCGTTTCAAATTGTATCGAGCAGATGGACGTGTACGGATATGGAGACAACCTCGAGAATCCATGGACCCTGCATGTCAGCAGGGGACTGTTCAAGCTGGTGGAGGCTCTGTAATGGTGTGGGGCGTGTGGAGTTAGAGTGATATGGGACCCCTGATGCGTCTAAACGTGAAACGTACGTAGGTATCCTGTCTGATCACTTTGGCAATTCCAGAAGGACAATACGACACGCCACACGTCCAGAATTGCTACAGAGTGGCTCCAGGAACTCTCTTCTGAGTTTAAACACCTCCGCTGACCACCAAACTCCTCAGACATGAACATTGTTGAATATATCTGGGATGTCTTGCAACTTGCTGTTCAGAAGAGATCTCCACCCCCTCGTACTCTTACTGCTTTATGGACAGCCCTGCAGGATTCATGGTGTCGGTTCCGTCCAGCACTACTTCAGACATTAGTCGAGTCCATGCCACGTCGTGCTGTGGCACTTCTGCGCGCTCGCGGGAGCTCTGCACGATTTTGGGGACGTGTACCAGTTTTTTGGCTCTTCAATGTATAATGTCCATGAAAGAACGTAACAAATGATAGAGTGTGTGAAAGACGAACACTCAAAGTTTATCCTCCGTCATACGGCACCCTTCTAAACAACAGTTCAATACAACCCATATCCGACCAAGCACATCTGCATTGAAGGTAAGAACACCTGCAGCGATGCAATGTCTCAAGTCTTCGAGATTGTGTGTTAGAGATGGAACAGAAACGCACATACAATTCCACAAGAAATATCGCAAGGCCTCAGATCTGACAACCGTGGCGCCCACTCAAGTATCGGCAGGTCATCAGCCGCGACGCGGCCTATCCCGCGACGTGACATCTCAGTTAGGTAATCTCATACTCAATTGTGGCAATGTTTAAGGGCGCCATCATGTTGGAAGACGAAATCCCTGCTGACAGTTTCAGATTGTGGCATGAGCCACAATTCTAGTGTGTCGAGGTAGGTGACTGCACCGACAATTCTGTCAATGAATTTTTTGTACCGCTTCAGAATGTAGTTCTAAATTGCTGATGTGAAACACGACACGAGAATTCCTTTGCACTACCCATCGATTGGCAACACCAAATTTCTACGGAATCCAAACTGATCTTCCCCGAGGTCGGCTTCTATCAGTTTTTCCATTCGTCTGCAAAGAATTCGCGTTAGTATTTTGCAGCTGTGACTTATTAAACTCATAGTTCGGTAATTTTCACATCTGTCAACACCTGCTTTCTTTGGGATTGGAACTATTATATTCTTCTTGAAGTCTGAGGGTATTTTGCCTGTGTCATACATCTTTCTCACCAGATGGTAGAGTTTTGTCAAGACTATCTCTCCCAAGGCCGTCAGTAGTTCTAATGGAATGTTGTCTACTCCCGGGGCCTCGTTTCGACTCAGGTCTTTCAGTGCTGTGTCAAACTCTTCACGCAGTGTCGTATCTCCCACTTCATCTTCATCTACATCCTCTTCCATTTCCATAATATTGTCCTCAAGTACATCGCTCTTGCATAGACCCTCTATATACTCCTTCCGAACACGTGAGGCAATACTGAACTTACGACTTATCTTAGAAGAAAGATTAAGGAAAGGCAAACCTACGTTTCTAGCATTTGTAGACTTGGAGAAAGCTTTTGACAATGTTGATTGGAATACTCTCTTTCAAATTCTGAAGGTGGCAGGGGTAAAAACATGGAGCGAAAGGCTATTTACAATTTGTACAGAAACCAGATGGCAGTTATAAGAGTCGAGGGGTATGAAAGGGAAGGAGTGCTTGGGAAGGGAGTGAGACAGGGTTGTAGCCTCTCCCCGATGTTATTCAATCTGTATATTGAGCAAGCAGTAAAGGAAACAAAAGATCTGGAGCCGAGCGACCGCTCCGGTCGCAGCTTCGAATCCTGCCTCGGGCATGGATGTGTGTGATGTCCTTAGGTTAGTTAGGTTTAATTAGTTCTGAGTTCTAGGCGACTGATGACCTCAGAAGTTAAGTCGCATAGTGCTCAGAGCCATTTGAACCATTTTTTTGAAACAAAAGAAATGTTCGGAGTAGGTATTAAAATCCATGGAGAAGAAATAAAAACTTTGAGGTTCGCCGATGACATTGTAATTCTGTCAGAGACAGCAAAGGACTTGGAAGAGCAGTTGAACGGAATGGACAGTGTCTTGAATGGAGGGTATAAGATGAACATCAACAAAAACAAAACGAAGATAATGGAATGTAGTCGAATTAAGTCGGGTGATGCTCAGGGAATTACATTAGGAAATGAGACACTTAAAGTAGTAAAGTAGTTTTGCTATCTGGGGAGCAAAATAACTGATGATGGTCGAAGTAGAGAGGATATAAAATGTAGACTGGCAATGGCAAGGAAAGCGTTTCTGAAGAAGAAAAATTTTTTAACATCGAGAATAGATTTAAGTGTCAGGAAGTAGTTTCTGAAAGTATTTGTATGGAGTGTAGCCATGTATGGAAGTGAAACGTGGACGATAAATAGTTTAGACAAGAAGAGAATAGAAGCTTTCGAAATGTGGTGCTACAGAAGAATGCTGAAGATTATATGGGTAGATCACATAACTAATGAGGAGGTATTGGTTCAAATGGCTCGGAGCACTATGGGACTCAACTGCTGAGGTCATTAGTCCCCTAGAACTTAGAACTAGTTAAACCTAACTAACCCAAGGACATCACAAACATCCATGCCGGAGGCAGGATTCGAACCTGCGACCGTAGCGGTCTTGCGGTTCCAGACTGCAGCGCCTTTAACCGCACGGCCACTTCGGCCAGCTGAGGAGGTATTGAATAGAATTGGGGAGAAGAGGAGCTTGTGGCACAACTTGACTAGAAGAAGGGATAGGTTGGTAGGACATGTTCTGATCACCAATTTAGTATTGGAGGGCAGTGTGGAGGGTAAAAATCGTAGAGGGATGCCAAGAGATGAATACACTAAGTAGATTCAGAAGGATGTAGGCTGCAGTAGGTACTGGGAGATGAAGAAGCTTGCACAGGATATAGTAGCATGGAGAGCTGCACCAATCCAGTCTCAGGACTGAAGACCTCAACAACAAAAAATTTTCTCTGCCGGGAAACTTGGAAATTTGTGGTAAGCTTCTACGGGACCAAACTGCAGATGTCATCGGTCCCTAGACTTAAAAAACTACTTAATCTAACTTAAACTAACTTACGCTAAGGACAACACACAACCCATGCGCGAGGGAGGACTCAAATCTCCGACGGTTCATCCGCGCGAACCGTGACAAGGCGCCATAGACCAGGAGGCTCTCTGCCTCGTTGGTCACTGTTTCCAGCAAGTATGGTGAACTTCACTAGCGACAAACTGTTAAAAATTAACAAGAAGGAGAGAGAGAGAGGGTCAAACCTCTGAGCGTTTATCTTTCACGTATTGTATCATTTGATACATTATGTTCAGCCATTTAAAATGTTTTGTCGACTTCACAATACTCTGCATATTGTCTCTGAAAAACGACAGACGAGGCACGGGGGGAAGAAATACAAACCTTGAGACACCTGAAAAATTGGGGAATGAACTCACGGCAAAAGCGTTCATACCACTGCAAAAAGGACCATATGGTATCTGTATTCCTCCCCAACACCAGATAGTAGTTGAAGATGAAACACGTCAACCCCACACTGGGCATTGTTCGTTTTCTGACCGCGGACCATATCCCGTGCGCTTTCTGCGTGTAAATCTTGGCGAGGAGGCTGATGTGCCAGTGGAGAGGAACGCACCCGGAGCAGGTACTCCTGTACTGCAACCGTTGGTCGCAGGAAAGACGACTCACACACAACACGACGGCATTACACAATCGCCTCGAGACCAAAACTGTATACCGACCTCAGCGACAGCGCTGACACAATATTGAGAGCGCTGCATAAAGTGTACTTGCAGCGGCGAGAATGCAGGTGCCAATCAACATAGGCGGCGAACGACTCCACAGACAATAATAGCAAGGCGGACACTAGCAGTACCGTCACTTGGGGTGATTTGGAACTACTGGGGTGAAATGGAACACGGTATCCATTTCAACAAGTCATCTTTGCTGTGGAGTGATACTTTGGTATAACTAATGGAAACCACCCTCTAGAGTCACCACAGATGTTCCAGTGACGTAAAAATTGTATGTGTCAAAGAGGTATGTGATTTTTAAAAAAAATGATGTATATAAGTATAAACTTTACCTTTTTTCTAAAACTCTGGAAACAAACTGTTGCACAGCTACTCTGGTAATAGTAATACAGTTCTCTGAGATTGGAATGTGGAGGACAACTATCAGTGATGATGTTTGAAAAGTTAGGTTGGGTTTGGTTATGTTATTCATTAGCTGCAGGCATAAAGGTAGAAAATCATATTTTTTCAGGGTAAATTGGAACATGCCACAGGTATACAAAAAGAAGATTGGGCCAAGTGGCTCTCAAAAATACAGTGAGACAAGTCTGCAGAAAGCTGTCAGTGATGTCAAGGCATGTAAATTATCACTCAGGAATGCATTAAAAAATGGTGTACCACCTAGTAAACTTTCAACGAAATTAAATAACAAAAATCCTTTGAAAATAGATGGACAAACTGTTTTGAGTTTAGAAGAAGAGAAGACATTAGTCAGTGGATTATTTAAATATGCAAAATGGGGTCAGCCATTAACGACAAGTGAGATAATGGATATTGTAAAGAGCTACTTAGGTTTATTTATCCTAGACCTCGAGTCAGATTTCATGTGCGAAAGAAACCACGGGTATTTCACGTTCAGGTCAAGGGTGCCATGGACCCGAAAAGGCTGAAAATCACTGCAGTAGACATTTATAAAGATGCCTAAACCGCCATAGCGCTGCTACCCGATAGACAAGCTACAGTACAGATGACACAATTTTTATGTTCGTACTGAAAATATAACGGAAAAAAAGCAAACATGCCTAGCATTTAAATTCCAGCGTTGTATTGTGTCGAACTGGGAACCTAGGAACGACGGAGAGGTTTCGTCTCCAGCGTAGCCTCAGTGGTACCGTAGTACATAAAATGTATTCGCCGTTGCTAGTATAGACAACCATCAACTGTATAATGGAATCACGACAATGAAAATTTGTGCCGCACCGAGAGTGGAGCCTGGTTTTCTCTATTTTCATTGTTGTCATTCTATTATACAGCTGGCGGTTGTCCTTACTCGCAACTGTGAATACATCTCATGTATTTCATAACGGCTTAGTAGCTGCAGTGCCTGATGCTCCGGACATGCGTGCACCTCCGAAGGAACACTGCACCGTAATTCGGAATAACACAGGCACTGCAATATCGCATTTATCCGCCGACACCAGGCAAGCGACTTTCAAGTAAACTGTCTCCCCTGTAGGGGAATATACGTAATGGATGTACGAGTACAGGTTGTAGACACGTGGTTGACGACATATAGAAGTTAAGTGTGGTGTTGAGTCATGCTTGCCTAGCCAAAAGGTAAGGCGACTGCTCGCGATTATCGGGACTTCCGGGTTCGAGTCCCGCTCCATTCCGTTATACAGTTAATAATTGTCCATATCCACAACTGCGAATACATTTCATGTATTTCATAGCGGCTGTAGTCGCTGCATGTCCGAAGGAATATTGCATCGTAATTCTGAATACCACGTTGCTGTTGTGGTCTTCAGTCCCGAGACTGTTTTGATGCAGCTCTCCATGCTACTTTATCCTGTGCAAGCTTCTTCATCTCCCAGTACCTACTACAGCCTACATCCTTTGGAATATGCTTAGTGTATTCATCTCTTGGTCTCCCTCTACGATTTTTACCCTCCACGCTGCCCTCCAATACTAAATTGGAGATCCCTTGATGCCTTAGAACATGTCCTACCAACCGACCCCTTCTTCTGGTCAAGTTGTGCCACAAACTTCTCTTCTCCCCAATCCTATTCAGTACCTCCTCATTAGTTATGTGATCTACCCATCTAATCTTCAGCATTCTTCTGTAGCACCATATTTTGAAAGCTTCTATTCTCTTCTTGTCCAAATTATTTATCGTCCATGTTTCACTTCCATACATTGCTACACTCCATACAAATACTTTCAGAAACGACTTCCTGACACTTAAATCTATTCTCGATGTTAACAAATTTCTCTTCTTCAGAAACGCTTTCCTTGCCATTGCCAGTATACATTTTATATCCTCTCTACTTCGACAATCATCAGTTATTTTGTTCCCCAAATAGCAAAACTCCTTTACTACTTTAAGTGTCTCATTTCCTAATCTAATACCATCAGCATCACCTGACTTAATTCGACTACATTCCATTATCCTCGTTTTGTTTTTGTTGATGTTCATCTTATATCCTCCTTTCAAGACACTATCCATTCCGTTCAACTGCTCTTCCAAGTCCTTTGCTGTCTCTGACATAATTACAATGTCATCGGCAAACCTCAAAGTTTTTATTTCTTCTCCATGGATTTTAATACCTACTCCGAATTTTTCTTTTGTTTCCTTCACTGCTTGCTCAATATACAGATTGAATAACATTGGGGATTGGCTACAACCCTGTCTCACTCCCTTCCCAACACTGCTTCTCTTTCATGTCCCTCGACTCTTATAACTGCCATTTGGTTTCTGTACAAATTGTAAATAGCATTTGGCTCCCTATATTTTACCCCTTCCACCTTCAGAATTTGAAAGAGAGTATTCCACTCTACATTGTCAAAAGCTTTCTCTAAGTCTACAAATGCTAGAAACGTAGGTTTACCTTTCCTTAATCTAGCTTCTAAGGTAAGTCGTAAGGTCAGTATGCCTCACGTGTTCCAATATTTCTACGGAATCCAAACTGATCTTCCCCGAGGTCGGCTTCTACTAGTTTTTCCATTCGTCTGTAAAGAATTCGCGTTAGTATTTTGCAGCTGTGGCTTATTAAACTGATAGTTCGGTAATTTTCACATCTGTCAACACCTGCTTTCTTTGGGATTGGAATTATTATATTCTTCTTGAAGTCTGAGGGTATTTCGCCTGTCTCATACATCTTTCTCACCAGATGGTAGAGTTTTGTCAGGACTGGCTCTCCCAAGGCTGTCAGTAGTTCTAATGGAATGTTGTCTACTTCCTGGGCTTTGTTTCGACTCAGGTCTTTCAGTGCTCTGTCAAAATCTTCATGCAGTATCATATCTCCCATTTCATCTTCATTTACATCCTCTTCCATTTCCATAATATTGTCCTCAAGTACATCGCCCTTGTATCTGAATACCACAGGCACTGCATTATCGTACTAGCAGTAGCGGTAGCAGAGCTGGTCAGACATCAGCGACACAGGCGAATAGGGACCGACGTGGGCAAAGTATTAAATGTAGACTACTAACGCAGCCCTGGTGTTGTAGTTTTGCTACTAACTACTAAGGCTTGCTAATGCTATATCCTAGGCATTAAACAATGCTGACCTTACATTATACAGGGTACAACATTGCATACATACACAAACGGTAGAAACTTAATCTACTTGGAGTAGTAGAATTACAAGCATGTTCATAATTAAATGTCGCTGGCAAGTGTCACCGAAGAATCACGAAAACAACTTAATATGTGGGCACCAACTCTGAATCTCTTGGAGAGCTCCTTAAACAGCTTGCTATATTGACAACAAGCCATGCCGTGCATGCATTTTCTTGCGTAATTGGTTGACGTCTGTAATAGCCTTTCGAGAACAACTATGAATTTAAAAAACTAACGTAAGAAGGAAAAAATATCTAGGTCAACCATGACTTGCCTTATCACAGCGTTAAGAGGAGAGCGCTAACCAGCCGTAAATCTTTAGCCAGCTACTCAGTGATCTACAGGATCTAACTGCTAAAAAGAAAATACTGGAAACGAATTAAAACAACTAATGTAGGTCTAGGAATTAGGACTTATTTTGGGCACATAACACTTCTGTCAGATTTGTTGCTGCCAGTCACGATTCCCTATTCTGTTCCAATCTCAGAGTAGTACTTCCACCAAATATCTTCAATTATTTGCAGTATATGTTCCAATCTCTGTCTTCTCCTACTATTTTTGCTTATACAACTTCCTCCGACTACCAAAGAAGTTGTTTCCTGATATCTTAACATATCATTCTATTCTTTCTTCTCATTTGTGTTCACACGTACTCTTTTCCTCGCCACTTATGCGAAGAACCTCCTAACTTCTTTATGTTTTTAGTTATTTCGTTAACAGGTGTTAATATATCATAAAATAATTAGATGTTAGGACAACTGAGTAAATTGGCGGAATGTAAGCACAGAAGTAAATGCAGTTGCGCACTGACTTTGTAATATATTGATGTGTTCTGCATGATAATAAATTTCCATGTCAATGATCCAATGAACAAGTGTCAAACTAGACTGAACTAAATTGTATGTGTACGTGCGCGTGTACCTGTGTGTGTGTGTGTGTGTGTGTGTGTGTGTGTGTGTGTGTGTGTGTGTGCGTGCGTGTACCTGTGTGTGTGTGTGTGTGTGTGTGTGTGTGTGTGTGTGTGCGCGAGAGAGAGAGAGATGGCTCTTTGGTAAAGGGGTCATGGGAGGTTATTTCTTGATTTAGCTGGTCAAGGATAAGTACGCTAGTAGTCACTAGTTACGGCGTTCCTTAAGGATCCTCCCTACCATTCGACTGCGTTGATTGATGAAACGCTAGTAGCTGCAAGAAAATACCTAGCATACCAAGCGCCCAAGTGAAGGTTCACGAGGTCCTGTAAATTTGAGGACACGATAATGCAAGGCACGCCATGTCATATAAGACGATGTCACGTGAAGGAATCTGGGAGTTTCCTTTCTGAGCCCCCGGCGAGATACATTCCTAGCATTGCGCATACTTCATGAATATTTTCTATATCAGCTGGGTTGGTAGCCCGTCCTAGTGGCGGAAGTACGTTAGAAAAGGCGTGAAAGTTATAGCAGTTTCTCGAAATAATATTGTTTACACATTCATTACAGTAGACCTACAGCATTATTATTATTTTTATTATTCGGGTGAACGACAGAAAACTAAATCACTGTGGAGAGATAGAGATTTGAAACCAGCGTCAAATGAATAAGCAGGCAGTGACTTAACAATCACGCTACCGTAATCGACATCAAGCATTCTGAAGTCGCGTCAAAAGGCATTCGTCCTTGACTCGTGTTTTCGCTGTACATGACGCTCTTTACTACTGTACATACACTATCCACTCAAAAATGTCTGCTTAGAACACTTTCAGTGAGGTGTCTGCATGTATGTGGTTAAACAGCAGGCCAACCTTCCTCGAGAGCCAAGACCACAGAGGGTTGAGGGATCTTGGACTCTGGCATCTGGAACGATATCAACGTTCTAACTCATCCCAAATGCATTCCATTGGTTTCATGTCGGGAGTCTGGGCAATCCAGTCCATTTCAGGAACGTTATTGTCCAGAAACCATTCCCTCAAAAAAGCTGCTTTATGACAGGGTGCGTTGTCATGCTGATACAGTCATCGGTTCCGAACTATTCCTCTGCTTTACGTAGAACATAGTGCTGTAAAATGTATTCATATCCTTCCGCATTTAGCATTTTCTTAAGCGCGATATGGGGACCCACCCTAACCACGAAAAACACCCACATACATTACCTCTTCCTCCTCCGTTATTTCACTGTTGGTGCTACAAATGATGGTAAGTAACATGGTAGGTAACGTTCTCCAAGCATTTATCAGACCCTAAGTTTTCCAACGGATTGTCACAGGATGCAGCGTGATTCATCGTTCCAAATCACTCGTTTCCAGTCGTCCACCACCTAGCGGCCTCGCTCTTTACACCTCTGGCGTCACTTATCATTGACTAATAAAATGAGTGTCTTATAAGGAGCTGCTCAACCGTTTTACCCCATTCTTTTAATTCCTTACACTCAGTCACTGTGCTATCTGAAATGCTGGTAGCACTTCGGAACTGACGAGTGATTCCTGCGATTGTTGTAACTACCCTCGGCAGTGCTGGACGGGCCCTGTCCATCAGTACGTAAGGTGTACCTCATCTTGGTTTAGCCAGGGTTCTTCCTTCGCGTTTGCACATCACATTCACATCACGCGCGGTCGACTTAGGTTCACTTCCACCATCCAGTTTCACAAAGTGTCTGCAAGATGGGTGCCACTGCAGCTGACTCTTGAAATGAGAGAACGACGTGTTGATGTTTGTAAAGAACTTCTTCGGCACTTTGAACTAGAAGGTGGTGGCTTCCTTGCAAGAATCGTTACTGGTGACGAAACCTGGGTTCACTTCCACCAACCGGAAACGAAGAGAGCGAGCAAGGAATGGTGCCATTCCTCATCACCAAAACCAAAGAAGTTTCGAACAGAACCATCAGCAGGGGAGGTTATGCTGACTCTCTTTTGGGAAGAAAAAGGCGTCATTTTGGAGTATTACATGCCTACAGGGACCACTGTCACCAGTGCATCGTACACAGATCTCCTAAAAAATCATCTGCGGCCTGCAATCAAATCAAAGCGACGTGGATTGCTGTCAGCAGATTTAGGAGGGTTGAAATGATCCAGTCCGCACCCCGTGGTCGTGCGGTAGCGTTCTCGCTTCCCGCGCCCGCGTTCGATTCCCGCCGGGGTCAGGGATTTTCTCTGCCTCGTGATGACTGGGTGTTGTGTGCTGTCCTTAGGTTAGTTAGGTTTAAGTAGTTCTAAGTTCTAGGGGACTGATGACCATAGATGTTAAATCCCATAGTGCTCAGAGCCATTTGAACCATTTTTTTTAATGATCCTGACGGATCTGTTACTCCAATGAGCAGTCGAAGTCACTGAGCTGTCCTGACCGACCAGTCTGCTGTTAATCCTTCCCGACTGGCAACACAATACTCCCCGCCTCCTTTCATACTGGTAGCTCCGCCTCTCGCCCCGAATACTTTTCATCACACGGTGTATTATTGATGTAGTCTATCTGTGGGTGAGCCGCGTGTGTGAGAGAAAAATTTTATGATTTTTTCTTTAATACTGCATCCCTATAAAATGACAGTGGCTCAGCAGACAGAGTTCGAACAGCGAGAAAACTCTGCTCTGCATACATGATAATTGAAGACGACCTAAGTAAGTGCTACTTGCACTTCTACGTCTACGCTGACGATCCAAAACATTGTGACCACCGCCCACCGAGAGGTTGAAAGCCTGCTGGTGATGTTACGGGTACGTGGCGCAGTACGGAAAGAATGTAAGCGGAGGAGAGACGAATGGGCAGTCATTATAGCGAAGATACTGGCCACAAATGCGGAAAGTCGCTAATATGAGCGGTTTTGACAAAAGGCACAACGTCATGGCGCTGCGGCTAGAAACGAGAAGCTCTGGAATGGGCGAAGCCGGTCTGCAAATGTTCAAGTATGTGGTAATTCCTAAGGGACCAAACTGCTAAGATCATCGGTCCCTAGACCTACCCACTACTGAAACTACCTGAAACAAACTTATGCTAAGAACTATACACACACTCATGTCCGAGGGAGGACTCGAACCTCCGGCGGGAGGGACCGTGCAATCCGTGACATGGCGCCTCAAACCGCGCAGCCAGCAGGTCGGCTGTTTGTGTACTACTTTCGTGAGCACCTATGAAAAGTGGTTGAAGGATGGTGGAATAATGCGAAGGCCGTATGGTACTGGACTTCCACGTCTCATCACAAAACGTAGACGTCGGAGGATCCCCCATTGTGTAACCCAGGGTGGGCAGCAATCTGCGGCAGATCTGACGACACAGTACAATACTGGTGTTGGCGCAAGTGTTTCGGAGCACACCGTTCAAGGATCATTGTTGGACATGGAGCACCACATCACACGACTCCTACGTGTTCCTGTATTGACCCAGCGACACCGTCAGTTACGTTTGCAGGGGGCGCAGCATCGCCCAGTTTTCACCGTGGATCAATAGATCGTGGCGCCTGTCGAATGAACCGCATTTCTTGTTACACCAGGTTGATGCTTGGGTCCTTACACGCCGTCATCCAAACGACTGGCTACTTGGGCACCGCGCCACAGTTGCAGGCTGGTGAGGTACATTGAGCTTGGCATCCATGGGACTTGTGGTAATACTCAAAGACACCATGACAGCAGTGAACTACGTGAACATTATTGCGGACCACCTAAAACCCTTCATGGTTGAAATCTGCTCTGATGCCGATGACATCTTCCAGCAGGATAATTCTTCGCCACACAAGGCCAGACCCGTGCTGCAGTGGTTGGAAGAATATGATATTGAAATCACATTGATGTCTTAGCCAGAAAATGCCCTTGATCTGGATCCACTGGAACACATATCGAGCACCAGCTGAGTCACCCCCCCCCCCCCTCCCAAACCACCATCCCGTAATTTGAGGGAATTTAGTGATTTGTGAGTAGTCACCTGGCGCCACGTACCTTTAGAAACCTGTCAAGAATATGTAGAATCCATGCCAAGCAGAATCGCTGCTATACTGTGTTTGAAAATTGGACCAACACGCTACTGAACAGGTGGTCGTAATGTTTTAGCTCACGTGTGAACATCTACAAACATACGCCGCAGGCCACTCTAGGTGCGTGGCGGAGGGTGCCCTGTACCACTTCTAGTCGTTTCCTTTCCTGTTCCACGCGCAAATAGAGAGAGCAAGAAACGACTGGCTATATGCCTCAGTATGAGCCCTCATTTCTCGTTCTTATCTTCGTGGTTCTTACGCAAAATGTATGCTGGCGAAAGTAGAATCGTCCTCCAGTCAACTTCAAATGCTGCTTCTCTAGAGTTTCCCAATAGTGTTCCTCGAAAAGAACGTCATCTTCCCTCCAGGGATTCCAATTTGAGCTCCCGAAGCATCCCCGTAATACATGCGTGTTGCTCGAAGATACCGGAAACAAATCTAGCAGCTCGCCTCTGAATTGTTTCGATGGCTTCCTTTAATCCGATTTGGAACGGACGCCAAACACTCTAGCAGTACTCAAGAATATTTCACTCTAGCGTCATATATGTGGATTCATTTAGAGGTGAACCACTCCTTCCTAAAATTCTCCCAATAAACCGAAGTCGATCATTCCCTTCCCTCCCGTAGTTCTCACATGCTCCTTCCATTTCATATCACTTTGCAGCGTTACGCTCAGATATTGTAAAGACTTAACTGTGTCAACCAGGACACTACTGATACGGTATCCGAACATTACGGGTTTGTTTTTCCTACTGATCCACATTAACTTACATTATTCTGCCGCTCATGACACCAACTAGAAAATTTTGTCTAAACTTGACATGAAGTCCAACCTCAGTTTCCGGCTTCAATTTTAACTCTTTGCACTTCTTTCCATTGACCATTCCTTGATGGCTCAGGGTCTGTGTCATTAGTCGATCCATTCTTTTAGTCAAGTGGACGTGACACCTCATTATGCCTCATATACTGCGGTTCTCAATTTGTAGGTGGCTTATGTGTATTAGTATATGTTTCGATGCCACATCTTAGCACTATCCGTACGTACAGGTTTTGCACATCTTCATATGCATCCACAACCACAGAATTACTAATCAACCCACAGTACCGTGCACAGTAAAGCGTACAATGAGAGACACTCTCTGACGTAACCAGCTTGCGTATTGAGCATAGGAAAAAGAACCGGTCATACGCCTTTGTTCACAAATTCATCTCTCTTACGGTAGTCACTCGCTTCCTGCGAGAAATACACGGTGGAGGCAGCAGAACTGTAGCGCAGGTTAACACATTTAGCGACCTCTAAATTTAGGATAATGGGATTCTACGAGAATCACCTTTCTTCCAAAGTTCCAAGTTCCAAGTTTAAGTTTCTGTATCACATTGTCGTAAGGGTTGCGTCTACATGTAGACATTTTGTTCTAGGCATATTAGGCATTAAGCTTCAACGCAGCAATTAGATTCGTAAATTAACTGCGAGCCACTTTCAAAATGTTGTTATTTGTTCAACTGATTGAATAATGTCATTGCCGACGTTCAGTAGCACATTTACTTTGATCTTAAGGGTAGCTAATCTACCTTTCTACTCCAGAACTATGTCCACTGAGTTCGGATATTCTGTATCGTAATTCCTCTGTAGTAAAAAAAGGTTAATATGGTTGATGGTTGTAGTACGATCCAGTGATGCGTACTTAGTTAAGTGCTTTAAAATCTCAGAGTCACCGTGCCTTACCTAACAAGTTTTTCTTCTCAGAATTTTCCATTTCTTGATGAAACATGTTTATGTTGGATAGACATCACATTTCATCAATTGAGATTGGTGATAGCTCAGTAACAAACAAGTGAGAAAAAATTATAGAACCATCCTTGGACGTCTTTAAATGTCTGTCAAGTTGAAAAGATAAACCAGAAACATACACATTTAATAATGAAAATGACAGTCCGGCAGTAATAGTGGATTAGGTGGGCGGAGACTTTCGAGTTACTAAGAAAGGAAATGTGCCTGGAGGTGGCTGTGATTTTCAACAGAAATAATTAGAACTTGGCGCAAAATAACACAAAGGGGCTTGCGCAATTGTTTACAGAATATAAGCGGCGAAAGACAATTCCCGAGAATGAAACAATGCTGTGTGAGACAGACAACTCCAGCGCTATAAATTTCCTGTAACTTAAAGATGTTTATTAAATTTGCACCATCCACGCTGACAAAAAAGAAATTAATAAGAAAAAGGAAAAGGGTGCGTTTTTAAGTGGAAACATCGCAATGGATATTCGCAGTCCTGTAACTAATTATAAAATGAAGACTGTTTTGAAAGAGCAGATAAGTAGTTGTTAGCATCTCACTTAGACAATGAACTGACATCACCTAGTTTCAGTAAGATAGACGCAGAGGAATTATGGGCAGACTTTAAGCAAATGGTAAATCGTAGTATGGAGAATAATGTGCCTAGTAATTGGATTAATGATGGAAAAGACACACCATGGTTTAATAACGAAATTTGGAAGCAGTGGCTGTTGCACTCTCAGTTCAAAAGAGAATGTGCAAATGGCGACAAGCATAGGTTGTCAGATGTTCGTACGTCTGTGAAAAGGTCTATGCGCGAAGAATTCAACAACTACCACCTTTATACCTTAGCAAAAGATCTGGCGGAGAACCCGAGAAAATTCTGGTGCTATATAAAATTGTTAAGCGGGCAAAAGGCTTCCATTCCGTCCCCTGTTGACCAGTCTGGTTTGGCAGTCGAAGACAGCAAAATGAATGCCAAAGTTTGAAATTTCGCTTTCAAGATATGGTCCACGCAGGAGTATCGTACAAACATACCGTCATTTGATCATCGAACAGACTCCGCGCATGTACGACATAGTAATATAAACGTCCCTCGCCTATAGAAATAAGTGAAAGATTTGAATGCAAATAAATCAGCAGGTTCGGATGAAATCCCAATTCGGTTTTACAAAGAGTACTGTACGGCATTGTCCCCTTACCTAGCTTCTTGCATTTATGATGAATCTCTCGCCCAGCGCAAACTCCCAAACGACTGGAAAAAAGCGAAGGTGACTCCTGTGTATAAGAAAGGTGAAAGAACGGACCCGCAAAATTACGGACCAATATTCCTAACTTCTGTTTCCTGCAGAATCTTTGAACATATTCTCAGTTCGAATATAATAATTTTTTTGAGACCGAGAAGGTTATGTCCAAGAATCAGCATCATTTTAGAAAGCATCGCTCGTGCGAAACTCAGCTTCCCCTTTTCTCACATGATATACTGCGAACTATGGTTGAAGGCCAACAGGCAGACTACTTATTTCTAGGTTTCCGGAAAGCATTTAACACGGTGCCCCATTACAGGCTGTTAATGAAGGTATGAGCATATGGATTAGATTCACAGATATGTGAGTGGCTGTAAGACTTTTTAAGTTATAGAAGCCAGTACGTCGTCCTCGACGGCGAGTGTTCAGAGACAAGGCTATCGTCAGGAGTGCCCCAGGGAAGTGCGGTAGGACGGCTCGTGTTCTCTGTATTCATAAATGATTTGGCAGACAAAGTGTGCATAAATCTGCGGTTGTTTGCTGATGATGCAGTGGTGTACGGTAAGGTGTCGAAGTTGAGTGACTGCAGGAGGATACAAGATGACTTAGACAAAATTTATAGTTGGTGGAATGAATGGCAATTGCCGTTAAATATAGAAAAATGTAAGATAATGCGGATGAGTAGGAAAACCAAACCCGTAATGTTTGGAAACAGCATTAGTAGTGTCCTCCCTGACAAAGTCACTTCGTTTAAATTTCTGGGCGTGATGCTGCAAAGCGATGTGATTGGAACAAGCATATGAGAACTGTGGCAAGGAAGGCAAACGACCGACTTTGATTTATTGGGAGAATTTTAGGAAAGAGTGGTTCACCTGTAAAGGAGATCGCATGTAGGACGCTGGTGCGACCTATTCTTGGGTATTGCTCAAATGTTTGGGATCCGTACCAGGTCGGATTGAAGGAAGACATCGAAGCAGTTCAGATGCGGCTTGCTTCGTTTGTTGCATGTACGTTCGAACAACGTGTAAGTGTTACGCAGATGCTTCGGGAACTCAAATGGGAGTCCCTGGAGCGCAGGCGACGGTCTTTTTGGGGAACACTAGCGAAAAAATTTTGAGAACCGGCATTTGAAGCTAACTGCCGAACGACTCCACTGGCGCCAAGATACATTGCGCGTAAGGACCACGAAGATAAGATACGAGAAATTAGGGCTCATGCGGAGGCATACAGACAGTCGTTTTTCCCTCGCTCTATTTGCTAGGAAAGGGAATGACAAGTAGTGGTACACGGGACCCTCCGACATGTACCGTACGGTGGCTTGTGTAGTATCTATGTAGATGCAGATGTATATGTAAGATAAATAGATTTTGAGAATTTTCAGACCCATTTTCAACACGATATGCTCTAAAAACCTTCAACTGATGCTAAAGAGTGTCCCTCAATACTGTAGTTGTCTTTACAATTCACTGAGATTCAGAAATGAAAGAGGAACGAGATAATGAGATACTATATACACTCCTGGAAATTGAAATAAGAACACCGTGAATTCATTGTCCCAGGAAGGGGAAACTTTATTGACACATTCCTGGGGTCAGATACATCACATGATCACACTGACAGAACCACAGGCACATAGACACAGGCAACAGAGCATGCACAATGTCGGCACTAGTACAGTGTATATCCACCTTTCGCAGCAATGCAGGCTGCTATTCTCCCATGGAGACGATCGTAGAGATGCTGGATGTAGTCCTGTGGAACGGCTTGCCATGCCATTTCCACCTGGCGCCTCAGTTGGACCAGCGTTCGTGCTGGACGTGCAGACCGCGTGAGACGACGCTTCATCCAGTCCCAAACATGCTCAATGGGGGACAGATCCGGAGATCTTGCTGGCCAGGGTAGTTGACTTACACCTTCTAGAGCACGTTGGGTGGCACGGGATACATGCGGACGTGCATTGTCCTGTTGGAACAGCAAGTTCCCTTGCCGGTCTAGGAATGGTAGAACGATGGGTTCGATGACGGTTTGGATGTACCGTGCACTATTCAGTGTCCCCTCGACGATCACCAGTGGTGTACGGCCAGTGTAGGAGATCGCTCCCCACACCATGATGCCGGGTGTTGGCCCTGTGTGCCTCGGTCGTACGCAGTCCTGATTGTGGCGCTCACCTGCACGGCGCCAAACACGCATACGACCTCATTGGCACCAAGGCAGAAGCGACTCTCATCGCTGAAGACGACACGTCTCCATTCGTCCCTCCATTCACGCCTGTCGCGACACCACTGGAGGCGGGCTGCACGATGTTGGGGCGTGAGCGGACGACGGCCTAACGGTGTGCGGGACCGTAGCCCAGCTTCATGGAGACGGTTGCGAATGGTCCTCGCCGATACCCCAGGAGCAACAGTGTCCCTAATTTGCTGGGAAGTGGCGGTGCGGTCCCCTACGGCACTGCGTAGGATCCTACGGTCTTGGCGTGCATCCGTGCGTCGCTGCGGTCCGGTCCCAGGTCGACGGGCACGTGCACCTTCCGCCGACCACTGGCGACAACATCGATGTACTGTGGAGACCTCACGCCCCACGTGTTGAGCAATTCGGCGGTACGTCCACCAGGCCTCCCGCATGCCCACTATACGCCCTCGCTCAAAGTCCGTCAACTGCACATACGGTTCACGTCCACGCTGTCGCGGCATGCTACCAGTGTTAAAGACTGCGATGGAGCTCCGTATGCCACGGCAAACTGGCTGACACTGACGGCGGCGGTGCACAAATGCTGCGCAGCTAGCGCCATTCGACGGCCAACACCGCGGTTCCTGGTGTGTCCGCTGTGCCGTGCGTGTGATCATTGCTTGTACAGCCCTCTCGCAGTGTCCGGAGCAAGTATGGTGGGTCTGACACACCGGTGTCAATGTGTTCTTTTTTCCATTTCCAGGAGTGTATAGCGGAAACTATTTTCAGCAGTGTTTGACAGTGCTTTCAGATCCTTAAACTTGGCAATGCAGAAGGAATACCCATAAAGAGAACACATTTGAACCACGATCGTTTACTGATGGCGTCGTATCTTTTGTCTCTAATGTAAATAAACTTTAATAACGAATGTAAGAACATAATAAACAAAACCTGAAAGTAGGACTGAAAATAAATTATAACGAAACCATTAACTCTATCCCCTACTCTTTAAAGACTCGAAGGCTCGAGTTTTATTGCATGAGAAATGCAATTTAGTAAGCTATAAACTGTTTTTGTTTAATTATTTTGCGAGATGGTAAGAGTCAAAAAGTATCGGAAAGGTTCGAAGTTATGTTTGAAGTTTGTTGATAGTCGCTAAGTGCTCACATTCTTGAATATTGGATGAATATATTGTGGGTAATGTACTCGCCGTGCGCTATGGTGCCTCAAGATAGCAGTATGCATCGTGTGACGAAAGTCAGAGGATATCTCCGAATGGCGTAGTGCAGCAGTTCAACGTGGCATGGATTCAACAAGTCGTTGGAAATTGCCTGCAGAAATGTTGAGCCATGCTGCCTCTATAGAATCCATAAATGTTCGATGAGATTCATGTCGGGCGAAATGGGTGGCCATATCATTTGCTCGAATTGTCCGGAATGTTCTTAAAACTAGTCGCGAACAACTGTGAATCGGTGACATGGCGCATTATCGTGGATAATATGAATAGCTGCAAATGGTCTCCAAGTAGTGGTAGGACCAGAGGACCCAGTCCATTCCATGTAAACACAGCCCACACCATTATGTAGCCACCACCAGCTTGGGCAGTGTCTTGTTGACAACTTGGGTCCATGGCTTCGTGGGGGTTCAAAAATGGCTCTGAGCACTATGGGACTTGACATCTATGGTCATCAGTCCCCTAGAACTTAGAACTACTTAAACCTAACTAACCTAAGGACATCACACAACACCCAGTCACCACGAGGCAGAGAAAATCCCTGACCCCGCCGGGAATCGAACCCGGGAACCCGGGCGCGAGAAGCGAGAACGCTACCGCACGCCCAGCTTCGTGGGGGTCTGCGCCACTTTCGAACCCTATCAACAGTTCTTGTCAACTGAAATCGGAACTCGTCTGACCAGGCCACGGTTTTCCAGTCGTCTAGGGTTCAGCCGATATGATCACGAGCCCGAGAGGCGCTGCAGGCGAATCATCCCGTTAGCAAAGGTGAAACCTCACCTTAGAAAAATTATGAAAGACTGTGGTGGTAAACCTCTTACGTTATTTGATTTTCAAACAGATGAGCAAACTGAACGTACTCAGACATTTCTCTCTTTACTTATTCTGATCATCCTTAAACTGACAAACAATATTTTTAGCGCAACGCAATCTGACTTTCAATAATCCGTACAAAAGAATGGCCCTGACTAACAATAACCTACACTTTTCATGAATCACTTGCCTCACAAAAATCTACGTTACTCGAACTACTGCAACACAGCGAGCGCCAATACTGCCAGCTAAATAAAAGATTCTAACTACTGAAGGCACTAACTACTGATAGGCATACTTAGCAAATGAAAGATTTTGATAGAGAACAAGCAATGTATTTACCTTATTAGTGTTCAAAAGTCAGTCCATGACATCCAGTTTTACAAATTTACTCTTACTGATGGACACACGTCCAGATCATCCGCTCTCAAAACTCCGCCATGTCTCTCCCGACATCCACCACTGCTGGCGGCTCACCTCCAACTGCACAACGCTACGCGCTGTACACATCCAGCTGCCCAACACTACAATAGCGAATATTTCAACAATGCCATCGAGCCACAGACTGCACATAGCACAGCCAGTGATTTTCATACAGAGCGCTACGTGACGTTACCAACATAAAAACCTAAACGGCCTACTTACAAAGGCACTCGCGTCGGTCGTCTGCTGCCGTAGCCCAGTAACGCCAGATTTCGCCGCACTCTCCTACTGATACTTTCGTCGTTCGTCCCATACTGATTTATGCGATTATTGCACCAATCGTACGCATTGCCGCTGACAACTCTCAGACAATCGTCGCTGTTCTCGGTCGTTGAGTGAAGACTGACGGCCACTGCGTTGTCCGTCGTGAGAGATAATGCCTGAAAATTGGCATTCTCGGCACACTCTTGACACAGTGGATACCCACGAGTTCCGAAATCAAATGTCCCATGCGTCTAGCTCCAACTACCATTTACGTTGTTTTTATTTGGTTGTACATTGGGGAGCAAAACGTAAGGATGAAAGTAACTTCCGGAAACTGCAATACGACATACACTACTAGCCAATAAAATTGCTACACCAAGAAGGAATGCAGATGATAAACGGGTATTCGTTGGACAAATATATTATACTAGAACTGACGTGTCATTGCATTTTCACGCGTTTGGGTGCATAGATCCTGAGAAATTAGTACCCAGAACAACCACCTCCGGCCGTAATAACGGCGTTGATACGCTTGGGCATTGAGTCAAACAGAGCTAGGATGACGTGTACAGGTACAGCTTCCCATGCAACTTCAACACGATACCACAGTTCATCAAGAGTAGTGACTGGCGTATTGTGACGAGCCAGTTGCTCGGCCACCATTGACCAGACGTTTTCAACTGGTGAAAGATCTGGAGAATATGCTGGCCAGGGCAGCAGTCGAACATTTTCTGTATCCAGAAAGGCCCGTACAGGACCTGAAACATGCGGCCGCACATTATCCTGCCGAAATGTAGGGTTTCGCAGGGATCGAATGAAGGGTAGAGCCACGGGTCGTAACACATCTGAAATGTAACGTCCACTGTTCAAAGTGCCGTCAATGCGAACGAGAGGTGACCGAGACGTGTAACTAATGGCACCTCATACCATCACGCCGGGTGATAGGCAAGTATGGCGATGACGAATACACGTTTCAAATGTGCGTTCACCGCGATGTCGCCAAACACGGATGCAACCATCATGATGCTGTAAACAGAACCTGGATTCATCCGAGAAAATGAGGTTTTGCCATTCGTGAACCCAGGTTAGTCGTTGAGTACACTATCGCAGGCGCTCCTGTCTGTGATGCAGCGTCAAGGGTAACCGCAGCCGTGGTCTCCGAGGTGATAGTTCATGCTGCTGCAAACGTCGTCGAACTGTTCGTGCAGATGGTTGTTGTCTTGCAAACGTCCCCATCTGTTGACTCAGAGATGGAGACGTGGCTGCACGATCTGTTACAGCCATGCGGATAAGATGCCTGTCATCTCGACTGCTAGTGATACGAAGCCGTTGGGATCCAGCACGGCGTTCCGCATTACCCTCCTGATTCCACCGATTCCATATTCTGCTAACAGTCATTGGATCTCGACCAACGCGAGCAGCAATGTCGCGATACGATAAACCGCAATCGCGATAGGCTTCAATCCGACCTTTATCAAAGTCGGAAACGTGATGGTACACATTTCTCCTCCTTACGCGACGCATCACAACAACGTTTCACCAGGCAACGCTGGTCAACTGCTGGTTGTGTATGAGAAATCGGTTGGAAACATTCCCCGTGTCAGCACGTTGTAGGTGTCGCCACCGGCGCCAGCCTTGTGGGAATGCTCTGAACAATTAATCATTTGCATATCACAGCATCTTCTTCCTGTCGGTTAAATTTCGCGCCTGTAGCACGTCATCTTCGTGGTGTAGCAATTTTAATGGCCAGTAGCGTAGCTCGATAGAACTTGCACCACACATAGAAAGAACTGCTACAGTATGGTAGAGAAGGAACTGAAAGAAATACGTAATGACATGAACAGAAATGACAGTTTTATTCAAAGACAATAATTGCACTAATGTCTCTGCTGTTCATGATGGTCCCCTGAGCGTTACAAAAGGCGGGACGTGGTTCTTAATAGAGTGTGTGATCACCACAGACAGGCAATACATGCTCTGCAACGTCCACCCATGCCGGCTACAAGGTTAGTGTGGAATTATTGTGCTATAGCGTTCCATTCCTCCACCACCATGGTTGAAACTTCTGCATGGTCGTTGATGCATGTCGTCGTCTACAGTACGTCTGCCCTACGCATCCCACATGCACCTGATGGGACTTAAATCGGGCTACCTGCAACCCAGTGCATTAGCCAAAAATCCTGTCGTTCGAGGGGCTGCTCCACCTGCGCTGTTCCATGTGGCTGCACACTGTCATCCTTAAAAGTCGAGTCAGGGTGGAATGCTCCCCAGAAAAGACACGCGTGGCGAAGGAGTACAGCGTCATAATGTTGACCGATTAGCATACCCTCTTCAAAGATTTGGAGGTCAGTACGCCCATGCAACATTATGCCTCGTCACATCATAATTCCTGGACCACCCAAACGTTAACGTTCGACTACGTTCCTGGTGCACTGTGTGTTCCCACCTCTTTTCCCTTGAGGCTACGTCCGGCATTGTTTCATTGAGCCATGTCACCCAGCAGTAATGTATCTTTCGAAAGTTACTTCCGCCAATAAGTTTTGCAGACAAATTTATTTTCAACATTCTATTTATTTCAGTGATTGCTGTTAAATAATTTATAATTAGTCCATATATATTACAAAAATCGTTGTATGTTTGTGCGTATGTTCCACATCTCCTCCTAAACAACTGGACCAATTTCAACCAAACTCTGTACAAAAAATGGCTCTGAGCACTATGGGACTTAACTTCTGAGGCCATCAGTCCCCTAGAACTTAGAACTACTTAAACCTAACTAACCTAAGGACATCACACACATCCATGCCCGAGGCAGGATTCGAACCCGTGACCGTAGCGGTCGCTCAGTTCCAGTAGTAGTAGTAGTAGAGGGGTTTTGTGGGCGCACGACAGCAAGGTCTTCAGCGCCCGTTCAGTAACATAGGGAGACGGGTGTCAAGAAAAATCCCAGAACAGGAATATAAAACGGAGCATAAAACACGGGTAACAATCGTTGAAAAATATGTGCTCATCCACACCGAAGCGTGGGATGAAGCAGGGTGTCAACAGTAAAACATGGACAACACAGGAAGAAAATGATAGAGGGAGCTAAAACAATGTAGCAGATGGAAGTGGCTGGCTGACCACAAGGAAAAAAGGGGAGGAGTCAGCCACTCTGCAATACACTAAAACCTCCAGCCTAAAAGTTTAGGCCAGAGTCCAGACACGTCACAAAACTTAAAAAACCTAGACAGACACGTCTCATCATTAGCTAAAACAGAAGGCAGATCCTCATCAACTTGTGCTTCTGCCCGTGCATCACGGTATAAAATGCAGTCTTTTAAAATGTGCCGGACAGAGATGTGCACACCACAAGCATCACAAGACGGAGGATCCTCCCGCCGTAATAGAAAGCTATGTGTGAGAGGACAGTGCCCGATCCGAAGACGTGTGAGGGCCACCTCTTGCCGCCTGAGCAACCGGCAGGAGGAACGCCACGGCCGAGTGGTTGACTTTACCAACCGCAGTTTATTGGCCGTCACCGCCAGCCATTCGTCCTCCCACAACTCCATGCACTTCCTGTGGAGTGCAGCAATGACCGACTGCAAGGGGATAGGGCACTGGACGACATCCTGCTCCCTGCAGGCCTCCTTGGCAGCCCGATCGGCCTGTTCATTGCCCCATATGCCGACATGACCAGGCACCCAGCAGAAGGATACCTCTTTACCCCGCCGTTGGAGCAAGTACAGTTGGTCATATATCAGCTGGACCATCTCCTCAGTCGGGTATAGGTTCTGCAGTGATTGTAAGGCACTAAGAGAATCGGAGCAGAGAAGAAATCGATGGCCCCCAACACGATGCATCAGCTCCAGTGCCTTCAGGATCGCGTGGAGCTCCGCTGCGAAAACGGTATATTCAGCAGGGAGGCGAATGCGGGTAACATGATCAGGGAACACCATAGAACAGCCAAGGAAATTCTCCTGTTTGGAGCCATCAGTGTAAACGACAGTGAAACCGTGATGCACATCTAAAATGTTAAAAAACAGTGACTGGAATGTAAAATCTGGCGCGCCATCCTTCTTAAAACGAGTCAAATCTAAAATAAGTTTGAGACTCCGGAGGAGCCAAGGTGGAGATCTGCTCCAACCGCGACGTAAAACACGAAGACCAGCCATAGACATCGCAGCGAGGCAATCCTGTGCACGAATCCCATAGGGCTGCGTCGCACGTTGCCGGTTATGAAATAACCGTGCCAGAGGAGGCTGAGCAACTGTATGGTACGCAGGTGTGTATGGTGGTGGTTGTTGGGATGTTTAAGGGGGACTAAACAGCGAAGGTCATCAGTCCCCCAGCAGGTGTGTATGGCGTGGACAAAGTTTTATACGCCTGGCGTACCGTAAGTAGCCGTCGCCGCGTATGAAGTGACGGTTCACCTGCCTCTGCACAGAGGCTTGGTATGGGGCTAGTTCGGAATGCCCCAGTGGCCAACCGAAGCCCTTCATGGTGGACAACGTCCAAAATCTTTAAGTAAGAAGGCCTCGCAGACCCATACACCGTGCACCCATAATCGAGCCGAGATCGCACAAACGCCCTGTAAAACTGGAGCAGACAAGTCCTGTCAGCTCCCCATGTACTGTGGCTAAGACATTTTAAAATACTTAAAGCCTGAAGCGACCGCCGTTTCAGGTCTTTAAGATGAGGTAACCACGTGAGCCTCGAGTTAAAAATGAGCCCCAGAAATCTCACCGTGTCTTTAAAAGTAAGAATAGTGTCCCTCAACCGCAACTCAGGAAAGGTTAAAATCGAACGAGAACGGTTAAAAAGAACACATACAGACTTCTCGGTGGAAAACTTAAAACCACACTTCTGCGCCCAGTCATCCAAACGCCTAACCGTAAGTTGCAACTGACGAGTTGTCGTTGCAAGGCTTGAAGAAGAGCAGAAAAAAGAGAAATCATCCACAAACAAAGAACACTGGACAGGACTTTTCACTATGGACGTAATGCTATTAATAGCGATGGCAAAGAGAGTCACACTTAAAACGCTACCCTGAGGGACACCATTCTCCTGCTCAAAGCGATCAGATAGGACGTCACCAATTCGGTATCTAAAATATCGTGGCGAGAGGAAAGACTGAATAAAAAGAGGAAGACAACCACGAAAACCCCATTCGTGAAGCTGCTCCAGGATGAGACGCCTCCAAGTGTAGAGCCAAAACTCGGTACACGTATTCATTACCGTCAGGCAACAATCACTGTCTGGGAAGACCCATCTACCTATCATAGTTCAGGAGATATGACGTCATAAACAATGAGGTGCGTGAAAAACTGCCGCATCATTCAATTTATTACTTCTGTGCTACTAATTCGCATTGAATTTCGCAGACGGCATCCGCATATGCCGATGAATGTCACTACGCTAATATATCATTGTACGACACATAGTTCAAGAGATATTACCTCATAAACAGTGAGGTGCGTGGAAAAATACTGCTTCATGTCGAAGTTTTAATACATTTACTCTTTATTACTAAGACGCTTCTACAGTCGAGTCAACATGAGGAAATCCATGACACCTGGCAGCGCATTTGTCACCTTTCAACTACGAAACGCAAACGGCTGGAGGTGAAAACAATAGCCGCTTATGGAACGTTGAAGAAGCGTTGCCACAGAGACCTTTACAAAATCGCGTTGTAGACACGCCAAGCAGTTGCGTCCAGCGTGCGGATACTGTTTCATAATTTCAGAAGTGTTGTCACTAATACATGGAAATGAATTTTATTCGACGTTGTATTACAGGCACAATTCATTTCTTGTTTTCGTTTCTAATAAAAGTAGAGCAAAATAAATATCCTTGCAATACCGGGTGTTTCAGCTAGCATACAATATCTACGTCTACATTTAAATCGATACTCCGCATTCCACCTTACGGCGAGTGGCGGAGGGAACCCCCTATCACCAGTAGTTATTTCCTTTCCTGTTCCACTTGCAAATACACCCTTGGCAAGAAGTACTGAGCACCCTAGGTAATTCTGAGTGTTGTCAAAAATAAGAAAATTAAATGAATAAAAACAATTTGTTCGAGGTTATAATGTTTATTAGTAACACAATACCACTCACTTCTTGCCCTTATTACTGCAGAAATTCCTTTTGGTAGAGAGTACAGTAGCTTTTTACAGTCTTCGGCACTTATCGCGTTCTATGCAAGGAGCAGGCGGTCCTTTAACTCTTCTTTTGACTTAACTGTGTGCCCCGGACTTTGCGCTTCAACAAAGCGCGTAAATTCTCTGTGGGGTTCAGGCCCGGTGTTTCGGCAGGCCAGTCCAGAAGCTCGACGTAATTTTCCCGAAGCCAAGTCATTGTGCGGACAGATTCTTGGCAGATTGTATTACCGTGCTATAATTTAACGCCGTCAATGTTTTTATGGCCAAAAAGGGTTGTAAAAGAGGACAGTACAGCAGTACTTGGTGCAATCCATGTGGCCTTCACTGATGACCATTTGTCCCACTCCTGCAGCGCTTACGGAGCTCAGATCATGACACTCCTTCCGCCGCATTTTACGGAAACTAGCACACACTCTAGGTTACATTCCTGGCAGATCCGTAGACTGACGTAGGTCACACCAGGTGTACCAAAAATCTGAAATGTGAGTAAATATTATAGAGAATTCTTTCATAAGTTTTTAAATTAATACGTTTTCTTTTCAACCCAAATATGTGTTGTTCAAGCATTAAGTTGACATATCTACCTGAATGTTGCTTCGTCATACCAGAGGATATTTGACCAATCTTGCTCGATGAACGTTTAGTGTTTTAGAGCCCACTCATAATGTGTCGCCGGCCGAAGTGGCCGTGCGGTTAAAGGCGCTGCAGTCTGGAACCGCAAGACCGCTACGGTCGAAGGTTCGAATCCTGCCTCGGGCATGGATGTTTGTGATGTCCTTAGGTTAGTTAGGTTTAACTAGTTCTAAGTTCTAGGGGACTAATGACCTCAGCAGTTGAGTCCCATAGTGCTCAGAGCCATTTTTGCACCATAATGTGTCTTTCCATTTCCTAGCTTTACAGCCTTTTAGACCAGCTTTCTCAAGTCGTCTACCAGTGGTGCGAGCAGATATTGTTTTGTTAACACTTTCAGACAACTCGGCAGCGAGGTCTAAAGAGGTTTTCTTCCTGATTTTTAACGGCTCTTGTATAATCATTCGGCCCCCACTGGCTGTTGTGATCCGCTTGCGCCAGGTTCTGGGCCTATCAACATGCGGCCCTGTCACGGCGAATCGACTGTAGCATACTGTACACATCGGCGCGAACATTTTTCTAAATATCTGCCTGCGATTTCCCTTGCTCATGCAAAAGCTTAATCTGCACTCGTTTTTCTGAACTAAGTTCGTTTCTTTCAGGCATAATGCAGCAGTACTATCGATGTCACAGATCTCAACAGGAAAAGAGCACTAGATCAGTGATATGTGTAAATTTTATTACACTACATTTTTTATTTGTGACTATGAGATGGATCATTGTTTTTGGCATTTTTCGACGCCGACAAACTACTTTTCAAACCAAAGGGTTTGTTTACTGTCATCTATGTCGCACACGTGCAAAATTTCTAGTGTACTTAGTGCTTTTGGCCAAGGGTGTGGAACGAGGGAAAAACTACTATCTATATGCCTCCTTATAAGCCTTAATTTCTCGTATCTTATCTTTGTGGACCTTACGCGCAACATACACTGAAAAGCCAAAGAAACTCGGACACCTGTCTAATATCGTGTAGGTCCCCTGCGAGCACGCTGAAGTGCTGCAACACGACGTGGCATGGACTCGACTAATGTCTGAAGTAGTGCTACAGGAAATTGACACCATTAACCCTGCAGGGCTGTCCATAAATCCGTAAGAGTACGAAGGGTGGAGATCTCTTCTGAACAGCACGTTGCAGGGCATCCCAGACATGCTTAATGATGTTCCTGTCTGGGGAGTTCGGTGGCCAGCTGAATTGTTTAAACCGAGAAGAGTGTTCCTGGAGTCACTCTGTACCAATTCTGGACGTGTGGGGTGTCGCATTGTCCTGCTGGAATTGTACAAGTCCGTCGGAAGGCGCAATACACATGAATGGATGCAGGTGATCAGATAAGATGCTTACGTGCGTGTCACCTGTCAGAGTCGTCTCTAGACATATCACTCCAACTGCTCACGCCCCACACCATTATAGGGCCTCCGCCGGCTTGAACAGTTGTAAGTAGGCTGTTTAGGTTTTCTTATTGGTAACGCCACGTAGTGCTCTGTATGAAAATCACTGGCTGTGCTGTGTGCAGTCTGTGGCTAGTTTGCATTGTTGTCTGCCATTGTAGTGTTGGGCAGCTGGATGTTTACAGCGCGTAGCGTTGCGCAGTTGGAGGTGAGCCGCCAGCAGTTTTGGATGTGGGGAAGTGAGATGGCGGATTTTTGAGAATGGTTAATCTGGAGGTGTGTCCATCAGAAACAGTAGATTTGTAAGAATGGATGTCATGAACTGCAATATATATTATGACTATTAAGGTAAATACATTTCTTGTTCTCTATTAAAATGTTTCATATGCTAACTATGCCTATCAGTAGTTAGTGCCTTCCGTAGTTTGAATCTTTTAATTAGCTGGCAGTAGTGGTGCTCGCTGTTTTGCAGTAGTTCGAGTAACGAAGATTTTTGTGAGGTAAGTGATTTGTGAAACGTATAGGTTAATGTTAGTCAGGGCCATTCTTTTGTAGGGATTACTGAAATGAATGAAATGATCGTATGGCGTTGTTGGCCGGGAGGCCCCTTGCGGGGAAGTTCGACCGCCGTATTGCAAGTCTTTTTAGTTGACGCCACTTCGGCGACTTGCGAGTCAATGATGATGAAATGATGAGGAACACACAACACCCAGTCATCACGAGGCAGAGAAAATCCCTGACCCCGCCGGGAATCGAACCCGGGACCCCGTGCGCGGGTAGCGAGAACGCTACCGCAAGACCACGAGCTGCGGACGTAGGGATTACTGAAAGTCAGATTGCGTTGCGCCAAAAATATTGTGTGTCAGTTTAGTGTTGATCAGAATAGGTAAAGAGCGAAATGTCTGAGTGTGTTCAGTTCTGCTCAGCTGTTTAAAAATCAAATAATGTAAGAGGTTTATCAGCACAGTAATTAATTAATTTTTCTAAGGGGACGTTTCACTGTCCCCTGCTGACATGCACGGTCCATGGATTCGTGAGGTTGTCTCCATACCCGTACACGTCTATCTGCTCGATACAATTTGAAACGAGACTCGTCCGACCAGGCAACATGTTTCCAGACATCAACAGTCCTATGTTGGTGTTGACGGGCCCAAGCGAGGTGTAAAGCTTTGTGTCGTGGAGTTATCAAGGGTGCACGAGTGGGCCTTCGGCTCCGAACGCCCATATCGATGACGTTTCGTTGAATGGTTCGCACGCTGACACTTGTCGACGGCCCAGCATTGAAATCTGCAGCAATTTGCGGAAGGGTTCCACTTCTGTCATGTTGAACGAATCTCTGCAGTCGTCGTTGGTCCCGTTCTTGCAGGATCTTTTTCCGGCCGCGGCGATGTCGGAGATTTTATGTTTTACCGTATTCCTGATTACACGGTACACTCGTGAAGTGGACGTGCGGGAAAATCCCCACATCATTGCCACCTAGGAGATGCTGTGTCTCATCGCTCGCTCGCCGACTATACCACCACGTTGAAACACGCTTAAATCTTGTCTCATACAGACATTCATCTACATCTGCATCTACATACATACTCCGCAATCGACCGTACGGTGCGTGGCGGAGGGTACCTCGTACCAAAACTAGCATCTTCTCTCCCTGTTCCACTCCCAAACAGAACGAGGAAAAAATGACTGCCTATATGGCTCTGTACGAGCCCTAATCTCTCTTATCTTATCTTTGTGGTCTTTCCGCGAAATGTAAGTTGGCGGCAGTAAAATTGTACTGCAGCCAGCCTCAAATGCTGGTTCTCTAAATTTCCTCAGTAGCGATTCACGAAAAGAACGTCTCTTTTCCTCTAGAGACTTCCACCCGACATCCTGAATCATTTCCGTAACACTCGCGTGATGATCAACCCTACCAGTAACAAATCTAGCAGCCCGCATTTGAACTGCTTCTATGTCCTCCTTCAATCCGACCTGATAGAGATCCCAAACGCTCGAGCAGTACTCAAGAATAGGTCGTATTAGTGTTTTATAAGCGGTCTCTTTTACAGATGAACCACATTTTCCCAAAATTCTACCAATGAACCGAAGACGACTATCCGCCTTTCGCACAACTGCCATTACATGCTTGTCCCACTTCATATCGCTCTGCAATGTTACGCCCAAATATTTAATCGACGTGACTGTGTCAAGCGCTACACTACTAATGGACTATTCAAACATTACGGGATTCTTTTTCCTATTCATCTGCATTAATTTACATTTATCTATGTTTAGAGTTAGCTGCCATTCTTTACACCAATCACAAATCCTGTCCAAGTCATATTGTATCCTCCTACAGTCACTCAACGACGACACCTTCCCGTCACCACAGCATCATCAGCAAACAGCCGCACATTGCTATCCACCCTATCCAAAAGATCATTTATGTAGATAGAAAACAACAGCGGACCTACCACACTTCCCTGGGGCACGCCAGATGATACCCTCACCTCCGATGAACAAATGGCTCTGAGCACTATGCGACTCAACTTCTGAGGTCATCAGTCGCCTAGAACTTAGAACTAATTAAACCTAACTAACCTAAGGACATCACACACATCCATGCCCGAGGCAGGATTCGAACCTGCGACCGTAGCGGTCACGCGGTTCCAGACTGAAGCGCCTTTAACCGCACGGCCACACCGGCCGGCTCCGATGAACACTCGCCATCGAGGACAACGTACTGGGTTCTATTACTTAAGAAGTCTTCGAGCCACTCACATATTAGGGAACCAATTCCATATGCTAGTACCTTACTTAGGAGTCTGCAGTGGGGCACCGAGTCAAACGGTTTCCGGAAGTCAATGAATGTGGCATCCGTCTGATACCCTTCATCCACGGTTCGCAAGATATCATAACCGCATTGTCGACCGCAGCGCCGTATTCTGCCTGTTTACGTAAATCTGTATTTGAATACGCATGCCTATATCAGTTTCTTTGACGCCATGAGTATTGAATATGTATGATCTGTTTTCAGATAGCAGGTCTAAAATTCATAGTAATAAATTGAACTGAACTTGACTTATTAAACTCTCTGTCACACCTGGAACAAACAAGGGCTCTAGTGCGCCCGCTCGCTGCCCTGCTGTGTGGCCGCAGCGGGTAGCAACTGACCCGCGCGTTTCGCCGCATCGCGTCTGCTCATCCTCGGGCAGCGCGCGCTCCGTGAGGCAGACGCTCCGCTCCGCTCCGGCAGGCGCGGCGCGGTCATCGATCCGCAGGCTCCGGCGTCATCCCCGCCCCCCCTTCTCCCCGCCCCCCCCCCCCCCCCCCGTCCTTGTATACGTACCAGCCGGCCCGCGCCTCCGCTTGCCTCCCTCTGACAAAGGAGAGACGGGACGGGACCGCACCCTCGCACCCAGCAAGAGCCGAGCGCGGCGCCGCGGGCAGGTAGGCGCTCTGACGTACCGAGTAATGACTTCAGCAGCACGCCAAAACGGCGGGGCTCACTCAGAGACACGCGCTGTGCTGTTCGTTGTGACAAAAATTAAAGCCATTAATCATCGCGCTACATACCGGGTGGTCAAAAAGTCAGTATAAATTTGAAAACTTAATAAACCACGGAATAATGTAGATAGAGAGGTAAAATTTACACACAAGCTTGAAATGACATGGGGTTTTATTAGAACCAAAAAAAAAAAAAATCGAAGTATTGCTAGACGCGTGAAAGATCTCTTGTGCGTGTCATTGGTGATGATCGTGTGCTCAGCCGCCATTTTCGTCACGCTTGGCCTCCCAAGTCCCCAGACCTCAGTCCGTGCGATTATTGGCTTTAGGGTTACCTGAAGTCGCAAGTGTATCGTGATCGACCGACATGTCTAGGGATGCTGAAAGACAACATCCGACGCCAACGCCTCACCATAACCCCGGACATACTTTACAGTGCTGTTCACAACATTATTCAAATGGTTCAAATGGCTCTGAGCACTATGGGACTTAACATCTGTGGTCATCAGTCCCTAGAACATAGAACTACTTAAACCTAACTAACCTAAGGACATCACACACATCCATGCCCGAGGCAGGATTCGAACCTGCGACCGTAGCAGTCGCGCGGTTCCGGACTGAGCGCCTAGAAACGCTAGACCACCGCGGCCGGCCACAACATTATTCCTCGACTACAGTTATTGTTGAGGAATGATGGTGGACATATTGAGCATTTCCTGTAAAGAACATCATCTTTGCTTTGTCTTACTTTGTTATGCTAATTATTGCTATTCTGATCAGATGAAGCGCCATCTGTCGGACATTTTTTGAACTTTTGTATTTTTATTTTGTTTTTTGTTCTTAAAAAACCCGTGTCGTTCCAAGCATGTGTGTCAATTTGTACCTCTCTATCTACATTATTCTGTGATTTATTCAGATTTCAAATTTATATTGACTTTTTGATCACCTGGTATATAATGTCTAGTATTTAAACCGATATTGACTCGTAATCGACAGTGACTGTTTCAAAAATATCAACAGGTAACAAGTTTATAGTGATGGCCGTTCAGCTCTATATACGAGGTCTGTTCAAAATATTCCGAAACATTGTCCACAAAATTATTCTACGATTATGCAATTTTGTCATATGATGACATGATGGAGACCGTGACATGATGAAGACGGTGGCTGTTGTTTGAAGACAAATGTTGATGGTGTTAGGAGAGCAACCAGCCACAAATTTACTTTCAGTTCCTGTATTCCAAGCCGGCCGCGGTGGTCGTGCGGTTCTAGGCGCTCCAGTCCGAAGCCGCGCTGCTGCTACGGTCGCAGTTTCGAATCCTGCCTCGGGCATGGGTGTGTGTGATGTCCTTAGGTTTGTTAGGTTTAAGTAGTTCTAAGTTCTAAGGGACTGATGACCACAGCAGTTGAGTCCCATAGTGCTCAGAGCCATTTGAACCATTTGAACCTTTATTCTAAGGGTACCGTTACCTGTTTCGAATCGTTGTGATTCATCCTCAGACGGTTTACACGCTTTCTTTATGACATGTGGTGTGTTTTTTTACAGATTAATTGTCGTGAAACGTCGGTTTGGAGTGTTTGTTTTCATAGCATTCGTCCAACAGATGTAAATGCATTCCCACTGCATTCTTATTGTTGCACACGTAAATTGTTCTCACTGAACACTTTAGATTTGTCACTGAGAAGATTTCTACCACGCACCACATGTTTTGATACATACAAAGAGCTTACAAACGAGAACAATTTACGTGTGCAAACAATAAGAATGCAGTGGGAATGCATTTACGTCTGTTGGACGAATGCTATGAAAACAAACACTCGAAACCGACGTTTCACGACAATTAATCTGTAAAAAAACACACCACATGTCATAAAGAAAGCGTGTAAACCGTCTGAGGGTGACTCACAACGATTCGAAACCGGTAATGGTACCCTTTGAATAAAGGAACTGAAAATAAATTTGTGGCTGGTTGCTGTCCTAACACCATCAACATTTGTATTCTACGACTACCTTTTGCTTATTGTGCATGGTCTCCTTAAAAATATTCTCCATCACGATTGATACACCGCTCCCAACGACGTTTCCGCTTCCGGAAGCAGTCTTGGTACGCCTCTTGCTGGATCGCGTGAAATGCCGTCTGTGAATTTTCTTTTATTTCGTCTACCGTTGCAAATTTCCGTGCTTTCAACTGGTTCTCAACTTTGGAAAGAAAAAAAAAAGAACGTCTGCAGGGCCAGGTCTGGAGAGTACGGAGGCTGAGGCAGCACAGTGATTTCGTTTTTTGTGCAATAGTCACGCACCAACAGGGATGAGTGTGAGGGTGTGTTATCGTGATGCAAGAGCCATGAATTGTCTCGCCACGTTTAAGAGGGATCGTTAGCGCTAGGATTTCACCCGGAACAAGTCCCGCCCACTCACCCCCGGTTTTCCCGGTCTTTGTTCGGCGCTTGGGCTTGGTTTCAGTTGACCCACGTGGTTTACCGCGTTTGGCTGCACTTGGAGTGAATGTTAAATTAATATCTTGCTAGGTCTTAAATTTTGCCAGATAGTTAAAAGACACGTTACAAAAAACGTGCACATTTGGCCTCAGCTGTGCCAGGTACTTCCACAGTAAACATAAGAGAAAACAATCTAGCACTGAACTCTTTAACTACGAGAACTCAGTATTCAGATGAATAGCCTATGAAGAAATACACTTCTATGTGAGAAAAAGCACCCAAAGCTAAAACAGGAAAACACTACCCTCAAAGAATAATTTGCTTGGAGAAAGAGGAACCACAGTATACTTGACATATAAGTTTCAGAACTCAGACAGTACACGTGAAACAAGCACCAATGTTCACTATACTTCGAGAGAGCATCAAAATTATTTTGCTCTTTCTAGATCTTGCTCTTTTTGCGTGTTATTCACTGAAAAGTTTTGCTGAAAAGTTTTAGGGGTGGAGCTAGCACAGCATGAAGGACGTTTTACAAATGGTTCAAATGGCTCTGAGCACTATGGGACCAAACATCTGAGGTCATCAGTCCCCGACGTTTTACAGTCGTGAAACACTGCAGCATTTATTTCCTCCATAACTGCTCTGTGACAAGGTTTGAATGACATGTACGAAATTAATAAATCTTTTGGTTAAAAACAGATTATTTTCCTGAGACGTTTGCAACAGCATATAGGACACTAATCACACAGAAACAGCCACAATTCTTTATAACCTCGTTTATAATGCGCAGGTATGGCATTACAGTGTCTTGAAAGGAGGATATAAGATGAACATCAACAAAAGCAAAACGAGTATAATGGGATGTAATCGAATTAAGTCGGGTGATGCTGAGAGAATTAGATTAGGAAATGAGACACTTAAAATAGCAAAGGAGTTTTGCTATTTCGGGAGCAAAATAACTGATGATGGTCGAAGTAGAGAGGATATAAAATGTAGACTGGCAATGACAAGGAAAGAGTTTCTGAAGAAGAGAAATTTCTTAACGTCGAGTATAGATGTGTCAGGAAGTCGTTGCTGAAAGTATTTGCATGGAGTGTAGCCATGTATGGAAGTGAAACATGGACGATAAATAGTTTGGACAAGAAGAGAATAGAAGCTTTCGAAATGTGGTGCTACAGAAGAATGCTGAAGATTAGATCATATAACTAATGAGGAGGTATTGAATAGGATTGGGGAGAAGAGAAGTTTGTGGCACAACTTAACTAGAAGAAGGGATCGGTTGGTAGGACATGTTCTGAGGCATCAAGGGATCGCCAATTTAGCATTGGAGGGCAGCGTGGAGGGTAAAAATCGTAGAGGGAGACCAAGAGATGAATACTCTAAGCAGATTCAGAAGGATGTAGGTTGCAGTAAGTACTGGGAGATGAAGAAGCTTGCACAGGATAGAGTAGAATGGAGAGCTGCATCAAACCAGTCTCAGGACTGAAGACCACAACAACAACACATGGCATTGGTAGAATTTACAAGTTAAAAGTCACCCATTACCCATGCAAATACTGACGAAATATGTCCTATAAGCAAATATCTTACTGCTTTCTTTAGGCATTTCTGCTTTATGGCATTCTTATATTCTTTAATTTTCGTGAGCTACGATGAGGGCCTACATAAACAAAACGACTTTCACATATTTCCATATAACGTTGATTTTAGACAACAGAGTTATTCGACCGCATCCGTGGGTTTACTACCGACATGGCAGATTCAAGACCATTGTTTTCGCATTGTATGTTTGCTCTGCTGTTTCCCTCAAATAACAGTATTATAATAAGTGAATTAGTTAATGAAAATTTGTCCTTATTGCCCTTAACATCACGTTATTTTTTGTTTTCTATTGCTGGCGATGCTTTCAGTTCTCTATAAATATTTTTATTTCTTTGGTAATGCACATTTATGTTATATTACTATCCAGAAAAACTTAAATTTCTTACCATTACTGAATTTCATCACAGTCTAAAATGTGTTGGACTGTGACGATAACAACTTTGATGTAGCTTCCAGTTTGCGGAACTGGCGGCTGTTTAGGGGAGAGCCTTACACTATCGATAGGCATGGAGGGGGGTGAATGGGCGGGACTTGTTCCGGGTGAAATCCTAGCGCTAACGCCGCTTCCTTCTCACATTTCCTCGCAAGCGTCGTAACACATCCCAATAGTACCATCGATTAACAGTTCGCCCCTATGGCACGTATTCAAGATGAACTAGTCCTTCAAAACCAAAGAAAATTATCAGCATGGCTTTGACGTTTGACCTGACCTAACGAGATTTTTTTGATCTTGGACGACCTTCCCCGACCCATTGTGAAGAATGAACCTTGGCCTCAACATCACAACCGTAGATCCACGTCTCATCACCAGTTATGATTCTCCTAAGGAACATCTAATTCTCATTTGCGCGGTCCAAAAGCTTGTGATAAATTGCGAGTCGGTCTTTCTGGTCTTGACTCATGAGCCGTGGGACGAACTTGGCGGCAACACAAAGCGTTCCAAGATGTTGTGTAAACATTTCATGACATGACCCAACTGAAATATTACGTACTTCTGCAATCTGTCTGACATCAATATTCGACTGGCACGCACAATTTCGTTGATTTTGTGCGTCGTCGGTAGACGTCGAAGGGCATCCTGAACGAGGATCATCTTTAACTACCGTCCGGCCAATTTCAAACCGTGTGAACCATTCGTAACACCGAGTACGGCTCTCATCACCGTAGACTTCCTGCACCATTTGGAGTGTCTCTGTAAAGGTTTTTTTGAGTTTCACGCAAAATTTAATGCAGACGCGTCGCTTGTCTTAACTCTGCCATCTCGAAATTCGCGAACTGTGCGACACAATGTTCTCCAACCAGCTCGCAATTGGACAGAATTGGACACGATATCCCTCATGGTCCGCAGCTCGTGGTCTCGCGGTCGCGTTCTCGCTTCCCGAGCACGGGGTCCCTGGTTCGATTCCCAGTGGAGTCAGGGATTTTCACCTCCCTCGAGATAACTGGGTGTTGTTAAGTCGTCTTTATAATCATCATTCATCCCCATTACGGGACGGAGGAAGGCAATGGTAAACCACCTCCGCTATGACCTTGCCTAGTATAGCGGTGCGGTTGTCCCTTATCGTTCCCTACGCTCTGTCAAGGAGTATGGGACTTCACCATCATCATCATCCCTCATGAGGATATGCGCCAACTCTGTCAATCAATGCCAAGCAGAATAACTACTTACATAACGGCCACAGGTGGGCCATCACGTCACTGACTTGCTCAGTTTGTGAAGCTGTTTCTCTTAAATAAGTCATCCAATTTTTCTGAAATTATAGTCGTTTGTTTATCTGTACGTGTACATCACATCTACCGAAATCCGTCCCATTTGGATAATTCCTTCGTGGTGCGTCGTTTTTGGTCGTAGAGTGCACTGTAATAAAAACACTGTCAATGAAATGTGAAGTTTTATCTAAGTCTAATCGCAGAATCACACTCATGTTAAATTACAAAGGCGTGCGAATTTGCCTGCCGCGTTTCAGTGTCGCGACCTCATAAAATCACGTAGCGCAGACTGCGCCGACAACTGCTTTGGACGCTACTAAAAAGCACTACAATCATAGAAGTACCTCAGTGTACCGCTAGATATTTCTGTCTTGCAGTAGTACCTAAAGCTCTCATAGTATCGGCGGTTTCAAGTTTTGTATTATCACGTAATAGAGGAGAGATTGTGGCAGATATGATACGCGAGTTGGGATGGAAGTCATTAAAACAAAGACGTTTTTCGTCGCGGCGGGATCTATTTACGAAATTTCAGTCACCAACTTTCTCTTCCGAATGCGAAAATATTTTGTTGAGCCCAACCTACATAGGTAGGAATGATCATCAAAATAAAATAAGAGAAATCAGAGCTCGAACGGAAAGGTTTAGGTGTTCGTTTTTCCCGCGCGCTGTTCGGGAGTGGAATGGTAGAGAGATAGTATGATTGTGGTTCGATGAACCCTCTGCTAAGCACTTAAATGTGAATTGCAGAGTAGTCATGTAGATGTATAAAGACACTAAAACTTTAAAACAAAGTTATTAAAATGACAGTCTGAGGTAGAAACCACTGGTGCTCAAAGGGGTTTGGTACAGCATCGAAAACCTTCCGGAAAGCTAGGAAGACGATTTGTTCACCTGTACCTATTATTTGTAATATGTGTATGAGTTTCACCACGAGTAGTTTTCCCTGCGCAATATTAGCTATGCATATGATATTTTAGGCGTTTGAACTGAAAGAACTTTAAAGTAACTTCAACACCCTAAGACCATTGTACAATAAGAGTGGCGCATTGTGAGAAAAGAGCACGTGTTCGGGATTTCCTGCAAAGAGTTTCTGTTGCGGTATGGATAATAGATGTGTGCCAGTGTGTTGGTGAAATGGCGCGGCAACTGGAAGCGTACTGCAAGGTATCATCACATATATTCATATACAGGTTGTTAAAAAAAAGTGTCCAATATTTTGAGAAGTAGTAGTACTCACCAAAACAAGAAAGAAAGTCCAGAAACCGTGGGTTCTAAAATGCATACTTTAAGAGCTATGGGCACTTGTTCATCTTCGATAATATTAAAGACATCTCTTCTACTGCAAGCTCTTTGCTTTCCGTATTTTGAGAGGAGCTAGTTTGACCAAAACAGGTAAAAAATGTCCAGTAAACATGGACCTTAAGAGTAAGAAATCTGGACGGAGCAGAAATGATTAGGAAATAAGTTAACGCAATAATTAGAAGATATACTTAGCTTGTATTTCTCCAAGCCTATGAAGTCTCACTACAAATAATGCAGCAATGAATGAAAGTCCAGTTAATAAGTATCAACAAGGATGAGGCTCACTAAAGCAAGCAAGAACGATAGTATCGCAGCGAAGACGCTCCAAGTGCGACTGGACTGAGTAGCTGCCGCCGGCCATCCTACACTGAAGCGCCTAAGAAACTGGTATAGGCACACATATTCAAACACAGAGATACGTAAACAGGCAGAATACGGCGCTGCGGTCGGCAACGCCTATATAAGATAACAAGTGTTTGGCAAAGTTATTATATCGATTAATGCTGCTACAATGGCAGGTCACCAAGATTTAAGTGAGTTTGAACGTGGTGTTATAGTCGGCGCACAAGCGATGTGACACAGCACCTCAGAGGTTGCGATGAAGTGGGGATTTTCCTGTACGATAATTTCACGATTGTACAGTGACTATCAGGAATCCAGTAAAACATCAAATCTCCGACATCGCTGCAGCCGGAAAATGACCTTGCAAGAACGGGACCAACAAAGACTGAAGAGAATCGTTCAGCGTGACAGAAGTGCGACCCTTCCGCAAATTGCTGTAGATTTCAGTGCTGGGCCATCAACAAGTGTCATCGAACCATTCAACGAAATATCATCAATATGTGCATTTTCAACTTCTCGTGGCGTAATGAATAATCCCTTAAATTTCGAGCATGCAGCCGCGCAAATAAAATTTCCTCCACTGATATTTCAGCCGCGTATCGTCCGGCCATCCTCAGAGTGAGTCACAAGACTAACGACAAGATTTTTTTTTTCCTTTATTGTGATTTCATGCCCCTGCCCCATATGGGCAGGGGAGGGCTGTCAGCAGCACAATCCGCCGCTCTTCAGCCGAGTGACATGACAACTAAAACAAGAATAAAATAATACATACATAAGGAGGTAAAAAGGGGAACATAAAACAGAGTAAGGGGAGAAAATGGAGGTAAAAATACACTGACATGTAGACGTTCATTGGGGACAGTTAAAAAAGTCACCAGAAAGTTAAAAAACACAGTTAGCGATTCTTAAAACACAGAGAAGACACTGGATGCGCATGCACAGGTTAAAAGTTGGCCACAGTATTAAAAACACTCCGAAACAACACACTTAAAACCCACTTGGAGCACACACGACGAAGAATAAAACTACCAGGCGGGACCTGCCGAGGGAAAGGTCAGAGAGGATGGAAAAGGAGGGGAGAGCATGGGGCAGCTGTGGAAGCGGCGGGATGAAGAGAGGAGGGGCAACCGTGGGTTCACGAAGAGGCAGGAGACACATGGGGCGGGAGAGGAAAAGGGAAGACAGGGCAGGAGGGAGCGCAGAGACACTGAAAGAAGGCACAAGAGATGGATGGGGAGTAGGAGGGGAAATCCGCTCAGAAGGAGGGAGGGGGAGGAGAGGGAGCCCTGAGGAGGAGGCAGGGAGAGGGGGTTAGAGTTGGTAGGAAGGGTAGATGTCAGGGCGAAGCTCATCATCCGGGAGTGGTAGACGGCGGAAGTTGTGTTGGGAAAGGAGATGGAGGGTGTGGAGATGGAGAGAGGGAGGGACACAACGGTAAAGGCGAGGCAACTGGTTGGGAGTGGAGAGGAAGGGAGACACCAGGGGGTGAGGGGGATCAAGGCGGCGGACAATATATAGTGTGCGGATGTGTTCAAGGAAAAGGAGAAGGTGGGGGAAGGGGAGGAGGTCATAGAGGATGCGCGTGGGGGACGGAAGGCGGATGCGGAAGGCGAGGCGGAGTGCATGGCGTTCGAGGATTTGGAGGGCTTTATAGAACCGGGGAGGGGCGGAAATCCAAGCGATGCTGGCATAACAAAGGATGGGGGGATCATGGATTTGTAGGTGTGAAGGATAGTGGAAGGATGCAGACCCCACGTCCGGCCGGACAGGAGTTTCAGGAGGCGGAGGCGGTTGTGAGCTTTGTTTTGGATGGTAAGGAGATGGGGAGTCCAGGTGAGGTGGCGGTCGAGTGTGAGGCCAAGGTATTTGAGGGTAGGAGTGAGGTGGATAGGACGGCCGTAAATGGTGAGGTAGAAATCATGGAGGCGGAAGGAGCGGGTGGTGCGGCCTATGATGATCGCCTGCTAACGACAAGATGCCAAGCGCGGCCTTATATGCTCCACCGCGGCGGTACTGCGCATGCGGATCACAGATGCTGGTCGGCGGCAGAGAAATACATTTATATATGCGCCGCCTGTGGCGAAGGCGTACATACATTCGATTCGCTTATCGATGTATGATCGGCGGTGATGACACCATGACCACTTTTCTGCAGTTTAATTACCCCAAGAGCCGGATTCCTTGCTTTATCCAAATTAAAACCATTATCTCTATTTATTAAATTATTAGCTTATCTAATCTGTATAGCTTCCTTGAAAACAGATTCCCAGAAAAGAAGTGGATGTTAAAATCTTCACATCACTGTAATTCATGGAATACCCTGTATCAATGCAATGTTTGGCCACAGCTGATATGTCTGGCTGTAATAAGCGTGTGTATCTTCGATGCTCCACACACCTCTCATGAACGGTGCGTGTTGTTTGACCTATGTACGACTTCCCACAATTTCCGCAAGGAATCTGATACACACCCGCTTTACGAAGCTGTAAATCGTCCTTCACAGAGTCCAGTGCCTTATCCTCGAAGTCTTCCATGAATAAATTGTGCAGTATCACTCAAATTTATATCCGTGAGGACTTACTCTCATACATTCATAATCAATAAACCTGCATCAATACGAGGTGTGGCTAGAAAAAAACCGGACTAGTACTGGTGAAACAATAAAACGAATGCAATAAGGCTGAAAGTCGCGTGGCCTGTCACGTGAGTCTCGCTCCGCCTACTGCTCGAGTTTCATCTGCCTCCTGCACTCAGTCTGCCCGTGGCGTCTGTTTTAAGTAGTTGACGTTTTGTCTGTGCGTCGGAAAATGTTGAGTGTACAGAAAGAACAGCGTGTTAACACCAAATTTTGTTTCAAACTAGGAAAATCTGCAAGTGAAACGTTTGTAATGTTACAACAAGTGTACGGCGATGATTGTTTATCGCGAACACAAGTGTTTGAGTGGTTTAAACGATTTAAAGATGGCCGCGAAGACACCAGTGATGACACTCGCACTGGCAGACCATTGTCAGCAAAAACTGATGCAAACATTGAAAAAATCGGTAAACTTGTTCGACAAGATCGCCGTTTAACAATCAGAGCAGTGTCTGAGTTAACAGGAGTTGACAAGGAAAGTGTTAGGCAGATTCTTCATGAAAGTTTCAAAATGAACAAAGTGTGTTCAAAAATGGTTCCAAAGTGTCTCACAACTGAACAGAAGGAACGCCGAAGAATGATTTGTTCTGACATCCTGGAAAACATTGAAAGTGATACCACCTTCTTACAAAATGTTATTACTTGCGATGAATCGTGGTTTTTTACTTACGATCCCGAAACTAAACGCCAATCGATGCATTGGAAAACTCCTGGTTCTCCACGACAAAAAAAAGCACGAATGTCAAAATCGAAATTCAAGGCAATGATGACTGTTTTTTTTTGACATCAAAGGGATTGTGCACATTGATTGGGTACCAGAGGGACAAACAGTGAATCAGCATTACTACATTAGCGTCCTGGCTACCCTACGTGAGCGAGTACGGAGAAAACGGAACGATTTGTGGAGAAAAAAGTCATGGATCCTTCACCAAGACAATGCCCCAGCTCACAGTGCGTTGTCAGTGAAGACGTTTTTGGCAAAACACAACATTCCCATCTTAGATCATCCACCCTACTCACCTGATTTGGCCCCCTGTGACTTTTTTCTTTTCCCTAAAGTCAAGTCAGCTTTGAAAGGAACTAGATTTGAGACTGTTGAAGCAGTAAAAGAAAAAGCGACGGAAGTAATGTATGGACTTACCGAAAATGATCTGCAGCATTGCTATGAACAGTGGAAAATTCGTATGGAGCGGTGTAGAGACCGAGGAGGAGAGTACATTGAAGGAGATAACATGAAATTGTAAATAATTGTAAATAAATGTTTTTTCCAGCATCAGTCCGGTTTTTTTCTAGCCGCACCTCGTACACGATGCATTGTCATGTGTCATGTGTCATATGGACAGAATAAAATACACACAGAGTTAAGGGAATGGGGGGGGGGGGGGAATGTTAAAATGTATGTTATACTTTTTGGCATAGAATCATTTCTGCATTAGTAGGTACCCAAATCTGCAGCTCCTGTGGATACTCCTATCTTAGTAGATGTCCTTTTGTGCGGAGTTTCAGGTCCACAGCTTCATATGATGTTTGCGCAATGTTTGCCATTTTTTGCCTCAAGGACAAATAAAAACATGTATATAGTGAACTTGAATATGGCTGCCATCAGTGTCGCCACCATATCGTTTCATTGAAACGAAATACAGGGCTACTGAAACGTTGCACATTGTTGTTGTCAAACCAATGGTCACCAGTCGCCCTCCTTGCACTGTTGGTAACTAACTGCCAGTAACTGTCCAGTCTAGAGATCAGGAACGGCATGAGTACGAGTACAAAGCTGAGAGTTGCATACATTCGAAATTAGGGTGCTAGTATAATTCCGCGAGTACGACGGGTGTGAGGTCGGTGTCGACTCGTTTGCTCTTATAAAAATAAAATAAAATGAAAATAATAGTGCAGCAGTGAAGAGCCGTGACGGAGCACGGAAGTTGAGTGCACAATCTTGCTGCTGTAGTGTATTACTGATAGGATGAAAATAACCGACTCTCTGGATCAGGTAGCTCCCAACAAATCTGTTTTGTGAGGCTGAGGAGGGTGTATGGCAAAAGTTAAATAATGCAGTGTATACAACTGCAAATGTATTCTGTGAGAGCAACAGTGATGTCTGGAATTCGCTGCTACAGTCCATATTTCAGACGGTAAACATATAAAGTCCATGTATTCAGTGCTAAATGATCGGTCAATGTATTGATAAAGAACATTCGTCGCACCCAACAGTTATGTAGTGGCAATGACGCGACTCTTCGGTTACACTTGCGGACTCCTTGTGACGCTCGTATATTCCACTTGTAGCCGACAACAGACTCATTCGAAATGTTCCCTGTTAAGTGGGCAGCGATGGAGACTCGCGAATCGCCTGCGAGCGCGCGGAAACGGCGAGTTCGGTGATGACGTAATAGGACCCGCTGGCGAGATCTGTACAGAGCCCGTCGGCTGAGGTTGCTACTTTTATCATGGAAGCTTGTGACGTCATTCTTACGGCATAAATCAAACCATATGTTAGACGTAGAAAATCTCTTTTAAATGAAATTATTTTTGCACACTTTTAAATTACTAAAACAAAACTAAAAAACCTCGCCCGAACTGGCCATCAAGGCCCAACCGTAACGACCGGCCTCCGTGTTATCCTCAGCCCACACGCGTCACTGGATGCGGATATGGAGGGGCATGTGGTTAGCGCACCGCTCTCCCGGCCGTATGTCAGCTTCCGAGACCGGAGCCGCTACTTCTCAGTTTGCCTCACAAAGGCTGAGTGCACTCCACTTGCCAACAACGCTGGGCAGACCGAATGGCCACCCATCCAAGTATTAGCCTAGCTCGACAGCGCTTCACTTCGGTGATATGGCGTGAACCGATGTTACCACTGTGACAAGGCTGTTGGCAGTTTTAAATTACCCTGATGGGCAGTTTTAAGTACTTTCAATACACGAAAATATAATTCAGTAACCCCAACAGATTTCTAGTCGCCGCAATGGCGTCAAATCGAAAGACTTGCACCAGGCGAGCGGTCTACCCGACGGGATGCTCTCGTCACAAGCCATTTCATTTCATTTCTAGTCTTGTTCGCGTGCAAATCATATTCAAAATAAATAGACTAAAAATTCTATAAAATTCTCAGAATAAAAACTGAACAACCATGGTTGACAAGCATATCAAGTGATCAGTAAAATACAAATCTGCAATTCTGAAATTTTTCGATGTTTATAGTAATGGAAATGCCGTGTGGCTAGGGCCTCCCGTCGGGTAGACCGTTCGCCTGGTGCAAGTCTTTCAAGTTGACGCCACTTCGGCGACTTGCGTGTCGATGGGGATGAAATGATGATGATAAGGACAACACAACACCCAGTCCCTGAGAGGAGAAAATCTCCAACCCAGCCGGGAATCGAACCCGGTCCGTTAGGTATGACATTCCGTCGCGCTGACCACTCAGTTACCAGGGGCGGACTTTATAGTAATTAAAACATATTTTAGCTCAAACTAGTCATGTGTATCTAAGTAAGTATTTTGGATTCGTAATTTCCTGTCAGAAAGGTGACAGTTCGTAGAAACTGACGGAAGGTCATCGAGTAAAACAGAAATGATATCCGGTGTTCTGCAAAGAAGTATTTTAGGCCCTCCGTTGTTTCTAATCTACATAAATTATTAGGAGACAATATGAATAGCTGTCTTAGATTGTTACCAGAACATCAAAACCAATTGCAAAATGATTTAGACAAGGTATCTGGATGTGGCAACTGACCCTAAATAAGGAAAAGTGGAGGCCGCCCATATGAGTACTAAAAGGAATCCGTTAAATTTAAGTTACATGATAAATCACACAAAACTAAATTCAATTCAGCTAATACCTAGGAACAAATTACACTGGAACGATCACACCTACATAGGGAGAAACGATGATTGTAATAAAATAAGCGAAATCGAATCTCCTACAGAAAGACTTAAGTGTTTGTTTCTCCCGCGCGCCGTTCGAACGGTAGAGAAATAGAGTGAAAATGCTTCGATGAACCCTCTACCACGTGCTTAAATATGAATTGCAGAGTAGCCATGTGGATGCAGATGTAGACCTCGCACTTCGAGTGAGATATCTCAGTTGCTTCAAAATGCTTTTTAAGTAAAGTGTCAATAGGTTTTGTTCTTCGATTAGATCATAGAAGCTGTACCCCCCCCCCCCCAAACCTATTACGTTACCTCGAATAAGAGATGATTCCGACTTTCAACGAATGTTAGTAAGGTCGAGCATAATTTCTAAAATAGAAACCAAAACCGAAAACATGAATCATACGACGGGAGCTGATAAAGTGAACACACACGAAAAAGACGCAGGTAATTTCAAGCAATTTCATGGGTAACCGAAAGTATCTGTAATGTTACGTCAGAACCAACGTTCATTACATGAAAATTTAGGTTACGATGAACAAGGAGCCTTCAGTCTGAAGTAATCGATTAGATTCTTGCACCCTCGATTTTAGATTGACGAAAATAAAAGAAAATTCAGCAGAATTATGTCACAGTTACAAAATCGTAATTGAACTTAACTACTGCTCACAAATCACGTAGAAGTGCCGTATTTCGGATAACGCGAGTTCATCTCCCCCCCTCGAAGGCGTCCCAGTGTCGAACTCAGGTGACCTGGAGGACCACACAAGCGCGCCCATGTACCTCAAGCCATTCTGATCCAATAATGGGCAATTACATGTCACCCTGCACATTCTCAGACTAGAATGACGCATCTGATACTTGTATAGTGGTATAGCTGCACGCGCCGTGTACTATTACACTACCAGCCATTAAATTGCTACACCAAGAGGAAATGCAGATGATAAACGGGTATTCATTGGACAAATATATTACACTAGAACCGACATGTGATTACATTTACACGCAATTTGGGTGCACAGATCCTGAGAAATCAGTACCCAGAACAACCACCTCTGGCCGTAATAACGGCCTTGATACGCCTGGACATTGAGTCAAACAGAGCCTTGGATGGCGTGTACAGGTACAGCTGCCCATGCAGTTTCAACACGATACCACAATTCATCAAGAGTAGTGACTGGCGTATTGTGACGAGCCAGTTGCTCGGCCACCATTGACCAGACGTTTTCAATTGGTGAGAGATCTGGAGAATGTGCTGGCCAGGGCAGCAGTCGAACATTTTCTGTATCCAGAAAGGCCCGTACAGGACCTGCAACATGCGCTCGTGCATTATCCTGCTGAAATGTAGGGTTTCGCAGGGATCGAATGAAGGGTAGAGGCACGGGTCGAAACACATCTGAAATGTAACGTCCACTGTTCAAAGTGCCGTCAATGTGAACAAGAGATGACCGAGACGTGTAACCAATGGCACCCCATACCATCACGCCGGGTGATACGCCAGTATGGCGATGATGAATACACGCTTCCGATGTGCGTTCACCGCGATGTCGCCAAACACGAATGCGACCATCGTGATGCTGTAAACAGAACCTGGATTCATCCGAAAAAATGACGTTTTGCCATTCGTGCATCCAGGTTAGACGTTGAGTACACCATTGCAGGCGCTCCTGTCTGTGATGCAGCGTCTAGGGCAACCGCTGCCATGGTTTCCGAGCTGATAGTCCATGCTGCTGCAAGCGTCGTCAAACTGTTCGTGATGATGGTTGTTGTCTTGCAAACGTCCCCATCTGTTGACTCAGGGATCGACAAGGGGCTGCATGATCCGTTACAGCCATGCGGATAAGATGCCTGTCATCTCGACTGCTAGTGATACGAGGCCTCTGGGATCCAGCACGGCGCTCCGTATTACCCTCCTGAAACCACCGATTACATATTCTGCTAACAGTCATTGGATCTCAACCAACGCGAGCAGCATTGTCGCGATACGATAAACCGCAATCGCGATCGGCTACAATCCGACCTTTATCAAAGTCGGAAACGTGTTGGTACGCATTTCTCCTCCTTACACGAGGCATCACAACAACGTTTCACCAGGCAACGCCGGTCAACTGCTGTTTGTGTATGAGAAATCAATTGGAAACGTTCCTCATGTCAGCACGTTTTAGGTGTCGCCACCGGCGCCAATCTTGTGTGAATGCTCTGAAAAGCTAATCATTTGCATATCACAGCATCTTCTTCCAGTCGGTTAAATTTCGCGTCTGTAGCACGTCATCTTCGTGGTGTAGCAATTTTAATGGTCAGTAGTGTATTAAATTACTTTTCTCATTAGTGGCCGGGAGTATTTTAAGATATATTGAGGCACAGGAGAGACTGCAGTTCTGCGTTTCGTTTAACAGCTATAAACTGATGCTGTATTTACAGAACGGTTTAAACAGGGAGTCTCCCGTGTGTGCTCTGTAATTTTGGTGATCCCTTTGCCAAATGAACGTACTGTGTTGTATGCAGAACGATATGCAGCCGGCCCGTGTGGCCGTGCGGTTCTATGCGCTTCAGTCTGGAACCGCGTGACCGCTACGGTCGCAGGTTCGAATCCAGCCTCGGGCATGGATGTGTGTGATGTCCTTAGGTTAGTTAGGTTTAAGTAGTTCTAAGTTCTAGGGGACTGATGACCACAGATGTTAAGTCCCATAGTGCTCAGAGCCATTTGAACCATTTGAACAATATGCAATCTAGAGATCACTGCAGTAGATGGGATCTATTCGTGCTGAGTGATTTCTCGACTGCACTGATTTTCTGAGTGCCCTTAAAGCTAAACAACGTCTGTACCCGGAAGAGAAATATGCCCAGAAAAACCCAGAGTACCCTCTCCGCCCGCAAAGTCTGGGAAAACAGGAGTTATTCCGTTAGGTACCCAACGAATTCCAGGAGCAGATGTGTGCTCTGGCCACAGTTTATTATTTACGAACTGTAGATTAAAACTGAAGGTACTGCGTAAAGGTAGGAATTTTACGGAGGTGGGACCTGGATAAACCGAAAGAACCAGAGGTTGTGGAGAGCATTAGGGAATGATTGACAAGAACAGGGGAAAGGAATACAGTAGAGGAAGAATGGGTAGCTTTGAGATTTGAAATAGTGAAGGCAGCAGAGAATCATGTAGGTAAAAAAACGAGGGCTGGTAAAAACCCTTTGGCAAACAGATGTTGAATTCATTTGATGAAAGGAAGAAATATAAAAATGCAAGAAATGAAGCAGGCGAAAGGGAATACAAACTTCTAAAAATGGGATTGACAGAAAGTGCAAAATGGCTAAGCAGGAATGGCTAGGGGAGGCTAGGTGACAAATGTATGGATTTAGAAGATAGGTAGGGGATAGATAGATGCCGCCTACAGGAAAATTAAAGAGGCCTTTGGAGAATATCAAGAGGTCAAATGGAAAACCAGTCCTAAGCAAAGAAGGGAAAGCAGAAAGATGGAAAGAGTATATAGAGGGTCTATACGAGGGAGATGTATCACGTAACGAAACATTCTGACACTAGTGGCTACCAATGCAGACAAAGCATTTGTCGCATTCACTGTAGCACTGAGTAAAAAAAAAAAAAAAATGGCTCTGAGCACAATGGGACTTAACATCTATGGTCATCAGTCCCCTAGAACTTATAACTACTTAAACCTAACTAACGCAAGGACAGCACACAACACCCAGTCATCACGAGGCAGAGAAAATCCCTGGCCCCGCCGGGAATCGAACCCGGGAACCCGGGCGCGGGAAGCGAGAACGCTACCGCACGACCACGAGCTGCGGACACACTGTGTACACAGATGGAAAAGAAAACAAGACTTTGATCGAGGGCGTTGTCGGAATTGAGCATTAAATATATCCCTAAATCTTCCGAAGCTAATATTACATCCATAACCGATGATTAAATCAACTTTCTCCGTATTGACAGTCAAACTTTTAAGAACTTTTTACAATTACTTCGCGCTCACATTGAAAACGAAGACACAGTTATGCACAAATCTGCTCTCTTCTGTTCGGTTCCCTAATGCAATTTCATTAAAATACTACAACGTGGGAATACATACACCGTCCATGGAAGAAAACTTGATGATAGTTCCCCCAAGTGTGGAACCTCACAATACAATGAGATTAATTCTATTAAAAACTCTTTCTCGCTAAACATGCGCAGTAAAACATCAACATAAACAGCGTCCGCTATCTTGTCAAATCGGCCCCCAATAAAAATTTCTCTCATACACATCAGCCACAGTCTATATTGCCGAGCGGGGTGGCCGCTTGGTCTATGGCGCCTTGTCACGGTTCGCGTGGCTGCTACAGTCGGAGCTTCGAGTCCTCCCTCGGGCGTGGGGTGCTTGTTGTTCTTAGCTAAGTTAGTTTAAGTTATCGAAATTAGTATGTAAGCCTAGGGACCGATGACCTCTGCAGTTTGGTCCCATAGAACCTTACCACAAATTTCCAAAAATTTTTGCAGTCTATGTTTGACAAAATGTCAAACAAAGCTATACACTGCCAAGTGATTTGACAAGATTAACGAAGTTTGACAAATTGTTTGATGGATTACAGGGGCCTGTTAGACACTGTTCCAATCAATCGCGGTTCACCGACTACTGTGCGATCATTAATTAATTAACTTGGCTCTCAAAGCTTCAAAACTGATGGCGGAATCTTTTTGCAATTAGTCGCCGTGAATAGATAATTTGTGTAATTGCTCATTAGTCTTAATGAAAGATGTTTTGCGATTTTGAGTAACCAATATCTCGCCGCTTAAAGCAGAAGAACGGATAGGAATGAAGACAGTCAGTTAGTACTGCAGTCTCCTACAGCTACTTCTTTTTAATAACGCATTCCTGAATTCGTTCCACATCTCTGTAGCTTCTCTCCCATGATATACAGGCACGGTGAGTGAATGAACGGATGAAGGCACACGTGTCAATAATAACTCCAATACGAAATTTATTTTCGTACGTGACTATGAAGTGATAATATAGGTACGTAGCAGTTTAATTTGCCGTGCTGTGTAACGAAAGCTCTGTCTAATGGAAGAGGAGTTTTTGATTTTGTTGCCATGATAAAAGATAGTTTCGTAACTGATCGTCTGCGGCCACGCTTATTACACTTGTGCTTGAATTTCAGACGCGATGAAGAAGAAATGTAGCTCTGGTACTTTTCACTAACCAACACGAAATTACCGCCCCTCTCTTTTTTGTTCAGTTTTCTCCAGCTCGTAACTTTTAACGCAGGAAAATCGTAAAAAATGTATATTTCTCTCTCTGCAATTGTCCCCTTTTTCATGCAACAGAACAGGAGCAAAATGAACTGTGTAATAACAGAAAAGTTTTCCGTTCATAGTTGATTCCTTATTCGAGCCACCCACGGATAAGCTAGTAGCAGTTTTATCTTTCAAGATTTTCCAGGCAGTTCTAAGGGTGACTTTTATTTTCGCGTCTTTTTGTTTTGTCTTTTTGAACCAGCATTGTGTGGTCAATGTATCCATTACTTTAAATTGGTTACTGGGTGATTAGACAACAGTAAAGCTACTGACAATAGGAAAGAAATACTTTCGTTGAGATTCTCGGTCACCTCAAGAAAAAGCATTTGAGTAGTTCCACAGGTTTTTAAATAACATCTTCCATTACACAAAAAGATTTTAAAACTATTCGTCATAACATGCAGTCGGAAGATAGGTACTTAAGTGCAATATTTCCGTTGACGTTAGTAAGCAATAAATAGTTAGTCGATCATTAGTTTGGAGTTTATGAGAGGACTTCCGCCAGCACAAAAAAAAAAAAAAAAAAAACACTTTGCGAGGCTACTGAAAAATACACGGTGCAATGTCTTGACCATTTCTCCACTACGTGATTGCGTAGCATTTTTCTCAAAAAATGGTTCAAATGGCTCTGAGCACTATGGGACTTAACAGCTATGGTCATCAGTCCCCTAGAACTTAGAACTACTTAAACCTAACTAACCTAAGGACAGCACACAACACCCAGCCATCACGAGGCAGAGAAAATCCCTGACCCCGCCGGGAATCGAACCCGGGAACCCGGGCGTGGGAAGCGAGAACGCTACCGCACGACCACGAGATGCGGGCAGCATTTTTCTCGTCGAATGCTTGCAGTCCTCCCGACGAAGCCATAACGGAACACAACTTATATTTTCTTGTCAGATGATTCGCAGAGAAACATGCAGTTGGTTATCACTCTTGTTTGCTTTACGAAAATTACGTTGAAAACACACACCGACAGCTACTACAAGAATGTATTGTGCAAACGCTTCCGTTTTACAATATCATAATCAGGCCACAAAACATGACGCGTGACAAATCCTTCACGATTTCAATAACGACCATTCCTGTCTCAAGCTTAAAGCATGTAAGGCGAAATCTGCTTTTAAATTTTTTATTTGTCCAATTGGGCTTAAAAACACGAGGCAGGAATGGTGATTATCAACATAGTTGTGGTGGATTAGATTCGCTTTTTGTTTTGTGGCCTGATTATGATCTTTTAGATCGAAAGTACTTGCACAATAAAGATATTCAGTTTGCAGATGCCGGCGTGTTTTTTCAGCATGACTTTCATAAAATACGTAACAACTGTAGGGAACCGCCTACCGAAAATATATTCTTGTTAGCGTGTTTAAGCTATAACGTTCCTTACACCGCAATAAAAACGTCTCGGTCTTCTAACCGCATCAATTGGCAGTGTGTCAGCGACAATTTGGGAAGCTTACTCCCTCCCCCGTCTTCCGAATTCTCCTGTGGACAGCATTTCACAATATATATAAATGACCTAGTAGATAGTGTCGGAAGTTCCATGCGGCTTTTCGCGGATGATGCTGTAGTATACAGAGAGGTTGCAGCATTAGAGAATTGCAGCGAAATGCAGGAAGATCTGCAGCGGATAGGCACTTGGTGAAGGGAGTGGCAACTGGCACTTAACATAGACAAATGTAATGTATTGCGAATACGTAGAAAGAAGGATCCTTTATTGTATGATTATTTGATAGCGGAACCAACACTGGTTTCAGTTACTTCTGTAAAATATCTGGGAGTATGCGTGCGGAACGATCTGAAGTGGAATGATCACATAAAATCAATTGTTGGTAATGCGGGTGCCAGGTTGAGATTCATTGGGAGAGTCCTTAGAAAGTGTAGTCCATCAACAAAGGAGGTGGCTTACAAAACACTCGTTCGACCTATACTTGAGTATTGCTCATCAGTGAGGGATCCGTACCAGGTCGGGTTGACAGAGGAGATAGAGAAGATCCAAAGAAGAGCGGCGCGTTTCGTCACAGGGTTATTTGGTAAGCGTGATAGCGTTACGGAGATGTTTAGCAAACTCAAGTGGCAGACTCTGCAAGAGAGGCGCTCTGCATCGCGGTGTAGCTTGCTGTCCAGGTTTCGAGAGGGTGCGTGTCTGGATGAGGTATCGAATATATTGCTTCCCCTTGCTTATACCTCCCGAGGAGATCACGAATGTAAAATTAGAGAGATTCGAGCGCGCACGGGGGCTTTCCGGCAGTCGTTCTTCCCGCGAACCATACGCGACTGGAACAGGAAAGGGAGGTAACGACAGTGGGACGTAAAGTGCCCTCCGCCACACACCGTTGGGTGGCTTGCGGAGTGTAAATGTAGATGTAGAAACGGACGCTGTCGTATCGGTTGCAACGATGCCACGGGTTAGTTGCCAGTTACGTTGGCACTACGACAGACAACGACGACAGCGCACTCTAGCTGGTGCTGTGGAGAGCTCTACGAGCGTCGCGACATATTCCGCCCATTTGATCAAGAGCAGACGGCCGGGGCCTTTCGCTTCAGCTTCGCACCTCCGTGCAAAGTTATGTATTACTCTTCTTGCACCAGTAAACCACTTTCACTTTCTTGCGGTACCGACGTGTATTACTTTTTCCTGCCCCTGCTCCTACCCACGCTCCGCCTTCCATGCGGGATACAAAAGACGCCCTGCCAATTGAGACGATTAGAATCCCAAAACCTTTCTATTGCGTTAACACGCTGCAAAAGCTTCATCCACACACTGATTTCTCCCCTCATACACCAGCAAATGAACTTTCCTCTGGGGCTGTTACTGTAGTTTGCAACATTCCGCAGGGTTAGTTTGTTGGGGGCTATATTATTTTAATTTAGAGGGTGGTTATAATTAAACTTTCGCTACATGAGAGGTCCCTCATGACGAACGAGTGATCGCAGGACAATGAAACTTGTGGAAACATTTGTTAGGACATGCGAAGCAGAAATAATGAATAAACCAGTGACATGTCTACATTCCAGGTTACAAACGTTGCTCAGTGTGACGAGCATCTACATCCACGACAGCCTGGAACCGCACTAGAGATACGATTTCGCAATTGTTCGCATCACTTTTCGAACAGTAGGCTATGGGATATTCAGCTGTCGTGACACAGCTCGTGCACTGCTTGAAGATCGCACATTGCGTCCAGCATTCTCAGCCATGATAAGAGTAACTTCTGCAACAATTTGTGGCGTAATTAGCCGTCGGCGTCGCCCAGAAGCAATTCCCAAATCTCCAGTTAATTCGAACTTCTGAATCATATTCTCCAAACCCGATGCGGAATCAGGACCTCTCCGTATTCCTGTAGTGCATCTATATTTGCGAAGAGCAGCAGCACTACTGCTGTTGGTTTGATAAAACAACTTCGCGAACAAAGCCCTAGTCACCTTGTCCAGATCCATGTTGCCTGTCTGCAACTGTAATGCACACTGATTATTGTGTTTCAAGCCTACGTCGTCGTACCAGTACCGATGCCTAACGGAAAGTCATGATACTAACACTACTGACGCAAATTGTACAGCACACATCATTCCTATAAAGTTGAGTATCCATACCGTGAATAGTTTTCCGCCTGCACTGGCTCAAGTAGCGAAAGTTTAATTGTAACCACCATGTACAGTAGTGCATTTCGCCTGATTCGCATGCAACCCACATAACGCAGCTGTCTAGCAGGTCGTCTAATCGTTTCTTGGTACAGTCGTTTGACTACTGAAAATGGTTCCAACAAGTCATCACTAGAAAACACTGCTATGTATCGCAGTAACTCAAGATGTAAAGTAATACCACGATACTAGAAATATCAGGGAACACCTTATCACAGATAAGACTGTCCTAAAGGCTTGTAAGCTCACATTTATTGCAATAAATGATATGCCTGAAAAGTTACCACTTTCATTATTACGTCAGATAGGTAATGCACGTAGTAAGTTCCTCGTATTCATTACTTCCTCTTCAAAGTATCATACCGTACTTATTGATTTTCACAAAATGACATTAAAAATTTAAGTTATACACGAGCAGCTAGTTGAGAATATGTATGAACTTCAAATGACACGACGAACCGTCTCGTTCTGCATATGGATTCAAACCCAGGTCATGCAGACTAAGATTTGTTCAAATGTTCAAATGTGTGTGAAATCTTATGGGACTTAACTGCTAAGGTCATCAGTCCCTAAGCTTACACACTACCTAACCTAAATTATCATAAGGACAAACACACACACCCATGCCCGAGGGAGGACTCGAACGTCCACCGGGACTAAGATTTCGTGACTGACGGAAACTAACAGTCATTCCTAACTATGCATACAGAGAGTGATATACCTCGATTTTAGACGGTATCAGTTAGCAAATATTAACTTTAAATTACGTAACGTAAACATTTTTAACGGACGCGAATTCCTACCCAGCATCTATTGTCCCTGTTAACGAACTACGAGAGATGTTAAATATTGCTTCTTCACAAGTAACTTACTTGAAATGCCGTGAAGTAAAGCTTTGTGTTGGACAGGGATTCTAACCCAGAACCTAATCGGATTGTTACCGAAGGACAATCAGGTGTGACATATCGGATTTTCTCAGCAGTAGCTAGATGTTTTAACTGAAATGACGAGACGAAACATTAATTTTTTTCCTTCCCAGGACTCCAACCCGGCATCCTATCGCTGATATATTCTAGAGAAAACGAACGTTGAATATGGGTTTGTTACACCAGCAGCGACATGTGAGCATGTTTGTACTAGAAATAATATGACGAAGAGTTCAGTGCCGACTGGGAATCGAACCCCACACATATCGTTGTTGACTACACACAAACAGACGTCAGCTACCGAATTTTTCTCCACCAGCAGCTCGGAATAACATCCTTCAACTTACAATGATCTCGCAAATAGTTATGTCTCACTGGGAGTCAAAAACGTCAGATATCGTTAGTGTTGACAACGAATGAAAATGCATAAAAAATCAAAATTATTATCCACCAGCAGATCGGTGTTCTCATTCTAGAGCTTTATAATTCATAATGAAAACCTTAGTGCCGGGCCAGGATTCGAACCCATTCACGCGCAATTTGTGGAAATGTTGAGGAATCTGCAGTTTCGAATAAACAACAAATAGTAGTCGAGCTGTATTGTCACGAAGGTATCAAATTCCGCGTTAAAGGCGGTCTGAGCTGCATTCCCAGTTCAGAACCAATTTCATCGGCATACAGAAGCTCAAATAAAAGATGGAATAAGCGTCCTGTGACCCTACATAGCGTTTGTTTCGTCATTAGAAATAAATAACTAGTATAGGAAAGGATACTGGTGATAGAGTTTCTGCATGTCGCCACGCCTGACTTTATTGTGGTTCAACCTAACTTCTACTTGGTAGAGAAGGAATATCATGTTTAATGTGAATTTCAGACCACAATGCCATTATACCTTCTTCACTTGGCGTAGCTAGAAGCGAATAGAATCGGTCTCTCCCTATCAAAAAGCATCGGCAGAAGTTGGAATCGAACCTAGACCGTCAGTTCAGGAACCTATCAGCAATACAACAGATCACCAAAGCCTCTTCTCCGTGACTCATTTTTCTATCATAACACCGATGTGGCACACTCGATGAGAATTCTGACACACAGGCTCCCTGTAGTGGTTTGCAGCATGTTCAGTACTTCATTTACTTGGTTGACCAAATCGCCATGAACTAGCTGCCTTGGCTATCCAGTGCATACATTCGACTCTATTTTGTAATCACCGAAATAAAATAACGTAACTGCCACCTACACAGAACTGCCAACAGTGTAGGATGCAGAAATTTAAATAGAAAGTGTTCTTTTCCATTTGAGCTACTGTATTGCGCTATCTGTTTGTTGAAACCGTCGTGCAGTGCAAAAGAAAAGCTGTAACTGTCTGTCTCTCAGAAGTCTAGATCCGGCCATATGCATTATCTCACAGCACTGTAGAATGCCGAAGTTCTGGAGGAACTGTTGACTTCTGGTGCTGCCACACCTAGATGACATCTAGTAGCGTAACGGCAAGTGTCGCGCAGTGTAGATAAGACGTCGCGAGTTCAATTACATTTGCTGCTACATTTTTTAAAACTCTATTCTGCTGTCTGCTGAAGTTATCAATTTAATGGAACTTTGAACATAATTCCCTTCACTTCTCAACCCAAAATAGTCGCATGTGGAAAAAGGGCGAACTTCTGCGACATTTTGTTCTTTTCGGGTTTAATAGGCGGCCAGGCAGTAGATGCATCTCGAAGCTTTTGTATTATGTATGGGGAGTGCGCATCGTGCCAAAATAGTCAGAAAAGTATTACGTCGTCTACCACCTTGACGGCCGGTTACTTACTTTTACTGGTATCAAAGCTACAGCATGAAAACACAAAAATGTTAATAACCCGAATATCATTAATTTTGGAATCCATAGAATGTAAAGTAGTCATCAGTCGGAAGAGTAGTTTGAACACCACAGTGCTTTAATAGGCACAGTCTTGTTGGAGGTGGTATGCCGTTGCTTTCCTCCGACTTCTGAGTTGACTTACTAGCCAGATAATAGGGGAACCTACAGTTAACGTGGCTTTCGAACCACAGTGCAACTCGGCATTTTTCACATCAAAAAACGCTGCCCGAGGGGAAATAAGTGTAAAACGGCACATAAAAATCGTGGGACTGACGAGGTATCGAACCTGAGACTTTCGTATCCGTAGTCTTCCTCTTTTTTTCCTTTTTTTTTAAGTAAAATAAAAATAAAAACGCGGTTCCTCCGCTTTATGGTCCAACAACGCGACCACATTTTTATTATTTTTTTATTTATTTTATTTTATTTTTTTGGGAACAGGAAGGCACGGTAAACAAACAATCTTTATTCGTACAATTGTGCTGTCCTAGGGATAAGAAAAGTATCGAGACAGCAAAATCAATTTGGAAACCATAAAACATAAAATCAACGTAAAGACCGCCCTCTTTTTTTCTGTTCTTTTTTTTTTTGTAACATGAATAAAGTAAATGACAATCCTAGTGAAAATGAAGTTATCATCTGCATCACAATCCCTGCAGCACACGGTGTCGCATCATAAATCTGGCAGAACGCCATATAATCTTGACCATTTCTGCCATTGTGGGCGGCATGTATTTCTCCTGCGTCGACCATTCGAAGGACCATTATCTGAGGCGGTTTCGGTGTTTACCATCGTTGTGTGTGTGTGTGGTTTTTTTTTTCACGTGAACATAATCCAGTCATAACTGGCGCCAACAGGTAGGGGCCAGTTTTCTTCTCAGTGTGCCATGTGCAAATTTAATTGAACCTCACACTACTGTCTCTAGTCGTTCTGCTGCAGGAGTCTTCTCAGTTCTGGGACACCCTAGCTGTCGGGAGGGTTGTGAGAAACACTTCCTAAATAACTGGAAAAGTAAGTCCTGTATTTCGTATGACTCCGTATGAGCTCGTGTTGTTCTTGTAAATAAATCCAATAATCCATCACGGACTTAATATCGTACGAATACAAATATTTCGTCGCATGTCCAGCGATCCAATTGACCGCATACGTCTTTTGTTTGGGAAAAAAGGTCTTTTCCGGTAGAAAAAGTACATCCGATGTGATTTCTGTGTAGTTAGTGCGCCGAAGGAAGGCCAGTATTCGACGCGTCAGCGTCCAGACGTCCCTCGCTGCGCCACACACTAAACCGTGTTCTTCCGTTGCTAACAGTCCACAGTTTGTGCAAAGAGGAGAATCGACCATATGAATTGTATGTAATCGACTCCTGGTCACAAATTTACGGTTTATAAGAATATACCACATCGATCTCGCTGCTGTTGACAGTAATGGAGTATGCACTGCACACCAAATGTGGGTCCACGTTCTCGACGGATATTTGAATTCCATTATGTTGCGGCCATGTTATCCATCAAGCACCTATAGATCTCCCGAGTCGTGGGTATTCTCGTCGAAGGTACTTTCAGACGAACATAACTGTAATCAACAAGAAATGAGGCAATGTGTGCAAGAGAAGGCGAAATATTGCCCACCGCAATAGGGGGTTCGTACGAAGACGGAACATGTACTTCTATCAGAGCTGACGTTATGGTATGCTTATGTTGTTGCCAATTTCGTATCATTGCTCGCATCCAGGGCTTTGTTTCGCACGTTTGTGAGGTTGAGGCCACCGTTCCCGAACTGTAGCGTTAACGTGTCATATTTGATCTTAAATAACATCCCAGTACTAACATAGTAACCAAAGGCAGCCATGAGGCGGTCTGCAATTCCCCTCGGTATTGGTAGGATCTGCGCTAAATGGGGCAGTCGTGACGCTACGTGCACGTTAGTGTATGCCACACGTTGGATCATGTCAAAGGCTCTCAGTGAGTTGTTGCGTATCGTCAAACGAACATTCTGCAGAAGCCGCCGATAACTCGCCGCCGCAGACCGCCGTAGTGAACGGGTAAATGTGATCCCCAGACATCTCAGCGATTCCACCGTCTGAAACGGTCCCGGTATGTCTTCCAGACCCCGTCCAATGTGCATAATTTTGGATTTCGTCATGTTAATGACACTGCCTGCCGCCGTCCCGTAAGAGTCTAGATGTTCAACAGCCTGACGCACTTCATGTCCTGATCTGACAAGAAGGACCAGGTCGTCCGCATATGAGCGACAAACGAAAGAGTTCTCATTAAGCGCTATCACAGTAAGTGAACGCCTCATAACACACATCAGCGGCTCAAGTGCTATCGCAAACAGCATCATGGAGAGTGGGCACCCTTGTCGGACTGAGCTGTTAATAGGCATCGAGCCCGCTTCCCGACCATTTACAATCACCTTCGATGTAGCCCCTCGTATTAGCCTCATAACGATGGAGATGAAAACAGGTGGAATCGCCATTCGGCTCATGACTGACGACAAGAAGTCATGGTTTATCTTGTCGAACGCACGATCGAAGTCCACAGATATCATCGCTGCTCGCATTTTAGACGTTTCCGCAAGGGCGATAACGTCACGGTATTCACTTAACGCTGATCAGGGGATATTGTCCTGGAAATCGCCAGCTTGAGACGAGACGCTAGTAGTCGTGCAAAGATTTTATAGTCGGTGTTTAGCATAATGAGAGGCCGATATTGATTAACACTGCGGCTCCCCGCCATCTTCGGGATGGGAAGAAGAAAGCCCGTCACAAAATCTGACGGTAGGCGCATGTCCGGACGCATCGCCTCATTGTACATCGACACCAACTGTGGCATCATCATGTCCACGAATTCTCGATAAAACTCTAGCGTAATCCCATCTGGCCCTGGTGATTTATGGGCCGCTCCTTTTGTGCCACCTTTACATCGCCTTCTGTGAGTGGCTCCATAAGCGCTGCCTTATCCGTCTGTGTCAGTGTCGTTTGCAGATGTTGCAGCATCTCTTCCCCCACCCGACGGTCCGTCGGTGTACCGGCATAGAGGTGGCGGAAATGCTCTAAAAATTCATTTGCAATGTCCTGTTGTGTTGTCAGTTGACGGCCATCTAAACCGTGGAGCACTGTTACCAATGCCCGGCGGTAACGTTTACGTTCCCGCGACACATGGTGCATCGAGGTACGTTCCCCAGTGATGGTATCGAGAGATCTTACCCGTATTGGGATGCCACCCAGTCGTCGTCGCGTGATCGATAGGATTTGTGCCTTGACACGATGAACTGCAGAACATTAACATTATAATCAAAAAGCAGTGGCTGTGTAACAGTTTTCATTAAATAAATGAGCAAAGTAAAATATGAACAGTATTTGAGACAACTACAACGGGTGTTAAACATGGACAGTAATACAAGTACCAGTTAAAAGAAAGCCTTAACTATTGAAACTACAGTCTACGTGGAATACAAAGACAACTTCAACAAAACAAAACCAATTTAATGAATACAGGAAAACGGGAAGATGTAGGAAGAGAGAGTGTGGGAAGTAATGAACTACAAAGATGGTTATATGAAGTTTAGGAGAGGGGAAGTGTTGATCTGTGTCTGGTCATTATAATGTTAACGTTAAAATGCAGTACCACCACACTCTTAGACTGTAGGTTCCCTCAGACACCTCCATTTTCCTGCAATTATTTATTTCTGTTTATCTTACTGATATTGCTTAGTTTCCTTATGTATTCTGTATTTACATTGATAACTGTCTCTTCTTTTAATTTGTTGTGTATCACTCTCCATGTTTCATACCTCCTGATGAAGCCTTGTCTAGCACTAATTTTATTTTATAAGTTTTGTTTGTTAATAGAAACTGTTATGTAGGCATGCTATTCCTATTTTGTGCTAAAGGTTTTCCTGTCTACTCCATTGTTATTCATGTACAGTTCAGTTTTTACTTTTTCATTGCAAAGATGTTACTTACTGTATGTTTCTACATCTGTCTAGATGTGTTACTTCTCTTCCAATGTTGTCTGCTATAATACTCAGTAAATGTCTGAAGATGGCCTTGTAAACCGAAAACCGGTTTACAATCAAAGTAATATTGTAGAACAAAAGCAAACTAGTGCTTTTCATTTATTATAATGTTGTTCTACCAAGAACCGACGGAAGATTCTGTTAATATAACAGGAGATTTACTTGCGTACGTGTCTGTTACTAACTCGCGAGCTGTGAGTGCGCGTCCTGGAAGCAGACACCTTTTCGCAGACAGTGACGGACACCCTGTAGAACAGCGAGTAAGCGGGTGGCGGCGTTCGCAGCCTGCAGTGGCGTGGAGCAGGCCGACAGCCCGCCTCGCCATGCCTCAGCACCCCTCACCGTGACGTCACCGGGCGGCTCGGTTTACATTCACACCGGCTGGGAATAGCAGACCCTATTGGTGCAGTACTCACATCTACGAGAGCAAATCGAAAAGTGAAGCCATTTTTTTTTAAAAAAAAGGAACTTTTTTATTGGAAAAATAGCGTTGCAATTAAGTTCATTTTTCTACATAATCTATCTCTCTCAATCTCTATGCACTTCGTCCGTGTCTTGTCAAGCTTCCTAATTCCTTCGTGGAAGAGGTTTTTATGGTAACCTACACTTCCACTCTTGCACCGCCTACTCAAACTCGTCATCTGAAAAACTCTTGGATACGCGCATGTGCCCCTTCTTCGAACCAAAAAGGTGGTAATCACTTGGAACAAGGTCAGGACTCTGTCGTGGATCCTTCAGCAGCTGAAAACCGATATTTTCAACGCCCAGCTGTATGAATTATCCTGGAGCAAAACCATACCTTTTGAAAGCTTCCCAGCCGGCCGCGGTGGTCTAGCGGTTCTAGGCGCTCAGTCCGGAGCCGCGCGACTGCTACGGTCGCAGGTTCGAATCCTGCCTCGGGCATGGATGTGTGTGATGTCCATAGGTTAGTTAGGTTTAAGTAGTTCTAAGTTCTAGGGGACTGATGACCATAGATGTTAAGTCCCATAGTGCTCAGAGCCATTTTCGAAAGCTTCCCTCTCCTGCTCGCTTTTGTTTTGGTTTTCAGATCTCGCAGTAGCTGTCACTGTTCATTCTTTGGCCTTAAAGAGTGCAATGAATCAGCAGTGGAGCTTTCATGTATAAAATCATTGCAGTCTTGAACTTTCCTACAGAAGCTTAGCTTCTGAATTGCTTTGCTGACGGCGATGATGGATGTTTCCATACCAGGCTTAGCAGCTTACTCTGTGGTTCACAGTGATCATCACACGTCTCATGAACGCTTCCCATGCGATTGAGAAAGTCGATTAGTTAGTTACATGTTCCACAGATCACTTGAACGACTCTTTTATTGAAGTGATATGGAACGAGTCAGTTTACATGATGTGTAAACATGATTAATGATATCAACAATGAACGCATTTTTATTTTTAGTCGTACTAATGCAGTTACACTTTTTTTGCTGGTTACCAGTTTTTAAGTAGAAATTCATCAATGAGACAGAAGAAGTTGTCCAGGAGAAATGATATTAAATTAGATTTAAAACTTACTCCGCTATCTGTCAGTCATTTTATGTTAATGGGCAAATGGTCAAAAAACTTTTGTTGCTGCATATTGAACGCTGTTCTGAGCCACTGATAGGTTTAACAATGGGTAGTAAAGGTCATTTTTCCTTCTAGTGTTATAGGTATCTACATCGTTGTTTTTCTCAAATTTTCATGGATTACATAATAATGTGCTTCCGCTTCGAAACGTCGTATGTGTCATTTCGACATCTCAAAGCTTTTCTATTCATGCTTACCTGTTGACGTGGTACCCTAGCAGGGACGATTGGAATGCTGAACCTTGGCTAACAGTCATTTCACGCGCACTATCATTAATGGTGGCACAAGGACCACCACGAATCATCCGCTCAGCTATCTCTATGTTCCTGTCAGTTTTCAAAGAGGGTGCCCTGTCCAGCGCTCTTTGGTGCAGACAGATCCATCTCCAATTGAAGTGAGTTACCCACTTGTATATATAAGACAGCTGTCATCACACTACAGCTGTATTCTGCGAATAATCTCCACAGCTTTAACCCCTCTTTAACCCCTTCAGAGCATATCAGGCGATCACTACATCGGTGGATTGTAGGTACCAAATGGATGCTGGACCGGGACTCTGTCCCTGACATCAGCCTTTTGCAGACGGCAAACACACCAACTGAAAATGTAGAATGGTGCACTATGTAAAATGACTATGTTATAAGCCTAAACGAGAACTAATAATGAAAATGCAATCGTCAAACACCTAAACCAGAACTAATAACGAAAATGCAATCGTCAAATACAGTGTCAAAAAAGTAAGTAAAAATGCAAACGTGTGAGGTCAGAGAATGGCTGCTGCATTGCACTTGCCTTTTCTGATATAAGCCGACTTTGCAGTGCTTTGAGGGGAGTTTTTTGAGTGGGGGAAGGGGTGTTCCCATTTGATGGTGCTTTTCAGACAGAGCCCAGGACTCGTGATTCTTGCTTGCTCCGTATCTGGCAAATGCCGACAGTTGGTTGGATTTGGTTGGGTTGATTTGGTGGAAGAGACCAATCATCGAGGTCATCGGATGGGGAAGGAAAACGGCCGTGACTTACCATCCCGGCATTTGCTTGAAGCGATTTAGGGAAATCACGGAAAACCTAAATCAGGATATCCGGACGCGGGATTGAACCGTCGTCCTCCCGAATGCGAATCCAATGCTAACAACTGCGCCACCTCGCTCGGTGACATATGGTTACAGGTATACTCTGGGGATCGAGCCTTAGAAAACTGGCCTTATTGCATGGTTAGCGGGCGATTAATTCCGCAGGAGAAACTCATTCTGTTTATGGACTGGTCTGCTCCCGATTCCAATCTTAACCGGAGTGTCTGTGGAATGTTTTCGGAGCGCCAGCTTCGCGTTACGCGTGAAAGAATTGTTTTCGGTGTTTGAAGGCAGAGATGTGGAAAACACCATATTTACTGTCATCCGCTTTAACATTTCTATACTTTGTTTTGGCCGCAGCTATAACTGTATAAATCTCTTCTTTTATGCCGTTTATGAGTCAGAACTTCTTTCGGTGGCTGTGAAACATCATTATATAGTACTTTTTTGTGGCTTACTCCTCCAGTCTTGATTTTGGTAAACAATTCTTTGGTATTCATTGAATACGTACGACGTCTGTTCAAAATATACCGGAACTTTGTCTACAAAATTTTTCTACGCTTACTTCTTACTTATTGTGCATGGTCTCCTTCGAAAAACTCTCCTCCACAAGTGATACGCTGCTCCCAACGCCGTTTCCACTACGAGAAGTGGAGACCGGTAGAACCAGACATGAAGAGGAACAAATAGCATTAAGAGTAAATGATGCATTGGTGACAGATGTGTATAGTGTTGCAGAACTTTTTAACAAACATTTTATAACTGTTACTGAAAAGATGGGGTTGTCAGGTTCGGTAGATGCTGCTATGGATTACCTTAGACCAGACATTTCAAGTAACTTCCATAATATGAATTTGACCCTCACTACCCCAACAGAAATAATGTCCATCATAAAATCTTTAAAATCAAAAACATCTAGTGGGTATGATGAAATATCAACAAAGTTAATTAAAGAATGTGATTCTGAGCTAAGTAACATATTAAGCTATCTGTGTAACCAGTCGTTTATCAGTGGAATATTTCCCGAATGGCTGAAATATGCTGAAATTAAGCCACTGTTTAAGAAGGGAGATAAAGAAATAGCATCAAATTTCCGTCCAATTTCACTGTTGCCAGCATTCTCAAAAATTTTCGAAAAAGTAATGTACAGTCGTCTTTATAACCATCTTATCTCAAATAACATACTGTCAAAGTCACAGTTTGGATTTCTAAAAGGTTCTGATATTGAGAAGGCTATCTACACTTACAGTGAAAATGTACTTAATTCATTAGACAAAAAATTGCAGGCAACTGGTATATTTTGTGATCTGTCAAAGGCATTTGACTGTGTAAATCACAATATCCTTTTAAGTAAACTAGAATATTATAGTGTAACAGGAAATGCTGCAAAATGGTTCAAATCTTATATCTCTGGCAGGAAACAAAGGGTGTTATTAGGAAAGAGACATGTATCAAGCTATCAGGCATCATCCAACTGGGAACTAATTACATGTGGGGTCCCACAAGGTTCCATTTTGGGGCCCTTACTTTTTCTTGTGTATATCAATGACCTTTCATCAGTAACATTACCAGATGCCAAGTTTGTTTTGTTTGCTGATGATACAAACATTGCAATAAATAGCAAATCAAGTGTAGTCTTAGAAAGATCAGCCAATAAAATATTTGTAGACATTAATCACTGGTTCCTAGCCAATTCTTTGTCACTAAACTTTGAAAAAACACACTACATGCAGTTCAGAACTTGTAAGGGGTGTCCCAAGAGTATATGTCTAACATATGATGACAAGAAGATAGAAGAAGTGGACGGTGTTAAATTCTTGGGATTACAGCTTGATAATAAATTCAACTGGGAGGAGCACACCACAGAACTAAAAAAATGGTTCTGAGCACTATGGGACTCAACTGCTGAGGTCATTAGTCCCCTAGAACTTAGAACTAGTTAAACTTAACTAACCTAAGGACATCACAAACATCCATGCCCGAGGCAGGATTCGAACCTGCGACCGGAGCGGTCTTGCGGTTCCAGACTGCAGCGCCTTTAACCGCACGGCCACTTCGGCCGGCCACCACAGAACTGCTGAAGCGTCTTAACAAATCTCTGTTTGCAATGCGAATTTTGTCAGACATAGGGGATAAAAAAATGAAAAAGCTGGCATACTATGCTTACTTTCATTCCATAATGTCATATGGGATTATTTTCTGGGGTAATTCATCAAGCCAAGCTAAAGTTTTCCGGGCACAAAAACGTGCAGTAAGAATTATATGTGGTGTGAACTCAAGAACATCCTGCAGAAGCCTGTTTAGGGAACTAGGGATACTAACTACAGCTTCCCAATATATTTATTCCTTAATGAAATTTGTCATTAAAAATATATCACTTTTTCAAACCAACAGCTCAATTCATGGAATCAATACTAGAAATAAGAATAATCTTCACAAGGATTTAAAGTCACTTAGTCTTGTACAAAAAGGTGTGCATTATTCAGGAACACACATTTTCAATAACTTGCCAGCAGCCATAAAAAGCTTAACAACCAATGAAATTCAGTTTAAGAGAAGCCTAAAGGATTTATTGGTGGCCAACTCCTTCTACTCCATTGATGAATTTCTGAGGAAAACCAACTGATTTGTATATAAGTACAACATAACTTCTGCACAATTTCAGTGCAGTAATGTGTTCACTGAAAATTTGTGTGTGTGTGTGTGTGTGTGTGTGTGTGTGTGTGTGTAAGTATAATCTAACTTCTGCACCATTTCAGTGCAGTAATGTGTTCATTGTAAATAAGTATTACAGTAGTTGTATTACATGTTTCTTACCTTATAAATAAATATAAAACTTTTTTATTTTAAATTCAGTGCAATAGTATTTGTAAAATGACTCTTAGTGTTCATTAAAAAATGACGA